>NC_059397.1:3455000-13455000 GCF_905220565.1 Melitaea cinxia
ATGTACACCTGATAGCGGTCTATAATATTATTATATAAAATATTCTACTTCCTATACGTATATACGTATTTTATTAATTATACAACATATACACATAACAATTACTCGTACATATTTCTATGCAGTTGCATGAAATCGACACCTGATATAAAGAACATTGTAAGTCATGAAACAATGTTTTTAACTATACCATCAAAATACTGGGTAATAGTGGGTGTCGTAAGAGGCGACTAAGGGATAACACAGTTCCACTACCACCTTGGAACTGAAAAAGCCGACCGATGGCAGGATAACCATCCAACTGCTGGCTTTGAAATATACAGGCTGAAGATGGGTAGCAGCGTTTTCGGTGCGGCAAAGTCAGCCCTGCGGTCACCAACCGGCCTGCCCAGCGTGGTGACTATGGGCAAAACACACTGTCATGAGTTCACGCCATTTTTGGCGTAAACTTGTGGAGGCCTATATCCAGCAGTGGACTGTGATAGGCTGAAATGATGATGATAATGATCAAAATACTGAGGGAAAAAAGGTTTCTTTCAATCTGGGAACCCTGGGATTATACGACCACTAAAACAATTTTTATATGAATTTTTTTTTATATTGTAATTCAAGATAATTCAGATGCTGCTAAAAAACATAGTAATTTCGGTTACGAAAATAATAATAATATCTCCGTAATGAAGTACATGAATAGTAGAACAATTTACTTCATTACGGATGCGGCTTTATTTAACATCACTTGGTCACTTTTTAAATGCATCAAAATTATAAAACGCTCTCCTGAAAACTTAACAAAATGAGATACAATGTTATTCATATCAGGTGTCGAAATGTAGTCGTGACTTCGTTGCAGAGGTGGGCTGTCTAGACTCAAAGCTATCACGGCTGCAGTTTTCTTTTCCCCTTTTTGTTATAATCGCACGATTTGTAATAGTGCAGGGCTGTTTCGGGAATCTCAATTTTACCAGTAGATTTAAAAAAAGAATAATAATGTTAATTACTTGGACGACAAAGGATCCATAATTGTTAGTAAAAATATAAGCTTAATGACTAGTGTTAATACTTAATACACACACACATATGCTCGAGTAGAGGACAGTCCCCGCTATCGGCCATGACCCTTAAGACATTGCTGCGGCTGCCGCGCACTCGCCTTACAAGTGAGCTACCTTTTTGCGTAGAATGGACGGGAAACTGTTGATCCCTGCGTGCGCGATCATACAAGAGACACTGCAGTACCGCGGCAGCCCCAACAATTCCCTGAAGGCGTTATTGTATACGCAAGGCGTTATACGACCTCTGAGTATAGCTGACCCATAGACTGCTCGTATAAAAAGAAGTGCAATAAGCTTTAAAAAGCGTGATCCTCTGGTGTTGAGTAACGAGCAAATCTGCGGGCCAACATGTTCGCCCTGATCGACAACGCCCTGCGTTCTCGCTCAATATCAACATTGTCCTTTAAGTCTCTGTGACCTAGGTACTTGAATTGGTGTGCACAGAACAAGATGTGCCCCGTTTAGTTTTATCGAGAGCATATTCTCTGGTAGTCTGTTGCTAGCCTTGAAGACTAGGTATTCACTTCTCTTGTTATTATACACCAATCCATACGTCTCAGCGTATCACTCACTCACAAAAAGCCGATGCATCGAAAGCCATGTCATCCGCGTAGCTGATATTATTGAAACATACGCCACCAGTATGGTATCCGACCCTCATGCTGCTGAGCCCCTCAATCAGCGCATTGACATACAGGTTAAAAAGATTAGGTGAGCTCACCCCACATTCCAACCTATATGGCTCATCCTCAAGAATCACTCTGCCATTTAGTGATAACCGTATGAAAAATCCTGAATTAATTATAGCCTGGCCAGAAATTAATTAGTTTAAATTAGTTTTCTATTATACCTACTAAAATTAATATAAAATTTTTTCATCCAGTAAGCACAGAGCTAGGTGAATTTCGTCTCTAGTTCTGATCTTCTTTTATTATATAAATGTCGATATGGTTGTATCTAAATAAAAATCAACGAAATAATTTTAGAAATGTTTTTTTTTTTTTTATGTCACTAGGTCGGCAAACAAGCGTACGGCTCACCTGATGGTAAGCGATTACCGTAGCTTATAGACACGTGCAACACCAGAAGCATCGCAAACGCGTTGCCGACCAATCCCCCCAGGAGCTCTGGTGACCTTACTCACCAACAGGAACACAATACTGCTTGAAAGAAACAGTATTATTTTGCTGTGATCTTCTGATCTGATCTGATCTTTACACACAATATCTGACCCAAGCGGGAACATAGTTCCATTTATTTGACAAGCCCGTTGGCACAGTTTTTAGTGAACCTGCTTTCTGCTCCGGGGGTTGTAGGCTCGATTGCCACCCCGAGTCTGGGTGTAATATATATATTTATTTATATATGAATGTTTATCGAAAAAAAAAAAATATGTCGCTGTATCAGGCGGCTGACGACCGTGAAAGTTATAGCTATTTATTTCTGATTATTATTAATGTTTTTTTAGTTCTTTATAAACATAATTCAAGCATTTTATAATACAAGGAAAATATTACTATTACAGTTTGATAAAGTTGAAACGTTCCTAGAGGCATAAAGCAGCATTAAGCCGAAACGTTAGCTCCAAATCTCTGTAAGAGAAACCACAGGCCCTTGACGTGATCCGATTTACATAATACGGACCGTCTTATGTGTATATAATATAAAAAAATTCCCTATCATTCTGATAGATACTAACCGCAAGGACCATCGAATGACTGATACGAGATCTGTCCAGTTATGATTTTTGATGTCGTTCTCTATATTGACAAGTTGTGTTTGAAAATCGTTTTGAAATTTTTACTTATTCGTGAACCAGACTTGAGTCACTTAAGCTTATAAAAATATAATTAATTTATCTTTGTAAGCTAGACTAAGTATTTTGATACATAGACACATTTTTTTTATTATTCTATTATTATTATTATTTCAATCACGTAAAATAAAGCTACCGCAGTAGCTTTTCGTCAATTGAAATGATCTTAGGTAAATTGAAAAAAAAAGTTTATTATTTAATTTAACTTTTTGAATACTCGTGAATCGACATCGAAGGGTCATCCATTGAAAGCCAGAATATTGTTTGTTAAATTTGAATTAATAAAGTCATCTAAATTTGCTTTTGTGCTTGATATATAAAGAAAATATCATTTAAAGTATTCTATATGATAGAAGAAAATGCCATTGCTCTGTAGTGACATTCACGATTTATCACTATTCAGTGCGATATAAAATACATTTGATAAGGTACCTACAGATAGCCGTTGGCGACTAGCCCGTTGGCGCAATTTCTAGTGGCCCTGCTTTCTGTTCTGCGGGTTGTGGGTTCGATTTCCACCTGAGTCTGGGTATAATATGTGTATTTTATATATGTATTATTTCAATGTATTTTTATAAAAAAATATTTTTAGCTGTAACTGTCGGCTGTTACCTGTAACACGAACATTAAGTTACAACAGACGGCCGTGCGTGTATGTTATAAGATATTTATATTTATACATTTGTATTTATATATTAATAAAATCTTTATTTTTAATATTGAGGATATACTAGAAAATGTCCAGTTCAAAATCTGAAACAAGCCATTAGGACAAGAATATTAAGATACTGTTGGAATATAGATGGGGGTTTGGTGGATAGTATGGCAGTCAGCTGGGAGCTCCACACTCGCGTCGTCCACGGGTGGCGGGGCTAGTGTGTCAATAGCATTTACCATCTATAAAAAAGGGTAAGGTCGACAACGTGCTCGCAATGCTTCTGGTGTTGCAGGATCTTTAAGCTACGGTAACCACCTACCATAAGGCCGGCCGTTCGCTGGCTTGGAATCCTAGTTATATAAAAAAGTATATATTTCTGTTCTTGACTTATTTCTACTAAATAATAAATACTTTGACACTTTTATTCCACGTTTTATACGGTTAAATGTCTACCATTACTAACCAATAAGTAATCGGTTAAAATCCCCACAGCGATGAAATCACCGCCATTTCTCGACCTGGTAAAATTGTTATGTCATAGTTTCCCTATTATAATACAGTAGCTCGTAAATATATCATTTAAATTTTGCGATCGAATCGGCGATAATATCTGAATGAATAATTAGGCCTCGAGGAGCTGGTCTCGATAATGTCAGCCGATTAATCAAATTCATTGTGTTCACGCTACAGTTCATTTTTACATTATTTCTTTTAACTGGCGGGTCAACTGACAACACTTTTCAGTACATATATATATATATATATGTAAGCTTTGTGTTGACGTTGACACCGACATTGACATTTGAGTATGTACCTATCAGTTAAGCTACAAGAGGGAGCCACCAGTGGGGAGAATGTAAAAGCGTATTTTTTCTTTTCTCCAAATTGAATAGTAACAATTAGATAGATTTCAAATATTTTCTTTATAATGTCTTTAGAAACGTAGTTGTTTGTGAATTTGCTTCAGTTCAAAGTGTAAAGAACTATTTAAGTTTTTATAATAAAAATAGTAAAGCATGAAAATCTAATTGTCGATTCTTTGTTTTAGGTTAGTTAGTACCTACCTAATTATTTTTTGATTGTGATAATTGTTACCTATCTGTTTTCAATAAATAAATCTTTGTTCTAGATGAATCAAAATTGTGTTATGCTTTAACAAAAAATATAACTCATTGGTCTTATATATATATATATATACATATATATATATATATATATATATATATATATACTAATATATATGACGCTTGTACCTATATACGAACAAAGCGAACGGCTTACCTGATTACTGTAGCTTATAGACGCTTGCCGTCCTCCCCAGGAGCTCTGGTCACCTTACTCACCACAGGAACACATTACTGTTTGAAAACAGTATTATCTATTTATCTGTGTAATCTCCTGTAAGGTCAACATACTTTCTCAGTCGGGCTGCAACGGAGCTTAGCTGGGCGGAGCAAAGAAATTTAAATTTTAAATTTGCAAATGACAGCTAAAATTTTTAGTTATTAATTATATATACAGTACAGCTATTTTAGAAATTTCAGAGTGTACTTGGAGGCAAACAGTTTTTAAACAAACACTAATGCAAGGAGGTATCGTATAATACATACAAGACAATCATAACTTAGCACTGTAAATTATTCAACTAAAATTGTGTCTATTAATTTTTTATTCTTTTGTAACTATGTATAAATGCTGTCGTCTAAGGTATCACATATGATAAAATATTCTAATCAATAGTTTCATAATCCAGCGTCATCGGCATAAACAATCTGTTTAGTAAAGACTCCATTCTAGAATAAGTACTTATTTCTCAAAATTATTGACGGTATATTACAAAAGGGTTAATTTCCATTTTTAATTATATCATGAAACTTATTAAGTACACACGAATAAAATATAAATAAACTTACTAAGTCATCCTAAGTCTCAAGTTTTGTTACTCCAATTTAATTATTAACGGAAATTTGACTCCATAGTTTAATTTCTAGAATATTAACTCCAGGTATATACCAAAATGTTTCGTCTTACATTGTTTTCATTCACCATACCGCATAAAATTAAGCAATAATTTCAAGACAAAACCGCCTGTATATTAGGACACACTAGGTAACCTAAAACAGAGATTAACATGGAAGTGGTATATGACTGTATGACGACTCTGATTCTAAAAAAAAATGATCACACCAATTAGGAAAATATCTGTAGGAATTAAAAATAATACTTTTTAAAGTGTCTAGTCTAGACTCTAGTTTAATTATATAAACTAGTGGTCGCCCAGTGGTCGAAATTCGACCATAATTAATTTAAATTATAAGTTCTAACATTATTAAGATTCTGTTGTCAAAGACTAATTCTATAATAATAATAAAAAATGTATATATCGTGTGAGTGTCCAATACATGGTAGTGTGCGTAATGTTTTTTTTTTTTTTTAATTAATGTAATATATGTTTGTGCATAATTTTAAAAATATATTAGCATTCTGTACTCCTTCTAATACACTTTTCACTTATTACGTTTTTTCACTTTACGCGTTTTGCACACTTATATAAACTATAAGTGTGCGAAATTTCATATTCCTCCAGCCTCGCAATTTTCGTAAAAAGAGGTACAAAGTCTTTGCTTCACGTATTAATAGATTAATTTGTAAATTTAATCAATTGTGCTCGTATTTTTATAGACTTTAACCCTGCGATGGTAACATAATTTAAATGAACACGCATAGTAACAGGGGTACTACATCACCCCATGATAATAAAATGAATAAAAAACTTTTGTTTAATGAAAAATAATACTTTTTATTCTTTAAATAAACTAAAAGAACACTCTTTTTGGGATCAATAAGTAACTAAATGGGATTAGATTTAAACAAAAATGTTTTATGTGCACTTAAATACAATTGATACAAATTTCCACACGATGTTCAGAGCACACAGGTCTTTCGCATTTTGAACAAAAAATCTTTACTTTTTTGTTCTTTCTTCGAGGACACACTGCACATCGAGCTTGCTTTTGTAATTTGGCGGGGGGTTCACTTGCTGGAAATTCTTCGGGGACATTTAGAATGGCCCTTATATTTCCCGACGTTCCCGTCTGTTTTATGAGTAAAACGTTGGTTTTTGTATTTGGGAGTACATCTGTCAATTTCTTGGTTTGACCAAACATGACCATTTTTACCTCTCAAAACACTCCCTTGAAGCTGTGACAAAGGAACATCATCTTCGTCTTAGTCGGAAATGATGTCGTCTTGTTCGAAATGCACGGAGACGTTATCTTCATTTTCAGAAGCCTTGTCCGCCTCTATTGGTTCTGTTTCACTCTCATCATCCTCAGCAATATTATTTAAGTACCGTTCAAGCTCCTCATTATTACGAAACGCCATAATGGACTGACAATAACATATAAAAAATACAGTAACAAAAGAAAATACCTATGTAAATAGTTACGTAAATAGTAACAGGGGTGACGCAACACCCCACACATACCTGCAGAACGAAATTGACGCGTTGCCGCTCCCACCGCGCAACGGCTACTGATAAAGCATGGTAAGACAAAAGAATACACAAAATGCTGAAGTGAGACAGCAAATAATTTTCAACGAATCGGCGCGTGATTGCTCACCTGGGGTGTCGGGGCACCCCTGTTACCATCCTAGGGTTAAAAATGTGCGCTTGCCTAGAGAAGCCTATATGTTAGGATTAAATACTCGTAGGTCAACACCTGTACAGAAGTAAAAAACAAAAGCGACGAACTTAAAAAAGAAGATTACAAACAAAGTATGTATGAAAGTTTCATATTGATCCAAAATTTAGATTTTATTCTATATAGCGTGCAGAGCACACCATCGACCAGGATACAATGTAAAATTCAAATACCCACACTAAGCGACGTATTACAGATGTATCACAGACACATACGTATACCACACACAAATACATCTATATAACTCGTCATCATTATCCGAGAATGTAATATATTTTTTATAGTGGAAAAATATTTAACTGAAGTGAATATATTGCAGTACAATCGGATTATTATCTGTCTATCATTCACGTCGATTAAATTACTTGTGAAAAAATATTACCCAATCAAAATGATACATTATGATATTGTATTTGAACGTACACGTAATGAAATTATACTAAAAATACACATAAATCTATTATTTAATTGATATATTTTTATATTTAATACTATTATATCATTTATAAAAACAAACGAAGTAATTATTTAATTTCCTTTTTTTAAATAATTTTTAACAATAAGAATGCTATATAAAACTTGTTGATAATTCATTTTATATATGACAACAGTGAACGAAATCACTACATAGGTAGTATAAAAAAGTCGCTTCCCGCTGTCTGTATGCTTAGATCTTTAAAATTACGCAACGGATTTTCGCAGAGGAAGGTTTATATATGTACAATACATGCATAATATAGTAGAGGAACTTTTATGGTTTTAGAGGTTTCTAATGTGGTAATGGTGATGTCGTAAATAAGCACATTTTTTGCGCATATATTATAACTAGTCTGGCCACAAATACTGTTACATAAAAACTTTTCGCTTTTTCAACGTTTCAATTATTTTGAAATTGAAACACGTATATTATTTTAAAAACTTATTTCGGTTTTGCGCAATTTCACATATTTTTTCGTGTTCATTATCAAATTACAATATGGAATGGGGTGTTAAATAAAATAATAAGGATTGCAGTGATCGCCTTGCACAAAGTGAGTATGGAGCCGTCCATCATATTCCAGACACTTCAAAAGCTTAGTATCAGCCGTATGTTCGTATATCGTATATATTATTTCTAAGTTACGTTTACTACTTAGAAATAATATATAATGCATTTGAATTTAGAATGTTACATAATGAAAGAACTTTAATGAAGAGATGTCGATTGACTGCTACATGTAAAGGTACTAATGGTTTGGTTTTCTTTGTTTTGTTGTTGTATGGATTAATTAGTTGTACAACTTTCTTCAATGTTTGTATGTATTTTAGATGCCTGATGATGGTCCAATAAAGGATCGAAACGTCGCATGAATTTGCAATTAGTGGTTTGATTGGCACCTTATGTCCACTTTCCTGCGAACTGTCAAAGAATGCTTATAATAAATGGACATAACGATAAATAATTATATTTAAATTTCATGTATATCATCATACTATGTAATCAATATACTAAAAGTTACTTGACGTAACTAGGTCCACGATCTTTATGGTCACCACTTTCTTATATAAAATTTGTCTAAAATGGCCATATAGCCAATAAATATTTTCGCAAATGATGGAACTGGAAGTCAAAAAGTACAGGATTGAGTGAGTGAATAGACTTAATACCATTTCAAAAACCATTTCTGTTCTACGGTATACCCGGTTAGGTTTTGCAGCGAAATTTATGCTATGTCACAGCATTACTGTCTGAATATTCATTATGCTACAGTATATTTACAATGTCGGTACGTTCCGACGCATTATACGAGATACATATACAATAAATTTTTAAACAAATTTTAGAAAACTCGTATTCATCAACAAAATGTCGATAATACATACATTAATAGACTTACAACTATGCTGACATTTGTAAACAATTTTTTTTTTTAATTAGAAGTAGAACAATATTACATATACAACACATACACGCATACATTACATTGCATATACGATACAATATAAATACATAACACGATATTATATAAATATATTTATTCTAAAATTTCACTTAGGAATTATTTTTAAGCTTGTTGTAATTTAAATAATAAAGATACATTCAAAGAACACGAAAAAACCGAAATATCCACATTACCAAAATACAAACAAAATAAGGCCGATAGGGCCGGGCCAACAGAACTCCACAATTCGAAAAAAAGTACATAATTTTTGATAACGCAACGTAATGAAAAATATTCCAAAGAACGCGCAAATTCCACCCACTCACGATCACGAACCTTAACTATACTGCTTCAGCCTGTAATATCTCACTACTGGGCATAAGCCTCTTTCCCCATGTAGGAGAAGGATCAGAGCTTACTCTGCAGCAGCTCAGAGCTTACTTATATTACCTACTAGTAGAGTAACGATCGCTATCAGGTGTACATGATAACAACCGGGATCGACGGCTTAACGTGCTCTCCAAGGCACGGTGAGGAGACCCACTAGAACTGCACAAGCCCCCAGACCACGGCAAACACCTGTATGGCCAATACAAATAATGTTTGTCATGTGCGGGGATCGAACCCGCAACCGCTAGCGCAACAGGTACAATCCATGCCTGTGACCGTTGCGCCAACACGGCGCCTTAGCCTTCTCTATAATTATTCATTAATTTTCACTAACTTTTGTTGTTTTTGTGCTAAAAATTTATTTCCGAATTATTTTGAAAGTTTGACATAGTAGCGAAAAATTAAGTTTTTAACTTTTCTAAAAAAAATGACTGCTAGTCCAAACAGGTTATAAATAATATATTTTTTAAGCTATTACAGAAAACATAACAAAGATTATAGCGTGAGTGTCAAACTTTTATTCTAATCTGTAGATATTAAGGTTTTGAAATCCGACATCTGTTACTGACGCGTAAGTAACAAAAGCACACGGAATAATATATAGACTGCATGTAATTTATACATAATTGTTACTACTACTGCTTTCAAGCAGTGTTGTGTTCCTGTGGTGACTAAGGTGTCCAGATCTCCGGGGGGGGGGGGGGGATTGGAGGTATTGTTGGCAACGCACTTGCGATGCTTGTGGCGTTGCAGGCATCTATAAGCTACGATAATCGTTACTAAAACTATTAAAAAACATAAATTTCTAGTTAATCTTAAAATCTTATGATAATCTTTTACTATCAGGTGAGCCGTACACTGGTTTGCCAATCTAGTTGTAAAAAAAAAATCTAATACATTAGAAAACAATACTTCCATTTAACGTCTCGCTAACAGCGTGCCATTTAATTAAAAGAAAGTTATTTCCATCATTGTAAGGAAGTTACGATTTTCCTCTTTAATTTAACATAAAAGATTGGAACATAAAATACAGAATAGAACAAATACCATCCCATCAATAGATATCTTGGGAGAGATTTTAACGTCAAAGAAGCTAAGAATGGACAGTCACAGAGGTTTTTAATCAAAAGTTAAACAATACAAAAGTACGCTCATTCGGCTGTGTTCCGATCCAACACTTCGGTATTTTGTTTTACACGTGCGGCCGTATAAATAACAAACTAGGAAGTTATTGGATATTTTCTTGAACCGATAAATTATACTCATTATTCATAATAGAACAACTACTTTTTTATTTACTTAGCTAAATATTTCTATAACCTTATCTTTCAAATTTTAATTCTTCATTTTTCTCTTAACTGATACTACGATTCTTTTTCAGTTCTATCTAAAATCTAATGTGTTTAGTGTTGCAAGGTTATAATAAATTCACACAATGTAATGTCGGGTGGTTTCTAATAATTACTTGGCCAAGTTTAATTCTGTTAATAAAACAAGTTTACACCGTAACGTAACTATATTATACTAAGAATTGTATTAGTGGTTTAAAAATTAAAAATGTAAAAATTAAAAATTAAATGTTTGCCATTATTTGATCCCACGTATTACTTGTAGCCTGGTTTACATGCATTATGGAAGATCTACAATACGAAATGTCTGTCATTTCGAATGAGAAACAAAGAACCGAGCTCATACTATACTCAACGTCGCTTTCAAAATTCAACGCCACATGATCTCAGCCGAGATTATTATTAATTTGTTTGAATACCGGCTTTGTGGGATGTTTTAAATATTTAAGAGAGTGTTTTCGTTAAAATCACATTTTAGATTCTTGATGTATTTCGATAAAATGGGTATGAAATTAGATCTTTTACAAAATAATTGTAGGTATCTTAAAGATTTTAGCTGAGAACCTATTAATTTTGCTTGAAGTTTTGCTTACTTATTAAATAAAGCTAAACGGACCCTATATATATATATATATATATATATATATATATATATATATATATATATATATATTCTGGTATCTGATAATTATATAATTAGTTTACTTATTCGTAATTAATTATTTTACTATAGCAAAGCCAAAATTAGTAGCGCCCCGGACTTCGAACATGTACTCTTACTAAAATTATAATTATAGCGACAGCGAGGGATGTAGCACGGTCGTGTTCTGTCATTGGCTCAAGAAGTTTGATTTTATTCATTGCTTGTACACTAATAATGAAAATCACCACAACGCAGTTGCAAAATAAACTTGAGTCATATTGATGTCAGTTTAGATAAATAAATATTATTTAGGCATATTATCACAAGGGAAGGTATTATTAAACTTAAGAACTTTATTACTAAATATTTTTGAATATCATATTAAAAATTGACCGCTCCAGCGGGATTCGAGCCCGCGTCTCCGACTGACCGTGTCGGCGCTCTAGCCAATTAAGCTATGGAACGATGTACCCGCTAGAGCGAAATTTTTGATATGATGATTTTTATTTTCGGTTTAAGCGAACCGTGGCGCCGTCTATAGTGAGTTCTTTACAGAGACCCGTAACTATTCAAAGTTTCATATTACAATGAAAATCTTTGACAGGAGACGACACCATGCCATTTTTAATATGTACGATTTTTTTATTTTTGTGTTACCCTCACATTAGGAATTCTAAATATTTTTGAATATCATATCAAAAATTGACCGCTCCAGCGGGATTCGAACCCGCGTCTCCGACTGACCGTGTCGGCGCTCTAGCCAATTAAGCTATGGAACGATGTACCCGCTAGAGCGAAATTTTTTTGATATGATGATTTTTATTTTCGGTTTAAGCGAACCGAGGCGCGAACTTTATTACTATTAGTGATAATTGGTAATTTATATTCTTTCATCTATCTTAATAAAAAAAATAAATGATAAAAGCTCTAAAATATCAAAAACTTTACGTTACATATTCTAAATAAAACATTATTAATTTATTGTTAAATAAATACGAATAAAGTACATAAATTGTAAAATAATTTTCAAATAAGGGTTCCAATATTCAATTTTAATAAAATTATTGTTAAATAGCATTTAAATATAGAATACGAAATTGGCTTCGGCGTAAAAATAGAATAGATTGTATCAAACAAAAGCCGAGTTATATTATCAGTAAGACAGAACAATGTACAAGTACAAGAATAGATGGAAACCATTTTTACGATTGCGTCCCACGAGGAGAGTCTTAATAGGGTTTAGTTGGCACCCAAAAGTGTGCTCAACAAGACTCCGCTGTGTACTCGTTCGTCAGCTTTAAAACATTAATAACTAATTATTTAAGAAATTTACATCATATGTTTAGCTATAGTGAAAACAAAAACAATGTTAAAATGAAAAGGATGGCAATAAAAATTGGTCTTTTTGACGTCTTTAACTCTACGTGTAATGTGGAATGTTGTATAGTAAGGAACCCCTACCGTGTATCCAGCCCTCAATTGATTTAATAAATAATTTCCATTGGTGTGTATACGAAAATGGTAATGAGACTGTTTTCAGTTACAATTTCTTATATTATATAAAAACGTTCTAGAAAAGAGAAACGATTTATTACTACTCTAGAGAAATATCTGATGCAGTCGAAACGACTCGTTTCGTGTGTACTTAGCTATCAATCAAAACTTTAAACATGTCACACTCAACGGTCCCAGTAACATTTTCTCCTGAGTCTGGGGTCTGAAAACAACCACAAACACAAACGACCAGAACACGACAAACTTATGTATGGCCTATAGTCTAAACAAATGTTAGTCATGAGGGGATATCGAAAGCGTGACCGCAAGCGCAACAGCCAGTACACCAACCGCTGCTCCAACGCGCCGTCAAATCTCTCTTTTGTTGTAATCAACGCAGCTACTTTTCCTCTGAGCAGAGACCTCCATTATATTCAACACATGGTCAGAAATAAAGATTATAATTATTTATTTATTTTACGAGTATTTATTTCATATAAACACCAACGAGACAATCACTAACGGCAGTAGAAAATAATGTATATATATTTTTAAAAGTTATTTTGTCTTGTCTGTTATTCTCTCTTAATTTTATGTATTGCTCATATTTCAGAACAAAAAAATAAATAAACAAACTTGTTACTTTTTTTACTTCATAGTTTACTTCATAGTTATACTTATAATTTTATTATTATTAAAGATTTTCTTTGTTATCATAAACACTGTTTGTGTAATTGTTGAATTTCGTACGAAAATAAATACAAAAGGGGTTATCGACTTGCCCTCGAGGTACGAAGGTCAGGTGGTGGTAATCGTTCTATGAAATCAGTAACTTGTCTGATCCCGACAGATCGTGATAAGAAAAATCGATTAAATGTCGGGAAAATGCTGGGAATAAAATCATGTCTGATTGTGTATAAAATATTCAATTATACCTGTATGTAGGTGAATAAATTTTTGGATGTCTTTTACAACAAAAAATATGCTTTTGGCGTCGAGTATTCAATTACATATTTTTTTATTTAGTTTTACATGGTAATGGAAGCGAGAGCCATTAAATTAAACCAGATACAAGACTACACATGATTCCGATGCAGGATTGAGGTTGTATACCGATCTCGAGTTTACGAGATATATGAAATAAATAAAACATAATAGTAAAATAATATGTGCATTCAGCCTGTACCATCTCACTGCTGGGCGTAGGCCTCTTTCTACATTTTAGAAAAGGACTGCAGCTTAAACCACCACGCTGCCTCGCGGGTTGGCGGACATATTCCTTACTATGACTAACGATCGCTATCAGTATAACAAGCGGGACCGACGGCTTAACGTGCTCTCCGAGGCACAACAGGGAGAAATATCCATATATTTAACTGAGGTAGGGCAAAGCAGGAATTTTCTGCTCAAAATATGGAGCAGCCCGATTGAGGTACATCGACCTTACAGAAGATCACAGCTAAATAATACTGTTTTCAAGCAGTGTTGTGTTCCTGTTGGTAAATAGGGTGACCAGAGCTCCTGGGGGGATTGAGGATTGGGTCGGCAGCGCGCTTGGGATGCTTCTGGTGTTGCAGGCGTCTATAAGCTACGGTAATCTCTTACCATCAGGTGACCCGTACGCTTCTTTGCCGACCTAGTGATATAAAAAAAAAATATCTGTCCCGAGTGGGTTTCGAACTCGTAAACCGTCGGTGTTTTAATTTATTTTTGATTTATTTTTCATTTATTGATTTTTTCATTATATTTTATTTTGTTTTACTAAGTCTGAAGTCTGAAATAAAGAGTTATTATTATTATTATTTATTTAAGCGATACTCACGCCACTACACCAGAGTGGTTGTTATACCATAGTAATTAATAATCATAAATACTCTTTATTGTACACCACAAAGAAACATTACAACAAAAGTGATACATGAAAAGAAAGATGTACAAAGGCGTTCTTATCGCTAAGAGCGATTTCTTCCATACAACCTTTGGACATAGGACATAGCGAAGAAAAAGAGAAGCGGTAGGGAAGTGTACAAACAGTTGATAAAGAATTGGCGTATAGTTAACAAGTAGTATGATATTAACAGATGTAAATATACATATACACATACATATACACACAATATACAATAAATAATATATAATTAATATATGGTTATTTAGATTTAAAACATTAAAGTACAACAGTTTACAGGATTAGAAGAATAATCATACGGTTGCTTTGAAACTCGTAGTTCTCATATAGATTCTACCTGAATTTTAATGCGAATAGTTCCTTCATAGAACTAAAGGCATTGGCGATCAATATAACAGAAATACATCCAGATACTGTAATATTCTGAGAACTGCTGGTTATTCTATTACTAGACTGACATTTATCAAATGTACGAAATATAAATGTTTTGACGTAATATTTGAAAATTATGTAACACTAGCCGACTCGTGCCCACTTCGTTGGGCATTAATTATTATTTTTGTGATGAAAATATATAGTAAATTATTTTTCACTGAATTTTTTGTTCAATAACAATAAAATATAGCCTATATCAATCCTGAACAGTGTAGTTTTCTTTGAGTGAAAGAATTTTCATGATCGGATCAGTATTTGCGAAGATTACCCCCTACAAATAAACACAGTTAGAAACTTTACCTCTTTATAATATTAGTGTAGATTATATGTCTGAACGTAAGACCGATACGACCTGTCGATGTTTGGGTTGAAGAAATATGTATGTGGCATTGCGTAGCGTGACAAAATGAATAATATATTTTCAATAATAATATAAAAAATAGTTTAATGAAACAACTTTTTTCGGATTTTATCGCGGTTTATTATTATCTTTTGATTCCCGACGTTTCGGATACTTTACAGCAACCATGGTCACGGGGGGACTGAGGTGTCAGACGTCCCAACGTTACAAAGTTATTCGAAAGGTTAGGTTAGGTTAGGTTAGGTTAGGTTTAGTTTTAGTCGGGTAGTTTCGAATAACTTTGTAACGTTGGGACGTCTGACACCTCAGTCCCCCCGTGACCATGGTTGCTGTAAAGTATCCGAAACGTCGGGAATCAAAAGATAATAATAAACCGCGATAAAATCCGAAAAAAGTTGTTTCATTAAATGAGTAAAATTCGCGTAAACATTAGAAAACAATATAACAAAATAGTTTCTTAAAACTAAGGCGTTTTATTAGATACAGTTGATATTGATTTTATGAAACTTTATCAGATGTTATTATTGTTATAGCTTATTATTGTAGCTCATATAATATATAATGTACATAAAAGTATAGTATAGATATTAAACGATTAATCACGATTATTTTCTCCTCCACTCTTTATGTTTTTCTTTTAGAATTAACTAAATTACTTTAAGGTGTTAAAGCGTTTTATTTTTTCTACAAAATAAAATTTTTCAGACACTAAAGGCAATATAAATTGCCGCTTGTTAGAAATTACAGTGAAGTTCATGAGTTAGGTATGATCCTATAAATTGAAGCTAGGAAACGATAGGAGAAAGAAATGTAATAATAAGGTTCAAGAGATGTTTCTAAGTAAATATAGTTACGTAACATTTCTAGAATTTCATACCATTCTTGCGATTAAATTAGTTTAATCACTACTTAAATTTTAATTTCTTTTCGTGAAACTCGGCGTTAGTCTGCTAAAATCAGGAGACTCGTCTAATTGTAGCTCTAATGTACCTATTATCTTTTAAAATACTCGAAATTAAATTTTAAAATAGCGTTACTCATTTTTTTTATACTTTATTGTACATCACAAATATATTACAAACAAAGCATAAAGATAGTTACAGACAGCGAAGTACAATGGGCGGACTTATGGCTAATTAGTCATTTCTTCCAGACAACCCATAGTTAATAAAAATCTGTTGTGTACTATCTACTCTCAACTTTTATTAATTCTCTGAAATATTTTTTCTAACAAAATCTTCACTACATAAATATTTACAAAATCAATACGAGTTATACTCATTGCGAACGACTTATATTCTATCAATTTTAATGTCTCTATTATTATCCTGAGGAAGCGTTCAATATCTGAAAATAAAATATCGACAGATAAATGAACCGAATAAAATAGATGGTTGGGATCCATGTCTAGTAATTGGCAGCTGATTGACGTTAAGACGAGAGAGTTAAATAATTCACTGCCAATGATAATAATGTTACAGATTATTTGCGAAAATAAAAAAAATAGAATTACATTTTGTATTGTTTTTTTTTTTGTTTTTCATTTTTTAAGTTTTCCATTGTTTAAGTCTTTCATTAGTTTTTTTTTTTTTTATATCTCACGTATCATATATGAAAACTAGACTTTGAGTGAAAAAAGAGAGATTTTAAGAGAAATATATGGCATATACCCTATCTTTGATACTGTAATAGCATAATAATAGGGTGTCGCTGTGCCCAACCGGGTAAAAGGTTGTTTTGTATGCTTATATCTGTTTTAATTGTTTTCTTTTTTAATTTAGCCCAAACAACAGTAATTTGTTTAACATAACTGAAATTAGACGTAATTTCTTAATATACACTATTATAAGGTCCATTATTAAGCATCTCGATTTTGGGAGTCGTTTTAAGGCGTTATGATTACTTTAGCATACGTATAAGTATTTAAAAAAAAACAGTAAAATAGTTTTTTGTCACGTATAAATAAGCATTATTTGATGTAAAAATACGTTAATTTGTAATGGCAGATACATAGTTATTTATGTACGAGTGACTATAGGAAAAGTTTTGATTAGAGAACCAACAGTTATGAAAACGACTGGACCGATGTTTTGTCCTCTAATATACGAGTGCTCGGGTCTCAGTATATTACTGCATACCGTTTATTGAAAAGCGAAACTTCTCGCACTTATGATGAGGAAACATCGGGGGCGCAGATGTTGATGTACGTTGTATTGTAAACACTAAAGCTGTGCGTGTACTTAGTCAGTACAAGATTTATGGTAATATATTTTATTTTATATTATATTTATATTTATTAACTTAAAAAAAAGTGACAGTAGGAAATAAGCAAGCGTAGGTAGGAGAAAAAAAGGTAAATGTTCGTCCCTTCACGTCAAACCTCTTCCTTAGATTAGATTTCTTTTTGAGTGAAACGCAGAAAACCTTGCGCGAGTCGAGGAGTCTTTTCACTCAAAGTCAGTTACTTTACACTTATTTACCAGACGTATATCTTTCTATTACTATGCATACTCTCTCAATCAGAACCAAAACGAGAACAAATTTGTCTTCAGTACCACATCCGACTCTGACATGTTTATTATTCAACGGATGTTGTACAGGATGTAACTATCTTGAAGCAAATACATGTGATAGTTACTCAGCTAGAACTAAGTTTTTTTTTTATCTAATTAGATTCTGATCAAACTACTGACTAACTTTTAACTAATATTTTTAATGTAGACCATATTTGAAAATCCTTATAAATATCGAGGAAACTTTTATAGCATAACAGTAGACACTTAGCTTTATCGTTTGCGAGAAATGAAATTTAAAAAATATTGAGTTTCACATTGGTTTTGTGTTTGGTGTTTTTGAGAATTGGGTCACCGGAGTAATTGAAACCTTTTAATATTTTAAGCAACACACCTTGCGGTAGCTTTGTATGTTTTCACGCTATTTTCACTGTTTGAACAACTATTTTACTTTGTGTTAATTTGAATTATTGTTATTTATAAAGTATTTTGCTATATTTGAGTCCGTGGACGAAATGACCAACAAAGTGGTGATAAAGGTCACTGGATCACATACGCTATCCGCCGTCTTCGCCAGAACAGAAGGCTCTTTATAAGATGATACGGAAAATTATACGCAGAGACTTTCGCTGCTCTAATACTAGAGACATTACAATTTTTATAGAGCAGAATAGGAGGTCAAAAGTTTTGCCATGTTCATGTTACGTGCACCATTGTTGCGCTATTTTTCAGAACATTTTTAATGAAGACTGAGCTCCCCAAATCCTCAAGGCGACCAGTGCTAAAAGTTTTTGTGAGACTCTTTTACGTCATCATCCACCGCGGTACCACCAAAACCTTGGATTGGGGGGACGAGGCATCACCAACAACGGAGTATGGGAATTTATCTTTCACCTTCGTTTTACTAGCAATATCATCATCTTTTTATTTGCTTCACGGTTGAGGAGCTAGCGGAGCGAGTCAGCCTCGATATTAATTTAGATTATATATTTAGAAATTAGTCGAAAGCACATTTTTCAAAGTTGTTTAGTATTATTTCTACCTAGCCATACCATACCATTCATCTAGTCAAATTCGATAAGGAAGCCGATAGGAGGTTTGGCTGGGCAGCGTTTGGCAGGCTTCACCGAGTCTTCACTTCGAAGCAATAAAATAGTAGATCGAATAAATAAAAAAAGCAATGCTTAGAGACAAAAGTCTTCGAGTAATGCTCTTCGGTACCTAGTCTTGAGAACTGCCTGTCTTAACATACGGTGCCGAGACGTGGACACTGACGAAGAGACAAGTCTAAGGTCAAACAACACGCAATAGAACAGACATACACAGCTATTATTATTTAGTAAGAAATAATCTCTAACAAAAAAAAAAAAATTTCAATTTTTCTAAGTAATAGCAATATTTGTAACAAAATTATTTCAATTAATAGAAACGTCAGGAATCGATACAAGTAAAGCTGCGGGCGTTAATCATGTTACCGCAGTTTCTCAGTAAAGAGTTACCTAAAGGCGAACCCAAATTATTAATTCATTGAGTAGTACAATATTCATAGATGAATCAAACGACGCAGTTCACAATACTACAAGCGCCTAAGGGGTTATTTTGATGTTTCTAAAAAATTCAAAGCTTATACAAGTACGGTCCATACAGAAATCCTGATTTTTGCGTAAAATGTAATGGATATACGCATGGAAAAAAATATGTTAACGTGCTCTGTTTCCGTGAACATTGTATTGATGTTTGATTTTATTTGTGTGTTATATTGTTGTTTTGCTTATGTATGAATGAGAATAAAGTTACTTCTGTTTATTTGATACATTTATATTTTTTGTGATCGTGACTACGGCTAATCGTTACCGGGTATGACGGTTTTATATCAAAAAATGCTTATATTATTTAATTGAGACATTATAATAGCTGATGCGAGGCCACCATTCTGACCTTGGGACCCTAACGTTCATCGCGACCGATGAACCGATCGAACTATGTGCCTCGCCCATTACCACTTCAGCTTTAGTATTAGTATATAATCGCGTATAGAGACTCCAAGCATAGCTCTTTCCAACGAACGCTGAGTGATCCTAAGGCTTCTTATGAGACTTATAATTAGCGACCATATTTCTGCTCTGTATGTCATCACTGAATAATCGCACTTTTCAAATATTTAATAATAAGCGCAGTGTTGGAAGACTCGTCACTAGGTGGACAGATGACATCAAATGGGGTCGCTGACAGCCACTGGATGCAATCGGCTCTAGATTGTGAAAAATGGAAGACCTTGTAAGAGACTTGTGTCCGCGAATCGCTTTTGACGAATAATAACATAGAAATTACTACAAAACGTTACTTATACGTTACAAACGTTCTTAAGTACGACGCTTCTCGCAACTTTAGTTAATTCAGAATTACGAAAATTTGCGTCTCTTTTTAGCCATAAGTATATGTGAGTGGCAAGAATAACTTATCAATAGAAATTTGAGTGTCATGTAAAATGTTTTAACGAAGTGACGTTTACTATGTTAATGTTAACTTTTGTTATGTTTTACAAAGTACTCAAATAAAAAGTAAAAGAGACTGACGTTTAAGACGATTAAAGTATTTTTACATTATAAATAAGCAGTAATACCTGGATAATTTGAATGTTGCCAAACTATTTGCTATTCGTATGATCAAATTTGTTTACTTGAAAGCAGCCTTAACTGAGTTGATTAAAATACAAACTTGATGTGCTCTCTCAAATTACATTTCCCAGAAAATCTTTGGAATTGATTTCAAAGGTTATCAAGTCACGAGTACCAGTCCTGCTACTGAATGTTCTTTTTGTATTTTCATTGAAAGTCAAATTAAATTCTCGACCGTAAGGAAATAGTTTTAAAAGCTCGTTCTCAATCACTGTGGAATGTATTTTATTACAAAATAAAATACACACATCGGCCTATCCCAGTCCACTGCTCGACATAGGCCTCCACAAGTTCGCACCAAAAATGGCGTGAACTCATGTGTTTTGCCCACAGTCACCACGCTGGGCAGGCGGGTTGGTGATCGCAGGCCTAGCTTTGTTGTACCAAAGTCGCTGCTACCCGTCTTCGGTCTGTGTATTTCATTCCCGCCATTGGTCGGCTTTTTAAGTTCCAAGGTTGTTGTGGAACTGTATTATTCCTTGGTCGCCTCTTACGACACCCACGCGAAGAGAGGAGGTGGCTATATTCTCTGATGCCTTAACCGCACAGTAACCAATTTATTAAAACTTGTTTTATTTATATTATAAATGACAGTTTTCTTGAAACTGTGTATGTATTAGTGGACTCAATTTATTTTGACTACGGCGTAAATTTTACGTTCGCGTATTACAATTTAAAAATCGTTCTATTAATCTCCACGAAAATTTAAGAAATATTATGAAGGATTGAAGTATGTAGAAGTACAAAAAATAATATAGTGCATCGAGAATTTTGAATACCTAAGAAAATATTGAAATATGAACATTATTTTAACGGAATATGCTAAAACTGAAAACTTAAAGTTACTTAGTTGTTCAAGAATTTATTCATTCATTAAACTACTTACCTAAATTAATTAATTATAGTTTAGAATGTATTCATATTTATCTTAACTATATTCTTTTTTAGAGTATAACTGGAATGGATTATTATTATTATTCTCCCATGACAAAATATAAGGATTTCTTTTCTGAATAGAAAGAGACGATGATTTTTGTTTTTGTATAAATTACTGGTTTTAATCATCAGCGTAGATAAGGATTTTTAAAAATAAGAATTAATGCGGAGTAAGTTAGTCTAATAGCTACGCTTTGTGCGTAGGGATATTGTCATCATCATCATCATTACAGCCTATACAGTCCACTGCTGGACATAGGCCTCCACCAGTTTACGCCAAAAATAACGTGAACTCGTGTGTTTTGCTCATAGTCACCACGCTGGGCAGGCAGGTTGGTGACCGCAGAGCTAGCTTTGTCGCACCGAAGACGCTGCTGTCCGTCTTCGGCTTGTGTATTTCAAAACCAGCAGTTGGATGGTTATCCCGCTACCGGTCGGCTTTTTAAGTTCCAAGGTGGAGCGGATATTGTGTGAAAGGTGAACGAACTGATGTAATTTTAGATACAATGAAATCAATCTAAAGGGTATGTCTAAGTCGTATGCGCAACCTGAGGTGATTTAAGTTTTATATATATAATAGGTAAATTATTATAATATCGTAGCCTATAGACTTCTGCAATACCAGTAGCACGTCAAGTGCATTGCCGATTTTAGCCCCGATTCTGCTAGGAGCTCTGGGTATTAAGAACACAATACTAGTTAAAATATATTATTAGTTGTCTTTGCAAAGTTGAGGTTCAACAAAATTTAAAAAGTATGTGTACTAAAACAGCCCAAATAATAATTGTCAATTTAAATAAAAACACCCTTAAAGTTATACAGATGTTATAAATTTTCAGAATCCATGAATCTTGCCAGAGGCCTTAAAACTTCAGGTGACAAGAGTTCAGCGTTGCTTAAATTAAAATCACTAACTTCGCGTACTTTTGTGTATATACTGTGAACTTCTTCAGCTGATTTCTCAAGTCTGCTATTAGATGACATACATAAGAAATTACAAAAACGCGGCGTTTACTAAAATGTACAAGTTACTAATGGTGTCTTAAATATTTCACTCAATACTCCCACACTTTATATTTAAAATATTAAGTTAGTTAATAACTTTGTTAGGCTGAACTAAACATTTAATTGTTAATTTGGTAATTATATACAACCCTGGACACTAATTTATGGGGTTGGGGGGAAAGAGGGGGGTTGGGGGGGGAGGGTGGGTTTTCACCCCTCCGGCAGACTATTTTCGTGTAAACCCCGTTGTTACAAAGACATCGTGGTTAATGTTTTAAGGTTAAATTATGGGGTTAAGGGAGAAAAGGGGGGTTGGGAGGGGTAGGAAGGGTGGGTTTCTACCCCCCCTGGCAACTATTATCGTGTAAACCCCATGGTTACGAAAATATTGTGGTTAAAGTTTTGAGGTTACAATACCTTAGATTTGATTATTACAATACCTTAGAGCTCCGTGTCTGACTCTAGCTTAATTCCAGTGCTGCGGGAAATGCACTCATGCTCCATTCCACGACTTTCACACGTTATTTTCAAAAAAAATGTACGTAAAAACGATCTCTATTGTAAAATCAAAATACGATACGAACTGATCTTTAACGACTGACAAATAGAAACTTTTAAACAAAATGACGCGTCACTTAGCATTACTTTTAGAAAAAATTTAAACACAAAATCATTATTCTTATCTTAATAACTGTACATAAAATAAAAACAGTAACAATTATTAAAAATACGATACGAACTGACGTTTAACGACATAGACAACATAAACAGTTCTAAAACAGACTATTAAACAAAATGATTGTAGTGTATTTTATTTTAATTTCATGTCATACTTTTTACTGAAATATATTTTTATTTTTATTTTAATTTTTGTCATTGCAAAAAAAAAAACAATCATAACGTATCTAATTTAAAATTGTCATATACATATAATTAATATTATATATAAAATTAATTGCTATACTTTATATATTATATATAAAATTAATTAAACATTTATCGACAGTTTCGTTTAACAAAAAAAAAAAAAAAAATAACCCTAACCTATCTAACTTAAGAAGTACGTTTAACGACAGAAAAAAAATAACCCTAACCTATCTAACTTAAGAAGTACGTTTAACGACAGTTTCGTTTAACAAAAAAAAAAAAAAAATAACCCTAACCTATCTAACTTAAGAAGTACGTTTAACGACAGTTTCGTTTAACAAAAAAAAAAAAAATAACCCTAACCTATCTAACTTAAGAAGTACGTTTAACGACAGTTTCGTTTAACAAAAAAAAAAAAAATAACCCTAACCTATCTAACTTAAGAAGTACGTTTAACGACAGTTTCGTTTAACAAAAAAAAAAAAAAATAACCCTAACCTATCTAACTTAAGAAGTACGTTTAACGACAGTTTCGTTTAACAAAAAAAAAAAAAAAAAATAACCCTAACCTATCTAACTTAAGAAGTACAACGTTTAACGACGTGGGGGGAAGGGGGGAGAAGATGGGGAACGCTACCCCTGGTACCACTGTCACACCTCAGAACCCCATGGTTATGGAGATATTCATGGTTAAAGTTTTCAGGCTAGAAGAAGAATTTCGAAAGTTAGAGGAACGCTTGGCTCCGGCGCTGCGGGAAGTGCAGCCCTTCCGCCCTTGCGTGCGAAAGCACGCTCACTCATGCTCCGTTCCGCAGCGGAGGCTGGTCGCCGAAGGCGACCAGCCTCAGCCGCTCCTCTACGCATTCGTTCGCGCGCTTTCGCACGGCGGGCGAGGGCTGCCCTCCCTCCGCGCCTCCGCGGCACAAAAAAAACACTCTAGGGGTAGGACAGACCAAGACCACGTGGACAGTGGGGTGCTCCGATTCGGTTTTGGGTATTTTTCGAATTTCTAAACCTATATTCTAGCACGCAATGTTAAACTATCTCAAAGTATTTTTAATCTATTTCTATCTCTGACTTATTTATGGATATAAATTTAAAAGTACTTTAAGAAAAGAAAATTACAATTATTTGAGATATTAATAATAAATAAAAATTGCTTAGATTATTAAATCTTAAAAATGATTTTTATATAATTTATATTATGCATTTAATAATCTGTCCCAGAACTCAGTTTATGTTGTCTATGTCGTTAAACGTCAGTTCGTATCGTATTTTTAATAATTGTTATTGTGTTTTAAATTATCATTTTATTTCACCATTAGTTTGAAAAATAACGTGTGAAAGTCCCAAAACGGAGCATGAGTGGACGTCCCACAGCACAACTACGCGTTATTGTTTAAAAGTGGCGTTATTTTGTTTAAAAGTGTCTATTCGTCAGTCGTTAAAGGTCAGTTCGTATCGTATTTTCATCTTACAGTAAAAACCGTTTTTACGTAAATTTCTTGGAAAATAACGCGTGATAGTCGCAGAACGGAGCATGAGTAAACTTACCGCAGCACCAGAATTAAGGTGGAGTCAAAAATAACAAAAATTTAACCTTAACCTTATCTCTGTAACAACGGGGTTTACACGAAAATAGTCTGCCGGATGGGTGAAAACCCACCCTCCTCCCCTCCCCCCCAACCCCCTCTTTCCCCCCTACCCCATAAATTAGTGTCCAGGGTTGTACATAATAGTCATTTCAGATTTACATCCATTAAATTTTTAGTGTTTTTTTTACGAATCTGCACCCAACAATAGATCAGTGGCGAGTCCCACCGGTCAACAAATACATTCAGCATTTCGCTGGAAGAGCCGTAAAAGCGGGCTAACATGGGGGCGCACCGTTTTCTCATAACGGCATAAAAGTCATTCGTATGCACCTCCGCAAACAAGTCTGAGGCACTGCACTGCCGTGACAGCCCCATCAAAACCCTGAATGCGTTGTTGTACTGGATTATATTATTATTTTATAGTAGCATTGATATGATTATATATAATACCAAATTTATAATATACCTAATTAGCTCACACATCCTAGGTACACAAAAAAGCTGCTAATTTTCAATGACTCAATAGATTATTTTAAAATATAGATGAATTCGATGTGTTGGACTAATTGCAGATACATAGATATACAGGTGCACCAACATATAGACATAAAAAAATTTGCTAAAGCCAATTGTATGATGAAAAAAGTAGTGGTTACTTTTTATGTCATATATTATGAAAAAACAGTTTATGTGTAATAGATTTCTATACAATTTTCACCTAAAGACATACTTTGTAATAAAAATTTATTTTTAAATCTCATTGTTAATATAATAGTTTTTTGTTGTTTCACACTCTTAACTTCTTCATCTTCTGAATGGCCATGTTCGAAGAACGCGATTAACGTTCCAGCACATAGCTAAATAAAATCATATAACGCCGATTCACGTAAAAATATAATTTATAGGTATTAGTAACAGTAGTAGGAATACCTTGTGTAAATATCCTTTACCAAGTCAAACATTTGTTAATGTTGGTTTTTACGATAGACATATAATATCTTTTTTTTTTTAAATATCTGCACCAAAGACCAAGAACAGAACCGAATAAACCCACGTATGTTATCATACTCGAAGTAAATAGCGAGTATTTAAAATTTAATTCACTTGATGCTGAGTATAATTTTATTAGCGGCAGACTGTTTCACAAGGCAATAAAGATGACAAATGTACTGGGGGTGCCGGTCGAAGCTATAATCTGGATATTTTCAGTTCAAACTGACTCATACTGATAATATCTAGGTTTATCAATGCATAAAATAAGGCTATGAGTTTTTTTATTGAATATTTTATATATAACTTTACACGATTTTACACGTACCATTTGCATCCACAAATTATAGAAAGAATTAATTTATTGTTCGTGCTTGTAAGTCTTTCAACTTGATTTCCGGCGAGTGTAATATTGATTTATATCATACTACTTCTGCTAAACTGAAGCCGTTACTAAATAAACGCTTTGTTAGCTAAAAGTTTAAAAATTAACCGAGCTGTTACAACTTACAAACCAAAACTTTCTCTGCTCACATTTTTTCTTTATGAATTATTACCCGACTGCCAAGGAAGGGTTATGTTTTTCGCGCGTATCTTGTATGTATGTATGTATGTATGTAATATTCTTTACTACCTCATATTTCCAGAACCACTGAACGGATTTACATAATTGAGGTATCGTTAGGTTCGTCTTAGCTGCCCAAGTGTTCTTAGATAGGTGACATTAAAAAAATCAAACATGGCGGCTGCGCGAAGCCATTGTAATTAATGAAAAAAAAAAATTCTCGAATACTACAATATGGGTATCAAAATTGAGGGGCACAATACAAGGATTTTAAAAAGGTATATCATGATTATTATTACCGTAACACTAATAAAGAAATACAATATTAAAGTTTAAAAAATGTGGACTTTGCTCTTTCCCACGCCTATGCCATGCCAAACTCGCCTCCTAGGCGACGATCAACTTCGGGGTGTAGCCTTTCTAATAAAATACAATGTTTAAAAAAAACATACAATTAAAATTACAAATAAAAATTAATAAATGTCACACCAATTTACAATTACATTAATAAAATCAATAACAAATACATAATACCAAATACAAACAAATAATTTTAATAATAATTTCATTATATTAAAACTAATAGTTGTTGACTTAAGCAGTCACCTATTTGCTAAAGGTCAGGCTTACGTTGCTTTGAGCAGAGTGAGATCTTTCTCCGGGCTTGCTATCAGTTCTCTTGACCCTAAAAAATTACTTGATCAACCACATGATGTAAACTGTTTTAATGAATTGAACCGATTACGTAATTTGTCTGACTAAAAAGACATAAATAAAATAATAATTAAAAAAAAAAACAAAAAACCCGCCTGCGTGAAGAACAACTAATAGAAAATCAACTGAAAAAGCTGGAACAAGATAAAAATTCAATATGCACACAAAGTCAGCGAAATAAATAGAAACAATATTATCAAACATTTTGTGCTGTACATTTAAAATATATTAATACGGTAGTCCTTCGAAACTTTATGCAACGTCATAGATAATATGCAGTCGGAGGCATGAAATTGAAGGATAAGTCAAATCACTCTCTCTTTGTGCATGTCTCCGACAAGTGTGGTACCACGATCTGATAATGGAATCCCAGAAAATTCGAGGGAAACCCTCGAAAATAGTAGTAACGACTAGTGCGTTTGTTAATTTTTTTCGTCAACTTACGTTGTATTACTGTCGATGTAATTGAAGTCAGTTATTTTTCGTTTGCGAGCAAACTCAATTATATAATGTTATACTAATGATAGCCATGACCTTTTATTATACCTGCTTATTTCATTTATCGTAATCTGTAATACAAAGGCTTTCTTATGTTACAGGTGTTTCCTTCACTACCTAGCTCAAGAAATTTAAACAAAAAAGCTTAAAAAATAACATTTTCAGCATTTAATTTGAAGTTCAAACATTTGAAACCAAGACTTTAAATGAAACAGCTTCGAAACAATTGTAGACAATTTCATTGAAATGTCGTAAAATCTCGTCAAGGTACCATCAAAATTCATTAATATTAAATTAATTACAAATGTTTTCTCGTCTTTGTTAATATTTCCTAAGAAATAATCAAACAATCCTTTGTAAGTGAACAAATAACGTACTTAGAACCTTCATTAAATATAAAAGCCGTTACTCTTGTCGGTGAATCAATTTACTATGAAGTCTTTGACTAGAGTCGGTCTTGACTTATTAAGGTGTTTAATTTGTTTTTAGTTGTTTGAGATGTTTTTTTTTTTTAATCTAATAGCGTGCTCGGACGTTACTTAAAGCATTTGTACGGTAAGTTGGGACGTATCGTTTCTATTATTCTATTATTTCACTCAACAGTTCTTAGTTCAATATCTATTGCGTTCGAATTTTCAAAAATTTTATTCCCTTATTTGTGTACTTTATCGTAACATATTTTAATACTTAATTTGAACTTAATTGTACAAATAAAAAATAATGATGGTGATTTTACATTTCTGTCGTGTTATCTCGAATTTGTACCGTCACTGCTTTAACTTAACCTTACCGTGGTCGCGTGGATTACATATCTAATCCATCCATCCAAAATCGATAATTTATAAAAATCGGTTGCTTTCAAATGAATATTCAAGCAACGTACTTCATACAGCACGAATCGAAACTTGGTTTTATCACAGGATAACTGCGAGCATGCGTGGATTACGTTTGTTATCCACGTGACCAAATACACTGTTATTTTTGACACAATATTATTTTTGTTTATACATGTTTTGTGATAAAACTGACTTCAAAGTAAACTTTTATGTTTTTTGTTTTTGTTTGCTGAATTCAATCATAAAAACGAATTTTTGAAGCTAAATTATGCCTTGACAGGGAAATTCGTCTTTTGAAAGAACAAAACCATAAATCTTAATATGAGCCCAATTAGCAGGACATCCCTGGTGACGAAATAAATGAAAGATCTAAAGTTGATTGGTTATAAATACGATCGAATTGAGTAACCTCCTCCTTTAAGTCCTCAGTTAATAAACTATTGATTTAAGGATTATTCGAAGGTCACGACATTGTATCATGGTTGCGTGGAACCGGTGCTGATATAATCAGACAAATTGACGATGACGTATTCTATTTATTTCTTTAATTTTCAACTCTAAATATATATCAATAAGAACTACTATTAATATGTTTCTAGGCTGTAAGATTATCTTTGATTAAAATTTGGCTTATGGCCTTTTTACGGTACACGCTATGATACATTTTTTGTTTACAGTAATCTAATTTTTGATTTCCACTGACTACGATCTATACGAAGATTCAGTATAGTCAGCGTTATATGAGTAAAGAGCTATAATTTTCGTGCAGTAGAGAAAGAGAAAGACAAGTTGAGGAATGTGACAATATGTTTGTGTGTGACTCTGTGATGAAAATAAATTTTATTTATATAATTTTTTTTGCACATAAATATGGTATCAATAGTATTAATTGGTGGTAACCGCTATCTATATATATATATAAAAACTGAATCCTTTCTGGATAAAAATCAACGTAAATATTGGCCCGCATCTTTTCCATTTGATGTGTGTGACAATGCGATACTTATAAAAGCAACAGTTTTCATTTTGCTACACAATATCAAACAGATTATTATGAGTATCAATGACATTTACATAAAAAAAGCATAAATTAGTTTAAAAAATATATTTAAGCAACTGATAATATTAGTCCTTCAAAAAAATTCTACAAATAATTAATAAACTATAATATCTACCTACGAAAAAAAGAGTGTGCTTTACTAACTACTGCTGAAGTAAAACTTCGCTCCTACAGTAATATACGAAACGTGATTCTGTCTCTTTCTATCTTTACTAACTTATAACTCCCTCTCAACTAACGTTCGCCTCGCCCGATCATACTTTTCACACTTCTAAACGCCTTATTGCGGTACAATATTATATAAAAACGAAATCCCGCATATCATATTATAAGAGGATACAATAACATGAGACATCTGTACGAAATAAATTGATTTTATGACTGTGTTCACCGCTTACACGCGTGGCCTTAACAGCGAAAATCACTTAGATGTTACGTTTATTATAAAACTTTTGCTTCTTTGAGGTTATATTCCGAAGTTTATGAGAAATTTTAATTGCAATAAAAACGAGTCTATAAATATGATATGAATGTATATTCTTAAGTATTGTATTTGTGATTGAAAATTGTTTTGTCTATAGTTAATATTATCTCATTTTATTGACTTTATCTTTGAACCTATATTTGTATGAAATGATAAAATTGATAGATTTGTTAAGAGGTTCTTATCTTAAGAAATTCATGACAGAAACGAAATTCAAACTCAGGGTACTAACATTTTAACATTAGTATGATATATATGTTAACTACCGGACCCGGTAGACGCTGTCCTGCTCGGAAAACAGCTACCAAATTTGATTGCTTACATACCAATAGCAGTGAAAACTACCCTATCTCTCAAGTTGGACCAAATTACAGATGCTTACAAAATGTGATGAAAATTGATTTAGTAGTTTCGGAGTTTATCGCGTACATACATCGTGACACGAAATTCTTTTATATATATATATATATATATATATATATATATATATATATATATATATATATATATATATATATATATATATATATACAACAGCTTTACAAATTTTATTTTGATTGTACATACAGACTTAAATTACTTTTAACCTACCATCACATTTTATTATACTTATTTATCTATACAAATAAATAAAATTGGAGTAATATTAAAATAACCGCTTTTTACTAAATGCATATTGATGTATACGCGGTACATATACCAACATAACATTTTTTTTACAATTTTTGTCTGTCTGTCTATCTGTCTGTCTGTCTGTTTGTTGCGGCTTATCTCTGAAACGCCTGGACCAATTTTGACAGGCCTTTCACTAGTAGATAGCTGATGTAATAGGGAGTAACTTGGGCTACTTTTATTTTAGAAATGTATTTATTTTATAACTCTGCGAACTGAACAATCACCTTTTGGTTAAATTCCACATGGACGAAGTCGCGGGCACAGTTAGTAATATATAAGAATATAAATTACACGCAACAGAAACAAAGATAATTCACAGATACGAGTTCAGTAACAAAGACTAAAACATCAGCCTAAAACCTCGGGGGAATCAATTAATATAATGAGCCTGTCAACGTGTTTAACAGACAAAGCTTTTTATTTACACAGAGAACTGAAAATTGAACAAACTTAATTAGTCTCGTGCGGTTAAAAGTACCAACAAATATTATTACAATTTACTATGACTATCCTTGCGATTCTTTATCGATTCATTTACATTTCATTCATCATCATCATTGGCCTTAGTCCGTCTGTTAGAGACGATTTACAAAAGTGTCTTCTTCACAGACAGACACTCTCGCTAGGACACTCTTCAGAAACACGCAGAGTTCACATTTACTGTTATCGTTTTATTCACGTGAGTCACAGAGTTATATTAAGCATTTATCTTAGATATTTTAAGATGTTTTAAGGCAAAAATATTTTTATAACTGTACTGAAAATTCGTGACATTACCAAGTTCAATTCACTTTTCAGCCTTTAAAGCGTTAACTTGTCCTCAACAAATAACATAAACATTTAAAACTGAAAAACCCCCGAGTAAACAAATAAATATTATTACATGTTGATTTTATATGCGGTTCCGTAATTTAAATACCACTCTATAAATTAATTGACAGATAATTATTTAAGAATAATGTAACAATAACCAAGTTAGATGAACGACGTCATTCACTAACTTCAGCCTAACACAATCTACTACTGGACACAGGCCTCCGCAAGTTCGAGCCAAAAATGGCGTGGAGTCATGTGTTTTGCCTATAGTCACCACGCTGGACAGGCGGGTTGATGACCGCTATCTATTTTCGTATCATAATAATCAGCGAAATAGTTTGTTGAACAATATCATAAATACGTATTATTATTTTACATATACTCTGTATTGCTTCAGCCTGTAATATCCCACTACTGGGCATAGGCCTCTTTCCCTATGTAGGAGAAGGATCAGAGTTTAATCCACCACGTTGCTCCAACGGGTTGGCGGATATATTCCCTACTATGAGTAACGATCGCTATCAGGTGTACATGATAACAACCGGGACCGACGGCTTAACGTGCTCTCCGAGGCACGGTGAGGAGTCCCACAAGGACTGTATGTGTAACACCTGTATGGCCAATACAAATGTTTGTCATGTACGGGGATTGAACCCGCAACCGCCAGCGCAACAGGTACAATCCATGGCTGTAACCGTTCTGCCAACGCGGCGCGTATACTCTGTATCATTTCTAATTAATTGTGTGTTTCTATTAACTGGGTTCAATTAAACTTCATAGCTGCTAGATCAAACAGGTCATAGCGGACTCTTGAAGGTGAGTTTAATCAAATTGAAAATAACGAGTTTAGTAAAAAGAAAATAATTTATAATACGAAAAAAAAAATTTAAGTAGGCAAATAAAAAAAAATGTTAATTTTCAAAATTTCAATGTTATGTCTTAGTAAAAAAAATAAGGTTTTGTTTATGTGGGTTTTTTTGTCACAGTTTCTGTTATAGACTTATATTGCTGGTACTGCAAGAATAGTAGGTATTTAGACTTAGGCGTGTCCTTGATCGTTCAATGATGATGTGTGTCGTTGCGTTGCTCTAATCATTCTTATCAGTTTCTCAAGCAGTATATAACGCTAACCAGCGATCTGTCGCGGTTACACACACATATTATCTATAGAATTTTCGCAAGAAAGTTTTGAAAACCCGCTTCCTTTTTTGACGCCTTGAAGTCCTAAGGCTGAAAATACTCTGCTTACTGCTTGTAGCCTTGTATTATTTTATTGATAACTAACTGTGTCCGCGACTTCGTCCACACTCTGCGTGGAATTTTACAATAACATTATTTTTTAAATAAATTTCTAAAATAAAAGTAGCCTAAGTTACTCCTTATTACATCAGATATCTGCCAGTGAAAGTCCCGTCAAAATCGGTCCAGCCGTTTCAGAGATAAGCCGGAACAAACAGACAGACAGACAAAAAATTTAAAAAATATTATTTTAGTATATGTACCGTGTATACATCCATGCATTTAGTAATGCATTATATATAATGCATTTAGTAAAAGGCGATTATCTTAATATTACAAACAGACATTCCAATTTTATTTATTTGTGTAGATAATAGATAGCGCATAAACTCATAACCTTATCGCTACGACCTAAATTTTAATTTGGTCAGATCTTATTTATTTTTTATTCATTTATACTTTATGGCACACTTACAATAAAAACATTAAAAAGAAGATAAAAAAATCTTATTTATATTAATTAAATAAATCTATAACACCAAAACTTCTAAGACAGAGTATATTTAAGGGTTAAGAAGGGTCATTGTGATATTAATATACTGTCCGACATATCACTCCCTTAGGGCTGCCACTTCCACTGGTCCAGGTTGCTAACAGCGTTACAAGGGCGGCCATTTTAATTAGGAACTTTTTTTATTATTAAAAAAAATGTAATTCGTGCTCTTTTTTTATGTATGAGTTTAATTTTCATTTAAAGGTCACTCGCATATATTTAAGATTTTATTCAGATTTTCAAATTTGTTATTACATTTAAATGTATAAGGAAAATCATTTTTTACTTTTTCTCTATACTCAATTCAATGATAATATTGCTTAGTTTTTAACGTTATCGATTACTTAAATTTTGGACAAAATATAAGAAAATGGACATTCAATATTTGTATTCACAAGAAACAAAACTTTTTCATCCTGGTATGTTTTTTCGATTTAAAATCAAAATATACGTTATAAAATTATTTAGTTACCACCTTTTAAATATTTATAACTTAAAATAATACAAAGGTCATGTAAATAATAAATTAAATTAAAATTAATTTGCACATACATAACTTTGTCCGAATTCTCACTTATAACCTAAAATGAATGTCGCCTTAGGGACTATAAATCCTCTTATATTAAAACTGGTCTGACACTGGTTAAGGATATGAGATCGAGATAATGAAGATGAAGCCTCCACGTCTGAAGATGTTGCAGCTTATACAAGACAACCCTGTGGTTTTGCTCATGTTGAATTTCTAGGCGTACGATTATCGTGATCATTTTTGGCAGAGTATTGCCGAATTTCCGGGAGGCATTGAACTGAGTAAAATTTTCAAATTAAAGTTTTGGAACATTGGTAACACGGTTATAACAAATGAAAATACTAAAATGAAATACATTTAGAGAGTAGAAGAGTAGTTGCTTGATGAGATCCAATTACTACAAGACAGTAAAATAAATAATCTATAACTGAGCTATACAAATGATATTAATTTTGTGCTTTTTTAACCGACTTCCAAAAAAGGAGGAGGTTCTCAATTCGACTGTATTTTTTTTTTTTATGTATGTTACATCAGAACTTTTGACCGGGTGGACCGATTTCGACGAATTTTGTTTTAATCGAAAGGTGGTGTGTGCCAATTGGTCCCATTTAAATTTATTTGAGATCTAACAACTACTTTTCGAGTTATATCTAATAATGCGTTTTTACTTGACGCTTTTTTCGTCGACCTACGTTGTATTATACCGCATAACTTTCTACTAGATGTACCGATTTTGATAATTCTTTTTTTGTTGGAAAGAGGATATCCCTAGTTTGGTACCATGATAAGGAAACCAGGATTTGATGATGGGATCCCAGAGAAATCGAAGGAAACTCTCGAAAATCCGCAATAACTTTTTACTGGGTATACCGATTTTGATAATTTTTGATGTAATCGGTAGCTGGTGTTTATCATGTGGTCACATATAAATTTTATCGAGATCTAATAACTACTTTTTGAGTAATCTTTGATAACGCGTAGTTACTTGAGTATTTTTTCGTCGATCTACGTTGTATTACTCGTCGATGAAGTCGGTTTTTTTTTTCGTTTGCGAGCAAACACAATTATTTAAATATAGGATTACTAGTGACTCGCCCCGGCTTCACACGGTTGCAAAAACTGTCAGTATTTCTCTACTAAATTTTGCAGGTATTGTACTTATGTGCTGTGTGGTTACGGTATAAAAGAATATAGTCCTCTCTTTTCGTGGGTGTCGTAAGTGGCGAATAAGAGGTAACAGAGTTTCACTACCACCTTGGAACTTGAAAAGCCGACCGATCACGGGATAACCATCCAACTGCTGGTTTTTAAAATGCATAGACCGAGGACGGGTAGCAGCGTCTTCGGTGCAACAAAGTCAGCCCTGCGGTCACCAACCCGCGTGCTCAGCGACTATGGGCAAAACACATGAGTTCACGCCATTTTCGGCACAAACTTGTGGTGGTCCATGTCCAGCAGTGGACTGCAATAGGCTGAAGTGTGTATACATATAAACCTTCCTCTGGAATCACTCTATTTACTAAAGAAAACCGCATCAAAATCCGTTGTATAGTTTTAAAGATCTAAGCATACAGACAGCGGGAAGCGACTTTGTTTTATACTATGTGATGATATCAACTTGGCATAAAAATTATTTTTGTTCTGGCTAATCTCATTATTCACCTGAAGTAATTAAGTAAAGCTTAGTTTACTTTTAATCTATGAAAGAAGTAGATTTCCAAGTAAAAGAAAAAAAAATGTTTACAGCCTAGTCAAGTCACTAGAAACATTTACTTCGTAATATTGATAACTAGACGTTAAAATTTTATCATTTCTCCTTGTTTTAATACTTTTGCATCTGTCTTACTTTTTATCCAAATAATTAATAACGTGTGGTACCATCGTAGATATAATTCATAGAAGTACGTGTAATTAAAAATTTGAATGGAATCTTAAGGCATGGAGACTTTGGAGGTATAGAACTGACCCCACCCTTATCGGTTAGGTACTTTGTCTATCAAATTCAAAATTTACTTTATTCAAGCACTTTTGAATCATCATTTAATTGACGTAAACGATTTTATTATATTAGTTTTAATTAACTAATTACAGTTAAAATTAACTTACTATAAAACTGAGGTAGGGTACAGCAGGAAATTTCCTGCTCAAAATATTTAGCAGCCAGTCGGGGGTAGTATTTATTTATTTATTTATTTAACACTTTATTGTACACCATACAAATAAAATAAGCAAGCAACATTAGCAATAATTTGTAGAAAAAAAATGTACAAAAGGCGGCCTTATTGCTTAAGAGCAATCTCTTCCAGGCAACCTTAGGGCAAAGGAGATGATATATTGACGGTGTAGGTGTAGAGTATAATTTTATAAAAAATAATAGAAAGCAACTCAATAAATAAACATACATACTAACATAGATAGTTTGTTTACATACATACAAACACACACATACACGCAGACACACATTCATACACACACATACACACAAAGTTCATACTAGTTAACTAAGAAGTTTTTAAACAAAATTAATAGTGACAGAAGAAGACAATCATAAGACTGGAAACCTAAAGCAAAGGATTAATTCCCACCCATTTTAAGAAAGTGTAGTTTAACGGATTTCTTAAAAATAGGAAGGGATTGAGAACGTCTAATCCACAAGGGCAAAGAATTCCAAAGTCGAGCAGCTTGTACGGTGAAGGATTTGGTGTAGAAAGTAGAGGAATGAGAAGGAATTTCAAGAAGTAGATTGTTTTTCGACCGTAAACTACGTTCATGTAAATCAGTTAGATATTTAAACCGCTCTTTTAGGTAAGATGGAGTTGCCGGTAGTACCTCGACCTTACAGAAGATCACAGCTAAATAATATTGTTGTCGGCTAAGTAATATCATATTAGATTCACAAATAATAAATATGTTCGAGTGCCTGAGCATTGATTTGCGCGCAAGTACCGTGTGTTTTTTTACGGGCGCGCCCTCTTACGGGTTAAGGTTTCGTTTTCCAAACTTAATCTAAAATTATATCTCTGCATTAAATTTTCAAGACTTTTTAACGCCTTGTTATATACAGTAATAAACTACTTTATATTTTACAAATCTATACACCAAAATTAAGATTAATGGTATTAAAAGTTAAAAAATACTAATTCAATTATAATATAGCGTTCATCATTGGAAATGGAGTTTTTAAGAACTACTTAGCCAAAAAATTTTAAGATCATAATACTGTCAAATAAACGAACAAGATCCTCAGATTTGTTAGATTAGCATGCATTTTTATTTACGAAAGCTTCTAAGAAATTGTTAATAAGAATTTTACTTAGTAAAATTTAATAAAAATTTTGAAATGTATGTTTGTATTCAAAGAAACAAAAAATACTTTGAAAATATAATTTATTGTAAGAAATCTCGTTTAAATTCGAGAATCGTCCAGAAAAGTAAATTTTTATAAGGTTGGAATCTTCATCGCCTTCAAAGTTCAAAGAGAAAATGAATTACGATTGAATTTTATTACTTCATTTATTATGAAAATCCAAAGGGCAGATGATATTAATATATCTTTCAAAATTTTTTTGACCTAATGAAAAGTTAATATTGTGATTTCGAGAGGCCTTTTCATTATGAGAAAAATGGTTATGTTACGGAATTAACTTGTACAAAATATTTACAGAATAATGTTGACAGTACACGACTGGTAATGCCATGAATAATAACAAAGAATAATTAGCTGTAAATGCCGCGAAAATTTCGTGAAGACTGCTTCTCCTTTTACGAAGAAAGAAAAACTACGAGTATATGGCGTGCAACAAGTCTATTAGTATAGTTTAACTAAGTATTCTTACTTATGACACAAATTAGTAATCAGTTCACTATTTTAAATATTAATACTTATATTTAAAATATTTTTTTGAAGCGAAACTTTTTTAGGCGCATTAAGGGTAATTTTTTTACGGATCAAACGCGTCACCAGTCACGGATTTTTAAACGTCCACTGGTTCTCGTCCCATTACCGAAGTTAAGCAACGTCGGGTGTGATTAGTACTTGGATGGGTGACCGCCTGGGAGCATCGTGTGTCGTTTGCTTTTTGTTTTTTTTCGATTCGTTTTTTTAATTAGTTTTTTTTTTTTATTAGTTTGCCAAAGAAGTTTCACTTCTAACATGTGTACTTTTTACGCACGCATTTTTTTTATTTGCTGTCTAATTAAAGTTTTATAATTTTAACAGTAGAATTCTATCGAAATAACGAACTATAAAATAATAAGGTGACTTCAGATTACTTCAATATTTGACCAAGATAAGAGCAAAGCCTGTCCCAAACTACCTGACAGTTTTATTAATTATAATATAACTCCAACACAAAGCTTGTAAGTGCTACGAGACCTACAACCACAGACAAATTACATTTTATAAACACAGGTAGATCGATGTGATCATATTCCAACTGTACACGGTAACATAATTACGTCACCTTCATACTAGAGACTATCCAACAATTTTCACGTAAACTCAATCACACTAAATCGTTTTACAGGTACACAAACGCGATCCAAATTGTTTTCCTACGTTCGTTTCAAAACGAATTAGCGTTTGATTCGAGGTAGTTTACTTGTGTGGGCTCGCTTGAACGCGACGATCCTCAAGCCTAAATAGTGCAAATACAGAAGATATACAGAGTAGTATAAATGGCATCTAAAACCAGTAATATCGTATTGCTACTCTATAATTTAAAAAAGTAAAGTATCACTCGGATTTACTTGCACACAATATACAATAGCTACAATAGCTACTGATCTATTGTGTCCTTAGTAAATATTTGCACATGACGAAAATTAATGCTTACAATTTATAACTAACTAAAAAGATGGATCTAAATTTCATACACTGTATGAATATAACTATCGACTACTTCTTGGCTACAATTTTTTTAGATAACAGTAATTATGAAAATTTGTATTACATAACTTACTTAGATAAGATAATACATCTAAGGAAAGAAATCGGAATAATTGATTTTTTTTTAGATACAAGCGAACGTAACACGTGTAAATTTGAAAACGAATATCAATTTTCTGTTCATTATGCAAATAGTCCCATTTTTTGAAAGATATTTTTATATTTTAACTGAGGTAGGGCACAGCAGGAATTTCCTGCTCAAAATATGGAACAGCCCGACTGGGGTAGTACCTTACAGAAGATCACAGCAAAATAATACTGTTTTCAAGCAGTATTGTGTTCCTATTGGTGAGTAAGGTGACCAGAGCTCCTGGGGGGATTGGGTCGGCAACGCGCTTGCGATGCTTCTGTTGTTGCAGACGTCTATAAGCTACGGTAATCGCTTACCATCAGATGAGCCGTACGCTTGTTTGCCGACCTAGTGACATAAAAAAAAAATTATTATATGAAAAAAAGATTATTTTAATGAATTGAAACGAAATTCTTTTCAAGGCAGATTATTTACAAAATTTGATAAAAACCGACTTCCAATTACATTCCATTTAATAATAAAGGACTTATAACATTTGTAAGATTATTTAAAGATAATGTCGTTTTAATAAAAATAAAATAAAAATCAAATCATTATTAAAATATTGTATGCAGATTATATTTTAAGAGTCCCGTAGCTAGTTGCATAAAACCATTAGAAAGTAATTATGAAATAAAAAAATTATTTAACTGTTCAAATCATGACGTTGATCTTTTATTGTTCATTGAACTCCCGCCGTAATAGGCAAAAGAAAAATCTAACATCCATTTCGCATGGGTTAAAGTATGCCACTTTCTCGGTTTGCTATTCAAAGGTAGCACACCTTACGCGTGGAGCTTAAACGATATGCAGCAAAGCCTCCAGATTGAATTTTCCTGTTGTTTTAAACAGAATGAGTGATGCTACTTGTTATTTCACTGAGATAAAAGACGTTTTCTGTGAAACCGAACCCTCTTTTATGGAGCGAAAGTATACACTTTCGTATGTATATTTACCGACTTTATTGTACTTTATATTGCAACGAGATTTTATCATAGACTATATATGACGTCGAGAATAAGTCGCGCTGTTTCGAAGTATTTTTAATAAAAAACTAGTTATGACTGTTCTTCTTTAGTGTAATATTTTGAAAGTGACACGTGTGTTCTAATAATTATTATTATTTTTTTGACATAACACAATACATACTTTAACATATCGAAATGATTACAGTAAAATGATGCTTAATATTCGTTTATGTTTTTAATTATACCGACAAATAATAATCACTACATGAAAAAAACTTTTATAATTCGTTAAGTTTTGTTAAAACTGGAGTTATTACAGTAATCGTTTATTTATTATGAAATACAAACAACTTCACAACTTAATTGTAGTTTTAATTAAAAGCAATTGCAAAATAGATAATAACGAAATATCTCGAACATTATTTCATTAAATATATTTCATCGTTAATATAACTTTATTTCGTTGAGAACGCACATAATTTAAGTCAAAATAGTAAAAAAGATGTTTTCATCAGACTCATCAACGCGGGTGCATCTTCCTCCAACGCCAGTAATAGTGTTCGCTATTAAACGTTTCGCAAGTACTCATGACACTTGAAAATAAATTGCTATTTGCATTCAATTCAATTTGATTCTTTGAAAAAAAAATGCAGCGACGTGTTGATTTTGCAAATTTAACGAAAGTAAATTTTTAGACGATGCGATTTAAAGGATTTGTAGTTTTAATAATAGATATTGTCGACTGCCAGTTCCGTTTTTTATTATAATTATGTATATAGATATAGGCGATAACGATATAGATCGAAGAAAAAATAGCAAATACGCATTATTAGATATAACTTGAAAAGTACTGGTTATATCTCAATTAATTTTTAATGGGACCATATGACACGTACCATATTTCGATTAAAAAAAGAATCATCGAAATCGATTCACCTAGTAAAAAGTTCTGAGTAACATAGATAAAAAAATACAGATGAATTGAGAATCTCCGCCTTTTTTGGAAGTTAAAGTTATGATTATCGACGAAATTTACTCGTCACAAATTTTCTATATCAGTACTTTCAAAGGTTTTCATCAGAAAGGACACGGGTTTAAAAAAAATATTTTTCATTATTTTACATACTGCGAGAACATTGAGTGTCGTTCTGCAGACCGAAGTAGAAATTTTTTCGTAATCCTTAGAAGGACCGGACCAGGCATGCCTGATCAGGACTAGATAAGGCATGTAACGCAGATGATTGGTCTGGACCTGATCAGAATGAGATTTCCTGATCGGGTCCAGATCAGGAAATCTCATCTGACTGATCCTGATCAGCCGGTTCGGTCGAGTCCTTTTAAAAAACACGAATGTATACTCTAGCCCGTTGGCGCAGTTTGTAGCGACCCTGCTTTCTGCTCCGAGGGTTGTGGGTTCGATTCCCACCCCGAGTGTGGGTGTAATATAAATATTTATTTATATATTTATATATGTATTATTTATAAGTATGTTTATCGAAAAAAAATATGTAGCTATATACCAGTCGCCTATTAGGTACCTATAACACAATCATTAAGTTGCTTACTTTAGGAACAGACGACCGTGTGTGTATTGTATAAATATCTATTTATTATTTATTATTATTCTTGAAAACAATGCTTAGCGAAAAAAAGAAGCGAATTGATATTATAAATATGTTACTGAACATAATTATTATGATATTTATTTCCGTTTATTTTTTCCAATGTATTATTTATTTATGTTTTTACTTTAAATATCAATTATTTTTATTTATTTTTATGTTATTAATTAATTATTATTATTAATTAAATTTTATTTATTAACTTCTAATAATTAACTACTCATTAATTAACTATTTTCTATTACTTAAGACTACTCCACTGTGTAGAAATGGACTCCCTGCTAGACTGTCCTGATAACTGTATATATAATAAGGGCGCTTCAAAACATTAATAGTGCGATTCAGGCTCTGTTCGCGTAATTTCTTTCAGGATATCCTGAAAGAAATTCCTGATTCCCAATATGCCTTATCATACTTGATTATATTTTACATCAGGCTATCCTGATCTGGACCGGACCGGGTCCTGATCCAGTATGCCTTACCATACTTGATTATATTTTACATCAGGCTATCCTGATCTGGACCAGACTTAAAAAAGAAAGAAGAGAATTGCAACATCAAGATAATAATAAGAAAATTTAATTTGACTTGATAGTATGAAACGTATAGAATGTGCAGCCGTTGGTTTGCCTTTTTTATATATAACTAGTCGGCAAACAAGCTCACCTGATGATAAGCGATTACCGTAGCTTATAGACGTCTGTAACACCAAAAGCATTACAAGCGCGTTGTCGACCCTATCTCCGATTTCCCCCAGGAGCTCTGGTCACCTTACTTACCAACAGGAACACAACACTGCTTGAAAGCAGTATTATTTAGCTGTGATCTTCTGCAAGGTCGAGGTACTTCCCCAGTCGGGATGCTTCATATTTGATCATGAAATTTCCTGCTGTGCCCTACCTTTTACATCAGTTGAGCCGTACACTTGTTTGCCGACCTAGTTGTATAAAAAAAAATCGCTTGAAAAAAGCAACTTTTCTTGTATATATTTTTCTTCATAAAAACGAAATAATATAACGAAATAAGTTCTGCTTCCTAAACCACAACATTATCTTTACGACAAATTTGGCTCGTCTTCATTGACTTAATTAATCCCCAACGAAACTATATATTTTACAAAACCTCTTGACAGCCGTTATAAATTCTTATAAACTTTCATTATCTGATTGTGTTCGAACAATTACTTTAATCAAGCATAAATCCGAAGTCTTGTACTATTGGGTTAATTAAACTTGAATAATGTAAAAGAAATTAAAAATATTAATTATATTAACGTAGGTAACTTCTTACTAATGTAAGAAGTTACCTACTTCTCTTAGTTGGATGAATGAACGAATGCGTCTGACTCTTTGTTCGTTGCTTAAGATTATATTTTTAAAATCATATAACTTTATAATAATTATTTTATTTTTTATACATTAATAATTAAGAATAAAATCGAATGTTTCTTTTTCATGCTTTAGTATGAATGTTATTTACATTTGTCTGTGATATATTCGTATTATCAATGAATATTGTTATATAATCTATATTGTTAGTGTACTAAATAAATAAACAAAATGCATATTGAATTCTTATAGTCCAAATATCGAATGCTTTAACTATATTTCCACAGTATTCCTGTCTTAATTGAATTAGGGATATGTAGAAAAAAAAAATACAAAAAAAACAAAACCGAATTATAACTTACGGTTTCAACGAGGAACGAAATTTACAATTCGCTATATTTTTGTATTCGAGCAAATACAAAGATTTTACATAATGACTTCCTTTGACCTATTTCTCGGGGCGCAGCAACGGAAATTCGATTTGTAACTTTCTTCAAGATCTTTGATGAAGCAAAGCGGTACATTTTCCTTAGAATTGTCTGGAAACTGGTGTCAGACGAGGAGCTAATCTTATTCGCAGTTGTGGCTTGTTAGTCTAAAAGTAATGTTCCTTGAAAATAATGTAACCGACTTATTCTATATAAGCTATGTTAAGAGTTTTGCGCGGGAACGAGAACTTAATTTATCTCCTACGTTTACTTCAAAATTGTAAACTTGATACAACATGTTGCTTTTTGTTGGAGATTAAATCAAATTACGAACGTCACTTACAGAGATAGTTGATATAGTAACACATTTGTGTGTGTATTTTAACATGTAGTAACTCATTACTTTTCCTGACCTCGACTTAAAAAGTTCATCATTACAGCCTATACAGTCCACTGCTGGACATAGGCCTCCACAAGTATACGCCAAAAATAACGTGAACTCATGTGTTTTGCCCACAGTTACCACGCTGGGCAGGCGGGTTGGTGACCGCAGTACTGGCTTTGTCGCACCGTAGACGCTGCTACCCGTCTTCGGCCTGTGTATTTCAAAGCCAGCAGTTGGATGTTTATCCCGCCACCGTTCGGCTTTTTAAGTTCCAAGGTGGTAGCGGAACTGAGTTATCCCTTAGTCGCCTCTTACGACACCCACGGGAAGAGAGGGGATGGCTATATTCTTTAGTACCGTAGCCACACAGTACAAAGTAAAAAGTTACTTCTCTAAAATCCATAGACTATCTATATGAAAGTGAAATGATATACTATTATTATACTCGTAGTTGAATTAATGAATAATATACAACATTGTATTTGTGGTAGTCAACTTTTTTAATTTTATAATTGGAATATTCAAATTAAGTTAATAATTTATTTAAATGTTTTTGAGATATTCAAAGAAGAATTAAGATTAATGAACTATTGAACTTAATTATAATATGATTTTCAGCGTGATAACATTAAGCATGTACAATTGTAACTTGCTGAGTAAATAGCTTATGATTATTAGCCGACTTCGTATAACGGAGGAGGTTCTAAATTCGACTGTATTTTTTATTTATTTATATTACATCAGAACTTTTGATTTGGCGGTTTTTTTTTATCAATTTCTGGTACTTGTTACATAGCTAGATCCATTTCAATTTCATCGAGATCTGTAGAGACATCACATGAAGCCAGAGTCAACTTAAAAAAATATGACTTAGAAAAATATTTCATTTAATGTAAGTAAGATCGTTAAGAATAGGTAGTGCAATACAAACTTATCATATTTTTTTTGTAAATAAGGACTTTATACTCGCCCCATGGACTAAACAAGCGAGGCCCAACAGGTGTCCCCCATAGCGTTCAACGTGGTAAGTTTTTTTTATTTTTTAATATATATAGACTAGCGCTTGACTGCGTTCTCACCTGATGGTAAGTGAAGATACAACCTAAGATAGTGCGCGCTTGCCTAGAAGATGCCTATTCACTCTTGATTTGAAGATACCCAAGTTATAATTATTTGGAAAAACGAAAGCTGGTAAGTAATTATAAAAAAAAAACATAATCTTCACATTTGAGTGTTGCATAGAGATCAATATTAATGACTAAGACTATGATCCATTGTTGTACACATTATTAATATTACTTAATAAACCCCTGATATTGCAATAAAGTTATTTTAATAAAATTATAATAATTTATATATTTACAAATATATTTTCATAACATATTACAGATCATATTACAGTTATTGACTGGTCGTTATCATTGAACAGCAGTGTATTCCCAATTAATAACAATCGAACTCGTGTAGTGTAGGCATTTGAAATAATGTGGTTTATATCAATGTTTATAGGCCGTATATAATCAACTTCTGGACATAATACACACTACAAAACTGCTTTTAGAGCAAACAGGATTTAAATTGCGGTTTACATAACGAGTTAGCGATTTTGAATGATTGTTTTCGGGTTTGAATATTGACTATGCAAAAGAGTGCAGTAGTATGAAATATCCTATTAAATATGTTTAACTATGCTTCATCCTGTAATATACCACTGCTGGGCATAAGTCTCTTTCTCCATGTAGGAGAAGGATCATGGCTTAATCAACCACACTGGTCCAATGCGAGTTGGCGGATATATTCTCTACTATGAGTAACAATCGCTATCAGATTTACATGATAACAACTAGGACCGACGCCTTAACGTGCTCTCCGAGGCAAGGTGAGGAGACCCATAAGGACTGCACGGACACCTACTCGTAGACCACGGCAAACATCTATATGGCCAATACAAATGTTTGTCATGTGAACCCGTAATGCCAGCGCGACAGCCACAAACCAATGCTATTACCGTATTTAACTACTAGTTGCTTTATCTATTTATTATTAAGACATTTTATAATAAAAAGCTATGTATCTAGAATCAGACTATATTTAAAAAAAAAAATCGGAATTTATATTCTGATTATTATTTTTCTCTATGCACATAATGTCCTGGTGGATATCATCATTTTCCAATAATTGCTTATAATTTTCTTTCATTGGTTTTATAATTACATCAAATTAAAAATAATGATTGTTCGATTCGCCCAAATTACTAGACTGATATAATCAACTAATTTCCATGACCCGTCATACTTTGTAACTATCATACGAGTTTAATATTAGAAGATAATTATATAGATGACATATCATAGTGGCGTGCATAAAACATGTGTCATTATAAGAAATTTAATTACTTAGAAAGTTTATTGATTACTCTATCGTTCTATTACACTGATGAAATTTTTCTTGAAATAGGAATCGCCTATTAATCAACATTGGATTCGAATATTGTGAAGGATTAAGATCACAACGAGATAGTTACTTTGTTAAGCGTAGGTTATTACTTAATATTATAAAAACATAGTAAATAAATAAATAAATAAATATTTACACAATACACACACGGTCGTCTGTTCCTAAAGTAAGCAACTTAATGCTTGTGTTATAGGTAACAGCCGACTGGTATATAGCTACATATATATTTTTTTCGATAAACATACTTATAAATAATACATATATAAATATATATTTATATTACACCCAGACTCGGGGTGGGAATCGAACCCACAACCCTCGAAATAGAAAGCAGGGTCACTACAAACTGCGCCAACGGGCTAGTCAATTGTCATAGTGTATGTAATGTAAATATATTTTATCTTAGAATCGAAGAGAGAAGAAAATTAATGATACCAAATCCCAAAGACTGACTTTACTATTTTGTAAGAATATACAATCCTTCGTTGCTTAAAATTGTTTCCCATTGATAAATATTTCACTGGATTAAAATATAAGTTTTTATATCGTTTCAGTTTTGTATTACGAATTTAATCTATTTATATTTTCCTAGGGTTTTGGTCGATGGCAACATATAAATAAATGCTATATAAACACATACTTTTAAGTAGTTAATCATCGGTATGACACTATAATTTTTAATGACTTTCAGTATCATCAGAGTAACATTCATTTCCAATCCATTGTCGAAATTAGTATAATGTATATGTTTTCTCATATTTGAGTTCAAATTTAATTTTTTTACATTTTAATCCATCTAAAAGACAATGTTATTTCAGGAAGCATTCTTAAGTGCTAACAGATATGTACCAGTCGCATTAAAGTATTAAAAATATAAATAAAATAAGAAAAAAAAAAAACCGTAGTACCTAACAAAGGTTTATATAAAAATGCCAAAGTTGAACGTTTTATGATAAAATTAAAATTAAAAGTAATAGTCCGTGGTCCTTTACGTCATAACATCGCATTACAGATCAAAAGAGCAAAATAGCAAACAAGGGAGGTTAAAATCGTATTAGAATATAACTGTATTATTTCTGATTCAAATAGACCCAATCTATAATATAAAAATGAGTCGCTGAATGTGTTGCTAAGCGCAAAACTCGAGAACAGTTGGACCGATTTCGCTAATTCTTTTTTTAAAACATTCCTTGAAGTACGAGGATGGTTCTTACGGAGAGAAAAATTCTAAAAAAAAAAATTTAAAATTTCCTGAAAAAGTCTAAAAACAACACTTTTCTATACTCCCATACAAAAGATTTGTAATAATACTTAAAAGTCAATTTGAACTTTAATACCATACGATAAAGTTTGTGTTAGGCGATACGAAGTTCGCCGGGTCAGCTAGTAAAATATATAAAAATGAGTCGCTGAATGTGTTGCTAAGCACAAAACTCGAGAACGGTTGGACCGATTTTGCTAATTCTTTTTTTAAAATATTCCTTGAAGTACGAGGATGGTTCTTACGGAGAGAAAAATTCTAAAAAAAAAAATTCAAATTTCCTGAAAAAGTCTAAAAACAACACTTTTCTATACTCCCATACAAAAGATTTGTGATAATACTTAAAAGTCAATTTGAACTTTGATACCATACGATAAAGTTTGTGTTAGGCGATACGAAGTTCGCCGGGTCAGCTAGTTTCCAATAAATCAATGAAATAATAACAACATTCAGTGAATAATCAAAACTTACATTCGACTCTATGACATTTTGTAAATTAATTAAAATCCACCAAATCCATCAAACCCACCGATAATTTAAGCCATTTATGTTGTAGTGCGCGATATGTCAATATTTATAGGTCGTACTAATCAACTTCCGGTAATGACGTATTATACGAAATCTATACTACTGTTATAAAGCTGAAAAGTTTGTTTGTTTGTCGAATCTCGTAAACCACTAATTTGAATTAAAAAAAAAATTTATGTTAGATAGCCCATTTTTTGCCGCTCCCGTATCGGCTTGTACAGCTATCAGAAAAAAATGCTCTTCAGGCACTGTTTCAATCGTCTGGAACAGACGTAGAGGCCTGTGATGAGATACCCCATTTACCCATTTACCGAAGAAGGCTACAGAACATATAACATAGGAGCTGAGCGCTTATAAGAAATGTTACAAAAACGGGAGAAATATTCTTTTCTGAGAGTTTCCGTTGCTTGCGCTACTTAAACGGCTAAAGTTACTCAAAAATGACATATGACAGAATTAAACACCATTGAAAGTTCTAAAAAAAGTCCGCGACAACATGTATCGAATACATTTAAGATTAACTCGTTATAAATTTTTGACCGAGGGGAAATCCCTAACGGATATCCAATTTTTTTGGGAATAAATAAATAGTTCAAATTACTTCTTACAATTCATTATTAAATCGTTGTGTTTTTTTTTTCTCCGCAATTACCTGACTTGACGAAAGAATATTGTATAAATATATACTAATAAATGGAGAGCCTTTCTTTTGTTGTCTGTGCGTTGGCACAACGGTCACAGCACTGGTTTGTGGCTATTACGCTGGCGGTTGCGGGTTCTATCCTCGTACATGACAAACATTTGCATTGGCCATACAAATGTTTGCCCTGGTCTGGGTGTTTGTGGGTCTGTTCAGCATGCCTTGGAGAGAAGTTAAGCCGTCGGTCCCGGTTGTTATCATGTACACCTGATAGCGATTACGCTCTGATCCTTCTCCTACATTGGGAAAATGGCCTATGCCCAGTAGTGGGTTATTACAGGCTGATGCGAGATATCGACTTGCATAAAAATATTTTAAGCACGCTTACAAATATAATGTTCAGAAATCAAAACTTCTGACGATGAAATATTCCTGAAAATATACCCAGCAGTGGGATATTACTGTGAAAACTACCTTGTCACACATTTTAACAACTTTACCTTTATAAATGTAGAAGTATATAAATATACTGTTTATGTATGTTTATGTATATCTGATATATATAATTCTCGTGTCTTGGTGTTTGTAGTTAAACTCCTCCGAAACGGCTTTACAGATTCTCATGAAATTTTGTGTGCAAATTGGGTAGGTCTGAAAATCGAACAACATATTATTTTCATCTCCCTAAATATTAAGGGTAGTCCGCCCCTAATTTTTTTATGTTGAAATAAATTATTTATTTTTTATTTTATTATGATTCGGCGTTGAAAAATACATACAACCCTAAATTTTCACCCTTCTACCACCAACCCATATTTTTAAATAGCGTTTAGCGGCAAGATAACGTTGGCCGAGTCAGCTAGTATACTATAAGAATAAATAAATATAAATAAATATTTACACAATACACACACGGTCGTCTGTTTCTAAAGTAAGCAACTTAATGCTTGTGATATAGGTAACAGCCGACTGAATGTATGTTATCTATAAAGGTAAACATCAACATCTAATGTTATACACTATTATAGCCAATAGCTTTCTTCGGTGATTGGATTATTCAACACAAAAATATTTCCAACAGTTACAACGTAGAAAAACCAATAATTTCTGAGATTTATGTATACAAACAAATAAACCATTCTGTTTTATAATATTAGAGTAATTTAGTTCAATACAAACTTTAGAAGTCATTAACGTCATAGAATATGGGGTATCATAATTATGATGCTTATATTACTGACACAAACTACTGGGTAATATAAAAATAACATAATATAAAATTATAGTTAGTGTTATTCAGACTTTTGATATTGTAAGCCTACTATCAATTAGTTTAGATAACTAATTTGAAACGAGCCTACGATAAAATGATTCACATAGGTCAAGAGTATTCAAATTTAATGTGATCGAGATAAGGAATATTCCTCGAATAAGGATTGTTATAACATCTATTATTAATAACTATGGAGTATGAATCGCATTCCTAATTGTACCCAGCTCAAACTTGCAAAGTTAAAGGTCCCCAAATGAATTAACTCAAGTCAGAAGCCAACAATACACTACAGTACGAATGAAGATAAATTAATTTAACGCCAGACCTTTACATAACAGCTTTGTTGTTACACTGAAACTGGGTCTTATCAGAGTCCTTGATAACACGGCCTTGACATGTTACAATAAAGGCAATTTTATCGTGATAGCTTCGTTACTCCAAACTACTTTATGGAATGTTGTAAAGTGACAGAGTTATTGTTCGATTTCGTATTTACTCGTAATTGTAACAAAGTTCACTGCGAATTTTCGCTACAATGTTACACAGTCTGACGTAAATTTTATTAATTGGAACCTTCAATAAAAATATGGCACAGCCCTTGAAAATCGAATGCAAACTTATTTACAATTATTTTTTAATAGATATTTTTTTTTCTAAAAAATAGCGGTTTTAGAGTTGTCGACTTTTAATATTTCCATTTACTAATGGGTACCGAAAAACAAATGAAAAATAAAGTAGACTATAGAAATATGTGTACATTCGATGTCTAGGCAGGTGGATATCTTCGTAGTAACCACTCGAATATGTTGAAAGCTCAAACTGTAGCTCATAAGCTTACAAACAGATGACTCGGTCAAATGATAGCAGTGGAATAGGATCCAATAGCTCTCCTCTTACTCCTATTTCAATTCCTATTTGGCAGCAAACAAATAAAAAAAAATAATGATAACATAATTATGAAAAAACCCATTGAGTGGACAAAACAATAAAAATAATGGCGGTAATCTCGTAGGCAAAGTCTAACTATTTTTAATATTTTTAAGTAATAAATAATGTTAGAATTTATATGAAAACTATGAATTTTTAAATTATGAAATATAAAACATATTATATAACATTTTATGGCATTAAAATAAACTCACAGATATACCCTCATTCCTTGAAATTGACAGACGATGATGTTGATCTTTTAAAAATTTTGACGGCGGACGCTTCGATGCATCGATCGCAACAACTAACTGATGTACTATCGGTCGCAGGCCACTGTGGGCCATAAACATTTTTTGCTGGTTTCAAGTTTTTTGTTTGAGTATTATGTGTATTTTCGCGCCTTCGACATAGTATTTATATTATACTGGGGACGTTTATTGTAAAGTGTTATACATACCTTGTTTTACACACCAGTATGAATGTGTTTCAACTATTATAGGTACTAAGCGTAGCCGTACAAGCCGTAGCCAATAATTTGTGAACTAAAAATATGGATTAAAAATAAAGAAAACATAACGTAGTTTTGCAAGTTAACGTAAAATAAGTTTTTAATATTTTACGTTTTATTACGTTTTGATCTGAGACACATTTGACAGCACTCTTATTTATCCAATGATCGCATCAATGTACTATTCCTTTTTTTAATATTGTCACTCATAAAATTAATTTACTCAATTATTAAACTTATTAAGAATAATAATTACTGAAAGGTTAATGGTATTTTTGGTTTTCACTCTTGCAATATGAACCGCAATTGATTACTTTGTGGTGGTTTTTTGTCTTTATTTTTTTACGACTACACGTTTCAAGCACTCCATTTTATATGTATACACGTAAATAAAATTGGAGTGTCTGTTTGTAACCTATATATATATATATATATATATATATATATATATATATATATAAGCGAAAGGTCACTCACTCATCACGAAATCTCCGAGACTATAATACCTACAAACTTGAAATTTGGCAGGTAGGCTCCCTAAAGGACGTAGACATCCGCTAAGAACGAATTTTACGAGACTCGACCCCTAAAGGGATAAAACGGGGGTTGGAAATTTGTATGAAAGTCCTATGTTTTTGAAGTAAGAGACTTGAAATTTAAAATGTATTCTCTATAGATAGTGAAATGGTGTTCAAATAATGTATATTTAGAAAGCAACTCCCTTTTGGGGTTAAAACGGGGGATGGTAGGTTGACTCACTGATCACGAAATCTCCGAAACTATAATACCTACAAACTTGAAATTTGACAGGTAGGCTCCTTATAGGTCGTAGACATCCATTAAGAACGGATTTGACGAAACTCGACGTTAGGGGTTGGAAGTTTGTATGAAAGTCCCTATGGTTTTGAAGTAAGAGACTTGAAATTCAAAATATATGCTCTATAGATGGCGAGGAGGTGTCCAAATAATGTATCGTAATCTATGTATATATAAAAGAGAAATGTAACTGACTCACTCATTATGAGAACTTAAAAACCGTTGGAGGGTCCATCCATCCAGAATGGACAAAGATGAGTCGTCCGCTAAAAACGGATTTTGCGGTATTCCACTACTAAGGGGGTTTAATTGGGGTTTATATTTTGTATGAAACATATACAGCAGCTATAAGTTCTCCTGATAGGTTATTTATACTTCAGCCTGAAAATAAAACTAAGATTGTGGTGTATAGAGAGGTTTTATAAAAAACAACTATTAAATTATACTAAATTGTGCCTCTTAAAAAGTTACTCAGTGTGATAAGCATTTCAAGTGACTGAAATAAAAAATAATTTGCGTTAAACACCTTAGTAGTAATGCATATCTTCATAACCACGCGAACGTAGTCGCAGGCAACAGTTTGCGTATTATAAAACAAACTCCCCAAATGTGTATGCGATCAATTCCCTCAAAATCTACTCAACGGATTTTCATGCGGTTCAAGAGGAAGGTTTACGGAACGGCTAAGCCGATTTTGACGGGACTTTCACTAGCAGTTAGCTGATGTAATAAGGAGTAACTTGGGCTACTTACTTTTATTGTAGAAACTTATTTATTTTATAACTCTGCGAACTGAACAATAACTTTTTTGTTAAATTCCACGCGGACGAAGTCGCGGGCACAGCTAGTCCTTAATAAATTTATTTTCAGTAATATATTATGACACAACTTAAAATGTATAACAAACTTGCCACTTCGATGTTTTGGTTGACACAGTTGACTGTGCGTTGTGGTTAGGTCGTGACCTCTCACCTCGAAAGGCCTCGAAATACAGTAAAGAGTTAAACATGCGTGATGGCCGTTCGTGCTGCATGCAGCAACGCATCGCTGCGCATTTGCCTCGGACACCGTACCGACGCGCTGCTGTATTACCTTGTGAACCATAAGTAATTAGGGGCTATCCTTAAATTAAGTCAAACCTTAAGGGGGGGGCAAGAAGTGTGTCATTGTGTGAGAAGTCCAATTTGTGACATTTCGAAATATAATATGTACCATTATTAGGGTTAAAATGATTTTATTAAAAATGAATATAAAAGGAAATAAAAATATTATGAAACTGATAGTTAAATTAAATAAATAATAATTTATAGATATAAAATTGCAACATATGTGACGTCACACTTGGTAAGAGGGGGGTTCCATAAACGTGACCATCTGCGACAAGGGCGGGGTGAAAAAATAGTGAAACTCACGTGACGTCATTCATGTACTTAGATTTGACATTCCAATGATGTTACGACATATTTAGTTTTTATATATGCATTTTGGTCTTTGTAACTTGTTTTCTACCTGTAAAATTAGTTAATGTTACTTAAGAGACTCCGAGAGGGATTCGAATTCGCTAACCGTCGATGTTTTAGGTGACTACGCGCGTCACTATACCAGAGTGGATGTAGGTATAGTTTTATAAAATAAATTCAAACTATAATTAAAAGATAACATAATAGTTGAAGAAATAATTACAGTCGAAGGAAATACAAAATATACTAGGTATATTATATCCCATAGACATAATTATAATGAATAAAAAATTAAGAAGTGTAAGCTAGTCTATAATTTATTAGAAGTTATGTCGCGTGTGATTTTTTTTTTTTTTTGATTTTATAAAAAAAAATGTTGGTGAAAAGGTCGTAGACTCAGCTTATAGCTGCTTTTCAGTCCGCACCTTTACAAATGCTGCCAGCACAGGACGTTAGATTTACATTTAATAACTAGATATAGTAACATATATAGATAGCATTAACAAAGTATATGAAAATAGTATTTAATAATAATAATAAAAAACAGGATTAATAATGTATAGACCAGACCCGGTCCTGATAGAGCTTGCCGGATCTGGCATGCCTCATTCTATCCTGATCCGGTCCAGATACATGATTTGGTGGAGCCTGAGTTGACTTTTTTTCTGGTCAGGTACTTACATGGACTAATTATCTGCACAGGTACATCACATAATTGGAGATTATCGTTCCCCAAAAATAGGAATAACTACAGGGCGTAACTCGAACACCCCCAGTAACCGTCAAGCTGTTGAGGAGGCTTTGGCCATGTAGCCGTAATCCCTTTCCTCACTACTCCGAGGCAACAGAGCTATGTTTTTAGTGGGTAGTAAGTGCGCGTTCTGTATTTACCGGGAGCCCCACACTACCGTCGCCTTCGGACGGCAGGTCAGTGCGTAAATGTATTTCCCACGATTAAAAATAAAGGGCGTTGTCACTTATGTTTTCACCGAGAAGGCGGAGAAAACTGGGAAAAAAAAATCCATCTACTCGTTGTTTGGAATGCGCGAGCGGAACCGCAGATAGTAAAAGTAAAAAAAAGACAAAACAAGGTCGAAAGTAATTGTCTTTGCTCGCAACGAAAAAAAAAAACCGCCTAAAAATCTTTTAAAAATGATTATTTTGTCGACGGTATTAATATTAAGGTCAAGCAAATAGCTGTGTTTGGCAAGCTTAGAAGGTAGACCAAACTACCAATAAAATATAAAAGAGAATAAATTCCAACCAATGTGTATACGATGTTTGAAGAAAATATTTTTGAGTAATTACCGAACAGTAAACGCAACATCATCATGTATCTGATATAAAGAGCGCCATTAGTTTTATTAAATATTTATTCGTCATGTTGAGCTACGTAAGCTTACTCAGGAGGTGGTCACAAAGAATAATGACAATTTATTCGATCTCATTTTGTTTTAGTACCTTTAACCTTTTAATCCATACTAATATTATAAAGTTGAAGAGTTTAGTTGTTCGTTCGTTCGTTCGTTTGTTTGTTTGTTTGTTTGTTTGTTTGTTTGTTTGCTTGTTTGTTTGTTTGCTTGTTTGTTTGGTTGTTTATTTGTTTGTTTGTTTGTTTGCTTGTTTGTTTGTTTGTTTGTTTGTTTGTTTGCTTGTTTGTTTGGTTGTTTGTTTGTTTCTTTGTTTCTTTGTTTGTTTGTTTGTTTGTTTTTTGTTTGTTTGTTTGTTTATTTTTTTTTGTTTGTTTATTTATTTGTTTGTTTGTTTGTTTGATTGTTTGTTTGTTTGTTTGTTTGTTTATTTGTTTGTTTGTTTGTTTGAATGCGCTAATCTCAGGGACTACTAGTCCGATTTTAAGAATTCTTTCAGTTAGATATATTTAACAAGGAAGGCTATAATATCATCACGTTTAGTCTTAACCAAAAGGAGCGAAAACTAATGAAGAATGTTTCAAAATCGGGTTTTTTCCTTTTGAGAACTTTCCAGCAAAGTAACTCTTCCACGCGGACCAAGTCGCAGGCAGAACCTAGTGTCAAATATATAGAAGTTTTTACTTAATATATATATCGGTATGAAGATTTTTAAGAGTTTTATCAGCAGTAAGACAAACACTAAGAGTCTGAATAATATGAGGAGATATTCTTTCTATTATTCCAACATTAAATTTTGCAACGAATCTTTTTAGCAGACGTTTATGTAGGAGCAGACAGTCCGTGTAGTAAAAGAGTTCTTGTTGCATTATTAAATTCGTGATTGTATGTTATTAGTAATAAATTTGAAATGTACCATTACTTATCTCTTTTACAGATGAAATTATTAAAAAGTAAAAAAAAATAAAACTTCGATTTAAATTTTCTAAAAAATACAATAAACTTTTCCATTAAAACTTTTACTATTATAATAACACTTCATTCACATTCATCACACGATTTGTGTTATGAAAAGCTTGTCGCAAGCGGAGACGCGCATTGAAAATAACATGTCGGAACAGCCATCTTGAGTGTTCCACCACACTAAACGTGTATACAAAAGTTTAGGTCAATCGGCTAAAGACATATGATTCAAAATCGAGTTCCAAGAATCTTGCCACCGTAAGAAACATACATACATACAAACATTGCAAGTTAAATGGAAGTTTAAAACAAACTTTATGCAATGATTAAAGGGTAACCACAAACAAATTCACGGGAACGGCTAGTTAATATTATTACTTAATACTGTACATTGTTAAAATATAATTAAAGTAAGGAATTTAAGTTATCAAATAATAGCTATTTCAATCTTAATATGGTCTTAAACAAATTGTGGTCGAATCGAATGTTATTTTTCTTTGTTACCAACACCTAAGTGTGTTTAAAGTACACAATGAATAAGTATTTAAAAAACTTATTTCGTGGAGTATTTTCTATCAGAGCCATTTTGATAATACGCTTGATGTTCGGTTTTTATTCAGAAATATTTTCTTCAAAAATATTGTGCAAATTAGCCAGAACTTATTCTTTTTTGTATTTATCTTTGATTTCAGTCTATTTTATTTGGCTGTATTTATTTGGAGCACTAAAATATCTCCAATACTCTATCCCACTTTTGGCATCTTTCATAACTGTTATAATTGTTTCGATAGCAACTAAAGAAAAAACATTTACGACGTTTTGTACTAATATTAATACCATTGACAAAGTAATCGGCTTAAAAAGCGATTTTAAAGTCCAAATAACGATTTCGTTACTGTTTTGCTCAATTTTGCTTAAAATTTTTGAAGTAATTATACGGTACAGTCAAACAAATATTAAAAACTTCGAGTTTAAACATTTTGTTATGATATTATGCACTATGACATATAATTTGAGCCACGTAACAAGAATTGCAATATTTGAATTACTTTGGTCTAGAACGAAATATATAACCGACGATTTGATTAGAAAATGTTTCAAGGAAAACCTTTCTCACGAAGAAAAAATGTATACACTAAAGAGATTTTTGCACTTTTACAAAAATATTTTGGACGTCTTCGATAACAGTAAGGAATATTTAAAACTAACGGTAAGATTCCTATTTATTTTAAATTAAATAGTAATAATTACACAACTTTTACAATTTAAGTTAGAGTGTTACTTAACTAATGATATATGTATGTGGTGTATAGTTAAGTCAATTCTTTCAAATACATATTTCCCTCTTTCTAAAGATTGTTTGGAAAAGATCGCTACTAAGCGATAAGACCGCCTTTGTGCATTATTAACTCTATGTGTAAATAACTGTTTTATGTAAATCTTTTCTGAATGATGTGCAATATTGATAGAATATCCTTCTATCAATCCGACTGATGATCTGACTTCTATTGATCCGACTAGTAACGAACTGGAAAAGTGCGGGGTATGATGTTCTGTATTGCTCTTAGACGAAGGGTTCTCAGTCTGCCATGCGACCTCGGCTCTGGAAGGCGCGCTCGAACCTATACACTACTACAATGACTCGTCCAGCTCTCAAATATCCCACACAATCATGGGATAGTAGTTGTTATTACATTTACATAAAATCTCACTCCAGAGTCCCTTTAGCACCTCGTGCCTTCTCCATGTTGGTATAAGGACTTAAATATCATAAGTGTGGACTCTCCCAGTTAGCCTAATTTAAGAGTCATCAGTTGACACTGTGACGCTTGCTTAGTGTAAATCTAATAACTCTTAGTAGCTGTTAAAAGAATAATAATATATAAGAAATGATTTATTTCTTTCAGACATTGGTTAGTTTAGTCTTATCTTTCTGCAAAATCATACTCCAAATAAATTTTGGAATTTTCTACTTCATTGCAAAAGGACAGTTAAGTACTTTTTATTTTTACAAACGATATGTATATATTTATTGATTAAATTTTAATCCTTAGTTAATAATACGAAATTATTATTTATTTTAGTCGACCGTAAATACTATAACAAGCATATGTATTGATGTAATTATTATGGCAGTAATGACGATATCATCAGCTGTGTTAGCTGAAATGTTACTCTGTGAATACGATAAAATTAAAGAAACTTGTTCACATCTTTTACTGACATCAACAGGTAATAAAAATCTTCTTACGCTCATATTTTTAATTGACTTAAAAAAAGAGGTTCTCAACTCGAACTGTATTTTATATGTGTGTTACCTTTTATTTTTGACTAGGTGTACCTACTGATTTTGGTGGTATTTTTGTGGTGGGAAGCTGGTGCTTGTTTTATAGTCTCATTTGAATTTAATCGAGAGCTAACGGAAACTTCTTAAGCTATCTCTAATGATTCGTCTTCATTAAATCAAAACCTGGTACTTATGATGTGGTCTCATTTAAATTTAATTGGGACCTGAAGAGTACTTTTTGAGTTATTTCGCATAATGTGTAACTGAGATAGGGCACAGCAGAAATTTTCTGCTCAAAATATGGAGCAGCCCGACTGGGGTAGTACCTCGACCTTACAGAAGACCACAGCTAAATAATACTGTCTTTAAGCAGTATTGTGTTCCTGTTGGTGAGTAAGGTGACCAGAGCTCCTGGGGTGGATTGGGGATTGGGTCGGCAACGCCCTTGCGATGCTTCTGGTGTTGCAGGCGTCTATAAGCTACGGTGATCTCTTACCATCAGGTGAGCCGTACGCTTGTTTGCCGAACTAGTAATATAAAAAAAGCGTATTTAATTGACTATTATTTTGGCTACCTACGTTGTATTACTTCTCGAGGTAATTGAAGTTGTTTTTTTTTTCTTTGAGAACTATCACAGTTATGTGAAGTAAGTTGTGTCGTGCGGTTTCACAATTACTGTGCGACTCGGGCGACTATCGAGCGGCTATATCATTTGATTTTACATTATCTCTTAAATTATACGACCAAATTAAATTCTTTAGTAAAAGATCCGAAACTAAATCGATCTTCACCGAGTTGATAATAGCATGAAACATACTTTACAATAAATTCAGTATACCTATTAGATAATATATTAAGAATGGGTTGCCTTAAAAAACTTCTGGACTGACTATTATTAATTATTTCTTAAAAAATATTATTTTTAAATTAAAATTGAAAAATAAAAAACTTTTAAATTGACTTGTTGATGGGGTATTTTTTCTGGCCAATAATAATGCAATAAAATAGCATTTTAATTCTTATGTTCAGTAATTCGCTACAGAATTATTTTAAAACTATGATATCTTCTAAGATATTAACTGAAATCAAATGATGTCAAGGATAGTTATGTTTAAAAAGAAATACTTGTTATGATTAACGTATTTATTTGGATAAGGATTTGTTTTATGTCTATAAACCACCTTCGCAAAAAATAAATTATCGTAGAACAAACTTGATTCCCATAATAAGTGTGTTTGCTCGCAGACGAAAAAAAAACCAACTTCAATTACATCGACGAGTAATACAACATAGATCGACGAAAAAAGCGTCAAGTAAAAACGCATTATTAGATATAGCTCGAAAAGTAGTAGTAAGATCTCAAATAAATTTAAATGGGACCAATTGACAAACACCACCTTTTGATTAAAAAAAAAATTGTCGAATTTGTCCACGCGGTCAAAAGTTTTGATGTAACATACATAAAAAAAATACGGTCGAATTGAGAACCTCCTCCTTTTTTGGAAGTCGGTTAAAAACAGTTATAACGAGTTAACCTTAAACGATAGACAAATGGCGTCGCAAACTTTTTGTTCGTCGCGAATTTCCAAAGGCGATCAACTTCGTCTTACATAATTTTTGGCTATCTCTAACCGTTTATACAGCGCACGTAACGGAAGCTCTCAAAAAAGATTTTTTTCCATAATTATTTTTGTGTTACATTAGTGGACACATTAGGGAATTCCAAACATTTTTAATATTATATCAATAATCCACCGTTCAAGCGGGAATTGAACCTGCATCTCCAACTAATCGTGCTCTAGCCAATTAGTCGGAGATACAGGTTCGATCCCCGTTGGAATAGTCGATTTTTGATATGATATTTAAAAAAAACCCCGTAACATTTCTTATTGAGGCTCAGATCCTATCAGTCAAAGCTTAACGTCAAACAGCCTATAGTCTACCTCGATAAATGGATTAATGCGCTTAAACAAACAAACAAGCAAACAAACTATTCAGCTTTATAATATTAATAAAGACGTAGTCTAAAATACTAATAGAATTTATGTATTTGCGTATACATTTTTACATTAATCAGTAACTGAAGTAGATTTAATGGTGTAATATATGTTGACTGTAAACGCAAATATAATCAGACGAAGGTTTTAGTAATAAAGTTACCAACATTTGCCTGGTATTGACTTAATTTGACAAATTAAAATGACAATAAAATTCACGTTGTGGCCAGAATGTGCGTGAACGATTGTGAGACCCACATTTTACTTCGAAGCAAGCACGAGTTTTCTCAAAGAAAATTTTAATATAAAACGCAATAACAAATCAACATAGAACCGATTTCTTGTATTTGCAGGTGAAGATTTGCGTATGGTCTACAAAATTTTGGAATATGTTGAGACACGTCCGCTGAGATATACCATTTGGAATATAATTCCGACTGATATCAACTTAGTCATCGGTCTATTACAAATATCTGCTACATATGTTATTATTTTCTTACAGTTCCAGTATAAATAAACAGATGTATGTGATTAGTTTGAAAATACGTAATGCAGTTTTTTTGTTCATTTCGTATTTTAAAATTTAACTTTCCATTGAATTTATTTTCGAAATTGATCTGCACTTTGAATTGTCCTAATATATAAATACATTGGATGAGATTAGACGTAAGGTTTTAGAGCGTGTTAATAGTTTGTTTAATAGACAAGTTGTATGTGTATTTAAACTTTATTAAATAAATGATAGATACCAAACAGCTAAGTCGTTTTGAATTTACCCAAAGAAGATCTGTTAGCATTATTTACATGTAATGTACTCTAGTTATTTTCTCAATTGTGACATTATTCTATTACTAAGGTCTCAGGAAGAGAATAAAGGTTCTTACTCTCACACGTTCTAATTGGTCTATAATGCGATAGTATGGAATCAAATGGACTACGCTCTAACTATTTTAAGTCATATCCGCATACACTTCAGCCTATCGCAGTCCACTGCTGGACATAGGCCTCCCCAAGTTCGCGCCACACATCCCGGTCTTCCGCAATCCTCACCCAGCCTACACCGGCAATCTTACGTAGATCGTCGGTCCAACGGGCCGGAGGACGTCCCACACTGCGTTGCCAAGACGCGGAATGCGATAGTATGGAATCACGTGGACTACGCTCTAACTATTTTAAGTCATATCCGCATAATTATTTCGTATAAATTAAACAATATACAGTACAAGTAGTATAAAGAATATTAATGCTCTTAGAAAAGTGCCTGCCACTGACTGCGAATAAAGGAGGAGGTTCTCAATTCGCCTGTATTTTTTATGTGTCCCTCATAACTTTTTTAAAGAATGTACTGATATTGATGATTCTTTTTTTTTTAATTGTAAGATAAATTTGATCGAGATCTAGTTCATCATTACAACCTATACAGTCCACTGTTGGACATAGGCCTCCACAAGTTTACGTCAAAAATAACGTGAACTCATGTGTTTAGCCCATAGTCACCACGCTGGGCAGGCGGGTTGGTGACCGCAGTACTGGCTTTGTCGCACCAAAGACGCTGCTGCCCGTCTTCGGCCTGTGTATTTCAAAGCCAGCAGTTGGATGGTTATCCCGCCATCGGTCGGCTTCTTAAGTTCCAAGATGGTTGTGGAACCTTGTTATCCCTTAGTCGCCTCTTACGACACCCACGGGAAGAGAGGGGGTGGCTAAATTCTTTAGTGCCGTAGCCACACAGCACTAGAGGACGAGATCTAGTTAGTTTTTAATTATCCCTAATAATGCGTTTTCAACTAATTTTCGACCATCTGCGTTGTATTACTTATCGATGTAAATTAAAGTCGGTTTTTTCTCGTTTACGAGCAAATACACTTTATTCAATATTAATTTATATTGAGTATAATCACTGAATATAAATACGTTTGTCTAACAGTTCGTCTGTCGGCAACATGTAATATAAAACGAGTACTCTATTATTAAAGCCAGTGAATTTGTTCGTTTATTTTAAAATGCTACCTACAGACGGTACCGGTTGATTTACAGTTGTATTTTTTTTTTTAATTTAGTTAATAATTTTGAGAAGAAGGATAGTAGAAATAAGAAACTTATATTTCTGGGTAAAAAGAAATGTTCATTCTCATAGTATGAATATCTGCCATGCAAAGTTATAATATAATTCATTTAATTATGTCAGCGTGATATACAGCAGGGTAAAGACAGTTGAACATAAAAATAAACAATTCTAGAGTGTCACTTATAAAATTTCTGTCTAACAATGGTGTAAATAGCTTATCTACAAGATAAACATTAAAAAATATATTATTTATTAGGTTTATAATGAAATAATTCAATTTGTTTCAGTATATGTTAAATTTTATTTATTAATTTCGCGACGCAAATTTTTAAAAAATCCTTTTTTTTAGTATAGTTTTATCAGCCGCAAGATAAACCTGAGTCTGAATATGATTAGGCGATATTCTTTCTATTATTTCATCTTTAAATTTTGCAACGAATCTTTTTTAGCAGACGTGTATGTTGGAGCAGACAGTCCGTATAGTAACAGAATTCATGTTGCATTATTAAATTCGTAATTGTATATTATCAGCAATAAATTTGTAATATACCATTGCTTATCTGTTTTACAGATGAAATGACTAAAATGTAAAAAAAAAAAAACTTGATTTAAATATTCTAAATAATAAAATAAACTTTTCCATTAAAACTTTTACTATTATAATATCACTTCATTCACATTCATCACACGATTTGTGTTATTAAAAGCTTGTCGCAAGCGTAGGCGCGCATCGAAAATAACATGTCGGAACAGCCATCTTGAGTGTTGCGCGGTGTTGAGTTAAAATGGCGTTTTACAACTAACCATGCATCGGCATCCAAACTAAACGTGCATACAAAAGTTCAGGTTAATAGGCTAAAGACATATGCTTCAAAATCGAGTTTCAAGAACTTGCCACCTTAAGAAACATACATACATACAAACATTGCAAGTTAAATAGAAGTTTAAAACAAACTATAAGCAATGATGAAAGGGTAACCGCAAACAAATTCACGGGAACGGCTAGTTAATATTATTACTTAATACTGTACATTGTTGAAATATAATTAAAGTAAGGACTTTAAGTTATCAAATAATAGCTATTTCAATCTTTATATGTACTTAAACAAATTGTGGTCGAATCGAATGTTATTATTCTTTGTTACTATCACCTGAGTGTGCTAACGTACACAATGAATAAGTATTTAAAAAACCTATTTCGTGAAGTATTTACCATCAGATCCATTTTGATAATACGCTTAGTGTTCGGTTTTTATTCAGAAATATTTTCTTCAAAAATATTGTGCAAATTAGCCAGAACATATTCTTTTTTGTATTTAACTTTGATTTCAGTCTATTTAATTTGGATGCATTTTTTGGGAGCACTCAAATATCTCCAATACTCTATCCCACTTTTGGTATCTTTCATAACTGTTATAATTATTTCGATAGCAACTAAAGAAAAAACATTTACGACGTTTTGTACTAATATTAATACCATTGACAAAGTGATCGGCTTAAAAAGCGATTTTAAAGTCCAAATAACGATTTCGTTACTGTTTTGCTCAATTGGGCTTGAAATTTTTGAAGGAATTATACTGTACAATCAAACGAATACTACATACTTCGAGTTTAAATATTTTGTTACGATATTATGCACTATAACATATAATTTGAGCCACGTAACAAGAATTGCAATATTTGAATTACTTTGGTCTAGAACTAAATATATAACCGACGATTTGATTAGAAAATGTTTCAAAGAAAACCTTTCTCACGAAGAAAAAATGTATACATTAAAGAAATTTTTGCACTTTTACAAAAACATTTTGGACGTCTTCGATAACAGTAAAGAATATTTAAAACTAACGGTAAGATTCCTATTTATTTTAAATTAAATAGTCATAATAACATAACTTGTACAATTTAAGTTACAGTGCTACTTAACTAATGATATATGTATATAGTGTATAGTTTAGTTAATCCTTTCAAATACATATTTCCCTCTTTCTATAAATTGTTTGGAAGAGATCGATACTATCGCCTTTGTGCATTATTAACTCTATGTGTAAATAACTGTTTTATGTAAATCTTTTCTGAGTGATGTGCAGTATTGATAGAATATCCTTCTATCAATCCGACTTATAAAGGAGAGAACGTATTTGGTGCGGTCCGACGAGTAACGGACTGGAAAAGTACAGGATCTGATGTTCTGTATTACTATTAGACGAAGGGTTCTCAGTCTGCCATGCGACCTCGGCTCTGGAAGGCGCGCTCGAACCTATACACTACTACAGTGACTCGTCCAGCTCTTAAATATCCCATACAATCATGGGATAGTAGTTGTTATTACATTTACATAAAATCTCACTCCAGAGTCCCTTTAGCACCTCGTGCCTTCTCCATGTTGGTATAAGTACTTAAATGTCATAAGTGTGGACTCTCACAACTATCCTAATTTAAGAGTCATCAGTTGACACTGTGACGCTTGCTTAGTGTAAATCTAATAACTTTTAGTAGCTGTTAAAAGAATAATAATATATAAGAAATGATTTATTTCTTTCAGACATTGGTTAGTTTAGTCTTATCTTTCTCAAAAATCATACTCCAAATAAATTTTGGAATTTTCTACTTCATTGCAAAAGGACAGTTAAGTACTTTTTCTTTTTCCAAACGATATGTATATATTTATTGATTAAATTTTAATCCTTAGTTAATAATACGAAATTATTATTTATTTTAGGCGACCGTAAATACTATAACAAGCATATGTATTGATGTAATTATTATGGCAGTAATGACGATTTCATCAGCTGTGTTAGCTGAAATGTTACTGTGTGAATACGATAAAATTAAAGAAACTTGTTCAAATATTTTACTGACATCAACAGGTAATAAAACTTCTTACGCTCATATTTTTAAGTGACTAAAAAAAGGAGGTTAATAACTCTATTGTATTTTTCATGTGTGTTACCTTTTATTTTTGACTAGGCGTACCTACTGATTTTGGAGGTATTTTTGAGGTGGAAAGCTGGTGCTTGTTTTGTAGTCTCATTTGAATTTAATCGAGATCTAACGGAAACTTTTAAGCTATCTCTAATGATTCGTCTTTATTAAATCCAAACCTGGTACTTGTCATGTGATCTCATTTAAATTTAATTGAGACCTGAAGAGTACTTTTTGATTTATTTCTCACAATGCGTATTTAATTGACTATTTTTTTTGGCTACCTACGTTGTGTTACTTAACGATGTAATTGAAGTTGTTTTTTTTTCCTTTGAGAACTATCACAATTATGTTAGGCTAGCTGTGTCCTGCTGTTTCACCATTACTGTGCGACTCGGGCGACTATCGAACGGCTATTTCATTTGATTTTACATTATCTCTTAAATTATGCGATCAAATTAAATTCTATAGTAGAAGATCCGAAACTAAATAGATCTTCATCAAGCTTATAATAGAATGAAACATACTTTACAATAAATTCAGTATATTAGATAATATATTAAAAATGGGCTGCCTTAAAAAAATTCTGGACTGACTATTTTTAATCATTACTTAAAAAATATTTTTTTTTAAATTAAAATTGCAACATAAAAACGTTTTAAATTGCCTGGTTGATGGGGTATTTTTCATTGGTAAGGATTCATATGCCTGGCTAATAATAATGCAATAAAATAGCATTTTAATTCTTATGTTCAGTAATTCGCTACAGAATTATTTTAAAACTATGATATCTTCTAAGATATTAAATTGAACTCAAATGATTCTAAGGCTAATTATGTTGAAAAAGAAATACTTGTGATGATTAACGTATTTATTTGGATAAGGATTTGTTTTTAATGTCTATAAACCACCTTCGCAAATAATGAATTATTATAGAAAAAACTTGATTACCATAAAAACGGTTATAACGAGTTACCTTATCTTAAAAGATAGACAAATGGTATTGCAGAATTTTTCTTAGAACTTCCAAAGGCGATTAACTTCGTCATACATAATTTTTGGGTATCTTTAACCGTTTATATAGCGCACGTTACGAAAGCTCTCAAAAAAGATTTTTTTTCCATAATTTATTTTTGTGTTACCCACATTAGGGAATTCTAAACATTTTTAATATTATATCAAAAATTGACGGTTCCAACGGGAAACGAACCTGCATCTCCGACTAACCGTGTCGGTGCTCTAGTCAATTAGTCGGAAATGCAGGTTCGATCCCCGCTGGAACGGTCGATTTTTGATATGATGTTTAAAAAAAACTATAACATTTCTTTTTGAGGCTCAGATCCTATCTGGCAAAGCGTAATGTTAAACAGCCTAGTCTACCTCGATAAATGGATTATACAATACAGATAAAAAAATCAATTCGAACTAGTAGTTTCTGATATTAACGCGCTTAAACAAACAAACAAACAAGGAAACAAACTATTCAGCTTAATAATATTAGTAAAGACGTAGTCTAAAATACTAATAGAATTTATGTATTTGCGTATACATGTGATAAATTTTTACATTAATCAGTAACTGAAGTAGATTTAATGGTGTAATTATGTGGACTGTAAACGCAAATATAATCAGACGAAGGTTTTAGTAATAAAGTTACCAACATTTGCCTGGTATTGACTTAAATTGACAATAAAATTCACGTTATGGCCAGAATGTGCGTGAACGATTGTGAGACCCACATTCTACTTCGAAGCAAGCACGAGTTTTCTCAAAGAAAATTTTAATATAAAACGCGATAACTAATCAACATAGAACCGATTTCTTGTATTTGCAGGTGAAGATTTGCGTATGGTCTACAAAATTTTGGAATATGTTGAGACACGTCCGCTGAAATATACCATTTGGAATATAATTCCGACTAATATCAACTTAGTCATCGGTCTATTACAAATATCTGCTACATATGTTATTATTTTCTTACAGTTTCAGTATAAATAAACATAGATGACTGTGTGTGATTAGTTTGAAAATACGTAATGCAGTTTTTGTGTTCATTTCGTATTTCAAAATTTTACTTTCAATTGAATTTCTTTTCGAAATTGATCTGCACTTTGAATTGTCCTAATATATAAATACATTGGATTAGATTAGACGTAAGGTTTTAGAGCGTGTTAATAGTTTGTTTAATAGACAAGTTGTATGTGTGTATTTGAATTTTATTAAATAAATGATAGATACCAAACAGCTAAGTCGTTTTGAATTTACCCAAAGAAGATCTGTTAGCATTATTTACATGTAATGTACTCTAGTTATTTACTCAATTGTGACATTATTCTATTACTAAGGTCTCAGGAAGAGAATAAAGGTTCTCACTCTCAAACGTTCTAATTGGTCAATAATGCGATAGTATGGAATCACATGGACTACGCTCTAACTATTTTAAATCATATCCGCATAATTATTTCGTATAAATTAAACAATATACAGTACAAGTAGTATAAAAAATATTAATGCTCTTAGAAAAGTGCCTGTCACTGACTGCAAATAAAGGAGGAGGTTCTCAATTCGCCTGTATTTTTTATGTGTGCCTCATAACTTTTTAAGGGATGTAATGATTTTGATAATTTTTCTTTTAAAATTAAAGGATAAATTTGATCGAGATCTGATGAGTTTTTAATTATCCCCAATAATGCGTATCCAACTAATTTTCGACCATATATGTGCCTTGTATTACTTATCGATGTAAATTAAAGTCGGTTTTTTTCTCGTTTACGAGCAAATACACTTTATTCAATATTAATTTATACTGAGTATAATCACTGAATATAAATATGTTTGTCTAACAGTTCGTCTGTTCGTTCGTCGAGCAACATGTAATATAAAACGAGTACTCTATTATTAAAGCCAGTGAATTTGTTCGTTTATTTTAAAAGGCTACCTACAGTGGGTACTGTCTGATCTACAGGTGTATTTTTTTAATTTAGTAAATAATTTTCAGAAAAAGGATAGTAGAAATAAAAAACTTATATTTCTGGGTAAAAAGAATTAAGTGTTCATTCTTATAGTATGAATAACTGTCATGCAAAGTTATATTATAATTCATTTAATTATTTAGGCAAAGACAATATATAATTTCACTTAACTTATGAAATTTCAGTCAAACAATGGTGGTAAATAGCTTATAAACAAGACAAACATTAAAAAATATATTATTTATTAGGTTTATAATAAAACTAGCGACCCGCTCCGGCTTCGCACGATGAAATTATTAAAAAGAAAAAAAAAAAACTTTGATTTAAATGTGCTAAAAATACAATAAACTTTTCCATTAAAACTTTTACTATTAAAATATCACTTCATTTACATTCATCACACGATTTGTGTTATTAAAAGCTTGTCGCAAGCGTAGGCGCGCATTGAAAATAACATGTCAGAACAGCCATCTCGAGTGTTCCACGGTGTTAGTTCCACGGTGTTGAGTTAAAATGGCGTTTTACAACTAACCATGCATCAGCATCCAAACTAAACGTGTATACAAAAGTTCAGGTTAATCGGCTAAAGACATATGCTTCAAAATCGAGTTCCAAGAACTTGCCACCTTAAGAAACATACATACATACAAACATTGCAAGTTAAATAGAAGTTTAAAACAAACTATAAGCAATGATGAAAGGGTAACCGCAAACAAATTCACGGGAACGGCTTGTTAATATTATTACTTAATACTGTACATTGTTGAAATATAATTAAAGTAAGGACTTTAAGTTATCAAATAATAGCTATTTCAATCTTTATATGTACTTAAACAAATTGTGGTCGAATCGAATGTTATTATTCTTTGTTACTTTCACCTGAGCGTGCTAACGTATACAATGAATAAGTATTTAAAAAACCTATTTCGTGTAGTATTTTCCATCAGATCCATTTTAATAATACGCTTAATATTCGGTTTTTATTCAGAAATATTTTCTTTAAATATATTGTGCAAATTAGCGAGAACATATTCTTTTTTGTATTTAACTTCAATTTCAGTCTATTTAATTTGGATGCATTTTTTGGGAGAACTCAAATATCTCCAATACTCTATCCCACTTTTGGCATCTTTCATAACTGTTATAATTATTTCGATAGCAACTAAAGAAAAAACTTTTACGAGGTTTTGTACTAATATTAATACCATTGACAAAGTAATCGGCTTAAAAAGCGATTTTAAAGTCCAAATAACGATTTCGTTACTATTTTGCTCAATTTTGCTTAAAAGTTTTGATGAAATTATAGTGTACAATCAAACGAATACTATATACTTCGAGTTAAAACATTTCGTTATGATATTATGCGCTATAACATATAATTTGAGCCACGTAACAAGAATTGCAATATTTGAATTACTTTGGTCTAGAACTAAATATATAACCGACGATTTGATTAGAAAATGTTTCAAAGAAAACCTTTCTCACGAAGAAAAAATGTATACATTAAAGAAATTTTTGCACTTTTACAAAAACATTTTGGACGTCTTCGATAACAGTAAAGAATATTTAAAACTAACGGTAAGATTCCTATTTATTTTAATTAAATAGTCATAATTACACAACTTTTTCAATTTAAGTTACAGTGTCATTTAACTAATGATATATGCATATAGTGTAAAAAAAAAAAGATTGTTTGGAAGAGATCGCTTTTAAGCGATAAGACCGCCTTTGTGCACTCTATGCGTAAATAACTGTTTTATGTAAATCTTTTCTGAGTGATGTGCAGTATTGATAGAATATTCTTCTATCAATCCGACTTATAAAGGAGAGAAAGTATTAGGTGCGATCCGACTAGTAACGAACTGGAAAAGTGCAGGATCTGATGTTCTGTATTATACTATTAGACGAAGGGTTCTCAGTCTGCCATGCGACCTCGGTTCTGGAAGGCGCGCTCGAACCTATACACTACTATAGTGACTCGTCCAGCTCTTAAATACCCCATACAATCATGGGATAGTAGTTCTTATTACATTTACATAAAATCTCACTCCAGAGTCCCTGTAGCACCTCGTGCCTTCTCCATGTTGGTATAAGGACCATAAGTGTGGACTCTCACAACTATCCTAATTTAAGAGTCATCAGTTGACATTGTGACGCTTGCTTAGTGTAAATCTAATAACTCTTAGTAGCTATTAAGAGAATAATAATATATAAGAAATTATTTATTTCTTTCAGACATTGGTTAGTTTAGTCTTAACTTTCTGCAAAATCATACTCCAAATAAATTTTGGAATTTTCTACTTCATTGCAAAGGGACAGTTAAGTACTTTTTCTTTTTACAAACGATATGTATATATTTATTGATTAAATTTTAATCCTTAGTTAATAATACGAAATTATTATTTATTTTAGTCGACCGTAAATACTATAACAAGCATAAGTATTGATGTAATTATTATGGCAGTAATGACGATATCATCAGCTGTGTTCGCTGAAATGTTACTGTGTGAATATGATAAAATTAAAGAAACTTGTTCACATCTTTTACTGACATCAACAGGTAATAAAAATCTTCTTACTTAGGAGGTTTTCAACTAGATTGTATTTTTCATGTGTGTTACCTCTAATTTTTGACTAGGTGTATCTACTGATTTTGGTGGTATTTCTGTGGTGGGAAGCTGGTGCTTGTTTTGTAGTCTCATTTGAATTTAATCGAGATCTAACGGACACTTTTTAAGCTATCTCTAATAATTCGTCTCTATTAAATCCAAACCTGGTACTTATCATGTGGTCTCATTTAAATTTAAGAGACCTGAAGAGTCCTTTTTGAGTTATTTCTCACAATGCGTATTTACTTGACTATTTTTTTGGCTACCTACGTTGTAATTGAAGTTGTTTTTTTTCCCTTTGAGAACTGTTACAATTATGTTAGGCTAGCTGTGTCCTGCGGTTTCACCATTACTGTGCGACTCGGGCGAATATCGAGCGGCTATTTCATTTGATTTTACATTATCTCTTAAATTATGCGACCAAATTAAATTCTATAGTAAAAGATCCGAAACTAAATCGATATTCGATCGAGCTGATAATAGAATGAAACATACTTTACAATAAATTCAGTATATTAGATAATGTATTAAAAATGGGTTGCCTTAAAAAAAATCTGGACTGACAATTTCTAATTATTTCTTAAAAATATCTTTTTTAAATTAAAATTGCAACATAAAAAAGTTTTAAATTGCCTTGTTGATGGGTAATTTTTTCTGGCTAATAATAATGTAATAAAACAGTATTTTAATTCTTATATTCATTAATTTGCTACAGAATTATTTTAAAACTGTTATATCTTCTAAGATATTAATTGAAATCAATGATGATGTCAAGGATAATTATGTTTAAAAAGAATTAATTGTAATGATTAACGTATTTATTTGGATAAGGATTTGTTTTATGTCTATAAACCACCTTCGCAAAAAATGAATTCTTGTAGAACAAACTTGACTACCATACAAACGGTTATAACGAGTTAACCTTAAAAGATAGACAAATGGCATTGCAAACTTTTTCTTAGAACTTCCAAAGGCGATCAACTTCGTCATACATAATTTTTGGCTATCTCTAACCGTTTATACAGCGCACGTAACGGAAGCTCTCAAAAAAGATTTTTTCCATAATTATTTTTGTGTTACATTAGTGACACGTTAGGGAATTCTAAACATTTTTAATATTGTATCTAAAATCCACCGTTCCAGCGGGAATTAAACCTGCATCTCCGACTAACCGTGCTCTAGCCAATTAGTCGGAGATACAGGTTCGATCCCCCTTGGAATAGTCGATTTTTGATATGATATTAAAAAAATCCCGTAACATTTCTTATTGAGGCTCAGATCCTATCAGTCAAAGCTTAACGTCAAACAGCCTATAGTCTACCTCGATAAATGGATTAATGCGCTTAAACAAACAAACAAGCAAACAAACTATTCAGCTTTATGATATTAGTAAAGACGTAGTCTAAAATACTAATAGAATTTATGTATTTGCGTATACATTTTTACATTAATCAGTAACTGAAGTAGATTTAATGGTGTAATATATGTTGACTGTAAACGCCAATATAATCAGACGAAGGTTTTAGTAATAAAGCTACCAACATTTGCCTGGTATTGACTTAATTTGACAAATTAAAATGACAATAAAATTCACGTTGTGGCCAGAATGTGCGTGAACGATTGTGAGACCCACATTTTACTTCGAAGCAAGCACGAGTTTTCTCAAAGAAAATTTTAATATAAAACGCAATAAATAATCAACATAGAACTGATTTCTTGTATTTGCAGGTGAAGATTTGCGTATGGTCTACAAAATTTTGGAATATGTTGAGACACGTCCGCTGAAATATACCATTTGGAATATAATTCCGACTGATATCAACTTAGTCATCGGTCTATTACAAATATCTGCTACATATGTTATCATTTTCTTACAGTTTAAGTATAAATAAACATAGATGTGTGTGATTAGTTTGAAAATATGTAATGCAGTTTTTGTGTTCATTTCGTATTTTAAAATTTAACTTTCCATTGAATTTCTTTTCGAAATTGATCTGCACTTTGAATTGTCCTAATATATAAATACATTGGATTATATTAGACTAAGGTTTTAGAGAGCATGTTAATAGTTTGTTTAATAGACAAGTTGTGTGTGTGTATTTGAATTTTATTAAATAAATGATACATACCAAACAGCTAAGTCGTTTTGAATTTACCTAAAGAAGATCTGTTAGCATTATTTACATGTAATGTAGTCTAGTTATTTTCTCAATTGTGACATTATTCTATTACTAAGGTCTCAGGAAGAGAATAAAGGTTCTCAATCTCACACGTTCTAATTGGTCTATAATGCGATAGTATGGAATCACATAGACTACGCTCTAACTATTTTAAGTCATATTCGCATAATTATTTCGTATAAATTAAACAATATACAGTACAAGTAGTATAAAATATTAATGCTCTTAGAAAAGTGCCTGTCACTGACTGCGAATAAAGGAGGAGGTTCTTAATTCGCCTGTTTTTTTTTATGTGTGCCTCATAACTTTTTAAGGGATGTACTGATTTTGATGATTCTTCTTTTAAAATTGAAAGATAAATTTGATCGAGATCTAGTTAGTTTTTAATTATCCCTAATAGTGCGTTTTCAACTAATTTTCGACCATCTGCGTTGTATTACTCATCGATGTAAATTAAAGTCGGTTTTTTCTCATTTACGAGCAAATACACTTTATTCAATATTAATTTATATTGAGTATAATCACTGAATATAAATACGTTGCGTACGTGCTGTGTGGCTACGGCACTGTGCTGTGTGGCTACGGCAGTAAAGAATTTAGCCACCCCCTCTCTTCCCGTGGGTGTCGTAAGAGGCGACTAAGGGATAACAAGGTTCCACAACCATCTTGGAACTTAAGAAGCCGACCGATGGCGGGATAACCATCCAACTGCTGGCTTTGAAATACACAGGCCGAAGACGGGCAGCAGCGTCTTCGGTGCGACAAAGCCAGTACTGCGGTCACCAACCCGCCTGCCCAGCGTGGTGACTATGGGCAAAACACATGAGTTCACGTTATTTTTGGCGTAAACTTGTGGAGGCCTATGTCCAACAGTGGACTGTATAGGCTGTAATGATGATGATGATGATAAATACGTTTGTCTAACAGTTCGTCTGTCGGCAACATGTAATATAAAACGAGTACTCTACTATCAAAGCCAGTGAATTTGTTCGTTTATTTTAAAAGGCTACCTACAGTCGGTACTGGTTGATCTACAGATGTATTTTTTTTTAATTTATTAAATAATTTTAAGAAGACGGATAGAAGAAATAAGAAACTTATATTTCTGGGTAAAAAGAATGAAATGTTCATTCTCATAGTATGAATAACTGTCATGCAAAGTTATATTATAATTCAAACAAAAAAATATATAATTCTAGAGTGTCACTTATAAAATTTCTGTCAAACAATAGTGTAAACAGCTTATCCACAAGACAAACATTAAAAAATATATTATTTATTAGGTTTATAATGAAATAATTCAATTTGTTTCAGTATATGTTAATTTTTTTTATTATTTTCGCGACGCAAATTTTTAAAAAATCCTTTTTTTAGTATAGTTTTATCAGCCGTAAGATAAACCTGAGTCTGAATATGATTAGGCGACATTCTTTCTATTATTCCATCTTTAAATTTTGCAACGAATCTTTTTAGCAGACGTGTATGTTGGAATAGACAGTCCGTATAGTAACAGAATTCACGTTGCATTATTAAATTCGTAATTGTATATTATTAGCAATAAACTTGAAATATACCATTACTTATCTGTTTTACAGATGAAATTACTAAAATAAAAAAAATAAAAACTTGATTTAAATGTCCTAAATAATAAAATAAACTTTTCCATTAAAACTTTTACTATTAAAATATCACTTCATTCACATTCATCACTCAGACTCAAAATAACAAGTCAGCCATCTTGAGTGTTCCACGGTGTTGAGTTAAAATTGCGTTTTACAACTAACCACGCATCGGCATCCAAACTAAACGTGTATACAAAAGTTCAGGTTAATCGGCTAAAGATATATGCTTCAAAATCAAGTTCCAAGAATCTTGCCACCGTAATAAACATACGAGTACATACATACAAACATTGCAAGTTAAATGGAAGTTTAAAACAAACTTAATGCAATTATGAAATGGTAACCGCAAACAAATTCACGGGAACGGCTAGTTAATATTATTACTTAATACTGTACATTGTTGAAATATAATTAAAGTAAGGACTTTAAGTTATCAAATAATAGCTATTTCAATCTTTATATGTACTTAAACAAATTGTGGTCGAATCGAATGTTATTATTCTTTGTTACTATCACCTGAGTGTGCTAACGTGCACCATGAATAAGTATTTAAAAAACATATTTCGTGAAGTATTTACCATCAGATCAATTTTGATAATACGCTTAGTGTTCGGTTTTTATTCAGAAATATTTTCTTCAAAAATATTGTGCAAATTAGCCAGAACTTATTCTTTTTTGTATTTAACTCTGATTTCAGTCTATTTAATTTGGATGCATTTTTTGGGAGCACTCAAATATCTCCAATACTCTATCCCACTTTTGGTATCTTTCATAACTGTTATAATTATTTCGATAGCAACTAAAGAAAAAACATTTACGACGTTTTGTACTAATATTAATACCATTGACAAAGTGATCGGCTTAAAAAGCGATTTTAAAGTCCAAATAACGATTTCGTTACTATTTTGCTCAATTGGGCTTGAAATTTTTGAAGGAATTATACTGTACAATCAAACGAATACTACATACTTCGAGTTTAAATATTTTGTTATGATATTATGCACTATAACATATAATTTGAGCCACGTAACAAGAATTGCAATATTTGAATTACTTTGGTCTAGAACTAAATATATAACCGACGATTTGATTAGAAAATGTTTCAAAGAAAACCTTTCTCACGAAGAAAAAATGTATACATTAAAGAAATTTTTGCACTTTTACAAAAATATTTTGGACGTCTTCGATAACAGTAAAGAATATTTAAAACTAACGGCAAGATTCCTATTTATTTTAAATTAAATAGTCATAATTACACAACTTTTACAATTTAAGTTAGAGTGCTACTTAACTAATGATATATGTATATAGTGTATAGTTTAGTTAATCCTTTCAAATACATATTTCCCTCTTTATAAAGATTGTTTGGAAGAGATCGATACTATCGCCTTTGTGCATTATTAACTCTATGTGTAAATAACTGGTTTATGTAAATCTTTTCTGAGTGATGTGCAGTATTGATAGAATATCCTTCTATCAATCCGACTTATAAAGGAGAGAACGTATTTGGTGCGATCCGACGAGTAACGGACTGGAAAAGTGCAGGATCTGATGTTCTGTATTATACTATTAGACGAAGGGTTCTCAGTCTGCCATGCGACCTCGGTTCTGGAAGGCGCGCTCGAACCTATACACTACTATAGTGACTCGTCCAGCTCTTAAATACCCCATACAATCATGGGATAGTAGTTCTTATTACATTTACATAAAATCTCACTCCAGAGTCCCTGTAGCACCTCGTGCCTTCTCCATGTTGGTATAAGGACCATAAGTGTGGACTCTCACAACTATCCTAATTTAAGAGTCATCAGTTGACATTGTGACGCTTGCTTAGTGTAAATCTAATAACTCTTAGTAGCTATTAAGAGAATAATAATATATAAGAAATTATTTATTTCTTTCAGACATTGGTTAGTTTAGTCTTAACTTTCTGCAAAATCATACTCCAAATAAATTTTGGAATTTTCTACTTCATTGCAAAGGGACAGTTAAGTACTTTTTCTTTTTACAAACGATATGTATATATTTATTGATTAAATTTTAATCCTTAGTTAATAATACGAAATTATTATTTATTTTAGTCGACCGTAAATACTATAACAAGCATAAGTATTGATGTAATTATTATGGCAGTAATGACGATATCATCAGCTGTGTTCGCTGAAATGTTACTGTGTGAATATGATAAAATTAAAGAAACTTGTTCACATCTTTTACTGACATCAACAGGTAATAAAAATCTTCTTACTTAGGAGGTTTTCAACTAGATTGTATTTTTCATGTGTGTTACCTCTAATTTTTGACTAGGTGTATCTACTGATTTTGGTGGTATTTCTGTGGTGGGAAGCTGGTGCTTGTTTTGTAGTCTCATTTGAATTTAATCGAGATCTAACGGACACTTTTTAAGCTATCTCTAATAATTCGTCTCTATTAAATCCAAACCTGGTACTTATCATGTGGTCTCATTTAAATTTAAAAGACCTGAAGAGTCCTTTTTGAGTTATTTCTCACAATGCGTATTTACTTGACTATTTTTTTGGCTACCTACGTTGTAATTGAAGTTGTTTTTTTTTCCCTTTGAGAACTGTTACAATTATGTTAGGCTAGCTGTGTCCTGCGGTTTCACCATTACTGTGCGACTCGGGCGAATATCGAGCGGCTATTTCATTTGATTTTACATTATCTCTTAAATTATGCGACCAAATTAAATTCTATAGTAAAAGATCCGAAACTAAATCGATATTCGATCGAGCTGATAATAGAATGAAACATACTTTACAATAAATTCAGTATATTAGATAATGTATTAAAAATGGGTTGCCTTAAAAAAATTCTGGACTGACAATTTCTAATTATTTCTTAAAAATATCTTTTTTAAATTAAAATTGCAACATAAAAAAGTTTTAAATTGCCTTGTTGATGGGTAATTTTTTCTGGCTAATAATAATGTAATAAAACAGTATTTTAATTCTTATATTCATTAATTTGCTACAGAATTATTTTAAAACTGTTATATCTTCTAAGATATTAATTGAAATCAATGATGATGTCAAGGATAATTATGTTTAAAAAGAATTAATTGTAATGATTAACGTATTTATTTGGATAAGGATTTGTTTTATGTCTATAAACCACCTTCGCAAAAAATGAATTCTTGTAGAACAAACTTGACTACCATACAAACGGTTATAACGAGTTAACCTTAAAAGATAGACAAATGGCATTGCAAACTTTTTCTTAGAACTTCCAAAGGCGATCAACTTCGTCATACATAATTTTTGGCTATCTCTAACCGTTTATACAGCGCACGTAACGGAAGCTCTCAAAAAAGATTTTTTCCATAATTATTTTTGTGTTACATTAGTGACACGTTAGGGAATTCTAAACATTTTTAATATTGTATCTAAAATCCACCGTTCCAGCGGGAATTAAACCTGCATCTCCGACTAACCGTGCTCTAGCCAATTAGTCGGAGATACAGGTTCGATCCCCCTTGGAATAGTCGATTTTTGATATGATATTAAAAAAATCCCGTAACATTTCTTATTGAGGCTCAGATCCTATCAGTCAAAGCTTAACGTCAAACAGCCTATAGTCTACCTCGATAAATGGATTAATGCGCTTAAACAAACAAACAAGCAAACAAACTATTCAGCTTTATAATATTAATAAAGACGTAGTCTAAAATACTAATAGAATTTATGTATTTGCGTATACATTTTTACATTAATCAGTAACTGAAGTAGATTTAATGGTGTAATATATGTTGACTGTAAACGCCAATATAATCAGACGAAGGTTTTAGTAATAAAGCTACCAACATTTGCCTGGTATTGACTTAATTTGACAAATTAAAATGACAATAAAATTCACGTTGTGGCCAGAATGTGCGTGAACGATTGTGAGACCCACATTTTACTTCGAAGCAAGCACGAGTTTTCTCAAAGAAAATTTTAATATAAAACGCAATAACAAATCAACATAGAACCGATTTCTTGTATTTGCAGGTGAAGATTTGCGTATGGTCTACAAAATTTTGGAATATGTTGAGACACGTCCGCTGAGATATACCATTTGGAATATAATTCCGACTGATATCAACTTAGTCATCGGTCTATTACAAATATCTGCTACATATGTTATTATTTTCTTACAGTTCCAGTATAAATAAACAGATGTATGTGATTAGTTTGAAAATACGTAATGCAGTTTTTTTGTTCATTTCGTATTTTAAAATTTAACTTTCCATTGAATTTATTTTCGAAATTGATCTGCACTTTGAATTGTCCTAATATATAAATACATTGGATGAGATTAGACGTAAGGTTTTAGAGCGTGTTAATAGTTTGTTTAATAGACAAGTTGTATGTGTGTATTTGAATTTTATTAAATAAATGATAGATACCAAACAGCTAAGTCGTTTTGAATTTACCCAAAGGAGATCTGTTAGCATTATTTACATGTAATGTACTCTAGTTATTTTCTCAATTGTGACATTATTCTATTACTAAGGTCTCAGGAAGAGAATAAAGGTTCTTACTCTCACACGTTCTAATTGGTCTATAATGCGATAGTATGGAATCACATGGACTACGCTCTAACTATTTTAAGTCATATCCGCATACACTTCAGCCTATCGCAGTCCACTGCTGGACATAGGCCTCCCCAAGTTCGCGCCACACATCCCGGTCTTCCGCAATCCTCACCCAGCCTACACCGGCAATCTTACGTAGATCGTCGGTCCAACGGGCCGGAGGACGTCCCACACTGCGTTGCCAAGACGCGGAATGCGATAGTATGGAATCACGTGGACTACGCTCTAACTATTTTAAGTCATATCCGCATAATTATTTCGTATAAATTAAACAATATACAGTACAAGTAGTATAAAGAATATTAATGCTCTTAGAAAAGTGCCTGCCACTGACTGCGAATAAAGGAGGAGGTTCTCAATTCGCCTGTATTTTTTATGTGTCCCTCATAACTTTTTTAAAGAATGTACTGATATTGATGATTCTTTTTTTTTTAATTGTAAGATAAATTTGATCGAGATCTAGTTCATCATTACAACCTATACAGTCCACTGTTGGACATAGGCCTCCACAAGTTTACGTCAAAAATAACGTGAACTCATGTGTTTAGCCCATAGTCACCACGCTGGGCAGGCGGGTTGGTGACCGCAGTACTGGCTTTGTCGCACCAAAGACGCTGCTGCCCGTCTTCGGCCTGTGTATTTCAAAGCCAGCAGTTGGATGGTTATCCCGCCATCGGTCGGCTTCTTAAGTTCCAAGATGGTTGTGGAACCTTGTTATCCCTTAGTCGCCTCTTACGACACCCACGGGAAGAGAGGGGGTGGCTAAATTCTTTAGTGCCGTAGCCACACAGCACTAGAGGACGAGATCTAGTTAGTTTTTAATTATCCCTAATAATGCGTTTTCAACTAATTTTCGACCATCTGCGTTGTATTACTTATCGATGTAAATTAAAGTCGGTTTTTTCTCGTTTACGAGCAAATACACTTTATTCAATATTAATTTATATTGAGTATAATCACTGAATATAAATACGTTTGTCTAACAGTTCGTCTGTCGGCAACATGTAATATAAAACGAGTACTCTATTATTAAAGCCAGTGAATTTGTTCGTTTATTTTAAAATGCTACCTACAGACGGTACCGGTTGATCTACAGATGTATTTTTTTTTTAATTTAGTTAATAATTTTGAGAAGAAGGATAGTAGAAATAAGAAACTTATATTTCTGGGTAAAAAGAAATGTTCATTCTCATAGTATGAATATCTGCCATGCAAAGTTATAATATAATTCATTTAATTATGTCAGCGTGATATACAGCAGGGCAAAGACAGTTGAACATAAAAATAAACAATTCTAGAGTGTCACTTATAAAATTTCTGTCTAACAATGGTGTAAATAGCTTATCTACAAGATAAACATTAAAAAATATATTATTTATTAGGTTTATAATGAAATAATTCAGTTTGTTTCAGTATATGTTAAATTTTATTTATTAATTTCGCGACGCAAATTTTTAAAAAATCCTTTTTTTAGTATAGTTTTATCAGCCGCAAGATAAACCTGAGTCTGAATATGATTAGGCGATATTATTTCTATTATTTCATCTTTAAATTTTGCAACGAATCTTTTTTAGCAGACGTGTATGTAGGAGCGACAGTCTGTATAGTAACAGAATTCATGTTGCATTATTAAATTCGTAATTGTATATTATCAGCAATAAATTTGTAATATACCATTGCTTATCTGTTTTACAGATGAAATTACCAAAAAGTAAAAAAAAAACTTGATTTAAATGTTCTAAATAATAAAATAAACTTTTCCATTAAAACTTTTACAATTAAAATATTACTTCATTCACATTCATCACACAATTTGTGTTATTAAAAGCTTGTCGCAAGCGTAGGAGCGCATTGAAAATAACATGTCAGATCAGCCATCTTGAGTGTTGCGCGGTGTTGAGTTAAAATGGCGTTTTACAACTAACCATGCATCGGCATCCAAACTAAATGTGTATACAAAAGTTCAGGTTAATAGGCTAAAGATATATGCTTCAAAATCGAGTTCCAAGAACTTGCCACCTTAAGAAACATACATACATACAAACATTGCAAGTTAAATAGAAGTTTAAAACAAACTATAAGCAATGATGAAAGGGTAACCGCAAACAAATTCACGGGAACGGCTTGTTAATATTATTACTTAATACTGTACATTGTTAAAATATAATTAAAGTAAGGACTTTAAGTTATCAAATAATAGCTATTTCAATCTTTATGTGTACTTAAACAAATTGTGGTCGAATCGAATGTTATTATTCTTTGTTACTATCACCTGAGTGTGCTAACGTACACAATGAATAAGTATTTAAAAAACCTATTTCGTGTAGTATTTTCCATCAGATCCATTTTGATAATACGCTTAGTGTTCGGTTTTTATTCAGAAATATTTTCTTCAAATATATTGTGCAAATTAGCCAGAACTTATTCTTTTTTGTATTTAACTCTGATTTCAGTCTATTTAATTTGGATGCATTTTTTGGGAGCACTAAAATATCTCCAATACTCTATCCCACTTTTGGTATCTTTCATAACTGTTATAATTATTTCGATAGCAACTAAAGAAAAAACATTTACGACGTTTTGTACTAATATTAATACCATTGACAAAGTAATCGGCTTAAAAAGCGATTTTAAAGTCCAAATAACGATTTCGTTACTGTATTGCTCAATTTGGCTTAAAATTTTTGAAGTAATTATACGGTACAATCAAACGAATACTACATACTTCGAGTTTAGACATTTTGTTATGATATTATGCACTATAACATATAATTTGAGCCACGTAACAAGAATTACAATATTTGAATTACTTTGGTCTAGAACGAAATATATAACCGACGATTTGATTAGAAAATGTTTCAAGGAAAACCTTTCTCACGAAGAAAAAATGTATACACTAAAGAGATTTTTGCACTTTTACAAAAATATTTTGGACGTCTTCGATAACAGTAAAGAATATTTAAAACTAACGGCAAGATTCCTATTTATTTTAAATTAAATAGTCATAATTACACAACTTTTACAATTTAAGTTAGAGTGCTACTTAACTAATGATATATGTATATAGTGTATAGTTTAGTTAATCCTTTCAAATACATATTTCCCTCTTTCTATAAATTGTTTGGAAGAGATCGATACTATCGCCTTTGTGCATTATTAACTCTATGTGTAAATAACTGTTTTATGTAAATCTTTTCTGAGTGATGTGCAGTATTGATAGAATATCCTTCTATCAATCTGACTTATAAAGGAGAGAACGTATTTGGTGCGATCCGACGAGTAACGGACTGGAAAAGTGTAGGATCTGATGTTCTGTATTACTATTAGACGAAGGGTTCTCAGTCTGCCATGCGACCTCGGCTCTGGAAGGCGCGCTCGAACCTATACACTACTACAGTGACTCGTCCAGCTCTTAAATATCCCATACAATCATGGGATAGTAGTTGTTATTACATTTACATAAAATCTCACTCCAGAGTCCCTTTAGCACCTCGTGCCTTCTCCATGTTGGTATAAGGACTTAAATATCATAAGTGTGGACTCTCCCAGTTAGCCTAATTTAAGAGTCATCAGTTGACACTGTGACGCTTGCTTAGTGTAAATCTAATAGCTCTTAGTAGCTGTTAAAAGAATAATAATATATAAGAAATGATTTATTTCTTTCAGACATTGGTTAGTTTAGTCTTATCTTTCTGCAAAATCATACTCCAAATAAATTTTGGAATAGTCTATTTCATTGCAAAAGGACAGTTAAGTACTTTTTCTTTTTAAAAACGATATGTATATATTTATTGATTAAATTTTAATCCTTAGTTAATAATACGAAATTATTATTTATTTTAGTCGACCGTAAATACTATAACAAGCATATGTATTGATGTAATTATTATGGCAGTAATGACGATATCATCAGCTGTGTTAGCTGAAATGTTACTGTGTGAATACGATAAAATTAAAGAAACTTGTTCAAATATTTTACTGACATCAACAGGTAATAAAAATCTTCTTACGCTCATATTTTTAACCGACTTAAAAAAGGAGGTTCTCAACTCGATTGTACTTTTCATGTGTTACCTCTAATTTTTGACTAGGTGTATCTACTGATTTTGGTGGTATTTTTGTGGTGGGAAGCTGGTGCTTGTTTTGTAGTCTCATTTGAATTTAATCGAGAGCTAACGGAAACTTCTTAAGCTATCTTTAATGATTCGTCTTCATTAAATCAAAACCTGGTACTTATGATGTGGTCTCATTTAAATTTAATTGGGACCTGAAGAGTACTTTTTGAGTTATTTCGCATAATGTGTAACTGAGATAGGGCACAGCAGGAATTTTCTGCTCAAAATATGGAGCAGCCCGACTGGGGTAGTACCTCGACCTTACAGAAGACCACAGCTAAATAATACTGTCTTTAAGCAGTATTGTGTTCCTGTTGGTGAGTAAGGTGACCAGAGCTCCTGGGGTGGATTGGGGATTGGGTCGGCAACGCCCTTGCGATGCTTCTGGTGTTGCAGGCGTCTATAAGCTACGGTGATCTCTTACCATCAGGTGAGCCGTACGCTTGTTTGCCGAACTAGTAATATAAAAAAAAGCGCATTTAATTGACCATATTTTTGGCTACCTACGTTGTATTACTTGTCGAGGTAATTGAAGTTGTTTTTTTTTCCTTTGAGAACTATCACAGTTATGTGAAGTAAGTTGTGTCGTGCGGTTTCACAATTACTGTGCGACTCGGGCGACTATCGAGCGGCTATATCATTTGATTTTACATTATCTCTTAAATTATACGACCAAATTAAATTCTATAGTAAAAGATCCGAAACTAAATCGATCTTCACCGAGTTGTTAATAGCATAAAACATACTTTACAATAAATTCAGTATACCTATTAGATAATATATTAAGAATGGGTTGCCTTAAAAAACTTCTGGACTGACTATTTTTAATTATTTCTGAAAAAATATTTTTTTTTAAATTAAAATTGCAACATAAAAAAGTTTTGAATTGCCTTGTTAATGGGGTATTTTTTCTGGCCAATAATAATGCAATAAAATAGCATTTTAATTCTTATGTTCAGTAATTCGCTACAGAATTATTTTAAAACTATGATATCTTCTAAGATATTAACTGAAATCAAATCATGTCAAGGATAGTTATGTTTAAAAAGAAATACTTGTTATGATTAACGTATTTATTTGGATAAGGATTTGTTTTATGTCTATAAACCACCTTCGCAAAAAATAAATTATCGTAGAACAAACTTGATTCCCATAATAAGTGTGTTTGCTCGCAGACGAAAAAAAAACCAACTTCAATTACATCGACGAGTAATACAACATAGATCGACGAAAAAAGCGTCAAGTAAAAACGCATTATTAGATATAGCTCGAAAAGTAGTAGTAAGATCTCAAATAAATTTAAATGGGACCAATTGACAAACACCACCTTTTGATTAAAAAAAAATTGTCGAATTTGTCCACGCGGTCAAAAGTTTTGATGTAACATACATAAAAAAAATACGGTCGAATTGAGAACCTCCTCCTTTTTTGGAAGTCGGTTAAAAACAGTTATAACGAGTTAACCTTAAACGATAGACAAATGGCGTCGCAAACTTTTTGTTCGTCGCGAATTTCCAAAGGCGATCAACTTCGTCTTACATAATTTTTGGCTATCTCTAACCGTTTATACAGCGCACGTAACGGAAGCTCTCAAAAAAGATTTTTTTCCATAATTATTTTTGTGTTACATTAGTGGACACATTAGGGAATTCCAAACATTTTTAATATTATATCAATAATCCACCGTTCAAGCGGGAATTGAACCTGCATCTCCAACTAATCGTGCTCTAGCCAATTAGTCGGAGATACAGGTTCGATCCCCGTTGGAATAGTCGATTTTTGATATGATATTTAAAAAAAACCCCGTAACATATCTTATTGAGGCTCAGATCCTATCAGTCAAAGCGTAATGTTAAACAGCCTAGTCTACCTCGATAAATGGATTAATGCGCTTAAACAAACAAACAAGCAAACAAACTATTCAGCTTTATGATATTAGTAAAGACGTAGTCTAAAATACTAATAGAATTTATGTATTTGCGTATACATGTGATAAATTTTTACATTAATCAGTAACTGAAGTAGATTTAATGGTGTAATATATGTTGACTGTAAACGCAAATATAATCAGACGAAGGTTTTAGTAATAAAGCTACCAACATTTGCCTGGTATTGACTTAAACAAATTAAAATGACAAAAAAATTCACTGTGAGACCCACATTCTATTTCGAAGCAAGCACAAGTTTTCTCAAAGAAAATTTTAATATAAAACGCAATAAATAATCAACATAGAACTGATTTCTTGTATTTGCAGGTGAAGATTTGCGTATGGTCTACAAAATTTTGGAATATGTTGAGACACGTCCGCTGAAATATACCATTTGGAATATAATTCCGACTGATATCAACTTAGTCATCGGTCTATTACAAATATCTGCTACATATGTTATCATTTTCTTACAGTTTAAGTATAAATAAACATAGATGTGTGTGATTAGTTTGAAAATATGTAATGCAGTTTTTGTGTTCATTTCGTATTTTAAAATTTAACTTTCCATTGAATTTCTTTTCGAAATTGATCTGCACTTTGAATTGTCCTAATATATAAATACATTGGATTATATTAGACTAAGGTTTTAGAGAGCATGTTAATAGTTTGTTTAATAGACAAGTTGTGTGTGTGTATTTGAATTTTATTAAATAAATGATACATACCAAACAGCTAAGTCGTTTTGAATTTACCCAAAGAAGATCTGTTAGCATTATTTACATGTAATGTAGTCTAGTTATTTTCTCAATTGTGACATTATTCTATTACTAAGGTCTCAGGAAGAGAATAAAGGTTCTCAATCTCACACGTTCTAATTGGTCTATAATGCGATAGTATGGAATCACATAGACTACGCTCTAACTATTTTAAGTCATATTCGCATAATTATTTCGTATAAATTAAACAATATACAGTACAAGTAGTATAAAATATTAATGCTCTTAGAAAAGTGCCTGTCACTGACTGCGAATAAAGGAGGAGGTTCTTAATTCGCCTGTTTTTTTTTATGTGTGCCTCATAACTTTTTAAGGGATGTACTGATTTTGATGATTCTTCTTTTAAAATTGAAAGATAAATTTGATCGAGATCTAGTTAGTTTTTAATTATCCCTAATAGTGCGTTTTCAACTAATTTTCGACAATCTGCGTTGTATTACTCATCGATGTAAATTAAAGTCGGTTTTTTCTCATTTACGAGCAAATACACTTTATTCAATATTAATTTATATTGAGTATAATCACTGAATATAAATACGTTGCGTACGTGCTGTGTGGCTACGGCACTGTGCTGTGTGGCTACGGCAGTAAAGAATTTAGCCACCCCCTCTCTTCCCGTGGGTGTCGTAAGAGGCGACTAAGGGATAACAAGGTTCCACAACCATCTTGGAACTTAAGAAGCCGACCGATGGCGGGATAACCATCCAACTGCTGGCTTTGAAATACACAGGCCGAAGACGGGCAGCAGCGTCTTCGGTGCGACAAAGCCAGTACTGCGGTCACCAACCCGCCTGCCCAGCGTGGTGACTATGGGCAAAACACATGAGTTCACGTTATTTTTGGCGTAAACTTGTGGAGGCCTATGTCCAACAGTGGACTGTATAGGCTGTAATGATGATGATGATGATAAATACGTTTGTCTAACAGTTCGTCTGTCGGCAACATGTAATATAAAACGAGTACTCTACTATCAAAGCCAGTGAATTTGTTCGTTTATTTTAAAAGGCTACCTACAGTCGGTACTGGTTGATCTACAGATGTATTTTTTTTTAATTTATTAAATAATTTTAAGAAGACGGATAGAAGAAATAAGAAACTTATATTTCTGGGTAAAAAGAATGAAATGTTCATTCTCATAGTATGAATAACTGTCATGCAAAGTTATATTATAATTCAAACAAAAAAATATATAATTCTAGAGTGTCACTTATAAAATTTCTGTCAAACAATAGTGTAAACAGCTTATCCTTCAACAGCTTATCTGTTTTACAGATGAAATTACTAAAATAAAAAAAATAAAAACTTGATTTAAATGTCCTAAATAATAAAATAAACTTTTCCATTAAAACTTTTACTATTAAAATATCACTTCATTCACATTCATCACTCAGACTCAAAATAACAAGTCAGCCATCTTGAGTGTTCCACGGTGTTGAGTTAAAATTGCGTTTTACAACTAACCACGCATCGGCATCCAAACTAAACGTGTATACAAAAGTTCAGGTTAATCGGCTAAAGATATATGCTTCAAAATCAAGTTCCAAGAATCTTGCCACCGTAATAAACATACGAGTACATACATACAAACATTGCAAGTTAAATGGAAGTTTAAAACAAACTTAATGCAATTATGAAATGGTAACCGCAAACAAATTCACGGGAACGGCTAGTTAATATTATTACTTAATACTGTACATTGTTGAAATATAATTAAAGTAAGGACTTTAAGTTATCAAATAATAGCTATTTCAATCTTTATATGTACTTAAACAAATTGTGGTCGAATCGAATGTTATTATTCTTTGTTACTATCACCTGAGTGTGCTAACGTGCACCATGAATAAGTATTTAAAAAACCTATTTCGTGAAGTATTTACCATCAGATCAATTTTGATAATACGCTTAGTGTTCGGTTTTTATTCAGAAATATTTTCTTCAAAAATATTGTGCAAATTAGCCAGAACTTATTCTTTTTTGTATTTAACTCTGATTTCAGTCTATTTAATTTGGATGCATTTTTTGGGAGCACTCAAATATCTCCAATACTCTATCCCACTTTTGGTATCTTTCATAACTGTTATAATTATTTCGATAGCAACTAAAGAAAAAACATTTACGACGTTTTGTACTAATATTAATACCATTGACAAAGTGATCGGCTTAAAAAGCGATTTTAAAGTCCAAATAACGATTTCGTTACTATTTTGCTCAATTGGGCTTGAAATTTTTGAAGGAATTATACTGTACAATCAAACGAATACTACATACTTCGAGTTTAAATATTTTGTTATGATATTATGCACTATAACATATAATTTGAGCCACCTAACAAGAATTGCAATATTTGAATTACTTTGGTCTAGAACTAAATATATAACCGACGATTTGATTAGAAAATGTTTCAAAGAAAACCTTTCTCACGAAGAAAAAATGTATACATTAAAGAAATTTTTGCACTTTTACAAAAATATTTTGGACGTCTTCGATAACAGTAAAGAATATTTAAAACTAACGGCAAGATTCCTATTTATTTTAAATTAAATAGTCATAATTACACAACTTTTACAATTTAAGTTAGAGTGCTACTTAACTAATGATATATGTATATAGTGTATAGTTTAGTTAATCCTTTCAAATACATATTTCCCTCTTTATAAAGATTGTTTGGAAGAGATCGATACTATCGCCTTTGTGCATTATTAACTCTATGTGTAAATAACTGGTTTATGTAAATCTTTTCTGAGTGATGTGCAGTATTGATAGAATATCCTTCTATCAATCCGACTTATAAAGGAGAGAACGTATTTGGTGCGATCCGACGAGTAACGGACTGGAAAAGTGCAGGATCTGATGTTCTGTATTATACTATTAGACGAAGGGTTCTCAGTCTGCCATGCGACCTCGGTTCTGGAAGGCGCGCTCGAACCTATACACTACTATAGTGACTCGTCCAGCTCTTAAATACCCCATACAATCATGGGATAGTAGTTCTTATTACATTTACATAAAATCTCACTCCAGAGTCCCTGTAGCACCTCGTGCCTTCTCCATGTTGGTATAAGGACTTAAATATCATAAGTGTGGACTCTCACAACTATCCTAATTTAAGAGTCATCAGTTGACACTGTGACGCTTGCTTAGTGTAAATCTAATAACTTTTAGTAGCCATTAAGAGAATAATAATATATAAGAAATGATTTATTTCTTTCAGACATTGGTTAGTTTAGTCTTATCTTTCTGCAAAATCATACTCCAAATAAATTTTGGAATAGTCTATTTTATTGCAAAAGGACAGTTAAGTACTTTTTCTTTTTCCAAACGATATGTATATATTTATTGATTAAATTTTAATCCTTAGTTAATAATACGAAATTATTATTTATTTTAGGCGACCGTAAATACTATAACAAGCATATGTATTGATGTAATTATTATGGCAGTAATGACGATTTCATCAGCTGTGTTAGCTGAAATGTTACTGTGTGAATACGACAAAATTAAAGAAACTTGTTCACATCTTTTACTGACATCAACAGGTAATAAAAATCTTCTTACGCTCATATTTTTAAGTGACTAAAAAAAGGAGGTTAATAACTCTATTGTATTTTTCATGTGTGTTACCTTTTATTTTTGACTAGGCGTACCTACTGATTTTGGAGGTATTTTTGAGGTGGAAAGCTGGTGCTTGTTTTGTAGTCTCATTTGAATTTAATCGAGATCTAACGGAAACTTTTTAAGCTATCTCTAATGATTCGTCTTTATTAAATTCAAACCTGGTACTTATCATGTGGTCTCATTTAAATTTAAGAGACCCGAAGAGTACTTTTTGATTTATTTCTCACAATGCGTATTTAATTGACTATTTTTTTTTTGGCTACCTACGTTGTGTTACTTAACGATGTAATTGAAGTTGTTTTTTTTTCATTTGAGAACTATCACAATTATGTTAGGCTAGCTGTGTCCTGCGGTTTCACCATTACTGTGCGACTCGGGCGACTATCGAACGGCTATTTCATTTGATTTTACATTATCTCTTAAATTATGCGACCAAATTAAATTCTATAGTAGAAGATCCGAAACTAAATCGATCTTCACCGAGCTGATAATAGAATGAAACATACTTTACAATAAATTCAGTATATTAGAATATATATTAAAAATGGGTTGCCTTAAAAAATTGTGGACTGACTATTATTAATTATTTCTAAAAAATATTTTTTTTTTTAAATTAAAATTGCAATATAAAAAGTTTGAATTGCCTTGTTGATGGGGTATTTTTTCTGGCCAATAATAATGCAATAAAATAGCATTTTAATTCTTATGTTCAGTAATTCGCTACAGAATTGTTTTAAAACTATGATATCTTCTAAGATATTAATTGAAATCAATGATGATGTCAAGGATAATTATATTTAAAAAGAAATAATTGTGATGATTAACGTATTTATTTGGATAAGGATTTGTTTTATGTCTATAAACCACCTTCGTAAAAAATGAATTATTGTAGAACAAACTTGATTACCATAAAAACGGTTATAACGAGTTACCTTACCTTAAAAGATAGACAAATGGCATCGCAAACTTTTTCTTAGAACTTCCAAAGGCGATCAACTTCGTCATACATAATTTTTGGCTATCTCTAACCGTTTATACAGCGCACGTAACGGAAGCTCCCAAAAAGATTTTTTTCCAAAATTATTTTTGTGTTACATTAGTGAAACGTTAGGCAATTCTAAACATTTTTAATATTGTATCTAAAATCCACCGTTCCAACGGGAATTAAACCTGCATGTCCGACTAGCCGTGCTCTAGCCAATTAGTCGGAGATACAGGTTCGATCCCCGTTGGAATAGTCGATTTTTGATATGATATTAAAAAAATCCCGTAACATTTCTTATTGAGGCTCAGATCCTATCAGTCAAAGCGTAACGTTAAACAGCCTATAGTGTACCTCGATAAATGGATTAATGCGCTTAAACAAACAAACAAGCAAACAAACTATTTAGCTTAATAATATTAGTAAAGACGTAGTAAAATACTAATAGAATTTATGTATTTGCGTATACATGTGATAAATTTTTACATTAATCAGTAACTGAAGTAGATTTAATGGTGTAATTATGTGGACTGTAAACGCAAATATAATCAGACGAAGGTTTTAGTAATAAAGTTACCAACATTTGCCTGGTATTAACTTAAATTGACAATAAAATTCACGTTATGGCCAGAATGTGCGTGAACAATTGTGAGACCCACATTCTACCGAAGCAAGCACAAGTTTTCTCAAAGAAAATTTTAATATAAAACGCGATAACTAATCAACATAGAACCGATTTCTTGTATTTGCAGGTGAAGATTTGCGTATGGTCTACAAAGTTTTGGAATATGTTGAGACACGTCCGCTGAAATATACCATTTGGAATATAATTCCGACTGATATCAACTTAGTCATTGGTCTATTACAAATATCTGCTACATATGTTATTATTTTCTTACAGTTTCAGTATAAATAAACATAGATGTGTGTGATTAGTTTGAAAATACGTAATTCAGTTTTTGTGTTCATTTCGTATTTTAAAATTTAACTTTCCATTGAATTTCTTTTCGAAATTGATCTGCACTTTGAATTTTCCGAATATATAAATACATTGGATTACATTAGACGTAAGGTTTTAGAGCGTGTTAATAGTTTGTTTAATAGACAAGTTGTGTGTGTGTATTTGAATTTTATTAAATAAATGATAGATGCCAAACAGCTAAGTCGTTTTGAATTTACCCAAAGAAGATCTGTTAGCATTATTTACATGTAATGTACTCTAGTTATTTACTCAATTGTGACATTATTCTATTACTAAGGTGTCAGGAAGAGAATAAAGGTTCTCACTCTCAAACGTTCTAATTGGTCAATAATGCGATAGTATGGAATCACATGGACTACGCTCTAACGATTTTAAATCATATCCGCATAATTATTTCGTATAAATTAAACAATATACAGTACAAGTAGTATAAAAAATATTAATGCTCTTAGAAAAGTGCCTGTCACTGACTGCAAATAAAGGAGGAGGTTCTCAATTCGCCTGTATTTTTTATGTGTGCCTCATAACTTTTTAAGAGATGTAATGATTTTGATAATTTTTCTTTTAAAATTAAAGGATAAATTTGATCAAGATCTGATGAGTTTTTAATTATCCCCAATAATGCGTATTCAACTAATTTTCGACCATATATGTGCCTTGTATTACTTATCGATGTAAATTAAAGTCGGTTTTTTTCTCGTTTACGAGCAAATACACTTTATTCAATATTAATTTATATTGAGTATAATCACTGAATATAAATATGTTTGTCTAACAGTTCGTCTGTTCGTTCGTCGAGCAACATGTAATATAAAACGAGTACTCTATTATTAAAGCCAGTGAATTTGTTCGTTTATTTTAAAAGGCTACCTACAGTCGGTACTGTCTGATCTACAGGTGTATTTTTTTAATTTAGTAAATAATTTTCAGAAAAAGGATAGTAGAAATAAAAAACTTATATTTCTGGGTAAAAAGAATGAAATGTTCATTCTCATAGTATGAATAACTGTCATGCAAAGTTATATTATAATTCATTTAATTATTTAGGCAAAGACAATATATAATTTCACTTAACTTATGAAATTTCAGTCAAACAATGGTGGTAAATAGCTTATAAACAAGACAAACATTAAAAAATATATTATTTATTAGGTTTATAATAAAACTAGCGACCCGCTCCGGCTTCGCACGATGAAATTATTAAAAAGAAAAAAAAAAACTTTGATTTAAATGTGCTAAAAATACAATAAACTTTTCCATTAAAACTTTTACTATTAAAATATCACTTCATTCACATTCATCACATGATTTGTGTTATTAAAAGCTTGTCGCAAGCGTAGGCGCGCATTGAAAATAACATGTCAGAACAGCCATCTCGAGTGTTCCACGGTGTTGAGTTAAAATGGCGTTTTACAACTAACCATGCATCGGCATCCAAACTAAACGTGTATACAAAAGTTCAGGTTAATCGGCTAAAGACATATGCTTCAAAATCGAGTTCCAAGAACTTGCCACCTTAAGAAACATACATACATACAAACATTGCAAGTTAAATAGAAGTTTAAAACAAACTATAAGCAATGATGAAAGGGTAACCGCAAACAAATTCACGGGAACGGCTAGTTAATATTATTACTTAATACTGTACATTGTTAAAATATAATTAAAGTAAGGACTTTAAGTTATCAAATAATAGCTATTTCAATCTTTATATGTACTTAAACAAATTGTGGTCGAATCGAATGTTATTATTCTTTGTTACTATCACCTGAGTGTGCTAACGTGCACCATGAATAAGTATTTAAAAAACCTATTTCGTGTAGTATTTTCCATCAGATCCATTTTGATAATACGCTTAGTGTTCGGTTTTTATTCAGAAATATTTTCTTCAAAAATATTGTGCAAATTAGCCAGAACTTATTCTTTTTTGTATTTTACTTCAATTTCAGTCTATTTTATTTGGATGCATTTTTTTGGAGCACTCAAATATTTACTATACTCTATCGAACTTACGGCATCTTTCATAACGATTATGATTATTTCGACAGTAAATAAAGAAAAAACCTTTACGACGTTTTGTACAAATATTAATATCATTGACAAAGTAATCGGCTTAAAAAGCGATTTTAAAGTCCAAATAACGATTTCGTTACTATTTTGCTCAATTTGGCTTAAAATTTTTGAAGAAATTATACGGTACAATCAAACGAATACTATATACTTCGAGTTCAAACATTTCGTTATGATATTATGCGCTATAACATATAATTTGAGCCACATAACAAGAATTGCAATATTTGAATTACTTTGGTCTAGAACTAAATATATAACCGACGATTTGATTAGAAAATGTTTCAAGGAAAACATTTCTCACGAGGAAAAAATGTATACATTAAAGAGATTTTTGCACTTTTACAAAAATATTTTGGACGTCTTCGATAACAGTAAAGAATATTTAAAACTAACGGTAAGATTCCTTTTTATTTTAAATTAAATAGTCATAATTACATAACTTGTACAATTTAAGTTACAGTGTTACTTAACTAATGATAATTATATGTATATAGTGTATAGTTTAGTCAATTCTTTCTAATACATATTTCCTCTTTCTAAACATTGTTTGTAAGAGATCGCTACTAAGCGATAAGACCGCCTTTGTGCATTACTTACTCTATGTGTAAATAACTGTTTTATGTAAATCTTTTCTGAATGATTTGCAATATTGATAGAATATACTTTTTTTCGAATTGATTGTTGCTTTTGGCACTAGTGGCCTTTACAGCGTCACCGGTGAGAGGGGCTGGGTACTATAGACACCGGCCACGAAGGAAGAGGGCCCTTTGGAGAGCACGGGGATAACGTCCGCCCTAAGGGTGTCTCCTAGCGAGATCGCACCTCGGCTTAAGATGTCGTCGTAGTTGAGGAGGCGCTATGCGGAGCACTGTGGCGAGTTGTCGACGGTCGATGCGCCTAGGCGTATCCGAACCTTCCTAACGCGGGGACCTCGTTTTAGCCGCCGAAGGCGGTGCGTGTCTGGGTGTGTTCCCTGAAAAAGGGGCGTTGGCTGTGGTTAAACTATCGTCAGGATCTGTTAAGACGTGTTTAGGACGTCTAAGTCTCGTCTGTATATTTCCTCTACCTACGTAGGTGCAGGCCTCTGATACAAGAGGGTTGGGGTGTCGGATAGCTTTCTTAAAATACTTTGTAAAAGTGTTTTGAGGTGCTTGGCGATTGAATTGATCCCGAAGTTATTTATGGTCAATGTTACGTACGTACCACGGTAAGGCCGTGGCCGTGCGTAAGAAGCGATTCTGCAATGCTTGCAGACGTTGGATGTAGGCGGGGTGGCAGTGGGCGAAGGCTGGACTCGCGTAATGTCGTCTTATTTCTAAGAGACATTTTACTCGTTCCGCATAGCATCATATATAACCTACTCAGTACGAAGGCGGCTCGGTTGCGAATGCAGTTGATGTGGGATTTGAAATTGAGTTTCCTGTCTAGAGTGACTTCGAGGTATTTGGCTTCTTTATGCCATGGGATCGGTGTTCCGAAGAGTTGGATTGTCTCCAATTGCCCTTGTCTCCAAAATACATATTTTGGGTTTCTGGTGAAGTGCACCGCTGAGCTTTTATTCACGTTGACCTCGATTCTCCACTTCCTGAACCACTCGCCACGTGGTCGTGAATATTGTAATGTCATCTGCAAAGAGTGCCAGCTTGGTTGCTGAGCTTTGAATAGGTATGGGGATGTCGTTCGTGTATAGTAAATACAGTAATGGAGAAAGTAAGGATCCCTGTGGGACACCGGCGCGTATCGGCCGAGGCGACGATAACGTGCCTTCGACTCGATAGCGGAATGTGCGATTCGACAAGTAGTCTCGTATGATGAGCACGAGTCTGTCTGGTATTTTAAGTTTGTACAGCTTGTAGATTAAGCCGTTATGCCAGACTTTGTCGAATGCTTTCGCTATGTCGAAGAAGAGAGCGCCCGTTGAGTGGGCTTTTGTTTTAGCGAAACTGAATAGGATATGTTCGGTGATGCGGTGCACTTGGTGGACGGATGAGTGTCCGGCTCGGAATCCGAACTGCTCGTCAATGAGCGGAGGTTTCATGGTCTCCATGGCTTTCTTGAGTCTAATTAGGATAATTTTCTCATACACTTTGCCGAGTGTATTTAGAAAACTTACAGGGCAGTAGCTTGTAGGGAGGTTCCTGAGGTTTTCAGGTTTGTCAATTCCTATTACGATTGCTTCTTTCCACTGGTCGGGAAAGGAGCAGCTAGCCAGGAGGGAGTTATAGATTATGACTAATAGGGCGAGTAGTCGCCTTGGAAGACGCTTAATGGTCTTATTGGATATTGTATCAGGTCCCGGAGACTGTTTAGTGTGTAGACGTTTGAGGATCGATTCAACTTCCTCAACGGTCGTCGGAGGGACTGGTTCGTCCGTAGGCGGTGAAGCCGCCTTGCGTTCTACTTCAAAGTCCACCTTTAAGAGGTGACTTTGATCAACTGGCTCGGTGCTTAGCGAGCATTGGCTCTCCAGGCTACTAGCAAGACACTCGGCCTTATCCAGATCCTTGAGGGCTGGAGGGAGATTCGGGCGTAGCAATGGGGGTATCGTGGTGACAGTGTCGCTTCGGAGATTTCGTGCTAGCGACCAGTAAGCGGTGCGTGAAGGCGTGAGCTCTCCGAGGCATCTACTGTGGCGGTCATCCCTGAGTCCGGCGAAGCGTGCTTTCACCTCCCTCTGTAGAGCACGGAGTCTTCTCCGATTGTCGTCAGTCGAGTAAGTGTCATGGGCTCTAATCTGCGCGTTCTTGCGCCTGATCTTTTAACTCCTCCGAGAGTTCCCATTATCTCTCCAGGGCGATTGGGAATTTCCCTTGAGCAGTGATCGATGTTTTCTTTTAAGAAAGAGGTGAGATTTAACGCGGCTACTTTCGCGACATCTACGGAGTTAGAATATACTTCTATCAGTCCGAGTTATAAAGGAGAGAACGACGAGCTGACGAGTAAAGAACTGAAAAAGTGCGGGGTCTGATCTTCTGTATTACTATTGGTCGAAGGGTTCTCAGTCTGCCATGCGACCTCGGCTCTGGAAGGCGCGCTCGAACATAGGTTACTACACTACTTGAGTCACTCATCCAACTCTCAAATATTCCATTCCATACCATCCACCACCATGGTAGTTGGTATTATATCTACACAAAGTCTCATCCCAAAGTCCCTTTAGCACCTCGTGCCTTCTCCGAGTTGGTATAAGGGCTTAAATATCATAACTGTGGACTCTCCCAGTTAGCCTAATTTATGAATGCTCAGGTGACATTGTGACGCTTGTTTAATGTTAATCTAATAACTCTTACTCAGTAGCTATTAAGAGAATAATAATATATAAGAAACCATTTTTTTCTTTCAGACATTGGTTAGTTTAGTCTTTACTTTCTGCAAAATCATACTCCCAATAAATTTTGGAATAGTCTATTTTATTGAAAAAGGAGAGTTAAGTACTTTTTATTTTTACAAACGATATATATATACATATTAAAATTCAATTCTCACTTAATAATACGAAATTATTATTAATTTTAGTAGGACGCAAATACTATAATAAGCATATGTATTGATATAACTATTATCGCAGTAATGACGATATCATCAGCTGTGTTAGCAGAAATGTTACTATGTGAATACGATAAAATCAAAGAAACTTGTTCACATCTTTTACTGACATCAACAGGTAATAAAAATCTTCTTACGCTCATATTTTTAATTGACCAAAAAAAGGAGGTTAATAACTCGATTGTATTTTTCATGTGTGTTACCTTTTATATTTGACTAGGTGTACCTACTGATTTTTGTGGTATTTTTGTGGTGGGAAGCTGGTGCTTGTTTTTACGTCTCATTTGAATTTAATCGAAAGCTAACGAAAACTTTTTAAGCTAACTCTAATAATTCGTCTTTATTAAATCATAACCTGCTACTTATCATGTGGTCTCACATGGAGATGTGGATTTTACATTATCTCTTAAATTATGCGACCAAATTAAATTCTATAGTAGACGATCCGAAACTAAATCGATCTTCACCGAGCTGATAATAGAATGAAACATACTTTACAATAAATTCAGTATACCTATTAGATAATATAATAAAAATGGGTTGCCTTAAAAAACTTCTGGACTGACTATTTGTAATTATTTCTTAAAAAAATTTTTTTTTTTAAATTAAAATTGCAACATAAAAAAGTTTTGAATTGCCTTGTTGATGGCGTATTTTTTCTGGCCAATAATAATGCAATAAAATAGCATTTTAATTCTTGTGTTCATTAATTCGCTACAGAATTATTTTAAAACTATGATATCTTCTAAAATATTAATATGAAATCAAATAATGTCAAGGATAATTATGTTTAAAAAGAAATACTCGTGATGATTAACGTATTTATTTGGATAAGGATTTGTTTTTAGTGTCTATAGACACTGTTAGGTTTATAAACCACCTTCGCAAATAATGAATTATTGTAGAACAAACTTGATTACCATAAAAACGGTTATAACGATTTAATCTTAAATGAAAGGCAAATGGCGTTGCAGAATTTTTCTTATAACTTCCGAAGGCGATCAACTTCGTCATACATAATTTTTGGGTATCTCTAACCGTTTATATAGCGCACGTAACGAAAGCTCTCAAAAAAGTTTTTTTTTCCCATAATTTATTTTTTGTTACCCACATTAGGGAATTCTAAACACTTTTAATATTATATCAAAAATCCACCGTTCAAGCGGGAATTGAACCTGCATCTCCGACTAACCATGCCCTAGCCAATTAGTCGGAGATACAGGTTCGATCCCCGTTGGAATAGTCGATTTTTGATATGATATTTAAAAAAAAAACCCCGTAACATTTCTTATTGAGGCTCACATCCTATCAGTTAAAGCGTGTTAAACAGCCTATAGTCTACCTCGATAAATGGATTAATGCGCCTAAACAAAGAAACAAGCAAACAAACTATTCAGCTTTATAATATTAGTAAAGACGTAGTAAAATACTAATAGAATTTATGTATTTGCGTATACATGTGATAAATTTTTACATTAATCAGTAACTGAAGTAGATTTAATGGTGTAATTATGTGGACTGTAAACGCAAATATAATCAGACGAAGGTTTTAGTAATAAAGTTACCAACATTTGCCTGGTATTAACTTAAATTGACAATAAAATTCACGTTATGGCCAGAATGTGCGTGAACAATTGTGAGACCCACATTCTACCGAAGCAAGCACAAGTTTTCTCAAAGAAAATTTTAATATAAAACGCGATAACTAATCAACATAGAACCGATTTCTTGTATTTGCAGGTGAAGATTTGCGTATGGTCTACAAAGTTTTGGAATATGTTGAGACACGTCCGCTGAGATATACCATTTGGAATATAATTCCGACTGATATCAACTTAGTCATCGGTCTATTACAAATATCTGCTACATATGTTATTATTTTCTTACAGTTTCAGTATAAATAAACATAGATGTGTGTGATTAGTTTGAAAATATGTAATGCAGTTTTTGTGTTCATTTCGTATTTCAAAATTTAACTTTCAATTGAATTTCTTTTCGAAATTGATCTGCACTTTGAATTGTCCTAATATATAAATACATTGAATTAGATTAGACGCAAGGTTTTAGAGCGTGTTAATAGTTTGTTTAATAGACAAGTTGTATGTGTATTTAAACTTTATTAAATAAATGATAGATACCAAACAGCTAAGTCGTTTTGAATTTACCCAAAGAAGATCTGTTAGCATTATTTACATGTAATGTACTCTAGTTATTTACTCAATTGTGACATTATTCTATTACTAAGGTGTCAGGAAGAGAATAAAGATACTTACCATTTAATGGCAATGAAATAGCCGGCTGATGGCGGGATAGTCATCCAGCTGCTGACTTTGAAATACACAGGGCAGCAGCGTCTTCGGCGCGACAAAGCCAACCCTGCGGTCACCAACCCGCCTACCCAGCTTGGTGACTATGGGCAAAACACATGAGTTCACTCCATTTTTGGAGCGCACTTGTGGAGGCCTATGTCCAGCAGTGGACTGTAATAGGCTGGAATGATGAGGCTGGAATGGATGATGATGATGATGATGAATGAAATAGTTTCAGCCGTAGTGCGATACTTAAATTGCATTTTCCATAACAATAAAGAAAACGAAATTAAAAATTAGTCGAACCACAATGGTGCAAATAGCTTATCCACGAGACAAACATAAAAACATATCTATTATTTTTAATTTGTGTCTGTGCCCCACTTCAGTAAAATGATTCATTCTTATCCTTGAAACATGAGTAAATCGAAATAACAAAGATAATTTTCCAACTTTCACGATTTGACTATTTATGAAATACGCAAGTGATTCTGATTTTGGGGCCAACACAGCTGTAATTGAACATAATTTGAACAATCTTTAATGACACCAGATTGCAATAAAAAACTAAACATTTTACAACAACATTAAGGCAACAATAATTACTACAACCTCCTTTCAATGTCTATCAAAGTACTAATATAAACAAAACCTATATATAAGATTAATTATATTGACGTATATAGCTTATACTAAAAAGAATATTATTTAAATCTTAAATCTTTTATACTTGCTTAAATCACCAATAGTCTTCTTCTTTTAATGTCTATAGTAAATCTTCCAAAATACTAGGTTGTTCAAAACTTTTTATATTTAAAATGTTACCAATATTAATATATATATATAAATCTGTCACGTGTATAAGACCAATCGATAATAATATATTATTGCTATGAAACAGAATATCTAATTTATTTAATAATGCGTTATCACTTAAATTAGTGGAAAAGTAATAAACACGAGTGAAAATACTTGGATGATATTATTTTATTATTTTCTACACATAGCAAATAATGATTTATTCTTATCCTAGAAACATGAGTATATTGAAATAACGAAGCTAAATACATTTTCCAACTATCACGATTCGACTATATATGAAATATGCGAGTGATTTTGCACTCGGGGCCAGCACAGTTGTAATCCGTCGGCTTAGCGCCTCACTCTGTCGGGCACCTGAAATAATAAATAGGCAACTACGGAATAGAAACTATGGCATTCTTAATCACAACGGTGATGTAGACCGATTTATCATTCGATTTTATGCACTATAATAACAACATTCGGTCTATTTTTAAATATAAGCCACATGGGCTTTTGTATTGTGTATTGGATGCTTTACATATAAGTAATTTCACTGTTTTAGAGGCGTAGATTATTTAATGTAACAAATGTTGTAGTTGGTTAAACATTTAATAACATTTTCAGTTTTTCTCAAAATCTCTACCATATACCTAAATAGCCTCGTAAATAAATCCCAAATTGTGAAGTTTGAAAAAGGCTGCCAGCACATACACACTTTGATTCCCTTCACAATTCTTTGAAGCACATAATTACCAAAATTTTAAAGTGATCATTTCAATGTTTTATTGACGCCATATCATACTTATTAATTTTATCATACTTCTAAGTCCAGAAATCAGAAAGTACAATACAAATTTTGCCAGCCACATTTTCAATTTCTTTTCCCAGTCGTAAAAAGTGTACCTTTCCTGTAACAGCTAGTAGCACAGGTGGCAAGAATTTAGAGCCAAGCTGAGAAACAACAGTGTTGCTTGATCCTAATTAAAATTATTTAAGTGTGATCCTCGATAGAAAAGCAATTGGCGAATTTCTAAAGTTGTCAGTAGTACAATATCTCTTCGCTAACAATTTGGTAAGTAAATACCGTAAAGAGAGCCTCAATATTTTCTTTCTCGTTTCCTATTTTTATTTGTAATTGTTAAGAAAATAAATAATTATAAATATTTTATAATCAAGTTACGTTACCAAGACTTAGAGTATAAGAAATATTTTTTATTTTATTTTACATTCATTTGGATTTAACTTAAATAAGTCAGACTATTATTTAATAACCAATTCCAACTTTGAAAATGTTGACTATATTGTATCTTTTAATATTTTGTATTAAACTGTAGGGTAGGTACCGTAGGTACCTACCTACGCAATTGAAGAGTAATATATTGTTTAGCTTTTGGTTTAACCCTTGGGCGCTGGAAAATCTGTTGACTTAACGCGACACAGTGTTAATATCAAGTTAGATAATATTTGATTACGAATCTCAATTCCATATACCTATGTCTAATAAAATATTTTTTTTTTTATTAAGAGCTAAGATCATATAAGCCTTATATAAGTGAATTGGTCAAGTAAGTATAAGAAGTAGAATTTGGCATCTTCCGGCACTATAGTGCCTACTCAGTCTTTTTTCTATATCGTTTGAGGGTAATACATTCACTCTTGTATGCAATCATATAAGTATTATCAACTTACATAATAGACTTAAGACTAGGCTCTATCACACCTACCTCTGCCGATAACTATTATTATTCTGCTGCTGCTTTAGAAGAAAACAATTTGACGTGATGAACCCCAACATCGATTTGACATGTTTATATTTAAAAACTAAATCCATTGTGATATATTAAATTATTAATACACTTGGTATTCATTCCAAAATTTTTCAAGTCAATCGAAATAGATTTTAAATAAAAAAAACCGCCTAAAATTGTATAATATGCGGAGTATGATACATGTTATAGCTAAATAGTGTTTACGTATAAATACATCATATTTGCATTGAATAGTATAATTATATTGCATTATAATACAATTCGCTGCGTCATCACGTAGAATGCGGTCGCACTGTGTGGTTAGATCAGTTATCACATGGAGAACAAGGTCTGTTTGTGTAGTTGTCACGCTGTGATATTTATTTTCAAATCACTGTAACTATCTTCCCATCCTCTCTAATTCAACTTAACTAGTTGTCCAATTTTTATTTCAATGTTAAAACTCGTTTTGCCTTCTAGACACTTTTCTTAAATTTACCACAGTACCTCACCCTAAGACAAGTTTTGCTAATAATTCTGCCTTTATTTCCTATTTTCAAGCCCTTCTATATAATACTCCTATTAAGACAGAAAAAATAAATCTTGGCTACTGGTTAAGCGTACATAGGTGCAAAATTTTTCTAAAATCGCAGAAAATAAAAAAAATAACGTTTTCTTTTCAAGCGAACCATTAAGTTTTTCTCGACATTGTTGTCAATCTTTACATTTCAGTAAATTTTTCGTCTTGATAAAGGATTATTTATTATTTTTATTCGCAGCCCTTTCCCTGCCCCAAAGGCACCAGGCGAATATGGCGATACAAGTCAGCAGATTGGGATGAGATGCGTTCTTTCTTTGCATCGTACCCGTGGCGGCAGATTTGCTTCTCCTCTGATGATCCTTCATCATGTGCGAATGCTGTGGCTGATGTGCTGCGTCAGGGAATGGAGTATTACATTCCATTCACTGACGCCTCAGCCTCCGTGGCAGCTCGACCCTGGTTCAACTCTGACTGTTCTCGTGCTGAAGCAGAAAAGAACACTGCTTACCTGGCCTGGGTCGATGCTCGTAACCACAAGACAACAGACGTGAGCCAGAGGAAGAAAGCCTATAATAGAGCTGCCAAGTCCTGCAAGAAGGCTCTGCGGAAGGCTCGATTTGACCACATTGGCAGAATCGGGACTAGGCTTTCGTCATACCCACCTGGTAGTAAGGCCTTTTGGTCCCTGGCTAAGTCGGTTGAGTCGAACTTCTGTCGCCCCTCACTACCTCCACTGCTAAAACCCGATGGATCACTAGCCCACACCGCAGAGGAGAAGGCAAACCTATTTGCAAATCTCTTTGCGGAATCCTCATGTTTAGACTCAGGCAGCGCCACACCTCCAATTTCTTCGATTCGATGCGAGACGTCTATGTCTGAAGTCCGAATTCGTCAAAAAGAGGTCCTTAAAACCTTGCGCAATCTGGACGTGAATAAAGCTAGTGGTCCTGACGGGATACCTGCCATAGTACTTAAAACTTGCGCACCTGAGTTGTCTCCAATCCTGACACGTCTGTTTCGTCTCTCTCTAGCGACAGGACAAGTGCCGAAAGCCTGGAAGCAAGCTAACGTGCAGCCTGTGCCCAAAAAGGGCAGTCGAGCTGACCCTGTCAACTACAGACCTATTTCCATAACGTCCATACTCTGTAAGAGTATGGAACGTATACTGAATAATTGGCTCCTGGCACACCTTGAGGAGAACGATCTCCTTAGCGACCGACAGTTCGGTTTTCGCCGCAAGCGGTCCACGGGTGATCTTCTCGCGTATGCCACACACATTTGGAGTGAGGCTATCGAGAAACACGGGGAAGCCATAGCAGTCTCGCTCGACATCTCGAAGGCATTTGACAGGGTCTGGCACGATGGCCTTATTAGCAAACTTCCCTCATACGGCCTACCCGCTTCTCTCTGTGTTTGGATATCTGACTTCCTGAGGGATCGATCAATTCGCGTGGTTATAGACGGTTGCGAGTCCGATCGTTTGGTCATCAATGCCGGGGTCCCTCAGGGGTCTGTACTCTCGGCAACGCTATTCTTGCTGCACATCAACGACCTGCTCAAACCCGGGACCTTTGGGTATGCAGATGACAGCACCGTTGTCGAGCGTTACATGTCCGACGCACGAGCGAGTGGGTCTGAGATCCAGTCGCTGAGGGAAGCCATGATTCAGCGTCTGAACTTGTCCCTTAAAGCCGTCTCTGATTGGGGTGACGCAAATCTGGTCAAGTTCAACGCCTCTAAGACCCAGGCGTGTCTCTTCTCGGCAAAACGGAGTCCTTTCCAACTGACTCCCTCTTTCCGAGGTGTGCCCGTGCCCATATCCAACCACCTGGAGCTTCTTGGCGTTACTCTAACATCCACCCTCAATTTTGGCTCGTACATAGAGGCAAAAGCTCAAACAGCTGCCAAAAAACTGGGCGTCCTCTCGAAGGTGAGACGCTACTTCACTCCGGAACAGCTTCTGAATTTATATCAAGCACAAGTTCGATCATGCATGGAGTACTGCTCTCATCTTTGGGATGGCTCAGCCAAGTACCAGCTGGAGCTTCTTGAATCAATCGAGAGACGAGCCAGGAGGCTCATCGGTGACGATGCACTGGTCGCCACAAAGCTGCAAAGCTTACATCATCGGCGTAGGGTGGCCGGCCTGTCGGTTTTTTATCGGATACACTTCGGAGAGTGTGCGCAAGAACTCCATGACCTGATTCCTCCCTCCCCCTTCCATCATCGTACAACCAGACGCTCTGCGTTTCGTCACCCTTATATGGTTGACATTCCCCCTATACGCACTAAGCGATTCGCTAGTACATTCTTGATCCGTACGGCCAAAGAATGGAACTCTCTACCAGCGTCTGTCTTTCCTGAAAGCTATGACCTGGGGATCTTTAAGTCGCGAGTGAATAGGTTACTTCTAGGTAAGCGTGCTCCATCTTAGACCGCATTTTCACTTATCATCAGGTGAAATAGCGGTCAAACGCCAGCCTATTTATGTATAAAAAAAAAAAAAAAAAAAAAATTTAGGCAGACATTTCTCTTGGGAACCTTCCATGATCAGACGCGTACGCATATTAATTTTTTTTTGAGTTTTAATAATATTAATCTAAGCTTTTGGTGTGGTAGTGTTACGATCTTGAGCCGGAAAGTGTGGCATTACTATAATACTCATTAGGTGTGAAAATGACATTGCTAATAATTTTAGAAAGACGCTAATTTATAATAGTGAAAATCCACAAATAGTGTTAAGCTTCCATGCCTTTGTCAAAAAATAAATGAACATTAATAACTCACAATCAATCTGTCTATCTATCAAGTGTCAGATCAATATATAATATGAATAATATTTTCGACGATACGCTGGTTTTACTTAGGTACTCCTATTTCATTGAGATTGATATAATAAATGTATGGGTGCCAATTTCTTAATTTTTTTTTGGGAGAAACCGTAAATATTATACACATACTAGTTGACTCGGCAAACGTTGTCTTCCCGCTAAACGCCATTTAAACATAGGGGTTGGTAGTAGAAGGGTGAAAATTTAGGGTTGTATGTATTTTTCAACGCCAAATCATAATAAAATAAAAAATAAATAATTTATAAAAAAGAAAAAAAAAATTAGGGGTGGACTAAACTTTACATTTAGGGGGATGAGAAATAGATGTTGTTCGATTCTCAGACCTACGGTACCCGGAGCGCAGCCGGCATATGCACACAAAATTTTATGAGTATCGGTCAAGCCGTTTCAGGATACAAACACCGCGACACGAGAATTTTACATATTAGATTATGGTAATTTTCTGTCACGAAAATTTTAAGTCAGTAGTCTGGCGACGACATATACTTCTACTATTACTACTACTACCACTGCTACGACGTATGTCAATTATGAATTGCGTAGGTACATTTAGAATATTTTTTAACTGAGGTAGGGCACAGCAGGAATTCCCTGCTCAAAATATGGAGCAGCCCGACTGGGGAAGTACCTCGACCTTACAGAAGATCACAGCAAAATAATATTGTTTTCAAACAGTATTGTGTTCCTGTTGGTGAGTAAGGTGACCAGAGCTCCTGGGGGGGATTGGGGATTGGGTCGGCAACGCGCTTGCGATGCTTCTGGTGTTGCAGGCGTCTATAAGCTACGGTAATCGCTTACCATCAGGTGAGTCGTACGCTTGTTTGCCGACCTAGTGATATAAAAAAAAATCCTCCTTTTTAGTTCAATATTTTGAAATAGAAAAACATAAAGGTAGATTTACTTCATACTTTTTCTATCGAATGTAACCCGTATAGAACCGTAGCAAATTCGCTGAGGTGCTATTCCGATGTGAAATATGGTTTTGGGTCAATGATAGAATGTTTGAGGTAATTTAGAAAATTGTCCAGCTAAAAGTTATCTCATAGGCTAATATTTGAAAAAAACATTTTTAGAATTCTTCTGATGTATGTATAAGTTTTTATTATTTTTACATATAGCATAAGAATAAAGTTGTATTAGATATAAGATAATTGTGTTTGCTGGATATTTCAGTTTAGATTTTTTTCTAGGCGAGAACGCATGTAAATGCGCTGTTTTTATCGCAACATTTTATAATTTTAAACTCTATTCTGTTCAAATACTTTTTATTATAATGGAATAATTAGACACGATATTCAAATATTGGACAATAATTATGTTGAATTTCTAGGAATATACACTGAATGGTACGTAAGATCAATGCCCGTTCGTGAAAAGTGTTTTTGTACTTGTTTGGTACCAACTCACATACATACATATTTAAATATATAGTAATATAATAAAGCTGAAGAGTTTGTTTGTTTGTTTGCTTAAACGCGCTTATCTCAAGAACTACCTGTTGGTACCTAGGTGGAAAGTATTTTTTTTGTAACGAAATTATGCCGATAAACGGTCTAATTTTAAAGTTAGATAGGTAAGGGTTATTTTTTCTTTTTTTTTTTTTAATGAAATTATGCCGATAAACGGTCTGATTTTAAAGTTAGATAGGTAAGGGTTATTTTTTCTTATTTTTTTGTAATGAAATTATGCCGGTAAATGGTTAATAGGTTAGGTTTTTTTTTTTTTTTTTTATTTAATTCATGTCAAGTTTTTCAATCCAATATATTTTAATTTTTACTTACGGTCATATATTCAGTAACAATAATGAACTGCAATATTGAATATTTTTTGTATATACACATATACAGTAAATAAGTATATATTCAAGTAAAAAATATAACATGAAATAACGCTGTATGGTCTTAGATCTTTGTCTTTTGCAGTTATTTAGATAAAAACAATGCATTTATGCTTACATTGCTTTGGAGCGAAACACTAAGTGTTACGCCATTTTTTTTAAGTATCTATCTTAGTTAAACATCTCTCGTTAAACATCAGTTGTATCGTTCGTTAAAATAACGTGTGAAATGTGAAAATAACGTGTGAAAGCTGCGAAATTCTTCTTCTAATCTCAAAACTTTCACCATGGATATCTCCATAACCATTGGTTTTTGAAGGGTGACAGTGTTATCTAGTGTAGCTCGCCCTTCACCTTGCACCCCCCCAAAACTCCATTATTCTATTCGTTCTTAATATAAAGCTTAGTCACTAAATCAAATGCGTTTCGAACGCATGTCTCAAAAACATACCAAATAACCAGAATACTCAAGATAATAATAAAGTGTAAAGCCAAACGACAATAATATTGATTTTAGTTCATTTTTATCAATTGAAACACTGATTCTTATTTTTCATCAACTAAATAAGTCATTTGGAAATTATTTTCCATGGATGTATTTATTCTTTTTTTGTTGTATTAAAATTTTAATTTTCTGAACAAGTTTAATAAAAGGAAATTCTACGCCGCAGAAACAGGAATTCATTTCGATTCTATGAGATCTAAAGTGTAAAGCAAATATGTCCTGGAACTGAGACAAAGATTGGTTAGTTACTAGGAAATGGCATTAATTTCTACTAAATTATGTCTATATTGCCAGGTTTACAAGAAGTTAGCAAAATTTTTCATTTCAACAAAGTTTGTCTTAGTTATTGAATTTGTTTCTTGTTTACATCAAGTATTTTAAATCTAATGTATGTCAAAATTTTAAGCGTAATATACAAAGTAAATGTTATTTAATTTTAATTTGAAGACACTTAATTGACTATCGAAAATTAGTCGTATAATAATTACACAGGCCCACAAAAAAGAAAGTGCTCTTCACCTTTGACCTGACTCACCTAAGATTATATATTTTCATGCGCTAAATCCGAATATAAGGTCCGTTTGGTCGCTTTATCCCCTAATTTTGAGTGAAATCTAAAAAAAACCGTCGATAATAAAAAATCACAAAAAATGTATAAGTATGGTTCTTATACCTTTTAATATGCTGAACCCTAATCCAAATTAAGTTTGACTCAGTAGTCTTCTAAATTTAGAGTTATTTGCAAAAAAAAAAAACATCTAAATATCGTAACAAATTGAATAATAACAAATTCATTTTCAAGAACTAGGTTAATTATATTTCTTTCGTATTTTGATGCGCTGAATCCGAGTCTAAAGTTGATTTGGCTGGTAGACCATTCAAATTCAAAAAATGCTTTATATATATATATATATATATATATATATATATATATATATATATATATATATATATATATATATATATATATGTATATATGTATATTAACGAAAAAAAGCGTTTCTTAAATTAGTTAAAGTATTTTTCAGTTTTTTTTTTGTTCTCAAAACACGACTGGTTTACAAGTAAGATAATGAGAACATCATCAACGTAGTCAAAGTCAATTAAATACACTCTCTCTATAATAATATTAAAACATACTTGTCAGATCCCGCTAGTTCGTACCGAAATAGTTTCTAATAGATTGCTTTAGGAAACACGCAATACGCCGTTGTATAAATACGCGTCATCAAAGATAACTCATTATATCTCGATCGAATTTAGAAGGAACTACAAAAAAAGCATCAACTTTCCATTGTAACAAGAATCATCAAAATCGGTGTTCCCAGTATATAAGTTATGCGGTATAATATAAACGTAGATCGACGAAAAAATCTTCAAGCAAATACATATTATTAGATATAACTTAAAAAGTACTTGTTAGATATCAATTAAATTTAAATGAGACCACATGACAAGCACCAGATTTCGAATACAAAAACAATCATCAAGAATCATTAAAAAGACAAATTGAAAACCTGATCCTTTTTTGAAGTCTAAAGTCCATTTCTTTCGTGTTGCTTTTTAGGGCATATTTAAACGACTTTTTTTTTATATTTCGCATACTTTACAGTAAATATGTACGTACGGTGTATGTATCGTGATATCTTGTTAATAGAAATATATTTTGTTTGCTTTACTTACCGATCATTTATATCTTTTTCATTATTAAATCTGTAATATCAAAATATTCTACCTATGCTATTTTCGAATACATTAATATTATTCTAAGGATCACGGCATAGAAACTGAAGAATTTCTTGTAAACTCAACACTGATCTAGCGGATATTTGCCAAGTGCAATATATATTTGTGTTGACTTTTGTTTTTACTTTCCTAACACCTTGAGTTTCATTAACTTTTTACAATAGCTACCGTTTCTGCTATATTAATCAATTTCTAAAGAAATTTTGTAAATTATTTGATGGATATGATTTTAAATATGCAGTAAAAATCGAAATAAAAAATGACGAATCGAATGACCTCGATTTTTATTCAATAAATTTTTAAATTTTAGTTACTTTTAATGGTTGCGCCCAGTACCTTCAAGTTAGTATAAAGTCGGCCCACACACCCCGCCTCAGCCAGCTTGCACTCGGTGCTCGGAGTGTATAATAGTCAAAAGTGAGTATGGGTCATTTCGACCCACTTGCGACGTCTTGTGTACGTAAATTATTTATTATCGTAATATTTTTTTTTTGCAGATGTTGCAAAATCGTTTAGATGACCAACGAATAGCAGTAGTTTTGGAAGAAGATAGAGAGGGATTGGGGGATTTGGGAGAAATTTCATCCGAAATAGAAAATAAAAACCTTTGAAGACGACTCAGATTCTTGCCAAAGTAATGAAGACGATGTTCCTGAACCTGTTCCTACTAGAGGAGGAAATATACCTAACGTTTATTACATAGAAGACCTGATCTCGTTGATATACCTCTAAGTTACATCCGTCAAGGATACTTTCTAGGCAAGAACGGCACTACTTACTGGAATATTGAGGAGCCTACACGAAACGTAAAAGAACTTTCTTTGGCCCTCATAAAACCACAGATAGAAGGACTTCTATAACATTTTTACCCAGACATCTCCGAAACAGAATGTTTCAAGTATTGGGCAGAGAAAATAAATAATCCACAGACCTCCGCAGTCCCAGGTGCCTAGTGGTGTTCGCGGGCGGTGTTCGATCTGCTCTACCCCTAGAAAGGACAGAAAGTCTAAAACCCAATGTAAATATTGTCATACTTATGTTTGTAGGGATCACACGTAATTTCTATGTATTAATTGTAGTCAGAAACGAAGTAAAATTAACATTAGACTGTGATAAGACTAATTGTATAATAAATAATATTTTTTGATCTCGATTTTTACGATAATTTGAAGCCGTATAAAAAAATATTGTTATGTAAAAACTTTAATTTTATTGCTCTATTTAAGGTAATGTTGATTACTTTCTATAAAAATAAAGTTTATAACTGTAGTAAAAAAAGTTTATCTATGATAATTGTTAACGCATGTTAAAAAAATCATGTAGGTATTTATTTAAAGTATTTTAACTTTTGTTAAAAATGTTGAAATTATTTATATGAAAAATTAAGATTTAATATCTCAGCATTGTATTATTACATTTTTTTATTACTAAAAAAACAAGTCCTTTAACAGAAAAAAAATATTTTGGCAGTACAGGTCTTTTTGACCTCGTCTGTTCGTGTCACAAAAAGTTGCGTGCGCAGCGGAGGGTTAAAATAGGCTTTAAAATCACATTCGAAATGACATTTTTTAAATAAAATTTAAATTATTTTGAATTCAGAACCGGCGAGAAACTCCGTAGTTAGTGTTAAAAAAATTGCGTTTTCATATACACTTGGACAACTTTAATATCGTTTGTATATATATATATCGATAGTGTCGTTTATTAATACTATTTTTATGTGTACTAATAACTTAGTGCGTAAAATAATAGGCTGTAATATATTACGATTTATAGTCGTCAGCTCAGTAATCATAAGCGTCAAGCAATCTGAAATAAATAGAAGCTCAACGCGTACGAAATCGCGCGGTAAGTTTACTTGCCCTAATAAAGTTGATACGGGTTTTGTGTTGCTTATCTGCTAATTAATAATTTACGATGTCGTTTCAAATTCTCTTTACGACTGCTCAATGTCAATTAAGTCATTTTATGTCCGATGAATATCACAAGAGTATTGTAATTACTTAACGAAGTATCTGATTACAGAGGATCAAACTTTCCACCTTTAATTAAGTCAACCTGTTAACCCCAGATTTATAAATATGTATACGCTGATACTATTATTAATTCATTTCTGCAACATTACTTGTTACTAAAGCTTCTCTAAAATTTTTTACAATTGGACAAGATGGATCGGTGGATCTGTATTATACTAACTTAACTTTTAACTTACTTTAACTTAAGATTTTTGTTTTTAACCTAGTTTATAAAGATGTTTTTATTTGAAAAACAAAAATTACTTTTGAGATAATCTCATATTAAATAAATGAGGATATGGTTATGTAATCTCAAGATGAACTGAAAATTACGTAAAAATAACGCATATATTCCATTTGTCGATTTTATCTTTTTCTCTTTCTTCTAATAGCGTTTTCTTTTTATTTATAATTTTTTTTAAAAGCTTTTATTTGACTTGCGATTTATCCATATGAATGAATGTTAGTTACGACAGAATCTTGTAACTCAATTTTGAAGCATATACCTATATATCTTCGACCAGTTGAGATTAATTTGACCAAATTTACCATCAGATCGATTTGATTTTTTTTAACTTTTCAAACTAAGTATACAAGTACTTAATAAATGGCGTTGAATCAAATTCATGGCAAATTTAAAGTCCCTGGACATGTTCCATGAAGTTGTATATTTTAATATATAAAAACTAAACAAAAAATCTTCTAAAAGACTGTACAAAATAATTCTTAAAATATAATTTTTATAAAAGGTTATTTATTTACTTACGTGATTCAAGTATTAAAATTCGATTTCCTCTTAACAATTATTTATTATTTACGATTTTTGAATAAATTAATCAACATAAATTTTATTGCTATAAATCAATACAAACAGTAGGACTTATGTTGCCATCTTAAGTATATATTTTAAAAATCATTCGTGCAACGTTCAGTTAGCTGTCTGATTGTTATTCCAATCATATGTGATCTGCAACAGACACACGACGCAAGTGGTGCCGAGTGACAAAAAACTAAGTGGCAAGCGAGCGTCAAGGGGGATAGTGCGCCACAAAACATGCTTCACAGGATTATCGCTCAGAAAATGTAACATTTTCTTGTATTCCATTTTTTGCCTCATATCTAAAATAAATAATAGTAAAAATAACATAAAGTTTACTAATTTTCTAAAATAAACGTATAAGTTGCTTAACCTATCTTAGATTTCTTTTTTGATTCTTTATTATTACTTCTTATTTTGTTATATCTGAAACTAGGTCACCGAAAATTAGCTCCCACCAAAGTTTACCATTTTTTTCGCTGGGAAATGCATTTACCCACTAGCCCCACTGCCCGGAGGCGACGGGAGTGTGGAGCTCCCGGTGCGGTCAAAAAGCGCACGTACTACCCACTAGAACCCTGCGGTGCCTTCATCGTCATTGTGGGGCGCCACGGGATCGCTAACGCGTGAAACCGTGACGCCCGGACGGTAGGCCCACCTGTGCAGGCCACTTTCGCTTATAGAATGCCACGGGCACCGAGAGCGCTCTATCGTCCATGTGTAAGAAGGGTAAAAGGGCATCAGCTCTGTTGCGGAGGGTGAAGTAGTGTAATGTAGTAGTAAGTGCATGGCCGCGTCTCCTTTCTGCTGGTCGCCTTCTGCGTAACGCATCGGCGTGGGCGTCCGCTTCGCACTCATGCTCCGCTGCTTCCTTCAGCGCCATGACCTCTTCACAGAAGAAGGTCACAGACCAAGATATACCTTGCTGTAACCTACGTCAATAAACGGGCAGTTCGGTATCGGTAGTTTTAAGGTATATTTATTATCACTATCCTGTACATAAATAACAAATATATGGCCAATATAAGTGTATGCCACGAGTAGCATTATCATATCGCATGACACCTTTATGCAAGATGTGATGCAGTGCGCAGTGCATATGAGGATATTTATTAAAAATCAATGTTGTCTGTTACTTACTTGAGGATGTTATAACATTATTTGCTAAAAAAAATTTAAGCATTTCTAACTCTTCGCATGCATTTTCTATTATTATTATTGGATTAAAATATATTATTAAGTTAAATATCACTATAATAGTTATCGAAATGTAGACAATGTAGGATTTTATCATGAACTGAAAAAGAGAAATATATTTATTTTTGTTGTTATGTAATTAACAATTCCGTAGAGATAATCGATTTATCTTCATAGTAAGTCCATAGTATTTTTAATATATTAATACTTTATTTTTTCATACAACTAGATCGGCAAACAAGCGTACAGCTTACCTGATTGAGTAAGCGATTATCGTAGTTTTTAGACGCCTGCAAAGCCAGAAGTATCGCAAGCGCGTTACCGACTCTACACCTAATCGTTCTCAGGAGTTCTGGTTACCTTACTCACTACAGGAACCCAACACTGCTTGAAAGCAGTATTATTTAGCTGTGATCTTCTTTAAGGTCAAGGAAGTACTTTTTTCAGCCGGGCTGCTCCAAATTTTGAGCAGGATATTTCTTGCTGTGCCCTACCTTAGTTAAATATTTATAAATGACAATATAAATTTACTTATGGTATGATTATGTGGGTTTTTATACGATTTTCGAAGTCGTGATTGTTGGAATATAAAACAAGAACAATGTAAAAGATTCAAGCCTTTCTTTTTTAAAGACAATGCTAATAATATGCGGACAATTTTGAAAATACATTGTTATGTTCTTCACTTTTTTTTACATATATATCAATTTACAAATTAAAATATATATAAACGTGATAAAGTACGCTGATATAAAACTTTGTAGTTACATATAAAAAATAAAGTTATTACCATTTTATACTCCAAGCGGACAATGTCACAAAATCCGAAAAATAACCAAAAAAGTATCTGAAATTTCAAAAGGCGTTAACTTTTATTGCTTATTTATTTGTGAATTAATAACAGAAACAGTTTTCAAATTATCTTTTATGATGTATATTATTACCTGAATGTTAACCGGTACTTCAGTTTTCTTCATAAAGTTCATGATATGAATATACAATTGTGCTTTTTTCTTCCAATGAAAAGGCTCATTCCTAGACACTTTTTTCAGTTGATGACAAAATGTTTTAATACGGCAGTAGAATAAAAAGAAAATCAAAAGTACTGGAATACATGATATAGCAGTTCCAAAACGTATCGAAATCGTAAAAAAAAAGCGGCATAATCCGAGTATCCCAAAATCTGATTATTTATCTCATTATAATACTTTACAACAAAGAAAATGATAAAAAATATTATTAATGAGATTATATATCTTTTAAGTAACTTAAACGTTTTCTTATTCCACTTTCTTTTATGCTCATAACTGTCAATCGTCTCGTTGAACTTTATGTACTCGAACAAATAACTATTTCCCGTGTATAGTGATATAAGTACAGATATTCCATATAGACATACTTTTGTAATTTTTAGGACAACGTCAAATGAATTATATGTACTAATGTATATTTGTATAACAGCTATAATGAAACATACAAATTTAACGGCAACTCTTTTATAATACTCAGTAAAATGACCATTATATAGACCAAAAATAATTTGAAATGCCAGTATTGATTTTATAGTACTAACGTAACTATCAGCCATCGTTGACTACTAGTAACTATCCAAAATGAAGTGAGGTACTCATTTTGTTTAGTGCTTAACTTTATTAGATGCGTTCATGGAATCCATACAGTTGATTCAATATATGCTGAAAGATTGTGGGTTATGGTATATAATTATAGGTTTGATTATAGTTACATGAAGGATTTATTTTAGTATGTAGAAAGCTGTTGAAATTTTTATTTAAATGTGTAAGAGTGAAAGTGAAATCAAAAGAAATGGCAGAGTCCTAATCACCCGTACTTAAGGAATGAGGTGCGTATGATCGTTAAACTAGACTGGCCTTTAAATTTATACGGGTAGCATGTATGAAAGGCACAGTTTGGAAAATATAATTGTGTTTGCTTGCGAACGACAAAAAAAAAACTGATTTCAATTACAACGACAAGTAACACAATGTAGGTAGACGAAAAAATAGTCAAGTAAATGCGCGTTATCAAAGATTACTCAAAACGTCGTCGTCGGGTCTCGATCAAATTTAAATGGGAGCTTAAAACAAGCATCAGCTTTTGTTTAAAATAAGTATCATGAAAATAGCTATACCTAGTAAAAGTTATGTGGTATAATAAAACGTTAGTTAAAAAATAGCTAAGTAAATACGCATTATTACATATAACTCAAAAAGTAATCGTTCAATCGCAATCAAATTTAAACGAAACTACATGACACACATCAACTTTCGATTTAAATAAAAATTATCGAAATTGGTCTACCCGGTCAAAGCATAGAGCCGGGCTAAGACAGGGTCGGAAGATGGAAGATTTATAATTAGAGGTAATAGTATTGAATCATTAAGATGTTTATTATGAAATAGTGTATTATGTTAAAGTAGTTTCTAGTAATTTTTTTAACAATTTTTTTTTTAAATTATGATCATGGCTTCAAGTAAAAAAAAGCGACACTAAAATAATATTATCTATGTATGACATCGTTTCGATTAGAGCTACATAAAAGTCTTCGTTGAACTATGAAGCACTGTTACTGCTATGTTTGTTTTTTTTTTTTAATAAAGATATAATTTGGACTCATGCTTAGAAATTAGTTTAAAAACAGCATCTAAGAAAAGTTTTTAATATTTTGTATTCTAGTGCAACTCGATCGAAAAATTCAAAAAATAGATCATAAGATATCTAAAATAAAATGGGCACTTTATTAATGGTCTACATTTTAAATAATAAACTAAGCCCGCTGCTTTCAGAGCAACTACTAAAATAGTTGTAATATTAATTGAATTTTCTAATTAATTAAATGAATTAGTTAAATATTTTTAATATATTATTTTATATAATATTAATTAAATATTTTGTAATTTTTATTAATTTAACAATAAATCAGTTTTCTTCACAGATTTTGTAATATAATTGTACAAAATTTGACCAAAATAAACCTCTAGGCGCATAGTACCCTGAATAATATTAATCCAATTTTTTCGTGCAGTAAGGAATTAAATACTTATAAAAAATATCGCAGATATGATGATGGAATCGATAATAATTTTCAATGTTCTCTTAGTCCACATTCTTCTCTACTGAGAATTGACGATCGTCTCATCGAACATAATGAACTCGAAGAGGTAATTATTTCCTGTATATAATGATATTAATACAGATATTTCATATAACAATATTCTGATAATTACTGGGAGCATTCTGAACAAAGTGCAATTAAGTTTAGTTATGTACATTTGTGTATCTGCGATGATAAAACATGGAAATTTTATAGCTAAAATAAATATATACTAAAAAATGTATAATATAAAATAAATATATAATACGAAATAAAATGATCAATAAATAATCTAAAAATAATTTGATATGCCAGTATTGATTTTACACTACGAACCTAACTATCAGACATTGTCATCTATAAGCATTTACACAATATTGAATGTGGCATTCATTTTGTTAAGTGCTTTATTTTATTAGGTATATTCATTTAAACAATACTTATTTCAATACATAATGAGTAGATCAGGATTATATATTATATACGTTTGTGATTGAAATAATTATTGACGTGAATACTAAATCCATTTGCATAATATATCGTTCTCAAAGTTTCATTGAAAACCATGAACCATCAACCACCCAATGATTCTCTAATTGATATTCAAATTAGTTCATTTGGAAAAAAGGCTGTAACCAAATCTTTGCCTGCTTTGAATGCAACAAGTGTGTAAAGATCTTACAATGCTGTTAAAAAATTCAGTGACCTAATAAACAAAACTTTAAAACAACAAATCGGGAATTATCCATGCTATCCATACTGATAGTATAAATGTGAAAGTATTTGTTTGTTTGTTCCAGTCTCAAGGCTCAACGGCTTGATCAACCCCCATGTTTGACATGGACATAAGTTGAGGACCCAGAACGGACATTGGCTACCTTTCATAATGAAAAAACGCGTAGTTCCCGGAGATAAAACATTACTGGTGCAACCAAAGGATCTCATAAAGGACAAAGCAGTCATATACATATAGTAAATTAAAGGTCATATTTAATTATGTAATCGTTTTATTATAAAGAAAATTTGAAATAGTATTGTCTTGTAGTGCTGCCACTATTGAAATGATGTAAAATAATTAACAAAAAATTGCATATGAATTTATTATTGTCAAGTAGGTATCAAACATCTTCTTAGTATCTTACACTATACATCACACTTAAAGGCTAACTCAGCATGCAAATACACTTTGAACAGTTGTTTCGATACTTATACTAACAATAAATATTTATCTTATGACTTAACTCATCAATAAAAGTATAAAACAAACTATAAAAAACAGTAGAACAATTAAAACCCGTGGTAAAACGTGGGTCTCCCATAAAAAAAAAACGCAATTTTTATCTATTTTTGCTCGATATCAATAAATGGTATATACACAGTATAAACAGATAAGCACTTGAAATATTCACAAAATACTTAATTGTATATTTACTTTAATAATAAATAATAAAATTAAAATAAAAAAATATATTTGGACATAAAAATTTTGTCTAAATATTTTATCTAGTCAATGGCACGGAACCCTTCGTGCGCGAGTCCGACTCGCACTTGACCGATTTTTATTTTAAATGTCCAAAAAAAAACAGCACAAATGTAATAGCCTCGAGTTCGGAGCCTGTGTCTACTATTTCTCCTTCATTCTTGTTCTATCAATCATGCCTCTCGCACATTTCATGCCTCATACTTATTTCTTTATTTTTCATACTCAGGATAGATACCCAAACTTTGTGCTAAGTTAAACTATTTATTATTTTTCGCATATGTACTTATTATACACAGTGCAAGAAAACAACATTGATTTTAATATTTACTTTTCAATGTAACAATTTTGTTCTTAAAATTATGTGCACTATCTAATTTCTTATCTGCTTTTCTGGTGATATTTACCATCGCATAAAAGAAGTTAGTTTATGTTTATATTTTAATGATCGAATTTTTTACTTAACATGTCTAGACTTGTACATCTTTTCATATTTTTTTTGATTACTTACTTAACTTGGTTTTTTTTTTTTCGACAATTTTCTTTACTAATTTCTTAAAACTAAAATTTTTTTGTTCTTTTACTCATTGCTTTTATTGTTACTCATTCTATTGTTACTCATTGCTTAAAAATAGTTTTACTTGATTCTTACTTGTTAACAAAATTCTTAAATACAGTTTACAGTTTATAAATGCCTTTATTATCTTTCAGTTCCTTTAAGCTATACAACATAATTTTTATCCTATGTAATTATTTATCATATACTACTATATAATTGTAAAATATTTGCCTGTTATTTTAATGTATACCATTTGTCAATTTTTTTTTGCTATTAATAATAGGATAAGAGTCACATTGCCCTTTGTCAGAGTCGTTTCCCTAAACCCCGAAGTGGAATGTTAGTCGCCCGTGAGACATCCCAATCGTGTGTGAACTGGGAAAAAACCAAGCGGCAAGCGAGCGTCGTGTGGGATCGACACACCACAAAACATAGTTCACAGGATTATTTCTCAGAAATTGCAACATTTTTTTGTATTCCATTCTTTGTCTCTTATCACTACATAGTATAAAACAAAGTCACTTTCTCTGTCCCTATGTCCCTATGTCCCTATGTATGCTTAAATATTTAAAACTACGCAACGGATTTTGATGCGGTTTTTTTAATAGATAGAATGATTGAAGAGAAAGGTTTATATGTATAATAACATCCATTAAATAGTGAAGAAATACTGTTATTTTTGAGGTTTCTAATGTGATGTCGTAAATAATTACATTTTTTCCGCTTACATTGCAAACGCAGCCTGAACCCTACGAGATTTATCAAAACAATGTACTAAGTATTGTACACATTGAAAAGGTCTACAGAAAACTCCGCTATGGTATATGTCTATCTCTAATGGATATCCCACAATAACATTTTTGTGTCATTTACTTTTTACCACAAATAATGGCTAATTTTCAAAGCGATTTTAACCAATACAGCATTAATCCTTATCTAATTAAATACCTTAAATACATTGTTGATTTAATATAGATCTATATGGCCCTTTACAGCATATGATTTAAATGAATATTTTCGAAGATATTACATATTTAAAAATTGCGGTACGTAGCGTTTGCGGCGGTTCCGGCCGGCTTTTACTCTAAAGTTAACGCGTGCGGGCACGGGCAGTAATGAATAAATCAAAACTACTGGATCGATTTAATCATTTTTTCAGTGAATGACATAGGCTATAATTACATTTTATACCCGTGCGAAGCCAGAGCGGGTCGCTAGTCTGCAATAAATAATAGTAAAAATATTGTTCATGTACTAACAATATAATTTTTTTATAATGTCTTTGTGTAATATCTCGTTATATCTAATATCCACGATACCGTGATCAATATTTATATTAAAAATGAAATTTTTATGTCATAATTCATATACTCAAAAATTGTTTCTTTTTTAGATTGTATATTTTCAACCTATTTGATGTCACGAATATTGTCATTATGTATGTTTGTAAATACTTTCCTAAAAACCCATATTAATACAATATTCTTTATTGTTTAACCCTAGGGCGTGTCTGCCTAAAATAATAACAAAAAAGTACGCTAAACATCGCGAACACGGTTTACAAAAGTGTGTTTAATATTACACATTTAAAATTAGACAAGGAAAATAATAATATTCTAACTTAAAAAGAAAAAACACAGTGTAAACATTCTACATTATATTTTTTCTACTTATTATAGAGATGGTAAAAGTTTAAAAAAATACATTAAATCGTGTCATAACTTCGTTTTTTTGTACATAATATCATGTCTATTTACTAGTATGTATAACAGTAATATGTAAAAAGTAAGGACCTTACCACTCTATATTGCAAAATAACTGACTCGAAAAATCCAACGACAACGTAAAATTGTATCAGGAATATGAAGTGTTGTATCAAATTTTGTAATTATTTATTTCTTTATTTTTAATTACATGATAAATTACGCGGTAAAGCTTTAGGAAAAAGCGAATTTCGGGATCGTGGGGGGAAGGAAAAGGGAGAGTGGGGAACGCTACCCCTGGTATGACAGTCACACTTCGAAACCCCATGGTTATGGAGATATTCATGGTTAAAGTTTTGAGGTTGGAAGAAGAAATTCGCAGCTTTCACATGTTATTTTAACATTACACAAGCGTTTTTTCACATTTCACACGCTATTTTCACATTTCACACGTTATTTTCACGTCTCATAAGTTATTTTCAAATTTTAAGTTAGTTTCATGTTATGTTTTTTAATTAAATATATTTAATTTTTATCTATTTACTGTTATAAAATTACGTCGATAATTGTTGTAATTTTTAAATTAGATAGGTTAGGGTTATTTTTTTTGTAACAAAACTATGTCGATAAACGGTGTAATTTTTAAATTAGATAGGTTAGGGTTTTTTATTTTATTTTTTTGTAACAAAAATATGTTGATAAACGGTGTAATTTTTAAATTAGATAGGTTAGGGTTTTTTTGTAACAAAATTATGTCGATAAGCGATGTAATTTTTATATTAGATGAGGTAGGGATATTTTTTTTTTTGTAACAAAACTATGTCTATAAACGGCCCCTTTTTGAAGTCAGATAGATAAGGGTGATTTTTTTTATTCACGTCATGTTTTTCACTTTACCATATTTTTTTATTTTTATTTATTGTCATATAAAATGAACTAAAATATTGAGTATTTTTGTATATAACAGTAAAAAATTAAAATAAAATATATTTAAGTAAAAAACATAACATGAAACAAGGCTGTATGGTCTTAGACCTTTGCCTTTATAGTTATTTAAACAAAAACAATGAATTTATGCTTACATTGCTTTGGAACAAAACGATAAGTGGCTTGTCATTTTTTATTGAAACATCTATCTCTCACTTGTTTAACATCGGTTGTATCGTTTGTTAAAAAACCGTGTGAAAACGTTAAATTAATTTGTGAAATGTTAAATCACGTGTGAAATATGAAAATAACACGTGAAAACTACGGAACACAGTATGAGTAAAGTAAGTTGTATCGTTTGTTGATTTTGGAGTCGAGATCGTTTTTACGTACTCCTGTTCGTAAATAACTTATAAAGTTGCGAAACGGCGCATGGATTGCACTGCCCGCAGCGCCGAAACTAAGGTGAAGTCAGACGCGGAACTCAAAGGAATTATAATAGCTTTAAATTCTTCCTCTAATCTCAAAACTTTAACCATGGATATCTCCATATCATGGGGTTTCGAAGTGTGTCAGTGTTACCTTGTATAGCTTCCCCTACACCCTCCACCCCCCACCCCCAAAACCCTATAATTCGGTTTTTTCTAGTCTAAAGCTTAGCCAATTACGCTGATTAATATAAATATATTAGACGTGTCGTAGTATTAATACCTAAATTTGAACGGGGTAATTCGTTTTGTTTAGGGAATGTAAGACTTATGTACAATTGTGAATTTTCCTTCCAACGAAAATATTCAGTCCCGGGATTCCTTTGTCGTATCTGCTCACAAAATGTATTAATACGGCAGTAGAATAAATAGTAAGGAGATCAAAAACACTGGGATATTACTTAAGTAAATCCCGAAGCGCATTCTATAAAATAAAAGTGAAACATTCTATGCTCCAAGAAATTTGACATTATTTCACATAAAAGTACTGAGTGATAAAATAATCCGTGAGAGATATTCCAGCGATGAGTATAAATACGATAATCATTTTCAAACTCCTCTTTGTCCACTTTCTTCTTTGTTTGGAATTGTCGATCTTCTCATCTAACTTAACGTATCCGAATAAATGATTGTTTCCTGTACGTAATGATATAAGTACACACATATTCCATATAACGATATTCTTATAATTGCTGGGTACTGTCCAATCGTAGTTATACATGTATAATTAATGTACATCTGTACAAAAGCGATGACGATACATAGTATTTTGACAGAGTTTTCTTTACGATACGAAATAAAATTATAATAAAATTAAAATTATAATAAATCATTGTATAATCCGAATATCATTTGAAATGACAGTATTGATTTTTATGCTTCGAACGTGTCTATCAGTCAACGTTGCCCACAAGCATTTACACCGTAATAAATGTGGTCTTCATTTTGTTGAGTGCTTTGTTTTATTAGCTATATTCGTTAATACGAAAGTCAATTCAATCTAAAGTGTAAAGGTTATGAATTGTGACGAATACAAATAAATAGAATTGGAGTTTTGTTTGTAATATTAAAATAACCGCTTTTACTAAAAGAATATACCCAAATAACATTTTTAATACTTTTGTCTGTCTGGTTGTCTGTTTGTTCTGGCTAATCTCTGAAACAACTGAACTGATTTTGGTGGGATTTTCTAAGTAATAAGGTGTAACTTAAGCTACTTTTATTTTAGAAATTTATTTATTTTATAGCTCGGCAAACTGTACAATAACTTTTTTTTGTTAAATTCCACGCGGACAAAGTCACGGACACAGTTTTTCTTTAATAGTAATTTAAAAAACTACCATTATAATAAAATATAATATCATGAAAATTCCAGAAATAAAAAAAATCTCAAATACTTATTATGACAAATTTTAAACGTAATCGTTCTATATAACTATGTGAACTAGTTATACATTTTCACGTATTTAAAAACTTCGCTTAAGTTACTAAAATAAAAACGAAACAATGAAGTAACAGTCATCCGGTTTTTATACTTTTTTTACGAAAATTCATTACGTCCCATATATCATATCAGCTTCATTACAATCAGGCTTAGTATATATTCATTAACTTTTATGCAGAATTACTTTTGCGAATAGCTCGTCCGTTTAAGGATGGGTGAGACAATTTGATGGAGGATATTTGAAAATAACATTGCATGACTTTATAATATTTAGGTTTAGTACTTTCTCAGTTTCACAGAGAAATGAACTAGCCTATGTAAACCATTAAATACCGTAGCCTATTCCCATAGTACATCCCTTCACACCAGCTAAGGAACAAGTGCATTGTCGACCCAATCCCCGCCCCCCTTACTCAGTAGCTCTGGCTACATTACTCTTTACATTAACACAACAATACTTGAGAGCATTATTTGGCTGTGATCTTTGTATAATTAAGGTACTTTCCCTGTCGAGCGCCTCTGAATTTTGAGTACTTCATACTGAAAAATAAATTCAAAAATAACTTTATTTTAATAATCCCCAAGAGCACTTTTGAACCGTCATTTTACAAATCAAAATTTTAAGGTGTTTATTATTTTTGTACAAGTGAAGCTACCGCCGATTCGGAATGCAGATTCTGCAGAGAAGAATCGGCAAGAAACTCCTCAGTTACTCTTTTGAAAAATAATATATAACTGAAACATACATACCTCTTTTTAAGTATATATAATACTACTACAAATTATTATACGTTATTTAAATTTAATACGGTACACGTTTTATATAAATCCTAACTAGTATGTATACATATTATATAAGTATTAATTCTGGCAACACCATTTTAGAAGCGATTACGAAAATTATCATAACCAATTGATTTAAGTAACCAGAAAATTTAGTTTTCAACCGCAATGAAATAACTTGCTTTAAGAGAGATAGTTTCAAATGTTACATATTGCTAAAAATCAAATATTTGTATTATCGAGTTTGGTCAACCACTATATTTGTATAAACTGACTGACTGACTGAAACTTGACTTAAACTAAATATCGAAAGGTAATTTATGTTTATCAAAATAAATAATAACGATTGTTTTTAAATATGCTTTATAATCACACATACTGTTAACAAACAATAAGTATTATCAAATCTCCAAACTAATCTATTTCTTTCACGTAAGTATAAAGTAATATTAATTTATCCTTTGAATGTATTATTATTTATTTGTATCACATCCTACACATGTATAAACTGCATGAGACACACGACACTAGTGAAGCTGAGCGACAAAAAACCAAGCGGCAAACTAGTTTCGAGGTGGATAGTGCGCCACAACACATACTTCACGGGATTATCGTTCAGAAATTGCAACATTTTCTTGTATTCCATTTTTTGCCTCACATCTAAAATAAACAACATTAAAATTAACTTAAAGTAAACTAATTGTATAAAAGGAATTGGTTATAAAATAGTTGAGTATTTTTTTCGCATTCCATTTTTTGTTTTTTATCTGCAATAATTAGTTATAAAAACATAAAATCAACTGAATTTCACTTATCCACAGAGTTCAAAGTACGCAGCTAGGTTAGCATTGCGTATATTCAAATAAAAATTTCCTGCTCAAAATATGGAGCAGCCCGTCTGGGGTAGAGTACCTCGACCTTACAGAAGATCACAGCTAAATAATACTGCTTTCAAGCAGTATTGTGTTTCTGTGCTGAGTAAGGTGACCAGAGCTCCTGGTGATTGGGGATTGGGTCAGCAACGCGCTTGCGATGCTTCTGGTGTTGCAGGCGTCTATAAGCTATGGTAATCTCTTACGATCAGGTGAGCCGTACGCTTGTTTGGCGAACTAGTGATATAAAAAAAAGCACGAATGAAACAAAAATATCGTTATCTTACTATTTCGGTTGTAATTATTGTCTTTTCTAATCAGTTGTAGCGTAAGGCCTATTAGTAGTGTAAGGTCTGACATCTTGCATTGTTGGTACTGGTCTCATTGGTATGGTATATTTTTTAGAAATACAATGACATCTAAATATACTCACCTATTGAAATTAATACTTTATTAGCAATAAAAACCCTCAGTTTTTGTAATTCATTCAACGCCAATTCTAATATTATTACTGGCAGAAAAAGCATTACATAGCAGTATATCAAGTAAAAAGAAACGGTGAGACGGTATTTGTAAGAAATAATTGTAATCTGAAAAACAAAAAAGCAATTGTAGTACTCGTATAAGCATAATGAATTAGTGCTCATTTAAAATCGAAATATCTAAAACTCAAGGTTTTTTAAAAGTACCGTGTCGATGTTCGAAAACACGTAGGCAAACACAAAATGGCTAACACAAATCTCAACTAAGACAAAATTTAAAAAATCTGATATAATTGTTTTAGTATTTTATGTATGTATATTATATTATATTTATGTATTTTTAAATTGCGGTATTTTTTTTAATTTCTACGATTTTATTTTTGTGTTAATTTTATTTAATAGCATGGTGTCGACTCCTGTCAAAGATTTTCATTTTAATATGAAACTTTGAATAGTTACGGGTTTCTGTAAAGAGCTCACTATAGACGGCGCTACGGTTTCGCTTAAACCGAATATAAAATTTATCATATCAATTTTTTTTTAATTTTACTATACTGGCAATTTACCTTTTTTGACCCACGACACGAAAAAGAAGGATGTTATAAGCTTAACTTCAATGTTCGTATGCATCGTATGGCATCTTAGGTCTCAAACGAATGGGTGTATTTTAATTATCTTTTACGCGAAAGCGATATTGTTTGGTAAAAATCGATCCAGCAGTTTGAAGAGAATCAGTTTTTTCCAAAATAATTTGTCTTTTTCGGCATGAAATTGAATTACTTTGTAGGAGGTTTTTTTTTTAATTTTTAACATACATACATTTGTGTGAGCTGTATAATCACATACGTATCATATCATATCATATATATAGATCAGCAAACCACACAAGTCAGTTGAAAGTGCGGGGCTCATTTCTTGTTTTCAGGACATTTCTAATAATTTATTGATATGACATTTTTTAATAATGAAGCATAAAAATAATAAGTAATTTTTTACCACTTTGTATTTCAGGGAAACGTATTCAACAAATCCAAGAGTAAGATGAAAAAATATCTGAAATATAAACTGTATTATTGTAATTTAATTGTTTATTTATGCTTAATAAATAAAGTCGTATTACGGCACTTCTAAAGTAATTTTAATAAAAATATTATAATATTACCAGAATCTTTACTGGTAAATCAGTTTTCTTCATGGAATTTGTAATACTTATATACAATTGTGCATGTTTCTTCCAGTGAAACGGTTCATTCCTGTAAATTCCTTGACGTAGTTGACAGCAAAATGTACGAATACGATAAAAGAATAATAAGAAAATTAAATATATTGGGATAATTCCTATCGAAATCCCTAAACGCACCAAAAACTTGGCAAAATACACCCCATAAAGCGGGTTCTGTAGATAAATTTCATCAAAACAGTACTTGACAATGAAAAAGCAGGTAAGGAAAATTATAGATTTGAGTACATATCCGATAATGAACTTATATGATCTTTTATTCCACTTTCTTATTAGCACATGATTGTCGATCGCCTTGTCAAACTTAATGTACTCGAACAAATAATTGTTTTCCGTGTACAATGAAGCTAGTACAGAATATCCATACAAGAAAGATTTTGTAGTCATTTGAAACACACCGAATATATTTACACTAAACATGTTTATGTATATTAATGAGGTAGCTACGACAACACATAATATTTTAACGGTCAATCTATGGCGATGCCAAATAATATGATCATTATATAAACCGAAAATAACTTGAAATGCCATTATTGATTTAGTGCTACGAACGTGTCTATCGGCCATCCCATCGTTGTCAATGAGCAATAGCGTATAAGCATTTACACAATATTAAGTCGGGCATTCAATTTGCTTAGTGTTTTATTTCATTAGGTATATTCATTAAAGCTATAGTTCATAAAATATTTACTGAATTATTAGCTTTATTTTATTGATTTACGACAAGTTATACAACGTAAGTAAACGAAATAATTGTGTTTGCTCGCAAACGAAAAAAAACCGACTTCAATTACATCGAAGAGTAATACAACGTAGATCGACGAAAAAATAGTCAAGCAACTACGCGTTATCAAAGATTACCCAAAAAGTAGTTATTAGATCTCGATAAAATTTATATGTGACCACACGATAAACATCAGCTTTCGATTAAATTAAAAATTATCAAAATCGGTACACCCGGTAAAAAGTTATTGCGGATTTTCGAGAGTTTCCCCTCGATTTCTCGTGGATCCTATCATCAGATCCTGGTTTCCTTATCACGGTACCAAACTAGGAGTATCCCCTTTCTAATAAAAAAAGAATTATCAAAATCGGTGCATCCAGTAGAAAGTTATGCGGTATAATACAACTTAGGTCGACGAAAAAAGCATCAAGTAAAAACGCATTATTAGATATAACTCGAAAAGTACTTGTAAGATCTTAATTAAAATTTCAATAGATTAGGTTCTTCTGATTAAAAAAAAATCATCGAAATCGGTCCCAACCAATCAAAAGTTCTGAAGTAACATATAAAAATACAATCGAATTGAGAACCTCTTCCTTTTTTGAAAGTCGGTTAATAATAAAATTCCTAAAATTTTTGCCTTCGATAGAACAGGAAAACGCTTAAGATTTATTGAGGCGTAAAAATTACATCAAGAGTAGAGATTACATTGCATTATTTATTTATTTTTAACCAATACCTCACAGAGTCTAAAGATAAAGGATAAAATAATGTTTATGTAAAAATAAGACGCAATTTTACGTAATATACTTAGGAGACGTCTACATAATATAAGATAAAAAAATGCCTACATTTTTGTAAGTGATATTCCCTCAATTTCAAAAATGCTGATTATAAATAAATAATAAATAAATAAATATCTACACAATACACACACGTCCTAAAGTAAGCAACTTAATGCATGTGTTATATAGGTAACAGCCGACTGGTATAGCTACATATTTTTTCGATAAACATACTTATAAATAATACATACATATATATTACACCCAGACTCGGGGTGGGAATCGACCCACAACCCCCGGAACAGAAAGTCACTACAAACTGCGCCAACGAGCTAGTTACCTAAACGTAAAATCTAGTAAATTAAACGTCTCTGGAAAAACTTTAAGGCTTCTAATTCCAGAAATAACAACAATACAAATCTTATACCCTATTTCACTCCTTTAAGGTTAGAATTTTGACAAAAACTTAAACTCGTTTTCGCTTATTTATATAGTAGTCCAGAACTAAAATTTGATGCTTTTAGCTACAAAAGTGACGAATATCTTATTTACTTTTAATTCCTATTTCACCACTTTAAGTGTAGATTGCCCACTAATACTGAAAATGAATTAGTGCAAAAATTAAGATTCAAATAAAAAAAATGACAGATGGACGGATTTTATGACAAATACAAACTTTCAAAACCTATTTGATGCCCATAGAGGTATAATTTTTAAAAATATGTTCTTATGGGACGGCTATTACAATAAATTTGTAGTATTTTAAATACACACAAACAAACATACATTTTAAGGTTGTAGCGCAAAAAAAAATGCGGAATTTCATACAAACTTGTTCGAGTCCTAAGACAACTTTAATCCAGCCCTGTAAAAATAAACCGTTCTTAACGGAATTTTACTAACTGTAAACGACATCTGTATCAAATTTAAGTTTAAAAATTAGGATTTTTTTTTTTTAATCATCCAGAGCCTTCAGACATTCTTAATGTGGCTCTCTCACAAAATTCGTTCTTAGTGGAATTCTACCATCTATTGACAATCTCTCTGCCAAGTTTCAAGATTGTGGCATAAAAAAAATTGTATATTACAAAAATTGTCGAAAGCCCTTAAACTCCTATAATGCGGCTCTATCGTAAAATATATATAAATATATATATATATATATATATATATATATATATATATATATATATATGTATATATATATATAAATGTTAAAATACATTCAGATTTCCACATAAACTTACACACTCGTATTCGATTATGTACATAATATGTACATCCTACGTAGGATTATGTAAAAAAGTAAGGTAATTAAAAATAAAAAAATTTGCCTGGAAGAGATCGCTATAAGCGACAAGGCCGCTTTTGCATACGTTATTTGTTTTTGTATCTAATCGTTCTAAAATGTATCTTATTTTTTGTGTGCAATAAAGTTTAATAAATAAAAATAAATAAAGTAAAATAAAATTAAGATTTCCATTTGTTTTAATTTACGCGTGACATTAATTACATATGGCTTTGTTTTGAAATTATTTGATTTGTCATTCCATTATTTATAGAGACAACCCTGCAGCTGTAGGTATCCACAATAAAATTCAATACTCGTCAGAGTGATTGACATAACGAGTAATATTAACTGAAATTTCCCCGCAAACTTTGCGAAATATTCTATATTGTTTATGATACAGACTTTCTGAAACAAAAACTTTTTTTAATTCGAATAAACTTAATAATAAGCCTTACGTATTAGGGTCTTCATACTTATATTTCTGTGACCAGCCAGATGCCATAATTTGTAGTGTATGCTTTTCGTTCCGGGTAATTGTGGGTTCGATTCTCGCCTCAAGTCTCGGTGTAATATAAAATTTATGTATATTTATATATATAATTATTATTTATACGTATCTGTGTCCAAAAAAAATATGTATTTCTATCAGTTGGCTGTTACCTATAACACAAGCATTAATTTGCTTAATTAAGAAACAGACCACCGTGTGACAAAAAAAGTCTGTGTGTGTGCAATTCACACATGGTAGAAGTAACTAACTAGTATACTTAATATATGAGTATTAATTTCTAGCAACACCATAGTAGCCAGTACTAAAATTATCATAACCAATCGATTTAAGTAATCAGAAAATTTAGTTGTCAAACGTAATAAAATAACTTGCTTTAAGCGAGATAGTTTCAAATGTTAGATACTGCTAAAAATCAAATATTTGTATTATCGAGTTTGGTCAACCACTATATTTGTAATGTTTGGAGTATCATATAAATGATTATTTTTGTATTTTACATAACGATACTTCTTCGGCTTGACTTAAACTAAATATCGAAAGGTAATTTATGTTTATGAAAATAAATAATAACGATTGTTTTTAAATATGATTTATAATCACACATAATGTCAACAAACAATAAGTATTATCAAATCTACAAACTAATCTATTTCTTTCACGTAAAATTTAATAAAGTAATATTTATCCTTTGAATGTATTATTATTTATCTGTATCACATCCTACACATGTATAAACTGCATGAGACACACGACACTAGTGAAGCTGAGCGACAAAAAACCAAGCGGCAAACTAGTGTCGAGGTGGATAGTGCGCCACAACACATACTTCACGGGATTATCGTTCAGAAATTGCAACATTTTCTTGTATTCCATTTTTTGCCTCATATCTAAAATAAACAACATTAAAATTAACTTAAAGTGTACTAATTGTATAAAAGAAATTGGTTATAAAATAGTTGAGTATTTTTTTTTTCGCATTCTATTTTTTGTTTTTTATCTGCAATAATTAGTTATAAAAACATAAAATCAACTGAATTTCACTTATCCACAGAGTTAAAAGTACGCAGCTAGGTTATCATTGCGTATATTCAAATAAAAAAGCACGAATGAAACAAAAATATCGTTATCTTACTATTTTGATTGTAATTATTGTCTTTTCTAATCAGTTGTAGCGTAAGGCTTATGAGTAGTGTAAGGTCTGACATCTTACATTGTTAGTACTGGTCTCATTGGTATGGTATATTCTTTAGAAATACAATGACATCTAAATATACTCACCAATTGAAATTAATACTTTATTAACAATAAAAACCCTCAGTTTTTGTAATTCATTCAACGCCAATTCTAATATTATTACTGGCAGAAAAAGCATTACATAGCAGTATATCAAGTAAAAAGAAACGGTGAAACGGTATTTGTAAGAAATAATTGTAATCTGAAAAACAAAAAAGCAATTTTAGTAGTCGTGTAAGCGTAATGAATTAGTGCTTATTTAAAATCGAAATATCTAAATCTCAAGGTTTTTTGTTTAAAGATTCCCAATAAAAATACTGTCTTGATGTTCGAAAACACGTACCAACACAAATATCGACTAAGACAAAATTAAATATCTAATATATTTGTTTTAGTCAAAAGTTATCTTTGAATTGCGGTAACTTTTTTAATTGTACTATACTGGCAATTTACCTTTTTTGACCCACGACACGAAAAAGAAGGATGTTATAAGCTTATATTGTTTGGTAAAAATCAATCCAGCAGTTTGAAGAAAATCAGTTTTTTCCAAAATAATTTGTCTTTTTCGGCATAAAATTGAATTACTTTGTAGGAGATTTTTTATAAATTTTTAACATACATACATTTGTGTGAGCTGTATAATCACATACATATACATGATGATCAGCAAACCACACAAGTTAGTTGAAAGTGCGGGGCTCATTTCTTGTTTTCAGGACATTTCTAATAATTTATTGATGTGACATTTTTTTAATAATGAAGTATAAAAATAATAAGTAATTTTTTACCACTTTGTATTTCAGGGAAACGTATTCAACAAATCCAAGAGTAAGATGAAAAAATATCTGAAATATAAACTGTATTATTGTAATTTAATTATTTATTTATACTTAATAAATAAAGTCGTATTACGGCACTTCTAAAGTAATTTTAATAAAAATATAATAATATTACCAGAATCTTTACTGGTAAATCAGTTTTCTTCATAGAATTTGTAATACTTATATACAATTGTGCATATTTCTTCCAGTGAAACGGTTCGTTCCTCGAAATTCCTTGACGTAGTTGACAGCAAAATGTACGAATACGATAAAAGAATAATAAGAAAATTAAATATATTGGGATAATTCCTATCGAAATCCCTAAACGCACCAAAAACTTGGCAAAATACACCCCATAAAGCGGGTACTGTAGATAAATTTCATCAAAATGGTACTTGACAATGAAAAAGCAGGTAAGGAAAATTATAGATTTGAGTACATATCCGATAATGAACTTATATGATCTTTTATTCCACTTTCTTATTAGCACATGATTGTCGATCGCCTTGTCAAACTTAATGTACTCGAACAAATAATTGTTTTCCGTGTACAATGAAGCTAGTACAGAATATCCATACAAGAAAAATTTTGCAGTCATTTGAAACACACCGAATATATTTACACTAAACGTGCTCATGTACATTAATGAGGTAGCTACGACAAAACATAATATTTTAACGGTCAATCTATGGCGATGCCAAATAAAATGATCATTATATAAACCGAAAATAACTTGAAATGCCATTATTGATTTAGTGCTACGAACGTGTCTATCGGCCATCGTTGTCAATGAGCAATAGCGTATAAGCATTTACACAATATTAAGTCGGGCATTCAATTTGCTTAGTGTTTTATTTCATTAGGCATATTCATCAAAGCTATAGTTCATAAAATATTTACTGAATTATTAACGATATATATATAAATATATATATATACGTGTGTACGTGTGTGTACCGAATTATAGCGTGAGATGTTTACAGGTGGATTCAGTTCATGTCGACGTACGTGTACGACAAGTTATACAACGTAAGTAAACGAAAAAATAGTCAAGTACGCACGCGTTATCAAAGATTACTCAAAAAGGATTCATAGCGTCTCTATCAAATTTAAATGGGACTACAACACAAGCATCAGCTTTCGAATAAATGAATAAAATCATAAAAATCGGTATACCCAGTGAAAAGATATGCGATATAATACAACGTAGGTCGACGAAAAAGTCAAGTAAATACACATTATTAGATATAACTCGGATACGATATTAATTGAAATTTCAATAGATTAAAATTCTTTTGATTAAAAAAAATATCTTCGAAATCGGTCCCAACCAATCAAAAGTTCTGAAGTAACATATATAAAAATACAATCGAATTGAGAACCTCTTCCTTTTTTGAAAGTCGGTTAATAATAAAACTCCTAAAGTTTCGGCCTTCGATATGACAGGAAAACGCTTAAGATTTATTGAGGCGTAAAAATTACATCAAGAGTAGAGATTACATTACATTATTTATTTATTTTTAACCTCAGAGTCTAAAGATAAAGGGTAAAATAATATTTATGTAAAAATAAGACGCAATTTTACGTAATATACTTATACGAAACGTCTACATTTTTGTAAGTGATATTCCCTCAATTTCAAAAATGCTGATTATAATTAAATAATAAATAAATATCTACACAAAACACACATGGCAACTTAATGCTTGTGTTATAGGTAACAGCCGACTGTGTTATAGGTAATAGCGACATTTTTTTCATTAAACACATTTATAAATAATATATCTATACATATAATAAAATCTGCAGTCCTTGTGGGTCTCCCCACCGTGCCTCGGAGAGCACGTTAAGCCGTCGGTCCCGGTTGTTATCATGTACACCTGATAGCGATCGTTACTCATAGTAGGGAATATATCCGCTAACCCGCATTGGAGCAGCGTGGTGGATTAAGCTCTGATCCTTCGTGGGATATTACAGGCTGAAGCGTAACTTCCTAAATCTAATCTAAAAGAAATGGACTGTGTGGCTACGGTACTAAAGAATATAGCCACCCCCTCTCTTCCCGTGGGTGTCGTAAGAGGCGACTAAAGGATAACACAGTTCCGCTACCACCTTGGAACTTAAAAAGCCGACCGGTGGCGGGATAACCATCCAACTGCTGGCTTTGAAATACACAGGCCGAAGACGGGCAGCAGCGTCTTCGGTGCGACAAAGCCGGTACTGCGGTCACCAACCCGCCTGCAAAACACATGAGTTCACGTTATTTTTGGCGTAAGCTTGTGGAGGCCTATGTCCAGCAGTGGACTGTATAGGCTGTAATGATGAAAACTGAATTACTGAACTCATTTAACAATAAGAGCTATAAACGTTTGGCTTTTTAACCGACTTCCAAAAAAGGAGGAGGTTCTCAATTCGACTGTATTTTTTTTATTTTTTTTTATGTATGTTACATGAGAACTTTTGACCGGGTAGACCGATTTCGACAAATTTTATTTTAATCGAAAGGTGGTGTGTGCCAATTGGTCCCATTTAAATTTATTTGAGATCTAACAACTACTTTTCGAGCTATATCTAATAATGCGTTTTTACTTGACGCTTTTTTCGTCGACCTTTTTGTATTATACCGCATAACTTTCTACTGGATATACCGATTTTGATAATTCTTTTTTTGTTGAAAAGGAGATATCCCTAGTTTGGTACCGTGATAAGGAAACCTGGATCTGATGATGGAATCCCAGAGAAATCGAGGGAAACTCTTGAAAATCCGTAATAACTTTTTACTGGGTGTACCGATTTTGATAATTTTTAATTTAATCGAAAGCTGATGTTTATCGTGTGGTCACATATAAATTTTATCGAGATCTAATAAGTACTTTTTGAGTAATCTTTGATAACGCGTAGTTGCTTGACTATTTTTTCGTCGATCTACGTTGTATTACTTGTCGATGTAATTGAAGTCGGTTTTTTTTTTCGTTGTTTAACACAATTATTTGGTATAATAATGTGTTAAAATAGCTTTGACTCTTTAAATGACTTTTTAAAAATATTTATTCATCAGTTTTTAAAATTTAAAAATGCATAATAAATGCGTCCGTTGAGGGTCATTGCGTGTTACAATGTGGTGCGTCACCCTACAGCTGGCGTAATGAGTCACGTTGAAGTTATGGTTTGGGCACTTAGTATTAATGTTACACATGGGTTTTTCGACTTGATTTACAACTCATTAATAATAGATAAAATTCAACAGAGCAATAAATTTAAAAAATGTTAACCTGGAGTTCTGAAGACAGTTCATAAAAAAAGCCTATAAATGCTTGAAAAACTTAGAACGGGAAATGCTCTGCTCTTTAACCGACTTCAAAAAAAGGAGGAGGTTACTCAGTTCGACCGCATATATATATTTTTTTTAATGTATGTTAGAGGATAACTCCGACGTTTATGAACCGATTTTGATACTTCTTTTTTTGTTTAAAGGACATATCCCTAGTTTGGTACCATGATAAGGAAACCAGAATCCGATGATGGGATCCCAGAGAAATCGAGGGAAACTCTCGAAAATCCGCATAACTTTTTACTGGGTGTACCGATTTTAATGATTTTTAATTTAATCGAAAACCGATTTTTATCATGTGGTCACATTTAAATTTCATCGAGATCTGATTACAACTTTTGGAGTAATCTTTGATAATGCGTATTTACTTGACTATTTTTTCATCTACCTACGTTGTATTACTTGTCGATATAATTGAAGTCGGTTTTTCTTCGTTTGCCTGCAAACACAATTATAGTTTTTGACTATGGGAATTCTATTAGGAATAGATAGGTGTACGGTCATAAAATACACTGAGATTTACTTCAATTATTGCATAAGAAAAAATACAAAAACAACGTAAACAAACAAATGAAAATATATTATTGTAAAATTTAGTACTGTATAGGACTGATAATTTTACTTTATTAGTTATAATGGAGAATACCGTCGGTAAAACGATTACTTTACTAATTGATTACAATCGAATCTATTCTTACGAACACAATTATCTACATATTACATTACTATTTACTACTATCTAATTAAAATAAAAATAAAAACATTTATTGATGTCATGGTCACTATGTTATATATTTACACAATAAAGCAACGGGATGTAAATCTCTAAACTGATTCAGTTTCAAGGTAAAAACGTGCAAGTTGAAACGTATGACGAGAATCGAATAATACGCGTTAAATATAAAATAAAATGTATGAATTGTAATATATGATTTTGCAATGAAAATGTGTGTTATTATGATATTCGTACTTTACTGTAAGTGGGAAGTAATTTTTTACTGAATTTATTTTTATTGATATTTTAAACGTAAGTTATATTTTTTATTAAGTTTATTGTGATGAGCGTTTTCGTAACGAATCTGCAGATAGATGGTTGCGGGTCGATTCGTCATACGCAATATATTAAACGACGCGTTGGCGCAACGGTCACAGCACTGCACATGACAAACATTTGTATTGGCCATACAGAAGTTTGCTGTGGTCTGTTTGTTAGTGAAGTCCTTGTGAGTCTCCCCACCGTATCTCAGAGACCATGATAAGCCGTCGGTCCCAGTTGTTTTCGTGTACACCTAATAGATATCGTTAGTCATAGCTGGGAATATATCCGCCAACCCGCATTGAAGCATCATTGTGGATTAAGCTCTGATCCTTCTCTTACGTGGGGAAAGAGACCTACGCGCCCAACAGTGGGATATTACAGGATGAAGCGCGATTATAGCAATATTAAACACGCAACTCCCAATTACCATCATGAACACCTAATATGATTGTTATATTTTTTGGAACATAATTATTGATTGAATATTTGGCTAATGCTTCTATTTTGCAAAGCTCTAATGGTTAGGGTTCATATTGTTTGAAAAGTAATTATTAACCGCTATTTTGATGAGAATGATTAACAGACCTTGCAAGAATGCGAATTAATTATTAAATTTTTTAATTCATTTTTTTACTACAAAAATATACCCAAATCATTGCTTTGTGTAGTTGATTTTGTAATTTGCAATAGTATGATATACAAATATTATATAATTAAAATAATACAATAAATAAATCAGTTCGACCTATTTGTAGTCTAATATTTTTTTAATCTTGAGGAACACCCTCGTTTCAATTAGGTAACCTAATGTGAATTTCATGGCGAATTATTATTCGCATCTTTCCCACTCATCGACCCCTGATCCCGTACTCGTATTGATTTTTTATTGAGTTACTACTCGTGACAAAGATAAATATAAAGATTAAAAATGTATCCACCTTTTGATTAATTCACTTCACTCAAATTTATTATGAATATTTAGATTAAGATACTAATAGAATTAAGATTAAGATCTAAAACAGAGTCTCAACTAGAATCCTTTTAAGTATAAACTCACAATCAAGAACAGGTTTAAATAATTCAAACTGATAGGAAGTTACGGCAAATGACTGGTATCCTACAGATAGGGTAAGAGTCGACGTCTAAAGTGACAATGCCCTCGAGCTAGGCCCAGTATTCAATAATATTTTATCGTAGCTGTAGTGGAATCGATAGACAATAGATTTAGTATGTTGCTACAATGTTAAGGCTTCGGTTTTTCTTTGATAATTGGGCTAAAATTAATCAAATACTAAATTTTCTAATCAGCCTAATTTACTTTTACAATTATAAACATGATGTGCACGGCTAATTTTTACATCGTAACATTCTATAGTCTGTATTGATTTTGGTGTATAAGCCCTTCCCATAGTAAAAAAAAAAACGGCCAAGTGCAAGGGCTCATGCACGAAGGGTACCGTGATCTATAAAAACGGAAAAGTTTCTTTTGTTTTATTTTAATTTAATTATTTATTTTTAAATTGAGTATATAACTACATAATCTGTAAATATTTCAAGCGTCTACCAGTCGCCGTTATGAATATCAAGCAAAATCGAGCAAAAAAATCACGTTCGTTGTTTGGGAGCCCGCTTAAGTATTTATTTTATTCTGTTTTTTAGTATTTGCTGTTATAGTAGCAATAGAAATACATAATCTATGATAAATATCAACTATCTAACTATCACGGCTCACGAGAAACAGCATAGTGACAGACAGATGGACGGACGGATGGACAGCGGGGTCTTAGTAATAGGGTCCCGTTTTACGCCTACCTTATTTAATAATAATAATAATAATACTCTTTATTGTACACCATTAAAAGAAACAACAGAGAAAAAAACATAAAATGAAAGATGTACAAAGGCGGTCTTATCACTGAAAGAGCGATCTCTTCCAGACAACCTTTGGGTATAGGACACGAAATAGAAACTGCAGTTAGGAAGTAAGCAAACGATTGGTGTGCGAATTAGAATACTCGAACAAAGTACTAATAGACAATATATAATAATAATAAACATACATAACACTTACATATATAAAATACACATATATATATAGTAAATATATATTATATCATACAAAGACGATATAAGCGAGAGAGATAGAGTGACTTATTTTTTTTGAAGTCAACTAAAAACTATATTTTTGCATTCCCCTTTGCTAAGCAAACATGGATATTTTTAATAATTTATTAATAGAGTTACGTATTTATTCTCGAGCCATTTTTGTAAAAGTGTTTTGCGCCTAGTTTTTTTGATACCGAATCGGTTCTCCTAGGTTCATGTTTTAGCCTATTATGCAATACTTATAAATACAGCTGTCAGAACAAAATGCTGCCAAACCGTTAGAACTTTATACTCCTCATACAAGTCATCGGCACGGTATCTAAAAGGCTTACCAGAAAGAACCTATAGTACCGTGGAGGATGTGGATGACAATGCATGTTTACCTATGTGACGTCATTCTGAATCCAACATGGCTTCCACGCCAAAGATGGCGGAGTAGTTATTTTTAATGCACTCCTAAAGTATTGGCACCAAATGAAAGGGCTTGATGAAAGTAACTTGAAAAATAAAGAGACATTACTCTAAATCCAATATGGTTGACGTTTAAAGATTGAGGACAAAGTTTTTTTATGTTTTCCTAAGTTACGGGTATCAAAAATAATGAAAGGATTTGCTAAGAAAACTAGGCTAAAAAAAACTGTCCAGCGATAAATAAAAAAGTGAAAAATAAATTAAAAGTAAAAAAGTAAAAAAAACAAGTTTTTATATTAAATGCGCTAAAAATAACGAAATCAACTTTTCCTTCAAAATTTATTCTATCAACATCATCATTATCATCATTACAGCCTATAAAGTCCACTGCTGGACATAGGCCTCCACAAGTTTACGCCAAAAATAACGTGAACTCATGTGTTTTGCCCATAGTCACCACGCTGGGCAGGCGGGTTGGTTACCGCAGTACTCGCTTTGTCGCACCGAAGACGCTGCTGCCCGTCTTCGGCCTGTGTATTTCAAAGCCAGCAGTTGGATGGTTATCCCGCCATCGATCGGCTTCTTAAGTTCCAAGGTGTTTGTGGAACCTTGTTATCCCTTAGTCGCCTCTTACGATACCCACGGGAAGAGAGGGGGTGGCTAAATTCTTTAGTGCCGTAGCCACACAGCACATCAACATATAGCGTCATAATACAATTTATATGATACAAAACTTGTCGTGAAATTTACCTACGTAGATAAACAAATAAATTAAATAACTTGATCTAATTGATTTCGATATAGAATTATTAATATTTTTTTTTTTTTGTATTTAGTGAATTGTGGAACGCTTTGGAAAAAAAATATGTTACTTTTTTTTAAATATTACGCTTCGGTTTTTTCATCTGGCCTATTACCCTACCGTTACTCGTTGGATAAATAAAAGGGTTCTTATTTTATATTTTTGACACTGACATCAAGCAAGTAATATATTTTTTTTTACGATTTATTTTGTTTTAAATTGTTGTTCTTCGTATTTTGTTTTAAGTTTTTGTTCTTTAACGTATTTATTCACGATTTTAGAACGTTCTATTATCGTGTCTCATATTCTCCTTTGCTAAGCGGATTAATGAGATATATTTTATTTGCTTATGATGCCGGCTAAGCAATTCCAAAAGTGAAACTTCTTTTTGTAAAATAGGAAACGCTTTCTCAGCTTATATTTTATTCAAATTATATCTCATTTCTTAGTCTCTACTTCAAAGATCGTAATTTGTTTCTAAATAATTAAGTGAACTTTTGCTTATATATACTCGTAAATTATATTATATAAAGACGTAGTTTATATAATGTAAAGATAATTTTGCAGACAACGTAGGTAGATGATAAAACTGTCAAGTAAATACGCAGAATTCTATTTAAAAAAGAATTACCGAAATCGTTACACCTAGTATAAAGCTATGAGGTGTGATATAATGTAGGTCGACGAAAAAATAGTCAAGTAAACACAAATTATTATTAGAAATAACTCAAAAAGTATTCGTCAGACCATGATTTAATTTAAATGAAGTCACATAACAAGTTTACATTAAAAAAAGAAACAGTAAAACGTACTGAGGAGCAATTTTCCACACACATTTAAAAAAGTACAGTTGAATTAAAGAACCTTCAACTTTTTTTGAAGCTGTAATTAAGACGTAACAAATGATCTGGTGCAGGTTGTAGTTGTGTGTGTAACGTGTAGGTGCATATCACCGGCGACTTGCGGGTTCATTTCCCGCTTGGGATGGATATATGTATTTGTGCAAATATTTGTTTGCTATTTTGATGTCTGTCCTTGTAGATTTCGGAAAGCACGTTAAACTGTCCAGTTCTGGGTGTTATTGTATACATCTGATAGCAATCATGACTCATAGTAGGGAATATATGAGAAAGAGTAAGATGAAAAATGGGAGAAACAATGGGATATTGCGGGCTGAATCGTGATCGTAAAGATAAGATGAATATATTTAGTTAAGGTAGACCCAGCAGTAAAAACCCTGCACAAAATCTGAAGCAGCCCGACTGCGAAAGTACTTCAAACTTGATGAGTATATACTTATTTAATTATTTAGAATTATTATTTAGTGTAATAATAGTGGTCTCAAATAGTGTTGCGTTCCTGGGTCGATTAAGGTATCCACTCCTTACATATTTTTTATTTCAATTTAATTATTGTAATCTAGTAGATATATTTCAAGAGAATTAATTTCACAGACGCTTAGTGCAACGATTGAATAGCAGAATTTACAATTGCAATTTGTGTAAATACCAACCTTGTTGAACGTAGTTTAAGTTTAACCAAATAGCTAATTGCTTAAGTTTTGTAATTAAAATTAACTTTTAGCGCACGTCTCTCACCTGCAGTTTAGAATTTGGAAACAGTTTTGATGAATTGATAGTTTCAAGAAATTTACAGTGCATTTGAAGCAGATATAACTTACTAAGTTGATATAATTATATTTTAAGACTAGTTGTGCCCATAACTTTGTCCGCGTGGAATAGTGACTGGACATTTTTTTTTTGGATATGTCTTTTGGTTTATTTAGGAATATAAACACCGTCGATTGGGTATTTACATGTTTAACGTCATTATTTAAAGTGGCATGTGTTTTTATTTATGTACCGATTGCATGAAACAAACATTAAATGTTAAGTGAAGCTTATCAAAATATATAAGTCTTAATTGAATTAAATTAGATGAACCGTTTTTGGGATTAGCGTGAAAAAAATATATTACCCTTACATTTTTATTATACGTATTGATTATAAGACCAAACGTTTTGAAAAAACGAATTAAATAGCGTTAGTTTTATGAATTCATTTTGACTTACAATTAAAATGTATTTAAAAATAAATAAGAAAGATTATGTATCACTACATAGTACAAAACAAAGTCGCTTTCTCTGTCCCTATATGTCCATATGTATGCTTAAATCTTTAAAAATACGCAACGGATTTTGATGCGTTTTTTTTAATAGATAGAGTAATTAAAGAGAAAGGTTTATATGTATAATAACAACCATTAAATAGTGGAGAAATACTGTTATTTTTGAGGTTTCTAATGTGATATCGTAAATAATTACATTTTTCCGCTTACATTGCAAACACAGCCTGAACGCTATGAGATTTATCAAAACAATGTACTAAGTATTGTACACATTGAAAAGGTCTACAGAAAACTCCGCTATAGTATACGTCTATCTCTTACGGATATCCCACAATAACATTTTTGTGTCATTTACTTTTTACGACAAATAATGGCTAATTTTCAAAGCGATTCTAACCAATACAGCATTAATTCTTATCTAATTAAATACCTTAAATACATTGTTGATTTAATATAGATCTATATGGCTCTTTACAGCATATGATTTAAATGGATATTTTCGAAGATATTACAGATTTAAAAATTGCGGTACGTAGCGTTTGCGGCGGTTCCGGCCGGCTTTTACTCTAAAGTTAACGCGTGTGGGCCACGGGCAGTAATGAATAAATCAAAACTACTGGAACGATTTTAATGATTTTTTCAGTGAATGACATGGGCTGTAATTATATTTTATACCATTCATGATACAAATTCCTGTAAGAATTTATCAAATATTAAAACACATACTTGATTTATGTTTGTTGGTGTGCATTTAACTTATTATTTAAATAATTATATAACTAGCACATACGTCAACTGGACTTTTTATCGCAAGAGATATATCTTTTTATTATTGAAACATCTGGCTGATGTAATTAGATGGATCTCTGTCGGTTACTTAACTCTAATTGTCGTGTCAAATGCTTTTAACAGCAATTGACCGACACATTGACCGCTAGTGACACATAGCGGTGAACCTGCACGTTCTTTTGTCATTAAAACAAATGAGACAGGAAGTCTCAACAGTGAATGTCAAATTACATTATTATATTTTTAGTTTGGACACATTCTTGAAATTTATAAAATACTATAGGAAACTCAAATTGAATGCGCCTTAATTTGAAAACATTTTATACTGAAATATTCAGTAAATAAACTATCAAACACAAACATAATTTTTCAATTGGATCCAGTACCTCCTGAAATTAGCGCGTTAAAAAAACGAACAAACTATTCCGCTTTATAACATTAGTATAGAAAAGCGGAACTAAATTAAGATAAATCAGTCTTTAAGGGTCCCACAGCTGAACAGAGTCCTCGTCTCCGTAAAAGAGAAGCGTTGCAGATTAATCTATCACGCTGCTTCACTAGGGTTGACGGATAATTGAACAATCATAAGTAACAAGTTTGCTATAAGGATTTACGGGATTAACGTGTGGCGGTATGCAAAGCAACAAGGAAACCCGCAGACTAGAAAGAAATGTTTGCATAATAATAATAAAATATAAATGCATATATTTGAAAAATCCAAAGAGGATCCATGATCCATGGAGGCGGGCCTCCACGGCCTCTAGTAGCTTGTGAAGAAACTAATAATTGAACGTACAAAGTTTATAACTTTGATTAATTTTTCAGTTTGTGGGAGTGAAGTATAGCCTCCTTGGAGGCGTGCATTACACCTCGATCAAAAATCAAATCTATTACCGATGACGTAAGATGACTACTGGCATGATGACATCAGAACGGTTGTCGTCGAATATTTTGAGTTACTGAAAAACAATAAAGTTTAGTTATTTTTTAACACAGAGAATTAAAAAAATTCTTTGCATTTTCGACTGTAAATTGGAACTTTATTTTATTATTCCTATTGTTATAGCGGCCATACAGGTGAATGAGTATATTATATTGCCTTTCCTATGTTTTATTTGAATGCTGTATACTTTACTCACATCAATTACTATATATTTGAAGACCTTTTCTTAACAATCCGAGACTAATTGTCTATAATTGATTGAAACGTGCAGTTGATTATTCGCATAGTTATCTTGATACTGACGGTACATACTAATCCAAGCTCCCAGTTGAAGCAATTCCATTCCGGTAGCGCTACGGCTTAATAAATTCAATTTTGGCTGTACGTACTGCGTTATCAATTAAGTTTAATGACAGACTGATTTTCTATTTATTTATGTAAAATGTAATCATTATACAATAGATAACAAATTTTCGGTTGTACTATGAAGTACTAAAAATATATATTTTGTTTACACGTGGATTATATTACACCACGTTTTTGTACGTACAATGCAAATATTTTAAACTTCAACATAAATTAGGCACAACATTCTTTTACTTTATATGGAATTATAAAAATTAGTCACCTATGTCAGTGATTCCCAACCTTCGGTAAGCGTACTACTGAGATTGTGTAGGATCCCAATGGGGGTGCGTGTAAATGCGCTGTGTGGTTACGGCAGTAAAGAATATAGCCACCCCTTCTCTTCCCGTGGCTGAGTAAGGGATAACACAGTTCCACTACCATACTGGAACTTAAAAAACCAACCGATGAGAGGGGATAATCATCCAACTGCTGGCTTTAAAATACACAGGCCAAAGAGGGCAACAGCGTCTTCGGTGCGAAAATTAAGGCGACCCGTCTGTCCGGCGTGGTGACTATGGACAAAACACATGAGTTCACGCCAGTTTTGGTTCGAACTTTTGGAGGCCTATGTCCAGCAGTGGACTGCGATAGGCTGATATTTATGTGTGTGTGTGTGTGTGTGTGTGTGTAAATGATATTGGTAATTTCAGAAATGCCGAGAAGTTAAAACTGTTAACTTATAATAATGTGTTGTATCACAATATACAGTATTAAATGAATTTCATTACTAAAAACATACTAAGGTGCAAGATTATTAGAGCAACATGACATATTTTTGCAGAAAATATGTAGTTGTTAGGGGTATTCCTAAATGAAAAGTCTTAATACTACTCTACGTAATAATAATACAGGGAAACCTAGTATTAATATGTCTATGCGGGAACGACGGTTTTATGTGCTCTCCGAGGCACGGTAGGGAGATAAGGACAGATATCCAAACAGGAAAGAAATATTTGTACAAATACAAATATATATCCCGAGCGAAATCGAACCCGTAAACCCTCGGTGTTTTAGCCAACTGAGTAGTCAACACTAACAGACATAACATAATGATATAGACACATTTAAGAATATAGTATTAAGCTATTAATACTTTGTAAATTAGTTGGCAAGATTTATAATTTAATATATATATTTACCTAAAACTACAATGAGATCTAAGATTATACTTCACAATTACCTGATACGCTGTTAACCAAACCATTTCTTAGTGTAGCATTTGAAGTACGATGCAACGCGCTACTGTCCCGCGGCTGCCGAGTAATTATTAAGTCAAAACGAGAATACACAGAGTAAATAAATCAGCTTTCAACTTTTTTGATTAATACGAGCTTTAATTTTAACTATAACTTTTACCACATATAATTAAGATCGCATACTCGTACATTCCCAAAGAAATCTATGTAGATACAAATAAGTATGGAAAAGAGATCATTTTTACTACTGAGCTAATTTTAATGTAGTAAATGATAAGCCGTTTCACAATCAAAAATTAATAAGTCATCATATTCCGTTATGTGAATCACTAGAAATATATAAACACTTATTTTCAGTAAACTGACTTTATGTAGTGCATAAACAAGTTGAAACGTTGTTATTTACTGCGAAACTCGGATTCATTATTCAACTCAAACCTGTTTATGTATGCAAGAGCAATTGTTAAAGACAGTCTGGAGAGCTTACCCTAGTGTTGATCTAACGAAAATGAGTTTGAAAAGTTTAATCAACTGGCTGATTCATTATCACCAACCATAGCGTCTATAAACATACAATTTGACGAGTATATATCTTTTTGACCCTAAACATGATTTAATAATCAGGATTAACATTTGAGTTCACACCATCTACTACTGAAAGTAGACTTCCCAAACCACTGTCCCAATCTTGAATAGTCTCCATCTATCCACTGTTTTCTTCAAATCGTCTCTATTGCGCTTCAGGTTTGACTAGCCCGTTGGCGCAGTTTGTAGTGACCCTGCTTTCTGCTCCGAGGGTTGTGGGTTCGATTCCTACCCCGAGTCTGGGTGTAATATAAATATTTATTTATATATGTATTATTTATAAGTATGTTTATCGAAAAAAAATGCAGCTATACCAGTCGGTTTTTACCTATAACACAAGCATTAAGTTGCTTACTTTAGGAACAGACGACCGTGTGTGTATTGTGTAGATATTTATTTATTTATTTATATAAGTGTCCAACACTATCCAATTTTCCAGAAATGCAACCCTCTATTGACCGTCAGTACATATGGGCACATGGCTGGTTTACTTATTCCCCAGCGTGCTGATTTGAAAGCGAGAATTCATTCTACTTTTCAATACACTCCGTGATTTATTTATTGGATGCCCATTGTTTTGACTTGTACTCTAATAAAAACAAATCATCTCCTGGATATCCCAATCACTTATTCTGAAACGAATTGTTGGAGTAGTTAGTTTGATGAAAGCTAGTTTATGATAATCCTCTTTATCGTCTTTTTGTAAAATAATATTCGATTAGTCATGCTTTAAACCACTGTAAGAAATAAAAGAAGGATCGCCATATATTGTATTTATAAATTAGTAACAAACCAAGGACTTTAAAAAGACAAAAAGATAAACTTAAAACTACATACTTGGATTAGATAGTCAGATCACAGTAATTAATTCCATTCTTCGACTTTTTAGAACCATCCGATGCTGTTTATGCCCAAGTTTTAGTACTTGTAGTTGTAGTCTAATTTGTTTCTGTTATCCATTTCTACTGATAAATAATATATCTATTTTTTATTTTTTTTAACGTTCAAAATATATATTGATATGCCAATTTCATCAACATTTATAAGCTATATAAAAAGCCAGCAGCGATGCAAGAATTTCCATTGATGAGAATTTCTCATTAAAGCCGGTATATTCTCGGTAAAATGAAAGCATATCTGGGCTTCAGGCGATGTATGTAAATGAGGCGGTAACTTCTACCGCTGGGAGTCTGACCGTTCATCAGAGCTTTGTACGGTGAGTTTCTATTAACAAACTTAATATTACTCCCCTTTTGTTTTATACGAAAAGATGATATTACTCAGAGGAAATAAGACAGCGATGAGAAAAAAATATTATTATTTTTTTGGCACTGATTAATGTAAAAACAATTTAACCTTTTAAACATATTATGCGTATATTTTTATGTGTGTGCGTGCGTATGTGTTTTCTTGTTCAAGTGCGTGCACGTGTGTATAATTAAAAAAAAAATTCTCATGAGTCATGTGTTCTGAGGAACAATGGCGCAAGAATAACAGTTCTGGTGTAGTTGCGATAAATTTTCAAATAACTACATTATGAGTACGTTTTTTTTTTTATTACAGTAGTTTCCCTTGTGGCTTCGAACTTTATGGCAAACGTCTGATAACGATTGTAACTTTTTGTGATTCAATTATCTTACACCAGCGGAACTGCGTTGCTTATAGTAGTCGAAATCTTCTTTTATATGGAAAGGATGCCTTTGTCCAGTTGTGGAATATTTTGTAGGCCTTTTTATAGTTGATTTGGGTTTACAGAAAAAATATAAAATATGATACAAGTTACAATTCGTAAAAGCAATATCATTATTGAAAACTTTATCAATATATTAAATGATTGATTGAAGAAGTCTGATCATTTGTTATTATGATAAGATAAAATCTACAGAAATACAAAACACGCTGGATAATTGATAGTCTGGTTCGTTATCTAGAACATTTTTTTTCATTTAAAATTAATCTATGCCTATATATATATATATGTGTATATATAAATTTTGAGTGTTTGTTTGTATTTTTAAAATAACAGTTTTTTACTAAATTTATATGGATGTATACATGGTACATATGCCAAAATAACATTTTTTTACTATTTTTGTCTGTCTGTCTGTATGTCTATTTGTTCCGGCAAGTATTTGAAACGGCTGGATCGATTTTTACAGGACTTCACTGGCAGATAGCTGATGTAATAAGGAGTAACTTAGGCTCATTTTATTTTAGAAATTTATATATTTTATAACTTTTTATTATTTTATAACTCTGCGAACTGAACAATAACTGTTTTGCTAAATTCCACGTGAACAAAGTCACGGGCACAGTTAGTTATGAATAAAATATAGAACAAACCGTGTATGCAAATCATTGTGTATGAAAAATGAAAATCGTATTTTATTTCGTAATATGAAATACAAGCTTTTAGGTGTAGCTTCATCATAATCATTTTAACTTTCCCTTTCATAAAACCCTTCCAAAATGTTGTAAATGTTATAAGCTTCATTAAAATTACTCAAAACTTTTGCAGTTAAAACACATGTATGGTAAAATGTGGATAGCAACTTAGTGGTTAATTAAGAAACTGTTTAAATATTTTTTTTTTTTTTTTATATTTTAAAATTGGTAATATCGTGTATAATGCATGTGATTTCATTTTTTTTTTGTGTTCAATTCTCTGTAATACTTCACATCAAAGAACTGTTAACTACGAAGCAATTAAGTAAGTTATTGATTCGAATTGTTTTGTGCAACGTAAGTTTATTATACAGACCGGAAACTCAGCGTCGGTATCTGATACACATCTTTTAACATTATGTCATTACTTTTTTATTATTATTAGCTTCGAATATAACTAGAAGTGCCAAGTTCATTTGTACCTTCTCATCATTATTATTATTAGAAATGATTTGTCATTTTTAAGAAACATCGATATAAGACAGTTAACATAAGTTATTTACTTAGTATGTCAAGACTGACATCACAATTATATGTTTTCATACGTTTTATTGGGTAATTGATCTCCATAAAGGAGCGACTACGTAAGGGGCAAATATTAGGTAAGCAGTGGCATCAGCGTGCCAACCGACCGTTTCATTGTTTATAGTTGTTCGTAACTTTGTGACCGTGTAAAACCAAAACTATTATTTTGAATTATTTAACGTAGTTAAGTTTTATCCGTATTACATACCCATGCTAACGCATTTCTTTTTTTTTAGATAATCGATGATAATGACTTAGAATTATATTAAAACACATACATATTCACTACATCGTATGATAAAATTGTCAATTTTTCGACCTGACTAAGGTTCACCTTGAACTGTTTTGTGCCATTGGTATCGGCATATGCCACATGGATATTCTGTAGGGTTTTCAATGATCAACATTCCCTTATTAGATTACAATCTGTCTTATCTTCTCTCTCTCTTATTGTCTATCTATCGAAATTTGATCGCTCGATTTAGACGATGAAATAGTTTTACTATTAAGAGGTTTTCACATTTTGAATTACTGTGACGGTTGAGGATACTGAATTACTGAAAGATAATCGGAAGGATTAACTCCTGTGTTGCGCACAAAACATACACAATACATGTATACAAGCACAAGCACCCAGACCACAGCAAACGTCTGTATGACTAATACAAATGTTAGCCATGTGCGGGGATCGAACCCACGACTGCCAGTGCAAGTCTCAAGTCAGTGCCGTGACCGTTTTGCTAACGCGCCTTCACTACTAATAATTAATGATTTATTATAACATTATCGTTATATGTCGTAAACATCCCACTTCTGGAAAAACAATTGAAGAATTTAGAGACAGATAACAAGATTACGTAATTACACTTCTCCAGCATAATTATATTGGTATGTAAACAAAAAAAAAAAAAAAAAACTGAAGTTTGCATGGAATTTCATAGTTCACCGTTTCTTTATAAATTCAGTAAAACACATGCCAGTTCAACGATCTACATATTTCTTCTCATCTCACTGATGCACTTCGAATCATAAAACTAACAGACTTTCAACTCGGATTCAAACAAACTCCCGACGTTTATGGTATTAAAATATAATACTTGTATGTAAAAATGTACATTATACGTATAATGAGATGTATAAAAATTAAAATTAAGTAATAATATTAAATAATTAAGCATAATCGTGTCTAATAAGTCTCTGTCTGCATTATACGACCGAATTAGATCAGGTTAGCTTAGGTCAATACAATTACTGGTAATTGCTTGTGGGGCGGTAAGCTTGCTTTTGCTTTAGCTGGTTATCATAGTGTTATGGTGCTGTGTTGTGAAGTGACTTGTGTTTTGTGTTTTGTGAACATTTAGTGGTATTAAAGGTATGTTATTGTTTTTTTAACCGACTTCAAAAAAGGAGCAGGTTCGCCTCCTCCACCTCAGAATCTCACCTCAGAACTTTTTACTGGTTGAACTGATTTTTATTCGAAAGCAGATGCTAGTCTTGTGAGTCTTATATGTATATTTGATCGAGATCCGTTGCCTATTTTTCGAGTAATAATTAATTATAAACACGTTATCAAATTATTAATAAATTGATAACGCGTATTTACTTGAGTATTTTTTCATCTACCTACGTTGTATTATTTATAAATGTAATTGAAGTCGGTTATTTTTTTCGTTTCCATTATTTTTTATTTATGAGATTAAATACAATAAAATGTTTGAATAAACTTGCAATTGATTCATTGTGTATATTTACTGAATAAATTTTATGTGGTGTTTCTACAATTTTAGTAATATGTACAAGAACATGGCGATTAAAGTCTTATCAGTTAAATAATTATTGAGTAGATTTATTTAGTCTATTCAACATTGTACCGTCGAAAATATTCGTTTATATAGTTCAAGTTTTAAAAGCATATATATAGAATCTAGCATAAACTCACGATACTTAGCTTTTAGCGATTGAGTTATTTAACGGGTGAAATAATGATAAAATATTCGATATTTTCACCGACTTTTTATTAAAGAATAATAGAATTAAAACCAATGTTCATATAACAAAACATATAATCGAATTAGTAATTTGTTATGTACAATTTATAAAGCAAAATTTAAAATATAAATTCTAGCCATCTATCAAAACAAATTTGTTATAAAAAATATAAAAACATAAAATGAGCTTCGATTATTATTCTGAAATAAAAAGTATGTAGGTATATGTGCGGATAAGATAGCCGATATAGATGTATATAATACATCTATTTCAAAATAATACAACCGAAAAAAGGTTGAAAGGGATTTATCTTTCTTAGAGATAGGTTGTAGACTATAAAACATCGTTCCCGTATTATAAAGTAAAGAAATATTTACATACATTTCCAAAAATATATTTATTAATATTCCTGTGTATTTAAAAAATTATATATTTTGTACAAAGTTTATTTTTATTCGAGCTTTCATCCGAATGTCGTTATATAAATAACTCGCCAATTAATCGAAGAATTTTATTAAGATTCCCTTAACAGGCTGCTGCCGGATGTTTGGTTTCCGTTTTTATTTATATTAATTAAGCTCGTTACAATTATTATTGGAGAGATTAATCATCGCACGACGCTGGACATTCATGATTTGAACATTTTATTGCCGTTATTAAAAGACAGCTTTATACAGTACTAGCGACCCGCTCCGGCTTCGCACGGGTATAAAATATAATTATAGCCTATATCATTCACTGAAAAAATGATTAAAATCGATCCAGTAATTTTGATTTATTCATTACTGCCCGTGGCCCACACGCGTTAACTTTAGAGTAAAAGCCGGCCGGAACCGCCACAAACTCTACGTACCGCAATTTTTAAATCTGTAATATCTTCGAAAATATTCATTTAAATCATATGCTGTAAAGGGACATATAGATCTATATTAAATCAACAATGTATTTAAGGTATTTAATTAGATAAGGATTAATGCTGTATTGGTTAAAATCGTTTTGAAAATTAGCCATTATTTGTCGTAAAAAGTAAATGACAAAAAAATGTTATTGTGGGATATCCATAAGAGATAGACATACACCATAGCGGAGTTTTCTGTAGACCTTTTTAATGTGTACAATACTTAGTACGTTATTTTGATAAATCTCGTAGGGTTCAGCCTGCGTTTGCAATTTAAGCGAAAAAAAAAAATAATTATTTACGACATGACATTAGAAAACTCAAAAATAACAGTATTTCTCCACTATTTAATGGATGTTATTATACATATAAACCTTCTTCTTGAATCAATCTATCTATTAAAAAGAACCGCATCAAAATCCGTTGCGTAGTTTTAAAGATTTAAGCGTACATACATGTAACATATGTATGTACAGAGAAAGCGACTTTGTTTTATACTATGTAGTGATTTACAGCAGTAGAAAGTAGGTCTAGGTCTACAGTTTCCTATAAAAAAAAACATCCGCAGAATTATTTCATCCTCACAACTTTTGATCTGTAAACATTACATTTGTAAGTGTGCTTTAAATGACTAATTTATCATTTTTAAGTAAAACCCGTCACGGTCACCAACCCGCCTGCCCAGCGTGGTGACTATGGGCAAAACACATGAGTTCACGTTATTTTTGGCGTAAACTTGTGGAGGCCTATGTCTAGCAGTGGACTGTTTAGGCTGTAATGATGAAGTAAAACCTCTTTACACACGCTTGACTTGGGGAGTAAGCTGGTGAATGCGTGACGAGAGCGTGACGAAAAGTGTGAGCGCACGAAAGTTGAGTTTATATTTATTTCTATAAATTTTAGCCCAATTGTTAACTAGAAGAGAATACCAGACAACAAAGTACGCATTTTGGTCTACGATTTTTTTATTTTATTTATAAAGTTTAAAAAAATTAAATTAATAGTATACATGCAATTTATGCCAGATATCGTATTAAAATGTTAATATCTAAGAATTAGCGATAACAAAATATCAAAAGGGCTCATGCGTGTTATTTCATGAATTTTGGTCTGAATCGAATAGACGAATTCCGACGTTAATTATGAATTATTATATTAATAACTTAATTTAAGTCTAGGGTCGATTTGTGGAAGAAAATTAGACAATAGAAAAAACACCAAAAAATCGCATATATTTTAATACTTCAGAAAATATATTCAAATATGGTCTTGTAAATAATATTAGATGGTTACGTGGTCAAAATCTCCGTTAATACTTTACATTGATTAGCCGGAACTTTCCGCTCTTGAGTTCTTGATTTCCTCTTTCCTTATCGTTTTCCTAACTTTTTTATACATACAAGTTTAAAAAATATATTACAACGTCCTATTAAATAGTTATTAATATACGGAAAAGAATATTTTGCTTACTTAAAGAATACTCGGCTTACTTAATTTGTTTTAGCATCTACTTAGTGCCAACACGATGATTGGGTTAAAGGCGCTGTAATTACACTATTTAAGACCATTAATATAACAAATACATAGAAAAATTTATGATAAAAGTCTATATTTCCTTATATATAATACGATAACGAATAAAGTTTTATATACTTATTAAGTAAACTTATTTACAAAGTGAAACACATATCATACTTGTAGCTTTGTACCAGAAATGTGTAATTTATTAATGTGAAAAATAAAAGGGAATACATTACAAAAATTACTTTTTTAAATAAGAGAAGAAAAATCTTAGTAGCAACGTAATCTAATAAATACAATTCCATGGAAAAGATAAAATGTTACTCTTAAAAATTCGCTTCGACGCCTCGAAAAAAAAATATCAACGATGTAGCAAAAATAATTGGGCATCCGCGTGTCACATCTTTGACATTGTGTCAGGTGACTGACAGAAAGAGAATTTCAATCGCATTAGAGCACGTGTGCGTTCCGAGAAAATACTACGTTTAATCAAGTAAGTAGTACCTACATAAGAACCTTTTACATTTTTCGTAAGAGATTAAAAAAATTGTGTCTCTGACATGCGACTGGAATTTACCCTGAACTTTACCTTAATATTTAAAATGTATTTATCTCTTTCAGATATAGATTGAAGATCATATATATATGTTTGCGTAGTCTAGAATATAAAAATAAAAATAAAATAATACAGAAAAAAAATATTGTAATAATATAAAAATAAAATATTGTAGATTAGATTAAATATATTAATCTGATCTACAAAAGTATTATTACTTATATTTTTATTGCTACATCTATGAACCAATCACGTAAATAATATTATATACGTGTAAATTTGTTTTACATAGACATTTCCTAAGGTTACGCATATGGAATAGGAATGCCTCCCTTAGGAACAGAAAGTGCCCACCGAACCTGACCACCTGATGGTAACAAAAAGTTTTGGTAACATCCAGTTTATATATTATAATCTGGGGGCACGGTAGTGCCCCCGCCAAGACGATTCAAAAAAAAAAAAAAAAAAAAAAAACGAAAAGCACTACCTATCTTTTCTCGAAGTGCTTCGTCGTTTTTTTGAACCCTCATAACTTGGGTTTGGATTATACGGGATAAACAAAATTCTCAGGATATGATGTCAATAGTGGACTTATTAATCATATAAAGTTTCAATTGCATAGCTCTTATACTTTAGATTTTATTGGTATCTAAAAAACCCCGATTTCGTCACTCACTGATGATCATCAAAATTCATAGAGTACTTCCTGAAGTCCCAGAAAGCTAAAATTTGGTATGTAAGCTAGTATTAGTACATAAACAATAAAAAAATTCTAAAACTTAAAACTTTTACCCCCCAACCCCTTAAACTAGGGGATGGAAGTTTGTTTGAGACTTCCGCAAATTTTGATGCTAGAAGTCTGAAAATTGATATAGGGACTCCTTGTTGCTCCTTGTTATAAATAATAATAATAAAATACATAAAAAAACAAAAATCGGTTATTAGACAAATATTGACTTTAGTAGTATTAAAGCACAACAGGCAGCTATAGTCGAATATAATCGCTTAAAAGCCAAGTATCGCCTTGATCTATCGCTTATTATAAACAGTAAACCAACAAAGAAAAAAGGCAAAGATAGAGAGTGATCTATGAAAAAAGGCACCTCTGATTTGCAAGAAATACACCCCAAAACAAAGAAAGAAAAAATGAACAAAATACCAAAATATTGTCATAAGCAACTTACAAAAAGAAGTGAAATCCCAACAAAAACATTTTCATGTAAAATGTTGTTGCCAAGACGAGATCATACGGCTCGCACTGTCAAAAAGTTATCAGATCTCATGTAGAGCCAAGCTTCTAACTCTACACGCCCTAACTCTACAAGCCCTAACTTCACAAACTCTACACTTTAGTCAAAATATGTGGCTTGGCCGTTTCGCTACCGCCACGTGGGCGTAAGGTGAAAATTTTATTCACTGTTTATTACTTTTCTGTTATACAATAGTTCTATTAAAGAAAAAATAAAAAGAAGAATAATAATTGATATATAATACAAATTAAAATTTAAATATATATATATATATATATATATATATATATATATATTTAAATTTTAATTTGTATATATATATATATATATATATATATATATATATATATATATATATTCCCGCGACGGGGCCAAAATGAAGAGGCAGGGGGCACCATCGCCAGCAGCAGTAGTCCACCTCACCAGCAGTCGTCATCAACAACATCGGCAGCCGGTAGTAACGAAACGGCCAAGCCACATATTTTGACTAAAGTGTAGAGTTTGTGAAGTTAGGGCTTGTAGAGTTAGGGCGTGTAGAGTTAGAAGCTTGGCTCTACATGAGATCTGATAACTTTTTGACAGTGCGAGCCGTATGATCTCGTCTTGGCAACAACATTTTACATGAAAATGTTTTTGTTGGGATATACTAATACTAGCTGACCCCGCAGACGTTGTTTAGCCATTGTTATGTTACTAAAACTCTGAATCCCCCCCCCCATTATAACTTAGGGGTATGAAAAAAAATAGATGTTGGCCGATTCTCAGACCTACCCGATATGCACACAAAATTTCATAAAAATCGGGACTGGACCGATTTCGGAGGAGTATGGTAACTAGCATTGTACCACGAGAATTTTATGTATAAGAGAAGATGTATAATAAATAAAAAATATAAATTACATGCAGACTTGGTCGGAAATCGGACCACGATCATCTGAAAAGAAAGCAAATACAAACGTTCTGGTCATAGTTAAATACATTTAAAAAAAATTACGTTTAGCAAATTATTTTATTAAATAATAAATAGTTCATATTTGTTCTGAAATTATCTACAAAATATTATATTATCTATGGTTGTATTCTAAAATTAAATTTTAACCATACTACCATAAAACATAACATTAATCTAAAAGTCCTAAGAAATTCTAAGTACAACAAACTCGTTAAACTTTTTGAAAAAAGCGTAACGTCGAAATGTAAACGTTTCCCTACATTTCTTAATGGAATTTAATTTTTGCTTTCCCAAACGTTGATTGATGTGACGTTGCTCTGTAATCCCATTGTGGATTTCTCCCCCGAATAAGATTCGGTCCTAAGTTCCTTATAAGTTAATTTAAGTCAAAGTCTTTTTATTCTCGGTAAGCAGAATTGCTTATTTTACTTTGTCTCAACCGTGCTTGCTACGGTTACGAATTTACGATATTACGATTAATATCTGTCGGTTATCAGATGTGGATTTCTATCTCTGTTCTGACATTTAAATAAATCGATGGATAAAAATTAATCGATGGATAAAGAGATTCTTTCTTGTAAATAAATTTGTGGTGATTCACTATTACGGCGTTCTCTATGTTAATCCTTTGGCCAAATGTTGCCTAGAAGAGATCGCTGTATTAGCGATATGGCCGCCTATTGAAACTTGTATATTTCTAATGTGACGTATTGTTACAACTTTGTATTAGTTTAAATAAATAAAATAATAAATAGATTTCCACTCGCGTTTTGCGTGTGCAGTTACATATAATATGTAATTTATTACGTTTCGAATATGCATAAACATAAATCATTATATTAATTAATTACTAATTTAAATTGTGTTGTTAAATATTCCATTTTTATTTGCAGACTTTGCCTGTTTAGTTTTATCCTATTGAAATACAGTCATATATCATTCAGTGATAACGTAGGAATCTCGTAGTGAAAGAATTTTTAAAATCGGTCCAGTGGTTTCAGAGTTTCTTAATTACAAATATTCAAGATATAAATCTTTTAATTTTATTAATATTAGTATAAATACATTTATATTTTTAAAATCCTTATTTGAAATATATTGATACTTATGCTTTCAAATAAACAAAGAAACCAAGTGAGCACCTGCTGCTTAACTGTATTAATATATATTTTTAAAAACAACATATCGAAATAAAACCGTTTCATCACTTAAAAGTCTAAAACAAATTGTTTAGAAGAAAGGAGATAACAAAATCTTCCGATTATTACAGTAGTCATCATCATCCTCATCACTTTAGCCTGTGGCAGTCCACAGCTGGACACAGGCCTCCACAAGTTCGCGTCAAAAATGGCGTAAACTCATGTGTGTTGCCCAAAGTCACCACGCTGGCCAGGCGGGTTGGTGACCGCAGGGCTGGCTTTGTCACACCAAAGTCGCTGCTGCCCGTTTTCGGCCTGTGTATTTGAAAGCCAGCAGTTGGATGGTTATTCCGCCATCGTTCGGTATTTTAAGTTCCAAGGTGGTAGTAGTACTTAATGTGTTATCCCTTAGTCGCCTCTTACGACACCCACGAGAAGAGAAGGGGTTGGCTACATACATTCTTTACTGTCATAACCACACAGCAACCGTGTTACAGTACTGCTAATATGTATTCCAATTTTATGAAAGTATTGTTATAAGTAATTGAAATATATGTTATAGATTTACAAGCATTTTCGGGATGGAAAATATTTCGGATTCGGATTAACTTTGATCATATTTGCTACTAATGGAAAAACAGAATTTGATCATCGATGTAACATATTTTTGTTTTGTTTTTCAGAAGATAATTACTTTTTGATCCATAATTGGAAAATTGATATGGGATTTAAAGTAATACAAAATAGATTTATAACTTTAACAAATTGATTTAATCATAAATCCATATCTTTTTGGTACGTTATTGCTGCTTAACTTTTTTTTAAAAGATAACTTTGAAACGAACGGACCAAACCATTTCAGCTCTGTACGTCAGACAAATGAATGACTACACCATACCAGTAACGCTGCATGTACTCGTACTATGTACACTGATTCAGAATTTTGTCATAAGCTACTGGTACTATTACAAATGTAAACTTCAGACAATAATTAAAAGTTCCAGGTTACCAACTATTCATAAACATTCGAATAATAGTAAAGTACATAACGCTTTGACATCACAATAATTATCTATTGCATGTGGGCTCAAAATGCTTTGTTCCCGCCTATTGTTGTTGGCAATGCTTTGTACCTAATGAGGTCGAAACGTCGATATGATTCCTATACAACGTAGCTTTCGCTTATCTTTCGGGATTTGTACGTAATGTTTAGTAAACGAAGTTTGATATATGTATCTATATGTATATTCAGTATATTGACAAAGGAGTCATGCTAGATTTTAATATGTATGTTAACATTCTTTTGTTTGATACTATATTTATGTAAGGTTAAATTTACCTGAATTTATGTTCCTTGTTACATTATGTAATTTTAAACGTAGGATGGATAACCCTTTTATCCCCATTAATAAAAGCCACAGCAATTACGATGAGCTGTCTGCGTGAAATAATAAACATATTATATATTTATTTACAACACATTCATAAATTTTTACGTAGACTTAAGCACGCATTAAATCGTGTAAATATAGTAAACTAGCTGACCGGGCGAACTTATACATAAATATATCTAAATAAAATATAGCCTGTCTTTCAAGTTGGATCAAACTGTACACATGCAGATTAAAATCGGTTGGGTAGCTTAGGAGTCCATCACGGTCAAACAACGTGACACGTAATTTATGTATACATATATATTAGATATATATAAGATTTTTAATTAAGTATAATGTTGTTATGGTTGACTCAGTGAGACTTATAATTTAGTTAGAACTGAAATAAAATGGCAGGTGTGCCTTGCATTAAGAAATCAAAATGTTGAGCACGTCAAGCGAAGGTTTTGTTTAAAATCATTGTACCATAACAAAGAACACAACACAACCTTACAAGGCAAAGTCATTACGTGATGCCTTTGATATCTTAAAAGAACGTACACTGCGGATACGATATTATAGAGGTATTATAAAAATGTTCTCAATTAATTCAAACATTATTTTTAGTGAGATTTTTTTTATATAGTTATATTCAATTATTTAAATAAACATCTCACACTCAATGGCACATAGTAGGGATTTATAATAATATAATAATAATTAATCTTTATTTCGGGACTAGCTCATATACTCGTAGTGTCAGTAACAAATTCTCTTATTATCTAGTGTGAGTACAATTACAAACTTTAAAATAATTACATTTAAACATTTCTAACAATTTTTAAAGTAACATTTAAGTAATATTATTATTAATAATAAAAAATTAAAAATTAAATTAATTTTACATCTTTTTTATATGTTATTAATGTGAAAATATAAATTTATTATTTATTAAACGGTTTTTAAACGGTTTTATTTAGCTCACCCCGTTTGTTTTATTTTTTATTATTCTTGGGTCAAATTTAGTAATTCAAATTTCACCCTCTTCCTGTCAACCGATTAATCTGAAATTTTGTATACACTTTGGATTTTGGTGACAATACAATTATGTTTATTCATTATCATTATAAATTCAAGATGGCCGCCGCTACAAAATGGCGGATAATTTATGTTTTATTAATCCCATCAATATGGGTATCAAATGAAAGGGCTCAACAAGCAGAATACAATATACTATAAAAAATTAAAATCCAAGATGGCGGCCGCTACAAAATGGCGGATAACGTAGGTTTTATCAATCCCATCAATATGAGTATCAAATGAAAGGGCTCAACAAGCAGAATACAATATACTATAAAAAATTGAAATACAAGATGGCGGCCGCTACAAAATGGCGGATAACGTAGGTTTTATCGATCCCATCAATATGGGTATCAAATGAAAGTGCTCAACCAGTATAATCAATGTACTATATAAAATTAAAATCCAAGATGGCGGCCTCTACAAAATGGCGGATAACTTAGGTTTTATCAATCCCATCAACATGGGTATCAAATGAAAGGCCTCAACAAGTAGAATACAATTTACTATGCAAAATTGAAATCTAAGCTGGCCGCCGCTACCAAATGTCTGATAACAATTTTTTATCAATCCCACCAATATGGGTATCAAATAAAGGGGCTTGACAAGAAGAATACAGTGCACTATACAACCTCAATATTTAAGACGGGCCTTGCAATAATGAAGCACTAAATGAATTAAACAGAATGCGAAATAAAAACTACATACATACATACATATAATCACGCCTCTTTCCCGTAGGGGTAGGCAGAGACCACTTCTTTCCACTTGCTACGATCCTTACATACTTGTTTCGCTTCATCCACTTTCATTATTCCCTTCATACATGCTCGTCGGTTTAGGGTACTCTTGACCTGGCCTTTTTTCAAGACGTCCCCGATTTGGTCTTGAAATGTCCGCCTAGGTCTACCCCTTCCAACACTTCCACTCACACTCGCCTTATACACTTTTTTCGTCAGTCGTTCTTCATTCATTCTCTCGACATGACCAAACCATCTCAGCATACCTTTCTCAATTTTTGTCACTACATCTTCTTTCAGACCACACCGTTTCTTTATCTCACTATTTCTCATCCTGTCACTCAGTTTAACTCCTATCATACTTCTTAACGCTCTCATCTCAACTGCATTTATTCTGCTTTCATGTCTCTTCTGCCATACCCAACTTTCACTTCCGTACATGAGTGTCGGAAGCAACACCCCCTCATGCACAGCCAAACGAGCCTTTTTAGACACCTTCCGACTGCTCATAAAGGAGTTCAAAGCTCCGTTCACCATGTTTCCTGCATTCACTCTTCTTTCAATATCACTCTCACACTTTCCATCTCTTGTAAACTTCGAACCCAGATACACAAACTCATTCACCTGTTCAATTTGTTCATCTCCAATCACGATATTACAGTCTGTCACTACCTCATCTCTTTCAAACACCATCACTTTCGTCTTCTTTACATTCATCTTCATTCCCTTTCTAACAAAAGCTCCACTCATAACAGTTACCATCTCCTGCAACTCCTCGGCCGAGGACGCAAGTAATACTTGGTCATCAGCATAGAGAAGACATTTGACGAGTAACTCACCCATTCTCAAACCACTTTCATTCTCTTTTAACTCTGTCAAGCAATTGTCCATGAACAAGTTAAACAGCCACGGTGACGCTACACATCCCTGTCTAACACCTTTTTCGATATTAAACCATTCAGTGTATGCCCCGTTTATCCTCACACAAGCACTAGAATCCCTATAAAGAGATTGTAGTGCTCGCATGAGTGCGCCGCTCACACCGTACACGGACAATGCTGACCACAATTCATTCCTCACCACTCTATCATAGGCCTTTTCCAGATCCACGGACGCGCAATAGACCTTTTTGTTTTTTGCTAAAAACTTTTCGGCTATGCACCGCAAGGAAAAGACCTAATCCGTACATCCCATTCCCTTTCTAAATCCCGCTTGTGCATCCCATACTTTTTCATCTGTTTCATTCACAACTCTTTCAATCAACACTTTCGCATACAATTTACCGACGACGCTGAGAAGGCTTATACCGCGGTAATTTATGCAGTCCTGCCGTGACCCTTTTCCCTTATACAACGGCACGATTACGGCTTTGCACCAGTCTTCCGGTACTTGCCCATTTCGCCAGCACAAATTGAAAAGGCAGTACAGCTGGCTAGCCACTATACCCTGTCCAGCCCTCAGCATCTCGACGGTGATCCTGTCATACCCTGCAGCCTTACCTAATCTCATACTTTTCAGCGCTTTCACTATTTCATCCATGCTTATCTCACTTTCATCGACATTTATACTACTCTCAATGGAGGGTGCCGGATGTTGTACCTGCACTTCCTCTCTTTCAAACACACTTTCAAAATACTCTTTCCATCTCTTTAACACACATTCTTCTCCATTTATAACGCTCCCATCTTGACTCCTGATTGTGCTCAGCTCCGAGGGAGAAATTTTTCCTCTGGCTGTTTTGATGGATTTCCAGAAAAACTTAATGTTTGACTGGAAATCTTCAGTGAGCCTCCTATCAAAATCATCCTTTCGTTCTTCTTTCTTTCTAGACACAACTTCTTTCGCTACTGATTTCAATCTTTTATACTTCGTTCTTGCTTCCTTTACCTCGTCATCCGTTGCCTTTTGAACCTTTTGGTTAGCTTTTGTTGCTAACCAATCCAACCACGCTTTCTTCTTTTCTTGCACGGCCTTTTGTAGATCTTTATCCATCCACACATTATAGTTCTTTCTTCCTTTCCTTCTTTTAGCTACCCCGCATACCTCAATAGCACTATTCACGACCCCTTTCTTAAAAGTCTCCCACAAATTCTCAATCACACCTATCTCTTCTATGCCTTTAAAACTTTCTTTCAGTTTCTCTACATACTCATCTTTCTTTTCTTTTCCTTGTAGATTTTCCACTTTTATTCTGGCTAAAACACTCGTAGGCTCGGCCCCTCGGTGGCGCCATCGTTTAAAGAGGCCACGTATTCGGGCTATGACCAGGAAGTGGTCTGTGTCGAGACCAACACCGCGGTATGCCCGAGTGTCAAGCACTTTCTTTCTCAGTCTTTCATCCACAATTACAAAATCAATCATACTTCTAGACTCACCCTCATCTCTTGTATACAAATGGATCTTTTTGTGTTCAAACATTGTGTTGACCACGCAAAGATTCCATTCCAAGCATACTTCAAGCAGACTTCTCCCATTGTCATTCACTCTTTCGTCCCCAAACGTACCCAGAACTCTTTCATACCCATCACGCTTTACTCCAACCCACCCATTAAAGTCCCCTAACATTACGATCCGTTCATTTTCTCCGCATTTATTCAAGACCTCTCTCATGCTATCCCAAAATTCCTCTCTCTCTTGTTGGTCTTTTAATGACCCACCTCCGCGCAGATCCGTCGGTGCATAGACCCCAAGGATAAACAAGCGAGTGAGTCCGACTTTCAACCTAATCCAGAGGAGTCTTGGGCTTACACATTCATGCTCCATCACACATTCAACCATTCGAGAGGAAAGGATCACACCAACTCCCTGACAGGCTCGGCTGGTTTGGGGGACTCCCGACCAGTATGCCGTGTAGGGTCCATGTACCGTGGTTTCACACCCTTTCCTCTTGGTTTCATTCACGCACAAAATATCTATGAATCTTTCATCCATCATCTGACTTACTTCATCTACCTTACCATCCATTCCTCCTCTTACATTCAACGTAGCGAAGCGGCTCTCCATGGGCCGCTTTTCGCCCCCGCGAGAAACGAGACGTGATGGGTGGCGAACCACACCGCCGCCATTTTTGTGAATAAAATTTTTTCGGTTATCCATTGCGTTCCCACGAGTAGCTAGGGAAAAGTTTGTCCACCCTGGCAGAGCCCCGCATGCCAGGGTAAGGCTGGCCTTATTCTGGGTCGCCCGGTCCCAGGGCAATATGGCACGCTTACGACTAGGCTTGCCCCTAGCCATGCATCCATCCGCGCGGCAGACGTTGGATTGGCGGGGAGGGTAGGAATAGGGAAAGGGAAAGGATAGGTGGTGTGAAAAAGGAAGATTGGTAAGTTAGAGTGGGAAAATAGGAAATGTAGGATATTACCACCCAGGAGTGCAAGGGATAGGGCAGTAATAGCTAGGGAAGCCGGGGTCGCATACCCGTATACCATACCACAACTACCGGACAGGTAAGTTGGGATGAGTATCCCATGACTTATAACTAGAAAATAAAAATAGGTAAAAAAACTTTTTAAGTTAAACGGTTTTATGTTAAACATACATTGCAATGTTTAAGATAAATGTACTAAAAACCAAAAAATAATAAAATAGATACAGTCGTGGGAATTATAAACATATGCATAGACTAGACTAAAATAAAACCGTGGGGCACGTCAATTGTCTACAAATTATCGACTTAATGTGCGATAGAAGAATCGTTTAATTCGTCGTTAAAATAGGCAGTTGGCCCGCAGACGGTGAGGAAATTACTTACTATTTTCTTGCTCATGGAAATTCCAATAGTTATACACTCCATGTAAATAAAAGAGATGTTTCAACTAGTTTATCGTTGGACATTCACACTGCTGGCTGGCGAGGAATCGTTTCACTGCTCGTAGTTTGTCTTTAATCGACAAAACATATGATAAAAGTACTACTCGCTCACCACTATGAAACCCTAAAACTCGCTTATAATCGAGCTTGCTAGCTTGTTTCCACATTCTAGCCCTACTTATCACACGTTCATCGTTGTCGGTTGAACAACTGCCTAATTATAGTGTAACATTACAAAACAAACATTTTAATCAACGATTGTAGACAATTGACGTGCCCCACGGTTTTATTTTAGTCTAGTCTATGCATATGTTTATAATTCCCACGACTGTATCTATTTTATTATTTTTTGGTTTTTAGTACATTTATCTTAAACATTGCAATGTATGTTTAACATAAAACCGTTTAACTTAAAAAGTTTTTTTACCTATTTTTTTATTATTAAAGGACCCAGTGTACATTAATCTTAGGAAATGTCTAAATTATTAGATACTATTTAATGTTTATGAATAATCTATATTCATTATTCTTTATGTAGAAATTTGAAGTATCTAAAACATACTTTATTAAGTTTAGGCACAAAAATAAATAAATAATCTTGCTTAAAATCTGGTGTTACTCAACTGGGGGAGTAATTTTACTTTACAGAAGATCACAATAAAATGACAAAAACTCTCTTGTAGTATTTTCTTATTGCGTAAGGAATATGTAAGGAAGCTAGTATTTTGTAAAAGGAAGTTAATAAATTTGTTTGTTGTCTTAAAAAAAGGTTAAGTTTATTATTAATAAAACTACCCTGAAAGCTGATGAAAAAAAATATGGGTCAGTTCCGACGCACGACTGGAGTTTCTCCTACAGATCAACTGTCTAAAAAGGCACAAAAATAGTCCAAGAAAAAGATTAATACCATATCAAATTGTAAATAAACTAATCAAATAACGCCATCTCCATCATAGATGGCGTTATTAGAAATCGTCGTCGTCTATCGATATGTCGTTACGAAAAACGTAACGAGGTCATTCGTTTAGTAGATTTTACTTCCCATATTTTTTTATACCAGGGCTTTATATGTAAAACGATTCTAAAGGAGTAAACTCCACTTATGGAGTCACGCTTCAGCCTGTAATATCCCACTACTGGGCATAGGCCTCTTTCCCCACGTAGGAGAAGGATCAGAGCTTAATCCACCACGCTGCTCCAATGCGGGTTGGCGGATATATTCCTTACTATGAGTAACGATCGCTATCAGGTGTACATGATAACAACCGGGACCGAAGGCTTAACGTGCTCTCCGAGGCACGGTGGGGAGACCTACTAGGACTGCACAAACACCCAGACCACGGCAAACACCTGTATGGCCAATTCAAATGTTTGTCATGTGTGGGGATCGAACCCGCAACCGCCAGCGCAACAGATACAATCCATGGCTGTAACCGTACTTATGGAGTGAACTCCACTTATGGAGTGAACTCCCAAAATAAACTCCAAAAAAGGAGATGCAAGCTACTCGGGCTACATTGGTTAAGATTATTTAATGTCATAATATTCTGTCTAAAATTATCTTTTGAAATGAAAATGCAGGAGATATTAAAATATTTCCTAGAATATATTACTATAATAGTAGGAAATTTATCTTCTACTATAAACACATTGCCGCCGAACTTTGTTATATGTATACACAGATGTTGGTATGAACTTAATAATTGTTACATAATAATAATATGCTATTATTACTGTTGTATAATGAATTAATAATATTTTGCTTTGTACGAAATTACTCCACATGTTTTCATTAAATATGTTTATCGTTAATTACGTTTAATATAATTACAGATAATTGTACGACACTCTCATACATCTAATGAAATGTTTTTTGTTGTTAAATGAGATTTTTTTTTAAATATAAATGATATTTTTATAGACAGGATATTTTTTCTAAAATGTCAAATCATCTTTACTCGAAAGGGAAGTTTACTGATTGTTTTGCTAGGTGAAATTTGAAAACACATAAAAAATTGCATTTATTTCTCTTACAAACTATTATTCACCACTTCAGGCCTCCTCAAGTTCGCGCCAGACATTATAGCGTGAATCATGTGTTTTGTCCATAGTCACCACGCTGGGCAGACGGGTTGGTAACCGTAGGCCTGGCTTTGTTGCAATTAAAATGTTATTACGATAATAAAATTACAAGTTTGTATTATATAGTAGATGTGCCCCGCGATTTCGCCCACTTTATTTTAAGAAAAACGAGGTACTAAAACATGATATAGCCTTCCTTAATAAACGGGCTATCTAGCACTGAAAGAATTTTTCAAATCGGCCGTCCGCGACCGGAGCACGTTCAAGCAAACAAATAAACAAACAAACTTTTCAGCTTTATAACATTAGTATAGAAGTTTATATAGTTTTTACATATTTCGAATCTCAACGAATATAAATCACGCGTGCTGCTCAGCGTATTATTTTTATATTGCTATAGGTGATTGAGGTCAAAACTTAACAATATATGTATATGTGATAACACAACAATACATTGTTAGAAGGAAATGATTCGAAATTAAAATCTGTACTTAGAATGAAAAATTTGAAAGGCGATTTCTTGTTATGTTGTCGTAGGGTTTTGTCATTAAAATAGGATTCATTCCAAAATAATTCTGAGATCACATCATAAGATTACTCTCATTATCCTGGGTGTATGATAAAATGATACAAAACCTCAAGGCCTAAAGTGTTGTGAAAATATTAAAGAGTTTCTGTGCCTATTAGCTTTAAAGCTAATATTTCTGTTGCATCGATTGTGTTTTGTTGCGTTTTCGATTCACGAACTTTTTTATAATTCTCATTGCTTAGAAAAGAAACTGATAATAGCAATATGTTATGTTCGCTTAAAATTACCTTGATATTGTATTAAAAATTATAATTATGGGACTTAAATCTTACACAATGACGGTATAATAAACCTCTTGACAGACAGGAGTGAACAGTCTCCTTATGGTGTATTCCTGCATCGTCGATAATGAGTTAATATACGGATTAATAATTCAGTGTCCGTGTCCATGTAATACTCTTAATTAGCTTAAAATTTCTCTATATTGGTCTAGTCTTAAGTCTAATTATACAGTTTATAAGAATTTTACCAGCATTGAATATCGAAATTTGTATTATTGGTTGAAATTTTTCTTAAGTCGCATCGACATTGGATTATTATAACCCATATGCCAGCCTGTATGCCACAGTAAACAATCACTTTAATGCAAACTTGAATTTCTTACGTTGAATTGAAAATTTTCGAAATTAGCAAGGATAGCAAATAAATTCTACAGCTTTGTAATATGAAGCGGAAAACCCCAGCCGTCTCAACTATTCAGTTGTGTTGACTATCAAAAACTTTCCCGAGCAAACATTATTTCTGATTGAAATAATACAAATATTTTTTTTTATATTTTATATTCATTACAGCCTATACAGTCCACAGCTGGACATAGGCCTCCACAAGTTTACGCCAAAAATAACGTAAACTCATGTGTTTTGCCCATAGTCACCACGCTGGGCAGGCGGGTTGGTGACCGCAGTACTGGCTTTGTTGCACCGAAGACGCTGCTGCCCGTCTTCGGCCTGTGTATTTCAAAGCCAGCAGGTGGATGGTTATCCCACCATCGGTCGGCTTCTTAAGTTCCAAGGTGGTTGTGGAACCTTGTTATCCCTTAGTCGCCTCTTACGACACCCACGGGAAGAGAGGGGGTGGCTAAATTCTTTAGTGCCGTAGCCACACAGCACATATTTTATATAATTATAATAATTTATAATGTTTAATTAAGATGGTAAGCCCAACTTATTTTTAACCGACTTCCAAAAAAGGAGGAGGTTCTCAATTCGACTGTATTTTTTTTATGTATGTTACATCAGAACTTTTGACCGGGTGGACCGATTTCGACAAATTTTGTTTTAATCGAAAGGTGGTGTGTGCCAATTGGTCCCATTTAAATTTATTTAAGATCTAACAACTACTTTTCGAGTTATATCTAATAATGCGTTTTTACTTGACGCTTTTTTCGTTGACCTCCGTTGTATTATACCGCATAACTTTCTACTAGATGTACCGATTTTGATAATTCTTTTTTTGTTGGAAAGAGGATATCCCTAGTTTAGTACCATGATAATAAAACCAGGATATGATGATCGGATCCCAGAGAAATCGAGAGAAACTCTCGAAAATCCGCAATAACTTTTTACGGGGTATACCGATTTTGATAATTTTTGATTTAATCGAAAGCTGATGTTTATTATGTGGTCACATATAAATTTTATTGAGATCTGATAACTACTTTTTGAGTAATCTTTGATAACGCGTAGTTACTTGACTATTTTTTCGTCGATCTACATTGTATTTACTCGTCGATGTAATTGAAGTCGGTTTTTTTTTTCGTTTGCGAGCAAACACAATTATATTTAATGTTAAGGTCTTTATTAAAAACATGCACTAATCTGCATCAAAACAAATGAGCTTTTTATTTATATAGAATTCGAACTCTATTGTTAAAGCCTTCCCCCGTGGTCTCCTTCTTCTGTGGAGTGTTGGATTTATAATAATTTTTTATAATAAACGTTTCACACTCAACGACCCCGACTAGGGTTTGAATCATGAGTCGAGGGTTCGCCAAACACCTCTTTTTTAATCGCAAATAAATAATTTCTCAGTAAATATTAAAAAGTTTTGGTGCTCTTGTACTCTTTTATTAGGTTTTTTTTTTTATGTCACTAGGTCGGCAAACAAGCGTACGGCTCACCTGATGGTAAGCGATTACCGTAGCTTATAGACGCCTGCAAAACCAGAAGCATCGCAAGCGCGTTGTCGACCCAATCCCCAACCCCCCCAGGAGCTCTGGTCACCTTACTCACCAACAGGAACACAATACTGCTTGAAAACAGTATTATTTTGCTGTGATCTTCTGTAAGGTCGAGGTACTACCCCAGTCGGGCTTCTCCATATTTTGAGCAGGAAATTCCTGCTGTGCCCTACCTCAGTTAAAGTTTTAATAAGGATTTCAATTATTTAAAAGTATTTCCTTTGACACACAAATATTTACCAAATTAGTTTTTAATTAAATACAAAACAGTATCATACACCTGGTGCTATACCGGAGTTAGAATTATCAATCTAACTGGAACATTAATTACATAATGAACGGGTATCTTAAACTTTATAACAGTAATCAGCATAGTGAGAATTCCGAACTTTGGAATTCTCTCGCATCGTAGAACATGCTCCGTATGTTGTTTTTGTTGTGTTCCAATTTAAACTTGTTGAATGTGAACTATTGCTTAATAAATAAATACAGAATTGTAATAAAGCAAGTTTTGCTTCGTAATTATTGTATTTAGAGAAACGTTTTGGGAATTTATGTACTTATATCTTCGTATTGGTGTAACGGTTTTTATTTCTAATATAATTACGTAACAGATAACGCTTCAGTGAAAAATTTAAAAAAATCTTCAGACCTGATGATCATGGTTAAAGTTTTTATTACAAAATTTATTAAATAATTTAATAAAATGTATTGTTGAACGTTCTCGACACGCGTAACACTCTCAAAATTATACTTTGTTTTCATGATGTACCTACGATATTAATTAAAAAATAAATTAAAATTATGGTGTATTTGTAATACTCGTAATATATAAATGGCCTACAGGACTTTAAGAATTACTCACCTATCTTTATTGTGCCCATGATCACTTGTTTGCATTTCACGTGTCCTATACCCTGGACAACCTCAGCTTGTTAAGCATTTTTTTAAATATATTTATTTACACGATAAAATCTTAAATCAATAAAAATTATGTGGTATCATGGGACACCAGGTAGGAACGAAGTTCCTTCGAATAGTATAGAAGCAACACAATTTGAAAAAAAAAAAATGTTTTATATATATTTTCTAGTTCTTGATTTTTTTTAATTTTGTTGATTGGTTTTTAATTAAGTACATAAAAGTATTTAGGAAATTTAGTATTTTAGAAAATAACAAATGTCGTAAAATAAAATAAATCAAACAAAATAATAATAAATATAATAATTCAAACTATTAAGTGAAATAAAAAAACATATGGCTCTATTTATTTTTGTCGACAGTATAAAATTACATAAATAATTAAAAAAAAGTTAACTAGTAATATTTTAGTCTTACAAACGTCATATTATACAGTCGTGTGACTGATGTTACGTCACTTCCGTTATATATTTTTCTTACGGTTTTAGTATCAAATTTTTTTCAGTTCGCTCGCCCAGCCAAATGTCAAGCCTGCAGTAAGGAACTTCGTTCCAAAATCAATACGAAAAGGCTTAACCTGACTATGAAATGAATACTAGCTAGAAGATATTTCAGACATTTGAAGTGCATGTATAATATATGATATGTATTTCAGTCTTTGTCTATACATGAAATGTTTGATGCAAAATAATTTATCTTTTGATAGAATAGGTTTTGAGAGTAGCGTGTTCAAATGTACAAATGCATTTGTATTGCGTATTCACGAGGGTATCACGAAATGATTGCTTCAACATGAAACAAATTACTGATAAAAAAAATTATACCACTGATTCCCCCTTACTGTAACCGTTTAAGGTGTATTACATATATTTTGAAGTATTACCATATTGTTAGCGTAATTATCATTACTAGTGGTCATCTAGTGGTCTAAATTCCAACCTAATTATTTTAATTTTACAAAGACTATACTTATATAATAATAAACAAAAGAGTATGTGTGTGTGTGTGTGTGTGTGTGTGTGTGTGTGTGTGTGTGTGTGTCAAATACATGGTAGTGTGCGTAATGTTTTTTTATTGATTTAAGATATTTTATGCATAATTCAAAAAAATATGACTCTGCAATATGAAATTTCATACACCTCCGTCCGCGCAATTTTCATAAAAAGGGATACAAAGTTTTTGCTCACTTTGCATGATTTATCATTGTGTTGTAAAACAATAAATTTACGTCCTACGATTCAAACGATACGTTGTAATTTTTTTAAAAACATATAAAAATATTAAACATAATTTTCTTTTTCTTTTAAACTATTTATGAAAAATAACAATAGATATTAAAATAGGTAATTAATTTCACCCGCGCTTTCGTACAGCTCACATGCTATTATCGAAAGATATTTCAACGAATATTACGAAAACATTAATTAGTACACGGACTCGCATCAACATTAGCGAATATAAAACAAACTTTGTACATAAATTTATAATTTTCACACCGTTACTACCCATGAGAGTGGAAAAGGTGCTTTCAATTTGCATTCAACTTTCAAAGCCTTTTGATAAAGACAGCACGTCCATTAATTAAAAAAAGCGTTGTTAAATGAGACTCGCTATTCTTTATTACTAATGTGTAGGCGTGCTTGCAGTTGTATTTTCGTTAAAAAAATCAAAGTTTAACTTTAGCTGGATTTCTAAGCACAATTTCCTATACTCGTGTACTATCTCTAAATAACTGACTGTAAAATAAAGGCTTTGTAAGCTGAGAGACTGACCTTTTCCCTTTAGAATTGTATAAAATTATCATATTATCTACATATAACATTAGTTCTCACTATCACATGTTGGCTGGAAGAGATCTCTTCTAGAGATAAGTCCACCGTTGCTAATTGTATATGAATAACTACACAAAAAAAAATAAGTGTAATACGCTTCATCCTGTAATATTCCACTACTAGGCATAAGCCTCTTTCCCCATGTAGGAGAAGGATCAGAGCTTAATCCACGACGCTGCTCCAATGTGAGTTGGCGGATATATTCCCAACTATGAGTAACGATCGCTATCAGGTGTACATGATAACAACGGGGACCGACAGCTTAACGTGCACCAAGCTACGGTGGGTAAAGCCACAAGGACTGCACAAACACCCAGACCACGGCAAACACCTGTATGGCCAATACAAATATTTGTCATGTGCGGGGATCGAACCCGCAACCGCCAGCGCAACCGGCACAATCCACGGCTGTGACCGTGCGCAATAAGTACAATAAAATATATATCAGTGTGTATAAAAGATATAAATATAACTACTGTTTAGCTGTTATCTTCTCTTTCGATAATTTCCTTTTGAATCTTTTCCAAAACGAGCAAATTTTAGCGATGTCAGGTTTGCACACTATCATTGGTTGGTCGGGGTTAAATCATCTACCGAAAAAAAAAACAGTGTTACTGACCAAAAGTTCAATAAGTTACGTACAATACCATTTTGATACGAGTTACTGTTATAAAATATTTAGTGTATATAGATTTAAACACAACCACCTTAATACTCAGACCTATTAGATCATCATCATCATCATCATTACAGCCTTTACAGTCCACTGCTGGACATAGGCCTCCACAAGTTTACGTCAAAAATAACGTGAACTCATGTGTTTTGCCCATAGATATTGCTATTAGATCGATCGATTTAATTAAGGTCTACTTAAATTTTGGCAATATTGCGGAAGACTTTAATTCAATCAGTATGAAATCAGCCCAAATTGTAATTTTCCTAAGACCATACCCGTTCAAGAAGCTTAAAAGTAATACGAGATTGCTTCTTCAAAGAAGTCATCGATTAAAAAGAAGGATAAAGTGCTTACGACTCCCACAAGGAGTTGTTAAATGTATTCGCTCGTAATTTCTGAAATGAGACGTCACTTTCTTCGAAATGTTTTACATAATCTTAAACTCGTCCTCGTTACACCGAATCCAAACATACATATATATATGTATGTTTGGATTCGGTATATACCAATATATATACTCGTATGTATATGGACGACTATGGCAGATGGGTGTCTTTTATAAATATGTTGAAACTCAATTCACTTGAGTATTCCATGTTTACGTATTCTTAGAGACATTGAAGGATATCTACAAAAGAGAAATGATCAGACCAGGATCAAATATTTATGCCCCTATAAATACCACTCCAAACAAGAACCAAACCCGCAAACGTCAGCGGTAAATTTAATTTTCACCGCCACAACAAGAGAAACTTCGCCAGAACGATCACCGGACGTTAGTTATTTTAAAAGATATATATATATTTGTAAATCGTATTTTATTTTTTTTGTTACATATATATTTTCTGAATACAATACTACTTTAACATATTTATATAATTTAATTGTAATATAACATTATATTTAATACAAAACCGATGTATCATTCTTGTGACAATTATCCTTCACTGTAATATTAAAATAATGATTTCATCTAAATCAGACAAAGAAATGTATTAGATACAGTCAAAATATCGCGTTCGCTCAGTGTTTGCAACAACTTGATTTTGTTGTGAGTAGCTCTTGTTTTTTCAATTTTCAATTTTTATTTATTTTTTTAAAATTTTAATGCTCATAATTTTTTTTTTGTTGAGGATCATGCAAATATTAATATAAATATAATGGTCTAGATTTTTTTTTCATTTGTTTTTAATGTATCTTTGTAGAGGATTTCGATCAGTTGTGGATTGTTGAGTATTAAGAGTTAACTTATTCATTTAGAATGCAATGACGCTTTAAATTAAGTATAGTTGATTTATTTATAAAACTAGCTAGACTGTTAGTGCTATATTTTTTTATACATAGATAGGCTGGCGTTTGACCGCTATTTCACCCGATGATAAGTGAAAATGCGGTCTAAGATGGAGCACGCTTACCTAGAAGTAACCTATTCACTCGCGACTTAAAGATAAGTCATAGCTTTCGGAAAACAGAGACGCTGGTAGAGAGTTCCATTCTTTGGCCGTACGGAATTCAAATTATATTAAAAATGTATGCGTTAAAATGCCACTTTACTAACTGTGTAGCTACATGCAAAACCTTTTGTGATAACAAATTAAATACGCACAAGTACAGATGCGTAAAGTGGGGCGTAACTCGAGCCTAACTTTCTTAAAAGAGGGGTAATATATGTAAATGAGCATAACTTTATTTCCTTAGCGCTGTTAGTCAGGACTTTGACCATTTGATAAGTTAAAATGGAAGACCAAGTTATCATTAAGTTATGGCTTTACAGTAATATGCAGATCGCTTGAATGTTATAAACATTTCTGAATTTACAGCCTTTCAAGGATAACGGGAGTGAATGTTCTCATTTTAAGTTTATAGATGCTACGTTTTATTAGACGTTTTCGTAAATTGTATGAGGAGCAAAACTAGATGCATCCCGCGTTTTTAAATACGTTTTACAATTTTATCTCAATTATTTAAATTTGAACATCTTCTATCGTAGATGATAATAAGAAATATATAATCTTGTACTTATGTCCTTCTTATAAACCATCCGTAAATTCTATACAGAACGGTTAAAAAAATTGCGTTGCTGTAAGGAAACGCATTTAGTCTTTTCATTTGCCGAAAAACAATTTTTAATCCACAGTGGATGAGTTGAGTATTAAAATAAATCTTTTAAAAATACGATTACAAGACGAAATACATACAACTTAAACCTAAAATTTTGCCTGTTCTAAACCTAAATATTCTACCATAGAAGCGTACACTAGTTGTCATCTATACATATAATAAAATGGTAGGAAAGTCAAACTGTACGAGTACATTGAATATTTTTTAAAAGAATATTTGGGGTGTGATCTACAATCGATACCGAAGCCAAAAATATGGTTTTTAGAATTTTTGTGTGTTTTCTGTTTGTCTGTATGTATGTCCGGGATAAACTCAAAAAGAACTGCATGGATTTACTTCAAATTTGGCACGAATATTATTAAGAAGTCGGGTCAACATATAGGCTACATATTATCACGCTGTCACCTACGGGGAACGAGCAGTGAACCTTTATTTCTTCAACGCATTCTGTAACAACGCGTAATCTAACGACGTGCGTTATTATGTTAATAACCATGCTAAAAGCTAGCTTCACACTATAAATAAAGACATTCTGTAGTATATTTAGTATCAGCATTGCACCCGTGCGAAGCCGGGGCGGGTCGCTAGTTGAAAATAAAAATAATAAGAGTTTTGTACTTCAGTATTATATGACTCCAAAAAAAAAAGGTTTATAAGCATTTTTTGCCTTGACACGTCCCAAAGAATTATTTTATTACTAACGTTATAGATAACCTTCGTCGTCACTTACTGTCACAGAACGAAACCACACCTGCGACCGTCTGAAAATAAGCGACTCGTATATAATTTGATCTCATACAACATTCATTGAGAGTGAATCCACGTCAGGCGGGATTACTACTAAATATTTGTATCAAGTTATTTTTTTAATTTAACGCTCTTTATTGGGGGTGAACTTTACCGGAACTTTGTAAGGTGTAGGTAAATCTCTAGCTTTTATATCATATAAATTGTGTAATAATAATGAATAACGTTTTATGTTAATAAAATTTTAATTAACGGAAAAGTTGATGGTATCCTTTAAGCGCATTTACGTAAAACATGGTTACCGAAAAAGTTTTTTTAGTACTTTTAAAATATTTGCTTAAAATAAATTAAAAAATATTTTTCACAAAAATCAAATTTAATTTTAATGTAATAAACGTTAATAACAAGACTTAAAACTCACAATCGTTCTGCATATATGTACTCGTATGTGTATAGTATACTTACGTGTCACATGCACCTACCAAGCTAAATGTATATTCGTTCGACTATAAATTTCAAAATTTCACTACAAAAACACGACGTGTACAATTTGAACGGCGTAAAAAAAAATATGACAAAACAAAAATGTCACTCCACAATCTATTTGACACCGCAGCGTAACGTACATTTTTACTAATGAATGGGTAAATTAATTATTGGTAATTTATCAAATGGGCGCGACCGAGTAATTCCATGGGGAGCATACTTGCGCTCCTTAATGAATTATGTAGAATTATAAAACATCGACCGTTGTACCGTCAGGGTCAAGCCGAAGGGAACGTTATACGGAATAATATTTTAAAATTGTAGTTCTTTTATCTGAAAACGTTAGTAACTAAACAGGTTCGACTTGACATCGACAACATAGTAATTCAAATTATTACTATTGGAAGAAAGATTAAAAAGCTACAGGAATGTCTCTTCTTTTTTAAATAAGATGTTTACTAACCCTAATCCATTATTATATATCCCATTTTTTTTTAAAGATTCTTACTTAACATTAAAGAGTAATACAAAGAGTAATTTGAGGACAGCTAAAACTTTTTATGCTTTTACAAAATATCTAAATTGGTTATATATAGCAATATTGGCACTATACAAACCGTTAACAAGACTATGCTACCTTAAACACTTATAAAGAAAGACTAATCAAAATCAATAACTTACAACTTACAGTTTATTTTCCTAAGTTAGCTAAAATTATGGTACAACAAAAAATATACGAGTGAAATATTCTTTATGCTCTAGAATACCCGCATAATATTTAATTTGGTTCGACGTTGTCACGTTCAATAACGCCGCGTAAGTATTTCTTACGTAATGTCACGGCTTGCTTCTCTTGTAATTTTTCGTCTACTACTCATCGCACATAAGCGACACAAGCAGCAATAGTATTTGATGAAAAAATATTAAATATTCATTATTATGACTGATGAAAAATATTTATATATTTTAATGTTCATACGGGGATTAACGCGAACAAAATTTAAGGTAAAATATATTACCTTGGGGCTTGACGTTTCGGCCAGGTTACACCAGCCGTGGTCGCAGGCAGACTGATCCAGAGATATCACAACTCCGCCGTCAGGCTAGATGTTTCTTCATCCACCCTCAACTCGTGAAAAAAAATATTTCTGCCAAATGTGCCACGTTGTCGTATTAATTTACGCGTGAAATATTGCTCGTCCTAAGTTGCATCACCAGCCATCGCTTCAAATTGTGTCGCGTCATTTATTTTGGACATCGCTTTATCTAAACTGACGTAAAAATGACTGAGACAAGCGGTAATAATAAACTTCAGCCCATTTGAGTAACATTGAGCTCTTTGATGCAGTGTGCAGTGATCTTGCATTCTACTCCAGGGAATGTGGCTTCGATACCCCCTCTAAGTCTGGGTGTGATGTTCATATTTAATTATATATTATGTATTATTTGTCGGTATTTATCGAAAAAAAAGTTACATAAGTGATTGAGAGTTACGTCTGTCGAATAATAAACATTAATTTAAAAAATTGGAAATATTGGTCGTAGACTTTTTTTTGGTTTGGCCGGAGTTTCTAAAGTTCGTTTAGATTATAAATGTGTGTCTACCATATTCGAAATTTAATTTTAGCGCCTTTTGCAATATAGCAAGGGGACCTTTGGGCGTCAATTGTAGCGTTCCGAAAACGCCAGAGGGGTTCATATTTCGCTCAAAACTTTCGTTTGTTAACAGAAATTTATGTTTTTTTTTTTTACAGCAAGGAATTTTACACAGTTATACGATTACCAGTTTATTAATTTCTTATATATTTGTATATGATTTTCGGTTTCGCGGTCATTTTTAATATTTTCAGTTAGACGGGACTAGCCCCTAACATCTGATCATCATCAACCTCAAATTATTATTATATATTAATCGCTGTACGGACAGCTGTTTTCAAATAGTGTGCTTGTAGTCGCTTAAAACGCTGGCGGTTGCCGGTTCAATTTCCGCGGTAGACGTTTGCCTTTTTTTACGAAAATTTATTTTAGTCTGGATGTATATATGTCTTTTGTAGGTTCTCCCTATCGTGCCTAGGACAGCACGTATAGCTATTGGGCCGCTTGTTATTATAAATACCTAATAACAGTTGTAACTTTTGGTAGGAAAATACACCAATCCACAGTGGAACAGCGTTGTGGATTATGATCCAACACTTCTTCTATTATGGAGAAAGAAACCTTTGTGGGCAAAGACCGGAACAGTAGAACATTACAGCTAAATCAATCAATTAGTCAATGAAATTGCGCCAAGTCTTTATCTACTGTATTATGAAGGTCAAATATCGTATATATATATATATATAATATGTACGATTTTATTTTTGTGTTACCCACACATTAGGAATTCTAAACATTTTTGAATATCATATCAAAAATTGACCGCTCCAGCGGGGTTCGAACCCGCGTCTCCGACTGACCGTGTCGGCGCTCTAGCCAATTAAGCTATGGAATGATGTACCCGCTAGATCGAAATTTTTGATATGATGATTTTATTTTCGGTTTAAGCGAACCGTGGCGGATATATATAAAAGTTCAGTACACATATATTTTGTCAATAAGTAGAGTAAACAATTTCTTGCGCATTACAATAATTTTTCGTCATCTACTAATGTATTAGTAATTGAAGTTATTACGTTTCTGAAACGCTATGAGTATTTATGTTGAATGACTTTTTTATTACGTAGCGTACACAAAAAAATTATCGAAACTAATACCAAAAACTCAATTAATATAATTGACTTTAGAATAATGCCAGTCAACTATTAGAGACTATGCAGGGCGAGGAGATACGAGTATGTCAGTACGTGAAACGCTAATAACATTGCACGTAAATCCATTCCAAAAGAGAGCAACGAGTGTAATGAATTTTTACATATATTTTAGCCATTTTTATTTTATCTAAAAAGAATCGAACTTCTTGACTACTTAGGCAGCTATAATGTAAATTTACAAATGTTTTCATAAAATTTCACTTATAGATTTTTTTTATATAAAACTAGATCAGCAAACAAGCGTACGGCTCACATGATCGTAAGCGATTACCGTAGCTTATAGACGCTAGCAACAGTAGAAGTATCCTAATCGCGTTGCCGAACCTACCCCCAATGCTTCCAGGAGCTCCGGTCGCCTTTCTCACTACGGGAAAACAACACTGCTCAAAAGCAATATTATTTATCTTCTGTAAGTTACTACCCCAGTCAAGTACCTCCAGATTTTGAGTAGGATATTTCCTGCTGGGCTCTACCTCAGTTTGTATCACAGTTGTGGGCAGTGGCGTTATTAATCGAATTAAATTGATAAATATTTTTTTTTGTAACGTATTACGTAATACTTACATACATATACGTCAATGAATAAACATATTCGAGAATAATGGTAAAATGTAAAAAATGAAAAGAACGTAACATAATAATTAATAAAAAATAATGGAAAAATAATGCAGTCTTACCGCTCATTAGCGATGTCTCGTAGACAACTCCGACGAGTAGGTAATATAATGAAACAAACAATGTAAATGTAAATTATTAAGTATTATATATATATATATATATATATACTAAATACATACTTAAAACCGCTCTGGTGTAGTGGTGCGAGTGGTCTAAACACCGACGATTAGTGGGTTCGATTAACGCTCGAGGTGAATATTTATATATGTACAAATATTTATTTCCGGTTTGGATGTCTGTCCTTGTGAGTCTCCCCACTGTGCCTTGGAGAGCCTTCAGTCCTGTTATCATAAATACCTGATAGCGATCGCTACTTATAGTAGGGAATAATCCGCCAACCCGCAATGGAGCAGCGTGGTGGATTAAGCTTCAACTCTTCTCCTACATGGAGATATTTGCCCAGCAGTGGAATGTTACAGTTTAGTTAAATAAAAACCTCAGATTGCTTTCAAAGCAGGATTTTGTCTGAAATGAGGACATTGTATGAAAATGTTGAGTCACCCTTGATACATTCTTATTAATATTAATAAATTAATTTAGTTGTTAATAAAATGATTTAAAATGTACTGAACTATAGTATTTTGAACAGAATCAAAAAATTTAATCGCTCGTGGTTGCTTATAGAGTATGAAATCGTTTATGAAGGCTTTGCCCAGAGCTGAAAGTAGCTTAGTTGCCTATTAGCGTCTTATGGCAAGTCAAAAGCCTCCACTTTTAATCCTCTTTTCACGACTAAGAAATTGTTTACTGAACATTTGCGTTAATAGTAGCAATCTCTACTTTTTGGGATTAACTATTAAAAGAGTACCAAATGGTTGTCTATCCGTCTGGGTCTTGTGAAATTGATTTATTTTAAGCTATTATAGACGAAGAAGCTACTTCATTTCCTCAAAACCTGTGTTTGTATTTGTATGTATTTGTGTATATCTATTTAAAATATGTAATTTTCTTAATAAATTCATGAAATGAAATCTGTGAAAATGTATCTGTTTTTATACACAAAACTTGTGAAATGTTTAACTCATACAACGCCACTTTATAAAACACTCATTAATTATATACACAAATTAAACAAAATTTTTACATTTTGAAAATGGGTGACATTAATTTTTAATGTATAATAATTATGTTACAGAATACTTTGAAATCATGTCCGCTGTGTTCTTGGTCGTGTTTAGGGTTCCGTACCTCAAAAAGAAAAGACAGAACCCTTATAGGAAAACTTTGTTGTATGTATGTCATCTTATAGCACAGATAAAGGAAAAATTGCAAAAAGCATAAATTTTTAATTACATCGTAAAATAAAAATATTTTTAATAATTTTGTTTGTACACTCGGCACGCGAGTCCGACTCGCACTTGGCCTGTTTTTATAAATAATAATGATATTCCGTACAAAGACGACCGCAGTTAGCTCTCCACTCCTGTCTCTTGCAGCAAACATCTAATACGCTGTGTATATCACCTACTATTCTTAATCATAGTTTAATTTACCGCGAACTATTCTTGCGTATTATGCTACTTCAAGCTCTATCTGGGAAGTTAATGAAAGTATCTAAATGCTATTTAACATTTTTATGTGCAAATTTTTAGTTTTGAGGTTATTCAACTTGTCCTTATGTATTTTTGAAGTAAAACTTTTTTATGCACACTTGAGAAAAAAACTTGTGAATGCGTGACGAGAGCGTTGCGAAAAATGTGATCGGGCGAACGGAGCAAGAAAGAGAGAGGTGCGAGCACACATTTTTTTTTCTGTCTTTCTTTTTACTGTATATCTCTTATAGTCCTACGTTTCGTATACCTAAGACACAGTGCAGGCCTATCGTGCAAGGTTATTTCCTAAAGAAGTTTTACTTCAGTCGTGTGGTCTAAGGCACACTCGTTTTTATTTCTTGGTTATTTATTTTATTTGTTGAACATAATAAATAATACTATAGCTATATATATTTTATGGCACGAATTAAGGTTATGAAAACTTTATCGTGTACGTATATGCTACTAATATTTAAAAGAAAGTTAAAAATGTATTAACAATTGTATATAAATTTTTTTTTGCTTTTTACTATCAATCTGTATAAATATAACAAACAGTTAACAACCTAATTAGTATTTAGTTTTATATAGCACTAAATAATGTGAATGTTGCGTAATGTTTTTATGTACTTATATACTTGATTTCCTATACTTATGTAGCGGACGCGTATGCGATAAATAAAATTCTACCTAACTAAGAATATTCAAAGGTAATAAAAAAAACATTACAAAACAATAAAGTTCATATCTACCAACTTCTATAAACATTGTATAAAATAAACAGTTATAAAATATATATTTTATCTGACCTAAAAAAAGAAGTAAATCGAAATATATTAGCTAATAATATATATTAATATATTGATTGATTGATTGATTTTTAAATATCTTTATTAAATCATACAAGTACACAAAATGTTTACAAAAGCATCACTTATTGTTAACATCATATTTATTAATACATTTTTAGGCTAACTCACCTTTACAAACATATACGTTGAACCACAAAAAGTAATTATAACATATTTACACAAAAAAACACTTCACATGTATGAGTAGTACAATTAGTACCTAATTTTAGGTATGTGCCGTTTGTAAAACGTTGCACATTTTTAAAATTTACACTTAATACTTATTACACTTAGAAAATGAGTGTAAAAAATAAAAAATAAGGAATAGATTTACAAAAATATATGTACTTATTAGTTTACAATTTTATAATAGAAATAAAAATAAATCAATGTGGGTATGTAGAAATATTTACTGAGCTTTGGATCGACATACGCAACGCAAGCCGGTCGCTTGTTGATTCATTTGGTTATGATTCATCAAGAAAGTAGTGATGTGGTAACCTGTACCTGTTGTATGTATCGATATATGGTAATGTTCGAAGTTTGCTACGACAAATCGATGAGACCAGAATATTAGGGTGACCTGGGATTTTATTTTTATAGAAATTGCGAGATATTTTAAGTATATAATTTTTTAAACTTGGATAACTAATATGTTTATGTAATCTTTTGAGGTTAGTCCGAAATGGGGTATTATAGGCAATTTTAATAGCTTTATTTTGAATGGTTTGTAATTTATTGTATTTTGACTCTGGTATACTACACCAAACAGGAGCAGCGTATGTTAAGCATGGTCTTACCAACATTGAGTACATTTTCATCTTAGTGGACGAGCTAATTTTTGTCTTTCTGTTAAATATGGGCCGTAGTGCGTTTATAGCCTTGACACCCTTAAGAACCAGATTATCGGTGTTTTTACTCCAGTTAACTTTGTCGTCAATTATTGTACCAAGATATTTGACTTGACGACTCCAAGGGATGATATGATCATTTATTTTAATTTTCTTAGATGGTACCGAACGTCGTCTAGAGAACATTATACATTCAGTTTTATTGGAGTTTAACTTTAGCTTCCACTTGGTAAAGAAGTCACTGAGTAGATCAATGGAAAGTTGTAGCCGACCGATCACCAAATCACAATCCTCCGATGTTGTATATGATGCTGTGTCATCAGCATAAATAGCGAGTTGTGTATGTGGCTGTTTGGGGATATCGTTTATATACAGTGAAAAGAGGTATGGACCCAAAATTGAGCCCTGAGGTACACCAGCTGGTATATGTTTAAGAGAAGATCTATGATCGCCAATGGCTACCGAAAACGAACGGTACGAATATTAATATATTACTAATATAATATATTAGTTAATATTAGCTTATGTTGTTATAGCTTCTACTTCAGTGGTCCTACATATCAGTATATTCATAGACTACGTCGCTGATGCGACTATATTGAATTAATTTATATTACTTATTCAAACATAAACTTTGTTAATGGAATTTTACACTTGTATCAACGTAACCTCGATGACATTAGGCTGTTATTTACACATCGTAAGATAACAGAAAGCGAAATAACAAGATATTAGCAGAATGTTATCATTATAATTCCAATTTTACTATTGTTAGTGATGTCGAACTCGAGTTATCGATAAATTTCGCAAAAACCGTGTTCAGGATTCATCTCAGGATTTGCGAAGGAATACGAGGGATCAACGTTATTTTATGAAACACTTGTAAGCTTATGATTATATTTTAACTGCAGTTAATTGGAATTACATACAGTTTATTCAATTTAGATAAAGTTTCTCTCTCTCCGTATCGCTAATTGCATATGACGTGTGATTTACGAATGATCGCGCACGTGGTCGCGTGATGTGTGTGTGATTGTAATCAGTTGGCTTCGTTATTATAGTCGCGTCCGTGAGTCATTAATGCGTGGTTGTAAGTGGTCGACAGTCGGAAGTGACAATATATATATATATATATATATAGAATTTTTTATTAATTAATATTTTATTTATCAGCGACTGTCTGACTATATATTTTTTTTATAATTCATTCTTTTCATATCGAGCTTTTCATAACCTGAAGTATCATCAAAAATAAAAATTATTTTTTGAATCAGAATATTTATTTGACGTACAAAACTATCGATTGTACTACTAACTACTTCTCAATTTGTATCTAGTAACAGTTTATTCTAGTCTAGATGTTCATATATCAACAAACTCAGATTTGATAAATTATTAAAAGCAAAACAATATAATTAGCTCTTATGTAGGGATTTAGTAACCGAAAACTTCGATTTATGTATAGGCTTACGATTAATATGTTTACATTTTAAACTTTAATTTGCAAAGGCAAGGGATATTCAGTGACTAAAGTTGACTCTTCCGAAGACACCAAACCAAATATTTTATTAAGAGAGTCGCTTAATACAGGAGGGTAGAAAAGTTGATATATTAATTAACTAGTGAATAAGTCCGTCAGGCCGAAGAGTCACTTCGTTTAACGCAAGCGCAGTAAAGATCTGTCAAGATACGCCCTTAGGTAGTGTGAACTCGACGTTCGGTCGACGCGCACGAGCTTGGCCCGAGTGCCCGTATGCGATGTTTTGTTCCTCAACAAATAAAAATCGAACTTATGGGTATACGGTGTGAAAAGTTGGCGTGAAAGCGCACGAGTTATGTAGATAGTTTAATTTAAAGTTTTCACGAGTTACGAAGTGCGTTTTTAAACTATACGGGTTTTTTTAATTCTATAATTTTTTTATTTGTTGGGATTTCGTTGTGTTGTATGTAGTGGTGTGATGTGTCGGATGATGGACGAGAAAAGTTTATCTCAGTTTACGGTGAGTGAGTATTTTTAGATTCGAATAACGTTGACGATTTTGATTTATGGATTTTCGATTCGTTCGTTTGTCTTGATATATAGTTTGTGTATTTGTTGTGAGACTCCAAAACTAAATTGTGTGTTGTTTTAAAAGTGTTTTCGTTAGTTTTGTTTTTATTATAATTAAAAATGTTAAGCCTGTAAAATTCACTACTTGTGTATTTTAATCAGTGTAAACTGAATCTTAACTATGTAGCCGATTGTATTATTTCTTTTCACGATTTCGAAACAATTTCTGACTTCGCAATACGAAAAATTTCGTGAAGTATTCATAAATAAACATAGGTTCCAGAGATTTCCCAGAGATTGGGATTTTTGTAATAAAATTTTTAGGATTCACTCTTTAACTTTTCCATACTAATTTTTTTATATAATTTTTGTTTTTGCTACCGGAAACCAGGCGATAAAAAATATAAATAAGGCAACAAAAATCCCTTAAAATTCTCTCAGAGTTTTATTTAATCATACTTTTTCGAAGTTTTGGGAACTGATTTCATTAAATTTAGTAAGCGATTCTTGGGCAAATATTTTTTCGTCTGAAGTTATGATATAAGTTTGAAACTAATTACGTTGATCGCGTGTTTGTTGAACGGTTAAATGTTAGGTTAATATTTACGGGAACACGATAACGAACTGATATCAATCTGTCTATATTTTTAGCCGACTTCTAAAAGAAAAAGAGATTCTCAATTCGATTGTATTTTTTTATTTGATTTTATTTTATTGGACTTGTGGTCCCATTTAAATTTGATCTGAAGACTACTTTTTAAGTAATCTTTGATAACGCGTATTTGCTTGACTATTGTTTCGCTTACTTGTATTTTATTTTATTGCGATAGTTTACAGCTTTATAAGTAATCCATAATAAAAATCGAAAAAATTAATAACAAACTACCACATATACACTTAAGTTGTATTATTTGTCGATGTAATTGAAGTCGGTTTTTTTTCATTTGCGAGCAATCACCATAGTTTGGTACGTTTTCTTTTTTATAAACACATAAATATTAGTATTAATTCGGTAGTCAATTTATGAAATGAAAATTATAAATTCAAATATTTTGACCCTTCATTTAATATTTATTAATATTATTATAATTAATAAATACATTTGTTATGAAATATCGTTCCGTTCCATTCTATTCCGTTTGTTAAATGTTTTTAAAAATATAGCCAATAATGAAAAGCGCGATATGTAATTTTTTTAACTGGTGATATTGTGTAGATTTAATTACTTTTTATTACGCCTTTTAACCGAATTTAAAAAGAAAGAGATTCTCAATTCGACTATACAGTGTGTACCGATTTTGACGATTCTTTTTAAATTGAAAGATTGTGCTTTTCATGTGGTGCCGCTTAAATTTGATGGTGATTTGTCGAGTACTTTTTGTGCTATCCCAACAATGCGTATAGAGGGTTTTTATGACAACCTACATTATACTAATTACTTGTTGATGTAATTGAAGTCCTTTTTTTTCAAAATTATTTCTTATTTAATCCATACATACCTATCTATCTTCGTTTGAACTTAGATATAAAATAATTTTGTTTGCTGGCAAACGAAAAAAAACCGACTTCAATTACATCGACAAGTAATACAACGTAGGTAGACGAAAGTAGTCAAGTAAATACGCACTATCAAAGATTACTCCAAAAATTGTAATCAGATCGCGATTAAATTTAAATGTTACCACGTGATAAACATTGGCTTTCGATTAAATTAAAAATCATCAAAATCGGTACTCCCAGTAAAAAGTTATGCGGATTTTCGAGAGTTTCCCTCGATTTCTCTAGGATCTCATCATCAAATCCTAGTTTTCTTGTCATGGTACTACACTCAGAATATCTCCTTTCCAACAAACAAAAAAAAAAAAATTATCAAAATCGGTTCACAAGCGACGAAGTTATACCCAAAAATATATAAAAAAATAGACGATCGAATTGAGTAACCTCCTCCTTTTTTTAAAATCGGTTAATAAAACAAAATATACCAACTGTATTAGAATATATATTTATGAAACAAAGTATTTCCTTTGAAACCAAGGTTTTTTTAAATAACAACAAGGCAATAAGGCTCTTTTAATTCTTTACTTTGTAAGGTCTCCTCGACAAAATCCGATACTTTTCAAGCAAGGTAATAAACGTTTCTGTTAAAATATTTTTTGGTTTACTAGTTCGTAGCAGGAAAACATTTTTTTGAAGCGTTACAAATACCTTGTTGTTACATTAAATTATTATATTGGCAAACAAAAACGTGTTTTTTGTTGTATTATAGTTTGATGTTAAAATGTAGTTGTTTTATTTATGTCGACGTTTGTGATTACTGTTTTGTTGTGTTCACTTCTTAGTAATATGAAATTTCTGAGACGCAAAAAAAAATCTACTTCATAATTACCATACTTACAGCCAAAGTAAACGAAAAGTAAGTAAGTAAATTGAGTAGCCTTTTGTACTTTTTCTTCCATTTTATTTTAATTTTTTCACGTGTGTAATAAAAAATATATTATTACTATTACGGCACAGGAATTTCCACGGATCCGCAAGCTGTGTGAGGCGTCCCAAGCGCCAATAGATTCACTTGGGACACATTAAAATGCTCATATATAGTTTTTAACAATAAAATACGCCTATATCAATAAGCCAGAAGCATTATAATTATTACATAAAATATTTCACTTTTATAAGCGTGAACAATATGACACTTAATTATCATTTCTGTCATCTTTAATAATTAGCAATCATCAAGATAATAATTAGATGTTTTGATTTATCAACGTTAATTGTTTTTAATATTTATCATTTATATAAAGTATTAAGAATACTCCCAGTCTTCATAAACGCTTCGCACATAACGGCCCTCAGTAGAATTTACCCCTATTACGGGGGTCCGGAAACACACACAATATACAAGCACAAACACCCAGACCACGACAAATATCTATATGGCCAATACAAAATATATCTGTCGTGAGCGGGCATCGAACCCGCAGCCGCTAGCGCAACAGCCAGTGCTGTTACCGCTACGCTAACGCGTTATCAAAGTCCTACTCTATAAAGTCTACACGTATTATCGACAAGTAAATTCAGATAAACTAAAAATAAACGCCACCCTGCGCCAATCTGACAAAACGGTATAACTCGATACTTCAAAGGATTGCTGTAAGTCTTCGCTGTGGTATTAGTATACTCTAGGTATATCAAAAACAATTTTATATAAGCTTTATATGTTATAGTGTTGTCAAAAACCTTTGTTGTTCCGAAACCAATGCGGGCTGCGAGTACATTTGTGCTTTATAGGATTTAGGTTTGTTACACAAATAGTACATGAGCTTATTCCAAAGATCGATAATATGACAAGATTAAGAAAATGTGTATAAATATATACGTTACAGCCTGTAATATCCCACTACTAGGCATAGGCCTCTTTTTCCATGTAGGAGAAGGATCTTATTCATCACGCTGCTCCAATGCGGGTTAGAGAATATATTCCATACTATGAGTAGCGATCGCTATTAGGGGGACATGACAACAACCGGGACCGACGGCTTAACGTGCTCTCCAGGGCACGGTGGGGAGACCCACAAGGACTGCACAAACACCCAGACTACGGAAAACATTTGTATGGCCAATACGAATGTTTGTTATCTGCGGTGATCGAACCCGCAACCGTCAACGCAACAGCCACAAGCCAGTGCTGTGACTGTTACGCTAACGCGGTTTCAATAATCGTTAATAGATATATAATGTATAAATGGTATAATCGTCAAATATTTTGTGAAACAATATTTAGTCTTTGGTTAAACTGTACCGAGCAGTGGAATTCTATACACAATCAATAAACAATAGTCAATCGTAATTCGTCCTCAAGGATAAAATATGACACATAGCCAAATAAAATATACCTTTTAAGTTCTTCAAAATCATGTAAATTTAATGTTAAAGTAATTACAGGAACACTAAAATGTCAAATTTATAACCAACGTCAAGGAACAAAGCTTTTGATCACAAGCGTTTCATCACGAAAATCTTAGCAGTTATCTGTTCGATTCAGAATATTATCATCAATACCTACGTGTAATAAAAATGTAACGGGTCGCTGTCTGTACATTTAAGATATATGAGAAAAAATATTATTGGGACTTTTATCAACGCAAATAACACCCAAAATAATATTTGTCAGAATTTTTGTCTGTTTGTCTGTGCACGCTAATCTCAGAAACGGCACATTCGATTTAGATGTGGTTTTTGCTTAACATTTTTGGTTTCATGTCAATCGGTTCATAAATAAAAAAAGTTATGCTAATTTAAAGAAACACGTTGAACATGTAAAGTCACTATTCCACGTGGACGAAGTCGCGAACACAGCCAGTTTATCAAAGAAAGTGCAATGACATAAAACTATACCATGACAATTGCAAAACAAGTCAATCATTTCCTTTATTAACATTATTCCATAAAACTTAGCGTAATTAATCTTAAATGTTATAGCCATAAATTGATCATGAACTTTTCTATAAAGAATAAATTTGATGAGTCTATACGGTAATTTTAAGTATTATCATAACAAGAAATTATTATAACGTGTTTTCAAGAAATATAATTTTTGAAACACAAATGTTTTTATGAGCGTCTTGTTCTTAACGTATGACAGACGAGAAAAGTGACTTTCCTTTGTTATTCTTCCTTGTAAGACAGAGGTCTTTTAACAACAACTTGTTCTCGTACAAGCCTGTTGAAGCCCTTGTTTGTTTTTCTTATGTAGCTATGGGTTATGAGTTTGTTATTAACTCAATGTTTCGTTTCTCATAGACTTCGCAACGATTTTGAATTAGTTAATATGATAATGAATTTGCTTATCTGTTTTAACTTTTAAATAAAAAAAAAGTATGTAATTTTATTCTTTAAAATATTGAGGATAAAATTATATTCAGCCTTTATATTCTAATTATTCTGTTACCTTAAAATATGTTCTTATGCCTATCTGTAAATATTTAATTTCTCACAAACGTTATAATTTTTTTTTGCTTCTCAAAGTTTATTGTCACAGAATCAATCAATAATGTTTTTACTAATCAACAACAAATCATCTCTTGATTTCTATGATATAAATCGTGACGTTTATGTTATCTAGGATCGTGATAATATATTTAAAATAAAATTAAAATTAAATATAAATGGAAAAGTTCGATCTGAAATATTTACAACTAATATAATAGTGAGGCGTGTTCTTTTTTTTTCATTTTTAATATAGGTAAAGCCTATCTTTTATTAGTGATGCGGTTAAACACTGATAGCACTCAAGTCGATTTATTGCAATCGATGGAAACCTATCAGCTTCGTGACTTCATAGAAACAACTCAATTTAAATCCACTACTCGCCATCTAATGTATGACTATATTCGTTTTCAACCGACCTGTAAAAAGGAGGAAGTTATCAATTCGACTGTATTTTTTTAGGGTGAACCGATTCCGATGATTTCTTTTTTCAATCGATGGTTTATTTAAATTTTATTGAGATCAAAAAAGTACCAATTTACTAGGCGTTATTACTTGGCAAATTTTTCGTCTACCGAAGTAATATTTATTACTTGTCGATATATATTAATTGAAGTTGTTTTTTTTTCTGTTTGCGAGTAAACACAATTATATTTTATCGAATACTCTTAACATATACTTATTTTATTAAATTAGTTTTATTTCTGACTTCGTAAATTAAAATCTGCAATATTTTTTGTAATAAAAATAAGTAAACGCTTTAATTAAAATATTGTTTTTATAGTTGAAAGATAGGTTGGTTCTGTAACTGGAGTTTCTTTTGCTAGTGATCGCTCGCACGTTTCCTAATCCTGACACAGACCACTTTTAATAATTTATCTGGAGTGTAAACACTATTAAAGGAAACTACTAAGATTTTTTTTAATTGTTTATATTTATAATATACAAATAATTTTTAGTAGTTATTATTAAGGAAATTAATACTTTTTTTGAAAACACTGTTTAATCGAGAATATGTGCCTATAATAAATCAAGCTACGAATCAAAGATGAGGTCAATATAGATATACTCACAGGTCTCATCTGAATCGAAGATGTACGAAGTTATATTCTCTTAATAGTCAATTTATTAGTAATCGATTTATTTACGATGAAGCGTTTATTGAAGCTATCTAGTTTTTATAGGTTAATCGAAATAAAAGAATTTTAAAGCTATTTCGGTAAATTACGACTCTACGACATCTTATGTTATCGATTTAGTTAGTGATGATTTTAATGGTGTGATCATTTTAATTATAATTTACTAATTACAAATTCGTTTTTTTTACAAATATGTATATCGACTGTTGATAACATTTATGGTGTAATGGTGCGATTTCGATTCTCACTCGAGGCAGATTTTCGTTTTTTATTTATATTATTTTCTAAATTGTATGTACGCCTTGTGGGTCTCCTAAACGTGTCTAGGAGAGCATGTAAAGCTGTCGATCCCTAAAATTATCATAAACATCTGACAGCGTTACTCGTGGTCGGGAATTTATCAATAAACCCGCAATGCCGCATGGTGGATCTAGCTCGAACCCTTCTCTTATATAAGGAAAGGGGAATGTTACAAGCATTGGGTTTTTACGGGCTAAATTAATCAATTATCATATTAAATGTTTACGGTTCTATTTATATATCTTATATATTTTAGTTCAGAAAATATTATATAGTTTTTAGATCCAATACCCTTCGGCTACCAAAATAATCCTTAATTACTACGCCTCTCAATATTTTTGTTTGTAACAAAGCCACACGTGTGTATTTGACAGTTAATTATAACATTATTTGAATTTTACTAAATACTAGCTTTGCCCACGACTTCTTCCGCGTGGAATTTAACAAAAAAATTATTTTTTAGTTCGCATAGTTATACAGTAAATAAATTTCTAAAATAAAAGTAGCCTAAGTTACTCCTTATTACATCAGCTATCTACAAGTGAAAGTCCCGTCAAAATTGATCCAGCAGTTTCGGAGATTAGCCAGAATAAACAGACAGAAGGACAGACAGACAAAAAATGTAAAACATGTTATTTTGGTATATGTACACACGTACATCCATATGCATTTAGTAAAAAGCGGTTATATTAATATTACAAACAGACACTCCAGTTTTATTTATTTGTATAGATGATTTTTTATTACATTATGTTTAACAATATTTTATGTTTTAATTTCAAAAAAAAACATTACCCAGTTAATGCAATTAAAATGTATATAAAGTCGCAACTAAGACTCATTTTACTATATTTATTAGAACACAACTATCAAACTCATTTCGTTTAATAGAAATACAATTTCTACTTTTAACAGGCCAGCATCGAAGAAGTTTCAATTACTTTAGTGCCTCTAACAGCAATGGACTAATAAAAATACCGTTCTTATGACGCATCTTTTAATAAACTCAATCTCAAATGAATATACTATTTTAATAATACCGCTTTTGTTTCACTTTTTTTTTTTGTAAAAAAATGGTTACTAATATACATATAGCCTTTTTCTTTCTTAATGGAAACTAAATTGCTTCTTTTAGAGAAACCAGGTATACATTCTTTTAATATTAATTCAAAGTAAATAATATTTATTTCAAACTAGCCGATATGGTGAAATTTCCAATTTGTTGCGTTCGGGATACATACCTACATTTCACCGATTTATTTATATAGAATTAAAAAAAAAAAAACATAAAAAAACTGAACAAGATATACTTACTTTTGCTCATTATAATTCATATTATTTTCTATTATAATAACTTATAAACAAACTGACTTTGTTTTTTATATAAAAAAATATAAGTATTTTAAGAATCAAGAGTAATGAACATCATACAATTCATCTCGCGTAACTAAATGCACTTGACCTGCATACGCTTCATAATTGACCGTTTAGAATTGTACACAATATATGTACAGAAAAGTTCGGGTTGTAATCGTTATTTTATTTTATCATAACACGTTTGAAATACCTCACAAAGAAAAATATGATTTTGTATAAATGTTTATTAGTAATTGATAATTGTCTCTACAATGTTCTAACTGAATGAGAATAAATTAATTATAATATGAGAATAGTTCGTATAGTCATTATTATTATTTAGGTAAATCATTTTGGCTACAATTTTTAGAAAAAAATGATGCAGCAGAGGAACATTACTTTTAGGTAACCTGCTGTTTATGCAGGAGGACATTTTTAATTCGACTGTATTTTTTTAATGTTTGGCATTTTTTTTTACTGTACCGTGTGTACTGCACTATGTTAATTTAGATGATTTTTATCGAATTCTTGAACAAGATCTGACGAGTACTTATTGAGTTATACCAAAAATACGTATTAAAATTACGCTGTTAACTTGTCTATATAAATTGAAGTCTGTTTTTTTCATTTACGAGCAAAACCCAGTTATTAAATGCAGCTGTTTAATACATTAACGGGTTTATATGAACGAATATATTCAAACCAAGAAGTGTTCATTTGTATCGCGTTTCGTACATGTTCACTTTTTTCGATAAAAAAGCGAACCATTTGCTCTAATAATGTTTTTATGCATCCCACAAACGCGCGTCACGCACGCGTGTTATCAGCGTATAAAAAAATTTCGTGCTACCATAACACGAAGTTTTATTTAATTTAATGAAATATTTTATTGGTAAAGCTTGCGAGACACTTTTTGTGTTAAAACTTTTTAATAAAAAAACTTTAGTACTAGGGACAAATATATTTTAATTCACTTGAAAAAAATAACTATTCTAAATCGCTTTAAAATCGCTCTTTTTAACTATTATTTTTCGTCTATTAAAAATAATAATCATTACAGTAATTGAATATATTTTAATTACACGTCATTTCAAGCACTAAAATACCAATGTTTAGTTATCTGCCCGTTGGCGCAGTTTGTAGTGACCCTGCTTTCTGCTCCGAGGGTTGTGGGTTCGATTCCCACCCCGAGTCTGGGTGTAATATAAATATTTATTTATATATTTATATATGTATTATTTATAAGTATGTTTATCGAAAAAAAAAAAATTATATATACCAGTCGGCTGTTACCTATAACACAAGCATTAAGTTGCTTACTTTAGGTACGGACGACCATGTGTGTATTGTGTAAATAAAAAAAAAAAAAAAAAAAAAAAATCTATGAGGACACTTCTTTCTATACAAGGTAAAATTATCGTATATGGTATCAAGATGGTATCAAGATGTAACCTGTTATTACGTGTTATTAACCTTAGAGTGATAGAACTATGAGCATTTTGCCACCCGCGGCATAAAAATCGTGTTATTTTTAGAATTTGTCAAAATTAAGCATCTCAGTATCTGTCTATTCGTACCTGAGCCCTTTATTTTAGAAATTATAACTACAACACACAACATTGTTGTTAGTGTGTCATGTTTAGCGGCAAATTGCTTACTGGGTGAGTTGATTTTATTTTAAATGTCTTCAACTGTAAGCGATTCACGAATCATACAAAATAAAAAAATAAGTTGCACAAATTGCTGCGTGGTTGGAAGAGAATTCAGAATTAAAAGAAACCGCTCCACAAAGTTTATTGGAAAACGTATCTGAATGTGATCATAGTGATCATTATACTGATATGGAACCAATCAGTGGTAGAATCTGACAAGGCTGTGTCATCAATGTCCCGAGTCGTAGTCGAATATAACGTAGTAGCTACCCCGTCTTCGCACCTCGACGTTTTTTTTTTTTTATGTCACTAGGTCGGCAAACAAGCGTACGGCTCACCTGATGCTAAGCAATTACCGCAGCTTATAGACACCTGCAACACCAGATACATCGCAAGCGTATTGCCGTCCCCATCCCCCCAAGAGCTCTGGTCACCTTACTCACCAACAGGAACACAATACTGCTTGAAAACAGTATTATTTAGCTGTGATCTTCTGTAAGGTCGAGTTACGAGTACTACCCCAGTCGGGCTGCTCCATATTTTGAGCAGGAAATTCCTGCTGTGCCCTACATCAGTTAGTACCTACCGACGTAGTCGCAGACGTGGCGGTGTCACCAATTGCTCTTCTTGATTCAAAATCACTTTATACCAGCAATTTGGAAACGTATGGTGGTAAACAACCAAAAGTAGAGTTTATTGCTAACAATAGTCTAAGCGCCTCCTTGAAAAGATCATCGAAAAAATATTTTTATATTGACCGAAATATAACAATGTATTTTATATATACAATAATATGTTAACTAATTGACGTAAAGTAAAATACATTATATTTTACGTCAATCCCTCTCGCTGATGATGTTGTTGCTAACCACCAAACTAAATAAAACTCCTCCTGTAGAGAAGTTGAGCAGTATGCCTGTCCAAAAATTAAAGAATGACCATAATAATTGCAACGAACATTGTAATTGTACATGTATCTGAGCTTTTTTGCTTAAATAGATGTCTTATGTGATGAAAGCGTTTAATTTGATTAAAAGTTGTATTTTATAAAACGTTCCCCAAAGCTATTTTGTTTTCTTATACTCAGTATAAAACTTTAATAAATCTTTAGAAAATGAATATATAGTATTAATGATAATATCTTTGAAAACTTCGTAACTTTTCATTAAAGAATAATGAAATCAAAAGTAATGTACACGTACCAAATTTAAAAAATGGAATGGATAAAATATAAAATATAAATTAAAAAGAAAATTGTGAAATATAATTTCTTGACAACTATTAAAAAATATTTTTATAAAAAATGTAAAAATATAAAATGAGGTTTGATTATTACTCTATTATAAAAAGTCTGTATGCGTGGGTACGCCACAAATGCAATTTTCCGATAGTTTATATTTTATTCTTTCCTTTCAAAGTAATTCTGTATTTACTCAACTGTTATTTATAAATAATAATATAATATGCGCTCATATATAATATAATATGAGCGCGCACGATAATTTGAGCGCGCACGATGTTCCCCACTCCATCTCTCGCGTTTTACGGAAAGACGCGACTACTCTAGGGTTAAAAGCATTATTTAATACTTAATTCAAGCGAAGTAATAATTAAAACTAGTAATCACAGTATACATTTCAGAACTAATAATTTTGTACATTTTCCATTATATAATTAGGTATATTTTGTAAATCTTAGAATAAAGCGTTTTTTAAAGAATATTAGTCTTGCTAATATTTTAAAACGTAAGGAATGTTTTTCTTCTTTTAATTTTGTATTGTGGATAAAGCTTAATAAACCATGTAGAGTTGTGTTTCTCATAATATCTATATTACAAATAATAATCGTATACCTGTAGCCTTAACTTAAAGATATGAGCTTTTTGGCTTTTAAAATATGAATGTAACAATACTGATAAAGTCACCTAGCTATTTCTTTCAAGGTATTCCCATTGGTATTTACGGCAATTTTCATAAGTGTATAATATACTTCCAAGCAGTATTATTGTAAAAAGGGAAAAATAATAAAAGCAAATTCATGGTTCGAACGTTTTTTTTTTTTTCATAATTTATATGAAAAAGGATAAGTGCAAGTCATTCTCGCTAGCAATTTTTTTAGACTGGCCTTAAATGTTTAATCCCACATATGTTTATTGCAGATCAAAATCACTTAAAGCAATCGTCTCGTATCATCCTTAGGCCATATTTTAAATTATATATTGGCAATTTAGGGAGTTATGACAATTTTTTTTGATGGTCACTAATGTGGCTCACTAAGGTACAGTGTTGTGTGTGCATGCATAGGTAAGGTTAGGTTTTTATTTATTCAAATAGCGTCATGAGCATTTTACCATTTCAATGATAGATAGACTGATGAACACCGGAGTTTTAGTTACTATGGCATACTTTGAGGATGGAACAACGTATCAAAAATATTAAATTGTTTAACTTATTTTACGTGTATTAAATGTTTCAAATCACTTACCTCGAATAGACAATATGTACTGCAACTGTGAAGTTTCTTATAATCTCCTAATGACTATCAAAGTTTAGACAACCATCTTCAAGCAATATTATTCATATAAAAAATGTTAAGTCTAGGTCTTTTCCATTTGAGTGTGAACAGGATCATTTGAACTAACAACGGGATTTTAAAAATCTTTTATAATAAATGTGAGAATTGTAGTTTCAAGATATGTTTATATCGCGTAAATGGGTTATAAAATGAAAAGCTAGTAGAGTTAACCGACCGAAGCGTCATCATCGTCATTACAGCCTATACAGTCCACTGCTGGACATAGGCCTCCACAAGTTTACGCCAAAAATAACGTGAACTCATGTGTTTTGCCCATAGTCACCACGCTGGGTAGGCGGGTTGGTGACCGCAGGGCTGGCTTTGTCGCACCGAAGACGCTGCTGCCCGTCTTCGGCCTGTGTATTTCGAAGCCAGCAGTTGGATGGTTATCCCGCCATCGGTCGGCTTTTTAAGTTCCAAGGTGGTAGCGGAACTGTGTTATCCCTTAGTCGCCTCTTACGACACCCACGGGAAGAGAGGGGGTGGCTGTATTCTTTAGTACCGTAGCCACACAGTACCGACAGACACAGACCGAAGCGTAACTCAAATTAATAAAACGCACGCTAGGATGTCTGACACCTCAGTTCTACCGTGACCGAGGTTGCTGTCTTTACAGTTGGCATTCGGTATTCGGCGTAGAGCATTTAAAAAACACAACAAACCACGATAAAATACGAAAAAGTAGTTTTATTATAATCAAAACTATCTTTGAAAGACAATCCAACAATTAGTTGCTCGTGAAGCAACGTCTAATCCTTCATCTAGAAACACTTGTAATCATAATTAATCTGTAACACTAACGGGTATTCCTTAGGGGTAATTTTTTTACGTCTTTTTTTTTTCTTGTATATTATAGGTTTCTTTTATATAATTGCTACACTTATATGACAAAAATTTACGTAAATAAAACGTTTAATACAGATAACATTTACACAATTTACTGGCAACTCTCTTATTATAATTACGATTAATATGTGCTTTCAAAGTTTTAACAAATTAATATTCATACAGATTATGCACGTTAGTTTACTCAGACTTAATCACCAAGTGTCATTGAATTCATTTTAATCTTATGTTAAGTGTGTAACGTTATGATTGCTCTTTAATTCTAATATTAACTATAATCCATACTTGATTTAAATAAAACATACGCCCGCCTCATTTACAAAGTGTATTTTTAAATTGATATTAATAAAAACTCATGCACCCTCTTCGTTTATATTGTACTTGACCCGCATGCATTCATCAGATTGATAATCTCGCGCCGTATGTAGGGTATTAAGCAATTTGTCCCAGCCGTTGTCCCAAGTGGTCATTAAACACACTTTAGAGAAAGGATTCATTATTAGTAGTACCGTACTTATTATCTATTGTATTAAATTTAAATGTATTTTTTTTTTAATATAATACTAACCAAAAAAAATTAAAATTGTTAATTTCATATACAAAGTGTTTTTCACTTCAGCCTAACGCGGTCCAAAGCTGGACATAGGCCTCCATAAGTTCGCGCCAAAAATTGCGTAAACTATATGTGCTGCCCGTAGTCACCACGCTGGGTACATGGTTGGTTACCGCAGGGCTGGCTTTGTCGCACCGAAGACGCTGCTGCCCGTCTTCGGCCTGTGTATCTCAAAGCCCGATGGTTATCCCGCCATCAGTCGGCTTTTTAAGTTCCAAGATGATAGTGGAATTGTGTTATCCCTTAGTCGCCTATTACGACACCCACGGAAAGAGAGGGGGTGGCTATATTCTTTACTGCCGTAGCCACACAGCTATACAAAGTGTACTACCACATTAATATGGTTTCACAATTTGAGCTTAAAGGTTGTTCATTCCGTATTTATGATTCCATAATGATAGCTCTGTAATCTTCTTAAATGATTCCTATTATCTTCCTTGCAATCGTCACAGAATATAACGAGATAAGACTATCTAAAATTTAAATAAAGTATAAGAAGTATAAGATTTTATATACATAAAGAAATGACGTAATATGAATAACAATTCCCAAATCCATTTCACAGCCCACTCTGTTTTCATCTCGGCGGAATGGAAAAAATAGGTTGGACAGTTTCGTTCTCATTACTGTTATGTTCTAAAAAAATGTCTCCTTTCTTAACCGAAGTAATGTAACTATTACTGTCCTTAAACACATTTTTTTTGTACAAAAATATATATTTTTTATTTTTCTTTTAATCTATCGCTATTTTTAAATCAGATACCACCACTTAAAACTAATTCAAACTAAAAATAAAACTTAATTTTAGACACAAGAAGCTATTTTTAAAACAGTAAAAATTTATATTTTTAATATCATTGTGCAACTCTTTAATTTGGCAACTAGTTTTTGTCACGAGATTAGTGTAGCAAACCGTAACATTCCACGAATTCGAGAATTCAAACGTTTTCGACAATGTTTCTATTATTCAGTGAGCTTATGACTTTATTTATTTTATTTATTCATTAATTTTCGATTATATTTTACATATAATATTATATGATTTCGAATGAAGGTGGGGGGGGGGGGGGTTAAAAGGGTATTGTGCTTTGCGTGCGAGTTTAGCTTGCTACGCCACTGTGAAAAGTCCTGTTGATAAATTATTATTTTATAAAAAAAAAGTTATTCTCAATATTTAAGTCATAAATTTTTCAATCAAGTGGAAAAAATCACGTGTAACGCGAAAAAAAACGATAAATTACTTCTGAATTCAACTTCAACGTCGAATAACTTTGAAAGGAGTGAATTTAATTAAAAATGTTAAGAAACTTTTTTGTAGACTATTAAATTTCCTTTGAAAAAATAATAATTTTGAACCATTAAAATATTGATATTTCTGGTAGTTACTACTTACATAATTAAAAAAATAATAATCAGTGTTGAAGGCACGACCACAAGGAAACGGCTTGTTTTAAATTAATTTACTAAGAAAACTTTTTTTTAGGAAATTTAATTTCCTTTAAGAATACGCATCGTTCAAATTTTTCAGATTGATAATTGCCGAGTTTTTAAGTAAAAAAATTAGATTACTTTTAATAACCCCTTGTTATTATTATATATTATATACCTTATATTTGCCCTTAATATTATTATCAAGGGTTTAAACTTTCACAATAATCTTTTTTTATCATCAATGAATGATATTCTCATGAATGATATTTTTTTAATAGTATCAATAAAAAAAAAATGTTTAGGCCAGTCTAATAAATACATACATTCAGAAGGTTTAACTGAAATGAATTAACAAAAATCACTTTCGTGCTTGTATTGACTCAAGTGCCAACGATTTTTAGACGGTTTTAAGTAATTTAATTCCTAAATTACTTTGTACTCCTACTTAATTAAACTATCCTAATGTGAATAAGCCTTTAAATACGTTGAAACGGTTGGTCACCTTTCCTTAACAGAAGCTGTATTTGATTTCTAAATGTAGCGGAAATTTAATGTAATTTGCGGCAGCTATTCTTAGTCAACGCTCAAAGGTTAAAATTTTGACGATATAATTTAAACGATAAGTGTTAAATCTCTATTAGAAATAAAATAAGAAATTTTTTGGTCTAATTCACGTTCTTCTATCTGCTTCTTCTATAACTCAGTAAATAAATCGTGAATAGACGATAGATATTTGTCAAGTGTACAACTTGTCAGTGATGAGTCACTAGAAATAATAAACACGATTTTACGTGCTTTTTGATTTAAGTGCAATTGTATTGAAATTCACAATTAATTTTCAGTACATATCTCGTGAATACTGATGTATCTACAGTTATATTATTTTGAACCTAAAACTTTTGTCAACTGTTAAAATTCAGGTTAACTATGTGAATAAGCAAGTATCATAGTAAAAAAAAAATCTAAAAGGGATATCTTTATCTTCTGTTTGAGGGGCATTTCACCAGGATATTCATTCCAGAGTTTACACAAATACAAGCTATAGCGCGTAAAGAAAAAAAAAAAAAAAGAAATTAAACTGTAACAAGTATTATTTGTCACGTAATTAAACACTTGATAACTGTAAGAAAAGATACTACTAAATTATTTTTCGTAACTACCTTCAAAATTTAATGTTTATCAAAAAACCTAAATATATATTGAAAGAGAGTATATATTCTACAAAAGAATACACTCAAATTTAATCTAGCTCACTTGATGTACGAACACCAAATTTTTGAAATTTTTTTTTTTGCTTTTTTGTAAAATGATGTTTTTCGACTTGAATCAGTTGTCCGTTTCCCGTGATTTAGAAATTCATCCTGCATTGACTAGATATCGCTCGTAAAACAGCGATGCTTTGTATTATAGTATTGCTTGCGTGATTGAGGGACAGCACATAATATAACAGTTGAGGTTTACAGTAGAACATTGACAATGCATATAGCCTTACAGTGAATGCCTTTGACAATGCAATTACGTTGTGTTGATCTAACGTTAGAGCACGTCATCCGTATAAATATAAAGTAATAAATTGTATATTAAATAAAATAAAAATTTCTCAAATACTTAAATTATTCTCTATGCTATAACTTGAATTTCTTTTCTTATAAATCTATTTTTCAGGCCGCGGTTACTATATTAAAATAAATAGCGTATTCTATCGTATTTTATTTAAAAATGTAGATCTTAATTTTTTTAAGTAAATTGTATTTATGTGTGTATAATATGTAAGTAAATACATGTACTCATTTACGAAGAGCAATGTAAGCAAATACTGTTGCAGAAACATTAATTTATTGTGTGGATACATGTATGTAGGTGCAAAATGATTTTAAAAAAATCATAAATTATTAATTTTAGAACTAAAAGATTTATGTTGTACTGTCTTAAAATATCAACTTTAACGAACTTTTTTTTTCAAACAAGGAATCCTCAAATGTAATGACCATAAAATTATATATTTGAATTTTAATAACGAATAGGTACGCTAAGATATATATAATTATAATAGTACACTGGTTTTTGAGACAAATTTAATAATATAAATAACTTAACTTCTTAAACAAATTGTACGTAAGATAATTCTGTTTCCTATAAAATACGACCCGGTGCAACGATAGCCCCGCAACTCGAAAGACCAGGGTCAGGCATAAATCTTTAAAAAGATAAATGCGACGGAGTCAAAGTTATCTGGATGGACCATTTATAATCCGTTTCAGTGCAGCTGTTAGTTTTGCACTGCTGAGGACACCCGTTAATCTTGATGAGCCCGACTGTTGACTTTGTGAAATTAACTCTTTGTTTAAATGGGTAAAAGGCATTTTTAAAGCGTCTCAAAAAATAGCCCTAGATGTTTATCTGATTTAGAGGGTAATTTTTTTAAATTGTTAAACACTAACGCTTAGGATTAATCTAGAAGTCCTTAAGTAGTGTTAACTACTCTACTCAAAATCTGCTCTAAGTTTTATGATTTACTTATCTATATATTAATACGTGAAGCGCGGACGGAGAAATATGAAATTTCGTACACTTGTAGTTTATATAGAGGAGTGCAGAATGCTAATATTTTTTTATGCATAAAAATAATTGAAATCAATAAAAAAAAAGTTACACACACTACCATGTATTTGACACACACGCATATTATAATACTTTTTTGTTGATTGACAGTCTGCAGTCAAATTGAAAATTTTATTTTTTTGATTAAACAATTATTTTTTTGGTTTTATTTAATTTAAATTTTTAATTATGGTCGAATTTCGACTTCTGGGCGACCACTAATTTATATAATGATGCATAGGATTGTGTCCAGATTGATTGTAGACCAATAACAAAAGGGAAGATCTGTTGCTCGACTGGTGTTACTAATTAATTAGGAACAGTGTATAGTTGTTATATGTAGTTGATTGATCGATCGTTTAACTAATTAGCTCGTCATCATAATTATGACACTACATCGATGCATTTTGGAAGGCCACGTTTTATGTGCAGTAAAACCATTTACTATCCGTTTACATGGCTATGTACTTACGACAATATACCAACAATTCGACGATTTATTTGAGAACACTTATAAATAATCATAAATCACAGCATAATTTATGGATATTGAAACGGTAATTTGAAACACCACTGTATATTGGTGTGATAGATCGGTACTATTTGTACGACCCATCTTTGCGTTAATACGTTCAAATATTTGAATTTTAATTTAATCTTCATGACTGATATGTTTGATATGAATGAATTAAAATTAAACATATTAAACATTAGAAAAGCTTCAGTGCTATCAGAACAGTAATTTAGAAAACCACACCGACTTCTTAACGCAAATCACTACCACACTAGCAATATAATATTTAAATTACACAGAAGTAATGAAATAAGAAAAATATTCGATGATAGAAGACAAATGTCATATTAATGTTGTAAATTCTAGACCTGCTTTGCTTACAAACAAAATTCGCTCACTTCCTAATATCCTATTACTGGTCATATGCCTAATGCGGGTTGGCGGATATATTTCCTCCGAGCCGAGGGCTTAACGTGCTCTCCGAGGCACGGTGGGGAGACCTACAATGACTGCACAAACACCCAGACCACGGCAAACACCTGTATGGCCAATACAAATGAAAGATGGCGAAACGATTTTCTACCATAAATAGTTCCTAAACATTATTTGTTACTATGAATTTTAATGTAACGTTTTTTTTTTCTTTCCATTTTGTTACTATCACATTGTTGCATATATTTATTTTTAAATAAAACAGTCATAAATTATTACCTTAACAAACTTTTTCATATACTAAAAACTCGGAATATAATATGAGAAAATAAATATTTGTGATTCATTTTTAAGTGATACTCTTAACTTCTGACATAATCACATTAAAACAAAGAAAATATAGAAAAAAACTTTTCCTTTATCCTGGTATACTTTATTTTTACGTGAACTTTATAAAATCAATTGTTGTAAAACGTTCTGTCGTTTCTCACGTATCTTTCATCGTTCATACTCTATCGTGTTCGTCATTTTGATTAATAATATAATACTAGCCATGTCAATATATCATCTATATGTGTCGAGGTCGTACCCCTTCTAACACAGTGAACAAATTTTCGAAAATTTCGTTATTATCGTATAAATTATTAATAAAACAGTTACTAAGTAAAACTGAATTATATGGGGCTACGAATATATTATTAAAGGCTTTGTCATCTTTAGACTGATAGAGAATTAAATTTCGAATACGGCAATTAATTCTACGTTCTCTTTTTTTAATATTAATATTATAATTATGTAATGGTTATAATTAAAATTTACATTCTTTAATCTCTAAGTAAATGTATTTAATTAATTTGCCAAACCCAAAGCTTCCGCACCGTAAATTTTCAATTTTCTTAACTTTGGTGCTAAGAAGTCCGTGTTTTCGATAAAATATTTTATATATAATTCTAATCGAGCTGCTATCGGCGGTACTTTACCGAGATATAAAATGTTTGAAGATGAGGGGTCTCTCGGACAAGTCATCGGCGTCGTTTCTATTTGAGAAGGGATGTTGAAGTATCATACAGAGTAAATAGGTGTACAGCAAATCCGGATCATCGAATACTTCAAACTTTACGGTTAGTGTCTCAGAATCTAAGGGTTAAATACATATATATCACAGCTCTTGTTAACCCAAAAATATCCGCTGTCTAATGTTTGACGCATAAATTTTGGATGTTCAGGGTACTCTAACATGACAAAGCTTTGGGATTATCATAACAATATGAGGGTATTTTTAATAAGCCAATTTATTTGCTACGGTATTTTGATGTTAATGAACTAGTTTGAGGTCAAATATTTAGGTTGTAGTACTCTTTTTCCATTATTTATGTTCGATAGGATGGTTGTCTAAATATGTACAAAATATTTAGGATCTTTAAGCCACAAATGTAATGACAATCGTTTTTTTTTAATGAACTTATTTTTTAAATAGATGAGTTATATCAAGAATGGGGAACTCGCGTTAACGTTAAGGGGCTATACTGCCTCAGCTCGAATTCAGATTTCACCCGTACTGACACACATGAGAATTGAGAGAGCTTGGTTGTTCATCGCGCGAATTTTATGTATTTTCTCCCCACAAACATTATCAATAGTTATTTTAAAAATAAAAGCAACATATAAAATGTTATACATACTTATTTCAATTACCATGCTTAATCTCAAGTCCATAACTTCTATATTTACTGAGATATTAAGATTTTAATACAAAAATAGAGGTAGCTTTGCGATTTTTTTGTATCGAGAAAATTTTATGGAATCGTGTTTTTGAAACATATGAAAGATAGTTTATGTCCTGAAGTTTACCATACATAAATTTCAAACTTAAATATTCAGTAGTTTGGAAGATATGGACATCCTGCCGAGTGGAAATGAAGCAATTTGAGGTAGCACACACTCTTAACGTTAATAATAAACAAAATTGACGTTAGACGTCTATGTCTAGAATTTTATAATAACTGACTCCTATAAAAGTAACATTTTACTGATTTAAGTCTTCACAAACGTACAATATAAGAAAGTCCATAACCGGTAATAAGAGATTACCGTAGTTTATAGAATCCCCCCCCCCCCCCCAGAAGGTCGGGGTCTGGTCACCTTACTCACCAACAGGAACACAATACTTGAAAACAGTATTATTTAGCTGTGATCTTCTGTAAGGCCGAGGCACTACCCCAGTCGGGCTGATCCATATTTTGAGCAGGAAATTTCCTGCTGTGCTCTACCTCAGTTACAGTTCAAGTTCAAGTACAAGTTCTTTTTTTTTTTAAATAGTTTTTACGAAATGATTTTTTTTTAAGATTAAAAAAGTGGCGGAAAATATATAGCTTTAAAGAAAAACCAAAACAAAATAGTCTAAGGACAGAAGCTTAATCTTCAGATTAAAGTAACATTTTTTATTGTTCACTGACCGTTGACTCGAATTTAAGTGTTAACATAAAGTAAGGTTAAAGGAATTAATTTTATTTTCAATGCTTAGGATAATTTTTTTGTTACAATCTTTCTTATGTTACTGTATACATTGTTTTACAGTTCAATAGATAATAAAACAAAAATATTTATTATAATCAATATTTTTGTTTTAACTCTTAACTCTTAAATAATAGAAAAAATATAAAATAAAATTCTTATTCCGCTAATAACTTTCATATCTTTAGTAAGCGTGAGAAATTGGAGATTCCACTACAGATTTACTACGATCGTTTTCTATCGAATACATTTATCGTGCAGAGGATATCTTCAATAGAGTAACCCGGATAAAATTTAATTGGTAGCTCAACTATTCCTGTTACCTGAAAGATATGCCTTTAAGTCTATAAGTGTGTAAGTATTCTAGATACACATGTCTATGATATATATCAGAACAAAGTCACAATAAAGTTTGTACTAACTGCGTATAAAAAATCATGTGACTTTAGTAAAAATTGTCATCGTAACTTTACAGTTAAGCTATTTGATATTAAAATAAAATTGATCAATGTAAAAATAGATCGAAAGAAAAAAAAAACTAAAAACCGAATACAAATAAAAAAAGTATCGGTGTTTTGTCCTGAGTCTGAGAAGTTGTTGGTGGTGTTGAACTAATTAAAAATCTTAGGAAACTTATTTGTACTAACAAAAAAAATGGTAAAGAAAGTTTTAGTGTAATTCGAGGCGATTGTTCCGAATAACATGTTCTTGTTTAGTGGTTTCAATGAAACATTGTGCAATACTATATTGATTAGGGCTATCATAGTTTTAATCATAGCATCATTTATCACATAGTTGAAAAAAATATTAGAAACAGAGTAGACACAAAAATCCAATACTTCATCATCATCATCATTTCAGCCTGTTGCAGTCCACTGCTGGACATAGGCGTCAACAAGTTCGCGCCAAAAATGGCGTGAGCTCATGTGTGTCGCCCATAGTCACCACGCTGGGCAGGCAGGTTGACTATCTAATACTTGACCTATATAAAAGTATAAGTTTGGGTTAGGATTAATTTATTATACATTTAAATTCAAATTAAAATTTGTTTCGTAAATTATAATCTAATACGTATACACCAAAATACCAGTATTGCAAAAATGTGACATTTTACTAAGTAATTTAACAAAATATGATGAAATTATATATTTTTCGCGAACAATTTACACACAAGAAATGCTTTAAAATGCGCTAGTTGCCAAACTAGGTCGTAATAGAGTCAGTATTGTACGTCAATTGATTAATTGATTCTGTTAAATCGTACTAATTGAGGAGTCTACTTAAAAGTAGTGAAAATCTTCGTTACAAATAATGTAGATATTCGTATAGCTATTCTAGTGCTAAAAAAAATGCTATAAATAGAACACAATTTTAATAAAAATTAAAAAATTTAAAAAAAACGACCTATTTGTTGTACAATAAGCTTCATCACTTCATCATAACACAGTCCACTGCTGGACATAGGCCTTTACAAGTTAGCGCCACAAATGGCGTGAAGTCTTGTGTTTTGCCCATAGTCATCACGCCGGGCAGGCGGATTGGCTGACTTTGTCGCACCGAAGTCGCTGCTGCTCGTCTTCGGCCTGTGTATTTCAAAGCCAGCAGTTGGATGGTTATCCCGCCATCGGTTGGCTTTTTAAGTTCCAAGGTGGTAGTGGAACTGTGTTATCCCTTAGTCGCCTCTTACGACACCCACGGGAAGAGAGGGGGTGACTATATTCTAACTACTGTAACCACGCAGATTAACATACAATGAACTTAATAAAACAAAAAATAAACGAGGAAATAACAACGCAATGAAGATAAGATGGAAAGTGTTTTTGATACTGAAATCAAAATATAACAATATGATTAGTGAAATGTCTTCGGAAAATAAGACATGTATTTCAATTTGAAGATGACTGTAACTATTTTCCAATGACCAATGGCATCCCTTTTTTAGAACCGTACTTAAACGGTTAGGGTCTGTTGGCCTCCATTTGTAAGATTCCACTATCCATCCGTCTTATACCTCATCAGTCTTACTGTCCCATCGAAACTATAATAGGTAGTACTGTTGGAAAAGTTAAATAATTAAAGACTTGTAAACTTTTTATATTTCTATATTAATGCACACCATTTTAACCATTACATTTTTAGGACACAGAGAGAATAGACAGGAGGAGGACAATCGAACAAAGACAATTGACAAACCTTGTTTTACTAAAATAGTTACTAGATGGCGCCACAAGTATTCTTATTTAAAAGATTATAATATTTGCATATTACAACACGCCTCCTCAAATTTATAATCTTACACAATATTTTAATCTGAACTTAGATATACTAAATTAATCTTAACTCTAACCTGTTTTTCAAAAATTTTGTTTTATCTAAACTTTTAATTAACATGTCTGCTAAGTTAAATTTTGAATCAATTTTTAAAATATCAATTATTCCCTTTTCATAGTTCTCGTTTATATAATGATACTGCACTTCAATGTGTTTTGAATTTTTTGTAAAGTTACCGTATTTAGCTATTGCAATCGCACCAGAATTATCTTCATACAATTTAATCGGTTCAGAAAAACTTAAATTAAATGACTCACTCAACAAGTTTCTAATAAAAAGTATCTCTGTCACTGCCTCTGACATAGCAATATACTCTGCAAAAGTTGAACATTTAGTAACCGTATTTTGTTTATGTGTTTTCCAAAAAATTAAGTTTCCAAACAATCTAATTACAAAACCTGACGTGGATTTTCGATCTACATTATCTCCTGCATAGTCAGAATCTACCATACAATCTAAAATTTCAGTATCTACATTAGCATAGTATGTTAACTTTAAATCCTTTGTTTTATACAGATATTTTAAGACTCTCATTGCATATTTGTAATGTGTTCGACTGTAACAATTTTGATACCTACTCAAATAATTAACACTATAAGCTACATCTGGCCTCGTGCCTGTACTAATATACAATAATTCACCTATTATATTTCTGTACTTTATACTTTCATCAATTTCCTTAGCTTGTTCTAATCTTAAATTAGTTTCCATTGGAGTATCATATAACTTAGTATTTTCCAGATTATATTTTGCAGCCAAAGATTCAATATATTTTGTTTGATTTAGAGTTAATATATTTTTATCATTACTATAATCAATATCTATGCCAACATAGCTTTTAATTTTCCCGAGGTCTTTCATTGCAAATCTTTTCATCAAGTTAGTTTTTATCTCTTCAATTTTATCTTTATTTTTACAACAAATTAAGAGATCATCAACAAATATCAATATATATATTGGATCTTTGCTTGCTCTGTTTACATATCAACAGTAATCATAGTTACTTCTAATAAAATTTAACTTTTTGATAAACTTATCGAAACAATCATACCATACTCTAGGACTTTCTTTGAGACCGTAGAGAGCCTTTTGCAATTTATAAACTTTATTGTCTCCAGTTTCATAACCTTTTGGTTGATTTATATATACTTCTGACTTTACATAACCATTTAAAAATGCTGTCTCGACATCCATTTGTTCAATAAATAAATTATTTTTACAACTATATGACAATAAAATTTTCAATGTTTGCATTTTTCCTACTGGTGAATAAACATTTTCAATATATTCCGTTTGCTGGAAACCTCTTACAACTAATCTAGCTTTATAAACATTACTACTTTTCTTTTTAAAAACCCATTTAACATCAATAGTCTTTTTATCTTTTGGCCTTTCAACAATTTGCCAAGTATTATTTTTATTTAAGCTATTCATTTCAGAGTCCATTGCTCTTTTCCATAGTTCATGATCATGGGAGTTCATCGCCTCCTCAAATGTATTTGGTACACTCGCATCAACATAGTTTACATATATAAAATGAGAAACTGGATTACCATATCTAGAAACTGGAGTTCTCTTTCTTTTTGATTTTTCTAATCCTACATGCATATCATTCTCATCATCATTATTTAGATTATCATTGTTTACAAGATCTTTCATAGTATTATTACAATTTTCATTCTCACCTACATTTACATAATTTTCATGACTTTTGTATTCAGTTTGACATACTTTATTAGGGATATTTAAAGTGAAATCAGTTTCCGAATCATTATCCTTTACTCTTTGATCATCAAGTCTTTCTAAACAAATCAAATTAGTATTTTCTTCGACTATCTGTACATGCCTAGCACTAACTATCTTATTATTTAATAGAACTCTGTAACTATTTTCATTATACCCCACTAAAATTCCTAGTTGGGCTTTATCATCCCATTTACTGTTTCTTAAAACTTCAGGAACCCTGACGAAGACTCTACTTCCATATATTTTTAAATGCTTTACATTTGGTTTTATCCCAAAAAATATCTCATAAGGAGTTTTATTTTCTACTGTATTTGCAATTGTTCGATTTTTTAAATAAGCTACTGTTTTTATTACTTCTGGCCAATATTTTCTATGAATTTTAGCTTCTCTCATTAAACACCTACCTATATCCATAGCAGATCTGTTATATCTTTCCGCTACTCCATTTAATTCGTGGACGTAGGGTGGACATGTTAATAACTGTATACCTTTTTGCTTTATAAAATTATAAATATCCTTATTTAAATATTATTTTCCATTATCACACTGTAATTTCTTAATTCTTTTGTTAAATTTATTTTCTACTAGATTTACAAATTCTATAAAACAACTAGCAGTTTCAGCTTTACTTTTAATACAAAAAATCCTAGTACACTTGCTATAATCATCAATAAATGTCAGAAAATATTTTTCTCCACCATAACCAGTTGTATAATGTGGACCGTTCAAATCAGTATGAATTAATTCTAAAATTTCTTTTGTCTTTGTTCTACTATTTTCAAAAGGTACATTAGCCATTTTACTTTTAATACAATTTGAACATTTCATTTCTATGCTTTCAATCTTATCTGGCAAACCATCTACTAATTTATCATTAATTAACTTATTTAGATATTGAAAATTTACATGACCGAGTGCCCTATGCCATTTCTCTTTATGAGTTAATTTTACAGAGTGTGCATACATTTCATTTTTATAGTCATTCAATACAAAACCTTTCATATGATACAAATCATTTATTTTATCTGCAACAGCTATCAGTTCTCTAGACTGGTTATAAATTTTCGCATTCGCATCTTTAGCTACTATTGTGCAATTTTTAGTTATCTTTGAAAAACTCAACAAATTTTGCTTGATACCTTTCACAAAATAAACATTTTTTAAATCTACATGTTTATGACTATAATAGTTTTTGAAACAAATTTTAACATTGCCTACTTTGGTAGCTTTTAATGTTTTGTCGTCGGGTAATTTTACATTTACGGGTATTTTTAAATCTACATAATTATAAAAGTGGGTATCATTATTTATTATGTGGTGTGTACACCCACTATCTAAAAGTAAGTTAATTTTATTGTTATTAATACAATCTTCATTTTCAGTACACCCGAATACCTGATTGACTACTGGATTACATACTTGAGTTGTCCACGACTCCACTGGAAAATTCTTTGACGTTTCACCTCTGGAACGATCTTGACCTCTGCCTCGGCTACGACCTCTGTAGAATCCTCTCTGTAGTCCTCGATGACCATGACTGGGTTGATATTTGCCTTGATAATTTTCCGATCCTTGATTACTTCTCTGTCTGTGCCAGCAGTCCTTCTTGAAATGGCCAGTCTTTCCGCAGACAAAGCATTGGGGTTTAGTTTTGGCTGTAAATGTACTCACATTGTTTTTCTCATCCGAGTCACTTGTAGTAATATTTTTTTCTTTTATTTTTGAACGTACATAATCTACTGTTCTTTGTTCTTCTGGAATTACATCAAGAAAATCTCCAATATAACTATAACTTGGTGGAAGCGCTCTGAGAAGGTATCTCAACTTCTCTGATTCATCAATCTTTCCTCCAGCAACTTTAAAGGCATTTATTGTTTTCTCAAAATCAACAAAAAAATCTTCCAATGTACTATAATTATTTAATTTAATCTCTTCAATTTTTCCCCTACATATAATTTGCATAGCAGTAGACTGTGTTAAATACATTTTGTCAAACTTTCTAATCATTTCATAAGCTGTTTTACATTCACTAATATATTCTAATTGTTTATCTGAAATTGTACTCATTATTATGGTTCTTGCTTTTAAATCCCTTTTTTTCCAATCCGCCTCAGCCTTTTCGTCCTTGCCCGGAATGACGGTCATCGTAATGGCGGGCTCGTTACATTCTTTATATTCCAATAAGGTTAGCAACCTTAACTTCCAATTTGAATAATTTGCACCGTCAAAAATAGGTATTGTTATATCTTCTACTCTTGCCTGCTTAGCCATTTTGTTGATAATTATTTTCAAGATAATTTTTCTTTGATGCGTATGCGCCTTGCGTTGCGTTGCGTTTTTACCTCAATCGTATTATTATTTTTTAATCGTATCTGAATAATCCACATATCACAATGAGTTTTACTTGTTAACCACGCTCTGCTACCATGTTGGAAAAGTTAAATAATTAAAGACTTGTAAACTTTTTATATTTCTATATTAATGCACACCATTTTAACCATTACATTTTTAGGACACAGAGAGAATAGACAGGAGGAGGACAATCGAACAAAGACAATTGACAAACCTTGTTTTACTAAAATAGTTACTAGATGGCGCCACAAGTATTCTTATTTAAAAGATTATAATATTTGCATATTACAACAAGTACATTGAAATATTTTACACATTTTAAATTGACGACGAAAGTCGTAGATTCTATCTTAGTCGTCGTAATGATAGTACATGTGCACTTATTCAATGCCTACTTACGATGTACGATAGTAGGTACACTAGTATCGCACATCGATCTAGATTGACACAAATTTGACAGATACGATAATTTTGATCAACAATAAATCTACGACCCTGGTACACAATAGCTGCCTCAGATCAGGTTGTAAACACTAGACGTGTGTTGTAACAACAACGATAAAAATTTGTATTCCTTGGTTTGGTTACAAGTTGGTTTTTGTATAGTGCGTTGTCGGACACACCACACTGAACTTAATTTTATTAAAACCGTAGTTTTTTTACTATTGTTAAAAAAAAATGAGAATAAACGAAAAAAATATATATAAATAAATAATTTATATGAATAATATTATATTATTCACTTACTCACTTCAGCCTATTGCAGTCCACTGCTGGACATAGGCCTTCACAAGTTCGCGCCAAAAACGGCGTGAACTCATGTGTGTTGCCCATAGTCCCCACGCTGCGCAGGCGGGTTGGTGATCGCAGGGCTGGCTTTGTTGTACCGAAGACGGTGCTGCCCGTCTTCGGCCTGTGTATTTCAAAGCCAGCAGTTGGATGGTTATCCCACCATCGATCGGTTGGCCTTATAAGTTCAAAAGTGGTAGTGGAACTGTGTTATCCTTTAGTCGCCTCTTATGACACCGACGGGAAGAGAGAGAGGTGGCTTTATTCTTTAATGTCGTATCCACACAGCATATAATATCATTAATTAAACGAAATTGAGAAAAAATATTTTTGTTTGGGATAGTCGTATTACCAAGGAAGGTAATAGGCTAAATTGTGGGTGTATATGGTACAAAATGTGCATTATACAAAATTATGTGGAATTTACCATTTCTTTATTAAATTCGCTTTCAAATGAATGAAAATAAAAATTTCATAGAATCTCGATAAGTTATTTTCTTTACATTTTATCGCGTTCAGAAACATTTTACTGCTCGTTTTTATACTACCGTCTTCATGAGTGAGGCGGTAGAAACGATTTATTCTTCAATATCAATCTTATACATACTGATGGGAAAACATAATTCAATTTGGCTGCTTTCTCTCGTACATCGTATTTGGGTCCCAGCGCGATATAAAACGTAAATTTTTATATCGGCTTAACGGTAACAACTCACCCACACATGTATATTTTTTTTGCCAATTTAATTATGCAAAAAGTTCGTAGCAAACAAACCTTCAAAAGAATTTCTGAACGTTTCTGTAGCAATTATCATTGAAAGATCTTTATTTTGAATGTTTCCATTTCGACTCGTATCCTGATGTAAAATTATTCAAATTATGTTGTGATTCGTCGTATGAAGAATGATCTAATTGGCTGTTCATTGACGAAAACGGACAATGATTATATTTTCGCTCGACCAGGAAATCGCTTTGTCGCTTCCGTCAATATTGGTTGAGATTTGAGGTAATTTAGGGTTTCAGGAATTTTAAGTGAAAATATTGGAATATATAAGGCCTTATTATAATAATGTGATTTTATGCTGGCGTTTAAGAAAAAAACTATTTTATAAAATTTTAGCTCGCGATTGTGGTATATAAGAATGACCATCTTCTAGGCAAGCGCGCACCACCTAAGGCTACATCTTCACTTACCATAAGGTGAGATCGCAGTCAAGCGCTAGTCTATTTATATAAAAAAAGTAGATCGAATTAAATAGGGCGATTGATTGATACAGCGGCGTGTCCAATGTAAGCATTTCTACTTTCAGCTACAAATCTGTATTTTTAGCTAGAATCAAAATGTTGCACATAGATTTATTCAGCCATATTATCCATATAATGGAATTTGAATTTTTGAAATATCTCGTTTATCTCAATATACAAAAGTATAGTAAGATTTTTGCTTCGACTAGCGACTCCTACGGACTACATGACGTCGACTGTTATATTTGTCCCATTAATATAATTATCATAGTTTACGAGTATGTCAAGCAATGATAACATTGCATTCTACCAGTTAAATAGTTAATGTCAGTCAAGTATAATACTTTTTTTTAGTGCTGTGTGGCTACGGCACCAAAGAATATAGCCATCCTCTCTCCCTTCCCGTTGGTGTCGTAAGAGGCGACTAAGGGATAACAGGTTCCACTACCACCTTGGAACTTAAGAAGCCGACCGATGGCGGGATAATCTAACCGCTGGCTTTGAAACACACAGGCCGAAGACAGGCAGCAGCGTCTTAGGTACGACAAAGCCAGCCCTGCGGTCACCAACCCGCCTGCCCAGCGTGGTGACTATGAGCAACACACATGAGTTCACGCATTTTTGGCTCGAACTTGTGGAGACCTATGTCCAGCAGTGGACTGCAATAGGCTGGAATGATGATGATGATGATGATGATGATGATGATGATGATGATGATGATGATGATGATTATGATGATGATGATGATAATACTTTTTGATATCATTTGTTAGAAATATTCGAAAATACAAAATAAAAATCTTCATCGTTATAACAGTAGTTCAGATGTACTCGTATAGTATTTTCCTCTTTGACTTATCAAATTTTATGATTTCTCAGTCGTCAATAATTCAGGCCGAAGCAACGATGAATAATTCAGTGAATTAGTCAATCAGAATATATTACTTCATAAGTATTTACAATTAGCTTGTTTTTTGAGCTTATTCCCGTTTAAAGATTAAAGGTATTATTTGCGTTTCTTGGTAAAGAAAGTTTTCTTCCTCTCTCTGTACAATTAAAAGAGATAGAGTAGGTTATTTTGCATTTTTAGTTACATATGAATTTTCAGCCTTTTATTTTCAAAGTGCAGCTATTTTATCAGTCAAAAAAACTTGAAATTTTCTTTTCTTATTTTAATTATGACATAATTAAGAAGTTACAACAGAAAAAAAAACACTGAGATCACGTGGTTCATTTTGGCAGAATCGAGTCTCAAGTTTCACCTTTTCAATAGATCAATATTTACAGTCTTCGCAGAGTTGCGTAGAATAATGAAGAATGAAAACTTTCCTATCACACGCGTAGGAAGAAAATATTGAAAGTCGTTTTAGGCTGCTGGAACAAATGCTGTGTATTTTTGTTCCTGGTGGTCTCTCAGATTGTATTGTAACACCATAAGGCTTACCGGCCGTGAGGTTCGGGCAGCAGAAACTGTTTTAGGAAGGTGTTTTGCACATAGACAGCACATAATGTCGCATTTAGAAATGCTTTGTTCAGCGGTGTCTGAGAGACTTCCACCTCAGTTGTAGAAGGTTAATCCGTCACCTTTTTTCTACTAGCTACTATAGCATAAAAATATACTTCATTAAATACCGGATAAGAATATACATGCTATATATATATATATATATATATATATATATATATATATATATATATATATATATATACGAGTAAACGATAAAGAGAAATTTCTTTAATATAGAAGTTCTATGAATTTGTAATGTTTCATCGTTATTTTAAGACGTAGACTCGATGACCTAATTCTTATGTTCTTTTGATCGCGGACTGGGTTAAACGCTGTAAAATTCAAAATAATATTTCTTTTACCATATAAAGAGCTTGTATATTTTTGTTTAAATTTTGTATCACTTTAAAACTTATTATTAAAAACCTTTCCACTATTTCAAACTGTATGCTATATGTGATTTACGAATAATTAAATAACAAACTTTAGACGAACTGCAATTTTAATATGTTATAAAGAAAAGTAGTCGTTAGTTTGATTATTCTTCTTTTAGAACCTGCAAAACCAATGACAAAAATTACTTATTTTTCAACTGAGTTAGGGCACAGCAGGAAATATCCTGCCCAAAATCAGCAGCAGCAGGACTAGGGATGTACCTCAACCTTACAGAATATCACAGCTAAATAATACTGCTCAAGCAGTGTTCTGTATTTGTGGTGAGAAAGGTGACCCGAGCTCCTAGGGGGGATTGGCTGTAGTCTCGGCAAGGTGCTTGCTATACTTCTGGTATTGCAGGCGACTATAAGCTACGGTAACCGCTTACCATTAGGTGAGTTGTACGTTTGATTACCAACCTAGTTGTATATTTGTATATATATATAAAAAAAAATTGCTAACAAAGTACCACAAAAAGCGTCGCACTAAGATCAACCACTATTATGCCAATTAATCAACGTTTGTTACATGAATGCAATATTTAGATACGGTTCCATATTTATTTGGAAAGGTCCAATAAGCTATAAAAAGTCATGCTACGACATAAAGAAGTAGAATAGAGTAGAAGAGTATAATTATTCCTCTATCATAAGCGAGTAGATACGGGCGGATTGTCTAGTAATAAAATGACATAAATTTACCATCGTAATGAATATATACATTTAAATAAAATACATTTTTTATAACAATACGTGATGTAACAAACGAATAACTTGTTGTTAAAAATTGATTCCTTAAAAACTCTTTCTCAAAAGACAATTTTCAACAAGTTTGTTTAAGTAGACTTTTTAAAGGCTTACTAAATATTTCAATTATTAATTTTTAGAGAAGTTAACGCTGATTTGTAATTTAATGTCTGCCAAAGGAAAGCAACTAATTGTATTAAACTTTTCGTTAAAAGTTATATCATTAGACCAATTCCATTAAAACTAGCGTTTTATATCATCTTTACTAATTAAATATTTTTAGAAAACAAATCTCAATTTATTAACATTACTGGTATACTCACAACAGCCGTAGTCGAGCGTTTTCATTATTATGTTAATCTTTATCTAGTATGTAGTTTGCGAATTGACATTAGCCAGCAACAGGCTATTCAGGTTATTCAAGGCTAAACCCATATACACAGACATAAAGCTGATCTATAGCCATATATATGAAACCGAAGGTGATGGATTAAAATTATAGATAGCAACAATGGGTTTAATGTTCTGAAACAAAATCAAATCTTTAATATAGTCTGTAATAGGGAAATATCTAGTTACGGTGATCTAGCCAGCAAAACATAGAATTACTTTTGAGACATAATCACCAATCATCATCAACCAGTTTCAGGTTAATGAATTATCTTCCGAGTTTTCTCTGCCATTGAAATTTGCCATTGGTGCAGATATGCAAAGAAGTTCCTTTGTTCGTAGTAGCACTTGTGTCATCAGCTGTGCTTAAGTCATATCATTAAATTGTCATATCCATATTAAGGGTCAAGGCAAGCGCCATTTGGTTAATCTTTGTTTTGTCACTGCCCATCGTGCATTAATAATTAAGTAGGAAAGAGACAGCAAGATTTTAATTATCAAAACACATATATGTATGTTCTCCATAGAAGTACCTTTATTTGGACCTTTGTTTGGACAATGTATTTTAATCAGAATAATGTAGTCTCAAGTGCGTAGTAATAACTTGGTACTTACTGAGCGATAAATAATGATGAACAGCGTCGATGCCTTCGAATTAAATAATAAACGATGATAATTAAGGGTGAGTAGTATTATTTATTAGAGGTTATGAGCGTGTTTTAACTGTGTTTTTTTTCGAAAAAATGCATCAGTTAACAATAATAAAACAACATAATTAATCTTTATTTAATGAAACAAATTTTTTCGGATTTTATCGCGGTTTATTATTAACTTTTGATTCCTTATCCTATAATTAATCTTAACCTTTCTTTACTAAAATATGTTGTGATCTAAAATAACACCCAACAAGTTATAGAAATAACTAAAGAACTGTGAACTATTTCAATCCATATCAAAATACAACGCATGTAAAACCGCCAAGGGTATCTTGTATCTTTAATAGCTTAGGTATAATTACAATAATATAATATTACCAAGATAATATAAATCTTGTTTATCGTATGAAATCGAGACGAATTGGTATTCAATTAATTACTTAATTGCCTTCAATATTGAGTCATATAGAGTTTAACGGCCTAGACGTAAAGGTTAACCTTTACTATTGAGCAGGTTAATGAAATAATTTATTGAAAAATATTATTTCTCCCACCGTATCAACAATAAATTTTCAACAGATAACAATGAAACAAAAAAAAATATCTCTTTGATGCACTGTTTGTAGTTATTATACGCATTATTTATCGATAATAAATTAAATTAAATAACTATTTTATTCTTTACAAAGGAATGGTTTGACTGTTCTTACGAAAGACAATGGCTTAATATTCAGTCCTTCCGTGACCATGGTGCTGTAAAGTATCCGAAACGTCGGACATAAAAAAATAATAAAATTCGGAAAAATTGTTTAATTATAATATATCTTAAACCTATGACGAGCCTGTAGACATAGTTGGTAGTGTCCTGCTTTCCGCATCATGGTCGCGACCACGATCCCCACTCCATGTTATATTTATTTTTATAGATCTTTAGAGACAAATCTATTAAAAAAAAAATGAGCATCGATTAACATATCTTAGGATGAGATGACCATGTCTCTATGTAAAGATGTTTTATTCTTATAATTATTATTTATTATAACTTTGAAAAAGAACATATCAAAACAGATATTGAAATTAAATACTTATTACTAAACAAATTGGGTCGCATCGCAAATTTTTTGTTTACCAAGAAGAATTTCATAGCAATAAATGTATTCAGGTTTATTAACTAATGAAAATGCTTTAAAGGAAAAGAAAATTAGTTAAGTCGTTGCCTAAAATAAGACTGATACTAATGTAAACTTTTTTTTCTCTACATAAAGTCCATATGAACTAATTCGTATTTGTTTTTTGCTTTAATTTTGTTCGTTTTTTAAGAATGTGATTTTCGTATGAATAATTTAAATAAAATAATCATTTGATTTATTGTCGTTATCATTAAATAAGAATAAGTATGATAGAGTAATAATGATATTATTTGTTTCAGATCTGGACGATACAAAGGTCTGGTTGGATCAGACACCGCGGAAGTGGAAAAGTATACACAGTGTAAACTTAGCGTCAATGCTGGCAAGAGAATAGACGCGATGTACCCCGCTTGTTCTACGCAACGGACATTATTAGCATTTATTCTAATCGCTGTGTCCACTTCCCCCACTGCAACGCAGAACACCATCACATCGGGTAAATATATTGACTTTATTATAGTATACATAAGATCTTTAAATATAATTAAAAACCTGATTTGCAAGAGCCATCCGTACTACATAGTCCAGAAAAATGTAAAAGAAAAATAAAATGTCTTAGATTTTAATATAATTATGTATATGATCTATAAAAACTTTGTCACGAAACGAGGTGGGTCTATAATATGTACGTATAAAGTAATAACTTATGCTAAAGTTTGTTAAGTTCCCAGAAATGAATCTTTATACTCAAATAAATTACTTATACACGACTTACGAATAAAATTCTGAAAGAAAAACAACGTACGAGCTTACATATTGATAAGTTTACTGTGAGGTACTTAAGTTATCTTAGGTACAAATTAAAAAAAAAAACAGAGTAAATACATAGGGGTGCGTAGAAACACCAACTGTATTATTTGTTTTATTACATCGTATTTTCAAAAAAAAAGTTACTATAAAAGAAACAAAGTAAGTACGCATATAAGCAGAGGACATCAACCTTCTATTACTATCGCCTTTTTGCCTATAGACATTGACAATATTAGAGTCGTAAGTTATTTCATATACCGTTAATTCAATTCTAGGTATTTTCGTTACGTCCCTTGCTCTGTCTCGCGCCCTTGTCTCCAACTTAGCCTTTCAATCCCGAACAAAGAAATCTTATATAATATGTAATACAATATTTTAGCTGGTGGATAAAATAACCTGCGAATTTACTACATAAAAATAAATATACTCCTCCCAGAGTCCTAAATCTGCTTTTGAATTAATGTCACAATAATACTGGGTACTGGATGTTATTATTATTATTATTATTTTTTTTGATATTGTACATATTTATAATTCACAACTTAAGAACTAAATATTTACAGATAGTTTTTCTATAAATCACGTCCGCGTGGAATTGTGCCAAGAATGCTGGCAGCATTTCCCCGTTGAATCGCTATGCCGATTCTCTGGGCAAAAAATGCACCAGCCCTCTTGTCACCAGTGGAGCAATAATGATGTTAATTGATATCATTGACGTCATGAAACTTTTTTAGGACTGTTCAATTCAAGGCTATAAAAATTAAACCTGAAGTGTTAATAAAGGATTCTTAAATTTTATTTTTATTATTTGATAAAAAATTTCATTAAAACTTGTTGTAGTAGTTAGCTATTTTTATAATGAATTTTGATACAAAAATGTCCTACTGCGCTACATCGGTTTGAATCAGACCAATGTTATGCATGAACTCACTTTCTATAAAAGGTTAAGGTAAGAATTTATTTCGAAAAAACTGGATTTTAACATTGAAACACCTCTTACCATTGCTTTTTAGATTGTTTAGACTTGCCTCTATAAAGAAAGAGATGTACTGTTTAAGGATGACCACCATGAAGTTCCGCGATTCTGATGTTAGCACGTACATACTGACAATAATATACAAATTATTCATTTAATTTTTTTTATTAGATTATTGTAGAAAAATAATGAGCTTATCACAACAACTATAACCCAAAATATCGTTATATTGTATTCTCAAGTAAACGTGTTCATTTAGTTTCGAATTAGGTTTTATAAGCTTATGATATTTGTTGTAAAAAATACAAAAGCCACAACAACAATGAGGGTAATACGACTACAAAAAACCTTGAAGTAATGCGAGTACAAGTTTCGATAAATAAAATCAGATATATTTTATTACTGTTACTGTTTGGATGTGTTCTTGTGGGTATCTCCACCGTGCCTCGGAGAGCAAGTTAAGCTGTCGGTCCTGGTTGTTACGTGTAACGTGTAACATGTCATAACATCCGCCAACCCGCATTTGAGCAGCGTGGTGGATTAAGCTCTATCCTTACATGGGGAAAGAGGTCTATGCGAGGCCCAGCAGTGGGATATTACAAGCTGAAGCGAGGATAATATAATTATTATATAAGATATTACAATATTCACTCATAAATATAAAGTATATATATACTAAAATATTTAAATTATGTATACGTAAATATTAAAATACATAAAGAATTTAAAATAAAGCTCACGAACAGAAATAGAACAAATAAATACTTCAGTATTAGATCAGGTGTACATTATTTATTTATTAGAAAGATTCTTAATCCTCGGCTCGAACCAAACAATCTTAATTATTCCTTTTGTTCATGATAAATAAGAGCGACCCATTAGTGAAGTAAGTGGGACCGCAATCTTGAAATGCTTTCGAATTTTCTGGCCATTCTCCAACAGCGAGAATCGTTGAAGTTTGCGTCAATGTCAGAACAAAAATAATGATCATCAAAAAATATTTCGCCTTTATTATAAATGTCAATACTTTGTAACTCTATAATGTTGAAACCTGTAAGATAAATTTATCGAAACCGAATCGGCGACCTCGTTTCAAAGGAATGGATATTTATTTAAATATCTAAACAAGAATTGAATATGGTTATTTTTTTTTCGTGTAACATTTTCTCGTATAAAAATTTAGGCACGATGATGTTTGATAAAATATTTTATATATCTTTGTTAATAATGCCTGCGGATCAAATAAATTTGCTCTCGAAATATCATCGGTAAATAGAAAATATGAGTTTATGTCTTATAGACACTAAGCAAGCATAGATGAATTACTAAGGTTACGTACCACAGACACTTAAACAAACAGATAATTAAAACGGTATTGTTGATGTCACGCCTATTAGAATCCAGCATTTATCACAGTGCTTACGTATTTGCCGGAGTGAGGTGGCGAATGCTAGAGCGACCCCATCTCGCCCCACCCAGGCGGACTACTGCTCACACGTGGTGGTTTTTTAGTCAGTAGGAGTCTGACATTATCCCTGGAGCCCCCGCGCTGGAGGGTATCCATGATGGATTTTCCTCACGTAAAAAAAAGTGCTTACGTATTTGAGATACCGATACCCTGTAACACAAAAAACCAGCACGGTGCGGTCTTCTCGCCGCGAGTGTTGGAAAGTGGAAACCGTTTTAGAAGGTACAAAGAGAGACAGCACTACAAATGCCATATATAAAAATGGTGACGGTTGGTTTGGTTCGTACTATCTGACAGACTACATTTGTAAAAGGTTAACAGCTTTTTAATATTTCTTCATTCCTAAAATTAAGAGTCAAATGTTGCGGATAGTCTGTCAAAATTAATTTTTTTAGACCTCCAAAATAATTGTCAAAAATGAAACGACTAGCTCATTTGCGTAGTTTTTGTGGCCCTGCTTTCTACTGCGGGAATCGTGGGTTCTATTCCCACCTGAGTCTTATATACGTATAATTTCTATGTATATTTATCAAAAAAAAAGATGCACCTTCGACTCGAAAAAAATCGTGACTATGTTGCGTCTACTTACGTTGTATTACTTATCGATGTAATTGAAGTCAGTTTTTTTTCGTTTTCGAGCAAACACAATTGTTAATAAAATAAATACAATATTCATGCTTGAAGGTTGAATTTAAATTTTTGTTACGAATATAAATACCTGTTTTAAATTTTATGTACAAGTAAAATGTTCACTAATTACTTTTTAATTAAGTCTCACTGGAAAAAGTGGCAAACAAATATATTTAATTCTCGTTACGTTTAACCAAAAGAATTATAATAAATCATACAACTTCAGCCAACAGTATTGCTAAATATCAACGCAGGTGAAACCGGTTAAAAAAACTGTATCGAACGATTTTCCTATCAACTAAATTACCAACTATCTCTTCATTTAAATTTATCTTCTATCTATCGCAGTCCACTTCTAGACAGACCTCCCCAAGTTCATTTTAAACATCTCTGTTTTTCGCAACCCTCATCCAGCCACCCCGGCAATCTTACGTAAAGCGTTGGTCAGCGGGCCGGAGAGGGTCCCACACTGCGCTACCCAACACGTGGTCTCCACTCCAGGACACCTCTGTTCCAGCATTTATTGGTTCTGCAACACAGGTGACCAGCTCACTGCCCCTTCAACTTGCTAATTCTGAGTGCTATCTCGGTTATTTTCGTTCTCCTGCGGATAGTCTCATTTCTGATTCTATCTTTAGCATATATCATAGCATAGCCCGTTCCATTGTATGTTGGGTAATTTTAAGCTTGTGGACTAGTCCCCTCGTCAGTGTCCACGTCCAGATATTTTAAAACATGCATTTATATTATCATCGTTATGATGATTATTATTATCGTTATGATGTATGAAGTTGTGTACGTAATTATGTCGATTAACAGCTGCTAAACTCTGTTGATAGGATGTGACTAGTCTGTGATTTTTGTACACGATTTATTATACATATAATTAGGAATTTATATTTTATTTTACTGCTGTGTGGTTACGGCAGTAAAGAATGTAGCCTATGTCCAGCATTGGACTGCGATAGGCTGAAGTGATGATGATGATGATTTTATTTTAAAGTAATCAAAAATCAACTATTAAGTTTCTTAATATTCCTTCTTATCAGAACTAGACTTTTATTATTTAATTCAATTGTAGCACATCAATAACTAAAGTAAAAATATGAGTATAAGAACTAGCAAAATTAATTACTAGATTGTAAATATGTCAAACATATAGTAATAATAAATGACTACAAAAGGTTTATTTGTCAGTCTTTCTACTTTTATATTATTGATCATATTCTGAAAGTTTTACATAATCAAGGCTACAACACTGATCGTATAAATCGTGAAACCCGAAAGTTTGGTTGTACCGTACTTCTCGAGAGCTATTCATACTGACCGTATATTACACGACATAACATCGGGCCGGACGCAACATGTTCTGAATTCCAAATGAATTGAAACATAGCGTCATATCTGAGTTTTCCCTTGCAGCGGTTACGAAAGTTTTTATTAATTCGTTTGTACTTATATTATGATTTTGAAAATAAAAATGTACATGTTTTTGAATGGTTTGTTGGATTTTTAACCTTATAGTTGGTGAATAAAGTTGAAATTTCGTTAACGGTAGACAAATTATCCAGTACATTGTTTTAATGGCAGCTCGGTCGCGGTATAACTTTGAGCGGTCATTTTTATTAAGCCTGAAGTCGTTTGGAATGTATTCATTTATTATAAACATTTGAAAATTATTTCCTTTTTTTTTACATTAAGATTAAATTTATTTTTGCATTTAAGACTGCAGAACTAAATTTTAGGACATTTTAGAATATTGAGTTTTAAATTCAATGTTTTGTGTAGACTGTTAAATTGTTAAACTATTTATTTACTTCTTTAAATTTTTTTTTTTTTCTATCACTTGGTCGGCAAACAAGCGTTGGCTCACCTGATGGTAAGAGATTACCGTAGCCCATAAACGCCAGCAACACCAGAGGCATCGCAAGCGCGTTGCCGACTCTATCCCCAATCCCCCCCGGAGCTCTGGTCACCTTACTCACCAACAGGAACACAATACTGCTTGAAAACAGTATTATTTAGCTGTGATCTTCTGTAAGGTCGAGGTACTACCCCAGTCGGGCTGCTCTAGATTTTGAGCAGGAAATTCCTGCTGTGCCCTACCTCAGTGAAATGTTTCTTATGAACTGTTTCATCTAAAGTGCTATCTTATCATTCGTTTTTTTGTTGCACATCACTACAACTATATTCTCGTCTTTTTATTGTTTTCACTCTTTTTAGGTGTTTTTTTGTTTTTGTTTTTTAGCATGCAATTATTACACTTAGGTATCTAAAAAATGAAAATAAAAATAAATTAATATAAAATTAAAATATTATCATACAAAAATTAATATACTTCCAATTTCACCACTCATACTATCCGTATATCTGATATTTTCAGATATGGCTGCGGTTGAAAGCACAAACAAACAAAATACCAAGAGTTTATTTCGAAAGCTAATTTACGTCTAAGACGCTTAAGAATATCGAAACATGTTTTATTTCTATTTATTTCCCTAATATTCACAATATAAGTAAAAATTTTCCCACGCTACCCTCGACTTATCGAATCGTCGATTTTAAATACGAGCGAATTTTCTTTCGTCGTTTACACAAAAAGAAATCGAATATTTTCAATACAAATATTTTCCATTACGCTCAAAAACTATTATTTTTCTTTTGTTCGCAATTTATTCTCACTGAACTGCATTTAAGAAATCGTCGGAATCGATTAGAGGCGTGTTTGTTTTGTATTAAACACACATATTTTATCCACAGCGAATGTAATGCGCTTCAACATGACTCTTGCAGAGAACATCCTCTCGATTTATTGGATTATATTTTTAAAAGTACTTTAACAGATAATTTTAACCCTATTTTTAAATCTGGTTCTGCGTTTTACGAACTAGTCTCGTTAGTACGATGTTTTTCGTTACCGCTCTAAAAAAATGTTTCTACGTGACATCGACAAAATCATCTGTGCTAATTTAGCACTTTAGCAGAAGCCATTAATCTAAATGAATGAATGAAATGTTTTTTTCTAAGGATTTTATAAACTTTCTTTATATGGTATCAAATAGGTTTCCTAATTTCAAAGACTATTAAGCTTCACTCTTAGTTTCAAATATATAACAATGAAACTAATTATGTAACATGATATATTTTTATAGATGTACTAGCTGACGCAGCGTGAACGACTCGACTGAACGTTGTCTTGCCGCTAAACGCTATTTAAAAATAGGGGTTGGTGGTAGAAGGGGTGAAAATTTAGGGTTGTATATATTTTTTGACACCAAATCATAATAAAATAGAAAATAAATAATTTATTTAAAAATTAAATTAAAACATTTTTGGGGTGGACTACCCTTAACATTTAGGGAGATGAAAAATAGACGTTGTTCGATTCTCAGTTCTACCCAATATGCACACAAAATTTCATGAGAATCGGTCAAGCCGTTTTGTAAGAGTTTAACGACAAACACCGCGACACGAGAATTTTATATATTACATTTGGAAGCAGTAATAGTAAAACGAAGTTTGGGAAGAGTTTATTTTCTCATAGTATTTAATATTTGACCAAGTAACTAACATAATAACTTTTTTTATCATTATTAATGGATGTACTAATAAATTTTAATGTATTAAATTTAATACAAAAAAAAACAGGGTTAGTGCTTAAGACCGCATGGCAGAAGTAAGAACTACAATGACAATCGCAATCAAGCAATAACGCAATAAGTCCCGAGTTAACCCGATCGAGCCTTTCACCTTTTAGCAGCGAAGATCGGCTGTCTGTTTTTTTTTTGCTTGGCGGTCCCGAGTTCACCCGATTAAGCCTTTCACCTCAGAGCGTGACGGATCAGTCTAACTTATTAACTACGAAAAAAATGTATGTGATGTGCGCCAAAAGAAGTTATCACTTTAAAAAAAATCACATATTATGTATATCATACATGTATATAATGTATTTATATCTACGAAGAATTTTATATTCATAAAATGTCATATACTAAAATGAAATAAAAATAGGCGAAAAAAAAAGTGTCAGTTTTTTATATGGTTTAAACATGTTGTAACAACGCATAAGTTATTTTATATTACACACGTACATGATATAATGTTATTTAAATTAATTGAAAATTAAATTTATTGAAAAGAAACAGATAACATTTAAGACAGTATCTATTAGTTATTATATCTGTGGAATAAGCGTTTAATAAATTTATTAATATCGACTCATATCAGAATAACCTTGAAATGCGTTATAATATTAAAAAAATATTAATAAAAAATGAAGTAGTTTATTTATATTACAATACCTTAAAGCCAGAAGAGAGGTTAAAGTTTTATTATTTTTTTGACACTATTTTTAATTAAAAAACAAAAGTAGTGATCCTCTCTGGACTCATACATAACACTACTATCGACCGACGATGTATACAAACCATGATTAGCAAAATAGTCTCTGTTAAATTCATTAATACGTAGCTGACTGGATTTTAAATTTAATTATTGAAAATTGTAATTTTGAGTTTAGATGTAATTAATGAAATATATTTAAATTGCTCCAGAGTTATTACACCGAAGTTGACACAAATCTGCGGTACTTAAGCTTGTTTCATATTAGAGTAAACGGCTTCGTTACGATACATTATTAATTTGCGAAATCCCAGTACACCATTACATCAACCTACTGTACATATAATAAAATCGTAACGAGGCAAACAGTAGGCTTATTGATATAAGATGAACCCTGCGACTTTACCTGCCTTACCCTTCCTCGGTAAATGGAATATCGGACACAAAAATAATTTTTCAGTTCGAAATAGTAATTTTTGAGATTAGAGCATTCAAACAAACTATTCAGTTATTATTTAAAAAAAAAATATCAGTCTGTCAGTCAGTTCAGCCTATTGCAGTCCATTTTTGGACATAGGCCTCCCCAACTTCGTCTCAGACATCTCGGTTTTCCGCAATCCTCATTCAGCCCTCACCGGCAATCTTACGTAGCTCGTCAGTCCAACGGGCCGGAGGACGTCCAACACTGCATTTTATAATGTTGGTAAGCAATCAATTGAAAATAGTATTATTTAGCTGTGATCTTCTGTAAGGTACTATCCCCCAGTTGGGCTACTCCGTATTTTGAGCATCAGTCAGTCAGATCGGTTAAATTTAACATCAATAATAACAATATTTTCCTAAATTTAAACTAATTGAATCTACTAGCATCCAGCTGAATTAAACCAATATTATGAAATTATTAAATGTGACATACAAACATTTTTCGCATCTAAAAATTGATGAGATCAAGAAAAGCTATCGAATATTTTACCATGAAGCGAACTGTGAAAAGAGGTCGGAACACTAATATTTTGAACTTTTACAGAAGATCAAATGCCATCGGCGAAGGTAATATTTTAAATTCACGTTACATTTTCTATGGACGAGTGTGACTTTTATGCTTACGGCTTGACGTAAATACTGTTATATTTTTATAGCGATGAGCCATATTAGGCTTTGACATGCAAGTTTCGTAGTAATGACCGACAGTATCGAACGCAATATATGACTATTCTGTATTTGATATTTTAAAATTCGCTTTATATCTCTAGCTTTTATTTGAATTTAATGAGCAATATTTTATAAAATATCTGGAAAGTAATATTTTACTACATTGTCAATTATTTATTTACATTTGAAACAGTTGAAAAGCATTAATTTATTTATTTAATAATTAAAATGCGTATTTTGTAAATGTCGAAAAAAATTCCCTTCCTAATTTCCTCGATATTATATTAAAATCGTTACATATAAACGTTACTACATAATATTAATTCAATCCAGTAAGCCAGAAGTTATTATTATATATTATCAAAAAACGGTACCGTCTTTTAACAATTTCATATTATATATTATTGGATTGGAGATTATAACTGTGCTATTTATACATATAAAAACTAATAATGTAATCGAAGTATTATTGTCATACAATATTATTTTAGAGATCATATTATTAGTTTTATGAGAATTTGTTTTTCAATTGCCTTTGATATTGATATTATGATAAAGAAATTGATTGTTTATTGAAAAAAAGTATTTATTAAATAATGTTATGGCAATACTGTCTCTAGTAATGTCGCTATTGGTTTGTAGTACCAAGCTTTCCATTTGGATTCATCCACTTTTTATGTAAGGCTCATGTTCTACTTAGAGTCATTGTGTACACACATTTTATAGTCTATGTTACGTAACTTTTTAGTGAGACGTGGACGTCGGTGCATATAAATAATATAATCGCTTTACACTCAACGGCTAATAGTAAGAAAATCTTTTACCGAGGGGTCCAAAAACATACAATATAACTAGCTGATCTAGAGAACTTCGTACAGATATGTTATTTTTTATTTTTGCAATAAATATCGCGGTCATTAATCAAAAATACAGCCTATATGCTAAGTTGGACAAAGTTACATATCTGTGCAAAATTAAAATTGGTCCAGTAGTTTATGATAAACATTTATATGTTTGTCTATATAGATGTTATTTATTATACGAAATTTGTTGGGCTCTGGAGGTATCCTGATAAAAATCCGTGACCAACTTTATACAAGTTGGAGGAACACCTGTAACTATAGAACATGACATATTTTTCTTACATCACTATGGCTGGAATCAAAGCGTACGGTCTACCTATTCGTTTTGCTTCTTTTTGCTTTTTTTGTTTGTTTGCTACTTGTCCTTTTGTTTATTGTATTCTTCTATGTTTCTGTTATTATTATATTTTTTTTCCAACTTAATTTTTATGAATTTCAAACAAAAAGGCTAATAAAAAAGGTTTCATTCTTGTTTCTTTTTCTTTCTTTACCTGATGGTAAGACTATAGACTCTTGCAACACCACGAGTATTATGAGTGTATTGCTGACTCTACTTCCACTGTTGGTAGCTTAACTCTATTTATAATATTAGTCTATATTTCATATATATTACAATAATTATATTCCTGAAGGTTATGAATGTGATCAAGTTATAAATCAAATTAGTAATTAAAAACAATCACATTTATAACACAAAAAAGTCATTTAAGGAATAAAATTCCGCGTGTAGTAGCTCTTTTATAAATGAACACATAAGATAAATATATGTTTGGTTAATTTTAATTTCTGTAATTATATTTTATGTTAATGAATAAATGATAAAACTATTTCTGACTTTGATATATTTAATTTACATTTATTTTTTAAATAACGCAGCCGTGTAGATGCTATTATTAAATGCAATACGTTGAGAAATTAATACACAATAGAATACTGCTTAGAATCAAATGAGAAAAAGTAGTCCGTATTACAATTTCTCAATACAATCAAGCATTAGGGGTGTTGTGTAGTTAAAATTTGATACAGTAAAGCAATTGGTTCCGCTCAGCTCATTAGGAGGTCGCTGAGGTCAGGCGGCTGCTTCGCATAAAAACGGGAAACCTGCCAAATTTATTTAACGAGTAGCAGTCGACTCGAATTGGGAGATTGCTGCAAAAAGAGAATAACTTCACTACTTTTGGCAACGTTGTTGGAAAATTATTAAAATAACCATTATAATATTTAGTGACTTTGTGTCTAGTGTTTTTGAAATTAGCTGTATATTTCGGTGTTAGTTTTCTTAGTTTACGTTATTACTTTTATAATTTAAATGTAGATGTCTGAAGACTATAGCAAATAAGAACAATATTTTGAATTATAAACTTATAGTCACAGACCTATAATGACAGCAAAAAAAAAAATAATTGTTAAATAGTTGTTACATTCTAAGATTAATTCACAAAGTGAAGGGGTAGATTACCACGTCATGCTGATCGTCTTTTTTCAGTATTTTTAAGTGAGGTTGGGCACAGTAGGATATTTTCTGCTCAAAATAGAGAAGGATAAGAAAAATCAAATAAAAATTAAGAGTACAAAAAAGCTCAAATAAAGAAGACATAGGAGAGGCATGCCCGACTGGACAGCCTCAACCTTACAGAAGATCACAGCTAAATAATACAATTTTCAAGCAGTGTTGTCTTCCTAGTGGTGAGTAAGGTGTTGTTATGTTATTTTTATAAGTTATGCTTCTGGTGTTGCAGAATATAAGCTACGGTAATCGCTTACCACCAGTACCATAGTTATGAAAAAAAAAATTTTAAAGGATAGGGAGATAGTTTATTTATTAGAATTTAGTAAGAACCGATCGATGGCAGCTTATTTGAAGCATATTAAAGCTGAGTAAATGATTACCAAATCACTAATACGAACTGCCAAATCAAGTTTCATACATACATGTGTGTTATCATCAGATTTCTGGATCGTCATCTTCTATGAAGAAGAAGATATTGTGACCTTAATACATGTGATGACGCTTTTTTTAAAGAGTGTTATATACATGTTGAGACATGTCTATAAATATTTTAGTCTATAGTTTCTTTTAAAACATTCCATTTCTGAACGATTTCTCGTGATAGTTTCCTTTTATGTAGAAGACGCGATAACTTTTAAAGACAAATTTAGTACATAAAAATATTGACGGAATCAGCACACATTACTGGACCGGACGACCGGAACAGGAGCTTCTCTTCAATGAATTCATTTGTTCCTTTTACTAGATGTCGATCAGATTTTCGCTTAATGCATATATACGCTTCAGCCTGTAATATCCCACTACTGGGCATAGGCCTCTTTCCCCATGTAGGAAAAGGATCAGAGCTTAATCCACCACGCTGCTCCAATGCGGGTCGGCGGATATATTCCCTACTATGAGTAATAATCGCTATCAGGTGTACATGATAACATCTGGGACTAACGGCTTAACGTGCCCTCCGAGGCACGGTGGGGAGACCCACAAGGATTGCACAAACACCCAGACCACGGCAAACACCTGTATGGCCAATACATGTACATGTACATGTTTGTCATGTGCGGGGATCGAACCCGCATCCGCCACCACGTGTCAGCAGTCATCCGCCTGGGTGGGGCGAGATGGGGTCGCGCTAGCATTCGGCACCTCAAGCGTGCAACTGTTACTAACTTAACGCATATACGAATATGTAATTAGCTCGCTCACTATTTAGTTAAGAAGAAAAAAATATATATTTGTAGCAATCGCACAAAAGCAAAAATGATATTCAAATATTTATTATAATCTTGTATAAACAGCACTTTTAGTAAATAAACAAACAAGAGTAGGAGTACTTGTTTCCAAACTATTGACATCAATTTATACCCAGTGGAACACGTCAAATTGACATACATATTTGAATTATTATTTTTTTTTTTTGTATAAAAAATACAATAAATAAAATACTAAATTAATGGACAGTAAAAAAGTATATTTCTTTGAATACAAATAAATATATAAAGGAAAACTAAATAAAATAAATATTTCAAATGTGAATACTTTATGTTGGTTTGCTAGAGGTCATACTTGACAGTACTTCACGTGATGTGGAATGTATTGTTAACATCCGGCGTGAAGTACGGCATTCTTCGCACGCGTGCACGCGTACAAAGTGTAACGTCTAACACAATTAATCTGTCTTACAAAAACTCACGCTTTGAAACGTCCTTAGAATCATGTGTATACAAAAGAAAAAAAGGTGTTTTTTTTTTCATTTCTTAATTCAATTTTCATATATAATATTTTATAAAAAGTAATTTGTAAACTTGACACATGTAGAGTCAAATAAAATTTGAGATATTAGACCGAGAGCCCAGAAGGGCCAGACTTTCGTCATTTCATAAAATAAATTCATTCAAATCATTCATAAAGTTTAGTTAAATAAGTTTGTGGCTCTCATTAACGTGATATCTAATATTACTTCGAACAGATTTTTAAAAAATTACGCATTAGGAAATTACGTAAGATAGTTACCGCTTTAATACGCATTTAATACCTGGAATCTGCAAAAGTAACCATGAGTTAAACTTCATATTTGGCCATTGCTTCTATCGATGTTGGGGTACCCTGAGAAACTTTCAGCTTTTATTAAATGACGAAGGTCTGGACCTCAAGGCTCTTGGGTTGCCCAGAGAATTGGTATTGGATACAACGGGGAAATGGTGTCAGCATTCATGACTCCGAAGGCATGATTCCTACTGCAACTATCTGTAAATATATTATGTAATTAAATCCTAAGTTGTATTTTGAAATATATGAAAATTAATCTCGACAAAAATATGTATTTTAATTAACTGGGTTTATTATTGTTCTGACAGTTACCTTAATTTTAATTAAAATATTTAATTGACCAAGCGAATCCCTAATCTCTCAACCGACATCATCACACGTTTCTATTATAACATAAGCTTTGTTAAATATTTCAGTAAATAACTTACTTTTATTCTTCTAATATTGTCTGAGACAGAAAATATCCAAAGGAAAACAATTCGAAGTACAGCACTATTTAAAAAAAATATTCAATGAAAAAATACGACAAAATGCGTAATTTGATGATAGTGACGTAGTATGTGTATACTGAAAACATAATATACAATTTACTCGTATTATCAATGACAGCGAAATTTATTATTAGTTAGAGTTTAAAGCGGAGCCAATAGAAAAAAAAAATTGCTTTGATTACATACACCGTGTGCTCAATTTTGACTTGGCACTGTAGCAAGTTAAAATTCTTAAGTATTCTAGTATTTGGAATCTATGTCTATCTTAATGGTAAAAGAAAAGCATGAAACTGGAACCTATCAAAATCGATGATATTCTGAGACATTTCCAAAAACTTTCACTCTTCTATATACTGTAACATTATAGTACCAATAGTGTAGTTCGAATCTGTGATTAAAAAAAAAAACTATGTAATTCGGTTAAAAACGTTTCCTACCAGGTGGTTCAAAATAGTATTAGGTATAGCATCTGTATAAACGAAATCGTGACCACTGTCGCGTGTAATCAGACACAAGAGACCTACAGCAGTAGGAAGACCTTATTGACAATTTATAGGTCGTTGTTACGAGCCTGACCCTCTTGGGATATTACTTAGTAAACTCCGAAATTTTTTTACGCCTTTATAGCTGAGAAAATGTTCTAATGATATCTGTGAAGAGCATCGGCGTAACGGTCATTATATCATTGCAAGTTATTATAATAGGCTAAATAGTTATAGAATAGAGATAGTTATAGAAATATGGATTTTTGTTTGCAAATATTACGTTAGGTATAGAATACCCTGTAGCTTGGTGAAGCAGCTTTGTGCCTTTTAATTGGAATTTACCTACTATAAATACCAACGTTTGTCCTAATATGACCTAAAGTCCATTATTTGTTTATTTAGCCGGTTGTAGCTAATCCATGTATTTGGAATCTCAAATTAGTTTTAATATTTATCAAATGGTTGTACAATGTAAATAAAATTGATAATAGACCTTATATCCGACCTTTGAAAACTGATTTTCATATATCTTTAAAAAACATTCTCCATTTCATATTAAAAGAATCCCCCTCTTCTATAAGTCACTTCATTTGTCAGCGAGATTATCTTTTCAGCTTCCCCCATTTACGCCATTACTAAACGCGAATCGATATCATCGTCGGAACGAAGGTCATTGTAAAATATGTTTTAGGGAGAGCCCAAAAAAAGTAGTACAAGTATCAATAAAAATAGCCCGAGGCGACAAAAAAGTACCGGTAGCCTGTCCAGTGTTTAACCACACAGTTAAAACTGATCCAATTTTGTCAGGAAAAAAGGTAGATTTATTTCGAGCAAAGGAATCCCAGGATAGGACGAAATCTCTATTGGGGTAAGGTTTGGTAATATCTTTCGAGAACCTACAAGGGATTAGGTGGATTTTAAAGGCAGACATAATACAGGGAGAAATGAGCTTGGGGTATAACTATCGGAGGTCACGAATCGGAAACCCCATACGTTCCCTCAGGAGTACTACGAACCTCTTCGATTTGGTTTTACACATTTGCAACAATGTATACTATATCACTGATTGAGACCCTATTCGATTCTGTCCCGAATACATTTTATATATACGATGAATAATACAAGGGGCTTGGAGCAAGATATCTTGTACCAAAAATACATCCAAAAGAACAACTACAACTTTTTAACCGACTTCTAAAAAAAGCTTCTCAACTAAATTGTATTTTTTTATGTATGTTAACCTCAGAACTTTTGATTGAGAAGACCAATTTCGAGGATTCTTTATTTAATCGAAAGCTGGTGCGTGTCACGGAGTCGTAATGTTTCTATAAATTATATGTTGTTGTTTAGAATTTGATAAAATATGGTATAAATAGTTCATATTTTTATTTTTTGGGATGTGGTTGTGAAATAGAACATAATAGTAACATAATGAAACTAAAATTAATTTGTTTCGTTGATCAGATTAAGTTGAGAGAGATGCCAAAGATCTGGTTTTGTATAATTCATAAAGAAGAATTCATACATCATTTAGAGCTGAAGGTTGAAATTTCAGCTATAAATGCGGAAATAATTTTTAAAACTAGCGTATGAGTCAGCAAGAGTCGTCTAATACTATAATTATGATAATAGTAAATTAAACTCTATTCTTTTTTTTTCATCCATCTTTCTTAAAATCAAAGCTATCTTGATTATTGCTTTGTAGGATATGAAGAGTGAATACAAGTGAGTGACATTGATTAAATCGCATATACTACTCATATATATTATTTATCTTTTTTTTTTAATATATAAAATTTTCGTGTCGCGGTGTTTGTAGTTAAACTCCTCCGAAACGGCTTGACCGATTCTCATGAAATTTTGTGTGCACATTGGGTAGGTCTGAGAATCGAACAACATTTATTTGAATTGAATATTGATTGAAATTTTAGGGGTAGTCCGTCCCTAAATATTTTTTATATTTTTGGACCAAATTTTATATTTTTATTTTATTATGATTTAACATTGAAAAATACATACAACCCTAAATTTTCACGGTTCTACCACCAACCCCTATTTTTTAATAGCATTTAGTGGCAGGACAACGTTTGCTGGGTCAGCTAGCAACTATATAAAAAACACCAGCCAAGAGAAATAGTACTAGAGGCACAAATATGTTTTTAGGTGTCCATCAGGTGTTTGATTGACGGTACAGTTTGCTATTGCTGTAAATCACATTATGATTTGTAGGCACTAGGCAGTATGAGTTTTAGTAGTATAATATTTAACAACATGATCTCATTAATCCCTTGCCATTAGGGTTAAAATTAATTGTGATTTTAGAAAATAATAATAAAACACATACCTATTTACATACTAAAATTAATCCTAAAGAGATGAAATCTTAAATTAATTTGACTAATATTTATTATTTGCTCGTGATAAAGTACAGAAAAATATATTATATAATAAACTAAGGTTGATACATTTTTACAAAAAAAAAACACAAAGACTAATTTAAAGGTTATACGTTATTTTTGTACGTCATTTGAAAATCGACTCAGACTTTTTTATAACAAATGTTCTAATCCAATATTTAATTTTTCCACCAAATAAAAATGCCTCGCGTCAACCACACATGTGTGTGTTGCATGAAACATAATAATTCAATTAGTATTTTACGAGGTAAAACGATTTTAGTTTGTATATTTTTTTACAAAAAATAAATCAACGAGTGTATTTCGGTGTATTTAAAAGTATTTGATTTCTTTTTTATTTAACAATAGCACATTAGGCATCTTTAGTTAGTTAATGGGTACACGAAAAATATATATGATAGAAATAGTTTAAAATGTTTTTATATCTGCGAATATTTATATGAGAATAGATCAATAGAAAATTCTGGTCTGGTATTTACAACTAACGATCTTGCTTATGTCAATACAGGGCCTTTGTCTACAACGCTAAATTCCTCTCTATAGTAGTATGTGTAGATGTTGTAAGATCATCTCAAGTGTAACACCACAATAACTCAATTATCCAATAAATTTCGGTTTTCAAGCTTATCATCACAAACTAAGTAAGCACAGTCATTATCAAAAAATTTACTTATATGGAACTCACTGCGATTGTCATTTGAAAATCCTATCATATCAATAACGCTGCAGATGTCAACGTCACAGGTGACTGTATTGTAAAAGTGATTGTAAACAATTAATTGAAAGACCATGTAATATAATATAGAAATATTATAAGACTCACTAGTCCTGAAATTAGCGCGTTCAATCAAACAAACAAAAAAAAATCTGCTTTATAATATTAGTATAGATATTAAAAATTAAGTTTTGATTTCCTCGAGTGTAAGAGTTACAATCATTACTAAAGTTAGTTATACCTCGTGAGTCATTTATATCTGTAATTTTATTTGTAAAAGATATGAAAAAAGAATCCGCACGAATGGCATGACTCCCACTTAATTGTACAATAAACCGTTATAAAAGTGAAAATCAAGAAAATCGCGAGTAAGAAGCGGCAAGATCGTGTTTCCCGCCGCGTTTGAGGAAATCATCTTCCCCAAAGAACAAATATACACACAAAAAGATCTTATTAAAATTCTTCACCTTCCATTCACATGGTAACCACCAACATTATGCTGGTAATAAATTTTAAATAAGAACAAGGTACAGTAGCTTTATTTTACCATTTGATTATAATACAAAACGAAATACCTGCTTTTAAACGTAATAATACATTCAATAATTTTCTTCAAGGCCGACACGGAACCCTCATGTAAGATAACACGTTGACATAATTTCGATTAAGCCACTGATATATCATATGAATATTAATAACAATCTCAAGGCAGATGCGGACAATTATTCAATCTTAGTTAACTAGTAACAGAGAAGTTTAGAAACTTGTTAAAGTAAATCTATAAACATATTATGAAAATAATTGTGTTTTCTCAGCGTGGAAAAAAAAAACGACTGCATTTTACATCGACAAGTAATACACCGTAGGTAGTTAGAAAAATAGTGATGGATGATTGATTATTACGGATAATTAAAAGAGGACTCTACGTGACGTTGGCGAAATCATCTGTGCTCATTTGGCACTATTGAAAGCCATTTTAACCAGAAGAAGAAGAATAAGATCTCGTTCAAATTTAAATGGGACCACACAAAAAGCACTTGCTTTACATTTTAAAAGAAAGAGTCATCGTAACCGGCAAACCCAATAAAAAATCTACGCGATTATAACATACAAAAACTAACCTAAATAATTCTTAATGAATTTGAATGTCGTTTGGCATAAATCGCTTTCAGTTTGTGAGTCGTACCAAATATTTGTGTTTTTTTTTTTTTATTTGTGTACATTTCTCATGAAGTGAATTGTAATTTATTTTTAGAAATAAAAACTTCTTAAATTGAAAAAACAGTAAAATCGAAATGAATTCCTTTTTTTAAATCGATTAATTATAATTCCAACTGAAGTGTGGGACACGGGTAATAATAAATTTTTTTAATCGTCGTCAAGAATCGATGCCCACTGATATACGCAACTTTTCCTCAGTAGGTTGCCATTAAGTTCAATTCCCTGACTATTAGACAGTCTTAGGAAGTCCGACAATTACTCAAACAGGAAGTGTTCGGTGTCTGGTGACAGTATACCGACCCAGCGTCTTTTAAACTCTTTATCTCAATTACGTTCTAAAGTAATTTTATATTTATGCTGTACGGCTTCCAACGTAAACATGCTGATTGTAATATTTATAAACATAGTTTTTACACTACCAAAAATACTTCTAATCCTATTAGATAATTTAGCCTTATTTTTATTACTTTTTTTTTTACTAGTGAGTAATGTCCGTAAAAAAATATAAAAAAAGTTTTTTCTAAATTTAGTTTTCTATTATTTTAAAATATAATCGAAAATGATAAAAAAAAAATCTATTAAAAATAATTTAATGAATAAATTTTCTAACGCAATCACATTGTATGAATAACATAATTATGTTTACTTTAAGTCACAATAAGTAAATAAAAAATCATGAATTATTCAAAAAGGAACATTTAAATTTAATCTATAAAAAACAAAAAATGTACCACTACAATACTTAGGTACACCGCTAAAGGAAGAGAAAAGTTTTTGATTTGGGTTAACGCGGTACATACATAAACAATAACAAGCAATTTAGAAATACATTATCTACCTTTTAACTCCATTAGGGTCGATTGAAAAAGGCAAGGCGAAATTTGCGACGGGGGAATCAAAACAAAATTTTATAAAAGTCACTACGAATTTTGTCTTGATTATTATTAAGGCGTATTTAACACTTTAGGCGAACCCACTTAACCTTGTAAGTCCTGTGTTTTATTAACACTAGTAGTCATATCTGCCGGCTGTACTATACCAAGTACAAACTAAGAATAATGCTTCAGACCGAGACAAAATTATGTCGATTTTGGGCAATTTTTGAAGTGTGGGTTCGTTGTGTGTATTTTTTACGGTATGTTTGTGATGTATAGCACCTTCTTAAAAAGGCAATAAATAAAAATATTTTGTACTTGTGGGAGTACATTAGGTTTTAACACAGTATAATAAAATAATATAAAAAAGTTAAAAGGTTTTATTTCGTATCAAAATTAAATATTATTTTTGTTCTAAAAACCACTTAGTAGTATATATTTTATTTTATTACAACATAAACAATATTTTTCTTCTAGAAACATTTATAAAATACTCCCTCAAAGACAATATTAGCATACTTTACTTTTATAAACCAGAGGATAACAGTATCACTGTTCTTAATTATCGAAATAGGATAGAGGACATAACAATCTTCCAATTCCATAATCTTTGAAATAAGATGTCAATTAAACTAGCACATAAGTGCTAGTTTAATTGACATCTTATTTCAAAATCACAGTCAAGTATACGAGATCAATATTTTTATAAACTAAAGTCGACAAGATATCGTTTTTATTGCTTATTATTAATTCTCTTGTTGATGAAAGGCCCTGCAACAATTTCTTGTTGAATTCAGGCGAATAGCTACATTACAATCAGAGCATTTAAATAAACTCCTTTTGTCACACCCATAGAGAGATGGCCTCGTTGTTGTTTGTCTAGATGTTCCGGTAAGTGGATATTGCCATATAAGCGTCGCATTTTTGATGGTACAGGCAATCTACCCGGTATGTTGTTCCCTTGTACTTGTACTTCTGCCACGGCCATGTCCAACTCGTTGGTCACGAGCACTTTGAGTACGATGAGTAGATCCACCTCCACCTACAGCGATTTCTATTTCTCCACCTTCAGATTCCGAGGACAGGTTTAGGTTAGGTCAGGGAGGTCAGGTCAGGCACATCTTCATCATCCGAGTCTTCGAACTCCGAATTATTAAGAAGTTCTGCTATTTGTATTTCGTCGAAAGCTACAAATACGAAAAAAAAAACAGTAGTTATATAGACCGAATGTACCACCTCAAGTACAAATTATAAACAGTTATTTATGTAACAAACGCCTAACGTACCATGTCAAGTACTAATTATTTTGACTGATCAGGAACCCCTCTAAATATATAGTTTTCTTACAAATATTACTTGTTTTACAATATTCATAATTTAAAAGCACTATTTCATTTCAAAAACAATAGAAAAAACAAATGATTTAATTGATATAAACAGACAATCTTACCTCGTGTTAGCTGACGAGCCGACCGCGTGGTCATCTTGCTAAAAAGTGACACTAACACTGACAGTAGACGTAACCTGTCTAACATGACGGAATTGACTACAGAGTAAAGAATTATAATAACAGTAGCAGTGTTGGCGATGTAAAAAAACTACCCGGTATATGAGCAATCCCTCATTTGTACTTGGGTAAGTACATTAGGCAGTTACTCCATATATGTAGTACAAATCTCAGGTCTGAACTGTTATCGTTAATTTGTACTTGTACAAGTACGTGGGGACTTACGAGGTTAATTACTAAGCTCTTACGTTCCAGAGAACCTACTTATCTTTTATTGCTTAATCAAAAAGGCATCTTTACCTTAAATTCTTTTTAGATGAAAAACTTATACCTATTTGTAATATTTTTTTTTTTTCATGTTTTATTTTGAATATAAAATTGTAAAATCCAATTTTGTGTACACCTCGAATAGATCGATTAAAAATAATAAAAAAATATTTACTTATTATATTTTTTACTTTTTTTTACTTATTATATACTTTGATTTTATTTAAACATAAATTATAAGTATTTGAATAATTTCGTAAATAATAAAATCTTACATTATTTTGAAGAAGTTAGGATTAAAATATACGTAATTAGTGCAAAAACATCATGCGGTATGCGTTTTTAATTAAAGGACTTAATTGCTCTCTTTTTTATATAATATTTTAATTATCACACTTTACTATAAATTGTAATAATCGTACCGAAATAAACTGTAATTTATAATTACTAATTAGTTATACATATGCCATTAATTACAATAATTAAACGAGATTAACCTTAACATAGACACAGTGTCCTTAAAAACTTCTTAATTGAGACGTCTGCGATATTAATAGCATCTACATAGACATGCTCTAAATCACGTGAATATTAAAGCTTAGAGGTGAATACAGCCTTCTCACTGAATTCACGCTCCAAAAGTTTCTTTGAGCCGCTAAGATTATGTGATTTTTTTATACTTCGCTTATGAAGTAAATTTTTGAGACATATCGCACTCGTTTCAGCCTGTAATATCCCACTACTGGGTATAGGCCTCTTTCCCCATGTAGGAGAAGAATCAGAACTTAATCCACGACGCTGCTGCAATGTGAGTTGGCGGATATATTCCCTACTACGAGTAACGATCGCTATCAGGTGTAGATGATAACAACCGGGACCGACAGCTTAACGTGCTCTCCAAGGCACGGTGGGGAGACAAGGACTGCACAAACACCCATACCACGGAAAACACCTGTATGGCCAATACAAATGTCAAAAGGTACAACCGCCAAAAGGTACAATCCATGGCTGTAACCGTTGCGCCAACGTGGCGTCTTATATATTATTTTAATATTATCTATACAACAAAACTATGACATAACCGTCACATGTATTTTTTATCCTCTTATTTCTTGAAAATGTTGATAATATGCGACAAAACTTGTGGATTCATAAACGTTTTACCATCTTATCAAAATTTTGAATAGAAAAAGCTCTTAAAATGATATAAGTCGGTGCGTGTCTATTACTACGTACATAATTATTTACTCATACCACAAAGTTAAGCTTTCGAATAAATCAAAAATCATCAAAATCGGGTCACCCAATAAAAAGTTATGTGGTATAATACAACTTAGGTCGACGAAAAAATTGTCAAGTAGAAACGCATTACAAGATATAACTCTAAAAGTAGTTGTTCGATCTCAAATAAATTTAAATTAGACTAAATGTCACGTGCCACCTTTCTATTAAAACCTTTTTCATCGAAATCAGTCCACCCAGTCAAAAGTTAAGTTAAGTAACATACATAAAAAATACAATCGAATTGAGAACCTCCTCCTTTTTTGGAAGTTGGTTAAAAATAACGTTATTATATTCATATAAAAGCAATTGACGCATAATAGTAAGGAAATACAATATAATATATTTAAGTTAAATATAAAACAGAGCCATTTTATCATTTATAAAACATACGGATACTATTATAGGATACAGATTAACTAGCTCTTTGTCGGTTCTCGCGTACGTAATTACAGTTGCTTTGATCAGAAAAAGTTGATTATAAGAAGTTATAACATTTGTCAGAAGACCAGAGTAAAAATCGTAACTTTAAAATCATTAGCTCGTACAAGTACAGGAACATACAATTGTACAGTTTTATATAACGGTAGAAATTCTATTTGAAATACACTACACGTAGTTACACCATTTATTTGTTAAAGTATAACATACTTTCCCAAGAGAAATAGGATGAGTTTTGTTCTAAAAATATACTAGTAAATATCTTGAAGAAAAATACTTTCAATATATCTATAACAAATATATGAAGCCGTTTATTTGTTCCATTGGGTGAGTCTGGTGCACAAGTGTTATTAATAAGGCTAGAGGGTTACAGGGGCGTCGTAATTGTGATAGAAAATATACGCAACTGTCCGCTTCTGGTTTTTGTATGGTACTTATATAAAAAAAAAAAATATTTCTTTTCTCTAATCTGTTTCATCTATTAAGATAAATTTCTTTTTAATACAATATCACACTTGGTATACAAACACAACTAAAAATATATACATACACACACATATATATATATATACAGATATACATATTTTGTTTGTATAGGTGTTCAGATACTTTGCTGTGAGGTTACGGCAGTAAAGAATAGCCGCCCGCTCTCTTCCCTTGGGTGTTTTAAGAGGCGACTAAGTGATAATACAGTTGCACTGCCTCCTCGAAACCTAAAAAACCGACCGATGGCGGGATAATCATCCAACTGATTTGAAACACACAGACCGAAGACGGGTCTGAAGCAGCGTCTTCGGTGCGAGAAAGCTATCCCTGCGGCCACCATCCGCCTGCCCAGCGTGGTGACTATGGGCAACACGTGAGTTCACGCCATTTTTGGCGCGAACTTGGGGAGGCCTATGTACAGCAGTGGACTGCGATAGACTGAAGGGAGGTGTTCAGATACAACTACAATGATACATATACACTACAAAGAAATAATACTAATACACGTATTCATTGACATAGACACGGATTTACGTTATAAACTTACCTTAACCAAAGTTTAAAAAACTAGTAAATGTATAACGCTAGAAATAGGTGTAAACAATGAAAGAATTTTCATATCGCTTTTAAATGGTTGCACATTTTATGTTTTAAATGCGATTTCTTTTAAACTCAAGTTCTCAACAAAGACAAAACTTATTTTTCGAAACAAAAGTGCTGCACATTGTAAAACTCGCGAGTCTACAGATAAATCTTTTAAGAGATAAGGGCTAGATTTAAGAGGCAAAGTGAAATAGAAATGAATGAAACATTTTTCTGTTATTGTGTTTCCACTTTTCCTTATAATTAAATACGTTTTCACAAACAGTTTCTATTTTATACAGTAGTTCATTTTTGCAACAATGTTATAAATAATGTTATTGTTGTATTTGATTGATGGGTTGATTGTTGTGAATTATATTTGAAGTACCTATTTCTTGAATATAAGAAAAACTAAAGATCATTTTTCTTTTTTTTGTTGTATGTAGTTGTATGTAGTTAAACGATTTTTTTTTAATTTTCATAAAAAATAGAAAAGGCAGAATAATACAAGTTTCAAAAAATGTTCTTATGTGTGCATGTGCATGTGCGTATGTAATTGTGTACTGTGTTGTACTAGTCTAAAAACATCCCATTGTCCCATCAATAGAATTTTAAGATTTTACTTTCATTATTCTTTTATTTTTTAAAGTGTTATCTTAATTGATTCAATAAACATATCTCTAACCTCAACTTAGCCGTAGTAATTAATAACATTTCTTTGAAAATTTCTTCAAAATTTTTGTCAAATCACCGACAACACTAAAGTAATTTCAAATAATGTGTATGAAAGTAACTTTATGTATTCATAGATATGTGAAAGTGAAATAAGTTAAAATATGGGTTACGGTGACGCTTGACGCTATTAAGACTTTCATGGCAAACGCTGGTAAAACTCTAACAAACACTAAAACTTTATATGGATTCAACTCGAACTGGGAAAATTAAAAAGTTTTATCAAAAAGTACGCGAACAAATTGTGCATATCTATACATTAAGTACGCTACCAACTAGTACAATAAAAAAATACTTATTTCCAAATTTAAAAAACCATTATTATAATAGACGACTTGCTATTTTAAAGAGAAATAAATACTTTTTTTTATAAAACTCCTGACCTCTAATGTTTAATAAAAGGCCTCAAAATGAAAGCAATATTAATTTTCGTGGAAATAAATAAAATTACATTTAAAATGTTTTCCATATATAAAATTTTCTTTGAATGAAAATGAACATATGTATAGATATTTTAAACTTGAAATGAAATAAAAATAAAATTTTAATAAAGCGTATATTACTACGTATTTATTTTGTATAAACCACGTACTTTTATTGATTATAGAATAAGACAAAAACACTTACAAAAAAAACGAGTGTGCTATACGAACAAACGACTGTAGTAAAACTTACGAAACATATCTCTCTCTCTTTATTACTTCACTAACTTATATCTCCCTCTCAACTTCCGTTCACTTCGTCCGATCACATTTTTAGTAACGCTCTCGTCACGAATTCACCAGCTTACTCCCCAAATCAAGCGCGCGTAAAGAAGTTTTACTTCTTTTTTTTTTTTTTTTTATGTCACTAGGTCGGCAAACAAGCGTACGGCTCACCTGATGGTAAGCGATTACCGTAGCTTATAGACGCCTGCAACACCAGAAGCATCGCAAGCGCGTTGCCGACCCAATCCCCAATCCCCCCAGGAGCTCTGGTCACCTTACTCACCAACAGGAACACAATACTGCTTGTAAGGTCGAGGTACTACCCCAGTCGGGCTGCTCCATATTTTGAGCAGGAAATTCCTGCTGTGCCCTACCTCAGTTATACTTCAAAAATAATAATTGTACCCGAATGGAGTTGAAGCAAATCGCTAGTATGAACAATGAAAAATGAGATGGCTCAGGTTAAAATATGCAGATCTAAGGGGCCACGGTTTCGAATTTGAGTAATTACCCTTGAGTTTTTTACTTAAGTACTCAATTTGCATTTACATTTCGTACCGTGTTTCGTAGAAAATGAAAAAAGAATTTTAGAAATATTTCAGCAGAAAATTCTAAGTAGGGAATTGCGATGGACAAAGTTCTAAATATACCGTACATAAAAGTCTGTTTAGAAGTCTGAAAGATAAATAGTATAATACGAGTATATTACGTAATTATTTATGTACGAATATAAAGTGTCAGTTTTCTTACACATTTATATCATTCGCTGTGACACTGTTTGCGACACCTAAAATAAAATTTATTTTTTGAAACTACAAAGTCTAAAATAATTAAATAAGCATATTTTCACTATTCCATTTGAAATTAAATTCAGAAGCGAAAAACATTCGTTGACTACGAGTGACGTTCTCTCCCCTCCTATAAATCTCCGTGAAACAGATAAGCCAGATTAGTTAACAAGTTATAAACGAGAGAGAATTAAAAAAAAAAAAAGAAAAAATACAGACTAATTAAATAAAAGCTCTGTTGCTATTTATTTCATTAACCTTTACGTTCCGACTTTTCAAATTAAAAAGTGTTGGTTGAATAATTTATTTTAATCTTTTTACTTGTCGTAATAATTTAACTTGGAGGTGTATTTTATTTCGCGATGTAATAGATAAATAGCGAGTTATATAAAGAAATCTTTCTCTGTCCGTAGGAGAGGATAACATATTAAATGGTTTACTGTGTTTCCAATCCACGGTAACCATAGGTTGTCGTGCCGCATTCTGTACTTAATGTTTTATAAAAATCCGCCGGAGGCTTAACACGTTTTCACACGGATTGAGTATAGATAATCGGTGCCGTTTCTATGAATTGCACCGTAATGTTTTATTGTAGATTATAAGCCGATCTGCCGAGTAATTCCCGTTTGGAAGTTCAGGAATAAAAAGTGTACGCTTCAACTGTATATGATAGGTACGTTTATGCGTATTTTTTACTTTTGAACAATTACATACATCACATGTGTATTTTAAACAAAATATGTAATGCTACAGTGGTTAAAAATTTGCATTTTTTTATTACCTACTGTACCTGTGCTGTGTGGCTACGGCACTAAAGAATTTAGCCACCCCCTCTCTTCCCGTGGGTGTCGTAAGAGGCGACTAAGGGATAACAAGGTTCCACAACCATCTTGGAACTTAAGAAGCCGACCGATGGCGGGATAACCATCCAACTGCTGGCTTTAAAATACACAGGCCGAAGACGGGCAGCAGCGTCTTTGGTGCGACAAAGCCAGTACTGCGGTCACCAACCCGCCTGCCCAGCGTGGTGACTATGGGCAAAACACATGAGTTCACGTTATTTTTGACGTAAACTTGTGGAGGCCTATGTCCAGCAGTGGACTGTATAGGCTGTAATGATTACCTACTATGCAATCAATTCGGTAATTCTTTGTTCTTCAAGAGATATAAGAAGAAATACAACCATACACCGTTTATCATATTCGTTTATTATTCTCGAATGTCCATGATCACTAAAACTTGTTTACTAATAGCGTTTCTGGTAAATTCTAATTATTGCTATTATTTAAATTTCTTATCTGTGTAATGGAGCGAACGCTTCTAATACCAGGTTCTCAGTCGTTATGTAGATATTTCTATGATAAGCGTTATTTATAGCATTCGTTTTATTTCCAATATGGATATTTAATTGATATAAAAACGGAAGTACAAATATGGACTAAATATTATACTTTGTTATTATTTATGTACGTCAATAAGTAGCAGGTGAAGTTAAATTTGAAAACTTAGCCCGGTTTCGTTTCGTGTACTTTAATGGATTTTTTATGTTGTTATGAAATGAACTTTTTTTTTTGTTTTATTTTTCGCGAAAAGAGTAAATTTATTTTTACCGGGAACAATATCTTTATTTCTTTTTTGTGGTTTGGAGCCCAATAAAAATTGGTCTTTGAGACTAACAAGAGCATAACTATGCTTGAAATCTATAGAGATTATGTATTCCTATATACCTATTAACTATGTTATAAGGTCATGATTATAATAAAAAACGTACAGTAAATTGAAAATAAATCCCTTAACTAAATGTATAATAATTTCGAGATTTTAAATTACACAAAAATTCAGAACTAATTACACACCAGCGTTAACATTACACTGTAGAAAAAAGTCTCGTGTGACTCCAATTTCTACCCACATGGTATTTTCGACGTATCATTATTGCGTTTTATATATAAAGGTATATTTATATTCATGATTTAATTCAAAGAATAATGGGTTGTATAAAGTTACAATAGTCACAAAATAAAGACCGACTCGCACTCAAAGGCCAAAGGAAGTAGAATTTAATCCTGTATCGGGGATACGGAAAGACACAATTCACCATAATATAATAAATAAATAAGTTATATCATGAAATAAGTAAATAAAAGTAATACCATTCAATTTTGGAATAAGAAATTTCCTTTAAGTTATTTTGTGCTATCTATACTAATATTATAAAGAGGTAAAGTTTATAACTTTGTTTGTATGAAGGGGGTAATCTTCGCAAGTACTGATCCGATCATGAAAATTCTTTCACTAACAGAAAGCTAGACTATTCAGAACTGACATAGGTTATATTTTATTGTAATTAAACAAAAAAATCAGTAAATAAGAAAAAGATTATAATATAATATCAAAATGGCAAATAAACTAGCGCCATCTATCGTTATTAGAAAACAATTTATTAGTCTTTCGACGTTATTAGTTTAGTCTTATTATCTTAGTCTATCGACGACGTTTTTTCGATTTTTATAGATGTCGTTGGAGCAACATATTATTTATTTAAGTGCTATAAAATTTGTTCTTTAAAGTATGTTATTTGGTTAATATAATAATAATTAACGCCCAATGAAGTGGGCACGGGTCGGCTAGTGTGTTAATAAGTATCATAAAAAAAAACATAACAAATTTAGTTGCAATTACTACAAAAAAAAATTATATTAATTAATTGATCTAGTAAAATGTAATATGCATAAAATACACATAATAAGATGAAAGAAAATCTAAATTTAAACCGCCGTGACGAATACCAAATTTCACAGAACTTAAGCTTTAAAGTATGCTAAGAAACATAATTAATTTAATTCTAATGTGTAAAGGAAATAGATTATAAAAGACAAATATCCTTTTTCTCTATTGTTTTTTTTTAATAATCGATATTTAGTACATTTAATCTGTAGTGCGATATCGTTAAAACTATCAAAACGCACGTAAGTATGAATATGTAAAATTATTCTATATTCTATTATACAAAAATAAAACGAATACTAAAATAAATGAATTAACAAAAAAAAAAAAATATCCAACCTTTTTGCTCAGTTCATCAGTTTACTTGCTCTTTGGCTTGCACGTTGATATGCATTCTTAATTGCTGTGGATCCGTGTTTCCGATACAGATAATAATTCGAAATGCAAAAGCGACGTATTGTTGCATCGTAACTACAACTGAATTTATAAACTTTTCGAGTTTACAAATTTACCGCAAACACGGTCTGATTTTACTGAATTTGCTTTCACGTCGATAAATTTATGTGATTTCGGGCGCGTTTTGTTGATTCAAACGATAACGATACGAGGTTTTGTTATTAGTTTGATGCAATTTAAAAGTTAGTACTTTTTGTATTTAAAATATTTTATTACAATATGTAAATAAATAGTTCAGTTGTCATAGTTTTAATTGAATTCAGCCACTTTGGTAAATAAAGATTTTGATGTTCAATAAAAGTAGTCGTATGACGTTACGTCATTCATTTATAGGTGGGTCAGACTAACATAACGCTCACATTGTTTTTATTTCTATCAAATTAAAAACACTTCAATATACTTTATTATTAACAACAAATGTATATATCATTATTATATCATTACAATTATTACATAGAACAAACAACCTTACCGAACAATAAAGCTTAATCATGACATTATATCAAATTAAAAATATAAATTAAATTCCAATATCAATGACCATGTAAGACTAATAACATCATTTATTACTTATAACAGAAAATTTCGAAGTATCATTATCATCATTACAGCCTATACAGTCCACTGCTGGACATAGGCCTCCACAAGTTTACGCCAAAAATAACGTGAACTCATGTGTTTTGCCCATAGTCACCACGCTGGGCAAGCGGGTTGGTGACCGCAGTACTGGCTTTGTCGCACCGAAGACGCTGCTGCCCGTCTTCGGCATGTGTATTTCAAAGCCAGCAGTTGGATGGTTATCCCGCCATCAGTCGGCTTCTTAAGTTCCAAGATGGTTGTGGAACCTGGTTTTATCCCTTAGTCGCCTCTTACGAAGTATAGTTTTTTTAAATTTCTAGCCACGCCTTTTTAAAAGCTCCAGAATATTTTGTTTAAGAAAACCCCAAAATAATCGATTAAATATCGAATGAAAACGTAAGAAAAAAATTAAAAATGAGCGCAAACTTTTTGCCACGTCCTATATAACGCGAAGTTAAAAGCGACGGTAACCCACTTAATGAGCGTACATCGACTGCAGCAAAGTATGCTAAATTGATTAAGCGCTGTAAATCGACTCGGCAATATTTAACCTTTAGCTACTGTGAAATTCAAATTATTTAATTTGCTACGATTTGTACGAAATTTGATACATTTATTTTCAAACGTATGTAATGTAAATTTTTCGTTAAAAGATCCCCCACTTTTCAGACTGAGAGTTAAGATCAGAAAGTGCTAAATTAAAATATCAATTGCGTTCAAAAAATATCATACAAATGTCTTGACAATCTGATGTGACTCTTTTGAAACTTCAAGCTACATCTGGTATGTATTAATAAGTTTTACAGTACGCATAGACATAACAGTTTAGATTAAAAAGTGAACTAATGCTAATGCGCTAAATTTACATACATCATATTTTGAATCTCGTGTTTTATTTCGTTAAATTTTAGCCATTAATCAATTATTATAAGATATTCTTTCAAAAATATTCGAATTTTTATACAAACTAGTTAAAATAGAAGTCAATTACACAAATAGTATCATTTAAGAATAAAATTTAATTGCGATTTCATTCGCTGCACATTTTGTCAAATAAATTCATGTATTCTCAGAATTTCCTCAAAGAGATGTTTTAGATGGCTTTCTTTCATTTGTTTTTCTTTTTCCCTGTTCACGAAACAAATTTACATAGACAAATTAATTACGAATACATGGCATTCTTTTATAATTGAAACTGTAAATGTGCTACATTTGTTCATCATTAGAAGCATTTTCCTTTATTTATAATTTAAACATGAAAAATAAAGTTTTTTTTTTACAAACAGGGTATGATATGCCTGTGTGATTTTATGGGAAATTCGTGATTTGATATCCAATTCATTAAAAATCATAAATAGAATTTAAGCATTTATTTAAGTGCAGGTGCAGGTTATTGAAAACTAGCTGCTCGGACAGACTTTTTTCTGTCAAATGTTAATAGTAATTATTAATTTCTTATTAATTATCTTTAGTTTTTTTTTAAGTATTAAAACCTTCCGAATTGGTCGAGCCATTCTCAAGTTATGCGCTTAGCAACAGTCATTTTTATTTATATACGAGTAGATATTACAACTTTATCGATTTTAATTCTTTCTTTTCCTAGTCGATTTATACCCAACAGTCAGTGTTACAGTAATGCAAGAGCACTAATCAAATAATGACCATGATGTTTGTCGTCCTTGTTATTTAGTTTATATCTACGGGAACTGCTGTTTTGATTGACTGGTAGGTCAGTCCATAATATCTGACTGCTGAACATAGAACATTTTCTCCATGATGGAAAATGGTCATAAGTTACACTATCAGGCAGCTCTACTGACTGTTATTTGGCGATATTCCCTACCAAGAGTAGAGTAGAGGTGATAATAAGCGAGTCTGGTATCTTTTTTTATATAACTAGGTCGGCCAACAAGCATACGGCTCACCTGATGGTAACTGATTACCGGCTTATAGACGTCTGCAATATCAGAAGCATCGCAAGCGCGTTGCCGACCCTAATCCCTAATTCCCTCCAGGAGATCTGGTCACCTTACTCACCAACAGGAACACAACAGTGCTTGAAAGTAGTATTATTTACATGTGGTCTTCCGCACCTCTACACCAGAGCGATTGTCTACTCTGTATTGTGTTATTAAGTTTCTTCAGTAAATAGATAGTTTGAAAATATTTTTTTACGGTTGTACAAGAAAAATCAATAAAAATTAAATTTATAATAATTAAATTTGCCGGTCTCTTGCCACCGTCAACGTGCCAAGTCTACTTGAGCCGACTGGTATTGCAAGAGACGATGGCAAGAGACCGGACGGTATGAGTTTGATTCCATGGAAGATGGGCCGGGTGCTGGTATGGGATGCAACCTGTTCAGACACGCTAGCCCCTTCCCATCTACATGGAACAACAGAGCTGGTGTGGCTTGTGAAGCGGCTGAAAAAACAAAAGCAGACAAATACAGGGGTCTAGGCTCCGAATATGATTTTGTCCCATTCGGTGTCGAGACCCTTGGTCCGTGGGGTCCTAGTGCTATAACACTATTTAAGGAAATAGCAAAAAGGTCAGTCGACGTCACAGGAGACCGAAGAGCTGGCAGCTACTTCGGACAAAGAATTAGTCTAGCTATTCAAAGGGGGAACGCTGCCAGTATCTTCGGAACCTTGCCCAAAGGGACTCCTTTTATTAATATTTTTTAGTTATTATATTATGTACATATATATATATATATATATATATATATATATATATATATATATATATATATATATACTTAAGTTTTTTTTAGTTTAATGTAATTTATCTGTTAAATAGAAGATAATGTAATAATATTTATATAATAAATTAAATAATTTATATATGTGGAAAGAAAGATGTCAGACTGGTTAATTACAATGTAAGGTAACACAAGATAGCTATTAGTTAACGGGGGCGAGACTAACTTCTTAGTATTCGATGTATTCGACGCGTGGGTGCCGAGTGCATCGTGTGGCAGAGGGAGGAACCCAGAGCAGTACCTAGGACTTACGACCTAGGTGTAGGTTTAAAGAGATCCCCTTTGAGATGTACATCAACACTCACCTTCACTGCTACTGAGTCCTGCCTAGCCAAATTATAGATCGTTATGTAACAGTTAATTCGTTTGCACAAATTAATTATTGATTGAGTCTAGGTTAAGCTAGTAGCACGATACAACAAGTGCATCGTGCCAAGCCAGAGCCAAGACTGCCTTAGCCGCGGCTGTACCGATCGTTTTATACACGTCAGAACGACTCGAGTAAAAGAATGAGTTACTATCGAACGATGTGCTAGGTGGCGTGATCGGTGCATCTGTGTTTTATAAATCTCTTGCTAATTGCCTACGACAGCACAGGTGCCGACATATTCTTTGTTTTATTATTTTTCATTACAATTAATTTATTGTAAATACTAAGTTGTTTCTCTTGTGACATTAAAAAAAGAGCAATTTTATATTATTTATAATAATATTATTATTATCATATATAATTATATTAGTTATAATATTTGTATATGTGTTGTATTATCATCAATATTAATATACACATTGAACACTCATGTGGTACTCCACATTGTAATCTAATTTCTGTTACTCAAATATATATGAGCAGTATCTTGTAGGGTTGTCAAGAAGTAATATTGATTTTCTTTCGGTGCCTCGAGATCCGGAAAATCCATTCAGTCTGTTCTCAGTTGAGAGTATTGTTTAAAACTAAGCTAGATTTTCCCTCGCTTAAAATAATTTTCAATATTTTTCCTACCATTCGTAAACGTTTTCTAGCTTGTTCTAATATATTCTTTCTGAAGGAAAACGTTTAATTAAAACGTATAAGAAGTTTTTATTTAGGTCAATGTGCTTTAATGTTGATTTTACTTTGAAATATTATTTTTTTAACGTATTAATAAATATTGAAAAGTCTGGTTCATTTCATTTATATATTATTTTAATTAATCGGAGAGAAATTAACGGCTTTTTATTTTAAATGCTGTACACGGATATTTAATCCGATATTCATTAAGACTCATAAATAATACGATTATTTTTTTATTTGTTTTGTTTTATAATTTTTATTAAAAATTAATCGTAACAGCCTTGCACCTATTCATTTACTATATATTATTTGTAATTACAAGACTATAGAATATTTTATATTAAATGGAATCATGCACAATTAAAAAAGCCTAGCTATAATTTAATTCGTTGAAAAAATATAGAGATAAGATTTTTTTTAAAATCTTATTTATACTATAACGACATCCCTAAGTAGGTGTATCAAGCACACGTAATCCATATAGAGGTAAACATAAAAGAGTGAGTATGGCTTCAGATTTAATTGTAAGCTCGCGTATCTCCTATTGTTGGTACGAGGTAAAACAACTACCGTGAAATCGTAAACCGCGTAAACATAAGCGCTTCAAGCCGGTTTGTGCCGGTCGGGTGTACAAACCGGTTTCTAGCGGTTTTTACCGCTGTTTACCGATATATAATTACTGATACTATTCTAAATTAACTAGTTTCTGTAGTAACTAAGCGACATAAAAGGTTTTCTGTACATTCTGTTTATAAATCCGAGTGATATTTTGTTCATAGAAAGATTTTTAATATAAAACAATTATTTTATATGTAATAAATGTATATGAATTTATAATATCATTAGGTTAATTGAGCTATGGCACAGCAAAATATACAATAACTCTAACTGACTGAAGATCGCTTCAGCCTGGCCCACAACTGGGCATAGGCCTTTTTCTCCATGCAGGAGAAGGACCGAAGCTTAATCCACCACGCTGCTCCACTGCGGGTTGGCGGATAACATTAAGTAAATATCACAGTGTTCCTGTAGTGAGTAAGGTAGCCAGAGTTCCGTGTTGAGGGTCGAAGATAATTTTAGCAACGTGGTTGCATATTTATATTAAAAAAAAACTATTTACGAATTAAAAAAAAAAGATTACTTTCCATATTCTATACTTTAAAGTCACTATAATACGAAGTAACATATGGTCCACCAAATAAAGCGGTTACGGCGTTTCCGTAGCTCTCAAATCTAGGAGCATCAAAACCGCGTTGCCTACTTTAGTTTCGCTGTCATCACAGTACAATCCCAGGAGACATCCCCGCTTACTACCCATCACAAAAACACAACTCTTCTTAAGTCAGTATTATTTAACTGTGATAGATCTAAGAAAAAATATATTAGTTTTTATGTTATAAAATAATTTTTAACAAAAAAAAACCGACTTCAAACTGGAAACTAAAAAGTGAAAAATAAATTTACTTAGTACAAAGTAATTCGTATTTTGATTTAGTTAATCAGAAATGATTAAATAAATATTTTCCTCATAAAGAGTTCCCTCGACTATCTTTCGTCTCCATCGTCTGACTGAAATGGCACTTATAACTCATACATATGCAAAGTTCTCATCAATACAAGCGAATTAAGTTCAAACAGCAGGTAATTGCTATAAATCGTTAAAGAGTTCCCTCGACTATCTTTTGTCTCCATCATCAGACTGTAATGGCACTTATAACTCATACATATGCAAAGTTCTCATCAATACAAACGAATTAAGTTCAAACAGCAGGTAATTGCTATAAATCGTTAAAGAGTTCCCTCAACTATCTTTTGTCTCCATCATCAGACTGTAATGGAACTTATAACTCATACAAGTGCAAAGTTTTCATCAATATAAACGAATTAAGTTCAAAAACCAGGTAATTGCTATAAATTGTTGAGGAGTTCCCTCTACTATCTTTCTTCTCCATCATCAGATCGACTCCAGACCTTTATTAAATAGTAGTTATTTATAGTACTTAATGAAAACATGATTAAATTTACTAGTCACTCTTACGATTTTTGAAAGTTTCCCTCGATTTCTCTGGGATCCCATCATCAGATCCTGGTTTCCTTATCATGGTACCAAACTATGGATATCTCCTTTCCAACAAAAAAGAATTATCAAAATCGGTTCATAAACGAAGAAGTTATCCCCGAACATACATAAAAAAAAAAAATATATATATACGGTCGAATTGAGTAACCTCCTCCTTTTTTTGAAGTCGGTTAAAAATGCTATTAAAAACTACAATTGCCATTAAATTTAATTAAAAGTTGTGATATTTACAAGGTGAGATTTTTACTATACTTACGTATAAAACTCCTTACGTCTCTTCTTGTAGATTGCGCCATGTCAATGTATTTCTTTGTTCGCTGGCCAGTGCATGCGCTTAAAAAGTGGGTAGGCGTAAAAATTTTCAGTATTCGATAGCTAGTGGTGTAATTGTTGTGGTTTCGATCGTTATATGTTTGTTATTTTACTTTTAGCTTCGTGGATTTGACTGTTTTGATTTGAAGTGTTATTTATTTATTTATTTATTTATTTATTTATTGGTTTACCAGCAGTTATTATACTAAAACATTCATTACGAAACGGAACATACATTATACTTAATCTAAGTGCACAACTCATGTAGGTAAATACCGCATGCAATATGTTGTATACTTTTAAATTGCACTGGACAAGTTACTGTTGTTATTGTTGACCCTAAACTGGTTGTACTAGGTAGACACAAAGTACGCAGGGAATGGAAGTGATATCATAAACACAGATTTCTAGTTAGGAGTTAGTTCCAACCTTCGTTTGCAAACAGCCAAGTTATGACCTTAGGAACGTTGTAAATCAATTTTACCACAGTATATTATGTTTTATGGTGTGGGTTTGTGATTTTCAACTAAAAATGTGTTTTGTATGTAATGTATGTAATGTGTACTGGAAGCGCTGTTGACTATATAACAATAAATAAATAAATAAATAAATAATAAATAAATAAATAATAAATAAATAAATAAATAAATAAAGTGAAATTGTGAAATGACTACGTGTTTTAACAGTAATTTTCATAAAGAATATATGACTACATTGACAATTATTAAATAACTAACAGTTGTCTGCGGTTTCGCTCGCGTAGAAATTGATAATTTTTACATACAGAGACTAAAGTAGTGTAAATAATCGTTATATTACAACAAGTCATGACCTTATTGTACCACATTTATGGCTCACTTTTCGTGCGTTAGAACTACCAGTTTGTTCACAAAGCTCGCTCTCAATCAAGCTTCGTAGAACAGTCGTGCGCTGCCTACACATAGCCCTTTGGTTTCTTAAGTCATTTTAGGTCATTTCAGCGAAACGAAATAATCTCCTATTTTACCATTCAGAATTTCCGTAAACGCTGGGATAATTATTTATGTTATATGCGATCAAAACCCTAAATATGAAATTTCATACTTCTAAAATTACTACTTCCGATATGACGTATTCCGATATACCTTTTAGAAGACATCGGGATGTGAAATTTCATCAAGTCTAAAAAATTACATTTGATTATTTAGTTTTTTCTTTACTGATAGCCTAAATTTATACAAAAATAAGATTTATTTTCATACGAAACGTCATTGATTTCTATGTGAGTGATTTTTCTTCAATTTCAAATCAAATATCAATGAAAAAGTTACACTTCTAGCTCCAGAATTAACTTAGTTAGGGTTATTGTCTCAAAAAGTTAAACATGGGTTCCATTATTTTTATTTAGTACTATCCAGAACTAAAAATTGATGTTTTCAGCTTCAAAAATGACGAATGTCTCATTTAAATTTCATACCTTTAAGGGTTGATTATCCACTATTTATTTATTTAAAAATTAAGTTTCACGCTTCTAATTTGATGTCGTTTATTAAGAATTTGTTAAGAATTTGAAGAAAGCAACATAATACCTCATATCGAAAATTTCTTATAAATCATCTCATATTTTCACAATTAAATACATTTGATACTTGGCAATGGTAATTTGTATTAAATTCAATACGAGAATGCGGTCTTATTTATAAGTGAAACCAAAGATTTATAAATAAAACTTTTGACTTGCCAATACCAACTTAAAAATGAACACACACACACTCTTCAGCCTCGCAGTCCATTGCTGGTCATAGGCTTCCATAAGTTCGCGCCAGTTTTGGCGCGAACTCACATGTTTTGCCCATAGTCACAACACTGGGCAGGCGGGTTGGTGACCGCAGGGCTGGCTTTGTCGAGCAAATACGCTGGTGCATGCCTTCAGCCAGTGTATTTCAAAGCCAGCAGCTGGATGGTTATCTGGCCATTGGTCGGCTTTTTAAGTTCCAAGGTGGTAGTAGAACTGTGTTATCCTTTAGTCGCCTTATATGACACCTACGGTAAAAAAGGGGGTGGCTATATTCTGTACTGCCGTAACCACACAGCAGAAACAAAAATAAACCTATAATTACATTAAGTCTTTAGTCAAATACACATAATTTAAAGCTATGTACAATTTGAAGGACTTCTGTCTTAAATTACAACGTATCCCTTAACATCCGTAGCATTGTACAATATAACTTGATAGTTTAGTCGATCCCGTAGAAAACTTACAAATACATTGTACAAAATTGAGTTTGTTTGTGGTTTGGAGGCCTCGTAATGGAGAAACCTTGTAACCGGAGATTTTCTGGTCAACTAGAAATGCATAAATATAAACCTGTGATGGATACAGAATTTATTCTATTTTTAACTTACCGTATATATAAAGGAAAAAATATTTCAATTTGATTTTATTAACGTTTGGTTTATTTAGAAAGTAATATTGAGTTATCGGCGTATTTTAAAAGGGAACGAAGTAAAAAACTAAAAAAATATTAGTTAATTATTAAATTTATAATTTTACAAATATTTTAGTGTAATTTATAAAAAAAATACATTTACAAAAAAATATTATAAAAATAATCTGATTGGAAAATTGAATTGGTTCAGAACAAATGTACAAAAATATTTCGAATCCGTTTTGAAGCATAAACATTATTTTTTATCGCTAGTATATATTGCAATAGCAATGTACCGAAACATTTCATACGTTATATGTAGAACTGGCAACTGGTTGTATATATCGAGGCTTTTTGGTTTGCGGTATTCCATAAAAAAATGGTAATTCGAGTTATCGACTGTTTCGTAAACATTTTTGTAACTTTTCATAACACGATACGCAAATATCAATGAAAATCCTTTTTTGGTGCTTCAATTTAATCCTCAAAAATTTATATTATCTCAATGAGGTAACATTTTAATATTTTTATTAGTTACTAGCTGATGCCCGCGACTTCGTCCGCGTCAATTTCTGTTATTATGATCCAAATTAAGAAGTTTTTAAAATAATATGTTTTAAAGTACTTCTGCTTAAATGATATTTTTAGTATTTTTTTTTTTTGTGGCAGAAGCTCATACTGATTTCATCCGCAAACCGATCTTGACAACGCGACACATAGTTGGTCGTGCCAGTCTTGACGTAAATCAATTCCTACATATTTAAATGTTTGCCGCTGTGATTTATTAATTGTTACAGCAAAAGATAACTTAACGGGAAATTGGATTCTCTGGATCCTATTAAAAGCAACTTTGTGCGAAAATTTGTACTACCTCCCTTCAAATGTGCTCTCATATTTGTTGATAGTTTTAAGGTATGAACAAACTTCCATAATGGGAAACTTTTAACGCAAGACTTTACAATGTCTGCTCTAGTTCCCCTTGCTATTACCGGTAAAGTTTGTCAAAAATCCCCTGCAAACATAACAGTAATCCCACCCATGATTTTATCACAGCTTCTAATATCTCTAAGAGTCCTATCTAGAGCCTCTACATGAGCTCTGTGGATCATGGTACATTCGTTCCAGACTATCAAAGTGACGTCTTGCAAAACTTTTCCCAATGGGCCATTTTTATCTTTCTGTGAAGAAACAGTTAGAGGCAGTTTAAAAGGGGAATGAGCTGTTTGTCCGCCTGCTAATAAAGTTGCTGCGTTTCCTGACGACGTTATTGCCAAAGCTAGTTTTCCCCGAGACCTTACTTCTGCTATCAATATCATACTCTTAATCAACAATACATTTATTTGGATAAGGATTAATAATTTGTTCATAAAATTCTTTGGCAAATAATTGGCATTAATGCATTAATTTCAACCAAATTTGATTACCATAAAAAGGTTATAGTGAGTCAATCTTAAAAAATAGATATACTGTCGCAGACATTTTTTTAAAATCATTTAAAGAGGAATAATTCTTTCACACATATTTTTTGGGTAGCTTGAACCGTTCACGTAGCGCACGCAACGAAAACCTTCAAATATGAATAATTTTCCCCGTTTTTGCAAAATTTTGCACTGATTCTCCGCTCCTATTGGTCGAAGCGTGATGTTATATAGCCTTAAGCGTGATATTATATAGCCTTTAGGCTATATTACGCTTCAGCCTGTAATATCCCACTACTGGGCATAGGCCTCTTTCCCCATATAGGAGAAGGATCAGAGCTTAATCGACCACGCTACTCCACTACAGGTTGGCAGATGTGTTCCTTACTATGAGTAACGATTGCTATCAGGTATTCATGATAACAACCAGGACCGACAGCTTAGCGTGATCTCCAAGGAACGGTGGGGAGAGCCACAAGAACAGACCGAGCGGAAATCGAACCCGCCACCCGTCAGTGTTTTAGGAGACAACTCGTAACGTTTCAGCCTGTAATATCCCACTACTGGGCATAGGCCTCTTTCCCCATGTAGGAGAAGGACCAGAGCTTAATCCAACACGCTGCTCCAATGCGGGTTGGCGGATATATTCCCTACTATAAGTATCGACCGCTATCAGGTGTACATGGTAACAACCGGGACCGACCGCTTAACGTGCTCGCCGAGGCACGGTGGGGAGACCCACTAGGACTGCACAAACACCCAGACCACGGCAAACACCTGTATGGCCAATACAAATGTTTGTCATGTGCGGGGATCGAACCTAACACTCAACTCTCAGTAAAATAAGGACAACTCGCAGTAACATAAATTTGAGGAGCCGCTAGACCTACGTCAGGTGGAACTCTACTTGGCTCGTTAAGTTGCTAGATACTTTATGAAATGTACAAAAAAATGATACCAATTAATCACGATAGAGATGAAACAAAAATGAGACCATACATGCATAATTTAGTTTAAAACAAAGAAAAGTTTCATTTTCGTTTAATATTTCTTTTCCTATTTCTCAGCATAATTTGCAAAAATATATTAATAATAAAAATAAAAAAAACTAACTGCTCTCAAGAAACAACTGTGTATTTTAATAAATGCCATTGAAGTTTTCAGCGTCTGGTGTTTTTCTCGTTTTGAAACGAATTCCCTTCATTAGCATTAAATTATTAATAATGGCTCACATTTTTTGGACAGGCTTGGTTTTGTGAGGAAAATTGCTGAAATAAGAGTAAGCTTTACTACCGCGGGTGTAGTAATGTTATTAATTTACGTAAGTATATTTGAGGTTTACTTGGCTTAGATTATCATAATGAAGTTAATATATCCTACTAATATTATAAGCGCGAAAGTTTGTATACAATGTATAGATGTATAGATGTATGGATGTTTGTTCCTCTTTCACGCAAAAATTACCGAATGGATTTTAATTAAAGTTTACAATAATATAGTCTATACATTGGAATAACACATAGGTTATAATTTTCAAAGATATTGTGTGAATTGTCCAAAATATAACGATAATTGTCAAGTAAATCAGAAAAAAATCTGCCATCTGCGAGCTATTCTGGCGTACGCTGCAAAAGCTGTAGAGTTTACACGTATATAATATACAAGAAAAATGTTTATTTTAATTATTCCTATAAAAAAGTCCGCGACAGCATATATCTATCTTTTATGAGTAAGCCATTATCGCTAAAACAGTGAAACATGAATACAATAAAAGTTGATAATATATTACTAATGCACATTTGGTAGTAACAAATTGATTTTTATGTCACAGAACCAATTTTGATGAGTTTTGCTACAAATATAGGTATTGAGAAGATAATAAGCTACTCGAAGTACTTACTAACCCTGCGCAGAGGAAGTCGCAGGTACCAGGTAGTAATATATGTTTAAGGAAAATAGGTATAGAATAGGTTGTTTTCTCTTAACGCTTTTTAGTAATTATCTACGAGTAAATAATAATAAAAAGGAGGGACTTAATTAATTTAATTATGAAAAAATAAATATGTACAGCTTAATTCATAACATAACAGTAATTAAAAAGAAATACTTTCATAATTTTATGATGAGTTTTCATTATAATAAGCAATTACTCAAAATAACACACGATTATAATTACATGTTGCGCACCAACGGAATCCTTGAATATGACCGCATTTTTAATTAAAACAGAAGGCTTCGTACCAAAGTTTGCTTAATTGTATTTTTTTTTCAACGTTTGATAATCACGGTCGGAAAAGATTTCCTCATTAATTTTAAATGCGGTTGCGTGGTACGATAGACGCTAAGGAAACTTTTAAGGTGCCATTAGAAAGATCAAGAGAAATGATAGTTTTGGTATTAACTAAAAACCGGAATTTGAAAATTATTTTATCCCCATCGTACTAAAGATACAACAAAGATTATTTTTCGGAAAATAATTGAAAAAAATCTAAAATAATAAATAATGTTTTTCTCATTTTTTTTTTAATCTATCAAGCTATTTATGTAATTCAAATAATACCTTAGTTCTTCTTTCTTGTTACATTTTATGTGTATTACAAAAAAAAAAAAAATAGAGCTTAAGAGCTTTCACTATATTTTAATGTTAATTACGTAGATTAATATGTTAGTCCAAAGGAGCTCTCAGTCATGAAATTGAGTCACTGATTACGTCGTTACATTACTCAGACACGTTATTTAAATTGTAGATAATTTTCACATATTAAGAGTTAAAACTTTAAGCACACATAAACACACGAATCTGAACGTAGCCTTAGCTTTATCATCGATTCATTTGATATAATTTTCTATTGCGTTTTTAAAAGTTGTTTTCACCGGAACTTTGCGGTAAATTATCGCTTAGGAATTACCAATGGAGCGCATTCGACACGCACTTTAGTTGACCGAGTTTTTACTGAATATATATATTTTTTTAATTTATAGAAAAAATATTTATAGTCGTATTTGTCCACACTTAATGACTATGAACATTAAATACAAACATATTAAATACATGCATGTGTGATGAGAAAAAACATAAACTGCACGTTGTATAAAAAAGATTGAAACCTTATGATTTGTTATTCGTTTAAGAAATAAACGTGGCCTGCTGTGTATACTTTATTTCCCACGACTTAATTTATATTATAACATTAATAAGCTATAATTTTGTTAAAAGTAAGGAACTGTTTATTACGACATATTAAAGAAATTAACATCAATTTCTTTTAGAGACTTGGTTTTTTTTAAAATATTGTTTCTATATTCACAAAAGATAACATTAGAACAATAAAAATACTTTTTAGCAGTATTTCAATTTATATTACAAAGGTAAACCCTAAGGAGTAGAAATAGAAAAAGCAGCGCTCAATCTGCAACGCTGTTTGGCAGGTACACGTTTAAGTATTTATACCTAATACATACTTCTTCTCGACGAGAAATTTTACGAACGAAGTGTCATTGTCACGTTCACACTTTAGTAGGCAAAAATAAGTCTAAAGTTTTCATCTCTTTTCTTTAATAATCATATATAACCATACTAATTAAAAAAATGTGTAACCTAACATAAGCGTTAACACAAATTTTTGGAATTAAAACTCATTTAAATCGTTTAATGGATACGTAATAATTTTGCCAGGATTCAAAAGCATTTAAAACTCATTTTAAATTAAATCATCCTGCTAAACGTTAATGATCCGACAACGGCTCAATTCAGATAAAATAAAATCCATACTCTCGTACTCATTAAAAAACTTTTCACATTTTAAATGCCCATTGATTACAGGGAACAATTACACTATTTAGCAGAGTGTAAGGTAACCCCGACGCGAAAAACATTCAATACAACCAAACGCTAACAATACTACAATGAACCGTTCGTTTTTTAACCTCAATAATTCTCGTTTATTTTATCGGTTGTTCAGCTTATTAGATATTCGTTTCCTCGAATTCACTTCTAGTTATTTTACTATTATTTGGATTTAAACTATAATAATATAAATAAAGGATGTCAAAGATTCGGAAAAAAAATATTATTTAAACATATTTTATGTATAATGCATGTGACTCGACAGAATATAACTTACAACTGTAAAAAGTGACACCTTGTATATTCTTAATTTATATTTATCGTTTTATGAAAACTATATGTATTAATTACTAGTTATTCAAAAGAAAATCCTTCAGAAAATAGAGGTAAATTTGCTTATTTTTAATTATGAGTCTTCAAAAGAATTTAATACCAAGTTTCCTTGTTTGATTTAGTAGTATTGTTTGGTTAAATTTTGAAATAACATCTATTAATACACCGTCACAAATCCGTACTTAAAAGAATTATGCTTATTTTTTGAAACAACAATTATACGTATGCTAGGCATTGTTTTCATTGTTTACTGGGTACACTTAAACTTCAATGAAATTGATGTATTTTAAGCATGAAAATTCATACAACAAATATGTATTTCACATCATCGACCAAGTAACAATCCATTTGAAACTAACCTGAATACTGCACGTAGATTGTGTTCACTCCATTCAGAGGTCCATTTCAGGTCGTTTTAAATATTAGAATTGTCCGTTCAGTGCATATGTTGCGGTTCAATTATTGTTCCTGTACGAACTTAGCATGCACGACTGTCGGTTCCACTGTAACCAACGATGATTATATATAAATATATAAGATGTAATGAAATTTAGTTTAACTAAAATTGAACTTGACTAGCCCGTTAGCGCAGTTTGTTGCTTTCTGTTTGGCGGATTGCGGGTTCGATTTTCACCTGAGTCTAGATGTAATATTTGTATTTATATAATTACGTATTATTCATGTATAGTTGTCAAAAAAATAGCTATAAAAGTCAGCACTTTCTTTTAACATAAGTATTAAGTTGCTTTAAGAATGTATTCTTTAGAACGTAAATTTTAATAGAATGCTAATGATGCCAGTCTACGGTTTTTACGCAGAATTAAATGAAACTAGCAACGCGTAAATCACGTCCTATATTCCGACGTTATTTTTTCGCTTTCCCTCTGTTTTTCCTAATGCTAAAAGCCAATGTTACTCGTGACATGAAAGTATGGGCCATGTGTCACAGCTGGTTTTAAGTTTCATTTTTGAATGTCATTCCGGATTTTTCCCCACGCTTGATCATATGTAACGATTTTCATAAGTCACTGTTTTCTCGATGTTATTAAATAGAAAATTTATTTATTTCTAAAAATTGTTAAAGTACTTTTGCACAACATAACAAAATAGATGAATGTGTTAAATTAAAAAGTTATAAAAACCGACATTAGCAAATTAATTAATAATTATTACCTATATTAAATTAATGAAAATTGTAATATTTTCATGCTACTTTTTTAGGCAAGGCACTAAACGGTTTTGAATTGAAGATGTAATAATTGTGTTTGCAGGCAAACGAAGAAAAACCGACTTCAATTATATCGACAACGTAAGTAGACGAAAAAATAGTCAAGTAAATACGCATTATCAAAGATTATTCCAAAAGTTGTAATCAGATCTCGATGAAATTTAAATGTGACACCACATGATAAATATCGGCATTCGATTAAATTAAAAATCACCAAAATCGGTACACCAAGTAAAAAGTTATGTGGATTTTCGAGTTTCCCTCGATTTCTCTGGGATACCATCATCAGATCCTGATTTTCTTATCATGGTACTAAACTAGGGATATCACCTTGTATATACATATATATATATATATATATATATATATATATATATATATATATATATATATATATATATATACGGTCAAATACCTAACCTCCTCCTTTTTTTGAAGTCGGTTAAACTTTTTCAGATTGCTTTAGCGTAGATTAGGATTAATCTTTTCTCCGGTCATGCCTATCATATTTAAGATTAATTTATTTTCTTGTTTAATCGTATTTTAGTAGAATATTTTTATTATTTTAATTGAGGTAGGGCAAAATTATATAATAGGAAAAAAAATATATTTAAAAAATATATTATATAATAGGAATAAGGAAAAAGCAAACAGGAATTAACTCGATAGAGTCGTCACTCAAACTTAACAATAAATAGTACACTGAAAACGTTGAAAGGTATTGAGAGCTGGAGAATATAAATCCTGGCCCTTGTCAGATGGAATTGACTGAGGTTTTCAATTTTGTACTGGGTAGAGGATAACTATTACAATAGGATAACGTTTCGAAACAAAGAATTTATTCTTCGAAAATGTGTATGAAAAATCGTAATATGTTACCATCAAAATTACTATTTAGTTAGATCCAGATATTATTAGTTGAAACCAGTTTGCGATACTACCTCATCTACTTCTACTAGTTTAAATAAAATCAAAGTTAATTTTTCCCTTGAAATAAATATTATAAGTAATTATTTTGAATAATTGAGCTATTGTAGATGACATAAAAATTCAAGGTCAACGTTTTGTAGTACATATGTATGAGGTATTCTTTTATAGGGACCAAACTTAGTAGACCTCAGATATACACATTCTTTTGCATCTTTAGGTCCTTGTGATACATGAATTATTGAAGACAGGAATCTCAGTAAAAGGGTTTGGGTAAAAAACCCAAAAAATGATTGTATTTATATATTTTTTGTACCTTTACAACACTACAAATCCAAACTATGTCACAGAGCATCGTAACATACAAGTGCCGAAATGGTACCGCAATATTCTTTAAATATATTTCTGCAATATAGAAATAGAGTAAGAACCTGTTTTTATTATTATTTTGAATTATTAATTCTAATAATTTACTATTTACTATTATTATATTTAAAATTAATATTTGTATTAATATATACTAGCTGCCCGGACAAACTTCGTTCTGTCAAAAGTTAATAGCAAAATTATTATTTTTTTAATTATTTTTTAAGTATAAAACCTTAAAACCTTTCATAAGCTTTAAGGAGTATAAAAAAATATATAAATTAGCTGAATTGGTCGAGCCATTCTCGGGGTATGCGCTAAGCAAAATTAATTTATATATATATAATTATATATATATATATATATATATATACATAGACGCCGCGTTGGCGCAATGGTGGCTGCGCGCAGCTATGGATTGTGCCTGTTGCGCTGGCCGTTACGGGTTCGATCCCTGCACATGACAAACATTTGTATTGGCCATACAGGTGTTTACCATTGTCTGGGTATTTGTGCAGTCCTTGTGGGTCTCCCCATTGTGCCTCGGAGAGCACGTTAAGCCGTTGGTCCCTGTTGTTATCATGTACACCTGATAGCGATCTTTACTCATAGTAGGGAATATATCCGCCAACCCGCATTGGAGCAGCGTGGTGGATCAGTGTATATTTATATTTCCAAAATGTAATCTACTCTTTTTAAGGCCATTGGCTTAGTATATACTGTTTCATTGTGAAAAGGTGGATGTAGATGTTTGAGTACTTGTTCCAGATCAAGCAATGGTCTTATAATATAATATTATTATCCTTAGATATCAAGCTTGAGACTTAACATTTGAAACTGAACTGAAAAAACAACTGGACGAGGTTAGAGTTTACGAACGTGACACTATTTAATAATTTAAAAATTATATAAAATAAACGTGCAATATCTTATAATTCCAAAAATAAATGTAAGTTTTGAAAAAAAATTGAAAAAAAAAAAACAGAAATAGAATTAGACAGAAACAAAAAAAATCTATATATTTCACAGGGTCCGTTCGTTAGACAAGAGATTTTTATTTTGACAGATTGGGTTATTTATAGAGAATATGCCGACATGCATAGCGACGATCGTGTATAGTATTTATTAGAAGTATTCTAAGAGTATTCCTTTTCTATAAATTCTTTAAGTTATTCCGCATGTGAAGTACTCCTTTTAAACTATCAAAGGAATAGTTTTACCTTTTACGTTTTACTTATACTTTGCAAAAAACCCCTACAGTATTTTTCACAAGAATTCAACAGCCTCAACTTTGACATAACATCGTCGAAATTCTTAATTTACTTTTCTTTTTATAAGCGATGTCCCATTTTTTCAACTATACATTGAACTGATATTTTTAACTGATATTCCTAATTTTAATGAAGTTTTTTTTTCATATGTATAATAAGAATAAATTACTTTATACTATTGTATTATTGTCAACATTAGTAGCATACTAGCTGGATTTAAAATACACAGGCCGAAGACGGGCAGCAGTGTCTTCGGTGTGACAAAGCCAGCCTTGCGGTCACCAACCCGTCTGTCCAGCTTTGCGACAATAGCCAAAACACATGAGTTCACGCCATTTTTACGCAAACTTGTGGAGGCCTATATCCAGCAGTGGACTGTGATAGGCTGAACGGAGTTATAGTAGCATACTAACACCCCTCTGCTACAAAAAGATCTTGTTATTATATAAAGAGGCTTAATCTGCCAAGTTTAAATCTATAGGTTGATTGGCAAAAAAAATGTGACACGTTATTGTAAAACGGAAAATTACGAGTATACTGACTGACTAGATGTATACTAGTAGTGTATTTTGTTTTCTCCCAAAAAACTATACTACATGGGATAAAAAATAAACAGATTCCTAATTCGTTGTATGGGCTTCTATCTTGCCAAGTTTTAGTCAATATCTACCATATAATACCCGTTTATCATACCTATATAATACGCGATGACACCAGATCAAGATAACGAACGGAAACCGAATTAAAAAGTATATTTTTTATTTCATTATCGATTTAAGAACGCTCTCCAAAATTATTGAATATATATAGTATAATTGCCTCTTACAGTTTTACTGTTAGTATAGATAGCATAATAAGGAGCTTATCCCTACTTTAACTTTAAATATATTCCAATGGGAATAATAATAGAGATTTCAAGAGATAATTCATTTGATATGTCAAAATCATTCAAAACTATGCCAGTATGCAATTTACTATTGTGAATCCCACATCAACAGTATAGGGTTAATTGTTGAAGTTGAGAGGTTAATAGTCCTGTATACGACCGTTTACTTAACTGTAACATATTTGACAAATAGCATGGTTACTGAGTGGTGTAGCTCTCGTCTGATATAGCAATTTGTTCAAGATGTCATCCCAACCAAAATATAGTGCCCCAACACGAGGTTACTTACGTGATATTTACTGCATTCGAATTTCAAATGCGAATAACTTACAACATAAAACGTTATTTTATTATATAGCCTTATAACTTTCATAAGTAGTTCAATTCATTTTTAAAAATGAAACAAAGATTTTAGTAGATCATGAATAACATTGAAGAGGGAAAAGTTTTGTTACTTAACAAACCAGAACAGAACTTATCATGTTGATTTGATTTTTCGAGCTTACACATATATATATATATATATATATATATATATATATATATATATATATATATATATTACACATATATATATATACATATATATATATATATTCCGTTTTTTTTTTTTGGAGAGTCTTATTTGGTAAACAAACTCCTCTCAAATGTAATTCACGTTTTTTCCGCATTTATCATTCACTTTCACAACACTTTAGCTTACGGACATTTGTAAAACTCCATTTACTATTTATTTCACTAAAAACAAATATCAATTCATCATTTTAAACACATAAAAACTACTAAAATACGAATTCTGAGAGTACATATATCTAGTATTTTTGAATATGACATTTTAATATCTTTTTTGAAAGGCAAATAGGGATGTGGTCATAACATTTTTAGAGGTGAATGAGTATAAGTGAATGAACAGCATGGGCGATAAAAAAAGCCATGTTCTCTACCTATATTTTAAATTTTCACGAATTATGATTTGTTAAATAATGTTACCGTAAAGCGATTTGTTGTTAATTTGTTTTTTGTTATTTATTAAAAGCGATTTGTTGTTAATTTGTTTTTTGTTATTAATTGTTTTTTTTTATTTATTTTTTATTTTGAGCGCAAAAAAATGCTTACAAAATATTGCAAATGTCAATCTTATATGGTAAAGTGTTCATTGTAAAGGTTTTATTAAAATAAATAAATATAAAATAAATATATTATGAATATTTCTGAATATCAATTTCACCCTGAACATGTTTAACGCTATTCCATATAATATTAAAGTATAGCCATGGCATAAAAGTTTACTGTAGTTCACAGGAATTTTTTTTGAGACTTTAGGATTAGACTTAGGATTACCTAATGAGAGCTTGGTGGAGAACAATGTTATTAGTCCTTTTTTAGATGTTAGAGAGAGTGTGTCACTGGCGCAAGGTTTTTTATTCATAATAAATACAAATAATGTGACAATAATATTAATAGGGTCGAATTTTTTTTCTAGACACAGGCAGCGGGTATTTGGTTGTAAATTTTATTTTTGACGTCTTATTTACCGACTATTTCACATAAACGAAATATAAATTTGTTGCCTTTTATGCTCGATATTAAATTAATATTTTATTTTTTTTCGTAATTAAAATTCAAAAATATTCAATATATTATTAGGTTTTGAAATAATTTTAGCAATATGTTAGCGTTAAGTATTTGAACATAAAATGAATTTTATATTCGCAAATGAATAAACAATATTAATAAGCCATAGAGCTTATTAATATTGTTTATTCATTTGGTCTTTGTGTCACTTTACTATACTTATAATATTACTCTATTGTCTGTGGTCGGAAGTACGCCATATTTGTTTACTATTTAAGACTATCCCAAAAAATTATTTAAATTTAAATAATTAATAACAAGGTTCCACACCCACCGTGGAACTTAAGAAGCCGACCGATGGTAAACGAAATATAAATTTGTTGCCTTTTATGCTCGATATTAAATTAATATTTTATTTTTTTTCGTAATTAAAATTCAAAAATATTCAATATATTATTAGGTTTTGAAATAATTTTAGCAATATGTTAGCGTTAAGTATTTGAACATAAAATGAATTTTATATTCGCAAATGAATAAACAATATTAATAAGCCATAGAGCTTATTAATATTGTTTATTCATTTGCTCTTTGTGTCACTTTACTATACTTATAATATTACTCTATTGTCTGTGGTCGGAAGTACGCCATATTTGTTTACTATTTAAGACTATCCCAAAAAATTATTTAAATTTAAATAATTAATAACAAGGTTCCACACCCACCGTGGAACTTAAGAAGCCGACCGATGGTGGGATAACCATCCAACTGCTGGCTTTGAAATACACAGGCCGAAGACGGGCAGCAGCGTCTTCGGTGCGACAAAGCCAGTACTGCGGTCACCAACTCGCCTGCCCATGAAATAATTAATAAATACTACCATTATAAAGTAACTTAGGAACAATAAAAAATGAAACATTGTCTGTCTCTCAGTTTTCTTTAATTTCAACAAGATAAGCAAAGTAATTTGTAAATGAAGAGTTTAATTTGATACAACTATGTAACTTAAGATAAAAAGTCTTTTGAATTTGAAATTTCTCCAAAAGATGACAAGATTATAAAGTATTAAAGTGGAGTAATTTATTTTATCTAAAATATATTCTCAGATAATAATTACTCAAGTCTACTTTTGGTTTATTTGTATTGAAGTTTTAATTATTCTAACAGAATAAAATTACAAAACACTATTACAAGCAAGTATTTAACTTAGAGAAACATATTCTACGTTGAAAAAAGTATGCATATTAGTTAAATAGTTAGAGCACAATAATTCGAGTTGTTACGTTATGTCGGTTATATCCGAAGTTTTTGAGAAAGTCTTAATAAACTTTAGCATGTAATCATTACTTTTTAAAGACGTTAACTTAACATGATTATTTTGAAATTTTAAAACGTTATGCATATTTACTACTCGCAACTTAAGGACTAAATATTTACAGATATGTGCAGCATAAATAATGTCCGCGTGGAATGATGCTAGGAATGCTGACAGCGTTTCCCCGTTGAATGGCTATGCCAATTCTTTTGAAAAAAATGCACCAGTCCTCTTGTAACCGACGTGAAGGCAACAAGACAAGGGGTTAAATATTATTAAAAAAAATTAGCTCCAGAATTTAAATTTTTTTACTGCAAATGGCAAAAAGATGTATGATGCATATTAGTGAAAATAAAATTAACTAAAATGGAACCTTAATGGACTTAACAATATTCAGAATAACCGCTCAATATCTATATGACTCTAAGTGAAAATAAAATTCACAAAAAGAGTATATATATACTGCCTACTACAGTACTTGCTACTATCCGAAAATAATATTTAAACAAAAATTTTAAAATATTATTTTCATTAAAATTGTATCGAAAAATTGATTTAACAAATATCGATTTATTTTTTAATTACTCAATTAAAAATAATCGAGAATATAAATTGGGATGTGAAAAAAAAACAATTTCGCGCGCAATTCTATTTTTAAAATAAACTGTGAAGTGTTATATATTAATAAATTCACCCTTTTATAAGCTCCGTAGTCAATAATTTCTGGTTCGGTTGACCATACAAATTTGCCCCGTGAAGCGAAAACAATGAAACGAACGAATAAAATATAATTGTATACAATTCGAACAGTGCTTAACAGATGACATTGTTGTGATTTTTAAACCTCAATCACTTCTTTCCAGTATATATTTAAGACTAGGTAAGTCAATAAGTAAATAAAGTTTATTTCAGTAATTACTTAACGTTCATTCTTAGGATGTTATACAAATAGAAACCGAGAAAAAATAAACTGTAGGAAAAAATCTCTTTTAATCTTGTAACCAATTCTTAGTTAAAATAAATGGCACTAACTTAGTTTGAGCTAATTACATTGACAGTAAACAATGAGGCTATTTTCAACGTACACTATGTTATTATACTAGTCGTATCTACAGCTATAGAAAATTATCACATTGTTAATGTAGAATACAAGTAAATAATTAATTATAAGAGGGTAACACCTATGGAGTAAGCTGTTTTAATAGAGAAAATTAAGTTTAAATTCTATTAAAACCGTTTATTATTTAGTAATAAAAACAACGACGTCGCGCTGGCGGTTACGGGTTCGATTTCCGCACATGGCAACATTTGTATTGGCCATACAGGTGTTTGCCGTGATCTGGGTGTTTGTGCAGTCCTTGTGGGTCTCCCCACCGTGCCTCGGAGAGCACGTTAAGCCGTCGGTCCCGGTTGTTATCATGTACACCTGATAGCGATCGTTACTCATAGTAGGGAATATATCCGCCAACCCGCATTGGAGCAGCGTGGTGGATTAAGCTCTGATCCTTCTCCTACATGGGGAAAGAGGCCTATGCCCAGTAGTGGGATATTACAGGCTGAAGCGAAAAACAAATTATTTTATTTAACGCATTAATAAAGCTTGATTGGCGATTACATCCGGTTTGCCGATTGACCAAAAATTGGTATCATATTTTCATAAAAATGGCACGAATTCGTATCGAGAGTGAGAAATATGGGTGTATACATCGATCTTCTCTGATCCATCTTCATTTTCCATCCATTTAAATTCATTCCTTTAGTAAATAGCGCATTTATGGATATTTTGGTTCTTCAACAGCCGTTCTGGTGTAGTGGTGTGAGTAGTCGCCTAAAATACTGATGGTTTACAGGTTCGATTCCCGCTCGGGATGGTTTTTTGTATTTGTATAAATATTTCTTTCCAATTTGGATGTCTGTCCCGGTCCGAAAGTTGTCGGTCCTGGTTTATATAATAAATACCTGATAGCAATTGTTACTCATACCATGAAAAACACCTGCCAAACCGCGGTACGCGTGCAGCGTGGTGGCAGTTCCAATCCTTGTCCAACATGTAGAAAGAGACTTCTGCCCCTTTTGGGATGTTACAGGCTGAATTTTTTTTGTTTTAATGTTGATGTTTAGTGCTACAAGTAGTTATCAAGTGGTGAATACCGATTGATAGTTGGTAGTTTTTTTAATATAAAAAGAATAATAAAATCATTTGATACATACGATTCTTCTACGATTGTTCAGTTCAATAAACGCTAGCTTGGTATGCACGCTCGGTTCTTATGAGATAGATACTACAAAATTGTTTTTGGGAAACAAATATTTCTAGATTCCTTGTATATTTAGCCGCTGCGCTTGGAGAGCATATAAAATTATTATTTCCTTTAACATAAATAACTTATTACGATTATTCAACGACATTAATCGCCAACTCGAAAATCTAATCCTTTCTTATCTTGGTACAAAAAAGCGTTTTTTTTTTTAAATATCATATTGTCAAAAATCAACCATTCCATTGGAGATCAAACCTGCATATTTGACTGACCGCGTCAATGCTCAAGCCAATCAAGCTATGCAATTATGTATCCGCTAGATCGAAATATTTAATATCATTCTAATCTTTCTATTCTATCATTCTAAGTAAGTAATACAAAAAAAGCTTTTACTTAAAAATAACTATAGGTTGTTTGTTGTCACTTCGAAGATTCCGCAATGCTTGAAGACAAAAGTTTTCGAGCAATGCGTCCTGCCTGTGTTAACATACGGAGCCGAGACGTGGACACTGACCAAGGGACTGGTCCACAAGTTTAAAGTCGCACAACGTGCAATGGAACGGGCTATGCTTGGGGTCTCTCTCAAAGACAGGATTAGAAATGAGACTATCCGCGAGAGAACGAAAGTAACCGACATAGCCCACAGAATTAGCAAGTTGAAGTGGCAGTGGACTGGTCATCTGTGTCGCAGGACCGATGGCCGTTGGAGTAGACGGGTCCTAGAGTGGAGACCGCGTCTTGGCAAACGCAGTGTGGGACGTCCTCCGGCCCGTTGGACCGACGATCTACGTAAAATTGCCGGTGTAGGCTGGATGAGGATTGCGGAAGACCGGGATGTGTGGCGCGAACTTGGGGAGGCCTATGTCCAGCAGTGGACTGCGATAGGCTGAAGTGAAGTGAAGTGATAGGTTGTTTCGGGTCAATTCTTTTTTTCTTATTAGTATTTGTTCAAAAATACAAAAACACACATTTAACACTTATTAATAAGCCTGCCACGAAAACTAACACGAGCTTATCCGGACAAGCCGAAATTCGTAATTTAATTTGTAATAGTAACCAGTTAGTTTGTAAAATGGTTCAAATGGAAATACCAAAAACAAATCTTATACATATGGTTAAAGCGATTGAAAGTACTTATTGATTGTTAAAATTTTCAATTTTAGACTTAACTGTTTCGAACGCCACTTTCAACTAATTGCTACTTACTGACCAAGACATTATTCCGATTCCTCCAAAGTAGAAACGATTTCCTTTACAGTTTGGACCGTTTAAACTTTTATAGATTCAATTACTCGCGTTTAACTGGAATGGAGCTTTTTACCTGGTTCCTTTTAAATAAATAATTCAACATTTACAAAGCCACTGACGTCGAGTGCGTTGTCTTTTTCCTTAGACGATCGTTGTCAACTTTTCGTGGTGGGGGAAAAGCGAAAATGTTTAAATATTTAATGAGGACGTCGTTTGTTTGTGCTTAGCCGCTTAATGTTATATATTTATTTTTCAAATTTAAAATTCAATTTCGTTTTAAGAATGATGTCGTCGTTATATTTCAATTATTTCCAACAACTATAGGGAACGATTTTTACATAAGTAATAAGAGTATTTTATTACAAAAATAAGATACCTAGTATATATAGTTGTAAACTTCCATTTTAAACACTGTTACTAGCTAAATATTTTGATTACATTTAAAATAGAATATTTACCATGTTTTTTGTTCGCCATGCCAGTGTACTCGTAACCATCGCCTTTGTAACAGTGCTAAAATATTGAGTCATCAAGATGACCATCAGCGAACATGTTTTGTATATGAATAAAATAATTATGATACGTTTAGTTTTAGTAGTGACAAAAAGTATGGAATCTAGAAATACAAATATTACCTCTCATATGGTAACTAATTTCTGCATAAAATACCTAAGGCCGAAGGCTCGATGTTCTGTACATGTAATTTAACTTAACTTGCAGTCACTGAAATCATATAGTTTAATCAAGTAGCTTTCAATATTAAACTTTTCACCTTAAACAAGTTTTACTAACGTTTGCCATATTACGCAAGGTATAATCATTTAGTATTTTAAACCAATTATTGTAAGCTCGCTGCGACATGTTTCTTATTATTACGGTCAATATAAGTTACTATTTTAAATACGACGTAAGCCCTCATAATTCATTGTAATAAAGTACTAAGCCCACGAGGATAAGATGATTAGGTGAATGATTTTATAAAATCATAGGACATCATAATAGTTTTTTTTTTATCTTATTTATTTTATAAGCCATAAGTCGACTTAAAAATAATAACAATGATGCTTATACTCTAAGTTTTACGTTAACAGTTGGGATTACTACTTAATGAGTATTTTTATAATAGTCACATCTAAAATTCAATGTGTGTATGATGGAATCTAGAAATCTATCATTATATTTGGCATTGAACCCTGAACTGATTTGATGGAGAAAGAAAAGAAACTCACCGGTAGAGCATCGAGTTTGATTTAAGAAATTCAAAACTAGATTGTTCGTTGATTTTACACTCGATGATAAGATGAATAGGCGAATGATTTTTTAAAAACATCGGTCATCATAATAGTTGTTTGTACATATTTTATGATATGAGACTTAGCTGAAGTATAAAAATTATTTAATGAAACTTTCTCTCTACCCCCCCCCCCCGCTTACTGAAGTTTCTATGTAAAATTTAACTTTCGAAAATTATTTCGTTTTTCTACACGTGTGCATTCTTTGTGAACTCATCTTTATAGCTACTATTAAATTTTTTGGTTTATAGGTATGTCTTTCAATAAGTATTAAAGGTAAGTTTAAATAAACATAAGTAGAATGTTAAGTTCATTCGTTATCTGAAAGTTACTACACATAAAAGATAATAATAATAAACATATTTGAATAAGAATTTCTAGTCTTCTGCTATTAGGTACCAAGTTTCCTTTATTTTACACCATTTCAGTTCATCGAGACTTACTTTTAAGTTTTAGTTTGTTTCCCACTTAGTCTCGTACTACAATTTACAAGTCTTCAAGCGGGTATTAATTATGAAGTAACAAAATATTTTCTTATGAAAATAGCTCGCCTTAATAAACTCTATCTTGTCCTTTGTGAACGAAATTCAATTAAATTAGAACTTCAATATTGTAAAGAACAGTGACGCAATTTAATATATTTCCTTTTTACAAGTTAATAAAAAATATTATAAGCTGTATAATATCTAGTACGCTTTCTTCGTACTCCGTCTATGATACCACCCTTCCGTAAATATCTATAATATATAATTTCCCGGAGAGACATTTCCCAAGTAGACCATTTAACTGCAAGTTTTAGCGCGACCGTAAGCCAAAAGTGGATTCGTAGCAGCTTTAAGCGGCAAATGGTGCAATGCAGAGTAAAGACGGTTTTAATTAATTTTCCGCGACTAATACTTACGTCTGTTTCAGTCCAACTAAAAATGTTCATGCCACATTGTAAAGTTGACTCTTGTCGAAAGTTCGAAGGTTTATTTTTGAATGAAAATTAGAATTATTTAGTATGACGTACTGTCGTTAAAGCAAAAGTTCGTAACACTAAGCGGTAAAAGTGGCGTAAGTGATATAGGGTCTGCGAATGACATTACGTCATTCAAAAATATCTTAACACGTCTAAAAAATATATTTTTGTACTGGAAGACTGTTTTGATACTTCTCATATTGGTTTCGCTTTGGTTTTGATATGCGATTGAGTGTGTGTGGCTACGTATGATTGCGTGTATCAGCTTATTGTAGGTACGAGTGTGTGTGTGTGTGTGTGTGTGTGTGTGTGTATGCATGTGTGGGTGGTTATACATCTGTGTGTCTGTGTGTTTATGTTTGCGCGTGTAAACAACTAACTTAAAAGCTTAGACTTTGTTACAAAGTAATACAATAATAACAGATTTATAAACGTCTTTATGGCTATAGGTAAAGCCCGTTGCATACATGCGATACAGAAATGAAAACAGTATACCCCACTAAAATAAACGCGCAGTATTAATTTAAATTAACTTCTTTGCATTATCTTAATTATACAGTAAAATATGACTTTGTGATTTATAACAGTTTTTCTTACTTTTTTTTTTTTTTTTTTATACATAGATAGGCTGGCGTTTGACCGCTATTTCACCTGATGATAAGTGAAAATGCGGTCTAAGATGGAGCACGCTTACCTAGAAGTAGCCTATTCACTCGCGACTTAAAGATCCCCAGGTCATAGCTTTCAGGAAACACAGACGCTGGTAGAGAGTTCCATTCCTTGGCCGTACGGATCAAGAATGTACTAGCGAATCGCTTAGTGCGTATAGGGGGAATGTCAACCATATAAGGGTGACGAAACGCAGAGCGTCTGGTTGTACGATGACGGAAGGGGGAGGGAGGAATCAGGTCATGGAGTTCTTGCGCACACTCTCCGAAGTGTATCCGATAAAAAACCGACAGGCTGGCCACCCTACGCCGATGATGTAAGCTTTGCAGCTTTGTGGCGACAAGTGCATCGTCACCGATGAGCCTCCTGGCTCGTCTCTCAATTGATTCAAGAAGCTCCAGCTGGTACTTGGCTGAGCCATCCCAAAGATGAGAGCAGTACTCCATGCATGATCGAACTTGTGCTTGATATAAATTCAGAAGCTGTTCCGGAGTGAAGTACCGTTTCACCTTCGAGAGGACGCCCAGTTTTTTGGCAGCTGTTTGAGCTTTTGCCTCTATGTACATGTTACTATAAACATAATGCGACTGAGAGAAAAAAAATTATCTAAGCGTATATTTTATAACTTAGAATAGAATAGTTTCAAAAGTTGCATAATATATTTAGTAAAATCAGAAACAAAAACAAAACTAAACAAAAATAAAATTAATAGCTACCAAAAATATCTGAACGAGTTTAGTGACATTAGTCCTTCGTGAATAAAATTTATATTTGATGGCATTTTTAATAAATTCAACTCTGTGAGTGGCTCGCGGCTGCACTGAATAAAAGTTAAAATGTAAATACAGAGTCGCTAACGATGTCCACGGGCTTGCGTGACACATCAGTGAAGGTCGTATTCATTTTTTTCCTTCGGAGGTTAAAAGCTGCATGCTAAATTAATATGGGCACGTCCTAATGGATCTATTGACGAGCTAAGTAATGTAACAGCGTTTTTATATTTATTTAAGCCTTTTTGAGTCAGCGCTGGGGACAAACTTATTTATTGTGCATACGTGACAATGTGTGAAATAATTTCGAAACGTTGCGTCATTAGAGATTATAATTAAAGTACATTTGACGTCATATCATATCATACAAATATAAAAGGTTTTATTATTCTTTATCTATTTTTTTTTTTTTTTTTTTTTTTTGTTAGAGTTATCTCTTCTTAGAGTTCTATAGTAATTCCAGTCAATTAAGAAATATGGTCTAGTTTTTGTTCAGGCAAATATTATATGTATCATACAACCACTTAAGTAGTTTTTCTTGACCTTATTTGCATTTTTTTTTTATATATCTAGGTCGGCAAACAAGCGTACGGCTCACCTGATGGTAAGCGATTACCGTGAGTTATAGACCTGCAACACCAGAAGCATCGAAAGCGCATTGCCGACCCAATCCCCGATCCCTCCCCAGGAGCTCTGATTACCTTAATCACCAACGGGAACACAATACTGCTTGAAAACAGTATTATTTAGCTGTGTTATTTTGTAAGGTCGAGGTACTACCCCAGTCGGGTTGCTCCATATATTGAGCAGAAAATTACCTGCTATGCCCTACCTCAGTTAAAGTTATATATAAGAATACTAGCTGACTCGGAAAACGTTGTTTTGCGGCTAAACGCTGTTTGAAAATAGGGGTTGGTGGTAGAAGGGTGAAAATTTAGGGTTATATGTATTTTTCAACGCCAAATCACAATAAAATAAAAAATAAATAATTTATCTAACAATTAAAAAAAAATAGAGGTGGACTATCCTTAACATTTAGGGGGATGAAAAATAGATGTTGTTCGATTCTCAGACCTACCCAATATGCACACAAAATTTCAACAGAATCGGTCAAGCCGTTTCGAAGGAATTTAACTACAAACACTGCGACACGATAATTTTATATATTAGATAAAGAAGGATATAAAGAAGATTATATACAACAATTTGATAGCTTGTGGTAAAAAGCAACCTTTATTAAACCAACGAATGTTTGAATAACATTTCACGATGTAATAAACACCGAAGGGGTTTAATTAATGAATGTGTAAAGTTACTGCTTCATTATCACATATAATGAAGTTAAAGTATGCAAACGAACTAAACGAGAGACAAAAAGTTATAATTGTTATAAATGATAGATTTTTGTTATTAAAAATTTTAAGTAAAATTATAAAATTAATTTCAGAGTAATATTTTAAATGATTGAATTGATGTATGATTTATTAAGGAAATTCAAAGATTAAGTTTTTTAAGGGAGAAAATGATGCACGCACCCCTCAAGGCTTTATTTGTGTAGGCTTGTTTCTTTAATGTATATTTATTTATTTATTATGCATAAAAAACTTAAAACTAATATTACAGTGAAGCCAATCAAAGAAATTCGACATGATTAGTAAAAATGTTACCGAGAAGATTTTGCTCGTATAGGTAAATAATCTATACAAAACAAAATCATACAGTATAAGTTAATTATTACCAGTCTACCTAATTTATTACTTAGAATATTATTTTTTTAACTGACTATAAAGCTATACAGAACAACTATAACCAAATCAATAAATCGCTGATATTAATTAACGCGAACATACCATAACTCAACAAAATATTATTTTAATAAAAATTATACCTATTATTTTTAACGATGACGAGAAAATTGTTAGTACGATTTTTTCAACCACCCATAATCATATTAGTACTACAAGCAAATACATGATTTACTGTTAATATAATAACGTATAAATTACAACTACAACCGACTGTTACATTCGTTACACTTACAGTATCGTAGCACTCGTAGCGTGACTTCTCACCTGCTACGAACGTAGCGCTGCTACGCAAAATTAAGCACTGAATATAATAGACTATGAAAAATGGTCTTTATTTTAATGCGCATAAGAAATTATTTTTTAAAGCTGTATTTGAATATTATTATTTTTACTTGCCAATTTGTACGGTCACACGGAAAAGTAGATTTTAATTACAAACGACGTATAATAATTACGAAGTCACAAATAACACTCTTTTAGCGAAGTCATATTTTAAAAACGTAAAGTAATAACTCCGGAATTAACGATCGAGGTCATTAAACATATTATTAGGTTATAATTTGGCATTCGAAAAATATAATATTTAAATATTATTTTTGTTACTAGATTTACTTTACACCATTTTATGTTCTCTGAAAGTTGCCAATTGTTGAGCTTATGATAATAGAAATTACTAAAAAATAATGCTACTTATTTGCATAGGTACTATTTAGTAAAATGTTTATCTAAGATGGCTATTTAAGCACGTTTAAATTGAAAAAATTTATATTACTCTTATAAAAAAGAAACAATTAAAATAACGTTATTATTTTAAGGTTTGCGGGCAGAGTCAGAAACGCGCTTGTGATGCACCTGGTCTCACAGTAATCTATAGTGGTAGTAACTGTTTTCGAAGACAAACCATATGCTTCTTAGCCATACTAGTAGTATAAAGAAACATCGGTTAATTATATTACTAGCTTATTTATTCTGTTCTTTTATGTTGCTTGTATCGATTCTAATAATGTCCTCATATTTGTGTAGGTACATCATATATTACAGTCGTAAAGAAATCGTATAGATCACCTAAGAATAAAAATGTAGAATTCGTAAAACGAATACACTTGGCTCTATACGAGATCTCATACATTTTAAAGAGTGCAATACTTGGCTATATTTTTATATTTTGATGTCATGTTCTTACTTTATCACCACCGCTATTAGCCACTATATCACTCGACCACGATCCTTCCTCTACAGTAAACTTATAAATATCCAACATTCGTAGTCTATTGCTGCATGATTCATGTACTGCCATATAATAAATGTGTTTCAAGTGTGTACGTTTTGTATTCGTACAAATATTTTCTAAGAAGTCAATGGCAATGATCGGTATAAATTATCTATTTTTTTTTCCTCTTATTTGATCTTAGTTGATTTTAGTCTCATTTTAATACTTGTATCAAAATCAAAATGTAAACAACTTTATTCAAATAGGGACCCTAAGCACTTACTTACGAATCGTCATTTTACAAATTAAAACTTTGAAGTGATTATTATTTTTATGAAATTGAAGCTATCACCGATTCGGAATCTAGAATCTGCAGAGAAGAATCGACAAGAAACTCCGCAATTACTCTTTTGGAAACAATGTATAAATTGTGTTTTAGTATAAAATTAGTAATATCTTGCATGAAATACAGCGTCACTAAGTCCACACATCTTTATCAACTATGTATGTATAATCCTGTAAGTATGTAACTTGAAGTATTTTTTATTATTATTTAATAACAAACTCAATTATTGTAGAATATGATTGATAGTTTTATAGTTAAACATTAAATTACAGTTTTACTGCTATCCATTCGACATCGCACGACGTCACATGTCATGTTTTACCAATGTCGGTCCCATGCTGTGATATGGCCTTAAAATTTAAATTTAAACATCCACTTTCAAAGTTTATCTCGTTAGTATTTTAAAGTATCTCATTATCTTGTTTCTGAAGTACTTTGATACTGTTTACTTGTTTATTTAAATGACATTTTAGTATAGTTGCCTTCGTTACAATCGTTCAGAAATGTCTTTATTTCATTAATAGTCACTTGAGTAAATAAGATCACCGTCGTAAATTCGTAGAATTGTCATATTATAAATTAAATAGAAAATAAAAAAAAGAACTAAGAAAATATTGTGTATTGTAGTTGAAAAATATTAAAACTAGTTTAAAGATTTTTGTGTCTTGATTTAGATGTGCTTTTTATTGTGTATTACTTTTATTTTCTTGTTTTGCAAATACACGAAAAATAACATTTAAATTGATGAAGGAAAGTAAATTTTAAAAATAGACAATTTATTACTTAAAAACAACAGGGCCCCAGGTGTGGATGGTGTGCCTGCCTGTGAATTATGGAAATATGGTGGAAGCGCTGTACAGTCCAAAATGTTCGAACTCCTGAAAAAAGTGTGGGACCTTGGAGTACAGCCCTAGGGCCCTGCCCCTGAATTTGGGCATTATTTGCCCAATTCATAAAACGGGCTCTAAAAAGAAGTGCGCGAACTACCGAGGTATTGCTTACCTATGCTCCCGACTGCTTATAAGGTATGGTCATACATACTGCTGGAAAGGCTAGAACCATATGCGGAAAAAGTCTTCGGCGACTATCAGTGTGAGTTCAGACGCAATCGTAGTACGGTTGACCAGATTTTTCTTCTTAAACAACTCATGGAAAAGAATTGGGAATACGCTCAGAGCATTCACTCGTTGTTCGTGGACTTCAGGAAAGCATATGACAGCGTGGATCGAATTTCCTTGTATGCCATTTTAGGGAATTTTAATATTCCAAAAAAGCTAGTGGACCTAGTGGTGGCGGCTACCGGAGTGAGCAGGATGTGTGTAAAGGTTGGCGGCGAGCTGAGCGACGAATTTCCTGTTATTACCGGTCTAAAACAGGGCAACGCTCTGTCACCAGTGCTCTTTAATATGGTCTTAGAGCATGGAATTAGAGGATTGATGACATCGATCTTTGGGGCTTGACCTGAATGGAAGGCATATGGTGATAGGCTACGCTGACACTTTGGCCCTGTTAGGGGAACACATTAACGATGTTGCTTTAGCCGCTATGACACTCGAAGAGCAGACAAAAAAGGTTGGTCTCTTGATCAACCATGACAAGACCGAATACTTCCACATGAAGCGATATAGGAATACTCGCGAAGCAAGACAAGACCTCTATGTTGGAAGTACCACATACAAGGGAGTGCCCAAATTTAGGTGTCTTGGCTGCACTGTAACCGATACAAATACACGTGGCGAAGAAATACAGATCCGTATACAAAACACCTTAAGGTGCAGTGCAGCCCTGCACAAGGTCTTGGTGTCCAAGCTTCTTAGTAGGAAGACAAAAATCACAATTTACAAAACCATCATTCGTCCAATCGTAATGTACGGTTGTGAGGCTTGGACACTTACGCTCAGAGAAGAGAACAGGCTTCTGGTTACGGAAAGGAAAATTTACCATAAGATCCTAGGACCAACTAAAGGGCAAGATGGCAGCTGGTGAATAAAAACCAATGCTGAAATTGCAAACCTGGTGTCTGAGCCAAACATCATTGGAGTTACCAAATCCCATCGGTTGCAGTGGCTCGGTCATGTCGAACGCATGGGGGAGGATCGAGCAGTTAAGAGAGCGTATCTAGGTCGACCAACTGGACGTAGACCGGTGGGTCGCCCCAGGTACCGCTGGAGGAACATGGTTGAAGCAGACTTGAGTGACATCCAAGCCAATAATTGGCGGGAAATCGCGCAAGATCGTGCAAAGTGGAGAAATCTTGTTTCGGAGGCCAAGACTCACTTCGGGTCACTGAGCCAGTTGAGTTAGTTAGTAAGACAATTTATTATCTATATTAGAAAAAAAGCTTCATATACTATATAATGCTCATATTGTATCCATCCCTACAGTATTTAAAATTAAGATTTTTTTTCATCAAAAGGTTTGAGTTGATTATGTTACATTGGGTTAATAAAAAAGAACAAAAATTAATAATTTAATTACACTTTTCAATCTTGTACAGGAATCTCACAGGGATACAAGTAATTATACCTAACATCTCGATTAACATTCTCGTTTAACTCATCGTTTCTTTCGATACAAAATTTAGTTACACATACAGAAAATTGTGAGCAGCAAGTGCGCAAATTTACTCAATTTTAAAATTGTTATGTTTCTCGAGTAGGTACTACATTATTTAAAATTATAACATATAACCCATATAATTACTTTCGATTCAATTACTGTACGTAATTAATTTACATAATGAAAAGCAAACACTTTGTTTCACGTTGGATGTCATAAAATTAAATATGTGTGAAAAATTGTAAAATTTTACGGCGCTGTTGAGCCAAATTAAAACAAGGAAATACACAGGCAATTTTCGCATTTCGAAAAATTGTTTCACAAATAATTATGTTATAATGACGAAGCTATGCTATAACATAACTTTCTACTTATATAATGTAATTTTTAACTGATCATATTCTCTTCCCGTGGGTGTCGTAAGAGGCGACTAAGGGATAACACAGTTCCGCTACCACCTTGGAACTTGAAAAGCCGACCGGTGGCGGGATAACCATCTAACTGCTGGCTTTGAAATACAAGGCCGAAGACGGGCAGCAGCATCTTCGGTGCGACAAAGCCAGTATAGCCATATTTTACTGCGGTCACCAACCCGCCTGCCCAGCGTGGTGACTATGGGCAAAACACATGAGTTCACGTTATTTTTGGCGTAAACTTGTGGAGGCCTATGTTCAGCAGTGGACTGTATAGGCTGTAATGATGATGATGATAGAAAATAATTATTTAGTAAATAAAATAAAGAAATTAAACGTCCCACGAGAGCCTCAAGAAGCGATCCACCACACGTCTATAGTTCTATAAAAATAAATTGTTTCAGTTTAGTAAATCATAACATTATTATTATGGCCTGTAAACTACTCAATAATAAGGTTTAAATGGTTAAAAAAAAATTAAAAGAGGAATATCACATGTTATAATTATTTTAAATAAAGTAACAAATTATTTGTTTTATTACATTAAAATGATGATAATACACATAATAGATGTAAGTCACGAAACATTGTCCATTCACTTAAATTAACATTTGAGGTTAACGCATATTAATGATGCGTATTTGCTTGTGGTATCTACATTTAAATTAACAGCGAGCGAATATCCGAGAAATGCCTTCGTAGCATGCAATGTTACTTATACTGTATCCTTTAGATTTACCGTTTAATACTATTCTACTAATACACATACTTGAACGTTAGTATCATAATAATGACTGATTTTAACAATAGACCATTTTGTTACAACGAAAATTTGCTTAGTACCTACTATGACCAATCCGATCTCATGGGAATGTCGTAAAAAAAGTGTTGTTCTAGAACACCAGCTCTACATACAAAATGTTATCACGAACAGTTTCATTTATCCTTATAAACTATTAGATTAATAATATAAGTAGGTATAAACCAGCAGTAGCAGGTATAGGAAAACAGATGTAATGTAATATAACATCATTATAATTTCATATCAAAAATGTTAGAATTCGACTTGTGTTCACTATTAATTTACAATTTTATTATTCAACCAAATAAATCGCGTGGTAACGGAGTTTCTTTTTTTATTTAGCATTGAAATGGTCATTTATTCGTCATTTACTTTTACAGTACCTGATGAGTGCCTATTTTTTATGCAAAATGGTATTGTTTAGTGACGACCTTGGCTGATAAAAAGACTAGATTTAAATACATTCCCGTTGCCTATAACATGACTATTAAGTCTTATCTTGAACGTAAGCGTAGTATAAATGGCTGAAACAGGCAGGTCCATCCTGACTGAATTTGATTTGACATATTTAAGCTTACTAAATTTAACTATGATCCATTTACGTTACATCATAGCTATGCCTTTTGATCAATTAAAACGTCAGACGGATTTAATGGATTACTTCAACTGGACTATTTGCTCTATACTTTAAACTTTGTAGAAAAGTAATAAAACTATATAGTACTTTTTAATTATACTGAATCTAAACAAAGTATTTAATTTGATTAGACTTCTCATTAGTATCAACACCGTTTTATCCACGTCCATGATAACAACAATATTTTATTTATGTGTTTCCTTCCAACACTCAAATACGCATGCATTATTTGTTTTTCGTTATTATAAGATCACGCGATCAGCCTATGAGGCGCCAATTCGATATAATCCGATTAGGCTATCGAAACAGATACCGGATTGAAACGGATAATGTTACACTTAACAACCTTGATATTAGTAAGATATCAGGTGTTATAATTAAGTATTAATTAATTCCGTTCATCAGCTTTGCTCTTGAATTATCATTGAATAATGTAACGCGTACTAATTAACGGATTATTTTTGTAATCTACTTTATTATTCGTACAAGCAAAATCCATACCTACTTGTTAAATTTTATACACCATAAAATATCAAACTATTATCAAAAAGATGGAGCAGGAGCTGCAAATGAGAGTAAAACGTAATAATTTTCTGAAAATAAGCCTTACACGTAAAATCTCATTTATTAAGTTATTAGACTTTGACGGTTTCTGTCAATGCTTTGATTTTACGCTACTCACCCGTGACTATGACGTCCGCAACGTCGCTGAAATATCGAGAATTTCAAATGATAATTGCGGTAAGTCCCGTAGAATTAAAAGTGTACTTTCGTAACACATTATTTAAATACGTTAAAAAGGATATTAAAAGATAAGATTTTAAATGCATGTAATAAGTAAACTAAAAAAGGAGTAAACTCCAGTCGTGCGTCGGAGCTAACATACGCACTTTTTTTAATTTTCATTATATAAGAAGTTCCGACAAAGTATAAATAATAGTTAGGAAATAAAATACTAGAACTGATTCAACCCTTCTTTAACTTTGCGCGTAGATACAAATTTAGTGATTATTTTTTATTGATATAGATATAGGTCGATTAGCTTCATAAATATATTAATGTCACTTTTGATAATTTCATCAGTGTCCTGTTTTAATGTTACTATTAATATCGCTTAAACCACATCATCAATTATTATTATATTAGCAAATAGTTTTGCTTTGCTGTCATCGTGTACGAAATGTGCAATCGAATCAATATTATGATTTGTCGATAATTCGCATGTCATCAACATTATGTAGAGCACATAACTAAATTTATTTTGTGTCGGAAATTATATTTGTATAACATGTTATATTAGTGTATCCCATTAATGTTATAAATAAGAAACTTTGTGAGGATGGATTAATGTATGATACCTTTTCTTTTACGTAAGAACTATAGTAGTGGTTGCAAGTTGTGTTAACTTTGTACAATTTCAACGCCATGTTCTTGCAAATACACGATTATAATATATATTATTAATAATGAATATCGGTATGTAGATAAATGGAATTCCTGCATAATACAGCGTTTTGCCCTGACATTTCCACAAATCGAAAATTATACCGGTGAAATCGCGTGTCGAAGCTAGTGTTTTATAATTCTATTGTAATCCAATTTAACTATTTTTTTTAGTAAAATTTGTATGAAAAACCTACGAGAAAAGTAGTAAACATATCTTACATACTTCGTTCACATCTCAAGTGTCGGACATGATGACACTAAATCAGTATTACAACTGAAATGAGTAACTGACATTTGTTAATACAATTTCATTTCCAATATAATTATGTATTTTAAAAGATGACATTTTTAAGCAAATTCTACTTTACCGTTATTTTTTTCCCTCTTAGTGATAAGACCGCCTTTGTGCGTCTTCCTCTATAAGTTTTAATTTTATTTTTATTAGTTTATAGTATACAATAACGAATATTATTGTTATAAATATAATTCTAAAGTTTTTTGTGTATTTATTTATTTAACACTTTATTGTACACCATACAAATAAAATAAGCAAGCAACATTAGCAATAATTTGTAGAAAAAAAAATGTACAAAAGGCGGCCTCATTGCTTAAGAGCAATCTCTTCCAGGCAACCTTAGGGCAAAGGAGATGATATATTGACGGTGTAGGTGTAGAGTATAATTTTATAAAAAATAAATAGTAATATAAAATAATAATGTATATTCTGTTTTATATAAGAATATTTAGTAAAAGTATATCTTTAATATTGCGTAAATTCATATTGAAAATCACTACTCTCGATCTCTCTAATTGCCTTTTAAAAATGCAATATCCACAATAACAACTGGTATTATCGTTAATTTTGATGTGAAAAAGATGAAAATGTTTGATTTTAATAATAAAGATTAAAAACTTTCCTTTTCATTTTACGTTTTTCTGTTTCATTACCGTTACTTTAATGGTTTATTTTTATATTTATTATACTACTTATTTATGACCCATCAAAATCAGATATCTACTAACTATATACTTGTGTATATAAGCGAGTATATAAGTAAATACACATAGCATTTTATCGTCTTGCTGAACCTGACATTATGGTCGATTTGATTAATACGAAAAGTCTTCGAGAACACTTATAAGTTTTTCTTTTGATTATTTTTTTATTTACAATTTTATATAATTAACAGACAGTTTGTTTCCGTTGGAGTAGACGGGTCCTAGAGTGGAGACCGCGACTTGGCAAACGCAGTGTGGGACGTCCTCCAGCCCGTTGGACCGACGATCTACGTAAGATTGCCGGTGTAGGCTGGATGAGGATTGCGGAAGACCGGGATGTGTGGCGCGAACTTGGGGAGGCCTATGTCCAGCAGTGGACTGCGATAGGCTGAAGTGTGTGTGAACAGACAGTTTACTTGACCGGGATTTTATTTGTCTCACAAAAGATGTGTCAGGTTGAAGTAGTCATTATATCTGCATTATATTACATTGAGCTGGGAAGGCCAAATATAAATTCTATTTTCATTTCCATTTATAGTCACCACAATTATGTCTCTGATTATTTAAGTATGATGAGCTCTTCATTTAGTTTCGGTGATTATTTGAATTAAAACACATTTTTTTTTAATTATTCTTAACTGCCAGTCTTTCGTAATTTAAGACCCAAGACCCAAGTCCAAGTTTTATAGAATAACTAGCTGACTCGGCAAACGTTGTCTTGCCGCTAAACGCTATTTAAAAATGGGGGTTGGTGGTAGAAGGGCTAAAATTTAGGGTTGTATGTATTTTACAACGCCAAATCATAATAAAATAAAAAATAAATAATTTATCAAAAATTAGGGGTGGACAACCCTTAAATTTAGGGGGATGAAAAATAGATGTTCGATTCTCAGACCTACCCAATATGCGCAAAAAATTTCATGAGAATCGGTTAAGCCGTTTCGGAGGAGTTTAACTACAAACACCGCGACCCGAGAATTTTATATATAAGATATTTCTTACTATTGTCATAATGTTTTTGAACGATCGTCTTTGAAACCATACATTGTTAATTTTTTCTCTATATTCTTCTTTCTTCGTGTAATATAGTGTTGCATATTTAGTATGTATTTAATTAATAAAATATATATTTTGATTTTCACTACTTTATTGTATTTATAATCATAAAAAATCTTAAGAGCTTAAGAACGCGATTTGAAATGGCTTTTTTGCGTTAAATATTTCAAAATGTAATATTATCACTCATTCATACTGCTTTACAAAATTTGATCTCATTCATACTGCATTAAACAATTCGAACGTGAAAATTCAAATCACAGAAACAAAACATGTCAATATATTGTTAACATTAAAATTGGCCTTGAAAGGCCAATGGTAGGTGACATTCCATTATATACAAATTAAGTTATAAAAAATACGATTGTTTTACTATATAAAGGTCCAATATAAGATCTTAATCAAAGTTTCATTAATTCGCACCTGAAATTATAGGTTATTTTCAAGTTATTAAGTAATACACGAAACTTCGACAACCTCTATGTCGCGTTGAGCACGATTTTTAATTCGTGTATAAATTTTGTCCTAGCTCGATATTACTTTTAAAAGGTGTTTTTTTTAATCGTGATTGTTAGTAATAAATATTTGTAATTTTTACTAATAGTTTTTGCTTGAACGTTTGGTAAAAAAACATAAATTCTCGTCGGTTAAATCAACTGTAAGCCTAACAAATAAAAATAGCTTTTATTATTTTTAAATTGTGTATAATACTTTGTGGTTGAGCCTTCCCAGTGATTAGTAATAGATACTCGTTTGGGGAATGGCTCACTATATTCCTTTAACTATGTGCCCACAATATATGTAGTAGGTAATAAATAAGAAAATTTATAACTTAAATAAATTATTTCAATCTCTCCGCTTCTCATCTATTCCAAGTGCATGTGAGCTAGACAATAGAACTGAACAATTATATTTTGTTTATAGAAAAGGTTGGTCGATTGCCAGTTGTGACGATTCTAAACCATAAATATTAATTAATCTGATAAGATAAGAGAGAAATTGGAAGAGACCTTAAAGTTCCCGCTAAAGAATGTGATTGAACCTTTTGTTTCGTGACTAAATTGCTCTTTTAATTAAAGGTGAAAATATTTAAACAGCAAAATATATTTTTCTCAACTCTGACTACTTTAGATCCCCATTAACCCTTTAATTACTACATTCAACTCGATTCAATTGAGAACTTTAAATTCCGTTATTTGATAATGTTGACTCAAAGACTATAAATTTTTTTATCTGATAATTTTGATATATATTTATTTTAACAACTGTCCAATCTTAAAGCGACGTGAATATAAATGTTTCACAAAAAATAGTGTATAAGTTTTAATAAAAAACATTTTGTATTAAAGAAAAAAACAATACAATAAACCCCTAAATATCCTACAACATCAGTCTTTGATGCAGGAATATTTTCTGTGGAATATCCTTAGTGAAATATGTGTTTGCTATTTTGCGAGTAACAAGTCCGCTATTCAGAGTGTTATTCCGTCTCTTTTCTACCAAATTTAAATAAGAGAGACGAGAGATAAGTGAGAGTTTGTATATTAGGACGTGGGCACATTAGTCAACGAAATAAAATTACGAGGTAGCACCCGCCCGAGTAAGCAAGGACAATTTTATAGCGGTCTAGTCCCGCCACTCGGTATATTGGCTTACAGAATAAATGAACACTCTTCATTTGATACAAAACAAGATTGAATTATTTGAAATAGTATATAAGTAAAAACAATAACTTTTTGTTGATTTGTTAAGTCTTTAAGATAATGTTTATAAGTACGCGTAATACCAAAATTATATAATATTCCCTTTGAAAGAAGCATACTGCAAAACAAAGCATCATAAACCTAAAATTATTGAATTCCTAACATATAATTATATTTCAATTTTTGTAGCAATTATTCAGGGTTGTACAACGCTACGCGTGAGTAAGAAATATATTAAATATTACACGAAAACTTACACTAGCAGTTGACTCACATCACGCCAAGGTCAAAAATTTATGGTCAATAAAAAGTTATGAACATAAAATGTGGTCAAACCATGGAAGCTATAGTGAGCTTAAACAAACTGCATCTATCACTCGAATACCCATTTTTTTTTTTTTTTTTATCACTAGGTCGGCAAACATGCGTACGGCTCATCTGATGGTAAGCGATTACCGTAGCTTATAGACGCCTGCAACACCAGAAACATCGCAGGCGCATTGCCGACCCAATCCCCATTCCCCCCAGGAGCTCTGGTCACCTTACTCACCAACAGGAACACAATACTGCTTGGAAACAGTATTATTTTGCTGTGATCTTCTGTAAGGTCGAGGTACTACCCCAGTCGGGCTGCTCCATATTTTGAGCAGGAAATTCCTGCTGTGCCCCTACCTCAATTAAACCCATGCTAAATGACAACAATTAAAACTCAAATAATCATAAGTCATGATTAGTTTGAAGCCTTGCCAGGCTTCTCAAAGAATAGTTTTAAGCGTCTGTTGTAGCACCACGTAATTAAATAATCGTGTTTGCTCACAAAAGTAAACGTAGGTAGACAAAAAAAATAGTCAAATAAATACATTGTTATGCGAACACATTATTCGAGAAAACTCATAAAATACTTATCATATTTCGATTAAATTTAAATGGGACATAACAAGGACTATCTTTCGATAAAAAAACTTCTTAATCATTCAAATCAGTAAAAAGTTCTGAGGTGACATATATAAAAAATTACAGTCGAATTGATAATCTCCTCCTTTTTGAAGTCATTTAAAAATAGAATGAAGACCGGAGTTTCATTATGAAAAAGTAAAACGTTGAAGTTGATTCGCTTAAAATTAAAGCAAAGAATAAAGGTTTTGAAAAATATTTTATGCAAGAGAATCATGAAATACTACGCTTTTGCAAAATTATAGAGAAACGTAGTTTTAAAAACGTTAGCTAACTTACTAGCTAGAGTTAGTGTTAAGAGTAAAAGTTATTCTTTTACAAATAATTTAACGTGAAAAGATTAACACAAACATAATTTTAATATTAATATTTCTTTGACTTTATTATTATTATAAAATCACATTGATAATTTTGGTGCGACGTAGACCTAATTTCAAATTTCATAAACAATCTCTGAATATATTAATTTAGACATAAAGAAATTAAATTTTCTTACAATATCTATACCCTTCATCTATTTTAAAAATTATATTTTTAACGAAATTTACAGATGCACTAAATACTTAGTAAAATAGTAGTTATTAAGAAACACAAATATACAAAATTTAGCGAATAGTTTCAATGCTGACTTTTAAACGTATAAAACACACTCAACGACCCTCAGTAGTACTTTCTTCTGTGTCGGGGGTCCAGAAACACACATAATATACAAGCATTAACGCCCAACTCACGACAAACATCCTTATGGTCTATATAAATACTTGACATGAGCAGGAGTCGAACTTGAGACCGCAAGCGTAACAGCCAGTGTTGTGACCGCTGCGTCAATACTTCACAATTATCAGTTATTTTCTAAATAAACATCAATGGGCTCTTATTTTTCCACGACTTTTTCAATCATCGTGCATCACGTTAATTCTAAAGGCAATTTATTACTACAGATTGACAGTCCTGTGACTGTCTAGCAAAGCCAGGACAACGCTAGCGGTATTCACTATTACAATATGTTGATATTTATTTTATAATATTATACTATTTCTAGAAGTCTATACAAAAAAAAAATCTTTAACAGGCTTTTCAAGCCTGTTACTGGGCAAAACTTAAGCGAAAAACCTTAAGATTAACCAAACATGCTTCAATTCGTTATATGTACACTTTTATCCACGTAATGTGCAAAAATTGAGCTGTTACATTTCTATTATCAATAAAGTTTATGTATAATAAATGACATAACATCTAAATTATTCTTATATTATGATAGCTGTTCAACCTACGTCAATATACAAAATGACATCAAAATGTCTCACATTATACTCCACCGCCTCAAGATTCTGCACAATACAAATCCATTAAGAGTTTCAAAATATGACCCAGATTTACAATCCTTTTCAGCTCCTCGCCTATCGAAAGGTCTAGTTTCGGCAACAATATTGTGTTTACGTTATACTAAAAAAATTGATCGTAAAGAATCCAATAACTCCTACTATGTACACAAAGCTACCTTTGAAGTAATGAAATATGAAGTCATAGAAATATTTAATAAAATGTGTTTGATGGCGCGAAACCCTGGAATTTGATATTAATTGTAATTATTTCGACTACAAATTCGAGGCCTTTTCGTAACGTGAAAACGTTGTTTGTAATTTTATTATTGTATCGTACTTTAGTATGATACAGATATGTTTGTTGTTACTTATCGCTCAAGTGTAGTGGTGTATGCGGCTTCGATTCCCGCTCGGGACATATATTTGTATTTGTACAAATATTTATTTCTGGTTTGGATGTTTGTCCTTGTGGGTCTCCCCAACGTGACTTGGAAAGCACGCTAAGCCGGCGATTCAGGTTATTATCATAAGTACCTGATAGCGATTGTTATTCATAGTAGGAAACATATCCACCAACCCGCAGCAAAGAAGGGTGGTGAATTAAGAACACAAAGACGTAAGCTTATACAAACTGTAAAAAAAAAATGTAAATTGCTGCTCTATAAATCTATAACAATTAGTACTCAAAGTTGTTTTATTTTTTCTTTAATTACTTAATATTTTTTGAGAAAACAGCCTAGTTATAATTGTTTCTTTTTTTCTGATGTCTATGTACAATCTTTATTTTTTTTATTAACACTTTAAAGGTTATTAAAATGAAAGCTCAAAATAATAGCTTCAAATACATTTCATTAATGAATCAGTGATCGGTAAAATTTATGTCTATTTTGAGAAAGCCTTTAAAAATAAAAGTCAGAAAACTACGTCAATATCTCATCTACGTCAAATGAATCTATGCAAAACCAACTGTACACGTTTTTACGGCTCCATACATGGGAGGGAATTGAAACTAAAATGGAGTCGATTCGATATTATAATACGCCTGACTAAAATATACTATGACTTTTGTTTGATGAAAGTATCTGCTACCGCAGTTAAGCTTGCTACCTTAGTTAAGCCTACTCGTCCTCGCACATATTTCAAAAATACAAAAGCCATTCTGTCGCAGTACGCTGTGAAGAGTACGTCATATATAAATAATATTCCAAATCTCTCGTCCATCAGTCCTCATACGTAGAGATTAAACGACATTGCGCCTGTAAAGCCACGTCTACTTGCCAGACCCTACGTCACCGCTTTTTACAACACAAAACAATGTTCGCGATTACTAAGCGGCTTAAAATTTTATTATGTCAGGATATGAAAGGCAAAAAATATATAATTTTGTTGTGAAAATGTATGTTTCAATTTTTTTTCTTAATATTTCAGTATAGTCAACGCTTGTGGGATTATTACTTAAAAAATATTATTTTTGACATTATTTAATTTGAAATATTTTATAATTTTGCACTTTAGTCCGATTCCAAATATATATATATGTTAGAAATTTTAGTTTATATATAAATGTTATAATTACATACAGTATGGGAGGGAGTGGAACAGAGTATTATCACTAGTAATTTAAAAAAAAAAAAACGATGTACATATACACTTTTTAATTTTGTTCTGCTTAAAATGTTGCTTATTTTCCACTTCTGTTGTTGTTGTCTGTATGAGAAGGATACATAGTGTAATAAATCATATAGTTTGATTCTTGATATTTCTAAGAAAGTAAAGTAATATTCTCTGTATTTAATTTAAAATGAGTTCTTAAAACGTAGTATAATTATCTTGATTATTAAACGTATGTATTAAAATATAGGCGTTAATATTATTCATACTCATACTCGTACCGGATTACACCAAGATCCCAGCGGAATAAATAATTTGGTACATAAGTGAGTTCCACCAACAACGTTACACAGCGAAATGGCAAATATTTGCTTTAAACTGACGTCAAAATAATATCACCTACATACAAGAAATATATGTGAAAATATGTTGGAATGAAATATCTAAATCAAAAACATTAATCCCTAACATTTCTAATATATCTTTTTATTTATTCATAAAATTAAAAACTAAACCAATATATTCTTTAAAGATAATTTTCATATTCATTTTAAATTTATTTATGATTCAAGATAGAAACAAATTGAATGACACGGATCTTTTACGGTTTGATTTCAATTTGCAGTATTTCAATCAAATTATGGTAATGCTATATAGGTAATAAATATTTCCTGATATTAAATTCCAAGTAATGTATAAATATAAATTGAAATATATGGTATTCTTAAAAAAAAATTACTTTCTATTTGGATTAATACAAAAGCAAATATTACGTAATTTAGATGTCATTTTTTGTTAAAATAAATTTATTGTTTTCTAATGTTTACGCAAATTGTACTCATTATAATGAAACTAATTTTTCGCATTTTAACGCGTTTTATTAAATATTTTTAGATGCTCGAAGTTTCGGATACTTTACAGCAACCATGGAGCATAAGTTTTTTTGATGCATGAAACGTCAGACATTAAACGTGTGGTTGTCTATTATATTCCTAGTATAACTACTGCGTGACCGGTATAAACCGCTATGTTAGTATATATTGCACTAGTAACTTTCACTTACGTGTTAAGTAAATAAATTTTACGTCAAAATGAACGCTATTTCAATGCAAACACGATGACATAGAGTTGACTGCTAAAAGTATGGTTTAAATGGCGGTTGCCGAGTAGGTATAGTATAGCCTTGCTAGGAATTTTTCAATTATTTCGCAATTATCTTTAATCTACTGTTACAAATATTGTTTTGATTGTTTATTAAATTTTTACTATTGCAACACTTTTTATAAAAATATATGTGTTATAAATATTGTTTTGAATATTTATTAAATTTCTACTATTGCAACACTTTTTGAAAATATATGAGTATTATTTTGTGGGTAGAAATGAGATTGAAAAGAAAAAATATAGACTGGGGAGGGTAAGATGTAATTAAAGACAAGAAGAATGTGGAATGAGTAGTGAAATATTATTTCTGTTAAAAAGGAAAAAAATATTGTTTAGAATTTAATCATATGTAAATATGTGACGATCTAGAAAATAAAAACAAAAAGTGGTGATTGATACGTGAGTATTATTTGCAAAGCTTTCAACCGTTAACTTACTAAAGAAAATAATTATTTAATTTTTATTTATTAAGTAGTTCTTATACTCGTATTAGACAATATTATTCTAGGTCAAATAAAAACAAATAATGTAATTAAATAAAAAATTACTTTAATTTGTAAATGAAATATTAATCGAGTAATATTGAATATCTTTCAATTACAGTCACTAGAGACAATATTTGGGCCACTGAGCTAAATGATCAATTTTATGTGAGTGAAAGCAATTTGTGAAAATTGGGATATGTCGACACGGTCGGAACAATAAGTAGCGTTTATTACTTTATACGAGTAAAGATGTGTAGCTTTGTATATATGTGTCATCTTGCTTTGCGTACATTTTCAGGCTTAAGTTCCTCTTTCTTGGAGGGAGGCAGGGCATAGAGTACGCAGCCATAGTCAATGCTTTTTATCCTTTCCTTTTAAACGTTACAATCCCTATGTTATTGTTTCTCGATGGATATTCTCCGATTAGTTGTTTGTTAGGTTAGCTTAAACCGTATTCGTAACCAGAATTATTTCGCGATTCCCTAGTTTGGAATAGACCTAGACCAGTGTCCAATCCTTTCCATAGGTCTTTTTAAATTTCATGAACTACACCTAATCATGACCATGAAAATATTTCCAAATTATTAGACATTATATTATATTATATTTACACGAAAGTTGCCTTATCTTAAACTCAATAAGCCTCTTCGATTTCTTGTCGTCATACAAAGTCCACGCGGAAGTTGATGACTCTTAAGCTTTAGAGGTCTCGTTCATGCCTGTCATAAGACAAACAAACTAATTTATTCTCTGTCCACACCAGGTTTGTCATCAGCATCTGTCACCGGTACCGTAACACGCGTGTCGTCCGTCGTCGGCGGGGAAGCGGACTTACCTTGTGACTCGCGTCCTCCACAAAGAAATGACAGCTTGCTGCTCGTCGTGTGGTATAGGGACGACAATCCTGTATACAGGTACGTACCGTGTGTTCTATAAGCTTCACCGCGTTAAGCCTAAGTATAAAAACTGCCTAATTTTAGTAATTAAAACTGTGTACGAAGTGCCTATCATAGATAACTTATTATAATTTTTATTTATATGCTTCTTTATCTCTTGTTACGAAAGAAATGTTGGATGGTGCATTTGAAACACGATTTTTGGACTAATATTTCTATATTTATATTTTCATTATAAATTTGTTAAGTTTCAAGAAATAAAAGCAACCATTGCGCGATATTATTGCTTTTTAACTTTAGAACTTTTTAACCGACTTTCAAAAAAGGAGGAGGTTCTCAATTCGACTGTATTTTTTATGTATGTGACTTCGGAGCTTTTGACTGGGTGGACCAATTTTGACAAAAAAAAATTAATCGAAAGGTGGTGTGTGTCATTTGGTTTCATTTAAATTTATTTGAGATCTAACAACTACTTTTCGAGTTATATCTAATAATGCGTTTTTACTTGACGCTTTTTTCGTCGACCTATGTTGTATTATAACCACATAACTTTTTACTGGATGTACCGATTTTTACCCGACTGCCAAGGAAGGGTTATGTTTTTCCGCGCGTATCTTGTATGTATGTATGTATGTTTGTATGTAATATTCTTTACTACCTCATATTTCCAGAACCACTGAACGGATTTACATAATTGAGGTATCGTTAGGTTCATCTTAGCTGCCCAAGTGTTCTTAGATAGGTGACATTAAAAAAAAATCAAACATGGCGGCTGCGCGAAGCCATTATAGTTAATGAAAAAAAATTTTTTTTCTCGAATACTACAGTATGGGTATCAAATTGAAGGGCACAATACAATGATTTTAAAAAGATATATCATGATTATTATTACCGTAATACTAATAAAGAAATACTATATTAAAGTTTAAAAAATGTGGACTTTGCTCTTTCCCACGCCAATGCCATGCCAAACTCGCCTCCTAGGCGACGATCAACGTCGTAGATAATATGCAGTCGGAGGCATGAAATTGAAGTATAAGTCAAATCATTCTCTTTGTGCATGTCTCCGACTGCATGTTATGTACGACGTTGCATAAAGTTTCGAAGGACTACCGTATTAATATATTTTAAATGTACAGCACAAATTGTTTGATATTGTTTCTATTTATTTCTTGACTTTGTGTGCATATTGAATTTTTATCTTGTTCCAGCTTTTTCAGCTGATTTTCTATTAGTTGTTCTTCACGCAGGCGGGTTTTTTGTTTTTTTTTTTAATTATTATTTTATGATAATTCTTTTTTTGTCGAAAGAGATATCCCCATTTTGGTACCATGATAAGTAAAACCAGGATTTGATGATGGAATCCTAGAGAAATCGAGGGAAAAAAAGGAGGAGGTTACTCAAACGATTCTGATCATTTTTAATTTAATCGAAAGCTGATGTTTATCATGTGTTCACATATAAATTTTATCGAGATTTGATAACTACTTTTTGAGTAATCATTGATAACGCGTAACTTGACAATTTTTTCGTCGATCTACGTTGTATTCCTTGTCAATCTAATTGAAGTCGGCTTTTTTTCATTTGCGAGCAAACACAATTACTTAAATGAAATTTGTTAGTATATATGCAATATGTAATAAAAGCTATTCTTCGATGTTTCAGCTTAATTTAAATAAATATTCACAGCAAAACATTAAAGTGACATTGAACTTTTATATGAAACTTCCACTCTCGCTTGGCTTGTTGTATTCAGTTCTTTCCTCTATCTTTCGCCTTGTTTCAACACATGTACGAAAACGATACTTCGGACTACGCAATGCTAAGAATGATAAACATTCACGATCATCTGTTTTCCTAAACCACGACCCTTCCGTAAAAATATCGAAACATAGAGTATTCGGGAACGATTTTCCAATTATCGTGGGATAATGCATAATAATATGTATATTTATGAAATAACAAATACTAAATGAATTATTTAGCCTAAAAAGAAATCTTAAGTGATATTTTATTTAGTACTAGCTGCCCGGACAGACTTCGTTTTGTCAAAAGTTAATAGTATTTTTTTTTTATTAAAACCTTCCGTGGGCCTTAAGAAACATATAAAAAAATAAATTAGCCAAATTGGTCGAACTATTCTCGAGTTATGCACTTAGCAACATTCATTTTTATTAATATAAGTAAGTATAATAATAAAATCATTTAAACGTAACGAGTTAGGAAACATTTAGTGATTTCTTGTTTAAATAATAATAATAAATTAATGCAACCAATGGCGCCCAGATCACGTTTGTTCGGTCTAACTGGGGGTTGAACTTATGTTCTATCACAACATGAAAAATAAATAAATATTACGTTCAAAACAAACAAATAAAAAAAATAGCATCTATCGTCAAGTAACAAAAACAGTTAAATGAGAACACTGAACAATGAGATCATATTATTCTAAATTTGTACGAAAATTTTAATTTGTGACTTAATATTCTATAATAGAAATAAGTAAAATACGGGCATTTTCTTATCTTTATTCAACCATCGAGATAAGGGGACATCGTTGTAGTCTACAATTTTACTCGAGAACTTTCTTCCTATGAAAGATTAATCTTAGCGTTCCTCCGTTTAAAAAACTTTTGTATTTTAATACAGAAGAATCTTGCAGGAATGAAACACTAAGTGGTAACGTCTGTTGAAGACAATGGCGTTATAAATAGCTACCTAAAGTACTTCAAGCAGAGAAAGTATAAAAAATAATGGACTTTTGTCCGTTGGGCGACATCTAAAAAAATGTTGTGCTGCACAGAGTGAGATAAACTTTAATTTTAGTGCAAATTGAAGATATTCATTATTTATTGATATTCGTGATACAAACTGAGACAATTTACTTTAAAATATAAATATATATTAAAGAATACTTAAGTGACTTTTTTAAACACTCGTTTTAGGCTTACCGTTTTTGTATTTTATAGTATTATTTTTATATAATAGAGTAAAATAGGGTTGACATTATGTTAATAATGAAGAGAAGTTAAAAAGGTCATATTTTAATTGTATAATTGTATATCAAAAATATTTTAATATATCAACTTTACACATTCATATAATCCGATTGATGTTTTTTGTTCCGTGACGACATTTTTATTTTCACTCTTCGCGTTTTAAAAAGTCAACGTTTTATACTGTCGACGATGTTCCACACTCAACGCCTCCAGCTATTAGCTATTCCCCTAAGGGAAAATATGCAGGTAGAGGCCTCCATTGTCCCCCTTTTCCTAGCCTTACACACTCAGCTCCCTTGAGTAATAATAACATGATACCTACTAGAGCCGAGATGACTTAGAGGATTGAGCAAGTGTGTTTTAACGTCTTATGTTAAGTGTTTACGAGCGCAAATCGTATACGTATCACGTTTGAAAATGTTTGATTTATATTTTTACATGATCATTGTTAATAAACTCTTAAATAACATGTTTTTAACAGTCTTTATAAGAGAAAAAAAAACGCGTGTGCTTAAGACCACACGTCTGAAGTAAAACTTTCTATCTTCATTAATTTATATCTAACTTATCTCAAAATCAAAAACGGCTAGGCTTTAGATTAAGAGTCGTCATTTTGAAGTTAGATAGGTTAGGGTTATATTTTTTGTAACGAAATTATGCCGATAAACGGTCAAACTTTGAGCTTAAATAATTCGGCGATTCTTAATCTAAAGCCTTACCTCAAAAACAATTTTATTCAAACAGGCCCGCCCCATGGGCACCTTCGAATCGTAATTTTACGAATTAAAACTTTAAAAATGATTTTTATTTTTGTAAAAGTAAAGCTACTACCGATTCGAAATGTAGATTCTGCAGAGACGAATCGGCAAGAAACTCCACAGTTACTCTTTTGAAAAATAGTGTATTAATTGTGTTTTAGTACAAAATTAGTAATATCTTGCATGAAATACAGCATCACTAAGCCCACGCATCTTTATCGACTATATAATCATGCACCGAATTTCGCTTTATTTATTTTTTTTAAATAAAAACTTTTTAATTTATGTTGAGACAATTCCAAAATTGTTTGTGGGTTTTATTATACACGCGAATACATAACCCAGAAAGGAGACCTTTACTTTGCACAGTTGGAAACCTGGAGTTACAATTTTCTCATTCCTTCTCATGTTTATAATGCGATTATTACTATTTATTTCAAAACAATGAATATACCAACAACAGTCTCTATACCGCGCTTAATTAATATTAAATTAAATGTAAAAAAAAACGAGGATTAATATAAACAAGACGTACTCTTAATCGGTGAAAGTTACACATGTTTTCCGACAGATAACAAACATAAGCAGAAAAAAGCCTAATATTATAAACCTCGACAAAGGGTCGACCCTTTTATATTGTACTATCCAAAACTCACATAGCATAAAATTTCCGCTATAACATTTGAGTTCAAGAAAGATGAATCACTTCTGTTTTCAATGTTTACTGTTTACATTACATTTAATTCTATTTTTAAAATATAAAATGATTTAACACTCTAAAACTGGAAACAATACATTAGAAACCCTGGAAAACTAAGCAAACTCATATTATTATTATTATTCCTTTTACGTATTAAATTCAAGTATGCTAAATATCCCATACATGAATTTTTAATTCGATCCTTTCTGATCCTACGTCAGGACTGGCGATCAAAATTTATTGGATGTTTTCGAAATTGGTTAGATTAAGAGTACAGTAATTTTATTATGCAGGACATTGCGGCTGATATAGTCGCTAAACGACCAAAGCCAAATAAAAAAAAAAAAAAAAAAGATAAAAAAAATATCCCATACATCTTTGTATGTAAAGTGTTCAAAATGGAGTTTCCACAAAGTTTTTTTCTGAATTCTATATTCTCTCTTTCATTATCTCTCTCTTTTCTTTCCAAAAATGAGAGAAAGCTACTGCATTTTATCGAATCATAAAACTAATACCGTAATATGAATTTAGACAAAGTGTAAATATTTGAATCTCGGTAGACCAGGAATTTGTTACAGTCACGAATAGAACATCCATCTCAATCTGTTAATTGTGAGACTTACGACCTCGTCGCCGCCGCTAAGCCGCGCACGCTGGGATTTCTTACCGGGATTAATTCAGACTTCGGAGACAAACGAGGTGGTTCCGTTGAATTCGCCTATTTAATGGATACAAATATAATGTGAGATAGACGCAACCATGATCATATATCTGGATGAATAGTGTTTTAGTGGGGGACGATTAGGAACTTATTACATTTACAGAATTTATTACATTATTATTTTATTACACATAACATTACTATTTTATCAGAATTTATTACATTTACAGAAACTTTATACAAGTATATTTGTTGGTTCAGTCTGTATGTCTATATAAATTATTTAAATCATCAACAAGCGTCATTTTACATTATTCTACAGCTAAAATATAAATGGCCGCCTGACGTGGATTTTTAGATATATTTTTTTGTAATACATTCCTAAAGGATATTAAATTTTAGTTCGTATACTTCGTCTTTTCGTAGGCTATCAAGTACTTATATCATTGTGACTCAAAAAATTGAAGTAAGTATCATTAATACAATTGTGAAAAATAAAGTGACCTAATTTACCTAAATTTCTACATAAATAATCGCTGAACTATTTTTTAAAATTCGATTCTAGGTTGTGTAAATTCAATACATAATAACTAGCACTGCCGTGTTGAGGTATTCGCAGGCCAAAGATCGTTTCTAGATAATGTTTAACGTACAGTATATTACATGAAACATGTATGGGACGAGCACACGACATTTCAACCACTATAATTATAATTTCACCTACCTGTTTACCTTCTACTAAGAACAAAATACATTTGTTTACTTCTGGTCAATATTTTTTTTGAATTAGCTCAAAAGAAGGTTTTAATAGTAAACTAATAAGCAGTCTTTTTTTTTTCTTTTTTCTGGTATTAATTGATGTTTTTCAAACACGTATTGCTTTATTCCAATCTAGCTGTGCCTCCGACTTCGTCCGCGTGGAAATAAATAAAAAAATATTGTTCAGTTCACACAGGTACAAAATAAATAAATTTCTAAAATAAAAATAGCCTGAGTTACTCCTAACTATATCAGCTATCTATCAGTGAAAGTGCTGTCAAAATCGGTCTAGTGGTTTCGGAGGTTAGCCAGCATAAACAGACAGACCGACATATATCTATATGCATTTAGTTAAAAGCCCTTATTTTAATATTACAAACAGACACTCCAATTTTATTTACTTGTATAAATTTGACTTTTTTTTTATATCACTAGGTCGGCAAACAAGCGTGCGGCTCACCTGATGGTAAGCGATTACCGTAGCTTATAGTCACCTGCAACACCAGAAGCATCGCAAGCGCGTTGCCGTCCCAATCCCTAATTCCCCCAGGAGCTCTGGTCACCTTACTCACCAACAGGAACACAATACTGCTTGAAAACAGTATCATTTTGCTGTGATCTTCTGTAAGGTCGAGGTACTACCCCAGTCGAGACTTTATAAATTTGATCAAAATATTTTTTATACAAGTATAAATAGCCAATTTTAAATAAATATTCCATAACGACGTTGATTCCCATGACATAGATACTAAAATTTGAAATTAAATTACCAGCATGTACCTGATACAGCGACATTACGATGCGGTCTAATAAAACATTTTACAACAAAATGTTAAATAACTGCTAAAGTATACAAAGAATCAGATACACCGCGCACGCTATACTTTTACGGTATTAAATTATTATTTTATAATTTGTCACTCACGTCGAAACTACCCAAATTAAATATAATTATTGTGCTTTATTAGCTCTGTCTACAGTATTATGAACTCTGTGAAATCAGACCGAAACTTTTTCGTTGAAATGTAAAAACTGTGATTACACAACATAGACTCTTTTTGGCATGGATAAGTTTGAACGAGTAATACAGAACTAAATAATTACATTTTGTCAGTCCGATCGAGCGCAGGTATAACTTTTGTAGTTCTCTTTGTAACGCTTGTTATTTATAGAATAGAATACATTTACTTTTTGTTATGATAAAATTCTACGTATTACAAATATTTAAAAGTCACATCTTAAAAATAAACACCTAATTATTTACAAAAAAATTGCTACAGAAATTATGTCTGAGTGTGTCATGTCTGTCAGAAACAGTGTCAAGAATTCTGACAGTATTTTTCCTTGGAATCGGAATTACCGATTTTATAGGTGACAAACGTCAGCCAGCGAGTGGAGGCAATAAGACAGACAAGTGTATTTTTATTAATAAACTAAAAATTATACTGGTAACTTTATCATGATCAGATTTTTCGAAATTATTGTATTTTTCACATTATAAATCGTAAATAAAAAAAAAACAAAAGAATGTTATATAAAACCGTTTGTAACTTCAAACGAGAAAATACCATCGTAACAAAAGTTTTTATTTGGGTAAATGATTGTGAAATAATGATCGTGAAACATGAATGTAAGAGTAAGAGCTCGCATTACATCGGAGTACAGGCTCAACGACAGTGCCATAAAATACGTAAGAGAGACAGCGTTTACTGCGTACCTTTTTCAGTCTTACTACGAATTTTGGTCTAATTTCCTTCAAATGCGTCGTTTATTTGTAAATTTTAAGTCTAATTAGAACCAACCTCAATGAAGGATTAGATTCTCAATGCGTTTCAAGTATTATTTTTGTACATAGGTTTGTCACGCAATATGCCCGGTTCGATGACACAGTTAGCAATGACCCTGCTTTATGCTTCATGGTTATGTCTGGGTCTTACATTTATGTGTTAGATAGGCACGTGGAGGTATAGTTATATACATTTAAATAAATATAAATAATATCAAATATATAGGTATATATAACAGTCGGTTGTTACTGAAAACACAATGCCGAATATGTAAGTCGGAATAACTTAACCCGTATGATTATGCTACAAAAAGAAATGTCAAATTCAAATCCATGCTTGTGTCGATGACAAAACCGCTCGATTTACTCAGTAACACTATAAAATCGTTTCAAATAGGTTCTTCTTTTAAATAAACAGTCATAAAACCAATTGACGATTAATCCATATTCAAAAGTCGTACGAACAAGACAAATAGAAATTATTTCAAATATTTGTAAAATTTAAGCTCGTAAGTATTAGCGACGAATTCCTAACACGGCTTCAAACTAGGTTTCTAAATTAGCATAAAACATTATTTAAACTTTCACGGCTGAGATAATAATGTCACTAGAGTGAACGAGTATTTTTATTAGAACTCTTTTAGGGATTATTTTCACGTTATCTCTTACTTTATTTACCTTATCTACAGCGACGAGACAAAGGATTACTTCTTTCCATTTAAAAATACAATTCTCATAAAATGGAAACATTAAAATATTTTTTCAAAATAAAAAATACAAGAATAACATTAGTTTGTTTAGTTGATTAGTTAGACGACCGCTCTGATGTAATCGTGCGTGTGCCGTGTCGGCGGCGCCTAAACACCTACGGTCACGAATTCGAATCCTGCTCGCACTGGATATTGTGTGTATAGCATTCGTTACTCATAGTAGGGAATATATCCGCCTACCCGCATTGGAGCATCGTGGTGGATTAAGCTCTTATTCTTCTCCTATGTAGGGAAAGAGGCCTATGCCCAGCAATTTATAATAATGTTATCTAGAAAGTAATTTAAAATATTAAATCGTTTAATATGATACAAATGAGTCATTTATTTTTACCTAACTTCTAAAAAGGAGGAGATTCGCAATTGGACTGATTTTTTTGTTTTACCTCATAAATTTTTACTGAGTGTACCGATTTTGATGATTCTTTTTTAATCGAAGGCTCATGCTTATCGTGGGATCTCATTTAAATATGATCGCTACTTGACGAGTACTTTCTGATTTATTACTAATAACACGTACTTACTTAACTGTTTTATCGACCACCTACGTCGTTTAACTGTTGATGCCATGATAAATATAAAGTGTTTATTAAAAATAAATTAATAGATAAAGCGTATTATTCGGTGCAAGATAACATAGATGATAAAGATCTTCGTGAAGCTGTATTTTATGTATTGTATGCAACTGCCGAGGTCTTGCCGATTCTTCTCTGCAGAATCTACATTCAGTATCGGTGGTAGCTTCACTTTTATAATTAATTTAATTTATTAAATAATAAACACATTTAAAATTTTAATTTGTACAGTGACAATTCAAAAGTGTGTTTGAAAACTATTGGAACAAAGCTATTTTTGATTTTGACATCGGCGAAATAATCTGTGCTCATTTCGAAGAAGAAGAAGAAATTATACTAATTCAATTGTAGAAACGCTGCACTAATATTTTTATTTTTTTTTTCTGGCTTTTTTCATAAAAAATCTGAATAGTTACGTACCGAATTACAGTAAAAACCGGTACCTACATATACGATAAATCACATCACCTTTCTTAATATTTACGAGAAAATTTCATCACATATTTTATGAATTAACTCATCCCCTTATAGAAATTGATTGAGGGAATACACATTAAAGTACACCAGCATTTATGTGCCATATTTATCAATCATGCTCAATTCTCCTCTCGCAGTAATTTATTTTATTACTTCGTAAGGGTCGGAACAATGATACGGATCGGAACGGATCTTTGTTAAAATCGCGCAAAATTTCCGAAGACCGAGCCTTCGGCGACGGCCATTCATATAAATGTAGGCATTTACGCTACGATTTTAACAGATTTTACTTATTATTAACGTGAATAAAATTTGAGATATAATTATATCAATAGATATCATTAATTACGAGATAAGAGCTTACCGTTATATATTTATCAATTATTCTGGTGTAGTCGAGTAAAGAAATTCTTAATTCCAAAGGTGGAATATTCTGTTTCTGCTTGGTGCAAATATTTATTTCTGATGTGTTTTTTCATGTAGATCTCCCTGTCATGCCTCAGAAAACACGCAAACACTTGCTAATAATCCTCTTTGTAGCGTAATTATCCGCCAACTCATAATGAAACAGCGCGACTAATTAAGATCCAACCCTCTTTTGTATGTCCAGGAAGTCTTTGCCTGTAATAGCACTTTTATAGTTTGGTATTATATATCGACAACATCATTTAAATGTATTTTAATTTAAATATTTATTTTACTCTAAAGTACATTTCTAAAATTAATTATATTATTACCTCACTTACAGGTGTTCATGTTTTGACACAATTTGGATTTGTGATCTTGTAAGTCAAACAAATATACTATTAAATGTGTGAATTATTATTATATATAATGATGCCTCTTATTACCACCATACTTTTTCACACTTACGATCTTAAAACGTCTTTTTACTTTTTATTCGACTCGACACAAGAACACTGTAATCGAAGACTACTTTTCATAAAAGGTCAAGAATCTGATATCTCCATACCCAATATTCAAATTAAGAGCTTATAAGCTCTGATCTCAAGGTTATTTCAAACGTTGTAAAAGACAAAGGAATGAATAATAATACGCTAATAATATTATAAGTGTACATTCGAAGAAAAAATGTTAAAACGGTTTTGTTTATTTGAATTATACTACAAGTTCGATTTGAAAATATATGTTGAATGAAAATTACAGGCCACAATACTCAACGTTTCGACTTATAGCAAGTGAAGCAGCAACCAGAAACGCAGGTGACATTATATGAATCAACTTGTTTACGATACGCTTTTTCAATCAGTCAGTCAGTTCGGCCTGTTGCAATCTACTGCTGGACATAGGCCTCCCCAAGTTCACGCCAGACATCCCGGTTTTCCGCAATCCTCATTCAGCCTACATCGGCAATCTTACGTATATCGTCGGTCCAACAGACCGGAAGACGTCCCACACTGCGTTTGCCCAGACGCGGTCTCCACTCCAGGACCCGTCTGCTCCAACGGTCATGGATCCTGCGACACAGATGACCAAATACATACACACTTTGTGTATATTTATAAAAAATATGTAGTTAATATTAGCTGAGTATTCAAATACAAATCCTATTCAAACTTTTGTGTGTATGTGTTGTAAAAAATCAGTTTTGTAGTGAATTTATATTATTTAGTACGTGAAAATTAATTTACTCTTCTCTTATCAAATAAAAGCTTCGATTTATTTTTCTCAATTATAAGAAAAAATACAAAGTAGTTTATGAATGAATCGTATTAATAAAACGTAGGTCGAATTTAAAACCTTAGTGATAGCTTTAAAGGCTAAAAAATAAGCGAATAATGTATCAATCTTCCTTAAAAGGTTACACCCAAAACTCTTCTATTTATAATAAAAAATTATACACATGGGCACCATATTAACTTTAATTTTCTCATTTCGGCGGGTTTGCACCTGAGGCATAACATACGAGCTGTTACAATGGATTTAAGCCGGGAATTATTAAAGCCTTTCCTGAAGTGAATATATTTAAATAAGGGCTTTGTTATACGTAATTATTTCTTTGTTACACAATACAAAGGTCGCTACGGCGAATTGATCTGCGAAAGAAATTTAAACCGACCAAAAACATGGGTAAAGAGTAGAACTAAAGCGGTTTGGGTAAAATTTATCAAATTTGATATATAAGAAAAAATGACGTATGTATTATAATATGTATATTTGATAGATACACTTTCTGCCTAAAATAAAATACATAAACACTAAGCCTGATTAATATCTTGTAAAAATGGAATGAAACAATAAAGTATTTAACAATATAGTTTTTCACTAGTTAAAAATTGTGTTGTAAAAATTTCTCTAGAAAGTGTTTGAATTACTACTAATTTACGTAAAACGATTATTGTTCAAGAAATATTTCAACGACTCTTTGATTACATCCCTGTGTTGATGAATATTTTACTGAAAATATTTTAAACATTTTTTTTTTATTATTAAATTTAACAAAAAAGTTATTGTTCAGTTCGTAGAGTTATAAAATATATAAATGACAATGGGCCCTTTACTATGGAAAAATACCCCACGGCGGACAAAGCTGAAACATATCTTAATTGAAAGCTATTAACCTATAGTTTTGCTTAGCAAAGAGGCATTATTGTGGCGTATGGGAATATCGAAATATTACATTTATAATTCAGTTATGGTGATCGTATTATTTTAATGTTTTGTACACTATGTAAATGTTTAGTACTGTATGTCGATATATTTTGTGTTATTTGACGACTAGCTTGGTATAGCGGTTGAAATGGCAAACTTAAGAGGTTGTGGTTTATAGTTTTGTTAAGTTAAGCAGCACTCAAGGAGGACATATACAAGTGAAAGAAGATAAACAAAAATAGTAGTTTATTATGAGTCATAATCTATGATATAATATATTATCCAAAAAGGCAGCTGGCATGAGATTAACATTTTCTTCATGTCTAGCCCAAGAGAGGTAATATACCATGCATGCGTTATGCGCACAACAGCCTACTGTTCGCCGTACATGGATACACGAGCAATAGTATCTCTGCAATCCTTCGTATCCATTTCTCGTGGGATCAATTAAAATATACGTGTAGTATTATCTCAATTGCACTTGCCCGGATTGAATTCGGCCTCTTATGAGCGTTTTATTTTCTATCATCTCTGGATGTCGATGCACTTCAACCACCACCTTCTACCACCCACCGGCATATTGTAACTAATCTAGATTTATTTGCTTCAATTGTGGTTAACTGTTCGCCAAATCTTCTAGTGGGTGACATGTGCGCTTGAAATCCACACTCTTCTATGAAAGGTATGGCGTCACGAAAACCTCTATCAAGAATAAATGCGTCTTCTGGTCGGAAATACCACTGCAGTCCAGATTCAGATTCAGGTAACAAAAGGTGACGTAGAATTGTCGCGTCGGATGTTGTTGCTGCGCATGGGCCATAAACGTCGATTATATGTCCATTTGAACATACTACTAAAAAAGGTTTCAAAAAGTTCCTGTATTTGTGAAGACTATAAGTCTTTCTTTGAAATAAAAAGTTCATGCTTTTTTGCAGATAGATGTATGTCCCATCTAAAACAATAATAGCGTTATGACCATCATTTCCAAAAAAATATATTTGGAATTGTGAGATTCCTTGCTACAACTTCCTCTCTAGTTAAATGATCAATCCAAATATGAAGAGGGACGAAGTCTTCCGTCAGACATTGTCTCGCTAATCTAAGTTTTTTCTCCAAAGTTCTTCTAGATATTTTAAACAATGTTGCCAATCGCTCATTTGGTTCACCAGTCCTTATTTTTGTAAGATATATGCCCAAAACTGTAGCAGGTTTTTGTGATCTTACTCTTAAAGATGGTGTTTGATCTAAAATGTTGTTAAATTGATATTTTGTTAAAAATGTCCAAAAATGGAATTCATTGTCATCAAATCTGTCTAAGTTTTCGAAATCCTATTTCCTTTCTAGGCCCCATTTATAAATGTTAATAATGTCTAGCATATAATCACTGTTAAAATCTTGGTGATTCTTGGTGATTTCCAATAATGCAAAAGATAACGGGAAGGTTCAAATAACGCACAGATCGCGACGACAGACGACGGAGAACTGCGACCGAACGCTGCGCGTACGCAGCGAAACCGGTTTTTTATTTTCTAAGTACCTTCCCCTCCTACCTCGGCAGCAGTTCAGTGCCATGCCAAACATGTTTTAACTGTTATAGCCGTTTAGAAAAACAAACATTATGATTTATTAATAAAATAATACGAGAAAATACTAATTATGAAAATATCATTATCTCAGCTTTCCCATTAGTTATGGGAATAAAAAATACACAGTTGTAAATTCCGTAACATTATCTAAAAACTTTTACAAGTTTCGTTTGTGTCCGCTAGTAGGGCAAAAGTGGGGAAAAAAGTTCCCAATGTCTTTTCTGAAATAAAAGTAGCCTAACTTAGTCGTCACTAAATCAGCTATCTGCCAGTGAGAGTCTTATCAAAATCGGTCCGGCCGCTTCAGAGATTAGCCGAAACAAACAGACAGACAAAAATTGTAAAAAATGTTATTTTGGTATATGTATCGTTTATACATCCATAGGCAATAAAGCAGTTATTTTAATATTACAAACAGACACTCCAATTTCATTTATTTGAATACAGATTTAAAATATTTTTATGCATAATTTAAAAAATAATATTAGCATTCTGTACTCCTTCTCTATATATATATAAATAAAGTGTACGAAATTTCATACTTCTCCGTCCGCGCAATTTTCGTAAAAAGGGGTACAAAGTTTTTGCTTCACGTATTAATATACAGTTATAAAAGAATACAAGCCAATGTACCTGAGCTAATAATTTATACAACTATATAACATTTCTACATTTTAATCTAAACAATAACTGAACTACTTTTACTTATAACAAGTTGAAGACTACAACATGCATTCATATAGACTTGAATCTAATTTGAAATTAAACGTGTAATATTTGACTAAATTTAAACGTGAGGATCATCACGATGAGGTTTTAGAGATGAAGGGTAGTGGAGAAAAACATCAATCACTATTTTGATCTTACTTGTAGGAGAAGTCACTGTAAGTAACCTTCGGTAATTCGCAGCGAGCTCAAGAGATATTGTACATTTTCACAGAAAATAAACTTAATTGTAGCTATGTTTATATATTTGAAATTAGAGTCAGAAGCTTAAATCCTTTAATACACAACCAATAGTCCCTCTTGATCCCTTCATTTAGCAGAACTTCCTTCAATAACCTTCACTTCCTTCGTTAGCGTTCTTCCAATAGCAGAACTCAATTGTAGCAGGCGGTCGGTAATACATTAATTAAATCGAACTTGAATCCTTAAGTAATATGTATTCTAATTTGCCTTTTAACTTTATTTTGTAATCAGCATGAAAGAAAAGTTATCTAGAAAAATCTAAAAAAAATTAAATTAAATGTACATTTACACGCTACGTTATGTACGTTGTGTGGCTACGGTAGTAAAGAATATAGCAGTTCCACGACCACCTTGGAACTTAAAAAGCCGTCCGATGGCGGGATAACCATCCAATTGATGGCCGAAGATGGGCAGCAGCGTCTTCGGTGCAACAAAGTCAGCTCTGCGGTCACCGACCCGCCTGCCCGGCGTGGTGACTATAGGCAAAACACATGAGTTCACGGCATTTTTGGCGTGAACTTGTGGAGACCATATGTCCAGCAGTGGACTGTGATAGGCTGTAATGATGATAATGAAATGATATATATTTACATATTAACTATATATCCACCGACTTGTGGTGATTTAATAAATGACACACTATAAGGCCCAAAAGTAACCCCGCTTAAAGATATAGATCAGTAAAGTATCTTTGTCTCGTTAGATGCTGTATTTTTTTTTTAAATTACAATGCCAATTTTCAGTTCAACAACCCTTCTGTTGACAAGTTGTATCCATAAAAACATCTGTCAACTGTTGAGATTTGTAACGTGTGAAACTGCAAATCCTTTAACTCATATCAGAAACATTTTCCTTAATCGATCGAGTAACAAAAGTTTCGAAACGACAAAAGTCAAAAGCATTGTTCTTGATAAAGCCGGCGTGACTCTCAAAGTACTGCAGTTTAAGATATTTTTACGTCAATTGTTACGCTACTTCTATTCTTTTATAGTTTAAAAGAAATTTTCCAATAACCGGTTCGCGACTCAAAGATGGTGAAAATGTTTTATTATTTCCTGTCACATTTAAAATTCTTTGAGGGCTGACATATGTGTATAACTGTAGTATTTTTACACCTACGTATATTTATTTAGCATGCTACAAACAAAAAATCCCTACAAAAATTATAAATGTGAATGTAAGTTTGTTTGTTACGCTTTCACTCGAAAACTACTTATCCGATCATCATCAAACTTTGTACTTTTTGGAGGTATTAGAAGTAAAATAGGATACTTTTTATTAAAAAAAAATGAAACGCGAGCGAAGCCACGGGTAAAAGCTAGTAACTTCTTTTTTATATATATAATTGAACGTTATAGCACATACTATTCAAAACCAAAAATCAGAGAATACCAAATTGATTTGAGAATTTGTTTCTTCTCAAAGGTTTCCAGTAGGATTTTCTCCTGTGTCGGGGAACCGAAACACACAGAATACACAAGTACTGACGATCAAATCAATAAAAACATCTGTATGACTAATACAAATGCTTATCATCAGAGGCGATCAAACTCGGACCACAAGCACAACAGACTGTACTATGATTAATGCGCCAACTCGACGTCAAATTTTAAATAAATATTATTAAAATGGGAAGTTTAAAAGTTGTCGTATAGCTTAAGCTTAAAGTTGTCATAAACCGCAACGCTACTTCATTGGTTTTGATAAATAATAAGCATATCTTGTAATCGAGACTTTTCTACTATCTTATTTATCTATTGATAGTGAGAAACGAAACTATTGGCTTCACCTGCGCTTCGGCCTCTTAAATTTTTTTTACGTAAATACAAATATAAAAATTTTTTTTAATATCATATCAAAAATCGACCGTTCCAGCGGGAATCGAACCTGCATCGCCGACTAACCGTGTCGGCGCTCTAGCCAATTAAGCTACGGAACGATGTACTCGTTAGATCGAAATTTTTGATATGATGATTTTATATTCAGTCTAAGCGAAATGTTTAGAATTTCCTTATGTGTGGGTAACACAAAAATAAAATCGTACAAATTACAAATACCCACTTCAAGTCGTGATCAAATCCGCAATCATAAGCGATGAGAGTACTTTCTTCACCATTGATGATGATGGTGTATATCACAAACGTAACGTTGTTCATTAAATTAGGAAAACTGATATGACATTTTTGTATTGTTTTCGTTTGCTTACTTAATTTAAATATAAGCCTTTGATGATTTAAAAAATAAATGATTTTACCCGAAATGTACGGAAACAAAATTAATTTAGGGATAGTAACCAAATATCGATTCTCTGTGATTAAGACGTACTTGACAGGTTCGGCCTCGACTTCAAAGGGTTTTGAAGAACATAATTATAATAACTTAGAAACGTAATTAGGTTATTTTCAACTTCTTAGGTCCTTTATTGTTATTTCTCAGAGTTGTTGTTTGGTTATAGAGTGAACTATATGTTTCGCGTGGTTTCACTCATCTTCGATACTTATTGGTTAAATACATATTATATTGTGTTTGCTCGTAAACGAAAAAAAAACTAAATTCAATCACATCGACAAGTAATACAACTTAGTTAGACAAAAAAAATGATAAGCAAATTATGAGCGCATTATAACAGATAACTCAAAATATACTCATTACATTTTAATTAAATTTAAAAGGTCCATATGAGAAGTACTGGCTTTTAATTAAAAAAAAAAATCATCAGTATCGGTACAAGGTAAAACATTATGATGTAACTCACATACAAATAAATTTAAATTGAACCTTGTCCTTTTTGTAAGTCGGTTGAAATGTTACAAAATCTCCCTTCTGCTCTTTATGAATAACTTTTTGTATTTCTTGCAAAAAAAATGTATAAATCTATTCTTCATTAACATTTCTATATATTTTCAATAATTGTGTGGAAAATTATTATATTTTAACGCATAGTCACCCCTATTAACATAATATAACATATAATTTAAAGGTTTTGTTTCAAAATCACTTAAAAATAATGATCGTACAAAAAAAACCCTTCGACGAAATACAATGAACCGATGTTTTTTACGCATTAGTTTTAATGCATGTTACCTTAAAAAAATCATATAGTGGACTCGATAAAAGTTTTAAACAAACATTAACGTCAAGAACTTGAACGTACTAAGCCTTTCCGCTTGATTTTTTATGAAAAATATCCTATTAATAAATTATAAAAATCAATTTAGTAGACTATTATTATTAGCGTATAGGCCAATCGAGTGGAAGAGAGATAGATGCGGTGCAAGAACGTAACGTGACAATGAGCGTAACGCTACAATCGGCGCAACGCTACAATGAGTCATCATTTTTCGTTCATGCCGCCGGCGTTCATCGATTTATTAGACGTTGTGACGTCAAAATTAAAGCCCTAGATGGTAGAACAATTTTAACTTTAAGCACACAGACGTAACAATAACGCAACAAGTGAGTAAACATTTGTACACAAACACAAACATTCATACAGTATAAAATATATGTATAATAAAAACTAGCCAAAAGTATTTTAATATTATAGATAAAAATAAAAATTTATTTCATTCTAACAAATATTATTAATGACAGGAGGTAAAAAGGCTCTTTCGTCTGTGGCTAATCTCGACTAACGTCAATTTAAATAAAAATTCTCAAAAGGCGATTTAGGAATCACATTGAAAGGTTGAAAATAAATTCGTCTATTTCGGCATATAAAAGTTTCATCTTATAAAGCAACAGAAAATACAGTATGACGATGAAAAAATACACTGTCACTTATTTAGGATTAGTATACTTTGTATTCCATTTTTAAATAAAAAAATCAAAAATAAATTGCCAAATTTTTTGGAACATTTTCTTGACGTGTGAAATTGCTTACAATGTTTTTTTTTGCCGTCACGAGTTTTTCGAACAAAATCAGGAGAAAATCTATTAGCACTAGTCGAGTTTATACCCTTAACTTATCTATCATCGATTCCAACCTTCATCTTTATTCAATGAGTTAATCGTGAAAGACAAATTAATTCTAGATTGTTAAATTTCGTACTGTTTTACTTTAACCTTTCAAGTTTATTACAGGCCTGCTCTAACAACTACATAAATTTTATTACGACAATATTTAAACAAGAAAATTACACTGTCACTGTTTATCGCGTGTAAATAGAGACATTTCCTCACAAATGCAAATGATCCTTCAAACACGTTAGACAAAACATAGACAACGCTTTATTCGCAGTCTATTTGTGGGAACACACGCTCTTTCAAAATTAGAAAACAATTAACACACACCAAGGGTTTGTTTACTTTGTCCTCATATAGTTCTCTATGTACTGTCTCTGTAAATAGAAGGGCTAAGTGTTTAAGTAGACTATTTTTTTAACTGACACTATTATTTTTTTGAATTTATAACTCGAATAAGTTTTACACTTACAGCTAATTTAGTCATTATAATCAGATTCGAAAAACACCATTTGAATTTGGAATTGATATATTCAAAAGAAAATTTGTATTACTATGTAGCAATTTAAGTATTCGTACCTAGGATTGCTCAAAGCGATATATATATATATATATATATATATATATATATATATATATATATATATATATATGATATCGATACAGCACTATACGATATATCAATATATAATACGATTTTGTAGCCTCACAAACTTGACATATCGCATCAAACTATGACAACATTTTGTTTACAGATAAATTTATGTGGATCACATTACTTAACTGCACTGAACTGATGACTCATGACATTCGGATTTCCATCCTCATTTTCTCCCCACCACATATATTTGCAGATATTGGGTATTTTGCCAATTTTAACCCCCAGAGTTATTTCAGGGCTCAACCGATTTCCATTGAACACATTATTTTGAAATGTGCACGTGATGTGCTTTCATTTGAGGCCCCACTAGATTATATTTGCAGACATTCGGTTATTTTTCCCCACTTTCACCCCCCACAAAATTTAAACGACTCAACCGATTTTCATCAAACATATCTAAAACACTCGCCCGTAACTCACTTTTCATACAAACAAAAAACTAAATTGAAATCGCTTTATCCGTTCGCGAGCTACGGAGCCACAGACAGACAGACAGGTCAAACTTATAACACCTCTCTTTTTGCGTCGGGGGTGAATAATAATAATAACTAATAAATAACATCTTGCTCATTGCTTGTGTTTGTTATGTTCGAGAATTACCGCCTTGCCACCACTAATAAAGTCAACAGTGCATTGAATTTACAAATATATATAGATATTACTATCATCATTTTGTAATGATAGAAATATCGAAAAATATCATATGTATCGATACTATCGATACAACCTTTTGATGACATCGTGAATCGATACAAACGCATGCGATATAATTATTACGATACGTCGATACAAATTACATTTTTTTCCGTTTGGCTACAAGATTTCCTAGAAGTAGCATATGTACAGTATATTTCAGTTTAGTTACTTCACTTCAGTCTATCAACAACAAAGAGTTTAATTTGAACAAAGTAATCAATGTTCAAAGGCAAAATTCATGTCACTCTTCAAACATTTCATTTACGAAGGCTCGTTATTTGTTGTCTGTTTCAATAGGTACGTAATTTTATATTCGAAACAAAACGAGATTATTGACTCTGTCCTGTAAATATATCATCTATGTCAATGGGTTCGGAACCCAAAACGTACCGTTCGAACAAAGTAATCGATGTTTTTGAACGCAAATCGATGTTAACAGAAGGCACAGACGCCCATATTTCAGTCACACGCACAAATTTATTGACAATAAATAGTGGAAACACACAATTCATTCAATACGTGGAAAACCCAAACTTATTATGTAATCTGACAACCTTTTTTATTTCGTTTTTGTATTTCCCATTCGTCTATTTAAAATTATATTTGTAATTTATAATGTGTTTAAAATTGTTCGTGTGTGTATTAACGACAAAATTTCCATTAAAGTCTTCAGTTTCGGGTTTGATTCCAGCTAGGAATGGATATATTTATTAAAATATTTATGTCTGATCTGAGTTCTGATTGGTCTTCCTCCTGCGCTTTCATTAACTTGTAAAGCTGTTGGGCCCGGATATTAAACATAAATACTTAATAGCGATAGTAGTATCAGGTAGGATTAAGTTAAAGCCATACTGTTGGATAAGACGCCGCGTTGGCGCAACGGTTACAGCCATGGATTGTACCTGTTGCGCTGGCGGATGCGGGTTCGATCCCCGCACATGAAAAAGATTTGTATTGACCATACAGACGTTTGCCGTTGTCTAGGTGTTTGTGCAGTAGTTGTGGGTCTCCCCACCGTGCCTCAGAGAGCACATTAAGCCGTCAGTCCCGGTCGTTATCAAATACACCTGATAGCGATCGTTACTCATAGTAGGGAATATATTCGCCAACCCGCATTAATTGGATTAAGCTCTGATCTTTCTACACGGGGAAAGAGGCCTATGCCCAGTAGTGGGATATTACAGGCTAAAGCTTTAGATAGGAGCAATAGTCGATAATCAAAAGTAAGATATATACAAGATATCTTAGAAAATAGAAATATGTTCTTACAAAAACGCCAAGTGATTATGATGTGATACTTGATTTCTAAATATCTATAGATCTATAGATATAACTAAAAAATTAATTTTTTAAACTTCAGTAAATTTGTTCTGAGAAAAATTAACCAATACAAAGCCACGAACCAACCTAGTTAAAACTGTTCTTGATTGAGTTATAATCGACACCATAAGTCGTCGAACTCAATTACACTACAAAAGTCTTGCTGTTTAATTGACGGTACAAATTACCTTAGAAAGGCCCTTTAACTATTTAGCCAGGTTTCTGAAATTAAAATTTTTATAAGCTATAGTGAACGGTTAATAGCTATGCTTGGCCCGATTCCAAATGTATGTTACTATCGGATTCGTTTTGATCTAGGCTTATGCGCTTCTGTGAACTGGAAATGAGTTTCGATAACCGTGCAAATAGGATATTGGTATTCAAAAATGTTATTGCTGTACCAATAAATTGGTGGACATATTTATGATTACCTAATCAAATTAAGTATGGATTAATGTCCGTTTCAGTTCAGTTTCAAAATATTACAAAACCTGTACAACGATACGAATAAGTATCAAATTAATTGAACTTCTTTAAGGATGGGTTAAATTGATGAGGATTGTGATGGTGACTTAAGTCCTAATGAACGCGATCGTTTTAATTACACTGTACTTAAGTAAAAGCTTTTATTGTTACACGTTTCAAAAAATTGGAAAATTTAAAATTGCGCGCCTTCAATGCGATGAAATGTCCCATCTTCAACCTCAGTCTACCATTATACATCATTCAATTAATTGGAACCAAATATTGCACGACTCATAATACGAAGCATTAGAGTGCTATACGATCGATATTTTTGCATTCTACTTTATGGAACCACAATAGTTAGCATATCACTGTGCAGATAATTTAGTGGAGAATAATTCTGTAACTAGCAAAATTATATTTGTTATGTTAGAAACATAAAAACGTTTGTTGTCAAAAAATAAAGAATTTTAATTTAAATGTTTTCCTACCATAATAAAAAAAATATATAAAGATTTTAAAGTAAACTCTTTCCATGCTTTTAATTTTGTGAGAAAGCACAGCCTCATTGGAGGCGTGTAATAACATCTTTATTTTTTGAATTTAAAACGGAAACGTAAAAAAGTATTTATTTGTATTTATATTTAGGATTGAAGTTGAAAAAAAAACAGTATACAGTGCTATCTAGTGGCAACAATGATAGTTGCTGTCGTTATGATTTGATTAATTAGTAGTTATCGAAGAAAAGAGATGGCGCTGTATACTAACACTATAATATAAAATAAAACAAAGCCTCCTTGGAAGCATGCCAATGCTTATTTAAAAAAAAAATAAGTAAATAGTAAGCGTTTCCCGTACTTTTAATTTGGTGAGAAGAAAGCATAACGCCTTCTTGGAGGCGTGCAATACAAATTATTTAGACATATGTATCTTGCCAGAAATTCAATTGCCAAAGAGCATTTTACGTTGGCTTGCAGTTTGAGCCTACAATTCACGGCAAAGACATGATGGTCTTACGGCTGGCAAGTTAACAATACTAGTGGCTTGAGAACTGCCTTGCGTTGCGAAATACAAATGCGTCCATTTATCAAGACCGTTGTTTACTAACAGTGGTCGGCATCTACAAATACGGTTGTAGTTTTTATATTATTGTATTTCTATAGGTACTGTTTTTATTATTTATTGAAAATTATTTTTTGAACGAATTTAAGATTCACTGGTTAATAATAATAAACGGTAGTTTTTTTATTTTGAGTTTCTGAGGAAATGCTGCATAAAATCGAAAATTACCTTTTCGTGTATACCGAACTAATTTTGTTTATTTTACTTTAAGTTTCAAAACGCTAAAAGTATCTTATATCGTGATGTAAAATAATATTTTATTTCTCAAAATGAAGGCAATAATTTATAGTAAGGCAAAATATTGTATAATATAAATATTTCTTTGGCAAAAATTCAAGATGCTCCTTCATTCTTATCTCAACTTATAAATAAATCGCGTGTGAACCTCTGATACGTTGCGTACTCATAAAATACAATGTAGCGTCGGGAAACGTTCTCCAGATAAATTGAGTGCTCAAAAATTGCTATCCTATAAAATACTTAGCTTTTAGAACTTTGACATAAAGTACATTTTTGTGTGCAACGCTTTCTTATTGAAATATTCAAAACTTCTAGCGATGACATTGTCAAATGACAGAGTCGAATCTGAATCAATATATAATATATTTTAAAACTAGCTGTGCCAGCGACTTTGAACGAATTTCAAAAATAAAAGTAGTCTAAGTTACTTATTATTACAGCAGCTATCTGCCAGTGAAAGTCCTGTCAAAATCGGTCCAGTCGTTTCAGAGATTAGCCGGAACAAACAAACAGCAAGACACACAGAAAATTTTTTTATAAAAAATATTATTTTGGTATATGTGCCGTGTATAAATCCATATGAATTTAGTAAAAATCTGCTATTTCAATATTACAAACAGACACTCCAATTTTATTTATTTGTATAGATTTAGGTTTTCATTAGTTAGTTCTACATGTAAATAAATGAAAACGTTGATTTATAGTTAGGTAAGGGTAGGTTAGACATAAAAGTTGGTTTTCTTTTTTTTTCAAGTCTTGTATAAAACAAAATTATAAAAAACACGACGATATTCCAAAGATTGTTGGGTTAGCTAATATTCTATGAAACCTATGCTACCATCATAACATATTAAAAAATAGATCTTTTGTAGTGAGCTTCGGTTTGTATGTGAACTTATTAAATTAGATAAATGTATGCACAAATAATTTCTAAATATATATATATATATATGACGAAAAAGATATTTCAGGTATGACCTCATTTTTTACCTTCGTCCTATGGGGTACATAACTTTTCGCCCGTTTAAGCCAGCAACGAATTTGTGACTCCTTCGGTGCTACAAATATTCATGGTCTACGATGTCCACTTAACTTCAGATGAAGACTTATTACGAGTAATAAACTATTTAGCCATAAAAATAAAATCTTAACTTATAATTTAATATGTGTTAACTGAAATATACGTTTTAATCATGAAGCCTGTATAATTGTTATTATTAAGTATATCAATAAGTAATTAATGTTATTAAATTCATGAAATTTGAGAATAGGAGCAATTTATTTATGTTTTTAAGTTATAATTCAAAAATTGATAAATGCTTAATGACCTTTAGGAACTTTTCAAAAAACGAGTTTGTAACGTTTGCTTGAGAAGAAAGTTGTCATTTTCGCTTATTTAAGAAATATAAATAAGTTATTTAAGACTACCAGTTATTAAATGAAGTTGTCGTGTCAGTTCGGGCCGTTTTTTTTTATTTAATCCACAAAACTGACTACAATCGCTTAATATAGACATATAAAGTAAAGAACAAAGTGTAAAGTATGTATGTACAATTGAGTCTACTAGATGTGGACATAGCATGCATTAAAATGCATAGCATGCATTAAAAAAAAACAAAACTAAAATCAAAACAGGTAACTTAACAATAGTGCAAAATCAAAAGTTAGGAATATAAAATACTAAAACACATGCAGTTAAAATAATAAAAGAAAAACAATTTAAACATTTCAATATAAAAAAGGAAAAATTCATTACAATAGAAACCTAAAATACTGTAAAGCAATGTACAATTTAAACACGTAGCTCATTATACAGCTTGTTTTTAACTGTAGGTATACTATCACAGAAGATATCTATAATGTATCTCTTTCCATTTGCAAAAAACTACATTCTATGCAGTGGACTATTTCTACCGAGATTACTTTTTACTCTGGGAAAACTAAATGTTTTAGGGTTATGTAAGCGGCAACCCTTACGAGGAACAAGCAATTTAAGGCATTCAATCAATTCAGATACATCGATTAACCCCTTCAGAAGTTTAGACAGGAAAACTTTATCCGCGATCCGCCTCATCATCATCATCATCATTACAGCCTATACAGTCCACTGCTGGACATAGGCCTCCACAAGTTTACGCCAAAAATAACGTGAACTCATGTGTTTTGCCCATAGTCACCACGCTGGGCAGGCGGGTTGGTGACCGCAGTACTGGCTTTGTCGCACCGAAGACGCTGCTGCCCGTCTTCGGCCTGTGTATTTCAAAGCCAGCAGTTGGATGGTTATCCCGCCATCGGTCGGCTTCTTAAGTTCTAAGGTGGTTGTGGAACCTTGTTATCCCTTAGTCGCCTCTTACGACACTCACGGGAAGAGAGGGGGTGGCTAAATTCTTTAGTGCCGTAGCCACACAGCACCGATCGATCCAACGATCCACCACGCGATCCGCCTACGGTCCTTTAACGTTACCATTTTATAGTAAGAAAGAGGAGCTTCATATGTAAACAATTCTTTATACTCTCCGTAAGCTAGATGGAAAAGGAATCGCTTTTGGATTCTTTCAATTCTATCAGAATGAACTTCATAACTCGACTCGATCGATAAAGAAGGCTACGGACAATACAGTTAAAAACTAGTATCGATAAATTGCAGTTATTGAACATTTTCATCTGTCTGTAAATTAGCCCCGACAACTTAGAAGCTTTGGTCGTTACGTTCTCGATATGTTTGCAAAAACTTAAAGTTGAATCTATAACAACGCCAAGATCTCTGATACAGTCAACTTCAGAAAGGTCTATATTGTTTATTTTGTACACGCAGTTAAACCGGTTTCTCTTCCTTGTGAACTTTATATGGTAACATTCATCAATGCTTAAGGACATGCCATTTCTGATGCACCAGGAATTAACGGCATCTATGTCACTCTTTAGTCCACGTATATCATGCTGGCAGTCAATAGCTCTGTAAATCTTTAAATCTTCAGCAAACAGTTTCATTTTAGAATGTAAACAATGTGTTAAGTCGTTAATAAAAATTAAAAAGAGAGTGGGACCAAGATGGGAACCCTGTGGGACACCGGATGCTACCTGTATTTCGTAAAACTTAAAGCCATTTACAGCAGCGAGCTGTGAGCGATTCTCTAGATAGGAGTCGCACCAACGAAGTAAAGAACCGTGAATTTCCATGTACTCAATTTTCAACATGAGAAGTTTATGGTTGACCATGTCAAACGCTTGGCGGAAATCAGTATAGATTGCATGTACCTCATCCAGCTGAATGCACTTTTTCTGCGATACCGGAAATATAGCTAACTAAGTTAGAAGTCGTAGATTTGCAAGGGCGAAAACCATGTTGGTTGTTGTCTAAGAATGGAGCAATGTAAGAGTAAATTCGCTTTTTAACTATAACTTCCAAAACCTTACCACTAACTGACAAAATGGATATTGGACGATAATTTGTAATATCCTTAGAGTTCCCTGATTTGTATACCGGTGTAACATAAGCAGCTTTCCACCTGGTGGGGAAAATACCCGAGTACAGCGAATGATTGTATATAAGGGTAAGTGGTTATTAAAAAAACATTTCACACCTTTTCCACTTGATTTTTATATAGCTCTCTGTCAATAAAAATAGACTACAGTGTTAAAATGACCGTGTTTGAGCGCAAACAATGACGATTATGCTCACAACTGAAGAAGAACCGAAGAAACCACGTGACCTGTCTGCAACAAAGTATATTCTCATCTCTGTATTCAAATTAATATATCGTGTATAACCGTCGTTGTAGATTGCATTACACTTCACTATTCTATTACTCACTAATCATATACATTAATACGCTAAGGTTAAGACGTTTGCCTCCCCTTTTTGAAAAAAAAACTCACAATTACTCCACATAAATTATATATCAATTTATAGAAAATTGATACCTACCGGCATTAATAACTAAAAAAAATATTGTTCTTTTTGTTTTTGTAAATTAATTCATCATTACAGCCTATACAGTCCACTGCTGGACATAGGCCTCCACAAGTTTACTCCAAAAATAACGTGAACTCATGTGTTTTGCCCATAGTCACCACGCTGGGCAGGCGGGTTGGTGACCGCAGTACTGGCTTTGTCGCACCGAAGACGCTGCTGCCCGTCTTCGGCCTGTGTATTTCAAAGCCAGCAGTTGGATGGTTATCCCGCCACCGGTCGGCTTTTTAAGTTCCAAGGTGGTAGCGGAACTGAGTTATCCCTTAGTCGCCTCTTACGACGCCCACGGGAAGAGAGGGGGTGGCTATATTCTTTAGTACCGTAGCCACACAGTAAATTAATTAATTAACAAAATTATATATATGACAGCTTTAAATTTGAAATAACGTCAACATAATTAACGGTCGGTAAATTTTACTTATTTAGTGCTAATTATTCGCACAGGTATTGCTAGTTATCAGAATTTTTTTTTATTACAAGGCCAAACCTTCATATTACTAGTAGTACTTGTATATTAGTAATTAAAAAAAGTAATTGCCCTCTTTCTATTTATAATAATTCAAAAGTTAACGTCATTTTAAGAGCGAAGAAAGTGATGAAATTTACGTTTTATATTTTGTTGGAATATGGAAATGGAAAATACGTCTTTACTATTCGAAGGTCAGATTTATTATGTGAAAAGAAATTACATCAAATTGCAAAGAAAAGAAAATAAGTTATAAAAATTACTGTATAGGATTGAACAATGACTGACTGATTGGCGTGAGTGATTAAATGTTGAGGTGAATAAATGGAATAATTTTTACCAACATACTTAGATTTTTTTATATTCTCACATACTCAATAGAATTTTAACACCGATAAACAACGAGTAATATATAAAAATCACAAAATTTATTCATAAGACTTGAGCAAAATAAAAACAATAATTTAAAATATATATATATATTCATCAGACTTACTCGAGGTAGCAAAAGAATTTTTTCAACTAAATCAAATCTCAGACACGTACAAAATGAACTGGCTGTATAATATGGGGATCCCAAGTCGACGATTTTTAAAGCTCAGCTTGAGGCTACATTATTCAGGACGGGGTAACGTATGGTGCGCCTTATTACTCCACGCTATGGTTGTTATATTTTGTTAAACCAATTTTTACGCACATGCCTTTTTAAGGTGAACATTTTTTAGGCGAATAGATTTTTTAGTACATGAATATTGTTGTTATAAACATTTTGGTTTTGAAATGGTTTGTTATTAAGCAGGTTAGGGTTATCACAATTTTGTTATAAATTTTTTTTGAAGTAAAACTTCTTTATGCACGCTTGACTTGTCGAGTAAGCTGGTGATTGCGTGACGAGAGCATTTTGAAAAGTGTGATCGAGCGAGACAAAGAAAACTTGAAAGGGAGATGTAAGCTAGTGAAGATAGAAAGGGATAGATTTACGTTTCGTATATTACTGTTGGGGCAACTAAAAAAGATTACTTCAGTCGTGTGGTCTAAAACACACTTTTTTTTTTTACTAAATGCTACGTCTAAAGATTATTAAAATAAATAAAATAAAGTGAACATTTTTTCGTTAGTGAAATGTATACAAAAAACATTTTGACATTAAAAGGGATGTATTAAAAATAAAAACAGCGGCAGGTTTCGAGCTCTCATTATTCACGAATATCATTGAAATCTTTTGTCAAAATTTTGATAAAATGTTCTTCTAATGACGGTAAATTTTCCTTTTGATCGTAACATTTTCACCTCATTTTTATTTATAAGCATAATATCAAGTTGCTTATGGTTTCCGTAAAGGACTTTTTATAATAAATTAATTTTGCGTTTCTAAAGGTTGGAAATTGATAATTTATAGGACATTTTAAAAATATACATGTGAAAATGACAGATTTTTAAAATAATATGACTATTGTTACACCACTCATTATTTCATTAACTTCTGTCTAAATATGTCAATTTAACATATTTGTCTGATTTATTTTTGTAATTACATATTATAAGTAATAGCTTAGTTTTAGTGTCTATTGGATGTAAAAATATCCGTAACATTATATAACATTATACAAGTTAAGCTTACAATATTAGTCTAAGTCGAGCATGTGTCAGCCCTAGCGACATTTATCACAAAATCGTGTCGCATTGCGCTGCTACGGAAAGAGAAAATTTTTCGCCCCGATGTAAATTTTTTATAAGCTGCACGTGTGAAGCTGGGGTTTTTAACGAGTTCGCGGTTATGTTAATGTATTAATTACTATGCGATCGGGTACGGTGCAAAATTTTAAAGACCCAATTAATTGGTGACGCGAGAAGGTTTTAAAAATACAAAATACGATGCGTATACCGTCTTATATATATGTATATGTGTGTGTTTTATGACACTAAACGACTTAAGCTTTTTTAACTGAGGTAGGACACAGCAGAAATTTCCTGCTCAAAATATGGAGCAGCCCGACTGGGGTAGTACCTCGACCTTACAGAAGACCACAGCTAAATAATACTGTTTTCAAGCAGTATTGTGTTCCTGTTGGTGAGTAAGGTGACCAGAGCTCCTGGGGGGGATTGGGGATTGGGGGTCGGCAACTCGGCAACGCGCTTTCGATGCTTCTGGTATTGTAGGCGTCTATAAGCTACGGTAATCTCTTACCATCAGGTGAGCCGTACGCTTGTTTGCCGACCTAGTGATATAAAAAAAAAGCTGATTAACTGGTAAAGGTTGGAATTATTACGACGGAGAAAGATTGATATCGTTCAATGATTACCATTAGGGATCTCTTTATCAAAAAAAAAGTATATATAAAGGACGCCATATTGAATTTATTCTCACCCATAAAATGTTTATTGTTAAGAAAATTGGGTGCCATTGTTAAAACAATGTAACCATAGATAATTCCTAAATATAAGGCTCTCATTGTAATATGTTAAACAATATATTTTATCTAATATAAAAAATTAGTACTAAAAAGTTTGAATCTCTATCAGAAATACCGAAACACAGTAGTAGGAAAAGCGTCTATTAGTCGAACCTCAAAGTACACAATCATAACAAATATTACGACAAACTTGCTGTGTTTCTCCATTGCTTTTTATTTACACAACTGTTAGCGCGGTCGATTCGTTAATAGTCCCCGAGGGAGTGACGGAAATAAGGAGGGAAATAAAAATATCTCGTGTTTACTCACTAAGAAATGGTGTCGAAAAGGTAATGAAATCAGCAAATTTACAAATTCGACTTTTTATATCTTCTATAATATAAAAATGAGTCGCTGAATGTGTTGCTAAGCGCAAAACTCGAGAACGGTTAGACCGATTTCGCTAATTCTTTTTTTAAAATATTCCTTGAAGTACGAGGATGGTTCTTACGGAGAGAAAAATTCTAAAAAAAAAAAAAAAAATTTAAATTTCCTGAAAAAGTCTAAAAATAACACTTTTCTATACTCCCATACAAAAGATTTGTGATAATACTTAAAAGTCAATTTGAACTTTAATACCATACGATAAAGTTTGTGTTAGGCGATACGAAGTTCGCCGGGTCAGCTAGTTAAAAATAAATATACGATTGCAAGTATACTAATCGACCTCTCTGGCTTAGTAATGCGCTTGTAGGCGCCTGTCAGCGGTCGCGCGCTTGATTCCAGCTCGGAGTGGATATTTATACAAATATTTTTTTCCGGTCTCTTTTTCAGTCCTTGTGAGTCTTCTCACCGTAACTCGTAGAGCACGTTAACCTTTCAGCGCCTATTGTTGTTATAAGCATCTGATGGCGATCGTTATTCATATTCATAGTAGGGAATATATCCGCAACCCGCAGTTGGGAGCAGCGTGGTGGATTAAGTTCCATTCTGTACATATAGCGAAAGAGGTCAATGCCCAGCAGTAGGATATTACAAGCTGATTTTTTTTTTATGGCACTCACATGGTCGTTTGTTCCTAAGATAGGTAATTCTTTTGTTTTAGGTAGTAGCTGACAAATATACTAACTTACAATATTTTTAATAATTACGTAAGAACTGAATCAAAAAACCTGGAGCAAAAAGCTAATTCACTGCTAACTGCCACAAATGCTAATGAAAATGTAGCATAATAATAGCATGTAGAAAAATATTCTTTCCAAATAGACATTTTTGTTGAATTACATGAGTATATTTAGAAATAGCTATGTGTCTAATTATTACAAAATATTATGTAAAAATAAATGAAATGGTAAACACATACGTTTATCTAATTAAAGTAACAGAGGCAACGTTTGTTTAACTTGGCATGACTGATAAAAGATTTTCAAGTTCCTACAGGATGCCTAACTTTCATAATTTGCTAGGGGCAATTTGGCGAATGTTCACATCTGTGATAAAATATATTGCTGAGGAGAATTTCGGACAAATAATATTGCAAAACAATCATTTACTCGTGGCTTCGCTTGTGTATTTGTAATCAAAAAAGCAATTTACAGTTTTAATGATTAAAAGAAATTAATTAGAATTGACAAACTCACACGGAATTTTTAATTATCATTTTTTTTTCATACCTCTAGCGATAACGGACTGATGGTCCGTCTGATCGTAAGCGTTTACAAATAATGGATACCTGCAAATCCAGAGCATCACATGTATGTTGAAGATATTATCCACGCTGTTAAGAAAGCCTATCCCTGGGGGCTCTTGTTAACTTAATTGTAGCAAGAACAGTATTATTTAGCTGTAATCTTCTGTAAGGTTAAGGTCCTTTCATAGGTACTTTAGTTTTTAAACAAAATATTTTCACCTGGGTCCAACCTCAAAATTGAAATCTAGTTAAAGCTGTTTTAATGATCCTTGTATTTCTTATATATAGAGTATAATATATAGTGATATTTATGAGCTATACTGAAAGCAATAGTTAATAAACCTTTTTTCCTTCAAAAGTTTTATGATTCACGTAACGAGATAACATTTTATGCAATCAGCTTGGCCGCATTTGGAGCTACGTCAACGTTTGCAAATACACACTGGGAATTCAATCAGCTTGGCTATTTTGTTGTTAAGTCTTTGGTGGTCGCAGATGTGCTTATACTGGAGAATAAACGTTTAAATTTTAGTATCTAAGGTAATTGAATTAGTCAACGGGATACGTGGAACACAGATAAAACGCTTGTACTTTAAAATTCAAATCAGCACTTGGTTTCTTGAAAATAATTATGGTCAAAAGAGGGTCTTATGTTTATTTAATAATTCATTGAGCGGGAATCGATAATGCGAACACTGGCATATAAGCAACTACTTGCATTACTACACTAGATTTTTTATTTATTTATACGAGTAGATATATATATTAGAATTTTATGTGAAATAGTAGTCTTAAAGAATACGTTTAGAAGAGAAATGTGAGTTGATTTTTTATGAGAACATTTAAAAAAAGATGCTCTAATGGAATTTCCAAAGCAAAAGCGGGATCACTATCTTAGGTATGCTACTGTGAAACAAGAGCGGGCGAAAAACAAAGACATTTTAAAGTTGAAAAGGGCACTTTTGCACAAAAGAAACACGAAATTCCTCAATAGTACTCAACGCTAAAAATAAAAAACGTTCTTATTTTCAGCTAAGATATCTCGACATCACTCATTTAGCGTTACATTGAAACAGATAGTATTGAAGCGACGTCCATTGTAGCGTTTATTATGAAGAGATGACGCAATTGAATGGGAATGTCGAATTTGCAAGTGAAATTTTGTATTTTGTATAAAGTTATATCAAGAGCGGAAGTTACACCTCGATTCCCTTGTAATATTATTCTATAAAGTCGTTCAATTTGTTGTAATTGAATTAAGTATATTTTATTACCGTCACGATACTAAAGTTTGAAGTTAGGTCGGGTTGTTTGCATAATTGACGGAAAGTTACGCTTCTGTAGATCACTGTGATGAACGGACCGAATTCGCTCATACTCTTAACTAGATTGACGCACGTAGTTTCCTAATAGTTGTACACGGTGAGTTATTGGATTGTCAATACTAAATAAAAAATTATATTATTTCTGGCCTTTAGGTAAACCGGGTATTTTTTTTAATCTGCTGACACAATTGATCTTCTTAATATATATTTAAAAAAATGAATGCTTAATAATAACATACAATGTGTTTTCATATTTTAACGTGGTCTCTCGTTCTTTGATATAAAGTCTAAGATTCAATAGAAATTATGTACCAATCTTTTGTTTACAAAACTTTGTTACAGTATAGAATTAATTATAGATAAAATAGTTAACAATAAACAAACTTTAAATTATAAAACCTAATTAATGATAACGCAATATCAAATTACAAAAACGTTAACTTCTTTAACAAAATTATGTTACAGTCTGTGCCTCTAGTGGTGTGTTCAATTATACATCTTAGTATTTTTTACCTTCTTAAATGTATTATTTATCCCACCTACTACTAGTGCCTCTAATAGAAATAAATTGTATGTAATAATAACAGTTAAAATGTATTCAGATTTCATGATCACATTATTATCATAACCTTCTCGTAGCCTATTATTTGTACTTTTATACATATCAAAAACAAAATATCATTCTTTAAAAAAAATAATCAAGCAAATCGGCTTACGAATCTCAAGGATATTGGTATACGTTCATACATGAGATATATTAAAAATAAAATTTACTCTTTTCAGATCGGATCAAAATCTCAATGATATCAGAAGACGTATTATGAAAACGGTTTACGGTATTACGAAAACGGCCAAGCCACATATTTTGACTAAGGTGTAGAGTTTGTGAAGTTAGGGCTTGTAGAGTTAGGACGTGTAGAGTTAGAAGCTTGGCTCTACATGAGATCTGATAACTTTTTGACTGTTCGAGCCATATGATCTCGTCTTGGCAACATTTTACATGAAAATGTTTTTGGTGGGATGCGTATTTACTTGCCCTACGTTGTATTAAATCGCATAACTTTTTACTAGGTATACCAATTTTAATAAATCTTGTTTTAATCAAAAGCCGATGCTTGTTTTGTAATTTCATTTAAATTTAATCGAGATCGTATTACTACTTTTTGACTAATATTTAATAAAAAATATATTTTTTCGTCTACCTACGTTGTGTTACTTGTCGATGTAATTGATCTCGATTTGTTTGTATCTTTTAATGGTGTGCAATAAAGAATATTATTATTATTATTATTATTATTATTGAAGTTGTTTTTTGCGTTTGCGAGCAAACACTATTATTTTAAATTCGTTTACATAGTATCATAAAATAAAAAAAAGTTATTCCTCCATGGGGATAGAGGCCTATGCCCAGTAGTAGGATATTACAGGCTGAAGCGAACCAAGTCATTTACATATTTTTCTAAATGTAGATAACATTTCAAATTAAGAGTGAATAGGCATTTTCTAGGCAAGCGCGCACCATCTCAGGCTACATCTTCACTTACCACCAGGTGAGATCGCAGTCAAGCGCTGTATATTAAAAAATAAATAAATGGTATCTTTGTTTATTTTATACTATAAATTCTTATACTTATGTATTTAGATATCAACGGAAATTAATTACATTATAGTTTTGAATAAACGAAAATTCCTTTTTGTGAATAATTGAATATATCCAAAATTTAATATGTAATATTGCATACATATTTAATTGTCTGTTAATAATTTATATTGTGGTACACAATTAGAGTCAATAACATAATTCATTGATTATGTATTTAAATGTATTAAATTTATTTCTGTGACAATCGTAACAATTAATCTGGTGTAGCGGTAATGAGAGATCTATTAACGCTAACAGTCGCGAGTTCGATTCGTCCTTTTAGTAAAAATTTGTTTTTGGATAAATATTTCTTTCTCATCCGGGAATATTTGTTCTGAAAATCCACATAAAGGTTTTGATCCTTGATAATGACTGTTATTATCGGTAAGGAAATTACTTGCAATAATCGAATAGACGATTAAAGTACTAATGAGAGGAATGAAACGTTACGTGGGCTATTTCAGTTCAGGTCAGACCAGTCAAAAGATAATTATAACATACTTCTTTTGAAATGACTGCTCTTTGTTAAAATTTAGTTTAACTAACCGACGTTGACCTTTCGAATTTGGCACAAAGAACTGTACTTTTAATTCTTCCGGAATTTTCCGGGAAATTTTCTCGACTGTTATTTTCCTAACATTATTATGACGCTGCATTGTCGCAACGGTCACAGCTATGGATTTTGCCTGTTGCGCTGGCGGTTGCGGGTTCGACCCCCGCACATGACAAACATTTGTATTGGCCTTACAGGTGTTTGCCGTGGTCTGGGTGTTTGTGCAGTCCTTGTGAGTCTCCTCACCGTGCCTCGGAGAGCACGCTAAGCCGTCGGTATCGGTTGTTATCATGTACACCTGATAGCGATCGTTACTCATAGTAGAGAGTGGTGGATTAAGCTCTGATCCTTTTCCTACATAGGGAAAGAGGCCTATGTCCAGTAGTGGGATATTACAGGCTGAAAGGTAACATTATTCGGACGTAATTCGGAATTATTCGGAACGTTTGTAAAATCAAATTAGTCTTTTCGGGCATGTCATTATCAAGTGTTGACAAGCGGGCAGCATTATAGTTTTATTAATTGACATTGTTTCACTGAAGTTTTAGGTAACGTTCTTATGAATTTTAGCGTAATTTTTTTTATAGTGTATATTATTTAGATCATCTAACATTGCAATGTAATACAAGGTTAGAAGCCTCTTTGGCTACACTAAGCATGCAATGAAAGTTAAATGAATTATAGTATATTTCTACTGGTTTATAATCAATTTTATTAAAAAAAAAAAACAAAAAAAAAAACGAAAAAATGAAAAAGAAATTAAAAAAAAAAATGAGAGTTACTATCCATAACAAAGACGGTATGTTGATAAGCTTATTTTATTTATAGAAGATACATATCACACAATAGACACAACAGTTACAGATGTATTTATTTCATTGTGTATTAAAAAAAAAAGATACGGGATATATAATAAATCGCATATATTTCTAACTCCCGATAATCAGCTTTAGGGCTTTACAGAGCAACATAGACTTATTTGCAGATACTAAAATGATTTATTCGTTGTAGGACAACGTTTCGTATACAATATATTTAGTTATTATTTACGTGACTTAAGCGATTGTCATTAGGAAACTTGATAATTCGGTTGGTTGTAGGCGTCATGGTCACGGGTTGCGAGAGAAGAGTATAATCGGTATAAGTGTTAATAATGGCCGCGAAAACTTCAAACATTATAATGTACAAGTATTTGTTGTGTTTAAACTGAACTGAATAAACTTGTAAATGCTTCAGTCCTAAGCAAAGACTTCTTCACCGTGTGGGAGAACGATACTTAATCTACTGCTCTGCTTCTCTTTGAGTTGACAGATATTTCTGTGACATGTATAGCAATTGCTATAAAAAAAAGCAATATCTACGATATCAATTAGTTCCGACGAATTCATGTGCTTTTTGTGGCACGTTGGAGAGACGTACAAGGACATACCCAGATCAGTGATAAATAACAAATACAAACAGCTGTCCGAATAGGAATCGAATACGCGACCGCCAGTACCACTACAGCAGAACAGTCGGTATTGTACTGTTTAATTCAATGTTGTTTGTTGGTAATAATTCGATTAATTCTAATTTTTTTTAGATAAAAAATATTATAGGTTCGATCCCGCGTATGTAACTGCGAGTCATACAGATTTAAACTATTGAAAGGATAACTATAACCGCGTTATAAGTATTTGAGTTTAAGTAAATGAACCATATATACATATATACTAACCCAAAATTATGCCGAAGAAAATTCCAAAACGAAAGTTACAAGTCATTTAAAATACGCAATATTTCATATAATAAAGAATCACAATTACCTTTTTACTCTTAATCTAGTATCAAGGATCGTGAACACAAAGCTAAGAATAATTAATTTTCTAACTTTAATTTTTTTTTATATATTATGTATAAGTAAACGTTTGTACTTTTTTAATTAAAAACTTGTTAAGAGAGTTAATTACGATATTCGATAAAGTGCGATAAAATCATAACTATATTAATATATTAATGTAAAAAAGACAGTGGTAAATGCGGTTTCTTACCCATAGATGCCACAGCAAATTTATGAGTGAAAATAACCTTACAGAAGATTACAGACAAATAATATTGCTCTCAAGTAATTTTGTGTTCGTGTGATGAGTAAGGTTGCGGGGATTTCTGTAGATGCACTGTGTCGATAGTTAGGTAGAGGGTGGGGTAGGTCGGGTGGCCAATATACAAATTTAGCGTTATACTAAAACTGAATCTATAAAAGATACAACGCTTTATTTCCGTCCATCTGGTCTACATATTTGGAACCATAAAAAGAAGATATACACCTTAACATATACCATAAACAAGCGTATAGCTTAGGTGATGGTAAGTAATTACTGTAGCTTATAGATGTCTGCAATACCAGAAGCATCGTCATCTTACTCACCACGGGAACATAACACTGCTTGAAAGCAGTATTAATTAGGTGTGATCTAATCTAATTAAAAATAAAATTAACAGTATACAAATATTAATTAAAATTATATTATAGTAGGAGATCCGATGTCAGGCCGCGAGTGACGCGTCACTAGTAACAAGTGACAATAAGTTGCTTATTTTCAAATACACGTGAACATACAAAGCTGCGTCTTCACTACCACCTCACTTTCCGTGGGTGTCGTAAGAGGAGACTAAGGGATAACACAGTTCCACTACCACCTTGGAACTTAAAAAGACTACCGATGGCGGGATAGCCATCCAACAGCTGGCTTTGAAATACACAGGCCGAAGATGGGCAGCAGCGTCTTCGGTGCGAAAAAGTCAGCCCTGCGGTCATCAACCCGCCTGCTTAGCGTTTCGACTATAGGCAACTCAGATGAGTTCACGCCATTTTTGGCGCGAACTTGTGGAGGCCTATGTCCAACAGTGGAATGTATTAGGCTGAAATGTTGTATTTTGTTGTCTTCGCTGAACTATTTATGTGGTGTAAAATACCAACAACAACACTTTAGTATTTTTTTTTAAAACAACCTAAAAACACACCACATATTGATAACGTACAAACATAACTTGTCAATATTAGATATGCTTTTATATCTCATAATGAATAAAATTGAAAACGACGAAACTGAAATGTGTGTCGTTTCATCAAAGAGATTAAATATGTAAATTGTGAACGGCTATCCACAATTGGTCGCCGGGCATTAATCAATGTTTAATCTAATTGTTATGGAGAGAAAATAAATTTCCCACGTATATTATCTGATTGTGTGCTTAATTGACGTCCGATTTGATGTGGCTTGTGTTTTGTATTATTTATTATCTTTTGATGCTGAAATTTTTGTTTAAATTTCAATAAAAGTTTGAAGAGATTAATAATTCATTAATGAATGAATATTTAAAATGTAATTTTGTTTGTTTTATTAGTGCACGTTTTATTGTTAAGCTACTTATTAATAATTGTTGAAATAATTAATGATAATTTTTAATCGGATTGTAATGAAAATTCCGTAATAACATTTTGTACATTTTATTTTCTACAAATTATTGTTAATGTTGCTTGTTTATTTTATTTTTTTCGTGTACAATAAAGTCTAAAATAAATAAATAAATGATCAATAATATGCTGACCATTTTTTATTATTTTATTGTTATAAAAAACGGTATTAGTATCGTTAAATCTAGCAAAATCTTTAACCAGCCTTTTTTACGTGGGGAAAATTTATCATGGATACCCTCCGGCGCAGGGGCGCCAGAGGATTATGTCAGACTCCTACTGACTAAAAAACCACCACGTGTGAGCAGTCGTCCGCCTGGGTAGGGCGAGATGGGGTCGCACTAGCATTCGCCACTTCGCCCCGGCGGAATTCTTTAACCAGCCAGCTGTAGCTTTGATATTCACGAATTGGATCGAAACGAACGTTTTTCAAATGTGCTTATGAATGTATAAAAATGCCGCAATAGAATGTATATTGAATTAAAACTATTTAAAAAAACTTAACAGATAAAACAGACTTATAAATCATTAATGTATCTCTCTTATTAAAAATGTTTAGTAGGCTCAGTAATAGCCAATTTTTCAATTTAATATAAAGATAGTAGTATAAAAGAGTAACTGCGAAGTTTCTTGCCGATTTTACTCTGCAGAGTCTACATTCCGAATCAATGGTAGCTGTAAAGCTACATTACAGTTTTACTACAGTTTTACAAAAATAATGATCATTTTTAAAGTTTTAATTTGTAAAATGACGATTCGAAAGTGCTCGTGGGGCCTATTTGAATAAAATTGTTTATCTAGAATATTTAGATTAACATTTATTTATAAGATAGTCACTATTATAACATTCACAGAGAATTATTACGTGACATAGGTATGAAAGTTTTTTTTTTCTATTTTTAGTATACTATTCGTAGTACACCCATGATTGGGTTTTAGGTGTAATCACGTGGCATAGCTATTAAATATTTTTTCAAGCGTTACTTTTATTACAGTTACGATACCCGAGTCTCCGGGCCCGATGGTCACTGGTCGGATGACACATTTGGGGACCGCGCCAGATGGGTCGGCCAGCCCCCAGCGCTACATGTCCGGGACGTCCAATCCCGGGACAGAGCGATATACAGATGTCGCGTCGACTTTCAAGTGTCACCGACGAGAAATTACAGAATTGCACTCGACGTCATTGGTAAGTATATTTGAATTAGCTTTTCGCTCGTGGCTCGTGTTTCTGTTGTAAAAAAAACTTTTAAATAAAATCAGTTTACTAATTTTTGATTTTATGAAAAATTTTAAAATATAGAAATCTAAATCTTTACTCTTTTTGGATCTTATTTGGATTTTTATATAAAATATAATTTTTATAAGCTGATAATTCAATTCAAATGCGTGCAATGTATGCGAGTATAGTCCAGAAATCTAGTATATACCTAGATAATTAGCTACTACTGGTGTAGTAATAAAAAAAGTGAATTTTAAACTCGAAGTCGCGTCCTCAAATCTCGCTTGTCACAGGCGAATTTTAAAGTGCTTCTTTAAAAATTCATCGCGTGGTTGGCGAGGAAGAGGAAAATCGTAATGAAACCTGCATAACCTGACACAGGCTACTGATGAGATGAACGAAGAATTTTGATATAAATTAGTTTAGTGAGTAGACGCCGCTGTGACTTAGTTGTAGATAGCGCACTACGATGCGGTAGACATGGTTTTTGATTCGTTACGGAATAATTGTGTTTCCAGGCAAACGAAAAAAAACCGACTTTAATTATATCGACAAGTAATACAACGTAGGTAGATGAAAAATTGATCAAGTAAATACGCATTATCAAAGATTACTCCAAAATTTGTTATCAGATCTTGATGAAATTTAAATGTGACCACATGATAAACATCGGCTTTCGATTAAATTAAAAATTATCAAAATCGTTTGAGTAACCTACTCCTTTTTTGAAGTCGGTTAAAAATACAGCAAAGACGACATGGAACGTGCATTGCGCTAGAACTTTCATGATACTTGGTTTTGAAGCAAAGTTCGCTTTGTTGGTTATGTTTTATATATTTCAAGGTAAAATACACGGAATGTAACATAAATGTGAGTCGAAAGAAAATTCGGTTTACATATTTCAACAAAAATTTTGTATCTTCACAGTTTAACCTATGTTTACCTTGTAACGTTGTGCTGGAACGTTACTCTAATAAATAAGATCTTGTAGTAAAAGTTAAGTTTTTTTCAATTTATTTTTATCATGCTTCTACTTGTGGCGCCATCTATCGGCATTCTTCAACAATTCGTGACTATTGGTGTTTCATATCGGCGTTTTTTCTCTAACGGACTTGATAGATGCCGCTGATGTTTTTTGGTAATTATTGATCTTTCTTTAATAAAATCAATTTAATTGTAATTAGAAATTCTAAATTTAATATTCCTGTCTACTCCTTAAATTATAAAATAATTTAATATCTAAATTTAAACTTAATAATTTATAAAAATACAGACTATGCTTAACGCATAGACTTTTGCTTGTCAATATTCCCTTGCTCGCGTGTCTTTGCTTCTCTTTTTTTCTTTGCACTTCGTTGCCGCCGAACCTCGAGACCTAACCTCGACCCTAACTCTGCTTAAATCCCGCTGGGGTGAGTTCTCATGATATCTATTATAATTACATATTGCTGGTGTTCTTAACTTAACGAGAAAATTGTAATTATTTATTACTTTGCTAATTGTGACACTGGTTTCTGAATTATTCTTTTCCTGACTCGGAACTTTCTTCGTTCCAGGATTTATTTTTACTTTAAGATTTATATCTTTAATTATACTTTGCTACAAATCGAGTCACTGCCCTCGATTAATAACGGGCTGACTGAGTACCGGCATTTACACCGGTGGAGATCTCCGCCGGTCATCGGACGAAGACGGAACTGAAGACCATCATCGCCGGGAATTAGTCAGGCCAGTGTCCTTCCATATTACTTTCTAAGGTACGTTGTCGCGGCGTGGGCCAGCTAAGGAAATAAAGGCTGAAAATCAGGTGCCTAACGCGCCTGATTCCGAACCTACCCCCTGTTTTCTGACCGCGTGCTAATAAAATTTATAACTTAAAAACTAGTATATTATTCTATTTCTACAACTACTCAATCTACAAGCGCGGCAACCTTTACTGTTCTAAATCGCTTCTTGAGTTGAAATTTAATATTCTAGAGGCTCGTTCAGTACACGAAATATTTGACGCAAAAATGATGTAAATGATAATGTTTAAGGCGAAAAAACAATAAGATTGTGTTATTAAAATATACCAGTGTTCGCCCAGTAGTCGAATTTCGACCATAATTATTTTGAATTATAAATTTATTATGTTTGACATTCAGTAAAGACAATATTAATCTATAGTCTATAATCTATTCTCAATTTGATTGACACGTGTGTATCAAATATATGGTAGTGTGTGTAATGTTTTTTGTTATTGATTTAATGTATTTTTATTTTAGATTTAATGTTTTTTCATAATTTAAAAAAATATTGACATTCTGCACTCGTTGTCTATATAAACTATAAGTGTGCGAAATTTCATGCTCCTCCGTCCGCGCAATTTTTTTTAAAACGGGGTACAAAGTTTTTTCTTCACGTATTAAATATATAGAAGATATTAACCCTGTGTGGAAATATTATTTAATCTACTATTAAACATAGTAATTAAAGGTAGTCATAAAGTTCAGGATACACGAAACATCGCCAATCGTACAACGTGACCTTTTTGTAATACAAACTTAATAATGATTTTGTGTGTTATAATTCAAAAAAATTAAATACGTAGATTAGTAAAAGATCAGGATTGTAGGAATATTTAGCTATAATACGTTTTACATTGTTAAAGAAATTCATTTAGGTATACTGGTGTCATAAGTTCCGAACAAGAGCGATGAAATGTGTTTATTGAATTGATCATGTTTTTGTTCGTAACTTGTTAACATAATATTTGCAAATAAATAGACGGCTATCGTACCAATGTTATTAATTACTAGAAGTAGATATAGTAATACAAATATATTTAGAACTAGCTAAAGTTGCAAAATTTTTACCACCGAAAATAACCTTTTTTTTTGTTCTTTTATACAAACCTTGTAGTAAAAACAGCAAACACAAAAAGACGATTCATTTTTATGTATAATCTGACAAAAATAAAAGATTGACATTTTTGTAGTTCATTATATTAACGTGTCACTTACCATAACGTCAACGTAAGCGGATAAAGTGGCACTTGTGTGCTTTTTCTTCCGACTTGTTTTGCAAATTAAATTGTTTGTGTCTGACAACTTATTTTTATGAAAATAAAATGTCACACATAATAAAGTACTAATGTAGTTTTCTATTTGCTATTGCTGTGTGCTGGTTGGTGTCGTAAGAGGCGACTATAGAGATAAAACAGTTCCACTACCACCCTGGAACTCAAAAAGCCGACAATGGTGCGATAACCATCCAACTGCTGACTTTGAAATACACAGGCCGAAGACGGGCAGCGTCTTTGGTGCGAAATGGCCAGCCCTACGGTCACCAACCCGCCTGCCCAGCGTGATGACTACGAGAAAAACACATGAGTTCACGCCATTTTCGTCATTAACTTGTGAAGGCCTCCGTCCAGCAGGGAACTGCGATGGGCTGAAATGTCTAGCTTGCTATTAAATAAATTATTTCTGAAACCCGTCCTGAAACCCGACCCAACTGGGTGACCCAAGTGGGCTCGATTCCTACCCTGAGTCTGGGTATAATATACATATTTATTTATATAATTATGTATTATTTGTATTTCTGGGTATCAAAAAAATATGTAGCTATATCATCCGGCTGTTACCCATATACAAGCATTGAGTTCCTTACCTCAGGAACAGACGACCGTGTCTGTATGTTTAGGATATTATTATATTTTCATTTCCAGAATTCGGTATTTACTAGGAGTACAAACCTATAAAAAACTCACAACTTTAACCCATTGTAGTATTAGATTTATTTCGAAGTCAAATATAAATTAATATAGGTTCAACAATTGCCATTTAAAAATATCCTTAACTTCAAACATTCATTTCTATAAATACAATTCTAATACTGCTTTAGATACAAACGCTTGTAAATGCTCCACTGAATGGTACAGACCCCATTTACTATAAAGAAGATTTGGGAGTTCGTGGATTATTACGATTACGATTCTACGTATGTATTTTCGATAATTCTGCCATGGAGGAAAACTTTTCCAAATACATTTAAGTAAGAAATTGAATAATTATACTTTATTATTTGTTCTTATTTCGTTCTGTATCTTGTTTTTATCATTAGAACGATCTACATCCCAAACCAGTGGGAGTTTTTAATATGAACATTTAATAATTAGTTTACGCTATATAAAATTAGTATTCAACGGTATTTATAAAGTCAAAGTAACATTTTTGACTTGATCTCGTTAGTAATAATAATAATACAATGTTGATGAAGAAGAAAAAAGAACATTCCTTGCATAGTTACAATGAAACAGCATAATTGTACTTTCAACTCGAAACTCGTAGATTTTTTAAAGGAAAAAAACTTTGAATCGAAAATGACTTTCATTTCTGGAAGGCTGACCTAAATTTTTGTAGTTTTAAAGGGTCCAACCATTTTCCTTTTCCTCCTAAAATATTCAGCGGAAAGCTTAAAATGATTTTGTAGTTTTATTAAAAAATCTTTTTGTATTTGAAAATATGTATTAATCTAAGATATTGTTTTTTTTTTACAGCTTATTCTCAAATAGTTTCTCTTAATGCGTCTTATTACCTTCGAAAATATATTACATAAATAGCATTATTGATCTATTTCAAAAACACAAACGCTTATAATCAATTTTCAACAAATTGTTATGTTATGACTAGCTACTCGCATTAATATTAGCATATTTCAATTAAACCAGAGAGTAATCTATGTTGACTGAATTAATTATGATTAATTAGTAAACATTGATTGATCATATAACTTGTAACAACCTTTGGTTCGTGTTTAAAGATCTAACACAATCATTACAAACGAATACAAAGTAGATGAATTACTAAACGCATCTGAAATCATTTGGTTAATTACGTAATCAACTTTAGTATACCACAGTCAGTATATTGTAGTAGTTAAAATTAATAATCATGAATGTACAAGCCTGAGTTGAGTTTAAAAGAAAAAATAAAAAATAAACAAAACTTGCTTAATCAAAGAACAACGACAAAGTTAGAAACAAACATAAGGTTAAATGAATAAAAAAATATACAAGTCGAACAAAAACAAGTTCGAAACACAAGGGAACTGAGTCGTCGTACGGGATAATCACGATAAAAACAGACATAGCAATAAACCTGACCCTCCTTTATCCTAGTATCAACACGAAAAGTTTAAGGGGACTCAACTGAACCGATGATGATTTAACTTCGATCCGAAGACGTAAAAATTAAATTGGACTTTTAGATTAAAATTTTATTATATGGAAGAAATTGGATGAAATTTTTAAATGTAACGTTAATAAATAAGGATGCATTTTGGATAGTTTACGTCGTGGAAAATGAAAATAAAAAGTAATAATGTTTTGTCGCAAAGGACAAAATACTCTTCGAACTGCTCTGCTCTTAATCAATTTTAAAAGATTATATTCAACTAAAACTCATTAAAAAAAAAAAAACTTTCAACGTATGTATATGTACGTATGTATATGTACGTATGTATATGTACGTAAGTATAATAATGTATGTTTGTAGGGTTTGGATGACAATCTATTTTTAGCTATGTGACGTCAAAAATATCTCATCTATGTCATCATCAAAAAAAATCGAAATCCAACATGGCGTCGATACCCAAAATGGCGGATTAGTTATTTTTAATGCACTCCCATAATATCGGTAGGTACCAAATTAGAGGCATGCTGAAAGTTACTCGAAAAACTTGTAAAGGAGGCGGACTAAGTTTTCATGCGTTCCTACAATATGAGTATCAAATGAAAGGGCTTGCAGAAAGTAGCTTGAGATCTAACAACTGCTTTTCGAGCTATATCTAATAATGCGTTTTTACTTGACGCTTTTTTCGTCGACCTACGTTGTATTATACCGCATAACTTTCTATCGGATGTACCGATTTTGATAATTCTTTTTTTCTTGGAAAGTAGATATCCCTAGCTTAGTATCATGATAAGGAAACCAGGATCTAATGATGGGATCTCAGAGAAATCGAGGGAAATTCTCGAAAATCCGCAATAAGTTTTTACTGGGTGTACCGATTTTGATAATTTTTAATTTAATCGAAAGCTGATGTTTGTCATGTGGTCACATATAAATTTTATTGAGATCTGATAACTACTTTTTGAGTAATCTTTGATAACGCGTAGTTACTTGACCATTTTTTCGTCGATCTACGTTGTATCACTCGTCGATGTTATTGAAGTCGGTTTTTTTTTCGTTTGCGAGCAAACACAATTATTTAATAAGAAAACTATGTACTTAAAGTGACACACAAAATACAAATAAACAAACTCTTAACCTTTTTAATTATTCATTACACAATTAAGAAAATACAAGATTTAAATTTCGCATTAAATAGTGCTTAATTCATCACAAAAACAAGACTATGTATTTTTTGCTGAATAAAATTTCATTAAACAACTTAGCTACAACAATTTAAAGTAAAATTTCCTCTGTCAAAGGGAAGTATTTGCCATATTTAATTAAGAATTTAACGTTTTTCACCTTAAAAATAATAATGAACGAAGATATTTCTGGTATCCAAGCGACAAAGATAAAATCCAAGGCTCACGTGAGTAACGCGATAACGTTAAAACTTCCAACGGCTTTATCCCCACATCGACACGAAATTCCAAGGTAGTAATGCGGGGCGTATGGCGAAACGTAAAAAAGAAAGTCAACATTGAGCATGACAAGGTGCTTTTGACTTTAATTTGTTTTATTTAATTACTCCCCGAAGTTTAATTTGACTATCGATTAGCAAAATTAAAGTGATTCGAGAAAAACCTTAATGAATATGAGTTTTTAATAAAGTGTATCAACCAATAAATGTAGTTTTAAAACTTCCTTGAATATTTTTTTGCCATTCCACATAATCAAACAATGATTTTCCCATCCGCGTACTCTTTACGCAGTCTATTTGTATATTACAGAAGTATTTTCAGTCTCTATATCATGACGGTATGTAAATGATATCAAAAATATCATCAACTCAAGTGTTTACACTGCGCCGCGCTGCGGAAAAACATACTAGCGTACATTTAACTTAAATCTGTAACAGCCTTGGATATTTTATGGGAATAAAGGTGGTGTTGCGTAAACGTTTTGATTGAAGCTGCTAATTTCGGTTAGGGGATTACGTGTGATATTTATTAGAAGGGGTTCGGAGCACAAAGTTTGAATATTTCGAAGTTCTGAATTACGTGATGAATAATTTCTAAATCTTTATTTAGAGAATAACGTTCTGAAGACGTGAGAATGGGTTTATTTGATTTAAGTTTTTGTAAGTAGTTTCGATTTTTTAAATCTTATTACGTATGCTACGACGACCGCTCTGGTAGGATGGTGCGTGACCCGTGTCCGCGGCGGCTAAACACCGATGGTCGATTCCGACTCGGAGTGAATATTTGTGTTTATGCCAATATTTATTTGCGGCTTGGTTTTAAGTCCTTGTGGATCTCCCCACCTTGCATCGGAGAGAACGTTGAGCTATCGGTCCCGGTCGTTATAAGCTACACTTGATAGCAATTGTTACTCATAATATATCCGCCAGAGAATACATCCGTTAACCGGCATTGGAGCAGCGTAGTGGATTAAGCTCTGATCTTCCTCCTATATGGGGAAAGAGACTTATGCCCAGCAACATCTGTTGAAGCGAACGACATATGCTACGTATGTTTATTTATAACCTTAAAACTATTGAAAGTATAATTATGGGTGTTAGACATAGTTGCAAACATCTATTTGTGAATAGAAAAGTACAAGAAAAATAAAATAAAGACACAAATAAACTCGAGTAAGCATTTTTTTTTTAAATAAAGAATACATATTTTCCGAGTATCTTGTAAAAGAGAAAGTAGCACCGCTTAATGACAAAAATACAAACGATAATTGGGAAAGATAATAATCAAATTACTTTAACAAAACTCTTTGTCCGCTTGTAAGGTTTGCCGTAATCACGGAAGGACGAAATATAAATTACAGAGCGTTAGGTCGAGGGTAAAGTATTTACACAAGCTACCCGACCTGGCTCTACGCTCGCGCTTTGCTAGCGCACTATTTTGCTGTATTAATTAATTTTGAAAATTTTCAGGTGAACTGTATGATTAGTATTAGTTTTTAATTGTAATTTTAACGTGTCTTAGTAAGTGAATTCTGATTCTTATGGGAAATAAAGTTCTTTAAACAAAAACTAATGATTATTATTACTAACTTAAAGATAAAAAAATGTTTATATCACATTACTTGTACATTTAGTAACGCTTATTAGTTAAAAGTGCCGGTTTAAATGTTAACTCTGCGATTGCATTCATCGGAATCCATTTACAGCTGTTCGTTGGAGTTCCGTTCTCCGTCTATTTCCATCCTATCAAGTCATAAGTAACAATTACTAGAGAATAATTTATATAATGAAATTTTTTTCATTTCTTTACAAAATGTTACACCATCATAACAACCGCTCTGGTGTAATGATGGGTGTGCCACGTACGCGTCAAAACACCCACGGTTTTGCAAGTTCAATTCCCGTTCGGGAGGCGTTATTGGTATTTAAACAAATATTTCTTTCCAGTTTGGAAGTCTGTTCTTGTGGGTTTCCCCACCAAACCACGGAGTATGTTAAGCTGTCGGTCCCAGATGTTTTCAAATAAACCTGAGAGTGATCGTTACTCATAGTAGGGAATATATCAGCCAACCCGCCGTAGAGCAGCGTGGAGGATTAAGCTGTGATACTTCTCCTATATGGGGAAAGGGACATATGCCCAGCAGTGGGATATAAAAGGCTGAATCGTAGCACCATCACAATGTTGCAAGTAATTAAGTCAGTATTATACCCATTTTTAGATTAAAAACAAAAATAAAAACAATTCATTTAGAAACGAATGTTTTCTTTTCAAAATTAAATAACCTTATACTTTATAATATCTATAATTAAAATTTTTGTCTCCATCATTCAACAGTTATATCTGATTTGCTGAACAGAGACAAGGCATATTTATAACCTCTGAATAATGATATTAGGCGTTTATATCAAACTTGTTTGACGTTTATTACCTAATAAAGCATTAACAGAAATTTATAGGATATAGTTCATTATCCTTATTATCACAATGACGAAATATCTGTGTAATAATTTGTTTATGACATTACATCAAAACGTTGTCTACAATATAAGCCAGTACCCACAACCTCCATCACATATATTATACGCTAAGGTTAAGATGTCTGCTTCCCTTTTCAGAAAAAACCTCACAATTACTTCACATAAATTATATATAATTTTATAGATAATTACTTGTTCTACCGGCATCCTCAGATAAAAAAATATTATTGGTTTGTTTTTGTAAATTAATTAATTATTAAAATTATATATAGGACTGCTTTAATTTTGAAACAACGTCAACATGATTGACGGTCGGTAAATTTTTATTTACTTCGTTCGAATTATTGACACGGGTATTACTAGTTTATATTTAATAAATCTTTCTTCATCACATCCGAATAGAGCCTATGGAAAAATGTTAAAAAATGTTCTTGTTCTATTAATGTTCTCTTAATGTCACGTAACATATAGTCAAATTAAACTTTATTTGAGAGAATTCTATATTTTTTAAATTATAATTCTTTGGCGCGTTAGGTAAAAATTATCAGCCTAAATTTCTACAATGCGCACGTACACCATCACAAAAAATACGTCGCCCTGAAGTTAGCTAGTCAAAGAAGAAGTAGCTAGCAACGTGAAGTTAGGTAGCCAATGAAGCATAACTTATTACGTGCGTACATAAGTATAGACACGTTTTTTTTTTTCAAAGGAAGCTAAAGTAAGTCTATTAATTTTAAGTCTTCACGCAATTCAAGTTTCATACGAGGAATATTTAAGCGCTACGAGTTTAACGTTTAATCTGAAGTTTTCGTTAACGAATTTCAGTTTTAGTAAAACATATCCACTACACAAATCCTGTTATTTCGTAAGTATTTAACAGCACGTCTAAGTTTTTTTAGCTGTTAAATACCTGGTAATTGAACTTAACGTGGTACTGCGAACAGGATCAACGAAAATTATGAGATAGGTGCGTAAAAAATATTTCTGTAACGCACCAGCTTTAGTTATTTTAAAATCGTTAAAGTTTGTAATAAAAATTGAGAGTTAAATTCCATTTGCGGTCAATTGAAAATATATTTCACATATGAAAATCACCATCGATGTCGATAAATATCGATGAAATGCATAAAATATTCAAAGTCGTTAATCATATTATACGATATCTTTTTGACTTAGTTCCATTGCCAAGTCTTAAAATTTTAAAATTAAGGCAAATATTTGTAATGTTGCCAAAGTTTTGAACTCGTAACGTGATTTGCTCTTTCTTGTGTGTATACTTCATATTCGAAGTTTGTAATATATCATGTTTTGCTGGCACCTGCAACGCTATTTCGGTACTGACAAGAAATCGTTATTGAGGTCACTGCTTAAAGATTTCAAACCCAGTCTTTGATATAATGGAAATTTCATTCAGACTTTTAAGTACTTATTTTTATAGACCGTTTTATTGCATTTCTTTTTTGCTTTAGATTGCTGATTTTTTTGCTGTTGATCGAAAAGCTTATCGTCATAAAACATCAAGCTACGGGTCGTTTTATCGAATAAATACCGACGCTTGTATCAATTAACTCTTAATTTTTCTTAATTATTATTAATTGTTAAAATTGACTTTCAAATAATGATAGAATTAGATATTTGGATCATACAGGATTATAGATAAATTAATTACAATATAACGTAGGGTCATATAATGTTTAATGTATGGGAAAAGATCTTCTGAACAAAATATTGATGTTAAGACCCTACCGAGCACTATCTTTAGTCACTGCTAGAGATTTATTATGTGGATAAAGTCGAGTCAGGGTATTTCGTCTATCATAAGCCTTTTTTATGGAAATTGCTAGTAATCGATCTGATGGGTCACCTTACAAGTAAGCCAGCCGTTCATGAACACTTATACGTCTGAAAGGTCACATGCGACACTGAATAATGGGATTTAATTACTGCACGCTTACTCGTTAGGAAACACTTAATAAACTAGCCGACATGTGTGGGTTTACCTGCGTTAGCCTTAACGGTGCTCACTCTATTTGATTGTAATTTTATCATATTGTCACACGATCCAGTATGTAACATCCCACTGCTGGGCATGGGCCTCTTATCCACCACGCTACTCTACATCGGGTTAACGAATATATTCCTTAATATGAATAATGTTCGCTATCAGATATTGTAATAACTACCGGGATTGACAGCTTAACGAGCTCTCAGAGGCAAGGCGGGAAGACCCACGACAACAAACAACCAACCTGGTAATATTTGTATTTGTATAAACACAACTATCCACTCTAAACGGGAATCGAACCACTAAACCAGAGCGGTCGATTGCGTTACTGTGGCAATAAGTGCCGAATATATTCGTAGTGCCAAACAGACAGACTTTGTTTTATTGTGAATTTTAAAACAGTGGCAGTCAATGTTAAAATAATAATAATAATTAAAAAAAAATATTTGATCTAATTCGCACACCGTGTGCAGTTTGACCCAACTTGAAAAATAGGCTATATTTTTTTCGATATAAATAATTATTATATTTACAAAAAAGGTGGTACGATGTTCGCCGTTATTCGCTTCTATTGTTCTCTTAACGACTCTTATATAATTCGGTCGGATTCAAGTTTATCATATGTGCATATGATTACTTCATTATTTAAATTAGCAATAACAAAGTTCATGAATATACTATTAAAATAATTTAGCCAATGAAATCTAATTTGGCTGTATAAACGGATTCAAATGGCCCGTTTGCCGGCCTTAGAATGAGTGCAAATGGTACAGAAAGGCGCTGAAAATTACAACAATCATTATCACTAAAACAAATTAAAATCTAAAACTGATTAGCGATGATGTAAATGTGTTCCAGGACAGAGTTAATGTTTAATTCATTTATACACTAGCGACCCGACCCAGCTTCGTACGGTTGCAAATCTAAAATCTAAACTAACTGTGTTCCTCTACTATATTATGCATGTATTTTACATATAAACCATCCTGGGGAACCACTCTATTTACTAAAGAAAACCGCATCAAAATCATTTGCGTAATTTTAAAGATCTAAGCATAATGACAGCAGGAAGCGACTTTGTTTTATACTATGTAATGATATACTGTCGTAGTTGTAAAAATATCGAAGCTCTTTTGTGTCTTCGTTTTATTTTTAAATAATATAACTTAGTTTTCAACAAACCCAATGAGCTAAGATTTCGTTGTCTCGTCTTTTGTTTCTGAAATGATTTGTCTTATTATTTTTATAATTTGAGCGTATTCCTCAAATTTTCAAAAAAGTCTTATAATAAACCTAGGGATTATTTTATTATAGTTAGGCATAATCTTCAAAAAAGTACAAACTGATACAACTACTCAAAAGCAGAACCTTCTTTTCAGGGTCTTGACGCATTTGTATTAAAATTTAAATGTCTATCTGGAATACACGAGTATAATATTATTTTTGTTTAAATAGGATAGCTTTTTAATGCCAGATGAATAAATACGAGGTCAAGGTTTGAGTGAACTCACCTAGAAAATTAATACAGTTAGAATTACCGACGAACATTATAAGAGACACGATTATGATCTTAACTAACATTACTAAGATCTCTCGAGAATTAACTGTTCTTTAGATAACTTCTATGTTTTTCTTTATTTGTTTCAATACAAAGTTGCTTCAAAATACGCTTAATTACTTCTTGTCGCTGTTGTCTTGTCTTCTTGTTGAAATCGACGAGTCCAAGTGTCTTGATCGTCATGATATTCATGATAAGAATTAATACTGATTAATATGTGATTTTTGTTTTTCTCGTACTTCAGAACATGTGACATAATTTCATTTATATATTCGACGAAATTGAGATTGTTAAACACTTTTAATGTATCTGTTTATTACTATATAATTGTGAACTAGCAATAGTATAAATGAATTTTATAATCCAAATTATTGCATAACTAGCTGGTTCCGTACTTTATCTAAAGAAAGTAATGAAACCGCCGTAATTCTAAAAATAACCTGCAATGTATAAAAAGAAATTCTGGTATTATTATATCAGAATAGCGAAGCAGCAAGAAATGTCATAAAATAAAGTATTTCTTTTAAATAAAAGAAGGAGACTATCCAGTTCCACTTATTAATTTTACGGTTATAATGCATATATGTTCGTTAAAAAATAACAACTGAAATAAAAAAAATATTTTGAATTATACCTTAGAAAAATATGGATACAATACAAATTTACCGTATTGTTAGTTGTTTTTCTAGGAAAGCACGTTTCCATAATTATGTTTGTGACACGTGAGCTCGTGATCCCCTTTCATTGTGTCCGATAATGAAGGTGCCTCTATAAAAGGCCATACCTATCTCTAGAGCCACTTCCATTTTATATAGCGTTGATTACGTACACTATGACAATATAAATTAGGTCGTAGGGCTTTTACGAATTTGACGTAGTTGTGCTAATCTTAACAATAAAAAAAGTAATAATTTAAAATAAATCCTTGCGTCTCACTTTGATTTGGTGATATTTTTGATACCTTTATCAAATAAAAAAAAACATGTGTTATTAATTTAAGGCATTGTTTTATTACGAGTACGATAGATATTAGCGTCTGTTAAATAACTTACAAATGTTCCCTTACTACGAATAAGTTATAGGTTATAAAAGTCACGCTATGACTTGACAAGAGTAGATATAATTGTATCAAATTTTATGATACAGAATATCAATACGTCCCAAACCGCGTGGGTTGTTTTAGACTCATCCCTTTAACTATCATATCTATTACAGAAACTTCAGTTCGTAAGTTCCGGATTATGCCTAACTAGGCTATACCCTTTAATTAGGCTGAAAGAACTTCGAGAAAAAAGCCGACAGGAGGATCCACTTGGGCTGAGCGGTATTTGGCAAGCTTCGCTGAGTCTTCACTTCGACGATTCCACAATGCTTGCAGAAAAAAATCTTTAAAGAATGCGTCCCGCCTGTTTCGACCAAATCAAGGCCAAGTACACTGACGAAGGTACTAGTCCACTATGCTTGGATTCTGATGTAGGGACTAGTCAACTAGGCTATGCTTGGAATCTCTCTCAAAGATAAGATCGGAAATGAGACCATTACAACAAAAGTAGGGCCTGTAGAATAAGCAAGTTGAAGTGACAGTTTGCTGGTCACCGCTGTCGCAGGGCCGATAAACGTTGAAGCAAACGTGTACTTTACGGTGGGAGCTGGATGAAGACAGAGGAGAGCTGGGATGTTTGGCGCGAACTTGGTCCTATGTCCTATCCTGTCCTATGTCCAGCAGTGAACTGCGATAGGGTAAAGGGAGCAAGCATAACTATTATATTGATTTTTATTGTTACTAAAAAAACATGTAAACACAATTTTAACATATAAACTTACCTTACGTATTTTATTTTGTAATAGTCATTTTGAGCAATGTACAATTCACGAACATGTTAACTAAAATTGAGATATCAATTACTGATTGCTCGCAAACTATCAAACACCTTTTAATTTTATTATTAAATAATTGGATATTTAGTTGTTCGAATTGCAATTTGACATAAAGTATTGCTTTAAAAATCATTTTGTCAATAAAATTGTATAATATAAAAATAACAAAAATATATTTAAAGTATATTTCATAAAACGTTATGTGGTAGCACATAAAAATACAGTGGAATTGAGAACCTCCCCTTTTTTGAAGTGAGTTGATAAAGTAACTGCTAAATCGTTAAATCTTGACAAAAGGAAAAATAAAGAATTTGTGTAAAGAGATATGCATAATACGCGAAACAATCTGCTAGCGGTAGTTCATATCCTCTTATGAGGAAAAACGTACCCAACGCTGTATCGCGGAAGCCATGAAGCCTACTTATACAAAGTAAGTGGGATTCGCAAGTAAATGAAGGAAAACGATGAGCAAATACTACAGGATGACAAATCGACCTTGAGAATGTAGGAATTCGAATCATTTAGTACAGATTGCTTGCTTTTTTATTTTGTCTCTATTAATATTTAGTACAATTTCGACAACTCATTGGCGTTGCGGTGCAACAGCACTGGTTAATGGCTATATAGTTTAATATATCATTACATAGTATAGAACAAAGTCACTTCCCGCTGTCTGTATGCTTAGATTTTTAAAACTACGCAACGGATTTTAATGCGGTTTTCTTTAGTAAATAGACTAATTCCAGAGGAAGGTTTATATGTATAATACGTGCATAATATAGTAGAGGAACACTTATAGTTTTAGGGGTTTCTAATGTGATGTCGTAAATAAACACATTTTTTGCGCTTACATTTCAAATGTTTATTTGATTATATATTTTATATTTAGTATCAGCATTGCAACTGTTCAAATCTCGGCGGATCGCTAGTTATTAACAAATTAATTAATAATAATATATTTATAATTATGTCTACCAAATTTATGACTACCAAATTTTATCAAAATATGAGTACATAATACCGTGTATTATTTATCAGTAACTGTACTGGAAATTTAAGTTTACGGAAAAAACTCCCGTCTCGTGTCAGGGAAACAGCCTTAAGAGTGGGAACCGCTGCGGAAGAAGTTGAAACGACTGAACAGTTTGTACCATTGTAGTGCATGTTATTGCTTCCACTGGTGACAAGAGGGCTGGTGCATTTTTTGCCCAAAGAACCGGCATAGCGATTCAACGGGGAAATGCTGCCAGCATTCTTGGCACGATTCCACGCGGACATTTGATTTATACCATAACTATCTGTAAATATTTAATTCTTAAGGTGTGAATTGTTAATATGTATAATATTGTAAAATTTCGAAATAAATATTAATTATATTTATTTTACTTTTAAATTTATAAATACTGCTACTATTCAAGTTAATTTGTCGTCACTTAGCAATTAACTTTATAATATTCCATTATATTTTGATCTGGTTTATTTTATATTTGTAAGAATTACCTCAAAGAGTCTCAATCTGATTTTAAATACTCCTAAATAATTCAAGACAGGATTAAAGCCTATTATATAACAAAAAATAAATACATCTTTGTATATATTAACATCGAATTTACTTATTTATATATGACGGGCATCCCGTCCTGGCTTTGCACGGGTATTTAAGAAAAATTTCAAAAAATATTTTTGTTTTCCTATTTTTTTTTTTTGGAATTATAATATAGTCTATGTCACTCGCGGATAGTGTAGCTTCCCAACAGTGAAGGAATTTTTTAAATTTAGAGCCTATTCAATATAAACAAACAAACAATCAAATATTTCCTCTTTATAAAATTATTATAGATTTAAATTATATACGAGTACGATTTAAATATAATATCTTATAACATTCAAACACACACGGTCACCTGCTCCCATGGTAGGCAACTTAATGCTTGTGATACAGATAACAGCCGACCGTAATAACTTTTTTTTGATAAATATGCATACAAATAATATCTACATATATAAATAAATACAACCATTACACTCAGGCGGGAATCGAAACCGAAACCCGCGGAACAAAAAGCAGGTCAACTACATCTAGTCGGGTTTAGTTAATTATTTTTAAATAACGTAGGTATATTAATTTGTTTACGAAAATTTTGCTTTATTTATACGATAACTTATTTTAATGATTAGAATTAGTCTTGAAAAGCGTTGGTGTGCTAATTTAACTTCGTATCGTAGCTTTTGTAGCAATAAATAACTTCTAAACAAATTTAGTATTATTAATATACATACATATAAAAAAATCAAATTTCTTTCTTACAGTTCATTTTGGTTAATTGAATAAATGTACCACTGACATAATTATCAAATTATCTTACATAAGAAATATATTATCTGTAAAACAATACTCTGTTACCTTCAGTTTGTTAAAAAGAAATTATTATTTTAACAATACGACATCCTAATTTTACAGCTAATTTCATAATAGAATTTCCAATTTAGTATCGTATTTATGTATGCAAGAATATTATTATAACTTTATCCAGCATTTTTAATTGTCAGTAAATAAATCAGTTTATAGTATAACAGCACTTACTGTATCGATATGAATAGTAAGTTATATTTATATTTTGATCTTCATCATTATTACAGCCTATACAGTCCACTGCTGGACATAGGCCTCCACAAGTTGACGCCAAAAATAACGTGAACTCATGTGTTTTGCCCATAGTCACCACGCTGGGCAGGCGGGTTGGTGACCGCAGGGCTGGCTTTGTCGCACCGAAGACGCTGCTGCCCGTCTTCGGCCTGTGTATTTCAAAGCCAGCAGTTGGATGGTTATCCCGCCATCGGTCGGCTTCTTAAGTTCCTAGGTGGTTGTGGAACCTTGTTATCCCTTAGTCGCCTCTTACGACCCCCACAGGAAGAGAGGGGGTGGCTAAATTCTTTAGTGCCGTAGCCACACAGCACATTTAATTTTTTATTTTGATCTTAGAGTTTCATTATTTTGACTAATACTTGATTTATTTTGTAAAATATTTTTTTTTTGAATAACGGTCGTTGTTTTCATGTAGTCAAGTCCAGTCGCGTAACAATAAACTTCTTCTTTAAGGTTACTCCAACAAAAAAGTACGTAGTAGGTTTCATGAACGTGGAAGCCACAAAATTGGTCCCAGACAGCTTATCCACCTAATTGGGTACATTTAAATGAATAATGCACGGGAACTTACGTGATAGCACAGGACAGTCATCGTTTTATTACCAATGAAAGTGTTTGAGTTTCTTTGATACCTCTTTATATCTATTATACCAATACCAATCATCAGTTAAATTATATGCAAATACTTCAAAATGTTCATAATGTTCTGTTCAATATTCCGGTTTAGAAATTTCAAACTCGACTAATTTTGAATTTGTACATTCATCTTTCATTTAAATAAAATGGAGGTATTAGAAACTTAAGTTATCACTGTTCAATAAGTAGTATAACCACAAAAACCAATAGGAAATTTAAATATTATTATTTGTGTGAATGCATAACACAATCGGGTCGGGAAAAAATCTTTTCGTATCTTTAACCGACTTCAAAAAAGAAGGGAGGTTACTTGGTACCGTGATATGGAAACCAGGATCTGATGATGGGATCCCAAAGAAATCGATGGGAACCCTCGAGAATCGTAGTGACGACTTGTGCGTTTGTTAATTTTTTTTGTCTACTTACGTTGTATTATTTGTCGATGTAATTGAAGTCGTTTTTTTTTCGTTTGTTAGCAAACACAATTATTTAGTAAGTAGCAATACAATCTTTGTGGTTGTATTGTTTGTATCTTGCTGGTTTTGATACCATAAAAAAATTATATTTTAAGAATTAAATTAAAAAGTAAAAAACAGTTTCCCACCACTTTTAATTTTGTTTTCTGCCTGCCAAAATGGGCGAATCAAACGAAGAAATTCGTAACATTTTAAAGTTTTTTCATTTTTAATTTGGACCTAATGCAATATCAGTAAGAGGAGCACAACAAAGTAACAAAACTGGCTTAACCTTTTATGCTTAAACACTGTTATTTTTAAAATATTTATTTATATTCGCAGGAAAAATTCATCGTAGAAAAAGGAATAATTTGCTTAAACCAATTCAAATTTAGCTGAGTTATTTTTAGCATATTATACCTACTTTTAATACCAAAGCAATATTTATAATAAGTAGATAATGATACTGCGTCGTCAAATTTTGTAAATTGCCTTATATCTCTCTCTTAATAAAAGATTATAAGACGTGTAGGAGTGGTGATGAAAAAAAGAAAATTCGCGAAGCAAAAGCTGATTTTTTCCCTATGATTTTTTTTATAACAGCTTTTATGAAATTTTCCTCAGGATATTATTAGGCGTTAAGTAATGAAACAGGTGTCGATTTCCATAAAGTAAATTCGTTTCAGAAGCTTGACTTTTTATATAAAACAAAATAAAGTTTAAATTTTAAATTAGACTTACGATGTTATCAGTTACTAAAAGTTTGTTTTATTGAATTGCTGGACATTTTTTTTTTATAATGTAGAAATGTCAATCATTACATAGTATAAAACAAAGTCGCTTCTTGCTGTTTGTTGTATGCTTAGATCTTTAAAACTACGCAACTGATTATGATGCGATTTTCTTAAGTAAATGGAGTGATTCCAAAGGAAGGTTTATATGTATAATACATGCATAATATAGTAGAGGTACACTGATAGTTTTTGCAACCGTGTGAGGCCGGGGCGGTAGCTAATAAATAAAAATAATAATCACATGATTTTATTTTTAATTTTTTTAAATGTGTGTTACATCAGTACTTGTTACAAGATGGACCGATATCGATGATTCTTTTTTTAATCGAAAGGTGGTGGGTTTTATGTAGTTTCATTTAAATTTAATTGGAATCTAACTAGTGCTTATCAAGCTATATCTAAAAATGCGTATTTGCTTGACTATTTTTTTCGTCGTCTACGTTGTATTACACCGCATAACTTTTCACTGGGTACACCGATTTTGATTATTCTTGTTTTAACCGAAAGCTGATGCTTGCTTTGTAGTCCCTTTTAAATTTGATCAAGATATAATGAGCAATCTTTGGTGAAACGTATTTATGTGATGGCATTACGACAACGACGCGTACGCACACGTTTATAGTTGAGTTTAAATTTTAAAAAAAAAGTATACACGAAAATACATGTGATTGCAGTCTCGTGGAAAAGGCAGCACCAAGCACCATCCAAGACGCGTCGCTAGTTTTAGCAGTAATGTATTCTATCTCGTTCTCTCCTATACATTTATGTATTTGTTTCTTTATCGTAGCACATCAATTATCAAATCACAACAATTCTAAAGAAGTTTGACTTCAAAAATACACATTTACACATAAAGCACGAAACAATAAACGCGTAGCAAGTGTTACGTTCAACTGGTTATTGGTTGGCGGTTATGAAAACGCTCGATGATTGCCCATACCCTGAGCATCCATATTGAACCTTTTGTTTCGACGTTAAACATCCTCATTTTCTCGGCCATGAACGTCTTTGTTTATCCACAATTTATTGATGTTTGACGATATCATGATTTGATTTTTCTATGACCTTACATTGTAACGATTTGACAATATTTGAACGTCACCGTTTTTCGTGCGTATTATTTACGAAATTTACGTAAATGTTCCGTCCTTATTTTGAAACTTTGTTACTATTTGTATAGTAAATTATACAGTTTATATCATTAAATTTGAAAAGTTAAGTGCCATATTTACAAGATAAATATTTTAGCAGAACTCGCGCAAAAGTACCTTTAAGTCTTACATACAATACGTACACTTTGTCTATAACTTTAACCTTCCTGTAATCACGCGTTGATCTGTTAGTCTGTTAGCATTACTCATTGCTTTTTGGTTTATCACTTTCGCATTTATAATAATCTATACAAATAAATTAAATTGGACTGTCTGTTTGTAATATTGAAATAATTGTTTCTTTCTAAATGCATATGGATGTATAAATCGTACATAAAACAAAATAACATTTTTTACAATTTTTGTCTGTCTGCCTGACTGTTTGTTCCGGCTAATCTCTGAAACGCCTTGACCGATTTTGACGGGACTTTCACTGGTAGATAGGTGATGTAATAAGGAGTAGCTTAGGTTACTTGTATTTTAGAAATTTATTAAATTTAAATTTATTTGAGATCTAAAAATTACTTTTCGAGTTATATCTAATAATGCGTTTTTACTTGACGCTTTCTTCGTCGACCTACGTTGTATTATACTGCATTACTTTTACTGGATGTACCGATTTTGATAATTATTTTTTTGTTGGAAAGGAGATATCGTAGTTGGTACCTAGTTTGGTACCATGATAAGGAAACTGGGATCTGATGATGGGACCCCAGAGAAATCGAGGGAAACCTTTGAAAATCCGCTATAACTTTTTACTGGGTGTACCGATTTTGATAATTTTTAATTTTATCAAAAGCTGATGTTTATCATATGGTCACATTTAAATTTTATCGAGATCTGATAACTACTTTTTGAGTAATCTTTGATAACGCGTAGTTACTTGACTATTTTTTCGTCGATCTACGTTGCATGTCATCGATGTAATTGAAGTCTTTTTTTTCGTTTGCGAGCAAACACAATTATTTTACTCCCAAGTTACTTTTTTCATAGAATTTCATTGACCTATTTAAATTATTTATATACTTTCAAATTACTTCCATTATTATATGAGCCCAAAAGTGGTGGTATCCTTTTCTCAAGTCATGAATTCATTGTTTCAATACAAAATCAACTAACTTATAAAATCAACTATTTAAAAATGCGAATCACGTTACGAAATAACAATCCAAGACGCTTTTGCTTGGAATTTTCTGTTGTTCTCTTTAGAAAATAAGCCGTAATTACCACTCTTAGCGTGAGCAAAACGCTTACAAATTATTCTTTTACCTTAACTAACTTTTCTTCTAGGTCAAGATTGCCAACCGGCTTAATAAATTAAATTGTTTTATTATAAACGTACGTTAGTCTACCGGTTAATTCTATTTTATTTCAAATTATCTACCGCGGTAAATTTTTACTTCTTTCTTTTAAAAGGCTGTTAATTTTGTTTTAAGTTATCTTTGTTGCTTAAGATAAAACGAATTTCAATTTTAATTTCGCTTTATAATTTAAAAATACGTGCTTAAATTTTATCAATTAAATTTTAAACTAAGCCTTAAGTGAACGGTTTGAGAAAGTTTAAATACATTTGTTTGAATATAAGTTTTAAAAATAAAATATACTTAATGTTATGAGTTCCTATTTTTTTTTTTGGTACAGTAAATTCAGGTCACCTTAAATAAGGTTAATTGCACTCGTATTCTTAACGTTTTTAATCATTAAACATAAATTTAAAATATTATAAGCCAATATTCAAATACCATAAGTAACGTTACAATTTCTTTCACAGAGCTGCCGTCAAAGCCGGTGATCTTCGATGAGTTCGGCAAAGAAATAGTTGGCATCGCCGGTCCGTACAACGAGGGGGGTGACTTCAAACTTATTTGCACAGTGAACGGAGGTAAGTAGAAGGGCTTTGTGTTTCCTGTGTCTACAAACATTTCCAGTCCTCTCGTAAACGGATCGATTGAAGCGAATAATCGTGTTTGCTAGCAAACGAAAAAAACCGACTTTTCGCAGGTTTCTCTTGATTTCTATGGAATCCCATATTCAGAACCTGGTTTCCTTATCACGGTATCACCTTCGAGATATTTACTTTCGAACAAAAAAAGAATTAAAATCGGTTCATAAACGACGAAGCTATCCGCGAAAACATAAAAAAATATACGCTCGAATTGGGAAAACTCCTCCTTTTTTTAAGTCGGTTAATATATGAGTTTTAGTAGGTATTACCTTTTCAAACGATTAATATAATTACGTCAATCAAATGGATGTCTGCTCGTGTTTCGTTCAGGGTTTTTACTGTTACCATTTCATCCTACATTCAATCGTTTCTGTGGGCTTACAAATTGTACCTTTTGTTTTTACATTTTTGAACAGATAATGGTATTAACTCTGAGCATTTTCGGAAATTGTCTCTTTAATGTTTTGTACAGGTTTAAATAATAAATATATGAAATATAACATCTTCAAAATGCTTTCAAAGGCTTCATTTTTAATGTTTTAATATTACTTATTAGCGGAATTTTCTGTATGTGTTGACAAAGTTGAAGTTTTTTTTCGCCATTTGTTTAAATCTTAATCATTATACAAACAAAGACTTGTTAACTAATTTTAAAAAATAGCGTCTCTTAAATATATGTAGAATATTGAAATTAAAAATATAAAACATCAAATGAATTTGGTCGTTTAAAAGACCGTAAAGTTACACGTTACTGTCACACATGTTTTTACAATACATGTTTTCCATCCCTATGCGAAAAAGTTACTACATCTTGAAATTTATAATAAAAAAAATCGTAATTAAATTAATCATAATCAGCATTATTCTTTGTATTTTCTTTTATATCATTTTATTGTATTGTTGCAAAATATATTAAAGGCTACTCTCCCGGTGACTTTATTCTGCTAAAAATAGCAACGCCGTATCCCGCTACAACGGGTGAGAGACTCAGTATTATTATAAGCAGTAGAGACAACATCTTCTCCCACGGGTGACCGCACATTAACAATACGAGGTATTATTTCTGGCTTTAATAAAAACAAAGTGTGTTACTTAGCGTCGCAAAACCCCAAATTGTCGAAGCGGAGTGTATATCAAAAAGTAACAACGCTTCTTTACAGGTAATCCTACACCAAGAGTACAATGGCTGCAAGGGGATACAGTGCTCGCTACACTAGCTGCGGGTGAATTACAGCCACCAGGGAGCAGCAGGTCGTTGACCCTCGTCGTATCTAACGCTACAAGAGCGCACTTGTCTTCTGTGTACATGTGTACAGCGGATAACACTCTGTTGTCTCCGCCTCAGCGAGCTTCAGTCAAGATTGACTTGTATTGTAAGTTTTACTCATGTTATTTATTATACTAATAACAAAAACATTAAATTTACACACGTAAACACATCTTACAAATATTCTGTTTCAACTTTATATAATATGAAATTCGATAAAAATCGGTTTACATTTTAATAAAAATTAAAATAAAGAATCCACATATTGACTCGTATATAATATCTATATATAATATCTATACTATAGAGTGAAAGGGTTAAAAATTAATCCAATATCTTACGTTCATTATTCTCTCAAAATAGAAAATCGATATATTTATTACAAAAGTAGATATTGACACGATTCACCACTGGATAAAGGTGATATCATCCTATTTTTCCAATACCAGTTAACTGATAAGTATCTTAATATTGACAACATACTATTTTGGTTAAATAATAATATATAATGCCAATTATATTTCTGTTATAATTAATCAAACAGCAACAAATAAAAAGTATTAGGCTAAAGTTCGACATTGCTAGAATATCTTGGTATAAAAATAATCTGTACAATTTTGAGGTTGATCATATAAAATGTCTCATACTCGTATATGTCTGTAAAACTTGGATAAATGATTATTAAAGCGGATGCGACCCTAAATCTGGTGAAAACGCATTAGGCCCTTAATGAATGTATATGGAACGGGAAAGGTGTTTCGGCATCGCTTTAAATGGAAGACCGTTGTTTTTGTCTAGACAAGGGAAACCTTATAAATCAATATATTGAAGGGTGATATATAACATAGAATGAAGTTATTTATAGTGTATTTATTTTATAAATATTTTATTTTTCTATTCGATGCGATATGTTTCATTATTTTTCTTTTATATAAACCTTGTTTTGACAATAACGAACAAAAGAAAATCTACTTTGGAAGAATCGTTTGAAACTTATCTTATATATAAAATTCTCGTGTCACAATGTTAATCACAATACTCCTCCGAAACCGCTGAACCAGTTTTTATGAAATTTTGTGTGCATATCAGGTGGGTCTGAAAATCGACATACATCTAATTTTCATACCTCTAAGTTATAAGGGGGGGATTAAGGGAGGTTAATAATATATATGGCAAAACAACGTTTGCGGGGTCAGCAACGTTTTGTTTTTTTATATAAACAGTAAATTTTCTTAATCTATTTAACTATATCGAATTTAAAAATGCCATTAAAAAAGGTTGAAGTAAAATCCATGTTATCTTGTGAAATAAAATTTTAGACATAATAATCAATCGGCTCATTCTTGGTAAATTCTTCTTCTTAAGCGTAAAATCCTTTGTTAGACAATGGAATGTCTGCGTTATTTTAAGTACTCTCATCATCTATTACATTGTTATGGTTCATTCTTATGATGTTCACCTCAACAAAAATACTTAAGATATATTTTTTGGTTCATTTTATGTTCCTATTGTGGAGGAATTACTTCGTACTTATTCTTTAAAATGTTTTTATGTGCCTTATACATTACAAAAAAAAATAATGATAAATATTTAAAAAAAAATGACAATAATTACTCAAACGAAATTGTTATAATATTAAACGGCTTTACTTAGTAGATACAGCGACATGACCGCAGTTAAAGTTTAAATCAAAATAAATAAATTAATAAATAAATAAATAAATGCATCTCACTCAATGGTCCCCAGTAGGATTTTCTCCTGCGTTGGGGGTCTGGAAACACACAATACACAAGCACAAACGCCCAGACCACGACAAACATCTATATGGCAAATGTCTGTCGTGAGCGAACCCGCAACCGCCAGCGCAACAGCCAATGCTGTGACCACGCCAACGCGTCGTATAAGAAGTCTAGTTAAGCAAGATTAATAGCATGGACAGTTGATATAGCTATTTCATTTCACAACTTATATATATATATAATATCTTAAGCTAGGTTCTGAGCAAAATCTCGGTTAAATTCGGGACGCGTCTCGCGCAAGCTTAATAAGTTACTGTAAGGAATAATAGAAGAGATTTGTTAATTAACTTGAGCGAGTCTTTATTGATAATAAAATCATGACATTCATAACTTTAGCCTTTGTCGTCTCTTATAACGTGTTATGATATTTATGAATGAAGCGTTTTCATAGTTAATTCAAATAATAGGCTAAGGTCGTTCTTCATCACAGACTAATAAAATTAAATGTTTGATATTTTTACATATACTTAAGAGATAAGCAAACAAACGTCCGGCTCACCTGATGGTAAGCGGTTACCGTAGACTGTAGATGCTTGCTTCACAGAAGCATCGCAAACGTGTTGCCAACTACTTCTGACCATCCCTAGCAGTTTTTGGCTACCTTAATTACAAAAGGAATAATGAAATTCTGTAAGGTTGAATTACTTTCCTAGTCGGGTTGCTCCAGATATTGAGCAGAATATTTCCTATTTATCGATAAAAAATGATTTTGTTGTGACGAGTTGACAAGTTTTACTTTTTGAGTAAAAAAGTAAAACTTGTCAACTCTAACTAAGTTTTTGAGTGTGCTGTGTGGCTACGGCACTAAAGAATTTAGCCACCCCCTCTCTTCCCGTGGGTGTCGTAAGAGGCGACTAAGGGATAACAAGGTTCCACAACCACCTTGGAACTTAAGAAGCCGACCGATGGCGGGATAACCATCCAACTGCTGGCTTTGAAATACACAGGCCGAAGACGGGCAGCAGCGTCTTCGGTGCGATAAAGCCAGTACTGCGGTCACCAACCCGCCTGCCCAGCGTGGTGACTATGGGCAAAACACATGAGTTCACGTTATTTTTGGCGTCAACTTGTGGAGGCCTATGTCCAGCAGTGGACTGTATAGGCTGTAATGATGACTTTTTGAGTAATCTACATTACCTTGTGTGCAAACGATGAATAAAACCTCACGATAGGTGAGAGATTTAGTTAGCGCCTGCTACAACTACCTTGTTTTAAACATTCAACACTGTCTCCGCCATACGCTACGTACAACGATAGCAAAGAATCCAAATTGTTACAAAAATATAACAATTTTTATTCATTCTTTACTTAGCCGCTACAATATTTTTTTACGAAAGTTGGTATTTCTAAAATGTAACATTTCAAGTTACACACTTAACACATCATCATCAGTAATTAAAAATAACATTTAAATATGGTTTTATGACTTCAATAACAACCTTTTTTATAGAACGTAGAAGAAAGACCGCTCAAGAGTAAAAAGTTACAAACTTTAGTTCAGTTACTACAAAACCACGTATTTTACTGCATAATTATAGTATTTTCTATAAATTCCATTTTTAGCCCATTTATTTGTTTATCGGCGAGTTGCACGAAGCAAAATTAAAATTTAAGTAGAGAGTCGCTGTTTCTACTAAGTGAAGTAATTTAAGTAGAGATTAAACTAATTTAATCACAAGAATTTCATACAATTCTTGCGATTAAATTAGTTTGATCACTACTTAAATTTTAATTTCTTTTCGTGCAACTCGGCGTATAACAAATAAACAACAAAAACATTCTAATTCCATGAAAAATAATTTTCATTCATCAGTATAGGTTTATATATTACTCGTGTATTTGCGACATTGACGTGGTGAAACCAAAAAAAATCTTTACAAGAATCTAACATAAATAAAAATGTATTTACGTGAAATACGTTCCACTAACGTACCAAATTGGTTTTGCTACCAAATTAAATAAGTTCTTAAATATACATTCACTTCGTGTTTAATGAAATGGTCATTTCGCCCTTGTAAGAGAATTCATAATTCAATTCACTACACTGCTTCAATATAGTTTCACACGTCATAAATTTTTTCCAACTGCATGCACCTTTTCAATATATTTAACTGATGAACGCGATATAAAATTTAAATGACAGCTTTTGAAAAACTCAGATGTCCCGAAACTATGTAACGAGGGCGTGTAAATGCGATTCAGACTTTTTAATACGCTCGTAATATTAATTATATTTAAAAAAAGTAGCTCGCACTTGTAATCGGTGGGAAACGGTGTAAGTTTTAGCTTAAATAATTTTTGTTTATACGCTGTGTAGGTTACACAGATTGTAATACTACTCTTGGTCTGTCCCAAAAAAATAATTAATCTCTAAAATGTTTGTTCACATAATTTCGGAACGATTATTGCACGAAATAAAATAAAATAAAATAAATTGTTGAGTTTGAAGCTTTTAAACGTTTAAATTTGATATTTTTTGAGTTCGATATTGTTTTAATTTAGCTTTCTATAAGACATACACTCACTCACTCACTTCAAGCCCACCGCAGTCCACTGCTGGACATAGGCCTCCCCAAGTTCGCGCCAGACATCCCGGTCTTCCGCAATCCTCATCCAGCCTACACCGGCAATCTTACGTAGATCGTCAAACAAGACATACACGTGTTCCATTAATTCGATCTCGAGGCTATCTAAAAGTGTCAAAATTATTTTCATTTGTAGTTTATCCAGTGGAAGTAATTAGCCTAGTTTTATTTTAGTAGGGTATTACTTAAAATAACTTATAATCCCACTATCAAACACAACTAAAGACAGGCAGATTATTATTAAAGCGAACAGTAGACCGTAGACTACTCAAGCTAATTTATATATATCTAAACTTAAATTTAAATATTTAAGAACATTTTTCTGTTAACAATGTCAGCATAATTAAAGTCTTACAATTCAACCGTCATACACAGCACACTTCCTTAATATAAAGTTTGGAGAATGTATTAAAATTACGACACAGAATACTACCTACGGGGACTCGTTGCATCGTTGTGCCAGCAAAAGAAACCGTATTTAAGTAATCGAATACGGCTGGACTTATTTCGTTCGAGTTTCTCAAGTATACTTGTTTTACTTGAAATTACACAACAGGCATTGCAGGTGCAACTTCTGTACGAGTGTCGAGAAAATTGCAACTGTACAAATGTTTGTTTCTTACAGTCTTTCAGAGAATGGAACTCTTATGGAATACGTTTTTAGTTTGCTTAATAACGTTTTTCTAATATTACTAAGTAATAAATAGTTCTAATGAGTAGTAAACAAATGATAAAATGGTAAACTCACATCTCTGTATAACTTTTCTATTTATCGTATTTTACCAGTAAATTTAGTCTTATTTTGAAGTAAATTTAACTAAAATAGTAACTATGTATTTAATCATTTCTATAGCTAAGACTATGTATGTAGCAGAATATAATATGGCTATTTTATATGACTTCTTCCCTGTTGGTATGTCTGAGCTTGTGGGTCTCCCCAACGTGCCTCGGAGAGCACTTTAAGCCGTAGGTCCTGGATTTTGTCATAAAATACCCATCGTTACTCACTCTAGCCAACCCATAGTAGAGCAGCATAGATTAGTGTATTAAGCGCCAATCCTTCTCCTACACAAAGAAAGAAGCTTGTGCCCAGCAATGGGAAGTTAAAGCTGAATGCATGCATGCATATTATTTATTAATTATATAACGTGATGTAAAAGCTTATAACACTTAAAGACATATAATTTTAGTTTCTGTAACAATATCTTTAAGAAAAGTGTACCTAATTATATTACTGAAAGAAGTTGATATTCTTGTACTATAGTAACCAAGAAATTCATTTTATGAAAATAAAATTATTCATATTTTCTTATGAAACTGTATACGAATAGAGCTATAGAATTCTGTGTTGTATTTACTTTATTAAATTTATGCTAGGCTACAGTGTCATAAAAACTTGAAAAATGTTCGCGATTTGAGTGTATTTTCCCCCTTTGTCTTGTCCCTATTAATAATAGGTTATTTTAGGAAAATGTATATTAGAAACAATTCAAATAAAGGTAATAAAATTCTAGGTTTTAGTGAATGAACTCCTCCGTATCTTATATCTAATAAAAGATCAGAATTCAATTCAATTAGAAGATTCTCGGAATATTTTTCACGCAAATGATCATAAAAATAAGTCTCCTACGACGTGTTTCATACACAAAAAGATAACTAGGTTGTCTGCCACATCTCGCATTCAAGTGGAATAAAACCTTTCAGCAAATATGAGGTTCTCTGGAATATTATGAAGCAATTTTGTATTGAATTTGAACTGAATACGACTTGTATATAAGTTTTGTATCAATGAAGTTTCTTTTATTATTTTCATACTTATTTCAGTGTATTTTAAATTTATTATTGTGGATGGATGTTCACATAAAGTTGTTTAATTTATCGATATAAACTAGCTGTGTCCTGCGATTTCATCTGCGTCAATTTGAGAAAAAGGGTACTAAAATGTTATATAGCCTATAATAGCCTTCCTCGAAAAATGGACTATCTAACACAAAATAATTTTTCAATTCGAACAAGTAGTTCTTGACATTCGTGCATTTGAACAACCAAACGCTTCAACATCAAAATATTAGTATAGATTCTTATATTATATTCATATTCATCATCATCACCATTTCAACCTATTGCAGTCCACTGCTGAACATAGGCCTCGACAAGTTCGCGCCAAAAATGGTACAAACTCATCTGTGTTGCCCATGGTCACCACGCTGGGCAGGCGGGTTGGTGACCGCAGGGCTGGCTTTGTCGCACCGAAGACGCTGCTGCCAGCCAGCAGTTGGATGGTTATCCCACCATCGGTAGGCTTTATAAGATCCAAGGTGGTAGTGGAAATGTGTTATCCCTTAGTCGCCTTTTACGACAACCATGGGAAGAGAGGGGGTGGCTATATTCTTTAATGCCGTAGCCACACAACTAATATCATTATCTCATAATTCATCTTGAATCAAAATATCCATATGATATATGATGATAATGTCATCTGATATATAAAATTCTCGTGTCGCGGTGTTTGTAGTTAAACTCCTCCGAAACGGCTTGACCGATTCTCACGAAATTTTGTGTGCATATTGGGTAGGTCTGAGAATCGAACAACATCTATTTTCATCCCCCTGAATATTAAGAGTAGTCCACCCCAAAACATATTTTTTTAATTTTTAGATAAATTATTTATTTTTTATTTTATTATGATTTGGCGTTGAAAAATACATACAACCCTAAATTTTCACCTATCTACCACCAACCCCTATTTTTACAACGTTTGCCGAGTCAGCTAGTATCTTTATATATCTTTGTCGCTGTTGAAGATGCATCATTAGTATATGGAAGAAAGCTGTTTACACAAATTAAATTTCTGAAGACACGCATAAATATTTAAAAACCAATATAATATAATATGTCAATCCTTTTTCATTACTGACATTATTCTACAATTTTAAAATCTAAAATACGCCACATCTACGATACATCTTGTCGATTTGGAACCTTTATTTAAATACGTTCTTTATTTGAGGGGAGAGTTTACCGTATCGACGAGATGAACATTAAAAGTTCGATAGTTACAAAACCTATGAACATTTTGTGTTGTGGGTTTCTTTTATTTTTCTTTTTTACCAATTTTACAATGTTTTTAATAGTTATTCTGCTATTCGGGTCAGAGACAAATACAACAAATAAAAAACCATGAAAATCGTCCAGACGTTCTCGAGTTATGTATCCGAAGAACCCCGACTTTGTTTTATATATTTAGATATACAACAAATAACTCTTATTAAATTTGATCATCTATACATAAAAAAATTGTAACTATCCAATGAATGAGAATGTACATGAGAAAAATATAGGAATATCACATTAAATAATATAATACGGTATTTATTTCAATTATTAATAATAATAATCATTTATTTCTATATACATATAGGTATTGATTGTCTCGAAGTAATTACAATTTTTCATATCAAATACCCGTAATATTTCTCTGCCTGTCTAAAGATTGTTCTATGATGTAGTTATAATTGTTATATTATATTAGCAGGTAGTTAATCATTAAAATAAAGCAAGTGAAATCGCACGCGTGAGTTAGCAAGTATTAAAAAGTTATTTCAAAATGATAAAAGTAAGGTTTATAATTTTTTTTTGCATCGTCTTTATTTATTCATTTCAAATTAAATAAGTTGATTTTAAGAATTGAACTAAGTTAATCTTTTCCTTACAGTAAGGCCGCTGACAGTAGAGATTCTGTCACGAGAGCAGCCATTGTCAGTGGGGAGAAAGGCAGAATTGTTGTGTAGGTCAACGGGAGCAAGACCCCCAGCGATTATTACCTGGTGGCTGGGCGGCAAGCAGCTTAATTCTATCACCAAAGAAGAGGTAAATTTACAAAATATTTTCTTTGCAATTTTACGTTATCATGGTAGTGTGTACTTAATAGTTTTATTGCTTTAAAAGCTGATTACTGTAACAATTTTGATTTTAAAATTCAGTTAATTTGAAATATTTTTATCTAATGAACTATAAGATACAAAAAACGTACATATTATACTTATATACGTATACCCTACGCACACACCCGTGTGTATGTGTACAAAAACGACAGGATGTTTATTTGTCAGGATATTTGCCAGATTTATTATTATTCGCTTCTCTTACGTCAGATTAATACAATGAAAATTCGTTTTATTTTTGAGTTCGACCTGTTGTGAGCATTGATTCGATTGATATTAACTGGCCGACTTTATAATTTTTTGTTGTGTGTTAAAAGACTACGGAGTAGTTTACCACGTATTTGTAACATAGACCTGTGCTACCGTAGTGCACAACTAGTAACAAATTATGACCCGTAGAATCTTGGCATCTATCGTAAGCACAGGTGATACAGCGGCGATAATCTAGCTACTTAATAAATAGCCATGAACAAAAAATCATAGAATATTTAAAACTAACAATGTATTTATCATTAAGGATATTATAATGAAGTAATACCCCTTGACAAAAAACTGATGCTACGGCTTCAGCTTTACTAGGTAGTGGATCCTTTTGTTCGAAATTAAAGAGTTAAAAACACGGTCGGAAATTTACTTCTTTAGAAGTCATTGAGGCCTTGCCTCGAAAACAATTCAATTTTGATGTTGAAAAGTGTAATAAGTTGTACAATGTACAATTAATAATCGACTGTGAGCTATAAATGTAATTTGATAAAAATTGTACAAGAAATTATAAAGTAACAAATGTTTGTATTTCCAACATATGGCTGACACGGGCAAGCTTTCCCGAGGTCTTTTGGATGCACGGTCTTAATGCACGGTCTTTTTGTTTTATACTATTCTTAATAGTGTACTTCTCTTCTACTAGGACAAACCTCAATATATATTTACGTTACATGAAACTTTTATCCCTGTTTTTATGTCGAACATTATAAAATTAATTTTTTAGACTTACGTTTGCCAATTAAAAAAATATCATGACACATTGTTTAAATAAATGAGTTTTAATATATTTTGTAGTAGTGATCTTTCGTTGTTTAAAATTTTATTTGATTAATTAATTAATTTATTTTTTGTATATTTTATTACAAAAGAAAATATTAAATACTTTTAGGTCGAGACATCCACACTTTAAGAAGATTATTATACAACAAAACATCATTGATATGATTTAATAGGTCAAACAGTATTTATCAGAAACTGTTCTTAAACTCAAAATGTATAAATTTATTACAAAATTTGTTGTAATATTCTCAAGGCTAATTCTCGTTTAAGCACTAACACTTTTTCATAGCGAATTTTGGCCACTGATATATTATTCAAGAAATTTTCACCTTTATACACACTTTATGCTCCAGAGATTCTGTTAAGCCATGGCACCCGGTTAAGCGTTAACATCCTTTAATTAATCTAACCTTATGTGCTGCTGATTCGCCCTTGGCTTACTTGTTAGATCAGGATTAGTTTCTATAGTAACCTTGTTACGTAACAGCTTAAGCAAGCTTTATGATGTTCGGTGACATTCTTTTATATTTTTGCAGGCCACTTAAGTTTAAGCTACTTATTATTTTTGAATTTTGTAAATTAGTTCTATTTTTTATAAGAATAATTCCAGGTCAATTTTTAGAAAAATAGAATAAAAATTTGAACAAGACTACAAAAAAAAAAAAAAAAAAAAACGTTTTCAAAGAAAATATTCTGTCAATTATAATATTTATTTAGTTTATTAATTTTTAAAAATCTACTTTATATATATATATATAACTAGATCGATAAACAAGCGACTTGATGGTAAGCAATCATCATTACCTATAAACGCCTGCAGTACCAGAAGCATCGCAAATGCATTGCTGACCCTACCCCCAATCTTCCACAGAAATTCTGGTCACCTTACTCACCATAGGAACACAATATTGATGGATAGCTGTATTATTTAGCTGTGATTTTCTGTAAGGTCGAAGTTCCACAGACGGCTGCTCAAAATTTTGAGCCGGATATTTCCTTCTGTGCCCCTACCTCGGTTTAACGGAGTCACAAAAATATAATTGCTCGCTCGCAAACGAAAAAAAAAAGTCGACTTCAATTATATCGACAAATAATACGACGTAAGTCTACGAAAACCTAGTCAAGTAAATACGCATTATTGAATATAGCTCGAAAAGTACTTGTCAGATCTCAATTAAATTTAAATGGAACCACCCACATGACACGCGCCGCCTTTCGATAAAAAAAGAATAATTGAAATCGGCCTAATAATATTAAATACTATTATTATAATTACAGATAATCCTTATTTTTTTCGACGATAAATACAATTTAATTAACATTGAAATTTTGAAATTAACTAATGAAAAACGACGCTGAATAAAAAAAAAGTCTAAGTTAAAATTTATTATAAGTAAAAGTGTATGGTATATAATTTTTTTGTTACTTTTGGCAATAAAGAAACAGTCCTCTGAATAATTAGCGTACTTAACTTACTAGAAAGCTTACTAGAATGATCTTGATTACGATAGACTAATATAATTTCACTTTTGTTCAAAGAATATTCACATTCTAATTACAAAGCAAGATATTAAAAGTATTATTATAAAAGAGCTAGAAATTTTCATTTATTTCTGAAAATAAACAAAGTCTGAGCTAAATAAAAAAATCATCTTGTATTGGAATGCTGTATATTAAGTTTTCACCCCATAACTACCATAATTTGTCGTTATAGCGGTCATTATAATACGCCGTATTCTGGAAAAATAGACGACCTACTATAAATATAGCTTAAAGACAGATATCCTTTTGCCATGCCTTATTGCCATCCGATAGATGGCGTTATTTGATTCGTTTATTTACCATTTGATATGGTTAATCTTTTTGTTAGACTAGAAAACCTTTTTCCTGCCTATTTAGACAGTCGACCAAAAGAGTAAACTCCAGTCGAGCGTCGAAGCAGACACAGATACTTTTTTTAAATTATTTTATATTTAGAAGACATGTGAAATACAATACTAATAAAAATTATATATGTACTCAAAAACTAGCTATGAATGCTAGGTCTACTTCACATTATTAACGCTTGTGTAACAGCAAAAAACTGATCAAGTGTAAATACAAACAGAGGCAAAAACCTACAATATCGAAGTGAACTAAAAATATCTACAAGACAGAAAATTTCAATTCAAACGACAATTCAAAAGTGCGCTATAAAGATCGCATTAACCTATAAAATTCTTAGATTTAACATTTTATCACGCCCTTTTAACTTCAATTGTGCCATTACTAAAGGATATAAAATTCACAGGAGCTGGACGATAGAAACGAGACTCAATCGGTATTGCAGTGGACGCCTCAGAAGGAACACAATAGGAAAGTGCTCACTTGCAGAGCGGAACATTCAAAGTTCAATAAATCGACGATAGAAAGCAAATTACCGCTAAACATTTATTGTAAGTACAATTCTACTGTTGTATTAAGTCTTAAAAGTAAAAATAGCCTAAAATTACGCGAACTCATCTAAAGTGAACAACAAAACAAAATAAAGAAGTGTAATAAAAGATAACTAATACCAAGATAGAGATAATTTTTCGTTTCTTTATAATAACTCTAAAGATCTCTCTATTTATTGATATTTTACCATGTTTATAGGTTATTATTAATCAAGCTATGAATACCTAAAACTACACAGTTTATTTGTTTATGTAAATAAACTAAGTTATATTACATTTATGTAATAGAACCCTGAATATATAACATTATTTATGTTGGGTAAACGTATAAAAAAATAAGGAATCTTTACGTGTTTATTTTATTCGATTCATACATAAATATTACTCACAAGGGACGTTCTAAGATTTCGCTTGTATATAATATAATTTACATCAATTTAATACTTGATTTTTTTTTATATATGAATGTGATAGTTTTACCAATTTTGCTTGTAAGACATATTTTCATATAAGTTTGTTTATTTTATTTATAGGTACTACTTGTAAAAATATTCAATATGTTTTAGCGAATAATTAAACTTATTATTTTTCTACAATTGAACCAAAATTTTACTTGACAAAATAACCTAATAAGTAGAACACTTCTTGAAAAAAGGTCGCGTCATAGACAGGTTAGCGTTGTAAATATCTTAAGCGTTTAGTTTGTTGAAGTTTATAAAATAATATCAAATATATCCCACTTTACTTCATTTTCATAATGTTATAATCAGATATTACAGTCATTTACTTGAGTATCTGAAACATTGATGTTTTCCTATATTAAATACCCTCTCCATGGTCCTATATCTAGTCTGCTGACCTATCTTTAAATTTTCAATAACAACAAATTAATATTATTTTACACAAATATCTTCAGATTTCTTTTTTACTGTTTTATTCCAAAATCTTTACACTAGAAGTCTGAACTTTGAATCTAAACTTGAAAGTGTGTTGCAAGTCTGTTTATACGTTTTTTATTATGTTACATATAAATACGTCTTTTTCAGTACGGGCTGTAGAGCTCGAATACTTAATGTACCAACACCAAAAGAATATATTATATGCTAATACTAAATTTAGACATTTAGAATGAACTATTCAAGTCTAATATTTATTACTTACTAGCTGTACCCTGCGCGCGTTGCTACGCTTATTTTTTTGTTGTAACATCTCAGAAACCTTTGAGGGCTGGCACAACACTGTGCTAAAGATTAGGACATAACCAAATGCATAGTTTACGATTCTATAAATGAATACAGACAATAATGTCGAAGGACAAAGAGCGATCGGCAGACCAAAAAAACGATGGGTGGATTGTGTGAGTGAGGATATGAGAAGGAAAGGAGTAAGCGCTGAAGTGACGAATAACAGAGAGGAATAGAAGAGGAAAACATGTTGTGCCGACCCTATATAAGTGGGATAAGGGTAGGAAGATGATGAAATGACTACAGATAAACATTCATATTTTATACTAATTTTATACAAAAAAAAAGTAAGAATACAAAATTTAATATTAATATAACAGTCTTATACTACACATTAGAAACCCTGAGCTTTATAATGAAAACGTAAATTGTTATTGCATTCATAGTTAGGTTCTAATACCAAAGGCAATTACAACCTCATCTTAGATCTTAGCTCTAGCGTAGACATTAAGAACTACATTTGGAGGCTTAAATGATACCGATCAATTTACCTCTCGATTGTGGCATATAAAAGGGAATCGGTAAGAAATAACGAATGTCTATCCACAACCATTGTAATTGGTCATATCGTCTGTCATTTTGGTATCTTAATTATGTAGTGTTCCTCTTAAGATGTTGTGTCTAAGATTTTTCCTTTTATTTCCTACTAATCTGTATTATTTAGGACATAGACAACATTCTATATAATTTTATGCAATTATCATTATTGCCTCTGCAAGATTCAACCTGTTTCTATAGTAATTGTCACACTTAGCTATACTCCACTTAAATATTTGGCCTTAGAACTTTAATAAACAGACGAAAAAGAGAAAGTGAACTAGCTAGCTACCATGAATACAATTTGAACGGTTGGTAGGTAATTTAACTATTTTGAGCTGGATAAGTTGAAGTAGCTTTAACTTAGCATTTTAAAGCAAAAGGCATATGTTTCATTGAAGAGATCGGTTCAAGCTTAATCCACCACGATGCTCTAATATAAGTTAACAGGTAATATCTTTATCATTATTAACAATTGCTGACAGATGTCTGTAAAAATAACAGGGACCGATGACCTTTATGCTGACACTAAGGTGACTAAGCTTTAACACAAAATTACTTTCAAGGAAATTATTAATGCGTCTGTCATATGAAAAGACGTGTCTCATTTGCTTGTTAAGACAATGTTGTAGAAAATTCAAGACCTTTACATTAAAGGTATTATAAATAAATAAAATATACGTCTCGCACTTAACGGCACCCAGAAGAATAATAATTATATACAAGAGTTATAAAAAATATGCCACAATAATTGTGTTTGCTCGCAAACGAAAAAAAAACCGACTTCAATTACATCGACAAGTAATACAACGTAGATCGACGAAAAAATAGTCAAGCAACTACGCGTTATCAAAGATTACTCAAAAAGTAGTTATCAGACCTCGATAAAATTTATATGTGACCACATGATAAACATCAACTTTCGATTAAATAAAAAATTATCAAAATCGGTACACCCAGTAAAAAGCTATTACGGATTTTCGAGAGTTTCCCTCGATTTCTCTGGGATCCCATCATCAGATCCTGGTTTTCTTATCATGGTATAAAACTAGGGATATCCCCTTTCCAACAAAAAAAGAATTATCAAAATCGGTACATCCAGTAGAAAGTTATGCGGTATAATACAACGTAGGTCGACGAAAAAAGCGTCAAGTAAAAACGCATTATTAGATATAACTCAAAAAGTAGTTGTTAGATCTCAAATAAATTTAAATGGGACCAATTGGCACACACCACCTTTCGATTAAAACAAAATTTGTCGAAATCGGTCTACCCGGTCAAAAGTTCTGATGTAACATAAAAAAAAAAAAAAAAAAAAAAAAAATACAGTCGAATTGAGAACCTCCTCCTTTTTTGGAAGTCGGTTAAAAACATACATGGTCAGGCCGTAATATATATCTATATAACTACAGAATACTATTTTGATATATGTCTAAATCAAGCAGGTGACAGGCGGCAAAATAAATAACCAAAAATCATTCAAACTGAAAATTTTATATTGGATATCGCTAAATAAGTTTAACGTGTTACATGGTTTTTTCTTTAAAAGAGTTTTAATACATCTAATGTAACCGTGGTGTCACAGTAAGCGAAGCTAACGTTAAGACTAAAAATAATAAACTATTAAGGTTGTATGGATTAGTATAAATAAACAAAATGAATTTTCTAAGGTTGACAAAATAGTAAGCGAATTTAACGCTAATTCCATCACCTTAGAGTGTAAAATGCGTGGTAGAACAAGTCAAGCATTTTTAAAAAATCAGGTCTTGTTTGAATATTTTAATATTCAGTTAGAATTCATGTTTTTTGAATCCCGTTAAGCCGTTTCCACTCTTTTAATGAAAATGTACGTAGAATTTAAATACTACTATACATGTTCTGTTGTAAAAGTAGAAAAATAAATATTTAAAACTATAAATAACACAGTATACTGCATAATAAAACAACTAACAACAGGACTATATAAAATAAATTCAAATGAAGTTTGACGAAATTTAATAACGAAATTTGAATAGGATTGCAGTGATCGCCTTGCACAAAGTGGGTATGGAACCGTCAATCATATTCCGGACGCTTCAAAAGCTTGATATCAGCCGTATGTTGGTATATCGTACTATCAACAGATACAGCAACACTTCGTTTGTCAAAAATCAGAAAAGATCGGGGCGGCCGCATGTTGTTAGAACTACAAAGGCTGTTAATGCTCAGTCAGAATTCGTCGAAACCCCATTAGGAAGCAAAAAATCTTATCGCGAGAAATAAAGATTCCCGCTAGGACTCTGTCGCGTATTAAAAAACAAGACCTGAAGCTCGGTGCTTATCGCCGATATACAGGACATGCCCTAAATTAATCTTTACAATTAAAGAGAGTGGATCGATCAAAACGCCTTCTCTCGTGATACGCAGGTAAAAGGCACAAAAATATCCTCTTTACCGATGAAAAAATTTTCACGACTGAAGAACACTACAATAAGCACAATGATAAAGTGTACGCTCACAGTTCTAAAGAAGCTGCTTAAGTTGTCGGAGAGGTACAACGTGGTCATCATCCTGCGTCAGTGATGGTTTGGTGGCGCTTGTCTTATCAAGGAGTCACAAACAACATTTTTGTGAAAAAGGAGTGTATACTTCAGCCAAAGTGTATCAAGATATAGTCTTGGATCATGTTCTGAAACCTCTCAGCAATACACTTTTTTAAAATATACCGTGGACTTTCCAGCAGGACTCTGCACCTGGTCACAAGGCACGAACTACCCAAGCCGGCTTGAAACCAACGTTCCGGACTTCATTAGAGTTGAAGACTGGCCCTCATCTAGCCCAGACCTCAATCCTTTAGACTTCAAATTATGGTCAGTTTTAGAAGACATAGCCTGCTCTAAATGACACAGCAACATTGAGTCTCTTAAAAAGTCTTTGGAGCAAGTTTTGGCAAAATTTCCCTTGGAAACAGTGCGTAAATCCATAGATTAAAGTCTGTATAAAAGCTACATGTGGCCATTTCGAATAGAATATTTTTTTTATTTTGTTCTGAGACGTTAATAAATATGTAGGTATAAATTTTAATAATAATACATTACTTCATTTAAAAAAAAATGCATTTTCATTTGTAACAGAATTTATGGCTGGACTAGGTATAATTACTACTCCGCCATGCCGTCCGGAAAGCCGGCTGCGAAAGCGACTGCCAAGCCGAAGCTAAAGACGCCGAAGACCGCGGCAGTCGTTCTTCAGCTGCAGCCAGAGGCCGTGGAAAGGGGGCTGACGTACAGCTCCGTCCTCCGGACGGCCCAGGAAAAAGTCAACCTCCAAGAGCTGGGTATCGACCAAATCCGTTCCCGGCAGACGGCCACGGGGGCCAGAATGCTGGAGATCTCCGGCTCTGAAAGGAATACGAAGGCGGACAGGCTCGCGGAATCGCTTCGTGGAGCCCTGTCTGGGGTGGCGAATATCGTCAGGCCCGTCAAATCTGCGGAGGTGCGGATTTCGGGCCTGGATGAGACGGTTACTAAGGAGGGAGTGGCAGCGGTGGTCGCCAAAGCAACGGGAATTGACGTCGGGCTCGTAAAGGCCGGATCGTTACGCTCCGGCTTCTATAGCACGAGCTCCATCGTGGTCTCCTGCCCGATTTCGGCAGCGAAAACGCTGACTGAAAAGGGCAGGCTACTGATCGGATGGAGTTCAGCACGCGTGACGGCTCTGGAGGCACTGCCCATGCGCTGCTTCAAGTGCATGGGGCTGGGCCACACGCGCCCTCAGTGCCCAGCGTCGGCGGACAGGGGCGACCTGTGCTTCCGATGCGGACGTGCAGGCCACAAGGCAGCTGCGTGTGATGAGGTCACCCCGCGCTGCGCTATTTGCGCAGAGTCCGGCAAGCCCTCCGACCACAGGATGGGCGGTCGTAGGTGCAAGCCTGCGATGATAAAGTGTAGAACCGCAGGGGCTCGGGCCACCCCAGCGGCTGCGAGCCAGATCGGCAAGGAGGGGGTCGTCCCTTCGGTGGCGGACGGTGAGGAGGTTGTGATGTCTGAATAGTATGGACCAGATCAGACATCACAACTTCCTCCAGGCGAACCTGAACCACTGCGCCCAGGCCCAAGATCTGCTCATGCAGGCCTTGGCGCAGTGGCGCATAGACGTGGCAGTGGCGGCGGAACCGTACTTCGTTCCTAGCTCACACCCTTGTTGGGCTGCGGACCTGAACGGCACCGTTGCCATTGTGAGTCGATCCAATGACGGCAGCCTCCCCTTCTCAGTCGAAGAGAGGGGGAGGCTGCCGTCATTGGATCCACCCGGGTAGAAGGCGGTTTGCCCACCTCCTCCCCCCCTCGTAATAGTGGGGTCGGCGGCCGATAGTCGGGGGACTTCGGCCGGCCGGACGACACGACCCAATACGTCTGAGGGGTGGCCTTGTTGTGAGCGAGGTCACCCCACCATCATGCCGGGGCCCGGAAGCTTTGTCCGGGCCTACCGCTGAGGCGAGGTGGCGAATGCTAGCGCGACCCCTCTCGCCCCACCCAGGCGGATGACTGCTAAAACGTGGTGGTTTTTAGTCAGTAGGAGTTTGACATAGCCCTCTGGCGCCCCCGCGCTGGAGGGTATCCATGATGGATTTTCCCCACGTAAAAAAAAAAAAAGAAAAAGGTATAATTACTACTCCGGGGCAACGTGGCGAATGCTAGCGCGACCCCATCTCGCCCCACCCAGGCGGACGCCTGCTCACACGTGGTGGTTTTTAGACAGTAGGAGTCTGACATAACCCTCTGGCGCCCCAGCGCCGGAGGGTATCCATGGTGGATTTTCCCCACGTAAAAAAAAGGCTGAACGTTTTTGAATATCATATCAAAAATTGACCGCTCCAGCGGGGTTCGAACCCGCGTCTCCAACTGACCGTGTCGGCGCCCTAGCCAATTAAGCTATGGAACGATGTACCCGCTAGAGCGAAATTTTTGATATGATGATTTTTATTTTCGGTTTAAGCGAACCTGGAGGGGTCGCCTCCTGTCAAAGATTTTCATTGTAATATGAAACTTTGAATAGTTACGGGTCTCTATAAAGAACTCACTATAGACGGTGCCACTACTGAGATAAAATAAATAAAAAAGGTTACGAATAGGAAATGTCATATATTTTTTACAAACACAATAAAATAATAATAATTATAGACCTTATTTACCGGAACACAAATAAAACCGTAAAATCATGAGAGGTAATAATAAATCTAACTGGTTATGTTGTTATCCAAAATAATCGTCTTTATCGAAAAAAAAAAACCAATTAGCATAGTAGACGTAATTGTATAAGTCGCATTTCTTGCCATTATCATTTATAATTTAAATATAAGAAAAACCTCAACAGAAAATTTTGTTTCCTTTATTCTGTATAGTGACTGGTCTGACCATCAATATTAGTAATTTTCTACCCTCACTTTTTTGCTTTTTGTGACGATATCGTATAATGTGGTGAACTATTAGTACCGACACGTTCGGCTAGAAATAATGTAATACTTATAGTTATTTAAAAATGTATTATTCTTTTTTTTTTGTATTCCTGATATAAGTGAATTGTGAGATCTTATGAGAATATATATCTTTGACCTGACCTGAAGGCGAGTGCTTTCATACTATACTTTCCAACTAGTATTTTCATTGTTTGGATGTTTGTCCTTGTAAGTCTCGTCACCGTACCTCTGAGAGCACGTCAAGCCGCTGGTTCTGGTTATTATCATAAATACCTGATAGCGATCGTTACTCATTGTAGGGAACATAAATATACGGCGCGCAAGATTTTTGCATGTATTATAAATCTCAAGTGAGTTCCTTGGTTTTCGTCCAAAAGTAGATAAAGGTCTAATACCAGTGAGCTAAGGGGGTAGATTTGATGCAAGAAAGTCTCTTCCTTTTATCAGATTTCGTGCTGTCTCACGCCAATCGGCGTTGTCTATAGCACACTACATTTTGTAAAGATACAAGTTTAGTTAGTTATTTCATTATTTTTTGAATATAGATAGTTTTAGTTGTATCTTTATGAGAATAAAATCAATTTCACATGTTACTAATTACTTTCACTTAATTCCATATGAATATCGGAAAACGTTGTCAATGTCTGGTACTATTTTCATAATCTATTAGTGTGCGAATGCGCTATATTTTATATCGTAAAAAAATAATAAATGCCAGCTACGATCCTGACCAGAAGAACAGCTCTCAGATTACATTGATCTCAAACTATTCAAAATTTATTAAACCTCTGTTAGTTGTAGACATTATCTCCTACAGTATGTAACAGTTTTCAGATATTATCATCAAAACTTGTCTTACTTTTTTCTTATTGACTTAACTTACTTATAAAACGGTGCAATTTTAAAATAAAAATTCAATATTTTAACGAAACCATCCAACAAACGGTGATTTATTAAATTTATGGAAAGTAGAATAGAACAAGCCCAAAATATATTTTCGACACAGAAATGAAACTTTCATGCACTCGCAATAAAACCGCATCAAATATTCTGTGTAAAAATGTATACGTATATCGTACAGAGGAAATTCAACTTTATTTTGTTAACAATAGAATGAATAATTCAACAGACGTGCCCGTCGCCACAATGCACCTCGGTGCCAAGATGAACCCAAACGATATTGAAGAGGGCGACGATGTATACTTCGAATGCGAAGTCGATGCAAACCCGCCGGCTTATAAAGTGGTGTGGGAACATAACGTAAGTATAAGAATCATGGTGCCTTTATTTTCAGCGGTGTTACATTTTCATCTTGGCTTGGACCAGCTAATCAGATTTTTATTCCATAAAATTTGCAAACTCTTTTTTCAAAATCGGGTGTGTATCGACTTGTTAGTATTGATTTGTTGTATATTATATAAATTAAATTATAGGAATACTTTATAACTGTCGAGAACGTATTTTATATTGAATATAAAGTTTACTTTTACGACGTCTATGAAAACGCATTTGACGACTTTGATGCGCTCGATAACACCGAAATGCTATTCTGCTATTTGAAATTAGGCTTTATCACCAGCATATTTGAAATATATTTCAATACAACTCATTATAGTGGTTATTAATTTAACGCCACCAGCGGCCTCATGAAACTTTTTCAAAAGAGTCGCTTAGGGATAATGACGTATTCAATGAGTCCTTTACCATGAACTTTATTTTCTTCAGAAACAAAAGAAATGAATAGTTCGTTCTGATTTAAAATAACTTTAGCAGTTGATTTAATTAGAATAACGGAATAATTAAAACTTATAACAATGCACGTCATTAAAATGCCGTCAGAAACTTTGTGATGGAATTCTACTAAAATGTAACTGTTTTCTATATAAAAAAGGAAAACAATATCTTAATGGTAGAAGTAAGGATTAAAATTAATATAGTATAAGAATATATTGTTAATAGAAACACAGCCGTGTAAAAATAAATGTCTAAGCAACAAAATGAATAGCAGACAAGCGTACGTAATGTTCACTACCTACAAACAAAGTTCATTCCTATCTTCTATTCTATGTAATTAAGAAAGAGGATTTACGGTCTCAAGATAACTCAGTATTAGCCGTGATAGGTATTTTAGATTTCTGTTTTAGTATACCACCAGTGGAACTCTCTAAGAGATAAAACAAGGCATATTATAAAACCTATTAAAATAATATGCTTTATTTATTAATTATATAAGTACTTATTATTATAGATTAATTTTACTAGTTATATTATTCTGTGTGTAACAACAAGACTTAACGACAACGACGAAAGTATACAATATTCGGAACATTTATGTATTTATATTATATTAGATAATTGTGTTTGCTCGCAAACGAAAAAAAAACCAACTTCAATTATATCGACGAGTAATACAACGTAGATCGACGACAAAATAGTCAAGTAACTACGCGTTATCAAAGATTACTCAAAAAGTAGTTATCAGATCTCGATAAAATTTAAATGTGACCACATGATAAACATCCGCTTTCGATAAAATTAAAAATTATCAAAATCGGTACACCCAGTTAAAAGTTATTGCGGATTTTAGAGTTTTCCTCGATTTCTCTAGGATCCCATCATCAGATCCTGGTTTCCTTATCATGGTACCAAACTAGGGATATCTCCTTTCCAACAAAAAAGAATTATCAAAATCGGTACATCCAGTAGAAAGTTATGCGGTATAATACAACGTAGGTCGACGAAAAAAGCGTCAAGCAAAAACGCATTATTAGATATAGCTCGAAAAGTAGTTGTTAGATCTCAAATAAATTTAAATGGGACCAATTGACACACACCACCTTGCGATTAAAAAAAAATTGTCGAAATCGGTCCACCCGGTCAAAAGTTCTGATGTAACATACATAAAAATAAATACAGTCGAATTGAGAACCTCCTCCTTTTTTGGAAGTCGGTTAAAAACACATATTATATTAGGAACTGTCCACAATATGTAGCGGTAAAGTTGCGTCGAGTTATTCGCACTGTTTAGTATTTCATGAAATATATCGCACAATTTATAAAATTGAGTTTTTTAAAGAGTTACTGTGGGGTCTCTTACTGGTTGTTTTCTGTAGAATTTAGACACCAAAGCGGTGGAAGCTTCGTATCAACCACAATTATTTTATCATAGATAATAATTACTAAAATAAATAATTTTTTGATGTTTATTTAAAAATACGAATTGGGTACGATTACGGTCTCACGATTATCACGAATGCTAATTTATATCACCAGCTTTTTCATAATTGAGTACTAATTAGGACGCATTACTACCACATTTGTAATTTACGTAAAATTGCCACTAATTAATAATGGACGATCGCCGGTTAGTTCAGCGCTACAATTTACGTCGGCATTAAGATAAAAACCATTTTTTTTATTTATTTTTTTTATTGGTGTTTTGTGTTAATTGCGCGTTAATTTCTCATTGTTTATCTAAAGAATGTACATAAAATATTTATCTATCAACGTTTCACAGTTTAATCATACCGTTCATATCACTTTATTTTGAATTTGATTTGAACTGTTATCTATTCTTTGCAAAGGCTTTTTTTTAACGACTCGCTAAAATTTAACACGTGAATTTATCGGCCGTACGAAAGTTTTGAATTCTACGAATTGTCATATTTAATCGATTCAGCGTTGGACAAAAATAAAAAGAATTGTTATTTATTATAACAAATATTTTTTTATCCGTGACAATTTTGTATTCATTGCGAAATCCCGTATTCATTCGTTTCCGCCCAGTTTTTGATTGACCGCGTAAAATGGCATCAGTTTGGAAAACGTTAGAATTCAGTATTTTTTTATCTTGACCAACATAAAAATTGCTGAGTTGACAGTTTCGTATATTTTTTGCAGACATTTATGTTTTATAGAATACCTCCTAATGACATTGACGAGCGGTTAGCGTTTTTTAAAATCGTTTGCTTTTAGGTTTTTTTATTTCGAAAGTATTGGACGTTTGAATGATGTTTTTAGATATATATATTTTTTCAAAAAGTGAGAACGAAATTGCGAAGTTTTGTGTATTATGAATACACATCTACTACATATCCACTGCATTTCCAAGCCAATTAATTGTTACATTATTTATTTAAGCTTTGCTGTGTGTCGTGCAATAATGTATAAAATAATATCATTATAAAATTACACTCGTAATGTAATTACACAAACACTTTAATCGATAATAATAGGTGTATAAAATGAGCAATACAGGAACTGAAATTCTAAATCCAATTTGATTTAACAGGGTGTCCTTCTACAAAACAATCCGTCAAACGGTGTTATCTTGACAGCGAACACCAACCTCGCTCTCCGCAATGTCTCACGTCACCAAGCCGGCCTGTACACCTGCACTGCATCCAACGTCGAGGGCGATGGCAAATCATTACCTTTACGGATGCAAATTGTTTGTAAGTGTGTTCATACATTTCATTAAATTTCTTTGTAACACTTTTTACTTTTAAATACTATTTAAACAGATTTTATAATGACACTAGCTGCTGCCCGCGACGTCGTCTGCGTGAACGCTATAGAGCACCAAAAATACCTACGATTATACCTTTTAAAATAACATTCATTTATCCGTTTTTTCTTTACATTTCATATCTACAGAAAAATCTCATAGATGGCGCTGCTTTAAAATTGTCTTGTCTACCTATATTCATTTAATTATGTTTATCGGCCTAAGTTACTTGTATTGCGCGATATTTATAGTGTGAAGCTAGCTTATAGCATGGTTATTATTAACATAATAACAACAACATTCAAATATGCGTCGTTAGATTACACGTTGTTACAGAATGCGTTGAGGAAATGCAGGTTCACTGCTCGTTTCCGGTAGGTGATAGCATGATAATATGTAGCCTATATGTTGACCCGACTTCTTAATAATATTCCTGCCAAATTTGAAGTAAATCCATGCGGTACTTTTTGAGTTTATCCCGGACATACATACAGACAAACAGACAAACAGACAAAAATTCTAAAAACTATATTTTTGGCTTCGGTATCGAATGTAGATCACACCCCAAGTTTTCTTTTAAAAAAATATTCAATGTACAGTTTTGACTTTCCTACCATTTTATTTTATGTATAGATAGATAGATTTTAAACGATATCTTGTGTGGGAACCGGATATTGGTTAAATAAAGATGTAATCTCACTCGTACTTTGTTTTTAACTAAATTAATTACCTAAATGAAACCTTTCAACGTGAAAGAAACTTCGAAATTGTAAGTACGCTTAATCTGCTCCACATAGGGACAGATCAAATAGTAAAAAAATTGTTTAATTAAATTAATCACACAGGAAAATCGATCGCTACTAATTAAAAAAAAAATTAAAATATTATGTTGAATATAAAAAATAACGTATATTTATATAATAACATAGTTTTAGTATTTAAACAAATAATAAAATATAATTTTCTATAAAAATAAAGTGTTTACCCTTTCTTTAGACTTCCCTTTAACTTCATAATTTTAATAATAGTACTTAACAAAAATGAAGTACATAAAATTATTAACTGTTCTCTTTTCTTTCTTTCTTATTTCATTTTATTGGGACAGTAATAAAGAAGACAAAATGATTGACAGGCCATTTGTTTTTTTTTTCTGAAACCGGTTATTCAAAACATCAAATATTCGGATGCGTAATGTATATATGTATAAGCTACGTTTCATCAATCAGATGTGCGTATTACATTTTCTTCCGTTTGTTGTTGACCTTTTGTAATGTAGGTGGTTCTTATTTTCACATAGCAGTATTTATTTACTTTTTGCAACTATATATAAAGTCATAACAAATCATAACGCATTTATTCAATTTCCACACGGTCTACATTGTACACAATTTTTTATTGTTTTTTTTTTTGTTGGGTGTACGATAATTGTTTCGAAAACACGATAATTTCACGGCACTGTGTCGATTAGACGGGCAAAATTTTAAACACTGTTTGAAAAAGCCTTGTGTTCGTGTGGCGAGTGAGATTGCAAGTTCCTAGGGAGATTAGGGGCAGGGTTGGCATTACGCACGCGATGCTTGTAGTGTTTTGTCTATAGTCTACGATAATCGCTTACCCTCAGATGTCGGTAGATGTCAGTCGTACAAACAATAAAAAACTCTTCTTAGTAAGCTAAAATTTTTAACATATATAAATAAATATACTCTTAACTTATTACTATTTAAGAATATCAATATTAATTTAATATTAGTATTTTATTAAAAGGTTTTTGAGCTTTGAGCTAGATCAACAGACAATTAGAAGCTTGTAAATAAGTTTATATGTACACACATAAGAAGTAATTTATTCATCAACGAAAAGGTTCAAGTAAGGAGATCCTATGCAAACAAGCGTTTGGAGGTATTATTTGAAAACTTTTCCCTTGTTTGATTTGCAAACATCTTTAAAAGGTCGTACATGTTTATTTTGTATTGATATTCTGCCATTAATTTTGTGATACTATTTAACAGACATTGTATCATAGCTATGTTATATTTAATCAATAATAGCAATCAATAATTCCCTGTGTGGCTACAGCAGTAAAGAATATAGCCACCCCTTCTCTTTCCGTGGGTGCCGTAAGAGGAGACTAAGGGATAACAAAGTTCCACTACCACCTTGGAATTTATAAGTCCGACCGATGGCGGGATAACCATCCAACTGCTGATTTTGAAATACAAAGGCCGAAGACGGGCAGTAGCGTCTTCGGTGCGACAAAGCCAGCCCTACGGTCACCAACCCGCCTGCCCAGCGTGGTGACTATGGGCAAAACACATGAGTTCGCGCTATTTTTGGCGTAAACATGTGGAGTCCTGTGTTCAGCAGTGGACTGTGATAAGCTGAAATGATAAGATGATGATGATGAATCAATAATTGTTTATTACTTACGAAAAAGAAAAAAAATGAGTATATGAGTTATACACTCACATATTTTTCCGATTGTTAATAAGACAACCTCATCATTAAAATGGTGTATGAAATACTTCAACGAAAAATCTCGAAAAGGTGAAGAATATAAATAAATTTGAAATATTTTTTTTTTTTTTTTTTTTTTTTTTATGTCACTAGGTCGGCAAACAAGCGTACGGCTCACCTGATGGTAAGCGATTACCGTAGCTTATAGACGCCTGCAACACCAGAGGCATCGCAAGCGCGTTGCCGACCCAATCCCCAACCCCCCAGGAGCTCTGGTCACCTTACTCACCAACAGGAACACAACACTGCTTGAAAACAGTATTATTTTGCTGTGATCTTCTGTAAGGTCGAGGTACTACCCCAGTCGGGCTGCTCCAGATTTTGAGCAGGAAATTCCTGCTGTGCCCTACCTCAGTTAAAATCAGTAAAAATAGTACCTCAGTAAAAATAGTAAAACATGACTGTAATAGTAAATATTTATGAGTTTTTTATGTTTAATTATGCTTAACCAAAGAGTTTACAATTTCTACGAGCCATAAAAATATAAAAGTATATACGCACATCGATGCGTATTCAGATTCGTTCGCAGATTTTAATTATGAAGGTACTATGCTATTTGGTATCATAATAGTATTCGATAGGCACCCAATGGACGGACATACCGGATTTAATAGAGTAGATTATCTTTCCCGATTCTGTTATACGGCCACAAAGGGACCCTTAATCTTGCATCATTTAATCAATTAGAAGCCAGAACAATACGGCAAATGGACTGACATGGTGAATTCAGTTTAAGCAGAAGCTCTATAAGAGCTAATTGACTGAGCTGTGTAAGGAAAGAAAAAGATCGCTATCATGACGGCTGAAGAAATGAATAAGTTATGTAATTTCTCCCTGTCGTGAAGTAAGACTGAATACGGAAACTGTGTTAAAGAAAAGAAAAGAAATTTCTTCCCGTGATGTCTCGCATTTACTTTGTTTTACGAATATTTTGCATATAATGAATACAATCTGAATATATTCATATATAGTTTTCGGTTTGAGGTATATTTTAATAATTTTAAAAATTTTATAGTTTCAAAAGATATCAAGTTACATATTCCATGGTAGTCTGATGAATAGTGAAAGTAAAAACAAGCAGTTAGTTACGAAAATTCATTTTTAGTATTCACTTTTTTTAATTCAAATAGAAAAAAGGTTGAACTTTAAAAACTATGATTCAAAACGCATGCATATTGTAACACGGACTGTCGCTACCGGGTAAAAAATACCACATGTGATTTATTTTAGTTATGGGGGCTTCTAATAGGTACTTCATGTTCCATAATTTATTTTTTAACCGACTTCAAAATAGGGGGAGTTTACTCATTTCGACCGTATATATAGATATATTTGTTTTAATGTATGTTCGGGGATAACTTCGTCGTTAATAAACCGATTTTGATAATTCTTTTTTGTTGAAAAGGATGTATCCCAAGAGTGGTACCATGATAAGGGAACCAGGATCTGATGATGGAATCCCAGAGAAATCGAGGGAAACCCTCAAGAATGCAGTGACGACTAGTGCGTTTGTTAATCTTTTTCGTCTACATACGTTGTATTACTTGTCGATGTAATTGAAGTCGGTTTTTTTCGTTTGCGAGCAAACACAATTGTCTCTTTACATATGACATGTCCATAATATTTTATATAACTTTACTTTTTGAGTATATTTTTTTTAGAAATAGGAACGGTCTGTTCTCTACTTATCTTTTTATGATACAAATCGCAATTATTTTAGTTTATCTGTAGCGACATCTATCGAACAGCATACGAACTAAGGAACTAGAGAAAAAACTGACGTATTCTACATCGCGCTATCAAAGTTATCAGAGTGATTGAGTATATATACAAGAACCCGATATCAATCGTTGGGGCGTTAGCCCGCCAGACACAAGAACCGTCTGGTTGGAGGATCCTCCCTTTTCAATGGGGGTCGAGGAACTCAACACCATGTTCCTCATACACCTTCTCCAAACTGGTGATCCCGACGTGATTCTGCACACTCCCCAAATATCCATTCCTTTTCCAAGAACACACTGCATATCGTTATGCACGTATTTGCAGACGCAGATGCAGGAATCTTTCTTGCTGTGCGTGACTTAGATACTTCTATTATAGATATAAGGTATCACAGTTTTTACTTTCTTGAGTTGGACTTAATAATAACTAGCAATCCGCCCCGGCTTAGCACGGTTGCAAAACTATCAGTGTTCCTATACTATATTATGCATGTGATGTACATATAAACCTTCCTCTGGAATCAGTCTATTTACAAAAGAAAACCGCATCAAAATCTTCTGCGTAGTTTTAAGATCTAAGCATACAGACAGTGGGAAGCGACTTTGTTTTATAATATGTAATGATAAGCGATCGTGATCGAATATTCTGTGGGGGTTCTAAAACTTGCCAATGAATATTTTTATCACTTCAAGTAAATTTTACCCGGTAGCTCCTTCTGCCCGCTGGCTGCTAATAATATAAATCTAGAAAATTTATTTTTTTATATTCACTAAGCTATTTCGATTCCGAAATCGTTTGTCTCCAAAGCGTTTTGATTTAGGAAGTTTACATAATCAAAACAATCATACCATTACTTTCTACCGTTTAACCATGTCTTATCTTTTAATTGAGATATATTTTTTCGTGCAGATAGACCTATATGTCGGAAGAGAGAGATAAAACTGATTGGTGCAGCGTTACAAGAACCATCGAAGGTGGAATGCGAAGTGGATGCTTTTCCACCCCCAACCACGTACGAGTGGACTCTCAATAACTCAGCCGGCTCTATCAAAGTCGACCCTGTGAGTACTTATTTTATTTATTATTTTATTTTATACTTTATTGTACACCACAAATATATTACAAACAAAGCATAAAGATAGTTACAGACAGTGAAGTACAATGGGCGGACTTATGGCTAATTAGCCATTTCTTCCAGACAACCCATACATAGAAAGGAAAGTTATTATCTAAATTGGGTAGGTGGTGTAGATGTATAATAAACTTACATACAAATGTCTACAATCAAATACTTATAATAAAATAAAGAATTTATTATTATCATTAGCACTATCATAAAAAATACATAAATAAATAAAAAGAAGAATAAAAATTAAAAATATAATATAATATATATATTCTATTATAAACTAATAAAGTATGTAAGCAATGAACGTAAATTGAAGATAACAATTAAGTGAAATGATATAAACACAAATATACATATATTATAAACAAAATGAGAAGAGAAAAAAAAAGAAAAGAGATTGCACCATATATACACTAAATCGTCTCCGTCCTAAGATAATAATCCTTAACGTTTTTTTTAAAAGTCAACAGTGATTTGGCCTCCCTTATGGCTAAGGGCAGACTATTCCATAATTTAATAGCCTGAACAGTAAAAGACTGACTAAAGTACTTGGACTTATGTACGGGTAGCTTCAGCATAAGTCTTCGAGATGTTCTTAATTCTGAAGCTTCGCCGAGATATATAAATTTATCTTTTAAATAAGTACTTCGACATTTTAGAGATTGAGGATAATCAATTATGATCAAGACTAATGAGTGTAATTATTTTAATAGTCGCTTTTGCCCACGACTTCGTCGGCGTGGAACAATTTCTTTGGGCTAACTGGGGAAGCTCTCAAAAGGAAAAAAAAACCTGATTTTGAAACATATTTCATTGGTGCTCCGCTCCTATTAGTCTTAGCGTGATGATATATAGCCTAAAGCCTTCCTCAATAAATAGGCTATCTAAGACTGAAATAATTTTTCAAATCAGACGAGTGTCTGAGATGAGCGCGTTCAAACAAAGAAACAAACTCTTAAGCTTTATAATATTAGTATAGATTTATTTTATATTATGTAATAAAATGGTGTAACGCTATTCAAGAAATGTAATAAATTAAATGTGTTTGAAACAACACAGATCAGTTGTTCAGAATGTATTTTGTTTTTTTAGATCCGAATGTCTTAATTTCGAAAGTAAAGAATAACAATCGTAAAAGTCAAAATAGTTTCCAAGTCTGTCAAATGAAATTATTTGATCTCTTGTTTCCTCGAGATATTTTAACACGAAGAACGAGATTACAAAGGAAAACATTTTGGAGCTCGGTCGTTTGACGCAAAAAGTCGAGAAAAGGTTTTAACTTTGGGAATACTTCCTGATTCTTTATGATTCTACCCTCGGGCATAAGAAATTATTGAATAACGGATCATTCTTTATTCTATGATATAAAATATTCTTCATTTCAAATTCTATGTTATTTAAAATTCTTGTAGTTGTCAAGAATATTATACACGAATAATCACGTATAATACAAAACAAACACGTATAAATATTGTAATTGAAAAATTTTAAGATTCGGTATCCTATATCGCTAATACTATTGAACGGTTTGTTGATAAACTCTGTATTTTATACATAAATATTGTTTTCTAATGTTTACGCGAACTTTACTCATTATAAATAAACAAACTTTATGAGCCCTCCATTGACCATAGTTACTGTTAAGTATCCAAAACGTCGGGCAGCTAAAATATTTAATAAAACGCGATAAAATCCGAAAAAGTTGTTTCATTATAATATATATATATATAGTTGAAAACGTAATCTTCTCAACTTAGGTAAATTTAAACCACTAAAGACGCGAAAATAGATTACTGTTTACTTTACTTCTTATTTTATTTCGTTCGCTTACTATTCATTTAAACATAGCTTGATTGATTTTTTTGTGTAATGTTTTGTAAATTTTTGAAGAAAAATACATAAGTTCTAATGTTACCTGTTTCTATTAATTAATTAAATTTAATTTTACCATACTATTCAATCGTTTTTAAAACGAAATTAAATTCTACTCTATCTTTGCTATAAAACACTGAAACTTTATCACTAAGATTAATTTTAAATCAGTTTTATTGCGCTTATCAAATAAAAAAAAAATAAGGGAAACATCATAAGGGAACCTTCTTCAAATAGGTTAATAAATTTAAATCTATTTATCGTTGAAATAAGATTCTAAAAAAGACTTATTATTATATAATTCAGTGTGTAAAAAAAAACTCAAATTAATTAACTAAATTTTTAGGACCGCTTTACTGTTAACGAAATAGAAGGCAAATCAGTACTTACCTACGTCCCTGTCTCCGACACCGACTATGGCACATTAGCTTGTAGAGCCACTAACCTGGCGGGCCAGCAAATATCACCGTGCGTTTACACGTTACTACCAGCGACGAGACCTGACCCACCTTCCAACTGCTCAGTGTATAATCTCACTGACGATTCGCTGGACCTGGTATGTCTTGCAGGTGAGGAATAAATTTTGTCAATTATATGACTACAACACGACAATATCTTAGGATTTTCCTACGCCAAGTAAAGATTGCAATTTGCTGTCTATGATAGCAGCCGTGACCGATAGTTTTACATGATCTTCGGTACCGCGATGTGGCTACCCACGTACACCTAGACTAGGCAAATACCTATATAGTACTGATACAATAACACATTTTTGATCCGAGCAGGACTCGTATTTTCGGCAAACGGCGTTTAGCCATCAACACGTACCACTAAACTTGAATGGTTCTCAATTTGTATTTTTAAACTTAAGTTTAAACATGAAGTTTTTGAAACATAAAAAATATGTTTACTTTAGCTTGACAATTTTTGGAAATTATTTGAGAAATATAAATATCTCTCGATTTTTTTATTACTGCATTATTTCAACAACTTTATGAACTTTACTTACGTACTAAATACTCATTGCGAAAATTTCTTTGAATTCGAATTGCTAAAGTTACAATTTTATCAAATATCACGTAACAAATAATTCTAAAAGTTTTTTTTTATAGGTTACGAAGGTGGTCTACAATGTACATACGTAGTAGAAGTATGGGGGAACGACGGTCTAGTTACGAATTCGACAAACGGCGCAGCGGTGTGGAATCTCAGAAGACTCGGGGCAAAGAGACACTTAACGCTGGTCATATACGCCGCTAACAGTAGGGGGAGATCAGAACATCTCACATACACAGTCGAAACAGCGCCGAGATTATCTCCTCGAACAGGTTTGTATAAATATATAATTTTTCTTTTTTTCTTGTCCTATATACAAAGGAAAATAATGTATCGAAGAAATCACTCTTTTAGCGACAAGCGTCTTTGTACATCTTCCTCTAATTATACTACTTTTGTTTTTATTTTTTGTATCTTTTAATGACGTAAAAATATTATATTATTTGTCTTATTGTTTTCGTGTTTCCGTATCCAAGACTGTTTTCCTGTCCAATTATTTCCCCTTTTTCAAATATTTGGTTGTTACGACAGAATGTATAAAAAGTGTTATTCAACGCGCTTTGTTAATAATATCGAGCCTCGTGCTAAGTTTTCATTAAAAATTGGACTAGCATTACTTTTAAAACATTTTTTAACTAATAATTTGAAGAATAATTTTGATAAACTCATGTATATAACCATAACTTAATAATTTGACTGTCAATTTAGTAGACATTAATTAATTTTTAAAATAATAGAAAATAAATATAATTAAAATATAGAAAGAAAACAAGTTTAGAAAATTAAATAATAATAATTTGACCATATTAATGTAATACGATAATTTTTATAAGAACACTGAAAAAAAAATTATGCTTTTTTCATCATTCACAACACTAGCAAATTAGTTCCGAGTTTCTGTCACGGTACGTATTAAAATTCTCGTCAGTGTTCACTAATCCAGTCCCCGTACCGTCCACGTATATAAATAAATACCTTATAATATATATACCTATATCGGCCTTTATTGTATTAATTGTTCTTGTGTAAAATAAAGAGCATTATTAATATTATTATATTTAACGTACAATAACAACACAAATATTATTATATATAATTTAACATGTTCAGTTTAAAAATCATCTTTATTATCAATGTAAAACTACCTTTTACATTTAACTTACGTTCTAATGTTAGAACATTTAGAGAAACAAAACGTACGGTAGATCTTTGGTCGTCGAGTTCCATTTTATCGTTTAAGCTTGATCAAAATGTTTTGTCTAGCAAAAAATGCAATTTGTATTTCTTTAAAGTCTAGAAGTATTCAAATACCAACGACCCCCGTGAAATGGTTCGCTTCGTATGCTGCTTAGTCGACACATCGTATGCTGAATATTTCTGTCTGAAACGATATTTTATTTAAATTTATGTCTCCAATGTTATCTTTACATCTTACGTCTTCTGTCTCTAAAAAATAACGGTCAACTGACACTTATATAATAAACGTTAAACTTTGCAGTTCTAAATAATTTTTACAACAAATATTTAACACATGCTAATTAATGCAAGTGTCAAACATATGACTATCAAGACATTATTTACTCAAGTCATTTCGACTCATAAATAAACAAATGAGTTTTTAAAATTTACATAAAATCGAATGCAATGACTATAATAATATACAAAAAACACAAATCTGAACGAATAAAAAGTTACAGCTCGACGTTGTTTTGTCTCTCAGTTGCGGTTGCATTTGCTTTCAGAACTTTTATTAGAAGTACTTTCATGGTCGGTAAAATTTTGAAAGTGTTTCAGCTGTTATTTTGTTTTCAAAGCATAAGCGCACTTTAAAATTCGTAATTTGAGCAAAAAAACTTCCTAACAACTTTTGTGTGCCTCGTTTCGGCTTTTTTAGTTGATAAATTTTATGGATGTAAAGAAAATGACGTACAGATCTATGATAATTTATTTTATGCTGGACTTTGTTCTGAACAAGTAAATTTGAAAACAAGTTTCTCCATCATTCTTAACTGCGGCAATATTAAATTTTTTCAATATAATTCATTATTTTAAATCCTATCATCACATATGATTAGGATTTTAATACATAAAATTGTATATTAAGTAGAAAATAAAAGTCTGACTGATTTTTCTTGCAGTTTGTCTTGTTGGCAATTGCCTTGTTCCTTGAAATATATCGTTATACACATATGTATTATAGTTCATTACGTTTTCTATTAAACGAATTATTTGACGAAAAAAAAAAACATTTTTTTGAATATATTTCATAAATGACAAGGTCAACGCATTTAAACACAAAATGAAACAATTATTTTACTTTATTAAACTTAAAAAAAAACTTTAAAAACTTTTAAAATTATTTTACTTTATTTCTTTTTTTACTTTATTAAATTATATAAAAGAAAAATATTAAAAGATATACGTAGTAAATATATATAACAGAAATCTATTTAGTTCTAAAATATAATTTAACATAAATTAGGAAACAAATTTAATAAACGGCTAGGAAATTAATTAAATAAACGACAGTATAAGAAATTTTATTTCATTTACTAACTCTCAGCAATTCTCGGTTATGCACGAATAAACCACATAGTGCAACGGACGAATTTGCACGTGCGTGAAGCAGCCGTGCACCACTACTAACGAACTTAACTGCGGTCGACCGAATGGGCAATGTTAAATGCTTATTTAACAGGAAAGGAAAATAATTAAAAAAAATGATACTATTATTTATTAATAATTAATAATGCCAAGGATGATGCTATAAAACTAAAAGGTACGAGTATGTTAGTGTTAGCATTTAAATTTGTAATTCTTACAATTATTAAAATATTAGATTTTGTGTCGATATTATTTTTATGGTTTATTCGCTTAATACCGGAACAGTACAATGCTGGTGACGCTATCTTCCGAATGGTTAATACCTATTCATTTCAGTCACTATCTTTGTTTTATGTTTTTCAGGGTAGTTACAAAATAAATACTGTTATCATTTAAATTTGTACTTCTAATAAGTTCTTACTGTGATTATTATTTGTTGAAGTACCGGAAGAGCATAAAGATGGAGACACCATCTTCCGAATAGTAAATACTAATTTTATGATTGGTCAGTCGCCATCTTTGTCATGTATTGGCGGGATCGTTGTCCTATAAATATGATAATTTATAAGTGAAGAAGCAGTTATTGTTTAATTATTGTGCGGCTAACGTTGCTATTCGATAAGTGGCGTATAAGTGATTAGTGTGATTCAGTTAAAAGTGTGTATTGTGAATCAATATCTGTAGATTTGAAGCGAGAAATAAGTGTTTCGTTTAGTGTTGTCAGTCGATTCTACACTAGTGTGTCTTGTAACACATATGTATTATATCTCTTTACATATGGATTTATGTATTGTACATACATCCATTTCCATTAAAACGTAGCACAAAATAGACGATGAATTTAACATCACAGCTTTAGGCCTTCTAATTTATAAATACTTTTTAGTACATTACTAAATCAATATTAAGTAAAAATAAAAGCTTAGTCGATATCAATACCAATTCGATTATATAAACCAAATTATAAAAATTTAACGTACATATACATGTAATACTTTATGTATTTTATTAAAAAATCGAGACACACGTAACATGTCTAAGCGTAGTCGTTTATCGCTTGTAAGTTGGCATCTTAAGTACTAAAACATTTATGTAACAAAATAATTCGCTAGCGTTATTGATGATTCGACCATAAATTCTTTAATAAGCTAGTTACGCAAGTAAGCTGGGTTTTAAATACACTTTTTAAGACTCATTGAACGATCATATTACTACAAAATACAGGTTATTTAAATTTTTTGTAGTCTTCGTGGTGTGAATATTTGATTGATTATTTAATTAAAAAAAAAAAACGTAACAAGGTTGATTTTTTTTTTAATAATTTTATGAGTTTTTTGTAAATAAAAATAAAGAAATTTTTTGGATCTAGCAATAGATTTAATTATTTATTATTATTTATTATATGACTTATTTAAGCTGTGTGGCTACAGCAGTAAGGAATATAGCGCCCCCTTCTCTTCCCGTGGCTGTCGTAATAGGCGACTAAGGGATAACACAGTTCCACTACCACCTTGGAACTTAAAAAGCCGACCGATGGCGGGATGGTTATGCAACTGCTGGCTTTCAAATACACAGGTCGAAGACGGGCAGCAGCGTCTTCGTTGCGACAAAGCCAGTCCTGTGGTCACCAACCCGCCTGCCCAGAACGATGACTATGGGCAACACACGTGAGTTCACGCCATTTTGGCATGAACTTGTGGAGGCCTATGTCCAGCAGTGGACTGCGATAGGCTGAAGTGACGATGATGATGATGATGATAAATGTGTTTAATAAAAACTTGAATATATTATCATAATTGGCGAGTTCCGTATATAAATAAATTACTCGTAATTTCATAATCACAGTAAATCAGTCTAAGCTAACATCATCATCTTATCGGAGAGAGGCTATCTATTATACATTAATTTTGACACTGACAAATTGTATGGAACGTTTACAGTTAATTATTACGAATTCAAAATCTCAAAGCAGAATGAATGAACTGAGTGGATGAATTTCTTAACTTCATAATTAATTACTGTCACAATTTCGCGTTTGGTAATTTGAGTTTAATTTTACTTCATTTGTACAGAACATCTTTAAGCTGTAATTGTAAAATACTTTTTTTTCTATTCATGTCTTTATTTTTAATTTTTTTTTTTTTTGGAACATAATGTAGTTGCTCATGTTAATAGACATTATATTAAATAATTTTACGGAGAGATACAAGTTGCTACAAATACTACTATTATTTATCTGTAAATATTTTCTTCTTAAGTTGTGAATAATAAATATTATGTATAATATTTTTTAATAATTGTGTAATTAGCGAAACAAAATTAATTTAAATACTATATCAAATTAATTATTATTAACTGAGGCGGGGCACAGCGGGAAATTTCCTACTCAAAATATGGAGCAGTCCGACTGGGGTAGTACATCGACCTTACAGAAGACCATAGCTAAATAATACTGTTTTTAAGCAGCATTGTGTTTCTGTTGGTGAGTAAGGCGACCAGAGCTCCTGGGAGGATTGGGGATAGGGTTGGCAACTGCTTGCGATATTTATGGTGTTGAAGGCATCTATAAGCTACGATAATCGGTTTCCATCAGGTGAGCCGAATGAATTGTTTGCCGTAATATAGGTATATTAAAAAAAAATACTCCTAATAGTGGATTGTTTCATCAATAGCGTTAAAATAAAAAGAAACCGGACTATTTTTTGTATAATTTTCTACAGCAGATCTTTTCATACTATATCACATACATGGCCGCAATTAATTAAATAAGGAGTTACCCAACTATGTTCTGTATTAAGATGTTCAGTAAAATGTACTATCAGAGTTATAGTATAATTTAGCAGTCTAGACGTTTTCGTGAGTAATACTGGCAAACTATAACAGATATATCAAAACTTTCTATGAATTTATGAATCAGAAATTGTACATTGCTCTCTATTTCTAAAATATAACTTTCAGAAGAGCCAGTTACGCAACTGCTCTTTGGCAACAGCTTTGTGTATTTTAAGTTTTTTTAAAACATTATTCAAAATTAACATTTACTATTGTACCATAATTATTATAGTTGTAGAGAGTGTTATTTGATTTCTTCACAAAAAAATGTATATCAAATCCATAATTACTCGCTCCAATAATATTTACCTCCAAGTTATTAAAATTGTAATATTTTTCCCGCAAGTTTTTGCATTAAATCTAAATTTTGATCTTTATGCCGCCCACGATCCGCGAATATTACGGTAACCTAAAAGTAGAGGCGTTTTCCATCGCCATGAAAACGGCAATTTGGCTTAAATTCAAGTGTCAATTTCGAGACTTAATCGAGTTGTGATGAGAATGTTATTCTAATATCGTGGTAACCAGTTCTTATGTAGGCCGAAACATACCGTTAGCGTGTTATTAGAATATTTTATGAATTGCCTATTCGCAAACAATTCATAAACAACAAAACAGCGTTTTGAATTTCGATACTATTTCTCTTTTAATCAAACATTGCCGCGAATGTTTTACAAATGATTTTGTAAAGCCAATTCAAATTTTAATCATAAAACTAATATTCGTTGTTTGTATAAGCTATGTATTTTTAGTTGTTTGTAAACAAACCGTAAATACTCGTATATAAATATTAGTAATGTCATTAAAGTTTTATTTTTATTTTTTTATCTAACATTGTTGTATAAACTCTTTTATTTTCACCATTTTTATAGTTTTGTTTAATACATTATTTATATAGTAAGTCTGATGTCAGCTTATTAACAACAACTGAATTTCTATATTTATTGCTTTGGTGACTTGTTTCTGGTTAGGAACAAAATAAAATCAAAATCTATCCAAAATACTCCGTTTGATATATAGGGTGTTGATTTAAATTTTTACTAAATAATAAGAAATTAATTAATACATTTTCTATTATACTATATATTTATGTACCTGTTATACTTTTTGGAGGTTTAGTGTACAGGGTGTTAGACAGTAGTTAGTGACCAGACGGGTCTAGTGGGCTACTGGCCCGACGGTTGCTGTCAGGTTTTTGTATATATGTTAAATCTTCGGATAACTTTGATATCGCGATGTAGGTCAGTCTAGTTTGTATGTCTCGAGATAGATGCCGCCACAACTTCAGTTCATATATTATGTGTATACATATAACTTGGTTAAGTTTTCAAGTGTATATTTATTAATATTAAAATATGCGTCGATATTTTTTAACGATTTTTAAGATTGTCGTGGGCGGAATAAAGATCAAAATTTAGGTTTAATGCAAAACTTTGCGGGAAAATGGTACAATTTAAGACATTAAAAATAATACGCTTTTAAAAGTTTAACTTATGAAATGATGATTCAAAAGTGCTTTTGAAGCCTTTTTGAATAGAGCTAATTTTGATTTTGATAGGGCTAATATGTTTTTGTTTTTGTACAGAAGCACAAGAAGCGTGGGAGGTGAACTGGGCGCTGGGTGGCGTGCTCGGAGCAGCGCTTACTGTGGCTATCATTTTATGTCTCGCACTAATTGCTACAAGAATACGACATAGAGCGAGGGACTATGAAGGTATATATCCTAATCAAGATAAATTAATAGGTTAATTTGAAAAATGTAATTTATTTTAATATCGCTACAAGAGAATTATTCGAACTAAACAAAGTTTATATGAGTAGCAATATTATATTATGTAACTCATTTTATGATGAAACTAGCATACCATCAAAATAAAATGATTTTACGCATATTTTAAGCGTCTTTCATCTTTCTTCACTATTATGTTACTGTGTATATAAGTAAAGGAAAACACTCAATGAAAAAATAATACATGAAAATACAAGGTCAGATCAAACAATAAAAACCCTAAATGTTTAAACGTAAATGACTTACAAAATAATAAACGTCTTATTTATTCACAGTGACAATGCAATCAACTAAGAATCAAATAGCGTCGCTTCAGAAACGTTCGTCTCCAGACGATAGGAACCCAGACCTTATTCCACTTAGTAAAGGTAATAAAATTGGTTACCGTAATTTTAAGTCTATTACTGACGGTGCGTTTCGATCTTAAACTGTAATAAATACGCTTGTTTTTTATGTTATTGCGAACGCGTTGCGAGTGAACATCAATACACAGATAAATAGATAGCAATCTATATATATATATATATATATATAAAACCACTTGTGTATGTGCCTGTGGGGACAAAAAGCATGTTTTGTACGCGTAATCTCATGAAATGAGGTAGGCCCCAACAAGAAAGATCATCCTACAAATTTCTACTATCCCGACTTGAAAAGAACCTGAACATTACTAGTGATAAGGTAGCCAAAGCCTCTATGGACGGTTAGGGGTAAGGTCGGTAAACCCGCGTTGCATTGCACCTTGTATATATTTAGGCGTCCAAACGCTATGGTATCCGTACCATCGGGCAGACTACGCATGTTTCTTACTCTAGTAGATCATATAAAAAATATGCATACATATACAATAAACCAAATAGGTGTATATAATGTAAAAAAGACACATTTTCATTAAAATACATACACATACACATAATCTACTTTTGCTTGTCACGCTTACTGTTACCGTTAACACGTATAGATGCGAAAAGCGCGTTAAAATGTAAGGGTATGTGGAAACGCGCAGTCAGTAAGTGGCTTTACAGTAATTTTATACTTCCGTGTTATAATAACCATGATAATGTTGGCGCTGTGGAAAATTGTTGAATAGATTACTATGGAACGTGTAAGAATTATTAATTGTAGACTGCTGCGTAAAATATTACGAGGTAAAGTTATTACAAAGAGCTTTTATTTAGACGGGAATATTTATTTATTATTATTATTACTAACAATGAGTTAAGGAAAAACGATAAAGAAACAAACACAAATGTTAAGGGGAGAATGAAATAGAATATATTACTGGTCAAAACGCGAAAGCGACGCGTTTTGCAAGGCACTTACGTCTTTTTAACAAGACATAATCATCGTCAATAGAACAAATCGCAACGGCCTATCCTCCTACAACTTTTCAGAAGTTTCACACCGGGCAGATGTGAATTGCACACACAAAAAACAATTTAATAGTATCTTTATACCATGTCATATCAAATGAAAATATTATAAGATATGTACCTTAACCATAGATCAAGTAAAAAATATAGATAACGCACTTAGAACAAAAAAGTGAAGCCACTTTTTTAAATATGTGTGAGTGAGTGAAGTGTTGACACTTTTTAAAAAAAGTCCCTGAAAATTTTATTAAACACAATTAATTTAATATAGGTAAAATGGGTATGCGAAAATAAAAATCTGTTTATAGTTTTAAATATATTTACTCCTTTTTCGCTTCAAATTGTTAAATAAATCTATTGCAGCCATGTTTTTATTTAATGAATTATATAAATCTGTGTCAATGAAAATTGCGTTTTTAAGTAATTGATGATTCCTCTGAAGGGCAAGTTCCTGTTTTAAAGACGTCTAACTATTTGCTGTAATGATTTAAGTTTTTACATTTTTTTTTAAATAAAGTTCCTGTTTTTTTACTTTTCTCTTAATTTATGTTTTCTAGGTGTATCAAAGATTGAATCTTGGTTAACGACTGATTTTAGACTCGTCCGGTAGGTCCTAGAACAAAAAATACAACATTAGATACGTAGTAGTAATTAGTAGTATATACGTGATGGTACTTTGCGAAGTCCACGTTTTGTACCGTACATATCAGCTTTATCAAAATGGTTTGAAAAAACCACATTAGATGAGGATGGTCAGTCGTACAGCAGCTACCTATTTTATCTATCTCCTTTTAAAATATTTGTTGGAAACCTAAAATCATGATATTTAGTAGTAAAATATGAATAGTTAATTCAAAAATTTAAACAGACACAAACGAGTTAAAAATTCATATTGACTTCAATTTAGGTAAAACATAAAATCACACAATAAAAAAAAAACAATAATGATGTCCACTTTCTACTTAATTATTTTTCTATGATTGCCTACAATTTACTTACCCGCATTTTGGGCTAACGGAAATAAGAATTACTGGTAACACTCCCTCGGTACGTCATTTCAGGGCATGGAAATTATAAGTTCCGAATAACCTCAATATTATTTTGGAATAACAAAAAATATAAAGTTTTGGATGTACTTACGTGTGAAACGATATGTCTTCAGACTTTTTGTTCACTTTGGTATTGTTTTTGCACCATTTAATTACAAAAGAACGGCATTTTATAGGCAAAGTTACTGTACGAGGCCCCGTGAGATACTAACGAAAATGAGCGTAGTTTGATGCATATGTGTGCGTGAGCGCGTGTGTTTACTTGAAGGAGCCGAGTTTTGTGGCTTCAGTAACAACAAAGGCCGCGCAATATCTTCCTTTTTTTACTTCATCTATGACCTTAACATATTTTTTTTAAGTATAATAGTAAGTAGACGTTATTTTAGACGTGATGTGTATAATAAAATATATTTATTAAATAAATAAAATAAAAAAACGAATTGCATGCATTTATTTATAATTTACGAAAAATATTCCAATTGCGTAATACCATATGACTTAATAAAGTAATATGAAATCAGATGTTACTGAAGAAACTTTTTCGAGCAAATAAATACGTAATTAGAAATGTAATCTCTGTATATTAGTTAAGATGATTAGATTTCTGTAGATCGTTTCTGAACTGAAATCAAGAGTCATTTATTTTTATAAGATAACCTAAGAGGACCGCTCGAGATAAAATGGTGCCATTAAACGTAATGGGAACGCGAATGAGTGTGTCCTTACATAAAAATTACAATGGAATCTTTTTCTAGAAAAACGTACTACATTCTTCTTGAAGCAAATAATCATCTATTCTTAATTAACTTACATAAAATAAAGTTCTCGAAATCGAAATATACTTACTGTATAATAATATAACAAGAACAACCGTTCTGGTGTTGTGGTGTGAGTAGTCGCCCAAAACACCGACGGTTAGCGGGTTTGATACTCGCTCGAGATGGATATTTTGCAGAAATATTTCTTTCCGGTTTGGGTGTCTATCCTTGTGGGTCTCTCCACCGTGACTCGGAGAGCACGTTAAGCTGTTGATCTCAGTTGTTATCCTGATAACAATCAGACACTAAGAAAATGCAATCCCATTATGTCACTTTATTTTATCATAACAGTGTGCTTTATTGGTTTAAACGTATAATCTTATTAGTTAATAATATATGCTAATAATTTGAAAAGTGGTTAAATTATTTTATAAACTATGTATTGAGGAAGCAGGACATGTTCTGCTAAAACTCATTGGACCGGAACAATAGCTACCTTTATGGTTTATCAACCTTTGATTTATCCGTAGTGAAACACTATTCATATTTTTCTCAAGAGGGAAACGGAATGTGTGATCTTGTTTAAGTAACAAAAAAATTGCACTTTGTCCACATTTTATTTTTTGTAAAATTATCATCATCATCATTGGCCTTAATCCGTCTATTGCAGAAGATTTAGACAGTGTCAGAAAGACACTGTGTTGCCTAGGACACTCTTCAGGAAAACGCAGAGTTGCCTAAGCTCTGCGCCACCCTCTCGACCTCACTACGACGTCGACAACGAGTCGATACGTGTGGAGTCAGTTCGGCTACAGGAGTCTTTCGAATTTCAGAGCTATGCCACGAATTCTTGACGGAGACCCCATTTCGGGTTTCAAATGAAGTTTTCCTTCTCCAGGACCCTGATCATTTTGAGCCAGGTTTAAATTATCATACGTATGACACATTCTGGATTTTTATTTACAATACTCTAATAGATTACGAAAATATTTAATTGCCAGCCTAATATTTTAGTGTTAGCGAAACTTGATATTTTTCAGGTATAACCTTTTTTCATCTACTTTGTAGAACAAACGAAGTGAGTTCGCTGCTAAACCAATTAAGAGAACATAACTTTTTTTATAGTCTATCGACTTTACTAAAAAAAAAAAAAAACTAGAATTCAAACAACTTAAATGTTAGAATTATTCAAATAATTGTGTAATATAATATCATTAATGCAAATACATATACTAGAGCTTATTGTGTCGTAAAGTTCAGCTTTATCTCAGAATATATTTTATATTTCTAAAGAATGCTAAGCAAATATTTTGAAAAGTCGTATTTCACGAAGAATAGTTCAACTTTACAGCGCATTTATTAAAATCGTTTTGCGATTCCTTCAACAATGTAACTTTGTTTACTAAATCGAAATGCAGTTGACAGTAAAAATAGTACAAGAAGACTTTAACTTTGAATCAAACGATTTAAAAATTATATTCAAGTGGACTTCAAACAATGTTTTAGATCGTAATTTTTTAATGAAATAATAATAACTAATGTGAATCTACCTTCGATTTTGAATGTAGATTATGGTGAGAAGAATCGGCAAGAACGTCAACACTCACTCTTTAGTTTAATAGTCGACATGTTTGATAAAGTGTTGGTACTGCTGAAACGCATTTAATTTATAGAACAAAAGATTCTACTCCCATTTTGTGTCACAGCGATTTCCACAAAGCTGTTTCAGTGAATTGGTGACTCTTTATAGAATATCTTTTAATCATTAATTAAGAACTTCGAATAAAATTGTTATTCTGGTTTATAAAGCTCTTTCTTATAAGAATTTAGTAGGTAAAGGAACAAAATAAAATAAAATAAACATGAAATTTAAGTATAGATGTTGATGAGAGATGATCTGGGAAGGTACGAAATTATAGGTATTTACTATGTATTGCTTTGTCTATTATGACATAAACGTAAATAAGTGCAACAATACGAAGAACTGGGTGTAAGATTTTAGCAGGAGTTTCACCTGCTTTTCATTTCCTTTTAAAAAATTACTTTTTAACGATGTGTACTTGAAATATCACCGGTGCTAAATCAAACCCATACTCAAGATCATAATATTATATCCACAAATTGAATCCACATAATACCATATGTTTTTAAAAACAAGGCTTGCGAAAACAAATGACGTACGTGTAAAAGTTCTGAAATAAAACACCGTATAAAATTAATCTTCATAAAAATAGATGTGAAAAATTGAAAAATCTATTTGTTATTTAAACGGACACAATAAACTCGAACGTTGCAGATTTCAGATAAACTACGCTATAATTTTAGAACAGATTCTATTGACATTTTCTATCGAATCACCGTTAAAAACTTTACCTATTAACTGAACAAACTGGACCATCTTTTTTATTTGTACTTTGTATATTAACGGGAAAAGTTGGAAGCTTTTCTTTGTTTTTCCTTTACTTTTGAAATAGCGATGGAAATTATCATTGAGTTTTTGTTCATTGTGTTTCCAGCAGTATTTAGAAATATTTCACGGCAGATAAAAAAAATGCTAAAATATCTTAGTGGCCCTATTGTGATATAGTGTAAGGGCTTTTATACTTTAAATCAATACATATAATAAAAATGCCACCAATACCACCTTGGAACTTATAAAGCCGACCGATGACGGGATTTCCATCCAACTGCTGGCTTTGAAATACACAGATCGAAGACGGGCAGCGCACTTCGGTTCGACAAAGCCAGCCCTGCGGTCACCAACCCGCCTGCCCAGCGCGGTGACTATAGGCAACACACATAAGTTCACGCCATTTTTGGCGCGAACTTGTTAAGGCCTATGTCCAGCAGTGGACTGCAATAGCTTGAAGTGATAATGATGATGATATAGGTCAAATATTCATTAAGAAAATTACTTTTTACTAGATGAAGGGAATAACCACTCTAGTGTAATGGTGCGTGTAGAACCTAAAATACCAAGGGTTTACGGGTTAGATCCCCATTCGAGATGGATATTTGCACTTGTACAAATATTTGTTTCCGGTTTAGATGTCTGTCTTTGTGGTCTCCCCACCGTGGCTTGGAGAGAACGTCAAGCTACCGGTCCCGGTTGTTATCATAAATATCTGATAATCATTACCCATTTCTATGAGTACATACGGATCATATCCGCCAATCCTCAGTGAAGCAGCGTGGTGGATTAAGCTCAAATCCATCTCCTATATGTAGAAAGAGGCCCATGCTCAATAGTGGGACGTCACAGCCTGAATCATATCGTAATCTTAGATTAAGGGACTAATACTCGATCACTCAAAGGTTGTAAGAATTAGTTAATCTGTAGACGCAATGAATCGCATATAATGAAATAACACAGCATTATGTAACACATTGTTCAAAATTAATTACAAAATAGCTCAACAGTGCGGAAATATTCAAGAAACTTAGTTTGAAGGGTCCTCACTGGAAAGATTTGATGGTAACTGAGTTTAGTTCTACGGAAATCTACGGAAACTAGAGATGGAGTGTCACTGTAAGTAATTCTAGAACCAGAAAGTTTTCGGAGTTTGAAATCATTTATAGTACTTACATCATCTCACGATTTAGCCTGTAACATTCTACTGCTTTGCATACGCCTTTTTCTCCATGTTGGCGAACTCAAAGTACATTGTCAGAGTGTTTGCAATTTTCATAAACAGAGATACAAAAAATAAAAAATAAACATTAAAAAAAATCCTTTTAAAAAAAATCATACTAATCACTTGTATTCAGGTCCAGGTAAAATTTTCTAAAAGGAACTTGAAACGATTTTGGTTTTATTATTGTGATGAAAATAATTTATGGAGAATAGATGAACTGAAGTAGGGCAAAGCAGGAAACCTCCTGCTCAAAATCTGAAGTAGACCAAGCGACAAGGTGCTCATACAGCTAAATAATACAGGTCTCAAAACAGTGTTGTATTCCTGTGGTGATTAAAATGACCATACCTCCTGGGGCGAGAGGGGAGGGTTTGATTGATGGAGACGTCTATAAGTTATCGTATAATTCTACAGCATTCGTTACTTTAGCCGTCAGTAATATTTTCAATCTCAAAACCAAATTTGTTAGAATAAACGTCATACAATAAGAAACGCTTAAACCTCCGTCGTTTGTATTGACGAAAATCATACAAAGTCAAACTTTACCAACCTGTTAGGTAAGTATTGCTCAAACAAAACAGACTCAACAATTCGGTTTAAAGAAATTTCTTCACGACTATAACCTTCAGGAGTCGGCGACTAATTAATTATTACAGCTGTTGTTAGGAGTAAATAAAAAAAAAATCCTTTTTACTACCTTAACCTATGTTTTGTAAGCTGAGGGATATTTAAAAAAAATTAATCCAAATAAAATGCTGAAAGGTAGAAAAAAATAATACGGAATTGAATCTCGCGTGCTCAAGTAAATAAACTGTTTAGCTTTATAAAATTTATTTTAATGACTAAATCAATTAAAACTGGGAACTAGTGACGACAAAATTTTAATTGTATAAAATTATAAAGTGAAATTAATATTAATAAAAAATAATTAACAAAAAAAAAAAAAATATGGAACTGTAAAATTAACGGTGTATATTTTTTTTTTTTTTTTTTACTTATTAATTTCGCTATAGAAATAAATATAATTTTCTGTATAGAACAAAACTCCGACTTCTTTCCGGAATATAGAACAATTGACATACTTTTGATAACTCGTTAAAATTTAAATTACTCACTATTCATTGTATCTAGCCACATAATATTATTCCACCGGTTTCAAGCCCGTGTTGATTCCACTAAGTTTTTCGTGTACTGCCTTTGTCACGTGGTCTAAATGGGGTAAAAAATATTCTGCCGCATGTTATGTGCAATTTAGCGACCAAGCTCAAACCTTTTTATTGATGTACTAAAAAAGGATATGTCCTATGACCAGTAGATGGGCTAGGCACGGATAAGATAGCTTCTTTTGTACGAGAAATAGGCTAAGACAACTAGAGCACCGATATTGATTACAATTTTTTTTATCATTAAGAATATTTCTAGTTAACGAACATAGATCTACGATTTCGATAGAAACATATACATGAGATAACATTTTTTTTTCAATACGTGTTAAAAGGATAAAAAAGACTGGGGTGAACTACACTATATTTTTTTTCTTTTTATACTGCAATTACTCATTCATGACGTAATATTCTGATAACAACTATGGACTTAATTAGATGAGGATGATAATGTAACCATGTATAACAAATTAGAAAAATTAAAACCATGTTTTTACAGTCGCGTAGAAAATAAGTTTGTGCCACTTTTTTGTATATTTTAAGATACCCTAAGCCTATTTAAGTAACATTTATAAAACTGTAAAATTCTGCGTAATTAATTCACTTTATAATTTCATGTTTCAATGTAATCTAACATTTTGCTCGCATATTTGAGTTTACACGCCCACGGCTCATTTCAGGTTTCAAATAAAATCTATTCTAATACACGTATTAAGAGTATGTCTGTTGTCTCAAAAATGTTTTCATATATACAAAAATAGTTGTCTGGTTGAAGTGAGTTTTTGAGTCACCGCACCGTGCTCTACATAGTACGTAGCGTCGTAGGTCTCGACGCTTACCACAAAAATGATCACTAAAAGCTTAATAGCATGACCCTTTCCTGAATGAGAGCAGACCTTTGCTAAACATTTCTAATGTTGAGTAAAATTATCTTCTTTTAACACTCTGTTTCATTTCATTTCAGTTTTCATGATGTTCAAAGGTTATTCTGTATATTCCATAGTCTAATTTTAATTATTTTCGTATTACGTAACTTATTTTTTTGGGGTAGGGTATTTATTATTTTATACTAATCTACGACTCATGTAAAGAAGTGAAGGAGTGACTCCATTTCTATGAATCATAGAGATTCCATATATAAAAAGTGTGAAATTTCGAATTTTAACGCAGATGAAATCAGAGGGAATGTTTAGTACTAGTCGCGTTTTGTTGTTATACTTGTTATAATTATGTATTGTTGTAAAATTAATATTTGCTTTTAAAATTTTCGAGTTACCTTTCTAGAACAGCAAACCTGGGATTATTTATGTTTATGTATTTTATTAAAATACCGTTAATATAAATATTAGGTTTAACAGGTCCAGGGTTTTATGTTTACGCAAACATACCAGCGATTTATTTTAGAAACTAGCTTATATTCTCGAAATTTTCCGCATCGGCTGTTAAATCGGCTTGTTAATGTGACCACGTATAAAATAATTTTATATATAATTGTATATTAGTATATTTATTATATGTTTGATATATCTATTGCATATTTAATATTGTTATAACAAAGAAAAACTGTTAGTTTCGGACCATCCTAGCAGTTCTATAAACTTTAGAACTGTTGGTCTGAAATTCAATTATTGTAAAATAAAAAACGCACGCGGTATTATAGTAATGAATATTTTATGTAAATATAATAAATAAATATATATATGTATATATAGGTATATATATCTCTCACGGTCAGTTTTGGACTCACCATCGAATTAGAGAAAATAAGCTTTAGTTCGTAATTTGAAGCATGCAATGTTGAAATTAATACGCCTCAACGCTTTGAAAATTAAAATGTAAATAAAAAGGCATGGGCACTTAAGAGCCTATGGATGTTAAAACTTATATTTAAAAAAAAATTATGTAGTAAAAATATCATGCGTTACTAAGACCCGTCGATGTTGTTTATACAATAATTTAGAAAAAAAAGTATATACGTCGGTATGATTGGAGACGGAGTCCATATCACTTTAGAATAAGCTAGTATAATCGATAAAGTAATTAATAAAACTTCCATATTATATTACAAAAAAAAATGTATCCATGTAAAAAAGTATTATAATATCATAATTTTCATTCAAAGGAATAGATTGTCCGCCCGAACCGCCGCAGTACTCCGCGGTAGTTGCGAAATCTGAAGCAAAGAACTCGTCAAGTTGCCACAGCTTGGCACGAACTCAATCTCCGACTTCACCAATATCAAACGCTACTCATGACATAGCGGTAAGTATAATAAAGGACTCTACACACTAAACATCTTCCGTAAAGGATATATATCCTTTGTATTGAGCTATATAAAACAATATATACTGTCTATTATCAACAACTCCGTAGCGTAGTAACGATAATAAATTTAAACGAAAACGTAATAAGCACTGCCCTTTGCGCTTTTAGCTTATTACATACGCCCTTAAAATCGTCATGATATAGATCGGTGTAGTAAATGTGATTAACTACGAAAATTAAGTTGAACATCGAAACGTTTAATTATTTACTTAAGTTTTAATTAAACATAATTAACAGATTTTGTCAAAACTTTTTTAATGTCTCCTAGTGAAGTATCATAATATTAAATACATTGACATATCTTGTAGACAAAAAATACAAATAAAAAGTTATTTTTATTACTTTTAGTTCGAAGTCGTTGAGTAAGACGCAAATTACAAAAAACAGTAAAAATACATTTTTATTATTGTCATTTTCTTACTTTTTAATTATGTGTTTGTTATATTTTGGCAAAACCGTAATCGCTTCTGTAATTTTTTTATCCATATAAATACCGTTTCTGTTACAATACATTAATAATTTTCATATAATAAAAAAATATTTCTTTTTATTTATAGGTTTGTTTAAATTATTTTTTTATTTACATTGTTATTGTCCTAGTGATGTATGTATGTTTCAATTTATTTATTGACTTTAAATACGATTGTAACTTAAAAAAGTATTAAATAAAGCTGCTTTTTTAGAACAATATGTAGTTTTATTATTCCCTTATTATTTGTGCATTGGGTATTTTTAATTTTAAAATATAAAAACTTGTAAATTATTTATTCATATTTCTGAAATATTAACAAACATTATACATTTCTAAACAAGTCACTGAAAAATACATGCAATATACATGTGTAAGGTTGAATGTGTATGAAGTAGTTTAAGCATTCAGATGCAACAAAACGAGAATGGGAAGATTTAGGGCACTGTTACACAACAAGAGCTCGTATCTTGACTCATTTTCATATTTTCGTTTCGTCTATTGACTTTATGGTTAATCTTGTTATTTAGTAGATTTACTTCACATTTATCAATTTAAATAAATAGCTTTCAATTAATAACTTTTTTATTTTTATTTTACGTTTATATTTTCAATTTTTAGCGACTTCAAAAAAAGAACAGGTACTCAATTCGACTGTATTTTTTATAATATGTGTGCTAGATTTTTGACTAGGTGACTGATTTTGGTGATATTTTTTGTGATCGAAAGCTGGTACTTATTTTGTCGAACCATTTATATTAGATTGAGATTTACAGTCTACCTGTCGTATTACTTGTTGATGAAACAAAAGTCGATTTTGTGATTCAGCGAGCAAACACATTTATATTTATTAAGATCAACTTTTAAATTCCAACATTCAAAGTTTACTGGCTTGTGTATAGCCTATTTGTTGTCAATATTTATGTATTATATTCGTACTACGATTTATGCTCAATTATATGTTACATTAAATAAAATAATTGTTTACTTCAAAAGACTTTGACTTAATATATAAATTAAATATCTTAATATGTACTTGACTACAAATAGTTGAAACTAAATACTTGGAATCATTATTATATTTGAAAGCTACATTCTACATTTTCAAAAGCCATATTTTTAAGAAAATCACTTAACATTGAAACTCACTTTACAGAACGAGCGATTGAATGGTACGCTGAGGTCACATCGGGAGGTTGTGACGACTCGCACGCCGCTGCTAGCAGCACATCAAGAGAGCTGCGTTTAACGACATCAATATTCTTATAGTTAACAGGTTGCGATACGAGTATCTTTGTAGAACGATAAATATACAATCTTGTGTATCTTAAGATTTATTTAATTATAAAGAAATTTTCAGTTATTATTGCCTGTTAGTTTAATTTGTTCTGATCTTTCTTTTGTTTGATAAAAATGTATATCAAAAATAACATTGTATGTTTCTAATTAAAAATATACAATAAATCATATTAACCGTACAACATGAAAGGATGGTTTTTTGATATTTTGAGCTTTAGAATATTGTTCAATGACTTTATTATTATCTGTGGTTTTAATAATTTTTAAAATATTTATCGCAACGTGAAATTAATAGTTATTAAATTAAAAAATATTTGTAAATTTAACCAAATATGTAAATACAAAAGGATGGACTAAAAGTCGAAATATTCGATTTAAGATTTTTATATAGATATAAGTAAATGATATTACTCTTAAAATCATGTTAAATTACATCAATTATAGATTTAAGGAGATCGTATTATTGTCATTTTTTTATTTAATGTTTTTCTTGACTGTAAATATTAATAGAGGAAATGGTATTCTATGTTTTTTATTTCTAATAAATTCAAATTAAAACGGAAGAAGGAAGTCAGACTTGTAACTTTGATTACATCAATGTATTAATTACATTTTCTTATTAATATAATAATTTGTTTATCATTATAGTTTGATGTAAATATAATTGTATACTCTGACAGATGAACACATATTAACAAACTATGAATTAAAAAAAATTTCTCAGAGACTGTTTCACCGGTAACACGATACCTAACAGATGAAAGTGTTTGATAACTTATTGTTTTTCACTATCAAACAAGGTTATTAATTACCCATTTTTACCTTACCAGTAAATTCAAAAGTTTCAGTTTATAACATGAGATGAAATAGTGGCCTTTTATATCTCTTCCCATTTCAGTCTGTCAGTTACTTATTTGTGCATCAAATTTTACCCAAAACTCGCGCAACAGGGATTATAATTAAAACTTTATATTATCAGACACCTTTTCCAATTATATAATCATGTTTTTAGTATTTAAAAACGTAAAATTGCTTAAAATGATGAATTTTGAAAATCGTCCAGTGTGAAAGCCGACTTAAATTAATTTCAACTTACAAGAACAGAGCATACGCTCATATATATATTAAAAAAACTATTATAGTAATATCATTCTACGTAAGTTATTAATATAGTCAATTTTACAATTAAAATTAGGTTAAATATTTTATAGTATATAAAAAATATATTTTAATTTCTTGTGAATAATCATTGCTGCGACTGATAAATAGAAAATTGTAAATTTTAAAGTAATTATTATAAGTTCGAAGCAATGGACAGATAAAAAGGTTTCCGATACTATCTATCTTGAAATACATTGACAAAGACGAATCTTACTTAAAGTAGAGTATTGATAACCATTTTCATATATTATTTTAAGTTTTAACTACGAATTTTATTGTACGATGCATGTAAAAATAACTAAAACAATAAACCAAATAAAAATAGTAGTAATTTTTATTGTTAAGTTACTTCTAGCCCATGACACCGGTTGTTGTTCAAGCTATCTGACAAATAACGGTATTCTGGAGATAAGACTGTTGCAAATATTTTTTACAATACTATCACTACTTCTACTTTTCAGTCAGATATTAGTGTTCTCAATCATCAATCTCATGCAAATCAAAAGTTCTAGTTTATGCATTGAGGTTTAACAAACTCTAATGGCCTTTTTTAAAGTCTTTCTGATAGAACTTATCAATAACTTATGGTAGGAATAATTTGTATAAACAACAGGTTGGAACAGGTCCTTAGTATGAAATAATATTACATTATAATTTCCTTGAAGTATTTTAAAACATCTCAATTGATCGATGGAGGTAGAAACGTGTATTTTAATTGACATAAAAAAATAGATTCTGTGTTTAGCTATATACATTTTTTATACTTTAGTTTTATTTAATTTTAGTTATAAAGGTATAAACGTGAAGCAACTGTTATAAAAACTCTTTGGTGTGTAAAAATTTATTCTGCATTAAAATTTGGGTATCTCGTCGAATCTTAGATGTAAAATAGAAGATATTAAGAATTGGTTATAGTAAAACAATTATGAATACAAAAATGTATGTAATACAATAAAATATACATTACAAAGTATAAATGATTTTGAGGAACCCTCATTAAAGTAGTACATCTCAATGAATTGCTCATGTAAAAAAAAATTAGAAAAAAACTTACAAATGCACTTATGTTAATCAAGTGTGAATGATGAAATAAAATTATTAAAACAATATCAAAGAATCAATATGCATTTTAATTATTTTCCCGCTTTAATAGGTCTTCTCACGAACTATAATTATTTGATTATACTTGTGATAACGTTTTAATAGCACTTTTACAAAAGATTAATGTATTCTGATAAATTCCCGCAACACACATTCGATGGTAATTATTTTATACAAATTTGATACTGTCCTTAATCTGCATTAAATTCGTAAGGATATCTTTTATTATTTGTATGAGCACGTTAATGATAAGAGTAGATACATACGTTTTTGAATGGAAATGCTGGATGGAACCCAATTACTAAACATCTATGGTACGTCTGTTAAACAAATCATAAAACTAAAAATAAACATTTTCACTACAGCCTATCGCAGTCCATTGCTGGACATAGGCCTCCACAAGAAACTGTGTTATCCCTTAGTCGCCTCTTACGACACCCACAATCATCATATTACTGTACAGATATATACTATTGTGTTTTCTTGCAATCGAAAAAAAAACCGACTTCAATTACATCAACAAGTAATACAACGTAAGTAGACGAAAAAATAGTCAAGTAAATACGCGTTTACAAAGATTACTCAAAAGTAGTAATCAGATCTCGATAAAATCAAAATAAAACTACCTGACAAGCATTAACTTTTGAATAAAGTAAAAACCATAAAAATCGATTAACCCAGTAAAAAGTTATGCGGTTTAATACAACGTAGGTCGACGAAAAAATAGTCAATTAAATACGCATTATTAGATATAACGCTAAAAGAACTTCTCAGATCTCAATTAAATTTAAATGGAACCAAATTACACGCAACATCTTTCGATTAGAACAAAATTCATCGAAAGCGGTTCACCCAGGCAAAATTTCTGATGATACATAAAAAAAAAATATAATCGAATTGAGAACCTCCTCCTTTTTTGGAAGTTGGTTAAAAACCGTCTAAAGTACCGATCTAAATCAATCGACATAATTAATTAAAGAAAATATCGTAACAAAATAAAATTGTATTTATATTTATACCATATTTTAATATCGTCATTTTTTGAGATACGACATACATTAGTTTTAAAACTAAACAGTATTTCAATGTATAGTTTGGTGAATAATACAACTCAATCCTAGTATTCTGTATTTTCTAGTAGCTGTAATTGTTTTAATGTCTTCGAGTAAGGATTTTGATAAAATTCAATAGAGTTAAATAAAATAAGTCAATAAATACGTCTCTGTGGTTACGGCAGTAAAGAATATAGCCACCCACTCTCTTCCCGTGGGTGTTGTAGGAGGCGATTAAGGGATAACACAGTTCAACTATCACATTGGAACTTATAAAGCCGATCTATGGCAGGATAACCATCCAACTGCTGGCTTTGAAATACACAGACCAAAGATGCAGCAGGGCAAGGGCAGCAGCGTCTTCGGTGCGACAAAGCCAGCCCTGCGGTCACCAACCCACCTGCCCAGCGTGGTGACTATAGGCAACACACATGAATTCGCGCAATTTTTGGCGCGAACTTGTGGAGGCTTATGTTCAGCAGTGGATTGCGAATACGCTGAAATGACGATGATAATAGCATTCTTGGCACAATTCCACGCGGACATGATTTGTAACAAAACGATCTGTAAATATTTAGTTCTTAAGTTGTGAATTGTAAATATGTATAATGTTTAATAAAACTAATGTTACAATGGTGATAAGGAGTCAATAAATTAATATCATTAAAATTTCCTTTTTTGCTATTCTCAGTTGCATTTTTGGGAAATTGCTAGTTACTTTAGTACACATTGTCATTCAAAAAACAACTTTTAAGCATTAATAACCTACAATAGAATAGAAAACAATAATTTAGATCCAGTCCAGATAATGTCGTTGATTATTTATTAACAACCTAATTGATAAAGACTGTCAGAATTAAGAACTTCAATTAGGTTAAGTGCCTTAACAAAATAAAATTACCATCGAATAAAGCAGGGAATCTTCAATTGCCACTTGAGAAAGTTGGAGGTAAAAATGGCGTTTAAATATTTAAAAACTAGATTTCGTGCGACATCTTCACTCAAAGCGATTCTTATTTTAAGAATATTATTTGGTCACTACTGCGAAATCTTTTCTTCAAAAATGTTGCGGGTATTGGCTAGAGCTTATTGTTTATTTTATTGTATTGGGCTTTTATCTATAGCCGCTTGGATCCTACCATCAGTACCAGTAAATTTAGTAATACAATTGTGGATTCCTCTACTTTTACAATTTTTAGTGGCTGTAAATATTTCAATTTATACAAAAGACAAAGAATTTGTCCAATTCTGTACGAATATAAATACTATTGACAAAATCATTGGCCTCAAAGGCGACCTTAAAACAAAAATATCGAGTTTATTAGTTGCATTTAGCTTGACAGTCAAGTACTTAGGAGATGTGCTTTTTTTCTATAACACACCGTTGTTTTTAAATACTGAGCATTTGGTTGGGATCGCTAGCACGACGACAGTTAATTTAAGTTATGTAACAAGAACAGCAACATTCGAGTTGTATTGGTCTAGAATAAAATACATTACTGAAGAATTGAAATCAAAATGCTATGGTAAACATTGTGGTGACAATAACAAAATAATGATATTAAAGAAATTTTTGCATCATTACAAAAACATACTGGATAATTTCAGCAATAACAGCAAATACTTAAACATTGGGGTAAGGTTTAGTATAATTACTAAAGTAGTTGATTTTAATGTACGGTATTTTGCTTAAATCTTTTTTTCTATTCAGTATTTTGTGAACTGGTTGACTAGTTTCAGCTACATATAGATTGTCTGAAAGCAGTATATTGAAATACAAGTTAAAGTGGCTTATGTATGCGTTAAATTCAGCTATTCTATAGACAATCGGGCTCCGATTTATGGGGTTTTGGTTTTAAGGGTTGGGTGGAGGAGAAGGGAGAGGAGTGAGATATCCTCTGGTACCACTCCCAGCGTGTTTCACATCATGGTTATGGAGATATCGTGGTTAAAGTTTTGAGGTTAGAATTATTTTATTTATAGCTATTACAATATCTTAGAGCTCCGCGTCTGACTCCGCCTTAGCTCCAGTGCTGCGGGAAGCGCACTCATGCTCCGTTCGCAACTTTCACACGTTATTTTCGAACAGAAGTACGTAAAAACGATCTCGATTACAAGATCAACAAACGATACAAACATAAACGACATAGACAACATAGACTGAGACAGACGCTTTTAAACAAAAAAGGTTGTGGTGTATTTTATTTAATGTCATGTTTTTTTACTTCAATATATTTTTATTTTTTTCTTATTTACTGTCATATATGAAAAATATTCAATGCTTTGTTTCATTTTTAATACTTGTAACTAAATTACAAAATTACTGTCGAGATTTATTTACAAATATATGCCAAAGGACAAATTAGAACGACATAATATTTTAATAAATATAGGTATAGAAATTCAAAAAATACCCAAAACCGAATCGGAGCACCCCACTATCCACGTGGTCTTGTGCTCTGCCCTACCCCTAGAGTGTTCTTTAGAAGCCGGGGGCGAGTGGCAGGTAATTTTTTTTACAACGTTTTTTTTTCGTAACGAAATTATGTCGATAAGCAGTCTAATTTTGAAGTTAGACAGGTTAGGGTTTTTTTTGTAACGAAATTGTGCCGATAAACGGTCTAATTTTTAAATTAAATAGGTTAGGGTTTTTGTTTGTAAAGAAATTATGCCAATAAGCGATCTAATTTCTAATTGAAGTTAGATAGGTTAGGGTTATTTATTTATTTATTTTTTGTAACGAAATTGTGCCGATAAACGATCTTATTTTGAAGTTAGATAGGTTAGGGCTATATATATATATATATATATATATATATATATATATATATATATATATATATATATATATATATATATTTTTTTTTGTAACGAAATTATGCCGCGCCGGCATAATTTCATGACAGCGGCAACACGGGTGCAGTGCCGAAGTCAAGCGTTATTCTAGTTTCAAAACTTTAACCATGGATATTTATAATAATTGTTACTTTATTATTAATTTATATACAGCTATTTTAGACAAAAATAATGCAATTGTTTATAACCATAACATAATATAACCCACGGTGCGAGTCAAGCAATAGTATTTAATAATTGTCATTCAAAATTTAGTAATATAATAAATCATTGCAGATGTTCTTCAACTTGATTTACACATTTATAAAAATAATTGTTGGTATAAACTACGGAATCGACTTTTTTGTAAGTAGCGTAAAAAAATATTTTATTTTATTTTATTATTACAATATAATATAAGTAATACAAATTTATATCAATAAAAACGAATTGCCGAAATGTATGTAGTACCTTAAAATACTCACTAAAAAGATATGGCGATACGAAGTTCATCGGGTCAGAAAGTTTTGAGATAAAATTAAAAAAAAATTGTTTTCACCATTTTTAAGCATAACGTAAGCATAACTATGAATACAATCATAGAAATTTTCATAACTACATTATTGATGGTGTCATCAGCTGTATTTGCCGAGATGATATTGAATGAATATGACCAAATAAAAGAAACATGCGGAAATCTCTTGCTGGATTGTGAAGGTAGTGATTTATAAAATCAATAATAATATATTATTTTTTTTTTGTTATTTTCCTTTTTTTGGGATTTGGTTGACTGTGTTTGTGTATTGTTTGTTACCTTGATACAGAAAGAAATAGCTCAGTGGAAGCCATTGAGTGTGGGGCGCTTACTCTACTTGTATTTAAGCTATTGAACTTATCAAAAAAACAGTTTTCATTTGAATGTAGGACATAGGTACTTCAATATAATATGTCTGTCGCGATTTGAGTGTTTTTTGTTTGTTACTTACTAACTATTTGTTTTACTATTTACTCACTTTACTTGTATTTAAGCTATTAAGTTTATCAAAAAAAAAAACTACAGACATCTTCTACTTGCAGATGAAATTCTTCGTGAAATGATTTACGACACTCTAGAGTACATCGAGACGCGTCCACTGAAACACACACTCTGGCGTACATTTCCGACTGATATTAACTTAGCTATTGGCATTATAGGACTCTCTATAACGTATGTTATTGTTTTATTGCAGTTAGAATATTAATAAAATAAAATATTGTGTTGATATTAGATTCAGTTTTACAATATGATGTTATGAGTTTTACTTAAAAATAAATGAAGAATAATATTATAGTTTTATTTTGAAAAACATAAATTATTTATATTAATTATTATTTTTATTTTCTTTGAGTTTTACTTTACCCAGACGATCTACCCTCGAAGTATTTGCACGTAGTATGTCTAGTACTTACTATTTACTTTCACTCAATATTTGTAAGAATATTTCGTCTAGCATTATCGAATTATTAGTAATTTATGCATATTTGTAAAGTTAAATATTACTTTAGTTTAGTAAGTACAGACATTTATTTACTATATTTATTTTAAAAGTTTTTAGTTAGTTCGAAAAATATACACATATAATACGTAAGTAAAATTGTGTACAAACATACAAATTTATATATATTGTATAAAAGTTTTCGTTTAGGATATTTTGATTTTAAGATTGCTGCGAAATAAAAGCGAAATTCATTCATTATCTACAAGTATCTGAAAAAATGTTAAAAGTATGGCGTGTGTCCACGCTAACTTACGTTTTTCTGATTGACTGCATACTGAAATACTTTATACCTGTTTTTAAATCTTTATCTATTACAGTAATCTCTCATAATGTAAAATTGATCACATAACCGGCACTCAAGCGATTAAATGAATTTCCAGTCGATCGACTCCATCCTAAGCTTGTTACTTGTATCGACAAGTATCTATTTTTACAGAAGCAAAAAAAACTTTATTTTATATAGTAAGGTTAACAATGGTAAAACTTTCTAGTCACTGCGTATTAACTAAAAATATTACTCTTGGAAATCCGAAGTAGTTTTATTAAAAAAATAAACTTAGACTTACAACATCTGTAATATGTAATAAGTATATTCAATTAAAAATCTCGATAGCTGTTACAAAATTAAAAAAACATACACTACTTTTAACTAGTAAAAATAAATAAATAACACAATGATAGTTTACGTCGGTTTAATTCCTCAGTATTTTCAGCAACCGATCTGGGGAAGTACCTCAACCTTGCAGAAGTTTACAGCTAAATAATACCGCTTTCAAGCATTGTTGTGTTCCTATAGTGAGTAAGGTAGCCATAGCTCCAGGGGTCGATCGCGGATAGGTTAGGCAATGATGTAGGCACTCACAATGCTACTGGTGTTAGTGGCGTCCATAAATCACGTTATCTGTTGACCAGCAGGTAGTTCGCACGATCGTTTGCTACTTTTTAGTCATAAAAAAGAAACAATCTACAGCCTCATTTCCATTGCTGTGTGGTTACGGCAGTACGGAATATAGCTACCCGTAGGTGTCGTAAGAGGTGGCTAAGGGATAGCACAGTTCCACTACCACCTTGGAACTTAAAAAGCCGATCGATGGCGTGATAACCATCCAACTGTTGGCTTCGAAATACACAGGCTGAAGACGGGCAGCAGCATTTTCGGTGCGACAAAGCCAGCCCTGCGGTCACTAACACGCCTGCCCAACGTAGTGACAACACTCATGAGTTCACACCATTTTTTGCGTGAACTTGTGGAGGCCTATGTCTAGCAGTGGACTACAATAGGCAGAAGTGATGATGATGAGGATGATGATAATGTCAGTGACGATTGTGCCAACTAATCGTCGTTATTGCAAAAATACAAAAACGTGAAACAAATGAAATCTACAAACGAAATCCATGTCAATTTCCCCAAACTGGTCATCACCATGAAACTTTTAATCCAAGGTTCGGAGAAAAATTCCTCTCATAAATAACGACAGGAACTAAAGGCATTGTATCCGTTGATGCAGGTCCGACGTATGGAACATTTGTGTCCAAGCGAGATGGTGAAGCGTTAAGATCATTTGTTAAGCATTCAATGCCTGGGCTATTTATCTCCCTACCATTGACCGGGCGTCCTCTATCAATGCGGTAGGATCCTTTGACTATCAATCAAACCGTAATTCCCAGTTTGATCTATGTGTCAATAACGACAATTGTGTATTGAAAGGGCGAACTATTATAGAGTTTTGTGTTTTTCTGTAGATTTTATTGATTGTAGATTTTACGTTCTATTTTAGAATAATATAGAAAATGTAGTTCATATTTTTTATGTTAGAGTAAAGTTCATTTGAATACTTGTGATCCGGAGTAAATACGAATTCTATAATAATTTAAAATAACACTAAACAAAAAAGAAAACGTTTTCAAAAATAATAGAGAAAAATAGTCAAAATTCAAAAATTCCTTTATGTTTTGAAAATAAATAAATAAATTTACAACTAGCTGTGCCCGCGACTTCGTCCGCGTGGAATTTAACAAAAGCTATTTTTCTGTACGCAGAGTTTTAAAACAAAAAAAAAATCCTAAAACAAAAGTAGCCTAAATTACTCCCTATTATATCATCTATCTGCCAGTAAAGTCCCGTCAAATTTGGTCCAGCCGTTTCAGAGATTAGCCAGACCAAACAGACAGATAAAAATTGTAAAAAATGTTATTTTGGTAAATCTACCGTGTAAACATCTATATGCATTGAGTAAAAAGCATTAGTTGTTTAAATATTACTAAAAGATACTCCAATTTTATTTATTTATATAGTTTATTGAAGTAAAACTTCTTTCTTCTTCTTCTTAAAGTGCCATCTTTTCACGAAGTTCGGCGATCATTTTGGCAACTTGTATCGTTGATACCGCAGCCCTGAATAACGAACGGGTGCTTTTCCCAAACCATTCGCGTAGATTTTTTAGCCAATATGTTCTTCTACGACCCACACTGCGCTTGTCTTGGATCTTGCCCTGGATAATAAGTCGAAGCAGCTGGTACTTAGAGTTTCTCATGATGTGGCCGAAGTATTCAAGCTTTCTCTTCTTAACCGCGTACACAACTTCCGCTTTCTTCTTCACACGACTTAGCACAGTTACGTTCTAACTAAAACTTCTTTACGCACTCGTTACTTGGGGAGTAAGCTAGTGAATGCGTTACGAGAACGTACGAGTAAACCGGCGAGAGAGTAACGGGCGAGATGAACGAAAATTGAGAGGGAGATATAAGTTAGTGAAGATAGAAAGAGATAGAATTACATTTCGTAAGTTTCACTTCTGTCTTGTCGTCTAAATCACACTCACTTTTTGTAGGAAATCATTTACTTTACATCATAAAAATATTAAATGGTAATTCATCATCCAAATGATCAAATATCTTATAAATTAACTTTACTAATTAACTATAATTAGTTAATGTACCAGTAGTAAGTGGGCCAAAAACGTTTTTAAATGAATAATTGGTTCTATTGACATTCGCGTTAAATTCAAGGTGTTAACTTGCGTATTAGAGAATTTTGTATTTTTTTTTAAGATCACCAAAAGCTGCAATGTTTTAGGAACGATATAATATCATGTGTCATGTGGTATAATATGATTTTACAAGAGTAAGGGCTATTTTAACATGACTGTGATATCCCGTTATATGTCACTGCGGATTGGTGGTGTTCTCTACTATGAGTTACGATGGCTAAACAGGTAATTATGATAACAACTCGTACCGACGACTTAACGTGCTCTCCAAGGAACGGTGGGGAGACACACAAGGACAGACATGCAACCTGGAAAGAAATATTTGTACAAATACAAATATCCATTCCGAGCGGGAATCGAACCCGTAAACCGTCGGTATTTTAGCCTAGTGGTGGAGTAGCACACTAGAGTGGTTGTTGACGAATCAATGGACCTCCAACTGTTAAAGTGATGATCATACTGTGTTTTAAAATGTCTGCTGAGAAAGTCTCATTACTCAGTTGTACAACTATAATTGATTTTAAATATAAAAAATGCTCAATTTAAGGGATTGATATTTTTGCTCCACAGTATTTTTTGAACCTAAATTTTTTAACCATTTTTTGACCGAATATGGTAAAAGACGTATCCGTCAAAAAAGTTATATACAAGCCAAAATATGCGATGATAAACGAGTCGTTCGGAAACAAGATCAAACGCGACAGGTGTTTCATTCGAGATTGACAAAGTTATAATTCAACTATATTGACTGATATCAGTTTAGAAATTTGGTCAAGTAAAACTTTTACAGCATGCAGTACAATGCTTGCCGCAATTCCTGTATTAGCAATTTTGGTAATCGTGTTTATAGTGGGAAATATCAGATTACTCAGTTGCAATTAGAATAAAATTTCGTCTTTATCAGTAGATCTACTATTTTATCTGACATAATAAAAAATGAGGTAGATTATAGTTATTGTAATTGATTATTAATTTATCGTCTGGTAACAAAAAAATATATATTTAAAAAACCGTCTAAGGTATCGATCTGTATCAATCAATTTAATTAATTAAACTAGGGTGACTATGGGCAAAACACATGAGTTCACGCCATTTTTCGCGCTAACTTGTAAAGTTCTATGTCCAGCAGTGGACTATGATAGCCTGCATTGATTAATTAATTAAAGGAAATACCGTCACAAAATAAAACTGTTTCGGTTTAAAATGTCGTAATTTTTTTTTTTTCACACGACATACTAAAGCTAAGTTTATATTCTGCCTCCACAAATATTGCGGAGCTATAATGCTTCCAATACGTTCTCGCCAAAATCTACTTTTATCTCTTCTGTACTGTGTATTATTTGACTCTAAGGCCGCATCTTATTTAAAAGATAAGTTTGAATTTCTCGGGGATCATTCTTCCTTAAGATCTTCGTGGAGACTAATGTTAAAATTGCCCGTTCATAAAAAAAAAAATTCAGTCAGTCTTTCACCATTCGGACAATTAAGCTATAGAATAATTTACCATTATATATAAAAGAAGCCAAATCACTCCCAACGTTCAAAATAATAGTTAAAAAGCATTACCTTAATACTGGGGGCGATTGCAATTAAATTTATTCTTTTTTTTTCTTTATGGCGTAATTAATTGTAAATGCTAAGATACTGTTGTTATATATTTTTTTCTTATCTATGTCTATATTTACACTTATTTGCTAGTTATCATATATGTACACTTATTATTTAAGTACCATATACATATGTATACTTATATTTTACTTACAATATACACTTAACTTATGTTACTGTTAGTAAGGATTTTTTTAACCGACTTCCAAAAAAGGAGGAGGTTCTCAATTCGACTGTTTTTTTTTTTTTTTTTTTTTTTTTTTATGTATGTTACATCAGAACTTTTGACCGTGTGGACCGATTTCGACAATTTTTTTTAATCGAAAGGTGGTGTGTGTTAATTGGTCCCATTTAAATTTATTTGAAATCTAACAACTACTTTTCGAGTTATATCTAATAATGCGTTTTTACTTGACGCTTTTTTCGTCGACCTACGTTGTATTATACCGCATAACTTTCTACTGGATGTACCGATTTTGATAATTCTTTTTTTGTTGGAAGGGGGATATCTCTGGGGCGGGATCCCAGAGAAATCGAGGGAAACTCTCGAAAATCCGCAATAACTTTTTACTGGGTATACCGATTTTGATAATTTTTAATTTAATCGAAAGCTGATGTTTATCATGTGGTCACATATAAATTTGATCGAGATCTGATAAAGACTTTTTGAGTAATCTTTGATAACGCGTAGTTGCTTGACTATTTTTTCGTCGATCTACGTTGTATTACTTGTCGATGTAATTGAAGTCGGTTTTTTTTCGTTTGCGAGCAAACACAATTATTTCTAATATATTTATTTATATATAGTTATTATTTGTATTTATCTAGTTATAATTTATTTATTTCTGTTATTTACTTAAATTTTACTACATCGCGTACTTACATAAATACACCTGTATAATTATATATCTATATCTACTTTGTATATCAAACACCGCGCTGTGTCACTAATTCATTGAACCGGACATGTCACGCTTGTCGATGGTTCTTTTTAGGTTGTACTCCAAGACGGCTTACGTCGAGGTACCCAGCGTTCGGCTAACGAACCTGCCGATTGCATCATCACCGTCGTCAGTGTAGTAGACACAGGTGTCAGTATGTCTTGTCAACGCTACTATCGCGTGAGGCACACTGTCGTGGATTTGTAGCTTCTCGATCTTTGTCTGGACGATGATGACCTCGCCGTAGGTTTGCCCTTGTGCTTCATGAATGGTAATAACGCGCGATCACTATCCAGTGCCGTATCCCTGGTCTATCAGGATTTTTTTCTCTTCCTGCGTATAGAACAAGTATAGGGTGTCCTTTTGAAGTTTTGGTATTGGCGCGCCAGTGGAGCGGATGGTGGAATTTGACGAGTACATATTTACGTATACCTCACAGATGGCATATACAACGTCCATGGGACTCCGGTATGTTCAAGACAACTCACGTGAGTTGTTTATTGTCAGATAAGGTCTAGAGTACCTCATTTCGAACAGATTTTCTCTGTCTATATAAGGCAACGGATTGACATCTCCGATGAGAACAACTTCGTTTGCCCCTGAAAGCCGTGGCGCCATTACTATAGCTCCAAAATGGTTTATAAGAGCTTCGTCTACCGTTAAACGGTTACATTTCGTGCCCTCTTTAAATCCATTTGTTAAAATGGAGGCCATAGCACCTACCCTAGACCTGATTTTGTCGCCAAAGCGGCGGGCTAGTTTCTCTTTAAGAATAACTACTATTTCTACATTCTCATCGAAGTTTCTGACTATGTGTGTCGATTTTCCGCACCCAGGTACCCCATTTGTCCACTCCAGCTTCGGCGATTGCCAGCCCACGACGTCACGCGTCTACATCAAGATCCCCTGAAATGGATTTTTCCATCTCAAGCATCCTGTAATCCAGCATTACTCTCGTGCACTTGGAAACCACCAAAAACGGGTCCCTCACAGGTCTTAAAAATTTTGGTGACGTGTTTTTTCGCCCCGCAGGCTCAACCGTGCCCATAAAACTGCCTGTGCTGCTATATGCTGCCATATATTTTCCTGACATGTGTCCTTTGATAAACTGGGACGTGTCGTTATTATATATGGCTGCCTCTGCCTCATCGAGCAGCATCATAAGTAGATTTTCGTTGCGTCGCTGGTAGGCCTGTAAGACTTTTTTGCATGTGGCCAAGTTGACTTCTTGACTAGCTTATACTATGGCCAGGAATTAAGCCAATGCGTTAACAGCATGGTCTAGCGGGCTCGACGCCGGTCTCAGCCTGGATGGAATCACTTGCCCCTTATCGGCCCTAGTACCAGGAGTTTGTCGTTATATTTATTAGTTTATTATATTATATTATATTATTCTAATGTATATATGTATTTCTTGTAAGTATTAATGTATAGATATTTATATGTAAGTTATTATAATATAACTGCAGCACCTACCCGATCTTTCAAATAAACAATACTCAATCTTATTTCGGGTTATCTGGAAGAAATGGCTAACTAGCCATAAAACAGCTTCTTGTACTACTACAAATTCTTAAGATGTCTGTATTATTATTATTTTGTATTTGCATATTATGGTGTGCAATAAAGAGTGAATAAATAAAATAAAGCAGTGTCTCAATGTTAAGAACTATATTTCATTTTATTTAGTTTGGCTACTAATGCAACTTAATCCTACTATTTTGTAGAAGAAGGATCAGAGGATCCTTCTCGTAAAGAGGCCTTTGCCCAGCAGTGAGACATTACAGGCTGAAGCGTAAGTCCCACTATTCTGTATTTTCTAGTAGCTATAATTGTTGTAATGTTTTTGAGATAAATAAATATCATCGAAATTGCATGCTATTCGCAGTTGCTTTTTTTTTGAAATTACTAGTTACTGTAGTACTCGTTTTAATTCAAGAAACAACTTTTCAGCATCAATAACCCATAATAAAGTAGAAAATAATAATTTAGATCCAGTCCTGATAATGCCGTTGATTATTTATTAACAACCTAAATGACAAAGACTCTCACAATTAAGAACTTCAATTTGGGTAAGTGCCTTAACAAAATAAAATTACCATCGAATAAAACAGCGACTCTTCAATTGCTACTCAAGAGAGTTAGAATTAAAAATGCCGTTTAAATATTTAAAAACTAGATTTCGTGCAACATTTTCACTCAAAGCGATTCTTATTTTAAGATTATTGTTCGGTTACTACAGCGAAATCTTTTCTTCAAAAGTGTTGCGAGTATTGGCTAGAGTTTATTGTTTATTTTATTGTATTGGGCTCTTATCTATAGCCGCTTCGGTACTACGATCAGTACCATTATTTATAATACTAAAATTGTGGATTCCTCTACTTTTACAATTTTTAGTGGCTGTAGTTATTTCAATTTATACGAAAGACAAAGAATTTCTCAAATTCTGTACAAATATAAATACTATTGACAAAATCATTGGCCTCAAAGGCGATCTTAAAACAAAAATAACGAGTTTGTTAGTTGCATTTAACATGACAGTCAAGTTCTTGGGAGATGTGCTTTCTTTCTACAACACACCGTTGTTTTTAAATACTGGGTATTTGGTTGGGATCGCTAGCACGACAACAGTTAATTTAAGTTTTGTAACAAGAACAGCAACATTCGAGTTGTATTGGTCTAGAATAAAATACATTACTGAAGAATTGAAATCAAAATGCTATGGTAAACATTGTGGTGACAATAACAAAATACTGATATTAAAGAGATTTTTGCATCATTACAAAACCATATTGGATAATTTCAGCAATAACAGCAAATACTTAAACATTGGGGTAAGCATTTTTGAATATCATATCAAAAATTGACCGCTCCAGCGGGATTCGAACCCGCGTCTCCGACTGACCGTGTCGGCGCTCTAGCCAATTAAGCTATGGAACGATGTACTCGCTAGAGCGAAATTTTTGATATGATGATTTTTATTTTCGGTTTAAGCGAACCGTGGCGCCGTCTATAGTGAGTTCTTTACAGAGACCCGTAACTATTCAAAGTTTCATATTACAATGAAAATCTTTGACAGGAGACGACACCATGCTATTTTTAATATGTACGATTTTATTTTTGTGTACCCACACATTAGGAATTCTAAACATTTTTGAATATCATATCAAAAATTGACCACTCCAGCGGGATTCGAACCCGCGTCTCCGACTGACCGTGTCGGCGCTCTAGCCAATTAAGCTATGGAACGATGTACCCGCTAGAGCGAAATTTTTGATATGATGATTTTTATTTTCGGTTTAAGCGAACCGTGGCGCCGTCTATAGTGAGTTCTTTATATTCAAATATAAATATAATATATTCAAATTTTCTTTATATTCAAATATTTTGTTAACTGGTTGACTAGTTTCAGCTACACGTCTGATAGCAGTAAGTGGAAATACAAGTTTAAGTGACTTATGTATGTGTTATGTTCTAAAGTCTCCCTTCTTAAGTTCTCACTGACCACATGTGGCAAACTGGCTTGCAAATTTGGGAAAATTTCATGAAAAATTGAGTAATTTTAGAAATATACAGCTATAAAACAGTTGTATTTCGCGTAAGATATTATCTTCACCCAAAAATTTAAGTAAAAAAATAAAAAACAATCGAGTCTTGCTTGAATTATGAGTATAAATAAAATATATTTTATCGATAGATTGTAGTTCGATTGATAGACTGTATGATTGATTGATGTAAATAACCGAGTTTCTTTTGTGTGCGAGTCAAGAGGTAATTTTTAATATTAGCGGTCGCCCATTGTTCGAAATTCAATCATAATTAATTTAATTTATAAGTTTGAACATTAAACAAAAGTGTATATATGCGTCTGTGTGTCAAATACATGGTAGTGTGTGTTATATTTTTTTTTTTTATTGATTTAATGATTTTTTATGTATAATACAAAAAAAAAAATAGTATTCTGCACTTCTCTTCTCTTCTTTCTCTATATAAACTATAAATGTGCGACATTTCATACTCCTCTGTCCGCGCAATTTTCGTAAAATGGGGTACAAAGTTTTTGCTTCACGTATCATACACGTATATACATAGATTTTTCATTCAAAATTTAGTATTAACATAAATCATTGCAGATGTTCTTCAACTTGATTTACACATTAATAAAAATAATTGTTGGAATAAACTACGGAATTATCTTTATTCTAAATGGCGTAAGTAAAATTAATATAAGTATATAAATTTGTATAAATAAGAACGAATTGCCGAAATGTATGTAGTTCTTTGAAATATTCACGAAAAAGACATGGTGATACGAAGTTCATCGAGTCAGAAGGTGTGAGATAAAATTAAAAAAATAAATAATATGTTTTCACCATTTTTAAGCGTTTCTTAAACTTCACTATACACACAATCATAGAAGTTTTCATAACTACATTATTTATGGTGTCGTCAGCTGTGTTTGCCGAGATGATATTGAATGAATATGACCAAATAAAAGAAACATGCGGAAATCTATTGCTGGATTGTGAAGGTAGTAATTTATAAAATCTACATTAATATATAATTTTCCTTTTCTTTTACTCTTCCTTACGCTATGGAATGAAAAATATTATAACATAAGTTACGTCCATTCCAACTAAATGATTTCTGTGCATTTCTATGCAAGGTTTACTGTGCAATTCAGGTATTTAATATTCTGCACTATCAATCTATGCCTAAAGTTGGTTTCGCTTAACTTTGGTTTGTATAACAAAATTTTGAGATCATTTAGGTTCTGTTTTTAAATTGAAACACATATATAATCGTAATTTTTTTAAAGAATTGATTATTTATTTTAAAAAAATAGATACGATTATGTGATAAATAGTTCAGCAAAAACAATTAGCAGTTTAACAGTGCACTGTGTTTCTAAAGTAATACTAAAGTACACATCATGATATTAAATACTAATATAAAAATATTTTATTGAGCTATACAAATAATAGATTACAAATAGAAGATAGATACTCGTAGATACAGATAGATAGAATACAAATAGATTATACATGTGAATATAATTGGAAAAAAATGAACATCAATTGGTTAAAGAATAATAATAATTATAATAAAAATAACAAATGCGGCCATTTCATTCTCTCTCTATATGTTGGTCTAAAAAGAATATTTTAAACATGTTTTTATAGTTTATTTTTTGAAGATTTTCTTTTAAATAAGATGGCTGATTTATTTATGATGTGTATGATAAAAGCCTTCTTAAATGATACATTAGCTGTTCAATAAGTTATCGACAGGAGCAAGAGCGATAACTTTTTAAGCAACAAACTTGGTTTTTTAATATAATTGTCGAATCGCTCACGTTAGCAATATGCTTGGTAATATGCTTAATTATCGCCTTTTGTTGATTTTATTTATCAGCGTAAATGGAAAACTATAAGGTCAAAGTACGCGTGACGCTCCTAGTGTTGCTTTGATGATTGCGTGTTCGACACTCGCACGTACCTACTAAGTTTTTATTTGAGTGTAGGACATAGGTACTTCAATATATGTCTGTCGCGATTTGAGTGTTTTTGTTTGTTACTTACTAACTACTTGCTTTACTATTTACTCACTTTACTTGTATTTAAGCTATTAAGTTTATCAAAAAAAAAAAAAAAAATCTACAGACATCTTCTACTTGCAGATGAAATTCTTCGTGAAATGATTTACGACACTCTAGAGTACATCGAGACGCGTCCACTGAAACACACACTCTGGCGTACATTTCCGACTGATATTAACTTAGCTATTGGCATTATAGGACTCTCTATAACGTATGTTATTGTTTTATTGCAGTTAGAATATTAATAAAATAAAATATTGTGTTGATATTAGATTCAGTTTTAAAATATGATGTAATGAGTCTTACTTAAAAATAAATGAAGAATAATATTATAGTTTTATTTTGATAAACATAAATTATATTAAAATTAATAATGTAACGATTATTGTTGCTTCTCTTTGAGTTTTACCTTACCTAGGCGATCTACCTTCGAAGGATTTGCACGTAGTGTGTACTTACTATTTACTTTCACTCAATATTTGTAAGAATATTTCGTCCTGCATTATCAAATAATTAGTAATTTATCCACATCTGTAAAGCTAAATATACTTAAGTAAAGTAAGCATATACATTTATTTACTATTTTATTTAAAAAATGTTTTTAGTTACTTCGAAAAATATATACATATAATACGAAAGTAAAATTTATTTATTTATTTAAGAAAGGATAACCAACAAAAAATACATTCATAATAGTTTCTTACACATGAGCTTGCAATAGGATGTCAATGTTCTTTTAATTACAGGTTATCGCAACATGCATTTCACGTCAAATAATACAAAGAATTTGTTGATTCATAAATTTATCAAAACTCACTCATTTATAAAAATTTAAAATGACAATATCGTTAATATGTATCAAGTTTGATGTGCTCATCTAGTAACAATTTAGAAATAGCTGATAAAATACATTGTCAAAAGCATACAAATTGTGATACATAACTCTTACGTTATGATAAAACAACTGTGATTATGGGTGGCCTCGCTCACAACAAGGCTACCCCACAGACGTGTGGGGTCGGGTCGGCCGGCCGGCCCAAGTCCCCGACTATCGGCCGGCAACCCCACTATTACGAGGGGGGGTGGACAAACCGTCTCTTCCTTGCCCCCGTACGTCTGCGCCGGGGTGGGCCAGCAGAGGCGTCTTCCTCTCTGGTCTCCTTCTGCATCATTACCTCTCCGCAGAAGGAGACCGCCGCCTGCCACGATCTCTCACTGTCGAGCATGGCCATTACGACACTCAGCAGCTAGAGACCCTGTCCGACAACTGCTAAAAGCATTCGTCGCTGCGGTTTCCAAGCGGCGCTCACTACCAACGTGTGGAGCGCCGCATCTTCTGGCGCCCCACACTCGTGGTAGGCTGGGGTCACCTCCCGTCTCGCGATTTGGTACAGGTACTTATCAAAGCACCCGTGTCCAGAAAGTAACTTCGCCAGAGTCTAGGGAAGTACCTTAACCTTGCAGAAGATTACAGCTAAATACCACTCTTAAGTAGTTTTGTGATCCTATGGTGAGTAGGGTAGCCAAATCTTCTGGAGTGGATCGCTAATACGGTAGACAATGCACTCACAATGATACTGGTGTTGCTGGCTAAATTATGGTATCTGCTGACCAGCAGGTAGATCGTGCGATTGTTCGCTACTTTTTTAATCATAAAAAAGAAACAATCTATATTTACAGCCACAATCTACCGAATGAATCATAATATTACACACACTAGCGACCCGCCCCGGCTTCGCACGGGTGCAATGCTTTTACTAAATATACTACAGAATGTCTTTATTTATAGTGTTTTAGTAGCGAGAGGAACGTGGTGTGAAGAATCACGTCCACCATCGAAAAGAGAGGATCCTCCGACCAGACGGTTGTTGTGTCTGGCGGGCTAACGCCCCCGACGCGCGACGGTTGCTGTCGGGTTCTTGTATATATATATACTCGTGCCAAATTTGAAGTAAATCCATGCAGTACTTTTTAATTTTATCCCGGACATACACACAGACAAACAGACAAAATTCTAATAACTACTAAAACTATATTTTTGGCTTCGGTATCGATTGTAGATCACAACCTAAGTATTCTTTTAAAAAATATTCAATGTACAGTTTTGACTACCTACCATTTTATTACTCGTATATATATAGATTACACGCCTTCTCTTGCAAGCATCAACCGCAGAATATACGCAAATAACAGCGCCCAAGTTGAATTTAAAATCTGCCAGAGCCATTAACAAAAGAAAGCCTATAGAAGTAAATAATTTTCTATTCCACGTCTTTCAAAATTATAATTAGGTACATTGAACAGAAAATTTGAATTTTTATTTTAATATAAACATATTAAATACGGTTTTCTTACATTGTACGGTTTTAGAATAGTAAAAATATCTTAGTATTTGGTTGTTTGTGCATATTAGCATACAAAATTCGTATATTAAAGGATTGAATAGCAAAAATTTCAGGAATATAATGTTGATAAAATTGAATCGTCCAGGATTTTGTATCAACTAAACGCTATAGCCTCGTGGGAAGTCGTTATCGCTCAGAAACTATTAAAGGTTCAGGCCATATCGACAAAGATTGATGGCTCGCGGCTTTCACGGGACCATTTCATTCACTTCGAAATACAAATGGCCGACGTGTTCAGTAAAACGGATTGGCTTTAAGAACCTTGCGGGACTTATTGGCCCTTTTAAGCATTCCTCTAATAACACGCACTTTGCTTTTTTTCTTTTTAGATTTATTTTCTGGTAGTAATTTAGTTTAAATCTCAATTAGTGTATGCAAATATAATTATTTTTTTAAACTATATGTTAATATATATTTAAACTGTATCAAACCAATAACATATGTTGTAAATATTTGTAATAGACCGATGACTGATTTCATGACATGATCAGTCGAAAATATATTGCTATTAATATATTAAATGGTATATTTCAGCGGACGCGTCTCAATATATTCAAAAATCTCATAGATCATACGCAAATCTTCGCCTGCAAATATCGATATCTGCGAAATCGATTTAATGTTTATACATTATTGTATTTAATATTAAAATATTGTTTAGTAAAACTCGTGCTCGCTTCGAAGTAGAATGTGAGTCTCACAGTCGTTCACACACATTCTGGTCACAACGTGAATTTTTCCGTCATTATAATATGGTTAAGTCATTGCCTATACAAATATAGTCATTGCATAATACAAATATACTTTATTGTACAACCAGAAACAATACATTTAACATAAAATATGCAAGAAAAAATAAAAAAAAAGAACTATACAAAAGGCGGTCTTATCGTGAAATGATTTACGACACTCTAGAGTACATCGAGACGCGTCCACTGAAACACACAATCTGGCGTACATTTCCGACTGATATTAACTTAGCTATTGGCATGATAGGACTCTATAACTATAACGTATGTTATTGTTTTATTGCAGTTACAATATTAATAAAAAATAGGTAAAAAAACTTTTTAAGTTAAACGGTTTTATGTTAAACATACATTGCAATGTTTAAGATAAATGTACTAAAAACCAAAAAATAATAAAATAGATACAGTCGTGGGAATTATAAACATATGCATAGACTAGACTAAAATAAAACCGTGGGGCACGTCAATTGTCTACAATCGTTGATTAAAATGTTTGTTTTGTAATGTTACACTATAATTAGGCAGTTGTTCAACCGACAACGATGGACGTGTGATAAGTAGGGCTAGAATGTGGAAACAAGCTAGCAAGCTCGATTGTAAGCGAGTTTTAGGGTTTCATAGTGGTGAGCGAGTAGTACTTTTATCATATGTTTTGTCGATTAAAGACAAACTACGAGCAGTGAAACGATTCCTCGCCAGCCAGCAGTGTGAATGTCCAACGATAAACTAGTTGAAACATCTCTTTTATTTACATGGAGTGTATAACTATTGGAATTTCCATGAGCAAGAAAATAGTAAGTAATTTCCTCACCGTCTGCGGGCCAACTGCCTATTTTAACGACGAATTAAACGATTCTTCTATCGCACATTAAGTCGATAATTTGTAGACAATTGACGTGCCCCACGGTTTTATTTTAGTCTAGTCTATGCATATGTTTATAATTCCCACGACTGTATCTATTTTATTATTTTTTGGTTTTTAGTACATTTATCTTAAACATTGCAATGTATGTTTAACATAAAACCGTTTAACTTAAAAAGTTTTTGTACCTATTTTTATTTTCTAGTTTTTAGTTTTTATTTCGCATTCTGTTTAATTCATTTAGTGCTTCATTATTGCAAGGCCCATCTTAAATATTGAGGTTGTATAGTGCACTGTATTCTTCTTATCAAGCCCTTTTATTTGATACCCATATTGGTGGGATTGATAAAAAATTGTTATCAGACATTTGGTAGCGGCGGCCAGCTTAGATTTCAATTTTGCATAGTAAATTGTATTCTATTTGTTGAGACCTTTCATTTGATACCCATGTTGATGGGATTGATAAAACCTAAGTTATCCGCCATTTTGTAGAGGCCGCCATCTTGGATTTTAATTTTATATAGTACATTGATTATACTGGTTGAGCACTTTCATTTGATACCCATATTGATGGGATCGATAAAACCTACGTTATCCGCCATTTTGTAGCGGCCGCCATCTTGTATTTCAATTTTTTATAGTATATTGTATTCTGCTTGTTGAGCCCTTTCATTTGATACCCATATTGATGGGATTGATAAAACCTACGTTATCCGCCATTTTGTAGCGGCCGCCATCTTGGATTTCAATTTTTTATAGTATATTGTATTCTGCTTGTTGAGCCCTTTTATTTGATACCCATATTGATGGGATTAATAAAACATAAATTATCCGCCATTTTGTAGCGGCGGCCATCTTGAATTTATAATGATAATGAATAAACATAATTGTATTGTCACCAAAATCCAAAGTGTATACAAAATTTCAGATTAATCGGTTGACAGGAAGAGGGTGAAATTTGAATTACTAAATTTGACCCAAGAATAAATAATAAAAAATAAATAAAACAAACGGGGTGAGCTAAATAAAACCGTTTAAAAATAAGATATTGTGTTGATATTAGATTCAGTTTTAAAATATGATGTAATGAGTTATACTTAAAAATACATGATGAATATAATTTTATTTTGAAAAACATAAATAATATCAAAATTAATAATAATACGACAATTGCGTCTGTTTGAGTTTTACTTTACCTAGGCGATCTACCTTCGAAGGATTTGCACGTAGTGTGTACTTACTACTTTCACTCAATATTTGTAAAAATATTTCGCCTTGCATTATCGAATTATTAGTAATTTATCCGCATCTGTAAAGCTAAATATACTTAGGTAAAGTAATTATATACACTTATTTATTATTTTATTAAAAAATTGTGTACAAATATACAAATTTATATATTTTTTATAAAAGTTTTCGTTTAGGATATTCTGATTTTAAGATTGCTGCGAAATAAAAGCGAAATTCATTCATTATCTATAAGTATCTGAAAAATTTTAGAAGTATTGCGTGTGACCACGCTAACTTACGTTTTTCTGATTGGATGCATACTGAAATACTTTGTAATGTAAACTTAATCATAGCCGGCACTCACGCGATTAAATAAATTTCCAATCGATCAAGTCCGTCCTAAGCTTGTTACTTGCATAAGTGTCTGTTTTTACAGATTCACTAACGCTAAAGGATATTAAAGATTACTCAATTATACCTTGTGATAAAACAACTGTGATTATGTAGCTTTATTTTGAACTTACTCATCTCTATTGATATCATTTTAATAATTTCTATCGATTTTAAAATTTTGTTATTGTAGTTTTAATGATCGTCTGATTTTTTTAAAACTGATTAAATACAAAATATTGAATAAAAATCCTATTTTAAGATACTTCACTTCACTTCAGCCTATCGCAGTCCACTGCTGGACATAGGCCTCCCCAAGTTCGCGCCAGACATCCCGGTCTTCCGCAGTCCTCATCCAGCCGGCAATCTTACTTAGATCGTCGGTCCAACGGGCCGGAGGACGTCCCACACTGCGTTTGCCAAGACGCGGTCTCCACTCTAGGACCCGTCTACTCCAACGGCCATCGGTCTTACGACACAGATGACCAGCCCACTGCCATTTCTACTTCCTAATTCTGTAGGCTATGTCGGTTACTTTCGCTCTCTCACGGATAGTCTCATTTCTAATCCTATCTTTGAGAGAAACCCCACGCATAGCCCGTTCCATTGGACGTTGAGCGACTTTCAGCTGGTAAACCAGTCCCTTTGTCATTGTGAGTGCTATCTTAGGACACAATTTTTTTTATTATTTTTTATTATAGACTTTATTTACAAAATTACATTAAAGTTATGTTTCCTTGGAACAAGTCGTAAGGAATATGCAATGAATAATGTAAAGTTATTATTTAAATCGGACATAAGATTCGAAATGGATACTGAAATTTCTCACCCAGAAGTCAATCCCATTATTCTCATAATAACTTCAACAAGTAAATATTTTAAATAAATATATAAAATCACTTCTTTTACATGTTAATGTTTCCAAAGATTTTTTTATATAAACAACTATGTCGGTAAACAAGCGTACAGCCCACCTGTTGATAAGTAATTACCGTAGCCTATAAACGCCTGCAGTACCAGAAGCATGGCAAATGCGTTGCCGACCTTACCCCCAATCTCCTCCAGGAGTTCTGGTCACCTTTACTTTAGTTTGTCGTATTAAGTGTCTATTTTATTTGAGCTATAAAAATGTTAAAGTAAATCATTTTGTTAAATTTGTTCGAACTACGACTGAAACTATTTGATTACCTGTAAGTATAGTTAACTTAGAAACTTACTTACTTAGACTTTAGTAACAGAATAATCTCACAATTGAGCACATAACTGGAGAACATTACGTCATGTAAAAAACGAACCAGGTGCAGTTGGATACGCGCACCGAGGGTTCCGTACAAACAAAATTATCTATATAAATAAATGAAAATGGAGTGTCTGTTTGTAATATTAAAATAACCGCTTTTAACTAAATTCATATGGATGATACACGGTACCTATACCAAATAACATTTTTTACAATTTTTGTGTATCTCTCTTTTTGTTTGTTTGTTCCGGTTAATCTCTGAAACGGCTCGACCGATTTTCACGGGACTTTCACTAGCAGGTAGCTGATGTAAAAAGGAGTAACTTAGGCTACTTTTATTTAAGAATTTCATTTAGTTTTTACTCCGCGAACTGAACAATTACTTTTTGTTAAATTCCACGTGGACATAGTCGCAGGCACAGCTAGCTAAAAACATGTTTACTATATGACGTAACTAAAAAGATGTGCTTTACGCAATTCCTTTATGTATGCTATACGAAGTTGCTTCGTACCAAATTTCAAGATTTTGCGTTCACGGGAAGTACCCTGTAGGTTTTGATTTCCTTGCGAGTATCGAAAATTTGCAGCATAAACGACTTTATATTTTGATTGCGTTGGCTTAGACAGTAACCTGGTTGGCTTAGGGATAGTAAACCTGATTGTCATATGACTTTCAGCTTGATGCCTCCACGCGTTCTTGAGAAAAAGGGTCCTGACAGACATACAGACAATAAAGTGATCCTATAAGGATTCCGTTTTTTCCTTTTGAGGTATAGAACACTAAAAATGCTAATAGACCTTCTTTAGGTAAATTAAAAACAACTTAGCAGTTTGGTATTTATTATTTATTTCATAAAATTTAAATACACATACAACTTTGCCTATTAAACAAACTTTTAACACGCTTTGAAACCTTACGTCTAATCTAATCCAATGTATTATATATATTAAGACAATTCAAAGTACAGAATGGAAAGTCCATTTATTATAGAAAAAAAAATTAAAATTACACACAAAAAGTGCATGGGTGTGTATTCATTACGTATTATTTACTAAAATGTCAAAAATGATGAATCACATACTTCTATGTTTATTTGTACTGTAACTGTAAGAAAATAATAACATATGTAGCAGATATTTGTAATAGACCGATGACTAAGTTGATATCAGTCGGAATTATATTCCAAATGGTATATTTCAGCGGACGTGTCTCAACATATTCCAAAATTTCGTAGACCATACGCAAATCTTCACCTGCAAATACAACAAGTGAATTCTATGTTGATACGTTATTGTATTTTATATTAAAATATTCTTTAATAAAACTTGTGCGTGCTTCGAAGTATAGTATATGAGTCGTTCACGCACATTCTGGTCACAACTTGGAGGAAAATCGGAGACATGGTCATATTTGCGAAGACCAAATATGAACCGTATGCAGAGATTCTGGAGGCGCTTAAGCTTATTTAACTGCTCCTCTTTAAGATAAGAAGAAGGTAACAAATATCAACATAGTCAAGAATCGGTAGCAGGAGTGACTGTGCTAAAGCAATTTTGGTAGGCATAGGAAGACAATATTGAAGCCGGCGGAGGAATCCGATAGCTGCGAATAATTTGCGAATTAACTCACTTAGTTCATGTGTCCACGAGAGGGGACTGGCAAAAATTATACCACGGTTTTTTACTTTATCGCTGTAATTAATCACAGTGTTATTAAAAATGACAGGTGGTATAAGTGACCAGTCAATTCGAGACACTAGTTTTGAACTACCGATGACAATGATTTTACACTCAGAAGGATTGACGTAAAGACCGTATGATTTACTCCAACTATGAATGTTGTCCAAGTCATTATTCAACTCAATTATGGCGGTCGGTAAGTCAACGATATTTATTACTAAAACATTCGTCTTATTATATTTGCGCTTACAGTCTAAATATAATCTACCATTAAATCTACTTTAATGAGTAACGTAAAAATATACCACATGCATACACAATTACACAGTTCTATTAGTTACTTTAGAGTACATCTTTACTAATAGTAGTAGTAGTAGTCCTCCTCATCGATTTCGATGACGGCGACCCAGGGAGTCATGACTAATTTCTCTGATGGGCCCTAATATGGCTCGCTAATCCACATTTAGTTTTAAATGTCCTAGAGCAACTGCGGCAGTAAAGCTGACCCGCAAAGTTGTATGTGTAAGTATAGGAGGGTTTAGGTCTCTGTTTATTAACATGGCGTTTTGAATCAAGCGCTAGAAGTCGATTTTCTTCAAATGATTTAATTTTATAATTGATAGTAGATCGCCAAGATGACCTATTTAATGCGAGCTCCTCCCAGCTTTCGGGATCAATATCACAAGCATTCAAGTTTCTTTTGAGCACATCCTTATACCGTAGATGTTGACCGCCATGCCTTCGTTTACCCTCTGCCATCTCAGAGTAAAAGACCGCTTTGGGTAGACGGCGGTCATCCATGCGAAGGACATGCCCACACCATCTCAGTTGTCTCTGGATAAGCAAAGCCTCCACTCCACACATTCCAGAAACTCGTAGGACCTCGGTATTTGGCACATGGTCTTGCCATTTAATCCTCATAATAGACCTCAGACATTTTAGGTGAAAAGTGTCAAGCTTTTTCACATCTGATTTGTACGTGCACCATGTTTCTGCACCATATAGGAGGATAGGAATGATTAGCGCTTTGTAAACACTAATTTTCGTCTGTAGTTTAAGATCATGAGACCCCCAGACACGACCATAGAGCCGCCCAAAACAGGCAGCAGCGGCGGAGATCCGCGCTGGAACTTCTGAAGCCAAGGTATTATCATTCCTGATATTGCTTCCTAGATATTTAAATCGCGATACTTCTCCCAGCCGTTTTTCATCCAGTTTCAGGACTGTTGGATCAGCCTCGCTACCTCTAGGTGGTTGTTTTAAGATTTGGGTCTTGGATGTATTTATAACCAACTCAAACCGTTGACACGCTTGATGTAAAGCATCTATATACCTTTGAAGATCCTCCACGCGGCTGGACATAAGACACACATCATGTGTGATGTGTATCTTTACTAATATTATAAAGCTGAAAAGTTTATTTTCTTTTTTGTTTGTTTAAAGGGCGTTAATATCAGAAACTACTGGTCCGAATTGATTTTTTTTGTGTTGAGTAGTCCATTTAAAAAAAAATTTTTGAGAGCTTTGTTTAAGTGCGCTTTGTAAACGGTTGAAGCTGCCTAAAAATGACGTATGACGAAGTTGATTGTCTTTAGAAGTTCTAAGAAAAAGTCCCCAACAACGCATGTCTATCTTTTAAGATTAATATTTTATAACTGTTTTTATTGTAAACAAGCTTATTCTAAAATAATATAAGGCGAAGGCGGTTTTATAGACATAATATAAATCCTTATCCAAATAAATTCGTTGTTCATTTTTTTTAACATAATTATAATCGACATTATTTGATTTAAATGAATATCTTAGAAGATATTATATTATAGTTTAAAAAAAAATATTGAAAGCCATTTTAACCACAAGAAGAAGAAGAACACATAAAAATACAATCGAATTGAAAACCTGCTCCTGTTTTTAAGTCGATTAAAAATATAAGCGTAAGAGGATTTTATTACCTGTTGATGTCAGTAAAAGGTCTGAACAAGTTTCTTTAATTTTATCATATTCACATAGTAAAATTTCAGCTAACACAGATGATGATGTCATCATTATTACGTAAATAGTTACTTCAATAAATCTGTTTACGAGTATTATAGCATTTACGGCCCACTAAAATTATACATAAATTAGAAACAAAAAATTTTGTATTATTAATTAAGGATTGAATTTTCATGATTACATATATAGTTCTTGAAAAGGTAAAAGTACTTAACTCTCCTTCTGCAATGAAATAAACTATTTCAAAGTTTATTGAAAGTATGATTTTGCAGAAAGTAACGACCAAGCTAACCAATGTCTGAAAAAAATAAATGATTTCTTATATAATATTATTGTTATTCCCTTAATAGCTAGTGACTATGTGTTATTAGATTCACATTAAACAAGCGTCACAATGTCAATTGATCACTTGTAAATGAGGCTAGTTGTGAGAGTCCATACTTATGATATTTAACTAACATTATACCAACAAGGAAAAGGCACGAGACGAGTAGATGTAATACTGCTAACACGTAATATCCTACCAACTACCATCCCCAAAAGGTTTGGGGCATGGCAGTTGATAGAATAAGCGGTATGAATGAATTTAAGAACTGCATGAGTGACTCTACTAATGCATAGGTTCGAGAGCGCCTTCCAGAGCCAAGGTTGCATGGTAAACTGAGAACCGTTCAGCCAATAGTAATAAAGACCATCGGACCCCGATATTTTCCAGTTCGCAACTCGTCGGATCGCACTAACTAATTAGTTAAGTAACACACTTCTCACTTCAGCCTATCGCAGTCTACTTCTGGACATAGGCCTACCTAAGTTTGCGCCAAACATTATGGCGCGTGCCCATGTGTTTTACCCATAGTCACCACACTGGGCAGGCGGGTTGGCAATCGCAGGGCTGGCTGTTAAGTAGCACTGTAACTTAAATTGTAAAAGTTATGTAACTATGACTATTTAATTGAAATGAAATAGGAATCTTACCGTTACTTTTAAATATTCTTTACTATTATCGAAGACGTCCAAAACATTTCTGTAAAAATGCAAAAACCTCTTTATTGTATACATTTTTTCTCCGTGAGAAATGTTTTCCTTGAAACATTTTCTAATCAAACCGTCGGTTATATATTTAGTTCTGGACCAAAGTAATTCAGACATTGCAATTCTTGTTAAGTGGCTCAAATAAAATGTTATAACGCCTAATGTCACAACGAAATATTCAAAATTGAAGTATGGAGTATCCTTTTGATGGAAATATAAAATTTCTTGAATAATTTTAAGCAAAATTGAGCAAAATAGTAACGAAATCGTTATTTGGACTTTAAAATCGCTTTTTAAGCCGATCACTTTGTCAATGATATTAATATTTGTACAAAACGTCGTAAAGGTTTTTTCTTTCGTTGCTATCGAAATAATCATAACAGGCATGAAAGATACCACAAGTGGAATTGAGTATTTCCAATATTTGAGTCTTTCCAAATAATTTAACGAAATAAAACAGACTGAAATCAAAGTAAAATACAAAAAAGAATAAGCTCTGGCTAATTTGCACAATATTTTTGAAGAAAATAATTCGGAATAAAAACCGAACGGTAAGCGTAATATCAAAATAGCTCTGATGGAAAATACTGCACGAAATATGTTTTTTAAATACTCATTCATTGTGTACGTTATCACACTCAGGTGATGGTAACAAAGAATAATAACATTTGATTCGACCACAATTTGTTTGAGTACGTATACAGATTGAAATAGTTATTGCTTGATAACTTAAAGTCCATACTTTAATTATATTTTTACAATGTACAGTATTAAATTTAAGTAATAATATCTACTAGCTGTTCCCGTGAATTTGTTTACGGTAGCCTTCCTTCATTGCACAAAGTATTTTTTAAACTTCTATTTAATAAGCAATGTATGTATGGAAGGATAGACATAGACAATATTGTTGAGCAGGAGGGATTTGAGATCTTATGTAGTGGTATGACAACTGCTTTCTTCCGAAGCGATGGCAAAATACCGCATGACTGTGATAAGTTAATTATGAGTGTGATCAAATATAAATGACGTGATATTTTTATAGTTGATGGAAAAGTTTATTTTATTTATCAAACTAGCTGTGCCCGCGATTTCGTCTGCGTGAAATAAAAAAAAATATTGTTAAGTTCGCAGAGTTACAAAATAAAAATATTTCTGAAAAGAAAGTAGCCTAAGTTACTCCTTAGTACATCAGTTATCTGCCAGTGAAAGTCCCGTCAAAATTGGTCCAGCCGTTTCAGAGATTAGCCGGAACAGACAGACAGACAAAGAGACAGAGACAAAAATTTTAAAAAAATGTAATTTTGGTAACCGTCTATACATCCATATGCATTTAGTAAAAAGCCGTTATTTTAATATAACAAACAAACACTCTACAATTTTATTTATCTGTATAGATTTAAATCAAGGCTTTTTATGTTTTTTTTTTCAAATTAATATCATCTATTATATTGGATAAGTTGGTGTATTTCAAAATTATTGCTAGTATTATAATATTTACAATTACAAATTGATTAATGTAACAGGAACTCTGTTACATTCATCACGACACGAACTGTCTGCTACTACGTACACGTCTACTAAAAGGATTCATTACAAAATTTAAAGATATAATTATAAAAAATATGTCGCCTCATCATATTCAGACCCTTAGGGTTTGTCTTACTGCTGATAAGACGAAACAAAAAAAGGATGTTTAAAATGTTGTGTCACGAAATGAATAAATAAAATTTAACATAAACTGAATCAAATTAAATAACTTGTTTCATTACGAATCTAAAAAATAATATTTTTTTAGGAAAGGGAGATATAAGACAAATGGACCTAAAGAAGTTGCATTTCAGTCACGTGTTCTAAAGGACACTTGTCGTTTTCTCTTTCTGAGACCTTAGTAACAGAATTATGTAACAATTGAGCTCAGAACTAGACTACACTACATGTAAATAATGCTAACAAACCTTCTTTGGGTAAATTCGACGATTTAGCTGTTTGGTATCTATCATTTATTTAATAAAATTTTAATACACATACGAAAACTTTTCTACTAAACAAACTTTTAACACGTTCTAAAATCTAACATCTAATCAAATGTATTTATTTATATATTAGGACAGTTCAAAGTACAGATCAATTTCGAAAAGAACAAAAAATCAAAATACGAAATGAACACAAAAACTGTATTATGTATTAATTACAAAAATATTGAACGAATCACATATTTCTAGTTTTATTCACATTGAAACTGTAAGAAAATAATAACATATGTAGCTGATATTTGTAACAGACCGATGACTAAGTTGATATCTGTCGGAAATATATTCCAAATGGTATATTTCAGCGAACGTGTCTCAACATATTCCAAAATATCATAGACCATACGCAAATCTTCACCTGCAAATATAAGAAGTCGATTTAATTTTGATACGTTATTGTATTTTATATAAAATTTTATTTTATACTAATTATTATTTTAATAAAACTCGCGCTTGCTTCGAAGTAGAATGTCTCACAGTCGTTCACGCACATACTGGTCACAACGTGAATTTTTTCGTCATTTTAATTTGGTTAAGTCATTACCAGGAAAATGTTAGTACCTACCCTAGCTTTATAACGATATTTATCACTAAAACATTCATCTTAATATATTTGCGTTTACAGCAACATATATAATACCATTAAATCTATTTTCATTCTTGAGCAATGTAAAAGTTTATCGCATGTGTACGCAAATACATACATTCTATTAGTTCCTTTAGAGTAAATGTTTACTAAGATTATAAAGCTAAAAAGCTTGTTTGCTTGTTTATTTTTTTGTTTGCTTATGCGCATAAATATACTATTTTTGTGTTGGATAGTCCATTTACCGAGGAAGGCTATAGGCTATATAACATTAATTTTTGACTCGTAGGAGCTGAACATTAATAAGAAATGTTACGAAACGGGAAGAAAATATTAAATATTTTTTGAGAGCTTTTGTTACGTGCGCTATGTAAGCGGTTAAAGCTACCTAAAAATTATGTATGACGAAGTTGATCGCCTTTAAAATCATTCTAAAATAATTCATTATTTGCGAAGGAGGTTAATAGACACAATATAAATCTTTAACCAAATAAATACGTTATTCATCACAAGTATTTCTTTTTAAACATAATTGTCCTTGACATCGTTTGATTTTAATGAATATCTTAGAAGATATTTTAGTGTTAAAATTATTTATTTATTTATTTTAATTCCGCAACGAATTAATGAACATAAAAATTAAAATGTTATATTATTATAATTATTATTATTAAAGAAGCATATAAATCCTTACTACTAACTTTTCATCAACAATAAACTTTGTCTTCATAGAATTTAATTTGGTCGCATAATTAGGTGATAATCAAATGAAATGACGGGGCGCAGCACATATTTATATCGCCCGAGTCGCACAGTAATGGCTTAAAGATATATTACTAAGTTTTTTCTCAATTTACTGCGGGACACACCGACAGCTTAACAAAATAGTTATAGCCGTCAAGTGAGAAAAAACAGCCTCAATTACATCGACTAGTAAATACAACGTAGGGAGCCATAAAAATAGTAAATTAAATACGCATTATGAGAAATAACCCAAAAAGTATTCAACAGATCTCAATAAAATTTAAATAAGACTGTATGATGGAACACCAGCTTTTCATTTAAAAAAGACTCAAAAAGTTAAGAGGTTACATATATAAAAAAAAACAACCGAGTTGTGCACCTCCTGTTTTGAAGTCGGTTAAAAATATGAGAGTAAGAAGATTTTTATTACCTGTTGATGTCAGTAAAAGATCTGAACAAGTTTCTTTAATTTTATCGTATTCACACAGTAACATTTCAGCTAACACAGCTGATGATGTAGTCATTATTACGTTAATAGTTATTTCTATACATCTGTTTGTTATAGAATATACGTCCCACTAAAATTTGACATAAATTAGAAACAGAAATTCTCGTATTATTAATTAAAGATTGAAATTTCCTGATTATATATATCGTCATTGAAAAGGTAAAAGTACTTAACTCTCCTTCTGCCATTAAATAGACTATTCCGAAATTTATTGTGAAAATCATTTTACAGAAAGTAACGACTAAACTAACCAATATCTGAAAAAAATAAATGATTTCTTATATATTATTATTTTCTTAATAGCTAGTGACCAAGAGTTATGAGATTAACATTAAACAAGCGTCATAATGTCAGCTGATCTATAAATATAAAAATGAATGTTTGTCTGTATGTCTTTTATCTTAAAAACTTTTCAGCCAATAGTAATACCGAATATCGGACTCTGGACTTTTCCAGTTCGCAACACGTCGAATCGAACCAACTACGTTCTCTCCTTTATAAGTCGGATTGACTAAACTATACACCATATATATCTAATATATAAAATCCTCGTGTCGCGGTGTTTGTAGTTAAATTCCTCCGAAACGGCTTGACCGATTCTCATGAAATTTTGTGTGCCTATTGGGTAGGTCTGAAAATCGAACAACGTCTATTTTTCACCCCCCTATATTTTAAGGGTAGTCCACCCTTAATTTTTTTTTTAATTTTTAGAAAATTATTTAATTTTTATTTTATTATGATTTGGTGTTGAAAAATACATAAAACCCTAAATTTTTACCCTTCTACCACCTCCAAACCCCTATTTTTAAATAGCGTTTAGCGGCAAGACAACGTTTGCCGAGTCAGCTAGTATATATGTGTGTGTATATGTGTGTATGTGTATATTATTATTATTCAAGTAATAGCTCCAGCAGCATCAGCAGCAGCTGGCAGGCGGGTTGGCAACCGCAGAGCTGGCTTTTTTGAACCGAAGACGCTGCTGCCCGTCTTCGGCCTGTGTATTTCAAAGCCAGCAGTTCTGTGAATGAGGTTATGCTGCCATCGCATCGGTGAGCTTCTTAAGTTCCAAGATGATAGTGGAATTGTGTTATCCCTTAGTCGCCTATTACGACACCCACGGAAATAGAGGAGATGGCTATATTATTTACTGACGTAACCACACAGCATATAATAATATAAATAAATAAATATTTACAACGTCATCTGTTCCTAAAGTAAGCAACTTAATGCTTGTGTTATAGGTAACAGCTGACTGGTGTAGCTAATTATATATATATATATATATATATATATATATATATATATATAAATATTTATATTATACCCAGACTCGAGGTGGTAATCGGTCAAAGCAGGGTCACTACAAACTGCGCCAACGGGCAAGTCAAAAACGTATAAAAAATATAATATGGTATTACTATGACTTAAATTGTAAAAGTTATGTAATTATGACAATTTAATTGAAATGAAATAGGACTTACCGTTACTTTTAAATATTCCTTACTATTATCGAAGACGTCCAAAATATTTTTATAACAATGTAAAAACCTCTTTAATGTGTACATTTTTTCTTCCTGAGAATGGTTTTCCTTGATACATTTTCTCATCAAATCGTCGGTTATATATTTAGTTCTAGACCAAAGTAATTCAAACATTGCAATTCTTGTTAAGTGGCTCAAATGAAATGTTATAGCACCTAATGTCGTAACAAAATATATTAAATTGAAGTACGTAGTATTCTTTTGATGATACCATAAAATTTCTTGAATAATTTTAAGCACAATTGAACAAAATAGTAACGAAATCGTTATTTGGACGTTAAAATCGCTTTTTAAGCTGATCACTTTTTCAATGGTATTAATATTAGTACAAAATGTCGTAAAGGTTTTTTCTTTAGTTGCTATCGAAATAATCATAACAGTTATGAAAGATGCCACAAGTGGGATTGAGTATTGGAAATATTTGAGTGCTCCCGAATAATGTATCCAAATATAATACACTGAAATTAAAGTAAAATACAAAAAAGAGTATGTTCTGGCTAATTTGCACAATATTTTTGAAGAAAATATTTCTGAATATAAACCGAACGCTAAGCGTATTATCAAAATGGCCCTGATGGAAAATACTGCACGAAATATGTTTAAATACTTATTCATTATGTACGTTAGCACACTCACTGATGCTAACAAAGAATAGTAACATTTAATTCGACCACAATTTGTTTGAGTACTTATAAAGATTGAAATAGCTATTACTTGATAACTTTAAGTCTTTACTTTAATAATATTTTTATAATGTACAGTATTAAGTAGAAATATTGACTAGCTGTTCCCGTGAATGTATTTATCGGTTGCCCTCTCTTCATTTGATAAAGTTTGTTTTAAATTTCTATTAAGTATGTACGTTTCTTACGGTTGGTGGCAAGTTTCTGGGAACTCAATTTTGAAGAACATATTTTAAGCAATTGAACTGAAATTTTATTTACACATTTCATTGAATTCCAATGCATGGTTACTTATAAAATGTTATTTTAAAATCAACATCTTAGAATACTCAAGATAGCGGACTTGTTATTTATTATCCTTACACTCCTAAACTTGCGACAATCTTTTAATCATAAATATTATGCGATAAATTATTTATTTATTCTTTATTGCACTTTAAAAAAATTATCATAAATCATTTTTTCGCGGTAAGACAACTCGAATAGTCGGGGAATTCGATGAAGACGAGAAAGTCGTCCTCACGACCACAGTCGGGATTGCCTAATACCTAAGGGTGAAGCTGGCACACCGCTATGGCGTTAAAGCTAAATCCAAGACGCGCACTTTGGCCTCCGTACTAGTTAATAGTTTTTGTAGGGGCGCGAAAATCAGCCGTCTTACGATGAATGAAACCCTCATGCACCACTGAGCCATATTGATGACAGCCCAATTATCAGGGGCTAAGAAAGTGATCCTCATAAGAGACATTAACCAGCTGCCGTACATTAACAGGCAAAACCTGTTCGAGATGCGGTACAGTAGACCAACTTTGATAATATGACGATAACGTGAGAGTTATATTGCACGCACCGAAATCCCAAGGACGTCGTCTTCATCATCAACGAGGTTTACAAAGATATTTATAGTTTGAACCCAATAATCCATTTCCTGCGCTTGGAAATCTTCACGGGTATGCCAATCTTTGCAAGACAGAACCGGACCTTGTATCTGGTTTTCACGAAAGAAGAGAAAAAGTTCTGGTGGACTGGTGGGAAGGATCTGGCGTCTTGGCTGTCCACGATGCACAAGGTCAGAACAGCGAGAGTTTATCGTCATTCAGATGAGGACTGGGAGGCTACGAAACACGACAGCGATTTTTTTATCATTTCCTTTGTACAAGAAATGATGGCCTATTTACGAAGCGATTTTGAGCAATACAGCATTAATCCTTATCCAATTAAGTACCTTAAGTAAATTGTGCATTTAATATAGATTAATATGGTTCTGTACAGTATGTAATTTAAATGGATATTTTCCAAGATATTACAGATTTAAAATGCAGGGGGATAGCAGTTGCGGTGGTACCGACCGGGGGACTGGCGGCGCGTGCCTAAATAAATAAAAATAATAGCACGTCGAAGACCGCTCCTCGCCCACCACAGCACACCGACTTTGTCCTAAGACGTTGTGCGATCACACTAGGAGAGACCCTTAGGGCAAACGGACATCCCGAGCCCTCCTAAAGGGCTCCACTTTTTCCTTCACGACTGGGTCTCAGTACCCGGCCACGCCACACGGTGACACTGGCAAGGCCGCTTGGGCCAAAAACACTACACTCCGGAAAAAACGCGCTTCTCCCTATAGAACTTTATGATAAGATGCGATCGCACGTGATTATCAGAATTCTCTAGCGAGGATAATACAAAAAAACTATTACTTAAGAGCGCGCATAAAGCTAAATTACCAATCTTCTATTTATTTTGATTTGACACGAATAATTGTGTTTGCTCACAAACGAAAAAAAACCAACTTCAATTAGACAGACAAGTAATAAACGTAAAGTGACGAAAAAAAATTAACAAACGCACTAGTCGTCACTTCGATTTTCGAAGGTTCCCCTCGATTTCTCTAGAATTCCATTTTCAGATAATGGTTTCCTTATCATGGTACCACCCTTGGAATATTCCCTTTCCAACAAAAAAGAATTATCAAAATCGGTACATAAACGACAAAGTTATCCCCGAACATACATTAAAAAATATATACATACGGTGCAATTGAGTAATTTCTTCCTTTTTTGAAATCAGTTAAAAATTCTAGACCCAATCTTTAAATAATAATATATGATAAAAAGGTGTTTTTCAACGCAACAATTTAATTCGTACTTATAAGTAAGACGTATGACAAAATTAATTCTATTTACGCAAAAAGTTTATGTTAGTGATGGTAACACAACAAAGACCAATCCTAAAATCATAGTAATCCAATTGCATACATTATACATACCATTTTAAACATTTAACTGAGGTTAACGTTACGATAAATTTTAAAAGAATATTAGAAATTGTATGATAAGTATTTAAATACTCAAATGAATTATTTTTTTAAGACAAACGTGCTTTTCAGCTGCTTGCTGAAGCTTGCCAACAATGTGGTAATTTGTTCATAATCATACGTATAGTTTTAAAGTGTGAGTTCAAATAAGAATGAAGTAAATTTTATAAACCATTAATAAAACATTTTTGTGTTATCTAATGACAAAAAAGCTGTGAACGTTGTAAATAAAACATTCTTTAGTATATTTAGTATCAGCATTGCACCCGTGCGAAGTTGGGGTAGGTCGCTAGCATAATTATATATTATCAACTGTTCTCTATTGTAAACCATAGTAAAAATGTGTTTAGGCTAGATACGCTTCTGCGTGTTTAGATATAGTACTAGTAAAAATAACTAACAATTCATGCAAGTCATCATCATCATTCCAGCCTATTGCAGTCCACTGCTGGACATAGGCCTCCACAAGTTCACGCCAAAAATGCGTCATGCAAGTCCATTGTTATAATACCAGCGTGAGCAATCGAGTAATCTCTCGTATCACTTGGCATCGTACGTGAACCTATAAAAATAGTCACGTCCCACTAACGCTAGTAATAAGCTTAGGATGGAGTCGATTAACTGGAAATTTATTCAATCGCTCGAGCATCGAATACACCATCAACTTTAAATCACTAGGGATACCTGTATTTACAAGATCAAAGTACATTTAAAAACCAGTTTATTTTTTATTTGTTAATTATTTTGACAAGGATATAAAATAAAAACATATAGATATTGTCGTAGTTATTAATATGGAAATTAATATAAAAACTAGTTTGTATAGCAAACTTCGGATACACACATATATATAATAAATACATATACTACACCCGAATCGGGGCCGGAATCGAAACCTTTTCTTTTAAAATTATGCACAAACTTATTAAAAAGGTGAATTTTCATCATACCGTGTTATTATTTTATACATTTTTAAGAATTTTCTCTGATACGACTTTTGTTTTCTGTTCGTTAAAACAAACATTTGCATTTTCTGAGAACATTTACCATAGTAATGTGTATTTTTTACACCACTAGAGAATAAAAAAAAAAACCCATCGAATTCTTTAAAAAAAACTGATATTTTGACGTGAGAATTTTCGATTGAAAATGAGGGTGCTTTTTCGATATTGAGGTCAAAATAAGGTAAAAAAAATAAATATTTTAAATCAAAAACACTGTGTTTGGGACACAAAAAGTAGGTTTCACCAAATTACATAAAAAAAAATTCTTGTAAAAAATAAAAATAAAAAACCAAAAACTTGATTTTTTGAATTTTTCACATGAGTTTTGAGGTTATGCGAAAAAAGTGTAAATACAAAAGTTGTAGATCTTTTTAGTACCCACAAACTTCCCATTGAGTTTTTTTTTTCATAAGACGTAGTTTAACGGGAAATCGAGATAAACCTTTTTTCAACCTTAAATCCCCCCTACCTACCATTTCGCGAGCTCAGATCGCCCGTAATTTATTTTTCCTTTCATTTTCGTTGTATTCTCTTTCTTTTATAATGGGTTTCATCCTACTACAATTTTTTTAATTTTTTACCATTTTCAGAGGCTAAAAGCACTGGTATAGTACGTCATTTTATTTTTATATTGTTTTATAAAATTCTGTTAAAGTAAATCACAAACTTATGAAGTTCTATAAAATATTTTGTTTTTTGGTGTTGTCAAATTCCTTAAATTTTAGCTTCTAGTTAAAACTATGATTTTATAATATCTAAGCTAACAAAGGCCCTTGAATTTATTGGACGATTTTTAATTATGTCTACTTTCCTAATGAAAAAAGAAAGAATAAAACCAAACTATGCATTCTAATTAAGCAAAGATGAATAAAAATGCAAATGAATTTTTAAGTTCCATGGATATGATTATAGTGCTCTACAAAAAAAAAATGCAAATTTGAATTTTTCTTTTTTTATTATAAATGTACATTTCCAACGATTCGATTAAAAAAAAAATTACCAAAATCAAAATTATAACATTCGATTAATTTGATATTGTTGCTTAAAGATTTTTGATATTGATTCTTTAAGATGATTTTTCACATTAGCTGAAACGACGAATTTCCAGTTTACTTAAAAATACAATAAAATTAACAATTCAATCAAAATACTAAAGAAATGACAGTCTTGTTAACTAAGGTTAAACCCAAATCAAGATAATATATTGCATCTCTCCGTAAGCTACTGTTACACTGTTCAGAAAATATAATATTAAGTGCTGTGTTACTAGTACGAGCAATCGAACAAATATTGTTCAGCTTCATAAGTGAATTTGTAAAAACACTCACGTCCGACCGACACCACGTAATAGGTACCAGAGTCAGTGTACTAAGATATCTTTTAATCACTCAAGTTCTACAAGACCAGAGTCGATCAGTTAGCTAAGAAAAAATTCGTTCAGGAAACATCACATTCAATGTGGGTAATCGGAAATACAAGGATTTTTTATGTCGACAGAGATCCAACAGCGCTAGAGAGCGTGTTTGTTTACGGGTTTGATTCCCGCTCGGAGTGAATATTTGCATTTGTACAAATATTTCTTTCCGGTTTGGATGTCTGTCCTTGTGGGTCTTCCCCACCGTGCCTTGGAGAGCACGTTAAGCCGTTGCTCTTGTTTGTTATCATAAATTATTTTCTTTAAAAAATAATCAAAACTACAACTAAATATATATAATTTATATATATTTCATAAATATTTATATAATTTATTACTATATTTTAATTTTTTAATTTTTTTTTTATATTATATTATTACACTATTATTATTGTCATTATTATATATGTTATATTTCCTTCCATATAGAGTTAATTATTTTTAAATTATCCTTCCCAGGGGTATTTATAGGTTTAATATGAAAACAAGTTTGTTTTTTTCTTGTGTTTTTCCTTTTATTTTATTTTTTCACGTTTGTTATTTTAAATTTTAAACGGATGGGTGGTCGTAATTGGCCTTTTTGATTATATTTCATTCTTGTTTGTTTTATAATTTTTTCTGTGCTGTGTACCATCCCTTGTAAATAAATAAATAAATAAATAAATAAATAAATAAATAAATAGCTGATAGCGATCGTTGTTCATAGTACGGAACATATCCGCCAACCCGTAGTGGAGCAGCGTGGTGAATTAAGCTCCAATCGTTCTTCTACATAGAGAAAGAGGCTTATGTTCCTGTTGGTGAGTAAGGTGACCAGAACACCTGGGGGGTAGGGTCGGCAGCGCGATTGTGATGCTTCTGGGCGTTACAGACGTCAATAAGCTATGGTCATTGCTTACCATCAGGTGAGCTGTACGCACGTTTGCCGAAATAGTTGATTTAAAAAAAATACTTAATTAAAAAAAATTCAGTGTATACAAATGTAAAAATTAAATAAAACTATATGTCTAGAAACATTGAAGGCTAAATAAATGATTGATTGACTGAAATAAATTGCTTTTTCTATGTATTTTAAAAACTATAAATATTATTTTTCCATTGCCTTACCACTCAGCTTGATTATAATTTTCTTAAGTAAACTCGAGTAAATTACATGAAATACTTTTTATTATTACCTATAATGATAAACTTACATTTGAAATCGATTTTACAGAAAATTTTAATGTTATCTTTCTACTAAAATTCATCATTACAGCCTATACAGTCCACTGCTGGACATAGGCCTCCACAAGTTTACGTCAAAAATAACGTGAACTCATGTGTTTTGCCCATAGTCACCACGCTGGGTAGGCGGGTTGGTGACCGCAGTACTGGCTTTGTCGCACCGAAGACGCTGCTGCCCGTCTTCGGCCTGTGTATTTCAAAGCCAGCAGTTGGATGGTTATCCCGCCATCGGTCGGCTTCTTAAGTTCCAAGATGGTTGTGGAACCTTGTTATCCCTTAGTCGCCTCTTACGACACCCACGGGAAGAGAGGGGGTGGCTAAATTCTTTAGTGCCGTAGCCACACAGCACTCTACTAAAATTGAATATCTTGAATTATTTTACCAATACACATACTTTAAACGAAAATTTGAAAAGGTTTCCCCTGCTGTATATATTTTTTTCTTATATAAAATGTAGCAAACAAGAGAACGTCCGCCTAATCGTAAGCGGATACCGTAGCCTATGGAGGCCTTTAGAGCATTGCAGGCGTGTCGTGCGTTGTCGCTATATACCCATTATAAGGGTATTACTTCAATATTACAGAAGACCACAGCTAAGTATATCGCTCGCAGATGGTGCTTTGTTTCGGGGTGAGAAAGACGGTCAAAGCACTTACTACTAGGGTTTGATTGGATCGAAAAAAATCCAAAATATAGTTACGATAGGGTGCTTTAAATTTAATTTTACTATTATACTGGCTGATTCGAGAGACGTGATAATGTCTTTCGAATTGTCAATCGTCAATCGTATGAAGTTGAAATAAGCATAAATTTTTCTAAAATTTGCTACGATTTTTTTTTTAAATTTCTTTTCCGAAATATTTGAAAATAAAGAAAAAAAATTAGTCAAAATTCGTCAAACCGTTCTCGTTTTTTACGCTTAGCGACACATTTAAAGACTAATTTCTATTTTTACAAAATATAGATTTTAAAAAATTATTCGATAAGGAACTGAAAGTCTATATGAAATTTCGTGTGCTAAGCCCGTTTAAAGATTACACAATCACGTGCACTCGTCGCTAATGGAAAACCGATTAGTGACATATTAGAGAAGTTGGTACAACATGTGGGGACATATCGGCAACTGTCGTTATCTGCTCATATTGATTGGCTTGGATCGTGTTCGTAATTTCATCAAAACTTCCTGCGTCTAATGGAATTTGAGTCAAGTGTTTCTTGTGGACACCGCTAGCGTTATTTAATTCATACTTCACTCATATTAAATCTTCGGATATTTATTGCTGTGTAACGTAACAAGTAACTGATTACAAGTTTTAGTTCAGTAGTTAAGCCCATTACACAATGAAGAAGCTTAATCAACCAACCTGCTTCATAGCAGACTGACAGTGATGCATTATATGTATTCAATTACTTTCAAACTATGCCAGTATTCTATGAATATTTGTTTCCTTCTAGTGCAAAATAGCTATTAATATAGTATTAAATTCTATATTTAAACTTGCAAGTGGTTGTAAATGGGCACTCTAAAATGTTTATTGTTGGCGTGTCAAATTTATAAGAGCTGATCACGTGACGATTACTTCTTTATATATTCCTACTGATAGAATGTTGTGCCTTTTTTAATAAGATATGAATATATAAAATGTTGTAGATTAGGCGTATAGTTATAGTTGATATGTAAATCATAACAAAAATACATTAAAAGTATTGTGCACAATTCTAGCTCACACACTTGAAACTTTTATGAAAACTTATAATGAACATAGCAAATAAATTTAAAGCATTTTAATTTTTTTCCTCCTAAATGTTTTTGAAATCGCAAGTTTTGATTTCTTTTTACCTTATTTTCCATACGTATACAGACGACTAATATCTACAATTTGTCGTCGACGTTTTAGGCATTTGTACACTTCCATCTTCAGTGTTCATCTGTAAAAGCTTTAGGTACACGACCTCTCTTTATGTGAATATGACCTTAATAAAGACTTGGCATCACATATTTCACGCCAAAAATTAATATATTTAAATTTAAAGGCCAAAAAAGATTATTCCTTTTTAGCCTTTTGAATGTAAATATATTAATATATATAATAAATTTTCTCACGTAACAAAGATGTACTTAAATTAATGACTGCGTTTGATTGTGTTATTCGTGCATTAAATGGTAAAGAAAAAATCACTTGTCGAGCCTAAAAACTAATTTTAATTTAGAATACATTACATATTATTACCTTGTCTGTAAATCAAACTGGTTTAATTGGATTTCAAAATATTAATTGAGGATTATAAAATGCACTTAAAAGAAAATTCTAACCGGACCAATTCTGTGTATTAAAAATCTTTTAAACAATAATTTTGAACGAAATCCTATGATAGATAAAAAAGTTGGTTAAAACAAAAAGTGACATTTCAATTTGATAGAGATCTAACAGGTACTTTTCGAGTTATATCTAATAATACGTATTTGTATGACAAACTTTTTCTTTGACCTACGTTGTATTACACCGCATAACTTTTCACTGGGTATACTGATTTCGCTGATTCTAGTTTTAATTGAAAGCTGATACTTGCTTCGGTCACCAACCCGCCTGCCCAGCGTGGTGACTATGGGCAAAACACATGAGTTCACGTTATTTTTGGCGTGAACTTGTGGAGGCCTATGTCCAGCAGTGGACTGTATAGGCTGTAATGAATGATACTTGCTTTGTAGTCTCATTAAAATTTTATTGAGATATAATGAGTACTTTTTGAGTAATCTTTGATAACGCGTATTTATGTGATGGTGCGTATTTTGTTGCGACGCCATCTATCGAAATCCAGTAAAACTTCTTCGGTTCGGACTATCAATCAAATGATGCGTATTATCCATTAGAGCGCAGTAACAATTTTTCTTAATAAATAATTGGTACGTTTGTGTTGTGGTTCCATTTAAATTTGATCCAGATCTGATGAATACTTATTTTCGTTCATGTCGTGTCAAGTCGTGTTAACATCGTTTTACACTTGCACTAGGCCTTAGTGCAATTTTATTGATTTTTTTTTCATAAAATTACATTGATATGGATTGGAATTTGATGATATCTTATGTTTATTTAAAATTGTCATACATCAGATAACTTTATATTGATGATTGATTGATGCAAGAAAGGTGACATCGGACCTAAAAATAACATTTTTATTTTAAGAGAACAAAATGTCGTTAGGAATAAACTATTTCTTAGAATACGAAATATATTAATTATATTAAACGAAAGGTATAAAATTTTCATTTATATTCATTATCTAACGAAGATTTATAGCGGTTGCGAATATAGGATGTTATATATCAAAGAAATAAGGTGGAAATCCGTTTGATAGTCGAAAGTTAGTAAGATAGTTGAAATTAGTTTGTAGGGTTGATCGGTAGTCACTAAAGTTCCCAACATGTTACCCACGTTATGGGATAGCAAAATAACTTAAGATGTGAACTAAGGGACAATTAATTAATGTAATTAAGTTGTCACTTGTAAGTTAAAGTTTTAATATATATAACGTTTAATATTTTTTTAGTTATTTATACATGTAATAAAGTGTATATATTATTTTTATTAATTATGAAGATCTTATTTCTTCTATTCTCAGGACCAAGATCACTCGGAAACTTATTACCACGTAAGTTTTAAAGAGGAATATTATTAATAACCTTTTCATGTTATTGTTACACTCATAGGAGTAAAATTGATTAAAAGATCCTAACTATTGTTGAAATTTAATTATGTTTATTTTGCTTGTTTTTTCTTCGTATTTCACAAAGCTTTCTCACTCTGTCTCGCTGCATCTTTGCGAACGCTCAAACTTATCTGTACATTTTCTAAAATACACTGACAGTTTACTGTTTCAAAACAAATTTACTAAACTTAATTAACAATATAATTATAACTTAATAAATTTTGGTATATATTATAATAATTGTTTGTCCGTTCTAAGTGGTTACAAATATTCTATTTACCACAACGTTCGCTGGTTTGATGTCTTCTGGTCGATGAATACCTCAATCTGTTCTCGAAGCTCATTTTTATGGGTCTGCTCACGATGCTTTTGAACGCACATAATTCGCTAGTGACTATTAACATCGTCGGAACTGCAAAATCGCATTTTTTTTGTTTATTTCATAAAATGTTCCCAAATAACCTAGTCTATCATCAGGTGAAGAGATTTTTTATTTTATTTTATTCATATATTATTTAGTTGTGGTACTTCTGACAAATCAGTACCCATTAGTCTTAACCCGTTAAAAATATAACAAGTGACTTTTCTCATATTTACACATTAGGTACCGGCTAGTAATAATATTAAACATAAATAGCATATACAGCATTACTTTTAAATTTCATGATCCTGTTTAAATTAAGTAAAAAGATACACGCAATTTACACTTTGAATCGCTGTTTAATTCGCCTATAAAGTTGCTGTTTTTCACATCCGACGTTTTTAATAGTCATGGGCGAATTATGCTCGTACCCAACGGGTCTAGTTATAAATACTAAATAACTATATAAATAATAAATAATTATAACTATTATTATAATTATTTTAATATTAAATAACGATTGTTGCTCCTAGTAGGAAACAACGTCGGTAGGTATAAAAAATGTAATAAAGCATTTATTTTGAAAGAGGCCTACATCTGAATGTATTTAGAGGTATAATACAGTTCAAATAATTTTGTGCAAAAATGTAAAAAGAAGGTAAACGTTTATCGTTTCAGTGGTAACACTCCAAGTAGCGTGTACCAATTTCACGGGATGCTCGCCCAATCGCATTCGCTTGCAAAAGCCTTAATTATGTTCGCAAACACCAAGTTGGGCGTCTATTGCTCAGGAAATCCGTGACGGTGTAATGATCTCATAGAGTGGCTGTTTCATCCTCATTTGTGCGATTTTAATTTACTTCCTGCTATTACGTATAATTTTGAATACAAGTAGATATTCAATTTCAATAAGTTCAATGTGAACCTAATTGGTATTAAAATTATTTTATATTTTGTTGCAAAACGTTCTTTTTTTTACCTGTTTGTTACTATTTCTAAATAAAACTATTATTGTAATAGTATTAACGTTTTTTTTTTTCGTTATTTATTACTATTACTTAGTTAGTGACTTAAACTTTTAGTGTATATATGAACGATTAACTTTAAACGTCTCTATAGATAAGAACTAATGACACAATACAAATTCTTTTACTGAAAAAAATTGCAAATTGTTTCTTTTTTTTTCAATTTCAAGTAAAATCACATAGTTCTTTCCTTACTTTAAAGAAAAACAAATGTCAAATATATAAATATGTTGTTTTTATTGTTTAGTATATTTTTATAATTTGGTATCAAAATATTAATGTATATATTTTATTGTATATAAATCACGTTTCGCTCAGACGACGAACATCATGTGTGAACATCGCCACTCAAATAAAAGGTGTTTGGTATAAAAAGATTAAAAATTCGTTAACGTTGTTATAAAAGATCTAATAAACTACAAAATAAAAAAAAGCTTATAACCAGGTACACTTTTAACATAAAAATAGCTTTCAAATATGTTTTATTCATCATCCATAAAAGATTATTTGCACTTTAAAACTATGACTATACTATCAGGTATATAAGTTCTTAAGATAGTAATAAAGAAGCACCTACGCATAAAATTAAAAAGAAAAAAAAATCCAAATTTGGTTTTTTATTTTTCTTCTTTTTTTAATTTTTCTGAATTTCGAGGTTATGTAAAAATAAAAATAGGTAAAAAAACTTTTTAAGTTAAACGGTTTTATGTTAAACATACATTGCAATGTTTAAGATAAATGTACTAAAAACCAAAAAATAATAAAATAGATACAGTCGTGGGAATTATAAACATATGCATAGACTAGACTAAAATAAAACCGTGGGGCACGTCAATTGTCTACAATCGTTGATTAAAATGTTTGTTTTGTAATGTTACACTATAATTAGGCAGTTGTTCAACCGACAACGATGGACGTGTGATAAGTAGGGCTAGAATGTGGAAACAAGCTAGCAAGCTCGATTATAAGCGAGTTTTAGGGTTTCATAGTGGTGAGCGAGTAGTACTTTTATCATATGTTTTGTCGATTAAAGACAAACTACGAGCAGTGAAACGATTCCTCGCCAGCAGCCAGCAGTGTGAATGTCCAACGATAAACTAGTTGAAACATCTCTTTTATTTACATGGAGTGTATAACTATTGGAATTTCCATGAGCAAGAAAATAGTAAGTAATTTCCTCACCGTCTGCGGGCCAACTGCCTATTTTAACGACGAATTAAACGATTCTTCTATCGCACATTAAGTCGATAATTTGTAGACAATTGACGTGCCCCACGGTTTTATTTTAGTCTAGTCTATGCATATGTTTATAATTCCCACGACTGTATCTATTTTATTATTTTTTGGTTTTTAGTACATTTATCTTAAACATTGCAATGTATGTTTAACATAAAACCGTTTAACTTAAAAAGTTTTTTTACCTATTTTTATTTTCTAGTTTTTAGTTTTTATTTCGAATTCTGTTTAATTCATTTAGTGCTTCATTATTGCAAGGCCCATCTTAAATATTGAGGTTGTATAGTGCACTGTATTCTTCTTGTCAAGCCCTTTTATTTGATACCCATATTGGTGGGATTGATAAAAAATTGTTATCAGACATTTGGTAGCGGCGGCCAGCTTAGATTTCAATTTTGCATAGTAAATTGTATTCTACTTGTTGAGACCTTTCATTTGATACCCATGTTGATGGGATTGATAAAACCTAAGTTATCCGCCATTTTGTAGAGGCCGCCATCTTGGATTTTAATTTTATATAGTACATTGATTATACTGGTTGAGCACTTTCATTTGATACCCATATTGATGGGATCGATAAAACCTACGTTATCCGCCATTTTGTAGCGGCCGCCATCTTGTATTTCAATTTTTTATAGTATATTGTATTCTGCTTGTTGAGCCCTTTCATTTGATACCCATATTGATGGGATTGATAAAACCTACGTTATCCGCCATTTTGTAGCGGCCGCCATCTTGGATTTCAATTTTTTATAGTATATTTTATTCTGCTTGTTGAGCCCTTTCATTTGATACCCATATTGATGGGATTAATAAAACATAAATTATCCGCCATTTTGTAGCGGCGGCCATCTTGAATTTATAATGATAATGAATAAACATAATTGTATTGTCACCAAAATCCAAAGTGTATACAAAATTTCAGATTAATCGGTTGACAGGAAGAGGGTGAAATTTGAATTACTAAATTTGACCCAAGAATAAAGAATAAATAAAAAATAAAACAAACGGGGTGAGCTAAATAAAACCGTTTAAAGATGTAAATGCAAAAGTTGTAGATCTTTTTATTACCTACAACTTTGAACTTTTAGTTTAGCCGAAAATCGAGTTTGTCACGTGGTTCTCCCGTTATTTGGCTGTCATCCGTATATTCAAAATGTTGACGTCTAACAGAATATTTATTTCATTGATTCTTTTTAACCGACTTCAAAAAAGGAGCAGGTTACTCAATTCGACCGTATATTTTTTTGTGTGTTCGGGGATAACTTCGTCATTTATGAATCGATTTTGATAACTTTTTTTTTGGCGGAAAAGACATATTTTAAGTGTACTACTATGATAAGGAAACCAGGATCTGATGATGGGATCCCAGAAAAATCGAGGGTCGATCACGCTCGAAATTCCGCGGAACTTTTTACAGGGTGTACCGATTTTGATGATTTTTAATTTAATCGAAAGCCGATGTTTATCATGTAGTCACAATTAAATTTCATCGAGATCTGATTACAAATTTTGGAGTAATATTTGATAATGCGTAAGTATTTACTTGACTATTTTTCCGTCTACCTACGTTGTATTACTACACAATTATTACTATAATATTAGTAAAAAAAGACTTTATTTAAATGATATTTAATATAATTATGGTTTGATGTGTATTTTGTTGTTACAAAAAAATAGATGTTTAAGAGAAAAAGCTTCCCATTTTTTCATTTGTGAGAGTATAGCACAGCATCCACGGAGGCGTGCAATATTAGGCCACAGATTCGTTTTATAAGTGCCTTATTAGTTTTAATGCAGCTTTTGAGTATGATGTTACATGTTAGAATAATAGTCCAAATTCCGAATTTTATTTAATAAAAACCAATTACCTTACGTCGTATTTCATAATTCTATCGTACACCTTTATGGAATATACCACCTACGAGGGTAGAACAGTAACTTTTAGATGCAATATCGCCATTACTAAAAGCAAAGATTATTATCAGGAGCAACTTTAAAGATTTACGTGCTAAATAGCACGATGAGAAAACTCGAAACAAAAACTAAACTAAATTTAACAATAATAGCTTCAAATCTATAGATCCTCCGATTACCTCCTTCAAATGGTCAATAGTAAGCTTTATCATATATACTAGATATATAATCTAATAACACCGTACCATCAACCGGATCTAATTCCGTTGTGTTTCATCTGCGTTAATCTACAACGCAATTACGTCACAGATGCAAGTCATCGATAGTTACAGCAATGTATTCAACATTTTGCAATGGACGGCTATTGCGTGTTTTAGTAAATGTTTGTGTGTATTGTTTTCATTTATACTAATATCGTAAAATAGATTTGTGTTATTAATAATATTTCGCATTGCATTATCTAGAATCAAAAATAGAACAATATACATACAGATGAAATCAAGACTGAAAACTAAGATGGCCTGTTTTGTACTATTGTTGTAGTGTGTGATGAAGTAGTATGCATTCAACTCATACACAAATTTTATTAAAAGCGATTAAATAATAATTGGCGATAAAACGGTTAATCTGTGTACGAGAATTTTAGCAAAGAGGCCTTTACATATATTTTATATAGGCGTTTCTATATTATATTATTTGCCAGTTGTCAAATCTACGTATCGGTTATAAGCTCCCTTACCTGTGTAAAGTGATAGAGATTATTCTGTACTACGAACTAAATATTCTTTCCACAAAATTCCTGAACTTCAGATCTACATTATCTCGTTTCTCTCTACACACTACTACACTACACAAAGCTTATAAAATCTTAGAAAAATCTTCTTCTTAAAATCTCTTTTAGAATTCTTCCTTTATGCTAAATGCTGCTTCGGCTCGAGTAGTTTGACTTTATAATTTTCGAATTCTGTAAACATATTTAAAAATATATGAAAATCTGCTTTAAAAGTTGTTCTACTTCTCAGAATCTACAGTATATATTAATAGCACATAAAATCTGCTTTAAAAGTTCTTCTACTTCTCAGAATCTACAGTATATATTAATATCACATCTATACAAATAAATAAAAATGGAGTGGCTGTGGATGTATACACGGTACATATACCAAAATAGCATTTTTTATAATTTTTATTTGTCTTTCTATCTGTCTTTGTCTGTTTGTTCCGGCTAATCTCTGAAACGGCTGGACCGATTTTGACGGGACTTTCATTGGCAGACAGCTAATGTAATAAGGAGTTATTTAAATTAATTTTCTTTAGAAATTTGTTTGTTTTTTTTTTTTATAACTCCACGAACTGAACAATAACGTTTTTGTTAAATTCCACGCGGACGAAATTCGAGAAAAGCTAGTATTTTATAAATTAGCCAACCATTCTAACAAACGTAGCCCAATTTTCACGACAAACATTATAAATAACAGAAGTAACATTAAAGCTCAAAAATAATTATTATCCTTACAATCGAGTAGCATTACCGGCAAAACGTGTAAGTTGTTAATTTTAATAAAATTATGCAGACCCAAGTTGAATATAATTATTTAAAAGCTTCAAGAAAAGGTGAAAACGGTAAATTAATTATTAATGGCGTGGAAAATAAACGGTTGCGGTAAGACGCTCGGGTAAAATTTGAGACTAAGGGAGACATGGAAAGGCTGAAAACTCAATTTCAAGATTATTTTTTAATAAATTTAACAATTTTTATTTTTATAGATGATATTAAATGATTAATGATAAATAGTGAAAACTATTTTAAAAACGATTTCCTTGATTAACATTTCGGTCTGAAAATTTACTCATAAGTCGTTTACATTAATTAACACATTATTTAGTTTTGTAATGGTTTTGTACGCTAAAGTGTAACATTGTGTTATTTAAGTCGAAAAAAGAAAGTCATAAAATGTTACTATTTTGATTATTTGAAAAAAACTTGTTAGCAAAATAGGTAATAGTTATTAATTATCATTATTCATACCGCAAAAAGTCATAACGGTATTTTATTATAGTGCTCAAACTATCTAATTAGATGCACTTGAAATTAGCCTCATCTGTAATCTGCAGTATTGGTAAAAAAATTATTGTAATAAAAGTTAAAGATTAATTTTAAAAGTTATATTTTGCTCAAGTACCTCGACTTCTACAAATAATTGAAAGAAAAACGGAAATCCGGGGTTATTTGAAAAGGAAAGTATGTAAATGAAATTTAAGTAACTATTACTTCATTTAGTCGCTTGATGTTTGATGTTAATTCTAAGTATAATCTATTGATTAAACAACAATATATTGTACAACGAAGATATAAGCGAAATTCAACATAATCCGATTATTCGGTCGAAGTACCGATCTGAGTATCTATTTATTAAAAAATATTTTCTCACGCCTCCTCCTTTCTGATACCCCCTACTGCTAAACAAATGTCTCTTTCTTCACATCGAAGAAGACTAGCTTCTGCCTGCGACTTCGTCCGCTTGGAACAGTTTCTTTGGGCTAAATGTGGAAGCTCTCAAAAGAAAAAAAAACCCGATTTTAAAACATTCTTCATTGGTGCTCCAATCTTATGGTCTTAGTGTAATAATAATATATAGTCTATAGTCTTCCTCAATAAATGTGCTATCTAACGCTGAAATAATTTTTCAAATAGGACCAGTAGTTCCTGAGATTAGCGCGTTTAAACAAACAAACAAACTCATCATCTTTATAATATTAGTATAGATTTGGAGGTCCAGTCCATCATGTTGTTCTACGAAATTTCTTTTGCATAAGTAACGATCGCTGCCAGGTGTCTATGATAGCAACCAGGAACGCAAAGTAATACGTGTTTTCCGATTCACGGTCAGAAGATCCAAAAAGGAATACGTGTTTTCCGATTCACGGTCAGAAGATCCATAATTGTGTTTGCTCGCAAACGAAAAAAAAACCGACTTCAATTACATCGACGAGTAATACAACGTAGATCGACGACAAAATAGTCAAGTAACTACGCGTTATCAAAGATTACTCAAAAAGCAGTTATCAGATCTCATTAAAATTTATATGTGACCACATGACAAACATCAGCTTTCGATTAAATTAAAAATTATTAAAATCGGTACACCCAGTAAAAAGTTATAGCGGATTTTCAAGAGTTTCCCTCGATTTCTCTGGGATCCCATTATCAGATCCTAGTTTCCTTATCATGGTATCAAACTACAAATATCCCCTTTCCAACAAAAAAAGAATTATCAAAATCGGTACATCCAGTAGAAAGTTATTGCGGATTTTCGAGAGTTTTCCTCGATTTCTCTGGGATCCCATCATCAGATCCTAGTTTCGTTATCATGGTACCAAACTAGAGATATCCTCTTTCCAACAAAAAAAGAATTATCAAAATCGGTACATCCAGTAGAAAGTTATGCGGTATAATACAACGTAGGTCGACGAAAAAAGCGTCAAGTAAAAACGCATTATTAGATATAACTCGAAAAGTAGTTGTTAGATCTCAAATAAATTTAAATGGGACCAATTGGCACACAAAACCTTTCGATTAAAACAAAATTTGTCGAAATCGGTCCACACGGGCAAAAGTTCTGATGTAACATACATAAAAAAAAAAAAAAAAAAATACAGTCGAATTGAGAACCTCCTCCTTTTTTGGAAGTCGGTTAAAAAAGGCATACGTGGAAACTAGAAACAAATATTTGTACAAACACATATGGCTGTGCCAAGCGGACATGGAACCGACGGAAATAGCGACTGCCAGTCTTTATGCGGCTACTTGCATCACTGCATATAATTTATGTTGCGCAGTTATCACGTTAAGTGTGAGTTTTTTGTAATTTAGAGAATCGTATTTTCAAACATAAAACTCTACAATTAAATAGCCCGCAATGCTTTGTTTACTTTGACAGAACTTTTACGTTATACTCTGTACTGTTGATACGTTCGAGAATAAGTCGTGAATAGAATAATTTCCTATTTGTTAAAACACAGTACGAGTCTTATTAATTCATAGAGTAGCAAATATTCTTGTAATTTCTTATCAACTGGAATTTAAAAAAATATATATCCAACCCACAAGAAAATATTGTGTTTCCTATGTTTATCTCCTTTCTAAAGCCTTTTCATTTTTTACAGCTCACTTGCTTTATACGAAAGCTGTGATAGCAAAAGTGAGCATGTCGTAAAAATATTGAAATTACTTCCTCATATTTTGAACTATATATGTAATATGTTCTAGCTTTCATCCGCGCCTTTGGCCTTCTACACGATAATGACTGTTCCACTTACTCCTATTCAAATTACTGATGTCACTACCATTCTTTTTTTTATTAGGATAGCTTACAGCTTATTATAGCTATAACTAATACAGAATAAAAATCAAAAAGCTAATAATAAATTACCACATATTGAAACTAAAAAAATCTATATAATGCTAAACAAGAATAGTTAGTTACCAGAGTGCACAGATTCCATCATAGATCTAACAATCACTATTTTTATGGTACTGATACTGATCCAATGAAATAAATCGATATCAATATTAATATTATTACATGGACGACAAGCTCTAATAAGTACACTATTCTGTCGGTAGTTTGTACCTGAGGATGGAATAATAAACGGCTTATACGTATTGTTACGAGATGCACGTGACGGTATCCTGGAAAACACTTTATGCAGCAGATCAGGGCAGTCGATTAACAGCCCTTATTATTTTGAGAAGGAAAACAATATCTAAGACACTGCGTCTTAAGAAGAGAGGCAATAGGTGAAATTTCGAACAACGCTCGTAATTTGTTATTTTGAGAATGCGGAATTTGAAATTTAAAAATCGCGTAAACCTTTTCTGATTTTTTTCAATTGAATTAATATATATGTCATATCTAGGACTCCAAATGACACTTGCGTTCTCAAGATGACTCCGGACATAAGCACAATAAACAACTTTAACTATTCTTGAAGGACTTAGAGATACGAATTACAAAGCCCAGGGCTCTAGATGCTTTGTTTACGATATTAGTTACATGTTTATCGAAAACCAGTTTACTATCAATGACAACTCCTAAATCACTTGTAATATAATTCAAGGTTAACTTCTGATTACCAATAAAATAATTAGATCTAAAAGGCTGGGTTCTACGAGTAAAGCTAATGGGAAAGCATTTAGATACATTAAGGTTAAGTTTATTAATAATACAGTCTACTACTAGTAGTACTATCTAAACTCAACAAATCATCTTGAAGTTTTTCAGCATCATTCTCATTATAAACCACTCGAAAAAATTCCATATCATCTATGAAAAGCATTCCTCAGGGCGTGAGAAAGATAGAAGTATTGTTTATTATAGTTGAGAAATACTGTGAATAATAATAGATCCAGCAAAGATCCCTGATGTACTTCCCAAGGGGATTTTGATCAAAGAAGACGTGTAACCTTTTAACACTACCGCTTGGGATCTATTCTGGATATATGAAGTGTGCCGATTTTCAGGAGCTTCATCAAAAGAAGTCGGTGTAAATGACATCTATTTGATTACCCTGGTCCATCTGATGTTAACTGAGGTAGGGCACAGAAGGAATTTAGTGCTCAAAATATGGAGCAGCCCGACTGGGGTAGTACCTCGACCTTACAGAAAATTAAAGCTAAATAATACTGCTTTCAAGCAGTATTGTGTTCCTGTTGATGAGTAAGGTGACCAGAGCTCCTGGAGGGATTGGGGATTGAGTCGGCAATGAGCTTGCGATGCTTCTGGTGTTGCAGGCGTCTATAAGCTACGGTACGGTAATCTCTTACCATCAGGTGAGACGTACGCTTGTTGCCGACCTAGTGAAATAAAATAAGTAAAAACAGCTAGGTTTGTCGCTGTCGATCTATTCCTTAAAAACCCATGTTGATGAGGTGTAAAATAAGATTTTAAACTGCTAGAAAACTGTTTATGAATTATGCGCTCCAATACTTTTGCTAACTGATAAAGCTTAGAGATTGGTCTATAGTTTTCGATGCAATTTTTGGACCTTTTTGTGTATCGGGGTATTAGTGAAAAATGTTAAAAATTGGATTTAGTCTATAACACACATACAAAAAATAAATCTTTCCTCTTTAGGATAATATATTAGTGTAGATTAAATGTTACTAATTGTAATGAACAACAAATGGTATTTTAAGAATAATTTTAAAAATGTAGGAACGGTTTTTAAAAAAATACTCGATTTATGATATGTGATACGTTCATTTTAATGTTTGAGTTTTGTATTATTACGACTACATAGACCAAAAACTATTTGCGGTCGTTAAGTGCACCGCTATACAAAACATAATGTACTAAATATCCATGTAAATAAATAGGTGGCTATGTAAGCTACTTATTAGTGTAAAGATAACTAATGTAAGGTCGACAAAATCAATTTTCTTCAGATGTCAACAAATAATAAATACAAATATACTTTATTAACCAGAAACAATACATGTAATATAAAACTATATAAAAACAAAAAAAATGTGTTCAAAAGGCGGTCTTATCGCTAAAGAGCGATCTTTTCCGGACAACCTTTAGAAACGGGTCATGAAAAATAATAAAGCAGTGTAGAGAACTAACAACTTTTTTTTTTGATTATTCAAATAATATTTTACTCACTCATACACTCACTTTAGCTTATTGCAATCTACTGCTGGACATATAAATGTTTTTTAAAGGTGCGAACTTCTGGAGGCCTATGTCCAGCAGTGGACTGCAATAGGCTGAAGCGATACTAGACATAGGCCTCCACCAGTTCGCGCCAAAAATGGCGTGAACTCATGTTTGTTACCCATAGTCACGCTGGACAGGCGGGTTGTTGATATACTCGCATTTGTTTAAATTATTGTATGTTATTTTCAATACCCCATTTGATTTGTTGATGGTACATTTCAAGCATGTGAGGCAGACAATCCCCTTCAGAGTACTTCAGACGCTATACAATTACGTTCAGTGATAGTCCTGTTACTCGTCTGTTTTTAGCGCCTGTTGTTATAAAATATTTTTCTGAAATAAAAACAGCTATACTTTTTTCATTGTGTGTCAATTATGCAAATTCTTGTTAGTCTTGTTATTATAAAAATAATACTTGGCCTTTGTGAATAATGGTATAGAGGGAACTAAGATTTGAAAAAGGTTCACATAAGGCTCCTTTTATTACAAAAATAGAATTCGGTTCTTCGATACCTTCTGGTATATTTTATAGAGGAAATTTTGAATACACCATAATTATATTCTCAACGTAACGAAATTAATGTTCATATTTTATTATACCTATAGATGTCTATAACGTATTATATACTTTTCTAATTTCAGTGAAACGATATATATCAAATATTATAATTATATAGACGAGTAGTAGCGTCTTCGGTGCGACAAAGCCAGCCCTGCGGTCACCAACACCCCTGCCCAGCGTGATGACTATGGGCAAAACGCGTGTGATCGCGCCATTTTTGGCACGAACTTGTGTAGGCTTATGTCCAGGAATGGACTGCGATAGGCTAAAGTGATGATTTATTGTTAAAATACAGTTTTAAATACAGTTTTTTGTTTCGTTTCACTATTTTCATTCATGACTATTTGTGAACTTTTATACACAAATAGCTAGACGATAAAAACAGATTTTGTTTTACAGATTTTTCAGTCACTATGTTACTATGAGGCTACAGAGAAGTCTTTTTTGCTTTTTTTCAGTAATAAATTGTGTGTTTGATAAACAGTTCAAACCTTAAATACAGAAAATCAAAAAGGATCAGAAGCTATTGTTGTATAAAATACATAAAAAAATATTCTATATATAAGAGAAAAAAGGTAAATTTGAAAGGTATTTCCTAGAAAAAAAAAAGAAAATTTTTACCGTCATATGTCGGTTCGGTCACTTATTCACACTTATTTTTGAACTTTATATAAAAATAAACAATAAAAAAAATTATAACGTTTTTTGGACTCTACAGTAAGTGAGAAAAATGTAAGTAAACATTTAATGTTTTTTATGTACATTTTTTCTCTGTTCAAGTTTTAATAATCTTTGAGACAACATTTTAAAAAAAATATTATTCTCCTTAGTATAAAGGGTACAATAACGAAACATGAAGCCAATTCACACATATAATTATGTACATATTTTTCGAATATATGTCCCACGAATTCTTTCGAATCTTAGGGTAAACAATGTTCATATTTCATCTTATACTATTAAACGAGCAATTCTTGTATATATATATATATATATATATATATAGAATCTGAATCTCGGAAACGGCTCCAACGATTTTCATAAAATTTAGTATTTAGGGGGTTTCGGGGGAGATAAATCTATCTAGCTAGGATTCATTTTCAGGAAATGTCGTTTTATCCCTGTTTTTAGGAATTGAAAAAAATATCGTTAGAATACGAAGGTAAATTTCGCATAAGTCAATGTAGTTGAAATAGCTCGGTGGGAAATCGGCCGGTCGGGATCAACCGAGAAGATCATGGTTCAAATCCACTGATCAATTATTTTTTCTTTTTCTTTTTCTAATTGCACTCGCTATTTTTTATTTAAATAGACTGTTCTTATTTTTTATTATTATGTCGGTAAAATCGAAAAATATTATTCATATTTTATCAATATGTAATTCGTATTTATACTTTATGATTTCCAAAAAACACGATTTACTAAAAATACCGAGCTTAGCTCGGTCAACCGGGTACTGTACTTATAATATGTTATTAATTCACATAATTATTATAAAAGAATTTTGAAATTAAAAAAATAGCAGAGCGTGGTTTCGATCCACGGACCTCTGGGTTATGGGCCCAGCACGCTTCCACTGCGCCACTCTGCTCTTTATTTTCCAACGCCAAATTTAGGATGTGTTACATACAGAAATTTGCTGTGGTAGTATCAAGCTACAACCAGTTGACTACAAGAATTTTATGATTTATTCGATCGTATAATTTCAGATAATGTCAAATCATGTGTTTCTTCTAGACTCTAGACCTAGAAATGAGAAATAGAGTAAATGAAAAGAAGGTTATCATCATAATCTCAACCTAGCGCAGTCCACTTCTACACATAGGCCTCCACAATCTCGCACCAAAAATGGCGTGAACTCATGTGTGTTGCCTATAGTCACCATGCTGGGCAGGCGGGTTGGCGGGCGAGTTATTTAATATACTAAATTTATTATAAAGTATGTTTCATTCTATTATCAGCTTGATGAAGATCGACTTAAGTTCGAATCTTCTACTAGATGGTGTTAAGTTGTGTTGAATACAAATATTTTTTAAGTTAATCACGGATAGAAAAACCCGAAAAGAATAAAGTGAGTGAAAAAAATATTAAACATGAAAAGCAGAAATTAAATTACCCACACAAACTTTCTTAATTCACTCAATACTGTCATTCGGTAAATGTCAGGTAGTTCCTGTTCTTTGCATCCTTTCACAGGGTGAGGTAGAATAAAATATAAAAAGCGACGGTTAATTACTGCGGCCTTTGTCTAACGCTTTGTTGGTAAACATTGTCAGCCTTTGATATCGTCTTGTAAAAGGGAAGCTGGCTCACATTCTTTTGTTCCACTACATTTGTACTAATTTAAAATAGGTGAAGTCGCTCTAAGCATTTTTTTAAATTTTTCTTCCGTAGTAGCTTTTGTGGAGGCTATGACATCATAACCATTTGTTTTAACAAGTTTAAGAAGAGAACCATCAACATTTTTACAGTAATTTCATTTATTAGAGCCATTTTTCAACTACATTCTCATACACAGGTCGCTCTCCCAGGATGTTATTGTCATTGTAATTACTGCGATTGTGTTTCATATTCGATTTAAAATCCATAATAATTTTCCTTTTTCTATAAATAGTTTCAAAGGACTCATATTTATCCCTTCAGTAAATGATAGTAGAACTAGGCGATTTAGAACCTTGACACAACAACTTTAATTAACTGAATTAGCTGATTATTAAATAACTGGCCACCTGCCCGGCTTCGCACGGTTGCAAAAACAATCACTGTTCCTCTACTACGTTATGCATGTGTTATACATAATTATAAACCTTTCTCTGGAATCACTCTATTTACTAAAGAACACCGCATCAAAATCCATTGCGTAGTTTTAAAGATCTAAGCATACAGAGAGCGGGAAGCGACTTTGTTTTATACTATGTAATGATTATAACATTTTACCAAAGCTCTTTCAAATAATTTAACTAGCCCGTTGGCGCAGTTTACAGTTTGTAGTGTTAATTATGTGATTGAGAGATTTATCATCAATAATTTAGTAAATGATAGTTACCAACTAGAGGATTTATAGCCTTGACAAAATAACTTTAAATTTCTCATAAATATTAGCGAGTAACTAATTTGTATTTCGATTAAAAACTTAAACCTAAAAAATTTAAAGGCTGATAAAAAGCAATTAATTATAAATCAGCACTCCCTCAGGCTAGAATAATTTAAAACTAATTTTTTAAAATATAACTTTTAAAGAAACGTGAAACAACTCCTATTTTTTAATATAACAATTAAAATTTGAATATAACATTTTTCAGAAATTCCATTAAAATGGGAATGAAAATGCAACTGTCAATAATAGGGAAACTTAAAATCGAGTGTACCTTTATTTAATGGACTTAATATAATTATAGAAGAGACTATGGTCATAGCTTAAGTTCCACCGATTTTAGCTATTAATGTTTATACCCTTTGAAATACCTCTAAACGTGATAAATATATTGTAATATATACTAATAATGTACAAAAAAACTCCAAATTTGTTTATAATCTTGTCATAAGCATTAGTTTAGTTATATAGTAATATTTAATTTTCTATTTCTCTATTAAAAATAGTTATAAATTAACACTTTTTTTTTAATTTTGTAATCGCGTTTTAATAAACGATGTAAATATAAATATGATATAAAAATATTTGGTCGAATTTAGGTCACTATAAAATCAATAAAAACCTTTTAGTTCATTCATCTAAGGAATATATTAAGAGGAACGTAATGGTTGCGGAAATTCCAGCGGTTTTGACCTTCTCGGAATTAATCATTAAATTTTGTCGGAACCCTTAAAGTTATTTATTATGTGCATAGAGGGGTTACTATCAAAGTATGGATTTGTAGGTAGAGGAAAATGATGAAGGAATTTATTTATATTTTTTAACCGACTTCCAAAAAAGGAGGAGGTTCTCAATTCGACTGTATTTTTTTTTTTTTTTTTTTTTTTTTTTTTTTTTTTTTTTTTTTTTTTTTATGTATGTTACATCAGAACTTTTGACCGGGTAGACCGATTTCGACAAATTTTGTTTTAATCGAAAGGTTTTGTGTGCCAATTGGTCCCATTTAAATTTATTTGAGATCTAACAACTACTTTTCGAGTTATATCTAATAATGCGTTTTTACTTGACGCTTTTTTCGTCGACCTACGTTGTATTATACCACATAACTTTCTACTGGATGTACCGATTTAGATAATTCTTTTTTTGTTGGAAAGGGGATATCCTTAGTTTTGTACCATGATAAGCAAACTAGGATCTGATGATGGGATCCTAGACAAATCGAGGGAAACTCTCGAAAATCTGCAATAACTTTTTACTGGGTGTACCGATTTTGATAATTTTTAATTTAATCGAAAGCTGATGTTTATCATGTGGTCACATATAAATTTTATCGAGATCTGATAACTGCTTTTTGAGTAATCTTTGATAACGCGTTGTTACTTGACTATTTTTTCGTCGATCTACGTTGTATTACTAGTTGATGTAATTGAAGTCGGTTTTTTTGTAGTAATATGATCGTTCAATGAGTCTTAAAAAGTGTATTTAAAACCCAGCTTACTTGCGTAACTAGCTTATTAAAGAATTTATGGTCGAATCATCAATAACGCTAGCGAATTATTTTGTTACATAAATGTTTTAGTACTTAAGATGCCAACTTACAAGCGATAAACGACTACGCTTAGACATGTTACGTGTGTCTCGATTTTTAACCGACTTCCAAAAAAGGAGGAGGTTCTCAATTCGACTGTATTTTTTTTTTTTTTTTATGTTACATCAGAACTTTTGACCGGGTAGAGCGATTTCGACAAATTTTATTTTAATCGAAAGGTGGTGTGTGCCAATTGGTCCCATTTAAATTTATTTGAGATCTAACAACTACTTTTCGAGTTATATCTAATAATGCGTTTTTACTTGACGCTTTTTTCGTCGACCTACGTTGTATTATACCGCATAACTTTCTACTGAATGTACCGATTTTGATAATTCTTTCTTTGTTAGAAAGGGGATATCCCTAGTTTGGTAACATGATAAGGAAACCAGGATCTGATGATGGGATCCTAGATAAATCGAGGGAAACTCTCGAAAATCCGCAATAACTTTTTACTGGGTGTACCGATTTTGATAATTTTTAATTTAATCGAAAGCTGATGTTTATCATATGGTCATATATAAATTTTATCGAGATCTGATAACTACTTTTTGAGTAATCTTTGATAACGCGTAGCTGCTTAACTATTTTTTCGTCGATCTACGTTGTATTACTTGTCGATGTAATTGAAGTCGGTTTTTTTTTCGTTTGCGAGCAAACACAATTATTTTGTCTTAAGTTTAATTCGCTCTTACGTACACATGTCTACATAGTTATAACAACAAAAACGGAGAGTAATGCAAAGAAATGACTTAGAACCGAAGATATCAAGTTTGGTTTTTTTTTGTCAAAAACTTTTTTTTTTAATATCAAATGTACCTTTTTTCACTATAGTTCAGATATTTGTCAATAAATAAATTAACGCCTAAACCTCAACACATATTATATACAAATAAATTAAAAAAAAAAACGAGTGTGCTTTAGACCACCCGACTGAAGTAAAAACCTTTGCACAATAGGCCTGCAATGTGCCTTAGATATACAAAACGTAACAGGTTATGAGAGAAAGAAAGAAAGAAAATTCGTGCTCACATCTCTCTCTCTCTCTCTCTTGCCCCGTTTGCCTTGCCCGATCACACTTTTCGTATCGCTCTCGTCACGCATTCACTAGCGTACTCTTTATGTCAAGCGTGCTTAAGTTTTACTTCAGTAAGCATTTTCTTCTAAGTTAAGTATATTAATTACGAACTCTTATAAGTTGAAATACTCTAAAACATAATATCACAAATTGAAATAGTGTAGTATAATAATTTAATTTGCCGATTATTAAATAATTACAACATTTATCTATTAGCACGTTAAAGTAATTATGTCATTGAGACATTAATCATAGCTTATAATATTTTAATGACCTAAAAAATGTTAGAACCATTTTAATTAAATTCTGTTATATTAATAATCAGTGGCTTACAACATATTTGATTATTATTTATGAAACATTTGAAACATTTTAGTGCATATTTTTATTTTTATGTTAAATTATCCACCGAAATGGTTATACCACTTAAAATGTTATTTGGCTTATGGAAATCAAACCTCAATTTAGCCGTAAAACTCTGTATCATACTAAAATGTCGTATTATTCGAAATTCATGTAAAACATTTCAATACGAACGAAAAATTACACCGTGCGTTGACTTTGATTTTTACATATTAAAACGCATTCGTTTTGAGTAGAATCATTTCTAGGCATAAAGCTAGGAAGTGTCACAACTTCGATGCAGACACCATAAAATGTTCCAAAAAGTTTAAGCGGTACCATAACTCTGAACTCCATATTTATTGCATGAGGCTCAAGATTACTGGAAAGAAATATTAATAAACGCTTTAAATATTGCTGTCGTTATTATCTAATTAAATGTAGATTCAAGAAAAAAAAATATTTTATTAATTATTTAATATTGTATTTTATGTGTATAGCAATATTAATATGTTATTGAAATAAATTGATTATTTTTTTTTGCACTTATCCTTTATATAAAAAATTCTCTCTATCCAAAGGCGTTGTCTGGAAGAGATTGGTACTTAGCGATAAGATCGCCTTTGTACATTACAACATGACATGTGTAAATGACTGTTTAATGTAAACCTTTTGTGCTGTGCAATAAAGTATATTCTATTCTAACTTTGATTCACTAGTGTAGATGAATCGATAGTTTCACAAAACTGTTGTTAAGGCTTGTAACTTAGTTTAAATCAACGAATCAATGCAAACTTATCTTACCGTCATTTTTTATATTAAAACGAAGATGCACTGTGAGTAGAGGCATGCTCGTGTTTATATCCATCCCTTTTGCATGAAATATTTTTCATTATAATATGTTAGAATGTTAACATTTCAAATATGGACCGCTTAATTTGAAATGTCAATGAGCACCGATAATATAACATGGGTAACGCCAAGAGGTGGGCAAGACAAAAGCAATTATCTAAATATAAAATTATCGTGTCGCGGTGTTTGTAGTTAAACTCCTCCGAAACTTGGCTTGACCGATTCTCATGGAATTTTGTGTGCATATGGGGTAGGTCTGAGAATCGAACACCATCTGTTTTTCATCCCCCTAAATGTTAAGGGTAGTCCACCCCTATTTTTTTTTTTGGAATTGTTGGATAAATTATTTATTTTTTATTTTATTATGATTTGGCGTTAAACAATACATACAACCCTAAATTTTCGCCCTTCTACCACCAACCCCTATTTTTAAATAGCGTTCAGCGGCAAGACAACGTTTGCCGAGTCAGCTAGTATTATCATAAGTATAATAACATCCAGGCACAACACAATGTGCCATGGCTCTCACTATTATATAATCGTATGTTATGAAACAATAAAGCCATCTCTTCGCGTTTAATAATTACAAATACATCTCATAAGATTTTTTTAATGGTAAATGCTACTTTATTTTCTTTTTTTATTTTATTTGAGTACAGATACGAGTTGGGCTTAAGAACGTAATTGTGGGATTACAATACTTATTACTTACAAAAATATCATCGGAAAAATAACTAATATCGAAAAAGATATTTTCCTCCACGAAATAAAAATGGTTTATAAAGGTCATAACAAAGGTCGACTATTTATATACTTTACCAAAGAACTGTCAGTTGAAAGTGAATTTACATCAGAACATATATTTAAATATTTGATAGAGAAAATTTAATTTCAAGCTATATCCAACAGTTCAATAGCAGATTTATCGTGATATTAGTTACACTGTCTAGACTGGTTAATAAAACTTTGGTAACAAACTTCGTTTTATTAAATTAAAAAAAAATCACAATTATACTTTCTTGAAGATATTATTTTATACATTGCCTTTTAAACATTTTTATACTAAAAATTCTTTGATAAATTAACTTTAATCCCTTGTTCTTATATTAGATTCTACAGTGTTATTTACATTGTATGATTCGTTAATTCATTTTGATTGATAAAAGATAAATCATTCACATCATGGTTGTGATGATCACGATACTGTGATTGTATATTTAGATTATTATATTAACCTTATTTATGACAAATATACCTTTTTATATTTTTTATTAAACATATATGGTAAAATTTATTTTTGTGTTATCCACATTAGGGAATTCTAAACAATTTTTAATATCATATCAATATATAATAAAAGACAAAGAATTTAAGTGATGATAGACGGCCCAGTGAATATAAATATCTCACTAAGAGAAAAGAAACACACTTGATAAAAATTTTAATCTATAAAGAATTTATACCATTGTTAAAAACAATTGATTACGTGGTGCTCAAGACATAAGAACCACATATTTTTTTATCTCAGTCGTAAACAGTGAATTGAGAAAAGACGATAAAACTTTAATATAAGCACATTAGCAGATATCTTTGGTTATTTTAAATGAAATGAGTTTAGTGACTTATTTAAAATGGTACCTATTTTATCATGTAGTACATCTGAGTAGTAAAAGTACAATAGGAGATCCCGCAAAAGACGTCTAGCTAAATTTCAACAATACGAACATAATGTTTTCTAATATTTACGTGAATTTCGCTTATTATAATTAAATAATTGTGTTTGCTAGCAAACGAAAAAAACGACTTCAATTACATCGACAAGTAATACAACGTAAGTAGACGAAAAAAATTAACAAACGTTTGTCACTACGATTTTCGAGGGTTTCCCCTCAATTTCTCTAGGATTCCATCATCAGATCCTGGTTTTCTTATCATGGTTTTTTTTTATATCACTAGGTCGGCAAACAAGTATACGGCTCACCTGATGGTAAAAGATTACCGTAGCCTATTACCAGAAGCATCGCAAGCGCGTTGCGAAAACAATATTATTTAGCTGTGGTCTTCTGTAAGGTTGAGGTACTACCCCAGTCAGGCTGCTCCATATTTTGAGCAGAAAATTCCTGCTGTGCCCTACCTCAGTTAGATCACCTTTATATAGTAATATTATCTTTATATATATTATAGTATCACCCTTGAGATATCTCTTTTCCAACAAGACGAAGTTATCCCCGAACGTACATTAAAAAAGAAATATACTATACGGTTGAATTGAGTAGCCTCCTCCTTTTTTGAAGTCGGCTAATAATGAAACAACTTTTTCGGATTTCATCGCGAAACGTCGGGCATCGAAAAAAAAAATAAACTGCGATAAAATCGGAAAAAAATGTTTCATTATAATAAGAACATAAGTAAATTACTTTATCAATAGTAGAATATGTATCCAAATACTTTCAACAGTTTTTTCCCGTTTATAAATGAAAATAAAAGGAAAAGAGTTAGATGACCCTCGAAAAAAATTAATATGGGTGAACTAAGAGCCATTTGTGAGCAAAGGAGATAATAGATTAGCGTTCTGTCTGATTATGCAGCGTTTAAATTACCGATAACGAATTAATACGGAACCAGCTGCGGGTAATGTTGTCACAGAGTGTCTGCTAACAGAGCGTATCGTGATAAATATGGTATTACAAGGAGAATCATGTTCAAGTCTGAATACCTTTTTTATTCAGTTAAAGAAAGGAGGAGGTAATCGATTCGACTGTATTTTATTCTGTGTGTTACCTCAAAACTTTTTACCGGATGTACCGATTTTTTCAGTTCTTTTTTTATCGAAAACCGCTAATTATCATGTAGTCTCTTTTAAATTTGATAGAAATCTGACGAGTTATTTTGAAATAACCTTAAAATACGTTTTTAATTGACTGTTTTATATACTACCTACGTCTATACCTACCTATTATGCCTATACATCCTACATAATATATCGGTTTTTTTGTTCGAAAGAAAACATAATTAATTATTTTTAGGTTGGGAAGCTTCGTAACTTTTAATTAACAAAACTCAAACCACAATTTACAGTAATCTGTCAGAACTCAAATCAACAATGATTTGAGTTCTGCATCGAATATAGTGTTCTTCGTAATTCTCATGTTTCATTATTTATTTATTTATTTATTCAGAAAACCAACAGCTTCTTATATACTATTCATATCATAAAGCATATTACAAAAAATCAAGCCAATAACAGGTTTCCCTAAAGTTAACAAATTGTGGAGATATCGTTGACAAAAAAGAAAACAACAGTCACAATCAGTACATTCTGATACACAAAAAAATGCTTATAAGAGATGCAGTTAACTTACACTTAACAATATACATATATAAATACATAGTAAAAGAGGCATATATAAAGAGAGCTACACATCATACATATACAGATACATAATATATACTTATAGTTTATACATTGTTACGGTGACTCAGATAGTATTTTTATTATATTGGTTTTAAATATCCTTTTAGACTTTGTGAAGATGTCGACGTTTTTAAATAATGTGTTATACGTATGAGGGAGTCTCAGTAACAGCGAGTTTTTTAAATAATTCGAAAAATGTTGAGGAACTTCTAACATAGATGTATTACGGGTAACATAGATGTATTACGGGTCATCATCGGGGTATTCATCATGCATTTATTTACAATTTTTATTATTTACAATTTTATTGTACCACGACTTCGTAAAGATCTTATTTGCAGATAGCAAGTTGGCTTAGAACTTAATTTGCCACGATTATTATCAGGTCTTTGTAAAAAAATCTGATTGGATGACTCGCAAAATAAATGTTTACTAGCAAACGAACGGCGAACGAAACGAAAACCCGGCTTCAATTACATCGAAAGTAATACAACGTAAGTAGACAAAAAAAAAATTACAAACTCACTAATCGCCACTACGATTTTTGAAGGTGTCCCTCAATTTCTCTCAGATGCCATCATTAGATCCTGATTTACTTATCATAGTTCCACCCTTGAGATATCTCCTTCTAAACAAAAAAATAATCATCAAAATCGGTTCATAAACAACGAAGCTATCCGCAAACTCATATAAAAAATATATATAAAAAACACGGTTGACTTGAGAAACAACCTCCGTTTTTGAAGTCGGTTAAAAAAGAACCGAAACCACGAAAGTAAAGTCACTATTATCATCTATTCTAAAGTACATAAATAAATGTATTTTATCAAAGCAGGGATTACACACACGTATACACAACCAACAAAAGTGCGCGCGTGTGGCTAATCTGATATATTTATTTAATCTGTACCTCTATGTTTCACTTTCTTAATAACAAAACCTTCTGTTTAGCGAACTGTATATTAAAAAATTTCTATCATAAGTTACTCTGTAACCTGAAGTACGGCTAGAGGGAGCTCTTATAGCGAGAGATTCTTGAACGTGGCCTGCGGTACGTTCCGGGTTAATTCGGCCATTGCTTCGAGTACAGAGAATATAGGAACGGCAATTATCTAAGCTTTTGTCTTGTTGATTTAATTTTATTTGTAATCAAAATACTTAACTGATTTTAATAAGAGGATGGTGTAGAGGAAGCACGTGAAGATTGCTAGTACCCGACTGTACTGCGTGTAATATATTTGTGTATATATACGTATCTTTACGATTGGATTTATTATTAAGAAAGGAACAAAAATTGGATTAAACAAATGAGTTTAAAAGTAATTTACAAACAAAGATTATATTTATACGATACAATTGAGGTAATGTTAACTTTTTTTTTTTTTTTTTAAACAGGACAAGATTTCTAACAATAACGAACACAAAAAAGAAAAAAAATGCTGCTTATGACATTAAACTTTTTTACTTTAACGTTAAATAAAATACAATCTAAATTTAAAAAAGATTATACAAATAAATTAAATAATAATTTTACAAGAACAACATAGCATTTGCATACAAAGAAAGAATCAACATAATTATAACGGCTGTCGCTCAGAATGAAGTATAATGAAAGTTAATGAAAAGTTGTCGACTGAAAGATGTTTTCTTTTTCCCATTCATTCAAGATTAATTAAACTGGTACAACTGTTTTAATTCGTCTTATGACTTAAGTAGGTAACTCATTCGTACTTAGAATAAGTATATTTAATCAATTTATAATAAAAAAAATATGCTTATATGGAGCTAATTAACTATCGTTTTTTTTAATCAACCCCTACAATACTTATTATAAAGCAATTACACAGAAAGAATTTTAAAATAACAAAGCACTACAATAGAAAAAAAAACCTATAAAAATAATAATTAAATAACTAAAAAAAATGTGTGTCAGATCCTACGCACGACTGGAGTTTATACCTTCAGATCGACTGTCTCAATAGGCACAAAAAAGGCTTACTAGTCTAAGAAAAAGATTAATATAATATCAAATGGTAACGCCAACTAACAGAAACTTATTGGGTTCCGATAGATGGAGTTGTTAGAAAACGTCGTAACATCATCTCCGATATCGATAGATGGCGTTAAAAAACGTAGCGATGTCATTCGGTCAGTAGATTTTACTCCTCATGTTTTCTTCATACCGGGTGTCTTATATGAAATCGATTTTAAGGAGTAAACTCTAAAATCTAGTTTTTTTTTCCGAAAAATGTCAGAACAAAAAATACAATATAAAATTTAGTTTTTTTCCTCGAAAAATGTCAGAACAAAAAATGTAAACTTACGCAGTTTACAAATCGTGATACCATCAGAGAGAGTTACGCGTCAATGCGGCGCGTTGTTGGCCAGAATATTGTGTTGAAGTTTGATATTATTTCGGTGTTTTATTATTATGTTGCTGATAATTGTAAATAACGTACCTAAATATTAATTTTACTACTTAAACCATTAAAATATTTATTTCAATTATTATATAGGTAAATAAATAATTAGTATATTTATATCTTCGTTTTCCTTTGTGTTCTTTTTTATTATTTAAAGGTTTGAACCAAAATAAATTTTACTATTACTTATTATGCGATTCACAAAATACTCACATTAATTGAATGAGCTACAAAAATTAATTCTAAAAGCTGTAATATTTGATTACATTCTCAACGACTATCGTCGGAATAACCTATAAAAATTGAACTATACCTGTAAATTATTATATCAAAACTAATAACACTAAAATAATAAATCTTATAATCTTAAAGTTTTCCAAGTCAGACATAAGTAGTGTTAAAGCGTAGAGATTAGTCTAGATAAAAGGCATCAATTTACGATTGTAATTAAGATAGGACACGTACGATAGAAAGAGATAGACGTATATGTTAAAGCGAGATGCAGCGGATCAATTAAACTTGCAAGCCTTTATGGAATTTTACGAACTCCTTCTGAACGAACACATTAAATGGGGTTTTAATACAATGAGTTAAAAATTTATACCAATACTTATCAAAACCATTTAGTCTAAGATACGGATTAAGAAATACATACCTTTTTTGTGTTTAGTGTTGAATAGCCGATAAGGCTATATTTTCTACGCTAATTTATTTGTTTAACTCCATAGTTGTGCGGAACTGGAAATGAGCAACCTTCATTTATTCATTCATTATTTACTAAATTCTCTTAGTAAAGCTATGTTTCAAAAAAATTGAAGAAATCAACTGAAAATATATAACTAACAATTTTATCAATTAACATTGTCTGGGTGCAATTTTATTGGTCAAACTATCAGAAATATCAATGTATGTTTTATCTTGCATATGTAATAATAATAATAATAATAATAATAATACTCTTTATTGTACACCATTAAAAGAAACAACAGAGAAAAAAAAAACATAAAATGAAAGATGTACAAAGGCGGTCTTATCGCTGAAAGAGCGATCTCTTCCAGACAACCTTTGGGTATAGGACACGAAATAGTAACTGCAGTTAGGAAGTAAACAAACGATTGGTGTGCGAATTAGAATACTCGAACAAAGTACTAATAGACAATATATAATAATAATAAACATACATAACACTTACATATATAAAATATATGTAAGTGTAAAATATATGTATGTAAGTGTAATTACATATATAAATATGTACTGGAGCATTATCATTCATCACATAAAGGTATATATTTTTTAGCCGGATATCGTACTTATTTGTTCAATTAATGGCTGTCTTATTTACAATCAAATCGCAGAGGTATATAATTATTTTTGAAGTAAAACTTCTTTTCAAACGCTTGACTTGGGGAGTAAGCTGGTGAATGCGTGACGAGAGCGTTGCGAAAATCGAAGCGAACGAAGCAAGAGAGAGAGGAGCAAGCATACATTTTTTCTCTCTTTCTCTCATAGCCAATTACGTTTCGTATATCTACGACATAATGCAGGCCTCTTACTAAAGAAGTTTGACTTCAGTCGTGTGGTCTACAATACACTCGTTTTTTTTTTTTTTTGCAACGAAATATTTTTGTTTCTTTACTTGATCAATACATTACTCATTCAATTCCTATATGCAATTATAATTGATAAGCTTGATCTTGTTTATCCATAATAATTTACATTGAAAACTTAAAAAACTTCCTTAGAAACAAATGACAGTGTGCACACGTAAAATTATTATTTTATATATAAATATCATTTGTTGTAAATATTTTTTTTATTGTAGAATGTTAGAATAAAATTAAAAAAAAACTGCAATGATTTCTTAATAAAGATCTACGTCAAAGTCACTTTGTTTGTTATCTACGTAGATGTCGTACCTACATTCGTAGCCATTTCCGTAGACCCGTAGACATAGTTATCTACAGCGCTCACCGCTTGCATCCACACGATATGTAGAATTAACTAAAGTTTTTTTTCCTATTATTATATATAGAACTTTTTATAGTTTTCATCATCCACACGATATGTAGAATTAACTAAAGTTTTTTTTCCTATTATTGTATACATAGCTTTTTATAGTTTTAAAGGTAGTATATCCGTAAGTATACCATTGTATAAGAAGGTTTTTAATAATACATTTAGAACCTAATAGATATTTACTAAACTGGCTTTTAGACTTTTTGACATGTAACCTATATCATTAATTAAAAAAAAAACATTACTAATCCTAGTTCATATACTAAAATCATTATTTATTCAAATAACTTTAACTTAATTGGTAAGCTTAACTAGAAAATAGAGCAACAGCAATATACTCTTTACTAGCGGCATTAACATTAATCTAATAGAAAACGTAGGTACAGAGTTGAACGTAAAACAAACACGCGTAAGATTATTACAATTATGTAATTTTATTTCTTTTTATTCGACGGGGTGGATAAATAAAACTCATAGGTAAAAAACTTTTTTACAATTTTTTTAAATTTATTTTTAATAACGTAGTTTTGTACACCTTTTTAATTTTTTTTTTGCGTATTTTGAATAATAATATAATAATTTTCGGTGTAGACAAAATTAATAAAACAATTAAGTTGAAATCGGAATTAAATAAGATAACGCTGTAATCCTTTTCAGTACGAAGTTTTGTAAATCTCAACGAAAATATATTTACACAAACTCAGCAGCTTTAGAAAAGGGTTATTCTGTAGATTTATTTAATGCCACGATAGCACAAGTATCTCCCCAAAATAAATAATGTATGATGTAAATAATAATTATGTTGATTTACAGCTTACAGTAAGCCTGAACAGTGATAAGTGAATACATCTATGTGTACAACTGCTAAACTAATATAAACGGAGTCGGGACAAAGAGACGCCCCCGTCAAACAATTCTCACGTACCTTGGAAGCTAAGATTGGCTTCGTAGTTCGACGTCTAGCAGATAGATGGCGCTGTTTACGAATATATTAAAATTCGTGTTTGTTTTAAATTTCTATACGAATATAAAACATGCTTATAATAAAAATTAGTATGTACATTTACATACTAATTTATACACAAATATTTATTATGATTTACATTTAAAAAGAAAATTATTATCAACTAAATTAGAACTTGGTCTTTATAATTTAAGCTATCTGTGACGTCAACAATCTTAACTTACCACCTGTACTATATCAAATAGATTATAATGAGCTAAACTCAACTGTACTAAATCCTATGCAATTTTCAACCCAACAAGTTAATCTTAGTAGGTATTGTACCTAATTCCTAAGTATTTTAATCTATAGGATTATTTCAACCAGCGATAATGAATTATTATTTAACTAAATACCTTATTTTTTACAAATAGGTATTATGTATATAACTAAATTGCACTAAACTGTGTTTTTACCCGACTTTAAAACAGTAGGAGGTTCTCAATTCGACTGTTATTGATGAAGATTCTTTCTTTAATTGAAAGCTGGTGGATGGTCACGTGGTCCTATTTAAATCTGATCCAGTAGTTTTGAGTTATTTATAATTATGCGTAATTACTTAGATATTTTTTCGTCTAGATACGTTGTATTTACTTGTCGATGGAATTGTATTCATTTTCTTTTCGTTTACAAGCAAACACGGTCCAATTTTGGGTGGACCTGTAACTGGCAACTAGGTACATTTTTTCTTGCAAAACAATAATATATATTAGTATTGAGATGATTTGAAGTCAATTTATTGTTCGCTTCATCAGGAAATAGATTCATCGTCACAAGAACCACAATTAGTCTGAAGAACTTGGAAGTACAAAAATGGATATGATATTCAAGAGAACTCTCTTGAATAGGTATCATATCCATTTATGTACATACTTTTTTTTTTATTTCTCCCGTAAAAGGCCAGTAAACGGTATCATATCCATTTTTCTACATAATTTTTTTGATTTCCCCGTTAAAAGGCCAAATCACATAATTGCACGAATAAATTGTTCAAGATTTTTTTTCGATCCACTCTAATTCTCATAGTCTGCTCTCGTCCTTACAGTTATGGCTTATTTCCGGTATCGAATGAACACCTAATTTACTACAGATTAGCGGTGCGCTAGTCGCAGGTAATAAATATACTGCGACGTGATTTATTTGTCATCCGGGCGCATTTCCCCTCCGATATTATCTATTGGGATGTTAATCACAATTATTTATTGCTTATAAACGATCCTTTAAAAACTAAGCTTGTTCGGTTGAGAATGAAATTTCAGGATTGAGTTAGAGCAAAACTTCTAAAGTCATAGTCATAGTTATGTAAAATTTATTTAAATTAATCTCTATATAAAGACCAGATATAAACATTTTGTCGTGATATTATTGAAGCTTGTGATAAGAAAAAAAGTAATTTAATGTCATAACTCATAATTATCTGAATTATCTAGGAAAAATAAATTGTTCAAAGTTAACGATATACCTAAAGTAATAAATTTCAAAGAACTAGGTAGGCACTATAAATTTGGTTCAGGTAACAGTATTTCTGCAGGTGATTCGAGGCAGATCTTTTAAGCGAAGTGAAGTTATAGCCTTATAAACCAAATTGAAAAATGTTGAATTAAAGGAGAAGGAGGTATTGAATTAATCTTCCTCGCAAGGCTGAAGATTTGCAAATTCTTTTATAACAATCTATTTCTACAAAACTTATAGTCCTTAAGACTGACATTTTATATAGAAATTTTAATGCTGCTTCGATTTATAAAATAAATAATAAATTTGTTTGTTAGCACCTATCATCATATCCGTAAAACTTGGATACATTAACATAAAAAGTACCTATCTAAATTTGCTTTAGTAATCTTACCAATGAACTTGCTATCTACAACAAACAAAACAAACAAGCAAAAAAAGTTAATTAACCTTGAAACGTAATAAAAATCAAAACTGTTAAATAATTGCATAAGAAAATCTGGTTATATAATATAGAAGGATATCGTTAAACCATTTCACTTAACAGATATTAAATTTAATGCTGGTTTAATTAATTATAATAATTAATAATGTACAATAAATGGTTATATACCCATACCCTATAATTATTTAATTGCAATTCTACGAAAACGGCGAAGTATTTTATTTATCAAACTTCATGTTACCTTTTATATAAGATTTGGATATTCGCTCTAACTTTAGCTCGATCATGAGTAGTATCAATATGTATGTACTATACGAGTATATGTATGTACTATACGACTACCAGTATGAAGTGGAAGTATAATTAATTGAAAAAAATACTACGCTCAACCTTCAAATAAAATAAACTTTCTTAGAAATGTATTTTAAAATAATTCACAAAGTTACAATTAATAACATCTTAATTATCAATAAATAATATCAAAACACTAACTAGGCCTATTTAGTTATCATAAAAATAATTAAGATTTTCATAATATACATGTGATTTGCATACTACTTTTTTTTTATACAATAAACGCCTCTTTCATTTAATGTTGGATAATAACCAATAAAATGAAATTACCTTTTAAAATAGTCACGTAGTACTCGAACAACATATAGGCGAGTGTTAATATTTAGGCAAATTGAAATTTCAGATTGGTTTCTGTAACGGTTATAGGGTCGAAAAATGCTGATTGAAAATTGGAAGCTAAGGTGTATCAGGATCAAAATAATTTAACATTGTAAATTTGACTCCTATGCCTATAGAAATAAGGATTCTATTTCAATAGTACATTATAAGCAAAATTAATTTTTTTTAATGGTAATGAGAATTAAAATTTAATTCCTTGTTGAATATATTTAGGTTATGATTACGATAAACCCTTGTTTCAATTTTGTAAAGGAAATGAAGTATAATATATACCGAAGAATTTGTCTTGTGAATTAATTGTATTGTTGTGTGCTGTTTGTTTCCCATTAAATAATAAAATAAAAATAATAAAATAAAATAAAAACAAATACAAATTGTTAAACAATATTTGTTACTGTTATGCTTCCATTTTTAAATTAATGTTTCTGTAAACGCAATTTGACATTTTGCAATTTGTAGAGTCTAGACTTTCTGTGTAACTTTTTTGAAAATGAGGAGAATATCTAAAGATTTAATAGATTTTTTTTTAAATCTACTAACTAATCTATTTGCGTCTTTTGCATAACATCGTCAAACAGCTTTGCACTTTTTCAATAGTACAAAGGTGATGAACTAGCATACAATCCGCCTGAGTAAGCGGATAACATAACTCATAGACACCTGCAACACCAGGATCATTGCAAATGTGTTGCCAATCCATCCCTGCCCCTTCCCAGAATCTCTAGCTACCTTACTCACCATAGCAACACAATACTGTTTGAGAGCAATATTGTTTAGCGGTGATCTTCTGTAAGGTTGGTTGTACTTCCCCAGTTCACCTTCTCTAGATTTTGAGCGGGATATTTTCTGCTGTGCCATACTTCAATAAACTGTTTAAAATGTCCCGTAGGTATTAATAATATTGCTGTCGAATTCTGTCAGAAAATGACGCAAACTTGTACTAAAACACAGGGACTGTAACTAGCAAATTTAAAAAAAATAATAAAATTGGTTTGAATTTGAACTTAAATTATTATTCAACTAAATAACTCGTATAACATTTAACATAAGATAGTTTTTATTTTAACGATTACTATTAATAGGATTAATGACAAAGGATAAATGTATTTTTTTTTTTAATTTCAGAGCAATAAAGAAATAATAATCTTATTATAAGATAGGTTTTTTCACAAAAAATAATTGTGAATTATCAATTTTAATGCTTATTATCAAGAATTATTTAATAGAACATAAAAGGTATATAGTAATGTAGTTTGTTTTTATGCTACTTATTTTACGAGACTGTACTACTAATTGATCGATCAAATCTTTAAACGCTTCCTAAAATTGACAATTAATAAGCCAAAAACTGATTTATTATGCGGGTAATGGTAGAAAGGTTCCTTATAATGAAAAACTTGAATATTCGATTCCAACCCTCCTAGTATTGTTGTGCCCGAACCTGGCCGAACGGTTACACTTGAAATACCGAATTCGGAAATATTACAAAAATGATTTTTATTATTTTTCAAGTAATCGTCTCTTGCGGTTTGCTGCCAGTTGTGGTTTGTGTGATGTATTTGAATGATAAATATTTTTTTTTCTACATCATATAGCATCATACAGCAAGAAATATGTTGCTCTAATTGCAGCTGCGTGACTGGGTAGTTCCTGTGATGGTGAAAGGTAGCCAGAAATTCTGAGTTTACGCTGCGACAACGGAGGTAGGCCCATCATTGCGATTGTCATAATGTTGCAGGCATCCGTAGATAATCGTAGCCACTTACCATCAGGTTGGTCGTATGCTTGTTTGCCATCCTTGTGGTATATAATTATGTTTGCTCGCAAACGAAAAAAAAAAACCGATTTCAATTACATCGACAAGTAATACAACGTAAGTAGACGAAAAAATTAACAAACACACTAGTCGCCATTACGATTTTAGAGGGTTTCCCTCAATTTCTCTGGGATTCCATCATCAGATCCTAGTTTCTTTATCCTGGTACCACACTTGGGATATCTTCTTTCCGACAAAAAAAGAATTATCAAAATCGGTTCATAAACAACGAAGTTATCCCATAAACATACAACAACATTATATATATATATATATATATATATATATATATATATATATATATATATATATATATATATATATATATACACAAGGACTGCACAAACACCCAGACCACGGCAAACACCTGTATGGCCAATACAAATGTTTGTCATGTGAGGAGATCGAACCCGCAACCGCCAGCGCAACAAGTACAATCCATGACTGTGACCGTTGCGCCAACGCGGCGTTTTATCGATTCACATAATTGTAATTAATCATTATTAACTGTGATTCGTCTATTAGATATTTTCTGTTTTGTTTTTTAATAATTGTAAGTATAACATTTTGAATATACAATAACGGCGACACAAAAGCTCCTTCCTCGAGAACTGCTTATAAAGAACTGTCAGTTAATTTTAAGTCTCGGAGGTTGTTAACAGCAACAGGATGTAGTATTTGCCGCCGCCTCCCGACTTCCGGCGCCACTTCCGTTTCCTCTGGAGCCTTTACTATCTTGCGCTCGCAGAAATTTAAACGTTGAATCTGGGATTTCAGTGAAATTTTGTTAGTAAAATAGGTTTAACATAAATGTAAACGGGTAAATGAAATTGGATTATCCATGGCATGAATTTGCTTTCTTTGAATAGAAATTCTAAGACTATTCCAAGTCCATATTATGTTTATACAATAAACACCAGTGCTCATTACTACGATATTGTATCGTTATAAAGCGACATTTGTTAGTTCAAACGATTTAATTACACTGAAAATTTTTAATTGTACTCCATAAGACAGTAAAACCAGTTAACAAAAGTAAAATAAAGATTGTACCTAATTGTTAATTTTTTGTAATGTTAGTAACTGATTTATTAAATTTAGTAAATATTCCTACACTTTTTTATATTAGTATTTTATACTAGTATCTAGTTTTAATTACTACTTTTTTTATAACTTGTTCGACAAACAAGCGTACGGCTCACTTGATGGTAAGCGATTACCGTAGCTTATAGACGTCTGCAACACCAAAAGCATCGCTAGCGCGTTGCCGACCCTATCCCCAATTCCCCCCAAGAGCTCTGGTCACCTTACTCACCAACAGGTACACAACACTGTTTGAAAGCAGTATTTTTTTTATTCTTCTGTAAGGTACTACCCCAGTCGGGGTACTCCATATTTTGAGCAGGAAATTTCCTGCTCTACCCTACCTCAGTAACTAATAAATCATAAAAGTCATTACCAATATTCTACAATAAATACGCAAAACTAAGTTATTTTGAGGAGAAAATTGGTATTGCGATTCAACGAGGAAATAACTAGCATTCTTGGCACTTTTCCACGCATACATGATTTATACCAAAATATGTAATCCTCAAGTTGTGAATTCTATGTATGTTATATATTGTAAATACTCTAAAAAATCATAATTATTTTTAAATTTAAAGTTTGCAATGTAATTTCAATTCAATTTGTATGTTGTGAGTTTCTTATCAATTTCTACTTGATGAAAAAAGTCTTTAAAAATGCCTAAAAATACATAAATATATAATGTATTTTAGATTTATTATCGATCGATCGCGTCGATCTTTTTTTTTTTCTTTCCCCAATAAATTAAAACATAATATCAGATTATAGGCATTATAATGGTTGTTCGTAAAAACTAAACTTATGGACTTACAATATGTAACCTATTCTTAAGGAAAATCTAATTATCGACTTCTTCTCAAAAATGCTTTAAGACAATTTTATGAAGAGATCAATAAAGTTTAAGACAAGCGTATTGAAACAAAAAGATACGATCTTCATAATATTAATTTAGATTTAGATGAAAACGTTTTGAGGTACTCTCTCGTATGGGTCCGTGAGCTACCGATATCATCATTGGCGCTTGTGATTTATACGAGGTGTCAATGTGATTAGCATCGAAGAGCCCTCGCGGCCGGTTTGACGCATTTCAATTACTATAGGAGCGTTGCGTCCTGAATAATGCATGCGAGAACTTTGATTGAAACGTTCCCGTTCGTGTTGCACTTAATTTCTGCTTGTTTGATCCCCTGTGGCTACGTTAACAGAGAATTATCGACATCAAACGAACGACTATTTAATGGAAGTAATTAAATATATTTTTTAAGAAATAAAATCTGTCCAAACACAGCTCAGAGCGGTAGATTAACAACACTTTTTTTTCGTTACAAGTTAAGGTCTTAATCGAATACCTAGTAGTATTTTCTATTAAAGTGCCGCTTCAACCTGTAATATCCCACTACTGGACATAGGCCTCTTTCCCCATGTAGGAGAAGGATCAGAGCTTAATCCATCACGCAGCTCCAATGCGGGTTGTGGGATATATTCCCTACTATGAGTAACGATCGCTATCAGGTTACACGATAACAACCGGAACCGACTACCCAACGTGCTCCCGGGGCACGGTGGGGAGACCCACAAAGACTAACAACCAGACCGGAAATAAATATTTGCATGTATAAACACAAATGTCCATTCCGAGCGGGGATCGAACCCAAGACCGTCGGTGTTTAGGCGTCACCGGCACACACACCATTACACCAGAGCATCGTATTATAGTGGCAATCAAAATTATATATTTTTATGTGGAAAAATAATAAACTATAATATGACGTAAGAAAACTTACTTAAATCTTCATTCATAATTGCCTAAAATTTTCTCTAACTGAAATAATTAAACATAAAGTAGTTCTAGTAAATTACTCTTAACGTATAAATTGAAATAGGGCATTGAAGTTTCGTAGTACCGTATTTATTATTCAAATATAAAGCTAGCTTCTAATGGAGATTTATATACGGCTCATTATTTTGCCTGTCAGAATCAATTTAGTCTAGTCTATTACAAATTTGCACGTTAAACTTGCAGGAATTTAATGAAATTAAGGTACCGGAATTAGTTTGCTCTTGCGTCAATCGCGTGTTACGATTTGCGCCGAAGACTTGAAAGTTGTACAAATTTACAAGCGTGCGATGTTTGACACGTTACGGGTACTTTTAAATTCAATTTCTCGACGTTTATTTTGAGATTTAACTTCAGCTAGAGGAATAAAACGTAAACGCGATGAGTGTACGTGCTTTGATTTTATCGGTTCACTTTTAGTCGATTTTACGATAGAAATCTTATAAGGTTTTTATTAATCTACAAAATAATTATAAATATCTATAGTATATGCATAGGTATACCTTTAATAGTACTTATTCTTCATTCAGCTAAGTCAGTTATAAAGTCACGTAGCACTTTTTCCTTATCGTTACGGTTTTTGAAAATTAGGTTCAATGGATATTTACTTAGGTATATATTTTATTTTGAATCGTTATAAGTCAACACTATTAAATTTCACGAAATGTGTATTGTACAATAAAATGTAATTTCAATAAAATAAATAATTAAATGTCACTGAGACAGAGTTTTTACCAGTATTTACTTGATCTTAAGAAACGAGTTTTATTAAACAGTTTGGTGCTACGAAACTGTGTGAATGAGAGACTAACAAGCGCAACTAGCAACTTAAATACCAACAACCTAAATAGAACTGCTAATTAATTAAAATACTCAGTTTCACATGTAAAAATCCAAATTAAATAAAAAAATAAATATGTTTTATAAAAGAGAAATGTGAAGCGAAGAAGATTTTTAATGAAACTAAGATGTTTATTTTATTTTTATTTTATTTTTTTATTAAATTTAGGGACTTATGTCCTAAACGGACACGCCAGCCCCATTATAACTTTTACTAAATAATCGCAACACGTACAAAAATCTAAAATATTTATATATAACAAAGAGTTCGAATACACTTACAAGTATAATTTTATGATAAAGGTCTTCTCAAAGCAGCGTCACTACAAACTGCGCCAACGGGCTAGTCAAAACTCCGCCGTCTCACACACTAGTAGAAATGTAGATTAAGCTCCCAACCTTCAGCTTTCTAGAAGATGTATAAGCTTAGAATATTTTCAGTTAATTACATTTCAGTCATTGTGATATACTTGTGACTTAATTTATATTATAACTAGCTGGGCCCGCGACTACGTCCGCGTGGAATTTAACAAAAAAGTTATTGTTCCGTTCGCAGAGTTATAAAATAAATACATTTCTGAAATAAAATTAGCCCAAGTTACTCCTTATTACATCAGCTATCTAGCAGTGGAAGTTTTATCAAAATCAGTCCAGCCGTTTTAGAGATTAGCCGGAACATAGAGACAGACAAAATTGTAAAAAATGTTATTATGGTATACCTATTTACCGCGTATAGATCCATATGCATTTAGTAAAAAGCGGTTATTTTAATATTACAAACGTTTGTTTGTCTCCAATTTTATTTATTTGTATAATCTAAAACTCCACACGTAACCATAATATAAAGTATTGATAACATTGACACAGTAAATAGTATTCGAGTCAAGGTTAAGAGATTATTTTTAATTACAAAATTCCATTTGATAGAATGTAAAGCAACGCTGAACGCCACGACTTCAACAGATGGGTGTAAATTGTAAAATGTGAATCGCTCAAATATTTACCAAATGCTTCGCCGGACGCGCCACCCTCAGGGAACACCGGTCTAATACGGAAATGTATTTTTTACGTAAACGCTGCGATTAAATAAATATATACTTATATATAAATATATAATATGTAAATGTTGAATTTGTTTGAGAGCACTAATTTAAGAATCACTAATTCAAATTCGAAAAGGTATTATACCGTACAGTATGTTATTCGATTTTACTGGAATACGGACTTACGGAATGTGTGTAATTTTATTATTACCAGTCGTCTTCAAATTAATTTAAATTTGTCTTGAAATGTCCATCTAGTAAAGTTATTGGAATTATGTGGGTATTTATAATACTGCAGGGCACATCAATTCACAATGTGAAACTGAAAATTTTTCATCGTTCGCTTCTTATTTATTCGTTTCAAGTAGTTTATTTTTGTTATAATATAATTATTTTCATTGGTCACTGTTGTTAAGCAGTCGGTCCCGGTTGTTGTCGTGTAACCTGATAGCGATCTTTACTCATAGTAGGAAATATATCCGCCAACCCGCATTGGAGCTGCGTGGTGGACAATTACTGACATTTTTTATGTAGTCAACTAATTGATAAAAACCGAAACTAAAGACGACTACCGTAACATAAAATACTACATAATAATATATAGTCATAAAAAATAAAAGATTAAGTCATAAAATTACAATAAAAACTAGTCCATGGTTAATATTAACTGTGTGGCTTCGGCAGTCTAGCATTTAGCTACTTCCCGTGGGTATCGTAAGTCGCAACTAAAGGATAACAATGTTCCACTACCACCTTAAAACTATTGAACCGCTGGCCGGATAACCATCGTACTGTTGGCTTTTTAAATACATAGAGCTAAGACAGGCAGCAGCATTTTCTGTGACTGCAATAGGTTGAACTGACGGAGTGACATGGATAATATAAAACTTATGTCGTATATACGTTTTTAAAATTATTTTTATTATATCTTTACGCAGATAATGAATTTCATTAGTCATTCAATACATAACTTATAATATAAAATTAAAAATAAAAGAAAGAAAACGAGCAATTGCAAAGATCAGCCTCGTATGTTTTCAGACATTTTCAGTATGAACTGAATCTAAACTGCGAGAATTATTTACGAAACTTGTTTCGCAGTGTTGTATTTGTTATTCTTTCGGTTGAATGTGTTATTTTATATTTGAAAATATTATTATTAGCATTGTATTCCTGATTCTTTTATTTACTTTATAAATCTATTTATGGATGCAAATATAAGAAAAGCTGTGTTGATACATTTCTCTATCTATTCAACCTCTTTTTTGGTCAGTGGTTTTTTTAAACATCAAAATTTAAGAGCCAATCCAAAATTAAATATAAATATTATTTACGCGTTTTGAAAAATAAAACCGTTTAATAAACTCTACTTTTACAACATACGAGAAAATAACGGTAACATGATTACTAATCTAAAACAAAATAATAATAAATTATCTAAATACGTTTAGTTTATATATATCAAATTAAAGTGAGTATTTGATACAAAGATAACTTCACTATAACTTTGAAAATATACAAGAGTGACTAACATTTTTTTTTTCTTATTTTCTTAATATCAAAAACTAGAAACCCAAATAGATCTAAAAGAAACGACTCGTACCCGCTGTATTTCAAACATTCTAAATCCCTGATTCAGCGTTTAAGGCAATTTTCTTCTTTTTTGTACACAAAATGAATATCGTAAGCTTTGTTTGTACCAGTAAAATTATGTTTTCGTGTGTAATCCGAGAATGTCATGTAAGTTGCACATAAGCTATTTGTTTGACAAACCAAACTTTTAAGAAATTCGACTTGTATATCTTACGCTCATTTTAAACAGAAAAGTTCCAAAAAAATATGATTTTGATAAGTTTCCATACTTAGACATAAACTGTTACGCACTATTACACTGTGTGTACAAGTGCAAAAATTTCACTAACGCCACTAATCGCGTGTTTATCTCCCATAATAGTTGTGTACCTATCTGTAGATTATTGACAAAAAGCCCATAGAGCTGATGGTTCATATTGTCATGAGCATATCACAAAAATCTGACAACAGTTGGTAAGATGAAGAAGTAGAAGAATCATCAACACGCTGATTAGGTTTCAACATCTCTTCTATTTGAAAATAAGAATTTCCACGGCGTAATAACGCTTAGAGTCTGAACTGAATTAAACTAAATAGTTCAGTTCGATTTTTCGATGTGAGTTTTTTACATATAAATCGTTTCGTACAATAAGTCATCGCAATATGAGAAGTTTTGCACAATGTGCGGCTTTACGTACATATTTTTATTAGGGATAAGTCATGTCATACGATCAATAAACTCGTTCCAATAAGTTCACGCTGAATTTTACGACTTGTCCGTTTAACTGTATCCCTTAGACGCGCGACCTGAATATCTTCGGGTTTTTAGAATAACCCATGTATATTAATAAATTTATTTTTGTTATGTAATACGTATTTCTTTGACAGTTGAATAATAATCCATAAAAAACGTTACGTAGCTTAACTTCCTTATTAGCAATGTTACTATAAAAGTATTATTATTTCATGAATTTACGATGTGGAAATTTCAGAAGAAGAGATCTTTTTTCACTTAAATATTCCAAAATTTACAATAAATTACTAGACAAAATGAATTCGTTACTTTGAAATAACTCAAAATGTGTGAAGAGGGTCAAAATGTATATTTCATTTGAAGTCTGAAAATTATATTTATACCATTTTAAATTTAAAGGACTCTCTTACTACGTTCAACTAAGTAATAAAACTTCTACAAAGGCTCGAGATAATTAAATTTTGTGTTTCAAGTTGCAATATATATACCTACTTGAGATAATTTTTGGTTTGAGATACAGTAACTGACAACGGTAGTTTAACAAGAACGTAAATTTACATTTTTTGGTCCTTGTTTAGAATAATTATAACAGCTATATGATTAGCAGTATTAAATGTATTCCTTTTTATTTTTCATTTTTACGTTTCTCAACTATGAGCGATATATCTTGAGAGGCTATAATATAACATAAGGGGCATTATATACTTTTTCACTAATAACTATATCTCTTTTTTTGGGCAGCAATTAAAAACGCGTTAAGAACCTTAGTACAGTTTTGTACAAATATTTATTTAATCATCTCTCAATGTACAAACACATTTCCGAGTATAAATCTAAAGGAAATGTCTTAAGCGTTATAAAATCGTATAAGACGGAACATGAAATTCAAGAAAACAGTCGGGTTAACTCAAACATCATTACCAAATGATTAATTGCACTGCACATACAATATCGATCTCGGTAAGACGCTCGAACTTGCAACTACATTTAAGTTGGAAATGATATAAATCACCGCGATCTCTCTCCATCGTATGTTTGTGTTTACTTTTATATTTTAAAATATAAAATATGTCAGTTTTTTTTATATTTTAGTGCCTATTTATATTGAGTTCAGTCTACACTCGTATCAAACATTTGTATGGACAAGGCAAATATTTGTAGGTATTTGTAATGTGTAATGTCAGTTTCAATGTCTGACACAGATTTTTCTTATATTCTTGGTAGTTATTTATTGGTTCGTGGAGTCATATAAGCAACAGCATCACGTGTTCGATTCCCACTCGGGGTAGATATTTGTAATTGTACAAAATAATATATGTTGGGTTGTTTGGTCTGGGTTTGTGTGTCACCAGCGTGCTTTGCGGATTACAAGCCTGCCGGGCCTGGTTGTCATGAAATACATCTGATAGTGTTCGTTATCTATTGTTGGAAATTCTCAGCAAACCTGTAGTGGGACGAAGTTTACGACTTTAAAAAATCTATATATATAAAAATCAATGCCATTTTTCGTTGTAATTTTATAACTCAAGAACGGGCTCACCTATCCAAACCAAATGTTTAGTCTTTGTTTCGACTATTTAGAAGATGGTATGTGTGAAGTTTGCACAAAATCAGTCGAGCGGTTCTTCATTTATCACATTTTTTGTAACATCATCCTTTTGTTAATGGAGATTTTTGTAAATAAAATGTCATTAAGTAATTCATTAAATAATTCTAATGAATTAATGAATGAATAATTAATGTCAATTTATGTTAATTAATGTTAATTTAATGTTAATTTAATGGCCGCTAGTAAGTTTATAAAATTATGAACTTAACATTTTATATTCGGATTGGAATTATTATTTCGTACTCACTAATGCCGAGACAACGAAATTAGTGAATTTTAAGCCAGTAACAAAAAATATACAAAATATTTTTAGATAGTAAAATTCTCTTAATGTAGCACTTTAGCGGGTACTCGTTAAGAGCTCAGTTAATGCTCAGAATAAGTGTCAAAGGGTTTGAGAACCCTCGAAATGGCATCCGACATCGGTTTCCATTTAAACCTTTGACAAATTTACGTATTTTTTTTTTAAGCAGAAAAACCTTCTAAAACAAATCCTATTTTACGTTTCACTTGCGTATGACATGATATTTAAAACGCGAACGTACAATAAAATTTTATGTACATACCTTTATTTCGTTTTGTATTTCGTGTAAGGCTTAAGCCGCTATGTTATATACTTAAAATTTTATGTCACTTAAGATGTACTAACTTAATTAATTTTTTTATTCAATAAGTATCACAGTGATGTTTCATACAATTTAATTTTGTTGTATAATTTAAGTTTTAGATTTTTTTAAATGTTTTTAAGTTCTTTTATAAAAACAAGAAAACTTAAGATTTTATTTTATATTATTCGCATTGTCTGTAATAATCCACTGAAAAAATTCTGAAGGAGAAGGATTTTATACTATTAGATAAATAATATTTATTAATCTTATTACAAAATATATTGTTATGATATTCCTTGTGATATAAAGGTTTCGCGTAGGTTGTTGTACTCGTAACTTGTTACGTTCATTAAAAAGTCGATCTAATACAATACATCTACATAGTAATTACAATAATTTTATTTTTAGCCTACTTCAAGAAAAGTGGGAAGTTCTTAATTCAACTTTTTTTTGTGTGTGTTAATACCTAACTTTTTACTGGGTGTACCGATTTTTAAGACCTCTATAACTAGCACAATCAAGTTGAGAATGCGAAAGGCGGGCATTCTAATTTTTTTTATTTATAAAATTTTTATACTTCTTTAAAATCTATAATTACACAGCAAACTCCATTTTGCCCCACTCGCCTCGAGTGTCGTTCAGTCATGAGTCAAGAGTGCTCCCGCTCAATGGCTTTCAGTCCTACACCGATAATAATAATATTATTTGTTACCCCTTCGACCTATCCTTCTAAGACTCGAGAGAACTCAAAATTTTCAAGTTCATTCCTTTTCACGTTTTAATGAATGGTTTTGACTGCTTTTATTTTATTTTGAAAAATTCATATGTTGTTTTTTTTATTAGTTATTGTTAGCCCCCGACGCAAAAAGAGAGGTGTTATAAGTTTAACGTGTCTGGGTGCGTATCTGTCTGTGATATCGTAGCTCCCAAATAGATGAACCGTTTTTGTTTAGTTTCTTTGTGTCATAGATAATTTTATCCCGAGTGTTCTTTGTCATGTTTCATAAAACTCTGCTCAGCCGTTTGGAGACCATCAGCTCTTTTCTAGTTGATGAGGAGATCTGACTAACTTCCTTATCTCCGATCGATTCTAAATTTTGTGCCGTGATACTTCCATGATATTAAAAGCATATGGCAAGATAACCATGACCTGATCAGCCGTTTGAAGATCATCAGCTCTTTAATAATTGATGAGGGGATCTGACTACCTTCCATATGTCCTATCGATTCGAAATTTGGTACCGTGTTATTTTCATTATATTTAAAGTATATGATACCTATCTAATATTTATCATCATCATATCAGCCTATCGCAGTCCACTTCTGGACACATGCCTCCACAAGTACACGCCAAAAATGGCGTGAACTCATGTGTTTTACCACATACCACAGGCAATTTTTCAGTACAACCACAAATCGACAGTCCTGTGACTGCATAGTAAAACTAGGACGTGGTCCGACGCTGACGGTTTATTTTCCTTCGTCGCATATATAATGTAAGTTTAAATATTTTCATTTTCCAAGTGTCGCGCGTATCGTATTGATGTTGAGAGTATATGTACTTATTAGAGAATCATGAAAACTTATTTTAGTGGATATATGACACTCATATTAAAGACTAGCCGTGTTCTGCGGTTCCATCCGCGTCAATTTGAGAAAAAAAGGTACTTCAATATTTTATATATGCCTCCCTTGGACAACGAACTATCCAGCACAAAAATAATTTTTCAATTCAAACCAGTAGTTTCTGAAATGAGCGCGTTCAAGCAAACAAATAAACAATATTTGCATCTTTTGTAACGTTAGTACAGAGATAATCTATGAAATATATCTAAATTAAATAAATAAATAAATAAATAAATAAATAAATAGATAAATAAATAGTCTATCTAAATTAAATGTCTTGTATTTGATATTTCATAGGCCCCTTTCCCCATGTAGGAAAAAGATCAGTGCTTAATCCACCACGCTGCTCCACTGCAGGTTGGTGGATATATTATACTATGAGTAACGATCGCTATCAGTCCCGGTTGTTATCATGTACATGATAACAACCGGGACCGACGGCTTAACGTGCTCTCCGAGGCACGGTGGGGAGACCCACAAGGACTGCACAAACACCCAAACCGTTAAGTGTACAAGTGGACTCGTTAAGTATACATTGTAACTAGTAAATAAGTGTACATATATTGTAGCTAGAAAATAATTGTACATATATTGTTATTAGCAAATAAGTGTAAATATAATGAAAATAATAACTATATACATAAAAAAATAATATGTAGAATAGTCTTGATCAGTGGACTCGCGCCGCCTTTTAGAAATTTTAAAACTAGTTATTAAGGTTTCTAGGATTCTAAAGTTGCAGTGAATTACCGATGCATGTTTAAACAAAAAAAATGGAATAACAAAAGCACGGGCATTATAAGCCTGTGGATATATCACTTAAATTAAAAAAAAACACCCAGACCACGGCAAACCTGTATGGCCAATACAAATGTTTATCATGTGCCCGTGTTGGATCGTACCCGTAACCGCCAGGGCAACAGGTACAATCCATGGCTGTGACCGTTGCGCCAACGCGGCGTCATCGTATTTGATAATATAACGTAGTAAAAATAATTAACACTTTCAAATTATATAAATAGAAATTCTAAAAGGAACCTATCTTGAATAAAATTAAGTAAACTTTTTAAATATTAATATGTAAAAATGCGTTGAAACAAAACGGAAATTTTCGAGGCAAGAGTAAACATTACGAAATCACGTAAATGTGTGCCTTCTTAAGTTTTACAAAAGTGGCGGAGTCAGTGTTTACGAAGAGACCGAGTGAACTGACTATAACTTCCAGGCAAGTCGACGATGTATGCCACAAGTTGAGCTAAACAACTTCAAATAAATAATAAATAAAGTAAATCCTTATATGTACGTAATAAAATATTGAAAAGAGGATTTTCTAAACTGTTTTGTTAATTATTTAATCTTCAAAAAGCTTAATTATTTTGAATTAACATTGGCTTACATTATAAAAATTATAATATATGACCCTGCAAACGTTGTTTATCCATATATGTTACTAACCCCCTTAATCTACCCCACTTATAGCTTAGGAGTGTGAAAAATAGATGTTGGCCGATTTTAAAACCTACCCAATATGCACACAAAATTTCATAAAAATCGGTCCAGTCGTTTCGGAGGAATATTTTAACTAACATTGTGACACCACAATTTTATATATAAGATTACGCATTGATTAGCCAATGGTAGTAAAATCTTGATGAATCTGTAACAAAATAAAGTCTAAATTGACAAAGTTCAGTAGTATCTATAGGAATACTTCACAAAATAGTCTGTAGCTGAAAACAGTGACAGCTTTCATTTAATTGTAATAAATTATCCTAAAATGACGACACAAAAGTGCTTTTAAAAGCCTACTTGAATGGAGTGTAATATTTTCATTTCGAACGGAACAATTGTTAAACAAAACGAAGTTGATTGGTCACGTCCGTGAAATCGTTTCGTTTTAATTTCAATTTGCGGTTGAATTTGTTTTCAGATATTTTTTGTACGATTGCCGTTTTGATAACTTACTCCGACGTGCATGTTAAGTATAAAAATTTTCATTTTTACCTTTTTCATGATTTGATAGTATTTAGGCATCATCGTATTTTTTTGTACTATTAAATGAGGTAATAAAATAAATAATCGATTAAAATCACTTTAAATCATCAGTTATTCGGCGTAATCATTTGCTGTATCTGTACTAACCTGACACACAATACACAGTGTGTGGTTACGGCAGTAAGAATATAGCCACCCCCTCTCTTCCCGTGGGTGTCGTAAGAAGCGACTAAGGTATAATACAGTTCCACTACTACCTTAGAACTTAAAACGCCGACCGATGGCGGGATAACCATCCAACTGCTGGCTTTGAAATACACAAGCCGAAGACGGGCAGCAACGTCTTAGGTGCGACAAAGCCAGCCCTGCGGTCACCAATCCGTCTGCCCAGCATGGTGACTGGGCAAAACACATGAGTTCACGCCATTTTTGGCGCGAACTTGTGGAGGCCTATGTCCAGCAGTGGATTGCGATAAGCTGAAATGATGATTATGATGATAATGATGATGACTGCATGTCAACGTGACTCTTCTATTTTTAGACATGTCAGTTACGTTACACTGTTGAAGTAAAAAAATAATAATTTCCAAATGATATAGGACATTTTAGAGTAAAATATTGGTACAGCATAATTATAATCGATGATACTTAAAATTACATATTTTTTCTATGTTATTAAAAGAAATTCCCATTAGTGTTGTGAAGTCTTAAAAATAAAAACAACAACACAAAACAATGTAACTTTGCACCCACGAACGCTGCTTCGCCGGTAATTTACCGTGTCTTAAACCGAAATATACGATTCTTCAACAACTACGAGTATCTCGTGAAACAAAAAGATATTCTCTACAATACCAAGTTGACTTCCAAACATCGGAACACAGAACAGAATTACTATATAACTTACAAACATCTAAAAACATTATTGTTATAAAAATAGTTAACTGAAAGTGGTAAATATAATATATAGATCGAAAGATAATAAATTTTAATGCTTTAATATACTTTCTGCTAAGCTATACTTTAATTTTAAGAATATCTTATGTATTAGCAATCTATTTATGTTATATAACAATTTTATTTGCTCGCAAACGAAAAAAAAATCGACTTCAATAACGTTGACAAGTAATACAACGTAAGTAGACGAAAAAATAGTCAAGTAAATACGCGTTATCAAAGATTACTCAAAAACTTGTAATTAGATCTCGATTAAATTGAAATGTGATTACATGATAAACATCAAAATTCGATTAAATGAAAAATCATTAAAATCGGTATACCCAGTAAAAAGTTATGCGGTGTAATAATACAACGTAGGTCGACGAAAAAATAATCAAGTAAAAACGCATTATTAGATATAACTCGAAAAATACTTGTTAGATATGTACGATTTTATTTTTGTGTTACCCACACATTAGGAATTCTAAACGTGTTTTTTTTTTTTTTTTTTTTTTATGTCACTAGGTCGGCAAACAAGCGTACGGCTCACCTGATGGTAAGCGATTACCGTAGCTTATAGACGCCTGCAACACCAGAAGCATCGCAAGCGCGTTGCCGACCCAATCCCCAATCCCCCCAGGAGCTCTGGTCACCTTACTCACCAACAGGAACACAATACTGCTTGAAAACAGTATTATTTTGCTGTGATCTTCTGTAAGGTCGAGGTACTACCCCAGTCGGGCTGCTCCATATTTTGAGCAGGAAATTCCTGCTGTGCCCTACCTCAGTTAAAAATTTAAACCTCGTTTTTGAATATCATATTAAAAATTGACCGTGTCGGTGACTGGTCGTGTGAGAGTGTGAGTGGTAAGGTCAGTCGGAGACGCGGGTTCGATCCCCGCTGGAGCGGTCAATTTTTGATATGATATTCAAAAATTTTTAGGTGTTAGATCTCAAATAAATTTAAATGTGACCAAATGACACCACCTTTCAATTACATTTTTTTTTTGTCGAAATCGGTCCACCTGTCAAAAGTTCTGAAGTAACATGCATTTAAAAAAAACAGTCGAATTGAGAACCTCCTCCTTTTTTGGAAGTCGGTTAAAAAGGGGATTGAAAGTCCAATTATTGTGAAATAAATATGGGCTATAAAAGCATACTAAGACACAAAATCAGGGTATTTAATATATATATTAACACAGGCAAAATTGTATAAGAACCACGAATAGGAGAACAAAAAAAAAACAGCGATGAAACCCAAACCCGTGTGATTAGTTGCTTTTCCACTTGCCAGATTATGTAAAGATCGCAGACTCGATCACTATTTTCAAAGGGAGGCAACACACAAACACACATCACACAAAATTACGAAGTGCGACTACGAATTTCTTTTAAAATTGATTTTTTTTTCCTTTAATTTCTCTGACGCGTTGGTTACATGATTCACAATATCATTGACCAGGTCTGTCACCTACAAGCTGGACTGTAACTAAATATACCATGTAAATGTTGTTATTTCTCTTTGAAATGACTATATGCTTTTAAATGTGAAAATAAAGATCCCGAACTTCATGTTATCCACGCCTTGGGAGCAGAACGTCGGTTTTATTTCTAAACATAAGACTCTGCAGCTTTTCTAAGACACGTTCGCTGAAATGATGAGAAAAGGTTTTTCGAGTTTGGTTAAAAATAAATTATAAGACAGGCATCGTAATAATCGATCAAGATGCAAATATGATCGAGCAAGATGATTGATGCGAACGAAAAACGGTTGAGAACGATGTTTGCCAAACTCGCGGACCAATGCGTTCTGTGTGGTTTCATTTTGAAATTTCTGCGGATGTGTCGTAAAATTTGCTACCACAATACACATAATTAATAATTGAAATACATGTCTGTATTCTACGGAAGCCGTGGTTACGTTACCGCGGTGGACGGCGAGTTTTTACTCGCCCTGTATGCTCTGCAAATTAATATTCGTATCAAATTTTGCACTTGATAACCGTATTCTGTCAGGTTTAAAATTAAATGTAATGCAGGAGGGAAGTTAACAGGTTAGGACTGCAGTTTAAATATTGTCAGTTGTAACTGAAAATAGAAGAAGAAGAAATATACTTTATTGTGCATATTACAAGCTAACATAACATACATCTTTAAAAATAAAATTTGCAAAACAATATTATGCACAAAGGCGGTCTTATCGCTAGGTAAGCGATTTCTTCGAGACAACCTTGGGGTAGAGGAGATTTTAAAATAAAAAGAGTAGGGTTATCAAAAGGCAAAACAGAAAATTAAAAAAAAAACAAAAAAACAAAGTAGATCCTACAATCTCATAATACAATAATATATACATACATGTACATATATATAAATAGATAGTATATATTAAAAACATATAAAGAATTAAATACACAAATAAATACATACCCATTACATAATATATAATATATAAATAAATAGTATATATTATAAATATATAAACAGTTAAATACACAATTAAATACATACCTATTACATTAATTATAAAGTAGATAATAGTTAATCATAAATATAAAATTGAATAATTATGGTCAGCACATTTACGAATAACTACGACTAAACTTACTAACAGACCAGCTTTTCACTAACAATTTAGGTAAAAATCTTTAAGTAGCTTCTTAAATGATGAAAGAGTTTTAGCCTCCCTGATACTTTTAGGCAAAGCATTCCACAGAATTATTGACTGCACTGTAAAAGAGCAATTGTAGAAAGCAGTATGATGGATAGGTATATACAGCGTAGTTGTATCATTCGAGCGCAGTGCCTTGTCAGATTCACGCACTACAAACTTTTCTCTTAGATACTCTAACTGTAACTGAAAATAATAAAATAATAAACCTAAATAAAAAATTGAAACAACTAAAACGGTATGCAAAATACATCTTTAGTCTTGGTTTAGGTATCAGTGTAATCGGTAAGCCAAAAAGTAAGAAAAAGACCGACAATCTTGGAAATAGCGCTAGTCACTCATAAATTACAGTCTTGGTTTGTTTTGGTTCTCGTGGGCTTTATTTATCGAGAATCTGATGTTTCTTACTCGAACATAGATGCGCTTTATAATATTAAATAAACTGAGGTTGGGCACAGTACGAAATTTCCTGCTCAAAATATGGAACAGTCCGACTGGGGTAGTACCTCGACCTTACAGAAGATCACAGCTAACTAGTACTGTTTTTAATCAGCGTTGTGTTCCTGTTGGTGAGTAAGCTGACCAGAGCTTCTGGGAGGAATAGAAGATAGGAGTCGCCAACTCACTTGCATTGTTTCTAGTATTGCAGATATCTATAAACTATGGTAATCGCTTACCATTCGGTGAGCCGTACGCATGTTTGCCGACCTATTTGTATTAAAAAAAAACTAGCTGACTCGGCAAACGTTGTCTTACCGCTAAACGCTATTTAAAAATAGGGGTTGATCGTAGAGGGTTGAAAATTTAGAGTTGTATGTATTTTTTAATGTTGTATCATAAAAAAATAAAAAAATAATAATTTATCTAAAAATTAAAAATAAATTAGGGGTGGACTACCCTTAACATTTAGGGGGATGAAAAATAGATGTTGTTCGATTCTCAGACCTACCCAATACGCACACAAAATTTCATAAGAATCGGGCAAGCCGTTTCGAAGGAATTTAACTACAAAACTAAATATTCTTAGGATTTTTTTAGTACTTTGGCTGTCTTCTAAAATGTGTTTAAAGCGCTGTGATAGTCCCTTAGGATATAAAGACTTTTGAAAACGTGTGAGTTTCCAGATTGGGGTTAGTACCTACCATTATATTTTTACGTTGTAATCTAATAGAGATCGGCATGCAGAAGAAAATTGAAAACAATCAAGCAAATATTGAAATGTCCGAAACCTTCTTCATTAACTAAAGCTAGAATAATAATTAAAATAAAACTAAATTAATCATTATATAATTGCGTTTGCTCACAAACGAAAAAAAACCGACTTCAATTACATCGACGAGTAATACAACGTAGATCGACGAAAAAATACTCAAGTAACTGCGCGTTATCAAAGATTACTCAAAAATTAGTTATCAGATCTCAATGAAATTTATATGTGACAGCATGACAAACATCAGCTTTCGATTAAATTAAAAATTATTAAAATCGGTACACCCATTAAAAAGTTATTGCGGTTTTTCAAGAAATTCCCTCGATTTCTCTGGGATTTCATTATCAGATCCTAGTTTTCTTATCATGGTACTAAACTAAGGATATCTTCTTTCCAACAAAAAAAGAATTATCAAAATCGGTACACACAGTAAAAAGTTATTGCAAATTTTCAAGAATTTCCATCAATTTCTCTGGGATCCCATCATCAGATCCTGGTTTCCTTATCATGATACTAAACTAGGGATATCTCCATTCCAACAAAAAAAGGATTATGAAAATCGGTACATCCAGTAGAAAGTTATGACGGTATAATACAACGTAGGTCGACGAAAAAAGCGTCAAGTAAAAACGCATTATTAGATATAGCTCAAAAAGTAGTAGTTAGATCTCAAATAAATTTAAATGGGACCAATTGACACACACCACCTTTCGATTAAAAGAAAATTTGTCGATTCTGATGTAACATACATAAAAAAAAAATACAGTCGAATTGAGAACCTCCTCCTTTTTTGGAAGTCGGCTAAAAATATAATCATTTTTGACAATATCGTCTTCTTTGACGACAACACAACTAATGTTTCATTATTTTACTTTAGCACAGAATATGAATTTATTAAGTTCAGTTTTAGTAACGAAATAAATAATTCATTCATAATTTCACAGGCAGCGTGGCCGAGTGGTCTAAGGCGCTGGTTTTAGGCACCAGTCCGAAAGGGCGTGGGTTCGAATCCCACCGCTGTCAAACATAATGTTTTGTAAAAAAAATTGATTACTATTTCACGAGTACTCCTTATATTTTTATTTGTTTTAGAAACAAAATAGATGTAATGTTATAGCTGTGTTTTAATACTTATTATTTTTCTGTTAAAACTGAACTATATTTCTTGTACTTGACGTTCTCAGATAAACTCATCAACTTTTTTTAAATTACTATACATATAGATGTTTCAAAGTAACTTCAAGGTGCACCAGTACCACGTGTGTTTGTAGCTTTGACCCTTTTAAACGTGTGCGTATCTAGAGATATAGTCTAGTTCTTACACAAAGAAAATAAATAATAGTTAATCATTGCCCTTTATTTCTTGGCCGTTATCAAAACTATTGTGTTAAGCATTTTTATCATAATCCTTTATAGAATCTGACCTATTTCACTAATTACTTTCCAGTGGGCAAATAAAAATATAAAACGAAAACGCAGAGTTGTGTTATCAAAGCTTATCAAGATTACATAATTATTAAAAATTTTACAACTAACAAGTCACCGCATAAATAAATATTTTTTACTTCATAAATTTCCAACGAAATTCTTTCTGGATAAACATGAAAATAAAATAATAATAACCAAAAAATTAATTAAACCTAGAATCTAACCCGTTTGATTTTTCAATTAAAATTCTGAAAGGTTAAAACAAAGGCCGAGCGAACAAAGGCCCGAACGCTAGCATTCGCCGCGGTTTCATAATTTCCCTATTTGCAGATGTCGTCGAGACTTTTTTGTATTTTGTTTTTGTTATCACAAAGCCTGGGCGCGAATTACGCTGTGTATTTACATTAAAATAGAGATTTCGCTTATAAAAGGTGTTTATTTGACAAATTGCATTCTGAGTTGTTCGTGATATTGCACTATTATAACATAGGAATCAGTAAGTAATCGATTTTTTTTTTATTTGAGATATAAAAGTCATAGAACCTGACTTTTCCACAACAAAATGTAATGTTGTATATATACATACGTTATGAGACGAGGAATGGAAATCTTTTGCATTCTTGTGACGCAAGAATGTAAATTGTTTATCTTCTCAAATAAATAATTAAGCACTAAAAAGTGTATATGCTCGTCGTGCTTTGTGTGATCGTAATATATATTTTGATTGTAAAATGACAATCAAAATATATACGATCAAAAGTGCTGACTGAATCGATTTTTTTCTTCTTTTTAATTTTACACAAGTATAAGATTATAACGGTGATAGGTATTATACTTTATTATTCACGGTGGTTTATAGAGTTTTTTTATAAAATGAGAGCAACATTACGAAAAGTAGTGAAATATTTTATTACAAAACTTGTTTAATTATTATAACAACAATTTTCTATACAACAGCGATTAATATTAAAATCAGCTCAAAACAAAATCAATAGGCTATGAATTATAGAACAATGACATAAGTACTTGTGACAAATACGTGTATAATGTACATAAATATTAACGTACAGTATAAAGGACTGACCTTTTTGGAATGGAATTATATTTTGGTTTGGAATTATATAGATGGCTAAACTAGAAAAGTTCGCATGCGTCTAGTTACATCTGGGCATATATTACGGAACACATAAAATACTTCTAAATTTTTACCCATCAAGAAATCTATTACGTTTTATTTAGTAAGTTTTAGTATTTTAAGCACAATTTCTCGTAAAATTTGTGTAAAATCACCATCATCATCATGATCGCAGGCTGCCTTTGTCGCACCGAAGACGCTAACATGTCCTAGTTTTATAAATTTTTGGACTTTAACTAGGGTAGGGCATAGCAGGAAATCTTATGCTCAAAATATGGAGCCCGACAGCATAGTACCCACACAAAGAATCACACGTTGGCTTTTTGTTGTTTTTTTAATTAATTTCCCAAAGAAGTTTCACTTCTGACATGAGTACTTTGTACACACGCATTTTTTTTTGAAAAGAAAAGTACCGACGAGAGAGGAAAGAAAAGATGAGTGATAATATATTAGTCGAGCTTTCATAAACGAATTAAAAACTTTGTCCGCTTAAATGAGTTAAAGTTATCAAATCAACAATTTTTAAGTAACTATTTTTGGTATAATTAAATTTATGTCATTCAAAGTAAAAATAAGTATGAAATTGGGAAATTTTTATAACGTGTTATTTTAAAATAATTTATATGAATACCATAATTATTATAATCGTAATATATTTGTTATCTTTATTTATTATAAAGTAAATAACTTCAGTATTTTAATTAGGTATATTCAATTGACATTGTGTGCATTATTAATATGTTATGACCACAGAATTACGAATTTCCAGAGAGTAAATACCACAGACTAAATTTACCTTGAAAAGTAACATTTTATGAAAATTTAACAATACTTAAAATTATGCTAAAAAAATAATACGGAACTTAGTTTATCATAATTCGAAATAACACTCGCTTTTTAAAACAATATTAACTATGTACCCCCTTTTAAAACCTTTACTTTACGTACTTTTCAAACAGTTAAATGTACCTAGTGAACAATTATCTAAATAAGAACCTTATTTACGTTAAGTACTTCGTAAATAATTAAATTTTTAATAAAATATTCCGTAATTCACTTTCCAAAGATCTTGAAGGAAGGTCTAGTACCTAAAAGGTGTCAAGACATATCCTTCGTTTAATGAATGTACATTGCAAAAACTTATTTGTTTATTTATTTATTCTCTCTCTAAATAATTTCTAATTAAGGTAATTAAGAAAACGGCATCGAGATATTTCTTTAAAACAACAAAAGTCCACGACAATATGGTTCTCGGATGTATGAGATAAATAAAGTTTGATAATAAAAATTACGCAATTAATCTCATTGAATAAATTGCTGAGAGTAATTTTATTGTAAAAGGTTTTATTAGGCTGATATCTGTTATATGTTTATTATATAAATTAATAATATTTATAACTAAGATTGATAAATGAACCTCTGCTTTTATAAGCTTGGTGCGAGGTGCAGCGTTTTCGCCCGTGTAATTTTCGATACCCAGGCAAGATCGGAATAAAAAGTAATCTATATGTTATTCTAGACTTACATTTATTATCTTATATCATACCTTGCTGCTTGTGCTGTATGGCTACGGCACTTAAGAATTTAGCCACCCTCTCTCTTCTCGTGGGTGTCGTAAGAGGCGACTAAGGGATAACAAGGTTCCACAACCACCTTAGAACTTAAGAAGCCGACCGATGGCGGGATAACCATCCAACTGCTGGCTTTGAAATACACAGGCCGAAGACGGGCAGCAGCGTCTTCGGTGCGACAAAGCCAGTACTGTGGTCCCCAACCCGCCTGCCCAGCGTGGTGACTATGGGCAAAACACATAAGTTCACGTTATTTTTGGCGTAAACTTGTGTAGGCCTATGTCCAGCAGTGGACTGTATAGGCTGTAATGATTGTAATGATTGATCATACCTTCCTCGCAAACTTTTGCATTTATAATTTCAGTGGGAAATAAGATAAAATGCAACACAAATGCCCAACAAAGATCAATGTATAAAACACGGGATAGTTTCGCCGTGAAGTTTTCGTATACGAATATACCTCAAAGCTTTTCGATTCTGTAGCGGAATATAGTGGCTTTTGTAAGAAACTTTACAGCAATCATTTACTTTTCACGGTTTCCAACAGCCCCGTTGTGCTTATTTAACCTAGCGTCGATTTTACAGTTTTCCAATTTTTACACAGAGCCTCGAGTATTGACTTCTTTCATTACAATAAAATGTTGAATTTGAATTTTGAAATAAAAATTCTTTAGTCGAAACTATTTTAATATGGCGGATGACATTAGACATATATTTTTTTAATATTTTATTTTAAATATATTATATTTTTGTCTGATTTTTACTTTATATATATATTATTTAACTGAAGTAGGGCACAACAGGAATTTCCTGCTCAAAATATGGAGCAGCCCGACTGGGGAAGTACCTCGACCTTACAGAAGATCACAGCAAAATAATACTGTTTTCAAGCAGTATTGTATTCCTGTTGGTGAGTAAGGTGACCAGAGTTCCTGGGGGGATTGGGGATTGGGTCGGCAACGCGCTTGCGATGCTTCTGGTGTTGCAGGCGTCTATAAGCTACGGTAATCGCTTACCATCAGGTGAGCCGTACGCTTGTTTGCCGACCTAGTGACATAAAAAAAAATGTTTTAAACATGCTTTATATACGATCAAGGAGATGAATCTATTGAGTGGCGCAGTGATCATGTGGATTCGTTGATGTTAAATATAGGTCAAATAGATTAGATTCTCGTTTGAGTGGATTTTATTTCTCGCATCTTTTGAGTAGTGACAGTATTATACTTCGAGTTAAATTTGAAAAGTTTTAAAATAATATTAAAACACGATTTTTTCACTATACCTAATATCAAGGACCAAAATTCATTATAATAAAATAGTGTTTTGATGAATTATACTCAAATTATTATTATATATTTTTTTCATTTATATTTAACATTTTTACAAACTGAAAATAGATATAAATATTTTTGTATAGTTATTAATTTTTTTTAATATGTGTATGAATGTATATGTATGCATGTATTTGTGTATATTTGGTTTTCTTCCTGTTCTATTAATTTTAATTCTGTACACTCTTTCCGCTTTTTTCACATTATCTCCTCCAAACTGGTTGTCTGGAAGAGATCGCTGTTTAGCGATAAAACCGCCTGTTGTACATTTTTTTTTGTGAATCGTTTTGTAAATTGTAAACTTTTTTATGTGTACAATAAAGAGTAAATTAATTAATTAATTAAAAATACTTGCCATCACTTGATCGATAAATAGCGTGATGATTTAGCTTTATCTATATCAAAATTCTAAATCAATACTTGACCAGAGATGATAAAATATCTATTAGGAATATTAAAATGAAAAAGCCCAACGAATACCAACCCTTGTAACTTACGTGTTTAATTAAAAACGTCTTTACAAAACCTGATCTTTTAGAGTCGTTTGATATCTATGATTGTCATTACTTCGGATATCTATACAAATAAATAAAATTGGAATGTCTGTTTGTAATATTAAAATAACCGCTTTTTACTAAATGCATATGGATGTATACACGGTAAATATACCAAAATAACATTTTTTACAATTTTTGTCTGTCTGCCTGTTTGTCTGCCTGTTTGTTCTGGCTAATCTCTGAAACGGCTGGACCGATTTTGACGGGACTTTCACTGGCACATAGCTGATGTAGTAAGGAGTAACTTAGGCTACTTTTATTTAGAAATTTTTTCATTTTATAAGTCTGCGAACTGAACAATAACTTTTTTGTTAAATTCCACGCGGAATAAGTCGCGGAAACAGCTAGTTTTATATATATTTTGCTAACATTTCAAGTATCTATATAAAACGGTTCCAAAAATATTTGGCACATGAAAGGACGTCAGACATGTCAGTTCAGGAACTGTAATATGCCCCAAATACTAGATTTTTTTTTTTTTTTATATGTCACTAGGTCGGCAAACAAGCTTACGGCTCACCTGATGGTAAGCGATTACCGTAGGCTATAGACACCTGCAACACCAGAAGCATCGCAAGCGCGTTGCCGACCCAATCCCCAATCCCCCCAGGAGCTCTGATTCTAGATTTGATCGATGGCCTTTCAAAAAAATAACTTAATTATTGGTAGCTTTACAAAGTTTTATCTGCTAAAGAAATATTAATTTTAGTTGCAAAGACTTGTTTTACGTTGAATGCCACGAGTTCGATAATCGCTCGTGTTTAGATTCAAAATAAACTTTTCCTCGTGGTTTTCATTATTTTTCACAGAGGGCTTATGAATGATGTTGTAAGGTTTTCTTGTTTTATAACAGATATTGAATAATTGTGTTTGCTCGCAAACGAAAAAAAAAACGACTTCAATTACATCGACGAGTAATACAACGTAGATCGACGAAAAAATAGTCAAGTAACTACGCGTTATCAAAGATTACTCAAAAAGTAGTTATCAGATCTCAATAAAATTTATATGTGACCACAAAATTAAAAATTATTAAAATCGGTACACCCGGTAAAAAGTTATTGCGGATTTTCAAGAGTTTCCCTCGATTTCTCTGGGATCTCATCATCAGATCCTAGTTTTCTTATCATGGTACTACACTAGGGATATTATTTTTCCAACAAAAAAATAATTATCAAAATCGGCACACCCAGTAAAAAGTTATTGCGGATTTTCAAGAGTTTCCCTCGATTTCTTTGGGATCCCATCATCAGATCCTAGTTTCCTTATCATAGTACTAAACTACGGATATCTCCTTTCCAACAAAAAAACAATTATCAAAATCGGTACATCCAGTAGAAAGTTATGGGGTATAATACAACGTAGGTCGACGAAAAAAGCGTCAAGTAAAAACGCATTATTAGATATAACTCGAAAAGTAGTTGTTAGATCTCAAATAAATTTAAATGGGACCAATTGACATACACCACCTTTCGATTAAAAAAAACTCTCGAAATCGGTCCACACGGTCAAAAGTTCTGATGTAACATACATAAAAAAAATACAGTCGAATATAGAACCTCCTCCTTTTTGGAAGTCGGTTAAAAATAATAACTTATTCCTTTTTCAAAAGGCCAAGAATTATACGGATTATAACAATAATTATGCTTTATTTTGTTTCATCTTTGTCGAACAGTTTATTATACGCTTATAAGTGTGAGAATTTATATCATATACCTAGTAGTTCGACATATTTAGGCCGTTAGGCCCCCACGCATTTCACTTAATTAAAACAAATTTCTTTTCTTACACTATTATTCAAAATCAACACGTGAAACTCAAAAATCCGACATCTTGTTTCTATAAACTTTTAGTACAGAGTAAGATATTCATAGAGTAATAACATAGACTAAAAAACTAGTGACATAGAGAAACTAACTACACATTATTATTCTAACAATAAGTAACCAAGTCAGACGTTGTAAGCCTATGGATCTAGATCAACGTTAAATTTTTTACTCAGCAAGAAGACAAAGAGTGAACACTCAGTGAAAGTCTTCTGAAATTTATTCTATAAAAAATTAAAACAGGAGACAAACATTTACACGCAACATTAAATTTTTAAGCGTCTTCCACAATTTGAACTGCTTACGTAAAATCTTATCAACCTAACATTATTAATGTCTCTAATCCAAGAATCATCATTATCATCATCATTACAGCCTATACAGTCCACTGCTAAACATAGGCCTCCACAAGTTTACGCCAAAAATAACGTGAACTCATGTGTTTTGCCCATAGTCACCACGCTGGGCAGGCGGGTTGGTGACCGCAGGGTTGGCGGTCTAATCCAAGAATATTTCGATCAAACTTCTCTTACCATAGAATAATTGAAGTCACTTCAACACCACTTGGATGCAATTGCAAAAGCAATTATTTTTACTATACCGACTAAAGAAGTTGCAAAATAAATTATACAGAGAATATAAAATGCCGGCTGTTCGGAACTTATTAAAACTTTTCGTTGCCTAAGATTCGATTGCTACTTACTACTCTACTTCTTGTGGCTCACTTTACTTTTTGAATTATGGATATAAAATTAGTCGGTTGAAACGTGGTTCGAATACTTTTGACGCTTCTATTAGATATTCACATTTGTGTTATGTACACTTACTTTAAATGTAATACAGTAAAATGGTTTAATATTTATCATCTTACTAATAGTATTTATTGTAATTGTACGTGTCCCGTGTCGGACGCGCCTAAACGCCGGCTGTTGCGCGTTCGATTCCCGCTCGGAGTGAATATTTGTGTTTTTACAAATATTTATTTCCGGTCTAGTTGTTAGTCCTTGTGGGTCTTCCCAACGTGCCTCGGACAGTACGTTAAGCTGTCAGTCCCGGTTGTTATCGTGTACACCTGATAGCGATAGTTACTCGTGGTAAGGAGTATATCCGCCAACCTGCATTGGAGCATCTTGGTGGATTAAACTCTGATCTTTCTCCTACATGGGGAAAGAGGCCTATGATATAGGCACTGGAATATTACAGGCTGAAGCGTAACGTAGCATACACATATTATCATGAAAAAAAAAATGGTGGTGTTTAAAGTATGTAAAAGCAAATATCAACCAATAACAAGTATTAAAACATTTCAAATTTCTGCAATTTCAGTACCTAGCGCGATAACTGGAGGCCCGTTCCGTCCCTCCCAGATTAGTGCAATTCAGGTCCATAGCAAATACGCATGTCAGTAACAATCACGTTGATGAGATTAAGCTATGTCAGGTGGCTACGCACACTTAATGCAGTTAGCTTGAATTCTCTTGTAATTACGTTATAACATTCTTGATGATGATGCAAGGCAGAATCCAGATAAAATTTTGTGAAGACGGACGTGCTTATAGCTATTGATTACTATTTTACTTCAAGACTGGCTAAATACAATTATTGTGGTAAAACTTATGTATAATTAATATTACAACCGACTAAAATCGATTTGAAAATTATGTGATTGAAACCGGGCGTAATAGTGTAATGTAAATCCTTTAATGTTACCGTCATATTTTTCAACCATTTTCTTTACAATTTTTTAACAACGAAATGTCCCTCACGTTGTCAGAGTCATAAAAATTATGACTAATGTTTTACAACATGTTTCCTGAATGTGAAAAATAATTGTCATAGTTTAAAAAGTAATTAAAATCAATATAGAACTACAGTAATTGTCCAGACTACTTGGCAACACTGAAAATCGTACACATAATATACAAATTCGACCAATCAGCGGCTTTCGTGAAAACTGTCATGATAATATAGTTTTATAAGCGCAAAGATTTTATTATTTAAAAACCCCGTATCTACTAACAATAATTAACATAGAACTTTATGATTCCAAAAAACGAATTCTTCTTTGAAAGGATTTAATCCAAATTATAAAAAAAAAATCCTATCAAAATAGTAAAAATATATTGCTGAAAATTCTAAATGTTTACCCATGGCCATTGAATAAATCCACTAAACGCGTATATCACAGACTTCCAATGACAAAATGGACTTGGTAAATACGACAGCGGACCAAATTGAAATCGTACAGTAGTGGGAGCAACGACGTTTCGTTCCCCTGGGAATCTTCGCCTGACTAAAGCTCAGATAGGAAATTCGGACTATATGGTAGAATATATATCTAAATTTAAATTAAGAACTACAATGATATATTAAGAATAAAAGATTCATGATTAATAATGTAATGTTATTGTGTAATTTACTTAATAGTAAGATTCAGTAATAGAATACATTAAAATATAGTTGAAGTATTTAATTTTACATAGTATCTAATTTGCTAAATTGTCATACATATTCAACGTTCTGCAAATGAAAGCGTTTCTTCTTAAGTTATTACTTTAAAATCTTGATCTTTCCTTCTTATCCTTTTGATTTAAAAAAAATGTTTAAGGTGAACTATAATATATGTACAATTCATTTAAAAACTCACTAATCATGTAATGTGTAAATTTTCTAATATTCTAAAACCTTCTGCAAGTTACGTTTTTATTTGTTCATATTACATCTAAATTTATTTCCAAATATTCTGTTTTGCTTGTTCAACATTTAACAATACAATCGAGTTTGGTCGTACAAATATAGTTTTAAGCTTTTTGTTGTTAGTGCGGTCATGTATCTCGTTTTTATTGCCTAAATATTGAAAAGTGTAACGGCAGGTTTGCATTACACCTGGGATTTGTTTCGATTTTCAAATTTATGTTTTATCGTTTTTGCGATTTTAAATTTTTATCAACGCCATTTTTTTTTTAAACTTCAATCGTCACTAAAAAAACTTTTGAGTCTACAAGGCTAGTGGTTGACATGAGTACGTCTTTATTAACTTAAAATTTCTGTTATTAACAAATATACAATTTTAAAATATGTTATACTTTTAAATAAAATCGAATTTAAATTAAATTTAAACATGTTATATTTATAGCAAAACTAATGCGAATTTTTATAACAATATATATTTGATAGTAAAGTCATAGACAAAATTGAAATTTCACTATATTTGGCAAATAAAGCTGCAGCAAATAGATCAGAGCTAGTTTATATTTGAATTAAGTGGTGTAGTCCGTAATCGTCAACGTCTGTGTCACTCGACCAAACAGCGACACGCTACGACTACGCGAATAGATTAACAGCTTTACCGTCTTTAAAATAATTACACCTACGCCACAAGGTTGTGTTTTCAAACATACGAGTTACAGCCGTTTTAGAGTGAATAAACAAATTAAATATTCGCGTTCGCGTGGCAAATAGCTGTAATCGATTTCAAGCGATGCCAGCGAACTATTTCCTGTTTTTCTCTACAATTAATGACCGTTTTCTAGGTGGGCTAGCAATTAGACGAAATTTATGTGAACGTGTGGTCCTGAAGCTTTTAATTCGGGACACTTGATCTCGATTCGGAGGTGGTTAAATAGATTTAAATTATGTTTCGGTCGAAATTGAAAATTCAAAGTTTATTTCGAAGAGCTAAAAACCACTGCATTGCTAAGCATTGCCCGAATGATACGATAAGATATTTTGAGTGTTATTCTTATATTTTGATATAATTCCAAAACAAATGTTTTTTGAACTAAAATATGTAAATTCCGACCAAATGAAAATTTTGCCATGTAAGTCGACTTTGATTATCTAACCTTTATAGATAACACAAAAAAAAAATAAGACAATACAACCTTATTTAATCCTGTAAATAACAAGCCTGGTGTTAGTAAAATCGTTTACTCTAAGCACTAGAAAACTACCACTTATGTCTTTAGGGACATTTCATATTTCTAAATAATACAAAATTGTAACTTAAAATGTCTACGAGAGGTTTATTTACTGCGTTTAATTTTTCTTTACATTTTGCGACGTGCTGTCGTATTGGAAATATGAAACGTGATTAAAACTTAAAACAAACGAGTTAAAATGTAAGCCTCTAAGCTGACGAAGCCTCGGGCAGGGATGTAGGCGTTGCCGAACGAATTTTCTAACACAGTTTTATCAAAATACATTGAATTATTTCGTCGATGCAACTTCGGTATAAAACTGGCATCGGTTTATTAGTCCCACGCTTGTAATAAAAGAAGCCATTTCAACGCGGCAGGGCTACCGCTGATTTAATATTTTTAATACCACTTTTTTCAAATTTTTAATCGTAATATTCTTTTAAATTTTAACAGTTATTAAAAATTAAAATCAATGTATACAACTATTAAAGTAGCCTATAAGATTCTAATTTAGAAGTAATAATTTAAATGATAAATAAACGAAATTTATATAAAAAATCAATGTCAAAACCCAAACAAAATGCTGGAAACGTATACGTAGCATTAACGTTTGTTATTTTTGCGTTGAAAGTTAGAAGTTTACACCTTACAACAATGATAGCCCTGAAATAGCCTCAATATAAGCTTAGTCCGAATTAAAGCCGTATTTATAGCGGTCCACGCATCGATTCCCATGACGATAACGTGTAATTCGACTGTTTTGGTCAATAGTGTACAGTGGCCGTTAGTAACGAAATATGGGCAAGCCGGACAGCTCATCGAATGACCCTTTATTCGTAAAAAATATAGCCACGAAGGTAACAAATGTTTAGTGCGACTGTACTCCTTAATCTTCGAGCTAACTCCTAAAGCGAATATATCTCAATAAAGGGAGTTGCTTCGAATCGATGCGTATAGCAATGTTTATGATAAGAAGAAGAAGGTGTTTGAGGTAACTTAAGAAATAATACTATACGATATTTTTTCTTTTATTAAATTGTATAATACAGTTAATACTTTTTTTTAATCGTAAATAACGTTATCAGAAAAGACACACACACACACACTGCCTTTTTTTACCTGGGGAAAATCCATCATGGATACCCTCCGGCGCTGGGGCGCCAGAGGTTATGTAAGACTCCTACTGACTAAAAAAACTACCACGTGTGAGCAGTCGTCCGCCTGGGTGGCGCGAGATGGGGTCACGCTAGTATTTGCCACCTCGCCCCGGGCACAGGCTCAGCCTAGTCCAGGTTTTAATTTCTCTCGAAGTAAAAAATTGTACATTCACAAATTAATAACACTAATTGTATTCATTACTGTTTGTTCAATAAATATTTATTATAATTAATTATTAAAACATTTTAATTAACGGGTGCTCATTTATATTTTATATGTCTTTACTTGTGCAAAGTTGTTTTAGACCTAGATTACAGTGATAAATCACGTGAATGGATAGTCCAATTTTCAAGTGTTATATATACTAATATAATTTACTTTATTATGATGTTTTATTGTAGGTAATAAAATACAAAGACAAGAGACTTCGCTAACAGCCTCTATTAATCTAAAATATATTCTTATAATCAGACCATAATATTAACCTAACCTATTCAAATAAACGATCTATACCTTTTTTTAAATTATCTTTATATTATTATGTAATTTATTGTAAGATTTAATTAAACAAGTAATACAAATATTCATTTCTCGCTACTGAATCTAGATAACGTGATAACTTCGTAGCGATCCAGTGTAGTATATTCCTCTGTGGGCTCTTTTAATTACTGTCTGGGCCATGTATCATAAATTCTAATGGACTTCGCTCCGTACGTACTCCCGCAAATTGCATTTTAGAATATAAACCTAAACAACACATGACGCGATCGAAAATTTAAATTTTAAATGACATTAATATTAAAATCGTCGTTAGGGTATGTTTGATTGATGATTCTTTATAATTGGTTCAACACGTACATTATGAATATGTGATTGTGGATATCAAAAAAAAAAAACTATAAACCTATCCTGCCAGTATGTTAACGGAAAGAAGTTTTAAATCCAGCCAGAGCCAGATCCATAGACCAAATGCAACTTATTACTAAATATTAAAAATAGAGTCTGTATAAGTAATAGAAATGTAGCTGCAGACAAACACCAGTCTTCATAAATGGTATTTTTAGTTACAACGAATTTTAGGCTATCTATGACAACGATAGGGGGTGTCTAAAAAATAAAGCTTCGATTCTCTCAGCAGTCAAGAAACCTAAGTTACGAAATTAAAATTGAAAATATTTGTCTATAAGGGAAATAAGCAGGTCATAGTTGAAATATAAGGTATATTTCAATTGTTGCCGCTTTATTACGGCTTATTGTCGTAATCGAAAATTTTTTTACTTCATTCTTAATTTTTTAACAAAAACTTTAATTTTATCGACATACCATTGTTTGATATTCTGTTGAATTTTATTACATCTATAATTTAATACATTTTTTTTTTGGTTTCGCAGTCGAACCCATTTACTGGTGATATCCAGGACGCCCGGGTAGGCAGTCCTATACCGTATGTCGGCTTCAGCACTTCGGGGTGCAATACTGACGAAACCCCTGCGGGAGCCTCCAGTCGCTTTAATTGGGGGTCCCGGATCTGCAGGCAACAGGATCACTTCAGCGACAGGCTGGCCTCGGCGAAAAGGCCAGACTTCTCCTCTATGGGGACTGTCCCGCTCACCTCTGAACAATCCCAACGACGCTATGTCTAGCAGGACCGGGTTCCAATCCCGGCCCGACACGGGTACAGGGCCGTTACTGGAATTTGAAAATAATAAATTATAATATATGTAATGCAGCCTGCACTGAACCTTTATAGTAGAATGTCAATCCTACGTCAATTAAGGTTTCAAAAAAACAGCCCTCAAGCACAAACACCCAGATAAACCTGTGGGACTTGTACAAATATATAACATATAATAAATATAACCACATTATAATTATTGACGACACAAATTCAAAATAAAGCGATGCGGTGTCATCATACCAATATTATAAAAGGAAATATTAAATGTTTTGTTTGTAAAAGATCAATTCAAAAACTATTGGACCCATTACAATATTTCCTTCACCATAAAAAGAAAAGAAAACTACGTTACTTAGTGATATAGGCTATATTTTAATGAAAGAAAACGGAATCGACAAAATCTTATAATCCAGTCAGGTAAAGCAGGGCGGAACCTAGTAAATTATAATGGCATTGCGTCTTCTCGTAATTTTCCATTAAAATAACTTTATTGAATGTCATTCGTAATATTTAATACTTTCAAAAGTACTTTAACTCGAAATTCTACGAATAGTGTACGGAATTTACGTTCTGAAAACTCAAAGGTACTAAGATTTATCGCTTCAATGGAACAGATTCAAACGAATGTATGTATGAGTATTATGAAAACGTTTTAATGCTTCATATGTACAGTGTGTCATTCATGTGTACTACATAAATTTGTATTTTCATTTCACATTAATTTAATTATTATTTATTTTAACTCAAATACTAAGGATATTTGTGTTAATCAATTGCTTTTGAGTTTATTCAAACTTGTTAATATTTTATGTAACTTTGTACTTTGTATTTGCATATATGATTTACATATGATTACATATACATATATGATTTACATTGATAGCTACAACTTATACGAGTATTTGTAAAAAAATATTTTAGATTTTTTTCAAAGTATACTTTATTTTATATTTTCTAAGGCGTCAAACTAGGAAATATTTACACATTTTAAAATAATAGTCGCCTGTAATATCCCACTGCTGGGCATAGGCCTCTTTCCCCATGTAGAAGAAGAATCAGAGCTCAGCATATTACCTACTATGAGTAATTATCGCTATCAGGTGTACACGATAACAACCGGAACCGACAGCTTAACGTGCTCTCCGAGGCACGGTGGGGAGACCCACAAGGACTAACAACCAGACCGGAAATAAATATTTGTATAAATGCAAATATCCACTTCGAGCGGGAATTGAACCCGCGATAATTACTACGGTGTTTAGGCGCCGCCGACACGGCACACGCTCCATTACACCAGAGCGGTTATCAAAATTAACAACTACTAAAAATGTACATCATAAATTATTTGTGATTAGCGAATAAATTACACAAAACCACATGGTAAGATGTATATATAACACTTAATATTGTCATTTTTTTAAATTGATCCACCACGCTGCTTAACCTTGGATTACCAAATATATACTACCCACAATGAGTGACGAGCCCTACCAGATTGCTATAGTTACAACCGAGAACGATAAATTACTTTCCACGGGGGAAAACAAACAAGGACAGACAACGAGATCGGTAACATATGTATCTTTGTATCAATCACTTGTCGCTTGTTGCTTCAGTCTAACGTAGTCCACTGCTGAACGTAGGCCTCTCCAAGTTCGCGCCAAACTTCCAAGTTCTCTCCAGTTCTTATCCAGCTCTGGCCGGTGATCTTAGCTAAATTATCGCATCGGTTTAGCGGTTCGAAGGGAGGAAGCTAACAATACAAATATCATTCTAGAATTGTAATCAAACCCAAAATCGGCGGTGTTTAGGCTACGCGCAATACTGTATCAGAGCAGTTATCATTTCTGTTAAAAGAGTGATTATTATTTTTTATATTATTGTGCACGTGACTTCGTCCGCGTGGTTTTTCACAAAATAGTTATTATTCAGTTTGCAGAGTTATATTATTAAAAAAAATCTTTAATAAAAGTTGCCGAAGTTATTACAGCTATCTACCAGTAAAAATACCGTCAAAATCAGTCCAGCCGTTTAGCCAGACATAAGCCGGAATAAATAGGAAGACAGACAGACAATCAGACAAAAATATTAAAAATGGTTTTTTTTGGTATATGTACGGTGTATACACACATATGGGTTTATTAAAAGCGGTTTTTTTAATATTACAAACATACATCATTATCATCAACCCTTTAGCCTATCGCAGTCCACTGCTGGATATAGGCCTCCACAAGTTCGCGCCAAAAATAGCGTGAACTCGTGTATTGTGTGTTGCCCATAGTCAACACGCTGGGCAGGCGATCGGTGACCGCATTGCCTTTGTCGCACCGAAAACGCAAACAGACACTCCAATTTTGTTTATTTGTATGTATGTATCGATTTGATTTATTTTTACCATCGCTGTATTAGTACAATATATGAACAAAGAATATCAAATAAACTGGTAATGAACGTAATACGAGTATACAAACACAAAATAGACATCGGATGTCATCATTAACTATAATTATACGCGGTTATTAGTGAATATTTTCGTACGAACAATAATTAACAACGACTCTCATTATTTCATACTTTGGTAAGCTACACGCTTGAATGATTATGTTTAGTAACACGAGAATGTAATATGTTAATATTTAGAAGTTTGACGACTACATTGATGTAGCGCTGCAATAGCTATAAGTATATCGGTTGGAATATATATTTATGGATTTTTGTAATACATTGAATTACTTAATTATTTAATTAAATGTGTTTGCTGGTTTCTATGCTTTAAAAATTAAAGAAACCAGCCTAATTTTAAAACTAGGATCATTTGGTAAGGTTAGTTAATCAATAAATTGCGAAGGATCTACTTACAACTCTATATTGTAACAAGTGATAAAACGCATCTTAAATCTAAAAGGACTCGCAGAAAATCATTATGATCTAAATTAATGGCCTCAGACGTCCAATTGATTTACGCTAACAACATTCACAAATTCGATATAAAAACAACATCCACCATTAGGGAGCAAACTTCCACACTTACAGAGCCATAAACACACAAATCGAAACAATAACGGCCCCAGTCAGATTTATTTGGCGTTACATGGGGCCAAAAAAGAAAATTGGAAGGGTAGGGTCGCGAAATATTTCAATATGCCATTCACATTTTTACGATCGTCATGTGTGGTGCCTTACGATTGCGCAGAACCACAATATCGGCCTATCCTCTCTAAGTTTTTCTTGGTTCCTTTTTAGTAGTTTATCGGCAGATTGAATAGGTGTTGTTCGAGAAAATTCTTTGATAAAGCGTGAATAGATTTTTTTCCTTTCCCATTCTTGTGGTAAACAAAATTGATTCCTTTAATACGACCAATTGTCCAATTGTTACGTGATAAAAGTTGTCGTTGTATCGTTGTATTTTTATAATATAAAGGCTGTATAGAAGAAGATTTTCTACATGGTTGTAGTCGCCCCTATCTTGCCCTCACTCAAATTTTACCTTCCCACTGGTCCCGTGTCTACTAGCATTATATAAACATACATGTACGAAATAAATTATGTGCATATCATTCTGTAACACTACAATATAGCATTACTTTTTTAACACTTAGTACCGTTAGAGTTAGAATTTTAAAAATCTTACAAACAACAAAATATTTCCCATAAACGTTTCGGTATGTCGACACAATTTTCTCAGAGTGTACGAAACGTTACTTCTTTGTCACTGCAAAGTTTACAACGGCTATAAAGCATGAACTAATTTGTCAAAGTTTCCAGTTGCAACGCCGAGACGATGAAACACTCTGAGAAAGGACGCTATATTGGGTAGCTCATTACATCTTTAATTATAAACAACTATTACATAGCTTAGCCTTCAGCTTTAGCTTTAGTGGGTACGGCTCATTAATATCTTTAGCATTAGAATTACGGTTTAAAATGATATTGTAATAGTATATACAATAATATATCATATTCCCTATCTTCTATAGTATATCCTAGTCTTCAGCATAAATTTTAATTAAATTATTACTATTTTTTTATTATCATAATATAATATTTAAACGTACTTCAGGAATTCTACTTTTACTTCTCTTTTATACTAAGCATGTGCATCCTCGTGAGTCTCTTCTAAATATTTTCAGTTCTTATAATATTTTTAAAACAGTAAACTTAAACACTATTAGTTAATAGTTTAGTATTTCATTGCTAGTGTTGTTCTACGTTTTATCTGATTCTTTTCATATTGTGTAATGTCATTCTGCAAAAGAAATCGCATATTAACAACCTAGAGTGTGATAGTCTCGGTAATTATAGACGTATAATTAATACATTTAATCTTGGAGAACATTTTATTCAAGATTGAGTGGTTTAGGTAGTATTGGTTCATCTTAAAGGAATTTTTTTCCCAAATATCATGCGTAATTTTTTTTTTCTTGCAAGTAGAATACCAGACGTGGTTGCTATAAACCTGCTGTATGCCATCATTTACCCTTTTTTAATTTCTGTAATTGTGAAAATCTTTTAAAATAGTTAAAAAATAACGATTTAATTTCTATTAATACTCATTAATATTATCATAAACGGGAAAATCGCATCTCTGCTGTTAAGCGATAGTGTGAAATAGCAAATTGTGCAAAGTTGTGCAATTGAAACTCCGATATTATAATCTCAGTTGCACTTGTGGCTGTTTTTGCCGCACCCCGACCATTAAACGTTTATATCTCCGCAGAACAGTCGTCGGCTTTTCGGTACAAGAAACATTGATTTCATATCAGGAAGTGAATTGCTTGTACTCTATTACTTTGTCATAAGGTCGAATCTGAAACTTAATTTTGGGTCGGTTACGTCCTTTTGTAAATGTTAATATAACAGATTCTCTCTGTAATTACGATAAGTATGTTTTGATACTTCGATTGTTAGCGTTGGAGATATCGAATGCTTTATTTTTAATAAAGCTTTACTTAATATTTGCTGAATGTTAATTTATATTTATACTAAACGATTATCGTACATAATATATACTATATATAGTTATGTTAAATGTTTAGTAAGTGTTTTGACGTTGGACCAGTAGTAATAAATTGCTAAAAATAAATACCTAAATCTTGTATTACTTTAACAACGCGTTAGCGCAACGGTCACAGCACAGGCTTTAGCTATTGCGCTGGGGGTAGCGTGTTCGATCATGACATATACCTATTTGTATTGTCCATGCTGATGTTTGCCGTGATCTGGACGTTTATGTTTGTGTGTTGTGTGTATTTCCGGACCCTCGACACAGGAGTCAATCCTACTGGGTGCTGTTGAGGGTGATGCATTTGGATGTTAATGGCAATTGATTCTACTTATGAAAATCTAATAAAAAAAATGACGATGAAAACACCAGTTACCACTACAAATTAATCGGATATTAATATACTTTTAATGAATATTACGAGATAACAGACACGGATAAAATTAAATTAGAATCTTTAAAATATCACTGTATTACTTTTTCCAGCATCTATATAAATAAATAAAATCGGAGTGTCTGTTTGTAATATTAAAATAATCGCTTTTTACTAAATGCATATGGATGTATACACGGTACAAATACCAAAATAACATTTTTTTTTACAATTTTTGGTCTATCTGTCTGTCCGGATTGTTCCGGCATATCTCTAAAACGGCTGGACCGAAGTTAACTGGATTTTCACTGGCAGATACCTGATGTAATAAGGAGTAACTTAAGCTACGTTTATTTTAGATTTTTTTATTACTATGCAAAACGAACAATAACCTGTAAATTTCCACACAGACAAAGTCGCGGGCACAGAAATTGTATAATAAAAATCATTTACCAATATTATTTTTTTATCAAACTGACGTAAGGCAATTATCGTCAGAAAAAAATGTTTTATAAATGTCACATAGGAAACCACAACACTTCTAAGAATTTGAAATGATTCTGCTAATTGACATGATTGAAACTTACTTGACATGATTGAAACGTTGAGCACTAAGTAAACGTCAACTTCAGAAACTTGAATTAATATTCAGAGACTTGAGTGAGTATATAGCAAATATAATATAAAAGTTCCACAATTTCAGCTTAAAGCGCTGTCTCCGAAATATTGTACAACAGAGTTATTTTGTTTGAGTTCTTAAACAACTCTCTTTTTGCTAAAAATGATAAAATATAAATGTAAGTTTAGAGGGCGTGATATTTTATTCCTTATTTTTTACATCTACCTTTAATAACCGACGAAAAAACGAAAAAGGTTCTCAAGTCGACGCGTATATTTTTTTTTATGTATGACCACGCATAACTTTTTACAGAGTAGTCCGATTTTGATAATTGTTTTTTTTTTTGATTCTTCTAAATATCTTTTTATCATTCAAGCAGGATTTTTTTGTAGGCCTACCCACGTTGGTATATAAAGCCTGTTTTTTTTAAGTATTTATATTATACAACAAATAATAGTTAAAGAAGTATTATATGAAAGTTAGTAGCTTAAGTATGGTGGGTAGATATTTTAAAAGTATTCAAAAATTAAGCATGTAGTAATTAGAGGATTATAGCCACAAAGATATATGAAAAAAAACTTTTTAACAAAAAATTAAGCCGCCGAAAGAACTAAAAACCAAAAAATAATAAACCTTTTTTAATTAACCTTAATAACTAAGTTCTTTAAATAATGTAAGTATAGCTAAGAAATATTGAGTCGGCGCCTATTCTCATTTCTAATTTTCACTGTATACAAATATCTCGAGAGTGTAGTATGCAAACCAAAAATTAAAAATAACTGTGTTGCGTTGCAAACAAAAAAATCGATCAAAAAAAAATTAATAAAAAAGAAAATTGCAATACTAGTATTAGTCAAATTATATCTTGGACTGTGAGTCACAAATCTAACTGCATTACGATTGCAGGAACAAAGAAAAAAGTATACAAAAGAAAAAAAAAAGATTACAGTTCGATTATGTTGAAAAAATGTACAAAAAACAAGTAAGTAAATTTTTGCTTTTTCGTAAGAAAATTCACGAGAAATATTCCTTCAGAAATTCTAGATCTGTTGTTCCCTTAGTCGAATATAAATATACAACATTCACCTTTCTGAATTCTATCTATCATATTGTCGAGTACACAAAACACGTTCGACGTAAAACGAAACTAAAGACATCAATCATAATATTGTGATGGACTGACATGAAAATATTTTCTTTCTTACATATCCAATTTCCGAAGAAAAACAAAAATAATCGCTTCATAAATATGTATACATACATGAACTCGGTGAATTCGGGATGCTTCAATATATTATGAAGTTCAATAGTATGGATGCAAGGATAGCTGATAACTCTAGCCAATAAAATTGCAGGCTTAGCTTATTTATTTGGTAATCTTAATATGAAAGTCTAGGAATAAAAATTGTGCAAGGAAGATGTTACAAAATTTCCTGCTTATTAAAGCAAATAATTACGACGAATACTATTAATTTTAGAAGGAATTTATATATTTGAAGTAACAAAGGTTGCGTCAAAAATCCATTTCGTTAGAGAATAGTACAAAACATTACTGTATCGACCTGTAACTTTCCAATTTGTCCCACTTATGGAAATTTTTTCCTATAAAGTGGAAGAGTTGGAGCTTATAAAGAGGGCTAAATTATCGTAGGACTCAACAAATAAAACACTATCTAACTTTGATTCCTTAATTATCATAATTATTTCTTGACAAGTATGTGTACGCCCAAATTTAATTATGTACGTATTCCGTATTATGTATCAAAAATTACTTTTTAATTATTAAGTTGTGTATTTTGTTTGTCTGTTTTATGTAGAGTTCGTTAAATATTCACTATGTATCTGTCACGTCTGCTGTCAGATGTCGACAGCGGGTGAGATAATGAACTCTGAAATTCGATATAAGACTAACCGTCCATAAAGTATGTGTTTGATCGTAGTCACGATATCACAATTTGTGTTTCTATTTATTCCATAAAATATAGAGATGTTTTAATAATATAAAAACCTCAACCGTGTTTACACTATTAAATGAAATACATTAAAATTACTTAAATATTAAAAAAAAAGTTCTAATGCCAACTTTGTTTAAGAATAGGTATACTAAATTGTTTTAATTTATCTTTTCTAACTTATGTAACTGTTTTAGGGCTCACCGATGTGGGATAAAGAAGTGGTTATTATTATTTTCATGTTTTTATTTTGTCATGTCAGTTTTGACTGATTTTTTGATAAAAAAAAAAACTGACTTCAATTAAATTCATTAATTTCTTCATTCATTCATTCATTCACACAACGTGAATGAAAAAATAATCAAGTAAATACGCATTATCAAAGATTACCCAAAAAATGCTTATCCGTTTTTTAAGTCGGTTAAAAAGAATAACGACCGCTCTGGTAAATGTACCATGTCGGCGACGCCTACACGCCGATGGTCGCGCGTTCGATTCTCGAACGGAGTGGATATTTGTGGAAAGAGGCCTATGCCCAGTAGTGGGATATTACAGGCCGAAGCGCGTAAAAATGTTTGTATTTGTTGTTTTATTGATTTTATTACTTATAAATTCAATTTTTTTATTTTTGTTACCAAACTTTTCTTTTATTATCTTATTCAGATTTTGATTTTCTACATAATTTTTAAAAAAATACGAATATACATAAATAATCATAAAATTCAGAAATCGATCCAGCCGCAAAGTAATTATTTTTTAATTTGAAGGTCAACTACTTACATCTTTATTGCAAAGGTATGTTTGTGATAAGAAAAAAAAATGAATATCTTTATATTATTATATTTCAAATCCCAAGTCAGTTTTGAATTTATACGATTCTGTTAAAAATAATTTTTTCTAGTTATCAAGCTCTCAAAGTTATAACTTTCAAAATTAAATTTGAATTTAACATTAGCGATCCGTGTGCAAGTCTACTGTAGTTTAAATTTTTATAGTTTGAGTTACCCTTTTTTTATTCTTGTTTTTCAAATGTGATTATAAAATTGAAACTTTATCATAAATAATGTACAATAAATAAATTTTAAAATACAGCAAATACATATTCAAATTTTCAACACAGTGTATATAAGTTACAAGATATGTTAAAATATAAAAAAATGCGTTTTTTGATTCACATTAAATAACAATAATCGTATTAAGCCGTTTAACAGTTTTTAATCATTTTTAATAAATTAATTTACGAATATTAAAAAAAATCACAATTTCATTCAGTTCATTAGACCTTTTTACTGTTTCTAAAATAATAAAGACGTCTCATTGTTATACTTAAAGAGGCATAAGTTACGTAAAGTGTTGTCACAAATAACAAAACTCACAATAATTGGTATTTCACTCGTGTTGGCATAGCATCCACGCATGTTTATTAGTCAGATATAGATCGGAATTACTCGCGAGAGCTATGTAATACGGTGACACGATCCAAACTGTTCCAGCGGATATGATAAAATCGTGTAACGTGCAATTAGTGCACGCATGACCCAGCCATTAGAAGTTAAAACAAGCTGTAAACTGAAACGCTAGACCGAAATATACGCGTTCAAAACACGATCTAATAAAATAGCAAAACGTATTATCCGTCCAAACATAATGTTCCATTATATAGTTTGAGCTTAATTACTCGACTACAATGTAATAAAAAAATTGTAATACTTTCTTTGCATGCTACTTTTTTAACCGACTTCCAAAAAAGGAGGAGGTTCTCAATTCGACTGTATTTATTTTTTTTTTTTTTTTTTTTTTTTTTTTTTTTTTTTTTTTATGTATGTTACATCAGAACTTTTGACCGGGTAGACCGATTTCGACAAATTTTGTTTTAATCGAAAGGTTTTGTGTGCCAATTGGTCCCATTTAAATTTATTTGAGATCTAACAACTACTTTTCGAGTTATATCTAATAATGCGTTTTTACTTGACGCTTTTTTCGTCGACCTACGTTATATTATACCATATAACTTTCTACTGGATGCACCGATTTTGATAATTCTTTTTTTGTTGGAAAGGGGATATCCTTAGTTTGGTACCATGATAAGAAAACCAGGATCTGATGATGGGATCCCAGAGGAATCGAGGGAAACTCTCGAAAATCCGTAATAACTTTTTACTGGGTGTACCGATTTTGATAATTTTTAATTTAATCAAAAGCTGATGTTTATCATGTGGTCACATATAAATTTTATCGAGATCTGATAACTACTTTTTGAGTAATCTTTGATAACGCGTAGTTGCTTGACTATTTTTTCGTCGATCTACGTTGTATTACTCGTCGATGTAATTGAAGTCGGTTCTTTTTTCGTTTGCGAGCAAACAGAATTATTTAATTTAAAATGAATTAATAACGTGGATAATGATGCCTTGATTATAAATATCGTAGATTTAAAACTATGTCGGATTTGTGAGAATTAGCGGTATTAAATAATTGCCTTAATTTTTAACCGACTTCAAAAAAAGGAGGAGGTTACTCAATTCGACCGTATATATATATATATTTTTTTCTATGTATGTTCGGGGATAACTTCTTCGTTTATGAACCGATTTTGATAATTCTTTTTTTGTTGGAAAGGAGATATCCATAATTTGGTACCATGATAAGGAAACCAAGATCTGATGATGGGATCCCAGAGAAATCGAGGGAAACTTTCAAAAATCGTAAGGGTGACTAGTAAATTTAATCATGTTTTCATTAAGTACTATAAATCACTACTATTTAATAAAGGTCTGGAGTCGATCTGATGATGGAGAAGAAAGATAGTAGAGGGAACTCCTAAACAATTTATAGCAATTACCTGGTTTTTGAACTTAATTCGTTTCTATTGATGAGAACCTTGCACCTGTATGAGTTATAAGTGCCATTACAGTCTGATGATGGAGACAAAAGACAGTCGAGGGAACTCTTTAACGATTTATAGCAATTACCTGCTGTTTGAACTTAATTTGTTTCTATTGATGAGAACTTTGCATATGTATGAGTTATAAGTGCCATTACAGTCTGATGATGGAGACAAAAGATAGTCGAGGGAACTCTTTAACGATTTATAGCAATTACCTGCTGTTTGAACTTAATTCGTTTCTATTGATGAGAACTTTGCATATGTATGAGTTATAAATGCCATTTCAGTCTGATGATGGAGACGAAAGATAGTCGAGGGAACTCTTCAACGACTTATAGCAATTACCTGCTGTTTGAACTTAATTCGTTTCTATTGATGAGAACTTTGCACCTATATGAGTTACAAGTGCCATTACAGTCTGATGATGGAGACGAAAGATAGTCGAGGGAACTTTTCAACGATTTATAGCAATTACCTGCTGTGTGATCATCTGTATGGCAGGACCAGGTTTGATGATGGAGCCCATAAACACTCGAGGGAATTTCTCAACAATTTACAGCAGTTATCTTTTGCTATTTGACGACCGCTTTGATATAATGGTGCATGTGCCGTGTCGGCGGCGCCTAAACACCGACGGTGGCGGGTTCTATTCCCGCTCGGAGTGGATATTTATGTTTATACAAATATTTATTTTCGGTCTAGTTGTTAATCCTTGTGGTTCTCCCAACCTAGCCTCAGAGAACACGCTAGGCTGTCAGTCCCGGTTGTTATTACGTACACCCGATAGCGAACTTTACTCATAGTATGTCGACGCGTTAGCGCAGCGGTCACAGCACCGGCTGTTGCGCTGGCGTTAGTGGGTTCAATCTCCGCGCACGACAGATATTTGTATTGGCCATATAGATGTTTGTCATTGTCTAGGTGTTTGTGCTTGTATATTGTGTATGTTTCCGGTCCCCCGACACAAGAGAAAAAGCATCCTTCTTAGGTCTACCCATCACTAAAAATTGTAAAATAAAATAATTTTTAACAAAAAAAAAAACCGACTTCAAAAAGGAAACTAAAAAGTGAAAAATAAATTTACTTAGTACAAAGTAATTCGTATTTTGATTTAGTTAATCAGAAATGATTAAATAAATATTTTATAATTTTGAAGGTGGTGCCAAGTAAATACAATACAAATACAACCTGGCTACAATAACAAATACAAACAACACACACACAACAAACAAGTAAAAAAAATATTATTAGATATGTCAAAACAATAACAGAATAATAAAAGTATTCAACCTAATAGTCAATGAAACTTATTTTGTAGTTTAATCGATACACGTGGATAAAGCTCGTTTTCGATCTTAAAATCAATAAAGGTCGGACACATAATGCTGTTGCTGTGAAGGGTGGCATGTTGCAGCTTTGTGAACGAAACATATACGGCCATGTTGCAAGTGCCAATATCGTTTTCAATTTGTTTTTTTCTTCACAAACAATTAGAATGTCATTTGTCGTATTGCAATTAGTGTTGCTCATAGGTATATTATTGAAAATTAATAAAATTTTACTGGCCTCAGAGAATAATATGCATTTACAGTTTTACGCAACTTGTCGCTACGCGGCGTAATCATATTTTACTAAAAAGTTTTCTACGTATCATCGTTGATCTACACTTTCGTGATACGGTTAGAGCTTAACGCTCCCATGTTTGGTACTAGATAAAATCATTACCTATTACAAAATAGTCTTAGTGAATTATTTTCTACTTGATGATTTATTAATCGTCATTTCTTAATATGAGTTTTCAATGTCGCTTTATTTAAATACGCTTCTCTTGAGCAATATAAATTTAATATTACAATATTTAATCACAAATGTATGCCAAAAGCAAACATGTATGGTTTTACATAAACCGCGTAATTAAATTGTGATATACCTAATTTCAAAAGCAAATAATCAAAATGATTATTCCGTTACTTTTGCTCTGAATATAAACTCATATTTAGATATTTTCGTATTGTTATTTCGTATTATTATTAGCGCGGTTGTACAGTATCTTTGTCGAAATCTCCAAGTTTATCAAACTTAAAAAAATAAAATATTGTATACGAAGGTAAATTTCGCAATTGTCAATAAAGTTGTAATAGCTAGGTGGAAAATCAGCCGGTCGCGATCACCGAAAAGACCACGGTTCAAATCCCCATGTTTCGAGATTGGTTATTTTTTTTCCTTTTTTTTTCTAATTGCACTCGTTATTTTTTATTTAAATAGCTAGTTCATATTTTTTATTATTATGTCAGTAAAACCGAAAAATATTATTCATATTTTATATATATGTAATTCGTATATAAATATGATTTCCAAAAAACACGATTTACTAAAAATACTGAGCTAAGCTCAGTCACCCAGGTACTATTATATTAATTTCAAAATTCCAGACCGCGTCGCTCCAATTCATTAAAATGAATATTTCGTTTAATTGGTCATTACTATTAATATCGTGCGATTATTTTACGTAAATAAATTATATTATATTAAGAAACATTACTATTAATTATTGTAACAAACAAATTATATAAAAATATCCAACATCGGGTTCTTTAAATTTTCCCAAGTAATAATCCGTTCTTATCGTAGAAGTTTTATAGTCAACAAGTACTTCTTTACTAAAAGGTATTAACGCTAAAATATAAATACGTTAAATCAATTTACTTTACATATTAAGTATATTACATACATTGCTTAACGCTTTCGCATGCGCGCATGCGCAGATGATTTATGCCCTAAATATAAGAAATACCAAAACAGTCGTTTTAAATAATATTAAAATTGAGTTACTGAATGAGTAAAAGCACATTTTTTTTAATTAACCCTGACTAGTCTAAAACTGATCTTAATCATTTTGTTACTTTTAAGATTGATACCTTCAATGAGAACTCATATTCATTTCTGCGCAGTTTGAAGGCTAGCGCTCAATAAAATTAACTGAATGGGTATTTTGTGACGTGAATTCTTTTTATCTTGGTTCTGGCTTTTTGTGATATACATAAAATTAAATTAGTCAGTAGTGTTACATTTTTTTTGTTATTAATCATTTACCCACTAATCATTTTACGAGTAGGTAACTAATTGCGTCAGAAGAAGGAGGCTGATTGGAGAATTCGGTTGGGCTGGGCGGCCTTTAGCAGGCTTCGTCGAGTCCACACTTCGAGGATTCCGCAATGCTTGAAGACAAAATTCTTCGAGCAATGCGTCCTGCCTGTGTTAAAATACGGAGCCGAGACGTGGACACTGACGAAGGGACTGGTCCACAAGTTTAAAGTCGCTTAACGTGCAATGGAACGGGCTATGCTTGGAGTTTCTCTCAAAGATAGGATTAGAAATTAAACTATCCGCGAGAGAACGAAAGTAACTGACATAGCCCAGAGAATTAGCAAGTTGAAGTGGCAGTGAGCTGGTCATCTGTGTCACAGGACTGATATCCGTTGGAGCAGACGGCTCCTGGAGTGGAGACCGCGTCTTGGCAAACGCAGTGTCGGACGTCTTTCGGCCCGTTGGAACAACGATTTACGTAAGATTGCCGGTGTAGGCTGGATGAGGAATGCGGAAAACCGGGACGTCTGGCGCGAACTTGGGAAGGCTTACGTCCAGCATTGGACTGCAATAGGCTGAACTGACTGAACTGATTGCGACAATTGTCACTAAACTATTGTACTCTTATAATGTTCTCAGTTTCAATTATAACTGGTTATAATATTATTAGTTTGCAAACCTGTACATACCACTACCTCGCAATACAAGTTGAGCATAAGATGGCGGAATAATAATTAATTTAATATTTACAAATTCAGCAATAATTTGGACAATAATTGTCGCAGATTCGCCCAAACGTAGTTTAACTACACAAGTGAAGATTTTAATCAAATAATGAACCAAAATTTGAAATTCAAATTTATCGGCGAAGTCAGTTAGAGGAATAATATTTACTTTGATTACTTCATGAAACTCCGTAGATAACTGTTATCGTAAACAATCAAATTGTATCTAAATTTTCAATCAAATCTAAGATTACATAAACTTTTAATAAGTATTAAAAGGAACATTTTTTAATTAACATCTTCGCCCATTTAATCTCCGGGATTTTTTATAGAATCATTTATCGCAATATAAGCACTACTTCAAAATAAAAGTGGTAAAAAATGAGTAGACTCTTCAGGAAATATTATTCCTCGTAGGACAAGATTATTACTCTGGAAGTATTAAAAAGCAAAATAGGAAAAAATTTCACTTTGTAATGTTGAGAAATAAAATGCATAAATTGATCTAAGAACGTTAATGAATTTGGTTATTCTAGTCGTTGATATTAAAATTCAATAAAATTTAAAGAGGTTCCATTGAAATTTAAATTTATAGTATCGGAGTCAATTTAATCAATCAACGAAAAGCATGGCTCACACAAACATATTGTGACCTCACTAATGCTACAGCCACCTCCATTAAAAAACAAATAAGCCGCTTTTTACTTGAAACGGTTGAAAATATATATTTTAAATCCTTTTTTAAAATATGATCGTACCTCTAGTCCTTGTTAATCGCTGTATCCTAACACTGACGACTAATCCTTAGCGACATATTGGTGCATTATACCCCGATGTATATCAGCAACGACGGGACGCGGATTTGTGAAATTTATTCTCACGACCCGCTCACTGTTTCTGCGGTGACAGCTGTAGATTGCCTGGATGCGACAGCTTTTTTTCGTTTGTTGGTAAAGTTATATAAAACGTTTTAAACCGCTTTACTTGTTTGTGTTTGTAAAATAAGGAATGAATTTATTTTATGTCGTCTTATAAATATATTACATACAGGTCATAACGATTTATGACGTCCGCTATTAAAGTGCTTACTAACGGTGCTTATTAACGGTGACGTATAAATGTACGTAGGAATACGCGTTACGCCCTAACATGTGCCGGAATAAGAAGCTGCGGTTTCACCCCTAAAATGTCGTAAGCGTATTTAAAAAATTAACCTGGCACGGAAAAACTTTTATTAATCTACTACGGTTATTAGATTTTTTATATCTAAATAAGACATTATTTCGCTTTTAAATTAATTAACAAAATACATTATAAAGAGGCTATAAAGTAAAAAAAAAACCAGAGAAAAGTAATATTAAAATATATTTTTTTACAAGTGTATCATGTTACAATTTTTAATTTGTAAAGTATAAAAGTAAATATTGATAATATAAATATTTTAATACAACCCTAAAAGAAATATACAAATTAAAAATCTGTGTAAAACTTCGTCCATAATATACGACAAGCAACGCAGCTCGAAAGTGTTTTAAAAGTAGCAAAACTAATTAAGTGACTTCAACGAAAGTGTTATTACCGTTGACGTTAAAATATTGAATGGCTAAAGTTGAAACCAGTTCATAACAACGTATGGTTTTCAAGACAAGGTTGCTCTAACCACTAATGAGCAGAAACGACATTTGGGCGCTACATCTTCCAAATTTTTCCGTTTGTAATATTAAAATAACCGCTTTTTACTAAATGCCTATGGATCTATACACGGTACATAAACCAAAATAACATTATTTTACAATTGTTGTGTATCTGTCTGTCTGTTTGTTCCGGCTAATCTCTGAAACGGCTGCACCAATTTTGACGGGACTTTCACTCGCATATAGCGATGTAATAAGGAGTAACTTAGGCTACTTTTATTTTAGAAATTTACTTATGTTATAAGTCTACGAACTAAACAATAACTTTTTTCTTAAATTCACGCGGACAAAATCGCGGGCACAACTAGTATCACATATAATATAAACATAATTATACTTTTCTATGTTTTTAGTTATTATTATTTTTTCATACGGTCCATCTGTTGATAAATAGATACCGCATCTGATGTACCTACGCCTGATATATTAGTAGCATTGCAAGCGCATTGTCGATCCTATCCTCAAACCTCCCTAAGAGTTCTGGATTCTTTACTTACCTCAGGAGTATACACTACTTTAAGAGTAGAATTAATTAGCTGTGACTTCTTCTCTAATTAGGGTAGCCTAAATTTTGAGCAAGATATGCTGTGTGCTACCTCCATCGGCGTACACGCGTTTTATGTCTAACCATTAGCACATAATTACTTCCACCAAGCACTTCGATATTATGGATTACACCAAAGTTGAGATGGAAATTATAAGTCACTCGCTAGTACTAAATTCCTTTGTCAATTTTTTAAGCATAAGATTTTTCTTAGTCAAAAATGTTATACAAATCAACAAACATAAATATATTACTCTTATCTTTAGTTATAAATTCTCGATAACATAGAAATGTATTTATTAAATACTTTTATAAACATGAATTAACTTTTATATCAACACGATAGCAGCCATAAAGAGAGCTACAAGAAGGATAATAATACAATTTTATGGATAAAGATACTTGCCGTAAAACGTATGAAGGAAGATTGAGAGTAGTATTTACATGAACTTAAGTGCTTTCATGTCAATAGTAAGTAGTTGAGTAAAATAATTAATTAGAAAGTCTCTCAGTGCTTGTCAAAAGTACTAGAGCTACTAGTTTATAAATAAATTAATTAAGCCTCTTCATAAAATTATAAAACACTCCACAATAACTTTATAAATATAGAAAAAAAAAGAACGTTGTATAAAGTCTTATAAATTGAAGCGAATATTTATAACAAACTTTAATGTTATGCAATTGTATTATTGAAAATTTTCGACTTTCATTTGCTTTTTAAGAATATAGCCACCCCCTCTCTTCCCGTGGGTGTCGTAAGAGGTGACTAAGGGATAACACAATTCCACTACCACCCTGGAACTCAAAAAGCCGACCGTTAGCGTTATAACCATCAAACTGCTGGCTGTGAAATTTGCAGGCCGAAGATGGGCGGCAGCGTCTTTGGTGCGACAAAGCCAGCCCTGCGGTCACCAACCCGCCTGCCCAGCGCGGTGACATGGGCAATACACATGAGTTCACGTCATTTTTGGCGTGAACTTGTGGATGCCTATGTCCAGCAGTGGACTGCGATAGGCTGAAGTGATGAGATGTTAACGTAGTACGTCTGGCTGTAAATAAAAATCTGACATATAAAGTTTAGTCTTTTCCATAATATTATTCACTTCAAACCATCAATTTCAGAATGCTACAATATCGTCCAATTATGTTTATTGTTACCTTTTCTATCTATAATTCTTCGTATACGATTCCTTAGTGGCTATTCGCCTCCTTACCCATTTCATCCTGATGTCACGGTCGTACGAAAAAAAGATACGTATAGGTACCTAACGCTGAGATAGCATACACAAGAGACAAGGGATAAGGATTCAGACATTACTTATCAACTAATCGAACCGTGGATTTTATAAGGGTCCCATTGTTTCGGTCATTTGTTTTTATTTGGATGCATTTTATTAAGAGGTGAGCCTTAACGGAGAATAAAATATTTCGGTAGAGTGACTGCGTAATTATATTATGCGTTTATTTCTACGTAAACATAACAGATTTACAACTTATTTATGATATTTGAAGTATTTTATTTATTCCTCGTTTTATAATTTATTATAGTAAGGTTTTTAATTTTATATCAGAAATTTATTTGTCTTTCAAGACTTTAGTCAAAATATCACTGGGTGATAAATTAGTTATTTTTTTTATCTTCTATTAATAAAATACTATTTATGGTTATGTTTTACATTTTAGAAGAAGTAATATGATTATATGAGAGAATGTCGATTCTCGAACGGTAAAATCGTTATTTAATTTCTCAGAATTGATCGATAACGTGTAAAAATATTTACATAAATATTTTTAAGACGTAGGTACGCTTCTTTGTTTTACCATGTATCAGCTACATGTTTTTTATTTATAACTCTAATCTATTAGGTCGGCAAACAAGCGTACGGCTCATCTGATGGTAAGCGATTACCGTAGCTTATAGATGTCTGCAACGCCAGAAGCATCGCAAGCGCGTCGCCAACCCTAACCCTAATTCCCCCAAGGAGCTCTAGTCATCTTACTCACCAACAGGAAGTGAAGCAATAAATTGAATGGGCATGAAAACAGTATTATTTAGCTGTGGTCTTCTGTAAGGTCGAGGTACCCTCAGTCGGACTACTCCATATTTACATATTTATTTATAAAACGTAGGTAGGTACGCTTTTTTGTTTTACCATGTGTTAGCTATATTTTTTTATGTATAACTCTAATCTATTAGGTCGGCAAACAAGCGTGCGGCTCATCTGGTAGTAAGCGATTACCATAGCTTATAGATGTCTGCAACACCAGAAGCATCGCAAGCGCGTCGCCAACCAATCCAATTCTCCCAAGGAGCTCTGGTCACCTTACTCACCAACAAGAACACAACACTGCATGAAAACAGTGTTGTTTAGCTGTGGTCTTCTGTAAGGTCGAGGTACCCTCAGTCGGACTACTCCATATTTTGAGCAGGAAATTTCCTGCTGTGCCCTACCTCGGTACATTTTTAAAGTAATCTCCAAGAATGTTATCCTGTGATGATTAAGTGAAAGTTGGAGTCGATGTCGTAGATAGAATAGTCTGTATAAAAATGTCGTAGATCAAATAGTTTGTAAATTGTGTAAAATAGTGGGGGTTGTATACTGTTCGCAAAAATACCCCTATACCCGTATATATACCCGTGCGTGACACCGGAATCGTCAACTACGTAAGACTACTTGCGTTACCAGTGGTGGGCTAATAAATAACCTATAGTTGAAACTTTGAAATTTTTGTAAATTTTTTATCATTAAAACCAACAATAACAAACCAGGGTAATAAACATTAGAAACAACCAAAAGTTGAAATTGCTAAAGAAAAACAATAATTTTTACATTATAAGTGGTAGTTGTAATAATTGTGTTAACCAAAGATAACTCAAAGAGTACGTACTCGTCAGAGATCAACCAAACTTAAGTGGGACAACCTGACAAGTATCAGTATTGGGTTTGGGTTAATGATAGGCTTTTATATTCTTACTTCTCTATACTTTATTTTGTACACGCGGACTTTACAAAAGCAAATACACAGCAGAGCAATTTATTAACAGACATCTTTAGTCGCCATCGAGGACAAGAGGAAAGTGAATGTTACCATATACAAAAATATAAATTAGAGTGGATGGGCACAGATAAACAAATGTTTTTATTGTATATCCAACAATCAGCTTTCGATTAATAAAAATCATCAAAATTGGTTCATAAAGTAAAAAATTATCAGGTAACACACATAAAAAAACATAGTCGAATTGAGAACCTCCTTTTCAAAGCAACTGTAGCGTTTAAATAAAATAAAAATTACACAAATAACAACTTAAAAATATATATTCTTAGTTAAAAGTTAGAATTCTCAATCAATGTAAAAATTTACTTAACTTTAGTATTGCAACTGTAAAAACCACCACATAAATACTTTAGTGTTAAAATAACTACCGAGTATAATAAAAAAAATCCCAGTCCCATTCAATGCCTACGCAAACAATATAATGGGATCAACTTTTTCATGTAGAATACAAGCTAGGGGCGGAACACTTGTAATTAATAACACGCGTCGATACACAGAACATTAAATGAAACAGAAGCACCATATCTCAGAATTTTAGGCTAAAAAGCTATGGAAAATACATTTTTAAAGGAAAGAAAATGATATAATTGTAATCTTTGCAGTGATGAATTACTGAAGTAATATGTAAATTACTTTTCGTTCTAATTTTTGGAAGTAGAATTTCTTTACGCACGCTTGACTTGGAGAGTAAGCTAAATGCGTGAAGAGAGCTTTACGAAAAGTTTGATTAGGCGAGCCGAACAGAGCAAGAGAGAAACGTGCGAGTATTCATGTTCTTTGTCTTTTTCTCTCATAGCCAGTTACATTTCGTATATCTAAGATACAATAACTGGCAATGGCAGAAAGTTTGGCCTATTGTTCATGCCTATTGCTAAAGAAGTTTTCCTTCCATCGTGTGGCCTAAAGCACACTCTTTTTTTTTACAATCTTTAGGATACAGCTTAAATTAATTTGTAATCGTGTTGGTTTTTTTATGCTTTGGATATATTTTAGAACTATTCTTGTTTTTAAAAAATAAACTTTTATCAAAGTATTTATATATATCTACTATAAAGTTCTCATACCAAAATATATAGAAGATACCATTTTCAGTTTTTGTTCTAAGGTCAGTTCAAATACGTTCCAAAATGGTATTAAACCGAACTCCGGTGTTTCGTAGTGGACAAAACATTCCGATGAGTTCTGAAATTAATATCGTCCTTTAAATGAGACACTTTGAAATTATTAAGTATTTATTATTATACATTTAATAGAGACTTTAAAGTATCTATTGACAGAAATCATGGAATTTCATTAAATATATTTATTAAATTTTGCGTAGGGTACACTAAAAATAATATTTATTAACGGTCCTAGGAAAAACATATTTGTAGGCGCATCCTCTTTTTAACTGACTTCAAAAAAGGAGTAAGTTCTCAATTCAATCGTATTTTTTGAACTTTTTGAGTAGTCTTTGATGACGCGTGAGCGTGCCTCTTAAGTGCGTTCACATGTTAAGTGCTTTCTCGCAACGCCATCTATCGGAATCCTGTAAAACTACTTTGGTTGACTATCGATTAAACTAAGTTACATGGCCATATCTATAAATGTACATAATGCAGTGAGCTGTATTTTCTATCAGAGGGTAATAGCACTTTATATTTTATAAATATATTTGAGCGTTTTATTTTTGTGTTATCGCTAATAATTTACTTGATTATTTTTTGTCGATCTACGTAGTATTACTTCTCAATGTAATTGAAGTCGGTTTTCTTTTAATGTGCGAGCAAACACAATTATTTTTAATATCCTTTCTCACCTTATACAAACGTCAAAAGTCCATAAATAGCACGGAATACTGGCTAGGTATATTATGAAAATCACAAGGAAGCTGGAAAGCAGTGCGTACGAAACCACGTACTCGGTAGACGCTACATTTAAAATAAAAATTAGTATTATGATTATTTTGTGAACTATGTTTACTATCTTTAAATATAGTGAAATGATTATTAATGCAAAAACAATTTGATTAGAACATCGTTCTCCTATCCGAATATATACGCCAACTAGAAAATGTCAAACAACTCTGATGAAAGGCACTTCATATTTGATATAGTATAATAATGTGTACAAATTTGTTTATGACATGTCAGTATTTTACTTAAAAAACTTAATATAACAGTCAAGAATTTTCAGCCAAATATTTCTTGGACGGAGAACACCTGGATACGGTAAGGTTTAGCAACGCGCTTACGATGCTTCTGGTGTTGCAGGCGTATATATACGGTAACCACTTACCATCAGGTGGACTGTACGCTTATTTGCCATCCTCGAAATCCACGATACATAATTACCTACATAAAAACGTTAGAATACATTTAACACAGCAAAAAGTTACGAGAGTTCTCGCACGGATTACATACGTTTCTCATTTTCAAATGAAAAAAAGCATTTTAAACTTAATACTTTCATTAACTACACAAAAACTTAATCATTTTCGTTATTATAAATAATATTTTCAACATAATATAATAGTCATAACTTCTGTATAAATCTAAAGAAAATAGTTTATTAATCAATATAATTAAAAAACAAATCCCCGTAAATTAGTCCACGCGACCACTGTAGGATTTAAGAACTATATATAATTTCTATTCTGATTATTATTATTTCTATAGACCACTATATTTTATATACGAAATTGTTTATCTTGAAAATTGTAAACAATTCATGCAGGAATATAAAATTTAAGTCTAGACGAACTTTTAACAAATTAAATAAAACAATGGCACTAGTGAAATAACATGAACTCATTTTATCACAATTATTTAAAGTCATAAAGTGAAAAATGCGGTCAAGTATGCGAATGTAAAGTAGTAGGGAAATGTAGCCGTGACAATACTTATCTGTCATTTATTTTATTTTTTTTATATGAGCATATGTAGCTGCTTTTAAATATTTTTGTGAGTTTTTATATATTTTTAGTTAGTAGAAGTAAGAGATGGTTTACATTGGTAGAACACACGAAAAAAGAAAAAGCCGGCTTTATGAGTCTAAGTTATTCCTTGCTTAGTTACTTTGTTTATAATGTAATGTTAACATTCTATACTTACGTAACTGAGTATACCTGTAGCAGTTTTGCAAGAAATGTTCTTAAAGTTAGTCAAAAACTTCAAATAAACAAGGCTCGGCTATCCTATGCGGTAAAATTTCACAAAAGAAACTGTAAATGATTATCCTTTTTCAAATAAGACATGAAACGTTGTTGAAAACTTTTGATTGCAATATAACCTAGTAGTAAAACAGAATAATATGAAATACATAACATAATATTGATTAGTTCGATCACCGCACATGACAACGTTTGCCGTGGTCTGGATGTTCGTGCAGTTCTTGTGGGTCTCCCCACCGTGCCTCGGAGAGTACGTTAAGCCGTCGGTCCTGGTTGTTATCATGTACACCTGATAGCGATCGTTACTCATAGTAGGGATTATATCTGTCAACCCGCATTGGAGCAGCGTAGTAGATTAAGCTCTTATCTTTTTCCTACGTGGGGATAGAGGCCCAGCAGTGGGACATTACAGGCTGAATCGTAACATAATATTACTATTTGACCTAACACGACACCTATCGGCCGACAAAAGCGGCCAACAAGAACGATACAGCAATTAATTTTAATTGCAAAACTTAGCTCTCTGAATGCGGGAGCCTGTGTGCTCCTAATTCGTTAAAACCGTTCCAAAAGTTGTTTCTGTAAATGTGCTGATGGTTTAACTAGTTAACAGTTGGAAGGTAACGATACGACATCTATCACGGGGCATATAAACTAGAGAAAAGTGACATATCCTACATCGCGCTATCAAATATATATACAAGAAACAGACAGCAACCGTTGGGGCTGGGGGTTTTCAATGGGGGACGAGGAACTCAACGCCATGTTCCTCACGTATTCCAAATAAATAAGAATAGTTTTGCTCAAAACGTTTAGTTATTAAGGAATGTGTAGACAGTAGATAGTATGAACTGCTCTTCGTATTCCTGACTTAATTGAAATATAACAAAGAAGATATCTTAGACAATTTGAAACTGAATTAATCTCATTTTAATATTTGATTAAAGAGTTCTTATTTAAAGGATTTTATTTAAAAAGTTTCGTTATTAGTAAGTTCCTTTCATTAGAAATTGTTATCGGGGCCTTTTTTGATTTTAATATATACATTTCAAGGTTGGTTATTGTTTGGTTTCGATAAACCAAACAATGACCAAAAAATGACCAAGCCATAAAACCCATATAAAGGTGAGATACACATCGGATTATACTTATTATAAGTACGAAGAGCGCTTTCTACTAAACAAAAGAAAATTAAAAAAATACGCATAAAGAAAAAAATAAAAATACGAATAAGATACAAAATTAAGTCACTACACTAAACCTGTAAAAAAGTTTTTTTTTTCTAAAGATAACCTCGCAAAAAAAAACAAGACTATATTTTATTAAATATTAATGAAAACTAGCTGAGCCGGCAAACTTTTTTTTTGTGAAATTGTCGACTGTTTTACATTTTGATTTGATTTTTTTTTTCATGGAAATATTTTGCTAGTACCCACTTTGGTGGTGCCCCAAATTTAGTGCAGTCGTTCGAAAGCTATGCGGTACAAACATTTCACCATTCATTCTTTATTTGAATAGATTTTTGCTGACAAATTAATACGAAGGGTTCCATAGTGCTACATTACTACGACATAATTATTAAGTCCATAAAATCAAAATCAAAATCAAAAACAGAAACAGCTTTATTCAAGTAGGCTCCAAGAGCACTTTCGAATCGTCATTTTACAAATTAAAACTTTAGAAATAAATTATTATATAGTGCTACATACACTACATAGTACGACATATTAACTTAAAAAAGAGAAATGAACCCCCATCAAAATACTACAACACCGTATCATATGCCTCTTAGGAAATATCCTAATCACGATAATCATAGGACGATCCTCATAAATCAGATCAAAGACAGGGATAATTCATTTCCTTCTAACGACTCTAATCTTTGTTCATTTATGGTTTGCATTGCTTGATCAACATTGGAGTGGAAAATAAACTAACTTTTGACAAATGCTGTTTTCAAAAATATCTGCATCATTTAATATAATCTTAAAATTAGTAATTTGAAACCCGGATAGAAAACGAATAATATTTTCAACAACATATTCATGTAAGGTAAACTTTAAAGCTCTTATAGTAACAGAAGTAGCGCTGGTAAGCTTTTGGTAATAAATGGACAATGAAGACCCTTTGCCATCGTCTGAGAAGTTTTTGAACTAAGGAAAAAGACAGATGAGTAACAATTACAAGCAACATAAGTACCCTAAGTGGGTAGGTTGGACAGATTCCTGAGAAAGTAGAACGTAGACCGTTGTTGGAAAAATAATTCGTTTAAGACTTATTATTAGGATAACTCAAAATGTAGTTGTCAGTCAAATTTAAATGAATATGATAAGCAGAAGCTTTCAAGTACGCCCAATAAAATTCATGACGTTACACATTAAAAATACAGTCGAATTGAGAACCTCCTTTTTTTAAAGTTCGGTTAACCAGTACCTCTAAGGCTGGATGAAGACGTGCTTTTTGAATCCGTTAAATTTTTGGATAAAAACTTAGAAGAGACACGTTAGTATACTATTTGATTGCATGATTATAGCCTCTTACCACACATACTGAACTACAAATCACAATAGAAACAAACCACTGCATCGTATAGCCAATCCAACTGTAATAAATTGGATTTGTTTCCCTCGATTACCGATAGTTTTAATTGTAACCTGCAAACAACATATTGTGAAAAATTCATACAGGCTAAAAACAAATCTGTATTTTTAACTTTTTCATGACTAACCCGCGGCAGATTAAATCTATCACAAACAATAAAGCAATTAAGCTTTAATCCATATTTTAAGAATTTTTCGAAGGAGGATTGTATTGACTCGTGTGCCGCGGCAATAATCAAAAATTTTTGAAATTGTTATCTATCGTCATACCTCTGGCAGCCTTAAATTGAAAAGAAAAGCGCAACCATTAAGCCGACGTACCCCCACTACTTACTGTTGTTGCACGACCTGTGTTTAAGCCCGCGGTTATAGCGTTACATGGCAGTCGGCACACCGAGCACTTAATATTTACCTGTCAAGGAACGCGATCCGTTCCCGGTAGCTCAACAGAGAACGCACCGGCATGTCGTAAATACGAAAAGGCACGTCATGGGTTAGGAAGAAGAAGAAAAATAAAAAGAAGAAGAAGTAGACACACAGCAGCAAAGCAGCACAGCAGCACTGCAGCACAGAATCATTGTAGCACTTCAGCACAGCAGCACTGCAGTATTGCAGCACGGCAGCAAAGCAGCACTGCAGCACTGCATCACAGCAGCACTGCACCGCACCGCACGGCACTAACTTTAAATTTATAGAGCTATTTAGGCATGCACTTGCGTTTGGAAAAACCGTAATCCATATGTTTTTTCCTCTTTTGTTTTTATCTTTGCGTCACTCAGTTTACAAAATGGAAAACTTGAAATATCGTGTTATTTATGAGTACGAGTTTCGCCGTAGCTCCAGTGCTGCAGAAACGGCTCGAAGGGTTAATGATGTGTATTGCGTTTTTAGTTCCAACGTTTTTGTTCTGGAAAATTCGACTTGCAAAACAAGCCTCGTGGATGGCCGGAGACCAAAGTTGATAATGAAGAATTTAAGGCTATGTAGAAGCGGATCCATCACAAACTACATCCGAGTTAGCTACAAGCTCCGATGTAGTAATAAAACTGTTTTAATTCACTTGAAGTAAATTGGGAAGATAACAAAAGCTTGACAAGTGGGTACCTGGGGGCTGGGGGTGATGTGGCAGTCCAAACCGAAAAACATTTTGTTGATTCCCGTCCGAATGGTTTTTTTTAGTAAAGGTATACTACCTAATGTGAAAAGTGGATAGATAGCGATTAGCGATGATTTATATATAAATTCGGTGTGACGATGTATGTTCGCGACAAACTCCGAAACTCCTGAACCAAATTTTGTCAAATTTTGTAAGCATCGGTAGTTTGGCCTAACTTGGGAGATAGGGGAGTTTTATCTCAATTATTTATCTAAATATTTGTTATTGCGAATTAAATGTTTATTCGACTTTTATATAAAATCCTAATAGATGGCGGCTTGGCATCTAAGTTACACAGATATCCGGTAGATGGCGCCGTATTTCTATTTATCTATAAGATGGTGGTTTGACGTCTAAGTTGCACAGATATCCGGTAGTTGAAGCCGTATTCTAGAAATAGTCTAGATTATAGATGGCGCGTTTTAATATAGAATTTACGAGTACATATATTTTCATGCTTGTAATATATTTGACCAATCATATCACGAAATAATTTAATTAGTAAAAAATTGATTCAATCTATTGTAATTACTGAGCCACAGCAACGCTGGCTAGGTCAGCTAGTCTTAAATAAAGTCCCAACAATACGTTTGTTTAATATAAGAAGTATAACATTTCCAAAAAAACTTGTAGAGAAAAAATAATTTAAATTTCGGTCACAATGGTATTTTCTCTGTTTGACAACTTATGATAAAGATTGACTTCTTGTAATCGTACCCACAGTGGGAAATTAAATAAGTAATGAGACCTTTTTTTAAGTAACTCTGACAGCATGTTTGTATGGCCTCAAAATGTCTTAAAAATATTTTACGAAAGAAATTTATGTGACTATAGCTTTATTATTGATACATAATTATAATAAGATGTTATTGTTATTGCTGTAAATACTGTATTAGCCACACATTGTCTTGTTTTAATCATTTAATATTTTATAATTTACTGTAACTTGCTAATTTTGGATTTTAAGATTCTGACGCGCGTTTAGTATCTGTTCAATAATAAGCTATAAATGTGTGTATGTGTCATTGTAGTCGTGTGTGTAGAAAGCCAAATAATGTCGAATTTTTATTTTTTATTTTATTAGATTTCCTGCGTCTTTAATAATTACAAAGTTTTTATTGTTTTCTTGCTTAAACTACTTATAAAAACAGGAAAAGTCGCCGTAATAACATTAGTATGATAAATACGTAAGGGTTTCGGAAATGTTTAGCGATCTTTGAGTAAACAGATAAAGTTCCAGTTCAAATGAAAATATGTAATTAATATTAAGAAAGATCGCTTCGTCAGAAAAGTAATTTGACGTGATTTTTATTCAAAAAAAAAAAAAAAAACTCAAAGGCGAGATATCGTCGTCGGAGTTCTTTACTCTTCTTTTATACTGTGAAAAGTATTTCTCGTTTGAAAGTTGATAACGCGTCGTTGCTACCATTGCATTTTATTACTGATTTACATGGATGTAAGATAAAAGTAATTTAGTGAATGGAACATAGGAATATTTATTTCTTTAACTATTTATTGTTATAACTAGTATAGAAAAAAATTAATGTGACGTTTTTCCCTCTTTTTTAGTTTTTACCTACTTTGAAGGCTATTATATTTATTTATTTTAACAATTTTTGAAATTGCTTGTCACCGATTTTACATATGAACCAAAATTAATTTTACTTTTTTCTTACTTAGTCTCATATGTGCTTCAGACACACTCACTTTACATGTCTCGTCATTCTCTACAGGAGTAACTGTCTTTTATGTCTTTACAATAGATATATTGTATATCTTTTTCTTTACCTTCTAATATACAAATGTATCTATATATTAATTATATGTATATATTTTATACCTGGTATATAACTGATTGTAATTTTTTTTAAACATGTAATTCTGTTGGTGGTTCTTACTACATAAATAAATAAATAAATAAATAAATATACTCTTTCTTGAATTCTTTACATGCCTGTTTTTAGTTTGGTATACTATTCACTCTAGAAGTGTTATCATGAAATTTATACAAAACTTGACATTCCATATGGCCTTACTCCTATTGTTACCTATGTTTCTTTCTTGAAATATTATCATCGTAATTTAATCAATATAATTAGTTTAATCGCATCATAATTTTGTAACATTGCGTCTATTACTTGGATATTTTAACATTGCGTCTATTACTTGGATATTATCAATTACATCACATCATCATCATAATCACTACAGCCTATTGCAGTCCACGGCTGGACATAGGCCTCCACAAGTTCGCGCCAAAAATGGTGTGAACCTATGTGTGTTGCCCGTAGTCACCACGCCGGGCAGGTGGGTTGGTGACCGCAGGGCTGTCGCGCCGAAAACGCTGCTGCCCGTCTTCAGTCTGTGTGTTTGAAAGCCAGCAGTTGGATGAATATCCTGCCATTGGTCGGCTTTATAAGTTCCAAGGTGGTAGTGGAACTGTGTTATCCCTTAGTCGCCTCTTACAACACCACGAGAAGAGAGGGGGTGACTATATTCTTTAATGCCGTAGCCACACAGCTTATCGATTACAAGCTTATTATTTTTATGTATTACTTTACAATAGTAAATATAACGAAAATATAGTTGGGCAAATAATCTCACGTTAGCCAGAAAGAGATAAATTCCCCTAAAAAGTTCCCCACAGTTCCCCTAAGTCTTGGTTAACCGAGAACTTCATCATTACAGCCTATACAGTCCACTGCTGGACATAGGCCTCCACAAGTTTACGTCAAAAATAACGTGAACTCATGTGTTTTGCCCATAGTCACCACGCTGGGCAGGCGGGTTGGTGACCGCAGTACTGGCTTTGTCGCACCGAAGACACTGCTGCCCGTCTTCGGCCTGTGTATTTCAAAGCCAGCAGTTGGATGGTTATCCCGCCATCGGTCGGCTTCTTAAGTTCCAAGGTGGTTGTAGAACCTTGTTATCCCTTAGTCGCCTCTTACGACACCCACGGGAAGAGAGGGGGTGGCTAAATTCTTTAGTGCCGTAGCCACACAGCACACCAAGCACCAAGAACTTATGGTTTCATAATTTATTAACTTAAACTTTGAAAGATAAAATTACGTACCTATTATAATACTAACCTTTAAAACGTGTTTACAAAAATGAAAAGTTTTGATAGCAAATATTAATTAAAGGCGAACTAAGCTTTAATGTATCATAACAATAAATACTTTTTATGGTACGTTATCGTTCAGAACATATTTCGCTACATGCATTTTATGGGGGCGTTAAAAAATACATTATTAATTTAACAAAAGCCAAAATCGTCTTGTTTAATCTAAATTGCCGTTTTTATTTTCGCATTAAGGCCGGGATTCTGAACTGATTTATAATGTTATTAATCAAGCTGAAATATCAGGCCGGTCCAATTATCTCTTGTTGAATTTTACAGCTTATATTCTCAGTAGGTACTTCGTTCGTACAAATTTTTACTTGAAATTTTTATGTTACGTCGTGTTTATTAAAATAATATTAAATTATTGTAAAACGTGCGAAGTTCGTATTCATAGTCAATTATTCGATTTATTTGGCCATATATCTGAATTAATATGCTCGTTAACACGATAAAATATTTAACAGTTTTGTTTGTTGTTTGGCACATATAAATAAAAATATTTAATAAATTAGCTTTAAACTAATAACTACGACATTGAATGTAGAAACTTTTTTTAAAGGGTTTCTAATAAGCATTTTTTGCAAAAAAGAGTTTATTATATATTCTGAGATGCTTAAAAACGTTTTGGCTGTTGTTTTTTTTTTATAACATTAGGTCAGCTAAGAAGCTTACGGCCCACTTAATCTGAAGTGATTATCTATAGTTATAGACGCTATTACTGGATTAAAATAATATTATATCAAAAAAAATATATTTCTGAATATATGCCAATAGGGTTGCTCACACAGACAATACTCTCGCACGTACATGTACACCCATACTCACACACATACAGACAAACACACACAAAGATTACACACAGATTTATCACGTATTTACACATAAATAATGAACAAGAAACAAATGAAAAACTAGAACAAGTTAAACTAAAAGCACATTTCAATTGACGTCACTTGTTTTCATATCCCAACAATACTTCAAGAGTTTGTTTATAAATATATTTTATTTTCTCTTCCAAGTGTCTTCAAGTGGAAAACTACAATGTACCGAACACGATAGACTCGATGCCGTGACGGTGCACGCACTGCGGTTGACGGCGTCATTTGTTTCCTCTTATAAATACATTTTCTTAAAACGACACGGAAACGACACGACTTTTACATAACAGAATTGAAAGTAAAAACCGTGTGTATGTAGTGTGCAGTGAGAGTTAGTTATTTTAATTAAACTAAGAAGTGTTTCGCTCATCTTTTTTTAACTTTTTTTATTTACAATGATCGACATAATTATTACCATGAAAAGCAAACTCAAAAGATGTACTATAAAATTTATTTACGATATTAAGTAATTACTAGACTTTTGTTGTATTTTAAGTAACAATAAATTAATACATCGTAGTGCTACAAGCTATCACTTAGTCAATATTAACTTTTCTTTCATATTCTTCACCATTAATAATTCTGCTTTCACGAGTAATATAGATAAAAAAAACACTCGGAATGTTTACTGATGTATAAACGTTAAAGAATATTAAAATATTAATACCAGAGAATAAAAGTCTTACAATCTACTTGATTCAAAGGAGGTTGTATAATGCTTAAGTTGAAAATCACCATTTTTCCCGTTAGCAACAAAGGTGAAGTCTTGTATAATATAAGCGAGTTTTCCCCTGATAGTGACAGATTATACAGTGTTGCCATATAAAGAAATGTTTTATTGCAATTTTCATTGAAAAATGTTACATGAATATTTTATATTTAAATTGCTGAACATTTTTCGTACCCTTTTTTATTAATATATCTTTGCTCTCAATTAAAATAATTATTGAAACAAATAAGACGTATTTACATAGAGTCTACAGTTGTAATAATTTATTTAAATACCATTTCTATTTTTATCTTATATGCATATATTACTGCATATGAGTACAGTAAATTAATTGCAATAAATTTAAAGCATAATGTAAGATAATAAAAACGATAAAAGCGTTAATACTTATAATTCCATGTGAAATCTATTAATAAAAATTAGACCACAGAAAACAAGTACAATGGAGCACAAATTTGACGTTTAAATATAAATAAGTTTACCTAATCCAAGGGCTAAGGTTGTTATCCCTTAAAACGTATTAATTCAAGGGTCGCTTGACAAATATTAATATTTTCAAGTTTCTTAAAGAGCGCGTCAATTAAGCCGCCAAGTTCAGCGTTGCCGTTATCTTAGTACTTCAGACGTCTGTTTATTTATTTAACGCAGTAATTAACATCGGAGTGTTTTTGGATGTTTTCGTAATTGTTATTTTATAAAGTGACGTCGTAAAATTATCTTAACTTATTTTCTTAACTCTACGATTCATATTTGAATTTGTTTTGATTCATGATTATGTACTTTTTTGTTTGTTTGGATTTACCGTGTACTAGCTTTTAGATGATAATTTAAATATTTACTTTAGTTCTTACCAAACCATGAATATTTGATATTTTAAATTTTTAACATTCTGTATAACTATTGGTTAGGTTAGTTTGGTCTATTTCATTTTAATTTGGCGATGCTCAAAAGCATTACGTTTTACTTCCATACCAATTAAATGAGTGATTTAGAAATTAATAAAATAAAGTAAAGATAAACAAGCATCTAAACCATTTCATGACTTTACTTCTGTAATCACAGGTATTATGTGGGATTGATTTACTGGAATCTTGCGGTCTTGTTCCTGTAATTATATGTATTCAGGTATCTAAAAGCAACAATGCATAGCCGTTTAGTGGTGATAGACGATCACACAAGGCTTGTATTATGCCTTGCCACTTAAACAGTAACACGAGCCTTGGCATTTCTAACCTGCCATACATAGCCTGACATTCTATACACACCTTTACGTATACAATATTAAATTTCTTTCTTCAATATTTTACTGAAATATTTATCGCAACATAATAGCAATGAAATTCAAAGATTCTCTTAACTGTTTGGTTTTATTACTTCTTTAAATTTAGAAAAAGGATTGACTATCTATATCGTTAAGTAGGTTGCTCAGGTAGGACTACTTTATACTCTTTTTTATTATTCATATAACTGTAATCTAATATAATTTATCCGTAGTCAAAAAAAAGTTCTTACTACAGCTTTGTTGTTATGTACAAGCATCATAAAATCTGTAGAAATGTTACAATACAAAGCCCATAAAAATATTCATAAAAATATCACTTAGAGGAAAGTGAATTCACAAAATATATTTTCCGCTCCAGAGCTTTAATATTTAATATTTCAGAGACTTTTTGGGTGTAATGACAAGTTGAATTTATCAAAACGAATCTACTTTTAGAGTATTGCGTGACAAAACAGTATTAAGTAAAATAAACAGAAAATAATACAAGTCGTGTACAAACGATTCTAGCTTGGATGTTGATCGAGGAATCCATTCAGCTGCAGGCTACAAAAGGAGAAAATAAAAGGTTATCATTACCAACAATTTTTAATTTCACAAAATTAATACACACACACACACACATATATATATATATATATATATATCATGCATAATGTTTTATTTACAAATTATACAGATAATTATTGCGCTGCTGCACCTACCTTTTCAATGCATATTTTCCTATTTTTAAAGATTGTCTGGAAGAGATCGCTACTAAGCGATAAGACCGCCTTTGTACATTACTATCTCTATGTGTATTTACACACTGTTTTATGTCTTTTTTTTTCTGATAAAGTTTATTGTATTCTATTCTATATATCTATATTAATTATCTATATTAATGTACCTGCTCTAGTGTAAAATAAAAAGTAACTAAGCACCGGGAGGTATACGGGTTCGATGCCCGCTCGGGATGGATATTTTTATTAGTGCAGGTTTTTTTCCCGTTTGTATGTCTTTCATTGTAGTTCTACCTACCGTGCCTTGGAAACCACGTTAAGCTGTCAGTCCCGGGAATCCCGGAATGTCCAAACGGACCTCTTATTTTGTGACGACTATAGGGAAGTAGGTACACACACAGGTAGGGAATATTATATCTGCCAAACCGCAGTGGAACAGCTTGGTGGGTTAAGCTCCAATCCTACTCCTATATAGAGAAAGGCTGAATCGTATATAAAATTTACAGTGTTAATTTATTTATTTTACAAAATTATGTTATTCTTAGAATGATGCAGAGCTGACATAATACAGTGAACACACCTGGTCAACACTGAGTTTTCAATAGTTAATAGTTTCAAAGTAAAAGAATTTTCATTTCATTTTACGGGCAGCAGCGTCTTCGGCGCGACAAAGCTAGCCCTGCGGTCACCAACCCGCCTGCCCAGCGTTTTGACTAGGGGCAACACACATGAGTTCACGCCATATTTGGCGCGAACTTGTGGAGGCCTATGTCCAGCAGTGGACTGCTATAGGATAAAATGATGATGATGATGATGATGATGATAAAGAATAATAATCCCTAAAATGATTTTAATAAAAAAATAACAACTTGTAAACCTTTAAGCTAATAATAATAAGTTAGTTTCCATTATTTAATATTTTGTAAATTTTGTAATAAAAAAAGTTACTTAAAAGAGTTGGATTTTAATCATTTCAAATTCAATTTCAATGTCCTTTTATTATCAGACGACAATGTAGTTTATTTATCTACGGCTGATTAGCAAGCTGAATCCCATCAAATGATTTTTATTTACTATATAAACCATTAGTTTATAAATTAATTAAGAACTAAGAAAATGAAAGACAAAACAGTCGCAATCTGTTTGTCTTACCCGTGCGAAAAGCTAGGATCTTTGAATATACACGTTTCAATTACATTAATGGTTGCTACCTGAGCATTTCCATCTGCAGAATCCGAAGTCTTGTATTAACTTGCATTACGGTCCTTATTACGGCTTGGATTTTTTAATATCCTCGCCTTGTTTAAAGATAAGATGCTCGTAGTTTCATTTCCCGGAGCTGATGTTAACAAACGCGCTGACTTTATAATATAGAAATATTATACCGTGAAGATAATTTAAAATTATAAGAATAAACAGCTATTGAGATAGTTCTAGTGTTGTTTAAAACGAACGGAACTATGGTTTTGTATCGCATGTACTTTTAATTATAATTATGTATTTTAAGTCAATTGGAATGGATTATTTTTTAAAAATTAAAAAAATTAAGCAAAAATAAATTTAAAAGCCTAATGATTCGAATACTTTAACTGGTAGTATTAAGTAAACTGCCATATTTGCAATATGTATTATGCAGTAAACTGCCTTATCAACACATATTGTAAAAATGTAAATATAATATGTTTTTGAACGCTAATCTCAAAAACGGCTTGTTCGATTTAGATGCAGTTTTCATTAATCCATTGTTTAAGCTTCACTTAACATTTACTGTTTGTTTCATGTCAATCGTTACATAAATAAAAAGCTATACCAATTTAAATAATCACGTTGAACATATAAATACCCAACCGACGGTGTTTATAATCCAAAATAAACCAAAAAATATATGCAAAAAAATGCTGTCCAAGGTCAATATTCCACGTGTACGAAATCGTGGGCACAGCTAGTTTGCAATAATAATTGCATATATGGCAGTTTAATTGCAAATATGGTAATGGCAATGATATGGCAATTATATAGCAAAATTGGCAGTATAAATATAGTTAATTTATTATTATTATGTACGAGAAGACACTTTTGTCCACCTACAGGGGAGCTTTGGTAGATTATAAATTGTTACAATATACAACAAGCTACCATCGTTTAATGTTTTAATCTTTAAATTATAAAAGTCAACAAATATGATTGACAGGTCAAAAAATAATAATAACATTTGAGTTTTTGATGTTGATTAATTTATTATAGCTTATCATTACTTTCAAGTGCTTTATGAAATAATAATTGGTGGAAACTTTGCTGGAATTTGTAAAATTAATTTGTGTTGAGTCAGGGGTACCACTGCAACTTCTGTCGAAAGTTGTATTGTGGTATACGGGTATGCGACCCCGGCTTCCCGAGCTGCTACTGTCTCTGGCCCCCTCCCGTCGAGACAGTAGTATCCCCACTGAAAGTCTGCTTCGGCGAGGGTGGCAACCCAATGTAGATATTGCGAAGGGGTTTGGTACACTCGGCGATTCAGCAAGGCAAGGTGATGGCCTAGGGCGACGGCAGAGGGCGTACAGTTACCGTCGGCCAGACACATCATCCGACCTCTTCCACAGTCGTATCGGTTCACCGTTCCACTGAATTAGGGAGGGGGAGGACGAGTGTGTGCGCCTGCGTATGCGCGAACGCTTGCGCACCTTAATATATCCTGCGCAGTTGACTGCTTCCGATTCATGGACTCCGTGTACGCTAAGTCCTATGGCGATGGGTTGAGGTAGAGAGGTCCGGCGGGATGCGAGCCGGGCTTTGTCTGATACCTACACATAGGCGGCCCCAGGGGCGTGAATACACGTCCTGGTCGCCTTCGCATTGCAAGTATGGGACGACAATGCGAACTCGGCAGCACCTGGGGTGACAGAGCAGCCCTATTTAGGGAGGCACTGCTCTCCTCGCTCAGCCGAGGAGGGGGCTAGAAAAGGTGCCCTAAAAAAAGGCTCGTCCCAACCCGGAAAGTGGTAGTAACCGCGGCTGCCACTGCATCAATCTAATTCGTGGTCGACGTAACAGAAAGAGTAAAACAATCATGAAACCGCCGACCATGATATTTGGCGCGTGGAATGTAAGAACGCTCATTGACCGAGATGGCAACGCCTGCCCCGAACGCAAAACCGCTATAGTAGCTCGTGAACTTCTTCGTTATAATGTCGATGTGGCTGCACTCAGCGAAACACATCTCGCTGATGAAGGAGAGCTGGTGGAGGTTGGGGGCGGTTACACTTTCTTCTGGAAGGGTACCCCTTCATCTGAACCTCGTAGGTCTGGGGTAGGATTTGCCATCAAAACTCAATTAACAAAGCGACTTCATGAATGTCCTGTGCACATCACGGACCGCGTTACCACGCTGCGCCTTCACCTGGACTCGGACAACTACCTTAATGTCATCAGTGTTTATGCACCAACGCTGGACAAGTCTGATGACATCAAGGACAAATTCTATGAGGAATTATCTCAATGCCTTAACAACATCAACAGCGAAGAGCAGATATTGCTGCTAGGCGATTTCAATGCCAGAGTTGGCCGAGACTATGAGGCTTGGCCTGGAGTTCTGGGCAGACATGGAGTCGGCAACATGAACAGCAATGGTCAGTTGCTGCTCAGTCTATGTGCTCAATACGACCTTGCGATATCGAACACTATGTTTCGGCTTGCCGCTAAGCACAAGACAACCTGGATGCACCCGCGGTCTAAACACTGGCATTTGATAGACTACGCCATCATACGGCAACGAGATATCAGTCAAGTACAAGTCACCCGTGTTATGAGAGGTGCGCACTGTTGGACTGACCATCGACTCATTGTCACCAAGCTAAGACTCCGCCTCCGCCGGCCTCGTAGATCTATAGAGAAAAAGCCTGTGTGTTTAAACGTAGATAGGCTAAAGTGCTGCGAGGCTAGAAAACAATATGCCGAAGCCTTATCGGGAAATCTGTTGCCTGCTAATGAGACGGATGATGTCAGTGCTGCTTGGGGAGCTATGTCTAGTCATATTATGGAAACCGCGTTAGCTACATTGGGCACCAAAGACCGGCGTAGTGAAGACTGGTTCGATGACAACAATGAGGCTCTCCGGGCAGCACTCGACAAACATCGGGAACTCTTGCGACAGCACAGTAGAAGAGGCGGAAACATTGCGGCGGTCAAAGCGAGTGACCAAGAATTGCGCAAGCTGTCTCGTCAGATAAAAGATAAGTGGTGGCGTGACAAAGCTTGTCAAATGCAGTGGCTTGCTGACACTAATCAGCTTCGGGAGTTTTACTGCGAATTGCGAAAGCTGCTTGGTATTTCCTGCCGAGCAAAAGTACCTCTGAGGTCTTTAGACAGTTCACACCTCCTCACTAGCAAGGAGGAAGTATTAAAACGCTGGGCTGAACACTTTAACACTCTATTCAACGTGGATCGATCAGCGGATCTGCGAAACATCAGCTTAATGCCTCAACTCCCTTTATCTATCGAGCTAGATGAGCCACTGACGTTCGACGAGGTTGTCACCGCCATCAGACAGCAGAAAAATAAGCGGGCAGCTGGCATTGACCATATACCAAGCGAGCTGTTGAAGTACGGCGGTAAGGATTTGCACACGTCTCTTTGGAAACTGTTTGTCCGAATGTGGGTGGAGGAGCGAGTCCCAGACGATTTCAAATTGTCTCGTATTAGTGCCCTTTACAAGAACCGGGGCGATCGTTCTGACTGTAGTTCATATCGCGGTATTTCAATATTATCTGCTCCTGGGAAGGTCTTTGCCAGAGTTCTATTGAACCGCCTAAGGGACTTATCAGAAAGGATCCTGCCTGAAACCCAGTTTGGCTTCCGACCTAACCGAGGCACATGTGAAGCTATTTTCTCGGTGCGTCAACTTCAGGAGAAAAGCAGAGAACAGGGACGTCAGCTGTATCTCTGCTTTGTTGACTTGGAGAAAGCATTCGACAGTGTGCCTCGCGAAGCCCTCTGGATAGTACTGGGAAAGCTAGGATGCACAGAGAAGTTTGTGAGACTTCTGCGACTCCTGCATGACAATATGCAGTGCTGCGTCTCCGTAGACGGCGAAAAGTCCGACTTTTTTCCCGTTACTTGTGGGGTAAAGCAAGGGTGTGTCCTAGCACCCACACTGTTCGCGCTATACTTTGCAGTAGTAGTCAAGGAGATCCTACAAGCTGTTTCTGAAGGAGTTCGCATTCGCTTTCGCACTGATGGCAGTCTTTTCAACTTAGCTAGACTTAAGGCGCGCACCAAAGTCTCTTATGCATTGATCACAGAGATCATGTACGCTGATGACCTGTGCTTTTTGGCAGAATCCCCAGACGGCCTGCAACAGCTGATGTCCGCTTTCCACCAAGCATGTTGCAAATTCGGCCTAAAGATCAATGTTAAAAAGACGGAAGTAATGTCTCTAGACATCCATGGTCGGGAGACACTGACCATTAAGCTTGGTGAGGATGTGCTGAAACAGGTCGATAAATTTCGTTATCTGGGGAACACTATAACAGCTAATTGTGACCTTGATGCCGAGATCAACAGCAGGATAAGTGCTGCAGCTGCAACATTTGGAAAGCTGTGTTCCAAGGTCTTCTGCTCGCATGACCTTAAGCTGGCTACTAAGATCTCGGTTTATATGTCGATCGTGCTGCCAAACCTTCTCTACTCTTCCGAAACCTGGTGTGTGTATCGTCGTCATATACGCACTCTCGATCGATTCCACCTTAAATGCCTGCGCACCATCATGAAGATCAGATGGTCCGATCGGGTACGTAATACCGAAGTTCTAAGACGGGCCAATGTTGGTGGCATTGAGGCATATTTGATGCGTCGCCAACTTCGGTGGTGCGGTCATGTATCACGGATGTCGGAGGAGAGAGTGGCGAAGCGCATCTTTTACTCTGAGCTGGAGGAAGGCCAGCGAAAGCATGGTGGACAACTCCTCAGATACAAAGATGTTCTGAAACGTCACATGAAAAGATGCAATATAGAGCCCTCTCGATGGGAGAGTTTGGCAGCACAGCGACCGGAATGGCGCGAGATCGTGAGGGAGCGTACTGGTGAATTTGAGGAGCAGCGACTAGCTGACCTCGACGCCAAGCGCGATGAGCTCAGGGACCGTCCACTCGCCGCCATTCACTTTAACTATGAGAGCGGTAAGCTCACTTGCCCACTTTGTGCAAGGGAGTTTACTGCAAAAATCGGCTATATAAGCCATCTCCGTGCGCACCAGCGCCTAGCCCTGTAAGGGGTCGAAGTGGTCGCCATGGCCGAAATTCGGTCGGATACATACAAATTTGTGTTATTATTTTCATTATGTACACGTAGCCACTATTTTAGCCCCTCGATTATTGTTTTATAATTTTTTTTTATTTCAATTGTTTCAAAAAAATGTTTAACCTATTCATTACCAACAATCGCTAATTTCAAATTTTTTGGCTCTTGCAAATTGAATTCTAATCGAGATATTTTTGTAACACCACAGCTTTGTAAACCTCAAAGTTTTTTGAGCTGTTTCTCATTGTTGATTAAAAACTGAAACAAAATTGTCATATGTCTAACGAGTTTGGATAAATGTATATTGCCGATTCTCAGTGATGGAATTCATCGAAATTCGGATCGCCTTAACTATAGAATAGGCCACTGTTAACTTTCAGGATTTATTAAAATAAATTTTATAATAACATAAAAATTACATTTTTTTATGAAATGGTCCACGATAAATGTTTCAGTCGTATATAGATTATGGAGCAACAAAAATAAATTTTACAATCATGTTGCAGTACTACAGTAGTGGTGAACAGTTTTACAATCCGCATACGTTGTGAAACATCGAATCTAAAAAGATTAGAATTTTTTACGTTCGATAGCGAAAATAACTAAAAATATAAAACTGATCCAAGTTTTATTTGCGCAAATTTTTTATCGTACAACAAACCATTTTGTATATATTTAATTTTATTAGATAAGGAATCAAACTATAGTATATTAATCATTTCTTTATTTTTATTTTAGCATGTTCTATTCATTTATATTTGTATTGTAAATTAATAAACAATTCAACCTCTTGCAGTTCGCTGCTGGATATAGGTCTCCTCAAGGTAGTTTCAAACATCCCAGTTACCCGCAATACTCATATCGATTCCGTAATCTTTATATTGTCAATAAAAGTAAGCTTATACACACGTAGTACGATAATATGCCCCAGTAGTTTTAATGTATCATCAGTGATTTTAAACTATTGACATTAGACTAAATGGACAAAATTCCAGACATGACACTTACATTATTAGATCTATCCATTTTGTTAAAGTTGAAAAAATTGATGTTTTTTCAACTTTAAGAAAGGAGTATAATAAAGACTCATCTAAGATTTTTCATGAGCATCGATAGATATAACTTGTCATCATCATAAATGAAATACATTCATGACACATCTGAATGGAAATACAATCACAACCAAATAGAATTTATTGATAGAAAATGTAGACTATCTTACAAAACACCATGAAAATTTTAATGACAATGAACTTTATTAAACAAATTTTAAAATTAACAAACCACTAATAACGTAAGCTTTTCATTTGTCTTAAACATGTTCTATTTTTAAATATCACAGTTGAAAATGAAATATGTTATATTGCACTGTACAAATTGTCAATTTTAATTCAAAGTGAAAAGTGGATATAGCCTTATACGGCCTTCGTGAGTCTCTATCGCGAACATTAGAAATCTGGAAGTTTTCCAATTCCAAATTCGTGGAACCATTCCAGAAAATTGGATTTCTTCGTATGCTCGCCTCTTGATTCCAAGCTGTGGCATGATTAATGTTTTACCCTTTGTTTATTAAATATCTTGATTCGAAAGCTAATGAGTTAACGACTCTGAGTTTATTACAGAAGTTAATGTTTAGTTTAGTTCGTTAATACTCAAAAAATTATGCTCCAATTTTCATACTAATAAGATCGAATAAAGCGAGTCGATTTGGTTTATCCTTGATATAATTTTTGTGGCACTTATATTTCAGTACCGACATAACGTGACATATTTTTTTTAATACGCAGATTATATAATTGTGTTTACTCGCAAACAAAAAAAAATGACTTCAATTACAACGTAAGTAGACGAAAAAATTTAAAAAATGCACTAGCATTATATATATATATATATATATATATATATATATATACAATTTTTGTTTAGTCTTGTTATACAAATGACTAAACATACAAAGAACATAAACGAACATACCGATTCATCGTAAACATCTACTTTTATAATAAACACTAGCTGTGCCCGCGGCTTTACCCGCGTTATTTTGAGGAAAAACATACTAAAATATTTTTAAACCATTAATGACCAACTCGGGCGACTTACACAGGCGCGCCACTCGACGCGGAGTCGTTTCATTGGATCTTACGTTATCTCCTAAATTATGCAACCAAAAATTCTATAAAATACCAAGCTTATCTTCATAAACTGCCTTGTGTATAAAATGTTTTTTCAGGACTCATATACCTGGCTAATAATCTATATGTATTATTTTAAGTATGAAATAAATACAATTGGAGTGTTTGTTTGTAATATTAAAATAGCCGCTTTTACTAACTGCATATGGTACATATACCAAAATAACATTTTTTATAATATTTGTCTGTTTGTTTCGGCTAATCTCTGAAACTACTGGACCGATATTGATGGGACTTTCACCAGTTTATAGCTGATTTAATAAGGAGTAACTTAAGCAAATGGAATATATAATAATATTGTTATATTAGAAACTAGCGACCCGCACCGGCTTCGCACGAGCAATGTTGATACTAAATATACTACAGAATGTCTTTATATACAACGTTCACAGCTTTTTTGTCATTAGATAACACAAAAATGTTTTCTTTAGAGGTTAATCTTGAAAGAGCGACATATATTTTGCTATGTGAAAAACACTCAAGCTCAAATCTAAGCCGCGACATTGAAAGTTTGACCCTGCAATTTATTAATGGTTTATAAAATTTACTGAGTTCTTGTTTGAACTCACACCTTAAAACTATATGATTACGAACAAATCGCCACATTATCTAGTAGATTATTTGAAAGAGTTTAATAAAAAGGATACTACTTTGAGGCACACAAGACACAGCGTATACTTTAACCCAGTACTTAAACACTGCATTACTAATATTATTGAGTATGTTATCTTCTACAGTCAACTTTGACATCAGCAGGTTTACGATGGACACTTTAATACAACACAATAATCTCAACAATATATTTATCTGTGTATTAGAGTACTATAAAATAATAAAACTAAAAAAGATCAAAGCAAGTTTAACCTTTATGTAAACGATCCCAAAGGTCCGGATAAAACGATGTATATCCAACGAATCCAACATTGAATCGAGTCCAATCACGGCGACAGTTACTGATTGAAGCGTATACCTTACTATGCGGAATTATAAATCATCTTGTTCATTTTACTTTAGTTACATTTTGATATCGACCGAATGAAAATCGTTTGAAAATTCTTCCCGTAAAACCATTTTAAAACTGTACTTGTTTTTCAGCCAACCATGGTGAAATATATTACAAATAGTGTAAATAAAAATAAATAAATATGCTTCTTCTTTAATTACCAACTCCTTTTCGGTACAAGCTGTTCGGTTATGAAATGCTTTACCTGTAAATATAAGGTGGGCACAATCACCAGACACTTTTAAAAGTTACTAAAAGAAACACTATTTAAACTTATCAGTCACATTATAAGTTTATAAATTAATTTACTACAAATATATATTACTGACAATGACTTTAGCCGGTCCTTCCTCTCTTCTGTCGTATGTATATTCGTATTTTTATATGTTTATATATATTTGATATATATATATATGTATACACACACACACACACACACACACACACACACACACACACACACATATATATATATATATATATATATATATATATATATATATATATATATATATATATATATATCGATACCTCGGGGCTCAAAGGGCGTAAGCACCAAAACTCGATTTTACAGGAGAGCCAAAAAACAAAAAACAAAAAAATATTTTCGACATAACTTTCTCAATTATTGTCCTAAATAAACCATTCTAGGACCAAAAGTTTTATTTTTTTATGATGCAGAACTTTGTATAATTATATTTCAAATAAATTTAAAAGTAACAAAAATAGCTTGTCTATACGCCTCGGAAAATCGAATGATTGGGGCGTTTACGCCCGAAAAATCAATGGATATTTGATTAGTGATGGTTGTAACCGTATTTAAGTGTATAATCTATGGTTGTAACGGTCAATTTTCTCACTATTTCTATCAGTTTGTAGACAGCTGCTTTGTTTTCTTCATTTAGGTAATCGATTTAAGTGCAATTTTTATGAACTTTATTAACTTTTGTATATAATTATGTACTTTATTAACCTTTTTATAGATTTTATTACCATTTATCGACTCAGATAACTAATTAATTATACAAATACCTAATTATTGATTTTATCTATACTTAATAGCCTAACCTATCTAAAACCTATTCCAAAACTCATTTATTATAAAAAAAAAATGATAAATAAAATTCACTTGTTATTGAAAATATTGTTTATTAAACAAAGTAAGAAAAAGACTCTTATTTTTATATAATTTCAGTTGTAACGAAACATCTTATTAACGTAAAGCAGAATGAACGATTAAAACTAAATTGTACTGAAATGGCAAGTACTTAGGTATCGCTACAAAATTTTGCGCTAATGTCTAATCTTCTGTTTAAAACGTATAGAAAATACAAGGAACTCTTGAGATCAATTATATATTATTTATGAAGTCTTTTGGTAAAAGTTATTAGGTAATCTTAAGTATTGCTACCTACTAAAATAGCAGACTCATTAAAATTTGACCATCCTTGAATAACGAATGTTTGACAAACATATTGATTATAAACAAATAATCTGTGAGGCTAATAAAACAACTGCTACTATTAAAAATCTATCTTACAATGAGAAAAATAAGTGCATAAACAAAATAAATTTCTGAATAGGATTCAGGGACAATGATAAATTCAATAATTTTTGCGTCACCTGCGTTACATATTATTTAAACAATTTTAGTCAATAATAGACTGTGGAACCATTAACATTACACATACATTTAATAAAATGACCAAAACTTAGGTACCTGCACTTACAAAACTAGAAATATTAAATTTGGTTAAAAATATTATCACACTATAACGTTTAACTTAAACATTAATGACCCTTAATCAAGAAATCACAATCACAAGCAAAGCTCTCGCAATCACATAATATATAGGTAGATATGGTTGACCAATTAAGGGATAATTGTTAGACGTATGTGTCATTTTATTTTAGAGTACATAAATGTTTAAGGGTGTATCTGGTAAGTTGATTCTTTAGAAATGGTTATGTTCGGGCTTAAGCACCACGTAAGAATATTCGTATCATCTACGGTGTCGTTTACTCCCATCACGTTTATGATTATTAACAATGATTGCTGTTACGACACAAAAACTGAAAAAATATGTTTTATTTTTTACAAAAAATAGGTCACTTTTTGGCAAATAGGAAGACTTTAAATATACAGATCGATAGAGGAGAAAAAAATAAGTAAGGCTGCATTAAAAAGTCAATTTCGCCAAAATGGCGGTTACGCCCTTTGAGCCCCGAGGTATCGATATATTCAACTGAGGTAGGGCACAGCAGGAATTTCCTGCTCAAAATATGGAGCAGCCCGACTGGGGTAGTACCTCGACCTTACAGAAGATCACAGCAAAATAATACTGTTTTCAAGCAGTATTGTGTTCCTGTTGGTGAGTAAGGTGACCAGAGCTCCTGGCGGATTGGGGATTGGGTCGGCAACGCGCTTGCGATGCTTCTGGTGTTGCAAGTGTCTATAGGCTGCGGTAGTCGCTTACCATCAGGTGAGCCGTACGCTTGTTTGCCGACCTAGTGACATAAAAAATAAATAAATAAATATATATATATATATATATATGTCTGTGCGTAATGTGTATATGTATGTATGTTTACGTATTATATGTATATATTATGTATGTACACGTCCATGCCGTCTAATTCTTTTGTCATGTCCTTTTCATGCTAGAGGTTGTCTGGAAGAGATCGCTCTTTTAGCGATAAGACCGCCTTTTGTATATGTCTATATTTTCTTTTTCGGTGTAATTTTTTTTTCTCTGATAGTGTAATAAAGAGTATTTGTATTATATTGTAAATATTAGTTTCAAAATCAATTACTTTTAAACAAATAACTAAAAATGTTTATGTGGTATTATTTAGTAAAGTAATACTTCTTCAGCCTATCGCAGTTCACTGATGGACATGAGCCTCTCTAAGCTCGCGGCAAACATCCCGGCTGCAATCTCCATCCAGCCTCCACCAGCAATCTCACGTATATCGTCGGTCAAACGGCCCGCACTGAGTTTGCCACTTGGGTATCTTCAAATCAAGAGTGAATAGGAATCTTCTAGACAAGCGCGCACTATCTTAGGCTGCATCTTCACTTACCATCAGGTGAGATCGCAGTCAAGCGCTAGTCTATATAATTAAAAAAAAGCTCAATGTCACTTCAACTTGCTTATTCTACAGGCTATCTCTGTTAGTTTTATCATACTTTTGAGAGAGACCTCAAGCATCTCCGCCCCGGCGGTTAGTGCATACTAGCGCTCACAGTTGGCGGTTTTTGGTCAGCAGGAATCTGACATAACCACTTTGGCCGCCGGAAGGTATCCATGATGGATTCTCCCCATGTAAAAAAAGGTAGACATAATACTGAACAACTTCGAGCCTTTAGGTCGCCCAGCATTTGGCTCAGCTTCCCCAACGTCTCCGTAAAGATGACGATATCGTCGGAGAAACGAAGGTAAAAGATTTTTTCGCCGTTGACGTTGATGCTTCGACCACCTCAAACCAAGGTCTTAAAGATATTCTCCAGTGCAGTGGAAAACAGTGTGGATATTACATCTCTCTGTCTTATCCCGCGATGAAGAATAATGGATCTTGTTCGCTTGTCTTGGATATGGAGGTTCATTGTCACCACATCGTACATACATCTCAGGACCTCGCTATATCGCCAGTCGATATGACATCTCTGCAGATAATCCGCACAGTATGGATGTGATCTACGATGCTTTAGCCATTTTGGAGCCCACCCTGTTCCGATTTTTTTCAACCACTTGTTGACACTTGATTGGATCGCACTATTACGTACAACTGGCAATTATGTAAATTATTACATAGGTATCTACATATAGATGTATTTATCCATATTATTGGATAAATAAATATTTTGAATGGAATACATTAATAATATTAATAATATTAATGTATTTATTTATTTATTTATTTATTGATTTACACTTTCGCACACTAATACAAGGTTTTAACAGCATAACAAATGAAATATAAAAATAAAATTTGAATCAGCTGCAACAGGCGGCCTGATCGCTAATACAGCGATCTCTTCCAGGCAATCTTTGGGCAGAGGACTAAATAAGAAGTGTGGGATGGGGCGCAAAAATGTTATGTAACATACATATGAACATGTTATAGTCACAAACGTTCATGTACACCAAATACATTTACTTACATATACATACATTCAGATACATACATATACATATACATATACATATGCACATACATACACATACATATACATACACATACACATACATACACAAATACATATATATCAATAATAGTAAAAAAAATGTATATTAATATATATAGCAAATATTTAAATCTCTGTTAGAGCTTATAGCTTATTATTTAATCTTTAGTTTGAAAATTGATTATGAGATACGCGTTGATATCAATATTGCCCGTTTGTACATAGGAATGTAATAAATAAAAATTTTGTTTTTGATTCTGAAAAGTGAATATCGATAATAAAAAACTTAGGAAACTGAGAAAGAAAAGATATTTTAATGAGAAGATTAAGATCGTGCATTGTATGTTAAAAATACATGTTCCTAAAAATTTAAACAAGCATAAACTGCACAGTATATTAACCTAGTTTCTCCTAGTATATTAACTTAGTCTCTATTGTAAAGTGATCTGGAAAGAATCTAAGTATCTACTGGAAATCGACGACGTTAATTTAATTGTAGATACGTGTCCTATTACATTTTTTTTTAAAATCATAAACACAATGTTAATGAATTTAAGTAAAATTCAAGCTCACTAATTCAACGTGGTCAAGTCAAATGTGCCACTACTACAGAAATAGAGAAAATCGCACGCAAATGAATATTCTGTCTTCACGCTATGGGTATTTCATTCACAGTGAAAAACAAATAGCCAATAGAAAGTTACAAGCCCGTGAATCAAAATCGTTCGAACAGGAACAATTACTAGTGGAATCGTTTTAATTGTGCACGTTTCATTCAGAGGCGGAACGGCCGTCAACATTTATTTGGCCGGCTGATAGCTTAGCGCCATAGTAATCTGCGCCAGTGTATTTGCACTAAATGTTCGAATACCTACGAAGAAAACCTAATGTTCGAGTACTTTATTGAGTTGGCATTTAACACAAAGAATTTTATTTAAAATGTTATTTGAATTAAATTTATGGTAAAAATCAAAGAGAAATAACTTTCATTTACCTTTTAGGTATACCTTTGAGGTATTTGTTAAGTTATACCTATTCTGTCTTTTAAGAGGCTTATTAAAGTAATAGATACAATTTCTACTCTGATTGAAAGAATGATAAATAAGAGCATTATAAAATATGTACCCGCGTACCATTATCCCTATGACAATTTATCCCTTATTTTGACCCCTACAGCCAAAATCCCGACTTACCTTTATCTAGTTTTACTTATAATTACTCCTATAATATTCAAGTTAAAATGTTATGTACAAAATTTATTTTAACGTATAAAGTTTTTAATGGACTGGATCAATACTATTATGTGTGAAATACGACTTAAATTTATTCCAAAGTTTATACAAAACACGCCAATAAATATGTTCTAGTAAAAGTACAATCTACTTTTTGATAAAGTTTAATTACACTTTTTCGATCAATAACACACTTCATTAACGAAAAATGTATAACTTTCCACATATTATTTGAGATTCGTAACTAATATAGAAAAAATTATATAATAGTAAAAGAACTTATTGATAGATTTAGTTGCTTAAAAATTTAAACTTTTATTTTTTACGAACAAAACAAACAAATTTTAAATTTTGGACACATACCATTGTCTCTTTGAAGATCAATTAATGAAGTTAATTCATATACCTAATATTTAAACAATTCGTACATTCGTATTCGTCCATTGAGATATGAACCTCGCATTGGACTCATAATACTTTGATATGTTATTCTTCTGCATACGTGTTTGCTACTGAACCCTTTTTTCCACCTCACACTAGGACTAATTTGCCGTAATTTTTGTTAACACGATTAAAATTTTGTGCTATTCCAATTCAAATGTATGATTAATTTAATTAATTTAAAATATTATGTAACGGACCACGGTAACCGACGGACAAAATGTAATGAAATGTAAATGATATCAATTAATGCATTTAGGCTTATTGATCCCTCGTTAAAAATTATTTATATTTTGGCTATCTGAGAGCGAAGTTATTAGACGTTTTGTAAAAGTAAGGTTATGTTACAATGTCTATAAAAAACCCGATCCCTAAGTTCTTAAAACACTAACGTTTATTATATTTAGAGAAGAATGTTTGAAAACTCATTACAAACGTACGTAACGTCAATAACTTGAAACCATCAATAATTATATCAAGAATGGACTCAGAACGCATCGGAAAACAGAAACATGAAACGAGTGGCGGGACTCGGGAGGAGATGGCGCGGTGGCTGTGTCAGTCAGCTGTCAAAGCTGAAATTAAAAAAATGATTTATTTTCAATCAATACGAAATCGATAATCATTTTGGTTTATCAGAAATTACTGATATTTTCGCTATTATTGTAAGTAACTTTATTTAAATACACTTTATTGTTTACAACTTCAATTGTGCATCTAAATACTTTGAGTTAATTAACTTGTGCAAACCTTTTATTTTTGAATTCTGTAATCGAGTATGGTTGTATCGACACCCAATTTATTTGAAGAAGGCTATCTTTTTCATTTTTCTACGCTTCCATAGTCAGGACTGTGCTGATTTTTTATGTTTTAAATAAAAAATATGACCAATTTTTTAAGCCATATCTCTACTTATTACATTTTGGCCCACTAGTCCCCGTATCCTTTAGTCACTCAATTTTTTTCCTGCGCGGTCTCGCTTTCCTATTGACTGGAGACCAGTCAAAATCAAGTACACCGCGGACTATTGTTAGTATTTTTCGCTAAAAGATCTGAAGACGGTGGACAAGATTCCATTTGATTACCAGACCGAGAAGCCTACTCAAGTCTACTCAATAATTATATTTGTAATTAATTATTTATTACAGTAAATGTATGCGGTTAGTGCACAGTCTTTCATTTTAAATACACACATATTCAATATTACATATAAGAGCATATCTTAAAATTTTAATGACAAAATAGAAGTCTTGTAATTTACGCAATGTTCAATGAGAATTAGAAACAAATCAAACATCGGTACATGACAATGAAAGGTACCATTTATGGTCACAACTGTCGATAAGAGTGCACAATGGCTCGGGGTACGAAAACAAGAGAATCCAGTCTTTTGTCTCACACAAACAATATGAAAAAGCATGAAATGATGGCTCCGTGAATTCACAAGATTTATGAAGGACAGATATTGTGATATGAAATAATATTTTTTTTATTCAAAATGAACATTCACGTGGCTTTTGTTAAACACCATACATTATGCTTATCCTATTTTTAGCGATTTATTACTTAATACTGCATATCGCTAGTCCTGTCACTGCCTAGTAAGGCTAGGATGTGATCCGATACTGACGATTTTTTTTTTATGGTCTTACAATTACTTTTTTTTATATGTTATTTTTTTACGTACTCGTATAGCCTGAGCAATACTGTTTTATTAGCTTACTTCTTTTTCAATATACATGAAAATATTACAATTAAAAAATAAAACTAAAAATTATTATTTCAGATTAAATAAATCTCAATATTAAAAGTCTCATTTCTATTTCACATTTTCATTAACAGTAAGTCAATATCAACTTGTTAAGCATACATGATCAAGATAAATCGAATGGTTTTCTAGAAAATTCTTCCGAATTCGAGTGCAAAGCAAATGGTTCCGTTTCAATCGACGCTGTCCGTATCAATTACCAAAAATGGTTCTTACAGGCTTTGAAACTATCAAATATATTAATCATTATATCAGGCGTCTTTCTTTCGTGGCAAAATAATGTAAGAATGAATATTGTGATGAAAATGACTTATATATAGGTATATACATATATATGTGTGTGTGTGTATATGTCTGTGTCAGTATATTTTTTCTAATAAAATTCATACGTAATTTACACTAAATTGTTGTATGAAAGTTAAAATACAAAATGATTAAAAAGCCCCTTATTCATATACTTGACTTTCGTGTGTAATTAATTAGCCTTTGGGATCACTTTTATGATAATAACATGGTACATTACTTATTATTATTTATTAAGCTTCGGGTCGTTTAATTGTATTTGAAGTAAAAATTAACACATATTCTCTTGAGATTATACTCGTAAATGGGAAAATATGTCATTCAAATAGTTAAAAGCTTATAATGAAATAGTATAGTACAAAGAACTTTCACTATTATTATCAATTAGTAAAAATAACGAAATAATAAACTTTGAATTATAAATATTGAAAATACTCAAACTTAATAATATATACAAAAAACGTTACTGAAATTGATACAGTTTGTTTTTCACTTCTTCAATTAAAAGCACGCACTATAACAAACTATCATAAATGGAGCTAGTTCAATGTATTCGTGCTATGTCAAATTGTTGGGAAGAGGCTATCAATTACATATGCACACAGGCTCGCAGGTCGGCACGCAACGTTCGCTACCACTCCAACCGTTGGCTAATTCGAGTAAAACTGGTTGGAGCGAGATATTACCGGATCGAATCGGTTATTACAAGATTTCGGGCTGAATTTAAGGTACGTTTTTCGCTCTACTGACGCTTGTTTGATATGAAATATCGAAGAAAATTCTGCATTACTTTTAGCATTTCGATTTTGGATAAGTAATTTTTAATTAAGATATATAGATATGTTTTCACTTCCCATATATACTACATCTTTTTTTTTTTTTTTTTTTTTTTTTTTTTAGAAAACGGTCTTAAAATAATCACACAGCCAGTAAAATTTATTTATGAAAATTGTTATTACTTTAGAAGGATATATTAAAAATTAAAATCAGCTAAATATTTTTATTTAAAAATTTATCGTATATAGGTAGGTATATATAATAGTAACATAGCATATTTTTACTCTATTGAGCGCCTCTCATGTTTCGAACCTAGCGGTATATGTTTGTAGTGGGATTTCAATTAACCACCCAGGTATGTTTAATAAAAAGCCTTTAAACATCGGATAAAATTAATACCATAGCGCTCCTTTCTTATGCAGTAGAATATTTGCAGATTAATTGTGTCTGTAGCTCCAGTGTTAGTTGGCTAACAGTACACTTATATCTACTTATAGGCTTATTAATAGTACCATTGCTAACAGGCGCTATTTTATGTGCCTCCAAGGATGTTATAATATTATGTGACACACAAAGACAAACAAATCAATACAAAAATTTTATAAACATGTATCTACTATATTGAAGGCATTTTCCCAGCAGCCCACTACCATAAGATACTATTACAAGATACTATACAGTCTGTTTCAGTTCTGTCATGTAAATTTTATGAATGTTAACGGATAATTTCCTTACCAGAAGTTACCAGTGCTGTCAGGACCATTTGTATACTAAAACAAATAATACAATGCCTTTATGTGCTTCCTAATGATCCATAGAGAGAGCTAAAAAGACAAACAGATTAGAAATAAATATTTGTACAATGAGAAATATTCGTTAATGTGTCGGATGAATGGCATTTGCGCAGCAGTCCCACTCCTATAAGGTACTATTTACAGTATATTTTAGTTCAGACCTATGTATTTTATTTACTGTAGTGTAGGTTTTCTTTTATCCTATCAGCCTATTGCAGTCCACTGCTGGACATAGGCCTTCAAAAGTTCGCGCTAAAAATGGCGTGAACTCATGTGTGTTGTCCATAGTCACCACGCCGGGCAGGCGAGTTGGTGACCGCAAGGCTGGCTATGTTGCACTCAAAACGCTGCTGTCTGTGTATTTCAAAGCCAGCAGTTCGATGGTTATCCCGCCATCGGTCGGCTTATAACGTTTTGATAAAATTAATTACAATATAACTTCTGTTGAAGCACATAGTAAAGTTACAAAGTAATTGGATGTTCACTTTTTGAAAGTAATTATAATACTAGTAAATTCAAACTTTTATAAATTTAGTCATATCGATTGTTAGATGTACAATAATGCATAAAATTTCAAAATAAATGAATATGTCGATTCCTTCAAAACTCAAATACGTGTTTTATTGTTACGGTGTATGCATATAATAATATTTTTATTTTGACAAATATGTTTTAGGTTATTTTTAATTGTACTTTTTACGAGGTAATGGAAAGCGACGCAATACAGGAAAAAGTAGTATAAGTCTTGTAAAAAATACTAAAATAATAAACAAATTTCCAGGACTAACGCTTTAGAGTACTTTTTACTTTTATTATTATTTATGGAGCGTAGCAAGAAAGAATTTCTTTGTTTATTAGCAGATGATAAAATTTTCTACTACGCATAAATTTGTCAGCTTATCTCAGCAGTTTTCTTGAACAAAAACGTTAAGGTAGCAAGGTATGTTTTTTTTCCTTTTGTTCTCGAGATTATTCTATTCACTGCCCTCATAAACAAAGACATAAACAGGAAACTCATCACAGTCTATGATATACTTAAATACCCAGTCTTTTAAGACTTTCGAAAAATAGGAGATAACGGTCCCTTATCTAGACGAGTCCCTTTAATCTTTATTCGAGATCAGTGAATAAACAAAAAACTCTTAGACTGATACGACATTATATACCTATCCCTATCTAGCTAGGTAAGAGAGGTAAGAAATAAAATATGGCTTATATGTTTTAGCACCGTAAGTAAAACAAAAACTAAGGGGGTAAAGTATAAGGTAAGTAAGCAAACTTCTTATTTTATTTTGCAATACAAAATTTTTAAAAATATATAAATAATAAATTATATATTTTTCTATTTAAGATTATTTAATCGATAGAAATTATTTAAAATGCGTTTTTTAAATAAAACAAATATTCCTCCGAAATTTAACGTAGGATTATTTGCTTGCCACCGTAAAACATAGTTCTTTGATCTGTCATCATTTTCATCGGTTCGATGATAAAGTTTTATGTGGATTTCAAAGAGTTATTAATATCAGTTCATAATTTTAATATAGGTTCAATGTTTTATCTCATACAAACATCGGATTATTAAGCGATAGTGACTTGGAAGTTTTCTAATTAAATGAAACAAATTTTTAATAATATGAAATATAGAAGCAAGCTACAATTTTTTTTTATTATAATCAACATAAAAAAAATTTTCTCGGGGAAAGTCGTCGTTTTGAAAATTCTCGATGATGTAAATAAAATGATCAAACAGAAGTCAAATAAAAGAAATATGTATTTTCTAATAAGCAAATTTATTATTTAAGATTTATTACACATATCTGCTTAACGTTTACGATATGTCAAGAAGTCTTTGTAAAAATCACTCAAATTATAATTCATAATATTATGATTTACAGTTACTTAAATATAACTAAATTATAGATAGGTTCCCTTTATAGAAATTTTATAGATTTTTTTATTTACATTTAAATAATTTAAAAAAAAAGGCGACACGCAAAATAATATTTCAGAATCTTTAGTCACAGTAAATTTTTAAACTTCACTTAATTACTTTTTTTAAATACTTATATTCATTTACATATAGAATTATTCTATTCACATTAATTTATGTATAAGAAAACGGCAAGTGTCATAATCATATATATATGTACCTTAAAGTCAACATTAAGACAACATTAATTATATTATTTACATCTATTCATAATATTTGAGTTAACCTTAAATGTTATAAATTTCATAGCATCACAGTGAATTCATTTTTTCATATAATCATAATTACTATACAATTACACGTTAGTGCAATAAATATAATTTTCTAACAATGTATGGTGTTAAAAAGGGTTTGTAGAAAAAAGTTTATATTATAATATTTAGTCATTAAATTTTGTTAATTTTAAAGACGCCTATTAAAGGAGATACAGAGATATGTATATATATTTTTTAATATTATGGAAGTAAATATAACTCGAACAAATAATTTATTTATTATTTTCTACGCTTTTTACTTATTGTCTCTGTTTCATTTGAAACAATTTCAAAAAGACCCAAGAATTAGGCCATTGATCAATATTTTCTATAATTCGATTATGATTATAATAATAAATAAAGTCAATAATTAGTTACATATAAGTTACATCAGTTTTTTTTTCCTTCTCAAAAACATTACTATTGTCGGCTTAAAATGTTATACAAAACAATATAAAAAACTTAAATACTTCTTCATTCAATATGCGCTTACAATATTTAAAATGTGAGCATTGACTTATTTACAGGGTAAAGTTTGATTATTACATATATTTTCAAGGAACAAAAATATCTTTCATTATTTATTTCTATTATTAGAAACATTTTATTATATTTTACATGAGCCTATACTGAAGGAAACATCGTACACGTCACACATTTATACATAATACTATCGGAAACATATTTTCATTGCCAAATTTTTACTGAAGTAAAACTTCTTTACGTACGCTTGACTCCCCAAGGAGTAAGCTGGTGAATGCGCGGCGAGAGCGTTACGAAACGTGTGATCGGGCGAGGCGAACGGAAATTGAGAGGAAGATATAAGTTAAATGGAGCTAAAAAAGTTTTACTTCAGTCGCCTGTTCTAAAACATACTCGTTTTTTTTTTTTATAATGATAAATTAATTAATTTATACATATAATACGTCCTAAAACAACGATAAGTGTATGGTATATGGTACATGGAAGTAACATAATATATATTATGAATTATGATTCCTTAGTTAAGATTAGGTGAGAGTTAGCACGACTTAAGTAATGAACAAATAATGTAATCAAAAGCGTTAAAAGAGAAAAAAGAATAGAGGTTAAAGGATAATAATTTATAAGCGAACTTTGTTTCAAAGGAAAAATTCCAAACAAGAATTTTTGTTTAAATCATGATTTTCGTTATGCGTGATATTTATAGATGATAGCCATCTTAAATAACCAACCTACGAAATATTAATTCCCGATATTAATGTTTTGAATAAACAATTTCTTTAGTATAATTTAATTTTATTAAAAATGGACTGGTCCGTCCGTGGTTGGTAAGAGATTTGCTATCCATTGTTTGCTTTATATGTAGGTACATTTGTGTTTTGAACGCTATTTCTGTCTCATCTGGGTGCAATATTTACATTTGTTTACGATTGATGATTACGATTACACTAATTTACGTACAGACGTATATGCATGTATGTTTTTTAGTCATCTAACGTTTGAGCAAACGATCGCGAATATATGTTTATCATAACTATTTATCACAATAAATGTGACCTAAATACAGTTTTTTTATACCGCAATTGCAAAATGTCCTCGACTCGGTTATACAGTCATCTTTTTATATTTAATAAAAAAAATCACGTGCACGTAACAATTGCCTGTACACCAGAAACGAGAGCAGAGAACGGAGCTCATTAGACTCAAAATTGCATAGATGAAATAATTAAGTTCGGAGCTCAAAATGCACGTAGCATATTTAGACCTGGTACAATGCAATCAATACGATGAAAATACTGCGATCAAATACATTTCTTCGATATAATAGCAATATCATGTTTTGATGCATCGTTGAATTTATTAAAAAATAAAATGTTATAACAAAAACTAGGCATGATTGCAATATGATGACGTAGTTTTTTTTTTTTTGGAGAGTATTGTGGGTTGTTTTAACAATTTTTATTTAATTTATGTTGTGATATTTGTATTGTAAAATTGAAGAGATAGAAAGGAATGTTTTGTCTGCTTTTATTCTCTATAATTAGAATTCACATATTTTCTTATTAAATCTTAATTAATTCGAATCTTAATTAATTTGAAATTAATGACTGCACTCATACACCCATCTCAGTTGATATATGTCGTTGCACATGCTTTTTGATAAGTAACAACTATAAAATGAAATTAAGTAAAATTAAATGAATTGAAATGAAAAAATTTATTTCGTCATAAGGTGATATACACACTTAACGAAAGTCAAAATAATGTCAGTTACAAAAATAATAATACAGGTGATTTATATTATATAGCAACGTTTTGTAAAGCTAAAATAACCCATTTACTAGCGTATTTAGCCCTTAATCATGTAAACCAGAAATAAATTTAAGTTACGATTCCATTCACATAAAAAACTTTCCTGATCATTTTTCGGATGTTATCATAAAAAAAAAAAACAAAAATCAAAAGCTATAAATATGTATCAAATTACCTATTATAATGCCATATTTATAGTGAAAATTAAACAGTAATAATAAAATCATTATGATGTCGCATGGTCGTAAATACAATTGAACCTTTAACACTTTATATTCAAGGTGCTCTGTTTAAGATATAATTGAGCTTGTACAGACATCACAGTGCCTTGAAATCTTAACTGTATTCTCAAAAAGACAAAGAACTTTGCAACAAATATTTTAATGTTGTGCGACACTTTAATTTTTTTAAAGTTAATAAATTTCGAATGATATGATTATGACTGTGTGGTTTAATGTGTGTGAATTATTTAGTGGTAATTAGAAATTTCATAATAATGATCAAAAATAATATAAAAAAGCAATGTGATAAGTCAGCCTGTAGAATAACTACACTAGCTACAGTTGGTTAAATACACAAAACAAACAGTTTCTGTGCAAAAACAAACGCTCTATATACAAACATCGATTCTATTTGCTGTTGTATTTTATTACACTTTAAAAGCCTTTCATGTTATAAAATGAAGTTTGTAAAATATATCTGTATCTATGTATTTTTTTTTAATTAACGAAACAATTTTAGGTGCTTTGATCGTGGAAGGTTTTATGCAGTTGTCGGTGCGGCGCCAATATGAAGCCTGCTTCTTGTTTTATTCACGACCTCGGCACCACTTAATGAAAGTTTTCCGCAGTAATACCTAACTGTTCTATATATTTTTAAACTATGTTTTAACACAAAGTTTATTTTCGATATTCTTGTTTTCCTTTTACGAAAAAATAATGTAACGAAATTCATGTCATAACACCTTTTGTTATATTTTAAAAAAGTTAAAAATATATATTACACTAAATTGATATGTATGATTTCGTATTAAATTATTTCGGACTTTCCTTTTCACACACAAAAACTCAAGTCAACAAAATGTTACAATTTAAAACAAAGTTCTTTTGTCACCTAAAATAAATTCAGCTTACATTTTTGTGCAACCTTTCTATTATCACGTTGTACTACGACGCGTCAATGCGACGCCGGCAGCATGTTTTATTCAAGTTTCAAGCACCGCTCGACGTGCGATGTCCACGATGCTTGCATTCTTGATACTTTTAGATTAATTGTATCGAAGCGAAACTAAACCAACTGTCTGTATTTTGTGAATGAATAGGAGATTATTTAAATGTATAATCTTGTTTTGAATTAATACTCGTGATGTTCACCATATTATACAAATGACAAAGACGCGCAGGTTTGACGCTGGCTTACGAGTACATCCGAAATGAAGTCTTAAAAGACTAACTTTAGAGTTTCCCGTCGGTTCTTTTGAGTCAAAACTACATTCTAAATCCATTTACAGTTTCAGACTACCTTTATAATATGTTTTTTTTTTTATAAAGTAACGATTCAAAGGTACTCTTAAAATATATTTAAATCAAATAATTTATTTTTTGATTTGCATTTTTTTTACTTAATAATAAAAGCTTAGTAAAAAAATAAGTAAACTGCAAAGTGTAGTAATTTTTTTTTATTTGTCTAATCTAAAACCAAAAGAAAGTTTTAAAGCAAATAATAGAGACAATGATGATGAAGATGAACGGTCAAATTACAGACGAAGAAAGAACTCAAAGCCTTCATTACCACTCACAAAATTTCCAGAAACTTTGAAAAATAAAACAGGGAGAAATGAAAGCGCTTAAAATTATTTTTGCAAAGCTACCGGAACGAACATAAATAATCTCAAGCGCTGGTCAAGTGGTTTAATTACTGAATTTAAATTATAAAAATAAATGCTTTTAAATGATTCTGAGTAAAAGTAATTTAATTAAGAAAAAATATATTTGGATAACGACATAAGTTTCTAGATGTATTCGACATTCACTAAATAAAACAAAAAAGAAAAAAATTAGACAGAATTACCACGTATATTATAATTTATAAATTTTTAACGTTTTATTAAATATCCGATTTCATAAAAAATATTTCTAATTTTAATGAAATTTTTAATAAAAAAAATATTTTTGAATTAAACGAATATAGTTAAACTAAAAATACAAGAAATATTTTATTTTTCCAGTTATATATATTATATAAAATATTTATATTTAAATATTTTATCTCAACATAAACTAGCTACAATTTTCTAAGCAAGGAAAAATATATATTTAAACTTGTTTCTCAGTTTTTATTTATGTTGATTTTATTACCCTATGAAAACATAATTACTATTTTAATTTTAAAACTGCGCTTACATACATCCACTTGAACGCTGAACGTTTTATTTTGTTTAGTTTTACTTTGAAGCTGAAATAAAAAGTTCTTTTAATGTTGGCCATTGATTATTAGAACAAAAAAAAAAGTTGTCAACGTTCTCGTTATGAAATAAAAATTTATATCGCATGTGTGCATTTTCTTCAATGTTTTATTATTTGTTGTTTGAATCCAAAATGGCGCTGTACGTCCTCGCTTTGTGAGCGAGACTTTTCTTTATTGCTCAAAGAATTACAGACGCTTTGAGCAACTGTTTTACAATTTCCAACTATCCGACTAAAATACGTCGGAAAAGTTCCGTAGCGTTAAAATTAGATTAAAAGTTTTCAGAGCAGAAGTTATAGATGCATTTTTTCTCTGACCTTTAATTATAAATTTTTGCGGTAGATTTAATCAACCCTACGTCAAGTCTCATTCTTCAGGATATTAATTTACGAAGGATAATAAAAGAAAAAAAAAAATTACAACAGAACTTTTCTATGTAATCTTATGCTTCCCGAATTTTCTTTTGTGTAATTCGATGAAGTGAAAGATATGACGAAATTTAATTTACTCGTATAAAGTTTTATAGAACGAGATTCTTATCAATGCTATACAATTTCCAACAAAGGATTTGTTCGTGTCATTAGGCGGGTTACTGAGATTCGTAATCGTTCTATTAATAAATTGCTAGACCTTAAGACCTTTTTTTGAGTCAGATACTCTCAAAATACGAAATACGTTTCATTATATAGTTATTAAATAATACAAAAAATATTATAACAACACAATTATTATAAAGTAATTGCAAAATATATAAATTTAAAAAGCAATCCTTTTGAGAACTCTTGGCCACAATTCAATTATTTGCTTAAAAAAAATTTCAAAATTTTTTTCAAGTCCATACTAATTACACATTTTCATTAGTTTTAACATGTACAATGAAATCATGAATAGGATAATACTATCGGAAATCCCGAAGAACATCAATATATCGTGTACAATAGTTTCCCTCGATATAAGCGATATACACACGTACAGTCTACACGCAACTCTCCCGCGCGTTCGCCAGTAGCGGCGTCCTTGTCGTCACGACTTCTCTTCTCCTCGACAAAGTCCCGCTCGTGACGCTCCGTCTATCTTCCGCTAGTGTACCTATGCTCTAAGAAAGAAATAAAAACATTAGACTTTAATATGAAGACTGGGTGATTTTTTTTTTTATACAAAGATAGGCTTGCGTTTGACCACTATTTCACCTGATGATAAGTGAAAATGCGGTCTAAGATGGAGCACGCTTACTTAGAAGTAACCTATTCACTCGCGATTTAAAGATCCCCAGGTTATAATTTTCTGGAAACACAGACGCTGGTAGAGAGTTCCATTCTTTGGCTGTACGGATCAAGAAGGTACTAGCGAATCGCTTAGTGCTTATAAGGGGAATGTCATTTTGTGATTGAATTTTATTTAAATTTCATTTGATTCAGTCTGTGAGAAATTAAAAATTCTGTGAGTGGAGATATGAGAGAGAAAGGAGTAAGAGTTGAAGTGAATAATAATGGAGAGGAATGGAAGAGGAAAACATGTTGTGCCGACTCTACATAAGTGGGATAAGGGCGGGAAGAAGAAGACTGAATGATTCAGTCTGGTTTAAAAACCCTGAATTTATTTCTCAAACTTCTCTTGGTGTTATAACATTGTATAATATATGGATATGTGTGTGAGTATACTATGTATACTAAGATTCGCTTAGCGCTCATTACGATACTTGGTGCCAAAAAATCATAATATAGATAATCATTTTTTTTTTACTCCACTCGTGTGTGTGTGAACAATTATATGAATAATGTATATGACTGGTGACGTAGCTTAAGGAGATACAGAAAACGCCTATTAACTTTAATTTCGAAGAAACGATATTGTCACTGACTAGGAAAACAGAAGAAGAGAGTAAGAGGAAACCAAAGTTTGTAAAATAAATTTGTATTTTAAATTCAAAATTCTCATTTCTTTGGGTTTCTTTTAAGGTAAAAAATATCCATGTATATTTTTTATAGTGTTTCTCTTTTTCAATACTTATTACACAACTATTGTCCCAATTACAAGGCCTATAATAGTCTGTCATTGCCGGATTAATAATGTTGTTGTAATATATCATATACCCTGTAAGCTTTCATTTTAACAAGTAAGGTTATCTTGGATTTGTAGAAGCCTTACCAGTGTTTTTCGATATCAATTAATTATTATTATATACCAACATTTTACTTCATACAGACGCTATAAATAACTTGGTAAGATAATAAATATTATATGAGGTTCAATTATTTCAATGCTATAGGCACGAGATATAAAAAAGCTTACAAGGTCTAAAACTAAACTCTATTAAACTAAAATTTTATCCATGAACTTTTGATACCTTAACGAAATAAAAATAGAAAAAAAAGTTAAGGTGCCAATAAGAGAGGTATTGGTATTTATGTGCCGTGTGGTGTCGGCCGAGTAGAATAGCACCACCCCCTTTCTCCCCGTGAGGGTCGTAAAAGGCGACCGAGGGATAAACCTGGGTCAAAATCATCACCGTCCTGGCGAAGGAAAACTTCATTTGTAACCAAGAATGGGGTCTCCGTCAAGCATTTGTAGCATAGCTCTAAAATGCGAAAGACTCCTGCAGCCAAACTGGCAACACACGTATCGACTCGTCGTTCTTATTGGCCTAGGCAGTGAGGTCGAGAGTGTGCGCAGAGCATAGGCAAATCTGCGTTTTCCTGAAGAGTGTCCTAGGCGACACAGTGTGTGTCTGACACTGTCTAAGTCGTCTGCAATAGACGGACTAAGACCAATGAGTGAGGGATGAATGAGTGGTATTTTATATTTGCTAAAAACGTCAAAATAATAATATGTTTGACTTTTGTTTTTTTTTTCTAATTAATAAAGAATTGAAGATTATTTCAAAATATATTTAGTAGTTCAGTAATCGAACACGTAAAACAAGGCCATTTTGTTCATTCGAGGCTATTACGTAGCACTTAATTTATGTTATTGAAGTTGCGTGAGTGAGCGTAATTGTCATTTCAGTACAAAAGTATTACAATCTGTGGCACAAGCACAGATTTCAAGCCGAGAAAAACCAATTCCTCGATAAATCAGTATGAAGTAAAATGTGCGAGGAACTAAGAAGTCGTGGAAATTCATAGAATTTAGAATTTAGTTTTTTCTTATAAAATTATTTATGAAATCATTAAAGAAATAAGTGAAAAGGCCTTTTCTATTATAAAGCTGTTTATTTGTAAGCGATCTGTCTATGTGTAAGTATTTGTGGGAGTATACGAGAGATGCCTCTCGTATCAATAAATATTATAATTATTGAACTACGTTTACTAAGACTATACATACTTAATTATTATTATTATTATAACTAATTTCTGTTTCGATATACTAAAATCAAAATGTTTTGTTTCCAATTATTTTTTGTAGAAAAATACATACCTGAGCATCAGATATGGGCGTGTTAGGCGTGTGTGGAGTGTTGGATCTGTCATGCAGACTGTGAACACTTCTAGATGACCCCACTGGAGGCGACACGACAGCGCCATAAGGCGGAGGCTCCGGAGGTCGCTCTGAATCTCGCGTGCAATTGAAATCTATGAAAGTTTAGGAAATATACATAATATATACGATGATATTACGTTTACATATTCAAGTTTAAATATTAAAATAATTGTAAATTGGGTTTAATCACAGAATAATTATAGTATAGTTTTTAAGTCACTTTCGTTTCAGTTTAATATAATTATGGGCACTTTTGTCTTCATTTACTTTCTATTTAATTTACTTCAGTGTACGAACAGGATGAAAGAAAATAAAAATTTCGAAAAAGAACTTCAAGTAAAAAAAAAATAATTATTTATCCACTTTACACGTCAGTTAAATAGAAAAGTGACATTAATTAATCAAAAATAGCAAATTTCGCAATACACGCATTTAAGTTTTTACTTTTATCAAAATTAATTTTTCCTTATAATTTTTATATTTACATGCAGGTAAGTGTTCATTTTAAAGGTATTTACATAAAAATTAAATACCATACCAAAATAAGACAAGTTTGGTTTCGCTTAAATATATTCCATAGAGAAATGGACGACGTTTTATTAAAAATAAAAATACCTTTGAACAGACGTGCAAAACAAAAGACAATCTACGCGAGAAAGCTAAATTCAAAAAGTGTATTTCGCTATGACATAGTAACATAGTTATTTTATTATCTCACGTTGCTCTTAAGTGCTCCTAGGATATGAATAACAACAAACAAGCACCCTCACCTTTCCCCAGAGGCACTACGTCTGGGTTTTTGTCGTCCGGCTGGATAGGAGAATGGTTAGAACTATGTATTCCCTTGTACGCTTTAACGGTCTGCGTTGGAGCTAAAAATAAAGAAAAAATTTAAAGTAACGTTTTGATGATGTAAATATTACAAGTAGGTATGTAATGTTGAACAAAATGTTCTGATCATTTTTATCCTTTTTGTATCTTCCTCTGTCATATTACTAGCCAGGTTTTGTAGCCATTCTGCGCGTTCCACTCCTACTCTTCTATTATCTAGCGTCAATTTTCTTACTCTGTAATACTCGTATTTCATGATGAGTACTGGCTGACCAAACTAAAAATATATCTTAATGTCAGACTAAGACCAACTTCGCTTATTTTAAGCGCGTTCTAATAAACAATATGTTTTACAATAAGTTTGGATGTGGTGATAAGTTTAGATCATTTTTTACCTTAACAAATTGCTACCTGATCTCAACTTTTGAAAACCGCTTTCAATCCCCAAGTATAGATACAATCAAGTAGAAAATAAAGAAATTGAGTAGAATATTTTGATAAAATAGTGAACATAAGTATTATGTGTTTTATATTAACCGCAACCGCAAGGTGTATATAATAAAAGCTTTACATAATAAAAGCAAAAGTTGAAACTTTGGAAAAATATTAAAGTTTTAGTTTAACAACTATGATATCAGATATTTCGTTCATACACTGATAGAAAATCAATTACATCGCATTAATGGGATTCTGGTCACCACTCGTTTAGAACAATAGTTACTTGAGCACGACTTCTTCAATATTATTCATTTATTTATCTTCACTTTATATATCAACTGTAAAATTTTATTCCTTTCTCGTGCCCTCGTTGTAAATTCTTGTTTAATGTAGAAAAATTGCACTGACATTTCATGTTGGAATAATGTAGACAGCTCAAATGTCACTGGTTATGTCTTCATTTTCAAAGTTCGTTGAAATTCTAATACATTTTGAGCTATTTGTATTACAGCAATGACTTACAATAGACCCGAATGCTTCTGTAGCCGATACCTATTGTGATTTCGAATAGTTTGGAAGCCAGTTTGGTATTACGGCTAAAACTTTATATTTATTGCACTATGTAAGTTGCCATATTAGTTGTCTCAAAATATTGTTCCTAGTTTAAATTGTTTGCTTAGATTATGGTCTACTTCCGCTTCAGAAAATGGATGTCTTTATATATGTTTGTTTGAATAATCTCATCTAGATCTAGATAGATTTGAGAAATTGTTTTAAAATTAAGAAGCTTTATTGAGATGGGTTATAATTTCTATCAGATCGATCATTCCACAGATAAATCCTACTTATGGTGAGAAGAAGAAGTTTCCATAAAATTCTAATCGGCTATCACCATACAATGTTTATCTGTAATGTGTGTTTAAGTCCACATCAAAATAATACAATATTTTGAGACATCTATTCTAATCTATATTATGACGTAACAATCAGTCACTTTGCAAATATTCCTCTATAACAAGAAACATGAGGCCTAAATTCTCCGAGCTTTGATGTGAATTGGTATTATACATATCTTAGAACTTTGGTGTCATTTATTTTAAGGCAATAGTTATTTTCTATGTAATAACTTAGTATAGTTTTTATGAATGTATAATATGGCTATTTTTCTTAAGATCTATTATCAGTCAAAGATATGATTTTTTTTGGATCACATTACAAATAGTATAAGTAGTACACAATCAAAATCAAAAACAGCTTTATTCAAATAGGCCCCAAGAGCACTTTTGAATCGTCATTTTACAAATTTAAACTTTAAAAATAAATTATTATTTTTGTAAAAGTTAAGCTACCACCGATTCGTAATGAAGATTACATAACAAACAAAACTCCTCTTGAAAGTAGTAAGTTAACCTCATACTTGAGAAAACAAATCGCAGGTCATCACAAACAATCGAAATTTCTAAACATGACCATTTCGATAAGTAATATTGAAAAATCACATGATACTAAACGAAAATAAGATTGGACGCAAAACATAAAAAGTTAAAACTCTTAACATACTTTTTTAAGCAGGGGAAAAAGTTTGGTCCTATTTTATACAGAAATTCAAGGTAAGAGTTTAAAAAATTTATTTGCATTAATTATATGCACCATTTGGTTCTATAATTTACCGCCATCACGTAGGTAGTGATAGCATTCCATTGATGTAGAAATTGACCTATTAAAAAAAAACCGCGACAAGTAGTTTTGATAGTCCTCTTTTGATGTTAACTTTACACTACCTAAAGAATTCTAAAGAGACCGAAATAAATGAAAATCTGAGAATGCAAGATTGGGGCTATGTGGTAGATGCATTAAGACTTCCCAGTCAAACTATCTGAATGTTTGTTGAGTGGCTTTAGCTACTCAACAAAAATTCAGACGTTTGACATAAATAAAATTCAGTCGTTCAGACAACGTATGTTGTTTTGCCTGGCGGTAAAAGTTCATAATAAATGATGCCCTTCCAATCACACTATACACTCAACATCACATTACTACGTTAACCCGGGTTTCGTGATAATCTGTGCAGCTTGACCGACCATTGACCACATTGATATCAAAATTTCCTGACTGAAAACGTTAACCGAATTTTGTGCTACTGTTACTGGCATTGCATTCTAGCAGTCCCTTTTTTAAAGTAAAACTTTAAATTGTAACGAATATCTTCGTGGGTTCACCCATTTCGGCGGACAGAAAAACAAAGTGGCGGGAAACTGCTTTTTTACTTTTAATTTCATTTTTAAATGTCACCTTTTCATGATAACAAAACTAACCAGTTATAAACAATACGAAACAAGCAACAAGATATTGTTCCAACTTTTTTCTAGAAAATCCGAAAAGACTTATAATTTATCTATTCGAGAATACGGTAATTGATTTAGTAATAGTAGTTACTTAAATTTTTGTAGCTATTACAAAATTTATTTTATTTTATAATTTGTGATTAAAAATATTATATAAAATAGCCATAGAAAAGTTCATTCATGTGCGAAATAAATAAATTAATCCACGAATCTTGCCTTCGTGCCATCCTAAATATGTTTAAAATGGCGATACGAAAACCAAATTACAGACGTATAATATTTATTATTCATGTTTCGATAACACCGAGAAATGACAAAACGTTATCAATATTTCGTGTCGATACAACAAGATAGCTGTCTGACACGCCAAGTTACATTTAGTCTGATTTTCGACAACATATCCTGGCATACCCTGGTACAAAAGGTAATTAATAATCGGATATGATAATAAAATAAAATGTAATTAATTTAATTGAATAAAAATATAACATAAATATCATCTATATTTTAAATAATAACGCCTAAGCATTTACGAGTATTTAGTATACTTTCCTAAAAATCAACTTATTCTGATTAATTATTTTATTTTGATAGATTTTTAGTAGCATGGTGACCGTAAAATATAAAAATACGATACTTATGAATTTGAACCATAAAAACATGAAAAGTCACCTTATTTTGTAACCTAAATATATGAACAAAATATAAAACCAATCTGATAATTGAAGCTTTCTCTTTAACCATAATTTCTATCATAACCTTTATCAACGAATGCGAGTCCCTAAATTTCATTTTTTCCTTTTCTACGCATGGAAGTGGACGTTGGCTAGCCAAATTTTTAAAATCATAACTACCAAGACTATTCGAATGAAATTCAAAACCAATCAACCGTATCCCCGAAACACAATAGCACCCAGTGAAACGATGAAATTTTATCTATTATAACTTGAAATTTAATACTGCACTTTGAATATCTGAATCCGAATACGATATTCATTTTTGCGGTCTCGTAGGAGTGAAAACTTAATAAAAACGCCGCTAAGACTGACGATACATCCGCAATATCTGTTCAGATATAAAAGGACGTAAATCACATTTGAAATGCAGTGAAATCGTTTCGCGACTTACTAAAGTGTTCGAAAGTTCGACGCACGCTCGGAATCTGCCTTTATACTTTACGGTATTTCTTTGCAACGCTAGTAGCAATTTACTTTTTCAACTAAACGGTGTTTTCTAATGTAGTATGTTGTATCAAGTCGTTTTTTTTTATGTCGGGCATGCGAATGAGGCCAAGTTTCTAGGTTAACATATTGAAGTTAAAAATTCAGTTATAGTAAAATTTAGGCTAATAACACTCAAATATTCGTAAGGCTCCTTAAGTCTTGAAATATATTATTGGTACAAATACAAAAGAAAGTAGGTTAACATAGTTTTAAATATATTAAAATAATTATACAACGATTCAAGTAAAAACAACTATTTTTCGATTATTATAACTGTTTTTTTTTTTATACGATTAGGTCGGTAAACAATCGTCCGGGTTCATCTGATGGTAAGCGGTTACCGTAGCCTCTTGCAACACTAGAAGCATTACAAGCGTGTCGCCGACCCTAACCCAGCCTCTTCCCAGGAGTTCTGCCCACCTTACTCACCACAGGAACATACCGCTACTTGTGAGCAGCATCATTTAGCAATGGTCTTCTGCATGATTAAGGTATTTACTTAAACGGGCTACTCCATATTTTAAATATATGCGATTAGTAACAACTTTCAATTTAAATCTCCTGTATTCAATTACGCTTCAGCCTGTAATATCCCACTACTGGGCATAGGCCTCTTTCCCCATGTAGGAGAAGGATCAGAGCTTAATCCATCACGCTGCTCCAATGCGGGTTGGCGGATATATTCCCTACTATGAGTAACGATCGCTATCAGGTGTACATGATAACAACCGGGACCGACGGCTTAACGGGCTCTCCGAGGCACGGTGGGGAGACCCACAAGGACTGCACAAACACCCAGACCACGGAAATGTATGTATGTATTCAATTAATTTGATAATATACTTATGTTACACTATTTAAAATATTTAAAAAAACACGAGAATCAACAGCAGCAGTGTGATCTAATGGAAGACTCGCTTCGTTTATCCTAAAAACCAAAACACTAAAAGCTCTATTTTTTTTTACGCGTGCCAAAAAAAACGCATAAAAACATGAAACAGAATTGTTTGATTTGTGCACCAAAAACCTATTTTTGAAATGTTAACAAAAACCTTTCGGATAACCGTGATCAGCTTAGTGGCTTGTTTTATTTACGATACGATTTAAAAGTCATCTTCATCTCAGGAAAGATTCAAGTTTTAATCCGGATTTACCGTACCGAATTTTGAGTAACATTGAATAATATCTTCTTTTCGTAATTTCCACTTTCTAATTTAGCTTTAGCAGAATCGTCGATCAAAATTCTCCTCAAAATCCAAGGATCAGATAAATAAGTTTAGTAACGTTAAGAATCAAGGTAAATTGTTTTTAGTACTTTAAAAATAAATAACTGTCATTTCGAGAATGGAGGAGACGTCTCTGTAGATACTTGAGTGCTTGGCGGACGAAAACCTTTTCCAACTTAAGTGAAACATGTACGAAGTGGAAATGTCGAACGTTAGTAGAAAAGATTAGTTGTAGGTAAGTTAAGTTAGTTATATTACAACTGAAAGATATCTCAGTATCTTTTTAGTAAATCTTATATATAAAATTCTCGTGTCACAATGTTAGCTACCATTCTCCTCCTAAACCGCTGTACTGATTTTTATAAAATTTTGTGTGCATATTGGGTAGGTCTGAGAATCAGCCAACATCTATTTTTCATACCCTTAAGTTATAAGGATAGGGATTAAGGGGGTTAATAACATATATTACGAAACAACGTTTGCAGCTAGTGTTAATATTATAATATTTGCTTATGAAATCTTAAACAGTTGAAACTAAAATAAATATTGTTTTCTATGTGGCCTTGAACGTGGTTGTCTCTAGAGATATTGCGCCAGTTTGAACTTATTTTAATTATGACTTATTTAAATAACTTTATAAAATGTAAGTTATGAAAATTCACAATAATATTTATTTAACAGTCACACATACTTTCGATCATCTAAATTGAATGTGAGTGAGTATCAAAAACTATAAAAAATTAACTAATGTCAATTTAACTAGTAACACTGTCTCATCTAACTTTCCACATTAAAACAATTAAAAACCTTTCAAAGCTCTGACTATTGTAAACAATTTTCTTAGCCAACAAAACACAAAGCGCTATTTAAACTAATTTAAGCTTCAACTTTGATTGTAGTATAATTTTCTAATTACAGAGGCGACGGTCGCATTATTTGTATATAAATTGCTTAGTCACTGTAGGTGGTGATAATGGTGTCATAAAAATTCAAACTTGAGCCATTTGCAAGTTAACGTATAGGTATTCTACACGCGATGAAAGAATAACGTATGTCCTTCCGTTTAATCGCAAAAACCTTTGCTACGACAAATTACTGTTCGAAATGGTTTGGTATTTTTTTTTAAATTTAATGCTTCCAAAAAAACTGTATTGTACTCTGTATAATGATTGTTTTGTTTTTCGGCATCGATATGAAAATTAACATTATTTTAAATAAAAAGAAGTTTTATTATGATAATGGTACCTACTGTCTCTTTTATATAAAATTTAATGAAAATTTAAGCTACTGCATTTTATTGCATGAATAGCTAACTAGCCTTTGCTTACTATTGAATTTGCGCTTTCGCTTAAGTTATCAGTACTGTACGAACAGGAAGCAAAATCAAGAAGTCTTAATCATAAAACCTGCATTTTTGTGACTTTATTCAAGTAACAGTTACTATACCCAAATTAGACTAAAAACAATTTGACTATAATTATGTTTAGTACCCGACAACCTTACACAACAAGTAATAATAATAATACACTTTATTGTACACCAAAAACAGAAATAATATATATCAAAGAAAGAAAAAAAAATATTGACAATATATTCATTAGGTACAAAGGGCGGTCTTATCGCTAAAAAGCGAAGTAACCTATAATACATACAAAATCGAAATTCGAAATCATTAAAGTAATAGTATCATAATAATATCATTAAAAGCCCTTGTCTTTTATTTAGGTACAGAGAGTGTGAGACGATACCTTCATAGTGCAGCGGCCGGTGCTGCCGCTTCCTCGCCAACAGCGCGATCACCGCGACCGCCGCCAGCGTGCCCACCGCTCCCGCGATTATACCGAGCGCCCAGCTTGCGTCGATACTGCCCATCGTATTTTGTGCCTCTATTCGAATCAATTATAAAATCGTTTTTGATAAAGACTCACATAATATTACTTGAGAATATAATAAATAAGGTAAGGAAATAAATCAATAACATGTACTTCATTATAGCATTTCGGTTATTGGTTTTATTTTGGTTTGGTTTTCTTTTACTTTTTTTCTAATAAAATTCAAAGTAACTAAAGTGTATTAATTTATAAAACTTATACTGATTTTGACATAACTGTAAAGTGCGTCTGCCATTAGTTATTACTAAAGAATGTTAGAATTTAATTATTATATAAAATGTAACAAATAACTTTTGAAGCTGATTTTTACTGCCCTTGGCATAAGTGATAAGTTTGTATAATAACCAGAGAGTAAGCTGATACAAAAAAAAGAACAGTAATTCAACGTGATTGTATGTGTTACGCATTTGAGCTTTAACCAATACTTTTTTTTCATACCTGTATGTAAAGCCATTCTTGATAATGTATGCACTCTCAGTGTGGTGATTTCCGATCGTCCTCTTGCATTATTCGCATAAAACACTAGCGTTAACTCTTTCCCCGACCCGAGTCCTTGTAACTTCCACAGCGGTGTTATTGTGGAAACATTTGCGATAAGTGTGTCCATTTCCCACGCTTCCACGAAGTAAGTAGTTTGAAGGCCTCCGTCGTAACCTTGACGAAAACATGAAACATGCCCAGGTATAAACTAACAAGGTAATGAAAAATGTTAATAGTTATAAGAATTATGTAGGTACATAATAAATAAATGTTCTTTTAAAAATAATGACATCGTTCGATGAGAACAATTCTCACAGCTTTTTTTTTTATTGTGTATTGATGAAATGATATCATGGAATTTTCGTTAGACGTTTGAAGTAAAACATCTTTACGCGTGCTTGAATTGTGGTATAAGCTGGTGAAGAATGCGTGACGAGAGAGTTACGAAAATTGCGATAGAGTGAAGCGAACGGAAGTTGATAAGTTAGATGGGGTTAAAGAAATTTCACTTAAGTCGTTTTATTTTTTAAGTACACTCGTTTTCTTTGTATATTTTACAAGTTGCGATAGCATTTTTGCAATAACACGATATTTTGTACATGTATAAATGTATTATGTCGATAATTTATATATTAGTAATACTATGACAAGGAAAATTGAGAAAAGACTTACCAGCTAAACATTTAAGTTCTGCCGAATCTTCAGTCAAGTTCAGTGATGAGCAGTTAGTGGGTGGATCTGGCTTCACAGCGGGCAGTAGGGTATATCTGCAGGGCTCGATTTGTTGTCCCGCTAAGTTAGTGGCCCTGCATGCTAGGGACCCATAATCCGTGTCTGATAATGGCTTATGTGTTAGGATGGAACGTCCGGAATTGTCCACTTTATGTTTATCCTGTATAATATATAAAAGGTATAATAATATTGTCACAAAATTCAAAAAAAAAACAAACAATTGTCTTATTTTAATTCTCGGCAAATATTATACAGTATTCAGGGTTATTTTAATTGGTAAAGTATATCTGAGGGTTTTTTTTTTTTCAAATACTTATACTAACATGTATTATTCCATCTGTATTATATTTACAAACTTCCCTTAAATCCATATCATGACATGATATGGATTATGTTCAATATATAAGTTTTAGTCTTATTTACGTAATATTTCTTTTAATTATGTTATTATTATGATTCTGTTTCAAAACTCTTAGGGCATATTACATTTCTTCTAAAGTCTAAGAAATGCAACGGACAAAAGAAATCTTAAAAAGTTAGTTACTGGTTATTTTCATGACATTTACAAAATTATCTGTGCTTTTTCAGTAACATAAAAAGCCATAAAATGAAAAGAAGTATAATTTAAAAAAAAATATGAATAAAGGAGACGATTCCTATTTGTCCACCAACTAAATTTTTAACCTACCAACATATAATAAAATAAATGTCAATGACATTTATTTACTTTATTACATATATTTCTAATTTGTATTCTCAAAAAGTTTTTGATGAAGAATATTCTTTGAGATTGTCGAGAGAAGGAATAATTTTTGAAAGGAACACATATGACTAGAATAAAGAGAAAATATTTGTTTGTCGACTATTGGTAACAAGAGAGTTAGCGACAAAAGATGACATGAACAAATTGCTAATCTTGTAAAAAAACTATACAGTAAAGACTATTAGGTTGTAAACTTTTACCAGGTATGTATGCAAGTAATGTAAGTTATTTATTTTCTTAAATTGTTTAAATTTTTTTTGAAAGAAAAACTGTGAAAACTTTCTTAGTCTATCACTGGGATTGTAATGAAACTCAGTAATTTCAGCACGTAAAATTATTCTGAATATAGATACACACACGAAGGTCAGTGTTAAACTTTTCGAGAACTTTTTACGATTAACTTGTATAATATTTTAATAACTTACCAATTCAACGGTGCCTACAGTACTGTTGAGAGTCCATTGAAAGTTTGTTGGTGGTGGAAAGGCGTCAACATCACAAGTAACGCGCGCTTCTTCATTGATAGCGGCTCCGACAATGGCTGTTACCTTGTTCTTACACATTGGTTTATCTGCGAAAGATTTACTCTATGACTCATAAAAGCAGAAACTGGAAATAGTAATCAATCAAATATTAACTTAAATGCAGGTGAAATCACAAGTAATATCTATAAAATAAAAAAAAAAATATTTAAAGGATTAATTGAACTACGTACATTCAAATTTAAATTAAAGAGTTTTCTATTTATTTATTAAATTGACTTTAAAACTCTTAAAATTAAAAATATTTTTGGTAATTAAATACGTTATTACCATATGGTAATATACGACTAAGCTAAAGGTATATAATATTAAATATTAAACATCTTGACCAAAATAAAATATTATATTTTTCTTGAATAAAATGGTATAAATGTTCACAAAGTACTCGTTTATACAGCAAGAAAAAAAAGTTAACACATATAAACTTTAAATGACATCCATTGTTTTCCGTAATTGTGTAAAAGACATCACATTTCGAAAGTACTATTATAAACATTCCCTGAAGAACGTAAGCCTTCGATTTATTGGAGTGAAAGCACCTCAAAACTTTTACGATTCCATATGAAAATAAACAGCTAACATTACAATTTACTCGCTTGTATCGTATCGTCGATGAAGTTAAATTACCAGGAAAAAAAGTCTTTCGACTTTTTTTTTCTACCTCGTTTTGTTTTTGTAAACTTTTTGGATCGCATCCAATGAACCGTTGAATGGTAAGAAACTCGTAACGATAAATGCTTGTCGATACTTTTAGGAATTAGGAATTTTGTATTGGGTAAGAAAAACAATTTGAATAACTCCGAAAAAGGTTATGTGTATTACAATTCAATCACACGCATCGTGGACGAGGGAAAAGTGGTTTACAACATACGTAATGGAATATTATATTGCTGTTATATTATCCAAACAAAATCGATATACTTTATTCAATGTGGCTTAAGAGTACTTTTAAATATAAAACAAAGAAAAAAAAAATGGCGGTTTTTTTTTAAGTTTATAACAGTCTACTTCTTAGCGCGATACTTGGATTAAATAAGCTCTGCCTTAATTTGTTTAAAAAATGTCTTAATTTTGACACGTTTTGTGTTAAAATTTAAATGGAACCCTTTTTAATTTTATTTTCTAGAACCATATATGCCACATTTATGTATGCCATAAACTTAAATGTTTGCTAAGAACTTTATTTATATTTTAGCGTCAAGGCTGAAAACTGCGCGTATAGTTAATTTAAACTTTTCGTTTTAAGGACATAAAAATTTAATTAAATCTGAACGTCTCGTGTCACGGGCGTAATAATAAACTTATATGGAGCAGTTATGTTTCCACAGTATCTAGAAAAATATTTACGTGCAAAAGAAGGCTAAGAACACAAATTTCTTTAAAGATAAATTTTGCAATGGAAATATGGAGATTTAAACCATAAAGTTACCGATTATTTTATCTATAAATAATTATTATAAAGATTTTTTATGGATGGATACTTTGGGCTTAGGTGCTGATGAAGATGTAAAATTTACTTATGAGTTAGATGACACGAAACACTCGTAGAAACATTTCGAAATGCAAAATTTATTTCAGCTAACTTATATTCATCGTTCAAAATAATTCCCGTTGCGTTATTTTAAATTATTCTGGGATTACGTACGTCATTTCATTCGTTGAAAATAATACTGGAATAGCTAAAAGTTTTGTTACAAGTGAACGTTTTAGTTTGGCGACGCCTTCAAACCGGATACATGATTCCTACAACACACATCCGTGTTTGGTCGGGAACTTTAGAATTTATTTACACTCAAATGTGCACTAGAAGTTCAACTATCTTTGAGATGTAAAATACGGCCAAAATGACTTAAATAACAAAAATATAACTTTTTTTACGATTGTCAAATCTTTATTTTATTCTTATTGCTTTTACTCCCACTAACATAAATAAATAATAAAGCCTGTTAGAATGCATGAAAATTTATTACTCTTTTTCAATTTGGTTCCACCATCACCATTCTACCACCGAATCGCAAGACATCACATGAGTCTGCACCGCTACGTGGTTGAGATCCCATGATCTCGCACTAAGCGTTTTGCTTCCTCTTTCTTAATACGCACCGCAAAAATTTGGAATGCCCTACCGGCTTCCGTTTTTCCAAATAATTATAACTTGGGTATCTTCAAATCAAGAGTAAATAGGCATCTTTCTAGGCAAGGGCGCACTATCTTAGGCTGCATCTTCACTTACCATCAGGTGAGATCGCAGTCAAGCGCTAGTCTATATATTAAAAAAAAAACTCTTCCTTGTATAGTAACTCTCTCTGAAGCAGCCTGACTGCGGAAGTACCATCACCTTATAGAAGATTACAGTTAAAAATACTGCACTCAAACAATGTTGTGTTACTGTGGTGAGTAAGGTGAGTAGGATCTAAACCGCACTTAAGATGCTTCTGGCACAGCAGACGTCTATTAGCTACGGTAATCACTAACCATTAGGTATGCCGAATGCTTGTTTGTCGACCTGGTAGTACAAAAAGGGACTATTGGACATTAACTTCTTTTCTTTTAAAGTAGAAAAGTTATTCTCCCTTGAGGAACCAATGCAAAAATGTTCTCGCGTGTAATTGCTGCATGTTAATAATATGTATATTTGTACAAAAATCAATATCACTAAACCGCGTTCTATTGCAATACACGAATATCGTTTATAAGGCTAACAGCAGTTAATGGTATTGCCGATATAATGAGCCGTAGTGAACATTTTAGTCACGATTCAGAATAAATCTTGATATTGCGCTATTGCAATTTACAAGCTTACATCTAAACTGATTTGAATTAGTCCATAAACGTTTCACTGTTACGGTTTGACCTTAAATCACGTTGCACGACTGTAGGCTGGTGGATGATTTTCTTATCATGAATAACGAATGAAATAAAAATAATTATAAATTAGAAACAACTAGTTGTACCAGTAAAAATGACTACTCTACACGTTAAAATTACACCTTGCCCCATTGTTTAACCTTTAATTAGGCGTGACAGAAAATAACGTCAATAGTCGCGCCGGGTCGCCAGTTACACCAAAATGATGTCAATATAAATATTATACGTAATATATAACCAACTTTAATTACCTTTATTTACTTATTTGTTTTTACAACTTTAGAAAATAAGGACATTAAAAGTAAATAATATATAATCCAAATTTTTATTAATAATATTGACAAATATTATTTAAAAAAAAACAAAATTTTTGGAAATAGAAAATGAATAAATATTTATCATAAATTTTTTTTATAGTATTATTTAAATTTTTTATATCAAAAATCGAAATGTGATAAACCATAAAGTAAAAAATAATAATATACGGAACTATATTTGACAAAAATTGGAAAATTTAGTTCTTAATACTTTAGTGCAGCAGTCACGAAACTTTGTTATCACACTACACATATATGCGGATATATGCGGATGCATACATGCAGAGGTCTATATCTTGTTTTTTTGGAAGAGTCCTAATTGGTAAACAAACCGCTGTCAATCGTAATTCACGTTTTTTCCTCATTTATCACTCACTTTCACAACATATTAGCTTACGGACATTTGTAAAACTCCATTTACTATTTATTTCACTAAAAACAAATATCAATTTATCATTTTAAACACATAAAAACTACAAAATACGAATTCCGAGAGTACAGATAACTAATATTTTCGAATATGACATTTCAATATCTTTTTTTATAAGGCAAATAGGGATGTGGTCATAATATTTTTAGAAGTGAATGAGTATAAGTGAATGAACAGCATGAGCGATAAAATAGGCCATGTTCTTTAACTATATTTTAAAATTTCACGAATTATAACTTGTTAAATAATATTACAGTAAAGCGATTTGTTATTTATTTGTATTTTGTTATTAATTGTTTTTTTTTTTTTTTTTTTTTTATGTTGAGCGCACAAAAAAATGCTTACAAAATATTGCAAATGTCAATCATTTATGGTAAAGTGTTCATTGTAAAGGTTTTATTTTATATTATGAATATTTCTGAATATCAATTTCATCCTGAACATTTTTAATGCTATCCCATATAATATTAAAGTATACCACATAGCAACGGCATAAACGTTTACTGTAGTTCACAGGAAAAAATTTTGAGACTTTAGGATGAGACTTAAGATTACCCAATGAGAGCTTCGTGGAGTACAATGTTATTAGTCCTTTTTTTAGATGTTAGAGAGAGTGTGCCGCCGGCGCAAGGTTTTTTATTCATAGTAAATACAAATAATGTGACAATAATATTAATAGGGTCGACTTTTTTTAGACACAGGCGGCCCCTTTATTTTGTTGTAAATTTTGTTTTTGGCTTTTTTTTTACCGACCATATCACATAAACGAAATATATAGGGGACTGTCCACTTTGTATGGGGGTTTCGGCCCCGAGTGGACAGTCACTGAGAATAATAATTATATATTAAGTTAGTAGTACTAACAAGTATGAATTAGAAAAATGATATAGTTTTGTATCCAGGTGTTTCATTTTTTGTTTTTTTGTGGATAATTACAAGAAGGTTTCTGAAATAAAAAATCATTGTTTTGTTATTTTTGTTTTACTAATCGGATTCGTACGTTAACAGAATGTTATCTAAAAACTAGGCAGGTAGATTTATAAAATCTTGAAACCTTTTTCAGCCCAAAAACCAAATAATTTCATGACATGGCCACAACAACCTACTGTCCGTCGACCAACCATGCAGTTGCAATAATATTTTTTTATGGCTTCTCTGCCTGACCTTTATTGTTTACATATAAAATAAATACAAAATATATTTTCCTACTTATGAATATGCCTACTGTGTATTTTACGTCGCAGTAGTGATGAATTCTCGGTTGACGGAAAACCTTACAGTAGGTTGCTATATCACCATGAAAGCAACATCGAAGTCAAATGAATGTATGAAGCAAAAGTCTGTAGTTTAGGGTGGCCATAATAAATAATATTTTCAATAAACAAATAAATCGATTAAATCGATAATCGAATTTAATATAATTAATTGCTTGCTTTTTATTTAGTCAATAACAATGTTTCTAAAATAGTTTCTTTTTCACCAAAGTTAAATGTTTTTTTACTTAATACACTTTTATAGACTTTTTTTAGACTTTTTTCTTATTAATTCGATTTAACAATACTTTTAATCGATTTTAACAAATAATTGATTTAAAAATATTTTAAAATCGATTGTTCGTTAATAATAATTGTTTGTTTAAGACTGGCAACGTGTTGTAATCAAATCACCAACCGAAAATAAACTAGAAGTATATAATTAATGAATTAAAATACTTATTAAATAAACTTTTCATCAGTTTATATTGATAAAACTGCAATTCACGAATAAACATGATTTAATTTATGAAAATTATTGGTATATTTGTTTTTTTTTGTATGAATTCTGTTCACCTTGGGCCAAAATGGACAGTCCCCTTTGTTGCCTTTTATGCTCGATGCTCGATTAATATTTTTTTTCGTAATTCTGTACCTCTACTAATTCTTAGCAAAAATATTCAATATATTATTAGGTTTTGAAATAATTTTAGCAATATGGTATCATTAAATATTTCGATGTAAAATTAATTTTACTTTGTCTATGGCTTATTGATATTGTTCATTCATTTGCTCTTTGTGTCACTTCACTAAGCTACACTATACTCTAATTGTCTGTGGTCATAAGTACGCCATATTTGTTTACCAATTAGGACAATTCCAAAAAAACAGACCTTATACTCTTTATCATTATAAATCTCTGCTCCGATCAAGCCAAAATCCTTAGTATTGCAATTGTTATCCTAGAATTACATCAAACCTCATAGTTACTGAATCTCAACCGGGCTTATGTAAATACATCGCGAAGTTAACATCCAAGTTTCAATACACATTTGCATTTGACTGCATATTACATCAAATCGCGCTGTAGCCCGCAGCGTCATAATATATGTAATTCAAACATACCAGCAGAATGACGTGTATATGTAGCACATTATTCATATATTTTTACTGGAAACGAGTTAAGGGAATGAGGTACGGAAGTTTTTCATCTGTACTACAATTTCAACTGTCAAAGTTTCTGAATTACTAAGACGATGACGTCTCCTACGGTAATACACGGTACTGTTACAAGGCTATAAACAGTTCTGAGATATTTGAAACTATAGTTAAAATAAAAAAATAATGATAATATTTCAGTTTTAAGCGATAATATTATATAACTTCAAAATGTTCATGAGTTAAGTAATTTAATATTTACTTATTAATAGTTTAAGTAAAACAATTTCACATTACAGCCAAATGAAAAACGTTTTCGTAACATCGAATATTCGAATAGAGATCGATATAACAATAAATTTCATAACCCATTGGGGAGCAAACAATTAAAGCGTCAAATAAAATCCATTAATACATAATTACTTACAAATAACTTGCAAGTTGACGGCTGCTGACCTTCCGTCCCCCTCCACATTGGACGCGACACAAACGTACTTTCCCGCTTGCTCTCTGGATACTTTTTGAAGGGCTAAGTTTGCTGATCCCGCTATCACCCCGGCGCGTTGATTGTGCGTCATTACTTGACCCTGCGAACGAAGATTATTTTTAATGTCCGTAAAATTTTCCGAGAAACCCTATCCCTAAGTGAAGGGTAAATTACAATTAACTAAGAAAATTACAACGAATAATTTTATGCTGGCGCTCTAAGTCTAAATGATATTGATATAAGGGTATTGTTTTAACTGAAATACGAAACTGAAATAAAAACTTTAAAATACCTTTCTTGTATGTTTAATAAAAACGAAGTTAATTATATATAAATATATAATAAAAAAGATACGACTATAAAGAGAAGCAGGAAAGCTGTAAACAAAATCATCGCACACAAGCAATTGATCCAGTTACAACGCGAATCTCCTTTAAACTTTAAAACTAGTTAAGTTTGACAGTACATCCATTAAGCCGTATTACTCACGTTATGCTCCCAAACAACTTTGTAAGCTGGTGGATTCGCCTTCACTGTGCAATCGAAGTACACATCGTCGCCTTCTTCTATGTCGTTTGGGTTTAACGTAGAACCCAGCTTTAGTTCTACTATAGGAACATCTGGTAAAGAAAAAAAATTGTTACTTCATTCGGGAATAAATTGATAAATTGGTGGCTCTTCTTTAAAGTTCCATATACATATTTTCTTAGACTAAGTTCCAAATCATTACATCCTAATTTGTCTTTATAAAGGTTGAGCAATATTGGTTACTCTTATATCTAATTGTTTAATTTATTTATTGATTGTACTGGAATTTTATATAATTAGCTAGCTAACCTGGCGAACTTCGTAACACCTTATTTTTTTTTGTGAAAATAATAACTATTTAAGGAAATGAGGAAGGAAGTAGGGAATATATCTGCCAACCCGCTTTGGAGCAGTGTGGTGTATTAAGCTCTGATCCTTCTCCTACATGGGGAAAGAGGCATATGCCCAGTAGTGGGATATTACAGGCTGAAGCGTATAATAACTATTTATATCAAAATAAAACATAGCCTATCTTTAAAGTTCGATCAAACTGCATACCGTGTGTAAATTTGATTAAAATCGGTAGTTAAGGAGTCCATCGCGGACAAAAAACGTGACGCGAATTTATATATAACTATATTAAGACAAGCAATGTAATTTATATACTATAGAGGTTATTATAACTCACTCGCCTAAGAAATCTAAAACTTTATTTGTAATTGTGATGAAGTCCAATTACATATTTTATACTATGTGTATTTCAGTAACTAAATTATTTTCTAAGGGGACTAGCATAACATTACAAATCGATGCTTATAAGTCTTTAAGTACATACATCATACATATAAGAAATATAAATATTAAATTAAGATGACAATATTCAACTTCTGTGTGTCTCGCCAATATTACATGATGGTCGAGAATTTCTAATCCCGTTAACACGTCACATATAAATATGGATACCTAAAAAACCGTTACAAAAATATGTGTATTTATCTTTACTCAATTGAAATAACAAAATAAAATATTGAATTTTTTTATCAAAATAAAAAAGTATATAAATAATTTTATATACGCCTTACCTTATATTATTGACTAAAACAATTTAATTATATAAAATACTAGCCGTCTCGTGCCCACTTCGTTGGGCGTTATTATTTTTGTCATGCAAAAAAATAGTAAAGTTTTCATCATTTCATTCATATATATATATATTTGTTCAATAAAAACAAAATATAGTCTATATCACTCCTGAATAGTGTAGCTTTCTGTCACTAAAAGAATTATTATGGTCGGATCAGTACTTGCGAAGATTACCCCCTACAATCAAACAAAGTTAGAAACTTAACCCCTATATAATATTAGTATAGATAAAATTCAACATTTGATTTCAACCCCGAAAATTATAGTTACAAATGTTTACGTGTCTAAATGCAAACGAATGTACAAGCACGTATGCATACAGAGACACGTGTGTCTAGCATTTACAAGTACGTGCAACATACATATATCCGATACACATTTATTTATCCTTACCTGAATAACAAATTCAAATGTTCGATATATTTTATAGTTTTAAACTATTCTATAACATGTATAGGAACATAAATAATAAACCTTTTTTATCCACAATTCAAAAAAAGAAATTGTAAAATGTACGCAAAAAACATTTTAAGGTACATATTTACATATTTCAAAAGAGTTTTAGCGTATAGAGAAAAATATATAATTTACTAGTATACATAATGTATCGCCTAATTGTGTTCAACGCTAACTTTTAATAGTCCATTAGAACACATTTCGTATTTAACTCTCTTTCATCCCTATAGACTAAAATATTTGTTAGTCTTTGATTATGAAAGCATTAACGAGCTTGTTTCAATCAAAACATTTTAAGTTTTGATTGAAACATGAATTAATTGACACAAAAATAAGCTATTGTAAGAATTTCACTCGAATCAACTCGAGCTATTTTTCCAATAAAATCAAAAATCGTAACACGAAGACGAACAAAACATACGAAATCCGTTCATTGTTGAGATAGAAATAATTACACTTTTCAATTAAGTCTGCTATTGTTAATTTAAAGTACATTTTTCTTTTCGTAATTAAGACGTAGCTTCGTGTCTCAAACAGGTGCAGTGCCGATGATAGATTTATATAGTGAAAGATTTTATTATCTCTTTATTAAAGTGAAGAGCGGATATCTAAGGAACGGAGACTGATCTTGAAATTGATATTTTGTTTTTCTTCTACAAAAGAATGTAATATCATATTTTGTTTAATTTTTTTAGTATAATTCAACTTTTAATAACTTAATAATTAAATTTTATCGAAATGCAAATTTCGTGATTTCTTCTTGCTTGTCAGCAACTAATACAGCAAAGACAGACAAATTAATATCACTAAAAGTAAGTTATTGCATGTGTTTAGTCTGATTTCTAATAAACTTATAAAATTGATCGACGAAAGAGTTTTGTTAAGTGTAAGTAAAATTCTAGAATGGCTGAACATATTCTAATCGAATTTTCTTCTAATTTTTCTGCTGCTTTGAAGAAGGTTTTTATTTGATGAAAAATTAAGAAAACTAAACGGGAAATCGGGAAGTTTTAGAAAATATAACAAATATTTCAACTGCACGCATCTGACAGTCTACAAGCCAAGTCAACGTTTTCGTTTCAGCTTTTCACTTAAATCCATAGACAATGTTTTCATATTAGCAATCATAAACGTTCACCTCTTGCATTAATTGTTTGTTATTTATATAAAGCAAAATCAGTTATGTCAAACTTATTAGGCACTGAGAGGCTTTCACTGTGTTATCTAAAACCACTTTGTGAATCACAAAGTAGTTTATAAAAGCAGTTTACGGTTGGATTAAATTTGAAAATTACATCAATGATAAACTTTTCATAATATTATAGTTTTTTAATTTAAAATATGTAACATTCATGGGCTCTAAATTTTCCGTGCCTTTTGTTAAGACATTATGCTTTATTATGCTTATCATATCGGCGATTAACTGCATAACTGACTTCAGATCGACAGTTCTATGACTGCCTAGTAAAGCGAATACGTGGCCCGATACTGTCATTTTTAATCTTTTACAATTTTGTAGTGAACATACTTTTCCACATACTTAATTTTGTACATCGTCACAAAAGCCAACAATTTAGTTAGCAGAAGTCCCTGCATCATCTTGTATCATTTTTAGTACAGCGACAGAGATGTCAAACATGTGTATACTTCTTTTTAAATTGTTGTCTAAAATGGTTCTAGCTTAAGCTCTTACCACTCCAGTCCTGTAACTTGTCAATCGCGTCATCACCGTCGGCTTCAAAATAACTTTTAGATTATTTATCTTATATCCTAAATAATTTATGTTATTTATATAACAATGGGAATAAATGAGCAGACGAAGCCATCTGATGTTAAACGGCTACCGTCGTCATGGACACCTGCAGCATAAGAGGAGTTGCGGATGCATTACCGGCCTTTAGGGAAAATATGTCTATACACTCGACGCTTGAAATGTCATTATATAATGTACATAAGACTTAGTTGGAGTAAAACTACCGCCGTTTAAGAATGTAAAATCTGCTGCAAAGAACCGAGAAGATACTTAACACTTACTTCTTTTAAACATTCTTAAGTATTAATATAACCTTATTTATCTATAAGACGTATATATATTACGTTTGTCGTTATATTTAAAATATCTTAATTACATAGAGAGCATGATTTTCTGTATTTTATCGGTCTCTTTAATGATAAATTAACATGGGTATTTAAATCCGTCTGCCAGAAAGTCGTACAATCAATCAAAACAGTCAGTTTGTAGCTATATCTAAAGCAATATATGATGGTACTAACGCTGACACGAGAGCCTGTTATAGAACTCTCTCTATCACTTTCATATAGCCTACAAAATAACTATTAACGTAATAACGTAATGATGCATTTTATTTATTCATTTAGAATAAGTCTTCCAAATAAACCTTAATTAAATAAACCACATATGTAAATATTATTTTACGATAAATTAAATATGACAACACACTACTCTATACATTTTAGTTCAGTCGGATCGGATCTGATTAGATTTGGAAATTCGATTTGGAAACCTTAGGAATATTTTTATATTGAGATATAAATATAATATGAATCCATATTAAACAATATTTTAATTATTAACAATTAAATAAATTAACACACAAATACAACAATACAATACGGAGTAGTTTATTTTAAAATTATTATAAAACAAAATGTGTTTCTACGATTTCATGATTTTTTTGTCGAAAATATTGTTACTACACATTCAACAAAAAAATTTAACGACCTATCTGTACGTAATGTAAAAAAGTAATTTTTGGTAATATGAACACGGCAATTTAAGATATAAATTTTTCAAAAATAGTAATCCATTTCCAATTTCAAAATTAGAGTAAATAGTTATTTAGTAACTTTCAAGTTATACGAAACATAAAATCGTTATTTTAAACTAATACTTCAACATCACATAAAGAAAGCGTGTAGTGAGCTGAATTCAACCAATTCGAAATCCATAATATACGATGATTTACTAAAAATAAATTGCTAATAGAAATTACTTACAGTGCAAGTTTAGTTTCATGGAAGTTTCAAGGATAGTGTGTTGCAATTTCGCATGAGTAGCTCTACATGTTAAAGTGCGTCCGTTGTGCTCCATACGGGGCGTCCAACGCAGCACCGATATCGTCTCATTTCGATCTTCGGATATCTGAAACAATTCCAAATTTAAAAATTACTTTAATTTCTTATTTTTTAGTGGCTGTTACACTGAAAATTATGTAGACTATCTTAGACATCAGGTTAAATCCAATTAGACGGCACTAAATGTGGAAAATTTATTTTTAAAATATTATTTATAGTGACGAGATACTGATAAAAATCACACAGAATGACACAGATGTTGTTGATAAGCAACATTTTATGTACAATAATTATTTTGGTAGATTTTGTATGATAATTATTTCAAGAAATTATTATAAAAATTAATGGCATATATCTCAATTCAGAAGTTTATTATCTTTAATTCTAAATTTATTTATTATTTATATAAAATTATAAATATAGCAATTATAAAAAAATAAATGTTTAAAGTAATCAAAATCTCTTAGTCGAATTCCAGTTTCGATTTGAAGGTGCTTTTGGAGCCTACTCAAATAATTAATATTAATTTTTGATCTTGATTCAGTTTACTGAAAATCAAATATGTTGTAATATTTGGCAGTACTGTAAATATTTGTTGAGTTCGAAATATTTTAGCTCAATACAGCAATTAATATGCAATATTAAATACAATTAATGAGTAAAATATCGTTCAATATATGTATATTCGATGCTTTATATAGAGATAGTATTAAAATTTTAATTTTAATTTTGATATTGAATGCAAACGGGCGCTGGGGTGATATATGTCACGAACTAATCAGTTACTCTATGAATACGAAATAGTACTCCCTATTGCTATCCATAGAAGTGAGTCAGATAATTTGAGTGATAAATAATATTGTTATACCATAGTATAAGTAATAAGGCTGTATCGAATTTTATATAATATTGAGATGTATGTTTATATAAAATTCGATACAGCCTTATTACTTAATAATTTTAATTACATAATTTCAATAAATTATTGATTCAAATACTTTCGAAGACAGAATGTAATAGAAAACCTATACGAGAAAGAACAACATAAAAATCGCGAGTTTTGTTCCAACTTAGAGACTTTGAAATATTGTAATTAATCTGTTACTATACCTCCTTATTAAATTACAGCAAGTTATAGTATTACAAAAGGTAGGTATTACAATAGGTTAAATATAACAATAGGCAATAGCAGGAAATATCCTGCTTAAAATCTGGAGCAGACTGACTGAGGAAGGCCCTTACCTTTAAGGAGATCACAGCTAAATAATACTGTTTTTTAGGTGTTGTGTTCTTGTGATGGGTAAGTCACCTGGGTGAGATGGGGGATAGGAGCAGCAACGCGTTTACGGTGTTTCTTTCATTACAGGCGTCTATAAGCAACGGTAATCGCTTGCCATCAGGAGGGCCATGCGTTTTTTACCGTCCTAGGTGTATAAAAATATTTTTGATGTGTAAAAACTGAAATTTATTACTTCATTTCAAAATTTTAAAAATATGTAGTATATATAATAATACAAACTTTTTGTGGATCTGTGACAGTCATCTGTTTATCATTCAGCCACCAGGTGATGATTGCTGTCGGCCGCGCACCTACGGCTCTACAAGCCAGCTCTGTCTCTTGACTGACTGACAGGGGTTGTTCACGCGCCAGTATCTCAACGAGCAACGGTCGCACTGTAAACAATTTACATTATTATTACTTGTACCTGAAATGGTTACACCTAAACTATCAGGTCATTTATTAAGTGTACTTTTTTGGTATTTGAATTTAGTAACATATCAAATTAATATGTACTCGTACGTAAAATGGTACAAACAATAAGTTAATTTTTTATGAAATTAGTAACGAAAAACAAATATCAAATCGTTTTTTCGTATAAAAAGCGATGAAAATATTTATTAAAAAAAAAAAAAAAAAAAAAAAAACGAGTGTGCTTTAGAACACACAACTGAAGTAAAACTTCTTAAAAACTCTCTTTCTTTCTATCTTCATTAACAATCTCAATATCATCCTCTCAACTTCCATTCGCCTCGCCCGATAACACTTTTTGCCCCAAGTCAAGGGTACGTAAAAAAGTTTTACGTCAACACGGACATCATAATTGATCATTCAAAACCATAACCAAGTTACTTATCACTTTATTGAACTTAAACATCGTCAATTTCGAAGTAAATATAGATCATTTGTTGGTAACGTGTATAATTTTACAGGAAATGCCAGTAGACGCAACATATCCTTCACCCTCCACCCATAACATAATTTCACTTATTTCATTAGTTGTTACATATTTGAATCTCGTCTGGATCTATTGGACAATTTGCTATGTGCCTTTGGCGTAACGTAAGTCGTTCAATGTAGGTACCCACTTAAGTGTAATTAGCTCCAATTATTAATATTAATTATTCAATTATGGCTTAAACGTAGTATATAACTACACTTGTTTTAATGTAGACATCCGTATATAATAATTGTACGAAATTAGTTGGAGTGCTATATAATTCAGCCTTTATAATTACTTAGAATAATTGCCTAATATTAACGTTACCGAACTTAAATTGATACGCCATCTCACGTATCACATGAGAAAATTATACTTTAATTACATGAATTGAATATGTGTAATAATAATTGTTTTCAAATATATAAAAAAAACTACTTCAATTTATATCGACAAGCACTCGACAATACATTCACTGCTACGCTTCAGCCTGTATATCCCAGTGCTGGGCATAGGCCTTTTTCCCTATGTAGGAAAGGGATCAGAGCTTAATCCACTACGCTGCTCCAATGCGTGTTGGCACATATATTCCCTACTATACGTAATAATCGCTATCAGGTGTACATGATAACGACCGGGACCGACGACTTAACGTGCTCTCCGAAGCACGGTGGGGAGACCCGCAACACTCACTGCTAGGTATAACTCAAAAAGTACTTGTCAGATCTTACACAAATTTAAATGGAACCACACGACAAAACAAGTTTTCGAATGAAAAAAGAATCATTAGAATTGATTCACCCAGTAAAAAGTTTTAATATAACACATCGATAATAGAAACAAATTGAGAAACTCCTTTGTCGATTAACAGTTAATATAACCATGCTGATATATAAATTGACTACTACAATAGCTGCTCTCACGTTTTTTCGAACGAAATTTTTACAATCTCTAAATTTATAAAAAAAATATAAAACAAAATTCTACCAGTTAGTGTATATTTTCAATACCTAAATATCAAACAAAATAATATCTTGTAAAAGCATTATACTTTACCGGGATCAGTATTATTACATTTCTAACTATTTATCAGCCATAATTATAACCAAGGGAATATCTTTTAAATACCTCGCTTACTATTCTGGTAGCATTTCCTAATAAAATAAGAAATATTTAAGTCCATTAAATATAAGTGTATATTATACGTAGAATATATAGTATACTAGCTGTACCCTGCGCGCGTTGTTGCGCTTTTGTTTGTCGTTCCAACTCAGAAATCTTTATGGGCTCATGCGCAACACTTTGATGACAATCATGACATGATCAAATGCATAGTTTACGATTCTATAAAGGACATACAGACAAACATTCATTTTTATATTTATAGATACAAAAGCTCGGTCAAGTAGCAGTAACCGGCAGACGTTGTCCTGCCCGGAATACAGCTACCAAATTTGATAGCTTACTTACCGATAGCAGCACCCCCTCCCGGGTCCGATTGAGATAAAAATAATCATATCTTCCAAAGTTAACCAAATTACACAAGCTTACAAAATTTGATAAAAATTGGTTCAGTAGTTTCGGAGCTACTGATAGCAGCGACACCTACCGGGTCCAACTGAGATAAAAACTTCTCTATTTTCTAAGTCAGACCATATTACATACATATGCTTACAAAACTTGATAAAAATTGGTTCAGTAGTTTCGGAGTTACATACATTTAAAATTTTCACTGTTAACGCCCACCTCCGCAGTCCTTATTGTGGATGAGTTAACTCATCATAAAATCCGCTCATAGATCATTTCTACATCACATATAGGAGATTCCTACCAAATTTGGAGTCGACAGGAGCTATAGTTTAAAAATGGGAATTTTCCATTGGTAACTGACCTCTACTTAGTGAAAGGAATACTCCTACCAAATTTCAAGTCTCTACGCCTTATGGTTCCAGAGATATCCTGATGAGTCAATATATACATAGATGAAAATCTCTTATATATATAGATTATATAGAATAAATAACATATTAATTGAAATATGTAGAAAACAAACGGAATACTAACATGACATTATCAGAGCACTGTAAGCACTATGCATAATATCGCGTATATTCGGAGATTAAGCCAAGCCTAAGGAATACGCATTTATCTATTAGTGGATATACATTGATATAATATGACAATAACAACGCGACTTTAATATGTACTTGACAGAGCATAAGCGTCAGTGATCTCGAATTAAACGAATACTTTCTTTCTAAGTTATATAGTGTAGTGATTTTACATTTCAACACCAAATGGTACGTGCAAAAATCTACTTTAGCCTGTACATGTTATATTTAGCCGTATTTTAGCGCGTGTATTTGTTACTTAGATAGAGCACACATGGGCGATCGGATTATCAGAAAATTATATGTCTCAGAAGAAATTCAGAGGCTTGAACTTTCTACCAATGCTATATGTAGCATATAAAATAAATTTAATTCCGTAGCCTTAATAAGATAACAGGCCCAGTAATAATATAATGTACTAGTGATTTCATTGTAAATATGAAGAGCTGTTTTAGAACATGGAAAATAAAAAACGAGTGTGCTTTAGACCACACGACTGAAGTAAAACTTATGTAACGTAACTCTCTCTGTCTTTCTATCTTCACTATAACTTATATCTCCCTCTCAACTTCCGTTCACCTCACCCAATCACATTTTTCGTAACGATCTCATCACGCATTCACCAGGTTACTTCTCAAGTCAAACATGCTTAAGGTAGTTTTACTTCAACTAGTAGTCGCCCAGAGGTCGAAATTCGACCATAATTAAAAATTTAAATTAAAAAAAAAACCAAAAAATTTGACTAAAGACTTTGACAATCGACAAAAGAGTATAATATGCGTGTGTGAATCAAATACATGGTAGTGTGTGTATTTTTTTTTTATTAATTTAATATATTTTCATGTATCATTTAAAAAAATATTAGTATTCTGCACTCCTTCTCTATATGTGTACGAAATTTCATACTCCTCCGTCCGCGCAATTTCCGTAAAAAGGGGTAAAAAGTTTTAGCTTCACGTATTAATATACGCACGTGACAAACGTGTTTGTGCAGCCCTTGTAGGTCTCCCCACCGTGTGTTACCGTGCTTCGGAGAGCACGTTAAGCCGTCGGTCCCGGTTGCTATCATGTACACATGATAGCGATCGTTACTCATAGTAGTATATACCCGCCAACCCGCACTGGAGCAGCGTGGTGGATTAAGCTCTGATCCTTCTCCTACATGGGGAAAGAGGCCTATGCCCAGTAGTGGGATATTACAGGCTGAAGCATATTAATATAAAGATAAAGCAATATAAAAACAATATTTTATTATGTGTATCTTTACATCATCTTTACAAGTATTTTTATTGTATTTAATTTTAGATTCACGATACAATCACATTTTTATTAGAAGTTATTGTTTTAAATTTGTTACTCAATAAATAAAAAAATATTGCTTTTCTATTTGAGTTCACCTGAATTATGGTAATTCAATAAAGCTTATAACCGAATAAATACAATGATGAAATTTAAATCAAAGATAATACATTCAAGATTTATTCTAATACAAAAAATAGCAACTATTATACACATATTTTTCAATTTGCTACATGAAAAGGCCTTTTAATTTTTTTCCGTTGAAGCGCAATGCGAAATTCAACGGTATGTTTCATTAATATCTGACTATAATGCAGCCGATGAAAAATTCATATTTTCGAATCATGAATGCTATGCCAACGGTTGAATGTAAATCCTCAAAAAAATTTCAACATTCGTAAATTGGTTCAAGGCAAACTTTGTATTCAATGTTTATATTTACACTTTTGTTCATGTTACATATTTCGGTATTACATATCACACGTTTCGGTATGCTGATCAACATTAACATATTTAGAGTCCCGTGCTTATGACACATGGAATTTAGATCTAGGATAGTCTTGTGCTTTGGTTTATTTTGATATGCTTTTAACGTAGCATTTCGTATTCACGTGTACTGTATGCTACATAAAAGTAAAGAGAAGATGATTTTAGGTCAAATGTTTCGTAAATTACATATAAAATAACTTCTAAATATAAAAAATATTTTTTTTATCTGCAGCCAATTGTGATTAGTATAATTATGTAGAAAATTAAAAATCACTCTTATATTTTTCTTTTATTTTAAATTATGTCTATAACCGTTTATGAACCGATTATGCTTTTTTTTATTGGAAAGGATATCTCTTTTCCAATAAAAAATCCCTGGTGTGGTACCATGATAAGGAAACCAGGATCTGATGATGTGATCCCAGAGGAATTGAGGGAAACTCTTGAAAATCCGCATAACTTTTTACTGGGTGTACCGATTTTGATGATTTTTAATTTAATCGCAAGCCGATGTTTATCACGTGGTAACATTTAAATTTAATCGAGATCTGATTACAACTTTTGGAGTAATCTTTGATAATGCGTATTTACTTGACTATTTTTTCGTCTATCTACGTTGTATTGTTTGTATAATTGAAGTCAGTTTTTTTTTCATTTGCCTGCAAACACAACACAATTATTATTGTTTCAATACGATGTATGATAACAATGTCAAAAGGGTCAACATTATCGATTTGATGTAGATAGGTAGTAATACGAATTAATAATAGTGACGCCGCGTTGGCGCAATGGTCACAGCTATGGATTGTGCCCCTTGCGCTGGCGGTTGCGGGTTCGATCCCCGCACATGACAAACATTTGTATTGGCCATACAGTTGTTTGCCGTGGTCTGGGTGTTTGTGCAGTCCTTGTGGGTCTCCCCACCGTGCCTCGGAGAGCACGTTAAGACTTCGGTCCCAGTTGTTATCATCTATGCCTGATAGCAAGTAGGGAATATATCCGCCAACCCGCATTGGAGAAGCGTGGTAGATTGAGCTCTGATTCTTCCCCTACATGGGGAAAGAGGCCTATGCCCAGAAGTGGGATATTACAGGCTGAAGCGTAAGGTAGTTAAATATTCCTTGCTGTTTCGCTTGACATACAACTATTACTGTTTTAAGCTTATCAAATTTTGCTGCGATCCACTATAATTTTAGAAATTTATAAACAGTAATACATTTAACAAATAAAATTAAAATAGTGTTGTGTGCTTGTATGTGTGTGTATCAGCTCCGACACGTGACTGGAGTTTACTCAGTATTACTAACTCCGTTTACTAAGTACAGTAAACGCTGACATACTATTATACGTAAATCTTACATAAACAGCTAAAAACGCTGTAAAAATATAGTCTTAATATCACTGTTATGCGTCAACGTCACTAAGCGTCAGCGTCACTGAGCGTCAACTTCAATTGTTTCACACAAATTCACATCTCATATTTATGGAGCCGTGTCTTACGAAGCACAATTCTTAAATATAATATACTAGACTAGTTATTACTATCATCAATGCATTCAAACAAACAGGTTCACCTATTTTATTATAAGCATCACTATAGATAAACATGACACTGATATCGAATAATTTAATCAATTTTTTTTGTTATCGCAGCGGAACCCATTTATGGGTGATATCCAGGATGCCCGGGTAGGCAGTCCTAGACCGTATGTCGGCTTCAACACTTGGGGGTGCACTACCGACCAAACCCCTGCGGGAGCCTTCAGCCGCTTTATTTGGAGGGTCCCGGATCTGCAGGCAACAGGATCCTTCCAGCGACCGGCTGGCCTCGGCGAAAAGGCCAGACTTCTCCTCCATGTCCGGCTCACCTCAAATAATTTAATCCATTAACCTATTATAAAAGTCATAATTAAACAAAACAACCAAATTAAAAATACAAAACAAAATAAAGAAGACCATTATAGTACCGCGATCGTAAAACAAAGAGCCACTAATGTCTTCCATTAACATTAGTTCAAAAGCGAAATAAAAAGCATTAATACAATAACAGACTAAGGATGATTAAGGTGTATTATATAAATGTAGCATTTAAATTTAAGTAATATTGTATAAGAAGTGTTTTTAATAACTAAAATGGAATGTTTTAATATAACTTATTAGATTTCGCCAGATATAATTGATTGAGTTAATAGCGATATAATTTTCTTTGTGAAATTAATAAAATTTTAATGTAACATACACTTAATATTGTCACATAAATGCTTAAAAACTGTTTCTTAGTTTGGTTTACTAATCAAATACAGTTTCGACTACGCTTTAAAATTCTTGTATAGATTTTTATTCATTGACTGCTTATTGAAAGTAACATAGAAAATTGAAAAATGTTCGAATAATAAAAAAAATAAAGAGAATGTTAGTTGTTTTTTTTTTTTTTTTTTGTTAGAATCATTTAATAAACAAAATATATGTTGGTCGAAATTTTATTAAAGTGTAAATTGGATGACCTTATCTTTTTTACACGTCCCTCGCGTTTTCAACCGCGTTTACATTTATGGATACTGTTTTGCGATTATGATCCTTTGTTCTATGTGAGGAATGTAACGCTATAATATCAAATAATTATTACACTTACAACAGCTGATAAACATTATGGTGTAGTGGCACGGATAGTCACTTAAACGCCGGCGTTCAATTTATCGATTCCAGTTCGGAACATAGGTACATATAATTAGTTCAATATTGTGGCAAACATTTTCTTCTGGTCTTGGTGTACTTTTGTGTACTGTGCTGTGCTTCGAAGAGCACGTAAAACTGTCGGTATCAGTTATCGCGGACACCTGATAGAATGTACCGTGCAGTATTAATCGCTGCATGTCGTACTAAATCGCATCTTATCGCACCGTACCGCAATCGGTTGTATTTATAAACGTATACTAGCTGACCCCGCAAACGTCGTTTTGCCATATATGTATGTTATTAACCCCTAACCTCCTCCGATTGGCCGATTTTCAGACCTACCCGATATGCACACATATCGCTTCAGCCTGTAATATCCCACTACTGGGCATAGGCCTCTTTCCCAATGTAGGAGAAGGATCAGAGATCACCACGCTGCTCCAGTGCGGGTTGGCGGATATATTCCCTACTATGAGTAACGATCGCTATCAGGTTTTTACTTATTTAATGCAAATTATTCGCACGGGTATTGCTAGTAATAGATATTATTTCTGAATAAATTGCATTTTCAACGTTGATGTGATTATGAAATTTATTTAATATCTTAGAAATTTAAATTACAAAAAAAAAGAAATCTTTTCACTTCATAGTACTGTTAACATTAGAGTATGCAAAAACATAAAGTAAATCTGCCCTTATTATTTACAAAGCACTTATGCTGAGCAATATATATTACTTTAACAGCTCGTGGGTTAGACCGTCGATAAGGACAAATATTTGTTGACTTCATACGGATGTTTCTCATATTTCCAGTGAGTTTGTACGTATCTGAGGGTTTCCGGACCTCCGAAACGAGGCAAACTATTACAGGTACTTCAATACAAGACTTATATGTACATTTTAATCTACGTATAATGTCATGTTAAGTCATATATAAATAATATGTAAATAGATGTACTGAAGCTGTATTTAAAATGCAGCATTTTAGAAAAAAAGGGGCTATGCTTTAGATTAAGAATCATCGAATTATGAGATTTTGGGGGGTGGAGGGCGGAGGGCGAAGGGGGAGCTAAACTATGTAACACTGCCATCATTCGGAAACCAATGGTTATGGAGATATTATGGAGATATCCATGGTTAAAATTTTGAGTACGTACAAACGATCTCGACTGCAAGATCAACAAACGATACAACTTACGTTACTCATGCTCCGTTCCGTAACTTTCGCGCGTTATTTTCACATTTTGCACGTTGTTTTCACATTTCATACGTTATTTAAACGTTTTGACATGGTTTTTTAATAAACGATACAAGTGGTGGCAGTGGTAATGGGCAGTAGCCCCGCACTCAACCCCACCCCCCCTCCTCCAAAATCCCAAAATTTGATGGTTCTTAATCTAAAGCTTTACCAAAAAAAGTTCTATTCTAATTTATTTCTCTATTGATACTACATTTTTATTGTAAGGAAAATAAAAACAAAATATTTACAGATTTAATGTAATGTAAATTTATTATTAATATAATATTCCAATGAACTTATATTTGTAGAACTATTGTGATAATAGACAAATATATGCTTACGTTAAAGGTCAAAGACATAATCATTTATACACGCCCAACAAACAATGAAATACATTAGTAACATTATTGTTTCCCATATAAACGTATTACCAAGGATTTTTATACAGACACGGATTACATAACAACTTATATAATAATAATGGAGAATAATTTCCTGCTGTTTCAACACGATGGTGTTATATCAGAACAAAGGATCATACAAATAAAAACTAATGGTTCACCGAGCGAGACTTACACAAAAGAAATCCGTAAGCTGTCATCGTACCTGAGGTAATCCGACGTTCCGGCTGATCTAGGTTAAACACGTGGTTTTTCTCGGATTTTATTTCGCAATAACAATGAATAGTCTGTATGAAAATGATAATTTTTACACAACTACGAACGCAACACGTTCAGATATTCATTACTATATAACTGTCAGTTAATTCCAAGGTATTAAGCGAATAAACAATAAGAGTAATATCGACACAAAATCCAATATTTTAATAATTGTCAGAATTAGAAATTTAAATGCTAACAGTATTTTGCATAGGATGTTTCAATATTAGTCCATTTGTATTACGTTGGAGTGAATAGGACCCATCGTTCATACATCCATACATCTTTCTAAATTTCCTCATTTATTTACTTTGTTATATTCGCAAATTATTGATCATTTATATATATATATATATATATATATATATATATATATACATGACCTGTCTCTATTGCATATATTTAGACACATGTTCCTATTCACATTAAGTATTGATGTAGTGACGTGTAAAAAAACGAATAGGTCCATATGAAGTCTACTTTTGTATCGTTTTTGTGGTTTATCAAACTAAAAAACGTATTTTTGAAGGTTTAAAGAGTCTTTAAATCCCAGGATATATCTTAACTTTCATTTTATAACACGTTGTTAGTTTAATGACAGAATTATTCAAATGATCCATCGTAACGATTGTAGAAGTTAAAAGTCCTTTTTCTTTAACAAACATAAAGACAAACTCACATAGTCGTGTATTTTTATGTCAGACTAGAACTGTAAAAAATACTACCTTATAATACAATACATAAAACTCAATTTGCAATAAAAATAATTTCAATCTTCCAAGGCATAAAGACACCAACTTCACATCATTAAACACACTATTCTTCAGAGTTTAGTTCAGTGAAAGCGAGGTTAAGTCAAGAATATTATTGTGACATTTCACCTTTAACCCACAATAACGTGAAGGGACACGCGTGATTCATTGCTTCGAAAATTAAACAGTCCGTAATTTGTCACGTGTTTTAATTTATTATTTCTGACAAATATTACAAATAGTTCATGTTTTTGAAATACTTAAACGCGAGTAATGTTTTTAATGATAAGTTTTAAAATGGAAAGAGCGTAATCATGAGTATATTTTTGAAATCACTCTTTAATTAATATTTGTATATTACGTGTTAACTATATTATTCATATCAAAGTTCATGCTTAGAAAAAAAACTTTAATGCCGTCTGGAGTCTGTTGTCAGTAAAATATGTTAAACTTGTTTTTTTTTGTTTAATACTATTTTGTTCAAATGTATAAAAGTATTATTTGATTTAATAATTGCCTTCAAAATAATTTGTTATGAAATATTTTATTTTACCCTATATTACACATACATATTACGAAAGCTTGTTTTCTGGCCTAGTTGTACAAAAAAAAACTATCTACAATATTTTGTCTGATACTATAACAATAAATATATTTAAAAATTAAAATATCTTTAAATGTTTATTTTCCTGTATTTTATTATTTATTTAAACGTGATATTGTAGTTATAAGTTATTTTTACTTTATTTTTTTCAATATTGTGTATTTATTAAAAATGTAAATTATTTTGCTATCAGTAATTAACTATTTTATATTTACAATGAACTTTTAATTCTTTACACTAATAACCATTGTTTTTTTATTTATTATAATTTGTTTTATAGAAAAATTAGCAAGCGAGTGGACCACCATTTTTGTTAAATGGTTACCATCGTCCATGGCTATCTGTAATCGTTCATGGCTAAGTTAATGGCTATGTGTAACATTAGTGGAGTTACGGGCGTAACGTTACATAATTACAAAATAGAGGTCACAGAAGGAATACTACATTTTCCTCTAGCTATATTGTAAGTGACATGTGAAGTGTGGATGTCTCAATAATTGTTCCTTTTGTGCTTTCGATCAATGGCCGATGAGTGAATAGTCTCGACCAACATCTTAAAGTACTCTTAGAGAACTATTCGATCAAGGACTACGGGGAGGACACTTAAGGGTGCTCAATGTTTCTTGTTGTAATATTATTAACACTAATACTCTTGATAGTCCATTGAAATTTCGTGACTTTAAAGTTCGATGAGAATTATAGAGAGGTTTGTACGATTTCTATTTTTGTTTTACTCACACATTAGGAGGTTAATATGATATTTAAAAAAAATGTTTATAGAGAGATGTTAACGGTTAATCAAACACAGAGCCAACGATAGCGATTTCGATAACCGCTTGTGATAGATATCTGCATTCGTGTAAACATTAGTATAGTGTTTCAATTATTAGCGTAAGCATTTCATAATGATATATAATGATGGTAGATTGATTATTGTAATCTTAGGGCCGTTTTCAATCATCTATATATTCTTTATCTCTGGTTTTGATTACTAGCGATAGGCATTTGACACAATTTGTGTAGAGTTTATGGAAAAATTCTATTTCTAGTAAGCAAATTCAACAATATTGAAACTAGCCGTTAATTAATCATTAAATAGTTCTCAACTGTTTTAAAGACAGGAGGGCAATAGTTTTGAGTAAAGAACCAAAATGTACTTAGGCAGATTAAAACTTGCTAACACCTAAAACTTGGATTTAATTGATAAGTATATCTAGTAGACAGTAAGCTCTTTGTAAAATCTTAGTATTTGCATTATAAATAGTAATTGTAGTTGATGAAGAAGAGGTTATCATATAAAGGTACTTACAATATAGCTGAATTTGAACGTTAACCCTCAGTGGAGGAACCAGCGCTGTGTTATCCGCTGTGCAAGTGTAGACTGCTTCGAAGTATTCTCTCGAAAGCCTCGGTATCCTTAACTCTAGAAGGCTTAGCCTGGTTTCGTCTTCAACTGGTTCCAACTTAGAGATGACTTTATCATCCCGCCACCAGCGTAAGCGTGGCATCGGCTTACCTGTTAAGTTTTACAAAAAAAAATATGTATTACACATACATTACATAAGTTACTATAAATTAAATATATATGTTTTATTTTTATTTTTATCTCTACTTAAAATTATCTAAATCTACAACATCAATCTATAATCTTTAAACTTGGTTATATAGGACTATAGTTATATAATTATGTCAGCAAAGACAAAGTCTAGGTACCACTGTGGTTATAAATTCAGATTTTTAACTTAACTTAACTTTATTTAGATTTTAACTCGACATAATTTTTTATAAAATAAAAATCATAAAAATAAAAATACATAAAGACCTTTAGACCTAATTTTTGTGAATAAAAAGAAACGTCATTGTATTTACAAAATTGTGTAAATAAAATAATAAAAACAAAATCACAACGGAATTATATCTCGTCATTGACAAAAACATGGCGACACTTGACTCCACCACGTTTTTGTACGCCTCAAGCTTCACTTGTTATGTTTTTGGTTGTTTTCGTTTCTCACTCCCAGATGCTTTACCTTCATTGTATTTTTTTTTCACCTTTAATTAATTTATTTACAAAGAAACAAATTCAGGATTTCTTTTTTTTTATTCAATATAAAACACAAAAAGTGTTTGATGTTTCAAAATGTTTGGTGAAATGCTCTCGTAGGCGTTATTGTTTTGTATGTCATGAGTTCACTAATTATTATTTATTATTTCACAACTGATCATAATTCAGCATGTAGCATCCCATTGCTGGGCATAGGCTTCTTTCTACATCTAGGAGCAGGATCACAGCTTAATCCACCACGCTGCACCAAGCAGTAGCGGGTTCGCGGATATTTATTATTTGTTATTCATTTATTTATTTTTGACCAATTGTAGGGTAAATAATACTGCATAAAGTACATAATTTTCAACATAAATTCAAAACTTTATATAATAATAACTACAATAATTAATAACTTTGATATAAACTTTTTCTATCGATATCATTAAAACCCAATTAACTGATTAGGTATTTATACCAAAATACAGAGACTGACAATTCTATTCAACTAGTTGATTTTTTTAAACACAACTTTAGGTTAATCTTAAAAAACAAACAAAAAAAAACCAGCAAAATATAGCAAATTCTCCATTTCAACGAAATACCTAACTATCAAAAGTAAAATATAAAGACGAATAGGGTTGCCTATTTCTGAAGTCATTTCAAATAATTGTATTAATATAGCTTAATTAGGTTGCCTATCTTTAAAATCGTACAATCACGTTAACGAAGATTTTAAAGAAAAAGGGGCTTCTAATTGATTATTTCTAATTATTCGCTTCAAAATATACTTGTACAAAAAGACTGTTGGAACTCCCTTTAAATAGCAAAGCTAATTCTTAAAGAGAAAAACATTGGCTTAAAAAGACTCACTGAAAGGTCTTAAAAAAATTTCGACCCTCGTTTTCCAAAGTTCTTTATCCCCCTGATATTTCCGACGTTTTATTCCGATATTAATGAATAATGAAGTTGTTTTAGTAAAAATACATTTTAGTAAATGAGATTGATTTTAATTGTTGTATCAATGTAAAGTAATAATCATATTTATAATAATTAAAAAATATATTCTGTTTTGTTCAGTATTTATTAGGTCTACTTTAATAAGTTCACCTTACAAATGTTTAGTTAGAACAATAAATGTATTATATTTTGATGTAGAGTTTGAGATAAAAAGTAATTAATTGACCCTAAAATAAAATTACCATGAATCGTAAGTAAAATGTATGTTAGTAGTTAATTGATCAAAAGATATCTATATAAATAATTAAAATTGAAATGTCTGTTTGTAATATTAAAAAAACCGCTTTTTACTAAATGCATATGGATGTATACACAGTAAATATACCAAAATAACATTTTTTACAATTTTTTCTCAGTCTGTCTGTCTGTCTGTCTGCCTGTTTGTCCCGGCTAATCTCTGAAACGTCTGGACCGATTTTGACGGAACTTTCACTGGTAGATAGCTGATGAAATAAGGAGTAACTTGGCTACTTTTATTTTAGAAATTTATTTAATTTATAACACTGCGAACTAAAATACAACTTTTTTGTTAAATTCCATGCGGACAAAGTCGTGTGCACCGCTAGTTTCAAATATAAACCTAAATACTGTAATTACTAACTGGGTTAATAACAGTTATTATACATTCGCATGTGTTAACGTGCTAGTGGACAAAAACCTCTTTCATACACATTAGGCGACGTACGAGTACAGTGGTATTTTTAAATTAATCACTACGTTTAGCGGGTCACGGTAAGTCAACAAAAGGTCGGAATCAGTGCTATTCCGATGCCATTGTGACGTGAATAAAAGCTAAATTTTCCAGAAGATTATTAAGTACAGAGACAGAAATATTTAAAATATATTTTTTTATATTTAGCGTTTAAACTGATGTATTGTGATGAAAATCGTTGTTATTTTTTAATAATAGAACAATCGTATGCTTCGTTATTTAAATAAAAACATGCTTAAATTGTTTTTTATTTTAGAAATTATAGTATAAAGCAGAAATTGTTTAAAAGATGTAGGTAACTGACGCAATAATGCCTTAATACTAACTTAGGTAAAACTCTACGTTTCATTCACATGTGCTAGTTAATCCTGAAATTAACTAAATAAACCTAGCATATACCAATAAGGGGTATAATTACGTATATATTTATAATTAAAATAATATAAAATTCAAAATAATTCCATTATAACTTTATAACCTAACCACAGTCATTATACAAACACAAGAACTATTAAATAATTATTTTAATATCATTGATGTAGTAGATAGTGCCGACTATCACCAAGAAGTGTCATTTTACTTCAACAATTCTAAAGGAGTCATACTTTTGTCTCTCTCTCGTGTTCTTTTTGTTTATTAAATGAGAATAAAAACTATGTTCTTGTCAGAAGAAATTTTGTAAATACTTTGACAAACATAATTATGACGATTGTATTCAATTAGTACGTATAGTCATATAGATACGCATTTCAGAGATAATTTGAATGATAACTTAAAGTACTTAAAGGACTAAAAAAACTCAAACTTAAAGTACCTACTCATCAAATCAAATTTGAATGGAATCATGCGACAAGCAGTAGCTTTCGATTAAACAAATATGAAAATCCACCACTCAAGTAAAAAGTTATGAGGTTGTAATACAACGACGGTCGACAAAATAAATTGTCAAGTAAATACGCATTATTGAAGATAACTCAAAAAATATTTATCAGATCTCGATTACATTTAAATGAGACCACACAACAAGCACCTTTTGTTTAAAAAAGGAATCATCGAAATCGGTCAGCCCAAATAAAAAACAAAAAATTGAATACAACCTCCTCCTTTCTTGAAGTCAGTTAAAAATCAAAATGTTTGTCAATGCCACAATTGGTGTTTTATTCCAATGACAGAAAAAAGGAATTGGTCAAAGAGATATATATATATATATATATATATATATATATATATATATATATATATATTCGTAACTAGGCAGTTACTTTTTTCATCATATGATAAACACTGTATCTATAACATGTATTACTGCTATAAAAAATGTGTTTATAACATGTCAATGATACTCGTAAAGAAATTAACAAGAGAGACCGATTCGAAAAAAAAAAATGTGTACTTGAATTGGTTCTAAATGACATCATTGCTGCTGCCATCTATACTAATATTATAAAGATAAAAAAAATTTCTCCGTTTCCCGAAAAAGGCTATAGCTATTTTGTCCCTCAAATAAACACGTGCGCAAACGCGATGCACAGAGCTAGATTATAAAACAAAAAGTTTCGAGAAAAATTCAAAATATCTCTTTTACATTTAGCATTAAACGGATGCATTGTATGGAAAAGCATTGTTCTTTTTTACAGAAATAATATAATGGATGCTTATTCAAATTTTACCTCCACTTACAACACAGGTGAGTTTCAAGCTTGTGTCCTCGATGTACGGTCCGGCGACACCGATCACTTCCTTGTCACCCTCATCGAATACTTTCGGTTTTTCTGGTAATTCTGTAAAAGAAAAAGATACTTTTAATTATAAAGTATTACGCGCGTTTTCATAATATGACTTACTTAAGGTCCCAAGTATCATCTCCATTAACATAACCTGAATTAGCTACAAGAATTAAATCGTTACGATTTCAATTATATATGATTTGTTCATAATTTTATAAACGTAAAAAGTAGTTTCAAAATTTATAAACTTATGATTCATTTGTTTGTATTATTTTTTGTGTATTTACCCCACATGAGGAAATTATAAGCATTTTTTTATATATCATATCAAAAATAAAAAAAAATGCTTATGATTCATTTTTAGTTTTTTCTGTGAAAATACGTAAACGTACTTTGTCCAAAATAAATTTGTAAAGAAATCTAAAAGACAAAAGGTTAATCTTATCTATTAAACACATAATTACATGTTTCCGCGTGATAAACAAAGACTTGACACCTGAATGGTTAATCATTCTTGAGTCACGCGATAAATAATAGTACCCTTTTTCCCATACGAAGATATGTCACCACAAAACTCGTGAAAAATGATTTCAGAAATGTTAAAAGTTAATATTGTAATCGATTTCTGATTATATCGCAACATCGTATAAGAAACTAAAAGATTTGAATCAAACAATAAATGCACTAAGGTTTACCTAATACTTAAAGTCAGATTATTATTCAACAATTGTTGTAATGGGGGTGATTTATTAAGGAAAAGGTACTAACTATCTACGTGACTTATTAACGGAAAGAATTACTAGGGGTTATTACTGATGTAGTTTCTGTAATGGAAATTTTGAATATCACTTTAATAAAGTTTCATGAAAAATCTGCTTTAAGGTTTTAGTAAAAACAGATTTATTCGATTATAGAATAAGCCGTATAAGTATTGTTATGATCACGTGTCGGCATTTGTTCTGAGTTTCCGATACAACATAATCCGTTTTAGTTATTACCGTTTAAAACTATAAATATAAAATAACGTTTTAAGTTCTAACGCTATAATTTAGCGCAGTTATTTAATTTTAAACAATATCTTTACGCTTCAGCCTGTAATATCCTTCTGCTAAGGTTATTTCCAGAGAAGGGTCAGAGCTTAATCGACCAGCTGGATGCTGATTCCATTATTATACTGTATTTGTGAATCACAAATAAAGTTTAGCATCGCTCGCTCGCTTCAGTCTGTAATATCCCACCGCTGGGCATAGGCCCTTTTTCCCATGTAGGAGAAGGATCAGAGATTAATCCACCACGCTGCTTTAATGCGGGTTGGCGGATATATTCCCTACTATGAGTAACGATCGTTATCAGGTATACATGATAACAACCGGGACCGACGGCTTAACGTGCTCTCCGAGGCACGCTGGGGAGACCCACATCATTGGCCTTAGTCCGTCTATTGCAGACGATTTAGACAGGGTCAGACAGACACTGTGTCGTCTAGGACACTCTTCAGAAAAACGCAGAGTTGCCTAAGCTCTGCGCCACCCCTCGACCTCACTGGCTAGGCCGACAGGAACGACGAGTCGATACGTGTGGAGCCAGTTCAGCTGCAGGAGTCTTTCGCATTTTAGAGGTATGTCACGAATGCTTGACGGAGACCCCATTCCGGGTTTCAAATGAATTTTCCTTCTCCAGGATCCTGATGCTTTTGAGCCAGGTTTATCCCTCTGTCGCCTTTTACGACCCCCACGGGAAGAAAAGGGTTGGTGCTATTCCAACCGACACCACACGCCATAGTAGAAAATGCATTAATATACCAGTAGTTTAAATAAGAAACGTATATATTCATTGTATTGTATATGAATAAGTGAAAATTGCAATTTTAGTCACAGCATTTGATATCAGAGTCGGAATAAAAATAGAACGACTCACCAGGTTGCTGAAATCAATAGAAACTAATTTTAAAAACAACAATTAAACGTTTTTCACTTAAAATGTTTATCTTTTCACGATTCGTTCTTTTCTACATGGCGCCATCTTCTCGAGACAACCCCCCGCGCCAATTCGTCTTCGAGTCCATTTTTTTTTCAATAAGAAAATTGCGTTCGCGCAAAGGAATATTTTATCCAGCCAATAATTAAAAAATATTTTAAGTAAATATAAAATTATTTATTTTTAATTACGTTTCGATTGTTTTTTTTTTACATACTTTGTTATTATTTTTCAAAAAAAAGTACTTATTCTGCCATACATTTTTTTTAAGAAACTAATCTATTACATCATTATGTACTGTCAGATCTACGAACTGCGAAAACGTGCAACGGGCAAAGCACTTCACCAGAACTTTAAATTACAGGTACTACAATATTTCATTGTTAAACAGTAAATTTAATTTATACAACTATTTCCGGTGTGAAATAGAAAACATAAAAGATTGACCCCAAAACCTTTACAAAGAAATAAGCACGCAAAAAAGCAATTTATGGCCGAGCACAATCCAACGATTCCAATCAAATTACAATGATATTGTCAGGAAGGAATTTTTCACATCGTATCGAACTATAAAAACAAAAGGAAATGAAACTAGGAATTTTGACACTTGAAAGCATCATTTTTTGACAAACACACACTAAATACATAGATTGTGTTAATTAAATATAAATATTTCTATACGTTAGTAGTTATTTTTTTTAAAGTTAAATACTCTTTATCTGTATTTCTTAATGAATGATACAATTTGATTGGAGGACTACATTGCTAAATTGACTACATCCTGAAAAGAAAACAAACTCTAAATTATGATTTATGTAAATATAACACGATATATACAATGTTAGTTATTGGTCATTTTGAATCACGATGTTACGGGTGGAACCGTTGCTACAGCGCTTGCAACAAGTGCTGAACTATTGGGAACTCATAATTTTTAAATATTCTTTTAGATCACAAAAATACTTTTAAAAAAGTCATGTTTCAATTTTTATTTATTAATTACAAAAAAGTTTTTTTTCAACGAGTAATTATTGCAAAATATAAGAACAACGTAGTAAGCGTATAACTGTAAACTGTTTACTAGGATACAGTTTTACAACGATTTACTCGAAGTTTTAAATCATTACGTTCTAAATTTAATTTAATTAACCAAGATTAAGGTATTTATTTGAAATGTTGCTATAGTAGGAAAACGAAATATACTCATCCAAACATAAAAAAATACGTTTATCCTAATATAATGTAATGAGAACGACAGAGAAACTTAGCAGTTGCTAACATTTCTACATCAGCTACGTGCCCGATATCTGCCAGTCCTCGACGCGACGACGGCTTTTGGCTTGAAATGTACAAATATTAAACTTAGTAAGTCAAACAACATAATAATAGGTTTAATATTTTTATGTTGCTGTAACGCTAGTAAAATACAGATATAGAAAGTTTCATATAACTGCGTGTCATGTTCTGTGAGATGTCCATATACGAGTATAGGGACAGACAAATAACACTTTTTGACGACGCGTTGGCGCGCGGTTGCAGGTTTGATCCCGAGAAAGCGGCCTATATGCCCAGCAGTGGGATATTACAGGCTGAAGTGATGAGCAAGCGAAATAAAACTTTATATATATATAGTCAGACTACAAATATTGCTACAATTAAAAATAAACAAAATATTACATTTGAATTTGGAATCTGTCATTTTTATATGATTGTTCAATGTCTTCTCATTTTCGCACCAATACATTGTAAAATATTTTGTGTAATAATTTGTGTATATATTTAAATGACTGTTGATGAATGACCATTTAACAATGAGAAGAATTACGACAAAATAACTAATAAACATTCGATTCAAAATAAAATAGTGCGATGATAAAGAAATCTAATTATTTCTTATAAATACCGATTGTATATAAAACTTTCCATATTCTAAAAATATTAGTAGTATAATCTTCTATTAAATTTTACATAGAAAACGCCAACAACTATTTCTAGTCATATTATAAAAAAGTGTAACACTGTCACGAAATTGTCAAGAATTGTCAAATTTTGAAGAGACGCAATAATACAAGTCCATAAAACGAGAAATTGAAAAATCAACGAACATCTGACCTTCTTCGCTCTACTTTGGACAAGCTTTTTTATTGAAAGTGTGAAGTGAGGTCATGACACGTTTAATCCCCAGAACGACTGCTGGTCTCTTAACAGTTTCTGATTTAAATATGAATATTTGAAGAAAAGAAACATTATTTAAACACCCGATATAACAAAGAGCTTTCAAAATTGTTTTATGCTAACGTTCAACCGCGACTCCGCTTTCATCTTTATCTATTTCGTTTCAAATACCATACCTTAATTGAACACGTATTTTCGCATGTATATAACACCCTTTTCGCATGTTTTAAACTACATTCATGATCAATTTTGTCATAAAAACCCCATGATTGTACCAGCATTATATACTTATGCATATACATGTACAGAGCAACTTTCCTATTTAGATTCTTAGCTTGGAAAAGAATACAAACTCGCTTTTTTTCCCGTATTCTTTTAAAAAAAACTAGCTTCTACCCGCGGCTTCGCTCGCATTTTTTTTTTTTTTTTTACTAAAAACGTACCCTATGTTACTTTTAATACCTCCAAAAATATGTGTACAAAGTTTCATGAGAATCAGTTAAGTAGTTTTCGCGTGAAAGTGTAACAAACAAACTTACATTCATGTTTATAATATAATAGGGATAATATTATATATATAATGACAGGAAAAAATTACAATAAATATAGAAAAATCCCAAACAGCTAAAACTAGAGTCAATTGGATTGGATATTGACATGACCGTCGATAATACAGTTCAACGGTATTACAGTACTCAGGGTTGGAACTTCATTACTGGACTGCTAGATGGCATTGAAGTAGCTAGATTTTGAGATTTTTTGATAAACAATTTTTTTATTTTTCGTATTTTTTTTTTTTCATAAAAAGTATCCTATGTTACTTCTAATATTTCCAAGAATATGTGTACAAAGTTTCATGATGATCGGTTGATAGTTTTTGCGTGAAGGCGTAACAAACAAACTTACATTCACATTTATAATATTTGTAGGGATAAACCAATATTTATGGCTATCGTTTAATATTAGTTGGATGTTTTATAATCTATTATTTATACTCAATCATTAAAAAACGGTCGGTTTTTTTATATATTTATCTTTATATAAATAAAAATGAATGTTGCTAAGCGCATAACCCGAGAAAAGCTCGCGCAATTCGACTAATTTATTTTTTTGTATGTTCGTTAAGGCCTACGGAATGTTTTAATACTAAAAATAATAATAATAATAATAAATGTGATTTTTACTATTTTCTTTTGACAGGACGAAGTCTGTCCGGGCAGCTAGTTATGAATAATTAACTATTTTCTCTGTATATCAAAAGTAAAACATATCGCATATTTGAAAAAGTTTCTTTTAAATCCCGGTCAATGCGAAAGGTCTTGAAGCGGCTTATCTTGAGGTATAATGTTTTAAGTGATTTCATCAAAGCGAGTGCTACAGTTAAGTGCGTCACTGTTGCAAGAAAAGGATAATTCAGGGCTAAGTAACGCTAGTTGTTGTGGGACTAAATTGAACTTTTTACGTATTCATATAATTTAAATTGATTAATATTGTAAACAAGAAAAGTTTGTTTAATTTTTTTTTAATGTCTTGCCTTTTAATAAAAATATGATACATTTTTTTTTCAATAATCTATTAAGTATACTCCAGGTGTAGGACAAAACAAAACAGAACAGGTAGGTATAGCTAGAAGAAAAAATAAGAAAGTTTTTTTCGTACGTGCTTTATTTTTTTAACGAATAACAAAGTGTTGACAACGATCGTAGGTAATAACGTGTAATGCAAAACATTTACTCCGAGAATGAAACCTTCGTGATAAATTCGGAGCACACGAGGTGGGGTCCTATAATTGAGTTACCCAACATTAAACTTTTTCTCCTCCGCCCGTATACTGCTAAAATAAAAGCCCAGAGAGTCCGGACACAAATTACTCCCGACCCGAAGCAATCTCATCATCGTTATTGTGATTTTTCGAGATAGCATTTTTCATTCATATGATGAATTCTGTTTGAAAATACTTTAACGTCCTCATCTCGGTTCAAGTACAGCTATAAACGCAGTTACCACGCTTTTGATGTTTTAGTTTTATATTCATAGAATAGAAGTTTCCCTTGTATCATGTTTATAAAGTGTTGATGTATCGTAATAAACTAGGTACTTAAATAACTATCGCATTATTTATACGTTTAGAAATTTTAAATATAACAACATCAAAATGACATCGGATTACAGTCGTGTTCTTATATTGGCTAATAACTATTTCATAATCTGAATTCTTAGTTATAAAAATTGTTACTTCAAATTGATTAATAGTGTTTTGCATTAGCAAAAGACACAAGTTCAAAATTAAATATTCTCAGATTTTGTCAACGATGAAGATTTACTTTCTTTATAAATATGTTTATTTTTAGTTAAACAATTAATTAAGTTGTTTGTTAAAATTACTCTCTTTAACGTGTAATATAATAGTGCACAAAGTAACTTTCATAGATTGCAATTTAAGTAAATAAGATGAGTAGGTTGGTTTCTACAATTCTGCTATAATAGTACAATGCTAAGCAATTGTAAATGAACTTAATTGTATTCATTCTAAATAGTAGAGAACTAGAGATAAACTTCTCCCATCCTAATGAATGAAAATTATTTTATATTTATTTTGGTATATTAGAAAAACAATCGTAAAAGGGTTGAGGAAAAAAAATTATGTGAATTTTCCATCGTATTAAAAAAAAAAAAACGAGGATAGGTACATTAAAAAATATTAATAATGCTCGATTAAAAATGCATTTAAATCAACACGGATACTTGACAAGGATATCGTGAATGACAAACAATATAAAATGCACTACAACACAATACTTTTTTTCAAAGAACACATCATTTTAAACTGAGAACTTGAAATTTTTATCGCGTCTCACCCTTCCCTATTTGCGATACTACCTCACTCGAAATACCCCTCTTTTATATACGAAATCACTGAACTTGGAAGTGGGATACTCATTAAAGTAAAAGGGGTTCGTAAAATTCACACACTCTAGTTTATTGTTTGATCGGGTATTCAATGTTCCACTCAACGTTTTTCTTTTTAATTTTTCACCCCATTCAATATGTCTGGGCTTATTGTTACGTCCCTTCTATTTCGGGTGCTATCTTTTAATGAGTTTTCTTAATAGCGCCACTACTTAAAAAGAATGTCACTTTAAGATGTAATTGACATGTGAATTTTGATTTAAACTTTTCTTTAAATTTTGCATTGATATACGAGTATGTGGTGTTACTTGTAATTCACTAGGTGATGGTTATATTATGTTACATAAATTTGAATTTATACTTAATTACTTGAGTCAGTTACTTTGCATTTAAATGATTGAATTACTACGTACTAACGGCGGGTCGTTGTTTTACCTGCGAAATCCAAAACGTAGTATGGTTATTGTTCATTCTCGGTATTTACGTACCTAGTAACTTTAAAGTGAAAAAATAACAAATGTAAAAACAAACTCTATTTTTAAATTTTTCGGATTTACAATATTTATTAAACATCAGAATTAGTACATTAAACAAAAAATACAAATAAGAAAATCAGTACTTAAACGATTGCAATGCTAATGTGTGTTGTACGCATTTTACAAGGAATAAGTCTAATATAATATCTTGGTATAAACAGAATACATTTATTATTCTCTTTAATCTATAATATAAAAATGAGTCGCTGAATGTGTTGCTAAGCGCAAAACTTGAGAACGGTTGGACCGATTTCACTAATTCTTTTTTTAAAATATTCATTGAAGTACGAGGATGGTTCTCACGGAGAGAAAAATTCAAAAAAAAAATTTTAATTTCCTTAAAAAAGTCTAAAAAAAACCACTTTCCTATACTCCCATACAAAAGATTTGTGATAATACTTAAAAGTCAATTTGAACTTTAATACCATACGATAAAGTTTGTGTTAGGCGATACGAAGTTCGCCGGGTCAGCTAGTTATATATAAAATTAATCTCGATGTAACATTCTGAAACATAATCAAGATGTGTGTTTATAAAAAAAAAATCGTTCATCTATCGCATGTCGCTGGCCACGGAGTAGGGATAAAGTGAAAGGCGCATGGTAGAACAACCAAGGCCAATATGGCGGCGCCCATAGCTCGCATAAACTGACCGTGTAGCATTAATTTATATTCTACCTTATTCGTATTTGATCTGTCTATTAATGTAAATGTTTCAACACAATTCTTTTTTTTAATCTTATAGTAAAATAGTATATATTTTTAAATGTCATTTTTCATGACTTATTCAGTTAGCAATATTATCCAATAGCATTAATATGACGTATATTAGAAATCAAATACCCGTTAATAAAACCAAACAAATATCTTGAGCACTTTCAATCGAAGACTCAGTTTGATTGATGTTAGAATGATATTGTAATATGTTCCGTCATGAGACATGGCAAAAAATTCATAATATCCACAACTTCAATATGAGATATATTTTCGCCTTCGCATTTTTTGTATTTAATAATGTTGCTATATTATTGGTAGAATAGCTACCGTTATTGATCGTCATTGGGATAATCAACATCATATACATCATGAATCCTATGTTCAATAATACTTTTTAGTAAAAACCTCACAATTACTCCGCGTAGTCAATGTTACAGTGAATCTTTTTGTATTAAAGCTGTAAACTTGTTCCACATAAATTATATATCATTTTATAAATAATTGCTTGCTCTACCGGCATCAACAACTAAAAAGTTTACTATCGCTTTTGTTTTTGTAAATTAATTAATTATTAAAATATATATTACGGCATTAATTTTGAGAAACATCAAAATTGTAGACGTTCGGTAAATTTTTTGTTCAATTTCAAATGAACTCACGAAAAAAATACTTTTTTCTAATATTGTAACGCGATAAGTATTATACTTGTTTAGTGCGAATTATTCGCATGGGTATATCTGTGTGATTTATAACATATTTCGCATAGAAGATTAAACAAAAATCGTATTGCTTTAAAATGTACACCTACGACCTCACGATCAATCGTTCACTATGGTGAAATCCTCCTATTGAGGTAAGGCGCAGCGGGATATATCCTAGTCAAAATAAAGAGTATTTTAGTGTAGAAAATCACAGCTAAATAAAACTGTTCTTAATTCTTTGTCAATGTAAATAGAGGTATTATTATAAACAATATTTTTTTCTGTTTTTGTATCCTATTAATCTTAAAATCCAGTAACTATTTTTGTTACATCAAATAATTTAAAAAATAACCGCGTTTCTTAAGTATTTAGAATTTTCGTTTTGATCTTTGAACTCATTATTAAACTTATAAAAGTTTAATAACGAGTTTTTTAACCTTTTTGATCTTAAAAGTCAAGACTAAAGTTTTAACGTTTTATATTTTATATACGATTAAATTAAAATTATTTGTGGTTAAAAATTTCTTTTAAAAAACATATCAAACTTAAATGGTAACAAACTTAATATATTTATTTAATTTAAAATGGGTAAAGTTTGATATTACGTCCTTTATTTATTTTTTGAAAACGAAGCTAAAAATATTCTTGTCAGACTAGTTGACATTTTTGTGTGGTCGTTCTGCTTCATGGTCTGTTGTTTTATGGCCTGTTGCATATTACAAATCAGAACGATTTGGATATAAATATAATTTATTGTAATTTCCTTTAAAGATATATTATAATATATATATTAGAATAGATAAACTTTAATATCTCTCGCCTGTAAATTAACGAAATTAAACTGGCTGTTGCAATTTTGCAAATCAAAAATATGTATTCTTTCATCGGCTGCATTATAGTGAGATATTAATAAAACATTCCGCTGAAATTCGCATTTCGCTCGAACTGGAAAAGAAAACTAAAACAGACCTTCGTGTAGCAAATTAAAATACATGGAGAATAAAAAACTCGCTGCATCGTTGTAAGAATGTAAACAAAATGCTATTTATATTTAATTACTTTTGAAATTCGATTTCTTTTTTAATTTATTAAAATTGGAGTAGGTCAAGTTAATTAAGGCCTACAACAAAATAATTATTAATGAATAGAAAAAATGTTGTTTGATATACAGTAGAGTAGCATTTTAACTTGTATTATTTTATTATTATTATTATTTTCTTCATTTATGTATCTGTAAATAAGCTTTTTTACCTAAGATGTAATTATGAATTTTATGGATAAAACAATAACATTTTTATACTTGTCATTTTATACATTTTACTTAGAAAAAAATTATCTAAACTTTAAGCCGCAAGCTACAACCAAGAAGCCGTATACTCTACAAAATAAGGAATTCGGCAAAGAATTCCGGAACTTTAGTATCTAAGGCCGGGAAATAAATATCTAAATGATTGATGTAGCCAGCGATAATGGAGTTCACATTGGCTGGACGCCAGACTATGCGCCGCGGTACGATGAAGTTGCACTATAGCCTTTTATGTTTTATACGACTAAAGTGGTGCCCACATAGTAATAAAATGTAACATTTTTATAAACAAGCTAGCCGTAATAATTTAAAAACAACGTAAAATACATTAATACAATTTGTGTTAGCATGTTTCATTAGTGTCTAATAAGGCAATATTATTTGTATGAAGTAAATAAAATATTGTAACATATTTTTCATTTTACCATCAAAATATTTCTTCTGTCTCATTCATAACGTGTTAAACTAAAAGATGGAGATCGAGATTGGTTGTTATCAACAGGTACTTAATGAGTTTATATAGATGCGCTATCCATCGTTAAAACATAAAGGTAATAAAAATACACTGGGGTAGTACAAAGCAGGAAATTTCCTGCTCAAAATATGAAGCAGCCCGACTGAGGTAGTACCTCGAACTTACAGAAGATCACAGCTTAATAATACTGTTTTCAAGCAGTTTTGTGTTTCTGTTTGTAAGTAAGGTGACCACAGCTCCTGGGGGTAATTGGGGATAGGGTAACGCACTTGCGATGCTTCTGGTGTTGCAGACGTCTATAAGATACAGTAATCGCTTACCATGATGTGAACCGTACGCTTGTTTGCCGACCTAGTTATATAAAAAAATACACAAGTCACTAATAATTCATATTTATAATAATCGTTAATTTTTACGCCACCAATTATTTACAGAATGGTTTATACTTCACTGTAAATATATTTTAACGCAAAGGTAAACAAACAAATAAAAACAAATTCAATCAATTACATGATATAAGTGTTAACTCCACAGGTTAAAACAAGTTTAAAGTTGATTTAACCATTTCACGCCATTTTTAAGGCTTTTTAAAGGTTCTTTAACGGAAGTCAGAGTGTGTCGTAAAATAAAAACATTACAGTACATTGTTTATTATCCCATTGCGTTAAGAAGTTAAGTATGAACGCTGCACTGTTTTTAAGTCCCATCAATATTTTGGCTAAGGTTTAATAATATCGAACAAAATTTATAACTGTATATATTTTGAATCGAACCCGCAAACCGTCGGTGTTTTGGGCAACTACATACACCACTACACCAGAGCGGTTGTATATCGTCAGTCTATCCGGTATTTTTTTTTTAATGCGATAAATTCGAGTATTTTTAAATTAAAATTTGTATTGTGTTATTTTTTTAATGTGTTTATTGTTTAAAATGTAGTTGTGGTGTACAATAAAGTATAAATAAATAAATAAATAAATAAATAAATATTAACCATCAAAGAGTTTCACCTTCATAACAAAGTCGAACAATAATATATAATAGGTACCATTTATAAACACTGTCAAAGTTTAAACACGCAAACATAACACTCCCCTTGGTAATGTTAGCATGATAACAATAACAAAATTTTGGTAAACGCCCGTTGAATTTTCAGCTTGTTTAAAATTAAATAATCACACGTAACGTACTGGAAACATTGTTATAATACGTTACCACAGCATTATTCATATCGCTTGTTTTTAATTAAGAAGCGGTTTAAACAAAATTGGTCAAATTACAACCAAAACTTTGTAATTACAGCCAGTTTCATGTCGGGTTTATGTAATTTTTACCAATGTTTCAGTCGGGTTGCACTTAATGAGTTCTGTTAAAAATTACGAATGTAATTAGATGTTCTTGGTTTTATTAATTAAATAAAACTTAAAAAGTTTTTATTGTAATTAATGTTAGTAAAAAATGTTAATTATAACTATGACTTTGGATTCCGAGAAAACCAAAGAATTCAGAAAACAACCAGAGAATTCTGAAACGTTCAACTTTTAAAATTGGGTCATATTTTTCTTTTATACCTATATGTATACATATAACCCATAATGGTGAGAAATGCTGTTACCGCGGGGTACAGTAAGGCAAGAAATAATATTTACTGCAATAATATTTATTGCTAAGATATTTATTTAATTTTAATTATTTGATGTAATACACAACAGATACATAGATTTCAAACTTAAACCACGTACACCGCTCTCTAAGAACATACCTTTAACCTATCTACACGTTTAAATCACTACAGACTTACTGAGCGACCAAGCGGACTGAAATCTACCGCAACATGGCATTATACTCGTATTATGTAAGGGCCCATCCACGATAAGAGTGTCGGAAGGATCACCGCAAATTGGTTGTAAGAGAGGAGTGAAATTGTTGATGTGTCTTTGAAAACTTAAAAGGTCACTTAGGGACTGTAAAAAATTAAACTGTGAATAATTGAGATTAAAAATAAACCATACTTCAAGAAATGTTTTAAAATCGATAATTTTTGATTGATTTCGTCTCATAAGAATGTGTGAGGTCATTTTTAGATACACAATAAAGCGGTAACTTCTCTCCGAAAAATAAATTTTATTTTATTTTACGATGTTTCGCGAACTGTCGTCGTGTGAATGGATCGTTTAAAGCTAACAGTAACACCTGTGTTACTTCAAGATAACTTCAACAAGAAACACGTTACAGTTTTTTTTTTTGTGTGAAGTTTTATTACCAAACTGAGGAAAGCAACTTTAACCCTACCATTTAGGAAATTATACGGCTTTTTCTGTATCTAGACTGTAAGTCATTGCGTGTTGGCGTGACATTAAGATATTGTTTGGAAAAACATGTTGCAAATTTTCGATAAAACCAATATCGATTCGATTATTATTCAAAGGAAAATTATGTTCTTCTTTGCCTGGCTCTTTCCCATTTCATTTGGGGTCGGCCCTCCGTATCATATGCCTCCAGACAACTTCTTCAGACAGGGTCTTCTCTTTGGTGACTTGGGCTTGTTTGAGGTTCTTATTTACTACAACGATCCATGTGATTCGGGGTCTTGCTCGTCCTCGGGGCTTAGTTAAAAATAAAATCTTCGTTTTCGAGTTTAACAACCGCTCAGTGTTGGTACGTGTGCTATGTATGTAATTAAACAACGGCGGTTTGCAGGTTCGATTCCTACTCGGGATGGATATTTGAATTTTAACAAATATTTTTTTTCCGATTTGGATGACTGTCCTAGTGCCATGCCTTAGCGGATCGTTACTCATAGTAGGGAATATATCCGCTAACCCGCAGTGGAGCAGCTTGGTGGATTAAGCTCCGATCCTGCTTCTATATAAAGAAAGATATTTATGCCCAGCTGTGGGATGTTGCAGGCTGAATCTTCGTTTCGAGATTTATCGTTACAGTACAAATTTATTACAGTACATAAAGTATTTCGAATTTTTTTTAAATATTATTATCAATTTAAAGTACCTACCACCCGTGACAAAGATACAGAAAGGTACATCATACCTTGAGTTTTATGTGGAATTCGTTATATTTAAAATGTCATTATTGACTTTTAAATTATTTTGTCAAATTTCATTCGCCTTTTTCAAATATGCTTTATAGTCGGTAAAACGTATTTTACTTAAAATAAAAATAAATTAAAATTAAAACTGAAGTGTTAATGCATTTTACTTATTTGTACTGTTTTTGATTTTCATTTGTAAACACAAACCCCGGACATGATATCGTATAAAAATTCCTTTAAGCTCCATATACATGTCGTGTTTTTATGCTCTAAATGACTTACATCAATTGAAGTAATATATTGGTAAGATAAAAATATAGAAATAGTGATTATTTGAATATTACTTAGATTAGTAAATGAAACTCGATGATAAATTAATAAGTTACGCATGTTTTTAATTATTATTAAAGATATTTTTAAGGAATTTATATTTATCAAAATCATATTTTATTTTTATACACATAGATATAATCTTTTAGCTGAAACGAACACTATTTCTAAGCATTTTTTTATTATTATTTATGGTCCATTACCTTCAGGAATATGAAAAAAATACATGTAGATGTACGAGTTTGAACATGTGCACTCAAAAGTATAGCGTAATAAATAAACCTAAACCAATCGATAGATTTGACGTAATAAAGAATTTAGTGCAAAACATTATTTTACGCCGCATTGGCAAGGAGCTGGCTGTATAAACCGCCGCTTGGCATCGTTCCGATATTCCCGGACATAAATTTGTAGGACATCTGGCCCAGGTGACTTGTACGTTGGCAACACAGCTGATACTGAACGGGCTTGGTTAATATTTTTACTTTTTTTTTCTTTTAAACCTGTCCGAATGACGTTTTTATTGTGTGGTATAAACAGAATCAGAAAAGTTAGGTATCAAGCTCCTATTTTTTTTTTTTGCGATCAGGTATTTTTAAGCAGTGATAACAAAAACAGTAGACTTAGTTGACACGTATTTACTTAAGGCATCCTACTTAATGTTATAAATGTAAAAGTTGGATGTTTATTGCTTTCTCATAAAACTTGGTACGTGTGTAAATAACTATACAAATAGAATACAATTAAGGATTTTTTTCCGAAATTCTGAAAACATTGAAACTGAAATTGAACTAAAATCGCGAATACTGCTAGATGATTATCTAAACTAATATTATAAAGCTGAAAAGTTTGTTTGTTTGTTAAAACGCGCTAATCTCAGAAGCTTTTAATTCGAAACGAAAAATTATTTTTGTGTTGGATAGCACATTTACCGAGGAAGGTATATACGAGTATAGTCTATGTTCTTCTTCAAATTAACGCGTATAAACCGCGTTGCAAAGTTAATATCATATATTTATATCTACTTATATATAAAAATGAATGTTTGTCTGTATTTTCTTTATAGAATCGTAAACTAAGCATTTGATCATGTCATGATCTTCAGCAAAATGTGTTGTGCATGAGCTCATAAAGATGTTAGAGTTGATACGACCAAAAAAGCTTAGCAACGCGCGCAGGGTATAGCTAATGTACTATAAAAATAATAACGATAGTATTTTTAGCATCGGCTTTACCGCTATTACACGTTCTAAGGAGACAAAATTTATTTACGAAAATTATAAACAATCTGTCATTTTTCATATTTTATGGCATAAGGAATTCATAAGGATTATTTAATCTGATAATCCAGCTTGCTAAAATTATTGAAGTAATCGTGATATATAATAAAAAATTGGTTTAAAGCATCCAAATAACACATGTTTATTTATCAATCTATTTGCTTTCGTTTATTAAAAAAAATCCTTAAAGTACTTTTATATCTCAGTAAATAAAAATAATTTATCCGGAAGAGAGATCGATCGAGATTCGAGAGATTTTAAATAAATACCAATTTACATAATATTTTCACATGATTGAAGGCAATCGTTTTGTATGCATAAATTTATTGGAAACGGTCGGGATATCTGTGGCGAGTCACACATTGTTTTAAATGTACTAACGATTAAAACCAAAAATAATTCATTGCATACACGAATTAAATGTTTTCAGTTTTAATTTATTGTCGACTATATAAATACAAGGAGTCCTATAAGGTTGCATCTGACATTTGTCACAACAACGACCCGAATCCGCTTTTTTTTTTTTAAATATATATAACTAGGTCACCAACCCGCCAGCCCAGCGTGGTGACTATGGGCAAAACACGTGAGTTCACGCCATTTTTGGCGCGAACTCGTGGAGGCCTACGTCCAGCAGTGGACTGTATTAGGCTGAAATGATGATGATGGTGATGATATAACTAGGTCGGCAAACAAGCGTACGGCTCTCCTGATGGTAAGCGATTACCGTAACTTATAGACGCCTGAAACACCAGAAGATCGCAAGTGCGTTGCCGACCCTATCCTTAATCCCCCCAGGAGCTCTGGTTAATATTAAATTATTTAATTAAAACAGCAGGAAATATCTTGGACAAAATTTGGAGCACCCTGACTAAGGATATTTCAATTTTTAAGAAGATTCCAGCATGTGGTGCTGATCTTAAATAATGTTCTATCTATGTGGTGAAAAAGGTAGCCAGAACTCCTGAGTAGATCGGAATAGGTCACAACAGGTGACGGTAACTGCTCACTATCAGGCAGATCGCCCGCATATACAACATCATAAAAAATGATTAAGTTATTTAGACTTTAGATAATTTACTAGGTGTAAAAAACAATAAGCAACGCTCGAACTGAAATTTTCAAAATTTTATCTTATGTTACCATATTAGATATATATTACATTCTGGTGTGTTTTAATATCAAGCAACATTTTTTACTTCGTTTACCACAATGAACCAATTAATTAATCAAGTGTTGCTCAGTTGCGCAGTTCAGCATATTATAGTACACTGGTGGACATAGGCCTCTCCAAGTTCGCGCCATATATCCCGATTTTCGGCATTATTTATTAACATAAATAAATTAATTACTCATCATTACAGCCTATACAGTCCACTGCTGGACATTGGCCTCCACAAGTTAACGCCAAAAATAACGTGAACTCATGTGTTTTGCCCATAGTCACCACGCTGGGCAGGCGGGTTGGTGATCGCAGTACTGGCTTTGTCGCACCGAAGACGCTGCTGCCCGTCTTCGGCCTGTGTATTTCAAAGCCAGTAGTTGGATGGTTATCCCGCCACCGGTCGGCTTTTTAAGTTCCAAGGTGCTAGCGGAACTGTGTTATCCCTTAGTCGCCTCTTACGACGCCCACGGGAAGAGAGGGGGTGGCTATATTCTTTAGTACCGTAGCCCCACAGTACAGTACAATTAATTAATTACTACAATTATAAAAACATCAACTAATTTTCTGTAGAAGTTACTTCCATAGATTAACGATTGAGCAATAGATGATTGCTTTATGGCGTATTTTTACAGTAATAAATTTACTTTTCTTAGTGTCGTTCGATTAGTGCAAGTTAAAATATCCTTCGAGATATAAATAGAAATTAATCCGGCGAAGTAAAGGCTTGAATAAGAGACATTGTTTGGTAACAAAAATCGACACAAACGATTGAATCACTCACGTATAAAGAAGGAATGTATGTCACATAGAGTAGAAATATCTATCTTCATTCGAAATCTTTTATGATCGTCTTTGACTTTGAAGACCATCTTAAGATTAATTTTAAAAGATATAACACTCTCCACCAATGAGAACCGGTAACTAGTAAAAGGTATAAAATTGCTGACTTAAGGCGAGGTCAATTTTCCGCTCGTATCTTGAATAATTTATTAGTATGGATTTCTCGTTCAGAACTGCTTAGTTCGTTTGGACATTAAGAGTGCATGTAGAATGCATTAAAAAAAAAACCTTTAAAATGTATATAAAATAAAAAATGTAGGAAGCCAGTTAGTTTATTTCATAATGCTATAAAGTGACTTTTAATTTATTTTTATTTTAAGCCATTCGCCATATCTATTATATAAAATTCTCGTGTCGCGGTGTTTGTAGTTAAACTCCTCCGAAACGGCTTGACCGATTCTCATAAATCTTTGTGTGCATATTGGGTAGGTCTGAGAATCGAACATAGTCCAGCCCTATTTTTTTTTAATTTTTAGATAATTTTTTTATTTTTTATTTTATTATGATTTGGCGTTGAAAAATACATACAACCCTAAATTTTCACCCTTCTACCAACAACCTCTATTTTTAAATAACGTTTAGCGGCAAGACAACGTTTGCCGAGTCAGCTAGTATAAGTATATTATTTAGGTAAAGCACGGTAGGGTGCTTAAAATCTGGAGCAGTACGTCTGAGGAAGTACCTAAATCTTGCAGAAGATCATAGCTAAATAATACTTCTCTCATACATATTGTGTTCCTGTGGTAAGTAAGGGGGGCTGGGCTCCTGGAGTGGGTCAAGAAGGGTCAACTGGTCGGTCAGTTGCAGGCGTCTATAGGTTGCGGTAACCACTTACCATCAGGCCGTATGACCGTTTACCGACTTTGTCGTATAAAAAATATTTCGATATATGTATAGAAGCATACCTTTATTTCAAGTTACTTTGTCTATATGTGGAACCCTACAGCTTTAAATTATTTTTTCATTATTATTTATTACACCAAATTAAAAACTGCATATACGAAGGTAAAGACTTTTTTTTTAATTTAGAAGACGAAATATTGTTTAAGTTTAAGTAACGAAAAAGTAAAATGTAACAAAGGGGTTATACAGAAGTGTAATATATTTAAGGACAAGGTGACAACTTAACAGCATTTATTTTATTTAGTAAATAGTAATGTTTTTTTAACATTATAACATATAATACATAAATTAATAAATATATAAATATTTTTATATACATTTTAACTAATTTATTATAGTAGGTGTATCCCGCGGTTTCAAACGAACTAATTTAAGAGAAAATAAATACCATTTAGAGTTCCTTGGTAACTGGGCTATTGAATTAAAAAGAGTTTTTCAATTCGAACCAGTAGTTTCTGAGATAAGCACGATAAACAAAAAAAAAGGAAAAAAAATTAGCTTTATAATATTATAATATAGATATTAAAAATAACATTTGCAGTAGCTTCGACTAATATCACTCAATCTGCTTCTTAGGGCGCGCTATCAGAAAACACAAGGACACATGCACTAGCCGGAAGCAATTCCGAAACATTTCGCATCTCTGGATATACATATTACTTATTGTAAAAATATGCTATGTCCTGTAAATTATCTTAAGACTATATTACGTAGAATTATTATGTTCTTTGCTGTACATTCATTGAGGAATAAAGTAAAGATTTTAACTTATCTTTCTCTCTCTCTCTCTAAAAACAAAAGATTAATCGTAAAAGTATCGATATAAGTATTTGTATCTCTTTTATATTAATTTAATATTCGAAACTATTAAAACTTGATGCGAGATTGATGCCAGATGGCATAAAATGATGTCATTATTTATATGAAACTAACAGAGTTTTAAGTTTTCCCGGGACAATAAAACCTCTATTAAGCTTGCTTTTATCTCCCACCATAATAGAACATTTTATTGTCTATCCCTTTTTATTGCTGATGGCATATAAACACTTGAATACTGTCTACGTGTGGGATCTCTAAAATAAATGGCGCCATCTCGCCATTAGAATTCTGATGAACGGACAAAAGATTTAAATGTGTTTGTGTAACATTTTCAAGCTGAAATTACTGCTAACAAGTTGGCATAGTTTCGTTAAAATCATTTTCGTTTCATTTAAATTGTATTAAAATAACAATTGCAATCCTTTGTGCGTACATGGGTGAATAAGATCGACTCTAAAGAAAGTAAAAGTTCAACAGACAGAAATTAAAGGTTTTTTAAGAATACAACACAAAATCAAGCTATGCGTTGATTTTGTTCTTTTAAACATCATTCATTCATTCATTCATTACAGCCTATACAGTCCACTGCTGGACATAGGCCTCCACAAGTTTACGTCAAAAATAACGTGAACTCATGTGTTTTGCCCATAGTCACCACGCTGGGCAGGCGGGTTGGTGACCGCAGTACTGGCTTTGTCGCACCAAAGACGCTGCTGCCCGTCTTCGGCCTGTGTATTTCAAAGCCAGCAGTTGGATGGTTATCCCGCCATCGGTCGGCTTCTTAAGTTCCAAGATGGTTGTGGAACCTTGTTATCCCTTAGTCGCCTCTTACGACACCCACGGGAAGAGAGGGGGTGGCTAAATTCTTTAGTGCCGTAGCCACACAGCACGAAAACATACCTATTTCTATATTTAAAAAAAGGTAAAACTTTATATGACTCTCGCTGCTTTGTAGATATCAAACGCTCTAGTATAATGTTACGATTAGATGTCTCAACGGCATAGGTGCAGGTTAGATTGTCTAGATATTATGTCCATTTAGGTCTCCCTTAGTGCCTTGAAGAGCAAATAAATCCGTTGGTCGATTTTAGTATCAAAGATACCTGACAATAAAGGTTACTTCCAAACGTTCTGTGGAGAAATATTCTTTGTCAGTAATGAGATGCTTATAGGCTGATACATTTCAAGACTATTTACTATAGTAACTACTTCTTATAGTATATAGTAACATTAATTGTAATTATATATGTATTTTATTTTGTAAACGGATGAAGACCTATCTCGCTGAAGTCAGGTTCCAATTAGACCGCATGGCTGCGGTACTAGAATCATTTGATAATTAAATTTAAATGACTGATAAAGCTAGGGTTAAACCACGTTCGCTCAGTGTCATTACTTTCAATGCAAACGGCCTTGGACCACAACTTGACTTAGTTTGTCAATTTCTGAGGGAACACCCGGTCGACGTCATGCTAGTGCAAGAGACTTTTCTCAAGCCGGGTCATAGAGCACCTTATGTGCCTAATTATAATTTTGTACGAAACGACAGAGTCACCGCACTCGGCGGCACTCTTATCTATTACAAAAAGTCGTTGCACTGCGTGCCGTTAGACCCTCCGCCGCTTAGCGAAATCGAAGCATCATTGTGTCGACTCAGTATGACGGGCCACCAGGCCATCACCATCGCGTCAGTTTACTTATCTCCCACTAAAAGACTGCTCGAGAGCGACATTAAGTCGCTACTCTCAACAGGTAGCGCGGACCTTCTGGCCGGCGACCTAAATAGTAAACACCCCCGCTGGAACTGCCGCACGAGAAATAGCAGAGGAACAGAACTAGACAGACTGACGTCACTCCCCACTCTAGACATAGATGTCCTAGCGCCCATGACACCCACTCGCTATCCAGTTAGGGGAACAAATGACTCACCAGACGTGCTCGACATAGCTATCGTCAAGGGCGTAACACTCCAGTTACGCTCTATCGAGACACTATCAGAGCTAGACTCAGACCATCGCCCCGTCCTAATCCAGCTAGGATCAGATACGGATCTCCACCAACCCGTCAAAACAGTCATAGACTGGAAAAAACTCGAATCAGAGCTTAGCTCCCTAGACTCAGATCACCTTGAAGGTATACCCGACACAATCGATTCGGTAGACGTAGCTAAAGCGGCCGCGTCAAAATTAACATCTTTTATTAAAAATAAGATCGATGACTGCTCTCGGGAGATGCCAATCCGCCCGGGCGAGCGTTGGCAGCTCCCAGAGGAGTTAAGAGACCTCATTAGGCGTAAAAACGCACAAACCAGAGCCCATGACTCTTACCCGACTGACGACAATCGGAGGAAACTCCGTTCCCTACAGAGGGAGGTGAAAGCTCGCTTCGCCGACCTCAGGGATGACTACTACAGTAGACGTCTAGGAGAACTCACCCCGTCGCACACCGCTTACTGGTCGTGGGCGAAGAGACTCCGTGGCGTCACCGTAGCCTCTACACCTCCCCTCATTAGGCCGAATCTCCCACCAGCCCTCGACGACCTGGACAAGGCCGAGTGCCTTGCGAGTAGTCTGGAGAGCCAATGCTCCCCAAGCACTGAGCCGTGCGATCCCATACACCTCTCGACGGTGGACGGGTTCGTCGAACGTAGGGCGGCTTCACCGCCATCCAACGAAACGCTTCCACCGACGACGGTGGAAGAAGTTGAATCGATCATTAAGGAACTCCACGCGAAAAAAGCCCCGGGTCCCGACCGCATCACCAACAAGACGCTCAAACGCCTTCCTCAGCAGCTTATCATGCTGCTCGTCATGATTTATAACGCCCTTCTGGCCGGTTGCTCGTTCCCCGATCAGTGGAAAGAGGCGACCGTGATAGGAATTCCCAAACCTGGAAAACCCAGGAACCTCCCTTCGAGCTATCGACCTATTAGTCTTCTCAACACCCTCGGTAAGGTGTACGAGAAAATCATTCACACCCGCCTCAAGGCCGCCACGCAACAAATGCGTACTCCGCTCATTGACGAGCAATTCGGGTTTCGAGCCCATCACTCCTCAGTCCACCGGGTGCACCGCTTAACGGAGCACATCCTAAAAGGTTTCGCCACATCCCGTACTCACACTACGGGGGCTCTATTCTTCGATGTCGCTAAGGCATTCGACAAAGTCTGGCATAACGGCTTGATATACAAGCTCTATCAACTAGAACTGCCAGATAATCTCGTGCGCATCATACGAGACTTCTTGTCAAATCGCACTTTCAGATATCGGGTCGACGGCACTCTGTCTTCGCCCCGTCCTATTCGCGCCGGAGTCCCTAAGGGCTCGGTGCTTTCACCGCTTCTGTATTCGTTGTACACGAATGACATCCCGATTCCCAAAAATAAAGCCACCAAGCTGGCCCTATTCGCCGATGACACGGCCATCTTCACGACCGGCACCTCCGTCGAGGCTATAACTTCTCGACTCCAATCCGCGGCCACCGCCCTCGGCGAGTGGTTTAGGAAATGGAGAATCGAAGTAAATCCCGAAAAGAGTGCAGCAGTGCACTTTGTTAAGCACACTAGACGCGTCTTCTGGACGAAAGGTTGACCCGGGACCATTACCCTGTTCGGCACTCCGATTCCTTGGCTAAAGGAAACAAAGTACCTAGGTGTCATTCTCGACAGTAAACTTTCGTTCAAAGCCCACATCAACCGGGTCCGAAACAGGGCAGCGTTCGTACTAGGTCGATTGCACACGCTGCTGCGGGAGGAGTAAAATGTCTCTTAGAAATAAGACGACATTATACAAGGCCTGCATACGACCTATTATGACTTACGCGTGCCCCGTCTTCGCTCATGTGGCGCCAACCCTCATCCATAGGCTCCAAATCATTCAGAACAAGTTTCTGCGCACTGCCACGTACTCGCCGTGGTACGTGCGTAATGTCGACTTACATCGCGACCTTAAGATCGATTCAATCGCGAAGCACCTCAAAATACTCGCTACAGCGTATTTTGAGAGAGCGCGCAGTCACCCAAATCCTCTTGTAGCAGAGGCTTGCAAATACGTAGGTAGAGGTAACTTACAGACCGTACAAAGGCGTCCCATGCACGTCTTAACCGACCCTGACGATAGGATCACGGCGCTTAACGCCATATACACCACACACAATACACACACACACACCGCCCCCGCCGGCGAGGGTGAGGTCCCCGCGTTCTGACGGCTCGCACGCGCCTAGGCGCGTAGCTGACCGTCCGTAAGCCGTCCCAGCGCTCCGCATAGCGCCTCCTCCACTCCGACGACGCTCTAAGCCGAGGTGCGATCTCGCTAGGAGACACCCTAAGGGCGGGCGTTTTTCCCCCTCGAGCCCTCCCAGAGGGCTCCCATTCTTCCTTCGCGGCCGGCTTGCCTAAGTGCCCGGCCCCTCTCACCGGTGACGCTGTAAAGGCCGCTAGGACCAACAGCACTCTTCACTTCGAAAAAAAAAAAAAAAATTTTATTTTGTAGCTACATGACAAACTTGACCTCGCTTCTAGATATTGCTACTTTAAGTTAACGTTGTCTCGTGTGCTTGTGGAACATGAGAAACACTCAGTTGCCTTTGAAATTTATTGTCAGGTGAAAATGATGGAATACTTAAGTTCAGTGCTTTGAATATGTCAAATGATATTATATTATTATTGAGCTTATCTATAATATATATAAAAGCGAAAGGTCACTCATCACGAAATCTCCGAAACTATAACACCTACAAACTTGAAATTTGGCAGGTAGGCTCCTTATAGGACGTAGACATCCGCTAAGAACGGATTTTACGAAAGTCGACCCCTGAGGGGGTAAAACGGGGGTTGCAAGTTTGTATGAAAGTCCTATGTTTTTGAAGTAAGAGATTTGAACATTAAAATGTATGCTCTGTATAAGATGAGAAGGTGTCCAAATAATTTATCTTTAGAAATCAACTCCCTTTTGGGGTTCAAACGGGGGACGGTAGGTTGATTCACTCATCACGAAATCTCCGAAACTATAACACTTACAAACTTGAAATTTAGAAGGTAAGCTCCTTATAGATTGTAGACATTCGTTAAGAACGGATTTTACGAAATTTGACCCCTAAGGGGATAAAACGGGGGTTGGAAGTTTGTATGAAAATCCTATGTTTTTGAAGTAAGAGACTTGAAATTTAAAATGTATGCTCTATAGATGGTGAGAAGGTGTCCAAATAATGTATCTTTAGAAAATAAATCCATTTTGGGGTTACAACGGGGGATGGTAGGTTGACTTAGTCATCACGAAATCTCCGAAACTATAACACCTACAAGCTTGAAATTTGGCAGGTAGGCTCCTTATAAGGCTTAACCTTTAAGTATGGACGTGGAGTCTCACAGGCTACTCGATGTTTTCGTTTTCCTAGTTTCACCTATTTGCCCTAACTCCCAGCGGTTGAGCGGCTCAGTAGCTTTTGTTTTAGTTGTAAAACTACCAACGAGAGAGGAGTTTGCGTCTTCCAATGAATATTACCAAAGTTATGACCATCAAAATATTGACCGGAGCCTATCAGGCTACACGTCCATTTTTGCCCTATGATATATTTTACAAGAGCGATTACGTTTGTATCAGATTTTGAAGTACAAAATGTCAAAAAACAATAAAGCCGGTAGTTCTAAATCAAAACGACCATCTACGAGTTCTGTTCAGGACCCTGTGAGAAAAAAATTTGTGCAGGAGATCCACTTTTGTGGTGAAGTGAGTTAGTTGTTATTAGCTTCGGATCAGTCTGACATTGAAGAGAGTACTGAAGATTTTTTTTATATTGGAGTCCAAACTGATACAAAATCATGAAAGTGACAGTGATGATGACCAGGACCAAGACCGAGACATAGGAGAAGAATCTTGTAGTTATAGAGATAGCCTATGGTGTTGCTATATCGTGTCCTAGACTTGAGTACCATGAATGCGTACATCTTATATAAGATGCACCAAACAAAAGCTGCGGAAAGAGATTTAAAAAATTAGTACATGTGCTTGTGATGCCTTATGTGCAAAGACGTTTTATAAATTACACGACTGCCAGGAGAGCTGAGGTTGATCATGACTCTAGTTTTAGGTATTTATATGGTTACAAAAGATGTCTAGGATCAAGAAACCAGTCAAGAAACCAGAAGTGCATTTAAAATCTGTTCCACGAAAAAACATACGATGATTATCCAGGTTTGTATTGGGTGCAACAAACCTGTGTGTCTCCAATGTTCTAGACCTTTGTGCACTGACTGCCAATAAATTTACGTTATTTGACTGTTGTCAAATTTTTTTATATTTGTTATATGAAGTAGTTCTTTTGTGTTTTTGGTTTGTTATACATTATATTTTGAGAAAAAAAGACTTATTTTGTTATAGGAATAAGTTTGGCTGCTTTTATTACCTAAAAATGTAACCTAAGTACATTTCGATTGAAAAGAGCCATAATTTTAGATTTTTAATATTTCTATAATTTTTTAAATAAAATTTGATTATATAAGCACGTTATTTAATTGCTAAACTACATAAATTTAAAATGTAATTAGTTTTAAAGCGATCTTCTATCAAATTCTCCAAAAAAAATTTGTGTGTATATAGGAGCCTGTGAGACTACACGTCCACAGTAGTGTTAAGAAAAAATGACGTCCATACTTAAAGGTTAAGCATCCCTAAGAATGGATTTTACAAAACTCAATCCCTAAGGGGGTAAAAAAGGGGTTGGTAGTTTGTATGAAAGTCCTATGTTTTTAAAGTAAGAGACTTGAAATTTGAACAAAACTAAACAGAGTAGAGAACAAAATAGAATAGAACAGAACAGAATAGAATAGAACAGAATAGAGCAAAACAGAACAGAACAGAATAGAAAAGAACAGAATAGAACAGAACAGAATAGAACAGAATAGAACAGAACAGAATAGAACAGAATAGAACAGAACAGAACAGAATAGAACAGAATAGAACATAATAGATCAGAATAAAACAGAATAGAACAGAATAGAACAGAATAAGAACAGAACAGAATAGAACAGAACAAGACAGCTGACAGAACAGAATAGTACATAACAGAATAGAACAGAATAGAACAGAATAAGAACAGAACAGAATAAGAACAGAATAGAACAGAACAGAATAGAACAGAACAGAATAGAACAGAATAGAATAGAACAGAATAAGAACAGAACAGAATAAAATAGAACAGAATAAGGACAGAACAGAATAGAACAGAACAGAACAGGATAGAATAGAATAAGAACAGAACAGAACAGAAGAGAACAGAATAGAACAGAACAGAATAGAACAGAATAAGAACAGAACAGAATAGAACAGAATAAGAACAGAACAGAATAAGAACAGAATAGAACAGAACAGAATAGAACAGAATAGAATAGAACAGAATAAGAACAGAACAGAATAGAATAGAATAAAATAGAACAGAATAAGGACAGAACAGAATAGAACAGAATAAGAACAGAATAGAACAGAACAGAATAGAACAGAATAGAACAGAACAGAATAGAACAGAATAGAACAGAACAGAATAGAACAGAACAGAATAGAACAGAATAGAACAGAACAGAACAGAATAGAACAGAATAGAACATAATAGAACAGAATAAAACAGAATAGAACAGAATAGAACAGAATAGAACAGAATAGAACAGAATATAACAGGATAGAACAGAACAGAATAGAACAGAATAGAATAGAATAGAATAGAACAGAATAAGAACAGAACTTGTGGAGGCCTGTGTCCAGCAGTGGACTGTATAGGCTGTAATGATTGGCAGGTAGCTTTCTTATAGGATGTAGACATCTCCTAAGAAGGAATTTTACCAAACTCGACCCCTAAGGGGGTAAAACGGGGGTTGGAAGTTTGTGTGAAAGTCCTATGTTTTTAAAGTAAGAGACTTGAAATTATGTATTTATTTTTTATTTATTTATTAAAATAATGTATTTTTAGAAAACAAATCGAAATTAAAATATTTAACATAAAAATATTTAAGGGTCGAGTTTTGCAAAATCCTAATCTTAGAGGATGTCTACGTCCTATGAGGAGCCTACCTGCCAAATTTCAAGCTTGTAGGTGTTATAGTCTCGGAGATTTCGTGATGAGTGACCTTTCTATTATATATATATATATATATATATATATATATACATATATATATATATATATATATATATATAATAGAAAGGTCACTGACTCACTCATCACGAGAACTCAAAAACCGCTGGATGATCCATCCATCTAGGATGGACAAAGAAGAAATTTAGCAGGGAGGTAGATTATAGTTAGTAGACGTCCGCTAAGAACTATCTAGAGGATATTTATTTCCGAGGCTTTTTTGTTTCGTATCGAGTAAAGTCAAACGAATGTTAATTTATTATTCAATGCGGGCGTGAAAGCAAATGTTTACACGTAGGTCGTATATAATTCGAACATGTACATATATATATATCATAAAACTTTATACTTCTCGTGTCTGTACATGAGAAATATATTCGTCTGTCTATCATATTTTTTTACGCAGCAAAATATATTAACATATACAACAAACATATAGGTACAGCCTGTAATATCCCACAGCCAGGCGTAGGCCTCTTTCCTCACGAGGAAAAGGTTCAGACCTTAATCCACCACACTGCTCCAATGCGGGTTGGTGGATATATTTTCTAATACGTGTAACGATCGCTATCAGGTGTACATGATAACAACCGGGACCGACGACTTAACGTGCTTTCCAAGGCACGGTGGGGAGATCCGGACACAAGACGGAGACAAGGACTAACAACCAGAATGGAAATAAATATTTGTATAAACAGAAAAATCGACTCCAAGCGGGAATCGAACCCACAACCGTCGGTGTTTAAGACACTCACACGCAGCTTTACACCAGAGCGATTGTCTAGTCTAGCAAAATCTATTGCTATGCTAAAATTAATTTTCTCAGCTGCTATTCTGATAGTTTGACTCAAAATATGGTATAGATTTCAACTCTATCTACTATCAGAAATTGAGTTATTACTCTTTAAGTAGCGGCAGTAATATTATAAAGTTTTATTTTTATTCAAACACACAATAAACAATTTTAAAAAAGTAGTTGTCCGGTATGAGATAATTTAGAACCTAAAAACATTTTTAACGCCTACAAAAAAGAAAAAAAAAACAGAAAAGTAATAAGTTCGAATATTAGGATGGAGATTTGAAAATAAGAATCGTTTTAAAAAAATGGAATTTCAAGATTTTAAAATCAAAACTATAATTTAAAAAGTACACGAAAATGGCAATGAAATAAAAGGAAGGATATGAAAATAGACAAGGTCATTTATTTAATTTATTTTGCTTGGAATATACTACCTATTCAATATAGTATACTATCAATGATGTTAATATATAATTACTTATATATAAAAATTTAAATACAAAAAGTTTTTATATTATCGCTACATAACATGAATGTTTAAAGTACTCAGAATTTATAAAATGCATATGCGCATTGCTGTCTGTTCTCACCTTGTTGTTTTACTTGGTTACAAAAGTTTCACTTAAAGTTAATACCTATAAATATTAACATAATTGTGTTTGCTCGCAAACGAAAAAAAACAGACTTCAATTACATCGACGAGTAATACAACGTAGATCGACGAAAAAATACTCAAGTAACTGCGCGTTATCAAAGATTACTCAAAAAGTAGTTATCAGATCTCAATTAAATTTATATGTGACCACATGACAAACATCAGCTTTTGATTAAATTAAAAATTATTAAAATCGGTACACCCAGTAAAAAGTTATTGCGGATTTTCAAGAGTTTCCCTCGATTTCTCTGGGATCCCATTATCATATCCTGGTTTCCTTATCACGGTACTAAACTAAGGATATCTTCTTTCCAACAAAAAAAGAATTGTCAAATCAGTACACCCAGTAAAAAGTTATTGGGGATTTTTAAGAATCTCCATCAATTTCTCTGGGATACCATCATCAGATCCTGGTTTCCTTATCATGATACCAAACTAGGGATATTTCCTTTCCAACAAAAAAAGAATTATCAAAATCGGTACATCCAGTAGAAAGTTATGCGGTATAATACGACGTAGGTCGACGAAAAAAGCGTCAAGTAAAAACGCATTATTAGACATAGCTCGAAAAGTAGTTGTTAGATCTCAAATAAATTTAAATGGGACCAATTGACACACACCACCTTTTGATTAAAAGAAAATTTGTTGAAATCGCTCCACCCAGTCAAAAGTTCTGATGTAACATACATTTTAAAAAAAAGTACAGTCGAATTGAGAACCTCCTCCTTTTATTAGAAATCGGTTAAAAATTTATTATAATATAGGTTTGCCTGAGTACATAAATATTTAGTTTATATATAGCATTATAGTTAGTGTTCGCGACATCGCGCACCAGTACAGCGCACAGAGCGGTGGCTTGCTGCGTATACGGCTGGTGGTGCGTTCCCCCCCGCGCCCCTCCCCTTCTAGTGGTCACTTCTACCCTTAGCCGCACCAGGCTCACATCAAGTTTATCTAAGTCTTTATACGCATTAATTTCTACATTAAATACTGTCCACTTGCTTTACATCTTTTATTTACATAAGCAGTTAATATAGTTAGTTTTATAAAATACTAGCTGTGCCCGCGGCTTCGCCCGCGTTGAAATTAGTGTGTCACAAAGTTTTCCCGGCAAACTTCCAGTGAAACTCTCATCAAAATCGGCTGAGCGATTCAGTATATTTTAAGGAAATCGATCACATACACTTTTTGAGACTTTGTTTTATAATACACCTACTGTTGCCCGCGACTACAACTACGATCAAGATGTTTAACGCAAATTATTTTTTTATTTCAGTCACTTGAAATGCTTATCACGCTGAGTAACTTTTGAAAAGGCACAGGTAGTATAATTTAATAGTTATTTTTATAAAACCTCTCTATACACCACATTTTAAGTTTTATTTTCAGGCTGCAGTATAAATAACCTATCAGGCGAACTTATAGCTACTGTATATGTCTCATACATCCATCAACCCCAATTAAACCCCCTTAGCGGTGGAATATCGCAAAATCCGTTCTTAGCGGACGTCTACTAACTATAATCTACCTCCCTGCTAAATTTCTTCTTTGTCCATCCTAGATGGATGGATCATCCAGCGGTTTTTGAGTTCTCGTGATGAGTGAGTCAGTGACCTTTCTATTATATATATATATATTTATATATATATTTATATATATATTTATATATATATTATATATATTTATATATATATTTATATATATATATATATATAATAGAAAGGTCACTGACTCACTCATCACGAGAACTCAAAAACCGCTGGATGATCCATCCATCTAGGATGGACAAAGAAGAAATTTAGCAGGGAGGTAGATTATAGTTAGTAGACGTCCGCTAAGAACGGATTTTGCGATATTCCACCGCTAAGGGGGTTTAATTGGGGTTGATGGATGTATGAGACATATACAGTAGCTATAAGTTCGCCTGATAGGTTATTTATACTGCAGCCTGAAAATAAAACTTAAAATGTGGTGTATAGAGAGGTTTTATAAAAATAACTATTAAATTATACTACCTGTGCCTTTTCAAAAGTTACTCAGCGTGATAAGCATTTCAAGTGACTGAAATAAAAAAATAATTTGCGTTAAACATCTTGATCGTAGTTGTAGTCGCGGGCAACAGTAGGTGTATTATAAAACAAAGTCTCAAAAAGTGTATGTGATCGATTTCCTTAAAATATACTGAATCGCTCAGCCGATTTTGATGAGAGTTTCACTGGAAGTTTGCCGGGAAAACTTTGTGACACACTAATTTCAACGCGGGCGAAGCCGCGGGCACAGCTAGTATTTTATAAAACTAACTATATTAACTGCTTATGTAAATAAAAGATGTAAAGCAAGTGGACAGTATTTAATGTAGAAATTAATGCGTATAAAGACTTAGATAAACTTGATGTGAGCCTGGTGCGGCTAAGGGTAGAAGTGACCACTAGAAGGGGAGGGGCGCGGGGGGGAACGCACCACCAGCCGTATACGCAGCAAGCCACCGCTCTGTGCGCTGTACTGGTGCGCGATGTCGCGAACACTAACTATAATGCTATATATAAACTAAATATTTATGTACTCAGGCAAACCTATATTATAATAAATTTTTAACCGATTTCTAATAAAAGGAGGAGGTTCTCAATTCGACTGTACTTTTTTTTAAAATGTATGTTACATCAGAACTTTTGACTGGGTGGAGCGATTTCAACAAATTTTCTTTTAATCAAAAGGTGGTGTGTGTCAATTGGTCCCATTTAAATTTATTTGAGATCTAACAACTACTTTTCGAGCTATGTCTAATAATGCGTTTTTACTTGACGCTTTTTTCGTCGACCTACGTCGTATTATACCGCATAACTTTCTACTGGATGTACCGATTTTGATAATTCTTTTTTTGTTGGAAAGGAAATATCCCTAGTTTGGTATCATGATAAGGAAACCAGGATCTGATGATGGTATCCCAGAGAAATTGATGGAGATTCTTAAAAATCCCCAATAACTTTTTACTGGGTGTACTGATTTGACAATTCTTTTTTTGTTGGAAAGAAGATATCCTTAGTTTAGTACCGTGATAAGGAAACCAGGATATGATAATGGGATCCCAGAGAAATCGAGGGAAACTCTTGAAAATCCGCAATAACTTTTTACTGGGTGTACCGATTTTAATAATTTTTAATTTAATCAAAAGCTGATGTTTGTCATGTGGTCACATATAAATTTAATTGAGATCTGATAACTACTTTTTGAGTAATCTTTGATAACGCGCAGTTACTTGAGTATTTTTTCGTCGATCTACGTTGTATTACTCGTCGATGTAATTGAAGTCTGTTTTTTTTCGTTTGCGAGCAAACACAATTATGTTAATATTTATAGGTATTAACTTTAAGTGAAACTTTTGTAACCAAGTAAAACAACAAGGTGAGAACAGACAGCAATGCGCATATGCATTTTATAAATTCTGAGTACTTTAAACATTCATGTTATGTAGCGATAATATAAAAACTTTTTGTATTTAAATTTTTATATATAAGTAATTATATATTAACATCATTGATAGTATACTATATTGAATAGGTAGTATATTCCAAGCAAAATAAATTAAATAAATGACCTTGTCTATTTTCATATCCTTCCTTTTATTTCATTGCCATTTTCGTGTACTTTTTAAATTATAGTTTTGATTTTAAAATCTTGAAATTCCATTTTTTTAAAACGATTCTTATTTTCAAATCTCCATCCTAATATTCGAACTTATTACTTTTCTGTTTTTTTTTTCTTTTTTGTAGGCGTTAAAAATGTTTTTAGGTTCTAAATTATCTCATACCGGACAACTACTTTTTTAAAATTGTTTATTGTGTGTTTGAATAAAAATAAAACTTTATAATATTACTGCCGCTACTTAAAGAGTAATAACTCAATTTCTGATAGTAGATAGAGTTGAAATCTATACCATATTTTGAGTCAAACTATCAGAATAGCAGCTGAGAAAATTAATTTTAGCATAGCAATAGATTTTGCTAGACTAGACAATCGCTCTGGTGTAAAGCTGCGTGTGAGTGTCTTAAACACCGACGGTTGTGGGTTCGATTCCCGCTTGGAGTCGATTTTTCTGTTTATACAAATATTTATTTCCATTCTGGTTGTTAGTCCTTGTCTCCGTCTTGTGTCCGGATCTCCCCACCGTGCCTTGGAAAGCACGTTAAGTCGTCGGTCCCGGTTGTTATCATGTACACCTGATAGCGATCGTTACACGTATTAGAAAATATATCCACCAACCCGCATTGGAGCAGTGTGGTGGATTAAGGTCTGAACCTTTTCCTCGTGAGGAAAGAGGCCTACGCCTGGCTGTGGGATATTACAGGCTGTACCTATATGTTTGTTGTATATGTTAATATATTTTGCTGCGTAAAAAAATATGATAGACAGACGAATATATTTCTCATGTACAGACACGAGAAGTATAAAGTTTTATGATATATATATATGTACATGTTCGAATTATATACGACCTACGTGTAAACATTTGCTTTCACGCCCGCATTGAATAATAAATTAACATTCGTTTGACTTTACTCGATACGAAACAAAAAAGCCTCGGAAATAAATATCCTCTAAATAGATTCCAAGAATATATTATGATATTAATATCTATCCATTATTTTTCCGGCTCAACTTTTCGGCTATTACGCTACGAGTATATAATGAATACTTTTTTTAATGTTGCAACCTTCTACTTTATAGCCTTGACCGAAACTCTAGTAATTTGTTTATGGTAGTAGTTATACGTGTAAAAAAAACTACATTAATGTATATATTTCTTAGCTAAGCATTTCCAATCTCCCGTGAACCGTGAAAAAAGCTTGTAAATAATACGCGTAGTAGAAACGATCAGTAGTTTGTCGCGTGTCTTTTCTCGCCAATTGGAACATTATGGTTTTTCGAAGGTAGAAAGAGATAAATAGATAATTTGTCAGCCTCTGATTTGATACGTTATGGATTTAAAATCTAATTAACATAAAAAAAGCCATGATACTTTATTTTCTGTCCTAGTTCCTATAACGATGAATCTTAGTTAGTATTGTAATTATTGTTATTATGATACAGCTGGTATCAATAATATATTTAATGTTAAGCATAATAATATTATTATTAGGATCTTGTCAAGAGCTTGGATTAAATATAAATAGCGAATACATCTCTCACCTTCGTTTCGCCGACGATATCGTCATTTTTGCGGAGAAGTTGGAGGAACTGAGCCATTTTGGTCAGATCCTCCAACTTGCTGCTGGCGGCCTAAATGAGTTCTCTTGAAGAGTCGGTATCGACACGAACTTGGATAAAACGAAAGATACGTTTAACATAATAGTCATATCAGAAATCGAACCCATGACCTTAGAGCAGATAGCAAGGTAAATGGAAATTGCGCCAACGGACAATTCAAATTACTCTATCTAAGTTTATTGATAAGAGTTATATCTAAATCGAAACTGGAATCAAATTTTATGAAATAATCGTGTTTTATAAATAAGCTTATTGAATATATAAGTGTCGGTAGTTAAATACTATCCTGAGTAGGCAAAACAATAGGAAAATGTAAATCTTATTTATAGCTAATAGCAATGTTTCCACGAGGTATTCAAGTGCATTTCATTGTTTCAATAAACAGTTCCCGCTGCATATTTAAAGGGTGGCAAGCGCGAGAGAAGTCTGCACTTAGATGAGAATATGAAACAGGCACCAATAAATATCAAATGATGCTACGGTAGACGTCTCGCTATGGCAGATGTTAGACGAATAATCACTAAGCATATTACGTTTTCAAACATGATATTGTATAATTTATTTTGATAAACTTTACACGATAATGATTATGTACACAACTGGCTTTTATTATGTTCTTAAGATTTTATGCAACGAGAACCCTATTTAACTTTAACTTTCTTTGTTTTCATGACTGTCAATAATGGAAACCCTGTTAAGAATTCGCTGCTGATTACAGGTAGGATGGGTAATGCGCTTACGATGTTTCTGGTGTTGCAGGCGACTATGGAGTACGACAACCTCTTACCATCACGTTAGCCGTACGCTTGTTTGCCGTCCTAGTTAAAAAAACGTAGTCATAGACTCATACATATAGAACAAATGAGACTATTTTCCAAATCAATAATAAAAAGGACAACAATACATAAAAATCATACAAAGTATTGTAATCCATTAGAACAAACTATAGTTTAAGTTTCATATACGTATAAACGTGACGTGGGTCCCTTCGGAGGAATAAAGATCTTTTCACGCAAAAAACTAATGGAACAGTGATTCAGTGAACCAGGAGAAAAATCTTCCCTCTTTCGTCGTCAGCTCTTCAGCGAGTGATTGATTCGTTTTTAACTAAAAGGTTATTTATCAAGTTGCACATCTCCGATCCTTGTTCGAGGTGTGTTAGCTGCGGAATTACGATTACATTGAACTTGATTTAAATTACAAGATATTTTATTAGTACTGATAAATTAATACACTACTTTGCTCTTTTAAAGTATAGCAATTATTATGTGTGAGTAAACATAATAATATATATTTGTTATTTCGTTGCTTTTTTTGTAACATTTTGTACAATTACTGATAAGGAGTACGGTAGCCTTTTATGCTGGTTGGAAATATAGATTTCACAAAACTGAATTTTGTCAATAATTTATTGTATCATAACCTTATTATTTAAGTCATAAAAAATTACTTAAACCTTTCGAAAATCTATAAAATATCAATAAGATTTTATAGAAATTAGTTTACCTAAAAATGTTTTATAATTGATGCGATTGCCGGTAAGATATTATTTCCGAAAAGTTGCAATTTAGTATAGACTTAACTATTTCCAAGAAACTTCTAAAATCTGATCCTCAACTCAGTACCAACTTTGTTCGACTAAGAAGGGAAGCTAATTTTCAATCGAACTCAATTTCGAAAGCGAATACTGGACCTAACATATTTCGGCGGGATACGTGCCTTACCGGCTTCTTTGACTAACTTGTACCAACTGCAACGTTCTTATATTACAACTAGTAAAACTACATGATTCAATGAACAAAGTTCTCACCGGCCACGTGTAACTTGTTTCGTGCAGGCGATACTTGGAAGTTTAATCTGAGAAGTTGGAAAGTGTGGCACGAATTCTAAAATTTCAGTATATCTGCTATCTGATACAGTAACCAAAATTGTTTGATTGACAAAAAATAATAATAATATACTATATCTTTCCCAATGAGAATGGGCGAACATTGGCGTGCGTTAATTTAATTTTAAGCGGATGGGTGGCCGTAATTGGCCTTTATGATTATATGTCATTCTTGTGTTTATAACTTTTTCTGTGCAGTGTAACATCCCTAATAAATAAATAAAAATCATTTCTTTCCGGATTGACATCAAAAAATTTACAATAGATGAGTTACAAAAATAAAATAAATACAAACATATTTACGAAATAATACATATCTTGTCGTTATTATTTATTTGTTTTACGAAATAAATGTAACACGTACAATAAACAACTGTGTTATTCTAAATAGTATAATGTAATTAATTAATAACCAGTACATTGTACTGTATACTAATATACTATTTTTATATCATTTTACCATAGTTATTATTTTAATTCAATGTATGCTTAACTGTGTTATTCTAAATAGTATAATGTAATTAATTAATAACCAGTACATTGTACTGTATACTAATATACTATTTTTATATCATTTTACCATAGTTATTATTTTAATTCAATGTATGCTTCTTTTGTTCTATATTTCTAAAGAAATATTTCTAATTATCTTTCCTTTTTGCCACTAAGCAATAACAACACATGTTTGAACATCATTTTTGATTACTTCTCTCGTTATTTGTTTTCTTTTTTTTTTTGTATTTTGTTCGATTTGCAAAATGTGGGAAGTAGTAACATTATTCCTACGTATATTCAGCGACTATCAACCATTTTCCTATTTCCAGTTTCCCGTACGAAATCTAAGACAATGCTTTTCTTCGAATGGGAACATATGCTTTTGTACTTTCGTACATGTTCGGTATTAATTAGAGCAAATTCTACTATACTATTCATAGATTACTATTATACTTAACTGATGAAAGGGTCCAAACCAAAATAAAGGGTTCAAACCAGATAAATAACTAAATATTGTTGACATAAAGAAAATAAATTACAGTCATATATCATCATTCGATAGGCATCGCTGTCCACTGCTAGACATAGGCCTCCCATAGTCACCACGCTGGGCAGGCGCGTTATTGACCGCGGGGCTGGCTTTGTCGCAACGAAAACGCTGCTGCCCGTCTTCTGCCTGTGTATTTCAAAGCCAGCAGTTTAATGGTTATCCCACCATCAGCCGGCTTTTTAAATTCCAAGTGTGTTATCCCATAGTCGCCTCTTACGACACCCACGAGAAGAGAGGGGGGAGGCTATATTCTTTACTGTCCTAACCACACAACAGTAAAGTTAAATATAATATAATTCATAAAATTTTGTACCTATATAACATAAATTACTTACCAATCACATGAAGGACGAACTTGTAGTTCCTAGTCGGTGATACTTTGAAATCGACTCTGCAGCGGTACAGAGCTCGATCGGTGGGTACAACGTCGCGTATTCGTAGAGCGGAGTGTGGCTTGGCGTGCCATCTCGCTCGACCAGCGAGAGATGCATCCGCCCAATGCGCTGACGGTCCTTCCATTCGACCGTCGTAACTGCGGGCGATATTAATTTGATCATGAATGTGCACTTGGTAGAACGTGAAAGGATTAACAATGTATGAATGAACATGACTATGTGCATGGTAGGATGTATGGGGGTTTATGAGAATAAATATACCTATTCTCTTTCTCTAATCTTGAATTATATGCAATATTTCTCTGGACGAATAAGTTTGTTGATATTATTATTGAAACTAAAAATTTAAAAAATTTTAAATATTAATTTTTCTTACTTTATTTAGTATCAATTATACTATTAGTATTCAGTTTTATTTAATATTTATATATATGTTATTAGTATTTTGTCTAGTATTTATTACGAAATATTATATCTAGTTATAGTCAAGATAATATTTCACTAACAGAACAAATAACATATACGTACGTAACAAACTTTAAATCGTCAATAAAACTTAAAATTTGATTTACTTCTATTTTACAAAACGCCAATAAATATTTGGTTAAAAGATTCTCAGTTTGTATTGAATACATCATCTTCCAATATTTATTTTTATTTGACTGAACGACAACTTATTCAAACTAACAAAAGATCAAAAGAAAATGGCAATTGCAAGGTAACCTATATTTTCTTTGAATGAAACTCAATACAATCTTAGATAAATTCGAATCGAAACGAAAGCCTTGTTAGAAATCTCAACGGACAAAGCAACTCAGAAATCTTTGAAAGCATTTTCTTAATGTTAAAACAAACAATAGTTATGGTTCGATATACTTTAACAGTATAGCATCTTAAGTAAAGTTTAAAAGATTCTAAAAGTCCCTTTTTTAACCGACTTCAAAAAAGGTTACTCAATTCGACCGTATATATCTATAATATATATAAATGCGAAAGGTCACTCATCACGAAATCTCCGAAACTATAACACCTACAAACTTGAAATTTGGCAGGTAGGCTCCTTATAGAGTGTAGACATCCGCCGGGATGGTAGGATGACTCACTCATCACGAAATCTCCGAAACTATAATACCTACAAGCTTGAAATTTGGCAGGTAGGTTCCTTATTGAGCGTAGACATCCGCTAAGAACAGATTTTACGAAACTCGACTCTTAAGGTGGTAAAACGGGGGTAGGAAGTTTGTATGAAAGTCCTATATTTTAGAAGTAAGAGACTTGAAATTTAAAATATATGCTCTATAGATGGTGAGAAGGTGTCCAAATAATGTATCTTTAGAAATCAACTCCTTTTTGGGGTTAAAACGGGGGATCGTAGGTTGATTCACTCATCACGAAATCTCCGAAACTATAACACCTAAAAACTTGAAATTTAGCAGGTAGGCTCCTTATAGAGCGTAAACTACCGCTAAGAATGAATGTTGCGAAACTTGAACCCTAAGGGGATGAAACGGGGGTTGGAAATTTGTATGAAAGTCCTATGTTTTTGAAGTAAGAAACTTGAAATTTAAAATGTGAGCTCTATAGATGGTGAGAAGGTCTCTAAATAATGCACCTTTAGAAATCAACTCCCTTTTGGGGTTAAAACGGGGGATGGTAGGTTGACTCACTCATCACGAAATCTCCGAAACTATAACAGCTACAAACTTGAAATTTGATAGGTAGGTTCCTTATTATAGGGCGTACACATTCGCTCGGCCCCTAAGGGGATAAAACGAGGGTTGGAAGTTTGTATGAAAGTCCTATGTTATTAGGGTAAGAGACTTGAAATTTAAAATTTATGCTCTATAGATGGCGAGGAAGTGTCCAAATAATACATCGTAATCTATATTGTTAGCATAATCTCGATTATTTTAATACGTTTCGTGACGTCATGCAACAACGTCAATAAAAGCAGTCCCTACCCGTTCAGAGGGCTTTTTTGGTTCTCGGATTTCGGAACGATAGGTCGTTGTTTCATGACGAGCGCGTTGATCATTTTTATACTCAAAGTAACGGTTGTTTGTTTGGTTAATTTAAATTGTAATTCTCGGTCATTATTCTCGATTAAGTTCGTGGTTAAGGTTAATTTCGTGATAATTGTTGTGTTTGTAAAAATTAGTAATAAATAAAAGTTAAGTGTTCGGTTTTCTGTCTTTTTTTTTAAATAAATAAATTTGTTTCTCCTAAAAATATATATAAAAGAGAAAGGTCACTGACTCACTCATCACGAGAATTCAAAAACCGCTAGATGGTCCATCCATCCAAGATGGACAAAGATGAAATTTGGCAGGGAGGTAAATTATAGTTAGTAGACGTCCGCTAAGAACGGATTTTGCGATATTCTATCGCTAAGGGGGTTTAATTGGGGTTGATAGTTTAAGTTCGCCTGATAGGTTATTCATACTGCAGCCTGAAAATAAAACTAAAAATGTGGTGTATTGAGAGGTTTTATAAAAATAACTATTAAATTATACTAAATTGTGCCTTTGAAAAAGTTACTCAGAGTGATAAGCATTTCAAGTGACTGAAATAAAAAAATAATTTGAGTTAAGCATCTTAATAGTAATGCATAATTATCTTCATAACCACGCGGACGTAGTCGCGGGCAACAGTTAGTGTATTATAAAACAAAGTTCCCAAAAGCGTATGTGATCGATTCCCTCAAAATCTACTTAACGGATTTTCATGCGGTTTCACAAATGGAGAGAGGGCTTCAAGAGGAAGGTTTACGGAACGGCAAAGCCGATTTTGATGAGAGTTTCACTGGAAGTTTGTCGGGAAAACTTTGTGACAAACTGATTTCAACGCGGGCAAAGCCGCGGGCACAGCTAGTATATATATATTTTTATGTATGTTTGGGGATAACACCATCGTTTATGAACCGATTTTGATAATTCTTTTTTTTTTTTTGTTGGGAAGGGAATATCCAGTTTGGTACCATGATAAAGAAACCAGGATCTGATGATGAAAATCAAGGGAAACTCTCAAAAATCCGCATAACTTTTTACTGGGTGTACCGATTTTGATGATTTTTAATTTAATCGAAAGCCGATGTCAGGTCACTTTTAAATTGCATCGAGATCTGATTACAACTTTTGGAGTAATCTTTGATAATGCGTATTTATTTGACAATTTTTTTGTCTACCTACGTTATATTACTTGTCGATATAATTGAAGTCGGTTTATCTTCGTTTGTCTGCAAACACAATTATTATATATTATCTACATATATTGTTCTTTCGTCTAATATAAAAAATTCACGTGTCACGATGCTTGTTGCCGAACTACTCCGAAACGGCTGGACCCATTTGTACGAAATTTTGTATGCATGTTAAGTAGGTCTGAGTATCAGCCGACATTTATTTTTTATACACTAAATGATAAGGGTCACCCAATATAAGTATTTTTTTATTATTATTTTGAAAAAAAAAATATTTTTACTAGGTGACCCCGCAAACGTTGTTTTGCCACATATTTTATTAACCTTCTCAACCCCCCCCCCCCCCTTTATAACTTAGGGGAATGAAAAATAGCTGTTACCCGATATGCACACAAAATTTCATAATTTATTTATTTATTTATTTTATTTCTTACATCTAATATTACAGGCATAACCCAATTCATTAGACATAGTAAACGAGACAAAAAGCAAAAGGAATAAAAAAAAAAAAAAAATTAAACTACAATTAAAAAAGAATTAGCTAACTTGAGCATAACACTAAAAAAACAAAACAATGTAACATTAATAACTATAAAACATTAAATTCATTTCTCATAACATATTATGTACAAAGTAACTTTTGCGAATTCACTCCACGAACAAGAAAAAAGGTCTAGTGTGTCAGCCACTAAGTTCAGCGTTCTGATTGAACGAGCAAGGGGGCCGTTGCGCACTAGCTCGGTTCTGCCGTGGGGTACTGCAAATAAGCTCGGTCGCCGCTTTCGTTGTAGATACCTATCGGGTATGCTCAAACCTATCCACTGTAGTACCCCTGGATTATTGACAACACCGCGGAATAATTTTAAAATATAAGTTGCCAGAGCCAGCTCTCTCCTAGTCTCCAACTTGTTGTATCCAACCATGCCCAATACAAACAATGTTGGATACATCAAGGGATACAAGGGATACACGCCATAAAGCCTATGGTAAAGAAACCTGGTGAATTTATTTTGAATACGTTCCAGCATGAGACTGTATTTGACTTCATGTGGAGACCATACTACCGCATTATACTCAAGCTGACTTCTTATCAGGGCATCATACAGTAAAGAGATTGCTTTGATGTTAGTGAATCCCTTAACTGTGCGAATAACAAAACCTAATCGTTTGAACGCTCTTTTGCATATATTTACGATATGCTCGCGGAATGTTAATTTGGCATCAAACTGAACACCAAGATCGCGGACCGATTTCTCTCTTTTTAATAAAGTGCCATCCACCTTGTAGTCGAAATGGAGTGGTTTCTGCGCTCTGCTAAATGTTACTATGGAACATTTATCGACATTAAATTGTAACTTGTTCCTTTTACTCCACTCCAGGACACGGTTGATATCCTGTTGAAGGTGCTGGCAGTCATCTTTCCCCTTAATTGCTAGAAGCAGCTTTAGGTCGTCTGCGAAAAGTAAACATTTGGCTTCGCTTACGATTTCGGGTAGATCGTTAATCATTATTATAAATTTTAACGGCCCTAAATTACTGCCTTGGCTCACTCCCGACCTAACGAAATAAGGCTCAGAACGGTAACCCATGTACTCAACATATTGTTTTCTGTCTTTCATGTAACTTGCGAACAATTGAAGCAGCTTAGGTGTACAGCCAATTTTAGCCATCTTTGATAGCAAAATGTCGTTATCAACTAGGTCAAAAGCTTTACGAAAATCAAAGTAGGCCGCATCTACCTGTAACCCTGCATCAACGTGAGGAACCATGTACGTCAGGGCATTTAAAAGGTTACTGGTTGTGTTTCGTGCAGGTCGAAAGCCATGCTGAGCATCGCATAGATACGAAGCCACCTGTTCCTTTATACTTCGCTGAATGACTGTTTCGAACACCTTCGCCGGTGTAGACAGTACTGCCACAGGTCTAAAGGACTCAATAGTCGTTCCTTCACCTTTTTTAGGTATTGGAACGACACGTGTAACCTTCCAATGTTCTGGGAAATATGAATGTTCCAGACACAAATTAAAAACATATAACAGTGGTTCCGCGAGCACTGGGCGACAATCTTTCATCACGAATGCCGGAATACCATCAGGGCCTGCTGATCGCTTGGGTTTAAGTCGTTCGAGAGCTGCGCTCACGTCACCGAGGCGCAGAGGAGCGATGTGAACGCGCGCGCCGCCCGCGTCATCCCCAGCCTGCGCCTCGCCGACGTCCAGTCGTGCAGCCTTACTATTGTACACCGAATAGAAATATTTAGCAAATTCTATCGTACTCTCTGAATTTGAAAGGGTTACTCCATCTTTCAAAATTTTTTTGGATGTCGTAGTACCCTTTTTCGTTTTAATATAATCCCAAAAAGACTTAGGATCCCTTACCATATCGTTTTGTAATCGATTCTGATAGTTAAGGAAATCGCTATGAATATTTTTTTTAATTCGCGATCTACATAAAGAAAACGCTTCGTAGTCATCTCGGGATTTCGTGATTTTGTATTGCTTATGTAGTTTAGCTTTTAATTGTACATCCCTAATTAAATCGAATGTATACCATTTAGGATAGTTATACCTTAGATGATGTAATTTAAGACGTTTTTTGGGAACGCAATTTTCCATTATAACATTAAAAATACTATAAAAACACTCCAAAGCTTCCTCCGGCTTACTCTTTTAAAGAACTATCGGCTACTCTAATATTTTATTAACCCTCGTAACCTCCCCCCCCCCCCTTATAACTTGGGGTATGAAAAACAGATGTTGTTCGATTCTCATACCTACCTGATATGCACACAAAATTTCATGAAAATCGATCAAGCCGTTTCGGAGGAGTTTAACTACAAACACCGCGACACAAGAATTTTATATATTAGATTTTATTATGATTTGGTATTGAAAAATATATACAACCCTACCCTTTTACCACCGACCCCTATTTTTATAAGCGTTTAGCGGCAAGACAACTTACGTGTGTCGGGTCAGCTATGTACCTATATATTAACTAAGTAGATTTAGCGAATTAATAAAATTGCAACATATAAAAAAGTTTTAATTTGTAAACGACTACGAATGTCAATTTTTAATTCAGTTAAAGAATTATTCGAAACTCGTAACAGTAAAACTTTTGCTTCTGTCACTTGTCAACTCGAACGTGTCCTATTCCTGCGAAATTGGAAGTTTTATGTTCTGTTAACTTACTAAGGTAGATCATATATAATTAAACAATACGTAAAGGGGAAAGTGATTTTTGAAGTAAAACTTTACGTACGTTAGACTTGGCGAGTAAGCTGGTGGATGCGTGACGAGAACGTTATGAAAAGTATGATCGGGCGATGGGTACGGAAGTTGAGAGAGATATATAAGTTAGTGAAAGTAGAAAGAGAGCTACGTTTCCTCAGTTTTACTTCAGTCGTGTGTTCTAAAGCACACCACAGTTTTTTTACCACAAGTTTCTTTATTGTTACCTAACTAAATTGTCTAACAACCCACATTTTATGGCCTTTGAATTTCAAAAGTATTTACTACCTGCATATATGTATATAATTTCAATCCAAAAGTCACTTATTGCTTACACAGATTTATTTAAGTCATTTTTTTCTTTATTTATTTATTCAAGTAAACTACATTTGTATAGAATATACAGTATTTGCTAGTGGGACCCAAACTAAGCTACGCTTGTATCTTGGGCCGCCATAATAGCTACAAAATTAACAATTACAAATTTAACTAATTTATCTACCTACCATGTTGGCGCAATGTTGGCGCAATGGTCACAGTCATGGATTGTACCTGTTGCGCTAGTGGTTGCGGGTTCGATCCTCGCACATGACAAACATTTGTATTGGCCATACAGGTGTTTGCCGTGGTCTGGGTGTTTGTGCAGTCCTTGTGGGTCTCCTCACCGTGCCTCGGAGAGCACGTTAAGCCGTCGGTCCCGGTTGTTATCGTGTACACCTGATAGCGATCGTTACTTATAGTATCTATCTATATATATCTAGTATATATCCGCCAACCCGCATTGGAGCAGCGTGGTGGATTAAGCTCTGATCCTTCTCCTACATGGGGAAAGAGGTCTATGCCCAGTAGTGGGATATTACAGGCTAAAGCGTATCTACCTACTATCGCGGTTTTTTTGTCCTCATGAACATTTTTTTTAACTAACGTAAAAGCTATAAGCGTTAGAATTACAAATATAAGATTTTAAATCTGTTACTTGTAGATACTACCTAGTACCCGTTAATACTACAGACTAATGATTTCAACAAATTTAGATTCACGATATTTAGAACTATCACATTATTTATTCTACTTCTATCAATACTTAAACAACATGGAAGTACCCATTGCAGTTGCATTACTTTTTTCGCTACTATTATGACATATTTACGGAAATGTACTATAGAATTGAAAATATCTGCTTTAAAAGTGTTTTGAAAATTAAAAATATAGAAAAAGTTTAACATAACCTACTGTATAAATTCAAGCAATTTGACATTCGTTCCCTGGGTAATTATCCAGAAACGCTTATATATCTCAAAAGATACCTTGGAAATTCGTATGAAGGCTGTATGCTTCGGAACGAAAACGTTTTACTCATAAATATTTCATAACTAAGCGAGCTTAAGGCGACGTCCTAACTTTTACCCAGTTCTTTGTATAGTCCGTAATGTAATGCTGTCACATTGAGATAAACTGACGGATTTAATAGTGCGGAAATGTATCTTTATTATGGCTATAAAGATAATATAAACCTATGTTACGTTTTGAAAAAAAGTAACGAATCCTTAAAAATTTATTCACAATTTAAAAGTAAAAATTATCGTATGGTTGGACAAGAAATTAAACTCAATTTCTAAAAGAATATAAGCAGCTTTTAGGGCAGAAATTGAGTGATAGGAATCTTATTCATTCAATCAGTTGACTTAAAAATGTAAGACAATTTTTTTACCGTTAAATATTATAAAGAAAACGTGAATATTATGAGAACCTTTTGTCAGATTAAATACAGCTTTGATCAATAAAACCGAACTAGCAGCTATTTACTAAAACGTCATCAATCAAAACTGATGGAGGCGAGAGTAATGCCCAATAGCTAATAACATATAAATTCGTCATAATCCGTCATTGGTGTAAAGATATGTACTGGAAAGGTTTCCCTGAGTATATCGTATTTGATTTAACAGCTACACGTACTTTGATTGAAAGCGTATTGATTGGTATCGAAACGAAAATTATATTTTCATCGTGATATTTTTTTTATATATTTTACTTTTAGTCACACTAACTACAGAAAACTACACAAAATTTATGATATTTTGACGACGCGTTGGCGCTGCTGTCACAGTACTTGCAGTGAAGCTAGCGGTCGCGGTTTGATCCCTGCACATGACACACATTTTTAGTGGCCATGTAGAAGTTTGTCGTGGTAAGGGTATTTGCGTTCGTGTGTATTTCTGGGCCCCCAACACAGAAAAAAATCCTATTGAAAGCCGTTGAAAGTGGGAAGCGTTTATCTATTTATTTATTATTATAAGTATTTATTATCTTTTCTTGATTCGTCCATTTTAAAATTTTTTTTTCCATCAGACAAAAACCTGTTTACTCATTAAGGCAGACCAAAAACAAAAGAAAACACAAGATCACAGCTAAATAATACTGTTTTCAAGCAGTGTTGTGTTCCTGTTGGTGAGTAAGGTGACCAGAGCTCGTGGGGGGATTGGGGATTGTGGGTCGGCATCGCGCTTGCGATGCTTCTGGTGTTGCAGGCGTCTATAAGCTACGGTAATCGCTTACCATAAGGTGAGCCGTACGCTTGTTTGTCGACCTAGTAACATAAAAAAAAAAAAAAAGAAAATCAATCATCAAAGACGATAAAACCTTGCAAATTAAAATAAATTAACTGTAATAATGAATCAAACTAAACTTGTGTTAAAATAATTTGATACTCGCGAGAGTGTAACAAAATAATATCCAATATAAGATCATGTTTGTATATTAAAACTTTGTAGTGCTGTTTTATTCATTTTCATTAGGTCTAATCACAAAGACCTTTGATGCCTTCTTGTAGCTCTTTAGAAATTCGAAATTCAACCCTTACAAAGTTTTAGCACAACCGACGTAGTTTCGATGTAGCCGCGAAAGTGACTGAACCGGCAATTTTAGCTGTATTTACTGACTTTAATACCGATTATGTACCATATACTCTAATATATAAACATTACTAACATAAATATATGAATCGTGTGGAAGTTATAGATCTTTCTGGTGGCTGATCCTGTACAGATTTAATATAAATACTTATATTATAGTACAGTTAATAATATAAAATTGTAACTATTACATTAATCATTGTTACTTTATTACTGTTTACTTAAAATATCCACTTTAGAATAAATTCTCAAAAGCGTATTGATTATAAAGCAGATTATACGTATAATCACCATTGAGTTGACACGCTTCGTGATGATCATATAATGAAGTTGAGACAAAAATATAGAACAAAATCACCAACTAAGTGTAGGTGGGCCATGGACATAAATACATACATTTATTTTTAAGCCCTCGGTTTATTTTGCGCTTTAATATTAAAATAAAAAAAAATACGATTCGAGTATTAAGCGGCTAAATATTTTTTTAAACGTTTATTTATATTTCCGATGTTAAACCTTATCAAGTGGAAGCGGGCATTGAAAATTTTTATTCAATTCGGATTACTTTTCTTTGCGTTTATTGAATAAAAATTTTCCAATCAATTTATGTTTCTGTGTCAATATTATTTATTATTAAATTATCTATTTCGTTAAAACACAATAGACGTTGCTGGAAAACGACGTTAGAGAATAATAAATCTTCACAATCCGATTTAGGAATAACGAAACACATATTGAATACAAATAACTAATGGACACCGTGAGTTGACAGATTTAGACTCTCTACTTAGAATTCTTAAGTTCACGATCATGTCTTTAATATAGATTAATTATTAACCGACTTCCGAAAAAGGAGGAGTTTTTGTCCATAAAATACATTATTGATATGCATTTATGAAGCCACGTTTAAACTGAGTTTTAATAATTGTGTTTGCAGGCAAACAAAAAAACCGACTTTAATTATATCTACAAGTAATACAACGTAGGTAGACGAAAAATTGGTCAAGTAAATACGCATTATCAAAGATTACTCCAAAAGTTGTAATCAGATCTCGATGAAATTTAAATGTGACTACACGATAAATATCGCCTTTCGATTAAATTAAAAAGTATTAAAATCGCTACACCCAGTAAAAAGTTATGCGGATTTTCGAATTTCCCTCGATTTCTCTGGGATCCTATCATCAGATCTTGGTTTCCTCATCTTGGTGCCACACCAGGGATATCTCCTTTCCAACAAAAAAAAAAAATAATATTCAAAATCATAATCAGGTTCATAAACGACGAAGTTATCCCCGAACATACATAAAAAAATATATATATATTCGGTCGAATTGAGTAACCCCCTCCTTTTTTGAAGTCGGTTAAAAAATGAACTATGGTAAATAGATTAATTTAACTAAATCAAAATATCGGAAAACGATTGTTGATGAATGATAAAATTAAAAAAACGAAAATAACAATTTTACAATATTTATTAAATTATCGAAACAACTGAGGTAAATCTATTTAGGGATCGCGGAACCATTCTGAATAACATATGCGCGCTTGAGCAATTCATAAAATATGCACACAATGTTAGAATATGATTTAACCATGAATCCTTTGTGTCATGGGGTGGATATAACATGCTTTTTGAATATTTAACACAATTATAGCATGGGGAATATATTATGAGAAGCAAAAACTTATTAATTTTTATGTTATCACTTTAATTAATTAAGACCGACAATAATTTTCCTTATTTTCTTATCATTTCCATTTTTTTGCGTTAGTATAATATTCAATGTTGATATATCGCTGTAAGAATACTTTTTATACTAATAAACTTCTGATGGAATATTTTTTTTTTCAAAGAAACTTTAGCTGAGCTCTAATTGCGTTAAGAAGATGTGCTTTTAACCGACTGCCAAAAAGGAGGAGATTCTCAATTCGATTGTATTTTTTTATGAATTTTACCTAAGAACTTATGACAGGGCAGACCGATTTCAATCTTTTTTTTCGAAAGCCGACATGTGTCATGTGGTCACATTTAAATTTAATTGAGATCTAACAAGCGCTTTTCGAGTTATATCTAGTATTGCGTTTTTACTTGACTATTTTTTCGTCGACCTACGTTGTACTCGTATTTATACCGCATAACTTTTCACTGGGTGTACTAATTTTGATAAAAAGCTATTACTTGTCACGTGGTCCCATTTAAATTTAATCGAGATGTGATAAATACTTTTTGAATAATCTTTGATAGCGCGTATTTATAATACTTGACTATTTTTATCTTACGTAGTATTACTTGGTTGATAGAAGTCGGTTTTTTTTTTTTTCGTTTGCGATCAAACAATTATGCTATGTTGTTATTTACTATTAGGAATAAAAAATATTTTAGTAAAGAAATAGACATATGTAATTCAACTATTTTTAGCTACACACTAACATAGAAAGATAATGTGCGAGGCTAACACGTCAATGGCAACAATGGACGTGTTGTTATTATCTTAGTTAAACGACTCCCTGTTACAAAACTGTGGCGAGCAGCTATTAAATTTTCAGTATCGTTTGTGATATAAGTGGGTGGTGCATTTTTGATGTGTCAACTTAGATAATATAGCTCACAAGCTTTTCGTGACGTTTTTGATTTTGCCTATAAATAATAAAAAACATTCGTGCTAGCTTTATATCCTCCTTACATTTTTTAAACCTTGGAACTTATAAAGCTGACCGATGGTGAGATAACCATCTAACTGCTGGCTTTGAAATATACAGGCTAAAGACGTCATCGGTACGTCAAAGTCAGCCCTGCAGCCACCAACCAGCCTGCGCAGCCTGGTGACTTTGGGCAACACACATGAGTTCACGTCACTCAAGTCGTGAACTTGTGTAGGTCTATGTCCAGCAGTGGACTACAATAGGCTGAAATGATGATTATGATAATGAAAATTTGTTAATTTAACCTTAGAAGTTTTAAACAAATAATTAATTTGGCATCACCAAAGTGTCGTTGACTCGATTCAAGGGGAAAAAAAGTTGTAAGAATGAACTGCCCTGGTAAGCTTTCTAGATTAAAAACATCTAATTTGAAGCTAAGGAATAAATCGTATTATTTTAGGAGTTTTAATAAAACTGTCCAAAGTCCGCATCGATCTGAGCGGTGGGCAACTTTTTACACAGGTTCGAACGTCGAGAAGAACAGTTTTACGTAAATAGTCTCTAGTCCGTTACTGGAAAACGTCGTGTAATACGGCATTGGTGCCATAAAAAGATATTGTCGTGTAATAGACAATAATGTACTATTGGCGAGCAATGTCTACTTCTTCTATCAAGGAGATAGATTGGACCGCAATCTTACACACATTTTCTCTATATTAATTCTACATATATCTATGAAACATATTTCATACCTATTATTCTTATCAATGCTGAGTGTGAAATGCTTAAATCATTTAATTGGTATATTTAAGTATAGGCTTATTTTTTACAATTTTGGTATACAAATTTCAATAGATGTGATTACCCTTTTTCTTTTTAAGAGGTGTTCTGTCTGCAACAATAAAACAAAAGAGTGTGCAGTGTCCCGCAGCATAACAAGAAATTGTAATTACGCAACACAACTGAAGTTCCTTTCAAAATAATGCCGAAGCAGTGGTCACGGTAGCAACAATTAATCATTGTTAGTTTTTTCATTTAAATTTAATGACATATTCCAAATTTTTGGTAGATAGAAGAGCACAAAGCCTAGTTACAGAGAATTGAGTATTTACGTCGATAATTAAATAAAGCCTAGCGGTCATACTAATAAAATGTTTATATTCCTATCGACAAAGGTCTTTTTAATTCTCATATAAAATTACACTAAAAACAATATTTATATAAAAAATAATATATATAACTGGTGTACCGTTGTATATTATTAAACTAATAAGCGAAGTTAGGTAATATACTAGTTTATAGAACCATAAAAGTACACAACGAACAATTTTCATTCCACTGGGGCAACAAAAAAAATATCCTGAATTGAGGTTTTAATAAAGACCGTTTTAAGGACGGCAACAAATTTGACGATTGACCTTCTTAGCTGAGTAATCTCGTCCCCGTAAACCAAAAACTGGCGTAAATCTCTGTTAAGCCAAATTAAACTTTGCGGCATTACATTAAGACTCGTTTCTGATAAGCTGGAACAACGACAGTAAAATATCAGGTGAGCTTATCTTTTTCTTAATTAAGAAAATGTGGTTTTATTTTTTTTACCTTTGAAATAGAAATTATTTCCAATTACTGACAATAAAAAACGTCAGACCTCTGTGGTCAGACCTAATGTATTATTGCATAAAATACACAGTTATTATATGTTTAAGTGTTCAGTAGCCTATTAATAATATATTTTATTACGCTTTTGATATTATTTTATATAAAACATCTATGTTTTTGTAAGACAAAGACGTGTCAAAGTTATAAAAAAAGAAACACGAAGATTTAATACTTTGTACGACGAAGCCTCGTTCACTAACAACTACATAGACTTAATTGTTTCACAGTTTCAAAGAAATGTTCATCGACAATTAATATAAATTATGATCGTAAGCGTGAATATCGGGTACAAAAAAATCGAAAACAAATAATTCTCAATAATGCTCTCCATTATTGACAATGGAACTCAATAGAAATTTGATCTTCACCTGTTTTATTATTTTTAGTCAACTTCCAAAAAGGGGGAGGTTTATTGAGCTTGGTTGTATTTTTTACGTCTGTTGTTTAAATTAAATTGAAATCTGACAAATACTATACGAATTATATATAATTATGCCTATTTACTTGATTACTTTTCGTCGACCTACGTTGTATTATACCGTATAATTTTTCTCTGGGTATACCAATATTGATGATTCTTCTTTTAATCGAAAGCTAGTGCTTGTTTTATGATCCCATTTAAATTACTTTATGCGTAATGTTTGATAGCGCGTATTTACTTGACTAATTTTTCGTCTACCCACGTTGTATTATACGTGTCGATGTAAATAAAGTCGTTTTTTTTTTGTTTGTGTGCAAACACAATTAATGAAAAAATTAGTTTTTCACTATATTCTCTTGCTGGTTTCATCATTCTTATTTTTGTAAAACTTTTTCTTTTCATCTTTATTGTACATTAGACATTGAGACGTTACATAGAATTCAACTTTATTACACTAGGCGACATCGTTATGGCGGAACATGATTATTCTGCTGTCATACTGCATCACCTTACGACGCCTTTTCGCGTTGGAGTACTCATCACCAATACATATCACTGCAATGTTGTGATGTAACTTAACAAGTGATTATTATTTATTTATTTATAAATATGACAGCGTATCGCAGTACGATTGGACTGCGCCTATAATGGTGACGTATCACGGTGCGTTCTACGCTTCGTCACAATTAAATCCATCACGCCTTGAATCAATTGTGGTGACGCACCACACATGAACAAAGCGCCACGCCCCACTTGCCGTACGAAATATCGCTATGCCTCAATTATGGTAAGACATCACTCACACACGCACACACACACACACACACACACACACACACACACACACACACACACGCACAACAGTGCCACGCCACAATTATGAAACGCCATCGCGCTGTTTCAATTATGGCAATGCATCACGGTTCAATACAGTACTCCGCTAGAAGTAGCGTATGGTATCGCGCCTTGTCACATTTTGATAACGTATGATACCGTGCGAAAATTACAATATCATATCATGTGCGAAATGCCTTAACTTAGACACAGTGGCGTATTATGATATAACATTGAATCGCAGCAATACTACGGTGACGCATCGCGGTGCGGTACTGCGACGGGCTACTAATACGATTACTTACTATATTATTACAGTTTTATATTCTGGCTTGCAATCTGTTTTATAGATATAACAATCGTTTTTCTCAAAACTTTGATTCAGGACCTTTTATAGTCAAAAATACAATTATATTTTTAAGGTATAAAAGACAGAATAATTCGCAACCTTAATCTATGATTTCAGTCCAAGCGTAAATTTTTTTTTTTATAAATTTACATTATTTTTTTTTTACTAATTTGCCTACCGATTCTGAGACTATTTCAGTAACGCATTTATTTACGTTCAACTCTTTATTATTATATAATACATATAAATACACACGAATCTTAACAGCTCTCAGTGAAATTATTTTACAGGTAGTAAAATGTTGATATTTTGTATTTAGGGTTATTTTGTATTTTTTTTTTCAAGTAACTATTCAACGTGGACGAAGTCGCGGGCAGTAGCTAGTTTCTTGATAAAACGCACGAGACGACACGATGTGATTTGAAATTATGTTATATGTATATGAGTATAATGCGCACTATTTCATCGGTATTAAGCGTATTGAAATATCCGTCTTTTCGCATCGCGTGTCATCGTATTTTTTTTTTCGTCATTCATCACTAAAAAAACCGGAAACCATTTATATTACCTGTATATAGGTACATCGTTTTTGTACCAGACGACAAGAAGAAGAGCGTCGGGTGGCTGAGGCGATCGGGTGTCGCAAGGAAGCGTGGCGTCTCCTCCCGCCACCGCTGACAAATTGACCGCGTCCAGTGACTCCGCCCTCACGCTCGGACCCGGACGTAGACCTGTTGATAAAATATAACTTGGTAATAGCTTCATGATTTGTTGGTAAGGTTATACCGACCTATCTTCACATACAGATAATAAAACCAAGATTACTAAAAAAAATAAACATGATTCCTTTCCTTTGCTTAGCATAGAGCTCTCATCATACCAAGATGTATCTAGGAAAAAACGATATAGAGCATAGTATATTTTAGAAAGGCTTAGAATAAAAACAAAAAAAAACAAAAAGCACATTAAGAATGAGTTAACTGATGAAGTGTCTCATAAAAGTTACAGTATCGAACACCTTCCGTGAATTTGCTTGTACATTAAAAAGATTGGCTCATAAATTTGACTTAATAGTAATTCGCCGAAATTCAATATAATCACGAAATAGTAGGATCCCTTTACAGTGATTCTAAGTAAGAATGTCGTGGAAATTGATTTTAAAGTCATATTAATTAACTAGCTGTGTCTGACATAACATATGTACCGTGTATACATCCATATGCATTTAGTAAAAAGCGGTTATTTTAATATTACAAACACACTCCAAATTTATTTATTTGTATATACTGATTCATATTACACTTCAAGCTTAGAAGACGTCGTTAAAAGCATTTAAAACATACACAGAACATTATTTTGCTTAAAATTATTTTCACTGAGGAGAAACTAATAAAATTTTATAAAGAAATCAGCTATTTTTTTTTTGTCTTTCATTTCACACCTTTATGGACGATATAATACGATAAGAAGCAAAGACAAATAAATAAATAAATAACAAAACATAAATAGGCTACTTTTATTTTAGAAATTTATTTATTTTAAAACTCTGCGAACTGAACAAGAACTTTTCGTTAAATTATGCAATTTAACGAAAAGATATTGCGAACGAAGTCGCGGGCCTACGTTAAATACTACGTTAATGGACCTTCCACTACAAGATTCTTTTCAGAAGAAGCGTCATGTGACTGCACTGGTCGCTCACCTAGGATATTTAGGAAAAAGAAAATGTGCACACAGAAACTTTGTACATACAGATGTATTATAGCCGACACCAAAATTATGTATTATCTACGGGATAACGTAAAATTTTAAATATAAAAGTATTTTAAAATAGTGATTAATATTTCATTACAATTAACCAAAGTATACTTTCTTACTGAAATTTAAAAAAAAAATGTTAATTCCCTTCACCATTAAAATTTACGTGATTGATATGTTAAATTGCAAATAAAAAATAATTTAAAAAGCTGATTAATATAAAAATAATTATATATTAATTAAAAATTAATATATGTATATGTAACGGATTATACATTTTCAATGCTAGTGGCTTAAAACCACGAAATGACACATATTTAAATTAACAATTTCACTTTGAAATATATTCAGTGTGACAATCATATGCATACAAATAAATCCGTTGTTTCTCTTATGGCTATATTATTATGATTAAAATTGGTGGGATAGTAAAATTGATTGACGCATGGATCGTATTCTGTATGTTAACAAATTAATTGGAAGCAGTCATGGTGTAACAATGATGAGTATAATAAGCTATAATTTTTGTACCAACTACGTCAATTTTTTCTTTTCTTTTATTTTCTTTTAAAATTCAAATGAAAACAATTACCGATGTTCACATAAATCTTACCATCGCGTGAACAAACTTGTAAAATCATCACCCTAGATTTTAAATATTTTCTCATAGGATTTTTATAACAGAGAATGTTGAAAATATATTCGCAAACTAGAATAATTTATTTACGTATTCCGATTCACACACAAAATTAAACAAAGTTAGTTGCCCTACAAAAGTATATTTTTATAATTTTAACACAGAATCTCAAAAAGGGATAAAAAATTAAAACGTTAAGACTAATACACGGAGATGTATAAAACACGGCCTGAATAAAAATCCTTTTTTCGCGATCGCACTATCACAAAGCGAGGCTTAACTTAATTCAGGCGAGCGAATATAAATTTTTAGGAAGATAATGTAATGCGTGCGGTTCCATTATAATGTTTAAATTGAACACAAACGCAGTATTATTTTGACTGAGAAAAATTTTCCTAGCGTATACCTCGTGCTTAAAGGTAGTTAATAAAATAACACTTGTCACTCTTCTAAGGAAACGATTAAGGAATAAAAATATGAGTTTACCATCACTTCATCCTATTACAGTCCTCTGTTGGACATAGGAATCCACAATTTGGCACCAAAAATGGCGTGAACTCATGTGTTTTGCCCATAGTCACCAAGCTGGGCTGGGTTGGTAACCGCAGGGCTAGTTTTTTCGCAGCGAAGACGCTACTCCGCGTCTTCGGCCTGTGTTTTCAAAGCCAGTAATTGGATGGTTATCTTGCCATCGATCATGAGTTTATAACCAAGGATAATTTAGCAGTAGCACAAGCGATTAACTCGTAATAATGTTCACTTATTATTTAGTAGTCTTATCAGCGGGTTCTACTGTATAGTAGAGGATATTTTATAAATAAAAATTATCGTAACTACTTACTTAACTCAAGATAATTTATGATCTTAAATAAAATTGTTCCGAAATCAATTTTATGTCATTATTAGCTGACCCCGCAAACGTTGTATTGCCATAATATATGTTATTAACCCTCTTAATCCCCCTCCTCCTTATATCTTAGAGGTATGAAAAATAGATTTTGGCTGATTCTCAGATATACCCGATATGTACACAAAATTTCATAACAGTCGGTCCAGCCGTTTCGAAGGAGTATTGTAACTAATAAAATATTATAAAAATTACACGTTAGATATTTTAAGATAAGCTATTCCTAAAGATAACTCGTGTTTCACCGCACAATAAAATAAAAATGTTCACTATAAATTCTAAACGTAAAGACAACACGATAATACAGTAGTATTAGAACTGGTCGTAAATTAAAGCAAAGTAACAGAGCTTATGCGATTCCACAAAATTTAAGGTCGCAAAGCACGCTTGGTAAGGTAATACCGATCTATGCTTTCTTGTTTTAAAGGCAAACGTAATTGAAAAGCTTAGAATTATTTATGAATAAAAATATATGAATAAAAATAGATTCAAATATGATAATTAATATCTTTTAATTATAATAAAATAAAATTATATATATTTTTTTACACAATTATGTACCTATATGTTCATAAAATTACAATATAATAAAGTAATTTCTAGTAAGAAGTATATTATATTGTATAATAATACAAAACTAAACTTTTTTTGCTACTGATTAATAGGTACACGAATTTGAGTAGCGTACCAACCGTTTGCTGTCCAAGTGAAAAGTATTTCTGATTAAACTTCTACCCGTGAAATCGTAGAGAAAGTAATTTTGTACATTGAGTCATACTAATAACAATGATAACTCTTTCATATTGTACGTATGCAGTAGTAATACAAAAATATTAAGTCTTTTAAAAATTATACATGTTTTCTATTAACCCCTATTAGGTTAGCATATATGTTTTATGACACTGAAAAATTCAAACTAATATAAAATAAAATCTACTGATAATTGCCATCGAAACAAAATATAAAAATTCGTTTTATTTAAACAAAAATCAGAGAAACTATTTAACTTTTTTCTACCTGTCATAGCAAAATTAACAACCTGTTATATTATAGTATTTAACGTCAAGTTAATTTTTTAGTCCACTCTACTCCATTGTTTGACGTTGAGCGTGAGCTATAACAGTTTGCCAACGGATTGGCTAAATTAACATTAGTTGGTTATAGCTCCAATCGTCCAAGGAACCGCTCCGATTCCCGTGCGAAATTGTTCGCGAAATTTGAATCGTTCGTTTGCAGTGAATACCGAGCGTGATCGTGACAAATGGCCCGATTAACAATCCAAGTACCCGACGAAGGAGATGGCGCGAATAACGAGCCAATATATCAAAGGATTTTTCTGTACGCTGACGAGACACTGAAGCAATTTCCTGTTTATTAATGAATGTGAATTCAGGAATCGTATTGCCTTTAATCCGCTTTTGAGAACCCGTTTTACTTGCTCTTTTTTAAATAAGTTATACCGTTTTTTGAACTATGGATGCATGCATGATATATATTTTTTTTCCTGAAAAATTTAAGTTGGTACAAAGACTCTGCTGATGATGATAATATAAGGATTATGCAACGAAGACTAAGTTGAATCGATGATGGAGAGGATTTAGGAGTTCAAGTTCACCTGAAACGAAATTCTTGTACAAAATGCTATTCGATAATTTATTCAGTAGGTACAACATATATATTTAATGAAAATTTCCATATTATCAGAAAAAAAATGTCAACATTTTGACGATTGTCGTCTCGACGGTGACGGTTGACAATTCAATAGATCAAACGATTCGATAAACAATTTCAAGATGAAAAAACAACGTTTGCTACGACCCTGATGTCGTTAAATAATTTTATTTATACTGAACGATGTTTATTATCAATTTTGATACCTTTTTAATGAATCTGAAAATTGCTTTTTTTTATAGGTATTTGAAACATATATGTTTTGCTACTTGATAATGAGCACCACTTGTGATCCTTGAACCAGTAATAACACTCTTTACACATAGTCTTTTAAACAAAAATAATGATAAACGTTCGGAACGAAATTCCTTTCGCTTTTCGATAGACGTTTGATGAACGGTCATAATTTTTATTGTAAAATATCAAGTTAACTAAGTTAAATTGAAAAATTTATAATAAAATATATCAATTTATATACCTATAATGATTTAATGTAAAGACTAAAGGCTATAAGTAAAAATAATAAAAAAAAAAAATAATAAAAAATAACTGATGAAATGAAATAATGAACACTAACTGATGGAGGATAATTCATTTAATAACAAATTAAAATATAGTAGCTGTAAATTTTATTTTATTAATTAAAATTTTCTTGATTTATAAATAAGCATTAAATTTTATTTATTATAAAATAAACAAAAGTTGAAATAATTGGTTTGTGGTAACTAAAACATGACACGTGTTTGAGAATTTTAATATTTCTTTATTCAGAGTTTGTGTAAAAATATTATGTCCAATATATAGGTATATAAAATATATGAAAAAATATATATACATATGTATTGAAAAAACACAGTCAAATGAATTTTCGTACAAGCTGAGTCGAGAACACATATTCAAATTTTAAGTATGATTGACAGTAGAAAAAAGCATTATGAAGAATTCTGGATTATTTGGAAATTTTATATATCTTTAGTAAAAGATTCACGAGCTGCTCGGTTTATACCATTCTGACGTTCGAACTGTCCACCATAATTGTTGTTCGGGAACTTTTTAATTCTTCTTGAACAGTTAGTGACTACGGACAAACAAAGAGACTGTTTATATTGATAGATATTCAGGTTCCTAAATAGTTGTTTTTACGACAAAAGGAGAAGCATTTAAAGAATCTCAAGGTTTAACTAGCTCATTGGTTAGCAGATACCAGTAACCCTGCTTTCTACTTAAAAAATGTGGGATCGATTTCGACAAGTAAATCTATAATATAATAATTTGGGTTGTCTGGAAGAAATGGCTAAATAGCCATAAGTCCGCCCATTGTACTTCACAGTCTGTAAATATTTTTTTAAATGTGTTTATTGTTTAAAATGTGGTTGTAGTGTACAATAAAGTATAAATAAATAAATAAATAAAATAATATTATAAGGCTGAAGAGTTTGTTTGTTTGAACGCGTTAATCTCAGGAATTACTGGTCCGATTTGAAAAATTCTTTCAGTGTTAGATAGCCCATTTATCGAAAAAGGCTATATATTGTTACGCTAAGATCAATAGGAGAAGAGCACTAATGAAGAATGTTTCAAAATCGAAGGTTTTTTTCAAGGAACTATTCAACACGGACGAAATCGCGGGCAGTAGCTATTATATATATATCCATCGGGTTCTTCCTAAAATACAGCTATTAAGTTAACTGCCTATATATGACGACGCGTTGGCGCAGCGGTAATAGCACTGGCTGTTGCGCTGGCGGTCGCTGGTACGATTCCCGCTCACGACACACATTTGTATCGACCATATAGATGTTAGTCGTGGTCTGGGCGTTGTATTTGTGTACTGTGTGTGTTTCCGGACCCCGAACACTAAAAAAACTCATACTGGGGGATCCGTTGAGTGTGAAACGTTTATTATATTATAAACATTAGACAGTTTTTAAATGTTGTGGTCATTCCGAGTACTTTATTTTAAACCGGACTTACTTCCAATTTTCCGCCATGTTGCAGGCAAGTTTTATGGCGGAAAAACTGCGTCACAAACTGTCACGCAATAGATCTTATGACATTCATTAAAAAATTACATTTACAATTTTTATTTGTTCACATTTCTAGTTTTACTCTCAATCTAATATATAAAATTCTCATGTCGCGGTGTTTGTAGTTAAACTCCTCCGAAACGGCTTGACCGATTCTCATGAAATTTTGTGTGCATATTGGGTAGGTCTGAAAAACGAACAACATTTATTTTTCATCCCCCTAAATGCTAAGGGTAGTCCACCCCAAAAAATTTTTTTTTTAATTTTTAGATAAATTATTTATTCCTTATTTTATTATGATTTGGCGTTGAAAAATACATACAACCCTAAATTTTCACCCTTCTACCACAAACCCCTTTTTTTAAATAGCGTTTAGCGGCAAGACAACGTTTGCCGAGTCAGCTAGTATTAATATACAATAATTCGAAAAAAATACACGACTGCCTTTACATTTTTCATAGGGACATATATTTCGATGGAAAAATTCAATGTTTTTCTGTCGTTCCGGATAACACGAGAAATTGATTTAACTAGCTGCAGTCGGTAGTTGCAGTATGAACGTATTTTTTGCATGTGATTCGATTCGATTGAACGAAAACAAGTCGTATGAATACTATTCATTCATAAAATTAAGCTCTCATTTTTATATTCCACCTCTGAAATATTTTCACAATTTTATAATAATAAAGGATCAGAAAAAGCGGTCCTGAAGTAATTTTGTTTTTTTTTTCTATATTATTTTTAAATCATTTGAAAATTGCAATTTCGGGTTCACTAGAAGTACTCAATTCCTGAAATATAACAGTTTCTAACATTATTTCAAGTCTATATTGTCGGCCAGCCAGCCAGAGCAACACCTTTTCCAACTTTTGTTATAAAAGTATGCAATACAAATATTTATTCCGATTGGTGTATATAATATGATATTTATGCAATGTTTATATAACTCGTTTAACTTTCAAAAATAGAGATAGAAAAATATTTACATTTAGAGTATTTTTAACCAAATTTTTATTTAAGTACGACAAATATTTTACATTAATTTTTTTCGTAAAATTTTAAGTTTCATATAGGCGTACATTCAAAAAATGTTAAATATATTGTTTAATAAAAATTCTAATTTTATTTTACTGGCCATTTCAATAAAACGCACATCTAAGAAGTGAATATCGCAACATTAGTGTACCGAGGAAGTTTTACGAGCGAGCATTGAAAACAACTGTTACAGTACGTGACACAAGACGCGAACAGATAGACAATTGTTTTAAGAACGCGTTCCACTGAAACCTTGAATTGTGAAACAATTTTAGTTTTAACCTTTTTGCCTCTTATTAAGGTATAATAATAATAATATATTATAATAAATCTGTAATTGGTCATATTTTATACTCGTATAAATAAATACGTGAACTCATGACAAAACACACATGAGTTCACGTTATTTTTGGCATAAACTTGTGGAGGCCTATGTCCAACAGTTATAGACTGTATAGGCTGTAATGATGAATGATGATAAATAAATATAACAGATATACACAGTCTGTCGTCTGTTCCTACGTTGAGCAATTTATTGCTTGTGTTATAGGTAGCCGCCAACTGTTCTAGCTAAATATTGTTTGATAAATATACATAGAAATAATCTAGTATATAAAATTATCATGTCACGGTGTTTGTTGCCAAGCTCCTCTGAAACGTCTGGACCGATTTTCATGAAATTATGTGTGCATATTGGGTAGGTCTGAAAATCGGCCAACATCTATTTTTTATACCCCTAAATTATAAAGGTGACCTACCCTAATATATATTTTTATTATGATTTAACATTGAAAAATACATACAACCCTAAATTTTTACCCTTCTACCACCAACCCCTATTTTAATAGCTGCAAGGCGACGTTTGCCGGGTTAGTACATATATAGATATATATAGATATAAATATTACACCCAGTCTCAGGTGGGAATCGAACCCGCAACCCGCGAAGCAGAAAGCAGGGCCACTTAAAACTGCATATCGCAATATTGATTAATAGATGTTGGATTTTTTCTATAAATAAATTATAAAAATATATTACAATAATACCGTAGCCGCGAAAGTATTTAACATCTCCTAAGCCCATATTACTTAACTCGGCGATCGGGTTACAATAATACAGGCATAAGGATTAATTATTGATCTCATAAAAAAATAAAGAAAATCCAAATATATTCATCTCCGAATTTATTCTTAAGTTTCTAAATTTAAATCTTGTATAAGTAAGTAATCTAATAATATAGTAATATACGATTTAAGCTATTGATATGCGTGATGCTATAACGTATTGTGTATATAAAAATGCATTATTTAAATTTTTTCTAGTTCCAAATTTAAAATAATTTATAATATAGCGATTAATGTATATATTTTTGAGCTTAAGCTATTATTTTAAAACGACGAACAATAAGTGTTGTTGCAAATACGAATAACGTGTTTCAGTGTACGAAAATGCGCAGTCCAAACTTGGCTTAATATGTATTTTCTCCCCCTCATACGTGACGGAGGCTTAAGGAAAATTTGCGAAGGGCACGTAACGCTTCAATTGTTCGGGATCGATGACATAAGGGTATTTGAAATGGCTTTATTGCTCGTGTGACGCGTTCCACATTTTTTATAACAACCATATTTCATATATACCAAAATGATGACTAATGATCACATAGATAAACGCGTCACTTATTATAACAATTTTATTTTAATTATACTACAAATTTATCTGCACGGTGAAATATTATTGAGAATATTTTATACATTTACCATATTTATTAATCGAAATTGCTAAATTTCATATTCAAAATGAATTCGATATTACATAACAATATGTCAAAATAAACCCTTATTCTTAAATAAATAATTGCTTCGAGTGTATTATTGGGCTAAAACAATTAGACCCGAGGGAGAAATAACATCGAATACAGAGAAAATTGCAAAAATACAACCTAACGTTTTATTACAACCGAATTTATTCGGGTATAACTTTAAGCTAAACCTAAGCCTATGGACGTTGTCGTAAGATTTACGGCCGGTTGAGTTCGCCGCTAACTTTTATCTTTTTTCGGATTATGTAGCCTTGTTGCTATAGTGACCTTCAATTTAACCGGGTAATATACGAGTCCGAAATTAGTTTTTGTCTTGACGTGCCTAGTATTTTATTATTAAATTCCCCTGCGGGAGCTAAGGTCGGTGACCGGTATTCGAATCGCGAGTATGACCATGCATAAACATTACGTTAATAATTGATTTGATTTCGACCGTATACTAATTTTATCGCATAAAAATGTATTAAAAGATTTAAAAATTGTTGTAAAAATTTTATTGAAAATATGAGAGCACATTCTGGAATTATTTCGTTTTTAATAACAATAATTTTGTTAACTTAAGCAATAAAATTACATACCTGATATTTATTTTTTTGTAGAAAATTGTGATAGAATAAAACTATAATAAATTTAGAAAAAGGTTTTACAATATTCTAGATAGCTGAAAATAATATTTAGAAATATGTTTCGGAATTTATATATAATATTATGCGTTCAATGTATAAAAACATTGTTTTACAGAGAATAAAAAAATTTGTAAAAAACAAATTAATTACAAAACAATGACATAAATTTCTGAAAACAAAACGGTATTAATACCATTCTTTTGAAAATTTCTATCTTTTATATCTTGATGAATTTTTATGTAAACTACGGTAGTTTTAATATCCTCTCCGTTTTCTCGAAGACAATGAAATATAAATGAAAGAATCCGAAGTTCAATTTCTTTCGGAAAATTCAAAACTGAAAGTAATTACAATGTCTTTACTTATAGAAAATGCAGAATTATTTTTGAGAATTATTATTATTATTTAATTATTTAATTTAATAATTATTTGAAATTATTATTGCAAAATAAATAAATGAAATTGAATTTGAACTCTTGAAACTCGATTTGTTACAATACTTACAGATGCATAATAGTTTCGTTTGTAAACAGGTAAAAAAATCTTATTGCAGGATAGATACTAGTTATTTCGTAAAATAGAATTTACAAAAAAAAAAAACATAATTCTCACGTAATTATATTAAAATAAATTATAACAAAATTATAATTGTTTAAAATTATTATAATATTAGTATAACATTATTCATAACGTGACCACCATTGTCTTATTGGAAATAAACAGAAGGAGAACGGAACGATGCTTTGGAGGAATCGACAAGACGGCGTCACAATAGGGAGAAGGAGGAACGCGTCGGGAGCTGGACAAGATGGCGCCGTGGAAGGTGCAGGTCATGAGAAAAAATATTTTAAGTTTAAACGCTTATTTATTATTTTTGAATTAATTTTATTGATAGGAGCAACCTGGTAAGTCGTTCTATTCTTATTTCGACTGGGAGTCGCAGTTTGAATTGGACATTTCTTTTTATATATATTTGTCTGATCTGGAATGTTTGCTATTATGTTTCCTCCGGTTATTAGTGTGCGGATTAAACATCAAATATTTGAAGTATTTTCCCAGCAGTGGAGACGTACAGAATATTTCTATGTATTAACATGAAAATATCATATAGAATGTGCTGTGTGGTTACGGCAGTAAAGAATATAGTCACCCCCTCTCTTCCCGTGGGTGTCGTAAGAGGCGAGTAAGGGATAATACAGTTCTACTACCACCTTAGAACTTATAAGGTCGACCGATGGCGGGATAACTATCCTACTGCTGGCTTTCAAATACACAGTCCGAAGACGGGCAGTGGCGGCTTCGGTGTGACAAAGCCAACCCTACGGTCACCAACCCGCCTGCCCAGAGTAGTGACAGAGCAAAATACATGAATTTCCGCCATAATGTCTGGCGCGAACTTGGGGAGGCCTATCCAGCCTATCAGTCCAGCAGTACACTGCGGTAGGCTGAAGTGATCATATAAAAACACAACATCCTCAGGTTTTATAGTAGTTGGGTGAAAGTATCAAAATAGGCTGTAATATTTCATAGTCAAAACATTTTTGTGTGGGACGTGTGTTATCGTAAAAACCATTAGTTTACACACAAAGCGAATTTTTTTATTAAATTTTAATTAAGGTTAAACGATTACACGATATTTAAATTGACTGAATATAAATTTAAAGACTGTATTGAAAAGAAATTTATAACTAAAGCTTATTCGTTGCAGGATTAAAGAAATGATAAAAATGTGTGTATGTAGTGATGCTCTATTTCATGCAAGATATTACCAAACTTCTATATAAATTCAGTTTATATATTTTTTTAAAGAGTACTTAAGGAGTTTCTTCCCGGTTCTTCTATGCAGAATTCACATTCCGAACCGATGGTAGCACTCTTTTTAAAATAATTAAAATATTAATTTGTAAAATGAGGATTCGAATGTGCTTTTGAAGCATATTTGAATTGGGCTAATTTGATTTGATTTGATTGATAGTTCCTGTCGTTTGATTAGCATTTTATTTCACAGGTTTACAATTAAGAATTTATTTCATGAATATAAAGTACTTATAAAATGCTTTGTTTTAAAAACTTAAAATAAAGCAAATTACTAAGAATATCAGTAGTTTAATAATGAAAGTAAATATGCCAACGTACGATATACTAAAAGTGCTAAGATGTTTGAATTTTTACCTTATTTTAAAAACACTCAATGACTGAAAAGTCGAATTAGTTGCGAAAAAGGTCGAAAACATACATTTTTAAATTTACTTTTATAAAATAAATTTATTTTCAATTACAGCAGCGCGAGTTAATATTAAATTATTCAGTAGCCAGACAGAGAATGAAGCTTACGCGCTCGTTCCAGGTAAAAGGCAATACTTAACGTACGGTCAAGCACATACGAAAATAGTCTATTTATTTAAGCAATTGTAGTCCTTACGACCTTACCCTCAAGGCTAATTTTGCTGTAACACCCTTCTTATATCACCTTTAGCGGTTGTCTTTATAGCCATTCGCTTAGCTATCTGGATGAGAAGTATAAAAAATAAGCATCCATTCTCGTCATAGTGGCTTGTGGTTTTGTAAATGGCGAGTTTAAATTAAATAAAATCTCACCTTCTTACGTTATTAGCGTACATAATTAATTAAACTTAAGCCTAAGCTAATATATATATCTTAATTTTGATTTAAATTAATAATAGGAATATTTTTTACTTATATCAAAATATGACTGAAGCCTACCATCTATTACTAAGACATTATAGTAATATATGTGATATCGAGCTCATTATTAATAGGTATACTTCTTGAAATAAAAAAGACAATAGTGTTTGTGTTCTGCATATATTGTTAAGAGGAGAGTAGGTGAGTTGTTTTTTTTTATATATATATAAATATTAACGGAAATTTTTCAATTGACAAATCAATGTTAACTATACGACGACTTCGTGATTGATGCTACATAATTCATTACCGGTCTAATGTTGTATGTCTTTAAATACACCAATGTGTCATACTGCATACAATGAATAAAAATTAAAAAAGGTATAATAATTATGAACCAAGAATAAAAAAGATTAAATACAACATTGCTGTCTATGATCAAATATTTTAACGTATGCTAAATATGAATTTGAAAAGAACATCTAAAGCAAAAAATAGTAATTCGTTTTCAGTAATATTACATTGATGTAAATTGTTAAGAAGGCCTTAATTCAGCATTATTTTTTTAGTTCTTTTGTGGGTTCTCGTAAATCGCCCTCCCAACATTCATTTATATTGTCATCTCCTTTTATAAAACACAAAGTTTAAACGCAAAACGGTTTTGTTTTTTTGTTACCGGGAATGTAAAAGGTTTAGCCAACAATACGAATGGAACTAAGCGGCTTACTGATGTCGTATCGCATACGTAAAAAAGTGTATAACCCTAAATCCCAGAGGCTTGAAATTGTCACTTTTTATCTTGGGACAGTGCTACAATCACCCGGCTCACTGAACGGGTTAATTAATGAAATCTATTAACTGCGCTCTATTCCTTAGGGACAAGAATCGTTTGTGAATTTTTTGCTCCGTCATCTATCTAAGCGTTTTCCAACTGGTCGATGCTATTTCACTGTGATTGCGCGCTTAGGACGCTGAGCGCTCTCGATGTGACACAGTGCTCGTCGTGTCGGTGAAAAGCGAACGATTATGTTTCAAAGCGATGACTTAGCAAAACGGACTAAGATTTAATTGGAACCGGAGCGCAAACTGATTGAATGTGTTTAATTAATAAAAGATTAAATATAGTCACAAAGCTTTATTATAGTCACTGATTAACTAAATTGAAGAGTTTTATCAATTAGAAATTGTTGTATTTTAATATGATCATAAATATTCAAAACTAAATTAGTATTTATTAACATGAATAGTTATTTTAATACTTTAATGTGTATTGATTACTACGTTACGTTTGCATTAATTAGCGTCATACATAAATGTGCCACATCGAAAGACTTATTTATCATACGCTATATAAGCTTTCGAAAGTCCGAACTCGGTTATTAAACTTAAACACAAAATTACGAACTGATGTTTTTACAAAATTTAAAAAATACTGCATTTTTTTCCAAACGACATCGAAAACCAAATCAAAAACCGGTTGCATGTTTGTTTTCATAATAAATAGACTCAGTCAATTTAAAGTTTTAATAATCCAATAATATAAATAATACAAAATAAACTGAATTCATTTTTGATTTTTATCACACGGCTATTAAACAAACAAGCTGGTATGAAAAATTTACATATAACATTTGCCATGTCACATGTAACATGAAATTCGTAAAATATTTCACACATATCAAACTTTACGATCTTAACGCTGCATGCTATTTCGCATGATATTATATATTTATATAGCTTGTTAAAACGTTATTAGATAACACGCTAGAACAGAAGCTAGTTTTGTTTTGTCACGTAGGTATTCGCGTTAAATATCGCTCAGCATTGATGCGACGTTGATATAAATATTCATGATAGAACCAGAATACGCGGCATGTTAATGTCGCAGCTTAAAGGCTTACGCGATGGTTTAAGTGATAAGATAAAAGATGGAATAAATTTTAGATAGACCTGTTTAATTTATGTCTTTGTTACATGATATGCGTTGGTTACGTTGTTTTAATTTTTACATTTTAGTGTATTGTGTCAACGGTGACCATATTTTTATTAAATGTATCACTACATTGTTGTACCAGATGTAAATAATATTATAAAAATATTATGATGAAAGTTGTTGAATTAATGGAGACAGTTCTTATTGAACTATTATTTTTTATTAATTATAGCTGTTATTAAGTCAAAGCAATGGTAATTGAAGTAAATGGATTACCAAATTTATTAAATGCATATATATAATTATAATAAGATTGCAGTCAGTAATTTTGTTGGGGTGGGCCACAGCAGGAAATATTCTGCTTAAAATCTGGGGCAAAAAGGTAGTCAGATCTCCTGGTGGGAGTGGGATTGGGTGTAATTCGGTGATCTTTTGATGTTTTTCCTTTGTACAAATCCAGGTGTTAGTGTAATTTTTTAAATAAGCGTTTCCGCTTGTATGGGTGTAACCAAATCAAAACCAGGTCTTCTGGAGTCTAATAAGTCTATTTTTTTTTGTTTTTTACATAAAATAGGTCGGCAAACAAGCGTACGGCTCACCTGATGATAAGCAATTACCGTAGCTTATAGACGTCTGCAACACCAGACGTATTCCAAGCGCGTTGCCGACCCTATCCCCGATTCCCTTCTGGAGCTCTGGTCACCTTACTAACCAGTAGGAATACAACACTGCTCGAAAGCAGTATAATTTAGCTGTGATCTTCTGTAAGGTCAAGGTACTTCCCCAGTCGGGCTGCTTCACATTTGAGCAGGTAATTTTCTGCTGTGCTCTAACCTCAGTTAAAGTCATTTTATTTCATCTATTTTATCGATTTGTATAAAAACAGAATGATGCCATTATCTAATAACTTAATTTATTCGTATAGAGTCCGATTTGATTTTTATTATTATTATTTTTTAAGTTACAGCTCAACTAAAGCTATTTAGATTAATTAAATCAAAGCATATTTAACAGTGTACTGTGTGGCTACGGTACTAAAGAATATAGCCACCCCCTCTCTTCTCGTGGGTGTCGTAAGAGGCGCCTAAGGGATAACACAGTTACGCTACCATCTTGGAACTTAAAAAGCCGGCCGGTGGCGGGATAACCATCCAACTGCTGGCTTTTAAATACACAGGCCGAAGACGGGCAGCAGCGTCTTCGGTGCGACAAAGCCAGTACTGCGGTCACCAACCCGCCTGCCCAGCGTGGTGACTATGGGCAAAACACATGAGTTCACGTTATTTTTGGCGTAAACTTGTGGAGGCCTATGACCAGCAGTGGACTGTATAAGCTGTAATGATGATGATATTTAACAGTAGGTATTGTAAATTCCAATGTATATCCTAATATTTTATTTTTTTCCAATCTAGCTTTCTATCCATTGTACAGCAGCGTATTATTATAAAATATACTAATATCCTCATTTTAAGAAAAGATATCTCTAAAGTCTTGTTATTAAAGAGATAGATTGCATTGTAATCCGTTCCCTGCTCTATTGCGTAAGGATCTCGTTACTCGAATATTGTAAAGGGACAGATTTTTTTATATATTTTATTATTTTCAGTAAAATACATAGCGTATTTGAGTAACAAAGCCGTTTTGGATAATTTGGTTTACACTAAATCCGCTTACTGCTTCTTTCTTGAGTTAGTTTGAATAAGGGCGTAGTAATTCATCGCGTATTTTAGCATTTGCTACCGGCTGCTTCATAATAGTCACTAAATTCAATAGCTACATTTTAGAAATGTTTATTGTCATTTAGACCAGTTTTAATCAGGGTAAGAGTATCGAAGCGTAAAAGGAAGCTGGATGCTAGTAATCGTTTACATTATTATTATTTTTTTTTTCTTTACGAAAGTTTTTGTTTAACGCATTGATTGAAGATTGCAAAAATAAGTGTTTTTTCAATAAAATTTAAATTTCAAATTACTAACTAGTAGCCTCGAAGACTTCATCATCATTCATCATCTTTGTATATATTTACAAAGTACTAAATCTTGGTCGTAGTTAACTTTTGCAAAAGTAACGTGGAGATATGAAGTCCATAACATATTAATGAACTAAATTCACATTACAATTAACTTTACAACGGAAAATTATAAAAAAAAAATCAACATAACCTCATTGATTAACTGATCAAATAACTGATTGATTTATTTCCATTGAATCTTAGTTAAGTTAAACAGAATAATTTTGGGTCAGTATAACCAGTGTGGGCCTCGTTTAAAACGTAATTTACAACGACACGCAACAAGAAATGATTTTTGGACGTTTAAACCTCTAAACTACCTCTCACCTTTTTTGGGAACTCTACCAAGTGAAAAAAGAATTACGTATCCAATTAAATTTTTTTTTATTTTTTTTTTTTTTATTTTAGTTATTCAGAAATATTATTAAGTTTTTACAGAACTTAACAACTAAAAAAATACATATTTCAGTCTCCGTAATTTTTCCCAATAATATGTTGAAATAAAATAGAACACAATATGTTTATATGTGTTAGAGATCTATCATTTTTATAAACAAATGTTCAAAAGTTATTGCTTGAGATATTATTTTTAAACTCGTGTTTCCGCGTTTCTGGAATACGAGATTTACAGAGGTAAAACGAGTTACAAAAGTTACACACCCACGCTATTTACATCAACCACTCGCATTTCTTGGGAGTTATGATATTATGTTCTTATTTGTGTACGAAAGTTTAACAAATTGTTTCAGTTTATTATAACGTTTTTTTTTTCATAAAAGTTTTAACGTGACAATTACATTTATCATTTTTCTCTGTTTTTCATTGTAAAGTCCGATCTGCTGTCGACCCTAATTGAAATAAAAACGAATCTAGTCTAGTTTAGTACGTTTCTTTACTTTTAAAATATAACCATATTTTTATGAAATATCTGAAACTTCAACATCTCTAGCTCACCACTAATGAGTGACGATTCCATCGATGTCGCGATGGACATACACTACAAAATTAATTACTACTATAAGTCAGACGAGTGAGAAAACACAATTCCTAGGCAAACTTCGATTTATATATTTTTTAATATAGAATTTAGTATTTTGTCATATAATATTTTTTTAGAGCTATTTATGTAACGATACTACGAAAAAACTATGGGAATAAAATCGTTTAAAACAACGAAATAGCAGTGACGCTGAGAGCGACAATTTAAAGCGATTTGTGAGCTTTGACCAAGATAGGCTTAATAGTATACCAGCATTTATTATACTGGTACAACTTATCGGTACAGTAAATTTATGTTTTGATTTTAGAATTTTATTATCATAATTAATTATTATTTGATTGATCCGATAAAGCATTTAAATTTTTAAATATCACGGTAATCGACTTAGGGATTAACCTTCAATCGCGTGTCGGAGTTGGCAACACATTTTTTTTTTAATTTCATGCTTAGATTTTTCCTAAAGATAAAAAAGTCAATATAAATACTATTTTTTGATTGATACTTGATGTTTTAGAGTAAATGTTGATTTAATGCTACTATGTCATCAAATGAGTTTATTATATTTACTTAAATGTAATCCTATGTTTAACTATAGTAGACTATTTTGTAACAAATGTACAGTAATTATTCACAAAAATTCAAAAGTTCTATCCTACACTCTAAAAATGTATTATAATCGCATCATCATACCTATACATAGTAAGTATTGTGTTTTTAAATATTTTTAGCCGAGTAAGAATTCTTATGAAATTAACTTTTTATTAATCGAATACAAGACTACACGACGATTTAACGATAAGCATTAGAGAATAGACAATAAACCGGAAACACTTAGCGGAAAGACATTTAGACAGACGGAGGACCTTTTTAAATTTACAGGTACGGACATAATAAAATTGATCTCTTAACAGTAAGTACTTAAAAAATTGTTTGTATCGATTGAAAACATTTGGATAAATCCAATCACGCCTACAAAAATAATGAACATATATCATATTATGTTTGAGGATTTTTTTTTTTATTCCTGTAATATTCCACAATATTATTTTAACTAACCAAACTCAGTTGAAACAGAACGATTTCTGGAATTCTATTACAAGAATAAACATATTTCAAAGTCCATCATTGACAATTATATTAGCGGTGGGCAAAAAATATATATTAAAAAAGTAAATATGTGTGTAGATGTGTTCCAATGAACATCTCATTTCATCAAATCTGAAGAAGCTAGACTTGTTAAATATTTACTAGGAAATAATACTTTTCAAAGATATTAAATTATGCTAAAAAGTACTTTTTTTTTACAAAAAAAAAGCCTTACAAAATTATACACAATTTAATTAAACTCACATCACAGAACTATGCTCAAATGCTTAAACAAAGATTGAGTAACAAAATGAAAAAAAAAGTAAAGAAAAAAACATTGGACTAACGACATGTTAATCTAATATCTAGCCAACAAAATCTAATGTAAATTTAAAAGCACATCACGTACAGTAAAAAATCAACATGATACTAATTACCATACCGTATTTACATAAAGCGTATAAAGGCATAAAGTTTACACAGTTTTCCGTGACAATGCACCGTGTCGTTGCGTGACTCGTTTACAAAGGATAGACTTGACGATACACTTATATAAATAGCGTTTCTTTGTTCTTCCCTTCACTACACGATTCCCATATCTAGCAGAGCTGAGTTTTACGGCTAATTCCCTTAACATAGTTCTTAAAATCTTAACTGCTACAATTTGAGCTGATTCGTAAAACATCAGGAAACGTGGTCGTATGAAACCTTTTGTATGACAGTCTGGTTTTACAATTAGTTAAATTTTCAGTATGTTGGAAAACTTTCTATTGTAGTAAAACAGTCCGCAAATGATTTGTTTTTCTTTTCCACTATTTAAAATAAAAAAATATACCATGTCGCTTCGTTATTTATTAGTAAATATACGTGTCTTAGATTTTCTCCTTAGGTATGCAAGTATGTAGCCTATTTACTGAGAAAAAAACAACAAAAAGAATTATAACTGAAACTGACAGCTTTACAGCTAAGCTACGATCATCCTAACAAATTTTAGCGACAACATTACAACCGAAATTAATGTGTGATAAAATATACATAAAGTTTAAAAAACTTACTTTATTAAGTACATTTCATTTACTTATGTTTAAATATAAACTAACGACCCGCCCCGGCTTCACGCGATTGCAAAAACTTTTAGTGTTCCTCTACTATATTATGCATGTATTATAAATATAAACCTTCCTCTGGGATCATTCTATTTAGAAAAGAAAACCGCATCAAAATCCGTTACGTAGTTTTCAAGATCTAAGTATACAGACAGCGGGAAGCTACTTTGTTCTATACTATGTAATGATGATGTAAACTAGAAAATCATAAAATAGTAGAATAATTATACAGGTTTTAAAATAATTAACCCATATGTGCTCAACTTTTTTTTTCGTAAAAACTGATATTTTTTTCGTTATATTCTAAGTCCAATAAGCATAAAAATAAAGGTATTCTGAAAATTAAATAAAAAAAAATATGCCGTTTTGGACATTTTCACCGCCCCAATTTTGGGGCGCTGAGCACGGCAGATCACGTCTATAACCACTCCTTAATTTTTTCAATTGCATTTATTTTAAAGAGTAATATTAATAAAATAACTGTTATAGAGGTAGTAAAGAAATTTTTATTACATCTAAGAACATCTATACACATCCACACATCAGAATAATACCACTTTTTTTATTTATGCTATTGCGGTAGCAGCCTATATTTTGATCTAGACGATCTACTCCGCCCATATATTGATTATACATTTGAACACAAAAGGGCGGTTAAATCGAGGGTTCTTTTACAGCACTTGACCATCGCTTGCGGATCCAACTGGAGAAACACCTTCACAGCTCGAAGCTACGGTAACGATGTTACTGACGTTGTATCGCACTGGGGACACGCCTGATGTTTCATCAATGATTTGATGAAACATCAGGCGTGTTGATCATAGCTCCCTCGCTGCTTTTTCTTTATGTCGTCGATTGACTCGAGCAGCGCATTTTCGACCCTTTGGCCCGTATTGTTCATGTCCCCTGGTGACCAAAATCCTTCAAAGCGATAAGCAATCTAAACGATGTAAAGAAATTGTCTATGTAAACATGAACTCGAAAATCTGTAGGCAATTTGGCCGCCAAGTTCGTAATGACAGATCCTCCAACACCTAGATCGGGATTAGTGTTACCTGTGCTACCTCTTTTTGGCGCAGAAGTGGATGTATCTCCCGATAGGGATATCTTGTCGTCATCAATCGAGTCCACTTCTATAACTTATCTTTGTAAAAGTGAACCCAATTTGCGCACACATACAAGCAGCGCCTCGGCTCGATACAAGCAGCGCCTCGGCTCGTAGTTGATTGCCTGTCAGGTGATTGATATTACCTACAAGCGCATTTACTTCGTCACTATCGCAGTCTCTCGTCAACATTTGGTTGCTGGGCTATGTGTAGATAGTGTCCTCATCTTCCGTCTCCAATAAGTCGATAATTTCTGCCAAACTCAACCTAAAACAACATAATAAATTTAAAAGTATAACATATAAAGTACCAATATAACTGGAAGTTGCTATAAACAATGTAAATAAAATATAACACATATACTATGAAGTTTGAAATCAACATGCAAGTACGTGCCCAGCGCCCCAATAATGGGGCGCTATAAATAATGCCTCTAAAAAACTAAATCTCAACCGAAAGAATTGATTTTTATCACAAAACTAATCAAATATAAAATAATACATATAAAAAAACTGCTTTACACGGTTTTACTTATAAATAAATAAAAAATAAACTTACTTTTTATTCCCGCCATCGTGAACACCACACTTGCACTTTCTATTCTTCCAAAAAACAGAAAAAATGGCGCCAGCAAATTTTCGTTTTTTTTTTTTTTTATAATGTCAAAATGTAAACAAAGCGAACAGTACCATTCAATAATCAAACCACAGTTTTAGTTCGACACAGAAAATAAATAACCTGCCGTTTTAAAAATGGGGCGGTGAGCACATATGGGTTAAGAAGCTATCAGCTTATAAGCATCATGCAACCATCAATTAGCTCAAAATAAAAATAAAACTAGCCATTATTAATCAAATTTAAATCAGAGCAGTTATGAGTTTCAGTAAAATCAATGTACTTCGTATCTAAAGGCCCTGTTATCAAGTCTTGTCCTTGCAAATAAATGTGCTTTTAAGAAACGGAAATTTTAAAAAGAAACATTTGTACCGTTTTCACGTTATGTGATAAAGGATATCTCAAGAAAAATCGTTACAAATGTCTTTGGATATCCTCGCTGCTTTACGTCTGTACTATTTTACTTGTTAGAAATTCTCTTGCAATTTTCTGCGGACGCAATTATAGTGCTGTATGAAACTTGAGTAATTTTTTCACATACTATACGCTTCGAAAATATTTTATGAAATCCATTACATACAGTTGGATTTTGTTTCCCTTCACTACATTTTAGAAAAAATATTATTTAAAAAAAAATAAACTATTTCCCATTTTATTTTTAAAAAACACGTACATCAAAGTATATTTTGCATAAGTCCTTTTTTTTATCAAAAATATATCCCTACTAATATTATCAATGAGAATGTAAGTTTGTTTGTTAAGCTTTTCCGCGAAAACTACTCCACTGATCATCATGAAACTTTATACACATATTCTTAGGGGGTATTAGAAGTAACATAGGATACTTTTTATGAAAAAAAAAACATTTTTTTTATAAAAAAAATTGCGAGTAAAACTGCGGGTAAAAGCTAATCATTAATGAATTATTTTATGCGTGTGATTGATGCTCCAAGCCTGTAAGATTATTGCGGCGACAATTAGTTGTGACTCATATCAACTAACAAACTATTTAAATGTTAAAGAATTCTCAAAACAGTTTTTAACTCAAAAAAAATATATATATATATATAAACGCAACAACGCATATTACAAATCAACAGCAAACTCTTTATCAGAGCATTTTATAGATGAAACGAAACAACCCGAGTCGTCTTAAAACTTATTTAGCGTTACGTTAGCAAGAACAGATACCTATAACATCGTAAATTTGTTATACGGCCGGTTTTTATTTTACGAGACACAGCTGAGAGTTTTCGTAATTACTAAAACCATTTGGTTTCATTACGAAAGTAGTTTATAGCTGGATAATATTCGCATTAAAGGCACTTGACATGCGACTTATGAAATTATCTAATATATAAAAATTATAATTATTATTGATCCTTGAAATGTAATATACAATTTTAACATCAACATTTTTATACCTAATGAACTTGAGAGGTTAATTTTCTTGTTGTATGAGTTTCCTCCTGTTGTACAACATTTATAGGCTAAAAGTAAAATTTAATAAGGTTGAAATAAAATATTTCCTACAAAAATGTTATTACTCTCACATAATATGTAATTAAACTATAAGTATTTATCTAATATAACTTCGCAGCCAGCGGCAATAAATGATTGACAATATTGTTATACAAAAATGTCATGAAATTTATGATGGGAGAGTAATGACGTGTAATACGTCATATTCAAGTAACTCAGTAACATTATTGTGTTAGCGGAATTTTTTTTTTTTTTTTTTAATTAAATTACACATAGCCAGTCCAATAAATTATAATAATTTTTCATGAATATACTCGTATTTCGTCGGGGTATTTAATAAAAAAATAGAGCTGAATTATATATTTAATATATCTTTTTTATATATGAACATTACAAATAAGTATTATTATTAGACTAGCTTTGACTAGCCCGTTTGTGCAGTTTGTAGTGACCCTGCTTTTTGCTCCGGGGGTTATGGCCTCGATTATCGCCTGAGTCTGGGTGTAATACATATTTATTTCAGTCAGTCAGTCAGTCAGTTCAGCCTATTGCAGTCCACTGCTGGACATAGGCCTCCCCAAGTTCGCGCCAGACATAAATGCATAGATAAGAAATATATTTATTTATATATGTTTTATTTATATTTATATTTATCAAATAGAATAGCTATATCGGTCGGCTGTTATTTATCACACAAGCAATAAATTGATCACCTTAGGAAGACACGACCGTGTGTATATTAAAAATATTTATTTATTTATTTATTTATGTATTAGTATATGTGTAGGAAAGTAAAATCATCTAGTTAAACATTTGAAGATCTATGTATTTAATTGTGTTTCGTTGCTTATCGTTTTGTTACTTTTTTTTCTGCACAGTGACCGGTCTTATTACCGGTCTCTTACCGGTCCATCGATGTAGTGCGTAGAAACGCGGGGTGCTCACTTTTTTACTTTTTGTGACGATATCGTATAATGTATATTTTATATTACCGACACGCTCGCCTAGAATTATTGTAAACTTATAGCTATTTAAAAATGTATTCTATCTAATGTATTTCTCATATAAGTGAATTGTTAATTCTTGTGAGAATAGATATATTTGACCTAAAAGTAAGTTAGTGTTCGTCAATCTGCAACTTAAAATCAAGGGAATGATATCGATAATAAGTTACAATGAAGATATGGTTTCTTTACGATAAGAATCTAAAAAAACAAGATTATTTATATCTATATTAGCGTAGCCTCGGTATGCATTTAGCTGGAAAATCAATGATCAGTTTTGAAAGTAGTTAAATAGAAATTAATGTGGTTAATGGAAACATCTAAAGAGCAACGGAAAAAACTACCTTATTTTCGGTCGATTTCATAGTCTGAAATTTATTTTCATGAACATCATTAGACAGAAAATGTTTTATAAATATAAATTATATTTTTACGAAAAAAAAAATATTCGTTAAAATTTTTCGTGACCTATCAAAGTTTTTTTGCCAAACATCAACAGTAAATCTCCCTCAGCGTTCGTTATCGCTGTGTAACAGGGCGATTTGATTGGAGGCATACAAAACTTGACAAACTACCACACTGATTTGAGTAGTTGCTAGGGTCAAAATATATACTTTTTTCTATCTATACAATCGGTAAAATAATCTGATACCTTTAAATGAGCAATTCTTATACATATTTATAATCTGAATCTCGGGTACGGCTCCAACGATTTTCATGAAATTTAGTATGCAGGGAGTTTTGGGGGTAATAAATCGAACTAACTAGGATTCATGTTTAGAATATGTCGTTTTATCCGTGTTTTCAGACAGTAAAAAACTACTACTATATCATTGCGAAGGTAAATTTCGCCACTACCTACAGGTTATAAGAGCTCAGGTGGGAAATCGGTATGTCCTAAAACCTGAAGAACCGGGTTCGAGTCCCGACGTCACCAGTCCGGTTACTTTTTGCCCTCTTTTCAAGTTCTCGTGTTTTTTTATTTATAAAACAAATTCACATTCTTTTATTATTATGTCGGTAACATCGTAGTTAATTATAATTTTCGAAAAAACACGTATTATAAAAAAATAATACCGAGCAAAACTCGGTCACCCACGTAGGGGAGAGAGGGGCTTGTTGTAACAGAGGTAAGTAGTAACAGGCTCTTTTCACTAGGATCTTAAACTTTATCAACGCATTTCTTTGACTCGATTTAACCTATAAACCGCGCTGCATCATGTTGCCATAGCCAGTGTCCCGCCAGCTGGCGCAATGAGCGAAATTGTGCACGCGCATCATTTTTGCCAGGTAATATAAAATTTTACTGTCGTAAAATTTTGGTTTGCATTATTAATATCGACTAATTTCAGACTTTCTATATCTTATTTACATACAAATTTATCTATCTTTGATAATGTGTAACAGTTTTAAAGGTTGCTAAATTGTTTATATAGTTATGTTGATAAATGTTAAAAATCATACCATGGGGTTAGTTGTAACAAAAACCCGGGGCTAGTTGTAACAAAATTCCAGGCTTGATGTAGCGTGTTACAATATGCCCCAAGTTATGTTCTTCTAGAATGAGGGTGTATAAAAGAAAGTCAAAGCGGGCAAAACAAAGCCAAGAAGTGTACGAGTTAGCGGCAGCTAAAGTTTTAGAAAAAAAATGCAGTATTCGGAAAGCTAGTCAGACTTTCGGATTATGTCACGTATCTCTTTATAGATACATATTGTCTGGTATGTGGTGAAGCTTACACAGATTCAAATAAAGAAGATTGGGTAGAGTGTATCATTTGTAAGATGTGGGCACATGTAGGATGTGTTACAGGAGACACTATTTCTTTTATTTGTATTCATTGTTGCTCAGATGAAGACTGAATTTAATTATAATGAAACCTACCAAATGTTGATTCTTATATAAGTACAATACTTTGTTAGATAGATATTAAAAAGAGATAATTACGAAGCATACCTTACATATAAATAATTTAATTACTTACTGTGATATAAAAGTGCAATGATGATTATAAGTAGTGTTTAAGTACATAAAACAGTTAATTATTTAATTTTTAGGCGTTGATTACTTAAAAGTCTATTTGAGTTGATTTTTGATAAGAATTACATAATACCTACTTTAAAAAGGTGTCAATTTTGTTAAAAATAAACAAAGAATAAATGATTACAGGTATTAGTGTCGTTTTTTTTGTCGTTACTACTTGCCCCGGTAGATGTTACAACTTGCCCCAAGCACAAGGTAAGTTGTAACACCGCACTTTTTCTAGAAAATAATTGATTGTAAAATAATGACTAATAGTTATGGTATTATTTTTACTTTATTGGGTAGAGGAAGAGTTACAGCATCCATCCATCTTTATTTAGTAGCAATATAATCAATAGATTTCAAGATATATTAGTTTTCATGAAAAATGTTATAACAAGCCCCTCTCTCCCCTACTATATTTAGTAGCAAAAACACAGTTTAGTACAATATTGTACTATTAGAATATTAAAACCAGGTATAATCTTAGTGCAACTATAGTACACTATTGAATAATTTTGGTACTTTAATAATACGTAGGTTGGGTATTGTTTAACCCATAACCCACTAGTAGCTTATTATGGGTGTTATGAGTGAAAAATACAATGTTTTTATATATAAACAAAAAAAGTTACAGAGTTCTTCTTTTTGTTTATAGTTTTCACAAGCATGTATAACGCGTAGCCTCTTTTCATGTATACTAGGTATAAGTGTCCACCTAATAGTGTAACCACGAGTTCTCACTCACAAAACCTTTCAGAATACGTCACTACATATACCACCAAAAAATGTATGCTGCTCGTCACAAATAATAAATAATGTTCCAAAATATTAACGCTTATCGCTGACAAATAAAAAATAATGATTGTTATTGTATTAATACACATACACACATACATATATATTTAGATTAATAAACGAATATTTGAAAAGCATTTTAGTGATTTATTATTTAACGATTCTCAATTAGATTAATGACCAAATAACCTGCAATAAAAGAAAAAATCGGTCCTCAATATGCTATTAATGGACTTATCAAAATAAATAGTAAATCAAACATACACGATTATGTCATATGTAATCAGGTCAGTATTATAATTCTCGGTATGTGAGGTTAAAACAACTTAAGATGGTACATTGTGCACGTTGTGATAAAGGGAGGGCTAAGGGCGGGTGTGCGAAGCAGATTATGCGAATTAGGGACTTACGATGTCATTATTAGACCTTAAGATATACCCGCTAATGTCGTAATGCGCAATTATATAATCCCGGAGTCAATTTTCGACGTTTCCTCACTGAAAGATTTTATCACATTTATGTAAATAATTTTGATGTTCGCTTAAATCACGTTTATATAGGAATCACCTGCCTAAGAGGTATCTTTTACAAATAATCCTATGATATTTATTATCTATGTATTATAATTTAATAAAATTAATATTAATTAAATAAAATATTAAGTATATAAGGGTCTCATAACTACTAGATAAAGGCCCATAAAAAGAATTAGAGTCTAAACTATCATCCTGCTTTACTGTGGTATGGCAAATAATTTTCATAACATAAATAATGATTGCAATGTGCATACACAGCAAAAAAAAATTGAAAAACAATTGGATGCATTTTTTATATATTTTAAATTATCATTTTCATTATCTTATCATATTACGTTTAGCTTTGTACTTAGTACGGTTGTAGTCTAACATCGAAATGGAAGTCCAAGTCATTGAACGTTGGAATCAATTTATTTAAGGGACAAAATTAGCATTAGAAATGATGGCGTCCTTATAATTGACACACTGTTTATACACTGGAATTCTCTTAGCGTTTGAGTGTTGCTGTTGAATAATGAATCTTATAACATTTGCCAAATAGTCGACTCTAAGGACTCTATGTTAGGCTGTGGTTGGAGGCGTTAGGTTGCGGTCGACGCGTGAAGTTGACTACTGGGATGTTAGTGGGTAATACATCCGTATTGAATTTATGTATTTATTCAAATATGCAGATTAACTAAAAAGCGTTGTTAATATAATAAGACACATTGATACAATTCGAATTTAACGTTTGGAAATATATTATTTACCGTTATTTTAGAAATGTATTTATGTATTTAGATTGCGTTTGACAAGTTTCTAAGTTTTAATTAATATAGCAATGTTACGCTTCAGCCTGTAATATCCCACTACTGGGCATAGGCCTCTTTCCCCGTGTAGGAGAAGGATTAGAGCTTAATCCACCACGCTGCTCCAATGCGGGTTGGCGGATATATTCCCTACTATGAGTAACGATCGCTATCAGGTGTACATGATAACAACCGGGACCGACGGCTTAACGTGCTCTCCGAGGCACGGTGGGGAGACCCCACAAGGACTGCACAAACACCCAGACCACGGCAAACACCTGTATGGCCAATACAAATGTTTGTCATGTGCGGGGATCGAACCCGCAACCGCCAGCGCAACAGGTACAATCCATGGCTGTAAGCGTTGCGCCAACTCGGTGTCTATATAATATAGCAATGTATATGATACTAATTTTCATTTCGAATTTTTGAAAGCAATAGTCTAAGAAAGAAAATCTTTGTAACATAAATGTTCTATATTAATATATTTTGCTGAAGCGATAGTGATAAAAATGTAAATGAAATAAACATCCCACGTAAATAAACGTGATTATTGAATATTTTATTACCATAGTTACGTAGTAATATACTATTTAGTGAAAATTTTAGTGATTATTTTTGTTTTGATTTTTTTATTATAACACCAAATACCAATCTTTATACCTACTATTTGTAAACATTTTATTAAAAATGTTTTACGCTCTTTTATTCCTAATATTTGTTATATATCTTCCAAATTAAAAGAAAATTATAATTAAAACTATTAGTAACAAGGATTGAACATTATCATATATCTTAGGTAAACAATCACATTGATAAATAGTAATTTAATTTTGAATAGAACTCGTAGGAAAAAAAATCTTATCTAAATAAGAACCACTTCTCAAAGGCGCTCTAAGATGACTATTCCACTATTCTTACCATCTTATTAAAGAGTCATTACAGCGGTTAAAAAGAGACGTATATTTATCAGAATTTCAGAGTTCCATTTGTGGACATTTAATTTTCTTTCCATTTTTTTCCGTGAAGGTCTTTACAAATGGAACAAAGGGTAGAGATGGAGGGATTATAATGGGGATGTATAAATCGGTCCAATTAAAAGGGGTTTAATTAATGCTCCAAAAAAAAAAGGTTATCGCTGATTCTATCAGTTCGGCCTTGGAGTGGGTCGTGTGTGCTGTGGGAAGTTTTATTACAATATTCAAAAGAACTGTTTTTGCCTGTTTTCTGTTGAGTACTCGGATATCAGGTATACGTTTTTTTTTTTTTACTTTTCATGCTACTTCCAAGTACATAACGTACGTTAATTATTTATCACATAAATGCTTAGTAAAAAATAAAAATTATATTAATGTTTGTTCGTCGATTAGAGTTATATACTTATATGTTTTGTATATATTTTGTTTAATGTAATACATCTATACAAATAAATAAAATTGGAGTCTCTGTTTGTCATATTAAAATAACCGCTTTTTACTAAATTCATACATATGTATATACGGTACATATACCAAAATAACATTTTTTATAATTTTCGTCTGTCCGTCTATCTGTCTATTTGTTCCGGCTAATCTCTGAAACAACTGGACCGATTTTGACGGGACTATCACTGGCAGATAACTGATGTAATAAGGATTAATTTTTTAACTACTACTCTTTTTTTACTAAAGGCTAACCTATTTTTATTTTATAACTCTGCTAGCTGAACTATAACTATATTGTTAAATTCCACGCAAACTAAGTCGCGGGCACAACTACTTTCAATATAAATGTATACAATATCCTAACTTTTTAGTAATAAATCACGACTAACTTGAATACATACACACGAACCCTATCAACGAAAACATCATACAATCAAATCGAATCACAATAAATGCAATTCACTTTTGCACCTTACTGTTCATATAACCTCATTTCCTTTTCAGATGAAAGCTTTAAAGGCTTAGGAACACGGAACACGAAACGTAGATTGTGAGACGACTCAATCTGGGAATGTAAATTTTAGGGATTTCGTGACTTCGGTAAACAAGTATACAGTATAGATCGTATTGAATCGTGAATATTGAGTTTCCTTACCAAATAATACCTGGCTAATATCATTTGAATGTCTTAAAAGGAAGTGACTTACTTTGACGGTAAAATCTCTTCCCGTCCATTTATTTTTTAACAACGACAACAAAGGGAGATGGTATAGATGTTTTGGTAAAATGTTACATTTATTCGTTTTGTCTTTCTTTTACTTCACAGATGTATAACTTTGTCATAAGATGTTATTTTTGTTAATAGATTATCGAAAAGTTTTGCATTGTAACTAGGGTTTGATAAAAAATAAAAATAAAACTTACGTGCCTGATTTTACGGCAAATAATATTAAAATAAGATTATGTAATTTCATTACGTCAAAAATTTTAAGTTATTATTTCATATAACTTATGTCAATATGTATGTATGAAATTTTGTATTAAAAATTTGTTAACAAAGGATTTATCCACTAGTTTATTTATCGTGTTCTAGGGATTGTCGTGATCTGGAATTTATACTTAGTTAGGTAATTGTTCTAACTCGAAATACAGAATTAAACGTTACTGGGGGCCTCGTATAAGTACCGCTTATACACCGTTTACTCAAAAAAAAATATTTTCACTATTATATGGCAGATATAATTCTATTCTATTTTCATGCCTGTGTAACTTAAACTCTATTTGTTAATGATGGTGATTTTTACTATACGTTTTTGTACACAGTTACTAGATTGGATGACTTTTTGATTAATACCTGCTCTTATAGACCTGTTATGTTTGTAAAAAAAGAATGGAAGCAGTCTTATTCGAGAAATTCATGCAAGCTAAAGAACAATAAAAGTTACATGATATCTTGAATCCCAGAAATATTAGTTATGACATAGTTTAATCCGTTTTGAAACCGTTAGTTCTAAACAGGCGGTTGGACAAGCGAATAGATGATTCGGAGCAATTAGTCAAATAGTTAGTGCACACCAAGAAGTTAGAAGTTTTGATCGCGTTTGACATTCTATACTGAAGTGTAAAGTGGTACGTTCATTTTCATGAATACGGTGATAAATTTCGTACGTCGAGACAACTATGTTGCGTCTCAACTATTTAATTCTATGGATGGAATAAGTTTGGATATACTGAGGTAGGAGAAACTTTCGTGTTTAATCCGCTATACTGAGTAAAGATAAAGAGGAAAAAGGTAGTTTCTCTATATACGAGTAGGTATAGGTAACATACAGTTTAGTTTCACTTTAAAAATAAGCTATTTGAGTTACACTGTAACTAAATAAAATAACGCGCCGCCAATAAGGACGCCGCGTTGGCGCAACGGTCACAGCCATGGATTGTACCTGTTGCGCTGGCGTTGCGGGTTCGATCCGCGCACATGACAAACATTTGTATTGGCCATACAGGTGATTGCCGTGGTCTGGGTGTTTGTGCAGTCCTAGTGGGTCTCCCCACCGTGTCTCGGAGAGCACGTTAAGCTGTCGATCCCGGTTGATATAATGTGCACCTGATAGCGATCGTTACTCATAGTAGGGAATATATCCGCCAACCCGCATTGGAGCAGCGTGGTGAATTAAGTTCTAATCCATCTCCTACATGGGGAAAGAGACCTATGCCCAGTAGTGGGATATAACAGGCTGAAGCGTTAAATAAAATATAAGAATATACGGACATTTTACAAAAAATCGGGTACAATCAATTATAAAGTATAATAATGTTATAAATGAAGGACATCTGTGATAATTAAATATATACTAAATAAAAAATCTATATTAAAAAGAATATGCACTGTTTTGTTTTTAACGATAACATTTCAATTACTTTATAATATGCACTTAGGTAATATTTGTATTAATATATATCCAATTAAACCATAGAAAGTTATAAATAACTAATAAGATATTTTATATTTCAATTATTCGATAAAATCTATCTTCTTTGTAGTGAATTGTTTACATAACTACGTCATAATATTTTACTGACTCGTAAAACAAACGGGGCCTTTATTAAGAATATCTCGATAATCAAACGTAGATCAAGAGGATATATTATATTGCTTTATTAATATTCTAGTAAACTCTTGCTAAGCAGAAGCAACTTTGCGATAAACGGCAAAATTAATCCTTAATATCGTACTCAAAATTAGCAACGCAGGCCAAAATAAGTTGGCGTATCTTGTTGCGAAAATTCCGAGTCAGCTTCACGTGGCTTGTATTCGATGCTCATAACTTTGGCCACTTGGAAATACTGTATCTTTGTCTCAGCTACGGGGAACGAGAGAGATAGAGCTATCTTAACCGATACGAAGTATGTTTGAACTGTTAGTGACATACCCAAATTAGATGGTCTCCGCGTTACTCCGGCAAATTAAGCATTCAGCGACAGAAACACAACTACGACAAAGTTTCTTATATGAAATGTATATTATGCGCAAATACAATTTGTTGCGGTTAATTTCATAGGCGGAGTGTACGCGAAATACGCCAACATGATAATAGTATCAGTATACTTACGGTTTTCGCAAAGCTAATACGGTTAATAAAATATATTTTAATTAGGATATCGTATTAGTTTCTAGTTGCTGGTGTGTATAGTTGATTTAATTGTTTAAGAAGTGTGAGACATATTTGAAAAACGTTATTGTCCAAAATTCCTTGATAAAGTGGGAGACTTCATTTATTTGTATTATGGTTATATTAGACGTTTGTATAGGAATAATAGGTACCAAAAAAAGCCTTTTCGACTTTTTTTGTAATAAGTTACGGTTTTTTTTTGGTTGTAATGTTTGTTACTGACTTATTTGATACCATGAAAGGGTGACATTTTATAAATGAAATTAAAAAATTATACAATTTCCCACCCCTTTTCATTTGTTTTTCTGTCCGCCAGAATGGTTGAATTTTAAAATTGAAGGTGAAATTTTTAAAATTAAAAAAACGGTACATGTAAATGAATTTGTAAAGTCTTGCTTTGAACTTCTATATAAAATTCGAAGAATCTTTTCCCCTGACCTAAATCTAACTCTTGAAATGGATGTTAGATGTGTCTTGGTGTACACTTTTTAAGGGGATTTAAAAAAAAATGAGTATTTTAAAACGATATACACTCTACTCATAATTTTTGATCATTAAATAGACATATCTTTCATTTCAATTTGCATTAAATCTGTACTACCCTCTTGACAATTCTGTGTTATTTTTTGATTAACTTTATAATATAATAATAATAATAATAATTTTATTTACAAAGTCCATACAATCAAACAGCATTATACAAACATAATTAATAAAGAAACAGAGAAATAATAGAAAACAAAATTAAAAAAGTTATACATGCAACGTATTACTTAGTTTCTTTAGTCATGATACACACATAAAGACACGTCTACCCAAGTTTACACAAACAAGGAGGTATACAAAAATGTGCTCATATAATAATCATAATGTACATTTAAGGAATAATATTCACGTACGTGTATTGAAACGTAAATCGTTCCTCTGCCTTCGATTTATAATTGAATACGCTTGTAAGTTTCCTTCAATAAGTGTCACGTTGGTTTATAGCCGTGGTGCTCTATTAATTTTAATTGATGAATTGTTTTCAACTAAGTTGTGGTCCCGTTCAATGTTTACATTGGCTTTGTCGCAATATCGTTATTGTTGCGGTATCAATTACGAAGCCGAAATTGAAATTAATACAACTGAATTTGCTACTCCGGTTCGCATTGGAATGAGTTATTTATATAGAAATAAATTATTAAGAATCTTTTTAAAGAACACTATTGATGAATTTTATTGTCATTTGCGAACTAAAATATATAAAGGCAAAATTTTTGATTTTTAAAGAAAAAAGATACATAGGCATCTTTGTCTGTGTAGGAGAAGGGTCGGAGCTTAATCCACCGTGCTGCTCCACTGCAGGTTGACCGGTATATATCGTACTATGAGTAACAATCGCTATCAGAAGGCTTAGCCAAGTTGACAATCTAAAATCTATAACGCTATTAGAAAACTAAATGTATAGGAATGACATCACCTCAACGTTAAGTCACGTGATCACAACAAACGAATAGAAAATTCGTAAACAAGTTTACTCGTTCAGAATGTTACAACGAAACGTAATCGTTTTTACAACGTCGATTGCTACATCCCACAGGTGTATAATATGATAGCAACTGGGACTCACAGCTTAACGTGCTCTATAAGGTACGGTGAGAAACTCACAAGAACAGACAAATCAAATCAAATCAAAAACAACTTTATTCAAATAACCTTTAAAAGCACTTTCGAAACGTCATTTTAGAAATTAAAATTTTAATGTAATTACTTATTATTTTCAAAAGTGAAGCTGCCACCGATTCGGAATATAGATTCTGTATGAAGAATCGAAAAGAAACTTCGCAGTTACTTTGAAAATTTCTAATATATAAATTATATTTTAGTACAAAATTAGTAATATCTTGCATGAAATACAGCGTCACTAAGTCCACACATATTTATCAACTATGTAATCCCGCACCAAATAATAATTTTTATCTATTAATTTATTTATTTTTGCTGTTACTCGGTAGTTTATTTATGGGTATGAAAACATGAGCAGTAGAATGAATAAAATGCAGTAAAACAAACAATTTTGAGCAAACCTTACTCTAGTTGAGTCAATAAAATAGTGCGACAAAAAATGGGCAATTTTTTTTTCTTGAAGAAAGTTTAATTATTGACCAAATTTCGATTTAATGAAAATTTTATATTAGGTTTTTTCTTACATAAGTTATAGTCCTTATATATACTCGTGTCTTAGGTCATAAATTATTTAGTAAATATAGATAACATTTATTATGTAATAGATATTTAAAGCAAAATTAGTAAAGAAGGTAGTGTCCTCTTATTTTTTCTCATTAATCCATATCAAAACGTACTCTTCATCAGTCATATTATAAGCTGATATAGATACTCCATCGCCATAAAAAATAGATCCTGTTTCGAATCAATTTCCTCATAATATTAAGAACAGTGATACATTTTACTCATCCCTTCTCATTTTTCCACTATCTTCACTCGAACACGTTCCTCAATGAGCAATAAATCGTCACTTGACTTATGTCACTGACTTTTTTTTTGCAATCGTAACTCAACACCTACTGTATTTTACGAGTATATCAAATAAGACAGATATTTGAAAAATATTTATGCGGTCTGTTCTTGTCGATAAAACTAAGGATATCATTAACTGTCAGTTGATTTACTTAATATCAAATACGAAGGGATAAGTTAAGTAATAATAGGGATTTTTATCTTTTTATTGTAATTTTGATTCAGATAGATTTTTGGGGGTTGCGACGAACGAGGTGTTCAGTTCCTCGTCCGCCATCGCAAAGGGAGTATCCTCCAACCAGACGGGTGTTGTGTCTGGTGGGCTAACGCCCCGACGGTTGTTGTGGAATTCTTATATATATACTCAATCACTTTGATAACTTTGATAGTGCGATGTAGGATACGTCAATTTTTCTCAAGTTACGTAGTTCGTAGTCGCGCGATAGATGTCGCCACAGTTTTAATTACACCTAGGCTCCGAAACTGGGTTTCTGTAAAAATATGGACACGATAAAGAACTTTTTATCCTTTGTTAGGTAAAAGTCAAAAGTCTAATAAATACCGTTTCTTGAGTTTCTTCTCGCTTTGAATGAGTATTTGTATAAGTAATTTTGAATTTTCACTTGTGTAGGGAAATAATAGTGGTAGTTAGAGCCTTAGACCTGTTAATCTACAGGATAGGAGAGTATTCTCAGCATTGGGCAGGTTAGACTCCGTTTTAGTTCAATTACTGCAGTTGCCTACCCAATTAAATGGACTAAACACAACTAGTGGATATTTTTGTTTCCTTTTAAGAGAAAATAATTATTAAGTCAACTTTTGACATAGTATTTAATAAAATGGTTCAGGTGTATCAGTAATAATTTTCACTGTATTTCATCCTATTACATATTCGTAAGTATACGAATTTCAGTTCATAAATTTAAAGTTTCGCTAGCAAATTCAATTTACTAAATTAATTATAACATCACTAATCACTGTCTCACTGGTCTTTCATAATGTGTAAATGTAGTACGCATGATTAGAGCGTATACGATCCTTTATTTTAGTCGAGTCACAAATAATAATTTTTAATTGTGTAATCCATACATACGCTATTATCATTGCCTGTTTGTTTTACCTGTACAGAAATAATAGTAATAATTTGACACTGAAATGACTGTTGTCAATTATTATTGTTATTAGTAATGTAATTTTGATATTACATTTAATACACATACATCAAAATACATATTTTTTATGTTAAATAAATCAATGTTATAGTATGTTTCAAATTACTGATAAAATCAAAAGAAAATTCAAAAATATTCTCCACTTTCAATTACCAAATTTTAAACTCAAATGCAAAGCAAAAAAGAAATACGACATTCAAGTAGACTTCAAAAGTGCTTTTGAATTGTCATTTTATGAAATAATTAATTTAATAAAGTCTTACTTAGATACCATATATTTACAATATTCATATTGTTGAGAAGGCGGTAAGCAAGTCGGCTAATACTATTTTAATAATTATCCAATGTCTAATCTATTAGCTACTCTCTCTATTACTCTTTTAATAATAATCCAAAGACGGGCAGCAGCGTCTTCGGTGCGACAAAGCCAGCCCTGCGGTCACCAACCCGCCTGCCCGGCGTGGTGACTATGGGCAAAACACATGAGTTCACGCCATTTTTGGCTCGAACTTGTGGAGGCCTATGTCCAGTAGTGGACTGCGATAGGCTGATGTGATGATGATGATGAATTATCCAATACACCACATTTAATATATAGATATGTTTGATATATAACATAAACATCAATCCAATACACCATATTTAAGACTAAAATTAAAAACGATGCGTTGGCGCAAAAGTCACAGCACTGGTTTGTGGCAGATGCGCAATCGGTTGCGAGTTCGATTCCCATACATGGCAAACATTTGTATTGGTTATACAGATGTTTGCCTCTGTCTGGACGTCTGTACTTGTATATTGTGTGTTTCCAGACCCAGGAGCTAATCCTGTCGGGCCGTTGAGTGTGATGCGTTTAATTTATTTTAAATTAAAAAAAAAAAAAAACTAGATCGTAAATGTCTTTTAAGTAATTAAATATAATGTTGTTACGTTTCACGTTTCCGATTAAAGATGGCCCGTTAAAATACCCGAGAAAAATGGATAATAAGCGACGTGACAACATGCGACATAATACCTCCAATACTTCACGCGACGTGAGTTACTGCCACAACGTAGCACATAATTTACTATAACAGGTTTTTATTACTTGATATTTTCGAATCTCGTTGTATCCCGTTGTATTGTTTTGTTTCTTTATTAATATAAAACAAAAAACAATATAAAAACATCTTAATTTAAGTAGGCTACAGAAACTCTCACTCTCAGAAACTAAGATGAAAGGATTATGTGCTCTCTTGAAATTTTGAAGCGCATAGTCAGCTTGAATACTTATATACCAAGTTCTATTTTGTAAGTACCTTTATAATATTGTTGGAGAACCCTATTAATAAATAAGTTCAACCCTATCAATTAATAATTGTGTTTCATCGCAATTGAAAAAAAAACCGACTTCAGGTACATTGGCCAGTAATACAACGTATATAAATAGTCAATTTAAAATGCATTATTAGAGATAAAATTAAATAAGGACTCGTCAAATTTAGGTCAAATTTAAATGGGTCATATGACAAGCACCACTTTTTGATGAAAAAAGAATCATCGAAATCGGTCTGCCCATAAAAACTTTTGAGGGAACACACATAAAAAAGAAAAAATACAGATAAATTGAGAACCTCCTCCTTTTTTGAAGTCGGTTAGTAAATAAATTATGGTGCATGTGTAACGACATCTATCTCGCGACATGCAAACTAGAGAAAACTGACGTACCTACATCGCGATATCAAAGTTATCAGAGCGATTGAGTATATATACAAGAACCCGACAGCAACCGTCGGAGCGTTAGCCCACCAGACACAGCACCTGTCTAGTCGGAGGATCCCCTACCCTTTGCGAGAGTGGATGAGAAACTTTACACCCTATACCATCGCACCACTTCTCAAACATATAATACTACCGATTTGGAATATAGATTCTAGTAAGAAGAATCGACAACAAACCAGCAGTAGAGTACTATTTAAAAAAACTGTCAGTTATTGAAAAGTCTTGCATGAAATGATATCCTCCAAGATATAACTATCTATCGTGAAGGTCTGTTAGCGCTTGGCGTGAGCTCTGAGATGACTGGCGAAGCCAAACTTTGTTTTGCACTAATAAACACAAAAGAAACAGTGTAGTTGTCCGTCTCGGTTGTATGTATATTCGTAGGAAGAAATCCCCATTGTTCGCGCTTAGCATCTAGGCTTGCTACGGGTTTGGATTCAAAATTTAATATATTTGATTTGCATAAAATATGGAGCAGCCCGAATGGGGTAGTACCTCGACCTTACAGAAGATCACAGCAAAATAATACTGTTTTAAAGCAGTATTGTGTCCCTGTTGGTGAGTAAGGTGACCAGAGCTCCTGGAGGGATTGGAGATTGGGTCGGCAACGCGCTTGCGATACTTCTGGTGTTGCAGGTGTCTATAAGCTACAGTAATCGCTTACCATCAGGTGAGCCGTACGCTTGTTTGAGGACCTAGTGACATAAAAAAAAAATTGAATACAGCGCCACTAAACACATTTAGCACTGATATAGTCTTGCGGCATATAATTTGATTTAGATATTAAAGGATTTTTAGCACACAGTTCAAGTTTATTTATTAGCAATAATAAAATAGGTTGTGGGATTACATTAGTGTGGATACAGGAAAGACAGGATATCCATATTATATTTATAACTAGCTGCTGCCCGCGACGAAGTCTGCGTGAACGCTATACAGCACCAAAAATACCTACGATTATACCTTTTAAAATAACATTTAATCACCCGTTTCTTCTTTACATTTCATATTTACAGAAAAATCTCATAGATGGCGCTGCTTTAAAATTGTATTGTCTACTTATATTCATTTAATTACGTTTATCGCCTTAGTTACTTATTTTGCGTGATTTTTGTAGTCTGAAGCTAGCTTATATAGCATGGTTATTAACATAATAACAACAACATTCAAATATGCGTCGTTAGATGCGTTGATGAAATAAAGCTTCACTGCTCGTTCCCCGTAGGTGATAGCGTGATAATATTATGTAGCCTATATGTTGACCCGACTTCTTAATAATATTCGTGCCAAATTTGAAGTAAATCCATGTGGCACTTTTTGAGTTTATCCCGGACATACATATAGACAAACAGACAAACAGAAAAAATTCTAAAAACTATATTTTTGGCTTCGGTATCGATTGTAGATCACACCCCAAGTATTCTTTTAAAAAAAATATTCAATGTACAGTTTTGACTTTCCTACCATTTTATTAAATGTGTAGATAGATATAAGAGGGATACAGTTATATGTATTTTTGAGTAGTCAGTAGTTGTCAGTATTGAAACATCGATCGTGGAGCTGACAAGGCAGATAGGTGGTTTACCATAAGTCATACTTCATAGCGTGATGCGATAAACGGTTTTTTACTTTATAAATACACTATAAGACTGTGAACCTTATTGTCATCGACTTAAAAGCTAGAATACATTAATTATACACCGTTCGTGTGAACAAGAAACCGTTGATCGTTTGATATACTACATAAGTAATATTTAATATATAGTAGGTATAATTTAATATATATACATAATTGTGTTCAACAGATTAATTTTCAAATTATTTACATGACACGAATAGCCATTTCTAACTAATTTCAATAGTATTGTGGATTACAAGATTTTTTTGTTCTGTTCTTCTCCGTTATTATATAAGCCTACATCATTCATTTCGGTGATAACGTAACATTCTCCTGTTGAAATAAAATTGATTCAATACTCATTGAATTCGTTCATTCAAACATTAAATAAATGCGTTTTCTTTCAAACAAAAAACTTACTTCAATTACATTGACAAGTAATACAACGTACGCAGACGAACAACCAATCAAGTTAATACTTTCGATTAAAAATATCATCAAAATCCACCCAATCAAAATCGCAACATATAGCTTACAATACAATCAATGCTTTTTCTGTTATATGCAATAGGAAATATATAAAATAGAAATACAAAATTTATTAGCGTAAGTAATCCCCTTTTGGATAAGGACAAAAACAAATCTCCATGAATCCATCTTACACGGTGACACTGTCTCGGATCAGATACTTGGGCGTGAAAAAAATTTGTTTTACCATTTACACTCACATACAACGACGCATTGGCGCATTGGTCACAGAACCCCGACATGACAAACAATTAATATTTTCTTTTCTATATTTAACAATGTGACTTTAATAGATTTATGTTTATGATTATTTGTGTATTAATTTAGGGACTATAGGTTTAAAATTATTATCATGTATGAAAAGAATATATTAATAAAAGAAAAAGAAAAAATATACATAAATAAAAGGAAAAAAAAAATAGCTCGTACATAAAAATATGTTTTACGAGTACTTCAAAAGTTTCGATCGCTCAACGCTCAAAGATCATAAAAAACTAGAGTGACTAATAACTTAAAAGAAAAATTAGACACGCCACGAAAGAATTAAATAGATAATAATCTCAACTTTAAAGGGTCTATTCGCTGCAACGGACTTAGCGTGTAACGTAATATCGATCGCTTTAATAATCTCATTTAACATGTACCGTGAAATTGCCGAGTACATCAAAGTAGTCAAAAGTTTAATTTTAATAGCTACATCAAGCCGTCGCATGTGTATAATTACGTTGCATTTCTCAGTCGCCGTCAAATGCCTTGATAGGTTTATTTACAACGTGTTCGATCAAGAATACTAACACGACTGTAATCCTTTATTTTCTTTTGATTTTTTTTATCGACAATCAATGTGTTTAGGACTTACTAAAAAAATGTGTTTTATGTAGGTAGCTATTGTACTTAATACTATTTAGAGATTAAAACGCGATTTAAAAACATGATATAATTATCATTATCATTCTAAATGTTGGAATGAAACAATAATTACGTTGATAATACAAATGTATTAAAAATTTAACATAGAATTAAATATTTTGTTTAATCGAAATAAATTACACACAATAAGAATTTCAAACGAACAAATATTCTTAAAACGGAAGAATATACATTGGCTAGAGACTGCTTGAACAATATGTATGCAAAGTTAAATGGCTAATTCACCCTTTGAAAACATGTAGTTGCGAACATTCGCGATACAAAAGTGCACAACCAGGAAAAACAAGTGCAGATGAAGTCAGTTGGGAAAAGAATACTACAAAAGCGAAAGAACATTGAAAATGTACCTACCGACTTTGTAAAATACTTCGTTTCGTATTTCTCGACTAGTTTCTTTGAATGATGCTCGCGTTATTACTATGACCATTAGATTTATTTTCCGCAGACAAAATGTATTTTGTATGGTTTAGTGCAGAAAACGTTTTAACTTTTGATATCGCTCGGCGAGTTGCCACGAGTTTCGTACAATAGCGGCAATTCAAGAATATAATATTTATATATTGCAAGTGTTATGTATCCCGTCGTCTTGTTCCACAATGAACAATATCTATCTAAATCAAATGCTCATTCTCTTTTATTTTATTTCATAATCCTTATCGTATTTGCTATGTAATATTAATGTGTTTAATTTTATATCACTGCACGTTTTTAGGTTGCTTTATAAAATTGGTTCTCACTACCACAGCTTCGCTAGAACAGAAACATTTTACAGAGAAGTCTTGCTTCGTCTTTTATACTATATTATATTTATATATATTATAGTATACAAATTTATATTAATATTAAAAAAAAAACCTCTTTTATTATTTTTCCACAATAATCTGAGACTTAATAATAACATTCTGCAATTTTTACCTTTCCGTAATAAAAACTGAAATCAATGTTGACTGAACGCTTTATAAGACTTTATGACGTTGACTGTGTTTATTCATCGTTTATTTTTTCATAAACCTATCATGACGGTCGATGGGGAATAATTTTTATTTACTCCTCAGCTTACTTCTTTCGGTCGGGATACCGAAAATATGTTATTTTTTTCAACTCCTACCGGGCCCATTGGCTCACAGGGTAAATATTATTACTTTGTACGAACGACTAGGATAATGTACAGAACAGGTGGGCCTTTTGGGTATTCTTTATTAATAACTGTAACATCAATCTTTGAGCCCGAAAAAATAATACCAGCTCTATTATTTTTCGACTGCCTTATTCTTAAAAATAATAACATGTATCACATGTATATTATTTTGTTTCATACTTTGTATATCTACAGCAAATCACTTCTAAATATTCATTAAATACATAACTTCTCGAAGAACTATATTTACAACCTATTGATGAAAACTAAGATACAACCTCTCGAGAAACTATCGATCATTGATTAAAAATAGATACGAATAATCGATACAATTTTCTGACTTAATTTAAATATCTATTAAGTACACCGATAATACGAACCGTCTTACTAATTTCACAGGAGGACGATCTTAAATTATCGCCGCACATTCGACTTCGAGCGTCCCAATTCTCGAAAGCAATTTCGGTGTTTTCGATGAACATTACACGCTTTGCGGTGATACTCGCAATAAAACGAACCTTTTAATGGCACAGACCAATTGGAAATCGTTTGTCCGTGATGATTTAACAGATACTTGATCCGTTGAAATTGTTTGATATCCGCATGATGGATTTTGGGCGCGATTCATCTCTATGAAGGTCAAGAGTTTAATGAAACTTTGACAATGTCATATCAGGATTTGAATCTGAATTTGTGTGTGGCGGGGAATGGATTTTTATGTGATATAAAATACTGCCCACGTAGTTTGAGTTTTGTTGTTTATCGCAGTTGTAACATATATTTTTTTGCACAGAAATGCTTTTACGCACCCCGCCGACGAGGCTGGTGAGAGTGTTGGACTCCTGGCCAACCCAAACTACCCACTAAAATCCAGTGGTGCCCGTATCGCCATAGCGGGGCGCCACGGGATCGCTTTCGCATGCTACCGCGACGCCCCGACAGTTGGCCCTCCATGCACGGGCCGCCTTCGTTGATAGAGCGCCCACGGGCATTGTGAGCATTCCATCACACCGACGTCGAGTGGAGGGAATAGTGGTGCCCTTCTCCCACTCAATTGCGAAGGGTGAGCGCATAACGGCGTCTCCTTCCCCATGGTCGTCTTCTGCGGAGCGGGTTGACGTGAGCATCAGCCTCGCGCTGCCGCTCCGCAGCTTCCTTTAACGCCATGACCTTCTCGTAGAAAGAGGTTACGGCCAACTAGCACCTCTCGTTGCCAAGCAAGCTGCGGACCACGCTCGGCAGCGACAGATCTTCGCCTATTACGGCCACCAGGGCACAGCGCTGGGCCAAGCGACACAGTCCTCGAGAGTGTGACGCGCCGTATCACTTGGCCAGTCGTAACATATAATTTAATTCCTCATATCTCTTCTCAATAAAACACGCCAATAAACATAAAAACATTTACATATTAAAATTATTATATTCAAAGTAATAAAGCAAAGTAAAGGATTTTTTTCCTTATTCCTCATATTTTAATTATTTAATCATACTATACTTTTACTGAGGTAGGGTACAGCAGGAATTTCTGCTCAAAATATGGAGCAGCCCGACTGGGGTGGGGTACCTCGACCTTACAGAAGATCACAGCAAAATAATACGGTTTTCAAGCAGTATTGTGTTCCTGTTGGTGAGTAAGGTGACCAGAGCTCCTGGGGGGGGGGGGTGATTGGGGATTAGGTCGGCAGCGCGCTTGCGATGCTTCTGGTGTTGTAGGCGTCTATAAGCTACGGTAATCGCTTACCATCAGGTGAGCCGTACGCTTGTTTGCCGAGCTAGTGACATAAAAAAAAAATACTATATGATATATCTATATTAAAACACCAGCAGTTAAACAGCGGGATGAATTAAGCTCCAACTTTTTTCTTTAACACGAAAAGGTAAAAAAACAATCGCTTTTATAGATTGGTAGGTATCATCATCATTACAGCCTATACAGTCCACTGCTGGACATAGGCCTCCACAAGTTTACGCCAAAAATAACGTGAACTCGTGTGTTTTGCCCATAGTCACCACGCTGGGCAGGCGGGTTGGTGACCGCAGTACTGGCTTTGTCGCATCGAAGACGCTGCTGCCCGTCTTCAGCCTGTTTATTTCAAAGCCAGCAGTTGGATGGTTATCCCGCCATCGGTCGGCTTCATAAGTTTCAAAGTGGTTGTGGAACCTTGTTATCCCTTAGTCGCCTCTTACGACACCCACGGGAAGAGAGGGGGTGGCTAAATTCTTTAGTGCCGTAGCCACACAGCACATTTGGTAGATTGGTAGGTAGTTAAATTATTATTACAGTTTTATGGGATATTAATGACAGTTTGACATTTTGATAACAAGAAACGAAATAATTTTTCCATCTTAGTATATACCTATTGGTCTCACTCCAACGTGTTGCGCGCTTCTAAATATTTATACAAAGAACTTCGAATGCTACTAACACATAAATTTAGTTTAATAGTTTTTAAATACACAGAAACTTTAGGGATCTTACGATTAACGAAAATGTGAAAGCCTTTGCAGGTCGCTGTTAGGATAACCATAGTGCGGTTATAGTAGTTGTCGGTACTTAGCAGTCAAACGTTTATGGCAGCGGTTAAACATAACAGCGAGTGGAACGACAAGCATTAATAATAATACCCCAATATCAAGTGTTACTTCACTTCGTTTATGCTTCTTAAAAACAGTATCAAGGATATTTCCTTACCGTGAGTGTATGTCTAATAAAACTTATAACACACTACGTCCATAAATTTCTCTCCCTATATCCGACAAAAATCACGCACCTTTTTCCAGCCGGCCCCGAGCGAAGTAGTTCCTTCTCATGCAAAATACATATACAGCGCACGCAACCCCTCCGTTCCGATTTATTTTCAAAAGGAACAATGCGAAACAATAAAAAAGCGGCGTACGTGCGAACACGATTCTTGGTATCGTGTGACCTTCAGGATAATAAGTGACGGCTTCGCGGGAATTGAATTTATTGTCGTCATCGAGTCGTTTTATTATCGAAGTTTTGTTTTATGAGTTTATTAATTTATTCATGTGAAAATTTTGCTTTTAATCATCAACGTTTTTAGCTTTATATATTTCCTTACACACAATCATATAAATCATCGGATCAAGTAAAAAAGAATACATTATTTTAAATATGTCACAGATAAAGCACAGAATTAAGCTCTGATCCTACAGGTAGGAGACTACATGGGGAAAATGACCTATGCCCAGCAGACGGATATTACAGGCTGAAGCGTAAAAGTGCTGTCCCATAGAAGATACATAGTGATCTTCCGACGTCTAAACAAAAGCGTTTTTTGTGTGTGTGTGAAGAATAGTTAGCACTGAGTATTTAACGCTTCTCCACAGTTTGTAGGAGAGACATCTTAGTTTCATCTTGCTAAACTTTCTTTTCTATACCTAATCAAATTTGCTTTAAAAATATAGTACCCCAAAAATCTCGATGGTATTGGCTGCAATAAATAATTTATCGTTCGTCTGTTCCTAACGTAAGCAACTTGATGCTTGTGTTATAGGTAACAGTCGACTGGTACAGTTACATTTTTTTTCGATAAACATACTTATACATAATATATGTGTAAATAAATATATATATTACGCACACACTCGGGGTGGGAATCGAACTCACAACCCCCGGAGAGGAAAGAGGGTCACTTCAAACTGCGCCAACGGGCTAGTCAATCAATACTATTGTGTATAGTTTTAATTATTTTTTGGCCCGCGATCTCTACTTGTATTATATCCATTAAGCAATGCAAGTGCAGCAGTTAGTAGTGGACACATATGAAGATTCAATTTACACTTCTCATTATTTGTACTTCATTATATTAAACACTCGACAAAGGTACTTCGTCCTTGAATGTATCTATATTATTAAACTATGATTCTACTTCTAATTATTTGAATATTAATTATACCATAGTTAAAATAAAAATTGAAAATCCACCTAAAATATCACATACATGGATCTAATTTTCCTTTGGTGATACAATTATAGTGACAGGTGCGGAAAAATTATGTCCGACGTTTTTATGAGATCTTTACAAAGAATATTTAGATGACTAACTAAAAACTCCACTTTATACACTCGTAGGAATTTTCAGAATTGTACAGTGAAAAAACACCCGACCCGTCCGTACGAAAACATTTTTCGATATAAAAAGCGTTACTCCTTGTGTATATTATCAAAGGCGGCATACCTCGCCTTGCTCAAAGGCTCGCATTCTTGACAATCTGAGGCGGCATTCCAACCGAGATTTAACTACGCCATAATTTTACTTAGCGCTGCACTGGCAGTAGCACCCTCCGTTTTTACTCGCACTTTTGATTACACCAATTCTCATCGGTGTAACACAGTTGTCAAGTTCTTTATTAATTCTCAGTAAAATGAGAATGGTTGCGAACGTAGCGGAAAATACGACGAGGAAAATGATGTAAAGGGAAATATTCAATGGTTTAATATTGCCGAATATAAAATCATTTTACTTTCTGTTCTGAGAGTAATCTTTCGCCTCGATCGAGATCAGTTTTATGATATGCTTTACTGATTGTTATACGTACACGTTTTTATGCGATAACTTTAATATTAGATCAGTGCTGAAGCCTTTGAAAATGGTAAAAAGTGATAAAAATAGAACAGGATAAAACCCCTTAAGAAAAGTAAGACAATATAACAAAAATAAAAGGAAAAATTAATTTACGGGTGTTTTGAGGTCAGGAAGTGGGGAGGAGGGGAGATTTTAAGGTTGAAAAAGGTTCTTCTGGTGTTGCAGACGTCTATAAGCCACGGTAGTCATTTACCATCAGAAGAGCCGTACGCTAATTATATACAAAAAGATATTTTTATAATAACTTGAATTTTGACCGCAGTTTTGTCTTTTGGGCTGGCTTAGTTTGCCGCACCGAAGACGTTGCTGCCCGTCTTCGGTCTGTGTATTTGAATACCAGCAGTTGGATGGTTGTCCCGCCATCGGTCGGCCTGATAAGTTCCAAGGTGGAAATGGAACTAAATTATCCCTTAGTCGCCTCTTACGACACCCACGAGAAGACAGGGGGTGGCTATATTCTTTACTACCGTAACCACACAGTATAACAACAAAAACAAGCTTTAAATAGTATTTAAAATAAATAAATAACATTTTAGGAGTGCGAGAACAGGGTGTTAAAGTTCCTCTTCCGCCATTGAAAAGGGAGGATCTTCCGACCAGGCGGATATTGTGCCTGGCGGGCTAACGCCCCGATGGTTGTTATCAGGTTCTTGTATACATGTTAAATCTTCGGATAACTTTGATATGGCGATGTCAACTACATCAGTCTAGTTTATATGTCTCGAGATAGATGCCGCCACAACTTAAAATGTATGAACTTTTGTCACAATAACTTCAACACATATTTTGAATTTATAAGACGCGGAGCAATTCCTAATTAATCTCAAATCATTTTCATTCTAAGGAAACAGTCCTTTGCTAAGCATTATATTTACAAGTTCTTATTTAAGCGAAATATTCTCATAAATAATCCAATTACATGAATCTTCATACAGAATTTCCTTAGAACAAAGCTGATTTCTCATTAATCCTCCGAGCCAATATTGTTCTCCAATTACGTAAAAAATGTCGTGAACTTGTAAATAATATTTTAGAAGTACGAGAATGCTCCACAGTAATTTCTCTCTTTGACATCTTTTCTAAGTTACAGTTAAAGTAATATCTAATTGTAAAATCATTAACTTTATTAATGTAGATGTTTGCTTAATGTTTTATTCAAAGTTTTACTAATCTTTGATTAAAATTGTTTCCATTTGTAAAATTAGAATGCTAGAAAATAATAATTAGATTTAAATTACGGTTCGTTTTTTTTTTGTAACTGTCATTTAATAAATTGATACGAAGTAAACAATTTTTGTAATTATTTTAATGAATGAAACGTTTCTAGCGCACACTTTTACAAGTCTTTATTTATTTATAAATCTAATCATGCTCCTTTTAAAGTTAGCGGTTTCACCATTCTATGTAGCGAAATCATGAGAAATTTAGGTGTCATCTTCGAGAAACTTCTCTTTTGGGGTCCGCGTTGTTGGGTCTCTCCGCAGATTGCGTAATATACTACCCATTCCCACAGAAATCGCTCTTGCATATAGTCTCTCATTACCAATTCTTGATTATGCTAACACTTGCTATCTTGACATCACAGAGGAGCAGATTTATATTATTATCTGACGTACTCAGTGTTCGCCAACTATATATACTAAACACAGTGCTCAAACAACATTCTATGACTCGCTATGATCCTTTTTTAAATAACAACAAACGATGCAAATATAAAGTCTGCACCTCAGATACCCGTTGGTCCACCGCTTTCTCAAGGAGGTTTTTTGGTTTTATGGGCTGTCATCTATATAACAAGATAAACAGGTTGATCAACATATATCCGCTTACTAAATATGAATGTAAAAAAGCTATAGTAAAATGGCTTAAAGATCTAGACTACAATGAGACTGAGAAGTTGTTACTGGTCCTCAGCTAATACTAAGCACTCTAACACGCGTATACACATATTATGTTCTTTGCCACACATACATGTACATATACTAAGACCTACCTATACATTAACACATTTACTACATACACTTACACATTCATGCATTAAAAAATACATACACTAACCCATACATACACCATGACACTAAAGTGTGAGTATATTTAATAATTTTATTGATCAAATTCGTTCCGGATGTGGAGGGACTGGCAATCTGTAATACAGGTCTCCTAGTACAGTCGCCAGTCTCTCACACAGATTGTGTTTCGTTATGTTGAAATTTGTATTTTGTTTTGTGTGAGAGAAAATAAAATAAATATTTATTATTATTATTATTATTATATGTTTGAGTGCATACAGAAATTATATATAAGATTTATGGTTGGTCTACGCAAATATGATCATATTTCCGAATTTCACTAAAAACTCAAATGGCTCCCAATTCGCCTTTGCAGGAATACTCATATCATTAACCTTCTTTACTCTATTTTATTTATACCTGTTATCCCATTCTATGTGCTGTGTGGCTACGGCACTAAAGAATTTAGCCACCCCCTCTCTTCCCGTGGGTGTCGTAAGAGGCGACTAAGGGATAAAACAATTCCACTACCACCTTGGAACTTAAGAAGCCGACCGATGGCGGGATAACCATCCAACTGCTGGCTTTGAAATACACAGGCCAAAGACGGGCAGCAGCGTCTTCGGTGCGACAAAGCCAGTACTGCGGTCACCAACCCGCCTGCCCAGCGTGGTGACTATGGGCAAAACACATGAGTTCACGTTATTTTTGGCGTAAACTTGTGGAGGCCTATGTCCAGCAGTGGACTGTATAGGCTGTAATGATGATCCCATTCTAACTAAAGGAATAATTTCAGATTGAAATTCTCTGATGATTTCCATGAACGTTGGTTCATCATTCAGTCAATAATTCGCTCACGAACAAATGGTCACAATTGCAACAACCAGTGCTATTATTACTCTATCAACGCGTTGTCGTTATTAAATGTGTTACATGAAATTTACCTTGCGATATCTTGCAGTAATTATAACTAAATAAAAAGATTGTCTTACCTAATAAACGATACACCCTAAAATATATCCGCGTAGTACTATTTCGCTCTAATATGTTAATATTGACTAGCATCACGCCATGAATATAACATAAATTAACAACAGTTGGGATCTAACAAAATAATGACAAACGGCGGTGATATTAAGATGTAATGACGTGTGCATTATTAAATATGATGAAATTACAGGATTTATTAAATCTTATTTATGAATGATATAAAAATGAAACTATAAAACAGAAGATACTAACGTCTTGTGCACACAACACTGTAAGCAACGGGTGTACTCTAAAACTACCTAAGTTCGTAATAAACTTGCCTTTATTTTAAAAATGTTATCAAGACTAATCTACAGCCGTAAACTTTGGGGATATGAGATGATTTTATAAAAATTTACTATGTAAGGAAACTTGAATATTTGTTATACGAAACTAACTAGGGCCAAGCGTATATTTTATAAAATAAAACCATACAGAGACCGTTAAAAGAGATAAGGTAGCATGACCTTAATCCACGCTGTTTTTTTTTTCCATCAGTAAATATGAAAATGTTTAATCGAAACATAGAATAAAAAATGTAAAGAGATCGATTCAAAACACTAAATATTCTATAATTAATGTATAAATCGCTGTGGGTAATCTTGAAACTAAAAAATAGATATATCCATGTTTTTTTTAAATATAATAAATAAACGGCCAAATCACATCAGCCTATCGCAGTCCACTACCGGACCTAGGCCTCCACAAGTTCGAGCCAAAAATGGCGTGAACTCATGTGTTTTGCTCATAGTCACCACGGTGGGCAGGCGGGTTGGTGACCGCAGGGCTGACTTTGTCGCACCGAAGATGTTTCTGCCCGTCTTCGGCCTGTGTATTTCAAAGCCTTAGCCTTAGCCTTAGCCTAGTTAGATGGTTATCCCGCCATCGGTCGGCCTTTTAAGTTCCAAGGTGGTAGTGGAACCGTGTTATCCCTTAGTCGCCTCTTACGGCACCCGGGGAAGAGAGAGGGGGACGGCCAAATAATGTCTCTAAAATAAATTATGACTTCAAATATTCTACTATTATAATAAACTAGCATATAGATATAGCCTTCCTCGGGAAATGGACTGTTCAACACAAAAAGTAATTTTCAATTCAACGTAGTAGCTCCTGGAATAAACGCGCTTCAACAAACAAAAAAAAAACAAAATGTTCCGCTTTTTAATATTAGTATAGATAAATGCTAAACATTTAAAATGAATGTTTATTTTAAAAAAAAAATTTTTGGGTTCTGCCTATTATTAATATTAATGGGTTATAAAATTGTTTATGTCCAAAAAATTATTATAAAGATAAATAGTTTGTAGACTTTGAAATGTTCATGTCACAATTTTCTGGTTATATTTTATGCTTAGTGATAAATACAATAAATAGGCTTTAATATGTTACACCAGGCCTTAAGTAACTATAAGCATCAAATGTTAAACACTAAATGAGTAACAAAAACCCCGTATTATTCTAGACCATTAAATAAAATTGAACTCAGAAATAGTAGCATTAATTATTTATACATAATAATTGAGTTTCTAACATTTAAATAATCCTTACAGTAACTACTTACAAAACAACAATGCAAAAGTCATGCTAATGAAAATAAGCACGATAGTACAAGTATCTTGTAAATATTCAGCTGCGATCTAGCGCTTAATAGAAACATACAGCTTTGAAATTTGTATTCAAAAGTGGTCGAGAAATTGTAGTGGTTTAATAAAATATGTAAAAATTGTTCAAATTGTTTAAATGGATTCTCGTTCAATGCCTTTTTTATGTTTCGAACTTTGACCGAAATATTTTTAATCACTTCGATTCTTTTATATTAACAATACAAGTTCGTTGATCCGCTACTTGAAATCGATGTTATTAAATAATGTGTCATCGTGTTAAACTACAATATTTATAAGGGACTTTAATATGAATTATATAGGTTGTTTTCAACTATTAAATCAATATCATCATTATTAATCAATTCAATTATTAATCGCTACTAGTCCCATAGTTACCGATTCCCATTTCAGATGGTATCACCCCAACTTAACCAACAGGTATTTTAATGTTGCAACAAACGGTTATAGATTAATATTCTAAATGTCAAAAGTTAATCGGGTGTTACATTAGGGCCAGTTCCGTTCAATGTTTTCATCAATGACTTGCCTAAATACTTTATAAATTCCATACCCTAGTGTATTCTGACGATTTTAAGACGACACGGAAACATATAAAATATCCCTTATTGCTTTAACGTGACTTTATTCTTTAACGTGATTATATTCAGTTGATATAAAAACAAAGACATGGAAAATAAACCCTAGTTATTTCCACAATTATTTTATCAGTGGCTTGTGGTTGAACGTTAAATTTGACGAAATATGATACACTCAAGTTGGTCATTTTTTGACGAAATTGAAAACAGCAGTATCAAGACTATATCGAATTAAAGTAATAAATGTGTACACAATACAAAAAAAATCAGCTTACCTTCGCTTCTCTAGATAAAAGTGCAAAAAAAATGTAGACACCATAACGTTAATCAGATCAGTATGGTTGTATCTAACTTCTATATACAAAAAATATACTCATCAAGTTACATATAATCTTCAAAAAATTAGTTCCATTATAATTAAGTAAAATTAATTAGTTACTTGCCCGCGAAAATGTTATTAAATTACGCTATTTCATACCATGATAAACACAAGAAAAAATTATATTTCATGAAATAAAAAAAAATACTTTAAATTTACGTACAGGCTGAAACGTTTCGGTGCTACCCAACATTCATAAAAGCTTACAGCAAAGCTCTGTGTCAACGCAAAATAAAACAGGTGGCCTACTTTACACCGCGTAATTAAATTGGTATGACATGTTTTATACATTGAAACTATAACTTTACTGAAATAATATAATTGTTTTACATTCATTGAAATAGCATTGCATATTATAGGTATTATGTCAGATACGACGAACTTAATAAATGTACCTATTAAGCTTTCAATTATATTCGCGTGTACCGTTTTATCGTCATTATTCTGTATTTATTGCTGTAATATGATTTTATAAATATTGAAAAATCAGATTATTTTTATACGTATCATATTTTTGCTAAGCTGTCGGAGTTTTTTTTTATACAACTAGGTCGGCAAACAAGCGTACGGCTCACCTGATGGTAAGCGATTACCGTAGCTTACAGAAGCCTGTACCACCAGAAGCATCGCAAATGCGTTACCGACCCTATCTCCAACTCCCCACAAGAGCTCTGGTCATCTTACTCACCAACAGAAACACAACACCGCTTGACAACAGTATTATTTAGCTGTGATCTTTTGTAAGGTCGAGGTACTACCCCAGTCGGGCTGCTTCATATCTTGAGCAGTAAATTTCCAACTGTGCCCTACCTCATTTGGAGTTATTTAACTGTTTGAAACATCGTCCACGTATTATCCAAACATTGAAATACTTACAGATCATTTTTGCACTATGCAGTAAAACTAATCGGTGGTAACTTCAAAACTAAAGTTTATTTTACAAAACTATTCGTATTGAACGAAAATGTCGTTATGAAGCAACATAGGAAATTGTAATAAGTAATGCTTGAAATTTTGCATATATAGATATGCAAAATTTCATGCTGCTATATACATGCTGCGGTGACATTGACAGACAGTCACAGTACACACGGGACATAGTCTCAAGAGAAATTTCCAAACATGTACATTAGTCAACCTGCATCGTTGTGGCGTGGTATATCATCGTTGTAAGCAAATCGTAATACGATGTTATGGCTGTCTTATTTTTATTCTTTTAAGTTTTGCGATGCCAATAAACATCTTTTTTTTTTGTTTAAAACTTATGTCAGCGTAGTCAGCATTAATTTGTTAAGTCTTTAACTTACTTAACAGGGCGTTAAATTTTAAATATTTATCGAAGTAGGCGTTGAAAGTGTGACGAACACCGTAAAACCTTGATATTGAAAACAAAAAATTCATAAGTGTATTGTTCTAAGACAAAGTGTGAAGTTAAAAGAGTGTGAAGTTTTTTCCTCATGTCCTTCTTTTTGATATGAACTTCGAATAATTTGTAAATATTATCTCTATAAGTGATCTTTTATTTATTTATTTCTTAAGGAGTACGGAAATATTTTAGAATATAGTAATGAAAGAATTATTAAAATAAAAGAATACTGTAAGCTGTAATACTGTAGCTAGGTAACACGATAATTAAAAGTAATATTTTAAAACGCAGGCCCACCACACCCACCACATTCTTACTGCGAATGTAAGTTTGTATGAAGTATATTCATTTACAATTTTGTTTTTAGTTTATACATAATATTGCTTTATGATTTCCTATAGCATTTTAAAAAATATATTTTATGTATTTTTTTCTTAGGCTGTACGCCTGTGTGTTAGCCATAGAACAGAAGATATCTGTACAAAACACCAATAATAATAATAATAATACACTTTATTGTACACCAAAGACAGAAATGATACATATCAAAGAGAGAAAAAAAATATTGACAATATATTCATTAGGTACAAAGGGCGGCCTTATCGCTAAAAAGCGATCTCTTCCAGGCAACCTTAGGGCAAAGGAAATGGTCTAGCGTCAACATAGGTGTACAAGTTACAACAAATTTATTATAAATATTCAAACAATTAAACATATACATACATACACACATACATAAATAGATACATAAATACATACATACGTACTGACATATATACATATACACCCACGTACATGCATACATACATATGAATACATATACATACATTATAATTATGAATTACTTGTTTATTATTGAGTTTGAAGAAAATGCTTCCAAACAGTCTTTTTAAAAAGTGCAGGTGTTTGTATACGTCTGATATTCAAGGGCAAGGTATTCCATAAGCGAGAGGCTTGAACTGTAAAAGATTTATCATAAAAGGAAGAGGAGTGAGAAGGAATTTCAAGAAGAAAATTACTGAACGAAAACAACGTTCATGAGAATCACCAAGGAATTCGAAACGTTCTTTCAGATAGGAAGGGGTAAAAGGATTAAATAAAATGGAGTAAAGTAGGGTAAGGATATGAGTATTCCTGCGAAGGCGAATTGGGAGCCACTTGAGTTTTTTGCAAAATTCCGAAATATGGTCATATTTGCATAGTCCAAATATAAATCTTATACATACATTCTGAATGCGCTCAAGTTTATTAAGCTGCTCCTCTGTAATGTCAAGATAGCAAGTATCAGCATAATCAAGAATTGGTAATAGGAGACTATGTGATTCACCAAGTGATTTGATATTATAAAATTCATGTGACTAAAATTTATTTCACCTAAATCGGAAGTGATAGATGAATACTTAATCAGTTTTGGTAAATAGCACTGGAAGAGTTTATTACATTCTATTTTAGATACCTATTAGGATTATTATAATATTACATTTCCAAGTTTAAGTGTTAATAGCAGAAATATTGTTACTTCAAATACATTTTGAAATGTCCGTAATGAAAACAATACAAACACGAACATTTAGTCAGAAATTACTTCATTAAAACGAACAGATACGTCCTCGTGGGCTAGAGAACTATAATTTATATTCAAGTTTAATTATGAACTGACCTGCTATATTGAAGCTGCCGATGATCAAGGTCCATAGGGAGAGCACTCGCGTCGAGCTACGGAGCGAACACTCCATTTTATGCTTCTTAATTATTACTGCACTGCACTGATGTTTGATTACATTTTTTCATTCATCTCTTTTATTCAACCTGAAACCAAATGAATAATAATGAATTAATATGAGTCATAATTTAGAACATGAGATAGTGGATAGAATTGTTATTCAATTTGATACACACCATAAGTACACGCAGTAAATAATTATTCTTAGGTTCAAACTAATATTTACATATGTAATTATTATTTTAACAGATGAATAATTATGTTTTTTCAAAAGTATTTTAAACAGTTCCTTCATCAATCATCATTTCAGCATATCGCAGTCCACTGTTGTACATAGGCCTCTCCAATTTCGCGCCAAAAATGGCGTGAAGTCATGTGTTTTGCCCATAGTCGCTACGCTGGGCAGACGGGTTGGTGACCGCAAGGCTGGCTTTGTCGCACCGATGACGCTGCTGCACATCTTCGGCCTGTGTATTTCAAAGCCAGCCGTTGAATTGTTATCCCGCCATCGGTCAGCTTTTTAAGTTCCAAGGTGATAGTGGAACTGTGTTATCCCTTAGTAGCCTCTTACGACACCCACGACGGGAAGAAAGGGGTGGCTATATTCTTTGCTGCCGTAACCACAAGCGCGTTTTTAGTAACTTTGAAAGTCGAAATATCTTAACATATAACTTGGAATAAATTAAAGTCTTTTCTTCGCGTCTTCTACTAAATATTGATTATTTTGCTAAGATTTATTATTAAAACAATCATTATACAAAATAATGCTACGAATCGTGTTTCTTAATAATATTTTTTAGACTGAAATAATATTATTTAACTATAGAGCAAAACAGTAACTCAAACTGCATTAGTCGTTCAGTTTATATATAAAAATGGTAACTAAGACCTACAATATGATTAAAAGCCTCTACAACTTTAATATTTCTGCCCGCAGTCGAACTCGAAGCGAGCGTTACTACTTTATATAAATTTTATACACGTCACAACATTGCGAGCACTTGTCAGGTCACTTTACAGAAATAGTTTTCAAGAGCCGACACAGTAAGAAATATCTCAAATGGAATAAGATACTATTTTCAACTACCACAGACATTTTCGAGAGAGTACAGTATTTTATATATATATATATATATATATATATATATATATATATATATATATATAAAATATTTTAACTGAGGTAGGGCACAGCAGGAATTTCCTGCTCAAATTCTGGAGCAGCCCGACTGGGGTAGTACCTTGACCTTACAGAAGATCACAGCAAAATAATACTGTTTTCAAGCAGTGTTGTGTTCCTGTTGGTGAGTAAGGTGACCAGAGCTCCTGGGGGGTTGGGGATTGGGTCGGCAACGCGCTTGCGATGCCTCTGGTGTTGCAGGCGTCTATAAGCTACGGTAATCGCTTACCATCAGGTGAGCCGTACGCATGTTTGCCGACCTAGTGACATAAAAAAAAATAAAAAAAAAAAAATATATATATATATATATATATATATATATATATATATACGACGAATAAAAAAATATTAATTTACCTATTAATCGAAGTTCATTATTTTACCACTACGAGGACATCGTATAAAGTCAATTTTGTTCTTTCACAAAAAAAAAACTTGATACAAATTAACAATCGTTTAATTGCCATTTTCAAACGCAGCTGTTCGAAATTTATCGCTTCGTTAATTTCACGATTTTGTAAGAACATTAACTCGACTTAATAGATAAGCTGAAGACTGAAGGCGATCAATCTTCATATTTCCCAAACAACAACTGACACAGAACGTTCGTCTCGCTAAGTGCTACTAACGATCCGATTTCTTAGAGGAATAACGTTAAAATATACCGAGAAATAGTAAATTTCACTTAATTGACCGAACCTTTTACGTTGATAACGCTGAAGCTTTCGTTGGGTTTGAAAATACCCATCGTTCTAATGAAAAACGATTACTGTCGCTTTACTTAAGAGGCGTCAAAGACAAAATTTTCTTTTACAATATAGACACTTATTTTGTTTTAATATCCTCGTCATTAAAACCTGTCTGTTATATTAAAATAGTATATAATTGATGTTATGTATTTCCAAACTTAAATGACTCAAATGACGTCTACTTTTTATATAATTTATGGCATTTTCAGTCATTTTTTTACTTTTACACTCTCGCCTGAAAATAAATATTTACAAGAAAAACTGAATAAATAAGATATATAACATAATTTTATAATTTATAAATAAATAATATAATTTTCATATTTTATTTTAAAAGTTTGTTAATTAGTTATACTTTTCAGTTCTTATTTTGACGTAATGAATTTTTTTTACTTCAGACTCAACGGTTTACAGGACCTTTTCATGTGTCGAGGATTAAGAAACACACGCACACATAATACACACGCACAAATGCCCAGATCACGACAAATATATTTATATATATATATATATATATATATATATATATATATATATCTCCAATACAATATACAAATGCCTGTGATGACCTGGGATTGAACCCGCAACCGCTAGGGCTACTTTCTTACGTTCATACGATTTACATACTCTTAGTATTTACATGTTCATTGGTACATATAGAACGGCCTTGCCTAGAGTTGTCACCGGATATTACGAAATATGGTTAGATTATTAATTTCAATAATTTTAATAGATACCACTTATGTGGAGTACAACAATAAGATATAGCCAAGGTCGCAATTAAATAGGCATTTAGTACGTTAATAATAAATACTACAAAATTTTTAATTACTGCAATTTACTAATACACGAAACACGAACAATTTAAAAATAATCGCTTAATAGCTTTTCGAACGCAAAATCTAACAACTTATTGATAAAACAGTTAACCCAGAAGAACCCACAACCATAAAATACGGTAAATAAATATCTGAACGCAAATAAAACTTTGCTTCGTAAAAGAGTCAATTTAATTAAAAAAATATCATTCCAAAAGTGGCACTTAGTGGCACCTAAATTTTATGTAATTCTCTTCACAACTCATTAGGTTAATAGTAGAAAAAAATTACAAGCTAGGACCATTCGGGAAACATATTTAAAAAACTTAAGTATTTAACCTTTGAATAAAATAAATAATATGTTGAAGGTAGTTAGAAAAAAACTTGTTTCTAAAGATACTAAGCAATATAATACCAAGTTACTAATAAACATTAATTACACATACCTGGTGCATAAAGGTCCATTGTATAAAAAAGTTCAGTTTCACTTAATCTTGTTTCAAATAAAATATAAATTTCAATTGTTTTTCGCAGCAAACCGTATAGAACAAAGACGATCTAAACGAGACGGTAAAATGACGATTGATTGATATGTTTAACGAAGCAAGAGTGAATGAAAGTTTACGGTATATCATTCATTATGTCCTTATCTATGACTATGTAGCAAAATTTTCTAATATTTATAAATTTTGAATTTTTGAATTTTGACCAGCTTTTTGGGTCAAATCACCCTCTGTGCGCCAGCGCAACAGCCACAAACCAGTGCTGTGACCTTTGCGCCAACGCGTCGTCGAATATATGAAGATGTGTTAAGTTATTAGATATATATATATTAAGTTAGGAAAATATCGTATCTCCTAAGAGTAAACCTTAAACACACGTTCTAGAAGGTCTCGAAGCATTGCTGTTATATTGTTCATACTTCTGAATGACTTATATAGAACAATGAGATATGAATTAAGATAAACACTCTAAAATAGCTTAACATTAACGAAGTGATAATCTGCGTAAGTAACAGTTATTTTTTGTCATTTCCTTTGTAAGAAATTGTTTTGTTTATTGTGTTTATAAATTTTTGTACATTGTTTTTCAATTTTTCCTTTTATAACAAAGTCACTTAATAAAAGGTTCGAAATAAAGTGTCTTAAACGAAATCAGAGGTTCGTGTCTATTAGCGAAAACGTTTTTATAAATCAAACGAATTTCTTGTACTTTTTTTTTCATGACATGATTTTATTTTGAGAATTTTGATTATCATTTTAAAAAATGTTTTTGCATTTAGTATTTATTTCGAATAAATTTTCAGGAACTCTACAGCAGAACTTCTGCTAAACCATATTTTTTTCATATATGTATAAAGTGGGTATACTTTTTAATATTTACCAAAAAAAAGTTGAGATAAACATAAAATATTGTAACAGTTTTTATTCATACAAATAAATAAAATTGAATTATTTGTCTGTGATTTCAAAATACCTATGTTTTTAATGTGCATATTTACATGATACTAAGGCACGACAGTGAATGATATCAAAAGTTTTGTCTGTCTCTCTGTATTTCTGTTTTTCCGATCCGAAGATAGAGGAGGTTGTGAAGCAACATATAAACTACTTCTATACCGGTTTTGTTACCAAAAAAACACCTCGTTGACCCCACGAGAGTACCTACCGCCTAGGTACCCGCCTACCCGCCTATAATATATATATTTCTATTAAAATTCAAAAATGACATAAAAGGGGACACATGTCAACATATAATTTTTATCCCATAATGCCCGTGGGATTAGAAATAATTGTGTTTGCTCGCAAACGAAAAGAAAACCATTTCAGTTACATACACAAGTAATACAACGTAAGTTGACGAAAAAAAAAATAACAAACGCACTAGTCGTCACTACTATTTGCGAGGGTTCCACTCGATTTCTCTGGGATCCCATCATCAGATCCTGGTTTCTTTACTATGGTACCATCCTTGGGATATCTCCTTTCCAACAAAAAGAGAATTATCAAAATCGGTTCATAAACGACGAAGTTATCTCCGAACATACATATATATATATATATATATATATATATATATATATATATATATATATATATATGACGGCAGCCACCTTATTTAACAGTTTTGAGAGACGGCGGCTAGATGGCGCTAGTGGAACGTGCACCGGACGCATCATTATCGACAGTACAATATTGTAACGGTTCTCCCCGCCAAGCGATCGCCTTTATAAGGAGCCGCGCTTTTGAGTCGACACGCATTTCAAACGGATGCGTCTTGGTGCACGGACCACTGTCTCTCGACAGTCAGTACTGCACGGTTATTGGACGTTGGAACGTTGTATAATTAGTACTGTCCTTATTGCGGTGGGTGCGTGGAACCCTGTCTCTGACAGTCAGTACAGCCCTATGTGACCGCCCTCACTGTCATATTTTGTAATTGTTTAATTTATTATATTTCATTTCTGTATTTCTAGATTTAAGATAACCGATTGTTCGACTGAAATAAATTTGTATAATACCTTATCTGAGTTTTCCTTCTGATGTCTGGGCCGAATCCGACATCAGAAGTGGGATTGGATTTTCCGCCCACGTCTGACACCTCGTCACAAAATATGCAAGAAAATATTCCGCTACCCTCAAATAGTTTAGAAGCATTTCTTTCAAAATTAACCGATGCTTTACTACCCCGTTCCAATGCACCACCACATCCTGTCACGGTATTGGTGCCGTTTGATCCTGATGACCCGAATTCTGACATAGAGGGATGGTGTCGCCTGTCAGACGCCATAATTAGTAGCAAAAATTTGAAAGGCGTAGATTTAATCATGACGCTGACCCATTGTCTACGAGGCCGTGCAGCCACGTTATTGACCAAAATACCTCCCAGTCAATATAAATGGGAAGATATACAGGAGACTTTAAAAGCTCAGTTCTCTCGTCCTATGCTGATTCAGGATCACTTTGACAGTATCCTTAAATTTCAAATTAACACTAATGAGACCCCCGCTCAAGCATGTTTACGACTTTGGCAATTAATTGAAAACATCCCGGATGCAAGTTTATCTGAAAAGGTTGTGACGGGCTTTGCCATTTCCGTATTATCTCAGTGCGATGTTCAAATACGTCGTGAACTGAACTCGACTGTTGTAAATGATAAATCCCACCTATTTCGAGTACTACGGGGTATTTCCTTGAAAAGAAAGTCCGAATTGTCAGATTTAAATGACCCTGATGTCAAACGCCCTCGCGCCACGTTCAGCTTTCGAGGCAGCTGCAACATATGTGGCAGGATTGGGCATCGTGGAGCTGATTGCCGTGACAGAAACAAACCACAAGATAAACGTGTCAACCAGAAGCCACACCCTACCTGCTACGTCTGCGGGGAGCCAGGCCACGTCGTCTCCACCTGCCCAAAAAGGATTGACAATACGAAGAAGGAACAAGTCGCTACTGGAAGCAAAGAAGTCAACGCGTGCTCGAAGATTGTTCGAGGTATTATGGACTGTAGTGGTATGAAATTTCCTTTTATTTTCGATTCCGGTTCTGAGTGTAGTTTAATTAAGAAAAGCTTTTCACACCTTGTTATCGGCGAAAGATTGCATGACCTTATCAACATGACTGGTATTGGAAAGAGTATCATTAGTAGCACAGAGCAAATCGTTTGTGACATAAATATTCAGAGCGTCGAGATTCGCGTCACTCTTCATGTAGTCCCGGATGATTGCCTACGACACGCTATTTTATTAGGTAGAGATATACTTGAGCGTGATATTTTAGTTAAAATTTCCGAGACCGGCTTAATATTTAAGCGATGTAGGGAGTCTAACGTGTGTACCAAAACCAAACCCATATTTGACATTCATTCAATTATTACCGACCTGACGGGATCTGATAGAGTAAAACTTTTTGACATATTAACGCAATATGCTGATAATTTTATTGAAAATTTTCCTACAACTAGAATTAAAACCGGGCAGTTGAAAATTGATTTGATAGATCCCCATAAAGTAGTACATAGGAGACCATATAGGTTATCCCCTCAGGAGTCTAAGGTAGTTGATGAGACGATTGAGCAATTGTTGGCGGCGAATATTATTAGAGAAAGTTCATCCCCATTTGCGAGCCCTATCATTCTTGTAGATAAAAAGAACGGTGGAACACGCATGTGTGTTGACTATAGGGAATTGAATAATAATACTCAACCAATTCATTACCCTTTGCCTCTGATTAGTGAACAAATCGACAAGCTTAATGGCGCTCATTATTTCAGTAGTATTGATATGGCATCTGGTTTTCACCAACTACTTGTACATGAAAATTCCATAGAAAAAACTGCATTTGTAACCCCAAAAGGGCAGTTTGAATATTTGGCTATGCCCTTTGGATTACGCAATGCCCCTTCCATTTTTCAAAAGGCTATTAATACTGCCTTAAAGCCCATGAATGATGAAAAGATTTTAGTTTTCATGGATGATGTACTTTCAATTTCAAAGGATATTGATGAGGGGCTTAACCGCTTAGACAAATTACTTAAAACGCTGTCCAATGCAGGGTTCTCATTTAATTTAAAGAAGTGTTCATTTCTAAAAGTTCAAACTGAATACCTTGGGTATATAGTTTCAGCTGGGGAAATTAGTCCGAATCCAAAAAAAATTCAAGCCTTAGTTAATGTCCCCACTCCAAAAACTGTTACTCAAGTTAGGCAGCTCATAGGGCTGGCAACGTATTTTAGGCAGTTTATTCCTAACTTTTCCCAAATAGTTCGGCCCTTGTATCCCCTAACCAAAGGAAAAGGTAATGTTAAGTGGACCCCAGAGCATGACCAAATACACAAAAAAATTATCCACATTTTAACGTCCGAACCGGTTTTAAAAGTTTTTGACCCTGCTCTGCCCATTGAACTCCATACCGATGCAAGTAGTGAGGGATATGGGGCAATTCTTATCCAAAAATATAATGATGCCCCTCATGTAGTAGCCTATTATAGTAGGAAGACCATAGATGCAGAGACACGTTATCACTCTTATGAGTTAGAGACCCTTGCAGTAGTAAAAGCAATCGAACATTTTCGTCATTACTTACATGGACGAAAATTCACTGTATTCACTGATTGTAACTCCCTTAAAGCTTCTCACTCAAAGCGTGATTTAACTCCAAGGGTTCACCGTTGGTGGGCTATATTGCAGGCTTACGATTTTGATATCGTGTACAAAGAAGGTCGCAAGATAGCCCATGCAGATTACTTGTCTCGAAATCTAGCAAACACTAATTATTCTGAACCCCGTAAGGTAAATTTTCTTGAGTTAGATAAAGGTTGGTTAATTGTAGAACAAGAACGCGGTTTGGAACTTTCTGAAATAATATCAAAAGTCCGTAATAATCAACTACCTGAAGAGATGATTTAAGACAAGGAATACTGTATAGAAAGATAGAACGTAGAGGAGTTTCTAGTTGGCTTCCTATTGTGCCCCGTTCTTTGGTTTGGTCCCTCATTAGTCATGTCCATAATGAAATAAAACATTTAGGTTTTGACAAGACTTTAGACAAACTTTACGAATTTTATTGGTTTCCTGATATGGCTAAATTTGTAAAAAAGTTTATTAATAGCTGTGTGGTATATAAAACTTCTAAAGGCCCTTCAGGTGCACAGCAAATGCAGTTGCATCCAATCCCCAAACATCCAGTCCCTTGGCATACAATTCATTTAGATCTAACAGGAAAACTTTCAGGAAAAAGTGATAGAAAAGAATATTGCTCAGTTTTAATAGACGCCTTTACAAAGTTTGTATTACTTGAATATACTCCGGCCTTAAGTTCTTCATACGCTGTAAGAGCAATTAAAAATGCTGTAAACTTATTTGGTGCTCCGAAGCGCATTATCGCAGATAGAGGACGTTGTTATGACTGCAACGAGTTTAAAAACTTTTGTAACGATAATAGAATAGAGCTCCATTTAATAGCAACTGGTTCTAGTAGAGCCAACGGGCAGGTTGAGAGGGTCATGCAAACTTTAAAGAACATTTTTACTATTGTCGAATGTAATACTAATAAAGCTTGGAAGGATGAACTAGGAGAGATTCAGCTTGCTCTTAATAGTACACGTTCCAGGACCACAGGTTTTACGCCTATAGAACTGATGTTTGGCATTCAAGGTTCCTCACTTAATCTAGCTAAGATAGCTCCTAGTTCTTTTGAACCCACTGTAATTAATGTTGAAACGGCTCGTTCATCTGCATCAGAAAATATTCAAAAAGTGGCTAATGCTGACACTATAAGATTTAATAAAAGAAAAGCTAGGATTCAACCTTTTGCAGTAGGTCAATTTGTTTTTGTAAAATGCGAAGAAAGACATCAAACTAAGTTGGACAATAAATTTAAGGGACCTTATAAAATAATCACTGTATTAGATAATGACCGTTATGAACTTAGACAGATAAACGGTTCTAACAGAATTTATAAAGTTGCCCATGAAAATTTAAGGGAAGTACCTAAAGGGCAAGAAGGTTATTTACAAATTTACGAAAATTATAGTGATGATGATGATGAACGAACCGTGACGGCAGATAATGAGTTCAACATACCTGTTGTGTCTGTAAGCAATAGTAATGTTACCTCAGATTCTGAAGAAACCCTTACTGTAAGCTCTCGAACATTGACTGCGGATGATTCAGAGGAAACACTTTCTGTAAGCTCTCGCACCTTAAGCGCAAATGATTCTGAGGAAACTTTATCTCTTAGCTCTAGAACATTAAGTGTAGATAATTCCGAAGCTGTAATAGAATCTTTAGAGTGATCAATTAAAATAGTCTCTTCTGCTATTGTGGGAGATGATCTGTGATGCGCTGAAGGAATCTCACCTGCTTCAGTGGGTGACGATTTAGACCAGCCTATTTAATTTGCTATGGTAATGATCTGTGATGCGCTGAAGGAATCTCACCTGCTTTAGTGGGTGACGATTTAGACCAGCCTGTTAACTTGCTATGGCGATGATCAGTGATGCGCTGCAGGAATCTCACCTGCTCTAGTGGGTGACGATTTAGACCAGCATGTTTGAACTGTAGGGGTTTTCCTGTTGTAAACCTAGACCAGTCATACTTGCCATATTGATATGTAATGATGATGACGATGGAAATTAATGAGTTCTTATCTTTTTAGATTAATGAATACACTCGAGGACGACTGATTTATCAGAATGGCCGTGACGGCAGCCACCTTATTTAACAGTTTTGAGAGACGGCGGCTAGATGGCGCTAGTGGAACGTGCACCGGACGCATCATTATCGACAGTACAATGTTGTAACGGTTCTCCCCGCCAAGCGATCGTCTTTATAAGGAGCCGCGCTTTTGAGTCGACACGCATTTCAAACGGATGCGTCTTGGTGCACGGACCACTGTCTCTCGACAGTCAGTACTGCACGGTTATTGGACGTTGGAACGTTGTATAATTAGTACTGTCCTTATTGCGGTGGGTGCGTGGAACCCTGTCTCTGACAGTCAGTACAGCCCTATGTGACCGCCCTCACTGTCATATTTTGTAATTGTTTAATTTATTATATTTCATTTCTGTATTTCTAGATTTAAGATAACCGATTGTTCGACTGAAATAAATTTGTATAATACCTTATCTGAGTTTTCCTTCTGATGTCTGGGCCGAATCCGACATATATATATATATATATATATAAACATATATATACAGTCGAGTTGAGTAACCTCCTCCTTTTTTAAGTTGATTAAAAAATACGTTATAATAAACAGCTACAATGTCAAAACATTTATATTTATTTTCCTCAATATTTTTACATTAAATTAATTAAAAAATTGTCGTACATACATCAAAGAACGTCCTTGATGTATGTACGATACTTTTTACTGAATATTTTCATTAAATTAAGTAGTAATAATCATCATAATATATTATATTATAAGTGATTTGTCAATAAAAACCTATTTAAAGAATACTCAAAAGGTTTGTTACTACAAAACAAATTTTTAAATTCGTAATATAACATATAAGAAGACAAAGTTTAAACAAATAAAACAATATCTAATTCTGCAATAAATATATTACTAACAACAGTAGCGCCAAAAATTGTTATTACATACAAAAATAATAAGTAACATTTTACTAACAGCGAAGATGCTCAAATAAAATTTATATTAGACTTCCCTCTGAAAATAGCTTCATTTTGTTGGTCCATTAAAATTTTCACTTAAGATATCATAAACGGCTGAGCCGCACCTATTATGTAAGCAAGAAAGTACATAATTATATATCTATATAATTATGTACATCTTGCCCATAAAATGTTGGCATGGTCAACGTTATAAGCGACAGCGTTAGAAATTTTATGCCTAAATATTAAGTTATTGGTTTCGTATTTCTTATCGTTTTATCAACATGTTATTTCTGTAATGTCACAGTCTGACGTGTCACAGAAAGGAAGAAGGATAATAATGGAAAAAAGACAAATTTGACACTAAATTACGTTTTTAATCAACTGAATCATCTTATCAAACTATGGCCACTTTTTACTGTTTTGCGTGTGTTCCCGTTGAAAATAAGTGCTGGAATTAACTTAATACACAGTAGGGAAATTTTAATATTCTTTTATCGTGCAGGTTTTTCTAATGAAAATGTAATTAATTAAGAAAACAAGTTTAAAGTTTACTTATATTTGATAAGCGTGAAAAATAGCTAATTATAACACTAATTCATCCATTCACCATTCAGTCATGATTATAATAATTACAAACGCTACTAAATATTTGTGTTACTTGTATTGACTGCAGCGCCTCTGGCATGTTTGCAGACGCAAGAACCGACTGTTTCCACACCATCATGTGTAAACGATGCACATCTTTAGTGCGTAGAGTAAGAGGCAGCCCAAACAGTGTGCTTAAGACGATCGCGGAACGCTTTGACTGCTTCTACCTCCGGCATTGCAGACACTGCTGTACAAATGCCGGATCGAAAGCCTTAAATTACGAATATCTGAGATTTTACTGTAACTGTTTCTCTTAATTTTTATATAATGAAACATTATATTTATGTTTATTATTATAATAATTATTATTTTGATTATTAAATATTATTGTAATTGTAAAACTGTTGAGACATTTAAAAAATTTTAGTTGTATTTGTTTTGTTGTTTTTGTCCATTGTACGAAGAATTGTTTTTTTTTTTTTTTTTTTTTAAAGATCATTAGATACCTGAACTGAAGAGTTATTTATTTATTTTATTTATTTTTGAAAAATTAATAATTAATGTAAAAATTTGAAATATAGTGTTAATTTTTATAATATAAAAAATATCTATCTAAATAACTATGGTCTTATTACATGAATAGTAATAGGAAAACTTTAATAAAATAATTTTATATAGTGACAGTTGCAAAAAGTAACGTGATACGTTGTATATTAATTTCTTATTTTAATGACACGTAGCTTGAGATGACCTTTTTAACTATATAATCTAAGTGGTGTATCACTTAGAAAGTATAATGTAAAAAAAAAAATGATGTAGCTTCATACGGATATTAGTTTCAAAAGAATTGAACGGTATTGTTATCCGAACAGTATTATACTTAATATACTAATAGCGGTTAATTCGAATTTATTTATATATTCGATAACTTGTCCCTTGCACAGAGAAATATACAGAGAAGTCGCTGTACAGATCCACGGACTGCAAAAAATGGTGTTTTGAAATGAAACTGATATGAAAATGTTTTTCGTCATAAGGTGATTACACACACATAACGAACGTCAGAAAAATATCATTCACAAAAATTAACCATCAAATACAAGCCGGTCGCTGGAGGGATCCTGTTGCCTGCAGATTCGGAATCCTCCAATTAAAGCGGCTGAAGGCTCCCGCAGAGGTTTGGTCGGTTTTGCACCCCCAACTGCTGAAGCCGACATACGGTCTAGGAATGCCTACCCGGGCATCCTGGATATCACCCGTAAATGGGTTCCCCTGCGATACCAAAAAAGGACTAGAATCGCGGTTGCAATACTCCTGGTATTGCAGGCGTATGTAAGCTTTTTTTAAATATATAACTAGGTCGGCAAGCAAGCGTATGACTCACCTGATGGTATGCGATTACCGTAGCTTATAGACGTCTGCAACACCATAAGCATTGCAAGCGCGTTGTCGACCGTATCCCCTATTCCCACCAGAAGCTCTGGTCACACTACTCACCAACGGAATACAACAATACTTGAAAACAGTATTATATATCTTCTGTGTCGATGTACTACCCCAGTCGGGTTGCACCATATTTTGAACAGGAGATTTCCTGTTGTGCCCTACCTCAGTTAACTGGTTACGGAATCCACTTTCAAAGAAAGATGCAAATAGGATATGTATTAATATACAAATTTCATTAAAAGTACTTACGTTTAATTGCTTGATTTAATACATTTATATTATGAAAATATCGGTTCTAAATTCCAAGCTGGTTTTGGAATTTTTGACAACAAAACAATTTATACAACTTATACTCCAACAAGTCAGCGCACAGTGAACAAAAGATGATGCTCCTGTCAATAATCAAAAATTAAAGACTTTTGAAGTTACGCCATAATGATTAAATTAAATATACATTATCTTGCACGAGACTCCGAGCTTAAATTAATTTTTGAGTACTTCATACTTGGAACAATCGGCAGCATTCGCGCGTGATGTAATCTCAAATTCTAAAACTTTGTTAAGGCGCTGTATTGACTGTAAAATTTGAGTCTAATGATGGTGATGGTTAACAGTCAGACAAAAAATTGATTGAATAGGTGAAATAAGGAATAATTTATTAATATTTTAATTTTTGTTGCAAACATCTTTTGTATGAATGATTTAAATATGCTTCTCTTATGATGTGTTTTTATTATTTTTCATGTAGGCCGATATAAAAAGTTTTATAATTAATAGTATGACGCATTATTGCATTTAATATTCGCCCGTTCGTATTTTTCAACCACCTTGAAAGAAAATTTTATTGAAGGATTCGAGTATCAATCTATACTAATACTATAAAACTGAATTGTTTGTTTGTTTGAACGTGCACATCTCAGGAACTCGTCCGATTTAAAAAATATTTCAGTGTAAAATAGCCCATTTATCGAGGAATATAAGTCCCGGGTACATCTAGTAATAAAAAAAAAAATCAATAATAGACGTAAAAATTATATAGTTTTGATTTTTGTTTTTTATTTATTATTAGTGAAATCTTTAAAAGCATTAATAATAATTATAAGAAAAATAAGCTGCAAATAATATCTGAATGTTTATTGACATTATTTTACCAAAAAGTTGTGTAAAAAGACCGTTTCATTACGATTTTTTTTTATATTCGCGAAGAAAACAACAATTAAATAATCAAATTAACATTCACAACAACAAATTCACATATATTTGGATCGTATAAAAAATAAGTATAAGTAATTGTATGCTTAAGTCACGTAATTCGTGAAGTAGCTTCACTTTAAAAATTCAAGATGGACCGAGTTACCAAACTGAGGCCACTTAGTAACATCGTGATAAAGATACTTAATATATTTTAGCAGAGATGGATATAACCCAGTTTTTAGTTGTGTGGTTTGAGAAAACGTAAATATTACTTACGCTAATTACAATCATTTATAAAATTATAATTTATAATAAAATTACACATTTAAAAAGTGGCCTATTTCGTAAAACAATATCTTAGAAATGAAAATAAATTAAAAAATGCAACATAGAAACTTTAAACTTAAATAGATTGAAACTTAATTTTAAAACTGTATCGCACCTAAAATTATTTTTCTCGTCTAAAATAAAAAATAAAAAATTGAAAATAATGCATAATGAAACTTTTTCTTTCAACAAAGAAATAATTTTGAAACAATGAAATGAACTCTACAATAATAATATATGTATATTAATTAAAGAATACTGTTAGAATAAATTTAAAAACGAAATCGATGTTATTATATTGTAAACGACTTACAAAGTATAGTAATTACTAGCCAGAGACAAAAATAAATACCTACAATAAAATATACTTGTTGTCTTTTTATAAAGTTCAAGGTTTTATTTTAATTGGTGTAAAACCTTCAACTACACATATTAAACAAAACATAATATCTAAGTTGAGATAGTCTAGAAGATAATGGATTTTTTTTTTTTGAGTTATGTCCATCCGTCAATTACGATCTTAATATATGGGTCGTATCTAAGGCGAATATTATACTACTAGCTGTTTTTCTCTCCTTTGCTTGCGTATAAATTGATTATATTTAAAAAGAAGCTTACAATATTTATATGTACTGTACTTAATTAATTATTTACCAACTAGTCGGTACTTCTAAATTAAAATTTCACGTATCTAACATCGAAAATGATCGACTGCCAAATATACTTCAAAATCCTATTTCACCCTTTTAGAGGCGGAATCTCTTAATATTCTTGATAAGTGAGTGTCTACCTAATAAATATATCCGACTTGCCAAAATTTAAGTGAAGAATCAGCCAGTCAATGAATAAATACGTGCTATTTTTGTGTATCTACAACTAAAGTGTTTTTTTTTTTAATATTAACGACACATAGTAAAAGCAAATATATTCTATGAAAATTAATTAAACGCAGATGAAAATAAAGAGAAAATTAAAATGGCTTTAACAAAGTTCGACAAGGCAGCGTTATTTAAGTTCGTAGATAATACCCGCACAATTATATGACTGAAACTGCAAAGAAATCAAAGTTTTGTTGCCTCAGTGTTATCAAGTTGCGCAAAGACCAAAGTGCAAAGCGAATACTGAGTTGAACCGCATTTCAAAGACCAACACTCTTATGGAATATCTAAAGATGTCTTAAATATTTCGAAAAGTTCCACCGTAGCTTAGGTCAATATTTAAATGAACTTATGAACTTAATTATGGCAGCCATGGCATATAACGACCACTTGTTAGCTAAAAATGTGAGATTCTGGATTATATGTACTGTGTATTTATCACGAAGAGTAATTTGTGAGTTGAAGTTAATTTATTTAAACTACCTAGCAAACCAATTACCATTATTGGTGATTCAAAAATAAATCGATTTGAGGCATCATTTTATCAAACAGTTCAGTAAAAACACAAATGACATAAAAGAGCACTTACTTTTAATCTATCTCAATACAAATATTATCCGGAGTAATGAACAAAAAACAAAGGAAAAGTTTAAATTTTCTCAGTAAAAAAAAAATCGGCCACCTTTATAAAACCTTTTAGATAGAAAACGGCGGGGTTCTTTCTCTTAGGATTATCTCGATTCAATCTCTTTATGGGTGACGGCTATCTATGTATTTAATCCACTTTCTCTTTTTATCTTAGGACAAGGAAAAAAAACGGCAAAAAGGTTAGCGTCTTTGTCCGCGACCCTTGATATCGGTGACCTTTCGTCTCTACGTTTATTAAAGTACACCTGTGCAAGAAGTCGGGCGCGCCGATTTCATTATAGTCAATGGAGAGTGGAGTAATTGGAATTCACAGACATTATTATTTTATTCCTATGATAAACTTCATATGTGTTCGACAATATTATATTATCGCGACGAAATTAAAATTTTATGGTTGACATAACTTAATATTGCGAACGAAATGAATTAGTCGCGAGTATTTTAAGTTGAAAGTGTATTTCGACATTAATTTATACGCGTCTGTGTAATTATTTTATAATTAAGCTCAATGAAAAAAATTATAACAATTTTTTATATCTACAATTTCGTTCGCGTCAAATCTGTTTATAAAAATACAATCTTTCTCGGCTAATAGGAAATTAAATATTTCTAGTTTTAGAGATTTTTACTTGGCAAAATGAGCGTTTACAATTTTTTAACTTTAAGGTACAAGTGAAAACAGTATTATAATAGTTTTTCTTACCTAATCGTGATAAAAATAAACTTCTCATATGAACTAAAAGTAACAAAAATTCTCAAAGTAATAAAATCAATGTAATAAATAATGTCACATGTTTTATTGAATGAGAAATATGAATAATAATTAAAAATCTTATTTGAAGAAACCTCGCAAATATTTCATGCCTGTAAAATAAGTAATACTTATTACAACGAATTCAAATAACGTCGAAGAAACGATTAAGACGGGTTACTTGAAATAATATTTTCAGTATTATAATAACGATTCGTTTAAAATATCTAGCGACGTAGAAGAGGGAAGGTGTTATCGTTCTGGCTATTAAACTGATTAATTAAACTCAAGCATTGGGTGAGTCTGTCAGGAAAACACAAAATAATTGAATCGGTCTATTAAATATATATATTTTTTTAATTATCTTTGTAGCAGATTATTTACGTACTTCTTTAATATGTTACTTGAGTCACTTTTGCACTTACGTCATAATAAATTAAATCAAAAATCATATATTCTTAACATTAATTAAATTTATCTCGGTACTCAGTATAAAACTTGTAATAATGTTTATTTTACTAAGGAATTAACTTATTTGATTAACTAGGAAGATCATACATATATTTCCGTCATCTATAATGATAAACTATAGATCTTATAATTATTAATTAATTTATATCATAACTTATTCATCTATTAAAACTGTCTGTTTGTTTATCACGCTATATGTATTATAAATAAAATAATAATTATTTGTTGGAAAAAAAACTAACTACAATTACATCGATTAGTAATACAAAAAAATATCTTATTTTTTTTCATTGTAAGCTTCTAACACAATACAAAACTAACCTTCTTAATATACTCAAAATTCAACAAGTAATATTTCTTATTTTAAATTGATCTGTCATACTGGCTTATCTAATCTACGCGAGAACGCGACATAAGGCGCTGTCAATTAAGCAAGGGCTGTAATTCAAATATATGTGTTATCGTACGAAAGCGCGTTTCAACGCACCTGTGGTTGACAGCCCAATTAGTTGAAGAGTACTTCTTGCATCTTTGTATTGATATTCATCCTTTCAAAGTCACATTTGAATGTAACGTGATATGTTTAGTGAGAAACAAGGATTGTCGCAAACTGTAACTAAGTAAGAGTTGTACAGTTTATGTGTTATATGTAAATTAGAGAGATATACGTAAACGTTTCAATTAGTATTATATATTTATAACTAGTATATATTTTTTAAATATGCTACAAATTATAAGTCTTGGAATTTTTTCAGCATTGTTTCAATCTACATCCTACGGGTCGCTGGTAAAAAATGATATTATAAATAAGCCTTGACAAAAATAAACATTATATAGACTTAAAGCGTGAATGAAAATAATATGTGTCCATATATTTAACGCGTTGAAAACTATTTTTTTCACCTTTTATTGAATAATTACAATACAAAGGTTTCATTCTGGAGATGCTTAATAGAACATCGCAATATAGTTGAGTGTGAAGCGTTTATTTATTTACGGGTTTATATTCAAGAAACTCCGTGAATATCATTTAAAAATCGTTACTATAGAGAATATCGCTTTAGAACTGATCTACGAGAACAAAACTATACCAAGTAATTTTTGAACGAGTATCAATCAGAAAAAATGACCTTGTGTAAATACCTAAAAAAGCGTTTATATGATAATTTTACACAGAAACGTCCTTCCACTTAAGCTATGAAAAATTAAGGACAAACTAATTTCATATTCATACATTCTAACGTGACGTAATTTTATTTTATCCACCCTTAACAAAATATTAAAATCGCTTTGTAACAGCGACTACGAAAAGTATAAGCTCATCAAACTTACAAACTTACTCACACTTCTTTACCAATTTACTTCAAAATTGTTTGAATTTAAATTATGAATTAAGATGAATAAAAAATTTCGAATGATTTAATAAAATTCAACTTTATTATACTCTATTTATTTAAAACATTTTATAAGAGAGAATAAACCAGAGATTCGGTGCGGAAAAATTCAACAATTTTCGAAATTCAAATCGGTTCGAAATTTAAAATGCTATTTTAGCGTACGAATGTCAGTAATTTCGCGTGGTCGTTCCAAATTTCTGCATAGATGGCAGGCAAATGGGACGTCAGGAACAGATCTCATTGACGAGTGAAATTGCACTGATTACAAGCAAACCCTTGGGATACAGTTGCCCTTTGTATACACGTTGACATCTAAATGTTCCGATTGCTCTATTTTTGTGTACCAATACCGGAGTAATGACGAATAATTTAACGCAATTTTTAAAAATAATGCAAGTTTTGCAACTATCTAAGTTTACGTTAGAAACACAAAACATATTAATATTTTTGGTTCTAATGATGCGTATCAAATATCTTATATTAATTAGTTATATCTTGAATCTAAAATTGTAAACTTTTATCCAATCACAAGCTATTTTTTTACTGTGAATGGAGTTATTGACGTTCCGTTACACTTTGCAAATATTATAAAATCTAATTCTTATTCTGTAAAACAAAGTATATTATTGAAATCACGGTCAATCACAGAATAAAAAGTATATGTTTAATCAGAATAGCTAATATATATAAACTTATTGCATATTAAAAAAATTGCAATGCGTTTCAACGAAAGTAAATTAAATGACAAAAGCGTGAAAATAACAAATAAATAAATAATGACAATTTTTCTTTTAAGGTTGGCATCATTAAAAATTCGCTTCGAAATTTCGCCAGCACGGTAAATTCCCCAAATATCTCGTTATAACAAACGTCAGAAAAAGGAAATCTTTTTACCGAGTCCTGAATTACGTCTCAGCAGCTTTTCTCAGCGAGTTCTACAGGTGAATGGAAGGCACAAATCAGGTCGAGAAAAATCGATTTCGATTTTAAAACTTTAACGTTATTCGGTTCGTGATCGGAAATATAATGGGATGTTACACTCTCGCGGGATTCGAATCAGAAATACGAAAGATGTGAGGTGTTAAAGGACAGTGACCACATATTGTCTGGATTTATATGTCGTTTATAATACTTACAGTAGCTATTGAGTTGGAATCTCTTGCTCTTTATTTAAAATAATATTGTTAACGGTGTAAAGTTTTTTAGCAATACTTGTGTATGATGAATGTTACGAAAATTCAACAGTGCAATCTTCCAAAGAAGCGCTCATTTTTCAGACATACAAAATCCTTCTCTGCTGTTTTACCCATTTGTTGAACGGATGGGTTATGAATTTCCAATACGTGTTTATGACGTGAAAATAGTGATTCACGGGGCTTTGAGGATAAATGAGGTTTTCCGATTGCCCTCCTAAGTACGAGTATGTAGTTTTAACGAAATTGAAAGAAATAATATTTTTAGTTTTCTACCTTCTTTGGTGTATTTTATTAAGAGTGACAATCATACGGCACTGATTCTGCAGATTTATATGTGGCAAAATCTTATGAATGTGTGGATATAACATAAATATTTTACGCTAAACACAAAATTAAAATATTTAAAACTGACCCGACTTAGCCTGTGAGGCCCTACAGCTGGGCAAATGCTTTATTTCCATATAAGAAAAGGTGAAGGAGTAGCTTGAACTACGTCATTGTTACAATTGGGGGATAATTAATCCACCACGAAAGTTTGCTACCAGGTATTTAGGATACCGACCGGAACTGCAGCCACACGATGATACGGTGGAAACTCACAAGTACTTACACCGACAAGAAACAAAGTTGGAAAAGTTTTACAAATACAAATATCTGATAACGGAAATCGAACCTGCGACCTGCGGTGATTAAGCATCACCAATAACTCAAAATATATCCGCCAATCATCAGTGGAACAGCGTGATAGATTCAGCTCTAATTCTTCTCCTACACGGAGAAATAACCCTATGCCAAGCAGTGGGGTATTACATACTAAATCGTGATAGACTATATCCAAAAAATCGTATCAAAATAAAAAATAAATAAATTTAGCAACAACATATTTATATCTTATTTTTTTTATACTTTTACTCATTTAAAAAATCAACTGTTATATAATCGTAACATCAAACAAAATCAACAAAAGAAAACGTTTGAACGAATTTCTGTTCATGTACATAATGCTTTTATGTATTTATATTGCTCAAAAAATATAAGTCGTAATGGTGTTCTGTAGATGAAGTCGTCGACGCTGATATATTTATGAGCGGGAAAAATATTAAAATTTGCTTGACTTAACCATTTTATAAGGTAAAAATTGTGAGTCATCTCGAAACACCTATACACCGAAAATGTTCGGTCATTTTCTCTCCGACATCTTAATTATGACGGTGATATTGAAACACGGCTTAATACATGTAATTTACGTAGAAGGTTTTTACTTTAGAAATTTATTTTTCTTTCTTCTACTAATCTTTTCATTTTTAATTTAAGTTTTTATTTACTACCTGTGATCTGACCGCTCATAAAACGTGTTTATACAGTCCTCGGAAATAGAATGCGTTTAGGAATAGAAGCGAGAGTGGCTTTTTTCTTCCTTTGTAGACTTTTTAACATAAAAGCCCCTGTGTTAGATAAAAACTTACAAAGTCTGTGTTCAGCGTCTAGGCTAAAAATACATTTAAATGAAAGATTTAAAGAGAATTTTTAATCGTTCATAAGAAATGGGTAAAAATAAAAATATATATATTAGTAGTCTTTCAGTTGCGGAATACAACTGAACTATTGTTTTTAAAAGATACAAATGTCGTTAATATATTAACGTTTTCCGAAACGAAACTACCCATTTTCATATGACACGCAAGATGATGTGGTTATATCTCTCGGTTGTTTGTTTCCTACGAAAACATTTAAGTATAGAGAGAGATATCTGTATACAATAGGTTACTTGCTTAAGTACTGAGTGCAACGAAATGAATATGAGAAAAGATGACAAGAAACGTGATTATTGTGTGCGATACATCACCGCACTAAACACGATACTAGACTAACTTCAATTTTCTGCTGTAGTAATGTGGATATAACACTAACCGACAACGATAATCTATATAAATAAAAATGAATGTTGCTAAGCGCATAACTCGAGAGTGGCTCGACCAATTCAACTAATTTATTTTTTCAAATGTTCCTTAAAGCCCACGGAAGGCTTTAATACTTAAAAAAATAAAAAATTAAAAAATAATAATTTTTTACTATTAACTTTTGACAGAACGAAGTCTGCCCGGGCAGCTAGTTTCTAATAAATTTAGCACCCTCATTATCTAAGATATGATATTCTAATGTTGTCTTTTGATTAGGCATAGAACTAGGAGTTTTATAATCTGATGGAGCTATGGTATGTGTAATGAGTCCAAAGATCACCGTGTATGATAACTCAACTAGTGCTGGTAAATTATGCCCATTTTTACCGAGTCTTAATCAATTGTAATAGGTGATATGAGTTACATAAGTATAAGCAAACAGCTCTAAATTCGCCGACGCAGCGGTCGCAGCGCTAGCTGTTGCGCTGGCTGTGTACGATTTACGCAACGGGCAAACAAATATATATTCCCTACAAATGCTTGTCATAGTTTGGGCGTTTGTGCTTGTGTATTGTGTATGGCCGGCCACCTTCGGCACAGGAGTAAATCGTAATGGAGGCACGGATGAGGCTCTTATTAACTATTTATAATAACGTATAATGAAAAACGATATTTTATTAAGTTCTAACAGTATTTAATTGAGATACTTGATTTACCATTACGTAAATCCTAGCATTTAAAACAGCACTTAGTTTACTGTGTAAATACATCTTGTTTGCAAAATAGAAAAGAGACCTTGTTCAGTGTTTTTCTTTTAGGTCACGGAGTTTAGTACGGTCTAGACAATTTGGCGTGTTTTACTTAAGTTTACTTTAGAATAAAAGTAGTATATTTTTGTTTGAAATACAAATATCGTACCGTAAAATTGTTTGGACGTTTAAATTATACTTTTTGGCTGCTTATGGAATTTTATGTACATTTTCTTGTTCTTTTAAGGGGGGATTAGAATCATTAGGGAGCTATATACTTATAAAATGTAGGTATACTCGAAAAAATGTTTTACTTTGTTAAATTTATTGTTTATTATCTTGGAAACAAAGCGGTATTTATATGCAGTTATAGATCAATTACTTGAATTTTTACAGAAACAATCTTGATCTAATTTTCCCTATAAATGCGACAAATTTCCTTACCAACCGTAAATACACTGTAAACGATTGCCTTCGCGTGCATTTTGAGAGATTGCGAACACGTACACGAAATATTGCTCATTGTTAACTAGAATTCGATGTGTAAAAGCAATTATAGTCTTTATTACCGTGTGATAGCGAGTAAATTATTGTGTGAGGTCGTAACAAGGTAATGGATACATTTGCATTATTCCTCGTCATGAATTGTTGGGGGATTGGTCGAGGTAATAATAAGGCTACGTTTTGTCATTCATTATTTACATTTTGACCGGAGAACATGTTGCGCCGTGCGTAAAATGTGCCAAGAATGACGAATTTGAAATTCGGCTGCGTCAAATTATGTTAGCAATTTAATGACAATTTTTTAAACTGGTATTATTCGAGAGTATGTAATGTCATATTTTTCCTTCTAAAAAAGAAGATTTTACATATAGATTACTGACATATAATTTTTAAATGAAATCATTACGTTTCAGCCTGTAATATCCCATTGCTAGGCATAGGACACTTTCCTCATGTAGTAAAAAAATTTGAGCTTAATTCACCACGCTGCTCCAATTCGGGTTAGCGCATATAATCCTAGTATGAGTAACGATCGCTATCAGGTGTACATGATTACAACCGGGACCGACAGCTTAACGTGCTCTTCGAGGCACGGTGGGGAGACCCACAAGGACTACACAAACACCTAGACCACGACAAACATCTGTCAACCCGCAACCGCCAGCACAACAGTCACAAACCAGTGGTGTAACCGTTGCGCTAACGCGTCTTCAACTGAAGTTATAGGAAGAATAGAATTATTTGATTATAGGAAGAAGAAGTTATTGGAATTCCATTCCGGAAATTCCAGACTTGAAAAATTTTAATTTATTTTGCTAGTATTTAAATATACTTTATCCTGTACTTTAGACTTTTTACATAGTATTTTATTAAATTTTTACGTTAAATACCGTTTATAGCCTGAATTCATTTATGTCGATCAACAAACCAACCGCATCGAGGGTAAAAATGCCGCAACCTAGAACAATGACGGACGAAAAAAAAAACTAACCAATATCGGTAATTAAAAAAAGCGTTGTAATAAAAAAATTCTACCAATTTTCACATATTCAACACAATAGAGGTATTTTTTATTTATTTACTCTTCATTATGAACTTGTGATGTTGTACATTGTACGTCGATTGTCACGGTAAATTTTTATTTGCTTTGTTCCTCAATAATATTTGCCGATTGATATGACTTCTATTCTATCTGGAATGAATTTTATTTCATATGAATTATTTTAGCGTAACATTTTACATTCCATAACAACTAAAGAGTAAAAACTTATCTTTCTATCTGTATCTGTGTTTACTGTCAAACACATACTGAAATGTGCATGTACGATCAGACATACCTTAGACATATTTTGGCGTTAGGGAAGCGTTACTGCCCTTGTTTCGAACAAAAGGTATTTTTTTTAAACATTTTTTAATATTATATCAAAAATTGACCGTTCCAACGGGGATCAAACCTGCGTCTCCGACTGACCGTGATATGATATTTAAAAATGTTTAGAATTTCTAACGTGTGGGTAACACAAATATAAAATCGTACATTTTTTTTGTTGCAATTAGTTTGAGATTTTTTACAATATTTAAATTAGAAACTATATTATATACCTTACGATTTGATTTATCACAAAATATAATTTCCTTGGTATTTTAATAAAGAGTATACTTTAGCGTAGCGAACACTTAATTTCTCAGAAGGTTGTATTTGGTATTTACTCGAATCAATAGTTTATAAGTATTAAAATTCATGGAAGACGGAACTAGATACCAAAAATCTATTTTCCTGACTTATTAACGATGTCATTTAGCCAAAGACTGGCTAACCTTATGATATAAATACTAATAGCAAAGCTGGCGAAATTTTAACACCAATTAAAATTCACTTTTATAAGTCTAATTTACGACCGATCTTAATAAATACATATATGCTACCTAATACTAGTTTCACTCGATTCAGTCATAATAATATTAAAAAACTGTTACTCCAAATAACTTTAGCAATAATGAAGTAAATGATCGTTAATTCAATTTATCGGTGCAGTTACCTTACCTTTAACTGTTTACTCATTAAGCTTAGCGTACACAGTTGAAATTTCGCCGGGTCAGACCAATCATGTAAATGAAAACAAGCCATGCGATCAAACCCTACGTTTAGCCTCGTGAATATTCAACATTTTCTTAACGGCACTCCAGATTTCACCGCAATCTAAAACCATAAACGCGCCATCGGTTTTCGGTAGCCGATTACCGTTAAAATTAATGACGACCACGATGATGAGCTTTTGTATTTTGAAACTATAATTTTATTTATATAATCTTGTCGTTTTAACTCAAATTCAGATCATACCTTATTTAAGAAGGTTAACGGTATAAATACACTTTATAAGAATGTCTTAAGAGTTAGACGGACATGAGTGCTGTTTTAGAACGCATATGCTACTGAAAAACTGAAGCTGGGAAGAAGCTCAGTAATAAGTATTATTTTTAAAACTTTTAATAAAACGTTGTTGAATATAGGAATTAACAACTACATTGCAAAATGCTACGCAATTCAATTCCACGTTATTTTATTTTTAACCGGCTTCGAAAAAGGAGGAGGTTACTCAATTCGACCGTATATATATGTATATATTATGTATGTTCGGGGATAACTTTTTCGTTTATGAACCGATTTTGATTTTTTTTTTGTTGCAAAGGAGATATTCTAGGGGTGGTACGATGATAAAAAAATTAGGATCTGATGATGGAATCCTTAAAAAAACTAAATAAATACGACATAATGCTGTAAAAATATCTAAAATGAACAACGCTAGTCTTATGAAATATCGATTGATTGTTTCACTTTCCTAATCGCTAAAGAAAGTGTTAAAACTTCTCGCAAAAGAAGTCAAATGAATTTTGAGCTAAAGCCTAAAATCGAAATATATTTTTAACCGAAAACTCGCAAACTTTTTACTGGGTGTACCGATTGTGATGATTGCTAATTTAATCGAAAGCCGATGTTTATCATGTGGTCACATGTAAATTTCATCGAGATCTGATTACAACTTTTGGAGTAATCTTTGATAATGCGTATTTACTTGACTATTTTTTCGTCTACCTACGTTGTATTACTTGACGATATAATTGAAGTCGGTTTTTTTTTCGTTTGCCTGCAAACACAATTATAAAGATAGCCACCAACAATATAATTTCATGGTTATACGAAGTCTGTAAAAATCAAACAATAAAAAATAGTAATTTAAAAATACTTTTAGATTTATTCGTTACATATTATTGAAGAAATTTTTGCTTCTTATTTGAGAACCATTGCAATTAATCTTGGCTCCTGTTTACAAATTCCCGTTTATACTCGTAAAATGGAACGCACAAAAATAAAAATAAACGATGCTAGGATCCGCGGGTAAGAGTCTATTAAAAAATTTGCATACATCTTATTCATTGCTTCCATAAATAAAAAATTCATCCCCTTACTATATAGTTTATCTAAATATGATATTTCACTTTGTTTCAATTACCTAGTTAGAGGCCCTTAAACATATAAGCGTCCTTCTACACGTTTTAAAATGTGTATGAAAAAGGTGCTAAGAACATAGTTTAAATTTTAAATCCAAACTGTTTTTACTTGGTCGTTAAGAGTAAAAGAATGATTGTGATATTGTATTTGTATTTGTATTTGTATTTGTGATAGTGGTATTCTTTAAATTTTCATCTATACAAATAAATAAAATTGGAGTGTCTACGTTAGTGTTTAATATTAAAATAACCGCTTTTTACTAAATGTATAACATGGATGTATACACGGTGCATATACCAAAATAACATTTTTTATAATTTTGTCTGTATGTCCGTCTCTGAAACGGCTGGACCGATTTTGAAGGGACTTTTGTTGTAATAAGGAATAACTTAGGCTACTTTTATTTTAGAAATGTATTTATTTTGTGAGTCTGAGAACTGAAAAATATATTTAAAATACCATGCGAACGAAGTCGCGGGTACAGCTAGTCTATAAGATTAATACATCCATTATAAAACTTATGTTTTATTTACATATGATTTGATATTTGTATCCGTACATTTATATTGGTTATAACGTAGATTTTCATAATTAATTAGCTTATGGAGCAGAAAAAGAGTCTTCTCTTTTGTAATATCTAAACAAATATGATTTAATCAAAGTCATCCTTATTTTGATTTGGTAAAATTATTCTTTCATTAATGAAACTTATTATAATTATGTATGATGTTGAAGATATAATATGAGAAAATGACAGAGATAGAAGTAGTGAGAGAAAGAGAAAGGTATGGAAAGGGAGTTTAAAGTACATTTTTATATGTTTATTATTTAAATATAAGTTTACAATAAAATCACAAATAAACGGAATGATTGACTACTTATTACTGAATTTTAATTTTTAGCCAACTGTGTCTCGCATAATCCTACATTGTAAATGATTTCCTGATTATAGGACGAGGTAGGTATAACTACAACAGAAAATATATTTAGCTTTTTATGAAAAATATTATATAGCATATTTTGCTTCGCAACTAATCACGACACCAAGCTTACAAATTTCGATATTTACATTTTATATTTGAAAATGGGTATTGTTAAAAAAAAATGCATAGTTCGCATTTAATTAGCTACAATGACATGGTTTATACAAATGTTTAAGTGGAATTTTATCGATTTTTTATTCATATTAAGTTTGTTTTCATATTTTTTAATTTTTTTTTAATAATTTATTTATTTATTAACAGTGCTGTGTGGCTACGGCACTAAAGAATTTAGCCACCCCCTCTCTTCCCGTGGGTGTCGTAAGAGGCGACTAAGGGATAACAAGGTTCCACAACCATCTTGGAACTTAAGAAGCCGACCGATGGCGGTATAACCATCCAACTGCTGGCTTTGAAATACACAGGCCGAAGACGGGCAGCAGCGTCTTTGGTGCGACAAAGCCAGTACTGCGGTCACCAACCCGCCTGCCCAGCGTGGTGACTATGGGCAAAACACATGAGTTCACGTTATTTTTGACGTAAACTTGTGGAGGCCTATGTCCAGCAGTGGACTGTATAGGCTGTAATGATTTATTTATTAGGATTACCAACAGAAATTACAACAGTAAAACATAAATAAATATTCTACATAATAGATTAAAGAAGTTTAATTGTATTTCTTTATAAAGGTAATCACAACATGCAATAATCAAACAGTAAATTTGAAATAAAAAATAAAATAAAAACTAGGTTATATAATTAGATAAATTGATATAGATTTTTAAAACGAAAATATTTATATTTTATAGTTTCAAAAAGAAGAAAAAACAAAGTATAATATTTATTAAGTCTCTAAACCATTAAAAAACAGCAAACAATTACAAAAACTTCACTGCACACATCAAAATATTCGAATAAAGTAAAACAACGTTCGGTAAACAAACTATCAAAACCGAAGCATCTGCATAAAAAACCTACCGTTTTCCATAGTGAAAAAAAGTTTTCGAATTTGTAAAATCAGCAACAGGCAAATAGACTGACAGGCGCAAGGGCTTGAACCATTTCATATTCCATTTGGCACGGCATTCGTGACGTCGATCGAGAGTTGAAAATTTAAAAATCAATACAAAAACTAAATTTTACAACGCGTAAACCTAAATATTAGTTTTGGGTATTACTAGTTCAGACTTGGCTTTATATTGTGATTTGAACGATATACTTAATGTAATAAAATATGAAAGTCAATATTTATTTATTTCGTGAGTTGCCAGTTTGATATGAAAACTACGAGTAGATTTGCGTTGAGTCCATAATGTTTAAGAAGGAAACTGCAATACACCACAGTTAGCCATTTAGAAGTGAAGTATATACAATTAATATTAAGGTATTTAAATTTCAAGAAGGTATCACATACGAGTAGGTAAGATCTTTTCTTTTTAAAAGTCCTTGGAAATGACAAACTACGTTGACAAAGGTTTTGTTTCACTTTGTACTTGAGTCCTTTTTGATTAAGGATTTCACTTTCGTCCGAATTTTTTAAAATGTTTGTATACTTTACATACGACCATAACACTTTTTCATAAACAAGCTCTTCTCGTTTTGGCTATTAGCACTCTCAGAAAGTTCAGAAAAACCGTTTCTACATTAGCTAATTAATTTTGGTGAAAAACACGGTAATTATTTCCAGCGGAACGTGTTTATTGTGCCGACCCTTTATCACTTCAACTTCGCAGTCTACTGCTCTATCCATCTATGTGTGGAGCGGGGGGTCTATGCCACGACCACCAACGCAGCCAGCTAGTGGTCTGACCGTTTTCTCCATATTTAATTTCATATTTTTTTTTCATTATTTTCTAATGTCATTTACATAGGGTTGTTCACAATTCAACATTTTTGTTGCCACTTACAAAACAATACTTCCAAAATATCAGCACAAAAGATAAAAGAAGATTGAAAAATGTTTACAAAGGTATAACCAATTAAAAATTTCTTTATTAAACAAGTACTTTCTTTCACAGTAATCTTCTTTTCCGACCTGTCCGTTTGGCTTTCTGTTCGTTTTTGTTTAGCAAAGTTAGCAAGTTGAAGCATTAAATCAACTTTGAGAGAATTCACGATCTTAAACTTTTGTTAAGTAAAAGAAAATTTCAATATTTGCCGAATTTATAACAATTATTATTGTAGAATGAATCAAAATAAGTTTATCTACGAGTTCGCGTCTTTTTAAATGAAATGTACTTAAATAATTAAAAGAATATCAATTGTTTATTGGCCATTTTTTAATCCGACTACACTTTGTCAATCATATATATAACTAGGTGTGTCGCGCGGTTTCACCCTCCTAAATTAAAGAAAAAATGCAGTATCCAACACAAAAATAATTTTAAAATTCGAACTAGTCTATTCCTGAGATTAACGCGTCCAAAAAAAAATTTTTTTTGAGCTCTATAAAATACTTTACTTACTTTTATAACATATTTTTTGTACTAAGAAAATAAATGATCAGCTGCTCCCTCAACTACTGGAGAATACTGAGCTTTAAACAAATAATATGAAAATGGAATATATAAATGTTCCATATATCTACTGTCTATATATAAAAATCCGTCCACAAACAATATCTTTTTGAATCATGGACGAGTGTTTGTACACAGCGCTCTCATTGTTTCCAGGCTTCGTTCCAGAGACAAGTTATTGAAAGATAAAAAGATCTAAATGACCCACATATTAAATAAGTAATACGTAATATAGTCAAGTATTCAAATTATTTTCCCCACCCCTAACCTACATAATAGCAAGTTAGATAAATTTACTACTAACGTATTGATTAACAACACATCTAGCGCTAATTGCGTATCATGAATATAATATAAGGCTCTTGTGTAAAATTAAACACGTTGGTAAAACAACAACATCTTCGAATTTCAATTTATTATTATTTCTTTATCATTAAACGCTATGTTATAAATAATTTTCTAATCAAAATTACTTAATAAAATTTTAATATATAATTAGCAACTGCCTTTATGTCACTTTTTACTTTTTATTACTTTCTGTTATTTTTTAAATATAGTGTCTAGTTATGTATTTTATAAAGAATAATATTTTTATATATCAGTGTGATCCTATTTTGGCCATATTTGTACATTATATTGTAACATACTATTGTAACATAACGCTGTCGGATTGCCTATAAAATAAATAAATAAATAAATGTCGCGCCGAAGACGCTGCTGCCCGTCTTCGACCTGTGTATTTCAAAATCAGCAGTTGGATGGTTATCCTGCCATCGATATCCTGCCTTTAATTAAAGGGCTTGATACAAGGTTTAAAAAAAGTATATCATGATTATTATTACCGTAATACTAATAAAAAAATACACTGAGAAAGTTTTAAAAATGTGGACTTTGCTCTTTCCCATAACTATGGCAAGCAAGCTGCGAGTCGCGCTTCTTCCTCGCCTCCTAGATGACGATCAACTTTGGGGCGTTTCCAATAAAAAAAATAATAACCCAATTTGGACTACTCTGTAAAAAGTTATGCATGGTCAAACATAAAAATATATATACGTGAAGACTTTAGAATCTCCTCGGTTTTTTTGTCGGTTGTAAAAAGACGTCATCTTTCTTTGCATTAGAATTAAGTATAGTAGATTAAAAATTTTCTTATAAAAATTTTGCTAAAGGTCAGGCTTACGTTACTTTGAGCACAGTGAGATATCTCTCCAGACTTGCTATCAGTTCCCTACCTACCCTAAAAAAATTACTGAATAAAACACATGGGTAATATGAACATTCCCGGCGAGAAATTTATGGGGTTGGGGGAAAAGGGGGTGGGGGGTAGAAGGGAGTGTGGGTTTTTCACCCCCCTGGATAACTATTTTCGTGTAAACCCCGTTATTACAGAGATATCGTGGTTGAAGTTTTGAGGTTCAATTTTTAAATCAGAAAAAATTAACCTACCACCTTTAAGGTTAGAGTAACGCTTGGCTCCGGCGCTGCAGGAAGTGCAGCCCTTCCACCCTTGCGTGCGAGGGCAGCCCTCCCTCCGCGTCTCCGGCTTAAAAAAACACTCTAGGGGTAGGGCAGACCAAGACCACGTGGACAGTGGGGTGCTCCGATTCGGTTTTGGGTATTTTTCGAATTTCTATACCTATATTCTAGCACGCAATGTTACTAATTTTATTGGAATATTATGTCTGACGCGTTATTTTGTTTAAAAGTGTCTATTTGTCAGTCGTTAAAGGTCAGTTCGTATCGTAGTTTGATCTTGCAGTAAAAATCGTTTTTACATAAATTTGTTTGAAAATAACGCGTGATAGTCGCAGAACGGAGCATGAGTATACTTCCCGCAGCACCGGAATTAGGGTAGAGTCAGAAATAACAAAAATTTAACCTCCATAAAAAAATCTACCTGTAATGTATATAATAGCCAAACACATGAATTGAACCGATTACATAATTTGTCTAATTAAACAGACAAAAATTAAAAAACAATTATAAAAACCCGCCTGCGTGAATAATAATTAATAGAAAATAAACTGAAAAGGCTGGAACAAGATAAAAATTTAATAATTACACAAAGGCAGCGAAATAAATCGAAACAATACCAAACATTGTGTACTGTACACTTAAAATTATCAATACGGTAGTCCTTCGAAGTTTTATGCAACATTATTTTTATTTCTTTATTTTATTTAATTTATAAATATTACTGAATAATTCTAAGCCTACGTAATCAGAAGATTTATGATTTTACAATAAACTTCTTTAATTAAGTCCACCGTCTTGTCGTTTTTCCTCCCACCTTCTGTCAACATTAGCCTCAAGGATAAAAGACACAAGTCCCATTACTCAATGTTTATTATAATATAAAATTAAGTTTGCAATGTAAATCAAAATTTATATTGAAATAAGCTTCAAAAGGACTTTTACATCATTATTTTACAAAATAAAACCTTTATTTTTCAGAAAATATTCGTGATTATTAATTACGCATATCTGCTAACGCCAAGTGGCGCAGCGTGATGTTATAAGATTAAATCCTCCTTGATACGAAAAGAGGTGTAAAGCTGGCAGTAAGATGATTACATGATATTATAAAAATTAAGTTTAAAAGGAACGAGGAAATGGAAGGAAACAAACAGAAGGTTACGACAAAAAATATTTGAAATTCCAAGAAATAAATAAGAAGTAGTATGTTGAGACTCGAAAATATTGTGTTTCGGTTGATTAAACGCTTGATTTTAAAAAATGAAGTAGCTATAGTTCTAAAATTATTCTTAACAAAATCCCGCGAGCTATTATTTAAATAATTCACATTCAAATAAAACACATTAAAATCATATGCCACACATTATAAAAATTACATTTCATACAGAGATATGTATATAAATAGAACTCAGTCATTAAAAGGCCAGGTCACAGCTCACGCGGTGATTTTTAGCGGAGCTCGTTTGAAACAAAGCGAAAAATTTTATTCAAGGTGAGATAATAACAATGATATTCTGTTGAGGCCGAATATAAGACAGTCGCTATATACACTGTAAAAGGAGAAAAGGTGCACGGGATTTTATTGCGTAGACAACACTTTACCGTGAACAAAAAAAAATTGCTTCATATATAAAGTTGTATGAGATATATTTTATTAGTTTTATTCAACTACTATCCACGTCAAATAGAATATGTTTAACTTAGATAATTGTATATATAAAATTGTAACATTGCATACATAAAATTGTACAAGTCTCCACAAAACATAATAGTAAGGCTGTTATAACGAGAAATAATAAAAAATGAAGTTTCGGCGTCGATGCAGGCGACATCGTTCTATTAGCTTGAAAAACTTTTAAGTTAAACTCAAAATTTTGAGAAGAGAGACAGAGAAAAAGAGGGGGGGGGTTAAAATATTTTTAGTCATTTACAGTAAACAGTTAATTATTTACAATTATGAGACTTAATATTTTTCTAGAACTCACTTAAATCAACTAACTATCAGAATAAAAAGTATATTTTTCTCTTTGATGATATTTGTAAAACAAAATTTAAAAGTTACAGCCAACACTATTATGTTACTTCAAAGCTCTCGTTTGCGTTTTATATGTACCTTTTATTTTTATGTCATGTATAAAAAAATTAAAGCTTGTTGAATGAAAGAGCAATTACATTCATATATTTTTATTTATCCATACAGTTTCAATTTTTATTAGCAGTATGTTATATATGTAAATATGTTACAATGATTGTAATTTTCAGTAATATATAGCCTATTAAAGTTTCTTTCGAAATAGTTACTAATGCGATGTTTTAGGCTGAGTTTGATAAAGACTGCACAATTAATCACTTCTACGGATCATTATAAATATCTGAATTTAACAAACAAAACAAAAAATAATATCTTGAGTCTTCAATTATATTCAAATAAAACAGGCGTATGCATAAGAAATGAGGTTGTATTCATATCAGGAATTCTGAGTATCAAAGCGTGTAGATAAGCGTTGAATAACTATTTTCAATACATAATAGTTACTGTTAATAATAACCAAAGTATTTAATTAATCATTTATTTTTACTTTAAAATAATAATATTAAAGTAAAAAAAACATTGTTTTTTTTAATCTGTAGAATTAATAATAACAACTTGTATTATATGTTAATTTTTGAACTTTTTTTCGTATTACATTCGATAGCTCTAATAATCAGAATATTACAGTACCTCATAGTTTGGTAGTAGAATGAAGTAAATCAACGGAATAATTCATGAACTTTCAAATATGTAACAATACAGCTTCTACTGAAGTATTATTGAGGTACTCAATTTAATAACCAACAGAGCATTTCATTAAATTTGTTAATTATTTATTCGCTATTTCACGCTAAAGTAATTAACTGGTAGTCGCGGAGCAACAATCGCTGCGCTAATGACTCCTGGAGCGGTGCTCGACCGCGTAAAACATTTTCATGCACCAATAATGTACAGTTTTTTTTTTTTTTTTTTTAATATATACGACTAGAGTGGCAAACAAAATACGGTAAACGTAGAGTATAAATAGATGACCAGAAGTATCGCAAGTGTCTTGCTTAACCTAAGAACCTCGCCAAGAGCTCTGCCCTTCTAACCCAGGTTACATTACCACAGGAACACATCACTACTTGATGACAGTGTTAATTAGCTGTCATATTCTGTAAAATTGGGGTGCTTCCCCAGGGGGTTGCTCAAAAATTTGAGCTATATTATATATTTCCAGCGGTATTTTACCTCAATGAAAAGATTTTAACTTAAAGTGGAAAATTTAATTAATTTCTGTTTTTTTTTTCCTTACAACTTTTTTTAGCTTTACCGTTAATCTTAATGACGTATGGAAGCATTTTTTGGATCAATACTTTATAACTAATCTACGTATTTTGAAACGTATCTGAATTTTAAGCATGCATAAATTTACTTAATTTACTAACTATTGAACAGTGATGTTCTTTCAATTAACGTTGTAAAAAGAAACATACACCGTCCTTTATAGCACTGAAATCTAGACAATAGTATTTTTGAAAAATAATAAACCTATTTAAAAATTTTGTAATATTGAAAGTTGAAATAAAAATCTGATAACGATTCCTATTCCAAGCGTTCATTTTATTCAAAAAGTTCGAGTGGACCGTCCATTCGCACGGTGCAATTTTAAATTAAAATTCGATCCGCCGAATAAAGCACGAAAAAGCCAAGAATTACGAACCGAATAGACGGAGATCGCCTAAACTTTTATTAATAAAAGTGTAAGTAAGTCAAGAACGCCTTCAAGCTCCACAGCGTGGGAATAATAAGGAGTAAGGGAAATTGATGAGCGCCGCGTGCCTTCTTGACGCCCCATAGCGTTACACTGGCCCTTTATGACACCTGGAAAAATGGCATCCATCTATACGTAATAAAAAGCTCTTATCTTTAGTAACATAAAATATTTTTGGCAGTATCCAAAGGGATCATTGATTGATACAAAAGCCTACAGTATTATATTAAGGTGTTTCTATGTTATGTTACACTCCGTGTTAAATTTATTCAGTGCAAATTACTGTACTTTGTAGCAGCTCAAAAACAGAAGTGACATTTTGTCCCTTTCTTTTCGATTTATAACAAGAATTACGATTAGAATCAGTCTGGGATATTAACTCACTTTGACGACTTAAATTACATACGCTTCAGCCTGTATTTTTTTTATGTCACTAGTTAGGCAAACAAGCGTACGGCTCACCTGATGGTAAGCGATTACCGTAGCTTATAGACACCTGTAACACCAGAAGCATCGCAAGCGCGTTGCCGGCCCAATCCCCAATCCCCCCAGGAGCTCTGGTCACCTTACTCACCAACAGGAACACAATACTGCTTGAAAACAGTATTATTTTGCTGTGATCTTCTGTAAGGTCGAGGTACTACCCCAGTCGGGCTGCTCCATATTTTGAGCAGGAAATTCCTGCTGTGCCCTACCTCAGTTGATCATATCCTACTACGGGCATAGGCCCCTTTCTCCATGTAGGAGAAGGATCAGAGCTTAATTCACCACGCTGCTCCAATGCGGGTTGGCGGATATATACTACTACTATGAGTAACGATCGCTATCAAGTATCTATGATAACAACCGCGACCGACGGCTTAACGTGCTCTGCGAGGCGAGATGGGGACACCTACAAGGATTAGACATCTAAACCGGAAAGAAATATTTGTATACTAGCGACCCGCCCCGGCTTCGCACGGTTGCAAAAACTATCAGTGTTCCTCTATTATATTATGCATGTTTTATACATATAAACCTTACTCTTCAATCACTCTATCTATTAAATAAACCGCATCAAAATCCATTGCGTAGTTTCAAAGATTTAAGCATACATAGGGACAGAGAAAGCGACTTTGTTTTATACTATGTAGTGAAATATAAATATTTATCCCGAGCGTGAATCAACACCGCAAACCGTCAGTTTTTTAGGCGAATACTCGCACCACTTCACCAGAGCGGTTGTTACTCCAAGTATAGAAGATAAATGAAATACCAGAAATTGTTGCAACATCATCGACCTATATTAATGGTATAAATGTTAAAAGTTTGTCTTTATAATGCTATAAACTAAGTATTCGGTGAGAGAACGATAAATTCATATCGAGTAAGGAAGTCGAGGCGTTCCCTGTGGTATATTGTTCTATTAAGCCAACTGCGCTTCGTATAATGCTACCGTGTTTCAGTAAGAAACGTTCCAAGTTAATAAAGCAAGAAATATCGATACATTTTCATAGATTAACGGTTCAATGTGCTCTTTACCATCATATTTTATGATTTAGCTAAAATAATAAAATTGAATATATTAGAAATTGATACTAATTGACTTACATTAAAAAAACCCAAAAGTGCAAATAAACTGTATCAAATTTATGCTTACTTTTGCAGTTCAAATATACAATTATAATAAAATTATTTTGATTCATTGCTTTTTTGTCTAACCTTACTTATTGATGTAAACTGAATTCGTTTTTTTTTTTCCGTTTGTAAATAAATATAATTAATTCGTGCATTATACACAATATATAAACAATATAGGATGTAAACATTTGTGATTTTATACAAACGATCTCGAATACGAGTATGTAGCTAACATTCTTATATTTACTAATTTTTATATCACATAAATATCAGAATAAATCTCGATAAGCGTAATCGTACGAAAAATAAACAGTGTTGCGAAGTAACAAGAAAATCAGTGGAAGAAAATATGGTGGTTAGAAATAATAGCAACCGAATTTATATAGTACGTGAGAAATGGTCTCTACACTCTATAGCAGTGAAATACAATTTTTTGTATAAAATATCCGCAATAAAGATGAACGTTCATTGTACGCGATTCTATGAAAATAAATATGATATTCTACAAGCTTTGATCGTTTAGTAACGTTTTTCTTTTTGTTTTTCGTCAACCGGAAATGAAATGTAATAAAACCATATACGATTTTATCGTCTCAAATAATTATAATAATTGTCACTTTACGAAATTATAAAAAGTAGTATTATACGTGAGTTGATTTCACATTGAACAATAAAAAGATCATCGAACGCTTATCATGTTGACGCTGTTTCAAAATTAAATCCATCAGATATATAGTTTTAATAATTGATTAATTAAAAAAAGTAATAATATTTTTTTTTTGTTGTTGATGCTGGGAGAGCAAGCAAATCTATAATTTATGTGGAGTAATTGTAAAGTTTTTTTTTTTTTTTTTTAATAAAAAAATAAAAAATAAAATTGTGAAGTTTATTTTTTTTTTTTTTTTTAAATAGAGGCAAACATCTTTAACCTCAGCGTATTAATATATATGATATGATGATACTCATCTAAATTGTAAAACGAACATTTTGACTTCACCTCTAATAGATTAGTTATAAAATAAAATCATTTCTAATCATATTTTCAAGAGAAAATAATTATGTTTTATTTTCTCCTCTTAATCGCTTCTTTAACCAATTATTATTTTTCAACACGAAACCAAGCAAAATTATTGTATTAAAATACTGTTAAAATACCTAAAGCTATATTTCAGATGAAGTATCACCCTAAGTCCTTTACCGTTAGCCTCATTCACGATAACCTCTTCAGCCTTTCAGTGATGTTTGCGGTACCAATGGAATTACGTGACTCGTCTGGCGAATCAAAAAATTGGACCATTTTGTTTAGGCTTTTGGTTAGAAGAGAAATGCAGATTTTTAAATGCAGTTGATTTTTATGTGCAGTTTCATGATTTGGTTTTATGATAGTTGATATTTATTATTATATATTGTAATATTGTATATATTTTTTTGTACATATACTACGACTGGTTGGCGAAAAAAGCGAGCAGCATTAATCCGCCCGTTGTAAATACTTGTTTAAGTTCAATTTAAAATGAAAGTTACAAACAAAATTAATATTTTTTTAATCAAATTCATAACTAATTTTTAAGAGTGATCCTCGATATTTTTTTATTTATTTATAGAAGATGGGGTAAACAGACAGTTGACTCACCTGGTGGTAAGTGAAAACAACATCCACAGACACCCGCTACATCAGAGGATTAGCCTTAGCCTTGCCTTTCAGACAGGAAAGTGCTCCTTTTTTGAAGGTTCCTATGTCGTATCGGGTCGGAAATACCGTAGGTGGTAGCTGGTTCCATAAAGTGGTGTGCGTGGCAGGAAATCTAGCAAAAATCGAGCTGTGGTAGACCTCCGGACATCGAGGAAATGTGGGTGAAATTTGGAATTTTGACGCGACGTCCGGTGGTGGAATTCAGCTGTAGGTATTAATCCGAACAATTCCTCAGAACACTCCCTGTGGTAGATACGGTAGAAGATGCAGAGTGACCTGACATCTCTACGCAGCGCCAAAGAATCTTGTCGCCGACGATTCGAGCCGCTCGGCGTTGAGCACGGTCAAATGGAAGGAGCTGGTATTGGGGCGCTCCAGCTCATAGGTGAGAGCAGTATTCCATTTGTCATTCACAAAAAATAAACAATTTCCAAAAACAGTAAAAAAATATACACCTCGTTTTCTCGATTTATATTTTAAAATATTATTCATAAATATTAAAAGTTTAACAAATGTAATAACAAATGTTTCGGAGAACAGTTTTTGAGTGATGCTAATATTTGTATTACAGACGAATAGACGTTGTCCTGTCATACGAACTGTTTTCTGAAATAATCCAATATTCTGTGTAATTTTCCTTATATATTTTATGTAAAAACTCTTAAAAAACACTGAGCCATTTGCTTTAATTTATATAGATATGACTGAAGAAGACGTAAAATCTGTTGGATCGTTATTTTCAACTCTTGATATCAATCGTTACTATTGGTGGCAAAATCATTCACAAACAACGGAACGCAGCAGTGTGACGGATTAAGCTTATACCATTCTCGTGTAGGAGAATATGCCTTTGTATAATAGTTCACAGGCTGTTTTAGTTCACATATCAGTGACCAACAAAAACGATAATATGTACAATAATTCATAAATACTATTTCAATGCTCGTTTTTATTATTTTAGGATTTTTGTATTGTAGTAGCTTAGACCACTTAGTATATGAATATGAAAATTAGATGACGTAAATGGTTGTGTTTGCTCACAAACGAAAAAAAAATCAACTTTAACTACATGGATCAAGTAATACGACGTAGGTTGATGAAAAAATAGTCAAGTAAATACGCATTATTGGAGATAGCTTAAAAAGTAGTCATCAGATCTCAATCAACTTAATTTAAAAAAGACCATGTGCCGAGTACTAGCTTTCAACTAAAAAACTGAATCACTAAAATCGGTTTACCCAGTAAAAAGTTATGAGATATAAATACAACGACGGTCAACGAAAAAATTATAAAGCAAATACGCATTATTAAATTTACCTCAAAAAGTACTCGTCACATCTCAATTTATTTTGAATGGAACAACATGACATGCACCACCTTTTGATTACTAAAAAAGTGTGTATGCAACTCACACATGGCGGGCGTGAAACTTCTGGAAAGTTGTAGGAATATAGGCCGTTGTGATTTGTTCTATCGACGATGATCACGGTCTCGTGAAAAAGGTCGTAAGCGCTTTTTAGCGGTAATGTATTCTATCTCATTCTCTCCTATGCATTGATGTGTTTGTTTCTTAATCATAACACATTTTCGTTCCATCGAGTTTCAAATCATACCAATTCTAAAGAAGTTTCACTTCAAAAAAATAAAAAACGTCGAAATCGTTCAAACCCGTCAAAATTCCCAAGATTATAATCTGTGATTTCAATTTACATTTGCCAACCAGTGGCAATGGTTGCATTATGCTTTCTATGCTCGCTTGGCTTGAGTCTCGGGAAACGTCAAATAATAACCTAACCTAATTTTATCATCATCATCATCATCATTTCAGGCTATCGCAGTCCACTGCTGGACATAGGCCTCCACAAGTTTACGCCATGAACGGCGTGAACTTGTGTGTTTTGCCCATAGTTACCACGCTGGGCAGGCGGGTTGTTAACCGCAGGGCTGCCTTTGTCGCACCGAAGACGCTGCTGCCCGTTTTCGGCCTGTGTATTTCAAAGCCAACATTCGGATGGTTATCCCGCCATCGGTCGGCTTTTTAAGTTCCAAGGTGATGATGGAACTGTGTTATGTCTTAGTCGCCTCTTAACGATACCCATGGGAAGAAAGGAGGTGGTTATATTCTTACTGCTGTAACCACACAGCAGTAATCTAATTTATGCCTTTAATATTCTGTCAGAAATTGTATAGAGAAAATTGAAGATTTTATAAAAGCATTTATCATACACTAGCACGGGCCCACTTCGTTGGGCGTTAATTATTTTTGTGATGCAAATATATACTCGTAGTAAAGTTTTCATCTCGCTCGCATTTCTCCGACTTGATTTGCACATACTGTTATTTTAACTGAATTTGCTGTTCCATAACAGTAAAATATAGCCTATATCACTCTTGAATGATGTAGCTTTTGTGTTAGTGAAAAAATTTTTATGATCGGATCAGTATTTGCGAAGATTATCAGATACAAACAAACAAAGTTAAAAACTTTGCCTCTTTATAATATTAGTATACATTATGGGCTCACACAAAAAATCAATTACTGTAATTAGCCATTTTCAATTGCAACGAGTGACAGTAAAATACAAACAGTAGTGAAAATGACGATTTTTCAATGGGAATTCCGAATATATTGAAGGACATTGACTTTCGCAACTAACGGTGAATTTTAAATGATTTCTAATTTTTATTTTATTTTATTTTATTTATTTATTTTATTTGAGGAACAACAGCTGAGAAATACAATGTACAAAATTATATAGAATTAAAAAGCTACCAATATTTCCACACTGTTAAGTTGGTAGTCACAGAATATTAAAAAGAAAACTTACGCTACATATAAGCCGTAGTAACAAAAACACGTATAGATTACAAAATGTGGTTAGTTAAATGATGTAAGTAAACAGAGTTAGGTGCAGTCAAACTTTTGATACAATTATAAAACTATACATATAAAAAATTAGTTAGCCTTCAGGTTACCATCGATAAGGCCCATTTTGTAGAGAACACATACAACACACACACCGTCTTCGTCGCGAACATCTTTCACCGTTCAAAAGATACCTATCAAACATAAAATCCCATGCGAACTATCCTCCATCTGTCTGGTGGTGTTTTATTCCTTTCAAAAATCAATCAACTACCAACTTAACATTTTGACACCATTCACAATGGTTAAAAAAAGAAGAATATACCATCACAAATTAACACTACTATTTAGTAAGGAGTAAGAAAACCTATTAAAAATCCTAACCTTAATGTCCTAGACCTAAAGTTTTTTTGATAATAAAATTTAATCCTAATTTTAATGCCAATGTAAAGTTTTTTTTAGTAACTATCTAGATGAGTCGCCTTAGCTAAGTACATACAGCTGTAATATTTGAGTAAAACTTCATGTAAATAACATCCTAAAGTGTTAATCTTCCAACTCAACACTCAGTTAATGATGATTGAACTTCAGATATTGAAGTTCACTTAATCATCGAATACTAATCATACACCTAGGCATATAAATTATTAATTTTTATTGATTTATAGAATAAAAACGCCGAGTATTGGTACTTGTTTGATTGGTTAGCGTTTATGGCTAATTCATCGCTTCTATGAGTCGTGACGACATACTATATTGTTAATAAAATTTTAGTTTAAAACTTGTTAAGGACCATTATTCACTTCATTATGTTCCTCATTTTAATATTATCAAAGCTTCATGTCAAAAATAAAAATGGCTAGTAAATTTCAATTATATGGTACGTTACGTTTAAAAAGATTTATTTATATCTTTTTTTGAATTCCGAACTTTTTCGTTTATAAATTTTATTATACAGATATAACAAAAATAAACTGGAACGGATGCAATCGTTAGTTGTATTGGTAATAGCCTCATCGAATAGCCTGCTTGTTAAAGCAACGTTTTATGTATGCTATTCGCTTCATCATTATCTCGAGTGACGTCGTTAGCCAGTTTCCTGACCTCAGATTATTTTAATTCTTACATGAAATGATCTTTTTTAACTGTTAGATAACTGAAATATTAATAAATCAAAAATAAGCGTTTACTTGTTACGCAGAACAGGATTTAACGCTTCTTAATGCGTTAAATCTTGCACAAGATTTATACAGTAATAAATTTATTTTTCGAGTTTTGTAGGAGTTTCCTCTTTATTTACAAGAGGAAGGGTTAGTGCTTTGTCTTCCATGTGGCTCCACTGCAGTTTAGCTGATAAATTACGTACCAAGCGCAGGTATTTTTCATAACAACGAGGCCAATGTACTCTGCAATGCAAGGGAAGGATGATTCCAAAATGAATATTTAGTTCAAAAACAAATATTATAAATAAAGAAAAATATTTTCATCTCTAGATAAAATTAATAACCACCGTTATTTTAATTAGGCATTCGCACTACCATACCGAATCGGTTACGCATGTAAAACAACGTTAAGCTAACATATTAAATACCATTACTGAAAGGCTGGCAATGAATAATTTGCGACGCAAGTCACATATGAATTAATAATTTGAGCACGACTTTTAAACGAGATATAACAAATCAAACAAATGATTGATATAGTGAAATCCTTAAACTTTCTCCAAAATGTTCGTCGATTTTACACTTCAAGTGATATTCAACAGAGAAAAACAATCATATTATATACAAATATTTTCTAAAATTAAATTCCGCTGCTGGAATTTTTCACTATTAATTGGCGAAACGATCTGAACACTTAAAATATAATAACCACTGACCGCAACTACTGCACTTGTTTGTTTCCAAAGTTTAATTAACCAAATATTTTAAAACGCTTTTTTTTAACCATCAACAAAAAGTCGAGATTTTTCTGAAATTTTGTTACGCATAACCGGAGCAATAATCAGCCAAAGTAGAAGTCCATTATTAAAATTCTCACAGACGACTTTCAACCATAACAATATTTTCAAGTCAGTAAGCTGGAAAAAAAAACTGCGCTTAAATGGATTTAGCATATTTTATGATAATATTAGGATGTACAAACGATCTTCAGAATTTTTCGGGTGCCCTAATCACCAGGCCAACATGGCTTATAAAGATATGAAATTGAAAGGCATTTAATACATTTCTTACTGACTGACAAAGGTTATTAAAATTATGTTTCTAGCGAACAGCTATCAAAATGTTGATTGACAGATTTAGAGTTAATTAAAAATTTATTTGTAATTATTTTCTTAAACAAATTCAACTTGCTATTATATATTTACATCTGAAATATTTTTAATTACAAAATATTTGTAGTAATTACGAAAATATATTAATGTTGTAGCATTATTCTTCGTCTGACATTCTTAAACGTTTTGGTTCGAAACTCAAATGATGATTGAAATATATTCATTCTTCAAACAAATGTACCAGATTATATACTTATACTATACTAGCTGACCCCGCAAACGTTGTTTTGCCATATATGTTATTAATCCCCTTAATCCCCCCTCCCTTATAACTTAAGGGTATGAAAAATAGATGTTGCCCGATTCTTAGACCTACCCGATATGCACACAAAATTTCACAAAAATCGGTCCAGCTGTTTCGGAGGAGTATTGTAATTAACATTGTGATGCGAGAATTATATATATATAAGATAATTCTAATCACACCCAATATCGATGTTCATTTATTTTTTTTATAATTAAATTAATTAAAATTTATTATAATCGAAATCTTAATATAGTAAAAAACATCGTATTTGTGTATGTTCGTATGAAACTGATTTTCATGCGATTTTCAACAATAGACAATGGTTCCTTAAGAAGACTAACATGTATAATTTGTTATGATATTATATAAAGTTGTTTACATGTGACAATAATTTCTAAAGAAATCGATTTTTTTTAAATATTTAATATAAAATGTACGGTAGGATTATTACTCTTATAAGTATAGGCCTACAAAAAGTCCGCAAAGATAACATATTTTTTGAGGCAGCTCACTATACTCATTGTAATTTCTAAAAAATTGTCACTAGTAATGTAGTAATTCGAAAGTTGCTTAGACGAATACAGTATTAATCCTAACTAATTAAAATACGTAAGTTGCTAAGAATTTTATATACACTATGATTTTCCTTTACAATATGTAATTTAAGCAAATACGAGTATGCTAGGAGTTTTAGCTGAATAAAAAAGACTGCGCGAAAACATTATCGCTTGATGCGAACCTCAGGCTCTCCTCATATACGCCGTGGTCAAGTAAATTCCTATACGGTTATAAAAATAAATACTACAATAATAAAATAAATGTAATAATAAACAATTATCTGCTTACATATTAAACATAAGATATTATATAAATTATTTGAGCACATTTACCCAACCAAATAACATTCATCAAACTGTTAATACTTGAGAGATTTTTCTATTTGCTTACTAGATTAACTTTTTCTTTTTCAGTCGGATGATGTTTTAATATTCATAAAAAGGAAGATTACTTCATAATATGTACAATAGGAAGGTAAATATGTTTTTTTAGCAAAGTAATAACAATCAGCAAATACCTTGGATGTGTGTGCCCATATTTAAACAAATTTATAAAAAACAAACTAAAATCTCGCTGAAATCGAATGTAACTAGGACTGTGTAGTATAGTGTGTAGTAGTGTGTGTAGTGTGTGTGTAGGTGTATGTGTGTGTAACTAATCGAATTTAGGTACTAAAAAGCACTATACGTTTTAGTTTTTAGGAGTTTTTTCCTCGTTAGTTTTTTAATTCAGTTTTTCCTAATTTAAAAACGAATATTTGAAATTTCTGTGCTACTTTTAAAGACGGTTAATATTGTGGTATAAAACGGACTAATAACGTTGAAATTATTTTTAGAACTACCTGAATCCTGTTGCACCGATTCGATTGCTTTTGAAAAAGAAAAAAATCTGAAGTCGCTGAACAAACTTCAAGCATTTAAAAAGTTCAACTGATTATGACATTTAAAACCAAAATAAAAAGACAGGTGTTACGGAATAATATTTTATATTTTATCCTATCTAACATTATGAACATAACTCCAATATCATTGAAGTGTAAGAAGAAACGTAGAAAACGGTAAAAAGTTACATAAGCAATTACATAATAACCTACAGAAGAAGAGAGAACCGTATATCGACATCACAAAAACCGCGGCCAAATCGACAAAAAAAAAGCAAAATTACTTCTTAGCTCTTATCCCTTCTCAGATTAAATTTCTTCGACATGACGCGGATGGTATACGTATAGTCGAGAGGCAGGCAAGTAGCACTTGAACCACCCAGAGGCGAGTTCTTAACGCCAAACGTCATTACTTCATGTCACTCTCACGACATTCGCTTTGGGAACCAAAATAAAACGTAGGGCGCGTTTACATCTTGACGTGTCGACTTACGTAGGTCAATGGAAATCATATCAGTCGATGACAGGACGACTAGCACAAAATTATTTAATATTGATTTTAAATGTTTTTGGCAATATTTGAATATGTATCGTACAATACTACTATAGTATATATTTTCTTATCTTATTTAAATCAACGTCTTTGTAATATTAAAAATCATTTTATCATAATGCTATAAAAATATTTTCATGGTAATTAAGTAGTTATGGGTTTGTAACTGCTTAAGCAATAGGCTATTGATGTAACTACAACCCTAAGCCATTATCAAATAGGAGTTGATTGTGATATAAAAAGGAAAAATAACGAAAAATGTGTGAGTAACACAAAAAAAATCGTACATATTAAAAATGGTTTATTTCATTATTCTCAGTATTGATCCTTTCATAAATTGAAAAGAATGGCCATTGTTTTCTATTTAAGAGCATAATAGCGAAAGGACCGCGGTCGAAATTCTCAAACATCTAAAAATAAAATAATTTCAGAATTATAATTCGCACCATGCTCATAGAATGCTGAGAAAATTTTATAGATGGTTATTCTTTTATTTGCAGTAAATAGTTTTTTTTTTTTGAAATCTTTGGAGTAATTACTCATATATATGAGTACATCACACGTTATAAATATATTCCTGTTATCTGATCCATAAATTACTTTGCTTAAAAGCCAGAATCTTTTAGGTTTCATTATATCTATCGTGGTAACAAAAACATTTAATTTCAATGAAATAACAAATTTCAAATATATTTTAACAATATTGTCCAACGTACAAAAAAAAGCTATTTCTGATCGCCTTTTCCTTAGCTAATTTTTCAATCATAAAAGTTAGTGGCTGTTGGGTTTTACTTATAAGGACTATAAATAAAGATCCATTAATGAAAAACTCAAATATAATTTTTTTATTTATTTTATTTATTTATTCTTTATTGTACACCACACAGAGTAATTTCATACAGAATTGTAAAGAAAAAAAAAAGTATAATGCACAATGAGGCGGCCTTATCGCTCGATAGCGATTTCTTCCAGGCAACCTTAGGGTTAGGATTAGAGGAAAAAAAAAAGAAATAAGTAGGTGGTGTATAATAAACGTACATCAAACAAAATAAGATACAACTAATACAAATAAAATATATATGATAAACTATTCAATATTCCTATAGGTATAAATATACACGTACATAACAATAAAATATAAGTACACGCTAAATAATACACACATACATATATACATACATACAAACATTTATACATATATATATAATTAAGTCCTATTAAGAGACAGATAATGGTCTTTTACGAGTTTTTTAAATGAACCAATGCTTTGAGCTTTGCGAATATGTAAGGGTAAAGTATTCCACAAAATAATAGCCTGAACAGCAAATGAACCTCGATAATATTTGGTCTTATGTACAGGCATTCTAAGCGTAAGATTTCCAGACGAACGAAGTACTTTACTGTGATCTCCAACGAATTCAAATTTGTTCTTCAAGTATAAAGGACTAGTTGGTTTAAATAGTACACAATACAGAAGTGAGAGAATGTGTAAATTTCGGCGAAGACGGATAGGAAGCCACTTAAGCTTAGAGCGAAAGTCAGAAACCTTATTATATATAACCTTATCTTAACATTAAAAAAAACTAAATTGCCGCAAGAATTCACAATAAAACAATGAAAAACTATTGTATCACTGCAGTTTATGATGTGACGTCCAACCGTCGTTTGATTAGACTTTTGACGTTATGAACGCCATCAAATAACATGGCTAGATAAATCCTAGCCGTGTCGATAAATGTCAAAACTGCCTCTGCGATACAATGAAAACGGGAACATTATATTCCGTAGGAACGACTCACGCAAAGACATTAACGTCGAATTGGTTACACGTGCAAAATGTTAGCTAAGTATTTTTACCGAAACTCAGCTAACTACTTTAACATATGTCGTTACTAATTTTGGAAATTCTTATGTAATGTGATTCCTTCTAAATTATACTGGAATATAAATTGATTTAAACATTACATTGCTTAACTTTTAATACTATATGTTACGACCCGATTTTACCTCATTACTTTTATGATAGCTATGGCCCACGTCTGACAATGGGATGTTGCAGTCTGAATTGAGCTAACTTTTTAGTGTTCTATTTCTATCTTTGGATTCGTAATAAGCGAATACTTCAATTTCAAAACAGAAAACAATGTTTCTATAAGAGCCAAAAATAATAACAAAATATTGCTTACACGAAGTCGATAAATTCAACTTGGGGATACGGAACCATTTTATGAGTCCTACTCACCCTATAATAGATATATTAAATACTTAAAGATAAATTATTGTTTATATATATGTATAACTTTAAACAGTTAATATTACTTGAAAATATGCGTATCTTTTTTCGTTTTTTTTTTTTTTTTTCTTAACATTTTACTATTACAAGAGTTCAAACTGAATTCAATCACTGTTCCTACGATCATAAATTTGGATGAGATTGATTTCAAGTTTTTTACCAATAGAAAGGTTAAAAAAGTAAAACTGTACACCCTCTATATCTTTCGAAAGATCTAACCTAAACAAAACATAAAAAAACCTTTACTCTCAAAATTGATTTTTCGTCGAAACAACATACAACCCTCGGTATAATACGATCGAGATCCCTTTTAGAGCAAAATGGATGGTAGCTGTTTCGTCAAAACTAGGTCCATCCATCATTAGGAGAGTCGCTCGCTCTGTTTAGAGGCTCTTCAGTTAGATTAACCGGAATCACACCAGTGTATTATCTAGTGTTCATTAATGTGATAATGTTGACTAAAATAGCTTTGACTTACAATATTTGCCATTTATTATTGAAATTAATTAATTCTCTTGAGTTTAGTTTTGTTACTATTAATAAAATACCCTACAAATTACTTCATACTATATTATAACAGCTAAAGCTAAATCACATTGCTACTTCTAAAAATCATAGATTTGATTTGCAAATTTTTTGTTTAAAGTTAAGTTCTTCATTCACAGTGATATTTCTGTTCTTACTTGTTATATATATTTTTACACGTGACAGTTATAATTATCACGGTATAGTTAATTTTATTGGAATACACGTTAATAATTTAAATGGTAACTAAACATAAGATAACACAGGTATAATTATTTCCTTCCCAGTGAATATAAAATAGAAGAAAAAAAGTATTATATTTACTTATATTCCCTGGACATTTTTATGATAAAGTACTTTCTGTGGTGTTTTCCTAGTATTCATTACTTACTAGTATGACCTAACTGGATTTGAATAGACATTTTTACTAGCGTATCAGTCTAATTATGATAAATTACTAACGTGTCTACTTTAATGACAATAAACTTTCATTTTAACTTTTATATATTACTTTCTGTGCCTGTTGACTTTGTCCGCGTGGAATTGAACAAATAAGTTATTGTTCAGTTCGCAGAGTTATAAAATAAAGTAATTTCTAAATGTAATAAGCCTAAATTACTCCTTATTACATTAGCTATCTGCTAGTGAAAGTCCCGTAAAAATCGGTCCAGCCGTTTCAGACAGACAAAATTGTAAAAAATGTTATTTTGTTATATATACAGTGTATATAATTATCCATTACATGCATTTAGTACAAAGCGTTTTTTTTTTTTTTTTTATTAATAGACACTCCAATATTATTTATTATTTGTATAGATGTGATTTATTTAATTTTATAGTTATTTAAATGACAGAAAAGTTAAATTAGTACCAATTCATTTTATAAGTACAAAGAGATTTTTCTTTATTTGCTGAATGTACTAATTTGCATAATATTAGTTTTTTACAAACAAAAATAAATTATGAATACAAAATTGATGATAATAATTATGTTACCCTAACGTATTGTATATAGTATTATTTATCTACGAGTTCCTAAGTCAGAAAAAAAGCTTTCATAAATAATTTGGTTATTTGCCCGTTCATTCTGACCAGATATTAAGTGATATTTCTTAATCGAAGGCATGGTACTGTAAGTGTGAAAAAGTATCTACATATAGTGTCGTACCAAATATACTGTACTGAAAACAATTGACAGATGCTACAGATGCAATAGAAAACTAGAAGTTAAGGTGTCCTGGTGTGACGCTGGTTCCCTGGGAAAGGGGACGGACGCTTTTGTGGGACGCAACCTGCGTTGACACACTTGCTCTGCCTCATGTCAGGGAAACAGCCTTAAAAGTGGGAGCCGCAGCGGAAAAAGCTGAAACGACTAAACGGCACAAATATTCGTCACTAAATCCAAATTACATCTTAGTGCCGTTTGCAGTCGAAACACTTGGACCTTGGAGTAGCAGTGCTAATTATTTTTTTTAAATGAGATAACTCTTCGCCTTATTGCCTCCACTGGTGACAAGAGGGCTGGTGCATTTTTTGCCCAGAGAATTGGCATAGCGATTCAACGGGGAAATGCTGCTAGCATTCTTGGTACAATTTCACGCGGACATGATTTATACCAAAACTATCTGTAAATACTTAGTTCTTAAGTTATGAATTGTAAATATGCATAATGTTTAACAAAAAATAATATTGAAGGTAACAACAACTTTTTCCTGCAGATGGCAGTAAATTCCATACATCTGAATCAGTCTGAGAATATTCTTGATAAAAAAAGAATAAATCATTAACAGATTCCTTGTCTCAATAGTCAGTAACAGGTATTTTGTAACCACTGCACATAAATAAATATGAGAGTGAAAGTCATAAAGTTATGAATAATCCCGATATCACTAAATTTATTTTACGAAACACTCCATCCGATGGTGCGTCAAGCGTCCCTTTTATCCGTCAAAATTATTTATTGTATTACACTAGGGTCTTTCAGTTATATTGAATATTGTAATCGCATAAACAATAGAAATATGATTCCTTTATTGTATTAGGAAGAGATTATGTTTTCCTTTAGCTTATTCGAATCAAAATGAATAATTTGTGTGAAAATAAAGAGATTTCCCTTCCATTACGATTGAAACAAAAAAATTCGGTCTCTTTTTGTTCACTTTAGCCATCGCAGTTCACTTCTGAACATAGACGAGATCAAAAATGGCGTGAACTCATATGTTTTGCCCATCATCACCAGCTGGGCTGGCGGGTTGGTGACCGCAGGGCTGGCTTTGTCGCACCGAAAACGCTGCTCCCCATCTCCGGCTTGTGTATTTCAAAGCCAGCTGTTCGATGGTTGTCCCGCCATCGGTCGGCTTTTTAAGTTCCAAGGTGGTAGTGGAACTGTGTTATCCCTAGGTCGTCTCCTACGACACCCGCGGGAAGAAAGGGGGTGGCTATATTCTTTGCTGCCGTAACCGCACAGCCTAGCCCTTTTTGTTAGCACTTTTACATTTTGTTAAATTTTATTAAACAAATGAATTGATAAAAAGCTGTAAATTACAAATTAAATTCATTAAGAAGACATCAGCTAGGTAGTATAACACAAATCATATCATCACACCAGTAAATAATAAATAATCACCAAGTTCTACAAATGGATAAAGGCCACCTATTGTGCGTCGGAAAAAAATGCTCGCTGTCTTCAAGTGACATCCAACTTGTGGTGACAATCTTACAAATATCCTCACTCTAGGGCTGAAAGGTAGCCTTAAGCATTGCGTTTGTCGAGATGCAGTCTTAAGCCTAGTACAACTGCTACTTCCACTCACTTTACCAACACACTGTTATGTACATTTCAACTAGCTAAATCCACGGGCAATGGCAGTTACTATAGTTTTATTTGTTAGAACTTGTTAAGGGACTTTTAATTTATGTGATAGTTCAATCGCCATTATCCATGTCTTGATACCATATCAACAAATGTAGATGTACTGCTCGATAACTGTTGCCTTTTTTAGGTTTGCGCAACCAGCGAATTGAAGACTCAGAATAAATAATTCCTCATATTAGCTTCATGCTTAAAATAGTATCAGCCTATTTAGATATTCTGGTATATGAAGAGGTAGTTTTCTCTGACAAGCTTGATATCAAACTCGATGATTTATTATATAACTTTCATTTTGTTCAAATTAATGAAGAGATCAACAAACGCATTGAAAGTTAGTTCTTCCTTGATTTGTTCCAGTTAAATCAGTGTTTCAAATCATTGTATTGTAAAATTTTAAAATTAAATGAAGGAAAACGATTTTATTCGAAAATAGCTGTGCCCGCGACTAGTCCGTGTAAAATAATAAAAAAAAAAATATTGTTCAGTTCGAAGTTTACAAAATAAATAATTTTTTAAAATAAAAGTAGCCTATGTTACTCCTTATTACATCTGCTATCAGCCAGTGAGAGCCCCGTCAAAATCGGTCCAGCCGTTTCAGAGATTAGCCGGAACAAACAGACAGACAGATAGACAGATAGACAGACAAAAATTGTAAAAAGTGTTATTTTTGTATATGCACCATATACATTTAGTAAAAATCGGTTATTTTAATATTACAAAAAGACACTCCAATTTTATTTATTAGTATCGATTAAACCTGTCTTGACTGTCTTTGACTCATAAGACCGCGCGTTATAATCATTTTACTTATGTTAAAATCTAATGACTGAGATACAAACTATTTAGGGTTCTGCACAGTTAGGATACAAAATCTAACTTATATTAAGCTGCATATTCTACCTATCACTTAACATAAAAATTATAAATAATGTAAACTGAGTATTATTATATTTAACAACAACAAATAATAACGAAAAAAGTAAGTAAGACGACCCCAAAAAAATACGTGCTTTTTCACCCCTTTAAAATTCTATATGGGTTCTATATATTTTAAACAGAAGTATTTTTAATACTTAAAAGCTTATCAAACTCAAACATAAATATATTTTTTAAATCTGCTGTATTTCTTATGTTCTCTGTCCATTAAAATATTCTGGTTTTGGTAAAATATCTTTTATCCTAATTGGTATGATTTTCCGCCAACCCGCATTGAAACAGCTTGGTGTATTAAGCTCTGATCCTTCTCCTACACGGGGAAAGAGGCCTATGCCCAGCAGTGGGATATTACAGGCTAAAGCGGTTTAGTCTTAAAATGATTTCAAAAAATAAAAAAATTAGTACGTTTTTGAGGTAATATCAATCTTTAAGTTATTTGTATTACTTATTATTTCAAATAAACAGACTTTTCACAAATCAGACTTATTTCATTAAAATGATAACAATATTTAATTATTAACAAAAACTCTACTTACATTAATAGTTTACTATATTATATATGTAACTCTCTAACTTCCATTCTCCTTTATTCAATAAAATCAAAATTATTTTCCTGACAAAGACCTTAACATCACATAGTTCACTGAACCGGGTTTCTGACGTAATAAGCTTCCCGAAGCTCTTAAGTTCCTTACAAAGAGCAAACTAAGAGACAACCACAAAACTTGTTTCAACAAAATATTTCGACTAGACTTGATAAAATCTTAAATAAAGTTGGATATTAATTATAGTGGAAGGGATTTACCCTTACAGTAATAATTTTCTAAAATGATGTTGCTTTAGTACTGATACTGACGCTGAAAAACGAATGTTGACGAGTAAAAGAAAAAACAAATGATATATCATTGTCATCGTTAGAACTCAACACAAATATAATTAATTAAATATTTTTACAGCTTTGATTTTAAGCAATAGTGTTATTTTCTTCAGTTACTAGACCGTAATATTCTATTTAAATTGTATATAGCTATTATATTTTTTGAATATGTAAACTTTACTGGCCAGTAAATAATTTGTTGTGTATCAAAATAATTCTGTTAAAAATATTCTCAGAACTTTTTAAATTAGATTGTAATTATCTGTCATATCTGTGTAAAAACACATTTATAAACGGTTTTATTTAGCTTGACCAGTTTATTTTTCTCTCTTTATTAAGTCCATCAGTAGTACAGAAAGTGATAGGTAAATACATTTATAACCAACACAAACTATCCTATATATTATATCTTGGATGAGAAAGACGATGTTATAACAGGGGTTTGAGACATAATATCTTAGATTCCATAGCAAGCAGCACATTGTGTAAGCAAAGGCTAATAAACCTATAACAACGGCTCTGAGTAAAAATGACTACGTAATACGGTATTTGTACCTCATATTATTAAAATAAAACTATTTTTAGTAAGTAATTAAATAAACTACCTTGAAAAACAATTGAAAAATGTACAACATACTATTGCGAGATTTTATAGTAATAAAATACCGTATAGCCTTAAAAAAAAATGTAGAACAGGGTCACCTACATTAAGTTATAAGTTTTATTTACTCGTATATTAAAGTCGCTACTGTATGATTATTTGTTTTTATATTGACTAACTAATGTTGTAGGTAAATGAAACACTATGTTATAATGTTAATGACATAATAAATTTCTTTAAGAATCACGATGTATAATAAATTTTTTTCTCGTGGCATAATAAATTTTTGTAAGCATAAAGATGTAGCTATTATTATAAATTATTATTATTCATTTTATTCCCAAATGCAGTAAAAATAGTTGGTGCTTGAAAAGATAGCATGGTGAGCAAAAATTCATATGTAATGTCATTATGCGCTTCGAGATGTTTACGACGCGTGCTGTGTCCTGAATTTCTTATGTATAACACTCTTGTTTTATTTCTTAAAAGTTTAGCGCTGACTTAGAATTATTAATAAAATTATTACGAAATACATTTATATATTTTTTTGAAATATTTAAGTTCTAAAATACAGTCTTTTAATTAAGAAATTACATAAATTATGCAACTAAACTGTTACAATTGATTCATGATATATTTTCAAATATAGAGTAAGGTTGTTATTATAATTGTATTTAATAATACATATATAGCTAACTTATGTTAAAAAGACTAATAATATAACAAGATAGGTTAAGGTCTTGGAATATGAAAAAAAATGTAATTAATTTACATACAATAACTATGATATAAAAAATAAACCTACCAAGAAATGAAATGATACTAAAGTAAAACGTATTCGTAATAAGAAAAAGTATTTCAAATAAATTGAATTCCAAAACCAAATATCTAAATACAATCTAAATATGTACGAGATATTATTTACATTACTTGGTTACTTGATGTACAACTTAGTTTGTAAGTGACGTGGCGCGCTCGTGTCGAACTACCCTAATTTCCTCGATCACATCCGCTTCGAAGTGATTTCTGATGTCTAACCTTTGAAACTATTCCAGTAAGAGCACCGTTGGCGTAGAAACTTCGTCTTTTATTTATCTTTCGTCATCAAACATTTTTCATTACTAACAACGACGTTCTTTTTGTTGTTGTTTTTTATATTTGTTGTCACGTTGTATAATGTTTTAAAAATTCTTTATTTTACGGTAAGTATTTAATTGACTAACTTCAAAGAAGAGGAATAGGTTTCCGATCAGATTGTTTTTTTTTAATGTATGTTAGTTGCTTCAAAACTTTTTACGAGGCGGAACGATTTTGATGATTCAATGTTCGAATTTTTAATCGAAAGGCTATGCTTGTCATGCGTTCCGATTCGACAATTATTTTTCAAGTTATATCTAAGAATGCGTATTTAATTAACGATTTTTCGCTGACTTACGTTGTATACCTCATAACTTTTTACGAAAGCTGATGCTTGTCTTGTGGTCTCATTTAAATTTTATTGAGATCTGATGACTACTTTTTGGGTAATCTTTGATAACGCCTATTTACTTTTACTTTTTTTTTCATGAAGTGTAAACCGCGTCTTGGCAACGCAATGTGGGACATTCTCCGGCCCGCTGGACCGACGATCTATGTAAGATTGCCTGTAGGCTAAACTGACTGAGATTTCGGCATCATTTAGGCATCATTTAGACATCATTTGGACATCATTTAGAAAACAACTTATTTGTCTTCGAAACAACTAATTCAAGTAAATTGCAACTAAACTTAGCATCAATATTTTTTTTGTAATTGAACTAAACTTGCGTTGTGCAAGCGACTTAATTATGAGCATTTGCCTTAAGCAGAATATGTGCTAGATGAAGGTGTAAATACACCTGCACAGGCGTTTGTGTTGATTTTTATTTTAATAACTTTTACATTTTGTAATTAAATCTAGAGACTAACTATTTTATAAAAAATATGTTTGTAAAATATGTTTAGTTATGAAAATGTTAAATTATTACAACAATAAACAAAGAGTCTGTGCTATCCACGCTATGTCAAAGTAGCATAAAATTTTCGGCCACATCCGTTGCCAAGCGATTTGTAATATCCACCTGCTAAAGTGGTTACAAAAGTAATATCAGCTATAAAAACTTATTTATTACATATTAACGCACCATGTTATTACATTTAATTTAATATTGTGTCATTATATTACAAAAGACAAAATATTTATATACATATGTGCATATGTTGTACACGTGTTTTGAATTTACGTTACGTAATAAGATTTTCCATTCAGGAACTAAATGGAATTGGAATTCAAAATCAAAATCAAAAACAACTTTATTCAAATAGGCTTCAAAAGAACTTTTGAATCGTCATTTTACAAATTAAAATTTTACAGTGATTATTCACCTCCGGTTTCACCGGTTGTAATGATGATGATGGTGATTCACCTCTGCCTATCGTAATCAGCTGCTGGACATGGTCCTCCACAAGTTCGCGCCAAAATTGCGTGAACTCATGTGTGTTTCCCATGGTCACCACGCTCGGTAGGCGGGTTGGTGACCGCAGGGCTGGCTTTGTCGCACCGAAAACCTTGCTGCCCGTCTTCGACCCGTGTATTTCAAAGCTAGCAGTTGGATGGTTATCCCGCCATCGGTCGGTTTTATAAGTTCCAAGATGGTAGTGGAACTGTGTTATCCCTTAGTCGCCTCTTACGGCACCCACGGGAAAAGGTACCACCGATTCGGAATGTAGATTCTGCAGAGAAGAATTGGGAAGAAACTCCGCAGTTACTCTTTTGAAAATAATATATAAACTGTGTTTTAGTACAAAATTAGTAATATCTTGCATGAAATACAGCGTCACTAGGTACTAATATACTTACTGTATGTATTTCAAAGTAGCCTGTAAACGTTTCAATGCTTCATAAAGTCACGGAGACACTCATTGCTTTAAAATTTTAGTCACACATATTTTTTTAAACACACATTTCCTTCAGATATATTTCATCAATACGACATTAGATAAACTAAAAAAATAAATAGAGCTGTTTTAGCCCTAGCGATGCAAGCCAACGTAAACTTAAAATTATTTGAAACACGTTTGACGTATATAATGCGCTAAAGCATCTAGGCAGCACATCTTCAGAAAATAATAAAAAATACGTGTAAGGACGCTAATTTTAAGAAGTGAGTAACTTTTCAATTTTAGGTAAATGTGTCGTTGTTCAAGTATTAATTTATTTTATTAAAACCTTTTAAAGTGCTTCAGTGCCAATAGTATGCATTTTCAATTTACTACTATTTGGATTATTTATATTTCTGTGTGTCATTTATCGATTATATTTATTTCTTAATTTTAGCTCATTGATGTATTGTTTACTATTGAAAACTTTATTGATTTGTGTAAATTGTATAAGATTTTTTCTTTGTATTATTGTACTGTTTGTTTCCTAAATAAAAAAAAAATAATATATTTTTCTTCACAATTTTATTTACTTGTGAGTTTTATTTACTTTCTAATATAGAAAGATGCTATAGGTTCACATGTCGCCTCATGATCTTGTAGTTAATAATTATGGATTAAAAATTAATACGTCGTATTTTAAAATTATATGTCGCAACAAAACAATTTCCAATATCCATAACAGTTCGAGATTGAGACGGCTACTTTACCATAAACCCGCTTTTATTTCAATCGTATTGACCTAACAATTTAAAATAATAAAATAAAATACGCTTAAAATTGCCTTTACGCTTTACATAATAAAGTCTGAAATACGGTCATACACATCTTATCAAATTAATAATGAAAAATAATAGGGCATTCGAGGACGTCATCTGCTGCGAGCGAAAAACGACATTAACACGTCACGATAGGAATGGTTTTTGTATGATAATGAAATGTAAGTATATCATTTTCATTGAAAGCTATAGTTTCGAGTGCAGAGCAGTTAAGATTGTGCGATAACGGTTTTAATATGAGCCGGAAGTACCGGGGTTGGAATAGGTTAGTGAGGAAAATACCGACTACACTGTGTTGTTCACTTTTCGAAATATCGTTTCTGCGTTTAACACTTAAAAATATCGAATTTACGTTTCATGACTAAAATTCTAATGCTGTGTATTTTTGTAGAAAAAATTAAGATTTCTTTTCATTCAATTTATTTAGTAAATTAAGAATATATAAGGAAAAATATGTTACTCTCAACTAATTTTTGTTTATTTTTTACATTATGTAGACAGCCATTAGTATTAACTGTGTATTTGTAATTACATCTGCTGTGTGGTTACGGCAGTAAAAAATATAGCCACGGCTTCTCTTCCCGTGGGTACCGTAAGAGGCGACTAAGGGATAACACAGTTCCACTACCACCTTGTAACATAAAAAGCCGACCGATGGCGGGATAACCTGGATGGTTTTCAAAGTTTTCTGCTGGGTTTCAAATACATAGGCCGAAGACAGGAGCAGCGTCTTCGGTGCGACAAAGCCAGCCCTGCGATCACCAACCCAGCGTGTTGACTATGGGCAACACACATGAGTTGACACGCAATTTTTGCCCGAACTTGTGGAGACATATGTCCAGCACTGGACTGCGATAGGCTGAAGTGATGATGATGAACTTAATTAAGATTTGATACCTTAGGAACTTATTTATTATTATTTTTGTTTAAAGGTAATAAAAAAAAGCAAGCGAATTAAATCTCATATTAACTTATATTTAAATCTATATAAAATATAGATAGCGTGAATTATTAGTATTTGCCTGTGTTAGAACAATACAAATTTTACGGCACATAAATAAAATGTTACGTGGCATTCGGTGAATAAATGTAATTTAGAAATGAAAAATGACTTTCTAGGCGCGGTTACAAACCCATATGGGAAACCATGGAATCGTGCGTATTTCGTACAATTTTATTAGGGCGTTCTTTTGTGTCAAACGTAATATTAATAGCAATGTTTTGATCATTTTTATTGAGGAACTACGAATTCCTAACAATTTATTTAGCTATGCAGCGTTATTTGTATGTTTAGTTGGCATTACCACTCAACTACCGTATATTGCCGTGCCAATTATGCTGACGTGTGTTGTTTTTTCTTTTAAGTTCAGTAAAATTTATAAACGTGTACATTTTAATACTCCATTAAAAATCATATATAATTAATTCCTACTTGTCTCACATTGGTAGGCACTATAAATATCTATATAATTTAAAAGCTATTATGAACCTTTCTCTACCAATATCGACTTTTTGACGGTAACTACAAAAGGAAATTGACTGGAATTAATTTGAAACGCAATTTATTTGTGTATTAGATATTAGACGCACACTTTTATGTAAAATATTTCAGTATTTAGTTATTTATTATAAGCCATAAATAATTACATATTACGTTCAACACAAACATCGTATAGTATAACCACGAAAAAAGTGTGGACGTTGACAAATAAGCAAGGCATTAACTACAGTGTTTGAACCACATTGTAACGAGTCACATCTGTTACATCGAGTGTAAACTTTTGCGAATGGATATAATATTTTGAAACAATAGCTGTAGACAATGGTTGTTTGTCATTGTATATACATTTCTGAGGACTACTCACGTACATGAGTAACTTAGAATAGAAAAATCACAACTTTGAAACTAAACAAAAATGTTTCCAGCTGAAACAACTACATCGTTCGTTCGTATCATTCGTCTCGGTTTCACTATCTTAGAGTACATACTCTTGTAAGATTTGTTGATTTTTTTAAATAATTAATAAACGAGTTACTACATAATTGTGTTAACTCACAAAACAAGTTTAAGTTTAAAGATTTAACATCAGAGTGAGCCGTAAAATAATACCGATAGTAATAAACAAAATGAAACGTCGCCAAGAAAACGAATATTTTTCGTTGCGAAATAAAAATTGTTAATTGAATTTTTCGTAACTAAAATGAAGCCACAAAATAGTCGCTTGAAACAAAAGCCAAACTAATTACTTTTGGGGGCTGTATTTCTTACAACTCTTAAAATATTACAATTTTTTGAAATGCCAAAGAATAAATGTATTTGCTCGCAAAACGAAAAAACAAAAACGACTTCTATTACATCGACATGTAAGAGAACGTAGGTAGACGAGAAATTGTCAATTAAATACGCATTATCAAAGATTACTAAAATAATTGTGTTTGTTAGCAAACGAAGAAAAACCGCCTTCAATTATATCGACAAGTAATACAACGTAGGTAGACAAAAAAATTGTCGAGTAAATACACATTATCAAAGATTACTCCAAAACTTGTAATCAAATCTCGATGATAGTTAAATGTGACCACATGATAAGCATCGGCTTTCGATTAAATTAAAAATCATCAAAATCGGTTCACCCAGTAAAAAGCTATGCGGCTTTTCAAGAGTTTCCCTCGATTTCTCTGCGATCCCATCATCAGATCCTGGTTATCATGGTACTAAACTAGGGATATCTCCTTTAAAACAAAAAAAGAATTATCAAAATCCGTTCATAAACAACGAAGTTATCCCCGAACATACATAATATATATATACACACGGTCGAATTGAGTAACCTCCTCCTTTTTTTGAAGTCAGTTAAAAAATCGTTATCAGATCTCAATTAAATTTAAATGAGACTACAAGTATGAGCTTTCGACCAAAATTAGAATCATCAAAATCGGTACATCCAGTAAAAAGTTAAGCTGTATAATAAAACGTGGGTCGGTGAAAAAAAATGTCAAGTAAATACGTTAATGTTTGATACAACATTACATAAATCTAGTTTTCATAAAATAATTAGCTTGACTCTTTTTTTTTAATAATTAGCTTCTCAGGAGTGAGATATTTACAAGCAATTTCTGTTAAGTTTAGCTTAGTTCAATCTTCCACATAAATAAAATTGAGTCGCCACATTGTATTTACATGCATAACCTCCAAACAACAGCACTAAAATTGGTTAATTCCGTTTTTTGTCTTATTTATTATTAGTACAAGGTTTTTATAAGAACCGTGTACTAATAATAAATAACACAAAAGAAATAAAGCAATAAGTATAGTCCCAGAAGGAGAATGACGAGCGGATGAGAGAGGAGGCCGTCGACGAGGCCTCCGTCCGCAGGCGACGAACGGGGGTGCGTAGGAGGCGCCACTTAATGCGCCTCCAGTAACGCCCCTGTGCCCGTGTCGAGCCGGGATGGGAACCCGGCCCTGCTAGACACGGCGTCGTCGGGATTTTTCAGAGGTGAGCCGGACAGTCCCCGTGGAAGAGAAGTCTGGTCTTTTCGCCGAGGTCAGCCTGTCGCTGGAGGGATCCTGTTGCCTACAGATCCGGGACCCTCCAACTAAAGCGTCTGAAGGCTCCCACGGGGGTTTTGGTCGGTATTGCACCCCCAAGTGCTGAAGCCAACATACGGTCTAGGAACCCGGGCATCCTGGATATCACCCGTAAATGGGTTCCCCTACGATAACATAAAAAAAGGTTTTTATAAGAAAATAATTACATATATATATTTACATATATTAAAAAAAAAACATAGTGAGTGGAACGAAACTCGCCAGGTCAACTAGTGTACTGTAAATTTCTTGGATGACCTTTGTATAAAAACAAAACAATGTCGTCCAAGATATCATCGAACTTTACGCGGAAGTTTATAATTCTATATCAAAGTAAAACTAATCCACGGTCTACCAGAAGCGAGGCTTATCTACTTTGAACATTAACTCAGTTATTCGACATGATTTTAGCTTTACAAAACCGCAGATTAACTTTTACTGAACCGTCGGTTGTAATCTCGGTTTTGTTTATTAATCACTTAGTGTTCACCTAAATATAATTTCGTTGTTAATTGATTACATATAAAAAAGATAAGAAGTACAAACATATTTACATTTTTTTTTACAATGTAAATTTTTATCTTGTATTTATTTATACAAATGACATGTGCAATAGAAAACTTGTGTTCTGGTTTTTAACCGACTTCAAAAAAAGGAGGAAGTTACTCAATTCGACCGTATATATATATTTTTTTATGTATGTTCGGGGATAACTCCGTTGATTATGAACCGATTTTGATAATTCTTTTTTTGTTTGAAAGGAGATATACCTAGTTTGGTACCATGATAAGTAAACCAGGATCTGATGATGGGATCTCAGAGAAATCAAGGGAAACTCTCGAAAATCCGCATAACTTTTATACTGGGTGTACCGATTTTAATGATTTTTAATTTAATCGAAAGCCGATGTTTATCATGTGGTCATATTTAAATTTCATTGAAATCTGATTACAACTTTTGGAGTAACCTTTGATAATGCGTATTTACTTGACATTTTTTTTGTCTACCTACGTTGTATTACTTGTCGATATAATTGAAGTGGGTTTTTCTGTTTTTGCCTGCAAACACAATTATTTAAACTATTTACCTATTAGTACAATTGCTTAAACTGTATCAGTACATGACAAATATAAGTCACGCAGATATGTAAGATATGAATCATGCATTGAGATCTAATGAAAAATGGCTAGGCATAAACAGAAAGATCCCCCCCCCTCGTCTATCTGAGAAACGATTTTTAATTTGAATGCAATCTATAATAATAATAGAGAGCTTAATTTTCATGATAACTAATAAATTGTAATTTCACGTTGAAATAAAATGTAAATCTTAGTTAATTCGATAATATTAATAATTTTCAAATAATACAGACTTTAGCGAGAAATTGCCGAATTTTCTTACTAGTAAAGGTACATAAAAAGCTGGACTTAGTAACACTAACTGAATTCGACGAGGTATTATTTTTGACCTTGGGTAGTAAGGCTCCTGCCGCGTCTTTTTCTTAGTACTAAGCACACTATAAAGAACATTAAAAAGCAACACTCGCCCATATCTTAAGGTAGTAAACACTAAAATAGTGTCCAACTCTCCTATTGTTACCCTTGGAATATCGTGCGTGTACACCATCTCGTAGCACGCGAACTGACCGTGCGATCGACTTTTGTAACGTTTTTTTTTTTCTTTTATGAAAATAATTTATTACACGTTTTCTTTTACTAAAATGTTCTGCCGTCTTTTGTTTAAATTAAAATAATCCTTGAAACTATTTCATCGAACGTGTCCAAACCCTCAAATTTTTTTATTATTAAGTCAAATTGCCAGTGGTTATAGAAAAATAATGTTTAACGTTTATAATTTTAATACGACCGTGTTAGGTAAATTAAAATTCATTAAATTTAATGATTTACAATTCAAATGTACAATTATGTCATAAAAAGTTAATTAAATAAAAAACACCAAGGCGCATTATAACTAGAATATTACGTATATTTTGTTTACAAAATTTTAGTTGGAATGATCTACAATCATCATCATCATCATTACAGCCTTTACAGTCCACTACCGGACATAGGCCTCCACAAGTTTACGCCAAAAATAACGTGAACTCATGTGTTTTGCCCATAGTCACCACGCTGGGCAGGCGGGTTGGTGACCGCAGGGCTGGCTTTGTCGCACCGAAAACGCTGCTGCCCGTCTTCGGCCAATTTACAATATCCTAATAAAATTCATATTCAAAAATTCGACTAAAAAGACTAAAATTGACTTAAAAGTGATCGTTGGTTTCATGAAATGGTAATATAATAACCGTCAGACGCCATTTAACATTTTCTAAAACAGGCGATAGTATCAAATAAGTACAACGTTGTATAATAATAAATCGTTCGGTTTTAAGCAGATGAAAGGTCGTTTTTCACGAAATCCCTTTATTTAGAACCACGCAACTAAGCTGAAAAATTGGTAGAGAAAAATTTTGACGCAAAAACCGTTTTTGTTGGACAATGTTTTGGTTTTAACGGTTCTACAGACAGTTTCGCTTCTCGTTTTACCAGTTTAAATATAACCATTGAAATGTACATATAACAAAAATAAACTTTATACTTATCATATTCATATCTACAATAAACTAAGATGTAAATCATCTTATAATAATATGTTAGTTTTGATCCGCGTCATTTTATAGTACGAACGAAAGCTTGATTGTAAATAGCTTTCAAATCTCAAAAGTTAAACATTTATTTGAATTATTCTCTAAATATGACAAACGAACAAAGGTTTTTGATGGGGCCGTAATGGCGATATATTCAAACGAGAATATAATTACTACAAATAAGCGTGGATTGAATAATATATTCCTGTATCCGGAACACGTTTGGCTCTTTATTTAATTACCGTTACGTTCTTGTTGAGTCAGAATATGAAATTTATCTGACCACAATAAATATAACCCTTTACATATCAACGTTTTACATATGAACGATTTCATATAATGTCTATTAATGATTCTGTAATTTTTTTTTATCTTTCTTTTCTTGATTGTTTATAGTTATGATAAACTTGACAGTCATTTAAATTATTTTTAAACTTTTAATACAATTGATTTATAAAACACAAAAAAAATATGAAGTTGTTTTATTGATAATAATCTTATAATCATAAAAAAAAGTAACAAGTAGATGAACAAAAATTAGAGCGTAAAACACGACACCAAAACAATAAAAAAATTAAAACTTAAAACTATAAATGATAAAACATGAGTGTTATCATTTATATTTTACTTTACACATATACATTAAAAACAAATAAATACATACATACATATAAACATACTCATATATGATATATACGGACATGGCAACACAAAGACTAGAACGGAAGCCTCAAGGTATCGCGCCACCTCTGCCAATTAGGCTGTGTGTCAAGGGTCTAGCGTGGTAAAATTCTTGACACAATACATCAATTCTTTCTTTAGTGCCACTGAGGTTAGAAATGAAAAGGTACATATGCGATAAAACTGAACAGATTGGTCTTTTCCTAGTGCGATACCCCCCAACCTTTACCTCTGTGATTTGAGAAAATATTTTTCCAGTCGGTTGACTGAATGTTAACGAAACAAGGTTAGAGCTCAAACCAAACTGTTCTCACAGAAGTAGTAGGTATAAACGTATACCAAAATAAAAGTATCGAAATTTAACGATAGAGAAATCATGAGTCACTTAAAGAAATGCCCATTACGACATTTCATGTTAATCTGTTTTTAATAAAATCGACTGTATATAATCGAATAGCCCGCTGTTGTTTGTGGTTTTGCTTGTACTGCAACAGATAACACAAACTGTAGAACGTACCATTACGCCTTCGCCTACGCCTGTTTCCTCTTTATTTTTTTTAATTCCTTAAATATTAAAATTCTTCATCTTCATTACAGCCTATACAGTCCACTGCTGGACATAGGCCTCCACAAGTTTACGCCAAAAATAACGTGAACTCATGTGTTTTGTCCATAGTCACCACGCTGGGCAGGCGGGTTGGTGACCGCAGCACTGGCTCTGTCGCACCGAAGACGCTGCTGCCCGTCTTTGGCCTGTGTATTTCAAAGCCAGCAGTTGGATGGTTATCCCGCCATCGGTCAGCTTCTCAAGTTCCAAGGTGGTTGTGGAACCTTGTTATCCCTTAGTCGCCTCTTATGACACCCACGGGAAGAGAGGGGGTGGCTAAATTCTTTAGTGCCGTAGCCACACAGCACAAAATAAATATTAAAATTACTTATGTGTAATCAAGACGGAGTTCGGGAATTTTTTTGTCAATGAACTAAAGCCCTGTTTGTTGAAAAATGGATATTAAAACTTTTTCGAAATTGAATTTATTCATTGATTTTAACCCTTAATTACTCGCATGGGGTCAAAGCATTTTCGGATTAAAAAATGAAGCACTTGGCTCGGCCCGATTTCTCCCGCGCCCTCGCTAGCTTCATAACGTGGGTCTAAGTTTGTATTTTACTAGCGACCAAGTCACAGGAGTGGAAGGATGCGTCGCTGCACTCTTCAGCGCTGACCCCGTGCGAGTAATTACGTTACTTTTTTGGAAGAGGTAAGTTTTTTATTTTATGTATTTGTTTTTTGTGTATTATGAATTATATTTGTGTTATTGTATGTTCAGTGAATAAATGTTTGTTATAAATATGTTTTTTACCTCTTTATACAATGAAATTATCAAAAAACTCATTTTTACTACGAGTTTTGTCTTTTTGTCAGAGTTAGTCATGGATAGGAGAGAACAGCGATTTGTGCAATGGTTGGTAGAGAATGAAGGAGGTACTGATGAAGAAGAAGTTGGAGGGTCAGATTTCTTATGTTCAAAAACCAAATAAAGCTGTTGTGTTGTTATCTTCCGATAACACCAGCCTCAACTGACAAGCAGAAACCTGAAATAATAACATTTTACAACAGCACTAATGGAGGAGTGGACACTAATGATCACTTGTGTGGTACATTCAACGTAGGGAGGTGAACCAAATAGTGGCCGTTAGCCATTTCCTTCCACCTGATAGATGTTTCAGGCATAAATGCACTCATTGTACATTGACTAAATACCGAAAAATCACGTACTCACATGAGGTGTAATTTCTTGCGGCAATTGTCTGTTGAACTTATTCATAATAACCAAAAACGACGACTTGAAGTCAGAGCAACTCCTAAGAAGGTAAAAAAACGTCTGATGGAAGAGCGCGAGTTGGAAAATCGCGTCCCGCCAACCATTGCAAAACGTGAACGTTGCAACAGCTGCCCAAGGAAATGCGATCGCAAAGTACCAACAAAATGCAAGAAATGTATAAGATTTGTGTGCTATGATCATTCTGACATATACCGTCAACTGTGTAACGAGAGTGATTTGGAGAGTTCCTAAAAAATACGAGTATTTACTATGATCTCAGTATACCTAAGTACAAATTGTTGATTATTGATATTAATTTTATTTTAACTTGTTTTTGTATAATTAATTAGTAATTCATATTATTACTTATAGATATTATAAAATAAACATAGCACTTTAATAATAAAATCGATTCATTTACTTATGTATTTCAAAATATATTAAAAACTACTCATACTATTTGGGGTCACCCGTGACCCCATGCGAGCAATAATGTAATATTCTTTGTGCGAGTAATTAAGGGTTAAATTAATATTTATCACTCAAAATAAATATTTCGTGGAGCGTACTCGCTTTGGCAGTGGCGCACTCAATCTTTAGCTTCTGCGAGGAGACCTATTTGAGCGTTAAATTAAAATTATAAATAATGTAGATTAAAACCCTACGAGTCCGGATTTTTTATTGGTATTGTTTCCTCTTTATTTTTTTAATTCCTTAAATATTAATAGTTTTGAAGTTATTAGCAAAAAACAAAATTCTTTTATTTTTTTTAACTTATTTTATCTAAAACTTTGCAATTTTTTTGCGTGCTAGAAAATCCTTCCAACTCATTTTTCTAGAAGTCATTGCGGATCGAATGATCTTTAGCTCATAATTATTTTTAGGAGCTTTGTCTTTGTTTAACACATTTTGGATTTGTTCCCAAGACTACTATATAAACTTTAAAATAATTAGTACATATATGCTATATTAATTGTATGTTATACTAGCTTCTGCCCGAGACCGCGTGGAATAGAAATAATTCTGTCGTACAGATTTTTGCGAAACTTTCACTTTTAAGCACACACGGTTTTGGTGCTCCGCTTCTATTGGTCTTAGCGTGATGATGTATAGCCTATAAGCCTTTCTCAATAAATGGGCTATCTAACACTGAAAGAATTTTTCAAATCGGACCAATAGTTTCTGTGATTAGCGGCTTCAAACAAACGAACTCTTCAGCTTTATAATATTAGTATAGATTAATTATTTTAAGATTTAATGTAAAACTAAAATTTAACCTTCATGGTCAAAGTCCAAAATGATTTTCTATTATTGTTGTTTTTGAACTTTTAGAAAAAATTATCTGTTTCGATTCTACTTCTGATACTTTCCTACCACTCGCATACTTTCGAGTCCTTTACAAGTTCAGGGGTAGCTCTATATTTACACCACCCACCGTAAAAAGTCCATTTGAAGAGATGGTGGAATTAAAATATTACTTCTCTATATTAAATCAGTAATTTATAACGTTACATATATTTTTTGGTCAATTTATTATTCGGCTACTCTCAGTATCTACTATTTAATTCTTAAATGCTATATGCTTTAATATTGTTGTATTTTTTTTATTACAGATCGAAATAGTTTTTATATATTTTTAAAGATTCATTTATGCATTGACATGTCTCTCTCGAAACCGTCAACTTGTAGTGAAGCAATTCACCAAACCGCAGTGAAATTGCGTGACTGATTGAGTTCTAATCCTCCTTTATACGAGAAAAGACCTGTTACCTAGCAATTGGAAACTTACAGAATTTTAATGTATGGAACAATATAAGATATTTTTAATTTAAATATAGAATTAAAAGTATAACGCGCTCAAATTTAAAAAGTATATTAAGAATTAATTAAACATATTGAAAAAAAAGAGTGAAAACCATGTTCCCGATTAGTTAAGTGATAAGGACAGATACTTTTAGATCCTATTCGCTAAAATTATTAAATCACTTTATATAACGAATATTTTGTTTGTTACCGGGTAATTTTAAAAGACTGGCCCTTATTATCAAACAGTTCTTGCATTAATTACTTTCCTTGCACGGCAAATTTGCCGATACGATTATTCGTTTTAACATCAAAACTTTTGAGGTCTGGTGGATAAAATCTTATTGATTGGCTATAACAGATAAGTCAAAACCGAATAATACTTTAAAAGTGAAAATAACTATTATTTTTTTTTATCGACGATATTGAGTCCGATATTTATTGTCGATTCATTGAACTGAACATATCGTTCTCACACCGGCCATTTTGTGGATTTTATTCTACACAATCTATGTAAATATAAATGAATGTTACTAAGTGCATAACTCGAGAATGACTCGACAAATTCGGTTAATTTATTTTTTTATATGTTGCTTAAGGTCCACGAAAGGTATTTATAAGATAAAAAAATTAAAATAAAAAAAAATAAAAATTAAAGTCGGAAAACGTCACATTTATTAACCGACTTCAAAAAAGGAGGAGGTTACTCAATTCGACCGTATATATGTATTTTTTTTATGTATGTTCGGAGATAACTTCTTCGTTTATGAACCGATTTTGATAATTCTTTTTTTTTTTGTTGGAAAGGAGATATTCATAGTTTGGTACCATGATAAGGAAACCAGGATCTGATGATGGGATCCCAGAGAAATCGAGGGAAACTTTCAAAAATCGTAAGGGTGACTAGTGAATTTAATCATGTTTTCATTAAGGACTATAAAGCACTACTATTTAATAAAGGTCTGGAGTCGATCTGATGATGGAGAAGAAAGATACTCGAGGGAACTCTTCAACAATTTATAGCAATTACCTGCTTTTTGAACTTAATTCGTTTATATTGATGAGAACTTTGCACCTGTATGAGTTATAAGTGCCATTACAGTCTGATGATGGAGACAAAAGATAGTCGAGGGAACTCTTTAACGATTTATATCAATTACCTGCTGTTTGAACTTAATTCGTTTCTATTGATGAGAACTTTGCATATATATGAGTTATAAGTACCATTTCAGTCTGATGATGGAGACGAAAGATAGTCGAGGGAACTCTTCAACGACTTATAGCAATTACCTGCTATTTGAACTTAATTCGTTTCTATTGATGAGAACTTTGCACCTATATGAGTTACAAGTGCCATTAAAGTCTGATGATGGAGACAAAAGATAGTCGAGGGAACTCTTTAACGATTTATAGTAATCACCTGCTGTTTGAACTTAATTCGTTTCTATTGATGATAACTTTGCACCTATATGAGTTACAAGTGCCATTACAGTCTGATGATGGCGAGGAAAGATAGTCGAGGGAATTTTTCAACGATATATAGCAATTACCTGCTGTCTGGTCATCTGTGTCGAGGACCAGGTTTGATGATGGAGCCTATAAACACTCGAGGGAATTTCTCAACAATTTACAGCAGTTACCACTTGCTATTTGACGACCGCTTTGATATAATGGTGCATGTGCCGTGTCGGCGGCGCCTAAACACCGACGGTCGCAGGTTCAATACCCACTCGGAGTAGATATTTATGTTTATACAAATATTGATTTTCGGTTTAGTTGTTAATCCTTGTGGTTCTCCCAACCTAGCCTCGGAGAACACGCTAGGCTCTCAGTCCCGGTTGTTATTACGTACACCTGATAGCGAACTTTACTCATAGTATGTCGACGCGTTAGCGCAGCGGTCACAGCACTGGCTGTTGCGCTGGCGTTAGTAGGTTCAATCCTCGCGCACGACAGACATTTGTATTGGCCATATAGATGTTTGTCATGATCTGGGTGTTTGTGCCTGTGTATTGTGTATGTTTCCGGACCCCCGACATAAGAGAAAAAGCATCCTTGTTAGGTCTACCCATCACTAAAAATTGTAAAATAAAATAATTTTTAACAAAAAAAAAAACCGACTTCAAAAAGGAAACTAAAAAGTGAAAAATAAATTTACTTAGTACAAAGTAATTCGTATTTTGATTTTAATCAGAAATGATTAAATAAATATTTTATAATTTTGAGGTCGGTGCCAAGTAAATACTACAACAACCTGACTACAATAACAAACACAAACAACACACACACAACAAACAAGTACAAAAAAATATTATTAGATATCTCAAAACAATAACATAATGATAACAGTATTCAAAGTAATAGTCAATGAAACAAATTATGAAAGAAAACTGAATACAACTTACGAGTAGATACTGGAGTAGTTATTGTTTTACTTGGCACCGACTTCAAAATTATAAAATATTTATTTAATCATTTCTGATTAAATAAATCAAAATACGAATTACTTTGTACTAAGTAAATTTATTTTTCACTTTTTAGTTACCTGTTTGAAGTCGGTTTTTTTTTTGTTAAAAATTATTTTATTTTACTATTAACTATTGATAGAGCGAAGTCTGTCCGGGCAGCTAGTTTATAATAAAACTATTTTTCCTATATATACTCTTATATCAGTTTAATTCCGAGTTGTCGTTCGAACACTCTTAAAATAAATTAAAAAACATCGATTTTATCTATTAAGATTTAAAAATCAATCATTAAACATAAACGAACATTTATTCTAGTACCTACCAAATGTATTACAAAGTTAGTACCTATTCCTACACTGTCACTAAATGTTAAATTTATAGATATATTTAGTTAAAAATGAGGTAATAGCTTAATGTAGAATATACATATCTTAAAATGCTGTGTGGTTACGGTAGTAACGAATATAGCCACCCCCTTTCTTCCCGTGGGTGTCGTAAGAGGCGACTAAGGATAACACAATTCCACTACTACCTTAAAACTTAAAAAGTCAACCGATGGTGAGATAACCATTCAACTCCTAGCTTTGAAATACATAGGCCGAAGACGGGCAGCAGCGTGTTCGGTGCGAAAAAGTCAGCTCTGCGGTCACCAACCCGCCGTGGTGACTATGTGCAAAATACGTAAGTTCACGCCATTTTTGGCGCAAACTTTTCCAACCTGTTTTTGGAGGCCTATGTCCAGCAGAGAGCTACGATAGGTTGAAGTGAAAATGCGTCAATAATTTCGAAGTATCATAAGCTATGTTCATTCTTAATTGCGATTTTATGCTATAATTTTACGTGCTCTAAGCATGAACAAGTATTATGCAAGCAATTAAAATTCACAGCTTTAATATAACGTCGATGGCATGCAAATATTTTACCCAACAGATTGCGGGCAAAAGGTTAGATTATAAATATAACGATCTATATAAATATCTAAAAGTGTAATGATTATTTAATTACACGATCTGTTACCAAAATGTATACCATATGTATTCTATTATAATAATTATAACCTTTGGTCTTAAGAATAATAACTAAATCATATAATTTTTTATGCCATCTACATTGCAATCTATTCTTATTGTTTATTGTATTTTATTTTTTGTTTGAACTGAATAAACTCAAAAACTGGCCAGACCGGTTGTAAAGTTTTTTCATTAAAATCGTCATTGCTGAGTGACATAAACTATATTTCTACGAAAGACAGCGGAACATTAAAATTGTGTATTTGTGCGGTTGAAGCCGCAGCGGGATTGTATTATAGTAATTAATCTTCATAAAAAAATTATTTGAATTGTTTGGTATTATGTATGTTTATGAATCAAAGTGCCAAAAAAAGTCTTAGTCAAAACGGTCGCATTTGTTATAATCATATTCACATTAAAGTATCATATATATATAGACAGCATTTTCACTTATTATCAGGTGAAATAGTGGTCAAACGCAAGCCTATCATTGTATAAAAAAAATATACCTTCTGACTGTAGCTTGATTTTATGGTCCACTGTGACAATGTGGTCAAAAATCAAACTGTGTTATTTTACATGTTTTTGTTTAAAAAAAAAGTAGAAAATTTTAATGCTCAATAAATACTTAGCGTACATTTAACGTTATAGTCAAATATTTTGTAACAAGATTTGAAGATAGTTGAAATAATTATAAATATTTGGTTAGGTAATAAAATATTGCAATTATTTTTATTAACAATTTAAGAAAATATTAACTAGAATTATCTAATTTAGGTTAGTATAATCTATATAAACAAAAAAAATGTATTTGAAAATGTCTTACATTAAGATCGACGTAATAAAATTATATACCTACTGCACGAAATAAGATTCAGTGTAAGAAGTAATTTTGATTACCCATGGGTACGTCCGGCTTCGTTAACATCAGGAAGCAATCTAAGAAATGAGGTAGTATATTTAATTCTTCATGTATAATTTATTAACAGATTCATTATAATGTTCAAACATCATAAAATTCTACGTAAATATGAAATAAATCCGCCAATCCACATTCGATTAGCTTGGTAGATTAAGCTTCAATCATTCTCCTATGCAGAAAGAGGCCTATGCCCAGCAGTGGGATGTCACAAGCTGAATCGTGATCGATGATATAAATAAATAGTATACATATATATGTACAATTTATACAACTGTTATCGAGAGCTGGATTTTCAATAGCATTAAGAAGTAAAGTTACTATGAAAATAAATAAATTATTAATTTTTGCTTCTAGTAAAATTTTTATTCATTCAAAAAGAAAAGTTTAAGTTTAAAGATGTAACATAAGAGTAAGCCGTAAAATAATTCGGATAGTAATAAACAAAATGAAACGTCGCCAAGAAAATAAATATTTTTCGGTGCGAAATAAAAATTGTTAATTGAATTTTTCATAACTAAAACGAAGCCACGAAATATTCGCTTGAAACAAAAGCCGAACTTATTACTTTTGGGGCTGTTTTTCTCATTACTCTAAAAATATTTCAATTTTTATCAAATGCCAAAGAATAATTGTGTTTGCTCGCAAACAAAAATAAACCGATTTCAATTACATCGTCTAATACAACATACAACAAAGATTATTTAAAAATTAGTCATCAGAACTAGATCAAACTGTGACGAGACTACAAAACAAGCATTAGCTTCGATTAAATTAAGAATGATAAAAATCGGTACACCCAGTTAAAAGTTATGAGATTTTAATACAACGTAAGTCGGGGAAATCATAGTCAATTAAATACGCATTATTATTATTAGATCTAACTCGAAAACTACTTGGCAGATCTCACTTTTTTTTAAATGGGACCGCATGATACGCACCACCTTTCGATTTCATCGAAATCGCTCCACCCAGTCAAAAGTTCTGAGGTTATAAACATAAAATAGAATCGAATTGATAATCTCCTCCATTTTTAGAAGTCGGTTAAAGAGAATTTTACTAAAAGAATAAATGTTATTTAAATTGAAATAGTAATAAACAATAAATGTTATTTAAATAAAATGCTATTAGTTAATTTTATTTAATATTGCATACTAATTTTTGGTGAAATCGTTAGAACCAAAAAGATTAAACTTGTAGGTATATTATAATATATTAGCTATACTTGTAAATGCTTAAATATAATATCACGTACGAAACGAAAGTAATATATGGTATATTAAAAAGAAACAGGGGTACGTGACGCATTTCCAAGTTAAGATATTATGTTATATAGAAAACGTAAAATAATGGTAGGAACACACTCAGGATTTATGACGCAACGGTTATTACGTGATGTCAGCTAATACATTTATAAGCCTTAGTAGGATGTAACTTTATATTTTTTCTCGGTTTAATAAATGAAAAAATATGTATATATAAATATTATAGAATTTTCTTTATTTATATATAATACTAGCTGACCCCGCAAACGTCGTTTTACCATATATGTTATTAACTTTCCTTAATCCCCCCCTTATAACTTAGGGGTATGAAAAATTGACGTTGACCGATTCTCAGACCTACCTCGATGCATACAAAATTTCATTAAAATCGGTCCAGCCGTTTCGGAGAGTTATTGTAACTAACATTGTGACACGAGAATTATATATATATATATATATATATATATATAATATGTATAATTATTTCTTTTTGGTTTATTTTGAAATATATGCTACTGTAACTGTAAACATAAAATTTTTTTTATAGAGCAATTAAATTTATTATATACTGCAGTTAAAATTAGACGTTACAATATTAACTTCTTAGTCACATTTCTTTAAAAGTTTACTGCGGTAAGAAAATAGTTTTTTTTTCTCTGGTATTTTCATATACTTATGAAACTTATTAATATATTTAATTTTTTGCAAGGATAAATTATAAAAGTACTAAAAAGACGTTAATAAGTAACAATAACATCAATAAAGTTTATCGTAGACTTACCTAAAGTTTTAAAATCCACAAGTCCATAATATTATCACTAAACACATTAATTTTATAAGTTTTAACTAACTAAGTAAACTTGGAAAAACTTTTCAACTGTACGATAGAACACACTATAAAATTAAAAGTCATAACCTACAGACATTCACAAAGTTTTACTAGTTACAAAGTACTAATGATCACCATTATCATTACGTTGCAGGTGTATTGCGCGTGTCCAGCGGGAAAACTGATTCGAACAAGTCCGAACACGTCCAAACAGGACAGCGTTTGGCCAATTACTGAAGTTGTCACGCAAGTCTCCGCTAAGATCGCTATTGCGCGTGCGCTAAGCCGATTGACACTCTAGCTTATATACGTTCTACGAGCGAATATTCATAAGTTAGTTTTTAGTTTTGTTTTGACGGATGTTCCTCATGGGTGCTATACGAGTGGGTTTGCGCGGAGTTGTTCAAAGGGAAACAGAGCTTTGAGTATTGTTTGTGTGTGATACCTTCTTTCCGATATATATTACGTGTTTAAGTAGAAAGTTTTCTTTTAGGTTGTTTCGAAAGTTTTTATAGCATAAATCAGAAGTGCAGGTTAAGTGGCTGATTTATGAATAAATTAGTTAACTGACGTAGGGCACAAAAGCAAATTTCCTGCTCAAAATATGGAGCCGCCCGAGTGGGGTAGTAACACGACCTTACAGAAGATCACAGCTAAATAATACAGTTTTCATGCAGTGTTGTGTTCCTGTTGTTGAGTAAGGTAACCAGAGCTTCTGGGGGGAAATTGGGGATAGGGTCAGAAACGCGTTTGCGATACTTCTGGTGTTACAGGTGTCTATAAGCTACGGTAATACGGCTTACCATTAGGTGAGCCGTACGCTAGTTTGCTGACCTAGTTACATACGAAAAAAAACAGGTGCTACTTCTTTTGATTGCTTTTATGGTTAATGCATAAGCAAGAATTAGTTTTGGTTTTCACTGTCTCGAAGTTTCTTTTGATTTGTGATTGATCATTAAAACAAATTTTTAATAGAACACCACAACATCCTATGAAGGATATTCAGAACCTCATGTAAAACTCGCATCACTTAATGCATATAATTACAAAAACTAAACTCCTTTTGTTTACAAACATGTAAGAAAAGACTAGAAACGAAATAATAACTGAAAAATTTAATTGACCTGACTAAATTGATTTGGAAATAGATTTCCTTAAATTATGACAACGATATAAAAGAATGATATGATAAAAGAATATAAGTATCTCAATGAACAAATTGGTGGTTATTATTATGGTATAAACTAAAAAAAAACACTAAAAAATTCCACAGCGTACATAAATTTGTTTCATTCTTTATTTTCTTTGTAAAAATAAGAATTGGGAAACACAACTAATTTAGTCGACGTTAAAATTAATTTAAAACTACAATGGAAAATATATTTTTGACGTAGCTGGATTTTGCAAAATATGTCTTTAATTTGGCATTTATTCAAATCTTTCGCGAGCGCTACAAAAGGATTTGAAACTCGAAAACACTAATAATCCATTGTTGTATTCCGAAGGACGAAATTGTAACAAAGGCTTTTACGACAGAATCGAATTTTCCAAAAACAAGGTTCTTATTAGTTCATCGACACCAAAATTAATTCGCGAAAGATATCTTTTAAATCGCCGAGAGCTAACGTTGGACCCCTTTTATCAGAACGATTGTACAAAACCACTCAACCCTTTTAATCCCCAATCTGAAGTGCGTCCGGTCGTTAGCCGACATTAATGGAATCCACCCGGCTAGTCGGCCGTGAAAATAACAAGGAAGGATTTTGAGGACTCAATCTTTAACAAACAAAAACACTAGTTGACAAGATGTAAAGATTCGTAACAAGTCGATGACGCAAAGGATAAAAGAGTGTAACTATTACTAACTTTTTTACTATTGAAGTTATTTATTGTGTGACGTTATCATGTTTGAATTTTTTCAGTTTTTATATTGTTTAAATAGTAAATGATCAAGTTTATTTTACCCTCGTCACATAAATTAAAGAATTAAAGAATTATAAATTTAGTGTATAAATTTAATTTTTTTTTAATTTTATTTAATTTAATGCCCAAAACTCGTTTATATATAATCATGTATTATGAACTAATGTAAGCTTATTTTGTCTTAACCAACCTAAATACGCTACCATAAGCACCTGGTAACTTTATTCTTTGCAGGGAATTGATTGGGCAGCCTACAGTATAGTAGCGTGGCATATGACGAACTTAACCTACACGTATATAACCTTTTAAAAAATCAGAAGGATATTTATAAGCTCAGTTCAGTTCAGGTAACATGGACGCGTAAAACCTTTTTGTTCTTTAAACATCAATAAAATGTTGTTTTACAATGGATATTTTTTTTTGTAAGTGAAAACCACCTCTATTTACACGTTTTATTTATATTTACATTTCCAAACATTAATCCGTGGCAAGTCAGAACTTTTAAAACAAAAATCATCTAACAATGGATTTTGGCGTAACTGCTATGTTCAATTTGTAAGAATACAACAGACCCTTTAATAGAAACATTGTAATGGAAAAAAAATCGATGCACAAATAACCTCTGCTATGCTTAAGCAGTAAACAGGACATTGTATTGAACAGGAAACAGTTGAAATTATATTAATTACTAGCTTTAATAACATAGGTAATTAATATCAAAATACTTTTGTTATTGCTCTTTTTCTTACAAACTATGAATGTGTTCTCTTACAGTACTTACGTCAAAAAAGCATACGATGATTGTATGTACATTGTAGGTCATTAACGACGTCTTAAAATATACATATACGTTGTATATGTGTAGAACACAACTGAAACAACTAAATAATTATTTCCCACTTCAAATCTACAGTTATGCATTCACAACACACACTTTTAACTACATTGAATAATTTACCACACTAATCACGTAAACGCCACTTATTGTGCAGCAACGTTAGCCGCACAATAATTAAACAATAACTGCTTCTTCACTTAAAAATTATCATATTTATAAGACATTGATCCCGTCAATACATGACAAAGATGGCGACTAACCAATCAGAAAATTAGTTTTAACTACTCGGAAGAGGGTGTCTCCATCTTTATATGCTCTTTCGGTACTTCAACAAATAATAATCACAATAAGAACGATACAATCTAATGAAATTACAATCAATACAATCTAATAACATTATTAGAAATATAAATTTGAATTGAAGTATTTATTTAGTAACTACCCTACAAAACAGATAATAAATATAGTGACTGCCTAATCGTAAATGAATAGGTTTTAACCATTCGGAACACGGCGTCACCATCTTTGTACTGTTCCGGTATAAAGCAAATAAACAATAAAAGTAATATCGACACAAAATCCAATATTTAAATAATGTCAGAACTACAAATTTAAATACTAACATATGTTATATATACACTCTAATGAGCCGACATTTTTGGAAAGATCTGCAAAGCCCCAACCATTAAATTTTAAAAGATTTGCATCTCACTCTGTAACAATACAAGTTCGTAACACACGAATAGCCTAGCAACACGCTGAAACGTGTTTGCCTTGATTAATTAGCGCGAACGCGAGGAAAGCTACTTGAAATAAAGCAAAACTTGCAATCTCAAGCAAAAAAACTGAAACGGGATTTTAAGTTTTATTCACTTTGATGTAAGGACGACTTCTGAATGTAGACAGTTAACAATTTGCTTTGGTTTCATAATTATCAAGGAGTATTCACTATTCGTGGTTAGCTTGTCATATAAAACTATTCTTTTTTTTAGAATATTGTTGATATTTTTAGGAGGAATAAAGTTTTTAGATACTTTATTTTTGAAAGTGTTAAGTGTGTTTTAAATAATTGCATCTTTATACAAATTTAGTAAAAATTAACGATTTTCCAAAGAAATCAAGAAAGTAAAATGATTGTTTTAATTTGTTAATTTGATGGAATATAGAGACGCTTAATTAAATCACTAGGTACGCGGTGTTCAACAACAATTTCCAAGAAATGTTTGTGATGTCTAATCTATCATAATCTATATCTATATAATATATATGTGTGTACGTGTTTTGTAGTTTTATAGTTGGTTAAAATTAAAAAAATATATATTTTTTAGGTATTAACCAGAATATTCATTGTTTTGAAATAAATAGGTATAATCGCAGTCTAACGTCTTCTCGTGTTAACGAGAAGGATTAACAAAATTGTAACTCCAACTTTCTGACTGCGCAAAGTAAATGTCTCCTATAATCTGGGTTTTGGTACTCGTATGTATAATAAAATCCCACACACAAGCCGCACCGATCAATCTCCTTCGTGTATTCTCCATTCTACGTGACATTGGCGAAATCATCTTTGCTCATTTGGCACTATTGAAAGCCATTATCCTTAAAAACGAAGAGGAAGAACAATTTTAGAATTGTCTCAATATAAATTTAAACTTTTTACTGAAAAATAATAATAGATAAAGCGTATTATTCGGTGTAGGATTACATAGTTGATAAGGATGTGTGGACTTAGTGACGCTGTATTTCATACAATATGTTACTAATTTTCTACTAAAACACAGTTTATATATTATTTTCAAAAGAGTAACTGCAGAGTCTACATTCAGAATCGGTGGTAGCTTTACTTGTACAAAAATAATAATCATTTTATAATAAAGTTCTTTTTGACCTTGATTTGGATTTGAAACATCACGTTACAATTGATATAAATGAAATAATAAGCATTCACAATAAACAAATTTCGATTATTGTAACAAGCATCTAAATCTCTAAGGTCGACGAGTCGGTAAGTGATCACGAAAAATCTAGTATACTCGTATTTAAACAGAAAATCGATGTTTGAACATGAATATGTATATGGCAAACGTGTCGAACCAAGGTCGGTGGTCATTAACATTGCACGGTATACAAACATGTTTAGTACTTTTTCGTGTAGATAATGATTATGCAGCAATGCTGATATTTGCATTTATTTTATTATTTGTTAATAAAATATTTTATTTACAAATGCAAATATAATAACTTCATTAATAATTTACATTTAATTTGATTAAATAATGATAAAAATATTTTTAATTTTTGTTGCTTAGAAGTTTTTGAAGGAAACGTGACATGTTGATAGTAGTACCGTATCAGATTAAGCTAAAATTTACGAAGATTCTTTAAGAGCAGCTTATTATTAAACGCTTTTATACGGAAAATTAAATTCAGATTTCTCATTTCTCTTTTATATTTTATCTTTAACATTAAATCAATGTAATATAACTATATAGTCACCCCCTCTGTTCTCGTGGCTGTCGTAAGAGGCAACTAAGGGATAACACAGTTCCGCCACCACCTTGTAACTTAAAAATTCGACGTCAAAAGGTAGGTCAAAGACAGGCAGCAGCGTCTTCGGTGCGACAAAGCCAGCCCTGCGGTCACCAACCCACCTGCCCAGCGTGGTGATTATGGGCAAAACACATGATTCGCGCCATAATGTCTGGCGCGAACTGGAGGAGGCCCATATCCAGCAGTGGATTGCGATATGCTGAAGTGATGATGATGATGAATATCACTATGTCATATAATTTCGATGTTCTGTCATTGTTAAGATATCAATAATTTATAATAAGACTTAATATAATGCGGTCGTTATTCCACACACACATAACAGATAATATGAGCTATTGGTAGCCGTAACTTCAATGGCCACAATTGTCTTAGCGCTGGAAATCTCTACGCTACGTATTTCGTAGCTACGTAGCCGTAGCATCGTAGCTGTAGCACGTTTACCGGAACGCTACAAATAACTGACGGGCAAATTTAATAATGTGTAATGAATTCCGTAACATCGTACTACGGAGTTGGGAAACTGAGAACCACAAGTTGTACGCTCTCCACCTTTGTGTTAGAGACTTAATATTCAATGTCTCACAGTAAGACCTTCCTTATTATGAAAAATGTTACATTTTTAAAGTTTTTCATGTCATGATTTGATGATGAATATTAAAATATATTTTATGAAAATTGAATAAGTTTATTTCAAAATTAAGACGTGCCTCATCTTTACAACTTCATAATAAGAAAAGAATCTTCTATTCATTATATTTACTTGTGTCGAAGAATAAAATTAATACATTAATTTTATCAAGAAAATATTTTTAACCAACTTCAAAAAAAGTAGGAGGTTTCTCAATTCGACCGTATATATTTTTATTTTATTTTTTAATGCCTGTTCGCTGATAACTTCGTCATTTATGAAGAGATTTTGTTAATCTTTTTTTGTTTTGTTGGAAAGGAGATATCCCAAGGGTGGTACCATGATAAGGAAATCAGGATCTGATGATGGAATCCCAGAGAAATCGAAGGGAATCTTCGGAAATCGTAGTGACGACTAGTGCTTTTGTTAATTTTTTTCTTTTACTCAAGTTGTATTACTTGTCGATGTAATTGAAGTGGATTTTTTTCGTTTGCTAGCAAACACAATTATTTAGGAAATACGCTATAGTAATTGCGAATAGAATATATTTTGTTGCCACCTATTTTATGTTATTTATTTCACTATTACACATAACATGAGTAAAATTTTATAGTACAACAACATTATTCAAAGTTTTTACCCTTATAATAAATAGACAAAACCTCTTACTGCAGTAGGCAAAGTTATAAGGAATGCTAGCAAGCAATATCGTCTAATCTGGAAGGAATCCGTGTATTCGACTCGAATACGCCAAGAACAAGCTTCTATGATTCTGTGCTGAATACTAAAATAGATGTTATACGGCGGGATATGTAAAATATAAATTCGCATTTTGATCTCTAATTTGAATATAATAAGTATTACGTAATTTAACGAACTTGTAAAGGAACGTTTTTGGTTTTTTAATTTAATATTTTTCTACACTGTAGAATAAGGGTAATATTGGTATAATATTCCTTATACCTTTAAACCCAAACGTAGCCCTCCAGGTCCAGGTCTAGGTGCCTTTTACAAATAGCTTTTACTTATACCATCAAATCATCATCAATATAAATTTGGTTAATTATATAATATATTTCAAAAAAAATATTATATATAGTATTAGTGAAGTTGAAAAACATTTTTATGTACATCTAAAAATAATTATTAATTATTAAAATTAATTACGATCTACGTAAGATTGCCGGTGTAGGCTGGATGAGGATTGCGGAAGACCGGGATGTGTGGCGCGAACTTGGGGAGGCCTATGTCCAGCAGTGGACTGCGATAGGCTGAAGTGATGATGATGATGATGATCTAAAAATAAAGTGACTGATTTACCCATACATAAAAGCACATCTGAAATCTTTGAAGCAAAAACTTTGGAAGATTGCTTGCCAACAAATAAGTAGCTTTTTTCTCATCAAAATGTTTATATTAACTAACGAAATGTGACTTAAAATGTATTTCGAAAACAAAAATTATTCAATTAGAATAAAAAAATTTAGCCTCAAAGGGCGGGAAACAAACACATTATGAAAAAACACGACATAAACAATAAACTAATATAATATAAGCATACATTTTTACTGCATCGTTAAATATAAGAAACTTATCAGCAGAATTCTATAATAGGAAAAAATATACGAACATTTTTAAAGGTGTTATTTTTGTGCCACTGTATCGATAATAAGCTTCAGAAAGTTCAGTTCTTTTACAAAAATATGTCCTATACAAACAAAACTATATAAAAATTTATTAGGCGTACTGAGTTTTGCTCGTTACTTTTTGCACGCTTTTATTTTGGTAACTTTGAAAGTATGTATTTTTCATAGCACTAATGAAGATTTGTCTAGAGGATTGGTGATATTAAACAATACTAATTTATTCCTAAAAAAATATTTATTCTTTTAAATTCAATGATAGATAGTAAATTCGTATTTCTACTTATACTATGATAAACAAAAAAGTTTGCTTGTTTCAATACGTCAGAATTCTCGGGGACTGCAAGATAGGTTTGAAATATTGTTTTACTTGTATATTGAGAAAGATTACAAACGTCAATAAATTATAAGAAATTTTGTGAGGGTCGATGTACGGGTAAAAATTGCTTGACATACATATGCTCATTACTTGCCCTTAAACTAGGTAAATGGAGATTGAGAACAACTTATAAGTAACTCTAATTTTACAAATTGTGTTAAGATGCCTGTAGACTATAAAGCATAACGCTGTGGCTTCTATAAGTCAAAGAATGAGTAATTAATTTAACCTTTAAATCTCCCACCGCTGGGCAAAGCCTCTTCTCCGTGTATGAGAAAAATGATTGTATTAGTTATTACAGCAAAATTAATAATCAAATGAAACTCAAGTAAAACCGTGTGATTGATTTAGTTTACATATAAAAGTACACAAAGATGTAAGACTGTATAAAATTGAAGCAATAAAGATAATCCCATATTGAAAGACATCACCCCTTCAAGAGTACTCGATACCGCTGGGTTATAAATGAAAAGTAAAGATATATATTATTTTAGATGACCCCCGTGTGATAGTGAAAATTGAATTTCGGTCCTTTGTACTCCACAGAATCGAATTACAAGCGATGACGTGGCGAGAACGCGATGACGTCTATGCACAATACACGGTTCAATGTGGACATTTATGATAAACTGGTGTTGAATATCTAGTTAGCTGCAAGCTGAAATTTACTTACATTTGAAGTAACAAAATGTGCTGTTACAGAAATAACTTAATATAAAGCACTCTATGCAGCAGTATACGCTTTAATATATACGTAATATACATATGTATGTAGCAATTAAGATCAATGATGTAATATGTGATATGTTCAGTTTAAGAAATAGTATTAAAGTAAAATACGCGGAAATTCAATTCAATTTCACATCAATTACGCTATAAAGATTTAGAAAACTATCTATTAGCTATTAAAATGTTGTTTTATGAATTAAGTTTTCAAAATTAATAAAGCAGAACCATAGAAAGAAACACTAATGTTTTTAATTTTCTTGCCATACAATTTTAAATTTTTTATCTTTTATGACAATAGTTTTAGGAATATAGTTTAAGCGAATAAATTTCATGCTACACGCAATATTACAAAGCAATTTGTAGTTCGTTAAACGAAAACTTTCCATCATTTGGCAAAAGCTATATTTAAAAAAAACACACAAAAATATTACCCAGTTTTCTAAAACGAAATTAAACTCCTATTTATAAGGTCAATAAAAAAACATGACTAAATTTAAATTCCTCATTCCAGAATTCTAAATAGCCACGGATCGGTATTTAGCAGCGGTACTCGAGTGCGGATGTTTCGAAACGCCGCGAACCGAAGTCGAAGTCTTTTCAACTCGTTTATCTTGCGTTAAGCCGGCTACTCGTTCGGCTTAGCTTACATCACTCAATTTGGAGCCTTTTAAAAATCTAACACAGTTACCGTTAATATTTTTTCATTATATAGGTAATGGTAGAAATTCAATTCAATTTAAAAATAGGGAAACATTTTTTTTGCATTTTTTCACAATAATTTGTGTTTGTTTCAAATCATTAATTATACGCCGCGTTGGCGCAACAGTCACAGTCATGGATTGTGCCTGTTGCGCTAACGGTTGCGGGTTCGATCCCCGCACATGGCAAACATTTGTATTGGCCATACAGGTGTTTGCCGTGATCTGGGTCTTTATGCAGTCCTTGTGGATCTCCCCACCGTGCCTCGGAGAGCACGTTAAGCCGTCGGTCGAGATTGTTATCATCTACGCCTGATAGCGATCGTTACTCATAGTATAGTATATCCGCCAACCCGCACTGGAGCAGCGTGGTGGATTAAGCTCTGATCCTTCCCCAACATGGAGAAAGAGACCTATGCCCAGTAGTAGGATATTACAGGCTAAAGCATAATAATTATACACTTCACTATGTTTGATATGATTACTACAATCATTATACCTATAGCATTAAGCAAAAATATATAGTTATTCTTTATATATATATATATATATATATATATATATATATATAAAGAATAACTTAGTAGAAAATTTAATATTTTTATAAAACATCTGTTCAAATAATGTTAAATACTGGATAACGTATTTGATGATCATTATCACCATTTTCCTCAATGGGAAATTCCATCAAGTCCACGGCTCTATACGTGCAGGGTTTATAAATATAATCGATGACCTATAAGAGTAATGGATTGACTTTTATAAAACATTTATGAAATAAAACCAACTTCTCGTTCCAACAAAATTTTATTTCATACATTAAAATATTTCTGTCCGTAAAAACCGAATTCAATTTTTTTTTTTTTTCAATAATATGACGTTTGAAAAAATACTCCATGTTATTGAAGTGGAACGGAGATTGAAATTTAAAACAATTACGATTTTAAAATCGAATACCAATTAATAACACGAACTCTGAAAAAAATCAGTTTAATAAATTCAAATGTACGGAGTTTCGTATATTATAATCTTTAATTCTTTATGTGTGAATTTTCTTTATGTGTTAATACACACAAATTACCAAAAAAAGGTTCAACTTATTTAGACGTTATTGACACTGCTATAATTTTCGTGCTATTTGTATTATTATACTAGCGACCCGCACCGGCTTCGCACGGTTGCAATGCTGATACTAAATAAAAAATAAATATTTGCAATGTAAGCGCAAAAAAATATGTTTATTTACGATATCACATTAGAAACCTCTAAAACTATCGATGATCCTCTAAAATATTATGCATGTACCTATATAGACCTTTCTCTGGAATCACTCTATTTAGATACTATATAGAATCACTCTATTTAGATAGAGTGATTCCAGAAACCGCATCAAAATCCGTTGCGTAGTTTTAAAAGTCTAAGCATACAGACAGCAGGAAGCGACTTTGTTTTATACTATGTGAAGTCTAATGAAGCTTACCTTCTCAAAGTATTATAGCTTAAATTATAAATTTATATAAATATAATAATTGTGATACTATTTTCGTTTTGCCATTAATACGATAAAGCTTTGTGATAATCTGACGTTAGTCTTCACGACTCTATCGGTACTGAGAGAAGAGCTGTCTTATTTCTGTCTAGAGAATAGAAATGAATCGAAAATGCTGCAAAAATTCATGCTACGATTCCACAGTTTTAATTCACCTGCCTTTAAGTTATAATTTTTAACTGACTTTACATGGAGGTGGTTCTCAATTTAACTGTACTTTTTATGTGCTATCATTCCTTCTAATGTATATGTGTCCTCATAACATTTTACTGGGTGTACCGGCTTAATGTTTTTTTTTTTTTTTAAATGTAAAAGCTGGTGTGGTCTTATTTAGATTGGAGCGAGATCTAACTAGTACTTTTTGAGTTGTGCCTAATAAGCTGTATTGCACTATACTTATCAAAGAAAATTGTATTTTTTTTTTTGTTAAAATAAAGATAATTATTTTTGACTTTATATTCGTTGAATATATATATGTACATATAACACTAAAATATTTTTTAATTAACATATTAATACTATATAATAGTTCACTACTTTATTGGAAACTTTATTCGAAACTTTATTCAATGTAGCTGTGCTCCACGGCTTAACACTCGTTTTTGAAAATAGAAAAAGCCTAGAGACTTTCTCGTTAAATAGGCTATTCAACACATAAAGATTATTTCAGTTCGAGCCAGTACTTCCTGATATTTACCCGTTTAAACAAACTATTCAACTTTATAAATAAAAATAAAAATAAATAAACATTTTATACTCAACGCTCTTTACTAAGATTTACTAATTTGTCGAAGGTCCGGAAACACACAACACACAAACAAAAACGCCCAGACCATGGAAGAAACTTGTGTGGCGTATACAAAAGTTTACTATGTGCGAAAATCAAACCCGCAACCGCTAGCCATTGCTGTGTCCACAAAACCAAAGGGTCGTGTTTGATATTACTATAGATGCAACGAGTAGTCTTCAGTTTGCATCGACTTGTAATAGTGTTAGTGTGGGGTTTCGATGACAGGGTAAACGAAAGCGTCTGGTTCAGGAATCGAGAAACTAAGACCTGAAAAAATTGTATACACAGAGAAATTCAGATCAATTGTCATCCGTTCATGTACCTAGTAGTAGCAACCTTACAACGTTATCAGAGTATGGATAGGGCTTAAACGTTTAAGAAACATACAATTTTAATCATATCCACATTATTAAAATTTTATTTTCCTTGTATTGAATCACCAGTATCTCAAACAATATGATTGTATTTATACTACTGTAAGAAAACGAAAAACTTGTAGATATATACAATAATCTACCCATACACTGGCTTATATAATCCTCATATACTTTGAAGTGATATTTCATTAAGTTATTACTGTAAAATTGGTTTAGTAGGTAGTTAGTAGATAGGAGGATCTAATTCAAATTACAACTGTGGTAATTCTCTATACTGTACTATTATATAGTAATATCCTATAATTACCTTAAGTAGAGAAAGGACTATTACGCATTCCCCTATGCTGTTCAACAACGGCTTAACACTATAACTCTCAAAATTTTTTATCTTTGCAAGTTCCTATACAAATTTTGATTCCTTGCCGACTACGGACTAATTTAAAAATATATACGGTTACAATAAATATAATTTATAGCTAGCTCACTCGTCACGATACCATACTTTAAGAAAATATGTATCAGCTGTACTTAAGGACTAACTGTAAAACCAGTAACAAACCAAAAGCAATGTCGTTTATAAATATTTAAAGGCGGCGATATGCATCTGCTGAATAACCTAATCATCTGGCAGATTGCCTCATCGTTCAATTTATGCAAAAATAATTATGTTTTAGAAGCTAATTAAAACAGTAATTAAATGAATCGAGAAAAATGTCCTGCTCAAAATCTGGAGCAGCTCGACTGGGGTAACTCGGCTATACAGAAGATCACAGCTTTCAAGCAGTGTTGTGTTCCTGTTCCTGCGTGTGTGAGTAAGGTAATCACAGCTCTTGCAAGGTTTGGTGAATAATGAATAAATCTTTGATATCTCCATCGACTTTTATTAAAAATAAATAGAATCAAAAACAACGTGTGTGTAACAAAAATTATCATAGAATTAAAGAATTGTAAAGAAGAATTCAAAATACAAATTCTTGACACATATCAAAAAAAATATAAACAATATAAAAACGTAGTTGCATTATTATTTTGATATAAAAAGTTTGCATATGTGTGGATACGCCACAGATGGATTAGGGGTAGGGTTGGCAAGACGCTTGCGATGTTTCTGGTTTTGCAGGCGTCTATAATCTACAGTAATTGTTTACCATCAGGTGAGCCGTATTCATATTTGCCGACCTAGTTTGTATAGTAAAAAACAACCCTAATAATGCTAATAAATAATACAAATTATTCACTCATAATAATCACTTTCCAGTTAACGATTTTAAAAGAATATTCAAGCTGGGTACGAACAGAGCAGTAAATCGTATTCGACGCTCAGGGATTTTTCGTTTTTACTTCTATTTCCTTCCGAGCTTGGTCAAACCGAATGGAAATAGCTGTAGTACTCTCGAGAAAATTTAATGACTTTATTAAATTAGACCTAACTGAATTGAAAAAATAAATTCAATGTCTAAAAGTAAACGTCACATAGTTAGGTAAAAGAATTTTGTTTAAGTAAAATACTCGTGTTATTATTATTATTCATGTCAAAAATATGTATGTAAAATATAAAAACTAATTTAATAAAGTGCTAATGAGAAATATAATTAATAATAAGTATTAAAGTTGCACGGAGAATCAACAAGTCGATGTGGCAGTAGGTAGTTGTGACACAACGAAACCCCGATGGAACATACGTGTCCTTGAGAGAGACCGCGTGTGGGTAAAAGCATTCTAGTAGCCCGCTAGTTCTACGATCTATCCTGATCTAGATAAGATCGCCGGTAGAGGCTAGAATATCTATAACCGTAAATGCTGTCCAAATATAGTGCTTAGATTCAAATTTAATACATGAGTGTTAAAGGACTCCGAAATAACCTTAAACTCAATCTTAACTAAGATTAACTGCAACTGCTAATAGTCTAAACTTAGTCATAAAGTTAACTTTGGATCTGAATCTTCGGTTGACCTTAATTATAAAATATACCTCATGTTAAAATTAAATTTTTTCCTATAAAATGCTTTATCAAAATAATAAATAAATATTGTTAATGTGAGATTTTTGTACTGATTGGTATTATGTATTAACTCTAGAAGTGTTTGTTTAAAAGCACGTGTGTTACTAGTCATTCTACTACATATTATTTTTTTCCTGAGACAGGATTCCTAATCACGGTACTTTTCATAAATACAAATTAAACATGTAATCTTTATGTTATCTTAGCAAAAACCTTTTTTAGTATATTATATTACGTAGTTATTTCAACTTAAATATGTATTACTTTACTGGTAATTTATTGCTCGATATATGCTTCAGCCTGTAATATCCCACTCATCATTGCAGCCTATACAGTCCACTGCTGGACATAGGCCTCCACAAGTTTACGCCAAAAATAACGTGAACTCATGTGTTTTGCCCATAGTCACCACGCTGGGCAGGCGGGTCGGGGGAATATCCCACTGTTGGACATAAATCTCTTTCCCAATGTAGGAGAGATCAGAGCTTAATCCACCACGCTGCTCCATCGCGAGTTACTCGGTATACATCATAAATATAATTACAGAAGGCAGATTTAATATTTATAGCGTTCTCTACTAACTAAACTAGACTAACTATCCCTAGAAACTCGAAATTTATTACTTGTATGAAAGTGGTAACGAAATAAAAAAAAATTGTTATTTGAAAAATGAATTTACTCTGCTTAAATTGAGAGAATACAAAACACAAACTGCCTGAAAGTGTGACAGATACAATATATACATTTAATAATAATAATAATAATCATTTATTTCAGAAAAAATCCATAATAAAAATTAAATTAAATTAAATTAAAATAAATTTAATTTAATTAATTTAAGTTAAACTTTCCCTACAATATGACATACAAATAAGGTTAAAACTTTTCTATTCAAACATTAAGAATATAGACTATTAGGCTTTAGATGCAAAGTTCTGGAAAAATTAAGGTACGTTAGTATTTCTACAACCGTAAAAGGCTTATGGACTGATTTATCTAATCCTTCTATTATTATAAAGTGCATTACCCTTATTATCTCCATTGATGTCGGATAAAAAGTTCATTTAATTACGATCTGTTTACATACAACATGGTTGACACATATTATGAACAATTAGTATGGGTCAATGGGTGATTCACTCAAAATGGTATAATTCCCTTTATAATAAGATCAATTTTAGCTTGGCAAATATGTGAAGACCTACAAAAACGCATCTAGCTTAACGGCTTCCGTCACAGATTTACAGAGATTATCCACCCCGGACACCAATGAAAACTTATACCGTAGTAATTCATTCCACGGATTTGTACGCATTTGCTTAATTCGGTTTTGTACGGACATTACTTTATTTCAACTTATTTCAATAAATACCGAAACAAAATATTATATGGTCACGATCTTGGTTTTTTAACAACGTTGTTTTGTAACATATTTAATAAATAAAAACGTTAGGTTAATCATATAATTATAGTGTTTGCGAGTCGCAATGGTAGCGCTTGGTAAAATTTATGTTGTATACATAGAAAATTTTGTAGCTAAGAACTTATAACAATATGCTTCAGACTGTACATCAAACTGCTGGGCATAGGCCTCTTTCCCATGTAGGAGAAGGATCAGAGATTATTCCACCACGCTGCTCCAATGCGTGTTGGCGGATATGTTCCCACATGCGTACCCATGTATTCCTGTACATGATAACAACTGGGATCGACAGCTTAATGTGCTCTCCGAGGCACGTTGGGAAGACCCACAAGGACTAACAACTAGATCAGAAATAAATATTTTTATCAAGACAAATATCCAATCCAAGCGGGAATAGCACTTGCGACCGTCGGTGTTTACGCGCCGCCGACACGGCACTCGCACAATTACACCGGAGCGGTCAAGCAAGCTGTTAAAAATGGTACAAGCGTTGGTTTTTAATATTTCGATTATTTTAATATATCAAGACTCTGAACGTAAATTTTCATTAATAAAAAAAGAATGACAACACTAGTCAGCTAAAAAAATTACAAAATTCGCAAGAACAAGAAATATTTTATTACTCGCTGCCCGGACAGACTTCTTTCTGTCAAAATTACTATTAAGTAAAAATTAAATCTTATTTTTTTATTTTTGTTAAAGCCGTCCGTGGGCCTTAAGAAACATACAAAAAATAAATTAGCCGAATTAGTTAGCTATTCTCGAGTTATGCGCTTAGCAACATTCATTTTTAATTATAGAGAATATAGATCTATGCTAATGATAGAAGAAGAAGAAGAAGAAGAAATATACTTTATTATGCATAAAAGTTAAAGTACATAGGTCTTAAAAAATAAAAACTTACAAAATAATAATATGCACAAAGGCGGTCTTATCGCTAAGTAAGCGATTTCTTCCAGACAACCTTGGGGTAGAGGAGATTTTAAAACAAAACAGAGTAGGGTCATCATAAAGGCAAAACAAAGTGAATCCTACAATCTAATAATATAATAATAATATAAATAAATAATAAACATAAAAATAAATAAATAAATGAATAAATAAACTCAAAACCGATTGGACAGCTGCAAATTATTAGCAAGAAACTAAACGTTTTTTCTTAAAATTGTTAATATATTTTTGAATATCATATCAAAAATTGACCGCTCCAGCGGGATTCGAACCCGCGTCTCCGACTGACCGTGTCGGCGCTCTAGCTCATCATCATATCAAAAATTTCGCTCTAGCGGGTACATCGTTCCATAGCTTAATTGGCTAGAGCGCCGACACGGTCAGTCGGAGACGCGGGTTCGAATCCCGCTGGAGCGGTCAATTTTTGATATGATATTCAAAAATGTTTAGAATTCCTAATGTGGGTGTAACACAAAAATAAAATCGTAGGTATTAATAATAGCATGGTGTCGTCTCCTGTCAAAGATTTTCATTGTAATATGAAACTTTGAATAGTTACGGGTCTCTGTAAAGAACTCACTATAGACGGCGCCACGGTTCGCTTAAACCGAAATTAAAAATCATCGTATCAAAAATTTCGCTCTAGCGGGTACATCGTTCCATAGCTTAATTGGCTAGAGCGCCGACACGGTCAGTCGGAGACGCGGATTCGAATCCCGCTGGAGCGGTCAATTTTTGATATGATATTCAAAAATGTTTAGAATTCCTAATGTGGGGGTAACACAAAAATAAAATCGTAGGTATTGTTAATATATTGTTTCAATAATGGTAATTACAAACCTAAACCTTGATCGAGACATTTTAATATTTACTTACGTCTTGTCTAACACAACTCCCAGCTTACTGCTAAAGCTTTGATGATAAATTTAGATTTAAATGTTATTTTAGTGAAGATATAATAATAGTGAGATAGTTTAGATAGAATAATATAATAAAGGACTTCAATGCTTCATTGTACATGCAACATACATTGTATAAAGCAAATAAAAATATATATGCATAATAATGTCTGTATATGTTATAAGTTAATACTACAATAATATAGTTAAAAAACTTTATTTCTCATCAGAATAACAATTCACTCGTTGAGAAACATAACATAACAATACATTAACAATGAGGGTAAAATGCGACTTGAACTTCAAAATCCATAAACAAATGCCGGTAGTTCACGAAACAAAAATAATGTTATTATTCAGTTTAATGCTTATTTTATTTCTGTTAATAAAATACACAGTCAAAACTTGTCACAAACAATGAATAAAAATATCAAAATACAGAAAAGCCCGCAGGTATTCGCACCTCTCGTATAATAAAACAACAGTTTTTACACTCTTACTTTCGTTATTTTTAGACCTTTGTTGATTTTAAGAATATTTAGGTTGGTTTTTCTTGAAATCGAACCTTTGTCATTTTTATAAATCGTTATAATCACCGACTATAACACTGTTTGTCCTCAAACAAATAAAAATCCCACTTCATCATATCGTCTAATATACGAAGAATCCGCATTATTAAATATAACTCCAACTACTCATCGGCTCTCATTCAAATTTAAACAGGAACACATAACAATCACCAGTTTTCGCATTAAATAAATGAACGCATTTAATTAATGAATAAAAAACAAGCTTTTATTTTAAATGTGTTAAAGTTGATAAAATAAACTTCTCCTTTGAAACTTTTTGTATCGATATATTATGTCACTAGCTTTTACCCGTGGTTTCACTCGCATTGAATTTTAATTTACTAAAAATAATTTTATGTTACTTCTAATACCTCCAATTATACATTTACAAAGTTTCACGATGTTCAGTTAAGTAGTTTTCGCGTGAAAGCGTAACAAACAAACTTACATTCACATTTATAATATTAGTAGGGATTTGTGACCAAACTAAAGCCAATATCATGTACATAGCACCATAGTTATCGCTCAGGCCCTTGTAGATTCAAACTAATATGGCTGTTATGGAGACATAACTTCCCTTCACGAGCCCAAGACCGCAACATCACACTCACTCTACATGGTTCGTAAGTTAGCAGAACAGCAGCGCATACAACGATATACTGCAAGTGTATAAATAAAGGCATAATTTTTGAAAGCGATGTTTTATTTTGGATTATGTCATTTTAAAATATTTAAGATAATGAGAATTGACTAACCGTATTATTAAGTTTTTTTTAATGGTTGGCTTTGACAATCAAGTAGACGATTTTGTGTGTAAATTAAGCCAGCATTTGGAATGGGTATCCCGCCATCGGCATGGGTTGATTTTTTAAGTTCCAAGGTGGTAGTGGAACTGTCTTATCCCTTAGTCGTCTCTTACGACACCCACGCGAAGGAAGAGGGTGGCTATATTCTTTAATACCGTAACCACACCGCAAATTTATTTATAATATTATTATATTCTACTTATTATAAAAAAAATTAAAAATATACATTATCTTATTATTTACAAAATAAAATTTTACGATAAAATACTGAATTTTTTTCCATGGTACCTATCGATTACAAGAATTTATTAAGCAAATAACATGATTAAATTTGCTTGTACATATCTTCGCAAAAGTTAAAATATTCTCTATATTTAATAAGGTTAAGGTATGATGCTTCACTTCTCAGCAAATTAAAGCTTACCATGTTCAATGTTCTAAAAATCATTCATATTTTATAAATGACGTATTTAAATCAAACAGGAAATTGCTGTCACCACAAAAGTAGTTTATTTAATTCAATATCATTAAAATTCAAATGGCCTGTTCGTAACCAATATATACAGGCAACACGGGACTTAATAAAAGCCTTTTATTACAAGGTCGGTTTCAACCAAGCATGGCACACATCCAACTTGCTTATTTTCTTACATGCGAGTACAAACAACTTTCAAATTTATTACTAGGTAGCCATATGTAGACCTAACATCTAGCTGGAACAATGACGCGTTTAACCAGTAGTGGCACGAGTCCAACTTACTTATTGCCAATTTTTTTTTTATATAAAAAAATAATCAATAAAAAAATGCAATAGTTACTATTTAGACAGACATCTCGGAGCTGGAGTTTTTGCTAGAAAACTATGAAGTAAAACATAACATTAGAAGGCCCTAGTTTTTTAAACATAATTATGTAATTTTTAGTGCTAAAATATTTTAATATTAAAATATTTTGATAAATTATTTTATTGTAATCATTTCCATTTATTATTTTTTTATATTAAGTGAAATTAACGTACAACATATAGTTTTTAATAGGGTCAAGTACCTACTGTTGGATTACCTACATGAAGACAGAGGCCTGCGCCTGCAGTGGGATGTTACAGACTAAATGCGATGAAAATTAGAGATCTTAGGCTTTTAGATATACATTTATTTGAATTTTGAACTATGTAATAAGCAATTTTACTTAATAATATAGATATAAACATTTCTTGATTATTTATATTAAATGTGTAGGCGAGTACTAAGTAAAAGACTTTTAACATTTAATCCTCGTAACATTAGGTTTTTTTTTTGCTTAGACAAATGTTCGTAATAAATAGCACAAGTTTATGTTTTGACACAATATTTTTGGTTGCCTAGACTTTTGACTCTACCAATCTACAAGTTTTACTTAATTTGCCCAAATTTTAAAACCAGACTGCAGCTCTTTAAAGTAATACATAATATTATCATGTACATTTATTTTTCATATACCAGTCTTCTGAACCAAAAGTATAGAAACAAACGATAATAGGGCTTCTATTACTAAAATTGAGATTTCTATTCTTTCGACCGTCCATCTATCAATCTTTTCAGAATAATCTGTAACATTACAACCGTAATTGATCGACTCCTGAAACTTTCATAAAATAAGTGTCACTGTGTCACAGAAAGTCAATAGCGATACACACATACCTCAGTGACAAGTGTCAAAACTTAGAAAATTATCTTTTAAATCTGAAGATTGTTCTATAGAATTTGTTCTAAATTAGGCACTACCGAGTTCGTTATAACGACTAGGCATGCCGTATTGTTTACATGCTGACTCGCTGCTTGCCTCGCGTTAAGCCCGTGACTAAGAACTGTGATGCATATATTACATAAAATTTTCCCTTTTTAATATAAATTTACAATAAATATCACAATTTATAATCATTCTACTGTACTTTATATACAGCAGTTTATTAGAAAAAATATAAAGTAAAAAGTTCGAATACGCGGCTTGTACAGTCTGTTCGTGTCACCATTCATCATGTTGTGAAAAAGGAACACTTCGTTGCAGTCCAAAATATGAATTAAATTATTTGAAGTAATCTATTACTGAATATTATGAATTAGGGATGCTTTGTTTCTTTAAAAAAATATTTAAAGAATTTATTTATTATTATTATTTATAATTTCTAAAATTTCTGTCAGAATTTTTGAAACGAGATAAGTTAATATTATTCAAAATTAACTACTAACTGCTATTATTCATTGAATTTGCTGTGAATTTATAAATAATACCGTTAACGTTTTATCGCAAAAAGAGTGTCTAACTATATCTATATATACCTACTCATATTATATAAAAGGAAAATAAGAAATTCATTTAAAATTTTAAATATAATCACGATATGGTCCTCCGTTTTGGAAGACTGCAAATTTAGAATGATGCTACTTTAACACCCATTGTACTGCAAATCAAATAAAACAAAAATACTTTTTTGATAACCTTTGGTTAAAAATAAACGAATAAATTATAAATAAATACTTCACACTCAACGGTTCCCAAAAATATACAACGATATATCTGTTTTGCGTGCACCTAGGGATAAATCTAGCCTCTTCTAGTGATAAATAAAAAAAATCACCCAAATCGAGACACCAAAATCAAAGTTGTGAGGTAATACATTTAAAAAAGCAATCGAATTTAAAACTTATTTTTTCGAATTTGGAAAAAACTAAAAGACACATATTAACTATCAAGACAAATAACCTAAGGGCATATAATAAAAATGACCTATATTGGAGACAAGTTCATAGTCAATTTCAACGTAGACTATTCGAAACGAATAAAGAATTTCCGACATATTTAAAGAGATTTGCATTAAACTGCAAATTCTAAACGCCTACATGACAACACATTCGCTTACAATCAAGCTATTAACAAGGCAAGTCTTGTTCAGTCGAGCGTGGCACACTTCCAACTTGCTTATTTTCTCGTTCAATTCAACTACAAATGAGCATTTTGTATTTATTTCATAATGAAAAAGTTCTTATATTACATATTTTATTGTAATTTTTTAAACTTTCTCATAATAATGTATATCATAAATCCTTCGTTATTTACTCATTCTAATTAATCTTATAAGCAACTGCATTATTTATATAATGGAAACACTTTTAATAAAACTATTTTATTGTTAGCAAGTGATTAAATTTTGGGCTCAGCGATATGATCTCGAGTTAATCACACCGTTAATACATAATTCTGTGAATTAATCAAAGCAAAGTATCATATAGAGGAATTAAATGCTATCCCAGGTTCAAAAATTATTTACTCGCTCTGATTAAATTACATTAGCTAACTATTGTAATGTAAAAAAAATCACTATATTTCAAGCTCATTGAAAATTGTATTTTGTATTGTCTAACTCGACTCAAACATACTAACGAAGTTAATCTGTTATTTTGGTTGGAAGAAGAAGAAGAAGAAGAAATTTTGTTTTCGTGTAATTTAAAAAAATCACTGCATCTGATAATCAAAAATAAAACTTACTTCCTTTAACTTTTTTACTTTTCTTTTTTTTTTTTGGCTTCAAAAGCACGAATTAATTGGTCATTTTAATGTGAAGTCTACCGCTGAAATCAAAATTTAAATAGGCAAGAAGCTCCTTTTTTACCGTTTGAATATACGAGGTATATATAATACGTATTACTGTGATCCAGACATTATAAATTTCAATCAATCTGCTTACTAAAAATCTCTGAAAATAAGCACAGAGGAATTGCTTAGAGGAACAAACAAACAAGCTAAAAAATATTATTTTATAAAGATATTTACTGGATGGTAAAAACTAATCTCCAGTTCATATAATCTATTCGTCTGAAATTTTACTTAGTAGGTATAAAATTTTGGCAGAGTTTATTCACAGAGTCCGTAAAATCATAGATTAACAAATTGCTGAAAATTGTAAGTATTGATCGGCAGACAGTTATTTTGCCATCACTTAACATTATATTAGGTACATAAGATTTTAATAATAATAATAATAATATTTAAAAACGGGATATTTATCATGTTTTTTATTTTCATATTGTCGAGCTCGATATTTCAACATTACTATGACTTGTTTACGAGACTGATCATGTATGTGATGAAATTATATGTACACGTGAACAAAATGGTTATTCATTACAACGCGACAAACCATGACAACTTTTTTTCTTATAACGAGGTGTTATACTGAAATTCTATTAAACATTGTTCTTGTTTTTATAAGGAGCTAAAACATTAGAGTAATTTGATAAGTAAATATTTTGAAACAACCGAGCATTCGGTGTAGACATAGATTCCGGACAAATTATACGCTAACATTTGCATAATCTCGCTCGAAATCCACGAAAAATAAACGTTCTTCGAAATTCGTACTAATTATTGTTCCACAGTTTATTCTGCGCCCACGAAATGAAATAAGGTCAGTGTATGATTAAATTTTAAAAACAAACTTGCGTGTCCGGACGGACTAATGAAATGAATTATTTTAATGAAGGGTTCTTAGCTACCACTATTTTTATATTCGCCAGAGGTTTGCTGTGTAGTTATAAATTTAAACAATAGTCACCCTTATTAAACATAACAAAACAGTCGATTTTTCCTTGTATTAAATTAATTGAATGTTGATATTTGTTTCCATGTATGTATAACAATTTTATACAGAACCATAATTATAGCAATAAAGTTACGGAAGGGACGACATATGCAATTTTGTATTTTATTATTTACACACATTTACACATAATATTTATCGTAACAATTTACTGTGGACAGCCTCCTTATTGGTAAAGGGTTTAACTTATTACGTCATTTTGCTACACTGCGGATGAGGTATTGGTCACGATAAAGAAAAACAACTCAGTGATTCGAATAGGTAAACATTTACCAGAAATCAAAAATCAATTTAAAATAAATAAAATCAAGTCAAATAATCGTCCAATAATGTCTATTATCATTGCTAATAAATAATTCATTGTTAAATATAATAACTAAAAAAGAATTGTATTTTTTCTGGTAAAGGAAGATAAAGGCTGTCAATTTTACAAATATTAATATTAACTGAAATAACTTATAATTCTATTAACGTTGCTCCAAAAAGCGTTGGTGTTTAATCAGGGTCCGATTACCGGCCAACGCACTATTTTTGCGAATGTATTATGTAATAGAATCGAAAATAATTTATAAGTAAAATTTATTTATCTATAAACAAAAAGGAAAACCTTATCTATAGATGTGTGGACGATAAATGGTGTCGCATGTTACTTTATTTATATTTATTCTTATTTTATATTAAACGAAAGAAATAAGTATAAAAAAATAGCACATGTATTCTTAGATAGCAGTATATTAATAAACATGTTAGAAGTCTAGTCCACTATGATCCGAATTACCGGTTGTCCACTCAACAGTGAATGATTAACATTCCAACGGATACTACAAAAACAAGGGAGTAGCGTTTTTGCAGCCCTAGTCTATTCTTCTTAAAGGCAGTTTTTCATCTGTAGATATAGCGATAGCTAAATATAAATAATTTATGTTACACCGCAGTTAAAGTTCTAACCATTTTAGAATAAGAATAAATATAATAATAGAAGAAGAGGGGAATACCTCTTTTTTATTTCTTCACATCCAGTAGTAAAGTATTCAATATATTGTTAAGCTATTGTGCTATATTATAAACGTCGCAATAAACCATCGTCATACACCAATTCATAAATACAAATAATGTACTTTGTTCACGTAAAGATTGCCACAGCCCAAAGTAATTTTAGTTTCTATTAAATACAAAAAATTTCAGTCTCTTTCTTCTCTCGAAAACTGTTGAAATAACATTTTATTTTATTATACTATTTTAGAAACTATTGTTAAGTTTATGAAATTTACAGAATACCCCCATTAATATCTCACACAAAACCCCAGAGCTAATACATATCTCTGGAGTCAATATAATATGAAGCGATACACAGATACGGTTAAATCATTAAGTAACCTAATAAAAGGAAAACAACATAATCCATTGTCATTATTTACAGTCTTTTAGGGTCGAGCCACGCGGGGATCGATCTGATAGTGCTTGGTGTCTCAACATTTCTTAAAAACTTACTACAGCCTTTGTCCTTATTTGGCTGTATTATATTCGTAAAAATTGTAAACTTATTTGGTAAAAGTAAAGTTTTAACTCAATTTCAGTAAAATTATATTTGTATTTAAGTGATATCTTTACTTATCGATAACAGTAATAAAAGCTAAATGGGGTCAAAACTTCAAACCTACGAACAAACGAACTCTTAAGCTTTATAATATTAGTAAAGATGTAATCTTGTACTAATTAAAATGCTTTAGCTATTAAGAAATTTTAATATAAGCTTTATACATGAAAACCTTGACCTATAAAGGTAACATTCGCTTTGTGAGGTGAGCAACTTAAAGTTACAAGTTTACCAGTCAATATATGGAAAGGAGCATTTTATTTCTCAACTCAATTTACAATCATCTACTTAATGAATATGTAAGTATATATATATAATTATCTATAATATTGTATCATATATTTGTATTTATGTGTGCACGTATGTATGTGTATATATGTATGGATGTAAGTAGTGTGTGTGTATATGTATATGCATGATATATGTGTATATTATGTATATGTATGATATCTATATGTATCTATGTAAGTGTATGTATTTGTACCTGTAAGTATGTAATATATTACAGTTCTTTAGCTATTACGTTATTAATTCTTGCACTGTGTTGCCCGCTATATGACACTCTCTCTCCAGTCAACCAATGGTCATGCCATTGGTTGACTGGAAGAGATCTATTCTAGAGATAAGTCCACCTTTGCCATCAACTTTATGTATAATTTTTCTGTACATTATTTTTAGTGCAATAAAGTATATAAATAAAATAAATATATGTGTGTACTAGACTATACTTTTTTTAATAATTGCTTTTAATGAATTTAATTGAAAATATGTCAATTTTCATAATGTTGTGCTTGTGGATAGTCGAGTTTCAAGATTATAACAAACGATACAAATAACTTTATATTTTTTTTACTGTACCGCCTGTATGAGCGTTCCTGCTGACTTTCAAAACCTGGATGGCAGTCGGAAGCTTCTAGTCAAACAATGGTTTTCATAGTTCTCAAAGATGACTGGTAGCCGAGAGTAAAATAAGTTTATCGCCCCTTTGGTCCGAGCTACTAATTACAGCGAGGCATAGTAATGTCGTCTAATTCGTATGCTAAAGTGATATCAAAGTTTTGTCGATTTTCTAGGTATAAGGGCAGTCATCACAAAGGTCCCGATGATTACCCAAGGGCCTAAAAACCAACAAAACCTGGTTTCTTCCTTCAGCCATGTATTTTTGAAGACAAATGCGAAGAATAGTTTTTAAATATAAGTGTAAATGGAATATGGAATATTTTGACACATGAAATAAGAATACTGAAACTAAATTTAGTACTTCACGTTTACGTATTTTTTCTGTAACAGTTGAGTACAAGATTATTTAATTCAACTCTGAGCTATTTTTAAAATACTTATTAATAAGGTGTATTAACAACAGAAAATTTTATTAACGTCTATTTTTCCTATTTGAGATAATAATGCTAATACGTTGTTTATTTGGCACTGTCATTGACTAAACTCTGAAGATATCTAAAAAAAAAATCTTAAAATAACATCACAATACAATGGGTACACATTTGAAATAACAATAATTCCTTTACAATATAAATGTAACTCGATATTTAATCGACAACCGCTTCACGATAAATTAGTTTCCGAAAATTAAAACGTCATACCATAAATTACTCGCTTATAATATTCTCATTGAATATTTATCGGCGATTCAGTATATTTATGGTGATAAATGGCATCATTACGGTTAATTAAATCAATTAGCTTAGGTTTATACACCGTGAGAATAATAACCCATTTAAAATGTTTTATAAATATGTTATAATTATGACAATATAAATATTATTTAATTATAAAATATTGTGTTGTATTTATCATTTGTTAACGTGAATTTATTAAAATTAATTTAATAATTTTAAATTCGTCAACATACATCTCTATGTTAATCGACTGGTGTTTTCGTTTATTATTTGTTATTTTACAATATTGTTTTTGTTTTATTAATATTCGTAGTTACATAAATAATTCCTTCTTGGCAAAATTTTTTTGTAAGATACATTACAATACACAAATTCAAAAGAATAAGATTAATTGACGATACTATTTATAATGAAACCACTTTTTCAAATTTTATCGCGGCTTATTAGATTTTTTCACATGCCAACATTTTGGGTACTTTAATGAAGAAATCCGATCCTATGCTCCATATTTTCTACTGAAAGTTGTTTACTATATATTGCTAAAATAATATACACTGCTCTGCTGACACAATGCTTTAACTGACTGACTGACTGACTGACTGATAAGTGTTATCGCAAAACACAATGTTCCATCCATCCATATTGTAAAATTTCGAGAAAAATTTAACTGGATGAAGTGCAAAATTTTAGTAACACATAAAAATCGTTGTAATAAATTTTCATATAGCAAAATTAGGTCCATAGCTGGCACCCGTCTCACATAATTCTCACAGCAACAAATATCTTGAACTCGAGCCAATACTTTCACCATATTTCAAATTTTATATGCCATTACAGACGTTACGTCTTTGCAGAGAAGTGGTGGCTACATTTACATGTATTATTCGAAGTATAATTCATATTTAAAACAGCTACAGAAATATTCTGAAAATTGACTAAATTTTATCATGAAATTTACGACTTCAAATTAAAAATTCAAATTATTTATTACATATAATAAAAATGTACAAAATCTTCAGTAGATATAACTGAGACGTACGAGATGTGGATAGTAAGTTCGTCTTAAAGAAATTTATAAGAGCTAGTACTTCAATGTCCAAATACTTCAAATTTCAACTTCAAACATTACAAATATACAATTTTACATTGGTGATAACTGCAAACATTACAAATATGCAATTTTACATTGGTGACAAATATTTACACCATTTTACCAATTGTACCTTTCTCGAATCGGCCCCAGCTCTTAAAACTGTGTCTCTGACATGTAATAGAGTCCGGTGATGCAGATTACGTCCAATATTACAAATTTTAAAACATTTACAATCAACAACATAACGAATAATTGTGTTTGCTCGCAAACGAAAAAAAAACCGACTTCAATTACATCGACGAGTAATACAACGTAGATCGACGAAAAAATATTCAAGTAACTGCGCGTTATCAAAGATTACTCAAAAAGTAGTTATCAGATCTCAATGAAATTTATATGTGACCACATGACAAACATCAGCTTTCGATTAAATTAAAAATTATTAAAATCGGTACACCCAGTAAAAAGTTATTGCGGATTTTCAAGAAGTTCTCTCGATTTCTCTAGGATCCCATCATCAGATCCTGGTTTCCTTATCATGGTACTAAACTAAGGATATCTTCTTTTCAACAAAAAAAGAATTATCAAAATCGGTACACCCAGTAAAAAGTTATTGCGGATTTTCGAGAATTTCCATCAATTTCTCTGGGATCCCATCATCAGATCCTGGTTTCCTTATCATGATACCAAACTAGGGATATCTCCTTTCCAACAAAAAAAGAACTATCAAAATCGGTACATCCAGTAGAAAGTTATACGGTATAATACAACGTAGGTCGACGAAAAAAGCGTCAAGTAAAAACGCATTATTAGATATAGCTCGAAAAGTAGTTGTTAGATCTCAAATAAATTTAAATGGGACCAATTGGCACACACCACCTTTCGATTAAAAGAAAATTTGTCGAAATCGCTCCACCCAGTCAAAAGTTCTGATGTAACATACATAAAAAAAAAAAAAAAAATACAGTCGAATTGAGAACCTCCTCCTTTTTTGGAAGTCGGTTAAAAACATGGTGAAGTTACACCTCTAAGCAGTTATTATGCGCATGGCCTTGAATTAATTGTGAAAACAAGCTCATTCGGCTTTGTTTGCTTAAACAGTATTATAAATACGAGCATTGTATTAAATATGTTGTTATCTCCAGAGACAGTTTTCTTGCAAATTCAAATGTCATAATTCTCCGTATCTTTATTTTATACATAGAATTACAAAATGCTGTCCAGCAAACTATTTTTAGAAACATATAATGTTGAGTCATTGAAAATGCCAAACCGTTAATTTACAATATTTGAATATTTGAAACTCAGTGTTAAATATGTTAAAAGATACTAAAATATTCGGAACAACAGAAAACAGCTGATTGGGTTTACAACACGTTTAATCATACCTTTGACAGAAAAAAACAATCTATCCACAACCTCGATAATCTAGAAAACATAGAAAATACATAACACTCAGCCTCTCTAGGAAATAATATAAATTATAAAAATCAGAATCACAATTATTTTGACGAAACAATAGTCATTAATAATAATGTAAGACATTGAAAAAATTCTATATAAGGTGTTTCCGTGACTAAGGCACAAGCAATGCAATTGCAAATACCAAAATCGCGAGAACTCATTCAAAATAAATGTGTCATTGACAGTAATATTTTATTACCGTACTTTGAAAAATTGCGCATAAAATCAAATACATTAAATTGTGCGAGATTTTTTTTCAGCGACACTACAAACCCCTACTAAATAAGTATTTTCGTACGGACACAAGTTTTTATTTATTATCTAGATACATATAAAATTTCTGTAATATCGCGTGTTTCACAGGTACACCATTATTACGTGTTAATATAAAGTTAATTAGGATTGGATATTTAAATTCCTTTTTTTTTTTGAACAAGCAACTAAAATTCTTGTGATTGTTGTTAAACTTATAAATTACTAAAATAAAACATACGCTAACAATCAAATTCAAAGCAAACGATAATGAGATTAAATAATAAAGAAGAAATGTGAAACATTCTAAAAATCGATTTCACCCATACAAAAAAACTTTAGTTAGAAAATTTGAAAATACTCTATGAATATCTAATTTCATCCACTAGTTTGGAAAATATATTTGAAACTGAATCGATGGGAAAAAAGGTGTTAGTGTTTGATATTTTGAACTAGAGATATGGGTTGTTCGACTCCTAACTACTTTCTTTCAAATGGGGGGTTCTGTCTAGGAAATATTTCCGCCAACCCGCATTAGAGCAACGTGGTGGATTAAGCTCTGATTCAGCCCACTACTGGGCATAGGCCTTTTTCCAATATTACAAGCTGAAGCGATATATTATTATTTAATACAAAACGTAATAAGAGAAACTTCCAAAAGAAATTTCGGAATATTACATAAGATTTATTTTTAATATTGAAGACATATTACTTGTTTACGCAACCTAAATATCATGATTTTTGACATACGATTAGTCTACACGGTACAAGTTAGTAAGTTCATCAATCAGCTTACGAATCGCAAAGAGTTGGCCCACTATCGCTTGATTAATGGAAGCCACGCCCCAGGTACGACTGAGCCTTAATTAATGATTGTTTGCAGTCAACATGAAGAAATTATTACTTTTGAGGGAAGCTAGACCGCTTCTTTTGTGCCTTGGTTTTACTGACGACGATTGTTGAATATATTTATACATGTTAACGTTTCAATAGTATAAACTTTATGGCTACGTTTAATATTACCTTCTTTACTATACATATAATAATATGAGACATTTTTAGCACTATCTGTAGTATACTATAGTAAAGTAACTCTTTATTCTCATCATGTTAAATATAAAAACCAAGAAAAGATATAGTTTTTCAATTTTTCTATAGCCCCAAGTATAAAATAAATTTAATAGTGAAAGTAAAAATTTTCCTGTCAGCCCAAATACGAACATGTCACTAGTTAATTCATTGAACCACAAAAACTTTTTTCTTAAGTTCACACAAAACAGAGGTTCATATATATTAAAGGATAAAGGATTCTTCCTTTGCCTTTTTTCCTGTGTTCATAGTAATATCATAATATTGTTAACAATTTTGTATTGTTTTCTTTCGTTGCCTACGAGGTCGTATCCCCACAACGTGGTGTAAGAAATAACATGTTCGCTTCATAAAACATCAAAAAGAATGTTTGTAAATATCGTTGTACTTAAGACGTATAAAAAATTTATGGTGGAACGTAACTATAGTAAACAATTCACAATTTTGTGAAAATATTATCTACCCTCCACGCCTAGTTTACTGAACTAAATTGTACTCTCTGCCTGTAAACGTCCTAATGCTAGATATAATCTACTTCTCCTTGGAAGGATAAGGGTGCTCTACTAAGGTCTTATATTGGGTATACGCTAATAATAACTATGCTAACTAATACTGCTATGGTAGATATACGCATGTTTAATTGTTTAACATGCAAAAATTTAGGTTTTGACCTTTTTTTCAATAATTTACTCTTATACACATAATATTTTTTTTTATATCATCAAATATTTATATTTGTACTAACTGTGTTTGTGGCTACGGCACTAAAGAATTTAGCCACCCCCTCTCTTCCCGTGGGTGTCGTAAGAGGCGACTAAGGGATAACAAGGTTCCACAACCACCTTGGAACTTAAGAAGCCGACCGATGGCGGGATAACCATCCAACTGCTGGCTTTGAAATACACAGGCCGAAGACGGACAGCAGCGTCTTCGGTGCGACAAAGCCTGTACTGCGGTCACCAACCCGCCTGCCCAGCGTGGTGACTATGGGCAAAACACATGAGTTCACGTTATTTTTGGCGTAAACTTGTGGAGGCCTATGTCCAGCAGTGGACTGTATAGGCTGTAATGATGACGATAATGATGAACTGTGTTTGTGTGTGTGTGTTTTTTTTTAATATTATGCAGTTCGCAGAGTTACAAAATAAAAAAATAACGTGTGGCACTCGGGGACTGCCGCGGTAAAGCTATTGCATAGCATTTTGTATCAACTTACGTAATTATAATTATTTATTTATTTTATTTATGCAGTATTTCTTTTTCTTTGATATTAATTCAAGTTACACTTTTTGAGCGTGAGCATAAGAAAACAATTTTTTTTTCTTTTATTAAATAAATAAAAAGTTAATATTGTTTAAAATATTTTTATTATTTTACAATACATGTGGGTTTTATTATCTTACAGTAGCTGTTGGTTATTCAGGAATATTTATCATTGAAACTATAGGTTTATGATAACTGAAATAAGAAACATTAGTTTGCGACTAAACGCACGCACACAACGCCGTGTCGAAGACTGCCGAACTGAAACGACGTTAGACGATGCACGGCCTTCAAGCCACACCTCCGTGCCCGTCGGAGTGGGGAGCGTGAGGTTTTTTTCGTTACGGAATTTCTGGATTCGGTCCCCGCGCTCAAGGCCCGCGATAGAAGCTATGCAATAGCTTAATAAATTTCTAAAATAAAAGTAACCTAAGTTACTTCTTATTACATCAGCTATTGCGAGTGAAAGTCCCGATAAATCGGTCCAGCCATTTCAGAGATTAGCCAGAACAAACAAACAGACAGACAGACAAAATTGAAAAAAATGTTATTTTGGTATATGTAACGTTTATACATACTGTTTACCCATATACATTTAGTAAAACGCGGTTATTTTAATATTACAAACAGAGACTCCAATTTTGATTTATATAATATATATAATATACATAATATAATTATGTATTATGTACATTAAGAATAACAATTGTACACGTTTCATAAAAATACAATAATTATGGCAAAAGCTACATTTTATTACGCCTATGAAAGTCAAATCTTTTGTATAGGTATTAATAATATTACAAATTAAACAATATTTTTTAGAAATAGTATTAAAAACATTTTTTTATGAACACAAAATATACATCAAAGGCCAAACGAATCATTAAAATACAGAAATTCAGGCTAAATTTTAAGGAAACTATACACTAATTTGTGATATACATTGTCTATTGTTGAATGTAAACATTTTTTTTAATATTTGTACAAGAATCTTCAACAGAAATATAGGTTCATTCTGCGGTTTAAGCATTTTTCATACTCAACACAGTTACGGAACACTTGTAAACATCTGGCAAGTCTGGTCGCGAGGACAGAAATAGTAGCAATTACAGGGTAACGGACATCTGCGACGGTGGCTTATATGAAATAAAGGAAAAGCGCCGATCTTAAAAGTAGCTCTGCCAAACATTGGCCATCTCCATGTATAAATTATTATTCGCTAAAATAAATAAGGCTTACTTCTAGTTTATTTCTTGACTGAACATGCTTTGATACAAATATTTGTTATATGTTTATACATTTACGTTATTGAGTATGTGAATAAAAATTAAAGATTCACTGTCGACACACAGACCTTATCTCACTTGAGTAAGAATTTACTGATTTTTCTTTTAAAAAAATCGTCTCATTCTGAATAGGGTCAAATTCAAATTTAAATTCGAATTCTTATTTTATTCGAATTGAAGAACGTAACTAAAATTAATAAAACCTTACATAATATTTAAATCATGCTCAATTAATATTTAAAATCATATTATACTTTCAAATGACATCACAAATTTTAAAAAATGTACATGTACTAAGTTTTATTATACAGTTTAATTATTTTTTGAAATGAGACTACTTTAGTCACGCTTGACTTAGTAAGCTGGTGAATACGTGACGAAAGCGTTACGAAGAGTTTAATCGGCCGAGGCGAACGAAGCAAGAGAGAGAGGTGCGAGCACATATTTTCTTCACTTTCTCATGGTACGACGCTACCCCAGATACTGTTCCCTCAGAAGCTCTGATCACCTTATTCACCACAGGAACACAACACTGCTTGAAAACAGTATTATTTAGCTGTGACCTTCTGTAAGGTTGAGGTAGTTCGGGTGTCGAGTGAAGAGTACTACCCAATCAGGCTGCCTCAGATTATGAGCAGGATATTATCTGCTGTATCCTACCTCAGTTCATTTACTTACTATTTTTAATTAGCTTATAAAAAATAATAATTTATTACATAATTTTAGTGATCAGTTTTGTCTTCAAATAGGTCATAATAAATTTATAAAGTAATATCCAGAAGTCTAAAATACAAAAACGCTTTCGCAAATTTCCTGAATATAACAACATAATAACAAGTACAACAACTATAGTTCCTTAGAGTGATAACGAAACACGACTCTTTAATTAACAACTTCGGTAACTAATAACGTTATATTTACACTAGCTTCTGAAAACCACTTACAACCGATTCAATGACTTGCAAAATCAACACAATTCACGAGTCACTATGCGTCCATTAATTCATTGATCTATACCGGCTACTTTAATTAACAATATAGTCACTTTTCATGGGTACAGCAATATTAGTTTTGCCGTGTTTAATTTTAAATAAAGCTACTTATAAATTTCTAGTTACCTTTTCATCATTTTGTAAACAACTTTAATATGATATTTGCGTCTGTTTGATATCGCATTGCGTCACACATGTTAAATCAAAATATGCATCAACTATAATTGAGATTGTTTTTGAGTGCTTTCGTTTTCTTGTTAGAGATTATTCTAAACTTAAAGAAATACTGATACTTCATACACGGTGACTATATTTATGTTAAGTAGAGCTCGGCTACTATTTAATTCTTACAGCATTTTCCCTACAACATTGAAAAACATTCAGAGCACAATATCGACTTTTGAGAATTTGTTCATCGAGCCTCCTTATTATACCTGGAATAATTATGTTTCAACGCAAATGTAAAAAAGTAAGCATCTACGTAAGTAAACGAACTTTTCATAATAGGACTATAATTATCCTGTGTGACGATCCGTAGGATTGCCCTAAAATTGAACGACCTTTTCTTAGTAACATCTAAGTTTAACCTTTGTACAGAAAAAAAATAAGTTTTTTAAGCTAAATATTCATGTATAAAATAAGTTTTAATAAAATAATAATTATATATAGTTAGATAGTAATCAGTTACATTATTTTCAGCTTTAAGATTGTGAGCCTCTTTTTTGATCCTAGCTTTATTCAACTTACATCCTTAACAAACAGGCCTTCTCATAGTCGACGTTAATATTTTATGTTGATATTCGAAACAGTATTAGATAAAATGTTTCTTAAGATTATTTTTAATGCTTGAAAAGGTTTTCTACTATTAATAGATGCTTTTATTATATTCGTGTTTTTTATTTAGTAAATTAATAAAGTGACACCTCGAGGGAGTAAAATGAATAATTTACATGCACAACTGCCAACTGCCCACATACGTATTTTCTTCATTTAGTTTAGTATAATAACTTATTCATTATTTCTTGAATCCTTGTTTGTTTTTATAAATAAGCAAGTAACTTTCTTCAACATGGAACCAAATTTAAGTGGAACTTTTTTTCATAGTAATCTTGTTATCAACATCGGGAGTCCTTCTGATCAACTCTCGAGGTCCGGCTGTAGTCTATGTGTAGTTCTTGTGAACAGAAGCCCGCCTGCTCACCTCCACATCACCGATGGATCGCATACTGTAGCACCTAGCATCAGCTCCATATGCGCCACAGCGACATTCGGGCAGCGGCCGTAAATCATAGATTCAATTAATATTTTCTATGTAAAAAAAAGGATATTTATTTATTTATTTACTGACACACCAACAGCATATCATACTAAATATTACAATAATCATATTCATGTACATAGTCCGGTATGCATGCCAGTTACTGGTGCATACATCACTCGCCTTAGAAGACATTAAATAACAGTTTTGGAGTTGCAGCAAATTATTAAAGTATATGATATTTGGGAATCGTTAGTTAGGAAGAGGTTAAAAATACCTCAGTAAGCTCTCCTATCATGACAAGGTGATTCCCCTGGGAGAGTTATTATTATTATTATGGTAGATGTTACTCCACCCCTTTTAATTTATAATATATACTTACAACTTACATATATTATATAATTATTATTATTCATATTAATAATACTAACGACATTTTTGACAGAAATAAATATGATTTCATTAGAGGTCGCTCAACGACAGATGCTGGTGTGGCACTTCTCAAAAATATATATATCACTTGGGAGAGGTCATAAAAATGCTATTAGTATTTTTTGTGAATTATCAATGGCGTTTGGTTACGTGGACCATGGGATTCTATTAAGTAAACTTGATTATTGACTTGATTGATTACGGTGTTAATGGTAAAGCTTTTGACCTCATTGCTTCATATCTAACTAATAGAATTAAACACGTATCAATAAACGGAACGAAATCTTCTAAATCTGTACTAATGGCCGCTCCACAGGGAGTATAAATGATCTGCTATTTTCATTATTACAGCCTATACAGTCCACTGCTGGACATAGGCCTCCACAAGTTTACGCCAAAAATAACGTGAACTCATGTGTTTTGCCCATAGTCACCACGCTGGGCAGGCGGGTTGGTGACCGCAGTACTGGCTTTGTCGCACCGAAGACGCTGCTGCCCGTCTTCGGCCTGTGTATTTCAAAGCCAGCAGTTGGATGGTTATCCCGCCATCGGTCGGCTTCTTAAGTTCCAAGGTGGTTGTGGAACCTTGTTATCCCTCAGTCGCCTCTTACGACACCCACGGGAAGAGAGGGGGTGGCTAAATTCTTTAGTGCCGTAGCCACACAGCACTGCTATTTTACACATTTTACACAGATCATATTTTACACAGATCTGCTATTTTATGTTAAGGATATTTTTGATATAGTGTTATTTGCTAATGATACACCACTTATTTTTAAAGTCAATAGGAAAAAAATAAATTATGACGCGAATTCAAGATTGGTTTAAAACAAACAACTTAGTTTTGAACGCCAAGAAACCATGTGTATTGTGTTTGCGTTGCTCAATGTCAAGCATCCGAATTACAATTTAGCAATAAATAACGAGAGGCTTATTGTCAATGATACTTCAGTTTTCTTCGGGATAAATTTGAATAAAAAACTTCAGTGGTTCCCGTTTTGTCATCCTTGAATGGTAGCTTCAGCTCCGCAGCATATATATATATATATATTCACAAGAATATCGATTGTTTTGATATAAATAGTAATAATCGCAATATAAACCCGAGAAGAAATAACAAAATTGTAGCTCCACGTTTCCGACTACGCAAATTAAACGTCCATTTTTTGGGTGATGGTATGTATAATAAATTCCACAAACGATACTGAAATTTTCTAAGAATAAATTTAAAATTTGTATTAAATAGAAATTAATAGCTTAAGCTTATTATATTATACTAGCTGATTATTCCGTGCAGGATTACAGAAATAAAGATGTGTCGACTTAGAGACGCTTTATTTCATGCAAGATATTACAAAATTTGTATAAAGGCTTAGCTTATATTCTTTTAAAGTGTAACTGTGGAGTTTCTTGCCGGTTCTTATTTAATTATGTTATTAAAAGTGCTTATGTTATTAAATTTTTTATTTCTAAAATGACGATTTGGAAGTGCTTATAAAGTGTATTTGAATGAAGATATTATTGATTTTGATTGAAATGTAATATTTATTTCGCCATAATATGACCACACACGTAACGAATGTGAGAAAAAATTACATTCCCAAGAAAACACTCAACAAAATAAAAAAAATTAAGGTAGCAAAACATAAATTAATAAAAAAAAGATATATCTAAACATAAGGTATATTACAACCTAAGGTAATATGAACACTAAAGAATTTAGCCACCCCCTCTCTTCCCGTGGGTGTCGTAAGAGGCGACTAAGGAATAACAAGGTTCCACAACCACCTTGGAACTTAAGAAGCCGACCGATGGCGGGATAACCATCCAACTGCTGGCTTTGAAATACACAGGCCGAAGACGGGCAGCAGCGTCTTCGGTGCGACAAAGCCAGTACTGCGGTCACCAACCCGCCTGCCCAGCGTGGTGACTATGGGCAAAATACATGAGTTCACGTTATTTTTGGCGTAAACTTATAGAGGCCTATGTCCAGCAGTGGACTGTAATGATGATGATGATGATGATGATGATGATGATGATGATACAGCAACCTGAACAGACCGATCTACTGATTATTATCAACCTTTCAATAAGTGTAGGTATTAATTCAAAAATAGAACAATTTAAGTTACTGATACATATTTATTAACTGAGTAATTCATTTTCAACACTACTTTCAAGGTTTTTATATTTTGACGTTTATGAGGGATCAAACGCATCTTCGACCAAGCGAGGTGAAACTGACCTTAACCGTAAATCACGTGTAAGTCAGTAGACACACCTGCGCTACCAAGCGAGATAATTACAACAAAGAGACGTAGTCGCTTGGTTGGATAGATGAAATGGTTTACTAACATTTGTGCGTCATGACTTTAGGGATGTTTCCACATCACGAATCATAAAAATTAAAATGGTCATTTGATTGTTTGAATCAACTTTCAAATGAATGATTTATAATCAGATTAACAAGAAATTATTCACAGTTTCCCCATAGATGGCATTTACGAATTTTAGTTCTCTACTATATATAAAAACCTTTTATTTTATTTCATGTGTTTGCCGCCTCATACACTACGTTACTACGAGTATCTAAAATTGGTTTACAGGTTTATTGATAATTTACTCTTATAATAAACCACTGTCGTAAAATACTAATATAATAATAATGGTTATTAATATTTAAAATAAAAAGAATAAATAATTCGCACAAATACAAAAATATAGAGTAGATATTTTATATTTAAAATATCTACTCCTAATTGTTCCATGTTTTATAATAATGCAATGTCAATATGCGCACAGTTTGGATCGAGCATAAAAATACAGTCGCCGGTAAATAAATGGAACACGACTTGAATAAATGACCAAGAAACATCATGCACAACTCAACATGCTCAGCAGGAACACAACACGGAGTGGTTCTTGATAATATTGTTGGGACTCTTAGGATATAGGTATACCGGCCGGCCACGTTTTATGTGTGAGTAGTCCACTAATCGCGCCACACACAAACTTTACAGATGACAGCTGTTGTAATTATTGGCCGCCGCGGGCGCTGCTTTCTTCGTGAGGTTCGATTGCGCATGCACGCCGGTGATTCAGGCGCTCTCATTGGTCAAATACACAAGCGTGCACCGTTTGTAATGACATTATGAAATTCACATCATCACATCACATCAGCTTTTCACAGTCCACTACTGGACATAGGCCTCCACAAGTTCACTCCAAAAATGGCGTGAACTCATATGTTTTGCCCATAGTCACCACGCTGGGCAGGCTGGTTGGTGACCGCAGGGGTAGCTTTGTCGTACCAAAGACGCTGCTGCCCATCTTCGGCCTGTGTATTTCAAAGCCAGCAGTTGAGTTGCATTTGTTGAATTAATAAGCGCGCGGAAAGTTAAAAATTATAGAACATTTAACGTTGAAAACGGAACATACTCGTAGATCGATCGACTCATTTTAGAATACGATTGAATGTGTGTGTGTGTGTATGTGTATGTGTAATTGAAAATACGAGTAACGTAAATTAAGTGATTCAGCTATTCATTGTTTTAGCATGACGGGAGCTTATTTCTTTGTTGTGTCAATGTAATCAATATTAATAATTACTCGTATTCATGAAAAACAATCCTCCTGTTCCTCTCAATATACGTTGCTCTTATACATACATGCAGCACACAAATATATATCTGCTTTTCCACTTTAAATTGTCAGTAAAATATATATATAAAACCTCGCAAATGTAATTTCAGATAAAGTGTGTAATTTATTTAAGAAGCTTCAATTACTTACTTTTAGTGTGAATAATTGTGTTTGCTCGCAAACGAAAAAAAACCGACTTCAATTACATCGACAAGTAATACAACGTAGATCGACGAAAAAATAGTCAAGGAACTACGCGTTATCAAAGATTATTCAAAAAGTAGTTATCAGATCTCGATAAAATTTGTATGTAACCATGTGATAAACATCAGCTTTCGATTAAATTAAATATTATCAAAATCGGTACACCCAGTAAAAAGTTATTGCGGATTTTCGAGAGTTTCCCTCGATTTGTCTAGGATCCCATCATCAGATCCTGGTTTCCTTATCACGGTACCAAACTAGGGATATCCCCTTTCCAACAAAACAAGAATTATCAAAATCGGTACATCCAGTAGAAAGTTATGTGGTATAATACAACGTAGGTCGACGAAAAAAGCGTCAAGTAAAAACGCATTATTAGATATAACTCGAAAAGTAGTTGTTAGATCTCAAATAAATTTAAATGGGACCAATTGGCACACAAAACCTTTCGATTAAAACAAAATTTGTCGAAATCGGTCTACCCGGTCAAAAGTTCTGATGTAACATACATAAAAAAAAAAAAAAAAAAAAAAAAAAATACAGTCGAATTGAGAACCTCCTCCTTTTTTGGAAGTCAGTTAAAAAACTGACACATATGCTGTATTACTATTTGTAACTGTACTGTAACATTCTGTAAATATTTCACTATTAATCAGATTATAAAGCACGCTCTACGTAATATTTACAGAAATTTTCGAACGAGTAGATAAGTTTTCATATATCGTGAAGTCTATTGTTGCAAAAAATAAGCGTCATTATCAACTTTATAAAAATAATTTTCAACAACACCTGAAATCAGTTACAAAATAAGTAACACTTTCAAAAGACACTAAATAAGTCAACTTTGCCTTTCAGAAACATAATATTTTAGCTTCATTGATAATTTCTAAGTCGAGTAGAATAAAGTTTTTAACTTCGAAAGCGAGGCGCTGCTCTCAAATTCACAAAGGTACTGTGTCAAACGTGAAATGCAAAACAATAAAACTAAAAATGAACTCTATAGTAATTGAGACAGAGCACAAAACCTAACGACAAATGTGAATGTTTTTCTATTGACCGTAACGGCCAAGCCACATTAAGACACTAAGAAGGGAATTAGTTGTGCTTTTACTACAAAGTTTATTATTACTATGAGTGTTCTTTAAAAATATTAAAGATCTTCCTTTAATATAAGGGACAGGGATTTTCAAATACATTACAATTTTATCATACGATCGGTATTGTGTGCTAAAAGGGCCTATCTGTCATCTATATAAGGGCAAAGGTCATCCTATTAGCTGTATAAAAGGATTTTAGGGTCAATCGCAACGCATTGGTGCTTCACGTGTTATCTTCTGCGTCAATTCGGCTCTATTTATTTGCATAATAAAATCATGTGAGAAAATATGACCTCACTCTCCACTCGGGATTAGAAACAATTTTCCTTGAGTAGGACACTTTGGATAAGTAACAAGCTGGTATCTTTAATCCTGGTCTCGTTAAAGAAACTATAAAATAGATACACACAAGCTAAATATTACTAATTACAAGTTTATAATCTTTAGTTTTTAACCACGTAACAAACGGAAGATCTTAACAAGGTATAATTATAAAACATTTATTTTTAAAAGATGAATTATTTTTGTTTGTTTCTTAGGTTCGACACAGTTTATTTAATTTCTGCAGATCGTATTCAAAAATGTTGAGAATATGTATATGTTAAACTCATGATACTAAATAAATAATAACCAAAAACTTGAGTGAAAAGTCTCGGGCCGTTTAATTCAACACTATCAATTACTCGTATGTAATGTAAATTGTCTGAATAAATTTTGCTTACTTCATGCAAACTATTCGAAAAAAACGTGTGTATGTATGTGAGAAGTTATACTTCATTGGCTAACTTTTTTTTCGTTGACTAGCTAACTTCGGGCGCACACACTGTCACAAAAAACCGTTTATCTGACGGCGCGCGCATCGTAAAAATTTATTCTTTATTTATTTATTTATTTACTCTTTATTGTACACCACAATATGCAAATACAAAATAATAATAATACAGACAACTTAAGAATGTGTAGTACAAGAGGCGGTCTTATGGCTAGTTAGCCATTTCTTCCAGACAACCCGAAATAGGATTGAATACTATTTATTTGAGGATCGGGTAGGTGGTGCAGTTATATTGTAATAAACTTACATACAAATATGTACACATTAATACTTACAAGCAATATATATATATATATATATATATATATATATATATATATATATATATATATATACATTTGATTAATATAATAAAATAAATAAATAAATATAACAATAGTATCTCATAGCAGTTACAATCTATTTCGCCATAAATAAAAAAAAAATAATAAAAATTAATAAATAAATAAATTTAATTGGAATCGCTCTCAGTATTAAGGTAATGTATTTTAACTAATCTTTTGAACGATGGGAGTGATTTGGCTTCTTTGATACATAATGGTAAATCATTCCATAGTTTAATTGCCCGAATGGTGAAAGACTGACTGAAAAATGTTGTTTTATGAACAGGCATTTTTAACATTAGTCTCCTCGAAGATCTTAGGGAAGAAGGGTCCCCGAGAAATTCGAACTTATCTTTTAAATAAGACGGAGCCTTAGGATCAAACAACGCACAGTACAGAAGAGATAAAGTATGCAGGTTTCGGCGAGAACGTATTGGAAGCCACTTGAGCTTGGAACGAAATTCAGAAACATGGTCATATTTGCGAAGGCAGAATATAAACCGTATAGCAAAATTTTGAAGACGCTCAAGCCTATTAAGTTGGTCCTCTGTTAGATTAATATAGCTTACATCTGCATAGTTGAGAATCGATAGGAGGAGAGAATTCGCCAACATAATTTTGGTAGGAATTGGTAAAAAAGACTTGAGGCACCGTAGGGAGCTCAGCGCAGCGAAGGTTTTTCTTCTGACTTCTTTTAATTGTTCTGACCACGACAAAGTCCGATCGAGTTGTATACCAAGGTCCCTTACGGTGGCACAGTAAGGCAGACTAATACCATTATAAAAGATAGTAGGTAGTGTTGAGCTATCAACCCTTGCGATCAAGCTTGGACTACCAATAACTATAACCTGTGATTTGCTCGGGTTAACATTAAGTCCGTAGCGTCTGCTCCACTTAGAAATGTTAGCTAAATCTATGTTGATTAAATCAATTGTACTATGGAGTGTATGTGGATCTTGAAGCGTTGTGTGACGATAAATTTGGACATCGTCTGCATACATATGGTAGAGAGAAGAAATGGATTGAGTAATTGAATTTATGAAGATTGAGAAGAGCAATGGAGATAGAACGCCGCCTTGAGGTACGCCAGCTTGGACATCACACCATGAAGATGTGGCATCATCGTAGCGTATGCGCTGTCGTCGCCCTTTGAGGTAGCTCAGAAACCAGTCTGTCACCGAGTGAGACATGTTAAAAGCGCGCAACACACTCAATAAAATGTCGTGGTCAACACAGTTGAACGCATTACTAAAGTCCAAAAGTATCAAAACAGTAAGTTGTTTATTATCCATAGCCTTTCGGATGTCGTCGGTAACCTTGACCAGAGCTGAAGCCGTACTATGACCAGAACGAAATCCATCATTATTCTTATATTTTTTCCCTAACGCGCCAAAAGAGGTATAACTTAAAAAAATATTTATAAAAAATAACTTTAATATTAATAACGTAAGTACGAGTCCGTAAATTGCCTGTGGATATTTTGATGTTTTTAATTTTGTTCTTGTTCAAGCACTCAGCACCTAATGCACAAGTTTCCGGAAGATACTTAAGAATGTAACTAAATTGCTGCGGAGACATTAAAAAGTTTTTTTCGTCGTCGTTTCTACTTACCATTCTGTCATATAAAACGTTTTTAAATATTCATGGCTCACTAAAGAAGGAACTCTTGAATTCAATTAATATAAGATAAGCTAATGATAAAGTAAGCTATTGCGAATTGCATTCGACGTCGCTTCGCTTACCATTCGTGACAGGTTCTTAATAATCGTTGTCATTAATGTCGAGTTTGCTACGACTGTTTCAATACGGACAAGTACTTAATTTATTTTGTATAAACGAGTTTTGCTACAGTTATAACCGAAAAATAATTTCTTGGACACCTGTTATCAAAATACATGGTGTTAAATTATTGATCATATATACCCAAAGAAATCTATAGCACTATAGAAGCCAAAATTGCATCAATGCTTGAACAGTTATTTATTGTTACACAACACTACATACAATAGATTCTAAACATCTTAACTTACCGCGGATGGCGAATGATTTCCCTATCAACGAAGCAATCGTATATCAAATCAGTCGCTAAAATAGGTATATGCTATAAATACATGAAAATAGCTAAAACCATTTCATGTTACGTGTAATTATTACATGCGCGTACATGTATCCTGCATATTTTTTTTTTTTTTTTTTTGTTTAACTGCTAGTGCCTTTATGAGCGCTAACATTTATTTTGTCAAAAGTTAGTCTAGCTAATTCATAAAAGTTGTTTTAATTGATAGTTGAAATTGTTTAGTCAAGTCTAGTGTGTTTGAAGAATATTGTGTATATTACATATTATTCGTTTATGTATATTAAGCTTTTTTAATGTATATATATATATATATATATACATTAAAAATATATATATATATAGTGTAATATATAAGAATCCATTGTACCAACGTAAAATTGTTATCAATGGATCTTTCGTTTTTAAATGTGTAGTAAAAGTGCGAGTGGCATGATTGAGTATATATAGCGGGGGATCAAATTAAAAAAAAAATACGATTTAAATCTGCATAAACCCTTTCATATAAAAAAAAGTCTTCTTAATAACAAGTACATTTAAAATACCATTGGATTCGTGACCAAAATTTCGACAGCTCTAATGGAGATTACACACAAAGCTTTCGGTTTCGTCCGACCATTAGCGTTTTCAACACGGAAATAATAACCTCACGCACTCAGATCAATTAAAACAAAACGTGTTGAGCCATTTGCGTAGAAATTATTTGCGTGATGTTCCGCAGACGTGTTTTCTTCACTATCTTTTTCGTATTATGAATAATATATATTAAATTTTTTGGCTTGGTAATTATAGAATACTCAGGAATCAGGTGTAATATTAATTTTGAATAATATTATTTAGCTACTACAAATTTTCTAAGGTTTTAATGAAAGACTGTTAGTTGATAACAAACGAAAGCATTTCCTATAAGCCTTTGTTTGATGATATTTTATTACAAAATCTATTAAAACGGTTCTAATACTTTTCCGTGCATATTGTAGAAAAATCTTATAAATTTAATCTAAATTCTTTTTAAAATAAGTTTTATTTAAGAAGTAGATGGCTATCATGCTAATTCTCGCAAATATTTGCTAAGTCTTTATAAAATAATGTAGCATAAAAGCTAACATATAGAATAACTTTCATCCCGCTTTTTACATAGCAAGTAAATCGACACCAGCAATTTATACTACGCTAACTCATAAAAGTGAACTTTACTATTGAGGCTTATAAAAGGGAAAAACGTGATACCTTTTATATTAATTAAGAAACTTATTTGAATTTTGGTATCTTTAATAGTTAATTTATTCATTGCAATTTCACAATTTTCATTATTACAAAAAAAAACCACATTTATTCACACACACAGTTGCATTAAAAAAAAAACAACTTATCGAATATTCGAGTTGGCGTAGTATAAATTGTTGGTGTCGAAATAGTAAACGCGTTTTATTGCTTATATTTTTATTCGAATATGAAAGGAGTAAAATATATTAGGTTAAATATCTACGGACGAAGACAAGGAAACAAAGTTATATTTTTACCGCTATTTCGTTTCGAGCTAAGCCACCAATATTCAGTAGTTCGATACTATTTAGGTGCTGTGGATTTATGGCTCAGGTTGAATGTCGTGCTGTAAATATCTGGAACGCTTTACAAGCTGCAGTATAAAAATGCTTTAGCTTCTCAACGGATTTAAAAATATTTTTATATATTTCTATACCTCTGATATTTTAATGTCTTTTTCGTTTATTTTAAGACTTCTGTTAATTTTTTCATGATAAATCAAATCTATATCTGACGAATCTTTATGTATAAAAGCCAAAACTTAATCCAACACGCTGCTTAGTAGGTGTGCCACATAATTTCTCTTAAAGTGTTGTTTTGAGAATTATGAAACTGATTTTCAAAAAGTATCTTCGTCGAAGTTAAGTGTAGAGTATTTATTTATTATATGAAAATAAAAAATTTTTCAATCAGGTACACAGCCTTCACTCACCATCACTTCAGCTTATCGTCATACACTGCTGGACATAAGCCCCCACAAATTCGCGCCAAAAATGGCGTGAACTCATGTGTGTTGCCCGTAGTCACTATGCTGAGCAGGCGGGTTGGTGACCGCAGAGCTGACTTTGTCGCACCGAAGACGATGCTGCCCGTCTTCGGCCTGTGTATTTCAAAACCAGCAGTTGGATGGTAATCCCGCCATTCGTCGGCTTTTTAAGTTCCAATGTGGTAGTTGAACTGTGTTATCCCTTAGTGGCCTCTTACGACACCCACAGGAAGAGGGGGGGTACATTCTTTACTGCCATAACCTGCTGTGTAGCTACAGCCTTACTAAGTACGTACATTTTAATATTGATCTAATCAAAGAAATTTTAATCAGTAACTATAGTACTACTAACAGTTTATAGAGTACGAAAATCTATTAATTTCGTAATATGTATCGATATATTGAATATAATGAAACTTGAGCAATATTCAGGTAACAGATAACGACGTAATGGGAGCTATACAAAACATTAATCAAGACAGGTCCGCACCAATAAGGTTGTATATAACTCAGAGAATCTAATTTGGCTCCCGACCCGGCAGCGAAGGGTTAAATGTGTTATAGTGAGTGTTAATATTACACGTAAAGTTTATTGTAGGGTTAATTTTATTATTTGAACCTTTGTTGTATGAATTGGTCGGGTGCAACTGTCTGATATTGGATTTCGTAGAATCCTAAAGGGTTACCATCGGTGTCGGTTTTTGTATAATTTTTATAGTTAATTTTAAATATTAACTTTAACACTTTTAAACGTAACAGTTCTTTCTTTCTCTCTCTCTCTCTTTCTCTCCCTCTTTCTAATTATACCAAAGACAAAAAAGGCTTTTCCAAGTATATCAGCAAACATAATATTCATAATTATCGTGGTGTAAAGTAAGCAAACTTTTTATTTGTGTTCTGTACAAATGCGTTTAAAAAAAGTGATAGTCGAATGTATCTTGTTCTACTCTTTTGCGAGGTTAAGGATCTTTTGGTACTCATAACTTCGTAAAGTACCAAACCAAACCGTTCATATTTTATTCCCATTTGCGTAAAACAAAACCACAGAGGGAAGAAAATTTTCGGTAATACATATCAACATTACAATACGGAATTGATGCAAATAATTTTGTATTCTATTTCAAAGTGATAAAGTATATATCAGCTTATCCTGAAGTGAACTCAGCAACCTCTAGTTTGATAAACTGTACTACTGAGGACGTAACAAAAACGAACTCTCCAACTAATTAACTGGCATCAAAAGCTTTTATACCTATAATGCGGGTTCTAACACACGCTCCAAAATTACTGTCACGCGATTATGGACTTTGCACGTTTTAGAAAAACGTTGATGAAATGCAAGTCGATAAGGAGCCTCTAACGACTCCTCAATGGAATTATGACGTTCACTGAGAAAAAGTCTCCAGTAAAAATCATGTCCTTTGACGGTGGTAAGAGCCGACGATTAGTCTCGCAATTACGTTAAAGGAACCAACTCCAAAAATACTTTCTAAAGGGTTAATCGATCTTGATTACAATTCAGCCTCAAACATCCCACGGTTGGGAATAGCCCTATTTCTCCAAGTAGAAGAAGCATAGGAGCTTATTCCACCACGCTATAACACTGTAGGATGAAATATATAATCCCTACTATGAGTAACGATCACTATCACGTATTTATGATAACAATCGAGACCGACCGTGCTCTCTGATGGACGGTGGGGAGATCCACAAGGACAGACATCTAAACCGGAAAGAAATATTTGTACAAATACAAAATATCCATCGCGAGCGAAAATCGAACCGTCAAACGGTTGAACCAGCGGGACAGGCGGAGATCGAATCGATCGTTACAGTATTTAAAGGTTAACAGTGTTACATGTATCCGTAACCTTAGTCTTCAAATGAGAGCAAAGCGACACGCTCATACTCTATACTCTCAGCAACCTCTTTTATATTTGGTCCATGTGATAGGTGTAAAATCTAATGTAATTAAAATGGTTCTCTGACCCTCTTGAAGAGTATTAGATACCTTTGGGTATCCGCCATACTGAATTTAGAAAGAGGTTACTTAGCTAACTGTATCATAATCGAAACTTAATCTGCAAACTCTTAGATCAGGTTGAGGTTTTAGCAGTTTTAAAATTCGGTTATAAGATTTACACCAAATATATCTGCTAATAAAGTAAGTCAAGTAAATCGTGTAATTTTTTTTTAAATTAATGTATTATGTAGGTAACAGAAAGAGATATTTTTATTTAAAATATTTTTTTTAGGGTCTGTCTAAAGTTCTAATTTCTGTTATACTTTTCTCTTAACGAACGTAATTATGCTGTTTTTTTTTTCTTTACTTCTGAATAACTACAAAACTATTACAAACACTATTGACACCAACCTCCACTGACAACGTTACAGCATAGTTGGTGAGTGTGTACATAATAAATAAATAAAGTTTGAGTTTAGTACATAATATCTGTCACAAATAACAATTATAAAGTCATTGATAAAACCATTTTTTACTGTTAAAATACTATTAGAACAGAAGAATTCACAAAAACAAACTATTACTTTATTAAATAACTATAGAAATAACACAAATTTGATGTTCACAGCGTACGATTAAAATTAAAACACGTTTTAGGATAAGCTACAAGTAAAACGGGAAAAAAGGTTCTCCGTGTTACAGAACTTTAACCTCGACAATTCGTTTTTCGTACCTAAAAAGATATGGAACGAAATTGAAGCTGAAAATGTTTGCATTTTTTACCGTTTTATTTAATTCTTTACAGAACATTACAAGTTTAATTTAAACAGAAACAGCGTTACATTTACAAGAACTTATAACAAAACACATTATGTATGCAGACCGTTTAGAGTTTTAACCGTTGAAAGTAATATACATCGTATCTCATCACAGCAAAGAGCCATTTCTATTACAGTTTAACTTTTCAACGATAATTATGTTGAAATATTCTGTTTTGTAAAGTATGTTTCACGAGACCATCACCTTTTCAAGTTTTGATACGAGTAGTTGCCTGAATTCTAAACGTAACTATTCTGCAATATGTGTATCAATATCAAGACAAACATTTTACAATACATTTTATGAAACATTGAAGTAAATACAAAGTACTTCGATAGTATCACTTAAATGAAAATTAAAGGTAAATGGTTATTTCTTAATAGCACGAAAAACTTAAAAATAATTCAGACATACTTCTTGAAACTCCAATTACAATAATAAATTTTTCATATAAATGCTTAACAAAGCAATAAATTCGTAAAGAAACACAATAAAATCTCTTAACTCAAAAATTAACAAAACTAATTCCGAGCTTTTATATTTTTACTAAAGCCTTGCAAAACGCAAATCTGGATTTCCAAGAAAGAAATGCTTAATCTTAACCGTGACAAACTTTTAATCTTTTTGTCTAAGTTCAGTGAGAACTTCTTTCATATAGAAAACCGCTGGTAATATTTTTACTTATTACTTACGTGAGGGATAAGATGTGACAACTAACACGTGTCCCATTGTTTACCGGCCGTCAACTGAAAGCAATTTATTTTTATTACCTAAGTTGATCAGAACAAATTTAATATTATTTGTACATTATATCATTTAGAAGCTCAACCCTGTCGGCAAAGGTATACTTATCTATAATAATATATATAAAAGCGAAAGGTCACTCATTCATCACGAAATCTCCGAAACTATAACACCTACAAACTTGAAATTTGGCAGGTAGGCTCCTTATAAGACGTAGGCATCCGCTAAGAACGGATTTTACGAAACTCGACCCCTAAGGGGGTGAAACGGGGGTTAGAAGTTTGTATGAAAGTCCTATGTTTTTGAAGTAAGAGACTTAAAATTTAAAATGTAAGCTCTATAAATGATAAAAAGGTGACCAAATAATGAATATTTAGAAATCAACCCCTTTTTGGGGTTAAAACGGGGGATCGTAGGTTGACTCACTGATCACGAAATCTCCGAAATTATAATAGCTACAAACTTGAAATTTGGCAGGGAGGTTCCTTATACAACGTAAACTACCGCTAAGAATGAATTTTACGAAATTCGATCCCTCAGGGGGTAAAACGGGGGTTGGAAGTTTGTATGAAAGTCCTGTGTTTTAGAAGTAAGAGACTTGAAATTTAAAATGTATGCTCTATAGATGATAAAAAGGTGTCCAAATAATGTATCTTTAGAAACCAACTCCCTTTTGGGGTTAAAACGGGGGATGGTAGGTTGACTCACTCATCACGAAATCTCAGAAACTTTAACACCTAAAAACTTGAAATTTGGCAAGTAGGCTCCTTATAGGTCGTAGACATTTGCTAAGAACGGTTTTTACGAAACTCGACCCCTAAGGGGGGTGAAACGGGGGTTGGAAGTTTGTATGAAAGTCCTACGTTTTTGAAGTAAGAGACTTGAAATTTAAAATGTATGCTCTATAGATAGTGAAAAGGTGTCCAAATAATGTATCTTAAGAAATCAACACCCTTTTGGGGTTAAAATGGAGGATGGTAGGTTGACTCACTCATTACGAAATCTCCGAAACTATAACAGATACAAACTTGAAATTTGACAGGTAGGTTTCTTATAGGACGTAGAAATTTGCTAAGAACTGATTTTTTCGAAACTCGACCCCTAAGGGGGTGAAACGGGGGTTGGTAGTTTGAATGACAGTCCTATGTTTTTGAAGTAAGAGACTTGAAATTTAAAATGTAAACTCTATAGATGGTGAAAAGGTGTCCAAATAATGTATTTTTAGAGTTCAACTCCTTTTTGGGGTTAAACCAGGGGATGTTAGGTTGACTCACTGATCACGGTATTTCCGAAACTATAACACCCACAAACTTGAAATTTGGCAGGTAGGCTCCTTATAGAGCGTAGATATCCACTAAGAACGGATTTTACGAAACTCGACCCCTAAGGGGGTAAAACGGGGGTTGGAAGTTTGTATGAAAATCCTATGTTTTTTAAGTAAGAGACTTGAAATGTAAAATGTGTGCTCTATAGATGATGAGATGGTGTCCAAATAATGCATCGTAATCTATATATATATATAAGAGAAAGGTCACTGACTCACTCATCACGAGAACTCAAAAACCGCTGGAGGATTCATCCATCCAGGATGGACAAAGATGAAATTTGGCAGGGAGGTAGATTATAGTTAGTAGACGTCCGCTAAGAACGGATTTTGCGATATTCCACCGCTAAGGGACTTAATTGGGGTTGATAGTTTGTATGAAACATATAAGTTCGCCTGATAGGTTATTTATACTGCTGCCTGAAAATAAAACTATGAATGTGGTGTATAGAGAGGTTTTATAAAAACAACTATTAAATTATACTAAATTGTGCCTTTTAAAAAGTTACTCAGTGTGATAAGCATTTCAAGTAACTGAAATATAATTGTGTTTGCTCGCAATCGAAAAAAAAACCGACTTCAATTACATTGACAAGTAATACAACGTAGATCGACGAAAAAATAGTCAAGCAACTACGCGTTATCAAAGATTACTCAAAAAGTAGTTATCAGATCTCGATAAAATTTATATGTGACCACATGATAAACATCAGCTTTCGATTAAATTAAAAATTATCAAAATCGGTACACCCAGTAAAAAGTTATTACGGATTTTCGAGAGTTTCCCTCGATTTCTCTAGGATCCCATCATCAGATCCTGGTTTCCTTATCACGGTACCAAACTAGGGATATCCCCTTTCCAACAAAAAAAGAATTATCAAAATCGGTACATCCAGTAGAAAGTTATGCGGTATAATACAACGTAGGTCGACGAAAAAAGCGTCAAGTAAAAACGCATTATTAGATATAACTCGAAAAGTAGTTGTTAGATCTCAAATAAATTTAAATGGGACCAACTGGCACACACCACTTTTCGATTAAAACAAAATTTGTCGAATTCGGTCTACCCGGTCAAAAGTTCTGATGTAACATACATAAAAAAAAAAAAAAAAAAAAAAAAAAAAAAAAAAAAAAAAATACAGTCGAATTGAGAACCTCCTCCTTTTTTGGAAGTCGGTTAAAAACAATAATTTGCGTTAAACATCTTAATAGTAATGCATATTTTTATAACCACGCGGATGTAGTCGCGGGCAACAGTTAGTTTATTATAAAACAAAGTCTCCAAAAGTGTATGTGATCGATTCCCTCAAAATCTACTGAACGGATTTTCATGCGGTTTAAGAGGAAGGCTAAGTCGATTTTGATGAGAGTGTCACTGGAAGTTTGCCGGGAAAACTTTGTGACACACTGATTTCAACGCGGGCGAAGCCGCGGGCACAGCTAGTTACTTATAAACTCATTATATCAATATTTTTATTTAGATTATTTGTAAATAAAAGGTGAAAGGCACTTTACCGTACAGAACTTTAGCTAATGTCACTCAACACATACAAACGCACGCACACACGCACGCACGCTCGCTCGCTCACAATAGTCCAGTCTGGGTTGTAAATATTTTATCTGAGACCCTGAGATATAATAGACAAGAATAAACGTCTTGACGAGACAAAAATCTCTACAGCCTGTACACATATTTGGCATGTTTACGACAACTGCGCTGATGTGTCAAAATATTCACAGCGTGTAAGAGGGATAGATTTAACTAATAAAAGTAATGAGTAGAACAATTTTTAGACAAAGAAATAATATATTAATGTGCTATAGTATTATTAGGAACCTCCAAAACTACTCTTCAATTCTGCTAATAATACATAATTGTGTTTGCTCGCAAACAAAAAAACCGACTTCAATCACATCGAAAAGTAATACAACGTAAGTAGACTAAAAAAATTAACAAATGTACTAACTGTCACTACGATTTTTGCGGGTTTCCCATGATTTCTCTGGGATCCCATCATCAGAGCCTAGTATCCTTATCATGATACCACTCTTGGGATATCTCCTTTCCAACAAAAAAAGAATTATCAAAATCGGATCATAAACGACGCAGTTATCCCCGAACATACATAAATATATATACGGTCGAATTGAGTAACCTCCTCCTTTTTTGAAGTCGGTTAAAAAAGGTATTTTGTATATAGTCGTATAATAAGAGCAAAATTTCAGGAAAAATTATGACGATACGGTAGATTTAATTTATTCACCAGTCTACTGGCGAAACATAATTTAGTAGAATATACCCATTCGTTAGTGCAAATGTCAATATGGGTAACTTGTGATGTAGTAATTTACTTATTCTCTTCGTTAGAGGCAAGACAAATATAGGCTATTATTATTCCGCTCACAGTGAACGGATAAGAGAAAAAAAAAACTAGTAACGTTGACGCTTACAATATAATAAACACTTGGCGTCTTTTTGTCATAGCTGTAATTAAAGTGAATGAAATTCATATTTAAAAACCATTTCTTTAAGTTTTAGGCCAATTTTAAATTTTAAATGTTAATTTACTGTGTTTATATATGTTTGTTTGTCTTTCGTTTCAGATACTAACTCGGCTCTTAAAATTGTGAAAAACTGGCAACATCTCCGACGTTTTTTCTGATTCATTTCATAGTCTTTATTTTCGCTTTTACGACTTGCACTCCAACAAAGCCTTACACAAAGCAAAGTTTTCTGTCCTAACTTAACAATTCTTATAACGTAAACTAAGCTTCACCCAGATATTGGCAAATCCTTCAGGGAGCCAAAGTAAAAGAAGAAGAAAAAGAAGAATTTCTGCTCCGGGGGTTGTGGGTTAGATTTTCCATCCCGAATCTTGGTATAATATATATATTTATATATATGTATTATTTTTATGTATGTTTATCTGAAAAAAAAATGTAGCCATACCAGTCGACTGTTACCTATAACACAAGCATTAAGTTGCTTACTTTAGGAACAAATGACCGTGTTTATGTTGTAGATATTTATTTATTTATTTTTGAAGTGTTATTGCAGAGTTTCTTGTGATTTTCTCTGCAGAATTTACATTCCGAATCGGTGGTAGCTCTTGACTTTTAACTATGATTAAATAATTAAAACAAATACAGATTGTAAAATTAATTGTAATTAATTAGTGTAATGACAACTCAAGTGGTTTTGAAGCCTGCTTCAGTAAAGAAAACAAAAATCAAAAATCGAAAATAATTTTAATATTAATCCTTAGTAAGCTAGTCAGAAAGTAAAGCAGTTGACCCCAGGTATTATCATAAGCACCTAATAACGACCGCTTTTATAAGTGAGAAAATTATTCACATTTCTGCAGTGGAACAGTGTGGTGGATTTATCTTCATCGTTCCATCAGTCGTTTGACTTAACGGTTGATTTTGCTTAGTTCCGTCGAGTTTAACCTTTACCATTTTCCGAATATTTTTTTTTTACCAGAATCTACTTATTATTCTAGTCGTGATCTGAAAAGTTGCTGATTTTTACTAAGTTTGATTGCCGTCACTCTGAAACCCTCGAGAATAAACTTATATATAACATATAAGTAAGTTTCCTGCAAAAAACTAAAGGAACAACCGAAACAAAAAAAATACATACTTTTCATTTTGATGCATAGACACACAATATTCAGATCGATTAGACTTGATTATAAAAGACATTTGATTATAAGAAATATACTTTTGACTGTTTTCAGTTTTCATAATTATTATTACTGTTTCACTTTATATTGAAAAAAACGTTACCAATTTTATTTCTTGCATTTTTTTTCAATATAATAAATAACTAGGTCGGTAAACAAGCGTATGATTTACCTGACGGTAAGCGGTTACCGTAGCTTATAATACATTGTAACTTTTAATAATAAAAAGTAAAACTCATTCTTAATTCAATTCACAACAGAATAGGCTATATTTAACATAGTATTTTTAGATGAGAAACCATCCGTTCCCTCGTAACTTTTTTATATTATTCAAAGTTTTCAAAGGGGTTTAGCGGTATCAGATTTATCCGTTTCGGTAAGGATATCGCGTGAAGACGCCCTTTCCTAGCTACGTGATAAATAGGTGCGAAATAACATGACTAAAAATGTTTTTTTATTCATACGAATTTTTTTACTAGTTAGTCAAGCTCACAAAGTGACAAAGGACTTTTGTACACTCAAATACTGTATTATTTTTTTACTTTGAATTTATAGTGTTGTACAAATGTTAATTTAGAAAACGTAAACATTAAATCGACGGAAAAAAATTATGCCGGTAACAGATTCCAAGACTGCGTCCAAGAGGCGTGGATTACTAATTACGCGGAGAGTGAACTAGATAAAGGTACATCTGATTCCATCCCCATTTACCTGATCTTATTCTGTATGTATCATCATCATCATCATCATCATCGTCACTTCAGCCTAATACAGTCCACTGCTGGACATAGGCCTCCACAAGTTAGCGCTGAAAATGGCGTGAACTCATGTGTATTGCCCATAGTCACCATGCTGGGCAGGCGGGTTGATAACTGCAGGGCTGGCTTTGTCGCATTGAAGACGCTGCTGCCCGTCTTCAGCCTGTGTATTTCAAACCCAGCAGTGGATTGGTTATCCCGCCATCGGTCGGCTTTTTAAGTTCCAAGGTAGTAGTGGAACTGTATTATCCCTTAGTCGCCTCTTACGACACCTACGGGACGAGAGGGGGTGGTTATATTCTAACTACCGTAACCACACAGCAATATATAACATCATTCCAGCCTATTGCAGTCCACTGCTGGACATAGGTCTCCACAAGTTCGCGCCAAAAATGCGTGAACTCATGTGTGTTGGCGGGGTGGCGGGGTGGCAATATATACAGTTGTATGTATAATTACGAAAATTAGAAATTAACTAGAATATGTTTCGCTATTAATGTATACAGTTAAGGTAGATTTGTTCCTAAATCTTAGAGCAAACCGTGATTGAAGGATGGAAACAGATTCGTCTTATTGTAGTGCGCAATTTTGACGCGTCGCCGTGTATACCAATACCATTAGTACAATACGAGGTCTCTTTGATTAGACGAAGCGCATACGTCTCTGACGCGCTTTGAGGTTGTTTGATAAGTAATAAAGGATTATATTTGCATTAAACTGCCACTCGCACGCAAATAAAAGATGCCTTCTACGCTTGCTAGATAAGTTCTTTTACAATTCTTTTGTGCTTATAATGTCCATATGAACGTATCTCTGTCCTTTATAAATAAGACTTATCTTGGCCTTATTTATATATATAATGATTTACATGGAATTTAGTATGGGTAGGATTAATTTTTAGAAAATGTCGTTTTTTCGTGTTTTCAGACAATGAAAAACTGCTACAATGTCATTAGAGTACGAAGATAAATGCCACCATATACAATTTATAATAGCTCAGGTGGGAAATCGGTCAATCCCGAAACTAAAAGATCCCGGTTCGAGCCCAGATGTCTCATCTGTTCTTTTTTTTTTTTTTTTTTAATTTAAATAAGCAGTTCATATTTTTTTTTATCATTATTTCGAAAAAATATTAATCATAATAATTAATTAGTACGTAATTCGTATTTAAACATAATTAAAAAAATACTATTTTACCAAAACAAAAAAATACCTAGTAAATCTCGGTCATCCATTTAAGCTTAAATCCTAAAATTTTGTAGGTTATATTAATTTAAATTCGACATTTTCAACAAAAAAGTTGTAATAAAAAAAAGTGGATCAACAGTTTAATATTCGATTTTAAACATATTTTGCGCCTACGCCTGCTAACTACTTCTATTTCATTGATTTTATGTATGTAGCTTAGAAGTGATTTGTAGTCTATGTGATTTAATTTTTTTTGAATCCACCCTTGAAGCTGAACTCCCTAGAACATACATATATACTGCATCATAAAGTGGCATGATATCTATTTAGCTAAACAGTTCCACTTGGTTCTATTCTCATGACTCTTGCGTCATAATTGTAATTAAAATAAATAGTCTTATACGAATGAAAACATTACGAAATTTGAGCAGCAAAATCCGTCTAAGAACATCGCTTCGTTCATTCATCTCGCGTTCGGATTGCTTAATTACAAGTCTGGTTGCATTTCGGATGCAAACATCACTTCTCGCGAGAGCTACACTGCTCGAAATGCGAAAGTTGGATTGAATACAAGGTTATTAACCAAATTAGCAGTAACATTCTGCAAAATTGTGAGAGTAAGAAGTATTGTCGACAACCCTTTAAAGCTGTGCTAATGTTTGTGGAAGATACTTTACGACCCGCTTAAATAGCTTTTTATTTAAAGTCTAATATTTTCATGTAGTGGTGACGAGTTAAGTTAATTTTGTCTGTTACGGATTTGCCACTTGTATTTTCAAATTTATCTTTCTTATTTTCGTTTTCGATTTTGTAAGAATTTTTATGATGAGTACATAAAACGATCAATACTGCTTGTTGTCGTAAGATATTAATATCAACCGATATTTTTCGTCAGATATACGAGCGATAGCTGATACTATGAGTAATGATCGCTATAACAACTGGGTCCAACGGCTTAACGTGCTCTCCGAGACATGGCGAGAAGACCCACAAGGACAGACATCCAAACCCGAAACAAATATTTGTACAAATACTAATATCCATCCCGAGCAGGAATCGAACCCGCAAACCGTCAGTGGTTTAACTACTCGTACCTTGCACTAAAGCAGTTGTACAACAATATCTTATACTACATTTCAAATAAAATATTTCACTAAAATGCATATTCTATTTTCAAGAATAGGGATTCTTCCCTCCTTTTATTTATCCATACACATTTATCCATACATATATAGGTACATTTTATTCATTCTACCATTCCTAAGCCTAAGTGCTATATGACCACGAAACGCTTGAGATTTAAGCTAGCATTTTACGCACCAATGACGCGAGACTATCCCAGGCTTTAGTTGCTTTGCCGAAGCTAAAAGGGAGCAATAGAACTAATATGAAAAAAAAAATAAGAGAGGGAATTTATATATTTTATAACGTAAAGTAACGCTGACTAGTCTGTGTTTCATTTTTGTTTTTAGGAATTAATAATAATTGTGAGTTTTTTCAAAACGTTTTTCATTTATTACGAAAATAAAATAACTCAACACAACTTTACATAATACTTGTTTGTTGCAAGCTTAAATATTTTTAACAATTTTTTATAAAAATATGTGAACGTTATAAAGTTAAAAAAATGGATTTCCAACGCATAAAAACCTTTGTTTAATATAATGGGGTCCCTTGTCATGAATTCTATTTTTTTTTTGATGATGTTATTAATGTTATATCACAGCCAATTTACTCAAAATTAACTGGACCACACGTAAAACTTTTTTTAATGCGAAATAAAAATAAAAAAAAATTTAATTTATGGCTCACCTTTTAAAGGTTGTATAAAAATATAAACTGTACAACCCTTGCTCAGGTTGCACAATTTTAGCACAAATATAATAGAATTACCTATCTATCTATTAGGATTCCAAAAAAAACCGTACACGAACTGGGCTATCCTAAGTCTACAAACTTAGGGAGGAAGCCTATAGAGTCTTAAAAATTACACATAAATTTTATAATGTTTTGATGGAAAAAATATTATCGTACGTAGTACAGAAACATATTATATTTGTAGCAGAACCTATGTGAGCTTAACTTAAATAATTAAAAATTAGCTAGGTTTTTTTTCCACAATTTTTAGTGAAATAAAAATTAGTAAACAAAGAAATGGTTAGCCATAGAGTCACTTGTAGTTCCTTTAAACAAAGGATGGTTTAGCTAGCAACCACGCTATGAGGACATGCGACTAGACGCAGTAAACTATTATGTCTAGTGACAGACAAGGACGCACTTACAACAACATTACTTTTAAAATTTTCACACTCTCCAGCCATACCATTTTCGTTACGGACTTTTTCATGCTAAAATTTTTAATAGTTAATCTCTTATATATTCTAAGTATATGTTTTACTATTAGAGCGCTACATTAAAAAAAATAATTATGTAGTAAAATCATTCTATGGCTCAAAGTAGAGTAATAGTCATAAATTTCAATGAGAATAAAACCGCCGTGAAACAATTTCATTAAGATTGTAATTTCTGTTTTAATTTACATTACAATTTCAACAATAGGATACATAGCAAATGTCTATAGCATAATTTCAGTAAACGTAAAAAAGTGGTTATTGAAAACGAAAGAGAAACTTGCTTTTAATTTGTAGCTTTAACATCAATTTCCATTAAGTAACTAACTCAACTGGCTCAGTGACCCGAAGTGAGTCTTGGCCTCCGAAACAAGATTTCTCCACTTTGCACGATCTTGCGCGATTTCCCGCCAATTATTGGCTTGGATCTCACTCAAGTCTGCTTCAACCATGTCCCTCCAGCGGTACCTGGGGCGACCCACCGGTCTACGTCCAGTTGGTCGACCCAGATACGCTCTCTTAACTGCTCGATCCTCCCCCATGCGTTCGACATGACCGAGCCACCGCAACCGATGGGATTTGGTAACTCCAATGATGTTTGGCTCTGACACCAGGTTTGCAATTTCAGCATTGGTTTTTATTCGCCAGCTGCCATCTTGCCCTTTAGATGGTCCTAGGATCTTACGGTAAATTTTCCTTTCCGTAACCAGAAGCCTGTTCTCCTCTCTGAGCGTAAGTGTCCAAGCCTCACAACCGTACATTAGGATTGGACGAATGATGGTTTTGTAAATTGTGATCTTTGTCTTCCTACTAAGAAGCTTGGACACCAAGACCTTGTGCAGGGCTGCACTGCACCTCAAGGTGTTTTGTATACGGATCTGTATTTCTTCGTCACGTGTATTCGTATCGGTTACAGTGCAGCCAAGATACTTAAATTTCGACACTCCCTTGTATGTGGTACTTCCAACATGGAGGTCTTGTCTTGCTTCGCGAATAATCCTATACCGCTTCATGTGGAAGTACTCGGTCTTGTCATGGTTGATCAAGAGACCAACCTTTTTTGCCTGCTCTTCGAGTGTCATAGCGGCTAAAGCAACATCGTTAATGTGCTCCCCCAAAAGGGCCAAATCGTCAGCGTAGCCTATCACCATATGCCTTCCATTCAGGTCAAGCCCCAGATCGAGTGTCATTAATCCTCTAATTACATGCTCTAAGACAATATTGAAGAGCACTGGTGACAGGGCGTCGCCCTGTTTTAGACCGGTAATAACAGGAAATTCGTCGCTCAGCTCGCCGCCAACCTTTACACACATCCTGCTTACTCCGGTAGCCGCCACCACTAGGTCCACTAGCTTTCTTGGAATATTAAAATTCCTTAAAATGGCATACAAGGAAATTCGATCCACGCTGTCATATGCTTTCCTGAAGTCCACGAACAATGAGTGAATGCTCTGAGCGTATTCCCATTTCTTTTCCATGAGTTGTTTAAGAAGAAAAATCTGGTCAACCGTACTACGATTGCGTCTGAACCCACACTGATAGTCCCCTAAGACTTTTTCCGCATATGGTTCTAGCCTTTCCAGCAGTATGTATGACCAGACCTTATAAGCAGTCGGGAGCATAGCAATACCTCGGTAGTTCGCGCACTTCTTTTTGGAGCCCGTTTTATGAATTGGGCAAATAATACCCAAATTCCATTCCTGGGGCTGTACTCCAAGGTCTCACACTTTTTCCAGGAGTTCGAACATTTTGGACTGTACAGCGCTTCCACCATATTTCCATAATTCAGCTGGTATTCCATCCACACCTGGGGCCTTGTTGTTTTTAAGCCTCATTATCGCCCTACGAACTTCAAAGAAGGTGAGCGGTCCCAGTTCCTCCTGATTGTCATCGGCTAGTTGGATAATCGGCTCTGTCGGTGGGGGGCAATTGAGCAGCTGTTGGAAGTAATCTCGCCACATGCACTTAACGACATCTTTGTCTGTGACTAAGTTACCATGATCGTCTTCTAGCATTTGTGTATCCGGCTGATATCCCCTCCTCACTTCTCTAATCTCCTGATAGAACTTTCTGGTCTCGCCTGCCTTTATAAGTCGCTCCATGTCATGAACGATGTCGTTAAGATGTTGTCTTTTAGCCCTTTTTATTTGTCTTTTGGCCTCTATCCTCAGTTCGTCATATTTGGTCTGCCATCTGTCTTCCTGGTTTGCTAAGATTTTATATTTTCTTCTTTGTTCCACCACTTTTTCACATTGTTGATTCCACCATTTCTTTCTTCTCTTCCTCTTCTTTGTACCAATTACCGTTGTTGCAACTTCTTTTACCGTGTTCTTTATTCTATCCCACCCCGTCTCTATGTCCTCAATCATCAAGTCTTTAAATCTATTGCTTAGTTCTATGTGGAATTTCTCTCTGTGTCGTTTATCTTTTAAATTGTCTATGTTTAATAATGGTGTGTGTACTTTTGTAGTTATCTTATTTGATTTTATTCTACATTTTAATTTAATACCAATCATGTAGTGGTCGCTATCACAGTCGGCGCCTCTGTACGACCTAACATCTTGGATTGTATTTTTGTGCCTATCATCGATTGCAACATGGTCTATTTGATTAACGGTATGGCCATCAGGAGATCGCCAGGTACCTTTGTATATATCTTTATGGGGAAACATTGTGCTTTTTATAACCGTTGATTTTGCTGTAGCAAAACTGATTAGTCTCAGACCATTATCGTTAGACTGGTCGTGTTTGCTGTGTCGCCCGATGGTAGGCACAAAAATTTCTTCCCGGCCAATTTTTGCGTTAAAGTCACCGAGGACTATCTTAATATCATAATTGGGTAGCTGGTCGTAAACCGCTTCGAGATGTTCATAAAAGCTGTCTTTAAATTCATCTTCAGCAAGTTCAGTGGGCGCGTATGCATTCAATATTGAAATATTTGAGAATTTGCCTTTTACTCGTAGTATTGATATTCTATCAGATATTGCATCAAACCGAAGCACACTACCCATGAATTTCTTAGCGACCATAAAGCCCGTACCGTATTTATGTTCTCCTTCTTCCCCACCACTGTAAAAGAGCACTGATTGGTTGTCAATATTGCATTCTCCTCGGCCCGGCCATCTTACCTCTTGGAGAGCTGCTATTCCGATATTATATCGATACAGCTCTTTATTAACTTGGTAGATAGCCCCGAGTCTATACAAGGAACGCACATTCCACGAAGCAATTCGGAAGTCCTTTAATTCGTGCCATTGGTCGTCGTTTTTGGGATCGGACCGTTTCTTTCTTGGTTTCGGTTTCGTAACTTGGTCTTTTTTTCGTGGGAGGGGCGTTAACCCGCCGCACAACCCCCATATTGCTGGAGGACCACACCCGTCAGAAGACAGCGAGTCCATCGGACTTGGCCGGAAGCGTAGCTAAGCTGTACTACCGACTTTTTCCTCCGTCCGTCACCCGGAGGACGCTTACGCTAGCGCATTACACCGTGAGGGCCGATGCGGCGCGTCACTGCGTTTAATGGGCAAGGAGATGATCATCGTGATGCATCTTCTTCATGCCGTGGTGTAGGGATTAGCCAGTCAACATGATGGATTTAAAGTTGACTGCCCAGGGTGCGCCGAACGATCAGTAATGTATCGTCACTCGAGGAGGCTCTCTACTCACACCCCAATTTTTCCATTGCAAAATGTAAATTATTTTTCTTCACTAACGAGCGTCAAATACAAAAATTTATAAGCCAGTTATAATTGACTAGGAGTAAATCTACGTCTTAATAATTTAGATTAAGATTTTATCAACATCCATTAACACAAACTATCACGGATTTTCTAAATTAATTTCACGAAATCTATGCCCAAAATTCTGTAACGGATTAAATGAACAAATCGCCTTCTGAACTGTCCCTTCAATGACATCTTATATACCTAGAGTAGTGGATTTATTACAACAAAGATCTAGAAGCTTGCATCTAATAAAGGGCATTATATTCGGCAAACTAATCAAGATGAGTAAATTGAATTTAATTTTGCAAGCGTCCGCTGTCCTCTGAGACCGACGTGGCATGTAGATTATTAAATAGCAGTGTGTAGCTAAACTTATATTATGTTAATAGTGAAATTGAATTTTCGCTTTAATAATATTATAGTATAATTCTTTATTTCATTTTAGACGTACCATCGTCATTAATGCATATTATCATTAAGGTACTGCACAGCAGGATGTATCCTGCTTAAAATCTGGTGAAACCCATCCGGGGAAGTACCATCACCCTATAGAAGATCACAGCTAAATAATACTGCTTTTAAGCAGTTTTATGTTCCTGCGGTGACTAAGGTGGCCAGAGCTCCTATTAAGGGACAGGGATAGGTTCAGCGAAGCGCTTGCAATGCTTTTGGAGTTGTAGGCATCTACAGGCTACGTTAACCGCTTACCATCAAATGAGCCGTACACTTGTATACCGACTTAGACTGGACATTACATTGAAAAACCGTTAAAAATATTTTTTATTTGTATGAAATTTCAAATTTTACAAACGTAACATAAATAACACGTTTTACGATCACAACGAGAACCATCATATGATATTTCGTCATATTATATATAAATAATAGCAAAAAATGTTATAAACCATGAGCTCTAATTACCAATCTTACATGTCGTTGTATTACAATAGCGTAAACTGAGTTGGTGAAAACGCCAGGCAATCGATGAAATTACACAAATTAAATCACACACGCAACTGATACAGACTATTTCCCAGTAAAATATAATCCGTTATTCGATAAATTTAGCTCTAAGCCAAACCGAACTTAATATTCAATTATCGTATAGAAATGGATATGGTGTTTCACTTACAAGTATTCATCATAATATCCTATATACAGATACACTTTTATTAAAATGTCACCAACAATAGTGATACTTTCAATACATCGAATATAAAACGAAGAATATATTGTAGGAAGTTGTATTGAAAATAATGGTTTGAGTTAGGTGTCTCAAAAGATTTTTGTAATGTTTTGTTTGGTATTAAATATTTAAAAAATAATTGTGTTTGCTTGCAAACGATAAAGACCGACTTCAATTACATCGACCATACAACATAATTAGACGAAAAAATAATAAAGTAAATATGCATCATTAAAGATAACTCAAAAAGTACTCATCAGATCGCTATCAAATTTAAATGAAACCATGTGCGAGCGCTAGCTTTCGATTAAATCAAGAATCATCGAAATCGGTGTACCAGGTAAAAGTTGTGAGGTAACATATATTTAAAAAATTGTGAACCTCATTTTTTTTAATCGGTTAAAATGTATAAGATATTCTTTGCTGATCTGAATATGAATTAAATTCTGATCTGAATTTGAAATTTTATTTATTGTAATAAAACAACTTTTTGGATTTTATCGCGATTTATTAAGATTTTTAAATGCCCAACGTTTTGGATACATTACAGCATGGACGTCCTAACGTTACAAAGTTATTCGAAACTACCCTATGTTACATCAATATTTTAATTAGTCCTCTCTACGCATAAAGTGCTAACTGAGTCTTTAATATGTTGCATACTATGTCTGGTTTTTTATTTACTTATACATTAATTCTTTTGAGTCTATTGTAGTCCACTACTGGACGTAGGTCTCCACAAGTTCGCGCCAAAATAGCGTGAACTCATGTGTTTTGCCTATAGTCACCACGCTGGGTAGGCGAGTTGTTGATTGCAGAGCTAGCTTTGTCGCACCGTTGACGCTGCTGCCTCTGTCTTAGATGGTTTTCCGGCCATCGGTCAGCTTTATAAGTTCCAAGATGGTAGTGGAACTGTGTTATCCCTTAGTCGCCTCTTACGACACCCACGGAAAGAGAGGGGGTGGCTATATTCTTTACTACCGTAGCCACACAGCATTTTAATAATCGGATCTCAAGTAAGTGGTATTGTTGCAATTTTTATTTATTATTTATTTTTGTTGTAAGTTTGCAATAACAAGTCAATACTCGCACACAACGGTATACGGGCATACTTTAAATAGTTATAATTTCTAATTAACACAGTATAACAAGACAATCCAATATTAATTTGCTCATTGAAGCAGAAATGTAAGCTGATTGAGGGAGTCATAAAGTGATGGATGGGCGTTCGACTGTAAAGATACGGACAACTTCCGTCGATAACTACTACTGATGATTAATTCATAATTTTGGAATGACTATCTCCTAAAACCAAGAACAGTAATTTGATTGCGTTGAAAACGTTCATAGAGACCTGTATATTGTAGTGAAATATAGTTTTATTAGAACTAAAATTTAAGAACGTTGTAACAATGATATATGTACATAATTTTCGTTTTCCTATGTCCACCATAGTATTCAATTTTACATGCATTGTTTTCAATTGGACGCGAAGGCTCACATAACAACATCACAAAGCAACTGACTGGATTCAATACCTAAAGATGACAAATACTTTTAAAGGCAATACAGATGTTTATCGTTATATGTGTATTTGTGATTATAACGTAAAATAATTTTTAAAATATTTTTTTTTAAATCAGAACATTACAATGTGTAATAAAACAATGTTAATCTAAATTAAAACTAAAGTAGGGTACAGCAAGAAATATCCCGCTCAAAACCTTGAGCCCTCACTGGGGAAGTACCTTTACCTTTGATTGCATCTAAATAATACTTTTTTTATCTTTATTTATTTATAGAGGGTTTATTTATACACTGAATTTTTCCAAGCGAGTTAAAAAATTTTTTTATACAACTAGGTCGGCAAACTAGTGTACGGCTCAACTGATGTAAAAGGTAGGGCACAGCAGAAAATTTCCTGATCAAATATGAAGCATCCCGACTGGGGAATTACCTCGACCTTGCAAAAAATCACAGCTGAATAAAACTGCTTTCAAGCAGTGTTGTATTCCTGTGGTGAGTAAGGTGACAGAGCTCCTGGGGAGATTGGGGGTAGGGTCGGCATTGCGCTTGCGATGGTTCTGGTGTTGCAGGCGTCTATAAGCTACAGTAATCGCTTCCCATCAAGTGAGCCGTACGCTTATTTGCCGACCAAGCTATATAAAAAATAAATTATTTGGTTAGTAGAAATAGTGTCACCAATTATATTGCTACTTTATATAAACTTATTGTAGTTACAGTAGCGACATTATATTTGCTAAAACTTAAAAGTATGCTGTTTACGTATCATATAAAAATTATTAATTCATACTATTTTTTTTTGTGTTACCCACACATTAGGGAATTCCAAATAATTTTTAATAACATATCAAAAATCAACCGTTCCAGCAGGGATCGAACCTGCATCTTCGACTGACCGTGTCGGTGCTTTAGCCAACTAAGCTATGGAACGATATACATGCTAGATCGAAATTTTTGATATAATGATTCACACACGATATGATATTAAAAATTTGTTTAGAAATCATGAAGTTGCTTTTGTTTTGGTTGCAGTTGCAAATTTTTAAACGGAATTAATTTAACCTGCCACGAAGTTGAATATATCCTAATTACAAAAAGTTTATGCAGATATATCAGTATTATAGTAAGAAAATTTCACTCAGTGTTTATTAAATGAATGATTTGTAAACTCTACTTTCTTGGGACGTTTTTCTTGTATCTGTTTTTATTTGAATACAGAGAAATAAATCATATCGAACCCATGTTACGTTAGTTTCCATTTCACGCACCAACAATTTCCTCCTTCAAGTTATAGAGGCACTTAATTTCATCATGCCCGCTTATTTGTTATTTTTGTCACAATACAAATTCGTTGATACGTAAGAACTTGTAATGCATGTAGATAAAAGTATTTATTTAATAATTCTTAAATTGAGTAATCTCTTTATCGGTCAGTCTGTCTATATCTTCTTATTGCATCTGTCATTCTTTCTCTTTCTCTTAATGTCTTCAGATATTTTACTCATTGTGCCTTAATAACATATAACTATCTATAAAGAATAGATATATAACATATATCTATTCTGTGGATCGACGCGCCAGAAGACTCATCGGTGACAAATCGCTGGTTTGCTCTAGACTTCAAAGTCTCGAACATCGGCGCAAGGTTGCCTGTTTGTCGGTATTTAACAGGTTACATTTCGGAGAGTGTGCTCTAGAACTATACAATTTAATTCCACCATCACCTTTCTACCACCGAACCGCAAGGCATCGCATGAATCTACATCGCTATGTGGTTGAAATCCCACGATCTCGCACTAAACGATTTGCTTCCTCGTTCCTAATACGCACCGCAAAAATTTGGAATGCCCTTCCGGCTTCCGTTTTTCCAACGAACTATAATTTGGGTATCTTTAAATCAAGAGTGAATAGGCATCTTCTAGGCAAGCGCGCACCACCTTAGGCTGCATCTTCACTTGCCATCAGGTGAGATCGCAGTCAAGCGCTAGTCTATATATTAAAAAAAAAATATCATACAATACAATGTTTCCCTTTGTAATAAACCAAATCCATTCTAATACCTGACAAGAGGAGGTTCTTGAGAAATCAATTATTATATTAAAATGTTATTTGATGTCTATTTATCGTATTAAATACCTTTTATCATCATCATCATCATCATCATCATTACAGCCTATACAGTCCACTGCTGGACATAGGCCTCCACAAGTTTACGCCAAAAATAACGTGAACTCATGTGTTACCTTTTATATATAGGTTTAAAAAATTATTGCTGTATATTAGTTTTATTTAATGCAGATCCAAACTATTCTTTTAATACTACATTAGAGTAATAAATAATATTCAAACTTGACTTTTTTATCAATCACAAATTATTGTTTATCAATGTTTAGTCTTACGTTATGTATCGTCTTCTATAGTAACTATCTTAAGGATTAGTCTTTTTAAACTCTTGTTGGTGATTCTAGTAAATAAATATTCGATATTCAAAATCATGATATCTTTATCGTTATCGTAGACGCTAAAGTGATCATAATTAATTAGATGTTTCATTAAGAAAGCAGGTACCGTTCAATGAACGAATATGTAGAGAATTCTCATTTACATAATTACTTTGGTTTTGACTTTATACTTACCGCGAATGTAAATTAATTGCATTTTTGACTAATGATAAATGAGTCCTCTGATTAATGGCGGCGTTTTTTATTAATAACAATACATTCGTAAAATTAAAGTGATATTTTTAATTAAAAATTTATAAAGTATTACATATACTACAAAATGTTTGCTTCTAGGCTTCAAATCGTGTTGTGTGTGTCAATTGTGTAACATGATTTTTTTAAGTCCTGCTATCTATAATATCAACAAATTTCTATAATTAAGAGTTACTGTTAAGTCACTACAATGAGGTATTTGTCTGAAGGAATTCGCTTTAGTATCCCTTTTTTGTCTAAGCAAGGCTAACCTGACTGAGCTAGACCAGTTGGTTGGTTGGGTAGTGAGTGACTCTAGACCGTGAAAGTATAGTACTTTTTTTTTGTTTTTTGATATCGCGAGGTAACCCATTTACGGGTGATATCTAGGATGTCTGGGTAGGCATTCCTAGACCGTATGTCGGCTTCAGCACTTGGGGGTGAACTACCGACCAAAAGCCTGCGGGAGCCTTCAGCCGCTTTAATTGGAGGGTCCCAGATCTGCAGGTAACAGGATCCCTCCAGTGACAGGCTGGCCTCGGCGAAAAGACCAGACTTCTCCTCGCCTGCTAATCCTATAATGTAGCCGGTGTCTGTGTATGTTGTTTTTTACTTACCATCAGGTGAGCCAACTGTCCGTTTGCCCCCTCTTCTATAAAAAAAAAAACACTTCCCGTAACGTCCACTGTTATATATATACGTCGGCACTAGCGCTGTCGTAGGCAATTAGAAAGAAATTTATAAACAACAGATGCACCGATCACCCCACCTAACACATCGTTCGGTAGTCACCTACCCTCACTCATTATATATATATATATATGTGTGTGTGTGTGTGTCACGAGATTATAATGGAACAGACTATTAAAAATAAAGAAGATCCGATCTATATTATATACAACAATACAAATAAATAAATGAAATAAAAAAATGAAAAATAGATTAAAAAATACGAGTACATATATTTTAGTCAGTTACACTTTACAAATATATATTAAGAAACAGTATTATCGATAACCAATAATATTAGACATTGTTGGTTATCGATAATACCGTTACCGTAACAAATTATGGACATAACAAATATAAATAACTTCAAGTTACACATAAGTATACTGTGTTATACTGACATAAACGTAAAGTAAGCTAGGTGTAATTACATTCACAGAGAGCATAACAACTTCAATCTCACGGGTGGCAGAGCATTGACAATTCGACGTTCTTGTGTCTATTCTATTTCTATGCTTACTTACTATATATAACAAAGAAAAAACATATGTACTAAACAAACTAAACATATTATAAACCTTAGGAAATCTGACATCGTCAACTGCAGCTAAATTAAAAAATGCGGAAAATTCTTAGACTAATTTTGAATTGACTTAAAAATTTCAAACCTGTCGGAACGAAAATTCATAATGTTAAGTATTAATAAATAGTGCGGTATCGTAACATCGATATTAAAAAAGCTGCTAAATAGAAATTTGTTATTAATTGAAAACCTTTTTAACTTAATTACGCGCAGGTTATTAATTTTCTTTGCCACTGAGCCCTGTTAGAGGTTCATTACAAACAAATTTGAGAAAATAAATCGTTTTCCACTTCACTCTGAGCTCAACGAAAAGCTTTTTTTAATATTTAGGTGTTAATTCAAATTTACTCTAGTTTATTTTATACTTTTAGAAAAAATCATATACATTGTTACGTACGTTTCTAATACCCAAAGGTTTTCTGGAAGAGATCGCTGTTTCAGCGATAAGACCACTTTTGTACATTTTTCATTATATGTTATTATTTTGTTGTTTGTTTTAATGGTGTATAGTAAGGAGTAACTATTATTATTATTATTTAAAAGTAGGTTAGTTGGTTTAGCGCTTCGAATATGTAAAGATCACTCTGTTCAGATGTTTAAATGTGTAAAGCCTATTCAAAGCATAATTTTTATTAGACCTCTTCGTCTCTTAGCTTTATCACTTTACCAGTTTTGATTTTAGCCACACTATATTTGTACATTTCGAACGAATTTGTGTGTGTTTGTGGTAACATTGCCATAAACCTTACTATTATTTTATGTTTCTATATGTATTTTTGAGTGGAATAAAGTATATAATATAATAATATATACATTCAAATTGTGATTGAAAGTTCATTGTATGAAAGTTAATTTATACAAGTCAAATTTAAAAATGGACTAGATTTCTTAAACTCGAAACGTGATCTGTTACATGTACATAACCTCCCATTTAAAAGAACGCAGTTAGAAGTCTAACATTCTGTGTAAAATGTAATAATTTTAAATTTTACTAAAATATTACGAAAAATTCAGTTAAGACTGGTAGATTCAAAGATTAGCGCCTAGTTAAGACTTGTGGATTCAAAGATTAGCGCCTTCAAACGTGACTTATTGAGCGGTAACACAAACATTCTATTAAACATACTATTAACAAATTATTTATGTACAATGACTACGCTATTATTATAAATAAAAAAGGAGAACAGCAAAGTGTGCAGTATGATATTCATCAATTCAGCATCTAAGGACCGCGTCAAACTTTTGACATATGAATTCGAAATTCAAATCCGCGAAACTTCAACGGGTCAACCCTGACCAAATACTGAAAAATATTTCGTACTAAATTTAAATATTCTCTACTGTACCCTAATAACAGTTCGCTCCGTGAAAAACTAATAAAACATTACGTAAATATTTTAAACAATTCGCTGATTCTAGGTATACATATCTGATGAGCGGATTGACGGTGCTTTCAAATATTATGCTTGCACAGTACTTGTAAAAAATTCGTGTTTTTATACATTATGTTTAATTTTTTAAATGAAAAATGTATGCACAGACACGTACCTATTGACTTTTAAACGGAATAATTAAGTTGTTTCAAAATTTAAATGTAAATATGTAATAGTTTGTAAAAAACTAAATGCAAATATTTTAAGGGATGTACTACTAAAACTAAATTAATCAATTAATTCATATCGTTCGCTTTTACACATAATTAATAGACCGACGCAATAATTTATTAACTGACGTATCAATGTGAAATTTATGTAAAGTCTTATTAATAATTAATTTTCTGATCACTGCGACTGATATTAAACGCAATATAAATTTGAATAATAAGTAACATAATGAATTAATTTAATGAGGTTACAGTACAAGAAATACTAGAATTGATTAAATAATTGAATACTTGTACACAATACTGTACGTATTAATCACTTGATTTTTTTTAAAGACACATAAACTTTTTTTTTAACCGACTTCAAAAAAAGAGGAGGTTACTCAATTCGACCGTATATATATATTTTTTTTTCTGTATGTTCGGAGATAACTTCTTCGTTTATGAACCGATTTTGATAATTCTTTTTTTGTTGGAATGGAGATACCCATAGCTTGGTACCATGATAAGGAAACCAGGATCTGATGATGGGATCCCAGAGAAATCGAGGGAAACTTTCAAAAATCGTAAGGGTGACTAGTAAATTTGATCATGTTTTCATTAAGTACTATAAAGCACTACTATTTAATAAAGGTCTGATGTCGATCTGATGATGGAGAAAAAAGATAGTCGAGGGAACTCTTCAACAATTTATAGCGATTACCTGCTTTTTGATCTTAATTCGTTTCTATTGATGAGAACATTGCACCTGTATGAGTTATAAGTACCATTACAGTCTGATGATGGAGACAAAAGATAGTCGAGGGAACTCTTCAACGACTTATAGCAATTACCTGCTGTTTGAACTTAATTCGTTTTTATTGATGAGAACTTTGCACCTGTATGAGTTATAAGTGCCATTACAGTCTGATGATGGAGACAAAAGTTAGTCGAGAGAACTCTTTAACGATTTATAGCAATTACCTGCTGTTTGACCTTAATTCGTTTATATTGATGAGAACTTTGCATATATATGAGTTATAAGTGCCATTTCAGTCTGATGATGGAGACGAAAGATAGTCGAGGGAACTCTTCAACGACTTATAGCAATTACCTGCTGTTTGAACTTAATTCGTTTCTATTGATGAAAACTTTGCAACCATATGAGTTACAAGTGCCATTACAGTCTGATGATGGAGACGAAAGATAGTCGAAGGAACTTTTCAACGATTTATAGCAATTACCTGCTGTGTGAACTTAATTCGTTTCTATTGATGAGAACTTTGCATATGTGTGAGTTATAAGTGCCATTTCAGTCTGATGATGGAGACGAAAGATAGTCGAGGGAACTCTTCAACGACTTATAGCAATTACCTGCTGTTTGAACTTAATTCGTTTCTATTGATGAAAACTTTGCAACCATATGAGTTACAAGTGCCATTACAGTCTGATGATGGAGACGAAAGATATTCGAAGGAACTTTTCAACGATTTATAGCAATTACCTGCTGTGTGATCATCTGTGTCGCAGGGCCAGGTTTGATGATTGAGCCCACAAACACTCGAGGGAATTTCTCAACAATTTACAGCAGTTACCTTTTGCTGTTTGACGACCGCTTTGATATAATAGTGCATGTGCCGTGTCGGCGGCGCCTAAACACCGACGGTCGCGGGTTCTATTCCCGCTCAGAGTGGATATTTATGTTTATATAAATATTTATTTTCGGTCTAGTTGTTACTCCTTGTGGTTCTCCCAACCTAGTCTCAGAGAACACGCTAGGCTGTCAGTCCCGGTTGTTATTACGTACGCCTGATAGCAAACTTTACTCATAGTATGTCGACGCGTTAGCGCAGCGGTCACAGCACCGGCTGTTGCGCTGGCGTTAGTGGGATCAATCTCCGCGCACGACAGACATTTGTATTGGCCATATAGATGTTTGTCATTGTCTTGGTGTTTGTGCTTGTGTATTGTGTATGTTTCCGGACCCCCGACACAAGAGAAAAAGCATCCTTGTTAGGTCTACCCATCACTAAAAATTGTAAAATAAAATAATTTTTATCAAAAAAAACCGACTTCAAACAGAAAACTAAAAAGTGAAAAATAAATTTACTTAGTACAAAGTAATTCGTATTTTGATTTAGTTAATCAGAAATGATTAAATAAATATTTTATAATTTTGAAGTTGGTGCCAAGTAAATACTACAACAACCTGGCTACAATAACAAATACAAACAACACACACACAACAAACAAGTACAAAAAATATTATTAGATATGTCAAAACAATAACAGAATAATAACAGTATTCAACCTTATAGTCAATGAAACAAATTATGAAAGAAAACTGAATACAACTTACGAGTAGATACTAGAGTAGTTATTGTTTTATTATAATTCTTACATAGTGAAACTACATTTTATCAGATATAAGTTTTGAATCAAATCCAAAATTAAATTCGCATTCTTTGCGATTTAATTGAAGATGTATTCATGAGATATTTAAAATAATTTTCATTTATTTATTTTAAAGTATAAGATGTTTAAGTATTTTTTTTTATTAATTATTAAACAAACACTTTATTAAAAAAATTGGAATTTAAATTTCTCATAGTAAAACAAATATACTTATTGCAGTGCATTTCTGATTTATTTTATTTATTTGTTTAAAATACAAAGAATCTTACAAAAAAAAAAGTTAGCATTTAACGGTGTGACAAAAATCATCGTTGATTTATCCGCACACCGGCATTCGACATCGTACGCTCACAATATCAAAAAATAAGTCATAACATAATTTAACAACTTAACAGTAACACACGATCAACATTTTTACACATCTACCCTCCAAGTTTTACAATGAATCAGTCACAAAATAATACAGTCGCAGTAGCAGGATACACACGGGGTGATTTACTTTGATGATATTATTTAATGTTTATTTTAATTTTTTTTTGTTCGTTTTTGATTTAAAAATATTATTCATTATTAATTTTATAAAGCCTTTAAATATTGTAACTAAACAAACATTAAATTACATTAAATTAAATAACATTAAATCACAATTAAAACCTTAAGTAAAGTTATAACCTTAAAGCAATCGCTATTTTTTCGGAAGGCTGTTTTAATATTTATGTAGTTTGAATATAAATCTACTACAAGTATTATTTTTATAAAATTAATAACTAATTAATAAGTTTTATTCGTACTTGTAATTTCAACTAAAGTTAAAGATCGCTAAACTTATTAAACATAGACGAGTAATGACCTACATTATGTATAATACAAACATCAAGCGAGATTGTTTCTCTTGTAAATTGTACTCCATTAGATTTAAACTAACAAAACGATCCCCATACCAACATAATGAACACCTGAATTTGACGTCGTAGGGTTTCATAATTAAAGATAAAATATATTTTACATGCGGTCTGGACCGATATTGGCGTTGCCCGCTTATTTTGAACAAAGAGCAATTCTGCTTTGATAACCGAAATTATAAATTCCAAACAAGATTAACTATTAACGTTTCGATTATTTCAATTTCACTACCTTGTAACAGTCACATGACATTTACATTTTCTGTCACATATTATTTGCATTTATTGCTTTTACTGAGAGCAAATTTATCTATCGTTCCATCGTAACGTAAACTTAATTTTTATTATATTACTTCTGCCTGTAAACACCCCACTTCTGGACATTAGCCTCTTTCACTATAAAGAGGGGTTGGAACTTAATCATCCCCGTTCCACTTCAGCGGATTGGTGGATACATTTCGTGATATGATCTTTACCTGATGATCATGACGAAACGTATTATGAGTAGTACCTGGGTGACCGAGCTAAGCTCGGTATTTTTAGTAATCGTGAAGTGTAGTAGAAGAGAGAGTTAAAATGATTCGCTGCCGGTTTGAATGAAGTCTTTTTTAACCGACATCAAAAAAGGAGGAGGTTACTCAATTCGGCTGAAAGAATCTCAATATATATATATATATCGCACCTTCGGTGCAACAAAGTCACAATTCAGGACACTTTTTTTGTTATGTTTTTTAGTAGGACTTTTTGATAATCTATACATATAATAAAATGGTGGGAAAGTCAAAACTGTACATTGAATATTTTTTTAAAAGAATACTTGGGGTGTGATTTACAATCGATACCGAAGCCAAAAATATAGTTTTTAGAATTTTTGTCTGTTTGTCTGTATGTATGTCCAGGATAAACTCAAAAAGTACTGCATGGATTTACTTCAAATTTGGCACGAATATTATTAAGAAGTCGGGTCAACATATAGGCTACAAATTATCACGCTATCTACGGGGAACGAGCAGTGAACCTTTATTTTTTCAACGCATTCTGTAACAACGTGTAATCTAACGACGCATATTTGAATGTTATTATTATGTTAATAACCATGACATAAGCTAGCTTCATACTATAAATAAAGATATTCTGTAGTATATTTAGTATCAGCAATGCACCTGTACGAAGCCGGGGCGGGTCGCTAGTTTAATATAAGATTTTTAAACTATTGCAAAGAAAGTAAACTATTAATTTTATAAAGATTTCAAACCTACCATAAATAGTAATCCAGAAATGAGGAAGTAATAGCGAAAAAAAAATTAAAAGTCCTCTCCTGTAAAATTAAGAAATGAGCTGTTTTGACTTTGTTATATATATCACTTCATAGTATAAAACAAAGTCACTTTCTCTGTCCCTATGTCCCTACGTATGCTTAATCTTTAAAACTACGCAACGGATTTTGATGCGGTTTTTTTTATTAGATAGAGTGATTGAAGAGAAAGGTTTATATGTATATAATATATATGCATAACATCCATTAAATAGTGGTGAAATACTGTTATTTTTGAGGTTTCTAATGTGATGTCGTAAATAATTACATTTTTTCCGCTTACATTGCAAACGCAGCCTGAACCCTACGAGATTTATCAAAATAATGTACTAAGTATTATACACATTGAAAAGTTCTACAGAAAACTTCGCTATGGTATATGTCTATCTCTTATGGATATCCCACAATAAGATTTTTTTGTCATTTACTTTTTACGACAAATAATGGCTAATTTTCATAGCGATTTTAACCAATACAGCGTTAATCCTTCTAATTAAAATAATAAATCTAATTAAATACCTTAAATACATTGTTGATTTAATATAGATCTATATGGCCCTTTACAGCATATGATTTAAATGAATATTTTTGAATATATTATAGATTTAAAAATTGCGATACGTAGCGTTTGCGGCAGTTCCGGCCGCGTACGGGCCACGGGCAGTAATGAATAAATCAAAACTACTGGATCGATTTTAATCATTTTTCAGTGAATTACATAGGCTATAATTATATTTTATACCCGTGCGAAGCCGGAGCGAGTCGCTAGTATATATATATTTTAATGTATGTTCGGGGATAACTTCGTAATAATTAAATTTATTTAGCAATTTTTTTATTCGTAGTAATTAACATTTAATACAGTGTATTACTTGTCGATGTAATTGAAGTCGATTTTTTTTCGTTTGCCTGCAAACACAATTATTAATAATGAATTAACGCAAAATAAAAATAAAAAATAACGATGAATTAAAAATTGATACAAAATACACAATTACAACGCTTCAGCCTGTAATATCCCACTACTGGGCATAGGCCTCTTTTTCCATGTAGGAGAAGGATCAGAGCTTAATCCACCACGCTGCTCCAATGCGGATTGGCGGATATATTCCCTACTAAGCGAGTAACGATCGCTATCAGATGTACATGATAACAACCGGGGCCGACGGCTTAACGTGCTCTCCGAAGTACGGTGGGGAGACCCACAAGGACTGCACAAACACCCAGACCACGGCAAACACCTGTATGGCCAATACAAATGTTTGTCACGTGCGGGGATCGAACCCGCAACCGCCAGCGCAACAGGTATAATCCATGGCGTAACCGTTGCGCCAACGCGTGTCACACAATTACAAGATTGAGAATGATTGCTTCTCAAAAACTGACAGGCGCTCCAACAAATCGTGTTTTTTTTTCTGAAAATCATATTTAAATACGAATTACATATTTATAAAATATGAATAATATTTTTTTTTACCGACAATAATAAAAAATATAAATAAGTATAAAAAATGAAAAATAAAAAATAATAATGATAAAATATGAATAATATTTTTCGATTTTACCGACATAATAATAAAAAATAAGAACAGCTTACTTAAACAAAAAACAGCGAGTGCAATTAGAAAAAGAAAAAGAAAAAATAATTGATGAGGGACATGTGGATTTGAACCATGATCTTCTCGGTTGATCCCGACCGACCGATTTTCCACCGAGCTATTGCAACTAAGTTGACGAATGCGAAATTTACCTTCGTATTCTAACGATATTTTTTTCACTCCCTAAAAACAGGGATAAAACGACATTTTCTGAAAATGAATCCTAGCTAGATAGGTTTATCTCCCTTGAAACCCCCTATATACTAAATTTTATGAAAATCGTTGGAGCCGTTTCCGAGATTCAGAATATATATATATATATACAAGAATTGCTCGTTTAATAGTATAAGATAAAGCTTATAGCCTTCCTTAAGTGGACTATCCAACACAAATTAATATTTCAAATCGAACCAGTATTTCCTGGAATTAGCGCGTTCCAACAAAAAAAAACTTTTCTGTTTTATAATATATTAGTATTGATATAGTTAAGAAATATTAATATTTTACCGTTCGATAACTGTCCATACAAAATAGATAAGAGATTAAGCGCTTATTATTGCCTTCACCTCCCCATAGAGCAATCTTCAGACTCTCGACACATGAATAATTTATTATTCTTCTACTGACTGAACCATTACAATATTCTGTCGTTTTCCATTGTCTATATAAGTAATTGTTATTTATGAATTCAAAAAAATACTAAAGTGTTTGTTGGATGTTTTTGATATATTTAGCTAGGGTAAAATTGTGTGTTATTATTTCATATAGATATTTGAAAAATTACATACATATTTTCTGTCAAACATTTCTAATAAAAACGCGATAGATGGCGTTACGAGAAAGGTAACGACGTCATTCGTTCAGTAGATTTTCTCCTCATATTTTTTTCATACCGCCTTAAATGAAAATTGATTGTTAAGGAGTAAAATCCAAAAGAAATAAACTATCAGAATTCAACCAGGTACCTCTAGCTAATACTTTTTTGTATATAATTGTGTTTGCTCGCAAACGAAAAAAAAACCGACTTCAATTACATCGACAAGTAATACAACGTAGATCGACGAAAAAATAGTCAAGCAACTACGCGTTATCAAAGATAACTCAAAAAGTAGTTATCAGATCTCAATAAAATTTATATGTGACCACATGATAAACACCAGCTTTCGATTAAATTAAAAATTATCGAAATCGGTTCACCCAGTAAAAAGTTATTGTGGATTTTCGAGAGTTTCCCTCGATTTACCTGGGATCTCATCATCAGATCCTGGTTTCCTTATCATGGTATCAAACTAGGGATATCCCCTTTCCAACACAAAAAGAATTATCAAAATCGGTACATTCAGTAGAAAGTTATGCGGTATAAAATAACGCAGGTCGACGAAAAAAGCGTCAAGTAAAAACGCATTATTAGATATAACTCGAAGAGTAGTTGTTAGATCTCAAGTAAATTTAAATGGGACCAATTGGCACACACCACCTTTCGATTAACACAAAATGTGTCGAAATCGGTCTACCCGGTCAAAAGTTCTGATGTAACATACATAAAAAAAAAAAAAAAAAAATACAGTCGAATTGAGAACCTCCTCCTTTTTTGGAAGTCGGTTAAAAATATTCAATTATTTCCATAATTAACACAGCTTACAAAAACCGAATAATATAGATCATTAAAATAAAACAATAACAAATAATGAGATACAACTTCACTAACAATGTAATCGAATCCTAGAAATTGGTCTGCGTCGTGGTTATTTTCTTTTTCCAATTGTGGCTTCGCTGCTAGAAATTCAAATACTTATTTTATTATTAAAGTTGAAATTCTGATCAAAGTAGATGAAATGATAATCACAAATTCGATTTTCCCACATAAACTTTTACAAATTAACAAGAGATTCGGTTTAAAATTGATGAGAAAGGTTTTATATTTTAGGAGACTTAACGAGTACCTATCAGATCTGCCTTTGCCATACTCTAATTATCGTCTTTACCGTTCAAATAGATTTTCGTGTTGCCTGTCATAGAAAATACAATTAAGTTTAGAGTCTGTATTCTTTGTTTTTTTTTAAATACTTGAGAAAAACATCTATTGTTTTATAATGTTAACGCAAATTTCACTCATTATAATGAAACAACTTTTTAGAATTTCGCGGTGTATTATGTTTTTTAGATGCCCAACGTTTCGGATACTTTACAGAAACCATGGTCACTGTGTCTTCCACACCTTACTTATGTACGTACGTACTAGCCAACTAAGATCAGGGTTTGTATCCAAATTTAAAAAAATGTTCTATAGCGCTAGTGCAGCCGTTACTAACTTATAGCATATTGAGATGTAACTTAATCAATCATGCCTCAATATGATAAAAAAGATTTTATGTAAGATAACCAAGTGAAAAAGATGTGGCAGGTCAAATCTAAGCGTATCGTAACTTCTTCAACTTTCCAGAAAGTTATGTTCCCAAGAGAAAATATGTACTATCTGCATGTCCAAGGTCTGAACAAAGTTGCGAGTGAGCAATAAATAATTCCGAAACTAACGAAGCACGTTCCAACCGTGTTGTTCGATCTGAAGATAGAATAAGGTCACTTGTGTCGCTTGACTTATTTATTTCTTTATCATCTAAGCTCAGTCGCCGTAATTCTGCTAAGAATAACTTTTCGAGAAGCGATATACATTGTTTACTTACCCTTATCTCGAAAGGATTTGATACGATTTTAAGCAGCCCTTCCATTGCTTTCTTTGTTTTGTGAGTTTGTTAATCAAATTCAATCTATTTTGAAAGCTTTAAATATAATTTTAAAGGACAACATAGAAGATAAATAGAAATAAGCATAATCTAATTATAATATTGTAGATATAACAAAAATGTTCGTAAATTAATTTACGGCTGCGCAGTAGCAATATATATTACATCGTCGTGGTATAATTAAAACATTTAAACTTAAAATGTTCGTAATTATATGCAACTTTTAAATTCATTTAGACCGCATTCACATGAGAAATTCGCATATTACGCTGTACACGAATGTTTATACAACGTTCTGAGAAAACGTAACCACACAGAGTTTTCTGGAAAATTTGATTATAGAACAAGGTTTGTATGATGCGATTTTGTGAAAGTACGATGAGTTCTTACATTCTTGAAAAAAGTAATTTCAAATGCTTATTGAATTAAATTTATTATGACTTTCTCTGGAACAACGTCAATCGCAATCTCAAAAGGTATTTAACATGTACGAAATACTAAACATAAATTCGTGCTATTATGATTATGACAGTACATAATAATATTATTATAGATCTGAAGAGTCTCAATACCACCAGGAATTTATTTATTGTGATTATGACAGTACATAATAATATTATTATAGATCTGAAGAGTCTCAATACCACCAGGAATTTATTTATTGTAACTTCTATAAAGTTACACAAATATTTTCTTCCTTATATGATATAAATATACATATTCCTCAAATATTGTAAGTTTGTTCAGTACATTTGTGAACAAAATTGAAGTGTATAAATATTACTGTAAAAGTATTTACGAAATATTGATAAGGTACAAATCAGAGGCGGGATAAGCATCCATTCCGGGAGAAGTCTGAATAATAGGAAAATCATTCATAATGGAACATGTACCGTGCTGAATGTATGAATATATAATGTATGAATTGTATTTGTAGTGTATTAACAACAGCTTGAATTGTCGTCGAATATAATACAATTACTAAAACTATTTCTAAAAACGATTTTTTTTTTTTTCATTTAAAATGCCGCTTATATTTAATTTATAACCACCGTAAATGAACGCCATATTATTATTAACGTGCGTAAACGCAGCCATATAAATAAAAATGTAACGGATGGCTGTCTGTACATGGAAGATATAAAGAAAAAATATTTTTGGGGCTTTATCAACGCAAAAAGTACCCAAAACAATGATTCTTAGAATGTTTGTCTGTTTTTATGTGCGTTTATGCACCCTAATCTCAGAAACAGCTTATCCAATTTAGATGTGGTTTTTGTTTTATGTCAATTAGTTCATAAACGAAACTGTATGCCAATTAAAAAAAATCACATTGAACGTGTAAAAACCCATAACGCGGACGCAGTCGCAGACACAGGTAGTATTTAATAAATTAATAAATAAACGCTTCACACTCAACAGCCCACAGTCACATAAAGGCCCAAACCACGACAAACATCTATATGACCAATACAAATGTCTGTCGTGAGTGGGGATCGAATCCACGACAGCCAATGCTGTAAATGCTGCGCCAATGCGTCGTCAAATCAATTAATATTTGCCTACGAGGTCTTATTTGACAGCAAAACTCCGCATAAATAGTAATATCATTTTCTTCATTTTATTACTTTATATGCTTATTATCAAATCAATCTAATAAAGGAAATAAAAAAAATATCAATAATAAGAGTAATTTTGTATATACTAATTACACCTATAATTCTTAATTACTTATTAGTTATTTTATTAATATAGCTCCAGTATTTATGTAAACAACAAAATTTTGAATCGTTCTCCGTTACGTCATTACTTTTTTCGTTTCGATTATTTATTTAAAGTAAATTGATCAACTTCATTAATTAATAATTATTCGCCGTCGACTTCAAGTAAACTGAACTGGATTCAAACAACAAACTCTATTAAGAAAAATCATAATCCTTTTATTACTTAAGCTCATCTGAATTTAAAACCTTCATTTACAAGCGAGGCTATTATTTAAGCAGACAGCAATCAAGACGATTGTCTGCTGATTAGCATAGTTCCCGAAAAGTTTCCTTGGAACCAACTTATTACTAACAAGACTCACTCATTCCATCTCCACTAATTTGTTAAATTCAGCTGTTGAATTTTAAGGAACTGCTTCTGAATATCTACTTGTAAATCAATGACTTTTGTGTTAATATATACTTCGACGATTGTTAATGTGTATTATTTGTTTGAGCTGTTTACTTGATCGTGAAATGTTTGATTTGTCTGTGTGTTGATAGCTTGATAACTCCCGTGTTTAAGTTTTCGTTAAATTTTGATCGTTATCAGATTGATTGACGTTAATAGTGATTGTTTCGATATAATAAACTCATAGCATGATAATGTAAAATTTAGTTTTAGAATTAATATTCATTTTATAGGTTTTAATACCACTGTTTTTATTTAATTTGTTTCGTGACTATGGTTTTTTTTTGTGTTTGTGTTAATGTTTAAGTAAATACAGATTAAGTATGCCTTTGTACAAATGCTTGTTAGGTACCTACTTAATTGTATAATGACTGGGAATACAAATTTGTTTATTTAAGTCACACAGTTTCTACTGTCCCACAAATACTGGAACGCACTGTCACCTACCTACCTACTTATTTCTTTAATTTTACTTTATGTAATGATCAAATAAATGGTTTACTTCGTTTTAAATGCTAATAAAATTACAGATTATTAATTAAAAAAAATCTATATCACTCAGAAAACATTAGCCATTTTCACAACAATAAACTACAAACCTTAGTTATGATTAAATTGCTCTATCCATAAACTTATTCAATGGCACAACGAGATAGGCTGTAAAATTAATTAAGTGACCCGAGTAACAGAGGTCGACAGTGCTTGTCGGCAATCAAAGTCGGCCGACTGATTACCATAATTTCCGCATCAAACTCCTGTCTTCCACCCACAGGTATTTACGGAGCTAAACTTGTTCTAAGTCGAAGCACAGAATTTACTCGGATTCTGATTAAACTGAAGCCATTTTAAAGACGTGAAACTCATGATTATGTTCCACTAGACTCTATGTGCTCCGCTATTGAAGGTAATTTTTTTTTCATTTTTCCTAAAGCTTTTGGAGTATTTATAAGTAGGTATGTATGGAGAACGATCTACGATAAATTGATAGACTAATAATTTTGTATCGATTAGTTTTATTTTATATTTAAATTGAATTAGCATATATCACACATACATTAATTTTTAAATAAAGTTTGGATACAACAGTTGTTTAAAACCTCCTATCTTAAGTTGGTATGTAAATTTTTTGAAGTATTAACACTAATAACCCTGTATAACAGAAACATGAATATAATGAATTTTGATGTGAGATATAACGATATATATTCAGACATATAATCTCTTCTATGATTCATATGTAATATCTCATTTGGTATTCGATTCATCTGTTTGAAATCCGCAATGCTCTAGTTAAATTGCAATTGAAAATGGATAGATAAATTTCTTAGTAGATAAACTGATTATTTCTTAAATTATTAATAATAAGTAGGTGGTATTACGTATAGATCTTTGTATTTTACGGTTAATTAAAATTCAATATGTCTAAAAAACATTAGATGAACGTGGTGTTGCAAGCTACACTGATAATTATTCAACGTTTTTCATCCAAGTAATATAAAAAAAAATTGTTATATATTTTTGTACATCAGATTCTTGTCGTATAATGATTATAAAAATTGTTAGTATAAATATTATTTTTTTATAAATTTACTTTAAAAGCGTTTTTAAAAAACTTTTGTAAACACGTTGAAACCATAACGTAAAACTAGACAAATGATAAATAGTTTTAAAAAAAATCTAAGATTGAAAACCTATTTAAACAACATCTACGCGACTACGATATCACGTAAATTTAGAATGAGTACCTTTATATAAAAGTTGATACGTCAGGTACGAAAATTACGAATAGATGGATAAAATTGAGTAGGAATTTGACTTATTGTTGCCGGAAGAAGTTCGCTATCCCAGGTATTGTGAATTATGGAAATATATTTCGATTCGCACCGATTTTTATTTCCTCCGGCCTTTCGTTATCCCTTTCATTCCATATTCAATGGTGGATTACACTCATAAATAAAATGTTGAAAGTACGAACAAACTTTCAGCCTATCACCATACGCGTAAATTGTGGTTATAGAGAAGGTCCGATGTGACGTGTATGGGCCGTTAAAGTTACCAACATATTTTCGTACATATTTATTTTGTGTCAAAACTTTTATGTAACTAATGGAACAATGCCTATGTTATTTTTGTACTAAGACTATATCACCTAATACGTAATTTTTTTTATTTCCATGAATTGACTGGACAGATCTCTTTTAGAGATGACTCTTTCGTCAATCTTACATTAAATAATAATACATATTTTTATTACAAATTATTATAATATTTAATAACACAATTTATCTTGGCTGACTCGGTTATCGATTATGGTGTTAGTAGTTACGGTAGATCCTGCAAATCAAACTTGCAAAATATTTACAATTTACAGTTAAGATTATTAAAAACAATTGTACCTAAACGCATACCTAATAATTATAAGAACAACTATAATCAGCTCTTTCGTCATTGTAATGTTGTGAATATATATGATAACGTTAAATTTTCTATTCTAACCGAAATTAATAATACAACCTTGTTCAATGAAAAACTAAGACCTATATATAGGCTTACGTCAACTTGATTCAAACCTTAATTATCACTTACCAAAAACTAACAATAAGTATGGAAAGAGAACTGACGACTATTTAATACCTGAATATGTTAACGAACTGCCCAGAGAACTGCAAGAAAAAGTATAAAAGTACCACGAAAATCAAATCACGTTTTAAAAGATATTTTTTACAAAAACAAACTGAATTAACTGAGTGACTATCTGTACCCAGAAAAGCCCGCGAGGTTTTCGTAGTACTTGAATTGCAAAGTATAATGTATTTATTATGTATTGGCCAATAAATTGAAAAAAAATCTACAAAATGCTTATTTTTTATTTTATTATTATTATTATTATTTTATTTATTTTTTTTTTATTTGGAAATAAACAGCTCACAAAAATACAATCATTTCACAAAACAATAACAATAATTACTAAAACTACCAAAAAATTCCGTCTCCTCCTCTTTCCGTGTACCAAAATGATTACTTTTTAAATTTGAACTGTGTTAAAAGTATTTTTAAAATTCTAATATTAAATGTACTTCACAAAATATTGCAGAATTGAAACTTGAATTAAATTAAATAAACCTATAATTAAATAAATAATAAATTAAGAAAAAAATATCTCCACAATACACACACGGTCGTCTGTTCCTAAAGTAAGCAACTTAATGCTTGTGTTATAGAAAACAGCTGACTAGCCGGTATAGCTACATTTTTTTTCGATAAACATACTTATAAATAATACATATATAAAGATATAAATTAATATATAAATAAATATAATTTTTACAGCCAAACTCGGGGTGGGAATCGAAGCCACAACTCCTGGAGCAGAAAGCAAGGTCACTACAAACTACGCCAACGGGCTAGTCTATTTATTAAATATATTTAATACTAGCTGTGCCCGCGGCTTCGCCCGTGTTGAAATCAGTTTGTCACAAAGTTTTCCCGGCAAACTTCCAGTGAAACTCTCATCAAAATCGGCTTAGCTGTTCCGTAAACCTTCCTCTTGAAGCCCTCTCTCCATTGGTCAATCCGCATGAAAATCCGTTCAGTAGATTTTGAGGGAATCGATCACATACGCTTTTGGGGACTTTGTTTTACAATACCCTAATTGTTGCCCGCGACTACGTCCGCGTGGTTATAAAGATATGCATTACTATTTAGCTGCTTAACGCAAATTATTTTTTTATTTCAGTCACTTGAAATGCTTATCACTCTGAGTAACTTTTTCAAAAGCACAATTTAGTATAATTTAATAGTTATTTTTATAAAACCTCTCTATACACCACATTTTTAGTTTTATTTTCAGGCTGCAGTATAAATAGCCTTTCAGGCGAACTTATAGCTACTGTATATGTTTCGTACAAACTATCAACCCCAATTTAACCCCCTTAGCGGTGGAATATCGCAAAATCCGTTCTTAGCGGACGTCTACTAACTATAATCTACCTTCCTGCCAAATTTCATCTTTGTCCATCTTGGATGGATGGACCATCCAGCGGTTTTTGAGTTCTCGTGATGAGTGAGTCAGTGACCTTTCTCTTTTATATATATAGATTACGATGTATTATTTGGACACTTCATCACCATCTATAGAGCATACATTTTAAATTTCAAATCTCTTACCTTAATAACATAGGACTTTCATACAAACTTCCAACCCCCGTTTTATCCCTTTAAGGGTCGAGTTTCGTAAAATCCGTTCTCAGCGGATGTTTATGCCCTATAAGGAACATACTTGCGAAATTTCAAGTTTGTGCTGTTATAGCTTCGGAGATTTTGTGATGAGTGAGTCAACTTACCATACCCCGTTATAATCCTAAAAGTTAGTTGATTTCTAAACATGCATTATTTGGACATCTTCTCACTATATGTAGAGCATACATTTTAAATTTCAAGTCTCTTACTTCAAAAACATAGGGCTTTTATACAAACTTTCAACCCCCGTTTTGTTCCCTTAGGGGTCGAGTTTCGTAAAATCCGTTCTCAGTGGATGGTTACGCCCTATAAGGAACATATTTGCCAAATTTCAAGTTAATAGCTGTTATAGTTTCGGAAATTTCGTGATGAGTGAGTCAACCTACCATCCCCCGTTTTAACCCCAAAAGGGAGTTGATATCTAAAGGTACATTATTTGGACACCTTCTCACTATCTATAAAGCATACATTTTAAATTTCAAGTCTCTTACTTCAAAAACATAGGACTTTCATACAAAGTTCCAAACCCCGTTTTATTCCCCTAGGGGTCGAGTTTCATAAAATCCGTTCTCAGTGGATGTTTACGCCCTATAAGAAACATATTTGCGAAATTTCAAGTTAATAGCTATTAAAGTTTCGGAGATTTCGTGATAAGTGAGTCAACCTACCATCCACCGTTTTAACCCCAAAAGGGAGTTGATTTCTAAAGATACATTACTTGGACTCCTTCTCACCATCTATAGCGCATAAATTTTAAATTTCAAGTCTCTTACTTCAAAAACATAGGGCTTTTATACAAACTTTCAACCCCCGTTTTATTCCCTTATGGGTCGAGTTTCGTAAAATCCGTTCTCAGTGGATGGTTACGCCCTATAAGGAACATATTTGCCAAATTTCAAGTTAATAGCTGTTATAGTTTCGGAAATTTCGTGATGAGTGAGTCAACCTACCATCCCCCGTTTTAACCCCAAAAGGGAGTTGATATCTAAAGGTACATTATTTGGACACCTTCTCACTATCTATAAAGCATACATTTTAAATTTCAAGTCTCTTACTTCAAAAACATAGGACTTTCATACAAAGTTCCAACCCCCGTTTTATTCCCCTAGGGGTCGAGTTTCATAAAATCCGTTCTCAGTGGATGTTTACGCCCTATAAGAAACATATTTGCCGAATTTCAAGTTAATAGCTATTAAAGTTTCGGAGATTTCGTGATAAGTGAGTCAACCTACCATCCACCGTTTTAACCCCAAAAGGGAGTTGATTTCTAAAGATACATTACTTGGACTCCTTCTCACCATCTATAGCGCATAAATTTTAAATTTCAAGTCTCTTACTTCAAAAACATAGGGCTTTTATACAAACTTTCAACCCCCGTTTTATTCCCTTAGGGGTCGGGTTTCGTAAAATCCGTTCTCAGTGGATGGTTACGCTCTATAAGGAGTCTACCTGCTAAATTTCAAGTTTGCAGGTGTTATAGTTTCGGAGATTTCGTGATCAGTGAGTCAACCTATGATCCCCCGTTTTAACCCCAAAAAGGAGTTGATTTCTAAAGATACATTATTTGGACGCCTTTTCACCATCTATAGAGCTTACATTTTAAATTTCAAGTCTCTTACTTCAAAAACATAGGACTTTCATACAAACTTCCAACCCCCGTTTTACCCCCTTAGGGATCGAGTTTCGTAAAATCCGTTCTTAGCGGATGCTTACGTCTTATAAGGAGCCTACCTGCCAAATTTCAAGTTTGTAGGTGTTACAGTTTCAGAGATTTCGTGATGAGTGAGTGACCTTTCGCTTTTATATATATTATAGATAAATTACTATAATTATCTATACGACATGAATAAATTAGATCATTTAATAATTTCTCAATGACTTCAAACCTAAAAATGAAATTTCTAACGTTCGTTTCTTGAGCGGCGAAAAAAACCAATTTAAACTTACAACGCTGTTTACGAAAATTTCCCATTTTCTAGATATCCCTTTGGTAATTATAATGAACGGCTAGAAACTTTAAGAATTGGATCCAGGCAACTTTATTAAGGTTTCGTTTGGATTACTAAAAAATAATACTTGACGCGAATTTTGCTACATTATAAGTATCAATTAAAATTTACTTCAGAAACTTTGTTATTAATTTGGTTATAAACCGAAAAGTGATGAAAAAATTTATTTTATTAACTGTTAGATGAATAAGAACACATTGTGTAGGTGTAAAACTAATTATTTGGGCCATGATATAAAAATTCTGGTTTTTTCTTCGTCTTGTTGGTAGAAATATATATAAGTATTATTAGTGTTTTATAAAACTTTTCATTGTGTAATAATACAATGATAAATCGTGTAGGGTATATAATATTTAATCCTAATAAATAAAACAATATCATATTTTGCAATACTTAAGTAACTTCCTACAAACAGTGACTCTTTATTTACTATTTCGTTCAATCCAACATTTTCGTCATACCTAAAAGGACTTGTTTAGTTCTCCATCATACATTGACGCGCATCTGACGACAGCTTTATTCGAAAAATTATTTTTCATAGGTTTTGCTCTAGTCGTAAACTCTTTGCCTTTGTCGTTGTACAGGTTTTAAATTTCTTTGTTCTCTTTGTTACAAATAAACAACTGAATATACGTCATTTAAACGTATGTATCGCTGATGATTAACAGTTGTTATATTTATAAAAAAACCGTATCGTAGGACACCAGGTAACAACGTAGTTCCTTATTATAAAATTATAATTTCAAGTTCTGTTCAAGGTATAAATAAATTATTATTCTGGTACACATTTATTACATAATAATTATCTTAACACCTTTATTTTATTTGCAATGATTTATATACAGTCCGGCCGCTCTAAGAATGCGTTTCTGACAAATCGTGATCGACCGAGCGATGTAACTTTGAACTGGCGTACAATTTACGGCAAAATTTTAAATATCTTTTATTTACCTTATTAACGAGTGATAAAATTAAAAATTAAATAATTATGCCAACTTACAGTAAATGGGCTAAAATTACTTAATTAATAAATATAAAAACAATAGCTTTTAAAAGTCAATTCAAGTCAAACGGCGCTGTTTCAAGGTTATATCAACTGTTTTTTTTTTGTAGTGATGTGACAAAATAACGAGGCAATTTATTGTAATCGAATATTTTTGTAATCTTAATATAATCTGTCGGTATAATATAAAATAAAATATTATAATTTTATAATATATAATAGTTAGTTAATAATATAATAAAGCTGGTACATCCAAACAAAACTTAAGAAAATTAGTGTCATAATATCAGTCAGATGAATAATAATTGTATTTGCTGGCAAACGAAAAAAATAGCGACTTCAATTACATCGACAAGTAATACAACGTAGGTAAACGAAATCATAACAACAAACAAGACACGCGTTGGCACAACGGTTACAGCCATGGATTGTATCTGTTGGGCTGGCGGTTGCGGGTTCGATCCCCGCACATGACAAACATTTGTATTGGCCATACAGGTGTTTGCCGTGGTCTGGGTGTTTGTTCAGTCCTTGTGGGTCTCCCCACCGTGCCTCGGAGAGCACGTTAAGCCGTCGGTCCCGGTTGTTATCATGTACATCTGATAGCGATCGTTACTCATAGTAGGGAATATATCCGCCAACCCGCATTGGAGCAGCGTGGTGGATTAAGCTCTGATCCTTCTCCTACATGGGGAAAAGAGGCTTATGCCCAGTAGTGGGATATTACAGGCTGAAGCGTAACAAAACGAAAACATAGTCAAGTAAATACGCGTTATTAAAGAAAACTCCTAAATTTGTAATCAAATGTCTATGAAATTTAAATGTGACCACATGATAAACTCAGTAAAAAGTTATGCGGATTTTCGAGGCTTTCCCTCGATTTCTCTGGGATCCCATCATCAGATCCTAGTTTCCTTATGGTAGCACACTTAGCATATCTCATTTCCAACAAAAAAAGAATTATCAAAATCGATTCATAAATGACGAAGTCATCCCCGAACATACATAAAATATAATGTATACGGTCGAATTGAGTAACCTCCTCCTTTTTTGAAGTCGGTTAAAATATACATGATAATTGTCAAATAATATAATAATAATATATAATAGCAAACTGCAATAATAATAACAGTCATAGAAAGACTAGACTATACATTAGTCACTGTATAACCATCATGCATGATTATACATAAGAATCTTACGCTTTTATTTAACATTACGAACCTTTTTTTGACGTGTAGGATACCCTACCGCAAGGCCCCATTGGGAACTTAGTTCCAATAAAATACTGATAAATTATAATATAATACGAGTATCTACTTTAATTTGCCACGAGGTTTTATGCAAGAAAAGCAATTGCGGCAAAGTCGATGATGGTATACTCAGTAAGGAGTGACCAACTTCAAACTTAATTACCAAAGTTTAAGCGATATCAGTTAACAAAGTATTGAAAAATGAACAGATATTCGATCTTTGCTTAAGAACAAAGTAATTTCAACTTGGCCAACGTTAGCCGTTGGGGAGATTAAAAATAAAAGATGCCGCCTCTAACTATAGTTAAGATAAGCCAACTTAAAGTTGCCGAGGTGGGTTTTAAGGAAGCTAAAGTTACATCAATTTTAAAAATACTGTAAACTTTATATATAAATATTGTGTTGACTTTTATGGAGTTTTAATTTGTTCGAAATTCACCACTTGCGATGAAAGCGATGCTTTTATACGGATAAAATTAATTTTCTTTATGTTTTTATTTTATTTTCATTCATAGCAGTGTAAATGCGGAGTTCGAGGTATTTTAATTTTGTATCTTATACATGCAGAATTGCTAGATGTTGCATACGAAGTAAGAACTATTTCACTGTTTCTTTCTCCGTCTGAAATGCATTAGTAATTTGCATACCTCGCATGAATGAGCCAAATAATACAACAAAATATCACTCTCCAGTATAGTATTCCCTTAGTGAGTGAAGTAGCTCGAGCTTGTATTTTCGATTTTTCAACCTCACAAAATGCTCATCCTCAAAAAATCTTCACAAGCATGCGTAAAGAAGTTTTACTTCAATCAATACGAGTTATATTATCTAAATAATCTTGTCGTTTAAACTAAGAATTACTGTGCCTATTGTAAGAAAACAGATAATTTTTTCTTTATATACACGCCAATAACGTAGAATGTTAGCAGTAAAACAAAATAATAGGAAAAGAAAACATCACAAAATTGTCCCGAAACACCTTTTCCGAGAAATAAAAACAAACCTAAGTGGCACGTAGATAAGATTGTCACCACAAAAACAAAGGTAAAGACACAAGTCACTATTCACAATCCTGGCCAAGTCCTCAGTCGATTTGATTGTCAGCGCGCTAACAAGGTCCCTTGAAAAATCTGTGAAGACCGAACAGGAAATTCGTAAATACGGCCTTCTTATATATTAATTGCCTACTAATAGGCAAATCGCGATTAACCTGTAGTTACATAACATCAACTTTATCTAAATTAATTTGATGATGATATCATTCCTTAAATTAATTTGATGATGATATCATCAAATTAATTTAAGGAATACATACATACATACATACATACATATATGTATAAGTTAACTTCTTATTTAAAAGTAATTACTTTTTGAGCTTTAAAAATCTTAATATCACAGATTATAATTTAATCATATTATTACATTATATCACATAATTTCAAATGTTTTATCGACATTCAAAACACAACTTAGTCGGTTATGAAACGTAACCTTGCGTTCGATGAACTAAATTTTAATAAAAACTTTTAAAAGATTTTTTTTTAACATAAAATTCTATTGAAAAAAAAAGTAAGGTCCGGTAATGTTAGTACTACACTTTTATTTTTACATTCCAAGCGAACCCTAATAACAATTCCTGTAAGTTGTAATACTGTATTTCATCGACCTTGTTTTGGGACTAGCTGAGCACAATTGTTACGGTGACACAAATGATCTCGGTTTATTTGGTTTATTTTTGAGATCGTTTCGATTTTATAATGTTGTTTTAAAAAATGTAATTTATCGTGTATTTGTAGTGCTCGAATGGCAAAAATTTATGGAAACTTTTTAAAAAAATATATCTAAAATTCTGTTTACAGTCTACAAAAAATTGCTTACCGAATTTTTATTGCTTGACCTGGCTTTATTGAATTTTACTTGACCTCTCAAACTGTCGTGTATTATCCCGTTGTACGTAATTTTTCTTTAATAGTATAATAAGTCTTAAATTAAAAAAAAAAATTTAATTATAAAATAAATAAATAATAATCCACGGATTAAAAAGATAAGAAATAAACAAAAAGACTCGCCATATTTAAGAATACAAAATATACTGTATAAAACTAGCAAGTTATTGGCGAAACACCAGTATAAACTAAATTACATTAACTGAGGTAGGGCAGACCAGGAAATGTTGTGCTCAAAATCTGGAGCAGATCGACTAGGGAAGTCGATCCTTACACCCTACACACCTAAATAATCCTGCTCTCAAACAGTGTTGTGTGATTGACGGTAGACCTGTGGTGAGTACGAAGACCAGAGCTCCTAAAGGTATGGGGAGTAAGGTCGGCAAAAACTTGCGTATAATTGCAGGCGTCTATAGGCTACGGTAATTGATTACCAATTATTTGAGATTAAAATAGACAACAAGTTTTCTAAGACACCCTTGGGAATAAGGGACCTAAGGGACCTTGGTGGAATACCATTATTTTAATTCTATTTTTTTTTATGTTAACTTATTTATTAACTTTAGATTGTACAAAAATATAACTGAAAAAGAACAGTTTCAGTGTTTTTAAAAAACCTAATGCAAACATATCTGACGTTACTCAGAGTTTCATGGTTGATGTTCATCGTAGAAATAAAGTTCACAAATAGTTTTCAAAACTTGGTTTATAAAACTGACAGCATAACGACGTCTCAGAGAAGACCGCACTATCCAGTGGCTAAAGCCCGAATGATTCAAACACAGTCGCTCAGTCTGAGTGCAGCCGTATTTATACACTTCATTGCAGGTACATGTGCACCTTAAGTATTTGAATAAACCGAACGTGATTTTTTTCACGCTAATATTTAAAAAAAGTAAAAAATTTTTACACTGTTATGATCAATGAACAGCTTATAAACTAATTATAAAAAAATTAAATTATTAAAATGAGTTAGTTCAATCGACGGTCTACGGTGGTTGCGCCGACAAATATAATATAAAATAAATACGTACGTACCATAATAAAATTCCACATGAACGACTTCGTGCTTTACTCTAAAAATAAAAACAAAAGAAGTATTAAATGCACATACATTTTATATACGTTTGAAATTTTTAAATATTCTAAGAACTTTTAAAAATACGCGTTAAAATAAATATCGTGCTTCCATGGGTTGTAGTATTAAAATAAAGATCTAAATAAAAACCTTATTTTTTTTTTAATTTGGAATAAATCTTATTGAAATTTATAACATTTTTAAATGTCGCCTAAATTTCGACTAAAATTCTTATAATGTTAGAAAATTTATAATTCTTGAATTTTAATATCACCTCTTAATAAAGTAGTTACCAGCAATAGTTTATGTCTTTGGTAATACACAGCACACACATCAGCCTATCGCAGTCCACTGCTAGACATAGGTCTCCACAAGTTCGCGCCAAAAATGGCGTGAACTCATGTGTTTTACTCATACTCACTACGCTGGGCAACCGGGTTGGTGACCGCAGGGTGGCCGCAGGGGACAGTTGCGTGGTTATCCCGCCATCAGTCGGCTTTTTAAGGTTAGAGATGGTAGTGGAACTGTGTTATTCCTTAATCGCCTCTTACGACACCCACGGGAAGAGAGGGGATGGTTATATTCTTTGCTACCGTAACTACACAATTTAGGCAATTGTCGCTTCGGCAACTTATTATTTTTTTTATGATAAATAATACCCCTATACTCAAAACCCCTACTATAGAAAGCAGTGACACTGCGAACTGCGCTAACGATAACGAACTAGTCAAACATAATTAAACCAACAAATTTTACAAATGCTCAGTTTGTTATTCCCAAGCGACTGTTATTTTACAAAGACGTTAACAACCAATTATAGTTTTAGTACGCATTTAGACATAAATTCAGGCACACTTCTAGCACACACAATTCTAGCTTACTAGCTAAAGCTCAACCGTCAAATAAAAACTGAGTTTGAAATTGGACAGCAAATAAATGATAGCAGGAGTATCAGAAATACTCCCGGAATTTGTGAAAAATATCAATTTTAACCATCGCAACTTGCGATTTTTATTAGTAGCGATGGCCAAAAATAATGTAAGTCTACAGAGAAATATTACTGTAATGTGTCAGTATAGTAAGATACTAAAAGTTTAATACAGCACAGCAAGTCTAATCCTAATTTATCTAATATAAATCCAGATATTCAGATTTAATGAAATATTTTGTGTAGAATATTTAAAATGTTTAATTAAAAACAAATGCAGAATAGCTTAAGCTTAATATTTATTTTGGATGCTTTGATAAGTGAAACTAAAAACTTGCTTAGCTTGCAATGAAACTTTTATATATTATTGATTAATAGCCTGGGACCGCGGTTTCACCCGTGTTGATTTGATACAAAAAATAACCTAAAATTGAACAAAAAAATTTAACTAACCTAACCGTCAATCACGTTGACGTTGTTTCAAAATTGAAGCCGTCATATATATAATTTTAATAATTAATGAATTTACAAAAAACAAAAGCAAGAATATTTTTATAGTTCTAGATGTCGACAGAGCAAGCAATTATCTGTAAAATGATATATATATATATATATATATATATATATATATATATATATATAATTTTTTTGGAGTTTTTTATTTTATTTATTTTTATATTAAATGTTTAATTTTCATCGACAGTCCCATTTCAATATTTTTTTTCAATCTTGTGTTTGTTATGCTAGGTCATCTCATCATGCATCGTAGAGCACGTATAGCCATCGGTCCCGGTCGTTTTCATAAAAAAAATCAGAAAATGGTTGTTTTAATATTAAGCTATGAATACGTCTGTGTATCGGAATCAAAATAGCTTAACATTTCATTCATATATTTGGGCATTCTGCTGACCAAATGTTGTCTAAAAATTTTCGGTGGTGTAGCATATTAAAAACATCCATCATTCGTAACAAACTTACAGTTATAATATTAGTAGGATCACAAAATAACAAATGATTACAAATTTAAAGTAAAGTCAAACGAAGAGTATACATATACATGTGTACGTAAAAAAACGGTCATGTTCATGTTGCCTTAGATAGCACAGTTAGTAATATCAGAAGTCACTGGAGAGTGAAATTGCATCTATCGAGCGACGTGGTCCACGCTGAACCGATAGACAGATGAACTTAATAGTTTCTGCTCCAAAGATAATGAATACATCATGCGTTATGAAATGTTCGTGATGTGGACGGTAATGTGTATTAACACACCCCAGTTTTCAGGTCAATACTTCGCATTCAATTATTGTTTAGACGTATACGGTTTGATATAAAAAATACAAATAGCAAAACTTATTAAAAATGTGTATTGATTACAAGAATCTTGAAAGCAACTTGAATATAGATTTTTTACGTAAAAATTTGAAACTATATTTATTATGTTAGATTTGATGCGCTGTTTTTGTAGATCTTGTAAATTTTGAAATATAATTTTTGTTTTTGTAAATATAACACCTATTGAAATATTTCGTTTGTCAACCCTTTAGGTGCTAATACAAATCTTCTCTCAAATCTTCTTCATCTTGATTCAAATCTGATTCAAAATAAAATATTCGAGTTGAAATTTTAGGTTGCTATTATTATTATTATTATTTTTTTGCTAAATTTCTCTAAAAATAGCATTTTAAGCGTAAACAAACGAGAGAACTACCTTATAATAATTAGGTTAAGTCCTACTTAAACATTTGAAACGTCAGAAGAGTTAGCCTTGTTGCATGTGTTCACGCAAAGAATAAAGTGAAATCTTCATTTCAAGCGAGAAATTTTGGAATGTGCCTTTGATCAATAGATCAATATTTTCTGGTTGTTAGAGTGGAGCAATAAAGATACAAACATAGAATATCGTCATACTCTGTGTTATCTGTGTTACGTAAAAATTCAACTGAGTTTCATGTCTATTTATTATTTATCGAAAGATACTAAAATGCCGTGTTAGTGTAATAGGAGAACAATAAAACAAAAATTGTCGTCGTAAGTGTTACCCAAGTAACACACATTTGTCATTTGATTACAGAAAATATCACATTAAATGCAAACCAAATTACAGTTTTGGGATCATCTTTATAACAGCAAAATATTTTGATTAGCTGACTCTGTAATTCATTTCGTAGTTAGCAAATTGTTACCTCGTCCAATCCTCAGCCCGTAGTTATGAAAAAGTAAAACCGCAGAATCAGAAGAAAGAAAAATTAAACAGAACCGACTCGCTACAGCGTAAAAAGTGCAGAACAGTTGAAACTTCGCGAGCGACGAGTACCTCGGGGGTACAATCTAACGATTTAAACTGTGACCGTTAATCGGGTCGAGCGACTCGTAGGAAAAAACTATTCCCGCCGCTAATTGCCTATTTCATCTAGATGGAAATTAGCCTGTTAAAGCGATTGGAAAATTCAATTATTATTGCTACCACCAGATTAACACGAACTCAAAAATTACACAGCGTTTCACTCGATACACATTCTCGGTTATCCCATATAGGTTTGTAGTAAAAAAAATTTCTTTTTTTTACATGAATACAAAGTGTTGATAATGACTACATATTTAGAGTATTACCAAAGATATGTTACCGAATTTGTACCAAAACGCAGTTTATATATATATTCTTTTTTTTTAAGAGTTTCTTCTCTGCAGAATCTGCATTCCGAATCAGTGGTAGCTTCACTTTAAAAATATTTAAAATTTTAATTTGTAAAATGCCGATTCGATGGTGCTTTTGGAGCCTATTTAAATAAAATTATTTTTGAGTTTGAGTTTGATTTTAAGAGTAAAAATGAAATTAATGAAGATAAAAACTTATGATTAATAACGAAAATTCATATTCACGTCATTTCCTATTTACACCTCTAAGGTGTGTTCATCTCTTTTTATCTCTTGTTGTGAATATAAGTACAAAAAATAGTCCAAATACTATTTAAAAATACAATTTTAATGGTTGAAAAATCGATCGTACTTGTTCGTATGTATTATTAGTTTTATAAGCGATTCTTATCATTTTATCGAGTATTTGCCAATAAACTTGTAAAATTTATTTTATCTCTTTAAAAGTGAATTTTAATATTAACATTACTGACATAGTAAACGATAATTCATAGCCCTTTAAATTTATCTCTTGTCTGACTAATCACATAAAACATACCTACCTCAATTTAAATACCGCGGTAAAACAAGACAAGCCAAGCGTGTACACGGCCTAAGTGGTACAATTTGTCATTGTTCACCCTTACCAGAATCACTCGGCACCATCAAGCAGGGCAGGCGTTAATATACGGGCAGGTGCATCTCAAATAGCATGTTTTTAAGTTAATAGCGGGCGCAGTAAATGCTCGTAAGATATTCGTGCTCCGTGATGCTAAGGAATCTATAATTACGCCGCGATATAAATTGTTTTGTTTTAATTTAGAGTAATTTTGACTAATTTCAGGTTGGAGAGTATCAGTAGTAGTTAAACTTTAACAGTGAAATAAATCAATGTTTCAAATCTAACTCCAATCCTTCTTTACATTTTCAGTAGTACACCATTCTTTTATCACGATAATTATTCTTACAATAAAATAATAATATATACTCTTTTGTTTATATCAAGGCTGTGTGTAATTAAGTGTAAATTAATCAGAAATTAGTTTTAGTTCTAGTAATATGGGCGAATATGTTTCGAAAGAAATAAAAAAGCGATTACATTGTAAAATGTGAATATTGTTCACTATGTTTGAATAGACAGTACCGATCAGACAGATATCGGTCTATTAATAATTTTTATTCACTGCATTTCAAAAGATTTTTCAATCGAATTAACGTAGGACCAATAAATATAAAAGAAATGATTACCATATATTTTTTACTAGAAAAGTGTAAAAAAAATTCTGCAGACAGCCCTGGTTTACAAAGATATAGTTTTCATCTAACTGAACTACTACTGGAATGTAACTAACTGTAAGTGAAGTATTATACAATATATAACAAAAAAAAATATCATTTGTTTTCAATTTATTTTCAATATATTCACCTAAAATCATTATTTGTGATTCGTGTTTGGTTTGACAAGGTTTTGTCGAGCGGAGCGTGTTTCATTTTGTAAACACTGCATCGTAGCCACTAAATCCTTGTCTAAGCCTAACAAGGTTACAGTCTCTGAACCCAGCGTCTGTAAGTGACTACCCGCATATCTCTGTTCTTTATTAGCTTTTAGAAATGCTTAATCAGTTTAATTGTAAACAATAATTTATATATTCTATTGTGTTCTTAATCGTCTGTACGTTATATTAATTATAGTCAAGCGACTTAGTAGTATTTCCCTTTTCAAATCATCGATTTGTGTCATATTGTGATATGAATTTGAATTTGTGTATCGAATTTTATTATTATTTAATTTTAATGTGTATACTATTTCTAAGTCTTTAATAAGTGCGTGCATACGTGTGAGTGTGTTCGTGTGTGGCGGTATCAAATTTCACATACTCACTCACTTCAGCCTATCGCAATCCACTGCTGGACATATGCCTCCATAAGTTCGCACCAAAAATGGCGTGAACTTATGTGTGTTGCCCATAGTCACCACACTGGGCGGGCGGGTTGGTGACCGCAGGGCTGGCTTTATCGCACCGAAAACGCTGCTTCCCGTCTTCGGCCTGTGTATTTCAAAGCCAGCAGTTGGATGGTTATCCCGCCATCGGTCGACTTTTTAAGTTCCAAGGTGATAATGGAACTGTGTTATCCCTTAGTCGTCTCTTACGACGCCCACGGGAAGAGAGGGGGTTACTATATTCTTTTATGCCGTAACCACACAGCTTTAAATATTACAGCAGTACATAACCATTTGTGAAAGTATGTAACTCTATTTATCTATAATCAGTGATGACCAAATAAATTGCTTCCAAATAATGGAACGATACGACATATCAATACAATATTATAACAATTGCAGAGTTATCAGATATCACCCTAAAATTTACTATTTATAAAACACTAATTACTGCTCTGATAATAATATGTTCTAATATTTACATTGAATATTACAAGCGAAATTACATGCTTGGAAAATTACGTACTTAATTATATTTGGTCGCGTAATCAATGTAGAGCTGCGGGTGTAGTTACGTGTTTATGTTTTATTTGTGTTCATCGATGTATGAACCAAACACATAATTAGAATACTGTTTATTTATTTATTTATTTCTCTATATATGCAAGTTCCAGTAGTTATGGAATCTATTTTATTAACTATCTGATTTGAAACATCCTATATATGAAACATAGTATAATGGGAGTATTTTAATTTATGGTTACAGATTGGTTATATACTTTTATGTTTTAATCTGTATGTGATTGATTATTATTGATGTTATTCATTAACCTCATCCCACAACTTCAAGAAGGAGGCCGATAGGAGGATGCGGTTAGGCTGGGCGGCGTTTGGCAGCCTTCGTCGAGTCTTCACCTCGAAAATTCCGCAATGCTTGAAAACTAAAGTCTTCGAGCATTTCATTCTGCCTGTTATAACATACGGTACCGAGACGTGGTGTTTAAAGTCGCTCAACGTGCAATGGAACGGGCTATGCTTGAGCTTTCTCTCAAAGATAGGATCAGAGATGAAACTATCCACGAGAGAACGAAAGTAACCGACATAGTCCACAGAATTGGCAAGTTGAAGTGGCAGTGGGCTGGTCACCTGTGTCGCAGGACCGACGGCCGCTGGTGTAGACGTGTCCTGGAGACCGCGTCTTGGCAAACGCAGTGTAGTAAGACTTCTCTCGTACGTAAGATTGCCGGTAGTAGCTGGATGACGATTGCGGAAAACCGGGATTTTTGGCGTGAACTTAGCGAGGCCTATGTCCAGCAGTGAACTGCGATAGGGTGAAGTGATCTCATAACTGAGTAAGGGCTTGGTTTTGACTTTTCTCGTACTAAAAAGATAACAACTTGTTGTTTGCTTAGATCAATATTGACAATTTTTTTAGTAGGAGCTGCAAAGTTTTTTACCGAGTCTTCTAAGCAGAGTCTACATTCCAAATTATTGGAAGTAACACATTAACTGTAATTATTTTATCAATAACGAGTATAATTTTAACTTGCAAAAAAATGATTAAAAGTGCTTTTGAAGTTTTATTCCTTAATAAGTTCTATTTTAACACTAAATATCCACAATTTCACAATTCTGTGGCATAAAAGTACTACTAATCACTATATTATTATTTTTTTCGAAATTTTCCATGTACTACACATATGTAATTTATTTTACTGACCCATAAATAGAATTTATGTCCATAACTTAGTATCTTTATGGCATAAATAAGTGAACAAAGTCACGGGGTACAATTTGTAATAAATATTTTACGACTAAAACGTAAGCAAACATATCGTTGGCGATGTATTCTCTATTATTCTGAGCACTTCGTAGTCAACTCAGCCTCGAGACGTATTGATATTTCGCCGCCTGCAGAATTCTCAATGTGGGGCTCGAGCGAACACTAGAATGACAATAGCAGGAACCACTCCGTATCATGTTGGCTCATTTTTAAACTTCACGACGATACGTCTATACAAATTTCGGTTTTCAATATTACTCAGTTATTTATCTTTTTGAGTATTGAATGCTGACTTCTCATGACCATTGACTTTTTTTGAATTTATTTATTTATTTATTTATTTATTTATTTATTAATACTTTATTGCACAATACATTATAGAATTGTACAAAAGGCGGCCTTAATGCTAAAAGCATTCTCTACCAGCCAACCTTAGGACGTACAAGAGCAGACATTTGTAGGTGTGCAAAATCGATTACCAGTAAAATTCAAATAAAGAAGAAAAAAAATCATGAATCAGAATCACGATATTATAATATAATTATTACACGTAAATGTTTGCACTTTTTGCTATTTTCTTTTTTTTTATTTATATTCGAAATAAATAGACACGATTAATAAACTTGATTGCTTGCAAACGAAAAAAAACTCTTCAATTACATCGACAAGTAATACAACGTAGGTAGACGAGAAAATAGTCAAATAAAACGCATTGTTAGAGGTAACTCAAAGAGTACTGGTTAGATCTCGATTAAATTGAAACAGGTGGTCCCAGCACCACCTTTCGATAAAAAAGGATCATCGCAATCAGTCCACCCAGCACAAAGTTCTGAGTTAACACACATAAAAAATACATTCGAATTAAAAATCTCCCCTTTTTTGAAGTCGATTAATAATAGTATTAGATGTGTATGATAAATAAATTATAGTTTAGTACAAACTATTTTATTCAAGTAGCGGCCCGCCCCTGCTTTGCACGGTTGCAAAAACTATCAGTGTACCTCTACTATATTATGCATGTATTATACATATACACCTTCCTCTGGAATCACTCTGTTTACTAAAGAAATTCGCATCAATATCTGTTGCGTAGCTTAAAAGATCTAAGCATACAGACAGTGGGAAGCGACTTTGTTGTATACTATGTAATGACACTTTAACATACTTCTTTAAACATGTTATATTCATTTAATTAACTTAACAATGATTTCAAGTAAAATTTAATTTTAATGCCAATAAAATTACTTACACAATACCAATATGACCAAGACTCATAAAACATATACCAGTTTAAGATACAATCACGGCGTATCTTTATAATATAAAACAGCCATAACAATCTGGCAGCGAACGTAGTAAGACCTCTTGTAACCGGTGAACCGCAATAGATCCCTGATCTTGGCGGTAGCAACAATTAAACCGCGTCATTATCTACTAACACAATATTCATTGCCACTAATATATGAGAATACAATAATTTGATATAGGAATAACTTCAATGGTACTGTAACTATGATTTTCCTTAGACCGTCTAGAGATAATGAGGTTGTTTGTTTAGTTTAACGTTGTCTTGCAGGTTGTTGTTCCTGTACTTTGTTTATAAGACATATGTATATATGTGTATGTGTTAGCATTGTGCTTACTATTCTCTGTTTATTTCAACTTCATATTTGAGCACGTTGTATGCATGCAATACTTGGTAAATGGACTTAATGAAATTATTAATGCTTTTCAAAATACTTTTCGAGATAAGTACTGGTGCTTTGTAGTTTTATACTCTAATGTTAATGACTCTGTTTATATATATATATATATATATATATATATATATATTTAATTAATATATTGTTGATGAACTTCAGTATGACAACCGCTCTGGTGTAATAGTGCGTGTGCCATGTCGGCGGCGATTAACACCGACTGTCGCGGGTTCGATTCTCACTCGGAATGGATATTATTGTTTATAAATATTCATTTCCGGTCTGATTGTTTGTCGAGTTGTTGAGCTCGTTAAGCTGTCAGTCCTAGTTGTTATCGTGTACACCTGAAAGCGATCGTTACTAATATTAGGAAATATCCGCCAAGCCGCATTGGAGCAGCGTGGTGGATTAAGCTCTGGTCCTTCTCCTACATGGGATAAAGGGCATATGCCCAGCATTGAGATATTAGTGGCTGAAGCGTGAACTTCAGTATGAAGCACCACATTGTGAATGACGAGTTGGAACATTAAACATAACAATTGGTTAGTAGACACCAGTTTCTGGTTCGGTCTTATCCGTGGCAAAATTTTAAAACAGCCCATAAAAATGCTTGTCATGGTAAGCGGTTAATGACTATTTGGCCACTCGTACAAATTTTCGTCCTACTGGGATCTGTTTTCTAAAGTAGCTACCTACTTACTTAAAAAAAATTGTAAATATGCCAATATATTTCTGGTTTGATAGTACACAATAGTATTTTATGTTTGTATATTATTATAACTGTATTTAGAATAATTTTAAGATAAGAAGCTATTACCTAGGTATTGATTTGAATTGAAACCAATATAAAGCACTTGCCTTTGAAGACTACAGAGTGAGAGCTACAATACCTACGCTGGAAAGAATACAAATTTCGTCGTTTGGCCATCAAGAGGAGATATTAAGGCGAAGGAGGTCTCATGCGCTCGTAAAGTGAAGCGACATAGGTACATTACGGGAGCCTACAAGAACGTGTCTCCGTTGCCAAGATGCATCCCTTGTCTACAACATATAATAGCTATATAATTATTATCTTTACTTGTTATGAAATATACTGAAACTAATTTTATTTATCTAGCCTTAACAGAAAAGGGTCGTAAATCATAAAATGTTCAATACTGTATTTTAGTGTAAATTATCTATTTATTTCCAGAAAAAAAAATACAATGTATGTGATAAACAGTGCAGCCAAAACTATTAATAGTTTAGCAGTGCACTGTGATTTTAAAGTAATACTAAAGTATAAAAGATCTACACAAATAATTGATTGTACGTGTGAATTTTGGAAATAAATGAACATAAAATGATTACAGAATAATAATAATAATAATTATATATAATATATACAGGGTTACAGGAAAAGTCGTGCTAGATCCGTTAAGGGCGTGAAGTACCCATCATTTCTGACTTATTTCACTATGAAATACCTACCCTAAACTTAACCCTTTTCGAGATATTCGACTTTTAATTTTTTATTGAAAATTGCCGATTTTTAGGCTACTAAATTTAATTTTGTTTATTTTGTGTGTCTTATTATTATTATTATTGCATTTTTACATCTCTAATAAGATGCTTTACGACCTCAATTATTAAAATAGTGCATAAGTTAATTGAAAAGGCCGTAGTAGACAAGTGAAAGTTAAGAAATTAAAAAAAATATTATAAAGTTTATTTTCTCTAAGGGATATCTAAGAAAAATATTATGGCAGTTGTTCGGCAGATGTGTTTTAAAATATTTACGTTTCATCAGCTATCTAACGAGGTATAACAATGTAGGGTTTTATTTAAATGCATTGAAAAAAACTTAGTTTCATTGGCGACAGTGGAGAAGAAAATTAATACTTAGCCCTAAATAGTAAAATAAAACAATAGGTAAGCATGAAATGTCATTTATTAAATCAGGTTTTCACACAACTTTTTCTTACTCTACAGTTCATGTTCAACATGGCCGCCTTCTGTTTCTATTACATTGTGCATCCTTCTACGGAGACCAGTCTTCACTACTCGAGTGGTCAATGTTGTCCTCATTTTATTTGCTGCATCCACAATCCTTTCTTTAATTCTTCCACAGACGAAACTGGATTTGGCTCGCTGTAGACAAGACTTTTCATGCGCCCCCAGATATGAAATAATAATAATTATTATTATTATATTAGTATTTCTTATATTCATCATCATCATCATTTCAGCCTATTAAAGTCCACTGCTGAACATTGGCCTCCACAAGTTCGCGCCAAAAATAGGGTGAACTCATGTGTTTGGCCCATAGTGACCACGCTGGGCAGGCGGGTTGGTAACTGCAGAGCTGGCTTTGTCGCAGAGAAGACGCTGCGGTCCGTCTACGGCGTGTATATTTCAAAGGCTGCAGTTGGATGGTTATCAGTTTTAGTTATCAGTTTTGGTTATCTAGTTTAGTATTAGTTGGATGGTTATCATTGGATAGAATAATAATCATAAATATAAAATAATTAATAGTTTGTATTTCTATTTTTATTTTTATTTATTTACTAGCGATCCGCCCCAGCTTCTTATCATTACAGCCTATACAGTCCACTGCTGGACATAGGCCTCCACAAGTTTACGCCAAAAATAACGTGAACTCATGTGTTTTGCCCATAGTCACCACGCTGGGCAGGCGGGTTGGTGACCGCAGCACTGGCTTTGTCGCACCGAAGACGCTGCTGCCCGTCTTCGGCCTGTGTGTTTCAAAGCCCGCAGTTGGATGGTTATCCCGCCATCGGTCGGCTTCTTAAGTTCCAAGGTGGTTGTGGAACCTTGTTATCCCTTAGTCGCCTCTTACGACACCCACGGGAAGAGAGGGGGTGGCTAAATTCTTTAGTGCCGTAGCCACACAGCAGCCCCAGCTTCTTACGGTTGCAAAAACTATCAGTATTCTTCTACTATATTATTCATGTAATATACGTATAAACCTTTCTCTGGAATCACTCTATTTACTAAGAAATACAGACAGCGGGAAGCGACTTTGTTTTATACTATGTAATGATTTTTAAGAGCTTGCTTAAAACAAGGTATCTGTAACTGTTAAATGTGAATATATCGTCGAATAACTATAATTTTTTTATAAAATTTTAGAACTTGTAAGCTTTTTAAAATTCCTTCACTTCATGTAAGTTAAAATACTCTTGGAAAATTATCTGGACAGACGTGAAAAACTGACCGTCAATGCCCCGCATAGCAGCTATAGCTGTCAAACTAAGTGGCATTTTTATTACTTGTTCCTACATCACTTTTATTACAAACCCCTTCAACAACCAAACCGTTTAACAAAAAACAAGCAACTGATAATTTTATCTCATCACTTCTAATAATCTAAATTCATGCACAACACAATACATATTATATATTACATAATAAATATAACATCATGGCCACTCTTATACATAACCACATCCGAAACACAGTTACAGTATAATACAATTAATTATTATAACCGAGAAATGATCAAGCATGCTAGGTTTGATCATGCAATCAAGCGCATTGCTGACAACTGACATCAAAGTTCAAATTCCTATATACACTCTAAGTGGTATCCAATATAACTGACATTCCTCAAATACTAATTCAATCTTTTCACGCATCACTTAATACAGCTTTATTAACACCGCGATATAATACAATAGACTTTGATTTAGACGAATTTAGGGCAAAATACACGACTCAATACCAATTGAAAATATAATAATTTAGATTATGAAAAATAAAAAAAATGTGTGTATCAGTATCGAAAGAACAACAGGAGCCTACTCCTTTAGATCGATTATCTATATATTTTAAAATATATTAAACTTATCTTTCTCGCAAGAGATTGTATGCGTTAAAACGGCACTCCCAGAGCAGGCCTCTGTATGAAATAATTATTTAACAAACAAAAATTAAATTTCAATAAAGCAAACTAACTTGTCATATAATATTTTTTTTACTGTTATGACAAATTTAATAAGAAACGTCGTTTTTAACGTCTTTTCGCTATTTGACAAAAACATATTTATACAGTAAAGTAAATAAAACACTAGGAAAGATAATGTTGGGTTCATATTTTCAGTTCATAATTTTTTTAACGTAAGCGAATATTAAATACGCTTTCTGTTTACTAAAAATAATATTTATGTCCATTTGTAACCCGGCTCTCAGCTTGTTTTAGTATGTTGATGGTGATTTAAAAAAAAGGGTATCAAGCTTTTTATTAGCTACATTTAAATAAAACAATATGTCCTGACATTTTATGGCGTCGTCTTCACATTATCATGTTTATTTTAATTTAATTCCAGTTGCACAAAGCTTTAGCGGGACACAGGATGGCTTGCTACCTCTAACTGTTCTGTATATTATAACAGAAACAATATCTATTAACTTTATCATATTCTCAAAGGCTAATTTAAACAACCACGAAGTTTTGTTTGACGCACTGTTAGCTTTGGGCTCATCGAACATTGCCGGACATGACGACCTCGACTGGTAACACTTGTCGGATATCAGAATGTTGTAATATAATTTACTGCAGTACGCAAAGCTTGAAGTTATAATGTATGTGAAGCTATAATGGCTTTACGATTCATGTTAGAATATTTTCTAATAGAAATTTCTATTGACGAAAAACGAGAACTTCAACATTTCACAATTTGGACGTTGCATTGTTTCTGAAGATAAACAAGCGAGCTGGCAAACAGAAAGATACATACATTTCTAAACAGAGTTACTCTCACATTTTTTGTACTTTTTTAATAATATTCAGTTACATTTAATATTTATCTTTGCCACTGTCAATTATGGTGAATACGACTTGCTTGTTTACATTTTTACCGTAAAAATTAGAATAGGTCACACAGTGATTGCATTGCAATATAGGCAAAATAGCCTTTAGTCATTTGAGCTTGAGCAGCTATATGTTATCTTAACGACCTTTAAAAAAAAGTGCTTCAACTTCCATACAGTTTTATATAGGTTACAAACAAAAATTCAATCACAGTAAAATTTTAGTCACAGATTTATTACCAGTTGCAGAATATCTTGTATTCTAAATATAACTGATGCCATATTAAAGTTCAGAACACCAACTACACGCTCAGATATTACATTGTCACATACTTATAACAGGAAATTTTACATGTGTTCATGACGTAAAACTTACTTCTCAAAGAGAATTCCATTTACATTGAATTTCACTAACGTGCCGAGTAGTTCAGCATTACGTAACTATAAATTATGTTACGTTCAAATTATGTTTATAAACGGAACTGAAACAGCTTATAAATAGTATCCTAGTTCTGGATTCTCTTATGAACCATTTTGGAGCCATATTAATGGCGACACGGCTTTCGGAGGCAAAAGAAGTTGTTCTCGTCGGATATGTTAACCAGTTGCCTTATAAAGACAGGGAAAATCTGTTCGAAACGAGATAATGTAGACCTTATCTGACAATCAACATCTCACATGAGTTGTTCTACACATACCGAAATCTCATGAACGTTGTATATGCCATCTGTGAGGTTTACGTAAATATGCACTCGTCCAATCCCACCATCTACTCCCTCAGAATGAATGAATACACTTGCGCGGCAATACCAAAACTTCAAAGGGACACCCTATACTTGGTCTTTCATTACAGCCTGTACAGTCCACTGCTGGACATAGGCCTCCACAAGTTTACGCCAAAAATAACGTGAACTCATGTGTTTTGCCCATAGTCACCACGCTGGGCAGGCGGGTTGGTGACCGCAGTACTGGCTTTGTCGCACCGAAGACGCTGCTGCCCGTCTTCGGCCTGTGTATTTCAAAGCCAGCAGTTTGATGGTTATCCCGCCATCGGTCGGCTTCTTAAGTTCCGAGGTGGTTGTGGAACCTTGTTATCCCTTAGTCGCCTCTTACGACACCCACGGGAAGAGAGGGGGTGGCTAAATTCTTTAGTGCCGTAGCCACACAGCACATACTTGGTCTACTATAGGTATATTGGTCTGTAGGAAGAGAAAAAATCCTGATAGACCAGGGATACGGCACCGAAGAGGGATCATGCGTCATGACCATTCATAAAGAACAAGGGCAAACCTACGGCGAGATCATCATCATCCAGGCAAAAACCGAGAGGCTACAAATCCACGAAAGTGTGCCTCATGGTAGCGGTAACAAGACATACTAAAATATGAATACACATAGAATTGAAAAACCTTCTCCTTTTTGAAGTCGGTTAAAAAAGTATATATCCAGTCTGCACCACATAATACTGGAATGGCGACATCGCGCTAGAAAGACCAGCGTTGATTATATACCATCAAGTAGACATACCAAATGCATCAGAAATCCAAGGAGAAAAAATATTCCCATCAAATAATCCATTCCCATCAAATATCAAAGATAGAAAATAAAAAATTGTATTTTTTTTATATCACTAGGTCGGCAAACAAGCCTATGGCTCACCTGATGGTAAGAGATTACCGTAGGTTATAGACGCCTGCAACACCAGAAGCATCGCAAGCACGCTGCCGACCCAAACCCCAATCCCCACCAGGAGCTCTGGTCACCTTACTCACCAACAGGAACACAATACTGCTTGAAAACAGTATTATTTAGCTGTGATCTTCTGTAAGGTCGAGGTACTACCCCAGTCGGGCTGCTCCAGATTTTGAGCTGGAAATTCCTGTTGTGACCTACCCGCAGTTAAAAAGTAGTAGTATTTTTTTCTATCAAAAACTTTCACCTACACATCAACACATTCGACTCCATGGTATCTTTTAATACCCACCATGATTTACATACTGTTTTGAGTTATAATGTACTGTTTAGAAAATATATTTTTCGTTGAAAAGGCATTAATTTATTTTATTATTATTTTTAGGATATCATTTTTAATATATTTATTTAGATAATTGTGTTTGCTCGCAAACGAAAAAAACCAACTTCAATTACATCGACAAGTAATACAACGTAGATCGACGAAAAAATAGTCAAGCAACTACGCGTTATCAAAGATTACTCAAAAAGTAGTTATCAGATCTCGATAAAATTTTTATGTGATCTCATGATAAACATCTGCTTTCGATTAAATTAAAAATTATCAAAATCGGTACACCCAGTAAAAAGTTATTACGGATTTTCGAGAGTCTCCCTCGATTTCTCTGGGATTCCATCATCAAATCATGGTTTTCTTATCATGGTACCAAACTAGGGATATCCTCTTTCCAACAAAAAAAGAATTATCAAAATCGGTACATCCAGCAGAAAGTTATGCGGTATAATACAACGTAGTTCGACGAAAAAAGCGTCAAGTAAAAACGCATTATTAGATATAACTCGAAAAGTAGTTGTTAGATCTCAAATAAATTTAAATGGGACCAATTTGCACACACCACCTTTCGATTAAAACAAAATTTGTCGAAATCGGTCTACCCGGTCAAAAGTTCTGATGTAACATACATTAAAAAAAAAAAAAAATACAGTCGAATTGAGAACCTCCTCCTTTTTTGGAAGTCGGTTAAAAACCGGATATAATATGGCGCCTGATGGCAAAATAAATATTTTCAGTACATTTAATTTCAATAACGATTTTAGGAATTTGAATTATAATTATGTGTTTTAATTACCTTTTTACCAATTTCAAATTCAAATCCATTTCCTTTTTGTAATAAGTTAAACTTGCTGGAAGTAGCATAAAAGTATTTTTTAGCTTTACTTTGATATATTTTCTAATTGCCGTAGACTTTTTCATGTTCGAGATTTTATTTACTGTATTTTATAAGGTACTTCAAGATTATTTGATTTTCAATGGCCATATCCATCTCCTGCGCTATTATAATATAGAAATGTTCGCTTCGATCGCAAATTGTATTTGCGACCAACAATATTACGGAACCTTTCGTCACGTTATAATCAGCAACGATTTAAAATATGTTTACTACATATAGTAACTTAATACTAGGCGAATTATAATAGACTACAACATCGTTATTAGTACAATAAAGGTAAATAAAGCTTTATTAAAGCTACCGACATTCTCACAATACATTCGGTTTAACTACTGAAAATGAGAACTTAACAACAACTAATAAATATAAAAATACAATTTATGTTAAATTAGTTAAGTATTATCTATATACATATAATAAAATGGTAGGAAAGTCAAAACTGAACATTGAATATTTTTTTTTTAAAGAATACTTGGGGTGTGATCTCAATCGATACCGAAGCCAAAAATATAGTTTTTACAATTTTTGTCTGTTTGTTTGTATGTATGTCCGGGATAAACTCAAAAAGTACTGCGTGGATTTACTTCAAATTTGGCACGAATATTATTAAGAAGTCGGGTCAACATATAACCTACATATTATCACGCTATCCACCTACGGGGATCCAGCAGTGAACCTTTATTTCTTCAACGCATTCTGTAACAACGTATAATCTAACGACGCATATTTGAATCTTATTGTTATTATGTCAATAACCATGCTATAGCTTCACACTATAAAAATCACGCAATATAAGTAACTTAGGCCGATAAACATAATTAAATGAATATAAGTAGTATCAAGACAATTTTAAAGCAGCGCCATCTATGAGATTTCAAAAACATCATCATCAATGCCTTTTTGGATATAAATAATTTAAATTTGATCATGTTGGCAAGGTTAATAGTTGTTTTTAATATGTAATGAGGAGTAACTCATTCTAATTTTAATTTAATTTATTTTATAACTCTGTGAACTGAACAATAACTTTTTTGTTAAATTCCATGCGAACGTAGTCATGGGCACAGCTAGTACTAAATATGTGTGTATATGTTGAATAACCGTTTAAAAGAAAAACAGTAGCTATTCTACTACATGCCGTTATGATAAACAATTATATCTATAACATAATTATATCTATATAACTAGCCTGGTGATGCAATTATACTAGAATTTAGGTTATGTCCAATTAATCTGTCGCACTATAATATAACAGTTTGTAGACATTCAAGTGTTAATTGAACGAGCGTCCTATATACAGTTAAGACAGCCTTAGGTTTGACTTCATGTTCAAGATTATGGGTATAGAATGAAATGGTATTGTATTAATATATGGTTTTATAATGATATGTTAAAACCGATTACTAAAAGCTCTTTGATCCTTAGAAATTCTACTAATTTAGCTATAAAACGGCTGTATCTTTTGATTGCGTTGACTTAAAAGTTTGCTTTTTTCACAGCTGTCATGGAACAGTAGACCAGAATATTTTGATATGAATTTCAGTTTGACACCTCCACGCTACAGACAGACTACAAAGTGACCCTATAAGGGTTCAATGTTTTCCTTTTCGAGGTATGGAACCCTAAAAATTATTTAAATCGCTCTACCCATTAAAAAGTTCTGAGGTAACATACATAAAAAAGCTGTCGAATAGAAAACATCCTCCTTTTTTGAATTCAGGCATTTCCATAAAATATCTACATATAATAAAAAAAAATTATATGTCGATATTTTAGATAATGTATATTGTATTAAATTATAAAAGACTAACATTATCATGTCCGCATTCTTTCAGATTTATTTGTAATCAATCAATGTACCGCATTTTCTTAACGTCGCTCGTTGAAAGAAAATAAATCTTTTGTAAAAGTTTTCTCAACAGGATGGGTATTATTCATGAGGACGCCAGCCGACTGATTGATCGCGGTGTTCTGGTTTATACTTAGACTATAAGCGTTCTTCGGAACTTCGGTTGTATATAAAATGATAAATACCCTAAAAGCATTAAATAGTTTATTCATCACAATCTTGACCATTTACTGTATAAATCACTTTTATATTACAAAATATATTAATAAGAACCTGAATATAGGTATAACACAGAGTGAAAACAATCATCTGATGTGTGGTTACGGCAGTAAAGTTAAGGTTGCATATAACACTGGGTATATTACCTAAATTTGTGATGTACCCAATGTTAAGATAAAATTTTTTATTTTATTATTTGATTTTTTTGCTATCTTAACTTTTTTTTATTATTGTCTAGTTTTTTTTTTAATTTATTTGTATTATTATTTTTGTAAATGACATTATTTTGACTTTCGTTGAGTGTGTATATCACCTTATGACGAATTAAATGTTTTCATTTTATTTCATTTCAAAGAATATAGCCACCATTTGTCTTCTCGTGGGAATCGTAAGAGGCGGCTAAGGGATAACACAGTTCCACTACCACCTTTGAACTTAAAAAGCCGACGAATGCGGGAAACCATCCAACTGCTGGCTTTGAAATACACAGGCTGAAGTCGGGCAGCAGCGTCTTCGGTGCAACAAAGCCAGCTCTGCGGTCACCAACCCGCCTGCGCAGCATGGTAACTATGGGCAACACACATGAGTTGACGCCATTTTTGGCCCGAAAATGTTGAGGCCTATGACCAGCAGTGGAATGCGAAAGGCTGAAGTGTGAAAACAATTAGTAGGGGTTTAATTTGATCAAAGATTTTTTTTAAATCAAATTAATTGAACATTATCGAATAGATTATAAAAGAACGATTATAATTTCCATGTTTCCAAGTCTAGTCTGAAGAAATATAGTAATGAAATCAAAGTCAGGGAAACGGGTTAATTGTACGTTACAGGTAATCAAACTTGTAATTGCCAAAGCGCTCAAATTGCTACACTCGTGTAGCTTTTCAGATCATTCTGTGTTGTAGTTCCTATCAATTCGCCAGAATCCCAACGAGTAAAAAAACAATAGAGTCCATTCATGACAGGACTGTAGCATCAATTGTTACAGATACTGTAAATGTAAGTGACAGTTTTACAGTGATTCCATTGGTCAAATGATGCCAAGCCAGCACATTCGTATCTATACGATGTGAAAACCAGCTATTTGATTATTGGTTGAAACGTGAATGTGTGATTTTTAGTTACTACTTAAGCTGCAACACTTTTTTCTAAAGGGGAATCAATTAATGTAATAAAAATTAAAAGAATTGTGTTTTTTTTTTTTTCATACGAATAAGTAAACAAACAAGCGTACACCTGATATAGGCGATAGGAGAATATATCCTGCTGCCCCCTACCTCAAAAAAATATTTACTTCCTTATATTGAAGTAAAAGTAAAAAATGACTTACAAAATATTTACCCTTTTACATATTATTCTCAAAAGTTTATGTTAAAATATCAAGTAACTAAGTAATTGATATAGTTATGATGATGGTAGTTTGGTGATTTCAAAATGCTACATACATGCGTTCTTTATCATGTCGTAAATCTTACAAACTAGGTAAGTATTGCCTGGATGTTAAGTACCAAAATAAAGCCTATCACGAAGGTTAGTCGACAAATTTACAAAATAAATAAACGCTTCATACTTAACGGACCATTGGATACCATTGGATACCATTTGGATTATCTCCTGTGTCAGAGGTCCAGAAACACACACAGTACACCAGCACAAACGCCCAGACTACGCCAAACATATGGCCAATACAAACGTTTGCCATGTGCGGGAATGGAACCCGCAACGGCTAACGCAACACCCACAAACCAGTGCGGTGGCCGTTGCGCCAACGCGTCGTCAACTTTATCGTCGTATTTTAAAAAAGTTCAAAAAAAATCGCAGCACAACTAGCTCGTTATCCAAAATATCGTAGGATCCAAAAAATAGGAACACACCCATCAATTCGGGTGTCAACCGTACACAAAATAGGCATTCGAAAAACAAAATCTACAAAGTGAGAAAGATGCGATGGCATTGAGATAAAAAAAAAAACGAAACGAATAGCTTTTTTCAGTAAGCTCTCCGTTCTTTAACGAACGGTTCAACCACGTTTCGAAACATAAATCAAACAAAAAAGATGTGTTTCAGTTAGCATACTTTTAGATAGTTTTAACTTTGCAGTGTAGAATTTTTTTATCTATTAGCACATGTAACATAATCTATAGCAAAATTGCCAAAACTTTTAATTATTTTATTAACGTGTCATAAGGTACAACATACATACAACTACAGAAAGTGTTTCAATTTCAACGGAGAGCAACATTGTTTCAATCTAAAATAGTCAAATTGATGAAAAGCCAGAAGTCAATTAATTACATAAACTAGAGCGACAAGTAGAGCGCACTTAAATTTGAAGTCGAGTGCATCGCTGACAATTACCATCATGGCACTTGTCAGTAGACGTTCATAACAATACAGCCCACGTAATAATACAGCCCGAATTACTTGAAAGATAAGGACGTAAATCCTCTAAACAAATCGCTCAACACAAGTGCAAAATCTTAATTATAACAAAATCGTACCACACAATATTCGCATTTACGGACATTGTGATAGAATTTGTAATAGTTTGAACTGTGTTAGTAGGTATATTACAGTTTCTGTGACGTTTCACTGCTCTTGAATCGCATCTAATAAATCACGTTTGTCGTCACACGAGAACATCGCATAGGTTCTCTTAAACGATTATACCGTCTCTTTCGCTCATTTACATAAGGCTTTTGTGTGAAAAGGAAGTCATGTGTCACCAGTTCCGTGTCATGTGCGGTTGACAGCCCTGATGGCTCCTGTCAATTGTTGGCGAGGCTCATGCCATATAAAAGAAGAAAAATTGAATCCTTTTGAAATTAGCACGGTAATTTATATTCAAGTTTAGGCACTTAAGCTTTGAATATTTAAATTTATGTAACAAAAAATTTATGTGAACTCGATTAAAATACCGAGACTCTGATATCGTGAATCTTAGACGTTTGATCAAATCTAGACAAGCACCGCTTTTTAATTTGTTTTGAAAGTTAACTTCATTCTCCGAAACTAAGGATATTATGAGAAAATAAACATTAATTTACTTGGTAAGAGTTTACGTATAAAGGTAGAGTTATCGTATGCTTAATAATGATTTATGAAATTTTCAGCGAAAACTGTGTCGTCCAAAAACAAATTCTATAGCATTTGAATATAAAATTGTGTTATTGCTGGAGTCTTTCAAATATAATGCACTACTTTTCCTCTTCATACTAAAACCTTGTACCCATCGTATATTCCGTTTCTTTGCACTATGGGTGCAATAATACTGCAATTTCTTATTGCTATCGTCGTACGGGTACAAGTCATTGGGGAAATTTTGATGAGTATCTGTGGTTACGGTAGGTCAGTTTTCTAAACTAAATTTAAATTAAAGAGAATCTGGTTATATATTTATGTGTTGGGTATACATTTATATAAAAAGACATTAAAATAAAATTTTGAGACATACATTACATGTCGTAATAGTAGAGTATAGAGTTTGATGGATTACTCCTCAAAGCTTGATTTTCCCTTAAAATTAGATCGATTCCCACGTGTAAAAACTAAAAGAGATATTTTCCAAGAAAAACCTCTTAAGCGGAAAAGAGACTCTATAAATAGATAAGAGAAAATCAGAAAATTTACTTGTATTTGTTGTAGTGTGGGATGGTGATGTTATTAAGGTGATAACTGACAATTATTCGATCTTGATATCATTACGTATGACGTCATAGATAACCACACTATTTAGTCTAAACTAGCTTATGTCCAATTAAGCTAATGCATTGCCACCTAATAGTTTGCGGAGGTGCACATGTTAATTGAACTGTCTAAATGGCTTTAACCGCTCAGTGTAAGTTTAGGTCAATACACTTGTCTTGCTACTAAAATGTAGTTGAGCAATGAATAATTAGCAAAATTAAGAATGTTACAAAATAGAACATGTTAACTACTTGAAACAGAGTTGAAATGTATTCTCAGTTTTTGGTTGTGATTTTACGAGTTAAGATCAAAGTACGAATCTATCTTTCTAGTTAGGTTTGCTACTTTTACAATAAGCTTGTGCAAATTTACAGTCATGGGAAAAAAAGAGAGGGGTGAGATGTAAATATTTTATGTTAATTCCCATTTCAAGGCACGCAAAATTTCAAAGATAGCCTTGCGTATCTGACAAGAAAAATATCTAAATATCGTGTAAACAGATTGACATGAAATAATTAAAAATAAAAAAAAAACACTCTAACCATAATAAATGGAAATTTAACAATAAATATTTTCAAGAAATTCTTAGTGATAAATTATCTCATTTAATATTAAAATGTACTATACCTATTTTTATAATCTTTTCCATAATTGCTTAATGTTGAACGCGTAAAAAAATTGTTTTGTCATTTGTCTCAGGAATTATATTTATAAGGTCGTGGGACTCAGATGAGTAACGCATATATATATTGAGATTAACAAACGATGTACTTAAGTAACTTATAATGTGTAATGAAAGTAATTATTTTAACCAATCGGTGTAAATCGTTTTTAGAAATCAGAAATATTAAAACAATCCAAATAGGACGAACAACGAGAAGTGAAACTTGACTGGTTTATTTATTTATTTAAACTCCACAGCAAAGTCTTACAACACAAAATAACCAGAGCAAAATGTAAAGAGATAATAATAACAAGAACATAACATATGGATCAATATTGAATGTTTGAATAGCAAACATCTATGCTTCTTACTTAAGCGTACGCGGTTGACAGCTCTTGACAAAGAACAGTATGACAAATGCCTCACTCAATGGTGTATATTTTGGACAAAATGGTCTATTGAATACTAAACCTATTTTATCATAGAAAATGAGGTTGAAGTTACACACCTAGTAATATTTCCAGTCAAATCCATGTCAGTCAGAAGCTATTATTTAATAATCATAAAATGGCGTAAATCAAAGGTCTAAAATCAATATTATTAGCAATTGAATGCTACGTAAGGAAAATGGAAACAAATAATTTCAGTGACTTCATCAGCGCATCTTATGTGGTCGAATGTTCTAATTGACTGATAGCAAGTGCATCTCTGATGTTACGACAATCTCATCTCGTGTCATTTAATAATAATTTTACGGGTGATTTAGTACGTTTACTTCATTGGAATAAGGTTTGAATTCCTGTGAAGCGTATGATAGTTCTGATCGAAGCCCGTGTGATATTCGCTTTTAAGTAAATTAATATCATAATTGACGTCATAATACAAATGTAACTTTTGTGACGTAATAGAACGCTTCAATGTGCTTGCCTTCCAATAAATATTATTCGTCAATAGAAGCCTCTGGGAGTTGGTGCTTAAATACTGAAATTTTGGAAGTTTTTCCGTTTGGTCAAAATACTGACTTAAAAAAAGGAGAAGGTTTTTCTCAATTCGGTTGGTATTTTTATGAATGTACACTAATTACGCGAAGACTTCTGATCCAATTTACGTGATTCGTTTTTGTTCGATAATCGGAATAGTTACCATTTGCTCCCAGACAGTCGGTTAGTCAGTTCAGCCTATTGCAGTCCACTGCTGGACATAGGCCTGCCCAAGTTCGCGCCAGACATCTCGGTTTTCCGAAATCCTCATTTGCTCCCATTAGAATTTAATTCAGATTGGCTTATTCATTTTTATTTTATGAGCATATTTGTTAACTTAGACAATGTAGTTTTCACGATTCTTTGTGTACGACTTTTTAGGAGAAAACAATGAATTCAAAAAAATCAAATATAGTAGTTTTGCATAAGAATATGTGCTTAGAATGAATATTTATTAAGTTATTTTTGGGTATTTATTGCATATTGTACAATTTTATTTAGACAATTAATCTTCGAAGCTCTAAAACAGCATATTTGTAACTCGATCTTATTATAATGAAACAAGTTTTTCGGATCTTATCGCGGTTTATTAAGTTTTTTACATGCCCGACGTTTTGGATACTTTACAGTAACCATGGTCACGGGTGGACTGATCTTATTATTAACTAGCAAGTAAACTGTAGAAGCTCAATTTAAATTCTTGAAATTCTTTAGTTAATATTAGCGAAATATTCCAAGTTTGGGTCTTCTTGATAGTTAACTTGTTATTAGTTGAAGATTTATATATTTTGCGGACACATAAAGCCTGTTTAAGACAAAACAGGGGTCAGGTTATAGAGGTCACTGAAATGAATTTAATACCTTTCCAGCAAATTTCTGAGTTTTGAAAAGATAGGTACGTATAAAAATAGTAACCAAATATATTTATTTTACAAATGTACAATCCAAGTGTTAACTGTAATGGGAACACGTCTGGTACAAATCTAGTCCAACTCCGCCGATGATATAGATATAGATATATTTTTAACCGACTTCAAAAAAGAAGGAAGTTTCTCAATTCGACCGTATATATTTTTCTTATGTATGTTCGCGGATAACTACGTCGTTTATGAACCGAACTTGATATTTTTTTTGTTCCCAAGGGTGGTACCATGATAAGGAAACCAGGATCTGATGGTGGCATTCCAGAGAAATCGAGGGGAACCTTCGGAAATCGTAGTGACGACTAGTGCGTTTGTTAATTTTTTTTTTGTCTACTTATGTTGTATTACTTGTGGATGTATTTGAAATCGATTTTTTTCGTTTGCTAGCAAACACAAACAACAATTATTAAATATCTTACTCATCAAAAAAAATCGTTATATGGAAATAATAATGTAAAAAATTCAGCTTCAGAAACGTGTATAACTATCTTTATTATTATTATTTGTTATTTCACTCTCAACCGGCGTCATACGCAAAAGATTAAAACAAAAAAGCCCTTCGCCAATACAGCACTGCTTAAAGTTACCTTAACATTGATGGAAATATCAAAATTTTACTCTTACAGATATTCTTCATCTTCAATTGTGTTATGTGTTGCTGTCTGTGTGCAATAAAAAAACCGACTTCAATTATATCGATACGTAATACAACTTAGGTAAACAAAAAAATAGTCAAGTAAATAAGCGTTATTAAAGATTACGAAAAAATTTGTCATCAAATCTTAACCAAATTTTAAAGGGACCACTAGACAAGCATCAGATTATCGAAAATTGATGCTTGTCTTGTGGTCCCTTACAAATATGAACCATCAATATCGGGACACCCGTTAAAAAGTTATACTAATATAATACAACGTTAGATATAACACAAAAATACTTCTCAGATCTCAATTAAATTCCTCTAATTATACTACTTTTGTTTGTATCTTTTAATGGTGTGCAATAAAGAATATTATTATTATTATTATTATTTTCGGTATTTTTTTTTTCTCAGCCTTTGGCTGGTTTTTCTGCATTTACGGGTCAAAACCAAGTAAATGCAGCGTGTGGTGCGTTAAAATTATGTGTTGTGTGGGATTTCGTGTTCGTCAATTTGCAAGAACTTTCTTACGATTCGGCATGTATTTAAAATGGCGGCTTTTTGTAAGGTGATATAAAGAGTTTCGTTTAATTCTAGTAGTTTAAGACTATGTAACAGATGGTTTGGGATAACACCTGTCGTGGAAAGAGCTATTGGGATTATGTATACTTTATTTTGGTTCCAAATTCTAGCTACTTCCTCCTTTAGTTCAGTATATTTGTTGATTTTTTCAGAAATTGTTTTTTGTAGGTTATGAGTGTTGGGAACAGCAATATCTATCAGATAGGTTATTTTATTTAATTTATCTTGGAGCGTTATATCCGGTCTATTGTAGTGGATGGTTCTGTCTGTAAGTATTGCGCGATCAAAATAGAGCTTATGTGTGTCGTTTTCTAAGACTGTTTGTGGCTTATATTTGTAATAAGGTGTGTTTGTGTTCTGTATGAGTTTGTGTTTTAGTGCTAACTTTTGGTGAATTATGTTGACTACTTGGTTATGTCTATGTGTGTAATCTGTTTGTGTAAGTGTTGTACATGCCCCGGTAATGTGTTGGATGGTCTCTGGTTGAACGTGGCATTTGCGGCATTTATCGTTTGGTATTGAGGAGTCTTTGATTATGAATTTTCTGTAGTTTTTAGTGTTGACTATTTGATCCTGTATCGCTATTATAAATCCTTCGGTCTCTGGAAATAGGTTTCCTATTTTAAGCCATTTGTTTGAGGCTGCGGTGTTTATGTGGGGTTGTTCTAGATCGTGAGGATGGCGGCCGTGTAATACTTTTCGTTTCCAGCTATCTAGTTTTTGTGTTTGAAGATCGTTACTTTCGGTATTTAGAGAGCTTATGTCTTCGTGTAAGTTTAGTGGAGTATAGTTAAAATCATTTTGTACTATGGCTTTATGTATTTCGCTAGTCTGTGATTTTAAGAGAAAAAAAGCTTTTAAATTGCCGACTTGTTTTTGACAGAGATGATTCAAATCAATAAGGCCCCTTCCTCCATATTCTCTTTTGATAGTAAGTCTTTCTATTGCAGATTTTGGGTGTAGATTATTGTGTTTAGTGAGTGTGGTACGTATCGTGCGCTCTATTTGTTCTATGTCTGTTTTTGTCCATTTTATTATACCAAATGAGTATGTAAGAATTGGGATAGCGTATGTATTTATAGACTTAATGAGATGTTTGCCTGTTAGTTTAGTTTTACAAAGAGCATTAACTCGTTTTTTAAATTCTATTGTTAAAGTGTTTTTGATTTCTGTGTGATCTAATCCTTTAAGTTGTTTATATCCTAAGTATTTATACAAATCGGTGGGTTCCATGGCTGTAATTATATCGGTATCATTAACTACATAATGGCCTGGCCGTATCTTGCCTCGTTTAATGTGAAGTGTTCTACATTTATCCAAACCAAATTCCATATTAATATCTTTGCTAAATTGTGCTGTAGTATCTATTAATTTTTGCATTTCCATTTCTGTTTTTCCATATAACTTAATATCATCCATATATATGAGATGAGAGACTATTGTATCTTTATTATTATTATTATTATTATTATTATTATTAAATTTAAATAGAACCACATGACAAATATCACCTTTGGGTTAAAAAAAATCATCGAAATTCGGGATCATAGTATCTATATATCCGCCAACCCGCATTGGAGCAGCGTGGTGGATTAAGCTCTGATCCTTCTCCTACATGGGCAAAGAGGCCTATGCCCAGTAGTGGGATATTACAGGCTGAAGCATCGAAATCGGTCCACCCAGTAAGAAGTTCTGAGGTAACATAAAGACGTAAATAATATAATCGAATTGACAACCTTTGAGGTCGTCTTTCAAAGGTATAATATAAAAATATCCGAAAATCCACATGTACAGTTGAGTTATAACATGATAACATATTATCAATACATTTATATTATATTCTATATCTATTTTTGACTAGCCTGTTATCGCAGTTTCCGGGAGTTGTGAGTTCGATTCCCACTCCGATCGACACCGACATAGAAAATGAACCAGACATAGATATTTATTTATTACTAGCTGACCCGGCGAACTTCGTGCCTAACACAAACTTTATCGTAAGGTATTAAAGTTCAAATTGACTTTTAAGTATTATCACAAATCTTTTGTATGGGAGATTGATATTTTTTTTAGAATTTCTCTCTCCGTAAGAACCATCCTCATACTTCAAGGAATATTTTAAAAAAAGAATTAGCAAAATCGGTCCAACCGTTCTCGAGTTTTGCGCTTAGCAACACATTCAGCGACTCATTTTTATATTATAGATTATTGGAACAAGGTTCCCTGCGGCAGGCTTGACATTTGGCTGGGCGACCGAACTGAAAAAAATATGATACTAAAACCGTAAGAAAAATATATAACGGAAATGACGTAATATCAGTCACACGACTGTATAATATGACGTTTGTAAAACTAAAATATTACCAGTAAACTTTTTTTAAGTTATTTATGTAATTTTATACTGTCGACAAAAATAAATAGACATATGTTTTTTATTTTACTTAATAGATTGAATTATTATTTTTATTATTATTAATTTTGATTTATTTTATTTTACGGTATTTGTTATTTTCTAAAAGACTAAATTTCCGAAATACTTTTATGTACTTAATTAAAAACCAATCAACAAAATTAAAAAAAAAATCAAGAACTAGAAAATACATATATATAAAATTCAACATTTTTTTTTTCAAATTGTTTTGCTTCTATACTATCCGAAGGAACTTCGTTCCTACCTGGTGTCCATGACACCACATAATTTTTTTTTATTTTTATTTACGAAACTCTTTTTTCAAAATAGACTTAAAAGATTTTAATAATGTCCAAAATTGATACGTCAGCGGAACACCGTCTCGTAATAGAAGATGTATTAAATACTACTTCTTAACGAACTTCACTTGCGGTTTCCCACGCTGATCGACGATAAGTCTTTATCCCATGGGAATCTCGTACCAACCGTTCTTAGTGAGCATCTATGTTGCAAATGGAGTGACAGCTTTGTTTCAATCGATTGAATAGTAGAGTTTTAGAGAGCTTGAAATAAATCAGTTACTCAATGAGTATTTTGGTTGAATAAAATCTATAAATATTATAAATATAAAATACAGAATAACAAACTGCAACATATCTGAGTCGACATAACAAAGAACTTAAGCCTGGATTTAGGTATATCCAATCTACGGACACCAGACGCGCTTCGTGTTTAATGTGTCGACATTTTGCGGAATTTTGCATGTTCATAGACTTTTATTGCATAATGCGACTCATAATTGCGGTCATTTTGTGAACAAATTGTGGAATGCTTTAATGGAAGATCATTTACAAGGATCAAAATTGTTTCTACTACACTTACCCCGCAATTCGGTATAAGCTCGCAATGCTGGGTAACTATAATTTATCACAAACACACCTGAACTGTTTTCTTTAAGTGTTCACGGGGTATTAAAGCGTCTTGAATGTTTCTTATTTTGTACATTTTCATGAACATATTTCACTGAATATGTGGGAAATATATACCACAAAATTTATTTTTACGTGTAATATAATTTTTGTGTAATATATAATATCATTTCTGTTTAAGTTTGTTGAATGTGTATTCAAAAATTGTGTTTTCACATTATCTTAAAACAACTACTGAATCACTATTAAAAAGACTCCTAACCGTCATCGATGATACAAGTTATTTCTCCTGAAAATTTTAATTCTGATTCAACAGGTAGGTTTTCATTGCAAATACGAGCATGTATGTAAAAAAAGTGTTATTGATAAGATAATAAATTTGATTACAGTTTATTTTGAGATTAATTTAACAATATGAGATGTATTTACAATTCACATCTTAAGAACTTTAATATTTACAAATAATTGTAGTATCAATCATGTCCGGGTAGAGTGGTGCCAAGTGTGCTGGAAGTATATTCCCTTGAAATCGGAATACCGGGCAAAAAACAACAGCTCTCTAACAGGGGTTTAACGTTTTAAAAAAAATTCTAGCACTACTACACCAAGATACGAAGTGTTCTAATTACAAACGGCTAAAATATTAGTGAAATTATTAATTTCACATTTCATTTTGTAGTCGAAAGTCAATATATTTGTCAAATGAAACGTAAACGTTCCGCTATATTAAGTATAAATATTAGCATCATCGAGGAATAATCAAATCATTTGTCTGATCAGATTTGATAAATCGAAATGTCCATTAAAATAAGCCGATGATACTGAACCCAATCATTGTTACGAAATGTCATATTATTTTGTTACTAAAATAAACTTGCCTTCCAACTAAATTATTCCTAATTTGTTTAGATTTGATTAGAGAGATTGTTTTAAATTTTGTGCATACCATTCATATGATTTTTTGAACTTTTACCATGATATCTTTAGTACATTCCTATCGTAGGTGATCCACTTATTGTCATCAGTGATCAATCTCTTCAAAAATTGTTCGATATTATGTCTTAAGAGAGAATCGCAAATGAGTACACGGTCCATTAGGTTTCTTTCAGTGAGTTCATGTGGCACTCATATATTGAAGCTTTTTTGTATAGCCTTTTTCAAATGGACCAAAATTGTTTTATGGTCAATTTTTAGATCTTCAGCTATATTGTCACTACTCAAATGTCGAGCTAGCTCCACTTTTTCAAAAATATCGTCAAAATGACAGAAAACGCTTAAACCAATTTTTTGCTATTTTTTTTTTCTTTTTTTTTTGAGTTAATATACATTTTTTCCTGTTTAAAGTAAAACTTAAAATGTACCGAATTTTTTTATTATTTTTACCCATTTTGGCGGACAGAAAATCAAATGAAAAGTGGAGGTCTCTCAGGTTGAGATGGGATTTGTATGGTATTGCATTAAACTTTTCTGTCTGATACTAAGATACTTTGTTAAGTTATTAAGTTTTATCTATAGAGATGTTTTGTGTTAATATAAAAAGTTAACTTATTACACCTTCCATCATCACAATATCGCCGTCAATGTTACGTAGGTCATCGATGCAGCGCGATGAAGGACGCACCACCCCACACTGCCTTTGCCAACAAGTCTGCTCCAGCGACCATCGGTCCTGTGATATATGTATATATGTGACAAGGAAAAAAAATAGGTACGTACATGAATTATAACCAACTAAATATGCATGAATTGTAATATATATAAAGTATATTTTTGATTAGGCTTTTATACGTAATACACTAGACAGACATCTTTTAAAACCATATTTTTTATAAACTTTTCAAAAGTATAATAATAAAATAAGGTATAGGAAATGGACACTCGCTTCACTCATAATACGTATTTTAAACTAGATCTTATTTTAAATTTAATTAATTCATTTTAAACTACCAAATTCCGTATATAGATAATGATATATGAATAAAATTTCCAATAACATTTATAATTTTATATGATAGTTGATTTGATTAAAAACAACCAGACCAATTAAAGTTATAATCGTTCAATAAATTTAGCGGTTTCATTATTAATATAATAGGTCTATCTATTTTATAAATGCAGTTTGTGGAAACGTAAATTTTAGCAATAACATAAAGAGACTTTTATACGACACGTGCAAGACACTGCTTGCAGTTTCATGAGTTCAAATTTAACACGTGTCAAAATTTTTGAATTTAATTCAAATATTTTGTTTGGCTGGATTTTGATTGATTTGCCTTGCTTAGTTTTACTAAAAATATAAATAACTAAAATAGTGTCCTTATCTTATCTTATGGGCGTGAAGGAGAAAATGCACCATAAACAAAGAAACTGTAATGTTTAGAGTCATATTCACAAACCCGTTTCATTTATTTTTTACATAAATAATGACGTTTCTTTTTTTTTTTTAATGCAAATCATTAACATATTTTCAGGGCGCAGCAGTATAAGCTGAAACCCTTCTCCTAAGTAGGAACAGAGACTTAAATATAAGAATAGAGAAATGGGGCTATCAGAGGCGGCTAGTGAAATTTTTTGATGGGGCTTCACAAAAAATAAACGCAAAACTAGAGCTTACCATTTATTTATTTTTTTGTATAGAAAATCCATTCCGTCCATGCAGATTCAACACTACTGCAGGCGCCAGCTTCAAACGCCAGACACGGAAAATACAATAATTTATTGATTTCTTCGCATCCACACAACCAAAGGGTTTTGAAATTTTGTTCAGATTTAAAACCGTAAGTAGAAAGTACAAATTCAGACCGAACCTGCAGTAGGTATAGCAAAGTCGCGCGTGAGCGGTGCTTTAGATTAGGCTAATTTTCCATATGAAATCTTTTACTTCACGTGTCGGCCTGTCTCTTTCGCACTCATTCAATACAGTGCTAGGAATCGTTCTAAACATCATTTCATTAGAACGTAATAATTGGCGCTCCACTCGTACAGCTTAATGCCAAATATACGTAATATAATTATACACTAGACATACTAAAATAGAAATACCTAATTTAATGTAGTATACTATAGTTTTTAATATAAATAAATATAGAAATCCTATATTCGGAGTGGGAGTGCACTGCACTAGCGCTCTTTAGAACAAGCCGCCTCTGAGGCCTGTACAGGAAAACATTGTGTAGCTCAGTCCATATACATATTTGAGACTGATAATAAGCCTTTTCGAATTTATACCCACGACTTTGGTACTCTATTTTTTTATACTCTATTTCTTTAATACTCTATTTTTTTTAAAAAGAATAGCACTATAAATATTCAAGTTCGACACACAACAGCAACACAACACGATGTTAAATTAAATTATCGTAAAAAACGCACACCGATGGTAAAACAAATATTTTATGACGAGCTAAGAGCCTGTCGTAAAATAAAATAAATTTAAAAATATTTAGTTCATACCGAAAGAACCTCCTAACGGCTGACGAAATTCAGCTTAAAGTCAAAGTACCGCTATACAACGTCCCATTAACTGTATTGGCGGATCTTTTTGTCCTGCTCATCACACTTTATACACAATAATACAACGCATTGTAGTCGCGCTTAGAGCGTTAATCGCTTGTATATTTTATCGAGGAGATAACAGGCCAGCGAGCAATGTTATATATTTTGATTGCCTACTATTATTTATAATGTTATAACGGTTATTACTCTTCACACTATTATTAGGCGTATATTTTGTAATTTAATGTCGCAATTTACAGTGAAACACACCGCCATAATGTTCGGAGGCTATTCATTTTGATGGATTGTAAATATATAAAGCACGATGTTTAATTAAAATTTATAGAAGTGAATTTTAATATTAAAATACGATTATGTAAACTATGATTAATATGTTAAGTGAATTTTATAGTCTATGAAAAATATTTTTATTCAAATACTTTTAATAATAAAATGATAAAATATATATAACTAGCGCCCCGCCCCGGCTTCGCACGGTTGCAAAAACTATCAGTGTTCCTCTACAGTATTATGCACTTATTATACTTATAAACCTTCCTCTGGAATTACTCTATTTAATAAAGAAAACCGCATCAAAATCCATTGAGTAGTTTTACAGATCTAAGCATACAGACAGCGGGAAGCGACTTTGTTTTATACTATGTAATCATATGAAATATATATTATATTGTATAATATAGCAAGAACACTTCCGTAACGTCTTTTTCTACAAATTAGGAAAAATCAAAAGAGCTAATTTAGTGACTTTGTGCAAGTATGGAGATGATTTTGTGGAATAAGGTACATATCTAAAAATTTTTAACGAACACGTTAACTTTTAAAATCATTCCAGCCATGTATATAAGATATGAGTAAGCTTCATGGAAACGTGATACTGAGAGCACTATGGGTCTGTTCTCGTGAATAAAACTATTTTTGTATCGTTAATCAGTCTGACATACTGCAAACGCAAAATACATAATGCGAAGTCAAACTGATATAAAGGATACAAATACAAATATTTAAAACATTATTATAATTAGCATGGCGCATGGCAGGAAATGCCTTGTCTGAAGGACCACGAATATCCCTGTCGGGGAATCCTAAGCCTTACAGAATACCACAACCAAATAATGCTACTCTCAAATGAGCTCGCAAGTCTTGTGTTCCTGTAAAGAGTAAGTTCAGTATAAGTATACCCTCTAATTTATGGTAGGGTGTGGGGTCGGCGATACGCTCCCAATGTTGCCGATTAAGGAGGCATTCATAAGTTACGATAACTACCGACATCTAGGTGGACCGTATACGCTTCTTTTGGTACCCTAGTAGTATATAATTAATATACAAATAAATATAAGGCGTACTCCATTAACAATCAACAGATTGTTAATGGAGTAATCTCAGGGAGAATCTGTTGATTGTTAATGGAGTAGAGATTACCCCTAAATTAGTGGTGACGCGAACTGTTAAATAAAAAAGATTAAAGATTTCGTTATCTCTATAATCTATAAAATCTACGCTATTCTCGTGCGGGCAGTTGCGTTCAAAAACTTATTTTGTAATTACCACCATGATGCCAACAAAGCCGAACCTCCCAGAGGCTTTTGTCGTCGGTTTTATCTTAATTGCTTCAAGAAACTTGATATCGTTCGGCGACAAGATGCTTTTTATTCCTTCAGTCCGTTCCCTGATGGCAAACAATGACTGAAGTTTGAATTAGTTTTCCGTTTGATAAACCATCCTTTTTTAGGTTATACGAGCCAATACCGAAATAATACTTATAACTTTTAAAGTGTCGATAGTCGGGTTTATCCGACAGTTAGTTTATAATTTTATTGAATATTACTCTCTATAGTTAAAAATTAAAGCACTAAATTTAAATGCACATAGTGACACAAAGTCAACAATAAAGATTAAGGAACTGGTACTACATTTACAATTGACGTCGCTGCCTTTCTTTACTTGACTTGACAGCATTACTAATAGCAATATTCTGTATATTTATGTCTTTGTCGTATGCAATTGGGAAATGCCCTTCTCTTAATAAGAATTTTAAGCTTATATGATGCCATATTGCATTCGACTGGCGGATTTAATTGTCTCAGTTTCAACAGACATATGAACGTTTTTCACGATGCCACTTTATCCTGCATGGACGAGTACGATTTTATAATTATTTAGCACTTCAACACTCTGGTATTGTAGACTGGCTTTTGAACTTTGATATTTCTTTAAAATTATTTCTTATTTATCTACTGCTCTGATCTGACTATATTTTCGTTTTATGAGGAATCATTTATTAATATATGGGTAACTTTATATTATACATTCTTATTTTGAGTATCATAAGCAATATTCAGTGACAGATTTTACTTACTTTTTTTTTACAACTAGGTCAGTAAACAAGCGTACGGCTCACCTGATGGCAAGCGGTTACCGTAGCTTATAGACATCTGCCACACCAGAAGCATCGCAAGCATGTTGCCGACCCTACCCCTAATCCCTTTCAGGAGCTCTGGTCAACTTACTCACTACAGGAACAAAACACTGCTTGAAAGCTGCAATCTTCTGTAAGCCGAGGTACTTCCCCAGTCGAGCCGCGCTCCAGTTTTTGCCGATCGTATCCTCAATTCCCCCAGGAGCTCTGCTCACCTTAGTCACAAAAAAAACTGCTTAAAACAGTATTATTACTATCTGAAATCTATTATATTTATTATGTGAAATATATTCTATCTATGATATTTCAAAATATATTTACTAATACTATATAGAGCTATATATGTCGATAGTTTGAAAATTGTTAGTGCTTTCTGCTTTGTAAACTACTTTACTAAAATTATAATTTCAGTGGAAAACTGTACTTACGACACGTATAGTATCCTCATTTATTATTATAATAATACTACAAACTTTTAATGTATACATATATATATATATATATATATATATATATATATATATATATATATATATATATATATATATATATATATACATTTTAAATTTTTATCACCTTCTAAGGGTGTTAAATAAAATTAAACACCAACAATTCTCCTTGAATGAGGTCTATACTCTGTTGTGATTATTTTTAGAACAAAATTCTAAACTATAAAGACACGCTCAATTCATATTTTTACTATGCTTACGTCACAAAAAGTAACAACACATTTTAAACAACGTATAACTAATTATATCATTAAAGGGCGCAATTGTAAAACAACATACTTATTAAAACACCAACAACAACAAAACAACAACCTGTAATCCTCGAACTTTCCTTAGTTTTGGCCTGAATAAATAATTTAACTCCCTTACGTACGTGCTACACTGTCCATATTTAACTTCTAACCCCTTGTCCCTAATGTTCGCTGTGACAAAATTTACGCGGTTCTCTGGCCGCCTTCCAAATCTCTAGTTAGGGTCGTAGGTCGCCTGTCTTAATGCGAGAACACACTTTCTGATATACAAGTTTTAGCATGTTTGATAAATTTCACCAAGTACATATTTTTTTTTACGGCTTAGCTAATTAAGAAAAATTGATGCAAATAAGTTTGTTTTTGTGCCACTAACTGATTTTTTTACAGACCTGTTGAAGTAATAGGCAGTGATTGTTTGCGCTTGCCGCGGGGTTGTAAGTATTCGTATTTTCGTAGTCTTGATGTAATGCTTACATATATAATCTTCTTTGTCAATAGAAATTAATAGCCGAAATATATATACGCATAAATTTCGAACGACTGCACAAAATTTATATATTTTTTGTGTTCGTCAATACAATGATAATGTAATAAATGGCTACGAATTCTTAATATTGGATTCTATAAACCATTTTCTCATAATTTAAATCATACCCGATGCCATTCAAATCATATCGTTATGGTCTCTCAGCCTACTGATCGACAGAAAAAGATAAAAATAAAACTTTTTCTATCAATTATTTTAATTACAATTACTTAATTACAATATAAGATCTATTGCAGCTTTATTTTAAATATCAATTTAATGTTAATTGAAATTGTAATTATTTGATAATAGGTGATAAAACAGTCTTCTAGTTTCGAGGGCGACAGTAAATACGCAAATACGTAAATCGAAAATCGTGCCCATCTAGCGCCCGTAGCACGGAAATTAACGCGATTTCCATCGGTGCCGCGTCATGAGTACAAAACGATACACGCAGATTTATTGAGCCAATTCTGTCTTGCGAAATGAGTCGCGCTGTGAATGATACGTCCTCATCAACTCGTTTATTATGAACAGATACAATTTAACGACGTGCATTTGATACTCTTTAGTAGGTTATATTGTTTTTAAATCGATCGTAACTTTATTATTTTCTTTATTTTATGAGGAAATGTTGTTATTAAATTTTATTGAGGTCAATACCACATGTTTATTTTGACTAGTTTTGACTTCAATGTTTCCTAGTCTGCTCTATGTCTCATATAAACTAACACATATTTTTTTTAGTTGTGCATTTAGTCCCATGTACGTAATAGATTATAGTTAAGACAACATCAGTTTTCGTTACGATTTCGCTACAATTACTTATAATAAAAACTCCAGTTTTAGACACTTTAGCAAAACCTACATTAGTTTTTTAATTAAGCTTCCATCATCATAACTGAGAAACTGGGTCCTGTTTTCTGAATAAAAATTATAATAAATGTTAATTGATTTTTGTTACATATATTTAATTCATGAAGACTCTTATGGCTACTATAATTCATTTTTTTTTAATATTATATATCTCTTGTCTGAGCTATCAACGATACACTTTTTAATGAAATTCCACAACGAAGTTTTGATTTTGCAGAATTTGATATAATCTGCAATGTTATTATGAATGTGCAATCAAGTATTAAATAAATTAATAATACTTAAGAATTTTAAAAAAGGGTATAAAAACAACATTGATTCAAATTATATTCTCTTACTGAGTTATTGACTTAATGAGAAAAAATCAATATAACATGCTGTTTACCTATAAACTACTCTTAGTTAACATCTATACTACCCGTCAATGCTCTGCCCCTTTTATTCTATAGCTTACACAGCTCATTACCTCTATTTGCGATACAAGGGTTTGCTGCGAGCCTCTCTGAAGCCATTTACGTGAACTCAAGCATTCAATATTGTTGTCGATGAATGACCTTAAATTAGTTACGAGAATATTAACGTAAGGGAAGAATTTATTTTAAGTAATACCGTACAATAAGGGTTGAAAATAAATACAATAATTGGGCACCGAGTATTATTAATATATTTAAGATGGTTTATTTTTAAAGATTAATTTGTTTAATTAATGTTAATATTTGTTTTCGATTAAAATACATATAACTTATTATTTTGATAAAATTGAATAAAAATCATTATAAATAAGAGCTTCCTTTTTTGAAGTCTAGAATAAATTGAGGAAGTTCTTACTTTTACTATGACGAAAATGCGCTAATTACCGTATTTTAAGATAGTATTTTTATTCACATGACGTGATTCCTGAAAAGTTATTAAAAATTATTAAAAACTCAGATTTAGTCATAAAGATAATTGTAGTCAATAAAAAATATATCAAAACGTAAATAACTTAGAACAATATACACTGCATTATACTAAAAAAATAAAAAACACAATCATAAAACTAAAAAAATACCAAAGCGCTAATTAGATTTAACAATGCAAATACTGAAGTAGCGAATCGAGGCAACACGGTAACAATAATCCTCGCATGCATCACGAAACGTAAAACGTAGGTTCCTAAAAACCGCCGTTCCACGCCCCTCTTCATCAAATTAAAGTTTATTGAATGAATTTGCCGAAATATTTAAGCTACTATTTCAACTGTTTAACACGTTCATTATAATCCAAAATACGGCTATTTTTAAATGACATTAAAAAAAGGACAGTATCTCAATACAAACTGTATTTTTGTTCTCATAACTTTTTAATTTAATTGAGATACGGTCAGCGGGATACTGATCAAAATCTGGAGCAGCCTGGCTTGTAAAGTACCTCCATAGTACACACGATCACAGTTAAATAACACTACTCTCAAGCAGTGCTGTGTTCCTGTGATGAGTAAGGTGACCAGAGCTTCTGAGGGAGATTGGTGGTAAGGTTGGCAACGTGCTTGCGATGCTTGAAGTGTTGCAGGCATCTATTGGCCTTACCATTACACAGTCACCATACATTACAAGTCTCTTACCATTAGTTGAGCTGTGTTGTTTGTTGATCTAGTTGTATAAAAAATCGATAATTAATTGGTGTACTTGTGTGTGATTTTAATGATTAATCGAAGCACTAAAGAAATATTGGTCCACTTGCGTCAAATTGGCAAGGTAAAGAAGCTCGACAAATGGGTGCCTCGCGAATTGAATGAACGCCAGCGCGAAATACGCATCGAGGTGTGCCTTGCACTTCTCAACAGACACACAAACGAAGGCATATTGAATCGCGTTGTTACTTGTGACGAAAAATGGATTCTATTCGACAATCGCAAGCGCTCAGATGGTGGTTTAAACCCTGGTTCACTGCCTAAACAATGCCCTAAACTAAAAATGACCCCTAAGAAAGTGATGGTAACTAAGTAAGTAAGTAAGATGTTAAGTAAGTGATTTGGTGGTCTAGCGCCAATGTAATTCATCACAGCTTCTTACTAAGCGGCATGAGCATTACTGCAGATGTGTATTGTGAAAAACTAAACACAATAATGGGGAAGCTCTCACGTCTCCGACCAGCTTTGGTCAATCGCTCGACTCCGCTGCTCCTGCACGACATCGCACGACCTCATACTGCACAGCAGACGGTCTCCAAGTTACAAGAGCTGAAGTTGGAAGTTCCGCGGCATCCATCGTACTCACCAGATCTTGCCCCTACAGACTTTTACATTTTCCAGAATTTGGATCACTTTTTGGCGGGAAAAAAATTCAATACCCGAGAGGCAGTACAAAATGCCTTTGAAGAGTTTGTTGCCTCCCGCCCAGCATTTGCAAGAAAGGCATCAATAAGTTATTACTACGTTGGCGAAAATGCATTGATTCCATGGGTTCAATTACTTTGAATAATAAAAATAAAAAATATAGAAAAAAAAGTGCGTTAACTTATTTCATCATAAACGGCAATTTCATAGGTAAAGACCTATTATTATAACATTTGAATATATAGTTTTAAAGCTATAAAGTTTCACTAAAAGTTTTAACGGTTCCAATGTAAAATCAACATGTTTTTAGAATATTTCAAATAAGTAATATTATTTTTAATCACCCACAATGTTGAGTCGTATTTAAATTATTTTAATAAAAGTAATGAAAGTTTGTAATGAAATACCTTGCAAAGTTTAAAAGCTTTATATATATACATATAAATTTTATCATTTCAACAAAAAAACCAGCTTTTCATATTTATACAGGCCAGAGGTTTATAATATAGTAGTTTATAATAATCAAAGTAAGGCATAGCTTTGTACCGAATTTTCAGTATGGATAAAACAATATTTAAATGTATTATTTTTTAATGATGGATGACGGAAGTAAATGTTAACACGCTGAAGACATTAATGTTGATGGCCTGAAAAGTTTAGTTACATTTGGAATTATTCATGACTTGTTCGAAAATTTCGATTGATTATGTTCTTTATTGTGAAAACATTTGAAGGATAACTTGAAGAGCTACGGTTGAAAAAAACGCTGGGATAAAAGTAATTAGTCTCTTATATGAAAATAAATGTAATAATTTTACCGTCTCAAATTTATAAACTGTTTTCCTCTGTCAAAATTAAACTTAATTTTAGAGCCTCTCCTGGCCGCATAATAATTTCATTATATAATAACATTAAACAAAGAGCTGTCCTTTCCAGAATGGTATGGATAGTTTTATGTTAAATTACGAGCGCAGCAACAATTCAGCCTGTAATATCCCACTGTAGCATAGGCCTCTTGCTCCATATAGGAGAAGGATCGGAGATTAATCCGCCATACTGCTTCACGGGTTGGCGGATATATTTCTTACTATGAGTACCTAACGATCGCTATCAGGTATCTATGATAACAACCGGGATCGACTTGTTAACGTACTCTCTAATATACGAGTTTTACATTCAACATAAAAAATATTATGCATATATTCGTATTTATTTTTTTTAGAAAAAAAACGAAAAAATACTGAAACAATTTTTTTTTTTTGCTTATAAATCATTGCACGCTCATCGGTTTCGGGTATGCTTTCTTTATCTATGCTTTATTATGGCAAAAATGCAAATACAGTATTCTCAAAGTTGTAGGTGGTGATAAGCAGCTATCATCCTGGTTTGAATTTAAAGCGGTTTTCGATGCCTTGATCACAGAAAAGGCTCAGATTTTGTTTTATTTAACGTTTATTTAAGCATGGATGTTAATCATTTGAAAACGGTTAGAGTAATAATAATATCCTATATTTTGGTTCAAAATTTTAATTTGAGAACTTTGAATGAAGTTAATACTTAACTCCAGTAATAGAACAAAGTCCTTTTTTGACTCTAAGGAAAACTATTTTAGTTTTGTGTAAAAAAAGCAACAAAAACAAAACACTGTCACAAATTAGATTAAAAAGATAAACAAATAAAAACGAATAAATTAAAGAAATTTCATATAATAAGACATCATTAGAGTTTCGTCAAAGTTGACAAACTTTGTCAGACACAATTTTCTCTAACTAAATAAATAATTAGTTTTATTTCTTGTCGCTTAATTTTTATACTCTTAGTGACACTTGCTTACTTGTATTAATACTTATTAAAAATAATTATTTATTTATTTTTTTAATTTTCAAATATGGCAGAAAATGTCGTTCACACGATCTGGAGCAGACCGACTAGAGAAGCGACGTTAGAAAGTCAAATAATTCTATTCTCAAGTAGTTTTGTGTGTTTTTTATGAGTAAGGTAGCCACGAGTTTTGAAGATTTGTTGTGTTAACATTGGCATAAGGGCCAGCAATATGCTTGCATCCATTGGCTAAGATAACCACTTGCCATTTGATGGACCCCATTGACCTATTCTTCTTGTAATTTATTGGGACTCAAATTTGCGAGCACATTTTTCTTTGTAAGGGATGTCCTGTAAGCTAAATCGCTTAACGGATTTTAACGCATTTTCCGCATGATGCTGATATAATTATGTGGTAGATGAATAGTCAAAATACCTTTGATTATATACATTTTTGTATGCCTATGTACAACATACAACATATATATATATATATATATATATATATATAACATAATATGACATTAAATGTAGATATTATATTCTAAGTATTAAACGTGACTTAATAACGAAACAAACGTTTCAATTTGTTGTTTAATACAACGAACTTTTCCTATTCGTTATCATTTAATAATTGTTTCATTTTACACAAATTAACGACCGTAATTTTATTTTGCTAAATAATTTTAAGGTTCACACATGCTCCGGCTCAACACGATTCTGTTTACAGATAAATTTCATAATAACTAATTGTCGAGTAAAATTTCGTTCACGTACAACTGTGAGGTTTAGTATCGAGTTTTATTTGCCACTTTCTAACTTAATTATACATGTGACACGAGAGCAAAGAGAAAGGTTAAACTTCCGCATAATAAAATTATTACATTACTTTATTACTTTAAAGTAGCTACGAGTTGTAATAATAAAAACACGATTACTTCCGTATCTTTTCTATGTGATATTACACTGATTGGATTTTTGACAACATTAATGTCAACAAAAATGTAAACACCAAATTTATTTTGAAGTTATTGACATAACGTTTACATGATCTTGACTGTAAGCTAGCAGAACCATTGATGATGTATTTGTATAAAATCAACAACAAAGAACCTAAAAACCTAAACTATCTAAAATACTAAAATTGCCAAAAAGTTCAATTTTTTAGCATCAAACCTTTAGCGTTTTTGCCTAAAAAAAACTCGTCCAATTTAAGCTAGCATCGCTATTACTCAGTTGCCGTGCAAAAATTTAATACGTCGCGTCGCATAAAATATTCAAAGCGAAACTTACCCCGCGTCTTCAGTCATTATTACTAGCCAGTCAGACAATGAATAAAATATTACGAAGTAAATTGGCGTCTTGGGATACCGGTTCAGTAATTTACATCACTATAACGTTCCCTCGAAGATTTTACTTTACGCGTCTTTTTTAAAATGTCATAAAAGAAATAATATATTTCCCAATGAAACTAGTACATCTGTGACCTGGTACTGGTAATATAATTTTCATACTATAACAATAATAATGCCTACTATTTCTTTTCTTATTTAACTTATATCTTCCAAAGTTATACAAAGATATATATTTTTTTAATTATTTCAAATGTAGTCTATACTAATATTATAAAGAGCTAAGGTATCTATCTTTGTTTGTATGTAGGGGGTAATCTTCGCAAATACTGCTCCGATCATGAAAATTCTTTCACTAACAGAAAGCGACACTATTCAGGAGTGATAATAAACAAAAAATCAAGTAAATAAAAAAATAGTATATGTAAATCAAATCGGAGAAATGGGAGCGAGATGAAAACTTTACTATATATTTGAGTGTGGCGAAGTGGGCACGAGTCAGCTAGTATAAAATGAAATAAATAGTCATTAATAATTTACTATCTATTGATTCAGCAGATTTAACTGTCTCAGGCAGTTATTTGTAACATATAATTATTTAGCCCTATGTTTTTTTAGTTACAAATGAATGGCCAAATTTAAAATTTACTGTTTAACTATTCCTTAAAAGTTTATGTGATTAAAGAACGTAAAAATCTTTTTATATGAGTAAGGTGTATGAGCAAGTGTTTGTGTAAAATATTATAGGTACATAGTAAAAGCGGTGCAGCACTCATGCAATATGTCGTTTAAGTGATATATAGAACCAGCGAAATACTAAATAAAATTAATTACAAACCTTTATTTAAGGAAAACCAATAGTAATTTAATGTGAAACTATAATTAACACACAGGTAGATAATAATAATATTCCTAGTTCACAGAGGGCTAAAGTTCTAAGTTTAAAATGCCCTGTCAAATATAACATGAATAAAAAACCCCGGTACATCCTGTTTATGCGTCTCGATATAATTTGAAAAAAGTTATACAGTACACCTTAACTGAAGGGCTGTTTAACATGCCCCGTTAATTAGCACAGACATTATGTCAACAGTGTCCTATTTGCGGGAGTATTGTGTATATCAATAATAAGCTACACAGATGATTAAGCGTGTTGATATGTGAATTAGGAAATTTAACCACCGCGCGTACGGATATTTTTTAAACTAAGCCTCCGACATACGTGTTAGGCAGGGAGACGGTATTTACCATGACCTTTTTTTATTGCGGGTACGGATTACTTATGTAGTTAGTGATTGAAAAATAATGTTGATTCATTAATTGAATAAACCTGTGATAACCCGCTGCTGGGAATAGGCCTCTTTCTACATGTAATAATGTATTGAGAAGGATGGAAACTTTTTCTACCACACTGCGAGTGAACAACGATTGATATATATGATAAGAACCGAAAAGGATTGACACCCAAACTGAAAATAATATATACAATATATCTAACCCGAGCAGAATTTGAACCCCCGGTCCCATTGTGTTTAGTCGCCAATATGACACGTTCATTTCAACACCGAAAATTGATTGTCAAAAATATCCAAAATAAAATGTTGTCTTGTACAAAAACGAATATAATAGAATTTTGCATTAAAAGTGTAAAAATATTGTGAAACTTTATTTCTTCTCTATAACTTCATTGTTAAAGATAAAAAAAAAATTGAAATAAAACAAAATTAATTACGTAAAATCTAGACAGCTATCATATAATTATTAATTTTATGGTGGACACACGTTTAACCAGATAATGCTATATAGTACCAACATTAAACTTTAAATACATTAAAGTTTCATTTCCAAGCTGATCGTTGAGTACTAATAAAATTAGAGTGAAGCTAAAGCCAGAAATAATGACGTAAAACTAAAGAACGAAATTTCAATACTTTGTATAGAGTTCGTATACTTTTAATTCTTTTTCCTGAATTCAATCCTGCTCTAGGCATACTCTGTATATAATACAAACAAAGTAACAAGCAAATTCGTTTGATAAAGTGAATGAAACAATAACGCTATGCAGTCTAAAATAAAAGATAGACGCTGGCGAAAAATATAGTAGCCGAAATTCCATTTGAACTCATTTAGCTGCGACATGGAAAAAAAACGTACGAGACGATTACTGAAGTTGAATAACACCTTAATGGTATTCGTACGCCATTTTTGCTTTTTTATTTTTTATCTGTTATTTTTTATTACTGTGAAATTTACATTTTTTTTCTGAATTTGCTACAGAGAAACTGTTAACAGTTACTATGAAAAATTTTTGTACTCAATTCGTCTCGGTTATTTTGTTGATAAGTTTGGTACAAGAATGATTATATATTTAAGATGTTTTTAATAATAATACATGAATTGTGGTTTTAATTGTTTATGCAAATTTAAAACGAGAAATATAACTTAAATTATATTAAATTAAATTATTTATTATTATTAAATTTAGAAAATTATATTATTATTAAATTATTTATTAAAAATTATCAAAACCGTTGATATATGATTAATTAAAAATATGTCTCAAACATAAATAGCAAATTACTTTATATACATATATGTAACATAAAAGGTAGGAAACGTTTTAAAAGTCCACTTTTAAAGGAAAAAAATACTGGCAAAAGACGGTTAATTTAAACATCGGCTAGGTAAAGCAGCTGTTCAGCAATTAACAGGTCAAGTCATTAAATTACTCCGCGCCGCCTCTGCTAGCCTGGTACTCTTGTCCTTGGCATGTTGACTTTAAAAAGACTGGAACTTCTTCACTACATATTGATCTTTTTAAAACCCTGCCCAAAAAACTTTTATCGTTAATTCGTTATCGTTACAGTCAATTTCCCTTTGCTATTTGAAATTTATAAATATAACTTGCAAATTATATATATATATTTAGATATATATATTTAGATTCTAAGATTAATAATGAAACAAAACAAAAATATAAATTTTGCCATAAAGTGAGTGTAATCCGAACTATACATGATTTCAACTATCTATTTAATGGATAAAAATTGCTTTATATCAACTTTAGTCTGTTAAAAATAAATCGCGATAAGGTTGGTTGAAATATTCCAGGCCAGGCTATATTACATTTGCCAACCGCCACTCAAACGATATTTTTAGCGGACAACCTTATGTTCATTGCGAATACCTTATGGTATTCGCTATGAACATAAGGTACCATGAGGTATTCGCAATGAACACTAATTTGGACATAAAATTTATTTATGAAACGTGTGGTTCAAAATACAAATAAATAATTATACGTATATTAATATACGTATTTATAGCTGCCAATCCACTAGTTATATATACCAAGGAAATAAAAGCATAATATATTTGTATTTTATACAGAATTCGTACATCATATCGTCGTACATGTGTCATCGGTTGGTATTAAAGTTGTTTTTCATCTTATTGGTACATATTTAAATAAAAATAATTTTTCCAATTTTGAATTAACGATAGTTTACATAGCCCGGCCGGAATTTTTGCTGCCAACCCTGTCAAGATTAATTTTTAATATGCTAGAGTAAATATAAAATAATTTTCATCTATTATACTTCTGGTAATCTTAAGTATTTTTTTAACAACATATCAAATTATTGTCTAATCGTTCTGATAAATCGATCTTTTAAAAGTTGTACTTACTCTGGTGCGGACACCCACTAAATCGTAAAAAACGCAAAAAAATAATTTACAAAATTTTGATAATAGAATGTTCTCCAACATAACACTTGCATATATCTAGACAAATATATTAATTATTTAACTTAAGCTTTTAATGAACGCTAATATTTTTCTATACAGGAAACTTAAGTCAATATTTTGATAACATTAAAATTTTAAAAATATGTTCAATCATTAATTTTCATTATAACTAAGCGATTGGACGGAAAGTCGACACCGTAACACCGTGAAACCTACCTTGAAAAATTGACTTCGTATAAAGCATCTTCCTCGTCAGAATAAATCGTTAGAATACAGTAACTTAATCTTTCTTTATATATTATTTTCATCATATAAATCTCATTCAGTATTTATGATAACATAGAGGAAATTCGTTGTAAAATATTTTTACTCAACATTTTTATGCTCAGTTTCCTATTTTAATAAAATATTACGTAAATATACTGTATTATTTACAGGACTTGTTTTACGTGATATTTCTGACGAGACTTTTTGTAATTTATATGTTAGCGTTTCAGTTGTATTATTATTTTTAATGAAAATATATTGAAGGCATAATAATGTTATAAATAAGACATAAATTTAATTTTTATTACAAACTAGCTGTGACCGCGACTTCGTCCGCGTCGAACTTAAAGAAATTATTGTTCATTTCGTAGAATTACAAAATAAATAAATTACGAAAATTTAAGTAGCCTAAGTTACTTCTTATTACATCAACTATCTGCCAGTGAAACTTCCGTCAAATTCGATCCAGCCGTTTCAGAGATTAGCCGGAACAAACAGACAGACAGACAAAATTTGTAAAAAAATGTTATTTTAGTATATGTACCGTGTAGATTATTTTAATATAACACGACAGGCTTTTTTTATATTCAATAGTTTGTATAACAAAACCTCAACAGCATAACAAGATAAAAATTTATTTTTATACAAATCGGATAGAAGACCGAGCGCACAATTCCGAACGTTATCTCGATCAGATTTTGAACGCGAATCATCATATTTCATTGTACATCTATTGAAAAAAGTATTCAGTTTTTATACACGATTTACTTTTCAGCGTATCGCTTATTGACGTTGACCCATCAAGATAAGGTTTCCGAATAAAGTTTCGATCAGATCAGATAAATTGTGAAGATTTCTTTCTCTTACCGTCAGGAAATGATTGTACATTTATTTTAGATAGTTAGCTCTTAAGTATAAAAATACCACTAATGCCTTTGTTGTTTTTAAAAAAATAAACAAAAAGACAACATAAATTATTGTTGAAGTATGTTATTAATTTTTTATTAGGAAGCTTTTTTTGTATGGTAGTTATTATTTAAGAGAGGATAAAATAATATTTTCTGGCTAGCTGTGCCCGCGACTTCGTCCGGGTGGAATTTTTTACGCTTCAGCCTGTAATATCCCACTACTGATCATAGGCCTCTTTCCCCATGTAGGAGAAGGATCAGAGCTTAATCCACCACGCTGCGGGTGTTGGAATTTAGCAAAAAAAAAATATTGTACAGATTGCAGAGTTATAAAATAAATAAATTTCTAAAATAAAAGTAGCCTTAGCTACTCATTACTATATTAGCTATCTGCCAGTGAAAGTCCCGTCACAATCGGTCCAGCCGTTTCAGAGATTCGCCAGAACAAACAGACAGACAGACAGACAAAATTGTAAAAAATGTTATTTTGGTATATGTACCGTGTATACATCACTATAAATTTAGTAAAATGCGGTTATTTTGATATTACAAACAGACACTCATAACATGAGTCTTTTGTAGTAACAATAATAATATTAAATGTCAATGTAACCTTTACCTTACCTTAGTTACTTCTTCCTTCTTATTCGCTCATTTTATGCTTGATACATCATGTTGCTAATGGTTTTGAAATACATTTTAGCAATTTAAATAAGATTTTAGGACAATCTATTTTTGTACTTATGAATAAACATTTTATGTAAAACAATTTTGAGATAAAATGTCATTCTATTTAAAATTGAAAATTTTCAGAAAACAAATTTATCGTAATTTTTAATTAAAAGTTAAAGGATATTTCACCGACTAAACTTATTACCGCAATGTTACATCAAAGATATTTTTCAAACATTTTGAAATGAGCTTGTGATTTGAAAGACGAGAATAAATTAAAGTCGAATGTTAGTCTCGTTTCTTACGATACAAGTATATTATCTTTCAAAGGCGAGGCAGTCTTACACTCGAGCTCATTAAACTTTTCGAAACTCAATTTACTCCCGGGCTTCAATTTTTTTTCAATATAATCACCGATCAGATAACGGTAATATTCGCGAGACAAGACGAAAACGGTTTATCGAAGAAATCAGGGAAGGCCCCGGGAGACAAGAGAATTAAGGAGTCCACTAATGAGATGATGATTGCGTCCCGCGCCCCGATTGTCGCTCGCTTCTTTTGCATTTTATTTTTTCTCCTCATTTTTCTTTCTGCTCCAGCCAACAGTTGAAATGCAGAATGCGTCTTTGCCGGCTTTGTTGTTCGTCTGAGGACTTATGCAGATTTCATTAAACGTTTTCTCCACTCTGTTTAAGTTATATGGAGAAAATAAACTTTCGATTGCAAATTGTTTTGTCACTCGCTTTTTACGGCTCGCGCTAAGTTCTCTTTACAAATTAAGTTTCTCTAGTTTCGTTTTCAGCAACAAATGTTTTTCTTAGTTTTGGGTAAACGAATTTTTCGCTTGAGCTACGTCGTCGACCTTATTACTCCATAAACTTGAGCATTTTGCTAGCATAAGTAGCTACAACATCTAAATATATATATCTCTGTGCTCGAAAACGAAAGTTACTTTTAAGAAAACTTATACAATTAGTAGCTGACCTCGCAAACGTTGTTTTGCCATATAGCTATGTTATTAACCCCCCCACCCCCATTCCGTATAACTTAGGGGTATGGAAAATAGATGTTGGCCGATTCTCAGACCTATGAACCCCTGACCCCCCTCCCCCCTCATCCGTATAACTTAGGGGAATGAAATATAGATTTTAGCCGATTCTCAGACCTACCCGATATACATACAAAATTTCATAAAAATCGATCCAGCCGTTTCGGAGGAGTATGTTAACTAGCATCGTGACACGAGAATTTTATATATAAGATATAGATGGTGTATAGATTAAAAGAAACATCATCACCTGTGGTAACAGTAACCGCCTAAAGCGCCAGCGGTCGCGGCTTCGATCCCCGTACACGATAAAAATTATTATATAGAAGATATATATAATAATTTATTTATAGATTATACAGATATTTTGTTCTGATGGGCAGAGAGAGGCATATGTGATTGTAAGATATATGTCCCGGACTCTTGACACATCCCGACTGGATTTATATCCGGCTGGGACGAATGGGATCTACTCGTTAAATGTGAAAATTTTATTTATTGGTTAAAAATGTATATTTGCTGTGTTGATATCATGTATATAAACTTTGTACCACTTTTTACGAAAATTGCGAGGACGGAGGAGTATGAAATTTTATACACTTATAGTTTATATAGAGGAGTGCAGAGTGCTAGTAGTTTTTTTACTATGTATTAAACTATATTAAATCAATAAAAAAACATTACACAGCATGTATTTGACACACACACACACACACACACACACACACACATATATACTCTTTTGTTGATTGTCAGTCTGTAGTCAAACTGAAATTTTTTAAAAAGGTTTTTTATTTTCATTACTTTTTGATTTTCTTTAATTTAAACTTTTAAACTCTGAGCGACCACTAGTATATATTAATACGCCAAGGTTAAGATTTTTGCCAACCTTTTTAGAAAAAACCTCACAATTAATACACATAAATTATATGTCATTTTATAGATATTTGCTTGCTCTATCGACATCCACAACTAAAAAGTTTATTATTGCTTTTGTTTTTGTAAAATAATTAATTATCAAAAATATATATAATGGCTTTAATTTTGAAACAACGTGCAACAGCGTTATACAATTATAGATAGATATAGTTTCTAATAAGGTTGCACCTGGCAATGTCGACCATTAATTGATCAAACAATCACTAATAATGATTATTGCAATAATCTTATAGTAACGATCGGTAATCTTAAAATATCTGTATTTATACAACTGATTATCAAATATATAAAGACATAGAAGAAGCTATTAGCTAGATGAATACATAATTTTTAACTTTTATCGTAAAAGTCATTTTAATTCAGTTAGACAATGAAAGGACCAAGTGTTCACAGCAACCGTAGCCCTGCCTATAACAAAAAAATTAATAAGTGATGCATCTTTACTGTCCTCTGTATATTTATATTTAAGACAAGGGCCGTAGCATGTGAGATATTTATTTATTACACTTGCTACAATCTCTAAATATACTTTTAAACACTTCAGAGTATCATTTATCTCTTACATGGCGACAATAAGAGAAACGACTGTTACAAGTTTCTACAACACATTACCATACATGATATAATACGAAGGTATCCGAACAAATCTATGCGGTCCTTGAATAACAAATATAGCGTGAACAACCGCAGTAAACTTGCTTACGATCCGATCGCGACATAAGACGACATTGCTACCTCATCGCCACCATATCACTCGCGATGTATTTCACGCTCACCGCTTTAACCTGCTAACTTACATCCAAGATCGTAGATATTGGTTATATTTTCATTATGTTATGATGTTTGAGAGCGTTTTATATATATTAAGATATGGCAGGTAATACTTTAGATTGATACTCTTGATACCATACCATTTTTTATTTATTTATTAACTTCTTTAGTGAACAATTCACAAGATATAATCAAAAATACTATTGAGCTTGATGTTTACTCGGAATGTGAACGTGTGAATTGATAAAAAAAAATAACACTTTAACAATATGTATTCAGCCTGTAACATCCCACAGCTTACAATATGCCTCTTTCTCCATGTAGGATAAAGATTGAAGCTTAATCCAACACGCTGCTCTACTCCGGTTTGCCGGATATGTTCCCAGTAATGATCGCTATCAGATGTTTTTTAAGACAACAAGTGGGACAGACTACTTAACGTACTCTCCGAGGCACATTGGGAAGCTCACAAACCGGAAAGGATTTTTTTACACGTTACAAGTATCCACCCCGAGTGGGAATCGAACCCGCAAACCGTCGGTGTTTTAGGTGACTACTCGCACTACTATACCAGAGCGGTTGTTGTACCACTTCAACAATAACTAAAAATTTCAAAATCATACATATTATCATACAATATATGTTATTAAGTGTTTCCCTGTATAGATAGTATGATATAGATTACAAATTTTTCACCGCTGGGTATTGACCCTTTTCTTTTATCTTTATCATTGAATAAATGTACGGATTCGAGTTATGTAAAATTACTAACTGTTTAAAATCAGATACAATTAAATTAATACATTAAAATAAGGTTAAATTAATTAAAGCTCATTTAAACGAGTTCCTATATCTGTAACACATAACATCGTATGGCATAACACCATAATCTAAAACTTTGATTGTCCTTATTGCGTAATACTTTCTATATCCATACACTCCATACCTATTACGTTAAAAAACCATACGCGTTCAATGTGTATATTTAGTTCTCATAAACTTTATTTTTACAGAAAAATGAAATAACTTTTAAAGTACAATTATAAACTTATGTAATCAGAACTAATGGCGCTATATCAACGCCACGTTGGCGCAACGGTTACAGCCATGGATTGTACCTGTTGAACTGGCGGTTGCGGGTTCGATCCCCGCACATGACAAACATCTGTATTGGCCATACGGGTGTTTGCCGTGATCTGGATGTTTGTGCAGTCCTTGTGGGTCTCCCCACCGTGCCTCGGAAAGCAATTAATCTGTCGGTCCCGGTTGTTTTCATGTACACCTGATAGCAATCGTTACTCATAGTAGGGAATATATCCGCCAACCCGTATTGGAGCAGCGTGGTGGATTAAGCTCTGATCCTTCTCCTACATGGGGAAAGAGGCCTATGCCCAGTAGTGGAATATTACAGGCTGAAGCGTAAATCAGAACAATAGCTTTTACGAGTCTATAATTGTCTGTCGTGTTATTGATTTCTAGCTAAAATGACAAACGCCGTGTAATTAATTTATACCGCAATACAACCGAAATTTAAAGCATACGGAGATATTTTTCAATGTGCACGCCCCGAATATAGGGCAATCTAAAACCGTTGAAGCTAAAGCCAGTACATGGAGAATTCGAATCACGTACGGAGGCCATCTTGACGTTAGAACAAGCTCAACGGGCCATACACAACCTACCTAGTGGTCTAAAATACAATGCTCTCGAAATGTTATCGAAAAATTCCAACCGCAGTGAAGTTGATAATTGGATTGCAAATACGATGGTTGCATTAATTGCTTACCGATTTGATGTTAATTGTGTAAAGGAAACGAGTTTTCAGTTGTTAAGAAATTTCCTGACGAAATTGTGAAGAAATATTTTAACGATTTTTAAAATGCATTGTTACATAAGTGTTATATCTAACTTAGGTGCATTTTAAGTTTACTTTTGAAGTAGAAACTTACATACAACACTTAAGACATATTTGTTCAATATTTTTACAATTATGTATAGTTGTAGTTTTTGGAAAAGCTAGAATAGTATTATGTACCCCAATATAAGTACATTTTGAAGTTTATTTTTGGTATTAAGTTTTGGTATATTTAAAAAATCAACAGCAGAAATATATATGCGTGTGTGTGTGTGTGTACTTTATATATAACCAAGTTGACGTTTTGATGTAATAGTAACAAAATTCTATTAAAGTCAACGATCAGCATTGCAACAAAAACTAAAATTACGAATATTAAAAAAAAAAACCTTTTATACCTACCTAGATTAATCGTTAAATTGTTGTTTTCATTCCATGATAAATGTTTCATCTTTATTTATGCAAATGCGATTAGAAAACAACAGCATCAAAACAGGCAAACAAAAATACCATTAAAATTACGATCCTATTTATATCCATTTTCATATTCAATAACCGCTTACTCAACTATGTGATGCTGGTATCGGGTCTCGCAATTCGAAGCACGTCTCCGCTGTCTTAACATCTGGATTGTTTCGCCGCGTCTCCGGCTTGTTTAATACCGCAGTCCGGCTACTCGCAGGTCTTATTCAGTCTCCACGTGCCCTTTATATTAGCCAACTTTCGAACTAACTCTATTGCGCAGCGTTATGAAATTTTTAAAGTTCTGGACCAATATTTTTATTTCCATACAGTTTCTTAAATGATATTACTAATTTTTATTTTTATTTTACGTGAATACTATTCTTGCAACGCAAACATTTTTTATTACTTCAAAATATAAACTTTAACATTTGAATCAATAAATATTAATTGGATAAGTTAATACAACTAAATCTTTTTTTACTTAACAGGTTAATTTAAAGTAACACACCGCTGGAATATTGGCACTTAAAAGACTAAATACAATTTTACTTTGTAACCGAACTAAAAATTGCCGAGAGGGAAAGCGTAAAAAATGAAGCTGAAAGTTAAGTTCGAAGCGCCCAGTCGCTAGAATTCGATGTTATTCGTTGGCACTGGAGTTTTAATTTCATTCTGCGACCACTCGCGGCAAACCTTGTTAGAAGTTTAAATTGGCATTTCTCAGTCATTGTTAGATGTTATTGAGTAACTTCTCGTGCCATCTACGACACTGTTAGGCGCTTCTAAATGTGGCAAAGAAACTAAATTAAGGAAAATATGAATGTACTGAAAATGTAAAACATAAAACGAAACAAGTAGGTGTTCCGATGTTTTTTCTTTTTATTTCCTTATTTAGTATTTTATTTATAAGAACGATTTTTTAGGATTTTATATTTACATTCTTTTACTCAATTAAAAAAATACCATATTTTGGGAGTGTGAGGAACGGGGTTTTGAGTTCCTCGTCCGTCATCGCAAAGGGAGGATCCTCCAACCAGACGGGAGTTGTTGGCTACTGGCCCAACAGTTGTTGTCGGGTTCTTGTATATATATATACTCAATCACTCTGATAACTTTGATAGCGCAATGTAGGATACGTCAGTTTTCTCTAGTTTTATATGTCCCGAGATAGATGTCGCTACAATATATTTACCTAAAACTATTATTCACTCTTATAAAGGGATCCTAATTATATTTGACACTCCAGTATTTTATTATTGATTTTGTGTAGACAGACAAAATGCCTATAATCGGACCCTAGGGCTTCATCATTACAGCCTATACAGGCCACTGCTGGACATAGGCTTCCACAAGTTTACGCCAGAAATAACGTGAACTCATGTGTTTTGCCCATAGTCACCACGCTGGGCAGGCGGGTTGATGACCGCAGGGCTGGCTTTGTCGCACCGAAGACGCTGCTGCCCGTCTTCGGCCTGTGTATTTCAAAGCCAGCAGTTGGATGGTTATCCCTCCATCGGTCGGCTTTTTAAGTTCGAAGGTGGTAGCGGAACTGTGTTATCCCTTAGTCGCCTCTTACGACACCCACGGGAAGAGAGTTAACTGTTATTATTAGATAAAATTTATTTCTATTAGAGGCACTAGTAGTAGGTAAGATAAATAATACATTTACGAAGGTAAAAAATACTAAGATGTATAATTGAATACGACACCCATGGGAAGAGAGGGGGTGGCTATATTCTTTAGTACCGTAGCCACTCAGTACTAGGGCTTATAGGCCACATTTAGTAATGCTGCGTTAGAAAAAAAATAGTTTTGTATATGGATGTAATATTATGATCTAACATATTTTTTTTCTGTAAGCCAGATTAGTCACGATAGTTTTTTATTCCCTCTCGTAATATCTTAGACTACATATTTGGAAGGCTCCACTTGAGCTGTAGTAATCCGCCACGCACTCGGATTGGAACGCACAGCTTCCAGTAAAACGTAATAACATTTTTATAAAAATCTTTCGACGATCGTAATCCCCATATGTGGATATCTAAGAGCACGTGGCCGATAGACTGGGATTACGAGTGACGTAAATACACACATAACACATTTATGTTTTTTATGATAAAAGTTTTTAAATTGAAGACCGTTGCAGAATAATATAAAAAAAAATCTATTTTGAAGGTTGTCTTTAAAAGATCACCATTAGATATAAGGCCGACTTGGCACCTTTTAATGTACACACATTAATATTGTATTTCCTTATATAATTTCAAATGTGAAATAAAGTGTTAAATAATAATGGTAATGTTACTAGTAACACGCTTCTAGTGCTCCTGCCGTTGCGTTGCAGGCGTCCATAAGCTACGGTTGTACGCTTACACCCGTGTATTTTTTACGTGGGAAAAATCCATCATGGATACCCAGACTCCTACTGACTAAAAAACCACCACGTGTGAGCAGTCGTCCGCCTGGATGGGGCGAGATGGGGTCGCTCTAGCATTCGCCTCCTCGCAAACAGCCTATTATTAGGTTCAAATGGAATAACCAGTTTAAGATGATTAATAAGTTCAAAAAATTTCCAACATACAAAAAGTTAAAAACTTATGGGAACACAGACATGAATCCAAACCAACATTTAAATATTTTATTTAAAAAAAAACTGCTAAATTATATATATTTTGCTCATTTTATCATAAAATCAATGAGATGTTACACGAGCTCGTAAATAAAACTAATATTCTGAGCTTATATTAAAATATCAACGGATACTGTTGAGTTATAATTAAAAAGTCAATATAAATAAAATTCTCAATTAAAACTTTTCGAATCTGCGTATTTTCAAATCTGCGTATGAAGGTAAACAAAAAGGTTTTGCGTTTCGTGTAATGGTTGCTTCAATTTTACTCTGAGAGTATATTTCTAATATCATATTGTTTTACACTTAACCCAAAGTTTAGACACATTTATTTTACCGGAAACCATTCTGTCAATTACATTTCCACAAAAGAGATAATTACTATGGTAATTATTGAAAAACTGTATTAATTAAGATTCCTTAAAATTCAATTATTATTATGAAATTCATTCATTCCATCTACGTGTGTGTGACTACTTTCATCTGGCTACTACCCGCGACTTCACATTTCATTCATTCACTTTTTACGATATTTATGTCGCAAATAATATGCTTACTTCTCCTGTACCTAAACACAAATTTTAATTTATCTTCGAAAATGGCAAACTTTCGTGCAAAATTTCATCTTTCATTTCAATCCCCTTGTACCTTTTTCCTCCGTTTCAATGGTTAAGCGTGATAGCGTAACAGAGAGAAAAAGAGAAATAGAGTTATTTTAGCATTTAAAATATTAGTAGAGATCAAATATAAGTACGTTATATAAAACAATATAACTTACTTCCCACATTCAAAGGGTCGCAAAGGAAGATTCGCTTTAAGATCTAAGTTTTTACACCAAGTACTTTCTTTAAATTGCCTAGACAGTCATTAATGAGTAAGGTTGAAAGTTAAGCCTCTTTCAACTATCCAAGCGCTGACTGTTCGTAATTCTGCTTCTAGAATTATAAAGCTATCACTACACGGTTAATACACGGTTAATACACGGTTACTTCTTCCACTCAAAGTTCAGTTCAGAAACCAAAATAATAACCATGTGCTCCCAGAACAAAGCGAACGTCAGCATCTCCAGTATGAACGATTGTCACAAGCTAGTGCTCTGACCACTTCACCAAATTTTCTTCATATTACAATTATAATTTTCCATTATCTACATAAAATTTATTAATTTGTATTAACATAAAAATATATTGTAGAAAACAGAAGGACATATTGTTTATTTTACTTACAATACATGCATAAAACAAATGACGTAACATTTAATGGATGGTTGTCTTAAAAAGCGTACCGCGACCACTCGCGCCAAACCTCGTTACAAGTTTAAATTGACATTTCTCACAGTAACGGTTAGATGGTATTGGGTAGCTCAGCTCGGTGTCTCCGTCACTCGTCGGTAATTCTTATTTAAAATGTATGAGGTACCGTTCCTTGAAAAATTGTAGCTACACCGCGAGACGAGCCCGTTCGCCGTCATGTAAATTTCTTATTTATACGGTGTTGTTTTATTTTGTATTACAGGTAATTCTGTTTTTATTAGCGATTGACGTACGAATTGCATTATTATTTGACGGTAGTTAAGATAAAAAAATATTATTTTTTTCTGTTGAAATAAAGTATAAGTACATTAGTTTGGTAAGATATGCCTATGCTTACTATTTTATGTAATCTATAGGACACCTACTATAGGCTTGATACTATTAAAAATACTATATTTAAAGCGAAATAAAAGGTCAGACGAGGTAAGAACATGATATTAAAACTTACGGCTCCCGAAGAAAAAAATCTACTTCGAAGTTTAATCTAAAAAGAAAGTTTTTACAAAGTATGGGCAGAGGGTATAAACGATGAAAGTCTAATTTTAATACATAACAAATAACTTTGTATGAGTTTTTTTTTTTTTTTCATTCTATAGCAACTTAAGTACTGCATATACGCACACGTACCTACATTCCTCAAGACAGTCCACGTATATATTATGTAAATATATTATGTAACAAATGTAAATTTGTAATGTAGAATTTGAAATTTCCTTCAAATTCTACATTACAAATTTACATTTGTTACTAGTCATTTATAAGAGACTCTTGTATCTTGAATGATATAATGCTAAAACAACAACCACTCTGGGGTTGTGTACTGTTGCTTAAAGGCGTAATTGTGTTATGTTAACATAAGCGGTCGTGGGTTCAATTCTAGCTCAAGGTACAAAATATCTGTTTTCGGTCTAAATGTATCTGTTCTTGTCAGATTCCCCACAGTTCCTTGAACGTAAATTGGTATGTTTCTGTATTTATCATAGAAACTTGACACCAATCGTCACTCATACTTGAAAATATATCCGCCAACCTCAGTATAACAGCATGATAGTTTAAGCTCTGATCCTTTTCCAATATTAAGATAAAGGCCTATTACCAGCAGTGGTATTTTGCAGGCTTAAACAATTAATCAATTAATTAACGATAAATATAGTTTAACTTTAAATAAAAAACTGTATTAACATCTTATATCACTTTACTTTGCCTAACAAAACCAATGTATTACTCAATTTTTAATATAGTTCAAATTGCATTACCAAATGGATAATGGAAATTCGCTTTTTGCAAAGACGCAAATCAAGTTAGTTACGTAATATTTATTACGTGATACGTGAAAATTTCTGTTACATAAAACACACTGTCTCGAGCATATAAAATAACTTGAGCCATATTTACAACCGTTGTTATTACTACCTCACGAATATTTTATAAAAACACGTTTATTAAAAATAGGTGATACGCTATAATAATACAAGCGAGTATTAGAGATGCGTACAATATACCACGTATAACAGTGAACAACAATTGATACATTCAAAGAAGAAGAATGAATAAACAAAGTCTTTAACGTGTATAGACACGATCGTCTGTTCCTAAGGTAAGCAACTTAATGTTTTTTTATAAGTAACAGCCATTCTGATACAGATTTTTTTGTGAAGAGTATTAAGGAATAATAAGTTAAGGAATATTCTTAATGAGTTAACATATAAAATAAAAGAAAAAAATATAGTCCTTTAGTTATTTAAATTAATATGCCGCAATTTGCAGATCATAATTCCGTTACAATTTTTTTTTTTTTTATTTAGCGAATCTATTTCATAAAAAGACAGATTCTAAATTAAGCAAATTTTTTCCAATACTTATAAGAGAGCCACAGATACAACATTAACATCCACCAAACTAGATAATAAAAATTTGTTTATTACTGAAACATTGAGGAACGATCAATCAACTTCTCAATCTTACCTATGTGAGGAGCTCCTGAAATATATAAAATTAGCTGGAACAAACAGACAGACAGATAGCATAAATTGTAAAAAATGTTATATTGGTATATGTAACGTATGTACATACATTTGCATTTAATAAAAGCGGTTATTTTAGTATTACAAACAGACACTCCAATTTTATAAATTTTTATAGACTGCCTGTGCCCGCACTTCGTCCGCGTGGGATTAAAAAAAAATATTATTCTGTTCGCGAAATAAATAATTTTCTAAAATAAATGTAGCCTAAGTTATAGTTCGCGTCATGTAAAAAGAACGCTGGCCTTGAAGCTGCGCAGAAGCGATTTATCGGTCTATTTGGTGGTATGGGGTAGGGGACGGGAGTGTTTATCACGTATCGCATGCTTGCCGGTGTGCTATTGGTTAGACAGTTCGACGTCGACTCAAAATATTATCGCGCACAAAAGTTTTAAATTACGAAATAGTTTTACATAGAGAAGTGAGAAAAATTATTTATAACATATAATTCGCGTCATGTAAAAAGAACGCTGGTTATCAAAATGCGCATAGGCGATTTGCAGTGTTGCCAACTCTTAAAAAAACTTTTTCATACTGTCCATTTTTTGAAACAGTCTTATTGGTAAACAAACCACTGTCAATCGTAATTCAAGTTTTTTCTGCATTTATCACTCACTTTCACAACACATTAGCATACGGACACTTGTGAAACTCCATTTACTATTTATTTCACTAAAAACAAATATCAATTTATCATTTTAAACACATAAAAACTATTAAAATACGAATATCGAGAGGATAGATAATTAATATTTTTGTATACGACATTTCAATATCTAAAAAAAAATGTTTTTGCTTTTGTTTAAAAAAAATGTAATTTTGTAAAGTGATAATTATTATATTTATTTAGTCCGAATTATTCGCACTGGTATTTCTAGTATTTTTTAACGTACCTACCAATAACCATTATACGAAGCCGCGAGTAAAGCCTATTTAAAAAAGGAAACAGTAGTACTTTTGTGCGCGAGTATACCCATGCGCAAACGCACCCCGTCCAGTTTCTTTCAGCGTTCTTTTTACATGACGCAAACTATACTCCTTATTACATCAGCTATCTGCCAGTGAAAAGCCCCGGCAAAATCGGCCTAGCCGTTTCAGAAACTAAAAAAAAGGAGAAAGGAGCCGGCAGACGGTGTCCTACCCAGAATACGGCTACCAAATTTGATTGCTGACATACCGATATCAGCGCCACCTAATTGGTTTAATTGTGTTATTAAACCATCCATGAACTCATAGAAATATACATACAACATTTTAACAAAATCGGTTCAGCCGTTTAGGAGGAGTTCAGTGACAAACACATGCACAGAAGAAATGTATATATATAAAGATATATTTTGTTGTAGATTCTTTTTACAAATTCCAACCGTAAAAGTGTCTCCTTATATTCTTATAACAATGCTGTGAGAGTAGTTAAATTGGACGTGAAACTGGCAGAGGACGCGTCAGCACTTCATCCCAAACCGACCTTCGATACGTCGCAAACATTCCTATGTACGAGCTACATGTTGGTAAGTCTATGTTTATTTTGTAAAATAACATTTGACGTATTAAAGTCGATAACTGTAGAGGAGGGAATAAGATCATATGACTGTAGTTCACATAAGGCAAGTCACATAAGAGTTCGGGTGTAATAAAACTCCTAGAAAACAGCTACGAAGGCTACATTCTAAAGATTTATACAAGTAACAGTCGTGGGATGTGCGGTACGGAAAAACGCCCAAGTGATCATACATTTATTTCCTCAAGACATATCAAAAAGTATAGATTGATACATATGTATTTCTGTTAAAATAATTGTGTTTGCTCGCAAACGAAAAAAAACCGACTTCAATTACATCGAATTAATACTACGTAGATCGACGAAAAAATAGTCAAGTAACTACGATCAAACGACGTTATCAAAGATTACTCAAAAAGTAGTTATCAGATTTCGATAAAATTTATATGTGACCACATGATAAACATCAGCTTTCGATTAAATTAAAAATTATCAAAATCGGTACACCCCGTAAAAAGTTATTGCGGATTTTCGAGAGCTTCCCTCGATTTCTCTAGGATCCCATCATCAGATCCTGATTTCCTTATCACGGTACCAAACTAGGAATATCCCCTTTCCAACAAAAAAAGAATTATCAAAATCGGTATATCCAGTAGAAAGTTATGCGGTATAATACAACGTAGGTCGACAAAAAAAGTCAAGTAAAAACGCATTATTAGATATAACTCGAAAAGTAGTTGTTAGATCCCAAATAAATTTAAATGGGACCAATTGACACACACCACCTTACGATTAAAAAAAAATTGTCGAAATCGGTCCACCCGGTCAAAAGTTCTGATGTAACATACATAAAAATAAAATAAAAAATAAAATGAAAAAAAAACCGACTTCAATTACATCGACAAGTAATACAACGTAGATCGACGAAAAAATAGTCAAGCAACTACGCGTTATCAAAGATTACTCAAAAAGTAGTTATCTGATCTCAATAAAATTTATATGTGACCACATGATAAACATAAGCTTTCGATTAAATTAAAAATTATCAAAATCGGTAAACCCAGTAAAAAGTTATTACGGATTTTCGAGAGTTTCCCTCGATTTCTCTAAGATCCCATCATCAGATCCTGGTTTCCTTATCACGGTACTAAACTAGGGATATCTCCTTTCCAACAAAAAAAGAACTATCAAAATCGGTACATCCAGTAGAAAGTTATGCAGTATAATACAACGTAGGTCGACGAAAAAAGCGTCAAGTAAAAACGCATTATTAGATATAACTCGAAAAGTAGTTGTTAGATCTCAAATAAATTTAAATGGGACCAATTGGCACACACCACCTTTCGATTAAAACAAAATTTGTCGAAATCGGTCTACCCGGTCAAAAGTTCTGATGTAACATACATAAAAAAAAAAAAAAAAAAAAAATACAGTCGAATTGAGAACCTCCTCCTTTTTTGGAAGTCGGTATAAAAAATATTTATACGAGTAAATTACAAACAAAAAAATAACTTTTATTGTAGGCGCTTATATTTTGTGCTTATTTTTATTGTAAATACTTTTAAATTTCTTTTTAAAGGAGGAAGAATTTTAATCTTATAGACCGTACATAAATTATGTCACACAGAATTTTACTGTTTTGTAAATTCCCCCCTCCCCTCCCTCCTTCATCAAGCTCAGTCATATTTTCATTGACCACTTAAAAAATACTACATAACAAAAACTAGGCCATAAGAATTATTTCGTGATTAACAATAGCACACATGTTAATAATAATAATTTATGTGAAAAAATCATCAGCTTGTCATATCGTCACGGTAAGCAAAGACCACCCTCCTGTTTATTTGCGAACGATTTTTATGGACAACTCCTTATGAACGTGTGAAACGATAGAGACTGAACGTAATGAACAAGTAATCACAGAAATATAATTAAGTTTTGTAACCTAGGCAATGTGTAAATAAAAATACTTCATTATCCAAAAAAAGTAAATTTACACTAAATATATATTTTTTAGGCGATAAAAGTGGTGCAACAAGAGCGTTCATGATTTATCCCACGAGCGTTCATGATATAGGTTGTAGATATGTAATCAGCAGTGAATTCAGTTTATAAAACTTCAATTATCTTTTTGATTTATTATTAAATTGTTTTGAATTTCGAAAAATTATTTGATCAAACATACATAAGAATATCATTTTATTATATCAACGTTGGTTTCAACCTAAACGGTCGTCCTTTTTTAAAATCATATACCGCATGTAGCCCGCGCTTTACAGAAACAATATCTGGAGCAGAAACACGAAATATACCGGACATTTGTACAAACATTTGTACGGGTCTTGCTGAAAATTCTATAAAGACAAGGTCACTGATGTCGCCCGCATTGCGTTCTCGAGGAATTCTTACACCGCTGTGTTCAACCCGTTTAAATAAGCCTATGAGATAAACCTTTTTTATAATTGCTTACAAAGCTAAAATGACGAACGATTATTTTAAAAGCGAAGCAAGAAACAAAATAAAAATAATGTAGAATGAATTATCATAAGAAATTTAGTATTTCACTTATTTTGTAACAAAACGAAGCTCTGTATATGAAATTTTAATTAAAATTTTATTTTTAACAAAAACAATAAAAAAGCATATAAAAACATATCATAATTAAAAATTTCATAAACATACTCATACAACAAGTCCGGACGAGATCAAAGCAGCACCCAGAAACTAAAACAAATAGTGAAAACGTACAAAAACAATGAATATTTACGCGCTACTGGATTGTTAACTATGTTAACGTAACACCCCACCTTATTATAATAGCAAGCAACATTGTCTGTGTGAAGAGGTTTTGCATAAAATGCATTTTTTTAAAAACACGGCTTCATATTTACGCCCTCAGCTAAATGCGCGCATACTACGGAATAATAATGAGATTGTGTCAGTGTTTTCATTTCACTACTTCGACTATGTTTAGTCAACTAATAGAGACAATAAAATAAATTGATGCTATATAAAACACATGAGAGTAATCGACTGTGATAGGAATTTTATAAATTGCTTCTTAAAAGAATATTTCCAGAAATTGTTAATTGTTTTTGAAAAATATTAAAATTAATTTTATTTGGAATTAAAGTATAAAATAAAAGTAGAAAATTAATTTTTCTTTTTTGTCGTTCAAGTTCTTTGTTACCATTTTTGTGATCTAAGTATTACTATGATATGAAATTTAATCAAACTACGAGTACTTCAACACACTTTTGTTACCTTGGCATAATGGTATGAAATTAAAGAATAAGTCAAATCATTTATCATCCATTCATTGTTACATAAAATTTCATAGGACTACCGTATTATTATTTTTAAGTGTACAGCACATAATGTTTGATATTGTTTCGATTTATTTCGCTGGCTTTGTGTAATTAATAAATTTTTATCTTGTTCCAGTTTTTTCAGTTGATTTTCTATTAGTTGTTCTTCACGCAGGCAGGTTTTTTGTTTTTTTTTTTATTTATTTTTTTATTGTTCATGTATCATTGTTATTTCAAAGAAATTCATCTGTGTATGTATTTTATTGGTATTGTTTTATAATTTTTATATGAAATGGAAAATTCACAAGTGCTCGAAAACTTCAGTTCAAAGTAAGTTTATAAAAGTAGTTTACTCTTTCAATTTTATTATCCTTGGAGTGATGTAAACAATGACGATATCAAATATTTCAAATATAAATAAAAAAATGTCTAATTATAATACTCTTATATTCATTTTTATTTTATTTTTCCAAAATGGAGTTTTCATCCCATTTGCTAAATCTATCGATTCTTTCGAAATACACATTTTTTCATATTGGAATAGGTATATAATTACGTCGTTGTCTGAATCGGAAGAACTTTCCCATAAAATTTCTTGTATTAAAGACATACCAAATAGAAATATCATTTTTAAATAGATTCAATAATGACGTAATGACGGAATTTAACATAGCATTAACGTTAAGCGGTGTGTCGTTATAGCTATCGTTACAGTATGACGTCATTTTAACCATTGTCAGATGGTGCGACGCATTTTTGTCTTGACTATCGATTTAACGAAAAAATATAACGTTAACGTGAGATTTTTAACGTTAAAATCAGTTGGTGCAACTCATCCTAAATCAGTTGGTTGTTACTGTGTTACGAAACACAGACATTTTACTCAAAGCAAAAAAATCTCCAATTTGACGTAAATACTAATACCAAAACATATACCTAATATACTTCTAATATTTTAATAACGTTTTTACATATTATTTTGACTCGTGTCCATAACATTTCATAATGTGTACGTGATATTAGAAAAACATTGAACGCTATCTGCGTTTGAACAAACAAAACCGTAGCGAACAAATTATAAACTATAATATTCTAAATTAACCTACATAAAGTTCATTCTGTGATAACAATCGCAAATCGTTCGTTATTAACATTGTTACACAAACGAACGTACTCGATGTCCTATTCAATCCAAATCAAAACATCTAATATTCAATTCGATTTGACAACGGAATATAAACAGATGTCATTTAAAACTCGTGGTGTAATATAATTATGTTGTATCATCAAGCAAGCTTTATGCTATGATGAAACATGACATAATATCATATTTAATTTTCCATTATTCTGCAATATATCAAAAAAAGGTGGAGGTTCTAAATTCATTATTATTATTATTTTTTTATTTGATGTAACTAATAACTTGCATAACTTTTTCCCGGGTTTACAGATTAATCGAAAGCTAATGCATATCTCCTCACATTAAAATTTAATCAAGACCTAGTACTTTTTAAGTTAAGTTATATTACTTGTCTTTGTAACTTGAAATCGGATCTTTTGTTTGCAAGCAAACACAATTACTTGTAATATACATTTCATAATAAAGTGTTATTTTCGTAATTTATGTAAATAAAATCATTTGTTACTCCTTGCACCGACGTAAATGTATAATGCTATTTTGTCTTGGTATTTTCAAGTTTTCTTTTTTTGAAAATATAGTCATAAATAAAAATCATATATTCATTATGTCCTATACCTAAAGGTTGTCTGAAAGAAATCGCTCTTAGCGATAAGACCGTCTTTGTACATCTTTCTTTGTATGCCTCACTTTTTTTTTGTAATGTTTCTTTTACAGCTGAAGGTCAAAAATTCAATTTATAACAACAATTTCGCCATCCAAATACAACTGGTACACAAAACTCAATTACAATAAGGCTTCGAATGAATAAAATAAATTGTATAAAATAATCATTTAGACAAAACAATTTGTTAAATTTTCAGTTTAAAAATATACGAAGCAAAATGAAAAAAAAAGAAAAAAGAGGAAAGGCTTTTTAATATTGAAGAGTAATGCCTCTTAATCACTTCGAAGCAGAAGGCGAAGTACTTAAATAATTTAAACGAATGCAATAATCCTGACTATCCAACCTCCATTGATCAGAAATAGACTTGAGACTGGACATTTTTAATCGTCACAACTGCCTCTTTTCTAGCTTCTTTTTATATTAATCGTAATAAATCAATTTTATGATAATCTACAAGTATATAACAAAAAAAAATCTCCGCGTTATTGAGAAGTGTAAGCTGACTTTATCTCTTTATAACACCGAATTATTACCATTTAACATACTGAATAATTCATGAAACACAAAATTATATAACAATATCAAAATAAATACCAAAACAGCAATGCAAACAAAACCATAAACAATACGACAACGTGAATTTAAAAAAGGAGAAATCTTAAAAATGTTAAATTCCATTCAAAGTAAAAAGGAACTTCTGCATAAAGAGAAGGCAAACTACGTCGAAATATAACGCAATGTAAATAAGGGGCCGTATTAAGCACACGCTAACATAAACGTGAATATTTAAAAGATCGGACAAATTCCGTCGGTCGAAGCACGCGTGAACGGTAGAATAATATTCATCCATGCGATATAACTGGAGATCATAATTTTTGCAAAAAAAAGGTCTCTTTGGTTTCTGGTACGTGTCACGTGTACAAATAGATGGATTAAAGATTGCCATGTTCGATGCCAAATACATTTTGTTGAATTATGCACGTAGAAATTTTTCAGTTTTTACACATCTATATACAAATAATTAAAATTGGAGTTTCTGTTTGTAATATTAAAATACCCGCTTTTTACTAAATGCATTTTGACATTAAATACATGATGTATACACGGTACATATACCAAAATAACATTTTTAACAATTTTTGTTTGTCTGTCTGTCCGTCTGTCTATTTGTTCCGGCTAATCTCTGAAACGGCTGGACCGATTTTGACGGGACTTTCACTGGCAGATAGCTGATATAGTACGGAGTAACTTAGATTACTTTCATTTTAGTTTTTTTTTATAACTTAGCAAATTGAACAATAAATTTTTCTTTAAATTCCACGCGGACGAAGTCGCGGGTGCAGCTAGTTTAATTGACATTTTTTTAACTAGATTAGGTAATAACGATTTAAGGCTACTCAATTATAATTAATTTACTTTTATTTAGTTCTTAAGTTGTGAATTGTAAATATGTATAATGTTTAAAAAATTATTGTCATTAAAAAAAATATTTATAGTTATGCACTTACTTTAACTGAAACTAAACATACTACAAAGTCTCCTTTTACTTAGAAATAAGCACAAAGATTCAGCCTGCTACATCCCACTGCTGGGCATAGGTATTTTTCTCCATGTAGGACTAAAATTTGAGCTTAATCCACCACGATACCCCACTGCGGGTTCGCGGATAAGCATAAAATGATTATATCAATTAAGCAATATAACTATGAAAGTTATATGTTTAAATTAAACTTAGTAGACGTAAAATTCAATAGACAAGATGAAATTATGTTATATAAAGCGTTCCGCCACGTCGGAGACTCTACGTGTTTATGTTAGACGGGAATTGCAAACGTAGTGGCCAGGAATGCCCGTACATAAACTGATTTACTGGAAGGTCCAATTCAGCCGGTTTTCTTGAAAACTAGCCAACGAACCGTTTTGCTTGCACCTTGTTTGTTGTCGCTAAACTCGTTTGTATGCTTCATTTTTAAAAAAAATTATGTTAAGATTAAAATCTATACAATGATGCATCGGTTTTCAATCTATAATTTGCTATTATTTATTGAAGTAATTTTTTTACGCATATTTATCCTTGGGGAGTGAGCTGGTAAATACGTCACAACAGCGTTACAGAAAAGTGTGATCGAGCGAGGTGAACGGAAGTTGAGAGGGAGATATATCTTAAATAAAGCTAAAGAAGTTTTACTTCAATCACACGATTGAAGTAAAACTTCTCGAAGAAGAAGACTTAGTGGTCGAAAACACACTATTTTTTTTTAATATAAAATGAATTTTTTATACATCTGAATATTTGTTCTTAGTGTATAATGCTACTCACTGCGTCTCCGATCTCACCACATCTTTTTTATTATATTTTAAAATTCATAGGAGTATCGTTAGAAAAGAAGCTTATTGCCACTCAGTTCAACTTATTTTATTCTGTAACTAGCGACCCGCTCCGGCTTCGCACGGGTATAAAATATAATTATAGCCTATGTCATTCACTGAAAAAATGATTAAAATCGATCCAGTAGTTTTGATTTAATGAGTAAAAGCCGGCCGGAACCGCCGCAAACGCTACGTACCGCGATTTTTAAATCTGTAATATCTTCGAAAATATTCATTTAAATCATATGCTGTAAAGAGCCATATAGATCTATATTAAATAAAAAATATATTTAAGGTATTTAATTGGATAAGGATTAATGCTGTATTGGTTAAAATCGCTTCGAAAATTAGCCATTATTTGTCGTAAAAAGTAAATGACAAAAAATGTTACTGTCGGATATCCATAAGAGATAGGTATACACCATCGCGGAGTTTTTTGTAGACCTTTTCAATGTGTACAATACTTAGTACATTATTTTGATAAATCTCGTAGGGTTCAGCCTGCGTTTGCAATTTAAGCGAAAAAAATAATTATTATTTACGACATAACATTAGAAAACTCAAAAATAACAGTATTTTTCCACTATTTAATGGATGTTTAAACCTTCCTCTTGAATCAATCTATCTACTAAAAAGAACCGCATCAAAATCCGTTGCGTAGTTTTAAAGATTTAAGCGTACATACATGTGCAGGGACAGAGGAAGCGACTTTGTTTTATACTATGTAGTGATTATAAGCGTAACTCTTGCATGCCGCGCAAACTTTTACACCTTTTTGACCTTCTAAGGTGCAGACTTTTTAAACCCTTTTTTCATTGTGTAGAAAGTAAAAAATAAATTAATAAAATATAAGCTATTTATTTTCAATTTTTTACTTTCGATAGATAAATAAGAACATTTCATGTGATAAATACGTATAGACAAGCGCGGTAATAAAACCTCGCAGACATAACAAGCTTTGACGACCTCGATGGCTGTTCCACTAGTAATAAATGCAGACAGTGAAATAAAAATAAGTGGAAAAACATTGTTAGGGTGAATGACTTTGACAAATCATTATTGGCGCACTTATTGGTTAATGCAATGACTCTCACCTCCTGGTTTCAGTAGTTTTGTATTTTGATACTTGTTAGATTGATTGAATTACTCCTTCGTGAATATATCGCTGTCCCCGAGCAATAAAGCGGTATACGCCGGTTACACCCTTTTTAATGTTATTTAATTTTTGGCTTCTCTGAGTATCAATCTATCACTCTTATTTTTTTCAGTTTTTTTTATATTAGCTATACCTTTTGAAAGACTTTTTATCCTGCAAGAATGTCCCAAATCTGAACGAAAGTACAAAAGTAACGATTATCAAAACCTAAAATAAAAATGTATGCGAAAGTCATTTGCAATTCCTATAGTGATTTATTCTCAGGAGTTTACTGTGGACGTTTACCGTTCGGGTACTGCAGACATATCTCACCACATACCACCAAATACATATTAATCCTTAAGTATGGACGTCATTTTTTCTTAACACTGCTGTGGACGTGTAGTCTCACAGGCTCCTATATACACACAATTTTTTTTTTTGGAGAATTTGATATAAGATCACTTTAAAACTAATTACATATTAAAGTTATGTCGTTTAGCAATTAAATAACGTGCTTATATGATCAAATTTTATTTAAAAAATTATAGAAATATTAAAAATCCAAAATTATGGCTCTTTTCAATCGAAATCTACTTAGGTTACATTTTTAGGTAATAAAAGCAGCCAAACTTATTCCTATAACAAAATAAGTTTTTTTTTTTAAAATATAATGTATAACAAACCAAAAACACAAAAGAACTACTTCATATAACAAATATAAAAAATTTTGACAACAGTCAAATAACGTAAATTTATTGGCAGTCAGTGCACAAAGGTCTAGAATATTGGAGACACACAGGTTTGTTGCACCCAATACAAGCATGGATAATCATCCTATGTTTTTTCGTGGACCAGATTTTATATGCTCTTCTGGCTTCTTGACTGGTTTCTTGATCCTAGACATCTTCTGTAACCATATAAATACCTAAAACTAGAGTCATGGTCGACCTCAGCTCTCCTGGCAGTCGTGTATTTATAAAACGTCTTTGCACATAAGGCACCACAAGCACATGTACTAATTTTTTAAATATCTTTCCGCAGCTTTTGTTTGGTGCATCTTATATAAGATGTACGCATTCATGGTACTCAAGTCTAGGACACGATATAGCAACACCATAGGCTATCTCTATAACTACAAGATTCTTCTCCTATGTCTTGGTCTTGGTCTTGGTCCTGGTCATCATCACTGTCACTTTCATGATTTTGTATCAATTTGGACTCCAATATTAAAAAAAAAATCTTCAGTACTCTCTTCATTGTTAGACTGATTCGAAGCTAATAACAACTAACTCACTTCACCACAAAAGTGGATCTCCTGCACAAAAATTTTTCTCACGGGGTCCTGAACAGAACTCGTAGATGGTCGTTTTGATTTAAAACTACCGGCTTTATTGTTTTTTGACATTTTGTACTTCAAAATCTGATACAAACGTAATCGCTCTTATAAAATATATCATAGGGCAAAAATGGACGTGTAGCCTGACAGGCTCCGGTCAATATTTTGATGGTCATTACTCAGGTGATATTCATTGGAAGACGCAACCCCCTCTCTCGTTGGTAGTTTTATAACTAAAACAAAAGCTACTGAGCCGCTCAACCGCTGGCAGTTAGGGCAAATAGGTGAAACTAGGAAAACGAAAACATCGAGTAGCCTGTGAGACTCCACGTCCATACTTAAAGGTTAAGATAGCAAGCGTCACCACAGACATTTCCTAGAGTATCAAAAGCTTTGAATCCGCATGAGTATTGGAGAACTCCTTTCACGTAATTTCTCCGCCATCTTGATGAGCATTTCAAAACCCGATAACATGTATGCGACGAGTAAATGATACAATAATGAATATTACACAATGTTATAATAATAATTTAAGTTTATATATACGCGTATTATGTACATTAAAATATACTAGCTTTATAATGACATTTACTATCAGAGTCATAAAAAATAACCTAAAACTAAAAACCTTAAATAAATAAATATATATATATATATATATATATATATATATATATATATATATATATATACATTATGTCTGGTTACTCAATTATAATGGAATTTCTATTTCATTCGCAATTCTACATTGCCTCGAAAGATTCATGTACAAAGTATTTACTGTAAAATTCCCTTATTTTGAAACGAGATCAATTCTAAGGCTATGGCAATATTTGCATTTCAAATGAAGAAATTTGCGTTTTCGAATAGTCAATGATATTTTATAAGCTGGAGGCCGGTTAGGTTCTTTGATGAAACTGTGTTTTGGTTTTGATGTTACCTGAAATATATATGTACAACACGGAATCCATTTGATATTAACATAAAATAAATGCCTTTAGCTTGAAAATAATAAGTTTAACTTGGTTGTACCTACGAATTATATATAATTAAGTTATTGTAACTAACGAATGATAACTCTGCCATATTTTGCTCTTATCCATATCAAAGACTAACTGTATTAAATGCTCTTCACATCGAAAGCATCGCATCAAGTGCGGTTTTGAAATCTACGAGGCTTTTATGTGAGTAGTAACTTATATCATATGCATTTGCGTACGTTCACCGCCTCAGTCACCGTGTAGTGCAAAACCGATTTCTGTGTGAACTACTCTTTTGTGCTCAGATGCCAATTCGGTGTTATTTCTGATTCCTTTCGCATTACGATCGAGCATCGTGAATAATGACGACTATGGTAACGTAATTTACCTTTTGCTTTATTTTACACAAACCTCAGTTTTCAAATCACAAAGGGGTACTATTTCAAGGATGTGTTAATGGGCCAAAATTAGTACTGGCACTCATTAAACATGACTTTTGTTTTATATTCAAGATAATGTTATGTTTTCGGTTTTTAATGTTATGTTTATGTTGCCTGTGTTGGTGTTTACGTACCACAAATGTGAAGAAAACTTAATTGTGAAATTACTTCTTTTTCTGTGAATACACATGGAAGAAAATCGTAACAAGTACGTTGCTGACTTTATCCCAAACCCGACCCACAAGCTCACTAAAAGAATACAAAAACATTTGAGAGCAATCCCATACCATGAGTATTTTTTTTAAATAAAATATATAGGATAATTATTACTTTAATATGTAAATAAGTTTGTTTTCTTTTTTTTTTTGTTAATTTCTTTTCTTTTTCATTCTCTTATTTTCACGTTCGTTAATTTTAATTTTAAACGGATAGTCTTAAATAAATAAATAAATAAATAAAATATTTTTTTCAAGTAAGAGATAATATACGAGTATATTATAGCCAACCACGCAGCTCCGATGCGGGCTGGCGGACTATTATGAGTAACGATCGCTATCAGGTGTCCATGACAACAACCAGAACATCTTAACGTGCTCTCCGAGGCACAGTGGGGAGATCCACAAAGACTTACAACCAGACCAGAAATAATTATTTGTATAAACACAAATATCCACTCTGAGCGGTAATCGATCCCGCGACCGTCGATATTTAGGCGCCCCCGACACGGCACACACACCATTACACCAAAGCGGTCGTCGCACGTAAATACGTTACGGACTTTTAATAAATACATATTTGAATAAAGCGACAATATTAGAATAAAGCAATATTAATTCTTCATTCAGAATTATATATTTTAGGATATCGATTTTATTTTGACTCTGATTAAAGATACAGTGACGTCCGTCAAATATGAATGAGCAAGTCATATACGAGATGCCGTAAAAATTATTTACAGAAATTGGTAACACAATTATAGAAATATCGGTAACCAACCCGCCTGACCAACGTCGTAACTATGGGCAACACACATGAGTTCACGCCCTTTTTGGCGCGAACTTGTGGAGGCCTATGTCCAGCACAGAACTGCAATAGGCTGAAGTGAGTTATAGAAATATAGCACTTTTTATAAATCTTCAAACGAAACAAAATACGATCAGAAGAGTAATAAATACATCAAAGAAATCTATATTAAAACAGTAACAATGTATACTTTTAGAATCTTTTCGTATTTAAAGTGAAATATCTCTTTGTAATCTTCATGAATAATATCGGATTAACAGGATTGTCGCAGATCCTTTCTTGGGCCAAATTTATTTTTATCTCATTGCTCGTTTCACGGCTTATACCAATCAGTAAGATCTTTTGCTCACCGGTAAGAAATAATTTGGGGACAGTTTCTTTTAAGTGATAGTATTTAAAATTTTAATTTTCTATGAGCATTTATATTATAAAGCTAAATAGTTTGTCTATTAAAAAATATCGCATCATATACAATATGCGAATTAAAATTCTAAATAAATTACTGCGTATTCTACTGCGTATAAAATTTGTTTACAGAGAAGACTTTAAAACATCAAATGACTTGTAATTTTAGAACAACTAGTGGTCGCCCAGAGGTGAAAATTCGACCATTATTTAAAATTTAAAATAAAGAAAACCAAAATATATTGAAAAAAAAAGAACCTTTTTTTAAATTTTTCAATTTGACTACATACTTTGACAATCAACAAAAAAGTATAATAAGCGTGTGTGTGTCAAATACATGGTCGTGTGTGTAGTGTTTTTTTATTGATTTAATGTATTTTTATGCGTAATTTTAAAAAAATTGAGCACTCTGCACTTCTTCTCTATATAAACTATAAGTGTGTGAAATTTCATACTTCTCCGTCCGCGAAATTCCCTAAAAAGGGGTACAAAGTTTTTGCTTCGCGTATTATTAATACATAAATAATATCAATGATAATTTTTTTTAGAAAATTATATATAACCGAAATAAAATGACAAAAAGGAATTAGGCATAGACCATGTTATATGTTCAAATGGTCGAAAAAAAAAGTGCTGATTGAATTATTCGTTGAGAAACAAAACTGAATCGTCTATCCTTAATGGTACAAATACAAAATAAGTGTACCCCTTTTGTGTCTTCAAAAGAAACTGATTATAATCAAGTACAATTCTTTACTCATTGGAATACAAAAGACAATTGTTTAACTCAGAATATTTCACAAAGGCGTTTAACTATTGATCGTAATACTTACCTAACAACTGTTAAACTACATTATTTACACTGACTTTAGAATTTAGTGTTGAAACGTGAATAAGTCTTAACCGTTTCGTATTATTCTATTCGGGTAAAGAATAAGTGATTCTGTCTAAGTATAGACATGAGGGACATTAAGGGCCTTTAACGTCTTTGTGTAAAGTGTGGATTTTATTTATTTAATCTTTTAAATAAGTAAATGTTTAAAGTTAATTAATTAAGTTGTTAATTAAAAAAGGGAATTTATCATTTCTTAAATGAAAATATTAATAAATAAACATAAATAAACGTTTCACACTCAACGGCCCCCAGCAGAATTCTCGCCTATGTTTGGGGTCCAGAAACACACACAATACACAAGCACAAAGGCCAAGACCACGACAAATATCTATGTGGCCGATACAAATGTTTGTGGTAACAGCCAATGCCTAGGACCGCTGTGTTAACGCGCCGTTAAATCTATACTAATATTATAAAGAGGTAAAGTTTCTAACTTTGTTTGTTTGTATGGGGTAATCTTCGTAAATACTGATCCAATCACGTAAATTCTTTCATTAACAGAAAGCTACACTATTCAGGAGTAACTAGGATATATTTTATTGTGATTGAACAAAAATTCAGTGAAAAGTTTTATATATAAAATTCTCGTAACACAATGTTAGTTACAATACTCCTCCGAAACGGCTGGACTGATTTTTATGAAATTTTGTGTGCATATCGGATAAACTAACTACTAAGTATTAGCCAATATCTAGTTTTCATACAGCTAAGTTATATGGGGGGGGGATTATTAAAGGGGGTTAATGACATATATGTCAAAACAACGTTTGCGGAGTCAGCTAGTAAACTATAATTTGTAAATTACTGACCTGCCTTATTTGTGACCGTTCATTCCTGGCAATGTATCTAAAAAAACTAATACTATTTATCGCTTTACCTATAGTATTAAAATATATTAATTCTGAGGAACATTTTTCCTTTTCACAAATTCAAAGCTTAAAATTGACGTACTGAACTGAACAAGTATTATTCTTCAAAGCAAAGCGTACAAAAACATCAAAAATTCAATATATTTGCGGTCATCTAGGATTCTTTAAATGATTCTGGAAAGTTGTTTCATTGCCAAAATTTATGTTTAGTTGTGGGCTTACTACCAAGTAAATACTTTATTACATCAAGAACATTGTTAACAACTTGCCAACTATAACTATAACAGATGTACAGACATAAAATAAACGACTAACCGAATCGTACCCTAACAAGTCTAGGCTACGTCATCAAGTAGGAAATATGTCTTGTTCTAAAACAGTTTCTTAAATCACTAGGACAACGGCGCGTGACTTGGCGGATGTAGCCGTCTTAAATTTTTCATCTTTTCTACTTGAGGTGGAGACTATCTCTACAACTGTCAAATGTTCTTACGGGTACGTTCAAATTAAATTTTTATCAACATATTGGTACACGGTTTCGTGTACAGAAAACAAAGATTAAGATTGCATTGTTAAAGGATTTTAAAATGTTTTAGTACAGTGAAAAATATAAGGAACATTTTTTAAAAATATCGTTTGAACCTAATTTTGTTTGTAAATTCATATTATATTTTTTTTATTACATCATGAGTCAGTCGTATTGACATTATTGAAATATTCAGAATACTGTTTATTATATCAAGCTAGAGTTTGGCTTTAAAACTGAAACCAATCCTAATATTTATCTAAATGGACACCAGATGGCAAGCGATAACCAGTATGAATAAAGCAAACTGTCCAAACGGTTCATATTTTTGTTATTTTCTATAAAGCAATGTTTTTTTTTTACATATTACCACATTTTTCCTGTGTAGTTTTGTGTATATATATATATATGGAAAAGCTTGTGTGTCTGTGTATGTTTTAGTTTTAAGTTTTTTAAGTTAAGTTTGTAAGTACGTTATATATTTAAAATTAAAATCTTGAAGTTAAGTATTATAGTATGCGACTAATTTTATGAACTTTTTTTTATTTACTTCTCAATTATAAAAACAAAGTTATTGACACAAAATTACAATCAAATAAGATCATATTAAACGTGATCATAAATATCAATATTAAATTGATAATAACCAATTTAACGAGTATTCTGTAATTTCACATTCACTATTTCGCAAAAGTCCATCCCCATTATGATCATCTATCAGTCATCCTTTCCCCTTCTCTTTTTCTCCACCACAGTCGGTTAAAAAGATTAGGAAAACAAGTTCAACCGAAGATTTCAGATTTAAACTTTTTAGGCGGTACAAAGTTTGCCAGGTCTAGTTTTCAATAAACATAAAATATTTACTTCCATCAATAAACGCTATGTCTGAACATAAGAGACTCTAATTAAAATACCTTAATCCGAAATTAGAGAACAAAATAACGAGAACAAACTAATGTGCACGTCCTTTTGTCCTCTTCATTGCTCTCTAACGATTAAGGACCTCACGCTAGTAAAGCTTTTAATTTCTTCAAGTAAATTCTGTTGTGAGGAATCTAAGTTAATTAAATACTAAGGAGACTTCAAAATTTTGCAAATATCTTACAATAAAATAGAAATGGGATAATACTGTCAGTTTTAGTCATCTGACTAAAATTCAAACCTTGTTTTATATTTGGTTAACAATTTCGATCATATATAGGAAATGTAGCTCTAAAAGTACTCAGAGCAATCTTGCAGGATGTAGATAACATTGCAGTTCATAATGCAAAGATTGGCAAGGCAGCTGGAAGCTATAGCCGAAAAACACGACTTGCCTACTTTCCTTCAAATATCCGGGTCAACCATTGTTTCTTTGTCACCGAACCGGACAACTCCCGGGCAAACATAACTTTGCACTCGTAGAAACTAGAATTGCACTGTTGATACAGCGAAGACCTCGTATTTCAACTGCACGCACATTTTGTTACAAAATACAAAAGATATCTGACGTCCGCTCTTGGCATTCTGCCTTGTTTTGTTTGACCATTGCCTCTGTTTTTTAAAGTAATTGTGTTAATGATTAAAATTATAAAAAAAAATCGAAGTCTTTTGATTTCGATTATTTGCTGGGTTATTTAAGTAAGTTCAACGATGATTTTTTTCAACGATAATTTTTGTCACGCCGTTGGATGCTAATGTTTTTAGTAAGATTCTTTGTATTTTAAATAAATAAAAATACAAAAGTGAAGTTTTGGAAGTTTTTTTCTGTCCAAGTTTATTCCAACATCAGATTTAATTACAAAAATATGTAATCGAACAATTTATTATATTTGAAGCTATTTGCTATTTATTTTACTCAATCTCCCCATTAGTCGTAGTATCGATTGATTTTAAAAAAAATTGGTAGTTTTGACAAGTTTATAGAGCAATTATTATATATAAAATTCTCTTGTCACAATGTTAGTTACGATACTCACCTGAAACGGCTGGATTTTGTGTGCATATCGGGCAGGTCAGAGAATTGACCAACATCTATTTTTCATACCACTAAGTTATAAGGAGGGGGGATTAAGGGGGTTAATAGTATATATGTCATAACAACGTTTACGGGGTCAGCTAGTCTACAAATATAATTACCTTGTATCGATATAAAGATCTTTTAGATGACTTACAACTATGTCTGATAAGAGTTGGAAACTTGAAAACTGTCTGCTTTGGTGAGAGTTTCAAATAGTTTATCAGTGAACAAGTTTAAAATTGAGTCTCACCAATCTCTACTACCTATAAAAACATAATTCCGCAGTAAAAAAGGTTTCTAGTCCTTATTTGTCAAAAATTAATTAATCACAAGTTTAGACCCTATTTTAAAAGAATTTTTATTAAGTTTTAAAGTATCACATATAACACAGCGACACATTTTGTCCATAGCGTAAACATATTGCATTTAGCGAAGACGTATAGTTACATTACATAGGATCCCATTTCTGCGAGGACGTTTAAATTGTGAGACACGTAAAGTGTTGCCATTTGTTCACTTGTAAGTTGTGTTTATTCTTTTTTTCGTTCTTTTCGTTGGTTATGAGTAATGGTGGGTTGGAGAGGGCGCGACGTGGACCAGATCTCGTAAAATACGATCGCAACACTACGTGTGTTTTGGCCTATTGTGATTTCCATTTTCTTCAGATCTTAATAATGGCTGCTTTTTCATATACCGTATCAAAAAATAATAAAATATTTTTCCTATTTTACAGGGTTATAACCCAGCTAAGTACAACTTCAAGAAAACAGGAGAACAAATGTATTGATACCCAATGCCATTTAGCTTTATATATCCTTATTTTAAACGTATTTAAAGAAAAACTATATAAATCGTAAGATAAAGAAACGGAACAGGCTCCCATAAAATGGGAGAATACGTAACAATTTAGCGTCTCATCGTTCAGATTGGACGAGCCAATACCAAAATGATATGTAACAAAGCTCGAAATATAAAAGATTGGGTAATTGAATTCTCCACAATGGTAGGAACGGAGAAATGTATGTAGATTACAACACTTCGAGGAGATAACAGGGGGAGTATACTAAGATTTTACACTTCGCCGATGGCTGCCAATCCCTCTAATATTATTATGGTAATGCAGCCAATTTCAATAAAAGCGTTCGCCGCCAAAGACATTTTCTTTTAGGTAGGTATAAATCTGGCAGACATGTGACGGTTACGAAGACACGGGTCTGAATTTGTAGCTCATATCTTTTCACGGTTTTTCTTCATTTCGAATTTGGTAGCGAATCGAAAAACGATGCGGGATAAATTTATTATCGTCTCGCGCTCACGTACGTTCCTCGTGTATACATTTACTCTTCGTATTAATTCGGCGTCTTTTATTTGTTCCCTCTATCAATACGCATATAAGTGACTTACTTATTTCTGTCACGCTTTTATGATGTTCCAGATGTTCTGGATTGCAGATAGTAAAATATTTTTATAAACATAAGTAGTTTTTGTCCGTGATTTTCTATGTGTAAGTTGTATTTTTATAAATTAATTTTATGTTTTGCTCTTATTGAGAATAATTTTTATTAAACGTGTCTTTAAAATAGAACTTAGAGTAATTTCAAATGACATTCACTAGATAGGCTATTAAACTATTAATAATTAATAACAAAAAAATTAATTAAGTACTAGAATATTGATTTTAATAGCAATGGCAACGGAAGACGTCCCGTGACCATGGTTACTATAAAGTACCCGAAACGTCGCGCGTCGCGCGTCGGGCACTTAAAAACCTATTAAACCCCGATAAAATCCGAAAAAGTTGTTTCATTATAATAAGTGAAATTCGCGTAAACATTAGAAATCAATATCAATGGCTATATTCACAATCTATTTATATTTTTAATTAATTATTGACGTTATTAATTGTTACTATCGATAAAAAATAATATCGATAACAATAAAAAAGCACTAACCAATATAAAAAACAATGCAGTTACTTCAATACCTATAACAATGGCATAATATCGAAATTTAGTTAAAGCTTCCCTTACTGATAAATACGAAAAACTGTCTGCACTCTTTTGACTAATGGAAGCACTCAACCGTAGCTGCTTATCTGTTGCTTCCATGAGTGTACCTAGTTTACAAGTTTGAAAAAGGAACCCGAAGATATCCTATACAGTTACATTCTATACACTTATACTTGCACAATTTAATTAAATTACGAAGATATGTTTGGAAATTAACGCCTCACACTTAACGACCCCCACTAAGATTATCTTCTGTGTCGGGGGTCCGGAAACACAGTATACAAGCACAAACACCTAGATCACGGCAAACATCTGTATGGCCTATACAATCGTTTACCATGTGCAGGGATCGAACCCGAAACCGCCAGCACAACAGCAATAAACCAATGCTGTGATCGTTGCGCCAACGCGTCGTCAGTAAGTGGAAGTTTCTTGATTTAATAATAATTCATTTAAAATAATGGTTTTCAATAACCCCAAAATATCACAGATGATTTCAACAATATTACGTAGAATAAAGAAACCACCATGAAGATTAATCGGTGCAGTTGAGGTTACAATCTTAATAGAATTTTGAAGACCACAGGACCACAGAAATAATATTTTATGACTATCATAAAATCCACCAACAACTGAGGTAGGGCACAGCAGGAATTTCCTGCTCAAAATATGGAGCAGCCCGACTGGGGTAGTACCTCGACCTTACAGAAGATCACAGCAAAATAATACTGTTTTCAAGCAGTATTGTGTTCCTGTTGGTGATTAAGGTGACCAGAGCTCCTGGGGGGATTGGGGATTGGGTCGGTAACTCGCTTGCGATGCTTCTGGTGTTGCAGGCGTCTATGAGCTACGGTAATCGCTTACCATCAGGTGAGCCGTACGCTTGTTTGCCGACCTACTGACATAAAAAAAAACCGCTCTGGTGTAATGGTGCGAGTAGTCGCCTAAAACACCGACGGTTTGTGGGTTCGATTCTGTCTCGGGATGGATATTTGTACAAATATTCTTTTCCGGTTTTGATGGCTGTCCTTGTGAGTCTCCTCACCGTTTCTCGGAAAGCACGTTAAGCCATTGGTCCCAGTTGTTATCATAAATACCTGATAGAGATCGTTACTCATAGTAGAGAACATATTCGCCATCCCGCAGTAGAGCAACGTGGTAGATGCATCTATTAAGCTCCAATCCTTCTCCTGCGTGGAGAAAAAGGCATGTGCCCAGCAGTGGGATGTTACAGGCTGAATGCGAATATCCTAAAATAACACAAATATCCATTATACGATAAACTTATCTAATAATTATAAGTATCCTTGTACATACTATGGTATGTTGTATGTATTAAGATAAAATTTTGACCAGAAATGACCAAAACTAAGAAAATGACAAATAAATGTCGCTCCTAGATATACAGATATTAAACAAAAGTGTAAGAAAATAGTATGTACCAAATGTAATAAAAGTTTAGTGTAAATTATACGGATATTAACGTACCTTACTATCCGATGTCATGTCTATGTCAGAGGATAACTTGCACCATTTAACCAATCATATACCGTTATAAACTTAACATGAAATCCACCACATTACCCCATATGCCTTTTTAGTAACTACTACAGATATTTATAAAGTTCATATCGCAAACAAAAACTAAAACAGACATAATTATTAAAAACTCTATGTAATTTCGAGGTGAAATACAATCATAATGTAATTGGGCTATATATTATCATTCCCTGTAACTTTGACCAAAGTTTGTTAATACTTTGTTGTTGTTACACTGTTTTTCATTCTTGGTGCTGATAACACATGGCTGCCAAAGATTCACATTTACGAAGTAATATACATATTACCTTATATCTGAAACATAAACTCGTACTAAGAAAAGTTTATCTTTATGATATTTAGTTTATTAAAGTCTATTTTAATAATAATAATAATAATAATATATTTTTTATTATACACCAAAATTTAAACAAACAGTAATAATTAAAAAAAAAGATGTACAAAGGCGATCTTATCGCTGAAGAGCGATTTCTTCCAGATAGCCTTTGGGCACAGGACACGATATAGTAGTGACGGATAGCAAGTATACGATATTTTATTATTTTTCTTTAGATTATTTCGTAATAAGTTAAATGTTAATGATAAATATGTCATCACATTATATCATTACCACTCAAAGGCCCGTTTGAATGCTGTTTTACTGAATCTTGATATTTAAAACTGTTTCACAGCTTAAATATTTTAAAATCGAAAGCTTAAAATAAATATGTAACACGAATCGTTGTGTCCAATTTTGCGGTTGGTACGCCTAATAGTATAACATGCGTCAATACGCAATGCATAAAATACAATCAGGATCCAACAAAAGCCTGTAAATGCATGCATAACTCTATGGTAAGCGTGCGTAAAACTGTGCGTGATCGAGGTTCCGTTTTACGGCACGACGGGAAAACTACAGACATCCTATCTGCCCTAAAGCTTTTTTAACGAAAGCTCAAAAATATAGCTTGGAAATAATTATGCTGTATAAATATTATTATTTTAGATACGTAAAGTTTAACAGAGTATTTAATATTACATACCATTCCATCGAGAAGACGAATACCAAATAAATAAACGCCCCATTCTCATCTAACCCCAGTAAGATGCGCTCCTGTGTCGAAGGTCCCAAAACACAAAAAATAAACAAGTCAACAGTAAATACGATGACCAGAAGATGGCAAACATATGTATGGTGTACAAAATGTTTTGCCGTGGGTAAGAATCGAACCCGTAACTGCCAACTGCCAGCAGAATGCTGTGGTCGCTGCGCCAACGCGTCATCTAATGATGTCGGGTCTTAAAAATCACTATCAAATAACATTAAGTGCCGATTTTGTCAAAAACGCATTTACAAGGTTTGCTAGTTTAATTGACTACAGTAACAGTAAAGTGCACCATTCAACTCATTCGAAAATAACGACCATCGGCTTGTGGTGTTCTTACAGCTATTTTCACTTGCCATTATTCACAATCATTTGTCTGATGTGTGTGCGTCCCTTTATGTATATTATTGAATGTATTATACTACTTATGTAATATATTACTTCATATATTTATTTTCTTCAAAGATGTACATTTAACATTAGCACAGCTACACAGTTAGCACACAAGAAATCTTTGTGATAAATTTAGATTTTTGCGACATTTTAGCATATTGGCAGTAGCGTCAATAGTCTTTTGTTTGTTTGACAATTTTTATTATTCAAACAAATCCTTTTGTAATTTTTCCATATTTATACTATTCTCTCTTATCAAATTTGATCAATATTGAACACTGTTATTATTCTTCTGGCAAATCATTATATGTTCTATGAACGAAATTACTTATAAATCTTGTAAAACACATTTATTGTCAACATAAACAAACACATTTTAAAACGAAACAAATCGTAGAACCAATACCCGTAAAATATTCCGCACGTTCGATACTTTATTCAGTGTCTAAATCTAAGGCACCGTGCGTCCGCATTATAAAAACGAATGTTAAATGAGAGAAATGAATGATAGGTTTAGTTCAAGCGTGCCGCTGCATAAAGAGCTCTTATTGCAAACTCATTGCTCGAGTTTTCAATATTTGAATTCCATTTCTGGTTACAATTTCAGCGCGAAGGTAATTCTTAGCGATTTTTATTATTTCTTCCCTTATTTTGTCTTATTGTCGGAGTATATGTTTTTCATTGTAATAAGATATAAGTTATAATGAGAACATTAGTTTTTTAAAATTCTAATCTCTAATAAAATACGTGAATTAGTACAAGATAATCGAAGGTTTGGTTGTATTAGGTTGTTTAAAATGGTATTTTTCTGATAATAACAAAATATTTTAGTAAAATCGAACTTGAAGTTGTCGACCATTCTGGTGTTTGCCGGTCGCGGGTAGAATTCTGACTACAGGTTGGCAAACAAGCGTACGGCCCACCTGATGGTAAGCGGTTACCGTTGCCTATGGACGCCTGCAACACCAGAAGCATCGCAAGCGATCTGGCCACGTTACTCACCACAAGAATACAATAATACTTGAAAGCAGTATTATTTAGTTGTGATCTTCTATAAGGTCGAGGTACTGTTCCAGAAGGACTGCCCCAGACTTGAGCAGAATCTATCCTGCTGTGCCCTAACTCAGTTATTTTGGTCCAAATGTTTGTTATCTTCTTTCTTTATTATATGGTGTGGATCTGCTCACTTTTTCTTAATCGTTGACGATTGCTTTTTCTCAGCAGCTACAAATTTACTGTTTGATACAGTGTACTATACCGCACTTAATTAATTAAAAAATATATAATATCTATAAACTACGACTCTACAAACCTTTTAAAACATCATCACATTTTAAACATCACACAAATCATTTATTTATATTTACTACTAAGGTACTTCATTCCTTCATGTTTATACGATAATTTTGTATGATTGTTATGGCCTGGGTATTGTATGTATTGTATTGTAGTGGGCTCGGTTTTCCGCATTTAGACGCAAAAGTGGTCCATTATGCGTGAAAAGTGGGCCGACTAGTTCAGCCAGCCCAGCTCCTTCCAGAAGCTCAGAAGCCTCCTGGGGCGTTCACAGGCTTCTCGGAGCGTCCTTATTTCCTTAAGGATGGTAGCCCGGTGTGCGGCCACTCCCTCGCATTCCAGGATTACGTGGGCGGCTGTTTCTTCAGCAGCCAGACAGCCCCTGCAAAGAGGGCTGTCTGTTGCATTCATGATGAATAGTTGGTGATTGAGTGCCATGTGGCCGGTAATCGTGCCAACAACTATTCTGATGTCCAGGCGGTTGAGACTGAGCAGTCGGCACGCTAGGTGCGGTGATACTTCCGTGAGTACCAATTTAGACTGTCTACAGCCGGTCTGATTTGCCCAAAGGGCATTGTGATTTGCACGTGTACGTTGCCTTACCCACGAGCGCAGTTGTCCAAATAGTAGCGGCAATAAGATGGTTGGGCCGGCAACCGTTGTATTGGACCCCTGTCTTGCAAGCTCGTCGGCAGCATCGTTTCCGCGCGATCCACTATGTCCTTTTATCCACTGGAGGATTACCTCATTATGTGAGGCTAATACTTCCAGGGTTTGATGACATTCGTATATAAGACTAGAGTTAGTCGAATTGCTCTCTAGTGCTTTAAGTACGGCCATGCTGTCCGACAGAATACGGATATTGCAATCCGTAATGCCTTTTGACAGGACGGCGGTGGCTGCATGGGTTATCGCAACACACTCACATTGAAAGATGGAGCTGTGTTGGCCCAGCGTTAGTGATAAGTTGATATTGAGGTCTTGTGAGTACACTCCGGCACCGGTGCCAGACCCCATTTTGGAGCCATCTGTGTAGATGCGGACCTCGCGTATGCCGGATTGGTCTCTTTCAGCCTCAAACGGTTGTATATGGTACTTTCTTTCGAAAATATATTGTTTGGGAATCCTATCACAAGGAGCAGCAAGTAGTGGCTCATAGCTCACAAGGTTGCTCCAAAGTCTATTGTGTGGACCCTCCTGGTTGCACCACAAGCCCAAGTGTTTCAGCCTGATAGCTGACATAGCCGCCTCCTGTTGTATGAACAAGTCAAGCGGTGCCAGGTCAAGCATAACCTCAAGAGCTGCTGTGGGGGCGGTACGCATACAGCCAGTGATTGCAGAGCATGCTATTCTCTGAAACCGCTGGAGTTTGTTTTTAACGGTTGTAAGTTCTGTTCTCTGCCACCAGATTACCGCACCGTAGGTGATTATAGGCCTGACAATAGTTTTGTAAAGCCATAGAGTAATTTTAGGTGATATGCCCCAGCTTTTGCCGAGGAGCCTTTTGCATTGGCAGAGGATTATGCTGGCTTTGTTGATTTTTGAGTCTAAATGCCTGTTCCAAAGAAGCTTACTATCTAGGATTACTCCAAGATATTTGACCTCCTTGGTTAGGGCAAGACTGGTGCCAAATAATTTAGGGAGTTTAAGATTCCCTAAATTCCGTTTATTTGTGAACATCACAAGTTCCGTCTTTGCGGGGTTCACTGTTAGTTCGTGGTCCGTACACCACTGTTCAACGACTTTTAATGCGGCCCTCATTTGGTCGCAGACTGTCCTCTCAGATGGCCCACTGATGAGTACAGTTAAGTCGTCTGCATAGCCCACTGTGAGAAATCTGCGGTCGTTGAGCAAGGTGATCAGTTCGTCGATCACTATGTTCCACAGAAGTGGGGAAAGGACCCCCCCCTGCGGACACCCCCTCGCTACAACGCCTCTAGTTATTTCATTCACAGTGAATTGGATGGCCCTGTACTTCAGCATGCTGTCAATCCACCCGGCAATCGTGTTATTGACTCCATGCTTGGTCAGGGCACGGCTTATGCTGGTGAACTTAGTTTTATCAAAGGCCCCTTCAATATCAATAAAGGCGCCTAAGGTTGATATTTTGTGATGGAGATTGCCCTCTATATAGGATATAACCTTATGTAGGGCAGAGTCCGTTGATTTGCCCATTGAGTAGGCATGTTGGTTGGGATTCAGGGGTTGCTCAACCAAAGTTGTGCTCCTCAGCTCCCGATCTATTAGCCTTTCCAAAACTTTCAATAGAAAGGAGGTAAGGCTAATAGGTCTGAATGATTTTGGTTGTGAGTAGTCTCCTTTGCCGGGTTTAGGTATGAAGACTACCTTCACTTCCCTCCATAACTTTGGAGTGTAGCAATAGGCTAAACAACTCCTATATATGGAGACAAGGTGGTCGATAAGTTTCCTATCACTCCATCTTAGCAGACCTGGAAACACCTTATCCAGTCCTGCCGACTTGAATGGTAAGAAACTGTTGATGGCCCATATTACTTTGTCATGTGTGACAATTTTCTTGGCGGTGATCCAGTCCACCATTACAGGTGTCTTCTTTGGCTCTTCCTCCCATGCCGCAATTCTTTCGATTTGGCATCCTGGGAAGTGTGTAGTTATTAACAGTTCTGAAGTTTCCAGATCCGTTTTGGTGTATGTTCCATCCGGTTTTTTCAGGTTACCCAGGTTGTGCACCGTTTCGCTGCACAAAATATTCTTAACTCTGTTCGCCTGATTGTTCGTTTCTATGTTGGTACAAAAGCGCCTCCAGCACTCCTTCTTCCTTATTCTGATGCGCCTTTTGTAGTGATATTGGGCCTGCTTGTAGGCATCCCAGTGGTGTTCTAGACGAGTATTCTTTGCTCTGTTGAACAACTTCCTCACCCTGCGTCGTAGCTTTTCGAGCTCCGGTCCCCACCAGTGCCCTTTGCAAAACTGCCGTGCTCTAGGTGATGAAAGTGGGCATGTTTGTTCGAAGCTGGTGATTAGGCAGTCAGTTATCTGGTTGATATGATTATCAATGTCCTCCGTGCCTTCATGGTTATCAGGTAGTTCGACACCTTTGAGTTTCTCCGCTGTCAGAAGCTCATACCTGCCGCGGTCCATCTTCCGAGGGTTACGGCGGGGTGTAGGTGACGTCAGCGTGACTTCTAGGTTGTATTTGATCCACCGGTGATCAGAGCACGACACGTCGTCAGACACATGCCAATCTGAAATATATTCGGACACATGCTCTGTCGCCAGAGTTAGATCAATGATGGTTTGGGATCTCGAAGTTACAAAGGTTGGTTCCGATCCTCTATTAATAACATTAAGCTTAGTTGCGAGTAAAAAAGAAACAAAATCCTCACCTCGCTGGTTGTTGTCCTTGCTGCCCCATAGCGCATGGTGCGCATTGGAGTCAGCGGATATGATGAGCTCCAGACCCTGGCGCTCGCAGTACTCAGCAAGCGCGGCCAGCTCCGGAGTGGGGATGTCAGCATCGCCCGGCAAGTAGGCGGATGCCATCACCACATCAGGCAGGCCCGAAGAGGGTTCCTTTTGGAGCCTAACGGTTGTAAGATCTCTGCTGCAGAACTCGGTTATTAAGGTGATGTTCACGTCCCTGTGTGCATAGATACAAGTGCGTGGGTGGTATACGTTATTATTTAGAAGTAACTTACCTCCAATGTTGTTTAGACCGCAGATTCTCCCGTTCCTGATCCACGGCTCCTGGATCAGGGCCACGGTCTTCGTTTTTCCCTCCAGCAATCTGCGTAGGTTAGCCGTCGCAGTCTGGCTATGCTGGAGGTTGATTTGGGTGATTTTTAATTGGTTACTAGGTGGAGCTGGCAGCGCCATCATCGCTGGATAGGATGGCGTCGTCAAGATCACCTGGCTCATCCTTGGAAAGATCACCCAGATCAAATTGGGGATCCACTTCAGACGAGCCGGTGTCGACGACAGGCTCCTTACTGGAGCCCGGCTGTCCCTCCACCACATTGTTATTCGCACTGCCTAGGTCACTAGGGACCTTCTCGTCCGCACCGAGATTCGGCAGTGCAGTAGTGCGGTCATCGTGGAAGCGAGCGTAGATATTACCAAACTTGTAGTAAATTCTACGCTCGCCTTCCCTCAGCTTTTCCGCGTCATCCTCCGGGATGCCAAGGAGAAGATACATCGTCGCCTTCTCCTCCGTTGGCACCGCATTGTAAAGCGCCCAGTTGGAGACGCGGAACTGCGGGTTCTGGCACATGATCCGCAGGCGGATCTTATCCAGAGTATCCTCCGGTTCCACCTGCGGGATCAACAGCCCTACTTTGACGCGCCGCGGGATCTCGGACTGCTTTCTTACAACCAGTCTGGTTCCCGCGCGTGGTGACGAAATCCTCCCTATGGAGCGGCGAAGCCATTGAAGGGCGAAATCGTCCCTGCACCACATCTTAAGGGTGCCCTCACTATGGAAGGCTTTCCCCCTAAACTGCGGTGCAGCGACGGGTGTTGCGGAAGTGGTGGGCGAGAATATTTCCTCGTCCATCACCCCCTGCAACTGCCTCTCAATTGCCTCAGCCTGCTCTTTGGAGAGGTCGTGGTAGGGTTCCATCATAATCGCGACGCAGTAGTCGTTAGACTTTAACGCGTCAGCGTATTTGATGGAGCCGATGGTATGGGTAGGCTTGCGACGCTTGCCACTACCCTGGGGGGTGAAGGAGTCGTCCGGTCGGTCCCGCTTCGCGGGTTTCGACCGACTTGGATGCTCCCCGTGGCTCACCTTCGTCGCGTTCTTGTTTCGGCGTCTGGCTCGTTTGGTTTTGGAGGCGCAGGCAGCAGCAGTTGCCACAACCTCCGAGGGTGCCCCCACAGTTGCAGCTGACCCGGCTTCGCCAGGGACCAGCGCAACACTGACAGGGGCAGCGTGGGTCCTTTCGTTCCCTTCGGCAGCTTCAAGCGGCCTACTCCCGTCATCAGTCGGGCGTCGCGTTCGCCGCGCCTCCGCACGGACTACAGCCCGCTTCCCCTTGCGAGCCGACACCTGGTCACGTTTTTTGACCTCTCTTCTCTTAACAGTCACCAAGTTCCAGCAAGACTCGTCCTGCCAGGGTTGGGTGGCTGTCGGCATTGCTGCCTTCAGAGAAGTGAGGTCAATAGTACTAGTACTAGCCTCACTCAGGTGCTGCACCTGAGGTGCAGCCAGTAGCTGAGTTGGCGCAGCACTCAGGTTGTGAGCCCGAGGTGCAGCCGGTTCGATTGTTGGCGCAACACTCAGGTTATGAGCCTGAGGTGCAGCCGGTTGGTTGGTGGTAGGCGCTCCAGCAGGGTTGTTCGCCCCGGGTGCGGCCTTGGTGTTGTGTTTTTTGTTTTTATTTTTATTATTAGCCATAAGTGGTAGTATAAAGTTCATCCTGAGAGTGCTTCCACCCTCCTTGGAGCCCTCAAGTGGGGACGCTGTTAGCGCCAGAAGTCACCTCAGGATATAGAGCCCCACCCCGCTAGGAAGCAGGCCGAGCTGGGCGAGATGATCTTCACCGTCCCACCCGTCGTCCACCCCCGACGGGACAGAGCTCTCGCCTGACGGCCCTCTGACGGGACGTCGCAGCCGATTGACCGAAGGTGGCTAGCCTCCGGCCTCCCGTGTCAGGAGAAATCCAGACCAAAGTGGAGTGTTGCCTTGGAGACGTACAACAGCCGACGCTCTTTCGGCTCAGCCACCAGGATTCCTTCATCCCCCCTTACGGGTCCCCGCGCACGGCACAAACACGCGGGTGGTCAATTGGGGCCAACCCTCGCTTATTGTTGCGACGGAAGGTCCGCAGGAACTTGACCACACCATCCCTGCAGAAGTGTTATGTTAAAACCTTGTTGTGAGTGTCTATTGTGTGTAGAAGGTGTATGGGTGCATGTTTAGTATGTACGCACTTGCGCGTGTGGGGGCCTGTGGGAGTGTACCTGTGTAGTGTAAATGTGGTGTTCTAGGTGAGTATATTATGTGTGTGTAAGTGTGTTACGGGAGTGCCCGCGCCGGCACTGCCCAAGGTTGCTAGCGCAGGCACTCTCGACTTGTTATTCATTTAGCACCACCCAGGGGGCACGTGTAGGGGCAAGTGGTTAGGTAGTACCTACGGACGCGAATAACTTTACCCCCCTATGGCCTGGGTATTTGAGTACCAAATACCACGATAAGGTTATATGTTTGAACCGCGACTCACGATTTTAGTCCCCGGGCCATCGACTGTGAAGCTTTTATTAGTTACATTTTAGTACAAGAAAAAAATATATGTGTGAGTGTTTTGATGCCTATACATTTTATATTCTATATGCTTTCTATATATTCTATATGTGCTCTAAGATTTAAGTCGTCACGTACCAACTTAATTTATACATGTTTAGGTGTATAAACTTGTTTTAGAATATACTAGACTTCTTAGTGTGTTAGTTTATCACGTTTTATTATCATGAGGTTAATGTGTAATATTTTGTGATTTACATAGTCACGTAACAGCTTATTTAATTTATATCATAAAGTTACATAGTTATGTGATATATAACTTTCTTGTAAGTTCATTTATTTATTTATACTTTTTGCACACCAATGCATAATTAAAAAAATACAGAATTCAAGTAAGTAAGTGAAACAGTTGCATCAGTTGCAACAGGCGGTATTATCGCTATTGAAGCGATTTCTTCCAGGCAACCTTTTGGAAGTGGACTGATATGGAAAGTGTGGGAAGGAGCGAAATATATGAAAGAAAGAAAAACAAATAAATAAAATATATCTAAAATATAGTACACATACTTACAAATAAACATACATATATACATACATACACAAATACTATACATCTATACATATAATAAATAAGTAACTGAAACAAAGGAAAACAAAAGATAACATCAAATTCAAATAATATAAAGTAATGTATAAGTTGACTAATAAATGATGATTTTTTTAAATTGTGTATTGTAAGTAAAGTGGTTTATACGTGATACAAAATACAGTAAATAAAAAGCAAACCAACGAAAATAAAAATAAAAAAACATTCTTAGTTTCAGTATCAATTACAAATGCCCGCCGGATTATTTTCTGATTTTTCAAGGTTAATTTTGTATAAAGATATGCTTCTCTTTATATTAAAAAAGTTAATTAATCTCTTACTAGTAATTTATTGATGATACAATTAATAGAATAATTGGTACAGTGTTATGTATAAAGCGTCGTAAATCTTTTATCGTTTTACCATATTCGTAAGATGTTAAAGTCGGTAGGTTTCATCGTTTATCACGCTAACCATATGTGGCAATAGACATGGGGATAGTTGGCAACGTATACCACTAACTAAATTACTGTATTAACGTTGTTCAGGGACCTTTCACAAGGACCCGACGCCTGCCGAAATATAAAGCAGACATGTGATTTTGTCTCGACTTTGCGCGCAAAAGCCTTGGTGTGTTGAATTATGATGAATATCGAGGAAGTACCTATCCTATATCTAAATGTTTAACCTATTAATAAAATAAAATTAGTAAATATGTAAATGATATAAGAAATACTGTGCTATGAACACAGGTGAGTGGACGACATATGAGGGAAAGCCATGAGGTAAACCAAACCCAATGAAAGTCGATCTACTACTAAGTTTATTAAGATAATTTTTGAGTATACCTATATAGGGAGAAGTATAGACGTCATCCGAATCAGGCAAAGTGCAATTTCGTAAGAAATAACCTAAATTAAAAGAGATTATTAGATTGTAAATCCAATCACATTGCTGAATGTGCTGTAACCCGTACAAATACTTCTTAGAAAAAAAAACAGTTAATTCTTGTAATGCAAATTTCAGGTAATGCAAAGTGACAAATACGTAAAACTTTTTAATATAACTCTCGAAACAATAGACGACAGTCGAGACTTCGTATGTCGAAACTATAAATATCCCTCGTTTTATTTCACTTCATATATAATTATGTATGTTAAATTTAAAAATGATTTGAAACGTACAATTATTGCTATTTAACAAATAATTTTCAGTAAAAAAATTCTAAGTTGGTAGAAAAATAAAAAACTAATATTCACTATATACATAAATTAATAAGCGATTTTATTAAATAAAAGTCCAATATTTTAAATAAAAACACTAACAAAACCTACAAAATAATTCAGTAATGTATAATTACTCTGTAAATAGTGAAACATAAAATATAATAGAAAAACAGGCAAAGTGAGCAAAGTTAAAAATATGAACACTTAACGCGTACGTAATAAAAAAATGCTAAATTCTCATTCTACAAATTCATTTTACACTGCATCATTGCAACAATCCTGCGCCCCATATTTAATAGTTTCTGTTTTATTTTTCGGTATTTAAGAATGAGAAATTTTCCTCATTGTGTAGTGAAACAATACATTTTTCAGAATAAAGAGTTTTCTCATTTTTCAGCCAAAATGTGTTCAAGTAAGTGCACTATTAAAGAAATTCTTTAAAATATCCTTTCTCGCGGTTTCGGCTTAATAAGTTTTACGTTTGCGTTGTTCATTCTAATTTTTATTGCAACCTCTTTTTTACCACCTAGTTTATGTGTATAATTTTTTTTTTCTGTGTGTTAATTATTTCGTACTTTTCTTTAGTAAAAATAAAACAGAATGAATAAGAAATATTTCAAAAACATTTTTTTCTGAATTCAAGATTCTTTTTTTAAATTACTTTTCTTTACTTTTGACTTAAACCGATTAGCATAACGGTTGGAAGAAATGAGAAGAGCGTATTTTAATAAAATCTTTTGTCTGAAAGATTGATGCTCCACACATTAAAGGCGTTATAAAGAGATCTAAAAGTAGTGAGTGCGCTGATGTGAGAGGAGCCTATGGCACCCCACCTGCCGTAACGACCTAGTTTCACAGCACCTCTATTGAAAACGAGAACATAATTTATGATCCTTAATACGAATACATTTGCGTATTTCTTTAAAATTATTTCACAGCAACACGTGGAAAATGACATAAATACAGAATGTTGACACTTTTAAGATGTTAACGTTGATATTTTTAGTTTAGCATAATTATGAAATTAAAATATATATTAAGAATTCAATCTGGGGATGCCACTTTACGTTTGTGTGGTAAAAGTATAATAAGTACAGTAAGTGGCTTTATAAAGGTTTAATATTTTACAGTTTAAATATTTAATCGCTTAAATTCATAGCTTTGTTTGCCAAAAAAAAGTACTAGTACTTTCTATTTTTATGTATTAGTACTTACGTATTTTTACATTTTTTATATCACTTAATCGGCAAACAAGCATTCGGCTCACCTGATGGTAAGTGATTATTACCTTATTATTACCTTAGCTTATTGACGTATGCAACACCAGAAGCATCGCCAGCGCATTGCCGACCGCATCCCCAATTCGCCCCAGAAACTCTGGTCACCTTATTCACCAACAGGAACACGCCACTACTTGAAAGCAGTATTATTTAGCTATGAACTTCTGTAAGGTCGATGTACTACCGCGGTCGGGCTGCTCCAGTTTTTTAGCAGGAAATTTCCTGCTGTACCCTACCTCAGTTAAATTTAGTACTTTCATATTTCAAATATAGTAGTTTCGTTTTGCATAATGTTTTTATAATTATAAAAAATCTATATCTATGTACAGAATTCTGAAAAGCTATGGATTTTATAATTATATCGCTGTTTTATTTATTTTGTTTAATTTGTATAAGAACTTATTTTTTTACATTACTTTATTACTTTTTTGTGGTAAATAGTACAAATTAATTTTTAACCGTCTTTCTTCAAAAAGAAGGAGATTCCTCAATTCGATCGTATATATATATATATATATACGGTCGAGGGGATAACTTCGTCGTTTATGAACCGATTTTTATAATTCGTTTTTTTCTTGGAAAGAGGATATCCCAAGTGTGCTACCATGCTAAGGAAACCAGGATCTGATGATGGAATCCCAGAGAAATCGAGGCAAACCCTCGAAAATCGTAGTGACGAGTAGTGCGTTGTATGTAATTGAAGTCGGTTTTTTTCGTTGTGAGCAAACATAATTATATAATTTAAATAGATAAACGTATGAAATAAAAATATTAAATCATTATTTAAATAAAACATCCAATTTGCATTAATATCAATTTTAATTAGCATCACTTTATTACTGTTAATTAAATTAATTATTATCAATACCAACTATAAAAGTATTTATCAAACGTAATTTATACGTATTGATAATAATTAAACAGGTTTATTGAATTCAGTATTTTTATCCGAACAAATGAAATACATTAATATTATAAAATGACATTAGGAGAGACACTTACCCTGTACTACTACATGATGTATATTAAACAATTACAGTAACAAAAACAGTACTGAAAATAAAAACAATCCTAATACATACAACAATAGCATACGAAAGTAAAACTGGAACACGAAACAATATTATTAATTTATGTACTTGATATAGTAAACATGCGTTTCACTCATATATAATATATAATAGATATTCAATAGAATATTTCATTTAATAATTAATAAAAAACCCTTTGTATCCAAATCGAATTTGCTCCTTTTTAACTTGCTAATTTTTATGACTTAAGGTTGAAGATGATTCGGAAAACTAGGTAAGGATTTGGTAGCTTCGTTCAATTATTATGTTATAAGTATGTAGTCTAATATTCAATCCGCTGAAAGATCTTGACACAATATACACTTATTATTATCAATGTATTTGCTCGCAAACGAAAAAAACCAACTTCACTTACATTGACAAGTAATACAACGTAAGCAGACGAAAAAAATTAACAAACGCACCAGTCGTCACTACAATTTTCGAGGGTTTCCCTCGATTTCTCTGGGATTGCATCATCAGATCCTGGTTCCCTTATTATGGTACCACACTTGGTATATCTCCTTTCCAACAAAAGAAGAATTATCAAAATCGGTTCATAAACGACGAAGTTATTCCCGAACATACGTGAAAATATATATATACGCTCGAATTGAGTAATCTCCTCCTTTTTGAAGTCGGTTAAAAAAACAAGCTTTTGAAAACCTTACTACGTATATTAATATTATAAAAGTGCAAGTTTGTTTGTTAATTGCCCCTGAGAAACATTATAATGTAAATTTATAGATATTATATACGACTTTCACATTACACTAACAGTAATATTAGTCAAAATTAAACAATGCAGTCAAGTAAACTAAAAGACGTATTAAAAGATAATGTTTGCATTGCATTAAAGTAATTAGATAAGTTCGCTTATGAACCCGTTTGCACCTCGTAACGCAAGGCACTGAAATCCTGCAGAGGCAGAGTATTCAAATTTAATTAATGTAAACAATGACACTGGCAAGGAAAACACTACATTTCTTAACAAAAAGGTCTCATCCCTCATAAAAATGCAAAGCAACTTGAGTCTTAGTTCAATGAGTTATGGTCGGTTTTGAAACGACACATTTAATACAAGTTAATCTTTACACAACAATAATTGTATCGACGTATTGTTTAGTATTTATTCTAAACAATGTGTATTATTATTGCATTATTTATTATTAGTAATGAAACGATTCTTTGTATCTTAAAAATACAATATTTACTGTAGAAATGACAATAGAAACTAGGAAATAAATTAACACATCAATAAATTGTGTTCTTATATTACTGTAACAAATATATTCACTCATTCTTTTTGTTTAATATACATATTGATAATGATGAGGTAATTTGTTTTATATTATTTTTGAACAAAAGGAGACGTTTTCAATATCCGTATACAATGTTATCGTTTTAGTTTAGATTAAAATTTTTTTTGTCTGTGAAAATGTTTTACCGCAATGACAATATTACATTTAAAAATCTTGTTCTTCCTTCACACAGCAAAATGCACAATAAATACATCACACAGATAATCGATTCCCACTAAACATTTAAGCGAAGAAAGAATATTTACGATATCAATCGAGATACTCTTACTCGAATCCCGTCTTTGCAAAATTTATAGCGCAGCCGAATAAAATATGTAGATTTGTACTAAGGCCCAGCACTTATTGAAATTGGCGATTTAATTTAATCGCATTATAATCGGTAAAAGGATTGGGGTGCGGCTACTAGGGTCTGAGAAATTTATTGAAAGATAAATTGTTCTTCGTTAATTTATTGTTCTTCTTTAATACTAGATAAAGTCGGACTGCTGAGAAAATCGGACCATCCGAACCCATAAATTAAATCGGTGATTTATAAATAAAAACAAAATTGCTTTTTATTCAAGTCCTTACATACTAGTACTTTCATCTGGGTTTACTTTCGATGGAGTTAATTTAACATATATAAGAATAAAAGAATTAGAATGAAAATAAAAATTATTATTAATCGGAAAACGGTAGATCGAAATATAAAAGACACAATGTGTTTTTAGAAGATTAAATTTTATTAGTGAAGCCAAGATACGAGACCATGTGATTGCTTGTTTCTTTTTGTCAGACGTATGCTTTTGATAAATAACCGTTTACTTAATGCCAGATGTTGAAAATATCAGCGTATCCTGATGCTTTATAAAACACGTTCGTATTAAATACTAAGAAATTCAAACAAAACAAAAACGGTTATGTAGTAAATTAAAACATATATATGTTAGTAATGGGTTATAAGCTGAAAATAAAATGTCAGTCAAATATACGAGTAAGCTATTGTTGTCGTAACAAGATAAGTTACAATTTTGCGTAAAGTAAACACCTGGTAGACAGCTCTATGTAGAGGAGTAACATTAGATACTGTGTTTAAAAAAAAATACTCTTTAGAAAAATTAGTTATTTAAAAAAAAAGTTAAATACTAAACCTGGCAGCAGCTAAACCAGTATTTGAATATGTAAATAATACGTAAACTACGCGTTTGAAGCCCAGATTTAGAAGTGGACCTCATTAGTATACATACATACAATCAGTCAATGACTGACGCTGAAAAGAAAATATTTCGCCGAGGTTACGTCGTGAAATATTTAATTATGTCTTAAGTTAAGCTTTTAGTAATTCAACGTAAGTTTTTTCTTATATTTAATACATGGGTGATAAAACTAATTAAAAAACCAACGTTATACTTAGACCCGTACCTAGAATTACTTTGTTTTTTCGTTTGCCCCAATTTTTTAAGTTTTATTTTAAGTTTAAGTTTAAACACAAATACACTAGAGTCATAATCTAATTATAGTAATAATATTTTTATAATTTATTAAAATAAAAATTTATTTCAATAATTTTAAGCATGCTTTATACAAAATATTATTTTATGACCAGCTTGGCAACCAGTTTGTCATAGCACCTGTCTGATAGAATACCGGTGACGTTCGACTTCCGCACACGATAAATGATTGTGTGGGTCATACATGACAGTACCAGACGCCCCTTTTTCGTTTGTATGTCCCGGTGTCCCGAAAAATGTCCCGTTTTTCGAAATGGCACATATATTTTGTCAACTGGACTGCGCATATGATTGAGGTAGGGCACAGTAGGAAATCTATTGTTCAAAATCTGGAGGAACCCGACCGAGGAAGTATCTCAACCTTACAGAAGATAACAGATAAATAACACAACTTTCAAGTAGAGCTGTGTTCCTATGGTGAATAAGGTACCCAGAGCTCCTGGGAAGGGAAGGGAATAGGGTCGGCAACGCGCTTATAGTGCTCCTTGTTTTTACAGGATCATAAGCTTTTTAATTTGTAATATTCTAAATAAAATTCACTGAATGTGTAAGCGTAAGTAAAATTATGTTTTATTTATTACACTGTGTTTTTACGTTGACGTAGGTACATAATTATGGTCACATCGAAAAATACATTTGTTGACCTTGAACTCACCCTTACACGATAGCAATAGGCGCTATACCTACTTGAAGCGCAAATGTTTTAAGCTATGTGCAGCCGTTTTACAAGCCATAATAAAATAGGTAGTTATATAAACTAAGCACTAATTAACAAAAAAATAATCGATGATCCGTTTTGAACCTAAAAAAAAACGGGTGGTGTCTTGGTGACACCAGATAGTAACGAAGGTCCTTATTATAAAATATTAAAGAAAATAATAATTATTCGGATACACAATTTTTATTATGATTTTTTTGTCAATAAAAATCAAAACAAACTCCTTTACAAAATTATCTTAACACCTTTATTTTATTTACAACTAGCTGTGCCCATGACTTCGTCCGCGTGGAATTTAACAAAATAGTTAGTTTGCAAAGTTGTTCAGTTCGCAGTTATAAAAATATAAAAAATAAATAAAACGAAAGTAGCCTAAGTTACTCCTTATTACTACTACATTAGCTATCTGACAGTGAAAGTCCCGACAAGTTTTATTTATTTGTATAGATTATTTATCAAAATATATAATAATTATCTAATGAATGATCGAAATAATAATTATATTATAATAATAGCAAACTGCAACAATAATAACAGTCATCACTAGACTATACATTAGACACTGTATAGCCATCATACACTACTATACACAAGAATCTAACGCTTTTATTTAACGTTCCCACGTTTTTTGGCGGCTAGGATCCCCTCCGCAACGCCCCAAAAGGAACTTCGTTCCAAAAATTGTCAGACTAGTGACCATTAAATGTAAAACGTTTCTTTATTTTAAAATGTGATATTTAAAGCATCTTTTTAGAATTATTAAAACAAATTGTGTACGAGACAAAATACCTAAAAATAAGAGAATAAAAAGTAGTTCCGACATAATATCTCAAAGCTAACAAACACCGCAGTATTCGTATTTATATACCGTTTCATATTTAACTAGCATCAATCATGGCGAGGTACACGAAAAACCTTTTTACAACCGAAATGCAGTGAAACGCTCCGCAGATACAACGGATTACCTCACGGAACGCGGAAAGATAACGTAATAAGGGTTGACAAATTAGTGCAGAGTTCCGCAGTCGGCTAACAGTTGCTTGGACTTGTGACAACCCTGTTCTATTAAATCGTTTTATTTAAAACCGTCATTGTTTTGAATATTATGTAAAAAATATTATCGAAAAGATCTAGCCATGAAAATGCTTAAAATTTTTTTTTTTTTTTTAATCTCATATATATCACTCTGAATTGAAAGCCGATATTACAATATACTTTTCAAAAACATTTCTATGATTTCTATGCTATGTGTGTTATTCTTATTGTTAGTTGACCATAGTTGAATTGGTTTTTGTTATTTGGGCTCCTTGGAACTTTGCTCGGTTGCTCGGCTCGATCCGGCTACCGAGGACAGGCTTGACCTCAGGGTCACTTGACTTCAGATGGTGGGATGCACCTGGATCTCGTCTCTCTCCTGCAGATGGTGGTGAGATTGACATGGACCGGTTGAGCATCCCTACTAAGGTGCCGCCGGAAAACAGATGGTGGTTTTGGTGGACAGTTTGGCAGTAGGCTGGGAGCTCCACACTCCCGTCGCCCTCGGGTGGCGGGGCTTGTGCGTAAATAGCTTTTGCCCATCGATAAAATAAAAAAAATGTACATAATTATATGCAGGAAATAATTTTACACTGCAACAAGTTTTATATGCTTTATTTTAAATTAATTGCAATATTTACCTTCTCTGTAGCTTACGAATTAAATTAACAAAATGGAAATATTTAATATATTTTAGCATAAGTTGTAATGAAATTACCATATTACAGTATAATTTATTATTATTTTGTTATCTCATTTTATTTTTTTAATATATTTTTAAAGATAATAACACTCTTACACACTCGCATTGAGGTATAGCAGGAAATATCCCAGTCAAAATCTGAAACAGCCCTTCTCGAAAAGTACCTCAACTTTACAAAAGATCACAGCTCAATAATACTACTATAGTGTTGTGTTCTGGTGGTGAGTAAGGGGATCAGAGTTCCTGGGGAAGGTCAGAAGTAAGGTCAACAACACGGTTGCGAAGCTTCTGGTGTGCTTCTGGTTGTGCAATAAGTAAAAAAGTCAAATTAAAAGTCAAACAATAATGACCGACGTGTTACTAAATTATTGACACAAATTTCTCATTTTCATTTACTACAAACAAATCGAAAAGATAATCTTGATCAGATACTACAAAATACGCCCGAATGTTTTAATTTAAGGCCAACGTTAAATATTTAATAAATAACGTTAAGTTCAGGCCGAGACGTCAATAAAGGAATAATTCATTCAGATCCGACGCTCACTCGAATAAATTTATTAGGGTATTTAATGTAAATACCTTAATTTGATTGTCACCTTCGATGGGACATTAAATAGAACTTTTGGATCTCATTAGCCTTTAATGTCGATTAAGTATTCAGGGTAAACATTTTAAATAATGATGACTGAATGTTCGAATGACTTATTAATGACTTATTACCTTTAATTATACTAATCAGAACAACCGCTGTGGTGTGTGGCGTGTAGGCGACTACACACAGACAGCCTCTATTTAGATTCCCGCTCGAGGTTGATACTCGTACTGTACACATTTCTATTTGTATAAACATTTGCTTTTGTTCTGTCTTTCGGGGTCTCCCAACCGGGCTCGGTTGTTATCATAGACACCTTATAGTGATCGTTACTTATAGCAGCAGCGTGGATTAAGCTCCGGTCCTTTTTTTATATAGAGAAAAAGGTTTATGCTCAACAGCGGGTTCTATATAGAGAAAAAGGCTTACAACCGACAACAATACAACAACAGCGGGATGTTACAGGCTGAATTAGCCAATTACGTGTTCAAGATATACACGTCTAGTCTAGTCTGATCCTTCTCCTACATGGGGAAAGAGGTATATGCCCAGTAGTGGGATATTACAGGCTGAAGCGATATACACGTCTAGTAAGGAATAATGATTGAATAATTTTCATGGCGTATATTTTATGATTAAATGCCTTCATTTATATTAATCGGATTAGTCTGAAGAAGCATTCGTCTAGCGGTTATGTCTAGACGGGTGTTCGTACGGTGTGTGGGGTTTGAAGGGAGGGACACTGAAGGACACGTCAATTAGAATTGACCCATTTTGTTGCTGAAAAAACAACCTTTAATTGAACACATGTAAATTTTAAAAGTATGTGAGCTTTATTCGTTTTTGTTTTCATTTCAATTTGACAAGAAAATTATTATATAATTAAAACTTAACTTTTACTTTTATTAATGTTAATAATTGTATTTACTCGCGAACGAAAAAAAAAATACTTCAATTATATTGACAAGTAATACGACGTTGGTAGGCGGATAAATTAAATTGGTTATTAAATAGTCAATTAAATACGTATTAATAGAGATTACGCAAAAAGTGCTAGTTAAATCTTGATGAAATTTAAATGAGACCACGTGACACGTAAGAGCTTTTGATTTAAAAAAAAAGAATAATAAAAATCGGTCAACCCATTAAGAAGTTTTGAGGTATAATAGTACGTAACGACGTCATTATTTGAAAAAATAGTCAAGATCGAATATCTTTAGTTAGCTTTCTAGTATTATAGTGTTCCTTTTGTGGGTATGATAATTAGACCTCCTGGAGATAGTCGGAAGCAGAACTGACTTCTACCCTTGATCCTCTTAATTCTATTGCGATGCTTCTGGTATTGCAGTGGTGTATATAGGCTATATCATCAGGTGGACGATAGTGTTCCTACCTTAGTCAGTTCGCTTCAGCTTGTAATATCCCACTACTGAAAATAGAGGCCTCTTTCCCCAAATTTACATGATAATTTACATAATTTTGTTCCGAAAATAAATATTACCGGAAAAAACTACCAACTAAATATTATATTTATAATAGCAAAACTCACTCTTTACGTGCATTTTTCACACCTAAATGAAAATGCTGTGTGGTTATCTTCCTGTGGGTGTCATAAAGGATAACAAGGGATAACACTGTTCCACTACCATCTTGGAACTTAAAAAGGCGGGATAAAATGGGCAAAATGGGCCAAAATGGACTTTGAAATAAACAGGTCGAAGACGAGCAGCAGCGTTTTCGGTGCGGCAAAGCCAACTCTGTGGTCACCAACCCGCCTGTCCAGCGTGGTGACTATGGGCAAAATACATGAGACCGCGCCATTATTGGCGCGAAGTTGCGGAGGCCTATGTCCCACAGTAGACTGCTATAGGCTGAAGTGAAGTGATATGAAAATGGTTTGGATATAATTTGAACGTAAAAATACATTTAGAATAAAAATAGAAAAGGCTAAGTAATAATGCAGTGATCTTAAAACCTCGACACTTTATTTCAAGCACTTAAATTCAGAGAACTTCTACATTTTCTTCTTAAACACACCGAAACTCGCGGAATAAGTCGGTTACGGTGGGCGTACGTTAAAGTTAAAAAGTTACACAGCGAATGCAACTATTCCACATTTACTTTGCCAATAATCGCTTTTAGGGTTGCAAATCTAAAGGATGGCATCGAAACTCTCTTATCCGTCTTTAATACTTAAAATTAAACAAAATAATTCTGATTTATTTTGAGTTAAGAAGCTTCCTCTGTTTTGTTAAATCCCATATCATCCCATCACAACTACATAATATTGCTCTATAGTAGTGTTGTGTGCCTGTGGTAAGGTTGCCTGAGGTCCTGGTTAGGGCCGGCAACGCGATTGTGTCGATTCTGGTAAACGCTGGTAACCGCTCAGGCCGTAAGCTTGTTCGCCGACCTAGTTGAATAAAAAAATAAAAATCCGTTACAAAAATAAATTATAATAGGTATCAAAAATGTGCAACGTATAGAAATATATGAGTAAAACCCGCAAACTGAACTTCGACTCTAAAGTGCTCCGGAAGTAGGCTTCAAATACAGATCGAGCATACCTGAGGTTTGAGTTGTACGTATAGTTTTCCTTTCCGGTAGGAAGATGTGCAATAAAATATAAGGGTCACGAGATTCACCGCTGTATTGTCAGTATAAATATTATATCTTATCGCACTTACGATAAAAGATCAATACATATATTAAACTAAAACTCCTGCAGAAATCTATTACTTCGTTGTTTTTAAATTTTAATAAAAATTACATTATCAACAACAATAGAAAACTATTGTTGTTGATAATGTAATTTTATGTCATAGATTTTTTTTTTTTACTTAAATATGTGAACCGTAAATTACACCAAGATATTTCGTATTAAAACATAGCAGAATTTGTTTATATATTTTGTAATTTTTTTTTAATACATTGTGTTAGAAATGCGTAACAAATTCTATATAAAATAAAGCTTGATTTTCCTCTAGCTAGAAGATAAAGAATAATTATTTACATTGGCAACACAATCAGTGCATCGGCATGTATGTTTGCCTGAGGTTACGTGGGGACCTTTACAATAGCTCGCACGGTAACAACTGATTCAATTATTGTAAATGGAAGTTCTTTTAATTATTCATCGGAAATACACAACAAAATTTACATAATAATTATAAAGATACCATACATTTTCATATTGACTCTTAAGATTAGTGTTAATAGCCACCACTTATGCTTTTGTTACAATTTTTAACAAGTTCAAAACACTTTCAACTTAATGTTTACTATCATTATTAACCGACTTTAAGAAAAATAAGAGGTTCTCAATTCGATTGTTTTTATTTTTAATGTATGTTACATCAGAACTTTTTACTAGGTTGACCGATTTCGAAGATTCTTTTTTTAATCGAAAGGTGGTGCTTGTCATGTGGTCCCATTTAAATATAATCGAGATTTCACTAGTACTTTGTGAGTTATAACTAATATTGCGTATTTATTTGACAGTATTTTCGCCACCCCACGTTGTATTATACCTTATAACTTTTTACTGGATGCACTGATTTTGTTCTTTTTTAACCGACTTCAAAAAAGAAGGAGGTTACTCAATTCGACCGTATATGTGTATGTTCGGGAATAACTTCGTCGTTTATGAACCGATATTGATAATTCTTTTTTTTTTTTGGAAAGGAGGTTACCGAAGTGTGGTATAATGAAACCAGAATCTGATGATAGAATCCCAGAGAAATCAAGGGGAACCCTCGAAAATCGTTGTGTTAATTGTCGATGTAATTGAAGTCGGCTTTTTTTCGTTTGCGAGCAAACACAATTAATTTTAAAAACCTTACGACTTGGAAGGACTACAGCATAGGTTTTCAATGAGGGTAGTACCACCCTCTAGTAGGCACTGGAGCTTTTCGTGGAGTTCCCCCCAATTGCTTTAGACTGGCTACCAAGCTGGTGTAAAGCGATTGGGGGGCGTTATGACAGTCAAGGTGGCAGTCGCGGCATAATACAATAAAAGACTATAAAAATACGTCTATTTTGATTAAAAATTTTGTCTAGTTGTCTAAGATTAATAAGAATAAGATTATTTAAAACATTTAAATAAGCATTCATATACTACTAATTGATTCGGTTTAAGATTGTCGGTAACAAGTCAATAAGAAATCAAATCTCTAAAAGGCTATGATGTTATGGGGCTTTGGAATTTTGTTTTCTTGCCAAAGAGATAAGACTCCATTAAAGGTTGAGAGCCTATGGACTAGAGCAACAACTTCACGTTTTACTTATTTGCAAAAGTGACGTAGACGGGCTATTTTTGGTAATGTTCAGCTTTAATCAGGTTTATTTAATTATTTATTTATTTCATACATAAAAGTTTACAGAGCTTTGCTCCAGACGTTGACTTAATCCTTCTAATTTTACCACAAGGACACGTCAACGACTACGATTTTGTATCGCATAAATACCGCATTTTTATGTACGACAATATATTGTTTAGCAAAAACAGATTGACTATTATTTTTAACCGTCTCAATAAGGAGGTTCTAAATTCAAGTGTATTTTTCTTTTTTTCTTTTTTTATGTGAGTTACCTCGTAACTTTTTTCTGCGTGTACTGATTTTGACTTTTTTTTTTTTTTAATTTGAAAGCTGATAGCTTGTCTTGTCCATCCCATTTAAAGTACAACGAGATCTAATGAATAGTCTCTAGTAATGTCTATAGGACCATACTTAATAGCAAGACAGAAATTCTATGTTTCTTTCTTTTTTTAGTATTATATACTTATACATATATAAAGAAGATAGCTACTATATAAATCACTCGTTATTTACCAACAAATCCGTATTAAAATCATAATTAAAGAAAACCAAATCTCATGTATCAAAGAAAATTACTGGAGTTGCCTATATTTACATAGCTGTTTGAAATGATGCTAACTTACCCGTGTTTCTCTTTACTTTGTATTGAATTTCAAGTTACTAACTCGGCTTTAAAGTACACACGCGTGTAATAAGTTTGTACAGACGTTGTAATTATACGAAAATGTGTTACAGTAACTTTTGACAAAAAGTGGCATATATTTATGAGTCACGTATTAAACCTTTTTATTTTATATCGATTACAAGGTGACCCCGCAAACGTTGTTTTGCCATAGAAGTATGCTATTAACCCCCTTAATCCCCCCCCCTTATAACTTAGGGGTATGAAAAATAGATGTTGGCCGATTCTCAGACCTATCCGATATTTACACAAAATTTAATAAAAGTCGGTCCATCCGTTTTGGAGGAGTATTTTAACACGAGAATTATATATATATAAGACTAGCTGTGCCCGCGGCTTCGCCCGCGTTGAAATTAGTGTGTCACAAAGTTTTGCCGGCAAACTTCCAGTGAAACTCTCATCAAAATCGGCTTAGCCGTTCCGTAAACCTTCCTCTTGCCAATGGTGGAGCCCTCTCTACAATGGTGTAACCGCATGAAAATCCGTTCAATAAATTTTGAGCGAATCGATCACAGACACTTTTGGGGACTTATAATACATTAACTGTTGCCCGCGATTACGTCCTCGTGGTTATGAAGATATGTATTACTATTAAGATGTTTAACGCAATTAATTTTTTATTTCAGTCACTTGAAATGCTTATCAAACTGAGTAACTTTTTAAAAGGCACAATTTAGTATAATTTAATAGTTATTTTTATAAAACCTCTCTATACACCACATTTTTGGTTTTATTTTCAAGCTGTATATGTTTCATACAAACTACCAACCCCTTAGCGATGGAATATCGTAAAATCCGTTCTTAGCGGACGTCTGCTAACTATAATCTACATCCCTGCCAAACTTTATCTTTGTCCAACCTGGATGGTTAGACCATCCAGCGGTTTTTGAGTTCTCGTGATGAGTGAGTCAGTGACCTTTCTCTTTTATATATATAGATTACGATGCATTATTTGGACACCTCCTCACCATCTATAGAGATTTTCGTAAAATTAGTTCTTAGCGGATGTTTACACCCCATAAGGACCCTACCTACCTACCCTACCTGCTAAATTTCAAGTTTGTAGCTGTTATAACAACTTTTAAACTTTCGCGTTGCATTATTATATTTTAATGTTCACATGGGGATTAACGCGAACAAAATTTTTTAAGGTAAAATATATTACCTTGAGGCCTGACGTTTCGGCCAGGTTACACCAGCCGTGGTCGCAGGCAGACAGGAGTCTATAGGAGGATATATTTTACCTTAAAAATTTTTGTTCGCGTTAATCCCCGTGTGAACATTAAAATATTGTAGCAGTTATAGTTTCGGAGGTTTCGTGATGAGTGTGTCAACCTACCATCCCCCGTTTTAACTCCAAAAGAGAGTTGATTTCTAAAGATACATTATTTGGTCACCTTTCTACCGTCTATAGAGCATACATTTTAAATTTCAAATCTCTTACTTCAAAAACATAGGACTTTCATACAAACTTCCAACCCCCGTTTTAGCCCTTTAAGGGTCGAGTTTCATAAAATCAGCTCTTAGCAAATGTTTACGCCCTACAAGGAACCTACTTGCCAAATTTCAAGTTTGTAGCTGTTATAGTTTCGGAGATTTCGTAATGAGGGAGTCAACCTACCATTCCCGGTTTTAACCCCAGAAAGGAGTTGATTTCTAAAGATACATTATTTGGACACCTTCTCACTATCTAAAGAGCGTACATTTTAAATTTCAAGTCTCTTACTTCAAAAACATAGGACTTTCATACAAACTTCCAACCCACGTTTTACCCCCTTAGGGGTCGAATTTCGTAAAACCCATTCTTAGCGAATGTTTAAGCTCTAAAGGAGCCTATCTGCCAAATTTCAAGTTTGTAGGTGTTATAGTTTCGGAGATTTCGTGATGAGTGAGTAAACCTACCATCCCCCGTTTTAACCCCAAAAGGGAGTTGATTTCTAAAGACACTTTATTTGGACACCTTCTTATCATCTATAAGGCATACATTTTAAATTTCAAGTCTCTTACTTCAAAAACATGGGACTTTCACACAAACTTTCAACCCCCGTTTTACCCCTTTACGAGACGAATTTTGTAAAATCCGTTCTTAGCGGATGTCTACGCTCTATAAGGAGCCTTCCTGCCAAATTTCAAGTTTGTAGCCATTATAGTTTCGGAGATTTTGCGATGAGTGAGTCAGCGTACCATCCCCAGTTTTAACCCCAAAAGGGAGTTTATTTCTAAAGATATATTATTTGGACACCTTCTCACCATCTATAGAGCATACATTTTAAATTTCAAGTCTCTTACTTCAAAAACATAGGACTTTCATACAAACTTCCAACCCCCGTTTTACCCCCTTAGGGGTCGAGTTTCGTAAAATCCGTTCTTAGCGGATGCCTACGTCTTATAAGGAACCTACCTGCCAAATTTCAAGTTAGTAGGTGTTATAGTTTCGGAGATTTCGTGATGAGTGAGTGACCTTTCGCGTTTATATATATTATATTATAGATTACTTGGTTGAAAAAAATATGTAGCTAAAAATCGGGAACATCCTGACTGAGAAATGATGTCAACAGAACTGAATATTACTGATAAATAATAAATATTGCTCTCAAGTTGTGTTGTGATCCCGTAGCAAGTAAGATAGTCAAAACCCTGAGGACACGCTGTATTGACAGCGGGTGTAGGTTCAGCAACTAGCTTAAGATCCTTCTGATGTTACAAGCGGCCATAGCCCAGGTATACAAAATTGTTGCATGGCCTTAATTGATATATGTTAAGCGTTGCCTTATATGATGATAGGATGATGATGATACTAAATAGAAAATGCTGTCTCAGCTGCTAGGTCTAGGCTAGGAATAGGCTAAGCGATTAAGGAAAAGGTTAAAGCACCTTTATGTCCTATAAAACTTTGTATGATCACCTATGGTCCTCTTTTGTAGGCAAAGAGGTCTTACCAGTAACAGTAGAACATTAACGGATAGTATAATAGAGTAAATCTCTTTCATAATTTATAATTTCTCATTTATATTTAACGATACCAACTTTTATTCAAAACATAAACCAAAGCAATAAACAAAGAAAAAGGCAAATTTTTGTTTCCACCATAAAAATGAATTTTGTTTAATAAAAGTAAAAGTTAAAAACTTTGTTAAAACATCTGTAAGTTAAATGCGCGTAGGTTTTCAAGACGTAACGATGTCGTCAAGTAAAAAATTCCCATGAAAATGCTTGACGTAATGCCTTCACTAAGTCGATGAGGCGAAATTTATTGCAGCTCGTAAAAAATACGATTCTTTCAAAACAGTGGAATTTCTAAAATACACACAAGCTTCGTACGTTTTCGCGCTGCCTTGTGACGAATTTTATACATCCATAAGCTCATAGCTTTATGAGCCTAAGCCACAAGAGCGCGTTTTTAAATTACCAGTTAAATTAGAAATCTATATAAATAAAAATGAATGTTGCTAAACGCATAATTCAAGAATGGCTCAACCAATTTGGCCAATTTATTTGTTTAATTAATGGTTTTAATACAAAAAATAAATAAATAAAACTATTTTTACTATCAACTTTTGAAAGAACGAAGTCTGTACGGGCAACTAGTTAATTATATTTTAAATTTAGAATTCATATAAACTTTTATTTTTACAAAACGTAATAATGTTACCGATATTATTTTTTCAGTATAATTGTGTCCGCTGAATTTTTTTTTTATTTTATTTATTATCATTCAACCAATAGAAATAGAATTCGTACAAATAAAAAAGGGAAATAGTGCTGAATATCTAGTAGTATATTTAATGGTAGTTCATTCTATTTTTACCAGATTACAATGAGCTAGTAACGAAAACCACCTGACGTCTCTTACAATTACATCTACATAATTATGTATAATTTCAACACGAGCTAGATATGTTGTACACTTACACCTGTTGCGGTGCTCCTAAATCTCATAGTGTTAAGTTTTATTGCCTCTAATTACCTGCAAACAGAGACCTAACATAAAACAATTTTCTCTCCAAATAACCTGGTACTTAATTACATAGTACAGTATATATAGAGTAACTAAATAAAACACTTCGACGACTTCAGACGACGACAGCACTGATTTGTGACTGGTGCGATGGCGGTTGCGGGCTCGATCCCCGCACATGACAAACATTTGTATTGGCCATACAGACGTTTACCGTAGTCTGGGTGTTTGTGCAGTCCTTGTAGGTCTTCCCATCGTGTCTCGGAGAGCACGTTAAGCCGCCGGTTCCGTTGTTATCATATACCCCTGATAGCCATCGTGAGTCACAGTAGGGAATATATCCGCCAACCCGCATTGGAGCAGCGTGGTGGATTAAGCTCTGATCCTTCTTCTACACGGGGAAAGAGGCCTATGCCCAACAGCGGGATATTACAGGCTGAAGTGACTTCGGAATTATTACTCATGAATGTATTAAATTCAGTTGACGATTATAGCATTGGCTGATACGCTTGCATTGGATTCGATCCCCGCTCATGACAAACATTTGTATAAGCCATACAGATGTCTGTCGTGGTCTGGACGCTTGTGCTCTGTATGTTGTGTGGGTTTTCTGACCCCTGACACAGAAGACAATACTACTAAAGTGCGTGGATTGCGACGCGAAAAAATATAATTAACAGTCACTCATTCATACTATTAAATTCAAACGACGTCTTTGATCGCCGATCGCTTGTCATTTGACACGTGAGATGTAAATTTGAAAAAGTTTCGCGCCCATTAATAATCCTCCCGCGGCGTCCCAAACGTAGAAAAGAATATTTCACTCTTTTGAAGTAAAATGGATACAATCAAATTACCATTTGAAAAGCGCCTATTTAACGTTCAACCGTTTTCGGTCGATTTTGTTTGTGAAATTCCGGTTTAGCATGAGTAGCAATTATAATGTAATAGAATTATACTCTTTTAATTTCTTTTTTCTTCGTTCACATTAATTCTTCGTTAATTTATTCCATTTTATTATGTCGTCTTTTAATTACTGAATGACGTAAACGCTTTAACGGAACAACTAATTAGAATTGTAGCTCCTGTTACTTCTTTTGCAAAATTTTGATATTGTTCGAGTGTATTATGCGTGTATTATAGAATATCATTGATTCTAATGAATTAGTATTGTCACTGAAATAACAAATTTCAGGTGTTTTCTGCATAACCGCATGTATATTTATAACATTCTTGGTTTACAACACTTATAACATAAACCATCGTTTCATAAACTGGTACAAAACTTAATCCTCTACTTAAGGGTATGGCGGTAAAGCAGCGAGAAAAATAATAACGTTAAAAATATGTATGCTATATTAAATATAAATCTTTGAAAAATATTAACATATTTTATTACTTTATGAAATTTTAAAATCACACTCTAATATAAAATTTACGCATCGTAGAGTAACAGATGAAAGTAATTCTCTTCGGACTTGCGAAACTAAAATTGAAGTTAAACGAACAAAATTAGAAATTACTATTTCATTAGATCTTCAAACAAGAACCACTAAAGGGTATTACAATATTTAAGAATGAACTTTTATATTTAAATAGAGTAATAGTATAAAGCGTAGAACTTTGTCTGCTTACTGACATAATCTTATCGTAAAAATCTTTTTGACATTCTGTCAGAAAGATGAAATGAGTTAGAGAAGAGGCACGAGCTTAAAAGTATTTCATTCAAATGCTTGTATTTTCATTGTAACTATGTTGCATTTAGCTTTTTTAAACATCGGACCTGCTGAATGGAATGGGATGGTGACAGATGAAAGTAATAAATGGAGACAGGTCACTTAAGACGCGTGTGATCCACAAACTTCACAAAATTATATGGAAAATTTATAAATATAATGTGTAAAAATGAAAGAAAGAACGTTCTAGGAAGAATCAGCAGTCTATTGACGCCCGCTTAAAGGTACATCACAAGCGCTTTGCTAGACAGATTCCTTATAAAAGCAAGATTAAAAAGCAGCCTCATAATCGCTTCAATCAGAAGAGACCAGAACAACACACTGCTCTTTTCACAAGTGACAGGTCCAGGGCGCGAGAAACAAAGTAAATTAAACTAACACACACAACTTCAACTTTCAATAACTTCATAGCAGGTCGTACTTGTTTAAAATGACGCTAGTCGGAAACAAATGGCCGTGACAAAAACCTGTAAACCCGCAAGCCGCGTCTCGTTTGATAACAAAAGCGACGACCTCGTGCTGATCTGATATAAAACTGGCCTCTTCCACAAAAAAAAAGGCGGAAGAGATCTTTCATTGAGATTATGTTACCTTTGTGTAAGATAATTTAAGGTTATCGCATTTGCTTGTTTCCGTTGTAAACAAAAAACTGGAAAAGCGGACAACGCAATTACGTTTAATGACAAAAACTTCTATAATACTTTTTATCGCTTCAGAGCTTATCTTAATTTTCAAATTAATCATTGTATAAATTTTATAGAAAATTTACTAACTTTATCATTATTGCTCTTAATCACTTAGTTTATCAAAATCTAGAGATCGATTCAATTTTTACATTTGTGTAAAGATTTTAATCAGGTGCATTGGAATAGCGTAGCGAAATATGTTCCATATTTCCGTATCTTTAAGAAGTGAAGAGGCTCCAGCAGTAAAATGTTTTCAGGTTGATTCAGTAGCTACTGAACTGCTTTTATTTATTTTTTCACAACAAAAATAAATCTACAAATCTAAACTTATAATAAATCTGTAACAAATCCAATTTTGTTCATAGATGACTTTTTCAGAGGACATTTTATAATCGATACTTAAGCTTTTATTTCATTTTCGTACGTCAAGCCTGTTACGTCGCTACTTAATAAATTTATATAAAATTTGGTATAATTAGAGGTTTCGAGTTATGACACTGCATTTTCATCCCGAAATTCAGAACAATTCCGACGTTGGAAAGGGGATTAAAACCAAAATATTCAATTTCGAACGTAATCACGGGTACAGCTACTAAAAATAAGTAAAAGATTATATAATAATCATCACAATTCACCAGAGTATATTAATAAATAAGCACATGGTATTCACTTGCTACCCGCAAATTACCTGTGTTCGAGCTATTATATACCATTATTGAACACAATGCACTGCTCTCGAACATAACTCAAATTACGAAATAAAGAGAAATATAGTGAAAGGCACCAGCAACGGCTAAAATAGATCGTAACATTAGCCCTAATGTACGTTGGGAACACGAATAGCTAGGAAATCTGTACCGTAGTGCATTTATATATTATTAAAAGCACAATATCACGTTTATGTTCATAATAAAACTAGTAATATATATGTATGTATTTCTATATTACGAGTTGTTCGACCTTTTCATTTTTGGCATTGTAACGTGAAACGGAATCGGACCGTGTCTGAACCGTGACCGAACCGTGACCGAACCGTGACCGAACCGTGACCGAACCGTGACCGAACCGTGACCGAACCGTGACCGAACCGTGACCGAACCGTGACCGAACCGTGACCGAACCATGACCGAATCGTGACCGAACCGTGACGTGATTAACGACTTTCACTAGTGTGAGTCACTCACTAAGATAGCACATAATTATGGTTTTACTAATGTCAAGTAAAATAAAGAAGAACAGAAAGGGTTTTAATAAGCATTTAAGATTAAAATCTCACCAAACCGTTATAATGTTACGGCGTTGGTGTGACATTTCGTGTGTTTTACGATACATTTCTCCAAACTTATTCACTTATTTATTTTTAGTATGACAACGTTTGCTTGCTTGAGATTTTGCTTTTTAACATTAATTTGTTCTTATTATTTTTGTCATAGCATCTAAACTAAAACCAATTTTGTATAAAACGGTCTACCAGGTGCCGTTTAAAGGTTTATCACAGGGAGTTCACAATAATCAATTGAATTCATTAAGGAGGTACTTCCTACCTCCCTACTAACTAACAGAGTATATTACAAAATAATAGTCTGCTTGGATTGGTCAGGAGTAGGGTCAACATTACACTCGCTATGCTTCTGGTGTTGCAAGCGTAAGTTAGAGTAACAGAATACCAGTAGGTGAGCTGTACGTTTGTTTGTCTGCCTATTTTCATACAAAAATTAATTAATACAAAGGTTCATTGTAACATAAATGCACAATACATTGATAACATAATATTGATACAAAATGTTGTTTCTTTCGATAGCACTGATTTAGTGACGCAAATCTTGTTCGCCAGAGATTAGTTAGATTTTACACATCACAAATATCGAAAATACATAATATATATTGAACTCTTTGATTAACTTCGAAATATATTTCAATTACAAACAGGGGACGATGTTTTAACATATGTATAGATTTAGACATCAATGTAACGTAGATATCGTTACGTCAGCGTGCCGCAAGTGCTATTTTACACGAACGAAAAATCTATCCATTGTCTCATAACCCCTACACTGACACGTTTGTAACATAAGGATTAGAGATTTCTTTTCGTCATTGTTTCAGCATTATTACAGCACGTTCCATTACCGTTTTAGGTTTTCTTTTGTAGTGAATCATTAAACGAATCAAAGATATATACATAACAATATAAGATATATACATAAATTCGATTATATATACAATACTTTATATCTTAAGAATTGTAATGGATATAATTCAGTTTCAATAAAAAATATCCGGAAAATAAAATCGGGTCCAATACACACTTAATATAAAAAAAACTTCTAAGAAATAATACAAAAGTCGTTCGTTATTAGGTCGTAAAATTAAATTTATAGTCAACAACAAAGCAATATTCGAAAGGAAATAAACGATCTAAAGAGGCCTCAAAATATCAATATAAAAATAGGAGTCCATAAAGCGGTGCTAGAGCGTTTATGAAAGTCGACTGACGCCTGGTAGCCTAATATTTGCATGAAAAATTCTCGCCGATGGCGGCGAAGTGTGAAGATAAATAATGAACGAGGGCCGGGGCTCCCCGTTATTATTGTCATCGATCATAATCGGAGGGGTCTTTATGTGCGTATTGTAGCAGTTGTTCTTCCCTCCCGATTGTTTCCAGGTGCCTGGAATTCACTAACTTTTTGATGTTTCCATGTTTCGTTTTGTTCAATAATGTGTTTCGTGACTGATTTGCTGTTATGCGATTTATTAGTTATTTGTTATGCTACTGATCCATCAGATCTTAAAGTTAAGAGTTACACACACAAATCTGTTGCTACTTTAGGTGTTAAATAACATTTGTTTTAGACTTACGAGGATAATAAATAATGTTTTCTTAGACTATATTACTCAATGTATAAAAAATTACATACAAAAATTTAAAACTTTACAAACACATTCTCACTGAGGTAGGGCACAGCAGGAATTTCCTGTTCAAAATATGGAGCAGCCCGACTGGGGTAGTACCTCGACCTTACAGAAGATCATAGCAAAATAATACTGTTTTCAAGCAGTATTGTGTTCCTGTTGGTGAGTAAGGTAACCAGAGCTCCTGGGGGATTGGGGATTGGGTCGGCAACGCGCTTGCGATGCTTCTGGTGTTGCAGGTGTCTATAAGCTACGGTAATCGCTTACCATCAGGTGAGCCGTACGCTTGTTTGCCGACCAAGTGACATAAAAAAAAAACACATTAGAGACATAAAATACCAATACCTTCATCTTATTAACCAATCCATACATTAACTCTAGATTATGAGTAGTAATAACTAATCTTTACTGTCCTTGTTATAAATTCTAAGCTTGATGTTTTAGTGATATATAAATTGGACAATTTTTATCTAAATAGATACAAAATGTTAGTTACAATTTGTATCTATTTAGATAGTCCCCTTAGATACAAATTGCTGTTTTTTTTTCTGTTTTATACTACGTTGTTATTCTTGTAATTGTTTCTGTTCTGATCTCCAATAATTAAATAAATCTCCAATATCTCCAATACTTCAGATTAATAATAAAATAAAAGTTTCTGAATATTATATACATCACCTTATTGTATATCAGCATAGTTCAATAATTATTGCATGTACAAATTCACATCCAATCTTAGTTATGTAGTTTTTTAATATTATAAACGAAAGTTAATATAAAATCCAATACTTAATAAAAACTTTCTCCGTTTATTTTTTTTTTTTTGGTCTGTTTGTTGCATTGCATAACCGATATCCACTGCTAAACAAAAAATAAGACATAAAGTAAACAAAAAAAAACGTAATTTTCAAACGTCATATTGACTTGAAATAATATAAATAATGCATTAAAAATGCGACTAAAAGTTTAAAGAAATACACAAACTTGAAAGAAAGTACTTTCTTATTCTACAGCCTCTATATTTTAAAAGATAAATAATCATACGGTACGTAACTTATCAAAAAAGTTCAATCTAAGGCCATCAGGCGGATTCGTATTCATAGGACAACGTTACCTTTTATAACTTGAGACTGCGTTTACTCTCCTCTCTAATTTTGTATGCTCAAACGTTTCATCGCATTTATTTTTCTTCGCGGTCTAATTTTCTGTGTTGTCTCAGTCGTTCTGTAACCAAATTTCGCGGAATGAGGTCCGCGGTCGAGATGAAATTGGTATTCTCAATGAATTAGACGAGACCGGGACCTCAGCTCTGTAGCTCGGCTTCTAGATTTTTAATTCGCTTTGTTTCGCGCGAGCACTGAATATTAACCTAAAGACTGAATAATAGGGGTTAGGATTGGAACGTGTCTCGTCGTCTAACTTCTTTATTTCCCTTATTTAGCTCTTGTTCCATTGAACTATTTAAGTGATTTGTAAAACAATTAGTAGGCTCTATTTCGTATTAGCATATTTTGAATTGAATGAATTCATCTCTAAGTATATCCTTTGTTGATGCTGTGTGGTTACGGCAGTAAAGAATCTATCCACCCCCTCTCTTCCCGTGGGTGATGAAATATTCCGATTATCTTGACTATTAAATCAAAATTTTTCATAAAAGATGATTGAACCTTTGACCTTTAGGTTATAAAATTGTTTTTAACTATATGGGACTATGTGAACACGGCATAAAAGCTGTTGTGGCTATGGCATTAAAGAATATAGCAACCCCCTTTCTTCCTGTGGGTATCGTAAGAGGTGACTTAGGAATAACATAGTTCCACTACCACCTCGGAACTTAAAAAGCAGACCGATGGTGGGATAACCATCCTATTGCTGGCTTTTAAATACACAGGCCGAAGACGGACAGAGCGTCTTCGGTGCGACAAAGCCAGCCCTGCGGTCACCAACCCGCCTGCCCAGCGTGGTGACTATGGACAACACACACGATTTCGCGCCATTTATGGCGCGAACTTGTGGAGGCCTATGTCCAGCAGTGGACTGCGATAGGCTGAAGTGTGATGATATCATTTGTTGTATCTTGTCAGAGATGGACTGCTGTAAGTACTTATTATGTTTCTATGTTCTGACTATATAACATAAATAAATAACATAATTAAAAGTTTTCTTTACGAATTTATTCATACTAAAAATATATATACATTTGTTATTCATTACTTGGCCTATAAATAAATGCGAATATTTTTAATGAACGTCGGATAGAATAATTTATAGGCAGCATTTATTTTGTTTCTATTTTACCAGTTTGCAGTTGCCTTTTTTACGTGTTTGCTTGCTAACAGAGATTAAACGTTTAATATAAAATGTGTACAATCAATATTTCAAGTTGAAACTTTTATATTCTAGTATTTTTTTTTTTGTGTATTATTGTACTTAGCATTTTTGACGCGAACTTGTGGAGACCTATGTCCAGCAGTGGACTGCAATAAGTTGAACTGAATTATTGTAATTGTTTCCCAAATAAATATGATATATACATTATCACGTTATATATTTTATTTAATATGTATGATAAAAACTGTCAATCTTATTTACAACGGGCTATTCATAAAGTGTACATGCGAGTGTTTGTCACGTGTTAATCTCAATTCATCATATCTGACATCACTTTGCAAGTAGTAATGCGTCGTCGAATTATATTTCTTATTTTGATCACCACTAGTATCAAAATAGTTACATAGAAAATAGAGATTATATTCAAAATGTGAAACTCATCAATTTCTAGTGGGACGGAAATGGTTCGATAATATCATCGCTACCGAGATGATTGCTCGTATATTGCAATTTATGGACAAATAACGATCAAATTTGAAATCGAATAACAGATGCGAGAGCAGATTAAAGATAGATCGCTGCAAAGTTAACTGTAAAATAATATTATCTAAAGAGCCCTGTAAAGTACAAATACTTTTTTAATGAACTTTACTCATTAAAACCTTTTTGTTTTATACAACTAGGTCGGCAAACAAGCGTACGGCTCACCTGATGGACTGACGCCTGCAATACCAAAAACATCGCAAACGCCTTGCCAACCCTACCACCAATCCCCTTCAGGAGCCCTGGTCACCTTACTTACCATAAAAACAACACTGCTTGAAATACTGCTCGAGATACTTAAAGTTAGAGTTATTTAAAATTTTAATTATTCTAGCTTAATAATTTTGAAGGAAAATAAATGCATATTTTACTTGTTATTATTAACTTAACTTTTTTACATGTACCTGCAAGCATTTACTGCTAGACGTTTGCAATACTAGAAATATTGCCTGCACATCAGAGACCTTACGCCTACATACCGCATTACCGAGAAATATCCCGCTTAAAATCTGGAGAAGCCCGATTGTGTCCTTGTAAGTCCTTCTAAGTCCTCAAATTCCAACATTTCTTGTCTATGGAGGTCAATTTTTCGCGCAGCAGCGGAACGCTTTTAGGTTGAATTAGCTTACGTCATTAGCATTTGTCTGATTACTGCTCCATTCCATAATAGCTAGCGTACTGTTTCAAATCTTACGTAGGTAATAACCGCACGCAGTAAACCTAACTCATATACGAAACCCACAAAACCCTTAAATCTCATAAATAACTCCTAAGATAAGTGAGTTCAAACGGTCACTTAAACTTTACAACATTATTATAAATAGGAGTTAATGGATAATTACACTCAGCCCTTATACCGTCATTAGAACTTGCTTGTCATACGACACATTACATCATATTACAAGGGACATCAAAAAGACGGATGGCGCGGTCACTGCATGAATATTTCAGGAGGCGCATTAGGACAGAAAAATAAATATGGCCGACTTCACTGAACGCATTTGTATATAAATCGTGGTGCGCCGCGCGTGTTCGGATTACCGATGTATGGTCGGTCCGAGCTATTTATCAGTAGCCGTGTATCCATCTCTGACTATTCCGACTGAATTTTTATTGAAATCACTTTGCGATCTCTGGTGCTTTCGAGCTGGAAATTTAAACTTTAACAGCTTTTCCAGCGTACGTATCGTGTTCACACTGATTGTATGTCAAGCTTGAAATATATTGACTTGAATGGAATTTTAAGTTGTAAAATAAAAACCTGGCTTTTTTAACAAACAGAATTAGTAGCTTACCATACTTTTATACCTATATTTAACTAGCTGATCCGGCTGTCTTCGTAGCGTAATTTTTTTTTCGTAAATATTCGATTTTTAAAAATTTTCTTTTGTATTTTTTCCTGACAATAATTCGTTCTTGTCACAAAAAAAAGAAATGTCCAGTTCGGCGCAGTCCTTCGGAAATTATGCTTGTACATGCATTTCGGCAATTCATTTTTATTTATTTTATATTTAATATAAAAGTTTATTTAGTCATTTCACTGATTACTTTCAGGATCTAGTTCGTTCCAGATAAACAAGGGTTAGAGTTTAATACGTAAAACTGCTCCATCGCATTGACAATTATACCTTTCTGTACTTTATATAGTTTGAAAATAGATAATTTCGTAAACATAATACTCAGTAGTAATTTTAATTTTACAACTGAAATTCAAATAGCATTTAATTATCAATTTAAAGATTACCGGTACGTCAAATCGAAATTACATTACTTCCGATAAAATAAATACTACAAAAGCGAATAAAGCAAGCAAGGATTGCGTACATTTTTATAACGCTAAAATTAATAAGTCAAAAGCCAAAATTGCAATACAAATCACAAAACTTTACATGATATATTAATTACGGAACAATACGAAATTCTAATAAAATATCTTTAATTATTTTTAATAGATTCAACCAGTAACTACTTGGCATAGGCCTCTTTCTCCATGTAGGAGAAGGGAAAGAGTCCAATCCACCACGCTGCTTATCTGCGGGTTGGCGTATATATTCTCTCCTACGAGTAACGATCGGTTTCAAGTGTCTATGATAACACCCGCCTAGCACAGCTTAGCGTGCTCTTCGAGGCACGGTGGGGAGACCCAAAAGGAGAGACTAACAAATCAGAAATAGATATCTGACGACGATGACTCAGCCTAGTCTATAACATCTCACTGCTGGGCATAGGCCTCTTTCTCCATGTAGGATTCCAGCTTAAACAACCACGTTATTCCACTGCGTGCTGGCAGATAGGTTCCTTACTATGAGTAACGATTGCTACTAGATATTTATGATACCGACAGCTTTACGTACTCTCCGAGGCACGATGTGGAGAACACAACAACGACAGGCATCCAAAGCTCCGAACCGGATAGAAATATTTGTCCATAAACGAATATCCATTCCGAGCGATATCGAACATGCGACCGTCGGTATTTAAGCGCCAACACACCCTACGCCAGAGCAGTCGTCAAGCAAGCGGTCGTCTTTATTATCATATCGACAACATTATTCCATAAAAAAATTAATTAAAAATTAAAATATTGGTTCTAGGGACTAATTTATTGTATCATTAATTTTTTAGATAACAGCACTCAGACCGCCACAAAACTAAAACAAGTACAAAAGAGAGCTCCAACAGATAGCGAAACCGAATCTCAATAGCCCTTACAATTAAGGCCGCAATATCAATAATTATCCAACTCGAAGTAGAAGTTGAACTTCCAACAAATACTCGTAACAGTTAAAATCCCCAACAAGCCTCAAACAAATAAATGCAAATCGGGTTCCGTTTCGCATGTCTGCACACTATAAACCCGACAATATTAGTTGGTAACTCGTTAGCCCGTACTTAAGGAAATTTAGCTAGGCCCCGTATCTCGTCGTTTTACCCAATTTATGTGGAACACCTCCCTTCCCGACCTGACCCGGGGACAAATGTTCGCTGCATTTCTTACTCTATTACGTAATCATTAGAGCGATTCACTTAAATTCTTGCTTACAATAGAGTTAACGTTTTTATTTTATTACTGTCTAAAATAAGGATAATGTTTTCAGTGTTCACATTTGTGTTTATGTAATGGGTGGGCTATTTTTATTATGTCGTAACTTTTTAATAGCTGGATCGCTTTCAATTCGTTTGACGCCGTGAAATTAATTTTGTTACTTCAGATAACATTAAAATATTTGTAATAGTAATAGCATACACATTATCATAACAACATATTCATATTTCATCCCTTGAATTCAAATTAGCTCCTTGCTAGCTTGTCTATATGACTTATAGCGTGACATTTTACAGACAGACATGCAAACAGATGTTTTATATGATACATAAAATATATCTAGATATAGTTTAATCATAAATTAATTTATTGAAAACACTTTTTCTTATCCTAAGGGTATTATTATACACATTTACCGCGCCGAGGTGGTTCTGTAGTCCGTACAGGGTAGGTTTAAGCATTTGTAGTACCTAAACTTACTTTTCCATGAACTAATTAATCTGAAGCATATGAATAGGTATTTTTTTCATTATATTTGTATTTGGCTCAGCACGATGAGATACAGACAATAATTTGCAACATTTTTAGTGGGTATTAGTAAAACCAATAATTGTATAAAATTAAAGCATACACCTAGACTAGAAACGGTTATATGTAAAAATGGAATATATATTTGGACAGATATAAAAAGATACATGCAGGTATCGGACCTGCGTCGGCTGGTCAACACTCGCACCACACTACCAAATTGTCGACAACAAATAGACTAAATAAACATTTAAAGCCTTAAATAAAACAAATTACAACGAATCTTGTAAGTTTTTGTGTGTATAATGAGATATTAAGTTGATCATACTCCTCGCTCTTTCCATTAATCGTTGTCGACAGAAAATCCATTGTGTTCATTTTTTGATCTTCTGACTTTATTTTATTTTAGTATAATTAGTGCTTTTAATATAATATATATTGTAAAACAAATAATTAATAAAGTTTTACGTTTAATAAATAACTTTTATGTTTTACTTTGATTTAATGATAGCTTTCATCGAAAACAACTTTTTTTTTAAATCAACGAATGTCTATTGAATATTTTTTTTTTACTTTGATTGAAACTAAATTATTTATTTTAAAAGGAAAATTAACTACTTTATAAATTTATATATATACGAGGGGCGGCTGAAAAGTTCTGAACCTAGGGCATTAAAAGTCTAGATAAAAATCTAAATAAAATTTATTTTTCAATATAGTCCCCCTTCAACGCACCTTTGACATCTTTTATAGAGGGCTTGTATCCCTGATAAAAAGTAACCCGCGTCTTTGGCTAGAAAATGTTCATTAACGGCCACCTTCATCTATTCATCATCCCCAAATCTTCGTCCCCGTAAGTCTTTTTTCAAATTTTTAAATAAAAAATAATCGCTAGGTGCCAGATCTGGACTATAGAGAGGGTGATTTACTTCATCGAAGCCAGTTTCTCGCAAGGCTTGCCTCGCAATGCGCGCCGTGTGAACCGGCGCGTTGTCTTGCAAATACAAAATTCCTTTGCTGATTTTACCTCTTCTTTTTTCGACAATGGCTTCGCGAACTTTTTTTAAAAGCCCAGTATAATACGCAGAGTATTCATTGTAGTTTTTTTTGGAAGGTAATCTATGAGCAAAACTCCTTCGCAATCCCAAAAAATGGTGGCCATGAGTTTGGAAGCCGATTTTTCCACCTTGAACTTCTTCGGCGGTCTTTCCCCCTTCTCTATCCACTGTATTGACTCCTGTTTTGATTCTGGGTCATATTGTTGGATCCACGTTTCATCAACGGTAACAATACGAGTACAAATTTCTTCCAAATTATCCTTGCACAAGTCTAAAAACTCTTCAGGAGTTTCAACGCGCCGGTGCTTGTCAAGTGGCGTGAGCATTTTTGGCACCCAACGCGCACTGACTTTATTCATATGCAAATGATTGTGCATAATATCTCCAACTCGTTCCTTACTAAAGCCAGGCTCTTCTGCTATCTGCCACAATTTTATTCGGCGATCGCCCAGTGCATTTTTTTTTACTTTTTCGATGTTTTCATCGGTGACTGCGGTGTTCGGCCGACCCGAGCGGGGGTCATCTTCCAGAGTTTCTCTGCCTTGTTGGAATAGGCGTGTTCATCGTTTAACAAAGCGTAATATCTTCTCAGAAGTTATTATTTACTTTCTTTTACGTATCATTCCGTACATCCCGGCTTACGTATATTTAAAGTAAGTTTTTTTTTTAATTTCTCGGTAACTATGAACATTTTTGACTCCACGGGACTTACCAAGATCATTATTTTTAAACTTATGATATTTCGGAGTCATTCGTAACCCATCCCGTGGAGTCAAACGTGTAAGTAAAGTAAGCCTACAATGTAATGCATGGTATAATTGATCTTTCAAGGACTTATAAGCTATTTTTACGCAATACTAGAATTTTTATAACACCGTAATTACCAACCTACTTTAAAACAATATTTTTAGTTAAGTTTATCATACATAAAAGAATAATCGAAAAACAACATGACGGCTTGAACTTAATCTTCTTTGTTTTTCCAGTATACCACGATATGTTTTTTTTACACTACTGGATAGCAAATAAGCGTACGGCCCACTTGATGGTAAGCAGTTACCGTAATATAATCTTAGACGTCTGCAACACCAGAAGCATCGCAAGTGCGTTGGCCACTCAACCCCATCGACCCTCCCCAGGAGCTCTGACCATCTTACTTCCACGGGATAACAACACTACTCGATAGCTGTGTTATTTAGATGTGAGGCTCTGTAAGGTTGAGGTACTTCCTCGGATGAGTTGCTTCAAATTTTGATCACGATATATTCTGCCGTGCCCTACCTCAATGAAAGTAGCTAGTTGTTAGCACCTCGTTAACAAATAAAATTTTATTTGTACTAAAATTGTGCTGATGTCGTTATTTTATGTATCTCAAAGAATAAAGAGGTTTTTAACTTTTTTTATAACAAAGGCGTATATCCGTATCGGAACGCGAGTGATGTCGGAATTGAGTGACGCTGTTGATTGCTCTGCGATGCTCTCGTTTTAATCTTCGCGAAACATGCAACAGCACTTGCCGCTGACAACTAACTTTTATTCTAAAAACAATTATATCGACCGTTTCTAGCTCCTGTAAAACAATGTATCATTTAAAGAATTCATTTATCAATATAGAGGCTCTTGACAAGTTTTGTTTAATTTTATAATATAAAATAACTTTATTAACGACGACGCGTTAGCGTAACGGTCACAGCACTGGCTTATGGCTGTTATACTGGCGATCGCAGTTTCAATTCTCGCGCATGACACGTATTTGTAATGTCCATACAGATGCTTGCCGTGATCTGGGTGCTGGCGCTTGTAGATTGTGTGTTTCTGTATCCCCAATACAGAAGTGAAACCTATTCAGGGCCGTTGAATCACACTCAACGTTTATTTATTTATATATTTCATTTAATATATTTAAGCTTTATATTTCTTTTTTAAAATACTTTTATTTGTTTTAATTTGTGGTTTTCAATAATATCTAAATAGCATAGATAATTACGCCAATGTACATGTATTAGGTTCAGAAAAATAAGTTCGGGATAAATGTGTTTACATACTTCTGAAAGATCATTTACGTTACGTTAAGGACGATAAAAAAATTCATTATGGTGACAAAATTTTTTGTAATAATTTACTAAGCTATTATAAATTATCGACCACTGATCCACTTAATTGAATATACGCTTCTAAGCATACGTGCGCGTAAATTTTTTGATACAAATCCTATTATTCGTAGTAGTCACCCACGACGATTGCAACTCTATCGAAATGCTGGAATCTGGTCCTATTTAAAGGTGCTTTACTTGAACGTGATCTTCTCCTGAGAAGTTATATATGTAGGTATACTAGAGATAGATCAGAGTGTCAATAATAGTTGATATGTTTCTTAATCTCAAAATGTGATATAAGGAGACATTACCTCGAAGACTCCATTCAATAAATGTTATTAAAAAGTATATCACTGCTGTCTTTGAATAGCATAAAGCCAAATGCAGACCATGCACGACACTATAAATTATAACACGTTTTCTTTAAGCAGGCAATATTTAAGATTACATAAATCTCGCACAAGCTTCAGTTTAAACAGACAATTATGCGCAAAAGGTAAGCTTCCAATATTTCAGCTGCAATCCGATGAAATAAATTCAGCTTAATCTCTTGGTGACGCATGATTGACGAATTGATTGCTTTTTATTCGACATCCGATACGACCGTCTCCTTATTAATGTCAAAATGTTTAAATAACAATACACTATAAAGCCATTTGTAGGTAATGGATGGTATTAACGAATCGTAGTTATTTCTTAATGAAAAGCCGTCAAAGTTAATTTAATTTAAAAAGTAGTTGGAAATCAGAAAACTTGTCGAAGAAGATTAGTAAATTATTAAATATAAATATTATTTTAAATGGAACTAATAAAATAAAGTACAATAAAAGCTGTGTCAATAGGTATAATATGTTTTTTTATATTTTAAAAATTCATAAAGATAAGTTATAACTATTTCTGGGTGAAATTATTGTGTTTAGTCATATTCAAATGTTGTCTTAGTTGTGTATATCTCTATAATATAAAAATGAGTCGCTGAATGTGTTGCTAAGCGCAAAACTCGAGAACGGTTGGACCGATTTCGCTAATTCTTTTTTTAAAATATTCCTTGAAGTACGAAGATGGTTCTTACGGAGAGAAAAATTCTAAAAAAAAAAAATTTTAAATTTCCTGAAAAAGTCTAAAAACAACACTTTTCTATACTCCCATACAAAAGATTTGTGATAATACTTAAAATTCAATTTGAACTTTAATACCATACGATAAAGTTTGTGTTAGGCGATACGAAGTTCGCCGGGTCAGCTAGTCTTTGCATAAATAAATATAACAGAAATAAACAATACAACTATAAATACTAACTGCACTAGAATTTACTAAACATTTTATTAAGCTTACGCAAAGCTCAACATTTAGGTTGAAAAAAAATATATATAGTAATATGATTTAGGGACACGATGCTTATACAATATATGGTTAAGGACAAGCAATGACATACAACATTATTAATAGTTACACGTATACCTATGAACTATAAGAATAAAAGTTTTCTAAAAAAAAACACATGATTACTAAAAAATTTAAATCCACTGACTAGTAATTAAGTCTAGGTTCAAGGTCAGTATTCTTGACATATATTTTGCTTAAAAATTTAAAACGTTATATGAGCTGTCACCTACTCAAAGAGGGTAAAATTAGAGGCAGTGAAGCAGAGATCAAAGGCCATTGCCCGCATCCCTCCTCACATAAGGGTCATTTCCTTAAGTACTTAAATTTAAGTTTTACTACATTAGCATATGAGAGTCACGATTTAAGGGAAATTGAGTGACAAATATGGGTATCATTTTCATATTTTACTAAAAACGGTGTCAATATTATTTTTAATTAAGTTTTGAATGAAGCAAAATAAAATAAATGATCATCCTTTAAAGTGGCCAATTTACACGATATAATTTGACAAGGCAGGTGACGCAGTTTATAGTGTACTTTCTGTTCCGCGGGTTGCAGGTTCGATTCCCGCCTGAGTCTGGGTGTACCTAATATGTGTATTTATAAATTTATGTATGTACTATTTATATGTATATTTATCAAAAAAAAATAGTTATAATAGTCGGCTGTTACCTGTAACACAAGCATTAATATGCTTAACATAGGAACAGATGACCGTGTGTCTATGTTATAAGATATTTATTTATTTGTTAACTGTTTTTGTAAACTGGGAATGATTACACTTGCGCTTGCATATTTTTATTCACATTTCTCTTTTATATTCGTTTTTGAGGATTTATAATTGTGTTTGCCGGCAAACGAAAAGAACCGACTTCAATTACATCGACAAGTAATACGTACAACGTAGGTAAATAAAAAAAATAGTCAAGTAAATACGCATTATCAAAGATTACTCCAAAAGTTGTAATTAGATTTCGATGATATATATATACCGTATATATATATATATATATATATATATATATATATATATATATATATATATATATATATATATATATATATATATATATATATATATATACATATATATATATATATATACGGTCGAAATATTTTGATGATTTTTAACCCCCGACGCAAAAAGAGGGGTGTTATAAGTTTGACGTGTCTATCTGTCTGTGGCTCCGTAGCTCGCGATCGGATGAAGCAATTTCAATTTAGTTTTTTTTTTTGTATGAAAGGTGAGTTACGGGCGAGTGTAATTTCAACATTAATATTTATATTTCTTTATTGTGACATATGTTTTTTATATGACTTACATGTACTTACATCGTTTGTGTATCAAATTAATTAAATATCCGCTTCAGCCTATCGCAGTCCACTGCTGGACATGGGCCTCCCCAAGTTCGCGCCAGACATCTCGGTCTTCCGCAATCCTCATCCAGCCTACACCGGCAATCTTACGTAGATCGTCGGTCCAACGTGCTGGAGGACGTCCCACACTGCGTTTGCCAAGACGCGGTCTCCACTCTAGGACCCGTCTACTCCAACGGCCATCGGTCCTGCGACACAGATGACCAGCCCACTGCCACTTCAACTTGCTAATTCTGTAGGCTATGTCGGTTACTGTGTATGGCATTTGTGGACTACGAGAAAGCCTTCGACTCTGTCGAGACCTGGGCTATCCTGGACTCTCTGTAGAGATGTCATGTCGACTGGCGATATATCGATGTACTGAAATCTATGTACGACGCGACGACGATGACCGTTCATGTCAATGACCAAAGAACAAGACCTATTTCCCTCCGGCGCGGGGTAAGACAGGGGTATTTAATATCACCGAAACTGTTTACCACTGCGCTAGAAGATATTTTTAAGACCTTAGATTGGGGGGAACGAAGCATCAACGTCAACGGTGAATTCATCTCTCACCTTCGTTTCGCCGACGATATTGTCATCTTTGCGGAGACACTGGATGAGTTAGGCCAAATGCTGGCCGGCCTAAACGAGTCCTCCCGACGTGTCGGTCTCTGTATGAACTTGGATAAGACGAAAGTTATGTTTAACAACCAAGTCATACCGATACCGGCATCAGTCGATGGTACCCTTCTTGAAGTTGTTCAGGATTATATTTACCTAGGCCATACTATCCAACTAGGCCGAAACAACTTCGAGAAAGAGGCCGATAGGAGGATTCGGTTGGGCTGGGCGGCGTTTGGCAGACTTCGTCGAGTCTTCACTTCGAAGATTCCGCAATGCTTGAAAACAAAAGTCTTCGAACAATGCGTCCTGCTTGTGTTAACATACGGAGCCGAGACGTGGACACTGACGAAGGGACTGGTCCACAAGTTTAAAGTCGCTCAACGAGCAATGGAACGGGCTATGCTTGGGGTCTCTCTCAAAGATAGGATTAGAAATGAAACTATCCACGAGAGAACGAAAGTAATTAAATATACATAATAAAAAACTTAATCACTTAAGGAATAACAAAACCATTCGATAAAAGTAGGAAACTACATTTTCTAAAGTCAGTCAAGACCATATTGTATATTAGCGCTTTAAGTGCGTACTCAACCGCGTAAGTACGGCCATAATGGTTATTTATTCAAATGGAAACATACATAAGAGTTTATTTTATATCATGCGTTTACTCGACTCATTCCATTCCTCTTCTTAGGATTATAAAATCTAGCAATGTCAATATAACTCTTCCAATTAGATAATATAAGTTACCCACATCTTTTTGGTGGCCTCTAATTTAAAACTTACTAGATTTTTGGATTTGATTCTTTATTGTATTCCAATTAGCGATTCTTCGATTTTTCTATCTTGTGTCAAATAAAAATTCTGTATTCTAATAAGAATACAGAATTAAACCAAAAAATTTATTTTCTTATAAAGTAAAAGTAATGCTCAATAACGTTTATTAGTAGTCACACAATGTTTAGTAGTCGAACAAATGTTTTTTTTTAATTTGCTTATATGTGTATAATTGTCTATGATATGGAACTAGTCACGTTTTGTGATTTGAACTGTTTAAAATTTCATTGTTTTTAGATTGGTTTGCATTCATTCAGGTCTTCTGGGTATCTTGTGTGTACCTTCTGTAGCTTTCAACTTATTCTGCGAACATGTACAAACAGGAAAACTTTTCAGTTATGGCATAAAAATAGACTCATTGAAGTAATTAGCTTTTGCGCTATTTTACAAATTAGACGCTACCACGGCGCGTTCCACTCTTCAACAATTTTCCCTTCATATTTAGCGTACATTTCAGCTTTCTAATTATAAAGCGAATAATGACAGTCAGGAACTCGGAAGTCGCCTGAGTGATTGTGGTAGTTTTGCTTTGTTCGTGTTAAACGGAAAATAATGAGATCTTAATCCTGAGGCCTTTTTATCTTTCCCTTTTGTGTTTAACGAAGCTATTATTTTCTCAGCATTACGGCCAGTTATAACGTACTTACTTAAATATTTAACGCAAAGTTAAATAATGATATTAATGATGTTACCATAAGGCAAAATTTTATATCAATTTCAAGGAAAGGTAGTGTGAAACAAACGATTAAATCAAAGAATTTGTTTGCAAGAAACGAAACTTCTCAGAATCCGAATAATCACCAGATACATTTTAAAGAACAAAAATTTTAAATTACTAAATATAATATCTAAGATTTTATTTTTGTGTTACCCACATTAGGAATTCTAAACATTTTTGAATATCATATCAAAAATTGACCGCTCCAGCGGGGTTCGAACCCGCGTCTCCGACGTACCGTGTCGGCGCTCTAGCCAATTAAGCTATGGAACGATGCACCCGCTCGAGCGAAATTTTCGATATGATACTTTTTAATTTCGGTTTAAGCGAACCGTGGCGCCGTCTATAGTGAGCTCTTTACAGAAACCCGTAACTATTCAAAGTTTCATATTACAATGAAAATCTTTGACAGGAGACGACACCGTGCTATTTTTAATATCTAAGATTTTATTTTTGTGTTACCCACATTAGGAATTCTAAACATTTTTGAATATCATATCAAAAATTGACCGCTCCAGCGGGGTTCGAACCCGCGTCTCCGACGTACCGTGTCGGCGCTCTAGCCAATTAAGCTATGGAACGATGCACCCGCTCGAGCGAAATTTTCGATATGATACTTTTTAATTTCGGTTTAAGCGAACCGTGGCGCCGTCTATAGTGAGCTCTTTACAGAAACCCGTAACTATTCAAAGTTTCATATTACAATGAAAATCTTTGACAGGAGACGACACCGTGCTATTTTTAATATCTAAGATTTTATTTTTGTGTTACCCACATTAGGAATTCTAAACATTTTTGAATATCATATCAAAAATTGACCGCTCCAGCGGGGTTCGAACCCGCGTCTCCGACGTACCGTGTCGGCGCTCTAGCCAATTAAGCTATGGAACGATGCACCCGCTCGAGCGAAATTTTCGATATGATACTTTTTAATTTCGGTTTAAGCGAACCGTGGCGCGCGTGGCGTGGTTTTTGATATGATATTCAAAAATGTTTAGAATTCCTAATGTGGGTAACACAAAAATAAAATCTTAGATATTAAAAATAGCACGGTGTCGTCTCCTGTCAAAGATTTTCATTGTAATATGAAACTTTGAATAGTTACGGGTTTCTGTAAAGAGCTCACTATAGACGGCGCCACGGTTCGCTTAAACCGAAATTAAAAAGTATCATATCGAAAATTTCGCTCGAGCGGGTGCATCGTTCCATAGCTTAATTGGCTAGAGCGCCGACACGGTACGTCGGAGACGCGGGTTCGAACCCCGCTGGAGCGGTCAATTTTTGATATGATATTCAAAAATGTTTAGAATTCCTAATGTGGGTAACACAAAAATAAAATCTTAGATATTAAAAATAGCACGGTGTCGTCTCCTGTCAAAGATTTTCATTGTAATATGAAACTTTGAATAGTTACGGGTTTCTGTAAAGAGCTCACTATAGACGGCGCCACGGTTCGTTTAAACCGAAATTAAAAAGTATCATATCGAAAATTTCGCTCGAGCGGGTGCATCGTTCCATAGCTTAATTGGCTAGAGCGCCGACACGGTACGTCGGAGACGCGGGTTCGAACCCCGCTGGAGCGGTCAATTTTTGATATGATATTCAAAAATGTTTAGAATTCCTAATGTGGGTAACACAAAAATAAAATCTTAGATATTAAAAATAGCACGGTGTCGTCTCCTGTCAAAGATTTTCATTGTAATATGAAACTTTGAATAGTTACGGGTTTCTGTAAAGAGCTCACTATAGACGGCGCCACGGTTCGCTTAAACCGAAATTAAAAAGTATCATATCGAAAATTTCGCTCGAGCGGGTGCATCGTTCCATAGCTTAATTGGCTAGAGCGCCGACACGGTACGTCGGAGACGCGGGTTCGAACCCCGCTGGAGCGGTCAATTTTTGATATGATATTCAAAAATGTTTACTAAACATAATACAAGTGAAGTAGTTTATATAGTAACAAAACAAATGACGTTACTATAAGAAACAAATGACGCTCAACCACTCCATATATTTGTGCGCTATTATTACGAACGAACGCCATGCTGTGCCTCGGAGATCCTTAATTCAAAAAGCTATGAACAACGCTAGTGTCTACATCTGCTACGTTTCGTATTTCATCAATGTACCTACATAATTATTGTCGATATGGGCTTAAGGTTGGTTTAAAAGGAATAGACGGACGTTCATACGTCGAATAAGAGAAAAAATAAAAACTTTTTATTTTTTATTTACCTGCTAATGATGAAAAGTGAATCGATAACGATGGTGTTTTTAAGCGAGTTGAAAAAAAAGGTGGAGGTTCTTAATTCGACTGTGATCGATTTTTGTGTTTTTTCATGGGTGCTACCTTACTTGGTATACCGATGCAACTTATAACTTGGTAAGTATACCGATTTTGATAATTCTTTTTTAATCGAAAGCTAGAGCTAATCATGTATTTCCATTTAAATTTGATCTAGATCTGACAAGTACTTTTAGGGTTCCGTACCTCAAAAGGAAAAACGGAACCCTTATAGGATCACTTTGTTATCCGTCTGTCTGTCAAGACCATTTTTCTCAAGAACGCATGGAAATTCATATCAAATACTCAAGTCCTCCCTTGGAGCTGTGAAAAAATCAAACTTTTTGTCCTGCAAATTTTCGACACTCAAGGGAATCAAAACCTACAGAGTAGTTACCGTGAACTCAGAATCTTGATATTTAGTACGAAGCAATGTCTTATAGTTTTCTATAAATATAGATAAAGGAAAAATTGCGTAAAGTGCAAAATTTTTAGTTAGATCATATAATAAAAATATTTTTAATAATTTTGTTTGTACGGAACCCTCGGTGCACGAGTCCTACTCGCATCGGTTATTTTAGTAATCTTTAATAATGCGTCTTTATTTACGATTCACTTGTCTTATGTCTATTAAAATTTTTCTATGTATTCTAAAAATTTTCTTATAAGTGAGCATTAAAGTTATTGTAAGCAGCTATGCAAGTTGTCATAGTTGTCTATTTCAGCTCTTAGATCTTCGACCGAGTCTTTGTAGCATTAATACTTTCAAGTACCTTTTTATCTGATTGTAGTACCAGTATATCCATTAACAGCATCGTAAACGTGATGAAACGTTATCTGAGGTAATTTTTATAAATCACGCGCAACATAAATGGCCACCTCTAGATTAGAAGGCATAACAATCGCAATATCGTAAATGGCAAACGGTAGTAACTTTTTTACAATAATAATAATAATAAATAACTTTATTACACACAGTAACATATAACAATTACATAAGAATAAAGCTTAAAGGGAAAAAAATTATTACATCGCATGCAACGGGCGATCTTATCACTAGATAGTGATCTCTTCCAGACTATCCACCAGAAAAGAGCTTGTTGAATTTAAGGGGCTTATGCAGCTTCAGAATATAATATAATCTATAATAATATAATATATACAATTCATATAATTACATACATATATATACACATGCGCAATGCTCACAGTATTAAAAGTATTAATAAATAAATAATATAATAAATAAATACAACATGTATAAAAATATGATTTAAATCTAAAAGTTATAAGATAGTAAAATGAATCTACGTAACGTCGTACGTAGTTTTTATCAATAATATAGGTTTAAAGAATTTATTCTTAACAAGAAAATTCGCTTACATGAGAACAACATAATAAATGTATAACAGAAATATTCGCCTTATAAGTAGGTACTTAGTTAACGGAATATAGTATAAATAAGTCGTTTTATATTTGTTCTTAATCACTATAAACGTGGGTAATTCTCTAAAATATATTTTGATAATTGAGACTTAAATCCATTAACTGAGCTTACATTTTTTATAAAGGAAGGTTGTGCTCCATCGAAAATTTTTTTTTTTTTTTTGCAAATTTGGTTCTTATTTTTGGGAGAACTAGTAAGCTTGGTCTACGGCTGCTACGTTTACTGCTTTGTTTTATAAATATCAAAATAGAATGCATGGATTTACTAATAATTTTTCTTACAAAAATACAAGAATTATACACATAAAGTTGTCGTATGTTCATAATATTCGTTTCTTTATAAATTGTAGTTGTTGGTGTAAAAGGTGGATATCGAAAAAGTATTTTAATTATTTTATTTTGTTTTCTTTGAAGTTCTTGTAGTTTTGTTTTGCCAGTGTTACCCTATATTTCTATTAAATACAATAAATGCGATTTTACTAAAGTATTGTAGATGTTATATTTTATTTTCTCAGGTATACATTTTGAAACATTTATAAGTGACCCAATTAAAGAAGAAAGTTTTTTATTTATGTAGTCTACTTGATATTTAAAGTTAAATAATAGTCTATTCGTAAACCTAAATATTTTTCACATGTTTTCTGCTCGATCAGAAAGTTGTCACCAGTTAGTGGAGCATGCGGTGCAATAATTTTATTTTTAGTTTTAAATACAATGTAACAAGTTTTGGAAACGTTAATAGTTAAAAGATTGTGATTGAACCATTTATGTAGAACATCTAGATCTTGTTGAGCTTGAGCAATTATGTCATTTATGTTACTACCAAAATAAAATAAACAGGTGTCATCTGCATATAAAGTCAGATGACCGTTTAGTTTTAAAGTAGCAATATCATTTACAGAAATTAAAAATAGAAGCTGTCCCAAAATAGAGCCCTGTGAGACTCCACAGGTGACAGGCAAAGCACTCCTTTGGATTTCACCAATCTTGACGACCTGCAATCTGTTTGTTAGGTATGATTTTAACATTGCAAGTACAGCGCTCTTGACACCAATGTTTTGAAGTTTTTGTAATAAAAGTTTATGACTGACGGTATCAAAGGCTTTTTTTAAGTCAATAAATACTCCCAAAGCTATGTTATTTCTATCTAGGTTTTGCCTTATTTTGTCACTAGATCCACAGTTGCAGCGGTAGTGTTGCTTCTAGCTCTAAAACCGTATTGCCGTTCAGATATGAAATCAAAAGAGTTTAAATAAGTAACCAAGCGGTTGTGAATTAATTTTTCTAAAATTTTTGAGAGGACGGGTAGTACGGGTTGGACGATAATTTTCTGGGTCTACTAAGGAAGCAGATTTATGAATAGGGGTTATTTTAGCAATCTTTAATGAGTCTGGGAATATCCCTTCAGACATAAGCTTATTAAAATAGTGTGCCAGACTTTTTGATATAGAACTACATAAACATTTTAACGTTTTTGTACTAATTTTCTATACCAGTACCAGCATTCGAATCTAGATCCCCTATAAGTCTCTTAATCTCACTGGAACTACATGGTTTAAGTTTTTTAAGTTCATGATTGTTATGTTCATTGATTGTATGAATCGGGTGTAGAATGTTGTGATATTGTATTGGAATTTTTTTAGCCAATAGGGAACCTATTGTTGCGAAATATTTATTAAAAACGTTACAAATATCCTTTATATCAGAAATTATTTTTGATTCTACTTTTATTTCGGAGGGAGCATAACTTTGATTTGTTTTATTAATACATAATTTATTAACTAAAGTCCAGGTCTTTTTTGGATTCTTTGCGTTGTTTGTAAAAAATTTGTAATAGTATAAATCCTTTGTACTTTGTATCAATTCAGCTATTTCAGTTCTCTTTGAATAGAATTTAGTTTTAATATACTCATTGCTAGGAATGTTTTTATATTGCGTCCATAAAAAGTTCCTTTGACTTATTCGATGTATCCAATCGTCTCGTATATTGTTCAAAATTTTGGTTTTTGTTTCTTTACAGTCAATAACATGTTGTTTTATTAAATTTTCAAGTTCTGTATAGTTATTATATTCTGTATAGTTTATTGAGTTAATTAATTGCGTGGACTCTAAGGAGCAATACAACTTTGTGTACTCTATTGATTCATAGGTGGTTCCTATTTTATTTGGAGTTTTAAATTTATTCAATTGGATATATATGTTTTTTTGGGCTGATAATGATGAATTAATAATAGCAACGTTGAAATTATTCGTTTTCAAATTTATGCTTACGTAATCTATGATTGATTTTTTTTGTAGTAGAGTCTCTTGTGCAGTGTGATTTACTAATTTTGTTTAGCAGCCTATGTCAAATATCAATATAAATAAAGGACAGACGCACTAACACAAATATCTGTTTAGCTTTACAAACATTTGACATATACGGAGATCGAATTTGTCACGAAGACCAGAAGATTAGTTACATTAACACATATTGTTTTCTAATGTTTACGCGAATTTTACTCATTTAATGAAACAACTTTTTTCGGATTTTATCGCGGTTTATTATTAACTTTTGATTCCCGACGTTTCGGATACTTTACAGCAACCATGGTCACGGGATCATCCTTGGTTGGAAAAGAACACCGATTCCAACCAAGGATGATCCGTGAGGTTATTGAAATTAAAAAACATCCAAATTTCAATAGAGAAGATGGCTGGCAATTACCACCTGCTTGGGACCCCATTATTAATATAATTAAATCATAAACCAAGCATAATTCACCACAGATTAAAGACTCAATTAGCACATTCTGCGTAGATAGGACTATATAAGATATTGATGTATGTCGGGTAGTTTCGAATAACTTTGTAACGTTGGGACGTCTGACACCTCAGTCCTCCCGTGACCATGGTTGCTGTAAAGTATCCGAAACGTCGGGAATCAAAAGTTAATAATAAACCGCGATAAAATCCGAAAAAAGTTGTTTCATTAAATACATTAACACATCTTCATACCTTCAATATCTAAAAATATTCCATCGATTATAGATATTCAATTTAGATTAAATATTCCAGTGACATTCCTAATTAATTTTCATAATTTAGATCAAAATATCTCTAAATTCGATAAGGTACTTTACTGTTATCATACTAAAATACACTTAAGAAGTGTCACTTTAGAATATGAAATTAAGTTTGACATGATTAAACTGAATTTTAGTTCAACTTAGTATAGTTTGTCACTTTGGAATTAACATCATTATCTACTTTCAAGTTTAACCTAATAATAAATCTCAGAAATTATTGTATTATACTCGTAACTATATTTTAGCTCGATTCGAAGTTTAAATGTCACACCAAATAATATTTCAATTACTCATTCATTCGTTCCCAATAAGATTCGTTATTTGATCACAGATTATAAGAGAAACTCAACATCTAGATGCACAATAAGGCAGCATTATAACTTAATATTGATCTCAGCAGATAACAGGTACAATAGGCTCGACCAGAATAGTTTCACTCTCTTATAAAATGCGATATAGACGCCGCGTTGGCGCAACGGTCACAGCCATGGATTGTATCTGTTGCACTGGCGGTTGCGGGTTCGATCCCCGCACATAGCAAACATTTTTATTGGCCATACAGGTATTTGCCATGGTCTGGGTGTTTGTGCAGTCATTGTGGGTCTCCTCAACGTGCCTCGGAGAGCACGTTAAGCCGTCAGTCCCGGTTGTTATCATGTACACCTGACAGCAATTCAAAGTAGGGAATATATCCGCCAACCCGCATTAGACCAGCGTGGTGGATTAAGCTTTGATCCTTCTCCTACATGGGGAAAGAGGCCTATGCCCAGTAGTGGGATATTACAGGCTGAAGCGATAGAATGCAAGGTAACCACTATAACTGCAATTTGCATGTTGAAATTTAGAAGCCATTCAGAAAATATTGATTTATATAGACATTTGTGAAGCAGCTTCATAAAATAAGCAAAATTAAGTTTATACTTTAGTAATTAAAACTAAAGACCATGTCATATTAGATTTATGACATGCTCTTTAAGCTCAATGTGATTGCCCAATTATTTTAATATGAATTATGTTTGACTTCATAACTGATTATATTTGATTTTTCGAATATGACTGATATTTGAATAACTACGAATTATGATCTATGAATAATTGTAAAACGACTCAAAACTCACAGAACACACTCCAAGATTACGAAAATTTTTATGGGTTAAAATATATCACCATAACTCGAAAACGAACCCGCGACGCGCCTATCATCAAGTAATATTAAAATGCCTAACTCTTGCAGATGACGGACTATACAAGTAAGTATTATCCCATGTTGTAGAAAACAGGTCAGGAATTAAATAAACAGGAGCCGTTTTAATCTTATCATCAATGTTTTCGACTTCTCAAATGATGCTCTCACAAATTTTACATAAGTAACGAAGGCTTTCAAGTGCTAAAGAACATTTTAGGTTGAGCAACTTGAATTTTGGCTCGGCGACAAGAAAACGATGTAATTGCTCTGCCAACTCGCGAGAGGCTTAAATATGTAATATTGGCTTTGGAGTAATTTCTTGAAATTGCTATTTTAAATTAAATAACATTAACGAGAAAGCGTGTTCAGGTTTACAACGTTCCAGTGTGCATACTTAAACTAACTACAAAGCAATGTATGAACTCAAACACATTACTAACACAATAAGACAATGGACACTCTGAGTATTTTAAGCAAATTTACGAAACTAGTCCGAAACGCTACCCAGTGTCATAAAACTTCGTAATGGGTATGTAATGCGGACCATTAAAAATGACTATATGAAAACTTCAAATGAAATCCTTAACAGAAGAAACGTCAACATTTTACACGGTACTTAGTGAGATTCGAGATTGATTTGCAGTTTTCTGATTTCATGTCCTTGACCCTAAACTACAACCGCGCCTCAATCGAAGGTGTGTTTGAATACATATATAAGATATCAAGAGCATTAAACTAAATAACGAGTTGTTGGGTAAGGAATATGATCAATAATATTTGAAACAAATCTTGTTGATCCTGATATTATAAAACTGAAGAATTCCAGTCTTTACTCATTCGATAAAGTTAAACTAAATCGTTTGAGTTATTTGTTCATTTTTCTTAAAAAACAAGATATTTATTTCTAATATTTTAAAAGACAAACATTCCAGTTCATATGACAAGTGATGGAATTTTTGTTGCAAAAATGTATTGATAATTTGAAACGAAACAGACGAGAGCTAATAATTAAAACATGTAGCACGAATTTCCAGCATGTAAATAAATGAGTGTATGTTGGTTAAATGCAACAAAATAGGCTTGCACTTTCAGCCAAAATAAAAATAAGACCTAGAATTTTAACAAAAAATTAGTTCATCCATTTTTTTCAAAAGAGCACGTTCGGTTCTGTTGAGTTATTCGACCCTATTTATATACATAGGGATGCCAACATTTGACCAATGTAAACAATTTTAATAATAAAATCATAGTGAAACTTAAATGAACACTCATTTTTCTATATATGAAATACAGTGTATGAAGAAAAACAAAAAATTGCCACTTGCCACACACAAAAAACAACCAGAATACTGTAAGCGTAAGATTTATCAGGTGCCTGCAATCTGGATTTCATATCTGTATTATTATAATCAGACCTCAGACGTTTACTGTATTAACCCAAAAACTGAGTTGTTTAAAAATTTTAGGATTTTATTCTAAGGGATTCCAGAAAAAAGCGAATGCTGACAACCCTGTGAATACTACTAGCGATGTTTCCACAGTTATTACGAATGCAACGTATGCTCGCATCTAAAATAAGTGCTCTTATTCATATTTCTAAAGTTTGAATTTCCTACGTGTAGCGGACTCACTAAAAGCCACTATAAAATAGTTAATTATATTCAGGCGAACCTACAAATACTTACTACTATATATAATACAATAAATACTTTGCTTTGTATATTACGAATCTTTTTAAAACATCTCTTTTATGTATATCTGTATGTAGGTATATTGTGAGAGTAATTTTAACAGTTTTTCGTGACTGCTGTTCACTGGCTTATCTTGTGAATGAAATTCCAAAAGCTTAAAAAAGCTGTTTTACTAAAAATAACTGTTTATGTGTGTCTGTGTAATATTTAATGAACATAGTTAATGGTGTGCGTGTGTATTACGTGTGTGTGTGTGTTTGTGTGTGTGTGCGTAAATTATTAATTAAACATTTTGAAAAAAAAACTATTCGTCGAAAGAAATGCAGGTAGAATAAAGACCGCTTTTTTTCTTAAGGTTCTTATCCTTAACAGTATAAAAGCCTTTGTTCCACAATGTGACATTACATTTTTATTAAAGAAAAAATTTGAACGTAGAATAAAAATAAAATTTGCTATGAAACCTCAATATACTCTTTTTATAAAATCGTTAACCTAACGAACCTTGCGGAAGTTTAACACATAATTTACAAAATGATGAGTCTAATATCATGAGGGAGTAAAATCAACGCCGGTCGAAATAATAAGCGACCTAGAGGCCACATGTCGGCGTAATACCGGGCGGCGGGCGCTCGTAAAAAATACGAAAAAAGGACCGCAAATATGGTATTACATTTGCGGCGTGTGCCGGAAAAATTGGAAATATATTTGGGAAACCAACGTTTCATCGAGTGACGTTTTGATAGTTCTTCTTACGTGGGTGATGTTGCTTTATTTATTTAGTAGTTGAAGTAGTGACAGAAAGTTTACTTCAGTAACTAAAAATTTGCAACTATTTCATATCGAAGCTGTCAATATGGATCATCATCATCACTTCAGCATATCGCAGTCCACTGCTGGACATAGGCCTCCACAAGTTCGTGCTAAAAATGGCGTGAACTCATGTGTGTTGCCCATAGTCACCACGCTGGGCAGGCGGTTTAGTGACCGATCAAAATACACAACTAATTCATATATTTAATTTTTATTTTTATTTGGGAAACATACAATTTTATATTACATTATTATATTATGACTAATTACAATAACTGAAATCAATAAAGTTTCCACTATTAGCATATATATATATATATATATATATATATATATAACTAAGATATATCTACAGGTTTTCGAAACCCATGTCCTTTTTTATTTCTAAAACATGCTTTTTTTTAAAATGAAGGTAGGCGTTAATCAGCAACATCATTGTTTAAGTTAGACTAACTTAATGTCTCCAACAGAGACGTGAGTCTAATTCATATTAGACCAAGCAAAGTCCTTGCTCCTCTCTAAAATATGCCTAAAATGCCAATGAGTATTTTTGGCCCGGCCTGAGATCAACGCGAAGGGCAGTCTAGGACGAAAAATAAGGCAATTTCATACATAAGATTCGAATACCCACTATCGTTACTAAACATTTTGATATATTCGTAAAAATCCATATTATTTTGTGTCGGGTGTAGACATAATATACTTTGAATAGAACTTGAAATTAATCTATAATCTATAATATATATAAACGCGAAAGGTCATTCATCACGAAATCTCCGAAACTATAACACCTACAAACTTTGAATTTGGCAGGTAGGCTCCTTATAGGAAGTAGACATCCGCTAAGAACGGATTTTACGAAACTCAACCCCTAAGGGGGTAAAACGGGGGTTGGAAGTTTGTATGAAAGTTCTATGTTTTTGAAGTAAGATGCTTGATATTTAAAATGTATGCTCTATAAATGATGAGAAGGTGTTCAAATAATGTATATTTAGAAATCAACTCCCTTTTTGGGTTAAAACGGGGGATGGTAGGTTGACCCACTCATCACAAAATCTCCGAAACTATAACACCTAGAAACTTGAAATTTGGCAGGTAGGTTTCTTATAAAGCGTAGATATCCGCTAAGAACGGATTTTACGAAACTCGACCCCTAAGGGGGTAAAACGGGGGTTGGAAGTTTGTATGAAAGTTCTATGTTTTTGAAGTAAGATGCTTAATATTTAAAATGTATGCTCTATAAATGATGAGAAGGTGTTCAAATAATGTATATTAAGAAATCAACTCCCTTTTTGGGTTAAAACGGGGGATGGTAGGTTGACTCACTCATCACGAAATTTCCGAAACTATAACACCTAGAAACTTGGAATTTGGCAGGTAGGTTCCTTATAGAGCGTAGACGTCCGCGAAGAACGGATTTTACGAAACTCGATCCTTAAGGGGGTAAAACGGGGGTTGGAAGTTTGTATGAAAGTCCTATGTTTTTGAAGTAAGAGACTTGAAATATAAAATGTATATATATATATGTATAATGTATATATATATATATATATATATGTCTATAGATGGTGAGAAGGTGTCTAAATAATGTATATTTAGAAATCAACTCCCTTTTTGAGGTTAAAACGGGGGATGGTAGGTTGACTCACTCATCACGAAATCTCCGAAACTATAATAGCCACAAACTTGAAATTTGGCAGGTAGGCTCCTTATAAGACGTAGACATCCGCTAAGAACGGATTTTACGAAACTCGACCCTTAAGGGGGTAAAACGGGGGTTGGAAGTTTATATGAAAGTCCTATGTTTTTGAAGTCAGAGACTTGAAATTTAAAATGTGTGCTCTAAAGATAGTGAGAAGGTGTCTAAATAATGTATATTTAGAAATCAACTCCCTTTTGGGGTTAAAACGGGGGATGGTAGGTTGACTCACTCATCACGAAATCTCCGAAACTATAACACCTACAAACTTGGAATTTGGCAGGTAGGTTCCTTATAGAGCATAGACAACCGCTAAGAACGGATTTTACGAAACTCGATCCTTAAGGGGGTAAAACGGGGGTTGGAAGTTTGTATGAAAGTTCTATGTTTTTGAAGTAAGATGCTTGATATTTAAAATGTATGCTCTATAAATGATGAGAAGGTGTCTAAATAATGTATATTTAGAAATCAACTCCCTTTTGGGGTTAAAACGGGGGATGGTAGGTTGACTCACTCATCACGAAATCTCCGAAACTATAACACCTACAAACTTGGAATTTGGCAGATAGGTTCCTTATAGAGCATAGACAACCGCTAAGAACGGATTTTACGAAACTCGATCCTTAAGGGGGTAAAACGGGGGTTGGAAGTTTGTATGAAAGTTCTATGTTTTTGAAGTAAGATGCTTGATATTTAAAATGTATGCTCTATAAATGATGAGAAGGTGTTCAAATAATGTATCGTAATCTATATATATAAAAGAGAAAGGTCACTGACTCACTCATCACGAGAACTCAAAAACCGCTGGGACCATCCAGTGGTTTTTAATCCATCCAGGATGGACAAAGATGAAATTTGGTAGGTAGGTAGATTATAGTAAGTAGACGTCCGCTAAGAACGGATTTTGCGATATCCACCACTAAGAGGGTTTAATTGGGGATTATAGTTTGTAAGAAACATAAACAGCAGCTATAAGTAATAGATAGGTTATTTATGCTGCAGCCTGAAAATAGAGCTAAAAATATGGTGTATAGAGAGGTTTTATAAAAATAACTATTAAATTATACTAAATTGTGCCTTTTAAAAAGTTACTCAGTGTGATTAGCATGTCAAGTGACTGAAATAAAATAAGTTTGCGTTAAACATCTTAATAGTAATGCATATCTTCATAACCACGCGAACGTAGTCGCGGGCAACAGTTAGTGTATTATAAAACAAAGTCCCCAAAAGCGTATGTGGTCGATTCCCTCAAAATCTACTGAACGGCTTTTCATGCGGTTTCACCAATGGAGAGAGTGCTTCAAGAGGAAGGTTTATGGAATAACTAAGCCGATTTTGATGAAAGTTTCACTGGAAGTTTTCTGGTAAAGCTTTGTGAAACACTGATTTCAACGCGGGCGAAGCCGCGGGCACAGCTAGTATATATAAACGCGAAAGGTCATTCATCACGAAATCTCCGAAACTATAACACCCACAAACTTGAAATTTGGCAGGTAGGCTCCTTATAGGATGTAGACATCCGCTAAGAACGGATTTTACGAAACTCAACCCCTAAAGGGGTAAAATAGGGGTTGGAAGTTTGTATGAGAGTCCCATGTTTTTGAAGTAAGAGATTTGAAATTTAAAATGTATGCTCTATAGATGGTGAGGAGGCGTTCAAATAATGTATCGTTAGAAATCAACCCCCTTTTGGGGTTAAAACGGGGGATGGTAGGTTGACTTACTCATCACGAAATCTCCGAAACTATAACACCTACAAACTTAAAATTTGGCAGGTAGGTTCCTTATAGGACTTAGACATCCGCTAAGAACGGATGTTACGAAATTCGACCCCTAAGGGGATAAAACGGGGGTTGGAAGTTTGTATGAAAGTCCTATGTTTTTGAAGTAAGAGACTTGAAATTTAAAATGTATACTCTATAGATGGTTGGAAAGTGTCAAAATAATGTATCTTTATAAGTCAACTCCCTTTTGGGGTTAAAACGGGGGTTCGTAGGTTGACTCACTGATCACGAAATCTCCGAAACTATAAGAGCTACAAATTTGTCATTTGGCAGGTAAGCTCCTTATAGGTTGTAGACATCTGCTAAGAACGAATTTTACGAATCTCAACCCCTAAGGGCGTAAAACAGGGGTTGGAAGTTTGAATGAAAAATCTATGTTTTTGAAGTAAGAGACATGAAATTTAAAATGTATGTTCTATAGATAGTGAAAAGGTGTCCAAATAATGCATATTTAGAAATTAACTCCCTTTTGGGGTTAAAACGGGGGATGGTAGGTTGACTCACTCATTACGAAATCTCCAAAACTATAACAGCTACAAATTTGACATTTGGCAGGTAGGTTTCTTATAGGGCTTAAACATTCGCTATGAATGGATTTCACAAAACTCGACCCCTAAGGGGATAAAACGGGGGTTCGAAATTTGTATGAAAGTCCTTTGTTTTTGAAGTGAGAGACTTGAAATTTAAAATATATGCTCTATGGATGGTGAGAAGGTGTCCTGAATAATGCATCGTAATCTATATATATATATATATAAGAGAAAGGTCACTGACTCACTCATTACGAGAATCCAAAAACAGCTGGAGGGTCCATCCATCTAGGATGGATAAAGATGAAATTTGGCAAGGAGGTAGATTATAGTTAGTAGATAATAGTAGTAGAATAGAGAGATTTTGCGATATTCCACCGCTAAGGGGGTTTAATTGGGGTTGATAGTTTGTATGAAACATATACAGCAGTTATAAGTTCGTCGATAGGTTATTTATACTGCAGCGTGAAAATAAAACTAAAAATGTGGTGTATAGAGAGGTTTTATAAAAACAAGTATTAAATTATGCTAAATTGTGCCTTTTAAAAAGTTACTCAGTGTAATAAGCATTTCAAGTGACTGAAAAAAAAATGCGTTAAACATCTTAATAGTAATGCATATCTTCATAACCACGCGGATATAGTCGCGGGCAACAGTTACTGTATTATAAAACAAAGTCCCCAAAAGTGTATGTAATCGATTTCCTCAAAATCTACTGAACGGATTTTCATGCGGTTCAAGAGGAAGGCTTACGGAAGGGCTAAGCCGATTTTAATGAGGATTTCACTGGAAGTTTGCCGAGAAAACTTTGTGAAACATTGATTTCAACGCGGGCGAAGCCGCGGGCACAGCTAGTATTTTATAATAAGGAACTTCGTTCCTATCTCATGTCCCACGACACCACACGGGTTTTATATTTTTATTTAACTTTGATAGTTTATGCAAAATTCAATCAAAATGAGGATTGCAGAAAACCGGGATGTCTGGCGCGAACTTGGGGAGGCCTATGTCCAGCAGTGGACTGCAATAGGCTGAACTAACTGACTAATGCAAAATGTCGCTTTCAACTATTGAAATGAGTACGCTATCGGATGAGATCACCATTAGGGTAGTTATGTGCTTGACATTTGTTCCAGGGTCCCATTTACAGATTGCCAAATCCAAATATAGGTTCAAATGTCGCTTTTTGAGCATCTAATTATAATTCGGCAGTACATCGTGGCAGCCATCAATAAAGGCTTTTGCTATTGTAACTTTTAGACCCTTCTGCATTCCGTGAAGTTGAAATACTCGTAAGACAAACTTATATGGTCAATTCATTTCAACGTATTACAGTCCACTGCTGGACACAGGCCCCTACAAGCTCGCGCCAAAAATGGCGTGAACTCATGTGTGTTGCCCATAGTCGCCACGCTGAGCAGGCGGGTTGGTGACCGCAGGGCTGGTTTTGTCGCACCGAAGACGCTGCTGCCCATCTTCGGCCTGTGCATTTCAAAGCCAGGAGTTGGATGGTTATCCCGCCATCGGTCGGCTTTATAAGTTTCAAGGTGGTAGCGGAACTGTATTATCCTTATCTCGGCTATATCATTTAATGCGCGAAGCCACACAGCGACATGGTCAATTAAACGTAACATATTGTTGTTATTGAATTAAGAGCCGTCTTTTATTTCGCATTCGTATATAATACACTTAATTCATTAAAATAAACTAGACACTCAGCTATTTCATTTCGAAATCTCCATTACTAAAATCACACTCAAAAATTAAACCTTAAAAGTAAATACGAGTATACTCTGCATTCACAATTTATCACTGAAAACGTTTACCATTACACTTAAAAATTAAATCTAAATCAAGTTTAACGCTGAAAACTCCATATTCACACCTCTTATATTTAGTACGCTTGAATTTAAATGAATAAACGTTGCACACGCTGAATAAAGATGGTTGTCGCACATAAAAGCCGATGTGTTACGCCACATATAATAGAATGAGGATTCCTTAAATGTAAAACGTTCGCTACCGCTCCGAGAGTCGTTGAAACCCCTATAAAAATGTTAGTTCGCTTTTCATTACATTTAGGAACGCGAGACTATTCCGCACACATACAAAACTAAACCTTACCCCACATTTCTTACGTCCATTTTTATCCAACAATAATCATATATATTCCAGTAAATGTCCGATCTGTCCGCCTCGAATGGCCCGGTTTCGATGTTTTACAATACTTTGTTACCCTAAATTATTGCTCTTAATATTTTTATTTATAATAACTATGCTTTTTAATATCACAAAATAATATATACTTAATGTTATTTCAAATATTTATGATGATACAAAAAAATCTCATAATCTCATGGCTTGCGGCGAAATAATCCCTAAATAGGAATTCGCGTTACGTATTTACAAAGTGGCTTATATACCACTATAGTTCACCACTACAAGCGACGTTCTGTTATTTCCCTTGACAGTAATATTACTACAAAATACTACCAACTTAATAAGAACTTCCTTGCCCGCTGGTGCCCATCAAATAGGAAACAGTGCTGAGAAAGCGGTGTAATTCCTAGGGATCTCGGTACATTGGTTATTATACACATGATACGAGGGTCCTCTTGCCCCGAAGGGTTGTAATTTGCACCTGTACTCGGAGATATTATGTGAGAAATTTTGTGTTCCTCTGAGTAAGGCTTTGATTTGAAATTGATTCTGTTTCTATATTCGTTATGTAATATTCTTGACAAACAAAGCTCTGGCTAGATAGGCTTCTGTGTGTGGCTGTGTTTCACTTTATTTATCGACCCTTACTCACCTGTGACTATGTCTTTGTCCAATATCACTTACAAGTTTATTCCATTAATATGTATATTCATTCATATACTGTGTAACTACAGACTCCCCATATTTCGCACGAATACTTTTTTAAATAAGAAAACTACAAAGAATATTGTTACTTTATTACTTTAGTTAATATTTTTGCAAATAAAACATACATGTACGCGTCACGCAATAAGCTTATTATTGTGTGAAAAACCTATAATACTGCTTTCACTGATATCTTTAAAGTTGTCATAGTAGCTTATGCCTGGTTTAAAACTAGATAAGTTACTATAGTCTAGTCGCGTTAAGAAAATAATGAGTCATCGCTGTCACTTACCTCAACCACGTCCATTAGCTAATTAAATGCCAGTAAATTAGATCACCTGTCTGAATGACTTACTCCAACGGGTTAGTTTCAACATATATCAAAAAAAATTAAAAATATGCACTCACTAATCATAACGCTACTCATCTAATCGTGCGTGGAGTGGCGAGCCGAACTTTTCCTGGCTTTCGTCGACTTCGAGAAAGCCTTCGACTCCGTGAAGTGGAGCGCACTGTGTCCAGCCTTACGCTTCAGCCTGTAATATCCTACTGGGCATAGGCCTCTTTCCCCATGTAGGAGAAGGATCAGAGCTTAATCCACCACGCTGGCTTAAAACCGGTCTGGGATTCGAACGTTCTCACCCGGCGGATCAAGATTTCCCTTTTCGGTTCCTTAGTGAAGTCTGTCTTGCTCTTCGGCTGCGAGACACTGAAAGAGAGAAAGGGTCTGACGTGTAAGCTACAAGTGTTCGTCAACAAATGCCTAAGATTCATCCTGCGCAGATTCTGGCCGAACACTATCGGCAACGAGGATCTATGGAATCGATGCCACCAAATCCCAATCAAGCAAGAAATTGCTCAGCGGAAGTGGAAGTGGATAGGGCACACCCTCCGAAGACCAGAGGACAGCGCCGATAGGGTCACCGTTCACGTGGAGGCCGCGCGGGAGCAGGAGGCGGGGCTGACCGGCGCACACGTGGCAGCGGACTATCGACGCCGAGCTGCGAGCGGCCGGGCTTAGTTGGAGGGACGCGGAGCGAGAGGCACAGGACAGGAGCGGATGGAGACGTCTCACGAGGACCCTCTGTACCCTTGGGATACCATAGGACAGCAACAACAACAACACTCACTAAGTAGATCGGCATGGCCGTTATAGGCACTATAGTCGTCACAAAATAAGAGGCCCTTTTTGACATTTGTCATCGGGACGTAGATATTGAAGTAACTATACGACTCGGTATTCGATACTCGCGATAAATCGATTCAAGTTTGTATGAGTATTTGATCGATTTGATTATGTAGTGTAAAGTACATTTGATTAAAATTTTGATCAAAAATTTAACTTAAACTTTAATGTTGTAGGTAATTTGAAATAAAACAATGGTACAAAAGGTCAAGTTGTCTTTATTTTATATCTTTATATTATTTTCTATTGTTCACACGAATTTTAACCATTATATTGACATTATTTTCGGATTTCATCGCGGTTTATAGCCAAATTAAAAATATAATTTACGCCTTTGAGCGCCAAACTCTTTTTCTCAGTAAAGATCACGACACAACATTTAATTACGATTAAAATCGAATGAAGCTGGTGAAATGCAGTAATTAATTAGTTACAGCACTAGTTAAAAAAACCACTTAGAACGTAACTGTTTTTGAGACGTTTCGTAATAATTAAAAATTACATGCTACTATAAAGTAAGCGCGAAAAGAATTTAAAAAACACTTTACGAGTATGTTATTAATAATTATTTTATTGTTTCTTACAGTTTCGTAACAAGTTACTTTTTAGGATATTTGTCAAATGTCAGAACGGACCTCTTATTTTGTGACGACTATAATATTTTTAATAATATAATCATTCTTTTAAGGAACAATAAAAACAACAAAACTGAAAAATATGCCATCTATAAGTGTAATAGGTATATTTTCCAAATGTAATGTTAGAAGTCTTAGAAAAAAATGATATTAAAACTATTATACTTAATTGCATTTCGCCTTAAATAAAACTAGATATTATATTATATTTTGTGTCATTCAGGTATTGTGACAAAAATATCAGGCGCTTAAACATTTAAATGAAAAACTTATTACGTTCAAACTGTGTGTGCATTATAGATATATTGATAAAAATACATTATATTTCTTATTTAAAATTTATACTTTTATTTTAAGCAAAGTTCAAAAAAAAGTAAAATAATTATAAAATGAGACATACAAAAAAAAATCCTAGAATTATAATAAAGTACCACAATAAAAGCGTCCTCATACAAAAAGATTGATAAAAAACTAAATAATCAGTAATAAAAAGATTTAACGCAATTTACCTAAATGAAAATATATCGGGTTCAATAATACAGGGGAGGGGTCATATGAAAGGAACACGTATTGAAAGGGACAATTCGAATTACCCAAAATAAAAACAATTTCGAATCAGCACCATATTTGTTGTATAGGTAGCGACCCGTAGCTCAGTAAGTGCTAGCACTTAGCTGTTTTATCCTTAAATATTTTATTTATAAAAATATAAGAAAATAAAACTTGTAAAGGACTATCACTAAGTGCTCTTGAAACTTGATATAAATTACCTTCTAACTAAAAATAAAACGACAAAGTTTTACTGAATATAATAATAAAAATAAAGTTAATCTACTTCGATTAAATTGTCTTTTTACAAAGTATGTATTATCACTTAAATAATTAATTATTTAGATTCTAATGACAAGAAGTGCCCAGAAACACAACAGTCATAATTGTGTAAAATTATATAAAATCCCAAACTACTTTTACTGCCTTGACTTATTATTAACAATTTGCCGTTAGATTTGTGAAAAAATATTACAAATAGAAATATTAAAACTAAACTAAAACGTAGTGGATTTTTGTTGCTGTTTTTTTATTATTTTGTGTATTGTAAATTTTTTAAACGATAATAATAAAAAGTTTAAATTGCCAAAAAATAAAATAAAAAAGTTTTTATATTTTAATTATATTTTATACAGAAAATAAATAAAAAAATATTATAATAATTTGTATTTACAAAACAAAAAATAACCACAAAAAGAATCTCTCCGGTGGGGAATCGAACCCCGGTCTCCCGCGTGACAGGCGGGGATACTGACCACTATACTACCGAAGACGTTACTACCTTGTGCGAAATTGTGATACTAATTATAAGCAATGGTCGAAGATGCTTTATTACGTCAACAAAGTTTACGGGAGGGGGGAGCTCTTATCAAGCCATGTGCGTTATCGCTTAACGCGCTTATTTTTTTTACGTGCGTTTTACTTTTTTGTGTTGCAAGAACTCCTAAGATAGTTATTTAAATTATGTTATATAAAAAATTGATCATAATGTGTATGTAATGATTAAGGCTATGTGTTTAAGTTGTTAATGAGTAATACTAAATATATATCCGTCTAAGCTTTTCAAATATCACATTGCATGGGATTATATTTTATGATTAGGCATAGTAGAAGTATCATTAATATAAGTATCGGTATAGGTAAGCATAAATAAACTATCCTTGAACAATTATGGATACATACGTCATCGCGGACTTTTCTGTACTCTAAATACACGTGTACAGTTAGTTATACACATTTAAGTGTTTATTTAACTTCGTATTATAGGGTTAGATATGGAGATATTTTTAACTGATTTGTACAATAAATTATTCAACTTGATATTTTTGGTATTTAATATTTCATACATCGAAATAAATACTTCATAATCTGCTTTCATGAAATTCATTGACTTTGGTTGTCCAAAAACTTTCATCAATAATGAGGAACGTTCAGGTATGTCCCCGAGCGGATTGTGATTGAAAAGTTTTCCAATAAAATCGTCAGCTTAAACATTTGAATAGGTTGTCTCTGTACAAAAACTTATTATTTGACTTATGGGACATTTATACAAAACTGACGGATTAGCCGTACTCACATCGATGTTTTATTTATGTTGTTGTATTATGAAAACCAAAATATTTTATTTTGAATAAAGCGAAATTCAAAATAAATCTATTATTTCAAATACCATTAAGCTATATTTCTTAACAGCATTTAAAACATATTAAATTGAAAAAAAAATTACATTCTATTTTTAATTAGATTACTTCCATTTTCTTAACTTGTTTTTTATTATTATTTGAGAAAACTCCTCCTCTTTGAATTCAGTTAAAAAAACAATAAGATCTATGAAAATATTACTATAACAAGCTCACTGATTGTTCTCAGCTCACAAACTCTTTAAATCAAGTTTCTCGGTGCTCTAAGCGGATTATTATTTTCTCGAAGAAATAAACGTAATTACGAGTACGCAGGGGTATCATTTTTTTATATCAGACTTTATTATTTACTGTCCCCAAGGAAATCCTTCGTTAAGGAAAAATTACAATTCAATATTTTTAAATATTATGTATTATTTAATCTTAAACAGTCAAAAAACGGCAAAACATTTGCCCTTGATACTTTAAAGGGGGCTAAAATTATCTTTGCTACCTACCTTACACGACAAGCAACTTAGTGTATGATACATTTAATTAAAGATAATAACTATACTTAAGATATATTCACGTGTGTGTCAATCATTTCAAACAATATGTTTCCTAAATCTTAATTTTTACGACAATAGTAGATATAATAAACAGTTCTACGACACTTCAAAGTGCCGTTATGTGAATAAACTTTAAAACTTCTAAACTTTTATTTAAAATTTGATCTATCTCAGACGAAGTTGTTTTTCTACTATGACCAAAAATACAACTACCGTAATCTATTCTAGAACGCATAAAACATAATATGTATATAGATTAGTGATTCGAATGTTTACCTTATCTTGATAATAAAAAATATTAATAATCCTAATTTTTTAAGTTTTCACTCAACTAAGTAATTTTTTCATCAAACATCTTTAGTTTTTTTTTTTTTTTATCTTCCACATCTGCTGTAGTCAGTTCTCTAGTTCGTATATTATTTATGCTACCTATATGACCTTTACTAAAAAACTTATTTCCGACTTTAAAAAAGACACTTCTAAGAATATCTTAAAATACGTACAATTGAATTCAACATATTTTAACAATTAAATTAAATCTTTTGAAAAATATATTAAAAATTATATTCTGATTATCAGTAAAATTTTCAAGTAGGTTAGTCGTCTATAACACGTGCATTCGATGAGAGGGTGCCACCTCAGACCGATTTGCCACTTCAGTTAACAACGAGTAAGTAGGTACTTAGCATGGTAGGTGTGAGAGTCAATGTCACTACTTGCATTTTAGAAAATACATCTTTACCCCCCGTTCATGACGTCAGTAAATATGTTTTTGACTAGTACATTTTCTTTTACCTTTTTTCACTTTAATATTAATGACAGACAAAATACGCCCAGACAATTTAGTGAACATTGGGGCTGATATATGGATATTGGGTAAAAGCTCCTAAATAAAGATAGATAAAAATCTTGGTATATCTTCTAAATATAGAAATATTTTCCCGGAAATTAAAAATACCAAAAATAAAACTGTCATAAGATGCGTATTGTACAAAATTATAATTCCGAGTATATTTCAGACTTCAAAGAGACATATATTGTGTACTTTATTTTATTTACTTTGTAGATGTCTCTTTAAGTATTTCTTATCAATCATATGTAAAAAAAGATATAACAAGATAAAAATAAACAAGCAAAAGCGTTATCTTTTATTACAGAATATAAATACAATATATTTAAAAAACAATATATTTACTTTGTTTCGTTGTATTGTTTGTTGCTTGTATTTTATTGCATTGTTGTTTGTTGAAATGGAGAAAATGAAAGATGGAAGAGAATAAATTGCTGTATTACAAATTACATTATTATGCAAACACTTCGTACGACGAGAAGAAGTATGGGAAAGAGAGTTTTAAATGTCAAATCACTGTGTTATATAGCTAACGTTCTGTCACACCACTGATTGTCTATTGCACTCACAGTTTATAAACACTTCACACCGATGACCGGTAAATTAAGTGCGGACCACACGATGTGAACCAAGAGTTGCAACGCAAGATGTGAGACGTTCCTTAACATACTCCCCCCGTTGAAGAATCCAGATTCTTCAACTCTGTGTCTTCATCGTTGAGTAAGGGGGGGTGGCGAACCAGAGGGCGGCGATAACAGCCTGTAGTGGGCCGATCGCGAGAGCTCCCGTCTGGCCCCGGATATAGTCTGGCTACTGGCATCCAGTAATCCAATATAAAGGTGGCAGGTCTCCAACCTTTAGCCTTGTCTTGCTTGTCTTCATTTTGTTGTTTGATTTACTTGAGACGTGCGTAGCGTTTTAATTGTGGTTCCCTTTCATTCTCCAAGGCGCGAGTCGGCAGCTCATTTAGTAGTCTTCTGATTAAGAAGTGCCCTGGGGAAAGGAAAGGAAATCGTCAAGGGAACATGGATAATGGGCGCAAGGGACGACTATTCAGAATAGCCTCCACTTGTGCAAACAAAGTTAGAATTGCCTTAAAAGTTAAAATTTCTTCAAAAATTAAATGAGAACTCCCATGACTCGTTTATATATGTTTGTTTGCGTGATGTATTGTTGATATGATGTTTTACCGGTCACACCGGCCTCCCATATGTCGCCGAAGTGAGGAGCGTAAGACAGAATGAGTTTAAATTTTGATGCCTTGCTGAGCTGTAAATTCAGTTAACGCGATGTTTTGTATATCGGTGAATTTACTGAGCTCTCTTGCCGCTCCTACAAAATTGCAGTTTGTTATTGGAATAGATGTCCGCTGGCCTACCGCGGCGCGAAATAAATCTATGCAAAAATCATAATGAAGGCATCTTTAGATAGGTCATCTACATAAAAATCCTTTTGTATAATAATTTTGATAAAACTATCGTCGCATTCATCTCCTATCTGCCCTAGACATCGCGTACTTAAATAGCTGGCACTTGCGGTACAGCAAGTGACAGTATTTAGTGGCATTGCTTTGATTGGTAGGGACTCATCTTCTCTCCATAAATCAACCGTAACTAACTCGAATTAATATGGAGAAAAGAGAATCCCGAATGTTGTGTTATCCAACCATTAGCAAACATTGATTGAAAAACCAGAAGAAGAGAAAGCGGAACTATCAAATATGACCCTAAGCTTAATAGATTAGTTGAATGTTTTAAAGACAGCATGATGACAAAAATAAGAAGGATCTGGTAAACTAACTGTAGATTCCGACAGATGGCCTAAATTTTGATATTCTCTTATGAAGTGTATATATTGAGATTTTAATGAAGTATATTTTTTGAAACGTTTTTCTAAATTGAATAATCGCCTTTTTGCTAAGTTATATGTTTCACCTAGACAATCAGGTGAATTGCGTAATGGAAGTCTGACACTAGACCTGCCAGAAGGAAGCCGTGAAGTGTGAGACCGAAAGTGGTTCTCACAGGCTAATTCCTTTTCGCTTTGAATTGTTTTCTGGTGAAGCTCTTCTAGCTTCCTAAATTTTGTTATTAAATTGTTAATTTTGTTTTTCTTTGGGAGGTTATCATTGATAACTGAATTATTGCAAAATACTTGTTTAGCTTGATATGAAATAGGACCACCAATCAACCAACCGAAACTGGAATATTGTAATGTAGGCTTGTTTGCACCTAAAGAAATACGTTCATTCTTTAAGAGTTGCCAGAAAAGATCGGCTCCTATTAGTATATCAATAGGAGCTGGCTGATTGAAATCGGGGTCAGCTAAATGCAAGTGCGATGGTATGTTTAATTGTTGTATATTTATAGGGGCCTTAGGCAGATTCCCAATCAGCCTATCAAGCACAAGACAATTTAATTTAGTCTTATAATTATTGTAAATGGATTTTAATTGGATCACACAGCTTTCTTTTGTTTGTTTATCTGAGTGACCGATACCAATAACATTTGTAGAAATTGGATTTGAATGAATTGCAAGTTTCTGTTGAAGAGATTTTGAAATGAAGGATGACTGACTGCCTGAATCCAACAAGGCCCGTACCTTAAGAGGCTCTTTAGTGATTGGATTCAAAATGTATACTTGGGCAGTAGTCAATAAAACTTTATTTGAGTTTTTGTTTGAAAAATTTGCTATAGTTTCTGAGACCTCACTAGAGGCACTGTTGACCTTTGGTTCGTCAACTGGATGCAATAGAGTATTATGTTGTTTCTTACACATTTTGCATGGCCCTAATCGACATTCGACTAAAGAGTGACCCTGCCTTAAACAATTAATACATAATTTGTACTTTGAAATATCGTTTAGTTTATCCTCTCTGGATTTAGATATAAATATTTGGCAATCATAAATCCTATGATTTTGATTGCAGACAATACACCTAGACAAAGTGCTATTGTCCTTTTGATTTATAGCAATAAATGAATTTGAAATTGGTCGATCACGCTTAATGTGATGATTATAATGATTATGATGATTATGATGATAATTGACAGGCCTTGAATGTTGCATTTTGCTATTGTTATTTATTGAAGTGTTATTATGAAAACTAGAACCTTGATCATTCTTATTGTGACGCGTACATTCAAGAATATAAGCCCTATCAATCAAAAATTTATTGAATTCGGTTAAACTTGGAATTTTACCTAAACTATTGCGTTGCTCTTCCCATTTGACAAGTGTTTGCGTATCGAGTTTAGATGAAACCAAATATATAATTAACGTGTCCCAGTGATCAGTAGGTTGACCTAGGTTAGCTAAAGCACGTAAATTTTTTGAAACATGATCGACTAAAGAGCGTAATGAAGTGTCCGATTCGCGATTTATTTTTTCAATATTGAATAATGATTTAATATGATAATTTACAAGTAATCTTTTATTATTGTAACGTTCATAAAGTAACTGATAAGCGCTATTATAGTTGGCTGCGGAAACCTCAATGTTTGAAATTACCCGAGCTGCATCGCCTTCCAAATAAGAAACTAAATAATGAAACTTTTGAATTAATGAAATGCGGCTATTGTTGTGAACTAAATTATTAAAAGTATCTCGAAACTCTAACCAACGGAAGAACGAACCATCAAACTTTGCAATTTGTATTTGCGGCAAGGTTATAAAATTCTCATTATTATGATCGCGACCACATTGAGCATCTTGGAATAAGGACTCACGACGTCTCTTATCCTGTTCTAAATTCTTTAATTCATTTTGTTCTTCAATGATATTTTTTGCCATCGCGGTACATAATATGAAATCTTGCTCAATGCGTTCACGCTCATCGAGCTCTTCGTCTAAATTGTCAGAATTTATCAGTTCAATTTGAGTTTGCAGCTCATCGTATTTAGCGGACAGATTCTCAAAGCGACTGAGCTTCAGTGAAAGCTCAGCGACTTCGATACCCGTCAGTTGAGATTGCCTTGCAATCTTGTCTAAATAGTTTTTGAATTTAGTAATTTGTCCTTTTATAGAACTGCGCTTTACAATTAAAACCTTTATCCCGGATTCTTTGTTCATAGTTGATACTGAAGGTTCGGACATTGTGAAAAATATAGATAGAAAATATTTTTTGTAATTATTGAAAATAGAAAACTGTATGAACTAGAATAATACTAAAATTATTTGTATATGAATATGAATAATACTAAAGTTATTTGAATATGAACTGGATTAATACTAAAGTTGTTTGAATTTAAATTAATTAATTACAAGACACCTCAAAAAAGAAAAGAAAATAAAATGAAATGATGCAAATGTCTTAGCTGAAGCTCCTCAATCGACGACACATAGAAGACCGGCGCGTAGCGGCAAGACAAGATGGCAGAAGCCCCAACCACGTGGTGAGCCTCATGTACCGCAACGCTGAAATAGTCGGCCAAATCGTCTAAGCATCGCACAATAAATAGGATTGAGGCTTAATATTGCCTTTAGAATTGAATTAATTTTGAAATGAATTGAATTAATTTTTGAAATGAATTGAATTATGTTGTTTAGTTAATGTAATTTAATGTATTTAAAAAAATAAAAAATTTGATGCTGTTGACTCGAAATCTAATATAATAAAATATTAAGTTTATTATATTTGTATTAAGTGATGGAATTTAGAAAAGGTTAAATGTAATTAAATTGAATGAAGTATTGAATAAACATTTGTAATAATGTATGGAAAACATTTGTATTAGGTGTGACACACCTTGAAGTAAAGAAATAAAAATCTGAAGCGGTTAAACTAGTAATATAAAACATTAAATTTAATTTATTAAGTAAATTTGGAATAAAAAGTAATATGCAAGTAAATTGAAAACTACTGTTATAAAATATTAAATTTAATGTCTTAATTAAATAAATTTGGGATAAGAAGTTATTGTGAAATATTAATTTTAATGTATTGATGAAAGAAATTTAGAGGTTAAGTTGAAAAACATTATTGTAAATTTGTAGTAAATGAAGAAATTCGAACAAGAAAATTGAATATAAGAACACATGTTTGTTTAATGTAGTACGGCAATTAAGAAATTAAACCAAAAATCATTGTAAATTTGCAATAGCAGAATGCTAATTTTGAAATATAAATGGAAATAGGAAAAAAGGAATATAAATTTAAGAGATTAGGATGGATTAGGATTTAGGATTGATAATCATGATTATTAAAAATAGGATTGATTAGGATTGGGAATCATGGGTTTGGATGAATATAGGGCACTTATCTTATCATGCTGCGAGGTGCATCACTGCTCGGCAGAAGACGTCGGCCATGTGTTCCTTGGATCTTGTTTTGAAGTCCCTGTTCGGGCGCCAAATGTTTCGTTGTATTGTTTGTTGCTTGTATTTTATTGCATTGTTGTTTGTTGAAATGGAGAAAATGAAAGATGGAAGAGAATAAATTGCTGTATTACAAATTACATTATTATGCAAACACTTCGTACGACGAGAAGAAGTATGGGAAAGAGAGTTTTAAATGTCAAATCACTGTGTTATATAGCTAACGTTCTGTCACACCACTGATTGTCTATTGCACTCACAGTTTATAAACACTTCACACCGATGACCGGTAAATTAAGTGCGGACCACACGATGTGAACCAAGAGTTGCAACGCAAGATGTGAGACGTTCCTTAACATACTTATACAATGTACTAAATACCCAAGGTTTTCCAAAAAAATAAGACAGTAGGTACAGGGTCAGCAATAAAAGAGAAAAAAAAATTGAATACATTTTGACCAATATCATCGATACTACATTATTTCAAATTGGACATCGCAAACAACTTCAGACGTGTTAAAATTCAGTTTTGCTAGATTATTTGATATTTGTAGTTATTGCAAATACCTAAGATTTATCATACTGTTGCTGCTACCTCATTTGCAGCTAAAGGTCCGTGAAGGTCGAATAAGTGTCCTGTTTTAGGTAACATAAAACTTAGTATCAAATGTTTTATAAAAAATACTTGGACTTACTTTGTATTTGTACGAATCGGAACTTGTTACCAGTAGTTTGCCGCCACATTCATCTCATAACTATATCTAAGGTTTCGGCCTTAATGATTAGTACAATTCACAGAATATGTATAACTATGCCTAGAAATTACGAAAAAATCTATGTACCATCCACAATAATACATGATTTTCTGATGGACTTTCCTGAGTATCTTCAAGATTCTATCATCGCATATTCATATATCCTAGCTTGGTAAAAAGAACACAACCAAAACGAACCATCAGAAATGAGCTTACTATAACAAAATACAGTAATATGTTCAGTATCGGAAATATATATCTATGAATATAACAAAAATACGTATACGATGTTAAGTCATATACTATACAAAAATTATATTTACTATATTAACGCACTACAAACATTCATCTTTAAGTAATTTTTTAAAGACTACAATATATATAATGTAAGGAAACCTGCTCGAAAAAGAAAAAAGTAATATAATGATTTTGAAATCAACAATATAACAATTATTAATAATAATAATAAACATTTCATATTTTTTCTTACAAGTGAGAGCCTGCTAAAACATCTATTCTCATAACTCTACGCAGAACATAAGTCATCATTACAGCCTATACAGTCCACTGCTGGACATAATCCTCCACAAGTTCACGCCAAAAATGTTGTGAACTCATGTGTGTTACCCATAGTCACCAAGCTGGGCAGGCGGGTTGGTGACCGCAGCTCTGGCTTTGTCGCACCGAAGACGCTGCTGCCCGTCTTCGGCCTGTGTATTTCAAAGCCAGCAGTTGGATGGTTATCCCGCCACCGGTCGGCTTTTTAAGTTCCAAGGTAGTAGCGGAACTGTGTTATCCCTTAGTCGCCTTTTACGACACCCACGGGAAGAGAGGGGGTGGCTAAATTCTTTAGTGCCGTAGCCACACAGCACTAATTAGTCATAAGTCAACACAAGAGAAACACAATATAACATTTTAAATACCATCAATTTACATATTTTTTGTTCTTCCTAAAAAATTACCTCTGTCGACTTAATGATGTAGGAAGCTTTTAATCGTAAACATAGTTTGACACTGTGTCATTTAAATTTTAAAATTTGTTATAATGAAGGTACTGACGGTGTCGCTTTTGGAAAACAGGTTATAGTGTCATCAATCCCACCCACACTTTTAGTCACGGAGTTTATGTTAGCGAAAAATGACCTCATCTTCAAAACCAAAAATGGTATTACTTGGATATAACGGTTTTATATTATTCATAAGACTCAAAATTTATTGAAATATTTTTATATTGTACTTAATATACCTACCCAGTGTGGTGACTACGTGCCTCACAAAATATGTTCACGCGATTATTTGCCGCGAACTTGTGGAGATCTATGACCAGCAATGGACTGCGATAGGCTAAAGTGATGACTTAATTAATATACATAAACGCTTGGTGGTTATTTTATAAAATGAGGTTTTTTAAAGTGTTCTTGTCCGTTCTTGTTGCAACAAAAGTTAAATGTGTTTTATTTACTTGTTTTATAAGAACGAATTAAATAAACCTTTGGAGTATTTCTTTTTTAAGCGACTTCAAAAAAAGGAGGAGGTTACTCAATTCGACCGTATAAATATATATTTTTTTTATGAATGCTCGGGGATAACTCCGTCGTTTATGAACCGATTTTGATAATTCTTCTTTCGTTGGAAAGGAGATATCCCTAGTTTGGTACCATGATAAGGAAACCAGGATCTGATGATGGGATCCCAGAGAAATCGATGGGAAACTCGCGAAAAGCCGCATAACTTTTTACTGGGTATACCGATTTTGATGATTTTTAACTTAATCGAAAGCCGATGTTTACTGTTTACACTTAGTATATATACAGTCTGTTATCAGGTAATTACTAGTTAATTATTAAAAGTTAATAAATAAAATTTAATGATTAATAATAATTAATTAACAATATAAAAATTATATAATTAAAAAGCCGACCGATGGCGGGATAACCATCCAACTGCTGGCTTTGAAATACACAGGCCGAAGGAAAGCAGCAGCGTCTTCGATGCGACAAAGCCAGTACTGCGGTCACTAACTCGCTTGCCCAGCGTGGTGACTATGGGCAGAACACATGGGTTCACGTTATTTTTGGCGTAAACTTGTGGAGGCCCATGTCCAGCAGTGGACTGTATAGGCTGTAATGATGATGATGAATATAAAAATAAATAAAAATAATTAATATTTAAAGTAAAAACATAAATAAATAATAATACATTGGAAAAAATAAACGGAAATAAATATCATAATAATTATGGTAAGTAACATATTTATAATATCAATTCGCTTTTATTTTACTACACACTTTTTTTTTCAAGAATATACATTCGTGTTTTTTAAAAGGACCGGGCCGAACCGGCTGATCAGGATGAGATGAGATTTCCTGATCAGGTCCAGACAAATCTTCTACGTTACATACCTTATCCGGTCCAGATCAGGCATGCCCGGTCCGGGCCTTCTAAGGAACACAGGAATTAAATAAACCTTTGGAGTATTTCTTTTTTAAGCGACTTCAAAAAAAGGAGGAGGTTACTCAATTCGACCGTATAAATATATATTTTTTTTATGAATGCTCGGGGATAACTCCGTCGTTTATGAACCGATTTTGATAATTCTTGTTTCGTTGGAAAGGAGATATCCCTAGTTTGGTACCATGATAAGGAAACCAGGATCTGATGATGGGATCCCAGAGAAATCGATGGGAAACTCGCGAAAAGCCGCATAACTTTTTACTGGGTATACCGATTTTGATGATTTTTAACTTAATCGAAAGCCGATGTTTACTGTTTACACTTAGTATATATACAGTCTGTTATCAGGTAATTACTAGTTAATTATTAAAAGTTAATAAATAAAATTTAATGATTAATAATAATTAATTAACAATATAAAAATTATATAATTAAAAAGCCGACCGATGGCGGGATAACCATCCAACTGCTGGCTTTGAAATACACAGGCCGAAGGAAAGCAGCAGCGTCTTCGATGCGACAAAGCCAGTACTGCGGTCACTAACTCGCTTGCCCAGCGTGGTGACTATGGGCAGAACACATGGGTTCACGTTATTTTTGGCGTAAACTTGTGGAGGCCCATGTCCAGCAGTGGACTGTATAGGCTGTAATGATGATGATGAATATAAAAATAAATAAAAATAATTAATATTTAAAGTAAAAACATAAATAAATAATAATACATTGGAAAAAATAAACGGAAATAAATATCATAATAATTATGGTAAGTAACATATTTATAATATCAATTCGCTTTTATTTTACTACACACTTTTTTTTTCAAGAATATACATTCGTGTTTTTTAAAAGGACCGGGCCGAACCGGCTGATCAGGATGAGATGAGATTTCCTGATCAGGTCCAGGCAAATCTTCTACGTTACATACCTTATCCGGTCCAGATCAGGCATGCCCGGTCCGGGCCTTCTAAGGAACACGAAAAAATGTCTCCTCGGGCTTATAATTTAAATTATTTATGGTTAAATTTCGACGACTGGGCGTCCACTAGTGTTTATAGGTAAATATATAAGAACTGGGTTATAAATAATCTGTAGCGACCTTCGTTACAGTACTCCATTAAACGTGTGAAGGCTTTAATTTTGTGGTTTATGTAAATTATACTATTAATGTGTATTTCATCAATGGATACATTTTATTTGATAACAATTTAATATTTAATCAACAAAACATTTATTGAATGTACATATATTATTATTATTTTATTTTGCTTAAAGCAATGGACCTTATATTAAAGATCCCGAATTCTTTTGTCAAGAAATTATTTTGATGAGTAGATATATATACAATAGTTGTCTGGAAGAAATTGTTGAAAAGCGATAAGACTGCCAGTTGTAATTTGTTTATCCGTTTCAATTTCAATTATTATTTTTTACCTGACGGAGGGACTGAAGGAGGGTAATGTTTTTCTAGTGTATGTATGTATGTATCTACGAAAGTATGTATGTAAGCATGTAGGTTTCTATGTTTTCACATAGTACTTGGGGCAGTATAGGTCGGAAAGTAGATTTCATCACGCGGGCTCGCTCCTTTCGGAGTCTAACATTCAGATTACCTTGCAACAGCCAGTGGTCGCTGCCGGTATTAAATCTGTTTTCTATCACTGAAACATCTCGGAAAATGTGTCTTTAATCCGCCATGATGAAATCTATCTTGTTCCTTGTCACAGTATCAGGGCTCCACCGTATCCACCTCCTTCAACTCATAAGGCTTTTGCCCATAGTCACCATGCTAGGCAGGGAGCTTGTAGATCGCAAGGGTGACTTTATCACACTGAAGATGCTGCTGCCCGTCTTCAGTCTGTGTATTTAAAAAGCCAGCTGCACGATGGTTACCCTGCCATCGGTCGGATTCCATAATTCCAAGGTGGTAGTAGAAATTGTCATTCCTTAGTCGCCTCTGACGACACCCACGGGAAGAGAGCTAAATTCTAGACTGCCGTAGTCACAATAAAATTAATAGCATTAAGTTGTTAAATAAATGAAATAAATATTGATTTAGAATCATTTTTATTTCATTTAATTGACATGCTCAAGGAAACGGGAGTACTCGAAAAACGAAACCTCGTACTCAACGGTCTCCACTAGAATATGAATCCTTTGTTGGGGATCAGGAAAAAGTAGACTACAACAAACGCCTGTATGGCCTATGCAAATATTTATCGCGTACGGGGATCGAACCCGCGACTACAAGTGAATCTGTCAGTTATTCTGACTCGCATAGCTAGTGTGCACATTTCTCGTTCTAGCGATAGTAAAACACTTTACCAACATCTCCCGCTTTGAAGTTTTAAAAGCTATAAGTAACTACACAAACAACCACGGCTTGTGATTATTCCGTAGTGTGAGTTTAAACGCAGTTTTCGTCAAACAACTATCCGCTGGAGGTGCCTGAGTTTTTTTTTTTTTATATATTCTTGTTTTACTGCTCAGGAATATTATATGTTAAAATAATAGAATATAGGTGATGATAGATGAGATCGTATATATGTAGCAAAATGAAATAAATACAAGAAACAATATCGCCTCGTATTAAAATAAGAAATAATAAAATTGTTTGATGAAATTTGTTTTATTATAATGTTAGAGTGAAAGCTGCTTATTAAATAAACGTTATGATTGATATTAAATCTATTTGTAAATATGTCTGTACGTTACTACTTCGAACAAATAATTAAAAATGTAACATTTTGTATACGATTAAAGATATTTATTAACCGACTTCAAAAAAGGAGGAGGTTACTCAATTCGACCGTATATATTTTTTTATGTATACTCGGGCATAACATCGTCGTTTACGAACCGATATTCTTTTTTGTTGGAAAGGAGATATCCTATAATATCTCAAAAATCCGCATAACTTTTTACTGAGTGTACCGATTTTGACGATTTTTAATTTAATCGAAAACCGATGCTTATCATGTGCTCACATTTAAATTTCATCGAGATCTGATTACAACTTGTGGACTAATCTTTGATAATGCGTATTTATTTGACTATTTTTTCGTCTTCCTACATTGTATTACTTGTCGATGTAATTGAAGTCGGTTTTTTTTCGTTTGCCAGCAAACACAATTATTGTTATTTCACTTTAAAATTTAATTTTTAAATTTAATACAGATTGTAAACAATTGAAAACAAACAACGAATATAACAGGAGAAAATTCGAATTTAAACACGAATTTTCAGTCAATTCGAATACAATCCGAGCTATCTTTCTACGTGGAATTCGTAAAATGCATCACCACCTCAATTTTATTAGGCACATGTCTGGCATTATTTACAAGAGTAGGTGATCCCGCGAACGGTACCTAGACCGTATTTACCAAAAGGGTATTCATATTGGATTTTCGATCTCGCAACGCCTCGGCTGTATCGAGAATGTCAGCGATACGTACGATACTTTATTCGAGTCTATTCGTGTACGCCGCTCGCCGCGACACGGAAGAGTGTCAAATAAATACAGGTTGAAATATATCAGCTGTCGGATTCTGTGATCCTGGTATATACGTGCCATTTGAAGAATGAATTTTTACTTGTTTTTTGTGTTGTTCGGATATTTTTTTGCGTGGAGCAGCGGGATGCTGTACCGACGGGACTCCGATAATGTTTTGAAACCCGGTGAGATATGCTTTTTTTCCAGTAATAAATAACAAAAAAAGGTAAACGGAAAATTGCGGCGGGTAACATATAGACTTTTCTTTATTAGTATGCATTTTGGTTTATAAATGCTTTCATTCATTAGCTAAGCTACGTAAGATTTGAACTCGCAGTTTTAAGTTTTCGAAAATTACTTAATGTTTTTTACATCATAATATTAAATGATTTTCATTGGTTAACTATACTTTAACGCAGTAGTCATGTGAACTAACTTTAACGGTAACGGTCGTGGGGCCGATAAAATGTGAAAAGTTTGTTTATTTATGTGGATGGTATGGTAAAGTGGAATTTAATGACAATAAGTATTAGCAGTGATTAAATATGGATTAATTAAATAAAAGAAAATATTTATAATAACTTATTTTAGACAAATAGTAATCAACGTATTCGAATATACAAATTCGTTTTCAATTTTATACACAATTTAAATTCAAGTCTACCTTTGAACCTGCAACCTTGCAAGTCACTGCTCAAACAACTTGCTCCCTATACGAGATTATGCAATATGCCGGTGCTAAATTTATGCACGTATGGCATTTCTCTATAACCTATATTGCACCTGAACCCAATGCCTAGAATGTCCATACATTTAACATCTAATCTATTGACTAGTTACGGCTCATAAGGAATTCATAGCGCTCGGCCTTGAGGAACCGTATTTCTAAGATTCTATTCTGCCGTACTTAGGTAAAAGGCAGTAAAGTTTTAAAATTTAAATCTTTTAGATTTTTTGAACTAAATAATACTAAAAATAATAAAATTTGAAGGTGTATAAAATAGATTCCTTCGTGTATTTTACCATTTTAATCATAAAGTAAATGTAGTGGTACCAGCATTATAAAAAAGAAATAAATAAAATTTACTTACTGCCTTTTACCCAAGCACGGTGCAATACAAACTACACGCGTCGTGTTTGCATCTTTACTTACTTACTACTTTACTCATTTACGATGTATATGTGTATTAATTTTCGAATATGTAACATGAATAGCAAATACGCTGACACGCTAATATAATTTATATGTAGTAGGTATCGATAGCGAGATTATATGCGTATTTGTTTATTTTATTTGACATTTATGATTACTGTTGTACTGTATCTGTCTTTATAGATTGATAGATAAATATAAATACGAGTATACAATAAATGTGTTTGCTGGCAAGCAAAAAAACCGACTTCAATTACATTGACAAGTAATACAACGTAGGTAGACGAAAACATAGTCAAGTAAAAACGCATTATCAAAGATTACTCCAAAAGTTGTAATCAGATCTCGATGAAATTTAAATGTGACCACATGATAAACATCGGCTTTTGATTATATTAAAAATCATCAAAATCGGTACACCCAGTAAAAAGTCATGCGGATTTTCGAGGGTTTCCATCGATTTCTCTGGGATCCCATCATCAAATGCTGGTTTTTTTTATCATGGTACCACACTTAGGATATCTCCGTTCCAACAAAAAAAGAATTATCAAATTCGGTTCATAAACAACGAAATGCGGTCGAATGAGTAACCTCCTCCTTTTTTGAACTCGGTTAAAAAACAAAGACACACACAGTACAGTTACAGTTTTATTATATTAAATTAAAGTTTATTTTTCACATATTATATTCTGTGACATCATTGGAAGGTGAACAAGTTTATCAATACCTTATTCTTATATGTATATTTTACTCAGAATAAAATCGCCTTGAAACTGTGAACGCATTAAAGCTAACTGCACTTTCGAATTCTTATTTTAATTTTTATCAAAAACTTTTCGATAAACAACATAATGATGACCTTAAATTTTATGTTTTAGTCTTATAAATTAAATTAAAAAAATAGTACTTTTAAATGTAAAATAAACTTGTTGTAACATTGTGGTTCCTCGCGAATATTATAGTTTGTAGTTATATGTAATTAATTGTTCAACGTAGGTAGACGAAAATACAGTAAAGTAGAAACGCATTATTAGAGATAGCTCAAAAATTGCTTGCTTGACAAGCTTTTTTTTTAAAATTAAAAAACAAATAATCCAAATCGATATACACAGTAAGAAGTTATGAGATAAAAGAAACATAAAAAATAAAGTAAAATTGATAAAAATAAATCGTTAACTATTTTGAGAAGCTCATTACGAGAGAAAGGTTGGATTGATTTGGCTTATTAGTTTTATACAGTTTTCTAAAAAGTTAAAGAAGGTTTTATGTAACTAAAAATTTAAAAAAATGTGCATAAATTGGAAAATTAAAATGAACGTAAAGATTATTTCAACGTCAGTCGGGTCAGCCATTTTTAAAGTGTAAAATGCATCCTAGTTATTAATAATAGAAATAGGCTGAAATGATGATGATGATGAATTATATACGATCGCGAAGTAACAATGTAAATATAGATAAGTTCGTGTTTATATACTGTACCTACAAAATGCTAAACTTATTTATCTTCATTTGATAAGACAAATGTAAAGTTTTAATTAATAAAAATGATTTATAATTATTATTGATTACGTATACAGCTGGCGTGCCTTAGTTTCCTTCGCGTGTGAATAACATGTAGAACATTAATGGACATAGGAGTTTCCAATTTTATGTTGCACCGAGTCCCGCCTACGTAATTAATTCCCAATCAGCTTTGGAAGGTATGCATAAAAATGTACAAATTACTTCTAAAATTCGTAATCATTACAAATAAATTATACCAATAAAAAAAAAAGGTGACTTACGAGCTGATTAACTGGTTCGTCATTGCCAAGCTTATACTATGGAAGTAACCATGATTTTAAGTCATTAGGGTCTTATATTACGACTTACTGAGGAAATTTTTTCTTTTAATTCTACTACTAAAAAAAGTTGAAGTAGAGATTCAAAGCTTGTACAAAAGTTTTTTATTTTATTTTATAATGATAGACACCCAAGGAAAGCCGAAGGCAGCACTTAATAAAATGTTATATATAATTAACAAATTTATCAACGTTACGCGTAAGTAAACAAATGTCTACAGCATACGTATTTGTTTACTTTTCCATAGGTTCTTCACAAAAGTTGCATGCTGCATTGCGGGAACCTTATCGGCTGCATTGTTCAAATACGGTAATTTACGCAAATCAAAGTGCATTTACGTCCCGTAATGATACTGGTCTAAAACGTTTGTGATCAGTTGTTACGATTGAGACTTCAATTTGACAACATTATCCTCTGAGTCTCGGTGATAAAAGTGATTAGGAGTAAAAGTCATTAATTCGACATAAAAAGGATTAAAGTTTTAATGCTGTGATGTAACTAGTTAAATGCATATCGAGTTTGGCATTATTATACGAGCTCTTACTTAGAGTAAGACTTGACTTCATAAGAATCAATCAGAATAAATATATCACATTGCCACTTTTACACTTTTGCAACATTTAGAAATGTTGTTACTCATAAAGACAAGTCTAAAGGATTTCCTTACTCACTAAGAATATATTATGTGAAGCTGATTGTCGTATTTGAACGTCGTTTTTAAAAATATAGAATGACATCATACGAAAATTTGCAAGCGTGACCTTTATATGAGAGCATCGAGTGTCAATATACTGCTAATCATATTCTTTCGATATTTTAAGAACACAATTATGAACATTCTTCGTCTATGTATTATACCACGGCGTTATTTTAGAAGCATTGACGTTAATAATTACTGCTTCTCACGTTATTTTTTTACATCAAGCATTATATAGTAAATTACTTTGTATATAAACCATGTGACTACAACCCCCAAATTAATCATTTATTCTTTGATTTTATTTTTTTTTTTTTTTTTTATGAAATGGCTAATGAAAAATAATTTTACGAATCATAGCATGAACTATATGTAAAATAAACCCGCTAAAATAAATTCATATTTCTCAAGTCAGAATTAAAGCAATTTTCTGTGACAAACATTTTCTTTCGCACACTCAACAGTACTGCTAATCAAGCTTATTCTCTACCTTTGAAATAAAATGAGTATAACTCAATTTCTATAATTGTGTCGCTGAAATCTCGAGTCTCAAACCGCAAGTCCCAGGAGCCGAAACAGTAAAATTTTGATACACTCTAGGACCTTCGAGACGTCACTCGACTTGACCCAAACCTTATTATCAATATACAGCTCTTTAGACAATGCGATTTCCTTCAGGTTTTGATCAATTATAACGAACCTTACATGTCTACTATCGTCGCATCACTGCTGGAATAGCTTTCAGTTGTTACACGCAATAATGAACACACGTACAAATCGTGTGACAGTGTATAATATCTTAAAGCTTTTAAGTGACTTCAAAAAAAAAGAGGTACTCAAATCGACTGTATTTTTTCTTTGTATTACCTCATAACTTTTTATGATTTTGATGATTCATTTTTTAATTGACAGCTGGCGTTGAGTGGTTCCATTTAAATTTGAACGTGGTCCGATGAGTATTTATGACGTATTTAATTGATTAATTGTATTACAAGTCGATGTCAATTGATGTTTGTTTTTTTTTTCTTTTTTGTTTGCGAGCAAATATATATTCTTGTGCGCTTTAAATAATACATAAATACTACAACATACTTCTTTTTTTCTTTTTTAATAATTATGTAAATTTGTCATATCGTAGTTTTTGTCTATTTATTATTGATTTTTCTTCCTTAATTTGTGCACACCTCTAACCACTGCTACTGTATCGTGTCCAATACCCAAAGGTTATCTGGAAGAAATCGCTATTTAGCGATAAGATCGCCTTTGTACATCTTGTATTGTATCTTTCTTTATATGTGTCTGTATTTCGGTGTACATTAAGAATAAAATAATAATAATACTCCGAGTACACATCTCTTTTGTTCTAGGTGTTCTTAGTGACAGTGGCCACATACCTTAAAGTGAATCATCTGCTTTACCAATTTTTTATACAAAAAGCATGAGTTATTTAACTGATATTTATAAATCTGCGCCGATTAGTAATTTAATTAAATTATCAATGATCTCTCTTGTGGTCAAACTCGTGACACAAAGTAACCAACTTGTTGTTTTGTTATTCTATCTACTACCGACATTTGACCTCCATTCCATTTGAGTGTTTCCCAGCTGCAATCTGGGCGATATTTGACAATTATCAGCCCATCAAGCTTAAATATTATGCAGTTTTTATGACAACAACTAAATTTTTTTATAAGTATATGTAAAATAAATACAAGAAAATGTTGAAAATAACAATTAATAAAATGGAACGTTTTTTAGAAAAATAAACTGTGGTAAAAATTATCAGCAATAAACTGTAACATATATTTATACCGATTCTTAATATATTCAAATATTCAAATGTAAGCGACTTTAATTATTATATTCCTAAACGAGAAATCATGACTACAAAACGAATATTCTAGAGAAACTTGTCATATTACTAATATCTATGTTTTTAGTTATTCTTAAATACGTGTTGGAATTGTGGACGGAATGGAATGGTCCATTATCTACGTTCCATTTTTAAAAAATCATATGAGTTGGTTTTATAAAGTATTCTATTTATATAAAGCAGTGCGCAGTTTGTATAACATAAATTTCTGTACGTGCGCAGTTATTATGCGTAAAAGTTCCAACTGACACGGCCTTGCGCGAACAGGCCATGGTCAAGTATGCTAAGAGTTCTTATGTCAGTGAGACCTGTCGCATTGTCAACACTCTACACTGTTCGCTTATACCACACACAATCTACTATTGCTGTTTTATACAATAATTTTAAAATATCTTATCCCGACATATTAATTATCTACAAGGCTAAAGTACTTTTTCCCGACATATTAATTAACTACAAGGCTAAAGATTTTGTCTAACTGACTGAGTTTGTCCAGTTTGGTTTTTATGATATAATCTCCTAATATCCTATAATCTCCTAATATCTCCTAATCAAGATGTAGTCGATTGTAGGTGCCTCAAAACAATGACGTAATTAGGTATTCGTGAAAAAATTCTATTCTTAGAGGAAATTATTAAAGCAAAACCCAAACATTATATATATTTATTTATTTATTTATTTATACTTTATTACACAACTCCAAAAAAAAAAAAAACAACAAAACAACACATCAAGATAACACGTTGCGCAAAAGGCGGACTTAAGGCCGTACAGCCTTATCTACCAGTCAACCTTAAGGCGTAAAAAAAATAGTAAAAGTAAGTGTTGAGGTAGGACTATAAAACAATACAAGCAAAATAAACATACGCATATAAATACATAAATATACTTATATATATACATATATACATATTACAAACAAAATATATAAAAAAAAGAGAAAAAGAAAAAAATATGTTCAAACAAAAGTAAACACACGAAGAAATGTCATGACATGAAGTTATATTAATGTAAGCCTAAGATGAGGAGAGTAAAAAGATAAATAAGGAGGGGCTATTGACAGAGTTTTTTTAGGTACCACTTTTTAACCTGGGTTTTAAAAGAAAGTTGAGAAGGAGAGTTCCTGATGTTGACCGGTAACTCATTCCACAGTCTGATGGCATTAACTGTAAAAGAATTAGACACAAAACCAGATTTATGAGAAGGTATGCATAGAGTAAGGTTAAGAGAAGAACGAAGATCCCTAGAATGAGTGTTAGAGAGAAAATTAAATTTAGATTTTAAATAAGAAGGAGCAAAAGGGTTGGAAATTACAGAATAGAGGGTACAGAGAATTCTCAATTTTCGCCTTTCTTTAATCGGCAGCCATTGCAGTTGAGACCGGTAGGACGAAATATGGTCGTATTTGCGCAGCCCATAAATGAAGCGAATGCAAGTATTTTGCAGTCTTTGCAGCTTGATCAGGAGCTCCTCGCTTAAGTCAGGGTAGCAAGCATCGCCGTAATCAATAATAGGTAAAAGAAAACAATTTACTAAATCAATCTTGGCCTTCACGGGAAGAAAATTTTTAAAGCGCAAGATAGAATGAAAGAATGCATAAAACCTGCGAGATATCTCACGAACCTGATCCGCCCAACTGAGAGAGCAATCCAAAGTCACACCCAAATCCTTAACCTTACAGGAAAACGGGATAACCACGTTATTGAAAAAGAGAGGTGATGTAGGTTGTTGAATTTTTGATAGTTGACGAGAACTCCCAACAATCATAGCCTGACACTTAGAGGGATTGACATTAATTCCAAAATTTTTGGTCCAGACCGAGATACGCGAAAGATCATCATTAAGCTTAGCAATGGTATCATCAAGACGGTCGATGCTAGTTTGTGCATAAAGCTGCAAGTCATCAGCGTAAAGGTGGTACTGACAGGAAAGTATAGAAGTAATAGAATTAATGAATAGTGAGAATAGTAGTGGGGAGAGAATTCCACCCTGAGGAACGCCCGCAGCAACGTCGCACCAATCAGAACGCTTAGAGCCAATGCATATCGCTTGCTTGCGTCCCCAAAGATATGAAGAAAACCACTGAAGAGCAACGTCAGAGATGTTAATTCGAGATATTAGAGCGAGTAACAAATCGTGATCCACCGCGTTAAAAGCGTTACTAAAATCTATAAGTGTTAGAATTGTCACGTATTTGTTCTCCATCCCCTCTCTTATATCCTCGGTCACTTTAATCAGAGCAGTAGTAGTGCTGTGGCCTACACGAAATCCGGATTGAAAATGATCCAATAAGTTGCAAGATAAAAGATATTCAGACAGCTGGCTGTGGACGATAGATTCGAGAATTTTGGAGAGAAACGGGAGAACAGAAATAGGACGGTAATGATTCGGAAGGGATGCGTTAGAAATTTTTGGTAATGGGAGAACCAGAGCCCGCCGCCACAAATCCGGAAAGGTAGCTGAAGTTAGAGAAAAGTTGACAATGTGAGTAACAGCAGGTAGTATAGATTCCAAAATATGAATAATCATTGTGCGACCAATTTCATCACAACCTAGAGCCTTGGATTTAAGTGACAACACACGTTTGCGTACATCGGCATCACTTACTTGTGAGAAACTAAATGTGGACTTTTCATATTTCGGCAGACTTAGGATCGTAGATAAAGTGTCATGTTTGGTGTTATCATCAAAAACATGAGAAGTATTAAAGTGGCGGCTTAGGTCATCAATATCTACGGAAATGTTGTTATTAGAGTTAGTGTCTTTGCCTATACCTAAAGATTTAAGAAATTTTAAAGTGTCTGTAGTTGAGGAGTTACATATTTTATCCGAAATAAATCGGCGCTTGTGATTCCTGCACATTTGGTTACACCTATTCCTAGCAGCTTTGTAGATTGACCAATTGATTTCCGATCGATACAGCTTAAATTTTCGAAATGCACTGTCCCTCTTGGCCATGGCTTTTCGTATATCCAAATTAATCCAGGGGGCTGTCCCGTTCCTCCTTATTTTTACTTTACGTAAAGGTGCGTGCTTGTTATAAAGGTAAGTGATATTGGAACAAAGAAAATTGACCTTAGCATCAATAGTCTGCATCTCGTAAACACAAGCCCAGGGAATGGAAGACGCATCAGTAGATAATTTTTCAATATCAAGGATGCCAAAATTCCTTAGAAATAAAGTAGGAGGCTTAGGCTTTGGGGTTTTAAGATTATAAGAGACGTAAATTAAATCGTGATGAGAGAAAGCGGGGGCTGGGTATTGGCCAAATCTGGAAACACGTTTAATATCTGAACAAATGACAAGGTCTAAAAGAGAATCAGAAGTTTTTGTAAAGTGTGTAGGTAAAAGTGGCAGAAATTCCAAGTTAACTGAATCAACAATTGCACGAAGTTTGGATGATCTATGATCATTTCTGAGTAAGCAGGTATTAAAGTCTCCCATTATCACAAGTTCTTTGTAATCAGACAAAACACGCTCGAAAACGTCCTCCAAAGGCGAAAAGTAATCAATCGTTGGAGGACAATAGATCACTCCAAGAGCTATTTTACGCCCTAAATTTATCTCCAAAAAAATATATTCTATAGAAGCGTTATGAGTTGGAGAAGATTGGCATATAAGTTTAAAGGATAGATGACTTTTAATATATATAGCTACACCACCACCTCTTCTGCCAATACGATCGTTTCTTACTAATATGAAGCCAGGAATAGGAAAATAAGAAGAAGAAAGTGAAGGTTTTAACCAAGACTCAGAGATAAGAATAGCGTGCAAAGTATCAAGAGAGAACTCAGTAAGCAGGTCTTTGTAGTGACTAGGTATGCTTTGAGCATTTATATGACATATATTAAAATTTTTTGCAAAACCCTCGAACGCATTGCTTAAAACATCGCCAAGCGAAAAACAATTGTTGCTTAAATTTAAACACAACGAAGGCTCATTGAGAGAATCGGCGGAGTAAAAAGAATCATCGCTGGATGTCATGTGTGTGTTTGCAAGTTACTAAATAGTTCAAAAGACAAATTAAATTTAGAAAGATACAAAAAAATAAATAAATAATGGGAGTATATGTATCTATAAATATAATAAAATAATAGTAAAATATAATAATAACTAACAGTAATAATTATGAAGTTAAAAGAAAAATGATAATAGCATATGATAAAAAAATATATATGTAAATAATGAAGCATTATTTTACTGCACAAACTGCCGGCACTGATAGAAAAAAAAAAAAAAAAAATGTGAGAAGAGAGTACACTACACACAATAAAAAGTGAAAATAGTAAATAATGAATCCATTCAGTGCATAATTAATATTTATGCAAGGTATGTTAAGATCAAAAAAAAAAAAAAAAAACTAAAAAACAATAAGATTAAAAAAAAAAAAACTAAGAAACAATAAGCTAAATTAATCAAATGACTCAAAATAAAAGAGTCCAAGGCTATATTTTTGTCTTTGACAGATGTCAACTATGTCAGTATTACTTGTAAAGTGTAAACAAAACACATTACGTAGCGATAAATATTAAATTAAAAAAATTGTTAAAAACAAAATATACAAGAAAATAAAACATAGTTACAACCCAAACAATAAATTGGATTTGAACAAAACATACCAAGTAGTTTATAGTAAGAAATTTAAATATTATCATGTATATAATGTACAAAGTGCAAAATCAAGTCAAAGATTTTAAAAGCAAAAGCATGAGACATAAATGGATATTAACATATACAAACTAGTTACAGACAGACAGGACAGCGACAATACAAAAAGCAAAAAAATAAATAACTACAAGAATTAAGCTAACATACGAGTATTAACAGTTTTTTTGCTACTTGTTTAAACATTATCATGTATGTAGTGTACAAGGCGCAAAATCACATCATATGTTTTAAAAGCATAAGCATGAGGCATAAATAGACATTAACATATACAAACTAGTTACAAACAGGCAGGACAACACAATACAAAAGCGAAAGAAAAGAAAAAAAAAAAAAAAAAAAAACAAAAAAGAGATGAGCTAACATATTAACAGGTTATTTTTTTTCCCTGCTACTTGATTAAATATTCTCATGTATGTAATGTAAAAAAGTGCAAAATCACATCATATATTACAAAAGCAAAAGCATGAGACATAAATGGACATTAACATATACAAACTAGTTCTACAAATGGGCAGTACAGTAACAACACAAAAGCAAAAAAAAAAAAAAAAAAAAGAGTAAAAAGAAGTGAACTAACATATTACAGTTTTTTTGCTGCATTCCTACGGGTACCGATCATATGTGAGGAGGGACTCACCCTCTTAGAGCGCTCTGGAACGTTGTTAACCGAACCCTTCTGAAGCGAACCATTGTTCGACGGCAATTCGACAACAGGAACATCAGAGGGAGAAGAGTCTGTATTCTTAGGGAACTGTTCAATTAACTCTTCTAAGAACTTCTTGTCTGTCAAGCGTTTCCGGTCATTGTTAGGGAGCTTTACATATACTATGCCATTGCTAGTCCAGGAATTTGAAATGCCAAAGTGTTTCCTGGCCATCAGGAAGATGGCTTGACGAGACTTAGTCAAGAACTCGCTTACTGACACTGGTGATGATTTAAGCTTTTTCTTATTGCTCCAAATTAATGACCTTACATTGAGATCATTAAAGCGAACCAATACAGGCCGTATTTTATTGTCAGATTTCACCCCAATACGCTGACAGTATTGAATTGTAGTTGAGTGAACATTCGAAAGACCCATTGTATCCTGCAACGTGTTGGTTATGATGGACACAAGAGATTCATCATCTGACTCTTTAACTCCATAAAAAAGTAGAGCGTTCCCCCTGGTACGGTTATCAATGTCATCAATTTGAGTAGCCAGATTCATTGTAAGAGATTTGAGTAAGCCTAGGATGTTAAAGACTGACTTTTTAAACTCCTTAAATTCGCTCTCCAACCTGTCAATGCTTGATGCTGAAGAATGTCTGTCTGGTGACCTCCTCAACTGACTCTCAAATTCAGACATCCGTTGTCCAAGAGAGTCAGCAATGCTTTTGTGAACCTCAAGGATGTCTTCAAATCTTGTCATTTTGGTGCACTAGTATGCAATACAGGAAAAACAGATCACACAGAAGATATAAGATGAGTGATGAGTGCGGTGCCAACAGTTGTGCAGATTAGGCCAAATTAGTGCATAAGCACTGCAACCTTCATTTACTTCACTAATTTATTTGTATACAATAAAGGAAATTACAGGTTTTAATCACTTATTAAATTAATTACTGTATATTTTTTTAAATAAAAACTGAGGAGAAACATAAAAGACGTGTTGACTTTTTCACACCTACCCGCCAAAAAAAGTTTTAAGAGAAAGATTTATTTTAAAGTTTTGTACCACAAATTAATAGTTAATTTCATAAGGTTAAAAATTAAACCGCTCTTTTGAAGTATTTCTGTCACAGCATGACTGGACTATTAAGGATTCCACAACTGACTCGGCAATTTCAATCAAACTTTTTAAATGTGTTCTCACAACAACTGCAATAACCGAAAACAATTTGCTGATGTCCATCGAAGAGTTCAGCGCCGACACACATAAAATTGATGATTCTAAAACTATAAAGTAAATTGAACTAAATCAACCTGCAAACACCCAACTACTTTTTTTAATACCCGTGGGCTCTTAAGTACCCATGCCTTTTTTATTTACAACTGTCAAAACGTTGAGGCCTATTATTTTCAACACTGCATGCTTCAAATTATAATTATATATATTTCTTCAATTTGAAAACACCCAACTACTAAGTTAAGGCCTCCTTTACTTATATAAAAATAATGTTAATTCACGACTTGACACGACGGCTTGATGCAAAGACCTTTTCTTAGAAAGATAATACAAGATATAATATGGAAGGATTGTCACTTAAAATCACAATATTACCCAAAATATGGCAGCGAAACATTACGAAAAGATATATCAATACTAGTGAAAAATCTATGAATATTATGTACGAGTATTAAAATCAAAAAGATAAATGAAGTAAGGGACAACCACATTCAAATTATCTTAGTTACCAACTAAACTATTATTGTCACTAATAACGAATGATTAAGCCATCTAAGCAAAAAATATATTTCCATATAAAAAATATGAAGTCAAACAACATGCAGTTAGCAACTTGGACGAACTTTAGTAATAAAAACATGCACGAATGAGTGGAACTCTAAAAACAACAATATTCAATTAACCTAAGCTGAAACGGTCACTGTTTTGCTGAAAACTTTCAAACTCGACGCCGGTAGCTGTTTGGAACATTAAAACATTTTAATATCATCTCTACTTCGAAACGTAAAACGTATAACACAATTCATTTAGTGTTCAAATTGTGAAACGTATTCAAAGCAAAATGCTTAACAGCTCTAAAGTATAGTTTTTGCCTTCTTAAAAATCCAGAATCTATACCAATATTATAAAGCTGAAGAATTTGTTTGTTTATTTGAACCCGCTAATCTCGGGAACTACAGGTCCGATTTGAAAAATTATTTCAGTGTTAGCTCATTTATCATTATTTTATATTATATTAGTTAATTTCTTGAATTTATCTTGTATATTGTTGTAGGGCACATAGTCGGGAACGTAGTTTAAAATAACTCAATATTTTATTTATTATGAAAATTGAAGACAAATAATATTAAATAAATAAATAAATCTTCTAAGTGGGACACTCTTGTCAGAGTGGTTGTGGTTGCGCAGATGAGGTTCCCGGAGAGATATTAGGTGGGTCGTGATCATTTCTAAGTATTACTTTTTTAGCAATATGAGTTCTATTCCAGTCGATTAGTGGCATTACGAGTACACTCAATCATTGTGGACTCTCCGTTTCTCTGTTTTGAGTCCAGCGAGTACGTGGTCGGCCTCGTGCTCTCTTACCTTCCACCTGGCCTTGAATCATCAGTCTTTCTATTAAGTTCTCAATTCTGGAGATGTGACCAACGAACTTCAATATTCGTAATTGTACAGTAAATTAAGAATATTAAGAAATAATAATTAGATCCAAATAAGCTTGCTTGCAAAAAACAAAACATAAAATTTAAATGTATCGAAACTAACACAAAATTTTAACATTTATTTTTATTCAGTAATGATTGTAAAAATTATTGCTAGTTAACTCTTTTTTTTTTATTCTAAATACTGCGCAATATTTTACATTTTGTTTCGGAAAAAAAAATTATAATAAAAAAATATATAGATGAAAAGTTTTTAAAGGTTCAACTAGCAGATTGGACAGAGTTAAGAATTTTCATATGATTTAAATCAGAAAAGAATACTGCATATGAATATCATCGCCCGCAGAAATTTATACAGCTTCTCGTTGAAACGTCAGGAAATGCCGACATAAATTTCAAATATTGTATTCTTTTCATATATTTCTTCTTACAAAAGATTTAGCGTATACTCGTAAATTAATATGCATATTAATATGCACGAAATCATTTTAAACTGCTAGTAAATTATTTCATTTACATGATTACAAGTAATTCGAAATATCTAAAAGGAGTTTCATAAACTTAGTTTTTTTTTTTTGTACTTTTCATTATTAAAATACACTATTTAATCTAAAAGAGAATCTACATACTAAGTAAATACAATCTTACGTACGTTTATTACGTAAACAGATTCTCGACAAATTATAACAAAAAATAATTATTATTATGTTTGCAAACGAAACAAACCGCCTTCAATTACATCGACAAGTGATACAACGTAAGTAGACGAAATAAATTAACAAACGCACTAGTCAGTCGTAACTACGATTGTCGAAGGTTTCTCTCAGTTTCTCTGGGATGCCATCATCTGATCCTGGTTTCCTTATCATAGTGCTACCCTTGAGATATCTCCTTTCCAACAAAAAAAGAATTATCAAAATCGGTTCATACACGACGAAATACGGTCGAATTGAGTAACCTCCTCCTTTTTTCGTCTTCGACAATGAAAATACTACATATCATTAAAAACGTTTCAATACATTAGTATTGAATATTCAACCATACTGCAACACAAATTTTAGCTACAGAAATTACAAAAAAAATTTAACCTCGTTATCTCTTCCAGATCTCCTGCCCGTGTCGTCTACGGTGATGCCGCTACCATACTACTCTGTGTTCGGATACGAAAAGAAATTACTCCGGGATAAACACAAAAAGCGACCCCAAGGGGTCATCTCGCTAGTCACTAAGCAACCGAAATAAAATGACAATTACTGAACATTAAAGCTGTTATTCTTTTTCCAATTTATGAATAAAATAAGGATTGAAATGTGGCATTACACCGATTAACATGTACAGTTTTGGTTAATGCAAATCAATATGACAAATAAACATAACTATTTTCTTACTAGACAATCTGACAACGTTATGATACAATATGCTATAATAGGATCACACTGATATGAATAACTTAATTATTTTCAAATACATAACTAGTTCGTTTTAAGTATTATGTTAAGCAAGTAAACGGTTACGTTCAATCTTATCCATTGTGATAAGAGGTGTGTGCATGTAAAGGTGAATGTATGAGTAAACTATATTAACGGAAGAAAAATTGTCGATTTTAGAAGAGAAAAGTTTATGGCATTTTTTTACCTGTATACAAGTAATAATGATTTCTTCACAGTATACAGTGAAATGATATTCGAGGTAGTCGTACTACCATCGCAAGCTGACAGTATAGCAATACTCTTCGTCTTACATTCAACAAAAAATGCACAACAAACGCAAACGCCCAGATTGAGATTATTTAACTATCCTGTTTGTCGTCCTTAGGTAAAAGGCAGTAAAGTATAAATATCGAAATCTGAGAATATTGAGTTTATTAATGTCTTGAATTTGTTTGAACTTCATAAATAGTATTATAATATCAATACAGATTTACATAAGCTAGTAAGTAGTAAGCAAGTAGGCTTAATATTTTACAAATTAATCAACTTAATGGCATTTTTGGTTAATTACCGAAGCCTTTAGACACCTGCAGCACCAGAAGCATTACAAGCGCGTCCGGACCCCCAATACAGGAGAAATAACCCCCCTACAGCTTGGGGAATGTCAGATGTAACTAAACAAATATTTATTTCAAATAAAAGTTGTATTAGGTTAACATCTAAAAAATAGTTCTAGAAATCGTATCTATGTGTAATGGAAATACTACATTTATTTTTTAGCTTTGAGTACAAAATCGCATTTTATAATAACACAAATATGTTTTTGCAATACAGAGATTTCGTAGCATTATGAAATGTAAAATCTGAAATGTAATGAATAATGAATGTCTGAAATGTAAATGTAAAATTAAAATAAATAAATAAATAAATGTAAAATCTGTGGTGACAAGACAATTCATTTCACGACTATTATGCAACGGTTTATTGAAAATTATTTGAAGAAAAATTAATAAAAATAAATTGTAATATTGTATTGTATATATATATAATTGTAATATTGTGTTGTGTATTGTAGATGAAGATTTGTGTTTAATTATAATTACATATTTATCGACAACTGTATAAATAAAATTAATCTAAATAAGTTGCCAAGCATGTAACACGAGAACGGATTGACCAATTGTAAGCGATGTTTGTAACTCAAGAATAACGGCCCGATTCGGCTACTTTTTCTAATACTTTCTAGAAGTTTCTTATGATTAAAAAAGAAAATAGCGCAGGCAAATGGAAATATTAAAAATAATCCTTTAATCTATTAACATAAAAAATAAGTATAAATTGTCTTGTATGCCTATTATCTTATGTGGCCAGGTATTGATTAGTCAAAAGTAAATAATCTCATCCTATTATGTGTGTTGAACATGAACCACGTAACCACAATATACATGATAAATCATCTACAAGAAATGTAAATACATATTTTAATCTTCTCATAGTGAGCCAATTATACCTAATTGATTATTTATTTACGTAGGTATGGCACAGTAGGAATCCTACTCAAAATCTAGAGCAGCCAGACTGGGAAAGTACCTCAACCTTACAAGAGATCAAAGCTAAATAATACTGCTTTCAGGTAGCGTAGTGTCCCTGTTGTGTGTAAGGTGACCAGAGCTCCTCGGTGTATCGGAGGTAGGGTCTAGACAACGCGCTTGCAATACTTTTGGTGTTCCAGGCGTCCATGCCTACGGTAATTGCGATTACGACAATCGTACGCTTGCCGAGTTAGTCGTAAAAAAGACATTATTTCAAAATAATAAGATGTTTCAGCCTAATGGGTTTCTATTAGGATAGGATACCGATAAATTTTTATGAAACAAAATTACTTTCTAAAGTTTACGTATTCATTAAAACGATTCTATATAACTAGTAAGTTTCAAACGTTTGACATGAATGCTGCAATATATGAGCCTGTCTAAATAAAGCTATTATGCATTGGAAATTTTGTAATATTTTGCATCGTCGCATAAATATTGCAACATAATATGAGACCTATTGAAATAACTACACGCTCAAACCGAGCAGCATATTATCATAAGCAGTTCATATCAAGACAACTTGAGTACAAATGATCAATAAAGTTCGAAACATATTCATACTGCTCGACGTTCGGAGCAAATCGAGCGTATTATCAATAGATTTTAATTAAAACGAGTTATTCACATTATATTTGTTGAGAAAATACAAACGTCTACGGTAATATACATGAACTAGTTTTGAGTTAAATTAGAAAAAGTTTTGTAAGCCTTAAATAAGAATTTCTATAATTTTCGCTGTGTGGTTACGACATTAAACTCCGACAATCCGAGCTGGTAAAAACAGCTTGAATTTTTGATAGTTAATTGCTATCAATGTTTTATAGAAGCTCTTAGCCTCGTAGCCATATTGAATGTGGAGAGAGTGCCGTAATCCAAGCCAGTACCACTTCAGCTGCTTTCAAGCTGTAAGCTATATCTTAATCGAATCAACTTGTAGATGTGTTTCGCTTATTGAACTAGAAATTGCTTTCATAATGTTATAAGCCGTTTACTTTGACATTATACGATATTACTTAATAATCATAATTTAAACTTACTTCTTTTATTCGTATAAGCTTCTGTTTATTCTTTAGAATCATCACAAGAGAGATTGAAAAGTACTATTATGGGACAGTTTTTTAAATATTTTCGACACAGTCTTCTGTGCCTAAGGTCTAATCATAATCATAAAACATAACGTTTCAGCCTGTAATATCCCACTACTGGGCATAGGCCTCTTTCCCCATGTAGGAAAAGGCTCAGAGCTTAATCCACCACGCTGCTCCAATGCAAAATCATAAAACATAGACCTAAGAAATTAAATGTATACGTCAATAATATGTATATATGTATAATATGTATAATATGTATATACAAAAATTAGTCGCTGTGCCGTCTCGAAAGAAGATAAGTGAGAAGCTTTGTACACCAATTGTGCCAGTGAGTCAGTTAGAAAATCAAGTACGCTTCAGCTTGTAATATCCCACTACTGGGCATAGGCCTCTTTCCCCATGTAGGAGAAGGATCAGAGCTTAATTCACCACGCTGCTCCAATGCGGGTTGGCGGATATATTCCCTACTATGAGTACTCATATATCGTTTTCAATATTACAGGCTCAAGCGAAGATGAGTAACGATCGCTATCAGGTGTATATGATAACAACCGGAACCGACGGCTTAACGTGTTCTCCGAGGCACGGTGGGCAGACCCACAAGGACTGCACTAACACCCAGACCACAGCAAACACCTGTATGGCCAATACAAATGTTTTGTCATATGCGGGGATCGAACCCGCAACCGCCAGCGCAACAGTTACTATCCTGTGACCGTTGCGCCAACGCGGCGTTTAGATAGAAAATTAAGTGATTCCAGGAAAAAGAAAAAACTATAAAATCAATAGGTACTCATTGAATTTCATTTTTTAAACAAGATATTAGTAAAATTTTTGGTAATTGAGAACGCAACCATTTTTTTTTTTGTGTATTATGCTGGGAACATTTTCTTTCTCTTCCCTTTTACTTACTTCCTATTGTACCTATAAGTTGCTCAATAAAACACGCCGACAATTTTTCTGTATTCTAAACAGTTTTTCATTTTTAAATCCACTAAATTATCAACAAAAATAATATCAGACATATACGATCAGATATATTACTTTATAAAGTAAGATAAAACGAAATATAAAAAATTAAAACGATTCGAGTAAATTTGCAATACGGTATGCTAAAATTCCATTAATATTTTTTCAATAACAATAATATTCATTCACGATATCTGAAAATCCGAAAAACGTTTTATCTTAAGCCTCAAAAATAATATTTAGTACTAATGGTTATCATGAAACGAAACAGCATAATTTTGTAATTGTAAGTTTAACATAGCGTAATCAACTGCCACGACAAGCTCTAATGGCAGTAAAGCCTCACAATGAATTGGTACTACGATAGGTTTGTCAGAAACGCTGGCTGTGTAATTACACTCGGTCAGTCGTTATTTACATGGGAAAATAAGCATGCTATCCACGCATATAAAATGAAAATGTGTGAATAAAAAAAAGTGAAATACCCACGTTATAATTGTTCTGTATGTTTATTACTAAACGAATGACACACAGCTCTACCGTCGTATTTATGAGATAGAGAGGACAGGAGCGGTAATCGCGTAATAATAATATTTTACTATACAGTAATTGTTCCTTTTTTTTCATTCAATGGCTTTTAAACGAAGAGTTTCAACCAACAACTTAAGTAATTCTCATTAGTTCGCTTGATGAAGAGTTAAATACAAAAGGCAGTGTTGATTGACCCTCCAACGAACTGTCTATAATTTACGTCAAAGATTTTATTCTGTTTGAATTGCCAAATAATTTATCATATAACAACGTATTAATAAAATATAATAGAAGCTAGCTAACTTGGCAAATGTTGTCTTGCCGCTTAACGCTATTTAAAAAAAGGGGTTGATCGTAGAGGGTTGAAAATTTACGGTTGTATATATTTTTTTAATGTCATATCACAAAAAAATAAGAAAAATCACTTATCCAAAAATTTAAAATAGTCTAATCTAAAAAAGCTATCTACCCGTAACATTTAGGGGGATGAAAAATAGATGTTCTTCGATTTTCAGACCTATGCACACAAAATTTCATGAGAATCGGTCAAGCCGTGTCGGAAGAGTTTAACTACAAACACCTAGACACGAGAATTTTATATATTAGAAGATATACTCTAGACACGATTACGTCAGATCCATCGTTAGTAAGGATCTGACGTATCGCAATGGCAGTATTATAAAAATAACATATTAGTGGGATTTAGTTAAGCCAAAGATAGATCGGGCAGGACGTGTCAGGGAAGGGAAAATAGGCGAATTAGTTGAATAAGCGCTCCATCCAAAAGGGCATATAAAATAAAATTATTTTATGGAAAAAAATAAAAGTGTTTTACATTTAGGGGTAATATATTAAAATATTTTGTAAAATATATGAAAAATCTATAGTAAATAAAACGTAATATCACATTGACCTTTTATGTTTGATAATAAAAATTATATTTTTATCAAAATTCTTTACATAATGAATTAATTAGAAATTAACCAGTATCTTACTATGTAGTATCCCATGCTCAGAAGATAGAAGACATCGACACACATAAGCTCAAAAAAGAAAAAAATAGATTTAAATCCGTCTATCCATGTGAGTTACGAGTTCTGTGACGCCGCGTTGGCGCCACGGTTACAGCCATGGACTGTACCTGTTGCGCTGGCGGTTGCGGGTTCGATCCCCGCAAATGACAAACATTTGTATTGGCCATAGAGATATTTGCCGTGGTCTGGGTGTTTGTACAGTCCTTGTGGGTTTCCCCACCGTGCCTCGGAGAGCACGTTAAGCCGTCGGTCCCGGTTGTTATCATGTACACCTGATAGCGATCGTTACTCATAGTAGGGAATATATCCGCCAACCCGCATTGGCGCAGCGTGGTGGATTAAGCTCTGATCCTTCTTCTACATAGAGAAAGAGGCCTATGCCCAGTAGTGGGATATTACAGGCTGAAGCGTATCCATGTGAGTTACGGTACTGAAAATAGATATACATATACAAAAATCCAATGTACAACACATCTTTTTTATCGGCGTTAAAAAAAACTCAACGCGTATCTGAACCGCATAAATTGAAGTGTATTCGATAATTCGTTTCTCGATATACTTTCCATGAACTCATTTCTAAATATCTATCGACCGTGACCTACTTTCCCATTAGATAAACAAGATATCTTTCATAGCTTTTTAAATATATTTTCGTTTGAAACCTAGTTCACCTATTTTCCTAGAAATAATGTAAGTATAGGCGAATTTATCTATTTTATTAAGGAAAGGAGGTGCCTGCTATTAAATTTATATAATACGTATCACGCATAAGCTTTATTGTAACTAGCACTGACAGATTTTCATATTTTTTTTTTATATAACTAAGTCGACAAACACGTCACCTGCAACACAAGAAGCATCGAAAGCGCGTTGCCGACCTTACACCATATATAATAAAACCAACACCCAGACTACAACATACATCTGTTTGCCCTAAACAAATATTAGTCATGAGCGAGGATCGAACATGCGACTATCAACCCAACAGTCTTGATTAAAAATAACAATTAAAATGTATTTATCGTGTATGTACATATACAAACCAAAAAATCTTCTGGGCCTTGTTTTCTTGCTTTAGAAAATATATATTGAGTAAAATTATAAAGATGTTAGATTTTAACCGCTACCCATTGATACATACTGTTACCATAAACATGAATGAAACGCAGGTCTATCAAAATGGTTATAAGTGACTAATAATAGCGGGTTACGATACTTAAAAACTACTAAAAATTCTGAAAACAACTCATAACACCAATAACTCTAATCAATTTATTCAATAATAAAGTACTTGTTTACGAGTAAATAAATTTTCTTTTTATTACTTGCATTTTGCTGATCGGAATTTTAACGAAATTGAATAGACTTTACGTTTTCTTTAACAGCAAATACCGATACGTCGTGGTGAGTTGGTACTTCGTGATTATTAGTTTTTACTGCGTTTTAAGTTATCTAATATAAAATTTTCGTGTCGCGGTTTTGTAGTTAAACTCCTCCGAAACGGCTTGACCGATTCTCATGAAATTATGTGTGCATATTGGGTAGGTCTGAGAATCGAAGAATATCTATTTTTCACCCCCCTAAATGTTAAGGGTAGTCCACCCCTATTTTTTTTTATTTTTTGATAAATTATTTATTTTTTATTTTTTTATGATACAACATTAAGAAATACATACAACCCTAAATTTTCAACTCTCTACGATCAACACCTACTTTTAAATAGCGTTTAGCGGCAAGACAACGTTTGCCGAGTCAGCTAGTTTATTTATAAAATTATTTATTTATGTGTATATATAAAAGCAAGGCTCATAAATAGAAGATTGATTCTGAAGTACGGCACAGCAGAATACATCTTGCGCAAAATCTGGAGCAGGCCTTATTGGGAGGTACCTTAACCTTATAGAAGATGAGAACTAAATAATACTACGTATAATAAAGTCATCATCTTTATCACTTCAGCCTATTGCCGTCCACTGCTGGATGTAGGTCTCCTCAAGTCTCATGTGTTTTGCCCGTAGTCACCACGCTGGTCAGGTGGGTAATGGCTTATTCAATATTTGTCATGGAGTACAGCTTGGACTTGAATATCACATCAAGCTATCGATCCTGGTTATCATACAAACTAATTATATCTATTGTCGATAGCAGTCATTGCTCATAATAGGAAACATATGCGACAACCCTTATTGGAATAGCGTGGTGTATTAGGCTCCGACCCTTCTCCCACATGTATAAAGCCCTAGCAATGGGACGTTAGAAGCAGAATCAATCAATCAATGTTAGTATTAAATTAATACTAATTGAAAAAATTGTTAAATTCTCTTACTTAGTTATAAAAAGCAAAGCATTCAAAAACTTATATCACGAAAGGCTATACCCGCAAGGAAAAAGTAAAAAACAGCTGCATCACTACGGGCGAAGTTTAAACAACAGGCGCTCTCAGCAAATGAAGTGGTCTGCAAGTTTATCGGGAGCGATTGCTTCAGACATAGTAATCAATCAAATATTTGGCCAAGTCATGAATAAATCTGAGCTTGGAAGAGTTTCAGATACTTCTGAGTAAACAGCGTGTCGGATGCCTGTGATGCTTCGTGATTGTTTCATATTTTATGGACTTATTTTATAAAACAATAAATTTACAAATTAACTTCCAAATTTTATATTACACAACTACCGTCAAATCTTTTTTGTCGCGTAGTAACCGACGTGCGGTCACTGTGACCGCTATATTATTTTATTAATATAATTAATAATATTGTTTATATCACATAGTTTTCAAATTTTTTTTAGTATATAATTTAGTATATTTAAATAAATAAATATCGAAAACTATAAATCATCGTCAACTAAAATTTTTAAAAATCAAAAACTTTTTACTCCCTACATTTTGGGAAATTACACTTGTGATCAATAATAGTTAAAATACAAGTTAAATTTTTTATAAAATAACACAATACTACTTTTACGTATAATAAAGGGTTGAATAAACATAAGGGAAAAAATAGTACACATCCTTGATACAAAAGTACGAAAGTGCGTAAATATTATACACAATCAGCGCATATTTTTAGCACATTCCTAATATATGTGCTCTTTAGTAATTATTCTGATGGGGTGAATTCCTTTCAATTTTAAACAACAAAAGCTAAAAGTTTATCTTTATTTTATTACTGAAATTTTAAAATTTTATTGTTTACCTGTACGAGGACTACTCTGACATATAAAATATATTAATACCTACATTTAAAAAGAAAAAAACACAACCAAAAAATCACAATTTACAAAAAAAATTGGTATTCCTCCGGTGTACGCCGCGTTGGCGCAACGGTCACACTCGAGGATTGTCCCTGTTGCGCTAGCGGTTGCGGGTTCGATCCCCGCACGTGACAAACATTTGTATTGGCCATACAGGTGTTTGCCGTGGTCTGGGTGTTTGTGCAGTCCTTGTGGGTCTCCCCACCGTGCCTCGGAGAGCACGTTAAGCCGTCGGTCCCGGTTGTTATCATCTACGCCTGATAGCGATCGTTACTCATAGTAGGGAATATATCCGCCAACCCGCATTGGAGCAGCGTGGTGGATTAAGCTCTGATCCTTCTCCAACATGGAGAAAGAGGCCTATGCCCAGAAGTGGGATATTACAGGCTGAAGCATATTCCTCGGGTGACGCTTAGAAGACTTATACATATATTTGTTTGTAGTATTTATGCAAAATAATTAATAGTTATTACTTAATTAAAATGCTGTGTTACTGGTAGTAAATGAAGCTAAGATGAGTCAAAATTAACGAGACTAATTATAATTACGTTAAATAAATAAATATGATTAAAAAAACAAACCAGCCTGTCATTTTATCCGTACCTCCTTTAATCATAGGAATAGTCTATTGGTATAACATTATATACCAGTTCTTTTGTCCTTAAAAAACAGTAAAAACTTTGTGATAAAAACCTTTTAACATACGAAGATAATAAAAATAAATAATAAATAATAATAGTAGTATGTTAAAAGGTTTTCTTTTCGAAATCGTAATTTAATAATGAAATATATATTTCTTTAAGTATGAACAACTTAAAAATATTTAATCGTAAAGAAATAAGTAGCTAGATAATAAAAGAATAGACTCCTTGATTTGTATATCCTTTGTAATCCTACAATAAATATTTTGATTATTGTGAAAGAAATCCAAATAAGAAAACTCATGAACGTTCGCAAATAGATGCTCGCTCGCAAAGTTAACAACGAAAACGTAAGTACTGTTGCCTTTTCGCTAGTTCTAAAAATGCATTCACATGTATATTCTCTTAGAATACATCAGCCTCACGTCTGCAACCCGATCAAATTGTTTGCTTAGCTTTTGCTTAGCATATCACGGAACAGCCGTATTCCCACTGAGAGAATAAATGTAAGTAATAGTGAGCATCCCACTTTTCTTTCTTCGAATCACATTTGGCAAACGAATTCAAACTTTAACCTTTGATATTTAAAACTAATTATTACTTGTAAATATAGGTGAGTTATGTCCTTTTAAATTTTCAGAGCCATACCAAGTTCGCTTTACCTTCTCGTTCGTGTTTGTATTTCTGGTACTTGCAAACTCTCTTAGTTTTCGTCGCGACTATGTGATACTGTATTGTTTTTGACTCCTGTGAGGAAATTGTATGCATTTCAGTACCTTTCAGCGGCGCGAAAATTCTACGCCACCTTTAATACAATTTCGTATGCTGAAAACTTTAGTTCCATCAACTAGTTTCTCTTGGTCGCATTTTATTCCACCTATTGACGGTTCTAAAGTGAACGTAACATATTCCCAATGCAAAAAAACCGAATAGGTACGCACTATCAACGAACTTAGTTAATATACCTTTTTTCTGTAAATCTACTATTCTTTATACATTTTTTATTTCTTTATTCGAACATATCTTTTACACAACACACGTAACATACTATATTTATTATAATAGAAAGGTGTTACATAACACTTATCGATCGATCAGAGCTGAAAGTTATTACAAAAAGTTACTCGCAAGGATATTGACTTAAAAGGCAATTAAGATAAACCCCCATAGCGCTGGCAACATTATCCGAAGTCCCCGCGCTGCTTCGATATTAATGGGATAATAGTTGAAGGAGTTTATTTTATAAGGCCTCGGTGAGATACAATACAGGGAAGATAGATTGGGCGCTGATATTAATGGATAACGTTTAAGTGAATCGCTTTACTATATTTACTTATCAATTCCTTATGAAAGGTAATGTGTTCAAATAAAGGGAAGAAGCATTGACATTAACATTCACATTCACATTTTTATGTTGTCTGATATTGATTAATATTATAAGCCTTGGTGGATGAGCGGGATACCCAGTAGTAACAGGGGACACCATCCAGTATAGAGGCTCTTGCGACTTATATGTTAAAAGTTATTATTATCAGTAAACTATTTTATATTTCTGGAATTTGGCCCCCGGTATAAAAAAAAATATGAGGAATAAATCTACTGAACGAATGACCTCGTTACGTTTCTCGTAATTGAGTAACGAAGTTTTCTACTAACGCCGATAGATGGCATTGTTTGATTCGTTTATTTACCATTTGATATGGTTATTAATCATTTTCTTAGACTAGTAAGCCTTTTTATGCCTATTTAGACAGTCGATCTGAAGGAGTAAACTCCAGTCATGCGTCGGAGCTGACACAAACTCTTTTTTGTATTTTATACATGCTAGGATAAGGAACAATATCATAGTTGGTAGTGGTAGATCTTATGACTGTTTCACTTTTACTAATAAATTACAACTTTTGAATTCATAGGCTGAGATTATAAATGTTTAAGAGATATAAAGATAATTTGAATATAAATTGAAGTTTGATTGATATTTTTGACTAATACATATTTGATAACCACTTGATTATGAATTGGCATCGAAACTGGATCTTAATTTCATAACCTATACAAGGTTAACAGAGTAGAAGCTTCGTTCTTGAGACGATAACAAACTATAACTTTATTCTTATGTATCGATTCTGTAAAGTACTCTCAATTACTAGAAGTATTGTCAATCGATTTGTTATTCGTAAATGTTGAAAATATAGATAAGATGATAAAACTGTGATAACATCAATTCGAAATAAACATTGGAAATGACAAATCGATGGATACGACTTGGGGTATACAAACATTTACAATTAACTATCGATTAATAAAACCAAATAACTGTAATATATATTTATATAATATACTAGCTGCCAGGACAGAAATCATTCTGTCAAAAGTTAATAGTAAAAAAAAATTTTTTTCTAGTATTAAACCTTCCGTGATCCTTAAGCCGAATTAGTTGAGTTATTTTCGATTTATGCGCTTAGTAACATAAGTAATTCATTTTTACTTATATAATAAAAGAGATAAAATCGAAAAGGATTTTAACTTATTGTTAGTATAACATTCGATAAAGCATCGATACAAAACAGACAAACTGGCCAAGTTTGGTTCATAAAAGACGAAAAAAAGATCCAAGGTCATTACAATACTCGGCGAAAGATTAAGCCTAAGTTGAGGTATTCAAAGGGGCCGACCCTTCGAATAGCCCATAAAAATGTAGCTCCTCTTTATTGGATATCTGAATATAGGGCCGCGAGCCATCTGTCCTGAAATATTGTTTATGCTTCTGATCCCAGTTTTTAGTACTTTCCAGTAATAAATTTTATAATTAAGATTGTAAAATATTTGATTGTTAATTTTGTTCTTTAAATGTTTGAATAATATTTAAACTTATTTTGTTTTAAATGTACATTTCTTCTCATTTCGATGGTTTTATTTCTAAATTTTCTCTATATCTATACTTCTAATAATTAGATATAATGGTGAGTAATGGATTCTCAAAAAATAAATAAGTAAATAAATAAATTCTTCTTTTGGTCCAATACTATTACAACTTTTTAATCCGCCAAACTGCGTGTTATTTTATCGGCAGAAAAAAATAAAAACACAAAAAAATGTAGACCAATTAATGTATAACACAATATTATATATAGAAATAGTAATTTAATAATAAATAAATATCTTATAACATACACACACTATCGCCTGTTCCTAACATAAGCAACTTAATACTTGTGTTACAGGTAACAACCGACTGATATAACTACATTTTTTTATAAATATAGGTACATAGAAATAGTTATATATATAACTACAAATATTACACCCAGACTCAGGCGGAAATCGAACCCGAAACCCGCGGAACAGAAAGCAGGGCACTTCAAACTGCGCCATGGGGCTAGTCAAATCAATTTTATAACCTAATGTTCAAAGGTTCAATCATCTTTTATCTTATAAAGATAATCGGAATATTTCATAAACATAGTTCCTTTTTATGGCTTTATTTTTATTCTGATATACTCTTAATTATCGGACGGAAATAATTTATTTATTATTTTTTTATCTGTCAGTTGATTTATTTATCAACAAAATAAACACCATTATCAGTAAAACTTTAACTTTATATAAAAAAATCAAAGTAAAATTTAGTCAAACAAATTTTTTAAGCCACTCGGAAGTTCGGCGCTCATCAAACTTTATATTAACAAAGATTGAAGCACGCGGCGTTTCCGATAAAACTTATGCTGTCTCCGCAAAATTTACTGCGATATCTGGTAGCAAATGATAAATTAACGGAGTTGCGAGATTCAATACACTTCATTATCCACCGCCTTCATTATATGGTCCTGAATAATGTATAACACGAAATGTAAGACGCTACTGAGCTTATTTGCGCTTCTAGATTCAGTACTAGTCTACAGAACTAGCACTTTCGCCTTTGTAATAAGATAATTAATAATTTAATATCCGTTTCCTTCTCAATTTCTACCTTTCGGAAGGAGCCGAAATCTTTAAATTTCGAATACTTATTCATTTTACAGTAAATTTACAATATATGTAAAAAGAGATAAAACAAGAAGTGAAACAAAAAGTAATAGAATTAGTAAAATATACTAATATTAAAATGTCGTTTATATATATAGTTTTATTTCTAGATATAGTTTAAGTTATTATTTTGTAACAAAAGTAGTACTAAATCTGATACAAAATTAATTCCTTTCATTAGTCTAGAAAATTAGATTTTATAATTAAAAAGGCTTTTTATAGTCTTCGGTAATCATTTTGTTTTTTGTAGGTTTCATTTTCTTTTATGTTAATATTTTAATTATTTTTTAAATTTACTAATTAATGTGTACAAAATTTCTTTATAATTCCTTTCAGAATCAGTTTCAACGTAGGTTTCCAATATCTGCCTGTCGTTTTCATCGTCAGCCCATCGATGAAAGTGATGATCTAGCTATAATTAAAATAAGTGAATTAATAAACTATTATATTCTACTTTTGCAAGCTATTGAAGAATTTCCTCGAAAGTCATTGACCTCTATGAAATAAAAACTAAGTCCAAAATATGCACGAATACCTTAAACTAACCATCACGTAGCATTCAAACACCTAAATATTAATCACACGTAACCGCTTACAGTGTTAAAAACAACAGACATATATTTCCTCAAAAATTTCCTACATATTGTAATTAATTTATAAGATTACAAAAAATATTACAGTACATAATAGACGAACGGTATTCTAGAAATTTCGTCGATTAAACCCATACGGTCTCACGAATGTGGCGCAGATCGAAATAAGCGAACTCCGATACGAGACTTGAAATATGAGCCCTGTTATTGTTTCGAGAACTTTCCCGTCCCCGCCTGAGTTATCGGTCGCGTATTTCATTTTATTTAATAAGTTTATTTGTGAAATGCGAACTATTGTTGCCAACTTTCATTGTAATATCGAACTAAGTTCTAAATGTTTTTGAAGATATTTTTGAAAATCGCTTAATAAAGTTTTTAAATTAGATTTAGCTTGTTTATGGTATTATTAGCTACACCTCGCTGTTTTACCCGCGTAATTTCCGATCCCGTGGTAATGTCAAAATAAAAAGAAGCCTATGGGTTATTCTGGTTCTCCAACTACCTTTACAAAGTGGTTACATACTGGTATGTAACCACTTTTCATTACAATCATTTGAGTAGTTACGCGTGAAGAAAGATTCAACCTCACAAACTTTCACCGTTATAATAATAGTGGCATTTTTATGGATTAATATTTTTTTTTATACAAAAAAGGATACGATTTTTTCTGTAGCTCTTTAATACCTTTATGCACTACAATTGTGCGTACAAAACACGTAAATTAAGAATGCCTGATTGGTTCGTTTACCGTAATTAAACATTTATCCAACTATAAAATAAAATTTGAAAAATGCTTTTCAATTAATTTCGTACTTTATCGAATGTTTATCATAACTCATAATCAAAATAAAATATACCGAGCATGTCGCTTCGTATATTAGCTGGAATTATTGTTTATAACTAATTGCTTGAATAATTAACAAAGCTTACTTAGGTATAACCGAACCTACAGTTATTGTTAGTGCCTTATTAACTTCCGAAGTATAAGTTTGTTGAGTTACTAATGTTTAAATTGAAGTGATATAAGTACTAAAGTAAAAGTAACAAGTTCAATGCTTTAGCAAAAATCCATTTGACGAATTCACAAAAAGTATATTGCAAAAAGGTTAATCTGCTCCTTTAGGATTTCCTTAAAAAAATTTCAATATCAACACGACGTCACTCCACCCGAAAGCTATTATCTGAATTTAAGAGTTACCGAAAAAACCGCTGAGAACGCAAGCAATGCTTGAACATTCTGACCTTCGACATTTGGACTCCCGCAGGACAACGTCATATTCCCGATATTCAATAAAGTGAACTAACACGTTTAGCTGTCGGGAGTCGGGTCGGACCTTTCACGGCGAAATCCCAAGCGCATAACAATATACAGGCTGAATTTTTCCAGTACTATCCAGAATTTATTCCTTATTAGCGATACTATTTGATGAAGCAATGATGAAAGTGTATATATTTTTTATTTAACTACAGGGATTCTTAAAAAAAGCATATGAAAATCGATAAATGTAGTTTTTATGTCGCAAAGTTGGCAATTCTCACATTTGAAAATTCCGCCTGTATGTACACTGAACGATTACTAAATGGTTCGATTACATGAAATCAGAATGTCGCACGATATTTAAATAAGAAAAAGTCGAATATTCTGTGCGACAACACATATATTTCAAACGAGAATTATGTTTTCAACTTGCTAGTAACAACAAAAATGTCTGTACCTATTAAGGTTAAGTTATAATATAATAATATTTTAAGACTGTCACAAAATTATTTATGTAAATATTTAATATCCAAACTAGTCTTAGTCTCTTTATTTAAAAGATTATGATAACATAGTGTAAATAGAGGGACAAAAAAAGACTAAGTGTGACAAATAACTTTGAAAAAATTCAGTTTGTTAAAATATAAAGAAATAGTGTACTTGAAAATGAATTCTTTCATAATTCGCATTTCTTCACAGCTGCAAGAGTAAGAAAATGCACGCGCGGGTACCTTTTGTTTTCATCTAGCATGTTTTATTTTATAACTCTCGGCAAAGGAAAAATTTCACTAACAATATAAAAGGTACAATTTGCAGATTTTTACATTCTTTCTTGTTGCTGTATGTTGTTAAAGCATGCTTGTAATGTAATAAATAAATGGGATGAAACGAGCATTATAAAATCTGTTATTCTAAAAAATAAAATTACCTTAAAATAGATTTTACACATTTTACATTTAAATTACCATTCGGTAGGGTAAAAGCTGGATAGCTCCTTGATACACGCCTGTTTTGAATGCACTATGTTAGGCTTGTTGATTGTGTTAGCTTTTCAACATAATCGGAAGTGCGCCCAGAGTAGGCTTTAATGCCACATAAGCCATTGGAGTAGGCGCTCAGGTTTTATCCGTGTGAGCAAAAATCTTCCGTGTGAGCAAATTATATTAGTAAGTAAACTCTGTTGAATATTTTTATTACTGATTAAGATTTACAATACATTTTGTGTTTGTTGGAATACATTGGGCCTTGAATTATATTAATTGTAACATTTTAGTTTTAATTTTTTTTTATTTATTTCGCAAATAAATCGAACAAATAACCGTATTAAAAAGGGTAGTTGTCCAATTTACTTTTGCGGATAGTAACCCCTAGAACAACACTTGGGTTAACTATACGCAACTATAAGTTTTTAAACGAGCAAAGACAGGTTTGAACCAAAAATCATAAATAAACATAATATACTCGTAAACATGGAGCGTTTTTGAAAAGTTGCGTTGCTATTCGGTTTTTAACGTATAATATTTAAAATTTAAAGATTTCATTACATATTCAGAACTTTTATTATTAAAACTATTATATATAAATATATATATATATATATATATATATATATATATATATACACAACACACAATATATAAATTTTATTATTTCATAGTAGTTATAAAAAAAGGTTCACACTTTTCAACATGTATGTACAATTTTTCATTATGCTGCTCATATTCATAGCCGATATTTAATTAAGAGTCCAACGTCCAGCTTTTATTTTCAGTATCAAACACGTCGTCTCAAAAATTAATATCATTAATGTTCACATTTTCCAAATAACCGTACCTTTAACAGAAAGCTAATACTGGACACTGTTGCTTATAATGTAGACGAAATGTTTTTCATATTCGTTTCATTAATTACGCTTTTCCTGTTGTCTACACTTATTTGACCATTATTTTCGTTCTATAAACACGTTTGTACATAAAAATAAATAATATATTAATTAAGTATTATGGCTAGGCTTTGAACAAAAATAACTTCTAGACTAACAAATTTTCCTGGAAACTCTTCGGATTTGAACTCTAATTTCTCCAGTGTCCTGGCAACAAGCACCTAAAGCATGTGTACCTAAATTATATTATCCTATTTTACATTAATTACTGCATTGAATCTACATACATACAACTGTTGGTGCAGTTTGTAACCCTGTTTTCTGTTCTGCGGACTACGGGTTCGCTTCCCACCTGATTCTGGGTGTAATATTTGTATTTATATAATTGGAACGAAGAAAAAACAGGAGGAATAAAGAAGGCGATAAAAGAAATGAACTACAAAAAGGACTGGATTCCAAATATGAAGAATAAAAATAGTGTTAAAACCAGCAAAAGACCAGAAATACTAGGGATTGCTACAGAATACTATAAAAATTTATACCAAAGCCATAAAGGGGAACACGTGATAAAGGAAAATAATTTAATAAATAAAGAGGAGATTAAACCAATTTTAAAAGAAGAAACAATAAAATCTATCCAAACACAAAAACTGGATAAGGCGCCTGGATCAGATTTAGTCACAAATGAACTAATAAAAACTACGTTACCAGCGATAACACCAAGACTTACAGATTTATTCAATGAAATCCTCGAAACGGAAACCATCCCGGAAGACTGGACCAAATCGACAATCGTACTGCTGCATAAGAAGGGAGACAAGGGTGATATAGGAAACTACAGACCGATCAGTTTAATGTCCAATGTTTACAAAATATTTTCAAAAATTATACTAAACAGAATAACCACTACACTAGATGAAAACCAACCTAAAGAACAAGCTGGTTTCCGAAGTAAGTTCTCAACTATAGATCACATTCACACTCTAAGACAAATACTACAAAAATATAGAGAATATAATAAAACATACTACATAGGGTTTGTTGACTTTAACAAAGCGTTCGATACATTGGAACATGAGTATATATGGGATGCTCTAAAAAGACAAGGGGTAGAAGCAAAGTACATACGAATAATCAAAAACGTATACACAGCGAGCACCGCACAAATTAAACTTGAATCTAAGAGCAAAGAATTTCCTATTAAAAGAGGTTTACGCCAAGGAGATCCTATATCACCTAAATTATTTTCAGCAGTACTGGAGATGATCTTCAGGAACCTAAACTGGACAAAAAAGGGGCTCAATATAAATGGCGAAAATCTCAACCATCTACGCTTCGCTGATGATTTGATTTTGTTCTCAGAGGATGCAGAAACTCTAGGTCTAATGTTGCAGCAATTATCCGATGAAAGTGCTAAAGCCGGCCTGACAATGAATCTAACCAAAACCAAAATTATGACAAACGCCCAACAAACACTAAACAATGAACAAATAACAGTAAATAACGAAAAAATAGAATATGTAAATGAATATATATATCTAGGCCAACTTATATCTACAGATGATTCCATGAATAGAGAAATAGAACGAAGAATAATTAATGCTTGGAAACGATTTTGGTCTCTAAAGGAAATAATGAAAGATAAAGATATGCCAATGAAAGGAAAAAAGAAAGTATATGAAATATGCATTATGCCATGCTTACTATATGGGTGCCAGACATGGGCGTTAACAGAACTACAAGAAAGTAAACTAAAAGTCTGCCAAAATTCAATGGAAAGAAGTATTTTAGGCATAAAAAAAGGAGATAGAGTCAAATTGCAAGAAATCAAAAAGAAAACAAAATTTAAAAATGTAAACACAGTCTACAGACAGCTTAAATGGCGTTGGACGGGACATATGTTAAGAGAAAGTAAAGAGAAATGGACTAAGTTAGTAACAGAATCCAAGAGATAGTAAAAGAAATAGAGGAAGACAAGCGAAAAGATGGGAAGATGACTTCAAGAAAATAGCTGGTCCGTTATAGTCACGCTTAGCAAAAGATAGGAATACGTGGAAATCTTTAGAGGAGGCCTTTGTCGACAGACAAGCTGTTCCACACAAACACCCAGTTGCCGATCATTCAAATACAAGTTAAATTTAATTAAATCAATTTGTGTGTTTTTTTAGAAAGTAGGCATATATTATTATGTATTAGTGTTAAGAAAAAAGCAGCAATAAAGGCTATTTTATTTATTTTATTTTATTTATTTAATTGGAACGAAGTTCCTTACGGCAGGCTTGACATTTAACTGGGCGACCGAACTGAAAAAAATGTGATACTAAAACCGTAAGAAAAATATATAACGGAAGTGACGTAATATCAGTCACACGACTGTATAATATGACGTTTGTAAAACTAAAATATTACTAGTAAACTTTTTTTAAATTATTTATGTAATTTTATACTGTCGACAAAAATAAAAAAAGACATATGTTTTTTTATTTCACTTAATAGTTTGAATTATTATTATTATTATTTTCTTTGTGCCGTGCTGTGTGGCTACGGCACTAAAGAATTTAGCCACCCCCTCTCTTCCCGTGGGTGTCGTAAGAGGCGACTAAGGGATAACAAGGTTCCACAACTACCTTGGAACTTATGAAGCCGACCGATGGCGGGATAACCATCCAACTGCTGGCTTTGAAATACACAGGCCGAAGACGGGCAGCAGCGTCTTCGGTGCGACAAAGCCAGTACTGCGGTCACCAACCCGCCTGCCCAGCGTGGTGACTATGGGCAAAACACATGAGTTCACGTTATTTTTGGCGTAAACTTGTGGAGGCCTATGTCCAGCAGTGGACTGTATAGGCTGTAATGATAATGATTATTATTTTCTTTGATTTATTTTATTTTACGGTATTTGTTATTTTCTTAAATACTAAATTAAAAACAAATCAACAAAATTTTAAAAAATCAAGAACTAGAAAATATATATAAAATTCAACATATTTTTTTTTTTCAAATTGTGTTGCTTCTATAGTATCTGAAGGAACTTCGTTCCTACCTGGTGTCCCATGACACCACATAGTTTTATGTATTATTTCTATGAATATTTATCAAAAAAAATTTACCTTTAACAATCGACTGTTACCTATAACATACTTACCTTAGGAACAGACGATTGTGTATGTTATAGATATTTATTATTGCAAACAAACCTAATGGTATCTCTGCTACTGCTTTTTGAAATAACTGCATTTAGCAAAATTCAGTTTATTAAGGAGTAACAAAAATGTAAAAGGAAATACTTAACTGCGACGATTTATTATAATAATCTAGTTCAGACAACTAACTAAACTTCGTAGCACCATACGTACAATCATAATCTGCTTGTTTGGTTTTACCTAAACTAAAAACTACTTTTTAATCATTCTTTTTTTACATCATCCAATTGTGTTTTTAATGAACTAACTACACAATTTTGTATAAGGCGACTTAGAAAAATGGAACATGTTACTACTTTCAAATTATCAAAACATATAATTTATCATTTCACGACGTAAAAGTTCAGACAGTGAAATAAAAACTTAAGATTAGATATTCAGTACAGAATTTTCGTTCAATCATTAATTTAAGCTAATGGCTTTCAATAACGCCAAAATAGCACGAATGATGTCGTTGATGGCACGTAGAATGGAGAAAACACGAAGGAGATTAATGTGCGGTCGAGATTACAACCCCAATAGAATGTTAAAAACGATAGATGCAGTAGGTATATTATGATTTGCCCAAACCTAAAAAGGACGAAATTCTAAAAACTTTTGAGCAAAAACTTAATGAGAACTTTTAATATGAAATCAAGTAAATATTGGTAGAAGAATATTTTTAATAGTTACTCAACGAAGCTAATATATAAATAAAATATATAAGACGACTTTAAATGAGCATTTATCACAAAAAATACAGTATCCAAAATAATAGCCACTTAAATTACGCACCTTTATTAAAATTGTATTCTTATAATTAATACTAGCAATACCCGTGTGAATAATTCGCACTAAATAAGTAAAACAATTACCGACCGTCAATCATATTGACGTTGTTTCAAAATTAAAGTTGTTAATAATGAATTAATTTACAAAAACAAAAGCAATAATAATGTTTTTAGTTGTGGACGCCGGTAGAGCAAGAAATTATCTATAAAATGATATATATTAATGTGGAGTAATTGTGAGGCTTTTTCAAAAAAGGGAGGCAAAAATCTTAGCCTTAGCGTATTATATACAATAGTGATCGCGCAGTAGTCGAAATTCGACCATAATTAAAAATTTAAATTAAAAAAGAATAATATTGAAAATAAAAAAGGTTTTTAAAAAAAAATCAATTTGACCACAGACTTACAAAACAGTATAATATACGTTTGTATGTCAAATACGTGGTAGTGAGCATAATTTAAAAAAAAAATGTTGGCATTCTGCACCTCCTGTATATAAACTATAAGTATACGAAATATCATACTCCTCCGTCCGCGCAATTTTCGTAAAAAGGGGTATAAAGTTTTTGCTTCACGTATTAATATATAGATAATTGATGATTGATACTTGTCCTGGTCAATACGCTTCTGCTTGTATGTGCTGAATATTGTACGTATTAACGGACCCCTGACCTTGCATTCACATCCTGTTGTGGAACATTTTACGCTAGGGTGCATTTATTGAATTAAAAAACTGAAAGTACCTACCTCTAAGTGACAATTCTATCACCGTTAGAAGCTGAAATACAATTAAACACACATGACCCAATAGCCATAAAAGGGTAACACGGGTCTAACAGCGAGATAAACTTTGCAGAATCCAAAAATCTGATAAAAATATAGTTGTTAGAAACCGGAAAAACTTTACCACATATTTCCTCGAAGTGTAAATTCAAACTTTCATTCTAATAAAACTTTTCATTTCAAATAGATAGCGGCTACCCGGAAAACTTGTGTTTTCCCATTTGAATTCAACAAATCAGTGAGTAAGTGATCGTTAGTTATTTATATTTTTATCTATCTAAAACTAAGTTATTTAAGTTATTTTGTTTAATGTCAGTTACAGAGTAGTGAATCTTGAAAGGGTTGAGAGGAATTTAAGGTTATTTGTCACATCCATTTCAATACGCTAACATAGATCCATTTAAATGAAATTAGATAAGTCACTTATCTTCGAAGATCTAAAAGTCACATACTGAAACAAGTGTCCTTCATTACAATACTAGGTGCCCGGATAGACTTCGTTGTCAAAAGTTAATTCTAAAAATGTTTTTTTTAGTATTTAAACTTCCGTGGGCCTTAAGGAATGTACAAAAAAAATTAATAAACCGAATTGGTCGATCCGTTCTCGACTTATGTGCTTAGCAACGTTAATTTTTATTTATATACTAGCTGACCCCGCAAACGTTTCCTTACCATATATGTTATTAACCCGCTTAATTCCCCCCCCCTTATAACTTAGGGGTATGAAAAATAGATGTTGGCCGATTCTCAGACCTACCCGATATGCCCACAAAATTTTATTAAAATCGGTTGAGCCATTTCGGATGAGTTCAATGTTTAACACTATGACACGAGAATTTTATACATTAGAGATATAAACCAAAAGAATTTATGAACATAAACAAACAAATATAAAACACGGAACAAAAATAATAAATGTAAAAAAGACGGACTTAACGCTAAAAGAACGATCTCTTCGCGATAACATTTGAACATAAGACCTGATGAGAATAAAGCAGGCAGTAGCAATATTAATGTATAATTACAAATCAATCAATACATACATAAAATGTAAAACACATACTAACTCAGTAGATTATAATTCACGGAAGCAGGACTATAACTACTGTTATTTTTAATTAATTATTTATCAGCAAATAATCACCAAGTAAAGTATCCAAGAATAAAACAATAGTTTAATAACAAAAATTAGTATTCCATATTGTGAAACATATAATATACCTTATTATTAATGTTTCAAAAAATTCGCCTTTATTTAACTTTGTCAAGGCAACATGTACTTGTAAAAACGTATTAGAGGTATCAGTAAAAAAAGTGCTCAAGGATCACCCGACCACTAAATTTGATAAACTTCCGAACGATATCTATAACCATTGTGGGTCTTAAGTGGTTATTTATTTAAATGACGCCATAAAGAAATATCGCTCCCGTAATATCGGAACATCTGTCGCCGAAAAGAAGGGAAGTTTCGACGCGACAGTTTATGAGACCGCCACAGTTTCCGATATTTAGTATGAAAATGTTTTTTGATGTCATCCGACTTCAGCTCGCGCTACATAGCTCGTTTCTTTTTTATTATAATGTTCAGTAAATTCATTTTACAATTTTTTACTGCATTGACTTCAATAACCGGACACTTTTACGGCACATTGTAAACTAAAATCGCTATTATGTCGCGGCAATTCAAGGTCGTTTTATGGTTTCACTTTTACAACTGCTTGAGTTCACCCTTCTGTTATTTAAGTAACGTCTATACGTGGAGCTTTCTCGAAAATTAATCAACCTGACTATGAAATATTACACAATTTTTATTAATGAAAACGGACATACGAGTACTTTTACGAGAAGCTAACTAGAACACGCTTTATACAGTGGTGATTAAAAGGGGATTAAATGTTTAAATCTACACATCGGTAACGCATCAAAGTACTTTTTGTATAGAATCACAGGACATAAAATGATTAGATCCACGTTAAAGTAATTATAGGACACTTATACTTTTTTAATCGAAACAAAGAATATTTATCTTTTTATTGACGCTTATGGATCAGACAGCTAAAACAAAAAACCTTTTACCATCACCTTAGTAAGCAAAATACATACATAATATGTTAATATTGCGTGAATAGATAGAAATAATAACGTTTGAATTTGAAGTTATTAATATTGTATGGGACACATAATGTTAATAATATACTGTGTATATTAAACGCTAACCCCTCACGCCCGCTCGTTATTCAGGGCCGACTGAGCCGCGGAATTATTAATGAAGTGCAGGTTCTATTGCCGACCGCAATCGGACGTACAGAGTCCGGGGTGGCTGTCACAGACAAACGAGTCAAACGTCACTACTATTAAATCGCTATTTAAAATAGTCTAATAAGTTTGGCCGATTTAAAATATATATATATAATTATATATACATATATATATATATATATATTGTTAAATCAATTAGTGTTAGTTTGTCTCGCTAAAACTCGAGAATGCCCAGACAGACCGAATCGGCTTACCTTGATCTTGAAATATTTATACATAACACGAATAATCTATAATGTATATAAAAGCGAAAGGTCCGAAATCTCCGAAACTATAACAGATACAAACTTGACATTTGGCAGGTAGGTTCCTTATAGGTCGTAGACATTCGCTAAGAACGGATTTTACGAAACTCGACCCCTAAGGGGTTGAACGGGGGTTGGAAGTTTGTATGAAAGTCCTATGTTTTTGAAGTAAGAGACTTGAAATTTATAAGGTATGCTCTATAGATGATGAGATGGTGTCCAAATAATGTATCTTTAGAAATCAACTTCCTTTTGGAGTTAAAACGGCGGATGGTAGGTTGACTCACTCATCACGAAAGCTCCGAAATTATAACAGCTATAAACTTAAAATTTGGCCGGTAGATTTCTTATAGGGCGTAGACATCTTCTAAGAACGGATTTTATGAAACTCAACCCCTAAGGGGATAAAACGTGGGTCGGAAGTTTGTATGAAAGTCCTATGTTTTTGAAGACTCTCTCAGAGTTGAAATTTAAAATGTATTTTCTATAGATGGTGAGAAGGTGTTCAAATAATGTATCATTAGAAATCAACTTCCTTTTGGGGTTAAAACGGGGGATGGTAGGTTGACTCACTGATCACGAAATCTCCAAAACTATAACAGCTACAAACTTGAGATTTTGCGGATTTTACGAAACTCGACCCTTAAGGGGATAAAACGGGGGTTGGAAGTTTATATGAAAGTCCTATGTTGTTAAGGTAAGAGACTTGAAATTTAAAATGTATGCTCTATAGATGGTAAAAGGTGTCCAAATAAGGCATCGTAATCTATATATATATATAAAAGAGAAAGGTCACTTAAGGACTTACTCATCACGAGAACTCAAAGACAGCTGGATGGTCCATCCATCCAAGATGGACAAAAATGAAATTTGGCAGGGAGGTAAATTATAGTTAGTAGACGTCCGCTAAGAACGGATTTTGCGATATTCCACCGCTAAGGGGGTTTAATTGGGGTTGATAGTTTGTATATAACATATATAGCAGCTATAAGTTCGCCTGATAGTTTATTTATACTGCAGCCTGAAAATAAAACTAAGAATGTGGTGTATAGAAAGGTTTTATAAAAACAACTAATTAATATTAAATTATACTAAATTGTGCCTTTGATAAAGTTACTCAGAGTGATAAGCATTTCAAATGACTGAAATAAAAAAATAATTTGCGTTAAGCATCTTAATAGTAATGCATATCTAAGATTTTATTTTTGTGTTACCCACATTAGGAATTCTAAACATTTTGAATATCATATCAAAAATTGACCGCTCCAGCGGGGTTCGAACCCGCGTCTCCGACGTACCGTGTCGGCGCTCTAGCCAATTAAGCTATGGAACGATACACCCGCTCGAGCGAAATTTTCGATATGATACTTTTTAATTTCGGTTTAAGCGAAGTTTAATGTTTAGAATTCCTAATGTGGGTAACACAAAAATAAAATCTTAGATATTAAAAATAGCACGGTGTCGTCTCCTGTCAAAGATTTTCATTGTAATATGAAACTTTGAATAGTTACGGGTTTCTGTAAAGAGCTCACTATAGACGGCGCCACGGTTCGCTTAAACCGAAATTAAAAAGTATCATATCGAAAATTTCGCTCGAGCGGGTGTATCGTTCCATAGCTTAATTGGCTAGAGCGCCGACACGGTACGTCGGAGACGCGGGTTCGAACCCCGCTGGAGCGGTCAATTTTTGATATGATATTCAAAATGTTTAGTAATGCATATCTTTAAAACCACGCGGACATAGTCGCGGGCAACAGTTAGTGTATTGTAAAACAAAGTCCCCAAAAGCGTATGTGATCGATTCCCTCAAAATTTACTAAACGGATTTTCATGCGGTTTCACCAATGAAGAGAGGGCTTCAAGATGAAGATTTACGGAACGGCTAAGCCGATTTTGATGAGAGTTTCACTGGAAGTTTGCCGGGAAAACTTTGTGACAAACTGATACGCGGGCGAAGCCGCGGCCACAGCTAGTATACTTATAATTTTCTGTGCATTAGAGAACCGATAGACATGCTACAACTGCTACAAGAAATTTCACGATCACTACAATTTAATTGTTTCACTACTAGGTACATGATGTTATAATGTAAGCCTACGGACATTTGTAACTCTAGGAGCATCAGAAGTGCGTTATCGACCCTATACATACCGTCAAGGCAACGTGTCTCTAGTAACTCAGGTTAACTTACACACCATAGAGATATAACGCTGCTTTAAAGCCCCATTATTTGACTAAGATCTTCCTGAAGGTTACATTACAGCATAACACACATTTTACATTTTTACAGGAAACATAACGAATGGATAAACTCGAACTGCCCCTTATTTCAAGCACTATATTTCGTATTTTCCTCTATTCCTATCTCAACATTCTATTCCTGACCTTTTAAAGTAGTCGAATCGCGAAATAATTGTTTTATGATGAACCCTAAATTGGGATCGAAAAGTTTTTACTTCATGAGATTTATTTTTAAAAATCAGTGAGCGTTTCATCCGTTCGTCTATGCGACCCTTAATATCGAAAGTTTCGCTGCCAATACCGTTGGCAGGCTGTGTGTGGCTCCTAATAAAAGATAAAAGCAGCTGTAACTCGTTTCTAAGTCGGCCACTACTAGTTAAGCCATGTTATTAATTTTATCTCGCCTTTTCTTAACTTTATTTATGTGTTTGTTATTAAATTGCTACGTGTTATGATCTCGTAATGAGAGAAGTTTTATTATGATATATCGTGCAGTCACAATATGAAATAGTTATTACGTTTGATAAAGTTAGAAATATTATATCCTTTTCTGTTAATATCGTAATAGTTTCTTGATTACAAAAGAAAAGTGTCAATATTTTCTGATTGTTGCTGATTTTTGATAAGTTAAATCTATACTGTGTGGCTACGGTACTAAAGAATATAGCCACCCCCTGTCTTCCCGTGAGTGTCGTAAGAGGAAACTAAGGGATAACACAGTTCCGCTACCACCTTGGAACTTAAAAAGCCGACCGGTGGCGGGATAACCATCCAACTGCTGGCTTTTAAATACACAGGCCGAAGACGGGCAGCAACGTCTTCGGTGCGACAAAGCCAGCCCTGCGGTCACCAACCCACCTACCCAACGTGGTGACTATGGGCAAAGCACATGAGTTGAGACTGTATAGGCTGTAATGATGATGATGATAAAATCTATACAAATAAATTAAATTGTAGTGTCTGCTTGTAATATTAAAAGAAACCGATTTGTACTTAATGCACATGGATGTATACAAGGTACATATACCAAACACATTTTTTACAATTTTAACCTTTAATTCGAAACAACTAGGTTTATTTTGATGGAACTTTCACTGGCATATAGCTGATGTAATAACCAGTAACTTAGGAATCTTTTATTTTAGAAATTATTTTTTTTACAACTCCACGAACAATAATTTTTTTGTTAAATTCCACGCAGACGGGCATAGCTAGTATTCAAATATAACGCGATTCACACATAGACATCTCACAGACTTAATACTCGCATGACAAAATTTTAGAACGTAGATTTTATTTTGACTTTGAGTAGAGATTTATAAATAACGTCATTAAAAAACAAGCATTCATCTTCAAAGAAATATCGTTAGTCGCCAAATATTCAAAGAAGTACGAAATTATACAGAATTTTTCTTTGTAATGATAACTTAGTCTTAGTTTTATTTACAATGTACAAAATAGCGAAGTAAAATTGTGTTACAAATGATTCTTCTTTATCCATGTGAGAAATACAGAGAGTGAGTGAGAAACAGTGTTGAATAAGTAAATATGAATGAAATTATTTAGCAATAAAATATGTCATGTCATCTAATAAATGATCCATGCACCACATGGCTCTGCATAGCTACTTTTTAAACGTCCCTTATTGGTATAGAGAACAGCGGAATATATCCTGCTAGAAGATTACAGTGAGATAAAAATGGTCTCAAGTAGAGTTGTGTTCATGGCCGAGCAAGACGACCAGAGCTGTTGGGTAGGGTTGGGGTTAAAGTGTTAGAGTCGGCATCGCGCTTGCAACGCTTCTTGCGGTGTTGCAGGCGTCTGTGAGCATTGCGGAAGCATGATGTAGCGTCCCCGCGACCCCGCCACATAGGCGCCTAGACACGTGGCGGTTTTTATTCAGTAAGAGTCTGAATCCCCTCCGGGCCTCCGCGCCGGAGGGTGTCCATGATGATTTTCCCCACGCAAAAAAAAGGCGTCTGTGAGCTTCGGTAACCGCTTACCATCAGGTGGGTCGTACGCTTGTTTGCAGACATAATTGTATATAAAAATAAAAAAGCTATATGTAGACAAAATCAATTTTATAATATTACGCTTCAGCCTGTAATATCCCGCTACTCTCCTCCCGCTACCTCTTTTCCCATGTAGGAGAAGGATCAGAACTTAATCCACCACGCTGCTCCAATGCGGATTGGCGGATATATTCCCTACTATGAGTAACGGTCGCTATCAGATGTACATGATAACAACCGGACCGACATCTTAACGTGCTCTCCGAGGCACGGTGGGGAGACCCACAAGGACTGCGCAAACACCCAGATCACGGCAAACACTGTATGGCCAACATAAATATTTGTCAAGTGCGGGGATCGAACCCGCAACCGCCAGCGCAACAGGTACAGTCCATTTTACCAACATCCAATCCAAATCTAATTTTATAATATTGTAAAACAATAATTATTAAATGAATTGTTTGTACCGATGTCGATGTAAGGGTGAAGTTTTGATCTCCAATCATCAATTATAATTATATTTTACACAACGTTGATACAATACAAAAAAAAATTAAAAGTGTGTGATCAATAACTATTGGGAATGAAATGAGGTGATAAAACCGAAATATTACATTTGTTATGTAAACATTTACGGTTGAACAAAGAGCACGCACTAATGTTTGTAGTCGAGTTATGAGAGTTTGGGTTATGCAGATATGCATTTGTCAGTAACGAAAATATCGAAAACTAATATATTGGAACCAAACATTAAATTTAAAATAAAACACTAATAATGTTACATTTCTCTAAAAGACAACTGTTCCGAGCAAACAATTGTATTTGTACAAATATTTTTTTAAGGTCTAGGTGTATCTCTACCACGTAACACGTGGTTCAATAAGTCCCGAGACTAAGTACTAAAAAAAGGTCTTTTTTATAAAATTAATTTTTATTCATCAACATAGTCACTTGGTTAATATTTTGTCGAGTCACTGCTTCATTTGGACGACCTGAGCGTTCCCCATCATTGGTGTCCATGCGACGGCGTTTGAAGTCGGCATACCACCGACAAATGGTTGCTTTAGAGGGAGCTGATCCTGCATAATATTTTATAAGCCATTGCTGTGCTTCAACGGTATTTTTTCCCATTAGAAAACAATGTTTTATCAACACGCGAAACTCGTTTTTTTCCATTGTATCGAAATTACAACCGTAGCGTCACTTAAATGTTTCAAAATCAATAATTTTATTGTTCCATTTTTAAAAATTTGACACATATTCTTGTATTAATAGCCAGTACTTTTTAAAAATCAAAAGAGTTTTTAATATATGCGCCATTTCCAGGTTAGTCTCGGGACTTATTGAACGATCTAGTATAAAGCTTTCGATTCCAGTCATAGATACCTGATAGTCATCGTTACTCGTGTTAGTGAAATCGTCTACCAATCCGCGGCAGAGCAGGGTGGTAAATTAAACTCCAGCCTTCAACTCTTTCTTATATTAAGAAAAGCCTTTGCCCTCCAATCCCGTTGCTATATACAGGCTGATTCAGATTCAGATATATTTATCGAATATTCAGTCAATTTTATGTTAATAGTGAACCTAGACAAAAAACAACTACTAGCAAACTCTTTTAAAGAAGAACTAACCAACCTGTATCGAAGAATAGCTCGTACATTTCAAACGAAAACGCTAACCGCTATTTTTAAAAAATAATGATGGCAAAGTGAAAATGAAAAATAAAAATTCCTACCCTCAATCGCTCTGAATGCTCATCGATTGAGCCTTTATACCCACTTCATTGGTTTAAAAAAGCGGTATTGCATAAATTGAACCATTCCTATTATGGGAGAATGCGCTCCGATGGATGTACACTGAGATTGTCCAACTAAGCTTCTTTCGCTCCAAGAAAAATTGCTGCAGTGTCAGGATGTGAACTGCGATACCGAAATAAAACTTGAGTATTATACTGAATTTATTATAAAAACAGTTATTTTGACACTCGATTTAGTAACAAATACACGTTTCGTTGTACAGTAAACGAATTCTTAATATTAAATTGTATGTTACAATCATATTAATAATTTATATATTACAAAATTATTTTACTTATATTAGAGTCAGAGTATATTTTTTATTCCTTGATAAATTAACAAAAATTCCATTTAATGATTTAATAAATTATGAAGTCAAAATAATAATAGCTTAAATTCTCAAACATCATTTCATAACAACATATTTATTTCTGAATAACAATATTATTTCAAACGCTTTTTGTAAATGGGTTTGAAAGCTATGTCGCGTCCCGCCTTATCAGGGCTAGGGCAATCGTGGCCAGTGAGTGGTTATTGAATCGCCCCGACCTTTCTGGATTAGGGATGGAATAGATTCCACGGAACCTGCCATTGCGTTTCATGACCCTCATGTGTTGTGAGTTGAAGGGGCGAACGATATTCGTGTACTTGTATTTGTTGCGTTTATGCTTCATTTTTTTTTATTAATATTTAATTCAGAGCGTTTTTACAAAAATTTGATTTTTTTTCCAACCTTTTTTGCCCAACGTTAGCATTACTGCGTTAATGACTTGAAACTTATATTTGGCTGTTTCTCAATTTTTCCATAACGACGCCTGTTTATATCAGTGTACAAAATAAATTCTATTTTTGAAATTAAAAATAATGTTTACGTGTAAAATAATGTAAAAGTTAACTAGACAGTCACTTGAAATATTCACAAAATACTTATATCTACCGAGAAGCGAGACACAGTAAATAATAATGATACAAATAAACTAAAGATCAAATAATGTAGTCGAGACCCATTTAGAAATGTAGTTTTTTTTTTTTTTTCTTCCTAAAAACATCAAAGTAAAATTACTTTGATGTTTTTAGGTACGTAATTTTAAGCATTAAAGTGAAACATAAGCCGCATGTGACACATTAGCTATCATTTTATAATACTCCTTTACAAAAACATTATACCTACAAAAATAGCGGCAATATTTCATAATAAAATCACGTCTCTAAAATACAAGTATAGAAACCCCAAAACAAAGATTTTCTTAAAAAGTTTAACAAACAAATTTTTAATTAACAAAGTGTACGTTTCAATCAAACAGTTTCACAAAGACCCGCTGAAAAGATCCTCCCAAATAATTAGTTTCCCGTTAACAAAGTCCCGTCTAAGCCGTTATCGAGTTGTGACATAATGTAAAGTCCTCTTCAGGCGTCCCACGAGACGTGAAAATAATACATGTTCATGGCTTAGTGTGATTAATACCGTGGTTGGAGCATCGCAAATATTGTTGTTTGCGCTGCATCATACTGCATCGGTTTTTTAGTATTATGCAAATTTCGTGAGCGATATGGTAATTGGAAAATATTACAGTATGTATTATGTTTCATATTTTATGTAAAAATGTATCGTTAGGATTAAAGGATTGAAAATTTAAGTGTCTTTTTGATTCTTTTAAGCTTAATATTCCTGAGCAATTATATACAATACTTTTTGCCTTAATTTTTTTGCCTAAATTTAATGGAAGTAATTCTAAAGCGTATTCGTTTTTCAAGGCGATAAATATTGACGATCGGAAATGATATCGTACTAGTATTATAAATGTGAAAGTCTAGATGGGCGGCTTTTTGTTACTATTTTATAGCATTCGATTTGTTATTTAGGTGATGAAATTGATACAAGCTTTATATGAAGGAAGAATGGAAGACGCATAAAAATTTCCACACTAACACCTTGACAGATTTAAATTAGAATTATTTTACAATTATCGTCATCGAAGTTTACAAATCGTACCGTCGGCGTGCTGACTAATGGTCACGCGACGGCTTTAATCCTTCCACTCCTAACACTAAATAGTCCGCCGGCGAACAAGCTTGTCCCTCAGAATTACAGCCACTTACCTCAGTCATTAATTAACCTATCCTTTTATCACGCTTGTTAAGCACCCTTTTTGGTTCCGATGCGGTCCGACGGAGGGATTTATTCCGAATCTGTTTAGGATCATTGTCTTTATAGTTAGTGATTTCCGCATTACGAGGATTTTTAGTTAATGAACGTCATTTAGATAGGAAGCTGATTGCGTCTCGAAAGATAAAGGCGGTACAATTACTATTTACTTAACCTGAAAGTCGTTACTGTGGTTCCGAGGAACGTGCTCCATTGATTTTTCAGTTAATCGTTTGGGTTGTCGAGTAGTATCGTAACGAAGCATTTCAGTCGTTGTAAATGTAATTAGATTAGATAGGTACGCAAATATCGATTTTACCATTCGCACTATAACTGCTTTTCCTACTTTTCTCATTTCATATTTCTTCTAAATAAGAAAATATATTTATACAATACTTATCCTTTTTCATTGTTTTATCTTTAAAGAAATGCTACGATACTTCGCTTAATATTATACATTTTAAAATAGATTTACTACAACAACAACAACAAACTTGCACCAAAAGAGAAAAAGTTTTGTGTATGTCGAATAAAATTATTTTAAAATCATTTATATGGCTTATTGCGTTCACAGTTTTGTTTAAAAAAAATGCATGTACCTTTTATTACAGCACGACGCATATCCAACACGATAATCCGTAAATAAAAATCGAGTGAAATATACGTTTCCATTGAGCTATTAAAACTTTAAAACTGACGAACAAATAAATCCCAACCGTATGCAGGTACCATAAATATTTGCTTGTAGCGATCGTTAACTTCACTTTTTTTTTTAATATTTATAGAATCGTAATTACAAATCATATTTAAATTGAAATAAGACTGGCATTGACAAATATTTTTTTTAAATAAATAAACGTGTCTCACTCAACGGTTTCTAGTAGGAATTTCTCTTATCGGGGGTCCGGAAACACACACAACATAAAATAATAAACGCCTAGACAGTGACAAACATCTGTATGGCTTATAAATATGTCTGCCGTGTGCCGTGATCGAACCCACGATCCGCAAGCGCAACGACCAGCGCTTTGACTGCTGTGCCAATGCGTCGTTAATAAATTGAAGTATAACTTTCCTACAAAAAACTCTATGAGAAGTTTTCCATAAATATACAATGCCTCAAAATTAATGATATAAAACAATATCTTAATTACTTAAAAACAATTATATCTATACTAATATTATAAAGAGGTAAAGCTTATAACTTTGTTTGTATGTAGGGGGTAATCTTTGAAAATACTGATCCGATCATGAAAATTCTTTCACTAACAGAAAGCTACACTATTCAGTAGTGACATAGGCTATATTTTATTGTAATTGAACAAAAAATTCAAGAATAAGAAAAAGATTAAAATATAATATCAAAATGGTAAATAAAGTAGCGCCATCTATCGCTATTAGAAAACAATTTATTAGTCTTTCGACGTTATTAATTTAGTCTTATTTTAGTCTATCGACGACGTTTTCTTGATTTTTGATAGATGGCGTTGAAACAACATATTATTAATTTTAGTGCTATAAAATTTGTTCTTTAAAGTATGTTATTTCGTTCTGTTTAATCCCGAGTTAAAATGATTATTTATACTACATAATAGAATACTGAACGTAATTGTAATAGTCTGTCTTCGAACATCTAATTAAAAATATAATTCGTAAAATGTACTTTGTTACATGATTAAAGAGAAACAAACCCTTTTACCTTTTTTTAAGTATACCAAAACTACAATAAAATTTCTTCTTTTTTTCAAAAGAATACGCACACAGAAGAGACCGTATCTTTTTCATTTTAAAACTGAAATTGATTTTACATCATAATTAAAAGTACTTTTAAAAGTTGACTTGAAGAAAGTAAATTTATTGTTTTGTTAACGTATATAATAATAATAATAATAATACTTTACTGTATACCAAGAAAAAAATATTGCTGTCTTTTAAATTTAAGTATCTATGAGGTATTGAGGGCAAATAGTCCAATGACTTAGTTTTATTAAAATAAGTAAAAAAAAATTAGCGTCCATCAATCTACAAATTCCTCACGTCTAGATTACTCTATGTTTAGCTTTCTAACGATATTTTTTTCGCCTCTACATAATATGTAGACCCAATCAGCTGTTTTTTTTTTCAGAGCGTTTCGTTAACAAATGATGCGTTCTCCTTTTCCGTTTTAATGTTGTTTTTTCATGATGTAATGCGGATAATAATCTCACCTAGGATGTCGTCAAACCTACGTTCTGCACATTTGAAATCTTATTATGTGTCTAATGGAGAATAAAAACTTCTATTTAAAAAAATAATTAACCTTTACCTGAATATAATTCACATTTCTTTGCTTAACAGTCCGAACTATCAAACAAATACATATACAGTAAGAACTACCTCTTCTCATTTTTTGGTTATTACGTTATTTACTAAGAATAAGACCTCAAAATTTCATCTATAATTTTAAGATTTCTTGTAAAAATAATTAAAATAATCATTAAAAGTACTTGTAGCGAAAATACTGATTATAAATTTATGTTTATTAAGTAAACAAGTCAATAATTGTTTCCTGTATAATTTCCGTTTCAGCTTGGATTGGAAATGACATAAAATATAAACCAAAATATTTCCTTTACTGTTTTAGCTGTGATCTATAAGCGATAATCGACGCTCATTTGACACATAATTTGGCGGGAATTCGATTTCGCATCATGATATAGTGTTGATACAATAATTACCCACTGTACTAATATGCAATGCAGCTAATTTACATTAGAAAGTGGTAAAGCTGATGTTTCATTATAACGGGTGAAACTGGTTTGAATTTTGTATGAACTGGACTATTCGTGTGACAAGGTATCATTGCAGGGTCTAACTTATTTATTAATCTCCGTTGGTTAACCTGCTTTGTATTCGAATGCGGCAACGATTGTATGTTTATTTGTATGTGTAGCACTTAATGAAGTACGGTGTAATAAGATACAAATTTTTAAAACATTTTAGTGCTAGTGGCTAGTTTATTGTTATCTAGCACTACATTTTACGAATCAAAGTTTCTACTTTTGGAATATATTAAGTAAAATTTTTGACCTTTATTAAAATCTATTCTTTAATAAGCCTTTTCAAAACTAAAACCGTTTAAGTTTTGTAACAAATTAAAAACATTTACCGCTCGAAGTAATACAACGAAATTGAAGCACGTTTAAAACGACCCGAATAATACGTATTTCTTATTAACTCAACAATAAAAACTCATAACGTTACTTAGAGCTAAGTATACCGTGCGACATCATATAGCTCCCGCTTCTAAATAGAATTGTTCGCAAAAGCTAAATACAACTGCGCAATAAAAAGCGGCGGGTTGTTTTAATAATTTCTTATACTAATGTCGACGCCCGACGTAAATGTACAGCTAAACTCCTAATACCCAGCATTTTGTCGTTCTCTAGGATTACCTACGAGGGAATGGCAAGCTTTGAGCTCACACTTTAGGATTATGGGCCTCAAATAATGCTCTCAAGTTTATATGGCATGATTCACCTGAGAAACGACGGCCCGTGGGCTCGCGGCTTTCTATACGAAGATTACACTTGTGATACTTTTCTTTGACAATTAACTTTTATTATTTTTATCATGTTATACGTAATATATAATTGAGATTATTATGTGATTTACTAAGTATTAAGATGCAATCACATTTCTTTAAAAAATAATATTTAAGTAAATAAATTTCGCATTTGAACTTCTAAAAATATTAATATTTCGCAGTATATCATATATAATCAATATTTTTAATCTAATGGTAGTCATGGCTTTATTTTTAGAGGCCATTAGTTTCCTTGATCTTGTTTGAACTCTGAGCAAATATTAAATCTAAATAGAAACCGTTTTTTTTTTTAAACTAACTTAGGTATTAACTTCCTATTCTTATTACTATCTCTGATTTATTATCGATGATGTATCATTACATAGTATACCTAAAACAAAGTCACTTCCTCCTGTCTGTATACTTAGATCTTTAAACCTATGCAACGGATTTTGATACGGTTTTCTTTTGTAAATAGGGTGATTTCAGAGGTAGGTTTATATGTATAATACGTGCATAACATAGTAGAAGAACACTGATAGCTTTAGAGGTTTCTAATGTAATGTCGTAAATAAACGATTTTTTTTGCGCATATATTATATATTATATTTATTATATTTATTTTATTTTATATTTATTTTGTTTATTTTATTTAGTACTGTGCCCGCCGCTTCATCTGCGTAAATTTTAACAAAATAGTTATTGTTCAGTTCGCAAAGTTATAAAAAAAAACTAAAATGAAAGTAGCCTAAGTTACTCCGTAGGATATCAGCTATATACCAGTGAAAGTCCCATCAAAATCGGTCCAGCCGTTTCAGAGATTAGCCGGAACAAACAGACAGACAAAAATTGTAAAAAATGTATTGTAAAATTTATTTATTTATTTCCATAAATATACTACCATTACAGGCTTATTACCTAATGCGATAGTACATATAATACTAAAATATTGTAGCCAAAAACAACCACTAACCATAACATATAATAAATAAAGCAGCTTTCAGCTCTCGCTTGCAACTCTCTCTCTCTAGAATTCATTCAGAGTACAACGAAATATATCTCCATCTGATCTGACAACTGATATTGTTATTTCTGTTATTTTGATATATGTACCTTGTGTACATCCATATAAATTTAGTAAAAAGCAGTTATTTAAATATTACATCAGCATTTGCACTCGTGCGAAGCCAGGGCGGATCGCTAGTATTTTTATATAATAAAAATATTATTCTCAATAATAAAAATTTCCGACTATTTTACGAATAACGAATCGTTCCAAGAAGCATTAATACAGCAGGTTAAGGTATCAAACGCTCAAATTGACAAAGGGTCTCAATTTGTGGCCGATATCTTATGGTAACTAGACCCCAATAACTCTTACATGAGATTCACGGGTTTTCAAAGAGGAAATTTAGTTGCAACAGCCATAGAGAAACTATCTACGGACGTATGGGTTGATAAAATATTTTCGCAACGAAAGTATTTTATTGAAAAGTTTTTAATACAAAAAAAAAACGTATCTATGTTTTACATTATTATCATTCATCAGCTAGCCCGGCAAACTTTGTACATGTTGATTTTTTTTTTAATTTTCTTTTACGTATGTAATAAATTTTGTCAACAATGACGAAGACACAAATAAAAATTATTGTGTTTGCTAGCAAACGAAAAAAAACCGACTTCAATTGCATCGATATTACTTAATACAACGTAAGTAGACGAGAAAAATTACCAAACGCACTAGTCATCACTACGACTTCCGAGGGTTTCCTCCTGGTTTCCTTATCATGCTACCACACTTGGGATATCTCCTTTCCAACAAAAAAAAGAATTATCAAAATCGGTTCATAAACGATGAAATTATCCCGAACAGACATACGGTCGAATTGAGTAACCTCCTTTTTTTGAAGTCGGGTAAAAAGAATTTAATTTGATGCAGTCGTTAGGAAATTATTCGCTCACATACATATCGGACGTTGAGTTGTATTTATTTTGATAGATTTAAGTGTTTTAGCAGGAATAAACTTAAATATTAAATAAAAGTGCTCACAATTAATAAATAAATATTTCCACAGACTTTTTTACATTTTTACTTTTCCGCAGCTATAAACGATTCTATTACGTAAACATGGAGAAGGAGAAATTCATTTCACCGCTAAGTTCTTTTTTTCTAAAATTCGGCGCCGAAACAAATGCTGCTTGCCTCGCAGCTATTTAACTTTATTAATAAAAAGAACTCCAGTTCACTTGCCTCTGTTTTTTTTTTTGTGTTTTGACTATATTTTAAGAATTATAATGATATAATTACTTCTACTTAAAAATAAAATTATAAAAATTTTAATTTGTAATAATTATTATTACTATAACAAAATAAATGACTTTTGTCTTAATTTATTAAACAATTTCGTTGTTAACGTAAATCTGTAATAATTTAATTTTTATATAAATTTTAAAAGTAACATACTAATGTTATTTACTTATTTATTAATCAAATACTTTATTGCAAAATTTAGTTACATGAAAGAAAGTCACAATATTCAAAATTAGCAAAGTGCGAAGGCGGTCTCATTACTTATAATGATCACTTACAGATAGCCCCTGCCTTTTATCGGATATTCGGATTATAGGATTTTTATTAAGGCGGTATGAAATTTTAAATGTAAATGAATGCTAATATCTAACGAATAAAGATTGTGTTGGTGAGGAAATAAAACCTTATTTCTGTTACCTTTTATTTTTCAGAATATATATAGTTTTTAACATGTCAACGACATAGTATAATATCGTTTTTTTTTTTCCTTCCAAATATTCTTTTTCGATAATTTTACATGTTATACAGAGTTATTTTACAATAAAAAACAGATTCCAATACAATTATCGAGATGGTAACAGCTATTTGTTTTACGACTTTCATTATTTTGACGAATACTTCCAGAAGCGAATAATAAACTTTTTATGGTTATAAAATATTATTGCCTGTATCGGTTCTTTTCTTCGCTTCGACATAATTCAATTACACGTGTATCTGGTTTGCCGTGTGGTGTCGGCTGAGTAGAATAGCACCACCCCCTTGCTTCCCGTGGGACTTGTAAAAGACGACCGAAGGATAAACCTGAATCAAAATCATCACGGTCCTGGAGAAGGAAAACTTTATTTAAAACCAGGAATGGGGTCTCCGTCAAGCATTCGTGGCATAGCTCTAAAATGCGAAAGACTCCTGCAGCCGAACCGGCTCCACACGTAGCGACTCGTCGTTCCTGGGCCTAGCCAGTGAGGTCAAGGGGGTGGCGCACTCAACACGCTTAGGCATCTCTGCGTTTTCCTGAAGAGTGTCCTAGGTGACACAGTGTCTGTCTGACACTGTCTAAATCGTCTGCAATAGAAGGACCAAGGCCAATGAGTGAGTGTATCTGGTAAAAGTAAGAATTGATCTAAATCAACCGAAGCATATTTACTTGTTTTAAATCACTAGTATTCATTATTCAACTGTTTTGGTATTTTATGGTCCTAAATTACACAAACGTTATTCTTCAGCGTAGGACGTCCTCCGGCCCGTTGGACCGACGATCTACGTAAGATTGCCGGTGTAGGCTGGATGAGGATTGCGGAAAACCAGACATCCCTGGCGCGAACTTGTGGAGGCCTATGTCCAGCAGTGGACTGCAATAGGCTGAACTGGCTGAAATGATATTCCTGCTTAAGAACACACACGCTCATTAATATACACGTGTATTAGATATAAAAGAAGGAAGAAAAAATATTAATGGTTTGTTTTTGTTATTTTTTTTTACAATCAATACATACAAATATTACACTTTAAGTCTGGGCGTTGATTGAATCCCGAAGTGGATGCGCGGTAACTAGCATAAACATAAGGCCAGTTAGCATAAAAAGAAACCTTCAATAATTAAGTCAGTATAGAATTCTAACTTGCAAACTGTATAAGCACTAAATTATTTAATAAAAATAGATTAAGTAAAATGACTCAAATTTAAATATTGCGTTTATAAAACACAAAGTTTATGAAGCGATGATTAAAACTGATTATATTAACGTTCTTAAGCCTTCTTAATATTTTTAGAAACCATATTTAGTTCCAAACTACTGAATAATTCAGCAGGAAAACCGATAATTATAAAGAAATAAACGCGTCACACTCAATCATTTATATAATTAAAAATGAATGTTACTAAGCGCATAACTCGAGAATGGCTCGACCAATTCGCCTACTTTTTTTTGTATGTTCCTTAAGGTCCAGGTTTTTCCAAGGTTTTTATACAAAAGAAATAATTTCAACAAATAATTTTTACTATTAACTTTTAACAAAACAAAGTCTGCCCGGGTAGCTAGTTATCATTTAAAAATAAAATTACTATTATCTTTACCAGTTTTACGAATTATGGTTACAATGAAACTTGACTAGGACGAACTTATCTCTAAAAGAGATCTCTATCATAGTAATGTCACCGTGGGATTGTAGTAGTACAAGAGAAGAAAACAAGGCAACTAGGTTTTTGGATTATACTTACAGCAAACCTATATCTAATGAAATAGATTTGTTAAATGTAAATTACTTAAGATTATGAAAATTAAATTTACTATAAATACTACAAGTATTATAAAATGATACTTTCAATCAACGCAAAGAAAACTCACCTGTATAAAAAAAAAAAAAAAAACGAAAAACGGTAAACAATAACGTAAAAACAATTTCAGGGTTATGATATCGTAGCTGTCATAAAACTTGGAACCATTTATAAAGTCATATGTATTAATGTATCATGAATGCCGAAGCACGATCATAAAATGAGAAGTCGTTATCACGCCGTTTACGAGTTCTAGAGGCTCTGTCGCATCACGAATTTACCGTTTCAACAGTAAACTTTTACTGGTTAATTTATAACAGCTATCATCGGTAAGTCTTGCTAATGCGCTGTTAAGTTTTACACAATGACGGCGACTATTATAATAATAGAATATTATAATCGGTAAAATTTGTGAGTTTGTAAATTAAATTGTTTTTATAGCTAACAGCCGAATTCGTACTACGTATCGTCATTCAGGGCATGGAGGTGCCGGTTCAGACCCAGATGAAATATCTGGGCCTAACCCTGGACGGACGATGGAACTTTGGTCCGCATCTGAGGGAGCTCGCTCCGAGGCTTGAGAGCGCCGCTGCTGCGTAAGCCAGACTCCTGCCCAATGTAGGAGAGCCGGGTTCGGCGTGCTGGCGTCTCTATGGTGGTATCGTGCGAAGTATGGCACTATACAGTGCCCCTATTTTTGCAGACGCTCTCAGCGCCTAGAACAGAATCCTCTTGAGGAGATCGCAGAGATTCTTTTAGCGGTGAGAGCCATACGTGGGTACCGTATGGTGAAATGGATGGCGGCGACACTTCTTACAAGCGATCCGCCTTGGGAACTCCAGGCGCAGATGCTTGCGGAAGTGTAATCAGAGCTCAGCATCAGAGAGCCCTGATCGATTGGTAGCTGGAGGATCTGGAGTCTCCAGAGGCGGGTCTAGCGATGGTGGATGCCATACGTCCCTCACCTACGTTGCTGGGTCAAAAGACGGCACAGGGTGCTATCCTTTAGACTGACACAGGTACTTACCGGGCATGGTATGCTTCGGTAAGTACCTGCATCAGATCGCGGGTAGGGAGGCCACCCCTGCCTGTCACGCGTGTGGTGAGCCAAGTTATACGGCGCGTCACACTCTCGAGGACTGTGTCGCTTGGCCCAGCGCTGCGCCCTGGTGGCCATAGTAGGCGAAGATCTGTCGCTGCATGCTGTGGACCATGCTCGGCAGTGAAAGGTGCTGGTCAGCCCTAACCTCCTTCTGCGAGGAGGTCGTGGCATTAAAGGAGGCTGCAGAGCGACAGCGCGAGGCTGACGCTCACGCCAACTCGCTCCGCAAGAAACGACCAGAGGGAAGGAGACGCCGCTATGCTCTCCTTCACCCTTCGTAATAGAGTGGGAGAAGGGTACCACTATTCCTCCCACTCGCCACCGGAGTAATAGAGCGCTCACAATGCCCGTGAGCATTCTATGGATGAAGGCGGCCCGCAAATGGCGGACCAACCGTCGGGGAGCAGGTAGCATGCGAAAGCGATCCCGTGGCGCCCCGCTACGGCGATTAGGGCACCGCTAGGTTTTAGTGGGTAGTCTGGATTGGCCAGGAGTCCCACACCGGTGAGTAAAAGCATACAGTAGTAGGCATCTGGATAAAGCCGGGTATAGTGTAGTTAGGTTTTTTGATGCGTGTCAAGCTTAAATCGTGTCATTTAAAAGATTTTACGGAATTTGGTTCTTTCATCATAAAATAAGTCTATATGTATTTGTGTTTTTGCATAGAAAACAACATTAGCAGTAAATTATTAATTGTTAATAAAAACGACGACTTATCACTCCATTTTCATTTAATAATCATTATAATTTGAGTTTTTTTTATTTCTTTCTTTCTTTCTTTACACGCTTCAGTGCCTTTTACGAGTAAATTAATACAACGTTCATGAATAACACAAATTTCATAAAACGACATAGCGTGTAGTTTCAGTCATCTTTTCCACGTATACCTTTCAACGTTATTAATTTTCTTAACGACTGTACCTGAGTTTATGGCCTTCTCAATATACAGCGCTTAATTAATTAATTCCGAAAGGCAACTAATAGAAGTGTAATAACCGTATTAATGGGGTAATCGTTTACAGAGCAGATTCGAATAAATTGCTCAACTCTTTGTAAAATCATTTTCGTCGTAGCGAGAATTGATTCGCTCGAATTATTTGGAGAATATACGATTCCATCATAAAAATAGCTTCAGTGTGTTAATACTGCCGTTGACTTCCCATTTTAATATTTAAAGCTATTAAAAATTGGCGTGATCAATCAAATTTAAAAGGAAGAGAAAAGTTTTATTCATACTTGTTTTAAGCCTGATCAAAAATTTTAATGCTGATTTTAAATGCGTGTATTATTATCTTATTATCGGTGATTAGACATGTTGATAAATATATTTGCTATTGTATTTTATTATTATTTTAATGTAAGGGAATAATGAAATAAATTCCTAAACGTTTAAGCCTTTGTAAGACGTAAAACTCGAATGCAAATTGGGCGTGGAACTAATTACGTTGCAGTAAAACACAAAGAAAACTTCGGAAGCTCGAAAATTGGGTGAAACATACCATCACGCGCCTCGATAGGTCTCGTTTATACTTATAGGGTGACCAGAGTTTATTTTTATTTAAGAAAAGTACAAAACAAATAGGTTGGTTGATCCATTACCTTATCAAAACTTAATAAATTAAAAAATAATTATTATTGTTATTCTAACTATTTCTCTATTATAATTATATTTAATAGCTCGTAACATACGTTGGTAAGCAAAAACAGCTGAAATTCATATTTAAAAGTAGTAACTGAGTTATAGGATAAAAATTAATAAGATCCAAGATGATAGTAATGACTTAAACCCAAGCTATAGACAGACGAACAAAAATTACAAAATTATTCACCGTCAAGAATTAACAAAACTTTTCAAAATAAACTAATATAGATTTAATTCAAGTGATATTGTGCATTTATAAGATTATATATAATTGTAAAACAATTCCGAATGCGAGTAGGGAAGCGTATCAATGTACAATAAAACATTTTTTTTTAATCGAGCAAAAGTAATAAATAAATAAATTATATGTCAACTATTACGGTTGGTATTTATTATTTATGAGACCTTTAAAAATTAAAAAAAAAATAGATAAACGTGACACCTGTTTAAAGTAAATCGAACGCATCACAGATTAAAATAAATATAGCTACATTTTATTTCAAGACATCTTGTTCTTAAATTAAACTTGTGATATAAAATGACAATTGAGTTATCTGTTAAGCCTATCCTGAATTTAATTCTTCGTGGAGTCCTGACAAGGGATCGGGGTTATTATGCCTACTAAAGAGGGTTTAATTGATACCCTCGCATTACTACTGATCGATATCTCATTACTTTTTCAAATGATTGTATTCCTAACAAGGGCTGAAAAATCGACAATACTCACACTTTGAAGGACTTTGTTACTTAACTCACCATTAAATCGGTTTTAATTCATTATTCAAACTCGTTAGTTTCATATTTGCTTAGGCATTATATTTATAACTATAATGCAAGTATATAAATATTAGATTGCTTAACACGTGTTTGCTTTTCCGTTTTTGTCTTATAATTTAAAGATACGATAGACAAATACATGAAACATAAATGTCTCATCCAGTTAATATTTTAAAACTCAAATTATACTTTTTATTTAGTGACAAAGAGTAAATACACTTTAACAAAATTTCAGAAATGAGATCAATGTATGAACAAATGAGAGGCAGATCGAATCCGCCGCGACTAATTGTTATTGTTATTTATCGCTACGCGGACGCCAAATCGAAATAACTGCTATTTGAGGTTTCCGCTGCATTATGTAACTACTGCTACGTCGACTGGATAGAACGTCGATCTGAACTGTGGCGCTTGTTCCCTTGGCGTTGAGTCTATAAAGCGGGCGCCGGCGACGACTAGAAAGTTTCGATAGATGCCAATGAATTATTTGCTTTTTAAAATAGAAAACTTTATTTGGCAAACAAAATGATAAATGATGAACAACGATTGGTTACCGCTGCGGTCATAGCACTAGCTGTTGCACTAACGGTCGCAAGTTACAAAGGCCACACGGACTGTCTTGTGAACTTGTGAATTGTCTGTATTTCCGGAACCCTGACTCAGGGGTAAATCCTAGTGGGGCGTTGAACGAATACAAATAATTTTAAACTCTTGCTATAATTTTATATATCGAATAAAAAATAATTTTATGATTTTCTCATAGTAAGATGGCGATATCCTGAATAAAGTAGTTTTTTTTTTTAATTATAAAATTAAAAGAATAAAAAAAGGATCTTAAAATAAATAAATAAATAAATAAATAAATAGAAAAAGTTTTTTTTTTGATTTTTTTTTTATAATAATTAAATTCATAATCATGTCGTTCAATAATATATTTTGTTAGTACAAATATCTATTAATAGTTATTTCAAAACAATGATAATCATGTAATTCTTTCGTGTTTTTTTTTTTCATTTCGTTCAATACCAAATATTGGGTATTTACAAAAAAATTATTTGAGGTTGTATATTGGTTGGAGTTCTACTTTGTTTATTTAGTGTAAATACATTGTTTTTCTCACAAGTAACGTATTCATAAAGATGTGCTCTTGGGGTCTTTGTTCAGCTTCAAGATATAAATAATAACGATAGAGAATCTGAAAGGAATGGCAAATAAGGATCAGCATTTTCCTTCAAGGAAAATTATGTGACTATAATATGTATAACACACTTACCGACTGTATAAATAAACGCGAAAACCTAATTAGTGCATTATTCTACCAATTATTTCACGTTTTTCTTTGTCCAGTAAATATTGTCTGACGCTATTTGAACATAATGGATAAAATCTCGATAAAGTTTTGTTTACTGACGATGCGGGCAGCAAATATTTGACCTATTTGACTTGAAACTTAGTTACGAACTTTCTACTTCTTTTTAACAACGCAAACTTATTGCGAATTATTATAAATTTTATATCCTCTCTGCAAAGACGGATGCTATACCCTAAACTTTTAAAATCGATCACATTAGAAGAGTTGATAGTTCTTATTATTTGTTCTAGATATTTTTGAAAGAATTTTCTAAAAACATCTTTTCTTAGTATATTTTTTTCAAACTTTGTTCAAATATGCTGCCATGCAATAGCCAATAATTTAAAAAAGTAAACTTTTCTGTATAGTTTATAATACAGTCATATCGAAATGATAAGACCAAATAGAATGCAATTTTTATTTAATACGATCATAAAATTTATAGTTGACAATTTCTATATTTGAGTGGTAGTTTATGAGCCATTTACGAGCATTTATCGATCCTAACATACATATATATCGTACATAATGTACAATTTTTATTATGGGACTTGATAGTTTTTACGAATAGCATTGTAAATATTTAAACTGCTAATTGAGAAAGGAAAAATTATTGTTTATATGCAGGATTCGAATATTTTCATTCAACTCTATTTATGCAACAGTTTAAATAAAATAACTACACAATTTTTATTAGATTTTTGTTATTCTAATAAAAATGGTGACAACGTATAATATTTTATAATTACCTAACTAGAAATATTTTGAACAACGTCAAATTGATCAGATTGGAGGCTTTATGACAGGAATAAAAATGCAAGACAAGCAATACAACGTAAGTAGGCGAAAAAAGTTAACAAACTCACTAGTCGTCACTACGGTTTTCGAGGGTTCCCCTCGATTTCTCTGGGATACCATAATCAGATACGGTTTTCTTTATCATGATACCACTTTTGGGATGTTTCCTTTCCAACAAAAATAAATAATTATCGAAATCGGTTCATGAACGACGAAGTTATCCCCGAACATACATTAAAAAAAATTCAAAATATATATACGCTCGAATTGAGTAACCTCCTCCTTTTTTGAAGTTGATTAAAATATGTTAATCATTTTGTGTATATATTTATATATATATATATATATATTTGTGTGTATATATATATATATATATTACAAAAAAGTCTTGTCTATATTCTCAAAATACGTAAAAAAAAATTAAATGTTTCTGTTTTAATAAAGCTTCAATGAAATTTGCTTATTATAAAACGTCGGTGAACGGACTGTGGAATGAGTTTAGAGACTAATTAGATGATTTCTGCACTGCAACATTCAAACAAACTCTACAACTCTGTAACAGTAGCATAAGTGTCGTTGTGGGTGTTCCTATCGAGTTTTGTTTAATAATATGAATTTTTATTAAATATAATCTTCTAAATAAATATTTGACTTTAAATTTTTTTAGGGACTTATAAGTAATCACTAAAAATATTTTATACAAGTACGTACTTGTAACAGCAATGAACCATATACAAAATATTTCTTTTAGTTCATTTATTTTATTTGAATATCATACAGTTTATTATAAATAACTATATTTTATACTTGACTAGAAAACTAAATAACTTATAAATTGCTAACACATATTGAATAATAGATGGTTTGTGAAAGTTATCTGTATCAAAAATAAAACTAAATAAAATATTCATAGCTGTGAAACGTTAATTATGAAACAACTTAACAGTTTACACGTGAGTTACCTGTAGTGAATAATTTTATTACAAAGTTAGTTACGCACTTTCGGGTGAGTACGAAGTTGGTAATTCCTTTAGAAACATTAAACTTATGATGGATGTCTTCCCAACCTCGTAATGACTTGAGCTCTTTAGACGTCTCAGGTTGTTCTTACATGCAACGTGCTTTTACTATTACAATTTATTAAACTAGTTTACATATCAAATACTTAGGTACTACACCTACGTATTTGATGACTTAGTTGAATTCGTGTTTTATCTAATATAGAAAATTCTCGTGTCGCGATGTTTGTAGTTAAACTCCTCCGTAACGGCTTGACCGATTTTCATGAAATTTTGTGTGCATACTGGGTAAGTCTGAGAATCGTACAACATCTATTTTTTATACCCCTAAGTTATAACGGGTGGGGATTAAGGGGCTTTATAACATATATGGCAAAACAACGTTTACGCGGTCAGCTAGTAAATAAATAAATATATTTTCGTGTTTTATTCATGTTGTTACTATTTTCTAATGAATCAAATTTCTTAATTGTCATTTAATAGATAAATAAAATAGAAAATTTAGAAATATTTTAAAATCTAAAAATTAATATAACTTAACGAATCCATTGCATCTAAACGTATCCGATAGGTGAGGTAATTTCCAGATTTTGGTATCATGGTGACGTTTATAACGTGAATTCAAAATCTATTTACTAGTTAATATGATAGGCTTTTAAAGAGCGACGTTTCCAGCCCAAAACGGCACAAGTATCACCGCCCCAAAGGGTGCAAATTCGAATTCTTCTTCAAACCTTCATATAAATTACTAGCGAAACTAAGTCCATCCATATTTTTAACACGATAAGTAGTCACCAACATATATACTTAAATCTTCTCCGGAACCGTTTAAGTATTATTCCGATCGGTTCAATAATATTACCACCAACAGAATTACATATTGAAAAAAAAAACCGAACAAAAAAGCCGGGTCTCCATTTATTAGTATATTTATTAGTATTAATGTAATAAATAAATAAATTGAATAAATAAATAAATAATATTTATAGAAATGTGGAGAAAGAAAGAGCAACGCACTTTGTAGATTTATTTGTTAATAGAAGAGAAATATAATAATGTTTTTCTTGTACTAATTAGTAAACTTCCAAATGAGCCAATATAATAATAGTGTTGTTGTCCTGTTAAATAATGCTGAACAATAATTATGTAGTACAATCGTTTTATTATAATAATAAAGGAACTCTCGTTAGTGGTCACATGCAAATAAAAAAGTAGCAAATTCTTCATCTTTATAATATTAGTGTTTATTTTATCTTCACGCTTCAGGGGTTTTAGTTAAAGTTAACGAGTTAACGCACCAGACTCAACGGCCCGCAGTAGAATTTTTTCCTGTTTCGGAGATCTGGGAACACACAATACACAAGCATAAACGCTCAGATTACGACATACATCTATATGGCGAATACAAATGTGAGCGGGGTTCGAACACGCGGCCGCAGGCGCATAAGCCAGTGCTGTGACCGTTGCGCACACCCCTTTGTCAAATCGCTTTAATTATAATTAACGAATAATACGCAATAAGATACCGTATTATATTAGTGCTGCGTGCCTATGGAAATTATTACATTACCCAGCAAGGGCAGTAAGTGCTAATGCGAGATTTAGTAGCTCAGCCGCGTACAGGATACAATTTTCCGCTTCGGCTATCACAGCGGCGTACCGTACGGCGACGGATCTAAACGGAGCTTATATTTTACATTCATGTATTTCGAACAGATGTGTCATAGAAATACTATAAGTAAGCCTTATTTAGAAAGTAATTTTAGTTTTTTGTGTTTGTTAAACATTTATAGACATTATTACTGGTGACTGATTTGGATAATAGTTTTTGCACTAATGTTTCAAGATTTTGAAACTATGCTAACTTTGTACGCTTCACGCTTCAGCCTGTAATATCCCACTACTGGGCATAGGCCTGTTTCGCCATGTAGGAGAAGGATCAGAGCTTAATCCACTTACGCTAACGCTAACTTTGGAAAACTGTTTAACTGTTTTTCTAATCAATATTATCAATACTCAAACAGCCCAAATAAAAAATCTATCGCTTACCTCTTCGCCTCTAAAATTAAAGATCTGGAACTAAATCCATCATATTGTTCTACTGCAAGATATTCACGTATATCAGATTTTCCTATAAACATTCAAATATTCTCAAAATTCCTAACCAGGAGTACACGAGTCATTTTTCATGAGGCCTTCCCTACGAGTTAAGTATAAGACGAAAAAAAAATTAAGATTTGTTATATTAAAAACAGCAATGAAATATGAAGAACGTAAATAGCAACTCTAAAACATTTTTTCACTTAAACAAAACATAAAAGTAAATGATAAAATCAAACAAACTTTGATAATATGTACCTAACATTTTAGTATTTTTCTGACTGCAGAAAATTTAAGATACAACTACGAAGTGTGAAGAATTTACACCTAGCGTGACGCATGCATATTTTTAAGTCTTAGGGAAAACTAAGACATGCGTACACATTAATTAAAGAAGCTTCCATGCATAAATGCATACAATTTTTGTAAGGAATAACGTAAAGAACCCTCAAAAACACACCTATTAATTGAAGGATTATTCATCCTTTTTACTTTGCTATAATATAGTAAAGCAACAATAATACAAACAGATTATATATCACAGATTATTGTGCTTTTCAAATTGTTGTGCTAAATCCTGATATTTAATAATAGTTCATATAACACAGTTAAACGAATAAATCTTCGTGAATGTATCTATCTAAATTTAACTAATAAATATAGATCCACGGGCTTTTGAACCCATTCGCTTCGCTTCAGCCCGTAAAATCCCACTGTTGAGCATAGGCCTCTTTCCCCGTGTAGGAGAAGGATCAGAGCTTAATCCACCACGCTGCTCCAATGCGGGTTGGCGGATATATTCCCTACTATGAGTAACGATCGCTATCAGGTGTACATGATAACAACCGGGACCGACGGCTTAACGTGCTCTCCGAGGCACGGTGGGGAGACCCACAAGGACTGCACGAACACCCAGACCACGGCAAACACCTGTATGGCCAATACAAATGTTTGTCATGTGCGGGGATCGAACCCGCAACCGCCAGCGCAACAGGTACAATCCATGGCTGTGACCGTTGCGCCAACGCGGCGTCAACCAACCCATGTCTTTTTTTATTCTAAAAACATGCATTTTTTTATTTCAAGGTAGGCGTTAATCAGCAACATCACTGTTCAAGTTAGACTAACTTAATGTCTCCAAAAGAGACGTGAGTCCACCGACCGGTTCTTATTCTAATGTGTGGTACAATTTATCTATGTTTTTTTTTATTATTATTATATTGTTATTTTTTCTTTTTTTTTCCTTATAATAATATACTTATATATAGCTTAATCTTACATTATTTACATGCGTAAACGTTTTCTTAAAAATATATATTTTAATATTAGATATATCACCACCTACTCCTCCCAAAAAAAAAACTAATAAATATTAAATCATAAGTTCCTTTTCTATAAGGCAAACTTTCGTACGTAAAAACTATTTGACCCTTGTGTTTGACTTAAACGTAAGATGGAACGGAAACGTAAATGAATTTTGTTTGTAATTATGATTCTTAAGTTTTTAGTCATCAATACTTTTTTACGTTATTATTCAAATAAGTGCAAACCTAATTTTTCTGATTTATTAACAATATAAATATAATATAAAATCATATCTTTTTATAATTTTTTATTGAAAATAAATTATTATCATAAATGTAGATTAACTAAAAGTAGACAGCTATTATTATAACAATGAGAATCGGATCTTCGCTAAATTAAATACCAAGTTAAAAATAATTTTAATTTTATTTTGTTAACAAATTTCTGTCGTGAACTAAAGAAAGCATTTACAATTTACATGAAATAAAATTCATGCCTTTAGTTATGTCCTTGAGCAAAGATTGTCTGGAAAAATCAGTCTTTTAGCAATAAGATCACCTTTGTACATTATGAGTGTATTTGTTTCTAAGTTAATGTATAAAATATTATTAATGTCTTATTTCTATACTTTTTACACAGATATCTATTTAACGTAACGAATAAATATGTTGAGTATTGTTCTCTTTATAACGAAGGAAACATTTACAAAATACGGTTTCTCTTGACTTGATCAAATTTATAAAGTACGTGACAGAAAAACGAAGCGACTCATTGTGAAGCGACGCGACACAGGTCGATTTAACTTATAAACTCAACTTGACAATATTGGCTACGAATAACAATTTGTTTGCTTAAATATTTGTCTTCACCAAGGTTAGCACATCGACTGCTCAAATAAGCTACACGTCTGGCGATTTTCTTTAGCGTTGAGAAAGGATGAAGTAGTAAAAGACTTTATCCACTGTATTATCTTCAAACAAGAATATTATGACTTTTAAACTTTCGCGTTTCATTATTATATTTTAATGTTCATACGGGGATTAACGCGAACAAAATTTTTTAAGGTAAAATATATTACCTTGAGGCCTGACGTTTCGGCCAGGTTACACCAGCCGTGGTCGCAGGCGGACTTCCAGTCCGCCTGCGACCACGGCTGGTGTAATCCCCGTAATCCCCGTATGTAATCCCCGTATGAACATTAAAATATAAGAATATTATGTTTGAAATTGATAAGCGAAGCTTGTGTGAAAAAATTCATTGGATATAGTCAACGAATAATTCATGATTACATGCTGCTTTTTCTTAGCGTTATATCAGTTTTGTAAAGACTATGCTTTGTGTTTTCACTTGCGTTACCTTATACAGGTAGATTAATATTTTATCGAATGTTACTTGCTCAATAAACGGGCCAATTTAAAACAAGAAAATTTTAATATAAAAAGCATCATCATCATCAAAAAGCAATCAAGATTATTGTAACACGATCACATTTTATTACAAATAAATAATATTGGAGTATCTGTTTGTAATATAACCGCTTTTTTTCTAAATGCATAGTGTAGTGTACCACCGAACCGCAAGGCATCGCATGAATCTGCACCGCTATGTGGTTGAAATCCCACGATCTCGCACTAAACGATTTGCTTCCTCGTTCCTAATACGCACCGCAAAAATTTGGAATGCCCTTCCGGCTTCCGTTTTTCCAACGAACTATAACTTGGGTATCTTTAAATCAAGAGTGAATAGGCATCTTCTAGGCAAGCGCGCACCACCTTAGGCTGCATCTTCACTTGACTTCAGGTGAGATCGCAGTCAAGCGCTAGTCTATATATTTAAAAAAAAAAAAAGTGTGGGATGTAGACAGGATGCATAGATTTTTTGTCTGTCTGTCAGTTTGTTCCGGCTAATCTTTGAAACAGCTGGGCCGATTTTGACGGGATTTTCACTGGCAGATAGTGATATAGTAAGGAGTGACTTAGGCTACTTTTATTTTACAAATTTATTCATTTTATGACTCTGCGAAGTGAACAATAACTTTTTTGTTAAATTCCACGCAGACGAAGTCGCGAGCACAGCTAGTAATTAATATATTGCTAAAGTTAAACAACCAGGCATATAACTATACGTTCACTTAAAGTAGGATTAACTCGTAAAAGAGACGCAAGCCCGGTAGACATTGACAATCCTTCGTCGCTACCAGGTTTAAATTTCTCTACCTTTTTAAAACACACAAAGCCTCCTCCACACTAATAATGAGACAAACAGCAGCCGCTTAACGACAGCACATCCTTTGAATTTTAGCTGAAAATGAGTAATTACCGTCAGTTTAATTGTAATTTTATTGTTAAGAGTCTATATAAAACGATGAACAATTTCATTAAAACAAATAGCGAAATATAACAACCTCAGAGACACGTATCTAAGTACGTAGTTTGGCACATGAGCTCGTAGTGTCGTAATTCGTTCATAAATTAAGAAGAGCCCACTCGTTCCCGCTATCTTTATGAGGGTCCCTGCCCACTTGGCGTGGAATTAAGTAATCACATGTTGTACATAGCTACGGCTCGCCTAATCAAAATTGCTTGCTTGATAAGATTCCTGGCAAAAAGCGTTTTAAAGCGGAACATAATATTTTACTTCGTTTGTTACTTAAATTATTTCAATTAAAAATTTCAATGAATATATTTGATACTCTGTTTTAGTGCTATTTGACTTCGTTTTGTAATAGCGTAGACAGAACTAAGATTAATCAATAAATTTTTACACCATTTCCTACATTATAATTATAACAAAATGAGAAATATAATCTGAACTTTAATATTTGAAAAGCCTTGAATAATTTTATACGAAATGCCAAAAGTTTTATTATTTTAACTCGTTCTTAATTATTTCTTTGAATATAAATTATTTTCGAATAAATTGCGAACGTTAAACAGCTACGAAAAAGCCATTTGATTGCCGAAAATTCTTAAACGTCAACATTCTCTAATAGAAAATTACTGAAACTTTATTAACGAGGACCTTTATAAAACAACATTGCGAAATGAGTAAATAATTCTTGGAATGAATTTATTACTTGACAAAATATAGTCGCAGACCAATACGTACGCAAATATTTGTATAAAAATTTACATAACTTTAGTGGCGGCCCCGCGCTTCGTTCTACGTAGCACTTTAAATTAATACGCAAATTTGCCACAATAAGTATTTTAAACGCAACGTGATCAAATAAATCCTTATCGCCGTTCGTAGTCCACACAAATAATATTTAATAGCTGCTCGAGTGGCTCGAAATGAATTAACGCAGCTTCATTTTAAATTACGGAAATATATAACCAACGTTTGCGCAAATCATAAAACAATTTTGATTTTTGATTTATAACACTTGATATTATAATTTATATCAAAGTTTTAATGCTTATTGAATATAAATTTTGAATTGCCTTTTATTTACAGTAACTTCAAAACATCGGTATAGAGACAAAAAATAAACGAAAAAGTGGTATAATATAATTTTTACAGAATTGAATATATGCAATCTCATCTGAGTTCCTATTCAAAAGTAGACAAAAATAAATAATTTGTTCATCTAGTTGTCATGTGGGTCACTTTGAGTGTTAAAGCAGATGATCTATAGAAATAAATATGAAAGCTAATTATGTTTTGTTAGAAACGAACGACCATTTCGGCTAATCGGCGTCACGCGTACACGAATCAAGTCTTCACGCGTTTGACAGTCAAGACATGTCACTAAAGAAATAATTTTAAGCTTTAATTTACAAATAAATTATAAAATAGGTTAGAAAGAACAACGACAACCCATAGGAAAGTTTATCAGCTGAACAAGACAAGACAGCCTAAAACATTTGTGCACGAATATGACATTCCGGTCGCGAGGGCTGTGGTCGATATACCACAAGTTGAGGGAGGGTCCAGGCCTTTCCTCGGACGGGATCTCTCACTGCCGAGCATCGTAAAAGCCATGCTCGACAGCGAGAGATCATAGCAAGCGGCATTCTCCTTCTGCGAAGCCACCCCCACCATTGAGCCGGGGCCCGGAGGTTTCGTCCGCGCCTTCCGCCGGGGCGAGGTGGCGAATGCTAGCACGACCCCATCTCGCCCAACACAGGCAGATGACTGCTCACACGTGGTGATTTTTTAGTGAGTTGGAGTCTGACATAATCCTCTAGCACCCCGCGCCGGAAGGCATCCATGATGAATTTTACCCACGTAACAAAAAGCATCCAGGCCTTTAAATGGGTAGGAAAATAGTGTAATAAATAAAAATGTAACTAAAAATGATAGTAAAATACTATAAATGTGATACAACAGTGAGTGAATACACTATCAGTAGTGTTATAGGTATGTGTGTAAAATAAAAAAGAAATAAAGGTTCTTTAAAACGAATAGGTACATATACTATAAAGATTACTCATTGAACAAGAAAGCTGCCGACATTGTATAGAAATTGTACCAGAATTCACGAAAGTCAACGAAATTGACACTGCGAAGGACGTTTGACGTTTGTGATATAACTAAGTGACTATGTTATTATACCAATACATATAATAAAAATGTAACGTGTCGCTGTCTGTACATTTAAGACATTTATTTTATTTATTTTATTTTTATTTATTTGGAAAACAGACAGTGTACAGAGACTTAGTTTAAAGCTAATTACATAAAAAAGAAAATAAAAATACACCATTTAAATATACTATATATACATATGAGAAAAAATATTATTGGGACCATTATCAACGCAAATAGCACCCAAAACAATGATTGTCAGAATTTTGGTCTCTCTGTCTGTGCGTTTGTGCACACTAATCTTAGAAACAACTTACCCGATTTAGACGTGGTGTGTACCAATATATTGTGGCAAGCTTAGCTTAACATTTAGTGTATGTTTCATAACAATCAGTTCATAAATAAAAAAGTTATGCCAATTTAAAGAATCACGTTGAGCATGTAGTCATTATTCCAGGCGGACGTAGTCACGAACACAGCTAGTAAATAAATAAATATGTCACAAGAGAAGAAATCATGATGTATAACATCCCACTGTTACATGTGTACTTTACGAAATTTTTGAGGCTGAAATAATACAATTCAAGTGAACGTAAGGATATTGCCATGATTAAAGACTAATTATTTTTAACATTTTAGAAAGTATTAGTAACTGTAGATTAGGTGACTCTCTCGACTTTACTTTCGTTAATCGACATTAAGGTTAAAATTTTTAGAACTAAAACGTTTCGTAACGAGATATTTTACGCCATGTGTTAACCATAAATGAGCAATGTAATGAACAAAAAAGTTTTTTGTAGTGATCAAAACAGGATCTAGGCTATACGACCTTCACCCGTCTGCTTAATTGATAAAAATTATTTTATACTGACTTTTGAATACTAAAAAAATCGCGAACGGGTTGGCTGAAATATTCCTAGATCGTGTCCAGTTCGGATCTTAGTCCATAAATAAGATCTAACGTCAGAATGTGTTATAAAAGTAATTATTCGCTATAATATCATATATTTATGATATCGCTATTATTTATTCATCATATCGTTATTATTTATTCATTTGATTGTATTCAAGTGTTGAATGATTTATGGTTCCATTTAAAAGCCTTTAAACATAATTTAAAAGGTGACAATAAAGTAATACAAGAGTGATTGTACAACAAAAATGTTTTTAACTGAATGCAAATGACTCAGGCCGAAATCCGATTAAAATTATATGATATCGCGTTAACTTTGCCACTAAATGACAGGGAAGGTAATAATATACTATCTTACTACTTTGGTAATCTCCCAAATAAGTAATTAGGTAATATTCACTCATTCCTTCATTAAAATGGCTTTCAATAGTGCCAAGATAGCACAAATGAATTTACCAAAATTAATATAAATATATTATAACAAACACGGCAGTCTGTTCCCATGTTAAGCAACTTAATGCTTGTGTTACAGGTAACAGACGACTGTTACGCTAAGTATTTTTTTAATACAAATAGAATGGCATATACAATGGCATGCTGAATAAAAAAAAGTGTTTATCAGCTTCGATACGCGGCTGGAGTTTGCCGTATAAGAAAGAACGTTTACATTATTATTTAAAAATTAACATGACCTATTACTAACAAAAGTCTATAATCAAAACGTAAATTGACTTTGCTTTCGTATCAGCATTGTAAGCAGTGTAGTTCAGTCAGAACTGACTGAATTGAAAGTGCTGGTAGACTTTTATACCTAAATATTATCAACGCTGTAAAATGCTAGTCTCACTTCTTCAAATCACTAACGTAATCGTCAGCGTCAGGCAATTGGCAGTTTGCAAGACAGGGCAACGTCCGTTATGTCGACTTGTCAAATAAAAAAGTTGTAAAGTTATTGGTGACACATAAATGCTGCGTTGTCTAACGGTTTTGGTCATTGTACCAGGTATTGTTGCTATTATTTTAGTAATTATACTTGTATTGATTGACAATTTTCATGCGTTTAATGTTATAAAATTAAAGCGTGTCTATTTATTTGTAAGTGAATGGTTCGAAATAAACACAAAAAAACAACAATTCTTCATGTACTAATATAGAAGAAGCTGAAAATATCTTTTTGTATAATGTAGTGCTGTTAATTTTGTAGAGCGGTTTTGAACGATTTAAATCAATCCAATACAATAAAATTCAAAAGTTATTTGCGTTCAAACAAGGGAGCAGCTTAATGTATTTATAAACACGAAATATTACAGTAAATTGCTATTGTTCGAACACAAGGAAACGGTGTAAAACCATTATGTGGCTAAAAATAATCTCCCGTTTAACTCGCAGAATATACAATAACTTCGTGCTGGGATTAACTCTGATTTAAGCGTTCTACAGAAATGCCGTAATCTCGTTAGCATCGTCACCCGCCACGTTGTTATTAAATAAACTACAATAGGAAGCGGCGACATGGCTCTATTTAATACATTTATTCACCAGAAGGTACTATTTCATTTCTTCGTTATTAGCTTTACAGATATACCTTAATTAAAATTTTATCTTATAAAGACTGTAAATAAAAATACTAGAAAATATTTATGTTTTAATGAGATGTTTTATGGTGTTGAGTGTGTTTCGAAACTTTTATGAAATTTAAAACCACTGTCCCGACCGCTGCATTTCAATGCAAACTTCTAGATTTTTATAAAGCTAGAAAAGTTATAATTTTTGCATACATTTTTTATAATATAAATTTTACATACGTTTTTTTCCTTTCCTTTTCCTTTTTCCTTTTCCTTTTGTAATAGTATACATAGAGCACTGCATATGTTGTCTTTTATATTATTCTTCTACGAGCATCAAGTTAACACATGTTAATTTGAAATTCTTAGGAATGTAAGTGTAAACTATAAAGAGAAACGCAGGGGATAACTAGAATTAGACAAGTATGACATAAATGTTCGAGGTGGTTTTTAAAGGAGCTAACTCTAAACGCTAATTATTTAAATTAATAACAGTATAAATTCTGATAAGCAAAATCATTTCGAACATTTATTTTTCAATTCTTTGGACAATGGGCTATAAAAATAAACATTAAAAACTAAAAAAAATAGATAAACAGAATTTTTTGAATATAAAAAGCGCTAAAACAAACGTCGGTAAATAGTTTTGATTAATTTTTGAGAAAATAATGTACTTTGGACATTTATCACCTGGTTTTCATCCATTACCATCGTTGGTGCAAATCCACTATTTTGTTAACATTAGGTACACTGCAATCTTAGGTAATGTACGTAGTGTTATCCAGCAATCTTAACTTAGTAACAATATTTAATTAACACAGTAACACTGAATCCTAATGTCTCATTAGATCATTACTTTCCTATTATATCTCAGCTTTATTAAATATTACCATAAATGAAATAAAGTTATTTCCCTAGTGTAGACTAAGAGAAATAAAAGCAGGAAGAAAAAAACTCTAGGTATTTTTTTAAAATTCAAAGATAAATACAAGACCAAAAAATGACCACACGACTGAAGTAAAAAATTCTGTAGAAATAGGCCTGCTCTATATCTTAGATATACGAAACGTAACTGGCTATGAGAGAAAGAAAGAAATAAAATGTGTGCTTGCACCTCTCTCACGTTCGCCTCGCCCTATCACATTTTTCGTAACGCTCTCGTCACACATTCATCTGCTTACTCCCCAAGTCAAGCGTGCGTAAAAAAGTTTTTACTTCAAAATGCAACATGAAACGATCAGCACAAAAACGAGATAGCCAAAAAGTTTAATATTAAAGAGTATTAGTAGCTATTTCAGTGCAGTCTATGTACATGTAGTACATACTGTACTCGTATACGTGATTCGTAGCGTGCCGTACATTAACTGAAGTGACTAATAGTGTCACATCTACGCGAGTAATCTACCGTTATCTGCTTTATATACTTTAGCGTGAAATGATTAATATTATCAGCTACACGGCTAATGTTCAGCATAATTATGTAGACGTCGACGTTTGCTTTGATGTTTTAATTTATAACATGTAATAATTTAATTTATCAGTAATTAAATATATCAATGAACATTTAATAATAGGCTCCTTAACAAAATACGAATGAAAATTGTATTACGTAAGCGACCTTAGGTATTACAGCAATTGTTAATTTAATTAAATGGGTTCATAAACCGTAATAAACAAAGGAACAAAATATTACTGTTTTGTGGTAAGGTAACCTATAAATGAGTTTTCTGATCAGCATACATTAAAAATATGTAGAAAAATATAAATAATCAAAGATACTCGCTAAAACAAATATGAACAAAAAGCAGAAAAAATCCGTAATTGTTTATTTATTGTTTATGATTTATTTTGTAATGAAATGAATATGAAATTTATATTTGAATTTAATAATTTCATAGAGAATTAAGTGGGACAATGTTTGATACTTTCCCGTTGTAACTCACTTTGTCGCTCTACGATACATCGGTCGGTGTCTATCGCACTAATTGCTTACATAAACATGAACACTGCTTTGTCAACCACATTTCCAAACCATTTTGCAGAAGGCTACTACTTCATAAAGGTACTTCAAAATAGTCGTTAGTTATATCGAAAATTCACTTACCTTTAGCTAACATTTTTCAATTAGCTTTTATATTTTATGTTTATACGCCCAAAAATAAAAAAAGGTAACCTGAACCATTGCAGTTTACAAGCCTTCGAATTACTCCTAACACATTCTATAAGCACATTACTTATAGAGCCACACTAAAAAACTGCTATCTAACTACAAATCTACTTCTTTAAAACTGTTAGAACATTACATTACATTGAATTGTAATTTACATTACATTGAAATGAAGGATATCCTGTTCAAAATCTGGAGCTTAGTCGTATAAAAAAAATTAACCAATTCGGTTTCAAAACTGTACTTTGAACCGATTCTTTCTTTACTAAATACTAAAAGTAACTTTATATATTCAAGAAACAAGAAGCCGGAAGGCCGCAACTGAGTTTCAAGTCAAATAGGTCAGATGTTTGCTGCCCGCATTGTCTGTAAACAAAACTTCATCGGAACTACGCTAAGTATATCATATTTAACAACAGACGTATTATGAACATTCATCTATAAACCTATTTATCTTTTTAAATTATAGTATATAACTAACAACCTACAAGCGTTGTAGTTAAAACCAAAAAGTTTTAGTGTTGGAAGCTTAAAGTCAAATATTAATCGTTATGCCTTGAGGCATTCCAAAATGTGTACTTATACAAAATCGTGTAAAATATTCTATTTATATCTTTACCCTATCATTTGATTATGACTAGAGTCTTTCAGCTCAGTTTTACACCGTACAAAGTGAGGCACTTCTTTTAACATTCACATTTATCGTTAGCGTCGTAGCTGGTTACATCTGCTACGAATGCGTAGCCTATGAACAAGCGCTACAATCACGATCGTAGCAATTCAGTTGATGCAACAGTTACATAATGCAGCGGAACCCGCAAATAGTAGATATTTCGATTTGGCGTCCGCGTAGCAATAAATAACAATAACAATTAGTCGCGGCGGTTTCGATGCCGCAGTTCGGCATCTCATTTGTTCAAACATTGACCTCATTACTGAAACCTTTGTTCAAGTGTGTTGACACTTCGTAAATACACGTTTCGTCGATTAAAACTGTAAATATATTCGTTAAATGTATTGTTAATATTTACTATTAAGTTTTGTTTGAGCTTCTCAATTAAAACATGTACTTGCTTGTTAAAATCTACGTTCTTGTTACGGTAGAAAAATATTATTTCAAGTTAAGCAGTGCTATTTTTATATGAAACTAGCTGACCCGGCGAACTTCGTATCGCCTAACAGTCGATTCTTTAATTTTATTAATTTTTTTTTATTTTTTAGAATTTTTCTCTCCGTAAGAACCATCCTCGTACTTCAAGGAATATTTTAAAAAAAGAATTAGCGAAATCGGTCCAACCGTTCTCGAGTTTTGCGCTTAGCAACACATTCAGCGACTCATTTTTATATTATAGAGATAAATTTACAGCTTACGTCTTATTTATAAAAAAAGTGGCTAAAGAATAATAACATTTTGTAATAGCAGATATAGGTCCTTATAAAATAAAATTTCCAGATATGATATAATATAATGCATAACCCCAAGATTACGTTAGAGATTATGCTTCGCTCCAAGCTATTGCAGTTCACTGTGGAACATAAGCATCTCAAAGCCATCATAAGCTCTCCAAGTTCGCGATAGATATCCTCCCTCTCGAAATTCTCATCCAGCATCCATCGGCGATCTTGCACAACTTATTGGTTCAGCAGTTTGAAGGTTACCCTACACTACGTTTGCTAGGTCTCCACTTCAAAACTTGTCTGCTATAGCATATATTGAGCCTGTAACACAGTGACGTCGCTATTTCAAAAAAGGGAAAGCCACCCTCTCTCTTCCCGTGGGTGTCGAAAGAGCCGACTAATGGATAACACAGTTCCACTACCACCTTGGAATTTAAAAAGCCGACCGATGGAAGGATCAACCAACTGCTGGCTATAAAATACACAGGCCGAAGACGGGCAGCAGCGTCTTCGACGCGACAAAGCCAGCCCTGTGGTCACCAACCCACCTACCTAACGTGGTGACTATGGGCAAAACACATGAGTTGTGGAGGCCTATGTCCAGCAGTGGAGTGCGATAGGCTGCAGTAATGACGATGATGATGATGATGAATGATGACGGCACGCACTATAACATAAAAATCATCAATAACTATTCAATAACAACATATGTATTGATAAGCATTACTAGACACGATATGAAATAACAATATTAACACTAAACTCAAAAGAAAGCATTAAAATAATTCTTATAATTCACAATTAATTTGTATTAAAACGATTAGCACTCATGCGAACATAAATGTCTTTTTGAAATGCCGAACTATTTATTCAATTCCATTTCGATAAATGGTTACGCTATTAATACAGTTATTACGTTTTTATAAGTTTAAAGTTGCTTCTCGTAATTAATTAACAAAGCGATGTCATATTGGAAAGATTATTTATTAAACTAAGAAATATACATAATTTATAAAAGTAACTAAAAGGTTCAAAACTTATACGTACTAATATTACGACTGTTACCTATATCTTCAAAAAAAGAATATATCTCTCTGTGTGTGTGCGTGCCTGCGTGCGTGCGTGCGTGTGCGCGTGCGCTTGCGTGTGTGTGTGTGAGTGTGAGATTGATTTTGTTTTATACTTTTTAACTACCCTACTTAACTGAAACCCCATAGTCATGCCTATAATCAACCCCATACTCAACCCCAGTGTTCATCAGACTAAGCATAAATAGTCTGGTTAATAAGGTTAATCCTTAAAAATCAACAATTCAATATATTATAGTTAAAAATTAAAGAAATCGTTTATAAAGTAAAAGAACTACATGTACTCATTATCTACACAAATAAATAAAATTGGAGTGTCTGTTTGTAATATTAAAATGACCGCTTTTTACTTAATGCATATCTATGTATACATGACACATATACCAAAATAACATTTTTTACAATTTTTGTCTGTCTGTCTGTCTGTCTGTTTGTTCCGGCTAATCTCTGAGACGGCTGAACCGATTTTGACAGGTCTTTCACTGGCAGATAGTGGATGTAATAAAGAGTAACTTAGATTTTAGAAATTTATTTATTTTGTAACTCTGTGAAGTAAACAATATTTTTTGATATCACACGCGGACGAAGTCGCGGTCACAGCTAGTAATATAATATGACTGAAATTCTACTAGAACTAATAACTTTACTAAAAAAAGTCGGCATCAGCGAAAAAGTACATCTATATACATATAGGTTATTTTGACAATTTTTTTTTCATTCTTTTAGTATAAAAGCAATTTCCTGGTCTTTTATTACTTTATATACTTGTACCGTTACTACGCGATCCCCGCATATGACGAACATTTGTATTGGCCATACAGGTGTTTGCCGTGGTCTGGGTATTTGTGCAGTCCTTGTGGGTCTCCCCACCGTGCCTCGGAGAGCACGTTAAGCCGTCGGTCCCGGTTCTTATCATGTACATCTGATCTGATCTGAGCAATCGTTACTCACAGTAGGGAATATATCCGCCAACCCGCAGTGGAGCAGCGTGGTGGATTAAGCTCTGATCCTCCTCCTACATGGGGAAAGAGGCCTATGCCCAGTAGTGGGATATTACAGGCTGAAGTGTTATTACTTTATATGGTATCTTAATTAAATAAATAAATAAATATATATACGAGTAATTCGAATATCTTATATCATAATATCTTAATTTATTATATTTGAGTTGTTAATCGAATTTTACCTAATATATTATTATTATTATTATTATAAAACTTATTTATACTATTAATATATAGTATGGACAACTTTTATTATTATTCTTCATTCAAAGTTAGATATAATTATATCTTCTTCAGTTTTTAAGCTTTTGTTATCCTTAACAAGACCGTTTTTCATATTTTATCACACATTTCAAATACAAATTTTAGGTCTTAATAGCAATCTATTCCTAGTTCAGGTTTTTTTCCGTATCTTTATGGTATTTGTTTAAAACGCACTGCACGGTAGTACGCTCTTAACATCGATATGTAGGTATAATTGCTTTCGTCCATGAATATTACATAACTTGCAATCCGTGGAAATATATTTAGTGTTTAATAGGAGATTGTTGATAAAAGTAATAAGTACGTCTACGTCATTAAGTTTATTGGGGGCAAATCGTTTTTACATTGTACGTGTTTGTTTCATTTTTTTTCTGTTATATTTTAGTCCTTACTACTGCTAGTGTATACATATTACTTTTTTAGGCTTCGTGATAATATGAAAAATGTGTTTAAAATTTTTTTTCAATACTTCTTCTGAACGTAAAGTAATAATATCTTTTCCTGTCTTATTTTTCAATTCTTATCTAAAATAATAAGCTTGTAAGGTAGACACGTATTCTTATCTTAATAAATAACCTTAAATGAACACCTAATTCACCATTTATATTTCACACACTGAACATTAAAATCCAATTGATGTTCTTTTCAATTATTCTGCATTGAACAGGTTCTTCAATAATTAGGCACGTTTATGATTACAACAACGTTACTACTTTATTCATTTAAGTGTTAAAGTAAACCAATTTAAGCAGAATAATTATGTACAACTAGCTGTGCCCACGACTTCATTCGCGTGGAATTTTGAACAAAAATTGTTCAGTTCGCAAAGTCATAAAATAAGTTTCTAAAATAAAAGTAGCCTAAATTACTCCTTACTACATCAACTAGCCGTTTCAGAGATTAGCCAGAACAAACAGACAGACATACATACAGACCAAAATTGTAAAAAATGTTATTTTGGTATATTTACCGTGCATACATCCATCCATGTGCATTTAGTGAAAAGTTGTTATTTTAATATTACAAACAGACACTCCAATTTTATTTATTTGTATAGATGACTTATTAGTGTTTAAACGCAAAAGCTTCAATTTTACATTTTATTTTATTTTATAAAATTATTGAAAACTAGCTGGTTACTACACTGGCTGGAACTTTGCGCCGTCTTATTTTTTCGTGAATATTATATTCGTGCGTGTGTAATATAATTTTCAATTTTCTTTGATACTAACTTTATCCTAACGAAAAAAGAATACAAAAAAAAAGAATTATCCAGTTTGGTACAAACATTCAGCAGTTATATTTACATTTCGGCGATTTATTTAAATGTAAATAGATTAGTTTAGATATTGAAAAAGTTGCACCGAATCCTAAAACCCACGTAATATATCGAAATTAGTTCGATTTATAATTGAAAATAATATGGCGGCTATTCGGTGAGTTGCTGCACTCTGGTTACCTACTGAAAATGGTTTATTAAAACATATGACGCAGTGCGCGTTCCCGCGCTATGGATTCCCATTGTGGACCAAAGCACAACAGCGTAGGCGTGCTTCTGAACGATACTTTTATAGGTAATATTGCGGTTTTAAGTGTAACATGTTCTATACTAATAAATGAAGAGCCGGTTTTTTTTTCGGTTATATTGCGAAAACTACTGAACCGATCGGAATAACACTTATATCATAAGATGCAGCGTATTTCAGAGGTTTTAGTATATGGTATGTTGGTGATTACTTCTCGTGTAAAAAAATATGGACGGATAGAGGTCGCTAGTGTATAACATACTTAGTATAATAAAAATTTTACGCATCTGCAATATTTTTTATGGTTTCATTCATGAAGGAAAAGGTTTAATAAAGCCTTTATTTGCCGCGTAATTTTGTTCGATTCACGGATACATTCATACGTGTGTGTCTAAGAACTTCTTCTAAATGAACTTGAAATTAAAAGACGAATTTTGCACTAAGTAAACTAATAGTAATAATAGCAGTACTAATCATAAGTTGAATCTAAGGTCTGGTGAACGTCTGGTATTGAACGAACGGTTCATGTTTTCTATCCAGTAAAACCGATAATATCCAATAAAATAATATTTAAAAAGGCAAAAAAAAATACATATTGATTTTTTGTAATATAGTCCACTAGCACTACTCAGTGCCAATGGGCTATATTATCAAAAATCAATAGTCAGTGTCGCGGAAAAATATTACACAGAAAGAAAAACTTTAAAAATATATTAGTAATAATAAAACCAAGCCTAGTAGTCCTCACTTGTTTAAATCGAGTAATCAGTTTGATAAAACGTCGCTTTATTTGATACACAACTTTAACTAAATTTGTAAGACAAATGAATAATGATTCATTTACAAGAGTGATTCTCAGAAGTCGGCTGTTACGGCTTTTAATGCGTAAAAGACAACAGCTACAAGTAATTGCTTTCTCCATATATCTCCATAGAGGTTTAATCTCAAATCACATAAGGAATGCCATTCAGTCCTCGCCGTATAATAGCGTAATTCCCCGCATTGATGTTGAATTTACCCTGGCGGTACTCACTAATGAAATAAAGCTACTTTAACGAAATTAATTACTTGATTTTCTTATATGTTATATATTAATACGTGAAGCTAAAGCTTTGTACCCCTTTTTACGAAAATTGCGCGAACGGAGGTGTATGAAATTTCGCACATTTGTAGTTTATATATAGAAGGAGTGCAGAATGCTAATATATTTTTTAATTGTGAATAAAAATACATTAAATCAATAAAAAAAAACATTACACACACTATATTATACGTATATTTGACACACACACGCACATATACTCTTTTCTCTACTATACTATATAAAATTCTCGTGTCACAATGTTAGTTAAAATACTCCCCCGAAACGGCTGGACCGATTTTTATGACATTTTGTGTGCGTATCGGGTAGGTCTGAGAATAGGCCAAGATTTTTCATACCACTAAGTTATAAGGGAAGGGGAGATTAAGGGGGTTAATATCATATATGGCAAATCAACGTTTGCGGGGTCAGCTAGTTATAATAGAAATGTAGCGTCGCTGCTGTATTCGAGTACGCTTCAAAAGCATTTTTAAATCGTTTTACACAAAAAAATGTTATTATTTAATAAATTAATTATAGTTACTGTGGAGACTAACCTAATCGAGCTTAGGATGAAATGTTTTGAAATAAGATATTGTAGCTTTATATTATGTAAATGAGTAAATTGCATGACGTAACGAATACACAATAAATCCTAACACGAGTTTTAGTGAAAATTATTCCTTGCAGCACTAAACCTCGAAGTACTCAGCGCTACTGTAATAGACAAGCTATACCTTTATGTATATAATCTATTTTCCGGTTCGCTTCACGCTGTACGGTTCGGCTTCAAAATTTACGGTGCAAGACCAACAGAGTTTATCAGTAGAAAAGAATCGATTAGTCTTTCCTTTTATTCTCGACCTGAATTCGTAAAACCAAAAGTGAAAAAAACTGTTTAAATACTAACGACTATATTATAAATGCTGATTAAGGAGTAAGTTGAAGGGTGTAAAATATTAATACAATAATAATAATTGGGTTTACAGGTAAACGAAAAAAAACCGACTTCAATTATATCGACAAGTAATACAAACGTAGGTAGACGAAAAATTAGTCAAGTAAATACGCATTATCAGAGATTCCTCCAAAAGTTGTAATCAGATCTCGATGAAATTTAAATGACAAACATCGATTTCTCTGGGATCCCATCATCAGATCCTGGTTTCCTTATCATGGTACCACACCAGGGATATTTCCTTTGCAACAAAAAAAGAATTATCAAAATCGGTTCATAAACGACGAAGTTATCTCCGAACATACATTATATATACGGTCGAATTGAGTAACCTTCTCCTTTTTTGAAGTCAGTTAAAATGTTTTATAGTTCTATACTACATGGGACTATTCGGCTGGATACCGAATACTATTTCTACCTACAGACAATGCCCAACTCATATCATTACAGCCTATACAGTCCACTGCTAGACATAGGCCTCCATAAGTTTACGCCAAAAATAACGTGAACTCATGTGTTTTGCCCATAGTCACCACGCTGGGCAGGCGGGTTGGTGACCACAGTATTGGCTTTGTCGCACCGAAGACACTGTTGCCCGTCTTTGGCCTGTGTATTTCAAAGCCAGCAGTTGGATGGTTATCCCGCCATCGGTCGGTTTCTTAAGTTCCAAGATGGTTGTGGAACCTTGTTATCCCTTAGTCGCCTCTTACGACACCCACGGAAAGAGAGGGGGTGGCTAAATTCTTTAGTGCCGAAACCACACAGCACCAACCAACCAACTCATATATGCTCGATAAAACATATGACTTTTTAATATACGTTTCGTTGTACGAAACCCTTTATATACGAGTTTAACTCTCGTCTCGCACTTGGTTATTTTGCTTCATACAATGAAATAAAAAAGTAATAAGCTTCATGAAGACTGCATAAACTTTTTCCTTTGCTTTTCCACATCTTGACCGCAAACAGAGATGAAATTTATATACTACTAGCTGACCCCGCAAATGTTTATTTGCCATATATGTTATTAACCCGCTTAATCCCCCCCTTATAACTTAGGGGTATGAAAAATAGATGTTGATCGATTCTCAGACCTACCCGATATGCCCACAAAATTTTATTAAAATCGGTCAAGCCGTTTCGGAGGAGTTCAATGTTTAACACCATGACACGAGAATTTTATATATTAAAAGATTTTCTTTTAACAACTTTTAGTTTAAAATTTCATTAAATAAATAGGTATATAATTAGTGTCGATGGAAGATATTTAAGAAAAAAACTTTCATTACTCAATCGTTTCAGAGAATTTTAGGAAATTTTATCTTACATTAAATATTACGCGAAGTAGGTACCTACTTCCTATTTTATAATTTGTTAAAACAACTTTACTTTTATGCTAATAGAAATGAATTGTTAACTATCTTCTTTTTGCGTTTCACCATTGATAAGTAAAAGGGATTATTAAACTAATTGAGTCACGAGGCCCCCGAGGACGGGCCACACCGCTGTTTGTAACGGTATTTTTTTTTTGTTTTATTAAGTTTTTACATAAACAGTAATGTAAACTTTTTAATTTATAAAAATACCGTTAAGCACAAAATAGTCCTACTAAACCAACAAATGCCCATAGAAGTCTTAAATACAAACCACACTCGGTCACAATTCTTCTGCAACTGCACACGCTGTGACAATATTCACAACAGATGTCTAGACTATGCACAGCATAAATGACGGTTTTTGTAATCTGCAATTTTACGAGCATGTCTCGCGGCAACATATAAATCAGAACTATTAGCATTAAACCAACTTTTGCGAGGGAATTTTTGAAGCTAAAAATAATTTATATCAAATCTAATTTAAAACACCTAAAAGAGTACTAACATACTAAAAAAGTACTAAAAAAAGTACTAACATACTAAAAAGCACTGTACATATTTTCCAAATACTTTAATTGTCATTGTTGTAAAAGAGTATATAAAATAGCTGGGCCCCGCGGTATCAACCGCGTAGATATGAGAAAAAAAAATAGCCTCCCTTCTTCTTAAAGCATAACTAACCTTATTTTTTGAATAGTTTAAATTCTTTAGTTGCGGATACCGGTAGATCAAGTAATAATCAATAAAATGATATATCATTTATGTGGAGTAGTTTTGAGATTTTTCCTAAAGAGGGAGGCAAACATCTTAATCTTAGCATATTAATATATATGATATCTGTATAAAACTATAAATTTCTTTAAAGTTCAATAGAACAAGTAAATAACTGAATATTTCACATAGTACATAAGTTTTAAGTTAAACGTGTAAAACAATTTTATTACTCATTTCATATCAAATAAGATTTTTTAATTAATCTTAAAAAATTTAAAAAAGAAACGTCTGGTTCCAAAGTTGTTCACTAATATTGAAGCTATGATTAATATTGCTATTACGATGAATTCGCTTTTGATTAAGCAGCTGAGATAGTCGGCAAAATTCTCTTAAACTAAGATTGCGAATAACGAATCATCCTGATTCCCAATCCTTGTAAAAGTGTACCTTACAGAAATGTTATCTTCTATAATAATAATATATATAAAAGCGAAAGGTCACTCACTCATCACGAAATCTCCGAAACTATAACACCCACAAACTTGAAATTCGGCAGGTAGGCTCCTTATAGGACGTAGACATCCGCTAACAACGGATTTGACATAACTCAACTCCTAAAGGGGTAAAACGGGGGTTGCAAGTTTGTATGAAAGTCCTATGTTTTTGAAGTAAGAGACTTGAAATTTAAAATGTATGCTCTATAGATGATGAGAAGGTGTCCAAATAATGTATCTTTAGAAATCAACCCCCTTTTGGGGTTAAAACGGGGGATGGTAGGTTTACTCACTCATCACGAAATCTCCGAAACTATAACACCTACAAACTTGAAATTTGGCAGATAAGCTCCTTATAGGGCGTAGACATTCGCTAACAATGGATTTTATGAAACTCGACCCCTAAGGGGATAAAACAGGGGTTGGAAAATTGTATGAAAGTCCTATGTTTTTGAAGTAAGAGACTTGAAATTTAAAATGTACGCTCTTTAGATGATGAGAAGGTGTCAAAATAATGTATTTTTAGAAATCAACTCCTTTTTGGGGTTAAAACGGGGGATGTTAGGTAGACTCCCTCATCACGAAATCTCCGAAACTATAACAGCTACATATTTGAAATTTGGCAGGAAGGCTCCTTATAGGGCGTAGACATCCGCTAAGAACGGATTTTACGAAATTGGACCCCTAAAGGGGTAAAACGGGTGTTGTAAGTTTGTGTGAAAGTCCCATGTTTTGGAAGAGACTTGAAATTCAAAATGTATGCCTTATAGATGATGAGAAGATGTCCAAATAATGTATCTTTAGAAATCAACTCCCTTTTGGGATTAAAACGGGGGATGGTAGATTGACTCACTCATCACGAAATCTCCGGAACTATAACAGCTACAAACTTGAAATTTAGCAGGTAGTTCCTTATAGGGCGTAGACATTCGCTAAGAACTGTTTTTAAGAAACTCGACCCCTAAGGGGATAAAACGGGGGTTGCAAGTTTGTATGAAAGTCCTATGTTTATGAAGTAAGAGACTTGAAATTTAAAATATATGAAGTGTCCAAATAATGCACCGTAATCTATATATATAAAAGAGAAAGGTGGATGGTCTATCCATCCAGGTTGGACAAAGATAAAATTTGGCAGGGTGGTAGATTATAGTTAGCAGACGTCCGCTAAGAATGGATTTTACGATATTCCACCGCTAAGGGGGTTTAATTGGGGTTGATAGTTTGTATGAAATATATACAGCCTGAAAATAAAACTAAAAATGTGGTGTATAGAGAGGTTTTATAAAAATAACTATTGAATTATACTAAATAGTGCCTTTTAAAAAGTTACTCAGTTTGATAAGCATCTCAAGTGACTGAAATAAAAAAATAATTTGCGTTAAACATCTTAATAGTAATGCATATCTTCATAACCACGCGGACGTAGTCGCGGGCAACAGTTAGTGTATTATAAAACAAAGTCGCCAAAATTGTATGTGATCGATTCGCTCAAAATCTACTGAACGAATTTTCATGCGGTTTCACCATTGGAGAGAGGCCTCCACCATTGGCAAGAGGAAGGTTTATGGAACGGCTAAGCCGATTTTGATGAGAGTTTCACTGGAAGTTTGCCGGGAAAACTTTGTGACACACTAATTTCAACGCGGGCGAAGCCGCGGGCACAGCTAGTCTTATATATAAAATTCTCGTGTCACAATTTTAGTTAAAATACTCCTCCGAAACGGCTAGACCGATTTTTATGAAATTTTGTGTGCATATCGGGTAGATCTGAGAATCGGCCAACATTTATTTTTCATACCCCTAAGTTATGAGGGGGGATAAGGGTCTTAATAACATATATGGCAAAACAAAGTTTGCGAGGTCAGCTAGTACTTCTATAAATCTACCTTTTTATAATTGTGTAAACATAAATGAAATAATATCTATACGATAAAACATTAATTTATAATATAAAAGAAAATAAATCACAATTTATGTAAATTCAATATATAATTACGGAAGAAAATCATAAAATCATATTTTCTTATTTGCACAAAATTTATTAAAATTTCACAGTAATTATGCCATGCTTTATTTTTTATAATAATTACATCATTTTCTTGTATAACTCAACAGGAATTACGTCGCTATTACTGCTCAAACTAACTTAGTAATTCCTTTACAAACATTAAACTTATGATGGATATCTTCCCGGTCTTGTAATGACTCGGGCTCTCCAGTCTAGGCTATTTGTATCTAAAACTGCCGTTACTATTTTAATTAAGTAACTTAAACTCCTACGATATAATTTTGCGCATTTCAGATTTAATGGATATTTTGTAAATAGACAGATATTTATTTGTTCAGTAAATAAATTCAAAACTAACTACTAATAAATTCAAAAGAAATTAGGCTTGACGCCGCGTTGGCGCAACGGTCACAGCCATGGATTGTACCTGTTGCGCTGGCGGTTGCGGGTTCGATCCCCGTACATGACAAACATTTGTATTTGCCATAAAGATGTTTGCCGTGGTCTGGTTATTTGTGCAGTCCTTGTGGGTCTCCCCACCGTGCCTCGGAGAGCACGTTAAGCCGTCGGTCCCGGTTGTTACCGTGTACACCTGATAGCGATCGTTACTCATAGTAGGGAATATATCCGCCAACCCGCATTGGAGCAGCGTGGTGGATTAAGCTCTGATCCTTCTCCTACATGGGGAAAGAGGCCTATGCCCAGTAGTGGGATATTACAGGCTGAAGCGTAAAAAAATAGGCTTTCAATACATATATTATAAGAACCATAAGAGAAAGTAACCTTAAAATCACTAGTTTTTTTTTTTTTTTTTAATTATCATGTAATTTCCATACTGTACCCGACAAATATATTCCTATCTCTATAATAATAGCTAACAAAGTTTTTCTTAAGTACTAGGTTTAATATAATGTTAGTAAATGTGATGTAATATTTGACTCGCTCTTGGCTGTACAAGTAACACTAAAGCTGAAAAAAACTACACATCATTTTATAATAAGAAAAAGATGACACATTTTTAAAACAATGTCTATATTAACTATCCCCAGGTCAATTGAAAACAAGATTAATGTTTACACTTTAGTAACATAGCAGTAGTTTAGTGGTAGTGAAATTTTATCCAATAAATAACCAATAGCAATTACAAATACAGTCCAGTTCGTTTCAAATGGCAGGCGTCATTGTTAAACGATTAGTCCTGTGGCTTCGAATGGGCTGCGATTATTTCACTAGTTAGTGGATTTAGTGGGCATATTTCGCTTTTAGTTTACCTCTCTACCGTAATCTGTTAAAATAAAACCAGTTATATATAAAGCGACTGCATTGATCCTAAAATATTTTATAATTATGATATGCTTTTTAAACTAGCAAAATAACATTGAAATTTTAATGACGCTATGAATTCGCAATAAGCCTAAACAACACACTGCCACGCACAACCTACATAAGTTTTCAGCTAAAATTAGTCTGTGTATTTCGTTATGTTACGTAATTTATGTTACCTTCGACTAATTATAATTTTCCGATACTGAATGATTTTAATTTGTTTTTCATGTTGTTTTCTAATGTTTACGCGAATTTCAATTGTTTCTCGTGTTTCATTAATTGATTATGTATTTAAAATTAACACTTAACAAGTGAAAACTTCTTTTGGCGCGCCGCACACACATTTTTTCGTAGTAAGTTACGTAGTAAGTTAGGCTGATCTATCACGCTCGGAGGTGATAGACTCGATCGGGTGATCTCGAGACCGCCGAGTGTACCCGAGCGAGAAAGCTACAGACAGGAAAGGAAATTATTTATATTTTTTCCAAATTGGAAAAAAAAGACGTAAACATTATGTATTGAATATCTTGGTGAGAGTAACTCAAAAGTGGTTAGGTAGTTATAAAATTAGCAGATGCAGGCTTCGTGCAGCATGCCTCATGCAAATGTCGGTGTTTGTAATCTACAGTTTTTACGACCGTTTTAAACAACGTCTACCGGAAGCACGTATAAATCACAATTGTTGGCTGTATGCATCAGACCATACTGTAAGCAAAATTCAAATTATATTTTAAAGTTGTTCGAGATACATATTAAGTTAAAAGGAATTTTAAACAAATAAAAAACACAAAAAAGTGTATATGTGCAATTCACACACAGCAGACGTGAAACTACTGATATATTTTTTTTTCGAAAGAATTGTTGCTGTTGGCGGCCCTACTGGCCTTTATAGTGTCGCCAGTGAGAGGGGCCGGGTACAATAGACTCCGGCCGCGAAGGAAGATAGGCTCCCATAAGAGAGCTGAGGGAAGACGTTCGTCCTAAGGGAGTCTCCTAGCTAGTTCGCATCTCGTCTTTGAAGGAGGAGACACTGTATAAGTGCTATGACGAAATTATTTCCAAACGCGTGCACTAATATATTCTATATCATTCTCTCCTATACATTTATGTTTTTTGGAACGAAGTTCCTTACGGCAGGCTTGACATTTGGCTAGGCGACCGAACTGAAAAAATATGATACTAAAACCGTAAGAAAAATATGTGTATGTAATATCAGTCACACGACTGTATAATATGACGTTTGTAAAACTAAAATATTACTAGTAAACTTTTTTTTTAATTATTTATGTTATTTTATACTGTCGACAAAAATAAATAAAGAAATATGTGTTTTTATTTCACTTCATAGTTTGAATTATTATTATTACTAGTGACCCGCTCCGGCTTCGCACGGGTATAAAATATAATTATAGCCTATGCCATTCACTGAAAAAATGATTAAAATTGATCCAGTAGTTTTGATTTATTCATTACTGCCCGTGGCCCGCACGCGTTGAGTAAAAGCCGGCCGGAACCGCCGCAAAAATCTGTAATATCTTCGAAAATATTCATTTAAATCATATGCTGTAAAGGGCCATATAGATCTATATTAAATCAACAATGTATTTAAGGTATTTAATTAGATAAGGATTAATGCTGTATTGGTTAAAATCGCTTTGAAAATTAGCCATTATTTGTCGTAAAAAGTAAATGACAAAAAAAATGTTATTGTGGGATATCCATAAGAGATAGACATACCATAGCGGAGTTTTCTGTAGATCTTTTCAATGTGTACAATACTTAGTATATTATTTTGATAAAACTCGTAGGGTTCAGGCTGCGTTTGCAATGTAAGCGGAAAAAGTGTAATTATTTACGACATCAAATTAAAAACCTCAAAAATAACAGTATTTTTCCACTATTTAATGGATGTTATTGTATATATAAACCTTCCTCTTCAATCACTCTATCTACTAAAAAAACTGCATCAAAATCCGTTGCGTAGTTTTAAAGATTTAAGCATACATAGGGACATAGGGAAAGAGGAAGCGACTTTGTTTTATACTATATAGTGATTATTATTTTGTTTGATTTATTTTATTTAACGGTATTTGTTATTTTCTAAAATACTAAATGTCCTTAATACTTTTATGTACTTTGTTAAAAACCAATCAACAAAATTAAAAAAAATCAAGAACTAGAAAATATATATATATATAAAATTCAACCTTTTTTTTAAAATTGTGTTGCTTCTATACTATCCGAAGGAACGTCGTTCCTACCTGGTGTCCCACGACACCAAATATTTTTTTATTGTGACGCAATTTTTGATTGATCGAGTTTCAAATTCTAACGAAGTTTCGACGATTCTAAGGAAGTTTCACTTCGAAACACTTACTATTTTTAATCAGAATAGGATAACGTTAATTCTATATAATAATAATAATAATAATAATAACCTCGTGAAAGCCGAGACTGAGAAAAAACGTAAATATCTGGATCTGGCGCACGAGATTGTCGACATGTGGGGTGTGGGGTCTGCTGAAATAATCCCTATCGTAATATCTGCCAATGGTTTGATCCCGGTTAGCCTCGCTCACCATCTGAGGCAACTGGGGATCCGGGACGGTTCGCTCGCAGCCAGGATGCAGAAGGCGGTGTTACTTGACTCGGCTAGGATTGTCCGCCGGTTTCTCAGCCTACAGCCCTAACCCCCGGCCGTTTGATCTCCCTGCCGGGGCGTATTCCTCCACCCGCTTATATTTATATACGTAAGTATAAGTAAATTTACTATATAATTATATAAGTAGTTATTATAATATATGTATCTATTATGTATTGGGCGGGCGGAGTGACATTCAGTATAATAATAATACTCTTTATTGTACACAACAACAATCAACACAATAACATATTACAAATAAAGAAGAGTGTACAAAGGCGGTCTTATCGCTAGAAGAGCGATCTCTTCCAGACAACCTTTGGGCATTTAGGGGACAGCGCAGTGAAAGCAGTAGGGAAGTGTACACAGAGAAGTGACGATTAATGTCACCTAAAACTTTATCATTAATTATCGAGTACAAATACACATACATACATATACAGCATAATACATACAAACATATATATAAACATACGCATAAAAAATACTATACTTATAAACAACAATATATAATTGTTAACAAGTCAATATTACTGTATTTATGTTTTCAATCGATGATGGGAACGATCGAAAATAAACATTGAAAACCTGATTTCATACGAAGGATTCTACTTATATACATGGAATAATTTACTACTACATTTACCTAAAATTTTTAAAAATTAATGTCGCAAGTAGAGTATCCGCCAAAACGCAGTGAAACAGTTTTAATAAGGAAAAAGGTCAATAAAGGTCAATGTGGGATAAATGCATGCTTCAGCAAAACTAAATATTATATATTATATTGTTAAAAAATAATGAAATATACCTCGGTACGTACTAGTCAGTACTAGTCGGCAAAAAGAACCGACTAGTCAAGCCTGAAGCCATTACTTTATTCATATTTCAATGCTAGAAGGTAATTGAAATTAAACTAGAAAATTCATGCCATACCTATCTAACAATAAATCTAAGCTAGATTAATATAATAAAACTGATCAAATTATGAATTTGTGAATCAGGCTGTCTTTATCGGTCATATTACCATATTATGGTAGGTACCATCATGTAAAAGGTATCAAAACAAGTAAACACTATATATAGTAGCCATTTAAAGAAACCAAATAAAGATTTTTAACCGACTTCAAAAAAGTGGGACTCTGCATTCGGGTGTATTTTTATGTGTAATGTTATGTACACCAAATTTGATGATTCTTTTTTCATTGAAAAGCTAGTGCTTACCGTGTGGTCCCGTTTAAATTTTAGTGCGACCTTTCAAGTAGTTTTTAAGTTATTCCATTATTATGTGTATTCATGTATCTATTGTACCTACTATAGTGGTCACTGTAAATTGATGTCGTTTTTTTTGTTTTAAAACAAACAATAATTTATTTTAATTACATAGTCAACAATTAAAAATTACCACATTCATAACAAAGAAACAAATTACTTATCAGCGCCACATTCATTTATAACATAAAAAGATCTGCGGTAGAGCCTTACACAAAATGACGGTCTCTTATTAAATTCAACACAAACAACTGATTAGAACCAACAAAGAAAATCTCTAGAGAACATTATAAAAGGAATTAATATTAAGATACCGCTGGGACACATAAAATTACACCATATCTCGTATTTAAAAAACACTGTTCATTGAAATAATAATGGATAGTTAAATCTTTACGCGCCATCACTCTTAGTAAAAATTCTTTGTTAAACAAAGTATTTTTTTTAAGTCATGCAAATTGTAAACAATTAATCGTCGTTTCATCACTTCAGCCTATTGCAGTTCACTGTTGGACATAGGCCTCCCCAAGTTCACGGCAGACATTATGGCGTGAACTCATGTGTTTTGTCCATAATCACCACGCTGGGCAGGCGGTTCGGTGACCTCAGAGCTCGCTTTGTCGCACTGAAGACGCTGCTGCCCATCTTCGGCCTGTGTATTTCAAAGCTAGCAGTTGGATGGTTATCCCGGCATCGCTCGATTTTATGAGTTCCATTTTGGCAGTGGAACTTTGTTATCCCCTAATCGCCTCTTTAATGCCGTAGCCCCACAGCGTCGTTTAAGTTCTTATAATCATTTAAAAACGATCAAAATATCAGTAAGTTGTAAGTTTATAATCTATAATAATAATATAATAATATATATAAAAGCGAAAGGTCACTCACTCATCACGAAATCTCCGAAACTATAACACCTGCAAACTTGAAATTTGGCAGGTAGGCTCCTTATAGGACGTAGACATCCGCTAAGAATGGATTTTACGAAACTCGACCCCTAAGGGGGTGAAATGGGGGTTGGAAGTTTGTATGAAAGTCCTATGTTTTTGAAGTAAGAGACCTGAAATTTAAAATGTATGCTCTATAGATGGTAAAAAAGTGTCCAAATAATGTATCTTTAGAAATCAACCCCTTTTTGGGGTTGAAACGGGGGATGGTACGTTGACTCACTGATCACGAAATCTCCGAAACTATAACACCTACAAACTTGAAATTTGGCAGAAAGGCTCCTTATAGGGCGTAGACATCCGCTAAGAACGGATTTTACGAAACTCGACCCCTAAGGGGGTAAAACGGGGGGTTGGAAGTTTGTATGAAAGTCCTATGTTTTAGAAGTAAAAGACTTGAAATTTAAAATGTATGCTCTATAGATGATGAGAAGGCGTCCAAATAATGTATCTTTAGAAATACACCCCTTTTTGGGGTTAAAACGGGGATGGTAGGTTGACTCACTGATCACGAAATCTCCGAAACTATAACACTTAAAAACTTGAAATTTGGCAGGTAGGCTCCTTATAAGACGTAGACATCCGCTAAGAACGGATTTTAAGAGAAACGACCCCTAAGGGGGTAAAACGGGGGTTGGAAGTTTGTGTGAAAGTCCTATGTTTTTTGAAGTAAGAGACTTGAAATTTCAAATGTAAGTTCTATAGATTGTGAAAAGGTGTCCAAATAATGTATCTTTAGAAATCAACCCGTTTTTGGGGTTAAAACGGGGGATAGTAGGTTGGCTCACTGGTCACGAAATCTCCGAAACTATAACACCTACAAACTTGAAATTCGGCAGAAAGGCTCCTTATAGAGCGTAGACATCCGCTAAGAACGAATTTTATGAAATTCGACCCTTAAGGGGGTAAAACGGGGGTTGGAAGTTTGTGTGAAAGTCCCATGTTTTTGAAGTAAGAGACTTGAAATTTAAAATGTATACCTTATAGATGATGAGAAGGTGTCCAAATAATGAATCTTTAGAAATCAACTCGCTTTTGGGGTTAAAACGGGGGATGGTAGGTTTACTCACTCATCACGAAATCTCCGAAACTATAACACCTACAAACTTGAAATTTGGCAGATAGGCTCCTTAGAAGGCGTAGACATTCGTTAAGAACGGGTTTTACAAAACTCGACCCCTAAGGGGGTAAAACGGGGGTTGGAAGTTTGTATGAAAGTCCTATGTTTTTGCAGTAAGAGACTTGAAATTTAAAATGTAAGCTCTATAGATGATGAAAAGGTGTCCAAATAATGTATCTTTAGAAATCAACTCCTTTTTGGGGCTAAAACGGGGGATAGTAGGTTGACTCACTTATCGCGAAACCTCCGAAACTATGACACCTAAAAACTTGAAATTTGGCAAATAGGCTCATTATAGGTCGTAGACATCCGCTAAGAACGGATTTTATGAAATTCGATCCCTAAGGGGATAAAACGGGGGTTGGAAGTTTGTATGAAAGTCCCATGTTTTTGAAGTAAGAGACTAGAAATTTAAAACGTGTGCTCTATAGATGATGAGAAAGAGTCTAAATAATGTATCTTTAGAAATCAACTCCCTTATGGGGTTAAAACGGGGGATGATAGGTTGACTCGCTCATCACGAAATCTCCGGAACTATAACAGCTACAAACTTGAAATTTGATAGATAATTTCCTTATAGAGTGTAGACATCTTTTAAGAACGAATTTTACGAAACTCGACCCCTAAAGGGGTAAAACGGGGGTTGGAAGTTTGTATGAAAGTCCTATGTTTTTGAAGTAAGATACTTGAAATTTAAAATTTATGCTCTATAGATGGTAAAAAGGTGAACAAATAATGTATCTTTAGAAAGCAACTCCCTTTTGGGGTTAAAACGGGGGATGGTAGATTAACTCACTCATCACGAAATCTCGGGAACTATAACACCTACAAACTTGAAATTTGGCAGGTAGGTTTCTTATAGAGTGTAAACAGCTACGAATTAATTTTACGAAAATCGACCCCTAAGGGGGGATCGATCCAAAAAACGGGGGTCGAAAGTTTGTATGAAAGTCTTATGTTTTTGAAGTAAGAGACTTGAAATGTACAATATATGCTCTATAGATGGTGAGGAGGTGTCCAAAAAATGCATCGTAATCTATATATATATAAAAGAGAAAGGTAACTAACTCACTCATCACGAGAACTGAAAAACCGCTGGATGGTCTATCCATCCAGGTTGGACAAAGATAAAATTTTGCAGGGAGGTATAGTCAGCAGACGTCCGCTAAGAACGGATTTTACGATATTCCACCGCTAAGGAGGTTTAATTGGGGTTGATAGTTTGTATGAAACTTAAACAGCCTGAAAATAAAACTAAAAATGTGGTGTATAGAGGAAAAGAGATTATATGAGAAAAATAACTATTAAATTATACTAAATTGTGCCTTTTAAAAAGTTACTCAGTTTGATAAGCGTTTCGATAAGTGACTGAAATAAAAAAATAATTTGCGTTAAACATTTTAATAGTAATGCATATCTTCATAACCACGCGGACGTAGTCGCGGGTAACAGTTAGTGTATTATAAAACAAAGTCCCCAAAAGTGTATGTGATCGATTCGCTCAAAATCTACTAACGGATTTTCACGCGGTTTCACCATTCGAGAAAGGGCTCCACCATTGGCAAGAGGAAGGTTTACGGAACGGCTAAGCCGATTTTGATGAGAGTTTCACTGGAAGTTTGCCGGGAAAACTTTGTGATACACTAATTTCAACGCGGGCGAAGCCGCGGGCACAGCTAGTTCTATAATATATATAAACGCGAAAGGTCATTCATCACGAAATCTCCGAAACTATAACACCTACAAACTTGAAATTTGGCAGGTAGGCTCCTTATAGGAAGTAGACATCCGCTAAGAACGTATTTTACGAAACTCAACCCCTAAGGGGGTAAAATGGGGGTTGGAAGTTTCTATGAGAGTCCCATGTTTTTGACATAAGAGACTTGAAATTTAAAATGTATGCTCTATAGATAGTGAGAAGGTGTCCAAATAATGTATCTTTAGAAATCAACTCCCTTTTGGAATTAAAACGGGGGATGTTAGGTTGACTCACTCATCACGAAATCTCCGGAACTATAACAGCCACAAACTTGAAATTTAGCAGGTAGGTTCCTTATAGGCGTTGACATTCGCTAAGAACTGATTTTATGAAACTCGAACCCTAAAGGGATAAAACGGGGGTTGGCAGTTTGTATGAAAGTCCTATGTTTTTGAAGTAAGAGACTTGAAATTTAAAATGTACGCTCTTTAGATGATGAGAAAGTGTCCAAATAATGCATTGTTATCTATATATATAAAAGAGAAAGGTTACTAATTCACTCATCACGAGAACTCAAAAACGCTGGATGGTCTATCCATCCAGGTTGGACAAACATAAAATTTGGCAGGGAGGTAGATTACAATTAGCAGACGTCCGCTAAGAACGGATTTTCGGTATTCTATCGCTAAGGGGGTTTAATTGGGGTTGATAGTTTGTATGAAATATATACAGCCTGAAAATGAAACTAAAAATGTGGTGCATAGAGAGGTTTTATAAAAATAACTATTAAATTACACTAAATTGTGCCTTTTAAAAAGTTACTCAGTTTGATAAGCATTTCAAGGGACTGAAATAAAAAAATAATTTGCGTTAAACATCTTGATAGTAATGCATATCTTCATAACCACGCGAACGTAGTCGCGGCCAACAGTTAGTGTATTATAACAATAAGTCCCCAAAAGTGTATGTGATCGATTCCCTCAAAATTTACTGAACGGCTTTTCATGCGGTTTTACGATGTGCCAATGCGCCAACACGCCAACACGCCAACACGCCAACACACCAACACGCCAAGGTGCCAACACGCCAACACGCCAATGCGCCAACGTGCCAACGCGCCAATGCGCCAACACGCCAATGCGCCAACGTGCCAACGCGCCAATGCGCCAAAACGACAGGACGCCAACAAAAATAACGAACCTGTTTAATAACGAACCGTTATTTATGATATTATATCTGTCCAGGTCCGGAAGAAGCCACTTCGCCATCTAAGGACATCGTGGCAGGATAGGAAATTGACTTACCCTTTTTGCGCTTGATAAAGCTCATTCATCAAGCATTTTTTATACAACTAGGTCGCCAAACAAGAGTACGGCTCACCTGATGGTAAGCGATTACCAGAAGCATTGCGAGCGTGTTGCCGACCTTACCCCGAATCTCCCCCAGGAGCTCTGGTCACCTTACTCACCACAGAAACACAACAATCATTTATTTATACTAACCTATATAACCATTTATCCATTCCGTACTCTCAGTTATTTTATGATATTGAAAAATTAAAACGAAAAAGATCCGATGAAAATAAAAAAAAATTACATTTAAGTTGTTACATAGCGAGCAATGAACAATTTGTGACTGTCACAAACAAAAAAAAACTGTATAATTATTATTTTATTTATTTATTGACGGCGGTGTTTGTAGTTAAACTCCTCCGAAACGGCTTGACCGATTCTCATGAAATTTTGTGTGCTAATTGGGTAGGTCTAAGAATCGAACAACATCTATTTTTCATACCACTAAGTTAAAAGGGGGGAGGGGGATTAAGGGGGTTAATATGGCAAAACAACGTTTGCGGGGTCAGCTAGTCTGTATTATCTATATCGATATTATATATTATATATTATTATATATTATATATAAAAGCGAAAGGTCACTCATCACGAAATTCCCGAAACTATAACACCTACAAACTTGAAATTTGGCAGGTAGGCTCCTTATCCTCCTGCGGCCCAATTTAATAGAGGGGACTTCCGAGGATGACCCAATGTCCTAATATTAGAACTAATTAATAAAGTACTGAACGCCCAGACCAAAAATTGTTTGTATCTGGTTAATCCCAATATTTACAGGTGTCATATTTTAGGGCTATTATAGTATTGATTTAAGCTTGCCAGACAAAAAGAAAAAATACCACAATCTTTTGTTCTTTATTTATCACATTGGGTTGTTACATTAACTTGAAAGCCAACTGAACAGTCTTAGAAATCTTATGAAAACTTAGTATTTAAACATTTAAACTAGTACAGATCAACAAATTAAACCTTTGCCTGCATAGAAGTTGCAATAATTATTTATCTTTCACAAAAATAACTCAATAATGACATTTAAAAAAGAAAAAAATGTAATTTAAATTAACTTATCAATGTTATTTAGACCATTTGTGTTTCATTATTAGCCTTCTTTTGCAAAAAAAAATATCAAAAACCCCACAGCGAATAGGAATCTAAAAAACAAAAAATAAAAAAATGTGCACAATAACAATACTGCTATTTAACATAATTAGTCTATTTTTTAACTGACTTCAAAAAAAGGAGGAGGTTACTCAATTCGACCGTATATATTATATATATATATATATATATATATATATTTATTTATGTTCGGGGATAACTCCGTCGTTTATGAACCGATTTTGATAATTCTTGTTTTGTTAAAAAGGAGATATCCTTAGTTTGGTACCATGATAAGGAAACTTGGATCTGATGATGGGAAACTCTCAAAAAGACGCATAACTTTTTACAGGGTGAACTGATTGTGATGATTTTTAATTTAATCGAAAGCCGATGTTTATCATGTGGTTACATTTAAATTTCATCGAGATCTGATTACATTTTTAGGAGTAATCTTTGATAATGCGTATAAAAAACGTTCAATTTTATTAACAATATTTGTAACTATAATACTTGACAATCTTTTAGCGCTGTAAAAAAGAAAATGTATGTGCCTGATGACCTAATACTATTATAAATTAAACTATTAGGTACAAAAATAACTATCCCGTTCTTTTTTTCTATATCACACGAATGCCAAAGCTTATTATTATGAACGAGATGCAACCCCATTAAAAAAAGCAATTTATATTATACCCGCCCGGCGTACTAGTACTAGTACACAAAAATTATCATCAAAAACACATGCCGAAAATGTCGTCATTACGGTTAACTAACAATTGTTACGCATAATTTAACTCTTTATCTCTAAAACAATAAAAAATACAGTAAGTATTAGATAAAGATTGTAAAGATATTTACAAGTTAAAGTAACCTCTTCTCGTTACCCGCGTCATTGCCACGACGTTTGGTGACAGAAGACTGAAGATACCCCTTCCCGGTCCCTTTATGCAGTGCTGCCATAATGCCTAATATATCCACAAACTAACCGACAGCGAAAACATGACATGGCGCGTAATGTAAACATGCCAGGTGTCGGTAAATATTTTGTTCTAGTATTATCACAGTGGGTCATTACTCCAAGTCTCTGTTTTCATACTTGGGCCTTCACTGCAAACTGATTTTGTCCTAGTATTATCACTTTGAACCCCAGGAGGTTATAGGACTTAGACATCCGCTAAGAACGGATTTTACGAAATTCGACCCCTAAGGGGATAAAACGGGGATTGGAAGTTTGTATGAAAGTCCTATGTTTTTGAAGTAAGAGACTTGAAATTTGAAATGTATGCTCTATAGATAGTGAGAAGGTGTCCAAATAATGTATCTTTAGAAATCAACTCCCTTTTGGAATTAAAACGGGGGATGTTAGGTTGACTCACTCATCACGAAATCTCCGAAACTATAACACCTACAAACTTGAAATTTGGCAAGTAGGTTCCTTATAGGACGTAGACACTCGCTAAGAACTGATTTTACGAAACTCGACCCTTAAAGGGATAAAACGGGAGTTGGAAGTTTGTATCAAAGTCCTATGTTTTAAAGGAAGAGACTTGAAATTTAAAATGTATGCTCTATAGATGGTGAGGAGGAGTCCAAATAATGCATCGTAATCTATATATATATAAAAGCAAGGTCACTGACTCACTCATCACAAGAACTCAAAAACCGCTGGATGGTCCAGGATGGACAAAGATTAAATTTGAAATTAGATTATAGTTAGTAGACGTCCGGTACGAACGGAATTTGCGATATTCCACCGCTAAGGGGCTTTGATTGGGGTTGATAGTTTGTATGAAACATATACAGCAGCTATAAGTTCGCCTGATAGGTTATTTATACTGCATCTTAAAAATAAATCTAAAAATGTGGTATATAGAGAGGTTTTATAAAAATAACTATTAAATTATACTAAATTGTTGTTAAAAAGTTACTTAGTGTGATATAAGCATTTCAAGTGACTGAAATAAAAAAAAATTGCATTAAGCATCTTAATATAGATAATATAGGTGGCATAAATTAAATATAATAATATTGCATTAACTGTAAGAGTATGCACATAAAGAACCACGCGTCAAGATAAATTAACCAGTTTATAGCTGTTAGATAAGAAAAAGGCTAAGTTTAAATTGTTAATCTAACTAGTTAGAGGTTAACAGAAGGTTCAGTCCTCAGTCAGTGTTCGTCTGATCAAGTACAGTTCAATCGTTCGCTTACGACTACCCCCGAAACAAAAATAAAAATGGTCAAATGTATAAAATGTACGAAAACTATTACAAAGAAACTACCTGGATTGCAGTGTAGCAAATGTAATAAGTGGTTACATGCGTTATGTGCCGGTCTTACTTCTAATCAATTGATCACCTTAAACTCCACCGAGGCTATCGACTGGAAGTGTAGAACTTGCGCGGAAGGTACTAAATCCAGACGTCTGTCATGTATCATGCCTGATCTCGAGGATGAAGGTGACGATAATACCGACCCAGAGTTTCTTATCCCAGACAACAATATAACGCAGCAAATATTACGGGAAATAAGGAATGAAATCAAGGGCATTGTTCAGTTTGAATTGCAACGTTCGCTTAAGTACTACTCTGACAAGATAGACGACTATGAGGAGCGCATGAAATTATATGAAACCAGGATCAAAACGGTCGAAAATCAATATGGTGATTTGAAAAATAATCTCAAAAACATGTCCTTAAAATATGACGTCCTTGAGGGGAAGTGCAACCAATTAGAGCAAGCACAACTATCCCAACAGCTGGAAGTCTGCGGAGTCAAGGAAGCGGAACGGGAAGATACGATGGAAATAATAAAGAGAGTGGCATCTAAAATTAACACCGACATCTCCGACGTCATCAAAGCATATAGGAAGAGGGTACCAGCCCACAAGCGTAATGAATCGAAAAGGATTGAATCACCACCCAACCCCATTACTGTTATTCTGAGGAACGGTGTGCGTAGTGCTTGGCTGGAAGCGAGTAAAATGGTAAAATTCTCAGCTCATGATATAGGGATGGAAGGTGAACAAAATCTATACCTACGCGAGTCTTTAACACCGGCTACTGCATATCTCCTTTGGAAGACAAAAGAAGAACTAAAGGTACGTCATGGCTTCAAATATGTATGGTGCAAGAATGGAACTGTCCTAGCGAGGAAATCCGAAAATGAGAAAATCATTTCTTTTCACTCTTTACAACAGCTGGATGTGCTTACTCGTAAACTAGAACAGTTAAATTAAATTATTTATATTTTAATAATTTGTACTATTAATATGTATTTCCTTTTGTTTAAAAAAAATGGATGACTCAAATTGTGACTCGAAAGAATTAACTTGTATTAACTTTAACGATTTTACAAATCAATTACCGAATTACGGCAAACCGCTATTGTTATTTCATGTAAACATAAGATCTACCCTCAAAAACTTTGCTGAACTCGAATACATATTATTAAATTCCGATAAAACCATTCATTTGTTGATATTAACTGAAGCTAATATAAAAGAAGACTGTGTTAATATGTACGAACTCCCAGACTACTCAATGTACTACGAACTTAGGCAATACAGGAAAGGTGGAGGTTTATTATTTTATGTTCACAATTCATTATCCTTCATTAGACATAGTGCTTCCAGTAAATACTTGGAATGTATTACTGGGGAGTTAATTCTAGACTTTAGTTATAAGTTAGGAGTTTGTGCAGTCTATAGACCACCGGATTATAGTAAAGAAGGATTTATTAATGAACTTTTATCCCTTGTCTCAAAATATAACCCAAAAAATAATTATGTTATTATTGGCGATATAAACTTAGACATTAAAAAATATAGCCCTATTACAAATCTTTACTTAAACTCCCTATCCGAATTAGGCTTTTACTCGGGTATAAATCAATATACACGAATAGAAAAACGCACGGATATAATTTGTAAATCTTGTGTTGATCATGTTTTTATTAGAAATGTCACTAATTGTGAAATATATACCGGCGTTGTAAAAATCGTTCTAGCCGATCACTGCATAACTTGTTGTGCGATCTTCGACGCGCGGCTCGGTACCGATGATTCACGCCTGCCTCAGCTGTTTACGAGAATAAATAATAACAATCTGCGAAGCAGGTTGTGCAGTGTTGACTGGAGCGAACCGCTTAGTTATAGTGATCCTAACGATATTTATAATTTTATTTACAAACAATTTAGGAATGCATATGAAATGAGTAAATATTGTGTAGAATATAAAAGCAAAAGAAACACTTGTAAATGGGCAAACAAAAAGTTAAAGTATATGTGTAAAAAACGGGACGAACTTTATAATATTTGGCGTGCGGATGAAAATAATACTGTAAAGAGATTATTATATAATTCGTATAGAAACAAAACAAACAAGTATACTCAGTTCATAAAAAATCGTAAAATTAAGAATGATATTTGTAAAAACTTTAAAAATCAACGAGAAATTTGGAAAATAGTTAATAATCTTACCGGAAAAATTGTTAAATGTATTGATGATGTGATTATTAAACATTTTAAGCAGGATCCGCTTAGTCTATCTAATAATTTTGCGACCGAATTTAACAATAATGTGAAAAGTATATGTATTGATTGTAATTTGAAAATGTTAAATTCAAACTCGTATGAAATAATACCAGAAACTTCAATCAGACTACAGCGAGCACGTGAAAAGGATGTTAAACGTATAATTTTGCTTATAAGTGACAGAAAAAGTCCAGGTTATGACGGAATTAGGGCAAGTGATATAAAATATACCTCCTCACATCTAGTACCAGTCATTACTCACCTCATAAACCAATGTATAGCTACATCAATTTACCCGGATATTTTGAAAATTGGCGTAATTCGGCCAATTTATAAGAAGGGAAAGCGTGACAATTATAATAATTACCGTCCCATCACTATTTTGTCATGTGTAGATAAAATTATAGAAAGGTACCTAGGGGATAAAATAAATAAATATTTAGCTCAACATTCAATCATTAATAATAAACAATATGGTTTTCAAAAAAATAAAAGCACCACCGAATTACTACGAAAATTTACTAATGAAGTTAATACGCATTTGGACAAAAAACTTCACGTGCTCGTTCTGCTCGTAGATTTTAGCAAAGCCTTTGATGTATTAAATTACAATATCTTATTCGATAAACTTTCGCGGGGTGGTATACAGGGTCCTTTACTGAAACTATTAAAAAATTATCATCTTAACAGAAAAACCACAGTAAGCTTATCTAAACAATGGAGTAACTTAATACCAACCACACGGGGCACAGCACAGGGCTCAATTATTGGCCCCACTGAGTACTTGCTATACGTAAACGACATGGTTAATATAATAAAGGAGGGCACTGTATACCAGTTCGCGGACGACACGTGTTTAGTGGTAGCTCAAAAAACAGTTAAACATGCCCAGGAAAAATTACAACATAATTTTAATCAATTATGTAAATGGGCACACGATGTGGGTTTGATAATAAACGCACATAAAACGAAGATGATACACATTCACTCGTCGCACAACCAGACAGACATCAGACCTACCATCGTGGCTCACAGCCACTCTTGTTTGCACTCCTCATGCAGTCTAAATTGTTCGTGTGAAGATATTGAACAAGTGAAAACACATATGTACATAGGCTTAATAATCGATGACAGATTTACTTGGGGCCCGCATATAGATCACGTGTGCACAAAATTAAGATCCTTATTAAGCAAACTAAGTATACTCAAAGCCAAATTACCATACCAGACACTGCGGCTCCTATACGTGGCCTTGGCTGACTCGGTTATCGATTACGGTGTCAGTAGTTACGGTAGATCCTGCAGATCAAACTTGGAAAATATTTACAATTTACAGTTAAGATTATTAAAAACAATTGTACCTAAACGCATACTTAATAATTATAAGAACAACTATAATCAGCTCTTTCGTCATTGTAATGTTATGAATATATATGATAAAGTTAAATTTTCTGTTCTAACCCAAATTAATAATACAACCTTGTTAAATGAAAAACTAAGACCTATAGGCTTACGTAAACTTGATTCAAACCTTAAATATCACGTACCAAGAACTAACAATAAGTATGGAAAGAGAACTGACGACTACTTAATACCCGAATATATTAACGAACTGCCCAGAGAACTGCAAGAAATGTATAAGAGTACCACGAAAACCAAATCACGTTTAAAAAAATATTTTTTACAAAAACAAACTGAATTAACTGAGTGACTCTCTGTACCCAGATAAACCCGCGAGGTTTTCGTGGTACTTAAATTTCAAATTAAAATGTATTTGTTATGTATTGGCCAATAAATTGAAAAAAAAAAAAAAAAAAAAAAAAAATAGCAATACATATCTTCATAACCACCCGGACGTAGTCGCGGGCAACAGTTAGAGTATTATAAAACAAAGTCCCCAAAAATGTATGTGATCGATTCCCTCAAAATCTACTAGACGGATTTCATGCGGTTTCACCAATGGAGAGAAAGCTTCAAGAGGAAGGTTTACGGAACGGCTAAGTCGATTTTGATGAGAGTTTCACTGGAAGTTTGCCGGGAAAACTTTGTGACACACTGATTTCAACGCGGGCGAAGCCGCGGGCACAGCTAGTTAAATATATAAAGCTTAACTTAAACTGAAATAGACGTGACCTATGACTAAAAATTATTTAAGAATATTTAATTACTTACTATAAGCTGTAGTTCTGCAGGAATCATTACCGATCATTATCTATTCAAATTCAAACCGCACGAAAACAACTTGTTATAATATCTAGCAAGGAAGATAGATGGCGCACCAATAAATATAACAAACAATATAATATAATAAAACATTAAATTAAATTCCCTACAAAATTAAAAAGACTGATATTTGCTTATTTATTGCTTTCCAGTATTTGACGATAATATTTGTTTTTTTTTTTTATATCTGTATTCATAGCCTATGCACTATGCATTATAATAGAATTATAATAGATAGCTACTCATTATTTTTAATCTGTTATGTAGTACTTTGTTGATCTTTTGGTATATTCCAAACTCGTTAAATCTGTGACTATATCTTAGAATGAAAATAATTAAGCAATAACAAGAAGATATCACTTTATTAGCGATGAGCTAAATTCCTAACAGTGCCTTAAAAGCTATAGTGCAATATTATAATTAACTCATGAGGCGTAATAGTATCAGACTTCATTTGTTTTCGTTATGACGAAGCGCCGAAGAATAGTTCAAGCTGACAAAATAATACAAAATGTTATATATGTATTCTGTTTATTGATGTTTTTACAGTTAAAAGGTGAGAATTTACCGGTAATAATTACAATTTCAGTCATAAATAGTGTTTAAGTTAAACATCTGCATTTGTTTATTTACTAGGTTATTACTCAAGCGTAAGTAATCCTGTGTTATTATATTCGACGGCTTCCGATATTCGAGTGGCGAATACTTCGAAATTGGGTAAAATAAATGCAATAATAAAGGGTTTGGAACAAGGCTCTGCTGTTGATTTCTTGTACAGAAAAAACTTAGTGTGCTGGTCGGATCAGACCGCAGAATTGATACAGTGCATGGAGTACAACAATACGCATTCTGGTGAAAAAGTGAGTAATAAAGCTATTTGTATCTCAATAGACTATTTAACTAAAACACAGTTTTAAATTAACCAATATTTTGTATTTCAAAACAGTAATGTACATATGTAATTACTTCAAATTTTAAGTAATTTAATGTAATAAATTACTTTGTAAGGTGTTTTTCAACATTAAAACTAAACAACTCAGTAAAACAAACACTATAAAAAGGCATTCAAAATTAATATTTTTTATAGGTACGCATCGTGTCAAAAGGATTAATTACTCCAACAGGAATAGCAATAGATTGGTATACTGAAAAAATATACTGGACAGATGGAGAAACTAATAGAATAGAAGTCATAAGTATAGAGCAAAAGCATAGAAAAGTTTTATTCTGGACCGATGTCGACCTAGCCAGAGCTATTGCAGTGGTACCTAAAGAAGGGTAAATTTAAATAATTATTACTGCCCTGCATAAAATTTTGCATGTGTCTAATATATTTATTGTATTTAAAAAAAATTATAAATTATTTATTTATTACATATAGTGGCTATTTAGCATGTTAAATGCAATTAGTTCATTCTCCTATTTATGTTTATGATATTTTAAGTCCCCTTGGTGTGCAGTTCTGTGTCCAACGAATTTGTCACTTTTTAATTAAAAATAATGTGCGAAATCTCCAACTAGAACTTTAATGTTATTGAATGCTATTCACATGTTGTTGTTGTTGTTGTTAATACACGGGCTATTTTCCGCAACTCGACGTCTTGATGCGCCTTTTTTGCGTGATCGGCTGGTGGGCACTATTCGTGCCAGCCAAGCTCCTTGAGGAAGCCGAGCAGACCCTTCACGTTGCCGACGACTTCCTGGAGCAACCTCGGTGTCCCGAGGTGTAGTGCCCTGTAGTTCGCCACACCACCGCATTCCAGCAGGATATGTGAGGCCGTTTCCTCTGCCTCCAGGCACGCTCTGCACAGGGGGCTGTCTGTAACACCTAGATTGTGTAAGTGCTTGTTAAGCAAGGCATGTCCCGTAAGCGCCCCGACCAGTAGTCGGAGCTGGGCTCTTCCATAACCGCGAAGTTTGCGGGACAATCCTGGGTTGATCGTCGGAAGAGCTTCCTTGGTCTGCCTGCAGGTAGTTAGGTTTGTCCAATATTCTTGGTGCATTACCTTGGTGTTGTGTCGCAGCTGGCTGCGCAGCCATCCGAATGGCAGAGGCAGAATGGGTTCGGGTCCGTGGACCCTCATCTCCGATCCATTCCTCGCCAGTCATTGCCTCGCGATCCACTGTGTCCCTTTATCCATTGAAGGGTAATGGTGTTTGTTTCACTTACCTTCGTCAGAGCTCGATGGCACTCGTATATTAGCCCTGATGTCATAATGTCGCTCTGTAGGGCTTGCAGGACCAATCTGCTATCGGAAAGTATTCGGATTGGAAAACCCTGTACCTCCCTAGACTTGATCGCTGTTGCTGCCATTATGATTCCCATACATTCCGCCTGGAAGACGGTGTTGTGGATTCCTAATGGCGATGAGATGTGGATATTCAGGTCTTCTGAGTAGACCCCAGAACCTGTACCTGTTGATGTTTTCGACCCGTCTGTGAAGATTCTTAACTCCCTAGGGTTGAGGCCTTCACCTGGGTCTTCGTGTAATTGTATTCTGTATCTTTTGTCGAATACGTACTGTTTGGGTATCCTGTCGGTAACCGCTTCGACGAGCGGTTCCCTCTTTGCCAGTTCGCCAAGTATTCCTGTATGTGCTACCTTTACGTTCCTCCAAAGGTTTAGCTTCCTGAGTCTTACCGCAGCCGCTCCCGCCTCCTGTTGGATAAACAGGTGCAGCGGCGGCAGGTTCAGTAGGGCTTCCAGGGCGGCTGTCGGAGTAGTCCTCATGCAGCCCGTAGTCGTCATGCAAGCTAGCCTTTGAAGTCGTTGTAGTTTTGCTTCACCGGTGATTAGTCTGGTTCTCGGCCACCAAACCACAGCACCGTAGCTGATAATTGGCCTGATGACGGACTGGTACAGCCACAGAGTGACTTTTGGGGATAGACCCCATTTCTTACCTATCATTCTGCGGCACTGCCAGAAGGCTATTGTAGCCTTGTCAATTTTGCTGTTGAGATGCTTGCTCCAGTTCAGTTTGCTATCTAGAATAATTCCTAGATACTTTACCTCCGAGCTGAACTGTAGCTCCGTACCGAACAGTCTAGGGGGTTTGTAGCTCCCCAATTGCCGTTTGTTAGTGAACATTACCTGTTCCGTCTTTCCAGGATTGACGGTGAGTTCGTTATCTATGCACCATCTCTCCACAATTCGTAGCGCCTGCTGTGTGACACTGCACACGGTACTGCTGACTCTGCCGCTGATTAGAATGGCGATATCATCAGCGTACCCGATCGTGAAGTAGTTGTGCTGGTTCAGTCTGGTTATAAGGTCGTTTACCACTAGGTTCCACAGTAGTGGGGAAAGCACCCCTCCTTGTGGACATCCTCTGGCTACCAGTGCATGTTGTGCCTCAGTTGATGTAAGTTTGATGACTCTTTTTCTGAGCATGTTACCTATCCAGTCAATCATCATCGGGTGTACCCCGTGCTTAACTAGGGCCGACGAGATGCTGTTGAAGTTAGTCTTGTCAAAGGCTCCTTCTATGTCGATGAAGGTGCCAAGACACATAGCCTTGTTTTCAATGGCCTCTTCTATTTTACTGACCACTGCATGTAGAGCTGACTCTGTTGATTTACCTTGGCTGTACGCGTGTTGGTTTGGATGTAGGCGTACTGTAGCTAGGGCGTTTTCTCTCAGATCCCGTTCGCACAGCCTTTCCAGAGTCTTCAGATGCTATTCACATAATAAAGCAATAAAATAATCATGCATAGATAACGCCCACTTCACTGTCATAAAAATCAAAGCTGTGTATTAATAAGTATATTCACTACATTATAGGAGATCATTCAGGAAATCATGATTTGAATGTTCTATATGCATTTGTAAGTTATAAAACTAATACAATTTTAAATTACAGATTGATGTTTTGGACAGATTGGGGTGAAATACCAAAAATTGAGAGAGCTGGTATGAACGGTGACCCGGCAACTCGCAAAGTTATTGTTAAAGACAATATCTTTTGGCCAAATGGAATAACAGTTGATTATAATAACAATTTGATATACTGGGTCGATTCAAAGTTGCAATTTTTCGATGTTATTGATTTTAATGGCAACAACAGAAGACGAGTTGTCAAGGAAGGATTAAAATATCCATATGCATTGGCTTTCTTCAATGACAGATTATTTTGGACTGATTGGAAAACATTGTAAGATTAAATGCTATTTTTAATATGTTAGCTCTGGTCCATGACTTTGTACACAGAAAATTTAATTTTCCATAAGTTATGCTATCAAAAGGAATAAATTTTCTATATAGTAATATCTTTCGTTTATGCTCCATATATCCGTCAGAGAGTGATTAGTCTGCATTAATAAAATTGCTACCAAATATTACAAGAATTTTACTTTTCTCTGTACTATATAACATAATTCTAATTTTAGGGTAATTTACTCATGGGATATTAACTCAAATGGTGTTATAAAAGAACTAATCAAATCAGATTCAGTACCTGTTGACATTAAAGTATACGACCCAAACAGGCAAGTGCTACCCAACGGAGATTATCCATGTAAAACCAGTGAGAACTGTTCACATTTATGTCTTTTAGCACCCAATCCTCCTGGTAAGTACCTACTTCTTCAAACTAAAATATATATCAAAAATAGCATTATTATAACCATCATTAGACATCATCACGATGTAGACGAATAATTGGGCATCTTCATTTTATTGATTTTCACTAAATTCTTCTCATAGTGTATTGTGTCTAACCATCTTCTTCTTCAAACTGTCCGACGGTGCTGCCAACCTCAAAAAGATTGATTTAAGCTACTTTTTTTTTTCAGGATATACATGTGCCTGTCCAACTGGTGTCAAGTTGAAAGAAGGTAGTAATACAACATGTTATAATGGACCCCAATCGTTTTTACTGGTGGCTCAAAGATCTTTTATATCAAAGATATCACTCGACTCACCGGACTATACACCTTATACATTACCATTGAAGGATTTGAAAAGGGCTCTCACAATAGACTTTGATCCAAAAACAGAATATATATACTGGGCAGACAGCTTGGTAAGTTCCAAAAAAGGAAATTCTTACAACATAAATATTAAGTTTAAATTAATGTATATAAATGAATATATTTTTATAATCACAGATGAGGTATTAATGTCTCAATCTTGGTAAAAACAAATCTTTCATTTTAAAAGTCTCAAAGGCGGTATTACGTCTTATCTAAAACCATAAAATTATAATGTTACATTTCTAGCTTCAACACAAAAAAAAAATTTTTACAACACCAACTTCTAGTGGCTTTTTTGACTAGATATTGACCAAAACTCTTTATTGATAGTAGGTATAAAAAGGCTCACAAGTCAAATTTGACTTGTCTGGTTTCTGTTATTATATATTAAAAAGAGAGATAGAAAAGGATTGTATTGAAAAACTGGCATATTGCAGGCGAAGACGATTTCGCGCGCGCGGTTGGACGGCAGCGACCAGAGCGTGGTGCTGCACCGCGGCGTGCCCGAGAGCCTCGCCATCGACCCGCTGGCGCGCAACCTCTACTGGACCGACCCCGTGGGCGACACCATCAGCGTGGCGCGGCTGGACGGCGGCGCCTCCAAGGTACGTACTGCACCGAGCCTCGCATCGACCCGCTGGCGCGCAACCTCTACTGGACCGACCCCGTGGGCGACACCATCAGCGTGGCGCGGCTGGACGGCGGCGCCTCCAAGGTACGTACTGCACCGAGCCTCGCATCGACCCGCTGGCGCGCAACCTCTACTGGACCGACCCCGTGGGCGACACCATCAGCGTGGCGCGGCTGGACGGCGGCGCCTCCAAGGTACGTACTGCACCGAGCCTCGCATCGACCCGCTGGCGCGCAACCTCTACTGGACCGACCCCGTGGGCGACACCATCAGCGTGGCGCGGCTGGACGGCGGCGCCTCCAAGGTACGTACTGCACCGAGCCTCGCATCGACCCGCTGGCGCGCAACCTCTACTGGACCGACCCCGTGGGCGACACCATCAGCGTGGCGCGGCTGGACGGCGGCGCCTCCAAGGTACGTACTGCACCGAGCCTCGCATCGACCCGCTGGCGCGCAACCTCTACTGGACCGACCCCGTGGGCGACACCATCAGCGTGGCGCGGCTGGACGGCGGCGCCTCCAAGGTACGTACTGCACCGAGCCTCGCATCGACCCGCTGGCGCGCAACCTCTACTGGACCGACCCCGTGGGCGACACCATCAGCGTGGCGCGGCTGGACGGCGGCGCCTCCAAGGTACGTACTGCACCGAGCCTCGCATCGACCCGCTGGCGCGCAACCTCTACTGGACCGACCCCGTGGGCGACACCATCAGCGTGGCGCGGCTGGACGGCGGCGCCTCCAAGGTACGTACTGCACCGAGCCTCGCATCGACCCGCTGGCGCGCAACCTCTACTGGACCGACCCCGTGGGCGACACCATCAGCGTGGCGCGGCTGGACGGCGGCGCCTCCAAGGTACGTACTGCACCGAGCCTCGCATCGACCCGCTGGCGCGCAACCTCTACTGGACCGACCCCGTGGGCGACACCATCAGCGTGGCGCGGCTGGACGGCGGCGCCTCCAAGGTACGTACTGCACCGAGCCTCGCATCGACCCGCTGGCGCGCAACCTCTACTGGACCGACCCCGTGGGCGACACCATCAGCGTGGCGCGGCTGGACGGTGGCGCCTCCAAGGTACGTACTGCACCGAGCCTCGCATGATGCGAAACGCATCCACCTCTGCCGGGTTGTACTTGTGGGTGACGCTGTCAACGTCGCCTGGTGTTGTACACCCGAAACCAATAAAGTAAATCTTAAAAAGTAAACAAGATAAAATAATCATCACATCACATCTCATCAGCCTATCGCAGTACACTGTTGAACATAGGCCTCCCTAAGCTTGCGTCAAACATCTCGCTTTTCTGCAGTAATTAGCTAGCTTCCATCAGCAGTATTACGCAGATCGTCAATCCAGCGGGCCGGAAGGCGTCCCACACTGCGTTTGCCAACACGCGGTGTCCACTCCAGGACACGTTAATACCAATGACCATCAGTCACAGCACAGGTGACTAGCCCACTGCCACTTCAACTTTCTAATTCTGTGGGCTGTGTCGATTACTTTCGTTCTCTGGCGAATAGTCTCCTTTTCGATCCTATCTTGGAGAGAGACCCCAATCATAGCCCCTTTCATTGCACGTTGAGTGACTTGAAACTTGTGGACTAGTCCCTTCGCCAGTGCCCATGTTTCGGCACCATATGTTAAAACTGGTAGGAGACATTTCTTGAAGACTTGTCTTAAGGCATTGCGGAATCTTCTAAGTGAAGACTCGATGAAACCTGCCAAACACCGCCCAGTCCATCCGAATCGGCTTTCTTCGAGAAGTCCTTTCGGCCAAGTTAGATGGGCTTAAATAGACATAATCCTGAACAACTTCAAGGGTACCACCGACTGATACCGATTTCGGTATGACTTGGTTCTTAAAAAAAATAAAAAATCAGTAAATAGCCAAAACAAAGCATATAATTGTGTTTGCTCGCAAACGAAAAAAAAACTGACTTCAATTACATAGACAAGTAATACAAAGTAAATTGACAAAACAAAATTTACAAACGCACTTGTCGTCACTACGATAGTCAAGGGTTCCTCTCGATTTCTCTAGGATTCCATTATTAGATCCTGGTTTCCTTATCATGGTACCACCCCTACATACATTAAATACATATATATATATACATACATATATATACATACATATATATACATACATACTAGCAGCCCGGACAGACTGACAGACACAGTTGAGTTACCCCGGACAATTGAGTTACTTCTTCCTTTTTTGAAGTCGATTAAAAATAACCTTCCTATTTTTTATAATATCCATAAAATTGTTCATAATTCGAAAAATTAGAAACACATCCCTTATCTTTCTTTTTCTTGTGTTAAGAGAAAACTAAACAGTAATATTATTTATCTGTGATCCTCATGTAAGGTTGAGCCTTCCTTAGACAAGCTGCTCCAAATTTCGAGCAAGATATTTTTGCTGTGCCTCAATAAATATAATTGTTATATAAACAGGTTATCATTCACGATGAGCTATACGATCCTCGCGCGATCGCCCTGCACCCGACCGCCGGGTGGATGTTCTGGTCAGACTGGAATGAAAAGAAGCCAAAGATAGAACGGGCCAATTTGGATGGAACCGACAGAACTTTACTGATATCTGAGAAGCTCACGTGGCCGAATGGAATTGCCTTAGACACTGTGAACAATAAACTTTATTGGGGTGACGCTAGGTTACACAAAATTGAGGTAAAATTTCAATATTCAAATCTCGGCATATAACATTATTTTTTTATTATTTGTAGTTACTCTGAGAACCCACTTATCTAAATAAGATAATTGTTTTTTTCATTATTGATTAATGTTATAGATTATAAAGACATGTGTGGTGAGTGTAAAACAATAAATGCTTTCGTTTTACTTCTTAACTATAGAATGATATTGTTTATAATACTTATTAAGACTAAACATTTTTAATAAATGTCAAACAGGTATGCAATATGGACGGGTCGAATAGGCGAGAACTACACAACACTGATATTTTACACATTTTCGGCTTGACTCTACTCGGCCAACGTCTTTATTGGACAGACATGCAAAGACGCACCTTAGACATGATCAACAAAGACACAGGTACATACACATAATACATTATAATACTAACATTAAATTTACAAGAATAACGAGCTCCAATGCTTGCTAAATATTATTGTAATTTGGCATTTTATTTTAATATAATTGTTTAATATCAGCTGCCTTTTTTCGAACACATTTTGAACTTTAACAATGCCAACTTATCATTTTTAAGTTACAAATCGTTGTGTTCACAATGGCAGATAATTGTGAAAAAGAGAGAGAGATTAGATTGAGTCGAGAAGAGATTAGTCTTGGGTTGCAACTAAAACTAAATTCCCAAAATTCATAGATACCTAAATTTAGGTTGGGCATTACGAGATTTCTTAATCTGAGGGCTGATGACGCATTGGCGCAACGGTCACAGCACTGGTTCGTGGTTGTTACGCTGTCCGTTGTGGATTAAATTCCCGCACATGTGGCCTGGGTGTTTGTGCAGGCCTTGTGGGTTTCCCTACCGCGCCTCGAAGAGCACGTTGAGCCGTCAGTCCCGGTTGTTATCATGTACACTTGATAGCAATCGTTACTCATAGAAGGGACATATATCCGCCAACCCGCATTGGAGCTTATGATACTTCTACATAGATTCTCCTACATGCCAGCCCAGCAGTGGGATATTACAGGCCGAATCGTAAAAATGAATGTCAATAACGATTTGAATGTGTACGTCAATCGCACGAACGCTGCCAGGCGCGGAGCGGCAGGCCGTGGTGGAGCAGATGGCCAACATGATGGGCGTGAAGGCGGTGCGGCGCGGCGCGGCGCTGGGCCACACGGCGTGCGCGGACGACAACGGCGGCTGCTCGCACCTCTGCCTCAACCGGCCGCGCGACTACGTGTGCAGCTGTCCGCTGGGTACGGAGCTGTATATTAATACGTGAAGGCGGTGCGGCGCGGCGCGGCGCTGGGCCACACGGCGTGCGCGGACGACAACGGCGGCTGCTCGCACCTCTGCCTCAACCGGCCGCGCGACTACGTGTGCAGCTGTCCGCTGGGTACGGAGCTGTATATTAATACGTGAAGGCGGTGCGGCGCGGCGCGGCGCTGGGCCACACGGCGTGCGCGGACGACAACGGCGGCTGCTCGCACCTCTGCCTCAACCGGCCGCGCGACTACGTGTGCAGCTGTCCGCTGGGTACGGAGCTGTATATTAATACGTGAAGGCGGTGCGGCGCGGCGCGGCGCTGGGCCACACGGCGTGCGCGGACGACAACGGCGGCTGCTCGCACCTCTGCCTCAACCGGCCGCGCGACTACGTGTGCAGCTGTCCGCTGGGTACGGAGCTGTATATTAATACGTGAAGGCGGTGCGGCGCGGCGCGGCGCTGGGCCACACGGCGTGCGCGGACGACAACGGCGGCTGCTCGCACCTCTGCCTCAACCGGCCGCGCGACTACGTGTGCAGCTGTCCGCTGGGTACGGAGCTGTATATTAATACGTGAAGGCGGTGCGGCGCGGCGCGGCGCTGGGCCACACGGCGTGCGCGGACGACAACGGCGGCTGCTCGCACCTCTGCCTCAACCGGCCGCGCGACTACGTGTGCAGCTGTCCGCTGGGTACGGAGCTATACATTAATACGTGAAGGCGGTGCGGCGCGGCGCTGGGCCACACGGCGTGCGCGGACGACAACGGCGGCTGCTCGCACCTCTGCCTCAACCGGCCGCGCGACTACGTGTGCAGCTGTCCGCTGGGTACGGAGCTGTATATTAATACGTGAAGGCGGTGCGGCGCGGCGCGGCGCTGGGCCACACGGCGTGCGCGGACGACAACGGCGGCTGCTCGCACCTCTGCCTCAACCGGCCGCGCGACTACGTGTGCAGCTGTCCGCTGGGTACGGAGCTATACATTAATACGTGAAGGCGGTGCGGCGCTGGGCCACACGGCGTGCGCGGACGACAACGGCGGCTGCTCGCACCTCTGCCTCAACCGGCCGCGCGACTACGTGTGCAGCTGTCCGCTGGGTACGGAGCTGTATATTAATACGTGAAGGCGGTGCGGCGCGGCGCGGCGCTGGGCCACACGGCGTGCGCGGACGACAACGGCGGCTGCTCGCACCTCTGCCTCAACCGGCCGCGCGACTACGTGTGCAGCTGTCCGCTGGGTACGGAGCTGTATATTAATACGTGAAGGCGGTGCGGCGCGGCGCGGCGCTGGGCCACACGGCGTGCGCGGACGACAACGGCGGCTGCTCGCACCTCTGCCTCAACCGGCCGCGCGACTACGTGTGCAGCTGTCCGCTGGGTACGGAGCTGTATATTAATACGTGAAGGCGGTGCGGCGCGGCGCGGCGCTGGGCCACACGGCGTGCGCGGACGACAACGGCGGCTGCTCGCACCTCTGCCTCAACCGGCCGCGCGACTACGTGTGCAGCTGTCCGCTGGGTACGGAGCTGTATATTAATACGTGAAGGCGGTGCGGCGCGGCGCGGCGCTGGGCCACACGGCGTGCGCGGACGACAACGGCGGCTGCTCGCACCTCTGCCTCAACCGGCCGCGCGACTACGTGTGCAGCTGTCCGCTGGGTACGGAGCTGTATATTAATACGTGAAGGCGGTGCGGCGCGGCGCGGCGCTGGGCCACACGGCGTGCGCGGACGACAACGGCGGCTGCTCGCACCTCTGCCTCAACCGGCCGCGCGACTACGTGTGCAGCTGTCCGCTGGGTACGGAGCTGTATATTAATACGTGAAGGCGGTGCGGCGCGGCGCGGCGCTGGGCCACACGGCGTGCGCGGACGACAACGGCGGCTGCTCGCACCTCTGCCTCAACCGGCCGCGCGACTACGTGTGCAGCTGTCCGCTGGGTACGGAGCTGTATATTAATACGTGAAGGCGGTGCGGCGCGGCGCGGCGCTGGGCCACACGGCGTGCGCGGACGACAACGGCGGCTGCTCGCACCTCTGCCTCAACCGGCCGCGCGACTACGTGTGCAGCTGTCCGCTGGGTACGGAGCTGTATATTAATACGTGAAGGCGGTGCGGCGCGGCGCGGCGCTGGGCCACACGGCGTGCGCGGACGACAACGGCGGCTGCTCGCACCTCTGCCTCAACCGGCCGCGCGACTACGTGTGCAGCTGTCCGCTGGGTACGGAGCTGTATATTAATACGTGAAGGCGGTGCGGCGCGGCGCGGCGCTGGGCCACACGGCGTGCGCGGACGACAACGGCGGCTGCTCGCACCTCTGCCTCAACCGGCCGCGCGACTACGTGTGCAGCTGTCCGCTGGGTACGGAGCTGTATATTAATACGTGAAGGCGGTGCGGCGCGGCGCGGCGCTGGGCCACACGGCGTGCGCGGACGACAACGGCGGCTGCTCGCACCTCTGCCTCAACCGGCCGCGCGACTACGTGTGCAGCTGTCCGCTGGGTACGGAGCTGTATATTAATCATCGTCATCATCATCATTACAGCCTATACAGTCCACTGCTGGACATAGGCCTCCACAAGTTCACGCCAAAAATAACGTGAACTCATGTGTTTTACCCATAGTCACCACGCTGGGCAGGCGGGTTGGTGACCGCAGTACTGGCTTTGTCGCACTGAAGACGCTGCTGCCCGTTTTCGGCCTGTGTATTTCAAAGCCAGCAGTTGGATGGCTATCCCGCCACCGGTCGGCTTTTTGAGTTCCAAGGTGATAGTGGAACTGTGTTATCACTTAGTCGCCACTTACGACACCCACGGGAAGAGAGGGGGTGGCTATATTCTTTAGTACCGTAGCCACACAGTACATATATATATATATAATAGCCACACAGTATATATATTTCACACACGTACATTTTGTTCTTTTGTTTATTGATATAGAAGTATAGTCTTTGATATTAGAACCTTAATAATGTTCAAACTTATGATTTAATTTTGATCGAATTTCGACCACTAGGCGACCACTAGTAAATAATAAATATCTTATAGCATACACACGAAAAACTGGATGTGTAATACAAAAACAGATTTTTAAAACTGTCAAGTAAATCAAATTTAGTGTCACAAATTACAGCACATTGTAATTATATTTGATGATGATAATAATAAAGATAAATTTATTAACATATTTTTTTTTTATTTAGCTTTAGAACTTGGCAGTGATCATAAAACTTGTATCGAACCAGAAGCATTTCTCATATATAGTAGAAAAAATGTTATCGGTCGAATTAGTATAGAGAATGAGAACAACGATGCTGTTTTACCAATAAGAGAATTGAAAGAAGTAAGGTGAGTTATCTTTATTCCCGCTATTAAGCTTTATTCCCGTTGCCGTGAAAGTGATAATTGATTTATATTATTTGAATAAATTAAGACATCAAACAAGTTTTGTCTTGTTAAGCTACATTTTTTGCAGCAACAACTGCCTTTCGGGCTGGTGGTAGACTTATTATATACTAGCATTCCGCCCCGATTTCGCACGGGTATTTAACAAAAATTTGAAAATAAGTTTTTCCCCTAATTTATTTTTGAAAATATGTTATAGCCTATGTCACCCGCAGACAGTGCAGCTTCCCAACAGTGAAAGAATTTTTAAAATCGGTTCACTAGTTTCGGAGCCTATTCAATGCAAACAAACAAACAATCAAATCATTCCTTTTTATAATATTGATATAGATATTAATTAGCTCGAGCCATAACGAGCAGCAAATTATTTTTTAGAGTAATAATTCTAAAATTTCGACGAATACAACTAAAAATCGTCTTCTCATAGTCAGAATAATTTACATTGCATATAATTTTTTTTTTGTTTTGAAAATTATTTTTTTATTCTTTTATTTTTAGTGCCTTAGCAATTCATGTATCAGGTTCGAAGATATATTGGTCAGATAGCAAAACAAAAACGATTAACCGATGCTCCCTCAATGGTTCGAACATAGAAAAAATACTTGAGTGGATGGGCTTAGTTGAAGGTAATTTTAAAATATTTTCATTGAATACGTACATTTTAAATATAATCAGAGTTACCTTAATCTAAAAGGTGTTCATTGAAAAAAATGTTGATCAAGATTTTGTAATATATGCTTAGTATTAAGCAAACTATTTATGAACCTTCTTTAATTCTATATGGAATCGGCATAAAAATAATGCCACTGGAATAATTTAAGAAAAAGATATTATAATAATCTAATATTGTATGTGCATATTATAGGCCTAGCTATAGACTGGTCAGGTCAGAACATTTATTGGACCGATACGACAACCCAGCGTATTGAAGTGGCGAGATTAGACGGATCTAGCAGACGAACACTCATCTGGCAAGGTTTAAAGAAACCTAAGAGCATAGCCCTCGATCCTCGTAAAGGGTAAGTCGAAAGTAATGTCCAAACAAAATCTGAATCTTCCAGGATGACAGGATGGCAACAAGAGAATTAAACGAAATATACACCATACCATTTATAAGATGTAAGTATACAATTAATAATCAGTCACTTCAGTCAGTATAAATCTAAAATCATATCACGCCTTTTCTTGCTTGCATTGGTTCCGTGTGTATTATTTTTAAAATATTACTTGTAAAATGTAGATTCAAAAGTTCTTTTGAAACCTACATGAATAAAGACCAAACTATTTTACCGTGTTTGATTATTTTATTTCTAACTGCCGCGCTCAGAAAGGTTCATTAAATTAGTCCTAATTGGTACTTAAGTAATTGACATTAAATCCCTTAATTATCGCCACATACACCATAACAACATAACAAGCTAACCTAACTTCCAAATCGTCAAAATCTCCATTTAACAAGCTAAGTAAGGATCCAGCTATACTTAAAGTTAATAAATGATTATACCCTATAACTAATCAGTAACTGACTCTGAGAGACAACTTTTTTAAATCTGTACTTAGTAATCGTTCAAGCAATCATTAAACGTCTCTGAGAGCGGCAGTAAGTATAGTAAGTTATTTACTTTCATTAAAGGTCTGGTAGTGATTGCCAAAAGCGATATAACAGTTATTGCGCATTTAAATTGTTGTTTTTAACTGACTTCATAAAAATAAGAAGGTTAATAATTCGACTATTATTTTAAATCTGTTACTTCATAACTTTTTTCAAGTACCTATGTTTACATTTTATTACCTACCGATCTAAATTAAAGTCGTTTTAAGCAACTTCAAAAATTGAGGACTTTCTCAATTACTTTATTTTTTTTGTTCGTTACCTCATAACTTTTCACTGGGTGGACCGATTTTGATGATTCTTTTTTTTTTTAAATCGAAAGCTGGTGCTTGGCACGTGGTTCCATTTAAATTGAGATCTGACGACTACTTTTTGAGTTATCCTTAATAATGCGTATTTAATTAACTGTTTTACCGTCTACCTACACACACCGTTTTACTTTTCGGTATAATAGAAGTTATTTTCTTCGTTCGAGCGAACACAATTATTTTGTTTGTTATTAAACAGAATTATTTATTCACGTCGTCTGCGTGAACGCTATACAGCACCAAAAATACCTACGATTATACCTTTTAAAATAACATTCATTTACCCGTTTCTTTTATCATTTAATTATGTTTATCAGCTTAGTTACTTAGATTGCGCGATTTTTATAGTGTGAAGCTAGCTTATATAGCATGGTTATTAACATAATAACAATAACATTCAAATATGCGTCGTTAGATTACACGTTGTTACAGAATGCGTTGAGAAAATAAAGGTTCACTGCTCGTTCCCGGTAGGTGATAGCATGATAATATGTAGCCTATATGTTGACCCGACTTCTTAATAATATTCGTACCAAATTTGAAGTAAATCCATGCGGTACTTTTTGAGTTTATCCCGGACATACATACAGAATAACAGACAAAAATTCCAAAAACTATATTTTTGGCTTCGGTATCGAATGTAGATCACACCCCAAGTATTCTTTTAAAAAAATATTCAATGTACAGTTTTGACTTTCCTACCATTTTATTATATGTATAGAAGATTTAATATTAACACAATCAGAAAAGAACGTATTTTTACAAAATTATTAAGTATAATTGTTGCCTTAATTATAGGTGTTACACACATTTCGGAAAAAGAAAACAGACACACAACATACAAATAAAGTTATATACAACAAATTAATATCAAATTATCTTGTACTTGTAGCTTCATGTACTGGTCGGAGCTAGGGTCGAAGACCATTAAGCGAGCCGCTATGGACGGGTCCTCCCCCATTGTCCTACTGGAGCAAGTAGGGCGTGCCCATGCCCTAGCTCTGGACTACGAACGCCGCGCCCTCTACTGGGCGGCGCTGGACCCTCCCGCCCTAGAGTACGCCTTCCTCAACGGGACCGGCAGGAAACTTCTAGCAGATAACATCCCTATGCCCTATGCGTTGGCGCTTTATGGAGATCGAGTGTTCTGGGGGGATTGGAATACAGGTAATCTTTATAAAAAAAATTGGTTAGCTTATCTCCTAAACCGTTTTCATGATTGTCCTTAATAGAAACGTTTCTCATTAACCCCAGAAAACACTTAAAAGGAAAAAAATTAGAATAAAATGTGGCATAATTATCATTTGGGGTGCCGTGTGATGTCGGCCGAGTAGAATAGCCCAACCTCCTTTCTTCCCGTGGGGGTCGTAAAAGGCGACCGAGTGATAAGCGAAGGCGAAGAAAGGGGGTAGTGCTATTCTACTCAGCTGACACCACACAGCATATATTATATTGGTCTTAACGTGATGATATATAGCCTACAGCCTTCCTCGATAAATGGGCTATCTAAAACTGAACATTTTTTTCAAATCGGACCATTAGATCGTAAGATTAGCGCGTTCAAGCAAACAAACAAACTCTCCAGCTTTATAACATTTGTATAATTATAGATGATTGCAAAATATAATTAATAAATTATATTAGGTACCAAGTATCTGCTCGCTCAAAGCATTTTTGATCATTTGATTTTAAACCTTTCTAGGTATTGTGGAAGTCGCCATAAAAACAAATGGCACAATGAGAAAAAAGATTCACTCACATTTGGACTACATATCGGACTTGAAAGTGTATCACCGAGGTCGGGACACTCTTTCCAATCAGTGCGGAGTAGATAATGGTGGGTGTTCTCACTTGTGCCTGCCGCTGCCAAACAACGATTATAGATGTGCCTGCCCCACACACTACAGGTTGAATGCGGACAACCTTACATGTTCAGGTGAGTGTGAAACTGCCCTTAAAGTCGTACTGTGTGTCTTGTCATGAATGAATATAAGGGTGCATGAATGCCACAAAGAATATAATTATGAAAAATGCACCAGATTTTGTGCAGCAAAACAAACTACATGAGCCGAAAAGATAGATAGTAATGTGATATTTCTCATCCAACAGGAATGATCATGTTAAAATTCTTAGAATAGTGACAAAGTTAACTAAAAATTTACAGTGCCTTTAATTATACCCTTTTATTCCCAGAACCTGAAGAGTTCCTACTTTTTGCACAAAAAAACGCAGTCGGAAGAATTGTAAACACGAATGGAGAGTGCAGTGATGCGTACATACCGTTGGTAGGGCTTAGGAGCGTGCGAGCTGTGGAGTTTGACCCCATTAATAGGTAAATAATATATATACAAGCCAATTGGTTTTCTGCGGTTAAATTTCTGGATCAATCTGGATTTTTTGTCATTTCGCAAGTCTTGGAAATTAAATTAGAAAACACTTAAATTGAACAGTACTGTAGCTATGCACTTGTAAATGTCTTACTATAAGATAAAGGCCTCTTAGTCTTTTTTTTAAATTGTGAGATATAGTTATTATCTCACTCCACTGCATTTATTGAATATATCACTTTATTTTAAGACATCTGTACTGGATGGACGACGAGTCGCACTCAATCAGACGGGTACTCATCTCCTACTCGACGACATCTGCGATCACAGACTCCACAACTGTCGTCACAGGTCTATCTAGACCGTTCCACATGGTCCTAGATGTCCTAGGAAGGGCTTTGTACTGGACATGCCTAGACACAGATTCGATTAACGCTACATCTATTGATAATAATTCCTCAGTCGGTGTCATAGTGAGAGGAGAGAAAATGATGCCTCGGCACTTAGCCTTCCATCAGACCAAAAGGTAATTGTTCTATTTTCATTAAGATAAATTTCTTTCATTCAGAAAAAATTCTGCTTTAAATCTTGAGCAGCCCATTTAACGTACCACTTAACATCAGGTAGGCCGTAAGCATATTTGCCAACATAGTTGTATAAAAAATATATATATATAAACTTAGTAGGAGCTCAGATGCAGTTAGAAAGCGTAATTTATCGTGTCTGAAATTTCGACCTAGTAGCTATAGAAATAAGGTGTAACCTCGGTTGCCAGGGTGCTGGTGTGGGTGGACGCGGGCGCGGGCGCGGTGGTGCGCGCCGGCGTGGACGGCACGGGGCGGCGCGAGCTGGCGCGCGCCGGGAACGTGACGGCGCTGGCCGTGGACCAGGCCTCCGCCACCGTGTACTGGGCCGTGGCGCGCCAGATACACGCCGTCGACCTCGACGAACCCGACAGGTGCGCTACATAACATGCGCTTTACAGTATGTGCACGCGTGCTTATTACGTCCCTGTCTGTATGCAGCGTGGAGGACAGGAAATATCCTGCTAAAAATGTTATTCAACCCGACTGGGTTAGAACCTTAACCTAATAGAATATAACATTCAAATAATACAGTTCAATATTGTATTCTCGTGGTAAGTGAGGTGGCCGAAGCTCCTGGGGGCGTCAGGGTTAGGGTCAGTAAAACGCCATCAGGTGTGTTGTATGCTTGTTTGCCACCCTCATTTTGCCCGCTATACACTCATTATAGTACTCACGTGTGTGTCTAACGCTCCCCGGTCCGCGTGCAGCAAGCGCGTGGTGTGGCAGGGCGGGTCGGTGGGCGCGCTGGCGGCGTGGGGCGGCGCGCTGTACCTGCTGGGCGCCGAGCGCGCGCCCATGCGCCTGCCGCTGCACCGCCGCGACGCGCCCGCCGCGCCGCTGCCGCACCTCGCGCGCCTCGTGGCCGCCGCGCCCGTGCACCGGGTGAGACGCTCTTCTTACTTAATCTACTATGAGGCGTGCGGACTGTTCTTTGTTATTGGAAATTGATAACGAAGATTTAAAAATTATTAAGTGATGTAACGTAATGCTCGAATAAAATTTGAATAAAAGTGTATTTTATTGTTTATATGTAATCGTTCGAAAGCTCTTTGAATTAAAACTTCATAATGTATTTCATTAGAAAATATGTGGACGCTTATTTCTAGCAAAAAGTCTTTTCACAAATTTGCAAAAACCAGCGAGTACTCGCATCTTTTGGTAAATCACGCGGGGTAACACGGTGGAACTAACATCGCAGGTCCCGCGCGAGCACCCGTGCTTCGGCGGACACGCGTGTGGCGGTGCGCCGGGCGCTTGCGCGGCGGATGGCGCGTGCGGTTGCGGACTGGCGTGCGCCGCGCGCCGCGCCTGCGCGCCCGACCACTTCACCTGCGACGCGCCGCCCGCGCCCGACGCGCACTGCATCCCGCTCGAGTGGAAGTGAGTCACCTACTACTGCCACTACTACTAGTACTGATCTGCGGGCTGGCGTGCGCCGCGCGCCGCGCCTGCGCGCCCGACCACTTCACGTGCGACGCGCCGCCCGCGCCCGACGCGCACTGCATCCCGCTCGAGTGGAAGTGAGTCACCTACTACTGCCACTACTACTAGTACTGATCTGCGGGCTGGCGTGCGCCGCGCGCCGCGCCTGCGCGCCCGACCACTTCACGTGCGACGCGCCGCCCGCGCCCGACGCGCACTGCATCCCGCTCGAGTGGAAGTGAGTCACCTACTACTGCCACTATTTGCCAAGATTTTTCAAAGAAAAGTGTTCGTCACGTTTTAGGTGTCCGTGTTATGATTATAGATTACTAGCGAACCGCCCCGGCTTCGCACGGTTGCAAAAACTATCAGTGTTCCTCTACTATATTATGCATGTATCATACGTATAAACCTTCCTCTGGAATCGCTCTATTTACTAAAGAAAACCGCATCAATATCCGTTGCGTAGTTTTAAAGATCTAAGCATACGGTCAGCGGGAATCGACTTTGTTATATACTATGTAATACTAGTAGTATTATTATTTTATTACGAAAGCATAATATTTTGGTAAAGTAAGTCGATTAAAATATTATTTAGCGTGGAGAGCATTCTTGCCGTCAACTTTGTCTGACCAGATCGGTACGTTCAGGTGCGACGGGCAGCGCGACTGCGGCGACGGGTCGGACGAGGCGCGCTGCGACGCGTGCGCCGGGCTGCGCTGCGCGGACGGCTCGTGCGCCGCCGCGCTCGGCGCCTGCAGCACCGGCGCCTACTGCGCGCACAAGCCGCTGCCGGACGCCTTCCGGTGCGCTAACTTACTTTACCACCTTACTCTTCTAGCTGTGTTGTTACGGCAGTAAAGAATATAGCCACAGACCGAAGATGGGCAGCAGCGTCTTCGGTGTGACATAGTCAGCTATGGGCAACACTCATGGAGGTCACGCCATTTTTGGCGCGAACTTATGGAGCCTTATGTCCAGCAGTGGACTGCGATAGGCTGTAGTGTGGTAACTCTTCAACTTGTTTAGATACGGCTTCGTCTGCTTCTAGTTTCGAATTCGACTGTATTTTTTTTTTTTTTTTTTTTTTTATGTATGTTACATCAGAACTTTTGACCGGGTAGACCGATTTCGACAAATTTTGTTTTAATCGAAAGGTGGTGTGTGCCAATTGGTCCCATTTAAATTTATTTGAGATCTAACTACTACTTTTTAAGTTATATCTAATAATGCGTTTTTACTTGACGCTTTTTTCGTCGACCTACGTTGTATTATACCGCATAACTTTCTACTGGATGTACCGATTTTGCTAATTCTTTTTTTGTTGGAAAGGGGATATCCCTAGTTTAGTACCATGATAAGGAGACCAGGATCTGATGATGGCATCCTAGAGAAATCGAGGGAAACTCTCGAAAATTCGCAATAACTTTTTACTGGGTGTACCGATTTTAATAATTTTTAATTTAATCGAAAGCTGGTGTTTATCATGTGGTTACATATAAATTTTATCGAGATCTGATCACTACTTTTTGAGTAATCTTTGATAACGCGTAGTTGCTTGACTAGTTTTTCGTCGATCTACGTTGTATTACTTGTCGATGTAATTGAAGTCGGTTTTTTTTTCGTTTGCGAGCAAACACAAATATAGTTCAGTCGTTTCGAACATATGCGTGTACATATATTTTTGTTTATAAACCTAGATTATCGAGTAGCTATAACAGAAAATAAAAGTAAAAATTGTGTGGTGGGTATCGGATAGTAAAGAAGCAACACAATTTGAATAAAAAATTCACGAATTTTATATATATTTTCTAGTCCTTGATTTTTTTTATTTTTTTTTATTTTTATTGATTGGTTTTTATTAAGTACATAAAAGTATTTAGGAAATTTAGTATTATAGAAAATAACAAACACCGTAAAATAAAATAAATCAAACATAATAATAATAATTCAAACTACATATTAAGTGAAATAAAAAACATGTGTCATTATTTATTTTTGTCAACAATATAAAATTACGTAGATAATTTAAAAAAAGTTTACTATTAATATTTTAGTTATACAAACATCATATTATACAGTGTGACTGTTATTACGTCAGTTCCGTTATACATTTTTCTTACGGTTTTAGTATCACATTTTTTTCAGTTCGGTCGCCCAGCCAAATGTCAAGCCTGCCGTAAGGAACTTGGTTCCAATAAACGAGCTCGAACAACAAAAATATGAATATAGGTTTAACCCATTCCCTGCGGCGATAAAAATTTCGCTTATTAGCCAGGTGCGGCAAGGTTTTCGTCGCGAACGCCGATGGGCGTCCTCCGCACCTCATTAGGATAATATGGGACGCCTATCGGCGTTTTCAGCATTGTGCAACAAAAATGATCATTTTAGCGCTAAAATCTTAGAAAAAACTACAAATACGCCAAACGTGTGGTAGGTTCACGATCGTGTTTGGTGTAAAAAATAAATTAACATTAATTAGGATTTTTTTGTGAAGTTTTTGTTCTTTAATAGATGGATTGTAAAATTTTGGACACTATGGCGATAAATAGTAATTAAATTATTTTAATTCTATAATTATACTTCACTTTTAAACTACAGTCTCATATATTTTAGTTTCAACTGATAACAACGGCTAAATTATCATTATAAATTAATATCAGAGGTTGCAAACCTTTTGATTACTTTTATAATTTTATTATTATTTATTTACAGACCTTTTTTTATAGAGATCTTCCTTAACATGAAAATTAGTATCAAAATGAACTTTTGTTGAAATAATTGAATTCGTCGACATATTATATAGAACGGACAAGTTTCAACTCGTTAAAATTTTAACTTCGTAAATATTTATCTAATAATTTATATAAAAATGAGTAGATGAATTCATACATGTTTATTTGTTTCCAAACACGTTAAATTCTGTTGACTAGTGTTGTCAAAGGATAACTAATTAAGTGATTGATAGAATAGACTGAGTAATTTATTCTCATTAAAACAGGACTGATTCTATAATTGATCTAATTTATCCTTTAAATTGTAGAATAAGCTTTAACTTATCTAAATATGTGTAAGTTAAATTAATAAAGTTCATAATTAGTTAAGTTAATAAATAAAACGTCCGAGGATGTCGGCTTATAGTAAAATCGCGAATAAAGTAAGACTCACGGTCTTCACGAACGTTCGAAGTTTCGAACTGTGTCCAAAATCATTTTTATCATTATTACTTCTTTTGGCAGGTCTCTTTTCATTTCGTTAAAGAGTGTTACAATATGAATAACCGTACGCGTTTGGGCGCGTGAGCGGCGGAGGAAAAGCAGTACTAATAACTACCTCTATTATAGAAAAAATAATATTAACTAAATACATTTAGGAAATATTGCAAAAAAAAAAAACATAATAGGTATTTATTTAGAATCAAAGGTTGTTAACTCCTGGAAGACGCCGTTAGGCGTCTTTCGCACCTAGGATGGAATACGCATTTTTCAAAAAGTTAATTTTCAAACAAATATTCGGAAACGGCGAGCAGTACCTTGTTGTATTTTTAAAAAAATGTGCCTATATTGCAAGTATAATTTTTTGTGACTTGTTTTCGCCTAGATAAAAGGAATTGAAAAAAAACGCCGATGGGCGTCCTTCGCACCTCAATGTTAAATCCAAAAACGCCGATAGGCGTCCGCCGCAGCGAATGGGTTAAAGAACTTTATTTCAAGAACATTACAGTACACTTATAAGTATTGTACATAATTATAGATACTTTATTAAATATGTAACAAAGAGTTCGACCGTATTTGTTTAAATAGGTAATGACTCAAAAGAGGGAAAGTTAGCAATAAAGAATCAAGTTTATTTATTTGTTTAACGCGAGTAATATCAATATTAATGCGAACATGGTTTAGTTTATGAATGTAAAATAATCAGATCATGAGTGAGTTTAAATAATGTAAGTGTGGACGCGCTAGGTGCGACGAGCGGCTGTGCCTGGCGCCGCGCCTGCTGTGCGACGGGCGCGCGCACTGCGAGGACGGCGCGGACGAGGCGCCCGCCGCCTGCGGGTACGTGCACAAGGACCAGGTCAGTCCCGCGCACCTACTTGTATTGAACTTGGTATTTTTTTTTTTTTTTTTTTGGCATATTTGATCATTTTGAACAGTGAATTGTTTTTTTTTTTATTATATCTGCGTTTAAAGAATTAGACGTGACTGCGACATGCGTACGGGTGGTCGTAAAATCCTAATTTTTTTTTATACATCTAGCTCGGCAAACAAGCTTATGACCTATATGATGTCACTATAGACCCTTGCACCATCAGAAGCGTCGCAATCGCGTTGCCGACCCTACCCTATCTATATCCTTCTCAGGAGATGTAATAAATACCTTATTACTACAGAAACACATATCTGGGAGCAGTGTTATTTGCTGTAATTTTTTATGAGGTTGAAGTACTTCTTCAGTCGTGCTGTTTTAGATTTTGAACAGGATAAATTAATAAAATTACATTAATTAAGAAATATCTCAATAAAATCAGTGTTCCATCGTCCGTCTGTGTGTCTTTTCACACTCGACTATAAACAGTAATCACTACAGTATAACATTGTAATTTATTATTAATAATTTAACGGGGCATTAGAGCAACGGTCTCAGCGTTAGATTGAGGCTGTTGCGCTGGCGATTGCGAGTTCGATTTCTACTCATGTCATACATTTATATTGTTTATTAAGAAGTTAGTCGCGGTCTGAGCGTTAATTCGCGTACTGTGTGGTTCCGGACATCCGACAGGAGTAAACCCAAGTGGGTGCCGCTGAATACAAAGCGTATATTTTTTTACATATCTTTTTTGTATTTATATGTTTTAATAATGTGTGGCTGCTGTGTGGCTTCGGTGTCGGTGTCGTAAGAGGCGACTAAGGGATAACAAGGTTCCACAACCACCGTGGAACTTAAGAAGCCGACCGATGGCGGGATAACCATCCAACTGCTGGCTTTGAAATACACAGGCTGAAGACGGACAGCAGCGTCTTCGGTGCAACAAAGCCAGCCCTGCGGTCACCAATCCGTTTGCCCACCTTGGTGACTATGGCAAACACACATGAGGAGCTTGAACTTGCGGAGGCCTATGTCCAGCAGTAGACTGTATAGGCTGTAATGATGATGATGTTTTAATAATAATAGTGTTTGAATCTATCGAACACTATTATTATTCATACTTTAAATCTTCATATTGTACACTTCCTTTCCGTCGCTACTATATCATGTCCTGTGTTTCCAAAGGTTATCTGGAAGAAATCGCTCTTCAGCGATATTATTTTATACTTTGTACATCTTTGTTTTGAATTACTACTCTGTTTACACAACAGAACACACACACAACACACTACACTAAAACTATATTTACAACCACAGCTAGTATAAAATATTTATAACAAAATGACAGCAATGGCGTAATTGGACGCAATATCTAATTCATTAAAGTCTAGACAATGACAAGTTGACTCTCTTTGAGTACTGTTGGTTTATATTTTGGTGTACAATAAAGACTGGTGTTATTTTTTAATTTATCATCTTACTAACAATAACTAACATAGATAATAAGTAAATATTGTTACTAACACACTAATACACTATGGATGTTCACGTCTGAAATAAACGCTTATTATTATTATTATTATGGCGTATGTGTCGTGCAGGTAGTGGCGGGCGGGTCGCGGCAGTCGCACGCGCTGGTGGCGTGCGGCGGCGTGGCGGCGGCGGGCGCGGCGCTGGCGGGCGCGTGGGCGGCGCTGCGACGCGTGCGGCGCGCCCGCCGCCCGCCGGCGCCGCGCGCGCTCGCGCTCGTCAAGCACGTGCCGCCGCGCGCGCGCTCCGACCGCACCTCCGCCGAGTGAGTCAGCTCGCACACACTCCAAGTATCACCATCCCATATTCCAAATACGATTATAGCCAACAGGTCAATTTGTTACCAGTTTTTAAGCAAAGCGAATCGTTTTCGGAATATAGGAAAAGACCTTAATAGTGTTTATCGTCCCACAACAGCCGTGGTGGTTGCGTGTGCGCCGCCAAACACGAGTAGTACAATAGAGTATTTTTTGGGCAATATTAATACCGCACTACTTTTTTTTTGAATGAAGTCTAATTTTGTAAGTCGCACTACCAATTTCCAGCCGTGCTAAATCATTTAATTTCTAAAATTTACGACTCGTTCGGTATTAAAGATAACTACCGTATGATAACGTTTAAGCCTCGAAATAGAAATAACTAGACAAAAGTGTGGTCACCAACCCGCCTGCCCAGCGTGGTGACTATGGGCAAAGCACATGAGTTCACGTTATTTTTGGCGTAAACTTGTGGAGGCCTATGTCCAGCAATGGACTGTATAGGCTGTAATGATGATGATGAGACAAAAGTGTAGCAATACAAGCACATAGTAACCACGTGACGCGCACGCGCAGACTGAGCGGCACCCTGTCGGGCTCGGGCTCGGCGTCGGACAGCCTGTGCGGGCGCTACCCGCGGCCCACCGCCGGCCCGCCGCCCAGCCCCGCCACCACGGGCCGCCGCCGCGCGCCGCGCGCCTACCGCGCCGCCACGCGCCCGCCGCCGCCCACGCCCGCCTCCACCGACGCCAACGAGTCGGAGCCCGAGCCCAGCGCGCGCGCGCCGCCGCCCTCGCCCGCGCCGCTGCTCTTGAGCCCCGAGCCCACCCGGAGTGACTACTACTACTCTGCTGAGCTGCGACCGGCCCGAAGTGAGCTCTACTTTCCTACGAGAGATAAGGTAGCCGACGATCTTCCGTTGGTATTTCCGTCCCGCTCGACCGACCCGTAGTGAGCTCTCAATTATTACGAGATATCAGCTACCTAACTATCTCCTTCTCCGATTGGTATGTCCCTTTTATTGCAAATAATATCGTAGTGCTCTTTTTAAAAGAAAGAAAAAATAAAACAAAAATGAATTCAATATTGATATTATTCACCTAACATCCGGCGCCTGGCTGCAGCGTACCCCCTGCACTGAAGGTAAAGTCACCCCTGACTCTCTCTATTAATTTTAAGGAAAGTATTTCGAACACGTGCTCCTCTTTCACCAGAGTTACACCCTACAGTGTAGCCATAATTGTCTAACCTAACTTTTGAGACCTCCACTGGCTCGAACTAGTCCAAAGGCACAGGCTGTGTCTTGGCATGTTCTATTATTATATTTTGACACCACGTTATGATTAAATAACAATGACTACCTTTAAAACTATTTACTATTGAAAGCGAGGAAAAACTTTCCACTTCACAAACAAGCTCTACACAACTTTCTAATCTTATAAAAACCAGTATCCCTTCCTATACGGTATTTATGACACTGCCAACTGTCAGTATCGAATGATTTCTTGGTACATTTAGTTTGTTCTAACACCAAATGTCTAATTTGTCCTAAAAACAAAACTGTCCATAACTAATTTCATCTACTGAAGTATTTTTATTATCTCTGTTTCAAAACCGTTAATAAACTAATCAATCAGTACAGTAGTATTAGTAAATGAATCAGTTACATAATAAAAGAGATTGTTGAAATGCTCTTTAAAAATAATCAGCAATAACATTGATTGGATTCTTTTATTTAATCAATATAATACTTTCTATTGATATATCTAATCATTATAAAACAATCGTCATTTTCACGTTCTAATATTTTCTGGAAAAACCCCTGATATTTGATTCAGTACCTATATTTAATGTTTGTAAATGGGCGGATGCAATAACAATTTGATAACGAAATTGAGTGATTTACGAAGTGCAGATGTTACTTGATGCTGACATGACTCAGATTACTGACTACGCCCATATGTATACTAATAAAATACGCCTATTTTACGTAAATAATTTTTTCTTTTTGCCATAGTATTTCAATACCTAAAATTTTTATTTATCTTCAATATCAGATACAAAATTATGCGAAAAATAGTTGTATATATATCAAAATAAACAGTGTTTTAGCATCGATCAGTGTACTTACATAATACATGAATAATTACTTATAAAACTGATATTATTTTTAAAAGCTACAAATAATACAACTACTTATAAATACAGTATAGATGCGGTATAGAACAATGTTGTTAATATACAAAAAGGTATAACAGTGCAGTGATATTTATGTACTATTAAATATACATTTGCATACAAAAGCACTCTTTTATCTGTTTCATACCAAAGATATTTACTTACTATTTACGCATTCAAACTAATGCCTTTTTTATAACGAATCAGCAATTAAAATTAAATAAAGTAATGTAAAAAAAACTGAAATGCATCATTAACTGTTAACTGCATTGTTTATGTATTTTTCGTGTATTTGATTATATTTATTGGCAGCTATTTTTTTAAACAATTTCTATCGTATGAATATGTTAAATATATTTTAATGTCACACGAATTTGTTGGAATATTTGTAGTTCATTTAAATAATATCATTTCGTCAATAGTAGAGTAAAATTTGTTGAGAATTAATTTTATGTAAGCATTACATATTTTAATTATAACACAGAACTACAAATCTGCCTTATATACTTTATTGCATTGTTACAACTCTTCTTCTGTTAGTTACATTTTTAATGTAATTATACATTGAACTTAAATGAAACCCGTGCTATGTTTGAAATGCCTAATAAACTAGACACTGTAACGCTATACATGACAAGAGTGTAATACATATTGAAATGTATTATGTAAAAGAACACCTCTTTTGAACGTAATGTAAAGCTTTGGATTTGGTGCTATATTAATGTTCGTGCCTCAAACTAGTTCGTAAGTAAATAAAACCTGTAAATAGTCATAAATTTTTTAAATTGTAAATATATTACATATTGTGTACCTAGTTAGTTCTTTAACCAATTGTATTTTTTTTTTTTTTTTTTTTATAATTAACGAATAGATCGAGTTTTAAGCTTAATTAGTATTTGATTGTTTCTTGATAATCTTATAAAAACAAGTGCTTACTCTACCACGATTATTGTAAGTTTAAAAATCATGTAAAACATATCATTACATTAGAAATGTGGTTGTTGAATGTGATTTTTTTATATGATTCTTAAATTATTTTTTCGTGTTCTGTATTGAGGAATGTGATTAAGTTGTAAGCAAATGCAAGATATTTTTCTATGTACGTTATGGTAATGATCCTAAATTTCTTGCACAAATACACAGATGGGTCGTTTTAAATAATAAAAAAAATAATGAATGTATGTATTATATTTGCTAGAGCACAACTCATTACTTAACTACCTTCAATAGTCTACTACTATTAAATAGAAATTATCTTAGTTATGTTGTAACATCTTATTAAATATTAACTTCGAGTTAAGTTTTAAATACACGATACACGGCATTTATTTACCATTAATTACTATTTTCTATAAGTGTCTTTAATTGTATGTCATTTGTTGATCAGAATCGATCTTTGAATTTTCTTTCTTAATACTTAACAAGTATTAAATTTCTGCCTTATAATAAAATTCAATGTTGTTGAAAAAACGTAGATATACAAATTTAAATGTTTATGTCTGGAAGTTGAATTGAAGAAACATTTTTAAAAAAATATTTGCAATATTTGTGTAACATTATTATTAGATCGGATGCATTCAGTCATAGTTAATTGTTAAAGTCGACTATAACAAAGTAACACGTCACGTTAGACGACTAAAAATAAATATCATTAATCATCCCCTTATTCGAAAACGCTTTCTTATATCCGAAATGATTCGTTGTGAGATTATAGAAATTTGATTAAAATTCGTTTGATTATAAATAATATTTCGACACCTGATATGAATAACATTGTGACTAATGAAACAATGCTTTGTAACTATACAATCAAAATATTGACGGGGAAAGATGTATCTTTTAATCTGGGAACCGTGTTTTATATGAAAAAAAAATCATTGTAATTCAAGATAATTCAGATTTCTGCTAAAACAACATAGTAATTTCGGTTACAAAAAAGATAATATATCCGTAATTAAGTAAATTAATAGTAGAACAATATACTTCATAACGGATGCGGCTTTATTTAACATCACTTGGTCACTTTTTAAATGCGAAAAAATTGTAAAATGCTCTCCTGAAAACTTAACAAAATGAGATACAATGTTTTTCATATCATTCGTATCATATCTTCAATCAGTTGCGAATTTTTTCATATGTTTTATGTCGAAATTTTATAACTATGATCAATGTTATAATAATTATGTTAATATAACCAAATGATCTATATCTTGTGGCCATTGTTTGTTATTTTTATACATTATCGTTTGGCTAAAAACCAAAATACAATTTAAATTATGACATTATCTAAGTAACCAAGAATTTAGAACTGGTTACATCTCGGAACACAACCAGAGTACTTCAATCTTACTAAATTACTTGCATTTATTTGTTAAAATTTTTTATGTTAGTATCCAATGTAATTAAGTCATTTTTAAACTACCGGAAAACTACTTTTAATACAGTGCAACCTTAATATAGCGTACCCCAATATAACGATTTCCTCGATTTAACAAATTTTTCGTAATCCCCTTGAATTGTCCATAAGAGTCAATATAAAATATACCTTTACATTGCGAACATTTTTTGCCAACAACCTCTTTATAACGAATTTTTAACTATCAAGAAAAAGTATAAATAGGTACCTCTAATTAACGAATTTAGTCAACCCAAAGCTTTTATATAAAGTTCCAACCAATGTATACTCATAATCTCATAGTATGTGATTCATGTCGCGACATGTTCGACACGCTTTTTTTCGTAAAACAATAATTGTTGTTTGATGGAAAGTAATGTAAACATTTCTGCTCGTCACTATTGTTAAAGATTTAAGTTAAAATGGCTCAGATACGTAAAAGGTGTTCCCTATCGGTCGCAGAAAAGCGAAACATGATTAATCTACGGATTTTTTTTTTCTTTTACAGATTTTAGTGGATTTAATTTTGATTATTAATGCAAGAAAAAAAAATGTTACCTACCTAATTGTTTTTAAATAGAAAATACATGCAATAATTTGATAAAAAGGTGTTATCATTTATTAGTAGAAGCTGTTCGCTATAACAAGATGAGTACGTAATGTTGAGGTAGGTACATAAAACTACTTTAGTACTTTCTTACCTCTTTATAACGAATTTTAGACCAACCTAAGCTCAACATAACAAACCTCAGTTCAACGAATTACTTGATATAACGAATATTTTCCTGTTCCCCTCCGATTTGTTATGTCGAGGTTGCACTATACTAAAAATGACTGAGTTTGACATTTTGGTAATAAACTTTGTACCTGTCAAGGGTGTTTTATTTTTTCGTTTGCCAAATATTCCCAAATTCCCAATCATCCAGTATTCTAGTAACGAAATGTAAAAATACAAAAAAAAAATGTTGGTTGAGGTAACAATGTGTTGTCTCCTATCGTATCACTAGATTATATTAGTACTAATAAAAGTAGGCTTTAACTTAATTTTAAAAACGTTGTTAAATCTAATTAAACGAGCAATTGTTGTATATATCTATAATATAAAAATGAATCCAAAATATGTTAGTAAGTGTATAACTCAACAACGCCTGGACCAATTTTAACAATTCTTTTTTTAAATGTTTGTTGAAGTCCAAAGATGGTTCTTACGGCGAGAAAAATTCGAATAATTTCCGGGAAAACCCTAAAAACAACCCTTTTCTTTTTTCCGTACAAACGTTTTCTAACTAAAATGTAGAGTCAATTTGAACTTTATTGCTATTCAATAAAGTTCATATTAAATTACAAGCACTCACTGTTGTCTAAGCAATGTAGATGTGTTCCTAACGTCAAAGAGTCAATTTGCACTTTATTATCGCTGCACAAAGTTCAAATTCAATCATATCTATCAAAACAGTGTACGTGTTCGCGTTGGACGATCTAATGTCTCGTTCCGAAACTCAACAAAAGTGATAATATCGCGAATCCGACCAAATTGAATAGTCAAAAAATGTAAGAGCCTATAGATCATTAGTACTGATTTTTATTTTGGTTGGCTTCGCGATATTATTTCTTTTGTTTTAGTTTCGGCACGCGACATAAAATGCATTAGTTTTCAAGTATTATCATTATATTATCTTTAATTATTAATTTAATATCGCGTCACGATCAGGCGAAATCGGCGCGATCGGGCACGACGCGTCGCGCGTCGCTCTGTGACGTAGACTTGCGCCACTTTTAAATACAATCACGTCGGTTAATAACCCATCTATGTTATGTCATTGAGGCACACAATTTTCAAATATTTGTTCCACCTTTAGGATCCCACTGTCCCTTTAGATTATTTTCCAATCAGGTTTGAACCCTAAGTTCGCCTCTTAGTTTAAAGCCCTCTAGCAGACATCCCAGTCGGGGTTTTTAAGTGGGTCACAGAAGGTTCGTGGAAGCGAAGATACTTTGGTCACCCGAGCTGAACCTCACACACCACCCTATTATCAGGGTGACGGTTCTGTTCAGGAGAATTTTTTGCGCCGACTATAAAATAGGTAGGAACAAAAAACTGCCACATTCCAAATCTTTTTGACAGAACGAAGTCTGTCGGGTCCGCTAGTATTATATATATATATATATATATATATATATATATATGTCGGCATTAGCACTGTCTTACGCAATTAGAAAGGAATTATAAAACAACAGATGCAACGATCGCGCCACCTAGCACATCGTTCGATAGTCACCTACCCTCATTTATTATATTACTCGAATTGTTCTGACGTGTATAAAACGAATAGTGCAACCGCCGCTAAGGCAGTCTTGGCTCTGGCTTGGCACGATACATTTGTTGTATCCTGCTAGTAGCTTAACCATTCGATAATTAATTTGTGCATACGAATTAATTGTTACATATTATGGCGGATAACTCGAACAGTGAAGGTGAGCGTTGATGCGCATCTCAAAGGAGATCTCCTTAAACCTACACCTGGGTCGCAAGTCCTAGGCACTGCTCTGAGTTACTCCCTCCACCACACGATAGACACGTGTTCGGTGGACGTTACAATTTCGTTATAGATAATCATTTTAAGTACTACCTACATAATATTGTAAAGAGTGCAAATATAACCTACGCCCGCGCCCTGCAAATATAGAAAAAGAGCTTCCAATATCAGTCGATAGACTACATATATATTTATTTATTTATTTATTTTATTTATTTATTTATTAATCAGTACGGATTTACCACTTACACTAATTAACATTTCAAATAAGTCCCATAATTAACATTCCAAAAAAAAAATAAAAAAAAATAACAGTTAGATTAACAAGTTAGATTAATAAATTGATCATAACAATAAGCATAAAAACAAACCAAAGAAAAAACAGAAAAAATAAAATAAATAATGATAGTAGAATTAAGATTCAGTCGAAATTAAACAAATAATAAAAAGCAATAAAAAGATAAATTCCATGTCAGTTTATATAGATGTAAGAAAAAAAAAGTAAAATAATAATTCAAATACAATCTCATTCACTTATATTTTAAGACACACACAAATCACGCATTCACTTCACAGTACCTCAGGCACTCCGACAAAATCATCTTCCATCCATCAGCAAACAGGTCACAGTGTGGATCAGCGTCCAGGAGAGCGTTGAACGCGGTTAGTGACCGCGGAATGGGCGACCTCGAACGAGCCACTGTGCGACACATCTGAACAGCAAACAACGAGTGCTTTCTGTTTCGAAGGTACTTGTTAGGCAAAAAGTCTACATAGCTCCTCGTGTAAATCTGGGGCATCAACCAAACCTCTCAATATTTTGCACATTATTGCCAATTGGTCTCTCCATCTTCTTACTTCTAAGGAATTATATCCCAGAATACCAAGAAGAAATTTTGTCGGGTACGTGTTAGGGTAGTACCCAAACATACGCTTGTAAAGATATCTTAGGAAGGCTTTTTGAACTTTTTCCAACATAAGCGCGTATTTAGTCTCATGTGGATTCCATACACAAGCACTCGCCTCAAGTTTGGCTCGGACCAAGGCTCCAAAAATTATTTTGATCACTGTCGTGTTTTTGAACTCCTTTGCATTCCGTACAACAAAGCCAAGGCGTCGAAATGACTCCTTAGCTACCGCAGTGATATGGTCATGAAATGTGAGCCTTGAGTCGAATGTCACACCCAAATCCTTCGACGTATCTGGTCTCGCTATGGTGTCCTTGTCAAGTTTATAATCGAATTTGATTGGGCGCCGCACTCGTGAGAAGGTCATAGCCGAACACTTCAAGGGGTTAAACTCCATCTTGTTGTCCACACTCCATTGAAAAACTGTGTCAATGTCACGCTGAAGCAATAAACAGTCCTCCTCCGTTCTAATTTCCATGAAAAGCTTCAGATCATCAGCGTAAAGGAGGCATTTCGTTAGAGGCATGTTTGATAACTGTGGGGATGTCGTTGATCATTAATATGAACAGAAGAGGACCGAGTATCGATCCTTGGCTGACTCCGGAACGCGTGTGATAGGGCTGCGACTCGTAAATGCCGAGCCTGACATACTGCTGACGATCACGCAGGTAGTCAGCGATAAACTTAAGGAGTTCCGGTGTTAAGCCCACATCGCTTAGCTTCTCCAGCAGTACGTCATTATTTACTCTATCAAAAGCTCTCCGAAAGTCAAAATATAAGACATTCACTTGGCCTCCATGGTCAAGTGTCTTAGAAATATAGTCAACAATGGTTAACAGGTTGGTGTTGACTAATCGTCTCCTCCTAAATCCATGCTGCTCATTACATAGAGACGGTTCCACCTGCTTGTAAATCATAGCGTGAAGAATATGTTCGAAAAGTTTCGCAACGGTTGATAGTATAGCTATCGGGCGATATTCTTCGACACTAGCTTTGTTGGAACTCTTTGGAATTGGTGCCACTCTAGTCAGTTTCCACCACGAGGGGTAATGCCCAGTTCTTAATGCGACATTGAATATATGGTATAGAGGTTCAGTCAGAAAAACCTTACCCTGTTTTAAGAACCAAGGAGAAACACTATCAGGACCCACGGACGTACTTGATTTTAGAGCCCTGAGTCCAGATGCCACATCCTCAGGTGTGATTTCATTTATGCCAATGTACCTGAGAACAGCTCTTTCTCATTCATTATATTTGTCGCATCAAGTTTAGGCAGTTCAGTTAAAAATACACTGGAGAAGAAGTGGGCAAAGGCTTCAGCAGCTTTAACTCCACTCACAGTGTTGCCACTGTATTCAACCGTTGGCTCAAAACCACCTTTGGATCGCAGACCTGAGATGTGACGCCAAAACCGGTGCGGGTTGCTTTTAATATTTTTCTCTATATTAGTTATATACGAGTCATATGCGAATGAAATTCGTATCTTCAATTGCGCTCTTAAATCAGAAAAAGCCTGGTATGCATCATCCGATTTGCTACGTTTCCTGCGTTATATATATATATATATATATATATATATATATATATATATATATATAATGTGAATCTCGTTAACGGCTCCAACGATTTTCATGTAATTTAGTATGCAGGGGATTTCGGAGGCGATAAATCGATATGGCTAGGATCATTTTATCATTTATGAATAGTTAGACAGGGAGATGTAATATCACCGAAACTGTTTACAACTGAGCTGGAAGATGTCTTTAAGACTTTGGATTGGGGGGAACGAGGCATCAAAGTCAACGGCGAGTGCATCTCTCACCTTCGTTTCGCCGACGATATCGTCATCTTTGCGGAGGCGTTAGATAATTTAGGCCAAATGCTGGCCGGCCTTAACGAGTCCTCCCGACGTGTCGGTCTCTGTATGAACTTGGACAAAATAAAAGTTATATTTAACAACCGAGTCATACCGAGACCGGTATCGGTCTTTGGTACCCTTCTCGAAGTTGCTAAGGATTATATTTACCTAGACCATCCAAGTAGGCCGCAATAATTTCGAGAAGGAGGCCGATAGGAGGATTCGGTTGGGCTGGGCGGCGTTTGGCAGGCTTCGTCGAGTCCTCACTGCGAGCAATGCGTCCTGCCTGTATTAACATACGAACCCAAAACGTGGACACTGACCAAGGGACTGGTCCACAAGTTTAAAGTAGCTCAACGTGCAATGGAACGGGCTTTGGGTTTCTCTCAAAGATAGGATTAGAAATGAGACTATCCGCCAGAGAACGAAAGTAACCTGCAGAATTACAAGTTAAAGTGGAAGTGGGCTTGTCATCTGTGTCGCAGGACCGATGGCCGTTGGAACAGACGGGTCTTGGAGTGGAGATCGCGTCTTGGCAAACGCAATGTGGGACGTCCTCCAGCCCGTTGGACCGACGATCTATGATATGGATGAGGATTGCGGAAAACCGGGATGTCTGGTGCGAACTTGGGAAGGCCTATGTCCAGCAGTGGACTGCAATAGGCTGAACTGACTGACTGAGGATCAGTTTTAGAAAATGTCGTTTTATCCCTGTTTTTAGGCAATGAAAAAGTGGCTACAATATCATTAGAATACGAAGGTAAATTTCGCAATTGTTAATAAAATTGTAATAGCTCAGGTGGGAAATCGGTGGGGAATCGATTATGTTTTTCTTTTTTTTCTAATTACAGTCATGATTTTTTATTTAAATAACCAGTTCATATTTTATTATTAATATGTCCGTAAAATCGGTAAATATTAATTATATTTTTAACCCCCGACGCAAAAAGAGTGGTGTTATAAGTTTGACGTGTCTGTCTGTCTGTCTGTCTGTCTGTGGCTCCGTAGCTCGCACAAGGGTAAAGCGATTTCAATTTAGTTTTTTTTTTTTTTTGTATGAAAGGTGAGCTACGGACGAGTGTTTTTAGATATGTTTGATGAAAATCGGTTGAGTTGTTTAAAAGTTGTGAGGGGTGAAGGGGGGAAGAATAACCGAATGTCTGCAAATATAATCTAGTGGGGTCTCAAATAAAAGCGCATCACGTGCACATTACAAAATAATGTGTTCAATGAAAAAACTTCGGGTACAAGTGGGGAAAATACCCAATATCTGCAAATACATGTGGTGGGGAAAAAATTAGGATGGAAATTCGAATGTCAGTAAATTTACCCAACTACCAAATAAAATAGCATCATATGTATTTACAAAATTAATAATATAAAAAATGAAAATATAAAAAAAAAATGGTTGAGCCGTTTAACGTTAATGGGGCTAAAAGCGGGGATGGAAAAGAGAATGCCTGTGAATCTATCCTAATGTTGTATCAAATGAAAGAGCGCTAAAAAAGAATATTAATGACTTAATCGACAGTGTTCTTAGTTTCGTTTGATGAGAAAATTGGTGAAAAACTGTTTTACAGTTATGGTTATGGTGTCAGAAAATTGGGACATGGAAATACAATTGTCAAGTGAAAGTATCAATTACTACATCTCAGTCTTTGTAATTCTGCTAAAGATACAAAATCTACATTATAATTAGTGTACCTCGGTGGATTTTCATTTTATGATTTATTATGACTGTTTTTGGGTGATTTTTTTATTAACTTATTAAACTAAAACATTACAACTAAATAACGATGTTGATCGTAAAACTAAGGCATTTGTATATTAAAAATATGTTTTAAACACAACATTTAAGAGAAAAAATCCATAAAATTGAAATACTGTATTGAAGTGAATGATATTGTGTAGGGATGAATGATATAACCCGTTGAAGTAAATGATAAGCGGTTACAGTTAATGACGTAAATAAAACATTCTTAATACAATCAGCTTTTTATTTAAGAAAAAAGATTACAAAATTTCTTGGTTTTGAGAAAATACCATACGAATTACTAAATTTAAAATATAAATAATAAAAAATTTTGATTTAATCGAACTAAAAACAAGTAAATAACACAACAAAATAATCCAAACACAAAATAATCAATCTGATCACAAAATAATCGATCTTATCTAAACTCAGATTACTAATTATAAATCAACAAACAATTTTGATTTCTGTAACAATAAATATCCAGCCTCTACGAAATACTCTAATTACAAAAGAATCAGCTTAATCTTATTATTAATTATTGTAAATAAACAAAAATCTTTGATTTGTTTGAACAACCAGTCTCTAAAATAAATAAATAATAAATCAATCACAAAATTAACAAAATAATCAATTTAGGTCATTGTTAAAAGTTATATCTGTTAATACGTTAACAAGTCGGTTTTCGTTCACGCTTCTACGCGCAGTTGCGGGTAACATCGTTACCTTTTCAGAATCATTATAATTATAATTAATATTACTACCACCTATAATTTCATAAAACCCAAGGTGTTTGCCGTGAACGCAATGCTCATCAATATCACATAAGAAACAACTTTGTTTCCTTAAAGTAAGTTTAGCAGAACACGCATTCCAAAGAACCTGGTGGACGGAAAGTGTGCCTCTGAAAGGCTTAAGATTTTTTGGAAGTAGGGTTTCTTTTTTCTTTATAGAATCTTCCTTTACTATTTTGATACTGATATTTTCCACGTTTTCTTTCAATACTTCACAAAATGAATCTAAATCGCCAATATCTCTTCCGTAACTAACCATTCTATCAGCAGTTTTCTTCAAAACGGCTCCCACCCCATAAGGGGCACCCTTTCCATGTCCCGCCTCTGTGTAATTCCACGAAATTCTGGAAATGCAATTAAATTCATTCCGAATCTGTGATATTATATAAAACATGAATTTGTTTCGGTACTGTGATATTGGTGAGTCTGACAAGAAGTGTAACATAAGCGGATTGATTTCTAAAGCTTGTTTTATCAGTGGGATTAAATGAGCCTAAATAGCTGCCGCATCGTGACGAACACAACTACTAATGGTACACACCGATATTGGTCGAATAGCTCCTATAGAAAAATCATGACTATAAATAACTGAGGTATGCGAAGCAACTTGTTGCCTGCTCCCTCCAAAATGAAATGACTGGACTTCGTCAGCGTATTTAAGGGCATAATTTTCAGAAAAGTCTACGTGTATAAGTGCTTCTGATATCGTTAAGTTCAGTTTTAGGTTCTTCATGGTAGTATATTGTGCTTCAATGTTATTAACATGTGATAAAAAGGGATTAATCAATGTTTCTAATTCTCGTATTGCTGTTAATGGTTGTGTAGTTATCGGGTCCTTCACTGTAAATACTTGTTTCTTCTTTATCCCTTTTTTCGTCAGTACCTCTTTGGTTATTTTCTTCCATTTAAAATAGGTCAAATTAGAGCCATTAGAAAATTCTTTATAGTTTAATACCTTATCTTTACAGGCAATGCACTCTCTCAATAAACATTTCGAGTTCCTGGCTTCACAGAAATGTGAGACTAATTCGTCCAAGTTTTTTTCGCCTATAATAGATGCATTATACAGAGATTTAATTAACAGCTCTATATTAGTATGTTGAGCACACAAACACGTTTATCTGTTTGTAGGCTTAGGATGAAGTACCCAAAATGGACGATGTTTGGTATAAAATGAATAAGTTACTTTTACATTTGTTTCTGAGAGTAATTTTTTGGGCAAAACTTTCAATGGGGCAGTAAGATATCTTTTTTGCATTCGCCTCTTGTTTCTTGTTATGAATTCTTTCTTACCCGCAGAAATAGTGCTCACAGCGTCATCATTATAAAAAGTTTCAATAGATTCTATTACTTGTTGGCGAAAAAGTCGAAATTTAGTATCTTTTCTTGATCTCAATTTTGGAGATAGCACTAGCGCGAAAGTTTGTTTGTTTCTTGTGTTGTGTTAACTCTTGTCTGGTATCCTCAGTCTGCGGGTTAGATGCGTTAAACTTGTCCAGAAGTGATTTCAAATACATTATTGTCTTTTTTTGATTTTTATTAATTTTCTGCAGATTTTATATAATGCTCGTCAATCGTATTCTTTTCTTTAATTCTTGATACCGTATCTTCCTTTCTGCTTTTTGTAAACCTTTTTTTGTAAATAAACCGATAGGATCTTCCATAGTATTAGTTTTTCTTCAAATAATCCATCAGCTTCAACATTTACTATACTAACTTTAGTTGGAATTGCCTGTTTAAGCCGCTCTCTATATTTTTTTGAATTTTCTTTCCACTGTTTACGCAATTTTCTCTGTTCACGTGGACTTCTTTCTGAAATAGATTTCTGTTTCTTTTCTTCTTTACGTTTTTTTGTATTTAGCACGTTGTTTTTCTTTTTCTAGTGCATATAATTCAGGTTCATTTTTTATTTCCAAATACTTACGTCTTTTGCAGAGCCTTTGTTGGGCTAAACGCTCTGATTTTGTTTTAGCCATGATGAAACTTGCGTGAAAAAATCTAAACCAGTCTAATCAGTTTAAGTTAAAATAAAAATAAAATAATAAAAAAATAAGAAATTAGTTAAAAAAAGGTAAACTGAACAGATAATTTGAATATCATGCACTAGTATTGACTATTCTATTACATTATGTTCAAAATCAATGAGAAATTAAATATATTGCTCTGAATATATACTCATCATTATCATTGCAGCCTATACAGTCCACTGCTGGACATAGGCCTCCACAAGTTTACGTCAAAAATAACGTGAACTCATGTGTTTTGCCCATAGTCACCACGCTGGGCAGGCGGGTTGGTGACCGCAGTACTGGCTTTGTCGCACCAAAGACGCTGCTGCCCGTCTTCGGCCTGTGTATTTCAAAGCCAGCAGTTGGATGGTTATCCCGCCATCGGTCGGCTTCTTAAGTTCCAAGATGGTTGTGGAACCTTGTTATCCCTTAGTCGCCTCTTACGACACCCACGGGAAGAGAGGGGGTGGCTAAATTCTTTAGTGCCGTAGCCACACAGCAGAATATATACTCAATTTTTTGCATCTTAATCATTAACCTCTACTATGCATCATTAAATTCAACAGAAATGACATTTTCCTCAAAAGAAATCATTCACCTCATTTAGAATTACACGATGAATGATGTTACGATATATGACAAAACAAAACGAAACATGTCGTAACTTGCAAATTGAGGGAAGAACCTATATAATTACTTTGTTCATTATTTAATATAAATTTAGTTTAATCTATGCATATTATCGTTTAGATAAAGAAAAATTACTTACCAAAAATATATTCACGCGCTTAATGACGAGATTTCTTGACAAACTAATATAAAATCACGTAAAAGCGTAATTTCACTACTGACACGTCAAGACTCGTACAGATCTTGATGTCGACTGAGAGGCAGCACATCTAGTTATTGTGTAGAACAAAATTTTATAAACAAAAATCGAGGATGGTAATGATGAAATTCTTGTGACAAAATTTTAAATTGTTAAATGATAATGATAGAGGAAAATTTTTGTTTAGGAAAGGTAATGATTATTCAGTTTAGACTTTATTTATTACTTATAGAATAAAATCAAACGAAATTCGGGCAAACTACTGCGTTTTATTTATTTCATTAACGAACATAGTGTAAAAATATCGGAGAGGTAAATGATTTTTGGGACAATATTTCAAGTTTTTTTATATTTTAGCATAATTATTTTATTATTTTGTTACTTGCAAGTTATAACTAAATGTATAAAGAATAATCTAAAGCCATTTTTACATAATGGAGGTTCTATTTTGAGTCAAAAAGTGGAATCACACTCACAATTTGCTATTTTGAAAATCCACCCACCTATAAAAAGTATAAAATAAAAATTAAATTAAAAATTCAAAAAACCCCCGATACAATAACCTGAGTTGCCTTTAAAAAGTAAAAAATAATTAAAGAAACTCAATCTTAAAGTACCTAAGTATGTACGAGTATTAATAATTCTAAAAAAAATACATCGCGTTGGGGGACCGCTCCTACTTATTTATTACATACCTACTATTTATTTTTCAAAGATCGTATTTAGGTCAATTTTTGTTTTCAGTGTAATTTGTTAACTGGTTATTCATTTTATGTATTTGTAATGTTGTTTTATCATATTCATTTATATATTTCCATTATGTAACGATTTTAATAATTTACCTATTTACAATCTGTAGCTAAACACTAAAAGGTAGTACTTAAATATTATGGACTTGCTGTGGCCCGTACTTTCACCCTCGTTAATTTCAGGAAAAAACGCACTAGTTTTTTAAGCTTTTAAATTACTTTTATTTTAACTACATTTATAACAATGTAATATACACTATTACTGGCATTAAATCCGCCCTAGGTAAAAATTACCCAGTAAAAAAACTATAAAAATAATATAAACTCCAGTTACAGTTGTTAATATTCTAAATTTAATAAATTATGAGTACTTTTACTACATAGTTACAGACAGTATTTTTATTAAATGGATTTCATAAAAGAACTAATACATAACATTAAAAGTGGTTAAGTTAGTCGAAACATTTGCAATATGTTCAGTTGTTCACTACTTTAAGCTACTGTAGATAGATACGCTGATTTTCTAAAAAAAAAAAAGATCTTCGTCTGACAGGAGTCGGAGATGAAATTAGTTTTGTAGAAAGTGACCTAGTAAGTGCCAAATATCTGCATTAAAAATCTTTACTTAATTGATTTCCTCAATAAATTTCGTAAATTGAACGGTGATAAGAATATCACTCTGCCCAACCACATGGCCCAGGCTACATATCAAAATCATACGCCCCCGAATATAAGCTACAAATGAATGCTTTGGGTAAAACACAGTTGTTCTGTAGCCATCGTCCGTATTGTACGGGGACGATGACCAAATTACTTCATCTTGTTTATGTGTTATTTTCGTGTTTTATACTTTTGAATTGTGAAGTGTATAACGATAGACCTAAAATCAAAGTTTCGGACGGTGATCTCATATTTGAACCAGCATACGACAAGAATATATATTTAAAACCAAATGGACCTAAGTCTACTATATTTTTTGGTGACTTAGACTATAAAAATCTAAGTAACGCTACGAGAGTTAGTCAAGATAATTTATCTTTCAATGATAATACGCAAACCATAGCGACCACATCTGATGTAATACTAAGGAGAATAGAAAGACTTGAATCTCTTACCGCTACCTTGACAACTAATTTTAATCTGAATATCACGCGGTTAACGCGACGAATTAATACTCTAAACACTAGAGTGATATCTTTACTTAACAACAGGAGGAAAAATGAATGTCTATCTCACCCTTGTGAAAATGGAGGAACTTGCTTAAACTTAGTCAATGGTTATCACTGTCTATGTCCTTCGAACTGGAAAGGAACCAACTGTGATGAAGATGTAAATGAATGTCGTAATTTTGCTGGAACTGATTTAGGTTGTCAAAATGGAGCGACGTGTATTAATACACCAGGTTCATATCAATGTATATGTAAACCAGGGTGGTACGGAATTGATTGTACGAGGACGGCTAAAAACTGTTCTCAAGGAGATTTTGAAATGTGTGGCCATGGAATATGTCTTCCCGTAGAATCGGGAGAGGGCATCAAATGTCTTTGCAATCAAGGCTGGACAACAAACGGAAATGATGTTGCTTGTTTGACAGACGTAAATGAATGCGAATCTGGTCAAGGGGTTAGGTGTTCAGTAAATCCACGAGTAGAATGCATTAATTTACCCGGCTCGTTCCGCTGCGGCGCGTGTCCGAGTGGCTATGAAGGCGATGGTTTTGCTTGTTACGATATTGATGAATGTTTAACTATACCAAATGGTGGATGCAGCACCAGCCCATTGGTTTCTTGTCACAACACTATCGGATCTCGCATATGTGGTAGTTGTCCAGCCGGCTATCAGGGTAACGGAGTAACTTGCTCTTGGAGAGGGTCATGTTCTTTTAACCGTGGCGGTTGTCATCCTTCCGCACAATGCATCGAAAGCTCAACACTTGGTGGAGTCACACAATGCGTGTGTCCATTTGGAATGGATGGTGATGGTATCGGTTTACATGGATGTTATATTTCAGCTGTAGATAACACCACTCAACGATGCGAAAATAATCCATGTGGAGCTCATGGTCATTGTCACCCGTTTCGTAAAGGCTACACGTGCATTTGCTACCAAGGTTTTAGTGGTGCTCACTGTGATGAAGAAATAAATTCGTGTACCAATAATCCATGCCATAATGGAGGCACATGTAGACTTGACGAAAGAGTGACAAGAGGATTCAAATGTGAGTGTACCGCTTTATATTCAGGTGACCTTTGTCAAGTTCATTCGCAACCTTGTGGTGGAGTTCTTGATTATGAAGAAGGTAGTATTATATATCCAATATCTAATACAACGTATAGCCATAACTCTAGATGTGCATGGGTTATTCACACATCTCCAGATAAAGTTATTAATGTCACATTTACTAAGTTTAATTTAGAATATCATTCAGATTGTCGTTATGATTTTGTGCAAATTCATGACGGTAGAAGTTCTGCTAGCCAATTAATTGGTAGATTTTGTGGCAATACTTTTCCGAAGGGAGGTAATATAATTTCAAGTCATAATAATCTTTACTTTTGGTTTAGATCAGATCAAACCGTTGCCAAAGAAGGTTTTGCTTTACATTGGACTAGTATAACACCTACCTGTGGTGGTGAGATAAATGCAACCACACACGGTCACATCCGATCGCCTGGTTCTCCAGGTAGCTATCCACCCAATCGCGATTGTTGTTGGCATTTATCAACATCCTTAGGAAAAAGAATACAATTGCATTTTTTTGAACTTGACATAGAAGAACATGCAAACTGCAGTTTTGATTTCTTAGCTATCTACGACGGTAGTCGAACAGAAGATCCACTCATTAGTCAATATTGTAATTCAAGTCAACCAGCGCCAGTTCAATCAGCTGGGTCTGATATGTTAATACATTTTCATTCCGACGGGTATGGCGATGGTAAAGGTTTTCAAATAACATATGCTCCTATTGAAGGAATTCCGGGATGTGGTGGCTTCTTTACTGCTGACAAGGGTGAAATTATTTCACCGTCATATAATGGTGCTTATTTAAATAATCTACTTTGTGAATATAAAATAAAAACAAATGTCGAAACGACAATTCGTATTGAATTTAAGTCTTTTAACTTGGAAAGATCTTTTAGATGCAGATATGATTATTTAAAAATTTATGACGGTCCATCTTCTGAATCACCACTCGTTGGGAGATTTTGCGGAACTAATCATCCAAAAACGTATACATCGACTTCTAACAACCTTTTTATTGTATTTAAAAGTGACCACAGTTCAGCGTCTGGAGGTTTTAAAATAACTTATGAATCAATTTGCTTTAAAACTATTACAGGAGGTAGTGGAATCATCAAGACTCCGGGCTATCCATTAAGTTATAAAAAACATATAGTCTGTGATTATATAATCAGCACTACACCAGGTAAAGCTATAGTTTTAACTTTTCAAGATTTTGATATAGAAGACAATAGATATTACAATTGTCAATATGATCATGTTGAGATAAGAGATGGCCCTTCTATAAATTCCACACAAATGGGCAGGTATTGTGGCGGTTCAGAGTTTACGCCACCAACACAAACATCTAGCCATAATTATATGTACATTAGATTTACATCCGATGTCAGTGTGACAGGTAGAGGTTTCTACGCTAATTACACTACAATTAATACAAAATGTGGAGGAATCCACAAAGAGAATACGGGAATTATTAACCATCCAAGTGAAACTACCACTCAATATTCTAATGATCAAACATGTACATGGATGTTAATTGCTCCGGAAGGAATGCATATTAAATTAACATGGAATAGATTTGAGCTCGAAAATATGCCGTCATGTAATAGTGATTATGTACTCATTATTGAAATTGATGAAAATAATGACAATAATACTTTAGGTAAATATTGTGGTAGCACTTTGCCTCCTGCATTAACAACATCTTCAAATCGTCTTATGATAAAATTTGTATCCGATGTTAGTGTTCACCTAAATGGCTTTTCACTATCATATACATTTTTAGATGAAAAAAGTCATTGTGGAGGTCTTTACGTAAAGACACAAGGATATCTATATTCCCCAGGGTGGCCTTACACTTACGACTTAAATCGTGATTGTACTTGGGTAATAACAGTACCATATGGTCAACAAATCATTCTTAACATAACAGATTTTGATTTAGAAAGACCGCTAAGAAATAATTGCGAGTTAGGTGATTATTTAACAATAAGGGACGGGTCTTCTGAAAATTCTGCTTTAATTGGTACATTTTGTGGATACTTTAAATCAAAACGTATCGTAACAACTGCTAATAGTGCTTTTATTCGATTTCATTCCGATTTTTATCTGCAAGGCAATGGATTCAAGATCGAATGGGATGGGACTTTAAGGGGATGTGGCGGAGTATTAAATAGTGCATACGGTTCAATATCGTCACCAAATTATCCTCAGGATTACAATGAAAATGCAGAGTGCTTTTATAGAATCGTTACAAGCAGTGGTTCCAAAATTAAAATAACATTTGTTGAATTAGATTTAGAACGAACCAACGATTGTACCGACGACTATGTGGAAATATTTGATGGACGTGATAGCAACGCTTTTAGTTTTGGTAAACACTGTTTTAAGTCGCCTAAATCAGAAATTATAGAAACTTCCAGTAATTTCGCTTTCATTAAATTTAGATCAGACATATTTATAGGTGGAAAAGGTTTTCTTCTTAATTATGTTACAATATGTAATAATAATATAAGTGGAAGTTACGGTGTCATAGAAAGCCCAGGCTACCCGAACAGCTATCCATTAAATATGAACTGTCTTTGGACGATAAATGTTCCAAAAGGTAATAAAATTAATGTAACATTTATAAAGTTCGATATTTTTGAATCTTTTGGCTCTTACCGCCCCTTTAGTCCATTTCGACCATGGCACTTAAACCGTCGTAACTGCGAAACAGCATATCTGCAATACAAAGAAACATCAGATAAATTGTTTTCTAAAAAATTATGTGGTACATCACTCCCGGAACCAATTAGTACTAAGAGTAATTCGTTACAAATACAATTTGCCTCAGGAAATTTTTATCCTCATAATGGTTTTCGTATGGAATGGGTCAGTTATGGCTGCGGCAGTCATATTCAAAAGCGTTTTGGAACTTTGTCGATGGATCATGTATTAAATATATCAGACGACTTAGATTGTGAATGGATTATTGAAACACCCGTAGGAACAGCTGTTTCCATTACATTTTCGGATATTTACATGACAGAATCGAAAAACTGTTCTATCGATGCTATAGAAGTTTTCAATGGCCCGAATACAGCTTCTCCACTTATAACAAAAATTTGTCATCGAGATAAAAGCACTACAACTGTACAAGCAAGTTCAAACTTTTTACTTGTTAGATTAATAAAACGATCGTCTTTACGAAATATATATTTCGATTCACGTTTCAGTTCTTTAAGCGATGGGTGCGGAAATGAAATTAATGCTCCTTCTGGATTAATACAATCAAAGAATTACCCTAAAGATTATGAAAATAACTTGGATTGCATATGGTTGATATCGGTACCAAAAGGTCATAGAATAGACTTAAATTTTATAAGTTTTGATTTATACTCAATACATGATAACGATTGTGGTGATTTTATTAAAATTTACGATAATATTGATAATTTTCAATCAAATTATACGTTACTCCTTTGTCCTAAAACAAATAAAACACAATTTTTATCGGAGAATTCCTCTATTAAAGTACAATTTCAAACTAATGCCTATGGAAGTGCCAGAGGTTTTAAAGCTAATTTTACTATGACTTGTGGGGCAGTTATAAAAGTAAAATCTGATGGAATCATTTCTAATAGTCAATTTATAAACCATAACAACATGAATTGCACATGGGTAATACTCGCACCAGATCCGAGTCAAAAAGTAAAATTAACTATTCAGCACATGTCATTGCCAAAAATGGCAGATGTTATAACTGATCGTAACTGCCCATCATCATATCTTAGAGTTCTGGATGGTAATGACGACAAATCGCCTTTAATTGATGAATTTTGTGGGCGGAAAGTCCCACCTACCATAATAAGTCGCGGGAGTGCGTTGACAATTATTTTAGGTTCGTATACAGAAAGTATTAAAGGGCAATTTGTTGCACATTATTCTGTATTAACTAATGCATGTGGTGGAAATCTGTCTTCAGAAGAAGGTTCTATTGCTTCACCAAATTATCCACTTTCTTATCCAAACAACGCTAATTGTGAATGGATATTAAGCACCTCACCCGGAAATAGAGTTTACATTACATTTGAAAAGTTTGACATAGATTATTCTGAAAACTGCAACGAAGACTATTTGGAAATAAGAGAAAATGATGGAGGGAAATTACTAGCAGTTTACTGTGGACAGGATATTCCTTTTAATACGACAACAGGAACAAAACTATACATAAAGTTTTACAGTAACGGTAGAGGTACAGGTCAAGGATTTCTTCTTCATTATGGGTTTTTACATGGAAATGAAATTACTGGTCTAAATAACGGAGAAATAGCGTCGCCACTATATCCTTTTCCATATGAAGGAGAAGGTGAATACAGCTGGAGAATTATTACTGACGTATCAACTATTATATCTATTAATGTAGATCATTTGCAAATTCATACACATAGTGATATCTGCAGTAGTAAATTAATTCTCATCGATGGTTATGATGACGAAGGTCCAATTTTACAAGAATTGTGTGGATTATTAAAGGAAGACAATAAAATTTTTCGAACAACTTCAAACGCTATTTATTTAAAGCTTATATTAGACGAGGAAAATTTTGGTTCACTATTTCATATTCAGTGGGCACAATCGAACAAGTTAGTGATAGATTCAAGCGATAAAATAAATTGTGGATTAAACAAAACTAAAGTAATATTACCTATTAATGATTTCGAATTTCATTCTCCAAATTACCCTAACGAATATAGTTTGAACTCAAACTGTATTTGGATATTAGAAGTAAATCCCGGTAGACATTTAAAACTTACTATTAAAGATGTGACTTTAGAGGAAACTCCGAACTGTTTTGCAGACTATATTTCAATTTTCTCTTCCGACCAAGGAGAGTGGAGGCCTATCATAGAAAATGCATGCCGTACGGAAGATTTGAATAAAAAAGTGTTTACAAGCAGAACTGCAATTAAAGTCCAGTTTAAATCTGATTCAAGCATTGTGCGCAAGGGATTTTTGGCAAATGTAAGGTCAATTTGTGGTGGACTTTTACAAGAGAAATCAGGTGAAGTTGAAATCGGAAATTATGATTTCCATGACAGATTTGAATCCAAAATAAGATGCAATTGGACAATAAAAGTACGTCCAGGACGAACAATACAAATGAAATTTATACACTTTAATATAACTAATGATAAAGAATGCTCTTCTTACGTTATTTTACGAAACGGTGAAAGTGCTGAATCTCCGTTTTTATCTAATGGAAAATATTGTGGATATTCTCATGAAAATAAAGATCAAATTATTTCGTCGAGCAATGTTGTATCTGTTAGTTATGTTGCTTTAAATCCTCTTCTACATTTAAAAAATAAATTTCAATACTTTAAACTATACTACGAAGAGAAGAATATTGAATGTGGATTAACATCTTCTTTAGACGCGGATCACACGTGGGAAATTATTAGTTCACCTAACTATCCCTCCGTTCCAAATCCGTACACAGAATGCATATGGATTTTTACTGGTCCTCCAGGAGAAATTTTAAGAATTGATTTTTTGGAACGATTTGATTTGGAAGTTTCTGAACAGTGCACACTTGAATCTGTTGAGATTAGGGATGGATCTTCACAATTAGCCCCACTAAAAGAAACTATTTGCAAAGAACTACCGGGTACAATTAAAACTAGTAGTAATTCAATGTTTATAAAATATTCAACACAAATAGCAGAGCCTAGAAATGGATTTAAAGCTAATGTATCAATAGACGTATGTGGTGGTGCAATTATTGCAAAATCAGGGGAAGTATTGTCACCTGGCTACCCGCACTTGACTTATCTATCTCCTGGTACTTTATGCCAATGGCACATTATTTCATTACCTAAACATGTGATTCAGTTGAATTTCAGGGATCTACAACTTCCCGAATCTGAAAAACCATGTGATACAAAAATCACAATAGAAGAAACAATTGTTGCAAATAATACATTAGAATTAGGAAAAATAAAAGAATTTTGTGAAAACACAATTTATGATAACACAGTTCCAATCGAGACGCTTACTAATAAAGTAATAATTAAATTATATATTGGAAAACCTAGCCAATGGATACAAGTTTCAGAAAGTAGAGGATTCCGTTTTACATTTAATTCTTCAAGACCTTCGTGTGGTGGTCCAATAACAGTTTCAGAAGGATATTTAACAACCCCTGGTTATCCTTATGAAACCTCTTTACGCTATTGCCAGTGGACTATTACAGTTCCTGATATAACACGAAGAGTACAATTACAACTCTTGGACTATGATAACAGTTATGATATAGGTGTTTATAACGATATAACATTTATGTCTGCTATTGAAGGACAGCGCAGTGACAACAGTTCCTCTAGTAGCCCTACTATTTTCGAGTCTACGGGCAATAAATTGTCTTTTTATATTTTTAGAAACAAGAACAAATTAACATTTCGGTTTAAAGCGAAGTATACTTCAGATAACCCAGCATTATGCGGTGGAAAATTACGAGATGTTCAAGGAGAACTTCAGTCACCTAATTTGGATCAAGCTTACGTTTGCGAATGGAACTATGACGGTGCATCCACATCTGTTGACGCTAATATATATAAAACTTTATCTGTAAACGTAACAGTTAACTCGTCAGCGCAAAATATTTGTCGATACAGAGATTCAAAACTTATCATAAATTCAAATGTTGTTAAAGGAGGACCTTTATTTGCTAGGAATATATGTGGAATTAATACTAACGTGTTATTGAATTTACCAGAAGCAAATATGAATATTAAAGCTTTGCAATATAAGCGTAGTCGCATAATATTTGACTTACATTGGAAATTAAATCCATGTGGAGGTGTGATACACGCTGGGCCAGATTCAGTCAACATACTTAAAGTACCTAATTCTCATAACATTACGATTGATTGTGCGTGGTTAATTGTAACACTTATTGGAGTCAGAATCGAATTAAAACTAGAAGGACATTTTAATTTAGTTTGTTCTGATGAATTTTTGCAAATAAATCAAGGAATAACTCAAAATTCTTTGAAAATAGGTGATTATTGTAAAACCAAAATTCAGGAACAAGCTCTTTCGACATCATTCAGATATACATATGTACAATATCATTCAGAACCTCAAAGTAATACTAATATAAAACTAATGGTTAAAACTGTTAGTACTCAATGTGGAGGACATCTAACAGAATATGAAAGGGTATTTACATCACCAAACTATCCTCGAAATTACCCAGATAATCAAGAATGTGTATGGGAAATCTACGCAGGAATTGGATATAGAATATCTCTCCTATTTGAAGGAAGATTTTCCATAGAAGACAAAACTAATTGCACGAAAGACTCACTCATCATTTTTGACTGGATAGAAAATAAATATCAAGAGATTGCACGAGTATGTGGCCGCCGAACTCCAACTTCGTTTAATTCTACATCAAATAGAATGAAGATAATTTTCCGCACAGACGAGTCTATTAATTTGGACGGATTCAAAGCGAGATGGGTGCCTATATGTGGTGGAACACTAATAGCAAAGAGTGAAGAACAGTTTTTATATAGTCCTGGATATACAAACGGATATTATCCATCTTTAAATTGTGAATACATAATTCAAAGTACTTCTAATAGAATTCAAGTTAAGTTCTTAGATTTCGAACTTGAAGGATCGTATCCTGACTGCGAATATGACAACTTAACAGTTATTACACAAAGTGACTATAATTACTTTTATGGGCTTTATTGTGGAAAAGAATTACCACCGCCAGTAAATGGTAACGATAAAGTGGAAATTACTTTTAAGACTGATCTTTACGGCCAAAGAAAAGGTTTTAAATTGTCTTACTCACTTTATTCCTGTGGGGGATTAGTAAAACAGCCTACAATTATAACACTGAGCAACTCAAATACTTATATTGAAAATACAAATTGTACATGGTCAATAGAAGGTCCTTTAAATAAAATTGTAATACTTAAATTCTTTTTCATAGATATAGAGAGTAGCTATGAATGTTTAAACGATAACGTAGCAGTTTATGATGGGTCAAAGAGAGATTTAAACAATAGATTGGCACTAATGTGTGGTCACGTTAATACTACTACTGTTATAAAAAGTACAAACAACACAGTTATATTACAATTCATTTCTGACAGTAATATGAATTACAGAGGATTTAAAGTAGAAGTACTTTTTAGTTATTCAGAATCTGTAGGGTGTGGTGGACACGTTGATCTAACAGCTACATCTAGAAGGACCATTAAGTCTCCTCTTATTGGAAATAGTGTTGTGTATGAAAACTATTTAGACTGTCACTGGGCAATAAAAGCACCAACTGATTACTTTATCAAAATTACTTTTACTTCCTTTCATATAGCCCCTTGCATAAACGTAAATCAAACAGCATTGGGTAACAGTAAGTGTGACTGCGATTATGTAGAACTGAAAGATGGCTTAAATCCAAACAGTTTAATTATTGGTACATACTGTGGGCACTCATACCCGCCTCAATTATCATCCTCAAGTAATACAATGACTGTTAGACTTTCTACCGACGGAGAGGCAGTGAGCTCTGGCTTTGAAGCACTTTTAACAGCTCACCTTTCTCAATGTGGTAATACCTTTTTCACCATTACGAGCTCTTTGCAAACATTAAAATCACCAGGTTACGATACCGGGGTAATTCCTCGAGGATTGCATTGCACCTACGTTTTCGATTCAAACCAAGAGCCATATTCCACAGTACATATAAGAATACAAGACTTAGATTTAGATCCGGGTACAGGAAGTACATGCAATAACGATAGAATTACTATAAGTAGTCATTCACAGCCAAGAAATATGACTGCAAGTAAAGATTTCATAATAAATGAATCGTTAGATGAGTTCTTCTCTCGCACAACATTCTACTTTGACTCATCATTATACCCACCAAAACGTTTTGAATTATGTGGGAGAAAAAAATCTGTCGACTATTATGTAACGGGAAGCATCAAAATAAATTTACAAACTTCAGCAGAAACTACATCTGCCTATAAAGGAATACTCATTTCAATATCATATCTAGGTGTATGCGGAAGAAATTACACCGAATTACAAGGAAGAATACAATCACAAAGCCCAGCAGATACTGCTACAAGTGAACAAAATTGTTTCACACTGATAACCGTACCAGAAAATTATACTATATCATTATATTTTCTTTCAGTATCGCCGGTTTACTGGAATGACAAGGTATTTTTAAAGTTTTTTGATGGTAAATCAACAGACACGCCCCTACTAACTGAAATATCAAGTGAATACCGGGAATATGTTCAAGTATTTTCGAGAGGTCGATATTTACTTTTACAAAATCATATTAGGGGAACTGAATCAATTGTTTATGATTTAAATTATGTTGCAACCGATAAAGGCAGAGGATGTGGAGGATTACTTCAAAACGCAGCAGGAAGAGTTACAAGTCCTCTTTATCCCGATATTTATAGGAAAAAATCAACGTGTGAATGGTTACTTGAAACGCCAATAGGGACACGTATAAAGTTACATTTTACGGTATTCGATCTAGGCCGCATTTGCGATCAAAACTATCTTAGTCTTGTCGATAGAAATGGTAATACCATATCTACGTATTGCTCTGAATCGCCGGCAGACTATACAAGTGAAGATAATTATATCAAAATTTTATTTACTACTTCAAGAAATAACGGTGGAACAGGTTGGGTGGCAGATTTTATAGCAGTAACATAAAGAACTTGTTCTACATTACAAACAATTTTTACGAATCGGGAAAATTTTCATTATTTAAGTTTTAAGGATAAATGCCATGCGCCATCGTGAAAATTATATTTACCGAAAATAACATAGTTGATATATTGATTTTCGTTTATTTCACAACACATTAATTTATGATTTCGTACAAAAATGTAAAAATCATAACGATTTTCTAAACTTCAATAAATATAAGATTTTACAAACGAAATAATAAATGTATAAATATATGCTTGTATGTTAATAATACATACCTAATGACGTATTCCGTGATTATTATAGATATTGGCATGGATATTGAACGCTCGTTGATAGTGTGGATGGCTTTCTAGTTTTGCACATCGTACAGGGGTCCCAAACAGAATATAAGTACTTACTTTATTTCAGTACAAAGATAAAAATAATTAAAATGCAAAAGTATTTTGTACTTAATAAAGATTTATATATAATAATACACAAAATGTTGAAGTAAAGTTGACGGACAGTGCTCAATTCCGCGCGGAACTAAAATAACATACTGTTCAAAATGTTATTTTCACTTCATACCAGTCTTATTCAAATGAAATAAAAATTAATTTGGTTTATATTATGTACGTTGTGTCGTTATACGTATAATGGTTAAACATATAATCATCACAAAACTAAAACTAGATGTTAATATTTACTTTTTAACATATTTTAATGTAAAATAGTATGACATTATGTTATTTTTATTTAATTTGCGATGTTAAAAATAAGTGTTATCTTTTGTTAACCAGAAATAAAATAAACAATAAAGTACTTACAGTTTTTTATTGTTAATAATTTATTTCACTGCTTCATCCTAATTCCTAAGGTATTATACTAGCTGACTCGGCAAACGTTGTCTTAATAATTGTGTTTGCTCGCAAACGAAAAAAAAACCGACTTCAATTACATCGAAGAGTAATACAACGTAGATCGACGAAAAAATAGTCAAGTAACTACGCGTTATCAAAGATTACTCAAAAAGTAGTTATTAGATCTCGATAAAATTTATATGTGACCACATGATAAACATCAGCTTTCGATTAAATTAAAAATTATCAAAATCGGTACACCCAGTAAAAAGTTATTACGGATTTTCGAGAGTTTCCCTCGATTTCTCTGGGATCCCATCATCAATGCCTAGTTTCTTTATCCTGATATCAAACTACGGATATCCCCTTTCCAAAAAAAAAAAATTATCAAAATCGGTACATCCAGTAGAAAGTTATTGCGGATTTTCGAGAGTTTCCCTCGATTTCTCTGGGATCCCATCATCAGATCCTAGTTTCGTTATCATGGTACCAAACTACGGATATCCCCTTTCCAACAAAAAAAGAATTATCAAAATCGGTACATCCAGTAGAAAGTTATGCGGTATAATACAACGTAGGTCGACGAAAAAAGCGTCAAGTAAAAACGCATTATTAGATATAACTCGAAAAGTAGTTGTTAGATCTCAAATAAATTTAAATGGGACCAATTGGCACACACCACCTTTCGATTAAAACAAAATTCGTCGAAATCGGTCTACCCGGTCAAAAGTTCTGATGTAACATACAAAAAAAAATAAAAAAAAAAAAAAAAATACAGTCGAATTGAGAACCTCCTCCTTTTTTGGAAGTCGGTTAAAAATAGGGGTTGGTGGTAGAAGGTGAAAATTTAGGGTTGTATGTATTTTTCAACGCCAAATCGTAATAAAAAAAATTAATTTATCTAAAAATTAAAAAAAAAATTAGGGGTAGACTACTCTTAACATTTAGGGGGATGAAAAATAGATATTGTTCGATTCTCAGACCTACCCAGTATGCACACAAAATTTCATGAGAATCGGTCAAGCCGTTTCGAAGGAGTTTAACTACAAACACCGCGACACGAGAATTTTATATAATTGATATATCTGGGGGCACGGTAGTGCCCCCGCCAACACGAGCCAAAAAAAAAAAGAAAAGCACTACCTATCTTTTCTCGAAGCGCTTCGTCGTTTCTTTGAACCCTCATAACTTGGGTTCGCATTATACTAGATAAACAAAATTCTCGGGATATGATATCAATAGTGGACTTATTAACTATATAAAATTTCAATTGCATAGCTCTTATACTTTAGATTTTATTGATATCTAAAAAAGCCCGATTTCGTCACTCACTGATGATCATCAAAATTCTTAGAGTACTTGCTGAAGTCCCAGAAAGCTGAAATTTGGTATGTAAGCTAGTATTAGTACATAAATAGTAAAAAAATTCTAAAACTTGAAACTTTTACCCCCCAACCCCTTAAACTAGGGGATGGAAGTTTGTATGAGACTTCCGCAAATTTTGATGCTAGAGGTCTGAAAATTGATATAGGGACTCCTTGTTGCTCCTTGTTATAAATAATAATAATAAAATACATAAAAAACAAAAATCGGTTATTAGATAAATATTGACTTTAGTAGTATTAAAGCACAACAGGCAGCTATAGTCGAATATAATCGCCTAAAAGCTAAGTATCGCCCTGATCTATCGCTTATTATAAACAGTAAACCAACAAAGAAAAAAGGCAAAGATAGAGAGTGATCTATGAAAAAAGGCACCTCTGATTTGCAAGAAATACACCCCAAAACAAAGAAAGAAAAAATGAACAAAATACCAAAATATTGTCTTAAGCAACTTACAAAAAGAAATGAAATCCCAACAAAAACATTTTCATATAAAATGTTGCCAAGACGAGATCATATGGCTCGCACTGTCAAAAAGTTATCAGATCTCATGTAGAGCCAAGCTTCTAACTCTACACGCCCTAACTCTACAAGCCCTAACTTCACAAACTCTACACTTTATTCAATATATGTGGCTTGGCCGTTTCGCTACCGCCACGTGGGTGTAAGGTGAAAAATTTATTCACTGTATATTACTTTTCTGTTGTACAATAGTTCTATTAAAGAAAAAATAAAAAGAAGAATAATAATTGATATATAATACAAATAAAAATAAAAAGAGAATATATATATTCCCGCGACGGGGCCAAAATGAAGAGGCAGGAGGCAGCATCGCCAGCAGCAGTAGTCCACCTCACCAGCAGTCGTCATCGACAACATCGGCAGCCGGTAGTAACGAAACGGCCAAGCCACATATTTTGACTAAGGTGTAGAGTTTGTGAAGTTAGGGCTTGTAGAGTTAGGGCGTGTAGAGTTAGAAGCTTGGCTCTACATGAGATCTGATAACTTTTTGACAGTGCGAGCCATATGATCTCGTCTTGGCAACATTTTACATGAAAATGTTTTTGTTGGGATAAAAGGTATATTCCTATTCCTAAGGTATGCAAATTAATGTTTGTGTTTATAGATAACAGCTGACTGATAGTGCTACATTTTCTTTTAATAAATATACACAAAAATAATGTGTACAAGCTGTGTGGCTACGGCAGTAAAGAATATAGCCACCCCCTCTCTTCCCGTGGGTGTCGTAAGAGGCAACTAAGGTATAAAACAGTTCCACTACCACCTTGGAAGCTAAAAAGCCGCTCGATGGCGGAATAACCATCCAACTGCTGGCTTTGAAATACACAGGCCGAAAACGGGCAGCAGCGTCTTCGGCGCGACAAAGCCAGCTCTGCGGTTACCAACCCGCCTGCCCAGAGTGGTGACTATGGGCAAAACACATGAGTTCACGACATTTTTGGCATGAACTTGTGGAGGCCTAGGTCCAGCAGTGGACTTAGACGGGCTTAAGTGATGATCACACAAAAATAATGTAAACTTATACCAATAAATATGTGTAATTGTATTACAGCCAGATTCTAGAAAGGAGTCGAATCCACAAGCCCCGGAGCAGAAACTGGTCACTAAAAACTGCTAACGGGCTAGTCATAATTATTTGTAATCTCAAAATGGGATCTCAAAATGTTGACGATATTTTCAATATGTATAGTGCAGTAGTGCTTTAGGGAGGGCGAAAGGAAATATGAGTACTCAAATCTCGCGACAAGTTTTTATATCATATAAATTATGTTGGTAACGATTTAATAAGAAGTAGATAGTAAAATTTTTAAAGTAAAAATTTATTTTTTTCGTTTCAGCGCATTCAAAGAAAAGCTTGTTTCTTAAACAGGTTTTTAACTTTTAATTAATTTTTTGTTTGCCCATTTTGCGGAAACCTTTGTAACTTCGGTATTTTCTATCTTAAGAACACTAGATTTAGGGAAAATTCTAGAAAAATGCTTAATCTATTATAGGACCTTAAGACTAAAAGTTTAAATATTTATATTACTTGTCAAATTTGAGTGGGCAAAATCAAAAATTCTTTTTTGTGATTTTTCATACAAATAAAACGATGAACACGGGTTGTCACATTTTTTATTACTAATCAGTACGGTGACGCACTTGATGTTACTATGACTTACTTCGCTCTTAAAAATTAATCTAAAAATATTTGAACTATCATACAATTTGCAGTAGTCTAAAGTACATGCACTTATTACTGGGTAATTTTCCACCGAACAAATCAGTCCGTGAATTTTGCAACATATTTATAGACTAACATTTTTTCATCCATTTTAGTCATGGGGCTGCCATAATCTGCTGGAGCTAACAACACGTTTGCCAATTTTCTTTCTCTTCCTCAGTGAGCTTGGTTTATTCTCCAAGTGATTTTAAGTGAATTTTCTTAACTTTATTTAATACAGTTCATCGAGGGATCCCGAATCTCTTTTCTGCCTCCCGATTTGACATCCTGTTATTTTCTACCATGTCAACCGCTAAATCTAACATTTTCTTTGAATAATTTCGGTATGCCTATCCTAATATTCTTCTTTTCTTTCTTGTGTTTTTAGGCTTAGCAGTATGCATCCTGCGATAAATTTAAAAATAATTAAATTCAGCAAAATTAACAAATACTCCTATCCAAAATCACCCTAATTATGTTGCAAATACATTTAATGTACTTTTTCAACAAAATTTTCATTTTTAGCTCATGTATTGACTACAATATTGAATAACAAAATTAATGAAAACAAAGGATTATAAAATCACTATTTAGGTATGTTCTTTGGTAGTTTCGAAATTATGGTAAAAAAAAAATAAGTATCTATTTATCTCGAATCCAATTTTAACGTTGACGTGACAACCTTAACGATAACATTTTGGTGGGCAAAGTTGTAACAACTACTTTAGAAAAACTAATTTGACATTGCCCACCATCATATTTTTGAATTTAAGAGAGATTTCGCATCGGATATTCGATCGTTCCTGCATATTTATCACAAATTAACAATTGTCAAAAACTTGCCCACCTGGGATTATAACAAATCGAGTTTTAAAGAAAGTAATAATAATAATTGTTTACTTGCAAAAACATGGTGTTGAAGTTGTACAAGGTTAACATTAGTATAGTCTAAACATGTTCTTACTTTACGGTGTGCAAATATTAAATACTAGCTGTGCCCGCGGCTTCGCCCGCGTTGAAATAAGTGTGTCACAAAGTTTTGCCGGCAAACTTCCAGTGAAACTCTCACCAAAATCGGCTTAGCCGTTCCGTAAACCTTCCTCTTGCCAATGGTGGAGCCCTCTCTACAATGGTGTAACCGCATGAAAATCCGTTCAATAAATTTTGAGCGAATCGATCACAGACACTTTTGGGGACTTATAATATATTAACTGTTGCCCGCGATTACGTCCTCGTGGTTATATGAAGATATGTATTACTATTAAGATGTTTAACGCAATTAATTTTTTATTTCAGTCACTTGAAATGCTTATCAAACTGAGTAACTTTTTACAAGGCACAATTTAGTATAATTTAATAGTTATTTTTATAAAACCTCTCTATACACCACATTTTTGGTTTTATTTTCAAGCTGTATATGTTTCATACAAACTACCAACCCCTTAGCGATGGAATATCGTAAAATCCGTTCTTAGCGGACGTCTGCTAACTATAATCTACATCCCTGCCAAACTTTATCTTTGTCCAACCTGGATGGTTAGACCATCCAGCGGTTTTTGAGTTCTCGTGATGAGTAAGTCAGTGACCTTTCTCTTTTATATATATAGATTACGATGCATTATTTGGACACCTCCTCACCATCTATAGAGATTTTCGTAAAATTAGTTCTTAGCGGATGTTTACACCCCATAAGGACCCTACCTACCTACCCTACCTGCCAAATTTCAAGTTTGTAGCTGTTATAACAACTTTTAAACTTTCGCGTTGCATTATTATGTTTTAATGTTCACACGGGGATTAACGCGAACAAAATTTTTTAAGGTAAAATATATTACCTTGAGGCCTGACGTTTCGGCCAGGTTACACCAGCCGTGGTCGCAGGCAGACAGGAGTCTATAGGAGGATATATTTTACCTTAAAAATTTTTGTTCGCGTTAATCCCCGTGTGAACATTAAAACATTGTAGCAGTTATAGTTTCGGAGGTTTCGTGATGAGTGTGTCAACCTACTATCCCCCGTTTTAACTCCAAAAGAGAGTTGATTTCTAAAGATACATTATTTGGTCACCTTTCTACCGTCTATAGAGCATACATTTTAAATTTCAAGTCTCTTACTTCAAAAACATAGGACTTTTATACAAACTTCCAACCCCCGTTTTAGCCCTTTAAGGGTCGAGTTTCATAAAATCAGCTCTTAGCAAATGTTTACGCCCTACAAGGAACCTACTTGCCAAATTTCAAGTTTGTAGCTGTTATAGTTTCGGAGATTTCGTAATGAGGGAGTCAACCTACCATTCCCGGTTTTAACCCCAGAAAGGAGTTGATTTCTAAAGATACATTATTTGGACACCTTCTCACTATCTAAAGAGCGTACATTTTAAATTTCAAGTCTCTTACTTCAAAAACATAGGACTTTCAGACAAACTTCCAACCCACGTTTTACCCCCTTAGGGGTCGAATTTCGTAAAACCCATTCTTAGCGAATGTTTAAGCTCTAAAGGAGCCTATCTGCCAAATTTCAAGTTTGTAGGTGTTATAGTTTCGGAGATTTCGTGATGAGTGAGTAAACCTACCATCCCCCGTTTTAACCCCAAAAGGGAGTTGATTTCTAAAGACACATTATTTGGACACCTTCTTATCATCTATAAGGCATACATTTTAAATTTCAAGTCTCTTACTTCAAAAACATAGGACTTTCATACAAACTTCCAACCCCGTTTTAGCCCTTTAAGGGTCGAGTTTCATAAAATCAGCTCTTAGCAAATGTTTACGCCCTACAAGGAACCTACTTGCCAAATTTCAAGTTTGTAGCTATTATAGTTTCGGAGATTTTGCGATGAGTGAGTCAGCGTACCATCCCCAGTTTTAACCCCAAAAGGGAGTTTATTTCTAAAGATATATTATTTGGACACCTTCTCACCATCTATAGAGCATACATTTTAAATTTCAAGTCTCTTACTTCAAAAACATAGGACTTTCATACAAACTTCCAACCCCCGTTTTACCCCCTTAGGGGTCGAATTTCGTAAAATCCGTTCTTAGCGGATGCCTACGTCTTATAAGGAACCTACCTGCCAAATTTCAAGTTAGTAGGTGTTATAGTTTCGGAGATTTCGTGATGAGTGAGTGACCTTTCGCGTTTATATATATTATTATATATAGATTATAGATTATAGATTTCGCGTCGGATATTCGCTCTTTCTTGTATATTTATCACAAACTAACAATGATCAAAAACTTACCCACCTGGGATTATTACAAATCGAGTTTTAAAGAAAGTTTTTTTTTCATGTTTTAGTAGCCAGTAGACGGTATAATTCACCACGTTATGGTCAGCTGACTTTATTTTTCTTTCAAAATATTAGGTAAAGTATAATCCGACAAAATTTTAAACTGAGAGGAAATGACAAAACAAAATTTTATCCATTTGTGTCTACCACTACCCGCCCCAGAGGCAGTTGACGGTCGCTAATATTCATAATATAAAATTATAAATCCCTAATGTAGGTATTTTACGAACTTTCGCTCGTTTGTGTCTCAGATTATAAATATTTTATACGTCAGTCGTAGTGTGATTTTGACATTTTGTCAATTGGTTGTCACAACACAACACGTTGAATGACCGTGGTTGAATGTTTCAAATTCAGACCATTTTCAGACGCTTGGGCCAGTAATACAGTATAATGATTATATTATGATCATTTAATATATAATGGCTTGATTGCTTTGTTCAGTAACTGAAAAGTTTGTTATAATTTATTTTTTACATTTCATATAATTAAATAAATAATATATTAGGAAAGTATTATCTCAAAATGGATTTCTCTTCAATCATAATCACTCTTATTGTATACGGCGTTCTAGCGGCTACGAGCCTTCTGATAATAGTAAGTACACGTATTATTCCATTTGTCCAAATAAAATATTCAGCTTTTTCCAAAAGACTAATATTTTCTATTATCTGCAAATAAGATCAAACATATCTTTTAAACTATACTTATAAAATATAATTCTTCCTTTTTTATTTTCAGTTAAGTGCAATAATATATATGATAACAAATCCTTTTCCATTAGTGGAAAGATTTAAAGAGGAAGAAACCTTTAATGATCCTAGATCTAAAAGTAAAGAAAGATTCCCCAATATACACGATAGTCACAGTGTGCACTTGAGTGTGGTTGTGCCTGCTTACAATGAAGAAGAAAGATGTGAGTTTAATATCCTTTTTTGTAAGATTTAACATATTGAATAGTACATAGAAGGTAATTTTTAAAACTAGTCAAGTCAACATTCCAACATCCTTCTACAACTTCATTTGGAATTAAACTCCTTCGTAATAGGATATTTTTCAAATATAAAATGAACCGTAAAAATCGGTACACTTAGTAAAAAGTTGTCAGGTAATACATATAAAATAATACTATATAATTGAGAACCTCCTCCTCTTTTGAAGTTGGTAAAAAATACAGGGAAAAGATTTCGCCTATAATATATACAATAACTTTTTCAGTGTCTCCCATGTTAGACGAAACTATAGAATTCTTAGAAAGAAGAATAAAAGAAAACCCTTCATACAAGTATGAAATTATAGTAGTAAGTGACGGAAGTAAAGACAACACAGTGAAATTAGCAGAAAGCTATGTTGAGAAATATGGCTGTGACAAGTTAAGGTGCTTAGACTTGATCAAGAACAGAGGAAAAGGTGGAGCTGTAAAACTAGTATGGAAACAAAATTGTATTAAGTAGTGTTAAAAAGCTTCCTTATTATTTTCTTGTATACTCAGTTCACATTTCATCTACTAATAAAAATAAAAAAAGTCATGAAATTACACAAGCATTCTTGCTGACTATCAGTATGCTTCATTTCATCAATTTTTTATTTTATTTCTCAATATAAAGTTTGCAAACAGAGCTATCGCTTTTCTCATAACAAGCAACACTGCATTCGCTGTGACAATGAACACATTCAATATTAAAAATTTAACTAACAAATACAATAATAATAAAATAAAATGAATAAATTACCTAAATAATTTTCGTCAATAAAAAAAAGGGCAAATTAGCAAGATGTTTAATTTTTTAATAGTGGTTTTTGCTTACTTAATATAAGCATCTTACAATTTCATTACAATTGTTTAAGGAACAATATTTTAACTTTTAAATTGCTTATAAAGATAAAAATTATCCCAGATTTTAAGTAAAACAAAAAATAACGTCACGCTAAAAGAGGAGGGTAGGGGATCGACAAAGCGTGATATTGTGTGACAAGGGGTGAGGAGGGGTCCAAAACTTTGTGACATCACATTTCAAAATATTGTTACGTGCTAGGGTTCGAAGGATTTGGAGAGAAAAACCTGCTGACTCTTTTCAAGACTTTATTCACTAGCACTAGGTCCAACACGAAGCACTAGGTTCAAACACTAAGCACTGATGATATCCTAAGTCGTAGGTTTCGCTGGTACCACTCTTGATCACTAATTTTCACTCTTGAAGTCGTCTCGAAGATCGCTCAAACTGAACTGCACTCGCTCGCCTACCTGCGGCTATTTATATCGGCCGACACGAGGCCCAGACCATTCTGGAAAGTTCGCGCATGTACCCGGTGTTCGAGACTATACTTCTACATAGTTCCACAGAAGTTCCTCTAACGCCATCTAGTATTGAGTAGAGAGTTTCATGTTATCGCTGTCTTTGTGTGGTTTCAACAGTTGCCGCTAGATGGCGCTAGTTTCTTTGTGTGTCCTTAACAATATAATATACCTAATTGGTAGTTAAATGCATTCAGCCTGTAACATCCCAATGCTGGGCACTTTCTCCATATAGGAGAAGGATTGGAGCTTATTCCACCACGATGCCCCACTGCGGGCTGGCAGATATGTTCCCTATGAGTAATAATCTCTATCGATATATGTATTTATGATAATGATGGGGACCGACGGCTTAACGTACTCTTCGAGACATGGTGGGGAGACCCACAAGCATAGACATCCAAACTGGAAAGAAATATTTAACCAAATACAAATATCCATCACGAGAATGAATCGCACCTTTAAATCTTCGGTGTTTTAGGCGACTACTCACACCTCAAACTAGAGAGGTTGTTAGTTGTATGGAAATAAAAATAATGTCGAAACTGATGTTTAATTTAATAAATATAACTTTATAGATTTAGGTAGGGGGTTCTCATAAATGTGACCATCTCTGACAAAGAAGGAAAGTGGTTCCGAAAATCGTGAAATTCGTGTGACGTAGTTAATGGATAGCCCCCTGCTTATAATTTAAATGATTAATTGTGGACTATAAAACAAAACTGCTGTGTGGTTACGGCAGTAAAAAATATAGCCAACCCCTCTCTTCCCGTGGGTGTCGTAAGAGGCAATTAAGGGATAACACAGTTCCACTACCACCTTGGAACTTAAAAAACCCACCGATGGCGGGATAACCATCCAACTGCTGGCTTTGAAATACACAGGCCGAAGACGGGCAGTAGCGTCTTCGTTGCGTCGCGAACTTGTGCTTCGCGAACGTATGTCTAGCAGTGGACTGCGATAGGCTGCAGTGATAAAACAAAAAAGCTAATGTAAAAAATGCTCTCAAATATAAAATACTTTTTATTTTATTTTATTTATATTATTTATATAAGTGTAGCTAAAACGCTTATGAAGTTACAATTTCTTTGTGTTACAGGGTATTCTAAGTTCCAGAGGTGCATCTATATTATTTGCTGATGCAGATGGAGCATCAAAATTTGAAGATTTGACCAAATTAGAAACTGCTCTTAAAAAGATAACTAAATATGATCCAATCAGCCAACCAGATGAGATAAGTCAAAGTGAAGCAGTTATTATTGGTTCTAGAGCACACTTGGAGAAGGAATCATTAGCTAAAAGAAGTATATTTCGGTAAGAAACCCCTTAACCATTTTAAACTCTCATGTTTATTAACACTATGATTTATATGATGAATTTTTATTCAGTCTTAGACCTTCTTTTTTGGGATTTTTTAAATTCAATTTTCTGAGTGGAAAGATATTCCTTTCAAGAATATTGTGTAAAATTTATAGAAAAGAAATAAAACTAACGAAGATACAGCAGTTTAACCAACTGCAGGTCATGCATTTTATTTCAAATATTAGGGGTTAAAGTATGAAATTGCCGATTTATACAGAAAAATTGAAATTCGTTTATTTATTTTTTTTAATTTAAAATATTTATTTACTCAAAATAGTTACCATTATTATCCATACATTGCTGCCATCTAATAGGAAGGTCATTTATGCCTTTGCGATAGAACTATGGTGATCTAGATTCGACAAACTGTGTGAAAGCATTTTGTACTGCCTTCTGAGAAGAAAACTTTTTATCACGTAGAAAATTGTACGAATCACGAAAAAAATGGTTGTCCGTTGGAGCAAGTTCTGGCGAATACGGAGGGTGACGAATGGTTTCTAATTGCAGTTCCTGTAGAGTCAAAACGGTTTCTCGTGCTGTATGAGGTTTCCCATTATCATGGAGCAATAAAGGTGAAGATCGATTCATGAGTCGGGGCTGTTTCACTGCTAGTTTTGCTATCATTGTTCGGAGTTCAGCTCATTAGACATCTGCCGTTATTGCTTGACCAGATTGGAGAACCCTATAGTAAATAACACCATGCTGAGACCACCAAACAGTTACCATTACCTTTTCATTGGTAAGCTTTGCTTTAGAACACTGTTGCGGCGTTTGACCTGGGGTCAGCCATAGCATTTTTCGTTTACGGTTATTGTAAAGAATCCACTTTTCAGCACATGTCACAATTCGATCAATATTCCTTCGTTTCTGTATCGATTCAACAAGGCAACGCATGTTTCAACACACGTTTCTTTCTGCAGATCAGTCAAATCATGAGGCATCCATTTTTCGTATTTTTTTATTTCATTGATTTGACGCAAATGAGTCAATATTGTTGGTAAGGTAACGTTAAACCATGCCTGGGTAATTTGACTCGGATCGGCTTCCACCATCTTTTTCAATTCATTGTTATTCACCTATGTCTTCCACGTGGTTCGTTCTTCAAATCAAAGTTTCCATCACGAAAGCGTTTAAACCAAAACTGCACGGTGCGTTCATTAGCAGTCCCCTCTCCAAACGCAACATTGATATTGCGAGCTGTTTCTGCCGCGTTAGTTCCGCATCGAAACTCGTATTCATAAATCACTCGAATTTTCAAAGTATCCATCTTTCTTGTCTAAGCTAAATAAAAAAAAAAAAAAACAACTGAAAGTTGATAATCGTATGTTGCACATTTTTTTTTTTAAATGAACTAAGTACATAGGTACCATGTGAAAAAAGTTTCACTTAAAAATCTCAAACCATGAAGGTTCTATGTCAATTCGAAGTCCCTATTACAATAAAACGGCAATTTCATACTTTAACCCCTGTTTTTTCACTTCGCCAATCGCTTAAGCCTGTATTATCACATTACTGGGCATAGGCCTCTTTCCCCATGTAGGAGAAGGATCAGAGCTTAATCCACCAAAATACTCCAATGCTGTTTGGCGGATATATTCTCTACTATAATATGAGTCACAATAGCTATCAGGTATACATGCTAACAACCGGGACTGACGGCTTAACGTGCTCTCCGAAGCGCAGTGGGGAAACCCACAAGAACTGCACAAACACGCATACCACGCAAATATTTGTATGGCCAATGCAAATGTTTGTCATGTGCGGGGATCGAACCAGCAAGCGCCAGCGCAACAGGCACAAACCAGTGCTGTGACCGTTGCGCCAACGCGTCGCAAATATTTAATTGTTCAAGACTATGAACCTTTTCTCCCACAACTAACGTTTTCAAAGTCGGTGTCCATTATAACGTCAAAACTACTGCACTAATCGTCAAAACTAACTTATCAAGTTATGAAAACTATTTCTGTACATAATTTATAAGGTAACGCCAGAGTTTTTATCTTTGTTAATTTTTTTTATTTTACAATAATGAATACTTTTTTTGAAAATATCGTGTTTTTCACTTCACTGTTCCCAAAAAATGAAAAATTGAAATTTGAAAAAAATCCTCCCAGCGTTACCCGAAGAAAACAATTCCCTAAAGAAAATAGCTGATTCTTTTATTTCTGATGATCCAGCATCGATTTGTGAGGTGCACCGCAATACTACTTTTTTCTCAGACGCTTCCAAATAATTGCTGCCACACTTCAGCCTATCGCAGTCCACTGCTGGACATAGGCCTCCCCAAGTTCGCGCCAGACATCCCGGTCTTCCGCAATCCTCATCCAGCCGACACCGGCAATCTTACGTATATCGTCGGTCCAACGGGCCGGAGGACGTCCCACACTGCGTTTGCCAAGACGCGGTCTCCACTCTAGGACCCGTCTACTCCAGCGGCCATCGGTCCTGCGACACAAATGACCAGCCCACTGCCCAGCGTTGCAAAAGCTACCGATTTATCGGTAGATCTACCGATTTTGGCCCTTGTCTACCGATATACCGATTTAGCAGTGCTATCTACCGAATTTTTAAATTTTCAACTAATGTAAAATAATTTTATAAAAAAAAGGTAAAATAATATTCTTAATACGGCAACACTAAAAGAAAACGGTAACACAAAATCAATGCACGGGGACTTCCCGAAATTCTTCCCACCACGTCGAATATGACCGTTCAAATCCGCGGTGTGTTAAAACAAATTGTACTAACACGTCAACGTCATATAACAGAGTTCTGCTCGCATATATCAAAGGGCATGTTAATATTACATGCTCAGATAATTAAGGAAAACCTGTTATTATAGAGTGAGTGTGTGAGTGAGAGGAGTTATATGTTTAGTATATAAGGCTGTTGGTTTTGTTAACAAAATAAATAAATGACTTCTTTTTGTCTCCATTGTATGGACTACTTCTATAAATAATGTTTCTTAGTGATAAAACGTATTGCTTTTGAGTACTTTATTTTTCTGTAATGTAAAATAATTATAATTATAAATGGATCAAAAATTTGCACGCCGTTTACGGTAGATTATATGAGACATTGTAACTAGTAACACCTTATGTATTAGTTATATTCATGCAATTATAGAATTTGATTTAATTTAACGGAACAAATTTAAATAAATGAACGCATTATTGACTTAAAATACTTTTGTTTTACTTCGAGTAAAAATCTACCGATTTCTACCGATTTTTCGGAGCCAAATATACCGATTTTTTATTTTACACTTTTGCAACACTGCCACTGCCACTTCAACTTGCTAATTCTGTAGGCTGCGTCGGTTACTTTCGTTCTCTCGCGGATAGTCTCATTTCTAATCCTATCTTTAAGAGAAACCCCAAGCATAGCCCGTTCCATTGCACGTTGAGCGACCCTAAACTTCCCCATGGAAGGGACCAGTCCCTTCGTCAGTGTCCACGTCTCGGCTGCATATGTTAACACAGGCAGGACGCATTGTTCGAAGACTTTTGTTTTCAAGCATTGCGGAATCTTCGAAGTGAAGACTCGACGAAGCCTGCCAAACGCCGCCCAGCCCAACCGAATCCTCCTATCGGCCTCCCTCTCGAAGTTCTTGCGGCCCAGTTGGATAGTATGGCCTAGGTAAATATAATCCTGAACAACTTCGAGAAGGGTACCATCGACCGATACCGGTATCGGTATGACTTGGTTGTTAAACATGACTTTCGTCTTATCCAACTTCATACAGAGACCGACACGTCGGGAGGACTCGTTTAGGCCGGCCAGCATTTGGCGCAGTGGTAAACAGTTTCGGTGATATTACATCCCCCTGTCTTACCCCGCGCCGGAGGGAAACAGGTCTTGTTCTTTGGTCATTGACATGAACGGTCATCGTCGCCGCGTCGTACATAGATTTCAGTACATCGATATATCGCCAGTCGATATGACATCTCTGCAGAGAGTCCAGGACAGCCCAGGTCTCGACAGAGTCGAAGGCTTTCTCGTAGTGTAATTGCTGCCAGTGCTGTTGTATTTAAAAATAGTTCTTCATAAAAAATTCACACAGAATTCTTCAAATGTTATAATTTTATGTGATTCGTTTTAATAATTAGATTTTAACTGTGTCGTCAAAAGAAATCACAAAATTGTGCTTTTTCGACTGAATGAGCATTATTCCCCCCCCCCTTCTCCCCCTATTATACACATGAATGTTCCCTCACAATATTTTCCTGTATTCAAGATCATGTTCTTAAAGTTACAGTGAAAATTCATATACTTAAACAGTTTTAGTAACTGCTGTACTGTCAAGAATATTATTTGCTAGCTTTTGTTTTTGTTTTTTAATGTCCTTGGCATAACAACTAGAGATACTTTATTTCACTCGTTGTATAAAGATATATTAATTGATGGTGTGAAGCGTGGGTGAAGGGTACTAACTCGAATCCTACATCCTACATAAGCGTACATATGAAAAGATTTAAAAGACTAAATTCCGCTTGCATTTTCATTTTTGACGTGCTATCGATGTTACAACTACCACTAAAAATAGTCTTATTCAAACAAGTTCATAAGTTAATTTTGTTGAGCTTAAAATATGTAATTACTAGCGACCCGCCCCGGCTTCGCACGGGTGCAATGCTGATACTAAATATACTACAGAATGTCTTTATTTATAATGTGAAGCTAGCTTATAGCATGATTATTGACATAATAACAACATTCATAAATGCGTATTTAGATTACACGTTGTTACAGAACGCGTCGAAGAAATAAAGGTTCACTGCTCGTTCCCGAAGGTGATAGCGTGATATTATGTAGCCTATATGTTGACCCGACTTCTTAATAATATTCGTGCCAAATTTGAAGTAAATCCATGCAGTACTTTTTGAGTTTACCCCGGACATACATACAGACAAACAGACAAAAGTTCTAATAACTATATTTTTGGCTTCAGTATCGATTGTAGATCACACCTAAATATTCTTTTAAAAAAATATTTAATGTACAGTTTCTTACCATTTTATTATATGTATAGATTATTAAAGTTTACGCAATAGTAAATTTCATAGAGTATTGAGTATAGCTTATAGACGTTCCTGAAACAAAACTGTTTTCATTCATTTCATTCTCGTAAAATTAAAACCTAATGCTCAAAAACTATAATAAACGTTATAAACGAAATATCAGCATAGCATGTACATAATTATGTTTATATTATGTTTTTTTTTTTCTTTTAGAAATATATTGATGTATGGATTTCACTTCCTGGTTTGGCTATTCACTGTGAAGGGAATTAAAGACACCCAATGTGGATTTAAGTTATTTACAAGAAAAGCTGCCGATAGAGCATTCCAAAGTCTACATGTTAACAGATGGTAAATATACATATCTTAAATAACAGTACTATATGTACGTACTTCATCTCGTGCATGCCTCGCAGAATTCTTTTCGGAGCATTCATCTCACGGTGTATTTAAATTTCTTTACTGCCGAGCACGGAACAATTTAAAAATATACACGTTTTACACAACAATAAAACGTTTATTATGTGCCGAAAGAAAACACAGCATCGCTAATGAAGAAGCAGTGTGTAACTTACCCTATCTTTATAGATACTACCGTGTTTTTACGCCCTTGTCTATGCTTTGACAGTGTCTTTGGTCTCTAGTTGTCTATGAATTGTCACTGCTAAGCGGGAATCGCGCTGTTTCGTCATTGCTGTCTTCACCAGGAAGATAATTTCTGCGATGCTGTGTTTTCTTTCGGCACATAATAAACGTTTTATTGTTGTGTAAAACGTGTATATTATGTGTCTGTTAGAAAACACAGCATCGCTAATGAAGACGTGTTTGATATCTGCTGGTGACAAGAACAAATAAAGAACACACGCAATGTTGAAAGGAATGTAAATTAAATAAGACTCATTAGTTAAACTAGTATAATATTTCAATTATAATCCTTTATGATTTTATTCTAAATAATAAACCAAAGTAATAATTAAGGGGAATATTCAATTAATTTATTGAAATCTATTCAATTAAATTCTAAAGAAATAACATCTAATGTTAATAACTCTAAATCAATTAATATTTAAATCATAATAACACTGAATTCTTAACGATTTTATCTACTAATTATTCTTATATATTTCTAGTTATTATAAAATTCATTTAAAGAGGTTCAAAACCTCTCAAAAATGTATTACTATTGTCGCGTTCCTGTGTATTAATCTCTCGGCAATAGTGGTTTCTCCATGTCTGTACAGATGCCCAATTACCTCTTGATAAAATCTCTTCAATTGGTCTGTTTTCTAGTCAGGAGAGTGATGCTACTGCAGCTCTACAAGAGCCAGGTGTAGCATCTATACCAGCATCTTTTAACACTGAACGTATCCATCCACCAATTATTGTCCTAGTTGCTGGTCTTGGGGGTCCTTTAATGGTAATGAATAAATAGCCATCTGTTTTATCATTTTGACGGTCTCTAAATGATTGTATTAAGAGCCTTGTCCATTTGACAGGACATATATTTTCATTTTCATTAGGGAGAAGTCTCCAACCAGACTGCCTTCTGGTACCAGTATCGGTCTTAGCACCGAATACAGGCCATAGGCAAATTTCATGACCGTTGTCGAGAAAATGGGGCTCTTTTGTTCTAAGGAGTGTAAGGTCATGAAGCCTACGACCAGAGACCAAAAGCAAAATTGTAGCAGCTTTCCTCGCAATTTCAAATAATGAACTACCTCCTGGATGTTGTTCTAACCAATCTATGACTTTTTTCACGTCCCAAACTGCAGGTTTAAAGCTTGGAGGTTTAGAATTATGTATTGCTTTTAGTACTTGTCTAATTAAAAAATTTGATGAGATTGTATCACCCATTCCACAGAAGGTAGCAATGGCAGATTTCTGGACTAACATTGTACTGTAAGCTAGACCTTCCTTTATAAAAGTGTCTGCTAAAAATTGTGCCACATGCTCTGGACCAGGGGATCTTGAATTAATCTCTTTGATTCTGCACCAAGTAATCCATCTCTTTAATGCTGGCTTATAAGTTTCTAAGGTAGATTTGCGCCAGCTTGACTTAAGCAGGTCCCTTTCTGCTTGAGACCAAGATCTTAGCTTGTCGCCCCACCCCCAACTCTCCAAACCTTCAGTGTCAGCTTGTCCACTTGTGGGGGTGAGAGCCCGGTCGTGAGGTCCACTAATACCTTCTGTAACCGGTTCACTTTCATTGGTTTGTCCAGTGCTCGTGCTTGGAGATCCGCTCTCCAAAACGGCTGTTCCCAGTCTGGAGCTACTAAGAGGAAGGTGCCCCTCGATTTGTTGAGGTGGGTGAGAACTCTTGGTATTAAGTTTGGAGGAGGAAATATCCAAGCCAGTGGATAGTTCCATTCCCTCGAGAAGGCGTCTATGAAGAGAGCTGACTTGTCCCGTGGATCTAACGTGACATAAATTGGTACGACAGCAGACCTTTTCGTTGCAAAAAGGTCTATGTTCGGTACACCCCAGCGTTTGAATACCTCCGTGGTAGCCAGTGGTTTTAAGTGCCATTCTGGGATGGGTCGTCTCCGCGATAACCGATCTGCTATAGTATTGTACCTGCCGGGGAGATACTGAGCTGATAGCGTTATGTTCCATCTGTCTATGATCATCAGAAGCTGGAATGTCAATGATAACAGACCTATGGACTGTGTCCCGCCCTCCTTGCGGATGTATGCCATTACAGTCTTGTTGTCTGTTTGTAAGAGAACATGGGAGTCTCTGAGACTCTCGGCGTTTCTCCTCATTACTGACAGTACTGCAAACATTTCTTTCTTGTTGCAGTGCCATAATTCTTGGTGGGGTGTCCAGACTCCGGAAATGACCTCTTGGTCTAAAACTGCACCCCATCCTATGTCGGAGGCGTCTGTAGTGAGAAAGTGGGACACCTTTGCAGCATGTATTGGTGTTGTCAGTGATAGGGCACCGTGCCACCACTGTATGTCCAGTAATGCCCTCCGAGGGACCGTCATCCTCAAGAGATTTTTCGGGAACTGTCTGAGTAAAATCTGTAATCGGCGGCAGTGAAGCCGACCTCGTGGGATGACATAACACGCAAAATTTAACTGTCCGAGAAGGCATTGAAGTTGGCGGAGGCGACAGACTCCGTGAATCAAAATTTTTTCTAGCGATTTTAGAATTGAATTTTGTTTCTTGATTGGTAGACTCATTAGGTTCTTGTCTGAACTCCACTGTATGCCTAGAAACTCGAGTGATCTCACTGGTGTCAAGACCGATTTTTTGAGGTTCACTTGCCATCCCAAAAACTCCAAAAGCTTCACAGCCTCCGAGGCCTGTGTTGCTAGTTTGGAACAGTCCTGGTGTGCTAGCAGAAAATCGTCTAGATACACTAGGACCCGCATTCCTTTCTTGCGTAGGATCTCCGCGACCCAGCAAGTTATAGAGGCAAAGAGCCTTGGAGCCGATGATAGGCCAAACGGAAGTGAGGTCATTTGAAGCACTTCTTGCTTGTAAAACATTCGCAGGAAAGGTCGGTGTGACTGTGCTATTGGCAGGTGGAAATATGCCTGCGATATGTCGACTTTTACCAGCCAATCTCTGGGTTGTAGGAACTCTGGTACCTTGGTATGGTTTATGAGGTGAAAATGTTTCGTTCCTACAAACTTGTTCAATTCTCTTAAGTCGAATATTGGTCTGACGCCACCATCGCTCTTTTTTACCAAAAACATCCGAGAGAAGAAACCTGGGGTCAAAATAGCAGGTTTTTCTAACACTCCAATTTGTTTTAATTCCTCTATTTGTTCGGTCATTAATCTTGGCACTTTTGTTGCGTAGCTCCGAGCTACTCTCGTTGAGGGGTATACTAACGTGGGTTTTCGAATGAAGGGTATCCGAGATCCTGATATAGCTTTCAGTAGAAAGGGAGTTGCTCCGAGCTTCTCCCATCGACCTCTGAAGTCCTTCAATTGCCCCCCCCCTGAATTGTCCTTGTAAGTCATTGTTTTTGTCTGTCGAAGGCACGAAAGGAAGATCTTTTACCCGTGCCTTTACCTTTACCGCTGGGCCTAGTTTGAGAATTTTGAAAACGAGAGTGAGAATCATTAGTCTGATTATTATTGTGATTGTAGTTTCTCCGAGAAACATCTAATCTCGATCTTTTAGGTTCTGCACTAGTGGAAGGAAAGGCACTGGGATCTGCTCCCTTCCTTTTTGCAGCAAAATTCTGAGATTTATTTTCTTTAAAAGAAAGTGATCTCATCCACTGTGTAGGACCACCGAAATTTTGAATGAGGGCATTAAGTTTAAGTTGGTCAAATAAGGCACTTTCAGAAGGAGGAATATTTCTTAATGCTAACTGTATACATTTGTTTGGTATTTCTTTAATTAATCTCTCCCTCCTAGTTTCTATACACTCGGCCCTCTTTCCACATAAAATCTGTAATATGTCTTCAGAGTTTTTATTAAAACAACTGCCTTTTCCTATAGAAGAACTAAGTTTTTCTACTAGTGTGGTCACATTTAATTCCTCTGGGGATTTCGCAGCCCAATCAACCACTGCTTGTAAGCCCGTTCTCAGTAACTGATTACTCTCAAAAATAGCATTTGACAAAGCTGCCATGATAGATTCAGTACCAGCTAAATAATCTTTTGATTTACTTAAATGACATAGCTCGTCATTAATTTTAAGATCAATAAAACCTGGAGTAGCTAAATAGGACTGTAAGGTCTTAGCATATCTAACATTTTGCCATGTGGGTAAGCCAAAATGTTGTAATGATTTTATTTTATCTACCCTCTCCGCGAGAGCTGGTTTTATTAATTTAGTTCCATCAATATTGATACCTATTTCACCTAAATCTAATAATTGAGGTGTTTTCTCTGGTATAGTAAGAAAATTATCACTAATAATTGCATTATTAGTAACGTCTTTGTTAACTTGCGAACTACCGAGACTCTGCATATATATGTTTGATAAAAAGCTTACCTGATTCATTAGGGCTTCTATTCGAGGGTCTTCCTTTACACCTCGTCTCTTAAATGATGGTCTTTCACTATCAGATTGAGGAGATGAGCTAGATGAAGACGAATTCGCTTCGTTATCATTTGTATTCTGAACACTATTTCTTGTATTTTCCTCCTCGTGCGGAGAGTTCTCAGCGTTATAGTTCATTTTTTATTAAAATATTTTACCCACAACTTATACTTAACAAATTCTTAAATTCGAACTTTACCGGTAGGGAGTAACACACGCAATGACGAAACAGCGCGATTCCCGCCTAGCAGTGACAATTCATAGACAACTAGAGACCAAAGACACTGTCAAAGCATAGACAAGGGCGTAAAAACACGGTAGTATCTATAAAGATAGGGTATGTTACACACTGCTTCTTCATTAGCGATGCTGTGTTTTCTAACAGACACATAATATATATTTATAATTTCAGTATTGCTTATTCAATACTGCAAGGAAACCTTAAAATTAAACCTAACTGATTTCTTTTATAATTGGTATAATTACAAAAATACTTTCAGCTAAAAAACTACAGAAAAAGAACCACTGCAGTTAATACTTTAAACAAGATTTGATCAATACATACCTACTTATTTAAAAACATTCCAAGTTAAATAGATTATTTATTTAACTTATTTTTATTTATTTTATTTATTTATTTATTAATTTTATTAAATAAATAAATAAACTTGTAAAAGTAAATTAAGTTTTTCATGATTTTTATATAAATAGTAAACCACACACAAATTAATGTTATCTTAAATAATAAGTATATTATAAAGTATTGTTTGTATTTTCAGGGCATTTGATGTAGAATTACTGTATATAGCACAAAAATTAAACATTCCAATTGTTGAAATTCCTATAAGATGGACTGAAATAGAGGGTTCTAAGGTCACACCAGTGATTTCTTGGATCCAAATGGGTTGCGACTTGGGCTTGATTTGGTTGAAGTACAAGATCGGTGCTTGGAAGATAAAGCAAGAGAAATAACTATAAGCACAAATATATTTAAAATTTAATATCATGTAAACTATTTCCTATTAAATATTTAATTAAATAAATAACTAAATCTTTGTATGTATCTCTTATTTGAAAATTATATTTCTTATGTATATGCTGTGTGGCTACGGCATTAAAGAATATAGCCACCCCATCTCTTCCCTTGGGTGTCGTCAGAGGCGACTAAGGGATAACACAGTTGCACTATCTATACCTTGGAACTTAAAAAGCCGACCGATGGTGGGATAATTATCCAACTGTTGACTTTGAAATACAAAGGCCGAAGACGGACAGCAGCGTTTTCGGTGCGACAAAGCTAGCCCTGCGGTCACCGACCCGCCTGCCCAGCGTGGTGACTATGGGCAACACACATGAGCTCATGCCATTTTTGGTGCGAACTTGTGGAAGCCTATGTATGTCAACAGTGGCCTGCAATAGGCTGAAATGATGGTGATGATGATGATTTCTTATGTATGTGATAAATTCTAATAATAATTAAATTAACAACATAAAGACGAAGTAGAAGTTTAGATTGTGCAGATGTTTAGAAAAAATTTATTTGGGAAGCACAAGCATAGTTTTTTTTTTTTTTTTTAATACAGCTAAGTTGGACAACGGCTCACCTGATGGTAAGCAATTACTGTAGCATAATGACACTTGCAATACCAGAAGCATTGCAAGCGTGTTGCCGACCCTATGAGCTCTAGTCACCTTACTCATAGAGAAAAGTAATAATATACCTTACCAAAGGAACAAAACACTGCTTGTAAACAGTATTATTTAGCTGACATCATCTGTAAGGACGAGGTCCTGCCCAGTCGGGCGACTGCTCGATTTTGAGCAGGATATTTCCTGCTATATGTACCGTTACGTAGGTATACGTTAAAGAATACTACCAAAGAAAAGTAATAAACTACAACGAACAACTGATTTACAAACCAAAAACTTCTATCTACTTTGTTTTTTTTTTTTTTTACTAAATGTTAAAACAAAATTTTGCTGACGACCAATCTTGTGTCCAATATAACCGTGGGTGACGATCGTTGTAAGGTAAGGTAATCTATACAAATAAATAAAAGTGGAGTGTCTGTTTGTAATATTAAAATAACCGCTTATTACTATTGAATTACTAAATGCATATGAACGTATACACGGTATATATACCAAAATAACATAGTTTACAATTTTTGTCTGTTTATTCCGGCTAATCTCTGAAACGGCTTGACTGATTTTGACAGGACTTTCGCTAGCAGATAGCTGATGTAATAAGGAGTAAATTAGGCTAATTTTTATTTTAGAAATTTATTTATTTTATGACTGCGAAATGAACAACTTTTCTGTTAAATTCCACGCGGAACAGATATCCGCATATAATTATGTTGTGGTAGACAATAAAACCAGAACTTTGTCATGGTAGTTAAAAATAAAACAAATATTTGTTCGCAATAAAACTTTATTTAGAGAACAATAAAATTTATATAAATTTCAAATCGGTCTCGATTCTACATACAAAACAAGATACATTTAAAAGTTTAGTTTGTGTACTAGATATACAATATATTGTCTATATATGTGAATGTATAAAGCTGAGTATAATTTCAATTTTCATAGATCTTGAGCTCTATTTGAGCAATTGTTAATCATTAAGATCTACAAAAATATATATTTATATAGAATACAACAAAAATATATGAAAGATTTAACGCTTTACATTGTTGTTTTGACACAAAATAATTAACTGGCTTAAATACTTAACAAAAAAATCACATTTAATGTGCAATAAAATGACATGACTTTTTTCTTTTTTTATGTTCGGGTATTAATATTAACCACTAATACTTATAAAATAGTTTGACAGAATGTTAAAACCAGTTTTATTTTATAACTTGCTTAGAGTTGCAATTAAAAAAAAATATATATAACTTAACACTCGAAATACAGGTACCTATTTTTATTCTTCTTTACTTTGAATATTACAACTTTGTGACGAAATTTATTACCCAAACAACCTGTATTTCTATATTAGTAACTAAATTTGCTGTTTTATTCTTATTTCTTTACATGCCGATGCCATTACATTAACATAAGATTAACTTTAATATTTTAATCTTCCCTATCAGTTGTACAAAATATCGATAGCGATAAAACTCGGTATTTTTATCGGTGGATAGAAGGCAAAACAATGTATAAGTATATCACTATTAACTTATATTTAAAAGTATGATAAAAATTACTCAATGAAAGTACTTAAAAAATAGGAAATATAACAATTAAGTATAACTAACTATAACATATAGTTGTAAGGTAGGTATTATACTTATATCAAGCCAATGTTGAATACATGCTGTTTATTAAATAGCCTACATTGACTTAAAAGGGTAACACGTAAGACATGAAAATTGATTGCAAGCAAATTCCAAATAGTTTTGTGGAATTGTTTTTTTTTCAAATGCATGATGGTTCATCTTATATGTAGTGACAAAATAATTAAAAAATAATTCAGATATGTTTAATGTAATAAATGCTTAAAAACTGAATGTGTAAGTATTTATTATTGTTTGACAGTAGCAGCCGAATTTTGACTATTAAAATTGGTTCACAACGGCAATTCCTTTGTTTATTAATGGTTTAATATTTTTTATAAACAAATAATTATGCTCTGTTAAAAAATCTAATAGTATATTTCATATATTTGATTTAAAATACTAAATAAATAGAACTAATAACTATTAATAAATTTATTTTATTATATTATGATAAACTATTTAAATAGTAGCACAACAAAACTATCAAAACAACCATTAATAAACCAATGATCTGCTTCTGGTAAACAAATATAATAGTAAAATCGGCCTCTGGTATATTGGTATGATGATATGCATTTGGCCAAACCTTTACGCTGGCTACCTGACGCACGGTGTTACGGCCAACACTGGACGGAAGAGAAATACGCGGGTTAGATACATATGTATGAAAACAATATTGTGTTAGTTATTTAAATGTGGTCACGCACATAGCTCTGGTATACCAAATTTTTAAAGGTACAGAACGGATTCAGTATATTATACCTAGTATTTCTATTTCCAATATGCTAATTTATATATATTTTTTTGTATATATAAAAACACATAAAGTAATTGTTCATGTGCGTTTATATTATAAAATAACACTTATGAATTTGTATATAAAAACGTTTCATAATATAGAATCTTAGTACAATATCATTGAAAAGCACAATCAAAAAGCTACATTGGCAATACCAGTTAAAGCTAATTAATCTTGCGCGTAGACGGCACTGAAACGTTCCGGCGCCGAACTAACTTCCATGTATATGAATAAAAACCTCACCAGCGCCGGGTCGATTAAGGACCGTTCTTATTAACAATAAATAACAAATATATTATAAAAATAAAGAGTACACATCCACTTTTATTACTATATCTCGAAAAGGGAACTATTTATATGTTATTTTCGGGACATCGATGCACTAGGGATTCATCGACGCTCATTTATTCATATACACATTCACCCAGTCTGGCGTCGATTCATTTCTGGCAGATTTTACATGTAGCCTAAAGCTATAAAAATATATATATTATTAATATGTAATATTATTGACATGCTTTGCATTTTTTTTTTTTAGATTTCAGATAACATAAACCACATGCGTTCCATCCATTACATATACATAATTTTGTCAGTACAAAGATATCAAAGTGTAGATTGAGTCATGTTACTGTTAAAATTTTAAGTCAAGAATATGACTCATTATTTTTGTGTAAATTTAACAGTAACAAAACTAGCAGTTTAAATTTTAGTAACCTTTAATCCGAACACCATTTTGAGGAACTGCTCATAGTGTATAGTAATCACACCATCTTGATCTGTATCAAACTGTCGGAAAGCTGAAGTAAGGGTCTGAAAATTAGAAATAAAAATACAATAAAAATCTTACATAGCAAAATTATCACATTCTTTCAACTTATATCTAAAATCAAAAAAATAGTAAATATAAATGAGAAATTAATAATAACCACACCAACAAATTATAACTTATTACAAATACTAATAACATGATGATGGGTTTTTAAGGTGTACTTCAAGTATGTTATCCTATATTTTTTAGTTACGTTGATAAATAATAGAAACTTACATATAAAGTTATACAGCATTGTATGAAATCATCAAAAAGTATTGTTCCACGTCCGAAACGATCAAACTTCTGAACCATTATATTGACAAGTTCGTCGGACAGTCTATAACCGAATGCAGTCAAAGCATTCTTTAATTCTTGTCTGTCAATGTTTCCAGAGTTGTCACGGTCGAAAGATCGGAAGCAGTTTTGCCAATCACTCACATATTTCCAAAGAGCACCGAAATCTTCGAACGATATGACTCCTCGGTTTTGTTTATCAAACATACCTGTAATTTTAAATATAAATTGTATAGTGAATAACATTTGACATGTTGTGTTCAGGATAATATATCCTATAATCACCAAATATTAATTGCTATTATAAACATATAATTTTATTTCCTTAGAATCATTAACCGAATATACACCACACTTACAAAAATAGTAAATAAAATTGATAATGCTTTCTCACTTATAGGCGACAAGCTTCTGCCCACAACTTTGTCTGCATTTAATACAGTATTGTTCGAATTAATGTGAACACAAATGATAATTTGAAAAAATCAACATTTATTAGTCATAAGACAAAAAAAATAGAGAAATGAATACAATTTAAATTGTTTTAATAGAAAATGTGTCCCCCTTTGGCTTTTATAACTTCTTCAACACGTTTTGGCATGGAATCGACAAGTTTTTTACAGTTTTCTTTTATTTGCTGGTCTCGAAACCATGTATGGATTACAGCCTCAATTAGTTTTGTTTTTGTTGTGCAATCCATTTTACGAAGTCTAGCTTTTACAATAGCCCACAGATTTTCAATGGGATTAAGGTCCGGCGAGTTCCCTGGCCATTCAAGGCATGATATATTGTTGTCCTTGAAATATTTCTTCATGATCTTGGACACGTGGCATGGAGCCGAATCTTGTTGAAAAACTTCTTGACCGTTAGCATCAACTTTTCTTAGTTCAACTTCCAATCTTTGTTCTAGCAAGTCTCTGTATTTTTGCGAGTTCATCATCCCTTCAATTGGCACAAGGCATCCGGTACCTTTATAAGAAAAGCAGCCCCAAAACATCTTCTTTAATGGATGTTTAACAGCTTGATCAATATGAGCTGCCGTAATCTTTTCGTTGTCACTTTTTCTAACGAAACGAGATCGCTGTCCTTGTACCAAAAAATGGCTCTCATCTGAGAACAACACTTTTCTCCAATCTTCAACAGTCCAGCTCACATATTTCTTTGCCCAATCATATCGTTTTTTCATCATAGCAGCAGTCAGTAACTGTTTTTTTTGAGGTCTAATTGTTTTTCTTCCCCCTTCAATGAGTCGTTTTCGTACGGTGGAGTCATGAATAATAACTCCAGCGTGTGCTAAGTCTTGCTGAAGGTCTTGGCTGGTTTTCCTAGGGTTTAATTTACTTTCTCTAATTAAAAAAACTTCGTCCCTTGCTGTTGTCTTTCTTTTCCTTCCACATTTCCCTTTTCTGTTTACTTCAATCGTCCCAGTGTCCCTTTTCTGTTGCAAAATTTTGTTGACAGCTCCTAAACTTACACCACACTCCTTGGCAATATCTCTTTGAGTCATGGAGGTGTGTTCATTCAAAGTCACAATTTTAGTACGCTTTTTGGGAGTAATATCCATCTTCACAAATAAAAAGCAAATAAAGCCTTAGTTCACTCAAAATACAATAATTCGCAAAAACAACAAATGCAACGCGTCTGTACCTTGTTATATGCTATTACTTACTGACCAATTACTGACTGACAAAACAGTAAAACAAAATGGCCGCTCCTTTGACATAAAAGTATTGCCAACTGTGAAAAAAAGTTAAATTGTGAAAAATGTTGATGTGTTCACATTAATTCGAACAATACTGTAGTTATTTTGGGCTTACTTTAATAATTTGCAAAACTTTAAACTTTTTACACGCAGCAGAAGCTCTTGAAAGGAAAAAACCCCGATTCTGAAACATTCTTCATTGGTGCTTCGCTCCTATTGGTCTTAGCATGATGACATAATATAGCCTACAGCCTTCTTCGATAAATGGGCTATTCTAATACCGAAAAAAATTTCCAAATCAGACCACTAGTGCCTGAGATAAGCGTGTTCAAGCAAGCAAGCAAACGAACAAACAAACTCTTCAGCTTTACGATATTACAGCTAAATATTTAGAAAACATGCAACATGACTTAAAATTAAATAAATTATATGAAATGAATTGATTAATTGGGATGTAAATAATAAAGGAAAAGAAACAAATAATTGTTTTTGCTAGCAAACGAAAAATACCGACTTCAATTACATCGACAAGTAATACAACGTAAGTAGACGAAAAAAATTAACAAATGCACTACTACGATTTTCAAAGGTTCAATTTTAAGTGATGTATTGTTGTTGATGTATGTGTGATATTTTTCACAATTAGAATCGTAATGCATGCAAATAGTTATCATGAAAGCTAGTTTACACTTTGATTAGTACGAGTGCAAGTGCTTAGTGCAGATACTTAATGATTAGTACAAAACAGGTTCGGACTGCAGCTGGTTAGTGCGAGTGATTAGTTTTCGGTGTAGTCAAGTGAATAGGAAATGAACATGAGTCGTGTTCTATTTTTTTACGAGTAGCATAGCAAGAATTGTAAGTCTATGTATAAAAAACACATCACATAAATAAAAATCAATTAGTAACACATGTTAGACAATTAATTATATTAAAGTATATTTTATAATTTGTTTAAATAAAAAAATATATGACTAGTTTTGGATGAATAATTATATACTACAAGTTTGTTATTAAATCTTTAACTACTAATTTAATATCCTCCTCTTACATGATCCTTATCCTATGGGGAAAGATACCGATTTTAAGACAGCAGTGGGATATTACAGGCTGAAGCAGACTAATTTAATATAATATTGTTAAATATCATTTCTTTTTTCCTAAACCAGACAAAACCAGATCTATATCTATTATTAAACATCAAAGATAAACAGGATTCATTATGATTCATACTATTAGTCTCCAAATTACATCAATAATAATAATGATTTTATCAGAATAACTCACCTTTTAAACAGATATGAAATAATGCTTATCACATAAAGTAAGGCACAGTAAAATATTATTAGTGATAACACTTTTATATTTAGTTTTCATGAAAATGAAACTACAATAAAAAAAAAATGTTAACCATATGAACTATAATTAACATACCTATCATGAGTCGGACCGTTTCTGGATTAAAAGGATTCCAAGTCCCATTTGATAAGGCTTGTTGTAACTCATCAGCAGATATATAGCCACTTCTGTCTTTGTCTACCCTATAATAAATTTACAAATTAATTTATTTTTTAAGATATTAGCTTGTTATATTAGCCTAAGTAATTAGAAAGATAGTATTTACCTTCTAAAAATATCCCACAGAAATTCTCGGCTTGGCATTGGCGATTGGAAAGTCATTTTTATCTAAAAATTAATACACTTTAAGCGGATATTCTGATTGTTACAAGAATGACTTAACATTTAGTTCAAATTATGAAATAGACATTAATAAATTTCATTCTTCTTTCAGTTTACAATTTAGTCTCAAATTTCTAAATTAATGTTTTTAATAGAACTTGTAAATAAATTAGTAGTTTCTAGTAATAAAACTGAAAAATAATTCTACTAAAAAGTTTAAATTTTCGAGATAGATATAAAGTAACAAATACTTACTTGGCAAAAATATTACACACACAATTTACTTCAAAGAAAACAAACAACACGATTAAGTATTTTCCAGAATATTTACGTATCAATGGTATCAATTATTATTATTAATAAATAAATGTCAAACGAAAAATATGGATGACGGATATGATACCACGAGCCTCTTCCACTTCCTCTTTTATTTGTTGAGCAAATAGAACGTTGGCACTTTTACATTGTGGTTTTTATTTAATCAAAGTAACGTCATAATTTGTTAGTATTGCCAAACTATTGCAAGCTTTTCCTGACGTTACCAAAGAGTTTGTAAAGGTAGACTACCACTCCATATAATTCTAACTTTCTAACCAATAATAGGAGTAAGGTCTACCGCTAGTCTCCCGCGGGGTTGAATTCAACCCCAGCACTCAGTCTACCGCACCGCCCGCACGGCGTTGACCTCGCATCTCCCGCATAATATGATTCGGTGCGCGCTACTTGAGACGTAGTTTTTTGCTCATAGCTCACAAGTTTCTACACTTAGAACAAAAACGCTTATATCATTTTGAAGAGTATGAACTAAGCTTTAATTTACTGTATAAAAATGTTGTACACGTAGTACGTACGTATATAAATTATAAAATCACGATTGTTTCAGAAGGGGGGGGGGGAGAAAGCGTTCTTGGTACAAAACATGACCTACCCCTCCCCAGCCTGCAAAATAAATATACTTGTATTTAAAAAAATACTAATCGATTGATTTTCAATAGCTCAATTCAACTACGTTGTCCTTTTAAATTGCTCACCTTAAATTATTTAATTAAAATTCAAAAAAGTGTTGAAAAATATTCATTTATCAATAATTTCAAACTCCTATATCTTTTGATGTATACAATATTTTAAATTGCTCAAAGTGTTAAAAAACTGCTCAAGTTGCATTTTTAATTGCTCAAGTATACTTTGGAACAGATCCACTTTCCTTAATTTTTAAATAAATATAAATAGATTGAATAAATAAAATAATGATATTTGTAAAAAAAAATGCTAATCGATAGATTTTCAATAGCTCAATTCAATTACGTTGTCCTTTTAAATTGCTCACCTTAAACTAATTAAAAATCAGTAAAGTCGTTGAAAAAAAAAATATTTATCAATATTTTCAAATTCCTATATCTTTTGATGTATACAATATTTTAAATTGCTCAAAGTGTTAAAGAACTGCTCAAGTTGCATTTATAATTGCTCAAGTACAGTTTGAAACAGCTCCACTTCTCTTAATTTTTAAATAAATATATAGGTATAGTTCGAACAAATTTAACGTTTATATCATAAGCACAGAACATATATACCCTAAACGGGATCATAAGACAGGTGAGCGCTGCTGATGCGCATAGACAATGATTTGAAGCAAAAACATTACGGATATTCGTAATAAAAAAAATACTAATCGATAGATTTTTAATAACTCAATTCAACTACGTTGTCCTTTTAAATTGCTCACCTTAAACTATTTAATTAAAAATCAATAAAGTCGTTGAAAAAAAATCATTTATCAATATTTTCAAACTCCTATATCTTTTGATGTATACAATATTTTAAATTGCTTAAAGTGTTAATAAACTGCTCAAGTTGCATTTATAATTGCTCAAGTATAGTTTGGAACAGCTCCACTTTCCTTAATTTTTAAATAAATATAGTTTGAACTTGAACTTTGAGCTATTGCAAATCTATCGATTAGTATTTTTTTTATTACAAGTATCATTATTTTGCAGGCTGGGGTGGGGTAGGTCAAAACATGTCGAAAAAATATAGTATTATGACACATTTGTCGTTGATTCTACTTATTCTGTTTCCCAATGGTATCTATCTAGCTCTAACAAGAAAAGAAATATATTGTGATATGGCAAAGTTTCTTTTTTATACTTGAAAATAGGTGGTCTAGATTGCGAGCGCTCGAATCACGATATTTCAATTACACTTTGTAAAGCAATTACTTAGTAGGTACAGGGTTTGTATTTCTAGTTCATATTTCATTAAGAAAAACTAATCAAAATTAGTACCTATTGAAGACTAGCAACTCAACGTAAAAACCAAAAACAATATTTTTTGGGCAAATAGCAACACGGAGGGGAGGAGCCATTTACAGGCGTTCCCTCTGTCAAGGTATAAGGCCAAATGGCCATATGCACACAATAAAACTAGTTACAGCCGCACTGATCACTAGACTAAATCTAGTTGCGCGATTGAATCAACGTCCTCCAAAAAATGCCAAATTGTTCTGTTTTCTGCTGCAAAAAGAGATCTGCCACGTCAAATATACTAAAACATGGTGTTACCTTTCATACGTAAATATTTTTTAATCACATTATTACTTCTATACTTCTTTTAAAACTTTTTTAAACTTAAAAATTACAAATATTATCGGTCGTGTTAATTACGTTGGGTGCAGCCGGAGGATCCAAAAAAATGCAAATTAAATTTAAAATTAATTTATTAACTGTTCTACAAAAAGAAACTATGACTAAATTAAATTAGTGACAATTGGTCGATGCTTGTACCAAGAGTGTCGCTTCTACATGTCAGGCTTGAAAGGAAATCTTCGATTGACGTCAATCATTGACGTCAATGCTGCTTGTAGTTGCTGCGCTTGTAAAACGTGGAGCCTATGTAGGTCGTAGGTGCTGTGTGCAATAGGCAAGCACGCTGATGCAGCGATCTACTGGCTATGTGTAACATGTTGACTCGATTTGTTTACCAACACAGGCCGCTCGCCCTTATACAATATGCGGATCGGTCGAACGAGTGATCGGAGTCTATTTCCGAGAAGTCACTGTCGCCGAGCGATAGTGTTGTTACCGGTTTGTTGGTAGATAGTTATCGATAAAAACGGCAAAGTCAAAAGAGGAGTCAGACATTTTTGAGATTTTGATTTATAACAAAAAAAAAATCACTTTTACGTAATAGGGGGGGGGGGGGGGTATTGGGGTAGTCGGCAAAGTGCTTGCGATGCTTGTAGTGTTGAAGGCGTTTATAGACTACGGTAATCGCTTGCCGTTTGGTGAGCCGTACGCTTGTTTGCCGACTTAGTTGTATAAAAAAAAGGTAAGCACCCAACATTTAATAGAACTGTACAACAATATTAAAAGAATGAAAAAAAAATGGTTGCTGTAAAGTCGGTTTACGGAGATAGTTTTACGTGATAACGTCATAAAGAAACAATTTATGACGACGACAAAGAACATTATCTGCACAAGCCAAAACTTGGGTCGATAGTGCCTCTCTATCGTTTGTTCCGCGCTCTCGCTTGCATGTTCAGGCTCAGCACAGGCTCAAGTAGAACGTGACGCTTTTTTGTGCGTACAGCCGGTTTTCATTAATTTATAAGACAGTATCACGTCAATATAATTTTATATTTAAAGAATAACTATGTTGTGTTAAAAAATAGTATTAAATATTTTTAGTTATTATGTTTCTGACATTCTACCGAATTTTTTTAACTCAATTTCACAAGTAATAATATAACAACAACAAAAAATTTAAACACAAATATTAAATTTACCCACTCAGATTAATAAACAAAACCTTTTGTTTATTAATCTGAGTTTACTCAGTAGATTTTGTTTGAATTGTGTAAGTTTTTATATAACAAATTAACAATGAACCAACTCTTTATTTATCATTAAATTGTAATTTATGGCGCTATTTTTATTAATTAAGTTAATCAGGCATTTAACGTCAGAATTTTATCGTAAATTTTCTTTATAAAAATATTTCAACGTGTTTCAAATAAACTTAGTGAAGCTTGAGGCTGAATATAATGCAATCTATGCGCGACGGCATAGATAGGAATTAAAAAAAAAGGCTTCCTTTGATATTAAAATGGCGGATGTCTCAAGCAATGAACGAAAAATAAAGTTAACTAAAAATGGCAAAGTTGTGAAAAGACGAACTCGAAACCCAGAAGGTAATTTTGAGGTTTTTTTCGAGAAATTTATGCATACTATAATTTATAATATACCAATTCGTATTAGTATATTTTCATTGTTTGACGTTTAGTAAAGTATAAAATATTTGTCTCTTAGTACTTTTTTGATATGGAAGTTGAGATACAAATTGTCTGTACGTTGTTTTGAAAATAATATATGCTTTCATGTTTTTCCGATTATCATATATGTCTAAATCAAAGTAAAACAAAAGTAACGTTTTAAATACATACACACCTTTAAAGCTATTATTATATTTAAAAAAATACTCTTATATTCTTTAATGTATAAAAATTTATTTACACATGTGTATAAATATTATTCTATATATCTTATCCTATACCTTTATATTTTAGAATGGCACAAACAAAAACAAAAGCGGCTGAGAATTGCTGGACTGGAATACATAAACGCAAATGGGAAAGTAGTCCCACCGAAGCAACCCGGTCCTGACTGCAATTGCCGCCGTAAATGTTTTCAGAAAGTTCCTGAAGATGTGAGACTCAAGACTTTTCAAGGATTCTATTCAATGAAAACTCACGATGAACAAAATGCTTACCTGTTTGGTCTCATGAGACAGGTAGATGTCAAACGAAAAAAGGTCAAATCCAGCAGTAGACGCACTTGCACATTTGAATACTTTGTAAGAGTTAAAGGGAGAGAAACTCAAGTTTGCCAGACAGCTTTTAAAAATATACATGCCATAACAGAAAGGAAAGTCAGGGTGCTGTGTAAAAAAATGGATGACGGTGTAATGTTTCCAAGTGACAATCGTGGAAAAAATAGTCATAGGAGATCTGGTGAAGTGCGTCTTCCAACAAATGTAATAGATCAAATTAAAAACCATATTTACTCAATTGTTCATACTCACAGATTAAAAGATTTTATAAGACTTGATAAAATTGCCGGATTAGAAATTAACATATCTAAGATGTGGAAAGATTATATAAAGACTTATGATCCAGACAACATATCAGCTACAATGCCTAAATCTAAGCGGCATTTAGATCTTGAATTACCGAGTGAACAAAATCAACAAACTCAACATCCACAACCACAGGATTCTTTCACTCCTATTACATATCCAGGAAGTGGACATCTCGTCAATATAGCAGAGAATTACTTTGAAAATCAGTATCAGACTGCTTTAGCCACAACAACCAATTCAACAAACTTTTATCCCACACAAAATGGACCACAAAGCATGGGAATACTCTTACAGTCTACTGTCACTAGGGCAACACAACCCACAGCATTTATCTTATTACAGACAAAACCAGAACCTCAGCAAGAAAATACATTAGCTATTACCAACGCAGCATATAGTCAAGAAGCTGAAGTTCATGATAGTAATGAGAAAAATAGTAAGAAACTAAAAAAAGAAAGAAGAAATGGACCTCTAGTGAAGCAGTGGAGGTACACAAACATATTCCACGACGAAATCAATGGTGCTGCTTTAGCAGCAATTAAAACTAGACTTGGTATGTATTATGCTGAAAGTGATGCTGTCAGAAAAAAGGCAAAGCAGGCTCGATCACAGGAGACAATGCAGACTCAAACAACAAATGAACAAACACAAATAAGAACTGAACTAGCTTCTATTAGACCTCCATATCAACCAATTAGACCACATACTGTAACAATTTGTACATAATATTAATAACATATTATTTGACTGATAACTGAATGGAATAAGAATTACTCGGATCAAATTTGATCTTGGTTAAGTTATCCAACTGTATTTTAGGAGTTCTTAGACTCGCATACTCGCACTGTTTTATAATATGTAAGAGAAAGGATATTTACCATTACTTGTTTTGTATCCAATGTTACACTATTGCAAGCTCAGTGATCACATATTATCTAATTTACATTTAAATCAAAGTCTTAGTAGGTAGTTGGTTTAATATTTCCAATCGAGAAGCATTTATATTACTCATCAAGTAGAATATCTTTATTTTAGTAATGGTTATTTATATGCATGTAAGTAGTTGTAAGAGTATTAAGAAAATGATAACTAGTGTATACTTTCTATAAACATAACAAATCTGCAATAATTATTTAGTACCTTGTGTGTGTAATATTATAATCATAATATTGCCTAATTATGATCGACGAACTGTAATTAAATTGCCTAATCTAAGATTGACAAACTGGATTTTAGTCAATATTTATTTTCAGGTTGTTCTTATTGAAATTTATTATTGATAGATTTTAATAATTGCATCATAGTGTGTCATTTTTTTTTCGCCGCTTTGGCGCAACGATCACAGCCATGCATTGTATAGTTCGCGTCATGTAAAACGAACGCTGGCCTTGAAGCTGCGCAAAGCGATTTATCAGTCTATTTGGTGGTATGGGGTAGGGGACGGGAGTGTTTATCACGTATCGCATGCTTGCCGGTGTGCTATTGGTTAGACAGTTCGACGTCGACTCAAAATATTATCGCGCACAAAAGTTTTAAATTACGAAATAGTTTTACATAGAGAAGTGAGAAAAATTATTTATAATATATAATTCGCGTCATGTAAAAAGAACGCTGGTTGTCAAAATGCGCAAAGGTAGATCAAATGACCGGTGGTCGCGGACTTGTCGGAGTCGATGTGTCCGATGCGCAAAGGCGATTTACAGTGTTGCCAACTCTTGAAAAAACTTTTTCGTTCTGTCCATTTTTTTGGAACAGTCTTATTTGGTAAACAAACCACTGTCAATCGTAATTCACGTTTTTTCCGCATTTATCACTCACTTTTACAACATGTTAGCATACGGACACTTGTAAAACTCCATTTACTATTTATTTTACAATATATATATATCAATTTATAATTTTAAACACATTAAAACTATTAAGATACTAATATCGAGAGTTCAGATAATTAATATTTTTGAATACGACATTTCAATAACTAAAAAATTTGTTATTGCTTTTGTTTAATTTTTTTTTTTATTTTGTAAAGTGATAATTATTATACTTATTTAGTCCTAATTATTCGCACTGGTAATTCTAGTATTTTTTAATGTACCTACCAATAACCATTATACGAAGCCGCGAGTGAAAGCCTAATTAAAAAATAAAACAGTAGTGCTTTTGTGCGCGAGTATACCCATGCGCAAGCGCACCCCCTCCAGTTTCTTTCAGCGTTCTTTTTACATGACGTGAACTATACCTGTTGCGCTGGCGGTTGCGGGTTCGATCCCCGCACGTGACAAACATTTGTATTGGTCATACAGGTGTTTGCCGTGGTCTGGGTGTTTGTGCAGTCCTTGTGGGTGTCTCAACCGTGCCTCGGAGAGCACGTTAAGCCGTCGGTCCCGGTTGTTATCGTGTACATCTGATAGCAATCGTTACTCATAGTAGGGAATATATCCGCCAACCCCCATTGGAGCAATGTGGTGGATTAATCTCTTATCCTTCTCCTGCATGGCGGAAAGAGGTCTATGCCCAGTAGGGGATTACACGCTAAAGCGAACGTGTCATTTTTATCGAAAATATAAATAGTTTTACATTTACTATAAAATACATTTTCGATACTTCTGTATTTTAATGTAGTATTATTTTTTGTCCCTTCACTATTTGTTAATACTTTTAAGCCATCACAAAAATGATAGAAAAGTAAAATAAATCTGAACACATTAATATACTTTAAAATAGTAGCTTGTTTTCAGACAAAAAAAAAACAAACTACTTTTCGTCGATCTACGTTGTATTACTCGTCGATGTAATTGAAGTTAGTTTTTTTCGTTTGCCTGCAAACACAATTATTATCTTATTAGTTAATAGTTTATTATCTAAGGTTCATTAGAACAGTATTCCACTGTGCCCCGTTCCATTGTGCCCCATAAGGCCAACGTTTTAAACGAGTTTTATAAAAAGGTAGGTTATTTTTTGAACTTTCCACACAATTGTCTCAAATAGACAAAATGCTTAAAATTAATGAAGAAAAAAAATAAATATTTACCTATTCTTTAAACTTTTTTTCTAAAAAGAAAGTACTTTGAAAAAAAAATCTCAACTTTTGAACAAGATTGATTGTGTTTGCTCGCAAACGAAAAAAACCGACTTCAATTACATCGACGAGTAATACAACGTAGATCGACGAAACAATAGTCAAGTAACTACGCGTTATCAAAGATTACTCAAAAATTAGATATCAGATCTCAATGAAATTTATATGTGACCACATGATAAACATCAGCTTTCGATTAAATTAAAAATTATCAAAATCGGTACAGCCAGTAAAAAGTTATTATGGATTTTCAAGAGTCCCTCGATTTCTCTTGGATCCCATCATCAGATCCTGGTTTCCTGGTTGGTACCAAACTAGGGATATCTTCTTTCCAAAAAAAAAGAATTATCAAAATCGGTACATTCAGTAGAAAGTTATGTGGTATAATACAACGTAGGTCGACGAAAAAAGCGTCAAGTAAAAACGCATTATTAGATATAACTCGAAAAGTAGTTTTTAGATCTCAAATAAATTTAAATGGGACCAATTGACACACACCACCTTTCGATAAAAAAAAAAATTGTCGAAATCGGTCCACCCAGTCAAAAGTTCTGAAGTAACATACATAAAAAAAAAATACAGTCGAATTGAGAACCTTCTCTTTTTTTGGAAGTCGGTTAAAAATGGAATATTTTTCTATTCACAGTTCCATCGTTGTCACGCCGCCATAATTCACTACGTCCTCGTTTGACGCAGGACGCGCTGTACTTGGTCGAAGCGTTACCACACGAATTAGTTTAGAATTCAAATTTTTATCGACACTGTTCCATAGTGCCCCGTGTTCCATTGTTACCCAACTCAGTAGTTGATCCGATGAAGCAAATTAATATAATCGGTGCGGTCGATGCCAGCCTTAGTTTAAAAGAAATATTTACATGCGTTAAATATTTTTTTGCTTAGGTAGCAAATAGTACTAAACAGTACTGAGTAAGTAGCAATATTTCAAATCAAATATATCACGACACACGACACGACATGGGTCTCAGAAAAAAGATTTTATGAGAGTGGGGGTTAGAGATGATATTGATGCTGCCAGATGATTTTGAGAATGAGAAAGAAAATCGTAATTTCGCTCTTAACCTTAGATAAAAAAAAATGAAAAAAAAAAAAATATTGGTAATTGTATATTATTAAAATCATGGACGCCTTCCAAAATGCGACGATGTTTTAAGGTATCGCTCGTCTTGCACTTCACTAGTTTTCTCGCTATTCGCTTATGACGTCATCAGCGTGTCATCTATACTTGACAACGGCGTGTAGAGAACGGATTAATGACTACGCGCTAGAGATGCGCCAGATTTGAGATATCAGATTTATTATGATTATTATGGCGATATTTAGTTGATTTGATTTTTTATTCATTTGCTATTTATGTGTTAGCTGATGATAGTTTATGTTTTTTTTTGTTTTATTCAAATATCAAATTATTTATAGAAAATATAACACGTTTGAGTTGAATTTTGAATAGCTAATTGCAAATATGACTTGTAATTACAATGATTTTTTTAAAGTGCAATAAAGAATATATAAATCATCTATACCATTTTGACTAGCCTGTTGGCGCAGTTTGTAGTGACTACAGGTCAGCAGGTGCTTTCTGCTCCGGAGGTTATGGGTTTGATTCCCACCCCGAGTCTGGGTAAAATATATATTTATTTATATGTGTATTATTTATATGCATGCTTATCAAAAAAAAATATAGCTATACCAGTCAGCTGTTACCTATAACATAAGCATTAAGTTGCTTACTTTAGGAACAGATGACCGTGTGTGTATGTTGTAAATATTTATTTATTTATTATTTATTTATACCTCTTGCGTCATATCCCTAGCGGTCAACTATAGACGACTTCGGCGTTCTGGACATATCATTTACGTGGAATAAGAATGCATGTTTTTATTTCAATGTTTCTCAGTACGGGTAGCTCTAAAAGACTTGTTTTTTATACTCGAATGTTGCAGGGATATTCTATTTTCAGAAATGTTGAATAAATGTTAATTATTAATTAACATTTATTCAACATTTCTGATTTACATAAAATACTAGAAATATTTATTTAATAAGCTTATTTAATATTTTTGTGGTCCGGGTTTTTTGTCACCTATAGACGTCGCTGGCGCACAGGACTCGCGAGCCCTTGTCAAGTATAGGTGACTATGGCGGTCAAAAGGTTAGAAAAGAATCATCAAGATCAGTACACTTCGTAAAACCATTGATAACTAAAACCTTGGGAAGTAACAACTAGCGTTAGATGGACATTATGAACGCGATAAAAAAATGTTTTTTTTTTAATAATAATAATAATAAGCGTTTATTTCAGACGTGAACATCCATAGTGTATTAGTGTGTTAGTAACAATATTTACTTATAATCTATGTTAGTTATTGTTAGTAAGATGATAAATAAAATAAAAAAAATAATCACTTTAGTTGGCCCGTCATTTTTTCTATCGAGTACTTTTGAATAGAACAATCAGGGCGAGCCGTGATTGTCCTCAGAATGCTGTTGTTGCTGGCCCTCAGGCGCCGCAGCAGAGAAGATGCTTTTTTACGCATAATCGCGTGAAATCCATCGACCCGAGCATCCGCGAACATTCCTGAGGCGCTGCAAAATCGCGGTAGCCGCAACAGCACTCTGAAGGCATTATTATACTGAATACGTAGTGCGCTGTAGGCTCGATGCGTGTAGCTTACCCACAGACCACCCGAGTAAAAGGATTGACAAAAAGCCCGGAATAGGGTAATTTTGACAGCCGCAGTACCACGTGCGAACCTGCGTGCGAGCATATTGCTTCTCACCGCCAGCGCCCTACGCTCTCTCTCAATATCGTCATCATCGTTCAAATCAGCATTGATTATATGGCCTAAATATTTAAATTGGTTGACTCTGCTTAATGCTGCCCCGTTAAAGGTAATTGTCGGTACATGACCTGGCAACCGCTTACCAGCCCTAAACACGAGAATCTTACTTTTCTTAGCATTGTATACTAAGCCATGGGCCCTCGCATACGACTCGCAAATCTCTAATAATTTTCTTAACCCTCCGATTGATGGACTCAGCAGCACCGTGTCTTCAGTGTAGCTTAAATTATTGACGCATTGTCCATCGATATAACATCCTACATGAACGCTGCTGAGACCCTCAATCAGCTGATTAATGTAGAGATTAAAAAGGGTGGGGGAACTAAGTCCACATTGCCTCTCACCACACGTAAGGGTATAATCATCCGACACGGCACCCGCCCACCTAAACTGATTTTTTTGGTGCTTATACCAAAATTTTAAGAGCTCGGTACATTCCGCCGACTACCGAACTACATTGCGTACGTTTACAATTTAGTTTATCAACTTTATTTTGTTAGTTGGTTAGTGCTCCCGCACACATACAATTGTAAGTTGGCCAACTAAATCGCAGCGTATACTAAGTGCTCCCACACACATAGAATTGTAAGTTGGCCGACTAAATCGCAGAGTATACTAATAGGTATAGTGACATATGCTAGCCCGCAGATCTTCTCCAACTAATTAATTGGATACCGATCGCATCAGAATCGAAATTCACTTCCGATCGACGTACAATTAAAAAGTTGTCCAACTGTTCGTTAGCACGAGCACCTTATTTATACAAGCTCGCTGACTATCCAACTTAGTTGGTCAGTCGCACGGCAAGATGGAAGACGACTACACGCGTGCGCGTGATTTCCCTACGCCCGGATTTTCGTCGACGGGTACGACGTCTGCGTCCCGATCAGTTGTTGCAAACGAAAAAGTAGAAGAACTTATAGATGAACCTAAATTTAAAAAAAATAGCATGTTTTAGAAATAAAAAAGGACATGGGTTTCAAACGCCCATGGATATATATTAATTATATTTAAAAAAAATCCTTTCTTCAACGGCTATAGCGAGTCGAAAAGGTGTGTCTTGTTTGATTATTGCTGGCCCAATTAAATATCTCAAAGGACTCATCAAAGGACGAAATACTCATTCTGTAGTATGAAAAAAAATTATCTGGATAACATCTGAGTTTAGAATGCAATGTATCATACATGCTTACCAAATTCTAATCTATTACTTAATTTAGGGTGCACCCATAATTTGCTCTTTTGTTTTCGTCTTCTTTTTATTATTAGAGCAATTAGAGCGTTTTTTTCCCGCATTTTCACGCACACGCACCGCGCTGGCAACACTGTCACTGATTAAATCGAATAGTCTGCGGCTAACCAACCAACAAAATAAAGTTGATCAACTAAATTGTAAACATACGCACAATACGCAAATTAGTTGTTCGGTAGTCGGCCAACTTAATTGTATGTGTGCGGGGAGCACTTAGCCGCAGCACCCCTATGTATATCGGATCATATACATAGGGATGATTTGGAATCCCCAAGGGGTGATCTAGCTCTGGACTTCCGCTTGACAGTCTTTCCTGGGAAATATGCCGTATATATATATAATTGATCAACTTCCTTCTTTTTTGAAGTCAATTAATAACCTTAGCTTTTTGGAGAATATAAACGTTTTTGATGTAGCCTTATGACGTTTGATATAGTATTGACAAAATATTGGTTATAACACTTTTTTTGAAATATTTTTTATACCAATTCGAATTCAAATATTCATATTTAAGACTCAACAACGTCTGTAAGGTCAGCTAGTTTATTTTATACTAGCTGTGACCGCAACTTCGCCCGCGTGAAATTTAACAAAAAGTTATTGTTCCGTTTGCTGAGTTATAAAATAATAAATTTCTAAAATATAAGTAGCCTAAGTTACTCCTTATTGTATCAGCTATCTGCCAGTTAAAATAGCGTGAAAAACGGTCCACCCGTTTCAGAGATTAGCCGAAACAGACAGACAGACATAAATTGGAGAAAATGTTATTTTGTTATATGGACCGTGTATACATCCGTATGCATTTAGTAAAAAGCAGTTATTTTAATATAACGAACAGACACTCCAATTTTATTTATTTGTATAGATTGTTTTCGTAAAATACAAAATGTTAAAACTATATATATACTATACGAGGAAATCCGAAAATGAGAAAATCATTTCTTTTCACTCTTTACAACAGCTGGACGTGCTTACTCGTAGACTAGAACAGTTAAATTATTTGTACTATTAATATGTATTTCCTTTTGTTTGACGCTGCGTTGGCGCAACGGTCACAGCCATGGATTGTACCTGTTGCGCTAGCGGTTGCGGGTTCGATCCCCGCACATGACAAACATTTGTATTGTTCATACAGATATTTGCGTGGTATGCGTGTTTGTGCAGTTCTTGTGGGTCCACTGCGCTTCAGAGAGCACGTTAAGCCGTCGGTCCCGGTTGTTATCATATACACCTGATAGTGATCGTTACTCATAGTAGGGAATATATCCGCCAACCCGCATTGGAGCAGCGTGGTGGATTAAGCTCTGATCCTTCTCCTACATGGGGAAAGAGGCCTATGTCCAGCAGTGGAATATTACAGGCTGAAGCGTATACCGTCCTTTTGTTTAAAAAAATGGATGACAAATTGTGACTGGAAAGAATTAACTTGTATTAACTTTAACGATTTTACAAATCAATCACCGAATTACGGCAAACCGCTATAGTTATTTCATGTAAACATAAGATCTACTCTTAAAAACTTTGCTGAAATCGAATACATATTATTTAATTCCGATAAAACCATTCATTTGTTGATATTAACTGAAGCTAACATAAAAGAAGACTGTGTTAATATGTACTAGCTCCCAGACTTCTCAATGTACTACAAACTTAGGCAATACAGGAAAGGTGGAGGTTTATTACTTTATGTTCATATTCATTATCCGTCATAAGACAGTGATTCACGTAAATACTTCGAATGTATTACCGGGGAGTTAATTCTAGACTTTAGTTATATATTAGGAGTCTGTACAGTCTATAGACCACCGGATTATGGTAAAGAAGGATTTATTAACATAGAGCAACACGGAGGGGAGTGGCCATTGCGTTTGTTACCGATACAAAACTTTCTGTCATTTTTTGCGGGGGGAAATTACACACATGCACACTTTATCTAATTCCCACACAAAAATAATCGTCTGTCACTACGAAACTCACTCATACTAAATTAAAATCACACTTACATTTTTCACACACACATAGATACATTCTGTGTCATTACAGTATAATGACACGCCGCAACTACACTGAAAAGTTGCTAACAGCCGTGGTTGTAACAACTGTCGATATGCATTATCGATAAATTCAACTACTCGGTTAGGGAAATAATGTTTTTAAAGTGATACAAAGGTAAGATATTATTATAAATTGTTTGTTTATTATAGATTGTTTGTTTGTTAAAAATTATTTCATCGTTGAGAAGCTACACTATCCTTGAGCGACATAGGTTATACTATATTTTTAAAAATATTAGGGATCTTTACTAAAACTCCAATAATGTAACCCAAGGGATAAAAAAATATCCTAAAAAATTCCTTACATTACGTGCGCTGCAAAATCTAATGATAATAGAAATACAAAATGTAGTAAGACTTTGTAGAATACATCATTATCTACTATAATTGTATTTGCTCGCAAACGAAAAAAAAAAAACTGACTTCAATTACATCGACAAGTAATACAATATATGTAATATACACGCGTTATCAAAGGTTACTCAAAAAGATGTTATCAGATCTCGATGAAATTTAAGCGCAACCACATGACAAACATCAGCTTTCTATTAAATTAAAAATTATCAAAATTGGTCCACCCAGTCAAAAGTTCTGAAGTAACATACATAAAAAATACACTCGAATTGAGACCCTCCTCCCTTTTTGGAAGTCGGTTAAAAAGTGTCGCGACAGCATATGTCTAACTATTATAATTATGTCACAATACGTTTGGTGCAACGTTGTTATGCCTAACAATGCCAGTCTACAATAAACGATTTAAAATTAACCCACATTTTGAGGAGTTGATGATGTACACTGTGATGTCAATAAATCAGGAATAGGGAGCGTAGCACTAATGGCATCATAAGATAATAGCCTGTCATCTGCTAGATTAAATGATTTGTTGATGACTCTGAAAGGGTGGATTTAACATTGTTAATTTTCAAAGTTGACAAATCTAAGTTTCGTTTCACCACTATGACTAAGGTGAACCATATCTTGATTACCTTGTACATGAGACAAAAAAAAAAAACTTACGAGACAAAAACAGTGTGGCGTTAGTGTTGGTTTGGTGCCCTCGACTAATCCTTCTATTGTTCGCCAACACTTGAAAGTTAGTGGTATTGATATGATCTGAACAAATTACACTATTTTTTGTGGGCGTCCAGGTCTGTCTGTTATCAATGTTTCGAAATTTAGAGAATATGCGTACATAACTGCTGAAAAGTATATAGAATTATACAACTGGTACTACATGCTATCAACAGTGCACACGAAACTGCTTCATGGAGCCGAAATTATCGCTAGTAACGCAAAAGTACCGTTTGGGAGTTTATGTGAAGAGGCTTCAGAAGCGAGAAACACAGATTTCAGAAGATTCAGAGAACTTCACTCACGTAAGAAGAGCAGAATAAGTTTCAATGAAGATATTTTTAATTGCCTTCTTCTTTCGTCCGATCTACTTATTTCAGCAATAAGGCCCAACGAATGAATGCAAAGAAAAAGAAAAATGTGTTTCCTGAAACATTGGTTCTGATGAATATTCAAACACCAGAATTCGAGTTTAGGGATACTGCAAAAAAAAACTCTGCCTTTGCGTTCGGCTCTGAAGATAGTGATACGGAAAAGGCAATAATAAAAATAATATATTCATAGCCTTATTTAATTTTATCATATTATATTATATTTTTATTGTAATAACTAAACCTTTTTATGGTTTTTTAATGAGTTTCACTTTCTAATATAGCACACAATTAATTTGAGTAAGTGGAAAGTATATATACACCCATGTAAATCTTGATATTAGTTAATAACTAAAAAATAAAGAAAACAAAATTGGTAAATTTTTTAAAGATTTTTTAAAAAAAAAAACGCAAGTTTGACCTGAGCATGAAGTATGTCAAAAAATCAAAAATAATTTATATTTTAATAATCTAAGAGGATATTAGGCGCAATTGTGCGATTATGGAGATATCATCATTTATTATGTCGACTCCATACAAATTTTTTTTTTTTAAATTCTAATTGCGCTGTTTACGATTATAAACCTGAAAGTTCATTATATAAGGCATATAGCAGTTATTCTCAATCGCATTCAAGCAAAAAAAGCGTCACTTGTAAAAATAAATTTGAATGTCTATGAAACGTGAATTTCAGCCCACTGTGTGGCAGGAAGATTCCCAAATGAATGTTTATCTATAACGTAATTTAGGTTCGATCGAATGAAAATAGACCGTATTGATATCGTTGTAGTGCTTAGTTTGTTTTGCATAATGTCAATACTACTTATGTCAAAATGTCAAACGGAGCGCAATATTTGTTAATGTTTACGCATACGCAATACGCATTTTTTTTAAATTAAAGCGTGTAAAACCGCGGGGCACAGCTAGTATATTATAGTTAGTAATTCAAAGTAAAGTAAAGTCGTCGTAGTTTTTTTAGGTGTATTTCAAAACTAATTCAAGTTCCAATTAAGCATCAGCACAATTTAGCACTGAGTCACATTATGCTCTGTAATTGGAAAACGCACACTTTAGCCACTTCTAGCGGAATTTCGAAAGTGATTTATTTACAAAACTGGCAACTTTTTTCTTTGATGTAGCCACAAAGTAGATTGTGCTAACGGCAACACTGGCTGCAACTAGTTTTATTGTACGCATATGGCCATTTGGCCTTATACCTTGACAGAGGGGAATGCCTGTACATGGCTACTCCCCTCCGTGTTGCTCTTTGTTTATTAATGAACTTTTATCCAAAGAGCAACACGGAGTGTTGCTCTATGAAAAAAACCAATACTTTCGTTGATATCACAGATTAGTATATATTATGTAGCTAGCTATATAGTTGATATCTTGGTTGATATTAAAATGGCGGATGTCTCAAGCGATGACCGAAAAGTAAAGTTAACTAAAAATGGTAAAGTTGTGAAAAGACGAACTCGAAACCCAGAAGGTAATTTTTGAGGTTTTTAATTAATATGAATATATAAATGATAAATTTATGCGTACTATAATTCATAATATACCATTCCAATTAGTATATTTTCATTGTTTGACGTTTAGTAAAGTATAAAATATTTGCCTCTTACTACTTTTTGAACTGGAAGTTAAATTATAAACTGTTTTGTACGTTGTTTTGAATATAATATTACGTTTTCGTACTTTTATGATTTTCAAATAATTCTCAATTGGTTTAAAACAAATTTGAAGTTCTAAATATGCCCCTTAGAAGCTATTATTACATTTAAAAAAATAATTTGTGTATGTTAGCCCAATATTTATAAGCATAGTGCTTAAATAACGCAACTAAATGATATCCTTTAACTTTATATTCTAGAATGGCACAAACAAAAACAAAAGCGGCTAAGAATAGCTGGACTGGAATATATAAACGCAAATGGGAAAGTGGTCCCGCCCAAGAAACCCGGCCCCGATTGCAATTGCCGCCGTAAATGTTTTCAGAGAGTTTCTGAAGATGTGAGACTCAAGACTTTTCAAGGATTTTATTCAATGAAAACTCACGATGAACAAAATGCTTACCTGTTTGGCCTTATGAGACAGGTAGATGTCAAACGAAAAAGAGTCAAATCCAGCAGTAGACGCACTTGCACATTTGAATACTTTGTAAGAGTTAAAGGGATGGAAACTCAAGTTTGCCAGACAGCTTTTAAAAATATACATGCCATAACAGAAAGGAAAGTCAGAGTACTGTGTAAAAAAATGGATGACGGTGTGATGTTTCCAAGTGACAATCGTGGAAAGAATAGTCATAGGAGATCTGGTGAAGTGCGTCTTCCAACAAATGTTATAGATCAAATTAAAAACCATATTTACTCAATTGTTCATACTCACAGATTAAAAGATTTTATAAGACTTGATAAAATTGCCGGATTAGAAATTAACATATCTAAGATGTGGAAAGATTATATAAAGACTTATGATCCAGACAACATATCAGCTACGATGCCTAAATCTAAGCGGCATTTAGATCTTGAATTACCGAGTGAACAAAATCAACAGACGCAGCATCCACAACCACAGGATTCATTTGCTCATATTGCATATCCAGGAAGTGGACATCTCGTCAATATAGCAGAGAATTATTTTGAAAATCAGTATCAGACTGCTTTAGCCACAACAACCAATTCAACAAATTTTTATCCCACACAAAATGGACCACAAAGCATGGGAATACTCGTACAGTCTACTGTAACTAGGGCAACACAACCCACAGCATTTATCTTATTGCAGACAAAACCAGAACCACCGCAAGACAATACATTAGCTATTTCCAACGCACCTTATAATCAAGAAGTTGAAATTCACAATAGTAATGAGAAAACTGGAAAGAAAATAAAAAAAGAAAGAAAGAAGGGACCTCTAGTCAAGCAGTGGAGGTACACAAACATATTTCATGATGAAATTAATGGTGCTGCTTTAGCAGCAATTAAAACTAGACTTGGTATGTATTATGCTGAGAGTGATGCTGCCAGGAAAAAGGTAAAGCAGCCTCAACCACAGGAGGCAATCCAGACTCAAACAACAAATGAACAAACACAAATAAGAACTGAACTAGCTTCTATTAGACCTCCACACCAACCAATTAGACCACATACTGTAACAATTTATACATAACATTAATATATATATATATATATATATATGGAGGGGCAAAAGTATAGCTCATATCCTATCTATCTATGTATGGAACACCCCATCCAAAAACAATGGTTCTGGAGTTGATCAATTTTTAAAATATTTTTCAAAGAATTCCCAATTTTCTAGGAAAAAATTCGATGATTTTATTTCTTACTTATTTCTACACAACATTTAATGTGATAATTATTGCTTAATCATTTTTTATTAAATTAAATTAATAATCATTACTTGAGGCTAAAACTTTTAAATTAGGTTCTTTGAAAGTCGTGACAGTATAAAATAGCGCGTCATACTTTCATTTTTATTTACTCGCAAAATAAAATATTATTTATAAAAAATACGTACAAAGCACATAAATAAGTACCTGATTTCAATACCTATCTGACAAGGTATAAGAAAGAACATAAAGTTTCTAAAATTTAGAAAAAAACACTTTGCAATAAAACCAAGTACCATGAAATATCAAACTGTAGAGACTCATAGGAGTAGACGCCGCGCCAGCCCTTATATTGGCCTATAATCGGGAATTTTTTAAAAACATTTTAAAAATTAAAAACTCCAGAACCATTGTTTTTGGATAGGTGTTCCATACATAGATAAATAGGATATGACCTATATTTTAGCCCCTCCAGATCTTTTACACCTATTACCTGTCATCCTGTATATATATTGTAACTTATAATAATTAGACTGATACCTAAATGTAATAACAAAAACCAGTAATCACATTTGATCTTGATTAAATCAACAAACTGTATGTAGTTACAAGTGTAGAGCTTTTAGATTTTCATGGTCGCTAACAATATGTTTTGTATCTAAAGTAAGATACCATGATTGTTTTGGCTCGTTATGAGGTTTCAATATTTTAGCACTATTACATACAAGCTCACATATAAATCACATGCAATCATTTGTTACCTATGAATCATAGTCTCACCAGCTTGTTAAATATTGCCAATCCAAGCGTATATGTTACTCATCAAGTAGATCAAGTATATGTATTTTACTTATGGTCTGTATTTATATGCATGAAAAATGAAAATAGTAGAAAGTTTTAAAAAAATGATAACCAGTGTTTACTTTCAATATGAAACAACAAATTTGCAATAATTATTTAGTATTAATATATATTTGACTTTTATGTAATTAAATTGCCTAATTTAAGATTGACAAACTGTGAATTTTAGTCATTATTTTTAAGAATTTCTTATTGAAATTAATTATTGATAGATTATAATAATTGCATCATAGTCTATATTTTATGTATGTTATTTTTATTAAAAATGAAAAATATTTTACATTTACTACATGTATTTCAATACCACATTTATTTGTCCCTTCCATCCATTGTATTAACAACTTAACTATTAAGTTTAACCAATAGTCGAGTTAGCCACAACTGGTGATAGCGTTATCACCAGTTGACCCACTATTTGACAGATGACAATAGCCAATGGATAAAGTTTTTTTATGTACATAGGTAGGTACTATTCTTTTTCATCATCAAATTTCTATTTGCAAATATGTATCTAAAATATATACTTTTGTACTTGTGCACGGTAATATTAGAAATGGTTTAACCAATTTTAATTTCACCGATGGATTTTGTTAAGTCTAAAGGGTGAGATCGGAGTTAAAACTGTGTGGAAAGTTCGTCATTTTAAAGATTAGAAACTTGCAACTATTTTTGAACTACTGACAGCTACTGGAATAAATAAACCTTTAGAATAATCACTTTACAGCGGTGATAAAGGTTGAACGAATAGAATAGAATCGTGCAACTGTTAGACTACTGACTAAAAATTAGTATGTATGTGTTTTAGCATTCAGGGAAATTCTAACCTTAAATGGATGAAATGAGGATCCTTTGTATGGAAGTCTGTAATTTTTGAAATCGGAAACAAAATTTTAAAACAACAGTCAACTGATAAAGAGAATAAATAATATATGTATATACTATATCAAAGTATCTTCTTCGTAGCTTTAGCCTGTAACGTCACACTGCTGCACATAGGCCTCTTTCCCCATGTAGCAGGAATAGAGCTTAATCCACCACACTGCTCCAATGCGGGTTGGCGGATATATTCCCTACTATGAGTAACGATCGCTATCAGGTGTGCATGATAAAAACCGGGACCGACAGCTTAACGTGCTCTCCGAGGCACGGTGGGGAAACCCACAAGGTCTAACAACCAGACTGGAAATAAATATTTGTATAGAAACAAATATCCACTCCGAGCGGGAATTGAACCCGTGACTATCGGTTTTTCGGTGCCGTCGGCACACGCACCATCACACCAGAGCGGTCGTCTTCGTAACTACAATCAATTTACATGCTTGTAAAGCTGCTGATAACTCTTACAGTAAAATCGATATGAAGTTGTCGAAAAGTTATTGTTAGATCTCATATAAATTTAAATGGGATCAAATGACACACACCACCTTTCGATTAAAAGAAAATTTGTCGAAATTGCTCCACCCAGTCAAAAGTTCTGAAGTAACATACATAAAAAAAAATACAGTTCAATTGAGAATCCTTTTTTGGAAGTCGGTTAAAAATATCGTCAACAATAGCTGGCGCACGCACAGAAACACCACGACAGTCGCACATTGATAAAACAGAGCAGACGGCGCGGGCGCGGCAGCGGCATACAACGAGACAGAAACATTAATTTTATTCAAATACCTATTTTTCAAAACTCTCTTAGGTATCCTTTCGTCTTAAAAATATCAATACGGTAGTCCTTCGAAATTTTATATTGATATTTAACCGTTCAGCGGTTCTGGAGATATGAGGTAATAAAGAATATTACATACATATAAGATACGCGCGAAAAACATAACCCTTCTTTGGCAGTCGGGTAAAAAAGAATAATGAATGTATGTAGGCAGTCGGGCCGCCCTTTGTACCTAATGAATATATTGTTAATATTTTTTCTTTCTTTGCTATGTATCATTTCTGTTTTTGGTGTACAATAAAGCGTATTATTATTATTATTAATGAATCAAAAACTTTTAAGTCGGGTACCGTCCTCTGTCAAAAAGCGTTACCCACAAATTGTTATATTGAATAGGCCATATAATAAATATTAGAGCCTGTATCACCACTTGTGGATAAAGTTTATCGCCTAAGATCGACCGCTGTGGCTGGATAAGGATTGCGGACAGCCGGGATATTTTGGCAGGAAATTGGGGAGCCCTAGGTCTAGCAATGGACTGCAATAGGGTAACTAAGCAAACAAATTTAAATATAAATTGTAATTGGTTTTAAACCAATCACAGATATAATATAAATTACGAATACGAAAAAGTTGATAAACGCCGCTGTTATCAGCAACTTGCGTTAAATTATATATAGTATCTTATATGTGAATGTCTTGATAAATGAAAATTAATAAAATTAAAAAACTTTTACTATCAAAATATTAAGTCATTAGACTATACTTGATGCGGGATTTAAGTAGGTATTCATACTTAGTTTGAAAAATTAAATATTAAAATCAATCGGATCAACTTATTTAATTTCCTTGTTTATATGCATAGGTAAATCTCAAAATTAAGTTAAATGATTCCACCCTAACAAATATATACAAATACACTTACATTTAATTAATGTCAATTATTTTTAAATGAGCCCCCGGGGCCCTCGTATCTGCGGTTCACTGTGCACTGTGTGGCATTTCCTATAACTCCTAAATACATTAAAAAATTTAAGTGCTTGTCTGTGACTTCAAATTGTCCGATTTTATGAAGTACATTTAGTTATTTACTCGACACTAAAACAAACAAATGATTTGATAAATTTTTTGTCTGTCTGTCTGAATTTCTCTTTGATTTTTATAAGACTTACAGGAAGGTAGAGGAAATTGTGGAGCAACATATATACAGGGCCGGACCCTGAGTTTAGGGGGCCCTGGGCTAATACTACTTAGGGGCCCACCTAATTTGTTCAAAGAACCAAGACCTGAACGTAGACTTGAATGAAATGAATCGAATGGGTTTGATTAATTGCAGGATTCACAGGGCTGCAAACCATACGATCTGTTTAATTTAATAAAATTATGGATTCTTTCACATTATCGTCTATTTTGACTATGACTTGACTTAGCTGGGGGCCCCTTTGAATCCACGGGGTCCTGGGCTGAAGCACATAAAGCCATATGGTAGATCCGGCCCTGAACTTATTTTCCAATTAAGTACAATTTTAAAAGCGATATTTTTCTTTGAAAACTAAGAAATTTTAACGAACTATCTTCATCAAAGTAAATTTAGATCATTAGTACAAAAAAGTAATAATTAAAAGATGTAATCATTTTTAATACATTTTATATTAAATAATAAAAAGATAGTATATATCACCACGCACCAAGACCAGCAAATGTCGAGCGCAAAGAATATAGTACTCTCTACAGAGAGGTAGAGCGCCAGCGCTCTCCACGCCAAATTCTGCGCAGCCATCTCTTTTGCTCACACGCGCCAAGCGCCTGTTGTTATAGTGGATAAACCGCATTTGATACTTTCATAAAAATAAAAACATGTTACGAAAATGACTGTAAAATACTAAGTATAATGATAATTTCTGTAAACAAATGTATAATTTTTTTTTCTCACATTATCAATATAAATAAGCATTTCAATCTGTTTGTCTTGTTATTTGTTGAATTTATAAAAAAATTAAAACCGGCAAAATTTAATGGTCTACAGCGGTCTACTTTCATCCAAAACTATGCAACTAATATTCACACAGATTTTCTTCTTTCTTCGGGCATAATAAAATGCTATTTTATTCATATCAATATTAGATTCATTCGTAACGTCAAAAAACTAAATCAATTTAAAAAGAAATTGTTTCATAAAATTGATTTTTTATTTTTATTTTTAATTTATTGACTGTTATTATAACAGACTTGAAATTTTTAACAAATAAATTATGTAAAAAACATTTTATACTACTATAGTTATTAATTTTTATTATACATTAGAAAATGATCAAGATGGTCTTTTGATTGTCACACTATACTAACTAGCACAAAGATCGCGCGGCTCGTACGACTCGCGCGATGCGATCAAATTTATCTAAACTTGCAGAGCGAAAAATTGTGAAATGGCTCTTAACTCTTTTACAAAATGCCTAATGTTAATCACAATAATATTTCAAATATTTTCATATCCATTATGAAATCTATTGATATATAAAAACAACAATGACATGCAAGCACAATTATGAAGTTAAAAAAACACAATACAAATAATGTTTACAAGATTTTATTAAACTTAAATTACGCAGACAACACACAAACTCCACCAACATCCTTGATTTTCTTTTCAGCTGTCTTGGAAAAGAATTTGGCCTTTACAATAACGGGCTGCTTGGGCAGCTTTCCTTTTCCGAGCAGTTTGTAGTAACCCTGGAAACAAAATATTTGAAATCATTTTAAGCCCTTATTACATGAAGACTTTAATAGATTATTACTATATATATTATTTATGTCATTATTATTGTCTCATAAATTATTACAAGAAATTTTATTATTATATATTATAAAGCTCAGAATTGCTTACAAATATAATGAACAACTATTTACTCAAATACAATGTATATAAAATTATAATTGAAGCTACATACTGTTAGCCTGTTTGTGTCAATTTAATTTATTAAATACTAACTTTTACCCGCGGCTTTGCTTGTATTGATTTTTTTTAAATAAAAAGTATCCTATGTTACTTTTATTACCTGATGATCGGTTAAGTAGTTTTCGCATGAAAGCATAACAAACTTACATTCACATTTATAATATTAATTATGGATATCTGTACATATAAATAACAAGATGAGATTTTATTTAATTTTTTAAATAAAAGCTTGTTTTTGGGAACAATGAATTATCATGAAAATTCTTTAAATTTATTTCTACAATAAAATTGTATCCTAATAATGTTTATGGATAACTAGTTTTTATTGTATTTCCCAAATAAACAAAAAAAACCTTTTATTCTTGAATGAATGCCTTAGTTAATTTGTATGAGCCATCACATATGCTTAAACATAGTCATGTTTATATGATAAGAAAGTAATTCAAATAAGGAAATAGCAACAGATATAATAATGAACATGATTTGTATATATAATAATGAACATGATCTGTATCAAGATTAACATACCATTACTAAAGATAATTTAGAACTAAAATAGCAATTAACATATTAACAATTTTTAATCAATAACAATGTGGAATTCTTATTTATAATAGAATAGAGACAGCAGTAAGTAATGAAGTCATTTTCAAAAATGTTCATCTCCAAACTATCTGAATTTTTATAATTACAACTGAGAAATAAAACTATTTTAATTTCTTTCAAACTTAGTGTAACATAATATGAATCTCCTAAGATCTCCTAAAAGAAAACTAAGTTTATATCTACTGAAAAAATACTTTATAAGATTATTAGAATTTAGAAACAAGTTTACTTTCAAATATTGGACAAAATAGTAGAAGTTTAGTTTCCAATCAAAGTAAAAAATGCAGTTTATTTAAAAAAAAAAAAACCACTTACAGCCTTAACAATGTTGATGACAGGCACTTTCCCATCTGTGGCGTTAGCGTACTTAAGCCTAGATTGCTCGGAGACCAAGGTCCAAAGCTTGTCAAGGTTCAACACAGGACAGAAGTCCTTGTTCCTTCTTAAATGGAAATTCCTCATACCCAGCTAAAATAAAATAAAAGAAACGAATATAAGGTTATGTCAAGAAAATATAAAGGTGGTATCAACCTAACATTTAATTTAATAAATATCTGAAATGAAAAGACAAATCAATTTTAGTACTTAAGGAATTCTTTGATAGCATTTTCATTGGGTCTTTAGGCTAGGATTATATCTCATAATTGTCCGATTTAGTAGGCAAAAATAAAAATATATAAATTGAATAATGTCTTTACCTTGCCAAAGTAACCTGGGTGGTATTTATCCATGTTAATTCTGTGGTGGTGCTCACCACCAGCGTTACCGCGACCTCCAGGGTGTTTACGGTGTTTACCTGAAATAATATCAAGTTAATTACATTTCACAATATAATAATAAATTACAATACGGTTTGCTGAAAAACCTATCACTTGAAACGGTTATTTTTAAACAATCGAGTTCTAACAATTGTCGTATTAGGAATAAATAAAAAATGAAGTTTAAGAAACACTTTACTTATGTAAACTTTAAGCTTAACAAAAGATTAAATAAATATGGAAATAACAATGCTAGTCGCAGACCATTAACACTGGACACATGAAAAATCACACGAATAATACTTAAAAAAAACAGGTTTAATAAATTAAAAGGAACAGCTGAAAAACTCAAATTACCGATACGTCCATGACCGTGGCTCACATGTCCTCGGAGCTTCCTGGTCTTCTTCTTAGAGGTTGCCTGCAGAACATTAAAAAGGTTAACATAACATTTTACTGCTTCGAAAACAACTTAAACCAAAAATATTACTTTCGGCTTCACATAATTATACACTAAAACACAAAAATATGCTATATTTTAGCATTATTACAAAGATTACTGAGAAAATAGTAGATAAATAACACAAAATAAACACGAACCATATTTCCACTCTTCAAGGAGTACTTTGAAAAAGAAGGATGGTAATAAGCGGTACGTCAACGTCAGAACTATAAGTGTTGCCGTATTTTTAACTATATTAAGTATATTTATTTTTGTTATAGATAATAATATAATATGTTATATATGATATGATTTTGTCAAAATATTCTTTTTATGTTTAAATATTAAAACAGCTTCATGAAATGTATTTAATAAAATATATTTACTTATTAAAATTATTATAGGTCTACCAGGATCTGATGGCAAATTTTTTTTTTAAAAATTGCGATTTTCATATGGCAACAAACAAAATGTCATCTGTCAACTGAAATTTCGAGGAATTATTTTTCGTTTGGCTTCAAATTTCCTTTAAAAAGTGGTGAAAATGTCGAAGAAACCTCTTCGATCGCAAGCAAGAATTATTGTTTTCAATGTTTATCAAAGAATACTTGATGAACAAGGTGCAGAACAAACATAATCATCGATATTGAGTCGTGTGCAAGCGTTGACTCATGACTGGTTAGTAGGAATGACACGTCTTGATACTTTGGTTTATTGCATTTTTCGTGTGTATTATATTATGTATACTAAACGTTGGTTTATTTCAGGGGTTTCTAATACTACCATAAGACGAATTGTTGCTGAAGGCAGATCTAACAAAGGCGTATTTAGTACGCCCGGTAAAAAGAGGAAAGGTGGCAAAAAAAAAATAAACTTGGATAGTTTTGATTTAGAATTGATTAGAAACAAGATAAATGAGTTTTACACTGTACGAAAAGAAATACCCACTGTCATGAAATTGCTACAAATTCTTCGGGAGGAAATCAATTTCAATGGAGGAAGAGAATCATTAAGGTAACAAAAATGAATTTCATTTTCTCTGAGTTTGAATACAATCTAAAAACATAGTAATCTAAAAAAACAATTTTATTTTGTCTTCAGACTTATTTTGAAAGACATTGGATTCGAATTCGTGAAGTTCCAATCAAAAAAGACTATTTTAATGGAGCGACATGACTTAAAGATACACAGATTCAAGTATTTGGAGCGTATGCAAAAGAATCGAGAAGCCGACGATAAGCTAGATGTGGTTTATTTAGATGAAACCTATATACACGGTTCATGTTCAGTGAACAAATGCTGGCAAAATAAAGATGTTGCAGGCCCATCTAAAAGTATTTCGGCAGGGCCTAGATGGATCATTGTACATGCTGGTGGAGAAAATAGTTTTGTGCCAAACTGTTGTTTGGTGTATAGGTCGAAAAGTACATCTGCTGATTATCACCATGATATGAATGAAGATAATTTTACAAAATGGGTTACGGAGAAGTGGATTCCTAATCTTACAAAACCTTCTATAATTGTCATGGACAACGCCAAGTACCATTCTGTTCAACTAAACAAACCGCCTACACAAGGCGACTGTATTGCTGTTATAAAAGAATGGCTTCAATCAAACAATATCCCTTACGACAATAATAGGCGTAAATGTAAATTACTGGAAGCAGTGAAAAATTATAAGTCTGAACCTAAATATTAGATAGATGAGATTTTAAAATCACACGGCCACGAAGTCTTGAGGCTCCCACCATATCATTGTACGTTAAACCCCATAGAATTAATCTGGGGAATAATGAAACAAAAAGTTGCGGGTAAAAACGTCAATAGACCTGCAAGTGATATAAAATCTTTAACAGAAGAAGCTTTCTCTCAAATAGGGATCGATGAATGGCGAAAATCTTGTGAACATGTAATAAAAATTGAAAATCAGATCATAGAACAGGATCGATTAATTGAGATGCAGGAGGAATTTTATAATCAACACTTACAAAACATTGACCCTTTTGGCTGCTCAATAAGTATTTATAAGAGGAGTGCACGACAGCAGCTGATGGAAATATTATAATTTTTTTCTGTCTTTTTTATATACATGCTAGCCTTTTTTTGTAAATTTTGAATTGGCTAATCGAAATTTTTAATATTATAGTGTATTTGTTTTGATTCTTTTATATTTTTAAAATACCTTAAAATTTTTGTTATTTCTCTCAAAATTATTTTGCTAAATGTAGGTATTATTGTTATAATTATTTGTAAAAACTTGTTTGAAAAATGTGTTAGTGGTATGTTGTGTATGAATGTACTATTGGTTTTGTTTGTTCCCAATAAAAATAAAATAAAATGTAATAATTAATTAATAAACTCATAAACAGAGTAATTGGAGTTTTCATCTAAATTTAGTACCCCACATTCGCCACAGTAAGATTTCAAAAAAATTATCCTTATCAATAATTTATAAATAAGGAAAAAAAGTATCAAAACGTTTTATTCCAATTTCCCCAGTATTGCTAGCGTCAATTTTGTTTTCCCCTTTTTGCCATCAGATCCTGGTAGACCTATAATTATAACAAGAAGTAACATAAGTTACTATGGTAACATTTTTTATCTATAGTTACTCAGTGACGTCACGTCAAAAACTTTCTCAAAATTTGATGTACTCTATGCTTAGTATGTTTCCAGAAAATGTTTGGATTGGGTGTCGAAGACTGACACGTATTTAGATTAAAATCGTAAATATACAGTGAAAAGTTTAGTATGCTGTGATTTTTATTTTGCTTTACGAGTGACTTACTTTGTATTCAGTTCAAAATGGAGTTTCGCGAGACACTGCTTGCTGCTCAACGAAATCAACAACAAAAGTCATCTGGTGTAAGTTTATACACTACTTGTGACTTATTTTTGATAAAGTAGTTTTATTTATTCATATGATTCACGGACAAATTTATTTAAAAGAGGGTAAAATTTTATTCGTAACAGTTTCATCAAAATGTTTCTTTAGTAAATTATTCCTTAAAAATTATTATTCTTACCTTAAATAACATTCATATTGACTGTGTCTTATTGTCTTTATACAAATAATTGTACAAAGTAATTGTTCGAAGTATTGATAAATTTAACTAAATGGAAAAGACGAGCTATTTATTTGTATATTAATCTATTTGTTTATAATATTTTAGGAAAGTATGTATTACAAAGCCAGATTCGATCCTCCAAAAAAAGAAACAAAATCGAGGGATCGATTATCAGCAAATATACAAAAGTTTTTGGCAAAAAAGGAAGAAGAAGAAAGGCAGAAAAGATTGGAAGCACAGAGGAAAAAAGAGGAGCTGCTTGCAATGCGAGATCCAAAGGTTTTGTTATTAATTTCTAGATTTTTATTAACACTATAATAATCTTGTATGTTTCACTAATATAATACAAAAAAAAACACATATATTTGATTCATAGTATTGATGTAAAAGTAAAGATTATTCACATTTATACTAAACTAATGTGTAACTTTTATCTATATATTATTGCAGAATATTCTCTCAAGGATACTCTATGACATCATAAAATTTACAATTCATTTTTAGGCATTAAGAAAAATTCAGAAGACACTGAAGGTAATAAAGTCTGCTAACAAATCAGTGATAGCAGATGCCATTGACACAGAACATACAGCTGTTACACGGGAGGGACCTGAACAGCCAGACCAAGATGATTATGGATATGAATCCCAAGAAGCAGCAGCACTGTATGAAAAAATGATGCAAAAGTACAACAAAATGCCTGAAAAACCAAAATTTGCACCTGGAGGTAAACATTTTCATTTTGTAAATAATTGATTATATTTTTGTAGAGGTTAAGTATGTTTATTATATTTTTATGTTTACACAAATATTAGGTTAAGGTAAAGAAGAGATATTATTTCTATGTAGGTTAATAGTAATTAAAACTCAAAAAGAAAAAAAATATTACAAAATGATTGAATTTGATTATTAAACGCAACCGATTGTTTTTTTTTTTTTTTTTTTTTTATTAAATAATATCTCACCTTTTTATCTAAATACAGTTAATTATAGTTCAAAGTTTTAGACATATAATAAATTTTGGCAGGGATTTATTGAGGTTATTAGGTTATTATCATTTAGGAAGTGTTTAGCAACGTTGTGTTTTTTTTTTGCAAGCAAACACAATTATCATCTTTTACGTTTTCTTAAATATTGTCAGAAAAAGATTTATTTTTTTCCAGATTATATTGCCTTTGTATATGTATTCTTTTTTTATTTCTTGAACTGCTATTTTTTTTTTTGGAATAAAAATTCCCTCTTTGTAAAGTTAAATCCATATATATAAAAATTTCGTGTACACAATGTATCTTAGCGATAAACTCCGAAACTACTGAACCTATTGTTAACAAATTTTCTAAGTATCTGTAATTTAGTCCAACTTAGGAGATAGGGTTGTTTTTATCTCAATTGGACCTGGTAGATGGCGCTGCTATCGGTGCGTAAACAATCAAATTTGGTAGCTGTTTTCCAGGCAGGACAATGTCTGCTAGGTCTTCTAATTATCTATAAAGATAAGTCAATTCTAATTGTCTAATGCATTTTTAGGTACTCGTCGAAGTTTCGAAATAATAATGTTTATTTATTTTGACAGAATAGGTATCCTATAAACCAATAGACTCTGCTTTTTATTTTTGATGACCTTTCTTATTATCACACATTGTTCTCCTTTGCTTAAATAACTATAAACCACTTAAGTTGTCTTAATACCGTGTTCTCTCTAATACCGTGTACATTTTGTCCAACCATAAATTGTGAGACACGAAGTCGAATGCTTTCGTCATATCTAAAGAAATGGATAGTGGATAGATTAATGCACTTTACCTGAAAAAAAAACCAACGAAAGGGTTGATATTTATATTCATAAACTATAAATTACGTCATTCATTTTCTAGTTATCAGCAGTATCAATTAAAGACTGTAAATAGAGGTGACTGGTGACATTATTTGATAGGGCTTCACAAAAAAGTATAGCTAAAACTAGAGCTTAGCATTGATTTATTTGTATAGAAAATCTATTCCGTTCATGCAGATTCACCACCACTTCAGGCGCCAGCTCCTAACACCAGACACGGAAAACAATTTTTTTTATTGTTTTCTTCACATCCACACAACCAAAGGGTTTTGAAATATTGTTCAAATTTTTTTTGAAAAGACTTAGTTTTCGTACTACATTTGTGAGTAAATAGTAATACAATTTCAGTTCGAGGCACATTTTGAGCCTTTTCACAATTTTTAATAAAAGATACACTGTACCATTTTTAACACAGAATGTCGCGCACAAATTATTTTTATTACTTATTTAAAAGAAAAACCGCTAAATAACTGACGAAGCTGACACGTTTAATTGTATACATAAGAACGGCAACAGCGCATAGTTTTAGGCAAATTAATATCCCCGCGGCGTTACGCACATCCCGCACGCCGCACACCGCACGCCCGAACCTGCAACGTCGCGCGTGAGCGGTGTTCCAGCAGATTAGGCTAATTTCTCATAATTATGAAATCTTTTACTTTGCGTCGTCCCGTCTCTTTCGCATTAATTGAATACATTGCTAGGAATCATATTATACTTCGTTTCATTGGAACGCAATCACTGGCGCTCCACTCGTACAACTTAATGTCAAATGTACGTAATATAATAATACACTATTGTATAGGCTTAGTAACATAGAACTAATTTTATGTAGTATAGTATTTAATGTAAAGAAATATAGGATTTATTTGTAGTGGGATAGCACTGCTCCAGCGCTCTTTAGGATGAGCAACTTTTGACTTTAAAGTTTAAACAAGTTATCTATTAGTAAATATATTATATTAAATCGATTGAAGGTACAATTTGTGACTTAATTTTGATGTCGTTTATATTAAAAGTTTCAACCTGAACTTTTTTCTTTCACTCATTATATTCTATTTTTTTTGGAACAGTCTTATATAGTAAACAAATATGGCGTACTTCCGACCACAGACAATAGAGTAATATTGTAAGTATAGTAAAGTGACACAAAGAGCAAATGAATGAACAATATTAATAAGCCATAGACGAAAGTAAAATTAATTTTATGTTCAAATATTTAACGCTAACATATTGCTAAAATTATTTCAAAACCTAATAATATATTGAATATTTTTGCTGAGAATTAGTAGAGGTTACAGAATTACGAAAAAAAAAAAAAATTTATCGAGCATCGAGCATAAAAGGCAACAAATTTATATTTCGTTTATGTGAAATGGTCGGTAAAGAAGCCGCAAAAATAAAATTTACAACAAAATAGGGCCGCCTCTGTCTATAAAAAGCTCTTATTGGGTAATCCTAAGTCTCATCCTAAAGTCTCAAAAAAATTTCCTGTGAACTACAGTAAACGTTTATGCCGTCGCTATGTGGTATTAAAAAAATGTATGTACATTTATTATTTACTAGCTGCTGCCCGCGATGTCGTCTTCGTGAATGCTATTCAGTACCAAAAATACCTACGATTATACCTTTTAAAATAACATTCATTTACCCGTTTCTTCTTTACATTTCATATCTACAGAAAAATCTCATAGATGGCGCTGCTTTAAAATTGTCTTGTCTACTTATATTCATTTAATTATGTTTATCGGCTTAGTTACTTATATTGCGTGATTTTTATAGTGTGAAGCTAGCTTATATAGCATGGTTATTAACATAATAACAATAACATTCAAATATTCGTCGTTAGATTACACGTTGTTACAGAATGCGTTGAGGAAATAAAGGTTCACTGCTCGCTCCCGGTAGGTGATAGCATGATAATATGTAGCCTATATGTTGACTCGACTTCTTAATAATATTCGTGCCTAATTTGAAGTAAATCCATGCAGTACTTTTTGAGTTTATCCCGGACATACATACAGACAAACGGACAAAAATTCTAAAAACCATATTTTTGGCTTCGGTATCGATCACACCCCAAGTATTCTTTTAAAAAAATATTCAATGTACAGTTTTGACTTTCCTATCATTTTATTATATGTATAGATATTGTAACGATTGAAAATAATTTCTAGGTAACAACGTAAGCAAAGATTTAAATGGTACAAGAGAAAGAGTAAAGCATGCTCTTCAACACGAAGATGAACCAGTACCCCACAAAAGAAGGCGTCGCACTGATAATGATGGTTTGTATAAAATCTTAAAACTACTGTAAATTATTAAAATAATAAAATCTTTAAACTACTGTAAATCATTAAAATACTTAAAAAAAATTCTCATTACGCTCTGCATCTACATTCTTTAGCATAATCATTGTTTTAATAGTGGACATTTTTTTGTACTTCAGATGGTAACCAAAGTCCACCTCAAAAGTATGAACCAGAAAAAAGAAAAGACGAAAAACCAGATAAACCAAAAATACGAAAGCCTGCTCCTCCGCCTTTGGATTTTAATCAGTTGTTAAAAATAGCCGAAGAAAAAAAAAGTATTCCCATAGAACTTGCTCCGAAGAAAATAGTCACCGAGTCAGAACCCGAAAGACTCATGACTAAGAAACAGAAACGCGAATATGAGGAAGAAATGGCTCGTCGACAGAGGAGGCAGGAGCGAATTGAGGCAGAAAAAGCGGCTAAGAAAGGTGTGAAAACATTTAACATAAATACACTAAAGCTAGTAAATACACCAAAGCTACTAGCAACTTTTATATTGTCGTTAAGTTGTTTGATTAATTAATTTTTATTAGCTTCACAAATTCATAAACATGAAAATGATTAATTAACATTAACAATTAACGTTAAAGTAGTTGTATACAAAGTAAATAAGTAATTAACTTATGTACACAATATTTTAGCTTCCAGAGAAGAAAGGCCTGTTGAAAAAATTAAAAAACCAGAACCAGCTGGTTTCGGGCGCATTCCAAAACTAAGTGATAAAACTTCTACAAGTCAAAGGAACGAAGCTACTAAGACACACGAAAAGGATAGAGACTATGTAAGTGAAAGAGAGAAAGAAATTCAGAGAGAAAAGGAAAAATTAAGATTACAAAAAGAAAAACTAGAGCGGGAGGAACAGAGGCTGAGAGACAAAGAGAGGGAGATATTAAAAGCTGAGAAGGAACGCGAAATGAGACTAAACAAAGAAAGAGATAGAGAGAGATTAGATAAGTCTAAAATTAAATTAGAAAGTAGAACATCTGATAAACCAAGGACAGATAAAAATATAGATAAAAACAAATTGACCTCCAGGGAATACGATATTAAAAAGAATATAGATTTGAAAAGTCAAAATACTTACAGAATAGATAAAAACTCTAATGAAAAGAAGGTTAGTGTGCCTCAAAAGTCAAGTGACCAAAAGTACATGAATGGTCACAGTTCACAAGGTAAACCAGTGCCAAAACTTAGTAAGGATAGTATAAGTGAAAAAGATAGAATTGCTCTAATGAAGCAGAAATCGTTAGCAAATGATAGTTCACTAAAACTTAACGGAAGTTTAAAAACTGAGAAACGTTTACCTGATAGTAAAAGTGCACCTCAAAAAAAACTAGTACCAAATTCGAAATCATCGGCTGGCCCAAGTAAGCCTGTCATGTCTAATTCTTTTGACTTCGATAAACATGTGAATTCTCTAGGCAAAAATGGCACGAAACAGTTCCCACCCGGCATGGTCAGAAGAAAACCACATCCTGATGATAGGAAAAAGCTTAAACGTGAGTGTATTAAATTTTTATTAACATGTTTATTAGACATGTTTTCGATTGCGCAAAGTAAACGTCTCTTTTTTGGGTTATGGTATTCGAATGTATAATAATTTGCCTCAAACAATATAAAAAAAAAAAATGAATAGATGATAAAAATGTGTGGACTTAGTGACGCTGTTATATCTTTTTTAAAGAATAACTGCAGTTTCTTTCCAGTTCTTATCTCCAGGATCTGTATTCCAAACAAGTGGTAGTTCCACTTTTAAAAATAACAAATTGTAATATAACAATAATGTGTAAAATGACTCAAAGGTGCTCTTGATGTCTATTTGAATAAAAAAAATCTTTGATTTCGATCATATTTAGATAACAAATAATCATGTTTTAAATTGTCATTTTCATACAATGTTTTATACAAATACCCCATAACATTTTATTTATTATGTAATTAATGCTAATTGCATACTGTCTGAAAACATGTTGAAATTATTTTTGAATATAGTTCGCATACTATCATTGGATACATATTTTAATTATTGTGCCATCATTACACGAACCGCATTGTTTTACCGATCTTACAGTATCTACTTGAAATCTGTTTATTTTAATATATTAACTGGCCGTTAACGGTTTCCTAATTCTTTCTTTCAAATTAAAATGTATTCTTTCTTACTAGCTGACACCCGGCTTATTAATTTTTTAAAAATATAATTATCAAATTATATTTTAAAGAATTATCCAACTTTGTACAGGTGTTCGGAGTTGTGTGTACAGACAATTCGGTAATGAATTTTTTGAACGAAATTTTCAGTTCAGAGATGACACGAAACGTAAAGTTAAATGTATTAATGTAATGTATGTATGTATCTATAGCATTAATATGTAATACAAAAATATACATTTGCAATAATTTGCAGCTACAAACTTACCATGTAGCTGCAGTGAGACTTGTTATCAACTTTTTTAATTATGTTGTTATATTATTAATAATACATATATTTTTTATTTATACTTTACAGGTCGCATGGTCGACTCAGATTCTGAGTATGATTCCGAGATGGACGACTTCATAGATGACGGCGATGAGAACATGGACTACTCGAAGCATATCAAGGAGATATTCGGCTATGATAAGTCAAAGTAAGTTAATCATATTAAATACGACTATTATTAGCTTTGCTTTGCAGTTTCGCGCGCATGATTTACGATCTCATGGGAATGTAGTGCCTAAGAAGAACCCTATATGTTATTATGCGTCGCCAACCGTATCCCCGACTCTGTCTAGGAGTTCTGGTCACCTTACCACAGGAACAGAACTCTGCTTGAAAGCAATATTATTTAGATCTTCTGTAAGATTGAGGTACTTCCTCAGTCCGGCTGCTCCAGATTTGCAGCAGGATATTTCCTGTTATGCCCTGCCTTAGAATTTATTTTATTTATCATGAAGATGTAAATAATATATAATAATTATTTCGTTGTTTACCTTTAAAAAAAATTCCTATTTATATTATTAGTTTAAACTGTTATTGATTACAAATTGAAAAATGACTTGTTTTTGAACAATTAACACATAACAAAATTTAAACTTGCTTTTTAATTATTATTTTTTTTTCAGATATCGGCATATAGATGATGATGACGATCCCTCGATGGAATCAAGTTTCGCCAGGCAACAGCGGGAGGAGTACATTAGCAAGAAAATAGGTATGCTATTCACTACTGTCAAGCAAAAACTTTAAAATATTTACCCATTGTCCGCTAGTTTTTGTATAAATTTGACCGAGTTATCCCTAACTATGCGTATTTAACTGACTGTCAAAATCAGTAAAAATATTTAGTCGGTTTTTTTCATTTGTGAGCAAACAGAATTATTGAAAATTTTAATAAATATTTATAGAATATAATGTAATTGATGAATATTAATAAAAACTTTTTTCACCGTTCACTTTTTTATAGGTATTATGGAGGATTTAGAAGACATGAGAATGGAAGCAATGGAGAAAAGTAAGAAGAAAAAAACAAGACGATTGAGTGATGACTGATCTTTAAACAATGCTAAGATCATGGACCAAGACAATTACGATTATGTAATTATTTATGTGCTTAATATTCTAATGGATGGTTTATTTCTTGTTATAATCTGTATCGACATTTCATCAAGGAAAGTCCCTACAAGGTTCAACAAGGAGCAATATAGAGAATTGTGAAGTCTTCAAAATTTAATAGGGCCGTCTTGACATTTGTCATCGCGATGTGACTGATGGCGGGGCGATGACTGATGAGGCGATGTGATGTATCCATACGACTCGGTACTAGATACTCACGATAAATTGATTAAAGTTTGTATGAGTATTGATCGATTTGATTATATATTGTAAAGTCCATTGGATTAGCAAATTTAACTTAAACTTTAATATTGTAGGTATTTTGAAATGATACAATGGTTAAACGGTACGAAAGATTAATTTGTCTTTAGTTTAATATTTTTAGTTACAATAACATTCACTCAATCGCAAAAAATCAAGATATATCGAAAGTGATTGAATTGAAGATTCAATAATTTTCTTCAGATGATGAGACAAAGTTGTCAGTTGAGCTATCGTCACCTGTAAATATAATTGTTTTATTTTCAATTATATTATAAATATTGATTGGTTTATTTTCTTTTACAAGTGACAGCAATTTAGCTTTCAACATTTTCAAATCAACGCCTTGTATTTGTAGCCATGCCACTAAATCTCTGTATTTGTTTGCTTAAGTAGGTGCTTTATCTGTTTGAATTGAATGGTAAGATGCATTAGATGCAAGTTAGTAAACCACTCTGTGAATTTATTAGCGTCGGTTTCGTCGTGATATTCTTTTTTAATTTACTTTACTCAAAGGCGAGTAAGGCATCATTCACAAAACCTCCTCCGGTTGATACGGCGTGGCAGATTATTAGGCGTCTAGCTTATTCCATTGGCACATTTGAGCAAGATGCCTTGGTATCGTCCGTCCACGACTGCGGCATCGTATGATTCGAGTTCAGCAAAGTCTCATGGTTATAATGACACTCACAATTTGTGATTACTTTGTGCTAAAATAAATTACATCGTTCCATGATAATTTTGCTCTTGTCGGTTTTCTTATATTTGAATCCAATTTGCTTCATAATTCTTATTAAAGACGTGGAACTGCTACTAAACAGGCCAGCCTCTCGTAGTGACATCAGCGATTTATTCAGTTGGGTATTCATTTCTTGTGTAATAAGACTAATAAGTAGAGGTAATATTTTTATTTTCCATGAACTCAAAATCTTGAAATTTGGTACGAAGCAACGTCTTATAGCACAGATAAAGGAAAAATTGCGAAATACATAAATTTTAAGTTACATCATATAATAAAAATATTTTTAATAATTTTGTTTGTACGGAGCCCTCTGTGCGCAAATCCCACTCGCACTTGGTCGGTTTTTTTTTTCAGTTGAGGTCACTACACAATATTTAAATACTATAGTATTTAAAAAAAAGACTGAGAACGTAAATGTTTAGAGACGTTTCGTAATAATTATAAATTGCATGCTTCTAGAAAGTAAGCCCGAAAAGAATACTCGCAACTCGAGGCAAAAAAAATTACGTATTTAAAAAAAAATATACTACAGTTAATTATTATTTTATTGTTTCTTTCAGTTTCGTTACGAGTTAGGGGACATCCATTAATTACGTGAGCTATTTTTAGATCAGTTTATGCCCCTCCCTCCCCTTTAGGTGAGATATAGTGAGATTTGCCTTGACCCCACTCCCCGTACCTGAGATTGACGTAAATATAATAGAGATTGACGGGAAATAATACGAGTATACTACTGTTCTACTAACTACTATCTAACTGTTCAAGTATATTACGGTTAATTTATTTAAATTAAATAAAATTCAAAGCAAAAACTAAATGATTTTAATAGCCATGATATTTATTTTAGCGGGCAAAATGAACACTAATTTTTTTTTTTTTTGTAATATCTGTAATGATGTCCCCTTACATTCTAGTGTCTTTCTCAAATGTTAAAACCGACCTATTATATTTTGATGACTACAAATGTAACAATTAAGATAATATGCATTATTTTAAGTTACCAGAGTTTTAAAGTGATATAAATTTAGTACAGCTGTATAAAATGTTTATTTTTTTAATTAATTTCATTTGAATAATTTCATAGTTTGAAGATTGATTTTAAGATATGATGTCAAATACACATGAAATTATGCTTATTGATTATTTAAAATATGTTGCCATCTTTGTCTGCCTATTCACTCAAATTCTTCATTTAATGATTGAGGCACTTGACTTGTTGTAGTGAACGAATATTCAAATGTTTTAATATGAGGTTAAACCAACCCAATTACACATTTTTTCACTATTGTACAAGTAGCTCAAATTAAAGATCTCATGCAGCTGTTAATAATGAATTAAATTCAAGAAAGTAAACTTTAACTGACAAGATGTTTATATATAGTGACCTTGACACCTAACTACGTACCTACAAAAGGGGCGTTCTGTAGGTGTAATAAATCACGTTCCACGGGAAAAAAATCCCTAGCCCTTTTTTAAATTTTACTTTGTCTTAATATACTAGCTTCTCTGGTAAGGTACTTCTGCATAAGCGTCCAATGAGCTCGTAAACACGGCTATAATTTGCAATAAAAAACATTCTACGAGAATATGAATTCATTCTAAAATGGAGTTCTTTAGCTTCTTCGTTTTGCATACAGAACGCTATCTATTACACCTACTGAACCCTCCCTCCATTTGAAGGAACGTAATCAGGAGTCAAAGACCTGTATACTAAATGCTTTATGAATTCGCCAATGTTCCGCTGAGTGCCTTAATGTCACTACATATATACATCGTCAGTAATTGTATGTCAAGAATAATTGTACACCACATTTGTATTCCATTTTAAAAAAGCACAAAAATACAAACACGTATTTCTCTGAATTCCATTAAATAAATGTATAATAACTAGTAACTGCCATATATATAACTTCTATCTATATATAAGTAACTGCCTTTATCCGGTTGTTTAAATTGTATTTAGTTTAAGAGTAATGTCCTGTAAGCAGTAACAATTTTCGTTACTGTTTTTGTTTTTTGTTACGGTGTTTTTGTGTGATAAGTTTATGAATTTACAATTACTTAAACTTATTAATATTAATAGCACTAAAAGTTTAAAATATATATACTTTAGTAATTAAATTAAAATTGTTATGTATAACATTTTGGTTGCAATATTGAGTAGATTTATTACGCTCACGAAATAGGCAATGAAGTTAGTTAGTTTAAATTTTATAAACATTATCTGAATTAAGGAAATTACTTAAATGAACTACTTTTTTGAAGTTATGGGTATTTTTATTTTGTACATAACTTAGAGTAGCTCTTAAATGAAGTCATAATAATGCGATGTGTACACTTGTACAACACAGTTATACGAATTATAATGGAAATAAATATCCTATATGTAAATTATGGAAGAGCTTGTGTTTTGTGTGTTAGGTAACTATGTGTAATATATACATTTTGTAATATGTAAAGAAAGCATGACACAAAAAATAATAAAAAAATATAATGAGCAAGTACACGATGGCTTTTATTTATTTTATACAGTTTAACAAATATTAATTAATAAATTACGTTATGTTTATACCAGTTGGATTAAAAAAGTATCTACTTTAGTTTAATACTTGTAACTAAATTGCTAAAACTTAGAGTAGGTAATATATATTATAAAAAAATATATACTAAAATATTTACAAATATCGAAATAATTATTATATATCTTTAACATCTTCATGATAAATAAAATAAAATGATTGAATTTTAACATTCTTCATAATTTTCTGAGGCAAGGCATGACAGGAAATATCCTTGTTGCAAATCTGGTGTAGCTCGACTGGAGAAGTGCCTCTAACAGAAGATAACAGCTAAATAATAGTGCTTTCAAGTAGTGTTCTGTTCCTGTGGTAAATAAGATGGCAAGAGGTACTGGGAAAAGTCGGGTGTAGGGTCGGCAACGCGCTTGCGATGTTTCTGGTGTTGCAGGCATCCATAGGGTACGGTAACTGCTTACTATCAGGTAGAACGTATGCTTCTTTGTCTGTTAAATAAATTGCATAGGATCATCTTGCTTCATAGGATCATCTCGTATACCTTCTCTCTAATTTAGAACCTTTACCTTTGGAAGACAGAGCTCAAGTGAGAAACCAGACGTGAAGTGAAATTTCAAATTATTGTTTGGCTAATTTAAAATTTTGTTGCATTCTTTGTTGTCGACATGAAGTTTGTCTCATAGAAATGAAATTTATAAACAGTCTACGCAATGAAAGTGCAGAAACAAGTGTGGTATTTTTTGTATGAATAATGTACCAATTATCTTATAGACCCACATCCTTTTTAACTCTGCGCAGACTATGTTCATATGTGTTAGTGATCGAAATTGGGTCTCACTGAACAATGAGGCATATTACCGCAACCTAGCTGTGGCACTGATTTTTGAGTGATCACACCTTGTGACTCACGGAAGACGTTGTCGGTGCGTGGTTTTGTCATTTCAGTAAGTAAGGAATATTTAAACTTTTACTGTTCAAATAAGTTAATGCATTAGGTAACAAAAAAAGTTTATCTTAAATTTTGTTATTATTGTTAGACCAAAAACTAAATTCACGACCTCTCTCCACACACTAAATTTTGAAATTATTATAAAGAATTTTTTATTTTTGTCATTTTTGAAGGATGGTTAGCACAGTATTTTCACTTTTTTTCTAAAAGGTTCATCATCATGTATTTTTTTATTATATATAACTAGGTCGGCAAACAAGCGTACGGCCTACTCGATGGTAAGCGATTACCGTAGCATATATAGCCGTCTGTAACACCAGAATCATCGCAAGTGTGTTGACGACCCGATCCCCAATCTCCCCCCCCCCCCCCCCCGGAGCTCTGGTCACCTTACTCACCAACAGGAACACATCACTGCTTGAAATCAGTATTATTTAACTGTGATCAATATTATTAAGGTCGAGGTACTTCCCCAGTCCGACGGCTCCATATTGTCAACAGGAAATTTCCTACTGTGCCCTACCTCAGTTTCTCTCGATATTCTTCTTAGCTGTTCTTTTTGATAGAATTTTATCATTTTAACTCATGGTTACTTTTGGCAGATAGCGGGTATTTGGTCATTGCTTCGACCTGTGATGGGAGTATGCGCTAAGAAACTTTCAGCTTTTATAAAATGATGAAGGTCTGGCTCTCACGGGCTCTTGGGTTAATAAATTGTTGACGCTGTTCTAACATATCCTTACAACTAAAGGAAATGATGTAAAATTAATTACAGAACAAAATATAAACAGAAACGAAGATAAAAATTAACGTAAAATTTTTTATTTATTTATTTCATATTAGTTAAGTGACATACGACTTATTTTTAACAATTTACTTTAATAACTTATGTTAATATTTAATGTTAATTAAAATTTTACTTGGAATTACCTCTCCATTCCATTCTAAATGGCGCAACAATGACTTACATAAAAAATATATAATAAAAATAATTTATTGAGAAAAACGTTTACATAATATGAAACCGTAGTTGGGACAAGCTTTTAAGTAAGTAAGTGTTTTACCTGTGTCAGGATGTCAAGCTCTTCCATATTCATACTTATAAAATTTAAATTTAATTTTATCATAATAGAGAGTCCAGCTCTACACAGTAAAGCATATAGCGTTACAAATACATTATCATAATTTAATCACAAGGAAAAAAAACTAAAAATGAGTTCATTCATATATCTTTCTGTGTGTGCCTGCGTGCGTACGTGCTTGATTTCGTGCATGCGATCGTGCGTTCGTGCAAGCGTATGTGCGTGAGTGCGGGCGTCATGCGTGCGTGTGTGCGTGAGCGTATGCGTGTGTCTCTCTCTGTCTGTGTGTGTGAGTGTGTATGTGTTATCGCAATTTATTGATGTAGCTATTCCACTTTGGTCAATTTCTTTCAGAGTTGATAGTGTACTATTCATTCATTAATATTCCCAGTTTTATGTCGCCCATGATTATTAAAAACGTCGGATGTGAAAAACAGCAACTTTACAGGAGAGCGAATCAAAGTGTAAATTGCGTGTATCTTTTTACTTATTATAAGCAGGATCATGAAATTTTAAAATAATGCTGTTCTGGCTATTTATGTTTAATATTATTACTAGCCGGTATTTAATGTGTAAATATGAAAAAAGTCACTTGTTACATTTTTAACGGGTTAAGACTAATAGGTACTGATTTGTCAGAAGTACCACAACCAAATAATATATGCATAAGCAAATATTCGTACTCAAGATCCGATTAAAAAGGATTTAGCCACTTATATTTTAGGTGGAGAGTGATATTTCTAATTTTTATCATCAGTTTATGTATAACTACTGTGGTAGTCAGTCTGTGGCATCAATTTTGAAGCCAGGTGTCAGTCAGCGCATGCCCAAGAAATTTAAATTGGTTTCCACTTACAAGTCGAGTGTCTTTGAGCAAAATTAAGGGTATTTAAATTTAGTGTTAGTGGAATAAATTCCAGGGCTCACATACCATCCCTACACTATTTTTTTTGTTGTAGATCAGACCTTCCCACATCATCATCACCATCATCATCAGCTCACATAAGCCTCACATATTGCTGTCATCTTCCTAGTGCCAAAAACAGAAGCACTCAATAGCACCATGTCGTTAGTCTAACTTATGTTATTCACACAAATTCCGTTTATATTGTAGCCGACCTTCTGATCTCCTTCGTGTTTGACATTTACGAAATCATCTGAACTATCTTGGCATTACTGAAACTGTAAGCCATCGATTTTAATTAACAAAAATGTAACAATCTGTGCAGTTGCTTATGGTACTCTACTACTCTGTACACAAACACGTCAATTGCACGTCAACGTCAAGGGCGAATGCTGATTGCTGTTTAATTTTTACATTTTATTTTAAGTAGCTAACGAAAATAACGAAGTATCTTTTCTTAATAGTTTCTATCGACCAGACTCTGGGTAAAGTACCTAAGCTATTTATACAGCGTGGTATGTAACATAGAAAATATTTTTTCACATAAATTGGAAATTTACAATACTTTTTATGTAATTTATTATCTTTTAGTCAACTTATTTGTTAACCTTGTAAATATAATAAGATATATTTAAATAAATAAATGATGATTTCACTAACTTTCCAGCGATGAAGATGCTAGCAAGTCTGAGTGATATACCCGAGCTTCAGAGATTAAACGTATACATTAATAATAAAGAGGAATTATTAAGAAAAATAAATCGAATTGTATCAGATGGACCCAAAAAGCTCCAAATAGTGACAGATTTCGATCACACCTTAACCAGACATTATATGGATAACGGGAGTACTGTGTTGACAAGCTATGGTAAATATTATAAAGTTGTTATAAAATGTTAATGTTAATCAATCGACAATCTATTAATTATATTATACAATATATATGTAAAATTTTTGTTAATATTGGTTATTTACGTTTAGTTCTATTGATCCTTTTAAGTTTCATTAAATAAATTCTATAATACACTTACCCAAATTTTTTCTGTGCTTTAAATTTGCTTGTAACATGTTTGTAACATTTTAGTGTAAATTAAACAAATCTCAATTTCAAAATAGGTATGTTCAAAGAATGTCCATCAGTACCGCAACATTACAAAGATGAAGAGAACAGGTTAGCAGAAAAATATAAACCAATAGAAGTTGACCACTTGATGAGCGTTGAGGAGAAAATTAAACACATGATTGATTGGTATGAGGCCGGACACAAGTTACTGAAGTAAGTATGATAATAGTTTGTTTATTAATTTATATTATAACTACGTAGTCTGGCCATTAAATACTGCCACAATTAAAAATAAACAAAATATTACATTTGAATTTGGAATCTATCATTTTTGTATGTTTGTTCATTGTGTTTCTCATTTTCGTGCCAATACATTCTAAATATTTTGTGATATCAAAATGGAGTGGGGTGATAAAGAGAGCTGAAAATCTGTGATTACATTGCAAAAAGTAGGTATGGACCCAAAAAGAATCTTTAAAACTCTCCATACACTTGATATTAGTCAAATGTTTATGTACTGGGTTATTGATAAGTACAATGAAACCTCATGTAACATTATGTAATTAAACATTAATTTGTTACTTTTAGAGGCATGAAGTTTCCACAAGAGGAGCTAAGGGCAGTTAGTCAAAGTATGAAGGAGTGCTTTAGGTATGTTATTGTAAAATTTATATAATATTCATTTTAATAATTGTCAACTGTTTCAATCTTATTATTATTATTTTTTTAAACACTGGCAATTAGGCAACCAAGTGTACTGCTCACCTGATGGTAAGCAATTACTGTAGACTATAGATGTCTGCAACACCAAAAGCATTACAAGCCCATTGCTGACCCTACTCTCAATCCCCCCAGGAACTCTAGTCACCTTACCACAGTAATGTAACACTTCTTGCATTGAGCATTATTTAGCTGTGGTCTTCTGTAAGGTGGAGATACTTCCCGTCAGGCTGCTCCAGATTTTATGCAGGATATTTTTTGCTGTGTCCTACCTCATTTATATAAAATAAATACAGATTTAAAGAACAGTCTTTGTAATATAAATCACAGACCAGGAGGAATTTTAAAAATCAAATCATATCTGCGTTACCTTTGTCACTACTCTATTATGTATTATTCAGAAACATACAAAAAAATTGTATTATTTTGAGGTGGCACCAATGTATGTACATGGTGGCACTCATCTACACAATATGATGATGGCACTAAAATGTGTAGTTTTTTTTTTTAGTTTTTACAAAAATCATTTGTAACAGATTTATCACAAATTTTCTTTTAATGTATAGTATAATTAACTAATTACTAAGTATGTTAAATGTTATGTACAAATTTTAGTAATGTTTACTTCCTTTTTTATACATAAATAATTTTAAAATTGAAAAAAAAAGAAAAAAATATATTTGTCAATAGTTACAATTTGTAATTTATCGCTATTTCAGGGTAGGTGTGAAGGAACTAATAACATGGAGTGAAGTGCACCAGGTGCCTGTGCTAGTGTTCTCTGCAGGCCTCGGGGAGTGTGTCGTGTCAGCAATGAAGGCTGCCGATCTGCTTTTACCTCATGTTAAGGTACTTGAAACTTAGAGTAATATCTATATTAAATTAACTAATATTTATTAGAAAGCTGAAGTGTTTGTTTGTTTGAATACGCTAATCTCATTAATTACTGGTTTGAATTGAAAAATTATTTTTGTTTGATATTCTATTTACCGAGGAAGGCTATAGCCTTATATAGGCTATTTATTTTTGTACGTTTTTTTCTCAAATTAACGTTGGCTAAACCACGGGGCATACCTAGTCTAAAATGATGTGATGTAATAGATTGTTCCAACAATCAAAAGCTAAGTATCAGCAAATTGATATCTGCTGATACTTAATTAATCTGCTCTAACTGAGTCAGTGCTTGTGACCTTGATATTACAGTTGATGCGTTAGTAGTATGTGAGTAATATGATAGTTTCAACTTGCAACATAAAACAAATCGACCAGTAGGTACGTACACTTTACCTACTCAGCCGAGAAAACTTTTACAAGTGTTAGAAATAATTTAAGCAAACTTGTAAATAATACATAGAAAACGTAAATAATGTGACACACTACAAAGCCTAAATCAATTAAAATTTAATAATTTAATGTGATATAATAATATTAAAATGCTATCTTTCTGTGTAAGTATTTAAAAATGTATCTCTACTTATCTTGGTCACACTCGCACCTTGACTTGAGAACGGCTTTACTAGTTTCGTAAAGTTTACAAATGTTATACAAAAATTGCAAGATTACATTGACATTTTGCAAGACAAAGTCTATCTGTTACGGCATATATTTAATGAATTAATATTTTATTTAAGAAATTTGTATTTAAAAAAAAAACGAGTGTGATTTAGACAACACGACTGTAGTGAAACTTCTTCAGCGCCTACAGTAATATACGTAAAGTAACTCTCTTTCTCTTTATATTTTCACTAACTAAAAAAAAAAAACAAGTATAAAGGACACGACTGAAGTAAAACTTCTTTAACTCCATCTAACTTATATCTCCGTCTCAACTTCCGCTCCCCTCGCCCGATCACACTTTTCTTAACGCTCACGTCACGCAATTCACCAGCTTACTCCTCAAGTGAAAACAAATGACAGCAGCAGATCGTTAAAGAGGCTAAAACTGCAATGATATGGAGTTAATAAGTAAAACAAAATGTTTATGTGAATACTTCTGTCTATCTAGTCCTTTTGTTATAGGTTGTGTCAAACTTTCTAGAGTATGATGATGCAGGATTAATAGTTGGAGTCAAAGGAGAGGTAATTCACACGCATAATAAAAATGAAACCGCGATTAAGAATACTGAGTATTATGAGATGGTCAAAGAAAGAAACAATGTTCTACTGATGGGGGACAATATCGGTGATGCGGGGATGGCAGAAGGTATGGAACATTGCGATGTCGTCATCAAAATAGGATTCCTAGGACGTAATACTGAAGGTAATCTGCAAAACTACATCACATCATTTGATATAGTACTCCTCAATGACCACACAATGGACGTTGCAAATTCAATTTTGAAACATGTGTTGTAATTTTGTTAACCATTTCCCGGCCAGCCTTAGGTATAATTGCAGTGTTGGAAAATCTAAATAATTTTTATCGATATTATCTTCTAGCTTTTGCCTGTGACATCTTACGAATCTGTTTTAAACCTTAAGAATGTATCTTTTATAATTTCGTCATTTTCTACCGAATTTCTTTCTGCCTATTATTCAAATGAGAAATTTAAAAAATACATTTAACATTAAATTTATAGTATAGGCATGTAATAAGATAATTAATAATTGAAAACCATAGCTTTTCTATTAGACTTGACTAGCGCATCACTAGACCGCGTAAAATAACGGGTTCGGCGCTGTGTCAGGGTTGTAAAAGCACCTCATTTGACTATTGAATTTAGATTTCATTTTTTTGTGTCAGAATGATGAGCCTATTGTTTAAAAGTAGGATTGTTGTGAAGTACACACTGAAGCATTTTATTATAAATAAAATTAAACATCATAATTTTTTTCATTTAGTGAACATTTGGACATCGAAAATATAGAACGTAATATTACGGGATTAGCGGCACGGGCATTAACATCAAAACACGGAATATTTACCGTGACGGTCGGGAAAGGGTTAACAATTTTATATTAACTTAAATTTTCAACAATGAACTTTATATACTGTTTAATATTTTTATACTGAGGATATACCAAAGAGGTATCCATTCTTATAATAATTTTACTTAAATTTACATATTATTATTGTTATTTAAACTTTTCTTGTTCTCTTCTTGTTTCGCTTCGGTACTGCCATTGATACTTCTTTACGCTGAATTATGAAATATAAACTTGTGATAGAACCGTAAAAGTTCTCAGCTATTTCATAATTATATAGAAAAAATATACTTTTCTTATTATTATTTGTTAAATTGTTTTTATAATTGGGTAGCTCTTTATATGGATTTATATTTGTGCTTCAAAAATTCGAATATGTGTATTTCTGTTCATCATTTTATACCATGCTCTTATCCTATGTCTACCTTTTACCTGTTAAGATGTGTATAGAAATATAAAATTAAACATAATAATTTTTATTAAAATAATAAGATATAGGAGAGGTGTTTAGATAACTATTCCACTCAACACTGGAACATAGTTCTCGTTTTGAAAATAGTTATAAATAAAACAAAGATAAAGAAATTAAATATTTTGTTATTATTATTATGAAACAAAATGTATGAATATAAATGTATTTTCTAGTCACCACTGCGTTTGTTTCTGTTTTCTATAAAAAAATAAAACTTAGTCAATATTTTATTATAATATAGACAGATTTTACGCTATTCAGAACCATTAGTTTCAAAATCATAAATTTTAATAAATTAATATTTTATAAGAGATTTGAAAAGACAAATTTTGTAAACAAGGGCTATGTAGCGTCAAATGAGATTTTAATAAAGTGCATCCGTTGAATAGCAATTACATCATCAAGCACTACTACATATTTTTATTTATTATTGAGAAAAATATTATTCAGTTGTTAGTTCCATTCTGTGATAATATAAATATTTAATGGAAATATTACATGGTAGTATGAAAAAAGAGGTTATTTGTAAAAGTACAATATAGTTTTAAGTTATTAAAATGAAGTAATGTATATGTAAGCTGCTGTCATTATTGTACAAATTTTCCTTCTTTATTTCAATGATTTCATGATTATATTGCAAGTTTCCCTGAACAATATAAAAATACAATTTTCATAGTGACTCATTGACTAGGGAACTTGTTATCTGTACAAGCATGGGTAGTATGACTCACTCCATTAATGTATTGAACATTGAATGTGGGGATTAAATTTGATTAGTAATAATTTAAAATCTTGTTATTTTTTATATTTATAACGGATGCACTTGTAAATTTTTAAAGAAAATGGGTGATATTATTCAACTATTTAGTTATAAATAAAACATAATTGTTATAATTTAATACAATTGCTGCTAAATGCTAATTCTTTTACCTCAATAAATCATAGGAAGATCTGTTACATTAAACTTAATGCCAGCAAATGCAATACTTACATTCGTTGTTAGGACTAGTAGATTATAATTTAAAATACTGTTCGATTACATCGTCCTAAATATCAACGGTAACTAACTTATTACTTTGAACATTATAAAACATAGTTTTTTAATTTTCAATACAATAATAATATTATATATAAGCCTAATAAAACTGCAAAATTTACTTCACATGGATAGTTATTATTTTATTTTATGGCAAATTAAGATCTGTAAAAAATGTTTATTATGAAATATCAAGTTATTTAATAGATATTTTTTATTTTTAAAAAGGTTTCCTTACCTTGTGTAGGAATTAAATAAAGAACTAAAGTTTCAATTTTATGGCAAGATCTACCTTCCAGGCATTGTCGTCATATCTGATCAACAGAACTTGAATATGACTGGAAAATACATATTTTATCGATACACTATACGTTTAATAAATCAACAAATTAAAAGCTCTAAAATAAACAACAGTCTTAGAACATACAAGGTATTTACACAAATATTTTTTATATAAAAATATCCTACTGTACATTAACAATTATCCATGTATAAATATATATTTATCTGTAATGTATGTACAATTTATTAGAAACAGTATTAAAAATAGTCAAATCTTTAGGAATCAACTAGACATCGTCAGATTTGTGACGAGAAGAAATACACTGAGCGTAGTCGCGTGACAAGGCACTATAGATATTCAGGTTTATACCATTTACTAATAAAAAATAAAGCATTAAAGAAGTTATCAAAATGTTGTTGTTTTTATTTATACATTATACCTTTTAAGATTAAGATGAAAAAACAATAACTGATAAGTAGAGAAAATGGAATGTTTTGCTATGCAGTACAGTGTAAAGAATGTGACGCAACAGGCCAAGTGCTTCTCGCCAATCAAACCTTAACAAGTAACATCTGAGAAATGTTTTGGCTCATCATGCTAATCTGATATTATAATTATTGTTCAAAGTTTACCGTAAAAACAATATATTTTCAGAAGTCACAAGGGTAGATGATAGGGTTGCCTACACAGGTGCAGTCTCTGACAAGGCAAGTACGCTGCTAGCTATGACACAAAGGAAGCCAACCGTTCTCCACTTCATACAAAAATACATTATTTTTTTTAACATTCACGTTTATCACACATCAATGAATATGAACACGAAAACAGAGGTTTTAAAAACCACTACCGATTTATATACATATAGGTAAGTCTTTAACCGTGTCCTATGTTTGCAAGAAATCATTGCTGTCCTGTTGTCTCCTAATACGGAAGTAAACTAGAATATAAGTTCGGAAACAAATAATTTAAGTAACAGTGTATTCTGTACGTATTCAATACGATTGAAATTTATCAGACGGCAAGTATTCTTCTTTCAAGTTCAATTAAGTTCTTACTGCAAAAATAAGTACAAATAAAAGATGAACACATGAAGGTTATCATATAGACTTTATAGTAGACGTTAAATGAAACTATAACAAAAATAAAAAAAATAAGGCAGATTCATAATTTCGATTACCAGCCTTACTAATTTACGCCTTTTAAATACGCCCGAACGTCGAATTTAGCGTGAAAAACGAAGGCACGATTCGGCCGTCACGTTGTGACGCAATCTAACAACTGGGGGGGGACAAAATGATTTAACAAAGAATTCTTTCGTCGATGTATCAAAATGTATGGAAATGTCAAAAATATACTTCACTTGTCGTCGAATGTTAACATCGCTTTTGAGACGCGAGGAGTCAGACAAAATTATTGGCAGTTTGCTCTATGACTCCTTGTAACGCGGTAATTATTTCGTATTAATTCCGCCATTGTCAAAATTGTTAATGAATTCGATTGTCGTTGCGTCAAAATGTAAGAAAAATGTGAAAGAACTTTTTTAATCGTTACGTTTACAACATTTTCATACGTTTTAATTCGTCGATAGACACAAGAATTCGTCCATCGCTAAAACGCCCTTGTCTAACTCCGACGAATTCGACGATCGTTAAATCATCCCTCTAGACCCGAACTGACGCATTGGTCCCGCGGTATCGTACAAAAGCGATATACATATTAGTCTAACACCTATGGTACATTAGTTCTACGACAGATCACAGCCTAGTGTCGGACGCACGAGCGCGCGTCACGTGACCGCCGCCACGTCCGGCGCCTTCTGCAAGCCGTCCTCGTCCGTCGGCCTGTGGAAGCACACGCGTAGGTACAAATGTCAATTGTGATTGGAGAGTAATAGACTCATTAACTTCTATTCAAATTTATTACATTTATAGATCGTTAATCTTATATGTAAAATTCTCGTATCGATGTTATTTAACATACTCCTCCGAAACTACTGGACCGATTTTTATGAGATTTTGTGTGCATATTGGATAGGTCTGAGAATCGGCCAACATCTATTTTTTTATACCACTAATTTATAAGGGGGGGGGGATTAAGGGGGTTAATAACATCTATAATATAAAAATGAGTCGCTGAATGTGTTGCTAAGCGCAAAACTCGAGAACGGTTGGACCGATTTCGCTAATTCTTTTTTTTTAAATATTCCTTGAAGTACGAGGATGGTTCTTACGGAGAGAAAAATTAAAAAAAAAAAAATTAAATTTCCTGAAAAAGTCTAAAAACAACACTTTTCTATACTCCCATAAAAAAGATTTGTGATAATACTTAAAAGTCACTGTTAGGCGATACGAAATTCGCCGGGTCAGCTAGTATATGATAAAACTACGTTCGTATATTAAATTATTAATACGTGAAGCAAAAACTGTTACGCAAGTTGTGCGGACTGAGGAGTATGAAATTTCGTTCACTTATAGTTTATACAGAGAAAAAGTATAAATGAATGGTAATATTTTCTTGAAATTATTCATAAAAAATATACGAAATCAATAAAAAATAAAATTGCTTGGTTACGGTAGTAAGAATATAGCCTCTCTTTCTGTGGGTGTCGTAACAGGGCGACTAAGGGATAACACAGTTCCACTATCACCCTGGAACTTAAAAAGCTCACCAATGGCGGGATAACCATCCAACTACTGACTCTGAAATACACAGGTCGAAGACGAGCCGCAGAGTCTTCGGTGCGCCAAAGCCAGCGCTGGGGTCACCAACCCGCCTGCCCAGCGTGGTGAATATGGGCGAAACACATGAGTTCACACAATTTTTGGCACGAACTTGTGGAGGCTTATTTCTAGCAGTGGACTGTATTAGGCTGAAGTGATGATGAGGAATAAAAAAAAAAAATTACACACACTACCTGTATTTGACACACACGCGCATATCTACTCTTTTGTTTATTATTATAGAAGTATAAATTTTTGCCAACAGAACCTTAATAATATTCAAACTTCTAATTTAAATGAACTATGGTCGAATTTCGAGCAGTGCGCGACCAGCGGTACAATGATCAGTACGGGTGAGGCGTGCCGCTACCTGTAGACGTGCGCGGAGGCGGAGGGCGTGTGGTAGTGCGCGGCGTAGGGGCGGGTGTGGTAGTGGGCACGCCAGCCTGCACAGTGCGCGGTTACTACGGCTACTCGGGGGACTGTACCTGTAGACGTGCGCGGAGGCGGAGGGCGTGTGGTAGTGCGCGGCGTAGGGGCGGGTGTGGTAGTGGGCACGCCAGCCTGCACAGTGCGCGGTTACTACGGCTACTCGGGGGACTGTACCTGTAGACGTGCGCGGAGGCGGAGGGCGTGTGGTAGTGCGCGGCGTAGGGGCGGGTGTGGTAGTGGGCACGCCAGCCTGCACAGTGCGCGGTTACTACGGCTACTCGGGGGACTGTACCTGTAGACGTGCGCGGAGGCGGAGGGCGTGTGGTAGTGCGCGGCGTAGGGGCGGGTGTGGTAGTGGGCACGCCAGCCTGCACAGTGCGCGGTTACTACGGCTACTCGGGGGACTGTACCTGTAGACGTGCGCGGAGGCGGAGGGCGTGTGGTAGTGCGCGGCGTAGGGGCGGGTGTGGTAGTGGGCACGCCAGCCTGCACAGTGCGCGGTTACTACGGCTACTCGGGGGACTGTACCTGTAGACGTGCGCGGAGGCGGAGGGCGTGTGGTAGTGCGCGGCGTAGGGGCGGGTGTGGTAGTGGGCACGCCAGCCTGCACAGTGCGCGGTTACTACGGCTACTCGGGGGACTGTACCTGTAGACGTGCGCGGAGGCGGAGGGCGTGTGGTAGTGCGCGGCGTAGGGGCGGGTGTGGTAGTGGGCACGCCAGCCTGCACAGTGCGCGGTTACTACGGCTACTCGGGGGACTGTACCTGTAGACGTGCGCGGAGGCGGAGGGCGTGTGGTAGTGCGCGGCGTAGGGGCGGGTGTGGTAGTGGGCACGCCAGCCTGCACAGCGCGCGGTTACTACGGCTACTCGGGGGACTGTACCTGTAGACGTGCGCGGAGGCGGAGGGCGTGTGGTAGTGCGCGGCGTAGGGGCGGGTGTGGTAGTGGGCACGCCAGCCTGCACAGTGCGCGGTTACTACGGCTACTCGGGGGACTGTACCTGTAGACGTGCGCGGAGGCGGAGGGCGTGTGGTAGTGCGCGGCGTAGGGGCGGGTGTGGTAGTGGGCACGCCAGCCTGCACAGTGCGCGGTTACTACGGCTACTCGGGGGACTGTACCTGTAGACGTGCGCGGAGGCGGAGGGCGTGTGGTAGTGCGCGGCGTAGGGGCGGGTGTGGTAGTGGGCACGCCAGCCTGCACAGTGCGCGGTTACTACGGCTACTCGGGGGACTGTACCTGTAGACGTGCGCGGAGGCGGAGGGCGTGTGGTAGTGCGCGGCGTAGGGGCGGGTGTGGTAGTGGGCACGCCAGCCTGCACAGTGCGCGGTTACTACGGCTACTCGGGGGACTGTACCTGTAGACGTGCGCGGAGGCGGAGGGCGTGTGGTAGTGCGCGGCGTAGGGGCGGGTGTGGTAGTGGGCACGCCAGCCTGCACAGCGCGCGGTTACTACGGCTACTCGGGGGACTGTACCTGTAGACGTGCGCGGAGGCGGAGGGCGTGTGGTAGTGCGCGGCGGAGGGGCGGGTGTGGTAGTGGGCACGCCAGCCTGCACAGTGCGCGGTTACTACGGCTACTCGGGGGACTGTACCTGTAGACGTGCGCGGAGGCGGAGGGCGTGTGGTAGTGCGCGGCGTAGGGGCGGGTGTGGTAGTGGGCACGCCAGCCTGCACAGCGCGCGGTTACTACGGCTACTCGGGGGACTGTACCTGTAGACGTGCGCGGAGGCGGAGGGCGTGTGGTAGTGCGCGGCGTAGGGGCGGGTGTGGTAGTGGGCACGCCAGCCTGCACAGCGCGCGGTTACTACGGCTACTCGGGGGACTGTACCTGTAGACGTGCGCGGAGGCGGAGGGCGTGTGGTAGTGCGCGGCGTAGGGGCGCGCGCGGCGGCGCCGCGCCAGCACGGCGCGGCGCAGCGCGCCCGGCCGCGCGGAGTTGCGCGCCGCGTGCCACGCCAGCCTGCACAGGCGCGCCGTTACTACTGCCCCCGGGGGGAATCGTGTGAAGTACTCACTTCACATGATACAAATGAAACATATCTTTTCAAGTGAGCTAGTCTCTTATCAGCTCACTTGCGTTTCAAATATATCTCCAGCTCACTAGGCTTATGATTCATTTTCGAGAGACTGACGTAATGAGCGGGAGTAAACGAGACTGAGCTAGTGAGCCACTCGATCGGACGATGGCGTTTATCACGCGAAAGAGAGAGATAGTTAGCTATGGCTCTGTATCTTTTCGATTCCTATTTCACTTCATCGTCTTGCTTTGAACAAGCGAAAAAGTATTTTTTTACGACAACATAAGGTTGTATTTTGGTTGCATTATAAAATTATTTCACTGAGCTAAATGAGCTGAAGAGCTAAATGAGTGATATATATCCTAAGATCAAAATGATATATATCTCTCTTTTCTTTTCAGTGATATAAACTTTGCATGGCTACATTTTTATATTGCACGGCTCCGAAGGAGATTGTGCTTTCGGAATGAGCTATTTTTTTTTATTATGTCAGGAAACTATTATATAAGAAGCCTATGGAATATGAAAACTGATAAAATCTTAGATTTTTTAAACTAAATATTTTTACATTCCCATCATAATAATATAAAATTAGAGCCATCTGTGATTATGTGCAAGAACCAAATTAAGTAATCGAGCTGCGCTACTATTTCGCATATTTGAACTAATATGACAAATTGCGAAAACTATTACTTATATCACTTTACCTCGGCGCGAGCGCAGTGACAGCGGTCAAAACGACCACGAGCCAGTAGACGGGATCGACGAAGGCGTGGTGCATCACGTAGTACGTGGACGGCAGCTTGAAGCACGTCACGCACACCGTCTGGTACACCAGAGTCAACGCGAAGAACGAGCCCAGCGACCCCGTCAGCGCCAGCAGGTGGATCACCGTCTGCGAGACAAAAGTACGTGAAGTATGGTAGGGGACAGCAGGAAATATCCTGCTCAATATATGGAACAGTCCGACTGGGGAAGTACCTCGACCTTATACAAGATTACAACTAAATAATATTGCTCTCAGCAGTATTATGTTCCTGTTGGAGAGTAAAGCGACCCCGAGAGTAAGAGTTCCCGAGAGGATTGGGGGTTGAGTCAGCAACGCGCTTGCGATGCTTTTGATGTTGCAGGCGTCTGTCTATAAGCTACGGTAATCTCTTACCCTCAGGTGAGCCGTACGTTTGTTTGCCGACATAATTGGTTAAAAAAATATCCCGTAACCTGTTCACGGACTTCCTCAGCACGGAAAACACATTCATATTATGCGCTAGTGTCTATGTGTGAGCGTGCGGTGTGATGACAAACTGTATACGCAAAGACAACAACAAACTGACAAGTGCGGAAACACAACGCGGGTGAAACAGAGAGTGTCTCGTTTTAGGGTCTAGTAATCTATGAAAAAACATTAAAACTTATTCTTGAGAAGACATAATAATGTGTATTTTAGATAAATATGATTTTTTTACTATTGATTAATCACACAAAAAGATTCTACAATTCAGCCTGTAACATACCACTGTTGGGCAAAGGCTTCTTTCTCCATGTAGGAGAAGGATTGGAGCTAAATCCACCGCCGTTCCACTGGGGGTTGGCGGGTACATTCCCTACTATAAGTAACGAACGCTGTCAGGTGTATATAATAACAACCGGAATCGACAGCTTAACGTGCTAACCGAGGCACGGTAGGGAGTCTCTTAGGTACTCATCCTGAGCGGGTATCGAACCCGCAAACCACCGGTGTTTTATGCGACAATATTCTACTATTAGTTTTACGTCCAAGGAAGGTCCGTCGTTCCTGGGCTGGTTGAACTAGTCAGCCCTCTTTTCACGCATAACGGACAACCTTTGCGTCTAAATGTGGAAAACCGAGCCCACAACAACAATACGTCCAAGGAATAAGAATGTAAACCTAAACTCAAAATAATTTTTTCGCCAAGCCTCACATTCTTTCACAAACTATTTTATCTCAACGTAAATAAAACAATAATTTGTAACTATTTAAAGTGAATAATCGTGCGTAGTTATTTTTTGTCAGTGAAATCTAAACTTTTGTTTCTAAAACGATTTTAACGTCATTTCAAAACAAATCATTGCTATGGGTGATGTGACACACTTTTCCACACAAACAAACTTACAAGTTTTTTGTGAAATAGCTGCATGAAACATTCGTTTATACCAATAAATAAAAATATAATATATTTGTTCAGAATACCTGATCCAACTTCAAAATTAAAGGAACAAAACCAAGCTAAACATTTTTATGTCGTTTTTGAAGTCGGATTTTTATTTGTGCAACGAGCAAACCTTAAACAAAAATGATGGGATATAATTGACCGATTAGTCGCTACGTATTTAAAAGTTAATTTTTTTTTCATACTATTGAATATAATGGAATATGGAGGATCCCTCCACTCACAATTCTTCGCTCTAGGTATCGACGTTCATATGCGTAATTAGAATCAATATAAAAAATTACTTTATTTACAAAGGCTCCAATAGCACTTTTGAATCATTATTTTAAAAATTTATATTTAACTCAGTCAATTAATTACAATAAAAGTAAAGCCACCACCGATTTGGAACGTAGATTTTGCAAAGAAAAATAGGCAAGAAACTCCGCAATTACTTTTTAAAAAAATGTAAAGGACACGACTGAAGTAAAACTTCTTTAGCTCCATCTAACTTATATCTCCGTCTCAACTTCCGCTCGCCGCGCCCGATCACACTTCGTAACTCCCCGAGTCGAGCGTGCGTAAAGAAGTTGAACTCCACAGAACAAGCGACGTAAACGCGACTCACCCAGCTCCTAGTCTCGATGGCGACGTAGAGCAGCATGATGACGAGGCAGCAGGTCATGTTGGCGAGGCCGAAGAGCCACAGGTCGACGTCCGAGTCCCAGTAGGCGGCGGCCGCGGTGAAGAAGACCACGACGGAGACGTAGACGGACTCGGCCAGCACCAGCCAGTAGGAGTGCGCGCGGTAGGCGCGGCCGCGGCGGCTGGCGCCGTACAGGCCCGGCCGCTCCAGCAGCAGCGCCGCGGGCGCCGCGCGGTCGTACGCGCCTGCGGGCACGTCTCGTCACTACGTCACTCGTCACACGTTCGTGCGTCGGGGGCTCGATGTTTCGATGTTTCGAAAAGCCATCGATATATTCCATGTATCGATGTTTTTTCGATTGATCGATGATAACCATTTATTTAAAAAACCTCACGGTTGACCACTAAAATTTTATTGAAGATCACAGCAAAATAATACTGTTTTCAAGCAGTATTGTGTTCCTGTCGGTGAGTAAGGTGACCAGAGCTCCTGGGGGATTGGGGATTGGGTCGGCAACGCGCTTGCGATGCTTCTGGTGTTGCAGGTGTCTATAAGCTATGGTAATCGCTTACCATCAGGTGAGCCGTACACTTATTTGCCGACCTAGTGACATAAAAAAAAAAATACTAAAATCTTTCTTTCTATTTGTTTGTTTTAAAATAGTTAAATTTAATTTTTAACCGAATTAAAAAAAAGGAGGAGGTTCCTGGGGGAGTATTCAAAAAAGGAGGATTGACTATTAGGTAACCCTAATAGACAGTCAGTCAGTCAGTTCAGCCCACTGCAGTAATATTAGATCAAACAGTATATTATTCTTATTTACTTATTACAATAATAATTTGATATTTCATACCAGTATAGTCTCTGACTAAGCAGTGTGATAAATGACTTAAGTCTGCTCTTCTCGAATCAAACGAATGGAAAATAAAAACAACATAGCAATACCGATGACAATAGGCGGGAAGGCGGTGAAGGCGAGGTTGTAAGCCATGAGGTGCAGCTGGTCGATCATCACCGACGACGAGAACCCGCAGTACAGCTGGTACCAGAACACTATGAACACGAACGTCTGGAACATTTTATTTCATATATAGCTTATGATAAAGATCTATATGCCTAGTGTTGCCAGGCTTTTCGATAAATAAAAAAACTAAACGGTGTCTGGTTTTTATTAGGCTCTTAATTTTGACGAGTCACCTTGCACTCTCGAAGTGCAATTCGCGAGCGAACGGCATACTGACGACACAATACAAAGAGGTTTGACGACCTAGCACTTTTATGTAAACCTCCTACATAGGGAAAGACTCCTTTGCTCAGCGGTGGGATTTTATTTTATTTTATTTTGATTTATTTGGAAAACAGACAGTGTACAGAGACTTAGTTTAAAGCTAATTACATAAAAAATAAAATAAAAATACACCATTTAAAAGTTTTCACATACGGTTGCTACATAAAAAAACTAGAGCTTGTACAGTAAGCAGTGACTAATATAAAACCATTGCACAGCGTTCAATTAAACATATTTACAAGTTATACAGAATTACGTTAATCCAGTTCTTTGTCAACACAAAACCTAACTTTAAAGCTATTACACAAAAAATTCACACGTTTATACATATAGTACTTTGCTAAATAAAACCAAAGCTTAAACTGCAGGTAATGATAAATATAATAATAAAATGCTTAATACACACTTTAAGAAATCGCATCAAACCAGTGCCTTGTCATAGTGCTTTTCAGAACATCGACTGATGTATTGAATAAATCAAAATCAAGTTCTGGAATGTCATTCAAAGTATTAATTTCTTTAGAGGTTCTAATTAAGAAAGCATTTTTTCGGTAGTTAGTGCTACAAAATGGAGTATACAAGAAAGATGGAATTCTTGTGGACCTTGTAGGGACTTTCAGATATATTTTCGATAAAAGTAGGGGAGAATCTATTTTGTTTTGAGCAATTTTTAGTAAGGTAACAATATCAGCTATACGACGTCTTTCAAAAAGAGGGAGAAGATGGAATCTCCTAGCTCTAGATTCATAACTAGAATCGTATGTTTTGCATTTAGATTGTATGCGTCTAATAAATCTTTTTTGGATTGACTCTAGCCTATTAATATAAATAAGGTATTGCGGATTCCAAACCTGAGAACAATACTCCAGGGAGCTACGAACATAGGAGCAGTAGAGAATTTTTAAGGTTTTAATATTCCTGAATTCCGAACTCATTCTACAGATAAATCCCAACGATCTATTAGCCTTATTGATAATATAGTCCAAATGCTTGTTGTATGTAAGCTTTGAATCATGAATGACACCGAGATCACGAACTTCTGACACCTTTACTAGTACTTGTGCTTTCAATTTATAAGGGAACTGTATTGCTTTAGAAGAGCGGCTGAAAGTCATGGAAGAGCATTTAGATACGTTGAGGTCTAACTTATTATTATGGCAATACTCCGCGAGTCTGTCCAGGTCTTCCTGCAGCAAGTTACAGTCAGTCAAATCTTTTATAGTTCTAAATACCTTCATGTCGTCTGCATACAAAAGAAATTGTGAATGTTGAAAACATGAGCTTATATCATTTATAAAAATGTTAAAGAGAAGGGGTCCCAGCAACGATCCCTGGGGAACACCTGATGGTACATGACACCATGCAGAAGAGAAACCATTAAGAACCACAGCCTGAGATCTATTTTCGATATAAGAAGAAAACCACCTGAAGAGACTGCCATGGATTCCCGCCAAGTAGAGCTTTTCGAGAAGCAAAGAGTGGTCTATACGGTCGAAAGCTCTGCTGTAATCGGTAAATATGTATATTAGTTTCAAGTAACTCAACGTCATGTAGATGCAAGTGGATTTCTAGTGATTTATGGTGCGCATCTTCAGGCACTAATGGTCACAGGTAATGAGTCACAGGCAGAGACCAAGCAATCAGTATTAGACAGTACTAGATCCAAAAGCCTACCATAGATATTATGACAATGGTTGTATTGAGTTAAATTACATTCAGCCAAGGTATCAAGAAAATAGATTTGTGCTTCACCTGCTGCGTTCGAGAACTGAGGGGAATCGTAAGCTTCGTAGGACCACGCAATATTACTCAAATTGAAATCTCCCATTATTACAAATACATCATTTGGACATGAATTTATGATCAATGATAAGTTTTCAGTGAAGTTTTGAAGTTGTACATTAAATGAATTACCAAGGTTAGCACTACAGAGATAGACGGTACAGAAGTGGATTTTTCGCAGTTTACGACTATCTTTACTGCATGACAAGGTGACCCACAAGTCTTCCGCCGTAGAAGACCACTCAGGACGTTCTACTACCATAAATTTCTTATTCACGGCAAAAAGGACACCTCCGCCTAACTTTTCTTGTGTGATAAAATAGTTCCTATCCCTGCGCCAAACTACGTACCGATCATCGAAGATCTCATTATTACCGATGCCGTCGAGAAGCCACGTTTCCGTTAACGAAACGATGTCGTAGGAATTTAATAGCAGATTTCTTTTAAACCCGTGAGTTTTTGTTCGCAGTCCCCGAGTGTTTTGATGATAGATATTAATACTATAACTACCCATTATGTTGTAGTTTTTCTATTATTAAGTAAATCGAAATATAAGAAATAAATAGGTCGATAAAAAACAATAAATGATGGACAAAAGCGTTTACAAATAAAGAATGTGAGAACCATATAAAATAAAATAAAATTAGGGTAGACAAAAATAATATGATTATCGATGTAAATAAAACATAACAAACTACATCATTAGGCTTAAATAAAACAGCGGTATATAGAATTTCAATACAATACTTTTCTATCAAGTAGTTTAAACGAATGCTGTAAGAAATAAATATTGGGTGGTCGAAATAGTTTATTCTACTGTATTTTAAATTGTAAAACTTTGATATAAGAATAGCATAGTTTAAAAATAAATTAACAAATAGACCTGAGTATGATTTAAAATTTTTCAGTAACAAATTTTTAAAGAAACATAGCAATTGAATGAATTTATATATAACAAATATGGATGCTACAAACTGAATCAATGAAACATTTATACTAACACTATAAAGAGGAATAAAGTTTTAAAATTTTATAGACGTGATTTTAATAGTTACAAGTACTGATAAGGTAAATTAAACATAAGACTAAGCAATATAGAAACGGGACAGTATAAACATACTCAGAAGTAAAATCACACGGGTCATTAAGTATTATAAAGTTTGAGTAGTGAACATAAAAAAAAAATGTAATAACAATGAAACTATTTCAATAGATTTAATTAGATAAACAAATGCATCATCAAATAAGTTTATCGGTACTTACGGCATTTTTAAGGAAAAAGTACAAAATCATCCGAGCGAGGCGATCGTAACACCAATGTCCGTGCACCAACAGGAGCCTTTCGATGAACTTAAAGCGAGAAAGCGCGAAGTCTGACGCCATTACTGCTTGACGACCTTCCTGTCCCGATAGCCCTAAGAAAATAATATTTTTTAGTAAATAAATATATGCACATGTTGTAGGCCAAAATTTCTTTACCTACGTATTTATTTTTATACTTAGTTTTGATTTTGAAGTGTCTGTGTAGTTGTTGACCCTCACGGCGTTCACAGTACATGTAGTAACAATTGAGAGCACTCTTGAGGGCTAAGAACGGATGTTTATCCTAAAGGTTTCTACTAGCGAGATCACTTGGCTTGAGCGTCACCGTGTAGGTTACTTATATAGAAAAACAACATTAATATGTGTAGTTACATTTTATGTTTTATGCATATAATAATTATAGAAAATAATTTATTTCTGTTTATTAAACAAACAGTTTTAAAAGTTACGGCAAGTATCTATCGTTTGAAACTTAAATAATTTAGTATTCTTACCGACTCCAACATCGGCCGTTTGAATCATCGATACATCGTTTGCTCCGTCGCCTATAGCCAAAGTCGTGACTCCTAATTCTTCCTTTACTGCCTGAAATAATAAAAAAAGGAAATTATTTCAAATGAATCATTAATTCATAACCTTGTCAAAATTAATTAACGTATACGGATCAGTTTTACTGATAGAGGAACTTTTACAGAGCACTATTGTCTATACATAAAAATCAAGGAGGAAGAAATGTAAGTATCGAAAGATCGAAGAGCCATAAGTGAGTATAATGACAATTTAAATGGAGGCAAATTTTAAAGTTATAATTTCCTCCTGTTTATGTACTTAATTTTATTTTAATGCAAAAAATATCAAAAGTTAAATGAGATAGAGTTGGGAAATGAGAGGTATAGAAAGGGACACGGGAAGAGGAATGAGGACAGGAAAGAGGGATGTGAAAAAGAAAGAGAATGAGAACGTGTAAAAGGGTGAAATGGTAGATAGAATAGAGATATGATTGATGTGGGGCACAGCAGGAGCAACCCGACTGTAGAAGTACCTCATCCTTAGAGAAGATTATGGCAAAGTAGCACCGCCTTCAAGTAGTGTTGTGTTCCTGTGTTGAGTAAGGTAGCCAGAGCTCCGGGGGAGGGTGGAAGATAAGGTCAACAACTCGCTTGTAATACTCCTGGCGATACAGGCGTCCACAGACTACGGTACCCGCTTACCATCAGGCGCGAACGTATGCTCGTTTGTGACCTTTATAGCATAAAAAAGACGAGATATAATGGTCGTGAATATAGATAGAGACCACCGCTCTTATGTAGTGGTTCGAGTAGTCGCTTAAAACACAAATACTTTGCGGATTTGATTTCCACTCGGGTTGGATATTTGTATTTTTATAAATATATCTTTCCGGTTTGGATGTCTGTCCTTGTGGGTCTGCACCGTGCCTCGGAGAGCACGTTCAACCGTCGGTTCCGGTCGTTATCATAAATACCCGATAGCGATCGTTACTCATAGTGGGGAACATAGCCGCCGGCCCGCAGTGCAGCAGCGTGGTTAAGCGAATTTCACTCATTATAATAAAACAATGATGATAGTGTTTGAAAGAGATGAGGCAATGACAGACTGCGTGATTGGAGACGAACAAATTGAACAGGTGAATGAGTTTGTGTATCTGGGTTCAAAGTTTACAAGAGATGAAAAGCGTGAAAGTGATATTGAAAGAAGAGTGAATGCAGGAAACAGGGTGAATGGAGCTTTGCACTCCTTTATGAGCAGTCGGAAGGTGTCTAACAAGGCTCATGAGAGCGTTAAGAAGTATGATAGGAGTTAAACTGAGTGACAGGATAAGAAATAGTGAGATAAGGAAACGGTGTGGTCTGAAAGAAGATGTAGTGACAAAAATTGAGAAAACTATGCTGCTTCTCCTACTAGCAGCGGGTCACGGGCTGCCCGCGCCCGACAGACCTTGACGATGTAAGCCTTCTGCAGCGGCGTGGCGCGGCAGCACAGCACGGCGGAGCAGCGGCGCGCCAGCGACAGGAAGGGCGCCACGAGGCCGGAGCGCCGGTCCAGGATGTACGTGAGCGTGCGCCCGTCCACCACCAGCGCGCCGCCGCCCGCCGCCGCGCCCTGCAGGTAGCCCTGGATCGTGGACTCCGCGTGCTCCTGCGGGACGCCCATTTTACAAGTCACATCGAAACTGAGCACACAGCGGGAAATCCCCTGCGGCCCAACTGGGGAAGTACCGCGACCTTACTGAAGATCACAGCTAAATAATACTGTTTTCAAGCGGTATTATGTTCCTGTTGGTGAGTAAGGTGACCAGAGCTCCTGGGGGGGGGGGTTAGGGATTGGGTCGGCAACGCGCTTGCGATGCATCTGGTGTTGCAGGCGTTTATAAGCTACGGTAATTGTTTAGCATCAGGTGAGCCGTACGCTTATCAGGTGAGCCGTACGCTTGTTTGCCGAAATAGTGAGATAAAAAATAATAATAATAATACTGTTTTCAAGCAGTGTTGCGTTCCTGTTGGAGAGTAAGGTGATCAGAGATCTAGGGTGGAATTAGGGATAGGTCGGACGCGCGCTTGCGATGCTTCGGTATTGCATAGGTTTATAAGCTACAGTAATCGCTTGCCATCAGGTGCGCCGTACGTTTGTTTGTCGACCTAGTTATATATTTAAAAAAAAACTGAGTGTTTGCTCGCAAACGAAAAAAAAAACCGAGTTCAATAAATAGTTAATTAAATAGGTATTATTAGAGAGAGAGATAAATAAAAAAGTACATGTAAGATCTTGTCGAAATTAATACTTTATCACATTCAAGATCAAAATCGACACATCCAGTAAAAAGTTATATACAGTTAAATTGAGAACCTCCTGCTTTCTTTGAAGTCGGTTAATAAAATACAAAACGGCATTTCAGTGTAGCCTCAAAACCTACTAATTCTTTTGGAGCGATAGTAAGCCAGGGCGTCATAGTAATACTGCGATTGCTATTGGTAGGACCGAGTCGAGGTTATAACGATACAATTGTGCAACATAGCAACATCTATTAGCTATAATAAATAATTGAAAAGTATTAAACTCACTTTATCCCGTGACATCAAATGGAGAAGACGATCACTCTGCGAAAACAGGGCTGCAGAGTAGGCAATATTTATGGCAGTTTCAGGTTTGTCGCCGGTCAGCACCCACACGACAATGCCCGCGTCGAGTAACGCCCGCACAGTCCGCGGCACATCTTCTTGCAGGCGATCTTCTACACCAGTAGCTCCGACAAGGGTCAGAGCGCTTTCTAATCGCGCTAACGAATCTCGAATACGTTTTTCTCTACCTGATAAAGAAACAAAAAAGCACGATAAAATTACGATATGTGTAGATTAACTGCACCTTGTAACCGTTACGACCATAGTAGCAAAATTAAGCTTTTTAATAGTTATTAAAAAGCTTACTTTTTATCGTCAGAGCATTCGCGATATTTGTTACCAACGGAATCTTGATATTTGTTTCCAAAATAAAAACAATACCTTCTCCAATTTCACAAGCTCTTGCATGTCCAGCCAACCACTCTTCCCAAAGTGCGGGTTGCATGGTACGTTTAGCCATGACTAACGTACGTAGACCCGCACGTGAGTATTCTGACAAGAGCGATCTAGTTCTTTCATAAGCAGCCGCTTCTGCGGATCCAGCTCGCATTGGTGCTAAAGCTCCTAACACGGTATTATCTGCACCCTTCACGTATAAGACGACCTGGAGGCAAAAACAAATTTTTTAACGAATTATTTCACAAAACAATTGCCAATTAGTTATCTACATATTAAAGAGCTAATATACTAAAAGCGTTACCTGCCCCGTGGGTGTTCTTAGAGCAACGGACATGCATTTCCTATTAGAATCGAATTGCTGCACTCGTAGTACTTTAAGGTGTGTAAGTTCCCCGCGTATGCCCAGTTCCACGTCATCGGGCGACCGACCCCGCAGCTCGTAACCATAAGCTAACGCCGCTTCAGCTAAGGCCAACTCATCTGGACTTTCAGCTTCGAAACGTGCTATCTGGAACGTAGCATTAATAATACGTCATAATAATAGAACAGCTATGAATGTTATCGATTTTATGTCACATACATTAAACAAGTGTGAGTATTTTTAGTACCAAGTTAAATCTTGGAAATGACAAACAGTCTGTTGGTTTAAATCTAACGATAAACTATTAACCGTTTTACATTTTGCGGACATTTTAGATAAACAGTGGAAACTAATATACTGCGTACTTCCCACTTCACAGTTAATGGAACATTTAGCGATCCTAAGCTTGATTTATTATGATGACTGATTTATTGGGCAAAGTTTATAACATAAACTGAAGAATTATAAGAAGGCCGTATTTCGTAAATGAATGTTGTAATAAAAATTTCTGTTCTGACGCTATTTTGAAAAAAGGCATTACTAGCTGACCTAAAAAGAATGTGTATGGGTTAAAAATATAGTATAAGGTGATGGACAATACCTGTATTTCAGCCGAAGTGCTTGGTTCACTGACGCTTTCTTCCCGACTGCCGAACGGTAGTTTTGGCAAGCGCAGGCGTAGGGGCGAAGTGGTGGACGGCGGAGGTGACGGCGTGGTGGACCGAGATTCAGTTAATCTAGCGTACCTCCAAACCAATCGGATTGTATTGTAGATCAATTAAAAAGAAAGGTCGAAATCGCAAAGTTGATGTTTTCATTTATACTTTAAAAACTTTGATTACGAATTAAAAATACAAAATGTACGTAGTGGATAAAACAGCAACATTTTTATATCATAAATAAGGCATAGAAGAGTTTAATTTCTAGGAAGTAACTCACTTATCGTTGGATCGTAAAGTGCCGTTCGACCTTGCAGCCTTCTGCGAGCGGAACTGGTCACTGCTAGAACTGGAGAGTTGCATAGCGTCCACGTGCGGCTGGCTGACTACTACTGTGTTGCACACCGCGAGGATTAAGAGAAATTCCCGGACCTGTTGGTTGTATCAGACAAATTTCATATTCGTGGAGTTCAAAAACTACTAGGTATTATAGGACAATGCGGAAAGTTAAAGCAATTTATTGATCTTTAATTTTATTTAAAATTAGTATTATATAAAAGTATGGTTTTCACTTAAAAGTTGAGTGTTCCCATTCACTGAAATATTGTGGAAAACTTTAAATTGGGTAATCAAGAGTTAATCGAGGGAAGCCATACATTTTTTTTAAAATTAAATCAAAGAAAAAAAAATAAAAACAATAAATCTTAATAACCCTACTAACTAAGGCCATAGATTAAGTGGTCCTAGATCTAAAGATCTAGGACCACTTAATCTATCAAATCTAATCTAATCAATTTTTAAATTGATTGACATTTTCTATAGTTTTTATCTAACAATGTCACTTTATATCGTATTCATATTTTATAGTTATGTTAGTCGATTAATTAGTTATAAATTGTCGACATAACTTATTACACATTAGCCCAGGCTATGCCTTTGAATTATGTGTATATAGGTTTCTTCATCAGTTTTTTTTTCAGTCTTATTTATTATTCACATCGTTTTCGAGTTTAAACAAAATGCAAATTGCGGTCCATTAATATTTTTTTTTTACATCAGATTGACGAGTTAATAAATATTTAAATTAGTTTTCCACCACTTTGATCGACCAATATTTATTTACAAGTTATTTGCTCTATCAAGGTTATATTTTGTTTTATTTGATTAGACATGCAAAGTATGAAAACAAATAAATTATTGTTTTGAAATGTTTACGCGAATTTCACTCATTATAACGAAGCAGCTTTTTTGGATTTTATCGCGGTTTATTATGTTTTTAACCGACTTCCAAAAAAGGAGGAGGTTCTCAATTCGACTGCATTTTTTTTTTTTAATGTATGTTACATCAGAACTTTTGACCGGGTAGACCGATTTCGACAAATTTTGTTTTAATCGAAAGGTGGTGTGTGCCAATTGGTCCCATTTAAATTTATTTGAGATCTAACAACTACTTTTCGAGTTATATCTAATAATGCGTTTTTACTTGACGCTTTTTTCGTCGACCTACGTTGTATTATACCGCATAACTTTCTACTGGATGTACCGATTTTGATAATTCTTTTTTTGTTGGAAAGGAGATATCCCTAGTTTGGTACCGTGATAAGGAAACCAGGATCTGATAATGGAATCCCAGAGAAATCGAGGGAAACTCTCGAAAATCCGTAATAACTTTTTACTGGGTGTACCGATTTTGATAATTTTTAATTTAATCGAAAGCTGATGTTTATCATGTGGTCACATATAAATTTTATCGAGATCTTACTTTTTGAGTAATCTTTGATAATGCGTAGTTGCTTGACTATTTTTTCGTCGATCTACGTTGTATTACTTGTCGATGTAATTGAAGTCGGTTTTTTTTTCGTTTGCGAGCAAACACAATTATTTTAGAAGCCCGACGTTTCGTATACTGTACAGCAACTATGGTCACGAGAGGAAACCACGATAAAATACGAAAAATTTGTTTCATTGTTGTTTCATTATAATAATAAAATATTACTACTAACTCAATGATAAGTGCAATATACGAAGTTTTTATTATTGAGATCTCCTCATCTGTTGTCTATTCGTTGCATGGTTTCTGACGTTGTATCTAAACGTGTGTACAAACGGGTCAATAATATTTATTTTATTATATTGAAAGAATACGTTACCTTTTGGGTATGCTGAGCATCGTTGCTATCTAGTAAATGTTGAAGCATTCTTCTGTTCGGCGATACTTTTGTTATTGGAGTAACGATAGGAGGTAAAGAGGACGAGGGCTCCGCGTCAGGCCCGGGCGGGTGATCATAGTCAACTCCCCCTACCGTGCATCGCCTGAACACCATCTTATTTTCTGTCAAGGTCCCCGTTTTATCACTGAACAGGTAGCTGATCTGCCCTAACTCTTCTGTTATATTTAACGCGCGACATTCCGTTCGTGTGTTCGTTTCTGCGTCGTACATCTCAATATCCTGATGGATGTGGTACACTTGTAAAAGTTTCGTCATTTCAATGGTCACGTAGAGGGAAACTGGTATCATGACTTGCAGCACTATAATGTAAGTCCAAAAAATAAGCAAACCTTCGTATGCCGGTTTTTCTGCGTAGGGTATGAAGGGCGTGTATTTAATTAGAAATGGACTGTACTGATCTAACCACACTTTGCATCCGACCGCTCCAGCGCAACAAAGGAAAAGTAGGACGAGCACACACCATATGACGTCTGTGTTCATTTTTCGTTCTAGTTTCGAACATTTATATCTCGGTCCTCCGTTGTTGAGCATAGCTTTGGTTTCATGTCCTGCGTAAACGACGATTCCTTCGACGTAGTCTGTATTCTTAATCGTGCATTCTCGTAAAAGAAGATTCTCTGAATTAAGAGGCACGCGACCGCCATTAGGATGCGCAATCGTTCCAGTAAATCTGTATATTTTAGTAGAGGGTCGTTCTACTTCAACAGAACTTTTGAACTTCATTGGATTAAATTCTAGTTGCTGAAAAAGAAGACAATATTAGGTTAAGTACCGTTTAATACTAGTACTGATAGTATTTCTCAGTAGACACGGCATCGTCACGGATTTTAAAGCGAGTAATCGTAGAGAAAGTCGTATTTCTACAATTTGGTCGCAGTAATGACTATTATGATATCTATCAGTCTATGAACTTGGCTGTTTTATTGTGCCCATCTCATTATGCAAGAACTGCTTAGCATAGATATTGAAGCTACACAGTGAGTTGACAGTTCAGTGGATATCTAGTTAGTGAACTAAATATTTCACAATGGAACAAAAAGCAATTACATTATAACCTTTAAATACCTATTGCTAGAAAAATCAGAATAAAAACGATTAGTTTTTAACCGACTTCAAAAAAGGAGGTTACTCAATTCGACCGTATATCTATTTTTTATGTATGTTCGGGGATAACTCCTTCGTTTATGAATCGATTTTAATAATTCTTTTTTTGTTGGAAAGGAGATATCACTTGTTTGGTACCATGAAAAGGGAACCAGGATCTGATGATGGGATCCCAGAGAAATCGAGGGAAACTCTCGAAAATCCGCATAACTTTTTACTGGGTGTACCGATTTTGATGATTGTTAATTTAATCGAAACTCGATGTTTATCATGTGGTCATATTTAAATTTCATCGAGATCTGATCACAACTTTTGCAGTAGTCTTTGATAATGCGTATTTACGTGACTATTTTTTCGTCTACCTACGTTGTATTACTTGTCGATATAATTGAAGTCGGTTTTTCTTCGTTTGCCTGCAAACACAATTATTATCCTAGATTTTTCAATACTTGCTTATACATAGTAAAATATCTTGTTAATTAGTTAGTAAATGAAAAAGGATGGCGCAACTAACTATTTTTTTGATATCTCTGTGATCTAAGTTATGTATATTCGACGACTGTTACCTAAAATCAAGTTGCCTACCATAAGAAAATGGTATGTAATAGGTACATGTTAAACATGTACCTATTACATACAAAATAAATACTTGAAAACTATTATGATTTTACTTACTTTGTCTCGAAATCCCGGTGCGACGATTCGTTGTTTCAAGTTCGTCTCGCCGTCGAGGTTGCAAGTGTCCAAGTAACAGATTCCCAGTGGGTTCGAGGAGTGCAGCAGCACCATGTCAGCTGGTACAGCTTCGTTGTTCGAGAGGTGGACTAGATCACCAACGCGTACGTCTCGCCATTTCACTCGCACGTACCTTTCCATTGACCTGTAAAAGAGACAAATATATTAATAATTTGACAAGAGATGAAATAGCCTAATGACAAAACGCTAAACTCATCAACGGCTGGACCAATTACAGTCAATGTTTTATTCAATTTTTCTAATAGTATGTAGAAGATTTTTATACCATGAAAAATGAGCAACTTAGGTAGGGCACTGCGGGAATTTCCTGCTCAAAATATGGAGCAGCAAGACTGGGGTAGTAACTCGACCTTACAGAAGACCACAGCTAAATAATACTGTTTTCAAGCAGTATTGTGTTCCTGTTGGTGAGTAAGGTGACCAGAGCTTCTTGATTGGGTCGGCAACGCACTTGCGATGCTTTTGGTGTTGCAGGCGTCTATAAGCTACGGTACGGGTACGCTCTTACCATCAGGTGAGCCGTACGCTTGTTTGCCGACCTAGTGATATTAAAAAAAAACATGAAAAATGAAGTTAATTGCGCATAAAATTGGGTCATGTTCCGAAAAATAACGAATGTTACAACATGGGTTTGACCGTTCATCAGGACAGTACAACTGTGCAATGTCTGTCGGATGAACTTGTGTAATATTCGTTTACAAATAGAAAAGATAAACCGTTATATAATAAATTTGTATAACTTTCAACTGTAAAATGAAAGTATTTGGGATTGAAGACTACCTAGCGCTTTTTAGGTCATGTAATCATAACTATATACAATATTAATATGTAAAATTGATATTATTTTCTACCACTATTTACAACATTTTTTTATGATAAATAAAATTACTTATTAACATAGATTAATCACAACCTTTAACAACTAGTGATTAACTTGAATGCTTCTCTTATTCGATGCCTTACACACAGTACCTATAAGTATTAAGGTACAAGAGATAAACACATTTATTTATATTTCACTAACGAAGGATTTAAATAATGTTTATATTTTTAACGTTGTTAATGTTTTATATTTTTAATCTGTTGGCAAAATAAAGATTATTTGTTTGGTCGTAGAACTTGTGGTCTTGACCTAAATACATACCTTTGTTAGTTATTACTGAGTCCAATTGTAACGTAAAAAATTTCCCATGTTATTATGACGACATGATAAGGAAATTAATTAGTGTGGTTTAATCTTTGTCAATTATGCCGTCTTAACTATAATGCAGTGATATTATTATTATTTTTTAGATTGTGAGAGCTAAGCTGATGTTTTATTCGAACGTTTTTTTCTACAAGTGAGTAAGATAACGTGTATTAATTTTAATGAAATTCAATAAAAGAAAATCGTTATCGAAACAATTTAATCTACAATAATGTTTGCACGGAAGTTATAATACCATATTATTATTTTAGGTCAGCGGTAAATAAAAGAGAAATACCTAATAGGTAATTCATAATTGACATCGAAAAAAAAATGGATCGTAAACGATTTGACGTCGACGATGTTATCGCTCAGGCGACGTGTTTCGAGCCGATAATTCGCGAACGAGCAACAGGTAACAAAGTCACAAAAAGAAAGCTATTGTCGATTATCGCATCTGTTCCGTAGCTTTCACTGTTCTTTATTACAGTTCATTTCGCTCGCTTCAATGTTTCCACGATGAAATACAATGGTAACCCAATTTTGACGGACATTTCTTTGTCGCATGTTCGACTTTGTTCTCGAATAACCGTTTCGGTGTCGCATTTATATTTGCATTTCACGTTTTATATATTTTTTGTATTTTGCGTTATCATAATTTACGGCTAGTGTGCGACTTTTTGCTAGAGGTTAACATTTAAAATCTTTTAGCGAAATAAATACGAATTGAATATTTTAATAGCTGAATACATTAACTAAATATTTTAATTATTATTTTTTTAAATTTCAAAAGATAAAAAGTCTTGGTTATATCAAGACATTTTTTTTTTAACTTTATACTAATGAGAACTGTGGACTCATCGTTGAAAACTTTAACTTACAATAAAAATATTTTAGGTAGTATGATTAAAACCACTACACATTTTGCGAAAGCGATTTAAACAACATAATCTTTTCCTTTTTAACGTCTCAACATCTGGCATATGAAGTGGGCTACAACTTACAAGTTATCTTTTCAATCTCAAGTAACAAATAATTTATGATTCATTTGAAGATTTACCTCTACTGGTTCTATTATGAACGTGTCATATCGTAACTGGGTTATCAATGTGATAAGTATTGTTACGACACGCGACCGGAGGTTTGTTTTGTTTTAACACGTAACGGTGTAGATCACTCTGCGCGATATGATTTCAATATGTAAATATTAAATAACAAATCTTAATCTTAATCCTTGCTAAGATGATAAAATCTACAACTACATATTACATGAGAAACATTTGAGGTTTTGTGTTGATAAGGACACGCCAAAGAATAAAATAATGTTACTATAATGTTCTACACAATCGAAATCAGCATTTCTATGTTTTTGGTGAACAGATATTAAGTGGCAAATTAAGCTAACATTACACGTACGAGTAATAAGAGTTCCAAAACTTCAAATAATATTTTTTTTCAATTTAATACAAATTAGAAAAAAAATTAGATGTAAAGTGATCACAGTAAACAGTGTTGTTTGCGTCAGGATTTTTTCCTTAATGTAAGTCAATTATTTCCCCTAAATTTAGGACACAATCGCACAGCCTAGCTGTTACAGTCAAGTAACATTATATTGTTTTATTAAAATTCGGGTTGGTGTTGCTATTTTTCCTTATTTCAAATTAGTTTTAATCTTAACTTCTTCTTTACAACAGTGAAAATATGGTAGAGTGGACTTGGGCATTTAAAAACAATATCAGACATTGCTCTTTGATCTTACTCATATATCAACTTGTAAGAACTTTGGTTTTTGAATGCACGTTTAGTTGTGATTATTTCAATTACAATATTTATATCATATTATGACTTTTTTGAAGTTATACTTCTTTTGGCGTGTAAGGGAAAAATGATGAGAGTAAATTTTTAAGATGCGCGCGCACACCGTCATTAAAAACCGACATCCTGTAATTAGCAAGTCAACGAGGAAGAAGTTAGCAACGTGAAGTTAGCTAGCCAATGAAGTACAACTTACGTGTGTACATAAGTACACACACACTTTTTTACAACAATAAAACTTTATTCCACTTTTTTACTCTGAATTATTAATTTCAAAAAAAAAATAGATGCAAGGAATTGTTGTCATCTTGTTATGATTCACATATAAAACAAAATAAGGATTTGAATGAAAAGAAAATTAATAATTTAGTACATATTTCTACGATCTATAATATACTATTCATCATTAACATATGCAAAAACTACACTATTAAAAATGTAAACTTCATTATCATCAAAAAAAGAAAAAAACTTCAAATTAAAAGATTCCACACAACGTATGTCAAAAATTAATATCGAAATTATTCCATTGATGTTTAATCTGTTGTACGTAAAAGGTGAAATGAAAGCGAAAACCAATCAAGGTTTGTTTACACGCCGCTACGTGGGAGATTTAACTATATTGTCTGAGTTAATTCACTTTCATTATTCATTGCTTATCTGGGAACTTATCGAGAAAGTATGCTTTATAAAGAACCTTTACAATTTACGATAATTTACCTTTTGTTTTTGTTAGGAAAGTTTTTTCTAAACAGGTCGTTATTTCATTTATTTATTTACACTTTTTTGCACACCAACACAAAAAGTAACAAAAACTTAGTTATGTAAACAAAAATAATAAAGTTACACTAGTTGCAACAGGCGGCCTTATCTTATAAGTTATTTTTATGAGTGACTAGTTGTATTCGTGACTTCGTTTGCGAATGCATTGCATTTGGATAAAATATTTACATATTTTTTTAACCAGCTTTAGATTAGATGAGCTGTATCCTTAATTTTTTTCATGTACATTCTGTTTCAAATTATTTGGAACTAATTCTGAAGTTTATTATGTGTATAATTTATGAACTCTCAAATCGAAGACCTTGCACTGACATTTGCCGAATAATATTCAATGAATTTATATTTGTTTTATGTCTCTATGTATACTAAATTATTAATTTTATAAAAAAAAAAAAATGATTTTTGAACGCGCTAATCTCTGGAACTAATGGTTTGAGTTGTAAATTCTTTTTGTGTTTAATAGTCCATTCACCGAGGACCCATAGGCTAAAACTCTATAATATTTTATCGAAGAAATCGCAGGGCACAGCTAGTGTAACATAAAAATTATACCATTATAGAGACTAGCGTTTTTTTTTTTTACAATTAATTTACATCAGTTTTACACTTCTAAAATTAGTTATAAATAAGGAAGTACATAGTAAAAATTTTAATATTTAAATTATAAATATGTACTTTTATCATTTACATAGTAAACAATTACGGTAAAAAGTAACAGATTATGTATTTTTAGTGTGCATATAAGGATATTAATCAATTAATTACTTAATGTAAGTTCACCTGTTCTACTCGTACATCGCAAATCGGAAATTAATATAAAAGTAGCAATTCAACTATAAATACCTTTTTTTCTTCAATTATCACTACCTAATTAATATCTTTCTTTGACTGCGTTACTTATTATACAACCAACGCAGATTATAAATATTATTATTATGGGATAATTCTTTTTTTGTTGGAAAGGGGATATCCCTAGTTTGGTACCATGATAAGGAAACCAGGATCTGATGATGGGATCCCAGAGAAATCGTGGGAAACTCTTGAAAATCCGCAATAACGTTTTACTGGGTGTACCGATTTTAATAATTTTTAATTTAATCGAAAGCTGATGTTTGTCATGTGGTCACATATAGATTATATTCGTATTAATTTGGGAAAAAAACGTACTTAAATATTATATAGCCTTCCTCGGTAAATGAGCTATACAACACAAAAATAATTTTTCAATTAGAACCAATAGTTCCTGAGATTTTCGGTTTTCAGCAATACAAAATTAGTAGATATAGATATTTATAAGAAGGCCGAACGAAAAAATATATTTAATTGACAAAACTTAATTTCCATCTCAGAACATCCTTATATAAATTCGTTGTCTTTATATAAAAAAAAACCTTTTATCCATGTTAATTAGAGAAGATACCGCAATATACATTCAGATTAGAATCAAGAGACTTACAAATGAAACTTAGAAGTTATTTGAAATCTATTCCGTAATGCTCGAACAATGACTACTAAGGTTTTATTTACAAATATATTTAGATAGGTAGACAGAATCATTCGTTCATAGACAAGTAAATAAGTGTTCGAGAACCGTGACCATCTTAATCTTAATTTCCTGAATAAATTAATTGACAAATGTTATGTAATTTGTGCTAAATAGTTTGACCATTTAAAAAAAAAATGATGTAAACAATTTTATTTCGCGCACTTTTCCGGTCGATTATCTTCGATCGATAGAATTCGACGATTATAATACAATCAGTGATCTGAAGGCGTAAGGATGATTCATGATCGTAAAATCAAAAATACATGAAATGTTTACTAAACACGGTTTTTAGTGCCCTTTATGGAAAATAACCCGAGGCCATTTTTACTTACATTCATGAAAATTATTCATCATTGCGGAGTTGAAATGGATCATGAGGATTTGATCCATTTAAATTATTGAAATATGTTCTTTTCTTCCTTTCTAAATATAACTCCATACCTATAATTGTGTTTGCTCGCAAACGAAAAAAAAATCGAATTCAATTACATCGACGAGCTCGAGTAATACAACGTAGATCGACGAAAAAAATGTCAAGTAACTACGCGTTATCAAAGATTACTCAAAAAGTAGTTATCAGATCTCAATAAAATTTATATGTGACCACATGATAAATATCAGCTTTTGATTAAATTAAAAATTATCAAAATCGGTACACCCAGTAAAAAGTTATTGCGGATTTTCGAGAGTTTCCCTCGATTTCTCTGGGATCCCATCATCAGTGCCTAGTTTCTTTATCATGGTACCAAACTACGAATATCTCCTTTCCAACAAAAAAAGAATTATCAAAATCGGTACATCCAGTAGAAAGTTATGCGGTATAATACAACGTAGGTCGACGAAAAAAGCGTCAAGTAGAAACGCATTATTAGATATAACTCGAAAAGTAGTTGTTAGATCTCAAATAAATTTAAATGGGACCAATTGGCACACACTACCTTTCGATTAAAAACAAATTTGACGAAATCGGTCCACACGGTCAAAAGTTCTGATGTAGCATACATAAAAATAAAATACAGTGGAATTGAGAACCTCCTCCTTTTTTGGAAGTCGGTTAAAAAATAAGATATTAGTGGTACGCCGTCTCTAATGAATGCATTATTAGGCTATATATTAAAAGCACTACCCGCAACGGCCACTAATAGGAAGATCCTGTGTCCTGATCCTGATCCTGAAAACGCAAACGCCCAAACCACTACTAACATCTGTATGGCTTCTACTATTATTTAACATGAGCGGGGTCGAACCCGCAACCAAACTCTCGTAGTCACGCTTTGCTTACAAGGTGAGTTTGATGCGTATATGTACCTACTTAAGTTCATTTAGACAAATGTCTTAGTCTACACGGTTGTTTTAGTGTACTTCTGATAGATAGAACAAACTGAAACAGTCTTATATACACAGATATACGATACATTTTATCCCCATAGGTAAGATAGGAGTACACATAAAACTTAGAACATAAGAACATTAAACCTGACTGCCCACATACGAAATGTCATTCACACCAAGATGACGAAATTAATGACACCTCATAATATGTTAAAATCCGGTTAACCGTACTAAGATTGTTTTGGATTTATACATACTCATATTAAATCATACATACTAAAACGCAAATATACATTCGGGTAAAAAGAGCGAAATAATTTATTTAAATATTCAACGACTAAATGTTTTGGATGTCATAACGAAACTATTAAGACTAAATAATTAATTAATGGACGATAGAAAAAATTAAAAGTTCCAAAGTTTCCATTGTAATAGATGTTAAACATTTTAAAAGGCACGATTAAAGAAGACTATGATTAAGACCCATATGTTAATTTCGTTAATTATATACAGTATGTAATGTGACACACTACATGACATTGGCATGTCATGTAGTATAGAAGCTATAAACATTAATATTTTTTTTTCTTGATTCCAAAACAATCTTTACTCACGGCAACAAATGATACATGACTCTTTTCGTCTTGTTATTTTTATCGCATTTCGCTTAAAATATACATGTCACCTTGAAAATTTTACGATACAGGAATTCACACACCGAACAAAATATATGAATAGAATTTTCGATAGAATTAAATAACATAATAATTTATTATTTAAAAAGGATTGAAAGGTAAACAACATTATAACGTAAGAGCAAACGATTTATTGCATAAAATTATATATTATAAATTGTTTGTTTTTATCACATAATTACTATAATCTTCGGAATAATAGTAACTAAGTACAAAATAATAAAAGCCACAAATAGTTGTGGAGTATAAATAATACGTTATTTATTCAATATAAAAATGTACACAGCTTAACGGGCGTATGTAAAGTTGTGCATTACCGCTCACAATGCGTTAGATAATTTATAAAATGGACGTCTAATAGTTTAACGAGAGGGTTAATAAAATTGCGTGTTTGCGATACATGAGGCCAGCGTATTTATCATCTTGTTTAGACGCTTTGAAGGTATGCACGATGATCCATTACGTGTAATGTCATTATGCTATTACGCTTGCCGTAAGCTTCGTGGCGCAGTTCTTAGGATTTCAATCTTAATAAAAAATTTAATAGCACAGTTTTCAAGAACTGACTGACTAGACTGAAATTGTATAATTACTGTTTGTCAAAAGTTAAAAAATAATATATTATTTGTAATAAGCTGAAAAATAATATCTTAGCAAATGTCTCAGATTAAAATTGAGCTGTGATAAACGTCACAGCACGGTATTAATCTGATTAAGTTGTAATTCATACATCCGCCAAAAAATTATAAAGTCCAAAAACCGCTCATTGATCTCATAACTTCCTCTCAAATAATTAAATAACTATTGAGTAGCAGGATTAGGATATTTCGTGGGAAGCGATGAAGCGAAATGAATGAAATAAGTCGAAAACTTTCACCCAAGGCGGTATTTAGGCGAGGCACGGTTAATTCAGTCGTCGGTATAAGTGTGCCGGCGTGCGTTACATCAGCGGATCTTGGTCAGCGAGCAATGTGAAGGCCACCACATTCACTATCGGCCTTAAAACTCCTTTGGACAATGACATGTTCAAAAGACTTTGATACTTGTTTAGAAACAGATTACTGAGATAAGTTTAGCAAATATAATAAAAACTTGAAATGTAAAATCATAATTAAACTGTATTAAAACCAAGGTTCCAGGTTTTATATCATTAGATACGTTCAGTGTTTTTGTGCCCACATTCAATAGAAAGATAATTTGAAAGTTAGGCGAAATAGAAGTTACATGATTTTTAAGAAACATTTCAAAAAGGATGAAAATGTTAGTAAAATTCTTTACGGAAGTAGTTTGTTTGCTTGGTTTCCAAGGTTACACAGATGAACTTGTAAACATCTTACAGACACAGGCTACCCACGTTAAAGGCTATTCTACATTAACTCCAAAATAAGTAGAATAAGCAATAAAATCCATATGTCTAGGAGCAAGTTACTAATTTAGGTTAAATTTGTTAAACGTAAAACACAGAACGTACATATTTGAATTTTGAAGGAATGAGTTGAGTCTATTGGACTACCTTTTAAAATACAATAAGGTCTACACTTTTTAATTTGTAATGGGATATAATTTACTGATTAAATAATAAATGGTGTTTCGATATTCTTCAGTCAATAAAATTTATAGTTTTGTTCCCGTCGCAATTTGCAAAGCTTTTTGTTGTAGGAGCATAACATTCCTACATTTTTGTTATTCTCACAACCTGTATGCAATAATTTGTTTTATAAATAATTTCTACGTTCTCTGATGGTGACATAAAGCAGTAATCATAATCATCATCTCATAAACGTAAAAATACATTCGTAAAAACATAGCGATTCCAAATGTTAGGTATTAGAGCTATTAAGTAACTATTAAGGTATGCTTCTTATAATAACATACTCTTTCGAGTGTAGACATTGCAGTTTAAATAAGTATTTTATTCTTTAAATGAAAATATGTTACTTTTAGAACATTTAATTAGAGTTCTTTGAATATTATTTAATGTTTTTTTTTAATGAATTATATATTTTATCATATTATTTCGTAATTAAAATGTCCTTCACATAATATAAAAAATTAATATCTTTCTATAAATCTTCTTATCATACGGATTTTTTCTAACCTTGATTAAAAGGTACACAACACAAATGAACAATGATTTGAATTATTAAATGTCTAGAATAATTTTTTTTTTTCAGGCAATTCTACATATGAATAAACTTGATTGACAATCAAAAAATTATTCAATAATTTCTTTGTATAGTATCAAGTTCTCTCATTATAATATTAGGATCACTTTAAGAGAATACATTTTTAATTAAAAAAAAGGCATTTATAGACCATCGATAGAAGTGAAAACTTAGAACTTTTAGTATTAAAATTTGCAATTTCATAATGTTTGAATTAAAATCATGTGTATAATGAGGCACAATACGTCAGCTGCATAGCTACAGATTTACTGCTATGAACATGTCGGTGACGAGAACCTATAAGATTTTCTCCTACCAAAAGTGCCCAACGCGACAAAAGCAGTTTTCATTTCAAAAAATCATTATGTACCGCATAACATTTGTAGTAATAGCTGGTAAAAAGCAAAAGTAAGTCACTTTGAATGCACTAGAAATATGGAAACACTGAACAGTCACAACAATAATAAGAGTGAAATAAGATGGATACACAAAAAGATAACTATTTACTTAAAACCATATTTTACAAAAAAACCTTGTATAAGTTAAAAAAATCTACAATTTAAATGTTGCAGTTAAAATCAATTTTAGATAGTACGCGTTTTTCCTAGTTAGAACTAGTTCTTGCTAAATGCCTTTAAAAACTAGAATTAAAAATAAAAATCAAAATTTACTATTTCTGAGATTTCTATGCAGCTAATTGTGTTTTTTTAATTTCGTTCACTAAATTGTCAATGGTTTATGTTGCCATAATATAAAAGTGTTCCTCTTTTTTTGCTTAATCGCGAATCGCTAATAACCTGTTTAAAAACTCCTCTTTCCATCGCGTTCCCTCATTTAAGCTTCCCATAACAATACAATAATTGCGCTCGAATCAGTATATACGTGCTTATCAAAATAAAACTAAAACGGACGGCGCTAGGAAAGGGATTCCCCTGTTCTCGTACTTGTCGGAATAAAGCGACATCTCGCGACCAATCAGTATAAGTTACGTATCGGTCGTAACAGTTTTAACTGACTCGCTTTGAAAATACGCGTTTTGTTTAGTAAAAAGTAGGTTTAACTGATACTAAATTTTGAGCATTAGTTAAATCTAGTTTTAACAAAGACATTTAGCTAAATTAAGTTTTAACTAGGAATAACGCGTTCTATCTAAAAACTGGTTTAAACTGTAATTAAATATATAAAAAATGTGTTTAAGGAAAACATGGAACCAACTTAACCATAAAATATAATTAATATGCATTTTGAATATAAACTAAATTATTATTCTCGTTAAATTTCATTAAATTTGATTATGTAAGAAATAATTGTTTGCTCGCAAACGAAAAAAACGAAAATTAAATCGACCAAGTAATACCTACAACGTAGGTAGAAAAAAAAATAGTAGAGAAAATACGCGTTATCAAAGATTAATCAAAAAGTAGACATCAGATCATGGTCAAATGTAAATGGGACTACAAGACAAACATCAGCTTTTGATTAAAACAAGAATAATCAAAATCGGTCTACCCAGTAATAAGTTCTGAGGCAACATACATTAAAAAAATTGAGTCGAATAGAGAAGCACCTCTTTTTTGTTAAGTTTCTATCGATTCTTCTCACCAGAAACTACCTACATTCCGAATAGATGGTAGCTTACAACCACCATAATTAATTTATTAAAGACTAATATAGTTAGAATTGGTAACATAACGAATTTAAAGAACTTTTGAAGCATACTTGGATAAATAAATTTTTAATTTGATTTTAATAAAATATCAGAGTGTAACCATTACATCAATACAATATTCAAAAATTTGTTTCACTTAGAAATTTATAAGTGGATAAAGAATTTACATTAAACGAGTAACCAGCTGGAATGTAAACAAAAGATTTTCTATTATTGATAAGCAACAACTATTTGTTAGGCATTTGACGTATGTGTTTATTTTATTAACATGCCAAACAATTACTTACCAACACATTTATGTGGAATTTTTCATTTGTTTTAGTAAGGGCAATATATATAGGCTATTCTGTTATTGCAATCATGTTAAATTACCAGATCAATGATCGATAAATGTTTTTAATCATGTTATTGATCGTTTTGTAACAATACTATAAGTCAATCGTGTCATAATTCGACTAACCTGTTGGCGCAGTTTATAGTGACGAGCAAGTTTAGGGTGATTCTCGCCCCGAGTCAGATGTATACATTTATTTGTACATTTATTATAAAAAAAAGTGGCAATATCAACCTGCAGTTACCTACACCACAGTTTTTGATTTGCCTATCTTGTGTGTATTTTTAACACATTTATATACAACGTGTTTTCAAGCTGGCGTCCTTCCGTTAACTGCGATATCAGAATCGATATTATAGCCTAAATATGCAACTTACTTGCCAACGCTTCAATAAAAATTATTAAAACTAATTATTAAATAATTATCGTATGTACGTTAGTGTCATGTCAATGATCGAGGCACCTGATTTTGGTTATTTATAGCTTCTTTACGCATGTCTTTTTAATTTTTTTTTGTCAAATGTATCGGTTTTAAAGTTACGTAGTAATGAGCTGAACATAATACTACTTCATTTTTTTCACGTATAAATTCGGCTATGGTATTCCGCCCTAAACGGAAAGACGCCAGTTTAATAACGCGTTAGGTGTATATACTAGCTGGTAGCCGCGACTTCGTCTGCGCAGGATTAGTAAGTACTTCGAGTACTTAGTAGAGAGTTTTATTGGTTTTATAGTTCACTGTTTTGTGATAATGGCTTACTCATAAAAGATAGATATATACTGTCGCGGACTTTTTTGTAGGACTAATATTAAGATAAACATTTCTCTTATACATTATATACGTGTAAACTCTACAGTTTTTGCAGCGTACTCCAGAATAGCTCGCAGGTGGCAGTTTTTTTTCCGACTTACTTGACAATTATCGTTATATTATCTTTAAAAATTATAGGCTATGTGTTATTCTAATGTATAAGCTATATTATTGTAAGCTTTAATTAAAATCCATTTCCTATTTTTTTGTGTGAAAGAGGAACAAACATCCATACATACAAACTTTCGCGTTTATAATATTAGTAGAATATATATACACACACAACGTGTTATTAGTATATGGGTGAATATTTGAAGATAGACATATTCAGGATTTGTAAATTAAGGTCAAATATTTCTTTCAATTACAACTTTTATTGATTTAACCTAAAGTTTATAGTGCAGATTAACGAAATAAATCAAGCGCACAGTATTTGAAATGATATATAGGTCTGAATCTAAAGCTGAAAATTTCCGTCGAACGGTGATGAGATATAAAACACATGGTAATTAGTATATAAAAAGGGTAATTATGCTTCGTGATTGGTAATTAGAAATAAAGTAAATAATATACTTGAATCACATATTTATTAATTATTTAGGTGACAGTAAATGATTTCAAACTTAGCTATATAGCGACGTGATTGAATAACAATAATTAGTCAAAAATAAAGCGGTTTTCCCAAAAATTTATAATACTTTCTGTCTAGTAATTGAAATAAAATCAACTAAGACATTAGTTCAAAACTCAGTGAAATTGAAGTTAAACGATGAGATCTTATATAAAAAATTAAAAAATATATTATCCTTCATATATACAACTGCAGTATGAAGTTCTAGCTTTTGCCTACTTCCTCCAAAGTGGAAAGCTTGAACCTCCGATCCATATTTCAAAGCATAGTTCTCACTGAAATCTGTATGAATGATAGCTTCATTGCCCTTGAGATGTTCCTTCAGATCTTTTACTGCAGCAAATTGCCACCTGCGTGTTCCTTCATGTTTCAGAAATATAGGAATTATATTTTCTAATTCTGCAATAGCTTAACTAGCAATAGCTATCTTTTTAGTTTTCTCTACGCCTTTAACTACGTAAGTGCTTATCGAGTTTTCCCATTTTTTGAATGATACTGGATCTTCGTTACCAACTTTATTTTTGCACAAATTACACCGTTCAAGTAAACATTCAGTTTTTGAGCAACATAGACAATAGTCAATGTAATGACAATAATCAATCAGGACTTTGCAGTCGTTTTTTTCAGTCTTATAATTATTTTCCTATACGCATTATTTTTTCGTTGCAGGGATTCTAATTGTGATTTGTAAATTTAGTCTTTTTTTGTATTACGTAGCGCATCTTCCTTAATTTGCATCTCAAGTTATTGACTAATGTTTTGTGTAGATCGGTAGATGTAGATGATTGTGGCCCATTTTCACAAATTGAGTTTTGTCTTCTGGGTGTTTTTTCAATATTATTTCCATTATTTTCACTTTCACTGGGACTTACACTTGTATATTTAACTCCTTCCTTCATTAATTTCTTTTTTTGAAAATGCTTTTTAAAGTTCTCTCTCCATTTCTTCCTCTGTAGTCTTCTAGCTCGTGGCGTCATTCTGTAACTGTCAAAAGTTTTTTCTGTTCTCTTCGTTTTTTGTATCGCTGACGTTCTTTTTCATTTTTAAGTGCATATAAAATAGGTTCAGCTTGGATTTTAGCGTAACGTTTCCGACGCGTGATTTTAGCCTTAGCCAATGGTTCCTCTTTCGATTGCTGTTTCTTCCGAGGCATTTTTACTCTGATAAATATATATATATACATGTTAGTGGTCTGCTGTATGGCTACGGCACTAAAGAATTTAGCCACCCCCTCTCTTCCCGTGGGTGTCGTAAGAAGCGACTAAGGGATAACAAGGTTCCATTACATCCTTGGAACTTAAGAAGCCGACCGATGGCGGGATAATCTTCTTTTTTCTTACTTTGGCTTTGAAATACACGGGCCGAAGACGGGCAGTAGCGTCTTAGGTGCAACAAAGCCAGTCCTGCGGTCACCAACTCGCCCGCCCAGTGCGGTGACTATGGGCTACACACATGAGTTCACGCATTTTTGGCGTGAGGTTGTGGAGGTCTGTGTCCAGCGGTGGGCTGCAATAGGCTGAAATAATGATATGTTAGTGGTAGGTGGGTAGTCTGTTAGCAGGTTTTTTTGTTGCGCAAGTGCGAGTTCATACCGGAAGATCAACAATGGGTCACGCGTTGGTAATAAGAATTCTACCTTGGGCTGGACTAGCGGAGTAAGAAGATTCAATATAATAAGAGACCAGCATATGCTGGTGCCAATTACCATTTTAAATTGCTCATTACCATTCGCCAAAATACGAACGGGAAAAACGGTAATTATATAAACGGTAATTAGATATTTGTATACTTCTTCACATTATACGTTCTTTGTAGAACTTAAAAAATTAGAAACTTAATCAACTCAAAGAGTATCCTATGGCGACTGTTACAATGCATAAAAATGTTAAATAAAAATATTAGACTTGCCAGGGAAATCTCGAACGGTAAGGAGATTTTTTTTTTGCCAAACACAATTTCTGGGCGATTAAGGTAGGCTAGAGTTGGCGCCAAAACACTTTTTGATGTGTTACCCGCACGAGTCGAGAGGCAGAACTGAGCGCGACCACCGAGTTCTCTACAGATAGCAATTTACCCTATGCAGAAAAAAATTACCCTGCGACTGCATGAACAAATGGTAGTGAGTCGGAAGTGTTGAGACAATTTTCAAAGTCGTCACAAATTGCCTAAAAGTATTCTTTAATATGTATAATTTTGATAATTGGTCAAACATGTCGTGTACTATTTAAATAACTTCTTAAAAATACGATCTTTAGAGTATTTTTATAACTTTAAGAGCATGAACTGCTAAAATTTGGAGATTGGGACACGAATGGTGATGAGATTTGAGGAACGTTTACGAACATAACTAAGCTATTTATAACAATTTTGTATTTGTGTTGGGCTCGATTTTCCGCATTTAGACGCAAAGGTGGTCCATTATGCGTGAAATATTTATAACAATAGGAATATATTATGTACATCTGTATATAGTGCTGCAACTATATTTTACGTGAAATGAAAAAAAACGTAACTTTATATTTGTTAAGGAACGTCTCACATCTTGCGTTGCAACTCTTGGTTCACATCGTGTGGTCCGCACTTAATTTACCGGTCATCGGTGTGAAGTGTTTATAAACTGTGAGTGCAATAGACAATCAGTGGTGTGACAGAACGTTAGCCATATAAGACAGTGATTTGACATTTAAATCTCTCTTTCCCTTACTTCTTCTCGTCGTGCGAAGTGTTTGCGTAATCTTGTAATTTGCAATACAGAATAATTAACTTCTCATATCTTTCATTTTTCAACCATTTCAACGAACAACAAACTAGTAAATACAAGCAGCAAAGCAATACAACGAAACATTTGGCGCCCGAACAAAAGACTTCAAAACAAGATCCAAGGAACACATGGCCGACGTCTTCTGCCGAGCAGTGATGCACCTCGCAGCATGATAAGATAAGTGCCCTATATTCATCCAAACCCATGATTCCCAATCCTAATCAATCCTATTTTTAATAATCATGATTACCAATCCTAAATCCTAATCCATCCTAATCTCTTAAATTTATATTTCCTTTTTGCCTATTACCATTTATATTTCAAAATTAGCATTCTGCTATTGCAAATTTACAATGATTTTTGGTTTAATTTCTTAATTGCCGTACTACATTAAACAAACATGTGTTCTTATATTCAATTTTCTTGTTCGAATTTCTTCATTTAATACAAATTTACAATAATATTTTTCAACTTAACCTCTAAATTTCTTTCATCAATGCATTAAAATTAATATTTCACAATAACTTCTTATTCCAAATTTCTTTCATTAAGACATTAAATTTAATATTTTATAACATTAGTTTTCAATTTACTTGCATATTATTTTTATTCTAAATTTACTAAATAAATTAAACTTAATATTTTATTATATTAGATTTCGAGTCAACAGCATCAAATTTTTTATACAACTACGATAATACAAATGTTTATTCAATACTTAATTCAATTTAATTACATTTAACTTTTTCTAAATTCCCTTACTTGATACAACATTAACTTAACAACATAATTCAATTCATTTCAAAAATTAATTTAATTCATTTCAAAATTAATTCAATTCTAAAGGCGATATTGAGCCTCAATCCTATTTATTGCGCGATGCTTAGACGATTTGGCCGACTATTTCAGCGTTGCGGTACATGAAGCGCACCAACGTGGTTGGGGCTTCTGCCATCTTGTCTTGCCGCTCCGCGCCGGTCTTCTATGTGTCGTCGATTGAGGAGCTTCAGCTAAGACATTTGCATCATTTCATTTTTTTTTTCTTTTTTGAGGTGTCTTGTAATTAATTAACTTAAATTCAATTATAGTTTATATTATTCTAGTTCATATTCATATTCAAATACAAATAACTTTAGTATTAATCCAATTCATATTCAAATAACTTTAGTATTATTCATATTCATATATAAATAATTTTAGTATTATTCAAGTTCATACAGTTTTCTATTTTCAATAATTACAAAAAATATTTTCTATCTATATTTTTCACAATGTCCGAACCTTCAATATCAACTATGAACAAAGAGTCCGGGATAAAGGTTTTAATTGTAAAGCGCAGTTCTATAAAAGGACAAATTACTAAATTCAAAAACTATTTAGACAAGATTACAAGGCAATCTCAACTGACGGGTATCGAAGTCGCTGAGCTTTCACTGAAGCTCAGTCGCTTTGAGAATCTGTCCGCTAAATATGATGAGCTGCAAACTCAAATTGAACTAATAAATGCTGACAATTTAGACGAAGAGCTCGATGAGCGTGAACGTTGACGATTCCCTTTTCCTTTCCCCAGGGCACTTCTCAATCGGAAGACTACTAAATGAGCTGCCGGCTCGCGCCTTGGAGAATGAAAGGGAACCACAATTAAAACGCTACGCACGTCTCAAGCAAATCATACAACAAAATGAAAACAAGACAAAGCTAAAGGTTGGAGACCTGCCACCTTTATATTGGAGTACTGGACGCCAGTAGCCAGACTATATCCGGGGCCAGACGGGAGCTCTCGCGATCGGCCCACTACAGGCTGTTATCGCCGCCCTCTGGTTCGCCACCCCCCTTACTCAACGATGAAGACACAGAGTTGAAGAATCTGGATTCTTCAACGGGGGGAGTATGTTAAGGAACGTCTCACATCTTGCGTTGCAACTCTTGGTTCACATCGTGTGGTCCGCACTTAATTTACCGGTCATCGGTGTGAAGTGTTTATAAACTGTGAGTGCAATAGACAATCAGTGGTGTGACAGAACGTTAGCCATATAAGACAGTGATTTGACATTTAAATCTCTCTTTCCCTTACTTCTTCTCGTCGTGCGAAGTGTTTGCGTAATCTTGTAATTTGCAATACAGAATAATTAACTTCTCATATCTTTCATTTTTCAACCATTTCAACGAACAACAAACTAGTAAATACAAGCAGCAAAGCAATGCAAGAAACAATATTTAACTAAGTAGTTATTTATCACCCATATATAGTATATATTTGTATTATACTGTATATTTTATTGTATATTATAATTGTGTCACGATTATTTTCCTATTGTATCTGCAAGACAATTAAAATATTGCCAAAGAATCACATAAAACAAAAATAAAAACCTATGTACAAAAATGCATGAAGACAACACAATAGAACATGATCGTGTGACGGTTGAAAAAGTCACGTGTCATTGTAATTGACATTTAATGATTTTTGTTAATGATGATTGACACACGTTGCAGTGCCTACGCATTATTTTTACTCAATTGTTTATTATACCAAGAAAAATAATTGTACCAATTATGAATGTTGTTACTATGAAATTCGAAAAAATGTGGGTATTATCTTTTGACCATTTTTGGCGCAGCTTCTGTAAGCTCTCATGAAAAAATTAAAACATAGTCAAGAGTTTTCCAATATTTATTTTTTCTTTATTTATAACGAAAGCTTTTGAAAGGTTATTCTTATTCTTGAAATATAGATCATGACAAAACTGGATATCAAGAAAGAGAATATGCACATATAAATTTATAGCTGGGATTCCCGTTCGGAGAAACTCAAGGCGGAAACTAACGTGAACGTTAATATTTCTTATTATGCTGTTAAGCAAGGTCTACTTAGGTTTAAAAAACTTGATGGGATTGGTTTTTTTGATTGAAATATAAATATACATATTATTTTAATTATATACATTACACACACACGCGTGATATTTTAAAATATAGTTTTTTATTATTTATTTTTATTTCTCCCCGTCTCTCTTTCTTATATTGTTTTATTATAGTTATATTGGTTTAAATTGAGACGGATTTTTTTTCAAAATTTGTTATATTTCTAAAAAGCTTATTTGGTTTTTTTTTTAAATTTTAATTATAATTATTACTAGCTACTTTTAAGTAGTACAGTCCCACGAAAAACTTTTGTGCTTCCTCGTATGAAAGTTGTGTTTTATATTTTTTAATACCTATAATTATCTGACTCTTTAAACTAGTATCGCCATAATTTTGTTTTCTTGAATATATCGTTTTTTTTTTTTTAATTTTCTTGTATGCAATTTCGTCCTGACGTAATAGTTACTATTTACATGTATTAAATACAAAACAAAAAATGTATCACAAAGATTAAACCAAACCCCAGTAATAAACATTTTTTTCAATGAGGTGAACAACTAAGCACCTAACGACCTTTATCAGCGTTCGTGTCAACACATGTCACTCGCTTTTTATAAGTTATGATTTCGAAACGGTGGCTTTCCAGAATGACAATTAGATTGATGGTATTATTTTCATACTACTAGGGTGGCGAACAAGCGAACATCTGCCTGGTGGCATTTTTGTAGCATAGACAGGAGCACCATGAAGTATCAGGTAATTCGGAGTATCGCAAAAGCGTCGCTTACCTTAACCTCGCTGTAAGCAAAGCGCATTTAAAAGAGGTCTAGGTATCTTATTCCCCACAGGTACACGACACTAATATCAAAGCACTATTATGTGACTGTAATCTTCTGTAAGACTGATGACTGGGTTTCCTATTCGGGCTGCTCCAAGTTTTAAGCAAGATATTTGTTGTAAATAGTTATTGAAAATATAAATTTATTACTCGAAATTTTCTAATTAGAGTAAAAATTGAAATAGAAAAACGGCTGTATAGTTACGGAAGGTATCGAAAATAAAAACAGATAAAATTAGGAAAGCTTTCAACTAGGAGTTTAAAAACCAGAAGTGTAAACAACTGAACAACTGAAACGATACAAATCAATGAAACCTGATTATATGAGTAGAAGCTAGCAAATCCAGAAATACTCGGACATAGCAGACCTAGTTTTAGAACTGTTATAGATTTTTTGTTTTTAGATTATTTCTAGCTTACTTTTTACAGTCTGACAGCTAAATATATTTTTAGTTACAAAAAGATTTTTTTTAAATAAATATAAGACCTTTTTTATAAGGTACTGAAGTAGAGAACACGATTTAAATCTGTTCGAACGAAACAAAAAAAAAAAAAAATAACCCAACAAAGTAATTGACAGTAACTGTCAGACAGTGCAGCTAATCGCTATGTAAAATACAACATTGTTTCAACGAAGGCTTAGTTTATAAATATACGAGTATTTAATTCTTAGCGTTTTGTACCATGTATTTAGCGTATTATCAGCTTTAGGCAAAGCTCAGTATGGGGTATAAATTACGTGTGGTCATTATCATCGGTCCTTGACCTAGCTAAACGTATTCATTAGTCATGTGTAACCAACCTTGGTTGCTTCGTAGTAAGTAAATCAAGGCTACCAACAAGGATTTTATGATTTTTTATTAATTATTCATAAACTTGTACGGATATACAAGGATATAATGACTATGTTTTTATTGTCTATAACAAAGCTGAAGAGTTTGTCTATTTATTTTTCTTTTTAAGCGCTTATCACAGTTGATACCAAATTGTCAATCGTAGTTTTGAAAGAATATTGCTAATTTATAATGTAAAAATTTACAATAAGTAATTATCGTATATATTTCAAAACTATTTTTAAATGTTAAACCATCGCATATTCAAGAATACTATATGAGGAAGGAAACCTTGTAAAACATCAACATGTATACATGTCAAACTTGTAGGATGATATTTAACAAAAGTCATTAATTTCGTTTCCAGTTCACAAATGTTAAGAGTAAATGAACGTCACAGTTTTATTATACCTTCCTCATATTTCATTCGAGCGGAGTCGATGTGGCCGAGCGCGGTCTAGGTCGAATTAAATTTGGTACATTTGCGCGCCAAGGGACGTTTAAGTGATACTACAGAGGGGATAAATAGTACTAGACTTTAACCTACTTCATATCTTATGCTTTTTTAAACTTCATGACCAGTATTTATAATTAAAAAGTAATTTATAAAAAAACTGATGTACTTTTTTATACAACTAGGACGACAAACAAGTTGATATTAAGCATCTACCGTAGCATCGCAAGTGCGATCTACCTCTGATCACCTTACTCACCGCAGGAACACAATACTGCTAGAAAACAGTATTATTTAGCTGTGATTTTAAGTCGATATTACTTCGACCTTGCGAGGTATTTCCCCAGTCGGGTTGCATCAGATTTTGAGCAGGAAGATTTCCTGCAGTGGCCTACCTCAGTTGCTATTGTGCCCTATCTCATTTACAATTTTGAAGTAAAGATCAAAATAACAACGTACAAAAAATACGTAAGTATAGTAATTAAACGTCCTAATGCATCAAATGATGTCGAAGTCAATGACACTCAGATGGCTGCTAAGAAGAAACGTGACGAACTCAAAAACTTTCCTTCCAACTACGTCACAATCAAATAAAACATAATATAAAAATGTAAATACAAGTACCCTTTGACCTAGTTGATCGCAATCGCAATGGGAAGGCATAACTAGACGTAACAAAAATTTTAAACGCAAAATTTCACTTTTAAGTTTAAGTTGTGCCTTCTTACACTCCGCTACAATAGTATAATCTCCTTCTTATTTTGTGATATCTGTCAAAAAATTGCAGTTATATTAATGTATCACTGATATACAAAATTAGCGTGATATTAAGTTTATTATATTAAACATAGTACACACATTCTTTCTTAAATAAAAAAGTAACAAAATACAGATGACATTGAGTTTTGGGTGCGACGAAAGTATAACCCAGGAAATTTAACTTAATAAAAACTCCAGAGAAATATATCAAGAATCAATTGTTGATTTTAATTCATACTTATATAGTAGATCCACCACTTTCACTTATTACTTCAATCATTCGATTTGGTAAACTTGACAGTTTATTAATTGTATAATTTTTTAATTGTGTCTTGATTCATATACTGGCCACTCGTTATTGATCAACTCTTCACTGTAGTAATTGTCTAAAACTGTAAACCAGCCCTTTCGTCAGTATCCACGTCTCGGCTCCATATGTTAATACAAGCAGGACGCATTGCTGGAAGACCTATGTCTTCAAGCTTTGCGGAAATTTCAAAAATATTTTTTCTTGCTGGCGTATTAGCAATATATTTACTTATGTTTAATTTTACAACAAATATCAAGAAAAATTAGGGGATCTGCTAAACTATTGTTGCGGAGTGTAAAATTAAAATATATTTCTTGCAAAAGGGTACATACCCTTTCTAATACCATTAGTACCATTAATGCCACGCCTGTATTGCAAAAAATAAACTTCGATACACTTTGGTTTATCAATATTCCCTTAATCGACACTTAACTAGGAGGGCGAACCAATTTGAATAAATTGTGTGTTTAGCGCGACGGGCGTGAAATGTGGACATGTCGGTGGGCGGGCTTTAACCGTCCATATCCAATTAATGGATTTTAAATTACTCTTCCCGTCGTTCATAATCTTGATACAGATTCGTTACAAGTTTCTATTGATTACTATGGGATTTCGTTACACTCAATAGTTTTTCAGTACCATTGGCACCAATCTAGTTATATTAAATTTGGACAAAGCAAAGATTTAAGTATAAAGATCTCTATTCTTTAGCAAGAGCTACGGACGTCACAAGTTTACTTCAGAAAAGAGGTAAGTAGTTAAACATCCGCATCAAAGTTTCCAAGTAAACTAAGCAAATAAAAGCGTACCTCGATTAACGACTACGTACGAATTACGCAAAAACTCGAAAAAAATATAAAAACACAAACCTTTTTGGTGTTGTTGAAACATATAAACATACAAACTATTGACATTAATACGTAACGTATGGTGTTTAGAGAACATTGTGGGTGTATCTGGCGTGTATCCTTCATTATAGAATAGAATAGTTGCATACTATTTAGAAAGGATTTACATTAAACAGTCATTTAAACTTGCAGGTTATAATGTACAAGGTCTTATAGCTACGTAGCGATCTCTTCCAGACAACCTTTAGATAGAGAAAAATATGCATAGAAAATGGGAAGTGCAGCAGCGCAATTATCAACAATATTTATGAATAAAACATAATACGAAAGTAGCATCTATAATATTTTTTGATAAATAAAACCGAGGGTGCTTTAGACCACACGACTGAAGAAAAACTTCTTTAGTTGCCTCTACAGTAATCTACGAAACGCAACTCTCTCTCATTCTATCTTCACTAAGTTATATCTCCCTCTTAACTTCCGTTCGTCTCGCCCGATCACACTTTAAGTAACGCTCTTGTCACGCATTCACCAGCTTACTCCCCAAGTCAAGTGTGCGTAAATAACCGTGTTTGCTCGCAAACTAAAAAAACCGACTTCAATTAACTCGTCAAGTCCTCGTAATACAACGTAGGGTCACGAAAAAATAGTCATGTAAATACGCGTTGTCAAATAATACTCAAAAAGAATAATCCAAAAGTTCTAATCAGATCTCGATTAAATTTAAAGGAGACCACATACAAGCGTTATCTTTCGATTAAAAAAAATATTCATCGAAATCGATCGAATTGTGAACCTCCTCCTTTTTTGGGAGTCGGTTGGGAAGTTTTACTACAACAAGTACGATACAAAAAAAAAATTGTGTGTGCAATTCACAAACGACAGTAGTGAAACTTCTGAAAAGTAGTCTACGAGAGATTTATTTAGCTGAGAATATAGAACACTGTATTCTATCTCATTCTGTCCTATACATGTATCGTGCCGCATTTTCACCGAGCTTCAGATAACAAGTTTCACTTCAAAAATAGTTTAAATTAATATAGGTAAGGTAATGAAGGTAGCCCGTTGCGACTGTTCTATCGACGATTCGACGATGATCACGGTCTCGTGAAACAAGTCGTAAGCGCCATGCAAAACGCGTCGCTAACGCGTTTTGAGAAGTAATTCTATCTCATTCTCTCCTATACATTTATACGTTTGTTTCTTTATCGTGATATATTTTCGTTTCATCGAGTTTCAAATCAAAACGATTCTAAAAAGTTTCACTGCAAAAATTAAATGAAGTTACTGAAATGTAATCATTCAAACAAACTATTTAATATATATTCAAATTTACTAGGAGAACCTCAAGGTCTTATAATGATGACGATTTTGCTAAAGTACATCATATAGATTTACACGCTTAAATGGGTTTAAGATTTTGTATTATGAACTCATCACATATCAAGAATGACTATAAAAGTTCATAATCATGTTTTAGTAATACATGAGTTCACGCTATTATTGTCGAGAACTTGTGGAGGTTTACGTCCAGTAGTGGACTGCGATAGGATGAAGTGGTGGTGGTAGTGGATGTTTTTGTAAGATAAAAAATGTTTCCTAAGGACGTTATAATTCTATTGATATTACAACTTCGAAAGTTTGTGCGGATAGAAGGATGATTGCATTCAACCTGTAACATCCCACTGTTGGGCCTAGGAATAGGCCTCTTTCTCCATGTAGGAGAAGGATTGGAGCTCAATCCTCTTCACTGCGGGTTGGCGGATATTTTCCCTGCTATGAGTGACGATTGCTATCAGGTATTTATGATAACAACCAGGACCAACGGTTCAACGTGCTCTCCAAGGCACGGTGGAGAGACCCACGAGGACAGACATGTAATCAGTTCAGTTCAGTCTATTGCAGTCCACTGTTGGGCATTGGCCTCTCCAAGTTCGCGCCAGAGATCCCGGTTTGCCGTCCTGCGACAAAGATGACCAGCCCACTGCCACTGCATATTTCTAATTCTGTAGGCTATATCGTTTACTTTCGTTCTCTCGCGGATAGTCTCATTTTTAATCATATCTTTAAGAGAAACCCCAAGCATAGCATGTATAGTGGAACGGCCACTAAATGTTGAGCGACTTTAAACGGCTTCGTATGTTAACACAGACAGGACGCATTGTTCGAAGACATTTGTCTTGCATTGCGGAATCTTCGAAGTAAAGACTCGACGAAGCTTGCCAAATGCCGCCAAGCTCAAGCGAATCCTCCTATCGGCCTCCTTCTCGAAATTGATGCGGCCTAGTTGGATGGTATGGCCTAGGTAAATATAATCCTGAACAACTTCGAGAAGGGTATCATCAACCGATACTGGAGACAAACCGGAAAGAAATATTTGTACAAATACATATATTTATCCCGATCGGGAATTAAACCAGCAAAGCGTGTTTTAGGCGACTACCTGCACTACTACACCAAAAGCGGTTGATGGATGATTGGGTGTTTGTCACTCTTGCACGCGAAATCTACAACGTACGTCAATAGCTGGATATTTAGAATTACACATTGGCTACTTTTTATCCGAACATTCCCACGGGATCGGAAATTACATTCGTGAAACCGCGAGGTGCACATCGAGAATTAGAATCAAGAAATAGGAAAGTTACTAAAAATTATGTTTTGGATTTGCGTATACATAGTAAACTAATATTTAATAATTACTCAGTTAAATATTGTTTATATATGTGTATTGTATTGTTACTGACTCAACTAAAGTCGCACCATTATGTGCCACATTAAACTCCCACGTGTGTGGACAAGGCTGACCGTGTGTGGGTGAACACACGGTCAGCTTCGCGTCTACCGCGTATTTATTTTACCTAATAGGATACAATAAGAAATAACAACAAACATAATATAAAACTACCAACACGATCCGACTTTGTGTTAAAATTGAGGGTACTTTGATTTATTTTTCTCCGTGATCTCCGTGATGGTTCAAATAACATTACTTTAAAAAGATACTTTTGTATATACAGCATATAATATGTAAATTGCCTAAACGCGATTACATATATATTTTTAAAGATTTTCATCATAAATGTTCGTAATTCGAATTTTTCAATTAACAAATTGCCGTTTCCACACATTGGACAAATGTTATTCTTTAGTTAGTTATTCCCGGTGACTATACAGACTAAGATCTTAAGCCGTATTAATACAAATATCTTGTGATATAGCCATATAAAGGCATACTTTAGTTTTACTATGTTCGATACATTATTTACAGTAAAGTAAAAAAGACAGACATATCGAACGCACAGTTCAGTGTAAAGCATTCCTAAATTCCCACAATCTTAATTGGGAATTTATCATCGAACATAGCAGATGTAGGACTAATACAAATTATATCAGGGATTTATTTTTATCTATAAACTAGCTGAGCCAACACGTTATAGTGTCTAGTGAACTGTCAAGCGTGTACCTAACACGCAGTTTTAATCATCGTTACGTTTTCTAGTTTTCCAATTTTCTGCAAAATTTTCTCAATTTTTTATTCAGCAATAACCTTCTAATAAGCATTAGTAAAACTTTAAAAAATGACCCCAATTGGTCCAGCCATTCTCGAAATTTGCGCACAAATCGAAACATTTTGCGTTACATATGAAAATCTCTTTATAGTTTTAATATCTTACGATTTTAAAGCTGTTTTACATTACAATGCTAATCACAGTTTAAAACTCGGTCCGGTCTCGGTCTAGTGAAAATTTTCAACTATGAAACAATGTGAGCATTCATATTGCATACCTACGGTACAGTCAGATAGTACAATACGATCATGACGAAGCCACGATCAGGGTTAGAACAGACCGTGATCGACATTATAAATTTATAATGTAGGTAAATCGGTGATCGGTGGCAATGATTTTTCTCTATATCGAAGAATAGAGATTGACCGTTACAGAGGAAAAATAATAGGCTTCAGCCTGTAATATCTCACAGCTGGGCCTAGGCTTCTTTCCCCATGTAGGGGAAGGATCAGATCTTAATCCATCATGCTGCTCCAAGGCTGTTTGGTGGATTAGGAAATATAATAAAATTAATTTAATAATACATATATAATTTCTCGAGGAATCTATACTAGTAAGTGAGATAAATACAGAGGTAAGATTTGGTTTATTTTTCTTTGTAATGAGTTACAAAACTACAGGTTTTTTTTTATAAATTCTTTCAGCAGAGAATGCTTATCGAAAATTCGGAACAGTCAAAATTGTGTAATCAACGCGGGCGAAGCCGCGAGTCGAAAGGAAGTCCTTTATAAGTCAAACTACACTTATGACCAAATATCGATTCTCGTTGTGTTAAAAATTAAATTTGAAAATAATTGAAATAAAAAACACACACAGATATCATACAAATGTATGTTTGGTCATAAACATATGGCGATAAAATATGACACTGAGGATGTTTGTGTTGTATTCTCTGTTCTTCACGTGTCCTATCTAATTATAATTGCCATATATCACCATGTATATCTATCTATAATCTATGTAAATAAAAATGAATCGCTAAAATGTTGCTAAGTTCAAAACTCGAGGACGAATGGACCACTTCAAGGCGATTTTTTCTAAAATTCTTTTAAAATAAAACTAAAAAAATTCGAAAAACAACGATTAAATCAACTTCACGCGTTTGAGAGTTCGTAACACAGGACGTCTGTCAGGTCAACGAGTATAAAAACAACATTAATTGCTATTGATGTAAGATATTTTTGTTGTTTACTTGTTTATCTCCATCGCTCTGTCTACTATGGCTTCAGTTTCAGACATTGAAGGGCTACTTCTTATTTATTAAATAACAATACCCTACGCAATAAATGAGTTGTTATTGTTGTTGTACTTAATACCGCAAAGATAAATATTATGCAAAACCTAATTACTACATAGTCGTGCGAGAAGTTGCTTTAACTCCGGTGATCAGAGGTTCGACTCTCGCTCAGTGCATCTAAATACAAACTACTTGTACAAATATTTCTTTCAAGCCTGTTTCAGATGTTATGCATTCTCGTCATGCATTTGAGAGCAAAATCATCGGTCTCAGTTGTAAACCTGACAATAAAATAACCAACGGTACGGAAATTATCCACACTGATCCTCAAAACATCAGTGCGGTGGATTGATCTCTCTTTCTCCTATGTGGAGAGTAGGCCTATATGCTAAAAAGATAAAAGTAAGTTCAGCAGGCTTACTCTTGAAACTCAATCCTATTTGAAATTTAGGATTGGGATCGAGAACTTGTCAATCGGTACTCTTGAACACTACACTAGCGCACGATTTGACTCAATTACAGTGGAATTTTATGTAACTAATAGAAATTGGGATTTCTCGATCTTAAGCATTTTTTGCACTCTTGACAATATTTTGACGTTGACTATCGACTTGGAAATCGTGTTTGGGATCGAATTTACTCGTTTCAATAAAGTTAACTTTTTAGTGTTCGATTGTGTATCTTAAAGTTTTTATTTAATAGATAAGATAATGGCGCGACTGGCGCTTATTTATGTATATTTTTATATTATCAACAATATCACAATCACAGTATTTTGTTAAAATAGAACTAAATACTTAACAATTAGCTTTTTATCCTCTTTTAACCTAAGGTAGCAATTTTTAAATATAAATCACAGTATTTATGTTTCTAATATTTAAATAAAAAACACAGTATTTAAGTCTCCAATATCTTTTGTTTTAACAATATTAATAAACTTTTGTATTCACTAATTTAAGCTTAGCACTGGTAAAATTGCAAAAATTATTACAGAAGTAAATAAAGAAAGAAGATAAGTTAATTATAAATATAAATTAAGAAAATACGTAATCGAGATAATTTGGAATTTAGAAGTCTCAAAATGGCGCCAGTCGTGAGCTTTTTTTTAACAACAACACACATTATGCCAGAATGTATAACATATCTTGCGTTTTTATGCTTAAAAAAATCAGTTTTAGGTTTAATTTAACGAATTACAATATAATAGATAATAATTTATTATTGGAGACAAATTATAATTTAAAAACATAAAATTTTATGAGTTAAATTTTATTTTCTTATTATTTTTTATTATAATGGCTACATCGGAAACCGATCGTCAATTCGATTCCAATTTCAATTCAATTGAAAGCTCGATTTGGTCAAGAGTACCAAAATATTACAGATTGGAACTGGAACTGTATTGAATTCGTGTTTTTGTGAGATTGGGATTGAAGTCAAGAGTAAGCCTACAGTTCAGTAACGGCTGTCTTTTATTTTATTTTGATTCAATCATTTGATCAAATGTAAGTATAATAGTTATATAATCAAATAGAACTAGGCAGTTAGTAAATTCGATCGAGTCGGTTATTGTTATTATTGTTATTTTTGCTATTGGGCTGACTAGCCCGTTGGCGCAGTTTGTAGTGACCCTGTTTTCTGCTCCGGGGGTAAAAAAAATGTAGTTATACCAGTCGGCTGTTACCTATAACACAAGCATTAAGTTGCTTACTTTAGGAACAGACAATGTGTGTATTGTGTAGATATTTATTTCTTATTGTTAAACAATTAGAGCAATGTCATTACAATTACTTTAAACGTTTATAAAGGTTTGAGTAGTAGTAGGAACAATATTAATGCATTTATGAGTGGTTTTTCCTTAAATGCAGGAAATACCTAAATCTCCATAAATGTTATACCTTAGTGTATAAAACTCTGATAGCTATAACAAAAACTTTCATAGAGTTCTAAATGTTATTGATTTCATAGTTTATAATATATTTAACATATAAACGTGGTTACGGAAAGACGTGGAACTATTCTGTCTGTTTTACAAATTAGATTATTTGTTTAATTCGTCTGGTCTTCGTCATCACACAAATTAAAGTCAAATAACGTTGTGTTCTCATTGACATAATTGAAAGTCGATCAAATATGGCTATTACGACGTACTGCAGAAAATTTCGTATTTTGTTTAGTTCGTCAAAATTATCAATTATCGTGCTTTGACTTACGTTAGCTACAATTTAGGATCTTACGTATAGGAATTTTTAAAGACTTCATAAAGTTTAAAAAAGTCACACATACAATATGTTTATGACACATCCGCGCCACATAGTCTCACCATCATCATCATCATTTCAGTCTATCACAGTCCACTGCTGGACATAATCCTCCACAAGTTCACGCCAAAAATGGTGTGAACTCATGTGTGTTACCCATAGTCACCACGCTGGGCAGGCGGGTTGGTGACCGCAGGGCTGGCTTTGTCGCACCCAAGACGCTGCTGCCCGTCTACGGCCTGTGTATTTCATTGCCAGTAGTTGGATGGTTATCCCGTCATCGGTCAGCTTTTTAAGTTCCAAGGTGGTAGTGGAACTGTGTTATCCCTTAGCCGCCTCTTACGAAATCCACGGGAAGAGAGGGGTAGTCATATAGTCTGCTTATGTTTTTATATTAAAAGAAAACATTTTCTAATGAACTAACTTTCGAATCAACGAAGTAACTCGATATACGAATAGTATTAATTTTAATTTTTTTTAAAGAATCTGAACACAAACATATTGATACTTTTCTACAACCATCTGTTGCTTTCAAACTATTTCGTTTTCTTTCGACGCGTGTTGAGCTGACACCATCTCGGCTCAAGACGGTGAAATTCGGTAAATGAGTCGAAAATACACCTGGTTACAAGTGGGAAAATAAATTCTTGTGTAGAACAATCGAAATCTTTTTAACAGACTTTATAACGAAGGAGGTCGTGAGTTTCATTTGTATTTTTATCTATGTATGTTCGATTTATATATTCTACGTTGGTTATATTTTAATTGAACTAGGTTTTTGTAAATATCCTATTGCTGCATACGGACATTCTCTTCAATATATAGGCAGAGGAATTTATTTTACTAGGCTATTCCACTGTCGATTGACAGAGTTATATTTTCGTTACCATAATATTGTAAATATTTAAAACTTTAAAGTTAAAAACTTTCCACATTTTCGAACTTTGCGATCAGATTTCAATACTGTTACATATTTTATTTCGCACGACAGCGGAAGCGGACGGTATAACAATAAAGATAAACATACTAAAACCACGTAGATGAAGCCGTAAACATAAGCGAATTTTGATATTAATCGTTAAAACATAATTACAATTCTCTGTGTTAATTTGGAAACTATAAAAAATAACATATAAGCACCATTGTAATTTAATACAAATTAAATTAGAATTAATAGTTAAAAGCTAGTAAATTTATTGCTAAAAAAAGTTAATCGTTAAATGTGTACTAAGCCACTAAGCCCATTTAACTGCTACATGTATTCTCGCTGCGTATTTGGTATAATAAGGCCATATCTACTCATACATAAATTGCTTTTTAACCGACTTCAAAAAAGGAGAAGGTTCTTAATTCGACTATATTATTTTATTTATGTTAGTTATCTCAGAACTTTTTACCACCGATTACAAAAAAGCCTTAATTTTTTTCGAATGTCTAGGAGAGGATTCAAATATTATCTTTTTAAATAAGTGCATGTTGAATACGTCTATTTCTATTAACACTTTCAATAAAAGTATCTATCTATAAGTGACGGGTTTTTTAGTCATAACGAAATTACAAAAAATAAATTGTTTAATTAAGTGACAGACTAAATGACTGTACTTCAGCCTTTTAATCTTTATTTATAATGACATATCATTAGAGTGACTTGCAAAATAATACCTACTAGAACATTAAAAGTCAAACAACCGCGAACAAATATATATTTATAATACGTAGGCACTTATAATAGTTGTACCCATTCAAACTAAACCAGTTATCGAAGTAAAACTTCTTTACGCACGCTTAACTTGGGGAGTAAGCTGGTGAATGCTGAACGAAAGCGTTACGAAAAGTGTGATCGGACGAGCCGAACGGAAGTTAAGAGGTCATACATCAGTCTAAAGCAAACTCGTTTATTTATTAATAAAAAATCGTTGCATTTTACGATAGTAAATAAGCAAAAAAACCATATCGATAAAAATGTTTAACATCTGAGTTCACTTCTGAACCAACGATGAATAAAATATTGTTTCAAATGTCACGACATATTACTACAATTCACTACTAAAATGGACGACAATTTATCAGTTTAATACTTCATAGTAAATAAAATCTTTTTTATACATAATTACACAAACATATGCAATTAGCTCCATTAATATTTTTATTAACTTAAACTACGTTAGACAAAAATACAAATAAAAATATATCAAACTGAAGTGAAAAATCTCGCTTTGGAAATAGAGTAAGAGCACATGCATATTCGAAAATAAACTTTTTTACGTAACATAGAACAAAAACAGGTAATCAGTAGGTATTAGTAGATATAAAGAACAACATAAAATATGTGGAGACATTATTCAGCCGTGATAAACTTGCTTCTTAAAAACTTAAGACTTCGCAGAAAACAATCATTTGTCCCGAATACTATAGAATCAATACATAGTATGTGTATACTCAAGTCGCAAACAGTAAAGTTAACAAAAGGCTGATAAGAAAATAATTTTCACATTTATTCAATGATAAAACATATAGATAGCCTGTCTGTTGACAACAGGCAAAATACAACAGGAAATAACCGGCTGGTCCTCGGAATGAAATACTGAATCTTAAATACCTACATATTTTGTGATAAAGCGCTCGGGCGCAATATTCTGATGATATTGACATTACAACCAACGATTTACGTGAGAAATCGTAGTAGCGACTTGTACGGCCTTCGGTTGTCACAAGTTGGTCGAACTAGTTCTCAATGCGCCAGATATACTGCTAAGACAGATATTACCTGTTATCGAGGTCCGTTTCCGATTCGGTTAACAATGGGCAATGTTTTTATTCACATCTGTCACGGAAACTTATTATTTTTAGCGATATAAACAAAAACTTAGACAAACAATATTAGGGTACAAAAAATATTGAACAGTCAAAATGCGTAGGTATATATATTATATAGCTCGACGTTTGTAAGATATCAAATATTACATTTTAGCAGGAGTTCGAAATTCTATTGATTCTTGGTAAACGATAAAAAAAAAAAAAAAATTAGAAATGATGGTAATACATAATATATATAGGTATATTTATTATAAAAGATGTGCAGCCGTCCTGCACAAGTAAAATTGGTGGTATATTAGTGGTTATCTCTAATCGAAAATTGATTTTTGCGTTTTTTGAGTGCTAAATTATTACAGCACGAAAAATTATTCTTCTGACAGCTGGAACATCGCCAATGCTGAATCTCTACGTCATAATGCAATTTACTTCATAACACCAACGCTAAAAACAGAACAAATTTTAAAGGTCACTGCGGTAAATCAATTGGCAAACGTTTGCTGGAACGTGTTACCAATATCGACGCGCGCTAAATCACATTGATACCTAGACGTAAACGCTCATAAGTTCCTGTGTGCCTAGCAAGAAAGGCCTTCGACGCTGATTTAGCTCATTAGGTGTACCGTCTCCTTGTCACTACTATAACTAAAATTTAATTGAACTAGTAATAAAAAAAAAATCGTGACAATCTCAGAGCTATTGAGCAATAAGATTTTATTGCTGATAAATTAAAATTTAAATGTTAGAATTTAGTTTTGAAATTTTAGAGATATTAAGAGTAAGACGATGACGGTAGAAGATATTCTACTCAACATCAAACTCCCCTATTTTTATCGGGCATGTCATTAATAATTAAATAACAAAATTAGTATGAATCATTTACATTAATTAAGAGCACCATAAAAGCGGCGGCTCTGTAGGTGAACATATGCACAATTGAGTATTTAATAAGATCAGATTGAAGAAGATAATTATTTCCCAGCTAGTTCTTTAAAACACGTGATATAATTTTACTACTTTATCAATTTTACCACCAACATATCGCACCTTTAAAATTGAAGTGGCTTAATCCAAAATTCTTGTTTTTTAGTAAACGCCAAAAATGTAACTGAAGAATTGGCTATTTTTTAGTTTTTCGATTATAATATTTTAAGTGGTTTATGTCACAATTTTAGTTATTAACCGTAGGCTAGGAATTACTTTAATGATTGAATACTAAACCTATAGGTGTAACTAATTAGAACCTTGATTAATTAATCATTGAAAAAAAGTAACTTCTTAAACGCTAAAAAAATTAATACTATTGGCTTATTTGACTTTACAATACAAAAAATAATTGTGACTATTAAAAAAAATGGGCGATTAATTTCTGATGTTATATTTTTGCTTAGTGACTAATTTTCGAATATCTAGTTTAATTTCAAATGACTCACAGACACAGAGTCTGCTTTCATAATCATGTATTTTGAAATCTTGCCTCCCTAATCATACTTAAACACTAATCAATGCTTAGGTACTGCTACCACCATCACATTATCACGTCACTTAACAAAATTTATTTTGGTTTTATGAATGAACACTGATTAGAAAATCAGACATGAAAATTCCTTATAGATATTTATAATATTTAGTACTGAGATCAGTCATATCACACGTGGAATATACTCAACTGAGCATTATTTCCCAACAAACAATTCAACGCAATATTTGTTATACAATACTTTAAGTCTATATAATAATCAAGAGTTTTAAATAATCTGCAAATAGTAAACTTTTTATAAAAGAATATCAAACAATTGAAACAATTAAAACACTTATTAAATACTACTAAACCAAATGTTATTTAATTATATATTCGAATAACCACCTATAAAATGTTTATAAACATATCTAAGAAAGAATTAATAAAATAAAAACACATTTATGAAATCAAAACAGTTGCAAAAAACATAAATTGCTTTAAGACTAAAATGAGATCAAAATATATGACTACCGTAGTCATTAATTGCAAAATAGTACAAGATCTTAGATAATGGGACTCTATGCGCGGTATACTATGTATAATATTAATATGATTTTTAATATCTTGTACAAGACTTGGGTCAATCGGTGCTCGGCTTATAGAACGCCCTCTAAGATCTCTTATTTGTCGTCTGTTATATCTAATGTATTAATAAACAAGGTTTCACACACGCGAATTCTTTGGCTATCGACAGTAAAATAAAAGGCTGTGTTTGGTTTACGAGGATCGGCAGCATTTGTGTACTTATATTTTGGTTTCAACTCCATCATGCATGCCTTGATAAACTATCGCTTCCATTCCAAATTACTTAACTGCCAATAAGAGTCGAATATTTTGCATCTCTTCTCAGAGGTTACAGTATCAGAATAACGAAGTCTATAAGCACAACTTTCCCTTACTTTTTTGCAGGTACCTTCTTATTAGATATTGAAAGTGATTGGTAAGCTTTACCGGAATGCCGAAACGATTTAACGACATTTTGTTTCCACTGAGATGAATTGCGCAGGCGCTTCCTAGATTTTTTATTCTGTGGAAGTAATTTAGAGAAAACAATTGCATCGTTAACATAATCTTATCCAAAGGTAGTTTCGAAAAGTTTTCCTTAAACACTCAACTCAACACTCTTTGGATTTATTTTAAACACAGTATTACCTTCGGAACTTGCTGTTCTCATCTCTACACACTTTTCTTCCGTTTTATTTTCATTCTGGTTTAATAGTTGCAAAATAAGATATACCCTTCTTTTCATTATTGGTTTTAAACTTTAACTAAATTAAAGCTCTCTAAGGCACACAGCATTCAGTAAATAATAAACATATTTACGTATGTCTCCGTAGTTACAAAATCGGTTAGGAAAGTAAAGCTTTAATATAAATTAACGCTCTATCCAACAAGCAATATTTAGTAATAAAACGACGGCAGTACAAATACAATACCACAATATCATTATTATCAAAACGCCCAAAACCAAAAAGAGTCATTACAAAAATAAATGTCGAATGAATAACTTACTTTACATTTAGTATTGAAACGGCGGATTACAGTTTACGTCGCTCACGGAGCAACTGTGCGGCACCCAACGTTTGCGAGGCACGCGCTGTATTACGGCGCGTGATTTAAAAGAGACAGAAATAGTACATTTGTCCTTTTTTGGGCTAAAAGAGTCTGTATATATTTAATAAACTGATAGAATACACGTTTATAAGTCGTTTAACTAGCTTCACACTATAAATAAAGACATTCTGTAGTATATTTAGTATCAGCATTGCACCCATGCGAAGCCGGGGCGGGTCACTAGTATTTAATAAGCTGATAGAATACACGTTTATAAAGTCATTTAATGTATAAAAGTCATTTTCTTAAATTTTTTAGTTAAGCCACTTTAATTCTAAAGGTGCGATATTACAACTGTTTTTATTATAGTTAGTATGACTCAAAATTCATTAAATATATCATATATATGTGTTCAGTGTAATCATACTGATTAAACATAGTAGACTACTACTAAATCCATTAAAATTGTTTCCCCTTTATGACTCAATATCAATAAGAATATGTTATAGATATATTTCAGCAAAACTGATTAGATGTAAATACAAGAAATCGTTCGTAATAGTTACAATTATCGAATATTGCGTATCGCCAACAATGGGCGTTTAATATTGACCCTGTTCTGCCCATAATTCAATGCCAAGGGTAAAATATTACAATAACCGTGGCATCTTTAAAACTGAATATTTGATATTATATTAACGAACTAGATGTGCTCGAGACTTCGTCCGCGTGGTGTGCTTACAGTGGCTTTACATGTTCAACGTGATTCTTTAAATTGGCATAACTTTTTTATTTATAATCCTATTGATATGAAACAAATACTGTAATATGTGTAATAAATGTTAAGCTAAGCTTACCACAATATGTCAGTAAAAACCACATCTAAATCAGATAAGCCATTTCTGAGATTAGCGTGCACAAAAAAACAGACAATCAGACAAAAATTCTGACAATCATTGTTTTATGTGCTATTTGTGTTGATAAAGATCCCAATATTTTTTTTCTCATATATTTTAAATGTACAGACAGCGACCAGATAGATTTTTATTATATATATGTATTGATTGATAACGATTCGTAAACATAAAATATTCATTGACAAAAATATTTTATGTAACGAAGTATCTTGAAGGGTTAATACGCGTCATATCCGTAATAAGGTGACTAACGCCAAGCATGTAAGCGATCACTTGATCATAGTAATAACAACCATGAGAAATAGGTTTATTATATTGCAATATAGGTAGCGATTATTATTTAAAGTTATTAATAAACTATTAGTTATTTATCCTAACCTGAGGTAACCTTAACTGAGGTAGGGCACAGCAGGAATTTCCTGCTCAAAATATGGAGCAGCCCGACTGGGGTAGTACCTCGATCACAGCAAAATAATACTGTTTTCAAGCAGTATTGTGTTCCTGTTGGTGAGTAAGGTGACCAGAGCTCCTGGGGGGATTGGGGATTGGGTCGGTAACGCGCTTGCGATGCTTCTGGGGTTGCAGGCGTCTATAAGCTACGGTAATCGCTTACCATCAGGTGAGCCGTACGCTTGTTTGCCGACCTAGTGACATAAAAAAAAATAAATAAATAAATCCAATACCTATTAAATTGACACAAATTTAAGTCTTAAATACAAATGTTTATACATATTATTGATCATCACTGTTTCAACTACAACTATTTAACATTATTTGTGTTAAATTCCTTACCCACACCAATTAGCAACTATGGTGTAGTGGTGCGAGTAGTTGCCTAAAACACCGACGATTTGCGGATTCGATTTCTGCTCGGATGGATATTTTTATTTCTACACATATTTATTTTAAGTTTGGATGTCTGTCCTTGGTACACAGCACTGGTTTGATTGGCTATTGCGCTGGCGGTTGCGGGTACCAACCACGCACATGACAATCATTTGTATTGGCATACAGATGCTTGCCGTGGTCTGGCTGTTTGTGCAGTCCTTGTGGGTCTCCCCACCGTGTCTCGTACAGTACGTTAAACCGTCGGTCTCGGTTGTTATCATTGATACAACCGAACTTTTAACAACTTACTCGCCAACCCGTAGTGGAGCAGCGCGGTGGATTATGCACCAATTCTTCTCCTTTATGGGGTAAGAGGCATATGCCCAGCAGTGCGATGTTACAGGCTGAACAATGTAAACATTAAACTTTTTCCGTTACGCAGTATTAAGGAGTAAAAGAGCTCGACTATGAGGCTTGACATTTACAACACTTCACGTTTATTTGGTAAAATAATCAGAATGTATCCATAGTACTTCAATATAAAACTATAAACTGCTAACGTATAAATACAGAACTTAATAATTTTAAATACTTATTTGTCGCTTGTGCATTGTTATATGTATTATTCTAATCACCATATATTATATTTTTAAACAGTGTTTTTAGTTTCAAACGAAATGAACCTGAAACCAGTACAACGCTTAAAACAAAAACTCGATTTGTTGTATATCCAGTCACGATTGACCTATAAAATACAAAAGCGAACTTAAGCAACGTTACGTTTCAAAGAAGTGGCTATCAGACCCAGGGCTGATTCTAATTCGCTTGTTTGTTATACTTAGTCTCATTGTCCTGCAAATACAATACCTAAGTTATTTTAGTATTAGTAGACCTTTTTTTTATTTTTAAAGCTTACCAATTGCAAGTACATTATCTATACAAATAAATAAAATTTAAGTGTCTGTTTGTAAATTAACCGCTTTTTAATAGATGCATATGTGTGGATGTATACACGGTATATATATCAAAACATTTTTATACAATTTTTGTCTGTCTGTTTGTCTGTTTGTTCCGGCTAATCTCTGAATCGGCTGGACCGATTTTGACGGGACTTTCACCGGCAGATAGCTGATGTAATAAGAAGTAACTTAGGCTAATTTTATTTGAGAAATTTATTTATTTTATAACTCTACGAATTGAACTATAACTTTTTGTTAAATTCCACGCGGACGAAGTCGCGGGCACAGCTAGTTTAAATATAAAAGCATTTAGTCTTCTACCTTACATTTTATCACAAATGAATTCAAGCACAATTAAAAATTAAGTTACGTGATATATTTTTTCATGCATAATTCTTTGCATTATATGTACGTAAACAAAGTCCGTCAAGGGCCCATAACTAAGCAAGGGCTAACTTTCCTTAACTACATTGATCTATTATTTATATTTCCGATATTTGTAATTATGAATATATGTATAATATCTGTAATTTTTTCTACTAACAATAATACAACGATCTAAACTTTCAATGTCAAACAAATACAGTCATATGAATGAGCACACACTTAATACACGGGTTACAGACGCGATCTTAAATGGAGGCAATAAATATTAATCAAGAATCATTTCTCATCATTGATATGCATAACCTTGTATTAAGTTTCATATGTTCAAAATAAAAAAAAATATTTAAGACTAACAAAATTATATATTTAAAACAATATAGTGGTTCCGTAACCTTTGCTGCGGTCGAGTGTAAATGAGCAGCGTGATTAGCAATACGTGGTAATTAGAAACAATTATCGCTACAGTCTGCAAACAATTAGCGATGGGCAGGCATTACCAACTATTACTCCATATGAGGAAATATCGATACTGCTTTAACAAGAGTGTTTGCGGCAAAGGAAAATTACAATAATTTAGCGCTAGGAAAATAGAATGCGTGGAATTCAGCAATTTTTGTAAATTTTTATCACGATTACAATTTAGATATGATTTGATGCTGTCAATATACATACAGGTTTTTTTTTAGTATTTTCAGAAGCAATGTATTTTTAATATATGAGATACATATTCTTATCAGAAATGTTTAACTTACGAAATATTAGTGAATTATATAAATATAAACATAAGATACAGTGTTATAACGAAAACAAAAAATACACATTACAAAGTAATATTGCGTTTTTAAAGTACAAAAAAAAAAAAAAATTGTTAATATTGTATATTTTTATAATTTACCAGCTGTGCCCGCGAGTTCGTCCGTGTGTTTAACAAAAAAGTTATTGTTCAGTTCGAAGAGTTATAAAATAAATAAATTTCACAAATAAAAGTAGCCTAAGTTAGTCCTTATACATCAGCTATCTTTATCCAGTGAAAGTCCTGTCAAAATCGGTCCAGCCCTTTCAGAGATTAGCCGGAATAAACAGGCAGACAAATGAAAAAAATGTTATCATGGTATATGTACCATGTATACATCAAAATACCTTTAGTAAAAAGCGGTTATTTTAATATTGCAAACAGACACTCCAATTTTATTTATTTGTATATAGATGTATAGATTTATTTGTTTGATACTGTTTTCCGTATTAAACAAATAAATCAATTCTTTTTTTTTAATAATAAGAATGGGGGCAAACGAGCAGACGAAGCCATCTGATGTTAAACGGCTACCGTCGCCCATGGACATCTGCAACATAAGAGGAGTTGCAGGTGCGTTGCCGGCCTTTAGGAAAAAGATGCCTATACACTCGACGCTTGAAAACCCCCAAATTATAGCGCTCACGGAAAACCTCAGGAGGAAGGTCATTCCACAGCTTGCATGTACGCGGAAAGAATGCGCGTGAAGCTCGCACATTGGTCGCAAACCATGCATCCAAATGGTGTGAATGGAACTTAGTCCTTCGGCGAAGGGTACGATGGTAAAATCGTGACGGCGGCACCGTTTTTGATATCAAATACTTCGTCAGAACACTCACCGTTGTACAGACGGTAAAAACACACAGAGAGCCAACGTCTCTCCTTATGCTTAAAGGTCCTAAATCGTCCGTGAGTTTGGGATCGTCGACAATACGAATTGCCCGGCGTTGGATGGAGTCAAATGGATGGAGTTGGTATTGAGGGGCACCTGCCCAAAGGTGCGAGCAATAGTCCACATATTCATCCTAATATTTTTATATTAGGGCACAATTTAAAATATATCTGTTATATCATTAAGTAATTAATTTATTTGAAGTATAACTAAAATCAAAAATAAAAAAAATGTAATAGAAATATCATTTCGTAAATGAATACAATTCATTTGACGTGAACGAAAGGTACTAAATGATATCTAGATTAAAATGGATACACAATCTAACAATAAAGCACGTCTATTGTGGTGTAACTTATCAGCTGTGTAACAAGTGATTTCAGCAAGGCCGTTGAGAGGTTTACTTAGAAATATCTCAATTGTCTTAATAACGAGATCAATTTTCGTTTACTATCAAAATGAAAATTTTTGACGGTCGATAAAAACTCGAATAAAATATTTTATCTTCTACAAATTGAATTTATATACTTTCGTTGAAAGATTAAATTGATTGTTGATATGATATGATAGGATAATTCATTGCTGATAAAATTCGAGACAGTTGCTGAATGACATTACTATATTCAAACTAGCCAACTCGGCAAACTTCGTACCAACCGCCTTATTTTTTCCCCTCAAGTTATTGATTTTTTTTTTCATTTATGCAAGCCTTTGATAATAATGAACACAAAAATATAAATTTTCCGATTTGGTGCCGACGCTCAGAAGTTATGCGCATTTCGGCGTTCCATTTTTATTTGTATAGAAGATCTAAAGCTAGATATGAATATAGATTACATTGAATCGAAGTAGTACAAAATATTTTCAATACTGAAAGAGAAGTAGATGTGCTCTTTGTAAGCTATTAGAAGCTAGTGGCTTCACAGAAGTCGGATAAGGGAAATTAACACGGAAACCCTGAGAATGCCGGTCTAATATTACTACTAGTTGTAAGGGTTAGCTACTGATTTTTCTATTTATAGTTTTAGGTAAAAAATGAATATTTACTTCATAATTTATATGCAACAACCAAATTTGACAAAGTGTGCAAAAGGGATTTTTGTAGTATTTTCTTATAGTTACTTTTACTTCTTTTAATTTAATCAGTAAAAATTTTCATAAACAATAGTTGTTTGAATTGTTTGGAAAATTATTGTTCGTGTTTAAAGATTGGCAGCACGCCATACAAAATATTCGTTTTTTCATAACTATTAATCGCAACTGTTACTTCATTCCCGCTTAAGAAACGACGCCGATCCATACGTAGATGGTTCTGCTATTTTAATCCTAACACGGTCTACTGACCTATATCCTATTCTCTCTTAAGTCGTTATTTATACAACTATAATAAACATAATTTATTTAAAATATAATAGAGTATAGCAAACATTATCAATCTTCGGATCTGTTATTACTTCTAAGTTTTTTAGCATAAAAATAATAACCGGATTTCAAGTAAGAAAATGCATATTCATTCTAAATTTACTTAATATAATTAGGTACATATATACATTATTACCATTACATAATAAAACTTTAATATAACATATGGAATATATTATATGTATACGCAAACCACATTAACAATTCTATGACTGGCAGGTATATATTTCGTTTTAAGCTTTTATTATTTTTAATTATGTAGTTTTTAATGAATTCTCAGAAAATAAAGTTATTATTTACCTTTAAATATTAAATTATCTTACTAATTTATTTATCTCTTAAATATGAATATATTTTAGAAACCAAGCAAAAGCAAAATAACAGCAAAAACGGATCGATACAAAGTTATTTAAAATAGCTTATGTCACAAGACGATTGTGTTCTCTATGCCTAATCCTATAAGGAAATCACTACCGCATACCTTACAATATAACACGATTGATTTCTACGTAATATATTTTTTTTTTTGTATAATATCACCGTACATAAAGAAGAGACCTGGTGAAATATGGTATCAATAACATATTCATCGTGACAACGGTATTTTAGTAATAAATATTTATGGAGCTGTTTTCCATAATTATAATAACATGTTTATTTCGAGCTATTGTTTTATTCGGTCCCGTGAGGCTGAATTGACCCTTTCAAAAATATTGAACTTTATATTAATAATAACAAAACATTCCTCTTAAATATTTACTGGGAAACATAGAGCATAAATAATAGAGATACATTAAGAGAACTAGAAAACAGTATCACTACAATTTCAAGAGAGAAAAAAAATGTCTATTAGAGAGATTGTTTTGCTCACTTTTAAGAATTAACATTTTGAACGACTGAAACGGAAACAAAACAAAAATTACGTTCATATCGATGTATTAATTTGTAATTTGAACAAGTGGCTGCGGTTTATCGTTAACACCAGCTGCTGTGACGCATGCTTCGTTAAGCAGAACAATACATTTTATATGATTAGTGCAAAGTCGGGAGCCTTTAAATCGGTTGAAAGATAATAGTTTCTAACTAAACTTATAACGAGGTAAATTTTATATGAACAAAATATAAAGATAATTAGCAACTTAGTTCTCGTATAATTTAAGCTGATGTGACTTTAATTTATAATTCAGACTACGTTTATGAAATAAACTTTAATTTCAAACGACAATCGTCAGTGGTTTCCTAGGCTAATAAGAATCTCATTTAGTACAAATATGTTACTTATAGGAAATATAAGTAATAAGATAAAAGAGAACATTTATATGCAATAAGAAGAAAAGATCATATTTTATATAACTCGCAAAAAAATGTTGATACAAAAAAGTAATATTAGGTAGTATTCTAGTTCTGTCTCTATTTCTTAAAAGTTTAAAAAAAATATTATTTCGTTAAATATTATTTCTATTGAAAATACTTGAAAATTCAACTAATAAAATGCAGTCCACGTTGTCGTTTTATTAAATAATCGATATGTATTGAGGTGGATCCGTCTAGACATGACACACGCTGTGCAGTTTTGTGCACGGGGCTTAATCTAGACCAGTCATCTATAAAAACAATAAACTATTTTTATTCTAAGCCAGATAATTTGTATAGACCACACAATATATGCACACCTGTCACTTACCGCTCGTACCGTCACGTACCGTTATGTACGTATAATTACATTAAATGAGATGTAAGGGATTCCTAAACCAATATCAATGTTTCTTTTATCATTAAAAAGCTGTATAATCCACAAGTAGTATAGGCTATAAAATATCACGCTGTGACTCATATTTACGCCACAATGGCCAACATTAACATCAACGCGGAACGACAGAGAAACTTCGCGGCAGATCTGATACAATATAAAGGTTATATGATCATTATTCTAATAAATTGTGTGCCGTTATAAACGCGTTATATATATAAACGATTCTATATACAGAGAGTTACGAGTGTAAAAAATTAATAAAAAACATTAGTTGTTTTTTTTATAAAATCTTCACTAGACAATATAATATTTTATTGCTATAACATAATATAAATAATAAAAACTTAAAAAACACGCACACACAAATATGTAAAACAATTAAGCAATTATCACCTGTTTTATTAATGTTCAAATCAAAATCATGTTCAATTGAATCAAACTGTGCGTTTGTTTAGATATGTACATAAATATTATTGTGTAGCTTTTAGTTATTTTGAGATAAGGCATCGTAATAGTAATGGACGCTTTCATGATCGAGACCGATTAATTATTATGAATCATTTATTTTAGTTATCCCTTGCTTTAAATGATTGATTGTTCATTTAATAAATATAACTATTTCGATTGCTCATAACTATAAATGGAATTTGTTTTAAATCTTTTTTCACTTGAGATACTTTGTAATTGGGAATACTTAGAAATTTTACCTCTTTTTACCGTGTTTTCAGACCTTTTTTGACATTGTTATCTGTCAGTCTACATTTTGAACATTTTTTGGCAATTTTAAGTAATGCCAATTTCTAAAAATAAAGCTCACAATTAAATATACATGAAAAGCATTCCAGCAATTTAAGTTCTACCTTCAAAAATATTAAGATAGTGGTCAATATTGTATAGTCAAATGGGGGGATTCGAACGCAATTCGGATTATCACATTGTCTTGTTTTTTGTAACCAAAACTCATTTCCAATTCACGTTTTCCTATCACGTTAGCTTGCAAACCCGCTTGGAGCGTAATACTATTTTTAATAGCAACAATGCATTCATGTATTTTACTCGAGACTTTTTAAATATGTATATTTATAATCATTACTTAGTATAAAACAAACTTTAAACCTACGCAACGGATTTTGATGCGGTTTTTTAGTAAATAGAGTGATTCCAGAGCAAGGTTTATAGGTATAATAAATCCATAATATAATACATGCATAATATAGTAGAGGAACACTGATAGTTTTTGCAACGTGTTGTTTTTGAAGCCGAGGCGGGTCGCTAGTATATACATATAATATGTTTACATACATTCATGCTTGTCTGTTTCTAGGGTAGGTAACTGAATGGCTGTGCTTTGATATTTGGTAACAGTCGATTGATAAACATATAAAATCTTAATTATAATATATTTACATAATAAAAAATATAAATCAAACAAAATTCTGTACACTTATATTTATTACATTGCACATATGAACCACACTTAAGTAAACTTATCTCAATTTTAGGTTTAAAATAAAGAAAACCTTTGAATATTCATTTATAGATAGGAAGCGGCAAACTGGTAACACGCTAACCTTCCACTACATCCTGAACTCAAGCGTGCATTACAAGTTTAATCTTAATCGCATACTTCTGGTTTTAAAGTTTCATCAAAAACTATGTATTACATATTTTCACGAGATTGGCTGAGAAATGCATGTGTGTTCTATTTTCAGGTTTTTGTTTAACAGCTACTGCATCGGTGGTTATTAAACAACCGTTTTAAATATATCATTGAGTGAGATTGAATGCAGCCGTACCACAACCCAATATTCTTCTAATGTTATAAATTCAATTTAACGGTTATTTGTTTCTCTTTTAAACCGATTGGAATCGGATCAGAAGTTACTTGTGCAAAACCTTGAGACAGTACATACATATTCCTCTACAAATTAGTACCATATTCTAATTCTTAACCGAACACCGTCAATTAATGATTACGTTCCGTTGAATGTGAATGTGAAATTCGCTGCGCTCCGCACAAGACCGGGTTGCCTCGATCTTGCGTGTGCGACACTGCATTATAAGTGAACGACCTCAATGGGAGTACATCGAGTGAACTACATTAGAACATTCCTCAAAGGACATAAATTCGCTTTCACTCCGCAGAGCGCCGGTAAAGGGCACGGCCTAGCTGGGATAAATTATACGTTATAAGCGCTTAATGCACTTAGTACATAGATCTTAATACATTTCGTCTGATCCGTTTGCGCAGTTGGCAGCTGTTTTGCTTTCTTCCCTTTGATTGGGGCGATTTCCACCCTGAGACCGGATGAAATATATTTATGTCCATACACTTATATATGCTTTATATATAAGTAGGTACGTCTTGACGTACTTATACATAAAATGTCATAACATAAAAATGTGTATATTAGTCGGCTGTTACAGTCTTAGTATTACGTTTCCACATAGGGAACAGACGACCGGGTGTGATATGTGAACCACATTTATGTATCAATTCGACAACCCCATATTACTGAACAAGTATTTTATATTTACTTAAACCAAACTTTTTTTTTTTATTATATGACCAATGGCAATTAATTAAAATTGATTGCTTATAATACATAATTATAACAGTGAGGATATCTTTAACAACATTCATTTATTAATTCAAAAATCGCTTGAAAGTGGTTGATAATAGGTTGAGTGCTTTTTTAAAACTGTAATTATGACTTTGCTAGAAATACATTAGATATCGTATTGGGGAAGTCTTCAAAGAACAAATAAAAATGCTTTTACTACATAACGTATCTCGGTGTTTAGTTAAACGATAAGTTACCTTTAACGAGTATTATAATTTATTAATAAATAACAACATAACGGATACAAGATTACTTAAATTATCAACGTATAGATTTTTTATTGAAATCTATCAACAATTAATAAATAACGATTTATAAATACAAAACGCTTTTAAGTAATGAATGAAATAGCGTGTCAGACACGAACAAATTATAAGTAAGCTTATTTTCTTTGAAGAAATATCAAAAGTGATGTTAAATTCTTATTATTCTTATTATTAAATATTTTTATTTAAAGTTACTTATAATCACATAGACTCTTCATTTTTACTTAGCAATATACTTTTGAACTGTCCACGGTCTGGTTCGCGTTATCCGAGGTGTTTTCATACTCCAACTTGTCGCACTTCCTATAACGCTAATTCGTTTTTGATCAGAGCTTGTCGTGAATACAATGAGCATTTTGAGAATTTTGATTTATTTCATTTATCTTTAGCTGACTATAAAAAGCAATTATCGAATTTCATTAAAACAATTTAATGTGAAATGAATTTTATTGATAATTTGTGCTTTTTGTTTTAGAGTTTTTGATGTTGATTAGTTTAGTATAGCTTATTATTACTTTAGCGTGCTTTTATGAATTAATAATGGGCGGAAACTTTGCTGGATTTTGTAAAATTAATTTGTGTTAATATTTTTTAGTATGTGTCTGTTTGATTCCCAAATATTAAATGAATAAATTCTCAAATTCCAAATTTTTAGTGTCAATGTAAAACAAAAGTTTACTGACAAATCTACACTTAAATATAATTATTCTAAAATGATTTTCAACACGCATAATTTAAAAATAGTTTAAAATCGACGTTGGTGAGGACAACTGTATTAAAGATAATTGTAATAGTTTATAGGAGACAATAATTTTTCCCTGTTGCGTATGTTGAACTGTTTTTTGTTTACGAATTTTTAATGTTTGTGTAATGTTGATGTACTTTAAATAAATAAGTAAATTAAAACAATTATATCATCAAATAAAAATATTTACTTTGACAAACACGTCGATATAGCGATGAACCCTTACGATCATAAACTTCCTAAGCATTCGAAACTTTTACATAAAACCTCACACGTAACTGGAAACTTATTAGTGCGTAAACAGATATTATATTATGTAGGTAATAGATTTAAGCCGACTATTAGCTATGCAGGCAGTCTGTTACACGCGTCTGAAATGTTTTTATTAAATTGTAATTTAACACATTATTACGAGTCTTTCTTTGACTTATTTTATATTACTCATTCATGGTGGTAGCTTCTATGTAAATTGCTTTTATACGTGTAATGACTTAAATGGACACACCAATATAAAGCTAACAATTCTAGTATAGTTTATTACTGGAAATCTCCGTCCGCTATGGAGCGAACGATCTCGTTAAACGCGAAAACCTATCGTAAAATGGGCAATATAAAACGTGACGTAAATCCACGAAGGCGATCAAGAGCGAGTGGTCCTTACGCGCCGTGCTTAGGAAATACATTGTATTTTACAATATAGCAAAGGACTTCGAGAACCTTGATACTTATTCCTACTATTCCAAAGTTAATTGTTTATACAATTTGGGCATATGGTAAAACCGGGATAGATGCCGCAGTGGGATAGATGTCTCATGTTCTAAAAACCTAACATCCCGAACTCACAAATAAAAATTAATTGCATAAGTAGGAGACGAAGTCACCCCGTACCTCAGATACCCACAGATATTCGGGTGGCAAGGACGTTTGGCTCGTGTGTGTAATTGTCTCCGTGGCGAAATTTACAAACACGTCAAAGTTTTAAAGGTTAGTATTTAAGGTTGTATAATTTTATAAATAGTAATAAATTCCGTTATATTTTTTATCACGTCAATATACTGGGTCATTGAGTCTGCATATAGTTGTAAATAGATGCTATTTTGTTTATAATTTATTTAAAAAATACGTGGGCATCTATCCCAATCACAAAGGATAGTTGCCCTGATTTTTTGAGGTATAGGTGCCCTTATCTATCCCTTCATTCACCATATACAGAGTAAGTTTATTAATCTTATTACAAAAAACTGACCTAGTACCGAGATTAAATCAAGACTAAGAAGTCCAGATTTGTTACGGTATTAACGATAGACCTCGGACTAAAATTCATTCTTATTACAAATCGAGTACCAATCGTGGTCTATCAAGTACCAAAGATCGCCCTGGCTTAAATTGTATCCACAGATTGATGAGCAACAAATCATTCATTCGTTCGTTCAATATTTGATTAGTATGTTACACCGTTCCTTTTCATTCAAAACTTGCTAATGTGTAATAAAAATAATGAAGAATACATCAATATTTTTGCTAATAAAATTTATTATGTTATTTAAAACATCTGAAATCTTTATTACTTTGTACTTAGAAATAGTTTGAATTTAATTCTTGTTTATGACACACGTATATTTCTCAGTTGTTTTTTAGATAGCTAGCGTATGAAGGAATGAAATACAAAGCGCGAGTAGTTTTATGTTAACGAAAATTTTCGAAAATTTATATATTGTTATTGTAACGTGTCGCGTCAAAAACACAGCCGCTATTGTTCATTGATTCTTGATTGATTCTTAATAGACGGTACGTTGTTCTTAAGAATAGTACCTATAATATTTTTTGTTCTGAATTTGTGTGCGACGAACGTTACTTGTGCTGTAAAATGGATAAACAAAAGAAAAAAAGGGGTGATAATTGGACTTCTGAAGAAAAGGTTAGTTTATTTATTTAATACAAACATACATGAAACATATCAGAATTAAATAGAGTTATTATATATTATATAAAAATAAGTATATCAATGACAAAATACAATACAACAAAATTACAGAAATAGAATGTTAAATTACTTATTAAGGATGTCACAGGAATTATTTTTAATGTTCAAATCAACATACATCTAGTTCATTTAATAACCTCTCAATATAATTAATACGAATTTTCATGTTATACTAGGAAATATTACGTCAACTTGTTTCCCAGTCTGCACATATATTAGAAGATAAGTCAACAAAAACGAACACAAATATGTTGAAATCTAAAGAATGGAAAAATGTAACCATGAAGTAAGTAATGTGTAACGTATGTAATTTAACTGGCCTACCTGTAAATACCTGGCTATACTATGTATGAAATTGTTACTTTGGCAATAATTATTTTTTTTTTTACATGTTTACAGGCTAAATGAAATTGTAGGCTAAATGAAATTGTAGGAAAAGCAAGAACTGACACAGAAGTAAAATTGGCTTGGAAACGAATGAAGTTGACAGCCAAGGCTAACTTGTCTCTTCACAGAAGAGAACAGTTCCAGACAGGAGGTGGTCAAAAGCCCCCATCACCTTCTCCAGTGGACTTGGAAATTAAATCGATTGCTCCCTGTGACTTTGTCGTAGACGTAAATAATTATGACAGTGATGCTGTGGTAAGTAAGAAGTGTTAAAGCATACAAAAAGAATTTCTATTCTATTTATAAAAACAAAAGATATATATATATATAATAAAAAAATGTGAGTAGCACTCACAATATATGTCTATGTTTAAAAAATGCTGTACTGTACATATATACATATCTCTTTGGTGTTTCCAAAAACTTCCAATCTCCTCAATTCAATTGATATTTTTTTTATAAACAGAAATGATTTGCATATATCCAAGTGTAATCTTTGTGGTAATACCTCCTTCAGATTACAATTCCACCCGAGATAGATAATAGTCCTATGCCTGGCTCTAGTTCGGAGTACAAAGAACCAATTTTATCTGCAGATAATACAATTAACTCAACTAATAAAGAAATTAAAGGTAAACTAGATTCCTACTAGACTATATTCCTAGACTAATGTTTGTAAGAAAATTGGTTTTATTTATCTTTGTTTTTCTTTTTCAAGCTGTTATAGATATGCCTAAAAATACTGAAAAGAAGGACAAAAAGGTCTCTCATAATAGGTATGTACATGTGTTTGAATAAATAATATATTCACACTTTAAATTTAAATATAAAAACAATTAATAATGAAATATTTTAATTTTACAGAAGTGAACAAGGCCGTCAAGCTATAATAAACAGTAACATAGATTTTAAGAAAAAAACAATTGGAAATGTTGGAGGTGGAGCACAAATTCAATGTAAAAATATCAGAATTAAAAATTAAGAAACTTGAATTAGAAATTGAACTTTTGGAAAATCAAAAAATATCTATTGCTAAAGAACAAGAAAAAAATAACAGTTAGAAAAATAAAATGTGATTATGTAAAATTATAACTAAAATTTCAGATAACAATAAAAATTTAATAGTACCATAACATGTAGCCACATTTACTACTGTTTATAATAAATGCTGGGTTCTTATATTTGAAAAGATTTATCCTGTGATTAAAGTATGTATTTAATTAAAGCAAAAAAAAATAATTATAAATATAAATAAAGATTTAAGTACAAATATTATTTATTTATTTAATAAGGTTTGCTAGCAGTTGCTACATTTATAATACATTACAATATTAATTTTATCTAGACTACATTTCTAAATGCACAACCATATTAAAGCAAACACGACATGCATAGTTATCCTGTTAATGTAACAATAGTAGAGAACTTGATCTTTAAATTTTGTGGTGCCAAACAGTAACATATTATTATAAGAGAAATATTATCAAGATTAGTATGCAGAAATTTGTATAAGCCAGTATTTGACTAAGCCAAAATAGTAAAGCTTACAAGAACATTTATCAGTGGAACTTAATTCATAAAATGAACTCAAATTACACTTAGCTCAGACAAGATACATAATGGTTTGAATTAATCAGTGAAATCAAAAATTATCAAATCAAATCAAATCAAAAGATATTAAACTGTAAGTGAAACTGAATTAAGTAGGACAAGTCCGAGTCAAGTTGTCATGAATTAAAACATTAAATTAATCAAAACCTAGTCCAGAGATAAATAAAATTCAATTTTCATACATTAAAACATAACATATCAAACAAAATAATTATAAAAAAGAAAAAAAAAAATAACAACTAAGGTACATAATTATAATTATTATTTACAATATATATATATATATATATATATATATATATATATATATATATATATATGTTATTAATTATTATAGTTATGAAAAGTATGTTTCAATAAACTGCCTTCTCCTTATATTTCCTCTAATAGGGTTTGCAACATATGGTTGCACTGGTATATTATTTTCAGTATGAACATGCCTTTCACCAGGAAATAGGTCTTCCTTCATGTCAATGGCTATATTGTGAAGAACAGCACATGCAACAATAGTCTTCCTGGCGGTTTCGATATCCCCATACAAGCCTCTTAGCAGGCAGCGGAATCGTTGTTTCCACAAACCAAAGCATCTCTCAATGGTGTTCCTGGTGCGGATGTGGCTCCTGTTGTACCTTTGTTCTGCCTCTGTTTGTGGGTTCAACAATGGGGTAAAAAGATATGGTGTGCAGGGATAGCCACTATCACCTAGGAGTAAGCCAGAGAATGCACCAGCTTCAAACCTCTGTTTCAAACGGCACTCCCTGAAGATTCTAGAGTCATGAACACTGCCACGCCATCGTGTCACAATGTCCATGATTTTGAGATCTGCATCACAGACTACCTGAAATTTGTAAATAATTATTTACACTTTTTAATTACACAAAATTAAATAATTTTATTTCATAAAGTGAATTATTTTAGTTACCTGTACATTAATTGATGGAAATCCTTTCCGATTAATGTACAATAGACCTCCATCAGCTCTTATTTTTTTAATCTGAATATGAGTGCAGTCTATTACGCCTATTATTTTTGGGAAATTGGCAATGCTACGAAATTTCCGCATGCTTTCTTCTTGTTCATCCAAAGTTGTAGGCATTTTTATATATCTTTGAGACATATGTGCTAAAATGCTTGCTATTTTTTTGCATGTTTTACTTATTACTGACTGGGATACTCCATGCAAATCACCAGTATCGTCTTGAATCTGTGAATAATACAAAAATTACCTTTTAGCCTTTGAGACATGCTAGCATTGTTTGTATTATATATCATGTTTTTATACTTACTTCATGACGAGCCCAGTTGCGTATCGCGCAAACTACTTGCAACTCAGGACTAAGAGCCTGTCCTCGAGTATCGTAAGCTAAATCCTCGCGTATTAAATCAATTATTTTTAATCCAAACCTCTTGTTGAACCTATATTTATACCGGAATTCATCATCATTTAAATCAAATGGATTCACGCGATTACGAGGTATGTTAGATCGCCGGTATGTTTCCAACACATCCAAGTCTTCGAAATCCATAGAATCAATCGAGTTCACGTCCATTTTTGTCGATTTTTATTCAAAATAAAATACAAATGCAACGCTTACGACAACTGAGAAATGAGAATTTGACGTTTTGAGGTTAGTACTGAAGTTAAACTAGGGGTCACAGTGGTTTAACTTTAGTACTACAGATAATCCTCGTATTAGCGTTAAACTCGTTTTTGTAATAACATTTATTTTAGTCCATGAATTAAAGTTGGTATTAAACTCGGTACTATATTTAGTCTTCGTTTTGGAATAAGGCGGTATATGTTTAATTTTTTTTGTGTCTGTTATATTTTTTTTATGTATTTAAATATATTTATCTTTGGATGTTTTACTGATTCTAGCAGAACTATGCCACGAAAATATAAAGGAAAGGAAGGAATGCGAGCTCGAGTATGTTCTTGGATTATAGAAAACCTACAGTCAGTTTTCGATGAGAAAGTATGATTGTGCAATGTGCATGTTGACACTTGATATGAATATTTTAGACCATCAATTATGAATTTATACTTTTGTTGAATAAATGCTTGTAAAATTTAATTAATATATATATATCTCATGTTAAAACTTAAGAATTTATATTTTAGTTAAACATAAGCTTTATAAATTTAATTAGATATAGTAATCTGTGTGATATAAAAATTATATTCTAATTATAACAATTAAAAGATTAAAAGTTTTTCATTACTATGGCCCATATTTCTTGGAGACAATCGACGTTTTAGGAGTAGAACTACCTAACATTTGGTTTGGGTTTTTCGTTTACACGGTTTAAAGGGCATCTATCCTACTCACTATTTTCATGGTGGGGCAACTATCCATATAGGTAGGCATCTATCCTCAAAAAAAAGGGTTCACGAAAAGCTAATTTTTGCTTAATCTGCATTGGGTAGGTTAAAAAAAATTAGTAATAATTCAAAATAAAGGATTGAGCTAGGTACATTAATAAAAATTATTCGTATGAAAATCATATTTTTAAAATTAGGAGGCTATTTCAAAAAGTGTGGCATCTATCCCGGTTTTCCCCTACATATCAAATTCGTGTTCAATGCCGTGCCTCTTTGTACTGACTTTATAAGTAGAGCTAATGTTCACAGTTTTTAAGATTTAATTCAAAGTAGACAGATTAAAGGTTAGATTTCGGTGGGATCGTTATTTATATAAATAAAATATCTACACAATACAAACACGGTCGTCTATTCCTTTTTTTTTGGTATCGCAGCGGAACCCATTTAAGGGTATATCCAGGATGCCCGGGTAGTCATTCCTAGACCGTATGTCGGCTTCAGCACTTGGGGGTGCAATACCGACCAAAACCCCTGCGGGAGCCTTCAGCCGCATAAATTGGAGGGTCCCGGATCTGCGGGCAACAGGATCACTTCAGCGACAGGCTGGCCTTGGCTAAAAGACAGACTCATCCTCCATGGGGACTGTCCGGCTCACCTCTGAACAATCTCGACGACGCTATGTCTAGCAGGACCGGGTTCCCATCCCGGTCGGACACTGGCACAGGGGCGTTACTGAAAGCGCATTAAGTAGCGCCTCCTACGCACCCCCGTTCGTCGCCTGCGGACGGAGGCCTCATGGGCGGCCCCCTCTCTCATCTTCTCATCATTCTCCTTCTGGGACATTACTATCTCGCAGAAGGAGATCATCGCCTTCCAAGATTCATCGCCTTCCAAGATTCGTCGTCGCCGAGCATCGCGGTGATAACGATCGGCAATGACAAGTCCCCTCCGAGGAATGTCGTCAGATCGCGACGCAACGCCGCCCATCTCGGGCACACCTCGAGGGTGTACTGGGCAGAGTCCACCGCCGCGCCACAATCGTGACATCCAGTCGTCGGCTCCCTTTGGGCCGTCCGACACAAGTAAACCTAAGTAGTTCTAAAGTAAGTCAGTCAGTAAGTAAGTAAGTAGTCCTAAGGTAAGCAACTTAATGCTTGTGTTATAGGTAACAGCCGACTTATATAGCCACATACTTTTTTTTTTATAAACATACTTATATAAATATATAAATAAATATATATATTACACCCCGACTCAGGGTGGGAATCGAACCCACAACTCTCGGAGCAGAAAGCAGGGTCACTACAAACTGCGCCAACAACTCCACTTAATCGATCTAGATTCAATCTTATGTGACGACAATATCTACTACTGCATTATATATTCGATTATTACGTACCTTTAGCTATACAAAGAATAATCCTTAGTAAGAAATTCTTACAAAACAAAAAAAAAATGAGTTTGTCGTTACTGTATTGCATTGATGCTCGATTAATTCTTATGAACGATCTTTCAAATCAATAATCTCACACCTAGTTTCTCTTCGAGGAATGAATTGCTTTCAATACAGTTATTGTGGGAACGATTAGCGCGACTATTTCAATTCATAGCCGTGCCAGTGAAATTGTTTATTACCTCTCGACGTGCTTGTCGAGTATTGAGCTGACGTGGGGGATAAACAAACAAATCACTAGTTTATGAATCAGATTGGCATTATGTAGCACTGCATAAACATTTGTAGTTTTGTTTTATGTGAAATGTTACATAATTATAGCGTATGCAAATTTTTGTATTCGTTGTATTTTAATGTAAGATCTAAAATATTAGATAAAATATGATTTAACAAAGGATAAAGCGAGTTAAAAAAATTATTGAAACTAACACAGTGAGAAAGCTTTCATTATTAGTATGATAATATATAAAGCAATAAATTCGTAAAAGAACCAAAACTATTAATTCTACAATCAACATACCCGATTTCTAAACGACTACTTAAAAATTACAATAAAATAAAAATCCATAAAGTATTTATATAATAATTGTGTTTGCTCGCAAACGAAAAAAAAAACCGACTTCAATTACATCGACGAGTAATACAACGTAGATCGACGAAAAAATAGTCAAGTAACAACGCATTATCAAAGATAACTCAAAAAGTAGTTATCAGATCTCGATGAAATTTAAATGTGACCACATGATAAATTTCGGCTTTCGATTAAATTAAAAATCATTAAAATCGGTACACCTAATAAAAAGTTATTGCGGATTTTCAAGAAGTTCCTTCGATTTCTCTGGGATCCCATCATCAGATCCTGGTTTCCCTATCATGGTACTAAGCTAGGGATATCTTCTTTCCAACAAAAAAAGAATTATCAAAATCGGTACACCTAGTAAAAAGTTATTGCAGATTTTCAAGAGTTTCCTTCGATTTCTCTAGGATCCCATCATCAGATCCTGGTTTCCTTATCATGGTACTAAGCTTGGCATATCTCCTTTCCAACAAAAAAAGAATTATCAAAATCTGTACATCCAGTAGAAAGTTATGCGGTATAATACAACGTAGGTCGACGAAAAAAGCGTCAAGTAAAAACGCATTATTAGATATAGCTCGAAAAGTAGTTGTTAGATCTCAAATAAATTTAAATGGGACCAATTGGCACACACCACCTTTCGATTAAAAGAAAATTTGTCGAAATCGCTCCACCGAGTCAAAAGTTCTGATGTAAAAAAAAAAAAAAAAAACAGTCGAATTGAGAACCTCCTCCTTTTTTGGAAGTCGGTTAAAAATAAATAAAAGTGCATGATTGCTGTATAATTTATAATCAAATAAATTTTTATCGATATTCTTTCACCGATGAGTCGACAAATTTGAATGACGCACAACAAAAAAGTTAACTTTCTTTTTTCCTCTAAGGTCTTGGAGACATCAAGATGAGTTGAATGTCATGGTAAAAATATGTACCGTTTTTGTGTTTGACTCGCATAATCTGCAGTTAAAGCTCAAACATCGCTTTAAGGCAGAGATCCATTCACAACATTTTACGTGACATTTTATAGTTTGTTATGTAACATTTTAATACGATTGCTAGTAAATGAGATTAACGCGCAGCCATCTTTTTTATTGTGTAATTATTACGTTTACTTTGATTTACTGAGTAAAGCAACGATTTCTAGAAAAGTCTCCTGCATATGCCTCGTTTTTAAAGTCATTCACATTATTGGTATAAGAACTACAAGAAAACAAAACACGTATTTTTAAACGCTTGTAATGCTAATCATTGTTGTTACAATATGAATTTTAACGTCGAACATTATTTTGTATTGTACAATAAAGAAGTCAGTTAACGCGTAGTATATATTTTTACCAGTCACCGGTTTATCGGTCACCAACCCGCCTGCCCAGCGTGGTGACTATGGGCAAAACACATGAGTTCGCGCCATTTTTGGTGTGAACTTGTGGAGGCCTATGTACAGCAGTGGACTAGGCTAATGCGAATATATTTTTACCATTCCTCTACATTTTCCGAATATCTTGACTTTTATTACATGCGACATTGATATAATCCTAATATTAATCCGGATTTAGCGTGTCTTTCTTTGAAGATGTCTACGCTATCATGTTTTTAATTATTCACACTCATTTACAAACGTCACTTTTCTAAGATCTGAATACAAGCAACGAAACATGGGCCTTGTATCCTTTCTCAAGGACTAAATTCCAATAATATTTTGATATCAATAATAACTTAACGTGCTGACAGCATTTCGATTAATATTAGTACAAGTTTCGGAAGTATTAATTAACGAGGCGACCTTATACAAGACTGCTTCGTGATCGGACGAACCTTTAATACATTTGGCTATCGCTTGACTAATTACGATGTCCATTAACTTCCATGATTTGACGAACAGAAATCTGTTCATTTTCAACCGACCTTGATTTCGGTCTCAATTTTTACATCATAGTTTCTTTTCGTTTTATTCTTTACGAGTTTTAAATGACTTCGAGCAATAAGTTTACGACGTTACGTTTTGTTATGTGTGTATATTCGTATTATGTGATTTATTCGGTGATTAGTAAAACAGTTTTGATAATTATGTTTTAATGTTTATGTTTTAGAACAGCTAAATGACATGCTTTTTAACCGACTTCCAAAAAAGGAGGAGGTTCTCAATTCGACTGTATTATTTTTATTTTTATGTATGTTACACAGAACTTTTGACCGGGTACACCGATTTCGACAAATTTTGTTTTAATCGAAAGGTCCCATTTAAATTTATTTGATATCTAAGAACTACTTTTCGAGTTATATCTAATAATGCGTTTTTACTTGACGCTTTTTTCGTCGACCTACGTTGTATTTGTAATATAACGGTCGATCGACGCATCGATTGTCGCGCTCGATGACCGCGTCAGTCGTGAATAAACGGTGTCACTGACAACTCGCTGTCCTTTTATTTAAAACATTTCAGTATTATACCGCATAACTTTCTACTGGATGTACCGATTTTGATAATTATTTTGTTGGAAAGGGGATATCCCTAGTTTAGTACCATGATAAGGAAACCAGGATCTGATGATGAGATCCCAGAGAAATCGAGGGAAACTCTCGAAAATCCGCAATAACTTTTTACTGGGTGTACCGATTTTGATAATTTTTAATTTAATCGAAAGCTGATGTTTATCATGTGGTCACATATAAATTTTATCGAGATCTGATAACTACTTTTTGAGTAATCTCTGATAACGCGTAGTTGCTTGACTATTTTTTCGTCGATCTACGTTGTATTACTTGTCGATGTGATTGAAGTCGGTTTTTTTTTTGTTTGCGAGCAAACACAATTATTGTAAATAAATTCTTAGTTAGTTAGAGAAACTTGAAATGAATTTGTTCTCAATTTATTCCGTTTTCAATATTTATTCATATTGCACAAATCCATCTTTATTATATCTTATTAATTTTATAAAACAAGGAACGTATAATATTATTTAAAAATACTTAATTTAACGCATAATATTATTCAAAAATTTCATTTCTTGAAAAAAGAAAACCTTTTAATTCCCATAAAATCAAGACAATGTTTTAGATCAGTAAACATACACTGTCATTATGTAAGACCTGGTCGTGGCGTGTGTCCACTGAATATTTTAGTAGGTGATAAAAGTTCTTCAATAGAAATTGTCGTACAACACAGCTTACAGCAACCTTGACCAATGACCTATTTCATTTCACGCCACACATAACACCGTTTTTAAATATTCATGCCTGAAATCACCGCTCATAGGTAATCAAAATAAGGAATTTACTTAATAATAACATTCCACTGAATTTTCATTGGAACTATAAATTGCATTTGTTTTTAATGACTGCAGTGTAAGTAATCAAATTCTAAGTATTTCTTGTTTATGTGACATTTTGCTGTGTTTATTTTGTCTGAAAGAAAATATATGTTTACACAAAAAGTTCAGTTCCTTGTACACACAATGAACTTTGAGAAAATATAATCATTAATTAGACTAGAGATTAGAATATAATATTTTTTGGTTGATTACTAATGATCTACTATGATTTCACTTGAGTTCTGTATATGCATTTGTCAGAGTGATTAAAATGTATTCTTACTTACTTTCAATAAGTATCGGCGTGATATTTAGTGTCCTATAATGTACTTTTATCAGTGAACAGGATGAACGAATAATAATTTTTAAGATATAACGGTAAAGCAAAAGCAAGCAAGACAAGTTGTTTTAAAAGAAACGCGCCTCGGATGACGCAAGATTGGATATCCTCCGGACAAAGGCTTACGTATAATGTATGTATACCACAAAAACAGAATTTAGGGGTGAAATATTTACATGAATTATATGTCTTATCTTAGTATATACTTATATTGAAATTGCAGGAAAATTGTTATGGTCTTATTATAGTGAAAATTAAATATATAATTTAAAAAGATAAATTTGTATCATTTCATTTCTATAAATATACTAGCTGACCCCGCAAACGTTGCTTTGCCATATATCTTATTAACCCGCTTAATCCCCCCCCCTATAACTTACGGGTATGAAAAATAGATGTTGGCCGATTCTCAGACCTACCCGATATGCCCACAAAATTTTATTAAAATCGGTCGAGCCGTTTCGGATGAGTTCAATGTTTAACACCATGACACAAGAATTTTATATATTAGAAAAATAATAGCGAATTAAATTACTAATCCATCCTAAGTGGCATTTGCTAAATCACCTTTGCTATCCTGACCAATAGTGTCATAAGCTATTAATCCAAAGAAATGAATGAAATAATATAACTAATACTATATGAGGATGCTTTAAAGTTGTATGAAAATCAAAAATTACCTAAATTATAAATGAACTCCTACTACATAGAACTGATTCACCCTAAGCGCCGCCACGAGCACATAAAAGAGTTTGCAGACTGACTCATCAAAGAACAATCGAACTTACTGTGTGAAGTTCACATAAAATTAATGATAGATGGATTATTTCAATCGATAATGTATAAAGGTACTCGTATAACACAAATATGAGCCTTTGTGAGCTTCTAACGTCTGTAAAATTCTTATAATTGTGCATTTTTAAACAGTGTCTCAAAAATGCGGAGTGCAGCGTAAAAACCAACTTAAAAAATATCGAATTTAAAAATTCGACTGTAAACCTCTTGAAATCGTGACTATTATCAGAACCTTGACATAATACACTTGGTATTGTAGGGATCTTCTTCAGCTCAGCCTATTGCTGGACATAGGTCTCCCCAAGTTCGCGCCAGACATCCTGGTTTTCCGCAATCCTCATCCAGCCTACACCGGCAATCTTACGTAGATCGTGGTTCAACGGGCCGGAGGATGTCCCACACTGCGTTTGCCAAAACGCGGTCACCACTCCACGACCCGTCTGCTCCAACAGCCATCGGTCCTGCGACACAGATGACCAGCCCACTGCCACTTCAACTTACTATTTGTTAGTTGCTTAGTTGTGGGCTATGTCGGTTACTTTCATTCTCTCGCGGATAGTCTCATTTCTAATCCTATCTTTGAGAGAAACCTCAAGCATAGCCCGTTCCATTGCACGTTGAGCGACTTTAAACTTGTGGACCAGTCCCTTCGTCAGTGTCCACGTCTCGGCTCCGTATGTTAACACAGGCAGGACGCATTGCTCGAAGACTTTTGTCTTCAAGCATTGCGGAATCTTCGAAGTGAAGACTCGAAGGAGCCTGCCAAACGCCACCCAGCCCAACCCCCCTGTCAGCCTCCTTCTCGAAGTTGTTGCGGCCTAGTTGGATAGTATGGCTTAGGTAAATATAATCCTGAACAACTTCGAGAAGGGTACCATCGAACGATACCAGTCTCGGTATGACTTGGTTGTTAAACATAACTTTCGTTTTGTCCAAGTTCATACAGAGACTGACACGCTGGGAGGACTCGTTTATGATAGGATCTTCTTAAAGTTGAACAAATGAGTTTTATCTTAACAGATCAAAAACGTTAATAAAAAAGCTTTTTATGTGAGTGGGTTGAATAAAGACCTCATAAGGTCGTTATTATAGTTATCATGCTTATCATGGTGTCCTTAGTTCTGTAGTAGAAGGACATAGCAGGAACAAGGTCAGAGTATGGTTACAAGCAACAATATTTACTTATAATTTTTAACACATTTACAGAAACAAAAGAAAAACGACAATATTAAATTTAACAAATAACCAAGAAGTAATAAAGTTTCTTGTTCAAAACGTCATAATACGCATCCAATATTCAAATAATTATTTTTTTAGTATTCGTTCGAGACTTTAGACAAAATAAAAAGCTGAATTCAACTAAATCAGTCTGTAAGCGTCCCACGGTTGAAAAACTAGAAGGCAATATTTTAATTATTTTATAGTAATTCAGTTGACCCACGTAGATTCAGATGTACCTATTTATGGCTACATGGTACTGTGACATTATATATCTCCTTTAATAAAGGCTTTCTAAAAATATTATTTTATTAAGTAACACATGTTAAATTGTTCGAATATTATCTTCCTCAAAAAAAAAAAAGTTTTAAGTAACAATACTACAAACAGAAATTAAAAATAATAATAAAGCCACCGGAGGACTACTATTTTTAAATTTTGAAATATTGTATACTAGTATTTTTATAAATGTTTTTTTTTATTCGATAAATGGTTAAAATTTTGAAACAAAAGAAATAATTATTATTAAAAAATATAAGTATTCTGACTTAAATTTATAGTAATACTAGCTGTGCCCGCGGCTTCGCCCGCATTGAAATGAGTTTGTCACAAAGTTTTCCCGGTAAACTTCCAGTGAAACTCTCATCAAAATCGGCTTAGCCGTTCCGTAAACCTTCCTCTTGAAGCCCTCTCTCCATTAGTGAAACCGCATGAAAATCCGTTCAGTAGGTTTCGAGGGAATCGATTACGTACACTTTTGGGGACTTTGTTTAATAATACCTATTGCCCGCGACTACGTCCGCGTGGTTATGATGATATGCATTACTATTAAGATGTTTAACGCAAATTTTTTTTATATCAGTCACTTGAAATGCTTATCCACTAAGTAACTTTTTGAAAGGCACAATTTAGTATAATTTAATAGTTATTTTTATAAAACCTCTCTATACACCACATTTTTAGTTTTCTTTTCAGGCTGCAGTATAAATAACCTATCAGGCGAACTTATAGCTGCTGTATATGTTTCATACAAACTATCAAGCCCAATTAAACCCCCTTAGCGGTGGAATATCGCAAAATTCGTTCTTAACGGACGTCTACTAACTATAATCTACCTCCCTGCCAAATTTCATCTTTGTCCATCTTGGATGGATGGACCATCCAGCGGTTTTTGAGTTCTCGTGATGAGTGAGTCAGTGACCTTTCTCTTTTGTATATATAGATTACGATGTATTATTTGGACACTTCCTCACCATCTATAGAGCATACATTTTAAATTTCAAGTCTCTTACTTCAAAAACATAGGACTTTCATACAAACTTCCAACCCCCGTTTTATCCTTTTAAGGGTCGAGTTTCATAAAATCCGTTCTTGGCAAACGTCTACGCCCTATAAGAAACGTACCTGCCAAATTTCAAGTTTGAAGCTGTTATAGTTTCGGAGATTTCGTGATGAGTGAGTCAACCTACCATCCCCCGTTTTAACCCCAAAAGGGAGTTGATTTCTAAAGATACATTATTTGAACACCTTCTCACTATCTATAGAGCATAAATTTCAAATTTCAAGTCTCTTACTTTAAAAACATAGGACTTTCATACAAACTTCCAACCCCCGTTTTACCCCCTTAGGGGTCGAGTTTCGTAAAATCCGTTCTTAGCGGATGCCTATGTCTTATAAGAAGCCTACCTGCCAAATTTCAAGTTTGTAGGTGTTATAGTTTCGGAGATTTCGTGATGAGTGTCCTTTCGCTTTTATATATATAGAGATACTAGCTGTGCCCGCGGCTTCGCCCGCGTTGATATCAGTGTGTCACAAAGTTTTCCCAGCAAACTTTCAGTGAATATTATCAAAATCGGCTTAGCCGTTCCATAAACCTTCCTCTTAAAGCCCTCTCTCCATTGGTGAAACCGCATGAAAATCCGTTCAATAGATTTTAAGGGAATCGATCACATACACTTTTGGGGACTTTGTTTTATAATACACTAACTGTTACCCGCGACTACGCTCGCATGGTTATGAAGATATGCATTACTACTAAGATGTTTAACGCAATTATTTTTTTATTTCAGTCACTTGAAATGCTTATCACACTGGGTAACTTTTTAAAAGCCACAATTTAGTAAAATTTAATAGTTATATTTATAAAAACTCTCTATACACCACATTTTTTGTTTTATTTTCAGGCTGCAGTATAAAAAACCTATCAGGCAAACTTATAGCTATTGTAAATGTTTCATACAAACTATCAACCCCAATTACACCCCCTTAGCGGTGGAATATCGCAAAATCCGTTCTTAGCGGAAGTCTACTAACTATAATCTACCTCCCTGCCAAATTTCATCTTTCTCTATCCTGGATGGATGGGACCATCCAGCGATTTTTGAGTTCTCGCGATAAGTGAGTCAGTGACGTTTCTTTTTTATATATACATTGCTATGCATTATTTAGACAACTCCTCACCATCTATAGAGCATACATTTTAAATTTCAAGCCTCTTACTTCAAAGATATAGGATTTTCATACAAACTTCCAACCCGCGTTTTATCCCCTTGGGGGTCGAGTTTCGTAAAATCCATTCTTAGCAGATGTTTACGCCCTAACCTAACCTACCAGCCAAACTTCAAGTTTGTGGCTGTTATAGTTTCGGAGATTTCGTGATGAGTGAGTCAACCAACCATCCCCCGTTTTAACCCCAAAAGAGAGTTGATTTCTAAAGATACATTATTTAGACACGTCCTCACCATGAATAGAGCATACATTTTAAATTTCAAGTCTCTTACTTTAAAAAAAATCGGACTTTCATACAAACTTCCAACCTCCGTTTTATCCCCTTAAGGGTCGAGTTTCGTAAAATTCTTTCTTAGCGGATGTCTACGCCCTATAAAGAACTTACCTGCCAAATTTCAAGTTTATAGCTGTTATAGTTTCGGAAATTTCGTGCTGAGTGAATCAACCTACCATCCCCCGTTTTAACCCCAAATGGGAGGTGATTTCTAAAGATACATTATTTGGATACCTTCTCGCCATCTATAGAGCATACATTTTAAATTTCAAGATTCTTTCTTCAAAAACATAGGACTTTCATACAAACTTGCAACCCCCGTTTTATCCCCTTAAGAGTCGAGTTTCGTAAAATCAGCTCTTAGCGGATGTTTAAGACCTATAAGAAACCTACCTGCCAAATTTCAAGTTTATAGCTGTTATAGTTTCGGAGATTTTGTGATGAGGGAGTCAACCTACCATTCCCCGTTTTAACCCCAAAAAGGAGTTGATTTCTAAAAATACATTATTTCGACACCTTCTCACCATCTAAAGAACGTACATTTTAAATTTCAAGTCTCTTACTTTAAAAAAAATGGGGCTTTCACACAAACTTCCACCCCCCGTTTTATCCCCTTAAGGGTCGAATTTCGTAAAATCCGTTCTTAGCGGATGTTTACGCCCTATAAGGAACCTACCTGCCAAATTTCAAGTTTGTAGCTGTTATAGTTTCGGAGATTTCGTGATGAGTGAGTAAACCTACCATCCGCCGTTTTAACCCCAAAAGGTGGTTGATTTCTAAAGATACATTATTTGGACACCTTCTCACCATCTAAAGAGCATAATATATTTTAAATTTCAAGTCTCTTTCTTCAAAAACGTAGGACTTTCATATAAACTTTCAACCCCCGTTTTACCCCCTTAGGGGTCGAGTTTCGTAAAATCCGTTCTTAGCGGGTGTCTACGTCCTATAAGGAGCCTTCCTGCCAAATCTCAAGTTTGTAGGTGTTATAGTTTCGGAGATTTCGTGATGAGTGAGTCAAGCTACCAACCCCCGTTTTCACCCCAAAAGAAAGTTGATTTCTAAAGATACATTATTTGGACACCTTCTCACTATCTATTGAGCATACATTTTAAATTACAAGTCTCTTACTTCAAAAACATAGGACTTTCATACAAACTTGCAACCCCCGTTTTACCCCCTTAGGGGTCGAGTTTCGTAAAATCCGTTCTTAGCGGATGCCTACGTCTTATAAGGAGCCTACTTGTCAAATTTCAAGTTTGTAGGTGTTATAGTTTCGGAGATTTCGTGATGAGTGAGTGACCTTTCGCTTTTATATATATTATTATAGATTATAGATTATAGATTATAGATTATAGATAAGATAAGATAAGATTAGCTGACTCGGCAAACGTTGTATTGCCGCTAAACGCTATTTAAAAACAGGGGTTGGGAGTAGAAGGGTAAAAATTTGGGGTTGTATGTGTTTTTCAACGCCAAATCATAATAAAATAAAACAAAATAATTTATCAAAAAATTAAAAAAAAATATTTAGGTGTGGACTACCCTTAACATTTCGGGGGATGAAAAATAGATGTTGTTCGATTCTCAGAACAGCTACCCAATATGCACACAAAATTTCATGGGAATCGGTCAAGCCGTTTCGGAGGAGTTTAACTACAAACACCGCGACACGAGAATTTTATATACCTATTAGATTATAATGAAACAAATTTTTCGGATTTTGTAGCGGTTTATTAAGTTTTTTTAAATGCCAAACATTTTGGATACTTTACAGTAGCCATGGTTCCTCCCTCATTTCGCAGTCAAGAGTCCTCCCGTGACCACAAAAGTTGTTTCATTATAATGAGTGAAATTCGCGTAAACATTAGAATACTTAAATTTAGTTATCTGCACTCATCCACGGCCCGACCGCTTGCCTGAGTAATAATAGTACAGAAATTAGCGTTTATCGGTTTCAAAGTGATATGGGTAATTTAATAATACATTTAGTGTACGGTTCCACATGTAACGACCTTCAAACCTCGGACCAATGAAATCAAGCCGATGACGATCGAAATCAGCTTACATTTACGGTTCATGCTTCGTTCACACTGGTGTATAAGTGGAGTTAGTTTACTCCACTAGCGTGAGTCCGTTAAAACACACATTAGCTTTATACCAGAAGCGGGTTAGCGGTCCTCTTGATAACTGTTTGTGGTCTAATGTATGAAATTAACGATTTTAATGATATGCAAAACTAGGTAGTGAGTTACAAGTTAAGCATAACTTATAATATTTCACGCACTGATACTTTATTTAGCACAAATACTATTATAGTAATAATATAATAAATATTATAATTAGTAATGCGTTGAATATTATTATATATTATATAAAATATTATATGATAATTGTCTTGTTTATAAGACAGAGATTTACTAGCAATATATTTAATGTTGTTCAGACAATTTTCACAAATTGAGTTTATTGTATCTTTTTCTTCTTATAATTTCATTTTTGTCCTTATTCTACAATAGTAAATAAAAAATGGAAGACCGAAAGTCTTTTAAAAGAGATTTTCCTAATTACAAACTGCATCGAGTACTTTATCAATTATTTAAAAAGCAAACCTGGCCTACTAATGTTATACCAATGCAAAAGTTTGTGAGGATCGATGGGTAGATGGATGTTTGTAATTCTTTCGCGTAAAAACTACTAAGCCGATTGTTATGAAACGTAGATAGCTGGATATCCATAATAATACATAGGCTACTTTTTATCCCAACATTACGGAATCGGCAATTACGCGGGCGAAATCGCGAGGCACGGCTAGTGTTTTATATAGTTTATTTTAACTTATATAAGAGTCCAAGTAATGAAGGGCGTCTCAAAAAAAGTAAGCGCCGCAAAAAAGACGAATCTTTTTCAAGACTGAAACATTTGACGAGCCATCGATCACACGCCACCTGCCCGTTCTAATATTAAAGAAACAATTCCTTCTGTTATTTGCTTTCGTGACTTTCTGACAACGTACCTAATTGTACATTAATGTACTGAATTATTTACAGACAGACAGGAAATACAGACGTTTTCAATTGTTACTGATAAAATTTTCAATAAGTAAGTAATAGTATTTGTTGTTCAAAAGAGGTTTTATATACTGTAAGGTTGATTTGAAAAGTGTTTATATTGTTGGAACTTTTATTTCGAATTAATATATGGGCGATTCTCTGTAATCTTGTAATCGGCTGTCCCGACCGTTTTTTTCAAAAAGTAATCTAATTATTTAAAAAAAAATCACTTCTAATGAAACTTTAGCCTCGAATCTTTACGAGCCCATTGTTTTTAGAACCATAACTATTTTAATTTTTTTTCTATACGTGATAGAAGCTCTAAAAATACAGTCCCCAGGCTGTCCCCATCACTGTATTTCCGCCTAGGAACGAGATTTACGAAAAAGTTATTGAAACTACGTACATTTGGCAGTTAATATGATAAGAAAAATAACAAAATTAATATTATTTTCTTAAAACAAGGTCTCGTTACGAATGTTATTATATTAGTAAACACCTGTAAACTTTGTCCCCAGAATTTTCAAACAGTCCCCTGCCAAAAATTCAAATCCATAATTAAAAAAAACATCAATATTTACAAACGTTTTTTAGAGATAAACGAAAGGCAATTATTGTTAAGTTTGATGCCTTGCCGAATGCGGCGACAAAACGTCATTTTGTTTAGTGTCAGAGCGGCATTTGTGGTGTGAACTCGCGTTTGATCCGCTACCGCACACAGTCCTCTGGTAAGTAATAATATTTGTATGTTAATTACTTTAATTATTGCTTTATCGTTCATTGTTTTATTATCTATGTCTAAATTGATCAGTAGATTCTTAGAAAACTATTTTACGTCTGTTTTGTAAATATTGTCAAATCTAACCTTAATACACAGTCCCCTGGCAACAGTCCTCTGTCTGAAGATGCAGCAGGGGACTTTTTACATAACAGGGGACTGTGTATTTTGCGTATTGGTTATTATTTTTATGTATTGTTTGTGTTAAATTATCCACTAGTATATTTTATTAATGTGAGAATCATCAAAATATCATTGCTTCGCATTATTTTCCTTTATAAACTTATATTATTTTACACAGGTCTATCGAAAACACATACTTCATGGCTCCTAAAAAGAAAAAGTTATCCCGAGAGGAATTACTACAGAAAAAGAGATAAGCAGAGCGACTACGATACGAAATAAAAAAAAAATAACCTGAAAAGAGAACAAATGAGAAAAAAGGCGAAGTTGAAGTAGCAAAAGAAGAAAGAAAAAGGGTTGCGAAAATTAGTAAAGGACATGACAGCTCGTGACCACAGAGCTGCCTTGAAGAAGTGGAAAGAACATTGTACTGTATACCGAGCCAAAAGACTAAGACTGAAAAGCGTCACTAATAACTTTATACGAGAAAAAACGCCGATCCTGAAGCAGATACTTTTCTACAAGACCATCTACTCCAGTTCAAGATCAAATATCTCCAGCTCAAAGCCCAGTAGTCTCCAGTGCTAGTTTAAATCAAAGAAAAAAAGTATTCACAAAGCGACGAATGAAGTTTAACAGAGAAAGAAATGAAAATATCACACGCTTAAAGAAAAAACTTGAGAAGTACAAAAGAAGATTAGCGATTATTGAAAATGTTAGAGGAGCGTGATCAAAGAAAAGAATTAGTCAAGAAAGCATTGTTGGCGACGTCATTAGTAAGCAGTTGAAAGAAAATTATTCCACATTGAAACGTACAAAAGAGAGACAAATTTTTAAGAAAGTTGTTACTGGCTTGTGTAGAAGTACAGTCACTCGATACCTAAAGAAATGAAGTTGATGTCTAGACCTGGAAAAAATCTAATCTCAATGGTTTAGATGTACCTGTAGCTAAACGATGTAAAATACCTCATAGTCATAAAAGGATTCGGAATTTATGTAACAATACTGGAGATTACGCCCTTGTAAAATATCCAGCTAAAAATGTAGAACATCGTTATGCTGCCGTAATTAATGAGATTAATGACGATGAAGTACGTAGTTACGTGTTACTTTCCTCAAGATTTGTAAGCAAAAAGTGCAGATCTATAGAATCAATGATAATCCTAACTTGATTTTGAAGGGAAATAGAATATTTTATCAGTTTCCTACTCAAATAAACGTTTTCGAGCGCTAACTTTTTTAAATGTTAAGTTCATTTTGATTAAACTTTTTATGTGCCATATTTGATTTCGAAAAATCCTTAGGATTTGATTTGAGGTATCAGTTGAAATATCATATATTTGAGAGAAAAGACTTTTCTAATCATTATATTAATAATAGTAAATATTTTAATGAATATTGCATAAAGTATTTAATGATTGATATTATTAAGACTCTGTTGATCTCAGTGAATGAATGTTTAAATTTAAATAATTACATTAATAATAGTAAGTATTTCATTTAATAAATAGTATTATAATAATAAGACTTTATATTGATATCAGTGAGCACAAAATGTATCTAGTACTTAGGGCTAAATTTTTGATATAAATGTTTAAAGAAAGTTATATTTTGTATTATTTTATTATAAACTTTTTTGATTAATGATGCGAAAATATGTCATACAAACAATAATTATTTGACTAATGGTAAATGATTTTTTTAAGTACGTCAATCCTCTCTCACTTAACAGCCCCTTTTCACGTTCAAAACAGTCCCCTGATGCCTCAAACAGTCCCCTGTCATGATTTTTTGGAAAATTGCTAATTTCTCGGAAAATACGTATAAATTCAGTGGGCCTCCTTATCTAACTAAAATAATAGTTAATTTTCTTCGAAATGTGACACGGTTTTTTATCAAATAGCAAAAAAAATTGCCAGGACAGCATTTGTATGGGAGCTGTACGAGCTTACAGAGAAATACCCATATATACATATATAATCGGAACGGAATGTAACTTCTTATTAACTACAATTAATTTATTTAATACTTACATAATTATATTTTGTAAAACAATGATTAAAAAGTACTTTGAAAGGTTATAGAAATAAAGATTTTTTTATGTTTTATTTTTTGATAAGATAGCTGAATGTGGCTCACATAGCAAAACCGTTAATTGATCTTGTAGTTGAAAAAACGCTTGCTATTAAAACACTTAAGTAGTAGGAGACCCGAACTAGAGATGAAGTTCATCCATCTGCTTAATGGATGAAAATTAACTTATATTTATTTTAGTATATTAGATAAAAATCTCGAAAGGGTTTGTTGACAATTTCTGGCCAGGCTATATTATATTAGGTAACCACCATTCAAACCAGACTTTTAACAGGCAACCCTATGTGATCCGTATTCACACTGAAACAGCGCTCATTTTGTAGTCTAATTATTTAATTTTTATTCATTAAGCAGATGGGTGAAGAACATGTCTATAGTTATAGTTCGGATCTTAGACTAAATTATTAGTTTTATTATCACTGACATTGACAACACATTTTTTTGCTAGCTTCGTGTAAATGGAAATCTATTTGATTGTATTAATTAGGTAATGTACGGCAAAATTAAAAAAGTTCGTTTTATTGATTAATTTAATTATTTAAAAATACATACACGATCGACTGACCTAAGGTAAATTAAGGTAATGCTAGTGTTTTAGGTAACAACAAACTTTTATACATATTTAACTACACTCAGAGTCGGAGCGGAAAAGGCATCTATAATAATGAAGTGTAAAGCAGGATCACAGCCAACCAGGCTAACGGGCCATTCATTATACAACAAAAAAAAAATTCATTTCTTTGAAAATTTCCATCTAGCACTTTCAAATAGTAACAAATACATACACACTAACTTCCTTATATCACAAATTTCAATTAAACGCCATTATCATTTAGATAACTCTGTTTCGTTGAAAAAAACGGTTCAATGCACGCAATCGACAATTCGTTCCACATATAAGTATACTCGTAATTGTTATATGTCAAACAATATGCCATTATTGATTAAAATTATCTCAGCTGTGCACTTGAGATAAATTTTATATGAATCAATTCATATGTTGATCAAACTTTCGCTTTCGTCTGGATTGTGTTATTATTAATAGAATTATTTTAATTTTTGTTGGTTAAACCTACTAAATTCGATTTGATAAATTTTCGGATATAGGTACAATTATGTGGCTTAAAATGTTATGGAATATTATGTGATTTATATTATATATATATATATATATAAAGGTTATTTCTTTAATATTCAACTGATCAAAAAGATAAAATTTTGCACAAGTTTTTCATTAGTAATACAATATAAAAATATTGTCTAAACATATTTTTCCTACTGATAAGTGTTAGAAGACTATAAAAATTTGTAAGGAAAAGTTCGATTTTTCACTACATTTTGAAATATTTTTAAATCTCGCTAAGCAATTTAATAAAAAAAAATGATAATAATAATGTTAGCCATATTTAACAAGTTCTAATAATAACACGGACAGCCATAATTTACACAATGAACCTACTTGTTTATATGTTACCTACCTCATGTTATCAAGAAGTAGACTTTGTTTGCATAAAATGTGACGATTACAGTTAGTAGGTATGCTACATTATCCAGAAGAAGCATACACTAAATAAGTAGTAGTAACGAAACAGTAGCTGTAATAAACACGAATACAGGTAAAACCACGAGTGTTCTAGTTATAACAATAAATAGATAGTAAAGTTGTTTCAATATTCGAAGTTACTTATTTATACGTGACTAGCGACCCGCCCCGGCTTCGCAGAGGTGCAATGTACTATTAACAACAAAAGACGCGTAAGAAATCTCTAAAATTATCAGTGTTTCTGTACAGAATTATACATGTATTAAACTTATACACACAAACCTTCATAGCATACATAGGGAAAGACAGCGGGAAGCGACTTTGTTTTATACTATGTTGTGATAATTAGGTTGATTTTTTTTTATTTGCCGTCCTGTCATGCAAAATACCAAACGCGTGAAGTTGAAATAATCGTTACATCTTCGTAAATTTTTAAATTTTCTACATTTTTTTTCCTAATTTTTTATTCCCTAAGAACTTTCTACAAAGTATTAGAAATTTTGAAAAGTTCGGATATAATTGATCAATTCTCGAGTTTAGAAGACACATTTAGCGATTCATTTTTATTTAGATATAATTCCTTCTAGAGTGTTCTTCTCGTCACCGTCCAGACACACAATGTGGTCGAATGTGAAGCGGGTATTTACAAAAATGTAAAGAAGAAGAGACAAAGTAGGATTAGAAAACTTAAATACCCGGATTGGTCTCACCGTTTTTGACTTCTGCGTCCTACATATAGCGATTAATTTTTATTTATACATTTAATTAGAAATTTTTGAATTCATTCAATGATTCACGGACAAATATCACATTTGTAAATAGTAACGCACAGTGGAAACATAGTATTCTTAGAAATTAAATAAAAGCACAAGTCATTAATGTAACAAATTTTTTCATAGTCATACAGAATTCGTGCGAATTATGGGTGTACGGGATTTACGTTTTGAGGGTGTTTTGCGTGTTACATTGAACACAATGATACACAAGCTTCTACTTTAAAATTACTAAAAAATTAGTGCCTTACGAGCTAATCTAATAATATTAACATACTTCAACATTTTGGTCATGTCTTAATGTCAGTGCTCAGCCCCCTAAACCAACGACGATGTGAAGGCCGTTAGGGCCAACAGCATTAGACACTCCAAAAGAAAAATAATAATAAAAAAGCATTTTTAAATTATGTACTCAACAGTTAAACAAAAAAAATGGAATGGCTAGCTATGGGCCTCAAGCAAGCTCAAAGTGCTCCTGCACTGGAAGCCAAATGCTTAGCTATTTCTATAAAATTAAATCAAAACTATCCGTAGGGCAAAAAAATAACATATGAAGCATAGATCATATCAAATCAAAAGTTATAATCGAAGAGGCCAGTAGATTTTAAAGGTCGATGGCCTACCAACATTTCGCCCGGCCGGGCCGGTGTAACAGTAGCCTAATTAGGTTATAATTTTGATATCTTTGCATCGTAAATCTAGCTAATAAGTTTGAAACATAAACATTTACATATAATCCTACATAATAAATAACTAGGTGAATATGCACCGTAATGTATTTATAATAACGAAATGGATATACCCAGATGATTCAAATTTAATATAAAAGAAATGAAGAAACTTTACTAACAAAAAGAGTGGGACGTTACGATAAGAAATGATACGTACATGGGACACGTACAAGAACTGTGACACACTTCACTATGTGTATGTAGTATGTTCGTCAATACAATAATACTTATAATAAAATTTAATGACGATTGATTTGGGAAAATTATTGCAATATTCGTCTTTTGATATTGAATTTTTCTATTTTAGTTTAGTTTGTTAAAAATACATTTATAATTTTTCCTTATACTCGTAAACTATTGCAATATTTAATGCAAAAACGGAACTTTTCCGTTTACTCAGTTTGTGTTGGCATCAAATGTAATAATGAATAATGGAGTATCCTTCGTATGAACAACGAGGGCGATGGGAGTTAACATCATTAATATTGGAGTGGTTACGGAAACGTGAGCATGACAAACGCTAGAATCAGAAAGTCAATTAATTTCCTATGACAAAGATGACAAGGAATAGGTTCTTATTTATTATCAACTGGCCGATCCGTATCCGTACCCGCAAAGTTTTCATCTCGCTCGCATTTCTCCGACTTGATTTACATATACAATTATTTTTCACTAAAAGTTTTGTTCAGTAACAGTAAAAAAATAGCCTATATCACTCTTGGATAGTGTAGCTTTCTGTCAGTGCAAGAATTTTTATGGTCGGATCAGTATTTGCGAAGATTACACCCTACAAACAAACAAAGTTAGAAACTTTACCTCTTTATAATATTAGTATAGATTATCTTCGAAATACGATACAGATTTGATCATATCTTTTTTAACTTAACACATACAAACAATACTGCATACGATTTTATGCTGCAAATCTTTGCGAGTCTAGCTGGTTTTTTTTTTTACATAAACAGCAATATCGCGTAATATAACATCTTAGGCATTATAGTACGAGTTAGTTTTACGCTAGTTCATTAATTAGCGTCGATAATAATTTAACCAATTACCTAATATGTCAATTATATATTTTCAGAGACTAAGATGTTTTAGAATGATTGCGTAAATTCCGATCAGTTCATTAACAATTAATACTTAAGTATAAAGCACTTAGCCAGATCTGAACGTAGAATATTTTAGCTGTCCATTTTCTGTTCCATCGGTTTCTCAGAATGGCATTTGAATAGATTGAATGATCGCATTCAGAACTAATGAAACCTAAGATCATGATTCAGATAGATAACCCAGTGCCTTTCAGAATCGATTAATTTGAAAGTACATGAACTTTAACTTAGGAATCTTTGTAACACGAATTTTTATTATTGAATTTTATAATGACCTTTATAACACAATTATATTCATGTATTTAGAAAAATCTAAAGGACATTCCATCTACATAAAATATTGCCATTTTATACTAAGGAGATGCTTTTAAATTGCTATTTTAGCTATAATATTTTATAATGCATATTGGCTTACTAATGTATACTTGCTATTAATTTATTTTTTAACCGGTTTGGCGTAAGGAGGTTATCAATACGACACGTATGTGTGTCACTGCTGGAACTGAAAAATATTCGCACATGACTATATTACCTATTAGGCATTCTAAATAAATATGCTACATTTTATCGGTTTATATGTTTGGTATAGGTTGGTATGTAAATAAACATGTTCACGCATTTCTCCGAAACTAATAATCGGTACGTGAACAACTCGTAATGACCTCAAAAAAGGCAAAATACGCTCGTTATTTATTTTGAGTTATATTTAGATATAGACATTTTTTAAGTAATAATTTTCTATTCCATTGCACCGTTTATCGAGAAAGGTCATACAAGATATAACGACTGTACTTTTTGTCGCGTCTTAGTAGACCTAGGACAACGGACGAAGCAATAGAACTACCTACTACTAGGTACAATTGTGTTTAAAAAAAAATCGTGTATTGTGTAAGTAAGTATACACGAATTATACATTTTGGTTGATCAAAAATATCTCTTTAATTTAGTTCTATTTTCATACATAAACTTGTTTTACGAGTAGTTTCTCGTTTAGCACCTCTATCGTAATGGCAATGACACTCCCATATTGTCCTCGTCATGTGTCTACTCGCTTAGATCTGACACCATCCGTACCTACATAGTGACTAATGCCCTATTACTGTATTCTTATTGTTAGTACTCTATTTTACGTCTTAAATTTTACATAAGGTGATTACATCATAAGATGCAAAAGTTGTAGTATTTGCCTTTATTAACCTATTTCTAAAAAAGGAGGACGTTTTCGATTGGATTGTATTTTTTTAAGTATGTTACCTTAGAACTTTTGACTGGGTGAACCGTTTTCGATAAAAAAAAATTAATCGAAAGGTGTTGCGTGTCATTTTCCATTTAAATTGAGAGCTAACTAGAACTTTTTGAGTTATATCTAATAATGGGTTTTTACTTGACTATTTTTTCGTCGACCCACGTTGTATTAGGTATACCACATAACTTTTCACTGGGTTTACCGTATCATATTTATAGGATTTTTACTTTAATATCCATGTCGTGTGGTCTCATTTAAATTTGATTGAGATCTGATGAATACTTTTTGAGTAATCTTTGATAACGCGTATTTATTTGACTATATTTTCGTGTCCTACGTTGTATTACATTTTATTGCATTTTCAATTAATTTTTCCCCACAAAGTTGATTTAATAGAAATATTTTTCTAAAAACAAATTCTTTACAACCATTGTATGGTATGAGGCGTTGTATTGTTGTGGAAACAATGTGCAATGCAGGAAAACCGCAAAATCTAAGGAATTATTTGATGCAGTGTAATAAAGGTAGGATTTATTTTAGCTTTGTATCTTTCATATATGTTAGATAATTAACATAATGTTTATATATTAATAATGTTTTTATTCAGTCGTAAATTCTATTGCAATACAAGACGTCTTGCGTGGTTTCACTTTATCATCAACCTTCTTATCATCATTGTTCATCAGCATCATTAACGTTTTTAAATTTTGACATTCCTAATTTTATTTTGTACTAGCTGACCCGGCGAACTTCGTATCGCAGTCGATTCTTTAATTTTATTAATTTTTTTTTTAGAATTTTTCTCTCCGTAAGAACCATCCTCGTACTTCAAGGAATATTTTAAAAAAGAATTAGCGAAATCGGTCCAACCGTTCTCGAGTTTTGCGCTTAGCAACACATTCAGCGACTCATTTTTATATTATTTTAACGGACAAGTATAAAGTTTTCAAAATAAATACTATTTAATTTTTACTCGTGACGTTTGCTCATCTTTGCATGGCTTATTCTGCAGTCTATAACTCAGTTTAAGAAACATGCCGTTATAAGTATTTCCAATTCTACCGCCAGATTTGGTGAGCTCTGATACGTTGATTAAAAATTAGAGAAAGATTAATAACGCGTATTTATAGAAGTTCTTAATTGATTATTTAAAATTGTAATTATAGCAATAAACTGTTACCGTTAATGTAAACGAAGCTATAGGTTGAGATTACCGCACGCGGATACGGTATGCAGTACCGTTTCATTCTTATTAATATTACGATTACTAAATTATTTTACACGTAATAAAACATAATTTTATATTTATACGCTAAAATTATAGTAATAAAAAATTATGTATAAAAAAGTTGTATAGCTTTTAATACTGATCGTTATCAAGAATAAACTATTTAAGTACCTACATAAAGTTATTAAAAAACATTATGTTCGTATTTTCAGCGACTTAAGGATATGTTCGTGATAAGAGGTTCATTACAATATTTGTCGTTTTATATGGCAGCGATTTCGGTAGGGATTTAAAATGTTATTATCACAATGTATAATATTCTCAAATATTCACAAAATAGGTTCCTCCACTGAAATTAGATTTAATGCTGGTGTTTTATCCATACTAATACACATTAATCTTTATTGTATGTAATAAGCTAATAAAACATAAGGCCGGATATTTACGTTTGTTGTTAATCATTCTACGTTGTCTACATTTCGGCATGATTGAGAGTATCATGGTCAAGGGTACCAGTAACTTCTCGTGAATATCTCGTTCTACATGTTACTAAGAAATATGCAATAAAGTTTAAGAATTTGCTTGGTGTTTTATAGACATTATAGAGATTTGTAAACGAAACTATAAAAAATTTCGAATAATTTCGGAGATAGGCGGAGACTTAGGACCTGTTTCTCCCTTTGCGGTTTAAGCATTGACGGTATTCAACAGATAAAAGTTTTTCTTAACCATCGAATTCTAATTTATTTATGGGATTATTCTATTCGCAGTTTTGAATCAACAATTGGGACCCTAGTGACCTATTTTTGTTCTTGCGGTTAAAACTTATCACTTGCTTATGGGCAGGATAATCTTTATCCTCCACCAGTGAAACAGGCCCTAAATAAAACATGTTATGACATTATTATTTCTGTACGGTAAAGCCGATGAACAAAACGCATGCATGCATCCCTTGTATTATGTTTTTTTTTTCATTTCCCTAAACACTAATATCAGTAACAAACTAATAACATTATTTATATATCCCCATCGTGATATGTGGGGCGAACTTGGGGAGGCCTATGTCCAGCAGTGGACTGCGATAGGCTGAAGTGTGTGTGTATATATATCCCCATCGATATCCATCCATCCGCTTTGATTTTATAAATTTTGATTTGTATTTTCTTTGATTTTAATGCCAATTGCCTTTTTTATGAAAGGTTATAGAATACACTAGGTTGTCAATTGAGAATTATAACGTCAACTAATGTGCGTGTAACTTTAGGGGACGCCCATTGTTTTTATGAGGTTTATTGTCATTTTTATGTCGATAAATAATAATCAAATGACAATAATGAAAGAAAAATTACGTAACGATAAAACTACAGAAAAGCAAAGTTTGTAATTAGTTCGAAGTTCGACCGATTTAATTTTAGCCTATTTTGAAATAAGAGGATGTGAAGTTTTAGATGTCTAGAGGTATGTTTTTATTGTTTGTTTTGTTTTCTAATTATAAACCGTTCATTCAAATTTATACCAAATAACACAAATTTAAAAACGCAACAATAAAAAAAGGAACTGGGCAAAAAAAATTGAAATTACTAAATATTTCTGTTTATACACTGTTTTAAATTTATTTCCTTAAATATTTTTTATTATTATTTTTTTTTTAATTAACAAAATATATATTTTTTTGTTGTGGTTTAGTGACAATTAATATTAGGAAAAACCCAGACAAGGGCCCTATTTTTTAAATCACATAAAGTTTACTGAGTCATGTAATGTAATTTAAGGGCCGTTCTTAACGTCACAAATAACCCTGCGCAGGTTGATCCGTAACTATTAAAACCAATACACGGGTGTCATTGTGTGGGTGTGTGGGTAGGCAGAATTCCCTGTGTTGACATAAAATAGCCCCTCTTACTATTCAATAGTACCAAAAACTGCAGCATTATTGTTTCTGATGAAATTGTTAACATTATAGTAATTGTATGTAGACAAATCACTAGGTACATTTTGAGACTGATTTTAGGTATATGCGAAAGCAGGTTGTATTACATGTTTAGTGCAGGTACTTGCACTCATATTGCACAGGATTTAATATTTTGTACTATGGACAAGTAATTATTACGCACGGCTATTATATTATAGGAATAAGCCGGATCTAGAGTAGTGAAAGTAACTCATATAAAATAATAAGCTACTAACATATGCAAATACGCTCTTACTTAGCCTTAAAAGCAGATTTGGCGGCTTTTACAAACTTCGCCAATCGCTGACATATTATTTGACTACGAGTAAAGCATTGTCGTAAGACAAATTTTTCCGTTCGTGTCATAATTACGTTTTAAGTTTCATGTTTGTCGGCGACAGTGAAACGTACTTTCTCATTACTAACCCTACTATTCAATAGACACGTTATATATATTTTTAAAATTTATAATTCTCGCTACTTCCTTCAACACGACCGTTTATAATGAACTCATATCTGGCACAAGTGAAATCACGACTAGAATTAATTTATATATATATTTTTTAAATATTTTAACGACATTTAATAATCTAATTGATATTTACGATTGAAGTATGATTTTACTGCTAGTAATTACACATTTCGCTATTAATTAATTAAAGTCAATTGATTTCGATTAAGCTAACTTTTCTGTTTTTTTCTTCTTTATGTACTAACTAGCTTTACCCCATGATTTCTCCAGCGCCTTTTTTTATAATATATTTTTATATCTATGGTACAATCATTAATAAATTAAATTTTTCTTTGTACGGCTTTTGCTTGTGTCAATTTGATAAAAAATATTTGGCCAGTATTGTGTGTAGGAATAAAATAATTTATTGAAGAGTATCTATTTTAAAATATGTAATTTTGAAAATATAAAAACAACTTATTCTAATCATATTACAAAATACAAAATATGCTGTTTATATAATAATAAGCGCTTCTTTTTCTTTTGTGGATTTATTTAATTATGGCTTTCAATTGTAGCCAAGTTCAATGTTTTACTAAGAGAATTAAATTCAAAATAGCAATTTCAGTGTTATTTAAGACTTGTGCAAACAGAAACCTGTTGATATTGACCATAAGCTGTTGACCTGACGTTAAGATAATAAATTGCTTATTTAACAAATCAGTAATGGTTAGAGGTACGTGGAATTGTAAAGGTATAAAATACACGTACCTCCTCGTGTTTTATGTAAATTTTATTAAAATTTGTACATATATTTTCATTTATTTTATTTTATATTTGTTTATAATGTTATGCATAATACTTATAATAATAACTCAAATATGACTACAAAATTAAAAATCTGCAATACTTTCATTCTTCTTGGTAATATTTTTAATTATTTATTTATTTTTTAGAAAATGCTACCATTTTAGTCATTTTTGAAGGTAGAAAAACCAAATTTTGTTTTGAGATTTCAATAAAAAATTAATAATGGTCGAGTAATTTTTAAATTGAATATATAAATTAAATGCAATCCAGTTAGAAAATAACAAGTGCTAATTGTTGTTTAAAACAAACAAATTAATGTCATACTATGTAAGCAGTCATGACAGATAGCTAGCTTATGTGGAGTATTGATATGACTATACATATATTTAAAATTTAAACTCAATGATAAATATTAATTTTACTTAGCTTTTTATAATACAGCATAAAATATGAAAGGTAAGCTTAATATATTTACAACCATAAATTTCTTTAGAAATTTAATACTGCATTTTAGTTTGAGCTAGAGATACTGTCCATAAATTGTAATAAAAAGTATAAAAAATACTCACTTTTTGTAGACTCTGCAAAAAGAATTATTAATTCTCTTGTCTGAGAGGTGTCTCCGGCGATCCTCAAAGAGGTCCTTGATAGCGGTAACACCAAGCACAAATAACACTGGTAGCATTGCCACTTCCTTGCCAAAAGCATTGATAGCTGGCACCCAGTTTAACAACACTATAAAAATAAAGTAAACATTTGCAATCCTATGGAATTGTTCAAAGAGATTTTTTGGTATAAATGAGAGTAGGGTGTATTTAGTAGTCCTGATTTTGTTATTGCATCTTTGTCCATTGGGATGGTCTTTAGGGGGTGTTTTGTCGGGAACTAGGTGATTTGGGATCACTATTAAGTGTCTATTATCGACGGCAGGTTGCTGGCGGCGCATGAGCCAGAAGACGGCGCGACGCCAGGGTGCTACCACAGAGGCTCGACGTAAGGTGTAAATGGAGTCGGAGCGTGATGCTTGACGGGAGTGGTGACCTCGAACTGAAGACAGACGGGGCTGGGTGCTGGCTGGCGCGGGCTCCCTGTGTCCTGGTGGTAGAATGAAGTCTGTGCGACTGCCGGTCCTACTGTGGCCGGAGGCGGTCGCGGCTCGCGGCCCTTCGCCGATCTGGCCATGGGACAGCGCACGTTGATGACCTCGCATGGCCGATTTGAGAGCTGGCCGTGCGCTCGTCGGGTTTCCTGCCAACATTGGCACCCCTCCATGACTGATAGATCTTGAATGTCCTTTCACTTTCGGGAAGAGATATGTTTGCTCTGGCGCTCCTGGCAGACTTGGTACAGTCGAAGGAGTTTCTCCACTTCCTTCTGTTGACATTTTTATTCATCTGAAGGTCGTTCGGTTCGTTTTTTCCTTGCATTTAAAATCTCGGTATTTAGTGCGCCAGACCGTATAAATCAATGGTCTCAATACAACTAAAGAGAATGTGTTGAAAATTCGAAGCATATGGTTTGAAATCATCTGTTCACTATTTTACGGATTCATATTTTTATCATAGTCCGGAATGACACAGAAATTCTTTAGTTGATTTAGAAAGTTTTAAAACAAAAAACATTTTTAAACAAAAATTCAGACAACAATACAGCAATATTTGATCGCCACGAAAGAAACAGTCGTACTTGAAGTGTGCACGAGTCAAACTCAAAAACAAGCAACCGACGGCGGACCGACTGACAATTGATACTTTGACAGTGACAAGTTGACATTATCATTACGAATTCCGACGAAATCTCATATTTATAATTTTTTTTTAATTCTAGCAGTGTTGCTACTAATAAATTATATGAATTTATTTATTTTCAGAAAATTTAAGATTTTTGGATATCGTTTTACAATTCATTTTTTTTAATATTACTCAAAAATACCACACGCCTATAAGCATAATATTCATACCTACGGAATTGATGTAAAAAAAGGTTTTGCTCATTACGATAATAATAATTATAGAATAAGAAGGTAGATTTAATTTTAAATACTAACAAATATTAATTATAATTCTTTGTAAGTTTGTACATTTTGTCATCATTTACATAAAACCAAATATTCTTTATGACGATAGGTTGGTCATGTTGGTAGTAATATGAACTCGTCGACGTCATCGTCGGCAGACATAATCGCTTAATTTTCTGAATCTTCCGACATTTTGACGTTTGATCTCCGATTCCTTCGTTTCAAGTCTTATAAGAATCTAAATAGAAAAACTTTTTGTCAACATGGATGAAGAATATGATGCAATTGTTTTGGGTACCGGCCTTAAAGAATGCATCCTAAGTGGGATGCTCTCCGTGTCTGGAAAAAAGGTTCTGCACATTGATCGTAACAAGTACTACGGTGGTGAATCTGCGTCAATTACCCCGTTAGAAGAATTATTCGCTAAGTTCAATGCGCCCGCACCGGATGAAACTTATGGACGAGGTCGTGACTGGAACGTCGATTTAATACCCAAATTTTTAATGGCGAATGGATTACTCGTAAAGTTGTTGATCCATACGGGCGTCACCCGGTATCTGGAGTTTAAGTCTGTCGAAGGTAGCTACGTGTACAAAGGCGGCAAAATTTCAAAAGTACCTGTCGACCAGAAGGAGGCCCTTGCATCCGATCTAATGGGTATGTTTGAGAAGAGGCGGTTCCGAAACTTTTTGATTTACGTTCAAGACTTCCAGGAAGAAGATGCTAAAACATGGAAGGATTTCGACCCCAGCACAGCAAATATGCAGTCTCTTTATGACAAGTTTGGACTGGACAAAAATACTCAAGACTTTACTGGTCATGCTCTGGCACTTTACCTAGATGATAGTTATCTGCAGCAGCCTGCTATACAGACAATACGCCGTATTAAGTTGTATTCCGATTCCCTTGCCCGTTATGGTAAGTCACCATATTTATATCCTATGTATGGACTGGGAGAGTTGCCTCAAGGCTTTGCTCGTCTTTCTGCTATCTATGGTGGCACATACATGTTAGATAAACCCATAGATGAGATTGTATTGGATGAGATGGGACGTGCAGTAGGAGTACGATCTGGCAACGAAGTGGCAAAATGCAAGCAGGTCTACTGTGACCCGAGCTATGTGCCCGAAAGGGTTCATAAGAAGGGAAGAGTCATTCGTTGCATTTGTTTATTAGATCATCCCATCAATAACACTAAAGATGCTTTGTCTACTCAGATTATTATCCCTCAGAAGCAAGTTGGTAGAAATTCGGATATTTATGTATCTCTAGTATCCTACACTCATCAAGTTGCTGCTAAGGGCTGGTTCATTGCTATGGTATCTACAACCATTGAGACTAATGACCCTGAGTCTGAGATTAAACCCGGATTGGAACTTTTGGGCCCTATCAGGCAGAAGTTTGTGTCCGTTTCAGACTATTATGAGCCAACAGATGATGGCAGTCAAAGCCAAATATTCATCTCTGAGTCATATGATGCTACCACACACTTTGAAACTACTTGCTTAGATGTTCTTAAAATATACAAAAGGGGAACAGGAGAGGATTTCGATTTCTCTAAAGTTAAACTGGAATTGGGTGAAGAAGAACAATAAATTTATGTATATTGCTTGTTAATTTTAAATTTGTTTATATACTGGCTAAATAAATGAATGTTCATTAGGGAAATGGGATAAAATTTTATGAGCTTCTATAAGTTGCTGTAGAGATGTTCGAGCAGTGCTCCTTCATTTGTTACTCCCAGCTGTTTAATTTTACTGAAAAAGTATAAGGATCGTTATTTATAAGACTTATTCAACATTTAAGAATGCTTTTGTATATGACTTAAGAAATTATGAGGCATGTAATGATCTGCACAAGTGATGTGGTAGTTATGTGCATAGGCTATGCATTCCATTCTGGTACTTTTTCATCATTTATCCATATCATATTTGATAACATGTCAATGTATGAACGCTCACTATACAATTAAATGTTTTGTGTAAGATCATCATAATAAAATTACATTATAAACAGATTTGTTTATTTTCACCCTTACCTTTAAAAAGTATAACAATTATATTTTATATAAGATATGACTAGAAAAATTGGCTTAAATTTTTTAATTAAGATTAAGGCAAATTATAAGTTAAGTGAATATTTTATTGAGTACAAGTGGTCATTTCTGCAACCAATAAAAATATAATCACCGTAGATAGCTGGAGTTGAAAATGATTCATTTGGTAAGGAGTACTCGGAGACGAGGACACCTGTTTCTGAGTTAAGAATGCATAATACGCCATTGTTAGAGACTGCCAGTATCAGTTGGTCACTTAAACTACAAGGAGTAGAATAAACTGAAGATGTTAATTGAGTTTTCCATTGTAAATTTGGTTGAAAATTCTTCACAATGATACTGTACACCTTACTGTCATAACATCCAAATACCATTTGCCATTTAAATTTATCAACTTCTTTTATGTAAATTGATGAAAATATATTCCCTTTTGCTCCTTGGTATTTCCAAATCTGAAATTTTGTTTTATATCAGTATACTACATGATATTCTATCATAATAATTTAGATAGCTTAATACATAACAATAATAAACTAGACTACAGTTTGAAAAAAAATACATTTTTTCATAATTTTTATGTTTGGCATATTATATTTATTCAAGTAGTAACATGATCTGTAGCTTATATTGTTTCAATGAAACTGCTCTACCAAAAAATATTTTTCAAACTGTAATAGTGGGCTAGCTGTGTGGTTACGGCAGTAAGAATATAGCCACCCCCTCTCTTTCCGTGGGTGTCGTAAGAGGCGACTAAGGGATAACACAGTTCCTCTACCACCTTGGAACTTAAAAAGCCAACGGATGGCGGGATAACCACCCAACAGCTAGGGACACGATATCGCAACCATAAGTATCGATATCGATATAGTATCGGTATCGAAACAAAAGTATCAAATTAGTAATAGCATCGAAACTCAAGTATCGATATGAGTAAGTATTGAATAAATTTTGAGTTTCCCTATTACTTTAAATTAATTCACATCCACAACAGAGGCGCGCAGACCATGAATGAGACTGTTGTGATTCATTATTGGACCACAATGAAAATAAAAATAAACAACTTAGATACAAAAAAGGTTTTATTTCTACTAAACACATTATGGAGAAGAGATAAACATAATAATTGTGTTTGCAGACAAACGAAAAAAAACCGACTTCAATTACATCGACAAGTAATACAACGTAGATCGACGAACAATTAGTCAAATAACTACGCGTTACCAAAGATTACTCAAAAAGTAGTTATCAGATCTCGATAAAATTTAAATGTTAAATTGGTATTTACGAGTTAGTTGCTCGTTTATTTTTTCCTTTTATGGAATCGATACTTGATGCTAAGTACTGATATTAGTACTAAGTATCGAAAGAAAGTATCGAATTTCTGAATACTAGTATCGAATCAAAAGGTAGCGATATGAGTAAAGTATCGGATTCGATATCGTGTCCCTACCAACAGCTGGCTTTCAAATACACAGACCGAAGACGGGCAGCAGCGTCTTCCGTGCGACAAAGCCAGCCCTGCGGTCATCAACCCGCCTTCCCAGCGTGGTGACTATGGACAAAACATATGAGTTCACGCCATTTTTGCCGCGAACTTATGGAGGCCTAAGTCCAGCAATGGGCTGTATTAGGCTGAAATGATGATGATGAATAATAGTGGGCAAGATAATTATAACAAGTAAACAGTCAAACTCAAAACGCATCTCGGCAAAACTACACGTACGCCAACTAGTTGTGAAACAAATATGGTATTAACAAAAACATTATTTGTTAAATGTCATGCTTCTTATACTAAATTAATAAAGTAAAATAAGTTCTTAATTTTTGAAACAGATAAGGTCAGGGTAGGAAGGTGACAAACATGTTACGACGCAAAGACAAAGTATTATAATAATATGATTTGTCTACTATCAGTTAAAAGTAGATAAGCGACGTGTAGGTTATACGTTCTCGACTTACAATTACCAACTTACATATTATATTGTACGGTAGACAACCAACCAAAAAAAAAAACGACATTCAGTTTACAAAACCAAAAACGACTATAGATAAAAAAAATATTTAACCTTGATGCCTTTTTCAACTGTTCTGCAATGTATTTCTCCATTCACCTCCGCGAAAACGACATATTTATCGTTATCGTAGAGTACAGGATTAGCAAACACTGGGCTCCCTAGAGAGGCTCTCCAAACAACAGTTTTTGTCTCAATATGTATACTTGCGCAAACCCCTGTCAGTGTACCCAATAAAATATACTCATTTTTAGCGAGAGCTAAATCAGCTGAAATGGCCTGACCAGAGATTTGAATTGTATGTTTTATTATTCCTGTCTGTAAAAGATTTAAAATATAGTATAAATTACGATCTCATATAACGTTAATAAATAAGTAGAATTTTAGTACAATCACTTTCATTTACAGTTATAAAGCGAATACTTGTATACATTAACATAATTCAGTATTATTATATATAGTCTATGTAAGTATAGTCTTTGTAGTATATGTGAGATAAAAGTGATACTGATAATACATGTACGTTTAAACTAATTAAATTGGACTTTATTTCGTACGACATAAATATAATTTTGTATTGCTCAAAGAGAAATAATTCGTAGTTTTTATTATGCAAACCATCCTTACCAGAACGTCAATACAACGTATGTTTCCATCGTATGCTGCAATATAAAGGCATCCTTTGCAACAAGTTCCTTTACTTTTAATCATAGAACCGATGTTTATGCGCCAAAGCTCTTCACATGATTCTAACTTGAAGCATACTATTGTACCATCGTAAGTCCCAACCATTCCACATGGTGTTGTCAATGGAGTGTCGTTGTAACAAAAAACAGATGCTTCGACCCGCGATTTCACTTTGACCACACCTTGCGTTATACCAGTGATTGCATCAACAACAACGATTTTCCCTGAGTGACTGCCCACGGTCACGAATTGTTTGCTTAAATCAAAAGATAAAAGAACGTAAATAAAAATATAGTTAATTAAATATTGTATAAAACCCAAGTACCTAAATAATACCGAAAATAGTACCGAAATATTCTAACATAACTAAACTGCAGTAGTTAAGAATATTAACATTGTAAGTCCCTCAATTTATTAGTAAAATGGAGGAATGAATGGGTTGTAATTGTCGTAGTGCATAACTATAACTTTTACAATAACATGCTGGTTTTCAGAGTCGATAAATGTTATAATTGTGTAAGTGATAAGACGTGTTCCATAAGAATGCATTAAATGGTAGCAGTGTATATAAATGGCATATCAATTGAAAAGGGAGAACTACACCATCTTCCTGTCTGGACGTACACCAGACTCAGTTTAACTCGTAAATATATTGCGGTGTTTAAAAAACAACCACTCTGGTGTGGTCCGAGTAGTCGCCTAAAACACCGACGGTTTGCGGGTTCGATTCCCGCTCGGGTTGGATGTTTGTATTTGTACAAATATTTCTTTCCGGTTTAAATGTCCGTCCTTGTGGGTCTGCCCACCGTGCCTCGAAAAGCACGTTAAGCTGTCGGTCCTGGTTATTATTATAAATACCTGATAGTGATCGTTACCCATAGTAGGCATCATATCCGCCAACCCGCAGTGGATCAGCGTGGTGGATTAAGTTCCAATCCTTCTCCTACATGGAAAAGGCGGCCCATGCCCAGCACTGGGATGTATAGGTTGAATCGTATTGTATCGGTGTTTAAAAACGAGAAATAGGCAATGTTCAACGAGAATATATATATATAGCCGAGCGGGAATCGAACCCGCAAACCGGCGGTGTTTTAGGCGACTACTCGGACCACACCAGAGTGGTTGTGTGTGTGTGTGTGTGTGTGTGTGTATATATATAGCATCCTTAGGTAACCGAACTATCCAAAACAAAAATATATTTTTATTTATTTGGTCTTTGAAGATTAGCGCATTCAAAAAAAAACTCAACTTTTCAGTTTTCTAGTATAATATCATACTTACAAACCATTTTTAAATAAAGTTGGAGGTGCATCAACACATTTTCCAGTATCGTAAGTCCAAACAACTACAAATTCTATAAAATTTTGAGGTTTTACATTTTCAGCTATCTTTTTAATAGACTGCCCAGTTGATGCAAAACTTTCTGTATTTGATCTGGACCTCTTAAGCCTTTCTCGAGTCCTTTTCTTTTCAATACCTAGCTCTTTAACAGCAATACGTATAATGTCATCTATTGTATTTTTCTGACTAATTAAATAAGGTAAGATAACCTTGCCGAATTTTGGACAGATGAGAGATAGTTTGTTACAAATTGAAACTGCAAGAAATGAGGTACCACCAATAGAAAAGAAGTCTCTATCCTTTATATCTTCATATGTAAAACATCTGTTCAAAGTCACTTTCAGTTCCTTCATTAAAATCATTCTAAATGATTCTAATGTCTGAGGTTTTTGTAACTTTTGAAACATTTCAGATAGAATTTGTTTTGATATCTTGCCGTGAGAATTCATTGGTAAGTTGTCTACTCTTATAATTTTATCAGGCCAATGCTTATCATCTAGTTTGCACTTCAAAAAATCAGATAGTTCCTGACTACTTAGAGTTTCAGAAGAAAAGTAGACAACTAGAAGCATCGGCTTTGGTAGCCAAATGGATGAGCATGTGGTAACTCTTGGGCATAGCATTATTGTAGACTCAATTGCTTGTAAGTTCACTTTGTGGCCAAATCTTTTTATTATATCATCCTTGCGGCCTCTGTAGTAAATTGTTCCATTTTTAACTTCACCTATATCACCTGTATCAATACATTTGAAAGAATTTGGTTCTTCTGTACTAGTAGCTTTATTTAATATGCTACATTTTCTTGTTTTACTTGCTGAAATTAGCACAAAATGTTCAATTAAAAAAATATATTGAGTATACATAATATGTACGATTTTATTCGGTTTAAGCGAACCGTGGCGCCGTCTATAGTGAGTTCTTTACAGAAACCCGTAACTATTCAAAGTTTCATATTACAATGAAAATCTTTGACAGGAGACGACACCATGCTATTTTTAGTATGTACGATGATGAATAAATGTGGCGCCACGGTTCGCTTAAACCGAATACAAAAATCATCATATCAAAAATTTCGATCTAGCGGATACATCGTTCCATAGCTTAATTGGCTAGAGCGCCGACACGGTCAGTCGGAGACGCGGGTTCGAACCCCGCTGGAGCGGTCAATTTTTGATATGATATTCAAAAAAGAGTATACATAAGTTTGTATTAATAATAACTTTTAATTTGCTTACCAACAATAATTTTATTAGTATTTTTATTTTTGTGAGTAGGTTCTAAAATAATTTCAGTTTCTGAGAGACAATTGCCGAGGGGTACTTCCTGATCGCAAACTATTTTATTTAAGTCCAGTTCAGCAACACACGCCCAACATGACATTTCAGTTACTCCATAAAGTGTGAATATTTTAGTTTTATTTTTAACATCCTTTAATTCTTTCAATCTTTTTATACCGTTCAGGGGTTCCCCTCCTAGTGCCAATATTTTTAGTGTGGAGTTGGCACCTAAAATACTATTTTTGATATTTGCATTTGAATGTTGAAAGAACCTTGAAGGTGTTGTTTGCCAGAACGTGACAGAGTTTTCATTTTTTTCTGGAAATAATACATCAGGTTTTTCTGGTGCAATAAGGAGGGATGCACCATTCATGCAGGCTAATAGAATTTCTATCATAGAAGGGTCAAATGTCAATGGTGTAGAAAAGTAGATTACATCATCTGGTGTGATGTCAAATATTTTCGTAAGATCATCTATATTGGGTTGCATGCATTGTAATGGCACCTGAATATGTTTAGGTTCACCAGTACTGCCAGACGTTGTTGCTATGAAAGAATGTTCAGGTGCATATTTGTAATTAGACTGTCTTCCACTCGATTCTAAGTCATAAATATTTACAGTCAAATTAAAAACGTTTACTGTTTTATCTGATTTTCTATTGATCAATTCTGAATTGCCACTTTCTACATTTTTTATCTGCATTAAGATAGAAAATTTCACTCTCTGTACAATTTTTTCTACATCTTCTGCAGGATTCAGAAACATAAAAGTAGTACTACATTTATGAGCTCTAAAATAAAAAATAAAAATCTAATATATAAAATTCTCATGTCACAGTGTTTGTAGTTAAACTCCTCTGAAACGGCTTGATCAATTCTCATGAAATTTTGTGTGCATATTGGGTAGGTCTGAGAATCGAACAACATCTATTTTTCATGCCTCTAAGTTATAAGGGAGGTGGATTAAGGGGCTTTATAACATATATGGCAAAACAACGTTTGTGGGGTCAGCTAGTATTTGTATAATTTTTATTTACATAGTATGGCTATTTTTATAATTTGGTCATTATTAAGATACTTACGCAGCGATAACACATGGAATGATTACGTTTCTTTCTGAAATTATCCCAATGATTCCTTTCTTACATGGCAATTGTTGTAAATTTTGGGATAAATATTCACAAACTCCATACAATTCTGAATACGAATAGTTTTTATACAATCCATTTTCATAATGTCTAATGGCAATTCTCGATGGATACTTAGCACATGTTCGTACGAAAACATCGTAATATCCGCGTTTAAATCTCATTTCATTTAAAGATTAAAAAATTTAAGAAATTTTGACTAAAACTTTTGTTAATATTACATTATGTAATAATATCACAATATTGCTTAAGCAACAGAAGTGCCAATGTAGTTTCAGATTTCCCTTATATTTTTTACCTGCAATTTGTATATCATAAAAATCAATTAAATGTTCGCATAAGCGAGGTAAATAAAAATATTTTGTTTGAAAGTGACATTGACACACACAGATTAAATATACATAGTGGTTTATTTGTTTCTTGTATAAAAGCAAAGGTCTAAGAATACGCAGCCTCTGTTTGTATTCTTACATGGCAAGGAAGATCAAAATAAAAGTGGTACACACGAAATTTGTATTCGATAAAACTTGTAAAAATAACAAAAACAATCTTGGCTTAACGTTTCTAATTTGTCGCTACACTTAAAATTACTACAGATGGAATCAAGTAAACATAGTCAATTTATGATTTTTATCACAACCACTCCGATGTAGTAGTGTGAGTAATTGCCTAAAATACCAACGGTTTGCGGGTTCGATTCCCGCTCGGGATTGATATTTGTGTAGCGACATCTATCTCGCAACGTACGAACTAAGAACTGACGTATCCTACTTCGCGATATTAAAGTCACCCGAAGATTGAAAATATATACAAGAATCCGACAACCACCGTGTATTTGTACAACTATTTATTTCGAGTTTGGACGCCTGTACTTGTGGGGTCTTTCCATCGTGCCTCGGATCACACGTTAAGCTGTCGCGTCGGTTCCGTTTGTGATCATAAATACCTGATAGTGATTGTTATTCATAGTAAGGGAATATATCTGCCGATCCCTAGTGAAGCAGCGTGATGGATCAAGCTCCGATCCTGCTCCTACGTGGAAAAAAGTTACTATGCTCAGCAGTGGGATGTTACAGGCTGAAGGTGAAGTTTTTTATCCACAAAAATGTTTGCGATGGATGTCCTTAATATTAATTCGAAGGAGTAGTGGTGTTACCGTGCCTTGCTCTGGTTTTGCTGTGGTAGAAATTAACCTCACATTCGTGACGTAATACGGATGTTGGAATATTATCCAATTGTCGTCAGTGCAAAACCGTCTTAGCCTGCCTCTTTTCTTACTATCCTATCCTCAATATTCTTTGCTGTTCTTTGGGGACTCTCCAAGAATATTGTCCTCTTTGTTAATGTTTTCGTTTTAGGAAACATAAAGTAGTAATATGCTTTAGGTAGTACGCAAACTTACCTTCCTTTTCTTAAAAACTGTTATTGATACGCTTAATTGACTCTAACATATATTTTTTTAGGATCCTGTTACCTTATAAACAGGTAAAACTCTTAGAATACCTAAACGCGGTAGGGACTAGAAAGTATAATTTTTCAGCCGTCACTAGTACTTTTAGTTCGAGTTTTTCTTATGTGCACCCGCCGTGGATATTTACATACACACGTGTTCTGGTAGTAGGGGCGTAGATACCGCCGTATCAGCTGTATCAATGATACGGGGCTCCCTATTTACAGGGGTAACGTGTGTAAGCAAAAATTAGTAAAAAGTTATCCACGATGTCACTTAATCTCGTGCTTCCTGGGGAAAAAACATAAAAAAACTGTCATACGTGCCTATAGAGTTCATACTTCAGAAATGACAAAAGTCAAAAAAGCAATCACCTTATTTCCGAGTTAAGCGTGCGCCTAAAAGTTGATAATATCCTGCATCGTTGCAGATTTCAGTTAATTATTATGAACAATTAATTAATCTTTTTTTATAACAATGGGGGTCAAACGAGCAGACGAAGCCATCTGATGTTTAACGGCTACCGTCGGCCATGGCCTTTAGAGAAAAGATGTATACACTCGACGCTTGAAAACCCCCAAATTATAGCGCTCAGGGAAAAGGGTCATTCCTGTTGATTGGTAATCTCAGATTATACATACTCTTTTGATTTCAACTCTGATCTGTTTGGTTTTAAATGTATTGTGTTTGAATTACTTTAAATTTGGAATGTTATTTTATTTGTTTAGATTGAATTGTGTCATATTTTATGATTCTGTGAAAATCGCTTTAAGAAGTAACATGTCTAGTTATCTGATATAACTTTTGTATTTATATAAATTTTATAATGATTACATTTAATCAAAAATAAATTCAAAAAGTTTAAGTTAAAACAAATAGTTTACTAATCAGTCTTTAAGTGTCCTTTTGGTTTGAAAGTGATCCCATTAGCCACATCTACCATTCAAGAATTCCACAGTTTGCATGTACGCTAGTGTTGCCCAAATGCAAGAACAAGACGAGACTTAGCCAGTCTTGGTCTTGGTCTTGCGCCAATACACCTGGTCTTGGTCTTGGTCTTGGTCTTGCGCTCCCAGTCTTGGTCTTGGTCTTGGTCTTGCAGCAAGAGTCTTGCAAGTCTTGCAATTACCTATTAGTCTATAACTATTTATTAAAGTTTACTTTAAATCTTAGAAAAACGTATTAGAATTGGAACATTGTGAGCTTGAATTAACATAGCCATAGTAAAGATCAAGCAGATTAATAAATAACTGAAGATTTGATAAGAAATTCGAAAAATCAACTGACCTATATGTCGTTTTCCATGGAAGTAACTGTTTCTTAATAAACATTTATGATTTATAAGCTTACATTTGCTAAAACATGTAAAAAAACAAATTAATTACAATAACTTGACTGTATTTTAAAGAACAATACTTATCTGTCTAGAAAGAGATTGAACCCTCAACTTATAATGTATGTAATCAATATTATAATATATACTTACTAGAATGAATTAATATGACATCTACTACCTATCCTTACCATTTTATCCTAATCATAATACTACTTGCGTGATCAGTATAATGTATTCATTTTCATTCTAAGCCCTCTGAAACTTATTTATTCTTTGGAACACCTGTAGGTACTCTTAAAATTCGAAATTATTTTGCATGAGTATACCTACGCCCAATCGCCCTATGGCGGCAATCAAATAGTGTCAAATGTTATGATTTCGGCGTGGCGGCAACGATTGTTTTAGATTTCAAAAGAAGCCGCCGGCGCGTGTATCATAACCATGTACTTCCGAAAAGCGGCAAATTTCTTTGAGAAGTAAGTACAAAACCTTTGATGCCGCATTATCAAAGTGCCGATGGTTAAAACATAACTATGCATGCACTCAGTTTGATTTTAATAGATATTTTTTTATTCGCTATGTTTATGGTATTAGTCGTAATGCGCATAGGTCCAGTTTTTCATATTCTTTGATACAGTTTTTTGCGTCTCATAGAATTCCTAAGCGTACCTACCTATACACCGAACTGTTACACCTAACTACTCAGTGAAATAGCGCTAAGTCCTAGCTGCAAGACGCAAGAGTCTTGCAGGCTATGTCTTGTTCTTGCTCAAGTCTTGCACGGTCAGTCTTGGTCTTGGTCTTGCTAAAAATACGCGGTCTTGTTCTTGGTCTTGGTCTTGCAAAAACGCAAGAACAAGACCAAGACTGCAAGACCAAGACTGAATTTGGGCAACACTAATGTACGCGGAAAGAATGCGCGCGAAGCTCGCACATTGGTTGTAAACCATGCATCCAAGTGGTGTGGATACCATCAGGATCACTGGACTTCTTGACGTGAGGGCATACAGAACACAACGAACGGTACTTTGCTTAAAGCGCACATTACGCATCGCGTGTTCGCACCGATGGTGCTTTCCTCTCATCGTCAATAGTTAAATTCGACGCAAAAAGAGTGCAAAGAATTTCGCTTTTGCTTTAGCAGAATGTGCTAGAGAGCCTTCAGTTTCGCGCAATGTTGGAAATGAAGGATGTAAGATACCTTCGACAGCTTTGGCAAGAAACCAAAACGCACGGGTTCTATTTGGAAAGCCCAATAGTCTTTTTAGATTTGCTTCTTTTAAAACCTAGGGGCAGCGTTGAATCTCTTATTCAAGTTATGCGCCTGTAAATCCCCCGCATCTATTATTAGCCTTACAGGCTGAAGCGAAGGATACCCCGCATCGATTGCTGCAATTCAAGCGTAATAACTCTCCAGCTCAGTGCCGGACCCTGAGTTTAGGGGGCCCTGGGCTAATACTACTTAGGGGCCCACCTAATTTGTTCAAAGAACCAATACCTGAACGTAGACTTGAATGAAATGAATCGAATGGGTTTGATTAATTGCAGGATTCACAGGGCTGCAAACCATACGATCTGTTTAATTTAATAAAATTATGGATTCTATCACATTATCGTCTATTTTGACTATGACTTGACTTAGCTGGGGGCCCCTTTGAATCCACGGGACCCTGGGCTGAAGCACATAAAGCCATATGGTAGATCCGGCCCTGCTCCAGCTTGGAGCTTCCAGCTTTAAGCTAATTTAAAGAACTTGTTCTTTAAATTAGCTTAAAATCCGAAATTAAAAAAATTCATTCGTTAAAAAAACTCATGGAATTATTGCTGATAAAATTCAATAGCCTTGCATCCAGTTTTTCGGAGGTAATAACAGCTTGCTTTCTATTCTTGCTTGCTTTTTATTCTTTTTATTCTTGAGTCACAACCGCAACCGCTGAAAGAAGTTTTTCGAGACTAAAACTAATAAAAAAGTATCTAAGGACTTCGATGGAACAGGAACTTGTCACTATTGCCTATTCTAGGGAAAGTAATAACTTATAATCTTTAAATATTTATTTTAATTTAATGCAAGCATTTTTGTTTTTTTAGTGAGAAAATTTTACCCTTCATTTGGGCTCCCCAACTAATTTTGATACAGGTATGCTACGCCACTGTCTGGTAGCCAAACAAAAAAGGCTTTTTAATTTAATTTTTTAATATATACCTTTGTACTTAAGTACTATAAATAAAATAATTAATTTACGCACCAAGCTCGTCCTAGAGCAGTATGGCCGATTAATTCTAACTCTTATCTCTATGCCAGAATAGTTGTTTGTCCAGTAACACGAATAATGCAACCATTATTTAAGATTCAGTAATTTATATAGAATTTATAGTTTTTCTGTTTATACTATACACTTTAAGTGTGATCGAACTATTTTATATAAACTCATATGCATGTAAAAAACATATCTTAAAAAGGGAAAAACCGTTATTATTACTATTTAGGTTATCGTATTCGCACGTGTAATAAAATCCCACAAATAATTTTGGAATTATCTTTACATAAATTATTCGGTGCAGGATTACATAGTTGATAAAGATGTGTGGAATTAGTGACGCTGTATTTCATGCAAGATATTATTAACTGAGATAGGGCACAGCAGGAATTTCCTGCTCAAAATATGGAGCAGCCCGACTGGGGTAGTACCTCGACCTTACAGAAGACCACAGCTAAATAATACTGTTTTCAAGCAGTATTGTGTTCCTGTTGGTGAGTAAGGTGACCAGAGCTCCTGGGGGGGTTGGGGATTGGGTCGGCAACGCGCTTGCGATGCTTCTGGTGTTGCAGGCGTCTATAAGCTACGGTAATCGCTTACCATCAGGTGAGCCGTACGCTTGTTTGCCGACCTAGTGACATAAAAAAAAAAAAAAAAAATATTACTAATTTTGTACTAAAACACAGTTCATATATTATTTTCAAAAGAGACTGCAGAGTTTCTTGCCGATTCTTCTCTGCAGAATCTAGATTCAGAATCGGTGTTAGCTTTACTTTTACAAAAAAAAAAAAAATCATTTTGAAAGTTTTAATTTGTAAAATGACGATTCGAAAGTGCTCTGGGGCCTATTTGAATAAAGTTGTTTTTGATTTTGATTATGTTACACTAGGTACTTTATTAAATATAGTATAGGCACCTGTACCCACATAACTATTTTATATTTTAAGTTCAGTTTTTCTTATATCATTTTAATAACCATTATGAGTAACAGAAATATCGAAATAGTAATGCTTGCATAAATGGTTCGTAAAACTGTGCCAAACATCACTGCAATAATTTTACTAAAGTTCGACTCGAACATACAGACGGTTTTATAGCTGTGCGGGAAGTTTATTGTCTCAAATTACGTCAAGTCCGTAAACTGTATAATTTTCTAGAGACTTAAATAAGATCTATTATAGGATTTAGGTCACATTATGACGTTTATAAAGAAAGGTAAAATTTTAGATTCAGAAAAAATAAATAAACAGGGTATATATCACTATATATTTTTTCTTTTCCAATTTTTTTTTTTGAAATTTTCTATTCCATCTATTGAGCAAATACATAATCTTTTTCATCCCCGTAGCTCTTTGAGCTATACTCGAATGAACGCGTTTTCTATAGCTAAGCTATTTAAAGTATATTTTCTTTTCTCTTTTACTTACTAAAAGTAATAATAAATATCTGATATTCAACGGCCTACACTAGGGTTTACTCCTGTTTTGGGTGTCCGGTAAAATGCACAATACACAATACCTAGTACCTACAAATAACCAGGCCACGGCAAACATCTAGGTATATGTACAAAGGTTTGACACAATTGAACCGTCGTCAGAGCCTCAACCTTGCTATTTTGACAATATTAAAATACATTAATCTAAAGTCTAAATCAATGAATGACGCATTCTCAAAATCCGTTTTTAAAGCAGATATAAATTTTATATACGCAATGTAACTAGTCATATCCCTTGTTTCGAATAACAATTTAAATAGCTTCTTAGTTCAACTTTAATGGTAATAAAGTGGTACGTATAACTAAACTTATTAAAAGAAGCAAACTAATTTTATTTCATCTTTATCATCGTCTTTCATCACCAATGTTTTATGCATTAATGCTTCCCTGCCAGGCTTCGTCAATTTTCTATTTTGCTTCACTTTTTCAAAAATGGAATCAACTAATTCAACGACACGTAAGCGCAACACAGCATAGGTTTATGGCTTTGTGCTGGCGGTTGCGGGTTTGATCTCCGTACATCGGATACGTTTGTATTGGCCATACAGATGCTTCGTGTGGTCTGGGCGTATGTGCTTACGTATTATGTCTTTCTTGACCCACGACGCAATCCACGAGTAAATCCAAGCAGGGACCGTTGAGTGTGAGACATATATTTATTTAAGTGAAGGTGGCGTTTTTTTTTAATTCGTTTTTTTTTTCAATTAGTTTGCCAAAGAAGTTTCACTTCTGACATATGTACTTTGTACGCACGCAATTTTTTTTCTTAAATTTCACACAAAAAATACGAAAAGTCTTTCCTCGATCCGATATCGTATATTATTTAACAAGAGGTCTCTTGGGAAAAAGTCTAGATTTTAGTCAATATTCGCAGTTATATTTTTAACCAACTTCAAAAATAAGGAGGATTCAATTTGACTGTATGTCTTTTTTTGTGATTTTATTTTTATTATATTTTAATGGTTAATTCAGAATAAAACACAAGAAACAGTTTCACTAATTATTATGTATATTATTACAGCTGAATATGATATACAATTAATCCACAATAAGAAGGTAGCCTTATAATAATTAAGTTTAGAAATATAATTACGCATATTACCTAGAGGCCTTTTTTTAATTACGTAAGGATGATTTTGGCAATTTTTGACCTGAATTGCATTTTTTATCGTTGCTAGGCAACTGTTGACGGCTATCAATTATACCGTCAGGATAATGATTGTTTAGATTTTGTACTTATTTCAGTACAACGGAAATAAGGCTATTAATGAACAATAAATAAACATTAATTTATGTATTTTAATTCTTGTTTTGGGACTTTTTTAAATAAAGATCATAAGGTAAGTTCGATCGTATCGTTTTCTTTCATAATCAAAAAACATATTATGCCTTTTAATATTACTGTGCGTAATCTCCTGTGATATTTACAAAACAAATTTCAATAAAGGAATAAGTATTTTATATCTTTTTTTTAAATGATGTTATTTTAATTTAATTTTTTATGCATTTTTTTTAATTTTAATTACATTTTTAAATTCAATTACTTTATAAAAAAATCTTATATCATTTGAGTAATCATGAATTATTGTGTTCCTAAAACTATTGTGACTACTGTTTTATCGTAACATTGTTTTCCTTATGTAAATAGACGCAGGCACTTTCCACCAACAAAGCCAACGAAGCAGTCCAAACTTTCTCCCGAAGCCTTGGATCTGATGCGGCAGAGGCGCGAGTTGCCGGCTGCTTCGCCAGAACAGAGGGCTCTTTCCAAGAGGGTACGGAAAATTATTCGCCGAGACCTCCGCTGCTCAAATACGAGAGAGGTTGCTACTCTGATTGAGCAGAATAGGGGGTCCAAAGTTTTCCAAAGACCATTGGGGAGAAGCTTTCTTGCGAAGCTTAAAACAGCAGATGGCAGAACCGTCTGCTCTCGCCCTCAGGTCCGAGAAGAGGTTGAGAATTTTTATGGACAGCTGTACTCGTCGAGCGCACGCAAGCCTGCGACTTGGGACACCGAAGATCCACGGGCACCATTGTTGCGCCATTATTCGGAGTGTATCCCGGACTTCGAAGAGGATGAGATTGGTGCAGCGCTCGGGCAGCTTAAAAACGGGAGGGCCCCGGGGGATGACGGAGTTACCACTGAACTCCTTAAAGCCGCAGGGCGACCTGTCTTGAAAGCCTTGGCAAGACTATTTAACGCCGTCATCCACCGAGGTACCACGCCGGAGGCGTGGTCCAGGAGTGTGGTGGTGCTGTTCTTTAAGAGAGGCGATAAGTCTCTGTTAAAGAATTACAGACCGATCTCACTTCTGAGCCACGTCTATAAGCTGTTTTCGAGGGTTGTTACGAATCGTCTCGCCAGAAGACTCGACGAATTCCAACCACCAGAGCAGGCTGGGTTTCGAAATGGCTACAGCACCGTGGACCACATCCATACTGTTCGGCAGATTATCCAAAAGACGGAAGAATATAATCAACCGCTGTGTATGGCATTTGTGGACTACGAGAAAGCCTTCGACTCCGTTGAGACCTGGGCTGTCCTGGACTCTCTGCAGAGATGTCATATCGACTGGCGATATATCGAGGTACTAAAATCTATGTACGACGCGGCGACGATGACCGTTCATGTCAATGACCAAAGAACAAGACCTATTTCCCTCCGGCGCGTGGTAAGACAGGGGGATGTAATATCACCGAAACTGTTTACCACTGCGCTAGAGGATGTTTTTAAGACCTTGGATTGGGGGGAACGGGGCATCAACGTCAACGGTGAATTCATCTCTCACCTTCGTTTCGCCGACGATATTGTCATCTTTGCGGAGACGCTGGATGAGTTAGGCCAAATGCTGGCCGGCCTAAACGAGTCCTCCCGACGTGTCGGTCTCTGTATGAACTTGGATAAGACGAAAGTTATGTTTAACAACCAAGTCATACCGATACCGGTATCGGTCGATGGTACCCTTCTCGAAGTTGTTCAGGATTATATTTACCTAGGCCATACTATCCAACTAGGCCGCAACAACTTCGAGAAGGAGGCCGATAGGAGGATTCGGTTGGGCTGGGCGGCGTTTGGCAGACTCCGTCGAGTCTTCACTTCGAAGATTCCGCAATGCTTGAAGACAAAAGTTTTCGAGCAATGCGTCCTGCCTGTGTTAACATACGGAGCCGAGACGTGGACACTGACCAAGGGACTGGTCCACAAGTTTAAAGTCGCTCAACGTGCAATGGAACGGGCTATGCTTGGGGTCTCTCTCAAAGACAGGATTAGAAATGAGATTATCCGCGAGAGAACGAAGGTAACCGACATAGCCCACAGAATTAGCAAGTTGAAGTGGCAGTGGGCTGGTCATCTGTGTCGCAGGACCGATGGCCGTTGGAGTAGACGGGTCCTAGAGTGGAGACCGCGTCTTGGCAAACGCAGTGTGGGACGTCCTCCGGCCCGTTGGACCGACGATCTACGTAAGATTGCCGGTGTAGGTTGGATGAGGATTGCGGAAGACCGGGATGTGTGGTGCGAACTTGGAGAGGCCTATGTCCAGCAGTGGACTGCGATAGGCTAAAGTGAAATAGAATATTTTTGCCACTGAAACGTACGCGGTCTTAATTTTACTATTATTCATTTGCATGTTGTCGTCACCTGTAACTGTGCTCGCACTTATTTATATTACTGTTGATTATTATATTTTATGTAGCAACAGTGTACGGTATGTTGGTGATCTTATAAATAAATAAATATGTTACTTAGAAAATGTTTTACATAAATCCCATATAACTCTGGCTTATATTGTTTGTTTAAGATTTGTTTAAGGTTTGTTGTAATTTTTTTAAATGTTCGAGTTCGTATGAAGATAAAAAAAATAAAATTGTCGACTGTTACAGCTTTAATCTCGAGCTCTTTTCATAAAAGATTTGTTTGATGATGTTGAACATCTTTCTTCGATATTTGTGGTCATTTAAATTTATATACCTAATAATAATTTCGATTGTTCTAAGTGCTATATAAACTGTTAAATAAAATAAACTCAATTTGACTTTTCAAATAATCATGATAACATTTTTTCTAAGGTCTAATAAAATAAGATTAATTTAATTTTTCTCTTGTAGCACGTTTGACAACTCATTCGACTATAGCTTTAACTGTTTTTAATTTTAAAAGTCAGTAAAAAAAGATAGTGCACTTGTAAGTTTTTACTTGAAACGGAATCCACATTTCGTGAGGTAGTTATTACCATATGGTTGTTGTAATTGTAGAGTTAGTGTGTGCATCAGATATTACACTTATAGTTAGTACAATGCTTCGCAGTAATCACCTGCAACCCTGTCTAAACATATGCCTCTTTGAATTGTATTTTAACTTTGAACTAAACAAACAAACGAGGGCTCTAATACTGTGGTATTTTAATTTTGAGTGAAGATCGTATATCGCTTTTAACAACAAAATCGTTTGCTCTATCACTAATAGTCAAATTTCTGTCCAATTCTAATTTAGTAATTATAAAACACACTTGATGTAACCTTTTCTAGATTAAGAACGAAGTTTTAGCTGCATTGTTATGAGTATAAAGATATAAAGAGCGTAGAATTACTGTAGAAACAGGTTCAATTTCAGACTTATCCAGACTATAATCGAGAACGAGCCGCGATCAACATTGTTGTACCACCGACTCTATCGGACTGCAATCAGACTTACCGACTGCTATTATGAGTACAATATGGATCACCCCTAATGCATCATCCCTGATGCATCATGATAAGCGTGTACGTCATACTTAAGTTAGACTAAAGATAATGCCTAACTATTACAATAGCAATTTTTAGGGCTTTGTATATATAAGTACCCGGTTGACCGAGCTAAGCTCGGTATTTTTAGTAAATCGTGTTTTTTGGAAATCATAAAGTATAAATACGAATTACATATTGATAAAATATGAATAATATTTTTCGATTTTACCGACATAATAATAAAAAATAAGAACAGTCGATTTAAATAAAAAATAACGAGTGCAATTAGAAAAAGAAAAAGAAAAAATAATTGATCACGGACATGTGGATTTGAACCATGATCTTCTCGGTTGATCCCGAGCGGCCGATTTCCCACCGAGCTATTTCAACTACATTGACTTATGCGAAATTTACCTTCGTATTCTAACGATATTTTTTTAAATTCCTAAAAACAGGGATAAAACGACATTTCCTGAAAATGAATCCTAGCTAGATAGATTTATCTCCCCCGAAACCCCCTAAATACTAAATTTTATGAAAATCGTTGGAGCCGTTTCCGAGATTCAGATTCTATATATATATATATACAAGAATTGCTCGTTTAATAGTATAAGATATTAAATATAGCCTTTTTGTCATTTGTATTGACAATAAACGGCAATGAAAAATTAATACAATAAGCCCTTTCCGAACCGCGTGACGCGATTTCTCTATAAGTACCGTAATGAATGCCTATAGACTTTTAGTACAGCCTTAAAATAGCTATTTTAAAGTTGACATCTTAAAAGCTCCAGCAGTTTTTAAGTTGACCCACTACAAACAAAAAATCTATTTTTTTCAGTTTATAATATTAGTACACATTTAGATAAAAATAATATTTTTGATAATAAAGATGTCTTTGAATATTTTATAATATTTTGCAAGCTCTTATACTATACAATTGTTGTACAAATATTTATAGATTAATATTTCAATGATCTACATGAAACATCGTTACATTTAAAATTTTGTTCAAAGCGCAACAAAACTTTTAAATGTGAACTCTGCTGAAGAAGGCATTACAAATTTAAAAAAAGCTCGGCTTACGACTGAAATTTAAAAGAGTTTTAATTTGAGCAAATTAATATTTATATAACGTTTTAAATTAATGTGAGCGTGCCGGTATAATAAGAATTTTAGTTTTAAAAGCCTTTTTCAGGGATATAATTAAAAAAATGAATTTGGAGTGGTAAAAATGACAAGGTAAAGTTTATTATTTAATAGAAACAAGGTGAAAGTAAAATTAAATACAGATGAAATCAATTCTTTTAATACATGAATACTTATCCTAGTCTACTAGACTAGAACTATCTCATCCAAACATGCATACGATGAGTCAATAGAAAATGCTGTTATTGTTTTTCTGAATTATCTTCACACTTGATTCACATTTATCCCAAATACTTCATTAAAAAATTGTTATCTGTAAAGTTGGTTTACGGACGATAGTTTACCGTGACAACGTCATAACAAAAAATCTCCTTGGACGTATAGGGCAATCGAGTGGAAGATAGATAGATGGGGCTTGCGCCGCATCTATCTATATTCCATATACTATCACTGAGCGACTATCTGCTATATGCTGTGTGGTTACGGCAGTAAGTGTGTGTCGTAAGAGGCGAGTAAGGGATAACACAGTTCCACTACCACCTTGAAACTTAAAAAGCCGACCGATGGCGGAATAACCATACCACTACTGGCTTTGAAATCACAGGCCGAAGACGAGCAGCAGCGTCTTCAGTGCGACAAAGCCAGCCCTGCGGTCACCAACCCGCCTACCCAGCGTGGTTGCAATGGGCGAAACACATAGTTCACGCTATTTTTGACGCCAACTTGTGGAGACCTATGTCCAGCAGTGGACTATATTAGGCTGAAATGAGCGACTATCACTGAGCGTAACGGGACAATGGGCGTACACACGCTACAATGAGTCATCCTTTTTCGCGCATGCCGCCGGCGTTCATTATTTATTAGACGTTGTCACGGCAAAAATTAGTAGATTATTCTTTCGATAAATATAAAAGTTAGTTATCCCAACATTGTGCAACATACTCCAACGTCTCTCTGGCCGACATATTTAACGTACAAGTTCTAGGATGTAGCGATTATAACTGGTTTTCGGGAAATATTTTAAAGAGAAAACAAAATGCTAATTTGAAACATAGTAAAAACAATTAAACAAGAAGGATACGATACTAGGAAAAAAAAAATTATTACGTATAAAATTCGATAATAAATGCTGTCATGCATGTGTGCTGCATGTAACTTATTATTTTGTGCTCGTAGTATAATTTTGTTATCCGATAAATTTTCAAACGTGTTTGGTTCATGACATGGACGAATAAAAAAATCACAAACAATAAATTAAAATTATTATTCAGACTCAAAACAATACGTATAAATTGGTTATAAAATCTAAGTCACAATTATATAATTTTTTAAATCGAACAGGCTTTGTTTGCTAAAAGTAAGAAAGCTTTTATTTGATATATTGGTAGAAGTAAACAGTTTTCCTTGCGACTGAATAATTTAATAAATTAATTGCTCGAAATATATCTGGCATTTACATTATGTTTTCAGAATACGCTTCAGTCTGTAATATACTACTGCTGGGTATAGGCCTTTTTCCCCATGTAGGAGAAGGGTCAGAGCCCACCACGTTGCTCCAATGCGGGTTGACGGATATATCCCTACTATGAGTAACGATCGCTATTAGGTGTACATGATTACAACCGGGACCGACGGCTTAACGTACTCTCCGAGGTACGGTGGGGAGACCCACAAGGACTGCACAAACACCCAGACCACGGCAAACATCTGTATGGCTAATACAAGTTTGTCATGTGTGTGTTCATCCTTATAACAATGCCACGGAAGTTGCAAAAATGGTCAATTTCAGTAAAATATTTTAAGATACAATGTACCTAATACCGTTGAAGTGTGTTTTTAATTTACAAATTAAACTTTCTATAAAAATAAATCTATCTTTTAATGTATGTTCGGGGATCTTTTTTTGTGGGAAAGGAGATATCTCAAGTGTCGTGTCATGATAATTAAATCAGGATCTGATGATGGAATCCCAGAGAAATCGAGGGAAATCCTCGAAAATCGTAGTGACGTCTTCTTACGTTGTATTACTTGTCGATGTAATTAAAGTCTGTTTTTTTCGTTGGCTCACACACACAATTATTATTTTTTTAAAAATCATCTAGATACTAATATTATAAAAAGGTTAAGTTTCTAACTTTGTTTGTTTGTAATCTTCGCAATTACTGATCCGATCACGAAAATTCTTTCATTAACAGAAAGCTACACTATTCAGGAATGACATAGGCTATATTTTATTGTCATTGAACAAAAAATTCAGTGAAAAATCTTATATATAAAATTCTCGTGTCACAATGTTAGTTACAATACTCCTCCGCGCAGTACAAAATTTCATAAAAATCAGTACAACCGTTTGGCTGGACTGATTTTTATGAAATTTTGTATGCATATTGGGTAGCTCTGAGAAACGGTCAACTTCTATTTTTCATACAGCTGTTATAAGGGGGGGGGGGGGTGTAAAAACATATATGGCAAAACAACGTTTGAGGGGTCAGTAATGTATACAGGAAGAAATTCATTACTAATTATTGTTTTAATTAATGAAATGTAAACGGAAATATTGCTAATTCTTTGTATCATATCTGATCCTAAATTTTTATTATTTATTTTATACTTTATTGTACACCACAAATATATTACAAACAAAGCATAAAGATAGTTACAGACAGTGAAGTACAATGGGCGGACTTATGGCTAATTAGCCATTTCTTCCAGACAACCCATAAATTTACTTTATGACGACGAACTTTTTTTCGATAACAGTAGAATCGTACTGAATTTCGGGTCAAAAGTGTCGAGCTCAGTAGTTTAGGAATGATATTCAGGTATAAGTACGTAAACATGGCGGTTTGCGGGTTAGCTTCCCGTGTGGGATGAAATTTGTATTTGTACAAATATTTCTTTCCGTTTTGGACGTCTGTCCTTGTAGCCTTGTGCCTCTGAGTGCACGTTAAGCTGACGGTCCCGTTTATTATCATATGATAGACCAACCCGCAGTGGAGCAGCGTAACGGATTAATTTCCGATTCTTCTCCTACACAGAGAAAGAGGCCACTGCCCAGCTGGGATATTACAGACTAAATCGTGACGCGGTCAAAATACAGAGCCGACACAAACAATGAAATTTTTTTTTTGCACTAAAGACCAAAGAAAAATTTCAGTTTTTTTTTTTTTTTTAATTTCCTGCCAAATGCAAATTTCTAAGCATCTTCAATTAAATTATTACAGTTTTATTATAAGTTTACTTAAATATAAATATTATGATATAACTGTTTCCTGATTGTTCGGGAATCTGTCCTTTAAAATATCTCCCGACAAAAGGATCTACCTGTAGAAATAACAAATGAAGAGTTCATTCGAACTGTTAGTTTTGAATTATACCAAGAATACTACGCTTTCAATAATACTTCTTTATCATTAAAATATTTTAAATTATGAATTTATGTTTTGTTTTAAGTTGAACATTGTATCCACGTGAAAGATTAATTTTGTAAATATAATTATGAGATATATTTTCATATATGTGTTTACATATGGATGTCTTTATCTTTGGCAGTAGAAATATTGGAATAAAATATAAAGTTGTAATATAACATAGATACTAAGAGCTGATTGCATTTTTTTTTTATATTATTCCTATCTACTGTAATGTACATTTAGTTTAGGAAAAATATTATAAAACCCAACTTCAGCATTTAATTTTAATAATAATAATAATATTTCTTCAAATAGATTTTAAAACATTTTAAAGTTTTTTTTAACGCTTTGTAGAGCTGCTTATGTTGAATGTCTATGACTCCGTTTCCGATATATCTAGTTAGTAGCGGGAAAGTTCTGATATATAGTTAGTAAATCACATAAACGTCAAGTTAAATTCCCATACAATGAACTTAGCCCACTTTTGCACAGGCTAAATATTGCGCAGGCCTCTGCGGCGATGGTGACCTAAAACGTATTCGGCAAATGAACGAGCCCAATCAATTAGGGGCGGTCAGCGATCCGACGGGAAGGAGGGCAGCGCGCGCGCTCCGTGGAAACTCGGGAAAACGTCTGTGGGGAGGGTGTGAGGAGTTCGCGGGCGAGAAACGAGGCGGGGAGGTACGGTGTCGGAGGGTGCGTGCGGCGGTCGTGCATTGATCGCGCGGGGCGGCTGAGTCGCATCGTTCAGTCCGCCGGGGCGGCCGGCGAGAGCGCGCGTGTGATGCGCTGCCGCTGATATGGCCGGCGCTCGGGCGCTCGTGGCCGCCTGCTGGTGCTGGTGGTGGCTGACCAACGCAGCCGGTGAGTACACGCAGCGTCTAATACATTCTCGTAACTAGCACTTTTAATGTGTCAAACGATCAGCTGATCACATTTCTTGAATAACACACGTTTACCGCACTTATCGCTTTTACATTTATAATCCCCTTGGGGTGTGCCGATCAGCTGTTTCAAAGGTTTGCCTTGTCGTAGAAAGTTATTAAACTTCTTTCAATTTTTAAATACGACTATTACCTTGCCTTATCCGCGATCAACCCCTCGTCTAATGACATCGAGAGTTCAAGTTCGTTTCAAATGCACTTAGTATTTATATCGATCTAACTCTTCAAGTTTTAAGGTATAAGGTTAGTCCTTATGATAATTTAGTCATTACTATAACTATGATATGGTAATTTTAAAAATATTATTCAACTTTAATACAAAATTATGAGTCTTTCATATTTAATAACACAGTACTGTAAAGAAATATACAATTATGGAAACGTGTGTATAAAGACATATCGTTTTCATAATTTTGCGAAAATTTGATGTTTACTCGATGTTTTGTAGATGATTTATTTGACATACTTTGTCCAATAGTAAATAAAAAAATTAAAACAACATCTACACAGACCGACTGTTACATAAGTGACTGCGTCAAGTTCGCTTACAATATAGCGCTAATCAACCAATAAAGTGCCAAAAACAAATATAAAACATGCAAAAATATTACCTCGAATTTTGTCTATTTAGTTTTAAAAAAAGGCGAGTAAATCTATCTTTAAAATAGCAACGGAGTAATATACGAATGATAGTGTCGAAACGCGGCTCGTCTAGCGTACGGGATTGTCTCCAAGCGGCACAGGCGCGGGCGTCCTTGCGGCGACCACTACTAAACAAACTCGTTACGTCACGCCGAAATTACATCTGCTTTAATGTAAATATTGATTATCATCACGCCACTCCGCGATCTAACGTAATCATAAATGCAAGCGCATCTTAACACCTGCCGGAACATACGTTTCGATTTTTCATTATTATCTATCTATCTATCTATTTAAACACTAGATTTATAATCTTATATATACTTTTACCCTTTTGATAAGTACAATATTACGTGTTCTGTTACGAGGTTGTAACATGTTGTCTTAAAACCTTTCCCGTTAATGAGGCTATATGTGAAACTTTTCAAGTCCGTCACGTAAATCTTGAAATGTAGCTAATAAACAAATTTCCTGTCTAATATAAAATATTATAGATTTCGTACAAATAATTTGTTACTGTATTGTTCTAATTACTCAGAAATGTCTTGAACGACTCTACGCCGATTAAAGAAATGTTCTAAATGTTCTTATTTATTACTTCTATTGTAATAGTAGGAACATGTTGCATCATGTATATCGTTCAGATGATTAAAAAGATATAACTGAATAAAAAATTTAACCGAAAAGTTTAAATATTTACGTGTAGTCGTTGTATTTTATCGTTACTTTATGAATTTTAACTTTAAAATGTATTAAGTAGTAATATTTTAAAGTTTTGTTGTTATATATATTTATTATATTACCTATACCTGATGCGAATGAGTTAAATATCAATTTTGTAGGCGGCATAAATTTAAATTTATTGCTTATCTAATCAGTATTATCAATATCACACCATATATGCCGCCAGAGATTTACATCAACGTAATCTTATGATTTTACTGCTCAAGAATGTGTTAAACACACTGTTTAAATTGAATGTTAGTAAAAATATTAATAGAGATATAATAATATACAAGAAGCATAATTTTATGTGTCTTGCAATGCCAAGAACCTTATACAAACGTTAAGTTACTCTACATTTTCATCAAACCCCTATGCACATGATGCATATGATTATTATACAAGCATTTAATTTCTGCTTTAACATTACGCATAATATTCTCTTTCCATGTTTTTCGAAATTAACAGAATCTATGTTTCAAAAGTAAAATCTTTTGGAACTATATTTACCTTCATAGCAAAGAAGGCGTCAATAAAAATAGAATAGAGAATTTGTGTAATATATTTTTTTAATGATAGAATCAATAAAAACTGTTAAAACAATATATTTTGATTTCTTGAAAAAGACTTCAACGCGTAACATTTAAAATTATTGACCTCAAAACTTTAATAAATTTCATCCTTGCTATTTTTTATTTCTATTGTGTCCAGTATAGTTTATTCATGTATACATCTTTATTATTTTTGAAATATAACTTTGTACTTATAACCGTAGTGAAAGGTCTATAGTTTTTGTTTAAATTTCGAATTGAAAAAAAAATAATTTAACGTTTTCACATAAATAAATAAAAAACTATTAATGATATACAATATGTATAATGTACTATATCGGCTGAGATACTGTAAAAAAGATACTACTCATATAGGAAACTCTGCAACAATTTTTACTTGAGTATTATAAAATGATCACATTAATAAACACCGTGTATAATCTAAAGATTCATTTCATTAGTAAATAATGTGTACAAAATCGGAGCACCTAAAAGCAGTAAAGGGAAGGCTGTAACTTCCTTTACACATTTGTCAAGTCAGGCCAACGACCCCTGTTACCTACATCTGGGGCAAACCTTCTCACTAGTAGTATTCTAAATTATTGTTGTTTTTGAAACCTAAAATCGAACAATATAATTATTGTATACATACCTACCTTTTATTGTGTTTTTTATTAACGAATTATTGACTAGATAAACGAAAAAGGTTTTTTAATGCTAAAGAAATAACTTATTTGAAAGATTTTTTTATCCAATATTAACATCTTACATAGAAGAAATTTTGATTTCTTTTCTAAAGTTAATTTTTGTTCATAATATATGTATTGCAGAGATCATTCGTATAGTTTGTGTTTTCGACCCTTCGTAGAGCGTAGTAGTACTTCGTAGTTTGATTAAGACAAAAGTAAATCCATAGAATTTGTAAATAAGAGTCTACAAATATCATATCTATCAATATGAAACAAATGTAGTGCTACGAACTAGCTCAAGTCCTTAAGTATACGTTTAATGGGTCATCGGTGTAAGCCTGATGCCAAACATCGTGCCTCTTGCATTTGGCACAGCGCCAAGTCTACCTGCAAATGGTACAAGCGACTGAATAATAAGTCCAATTTCATTTTACCAAAATATTATGTACTTTGACTTCAGTAATTATTTAAATACTTAATTATTTTTTAATATATATTTAGGTTATACTATATTCAATTTTTATCTTTCGTTTAAAATCAAAATCCGCCCGTATGCAAATATAAGATTATCAATTCGAGCCTCCAGAATCAACCGTTCTGAAGATTAGGAATAACTTATTTAGCTGTGTTTGAAATATGTAAATTATTCAATCGAATTCATTTTCAGCGCGCCCTCGCAGATACCCGAGTTCGCCCACCTTACGTAAGCTACTCTTGCCGCATTGAATTTTTATCGTTTCAGTCCGCGTTTGTCGCATTCAATGTTTGTATTTTATTGCCGTCTAATCAGAGTATAATAGCTCAAAAAAAATAGAAAATATAAATCATTATTTTTAGGGTTTTTTCTCCAGTGGGGGTAAAACAAGCTCTTAGAAGTTGGAGCTCTTGGAGTCATAGATTGCGAATAGAAATTATGAGAGGTGAAATAGAGTCTAATGTAAAAAAAGTGTATATGTAAGCTTTAGTTTAGTTAGTTGTTAGTTTTAGTTGTTTAGTTGTTAATTGTAAAAACTTATAAATGGCTTTTAGTTTTTAATTGTATTTTTAATTTGTTATGTCTAGCTGTAAGTTTTTCTGAATAAATAAAATAAATAAATAAGTAAATAAAATTAGCTAACTGGTAAAACTGGCCTACAAGGCCTCAAGATATCAATTAAGTTTAGCATAATTTTGGTCGGTGGACTCACGTCTGCATTAGGGATACTAAGATAGAATAATTAGGTCTCTTAGTGTAAGCTGCAGTAGTGTAACAAGTAAACGATCAGTAATAAAACTAAAAATCGGAATAACAAAAGCATGGGCACTTTAAGCCTGTGGACATAACTTTATTTAAAAAAAAAAAAAAAAACTGGCCTACAAGATCTTAAAATTTACTGTCAACCACAAAACAATTGAACAATTTTAAAAACGATCAATAACACACATATGTATAGTTACTCTAACGTAATTGTAAGTATCTGTCTAGTCTGTTCTCTTACATTGAGAAAGAGCCCTATAGCCAGCAGTGGTAGGAAACACCTTGAATCGATCACAAATCAATCAATTAACACATATATTGACAGTGTCAAATTGTCTTAGCTGCGGGATTGTTATAAATTTTATTGTATTTAATACGGATTCAAATTTACACATATTTTTTCAATTTCATTATATAATTAAAAAAAAAAGTATTTTGTATTCAGAAAAACACATATAAATAATCAAAGAAGTATACTGTATTAGCGCCGTGTTGTGTATATTGTTTATCTTATCAAGTAAATCTGTTTAAAGAATAATCCAATTTAAGATAACATGATTATTTTAAAAATTGTTTGTTCATTGCGTTATGGACCTGTCTGCGATTTTTAATTTAGTATGTATTTAATTTACTTTACATTAGAACAGATTTGTATATAAATATATTTCGTTTACATTAAAAATTACTGATGTGCAAATAGCAAAACTAAAAAATTCCTTTTCAGTAAAAACTTCATTTAACATCTTCCTTGACCGGTGACCGCTCCACATAAATCTAAAAATATTGATTTGTAAGATGACGAAATGACAGTGCTTGTTAAAGCCAATTTCAACGAAATATATTTTGAATCGAGTTGCATATAAAAATGTAACTGAACGCCAAATTAGTGAAAAACAGATATATTAACGAGGACACACTCGAAAATATTCTTTTTCGATAAACATTTTCTCAGAAATCAGTTCGTGGGAAAGGTCCGCCAGAATAAATACAAATATAATAAAAATCTACCGCTATCCGCCATTGAACTATTGAATGTTGACATGCGTGTACTCCTAATAGGGACACTACGGTCTGATCCTCTTTTGTGATGTTTTTAATGATAAAGTTTTTATTATGTGATATATTTGACTCTTTCATCGCTTGGATGTTAAATAAATGAAAAAATTAACTGAAATGAACTGCATAGAACTGAATGAACCTGTAGTGATATAGTAAAACGCAATTGCGGTAATTCTTACATCATCGAATCTAAGATGAACGATATTGATTGTTGAAAGGTTATTTTTGTCACAAAAATCTTACGAAACAAACTACCTAATATTACTAAGAAGAAATGTTTAAATGCGCATTTAACGGAAATATATTTCAAGTCAAATCTTTATATCTCCCTAAATATAAACACCTTTATAGTGGCAATAAGGGACAGTAAAACAAATATAATCGAGAAAAAGCATCGGTCGAAGTAAATATGGAACTGCCATAATATTTTTTATTACTGTGATAAAACTGTGTTTCGCTAGTTGCTGGACGGGAGCTATTAATCAAGATACACAATCGGCATTTTACTAGAGTTATAAAGAAATCAAATTCAAATTTTAAGTGTGTAATTGTACGAATAACTACTCGCTTAGAAAAGATTATATGAAGAGCTCAAATATACGAGTACATTATGAGAAGCTCAAACAATAATTAAAAATAAATATAAATATTAAAAATTAAATATTAATTATTATAATAAAAATAAATATTTGTGTTTAAAATAATAGTATTTTAAAACATCTCATTTAATTATTAACAATGTGCTATTATATTCAAAATTTCATCCACAATCAACACGGACATTGTTCCGGGATTTATAAACTATCAATGTAATATAAACAAAATTAAAAATGAGCGTACTTATTGTTTTTACTTTTATTTATAATTAATTAATCTCTATTTGAATAAAACTGACTCCGCGTTTGCTTCTCTGTTTCTCAGCGTTATCTAAGCTCCACAGCAGATTAACATTTTTACAGTTAATTATTTTAGGTATTTTGTATCAATTTATTATTTAAGTTATTCATAACCCGAAGAAAAAGTATTTAAATTACACATAATCTAGTTTTTACCATTTAATAAAATAATTGAATTATGGTAGGAAGCTCTAGTGTAAAAAAATATGATTATTAAATAACCTTTCCAAAGAGACGAATGAATTGAGCACCATTCTAAAGTGTTTAAAGTACGTTTATTATTGCATGCAAATAGCGTGAGTAAAACTAACGAATGAAAAATAATATCACCGACTGAGAGTCGACAAACCAATAATATTTTATTGGCTACTAATCAAGATACGCAATCACCTACAGATTGAAACAACCGCTGACTTTTTTTTTAAATTTAAAGCATTAGGTATTTTTTTGTGGATTCCCCTAACAACTGTTAATTTTTAATATATATTTTAAGTGTGATATGAAAAATACACACTTTGACTGCTCTATACATAGCATAGACTAGAATAGTGACGCATTAGGAGAGGTCACAGCATCTGACTGATGCGCTCGTGGGTTCATCTTTCGCGTGTGAAAAACGTTTGTATGAGACATAGAAATATGTATCGCTGTTTGGGCTTGTGTTTTGTGTGTGTTTCCAGATTCCCGACACAGGATTCTCGTAAAACTTGAAGGTATAAGAAGAATAACGTGCATTTTCTGAGTATAGCTTTAACCTAAAATCGGCTGAATTCGACAGTTGTAGACTGTTACTGAGATTGGGATTGGATTGGAAAACTAACATTTTAGATGTATTTATATATTATCATATCTTAAGAGTGCAGAAATATTTATAACGTTTACAGACAATTAATGAAAATCATATTCTAATACAGAACATAAATACAACCCACACCTATCTTATTCAATTGAAAATAAATACCAATTTTATTATTTATGATAACTAGAGCTACTCATATTTTATGTTGGAATGAAATGAAGGTTATTCACTCGTAAGAAAAGAGCACTGTTTCGTAATAAATGCATGTTAAGCTTTTAAAGAAAGTAAAATCCTTAGGGTTCGACGTCCTAGCACCCAACACGAAACAATAAGTAATTGCGTGCATACTACGCGAAACAAATTCAGACAAACAACAACGTCTGTCAACAACGTTCATAATTTGATTATGATATTTTTGTATATAAAACAACTATATATGTTGCATTATTTATACATTTCTTCTTAGGCTTTAGGCAGCTGATTTTTAATTTAAGTATAAAATCCGGAAGAAAGTAGACATAAGAAAGATTCTTCAATATGTTTTATTTTAACTTATCAAGATTCCTTGATTAACAACTGACCTAATGTAGTGATGCTTATAGGTGCTTAGAGACCGACGGTTTGCGGGTTCGATGCCCGTTCGGGATGGATATTTGTATTCATACAAATATTTATTTCCGTTTGGATATGTCCCTACTGTAACTCGGAGAGCACCTTAAGCTGTCGGTCCCAGATGTTACTTTATACACCTGATAGCGATCATCACTGAAAGTAGGCAATATGTCTGCCAACCCACGTGGGATGTCACAAGCCGAATCCTATCGTATCGTACCGATTAACGAATACAAATTATAAATTACCCGTCAGCAGGCCAGCGTCATAACTCAGATTATTTAAGCTAAAAAAATAGTGAAATAAATTTTCGAAAAATCATATGATATCTGATTAGTTGATTTTTTTTTTGTTATACGAGTATATCCGTAGTGTTGGGCTAATGAATATAAAAGTTTTAAGTTATCCGCTAAGTTTGATTTGGGTATAACAGTTTTGATATACTTTCAATAAAAAAATAGACTTATTCTTTTATTACATAACTGAATTTTATTTAATGTATTTAATTTACTTTCTAAATTATAAAAATTTTAATATAATAACTGTTTACCGATCAACAAACTTCAAATGTAAACCTTTTTATTAAAATCAAAATCAGCTTATTAATTTAACTACTCCATTACTCTATTTTAATATTTTTACTATGACTTAATTTCGTTAAGTAATTTACAATTTGTCTACTCTAACAACCTTTAGCTGCACGTTACTCATGCAGTCTACCTACGAGTATGTGTAGATTGATGGAATAAGTAAATGAGTAAAAGGTTCGCGTGCAACGTTCCCCCGCCTGGCAATGTCTGGGGTTGTTATAACGTCGTTTGGAACTACATCAAATTTTAGTACATTTTTAGTTACAGTAGTATTAAGATAACAGTTTTCCTTTTCATTAACAAATAGATCGCTATCACTAATTTTTATTATTATATATTATATAAAAGTAATATTTTGTTTGTCTATACGCAGTTAATATTTTTATATTCCATATTTTAATAAAGTATCCTCTCCCTTGAACCTTCTAACAACACTTAAACTTATTATAAAAAAAACTTTTTAATATGCCACTGCTCGGCATAGGCCTCTTTCCCCATGTGGGAGAAGGATATATATATGTCGGATTGAGGTAGATTTCTCTCGCTCATCGTATCTGAGTACTCGGTCTACTGTGGTATATATATATAATCTACTTAAATGATAAGTAACCTCTTCGTAAAAAGCCGCATTGAACTCAAGTAATAAAAGTTAGACAATTTCAAACTTAGTGTGATAAGCAAGTTTCGGTAAAATTACCTCACATGTAATACGAAGACACCGTGTTATTAGCGTCGTAACCTGAATACTGAGGGAATTTCTAGTTTTTGATATTTACTTCAAAGCGATGATTGACACGCGCTTTAGTTTATGGGTCACGAAACTACGTAAATATTTATCGTTACATTTTATTTTATAGTTATTTATTACCACGATAATCTTTTTAACTTCACTATAAAAGTAAAGTAAGTAGTGTAAAGTAACACTTGCCAATACCGCGTAATTTAAAATATTTGACATATTGGTTGAGATTTTTTTTTTGTTCCAAAGTTAAGGTATACACCCTGCATATAAATTAGAAAACATTTTGGAAGAAAATTACCGGCTCCACATTATTATGCTAGACTTTAATTTTTGGTTTAGGAAGCTTTTCAAGTTTCTCAGTTTTGTGTCTACCTTAATTATAAATCAGAAGTTGTTCGAAGTATTTCTCTCAGCTTTTCAGATTATGTTGTCAGAATGTTAACTCTAAAAATGTCTTTATAAATCATGAAATTGTAATAATTCCGCGTCAGTTGCAAAAATTGTCAATTTTGGTTAATTTTTTCGTAATTCATTCGTAGTCATGTCATAGTTCAGTCGATTTAAGACGTACATATAAAGAAGGACTCTACTTTATGGTCGAGTGTTAGTTACAAGTGCTTTGTATTGTTATTGTGTAATTATAGTTTATCAACAATATCTGTTGTAATATCTGTCTGTTTTGGTTGTGTTGTTGCTTATATTGTGATTGTTTAACTGTAAGTATATATTAAATTACATTTTCGCAATGGATGTCGAACCGCCAGATCCTGGTGGAGGTTATGATCCTGAAAATTTAACGATCCCATTAATTAATAGAAAAAGGCGTCCGAATATTGATAATTTAACAGATACAAATATATCTCAGTCCAAAAAAGCTGTGACTTCTACCTTAACATCACCTTCTATGCAACTTACGTACATTCACCCGGATTTTAATAATGAAAAGTTACATTATTCTGCAAATGATTCCGCCCCTTTTGTTGTCCATGTTTCAAAAAGTGAATTAGAACCTAATAGTGGGATGACACTCCGACCCATACAGTTTGGACATTTTTTGTTTAAAAATAATATAAAAAACGTGGTTATGGATGGTATTAAGAGGATAGGTCGTAATCGCATCTCTATTGAGTTTAAGTCAGCTGACCACGCCAATTCCTTTTTGGACTTACCAGCAATCAGTACTGCGGGTTACATAGCTTCGGTCCCCTCCTACAGCGTTTCTCGTATGGGAGTTGTTAGAGAGGTGCCCGTTGAATGGTCCATGGAGGAGTTAGTAGAAAATTTAGAAATCCCAAATGGTTATGGAAAAGTAGTTAGAGCACGGAGAATGAGCCGGAAATCATTTAATGAGAATAATGCCCCTGTATGGATCCCTACACAGTCTGTTGTTCTCACATTTACGGGGCAGAAACTTCCTCCCCGTGTATTTTGTTTTTTTACACCATTACCCGTTGAAACTTACATTTTACCTATTATTCAATGCAATAAATGCTGCCGTTTTGGACACGTAAAGGCACAATGCAGGTCTAAAGCTAGGTGCTACAAATGTTCTGGAATGCATGATGGAGAAAATTGCTCAGTCCAAACCCCCTCTTGTCTGTTCTGTTCCGGTCATCATAAGGCCAATGACTCATCCTGCCCTGAACATTCCAGACAAAAATCCATTAAGCTTGTTATGTCACAGGAAAGCATTTCTTACCTTGAAGCGTCTGCTAGATTCCCGCAAGTCAGGCGCTCATTTGCCGACTCAACCAGAACCAATTCTCCCACTTCACCATCTACTAGTGTTATAAGACAACCATCTCCTACAACATCTTCCTATAAAAAAACTGTAGTTACACAGCGACGTCCCTTATTGCCTACAAGCCCTGGTTATGATCATCAAGCCCACCAGGCAATTATCGAATCCCCTCCTTCAACCTCACATAATGGGTGTGCTATCCCACAAAACACAATCTCACCGAACGACAATCTAATAGAACAATTAATTTCTCTTCTCGTTAACATGATTTCCCGGTTCAGTGATACCGGCTTACCGTACGATACTCTCAAAAACTTAACTCAGCTGACTTCTCTGTTAACTCAAAATGCCCAACCGGATCATTCAATGGAACTGTCGTAGTGCCCGAAATAAAAAACAAGAATTAATTTACTTATTAAAAAAACATAATCCATTTATTGTTGCCATCCAGGAGACGTGGTTGAGTCCTGGTTCTCATTTTAGAGTGCCAGGCTTCTCAATCCTCCGGGATGACAGGAATGATGGAAAAGCTGGATCAGCCATTCTGGTGTCCAGTAAATGTGTATATTCCTTAATTCCTACTTCATCGCATAGTGATGAGATTAATGTTGTAGCGGTGCGTGTATTAAATGTCTCTTTTGTAAGTGTATATATTTCTAGGCCTAGCCCTACCCTTCTTACTCAATTTTCAACAATTTTGTCCTCGGTACCTTCTCCCATTATTGTTTTGGGGGACTTTAATTTGCACCATATTTCTTGGGGTTCCTATTTTTGTGACAATTTATCCTCTCTCTTCCTAGACATAGTTGATAATAACAGCTTAGTAATACTTAATGATGGATCACCCACTCGTCGGGTTTCACCATTACAAAATCCTAAAAGTGCAGTGGATATATCACTTGCCTCCTCTTCACTCTCATCCCAACTCTCCTGGACAATTCTCCCTAACTCCTGTGGTAGTGATCATTTCCCTATAATCATCACTTTTACTTGCTCACCTAGACCCTTTATAATAAATTATCAACCGAGACAAAAATTTAAACTGAATAAGGCTAACTGGACCCAATTTGCTGTAACTTCAGATGAAGAAGTATCGTATATCCCCTTAATAAACCCTAGCAATGTTCATTCACTGTACCCTCTTTTTAAAAATGCCCTTTTAAGAACTGCAGAAAAAACAATACCCATCAAAAAATCTTCCAATTTTCGAATTTTCTCTCCTCCATGGTGGGATGCTGAATGTACAGATGCATGCAAGCGCCGCAAACGTGCTGAGCGCTTGTACTCTTTATCCATGACCACAGAAAACTATTTGGCCTATAAGAGAGTTGCAGCAGAAGTTGCCAATATATTTTCACAGAAGAAGAAGAAAGGCTGGCAAATTTTTTGTGAAAGTATATCTCCTTCCTCGCCCCCCTCTTTAATTTGGAAGAATATTAAAAAATTTCGTGGCTCCTTTAGAGTAAGTGATAGCCTCCCTTCTAATGATTCATCAACTTGGATAGATGCCTTCGCACAAAAGTTGGCACCTCCATATGTACCCTCTTTAGAAAACTGTAGTATTTACCTAAGTCCCCCATCAACAGCCTGTAGTGATTTTGATGGCCCCTTTACTGTGGAAGAGTTTCGGCTGGTACTGAGTACCTTGAAGGACTCTTCGCCAGGGGTGGATTGTATCCCGTACTCTTTCATTATAAATAGTGGTGAGTCTGCTCAAAGAGTCTGCCTGACATTCCTAAATGAAATATTTCAATCTGAGACCCCTCCAGAGGAATGGAGAACCCAGATTATTATCCCTATATTAAAACCGGGTAAAGATGGTAAAGACCCTTCTTCCTATCGCCCTATTGCGCTATCTTCTACACTGGCTAAAATTCTGGAACACCTCATCAAAAATAGATTGGAGTGGATAATGGAGAATAAGGGTATACTAGCAAAGACTCAATTCGGTTTTCGGAAAGGTTTTAGCACAATGGATAGCCTTAGTATCTTTGTCACAGATATCCGCATCTCTTTCTCGAAGAATGAGAATGTAGTAGGAGTATTCCTTGACATATCGTCCGCATATGATAATGTCCTACTTCCGGTGCTCAGGCAGAAAATGCTACAGCTGAGTGTCCCAGTGAAGATAGTGAACTTTATCTATAATTATTTGTCTCCCCGTTCCCTCATAGTTAACTATCAAAATTATTCCCTCTCTCCTAGATTAATTTGGAAAGGTCTTCCCCAAGGTTCAGTTCTTAGCCCTCTCCTCTATAACATCTACACTTATGAACTGGACCTTTCAGTCAGTTGTTTCTGTAGAGTTTTACAATATGCGGACGATTTGTCGTTGTATACTTCCTGTAAAGATATTACAGAAGGTTCGAACCGCCTTAATTCGGCCATTATCTACCTTAACGAATGGTTAGACAGACATGGGCTTTCAATTTCGGTAGAAAAGAGTAGTGTGGTCATATTTTCCCGTGCAAGATCTGTCCCTGACATTGCTATTACTTCCAATAACCGTGTTCTATCAGTTAAAAATAATGTAAAATTTCTAGGAGTTTATCTCGACTCTAAAATGACTGGCATCCCACATATTCATCATGTCCATAAGAAGACGGAAAAAAACCTTAATATCATTAGATCTTTGTCTGGGGTCTGGTGGGGTTCCCATCCATACTCCCAGAAACTTTTGTATAATGCCCTAATTCGTAGTCACTTCGATTACGGATCTTTTCTTCTTGAACCCTGTAGTAAATTATCATTAAAACTGCTAGATAAAATACAAGCTAAATCACTTCGGGTCATAATTGGTGCTATGGCATCTTCTCCAATTAACGCACTTCAAGTGGAGTGTGTCGATCCCCCCCTTCATTTACGCCGGCAGTACCTATCAGATAGGTTTCTCCATAAGGCATTGCAATCCTCCTCTCATCCTATTATAGACAAACTTCATACACTTACTCGACTTACTTCCTCCTCTTCCTATTGGTCCCATAAGGACACTCCTTGTCTTGTAAAATCTTTTAAAAAATTTGTTAGTCTTCCATGCCCGATTGTTCAGTTTAACCGCAATCCCCTTTATGATACTCCTTTTGCCTCACTCATATTTTCACCAAATATTATTCTCAATCTTCCTATTGATAAAGTTCCTCCTTTAGCCAACTCACAATTCAATACAATTGTCAATAATAAATTTAAGGACTGGCTTCTTATTTACACTGACGCCTCAAAACTATCTGACATTGGATGTGTCGGAGTGGCAGTATGGATTCCGAGTGTAAATGTCATATTAAATTTCAAATTACCACCGGTGGCTTCTGTTTTTACTGGAGAAGTTTTGGCCATCTTCGAAGCACTAAGATTTATCGAATCACATAATCTTAATAAATCAATTATATTTTCAGATTCTAGAAGCTCTTTGGAAGCCATCCAGTCTAACCAATTTAGGTCAAAATCCAAATTCTCTCTATTCAGGTTGCTATTGCTTGGATACCAAGCCATTGTGGCATTACAGGAAATGAAAGTGTAGATTCCCATGCTAAGGCGGCTACTGTTTCCGGAGGTCTTAGCCAATTTAGGGTTCACTGTCAGGACCTCATGCCAGTAGCCAAAGCTCACTTAACATCAGAATGGAATAAGCTTTGGATCCATTCTAGCAGAAACAAGGGCAAGTATTATGCAGAAATACAACAACTAGTACCCAGCAAACCTTGGTTCTACAAATACAGAAAAGCAAACAAACCAGTTTGTTCCACAATATGTCGTCTCAGACTCGGCCATTCATCTACTCCGGTTTTCCTATCTAAAATTAGAGTGAAAGACAGTTCACTTTGTGAGTGTGGACTGGACGAGGGCTCTCCTGATCACATTTTCTTTACCTGTCCAAGGAATCTGTCCTCCCTTTACGATTATCTCCCCTCTGATATACCGCGCCCTATCGACCTTAAATCTGTTCTGTCATATGTACATACTCCATTTGTAGATATTCTATGTTCATTTATCTCACTAAATAATATTAGGCTGTAAATTGTTTGTCTTATACTAACCCATATATGTTTGTATATATTTGTTTGTGTCTTGTTTTAGGTGGATCAACAGATTTTAAATTATTCTCTTTCCCTGACATAATTTTGTAATCTCACAAAACCAGCACATTAAGTAGAGTCAATTTCAAAATAACAGAACAAATTCAATCACTCGGATATTGGCAAATCCTAGAGGAAGCTAGAATTTAAAAGAAGAAGAAGAAGATATAAAGAAAATATTCGACCTTCTTGTCACTGTTGGTTGTGTGGTTTTTGTGAATGTGTCAAGAAGCCATGTTGTTTTTATAATTAAAAATTTAAATAATTATTTTCTTTTGAGTAAACATTTGTTTTCATTACAAAGTATACGCTATTATTTTATAAATAGGTCAAAATTATTAAAATAAACCTAAATGTTAGATGTCGAATATTACTTCGACCATTATATAAATATAATTTTCTTAGTAAGTTAATAGTAAGTATAGCAAAATATTCTTAAATAAACATGGCAACGAAGAAATTTGAATTCCGTTCGTCACTGTAAATTTTTATTCATGTCTTGGCATTGACACTGATTAGTTTAGCGAACCTGTAGGTACATTAATAAAACATATCACCGGAGGTTTTCCATAAAATTTCCATAGAACACCGGAGGGGGATGATATATTCCTATTTCCTAGACATAGCAATAAAAGAATGACGTAATCCTCATCTTTTTTTCTATGTCTAAACAAGACAAGTGATTTTCCAAAACGTTGAAGGAGTAATGTTGAATAAACACATGAACTTGGTGTCCGTCTCTTATGTTTTAAATATGGTTTATATTTTTTATCAAGCGTTTTTTATATAATCTGAAGAGATCGTAAAATAATCAGATATAAATTTAAAGACGTTTGTAAATAATAATTTAAATGCTACTTAAAAACGTATTTAACTAAATTGTCATATTTCCCAATTAATTACAAGTATTAGGTCTGATAAACAATATTTTTATTCGTAATCAATCAATATGTAAAACTAATAAACACAACAACAAACTTCAATTTGTGCTTAGTATATTTTTTTAGTTATAAAAACAAGCTAGCCCTACTCGAGCATACTCCAGACTTCGTTTATGGTTGTAAATTTTTTCTTATATCTTCTATACTAACTGAGGGTCTTCAACGGAGGTAGGGCAAAGCAGGAAATTTCCTGCTCAAAATCTAGAACAGCCGGACTAGGGTAGTACCTCGACCTTACAGAAGATCAAAGCTAAATAATACTGCTTTCGAGCAGTGTTGTGTTCCTGTGGTGAATACGGTGATCAGAGCTCCTGGGGGGCGTTAGGGATAGGGTAGGCAACGCGCTTGTGACGCTTCTGGTGTTGCAGACGTCTATAGGCTTGTTTGCCGACCTGCTTAAATATAAATAAATAAAAACAAAAAAAAAAAAACAAGGAAACCATACGGAATTTCGAGATAAAAATTACTCAGAGCTATATAATTCATAGTTTAAACACAAATCGTATAGAGTTTAATTTGAATCGATTTTATAACTTCAGCGTTATATACGGCCAGCTAGAATACTTAGAGACACACAAAATAAAATCAATACTTTGCAAACTACAGTGTAGTTTAAGAGACAAACAATAGTAATATAGTGTAGATAAAGAGTACATTTCGAACCACATTTTCTTATTTAAAGTAATCCTATTCATTTAAAAATCAACATGCAAAATCATTACTGAGCGAAGGTCTCGCACTCTCCACGGGGCAAAAGAGTAGATTATTAAAGCCGGTTGCTCTATTGTTTGGTGTTATAATGTACTAGATTAAAAAAGTAATACTCCTTTTGCAAAATTTATTTTATATGCCGTGCCTACGCCGTGCGTAGTTTAACCTAGTTGAACATCTCGATCCAGTTAATTATTACATATTTATATACTGATGTGTACATTATGTACGTATGTGGGCACATATCGGAGATGTGGGGCTGCAGGTGTCGCAGAGAGCGCAATGCGGTGCCTCCACGAATCTTCTGACCTCATTCACGTTCACGGTCATTGCAATAAAGATTTCAGTTATTCCGTACGTTTTCTTTTTCTTTGAAGTGTTGCGACGAAATGATTTACTTCTTTTTTCAACAATTCAATTACTCTGTTTTCTAATGTTTACGCGAATTCCAGTGTACGCGATAGTACGCGAGTTCCTCCCGTGACCATTATTGCTATAAAGTATCCGTAACGTCGGGCATCTAGAAAAAGGATTTTAATAAAATTATATGTTTAATTTACGATGTATTTAATTCTTTTACGGATTACCTTGAAGTTTACAAAGTTTTGATTGCTTACGCTTTTTATTAAATAAAAATTAATGGATAGTTTGCTATGTTTCAAATTCATCATAACTTAATAATAATAAAATCTTCAAAATAGTACGACAATACAAGTTCCAAAACGATTTCATTAAATATTTGCCCTTGACTTTGAAATACTTCACTAATAGATGTTTTACAAATCATCACATCATCATCATCATTACAGTAGCCACTCGCAGTCCACTACTGGACATAGGCCTCCACAAGTTCACGCCAAAAATGGTGTGAACTCATGTGTTTTGCCCATAGTCACCACGCTGGGCAGGCGGGTTAGTGACCGCAGTCCTGGCTTTGTCGCACCGAAGACGCTGCTGCCCGTCTTCGGCCTGTGTATTTCAAAGCTAGTAGTTGGGTGGTTATCCCGCCATCGGTCGGCTTTTCCAAGATAAGTTCCAAGATAGTAGTGGAACTGTGTTATCTTTTAGTTGCCTCTTGCGACACCCACGGGAAAAGAGGCTATATTCTTTGATGCCGTAACCACACAGGCTTTATAAATACCTCCATCTATTAAGCTTTTCGTGCTCAATTTACTTTGCAGCCTTTGTCATTCGTCTAATAGTGTTATCCACAAATGGTGATTAAGACTCTTAGACGATTAACGTTTACAACAGCCAACGTTAAACCTAGCAGTAGCACATCCACAGAGTACATTATATATACAGGAATAGCACACCGTGTCCAGTGCTAGTACCACGAGACGCTTATATATTGTTATTGCAATAATTACAATTTATATTGTGTATTAATACATCCCGAGTAGAAATTTTTTCGTCTTCCTTATAAGGGGACCGGACCAGGCATGCCTGATTAGGATTAGATAAGGCATGTAACGCAGATGATTTGTCTGGATCTGATCAGCATGAGATGAGATTACCTGACCTGGACCTGATCAGGAAGAAGAAGGTCCTTATCTAGACCGGACTGGGTCCTGATCCAATATGCCTTACCATACTTGATTATATTTTACATCAGGCTATCCTTGTCTGGACCAGACCTGGTCCTGATAGAGCTTGCCGGATCTGGCATGCCTCATTCTATCCTGATCCGGTCCAGATACATGATCTGGTTGAGCCGGACCTTTTTTCTAGTCGGGATGTTGAAGATTTATTCAGTTAATTCAGATTTTTGCATAAGCTAATTGTTCAGCAACATTTTTCTATAAGCTCAGTTTAAAAAAAAAAATGAAATAACCTTAAGTTTAGTGATTATATATATTAATATTGATATAACTTTAACGTTAGTATAAATAATTTTAGTTTTCATTAATAAGTTATGTAATTAAATATTTATATATGAAGACACAACAATAATTGTGTTTGCAGGCAAACGAAGAAAAACTGACTTCAATTATATCGACAAGTAATAAAACGTAGGTACACGAAAAAATAGTCAAGTAAATACGCATTATCAAAGATTGCTCCAAAAGTTGTAATCAGGTCTCGATGAAATTTAAATGTGACGACCACATGATAAACATTGGCTTTCGATTAAATTACGCTTCAGCCTGTAATATCCCACTACTGGGCATAGGCCTCTTTCCCCATGTAGGAGAAGGATCAGAGCTTAATCCACTACGCTGCTCGAATGCGGGTTGGCGGATATATTCCCTACTATGAGTAACGATCGCTATTAGGTGTATATAATAACAACCGGGACCGACGGCTTAACGTACTCTCCGAGGCACGGTGGGGAGACCCACAAGGACTGCACAAACACCCAGACCACGGCAAACACCTGTATTGGCCAATACAAATATTTTTCATGTGTGGGGATCGAACCCGCAACCGCCAGCGCAACAGGTACAATCCATGGCTCTAACCGTTGCGCCAACGCGGCGTCACTGCGGCGGCGGCGTACTGTACTCGATTAAATTAAAAATTATCAAAATCCCCATCCCCATCACCCAGTAAAAAGTTATGCGGATTTTCGAGAGTTTCCCTCGATTTCTCTGGGATTCCATCATCAGATCCTGGTTTCCTTATCATGGAGTTATATATATATATATATATATATATATATATATATATATATATATATATATATATATATACGGTCGAATTGAGTAACCTCCTCCTTTTTTTTAAGTTGGTTAAAAAGAAAAGAAATCGAAAATATTAGGGCTAATAGAATGATGAATATTTTGTAGTAAAGTATATATTTTACGATATTTCAATACATCAGACAAATTGTAGGGAAACAATGTTAAGGAGTAATCCTTCTTAATAGGAGAAAGGGAGACTACTTAGTGAGTAAGATATTTACAGAGGGTTCGTGGCAAAGATCTATAGCTTAATCATATATCTCATCTTATACGCTTTAGTGGAATTCAAAATTTTGATGCCCTTGTGGGTTATATAACTACAAGTGCATGAAGTATACTACTAATTAGTAATACCTTTGCCAGTTTTAGTATAAACTTTGAAAAAATCACTCCAAATTCACATTAAAATAACTAGTAATCGAACGTTCTAAGCCCCAATGCACCACACTCGTTGCTCGGCGACGGAACCACGTGGTGCCAAAACTTCTCTATCGATCCTTACGTACCGCTCGTTTGATACTGTACTACATACTCGTAGTACATACGCTTTAAATTATTTACGCCTACGCCATAATTAGGCCTTACTACGTAAATAGCGTGTTTGTTTATGAGCCCCTGGGGCACATTGTATATTCACCTTGCTGATTGTTTGCTCGAACCTTTACATTTTTATTAGAAACATTGTGACACGTCATCCTCAGTATATCATAATTTATATCTACTGTTTTCCGTCCTCTTTTTGACACTTAAACGAAATTTATATTTATTAATCGGTACGTAAATTGTAAGCCTATTTTTCATTGAGGAAACCTCTATCAGATCAATAGATAGTTAGACGCCACAATTTCATTGAAGTTTTGTGTTGTGGTGCTTAAACAAAAATATGCATAATTAAATGCGACATTTAGTTAGTATCATTTTTTTTTTACTAAAAGATCATTAAATTTACTTCATATTTGAAGTAAAACATACAAATAAACTTATAGTCATAATAAATTATCTAAAACATACCTAACAATTGTATTTGTAATTTATAACTTTGTTGAGTTAGTGTAAAACTACAAACTTTTGTGTTATTCATTCAAGGATGTTAGAGCTGAAGTCATACAAGTAGGTTAAAGTATTTTTTTTTACTTTATTCTGTCACTTCAGAAAATAGAGACTACTAATGTGTTAATTTCTGGTCAAAGAATTCAAATCGTTTTAATAATCGTCAATACAATTATCAAAATCTTTTGATAACGACAATTGTTTTAAATATTAAATTGTTTGCACACAAACGAAAAAAAAACTGACTTCAATTACATCGATAAGTGATAAAACGTATAAGTAAACGAAAAAATAGTCAACTTAATTTATCATTAAAGATTACTCAAAAAGTCATCACCAAATCTCGATCGAATTAAAAGGAAACTACATGACAAGCATCAGCTTTCGATTAAAATAATAATTATTGAAATCGGTATATCCAATGAAAAATTTTGCGGTATAATACAATGTCGGTTTACGAAAAAGTAGTCAGGTAAATACGCATTATTAGGTATAACTCGAAAAGTACTGGTTAGATTTAAATTTATTTTAAATGGGACCACATGACACCGCAACATCTTTCAATTCAAAAAATCATCGAAATCGGTCGACCCAGTCAAAAGTTTTGAGGTAACATACATTAATAAAAATACAATCGAAAAATCATTACCTATATTTTCCGCTTTTTTCTAAATCACTATTAAATTTTTGCACAGCTTTCATCGTCATCTAAAGACTTTTAGAGATTTTTTTTTATACTACTATAGTTCATTGTTAATGAGTATTCTATAAGCGCTTGCAACATCGAAGCATCATAAGTGTTGCCTAGTAACCTTACAAGTTAATTGTTGAACTTGCCTCCAATTTTTTTTAAATATTTGCAATACCTAACAAAAAAAACAAAGTTATAGTAAAAAGGGTCAAATTTTAGATCTGAACAAACATCTTCATAGTATTTATGAACAACCGTCACTAGGGACGATCAAGCCTGTGACCTAAACAGCGACTAGAATGCGAGATAGACCTTTACTGTGACTTGTAATTTTAAAACTTTGGTAACATAAAACTATTGGTATATAATAAAAAAACAAATAGTTTTTATTTTGCTCAAATTATGTAGTTTACATTATCACGAAGGCCTGCGACCCGTGCTAGCTTAAAAAAAGCTGTGTAGTTTATTGTTACTTAATCAGACTTTGCGTTCAGATAGCGAAAACATAAATAATACTACTCTGTATACAAAGATAACAACACAATAATAAAACAAGGATTATAAATACAAAATTTGGAAGAAAAAAAATTACAAAAAAATATATCTAAAAGTATTAGACTTAAACTGCATTAAATCCTTAATTTCATCTTAGCTTTCTCGCTAAAAGATAATATTGTAGAACATAATAATAAAAGTAGAGATTGTAGACTATTACTAATAAATATATCGTATAGAAGCAATTCTAATTTATTTGAATTTCATGTCTAAATACCACAAAATAAGCTACGAGCTAACAGATACGATTTTTTTTTGTGTTTTTTGATTAAACGGAAAATCACAGTTTTAAGTTCATCAGTTTTAATCACACATTATATTGTTTTTCATTATTACAGCCTATACAGTACACTGCTGGACATAGGCCTCCACAAGTTTACGCCAAAAATAACGTGAACTCATGTGTTTTGCCCATAGTCACCACGCTGGGCAGGCGGGTTGGTGACCGCAGTACTGGCTTTGTCGCACCGACGACGCTGCTGCCCGTCTTCGGCCTGTGTATTTTAAAGCCAGCAGTTGGATGGTTATCCCGCCATCGGTCGGATTTTTAAGTTCCAAGGTGGTAGCGGAACTGTGTTATCCCTTAGTCGCCTCTTACGACACCCACGGGAAGAGAGGGGGTGGCTAAATTCTTTAGTACCGTAGCCACACAGTACTTATATTGTTTATTTATATAATATTTTTAAAACTTTCATCAGCAAAATGTAAAGTAGAAAAAGTTAAAATATTAACAACTATTTATTAGCAAGGTTAATCATTAGAGCACATCATTGGCCATTTGAGAAAATTTACTAATATTTATTAATTTAAATTTATAAATTCATATTGTAGAAGAATCACCACGAAACACATTAATATTTATACAAACAAACATGTACCCCCATCCTGCGCCGAGGGTTAGTAACGACAGGTTGTAACGCATTGCCGTATTAGCCACGTTATTGCGCCCCATTAGCTATATAGTTTTTATTTGCGCCTGATAAATTGTTTCGTTTATTTACTCATATTTCTAGGGTCTTTACTCGCAAATAAATCTTTCATTTGTCACCGAAATATTATAAGGGAACGAAACATCAAAAGCTAATAAATATTAAAATTGCGAATAACAAAAAATTTATGTTTGTCCTGTTGCTGTCGTATTTTTTAAGTAAAACTTTTTTACGCATGCTTAACTTGGGGAGTAAGGTGGTAAATGCGTGACGAGAACGTTACGTAAAGTGTGATCAGGCGATGCGAACGGTTGTTGAGGGGAGATATAATTTATTTATTTAGTAAGAACCACCAACAGAATTACATGTTTAAAAAAAATTATAATCAGTTATATGCCAAGGTATTAAATATATGTATACATATAATTCCTCTTGAAAGGTAACAGCGTGCGCTTTAGATAATTAAATCGTCTGCCTTTTCAAAAAATTTGAACATTTAGGATTAAAACAAAAAAATACATACAAAATAAAGAAGTAACTAACTATTACCATTATTAATTAATATTAGTGCTACATAGCTTTTGAATTGAGGAATCAAATTACTTTAATAGTTTCTTCTTAAATATAGCTAGGTTATCTGCAAAGATGTCTAATGATTCTTTTTTAACTGTAAATTCTCTGTAGAGCCTACTCGGTCTAGGGATGAGGGAAAAATAACCGAGGTTTGTTCTCTGGGTTTTATAAGCAAATAGTGAAATGAGATATCGTGGTATGCGAGAGGGAACGTTAATTGAAATTTTGCTTAGGACTTCTGAACTATCCACAGTTCCATTTAGTAGTTTGTGTAAGAGAACCATATTAAGTAGCTTGCGCCGGTTTGAGAGTGAGTTTAATCGAAACTTATTTAGCCGCGAGTAGTAGGGCATTCTTTTGTCCTGTCCAATAGAGTAAAATTGCGTAAACCGTCTCTGTATACTTTCCAATCTATCTTTATGGGTCTGGTAATTTGGGTTTCAAACGGGCGTTCCATATTCTAGCTTACTCCTTACTATTGTAGTGAATAAAAAATTTTTGGTTTTAAGTTTTTTAAATCGTTTAGAATTTCTAAAAATAAACCCCAACATCTTGCGTGATGATATAACATAATCTAGTGAAGATAAAAAGAGGGAGAGTTGCTTCACCCAGTAGTATCCCACTGCTGGGCAGAGGCCTCTTTCCCCATGTAGGAGAAAGATCTGAGCTTAATCCACCACGCTGCTCCAATGCGGGTCGGTGGATATATGAGTAACGATCGCTATCAGGTGTACATGATAACAACCGGGACCGACGGCTTAACGTGCTCTCCGAGGCACGTTGGGGAGACCCACAAGGACTGCACAAACAGCCAGACGACAGCAAACATCTGTATGGCTAATACAAATGTCTGTCATGTGCGGGGATCGAACCTGCAACCGCCAGCGCAACTGCCACAAACCAGTGCTGTGATCGTTGCTCCAACGCGACGTGTTGTTAGAGTTAGTCATCTTTGTCGAGAGAGTTACATTTCGTATGTTTTACTTCAGTCGCGTGGTCTAAAGCACACTCGCCTTTTTTTTAAATAAAAAATCTTTTAAACTAGTTAAATTAATTTGACGCAAATTAGTTTAATGTAAACATTTGTACGTAAGAAATAACATTTTTTATCATTTAATGTAGAAGTAACAGTTTTACTAAAGGATTATACCACTTACGAAATCTCAATAAATAGCTTTTAAAGATAAGCAAATTTAAATATTTAACATACTAAGTAATTTTTAACAACAGTATTGTAAAATTGTACATTATTTTTGCGGTTGTGTCTTAAAAGCTTTGATATTTTTGTTCCTAGATGCAGACATATATATCCATAATGATCGGTTGGTTGTGTTCGCAAAGTAAATAATATGTAGGAAGCGCGATCCTGACGCGTCGACAATACACACGTGCGGAACGTTATCTCCACTGTTTGCGTTGGATTAGCCCCGGCCCCCGGCCGCGTGCCCCACTGCCAAGTTCAAAGTGTCAAAGACTCCGTATGAATTAGCCATTCGGTCTCAAAAAAAGGACTTAAGCAAACTCTGTTTCTACCCACAGTAACGGTACACTTTTGATGTAAATTATGTTTTAATAATTTTGAAAATTATTTTATTTTGCACTATGTTTAGATCTTGTGTATGTTTTTTAACTATACAGTTTGTTCATTTGTTTCGTTTGAATATTTGATGAGAGTTAAATTTTTGTTTTTTTTTTTTTTGTTGTAATGTTAATATTATTTTCAAGGTAGCCAAAAAAATGCAAAAAAAACAAACGATTTAAATACTCGCAACATTATACAAAACATCGAATTTAAAAAGAGAAACAATAAAAATTAGATACCAAGTAACAGTGAAAGAAAATTTATACAACCGATGGGTATAATTTAGGCGCCGGTGCTAACATTAGAATTGATTAAAGGTATGACTGTGCATAATGCCGATATATGGCTATTTGCATACGGTGCAAATATAATATAATATTTTAAATACGGTTCTTGGTCACCGGATGTTGTTCACAAGCACCGGGTACACAGCAAAGGGTAAGTGAAGGACGATTTGATATCAGAATTTCAAACGGCAGGAACGATTTGAAAAATAATGTAGGAATTTATCACAATCATGTCGTACGATGTTGCAATGTACATAAACGATCGATCTATGTTAATGTGTGTTTTGTATCCATGCTATTTTACCACGTGTTTGTCTAGGACATGTAATATTACATTTTAAACAGAATGTAATAAAGAGATACACATTACCAAATTATGCAAAAATTTTGAGACTGCTGTTCTTGATACAATTTATACACGAACCAACAATATTTATGTAAAACTTTTGAAATAGATTTATTATGTAAAACGGATTATTTTCATAAGCATTATCTGTAGCTAATCATGTTCTGTATTCTTGAAATAAATAAGAGTAATTTAGTTTAGTGAAACGTGAGTGGGCAGTGGCGACGCTAGGGACGGTAGCGCACGATGTGGTACGGGGGGCTCAGCGGCGCGTGTCCACCACCTGTCGGGACACCGGTTTGAACCGCCCTCCGCCTCATTAACGGACTTTATATTCCAAAATCCTTAACAACGTACATTGGCCCATTGAGATTTTTAGCCTATTATAATGAGTTTTTATTTGCATATTTCTCTTGTTTTGATTCAATGCATTTTGTCTTACTTTCATAGGTATTTAGACGTTAGTTTTTAATATTGATTTTTTGTATTGTACAAAAATAATACGACCATATTTTAGTTTCAGTGTTAGTTTTGTTTAAAGTACACTAAAATAATGTAAATGTAACTTTGAAGTAAGTAGGCTTTTTAATATAAATATAGAGTAGTATAATTAAATAAAATGATTATTATTTTTTAATTAAAATCCGGTTCTTTTCTTATGGTCCCATTTGAATTTGATCGAGATCTGATGAGTACATTTTGAGTTATTTCTAATACACTGTCATAGATATAGTAAAAAAAAGTAGATAATGCGCGGCCTTTGTTGTTAGTGAAGCCACAAAACTCGGCTCCTTCAAGTAAATACACGCGCTCACGCACACATATGCATCAAACTACGCTCATTTTCGTTAGTATGTCACGAGGCTTCATACAGTAACTTTGCTTATAAAATGCCGTCTTGTGTGATTAAATGGTGCAAAAACAATACCAAAGTAAACAAAAAATCTGAAGGAATATCGTTTCACACGTAAGTACATATAAAACTTTAAATTTATTGTTATTCCAAAATAATATTGAGGTTATTCGGAACTTATAATTTCAATGTCACGAAATGACGTACCACGGGAGTGTTGCCAGTAGTTCTTTTTTTCAATACCCCAAAATGTGGGTAAGTAAATTGTACGCAATCAGAAAAATAATTAAGTAAAAAGTAGACATAGTTATTGTTTTTTTTTTCTCGTGTTATTTTATGTTACATAAATTGAAAATAAAAAAAATCAAAATATATTTATGAATTATTAACTCGTTTGTTTTATGTTTTAACTTTTTACAATTTTTGAGTAAACTAGGTACCCATAATTTACTATCAAATTTCATGGTTTTAGGTTTCCAACGAATATTTTAATAAGAGGTGAATAGGTAGCGGCTGTAAGACTGAGAAAATGACCACGATTATGCTGGTCATGCGCATAAAGTCAATTTAATACGATTAGTGATTGAAAAATATTTGAACATAAGACTACATCATATTAGTAAAATGCAAACAATGACGATGACTCTGAGTTCTAAGCGACAAAAATTTTAAAAACTTATACAACATAAAGGATTCTAGGTTTAAGAAAAATAGTTAAAAAAAAACCGACTGCAAAGTGAAAAGAGATAAACAGAGGGGATAGGAAGTGTCCATTCATACGATTATCTTACGAATTTTTTTTTTTTTATTATTCTACCGATTTTTTGTTTTATTTTTAGTAAATTTATTTAAAACTATAAACAGGTTTTTACTTTCACATACCCATTTTACCTATATTAAATTAATTGTTTAATAAAAATTTTAGGGACTTTTTTTAAAAGGTGTCAACACTTCACTCACTCACACATCTTTAAAAAAGTGGCTTCAGTTTTCTGTTCTATGTGCGTTATCTACCTTTTTTTACTTGATCTATGTACACTGTATTAAATTGATTATTTATTTTTCGAATACTTACTACATTGCACTACTTGTCAATGTCAACTGAAGTAGGTTTTTTTCGTTCGCATGAAAAAATAATTATGGAACAAATTATTTATTACTTAATGAATTAATTATAGTTAAAATGTAATAATGGGAAGGTACCACTTACTTACGATGTAGAATTCTCCTGAGTAGAACTGGAACGGAACTCATAACTTAATCTTGTAATTATTATTTATTATTAAATAGAATCTTTAATTTAAAAAAAAATCTTTAAAAACTAAATAAAGAAATATGTAAAGTTATGTTATTAAGAATTATTCAATGAAATATAAATTAAAATGATTCCAACTTCAAAATTGAATTTAACATAATAACTGTCGATAAATCAACTTTCATAAGATTCGTTTGAATTTATCGTACGATGTACTTGATAAAATCAGTAAAAACACGTAGGTATTCTTAAGGTACACCTTACTTCTAAAAACAAAACAAAGGAAATATGTAACGTAATAGTATTGTTATATGTGAAATTAGTAAGTCAGCGAAATACATCTGAGTCACCATCAGACCATAGTGTCTTAACGAAATGAGATGGCGATTTCGTAACATCGCGTGATCGTCATTCGATACGATTCCATGAAACGAATTGTATATTTATAAATGTTTCATATTTACCTTTTTGTTTATTCACTGCTTTATTAACTTAACAAACGCGGTATGCCTTCTCAGAATGTTAGTAAAATTTCTACGAAATGTTCTATTCTAGTATTTGATTCCGAATTCAAGTGAATATATCGGAAAAATAGAATAGCGCTTAATTTACTATTTATTACTATATTCATTATTATCTATACAAATATTAAATAAAAGGTATTTTGATCTATACACGGTACATGTACAATTTTTGTCTGTCTGTCTGTCTGTTTGTTCCGGCTAATCTCTGAAACGGCTCGACCGATTTTGACGGGACTTTCACTGGCAGATCGCTAATGTAATAAGGAGTAAATTAGGCTACTTTTATTTTAGAAATTTATTTGTTTTATAACTCTGCGAACTAAGCAATAACTTTTTTGTTAAATTCCACGCGGACCAAGTCGCGGGTACTGCTAGTATATTTATAAAATGAAAGTCAGACATCTCGATTGCTGTTTTAAAACAAATTTCTTACCTATTAGAAAAAAATAATAATGCAAGCAAATGACAGTTCACACGTCATTTTCGTTAGGTACTTGTAATGTGTATCTTCTCCTTCATGCATATGTCTAATAACAAAATATTATTACGTAACAATAATTTTACATACACTGGCATACAAAAATTCAATAAAGATCGAGTAATGTTGTAAAAGTACATTAAATATTTAAGCGAATAAGAGGCGTAATGATAAATTAGTGTAGTTTGACAAAAATGTCATATCGTAACCCGACACGGAGAGCGGGCACGCGGCACGCGTTTGACATATGTTGAGACCCTTCTGTTAAATACTCCACGATAGGGTTCGCGTCCACTGCCTTGACCTTAAGCCGTTTAAAAAAAGTCATATTTTAGTATAAAAATTTCCTTATTGAGTTATTTTATTTATCAAAGTTATATAAAGGAGTAAGCGCGTGCGCTTATGTACGTGTACGTTAAAACGCACGCACGCATCATTCATGTATGCCCGTATTATTAGGTTTATTGAAACCAGTTTTAAAGTATAAAAAGCAGAAGTTCTAATTTCACTACGAATCAACTATTCGCTTGTATAGTATACGACATTGGATGTAAATATTGCAATACACATTTATAATCGATTCAATAACGAATATTTAATATACATTGTAGTGATTCATCAATAAATAATAGATCGCCAGACGTGTGCACAAACTTTAGTCGATTAGGCATTTTTTCTTCACTCTCAACAAGCAAAAGGGTGTGCCTTTTAATCGCACCGTGCCATATGAGCAAATGTGTTGGGCTTTAACGTTTTTATAGCGGTCAAAGAGTGTAGCTACCAGTATTTTTAAATAGCTTTTTTGATACATCATGGACATTGTTTAAAAATAAAACAGAAAATATTTAAAAATCTATACAAATAAAGAAAATTGGAGTGTCTGTTTGTAATATTAAAACAACCGCTTTTTATTAAATACATATGGATGTATACACGGTACGTATACCAAAATAACATTTTTACAATTTTTGTTTCTCTGTCTGTCGGTTCGTTCCGGCTAATCTCTGAAACGGCTGGACCGATTTTGACGGGACTTTCACTGGCAGGTAGCTGATGTAGTAAGGAGTAACTTAGGCTACTTTTATTTTACTGAACAATAACTATATATTTCTTATACAGCTGAATTCCCTTATAATTTGAAAGCTATTTTAAACGTTATTTTTATTTATTTTTATGAAAGTGTGGTGTACTTCGTGGGTGATTCTAAATAAACGAATAAATAATAACTGGATACTTTTTTCAATATTCTGTGGTGTACACTATGACAACAAAGTTGTACAAAGGCGATCTCATCGCCGAGGAAGATATTTCTTTCAAACAATCTTTGGATATAGGACACAATATACTCGTAGTAGCGGCAGAGATTAGAAAATGTACAAAAGAAAAAGAAAAATATAGACAATTTAAGAAATATTTAACAATAGAACAATACGATATAACTTCTTCTCATTATTATTGTAAAATATTATAATATTTATATATATTATAATAAATATTTTCGACTTAATCGTTGCTGTCAATATAGCATTTTGATACTATGAATATCATACTGTGTTCACCTCATTAAATATTCTTCGATACAAGTGAATAGTGTTTAAGTATTAATTACGATAACAATTACGACCCTAATATGACCACCATATGGTCAATTTCACTGACAGGTTTCCACGTGCCGTCTAATGTTGCAGGACTTCAATTAATTGTTACTAACCTGTCCTGCAGTGTAAGAGTATAGTCAATTTTACAGTGCATTGGGTTTGCGATACCCACTCGCTTATCGAGCGTATAATGAACGGGTATCGTATTGGCGTTATAGGAAAATATTTATTGTGTACGGGTTCGATTTGTAACGAATACTAGTGTAAATAGTAATTTAGATAACGTTCGACATACTTGTAATTGTAGCTCTAATTATTATGGTAATTATGGTGTACATTATTCAATCAAGCTTTTACAAGCACATTCAAAAGGTCCGAAGCTGCCATCGGCGTTCTTTAAGAGCTAGAAATATATAATTTCAATACTTTTAGTTTTTAGAAAAGAAAAGTAAAAATACATTTCACACATTTTTAAACGTATTTTCATTATTTAAGCTTATAATTTATACGAAGCTGAAGCGAATTTATATAATCTGTATAAGCTTTGTTTTTTTTAAAGTAAAAAATACTTTAAAAGAATTTACAGATACTAATAGTATCTATGTATTGGTTATAAAACCCATTAATTTTACGAAGTTAAAATTTTCTTCTATTTTGAAAACGTCCATTTAAGGTATTAGTTTAAATTTAAAGGCAACTACGGGAGAAATCATTACAAAAAATAACGCGTGGTGGACTGGATGTAAATCGATATTCGGGAAAAAGGCATATTTGCCTTATATATTATATTACATTACCAAACTCATATAATAAGATTCTATTTATACCGAATTATCAAGTAATAATGCTTTCAGTAGACTACCAGTTTCAAAATAGAATGAATATTTAAATGACGTCTACTAACTTACAGGCGAGCTCGAAACACGCTAACTTTAATGAAGAAGTTTTGCAATAATTTTGTTTCATTAAGTATATTTTTTAAAACTAAAAACCTCTAATTTACTTTGTCGAGCTTTGTAACGCATTTGTAAATACAATTGATTTACGATATCTATGATATCGACGTATAATATGCATTTGCACGATTTATTTAAAGTTATACAAAAAAATCTCTCCACGATTTTCCAAAAATCTTTTAATTCAGGTTTAAATAAATATTTGCTTGTAGAGTATGCTAAGGCGAATTAATGTATACATATATGGTTACATGTGCTGTTATATGTATACAATAGGGCATTGATTTATATAATATACTAGCATTGACTAACTCTTGAACGTCTTTTCTACCTTATATCTTGCACGCAACATTTTTATTTTATTGAAACAACGCTATAATCTATAATATAAAAATGAGTCGCTGAATGTGTTGCTAAGCGCAAAACTCGAGAACGGTTGGACCGATTTCACACTTGAAGTACGAGGATGGTTCTTACGGAGAGAAAAATTCTAAAAAAAAAAAAAATTAAATTTCCTGAAAAAGTCTAAAAACAACACTTTTCTATACTCCCATACAAAAGATTTGTGATAATACTTAAAAGTCAATTTGAACTTTAATACCATACGATAAAGTTTGTGTTAGGCGATACGAAGTTCGCCGGGTCAGCTAGTACAAAATAAAATATGATTTAATATCGATCGCTGTAACTCGAATGTTTGAACTTTTTCCCGTCTTTTGTGAAGTGGCAGTATTGTAATATTAGACAAAACGTTCGCACAAAGCATTTTCATGTAGGCATTGTGCTTAAGGTGACTCGATATATTTCACTCCTCTCCCCAAGAGGGTAATATTTATTGCTCGCTCGTCTTGTCTGTTCCTTACTTTATCACGTGTGCATAATTTTATTTTGGCTTTTATTTGAATTACCGCTAAAGTGAATTTATCGCAATACGATAGAGTGAAATAAATAAATGCGTACATCATGAACCGGTTAGATATTCTGAAGGCTATTTATTTTGAGCGTGAAATACGCTTACACTTAATTTGTGAACCGCAAGTAAATAACAGTGAAGTTCTTATTATATATCTAGCTCAGCATTGTAAATACAAAATGTGAAACATTAATCGTTTAAAAAAATGTTTTTGGGAATAATGAATAAAGAAAAAAATAAGTTATTAACAAGAATGTCTATTACGACTTTAAAGAAATTAGAAGAGTAGGTACTGTCCCCAACAGGCTAAAATACTTTCGATTATACTTAAACGATAATTAATTTTCGGGTAAACGTTGAATAATTGAAATTGTTCCGTATCGTTGAACCTTTTACGAAAAGGCCTTTAACGATTCTAATTACTGCTATGAACTGTTTTGATAAATTGCTGTATCTTGTAGAGGAATGTTCCATCATATTAACACCTATTAATTATGTAAGGAGACAAGTTTTATTTCTATTTAAATTTTGTTATATTTTTGTAAAAAATACGATACTTATAGCATTTTATGGTTAAAAATAAAATGAAATTCAAAGTGTATCAAAATTAAGTCTGAATTTGTAAACCTTTAGGAAAATAAAATAATAATGAATGATGTTACAGCTTGTAGTTAGGCTGTAAAATGGTATGGAACGAGAATTTCATACAGTTCCACGGTTCATTAAACCATTTCATTAAGACTTAAATGCTGCTATCTATCAAATAACAATTAATCTATCTGCAGATACTAAAATTTCTCAACATTTTCCACTCATTAAATCGTATAAATGCAACATAGCGTTCAATGCCTTTTCCGAAACCAATCTTTGTACGCTTCGTTAATTTTAGTAGTAATGTGATTGCACTTCTTAACTAATGAACTTTATACTGTCTAGATAAGAGCCAGATTGCCTTAGCGAGAATGAAGTGCATAGGAGTTTGCTTATTTCTTACTGCAGTTTACAACGAATTCTTGAAAATAGGGGTAGGGTTATTTTACGATCGCGTGGAGAACATTTACGACCTGTAATATATGGACGGCATTATGAAATGATAGTGGCTATGAAAAATATATTTCTTCTGTATCTAAAGTTATAATTATATGTAATGAGTTTTTAATAGAAATACCCTATGGATAAAACAAATCTTTAATGATATAAGCTCTTATTAAATACAAATAAAATTTTAAGTCGTTTTTAACACATGGATGTTAAAAATTTCATTAAGTGTCGATTATATTCCAAAGAACTTTAAATATTTGCTCTCATCTTCATACAAGTAATATCAATTGACATAATGCTTGATTAAAATGTTTTTATTTTTACAATATGATTGTACAGTAACAAATTATATGAAATGTAACTAGACTAGACAATCGGCTGGACGTTAGGCGGCAGTTTACGAGGCAATCTGGAGAGTTGTGTCAGTTGCGAGGGAGGCAGACATGGCGGCGTCAGCGAGGCGCCTTGTCAGGCCTTACACATCTTCAAGCTAGGGTTTATTTGTAAGATATTCTCTTCTTTAAGCACTATAACTAAGTCGGTATTTTTTGTAATTTGATCATATTCGTCTATCATCATGTAAGTTGTGATGAGGAATATAAATCTGTCTTATAATTTTATGTTTAAAAGGAAACTTTGCAACATTCTTCATTGTGCCGTTCAAGTTATCGCGATCATTGTTATATATTTTTTTAGTTAATCTAAACTAGTTTATAAACCTGTATTTTGTGATATTATATTTCGATAACTTTATCTTAAATTTTACATAATCATACATTTTTTACATAATTACAAACATATTTTTACATAATCTTATCTTATGCTTTAAGATTAATTTTATAACATAATAAGTAAACAAATAACGCTAAAACCAAATTATTTTTAATCAAATAGTGTTAGTTATAAAAATAAAACGACAATAATCATTATTTTAGCATTTATGTAAATATGTGAGTGGAATGAAAGAATGAGAGTGGAAAATAAAAATGAAGAGATGATACTTGTACCTTTGTTAGACGGTGTTAAAAATTACGGCTGGCTGACGGCAAGAGATCTCATCTCAAATTGCAACGGTTTTCATTGAAGTCAACTTTTAATTGAAGTTGGAATTAAGAGCGCACCCGTGCCCCATGCCCTCAGAGCTAATTCAATTTTCCCTGACGGCTTTTGACGAGATGAAATCTTTTTACAGCTGAGTGTTCTAACTAGAACTCGTAGAAATGTTTAATTACTTTGGAATTTTCGTATTTCTACTTCAGTCAAATAACTAAAATGTGCAAAGAATTCATTTCATAGTAGTATAAATATTTACAGAATTCATAACGATATTTTTCTTCTAAAAACGTTATTTCTAAGACAGAACAAAAGCATTTGTATAAAATATTTTATATTCACACAGAATTCTATATTAAAATAAGTCGCATGTTTTTCACAATGCCGAGTATACAGTAACAATACTCGTAGCCTAGTTGAGGCTACGCCGCTACGTTGTAGCGCTACGTGACCAATTTCTACTTTATAGATGGTGCTCGACACAAAATAATTATTTTTTATGTGTTACGTCACCATACTGATTTTGATGATTATTTTTTTAATCGAAAGCTGGTGCTTGTTATGTGGTCCTTTAAATTTTTGAAATAAAACTGCTTCGTTGGTGTACAGAACCTCTTTTATTTTCACAACTTCACTCGGCCAAACTTCTTCTCTCTTAAAAATTATTTATACGATTTAAATAAAGTCAATTGATTGTCAAAATTACATTTATTTACCAAACACTTTTAATTAAATATCAATAATAACCTAAAATAATCATAAAAAACTAATACATTTTAACTAGACACACAACAAGAACAAGACAGATAACTAGACACAAAAAATACAAAATACTTAAAATACAAATTAATAGTAATTCTTAAATACTCAATACAATTCTATAAAATTAATACATTTTTACTAGGTTGTTCGCACGTTCTTAAAGGAAATGGAAACCCTCCATTTAATTGACTATTTTTTCGACTACTTACATTGATGATGATCTAATTTTATTACTTGTCCTCCTATGTCCTTCTGAACTTCTATTTTGAAATCGGTAAAAAATAAAAAAATAAACGTGTAATTTGAATAAAAAAGTTTTTTATTTGTTCAGATTTATTTAGATGAACTTTTTTCTGTCTACTCTGACCATGTCTTACCGCCAACTGAAACAAAAATTATATATTCATAAAAACTAAGCGATCCACTTACAAGGTCGCTTACGCTACAACATTTATAGAACATTCCATCATCTTGGATCGATAACCGTTTGTTCCGAATTTTTCGGACTACAAAGATATCGATTCCGAAAAGTAGGACGACTTTTATTGATAATTAAATATTCATGTGATCGACGAAACGATCATAACTGCGAGTAATTCGGTTTATTTTTTTTTTTTACTACAACTTGTTCAACGATCATTGAAAATGCAAAAATTGGCAGAGTTTCGGACTCGTACTCGTCTTCTTAGTACTAAAAGTTATATAGAATAAAATAGATGACAATTTATTGGAGTACTTCGAACTCTCCTTTTTAGTTTTATATCAGATGAAACTGACATTAATCAAAAATTTTAAAGAGTCTAAATATATCTATGAGAACTCAAATGTAGAACATGCGTTTTTGCTAGAGCATAGCCTTCGGGAAAATCAAATATTTCATACGATAGAATTCCTAGCTTACTGTAATAGTCGTAACTAAAAAAGGGAAGTAAAATTTAAAATACATTGTTCCAGCCACCGAGCTCGACTTGTTGGCCGCGCTGTCGCTGCACAACACGACGCGTGCCGGCGTCAGCTCCGCTCCTGGCATGCAGCCGCAGCGCACCGCCTACGCTCTACAAGGTAAACACCACACTATTATCTGAGCCATGCCTTTCATAAACAAACTACTTGTATGAGCAACTGAAATAGAAAAATTAAGTTATGGAAACATTATTCTGTTGAAATATACTCATGTATCAAAAGTAGCATGTATCTAGTAGGAGTCAAAAAATAATTTGGGACCCACTCCTTATCTGGAAAATAAAAAAAGGGATAAGTGAAAGGGATAAGTAACGTTATCCTAAAGTCACATACATTTTATTTAAAGCTGCAGTAAAAATAAATTTTAGAACAGCATAAATCAATTCAATACAATTATTATGACTAATGTTAGAATCTAATGTTTTATGGAGTATAATAATTTAAAATCATTTATAAACTGTTTTAAAATTAAACCTTAAAATTAAACCAACATTTTTTAATGTTTGCTTGATTGCCTGCGTTTCAAAAACAGGTAGGTAGGTATGTCTCCAAAAAAGTATTCCTCCAATAAAACTTTGTAAATTATAAATATAGCAAGGTTCGTTCAAATGGAATAAAAAAAATATAGACTACTGAAATAATTGCCTCCATCCATTTCTATGAATGGTCAGTATGTCTATATATAATGGTATGTATGTAGTAGTCTTTTTTGTAATAGAATACAAATTTTCTTCGTATTATATGTTTTTAAAAATAATAATTATTTAAATATTCTTATTAAAATGATTATATTATGATTATATATTCTTATTATAATGATTATATTCCTATAAGAAGGCATGAAAGTGTGTTTTATAATAAAATTAATAAACAAATAACAGAAATGTCCTTCTAAAAGGAAAACGTTCTATTGAAATATAATATAAAATGAGAAATTACTGTAGTTGAAAGACACATAGTATGTAGGTAATACGATATACCGTAAACATCGCAAGGTGCAAAGTGCAATCCATTGTGAGTGCAATTTTACTTAAAGAGGCGTGGTAGTCGACTTCAAACAGAGGCTCTATTTGAAGTCGACTACCACGCCTCTTTACATTTTAATGTCTGAGTAATCAGTAACACGTCGAGGTGTCGGTGTTGAAATAAATAGAACCTACTCCGATTTCAAGTCACCTATTTGATAACTGTAAAGTCGCATAAAATTATTGCTTATAATTTGAAACATTTCGTAACTGTTTCTAAAGGTAAAAATAAGAAAAACGTGAAAATTATCAAAAGTCAAAAAGTTTTTAAGATCCCTTATTTGAAACGCAGAGCTTTTGCTTTAAATAAGCGTCATACAACATACAACATACTTATATCCAAATATCTTATGTAGAGGTATGGTCTTTTTCCGCATTTTATTATTCGTATAAATTTTAAATTATATTAATAAACTTTTTTACCAGCAGGCCTATGTATATTAATGTAGTTATTGACAAAATCAGAATTAAAAAGTCATAATAATTTATCAAATACCATATTTATTTTAGTATCGATACTTGCATATGCACTCGCTTTGGTATCGCACAGAGCAGACGTGTATTTCTATAATTCCTGATTTTCTAATTAATATCACAAAAATCGCCCCTTAATCTCATGAAATCAGAAACTTAAATCGTGGAGAAGTTTTTGTGCTCTTACAACTTTTACTACTAAGTGACAATATAAAAGTCAACAAGGTAGAGGCTTTTCATACCCTCGACGAAAAGAGACAAGCTCTTTCTTCTCAATTAATATTAGCTGATTTACCCGTAAGTAACCGCGACTGATATACTATGAGTTAGTTACTTTCATCTACTGGAAGTGACTTAAGTGGCAGCCGCAGTAATTCGCAACCGAATTTGTCAAGTTGCAATAAGCCTTATGAATTCTCGGAATTTTCAGCGGCATCTCATTGTAGTAAGGACTCGGGACAATCAGCAGTAATAAGCGATATCAAAGTAACTACTGACAACTTTTTTTTACGTGGGGAAAATCCATCATGGATACCCTCCGGCGCGGGGGTGCCAGAGGGTTATGTCAGACTACTACTGACTAAAAAACCACCACGTGTGAGCAGTCGTTAGCCTGGGTGGGGTGATATGGAGTCGCGCTAGCATTTGCCACCTCGACCTGGCGGGAGGCCCGGACTAAACCTCCGGACCCCGGCACAGTGCTGGAGTGGTCTCGCTAAATACTGACAACCTAACAACCGAATTAAATAATATGAAATCGGAGAAACAAAAATATTATAATTAAAGGACTTAGAAAAATTAGTAGTAAATATCAATCTCATAAAAACCGTCCGTAATATCTCGTTACATTGCAGATGACACTAGCTATATACAAAGAAGAAAACTGTTTAGGGTTATTATTGGATAGTAAATTCACATGGAAACCACATATCCATAAAATAAAATCTAAATAAACTTTATTAATAGGAGCGGCATAAACAACCTTAGACCCTTTACAAGTAGCACAACATAAATTAATATTTTTTTATTTAACAACGATTTATTCACCTCCATCAAAACATTTACAAGAAAATTTGTCTTATGAAGTTCATCAAACTTATATTTATTATAATTGCTTATTGAAACTTAAAATATGAAACAAAAATTTACACTCTAAAATATCTTTTACGAAATAGCGAGAAATACAAAAAGTTAAATTAAGATCTGCCTATGATATTATTGTTAGCATAATATCGATTATTTTAATACGTTTCGTGACGTCGTGCAACAGTGTTAATAAAAATAGTTCCCTACCCGCTAATACGTTTTGTAACGTCATGCAACAACGTCAATAAAAGCAGTCCCTACCCGTTCAGAGGGCTCATTTGCTTCTCGGCTTTCGAAACGATAGGTCGTTGTTTCATGACGAGTCCGTTGATCATTTTTATATTCAAAGTAATGGTTGTTTGCTTGGTTAATTAAAATTGTAATTCTCGGTCATTATTTTCGATTAAGTTAGTGGTTAAGGTTAATTTTTGTGATAATTGTTATATTTGTAAAAATGAGTAATAAATAGAAGTTAAGTGTTCGGTTTTCTGTCTTTTTTTTTAAATAAATAAGTTTGTTTCTCCTAAAATCAGAAGTGGGATTGCTCCTTACGACACCACTTCATAAGCAAACAGCCGTTAATTTGAAATCGTCATGCCGCGTTCACGATCGTGCGGTTCGTGTTTACATAGTCGATCAGGCAGGACTCCTAGCCGTGAAAATAGGCAGTCCCGCGGTAAATCTATAAGGAACGAACAAACGCGCAATAGGCCGTCACGGGTAAATCGCCGTCGTCATAGATCGCGAAGTGAATCTGACGATGAAAGGTTATCTCAGGTGTGTGCAATCGTCGCGAGTGTGCGTCGTGTCAACTTACTGAACGTTGCCTGCAACCACGCAGGCTGTGTTCGGAGAATCGCGAACGGTTATCACGCAGTAGCAGAAAAGCTCCACCAATCTCAACTCGTGCTGACTGCATTATGGCATAAGTACGCATACGCCAAAAAGAGATCCTTAAAATCCTGCAAACTCTAGACGTGAACAAGGGCAGCGGACCGGATGGTATACCAGCGATAGTCCTGCGTACCTGTGCCCCAGAGTTGTCTCCACCTCTTACACGCCTGTACCGCCTGTCACTTAAGACTGGCAAAGTGCCGAAGTCTTGGAAGCTTGCCAACGTGCAGCCTGTGCCCAAAAAAGGTAGTCGTGCAGACCCTGTCAATTACCGTCCCATCTCGGTCACATCCATACTCTGTAAGACTATGGAACGTGAACTTAACAACAAACTCTTGGCCCACTTGGAAGGTAACGATCTCCTCAGCGACCGGCAGTACGGTTTCCGCCAGCACCGTTCGACTGGGGACCTTCTAGTGTATGCCACACATATTTGGAGTGAGGCCATTGACAAACACGGCGAAGCACTTGCCGTGTCTCTCGATATCTCGAAGGCCTTTGACAGGGTTTGGCACGCGAGCCTTATAAGCAAGCTTCCTTCATATGGTATTCCACCTGGCCTTTGCACTTGGATTTCTGACTTCCTGAGCGAACGTTCAATACAAGTTGTCCTTGACGGGTACTCGTCGGACCAAAAGGCTATCGACGCTGATGTTCCTCAGGGATCAGTCTTGTCCGCTACCCTCTTCCTGCTGCATATTAACGATCTGCTCGTCCCCGGTACCTTTGGGTACGCTGACGACTGCACAGTGACGGACAGATACTTTTCGAGTGCAAGAGCTAGTAAGGATGTAATCCAGTCTTGTCGACAGGATATGGTCAGCCGCTTGAACGTCGCCCTCCAGGCAGTCTCCGAATGGGGCGATGCCAATCTGGTCACGTTCAACGCTACAAAAACACAGGCGTGTGTGTTCTCCTCTAAACTGAGCCCTTTACACCTGGCTCCGACTTTCCGGGATGTTTCTGTGGAAATTACCGACTCCCTACAGCTCCTCGGTGTAGAGCTATCGTCCAATCTGAACTTTGGGAAACACATCGAGTCCAAAGCAAAAACTGCAACAAAAAAACTAGGTATTCTCTCTAAGGTCAGGCGATACTTCACTCCAGAACAGCTGCTTCAACTATACCAAGCACAAGTTCGGTCTTGTATGGAGTATTGCTGCCATCTTTGGGATGGATCCGCCAAATACTAACTGGCAACTTTGGACTCGGTGGAAAAACGAGCTAAGAGACTCATAGGTGACCCTACTCTGACAGACACCAAGCTGCAGAGTCTCGATCATCGGCGTAGGGTAGCTCGTCTGTCGGTGCTCTACAAAATATATTTAGGTGAGTGTGCGAAGGAATTACACGATCTAATTCCCCCAACAACCTTCCGCCATCGGGACTCTAGGCGCGGTCGATCGTTCCATCCTTATGTCATCGATATGCCACCTACGCGCACAAAACGCTTTGGCTCTACTTTCCTGATGCGCACAGCTAAGGAATGGAACTCGTTGCCCGCGTCTGTGTTTCCCGAACGATACAATCTGGGTGCCTTCAAGGCCAGAGTGAATAGGCTGTTATTAGGCAGGCATGCTCCACCTTCGACCGCATCGTCACTTAACATCAGGTGAGATTGTGGTCAAATGCCTGCCATAAAAAAAAAAAAAAAAAAAAAAAAAAAAGATCGTTCGTCGTTTAATTTCTGTCGCGAGTTTAGGTCGTATGGGTAGTTGTTTACGGGATGAAGCGCAGTCGTGGTTAAATGATTGTGTGAAGCAGGATAGAACGTGAAGCAGCTTTAAGTCGAGTATCTTTTTAGAAACAGATAGAATATCTTGGTTGATTAATTTACCAAGGTCAGGTGAGGCCGAGCTTTAGTAAAATTGAGCCACTTATTCAGTCACCGAAGCCTACCAACGCAAGACAGGTTAACCAATTTCTAGGTCTTACAGGCTATATCTGTATTGCCAAATTATTAAGAAACGGCGAATCTTTGCTGCAGAGGACCTTGTCTTTGTGATTAAAATCTAGCAAGCACTTACAGTGTGCTTAGCGCACTCCCGCATAACCGATACGAGTTGAAGTTGCTGGCAGGCTCCTATGGTAAGACGATACGAGCAGCCTCTGAACACATGGTTCAGTGGCTCGGCGAGTGGACGCCGGACACGTGCTTCGTATTCTTCGATAGCGGTTGGTATACACCGTCATGGTAGCAGTACGGGTAAGCAAACGTGGAGTCTCTGCTATCATTATCATTACAGCCTATACAGTCCACTGCTGGACATGGGCTTCCACAAGTTTGCGCCAAGCGTGGCGTGAACTCGTGTGTTTTGCCCGTGGTCGCCACGCTAGGCAGGCGGGTTCGTGGCCGCGGGGCTGGCTTTGTCACGCCGGGGGCGCTGCTGCCCATCTTCGGCCTGTATATTTCGGGGCCAGCGGTTGGATGGTTGTCCCGCCACCGGTCGGCTTTTTGGGTTCCATGGTGGTGGCGGAACTGTGTTGTCCCTTGGTCGCCTCTTACGACACTCGCGGGAAGAGAGAGGCAATGTACATGAATAGTGTGGTATGTGAGACGCCTTCACGTGTGGTCACGCGTGTCGGCGTAGTCATGCGTGTGGTGGCTCCGTATATGGGTGCGGCGTGGTGCGGAGCTATACACGTGCGATGGTACCTGCACGTTGCTGGCACGACGTGACAAAATGACCGTTTTGTTATTTGAGACAAGCGTAATACTGCCTCTGTCTGCTTTCTGTGATGGGTATTGCGTAATACTGCCTCTGTCCAAGGGATATCGCGTAATACTGCCTCTGTCCCTGGATCACATAGTGGGTATCGCGTAATACTGCCTCTGCCCGTAAGGTAAACTAAATGTTGTGTGATGGGTATTGCGTAATACAGCCTCTGCCCAAGGGATATCGCGTAATACTGCCTCTGTCCCTGGATCACATGATGGATATCGCGTAATACTGCCTCTGTCCGTTGATCACATAGTGGATATCGCGTAATACTGCCTCTGTCCCTGGATCACACGATGGATATCGCGTAATACTGCCTCTGTCCGTTGATCACATAGTGGATATCGCGTAATACTGCCTCTGTCCGTTGATCTTCTTCTTCTTACGGTGCCTCTTCTCTACGAAGGTTGGCGACCATCATGGCTATCTTAATCTTCGAAGCTGCAGCACGGAAGAGAGAGCGAGTACTTAGATTAAACCATTCACGGAGGTTCTTCAGCCAGGATATTTTCCTTCTGCCAGAGTCTGCTACAGACGATGAATGTGACAATGCTCAGCTTGGGCCTTCGACGGCTCCTGCTACTGCTTCCCCAGGAGTTCTCCCTGGAGACGGCGAGCTCGAGTCCTTATCAGCGTCCACCGACGGCGTTCGTGGTGAAAATGTGCACCGGGGACGGCGCACGGTCAGGAGAGGCCGTGTTAGCATAATATCGATTATTTTAATACGTTTCGTGACGTCGTGCAACAGTGTTAATAAAAATAGTTCCCTACCCGCTAATACGTTTTGTAACGTCATGCAACAACGTCAATAAAAGCAGTCCCTACCCGTTCAGAGGGCTCATTTGCTTCTCGGCTTTCGAAACGATAGGTCGTTGTTTCATGACGAGTCCGTTGATCATTTTTATATTCAAAGTAATGGTTGTTTGCTTGGTTAATTAAAATTGTAATTCTCGGTCATTATTTTCGATTAAGTTAGTGGTTAAGGTTAATTTTTGTGATAATTGTTATATTTGTAAAAATGAGTAATAAATAGAAGTTAAGTGTTCGGTTTTCTGTCTTTTTTTTAAATAAATAAGTTTGTTTCTCCTAAAATTATATTTTTTAAACCACGTAATTACTATGAGAAAAGATGAGTAATGTTCGAAGGTGCTCAACTGTACAATAAACAGCCAAAAAACATTAAGGAAGCTAAGTCGCTTTTTATTATGAAGAAACTACTCAAAAGCTACACAAAAATCGATCAATATAATCATGATATTTTAATGTCATAAAAATACGAAATCAAAAATTAAAATACATGAATGCAATTAAATCAGAAGTAAACTACAAATTTTATAATTTAGCAAGGAAAATAAAAATAAATAAATAAATAAAAGGTCAAATAACAAAAATATTTCTTTGGTCCAACATTGATAGATGGAGTATTAATTTTTATTATATTATAGTGAAACATAAAATAAATCCCTAACAATGACACTTCCAGTTGCGCATTTTTCTGTTGATTTAGTGTACAGATATTATAATCCTACCCTCGATATTTTTTATTCTTGTCTCAACTATAAATTGTTTATTGCGACATTGCGACACATATATTTATGTTTAAGGTAGAGCATGTAATTTCTCATGTAACTAACTACATTGTATTCTTTTGAGAAATAAATGATCTCTTTCACCTTATGCTTGAAATTTGCCGCAATTAAAGCTATCAACGTAATACTAATGACATATCGTACTCTATGATAGTGCAACACATTCCCGTAATTAAGTTTACACAATTATTTGTGAATGCTTTTTTGAAAATTTTAATTTGTGATGTTAAATTTTGTAATTTAATCTTTTTAAATGAACGAGTCCGTAAAACGTTAAAATAAAAAATGAACTCATAATAAAATCTTGGTATATTGCTGCAATCCGGTTTATTGTCGGAACAATGAATTGTTTTTGCTTCCGGAAAATTCGAAAGGGAGCTGACCCTTTTTTGTCGCTGAGTTTGTTGGAGGAGAACATCAAAACTAAGAAAAAAGGGAATTGATTGACATTCTTCGATGAAATAACTCTTTGGGTGCTTTGTGGCACGTGCCGGGATATGTCAGTTAGTCTCTGATAGATTTATATTTTGGTTATGTATTCTGGATTGTTTGTTGATAGATAGATTCTTTTGTTAGTTTTACGTTCTTCCTATTCCTAATTTTCGTGATTTATTGCAGTGAACTTTATTTGTTGCTTTATTTAATTAACTCAAAAATATTTCAGAGTAATATGTATAGCGTCAAAATTTCTTTTAAATTTTGTATGATTAATTTAATAACTATTTTCTACTTATTTTTACTGCAATATAAACATAAAAGCAATGAGTTGTAATCAGCAGTTAATTACGATGTGTAATCTAACAAATTTGCACTAGCTATCAATTAATATTCTGTTACGTCCATTACATTGATTAGATCGGTTTTTCTCTTGAAAAAGTCTATTTATTTTAATGAAAAAAAGTATAATTTTAATCTCTTTCGCCACACATGCATATAATTATAAGGGTATAGGAAAAGTAGTTACTTCATCATTATCATCATTACAGCCTATACAGTCCACTGCTGGACATAGGCCTCCACAAGTTTACGCCAAAAATAACGCGAACTCATGTGATTTGCCCATAGTCACCACGCTGGGCAGGCGGGTTGGTGACCGCAGTACTGGCTTTGTCGCACCGAAGACGCTGCTGCCCGTCTTCGGCCTGTGTATTTCAAAGCCAGCAGTTGGATGGTTATCCCGCCATCGGTCGGCTTCCCAAGTTCCAAGGTGGTTGTGGAACCTTGTTATCCCTTAGTCGCCTCTTACGACACCCACGGGAAGAGAGGGGGTGGCTAAATTCTTTAGTGCCGTTTCCGATTCTTTAGTTACTTATTTTCTCATAAATCATTCGTTAATCAGTTCACTAGCAATTCGTTTCGACTTTATTGCCTATACATTCCCATAAAATTTTACATTTCTAAAAGCATAATTATTTTTAATAACTTCTTATTTATTATACAACTAGCTTTTACCAGCGGCTTCGCTCGTAATGATTTTTTTTCAATAATAAGTATCCTATGCTACTTCCAATACCTTCAAAAATATATGTACAAAGTTTTATGATGATCGGTTAAGTAGTTTTTGCGTGAAAGCGTAACAAACAAACTTACATTCATAATATTAGTAGGGATTGAAAGTATTAAAGTTAGAAAAAAATGATACAGACACACTTTTTTGTTCTTGGTAACTTTTATTCTAATCTAAATTTATTTACAATAAATAATACTACATTAATATTGCATACATTACATACTACATTAATATAATAAATATTTGATACAATACAACCAACGTTCTTTTGAATATTTTAAACAAAATAAAACAGATTGACTTTGATCAATGATATTTTAACAACGTTTAGAAATTAGAACTGTATTTATTATTTATTACACAATTTTCTATTACTCGAAATTGCCCAATTTAATCTTCCGAGGACAATTGATTGTAATCCTCTGGGGCTTTCCCTCGAAACAAGCCCATTATCGATAAAACGGTCGTAATACGGCCGACACATAAGGCACATCTCTTACTGAGCCGCCACAAACGATGATTAAAGCATCACTGCGTGACCTAAAATCTGTCGAAATGAAATAAAGCTGGCAACAAACTTATATTCATGTTCAAGTTATATGGATTGTGTCAAAATATTATCGCGTATAATTTATAAATAGGAACTATTAAAGTGTATATTATGGAAAAATTGGCATCAACTCAAGACAAAACTCAAAATAGATTCTTAGATATAATACAAAAATTAATCAATTTGCAGTACTTCAAAATAAAAAAATAATAATAAAAAATATATATTATTAACACCCCTACTGGTAGAGTCCGAAGTTTCGCACGATTCACTTATATGTACTTAAAACGCACCGTTAAGCTAGACGCAAAGCTTGCGTAATTGTCGAAGGGTGTCTGGACGCCCTAATTCATGGGGAAGGCATTGTAATGCCGGTGTCAAACGCCGAGGCCTATTGTCCTAGCGGCGTCTGTTTAGAAATATAGCACCATGCTGACAGGTTGACTGTAACATCTGGACCAGATATTTCTTAGGAGTGGCTGCGTATTATCTCTCCCTGTAATTATTAGTAAGATTACAAGACAAGTACTAATATAAAATCTTTATATTTTTATATCGTATTGTTCTGTCATTTATTGTATATTGGATCTATCAATCATTTTTTTTTTGAACTAACTTAAAGTTGAACTAACTTAAATAAGTTAGTTCGACTATACCGAACAACCTTTTTTTAACCGACTTCAAAAAAGGAGGAGGTTATTTAGTTCGACCGTATATATATATATATATTGTTGGAAAGGATATATCCCAAGGATGGTACTATTGATAAGGAAACCATGATCTGATGATGGAATTCCAGAGAAATCGAGGGAAACCCTCGAAAATCGTAGTGACGTCTATTGTGTTTGTTAATTTTTTTCGTCTACTTACGTTGTATTACTTATTGAAAGTAATTGAAGTCGCTATTTTCGTTTGCTAGCAAACAAATTATCCTCGTTTTCATACCCGCAATATCATAAAAAAAAATTTTAGATCAATTTATTAAAAAAACTGCCCACTTTTTTAATTGTAAGAATATCTCGATCAAATCTAAACTAAAAATTCAATAAAGTTTGGAGCTTAAAAGGTTCTTCTAAATTAATCGAAATACAAAAAACAACTAGTGGCATTAAATATTGCGTTTTGTCGACTAGTGTTTGTCTGGTTGAAATATTAATAGAATCTATTTAATCGTGAATATATAAAGCATGCAACCAAACAAAAAAGGACTTTGAAAAATGTTAACAATATTTTTGCTTCATATCTTATATATTCCAGATCGATTTTCATAGCAGACCTATCAAACACAGGCGCATTGTCAAAAAAACGGTAATGGCTTTCAGTTTGCAAGAGACAGGCGTATTGAATGCTATCGTTGTGACAGCCATTGACTACGCTGGGGTTCTCTGATAAATAAACAGATAGACATTTTACTGAAAAATTAGTTTACAACCAAGTAAAATTAATGACATACATATTTCGAAATTCTATTCGTAAATTGTAGTAAGCTCATATGTCTTACACTATTAACTGAAAACCTAGAGCGTGAGTTAGAATTTTCTAGGTTCGTTTTTGGGATGAAATATGTCTATTGAAGGCATATTTCAACGAACAAACTTCATAACTTATACTAGATGACTCGGCAAACGTTGTCTTGCCGCTAAACGGTATTTAAAAATGGGGTTGATCGTAGAGGGTTGAAAATTTAGAGTTGTATGTATTTTTTAATGTTGTATCATAAAAAAATAAATAATTTATCTTAAAATTAAAAAAAAATATTTAGTGGTGGACTACCCTTAACATTTAGGGAGATGAAAAATAGATTTGCCGGATCTGGCATGCCTCATTCTATCCTGATCCGGTCCAGATACATGATATGGTTGAGCCTGACCTTTTTTATAGTCGGGAACGCGATAAACAGTAAAAAAAAAAGTATATATGTGCAATTCATACACCACCTTTTCAAGTTTCACTTCAAAATTTCCCTGGCAAGAAAGGTTTTAAATCATCACGCTACGGTACGTAGAAGCGTAGCTCCAATAATAAACGCAGACGAAATCGGGCATTTCATCTTATACATTAGGATATGTCTCTAGGTCATTTTATGGAGAGTAATCTTTACTGACGGAAATAGAAATATGACAAAGAAAATAACGAACATTATGTCCTCATGCGAATAGAAACAAAATTCAAGACAATGACCAACCCATTGTATCCTGTATTTCTTTACACGTTGTTTATATGTCTATCGCAGGACATTTAATGACATTGTGTCATTCTCTTGTGAGTCCTGCAACACGTAATGTAATATAAAATATACACAAAAATAGTGATGACTACTGTTCGAGAAAAATCCAAAAAACTGAAATTTTTACTTTTAACCTTGAGTAACTTTTTAACATACATGAGTGCTATAAGGACTTTTGCCGGCGTTCCAATAAAATTGCATATCCATCGGAAAGGCTTTAGATTAAGAACCGAATTATCTAAGCTCAAAATTTTACTGTTTATCGACATAATTTGGTTACAAAAAAAAATACCCCTAACCTATCTAACTTCAAAATGCGGTTCTTACTCTAAAGCCTAGCCTATCCATCTACCTTCTATCTTCTTCCTCTATCATATAAAAATCAAATGCTGTTCTACTCGCTAAAACTCGAGAGTGGTTTGGCCGATTTTGCTGATTTTCATCTTAAATTATTTGTGACAGTTCAGGGAAGGTTTAAATGGTGAGATGATGTGAATATAAATAATAAGTAATGAAAAATACTAAAAAACAACAATTTAATTTTTTCCGTCAGTTCTTTGCTTAATGGCTTTTAGCCTATTCCAAATGTTTCTAGCTGGAAAACATTTGATGCCTTTATAAAACCTCACCATTACTCCAGATAAATTATATATCATTTTATATATGGTGCAACGGTCACAGCACTGGTTTGTGGCTGTTGCGCTGGCAGTTGCGGGTATTTGTATTGGCATACAGATGTTTGCCGTGGTCTGGATGTTTGTGCAGTCCTTGTGGGTCTCCCCACCGTGCCTCGGAGAGCACGTTAAGCCGTCGGTCCCGGTTGTTATCATGTACACCTGATAGCGATTGTTACTCATAGTAGGGAATATATCCGCCAACCAGCATTGGAGCAGCGTGGTGGATTGAGCTCTGATCCTTCTCCTACACGAGGAAAGAAGCCTATGCCCAACAGTGAGATATTACAGGCTGAAGCGTAGATAATTGCTTGTTCTACCGGATTCCAAAACTAAGAAATCTATTATTGCTTTTATTTTTGTAAAATAATTAATTATTAAAATCATTTAATGCGAATTATTCGCACGGGTATTGCTAGTAATATATCATAATGATACGAAGCTCACTGGGTCATCTAGTAAATAATAAAAATAGTTTGGAAAACTCTACCATAATACTGACCAATAATAAAGACCTTATACTTCTAATTTAAAATTAAATATTTCGACAAGTTTTATCACGACGGAACACTAAATTGTTTTCGGAGTTATAGCTTATGACTTTCTGAGGGTATTATTGGTCGCCTGCGTCACTGAGCTGCAGTGATTTTGCTCACCGATCCGTTATAATTCTAAAGTGAAGTCATGTGACACGCTTAAGCCTATGCCTGTTTAATAAATATTTAGTGAAATGAAAATATAAAGTTTAAAAAAATGTTATAATATTTTTTTTACTAAACATTTAAAGCCAATAATAGGGTCGATTAAAAATGATTTAATTATTACGTTAGCATTGCTACTACTACTTGTGTTTATATAAAACATCATGTTAAGTTATATTATAAAATTACTAAAAATGAAAAAACTTTAATGACTGAATTATCAGTGAAGTTTCCCTTTTCAACATACATCAATTGAGGGAACAACATTCGACGCTATTTTTAATATCAGTCTTTGATCTAATACCTACGGTCTATTGAGAGTTTACGAGTGTTACTGGTCATATGAAACAATCACCAATAAAATATATTCACCGCGGGGAGCTATCCAGTAATGTTTGCATAATCCCTTACAAATATTTGTATGCAATAAATTCGTCAAGGGTGATTTAATGAAACCAAAACATTTTGGGGTCGCTTATGAAGAACAATAATACGTTATTGCTGTCACGTTATGGAATAAAATAAATAACGGTGCCTATGGACGATAGCTGGAAGTGATTTGTACAATATATCAAATTTTAATGATCTCTCATTACTGGAGTTTATGCAAGATTACACAGGAATATGTATCAGTGGTACGGTCAAAAGGAATAATTATTATTGATTATATAAACATGGATTTAATTCATTTTTTTTGTAATGGTACTTTTTCTTTTTAGAATTTCTTAATCAAAATCGATATATGAATAAAAGTATTATAGTGCCCGATATTGAATAGTATCTTTGATGTTTAATACTTTGTGGAGTGCTTGTCGTCGAACTAAAAATACTTCTAGAATTACTTAATTGTCTTTCACTAGAGTTTATATTATATTATTGTTATCTATGTATTAATACGTGAAGCAAAACCTTTGTACCTCTTTTTACGAAAATTGCGTGGACGGAGGAGTATAAAATTTCGCACACTCACAGTTTGTGTAGAGAACGAATGCAAAATCCTAATATTTTTGCAAAATTATGCATAAAAAATACATCAAATCAATAATGCAAATACATCAATTCAAAAATAACATTACACATACCACGTATTTGACACACGCAAGAGAATATATATCTTTAAACAACAAAAGAGTATATATCTTTTGTTTATTATTATAGAAGTATATAGTATGTCTTTGACAAGATGAACCTTAATATCTAATGTTTAAACTTATAATTTAAATTAATTATGGTCGATTCGATTACAGGACGACCACTATTATATATTAATACGTGAAGCAAAAACTTTGTACCCCTTTATACGACAATTGTGCGGACGGAGGCGTATGAAATTTCGAACACTAATAGTTCATGTAGAGAAGGAGTGCAGAATGCTAATTTTTTTTTTTTAATTATGCATAAAAATACATTAAATCAATATAAAACATTACACACACTACAATGTTTTTGATACAAATACGCAATTATACTCTTTTGTTTAATGTTCATACTTATAATTTAAATTAATTATGGTCGAATTTCGACCACTGGACGACCACTAGTAGATATTAATGTAAATAATGTAGTAAGTAAAGTAAGTAAGTAATTAAAATATATAAAACAACTTAATTATATTCTATTCCGTTAACTAAGTTCCTACTTATAAGGCAAATATTTTGAATTTGTTTTTCGGGAATAAAATTCTTTAAACCTTAAACCTTAAATAATAATAAATTATTAAAATATTTGTTTGAAAACATAACTAACTACAACCTCTATAACCAAATGTTTCGTCTCCGTAAAGCAAAAAAGAAAATGGAATATAATGCTATTTTAAAATATCTTACCCTCAAATAAATGGGTCGTAATAACCAACAGAGTAAGAGTTTTCTTAATATTTAAAGGCATTGAATTTTCTTTCAGAAATGCTGTAGCATGGGCCAAGATATGTTGGTGTTCGTAATACATATTCAATAACAAGAATTTAGGGAGAGAGTCTATTAAAGGGAAGACACGCAGAATTATTCATCGCTTAACCATCATTTTGATCCAATTAGCCAAAAGCCTTTTAGTTACTTACTTTATAAAGATAAGCCTTATTTCGTGTTGAAAGTATTACATTTTATCATTAACGTATTGAAAGTAATGTTTATTTCAAATAATAAATAATCAATATATATATAATAATATATCTGTTTATGTATGTATATATTTGTATGGTATATATATGAATTATTTGCTCGTATATATAATATAACGATTGCCACTAACGTTACCTTATATTTCCTCCCTTTTTTCTTCTTGATGTGAATTTTACTAATACTCAATTTTACACACCTACAAACGCCTGCTCTTGTACGTCCTAAGGCTGGCTGGTAGAGAATGCTTTTAGCATTAAACCCGCCTTTTGTACAATTCTCTAATATATTGTGCAATAAAGTATTCATAAATAAATAAATAAAAATGTAACGGGTAGCTGTCTGTACTTTTAAGATATATGAGAAAAAATATTGAGACCTTTATCAACGCAAATAGCACCCAAAACAATGATTATCAGAATTATCTGTTTGTCTATGCCTTTGTGCTCGCTAATCTCAGAAACGATGAGAAAAAGACTTAGATGTGTTTTTTACTAATATATTGTGGTAAGCTTAACTACACTATTGTATTGTATACATTCACTGTATGTTTCGTCAATCGCTTCATAAATAAAAAAGTTATGCCAATTTAAAGAATCACGTTGAACATGTTAAATCACTATTCCACGTGGACGATGGCGCGAGCACAGCTAGTAATAAATAAAGATGTAATAGATACGTGTATACGAATTAAATATCTCCTTATATCTATTCAGAAAATCGTAAAGGCGCTATAACGATTGCGCTTAAATTCAATTTCATACATCTAAGTTGAATACGTAACCTTTACCGTGAACCTGAAACTATTTTTTTTTTCTAATAGGAGTGACGATGTTATTTCAGTAACGTAGGAAACCGGAGGGTTTTTTCTGTCATCATGTACCTTATAAAATTATATCTTAATTTGCGTCTATATGCGCAAGTATTATTAAATATACTAAAACTCTTAAAATATTTGTATTTATTTATCAACGTATGTAACTTATTATTAACAAATAATTATATTTGACAAGTTGTAGATATAATAAAGCAGACAAAGTTACAGCATCAACTTGTTTTAAAAAGATTTGACGTGAATAGTTTCTAGGTCGATGCACTGGCTCTGAAGCTGAGATCATTTTTCCTACGCAAAACTTCTAGAATTGCTCTAGAAGTTCTCTTTGCAAACGAAATTAATTTTTGAACTTTTAATGGCATATCGTTGACAGAATCGTATAACATTCTGAGTAACGAAGAGGAAGTTAATAAATTAAAACTTAGTTCTTTCTTACTTATATTATATGATATTTTACTTAGATCTTTTCACTACTTAGGTATTTTAATACTAGAAATTATAATAAAGATGAGTTTAGTTTATAACGGTAACCGCTATAAAAAAATCGAGCGCATTTTTTTAGTTCAAAAATCCTAAATGTTACGTTATCTACCCTCTACATAAGCAAGGGATTATACTCGTGAAGGCAAAATTTTTAATTAAAATTTCTCCACAGCAATTAAGGACATTTCCTTCACAATCTGGATCCCCTGTCATTCCCCTGCCACGCCATTAACCCCCCGCGGGCTCTATCACGACATCCACGTGCGAATCGCGCGATTATTTTGTCATTGTGTTCCCCTTTAAAAATCGTTTCATTACGTTCGTACATTTGATTCGTGACATATTGTCAATGTGCCTTTTATTCGTTGCACACTACAAATATTTGCCGATGTTGGTTTTATAATATAATAAGGTTAGTCTCATTTTAAATCATTATATAACTTTTGAGGTGTGTGTAAAATGCTACCAATAGTTTATTTAGTGTTAAACGTTGGCATGTTGCCAAACGGTTCCGAGTATATCTAACTCCACGTTCATAGACTTGAAATCACAGAATATATCGTAACTACTGATTTTATCAAAATTTATTACACCGCATAACCTTTCTTAATGAGGTCGTTCTTTACGTATTTCTTTAATATCTGTTTTATTTTTTAAAGGTGGAAAAGTAAATGTATCCAAGTCTTTTTACTTTAGTGTGTTTTCCCGTCTAAATACTTTTTCCTTATACATAATCAAAATATAGTTGTCTACAACTTTGGTTTTCTTTTACCAAGCTTCCATATATTTTTTATATTAAAAAAGTTACAAATTACCCTACTGTACGCCTAATACCTGACGCCTGCCCTAGCCCTAACCCCCTCCCCACAATCTCTGGCTACCTTACTCACCACAGGAACACAATTCTACTTGAGAGCAACATTATATTGTTGTGATCTTCTGTAAGGTTGAGGTTCTTCCAATTTGAGAAATTTTGAGCAAGATATTTCCTGCTGTTCCCTAACTTAATAAAATATTTTTATTTCATTTGATTATAATTATTTATTTTTCTAAATAATGTATGTGTTTAGATCAAAACTTTAAACCTGACCATCTACATATATACCATTTCCACTGTCCAAAGGTTGCCTGGAAGAAATCGCTCTTTAGCGATAAGGCGGCCTTTTGTACTTATCTCCTGTTTTTATTTTTGTAATTTTAGTTTTTATTATTATTATAGTTTAACCTTGTATCCGTTTCAGGGGACTCGCGGTCGTTGCAGGTGGAGGGCGAAGCGTTCGAGCGCGCCGCGGAGCTTCTGCGGCACTCTCCCGAGTTCACGCTACTCGCTGCGCTGCGGCAGGATCCCGCTAACTCCGGCACGATCATTTCTTTCTCGCATGGCTACAACAGGTAAGTTTTTTCTAAATTAAACAAGATCCAAATTATTTAAAAAAAATTAGTCGTCAAAAAAGATTTCAACAAATTGAGTTATGAATCAGTTAATTTGTATAGAATAATCACGACCTCCTAATATTATTATTCCACTTAAATTATTCCACTTAGTGGTAATAATTGAGTTTTGCGTAAACTATAAAACTATCGAGATTGGCTTTAAGGAAACATTCCGTGATTTCTATGTCTTACTTCATCACAGATTTACTGACCAATTGTATTCCTTAGCAAGTTTCGAAGTGAGAACTGTAACATTTCTCGTTTTAGATGAACTTTCTACAAAAATGAATTGATACAGTATGGATCTTGTCTAAAGTAGTAACGAATAGTCTGTTATTAGTACAGTATCTATTGCATGAATTATCTGTTTAAATGTTTAGTATACACGTTTCGACAACTAGTAAATTCAATCAATAAGTGTTAAAAATCAAATTAGTTATAATTATATTGCATTCAGCCTGTAACATCTCATTGCTGGGCATAGGCCTTTTTCTCCATTTTGGAGAAGAATTGGAGCTTAATTCACCACGCTGATCCACTGCGCGTTGTCAGATACGTTCCCTACTATGAGTAACGACCGCTATCAGGTATTTATGATCACAACCGGGACCGACGGCTTAACGTGCTCTCCGAGGCATGGTGGGGAGACCCACAAGGAAATCCATCCACAGACATCCAAACCGGAAAGTAATATTATTTTATACAAATACAAACATCCATTCCGAGCGGTACTCGAACCTGCAAACCGTCGGTGTTTTAGGAGACTAGTCACACCACTACACCAGAGTGGTTGTTCTACTAGATATATTGTAAAGATATATTTATCTAATATGACTACCGTTTAATGTCGGGTAACAAATCAGGATGAACGACCGGCGCGACCGGCGGCCGGCCGGCGGATACGCCCCGGCGCGACTCGGAGCTCGGCGACGCGCAGCGGTAAGTTCTAGATCTCAACATCGCTGCGCGCGCACGCATCGCTTCGCGCCATGCGTGCGCGCGCATAGGGGAGAATCATGTATCTTGGAATGTCCTGTGCCTCGGAATGCCCTCCTTGATCCATCCGTTGTTAACCCAATGCGTTACCGTGACCTATGCATGGCCGTATGTGTGCGCGGGCGAGTCTTGCATGCGTTCACTGCGCCTCCACCGCCGTCGTCCGTCTTGTGTTCTGTGTCTTGACGTGTTTTATTTGTAACTGTCTAACCGTTACCTTATGATCCGTCTTAATGTTTGCCTTGTTGTTGTCGTTAGTCGTACCGTTAAGGGCCCGTCTCCGCTTCGACTCTGTTCGCCGGGCTCCGCACTTGCATTCCAAGCGACATGGGAATCAGTAATTGTGCATTTAAATCGTCAATGATAATCGAGTTCGTCTCTTAGATTGGAAGAATCGACCGGCCAGGTGCACGTCGATTGGCGCCGAATCTCCCTCCAGTATTTCCGTCTGCGATCGAAGGTCGCAAATCGCGTTCTCCCTGTGGCTTTCCATCAGACACCAACTAATTATATCGATATTGAACGCGATTCGTTCCGAGGTACATGGTCCCCTTCCCGAACGAGCGATATTGAGATGTAGAGCGAGCCGAGGTCCGCTCGAAACCTGTCCCACCCCGTCTGCCGTCCGAGTATATGTGTTGTTTGTTTATGTGTACCTCGGAACAGTTCGCTCGGAGGGAGGTTCCGAGAGCGCGGCGACGGGTTTCGATACTCAGTAGCTATGGGGCTGTGCGATACGCAGGTACTTGGAGCTGCAGTCGAGCGGGCGACGAGATGAAGTACGGTTACACTATGTGGCAGCTGGGAGCTCGACGGCTCGGGTCGAAACATTTCCATTTCGATTGGCGGATGGGGCTTGGCACCGCGTGGCGTTGGCTGTGTCTGGCGCACAGGCCACGCTGCTCGTAGATTGCCACCCGCTCTATCGGCGCCTTATACCGCCACCCGATCGCAATTTCACCCAGCCTCAGCTATCGCTGTGGGTTGGCCAGAGAAATAGCAAGCACTCATTATTTAAGGTATGTCGTACATATTGATAAATATTTATTTATTTATTTAGTTCTTACTTATATCTAATATTATAAGCAGTATCTACTCAATTCATTAGACATTTTAAAAAGAAAAAATAAGAATAAAAATAGGAATCACCTGTAGGTATGAACAACAAAACTAAAACAATAAAATGATTCTGATTGATCGTGTAAATAGGCAGTTGCGCAACAGTTCGGTTCTGCCGTGGAATGCAAAGCACACAAGCTTGGTCGCCGTCTCCGTCAAATACCTTTTCGGTACGCTCAAACCTATCCACTGCAACAGACCTGGATTATTAATAAGACGAAGTACTTTTAAAATATAAACTTAACTTTTAAAATATATATAAGTTACCAGGGCTCCTTCTTACTTTCCAACTGTATCCAACTATGCTCAACACGAACAACGTTGGATACATCGAAGGATACAAGGGATACACACCATAAAGTCTATGGTAAAGAAACCGGAGCATGAGACTGTTTTTATTTCATGTAGAGACCATACTATCGCATTACACTTAAGCTGAATTTTTATTAGGGCATTATATTGTATAGAGATTGCTTTGATGTTAGTAAATTTCTTACTACCTTGTAGCTGAAACGGAGTGGTTTCTTGGTTCTGCTAAATGTTACAATGGAACAGCTAGCGACATTAATTTGCAGTTTATTTCTTTTATTCCGATTAACTACGTGGTGGCAATCATCTTTTCCCTTAATTGCAAGAAGCATGCTTTAAGTCGTCTGCGAAAGACAAACACTTTGTTTCGGTTACGACTTCGGGTAAATCATAATTCATTATTATAAATTTTAACAGCTTTAGATTGCTGCCTTGACTCACTCCCGACCTAACGAAATAAGACTCAGAACGGTAACCATTATACTCCACATACTGCCTTTTGTCTTTCATATATGTAACTCGCAAAAAATTTAAACCGTTTAGGTGTACAGCTAATTTCGGCTATCTTTGATACCAAAAATGACGTTATCAACTAAATCAAACGCTTTACGAGAATAAAAGTAGGACGCACCTACCTGTAACCCTGCTTTAACGTGAGGAACCGAGTACGTCATGGCATTTAGTAGGTTACTGGTTATGCTTCGCGCAGGTCGAAAGCCGCGCTCAGTGAAGCCGTGAAGTCGTGGACAGTTATAATATTTTTAAATATTTTTTTTTATATTGTTTTCTGACATATGTCTACATTATGTTTGCATTGTTGTTTGATTTTATAGGGAACTATTCAAGAGGTAAGACTCGTGAGCGGGCCTCACGGCTACCTTGTGCAGTGTCCGGGGCTGGACTCCGAATGCCCTACTTGTGGTCAATTTGCACTACTCCAGGCGACTGTACAAGAATTAACATCGCATATCCATGACCTTTCACATAAGGTATTTTAATTAAAATAGATTTGGTACGTAAATTACGTTAAGTGAATTTGAGAAAATTAAATAATACTTTTTACTTTGATAAATTTCAGTTAGTAGGCGCAGAAGCTCGGCTCGCGCGGTTGGAACAGTGTGATTGTCAAAAATCATGTTATTCCAACGGCACGGTACACGCTGATGGCGCCACTTGGCAAAAAGACTGCAATCGATGCTCCTGCGTGGTATGATATATTTTACGTATATTTTGGTCTCAAATTCAAGTTTTTTTAGACACTTTTATTTAAAATTTTAAATTCTAACATATCATTAATAATTATTATTTAATATTATTTCTTTCGATTATAGCATGGCGAGATTACGTGCAGGCCAGTAGAGTGCGATAGAGCAGAGTGTAAAAATCCAGTATTACATCCAGGGGAATGTTGTCCAACTTGTCTTAGTAAGTAATTCTATCTTTAGGTTATCATTAGAGATGCTTTTTGAGCTATTTACCATAATAATAATTAAATCTATAACTTATTCTTCATTCAATTATGCCATTCTTTAATAAGAGAAGTAATATTATGCTTGGATAGTAACAAAAGTTCTTAGACCTAGTCTTTTGATACTAATTATATTATTTATGCTTTCATCCTTGAAATCTAACTTCACGAACTTCCGTACACTTGAACAGAGTACAAAATGTAAACATGCCACATTTTATTTTTCATAATTTTCGTTTTTTTTTTGCTTTATTTTAGTTTTATTGGCTTATGAAGAAAATCGAATTAACCTTGTTTTCGATAAAGGCAAATGAATTTCTTAATAGATTTTACCGTTCTATCAGTAGAGAACAATGTATAGCCGATACAGTCAGTGCAGTTCCGCCGTTCTCTCGCAGGGCAGTGCCTGCTGAAGGGCACGCTGTACGAGCACGGCGAGCGGTTCGCGCCCAAGGAGTGCGCGGAGTGCGTGTGCCACGACGGCAACATGCAGTGCACGCGCGTGGACCCCGAGACCGCGTGCCCGCCGCTGCCGTGCGACGCGCCCGACCAGTTCACCGTGCCCGGCGAGTGCTGCAAGTTCTGTCCGGGTGAGTCTGTCTCATTATTGGTGCGACGCACGACGAATCGGTATTTGAACATAGGCAACGAATTTTCAATTTTTTTATTTAATTGTATCACACTTTGTCGTTAAAAAGTTTTTTATCAGTCTTAAATTTTTCCTCTGTTTGTGGGTTACACTACATTCGTTGAATGTACAAATACGTTTAATAAAGGTTCTGATTTAATAATAAAATACATTTCACGTTAACATAAATGGTTCATAAATTCCAGTAGAAACTCACGTCAGTCATTGTTGAAGTATGTCAGGGAGGCATCAGCTATTTTACCGTCAAATTATTTTGTCATCGCATGACAAGCTTCCTAACGACTGCCGAAATATCAACGTGAGCTTGGTTCGTGTGATATGCTTTGTCTGAAACTTTTTTTCTCTTGTAGGTAATTATACTATATTTATTTCAGACTTACATCCATTTTACTGAGTTAATATCTCATGAATTTAAAAGCGTTAGAAAACTTCGTAACAATTTATAATATTAAAACAATAAATATTATAGATTCTTGCTAATAGAACAGCACTTACTCCAATATTCTCTGACGCAGAAAATGGGTCGGAAATAAATAGGTACTCCTAATCTTATACACAGAATTGATACAAACGAAAGACACTCTATTAAACTGCATAATACTACATCCCATTTTTGAGCTATGTTTAAGAAATCTATCATGTATATGTTGATTAATTGAATGCCCCTCACTTTTGTGCACCTGAAATCTATAAATAACTTATATTCAAATAATTTTATTCTATATTTTAGGCGTGGACTACTGCAGTATGGGGCACTCGTGTGACGAAAATGCGACATGTATGAATCTCAACACAAAATACACTTGTAAGTGCAATCAAGGATTTCAAGGAGATGGGATAACGTGTGAAGGTAAGTCGACAAGACCCACCTACTTCACCTACCTACATCATGAACACTGAATATAGCTTTTGTTTTAAAGTTTCTTACAGTTGACACATCTTTAATTGCACAATCTTTAATTCAAAATATTTTTAAAATTAAAAACCTTTAGATATTTATAACATCTTTAAGTCAGATCTAAAGTCTGGCGATAACAAATTTAAGTGTTTCTCAGTCGATAGAGCCAGGGCCATTAAAACTACAATGTACCCGGAAAACGCATAGCAATTTATTAAAAATATTCTTAAACTATATGTAATTTAGAAAACGAAACGTTAGCATGTTTAAACACAGGGCAGCGCCATCTAGTTTTACCTTATAGAAATATTCTAACAATTATAACTAAATAATATAATGATTTTCAAATTGTACATACCGCCCGCCAAGGACTAACTAGTCCTTCGTAACACACATTTATTACTACATTACATTTATACACCTCTATGAAGAATAAAAAAACTTATAGTAAATGGTTTTCTATGAAACACTTGCCATTAATACTTATTGCTAAAATGTATTGCATATGTGGACTGTAGGTAAAATTAAAGAAAATAATACAATACCCCTCATAGGATAAAAACTAGTAAGATAAAAAAAAAACACTGTTAAATAATTTCTAAATAATTAACATTCTTAACAACTAGTTTTACAAGTTTAAGATAAGAAATAAAAGTAAAATCCTTATTAATAACATTAACAAACTTAACACTTAAATTGAATACTGAACAATAACTCTTAAATTTACGTTAATATGACCACCAGTAATCTTAAACCTATTTTAAAATAACAATTTAGGTTTCATTCACATCAATAGGCAAGAGACATAGCTTAGAGGTTGGACGTTGAATCTTTGAATTTTTGTAACGAAGAGTAACTACACGAGTGATGTTATCGCTACCCGGATGAACATTTACAACTATACCGTAAAGCCACTTAGCTGGGGGTAAATTCTCATCCTTGACTAAAACCATGTCACCTTTTTTTAATTCCGGGGTTTTCGATTTCCATTTATACCTTTGAAAAAACTGAGTTAAATACTCTTGCGACCATCGCTTCCAAAAAATCTGAACCATGCGCTGTGTTAGTTGCAAACGTCTCAAATTACTTACCAAGCTATGTTCTAAATTATGATCAGGTGCTAATACTAAGGGTTCGCCCACTAAAAAGTGACCTGGCGTCAAAGGAACACAATCATCAGGGTCAGAACTACCATTTGACAGTGGCCTCGAATTGAGACACGCCTCAATTTGAGCCAGTACCGTTGACAGTTCTTCATATGTAAGAGTAGAGTCACCTATTACTCTACGCAGATGATACTTTACACTTTTTATTCCTGCCTCCCATAATCCACCAAAGTTTGGAGCATGTGGAGGAATAAAATGCCATTCGGTGTTATTAGTTGCCAGTGCCGATGCAATCTCAGAGGCCAGGGTAGATTTTTCATTTGCAAATAGTTTTTTCAGTTCTCGCGAAGCCCCTACAAAATTTGTTCCGTTGTCACTCCATAAATGGTTACATCGACCCCTGCGTGCTATAAAACGTTTAAACGCAGCTAAAAAGCCTTCCGTGGTTAAATCTGAAACAGCTTCGATATGAACGGCTCGTGTGGCCATACAAATGAAAAGGCAAATATAGCCTTTGTAAGACCTTTGGCCTCTACCCTTGGAAACACGTATGTTTATAGGGCCTGCATAATCAACACCTGCATTTGAAAACGGTTTGCTAGGAGTGACTCGACATGAGGGCATTTGACCCATCAAAGGAGCCCGAAAAGTAGCTGCATGTCTAATGCATGGGACGCAATGGTGAATGTGACCTTTGACTATATTTTTTAATTTGGTCACCCAATAGCTACTTCTTATATAATTACAAGTTAATTGTTGTCCACCATGCATCGTTTTATTATGGGCATCAGCTACTATAAGCCTTGCTAAATGAGATGCGCCATCTATTATAATGAGATGCTTACTTTTATATGATAAGTTCGACTTCTCCATGCGACCCCCGACTCTCATAATTCCAAAATTGTCCAGAAATGGATTGAGCATTGACAGTCTGCTCTTTTTACTTATATTTTTAGTTTTAGTAAGACTTGCCATTTCCACCGCGAATGCATCGGATTGGTGATGTCGAATGCAACAGTCAAGTGCGTCCTGGATTTCTTTCGCTGTCAGGTAAGGCGAATTCTTTACACTCGTTTTAGGAGATTTGAGTTGAAGAAATCTTCGACAGAAAGCGATTACGCGTATATATTTTGTTAATGATGAGAATCGAGTAGACAAGTCCGTACCTGGGTCTGTCATCGCAGCTGCATGTACTTTAGTAGGTCTTAATTCTAGTTCAGTTTTAGTGTATATTGAAGCAGGTTTTTCATATTTAATAACATTATCAAACAACCAGCTTGGACCGCACTTCCACACTTGATTATCCAACAATGCAGCTGGTTTGATACCCCTCGACGCATAATCAGCGGGGTTATCTTTAGTACTTACATAGGACCACTGTGACGAATCTAGATGCATAAGGATTTCCGAAGTCCGATTAGCAACGAAAGTTTTCCATCGACTGGGATGATCGCTTAGCCAAGCCAAAACAATTGTCGAATCCGTCCAAGCATGTAATCTAGCTTTATGGATGTTTAAGGCCCTTGCCACTTCAACCAGCAGCTTTGTGACTAAAACAGCTCCACACAACTCGAGCCTTGGTATCGAGATTTGTTTGATAGGAGCAACCTTAGTTTTTGCTGTGACGAGGTGGGATTCAACACTACCGTCTAACTTAATACATCTGATATACACTACTGCGGCATAAGCTACACTAGAGGCGTCGCTAAAGCCATGCAACTCCATAACAGTGTCCCCATCCGACGTCTGAACCTATCTAGGTAAATGAAAATTTACCAACTTACTTAATTCTTGTCGATAGAGTTCCCATTCATTTACGAGTGCAATCGGCAATCGGTCGTCCCAATCAAATCCCGTTAACCACATTTTTTGAATAAATATCTTCGCGGTAACAATACATGGAGCAAGCCACCCAAGAGGATCATATAAACGACTGATTTCCGATATAATTTCTCGTTTAGTTTCAAGTGCAATTTCAGAAGATAACTTAACTGTGTATTCAAATTCATCTGTAAAACGATTCCAAGTAAGACCCAAAATTTTTATAGTATCGTCTTCTCTGATCTCCATATCCTTTCCGTTATCTTCTTGCCACAACTTTCTGTTACTAGACCATTTCTGTAAATTGAATCCTCCCTTCTTCATTAATTCATTCATTTCTTTGTATACTTTAATCGCTTCTATTTCAGTTTGACAACCTGTCATGAGATCATCCATGTAGAAGTCCGTTCTGACTCTATTAGCAGCTAAGGGAAAATTATGACCTTCATCAATGCTAAGTTGATGCATGGCCTTTACAGCTAAGTATGGTGCCCAAGATGTACCAAAGGTTACCCTCAACAATCTGTAATCCTTAATTTCTGAGTCAGTCTCTTCACGCCAAACTATTCTCTGATAATCAACATGTTTTCTAGCTATCTTTACCTGTCTGTACATTTTTATGATGTCAGCAGTAAGACAGATAGGATGCATTCGCCATCGCATTATAATATGTCGCAATTCCGGCTGCAAAGTCGGCCCAACCATTAAAGTGTCATTTAGTGACACGTCATTGGCACTTCGATCTGAAGCGTTAAATACAACTCTAGTTTTGGTCGTACTTTTATCTGGTCTCAAAACTGCATGATGCGGTAACCATACTTTTTCCCCCGTTTCTTCTACCTTTTCTATTATTTCTTCCATATGACCAAGAGTAATGTATTCCTTTAATACTTCTGCATAATCCTTCTTTACTTCTAAATTTTTTGACAATCTCTTTTCCAGACTAAACAATCTCTTTACTGCAACTGTTCTTGTATCTCCATAAATATTTTCAACATTCGTCTTGGGTCGGAAAGGCAATTCGACTACATAGCGACCATTTTCGTCTCTACTTTTAGTAGCGGCAAAATGGTTTTCGCATTCTTGCTCCTCAGGAGTCAAGACTTTTCCGCGTTCCAAGTTAGGTTCTGATTCTATTTCCCAAAAACGTTTAAAGAGATCGTGATCGTCGAGTTGAATATGCATATTTACAATAACATTTGGGGTCCCTAATGTTGCCTTCATTTACTAATCCTGACAATACCCATCCAAGGTAAGTATCCTGCGCAATCATAGAACCAGTAGGGTGTTTCAGTACCCATTTTTCAGGATCTTACAATATACCTCGGCCCCTAATAAAATATCAATCCTATTAGGTGAATTGTATTGAGGATCTGCCAACCTAATTCGACCTATGTCTTCCCAATTAGGTAAGTGAAATTTTCTCTCCGGCAACACTGAAGTTACCTTCCGTAATACATGAGCCTTTACCTGTAATGTAAACGTGGGGTCATGAAGGGACTGCATGTTTACCATAACCACATATTTTGAGGTTAAGTCACTCTGACCGCCACCTAAACCTGAAATGCAAATCTTTGATGCTGTTTTATTTAAACATAAGTATTGAACAGCTGCTTCCGAAATAAAAGACGCTTGCGATCCCTGGTCTAACAACGCTCTCAATATCTGAGACGAACCGTTGTTGGACTCAGCTTTTATCAAAGCTGTTGCTAATAAGGTTTGGCTCTGTATTCGATCTGTCACAAAATGACTAACAATATTATTTTTAGTGGCTTCATTCGTCTTTAAAGACGATTCCGGTTTTGGCTCTTCTGAGTCATCAGTCTTCGAACTGGCTCTACCGTGAAGAAGCGTGTGATGCTTCCTTCTGCATATACGACACGTTATTGGTACACGACAAATCTTACCTGTATGATTGGTTCCCAAACAATTATAGCAAAGACCTAATGTCTTAACTATAGACTGACGGCTATCAAGATCCTGCTTGGCAAACTTACTACAGGAAAACAGTTTATGATTTCCAGCGCAATGAGGACAAATTGTTTTGGAAGCGACGTGCAAAGATTTAGGCTGATAAGTAGTTTGTTTTACTGGCTTAAATTTATGTTTTGAAGACTCTACAAATTCTAGCGCACGGAAACGTTCTTCTAAAAATTGTTTAAAATGATTAAATTTAGGTAACTCTACTGATAAGCTATTAACGTACAATTCCCACTGCTTCCTCGTTTCATCGTCCAATTTCATACTAACAATATAAATGATAATAACGTCCCAAGACTCTACCTGAATACCTAAATTAGACAATTCATGTATACAATCCGTTGTGGTATCAAGTAAATCTTTGAGAGCATTAGGCGATTCAAAAGACATAGTACGTTGAGTAAACAAACGCTTTAAAATACAATTTGACATAAACCGCTTATTACTATATCTATTTTTTAATAGTTCCCAACATTTCTGGTAATTGTCACGTGTAACTGGAATGTGCTTTATTAATTGTTCTGCTTCTCCTTTTACTTGAGTTTTTAAGTAATGTAACCTCTGAACGTCATCTAAAGCAGCATTGTTATGTACTAACGACGTAAAGAGATCCTTAAATGAAGTCCATTCTGCATAGCTACCCCCAAACACTGGAATAGATATTTTCGGTAATCGAACGATAGAGTCTTTATTTCCGTGAGATGTAGAAGGTTCTCGGCTAATAGACGACGATTTCTCTATGGAGTTTAACACTGTCTTAAGCTCACTCTTGTAAGTTAAGTAAATTTCATAACCAGTATTAAATATATCATTTTTGACATAATAACTTTCGTCTAATTTCTCCTTTTTGTATGCACATATAATCTCTTCGTGCTTCTGATTGAACTTAAGCATTGTGCCTTCCAAGCTTTCCAATCTCGCACTGATATATGTTTCAGTTATTCTATCTTTAGGTGATTTTTTAAAATTGTTTCTTCCTCTTTCCATTTGGTTTATAAAATCGTCCATTAGTCTAAAGTCGGCTTCCATTTTCGTTTGAATTTATATATGTATTAAAAACTTTTACAAGTCCAACTTATTCAAAAAATTTCTAAGTCTAGTTTAAGCCGAATTATTCTAAGTGTTTTGGACTTAGCACGGTCAAAATAAAATCGGGCATAGATTCCTCGTCTTGTCGTTTTTTCGCGAATTATTCTAAGTCCTAACACTTTAAAATTTTACAAGTCCACTTTTAATAATATATTTTCTAAGTTATTTTATCACTGTTAATAAGATTCAAATTATAGCGTACTCACAGTTTGTTGCACTTTACCACTTCACCAGATTGTAAATTTGCCTCCTCCAGTTAGTTCCAAATTTCTCCACCAGGTGGCGCCACTGCTGCACCGACTTCTTAATTTGTAAACTTTGCACAATCACGGCGACCTTTTTAATTCGTCAACTAACACTGAACTATTTTTTTTACTCGATTAGAACTAATATTTAGGTGTACCAATATACTTTTCAAAAAGCGTTCCGACTCGTATGGACCTTTGTTTCTCAGTCGATAGAGCCAGGGCCATTAAAACTACAATGTACCCGGAAAACGCATAGCAATTTATTAAAAATATTCTTAAACTATATGTAATTTAGAAAACGAAACGTTAGCATGTTTAAACACAGGGCAGCGCCATCTAGTTTTACCTTATAGAAATATTCTAACAATTATAACTAAATAATATAATGATTTTCAAATTGTACAATAAGAATTATTCATTTTGGAAATTAAAGAATACTTTGTCGTATACAGACGTGGACGAGTGTCAGTCGGCTGGCGGTCTATTCGGCCACCACTGCCACTCGAACACGCGCTGTGTCAACGTCGTGGGCAGCTACGTGTGCCAGTGTCTGCCCGGGTACACGCGCCGGGACAAGTTCAACTGCGTTGAGGTACTGTACCTGTACTGTAGTTTGTTTAAAACATGTTTGCTAACCCATCAACTTCTGTATAATTAGAGCAGTTAGAGTGTTACTGTGTTAAAGGAAACAATTCAAGGTAATAATAATAATAATAAATACTCTTTATTGTACACCACAAAGAAACATTACAAAAAAAGTGATACATGAAAAGAAAGATGTACAAAGGCGGTCTTATCGCTAAGAGCGATTTCTTCCAGACAACCTTTGGGCATAGGACATAGCGAAGAAAAAGAGAAGCGGGAGGGAAGTGTACAAACAGTTGATAAAGAATTGGCATATAGTTAACAAGCAGTATGATATTAACAGAAGTAAATATACATATACACATACATATACACACAATATACATACACATACATATATACAAATAAATATATACATATATACTACATAAACAAATACTACATAATATATATATTTATGGAGCTGATAATGATAATTATGAAGTATTTAGTGACAAAAAATGCGCCTTTAGATATTTTTTAAAACAGGCAAGAGATTGAGCTTTTCTTATAGAGAGAGGAAGAGAGTTCCAAAGTTGTACAGCTTTAACAGAAAAGGAGTTTGAATAAAAGGAAGTAGTATGAGAAGGAGTTTTGAGTGTTAAGGTTGAAGATGACCTGAGGGAACGTTCATGAGTGTCACAGAGAAACTCAAAGCGATTTTTTAGATAAAGCGGTGTATCTGGATGGAAAAGTACACAATATAGTAAAGAAAGGATGTGAGTATTCCTGCGAAAGCGGATAGGGAGCCACTTGAGTTGATTGCGAAAATCGGAGACATGGTCATATTTGCGAAGACCAAATATGAACCGTATGCAGAGATTCTGGAGGCGCTCAAGCTTATTTAACTGCTCCTCTTTAAGATCTAGGTAACAAATATCAGCATAGTCAAGAATCGGTAGTAGGAGTGACTGTGCTAACGCAATTTTGGTAGGGATAGGAAGAAAATATTGAAGCCGGCGGAGGGATCCAATAGCTGCGAATAATTTGCGACTTAACTCACTCAGTTGATGTGTCCACGAGAGGTGACTGTCAAAAATTATACCGAGATTTTTTACTTTATCGCTGTAATTAATAACGGTGTTATTAAAAATGACGGGTGGTATAAGTGACCAGTCAATTCGAGACACTAGTTTTGAACTACCGATGATAATGACTTGACACTTAGAAGGATTGACGTTTAGACCGTATGATTTACTCCAACTATGAATGTTGTCCAAGTCCTTATTCAACTCAATTACAGAGGTCGGTAAGTCCACTAATTTTGCATGAGAGTAAATTTGGAGATCGTCTGCATACAGGTGATAGGGAGAAGATATATGAGGACCGAGAGAGTTTATGAAGATCGAAAAAAGAAGAGGAGACAACACGCCACCTTGTGGAACGCCGGCAATTACGTCTAACCAGTCTGAAAATGAATTTTCGACACGCAGACGCTGCCGCCGTCCGCACAAGTAACTATGAAACCAGTCAATTGCCGATGGAGATATGCCAAGAGAACACAAGATAGCCAGTAGGATATCAAAATCGACAGTATTAAACGCATTGCTAAAGTCTAGCAGGGTCAACATCGTGAGATTCTGCCCGTCCATAGCTAATCGAATGTCGTCAGTGATTTTGACCAGAGCCGTAGCCGTACTATGACCTTTACGGAAACCGGACTGATAAGGATTTAGGAGATTGTTTGAATGCAGGAACAGTGAAAGCTGCTGATGGACAAGACGCTCTAAGACTTTGGACAAAAAAGGAAGGATTGATATTGGACGAAGATCAGAAAAGGCGATGGAATTAGGTTTCTTGGGTAAAGGAATAATTTGAGCGTCTTTCCAGCAGGTAGGAAAGGTATTGGTACACAAGGATTCGTTTAAGATATGAGTGATAACAGGTAGAAGGGAATCTAAGATAGGGATGATCATACTACGGCTAATAGAATCAGATCCTACGGCATCTGAATTAACGGCTAATATGCTCTTCTTGACATCACATGCAGACAATTGAGAGAAAGTAAAAGATGATGACAGTAAAGGAGTTCTAATAGCAGAAAGTTGGTTGAGAGTGTTAGATTTAGTCCTAGAGTCTATATTGACAGAGGATGTGAAATATTTATTAAGTTGGTTAAGGTTAAATGAGTTTGAAGCTATATTTTGTTTGATTTTGCCAACTCCTAGTGATTTGAGGAATTTCCAAATTTTCGCAGAGTCTGCTTCCTCTAAAACAGAAGTATGGATATGGCGTCGTTGTGCATCCCTACATGCCTTGTTGCAGCGATTCCGAGAAATTCTATACTTCTCCTTGTTCGACGGGCTCGGGTCAGCCTTATATCTGACTTTTGCTTTATTCTTTAGAAGCTGTAATGACTTAATTTCCGTTGTAAGCCAGGGAGCAGGCAGATGTCTAATACGCACGGGTCGAACAGGAGCATGCACATCGTATAGTTGGATTAGGCGGGAGTTAAAGATATCCATCTTTTCATCCACTGCAGAAGAGCTAAATAACGCTGACCAGTCAATCATAGCAGCATCCTCACGCAGGCGGTTCAACTCCATACCCCCAAAACTGCGCTGCAGAAGAATTCTCGACTTTGCCTTTGGTGGTCTGATTTTATATGAGAGGAAAATGAGATCGTGGTAAGAGAATGCATCGGCCGGGCACTGTCCATGCTTAACAACAAAGTCTGGAGAGGAGACAAATATCAAATCAAGGAGTGATGGAGAGCATGTGGGTAGGGTATGGGTGGCGTTCAAGGGAAGGATGTGCATGCTTACAGAGCTTACAAGAGAGCGTAGGCGTGAAGGTCAGTTAGTATGAGATTTAAATTTTATTGAAAAATAAACACAAAATAATATCTTACTTTGATTGCATATAATTTCTAATCTTACTTTGATTGCATATAATTTCTAATTTAATTGCTAAATTTTGGCTCCTGTACTTGCGAGCAGGTAGACGAGTGCGCGAGCGATACGCACGGCTGCCACGCGCACGCGCAGTGCAGCAACACGCCCGGCTCCTACGAGTGCCGCTGCCGCGAGGGCTACTCGGGCGACGGCTACTCGTGCACGCGTGAGTACTGCCGCTCTCTCCCCAGTTTCGAATAAAACTCAACATTGTAGGCTTACAATTGTGATTCCTAAACGTAAATATTTCACTTTTTGCTCCAAGAAACTTACATTTAGAAGAACTTTAGTTTGTCCGAATACTTTTAGTTTTTAACCGCGGCTGATTAATATTAAATTTACTTTTTAAATAATAACTTTTAAATACATCTTAATAAAAAACTAAGCATGTAACAGATATAAATGTTAGTGTAAATGTATTGTGTTCCAGCGATTTGTACGGGCGGCTGCCTGAACGGCGGCGTGTGCGCGGCCCCAGAGCATTGCGCATGCGCGCGCGGTTTCGGTGGCGAGCGCTGCGAACGCGACGTGGACGAGTGCGAGCCCCCCGCGTTCCCCGCAACCCCCGCGCACCCTTCGCTCTCCGCCGCACCGTGCGTGCCGCGCGCCGCCTGCGTCAACACGCCCGGCTCCTACTATTGCGTGTGCCGCGACGGCTACCGGCGCGACCCGCATCACGACACCTGCGAAGGTACTCCTTGTTGCTCATGCGACCCTGGTACATAGACAGTACAGTACTAGTTCTAAGTATTTTTTTTTTTTTAATTTAAATCACTTCACTCACCCACTTCAGCCTATCGCAGTCCACTGCTGGACATAGGCCTCCACAAGTTCGCGCCAAAAATGGCGCGAATTCATGTGTGTTGCCCATAGTCACCACGCTGGGCAGGCGAGTTAGTGACCGCAGGGCTGGCTTTGTCGCACCGAAGACGCTGATGCCCTTCTTCGGCCTGTGTATTTCAAAGTCAGTAGTTGGATGGTTATCCCGTAATCGGTCGGCTTTTTAAGTTCCAAGATTGTAGTGGAACTGTGTTATCCCTTAGTCGCCTCTTACGACACTCACGGAAAGAGAGGGGCTGGCTATATTCTTACTGCCGTAACCACGCAGCGTCAATGTCGTGATCAAATTAAGTATATGTTAAATTTTAAAAAAGTGTGTGTACTTATGTACGTACGTAAGATTTTATATTTATTGGCTAGCTAACTTCACGTTGCTAACTTCTCCTTTGTTGACTAGCTAACTTCAGGGTGTCGGGTTTTTTCGTGAGAGTGTGTGCGCGCATCGAAAAAATTTACTCTCATAATTTTTCCCTAACGTGCCAAAAGAACTTCAAAAGTATGGTAATATTATTTCAGAATTGATCATGATCTGAATATGAGACGAACATTAGTGCTTATTGTGCGTGCTTTTTGCAGTAAGAACAATGTTTTATAAAATCAGTTTTAAATTGCCATGTTAAAAAGGTAGAGACGAATATAATATATATCTGTTTCTTTACAACAGGTATATTATTGTTGATGAATGAATGAATATTTGTTTTCAGATGTCGATGAATGTGCGGAGGGCTTCCACACGTGTCACCCGAGCGCCCGCTGCGTCAACACTGACGGCAGCTTCAGATGCGAGTGTGACACACCGGAATGTGAACTCAGTACGTTTGTTTCACTTTTTTTGTAAAACGTAATAAAAATTCTTTCAAAAGCATGTGTGTGAAGAAAATTTAAAGATAATAATAGCATTTTTTACTGTAATCAAGTATAACAATTCCGCATAATAATTGAAAAGTATCCCATAAGTCGGTACTATTTCATATTGATTATTGGTTGATTCGGTAATTAACCGCCAAACTATTACTTTGCTATTAGTAGCCGAGCGACAGTAAGAATCGTGCAATTATTGCTATAAAATTGCAAGCAAGCAATAATACTGCGCCTGGTGAGAAATCGGTGAACAAATCCATACATAATTACGTTATTTTAACATAATATATTGGATTTTTAAAAATGCTACTTTCCAATAAAAGGCAAAATATTTGATAAATATAAATAAGCAAGCAATTAGCAATCACTTTATCTCACTTAATAGTTACAATTGATATTAAACTAGTAAATATGTTTGTCTGCATCGAGCGTCATAAAGAAATCTTCACGTTTCGAAACGATGTCAAACGAACCAAAATGATTAAATGAAAAAACAGCAAAAATTAAATAAAATTAATAATTAAATTTACTCCTATATCGGGGGTCGTAAAAACCAACACACAAGCACAAACATCCAAAGCACGGAAAACATATGTATAGTCAATAAATGTATGCCACGAGAGAGAAATCGTACCCGCGGCTGCCCATCCAATGTGTGGCCAAAATAGCGAAATACGACCCTTAGAAGTAGAGACATCTCTGAGTCGTGTAATGTGAGCCAACGGCGCGCCTCGGCAGGTTGCTCGTGGCAGGGGCAGGTGGTGGCCGACGGCGCGCGGTGGGCGGAGGCGGGCGGCTGCCGCGCGTGCGCCTGCGCCGCCGGCGTCGCCGCCTGCGAGCGCGCGCCCTGCGCCTGCGACCGCGACAACACCTCGCGCGCGGTGAGTACGACACTCGGCTTTGTATCCATTAAATCAATTAACATCTCTCATGTTCGGTAAGTAGGTTCTTATTACCTCCAAATGAGACTTGTAGGTGACTTATTAGCGCTCTAGGGTAAAAATGTAGCTAGAAAAGCCCTAGGGCGGTTAGTAATTAAAAAAAAGAACACTTCTTTCTTTCAAAAAGTTCGCGTACATCTAACCATCATACTGACAATAGACCATTCAGCCCAATGACCAAAGAGGTCGCTTTGCTATTCAGCCTTGTCTACGTGTAAGTATTAATAGTCATCAATTTTAAATATCGAACGGCGATGCTCAATTTTGAAAAATTGTTCTCAGTTCACTATAAATTTCAACAAATAAAATGTTTTATTCTTGTAATGCCGGTTTTTTTCTACTTACCTCACAATCGAGATGTAAAGCAGAATAGTTAGCTCGGATGTAACCATCAATTGCACCCTCGAACTATAGGCGCCCTCGCTGCGCTCGTGCGCTTAAATATCTCGGGCTGCAATTGATGCCTTACAGCCCTTGGCTACTAATCTACTATTGACAGCTGCACTATACAATATATAGTATAGTGATAGATATGAATTGTATTAAAATTTTAATAAAAAAATAAAAAAGAGCCTATAAAAAATATAATTTTGTTTATAAAGCTCTTAACGACTTGAAAAGCCGATTTCAAAGAATTATAAATGTTAGAAAATAATGACCAATATGGAATTTGTATGTAACGGGTTCAGTTGCAGAGCTCGTCCGCACCGGCGGCGTGCTGCCCGCACTGCGAGGCGCGCTTCCACTGCCGCCACCAGGAGATGCACCACGTCACCTTTCGCAGCGGCGAGCGCTGGCTCTACCAGTGCCAGATCTGCGAGTGCCTCGTGAGTTACACTTCCTCACTTACAAATATAGATACTTACACTAACTAGTTACTAAGCGTATTCCTAGCATTAAGCTGAGTCTCCACTGAACAAAAATTGCCAACTTTTGTATTGTTGATAGCACAAAAGTTGGCAATTTTTGTTCGGTAGTGACCCAGCTTTCTGAAATTTTGAAGACAGATGTTAGAGATAATATCGGATATCAAAAGTCACAACGATTGATAGAACTCCTGGAAATTGCCGAATAATATCACTGCTCTAACTTTATTGTTTATTAAGTTTTTTAAATGATCGACGTTTCGGATACTTTACAGCAACCATGGTTACGCGAGGAAAATGAAGAACAAAACAAAGGGATGATTCCCACCCCCTTCGGTGTTACGTAATACTTGAATGACACATACGTGGCAAGTCTTAATAAAGAGATAAAATAACAAAAGTTATACTCGCAGCTGGGGGAGGTGGACTGCTGGGAGCCGGAGTGCGAGCACGGCGCGGGCTGCTGCGCGGGCGCGGGCGAGTGGCGCGCGCCGCAGCGCCTCGAGCTCGCGGGCTGCGCGCCGCCGCACTGCCCCGGCTGCCAGGTGCGTGCCCGCCCGCTGCGCCGGACCCCGCCCGGCCGCTGCCACATTAGCGTTGATCCGGCGTCTGCGCAGCGTGCACTCGGCGGACGCTGATAATGCTTTGCGCTCTACGATGCGCTCTCGTCTCACGCTGATGTGGCAGCGGCATTGTACTCGTAGTCGGCAAACTTTCTGACTAAACAGTTCTTTTAATTGGACATTAAAATTACGAAAAAAAAAATACGTCAGATCACACAGAAATATCACCAAATCGTTTGAACTATTCTTTTATTGTTTATTTTTGGAAGAAAATTTTTAACGAAAAACTTACATCACGCACTGAGCTAAAACTAAGCCTAGAAATGTTATTAGATACTAATTACATTATGATACGTCTAATAGGTACCTACTGCAACATACTTTCTCTTTTCATACGATAATCAACCGAACTAATTTCCATTAAAATACATTACGAATATGAATTCTTTCATATTTCTATCTTCCTGTAACTCAAATGTTATTGTATTAATGTCGAAATCGATAGAGACTATTTTAAGAAATCAGTTAAAGAAACAGGTAAGTAAAAGCTTAATAACGCATTGCAAGCATTCACAGGTCTCGTTTTATTGTAATGCTCGGTACAGACCAACGAACGAACGTGTCGTTTTACAGGAGTTGAGCGAATATAGCCATAAGCCTTATTTCCCGTTTATCATTAGGTACTCTAATGTATATAAAAAAATGACGCTCTAAAACTACTGATTCTATAAAAAAAAAGCGTATACACACATTTGCTTGTTAGACTACCAACAACGAAAATCAGACGTCTGCTATGTGACGCATGATAAAAATTACGCTTTTATTATTATATAAATTTAACTTTACAGATATAATCGTTAATTATATATGATTTTGTATGATTATGTCCAAGAAAAAAATATTATTATACACAATATTTTAAAGGATTCAAATTATATTGATAGTCTTCTGTATGATATTAAAACACCTAAATATGTTTTTCCAACATGTATTATGAAATGCAGAACTTGGAATGCTATATTGCTTGTATTACAATAATTTCGCCATCAATAGCCACAATATTTTTGGCATGCGTTGTGATTTCCACACAATTACCACATTTTGTTGATTATCAATATGTAGCTACTACTTAGTGAGTGGTCTAGACTTGCGAATTCGGTCACGTTTCGTTCACCTGGTCTGTACCCGGCGTGATATGAGAGTCGCTTGCTGGATCGATTTCCGCTTACGTGATAACGTGTGACTAACCGAGCTTCGGCCGAGTCCGCTTGGTCGGTGTGAGTGAAGACGGTTTCCGCTTGTTGCAGGGTGGGCAGTGTGCTACTTTGGTGAGCAATCTCGCGTGTTGTGTGCATCGGTAACCATCCCCACTCTTCTTACTCATTCATACATATGCTATTAACATTATTTGTCTGCTTTTACCTTCGATTTAGTTATTCAAATCCTGAGAAAGTATAATCAAGTCTCGTGTATTAAATATAATTCATTATATGTATTATCGACATACAAATTCTACATCGAATTATCTCAACCTAATCAATTTTTGAATCTGTAATATGTACAGATTCTGTTTACGATCATTTATATTCTAAATCGAAGGTAGTTCATACAGCTCATTTTATGTTGCATGTCATATAAATTTCTAATTCAGTTAGCATCGTGATTTCCTTTAAAATTCTTTCTCAATCATTTTCTTCTATTAAATATTGCGCTAGCATGCATAGTTTCTAGAATATTAAGAACCTAAATATTTTTCCATCGTCTCCAACCAAGGTGCAATTTTAATTTATTATGTTCTTTTTCATAATTTTGAAATCAAACAGTAAATGGTTAGAATATAGTATTAAAATTAAATTATTGTTATGTAAAATATTACATTAGACAATTGTTACCAGTATTTTTATCGCTTTAAACTTTTAAACAATACTCCCACTAACGCATCACGAAGACTTATACAATTTAAAGTAGATAGACTTAGCTAACGATACAATAAGTATAACAGTAGTGACGTACTACCAATGCAATAATAGACAGTACCTAGATAATATAAACATAATAACATAAACATATGCTCCGCTAGCTCGGTGCAGTAGGTTCAGTAGTGGCCATCCATACATTATGTCACACGAATTTCGCCATTTTTTGACCTCTCTCCCTGTCCTTGTCACATTTATGAGACCCTAGTTGTCATGTATGCAATTTTTTTTAATTCTTATGTAATAAACTAGAACATCAGTTTCGACATTTTTTTTTTCTTTTTAATTAACAAATAGATCAAGCTCCAACCCGCATTGGAGCAGCGTGGTGGATTAAGCTCTGATCCTTCTCCTACATGGGGAAAGAGGACTATGCCCAGTAGTGGGATATTATAGGCTGAAGCGCGTAAGCGTAACAAACAGAAATATTATATTGTTGAAATATGATGTGACAAAATTTCGAACCCTTCCCCACGTCCTGTCACACAATTTCACATTTCATCAACACCTCACCTTCCCCGCGCCTCCCTAACATGTGACGTGGTTTGTGGATGGCCCCGTAGTGAGGACTAGTGCGGTAGCTCGGCGGTCTGAGTTCGTGATGCGTGTGTGAGTGCGGTGGTTGATGGCGTGTGTGGCAGGGCGCGGCGCGACGTGGCGGCGGCGCTGGCGCTGGCGGCGCTGTGGTGGGGCCGCGCGCCGCGCCCGCACCGCAAGCACCGCGGCGCGCGGCGCTAGAGCCGCCCTGAGCGACGCACGCACACCTTATTTATTCTAGATAGACATAATGTTAACCAATTGACGCGGGCGCGCCCCGCTCCCGGCCTTAACTGAGCGACCGGCGCGCCCGCGCCCGCGCCGTCCGCCGCGCCGGCGAGGCTCTCATAGCAATATTATAGTTATCGTGTAGGTAGGGTCGAGCGGCGCGGCGGGCCGGTGCTCGCCCGCGCCTCGCCCCGCGCCCGCCCTACGTGTAATCTTCGAATTCTAAATTATCGACTACGATCGCTTTTAATTATTATCTTAGACTTGTACTATGTAGCCGTTGTTGTGAATGCGTAGCGGGGCGGGCGGGGCGGCGGGGCGCGGCGCGCGGTGGCGCGAGCGGCTCCGGCGGTGCTGTAGATACTGAGTCCGACCCCGCCGCCGCGCGCTCTCGCTCTGTTGTACGAATTTTTTCATAATATATTATAGTTTTTGTTTGTCTTTGTATAGGATCGTTTTCATGAATATTTTGAATATAACCAAAAATAGGTACCAAATATAGAAAAGATATGATTGTTTCTTAATTTCGTAAAGCATTTTAATGCTTGCATGTTGTATTGTGTTCAAAAAATTAAAATTAAAAAGATATCCTTATTTTTTCGTTTTAATAGTGTACCCACCCCGTAAGTTAAGTTAGAGCGAATTGTTACGATATCAATTATCTGGTCAATAAAATATAATGTATGACAATAAAAATTTATTTATTTCCTACACAGTAAATTTATTTCAGTACGAGTACGTGTTTCTTTTGCAAACACGTGCTGTGAAACCCTAAACACACTTAAATAATAATTTATTTTTCAGGAATAATAATTAAATAAAATCAAAACAAATACAATTACTTGTTTTTTTTTTACCAAAGCATGTTAAAAACAAACGAATTCACAAGTAAAACTAAACTCATAATTTTGATCGAATCTCGTCATACACTCATATGAGGGTGAGACTCATAGGAGGGGAGGTGCGTTGGGGAACGTGTGAGGGGGCCCCACGAGCGGCGCGGCGAGGCACGCGATGTGCAGCGGCTGCGGCTTGCTTCCCGCGCGGCGCTCCGGGGCATTCGTCACTAGAGTGTACGCTGCCGCGAATAACGTCACCGCCTGAAAATGTAAAAATTAATAAACCTGGATTAAGTTCTGACACTTCTTCTTAGATTGATGTATGATGAAGCCTTTTTTCTCACTTAACGGCATCGAGTAGAATCCGTACGTTGACGATCAAGAAATAGGCGCAACAGAAACTTCCCAAACCGAGACAAACATAACTTGTTTCGTAAAATTCTCTTGTGAAAGAAGATGATAACCCCTTTTAAGAAACGATTTTCCTTAATACCCTCCCTTCTTTTACGACAATTTACATTTTTAATCTATTAATTTTTTTTTAATAGAGCGAAGATCTTTTAATACAATATTTATATCTTAAAATATAAACAACCGTCAGTGAAAAATAAATAAACTTAGGACCTGTTTCACCGGTTTTGTATTACGCTATTTGACTGATGACGTTATCCAATAGATAAAGGTTTTTAATATAATTAACGGTAAGTTGTAATTTCATAATTGAGGCGAAATAGGTCCAAATGGCCAATTCTATATCTTGCTGTTAAAGTCTATTCGTAACTTATGTGCAGGATAAACTTTATCCGGTACTGGTGAAACCGAACCTGAATGGCTTAATTAATTTTTAGGTTAAAACTTTAAGTTTTTTATGCATAAATAAGTAAATTTCGTAGTGTTAATGTCAATGAAACTATACTTTGGTTTTAGTTTAATATTGAAATACATAAAAAAAATTATTTATTTACGAGTAATGCAATATTTTCGTCATAAGTAATCTATATTAAAAATTATAATTTACAATTTCAAATATTGATTAGGTACCTTAACTATTATTATAGCGCAACTCAGGACCGCTAATGAGTTCGCGTACATACGCAATTCAGCCCGCGCAGGACGCAGGCATCCAACAGTATACAGCGGACTTTCACAGTGGTCCAAGTGCTAAAATTAATTTTCTTGTATGGAAACCCATTTTAGTGTTAACATTAATTTATTTACTTGTTGTTATAATGTCTGACTCTACTATAGTACACAGATTTTTTTGATATAATCACCCGTTATTAATTATATCAAACGCCTACTTATTAAAATTCCAAAGACAAAGATTTCTGTAAGGTAGATGGAGAAACGTCGAAGTGAAAGTAGTAAATTTCAATTTGCACCTTTATGTACGGTTTGTGATAGCCGTTTGTTACTCATTCACGCAAAGACCACTTAATTGAAACGTGGTACTTAAGAGAACTATTAATCCAGAAAAACGCGTATGTTCCTTTTTACACCGACTTTCAAATGAGAACGGAAATATTGCAGGCGAAAAAGCGAGGCACAGCTAGTAAAAATACTTATTAAAATGTCACCAATTTAATAACTTTGGAATATTTAGTTAACCTTTCCGATCCAAACACGACCACAACAAGACGGCGGTAGAACGCGACCATATTGATACCAGTCATAAGGCGAGTTTACGCCGCAACATTTCATCTAAAAAATATAAGAGTACCTATTATTACTTTTATTATTTCTAGGTGTCGAACAATACAGGACTACTGACCCCCTGATTGATAAACAATGTCACTCAATAGCCATATTTATATATCGTTAAATTAATCTGACACATACATATAGTAATCAATCACCAGAAACACGCATGTCTCGTAAAAAATCTTTACACTTAAATACACTATCCTGCGATGAACCATATTGATGAATTTACTTTTGATACTCCTAACTCACAGAAGACAACTTTGTCCCAGCCGTGAAAATTGATTGATAGGCTGCATTACTATTAGTCCAAACTTTATTTATGCCTGATTTCTTTTTATAATTATTTTGTATATTACATCTAATGTACCTCTAACTGCATTGATGCGAAAGCACTTTTTACAGCCGCTGTTTCAAAAGACATTGCTCGAAGCATGCTGGTATTAAGAGCATTGGTATCCCGCAAGGCTCGTGAAAGACCCATAATGGACGAAACTCCTATTGATAACAGCATCATTCCAGACGTCACTAGTATCATAAGCTGTGCAAGAGAATATATAAACTAAATATTTGGAATTTAATATATAGATTAATACTTGAAGCAAAAACTTTGTACCCCTTTTTACGAAAACTGCGCGAACGGAGGAGTTTGAAGTTTGAAAATACATTAAATCAATAAAAAATATTACACCTGTTGTTTATTAGGTATTATAGTAGTAGTCTTTGACAACTGAACCTTAATAATGTTCCAACTTATAATTCAAATTAAGTATGGTTGAATTTGGACCACTGGGCGACCACTAGTTTGATTTTAAACTACAATATTATTCAATCTATACTAATATTATAAAGAGGTAAAGTTTCTGACTTTGTTTGTTTGTAGAGGGTAATCTTACCAAATACTATTCAAGAGTGACAAGCTATATTTTATTGTGATTGAACAAAAAATTCAGTGAAAAAATCTTATATACGAGTATAAAATTCTCGTGTCACAATGTTAGTTACAATACTCCTCCGAAACGGCTCGCGGCGGCTTTACTGATTTTTATGAAATTTTGTGTGCATATCGGGTAGGTCTGAGAATCGGCCAACATCTATTTTTGATGTAGCTAAGCTATAGGGGGGGGGGGGGGGGATTCAAGGGGGTTAATAACATAAATGGCAAAACAACGTTTGCGGTGTCAGCTAGTCGTACATATAATGTCTTTATCAGACTAATATTACAAATCAGAGTTTGTTTACTTAAATATTTGGATCTCAGAATTAAATGTCTTTAGACTGAGAGTTTCAAAAAACCTCATCTCTCCTCATCATACATGTAATATATAACAAATAGACAAGTACGAGTACCTCAAACATAAAAATAGCATTATCTTATTAGTAAAACATACGGTAGCTAGAAGTGTAGTTGAACGTGGATGATAAGGTACTAATGTCGCTAGCCAGCTTGCGGGTAAGCAGATCAATGATCCCGACACGAAGAGAACGCTGGAGCTTAGTTCCACGCCCAGATCCGACGTCCAGAAATAGTACGACATTCGCAACAAACTCCATGCAGTGGAACCACCGAGGATCGTACCGCCGCTCTGAAATAAGTCTTTATCTGTCCTTTTATCCAATAAACACGAAACCACATCAACCGCGTGAAATTAAAAATTTAAGGGTTTTAATTGTTTCTGCGTAGGACTAAATTTCTTTAATAATTAAATTACCTTACCTCCCAATGTACCTATAGGCTATGCTTTATCTTTCACTGAAAATTTTGATAAAATCGATACATAATACACCTTAATTTTTTTTTTAATTTATTCGTCTAATAAACAATAATGTACTTAGGTATTTATTATAACGCTTCAGCCTGTAATATCCCACTACTGGGCATAGGCCTCTTTCCCCATGTAGGAGATGGATCAGAGCTTAATCCACCACGCTGCTCCAATACAGGTTGGCGGATATATTCCCTACTATGAGTAACGATCGCTATCAGGTGTACATGATAACAACGCGACCGACGGCTTAACGTGCTCTCCGAGGCACGGTGGGGAGACCCACAAGGACTGCACAAACACCCAGACCACGGCAAACACCTGTATGGCCAATACAAATGTTTGTCATGTGCGGGGATCGAACCCGCAACCGCTGTAACCGCTGCGCCAACGCGGCGTCGTCGGCATATTTATTATAAATAGCATTTAAAAAACCACGCAGGTTTATGACAATGCTATTCAGTAATAACCAATGAAACGAAAAATATAAAATAATCACATATTTACCCACCCTCCTATTAGAAGTAAGCTGGGACTGAAAACTCAAATAAAAAGATGCACACAATCAAATATAACAAGTAACAATAGTGTCAAGAAAGTAATTTTTAAGTTTATTTTTTAAAAATTATTGGTGTAATACTTTCAATCAATTTTGATGGTTAGTCATTTATTAGTCTAGGCACTAAATAAGCTGAAGTTCGCTCACCATATGTGTTGTGTATGCGCCTAGTAGTCCATAACCGGTTTTTTGCGATAGCATATTATTTCAGTCTATGTAATTAACTGATTAATTGGGAACGAAGCACGTATTTTCTTTGCTTGTAATTAAGTAATAAATTATTAATTTTTTAAATATAAAATTGTAATACTTACAAGCAACAGACCTGCACACACGAATAGAATTAAACCATAATTTTTCATTTTCATGGGAATTTTATTTGATATTTTTATACTAATACGAATTACTTTCAGTACGTATAGTACTTACCTACCTAATTGACATAATAATAAAATGACAAATTTATTTATTTTTTATTTAAAATTATTGACTTTTTGTGTATTCAAAAGAAGAGTTAATGAATCAAAGATTTTACAAAAAAAATAATAATAATAAATATTTAAGATGTGAACGATCGATGAAGGCAGTGTACGAGTAGCACAAGGATAAGCGGGTCAACTTTTCGAGCAATATTCAAGCAGTAAGTCGAGTTGCTGACCAACTAAAGGAATAATTTGTAGAGCAACGAGATGAGCCTAGAGATAATTACATAATCTCACCAGATATATCAGTAACGAGGTATATTTTGGATGTACCGTTGAATAAATAAATAGAATACAAGACGATGAGTATTTTAAACAACTGTTAGGATTATCGCAAATTATTGAAACAGTGTTTGTAAATCAATAAAATTAAACTTTTTAATACGTTATACGTTTTATTGTTTAGTGTAACAATCGTTGTGCGACAATCGCATTATGTTCTAAACTACACCGAAATAATCTGGTAGTGATGCCACTTAAAAACTGTTCGATTCTAAATGTATTATAATTAATTGTGTTTGCAGACAAACGTAGAAAAACCGACTTCAATTATATCGACAAGTAATACAACGTAGGTAGACGAAAAAATAGTCAAGTAAATACGCATTATCAAAGATTACTCCAAAAGTTGTAATCAGATCTCGATGAAATTTAAATGTGAACACATGATAAGCATCGGCTTTCGATTAAATTAAAAATCATCAAAATCGGTACACCCAGTAAAAAGTTATGCGGATTTTCGAGAGTTTCCCTCGATTTCTCTGGGATCCTATCATCAGATCCTGGTTTCCTTATCATGGTACCAAACTAGGGATATCTCCTTTTCAACAAAAAAAGAATTATCAAAATCTGTTTATAAACGACGGAGTTATCCCCGAATATACATTAAAAAAAAAACATATATACGGTCGAATTGAGTAACCTCCTCCTTTTTTTGATGTCGGTTAACAAAATATGTAAATGTATTATACGATGATACATTTACAATATTGTAGCCAGGTAGATATAAAATTGTGACGCCAGACTTTGTAAAGTCTACGGAATTACTTAACATGCTCTACAAAATGCGTATATTTTGATAAGACAAGCTTATGAGTGTAAGAATTGAAGTTTTAAAATTATTCACATTTCATTTACTATCAAAAAATGTGAATACTCTAAGGTTATCTTTTCCAGCAAGATAATGACACGAATTACTGTGCTCAAGCTTCGAGAGTAAAATTTTTAACTGAAAGGTACTAGGTAATTATTGTTCAAGTTCTTTACCACTTTCATCAGATTGAAAAGGACCTCCGAAAGAGGTTAATCAATTCATAAGCTTAAAAATGCGTATTATATTAAGAATGGTTTTTTCAGCAAGACTCGGCGCCGGGTCATAAAGCTCGATCCACCCAATCTTGGTTACCCGATCTTAATCTTGAGTATGGCTTGGTTTAAATACCATGATAATTAGAAGTCCCTAAAACAGTCCATACGATTAGCAGTGAAGAATTTTCCCATGGAAAGAGTGCGTGCTTGTATTGATAACTGGCCTCAACGTTTAAAGGACTGACACGAGATTTAGGTATATATATTAAGATAAGCTTTGTGGCTACTGCATTAAAGAATATAGCCACCCCCTCTCTTCCCTTGACATTATATATAGCGCACGCATTTTATCATTCCCGCTGTGTTTGCAGGACATGGATCTTTCGGATTAGTGATTGTTTCAACGAATATAGCATGATGTGGTAGGTCAACAGAATCAAAATCAAAATTAAAAATAACTTTATTCAAACAGTCGTCAAAAGCATAATTTAGAATCGTAATTTTCCAAATTGAACTTTTTACACATATTTTTGGAGGTATTAGAAGTAACATAGGACTTATAAAGAAACATAGGATACTTTTTATTTAAAAAAAAAGCAATGCGAGCGAATCCGCGGATAAATGCTAATTACAAATACAAATCCATTTTTCATAGTACATACATAGGATGATTTGATTAAAACAGGTTTGTAAAATTCAATGTTTAATTATTAAAAAGCGCATTATATAATTAGTTGTTGCTATATAGTTGTCCTTGTAATGTTTCGCAGTAGGGTATAGAAATGTACTTGGCAAAGACTTCATAATATGACTTGCTGTACTGAAGTAGTTTATATTTAATGAGTACTTTTGTGTCATTATTGTTGTTGAGACTAACGTTGGGCTTGGCACGTTTGTTGTAAATATCTACTTGGACATATGTCAATTTCTTACAGGGTAATGTCTGAAAATTAAAAAATAGATGCGAGTTTAAAAAAAATAATATAAACTTAAGAAGCCCTTATACTATTACAAAATTGCTTACCGGAATAGGGACTTCTACGCTCTTTTGAAAAAAACCAATTTTTCCCGAAGAAAAAAATCCAACGCTACCGATGTCGAGACCTGAAAATAAAATGAAAAGTTTTTACTGATGTTTTAAGAGAACTTTTTGAAACGTATTTTTCTTTTAAATACCGAATTCAAACTTTTGAGGAGAACTTTGAGAAGTACATAACGATGGTGATATAAAATGAATTAAAAGAGAAATGAAAATAAAACAATTCATTATACGTGCTCTAAGTTAAGATATCTCTGACATTATTCAATATTTTATTGCGTATATATACACGAGCCAAGCGTGCAGTGAACAAAAATAATGTCTCATTATTGTTTACATGAATTTTTATTGTTAGATATTTAAATAATACTTGTAGTAATTATAGCTGTTACTAAATGGCTGTTTGTAAATATAAAGCACCTAGAGACGACATTATTACAATACTCTAACTGTTTGTTGTTTTCATCATCATCATTACAGCCTATACAGTCCACTGCTGGACATAGGCCTCCACAAGTTTACGCCAAAAATAACGTGAACTCATGTGTTTTGCCCATAGTCACCACGCTAGGCAGGCGGGTTGGTGACCGTTTGTTGTTTTATTAACAAAATATATTTGTTTTTGTATTAGCACTATACATATATTATAAAAATAAAGTCCTTCGTTGCATCTGTCCGTCTGTCTGTCTGTTTTTTGCGGCAGCTTAAAATCTACGGAAAGACACGGACTAAAGAAACAATTTTCATGCGGTTATTAGACAGAGTTATTCATAAGGAAGGCTTATGTGCATAATCTGGTAAGGTTTCATTTCAATTTGTTAGGTTATGTCGACAGTCGTTTCGCCCGAAACACTGCGTGATGCCTTAGAGATAGAAAACAATACACGGTAAAATTATTCCTCTTTTATAGATTTATAGAGAAGTCTGTCTCGGCATGTGTTTATGTTTTATGAATATCTGAAATAAATGACTAAAACTTATAATAGTTTTTAAAAAAAACTTTTAATTAAATTAATTAGTTACAGATTTCTATACGTTATTAATTTTTAATTTCGAAAAAAGCCTAAAAACAAAAAATATGTTTAATAATTAATAAAAGAAATGGTAGATACAAGTACCTATATATTAAAATAAAAATTCAGCTAATCCATTATTTTTAACCAGTGAAACTGTGTAATTCGTTTCGACACGTTTATACAATCAATTTAATTAAAAATCTGATTATAATTTATTAATTTAACTGCAATCTTGTTTCGGTTTAAATATTTCGTGTAAAACAGTAATCAATTTATTTGATCAATTATTGTTTTTTTTTTTTTTTTATAGTGAAAGGTATTTTTTTTTATTTTTCCATAAATCAATACTGCAAAACATTAACTTGAAATTCAATATTTGAAAACTTACGAGTCAATTTATTTTCTTACAAATCTTTTTAACAAAAGTAAATTACACATAATCAGAATAAACAAGAAGAAAACTTTCAAACAAAACCACTCCAAAACTTGATGTTGTTATTCTAATACAGATTGTTACATCAGATTTTAATGAGGTTTTACATATTGAGAATATTAAAGAAGATAAATTATTTATCACAGAACAACACAAAAGTGTCATTTTAATGCCAATCATTTATACATTGTACATATAACCAAATTGTTGTAATACTCGTACATCCCTGAAAACGTTGAGTGCGTTCTACGTAATAAAGGTGAGGTGTATTTAACAAAGTTATTTAAAATTTGTTGTAAATTTATAAATCTGGATTGAACAGATGAATCGATCAGATCACGTGCTGTTTTTTTATTCACCTCACACTAGACAATTAAATGTTCGTTTAAGCATTACATTATTACGTAATTTGCAAATTTATAATGAATCTCTTCGGATTTTTTATATGTTCAAAAGCAAAATCAAAAACAACTTTATTCAAATATGTTTCAAAAGCACCCTTAAATCGTTACCGTTGTCAGTTAACCAGCAGAACAGTAAGCTTAGCTTTCAGAAGACTTTCCTTTTTCTTAGAAGAATAATTATAAACAAAACCGTGATATCTTTCAGGATTTTTAGACTACAGTTCAGTATTCAATAATTATGCATCCTTTACGAGAGCGTGCGTGTGATGAGCTGCTAGAACATCCACTTTTGCGAACTCCACCGCCGGAGCCGGAGCGGCCGCGCCCGCCGCGCGTCCGTAAGCCCAGGGAATTCAAACTTGTAAGTACTATATATATATGCTTAAAACTTAAATACTCTAAATGTATTAACCATTTAATTAAAGTTTGTAAACATAATATGTTGAAATCAAAGTGAGTTTCTACCCCTATTATTATTTTGAAAGTTATGCATAAGACCCTATATCCACTAATAGCATCAGCAGATGAAGACGATTTAAAAAAAAATAACACTTAGACAAAAGTTATACTTTTAACCCCTAGGTTGGCTTACTTCATACGAAATCAATAAGTTCAAACTTTTCTAGAAGAACCTTTCCTATAAGAAGCTTTTCGCTAGTATTAAATTAATAGGGTATTATAGACTGTTATTCCAAGAAAATTGATATAAATAACCTTTAAATTTTAGCCGCCAAGATTTCCTTTGCTATCGAAAGATTTCTACGCAACATGGTGTAATCACCAAAAAGAGGTAACAAATACAGAACCTACATATTTTTTTTAAATTTATTTATTAGACAATTATTGAATATATAAATTTTATATATATAAAATTTATAAGAAAATTATTTTATTTTCAGTTGCAAATGGCAAAACACAAAGTAGACGATCACCCACCAGAACTATTCCCAGAGTTGTACCTAAAACCCCGTCGCCTCGACTACTACGCGCGTCAGCTTGAAGAGAACATGAATGTCAATAAGGAACTCTTGAAACGAATCAATCTTATACAAAGGACTGGCGTGAGCAAATTATTATCAGACTTTATCTTTTTAAAATACAAATTTATAAACGTATAAAAATACTAATAATCAACAACCAATAAGAACAAAACTTCAGAAGTATAAAATTCATAAGAAACTGAATATAAAGTCATATTGATTAAAAAGTTAATTACCAGTTAAAACCCTTATTTAAATACATAATAATCTAAAAGGGCTTCGTGGACTGTTGGATGTATCCTGAGCCAACAGACACGTACAACAAGCTGCTGTGTCAGCAAAGACAACGAGTACTCGACGAAATACGCAAGCAAAACCATTACCTGTACTCTAGACTTCTTATAGCGGTTAGAAAAATTTTAATGCGTAAATATTTTACGATCTTATCAACAAATAATTGTGTTTGCTAGCAAACGAAAAAAACCGACTTTAATTATATCGACAAGTAATACAACGTAAGTAGACGAAAAAAATTAACAAAAGCTCTAGTCGTAACTACGATTTTCAAGGGATCTCTCGATTCTCTCTGGGATTTCATTATCAGATTCTGGTTTTCAAAAAAAGAATTGTCAAAATCGATAAATCGATATAAATATATTATATAATATATGTTCCGCCTCCTTTTTTGAAGTCGGTTAAATAATAAACATATGTAATACATAATGATCACAAAATACTTGTGCCTACCAACTTTTGTTATATTTCAGAGATCAGAACAGCCACTTACGAAAGAATTAGAAGAACTCTGGAAAGACACAAAACACAAGCTTATACTAGGAGCTTCGTAAATAAAAAAAAACGCATTTTAACTTCCCTTTTATTACGATTTTCTTTTTAATTTAACGGAAACTGTCACATTTCAGACTACCATTCATACTATTTAAGACTGAAAAAATCGATCGCGACATTAAAGACCCTGCATTTGACAAACCACCCAACATTCAGCGAACCAAGTAATAATGTTCTATCAAATAGTTTTTAAAGCCTTTAATTTCTTTATTTTTCTGATATGAATAAATTAGGTAACCTTATGAAAACTTATTTAATTAAAAAATAAATGTATTTTATTAGGGTGTCTATGGAAATATGGGTTGCTGGCGGTTCTAAGATTGGACGCGTTACTATAGAACTGTTCACGGATATAGTACCCAAAACATGTCAGCTCTTCATGACTTTAATAAAAGGAGACCCAAAGGGACACGCATACATGGGAACCAGAATATTTAGGTCTTTATATTAGATTTTTAATCATTATTTCTCACAACGAACTTTAATAAAAGAAGGTTTCAGAAAGGAGGTTCGTTGTATAGGATGTATTCATTAATATTGTTGTTTTCAGAGTTGTTCCTAATTTATATTGCCGTGGAGGAGATGTTACAAAGGATAATGGTTTCGGTACTTATATCCCAGATAACCTGACTGACCCAATCGGACCTGAAAATTTTAGACTAAATCACACTGTACCTGGTATGTTTTATAACCGTTAATCAATGTTTATTTACAGAAATTTAATAGATACAATTAAAAAAGCCATTTAAAATAATATTTTTTTATTATTTAATTAATTTAAAATGAAATAAATCTTATTTAACCGACTTCAAAAAAGGAGGAGGATACATCTAATATATAAGGGAAAAGGAGGTATATATCTAATATATAAAATTCTCGTGTCGCGGTGTTTGTAGTTAAACTCCTCCGAAACGGCTTGACCGATTCTCATGAAATTTTGTGTACTTATTGGGTAGGTCTGACGAGGTCTGAGAATCGAACAACATCTATTTATCATTCCCCTAAATGTAAAAGGGTAGTCCACCCCTAATTTTTTTTAATTTTTAGATAAATTATTTATTCTTTATTTTATTATGATTCGGCATTGAAAAATACATAAAACCCTAAATTTTCACCCTTCTGCTACCAACCCCTATTTTTAAATAGCGTTTAGCGGCAAGACAACGTTTGCCGCTAAACGCTATTTAAGCTTAAGAGCCATTTCACAATTTTACGCTCTGCAAGTTTAGGTAAATTTGGTCGCATCGCGCGAATCGTACGAGCCGCGCGATCTTTGTGCTAGTAAGTATAGTGTGACAACCAAAAGACCATCTTGATCATTTTCTAATGTATAATAAAAATTAATAACTATGGTATAAAATGTTTTTTACATAATTAATTTGTTAAAAATTTCAAGTATGTTATATACATTCAAGTATGTTACAACAGTCAATAAATTTAAAATAAAAATAAAAAATCAATTTTATGAAACAATTTTTTTTTAATTGATTTAGTTTTTTCAGTTTACGAATGAATCTAATATTTACGATATGAATAAAATAGCATTTTATGACATCGGCACCGACAAACATATTAATTAACAAATAACAAGAGAAACAGATTGAAATGCCTATTTGTATTGATAGTGTGAGAAAAGAAAATTAAATTATACATTTGTTTACAGAAATTATCATTATATTATTTTACAGTCATTTTCGTAATATATTTATTTTATTTATATTTTATTATGAAAGTATCAAATGCGTTTTATCCGCTATAACAACAGGCGCTTGGCGCGTGTGAGCGAAAGAGACGGCTGCGCAGAATTTGGCGTGGACCTTACCTCTAAGAACGCTAGCGCTCGACTGATTTACCGGGCTTGATGCGTGGTAATATATACTATCTTTTTATTATTTAATATAAAATGTATTAAAAATAATTACATCTTTTAATTGTTTTTTTTTTGTATTCCTTAATGATGTAAGTTTACTTTGATGAAGATACTTCGTTAAAATTTCTTAGTTTTCTAAGAGAAATATCGCTTTTAAAATTGTACTTATTTGGAAAATATTCGTAACTTTAAATTTTTTTATCGTTTAATAGAGATACAAATGGAATAAAAATCTGTGATAGTGTGCAACAAAATTATATTCCACATATTATGATATTTTTTTAAAATGGTTTCAACGTAGAGGTTATTGAAAAGTAGGACTTCAAAGTATACATTGCGACCGTTTACCTAGGGAGGAGGCTGATGAAAAGGTTAATAATTTTATACACATAATATAAATCAAAATTCTGATCCGACTATGGACTACAACAAAGGTTGCTTTATTATATTTCAAGAATATAAATTACATTATTGCATCCAACACTGAGATTAACGGCGTCTTAATATTACAATTTCGCCGATTGTTACCGATTTTTGTGAAATGGCTCTTAACGCTAAAGAGTGATGAGGGATGAATTGTGGTCAGCATTGTTCGTGAATGGTACGAGCAGACAAACGAGCATTGCAATCTCTTTATAGGGATTCTAGTGCTTGTGTGAGGATAAACAGGGCATACACTGAATGGTTTAATATCAAGAAATGTGTTAGACAGGGATGTGTAGCGTCACCGTGGCTGTTTAATCTATCCATGGCCAATTGTTTGACAGATTTAAAAGAGAGTGAAAGTGGATTGAGAATGAATGAGTTACTCGTCAAATGTCTTCTCTATGCTGATGACCAAGTATTACTTGCGTCTTCGGCCGAGGAGTTGCAGGAGATGAAAAATTGGTTTGAAAAAGATGAGATGGTGACAGACTGCAATATCGCGATTGGAGATGAACAAATTGAACAGGCGAATGAGTTTGTGTATCTGGATTCAAAGTTTACAAGAGATGGAAAGTGTGAGAGTGATATAGAAAGAAGAGTGAATGCAGGAAATAGGGTGAATGGGGCTTTGCACTCCTTTATGAGCAGTCGGAGGGTGTCTAACAAGGCTCATTTGGCTGTGCATGAGGAGGTGTTGGTTCAGACACTCATGTACGGAAGTGAAAGTTGGGTATGGCAGAAGAAACATGAAAGCAGAATAAATGCAGTTGAGATGAGAGCGTTAAGAAATGTGATAGGAGTTAAACTGAGTGACAGGATAAGAAAGGGTCTGGGGCCTAGGCCCCAAGGGGAGGAGTTGCTGGACTTCTACTAGGCGCGTCCCCAGGTGGCGGATAGGGGATCCCACTCGCGGTTTAACCGCCGTGGGTGGTGGGGTCTTCGGACCCCCACAGACCAAAACCAGATGATGCGCTCCGGGTACCGCTCACAGAGTAGACTTGTGAGCGCAGGTGTGTTGGCACGGAGGTGTGGCAGTGTGTGTGGCGCTGAGACTGCGCGGAGACGTGGGGGTCAAGTTTTCCTTCCCCCAAGTGGCGGACGGGGTGAGCGGGTTCGCTCGCCCGCTCTAAGGCGCACAAGTGCATGCCGCTGGGTAGCGCTAGGCGCCCTGTAGTTTCTGCGGGGCTGCTAGGTACGGCCCGGTGGCCGAGGAAGAGCTGAACCTCACAGTCACCCGGACTCAGGCGGTGGGGCAGCTCCTGGACCTCGTCTCCCTTCTGCAGACGGCGGAGGGATCAATTTGGAAAGGTTGAGCGTCCCTACTGATGGGGCCGAAAGGCCATCACCGGGGGGCGTCATGGTAGTGTGCGAAAGCGATCCTATGGCGTCCCCACTTAGGTGTCGGCGGAAAAAAGATGTGGGTTTTAGTGGATAGTCTGACATTGCACCTCAGGGCAGGAGTTCCACACTCCCGTCACCCTTGTGTGGCGGGGTTAGTGCGTAAATGCATTTCCCCATCAATAAAAAAAATTAAAAAAATAAATAAATAAAAGGCGGACGTTCCGAGACCAAATAAGGAACGTCTTGAAAAAGGCCAGGTCAAGAGTAGTACCCCAAACCGAAGAGCATGTATGAAGGGAATAATGAAAGTGGACGAAGCGGAAGAAGTATGTAAGAATCGTAGCAAGTGGAAAGAACTGGTCTCTGCCTACCCCTACGGGAAAGGGGCGTGATTATATTTATGTATGTACAACGTTTGCCGAATCAGCTAGTATATATATATATATATTAGGGTGTCCTAAAAAAATCTAAGTCTTTTTTTTCTACGCATACCCTCTAAATTTTTTACTTTTAAGTTAAAAAAATTATAAATAAAATTTTAAGAAGGTTCGATTACGATAACCCGTGCCAACTTCCATTGATACATGTTAGTACTTACTCTCTAAGGCCGACGCGACCTAACGTGTCGATCGATGTGCTTGTGATTACTTGTTATTTGGTTATAGATTACGCATTGTTTTCTATCAGTAAACATGTCAGTGGAATTTTAACTGAGGTAGGGCACAGCAGGAATTTCCTGCTCAAAATATGGAGCAGCCCGACTGGGGTAGTACCTCGACCTTACAGAAGATCACAGCAAAATAATACTGTTTTCAAGCAGTATTGTGTTCCTGTTGGTGAGTAAGGTGACCAGAGCTCCTGGGGGGATTGGGGATTGGGTCGGCAACGCGCTTGCGATGCTTCTGGTGTTGCAGGCGTCTATAAGCTACGGTAGTCGCTTACCATCAGGTGAGCCGTACGCTTGTTTGCCGACCTAGTGACATAAAAAAAAAAAAAAAAATTAAGCAGTTCTAAAGAGGGTAAATTTTTAATAAGTGACGAAAAAATTCAAATAACGGGTTCAAAACTGAGACAAGTGATTAGACGGAAGTTTCTATTAGTTATATTTTACAATATCCGTGAGATAAATTTAACTGTCAATGAAAGCATGAATCTCACTATCGCGAGTGTATTTTCTATAGGGAAACGGCGCGTATTCCTACTAAATCTTTGCCTAATTATGTGAAGAAACTTGTAAACTTATATCAAGTTTGGAGGGATTAGCAAAAAAATGCACAAAAGACACAAGACGTATTTAAGCAGCGCCGTCAAAACTTTGTCAACAATTTAGATAATTTGTTTTATAATGCACACGCCGATGCTCTTCAATAATAAAAAAAATGAGGATAGAATCTTTTTACAGCATCAAAGAGAACCAGGCCTACCTGGTCACTTGGCTTTTATTACTGGCACATAGGCACAAACCTTTTGAAATCAATGAATTCTTACGAGGAAACTGATTAAACGATCTCAAAAACAGCCTTGCAGGAGATAACTCAGCATTGGTATTTAAGTGATGGACGTTTCTATATTATCACTGTTTGAGGATGATGTGGACCAAGAAATTAAAGTTGGTTGTTAATTTAACCAAAGAGGAAATAACTCATGGAAAGCGATACATCCCATCCAAAGAAGAACTTTGAAGTTCATTGTATGGTAAGTTTATTAAAGAACATTGGCATCAATAGTTATAGAAGTATTTATCTTCGTTTTCTGTAAAAGTATATTTTTAACCCTCTTTTCTTATTTTGTTTCAGAAAAAAAAAAAACATGTCTGACTTCATTTCAGTAAAAAACAAATCCTTATTCAATCACCTTAAAATTGAAGACAGGTTTCTACGTGAATGTCTTACTTTGTGGTCAAATAATACTTCGTTTCAAGTAACTAGGAACAAAATTTCCGCACTGAGGGTAGTAAACGATGTAGCTGAAAGAGCGGTTAAGTTGATGCAAGACTTTTATGGATTAACACAGTTGAGGAGGAATAATAATAATTTTTATTACGTTGCCTACAAGAACACCGGAAAATTTATCCTGACTGTAAAAAACAAACGCTAAAAAAATTTGAATAATAATATTATTTTTTAACGTTAATGAGTAAATAATATACTATTCGAGTGCATTGGAGTTTTATTTAAGTTAAAAAAATTAAATTCTTAATTCCTCCTATAGTAAGTCGGTACAAATTTCATGTCAAAACTTTGTTATCGAGTCGGCATGGCTTATCATTATTCAATTGCAATAATATTTATTACTTGAGTCAATGAGATCAAACTGAATAAAAATAGAGGGTATGCGTATTTAATTTCGCGAAAAAAATTCTTTGCCTTATGTCTTGGGACACTAATATATATATATATATATATAATATGTTCGGGGATAACGTCATCGTTTATGAACCGATTTTGATAATTCTTTTTTTTATTTTATTTTTTTGTTGGAAAAGAGATATCCCTGGTGTGGTCCCATGATAAGGAAACCAGGATGTGATGGTGGGATCCCAGAGAAATCGAGGGAAACTCTCGAAAATCCGCATAACTTTTTACTGGGTGTACCGATTTTGATGATTTTTAATTTAATCGAAAGCCCATGTTTATCATGTGGTTACATCCAAACTTCATCGAAATCCGATTACAACTTTTGGAGTAATCTTTGATAATGCGTATTTACTTGACTATTTTTTCGTCTACCTACGTTGTATTACTTGTCGATATAATTAAAGTCGGTTTTTTTCGTTAGCCTGCAAACAATTATTTTAACAATTCAAAATATTGTTTTGGTTATATAAGTAGAGTTTTAAACAATATACGGGTATTTAAAATATTAAACCTCAAGCTTTGTAAATTAAATAAATAAACGCCTAGAATTTACTACTGTGTCGGAGGTCCGGAATCACACATAATGTAGAAGCACAAACGTCCAGATCACGGCAAATATCTGGCCAGTATAAACTTATACCATGTACGGGGATCCAACCCGCAACTACTAGCGCACCAGCCGCAATTCAGCACTGTAACCGCTGCGCTAACGCATCGTCGCGCGTAGTTTGTTATAGGTACGAGTACAATAATTGCAACCTAGTCAAAGATTTAGTCATACTTATTAAAATTTTAGTGCCATGATATTACAATTTCCAGGAGTCCTCTCAATGGTTGTGACTTCTGACAATGAAGTTTATGGGCAGTTTAATATCATTTTTAAACCTTTACCACAATTTGATGGAAATCACGTTGTTTTCGGGAGAGTAAGTATTCAAACTATATCAACTTTAAATATTTAAATTTTTTATTATATCTGTGTAATAAAAAAAGTTTTGGTGAAAATCTTGGCAAAATTTTGCCAATTTTTTAATGATTTTGTTAAAATTTTGGCAGTTCACAAATTTCGTATAGGAGAAACACAGACAGTTAAAAGGCGAGGCGTAAAAATATCATTAATAAATTGCGTGCGTAAAAAGTAGACCTGTCAGAAGTGAAACTTCTTTGGCAAACTAATTGAAAAAAAAACTAATTGAAATATTACGTGCGTACAAAGTACACGTGTCAGAAGTAAAACTTCTTTAATAAACTAAGAAAAAAACGAATTGAAAAACAAAACAAAAAACCACTTCCATTTCTTCCATTCCACCACTTCAAAAATTTTAACTGCACATATTTTGTGAGTACCTACTAAATGGTCGTATATAATCAACGGATAACGGTTTATAAAGCTAAATACAGACAGAGTTATTGAAGTTATTTTTACAGCAACAGAATAAAATACAAAGCACATAGTTTTTCTTTTTCAAAGTATTATAGGCGAAATGCTATGATTGCAGATAATCGCTGGGCCGACACAAGCGCTCGAGCGCATCAGCGCGCTGGGCCTGCCGCTGGGCGCGACGTCGTCCGACTGCGTCGTGCGCGGCTGCGGCTGGCTCACGCGCTCGGGGCAGTACCGCGAGGGCAACCCTAACACTATAAAGTTTCCACCGCGACGTAAGATCAAGAAGTAGACTTGAATATACTATTTATAAAACTATTATCACTATCATGTTTAGTATATATGATGTATGAGGCGATATCAACTGAGTGGAATAAATAAAAATTATTTAAGTGTATCGGAATCAATAAAAAAATTTATTTAAAGAAAGTACCTACATTTAGATAATAAATTAGAAAATGTAATGCGCATTACGACGCCAGGTAATCAATCGGTCGCATAACATACATATCCTTAAAAGTCAACCTAATCAACAGACTTTATCATTAGTCACTATATTCGTTTTCTTCAATGGTGTCATTCTATTTTCACGAACAACCCACATGAGAATATTAGCGCCAAAACCTGTAACAAATACTAATAATATTATTAAGTTAAAAAAGTAGACAAAGATATAACAATATAATATAAATCATCCCTATCAATTCATCCGTATTCAGTGTTTTTTTTTTTTAATGTCATACAAAATCATTCAATTGTAGTATGAGGCATTATCGCTAAAGAACGCAAAATTAGTTTTACGTCTACGTATTTAAATTTTGTACCATTACTTAAGTAACTAAAGAATGACGGTAGTGTTACCATAATTAAAGCAACAATTATGGCCACCGCTCCCACGAACACGGCGTCTTCTCGCAACAATTCTACTGTTCTGTTGAAACAACCTTCCATGTACATCGTCGTTGGATTCTGGGAATATTTGCAGTCCTGTCTCTGAAAAATTATAAATAAAACTCATTAAAATGAGATGGATTGACATAGTGGCTATAGTAACATAGATAAATGTTCGTAATGGTCTAAGAGTTCATTTATTCGTAGACTCCAAAATATGATTTTCACCACGTTGAGTGCCGTCTAGCGTTTTTACTTATCTATAACTTTATTTTATTATTTAAAAACTGAAAGTCGCTTAGACTTCAAGTCTACTTTTCTAATAAAATTAATTCTTAATAGGCTTAACAAATTCAGACATATGGATTGAATGGAATGTTTTTAAAGATGGTACTTGATGAGAGATTTACTTTCCCGGGGTAGACTTCACGACAACAGCTTTCAGGGACATTGTCGTTCCAATCCTTGTAGCTCTTAACGCCGCAGCACTGGAGGTTGGTCTGCGTCTCGTCCCACGCCACCGTGTACTCGTGCCTCACTCCATAGTTGGGGATGGACGCGTGCATTTCCCGCTCCAAGGTTGTTAAGACTTTCTCTCTGAACACGAACAAGAGGATACCGCCGACCAGCATTACCACGAACATTATGAATACCAGAATGTAATACTAGAAATAGAAAGACCAGATCGTTATTATTTCAATAAAAATCGGAAGTTATATCTAAATTCGCCATCAGCAGGATCCTTAATTTAAATTATTTTATCTATATTGATTAGACATTACATCAGATTATTTTTAAAAAGCAGCAGTACCTTGAAGTGATGTACACGCAAGCAATGACATCAGACTACGGCTTATTGATAAAACAAAAATACTATGATAACTTCTGTTCTATAAAAATAAGACTGCCATTCTTCAGCGCTGGTAAAACGCAGAGAGTTCTCTAATATGTAAAAAAAAAATCATTGCTTTATAAATACATCATACCGTAAGTAGCATGCACTTGACTTCCTTAGCTGCTCCACAGCAACCGAGTAGAGACAGCACCATCATGGCCGCCCCCATGACCACGACCACCGCGACGGACGCGATGAACATATTGTTGCTCATCAGCGTGCTAGGGAACGAACGTGACACCCACACCCATACACCGATAGCCAGAGCTAACGCACCGCCCACCTGTAAAATTTTAACACACATTTTTATTCAAACTATAACCGCTTTATTCAAAGCACAGATACTGCTATAATATGTAATTTATTTTACAAATACCATAAAACCCTTGAAAATTATTCTTAAAATAAAACTTTGATTTATTGAAGTAATATTAACAAAAACAGGAACTTTTATATTATTACAATTTAGTGATATACCTATTCCTTAAAAATATAAGTGTAAGCTTTTACGCTACTAACTTAAGTATAAGTAACAGTTATATTTACCTACAATTGACCGTACTTACAAATGTTAAAATGTTAGTGGCCACCAGGGACACTTTCATACAACGCCCGCAGGCGTCCATTGCACCGCCCATCGCCATCGCCACTCTGTAATTTTACATCTATATAAATATTAATTTACCATAAAGTGGTATGTAAAGTAGTAATAATAATAAGACAAACTTAACGGATCATTTCTAAATATTTAAAATTTATATTGCTAGTCTTTAGTCGCTAAATTTATTAAAAATATATCAATACTTTTCTAATATTGTTTAAGGGCTTTAAAAATAAAGGAAAAGTATTTTTACTATAAGACGATTTAATCACACATTTAGGCAGATGGATATTTGAACAATAACCTTCAAAGTTCGTCGTACTGTACAACTTGAACAATAAACACATTTAATATTTACGAAACATGTTCTTTCTTTTCTTAATTGATCTCGTATCTCAAAGAAATTTTTTAACTAAGACATACACGTTAAAGATTCACTATTTCAGATGACTGGAAAAAATATTAAACATTTCACTTAACAAAAATCTCGTATACCATGGTTCGGTTTTGTTCTTGACGTAACATACCTCCAATGAGCTTGGCTATGTTTGGTTTGACTTTCCAAATGACGCAAACCTATCGTATGGTGAGGCCCTATTTTCAAAACTTCCTTCATCATTCTGTTAATGCTACATGGATTTTCCTTGCTTTGTTTCTTGTAAATTATTTTCTTCACTATACTAAATGTTGTGTGAGTAATTTATGTCAATGGTTTTTTAACTACCCTCCTGCTTATTTGCGAATATTAATAAATCGACACTTCTACTCGTGCCTAATGAACACATACAACCGGCTTTTTCAATGTTAGGGTATTAAATTACGTCGATCAGAGATCCTGTGACCAGATCCAGGATCGGCTATCGTTAAACCATAATACAAATAATTCCTAAAGAAAGAAAAGATAACAATGTTTTGAGTTCCGTCAGTCACTCTTATGATTTACCAAAAAAAGTGATTATTGGGTCATATAAATAAATTCTTAGATATTATAATTTTATATTTGTTCTTATTATATTACATTTTAGTATATGCAAGTTATACAATTGCCCAAAAAATCAACGTCATGCCAAAAACTGGAGCCAGGGTAAGTAGTGACAGTTCCCAGAAAAATCATGTCATAAAGTCACGTACTTTGCCTTGAAAATAAAAACTAAAAACTGACATTCTGTGATGAACTTTCAATTACTGCGACTATAATACTTTGTTTCTCTTACTTTTTTCTTTTTTATTGTAGGTAATCCTGGATAATTCTTTTGTTAATTACAAACTAAAATTTAATCATAACTGAGTCCATTTTAAATTAAATATAACTTTTTTGCTCAATCAAAATGATTAGGTACGTGATCCAACTGTAACTGAATGTATTTTATGGACCCCTTGTTGTTCTAATGATTCCAATATAATATAGTGATGTTTCAGGGAATCAAATGCCTTGTTGAAGTCTACGAAACCCAAATAATATATTTTGCTGTATTCTCTTGTTAGCGTTTAAATTTGTAATTCTAACAATTATTAAAATATTGGATTTTGTGTGTACTCCTATTGTTTAATCGTTTAATAGCGGAACAGTACAGAGATGGTGATACCATCCTGAGAAGTTGCTCCTTAATCCAGCTTGCTCTGTACAGATAATCGCAACTAAATAATACTGCTCTTAAGTAGTGTTGTATTCCTGTGACGTGTAAGTCAGCCAGAGCTCCTGAGGAGAGCCGAGGGGTAGGGTCGACAACCCACTTCTGGTGTTGCAGGTGTTCATAGACTACGATAACCGTTTTTCATTAGGTGGGCCGCAAGATTGTTTGCCATCTTCGCCAAAAAACTTCGCCTATAAAATTCCAATACGAGCGGTTTTCGTCGCTATTAACCAGTGACTCTCAGAATTATTTTTAGATGGTCTATTTGGCGATAAATACTCAGTTTTGTACTTATGTTTTAGTACAATTCTCATTTATAATGATTACGTAATTAAACAGAAAAAACCAACATTTTTATCTTGTAATCTAATTATAAAAACACCTGTATGTAATTATTAGTTTTATAATTTATGCATACACATGTCTTTTAATTAGTAGGTATACCATACACATTTTAGGTAAAACTTTCTATCATACACTTGCTTGCTGTTTGATGTGTATAATATTAGAACTTGAATTGTACGTTTTTAAATCTGTATATCTATCGAAAAAAAATTGTAGCTATACGACTGTTTGTGTATGTTATATAGAAATAAAACTGACGACATATTATTAAAAAACACAATATATGTACTTGAGAATTATGTACTTAAGAAGGTGTCCAAGCTCTATGCTATCACTATCTATATCTGTAAGCAACTTCATGCTTATGTATAGGTATAACAGCCGACTAATATGGCTAAATATGTTTTTTAAATAAATAAAGGTACGTAGAAATAGGTATAGTACCTATATATTGGGAATTATTATAAGTTTCTATACTTACTTCAAGCCTAGCCGACCTATAGTAGAAAAACCGTTGCTCACATAATTGTGTTTGCTCGCAAACGAAAAAAAACCGACTTCAATTACATCGACGAGTAGTACAACGTAGATCGACGAAAAAATAGTCAAGTAATTGCGCGTTATCAAAGATTACTCAAAAAGTAGTTATCAGATCTCAATAAAATTTATACGTGACCACATGACAAACATCAGCTTTCGATTAAATTAAAAATTATTAAAATCGGTACACCCAGTAAAAAGTTATTGCGGATTTTCAAGAAGTTCCCTCGATTTATCTGGGATCCCATCATCAGATCCTGGTTTCCTTATCATGGTACCAAACTAGGGATATCCCCTTTTCAACAAAAAAAGAATTATTAAAATCGGTACACCCAATAAAAAGTTATTGCGGATTTTCAAGAATTTCCATCAATTTCTCTGGGATCCCATCATCAGATCCTGGTTTCCTTATCATGGTACTAAACTTGGAATATCTCCTTTCCAACAAAAAAAAAATTATCAAAATCGGTACATCCAGTAGAAAGTTATGTGGTATAATACAACGTAGGTCGACGAAAAAAGCGTCAAGTAAAAACGCATCATTAGATATAGCTCGAAAAGTAGTTGTTAGATCTCAAATAAATTTAAATGGGACCAATTGGCACACACCACCTTTCGATTAAAAGAAAATTTGTCGAAATCGCTCCACCCAGTCAAAAGTACTGATGTAACATACATTAAATAATTGTGTTTGCTCGCAAACGAAAAAAAAACCGACTTCAATTACATCGACAAGTAATACAACGTAGATCGACGAAAAAATAGTCAAGCAACTACGCTTTATTAAAGATTACTCAAAAAGTAGTTACCAGATCTCGATAAAATTTATATGTGACCACACAATAAACATCAGTTTTAGATTAAATTAAAAATTATCAAAATCGGTATACCCAGTAAAAAGTTATTACGGATTTTCGAGAGTTTCCCTCGATTCCTCTGGGATCTCATCATCAGATCCTGGTTTCCTTATCATGGCACTAAACTTGGGATATCTTCTTTCTAGCAAAAAAAGAATTATCAAAATCGGTACATCCAGTAGAAAGTTGTGCGGTATAATACAACGTAGGTCGACGAAAAAAGCGTCAAGTAAAAACACATTATTAGATATAACTCGAAAAGTAGTTGTTAGATCTCAAATAAATTTAAATGGGACCAATTGGCACACACCACCTTTCGATTAAAACAAAATTTGTCGAAATCGGTCCACACGGGCAAAAGTTCTGATGTAACATACATAAAAAAAAAAAAAAAAAAAAAAAAAAAAAAATACAGTCGAATTGAGAACCTCCTCCTTTTTTGGAAGTCGGTTAAAAAAATACAGTTGAATTGAGAACCTCCTCCTCTTTTGGAAGTCGGTTAAAAAGGTCTACTACTACTATTCTAAACACATGACTTTTCCAGTGCCAATTTTTTTTAAAGTATTTGTCTAACTCAGCGGATATATAAAAAAAATGTCGTGAGATCTCAGAATTTCTCGAAATTATACAGTCATCTATAAGTTTTAAAGAGGCGTTTGCAAACAGCTAAACATTTGTAACATGCCTATTATTATAAGATTTATACGAAAGTAACGTAAAGATTTTTTTACGGCTTACATAACACTTAGTAGATATATTATAAAAACCTAAAAAAGAGATTCAGCAAAATAAAAAATGCTCCAGGATACCTAATCATATATCAAGGAAACTAGCTGCACCCCGCACGCGTTGCTACGCTTTTTTTTGTCGTACCAACTTAGAAACTTTTGTGGACTCCTGCACAACACTTTTCTGAAGATCATGACATGATCAAAAGCATAGTTTACGATTCTATGAAGGACGTACAGACAAACATTCATTTTTATATATGTAGACAAAAGCTAATAATATTGGAACTTGAACTATCTCCTTTTCAATTATTGATACCTAATTGGTTGATACTATTTGTTGATGAACAATTGCTCGCAATATATTTATAACAATATTATGTATATTCACCAGAATATAAAGAGTAATAATCGCAGTGTAAACACGAGAAGGAATAACAAAATTGTTACTCGCAAGTTTTCCGACAGCACAAAGTAAACTTATCCTTTCTGGGTTATGGTATTCGCGTGTATAAATAAAATCCCACAAACGACTTTGGAATTGTCTCAACATAAATTTAAAGTTTTTATTAAAAAAAAAAAAAAAATAATGAAAGGATTACATAGTTGATAAAATGTGTGGACTCAGTGACGCTGTATTTCATGCAAGATATTAAACTAGTTTTGTACTAAGACACAGTTTATAAATTATTTTCAAAAGAGTAGTTGCAGAGTTTCTTGCTTCTTCGTCTCTGCATAATCTACATTCCGAATCGGTGGTAACTTTACGTTTACAAAAATAATAATCAATTTAAAATTACGATTCAAAAGTGCCTCTTGGGGCCTATTTTAATAGTTGTTTTTGATTTTGATGTTTTTGGTTCTTATTCGCCTTTTACTGTTAGAAATATGAATTAAAGAATTAATATATCAGTGAACTCTTAATATTTATTGTACTTACTAGACTAACAAAGGAATCCTAGATTTTTATAAATACCTAAAACCTTTTGCCGATTTAATATTCTTTAATAAAATCTTTTTAACATAATATAATAACGATTGTTCATAAAAATCGTAACTATTTATGTTAAAATAATAGAATCAAATACCGACACCGATACACAGTAGCATAAACAAAATATTGTGTGTATCTTATATCATTTTAAACATCTGACATAGGTAACAACCAACGCGGTAAGAGCTAAATTGGCGTTGTTTCATTCTTTTAGTGACGCTCGTATGTATGTCACGACTCGTGCGCGGTATTGCCTACATGTAGTTGATGTAAGACTGTTACGATAGTTGCGCGAAGGCATGCCGCTATACGCAGTGCGCGTGTACACGCGTACACTCGCCTCAAGGTGATACGGGATATCGCAAGGTTCATCTGATCCATTCTCTTGATGTCCGAGTGAAAGTTTTATCTGCTTCGGTGCAACAACATCTGACATATATTTTATTGCAATCGATGTTGTTAGAAATTATTTAAGAAATATTTATTTCACGCTTCATTCTTTAGTTTAATTTATAAAATAACGATTATTAATGCTTGCTTAAATTATGTATATCAGTATCCTAATATTAGTAAACAATTATTTTCAAATAGAAATTAAATAACAAAACAAAAAACCAGAAGTTTAGTTAGGTTTTAAGTTTCCAACATTGACAAACATTCACCTTGTGAAGAAATATTATTGTGTCAGTAAGATTCAAGTAAAACATGAATCAGTTTCACTTAACTGTCACTCTCACAGAAAATTTACTACTAGTAAGAATCGCGTAAATTCACTTAGCGTGAGTTCATTCACAAATAACTAAAATAAAAGAGTCAACCGCGATCGATGGGACGAAAACAACTGGTTCGTGTTACTATAGTAAGACGAGCGACGCCCCACCAAGCATTGTGCTTCGAAACCTTCCAGCACTTGCTTGGTCGTTTAGATTAAATTAGATACCATACTAACGATTTCAATATCAGTAAGCTATTTTATTATACGATTAGTATTATAACTTACAGACTTTTAATGTTTCTATTTAAAACTATTTCCCATGTCTTTTTTTCCGAGGTTTAGAGCTTACATTCTACCTCAGTTACTCTTAAACTCTTTATAAATAATTAGCTATTTCACTAAATACATAAACATTTTAAAAATGTATATGATTATAAGTAATTGATATATACAAACAGAATCGTTTTAATTTTTTATATTAAGTATGTACCTATTATTAAATTACATATATGATCGAATAAATCTGCAACCTATTTAGGTAGGTACATTAAAATGAATTAGTATCATAAACCCATGTAGTGCCTGTGCCTAAACTTTACTACCAATGATTTTAAAAAATTTAATAAACATTTTAATATATGATAAAATATTGATATAGTGATTAAAAATTTTGTAAGTGTAACCAAAATGTTGCAATTTGTTCATTTCTAACACAATATTTTTTATCCGTGGTTGTTGAAATTTGTAAAAGAATATCGTTCGAAAGGAAAGTAACGATAACATCTGAGGCAAAAAAATAATTTACGGTATCGTAGGTATTTCGGCATAAAACATTCTACCTGTTAGTTCGCGAATTGCTGTGTGGTTACGGCAGTAAAGAATATAGCCACCACCTCTGTTCCCGTTGGTTTCGTAAGAGGCGAGGCGCGATGGGATAACACAGTTCCAGAACCACCTTGGAACTTAAAAAACCGACGGATGGCAGGATAACGGACGGGGCCCAGCGTGGTGACAATGGCCAAAACACATATGGAGGCGATATGCTAAAGTGAGTGAGATTCGCGAATGGTTCAGTAAAATTGTAAGAGATAAAAAAATACGGTTTGGGCAATCATCACTTATAAACAACTTTTGAATTTTATTATTTCTTTTTACCGCGCCTCTTGGGTATGGAAATAATCATTGCAGGAAGCTAGCTACCTGATTTAGGGTTGTGGCCTGTCTCGGGCCTTTTTGATTTGTCGCCCTATGAATTGAGGGAAAAAGGAATACAATTTTTCGAATGAACTTTTTTTTTAGGTCAGCCGTTCCATAATTCCATAAAATAAATAATCGAGAAAAATATCCGGGATATATTTCCGCTGACCATTTTTTTAGGCCATAGCATAATAAAATAACAATTCCATAATTCCATAAAATAATCGAGTCAATGGAAAATTTGTTTTGGCTAAACTACTCAAGGTTGTAAACATACCCACCGTGCACAGCCAACATATTATAAACAAATCCGTGTGCACAGTGTTGGATCCGCCCCGGTGGATACATTGTTGTTTTATCATTTAAGATGTCTTTGATTTAAATATTTTACTGTGTGTTTAATGTGATGTGAATATGATTTGTCTAATTTTACAATAGTGTTTCTATGATAAATACTACTTTTATTTCGATTCGAGGCTAAATTCAACGGCTAAGTAATAAGCGTTAGGTCATTTGTAGAGCCAACACTGTCAATGTAACCTTGATATACATCCGCTTGTGATGTCACTGGTCGACTTTTATAATTCCCTAGCTAAGGGCAATGAAAATTAAAGTTTTTGAAGAAGTGAGTCTATACTCCCACTTCGATAAGAACTAATTTTCTACATAGATTATTAAACCTAATTACCAACGGCAAGTTTCAGTACTTTATCTCTCTGAAATTTACTTACTAGGGGATAGAATTTTGACGTAAACTCCATACAAATTGAGTCAAAAATTTATCGCTAGTAAGCAAAACTAAAGATATATTATTGAAAAGGGCCGTAAGTAATGAATAAGTAGGTTAATACTAAATTTTATTTCTTTGTTATTTCCACTTTTTTTACCGTTAAAATATCTCGGCGCCCCTGAGTAGTTTATGTTTTTCTATCAAGACACAAAAAAAATCCTAATGACAAACACTAAAAAAAACGAGTGTGCTTTACCACACGACTGAATTAAAACTGTTTTAGTTGCCCCGTCAGTAATATACGAAACGTAACTCTCTCTCTCTCTCTCTTTCTATCTCCACTAACTTATATCTCCCTCTCGACTTCCGCTTCACGTAACGCTCACTTCGATCACTTTTCGTAACGCTCTCGTCACGCATTCACCAGCTCACTCCCCAAGCCCTGCCCTCTGCGTAAAGTAATTGTACTCCAATAATAAGAATTTCTTAGTTATTGCGCTGAGGGCAAGAAAATTTGGATAAATATACATCCATAGCAGTGTAAAGTGCTGTGTTTTATTTCCATTCGAAATGTTTCAGTAAATAATCCATTGTTTCCACGTTAGGTTAAATACATTTAATAGGCAGTTTCAAAACAAACACATGAAATAAATAAAATTTCTTTTATTAGCTTTCAGTTAATAAATGGTTAATTCAAGAGAAAATTAGTACAAATGTATCGAAAGCTGATGATCTACAAAAACCGAGGTATCTTGACAAATTACTGATAGTTGAGCTTTGGTTTACAATTAAAAAGAAAAATACAATTTCTTTTGGCATAAACTACATGTACGAAAACAGAAAATAATTACTATATCTTTAAAGTTTAAATTGTATTTAAACTTACAAGGTCAATAAGCTAACAAAGACATTTCATCATTTGAAATTCTTACATAAACAACTATATGCAAATAAATGGTGATTTTACGTATGGTATACAAACTTTACAATAGATAAAATTAAAAACACCTCAAACTATTTCGACGATGAACTGATAAATAATAGTAAATATATTACACACTTTGCGCTAGAAATACAACAAATACACTTATACAAGCTAAACTACGATGTTTGGTTACATATAGACTGAATAAATTAATGCATGAGAGTTACATCCTTTAGAGTTTAGTTTTCCCTAAAATTATAACATTTATGACAACTTTTTATTTATAAACATATCACTGTGCAGCACGCAAGCTAAACAAATCTGATCTTCTGTTTCATGTTAACAAAAAATATTACAAAAACAAATCTTTTAATAGAATTACTCAACAAAAAAAGTATGCAAAAATTTTCGGTAATCTGTTATGACAATTTATTATATCGGCGACAAATATGTACGTATATTCTTTATTTTTTGTCACGTACAGCTTAAGTATCTGCACATTCACATCAGCCACGTCGAAACAATTTTTAATTAAATTAAGGATTATTATAATGACTACTTTCATTCTGAATACTATCAAAAACTGATTTTTTTTTAAACTTTTTACTTATACCAATAAAAAATCGTTACCAGCAATTAAAAAAAAAACAAAAATAATAATATAAATAATTAGTAAAAAAAAATATTTACTGATCAACAATAAATATAAAGGAATGGTGGCATTCAGCCTGTAACATCCCACTGTTGGGAGGAGAAGTATTGGAGCTCAATCCACCACGCTGCTCCACTGCGGGTTGTGGGATATATTCCCTACTATGAGTAACAATCGCTATCAGGTGTACATGATAACAACTGGGACCGACGGCTTAACGTGCTCTCCGAGGCACGGTGGGGACAAGGACAGACATTCAAACCGGAACGAAATATTTGTACAAATACAAATATCCATCCCGAGCGGGAATCAAACCCGCAAACCGCCGGTTTTTTAAGCGACTACTCGCACCATTACACTGGAGCGGTTGTTAATATATTATAAATATGAAGAAAACATACGAATTGAAATAGATCCTACACTGTAATACATAACAGTCAAGTTACAACATTTACTCAGAAAAACTTTTTTTCAACGTTTTAACATCAAAGTTTGAGCTTACATCTATTATTATTATTACAAGATACAATTGAGCTACACTAACTATAGTTTCTTTACACTTAACATGAAAATTAACTCAGGTAATAACACAGTTATTACAAGTTTTTCAATTAAATACATTATTTTATACACTGTAGTGAAAATAATAATATTGTGGCTGCACAGTTTAATGTTATTTAGTAAACATTTGTCGATGTAGCGCTTAACATCTCCGCCTATGACGCAGTCGCCATTAAACAATTAAATTTATATACCGAATAATTTATAATTTATCTTGAACGTTATCGACTAAAAAATCCGTACGTAACATTGAATATAACATAATTTATTAAATTTCAAAAAGAAAAAGTATTTTCAAATAAAATCAACGAAAATATTTATAGATCTATCATTTTCTCGATAGAATTTTGATATATACCTATTCACAGCTACGAATCGCTCAAAGTATGAAATCCCTAGCTGCGCCCCGCGGTTTCACCCGCGTTAATTTGAGAAAACAACTTACTAACATATTATATAGCCTTATATCCTTCCTCGGTAAATAGACTATCCAAAAAGATTTTATTTCAATTCGAATAAGTAGGTCCCGAGATTGGCGTATTAAACGAACAAACTCTTCAGCTATATAATATTAGTATAGATAGATACGGCGACCGTCACGAGACGTTGCGTTCAGCGAGTAGTAAAATATGTACAGTGGGCAGACGTGGGACAGTGTGTAACAAGACGCGTGGAGCGGTGGAGTCGCGCCGAGCTCGCGACGGGACGTCAGCTGGCGGCGCGCGCGGCGCGTGCGGGAGCGGGCCGCGCCGCCCCGCGCCCCTACGGCCGCCGCGCACCGCCCGGCGCGCCTGGCGACATTCGTTCGGTAAACGTGTGTGTATGTTATGACATCTGCTCGTCATTGGCAATGCACTAACGTGCAGTCCATAAAAAAAAAATAAAAAAAAAAAAAACAAAAAAAAATTTTTTTTATGACATTTAAAATCTAATATATAAAATTCTCGTGTCATAGTGTTAAACATTGAACTCCTCCGAAACGGCTCGACCGATTTTAATAAAATTTTGTGGGCATATCTGATAAGTCTGAGAATTGGCCAACATCTATTTTTCATACCCTAAGTTATAAGGGGGGGGGGAGGGTAAGGGGTGTTAATAACATATATGGCAAAACAACGTTTGCGGGGTCAGCTAGTATATACATAACTTTTTAGCTTTCACGATCACAGCGCGATTATTAGTTTGAAACTTCCGATGTTTGATGTTACTGCACTGGCTGAAGTTCAATTTCGTTCACTTCCAAATTATAGACATTTCAAATAACTTAAGATTACTTGTCTAGATAGATCATTAATTTAGCACTTATCATTGGCAAAATCATCAGCGAAAAGCTGATGGAGCCATAGTCTCTATTAATTATAACAGTTATAAGACATTTATGACTAAAATATACATATTAGCTTCCTGTCCTTCCAATACAAAATATGGTATAATCGATACATCAAATTCTTCATTTTTAATATCTACGATCTTATTTTTGTATTACCCACACATTAGGAATTCTAAACATTTTTGAATATCATATCAAAAATTGACCGCTCCAGCGGGGTTCGAACCCGCGTCTCCGACTGACCGTGCCGGCGCTCCAGCCAACAAAGCCATAGAACGCTGTACCCGCTAGATCGAAATACCTGATATGATAATGTTTATATTCGGTTTAAGCGAACCGTGGCATCTTTTTCATTTTTATTTTTAATAACTCTACCACAACAACAATGGGATATGAACACATTGTTTAAATGATGGCTGTTGTGATACTGTCATACGTGATACAACACATACGTAAATGTATATTGAGACAGCATAACGCATTTAACAGGCATATGCAGATGTATAATGACAAGTACACAAAACACTGGAACCCAAGTTAAACTATCTTTAATTGGCCAACAATAATTACTTAATTTTTATACTGACCTTGATTAGGATAGGGCAAGCAATTAGACTTCAAAACTTCCTCATGATTACCATATGCACAAAATTTGACTACAACCGTGTTTGCTGAAATACCAGTGATTTCAGCCTCATAAAACTGGAATAAAAGATATTAGTAGTTATAATAATGATCCAATGGTATATATGAATTTGAAAACTCAATATGAAACAGATTCATACATTATTATCTTCCCAATACAGGGCTAGGCAACGATCACCGACTTTCCAGTTTATATCGGCAACTCCTAGCATAGCCCGAGCCTGCTCATTCACAGCAGCATTCTGAAAACCAAGCAGTGATCCCGGCAAGAATGGCCCTCCAGTGCGCATTGTATTGAACTCTTGAGGTCTAGCACCATATCCATATTGACGTCCACTAAAACCACCTTGAGCTCCACCCATGTAGTTCATATTGGAATATATGGGGTTCTGTTGAGGTTCCATGTATCCGTTATGTTGCTGCTGGGCTGTGTGTTGCTGCTGTTGTTGCTGTTGCTGTTGTTGCTGTTGCTGTTGTTGTTGATGCTGTTGTTGTTGATGCTGTTGTTGTTGATGCTGTTGTTGTTGTTGTTGCTGTTGTTGTTGTTGTTGCTGTTGTGTCCTACGTTGATACTGCTGATCTTGGTATTTAGACACGTCATTATTTCTCCTGAATGGTGGTATGTCCTGCATATTCTGATTTGGTATGTATGACTGTTTTGGTGGATAGTTTTGTTCAGGATAATTTTGGTAATTTCTCCCGGGTGATAATTCCTTACTAGGCCGTGACTGATTAGAGAGTAAATTTAAATTTGCTGTAGCATCAACTAAGTTGTCCATGGGGGTCATATTATTTCTAAAGCCAGGTGGCTGATTCATGTTATTGTCATTGAAGTTATTATCATTTCTCACATTAATTTCAGGATACTGATTATGCGATTGGCTATGATATGCATTGTTATAATGTAAATTCATATTATTAGCCTGCTGTTGTTGCTTATTTTTTTCTTCCAACTTTCTTTGAAACCTTGGTGGTTTTTCATTCTGAGGTTGGTATTTCCTTTCCTCTCTATGAGAGTTATGGTAATTCTCATTTGAATAGTGACCCCTGTCATTCCTATGTCTTGGTCCATCATATCTAGACCCATGAGACCGCGAGTTGTTTTTGGCACTGTTTCGGTCCCTATTCCCATAACCCCTCTCTGCTCTGTCTTCTGAAGAAGTGTTATATTCTCTACGATTATTTTTGTCTTTATCGGGCACATTAGGCAATTTATCTTCCAAGAAATCAAACAATGATACTTTTCCAGAGGGTTTTACAGGAATACCATCTTCATCATTGGTATCTTTGTTTCTGCCTTTACGTTTTGGTTGATCAGGTTCCTTTTGCTTTTCTTTGCTTCTATTTTCTGAATTATCTCTTTTTTGCAATATTCTAAGTGCTCTCTCTACATTATTCTTTGTATATTTGAGGGCATTTTCAGCCTGTTCTTCAGAAAATCCGGCGTCAACAATTTTTTGAACATTTGCATCTAATAATGGTTTAGTTCCGCCTCCAAAAACCTGAAAAGTGAAAACAAAGAATAAGGATCAAATTGCACAGACATAAGTTATAAATTAGTTATAGTAAATTTATATATTTTATGCAATTTCTTACTTTTTTAACTCCAGACATTCTTTGTGCCTCTGCAATAGCTCCTTTTCTCTGGGCTTCAAATTCTGCATTATCTTGTTTTGCTGCTTCTTGCAAACTCTTAAACTGTTTATCCACTGGCAGAGCTTCCAACCTTTGGCCAAAAGGTATCCAAGGAGGCGGACCACCATCCACTCCTATACCACCTGTATCAAATATTAAGTAAGATTACATACATAGTACAGTACATTTTTAAGTAATTTAAATTTAATATGTCAAAACAAACCAATTTGTATAAAATATTTTAGGTATAAATATGTAAGCTGTATTTTGTTTCTTAAATATGTAATAAATAATAATAAATATATATTTACACAATACACACATGATCGTCTGTTCTTAAAGTAAGCAACTTAATGCTTGTGTTATAGGTAACAGTCGACTGAATAGCTACATTTTTTTTTTGTGATAAACATACTTATAAATAATACATATATAAATATATTAATAAATATTTATATTACACCCAGACTCAAGGTGGGAATCGAACCCACAACCCTCGGAGCAGAAAGCAGGGTCACTACAAACAGCACCAACGGGCTAGTCAATAAGTCTTAAATATGTGTCAGTTCCATGAAATCACCTACTGTAAAGCACTAAATTAAGCTAATAAAAGAAATATTTTTCTTTACTTCTCATATAAAACAGATATTCCCTTTGCTGTCCAATATAAATAATAACCATGTAACTTTCATAATCATTACATTTGAATAATTAACTCCTAATAATCACCTACCTCTGGTGTGTTTAGCTAAACTACGGTTGAGCTCCCACTTTTCAATCATATGAGAAACCTTTCCTCCTAAAACAGATATAACGGCTGGTGTGAGCCATATAACACCGTGGCAGACTTCTAGATCTTCATTCTTAAGAAGCAACTTTGTTCCAGGTGGAGTATTAATACTAAGACTTGAGATTGGACTTGTTTCTAGGCCTATACATGTTGATTTTCCATCGTGTAATGTAAGTTTTAGCATTCGAGGGGCCGAAGTTGATTCTTCATTAGCTTTTGGTGCAGCTACATTTCTGATCTTTTGAATTTGAACAATTATTGGCTTTTCTAATTTAGTTGCATCTTTTGTAAACTCTTCGGGGAAAGCTGCGTCACCGATATCTCTCAAATCGAACTAAAATATGATTACAATATTAGTAATACTTAAAAATATCACAGGAAGTAATTGGTGATTCCTAATACGAAAATACATATAAAAACGTAATTTTACAATACTCACATCTAAAGCTCTTCTACTTAGGATATTTACATCTTGAATTTGACCATTTTCGCTAATAATATCAATACCATCTTGACTTAAGTGCCTACAAGAAATATCAAAATATTATAGGCATCAAAAGGAAAATATAAATACCGAGTCACATATTAAAACTCGCTTACCATCCCAAATCTTTGAGATTATCTCTGAGTGTCATGTTTTCATTTGTATTTAAAATTTGTATCAAAAAACTAACGAAACTGATAAATAAAACCTCTCAGACACACCGAATCCCACTTGTCCATTTGTCAAACTTTTTTACTACAGGCTACAGAGTACAAAAGCAAATTGTCCAATAGGCCAATAGGGTTTTCATTACGGTCATTTTTATTTCACTTACACTATTTAACTCAAGATTTCAAATATTGTATAAATAAGAAATATATACACATAGTAAAAAATATTTATTAGTTCACAAGTAAAAAAATTTTACTTGAAATCTAACTTTGAAGTGAAACTTCTTGTATCGCACGCTTGTCTTTGGGAGTAAGCTGGTGAATGCGTGACGAGAACGTTACAAAAAGTGAGATCGGGCGAGGTAAACGGAGCAAGAGAAAGAGGTGTGTTCAGAAACACATTTTCTTTCTTTCTTTCTCGCATAGCCAATTACGTTTACGTTTACGTATATCTAAGACATAGGCAGGCCTATTGCTCAAGAAGTTTTACTTCAGTCGAGAGGTCTAAAGCACACTCGTTTTTTTATTATTATTTTTTAGTACTTAAAAATTGAATCAGTGTCGTTGGCCGTTGCTAATTAATTGATTATACATAACTATTTCGGTCAAGTTATGGTACACACTGTGTGTACACATACCTATTCAAACTTCAAAGAACATTAATCTACCTATCGACAAAGTTCAATGAACTTTGGAGCTGTCAAATACGTTTACAATTCTTACAAATATATTTTTATCTTATTATTTATTGATAAGTATATACTTTTGTAACCCTAAGATTAACCTGTAATATTTCGTCTAACGCTTAAAACCTCATCAAAATGTCTACGGTAAGATTTTTAACGTAAAAAAGTGTATCAGTGCAATTGTAAATTAAAATCAAAATATGTAGTTTGACTCATTTTTTATTCAAAATATTCTTTTTGAGCATTAATAAAACTAGATAAACAGAAACAGGATTAAGATCAAAGAAAGTGTTCCAATGTGATTAATATTAAAATGTAAGAGAAATTAAAATAATCTTTATGTGTATTTACAGTATTTTTTGTTTGTTGCAGACTCATATATTCAATGTAGAAATGACTTGTGAAGGGTGTTCGGGTGCTGTTGAAAGGGTGCTTAACAGATTAAAAGGCCAAGGAGTAGACAATGTCTCAATCTCACTACCAGAACAAAAAGTAACTGTAACTTCAACACTTAATGCTGATCAACTACTTGAAGTGATAAAGAAAACAGGAAAGAAAACAACATATGTTGGGGTACAATAAAAGTTTTGTTCTGTTGAGGGCAAATTCAAAGAATGTTGTGTCAAAGAAAATTGTTACCTGCTAGCCCTTGTGATCTATTGTTTTATTTGGATAAAAAATGTTTATTTTACTGTTAAATTATGTTTCATATATCATTTCCATGTAAGATAATTTTGATGCAGCTTTACATCATATAAATATATCATTAATTATTAAAAAATGTTTGAGCCAGTATTTCTATTAATAAATATTTTATTTTTTAAATATTCTCATTTCTATTACAACATAACATAATAATAATCAATTACATAAATAATAAACTCTAGTCACTATTGGTTACAACATCTTCAAGAGTATTCAGCCTCAGATCAACAAGATCCACAGCCTCATGAAGAGCATTTAAATGATCAACAATGGCATTCACAGTTGGGAGTACATCAGCACAGTCACAATCTTTAATTTTACTTATACCATTCATAAAAGTGTTATTCAATCTCTTAGTTTTCTTTGTAAGTGGCTCATTGGTATCTCTTTGATTTTTTCTGATAATTTTAAAGCCACTGTTAATGGGAAAGCTTCTCTTGCGTCCCACCCATTCTATAGTACCACTGGTATAACAGATATCATCATTTCCAAGCTTTATCATTCCGAATATATCTTCTTGGTTTTTTTCTATTCTCACAGATTTATTTATAATAGATGGTATTGTGTAAGTAGCAGGACTTGGTGGTGTACGAGGGATATGACTGATGTGTCCGACATTATTTGAATAACGATCTTCAGCCTGATCCTCTCCATTAAATGAGGGAATAGAATTATTATATGTTCTTGCAGAATTGTCAACTGGATTAGAAGTAGGCCTTGAAGAGCTGTGATCCTGAGTCTGCTGCCTTGGCTCAATCATTGTGCTATTAGCATTAGGTGCACTTTCTTGAAAATGATAATTTCTTATTGAATCACTGGTTACTTCCAGTGCATTGTCGACATGCACAAAAGTAGTCACAGGATACATAGTACTGTGATAGCACTGATACCAAATCTTCACACCCTAATTGGCGGATTATTAAAATTTATTATTTTTAATCTAAAAGTAAAACTTTTTAAGAATACTTTTTAGTGATATCACAATTGTCTCTGAATTTAAGTTTTTGAAGTTTTATGGTATACTTTGTTTCAATCTTGTCCAATAACTGGTCCTGAATAAAATTACAAATCAGATTTGATTTATTCAATCTAATAAAAAATTGCTACTTGGACTACTGCTAACTATATTTTAAAATAGTTAATGCTTTCTTAGTATAGTGCTATCTTTTTTTGATAACCTGAGGTCTGCCCTTTTTTACGGCACTAACTTTAGAAGTTTGTGAAGTTGGAGTGGAAACTGGATTTTGTTCAATATTTTCCTTTGCATCACCATCAAGTTCAGTGAAAATTGTTTTCCAAATAAAAACCTGCAAAAATGTAATTATAAGTAACACATAAAATAAAGTACAGACACAAAAATTTATACAGTACTAGCGGACCCGCCAAACGTTGTCCTGCTCGGAAAACATCTACCAAATTTGATTGCTTACATACCAATAGCAGCGCCACCTACTGGGTCCAATTGAGATAAAAACTACTCTATCTTCCAAGTTGGACCAAATTACAGATGCTTACAAAATTTGATAAAAATTGGTTCAGTAGTTTCGGAGTTTTTCGCCTACATACATTGTGACACGAAATTTATATATATATAGACTAGCTGCCCGGACAGACTTCATTCTGTCAAAAGTTAATAGTAAAAATTATTTTTTTTTATGTTTTTTTTAGTATTAAAACCTGTAGGCCTTAAGGAATATACAAAAAAACAAATTAGCCAAATTTGTAGAGCCATTCTCGAGTTATGCGCTTAACAACAACAAGTTTTATTTATATACGTAATAGATACTAACTAATTTATCATCACCAGCAGAAGCAAAGCCTATTCCACTTGGTGAAAAAGCAACAGCGTTGACTGCACCACTATGACCGCTTAGAGTAAATATTGGATGTCCTTCTAGTAAATCCAGTATCTGGAAAAAGATACATTAGTTATTATTTCTATATAGACTTATTTTTTTACAATTCTTTTCTACTGAACTACCTTCATTTTCCCATCTTTACTTGAAGTCAAAATGTAACTTCCACTAGGATGAAATGTCAATTGTGTTATTGCATCACTGTGTATACTGAAAAAATTAAATTATTATTTTCAGTAAAGAAGGAAACAAATTATGAATTTACTAATTAATTATTAAATATTAAATAATTTACCTATAATACTGAACCAGATTATGTGTTCTTATATCATAGAGTTTCACATTTCCATGTGATGTGCCAACAGCAACATAGCAGCTGGACGGATGCCATGCCAGATGCACCCCGTGACCTTTCTGGTCTTTATATGTATGTATACACTCTCCACTGCCAGGATTCCAAAGCCTGGTAGTTTTATCATCAGAGCAGGACGCTATGAGAGAACCATCATGTGACATGTATGCTCTTCGAACCCAGTTTGTATGTCCTACAAATGAAGCCAAGAATTTATGCTTCTCGCTAGACCATAATTTAACAATTTTGTCATCTGAAGCTGTTATTATCTGAAAATATAGTTATTTATATCTTAAATTATACAAGTCAAAAGTGGGTAAAAAAAAATAAGAATTGAAAAATATTAAGGTATTTACTTTGGTCCCATCTGGACTGAATTGAACAGAGCGAACTGTCTGCGAATGTGCTTTAAACATTCCGGTGCTCCCAGTCACTGTCGGTACCCAAAGTCTCACAGTTTTGTCTCGAGATGCAGTAGCCATATATTTTCCTGATGGTGAAAACGTTACGTCCATCACAGCCTCATCGTGTCCTTGGAATCGATAACTTCTCATAGTACCGCGTAGATCCCATAGCTATAATATATATGATTATGGTAGCTGCGATTAATTTTACATCACAAAGAAATCTTTAATAACTAGACAGTAATATTACCAAGACGCTATTATCCAAAGAACTACTAGCCAACTGTTTTTCATTAGGATTATATGATAATGCTGTAATACTGTTTCTATGGCCTTTTAATTGTTTTTCTAAGGATGGCTCCAGGTTTGTATTATTGATATCCATTGTTTTCTAATAATATCGCTTGTATATTCAGAAAAACATACGTTTTTTTTTTAAAAGAAGTTTTAAGCTCTTAAGAAATTTCAAACTGACATTACATATTATTCAAAACAAATACCATAGACCTCACCTCAATGACCATAGACAGCAAATTTAAAGAATTTTTAAATGTACGACGTTACGGACGTTACAATGAAGAATTTTTTTTTTGTTTATTACTTTATTACTACCAGTCTACGATTACCGATATTATCTTTTTACGGTACTAGTCATGGAGCATTCTTTATGCTCCATGGTACTAGTAATTGGCCGAGACTAGGCTACACAACTGGCATAGATCAAGTAAAAAAAGGTAGATAACGCACCTAGAACAGAAAACTGAAGCCACTTTTTTAAAGATGTGTGAGTGAGTGAAGTGTTGACACCTTTTAAAAAAAGTCCCTAAAATTTTTATTAAACAATTAATTTAATATAGGTAAAATGGGTATGTGAAAATAAAAACCTGTTTATAGTTTTAAATAAATTTACTAAAAATAAAACAAAAAATCGGTAGAATAATAAAAATATATATTCGTAAGATAATCGTATGAATGGACACTTCCTATCCCCTCTGTTTATCTCTTTTCAGTTTGCAGTCGGTTTTTTTTAACTATTTTTCTTAAACCTAGAATCCTTTATGTTGTATAAGTTTTTTAAATTTTTGTCGCTTAGAACTCAGAGTCATCGTCATTGTTTGCATTTTACTAATATGATGTAGTCTTATGTTTAAATATTTTTCAATCACTAATCGTATTAAATTGACTTTATGCGCATGGCCAGCATAATCGTGGTCATTTTCTCAGTCTTACAGCCGCTACCCATTCACCTCTTATTAAAATATTCGTTGGAAACCTAAAACCATGAAATTTGATAGTAAATTATGGGTACCTAGTTTACTCAAAAATTGTAAAAAGTTAAAACATAAAACAAACGAGTTAATAATTCATAAATATATTTTGATTTTTTTATTTTCAATTTATGTAACATAAAATAACACGAGAAAAAAAAACAATAACTATGTCTACTTTTTACTTAATTATTTTTCTGATTGCGTACAATTTACTTACCCACATTTTGGGGTATTGAAAAAAAGAACTACTGGCAACACTCCCGTGGTACGTCATTTCGTGACATTGAAATTATAAGTTCCGAATAACCTCAATATTATTTTGAAATAACAATAAATTTAAAGTTTTATATGTACTTACGTGTGAATCGATATTCCTTCAGATTTTTTGTTTACTTTGGTATTGTTTTTGCACCATTTAATCACACAAGACGGCATTTTATAAGCAAAGTTACTGTATGAAGCCTCGTGACATACTAACGAAAATGAGCGTAGTTTGATGCATATGTGTGCGTGAGCGCGTGTATTTACTTGAAGGAGCAGAGTTTTGTGGCTTCACTAACACCAAAGGCCGCGCATTATCTACTTTTTTTTACTATATCTATGACAACTGGTATTAAATATGTAACTAGTAAATAGGCAGAGTCACAGCGCGGAATTGGTCACAAGAAGTGATGATGTTAGATACGTGCTTAGCTTAATTTTTGCATATTCGTTTTTGATTTAAGATAATTTTAAAAATATTATATATATAATAAATAATAATATAAGTACTCATGAAGAAGAGCTTTAAGTAAAATATGAAAATTGATAAAGAGTAATACTGTATTCGTCTAAAAAAATTTCGCATTGTACCTTATCTAATACGGTAAAAATTACATGTAATTATTTTCCGTTTTTTTTTTTAACTTTTTGAGAAAAGTCAGAGAGACGCGACGGAGGATTTTGCTTTATAAGATGTGATTTAACTGCGGTCATAATTGCCTAAATATACTGACAGAAAAAAATTGAATAGTTAGTAGTAATTAGGTTTTTAGCCTTAAAGGACCTGTAAACAATCAAATTATTTGTCAAATTTTTGTTTGAAAAACGTGTTCTTCAAATTTTTTGAAAGTGTACAAGCGGCGTTGAAGCGAACGAAAAGTTAGACATTATCGTACTAATCTCTCACCATTAAAATTTGGCTTAGTGTTCTGACCTGTGTAATAAGACCGTGTGTGCAAGCTTGTTTGACGTGTATGTCAAATAATATAAATGTTTGACGTGTTTGATAGAAATTTTGATTGACGGTGTGTTTGTCAAACCTGTTTGATGGTATGCAACCATGTATGCAACTGTGTTTGTCAAATAAAATCTCAAATATCGGCTATCGCCTTAAAACCATGGAGAACGCAACTGCAATGGCTATGTGTTCCTTTATTTACTTATTTATTTATTTATGTATTTATTTATTTTTATAAAGCAATACAGAGCATCCAAACAAAAGCCAATTTCGGATTTTACATTATTTAAGTTACACAGTTAAGGTAGACAAAGTTGAGTTGGGATAGTAAAACACAGTTACAATAAAAATGAGAAATATATAAAATGTAAAATATCCATGGTCAATAAAGTGTAGATGTGTATGTGTAATTTTGTGAGTGTGTATGCCTGTGTATTTGTATGTAAGTGGGTCTGGGTATGGATAAGTGACTGTCTAGATTATTCATATGTGCTAGCAAGTTTCTCTATTACAGCTCTTTTAAAGAAACTTCTAGATGTGGAAAAAAAGTCAATCTCAGAAAACAACTTGTTATACTGTCGTGGCAGTCGACATCTTATTGAATTCCTGCTATAGTTTGAGCCACAACGTGGAACATGAAAGAGATTCGTGTGCCTGGTACGTCTGCTAGGAGTATAAAACTGTAATATATCTGATGTTAACTGAATGCAATTAATAGAATTAGAACAGATGTCATGTAATAACATCATATCCGCTACTTTACGGCGATCTTCCAAGGTGGTAATTTTATAATGAGCATACGAGGTAACATATTTCGAATCCCTATGTCCAGTACGAAAATTTAAATACTGAAAAAATTTACGTTGAATTTTTTCCAAAGCCTGAACATATGTTACATACTTGGGATTCTATACGGAAGAACAATAATCCAGGAGATTTCGAACATATCAAAAATAAAGCAATTTAATTATATTTATGTTATTGAATTCTCTCGAGACCTGCATCACAAATCCCATGGCTTTATAGCTTTTATCTCGTATACGGTCTATGTGTACAGAGAATGTCATTTTTTGATTCAACGTGACGCCCAGGTCAACAACAGAAGAAGCCTGATTAAAAATAATATCGTGATTATTCGTGATCGCTTTTAGGTTGATGTAATTTATACAGAGTTTGAAAAGGCCTTCGATCACGTGGGTCTTGTCATACTTCTTCAGAAGCTGTTTTCTTTGGGTATTTGTGGAGACTTGCATCGGTGGTTCAAATCTTATATTACCAATCGATCTCAAGCAGTTGTCGTTGGCAGTAGCAAATCTAATTATATTACGATTGGTTCCGGGGTTCCTCAGGGATCGTTGCTTGGGCCTTTGTTATACTCTATATATATTTAATTATCTTAATTAATAGCGATAATTATAATAATAGGAACCGGAATGCTCAGGTTTTAGTAAAGTGATATGCTTTCCATCTACAGCTCCAATGCATATATCAAAGTTCCATGTATTTCTAAATTGTCAATATTTTCTAACTTTCTGGTTTTTTGGGTATCTGAAAAATAAAAATACTTATTATTATTATGCCATATTTATATTTATTATTTATTTGTTGTTTTGGTTTCTAGGAATAATCAGTTTATTTGATCTATTTCTATCGATTCTATATATTCGTTCTATTGATTTTTTTTCACAGCTCCAAGGGACAGTATACTTAAGTATTTAATATGCATTCCTGAGAAAAAAGGTCTTGACAGACAACAAAGTGACTAAATAAAGGTTTCGTTTTTCCTTTTGAGGTACGAACCCTAAAAATGTATCAAAAAGCTATTAAAATATATGATAAAGTATTTTTTGAAACAGTTTGAGGCTCCAGATTTATTTTACAATTCTACATACCTACCTAATTGAAATTTTAATGTTTTCTTCAGGCAATTTCAATTTGATATTTATCTGTTACCTGTGTAGAAAAATTAGAATCTATAAATTGTTTATGGATAATTTTCAGATTCAGAAACATTTTTATGATACACGAGGTATTTCTTGTGTTTTGAATTTAGAATTATTAGATCATTTAAATGCATTAACATTTTCAAAGTTATTAGTTTTTTATATCAACTTGAAAAGTTTAATATATAAATAACGTTAAAGTTCCTTAACATGTGATAATTATTTTTATGAGGTAGTTTTGCACGACCAGTACCGGGTGTATGCCATTGAAATATTCATTTAATTTATATCTAAAACCTAGATTTCTTGTATTTCATTTCAGACTTAAAACTTGTTAAATATGAAGTGAAAGATTATTCTATGGGGATACTTTTAACGAAAATAGTAGGTGAGTAAACATTAACAGCTGTGCGTGTATTTTATAGAAACAAAACATTTCATAATAATATTATAGTTTGCATTATTGGTCTATAAGACAAAAAGTTGAAAGTTGACATTTTCCTATTGAAACTTATTTTTTTAATATATGTTTGTCATTTTACATGGTGTTTCAAAATAGTGCATTGCCTATTTAGCATTGTTAAACTACAATGAATGCTGGAGGATTTGGTGAGAGGGAGGTGGCCCTCATTGCTGATGAACTGAGTCGAGCTGTGGAGCTCACGCTCAACCCCACAGTAGCTCATGATGACAGAAAACAGGCCTACACTGCTTGTGAGAGGTAAACTATAAGTTTGATTTGTAACAAAGTTCCTCAAATAAGACTGATTATTATAAATTAAAATTTTCTTTCAGCTTCAAGGAAAACTCACCATGGTGCGCTCAGGCAGGTCTACTGTTGGCCAGTGGAGCTCATTACTCGCCTGTAGTTAAACATTTTGGTTTACAATTGATGGAACACACAGTCAAGTACAGATGGACTCAAATAACTCAAGCTGAAAAAATTTTCATCAAGGTATTGAAAAATTACATATTGATTGATTGATTTTGATTGATTTTCAACGGGCTATTCTCCGCAACTCGACGACTTAGTGCGCCTATTTTGCGTGGTAGGCTGGGGGCTTCATTCATGCCAGCCTAGCTCCTTGAGGAAGCCTAGCAGACCCCTTGCGTTGCCGACGACTTCCCGGAGCGACCTCGGTGTCCCAAGGTGTATCGCCCTGTAGTTCGCCACACTACCGCATTCCAGCAGGATGTGTGTGGCCGTTTCTTCTGCCTCCATGCACGCTCTGCATAGGGGGCTGTCTGTAACACCTAAGTTGTGTAAGTGTTTGTTGAGCAAGGCATGTCCGGTAAAAGCCCCGACCAGTAGTCGGAGCTGGGCTCTCCCATAGCCGCGAAGTTTGCGGGACAATCCTGGGTTGATCGTCGGAAGAGCTTCCTTGGTCTGCCTGCAGGTGGTTAGGTTTGTCCAATATTCTTGGTGCATTACCTTGGTGTTGTGTCGCAGCTGGCTGCGCAGCCATCCGAAAGGCAGAGGTAGAATGGGTTTGGGTCCGTGGACCCTCATCTCCGATCCATTCCTCGCCAGTCGGTCAGCCGCGTCGTTGCCTCGCGATCCACTGTGGCCCTTTATCCATTGGAGGATAATGGTGTTTGTTTCACTTACCTTCGTCAGAGCTCGATGGCACTCGTATATTAGCCCCGATGTCATAGTGTCGCTCTGTAGGGCTTGCAGGACCGATCTGCTATCGGAAAGAATACGGATTGGAAAACCCTGTACCTCTCTAGCCGTGATCGCTGTTGCAGCCATTATGATTCCCATACATTCAGCCTGAAAGACGGTGTTGTGGATTCCCAATGGCGATGACATGTTGATATTCAGGTCTTCTGAATAAACCCCAGAACCTGTACCTATTGATGTTTTCGACCCGTCTGTGAAGATTCTCAACTCCTTGGGGTTGATGCCTTCCCCTGGGTCTTCATGTAATTGTATTCTATATTTTTTGTCGAATACGTACTGTTTGGGTATTCTGTCGGTGACCGCTTCGATGAGCGGTTCCCTGTTCGTCAGTTCACCAAGTATACCTGTATGTGTTACTTTTACGTTTCTCCATAGGTTTAGCTTCCTGAGTCTTACCGCGGCCGCTCCCGCCTCCTGTTGGATAAACAGATGCAGCGGTGGCAAGTTCAGTAGGGCTTCCAGGGCCGCAGTCGGGGTGGTCCTCATGCAGCCCGTAGTCGCCATGCAAGCTAGCCTTTGAAGTCGTTGTAGCTTTGCTTCGCCGGTGATTAGTTTGGTTCTCGGCCACCAAACCACTGCACCATAGCTGATAATTGGCCTGATGACGGACTGCTACAGCCACAGAGTGATTTTTGGGGATAAACCCCATCTTTTACCTATCATTCTGCGGCACTGCCAGAAGGCTATTGTGGCCTTGTCAATCTTGCTGTTGAGATGGCTGCTCCAGTTCAGTTTGCTATCTAGAATGATTCCTAGATACTTCACCTCCGAGCTGAACTGCAGCTCCGTTCCGAACAGTCTAGGGGGATTGTAGTTCCCCAATAGTCGTTTGTTAGTGAACATTACCTGTTCCGTCTTTGTGGGATTGACGGTAAGTTCGTTGTCTATGCACCATCTCTCCACAATCCGTAGCGCCTGTTGTGTAACATTACACACGGTACTGCTGACTCTGCCGCTAATTAGAATGACAATATCGTCAGCATACCCGATCGTGAAGTAGTTGTGCTGGTTCAGTCTGGTTATAAGGTCATTCACCACCACGTTCCACAGTAGTGGGGAGAGCACCCCTCCCTGTGGACATCCTTTAACCACCAGTGCATGTTGTGTCCCAGATGATGTAAGTCTGATGACTCTTTTACTGAGCATGTTACCTATCCAGTCAACCATTACCGGGTGTACACCGTGCTTAACCAGGGCCGACGAGATGCTGGTGAAGTTGGTCATGTCAAACGCACCTTCTATGTCGATGAAGGTACCGAGACACATTGCCTTGTTTTCAATGGCCTCTTCTATTTTGCTGACCACTGCATGTAGAGCTGACTCTGTTGATTTACTTTGGCTGTACTGTAGCCAGGGCGTTTTCTCTCAGATCCCGTTCACACAGCCTTTCGAGGGTCTTCAGCAAAAACGATGTTAGGCTGATAGGTCTGTGGGATTTGGGTTCGGAGTAGTCACTTTTTCCCGGTTTGGGGATGAAGATTACCTTTACCTCCCTCCACTGCTTTGGCACGTACCTGTGAGCTAAGCACGCTACCAAGACAGCGGTAAGCCTATGGGTCAGTTGGTTGCCTCCCCACTGCAGAAGTGCTGGGAAGACCCCGTCCAACCCTGGGGATTTGAAGGAGTCAAAGCTGTTGATAGCCCATCTAACTTTTGGTGGACTTACTCGGTCTTACTTATAAAAATCTCGCTAAGCAATACTTAGCCACCGCTTAGTTAAACCGCTCTTAAGCTACAAATCCATGTTTAACTTTTGTTTACTTATAAACGTTGATTAGCTGTTACTTAGTTCAGAAACAAACAAAGAATGATAATTTTTTTTTTCTAACAAACACACGCAAGTAAGTAGATCAAACGTCACAATATAACAGCTGATTTATGTGAAATCCGCCATCTTGCCGCTTAGCAGGAGTTAAACTATGCCTCGGCAGTGTTTAAATTTGACGGCTATTTAAACACTACTTAACGACTTCTTAACGCTAAATAGTGTTTATAAGTGAGGTTTTTGCTAATCCGTTGCTAAGCAATTGATTAAAAATTAAGAAACGTTTATAAGTAAGACCGACTACCTTGAGTGCATACTCCCATTGCTCCTCTGGTCACATCCTCTTCGAGCCAATCGACCGACCGCATAATGCGGCAGCCTGGAAAATGCGTTTGCACCAGAATGGTCTCAGCTTCTTCCAGCGTGCTCGTGAAGGTGTTGTCTGGCTTTCTCAGGGAGCCCCTCAACTGGCTAGATTGGTTAACGAGAACCTTCCTTACCCTGTTGGCCTGTTCGCAGGTTTCCACGCTGCTGCAGAATTTGCGCCACGAGTCGGTTCTTCTATACCTTAAACGTTTCTTGTATCTGGACTTGGCCTTCTTGTACTTGTCCCAGTCCAGATCGGCGCATGTATTCATTGCTCTGTTTAGGAGTCGCCTTACCTTTTTCCTGAGTCTTTCCAGTTCAGGCCCCCACCAGTTCACTTTGTTCTCCGGTGGGATTGATAAGGGACATGCAGTTTGGTAGGAGTCTATAATATTGTTAGTTAACATATCTACCTGTTTTTCTATCTGTCCTGTTCCCTCGAGTCTGTCTGGGCATGTCTGCTCGCTGAGCAGCTGCTCCAGTCTCTCGACGTAATGCACGCGGTTTGGTTTTGCGTGGGTTACGCCTAGGGACTGCTGGGACTGTGTTTACCTGCACGTCGAAGCGTATCCATCTGTGATCTGAGCACGATGCCTCATCGGATACATGCCAGTTGGAGATGGTTCCAGAGGCCGCTTCTGTGGCTAGTGTTAGGTCGATGATTGTCCTACTACGTCTGTTCACGAATGTGGGTTCAGAGCCCACGTTCATGATCTGTAGATTAGTCGTCATCAGATATTCAACTAAGAGCTTACCTCTTTCGTTTGTTGTTTTCATTCCCCAGAGGATGTGATGTGCATTGGAGTCAGTGCCTACAATCAGTTGCAGTCCGGACTCTTCGCAGTATGTTGTCAGCCGTGCCATGTCGTGCGGCGGTGGCGCGTCAGCCTCTGGCATGTAGGCCGACGCGATCACCATCTCCGGCAGGCTGTGGTCTTGCATTCTGTGCAGCTTAATGGCGCAGAGATCTCTAGAATAGAAGCTCGTCAAAATTTGCGCCTGTATATCCTTAGTGATGTAAATACAGGCCCTGGTGTTTTCCGGGCCCGTATGTGCAATGAGCTTACCTCCAGCATTCCGGAGTCCGCATACCATGCCATTTCTGACCCACGGCTCTTGGATCAGCGCAATGGCTGTTGTGTTAACCTCCAACCATTTCCGCATCTGAGCCGTCGCTGTCATGCTATGGTGGAGGTTAGCTTGGAGGACCTTACAGGACGAGTGAGTCGGGTGAGCCATCTTCAGATAGCCTCTCCCCCGCCTCCTCCGTCCCTGTCCCCCCTATGGCCAGGTTGTCCAGGCCAGTTAAGCAAGCCCCTTCCTCCGACTCCCGAAGCGGCTCTACCACGACCACCGATTCTTCGGTCTGAAGTTTGGGGCTCGACTGCCTCGTAGGGGGCGGCTCAGGAATGGCCGGGATTGCTCCTGACCCTTCTTCCTTCGCCTGCCCTACGCTGTCATCTGTGCCCTCCATTTGGTCTTCACGCCCCGTTGGCAGGTGCTCGGCGAATTTGCCCTTTGGACCCTGGAATTTTACGTACACCGACCCCAGCAAATAGCAGAGTCGGCGTTCGCGTTCAACCAGGGTCTGCACCACATCCTCAGGAGCGCTAAAGATCAGGAACGTGTTACCGTCCTGTCTATCGACCTTGTGGAGGACCCAGCTGTCAACCCTTGCCCACTTGTTCTGGAACCGCAGCGCGCGTCCCACCTTCCAGATGTCCGGTTGTTCACCCGGAAGCAGAACGCCGCAGCGGACCAACTTGACGAGGTCGCGCTGTCGCTTGACCGTCAGTCTAGCACCCGTGGGCAAGGTGAGCTCCGAGACTATGCGCGTGAGGTATCCTACGGTATCCTGGTCACCACACCACAGTTTCAGAGCCCCGTTTGCGTAGGTCGGTTTACCCTGAAAGACAGGGTTCACCGGCTCGTCATCGGTCGCTTCTATGGAGTCCTTGAGAAGGCGCTCCTGTAGAAGGACCTGTATCTCTTGTGCGGCTTGTGCAGTCAAGGGCTCACCGGTCGCAGTTGTTACCGCAACCAGTAGGTCCGACTGCACAGCCGCAGCATAGGGGACATGGGTTCCGTCCGCTAGCTTCGGTTTTTTGGGGTCCCCCCTCGGCGACTGAGAGTCGTCGAGGCGAGCCCTTTTGGCCGGTGCCTGGGACGTACTTCCATCCCCCGCTTTGACCTTCGCCAGCGCCTCGCCGCGTTGGGCGCGACCGGTTGCCTGGTTGCCCTGGCCACCTGCCGCCCCCTTCGCAAACTTGACGGACCCCATGGGTTTGGGTTCTTTGGCTTGGGCCCTTCTTTGACGTTGGCGCTGCCTCTTGCTCTTGCGCTTAGGCTTAGGTTCGCTCCCTGGTTGGAAGGACCCTGTACCACCCACGCGTCCCGCCGACTTGCTGGGTTTCCCCTTGGCCTGTCGTCGGTCGACAAAAGTCCACGCCTCGTCAAAGCGTTGGAGGGCAGCCACCTCTTCCGCCGTCCGGGTTCCGGGTTGCCCCAGTGCCCTGTCGGCAACAAGGATGGCACCCTCTGTTGAGGACGCCGTCGACGTGGACGGCCTAGGTTCCTCCGGTTTCCCAGTTTCCCCTCGGCCACCCACGGACTTGCGTTTTGTGTGTGGTGGCGCCACCTTGGCAGCACCACCCCCGTGTTTGTGTGTGTTTGCTGAGGTCAAGGTCGACTTCGCTGCCTTGCCTCCGCTTGTGGAGGAGGGCGGTCCCAACTTCGTGGTACCGCTCCCCTGTTGTCTGTTGAAGTTGTAGTAGGTGTTTGGTAGACGGACCCGCGTTCGCGGTTCTCGCCACCAGTGAGGTACCATCCGGTTTCCCTTCAGGTCCCTGTGTGGGTTTGGATCTGTTTTTATCCATAGTGTGTAAGATATAAATTCATCCACTGCGCTCCCTACCCTCCATGGAGCCCGCAACGTTGGGGATGCCGTTTCGACACCGGGGCTACGCAGTGGGTATAGATGTGAAAGGTTGGGTTCCAAGCGCGACATCGGGAGCTGCAGATGCCCGGCTGGTGACCGCGATCCCACGGCCCCCAGTTGTTCCGAACACCCTTGCCCCGTCAGCATGGCCGGTCCCCGTGTCCTCCCAGAGGACCCTTCCCCATCTCGCCAGCGTAAAGCACCCGGCTCATCCGTGCAGTTACGCATGTCCGTTTCCCCGCAGTGGCTAGCTACGGGGCTACCGTTTAGCCTGAAATCCGGACGAAAGAGGGCGTGTTGTCTCCCGTGGTAACAAAACCCAGACCTCGTTCGACTCAGCCCCCCAGGACTCCTTCATCCCTGCGTACGGCGATCAACTGCGCAGGACACACGCAGGTAGGCAATTGCAATTGTGATCCGCCGGGTCACCTACTATACCCGGCGGATGGCCTGTCATATTTAGCTACAGCAGTCCGGGGAAGATGTTAGTTTGCGGCGCCCGTTACGACCACTGTATTACCAGGGTGTGCGACCCATCCCAGAAGACATGACGTCCTAAGGAATGGGTTCGCCCCCAAGCCCGTACGTCGGCGAGCTGAGGGCGACGTGGACGCGTATGGCAGACTTGACAGAGGCGAGCCGACTTAACGCCGCACACTTAAGCCCACTCGCACCCTGCCCACACCCCAAAATTACATATTATAACAATACATTATTAGTTTTATTGTACTGTTAGGGCCTGTTGTTTGCTTAATATTATTTTTAAAGTTGAAGTTAACTAATTAAGGAGAAATAGGTTCTACTGGCCTATTCTTTCCTACTGTCAAAGTCTATTTGTATCGTCATCAGTCAAATAGCGTTATCCACAACTAGTGAAACAGGCCCTTAGTATATAAACACCTGTTTTTCTATTTATGTCATTATATTATACCATGTTATATTAATCCTTAATATGCTATTTAAAACTCTTAACTTGGAACTTATGTTTAAACTTAGAAAGTTATGTTTCTTTAATGGTTATATATAATTTTTAAAAAAAAAATTACAGGAAAATGCAATGAAATTGCTGTACATGGGGGGGTGGGAGACTGGTCACCTGAATGATGCATTAGCTAGAGTAATTGTTGAAATGATAAAGAGAGAATGGCCACAGCAATGGCCAACCTTGTTGTCTGAACTCAGCGATGCCTGCAGTAGAGGTCACCTTCACACTCAGATTGTGTTGCATGTCTTCTTGAGACTGGTGGAGGATGTTGCCACCTTACAGGTTTGTTATTTTTAGTATATTATTATTGATTAATTCAGATGAATGGTTTCATACAGTGCCAAAGTAGTACATGATTTCGTCAATGTCACATAGACTAGGTAGTAATAGTCCTATAGCGAGCTTTTTTTGATGGGTAAATCAGAAATTTGTATGCAAAGGACAAACATTCCTAAAATATTTACTGTGTATAAAGTATTTGTCTTATTGCACCTCACCCATTTTGTTTCTAACAGTATGAGATACCTAAAAAAATACAAAGGCATTCTTGATTCATTTGACATTGAATAAATTAAGAGTAAACTATAAGTGATGTTTGTTCACTTACAATAAATATTTGTTTTTTAATTACTTTTTTAAAATCAGTTTTTTTTTTAAACAAATTGTACTTAAGAATTAGTTTTTTTTTTTCATTCACTGTTGGTAATTTAATCTTGGTAATTTTTTCAATGTCATTCTAATAAGCTTTTAATTAAAATCAGAACCTAAAAACCACGTACAGCTCTCACAAACTAAATACTGTTACGTGTTAGGGTTCGAAGGATTTGGAGAGAAAGACCTGCTGACTCTTTTCAAGACTTTATTCACTAGCACTAGGTCCAACACAAAGCACTAGGTTTAAACACTAAGCACTAAGTTCAAACACTAAGCACTCACGATGTCCTCAGTCGTAGCCAATGTCGTAGGTTTCGCTGGTACCACTCTTGATCACTAGTTTTCACTCTTGAAGTCGCCTCGAAGATCGCTCAAACTGAACTGTACTCGCTCGCCTACCTGCGGCTATTTATATCGGCCGACGCGAGGCCCAGACCATTCTGGAAAGTTCGCGCATGTACCCGGTTTTCGAGACTATACTTCTATATAGTTCCACAGTAGTACCTCTAACGCCATCTAGTATTGAGTAGAGAGTTTCATGCGGTCTCTGTATTTGCGTGGTTTCAATGGCCGCTAGATGGCGCTAGTTTCTTTGTGTGTCCTTAACACTACTCCCCTCTTAGAGATGCTCGTCCCGAGCATCGTTGTTACTGCCATGGTAACGCGCCAGACGGTCTATGTGTACCACTTTGAATGTCCCTCTTGGTTGCTTTTGAATCCTGTAAGTCACATCATTCAGTCGGGTAACCACTTTGTATGGACCGTCCCACTTGGTCTGCAGCTTTGGCGATTTCCCTTTCCGGCGGGTTGGGTTATGCAGCCACACCAGTGACCCTTCCTTGAAGCCGCTCGTGTTCGATTTCCGGTCGTATCTGGTTTTCATGTTCTCGCTTGAATGTAACCCATTTTCCCGAACCAAGGCGTGTATATAGCGCATTTTTTTCCCTTAAATCGCTGACATAGTCTTGTACGGTATTTGGTCCCTCCGGTGCCCCTCCAGTCAATAGGTCTACTGGTATTCGTAATTCTCTACCGTAATTGACATACGCCGGGGTAGCTTTTATGCTCTCATGCTCGGCGGTTCGGTACGACAGAAGGAAGAGTGGTATATACTTGTCCCAATCTTTTTTGTTTGTCGTCTACCAATTTCGCCAAATGCCTCTCAAGGGTCTGGTTAAACCTCTCAACCATTCCATCAGACTGTGGATGGTACGCGGTGGTCCTCGTCTTATGCATGCCCAAAATTCTGCACATTTCCTGGAATACTTGCGATTCGAAGTTCCTGCCCTGATCGGAATGGATTTCTAGAGGCACGCCAAAGCGACATATCACTTCTTCGACTAACTTAGAAGCAACTGTTGTAGCTTCTTGGTTTGGTATGGCGAACACTTCGGGCCATTTGGTGAAGTAGTCCATGACGACCATAAAATACTTGTTTCCCGATTCTGTTACAGGAAATGGCCCCGCTACGTCAACTGCAATTCGTTCCCACGGTGCACCGACGTTATACAATCGCAGATTCCCACGGCTCCTGGTCTGTGGTCCTTTTACAGCAGTGCAAGTAGTACATTTGCGGCACCAATCCTGTACATCATCTCGACAATGCAACCAGTAGAATCGTTCTCGCACTTTTGTTAACGTCCTCTTGACACCTAGATGACCTCCTGATACGCCATCATGTATTTCACGGAGAACATCTGGTACTCTCGTTCTTGGGACAATTATCTGAAGGTGGAACTCTCTGCCGTTAGTCTTCTCCCATTTCCGGTAGAGTATTCCGTTTTGAAGTATCAGACTGTCCCATTGAGCCCAGTACGCCTTAGTGACAGCGCCAGTGGGTGCAACCTCACTCCAGATTGGTTTTACGTCACCCCGTTTCTTCCATGTGATGATGTGCCGAAGGTCGTCATCTCTTTCTTGAGCTTCCCTCATAGCATCATTCTCCCATATACCCAAAGGACTTGTTCTTGTTAGCTTTAATGTTACTTCATTAGAATCCTGCTTAACACAATGTTTGCAGACTTCCGAACACTGCCTTCGTGAGAGTGCGTCGGCATTCCTATACAACTTTCCGCTGCGGTGTTTCGTCTTGAAGTCATACTCCTGATCCCGGGCAGGAGGCGAAGCCCTTTGCTTCTTCAGCTCCTCTATTTGTTCCTCTATCCTTTTCATCCGTGCTATCTGGGTCTTCTTCTGCGGACAGTTGAGCTGAAGATGGCCCCTCTCGCCACACTTGTAGCACATGACTCCAGAACTTTTCTTCGTAGGAGCCTTAACTACCTTGACTTCCTCAGAAACCTCGCAGATCTTATGCCGTATGTCATGGCGAACAGCCTCGACCTCCAAAGCATGCGCCAATGCTTCCTTTAACGATGTATGGTGACGAAGCCTCACTGCAGCTCTGACCTCCAGGTCTTTGATTCCGTCGACAAATGCTTGAACAATATTCGTGTCTACCATCTTGGTGTCTGCTCCTGGGTGTGACTTCCTAACGAGTTTTTCGATTTCCAACGCCCATTGTTGTAGTCCTTCTCCTGGGCGTTGAACTCTGTCACGCAGTTGGGCACGGAACACGTGCTCCAGATGTCGATCCCCGTATCGGCATTCAAGTGCCTCCATCAAGTCTTGGAACCCATTTTCCGTATGTGGCAGTACTTCCAGAACCGACAAAGCTTGCCCTCTGAGCGCAACAGTGAGAGCGGTCAGGCATTGCTCTTCCGTCCATCCGTTGGCAGTAGCAACCGTCTGGAATTGTTGACGATAAGCGTTCCACGGAGTAGTACCGTCGTATGGAGGCACTTTCACTCTTGGTCCTTGCGCCACTCCGGTACTTCCACTAGACATCGCGGCTCCCGTGGTTTCAAGACGCACTACTTTCTTCTGTAATTCAGTGAGGCCGGTTTTCACATTTTCAACATCCAATCCTAACCCGGTAACTCGTTCTTCCACCACGTCGACATCTTTTCGAAGCTTAGTCACCGCGTCACTAACATCTTTTACAGCCCAAAGCGTTTTTTCTTGGAGCTCTTTTTGTTGCTCTTGTAATTCTTGCAAAGCACCACGAATTTCAGCCTTTTGTTGTTCTTGTGATTCTTGCAATTTGAAACTTGTTTGCTCTTGTGATTCTTGCAAAGCACGAATTTCAGCCCTTTGCAGCTCCATTAATTTAATTAAACTTCCTAATTGAAGAGACACTTGAGAGTCTGTAGAAGTTACGGTATCACTGGTGGGCGCGGTAAGGTGGACGGGTCCGGTGGGCGGGGCCTGATACAAAGTGGGCGGGGCCTGAGCCAGAGTGGGCGGGGCCTGAGCCTGAGTGGGCGGGGCCTGAGCCTGAGTGGGCGGGGCCTGAGCCCGAGTGGGCGGGGTCTGAGTCCGGGTGGGCGGGGCCTGGTGGGCGTGGTCAGTGGGCGGGGCATGATAGGCGGGGTCAGTGGGCGGGGCTTGGTCCACGGTGGGCGGAGCGTGGTCCCCAGTAGGTGTGGCCTCCGCAGCTCGTTGCGCCCTTGTCCTGACGCCCTTGACGTCCTTAAAGTCTTCTCTCGGAGTCAATGGCATCTCCAAATCCCACTTCTGACACCAGTTGTTACGTGTTAGGGTTCGAAGGATTTGGAGAGAAAGACCTGCTGACTCTTTTCAAGACTTTATTCACTAGCACTAGGTCCAACACAAAGCACTAGGTTTAAACACTAAGCACTAAGTTCAAACACTAAGCACTCACGATGTCCTCAGTCGTAGCCAATGTCGTAGGTTTCGCTGGTACCACTCTTGATCACTAGTTTTCACTCTTGAAGTCGCCTCGAAGATCGCTCAAACTGAACTGTACTCGCTCGCCTACCTGCGGCTATTTATATCGGCCGACGCGAGGCCCAGACCATTCTGGAAAGTTCGCGCATGTACCCGGTTTTCGAGACTATACTTCTATATAGTTCCACAGTAGTACCTCTAACGCCATCTAGTATTGAGTAGAGAGTTTCATGCGGTCTCTGTATTTGCGTGGTTTCAATGGTTGCCGCTAGATGGCGCTAGTTTCTTTGTGTGTCCTTAACAATACCCAGAAGTTTTGAAAGTTGGTTAATATTTTTATAATAATTCCTTAACCTTCTCCCCCCCCTCTCTTCCCATGGGTCTCGTAAGAGGTGACTAAGGGATAACACAGTTCCACTACTACCTTGGAACTTAAAAAGCCGACCGATGGAGGGATATCTGTCCAATTGCTGGCTTTGAAATACACAGGCCGAAGACGGGCAGCAGCGTCTTCGGTGCGACAAAGCCTAGATATGCCAAGGGTGGTTCCATGATAAGGAAACCAGAATCTGATGATGGAATCCAAGAGAAATTGAGGGGAACCGTCGAAAATCGTAGTGACAACTAGTGCATTTATTAATGTTTTTCGTCTACTTACGTTGTATTACTTGTCGATGTAATTGAAGTCGGTTTTTTTCGTTTGCTAACAAACACAATGATTATATTATAATATATTTGGAAAAGGCCTATGATAGAGTGGTGAGGAATGAATTGTGGTCAGCATTGTCCGTGTACGGTGTGAGCGGCGCACTCATGCGAGCACTACAATCTCTTTATAGGGATTCTAGTGCTTGTGTGAGGATAAACGGGGCATACACTGAATGGTTTAATATCGAAAAAGGTGTTAGACAGGGATGTGTAGCGTCACCGTGGCTGTTTAACTTGTTCATGGACAATTGCTTGACAGAGTTAAAAGAGAATGAAAGTGGGTTGAGAATGGGTGAGTTACTCGTCAAATGTCTTCTCTATGCTGATGACCAAGTACTACTTGCGTCCTCGGCCGAGGAGTTGCAGGAGATGGTAACTGCTATGAGTGGAGCTTTTGTTAGAAAGGGAATGAAGATGAATGTAAAGAAGACGAAAGTGATGGTGTTTGAAAGAGATGAGGTAGTGACAGACTGTAATATCGTGATTGGAGATGAACAAATTGAACAGGTGAAAGAGTTTGTGTATCTGGGTTCGAAGTTTACAAGAGATGGAAAGTGTGAGAGTGATATTGAAAGAAGAGTGAATGCAGGAAACATGGTGAACGGAGCTTTGAACTCCTTTATGAGCAGTCGGAAGGTGTCTAAAAAGGCTTGTTTGGCTGTGCATGGGGGGGTGTTGCTTCCGACACTCATGTACGGAAGCGAAAGTTGGGTATGGCAGAAGAGACATGAAAGCAGAATAAATGCAGTTGAGATGAGAGCGTTAAGAAGTATGATAGGAGTTAAACTGAGTGACAGGATGAGAAATAGTGAGATAAAGAAACGGTGTGGTCTGAAAGAAGATGTAGTGACAAAAATTGAGAAAGGTATGCTGAGATGGTTTGGTCATGTCGAGAGAATGAATGAAGAACGACTGACGAAAAAAGTGTATAAGGCGAGTGTGAGTGGAAGTGTTGGAAGGGGTAGACCTAGGCGGACATTTCAAGACCAAATCGGGGACGTCTTGAAAAAAGGCCAGGTCAAGAGTACCCTAAACCGACGAGCATGTATGAAGGGAATAATGAAAGTGGATGAAGCGAAACAAGTATGTAAGGATCGTAGCAAGTGGAAAGAAGTGGTCTCTGCCTACCCCTACGGGAAAGAGGCGTGATTATATGTATGTATGTACAATGATTATGCATAATTTTTAAAATATATTAGCATTCTGCAATTCTTCTATAAGTGTGCGAAATTTTATACTCCGCCATTCGCGAAATTTTCTTAAGAGCCATTTCACAAAAATCGGTAACAATCCGCGAAATTGTAATTTTTTGACGTCGTTAATCTCAGTGTTGGATGCAATAATGTAATTTATATTCTTGAAATATAATAGAGCAACCTTTGTTGTAGTCCATAGTCAGATCAGAATTTTGATTTATATTATGTGTATAAAATTATTAACCTTTTCATCAGCCTCCTCCCTAGGTAAACGGTCGCAATGTATACTTTGAAGTCCTACTTTTCAATAACCTCTAGGTTGAAACCATTTTAAAAAAATACGTAATATGTGGAATATAATTTTGTTGCGCACTATCGCAGATTTTTATTCAATTTGTATCTCTATTAAACGATAAAAAAAATTAAAGTTACGAATATTTTCCAAATAAGTACAATTTTAAAAGCGATATTTTTCTTAGAAAGCTAAGAAATTTTAACGAACTATCTTCATCAAAGTAAATTTACATCATAAAGGAATACAAAAAATAATAATTAAAACATGTAATCATTTTTAATACATTTTATATTAAATAATAAAAAGATAGTATATATTATCACGCATCAAGCCCAGTAAATCAGTCGAGCGCTAGCGCTCTTAGAGGTAAGGTCCACGCCAAATTCTGCGGAGCCGTCTCTTTCGCTCACACGCGGCAAGCGCCTGTTGTTATAGCGGATAAACCGCATTTGATACTTTTATAATAAAATATAAATAAAATAAACATATTACAAAAATGACTGTAAAATAATATAATGATAATTTCTGTAAACAAATGTATAATTTAATTTTATTTTCTCACATTATCAATACAAATAGGCATTTCAATCTGTTTGTCTTGTTATTTGTTAATTAATATGTTTGTCGGTGTCGATGTCATAAAATGCTATTTTATTCATATCGTAAATATTAGATTCATTCGTAAACTGAAAAAACTAAATCAATTTAAAAAAAAAATTGTTTCATAAAATTGATTTTTTATTTTTATTTTAAATTTATTGACTGTTGTTATATAACATACTTGAAATTTTTAACAAATTAATTATGTAAAAAACATTTTATACCATAGTTATAATTTTTATTATACATCAGAAAATGATCAAGATAGTCTTTTGGTTGTCACACTAAACTTACTAGCACAAAGATCGCGCGGCTCGTACGACTCGCGCGATGCGACCAAATTTACCTAAACTTGCAGAGCGTAAAATTGTGAAATGGCTCTTAAATATCTATAAAGGGTTACAATGTTTTTGCTTGACGTATTAATACATTAATTATTTTATAAGTGGAGAATTAGTAACTCAATAAAACTTATTTTAATTTAGACATTAGAGCAACACCAGCGCCGGAAAGACATATACCAAGCGTTGACAAGTAATATGGCTGAGATTTTTGCGTTCTTCATGCGTCTTATTGAATTACATGTGCAAGAATTTAGAGAGAAAACATCATCAGGAGATTATGTGGGTGCAGCTAGCAACGGCAAAGTTGTTCAGGTAATTATTAAAAGTATTATTAATTGTGCAAAACTTCTGGTTTTGTACTGGTCTGGCATTGACTAGCCCGTTGGCGCAGTTTGTAATGGCCCTGCTTCCTATTCCGCGGGTTCTGGGTTCGATTCCCGCTTGAGTCTGGGTGTAATATTTGTATTTATATATGAAACTATTTCTATGTATATTTACCAAAAAAAATTTTTTTTATATCAGTCTGCTGTTACCTATAACACAAGCATTAAGTTGCTTACTTTAGGAACAGACGATCATGTGTGTATGTTATAAGATATTTATTTATGTACTGTTTATCTTAAATATTGTATTTTATTCACATTATATTTATTAATTTCTTATTAAGTGACTATGCTATACTATCTTTATCTTTAAAACTTAATAGTGACCGTTCTGTTACATAAAACAGTAAAATGTTTAATAGCCTGTTTTACTTTTAGTTGATGTAGCTTTCTAATGATCAAACATTTAAGTTAATTCTGATTTTATCATTAATAAACATTTCAATGAAACTCTTTTCAATATGAATATTATTAATAAAACAAAACTAGCGACCGCCCCAGCTTCGCAGGGGTGCAATGCTGATACTAAATATAAAATATTTGCAATGTAAGCTCAAAACTATGTGTTTATTTACAACATCACATTTGAAACCTCTAAACCTCCTTACCTTTCTCTGGAATCAATCTACTACTACTAAAGAAAACCGCATCAAAACCCGTTTCGTAGTTTTGAAGATCTAAGTATACAGACAGCAGGAAGCTACTTTGTTTTATACTATTTTATACATTTGACTTTGATCAGAATGTACTGCCATTCAAAACAAAGTAAATATCTGATATTTTATTGATACTTGATTTATATTTATTCATATATTTAAGTTGTTAATTAATTTAAGACTTGCTCAATTAATCTTGTTATCTATATGTGTTTCAAAGATGATAGGTTTTTAATATCGAACAGATCATGGGTAAAACAAATAATTATTTAATATAGAAAATAGGCTCAAAAGATAATTTCAATAGGTTTCTATTGAATATAAATATTTCCTAAAATAAACTCATATATAAAGTATAAAAATTGTTTGTTTCTGATTAGAAATTATTAATTATTATTTCAAGAATCAAGAGATAAATACTGCATTAATAAAGTATTGTAATACATTTCAGGTTGTTTTGTTAACATTAACTGGTTTTGTGGAATGGGTGTCTACAAACCACGTGGTAACAAACAACGGAAGACTGCTACAGATACTGTGTATCTTGTTGAATGATGATGTGTTTCAACTGCCCGCTGCGGAGTGCTTGCTGCAAGTCGTGAACAGAAAGGGTTCGGTAAGAGAATGTGTCTTGTGTTATTTAAATGCAATAAAGTTTAATACTTGAAAGATAATATACTACTAATAGGTAAGGGTGGTCCTTCTGAGTTTGTTATAGAAGTGAGTTCGAAAACTTGTTAATGTAAATAATAAAAAATAAAACGAGTAGTTTGTAGAAATTAATTGTATGGCGAATTGTTATTAGAAATATAATAATTTTATGCTTTACTTAAATATAAGTGTTAAATATATGACTTTAATCTCCACTGTAATAAATTAAACATTTTCTTAATTCGTATTTAACAACTGTCTAAAGTGATTTAAAATTGAAATTAGCAAATACAGTTTTAATGTGTATTAAAAATAATATAAACATTTATGTTTATCTGTTGTACAGACAAAAGAGCGGAAACCTTTAATGATATTATTCAGTGAAGACGCAATCTCGTGCATCCACCGCGCCGCAGTGCAGAGCATCGCCGCAGTCGACGAGCCTCACTACTTGTTCCTGAAGAAACTTTCACAGGTATGTTTTATCATTTATGTGCCGTTTAATCACCGCTTTAATCACCGCTAACCTTATTTCGTGATTGTACCTGGTCAAGAGTACTAATCGGGGCTAGCTACACTTAATTTTCAACTGCAGCAGCGTCTTCGGTACGATAAAGCCTGCCCTGCGGTCACCAACATGCCTGCACTGCGTGGTGACTATGGGCATCACGTATGAGTTCACGCCAATTTTGGCGCGATCTTATGGAGGCCTGTGAACAGCAGTGGACTGCGATAGGCTGAAGTGAAGATGATGATGAATTTTCAACTGTTAAAAAAATACTTCGATTACTACCACGCAATAATTCGATTTTATGCCGAAATGTCTTACATCATTTTGGAAAAGAGCTTCTCAACGCTTCAAACTAATGGCTCTATTTTTAGAAACATAGTTAAGAACCACGGCGTGGAAACTCGCTTTTATGAAAAAAATAAAAACTACATTGGTTTATCTGTTCAAGATTCGTTAAAATGCGAGTGACAGTTATTGGCGTCAAACTTATAATATTCCTTTTGCGTAAGGTGTTAAAAACGAAATGTTGCGCTCTTTGCTGAGCGTCAAATTTTTTTTCAGCCAGATGCACTGAACCTCGGCTAAATGTTTTTGATAATCTGATTTCAATACATGTTATGTAAGGCTTAGGTGCTTAGTTTTTACTTATGTATCTTTCCAGGTGTTAGCTGGCCTAGCTCAGCAACTCACCTCATTATGGAATTGTACGACAAATGTGGAGTCTTGGCTACCATTACTTCTAGAGACAATGCTTCTCATGATGTCGCACCCGTCGCTTACCCTAGCTCAAACAGCCAATTCAGTGTGGTTGGCTTTCCTCAAACATGAACACATATCGAAATTACCGCCTGTACTGGCAATGGTCCCGAGATGGTTACAAGCTGCTGCTCCTAAAATTCTCAAGGTAACTTTTTATTTATTTTACATCCAGTTATAAGAGGAAAATGTTTTTATAACGTCGAATTAATAATAATGTGAATCTATCGATTCAGCCTGTAATATCCTACTGGTCCATAGGCCTCTTTTTTCACGTAAGAGAAGGATTGGAGCTTAATCCACCACTCTGATCCATAGCGGGTTGACGAATGTATTCCCTACTGTAAGTAATAATCGCTGTCAGGTGTCTATGATAAAAACCGTAACCGACAACTTAACGTGCTCCCTGAGATATTATGGGGAGACCCACAAGGACAGACAATAAGATCGGAAATAAGTATTTGCATATACACATATATCCACTCCGAGCGGGAATCAAACCAACGACGGCCGATCTGAAGACCCCACCACGGCACGCGCACTAATGTGAATGGGAAATGTAAATTATGTACTCAAATATACTTTTTTAAATACTGAACAAAACTTTCGGTGGATCTCAGTATTCTGGAAAATTTTCTACCCATTGTATGCCTTTCAAATCTGGTCCTGACAATAGCAAACACAAATAAAAAAGTATCCAATTCGTTACAGTTGTTCGGAAGTTATGCGCGTACATAAAATTTCGGCGATACGTTTTGATTAATATAGAGAAATAAAATTTATGAAATGTTTGATTTTTAAAAACAAGCCGCATTTTATTTTTATAATAATATTTTTCTGTGCTAGGTGACGTACCCGTCATCACGAGTGAGCGGCGCTAACGACACAGTGGCTTACGCTTGCATGGATTATGACAGCGAACAAGAATTTGCTATTTTTTTCAGTCGTAGTCGAACTGAAATACTAGAAAGTTTTAGGTGAGAAAAATTAGTATTTTATAAAGTAAATAATACTTATACATTTGATAAGCTTTTCTAATATTTAGTAAACGATTAAAAAAAATTGTGATGATTTAGTAATCTTAACATGTACTTTAACTTGCCATAGATTCAAATATATTTTCAGTACAATTAAACTATCAAGTATTAAGTTGGTGCATAAATAAATTATCTCGTGCTTGTTATAAGGACATATGTATATATCGTAAGGTAATATCCATGCATATATCAAAATGGTAAAATTAATTTTTTTTAAACATTCTTTAATTTGAATTGGCCAGTAACTTCCCACTGTCGACCAGAAGCCTTTCTCTCCACATTGGAAAATATACATAAAACGTCAGAACTATTTCCTGGTGTAGTACGTAATCAGGGCCATATAGTACGTAATTAGGGCCATATTATAATAGAAACAATTTTACAGATACTGTATGATAGCGGCCCCATTGGTTACATGGTCGTTTGTCGAACAGTGGACCCAAACTGCTCTTGACAAGGTGGACTCGTGCCCACTGCAACTTGAAGTTACGCATCCCTTACATGTGGAGTGGGAGGCATTGGCACAAGTATGACATGACTAGAATTTATCTTTGTATAAAAAACATTAAACTAAATTTTAAATAGTAGTAAATTGTTAGACATCTCATTTTTATTTTATTGTGGTTATCGCATCTGTGTCATGTCATCATAACGATTGTAATGTCTACACTTTATAGAAGTGAGAGGTGGTATTTGAGGGAATGATAATGAGGTAGTTTATTGAGATGATTGTAAGTATACAAGGTGGTCGTGACAATACGACAATAATTAATACTGAGTATAGCTAGTAACATTCTCAATTAGCCTGCAAAAATAAATTAACTAATATCTCATAGTTTAGTCACAAAACACTTTTCTTTTTTTATAACTAAAACATCACCCCATATCTGTTATTAAGCTGTCATGTCCGACACAAGTTACGTATTTGAAACAATTTAAATAAAAATTGTAAATAATGTAATTTCACTAATCATGCTACAATTTAACGCAAAATAAACCTTATACCGTTGTTCATAAGACACTAGAATTATTATGTGGAGAGGTAATAATTGATTTGCGTTTTCTTTCTGAAATATTTCCATCGATTTCTTACGTATTTCGCACATCGTAATTCGTAATCGTAAGTAGGTCAGTGTGTCGCCGACTGCCGTTAGCCTGTGACGTGTTAAGGTATTTGATACCTCAGCGCTCGCGCAACATTCGATCTAGTGACGCCATTGTTTATAGGTACTCAAGTATATTTTTTGTTACTGTGAGATATTAGAGTGAGATTAAGTGAAGACACATTATTTAGGATATTTATTAGGTAAACTGTGCGAAATTAGACGCTTATTTGTGTGCAAATAGTAATATTTTTAATAAAAATGCCTCGCTATAATTATACGGCTTCAGAGTACACCGATATGATATTAATTTATGGAGAATGTCACACATACGCTGTTTTAGCGATTCGTTCATATCAAGAGAGGTATGAGCAGCTCGCCATTTTCGTGTGCCCCACTCGTGTCCACAAAATTTTGAAACTCGACAAACGTAAGCCTTTTAAATACAAAAAAGTACAGGCATTGTTAACAAGAGATATGTCTACCAGAGAAGAATTCCGTAACTCAATGTTACGAAAAAATGAAGAAATCCCCGACTTCCTCTTCAACGTAATGTGGACGGATGAAAGTACTTTTACAAAGAACGCTTTATGGAACCGTCACAACTTAAGGCACTGGAGCACTGAAAATCCGCGACTGACGAGAGACAGCTCGCATCAGTACAGATTTGCCATCGATGTGTGGGCTGGTATAAGAATTGGATGGTGCACCTGCACACTCCGTGATTTCTGCGAGAGCACGTTTAACCGAGATGTTTGAAGAGCGATGGATCGGCCGTTATGGCCCCACGAGGTGGCCACCGAGGTCACCAGACCTCACACCACTCGACTTTTTTTTATGGAGTTATGGTAAAAATGATGTTTACGCCACGGATGTAACTGATGTGGAGGACTTAAAAAATCGTATAATACGATCTTTTGATAAATTAAAAAGTATGGCAGTTAATGGTGACCTGTTATCAAAAGTGAGAAATAATATTTTACGTAGATACATTTCGTGTGTGCGAGTTCATGGTGGACATATTAAGAATTTTAAAATTTAATATCTTTTAATGTATTTTGTATGTGTTAATTATTCTGACAATCAAAAACAAATAATTGAATTATAATAGTGTCAAAGTATTGCGATGTATTATGTTACAGCGGCGAGAGGCTACCTGCCCGCCCGCCTTTAGTCAGAGGTCAGTGACTCTAAATTACAAATAGCGTACTATGTATTTTATTAATTTGTGATATTAAGTTTGTTCGAAAATTTCATTTTTTCAAAAACGGTTCAAAATATTTTCTGATAGTTTTATGATATTTCTATATACCAATACGACCTGTGTTTTCATTTATTGTCGTATGGTCGTGTACACCTTGTATATAGATAGAAATATAGACATCATATTATGTTGCAGTACGGAAATCTAAGGTATTTATTATCTAAGATTAATTATAAGTAACCTGTACAGTGATAACAATGGAAATTTGCAATATCGGATGAATGTTTGTTTATTTATTATATATTTTATAATGATATTAGTATATTTTATATTTGTGATTGTAAGTTTAATTTAACGGTAAAGATGCTTGGTGTATCAAAATTTATAAAATACCTACAACCAATGCTTAAAAAACTAATATGATAAAGAATAATGTCGGCTATCAGACATTTATCTGTCAATCTATATCTATCTATCATCATCATATTTCGTGTGGTAAAAAAAGGCATGGACACTGAAGAGCCCGTGGACATTGTGTAATATAATAAAGAAAAAAAAAATTGGCCAGATGATATAATATAGCCTAAAGGTATAATATAACCTGATGGTGTAATATAGGCAGATGATATAAAATAGCCTGATGGTGTAATATAGGTAGATGATATAATAGGCTGATGGTATAACCCAGTGGGACGCGTAACGCGGCGGGCTTGCGCAGGTGCTGGACACGGTGCTGTCGCGGCTGCTGCAGGCGGAGCCGCGGCCGGCGCCGGCGGCGGGGCTGCGGCTGCTGGCGCGCTGCGTGGCGTGCGAGCCGCGCGCGCCGCTCGCGCTGTCGCTGCTGCTGTCCTTCGTGTCCGCGCTCTTCGTGTTCCTCAGCTGCGCCTCCAGCCAGCTGGCCGGTGCGTGGCGCTTCTCCTCTACGCCTCTGCCGTGCCTGCGACGTCTCAGGGCGGCCCCTCGCTGTGTTGTGTCGTGCTCCCATAGCTTCCGCGTGTCCCGCAGGGCCGGGCGTGGGGTCGGCGGCCGCGGAGCTGCTGCCGCGCGTGCTAGACAAGATCTTCGCGGCGCTGGTGTACGAGGGCACGCCGCCCGAGGGCCGCGCCAGCCGCAACGTGAAGAATGTGCGCCGCCACGCCGCCGGCCTGCTCGTCAAGCTCGGGTTCAAGGTACACCATTTTTTTTTTCAATTTCTTAGAAATACTTTTACGCACCCTCGGTCTCCGACCTCGTCGGGATTTAGAAAATATTTTTATGAGCTATTTAATATGAGCTTTTGATAAAGTCCCGTTGATATCTTTTTATATACATAAAAACAAAATTAAGATGAAGATATAAATAATATATATATACTGATGTTTTTGATGTCTGGACGTTTCAGTAATTTTTTTTTTTTTATACAGTATCCCTTACTACTGCTGCCTGTATTTCCAAGGCTTCACGAATTAAGTCAAACGGCGCTTGCGCGCCCCGATCTCAGCGCCGTCGAAAGTGTTACATTACAAGAAGCTCTACTACTCATCTCCAATCATTTTTGTTGCTACGAGCGCCAGAGCGCTCTTGTCGCACAGGTATCATTTTTATTTATTCTCCTTTTTTCAACTAAGTAAATAACGTGTATAACTTAAATTATGCAACAAGCTTTTATATCATATAAATTGTGTGGAAAGGTTAATTTGATCATTTTAGCACATTTAAATGAATACATTTTTTTTTTTAAATATATTTTTTTAATTAATTTCTCTCATCTGACTGTAATCATTCAGGTCCTCGGCGACTGCAGGGAGCGGTGGGCGGCCCTGAGCCCGCACCTGCAGTCGGCGGCGGGGCTGGCGCGCCTCGTGGGGCTCGACGCGCCGCCCACGGACGACGACCCCGAGCGCGCGCAGGCGCGCCGCACGCTGCTGCACGCGCTCACACTCACTCTCGGCGTCGTGAAGCGCACGCAGGTTTATCTTTTTTTATAAAACTAGTCGGAAAAGCGTACGGCTCAGATAGGTTAGCAATTACCATACCGCAGTATAGATAGTCTGCAACACTAGAAGCATCGCAAGCGCGTCCCCGACGCTATCCCCAGTCTCCCCGGAACTCCGTTCACCTCACTCACCACTCAGCGCAGGAACACGATAGTCCTCGAAAGCAATATCATTTAGCTGTGATCTTCTGTAAAGTATCTGGAGTCAGATCGCGCTAGGTTTTGAGCGGGACACTTCCCACCCTAGGTGCCCGCCGACCCGGACAAGGCGGCGCGCGGCGGGTTCGGCGCCGGCGTGACGGCGGCCGGCAACCCGGTGTGGCGCAACCCGTGCGGCGCGCACGTGCTGCCGCTGTTCCCCGCGGCGCTGGCGCTGGCGCGCGCGCTGCACGAGCTGCACGCGCCGGGCGCGGCGGCGCTGCGCCACCCGGCGCACGCGCGCGCGCTGCAGCCGCCGCCCGCCGAGCGCCGCAACCTGCTGGGCCTGCGCGACGACGCGCCGCCCGCGCCGCCCGCCGCGCCGCAGGACCGCATGCAGAACCTGCTGCACACGCTGCACGACAACGTGCGTATCTGTCTCTGCGTATCTCTACATGTCGCGCTCGCCTGACGGTCAAAGGCGGTAACGGTTTTGCACAGCTTTTGTTGAATTTTGATGCCTTCTATTAATACATTTGTAAAATATATCATTAAACATAGGTTTGAACATTAATATTATAATACCATGTTAGAAGCTATGCTTTGACGCAACTAATTAGAGATTGCAATCCGGTGTCATTTTTAATATGACCGAATCTGGCTGAGCTGGCTGACCGACGGACTGCCTGACTAGTTTTTGGATAATTATATAAAGAACCGACAATGAGAATCTCAGTTTCAAAACAAATTATAGATATATCAAATTAAAAATAAATATATTTTAATGAACTTCTATTAGAGATAACTACAATAGTACCTATGGGAAGAATTTCTCAGCTTCAACATTTGATCGAATTAAATCGAGTTCTTCAAAAAAAAAGGAATTAATTGTATTAAGGGTGTGATAGACGTGCGAGTAAGTTCGCGAACTTGTGGCTCGACGACCTTTTTCGCTCGTGTGTCACCCTAAGTACGCGTACTTTAAAACCGCCGAGTAAATTCGTTGGCAATCCGACAAGTTTGAAATTTTGCTCGTAACCCGCCTCCAATCGTACGTGTGACTTTCAAACTAGAGAGTTTCGAAAAAGAGAGGAGGTTCTCAATTCTTTTGTACTTTTTTTATGTATGTTATCTCAGAAGTTTGACAGGGTGGACCGATTTCTATGATTTTTATTTTAATCGAAGGATGTGTCGTGTGGTCAATTTGATTGCGATCTAACAAGTAAGTTTTAAGCTATTTCTAATAATTGCGTATTTACTTGACTGTTTTTTCTTCTGCCTATGATGTGTTACATGTCGATGTAATTGAAGTCGGTTTTTTTTTTGTTTGCGAGCGAACACAATTATGTTTCGCCAGTCCGTGGAGGCGCAACACTTGTAGTGTAGGTATTAGTAATTTTTGTTACTTTTTATTGAGAAATTACTGAAAATAAATTATTTCAGACCTTCATCTTTTTTGGTTTTTAAAATGTAATACGATACAATTCCTAAATAACACAAATCTTCTTCTGTCGAGGACTCCGATTTTCACGAGCCAGAATTTCCTCTATAGAATAATTTTCTAACCAACTTTTAAAAGTGACTGCAGATCGAACACTTCCCGCTGTAGCAATAATGTTAGTTAATAATGTTTTAATCCAGCTTGCTATTATTGTGCGTGAAGCACATTTTGCTAAACCTCTAACTGTAACAAATAAATTAAATATTACTGCAGTATCGCGCCTGTCGCTCAACAAGTTAATTGTTCTTTCTATCCAAAAAATAGGATTGAGATCATTATTCTCTAAATTTGGAAGAAGTGTCTAACCAGATTGTCTATAATTGCTATTATCTGTTTTGGAACCAAATTGAGACCAAAACACGATAGTTTGATCAGACTTTACGTAATGGTTTTCGTCAATCAAAAGTAGAGTTAGATCATGTATGACGTCTACCTGAACAAAGTAGTAATGAAATTGCACAATGACGTGATACTTGAAAAGGATTTTAACAATTTACTTTGTAACTACTAAGATAACATGTGAGCTTATTAATATTCCATACGGGTGGCTTGAAAGTTTTTGGCATTTTTAAGGACATTTATTTTAAAATATATTTAACTAGTACATGTGAGCTTAATTTACTGGAAGAATTTGTTGTTACATAGTGTTGACACAACTGATTTATGTAACAGGATAGTATTGTATGAAAGGTTGTTAATCAAATACAGATCTGATAAGAATTGAGCTAACTGGGCTCCAGTAGGATTTATTGTATCAATATTTTTATTAATAAACCCTGAACACCAATGATTCCATGCAAATTCATACGTTTTTAATGTAGATATTCGCCATGAATTTTTAAGTAGAGATAGTTGCTCAGTATTCCATGTACTTACTGCCTCAGACCATCCCCACATTTCCACACCTCGAGGATGATGGTTTCGACTTTGGGAGGTGAAAGTCCTGTCGAGGTGTCGATTAGGTTTTTGTTCAGATTTCTCAGTGTTAATGGAGCTGCTAGGGCTCGCGCTTTGAGGTCTGGACGCCAAAACACTTTCTCCCATCGAGGAACGAAGACAAGAAATACTCCTGTGGACTAATTGAGGTGAGTCAGTACTTTCGGGACAAGAAATGGTGGTGGGAATACCCACGCTAGTTGAAAGTTCCACTGAATGCTGAAGGCGTCGTGGAATAGAGCTTGTCTATCCGTTAGATCTAGAGACACATAATTGTGCACTACGTGAGCTCTTGCTCAAGCGAACAGATCTACAACGGGAGTCCCTCATTTCCTAAAAGCCATCTCTACCGATGCTGATAATAGATGCCACTCTGGTGGACGTCGATACCGTGACAGGTGATCGGCGTGATTGTTATATATGCCTGGTATGTGATGTATCTTGAAGTGTATCTGTTTCTGATCTAGAAGCTCCAGAATTCGATAAGTTATATCGGTTAGGACTATCGACTTCGTTCCTCCTTCGTTCTGTACATAAGAAACTCGTTTTTGCTATCGCTTTTAATAAGGATCGAGCTGTGGTGCAATAAGTGAATTTGTTTTTGTATTGCGTACAATACGGTTAGCATCTCTTTTGCATTGCAGTGCATCGCTTGTTCTTTTTGTGACCACCTGCCTGAAAGGGGTAGATTGTTGAGCTGTGCACCCCATCCCTGATCTGAGGCATCCGTTGTAAAAAAAAATTTTTGGAGGAGGACAATGAAGAAGCGTCGACAAGTGACAATTCCGCGTCCACCATCATAACTCGTTTGTTACCTCTTGGGTCAGTAAATATTCTTTGACTGGGAGATTTTGTATTGTATGCATAAACTTTAGTAGTTGGCGGTGATTTAGACAACCTCGTGGTACTGCAAAGCTGGCAAAATTTAACATTCCAACTATTTTTTGAAGAACCTTTATAGATATTTTCTTGTTGATGATGACATTTTTTACGTTTTGGACTATTAAGATAGTTTTGTCGTTCGGAAGGGATTTCAAATTTTCCCACGGTCTCCACGATATACCCAGATAAACCAGACTTTTTACGGTCTAAAGTATGCATTTTTTGAAATTTACTTGCCAACCTGTAATAGCTCTACTGTCTGTTGTGCATGACTGTAAAGCCTCTGCGTATCTTGATTTACTATTAAAAAGTCGTCTAGGTACACTAGTATTCTTTTGCTCTACCTTTTTCGTAATGTTTGAGCGACCCAATTTATGAGGATAGAGAATGTTTTGGGTGCTGTGCTTAGGCCGAACGGTAGGCCTATTATCTCTAAAACTTCTTGATTGTACACTAGACGTAGGAACCGTCTGTGTGATATTGAAATGTCATATTCAAAAATATAAATTATCTGTACTCTCGAAATTCGTATTTTAATAGTTTTAATGTGTTTATAGTCTATTTCACGTAGGATGGGTACGGTGACACATGTCAAATTACCTCTATAGTGAGGCGACCATGCATAATTAATTGATGTAATTCGATTATCGAGTACAAATGCGGTTAACCTTTAATCAATTATATAAAAAAAAAAAATTAACTGCTTATTAAAAATTAATCATCGCTATAGTGAATAAATAATATTTTAAAGGTGGTGTTAAACGCGAGAAATGAATTATCGACAAACCCATTAACACAGCTCACGTGGCAAATTATTAGTCGTCCGCCTTTACCCTCCGGTACTTTAGTCGAAGAATTAGCAGTGTCGCCTGTCCATACTTCGCCAACAGTATGATTGGCGTTCAACCATGTCTAGTCAAGGAATACTACGTTGTTCCAATTCGTAATGTTTTTCGCCTTTTTCTAATAATGTCACAAAGTTTTCACGCACTTTTCCGTTTGTTAACTTTTTTTTATTTTATGGAAATCCAATTTTATTTAAAAGTTGCCATAACGATGTCACACTTCCATTAAATAATTTAGCACCTTTCAAAGACATTAATTATTGTAAAACTGTGGGCAACTCATTTCTCCGCTAATAATCATATTCAACCTCAACGACCAAACATTTATTTCCTTTGCCTCTTTTTGGGAGTCGATAACTTATTATCTTCCATATTGGTGTCACCATACTTTTCTTTACTTATTTTTGACACTAAGCTGTGTGGCTACGGCAATAAAGAATATAGCCACCAGCGTCTCTTCCCGTGGGTGTTGTAGGAGGCGACTAAGGGATAACACAGTTCCACTACCACCTTGAAACTTATAAAGCCGACCGATAGCGGGATAACCATTCAACTGGTGGCTTTGAAATACACAGGCCGAAGACGGGCAACAGCGTCTTCAGTGCGACAAAGCCGGCCCTGCAGTCACCAACCCGCCCAGCGTGCAGGTGACTATAGGCAACACACATAAGTTCACGCCATTTTTTGGCACGAGCTTGTGGAGGCCTATGTCCAACAGTGGACTGCGATAGGCTGAAGTAATTTTTGACACTGTATTACGCCTAATTTCAAGTGCCTGTGCAACTCGATCCACTATGTGGTTGACAGATAATAATGGACCGCTATTTTCTCACTCCCGTTCAAAGTATTCCCGAAAGCATACAACCAATTGACTGTTTGAAACGGTCTTCTTTTGTTCTTTTCGGCATTTTACAGAACAGAACACACACACAAAATGAATAACTAAAAATAATAATAACAGAACTTAACAACAATAAAACAGCAACAAAAACAACTATAGCAACTGGAAAAATCAAAACACGGGAAGCATACAAGAGGCAGAAAGTACTAATTGAGATATCTCGAGTCAGTGAGATGACGCGATGCACAAGATGGCCGTTACGATTATTTATTTTAGCCGATTACTACGTGTCAACCCCTATCATTAAACGTTTCGTTTCATGCTTGTAATTTTAAGTTATCATTTTTTCTGTACCTTTTTTATTTGGTTTAAAATGTAAAAACGCATATATAAATACAATTTCAATCTAATCAAGCATTATTATTTGCTTTGGAAACTAATTGGTGATTTTTAAAAATGTATATTTATCCGATTTGTTGAAAATAGTGAGCGTGTATTGGAACATATCAAATGGCAACGTACCCATCCTATGTGAAATAGATTATAAAATGATAAATTAATATTTCTTTTTAGTGAAATAAATAGTAAATGGAGTTTTACAAATGTTTGTAAGCTAATGTGTTGTGAAAGTGAGTGATAAATACGGAAAAAATGTGAATTACGTATTGACAGGGGTTTCTTTAGTAAATAAGACAGTTAAAAAAATAGACTTTATACTCTTTTGTTTATTATTATAGAAGTATAATAAGTCTTTGAGAACAGAACTTTGTACCTAATTTAAATTAATTATGGTTGAATTTCGACCACTGGGCTACCACTATTAATTTTAAATGTTTGTCATGTGCGGAATCGAACCCGCAACCGCCAGAGCAACAGCCATAAATTTGTGTTGTGACCGTTGGGCCAACGCGTCGTCATATAGCTTATAGAAATAGCTGAAAACTGTTAGTCAAGTCTTTTATGTAAGTTTCAAAGGACTCGTATAGTCAAGAGCCACGCTTTTATTTTTAATAGAGCAGTTGTTTTCTCAAAATATGCAGTCACTAGATCCGGCAAGTGTATGATGACCTTCTACGTAAGCACAGCCGTGAACCGTTTGAGTGTTGCGAGAGTAGAGTGTAATATAGAAATGAACCCATGCGGCGCCAGGTGTGCCAGCTGGTGGGCGCGGCGGCGGCGTCGCTGGGCCGCGAGCTGTACGGCGCGGCGGGGCTGGCGCGCGCGCTGGCGACGGCGCTGCTGGGCGCGCCCGAGCGCCTGCCCGACCACTGGCTGCGCCGCGTGCTGCGCGCCGCGCTGCGCCCGCTGCTGCTGCACTGCCCGCCCGCGCACTACGCCGACGTGGCGCTGCCGCTGCTGCAGCACCTCGCACCCACACGTAACCCGCCCCACTACCCCACTACCCCACTACCTGCTCCTTCACTCGCTCATTCTTATTTACCCTGGAAATTGCACATACTAAACGATTCATTCATACTTAATTACTATTATTATTCATATGATCACGAACACGATTCGACCTGCAACATGCTGTCGACTGAGCATAAGCCTCTATCTCCATGTACGAGAAGGATTGGAGCTTAACGGTCAATGTGGGTCAACGGATATACTATGAGTAACTATCGCTATGGTGGCGCATTAACTGACAGCTTTACATGCCCAGTGTTGAGACCCACAAGTTAGACCTAAGACTGGATTTTAGTGTGTTTCTTTGTAGCGCATACATGACACATGAACAACTTCACCAGAGCAGTTTTTATTGTAACTAACTTTACAATTGACATGACCTAGTAAATTGCGTACAATAATAATCAATAAATTAATTTTTAATTTTACTATGGTAATATTTCAGTACTAGTCCACCTAAACCAACGCTGGGAGTATGTGACGTCACTGTACGAGTCTGGCAAGTTAGAGGAGGAGGGTGGGAGTGAATCTCAAGAAGTCCTCGAGGACATGCTTGTGAGGCACCTCACTAGGGAGTACCTGGAACTACTTAAGGTGACTACATTTCTTTACTTTTTCTTATTATGAAAGCAAAGTGAAATTTTCCATTTACCAATATTACTACTAGGGAAGCAATACTGTATTGATCGCGTTTTGTTTCCATGTCTTGTATGTATGTATGCACTTGTATGATCTCACAATAATTTGAAAAAAAAAAAGAATATTGACCATCTTCGTTATTATTACTCCCGTCAAATATTGTGTGGACTGATATTTTGTCATTTGTACAAATAAATATTGCGTAACTTTATTGATCACTTTTTTATAAATTTTCTACATTATTGTGTATTGTCCGACTTATTGCCGTTTCAGATCTTAATGGCAAACTTGCTGCCTTCCGGAGTGTCGCGCTCCCGCCGCGTATCGTTTTCGTCTATATTAACTGTTTCTGATAAACATATTTTAGGTATCTCTGGTTGAGGGCGGCATCAGTAGTGAGCCGTCCGTGGACATGGATGATGAGAGCCCACCCCCTAACCCCGGCCGCGCGCCCGAACAAGTCTCCGAGCTCGGCGCGCTCATACTGGCCGACCGCGTCGCCGGCCCCGCCGTGCTGCACACGGTGAGTTCGCTCTCCGCTACTGAGGCTCCCGCGTGGACATCCTCGGGCATTCGTTAATGGGGATAGCTGCTGAGTAGCATCGGCCCTTTTTAACCAATTTCAAAAAAGCAGAAAGATTCTCAATTCGACTGTACTTTTTTATGTTATGGGTAGCTTTTTAGTAGGAGTACCGATTTTGATAATTATTTTATTTAGAAAACTGGTCATTGTCTTGTTTTAGCGAGATCTGACGCGTTGGTTTTGTATTATCCCTAATAATGTCCTTACATTTGTACTGTACTTGCTGATGGAAATTGAAGTCGGTGATTTTATTATTTGAGAACAAACTATTATTCGTCTAAACGGTTGAAGCGAACATATTTTTCTAAATTCATCAATCATGTCAATTTCATTTTCATTTTGTGCATTTTAAATGCTCTTGTATTTTCAAATAATTATTTAGTTCTTATGGAATTTTTCACATTTTTGTATATTTTAGCTATTTCCATAGTGTTGTCTTACGGCCTGTTACTGTGGGGTAATGCTACAGATATTGAGACTATTTATTTTGCAAAAAGGGCTTTTCATAGCAATTACGATCTTGGAGCTCGAGTCTCCATATGGGATGTTTTTCAAAAGATAGACATATTAACAATTACGTCGCAATATATTTTTGATAATATTATGTATATTCACCATAATATTCATTATTTTGAAATAAAAAGTAATAATCGTATTGTAAACACGAGAACAAATAACAAAATTGTAACTTGCAAGTTTCCGACTGCGCAAAGTAAACGTCTCATTTCTGGGTTATGGTATTCGCAGTTATAATAAAATCCCACAAACAATTTTGGAATTGTCTCAACATAAATTTAAGGTTTTTATTTAAAAAAAAAAAATATATTAATAGATGAAGCGTTATTATTCGGTGAAGGATTACATGGTTGATAAAGATGGCTTAGTGACGCTGCAATCATGCAAGATATTACTAATTTTATACTAAGACACAGTTATATTATTTTCAAAGGAGTAATTGCGGAGTTTCTTGCCGTTACTTCTCTGCAGAATCTACATTCCGAATCGGTGGTAGCTTTACTTTTACAAAAATAATAAATATTTTGAAAGTTTTAATTTGTAAAATGACGATTCGAAAGTGCTCATTGAATAAAGTTGTTTTTGATTTAATAATAAAAATAATAATCTTTATTTCGGGACTAGCCCATATAGTAACAATGATGCTTATAGTCTAATGTTAGTACAATTACATTTAAATAATTAAATAATTACATTTTAATAAAATTTTTAATTAACAATAACTATATTAAATATTTCTTAATAATAACAACAATTTTAAAACAACTAAAATGTGCATTCCTTTTTAAATATTATATTAATGTGAATTATAATTTAATTATTAATTTATTTATTTATCATTTCATTATCATTATTAACAATTTATAATTAAGGAGTTAAATACAATGAATTACAACACACAAAACACAAAATAGACATGAAAAAAAATATTTTTAGGAGAAACAACTTATATATTTTAAAAAAAAGACAGAAAACCGAACACTTAACTTCTATTTATTACTCATTTTTATAAATATAACAATTATCACAAAAATTAACCTTAACCACTAACTTAATCGAAAATAATGACCGAGAATTACAATTTAAATTAACCAAGCAAACAACCGTTACTTTGAATATAAAAATGATCAACGCACTCGTCATGAAACAACAACCTATCGTTCCGAAAGCCGAGAAGCAAAAGAGCCCTCTGAACGGGTAGGGACTGCTTTTATAGACGTTGTTGCATGACGTTACAAAACGTATTAGTGTGTAGGGAACTATTTTTATTAACACTGTTGCACGACGTCACGAAACATATTAAAATAATCGATATTATGCTAACAATATATATATCAAGTTAATCAGTATCATTCAATCCTCCTTTCACTCTTCGTGGCTTTGGCGTGGATTTAGATTTCGAATAATATTTTCGTTAACTCACCCGCTGCCAATCAATCAGTAGTAAGTACAGCGACTGGCCCGTGTGCGCAGGTCCTGCGCGCGCTGACGTGGAACGACTCGACGTCGTCGCTGCGCGCGAGCGCGCTGGCGCTGCCGGCGCTGCGCGCGGCGCTGGGCGCGGGCCGCGTGGGCGCGGGCGAGGCGCCGGGCGCGCTGGCCGCCGTGCTGCACGCGCTGCGCCTGCACGGCCAGCACGACGCCAACCAGGCCGCGCTGCTGGCGCTCGCCGTGCAGGTCACTCGCTCGGCTCTTTTGTCCGCTCGCGACATACCTTTGTATTGCCCATACAGATGTATGCCGTGCTCTTGGCGTTTGTGTTTGTGTATTGGGAGTGCTCCCTTACTCCCGGTATAAGACTAACTTTTAGTGAGGGTCATTGAGAGTGAAGGGTTTATTAAAAATTAAAGTACCCAAAGTGGGTCCTCCGGATAGCCAAGCCAAGCTTTTAGTTTTTTTTTTTTGAACCCAGCTCTAGTAAAATTAAAGTCATTTGTTTTAATCTGCCTAGCAAGTAGCCACTGGCCTAGGTGGGGTACACCAGGAATGGAGGATTGCTCGAAATCTGGAGCAGCCTATCTGGGGAAATACTTTAAAATAGCTAAATAATACTACTGCCAAGTAGTGTTTTGTTCCTGTGGTGAGTGAGGTGAACAGAACTCTTGGGCACGGGTTGGCAACGCGCTTGCTATGCTCTTAATGACCACGTTTGTTGTTACCTTTTAAGTATAAAAAACTAAAAAATATATTAGACTATGTTTGTAAACGTACAGTATACCATTCGGCGGAACCGTATGCTTGTTGTTGTACCTCCGCAGCATGCAATAAAGAGACCTAAATGGGAGTGTCCCCGCAGACGTACGAGGCGCTGCGGCCGCGCTTCCCGGGCGTGGCGTGCGTGCTGCGCGCCATCCCCGACGTGGACGCGCACGACCTGCAGCGCCTGGACGACAAGCTGGCCGCGCCCGCCGGCAAGCCCGCCAAGATCGACAAGAGCAAGCGCGACCTCTTCAAGAAGATCACCGCCCGGGTCCGTACGCTCACTATACTAGCTGCACTGCCCTAACTATCACTTCTACTACTATGGATATTATTTTACAGCAGGAGGTATTATCGCCTGTTTTGCCTTAATTAAAAAAACTAACTTTCAATGGCGAATAGAAAAATCTCATAAATATAATGAAATTAGATGGTTAAAATCCATCAAATAGCGTTATCCACGGAACGGTCAATTTTTGATATGATATTCAGAAATGTTTATACTGCCGTATTTAGTTATAACGCAGTAAAAGTAGTTTTTCACTACTTTTATGATTTTGACGCCATTCATTATATTTCTTTTATGATTACAAATATTCTTGTGTTATATTTCAATAAAGATTATCAGTTTATAGAAATCCAAAACTTTGAACTAAATTTTCGGAAATTTCGATATTTATAATTTACTGCCTTTTTACTTAAGCACGACATTACAGTATCATAGTAAAGAGGTAGTTATTGTTTAGTTACTATGAATTTGAATGTGTTAATTAAATATGAATGTGTTTATATATTGCTCCGCTCTTATGGGTTGCAGTAAGATGACCTGCTTATCAATAGACTTTCTAACAGGAGGAATTTTATTTTTGAAGTTGCACTTCTTTTAGCGCGTTAGGAAAAAATGATAAGAGTAAATTTTTACGGTGCGCACGCACACCGTCACAAAAAACCGACACCCTGAAGTTAGCTAGTGAAAGAAGAAGTTAGCAACGTGAAGTTAGCTAGCCCAATGTAGTATAACTTCTTACGTGCGTACATAAGTACACACACTTTTTTTTGTAATTTTCGTCTAAAAATGTGTCTTAAATACTTGTTGAACTTCGACAGCGATGGAGTAGTTTTATTTCTATATATTCAGTGAAAATAAATATTTTTTTATTACTTTCAGTTGATTGGGCGAAATGTAGGACAGCTGTTCAAGAAAGAAGTATTTATATTAGATTTGCCCACTATGAACATACCTAAGGAGAAACCGCGAAGTGCACTGGATTCAGCGGAGGGCACCGGACTAGAAAACCTATTTAATAATACCAACGCGCCGACATAGCGAAGATATGCTTAAATGCATTCGAGTTAAATTTTAATATAAGCGGACCCATGCGAACGTGATGGTTAATTTTAATTTTTTGTATCTGATAGATACAGTAAGTTTATATTTGTATGTATATTTTATACTCAATTATTTTTTTGTTTTCTCATATTTAAATTTCAGTTTATATACAACAATTTTAAAGTTTTAACTTTGTGTCTGTTGATTCACGGTCGCTTGGAATCCTCGCATCAAACAATGCGCTAGCCATATCCTACTCGCAATGGTAAACTAATTTCTGTGAATATTATCCATTTATATGTTAATAAATTATATGATAAAATTATACATTTTTTTTAATTATAAGATATCTTAGCAATCAATAGCATGTAGTAAGCAACTAACACTTGCACAGCAGCAGTGTTTTCATTGATGCCACATCATCATATGGTGTCAATTTCGAATGAGGATGTAAGCCTTAAACCTAGGGTTTGTAGGTACATTGTCTGCATTTTTTTCTCTCTTTTAGTACGGAAACAAACGGTATTACTATAATATACAGAATGACAAACAAAATAGTATCACTGAACTAAAAAAGTATCCGATATTACAATAGAACATATAACAAAGTTAAGAAGAGATGTTTAATATTAACAGTTCCATATTAAATAATAATAATTACAATAATTATAACAGATTGATTTATAATAGCGAGAGAATAAAACTCAGAACTCAGTGATACAGAAATTTTTAAATAAATAAGGACAATATCAAATAAAATAAAAGTTAAAAAAATATAATTATAAATAAAATTAAAATTAAATTTCTGTATCGCTGTGGCTTACGTTCATTTATTAAATATACCATATTTATTGCCTTTTTAATCAATAGTTTCGATGATTCGACCCTAAAAATAATAATAAAAGGTTTCTCTCATTCCATGAAAAGCGTAGGTTATATATATATTAAAAAAAAAAACTTGCATAAATATATAAATAATTTATTAATTTACTCGTAAGTATAAATCAGGTGAACGCCCACGTCGACATTAGTGCCGTTCTGGACGAGCTCAACTTTGTTAGCGTCGACATCTACTTTAAACACTGAGTCGTTATCCAACAAAGAACACTTGGTCTGGTAATCGCCGATTACAGGGATTTTCCGCGGACCGAGAACTGGATCATTGTACCGCCATAACTTTAGACCACTCAAATCTGAAAAAAAAATTGATAATTATTTAAAAATTTTGCTCAGTTATATATATATCTTTGTTGTTGATGCCGCGTTGGCGCAACGGTCACAGCCATGGATTGTACCTGTTGCGCTGGCGGTTGCAGGTTCGATCACCACACATGACAAACATTTGTATTATTAAACATTGATATTCCAGGCTGAAGCGACGAGCAATTGTAGGTTAAAAAAGGTTGTAATGGTATGGATAATTAATATAATAATACCAGCTGTTCCCTTGCAGTTTAGCCCACGTTAATTTGAGAGAAAAAGAATTAAAATAAAAAAATCTATAGCCCATAGTTTAGGAAAATGGAATATCCAATACAAAAAAAAAAAATATTGAGTTATGGTACAGCAGGAAATATCTTGTTCAAAATCTGGAGCAGCCCGACTCGGGAAGTACGTCGCTCGAAGCAGTTGTGTGTTCATGTGGTAAGGTGACCAGACTTTGTAGGGGATTGGGGTAGGTCAGCAACGCGCTTGCGACGCTCTGTTGTAGGGCGGCGGCACTTTTTAGGGAGCGGCAAAATTTAACAATACTTAAATAATAAAAATATTTTGTAAATATTTGAATCATGTTATATTATTTTTATCGCAACTACGAATTCGGACCGATTAAAAGGAGCACGAAATGTTTAATTACAGATTTTGTGGCGAAGTCGAGGAATCGTTTACACCTGTATAATACATATTAAGTTGAATATAGTTTATTTCACGTATGGGGAAGTCCCTTTAAGGTACGGGGAAGTACGCGATACTTTGAAAAAGTTTGACAATTCAAAGAAATTTGACTAGCCCTTTGGCGCAGTTTGTAGTGACCCTGCTTTCCGCTCCGAGGGTTGTGGGTTTGATTCCCACCCTGAGTCTGGGTGTAATATAAATATTTATTTATTTGATACTTTGAAAAAGTTTGACAATTCAAAGAAGTTTGACTAGAAATTTGACTAGCCCTTTGGCACAGTTTGTAGTGACCCTGCTTTCCGCTCCGAGGGTTGTGGGTTTGATTCCCACCCTGAGTCCACCTGAGTGTAATATAAATATTTATTTATATATGTATTATTTATAATTATGTTTATCGAAAAAAAAAATTGTTGTTACCTATAACACAAGCATTAAGTTGCTTACTTTAGGAACAGACGACCATGTGTGTATTGTGTAGATATTTATATTATATATTATACTATCATATTGATGGATCGTCAGTTGTCCATTTCACATCGTCTCCTATCTTAACTATGTTACGCTTTCCAAATTGTAATTTTTGTGCAAATAAGTACGTGTAGTGGTTGTGAAATAATTCAACAACTTTATGAAAAATTTAATTTTCAACTGTGTGAGTATTAAATATTAAATTTATGTAATTGTATATTGGACTATCTGATGTGCTGTTTAAACTTTAATTTATTAAAATAAAATATAAAATACCGCCGATGTGCGAGTTTTACACTCGCGTATCCAGGGTTCAACAAATAGTCTAGTCAACAAGTTCAAAAACGTGTTAAATAGGAACAAAGCTACTAAAAATATGTGTGATAGCTCATTTTTTGAATGACGTCTAGAAAAATGTTTTTAAGGGTTTACTAGCACACAAAAAATTTGCTATTGTTATTAACAAAATAATATAAAGAGGGTATTTAGTTTTTCGTTAATAATTTTTCAAAATCATTATTTTTTTTATATTTGAGGGATTTTGAGAAAAGATCTTAAAAGAGGAGGAAATTACCAAAAAAAATTTCGCCTCCCGGAACTCTATCTCTATTATTTATATATATATATATATATATATATATATATATATATATATATATTTTTTTTTTTACTTTGAAAATAGTGCTCCGCGAGGTTGTTACGGCATAAGCGCGACGTCTAAAAAGCCGGTATATCACCTAAAATATTTTTGACGTGACAAAATCTAATAAATCGATGAACGCAGCGTGCACGAAAAGGGATTTTAGCGTTACGTTCATTGTATGTATTGGCCTATGCGTCCGAGAAGAAATGTTTTATTTAAGGGCGTACCCTATCTGAATGACCTCGCGCGTTTCAACTCGCTTGACCGCCCCCTTCCCGCTCTTCACCTGACAACTTTTACGTATTTAAGCGCGTGAGGTAAAATAAAACATCTAGCGGATTTGTTGCGTATTATTACAACGCGCAGTCATCAATCGATTTTATAGGCCGAGAGTTGATAACGCAAACAGATTAAAATACCTAAATATATTTTATTTATAATTCACTTCTAAATATATGTGAATACTAACTTTGCAAATTATTTAAATACGCTACAGAGTTAATTTGCAATTAGGGATGGACTAAAAAGAAATACCTGGATATCTATTTGTTGGTAAGTAATTTAATTAGTATAGATGTGCTGATTATAGCTTTGGCCGACTAGCCAAATAGTCGATTGTAAAGAGACCACTAGTCAGCGGGCCGAATAAATTAAAAAAAATCCTACTCTTTTTAACCAACTTCAAAAAAGGAGGAGGACCGTATATATTTTTTTATGTATGTTCGGGGATAACTTCGTCGTTTATCGACCGATTTTGATAATTCTTTTTTTTGTTGGAAAGGAGATATCTTAGGTGTGGTACCATGATAAGTAAACTAGGATCTGATGATGGGATCCCAGAGAAATCGAGGAAAACTCGAAAATCCGCATAACTTTTTAATGTACCGATTTTGACAATTTTTGATTTAATCGAAAGCCGATGTTTATCATGTGGTCACATTTAAATTTCATCGAGATCTGATTACAACTTTTAGAGTAATCTTTGATAATGCGTATTTACTTGACTAATTTTTTGTCTACCTGCGTTTTATTACTTGTCGATATAACTGAAGTCGGTTTTTTTTAGTTTGCCTGCAAACACAATTATTATATTGAGTACACATGATTAAACATACACTCATTGATTTAAAATTGTGATTTTTATTTTTAAATATGAATCGGTTACATTTTTGCTTTTATTTGAGTATATTTCTTAAATAATGTGTTCGGATCAATCCGTTTTTGAAGTATGCAGTCAATATAGAATTTTGTCAACTTTTGTTTTATTTCCTTCTGCCAAAAATTATCGTCTTTATTAACCCTTAATTAGGCGCATTAAGAAAATCACACAATTAGTCGCATGGGGTCTCGAGTGACCCCAAAAACAAGATTGAAAAAGGATTGTATGAAATAAATAAAACAATGATTGGATTATATAAAATATTAGTGTTCTTTATTATCATTAACTTTAATAAACACAAATATAGCTCTGACTTAAAATTTAAACAAAAAATGACAAACTTCTAACTACTCCTAAAACTACATAATTTTTGACTTAGCCGATTCGCTTATTTAAAAAAAATAATAATAAGTCTCATTAGCCGATTTTTTTTATCTGCAATCGACGCAGTATACTCTAAAGTATTGTTGAGAAACAAATTTACACCACTTATGACATTTGGTTGGCACTTTTTTGTCGTTCTTCCTAGGATACAATGAGCAACGTCCGCGCTTAGATATTGACTGATGCACCGTCTTTTTCATATCATGTGCTTCACGCAGCCATTTTTTTGTTGACGCAGTGACAGAAAGCTGCTAATACGATGCTTTTAGTGACTTTCTATAGGTGCTGCTGCCAATTTAAAAAAAAATCTGTCTTGTATGTGTAATATTCTTATTAACTTTCGATCTGAGTATGATAAATGCGTTGATGCCAGATAACTTTAGAAGATGACAAAATATAGCCAGATTTCTACTTCTCTTCCAAAATTATAACAACTGCAAAGTTGTTCATTGTAATCGACATCATTTTTGCCACCGATGATTCAGATGATATAACTTGACTATCTGCGAACTCTTCAATTTTACTACTAGAATCATGGGAACTATACACAGCGTTGCCGTTTACTAATTTGTCTTCTGAAGCAGAACTAGCAACATCTTGCTCATCGTCGGCCACCTCCAGCCATTCCAATAACTACCTATTATTAGCCACTTAAAAAATCAATAAATTGAAAATAAAAGAAAAAGTCTGTGCAAATAAACACAAAAATAGGTAAATTTAATAGCCGGTATATAAATACATATATACTAATAAAAAAATTACCAATTTACGAATATTAACGAAGTAGAAACATAAAAATAAAAACTTAGCTCCGCAAAAAAAATCACGTAAGTGGTCGCATGGGGTCAGCGCTCTAGAGAAAAGCGACCAGTGCATATGCGTAAATGTTCTGGAAGCGACTGATTTGCGTACCCTTAGGGAAGTTAGGAAGCTAGAGTGAGCGTGGGGGCGCTCAAATTTCTCAAAGATATATATTTTTCAATTTGAAATGGCCGTGACCCCATGCGCCTAATTAAGGGTTAATAATTTCGATTCTAAGCGATTCATTTTCACTGCCCCATACCGCATATATACATTTTTTGCTTTGTGTTACATGTAATTGACCTTGAATTTGGTAATACCAATTTTTGTTAATGTGGTATTGACCATTCTTATTTATTTTCCAGACGGTTATTTTTTTCTTCCTAATAGCTTCGTCTATGCCGATTCTATGCGCTGTAATGGGACATTTCACCTCAATGAGATGACGATGTTTGCCAATAACCTTGTGATTGTGGTCGTATGTATTTTCAGTGAAACTAGGCAAATTTATAGTTGACAACACTTCTTCAAGTTGTGACCGGCCACATCCTATTGCGATGGTACCAGCTACTGCACATGCATTCAAATTTAAATAATTGTCTTCACAGATATCATTTTCGATTGTAAGAGTTACGTTATACATTTTACACTGAAAAGTAAATAATGATATCAGACTATTTTGATTTTCTCCTGTTAGTATTATATCATTCGATGAATACGCTAGATGGCCATGTTTACAAAAGTTGAGTAATTTTTGAATTGAGATATGGCCACAATCTTCCTTCCGACGTGTTTATCGGATATAATTTCTTCCGGTTCCGTAGTAACAGTATACTGAAATTAAAAAAATAACTGAATCGAGAACAAAAAGTTGAACACATATTTTATTTGTTTACCAGAAAGAAAATGTGAAAGGTAAAATAATACAGTGATAACTAAAATGGAAATACCTCTTTTTCTTCACTTTCTAATCCCTGACAATAGGTTGAATTAAACCCATTAGTTGACTCTGCAAACTTATTCTTATGTGCCATAGGCGTAGTTAAATCTAGACCTTGTGGCACTTTTTTGAAGGTAGTCCTAGAAAAAAATATACATTTACTAAGATAATAACATATTTTACATTTTGTACACATTGAATTAAGATAACACAAAGACACATATCTACACACACATCCACGCAAACAAATACTAGTACACTTATTGCTGCATTTTTTTTTGGTACTATATAGGTATGTTTGACACACTAAAACATACATTCATAAATAATATACATACATATACAAATACTTTATTCGTCGATTATAAGTAGGTCTGTCATTTCATTAGATAGTATGAATAAAGACAAAAAGAATACACAATATAACATACATACATACATACATACTTAATTACATACACACATACATATAACACACAAAACTTATACTATTACGTAATCGATGCCTACGATTAAAATGTCACTTCCTGGCTAGGTACTCATTTTTCATTTAAACTAATCCTAAGTAAAAAAAGGAAATTAAAAGAAATAAATAAAAACCGACTGCATAAAAACTGAAAAGAAAGATAAACAAGTCCAGTACTCAATCTAGATTCCTATACTGAGTACTGGACTTGATTTTAAATCACTCACAGCGATTTAAGCAGTCGGGTTCACATACCGATTTACTTTTTTTATAACCGCACCAAGTCCGCAAAGCCCAGTCAGGAAGTGTCTAATAATGCGGTGTGACTCTTAGCATATTTTACTTACTGTGTGACATCGCAAGTTCGAAGTTGACAATTTTCTGAAGTTAAATCTTGGTTTTCTATATTTCCATCGAGTTGTTGTAGTACCTGTCTTTTTCTTTGAACTCTGTAAATAAAATAATAAGATGATTATTTATATTGTAAATTTTAGTAAATTTAATTGATATTATATTAATTTTATTAATACGTTCTATTGTATTGTAATAAACTTACAATCAATATAAAATTACGATAAAAAATCAGTACGTAATTAAGTACTTACACTGCGATTTTTATTTCCGTGAGCCTTTGTTGCTGATATCATTTCACTTTTGATACTTTCGGCATATTCAATTTACACAAGTAAACAAATAGGTAGTTTATTTCGTCCTTTCGCTCGCTTATAAAACTAAATAAACAGTATTTGCACAAGCAAATAAGTAAATGCGTCTTTTCGTTCACTTGTAAAACTAAAGTGTCTACAGTGTCCTATCACACAAATGTCAAAATTGTGGGGTCAATAAAAATAAAATAATAAACAATAAATGCGCGCGCGTCGCATCAAACGACACAAGCTCCTCATACAACGGCCGAGAGGCGAATGCTCCTCGTCGCCCGCGCAGACACCCGCTTGCCCGGTTTACTTACGAAATTCAATATTACAGATTTCTCAAAAATTATCTATTTAATTGAAAAATTGGCAGACAGTATTGAAGAGTAATGCATTATTCACTACTGGTTAAAGTTTCATGTCTATGCGTTGCATAATTAACGAGTTTATACTGATTTTAGACCGAGAAAAGCGTTCACGAAAAATTCATTTTCTCGTGATAAGGTAAATTTTTCAATATATCAGTAGACACAATTACAGATCAATTATCAAGCTAAAATATTGTCTTTAGAACTTTATTGTTTATTCAATGTTCAAGCATACTATAAGGAATGTAAAAACAGTAAATTCGGCCGGGTAGCCCCTTAAAACTAGCTGTGCCGTTGTTCATCCGCGTGGAATTTAACAGAAAAGTTTTTGTTCAGTTCGCAGTTATGACATTAAATAAGTGTCTAAAATAAAAGTAGCTTAAGTTACTCCTTTCTACATCAGTTATCTGCCAGTAAAGTCGAATCAAAATCGGTCTAGCCTACTACGCACGATTGTGCGTCAGTGAGGTACGATAATCGCTTCCCATCAGGCGACGTACGCTTTTTGCCGATCTAGTCTTATAAAAAAAGAACTAATAATTTCTGAGATTAGTGCGTTCATACGAGCGAACGTATGAACTGTTTCAATTACTCGTTAAAACAGATCGACACGCTCACCCTTGACGGCTTTGACCTCCTTAGCGAGCCGGGCCTTGAGCTGCGCCACCGAGTCCCCGTCGGCGAGCCCCAGCGCCGCGGCGAACAGGCCGGAGCGCGGCGCGGGGTTGGCGAGCGCCAGCGCCACGCGCCGCGCCGCCGCGAACGTCACGTGCGGCGCGCCGGGCGCGCACTCCTCGCGCGTCTTCTCGCCCGCCTCCGCGCTGTCCGCGTACTTCACTTCGATCGACTCCAGCTGAAACGTTGACCGGAATAAATAAATAAATATATATACAACACACACACGGTCGTCTGTTCCTAAAGTAAGCAACTTAATGCTTGTGTTATAGGTAACAGCCGACTGGTATAGCTATATTTTTTTTTTCGATATATATTCTTATAAATAATACATACATAAATATATTAAGAGTTTTTCAAATATTATTTGCTCAAATATCGTGTCGATTTGTGTATCGAGTTGTTTGTGTGAATGAGATTTTAAAACGTGTAATATTTTTCGATAGTCTGCCGATAATCACAGAAATCGCTCAGAGGGCATTTGAGGATTCACCTTAAGCGAATTTAAAATATTCTTGTAACGTTAGGCATTAGCGTAAGTTGCGACGATATTATAATTGTTTGTGAATGAAACAAATATATAATATAGGTTCTATATAGGTTCACGTCTGTTACAATTTTTGGTTCTTCTAGCTGAATGTAATTCAATATATGTATAAACAGTTGAAAATTCTGAACGACGTAATTAGTCAATATAGTTAATTAAACTGAATGATTCACAAGGAAAGAAAACAGAAACAGATATTTGTACAAATACGGCGGTGGTTAGGAGCATCAGGCTTAAGCAGAGATGGTTATACATACGCAGCGTTACGCCAAAGCTATCGTAATATTTCGTTCTATAGAGAGCTATCGTGTTCTTAATTGGATACTATAGTCTGTTCAACGAGAAGAGATACCAAATGTAAACAAAGCCCATCATTTTTTTATTGCGACGACGGAACAAACAAAATATAGTCTATCTCTTTCTATCTTGTTTGTTTGCTATCTGCTACATGTCTCTCTGCAAGGTCGAACGATATTTTAACTGGCCTTGAAAACAATCAGACCGCGGACGGCCTTTTGATTTTGTATTGTTTATTTTAATTTCATTTCGTGTTCTGAAGCGCTCGGGGTGATTTTTATATTTCGATAATTATTATTTAATAAGTATCAAATCTTAAATACATAATTATATTTAGTTAATTATATTTAATTCAGTAATTATCAAAATATAAATATATTCTACATTTTAAAAATTTGTATAAGTAAAAAAAAGGTTACAAAACCCTGCATAGTTGAATGACCTCGCATTTGGTTTGTTTACATTTTGTATCTCGGCTCGTTGAACGCACTATAGTTAGTATGTGTTTATACAGTAGGTATATATGAAATGGCCACGAGATCGACCAACACGGCGCCCGTGGGCCACACGCCACGGCCGCACTCACGTCCAGCGTCTGCAGCAGGTAGGGCGCGTTGTCCCGCAGCACGGCGGCCTCGTCGAAGGGCAGCGCGGCGGCGCCGCCGGGCCCGCGCTCGCGCACCGCCTGCACGAACGGCATCGCTCGCTTCATGTACCTCTGGAGCTCGGGGAGCGACGACAGCTTCGCGGATATCGTCTTGTTATCCGGCAGGCCCGATGGCTGAAAGCATATTGTTTGCTTATTATTATCGCTTTTAAACCAGTACGGTCCAGCTACAAAAGCCTAGAAACTACGAATTTTCCAGCGGTTAAAAATTTATAGCAATAAGTATCATTAATTCTTCTCAAGCTATTTGAAATCATCATCATCACTTCAGCCTATCGCAGTCCACTGCTGGACATAGGCCTCCACAAGTTCACGCTAAAATCGGCGTGAACACGTGTGTTGCCCATAGTCACCACACTGGGCAGGTGGATTGGTGACTATGACAGTGGGAGAGGGTGGCTGTATTCTTTACTACCATAACCATACAGCATAAATAAAAATAAATATTCGTCATGGTCATGGTTATGTTTGTAACTCTTTATTCATCTTTTTATCTTTTCCAATGATATTTAGAATAATTTAAAGGTAATCATGTGCTAGTTTGCATACCATGAAATTACTAAAACAATTCAACAACATACTTAAACTAACCGTTTTCAGTTCTTCCATAGTACTCAATATAATATGTTGCCATTTAGGATATTCTTTGGCTACCCAAATAATTGCTTTGGTAGGTTTGGGCTCCTGTTTGGCGACTTCACCTTTTTTAGGTTTCTTAACAGCACAGTGATTCTTGAGGTAAATCCGAAAAGAGTGAGCGGCTTCCATTAAGTAGTTACTGGCTTGTACTGCGACTTCATCTATTTCTCCCGCTACCGGCCATTGTTCATGGAGAATGCTCTCCTTCTGTAATATACGAAATTGAATTATTGATAAGAAAATTTAAAGAAAATTTTATAAACGTATCACAATTATATGTACTATATTTCGTGCTTACATTTTTGCGTACATATAAAGTTAATGAAATATATATTTGATAAAACACAGAAATAAGCAAGTAAATAACTTTCATCTTAATCAAAAGTTAGTTCTAATTGGAGTAAGGGGCAGTTTTCAAGCGAGTGCTATGAATTTATCTTGGTTGTTAATAGTCAAGCCTATTAAGGCACATATTAAATTTTCAAAATCATAATGGAACCAGAATTTTTTTTGATGTTTTTTGCAACTTTTATCCCCCTAACCCCATTGATGACATCTGGTAAGCTTTTAGACTACCCCACCAAACCCAAAAATCATGGGTATTATTTTTGTGCAAAGTAGATTAAAATTTTAGAGCATCATCTTTAAATATCTAATTAAATTTTGAAAAGTTAAGCATCGTAATATAAATTTCTAGACAGGCATCAAGGCTGCAGGGCGTTATTTTAGTGATATCTCAATATAGACCGCCCCTTCCTCCTTGTGATATTTTGTTGTTTTTGCGAGCCCCTCGCCCTTCTTACTTACATTATCCAAAAGTTCCCAAACATGTTCTGCAACGTGAGGACATATCGGGGACATAAGTTTCGCCTGCGTCGCTATATACCGCATCACTAGCTCTACATGCATGCCGTTGTCTGAGCAAAGTTCCCTGTATTTGTCTCTAGCGGCTTGAAGCTCGAAGAAACCAGTCTTTAGAGCCTCTTTGAATAACATTCTTTTGTAATTGTCATCGGTTTGATTAATTTTCGCGTTCATCTCGCTCACGAAAACTTTGTCGTGAAAATTGTAATCGCCTAAAATGGATTAAGTATGTAATGTATTGTTCATATTATTATTGACTACTTTATTTATTTAAGGGCCTGCTTCATCGATTTTGGATAAAGTTTATCCTACACGCAAGTTAAGAATAGACTTTAACATCAGGAGGTAGAACAGATCATTAGGATCGGTTTTTCTTCAATGAATAAATTACAACTTTTAAATTCACAACTGCAAATATAAGTATCTCGTAAGCATACAGAAATTCGATGGTAAAAAATTAATATATTATGAATTTTTATTTATTGGATATAATTAAATAGCAGTATCCAGAACCGGCGAAAACAGTTCTAAATATAATTATTATTGCTATTACCCACCAGTTCTTAAGCTGGATTTAGTAGCAATAATTTCCTTCACCCATTCAATAAATGTATAAAGCCTCAAAATGGCCGCATCGGCTGTGCTTTCTACGAAATTTGCGTCTTCAACTGAATCACCGGCGTCAGCCAAAGTAAGCCTCATTCCGTCCGCACTAAACTTGTCCACACTTTCAGTGAGAGTTAAGAAGTTTCCGTCTGACTTGGACATTTTTGCAGAATTTAACATCAAATGCCCATTAGCCCGAATCCCTTTCGGCCATTTGTCTTCTTCATTTTGCCAAATCGCGCAATGGTTGTAAATATAAAAGGTTAAGTGATTCTGAATCAGATCCTTTCCCGAGACCCTAAGATCAACTGGGTACCTAAGAAAATTAAATATTATAGAAAATACATAATTTTGAAGACCTTTGTAGCAGTTAAATAAATTTTATTAAATTTATGAATATTACCAGAACTGGAATGATTTTTTCATTCTTTGTAGTGATTCTTTAGATATTTTAGTATTTTTAGGTAGTGGTGCATTTTTAAAGAAAACATAGTCCCAAACTTCATCTGTCATATCTTCTGGTTTTATTTTTAGCTCATTTTCAGCGTTACCCCTAAATGTATTACCTTGTATAAAGTGGGAAATTGTATAGTATGCGTTATAAATAGTAGAGTCGGAGAGAGATTCAATAACCCATTGTTGATCCCAAGGTAATTTAGTTCCTGAAATAATGAAACATTTTAAATAAAAATAAAAATAAAAAAAATAACTTCGGATATACAAATATATATATAAATGAAGGTTCTTTTACTTACCAAGACCATATGTCCTAGAACAGGCATACTCATGCAGCCATTTTAGGGTAGCTTGGAAATTTTTTCTAACTTCATCATGATAGGTGTTCATTTGCGCCAATGCATTCTCCGCTTGAGCCTTCCATTCTTCATTACCATAATCAAGATACCACTGATTACAAAGTGCAACAACGCACTCGTCTCCAGACCTCGATATAATCGTTTTCTCAGGTTCGTAATAAATACAGGCTCCCTTTTGTTCAATTAGTTTCATTTGCACATTCTTCTTAACATCCTGAACCTTCGAGCCCTTGAATTCACCGACCAATAAAACACCGTCATAGAAACCTTTTAAGTAAACCATTTCTTTGGCTTGCAGTAGTTTGTCTTTATCGTTTTGACTCTGTATTTTTAATTGATCATACACATGTACAGCTGAGAGGTTGCCAAACTCCGGAATTTCGAGTATGGGGACCGGTTTGTATGGAAGAACCATTTCATCTGTGATACCGTACTTTTCTCTGAAAGCTGGCTTCTTTTGCAAGTCAACAAATGCTGCGTAATCATCAGGTGAGTCAGATATTACACTTGTAACTATTCCGGTGCCTTTATCTTCTTTAATTGTCAACATTGGCAGTGAATATATCTTTTCGTAACACGTAGCTGGAGATTTAAGTGCAATGCCTAAAAGATCTTGCCCAATAAAATTTTCGAGTACATTGAACTCTCCGTCTTTTTCGGTAAAATCTTGATAGCTCATGTTTCTTGCCGCTCTTTTGGTGCAAATAAAAATACCATCGTTTACAGTTTCGAAGGCAATGTATTTTATATCAGGGTGGACCCAGCAGTTTGTTTGACCATACATTGTCTCGGGTCTCAGAGTTGCCGCTACAAAATTTACCTTTTTTCCTTTAAAAGATCTGGAATTTCATTACATTTGTTATAAATCTAAAATGTTTAATATATTTTATCTAAATAAAAACAAATAAGAACATATGAAATTAAGAAAAATTCGCTTCAGCCTGTAATATCCCACTACTGGGCATAGGCCTCTTTCTCCATTCAGGATAAGGATCAGAGCTTAATCCACCACGCTGCTCCAATGCGGATTGGTGGATATATTCCATACTATGAGTAACGATTGCTATCAGGTGTGCATGCTAACAACCGCGACCGACGGCTTAACATGCTTTCCGGGGCACGGTGGGGAGGCCTACTAGGACTGCACAAACACCCAGATCACGGCAAACACGTGTATGGCCAATACAAATGTTTGTTATGTGCGGGGATTTAACCCGCAACCGCCGGCACAACAGGCACAATCCATGGTTTATGCGATTAGCTTATATATATATTTTTTTTTAATTTCATTTAGAAGATTTTTTTAATACAACATTTTCAAAATAAAAGGCTTACTTAAAAACTTTGGGCAGAGGTTCCAAAACCTCTAATTTGATAAGAGTATATTCTTGTGGACCAGCACCTTCCCCTGTGCTTCGATCATGGTCCATACACGGTTGTTTATCCAAGGGCGAGAAAATTGTATAACGCTTGCCATACATTATTTTTTTACGTTCTTTAAGGTGATTGAATTGCCATCTTACAAATGAATCATAAAACGGATTTGCATCAGTTGTTATAAACTTTCTACGCCAGTCAACCTTAAAATAATAAATTTTATAGAAATAAAAAATCATGTTTATATAATAAATAATATAAACACCATGCAGATTTTAGTTCAGTTTAGTTCAGTTTTAGTACAGCACTTAGATTTTATAAAAAAATAAATAAATAAAAACTTATTTACTGTATTTAAATTAATATGCATTAATAGTACTGTGGTCTTTACATGGGCACTAAGATTAAAAATTCTGGTGGTCTTAAAATTCTGATTGAAAATATATATTATATTCTGATTGATATATATATATATATATATATATATATATATATATATATATATATATATATATATATATATATATATATATATATATATATATATATATATATATATATATTCTATTTTTACACAATTGTCAACCATACATTGTAAATATGTACATTGTCCACATAATGTACTTTTGTTAAAAAAAATTCTTTCTTAAATTTGGTTTAGTGAAAGTCTCCATTGATTAATGTTATTTTTTTTATAATAACATTATATATTATAAATAATAAAGTGTTTAATAAATAAAATAAAATGTGACTAACTAAACATAGCATTATATATAAAGAAAATATGAACCATACATGAATGCCCATTCTTTTTAAATCAGCAACAGCCAGCGGTGGGAAATACTCAAGCCAATAGCTCTCATTAGCAAATTCTTTAATTTCCTCCTCAGGAACACCAATGCTCTGCATAATCTGCCACTGATACTTCGCAGCCCCGGCTTTAGCAACTGCTTTACTTTTTTTCCCTTTACTCTTATCCTTGGGAACAATATCTGTCTGTTCTTGAACTTCTACTTCTTTATCTTCAGGAAATACTGGTGGACATCCATACAATTCCATTTCTCTTTTAAGCTTATCGGCACATGCTTTGATTGGCATACCAGTGCAATGGAAACCAAAAGGAAATAAAACCTTTCTACCTTTTAACCTGTAGTATCTTGATGCAAACTGTTAATAAATTTTATATTACTTAAACAATAAATATTTAAAACATTATTAATTTTTTGTTAATCATGTTTAGATGAAGGAGTGTTGAGTGGACATTATATCATACCTCACATTTTGAGAGAGAAAATGTGTGACCAAGGTGTAAACGGCCATTCATATATGGATATGGAAAAGTGCACATAAATTTTTCATGTTTTTTTCCATCGTCCGGGGCTTCCATTTCGAAGATTTTTTCCCGATCCCATCGTTCCTGCACTTTTTTTTCAATTTCTTGTAGGTACTCAACCTTAAAGGTTCCTTTACGATCCGAATTCGTCTAGAATGAAGAGTAAATGAAAAAAAAAAAAAACAATTATCGAACTTTTTTAATTTAATTTACCGTGTTTAAATTAAATCTTATATTACATATTTATTTAAAAAATTGTATAAGAAACTCGAAAAGAAATATAACCTAAGTTTTACATAAAATAGTTCCGAAAAAGCAAGTTAATTTAGTTTGAAAGCCGAGAAACTTAAAATATTTACCATTTCTATTGTACTTTTAATTGAATCAGTACAAGTTATTAAAATATTTCAATATCGGCTATTTAAAGAGACACGTTTAAAACTTCCTATCCTAAACGTCACTCCTATTAGCAATTGACAGCTCACAAGATGTCATTTTAAATGACAATGACAAAAAAGTTGACGTACCAACCTTCATACAAATATTTTCAGCTCTCACTCTTGTGGCTAATGGGATCACTTTCAAACCAAAAAAACACTTAAGGACTGATTAGTAAACTATTTATTTTAACATAAACTTTTTGAATTTATTTTTTATGAAACGTAGTCATTATAAAATTTATATAAAAATACAAAAGTTATGTCAGATAACTAGACATGTTACTTCTTAAAGCGATTTTCACGGAATCATAAAATATGACAGAATTCAATCTGAACAAATAAAACAGACATTTCAAATTTAAAGTAATTCAAACATAATACATAAACCAAACAGATCAGCAATGACATCAAAAGACTATGTATAATCTGAGATTACCAATCAACACTCCCAACTCGGCAACTCAAACCGTCCACGTTGCTACATTTGGGCCCCGTTCCGTCTCGACCGTGACACCCATTCTATAGTTCCATGTCCACCTAAGCTGTAAGGCCCGTGGGCAACGCGAGTGATCACTCGACATCATAGATGATTTTTGAATATCATATCAAAAATTGACCGCTCCAGCGGGGTTCGAACCCGCGTCTCCGACTGACCGTGTCGGCGCTCTAGCCAATTAAGCTATGGAACGATGCAATTTTTGATATGATATTCAAAAATGTTTAGAATTCCTAATGTGGGTAACACAAAAACAAAATCTTAGATATCATAGATGATGTCACTGTTTGTGACCACACGGCCCACAAAATACAGATGAGACGAAGTTGGCTTTCATCAAAACGTGGCAGGAATTTAAAAAACAACTATCAATGTCAAATCGTAACTGTTATCTCTGATTCGATTCTGCAAAACGCAACGATAAATTCCCGACAATCCACGTTGAATTAAGTTTTACTCCAATCCATGCGAAATACTGGATGTTTTTATCATGCCGCCATTTTGCGAGCACACAGCTGACATCTGACAGCGCCCAAATATATGCATTCCACTTATAAAATTCACCAGCAACGCCCGCAGTGTTTTTTACGTTAGTGGAACGGCAATTTCAGCGATTGTGATCGATGGGGTTGTGGGCCTGAGGTGGAACGCGCCCATTAAGTTGCTTCATCAAATCTTCCAACCTCCTCAATCCTCTCCAATCTTTTGTATTAATCCTTTATTCTCTACTTCATTCAAAGCCCTAACTTATAGTATTCTCGTCGTCACAAATATGGGCCTTAAAAAAGAAGATCCTGATATAAAGTTCAAATTTCAAGATTTTTATATACTGATGCATGTGTGGCTACCTACCACATCGAGCTATTATTACTTATTTAAGTAGTAATAGTAATTCAATGACGCTACTACAATATAACTTACCTTATACCATTATCTTTTAACCAGTTAACCTTACTGATACCTTTACCTTAAAAATACCTTTCTTACCGTTCATAACCTCTAACCATTACCATTACCAAGAAACATTGACGCGTTCGTGAAACAGGAAGTACATAGCTCTGAAAAGAGCTGTTTTAATGTTCATGAAACAAGACTGTTATTGTTATTATTATTATTATTATTTATTGTTGTTTTTTTATTGTTAACTAGCGACCCGCTCCGGCTTCGCACGGGTGCAATGCTGATACTAAATATACCACAGAATGCCTTTATTTATAGTGTGAAGCTAGCTTATAACATGGTAATTAACATAATAACAACAACATTCAAATATGCGTCGTTAGATTACACGTTGTTACAGAATGCGTTGAAGAAAAAAAGGTTCACTGCTCGTTCCCCGTAGGTGATAGCGTGATATTATGTAGCCTATATGTTGACCCGACTTCTTAATAATGTTCGTGCCAAATTTGAAGTAAATCCATGCAGTACTTTTTGAGTTTATCCCGGACATACAGACAAACAGACAAAAATTGTAAAAACTATATTTTTGGCTTCGGTATCGATTGTAGATCACATCCCAAATATTCTTTAAAAAAATATTCAATGTACAGTTTTGACTTTGCTACCATTTTATTATATGTAGAGATACTTTTAAACAAATATTACCACTTTTTATTCATTAAATATAATGGATCGACATCTTCTGAGTAAGACTTTTATTCCGACACACATACACACACAATAGTCCCAAACATAAAAACCCCCGACCAGATGTGTTGGTGTTGTTTGCTGGATTCCAAAATTTAAAATCTTCCTGCTATTTAAATATTTCTCCCGAACCATCTTTGTTTTCCAGTAAAGCTATTGCTATACTGGAAGCTATACTTTTTGCCCTCTCCCATGACTTAGGACCGACGATTACCTTTACTGAGTCACTAAGTTGTCTCTTAGAAAAGCTATTATATTCTTCCCGTCAGGATTTTAGGGCATTCTGGAATTGCTGACCTGACCAAAATCAGAGTTTGGGACCACTCATTATGTGAATGTGGCCTTGACGAAGGTACGGTCTCCCACATCCTCTTTTCCTGTCCGATACTCTCCGTCCTATATATGACATCCTTCCCTGTGATATTCCCCATCCTATAATATATATGCAATGTTTTTAACCTTTTGACCGCCACGCCTCAAAACCATTCCCGTGCCCTGTACGCCAAGGCATAAAATAAACAAAAATACCTACGAAAAAAATAGTGCTGCCAAGAGTCGTTATCGAGTACCACACAGTGACTTGTTTTTGTTGGTTTTTATGCAATAAATGACTACTTATATAATCTAGGAAGGTTTATTTTTTAATATTTTTCTTGCGTTATCTTACACTCGTTATATATACTTACAACAACATAAATAAAAAACAAACATTACAAAAATAATCGTAGTAAAGCACAACACTCTTTTCTATCGCCATGACGTCATTGTCACGACTGGACGACTACGGCGCAGCTGACCTACGGTTATGAAACTCTCTTTAGAGACGTGCTGTGTCGCACGCAAGGAAGCCGCAGGCTATATATCGATTTCGAATCGAATCGATATATACATGAAAAGTAATTTAGAAAAAAATGAACCGAATTCAAATTTGTATTTTTTTAACCGACTTCAAAAAAGGAGGAGGTTACTCAATTCGACCGATTTGATATATATTTTATATTTTTTTTATTTATGTTCGGAGATAACTTTGTCGTTTATAAAACGATTTTGATAATTCTTTTTCTGTTGGAAAGGAGATAACCCCGATATAGTACCATGCTAAGGAAACCAGGATTTTATAATGAGATCTCGAAAATCTGCATAACTTTTACTGGGTGCACCGATTTTGATGATTTTTAATTTAATCGAAAGCCGATGTTTATCATGTAGTCACATTTAAATTTCATCAAACCCGATTACAACTTTTTGATTGATCTTTGATAATGCGTATTTACTTGACTATTTTTTCGTCTACCTACGTTGTATTACTTGTCGATATAATTGAAGTTAGTTTTTTCGTTTGCCTGCAAACACAGTTATTATCTTATTAGATAATAGTTTATTATTTAAGGTTCATTAGAACAGTATTCCACTCTGCCCCGTTCCATAGTGCCCCATAAGGCCAACGTTTTAAACGAGTTTTATAAAAACTTAGGTTATTTTTTGAACTTTCCACACAATTGTCTCAAATGATTAAAATTAATGAAAAAAAATATCATTTACCTATTCTTTAAGCTTTTTTACTAAAAAGAAAGTACTTTGAAAAGAAATCTCAACTTTTGAACATGAATAATTGTGTTTGCTCGAATACAACGTAGATCGACGAAAAAATAGTCAAGTAACTACGCGTTATCAAAGATTACTCAAAAAGTAGATATCAGATCTCAATGAAATTTATATGTGACCACATGATAAACATTAGCTTTCGATAAAATTAAAAATTATCAAAATCGGTACACCCAGTAAAAAGTTATTACGGATTTTCAAGAGTCCCCACGCGCTGTAATTGGTCGAAGCGTTACCACACGAATTAGTTTAGAATTCAAATTTTTATCGACACTGTTCCATAGTGCCCCGTGTTCCATTGTTCCCCAACTCAGTAGTTGATCCGATGAAGCAAATTAATATAATCGGTGCGGTCGATGCCAGCCTTAGTTTAAAAGAAATATTTACATGCGTTAAATATTTTTTTGCTTAGGTAGCAAATAGTACTAAAACAGTACTGAGTAAGTAGCAATATTTCAAATCAAATATTTCACAACACACGACGACACGACATGGGTCTCAGAAAAAAAGCTTTTATGAGAGTGGGGGTTAGAGATGATATTGATACTGCCAAATGATTTTGAGAATGAGAAAGAAAATCGTAATTTCGCTCTTAACCTTAGATAAAAAAAAATGAAAAAAATAATTTTTTTTTATTGGTAATTGTATATTATTAAAATCATCGACGCCTTCCAAAATGCGACAATGTTCTAAGGTATCGCTCGTCTTGCACTTCACTAGTTTTCTCGCTATTCGCTTATGACGTCATCAGCGTGTCGTCTATACTTGACAACGGCGTGTAGAGAACGGATTAATGACTACGCGCTAGAGATGCGCCAGATTTGAGATATCAGATTTATTATGGCGATTTGATTGATTTTAGTTGATTTGATTTTTTATTCATTTGCTATTTATGTGTTAGCTGATGATAGTTTTATGTTTTTTACCTTTCGTTTTATTCAAATATTAAATTATTTATAGAAAATATAACACGTTTGAGTCGAATTTTGAATAGCTAATTGCAAAAATGACTTGTAATTATGATTTTTTTAAAGTGCAATAAAGAATATATAAATCATCTATACCATTTTGACTAGCCCGTTGGCGCAGTTTGTAGTGACTACAGGTCAGCGGTGCTTTCTGCTCCGGAGGTTATGGGTTTGATTCCCACCCCGAGTCTGGGTATAATATATATTTATTTATATTTATATGTATGCTTATCAAAAAAAAAATAGCTATACCAGTCAGCTGTTACCTATAACACAAGCATTATGTTGCTTACTTTAGGAACAGATGACCGTGTGTGTATGTTGTAAATATTTATTTATTTATTATTTATTTATACCTCTTGCGTCACATCCCTAGCGGTCAACTATAGACGACTTCGGCGTTCTGGACATATCATTTACGTGGAATAAAAATGCATGTTTTTATTTCAATGTTTCTCAGTACGTGTAGCTCTAAAAGACTTGTTTTTTATACTCAAATGTTGCGGGGATATTCTATTTTCATAAATGTTGAATTAAAATACTAGAAATATTTTTTTAATAATTTTATTTAATATTTTTGTGGTCCGGGTTTTTTGTCACCTATAGACGTCGCTGGCGCACAGGACTCGCGAGCCCTTGTCAAGTATAGGTGACTACGGCGGTCAAAAGGTTAAATGTTGGTGTTTAGTCCTTACTGTTTATTTTTGTGTAAATGAGTTTTGTGTAAATGTAATGATTAAAATATTTTTTGTACCAAAGAGAAGAGAATAGAGTCAATAGAGACCAATGCTACGAAAGAAAATGTCAACAAATTGGCGCCATTCTCATTTCTGTCATTGTCATTGCTGGTTGATTGCCGGTAACTCGTTCGTCATCTCTAAAGACGCACTAAATCGCCGGTGCCGGATATTTTATTTGTTACAAATTGTTAAATAAGTGTTATTTTGTGCACATAGCATTAAAAATGGCGCCGCGCACGGCTAAAGCTAAGGTATATGCGTTTCATGTAATTATGTTTTATTATATTCGCAAAAATAAACTGGTTAGCATGGTTATCAACAGACACTTCTACGCTTTCACGTGCTTATTTTGTAGGATGTAATAGAATGTAATGTTATAAATGACCTACAGTTTTAAATATCTCAAACGATTAATGTTGATTGTGATGTAAATGCGTCTTATTTTATATCTACGAAATTATGTATAAAGGCCGCGTGTTTCTATATTCTTTTTTTTTTTATTTATCTTCATCTTCAACCACTTCTTTTGTTCTTTCCGATTTTCCGATAGATCAGTGTATATATATATTATATGATGATTTACGATATTATTCAGAGTAGTAACGTCTTAAAAATTTGAAATTAAATCTAATATTCCTACTAGTTGTCTCATGTTAGTTAAAGTTTGATGAATGTTCTCAACATTTTTTTTTTATTGTAATACCATTATGTTGTTATTGAAGGATGTTGTGAATTTGAAAGTTACTTCAAATACTGAAATCAAGTTCAATTTAAATTGTAACTCGAAAAATATTTTTATTGATAATATAAATAAAATTAAAAATACATATAGATCATTTGTAATATGATATATTGATTATATCGATATTGATTTCATTGTCATAATTTTTGAATCAAATTAATTTTGCAGAAAAATGCAGATGTTAAAGTTTCTGAAAATGGTGTAGCAAAAAAAGGAAGAGGAAAGGCTAAAAATGTATTAGATGTAGAGCAGGACTCAGAAGCAATTGTAGAAGAAAAAGTTACAGTTTCAGAAAAAAAGAAACGAAAGATTGCTGCCAGTGATAATAATGATGACGAGTCAAGTATCAATAGCAAAGAAGATACGGCACCACCAGCAAAGAAAGGAAGAAAGAAAAATGTGGAAGAAACAAATTCTGAAGTTAACACATTAAATGGTGATAATTTTGAGGAAGATGCAACAACTCCAAATGAAGACCAGAATGAGGAGCAAGGTGATTCAAATGGGCATTCTGAAGATGCTCAAGCTCCTGCTACAAAAGGTCGTAAAAAAACTGCCAAAAAAGAACCCTTGGAATTGAAGCCTAAAGAAAGTAAAGCTAAAAAAAATACTAAACAAGAAGTGAATATTGATAAAAATGAAGTTACTGAAAAAATACCGAAGGGTCGGGGTAGAGGTCGAAAGGCAAAAAATCCCGAACCAGAAGAAGAAAGCTATGAGGTTAAGGGTGAACCTGCAACTAAAGGTAAGAAAAAAGGGCAAAAAAACCAGGAAAAATCAGAAGTAAAAAAGAATGTCGAAGAAAAGGAAGCAGAGAATGAAAATGAAAACTCATCCTCAGAAAAAGGAATTGAAGAAGATAAAATAGAAGTAAAAAAGAAAACTCGTAAGAATGTAGGTAAAAAAGTGCAGGTCAAAGATGGGTCAGAAGATATCGATGAGGAACCTGCAGAAGCTCTGTCTAACAAGAACGGAAAAGATGCCAAAAAAGAGGAGAAAGGAAAAGGTAATAAATGAATTATTGAAACTCAATATTAAAAATTTCAAATTAGTAATTCTAATTTATAGTAGTTTGACATTATATATTAAATTTTTAACTTTTATTGGTAAAGATTATTTGTGCTTAGCTGTGTGGCTACGGAATTAAAGAATATAGCCACCCCCTCTCTTCCCGTGGGTGTAGTAAGAGACAACTAAGGAATCAACACAGTTCCACTACCACCTTGGAACTTATAAAGCCGACCAATGGCGGGATAACCATCTGACTGCTGGCTTTGAATATGCAGGCTGAAGACGGGCAGCAGCATCTTCGGTTCGACAAAGCCAGCCCTGCGGTCACCAACACACCTGCCCAGCGTAGTAACTATGGGCAACACAATGAGTTCACGCCATTTTTGGCGCAAACTTGTGGAGGCCTATGTCCAACAGTGGACTGCAATAGGCTGAAATGATGATGATGATGACGATATAATATTCAATTATTGTTATATACGTTCAGCTCGTTATACGAACTTATTGAGAAATCAGTAACAACTGTTAAAGTTTTACTTTGCTAGAGTTTTGTACACAATACTAGTCTGTACAATATAGTCTATTAATTACTTTACACCTATTTTTCTTTGACATTTCATTAGGTGATGTAAAAGGTGACACCGAAAAAGATGATACCATTCCTGAAACTAAGCCAAAGGGTAAACGTGGACAAAAGAAAGCTGATAAACCACAACCTGAAGAAATACAAGACACCGGTGAGCCAACATCAAAACGTCGGCGTAAGGCTGACGATAAGGGTAACTAATTTTGTTGATTTTTTTCATTATTTAATGTCATTGACCATTGTTTCGTATTACTATGAATAAGTGTGTTTTCTTTATTATTATTAAATAAACAGTTTCCAAAATATTTGTTTAATTTTTTTTTTCTTTCCTCTATATATGCTACTTTTTACCTTGGCTTTTTAAAAATAATTTTATCAAGTAATTTGTTCACTTAAGTAGAATTTTACTAACATGGTAGAGGTATAGTATAAGATCTAATAAGACTTTATTTCCTTCAGTACTAAGATTAAAATAGTATAAAATACTGATTAATTGATTTATTCAGCCAGATGTGATATAACCAGATGCCTTATTCTCCATCAAAGAGATTAATTACATACTTATAATATATAAGCAAATTATTATATATATTAAATGCAAAATAATTAAATACATACTTCTAGAAAACAAAAACATTTCTTGTGCCAATACTTAGATATTATTAAGATACTATTGCATGAGTCATAATCTCATGCCATAATTATTTAAATATGGTTAGTAATCTTTGTAAAATAATTATTTTTATAAGGCTAAGCACGGCGACAAATAAGTTACAAAAAATACGTAAATGTCTTTTCAGTATTATAATTATTAGCATTAAATAATAATAATTGGCAAAGTTATAGTGATATGGAAAAAAGAATGCAGTTTTATACTTTTTAAATCTCTGCTTTTCAAATATAGTTATACTCATTAAATTCTAATCTTAATCTTTTATTTTTATAGTCTTTAAATTAATATATTTTTTTTAAATATTACTATTTAAATTAGAAATTGATACATTATATTATAAATAATTATATTCTCGACATAAATATGATAAAATTTGATGGTGAAATTTGTATGAGAATGATTACCATAAAACAAAGCGCATACATTATAAAGGAACTTCTTTTCAGTTTCTGAGGATAGTAAAAAGAAACCGGCTAAATCTACGACTGACTATGAATCAATTGATTTCTCTAACACATCAAAAAACTCACAGGGTAAAGAATGGAACTTCAAAATAGCGAGTTGGAACGTCGACGGAATCAGGGCGTGGATGGGGAAGGACGGTTTAGAGTATTTAAAATACGAGAAACCTGATATATTGTGCTTGCAAGAAGTAAAATGTTCTCAAGAGAAGCTGCCAGATGAGATAAAGAACGTTCCCGGTTATCACGCGTACTGGCTATGTAGCGACAAAGATGGTTACGCCGGTGTGGGAATATACACGACAAAGTTAGCAATGAATGTCCAATATGGCCTACACAACGAAGAACTAGATAGTGACGGTCGAATAATTACAGCGGAGTATGAGCAGTTCTATTTGATATGTACATACGTCCCCAACGCTGGACGCAAACTGGTCACGCTTCCTAAAAGATTGAAATGGAACGAAGAATTTCGAAAACATGTTAAGACTCTTGATAAAAATAAACCCGTAATAATATGTGGGGATATGAACGTGGCTCATAACGAGATAGGTTTGTTCATTTTGTTTTACACTTATGCTTAAACACTTCATATTTCGTCTTACGATTAGACGTAGGTATCTAACCATACTGTAGAAAAGTGAATTTTGTAAATTAACAGAAATGAAACGGCAATTTTTATGTCGTATATAAATACGCCACTGTTGCGAAAACATTTTTATATAAACGCGCAGGTCTCGGAAAACTACTGAATCTATTTTGATGAACATTAGTATGATTATAACATACATGAGCCTATAGAAATCATATCACATATACATGGCGATTATTTATTGACGCATTCGAGGTCAAAACCGCTGGTGCTGACTGACTATTGCGAAGATTCTATGGATTTAAAGTTGATGTACTTAGTACAGGGCGTATAATTCACCATACATTCGCCAAGACATTACTGCAATATTTAAGTTACATAATGGAATGTACACCTTATACAAGCTTTTTGCTCTATGTATTTGTAGTTTATTACTGTACACTAGTAAATGTTATGATCTAAGATTTATTATTTGTTCGGACTAGTTTTTGTGCTTTAATCTTAATCTTTCTCGCTGTGTCTTGCCTACAAATAATAATTAACGTCTAATTTTGATACTTAAAATTGTAGTGGCCAATTACAATAATGTTTTAATGTGCGTGCATGTTAACATGCGTGTAAGGGTATTCGTGCACGTATGGGTATGTGTGCACGTATGGGTATGGGTGCACGTATGGGTATGCGTGCACGTATGGGATTGCGTGCACGTATGGGTATGCGTGCGTGTGCGTGTATGGGTATGCGTGCGTGTGCGTGTATGGGTATGCGTGCGTGTGCGTGTATGGGTATGCGTGCGTGTGCGTGTATGTGTATGCGTGCGTGTGCGTGTATGGGTATGCGTGCGTTTTCTTGTAATATACGTTACGAATAAAAATATTTAAAAAAAAGGTTATTTCTATTGCTAAAACAATATTCAACATTACAGACTTGACGAATCCTAAAACAAATCGGAAGAACGCCGGTTTCACTGACGAGGAGCGCGCCGGCATGACAGAGCTACTGGGAGACGGTTTCGTAGACTTATATCGCCATTTCTATCCAAACAAGACTGGTGCTTACACGTTTTGGAGCTATATGTTTAATAGTAGATCGAAAAATGTTGGATGGTAAGTAGAGTCCATTTTTGTAACGTAACGAGTGTACGTACGATTGGGGATGTCCTTAATTCGCCGCGCTGCTCCGCTGCGGGTGTTTTCTATAACTTCTTTATTTTTCGTAACTGCCAGCATTAAGTTACAAGCGTCCGCAATATTGGGCCTTGGAGATAATAAGGCTATTAAAAATATTTTTAAATTTAGTAAAGGTCACAAAGTTCGTGACAAAAATTTCCCATAACACATCTTAACCGTGCAACCATGACACTATTGAATGCTGAATGCAATAAAGAATTGCTATTACAGTTGAAATTGCAAGCTTTCATTTGACTTATCAAAGGATCTTATCTTAGCTTATCAATAATTTTATTGTTTCAGGCGTTTAGACTACTTCATTGTATCTCAGAGATTACTACCGGCTTTGTGCGACACAGTGATACGAGATGAGGTCTACGGGAGTGACCATTGTCCTATAACAGTTTTCATGCACATTACTAGTGCAGACAAACCAAAAGAATAGACACGTTCTATTGAAACTGATGAGTCTCGAACAAATACCCTATTTCCATCAATTCATAGAATTAAGTGAATTTCTTTTTATCATTTTTTGCTACCTTTTGTTTGAAATTACTTTTGTAATCCAGTGAAACTACATAAATAATTTTGTTTAAGTTTGTTTTGGTTTATTGCTCATTGACCTTCATTAATATTAACACATCGTTTTGTAATTAAAGCGTGCATGTGTTACAAACTAGTGCTTACCTAAAAGTAAAATCATTTTTTTTTTTCATAGTTACATTCACATTTTTACAACATAAAATGTACTTTAGTTTGAAAGTTACAAGAAAAATTTGTTTTATGATAAAATGTCTATAATGCAAAATTTCATATTAAATAGCAGATACCTTGTTGTAAGGTTGAAAATATTTAATAATTATTTTACAATGTAATTGACAATTTTATTGAATAAAACCTTTAATAAGCCTTTTATTTAACAAAGAATATTTTAGTTATTTGTATGAATAGATGTTAATTATGTATTTAAAGGATTTTATTAAATGGAAACAGTATTTGTGAAATCATAGTGCCTTAGCCTGCCTTAGCCTCATAGTTATTTGAAACGTCAATCTCAAGAATTTTCATAAAGATAGTTTGGAAATATAAATATGTATATAAAAGGTAAGGTATCAATATAGGTACATATTGAACGAACACTTTTCGCACATCAATTTGTACAAGGAATTCGTTTACTTATGGATGGTAGAGGTAATGAGTACAGTATTATATGGGTATTATTTGAAAATTTGACTAGCTAATAATTGTGTTTGCTCGCAAACAAAAAAACCTACTTCAATTACATCGACCAGTAATACAACGTAAGTAGACGAAAAAATTATCAAGTAAATACGCGTTATCAGAGATTACTCAAAAAGTACTCATCAGATCTTGATCAAATTTAAATGAGAATACAAGACAGGTTTTAGCTTTCAATGAAAATAAGAATCATCAGCATCGGTAAACCCAGTGAAGTTTTGCGGTATGACACAACATAGGTCGACGTAAAAATAATCTAGTAAATACGCATTATTAGAAAAACATCGAATCCGGTCCACCAAGTCAAAAGTTCTGAGATAACATAAAAAAAATGACAATCGAATTGAGAACCTCCTCCTTTTTAGAAGATGGTTAAAAACAGTAAATAATAGCTCATTTTATATTTTTTCAGCGGAAATAGTATAAAGTTCAACTCAATATAAAGTTTTACACAGTATGTGAAGTTACACACGTTTTAGTGTTATGAATTAGCAGCCAATAAAGACATTAAACCAATATTACACAACCATAACATCATTTTATTTGTTGTTAAGAGAAAAAAAATAATTATTACTTTAATTTATATTCATTAATTTTAATAGTCAACAACTGCAACAATATTTGTATGTATTAGGTATAATTTTATTGAATATTAGTTAAAAATATGTCTGGATGATATTTTATAAAATTCAATAATGACTTACAATGTCTTGACAAAGTGGACTTCTCACAAATCAAGTGCCATCAACACAAGCAATTGTAAATTTTAATTAATATTAGTTAAAGTTTATAATTACTTGTTTGTTTTTATAAGTTTATCAAAATTAGATGTTACGGTGGTTCTAGGCCTAAAAAAAAACGAGAGGGTTGCAGAGAGCGACAAAATCATAATATAGTTGAAGAAACACGTATTTTGGACTTTTTGACAATTTATCTCAAACGCTGGAGATAGATGGCGCCACTACAACACGTAAATCCGTAACTTATTTGAGGCAGACGTCGTTAAAATAAAAACTTAAATAAAGAGTCATGTCAGGTTAAAATTAAAAGACAGACATCCAAACTTATATAAAATTAATACTAATATTAAATATTCAACGCAGACATATCTGGACCCTTGCGACGGTGCCGCATATGCACCTGAAAATAAAAATTAATGATAATTTTCTTTTGATTGAAACAATATTATTTAACATTATCAGAAGATAATAGTATCAAATTGTTATTTTTTATATTATTCCTATTCTTCTTTTCTTTCCAAATGGTGGTTGGTGTAAAAATAAGGTTCAATTGTAACTCTAAGCACTATTAATATAAACTTTATATATTGATAACTCAGCCTGTGACATTGCACTGCTGGGTATAGGCCTTTTTCTTCATGTAAGAGAAAGATTGGACCTTAACCCATCACTGCTCCGACCAATTGCTTAACATGCTCTCCTAGGCACGGTGGGGAGAACCACAAGGACAGACATCCAAACTAGAAAAGAATTATTTGTACAAATACAGATATCACCATCACAAGCCGGAATCGAACCCGCAAATATATATATATATATTTGCTGTGTGGCTACGGCACTAAAGTATTTAGCCACCCCTCCACAACCACCTTGGGACTTAAGAAGCCGACCGATGGGGGGATAACCATCCAACTGCTGGCTTTGAAATACACAGGCCGAAGACGGGCAGCAGCGTCTTCGGTGCGACAAAGCCAGTACTGCGGTCACCAACCTGCCTGCCCAGCGTGGTGACTATGGGCAAAACACATGAGTTCACGTTTTTTTTTTGGCATCAACTTGTGGAGGCCTATGTCCAGCAGTGGACTGTATAGGCTGTAATGATTGATTGATCGGCGTGTGCATTATAAAACAAATTATCTAAATTGTTGACAAAGTTTTGATGGCGCTGCTTAAATACGTCTTGGGTCTTTTGTGCATTTTTTTGCTAATCCCTCCAAATTTGATATAAATTTACAAGTTTCTTCACATAATTATGACTATGAGCAAAACACATAAGTTCACGTTATTTTTGGCGCAAACTTGTGGAGGCCTATGTCCAGCAGTGGACTGTATAGGCTGTAATGAATGAATGAATGAATGAAAATTATAAAGAAATTAATATGTCTATCTATTTTTAAACCACAGGGCACTAGCTGTGCCTTGTGGTATCACCCGCATCAATTTGTAATAAAAATGAACTATACTCATTATAAAAAAAAATAGTAACAGTCGGCTGTTACCTGTAACACAAACATTAAGTTGCTTACCATAGGTACAGACGACCGTGTGTCTATGTTATAAGATATTTATTTATTATTATTATTATTATAGCCCTTAGCTTTCCATGATAAATGGGCTATCAAACACAAAAAATATTATCAGTATAGATGAATTTTACAAATTACCTTAATTATTTTCCCAAAAGCTTCTCTTTGTAGTAATGCATAAGCAACATCAAGATTCTTTAATGCACTGGTTTGTAATTCTTCTAAGCCTGAGCAAAAAAAAGCTATGCCTGCCTCTAATCCAGTTCCAAAGTCACATTCATCCATTGCTATGCTAGCATAAGTTATTACTGGTTGAAGTTCTGATAATATTTTGTCTTTTTCTTCCTGAGACTTTGCTTCTGATAATTTTTTGAACATTTTTTTCATATTTGCTACAAATATAATCATAATCTTCATATAGGTTTCCTATTTAGACATTAAATACTCTATCGTCAAAACATTATTTATTTATTTATTTCATATAGAATATTTTTGTTGTATTTTAATAGTTTATTTATTACTATGTAGTTTGTAAAATAAAAAAAAAAAATTATTTTTAATGAAATTAAAAATTCAAGGCTTCAATTTATTCGCTTTGTCAATCAAATTCAATATTGTTAGCATTACTCTATTACAGTTTATTTATGAAACAAACAAAAATCCTAGACATTTTAATAATTACCATCACTCTCTGCTAATTTCCTGTAGCCTAGTTGTGTTTTTTTATCATATGGCACCACAATGCCAGCACTGTGAAAAGTTCGACAGACTACATTTTTTAATCTACTCTTCATGTTGAATTCTTCTAATGAATAGCTGTGTTCCTCAGCCCAACCCTTGACCTTTTCCATCAATTTTTGGCAAGCCATAGAAATAAAGGGTGAAGTTTTCTTTTCTTTTTGTAAAAACCAGCTAAAACACAAAAACTTAGGAAAATTTAGACAAAGTTCGTTGAAAGTGAAAAGAAAAGAAAAAAACAAATGATTACATACTACACTGCTCCAAATATGTTCTCAGATATAGGAGTGATAATATAATCTACTGCACTATCATTTTTGGCAAGAAATACTGGTTTTTCTTTGGGATTGTCTCTATAATATCCAATGTGGAATTCACTTTTACCCTTCTTTTTTAAAACAGCCTGGAATACAATGATTTAATTTTATAGAAGAAATTATTGAAATAATATTGTGCTGTGGTAATTTTTTTTTAATAGTTTTACCAAACCATGAAATATTTGTTTTGAATTACTAAGCCAGATCATATCAACAGGATAATAAAAGTATACCTGAAATTCAGGAGGATCATAAAAAAATCTCCAGTGTATCAAATACAAATTTTTATCTTTTAATTTTGGTAATTTATTCAAAAACAACTCATAAGGACCAATAAGTTGTAAGTTGACACTTTCTAATAATTTTTCAACACAATCGGATTCTCTAGTAAGGCACTCATAAAATTTGTAAAAATCTGGTGGCATTTCTACTAAAAAGCATTCTTTTAGTATACTGTGATCTTCATCTTTGTCGTAGAATGAAACAGTGCAATCTGAATCAATGTGAGTTTTATCACTCGTTTCCTTTTTATCCTCGTCGTTTTGTACTGTTATAGAGGCTGAAGGAAGGCTATCAACTTTATCAACTTTTTCTTGTTGTATGTTTTTGACATCTTTCTTTGAATTTCGAGTAACATCTTGAGCTTTCGCTTTACTATAAGGTTGAAAACGATTATGTCTTTGCTTTTTATTCGCCTTTAATTGAGGTGGATGCTTATACTGTTTATGATGTTCTGGATTTTTTTGGTAACATTTGATGCCATATTTACATACTGTTCTAGGATCTTTAACGTACTCTTGCCATTCCTCAGACATGGTAATAAACGTTTAATAGTTATGTAGTATGTAGATTAATTTTATTAAAGTCAACACAGTAGTTGCAGGCACATGGCGCCAAATAATAACTTAGTAATTAATATTAAATCAATTTTAATAAACTTATAAGTAAAAAATACACTAAAAATGATATTATTTAAAATTCACTAAATACGATACGACGATATATGAAAATATAACAATGTATTAAAAAAATTGAACCAAATTACCAAATCAGAACGCAATTTTGACACTGTCAACAGTGACATTTATACAATAACAATAAAAATAACAAGACCAACACATGGATCAAGTCATGGATGAAGGGATCAAGTATACCTACTCAAAACAAGTCAGACTTTTTTTCTATAATTTTTTTAGAGAATAGGCGAACGTTCGAAACTTTTATGCCCAAGAAATATTATAAAATAAATATTATTAAAATATATATTCATAACAAATTAAAAACATTGATACCTTAGTACATATTGTTTGTATGATCATCAGAAACAGTGAATTAATTCTAAAAATATATTTTGAACTTTAATATTCTCCTAAAATCCCATTAATCCCTTAATATACCAATATGAAGGTACCAAATAAGACTCTTGGGTTTGGGATAAAATGTCTTAAGATTTAATGTTAAGAAAAGATAAACTAAAAGTATAAAAACGAAATTATTTTTGTGGAAGATTAATCAACACCTAAAACATCTTTTTAAAAAAACTTCAGACACTACAGTGACATGGACATCTACATATTCACAAAATTAGAATTAAATATGTAAATTTTACATCTTATTTGAGATTAAAGTCGATGGAATGTTTTAAATCACTAGAATATAATTAAAGTTTCATAATTTTAACGTTAAAAATATTAGAATACAATAGATACAAGCTTTCACCTTCTACTTCATCTTTTTAGAAGTAAACCTAAAACTGTTTTCGTAATTTTATAATTTTATGATCTCTTGATTTTTGACTATTTAATTCAATCTTACGACCTACTTTCAACGCCGCATGTGGATATGTCATATAAGAACGTTATTATATTATAAAAAAAGCTGTATCCATCCAGAAACAAAGCCACAAATAAGTTGAATTTGTAATTCTCTGACTTTTGTTCAAAAAGGAAACTTGTGTGTTTCTATGCGTGTATTCACAGCTATAGCAAGCGAATATTCGATATGTCTATTGTTGTATCCTTATAAGGTGTAGCATATACATATTCAATTCACATAATTATGTTTGCTCGCAAACGAAAAAAAAACCGACTTCAATTACATCGACGAGTAATACAACGTAGATCGACGAAAAAATAGTCAAGTAACTACGCGTTATCAAAGATTACTCAAAAAGTAGTTATCAGATCTCAATAAAATTTATATGTAACCACATGACAAATATCAGCTTTCGATTAAATTAAAAATAAAATCGGTACACCCAGTAAAAAGTTATTGCGGATTTTCAAGAAGTTCCCTCGATATCTCTGGAATCCCATCATTAGATCCTGGTTTTCTTATCAGGGTACTAAACTAGGGATATCTTCTTTCCAACAAAAAAAGAATTATCAAAATTGGTACACCCAATAAAAAATTATTGCGGATTTTTAAGAGTTTCCCTCGATTTCTCTGGGATCCCATCATCAGATCCTGGTTTTCTTATTATGGTACTAAATTCGGGATATCTCCTTTCCAACAAAAAAAGAATTATCACTGGTACATCATCATCTTGTTGGGTAATCTGGAAGAGATCGCTATTTAGTGATAAGATCGCCCATTGCACTATATGTGTCTAGAATTAAGGTTTGCTATGTATACTATCTTTAGTTGCAATAAAGTGGTTTATTATTATTATTACATCCAGTAGAAAGTTATGCGGTATAATACAACGTAGGTCGACGAAAAAAGCATCAAGTTAAAGCGCATTATTAGATATAACTCGAAAAGTAGTTGTTAGATCTCAAATAAATTTAAATGGGACCATTTGACACACACCACCTTTCGTTTAAAAAAAATTGTCGAAATCGGTCCACACGGTCAAAAGTTCTGATGTAACATACATTAAAAAAAATACAGTCGAATTGAGAACCTCCTCCTTTTTTGGAAGTCGGTTAAAATTAATAAACTAAACATCTGAAATCAATTATTATTTTTATTAAATTAAAAGGAGTATAAGGTCCGTAAAATTGGAAAGTTAAAAAGAAAAACTCAATTAGTATTAATAAATTAAAATTTCTTTTAGTCATATATATTATGTTTTAAATATGATAAACTATATTCTTACGTAATAAATGTTCTTTTTTTTTAAATATATAGACTAGCGCTTGACCGCGATCTAACCTGATGGTAAGTGAAGATGCAGCCTAAGATAGTGCGCGCTTGCCTAGAAGATGCCTATTCACTCTTGATTTGAAAATACCCAAGTTGTAATTATTTGGAAAAACGGAAGCCGGAAGGGTATTCCAAATTTTTGCGGTGCGTATTAAGAAAGAGGAAGCAAAACGCTTAGTGCGAGATCGTGGGATTTCAACCATGTAGCTGTGCACACTCAAGCGATGCCTAGCGGTTCGGTGGTAGAATGGTGATGGTGGAACCAAATTGTGCAGCTCTTGGGCACACTCTCCGAAATATATTCTGTAAAATACAGACAGACAGGCAACCTTGCGCCGATGTTCAAGACTTTGTAGTCTAGAGTTAACCAGTGGTTCGTCACGGATGAGTCTTCTGGCGCGTCGATCCACAGCCTCCAAAGCAGCAAGTTGGTACTTGGCAGAGCCATCCCATAAGTGACAGCAGTACTCCATACTGATCGAACTTGTGCTTGGTACAGAGTGAGAAGCTGTTCCGGTGTGAAGTACTGCCTGACTTTATTGAGGATACCAAGTTTCTTACCGGCAATTTTTGCCTTGGATTCTATGCATTGTCTGAAGTTCATATTAGACTAAATATTTATGCCTAAAAGATCAATATTATCGGTGATCGGTACAGATACACCCCGGAAAGTCGGAGCTAAAGGGAATGGACTCCGTTTAGCGGTGAAAAGACACGCTTGCGTTTTGAGAGCATTAAATTTGACTAGGTTGGCGTCACTCCAATCGGATACCTCTTTTAAAGCCAAATTCATGCGTTCAACCAGAGCCTCTCTATGCTCAAGAGTTTCAGCCCCACTAACTCGGGGACTGGACATGTATCTCTCCGTAACAGTGCTGTCGTCCGCGTATCCAAAGATACCGGGCTTGAGGAGGTCATTAATGAGTAGCAAGAAGAGGTTTGCAGAGAGAACTGATCCCTGAGGGACACCGGCATTAACCGCCATCAAATCAGACGAGGAGCTATCCAAGACCACCCGAAATGATCGCCCACTCAGGAAATCTGATATCCAGCCACACAGGCTAGGGGGTATTCCGTAAGCCGAAAGCTTACTCAATAGGCTCTCATGCCAGACCCGGTCAAATGCCTTCGAGATATCAAGTGAGACGGCTAGCGCCTCTCCGTGCTTATCCAAGGCTTCGCCCCAGATGTGTGAGGCATACACTAAAAGATCCCCCGTGGACCTGTTACGGCGGAAACCGTATTGCTGGTCCGACAGGAGGTCATTCAATTTGAGGTAATCAAGGAGCTTATCGTTCAGTATGCGCTCCAAATTTTTACACACTAAGGAGGTGATAGCGATTGGTCTATAGTTAGCCGGGTCGGCACGACTACCCTTTTTAGGTATAGGTTGTACATTGGCAATCTTCCAAGCTTTAGAAACCTGAGCTGATTTTAGAGAGACGGTACAAGCGCGTTAGAACCGGAGACAACTCAGGAGCACATGTTTTAAGAACTCTAGCTGGTATCCCGTCAGGGCCACTAGCATTATTCGTATCCAAATTGTGGAGCGCTCTCAAAACCACCGTTTAGTGAATGCATATATCGGACATAGCGAAGTTGGAAGGTGGATGTCTAGGAGGTGAGGCACTACCAGCATCAAGGTGCGAATTTTCCGCAAACAGGTTTGCTAAAAGGTTAGCCTTGTCTGTCGCAGTAATGTCCAGCGACCCATCTGGCTTCAGCAGAGGAGGCAGCGAGGGACGGCAAAAGTTCATTTCCACTGACTTAGACAGCGACCAAAAAGCTTTACTTCCACACGGATAGGAAGCTAATTTGGCTCCAACGCGATTAATGTTTTAATTTAGAATAAAATATGTACTCATAAATAAAACACTTGAATTATTTTGAAATAATAAGTAACATTGGTGTATTTACCAATACCTTACTATTTACTTTTAATTTTACTGTAAGTACGTAATTACGTACAATCCCATGGTACAATCGTTACCCGGGAATGAGAACTCTGTTATCTGGGAGGTGTCCAAAAGTTAGGTATTTCGTATTTGACATTTTTGTTAAAGTAGGTAGTCAGTCGAAGAGCACAGAGTACTTATTATTAGTGTCATTTGCTAGGTGGTGGTTCTTGAAATCCAAAAATGTTTGAGTAATTTTAAATGAGAAACAATATTTAGAACATTCTAATCACTCACAATTTATTAGGCTACTTACGAGCAAATCTGTGTTTGTTATGGTGAACAAATATCGAATGTTCGACAATTTGTAATAATTATTGACGTGAATTTACAACTTGAATAAAAAAATTGTCGCTTGTTGAACTTTTGCTTTTTTTTTACTATATGTGCTTTTTATTTCCAATGTATGAATGTCTAAATTTTAATTATATACCAAGGACATGTTCATAATAAATCTTCGTCGGGCAAGATATTTGACAATTTGTGCGGGGTTTGGATCATGCTCTATTATTGGTAAATATACATTTTAACCTTATATCTATACAAATACTAATAAAAAGTATAAAACTATAAATACTTCAAAGTGCAAATAAATAAAATTCCATTAAATGTATGTCGTAAAATGTTGCTACTTTTTAAGATTTAAATCTTTCTAAGTGCAAAGGCTATAATTTATTGGGAATGGGTAAAATTTTATGGTAATATATTATCTTATTTTAACTGACTACAGCGATTGAAACAGTACATTAAAAATATTAGGCAGTAATTATAAAATAGTAGCAGGTTGTATTTGTAACAGTAAATAATTTTATTTATAGATTCAATGAATTCTTTTTATTTATTACGTACTATGAATTATGTGGAATTTTTCATACTATCTGATTAGAAACATGAAAGTAATATTACTCTCCAATTATATCTTAAGATTTGATATGGTTAGTTAATATGTTTTTAACTAAACATAAAGGTACCGTTTAGTTTTTTTTTTTCTTTTTGTATTTGTGTACTTTGAGCAATTATAATATTTAAATTATTATAAGTTTATGGGGTAGGTTTTAGATTAAGAACTGCATTTTGAAGTTAGATAGGTTAGGGTAATTTTTTTTTTGTAATGAAATTATGCCGATAAACTGTCAAATTTTGAGCTTAGATAATTCAATGATTCTAAATCTTCGGTTGGCCAATTCGTGGACATCATCTTGGATATCATCCAAAATGGTAAAAGGTAAATACTATGCGAGCCTGCAACCAGAAATCCCTAGACGACCATGGTTTTTTCGTTTTAGACACGCCGATTGCTGGGTCACCTCGACCATTTGCGGGTTGCGTTTAGGTCACGCGTGCACACCTAGACATCTCGTAAAAAGTAGTACGGGACCATTCACTCTGTGAATGCGGTTTAGATGAAGGATCCCCATCCCATATCCTGTTTAATTGCCCCAACCTCCTTCATCCGTTGTATGACGTACTCCCTCCTGAAGTTCCCCGCCCTATAAATGTTGAATCTTTATTAATGTTTGTGTTTAGTCCTCTGTGTTCATTTTTATCATATCACAGCATATCATATTTTTTAGATTCCTCCCTTAATTAGGAAATGTTCAAAACTTTTTTATCAGTTTTGGTAACAGATACAGATATTTTGTTATTTAAGATACTCAATAGTTTTTATGGCTCTGGTCCATCCCTTCTCTACTTACTTTCTGATACTGAAAAGTAAAAGTTATAGTAAAAGTAAGAAAGGCATTAAGTTAGGGGCAGAGGAAAACCCTGCTCAAAATCTGGTGCAATCTTAACCTTACTAATATCACAGTTCAATAATACTGCTCTCAAGTAGAGTTATGTTCCTTTGATGATCCATTTGGACAGAGCTCCTGGGAAGATCAGAAATAGGGTCAAAAACGCACATGCTATGCTTCTTGTATTGTAGACATTCATAGGCTACGGTAACTGCTCCCATCAAGTGGGTCGTAGGCTTGTTCACCAGAGATGTAAAAAAAGTGTGTGTGTCAACTCCTACATGAGACTAAGAGTTTACGCCTTAAGAATGATAATTGAGATATTTAAAAACATATTTATCTCTTTCTTGCAAGAGACGTCACTCACAGTGCGGGTCAGCATTACTGTTTCACAAAATTTTACTTTTTGGATATTATGATTTATCCTTTGTTTCTATGTATTAAAATAAAAAAATCATATGAACAAGTGGTATCCATACAAGAGAAGGGTTGGATCTTCACGTCCTGCATTACTTTACTTGAAATAGGTAAATAATTAGATAATAATATGACTGACAATAAAATTATATATTTGAGTCTTTTCCACAGTAAGAGTATATCAGTTATTTTGTCCTTAAATTTAAATGTTACCTTTTACTATAAGCAGATTGAGTTTTGAACTCTTTCTTTATTACCACTTTATTGCCTTACTGGTATTCTATATTTAGTTCCATTGTGTGAGCTGTGTAATATCGAATCGCTGCTGTTTTAAACTCTCAGTCAATAAATCTTATGATACTTTATCATATATATTTTTACGCTGTTTGATACCCATGATCTTGTTCGCTTTATTTACTATTATGTGTGCAAAATAAATTTGTAAATTTATTGTAATTATTTATATAGTAAAAATTGTACTTCTAGATGGTATTTTTATATAAAACGTGCAGTGGCTATTAAGTTGGACATTAATTATCACAAATGAATACCGCATCGAATTTTGCTTAACAGATTTTGCATCATGCTGAAAACAAATATATAAACAGATAGACAAATATTTTAAATATAATTATAGTATTTATTTCTACTTCGGTCATAAAAACTATACGAAAGATATTCAGCAAACTAAATATCTTTTGCTTACGGGCATGGGTCAGTTACGACTTTTAATTGTACATAATTATAATTTTTACAATTTAATAAAACATGTTATGCCTTACTTTGCAAAAAATTGTCTGATACTAGTAAGCTGATAATAATAAAGTAAATATTTATCAAATAATAAATAAACGAACGGTTTGTTTTGCGTCGGTTTATTCTTTTAGGCGTTCTCAACAAGATATTTTCATAACAGGGGCATGCAGTATATATTAAATTATAGGTATCAATATTGTAAGCTGCTCATGATTTCGTCCGCGTAAAGTAAAATTAGCCTTTGATTCCATTATAAAAGAAATGGTATTTTTATCCACGCACACTTATACTGAATGGCTTTGAGCTTTTAGTGTTTAATGCTTTAGAAGCTTTATCCATGTATTAAAACATAAGCGTATAAATGTGTTTGTTCGCAAAAAAAAAAAAAACGATTTTAATTACATTGACAAGTAATACAACGTAGGGTCCCGAAAAACTAGTCAAGTAAATACGGGTTGTCAAAGATTACTCAAAAAGTACTGATCAGATGTCGATCAAATTTAAATGAGACTACATGACAAGCATCAGCTTTCGATTAAAGTAAGAATTATCAAAATTGGTAAACCCAGTGAAAAGTTATGCGGTATAATTCAACGTAGGTCGGTGAAAAAATTGTCAAGTAAATACGCATTATTAGATTTGATGAAAATGAATGATGGACTCGAACTCTTAAATTTAAATGGGACCTGTTTGACACTGTTGCTGTGTGGTTACGGCAGTAAGCCACCCCCTCTCTTCCCGTGGGTGTTGTAAGAGGCGACTAAGGGATAACAGAGTTCCACTACCATCTTGGAACTTAAAAAGACGAGCGATGGCGGGATGTCCATCCAACAGCTGGCTTTCAAATACACAGGCTGAAGACGGGCAGCAGCGATTAATATAATAGTACTAAACTAGGAATATCCCCTTTCTAACAAAAAAAGAATTATCCAAATCGATATATCCAGTAGAAAGTTATGCGGTATAATACAACGTAGGTCGACGAAAAAAGCGTCAAGTAAAAACGCATTATTAGACATAACTCGAAAACTAGTTGTTAGATCTCAAATAAATTTAAATGGGACCAATTGACATACACCACCTTTCGATTAAAAAAAAATTGTCGAAATCGGTCCACCCGGTCAAAAGTTTTGATGTTAACATACATAAAAAAACAGTCGAATTGAGAACCTCCTCCTTTTTTGGAAGAGTCGGTTAAAAAGAACTTGCTGACGTTATTATCAAAGTTTGTCCATTGCTAGATTTAGTCCCACTTACAACCTTAAACGAAATGATAACATTGTGTTTCATCACAGCAGCCTTTCGCAGTCCACTACTGGACACAGGCCTCCATAAGTTCACGCCAAAAATGGCGTGAACTCATGTGTTTTGCCCATAGTCACCACGCTGGGCAGGCGGGTTGGTGACCGCAGGGCTGGCTTTGTAGCACCGCAGACGCTGCTGCTCGTCTTCGGCCTGTGTATTTCAAAGCCAGCATGATGGTTATCCCACCATCGGTCGGCTTTTTAAGTTCCAAGGTAGTAGTGGAACTGTCTTATCCCTTAGTCGCCTCTTACGACACCCACGGGAAGAGAGGGGGTGGCTATATTCTTTGATGCTGTAACCACACAACAACATTGTGTTTAGGGGTATAATATTACGTAAGCAGAGTTTTAGTAATTTTTACCCCCTCGTCTTCCTTGTCAGTGAGAGTCAGCAAAACCCCAACCCACCATATGCTTACGTAAACATTGGTATATATATTTTTAAATCTATTCACTTTTCTTGATTGTTATTCATGTGAATTTATTGCACAATTAATATTCCAATATTTATTCAAGAAAATGGTTAACATTTGTAAACATATTTTAATATTCTTTATATTTTTTCTATTATATTTTATCTATTTAAAATTTGGTTATTACAAAATAATTGTTTTCTGTCTATGGCGCTTGAAGCTATGACTCCAAGTTTTCGATGATATTGTATGATTGCTGTTCGATGTTGTGTGTGCTCACTTTCATGCTTTTTCGTAACATCAACATTGTTCTCTTCGAACCATTCAGCATCTTGGTGTTCGTCTGAAGTTTGTATTTCTTTCTAACTTAACACCGTGACAGCTTGTAAAGTAATATCAATAACTAGGGTATCGCTGTTTAATATTTTCGCTGTCAAGCATAGACAAGTAGGGTAGCCATATTTGCTAAAATAATAAATAAATATTGCTGACGTAACCACCATCTAGAACCCCCAGCCCCAAATCATCAAAAAAAAGCAACACAAAGATCCCCACCAACCATTGGTACCTACGTAATACTTGAATGCCTCCTTACTGAATGCTGCCGAGTTACGGGTATTGTTTCTAACACTTTCTAAAACTTGGACTTGCTTTTTGGATATAATGTCCTAAAATCAATTGACCTAGGACTCAGCAGGGTATGTCCTGTTCAAAATTAAAAGCACCCCGTTTGGGGAAAAGTACCTTAAGCGTACAGAAGGTCACAACAAAATAATAGTGCTCTCGAGTAGTCTTGTGTTCCTGTAGTGAGTAGTGGCTAGAGCTCCTGCGGAGGGTCAGGTCGGTCAGGTGGAGTCGGCAACTTGACTGTTGTCTTGACGGCAAGATTTTCCAAAAAAACAAATGAACCGAATATTGATAAACCGCTGTAAACCATCAATATTGCTCAATCAGTTTGTCAGCAGGAGGACTTAATATTGTGTTTATATTCACAGACGGAAATGTTCAAGCTGTTGTTCTAAACTCACAACCTATTGCACTTAAGTGCATTAATTACAGAATGGTCGTAAAAATAACAGTGTGTGGACATTTTAGATTTAGACGCTTTAAGTGTGCTCGATGTTGTTTCTTTCAGTGTTTTCCGATATTTAAATAAATAATTTTGCCTTTATTTAACATTGGTTTCCACTGCTAAATAAAGGAAAAAGTTTTACACACGCTTCAATTTTATTTCTTTACGTAGTTTTTTTTAATGAATTTTTTTGTATATTTCTATGATTAATACTCTATTTCGGTATATATTATGTCGGGGGGGGTTAAAGTTTAATGGTATTTTATATAGAAATTCAAGGTACAATTTTTCAAAATTTATTTAAATTAATTATGACATATATGTTACATACATACATATATTCATTAGAGCTTAGCTGTAGAAATATTGGAACTTCTCCATAAAAAACCCAACAATTAGTTTATACAGTCCTCTTAATGTTGATTTTACACTACCTAAAAAATCTAAACAGACCGAAATACATGGAAATCTGAGGATGCGTGGTGATCGGGGCTATATGATGGACGCACTAAGACTTCCCAGTCAAACTCTCAATTTTTGTTGAGTGCTAAAGACGTATGTGGTCGGGCGTTGTCGTGATAAAAGACTACACCTTTTCTGTGGACCAATTCAGGCCGCTTATTCTCACTTTCATGCGTAAGTCTCGTCTACTGTTAATAGTAAAAATTCGAATCGATGGCTTTGCCCGGCGGTAAAAGCTACTACTACATCATCTTATTGCGGGTCAACCCGGGTTTCGCGAGTCTGTGCAGCTTAACCGACTTAGGACCACGATTTCTTTCGTACGTATTCTTATCGTAGGTGATTCATTTTTCGTCACCAGTGGTCAATCTCTTTATAAATGGTTTAATATCATTACGTCTTAAGAGAGAATCGCAATTGAATACAAGGTCCATTAGATTTCTTTCAGTGAGTTCATGTGGCACCCATATACAAACAATACAACCAAAAAGATTACATACCTACATAAGATACATATTGCAACTTTACTAGAAAATACCGAGACTTTTCCTCCACCAGACCTTTTCGATCTATTACGTACGTATTAGTATTATAACAGTTGTAACAAATAAGGTTATCATTAAAATGTTCCGATTAGTCAAAAATTTCAAGGCAAAAATATTAAACAAACGAATAAATCCCGAACCGAACTCATTGTAATCTGTAGAAAACTATTCTCATTCTTTTGTTTTAAAATTTGCTCTCGGTTATCAAAGACCAGTCTTGGTTTTATTGTTCAGAAACATTGATGTATATCAGAACGTTAAGAGTATAAATGCGAATACAATCAATAGTCTTGTCGCATATGTTACGGAACTTACTTGCATAGAATGGGCATTATTATTATTATAAAATTATAGAGTTAATTTGAACGCGGTATGTCAAGAATAGTAGTGGTTAAAACTGAAATTTTTTTACTTTTATTGTTTGAAAACCCACTTATCGAGAACGGCTAAAGTCTATACACCTAATATAATATTTACGAAACGGACGTTAATAGGATCTGCGTTCATGACAAACGTTGCAAAACTAGGAACTTTATGCCTTTGATATCATAAAATCTATATAATTACATATATATCAAAGCGAGAAAGTTTGTTTGTTTGAACCAGCTAATCTCAGGAATTACTGGTTCGAATAAAAAAAAAAAAATTGTGTTGAATAGTCCATTTATCGAGGAAGGCTATAGGCTACATATCTTAGTACGTTTTTTCCGCAAATTAACTCGGGTGAAACTGTGGGACACAGCTAGTATGGGGTAATATAAAAATATAATAAAAATATAATAATTAATTTTTAAGGATCGATGTATTTACACTTAGATACATTTTGTTTTCAAGGAGTATCGTCCCAAAATAGTGTCTATTTGCATTAATGTTCGATTATGATCGTAATAGTAAAATTGATAATAAAGTGAACTGAGCCAAAACGTTTCCATTATCCATGCACAATAAAACAACGTAAAGTTACGCCCTTGAAAATGGTGCGATACTGGGTTTTTATCGCGGCTTCAGTTTGAAATAATAAGTTTCGCTATCAAATATCTATATAATTTTATATAATTTTTTACCTATAACATATTCAGTTCGTGTATATAATCGTGTTTGCTAGCAAACTAAAAAACCGACTTCCATTTTATATCGAACAGTAGTATCACGTAGATAGGTAGTCGAAAAATAACCTATTAAATACGCGTTATTACGGATAACTCAAAAAGATTTGTTAGATCTTGATCAAATTAAATGGTACCACATGACAAGCACCAGCTTTCGATTAAAATAAGAATCATCAAAATCGGTACACCCAGTAATCAATTATGAGGAACTACACACGTAAAAAAAAAAAACAAAATAGAGTCAAAATTGTTAGTCAAATAGAGATTTATTGATGTCGGTTAAAAAAAATGTTGAAAGTTTAACTGTGATTTACACATAACAATGGAATAATATGAATTTTCTCTTAAATATCCACTGCAATCGAGTTTTAAGGATCTAAGCGTGAAAGCAAAGTAACGTTAAGCGATATGCCGTGCCCCAGATATGTCGGTCGTGGCTGGGCGGCACCTGGTGAACGGAAATCGCTTAGCGACAACATTGTTGGTCGGTTTTCCAGTTACATTTCGTTCTCTGGAAAATAAATTATAAAAAAAATATTGTAAATAAAATTGATATGTTAATATTATATATATTATTAAATATATAGTATCGGATTCGATACTTTTATCAATTCACCACATACCTGGCTCGTTTTATCTAAAAGCTTTAATCTAGGTATTGTCAATGTTTCAATACAATCAAGCCATTATACGCCTGGGTACTGATAACAATTTACTTACGGAGATAATGTTTTTCGCAGGCAATGAACACTTGACCGCAACATGGAACATAAAGATGGATGGAGTGGTGGAGAAACGACTGCAGCGTACAATACAACCGAGCGGACGCAGGCCGATCGCGATCGCGTACGCATTGAATTCTATGCTACCTACGACGTCATGACCGGCATTCGTATAGCCGCTACACTTGGCGGCTTTTTTGCGCTAATGGTCTTTTTAATCGTTTATAAAAGCAGGAGTAAATCTGTGAAAGCATTGAATGATCCAAAAATTGTAGAGTTAGCTGAGGCCGTCGTGGCCGAAGAGCAAGCCGTGGAGGAAGAACGACAGTTAACTGCCGCTTTAGAGGAAGCACTCTCAGAACGAGCTCGTTCTCGTCCATCGATAGGAGAAGAACCACTCTGGCCCAGAACTTCACGTTTCGCTTCCTATGGTGGAGGGTATGGTAGCTTGTTAGCACCACCCCGGAGACTTTCGACATTGCGCGGTGATTCACTTCCCGGTTCTGCACTAAGGTTTATTGAAAGGCGTGCATCGGGAGGGCCTCGTGATAGGCGGTTAAGCTCAGCTACATGTTCGAGCTCGGGGAGTTCCTATCTGGAGAGGCGCGGTTCCTCAGTAGTGTGCTCCTTACCGGAACGGCGTCTGTCACCATGCCCTAGTGAACGACTTGCGCCGCTCGCCTCGGTCAGTAGTGTTGGTCCGTCATTTGTTGTGGAGTGTGACCTTGCGTCCGTGGGGGCGGATTCAGTATTCGCAGAGGACGATGCAGAGTCCACTGATGATGAGGTGGAGCAGTTTTCGACTGATAGCGGCGGACCTGAGGCCGGCACGTCCGAGTGCACGGAACTTACGAGTCGGCCGATACTTCCTTTACGTATCGATCGCGCTTCACACTCTCGTGAAACGTTATTCTAGTCGCTGGCGCTTTTCGCCGGCTGTTATACGTTATACAAACGTTGAAATATCGACTTTTTCGTATTACTTATTATTTACACGTAAACATATCAATGTCAGAATTGTTTGACATATCAATATTAGTTCTGGGAATTATAGAATAACCATAAACGGTTCTTGTTCAAAAGTTTGAAGTCAAACATAGAAAACTATCTTTGTATTAAAATTATCCAGTTATACCAATGAATGCATTGCTCGTGCCTATATTTAATATATTTTCACTAAAGTCACGATTTTCCAACACAAATATGCAACAATAATTACAACGAATGCGTCGATATTTCGATGTTATTTGTATTGTGTAAATAATTTGTTTTGTTAATATATTCATGTATCGCATTGTTAATGTTCTCGGATCATGATAAATTAATTTCGCGTACTAAATTGTGATCGCGACGATTAGTTTAAAAATGTCTGAAAATGATTATTATCGAAATTTACTAGTCAAACTCTGATGCTTTGTATGTTATATAGAATATTTAAGTATATCGAAAAGTATTATTTTAAAATTTGTCGGATGGCCAAAGAGCTTGATTGTGAAGAGTTATATTTTAACGAATTTTTTATTTATTCTGTAATGCTAATCTGCGATAAAATTAGGGACTAGGCTGCTTATATGTAATGATAATAATTTATGTTACAAGAGTATGACTTATACAGTGCGTTTTTGATTAATATAAAGTTTTTGACCCGTGGCGTTTGGGGGCCTTTTTAAACAAATTTTTATTAATTCGTTACCACAGTGAAGTATAAGTATGTATCCTGTTTTGTAAGACATTCGAAATAGTAAACTTGTACTGGTAAAGTCACCAATTAGTGTTCTTTTAAAAAAAATTAGGTAATGTAATTATCTGCCGAATTAGTCTTTAAAAGGCACGTTAATGTACTTAATGGTAATTGATTAGGACAAGAAAAGATTTGTAGTTTTTTATTTTTCTATCTACTTCCACATTTTATGTGTTCATAAAGTTTGATCTATCAATCGAGATGTTAATTTTAGAAAGTTTGACAAGGTTTTTCGATAGCAATTTACAAAATATAAGATACCATTGTGACCAACATAACTTTGGATCACTTTGTACTAAATTTTAATCATCGAAGGCGTAGTCTTTGAGACCCGAAATTGCACACTCGTTTTTCAAGGCTATGAAAATTGATCGGTGAATTTTACCAGATTTTTTTATATTTTTTATTCTAAAGCTAATGAACACATAAAACACGCACAAATTTCTAAATAGTTAACCTACAAACCTCTACTTTAAAATCTGATTTACTCGATTCTACATCGATTCGAAATCTAGTAATATTTTTACGTATCAGACACGACTTATTTGTGTGAATACAAGTTTTCAATAAATACATAGTGAACAAGTAATAATCATTTAACAGTAATCTCGCACCCAGCGAAGCTTCCGCTCGAACCCAGCTTTAATATTTACACACTCTTCGCCTTTTATATTGTGCATTATTTAAATTTCGTATCAAAAGTACGATCTCGAACTTTTTTGTCCAAACTGTGCCCCATTATTTTGGGCATTTGGTTCTCAAGATGCATTTGAAATTCATGTGTTATTATTTTATATAAAAATAAAATTTTATAAAAATATATCTAGCTATGTATTGATGGTGTTGTTTTTTTTTTTTCACTATCATTTTGAGTAGCATATATTAAATGGTACGTTTAATTATTTATGTAAATTGTGTTTTTCTTAAAAACTCATGGTAAATTATAATGTAGTGAACAATACAAGGTTTTATTATTTATTATAATTTGTACAATAATTATTTTAGAAAAATATTTGTAAAAGAAAAATATTTGTAAAAGCCATAAAACGGCCGTACAAAATGTTACGAAATAGTCCAAGAAATAAATCGGTTGAAAAACAAGTACCTAATCAAATCAATCGATTGTATTTGTTATAGTCGGTTGTAATTGTATGATAATAAAAATGCTTAAGTAATAGAGCTATTGTCAGTGTATGGTGTAGATATTAGAAAGGGAATGGTTTTTTTTTATCGTTATAGGTTGTTATAAAATGCTTAAGGGAATGTTAAAATGAATGTTAACTATTACTGTTTTTGTAGAGCGCTAAAATAACGAGCGATTAATTTTAGTGATTACATGGTGGCTTCTTGGTAAATTACAAATACACGACTGAAAAATCTGTCGCCTTGAAACATACTTTTTTAGGATGATATTGTCTCTAAATAAGACTTAAAACTCTGAGAAAAATAAAGTCATAAATCGTAATTGGTAACTACTAATTGTGAAGATAATTGTAAAAATTTTAGTTACCACTGAAGAAGTTACGTTGAATATAGGATTTTTTTGTGTTGACTGCTAAATTTTTGTTGTTGTTTTATTATAAATTGATCGACAGTGGCTGGCAACGTTTAGATGCGCTAATGTTGTTTATCGAACACAGTTTGAACTAAAATGTATGTATATTTGGAAAAAAAGGCCACGAACATTGTGTGGTGTCTTAAATTGTAGATAGTACTAACTCGGTAGGGTAGTTGTCAAGTCAATTTTAAATTGTATATTTGTACTATAGAATTTGAACCATCCCTCACATATTTAAAAGGGCACATAAGACCAATATTCGTCCTTCGAACAATAACTATGATCGGAAGGGGCGGCCTAAAATATTGCTTATATCTACGATATCACTTGTCAAAGATACTGCCACTGTTCTCGTTTAGTAACAATGTAATAACGCGCACCGGGATTTTATTGATTCTAGTGTGCTGATCCCGTCTACCGCGGGCCCAGTAGATTAACTAACACAGATCGTTTTTATTACGAATTAGATTTACGTGTTAGTTTATGTAACTGTTCGTTGCTCGAATTAAAAAGAGCTCCCAGTAGCCTGTAAAATGTTGAAATGTATGTAAAAAAATATTGTAAATATAAAACACAACTCAACTGTCGTTTCATTTTTGATGACCGCATTTTTGGTTTCCTGTGTAAACAATTGCCGGTTTTGTGGAACATAAAACTATAATAAAATTAAATATGACTCAATAAATTTTGGTTCACCAAAGCGCTAAAACGGAATGCGACTAGCAAGTGACGTCCATTCATGAAGCATCAATATTATTTACAATTTTTATAATGTTTTCATAGTTAAGTTTAGTATCTGCAGCTTCCTGGTATAAAGAGTAGTCATTTTTAGTTTATTATTTTTAACCTGTTCTGTTTAGGCTCGTCAAAGCCTATTTCGAACAGAAAACGAGATGTGGATTCTAAAAAAATTTCCGGTTCAAATTCGAAAGCTAAAGAGCGATATACTCGAAGCAATATTTTCTGCGTAGTGCAATCGTTTTCTTTAGCTTCTCACAATGCCTATGGTCCGTAATTTGTGGAGTCGAAGTCTGGCGTTTTATACAGTCTATTAAAATTGATTGATATCCACGAACTGCTTGCTAGAATCGCTGCTGTCCTTCAAGCTCCAAACGAATGGTGATGCAGACGACTTAAAGAAAAACGCTACGGTAAAATGTCCCACTAAATTTTAAAATTAGGGACGATATATAAATTACGTCACACGTTAATGGTTTTGTCCCACCGTGGGTACGTCCATGACTCTATCAAATTATAAAAAAAAAAAAATCTTTACAGGAGTAGAACGAATTCGGTAGAAGTCGTGTACGAGTTAGTAGAGCCTGCTACAGAGAAGAGGCCGCTAAAAATCTTGGTTAGTAATTAAATAGTATTCTAAGCTATTTCTTTATGATTATTTATATCTAAAATAATTTCTTGACATGATTAATTTAAGCTCATAAACTGGTAGTCTGCTCTAAAATGTTAGTATACATATAATCTTATAAATAAACACATTGTGTAGCTTAAAATTAAAAAAAATACTACACTGCATTGAAACATTTTATATTTTGAAAAACGAGTGTGCTTTAGACCACACGACTGAAGTAAACTTCTTTTGCACCATCTAATTTATATTTGCCTCTCAACTTACGTTCGCCTCGCCCAATTACACTTTTCGTTACGCATTCGCACCAGCTTACTCCTAAGCCAGGCGTGCGTTAAGAAGTTTTACTTCAACAAAAAAAAAGCCACCACAACTAAGGAAGACTAAAAGGCTTAAATAAAATTATTCTATGCTACTTCATTCGGAGTAAAGTCACTGAATTGTGAAACCGTAGGTGGAGTTACCTTAAAGGTCAAATTATATAATTATTAAGTCAACAAAAATAGTCTCGTACCTATAATCATATAATTATGTAAAAGCAATTAAAAATCATTTGTAGCTCATACTTAGGTAGATAAATCATACCTATAGCAATTAGTTTTAATTTTAAGCAGGTGCCTAATTAAACTTTTATTGAGCACAACAGAAATGAACCTATTGCAATACTATTTATTAAATAAAACTTTTTACGCATGCTTGACTAGGGGAGTAAGCTGGTGAATGCGTGACAAGAGTGTTACGAAAAGTGTGACCGGGCGAGGCGAACGGAACTTGAGAAGTAGATATAAGTTAATGAAGATAGAAATAGAGAGTTAGGTTAGTTTTTAATTTCAGTTGTGTCGTTCAAAGTCGTCTTCACTTGTCTCAAGCACACTCGTTTATTTTATTTTTTAAACGGTTTTATTTAGCTCAGCCCGTTTGTTTTATTTATTTTTTATTATTTATTCTTGGGTCAAATTTAGTAATTCAAATTTCACCCTCTTCCTGTCAACCGATTAATCTGAAATTTTGTATACACTTTGGATTTTGGTGACAATACAATTATGTTTATTCATTATCATTATAAATTCAAGATGGCCGCCGCTACAAAATGGCGGATAATTTATGTTTTATTAATCCCATCAATATGGGTATCAAATGAAAGGGCTCAACAAGCAGAATACAATATACTATAAAAAATTGAAATCCAAGATGGCGGCCGCTACAAAATGGCGGATAACGTAGGTTTTATCAATCCCATCTGTTGTATATGGCAACACACCTCTATTATTATTAGTGTTAATAAGGTTGATGGCACTGGCAACATTATAAGAGTTAGAATGAACACTATGTAATCAAGATGTAATAAAGATGGCACATTGTAAGAAGTCTTTTATATAAAGTACAACAACATATAAAACACCATCAATATGAGTATCAAATGAAAGGGCTCAACAAGCAGAATACAATATACTATAAAAAATTGAAATACAAGATGGCGGCCGCTACAAAATGGCGGATAACAATTTTTTGTCAATCCCACCAATATGGGTATCAAATGAAAGTGCTCAACCAGTATAATCAATGTACTATATAAAATTAAAATCCAAGATGGCGGCCTCTACAAAATGGCGGATAACTTAGGTTTTATCAATCCCATCAACATGGGTATCAAATGAAAGGTCTCAACAAGTAGAATACAATTTACTATGCAAAATTGAAATCTAAGCTGGCCGCCGCTACCAAATGTCTGATAACAATTTTTTGTCAATCCCACCAATATGGGTATCAAATAAAAGGGCTTGACAAGAAGAATACAGTGCACTATACAACCTCAATATTTAAGATGGGCCTTGCAATAATGAAGCACTAAATGAATTAAACAGAATGCGAAATAAAAACTAAAAACTAGAAAATAAAAATAGGTAAAAAAACTTTTTAAGTTAAACGGTTTTATGTTAAACATACATTGCAATGTTTAAGATAAATGTACTAAAAACCAAAAAATAATAAAATAGATACAGTCGTGGGAATTATAAACATATGCATAGACTAGACTAAAATAAAACCGTGGGGCACGTCAATTGTCTACAAATTATCGACTTAATGTGCGATAGAAGAATCGTTTAATTCGTCGTTAAAATAGGCAGTTGGCCCGCAGACGGTGAGGAAATTACTTACTATTTTCTTGCTCATGGAAATTCCAATAGTTATACACTCCATGTAAATAAAAGAGATGTTTCAACTAGTTTATCGTTGGACATTCACACTGCTGGCTGGCGAGGAATCGTTTCACTGCTCGTAGTTTGTCTTTAATCGACAAAACATATGATAAAAGTACTACTCGCTCACCACTATGAAACCCTAAAACTCGCTTATAATCGAGCTTGCTAGCTTGTTTCCACATTCTAGCCCTACTTATCACACGTCCATCTTTGTCGGTTGAACAACTGCCTAATTATAGTGTAACATTACAAAACAAACATTTTAATCAACGATTGTAGACAATTGACGTGCCCCACGGTTTTATTTTAGTCTAGTCTATGCATATGTTTATAATTCCCACGACTGTATCTATTTTATTATTTTTTGGTTTTTAGTACATTTATCTTAAACATTGCAATGTATGTTTAACATAAAACCGTTTAACTTAAAAAGTTTTTTTACCTATTTTTTATATAAATAATTTACTTTAAAAATAAGTGTGTGTGTGTCAGATCCGACACGCGACTGGAGTTTAATGCTTAAGAATAATTCTTGTGATTCAATAATTAATAAAAATAATAAATGACTATATAAAATTAAAATATAAATTCACGCTTACTACTAGAACCGAGAGTAACGTGAAATAATATTGTAATACTAGCTTTTACCCGCGGCTTCGCTCGCATTGATTTTTTTAAAATAAAAAGTATCGTTTGTTACTTCTAATATGTACCTCCAAGAATATGTGTACTAAGTTTCATGATGATCAGTTAGGTAGTTTTCGCGTGAAAGCGTAACAAACAAACTTACATTCACATTTATAATATTATTAGGGATTATTTCATTATATAACAGCACACTTCTTAAACCTTCTCTGATTTATTATTTTTTATTATATTCATAGGTGGTCACACCCTGGCAAATAGTATAGGACTTGCTTCTGATTGATTGATTTGAAAAGAGAGATTGAAGTGTAATGTCTTAGACTGATATAATATTCAGTGTGAATTTGTGAATAAGTGTGTGAGAGTTTCTTCAGATTTGTTTTTGTTTATCGGTTAATTTATTACAATATTTAATTTTTCTAGTTAATATTTCTTAAAAATAAAATAAAAACTTAAATAGTAGATTGATTAATATCAGTTTATATTTAAATCTTTTTTCAATTATTTAATTTTTTACTACTTTAAAACATATTTAATTGCTAGACGGCATTTTTACAATCGTTTTATAAGTACACACTGATAACATTATTTCAAAATTTTATTATTTAAAGACAAATTTTATAAGCTTTCCGAACGTTAATTGCTTAGTTGTCACTGTCATTCACTTCATTGTGTATATTACGGTATACTATAACTGTTGGTTTCATCTGTGTCTTTGGTAAAATTCTTTATATAGTGCAGGCACATTATATATTTAATAATTTAAAAATAAAGTTAAATTTGTGTCGGACTGTGTTAACGAAGCAACAATGTACGACGATTTCCCGACCGAGTACCAGGTCATCGTCGTGGGGACAGGTATTGCTTATTATTTCTGTTAAATGAGACCGGGTGTGTTGCGGATAGGTATATGGTAGGCGACAGCGCCTACTTAGGTATTGATCTAGACTTTTTTCACTCACTTGAAACCTAGCTGCGGCTATCATTTTTTGGGTTCTATCTAAAAACGAGTAATTTTTCAAAACTCGGACGACTTAAAAAATATACTATGCAATCGCAATATTGATTAATGCAGTCTTTTTGCGATGATTGTCTGTATGCGAAATGTCTGCTTTACCTAGCTTAGTCATTTAGGAAATATTTTTCGGAGTCGAATGGCAGTCATTGTCTCTTTAAATTGTATACGTAATTTTTGATTTGATGTTCCACTTTTACTGATCTAGACTTCTGTTTATGTTACCATTGAAAATGTTTCATATTAAATATTGAATTTATTTTTGTTGGTTTAAAAACAATATGCTTTTATTTTTGTTACTTATATTATAACAATTAATATTATATCATTTAGATGTAAATACATATATGTAATAATTTTTTTTGAGGCGTTATATTTTTTCTTTATTAATAAAACACCTTTCATTTCATTAATAAGTATGTCACATTCATAAATTATAATGCAGACAAAGAAAAATATATAGATTCTTTATAATATAAATTATTTTATTAAAACAATCTAATTTTTTTTTTTATAATTAAGAGGTTCCTTCTGATTTAGAAATATAAATATATTTTTTATAATATGTTAGAATATCTCTATATCTCTCTTATAAGTTAAATACTATAGACAAAAAGCTGTGTAAATACTCACACAAGTTATAGTAAAAATATTAGTATAAGCAGTAGAACTTTCCATTCAACAACTTTTTTGAAAATCAAATATAATTATGATTAAATTATAAATAGAAAATATCATTTTTCTATATAATATTTTTTTTCTACTATTCTTAACATAACATCAAAACAGGTAGAAAATTATGTGTGTAATGTTAAATATAATATAGTATTCGTATCTAAATAAATATTTCCTAGACTGAGTAATTCTTTATATAACAAACCATATTGTTACAAACTATTTAGCTTTACTTAATATTTTCTAATTTTTTTTTTTTTTTATTTAAAATACAAAGAATCTTACAAAAAAAAGTTAGCATTTAACGGTGTGACAAAAATCATCGTTGATTTATCCACACACCGGCATTCGACATTGTACGCTCACAATATCAAAAAAAAAAAGTCGTAAATTCTCTTCAGTGTCTATAATACGTACTATTTAAGTTAAACTATAATTACTGCAAAATCGTTATTGCTAATAGTAGCTGTCAATTAAAAGTTTAAAATATTTATTAGGTATGGTTGAGTCCATTCTGGCGGCGGCATGTAGTAGGATACGGTTAGAAGTTTTACATTTGGACTCCAGCGATCATTATGGGGGATTGTGGGCGTCGTATAATTTTGAGGGCCTGCAAAAATTCATCAAAGAGGTGAATACTAATCCCAATATGAAAAATGTTGTGTACAACGTGCAAGAGAAATGGTATATTGGCAAGTAAGTTAAATAGTATGTTATAATGAAACAATTTTTTTGGATTTTATCATGCTTTATTAGGTTTTTCTTATGCCCGACGTATCGGTTATTTTAAAGCAACCATGGTCACGGGAGCATATTATACTTTGTTTACATCTAAATTATTGCATGTTAGTAATAATAAACTTATTAAGTCTAATTTAAACTACTTAAATGTTGTAGTCGTTAAAAAGAGTCCTGTAAACTGCAGCAGTACAATACATTAACAAAAGGGTTGATTGAGTCTGTAACATCCACTGGATGTTACAGCCGTGGCTAGCCCTAGGTCTTTTTCTCCAGGTAAGAGAAGGTTCAAGGTTAATCCAACATGCTACTCTGCGGTATGGTGAATTAAGTAGTTGGGTCAATTATTTTCTACTATGAGAAATGATCGCTATCAGGTGTCTAAGATAACAACCGGAACCTTACAACTTAACATGCTTTTAAAGATATGATGGGAAGACTCACAAGGAGAGATCCAGACGGGGTTCGGGACATTCACTCTGAGCGGAAATCGAACCTGCGACCTGCGGTGTGTAGGCCGAACACGGCTCGCGCACCAATGTCAACTAAAATTAAAATATATTTTTTTTTGCCAACTAAAGGGATTCCCCAGAAGAAGAAACTAAAAAGGAAGGTGAAGAGGGTAAGACTGATGATAGTAAAGCTGAAGGCGCAAAAAAACTATGGACTCGAGCAGATTTTGCAACAGAATATAGGAAGTTTAACATTGATACAACTCCAAAGGTGAGTCGGCAGGATGAGAAAAGAATTTGTTATTAAATATTAGTCTATTTTATTAAAAAGATAAAATATCCATAAATATCATAGTATAACCATATTTGTTTAATTACTAAATATAACACTAAATTATTTAATTTTTTTCTGATTAGAACAATCTTATGTAGATGTATGGACGTCAAATGATTTTTATGAAAGTATTTTGAAACCCTAGATGGAATTCTAGTTAGTTAATCAGTGATATTTCTAAGACATAATTACATTATACATAAAGTTTCGTAAATTATCGGACCATGCAATACTGTAATTACAGTTAGTTATACTAATTAAATTAAGATTTTTGTATTTATAAAATAAATTTGTTAATGCAAAATAATTTTCTGAAGGCATTCTCACCTTTACTGTGTTTACGTACTATATATTTTGTTAAATGTGCCTTAATGATTTTTAATGTGCTGTAAAGTACATTTGAAATTATGACTCACAAATAGACTGGTCTTCTCGTTACATTTTTTTGTAAACGTTTTCTATTGTGAAGCGCCATTTTTTGTCAAAAACTCCATTACGTCATCAGGTTTGTTGAGGACAATGTCTGGTCGCGGGTGTTTTTGTACACGCTTTTGTAAGCTTCCACTCGCAAAAGCAGTGTAAATGGTAAAACAAAGCGTATTTTTTTAAACTTTTCCTTTTTATACCGAAGACTTACTGGTAAATAAGTATGTTTGAATATAATAATAATTCCAGAATACTCGTTTATGATTTTCATGTACGTGTTGTTTAATAATGAAGAAAATTAGGTTTGTTAACATAAACTATGAACAATATTACGTAACGTCAAAAGCCCAGTACTAGGTATAAAATTATGCGGGCACCAAATAAGTACCAGTTCCAATTTTATCATTGAGCTACCTAAAGCTAGCAGTGCCAACTCAGCAAAAAACAATCAAATGCATGAGAATTAGTAGCTAACTAGTTGCTAATTAGTCGCTAGAAAACTAATAAGTTCGTGCGAATTCTTGTTTTTATTTTGTTTCTGTAAGCTTGTTTTATATAATTTCTGGCCAACTGGTTTTGATTGTGTTCATTATGATACATTAATAAGACACTCACTCACGATGTCATTAAAAATCTCGCGCTAAAGCTCCTGAGTTATCTTAGTCAGAGAACTCAGAGGGTTAAAGTAAATGGAATTGCGGCGTCTGGGTTTTCTGTACAGACGAAGCTCAATTCTAGGTCCATTCTTATATTTAATATACATAAACGACCTACCACATTTATTAGAAAAAAAATTATGAGATTGTGTTGTTTACTGATAGTACTTTGAACAATGCTTTTTCTGAAGTGGTGCACTGGTTTATCGTGAAAAATAATTGTATCAAACTTTCAACACCAAGTATAAAACAAAATGAATGCAACCAACAAGATTCTGGCTGCGGTTCAATCTCTGCCTTTGCAGAAGGTTAAAAAACTTACAACAAGCTTATTATATAACATCCATGAATAACGTAATCATGAAAAAGGCATGGGATTGAATAAAGCTCGACCAGGCTTTGTCTATGACGCGCCCTCTCAGTGATATATTTAAAAACATTGCAAGCAGGTGGCATGTGGTGATCTCGGTCCTTACGATTGCCTATCCAGCTCATTTCATAGCCATACTGTTGCATTTTTTGCCGTGTATATGACTAAATTTTAAAAGAGTACCGAGGGTTTATTTCCTCTTCCTTTTTTATCTCGGTATAACACTAGGGCCACTGATTAATTTATTTTACATGACCTAATTTAATAGTGTACCTAATGTAGCAAATGTTTATGTGTAGCAAAATTATATTATAGTATATTAATTTTTGTCTGCTACCTTGATGTTTGTTGTTTTTTTTACATATTTGTGAGTATTTCTTTGTGAAATTTGTTAAGTGTGTATAAACCTCATGGCGAAATAAATATTTTCATTTCATTTCAACGACAAAATCCATTAATAAAAAGATTTTTTGATTAATTATTATGCCAACAAAATATATTTGACTAATTCCATTATCAGTAGCTCAAAAAGGAACATTTTATATATTTTAATCGAATTCGAAAATCGCTAAATCAATAAGCTCTTCTTAATGAACCAATATTTGTCCAGTTGCTGTTCTCTCGCGGCCCACTGGTCGAACTTCTGATATCATCGGACATTGCCCGTTACACGGAGTTTCGTTGTGTGACACGTGTCCTTACTTGGCTTAATGACAAACTGGCGCCAGTGCCTTGCTCGCGAGCTGACGTATTCGCCACTGAGGCGGTTAGCATCGTCGAGAAACGTATGCTCATGAAAATGCTTACTTCCATCGTTGGCTATAACGAGGAGGAAATGAACAACGAATTCAAAGGTGGGTGGTGTGTTATGAACAACTTCAATAAATATAAGTGTAAGTACGAAGGTAAAGGGAAGATACCGTCACGTACAGGGGCGGGTCTACATCATATCGCACCCTTAATAAAACAAAGATGTAACTCAAAAATCGCAATTTGTGGGAATTGGCGATTGAAGTTTAGCACTTTTTCCGCATTGTGTTTGATTAAAAATTACCAATTATTTGTAATGCTTTTAATGACTTTTATTATTGATATCAGTAGTTTAAAGTACAGAGATTAATAGAATAATAGAAAAACAACTGTGTTAAAATCTATAATAGCTGTAAAATGAAGATGAAAAACAAGTTCCGACTTAAATCTCTTTATGCCAAAAATTACTTAATATTTTAGGTAGTATTTCAAAAAAATTCTCTTTAGTATTAAAACATAACAAAAAGTTTTAAAAATAAATCACAATGTTTCGTTTTATGATTATTTAATTGTAATTATGATGTTGTATGTACTAATGCATCATTTTTTTATAAAACGAAAACTGAAATTTATCACCTTTTTTTTAAATTAAACAAAGGAGAATGGGACTTTTGGGCCAAAATGTAATGAGTAGAGATATTGTTTAAAAAATTGGTCATATTTTTTTATTTTAAAATGTAAAATATCAGCTCAATTCTGAATCTAGAAGCGGAGAAAATTGAGAAAGATAGTTTTCATCAAATTATTTGGGTATCGATTCAACTATAATCGATTACAGAATTAAAAAAAAAAAAGGTTTGCACTAGTTAATTAATTCAAGATATTTAGATGCACAATTAAAGCTGTAAACAATAAAGTGCATTTAAATAAAGTTACATTAATATGGACAATATCAATTAATATCTGATAAACCAAAATGATTATCGATTTCATATCGATTTAAAATAAATCATATTTTTAATGACAGCTTTGAAAGCTGACTAACAATAATACTGTGTCCGTCACTCGTTTCGTGTTTACTGTTTTCCGATGCATTCTGAGCCCATTCCTGATATTTATTTATGGTTTCAAGTGTATATCAATATTCGTAGTGAGTTTTCAAACAGTCTTCACTAAATATAACAGATATTAATGCTACAAGAACTTAGTGATCGGGTTTTTATAGACATTGTAACATAACCTCACTTTTACAAAAAGTTTAATAACTCCACTCTCAGATAGCCAAAATATAGATAATTTTCAGCGAGGAAGCAATAAGCCTAAATGCATTAATTGATACCATTTTCATTTCATTACATTTTGGCCCAAGAATGTATGGAATCGTATCATTCTCCTTTTTATTAATCATCCCATATTTATACATCTCTTTATGGCTACAAATATTGTTTTTTAAACAAAACAAAAACTATACACTATTATAAGAATTAGGTACAATTAGTCTCTAGTACTGTGTGGCTATGGGTACTGTGTGGCTACGGTACCAAAGAATATAGCCACCCCCTCTCTTCCCGTGGGTGTCGTAAGAGGCGACTAAGGGCCGACCGGTGGCGGGATAACCACCCAACTGCTGGCTTTGAAATACACAGGCCGAAGACGGGCAGCAGCGTCTTCGGTGCGACAAAGCCAGTACTGCGGTCACCAACCTGCCTGCCCAGCGTGGTGACTATGGGCAAAACACATGAGTTCACGCTATTTTTGGCGTAAACTTGTGGAGGCCTATGTCCAGCAGTGGACTGTATAGGCTGTAATGATGATGATGAGTCTCTAGTAAATATCTCCTAAAATCACAAATAATTACTAACCACAAATAATCTAATATATAAAATTCTCGTGTCGCGGTGTTTGTAGTTAAACTCCTCCGAAACGGCTAGACCGATTCACACGAAATTTTGTGTGCATATCGGGTAGGTCTGAGAATCGAACAACATCTATTTTTCATACCCCTAAGTTATCATATATGGCAAAACAACGTTTGCGGGGTCAGCTAGTAAATAGTATAAAAATCAGCAGTCTCTTCTTTCTTATATTGTCTATCATCTTGTTTTTGCTCATTGTTTGAATTATCATAATTATGATACACATATATCACACTGACCTTTTTTTGGTTGGTGAAACCCTAAGTTAAATACCGTCGGAATCAATATTTTCTGCACATTTGAATCGTCTCGCCATAAGACTCGACGAATTCCAACCACCAGAGCAGGTTGGGTTTCGAAATGACTACAACACCGTAGACCACATCCATACTGTTCGACAGATTATTCAAAAGACAGAGACATATAATCAGCCGCTGTGTATGGAATTTGTGGACTGCGAGAAAGCCTTCAACTGTGTCGAGACCTGGGCTGTCCTGGACTCTCTGCAGAGATGTCATATCGACTGGCGATATATCGTGGTACTGAGATGTATGTACGACGCAACGACGATGACCGTTCATGTCCAGGACCAGAGAACAAGACCTATTTCCCTGCGGCGTGGGGTAAGACAGTAAGATGTAATATCACCGAAACTGTTTACCACTGCGCTGGAGGATATCTTTAAGACCTTGAACAAGGCATCAATGTCAACGGTGAATACATCTCACCTTCATTTCGCCGACGATATCGTCATCTTTGCGGACACGTTAGATGAGTTAGGCCAAATGCTAGCTGGTCTAAACGAGTCCTCCCGACGTGTCGTTCTCTGTATGAACTTGGACAAAACGAAAGTTATGTCTAACAACCAAGTCATACCAAGACAGGTATCGGTCGATGGTACCCTTCTCTAAGTTGTTCAGGATTATATTTACTTAGGCCATACTATCCAACTAGGCCGCAACAACTTTGAGAAGGAGGCCGATAGGAGAATTCGGTGGGGCTGGGCGGCATTTGGCAGGCTTCGTCGAGTCTTCACTTCGAAGATTCCGCAATGCTTGAAGACAAAAATCTTCGAGCAATACGTCCTGCCTGTGTTAACATTACCGAGCCGAGACATGGACACTGACGAAGGGACTGGTCCACAAATATAAAGTCCCTCAACGTGCAATGGAACTGGCCATGCTTGGGGTTTCCCTCAAAGATAGGATTAGAAACGAGACTACCGCGAGAGAACGAAAGTAACCGATATAGCCCACAGAATTAGCAAGTTGAAGTGGCAGTGGGCTGGTCATCTGTGGCGCAGGACCGGTGGCTGTTGGAGCAGACGCGTCCTGGAGAAGAGATCGCGTCTTGGCAAACACAGTGTTTGACGTCCTCTGGCCCGTTGGACCGACGATCTACCTAAGATTGCCGGTGTAAGCTGGATGAGGATTGCGGAAAACCGGGATGTCTAGCGCGAACTTGGGGAGGCCTATGTCCAGCAGTGCATTGCAATAGGCTGAACTGACTGACAAATATTTGGTTTATTATTGCAGTCAGAGTCAGAAGAACTTTGATTTTCAAACATAAAATTTCTTCTGTTGACAGGCTTATTAAACAACGTATTAAAATCTATACTAATACAGTGCATCGTCGTCACTCAGGTCGACGTCACTTAGATCTGTGTATTATACTGGAGAAATATTGTAACTGGCCACACTATTGTAATTTCGTCGCTCTCTCAGCTGAATTTGCTCATATTTTGCTCAGTATTTTGTGGTGAATTGGTGTAAGACGTCTTTTCTTCACAATCCGTTGTAATGTTTTGTGGGGCAGGGTTTTGGGTAGGCATTGAACTATTGGAGCTTGAAAAACTGGATAAAGATGAGCTAGAAGAGCTTGACGATGATGAGCTAGATGAATCGGAACTAGATTAAGATGATCTTGAAGACGAACTAGAGGACTGTAAATGGCTAGTATTATTTAGGTGTCATTTTTCTCGTCAACTCATAAGTGACAGTAAAATATTGAGTCGGTGTCATCATTTTGGTCAGCTCTGCAGTTACATTTTTGGCCTCTGGAGATATATGTATTTTGTTGATTTTCCTCTTCAACCTGCATAACTTCTTTAGTCTAAAATAACAATAATTGATAATACTGTAGTATATTTTAAGGGTGAATAATAATCATAATGATTTAACGTCAAAGTAGCGGGATTGTTGAATGACAATGATCTATTCAGTCGTTTTGCCATAAAAGAGTAACAATCATCCATCCATACGTCATCCTCATAAACTTTCACATTTATTACAGTAATCAGATGAAAAAAAATTATAACTTATTACACTATTATTATATTACTTAAAAAGCCGACCGGTGGCGGGATAACCATCCAACTGCTGGCTTTGAAATACACAGGCCGAAGATGGGCAGCAGCGTCTTCGGAGCGACAAAGCCAGCCCTGCGGTCACCAACCCGCCTGCCCAGCGTGGTGACTATGGGCAAAACACATAAGTTCACGCTATTTTTGGGGAAAGCTTATGGATGCCTATGTCCAGCAGTGGACTGTATAGGTTGTAATGATACACTTTTATGTTTATCTTATAACTTTTACGCTCGATACGCTGAAACTTAACAAAAATTGTGAGCTCTAAGACGACTCCGTTTTCAAAACCTATACAAATAAGCACAACAGTTACAAGTTATTCTTAACTTTTACACGAAAAGGGAATTAATGTTGAAAGTTTTTACTTATCTTTCGTCATTCTAAATAATAAAAAGAAGTAAACAAAAGAGACTTTTATAAATAGCCTTATTTATTACAATAAAGTGTTACTTAACCAATTACTCCAACAACTAAGGCATATATTTCAATATAAAACTGAAGTGTTAGGCGTTAACTTTGTAAAATTTATCAATTTTTAAAACAAAACCGAAGTAAATCCAAATGTTACACATCATTATCAAATACGTTTTCTGAGAGAATGAAGTATAACAAAAATCATCTTTTTATTTTAAATCCCTTTTAATCTAATATCGAATTATTTGATGTTACTCAAAACGGCAGCACTTTAATCTCCGCTCACTGCCGGTGCATCTCTGAATCACGCCACTTTATAAGAACTGATTTGTCAGTTCCAGTTCATAGAAAAGAGAGCAACAGTCGCGTATCTCTCTGTATCTTATAGTTAAAACGCCGGAGTCGAAGTCTACCTATTCTTTACGCGACGAAGACGGGTTTTCTTGTAAAATCTCCAAATCCACAAATTTTGAGTTACATCTTTGTTTTATTAAAGGTGCGATATATATATATACCTTCAGTTTGGAAATATAAGTCGGTTTAGATAACCACAAGTAACAACAACTTCGATAAAATCGATTGTATTTTTTTTAACGTTTATAGGTAAAGCCGTCCCTGGTCACGTAATACCGAAATAGATATTATAAGTTTGCTATTTTCCAATACCTCGTTATGCAACATATTTTAAATTCAATACTTTAGAACTTAGATAGATCTGTAGACGTTTGCGTAGTCAATGACCCGTAATGTTTCGTTAATAACAGGGCTCCAAGTCTGCTCTTGCAATAAACATAAGTAATGTTAGTCATTGATTGAAATTGGTTTTTTTAACAAAGAAACAATTAAATCAAACTTTAATGATGTCACTTAATTACCACTATGACGCAATTGCAATAGCAGATTTTTTTTTTCCGTGATGTTTTTGTGTATTAATTTTAATATTTTAATAATTTAAGTTTGTGTTCGTCGTAATTATTAAGACGAGTTATCTCTTCTCTAGACTGGAATGACAAAACCTTCAAAGAATATTTAACCCATAAGGGTTTAACTCCAAACTTAATTCACTACGTATTGTTCGCCATCGCCGGTGGTACTAACAGCATGCTATGCTTGGATGGTGTAAGGGAATGTAAAAAATTCCTTATGAGCCTCGGCCGTTACGGCAATACTCCATTCTTATGGCCAATGTATGGAAGCGGAGACCTGCCTCAGTGTTTCTGCAGGTAAATTGTTGATTACTTATGTCGACGATGGTCGGAATTTTTTTGTCTAAACTTATTTAATATTCTTGAAAATTGCAATTTAATAAATTATTGAGCCTTTTCTTATAAAATAATTTTTTTTTTTTTGCGTAATATAAATGTTTTTATAGGTGTACGTACGACTGTTTGTAGTAATGATGTCTTTAAATATTTGATTTTTAAATTTTATATTATATTTTTTTATTTGATAGGCTTTTTTATTGAGTTTGTTTGTACAAGTAACTTTAAACGCCAAGAGCTTAATATTAAGTTTTTGTTTACTTTTTCGTAAAATTTCAAATATTTTAATTAGAACCCGTAATTTTTGTACTGAAAATAATTTACCTCGAATTTCTTTTCGCTAAACCCGTTAGCGAAAACACAACTGTAGTACTTAAAAGTCCGAGGAGATTTAATACTTCATAAAAATTCCGTAACGAGTCTGACTCACTCTAAACGACTGAAACGTTTATTTTTATTTATAAATCGCGGGAGAATAGAAAAAATATATTGAATTATTTAAATGTGTATTAGTAATCCAGTTTCCAATTAAATTGTATTTGTTGGACGATAAAACGTATTACATGTAACACATTCAAAATAAAATCTCTGCGAACTCGTTATTTATTAAATTACTATCGTTCTTCGAATCTTTGATAGTTTAAAACATTTTCAGCTGTTTCTATCAAAATGAGTATTTACGTACACCGTAGAAAATATTTTATTTTTCTATATACGAATGGTCATATGTATTATGTGATAAACTTTGTTAATGCTTATTATACAAATAAACATTATTTTCTGACTTAACTAAAATTACCCTACATTAAACTACAATGAAAAATAATATATATATTATTAGGTATACTCACTAGCAAACTAGGCCGAGCCTGTATCTGACACGCTATGACATATATTAAGTTTTTGTTAATTAACTATATACTTCTAGAACAAAATGTCTCGTTACCTATAATGTCATTGAATTGTTACATTAAAATCGACTGTAAAGTAACCATGAAAGTATTGCGGTGAAAAGTTTATTGACCCAGATGTGCATCGTTCGAGCGCACTCAAAAAAGAGTCGACTTTCTAGCATTGCATGATGCACGGACTGACATTTTATTACGAAACAGTTTTTGGCATAACTTTATCAATTAAAATTTATAATATATCTATTAATTTAGTTCCATATTAAACAATTATTATCTGATTAAAATTCATTTAGGTGGAGCCAATTAATTCTGACCATCGAAATCGATATGCACTGAAATTTGAAACTCGGAACCTTTTTGGCTACGTACAATTTAATTTACATTTTAAAATATCCTAAAATTGTAATCAAAACATGACTATTTTATGTCAAAAACCATTAACCCACCTACGATTAACGTTTTTATCTTTTATATATTTTTGGTAACTAAAAGTTCGCACAAATAAATTGTGACTATAAAAAAATATTTCCAAATTTTTAGGTTGAGTGCGGTCTTCGGCGCTACGTACTGCTTGAATCAACCAATCGATTCAATTGAAACAAAGACTGAAGACGATGGTAAAAACGTCGTAGTAGTCAAATGTATGTCAAAGACTCTCACATGCGACCACTTGATAATGGATATCAACGAATGCCCCAAGGAAATCCTTTCTCCCGAGCCGGCAGAGGCTTCTTCTGACATATCAAGAGCTATTTTCATAACGAATGAGACTATTATGCCAAGTGAGAAGGAACCCCTTACACTGCTAAGGTTCCCTCCACTCGAAGAAGATGGAAATGCAGTTACTGTTCTGGAAGTAGGCCCTGCCACCGGTTCTTGCCCTAAGGGACTTTGTAAGTAATCATTTATAGTATGTAACATATACTATAGGTCATCATCATCACCATCATTTCAGCCTATCACAGTCCACTGCTGGACATAGGACTCCACAAGTTCACGCCAAAAATGGTGTGAACTCATGTGTGTTACCCATAGTCACCACGCTGGGCAGGCGAGTTGGAGACCGCAGGGCTGGCTTTGTCGCACCGAAGACGCTGCTGCCCGTCTTTGGCCTGTGTATTTCATTGCCAGTAGTTGGATGGTTATCTCGCCATCGGTCGGCTTTTTAAGTTCCCAGGTGGTAGTGGAACCGTGTTATCCCTTAGTCGTCTCTTACGACACCCACGGGAAGAGGCTGGTGGCTATATTCTTCATTGCCGTAACCACACAGCAAATTCAATAATTGAATACTTAAAAATAATATTCATTAAAATAATAATCTTGATATTCTTCTCGTCCTGATTACAGTTTCGCGTTTTCACATTAACTCAAACGGTATATCAAATAAGATGCACCAATTATGGCTTTCTATTTTGAATATAACACAAGGTGACAATTATTAAATAATAAATAAATAAATACAACATACACACACGGTCGTCTGTTCCTAAAGTAAGCAACATAATGCTTGTGTTATAAGTAACAGCCGACTGGTACACCGTACATGTATATAAATAATACATATATAAATAAATATATGTATTACACCCCGACTCGGGGTGAAAATCGATCCCACAACCCCCGGAGCAGAAAGCAGGGTCACTACAAACTGCGTCAATGGGCTAGTAAATTTATTAATATAAGTAATGAACATAACAGTATTCACTATTAAAAGACACTATGATAAAATGGCAACCGCTTATATAGTATCAGCAGGAAATTTTAAAATTGGAGCCGCCCGAATGGGAATGTACCTCAACCTTACAGAAGATCACAGCTAAATAATACTGCTTTCAAGCAGTGTTGTGTTCCTGGGGTGGCTCGGGGGTAGGGTCGGCAACGCCCTTGCCATCAGGTTGACCGTACGCTTTTTTGCTACCCCAGTGGTATAAAAGTTTCTTCCTGATTTATTTAAAAATATCCATGTGTGTTACATAGTATGTTAATCTATTTTTGAAATACAACTCCTCTACGCACAATTCACTTGGGGAGTAAGCTGGTGAATGCGTGACGAGAGATGAAGTTGAAAGGGACATATGAGTTTGTGTAAATAGAAAGTTTTACTTCAGTCGTGTGGTCTAAAGAACACTCGTTTAATAGAAAAATATATAAGCTCAAACGCAATATAAAGATTATTCGATCAAGATTTTAAACCATTCAATATATGTACGTTCGAAGAGCTCGTTGTACAAAGCTGTCGATTCAACACTTCTTTTTGTGCTATGTGCATGTACCTAGTAGTTATATGTTTCGAATGATTTTTTATCTCTCGGCACAATTTCGTTTAACTTTTTGTAGATCATCAGCGAACCTGTTTGGTACTTTGAAATGAAGTTTTTTTTATGATTGTGAGTCATTGACTGACAAATTGAGGAAATATAAGGTTTTAACATTCTACTTCAGATCATAAAGATAACTTTTTTCAGTGAAGATGTGAAACTAAATCCCTACTGATACATTTTTGTCATTATAATATTTATTTGTTTAGTAATTATAATTATTATTTGTATATAATTTATATGTACAATGTAATTATAAAAAATTTGTATCTATATCGGTCAGCCATTTTCTATGACACAGGCATTAAGTTGCTTAGCTTAGGTAGATGAGTGTGTGTATGTTAAAAGAGATTTATTTCGGTATTATTTATTTGTATTAATATACTTACTATAAAAATAATTAAAATAATTGTACCAATGTGTTGAATTTAGAGATAAATGAATATTCCTTACGTTTACGCTTCAGAATGTAATATCCCACTGGTAGACAAATCCTCTTTCTCCATGTATGAGAAGGATTAGAGCTTAATCCACCACGCTGCTCCAATGCGGGTTGGCGGATATATTCCCTGCTATGAGTAATAATCCGACCGGAAATAAATATTCGTAACAAATAAACACAAATATCCACTCCGAGCAGGAATCGAACCCGCGACCGTCAGTGTTTAGGCGCCGCCGACCCGACGCACGCACCATTAAACTAGAGCGGTCGTCGACGAATAGGCTTTGTATTTTATTTTATTAATTATAATATTAATATAATAAAAGAAGCAGCTGTGCCCAGCAGTAGTGGGATATTACAGGCTGAAGCGAGCGATGAAGCGACTAATCCTTTTGAATAAAAGTAACTACCATCCAGATCATTGTACGAAGACAAACATCGACTGGGATAGTATGTTGTTAGGACGCATGGTGTAGTAGTTTTTTTTTTACATACAACTAGGTCGGCAAACAAGCGCATGGCTCATCTGATGGTAAGCGATTACCGTAGCTTATAGACGCTTGCAACACCAGAAGCATCGCAAGCACATTGCCGACCCTCACGCGACAATAACGCAACGGTGACTTGAAAGCAGTATTATTTAGCTGTGATCTTCCGTAAGGTCGAAACTAATTCTGATATTACCTCTGACATAAAATATGTACGATATTTAAAGCAATTTTTTTATTTTTTATTTTACTAGGACGACTAATATTTCCTCTAGCTTCCTTCGGTATTAAGGAGAAAATTCTTTTCTTTCAAAAAACTATTAAGTGGCTCACTACTAAGTTAAGTATTCGAGTCGAGAGTATTATGAATCGAGATTATTTTGTTCAGAATGGCCATATAGTTTAAAAGCCAGTGAAGGAATTTCTTCATATTTTTTTAATGATGTGCCAATTGATCTCATTTTATTTTATCAAAGTCACCGCAAAGAATCACAATAGAAAGGATACAGAGTAAAATTATGATTTTCTTAATTTCAGTCCTCGTTTACTTCTTCACAACCAAGGTGAAGGATGCTGAGAGCGATTTGAAGCCGTATGCTGAAAAAATCTTGAACTTGTCCGAGGGCGACCAGACTGAAAATTCTGATAAACCCAAGGTTCGTAATAAAATTACCACTGTCACCTAAAAATAAAGAGACTTTCAGTACGGCATATCGGATCAATTTCTAATAATGTGTATCTGACGACGCGTTAGCGGATCACATCGATTCGATCCCTCCAAATGGCATACATTTGTATTGGCCTAACCCATGTTTGGCATAGTCTGGGCTTTTGGCCTTGTATAATGTGTATTTCCAGACCTCCGACACAGGAGTAAATAGTGGAGGCCGTTGAGTGTGAAGTGTTTATTTATTACTATTTACCTTGTTTCAGTGCCTATGGTCATTGTACTACAACGTGAAGGACACGAGTGGGTCAGTACGTGAAGGTATCGACAACGTACACGTGTGCTGTGGGCCCGATGTCGACCTGGATTTCGACCGCGCTGTGCATACGGTAATATCTCTACGACTAGTGCAACTATGTCCCACCCCTTACCCTGCCTGTACTTTGACCGCATCGTGCTGTCAGTTAATTCCCTACGTTTTGTATAGATCAAATTCATATTTCATATCCCATAGTATTGATACATATTTGATACATCCCACCTAGACTCGACCGTGTCGTACTACCTCATATTATGTAGTTTCGTTCCACGTGTCACATCTCACGTGGTCACATATTATTGAACACAGCAGGAATATCCAGCTCAAAATCTGGAGCAGCCTGTCTGAGGAAGTACCTCGACCTTACAGAAGTGTAGTGTTCCTTTGGTTAGTAAGGTGACCAGAGCTCCCGGAGATTGTCAGAGGTAGGGTCGGTTTACGATGCTTATGATGATGCAACCATCATAGTACGAGATCCGAGTTAGGAATATATAAACTCCTGTGTTTAATGATAATGATCCAGTACATATGGAAGATAATACATAATTACATTATCAATACAAACAAACATATTTAGTAATAATAATCCAGAATATATGGTAAATAAAAAGGATAAGTTAAAGTAGTTGATATGTCCTAATCAGTAATATACATGAATAAATAGCACATAATTACAAAATAAGTTTCTTAGTTTAAAATATTTTTTTATTGATATGTAATTTTATTAAGCAGCGTGGTGACTATGGGCAAAACATGAGTTCACGCCATTTTTGGCGTGAACTTGTGGAGTCCTATGTCCAGTAGTGGACTGCTTAAGGCTGCTGTGATGATGATGATGATGATGATGATTATGATGATGATTATGATGATGATGATGATGATGATGATGATGGTGATGATGATGATGATGATGATGATGAAAAATTTTAATAAGAGTTAAAATATCTAAATAAAAAATAACTTTTTAATAAGACTACCTAATGGGTTAAATTGTTCTGTTTTATTTATGATTAACGTACTTGCTTGTACCTGGCAACCATATAGCTGTGAAGAGGGGAAAATAGGCAACGCTTATTTTTACACTTCATTGCAGTATATTCTCTCAGCTAACACTATATTTTTGTATTATTCAAATGAAGCAAGTAACTGAAAATGTTAATAATAAATCTATGAATTAAACGTTGTTTTGGTGCGTTATCTTTAGGCAACCTATCAGATATGTATTGATATACATCATTATCATCATTACAGCCTATACAGTCCACTGCTGGACATAGGCCTCCACAAGTTGACGCCAAAAATAACGTGAACTCATGAGTGTTGCCCATAGTCACCACGCTGGGCAGGCGGGTTGGTGACCGCAGTACTGGCTTTGTCGCACCGAAGACGCTGCTGCCCGTCTTCGGCCTGTGTATTTCAAAGCCAGCAGTTGGATGGTTATCCCGCCATCGGTCGGCTTCTTAAGTTCCAAGGTGGTTGTGGAACCTTGTTATCCCTTAGTCGCCTCTTACGACACCCACGGGAAGAGAGGGGGTGGCTAAATTCTTTAGTGCCGTAGCCACACAGCACGCTATACATACAGCAGCATGATATACATAGTATCCTGCATATATATAACCACCACAATCCACAATCTTAGTTTTCTAAGTTAAAATTGCCAACAAGTGGAAGCCAAAAACAAAACATAACAATGTCTTGTTTTACATTAAAAAACAGTAGAAACCACTTAATTTTAAATACCCAAGCCTTAATTTCAAATAAGTTTTTTATTTGGAATTCCTAATTCATTTTAGAAATTAAAGTGGCCAATTTCTCATGTAAATACCTTGTAAAAACTTCGCACGACCGCATTTAGGTTTCTTGTCACCGGTAGAATTGCGGTTATCGACATTATGGAAGCGGGAAAGTTGGTTTTTCCTTTGTCTTTTTATGTGAACACGCTAATCTCGAAATCAACTAGGTCGATTGTAAAATTTCTTTTGATCCAAGCCTCTTTTTTGAAAAAGATTCTCATAAAGCTATGAATGAATATGAAACATTAAGATATACGTTCATGCGATGTGCGCCGGTAAACATTAACTCGTGTAAAAAAAAAAACGCGGTCCGCTTCTATATGAAGTACTTATATACATATCAAATAGTAAAATAATAAGCAGAATACTTCAAAAGCCTTGACAAAATTATTTTGATAGAAATTATGTGTGTGGATAGGAAAGTACGAAATAAAATTCGACAAGGCGCAATAGAGCAGCGTGGTGGATTAAGCTCCAATTCTTCTTCTACATGGAAAAGAGGCCTATGCCCGGCATTGGAATGTTACAGGTTGAATGGTTATAATCAACCTTCTTGGTTAATTTGATATAGATCAAGATTTCGTCATTAGTCAATATGTCCATATGGGTAACCTAATGCGTAACTTTTATATGCGTTTTTTACACAGTAGCTACTTGTATTTGAATATAACAATAATTATTGATATAGATGTAAGTATAAATGTCAAAGATCAAACAATCGAGTAACCTAGTAATAATGTCGGGTGATGCTACTAGCCATACTAGATGTGTTTATGTTTAACCTTCGGTCAGTCGCGCATTTTTTGTTTACGCAGTTGGTCGCGTGGGGTCTCTCAAGACCCCAAAAATAAACAGCCTGAAAAACAACTATCTAAATAAAGTTTCTTAACTATCTTAGCAAATTATTGGTAATTAACCTAATTACAATATAACTACAACGAGTTACGAAAAAATATTCTTTTATTTCTGCCTTCAACTTACAATCTAAAAGTAGGAACCTAAATTTCTCTCCTTGAGATCACAATCACAAAAAAAAATGTTTTAATGTAACTAATTGCAGGAACTTCTCCTTTTAATAAATCTATATACAATAACACTAAAATAACAAAGACAGTTACGTGAAATTTAGAAAACACCAACAAAAAAAAACATAAACTTTTACCAATTGAAGTCAGTCATTTTTTAACCGATTATCTCTTTAGACACAGTCGGTGTATATCGTTTTAATACGTGTTAGGCATATGTTACTACCACCTACATACCCTTACAATAATGGCAAACAGATTTGAAATTTCGATCTGATGATCTTGGACAATGAATGCAAAGGTGTCTTCCTCATTTTTTTTCTTTTTTTATGTCACTTTGCAATTTATCAATCAATTTGCAACTTATTTTGTAGGTCCCATTTCTCTCCCTCTTTTTGACGATGAAAAACTTTTGTGACGATATATTTATCAATGGCTCTTCATCATCATCTCTATACGAACTTTTCAAATCTATGTGTTGTTTATTCGATTCCACAAACACACGCTTGCTGTTCGTCCAACGATTCCAGAACCTGACGATGCTCACGCAAAGATTCCCAACGCAGTTCATCCCGAGATACCTCATATTATTCTGTAGATTCATCTTCACATTTCTGCTCAGAATCAGTGTTATGCTTACTCCTTTTATCCGGATATATACCGCCTTCACCATCTTCATCATTACTACCACCGTATACATCGTTATTTTCATCATCTAACCAGCTTGATATATGACGTTGTTGTTCTTCGTCCATTTTACCAGTTAATTAAATTTAAAATAACAAAAAAAATATATACATAAAAATAAAACGCAAATGAAATCTTAACTAAAAACATAAATTAAATTTTACTTACGCGGTTAGTCGCGTGGGGTCTTTCAAAGCCCGTACGCACAAAACACGTTTGTATCTTACGCCACTTACACACGAACTGAAGTTAATGGGTATACGCAGCAAGTATAATCAAATTAGGAGGGTACCCAAAATATTGAATCGCTGAGATGGTTTTAAATGTTAACATTTTACATTTCTGTAACACCTGGGCTTTCAAAGGCCCCACGCGACCAACGGAGGGTTAAATATACCGTGTAACGCCTACCTTGAAATAGAAAAAAAAAATAAAAATAAAAATTGCATGTTTTTAGAATAAAAAAGGACATGGGTTCATAAAAGCCCGTGGATGTATATCACTTGTAAATAAAATACAAAATATACCGTGTTGTAATTTGTTATATACAAGGCCAATATCTAATCGTAAATTTGTCGTTAATTTAAGAAAATAAATTACTATTTCAATTATATTCACGTGAAGTCAAAATAAAAGATATCTTCTAGTCTTAGTTGAAGAAAAATTACGCTTACTTTCCTGTTACATATATAGGTTTTAAAAAGTTATTTCAATTGAGGTAGGGAATTGCATGAAATGTCCTGCTCAAAATCTAGAGCAGTCGTATAGCGGAAGTACCTCAATTTTACATAAAATCACAGCTAAATAAAACTGCTCTTAAGCAGTGTCATGTTCCTGTGGTGAGTTAGGTGGCCAGAGCTCTTGAGGGGGTCAGGGGCAGGGCTAGCAACGCGCTTGCGATGCTTCTGGTATTGCACGTAATCGCTAATCGCTTGCCATCAGGTGAGCCGTACGCTTGTTTGTCGACCTAATTGTATAAAAGTTTTTAACAAAAACCAGTACAAAGGAATCAATGAACAGTTACATTGTAATTATTATTATTATGCTACGCATAAAATTTTGCACTCTAGAGACACGAACTCAATGATCACGCATATAAGATAGCGAAAAGTACATAATAAATTATAAACCATGTAAAATATGTAATATGAGACATTAATAACATGTAATTCAAAATTGAGCAAATGCCCCTTCTCTGTTATATAGAGGTGTTATAGGTTATTATAATCTAATATAAAGTTTAAAGTGCGGAGTAAAATGATTTTTACTGTGTTGAGTTGCTTGCTCAGATTGAACCTGAGTGACTTTTCGATTAAGACACTATACTACTACTACCCGGCCCGATAATTCATTACCATTTACGTGTTTTATCAGTAGGACTGTTTTATCTATAGAAATAAATGATAAGTGTAATCAAAACAAACTAACATTTAAAAGTGGAAAGATGTTATTTTTCTATTAAAGCATTTGTATTATAATAACACATTTATGATAATTTGTTGTGTTTTTAACATTTGATCTTAAATAGTTTTTTTTTCGGTTGATAACAATATAAAAATGTGTACCTTGATCATGAATGAAAAACGTGTTGTAAATGTTGTTATTGATAGACACCATAAAATATTATAATTAATTTTGAAAATATATTTCAAAAGAAATTATGAGTGCCGTAAGAGTACGTGTAATCCCCAGTGAAGCAGCGACCGGTAAAACCATTTACTTTCTTGAATACATGTATGATTTTTTTTCATACAAGAGGCAGGCATCTTTTCAATGTTGCAAATATTGGGAAGGATAAGGAATCATCACGATGTGGATAAAGCGACTGAAGGAAATTATACTTATGATCTGATACAGTCAGGAATTACAATTGAAAATTATATTTCAAGAGAATAATCTTTTCCTGTGTATTTCTGGCTTTGAAATACACAGGTCGAAGACGGGCAGCAGCGTCTTCGGTGCGACAAAGCCAGCCCTGCGGTCACCAACCCGCCTGACCAGCGTGGTGACTATGGGCAACACACATGAGTTCACTCCATTTTTGCGCGAACTTGTGGAGGCCTATGTCCAGCAGTGGACTGCGATAGGCTGCTGTGATGATGATGATGATGATGAATTTTATTAAGAGCCAAAATATCTAAATAAAAAATAAGTTTTTAATAAGACTACCTAATGGGTTAAATTGTTTTGTTTTATTTATGATTAACGTACTTGCTTGTACCTGGCAACCATGTAGCTGTGAAGAGGGGAAAATAGGCATCGCTTATTTGCGTGATGAGAATAATCCCTTAAATTGCTAAATGGAAGTTATATTTTCAGACTTTTTTATATAAATTAGGTCGGAAAAGAGATACTGTAGCGTATAGAAAATTAAATAATTTGTTTATACTAGAATTCTAAATCAACTGATTAATCTTAACATATATAGTGTATTTGACATTAAATGTGCAAACATTATGTATTCAATATGTAAAAATGTTATCGTCAGGAAGTATAAATATGCAAAACATAACTAATATCCATTCGTTGATTTTAAGGGTTCCGTACCCGAAGGATAAAAATGGGAACCTATTACTAAGACTTCGCCGTCTGTCTGTCACCAGCCTGTATCCCAAGAATCGCGATAGCTAGATAGTTGAAATTTTAACAAATGATGTATTTTGTTGCTGCTATAACAACAAATACTAAATACAAAATAAATAAATATTTAAGGGGAGCTATAGCAAACGCGATTTTTTTGCCCTTTTTGCTCGATATCAATAAATGGTAACAGGTAGGCACTTGAAATATTCACAAAATACTTAATCGTATATTTACTTATAATAAAATGAAAATATTAAAAAATACCTCTCATACAAAAAGTGATTTTTTTGCCGCCTTTTGCCCGATATTAAAATCAGCATCAAATAAACGCTTGAAATATTCACAGAATATTTAGTTTTATTTGTGTACCTACTGTTTACTTAGTCCATGGTACGGAACCCTTCGTGCGCGAGTCCGGATCGCACTTGGCCGTTTCTTTCAATAACCCGTTTTTCAATATGCTAATAGCTGTATTTTTCCAAGAATTTTAATCTTTTAGGTCTTCAAATTAAGGAGATTGTGACATTGAAACAGTTTTTTATTTAATAAAGTACTTTTATGTATGGAAATTTATATGTTGTGTTTAAAATTGATAATGAATAATTCACATTTTTAGGCGAGAAAAATATTTGAGAAGATGTGCCCAGGTAAGGAATTCCTTCCACGCTCCTACAGATACAACGAGCTGGTGTTCGAGGATGCTCCGCCTGGCCCCGAGTTTCAGAAGGAAGACGAAGACGCAGATGGCGACAAGGAGTAACCGTAGTAGCTTAGAATTGAACGCACCAGTCAGAAGCATATGGTTATAGCACATATGAATCTTTTTACATTAAGTTATTTAGCACTCTCAATCATATTTATTGTCTAAACAAATATGCATATGCAGTTTGTGCATATAACAATTCCATTAAATTGTGATTATTAGAAATTATCTTGTATTTTATTTAATGCTCCTTTATTTTCTAAGTCTTCACTAGCCATACATTAAGTATGTTAAACTATTATTGGGGTCGAGAAGCCATAGAAATGCTAATAAGATTTACCTTTTAATACTGTTTATTTCTTCAGTAAATTATTTTCATTCAAAAGGTTAAAAGTTTAGTAAAAATATCATTAAGAGACAATAAACTTTATTTATGAAAGATATTTTCACATCTGGTCCTGTACATATTAACAGTAGCTAGAAATAATAAACTCATAAATGGAATATTAAGTAATAATATTAACATCATCTGTACCATTAAAGCTTACAATACAAGTATATAAAATTTATAGCTTTATATTGTTTTCAAAACATTTTATATTTTTAAAACACACAATTTGTATAAGAAAAATACAAAATAATTATTTACAATATTTTAAAAGCTAAAAAACAGCTGCTTTTAAAACAATCTTTTTTCATATGAAAATAAACCATGAACATTTCCTTCTAATTGTGCCGAATATGTTCTCTTCATAAATCTTAAATCTCCAGAATAGCTCATTTCACGTAATGCACTAACTGATCGAGCGCCAATATCTTGACAACTGTGTTGCATTCCTGTCTGTAAATACGGAAGAAAGCGTAGGACAGATCCTTTGTCAACTATACTTCCACTGACACCCTGAGCCACCCGGTGTTTGTCAGATTCCTTATGAAAATAACGACTCATGGCTGAACCTTTTCCTTCCTTATTTTCCATTGCTTCTAAGCTACCCATACCTCTATACTTCTTAAGTCGCACACCATCAGAGAAGAAATATTCTCCTGGGGCTTCTGAAGTGCCAGCTAGAAGTGATCCCATCATCACCGTAGAGGCACCCAATGCTAGAGACTTAACAATGTGCCCCACAGATTGGATACCACCATCTGCTATAACTGGAACATTAAATTGTCGGGCATACGAACTGACCTGATACACAGCTGTAGCTTGGGGACATCCACAAGCCATGACTTCTTGTGTTATACAGATAGAACCACTTCCCATTCCCACTCTGAGGGCATCAACTCCTGCTTCAATTAGGTTTTTAGCTTGCATTCTTGTAACAACATTACCTCCAATAACTTGTATGTTGGGGTATGTCTTTTTAATAAATTTGATCATTTCTATTTGGTAAATTGAATTACCCTGAGAAGAGTCCAAAACTATAACGTCAACTCCATTGTTTACAAGAAGTTTGAGGCGATCCTTGTCACCTTCTCTGGTTCCAATTGCAGCACCCACCAACAGCTGTTTGTTAGAATCTTTTGAAGCGTTTGGATAACTGCGGGCCTTCTTCAAGTCAGTTCTAGCAATCAAAGCTACAAGCTCACCAGAACCATTAATTATGGGCAACTTTCCTTTCTTGCTTTTTTCAAGAATATAATTTGCATCTTGCAGTGTTACACCTGATTGTGCAGTAATCATATCTTCTATTGGAGTCATAACTTCCTTCAAACTGAGTTGTGGGTCACCTTCCCTAAAATCAATATCTCTAGATGTGACGATACCAATTAAGCGTCCACCAAGTTTACCGTTTTCTGTAATTGGATAGCCAGTGAAACCATTCTTCTTCTTAGATTCCAAGACATCAGCGACGGTATTTTCTGGACCCATACACACTGGGTCTCGTATGAAACCATGTTTGTACTTCTTGACTTTATGGACTTCATTAGCTTGGTACTCCGGAGTACAGTTGTGGTGTATGATACCAATACCTCCGCATAGAGCCATGGCTATAGCCATGTCGGCTTCGGTAACGGTATCCATCGGAGTTGAAACCAAAGGTGCTTTGAGATTTATCTTCTTTGTAAGCGGAGACATCAAGTCAACTTCCTCAGCTGTAAAGTCAATGAATCCAGGAAGGAGAAGAAAATCATTATAGGTAAGTCCTTCGCTGTTAGCGAAGATTTCTTTAGCGGAAAGCCCATCCCTTAAATCACCCTCCGCGTTTGACATTGTTCCTTTATCTCTAACACGTGGTAAAAATTTCTTCTTCTAATTTACTTATTTTTAAAATAAAGTGTTATCAGTCACTTGCAACGATATTTGTTTCATAAGCCAATAGAATACATTCAGAAATTATTAATTTTCTTTAAAAACACGTGGTAATTTTTCCTGCGTCAATGAGTTGAATAGAAGCTAAAATCTTGTTCCAGATAATGATTTTTGACTGAGATATTACGAAGTTTTTAACTGAAGTATTGATACGTGTTCTTTCATTAATTTTAAATATTTTTTTTATAAACTCATGAAGACGAACACTGGACCGGCTTATCAAGATACCGGCTGATCGAGATTCAAAGAGACTATAACAAAAAATTATCACTATTTATATAGGTTGAGCATAGATTATATACTGGTATAGATACGCCACTCAGAAATTAAAATTGATGTATCACGACCTCCCCTACCAACAGATGGCGTGCACATACAATTTTATTTCTATAATAATACTACAGATGGCGCTGTTTATTTCTTTTTTTTACCAGAATGATTATTATTCAAATAATATACTGTATGCGCTTTTCACTTTTTCCACTTATTTATTAATATAAACAGTTTGTATTAATAAATTGGTGGAAACAGTGTGAAAAGTATTTTATATCTATTTATCATTAATTTTCATCAAAAAGTAACAAGTATGTTCATTAAGAATATTTAATTTATTTAATTTCAATTAATTCAAATTAATTTTATTTTACCTAATATTAACAGAAAATCGAGGGTTTAAAAATAAAACACCAGTACCATATAGAATTTATAAAACTGTTTGTATTCCTATCAAAATTTGAAAATTTTCCATTTAATAATCGATTTAATCCCAGGCACCAACTGTATACAGGTGATTACCAAAGGTGATTACCTTAATACAAAGATTGCAAATAAAATCAACCAAATCAACTCTATGTCTCTCACAAGTTATTATGCTTACTTAAGTTCAATATAGGGACAGTATTCCTCGTCAATCTCGATGATTTGAATTACTCCTCGAAATGTTTGTGGCATATACGAATGGAATTGTAAATATAATTGTTTCCTTTTTCTTGAATTGTATTGTCAAGAACAGAACTGAGAATAGTTTGGGTCAGACAGTCACAAAAAGGCTTCAATAAGCTGTTTTATATGGACGTATTGAAGCATTATTTAAAAACTTTGGCCTTCTAAGTAAACAAGCACAGACATCTGTTGAGCCATCATTCCAAATTCATTAACAAAGGATAATATTTATTCTTATATCCAGCATAGAGAATACAAATTGTTTTAAAAATAATAATTTAGTATATCCTAATTCTAAACTCCTAATGTTATATCGAGCTGTAATTTCATATATACATAAATATTTAAATATAAATGCTTGCCAGAAGAAAATTGCAATAAATTTGAGAAAAAAATTAAAAAATCTGAAGTTTTTCTTGTTGGGGTATCAGAACAACCATTCAGATTTTTAAAAAAAATATATTTTTAAAATATGTAACCAGGCTTCATGTTGATAACTGGTGCAATATTTTAAATAACATTTTAAAGGGAGATGTTGAAGAAAAGTATACATTAAAAATGTCAGACATTCATAAAACTGCCTATGTCAAATATAAAAGTCATAAATTAAGAAAAAAAAGCAATAAATAAATGAAAAATCTATAACCTGTTTTTTATTTTTAAGTAAAAATATAAATAATTAGCTATAAGCCTACGCAAAAATTTGATCGATAGAATAGGCACCTCACTTAAACATAGATAACTGGATTATTGACTGTTTCAAGCACTATGCGATTTGTACTGTCAAAATGAAGGAGGCTACAGTGGCGCCAAAACGGAATAACTGAAAACTAGGGAATACATCAGTATCGCATCTGTTACGTAGTAACTAATGCTTAATCTGTGATCAGGGGCCTGAATAGAAAAACGAGACCTACCCCACCCCAGTCTGCAAAATAATGATACTTGTAATAAAAAATATACTAATCGATAGATTTTCAATAGCTCAATTCAACTACGTTGTCCTTTTAAATTGCTCACCTTAAATTATTTAATTAAAAATCAAAAACGTCGTTGAAAAATATTCATTTATCAATAATTTCAAACTCCTATATCTTTTGATGTATACAATATTTTAAATTGCTCAAAGTGTTAAAAAACTGCTCATGTTGCATTTATAATTGCTCAAGTATAGTTTGAAACAGATCCACTTTCCTTAATTTTTAAATAAATATAAATAGTTTGAACAAATAAAATAATGATATGTGTAAAAAAAATAATACAAATCGATAGATTTTTAATAGCTCAATTCAACTACGTTATCCTTTTAAATTGCGCACCTTAAACTATTTAATTAAAAATCAATAAAGTCGTTGAAAAAAAAAATCATTTATCAATATTTTCAAACTCCTATATCTTTTGATATATACAATATTTTAAATTGCTCAAAGTGTTAAAGAACGTGTTGCTCTATGCCGACTTGTTTATGGAAGTTATTTTACTTTTTGATGCCGACTAACGAATGATAGGCCTCAATAATATTGCCACGGCGAAAAATATTGGAGATAAATTAAAATATATATATATATTTTATAATATATCTTTTTTATTATACCTATGAATCATACAAAACATGTTTGAATGATTATTTAAATTAATTATATTTGCAAAAATTCTCGACTTTACTGCTACTACTGCCATCTATTTTCGACACATTAATATATCACCCCGAACTCACCCTCCTCGTCCAAGAGATGGCGTTAGTTTGTATGACTATTTCTGAATTACGATAATGTAGGCGAGTTTCACACCCCTGGGGTTGAGCATACATTATACACTTAACTTATATGCTGGGGTTGAGTTTAAGTTTACGAAGTACCAACATTGCGGTTGCATCCTTTTTTCTTTAAATTGGTATCGTAAGACGGGGTAGATGGGTACAATTTCGAAGTTTGTCCAGTAAATTTTCTATGTTATCGATAAAAATATAGGCAATAATTAAAAGTTTTTTGAGTTTAGTCCTTGAGAATCGATTTTCATATAATGCCACAAGTATGAAAAAAATATGATGAGTAAAATCTACTGAGCGAATGACCTCGTTACGTTTCTCGTAACCCTATAGGGTTCCGATAGATGGCGTTATTTGATACATTTATTTACCAATAATTTAATATGTTTTTGTGCCTATTTAGTTATTTACAAAGCCGATCTGACAAAGTAAAATCAAGTCGTGCGTCGGAAGCAAAGAGTAATAAAATACGGGGTCGGAGCTGACACACACAATTCTTTCAATATATACTAATATTTTATTAAATAAAAAAAAAATGAAATATATTCTTTTACAAAAAGATTTCTAGCTAAATATCCCTATTCATACTTAAATCGGGGTGAACTGGAACAATAAAGTAATGGGAAAATGCATAGGGTTGGCAAATTTTTTTAAGCGAAGTTTAGTAGATACGGTAGTTGTAGTACGTAATGTATGGATCAGAATGTTGGGCAACGCAAGTGACGGATGAAAGAAGAGTGCACGCAGCCGAGATGAGAATGCTAAGATGGATATGTGGAGTGACGAGGAAAGATCGGATTAGAAATCAGTATATAAGGGGAAGTTTGAAAGTAGCACCCATGACGGAAAAAATGAGCAGCAATAGGTTAGCATGGTATGGGCATGTAATGAGGAGGGATGAACGCTATGTTGGTAAAAGAATGTTAGGGATGAATTTCGAAGGACGAAGAGCCATCGGCAGACCAAAAAAGCGATTGATGGATTGTGTGAGTGAGGATATGAGAAAGAAAGGAGTAAGCGCTGAAGTGACGAATAATAGAGAGGAATGGAAGAGGAAAACATGTTGTGCCGACCCTGGGATAAGGGCAGGAAGATGAAGAGTAGATACGGTAGTTAACACAGTACGACTAGCTTACATCTTCATATATTTTTCACTATGTCGTTGTAGGATAGATTTATAAATATAACGTTTTTTACTAATTTTACTTCATGAACTGCTAATGGTTTCATAGTCTTGAAGAACAATATTCATAGCCTGTTGGTCATACCTTTTGTGTTGTTTCGTTCGTGGTTTATAATTTCGAGATATACCTATTATTTATACTGAAATCTAAAACTAATTACTACGTATGTATTTATTGAATACACATGTAACGAAAATAAAAAGACAGTTTACATAAATGATTAGTAATCAGTACTAAGGAATTGAAAGTGATAAGTGTATCACAGTTCTAACCGCCGCTTTTTATTTTTTGCGATTATATGATTACCCGTTCAGCGGCTTAAGGCTACTACAGTAAAAATATTAAGGTATATTCAAACTGCGCGCGAAATATTTTTTCCTTAGCCTTCTTAGCATTTGGGTATTAACGGTTATATTAATCGGCACGGCTATTACTAGCGATTTAAGACACAAGACATCAAAGATCTATTTTGATTTGCTACTTAATCATCTCTGTTCATGCCTTTCATCGTTGAATGCACAATTATACTAAAAAAAGACTATTTTAGAGGCAACTAAATGACTTCTAAGTACCACTGACGTTTAGCTGGGCGGAGCAGAGTAGTAAAATATGGCAAGTGTTTCTATTAAAGCGGAGTAGAGCTGAGCCGGTTAGGTTAGGTTAGTTTATTCATGGCAAGTTTTTGACTCTCAATTAGGTTGTCATACATTTTGATTAATATTAAAGAACGACCAAAACTTCGGTTTCGGCCAAAAAATCTAGTTTTAGCCTTAGTTTCGGTTTCGACCAAAAAACGGTCGATATTTCGGGCAAACCGAAACTCAGTTTCGGTCAAAACTTAGACTGAGGTTGAAATTTCGGTTTTGGTTTAGACTGAAAAACCAATTTCGGTCGGATACTAATTCATTCTTCGTTGTAAGATGATGTACGAAATTAGTTAATCGCTACGGTATGTCGCTAATGGCTAGGTAAACTAAAATAATAAATGCAACTCCACTTCGTTCGCTCAGCTCGGGGGCTTGTTTACATATTTTGTGAATCGACTTCAAAAAAAAAGGGGAGAGGTTGTCATTTCAACTTTATTTTTTTTATTTGTGTTACCTCTGAATTTTTTACTGAGTGGAAAGGCAGTGCTTGTTATGTGGTACCAATTAACTTTAATCGAGATCTGCCAATTACTTTTTGCGTTATCTCTAACAATGCGTATTTACTTTACTATTTTTTCATCCACTTACGTTAAGATACCTCCTAAGCTTTTATTAGGTTTACCCATTTCATGATTATTTTTAAAATTAAAACCTGACGCTTGTCATCATGTGGTCACATTTTAATTTGATTCAGATCTGACGAAAACTTTTTGAGTTACTATTTTTCGTCTATACCTACGTTGTAATACTGGTCGATGTAATGGAATTAGGTTTTATTAGTTTGCAAGCAAACACAATTATTTGAAAGTCGTCTCAGCTCTGCTCAATTTCACTCACACTGTTTCTACTGATGCGGAGTGGAGAATTCGAGCACTGTGATTGGTCAGTTCAGGGTCCACTCCTCTGCACCCTGCCTAGCTCCGCGTCAGTGGGTTACCAACGCATCCTTAATATATTAAACTTTCGGATGCTAATGTGCTTCTATTATTAGACCTTCATCATCATCTCATCTCAGCCTATTGCAGTCCACTGCTGGACATAGGCCTCCCCAAGCTCGCGCCAGCCATCCCGGTTTTCCGCAATCTTCATCCAGCCTACACCGGCAATCTTACATAGATCGTCGGTCCAACGGGCCGGAGGACGTCCCACACTGCGTTTGCCAAGACGCGGTCTACACTCCAGGACCCGTCTGCTCCAACGATCATCGGTCCTGCGACACATATTATAATGTATAACTTTCATCATCATGACCTTGCAATTCAGGGGGTTAATAGATCGCCATTATTTTATTAAACATTAACATTAAAGATCACCATTATTTCCTTAATCATTAACATTAAAGATTTTCGACCTCGGCAAAACCGTCATATTTATGGGCAATAGGGGATCGGACAAATTTTCAGACGGCGTTTTAAATTAATCGTTATGGATACTCAAAACAAACAACTAGGTACTCAAAATCATGTTTTAATGTTGTTTGTTTAAAAATCCCGCCCAAAGTTATTTGTAGTAATAACAATAGGCGTATTCCACCTAAGGCCCACAACGCCATCGATCACGACCGCTAAAATTGCCGTTCCACTAACGTAAAAAACGCCGCGGGCGTATATAGCGCGGGAGTATAGTTTAGTGTTGATAAACAGACACACCAATTAGTTGCTTTATTTTTATGACGCGCACACTTTGAGTATTTAATGCACATGAATGACACCTAACACAATAAATAATTAGATAATTTTGTGTTTTTAGAAACATCCAAGAGTGAATTGAAAAGGTAAACTGATGTAACAAAAGTTACAATGAAAAAAGACTTCGTGTAACATTATGGCCCATTTCTTTTAAACCACTAAACCGATCTTGATGAAATTTGCACTGTACGCTAAGATTGAAAGATTCTTAAAACAATTAAAACAGAGTTTTAGATAAAGATCATCACCATCATCAGCAACCTATCAATGGCTCACTACTTAGCGCAGGTGTCCTCTCAGAATAGGGTTATAGGCCATAGTCTATCACGCTGGCCCAATGCGCAAGTTTCCTTACGATATTTTCCTTCACCGTTGAAGCAAGTGTTATTTAATTACATAAATGCACTTAACTTCGAAAAGTTAAGGGTGCATGTCCGGGATCGAACTGCGACCGCTCAAATAGGAAGCCACAGTCCAAACCACTAGGTTAATGCTTAGATAAAGATAAAGTAGGTATATTAAAAGACAAAATAAAACTTCTTCAAAAAGTGAATATTCCCTTTATTAATAGTTTCTTATTGTGAATAATAAAAGTAGTCAACCTATAATCAAAATCAAATCATAGGTATAGGTATATTCTTAACGACAGCGATTGAACTAGGAACTCACACGGGCTTTCCCAAAACACCCTGCCGAAGTTTCATCACTTTTTATCTATAGAACAAACATAATTATAAACATTGATTTAAACTTAAATATAATATAGATTACAAACTGTAAGCTGGATGAAACTTCATGTTTTTGGAACGAAGCTCCTTACGACAGGCTTGACATTTGGCTGGGCGACCGAACTGAAAAAAATGTGGTACTAAAACCGTAAGAAAAATATATAACGGAAGTGGCGTAATATCAGTCACACAACTATATGATATGTCGTTTGTAAAACTAAAATATTACTAGTAAACCTTTCTTTTAAATTATTTACGTAATTTTATACTGTCGACAAAAATAAATAGACACATGTTTTTTTTCACTTAATAGTTTTAATTATTATTATTATTTTGTTTGATTTATTTTATTTTACGGTATTTGTTATTTTCTAAAATACTAAATTTCCCAAATAATGTTATGTACTTAATAAAAATCAATCAACAAAATTTAAAAAAAATCAAGAACTTGAAAATATACCTATATAAAATTCAACATTTTTTTCAAATTGTGTTGCTGTATATTTTTTTCTTTCTAATTGATAAAATGAAAATGGTTTTAAGAGACTACAAAAGAATGATTTCTTATGTTTAAGAACCAGTTAGCCATTAACTTGTAATACAAAGCGTTCTGAGTCTAACGACCTCGGAGAAACAGGATAAAATTACTTGAACAGGATTTATTTTTTTAGATGCAAATATTCTCTCGAGAAGTTTATCTCCTCATGTTCAGCGTTTTAATTGTTATCTTTGAAGCCATAACTAAGCTTAAAATTAAAAGTCAAGATGTGCGCTATTTAAATTGCGTAGGGACGTAACGCGCAGTACGTAACATCCAGCTATAAGTAATGTTATGTCTTTTTTAAATTAAATTATTAACTACACAAACATCAGGATAGGTACTAAACAAGTGAGAAAATTACGACACCTAAACGAACTCGTCAACTACTATTTTAAACCTTTCACTTATATAATACCTAGTTTGAATAAAAATTACTTTTAAGCCAAATATAAATTTTTATTAAGAATCAATAAGAATTGTAAACATAATAGTAATTAAGTAATTTTAAAAAATCAAATAAAATATACTTACCTATGATTTAATATTATAAATATAATACACAATCAATACACGAATACAATTTTAGAATACTATCTTACTTAATTTGAAAGTAGTTGGTACAATTAGTGCAAAATACAAGTCAATGCGTCTATAGCATATTTTGAATTATAACTAGTTTGTTTTAGTGTCTATATCTGGTTCTGTACACATTCCCAGTATCTTGACTCGAGGTGTAACACATTTACTACCAGTGAAAGCTGCTCTATCTTCGAGTTGTACAATAGTTTTATTTGCTATTTTTGCTACCATTTTATTAGGATTTTCCAAATTCTCCACAAAAGTATGATTAGATGATATGTGATGATTTGATGCAATCGTTGAATTTACTAAAGTGCTTGTTTCTACTGAAAATTTATTCAATACTTCGTATTCACCACGTATATCAACATTGCCGTTTATTTTTGGTAGCTCACTTACATTCATTGTATTATTTGACTTCCTTTCAGATATTTTTTGAGGAGATTTATTTAATGCAGTAACGTTTTCTTTATATCGATTATTCGTGATTATATTGATTTCCTTTCGAATTCTTGTAACAAGTTTATCGTTACTAAAAAACGGTTTATTGTTTGACAAATTTATACCGTTTTCAGTAATTTTTTCATAGTTTGGAGTTGAATTTTTAAACGACACATTAAACTTTTCCGTTTGATTCATTTGCGACACAACAACTTCTTGACTGTCGACGCTTTTTAATATTGATGAACACAGGAAAATAACAAAAATAAACATTATGCGATGGTTTTCCTTGAGCAACTTTAATGAAATGAATAAATATTAGAATTTGTAAAAAATAACTTGTTGACGTCTAATTCACTCAACACAATGAATTTTACATTTAAGGCTTGTAAGGCACAATTGTACTAAAGATGATTTCATCTCAAACTCAAGAAATTAAATCCTACTATAATAATTTTTGTTATTATCAATTTGACCTTGTTACTTAATCGCATTATATATTACTGTTCTAGCTAAGTTTACAACGTCTTACTTGCTTACATTAATAAAGATGAAAAAATGTTTACTATTAAATATATAATTATATTTTGCAAAAAAAAAAACTACACATGTTTCAATATTATAGTGAAGTTTAACAAGACTAGTTTTGATATTAAAGTTTCGTCCAGTGTTTTAAAATGTTCGTATTAAAATAAAACACTGTGTTAGCTACAGTATAATCGATATATTTAATTTAGATTTCGTCTTTTTTTTATAAATAGATTGACAAAAAGATTACATTAGTCTTTGAACCTTACGTCTAATTCAAATTCCTCTTCTCCACTTTCGGCTGGTTTGTCTTTATTATCATCAGTTTCTCTCTTTGGACCTGTGTTTTTGTTCTCATCAGGTAAAAGCGGTATAAATAATGGAACGTCATTTTCTGGTGTTTTTGTGTTTTCGGTTGGTTTGATAGTGGAAAATGGTCCTTCTGTTAAAAACCCTGTCGTTGGTTTTTTAACAAAATGGCTGCCATCTGAATTTGCGTTACCGTTATTGTAAATACCATTAGGATATAAATTGTTTTGTTGATTATTGTTATTGAATGAAGGTTGTTGGCTAGGTAAACCATTGTTATTATTAGGATTAAGATATCCGTTGTTTTGTTGGTTATTGCCATTGAATGGAGGTGGTTGGCTAGGTATACCGTTATTATTCCAAGTGTTGGGTCTAAGATTGTTAAAGTTATTACCGTTATTTTGGTCGTAGAATCCATTATTACCATTTGGATATTGATGGTTTCCGTGGTTATGATTTTCTCGGTTCGGATAATTCGGATATCTATTCGGATTATGTCCTTGATGTAGATTATTGTCGTAATAATTTTGTGGACGTCCATTATTGACGCCTCCTGGATGGATATTATTGTGATAGTTATTATTAAAATTTTCGTTTCCATAGGTATGAGGTCTCACCGGTGTATTATGATTCGGTCTGTATTCGTTATATCCATGGCCGTAGCCTCCATTGCTATTGAAAAAAGGTTTTTGGTTGTGTTGTCCTGGCCTATAATTTCCAGGGGATCGACTATACTCGTTTGGATTATCTCCATTTTCGACAACTATTATAATAGTCTCTTCGGGTTGACTTGTTGATTTATAATTTGATTGATGGTTTGAGTCCGTTTTAATACCAACACTTTCGTCCACATTAAAATGGTGTCCATGAGAAATTCCTTCTAAAATTGTACCGGCAACTTTATGTGTAGCTGATATTATATCACCAAGTAATGGAATATGTCCATTACACACAGTTATAGCAAGTGAAAAGATTAATAATTTAGTTCCCATTATAAAAAGAACTATTTGCGCACTAGTATAAACACACAGTAATTTGTTGTGTTGCGAGAGGTAACAGACCGTTCGGTCAACTGATACGAGATGTAACATCTTATTCTATCGTCTGTATGTATTTAAAAACCTGTTCGAATCCGTTTCAAGATTTTGTTTTTATTACTCATCATATGAAATAAATTACAATAAATTAAACAATTAATTTTATCATCACATAGTATAAAGCAAAGTCGCTTCCCGCTGTCTGTATGCTTAGATCTTTAAAACTACGCAATGGATTTTGTTGCGGTTTTCTTTAGTAAATAGAGTAATTCCAGAGGAAGGTGTATAATACATGCAAAATAAAGTAGAGGAACACTGATAGTTTTAGAGGTTTCTAATGTGATTTCGTAAATAAACACATTTTTTTAGCGCTTACATTGCAAATATTTATTTTGTATTGCATTGCACCCCTGCGAAGCCGGGGCCCTAGTACGTAATATTAAACTTTTTAATGTTTATCAACACTTCAAATGTTTATAAACATGTTTTATTCGGTCAAGATTAATATTATTTATTTAACCGACTTCAAAAAGGAGGAGGTTACTCAATTCGACCTCGATATATATATATATATATATATATATATATATATATATATATATATATATATATACAGGTGTCCCAGAACTCAACGTCAAGCCGAAACGGGGTGACAGGATTGGTTGTAACCATCGTGAGAAAAATCAGAAAAAAAAATCTAACCCATACAGTTTAAAAATTATGGGCATTTAAGAAAAACCTAGAAATTTGGTCAAGCTGTAACCATTTTTCGATTATTGTGGTTAATTTTTATTATTTTTGTTCATTTAACTTTGAAACCGGTAACTTTAAATAACATTTCTAGAACCACTGTCAAAAATAATGACACAGTTGCCCCAAGTTTTCTAGAATTAAGACTATTTGTTAAACTATGAATTTAAGATTTTCAAAATTTGTCGACTTTGAAGTATTTTTTTTAAAGTACTGAAGTGCATTGGCAAGTGCCATTAAAAGTTCGCGCATTCAATCAGGATTGTAAAATGGTACAGTACTTGTTAGTTTTATACTAAAAAAAAAAAACGAGTAAAAAATAAAAACCTCAAGTAACCCTTCAATCATAGATTGATAGATCGACGAGGGTAGAATGAATAAATAAATATTTATAAAGTACCCACACGGTCGTTTGGTCTTATGGTAAGCAACTTAATGCTTGTGTTAGAGGTAATATATATATATATATATATATATATATATCCAGTCCAGTCCGTGTCCAGCACGCAAAGGTTATCTGGAAGAAATCGCTATTTAGCGATAAGATCGCCTTTGTACATCTTGTATTGTATCTTTCTTTATATGTGTCTGTATTTCGGTGTACATTAAGAATAAATAAATAAATAAATAAATAAATATATAGTACATAGACTAAGATACATAGACTAAGATACATAGAATAAGATACATGAAATAATTCATAGAATAAGCAAGAGACGCAAACTCAGCGTCTGGTCGGCCCCCCCTGGCATCCGCTGGGCCCAAGACTGTAGTAGTTAAGACAGAGACATTAAAGCCTCCAAATCGGTTACATGTCTTTCATATTATTTTATTTAAATTAAGTTTAAATTGTTTACAAACGCTCCGAAACCAAAAGTATATATATATTTGATAAATTAATAATATTTATATAAATAAATACATATATCCCAACCAGATTCGAAGCGGGAATCGAACCCACAAACCCCGGATCCAGGGCCGGATTTAGAGGTCTTGGTTCCTCGGGGCAACAAAGGAGCGGAGGCTTTTTGGCTCCAAATTATTTTCCAAATAAAAATTGAGATACTCCCTCAAGATGAGGAGTAAATTGCAAGTGTTTATCAGCGCCATTTGAGATTTTGAAATTTTAATGATTGTCCTGATTGGAGTGAACAAATCGATGATTTTTGTTAATATTTAATGTAATCATGTTTGTACAAAGTACTGTGGGTAAAGGTAAAACACGCAAAAATATGAAAGGAAAAGTTGTTTACTAGACTGAATTTGAAAACATTTTTCCGAAGTCTATTGTGGGACTTTTTTTGTGGAGACACCGGGGCTGTAGCCCCGGATGTCCCTAATCCCCTAAATTCGGCCCCACCCGGATCAGAAAGCAGGGTCATAGCAATATGTATCCGTCATAGACACCTACTCTAACTATGTATCCGTCATAGACACCTACTATAACTTATTTTAGGTTCTTTAGTGAACTATCAGCGTGTACGTGAACTGAATTATTAATAATCATATGATTGATGTATAAAATAAAAAATAAGGATCGTGAGTATCAAGCAAAAAATAAATAAAGCTAGCTAGCTCTAGCTATGCTGTGGCAAAAAACATTAAACATTAGAGACAGAACCAGTTTAATGACTTTCTAGATTCAAATAACAACCGTTTTAGTGTAGGAAGGTAAAAAAAGGTAAATTAAAAAGGTATAATTTTAAATAGTGCACAATAGATATGGATTAAAGTATAATAATTTAGTTTCTGCTTGGATTATTGTTATAAGAAACAGCATTTCAGCAGTGTTAGTAGCAACATTTTTAGGGTAAATAATGTGCTACGAATTCATAAAATGTCGATAATTTAAAACTGATATTCCAACAAAACTGAATCATAGTTAATTACAAGCGAACAACAGGATAAACCTTGAATGTTTTTAACCTAACTTTATAAAAATAACAGAAATAATGAGAGCGGAAAAAACGTCTAATAATACGGTTTTATCCACCTGTAAATAAAAATAAAATAAAAAATAACAGTAATTTTCAAATTGTATACAAATATGATAGGTACCACCTACCAGTGGAGTAGCGAGGAGTGGGCAAGGGCATCATGCCCCGGGTGCTAAATAAAAAAGGTATTGTGCCCCGGGCGCGAATTAGTACGCTACGTCACTGGACCCTACTGCTGATTTTCAACCTTACAGATCACAACCAAATAATACCGCTCTCAAATCAAGTAGTTATTGTGTTCCTGGAGTGAGCAAGGTAGCAGGGAACTTGGAAGGGTTGGGGTACTTTTAGCAACACGATTACAATTCTACTAGTTTTGTAAGCGTCCATAGGCTATAGTATCCGCTTACCAAAGGCTGACCGTAAGTTATATTGTCACCCTAGTAGTATGTAAAAGAAATATGTAAATTATGTAATTAGAAGTATATATCTAATATATAAAATTCTCGTGTTGCGGTGTTTGTAGTTAAACTCCTCCGAAACGGCTTGACCGATTCTCATGAAATTTTGTGTACATATCGTGTATGTCTGAGAATCGGCCAACATCTATTTTTCATTTCCCTAAGTTATAAGGGCGGGGGATTGAGAAGGGTAATAAAATATATGGCAAAACAACGTTTGCGGGATCAGATAGTAAAATATATAGGTACATAATATGTCACATAATAAGGAATGTTTAGATTAGCGATGGTGTGAGTGTTCGGTGGTAAATATGAACAAAAATAGTAATCGTGGGAAATTCCTCAACACAAAAATGTAAACCTTTAAAATGACAAACTTGTATAATTTACTGTCTGGTATTTTGTTTTTACTGGATTTTAATGTTAATCACTGCACATTATTCATTTAATGTTTTTTGATATGTAATAAAAAATACCAATCGGTAATATGCGACTAAGTAAAAAGACAGTTGTACTAGATTAGGTACAAGATTCGTTTTAAAGTTAATTTTGAAATACTAATTTGATATTTTGCCACTCTTTTTTTTAATTTACAGTTTTTGTCTTATTGTCCGTTCCATACTATTTTCACATGTAAATCTTAATATTCCGAAATTTAATTAAACAAAACTTTAACTTAGTTATTTTTAGATGGTTATAACAAATAAATATACTTAACAGGAAAAAACGTTCGTTTAATTTGGGATTTTTAAATTTGGATTTTTAAAGAAACTATTTAACAAATTGGTTGTTAAGCCTTTATTTATTCCAGCTAAACTGTCAAAGAATTTTTGATTTATAGTTCATGGACTTTTTATTCACATAGGATATCTGTATCCGAACATCTTTTTGAACATTGATATTTTGTGCACATGTTACAAAACAAATTTTAATCAGTTTTTTCTGAACCCTCCCTCCCTCGCAGGTTTCTTGTCGCAGTTTGTCACATTTATGAGAGACGGCACATAGCTATTTTGAAATTTTACATAAGTATAGAAATTAATTATTAAATTCAAATATCAATTTGACATTCATTTTATTTCCATTTAAATCGTTTTTCAATAAAGTCAACATAATCAAACACAGGTATGAAATTTTATAAACACTTCACACTCTAAGCACTTTACATTCTACGGCCCCCAGCAGGATTTTCTCCTGTATCGGGGGTCCGGAAATACTCACAATACACAAGCACAAATGGCCAGACAACGACAAACATCTATATGGCCAATATAAATGTTTGTCAGATTCGGGGATTGAACCCACGACCACATGCGTAACATATAGTGCTGGGACCGCTGCGCAAACGCGTTGTAAAATAGTACAGCCTCAGTGTGACGCAGGTCGATTATATACGATGATACGTGGAAAGAGTAAAATGTATCTTAGAAATAAGATGACGTTATATACAAGACCTGTGTACGTTCTATAATAACCTATGCGTACCTTGTCTTCGCTTACAGCAAGCCGTGTTATATAAATAAATATATTATTTAGTTTTATTTTTCGATGAAATGCTTGAGATTGGAAAAATAAAACGACGTGATAATGATAAAATTTTGTATTTAAAAACAATAAATCCGGAGATATAAAAATTAAGCGAATACAATAAAAAATAGTGAAATGTTGGTGCAATTAAAAAATATACGTAACGAGTAAACCGTAATACATTAATTTTTATGTAATGATTTAAATAGTAAGAAAGAGTTATAAAGCTGTTTTCGTTTTTTAAAACAAATTATTTAATCAAAAAAGTTTCATCTTACATATATATTTAATTTTTCTTATATAGTATTAATATGATTTCGATTTCGGTAACGCATTATTTTGTTAGAAATGCGTCAATAGATAATTAAATTTACCAGATTGTCCTTGAATATTTATTAGATTAGATAATGTTACCGGCAATCTAGGTAATCGTGTATTGTTTCGGTCATCTCTGCAATAGTTTGCCTAGAATTGTTATTTAATGTGAAATATAATTTATTCTGTACTTTTTACAAAATTAAATCAAATAATTGAAACTTGAATGTGGTGCCGAACAATTGCCGTCGAGCATGCCACGAAACGTCTAACCACGTCTAACTATAACCAATCCAGATATATTGTTTGTCAGATTGGTATCTGATGATCTGATGAAGATTTAGTTTTTTTAATGTTCTCTTTTACTTGATCGTCTTGAATATAATAATGCAATAATCATACAAGTATTCCAAACATCGTTTAAGATGACTTTAGTGAGTTAATCAAAGAATAGAGGATACACAATGTTTGATGTGTTTTGCGTCGCAAACAATATGACAGCACGATATTTCTCAGAGTGACTGAATTAGGCATTTGCCGGTAACACCATGGTAACACATATATTTAACATAAAAGATGTGTTAATTTTTACGTATTTATTATTAATATCTTTTTATCATCATTTGTAGAATAAATTAAAATAAAACATATACAACTTTATTATTTAAAATAATGATCGAGTGCATAAATTACTAACATTATATTTATATTTAGTAAGGCACATATTAGCTTTGGTTATAAACATTACAATCATAGTTATTAGTGACTTATATGACTGTATTTTAAATAACCACATATTTAAAACTAGATACAATTTCTATACATTTATTATTTAAGCTATAATAAATAATTGTATTTTTAATAAATAAAATAATGTAATGTGCTAAAAGTAAATTGTAAACCAGACTAAAAATGGTAATCTTCACAATAAATATTTCAAATTGTGGTCATATTTTGGAACACGCGAACAAAAAACGTTTTTAGTTATAAGTCGGTTCTATTTGTAGTCATAAGCTTGTAATAACCGTTGTTATTATTAATATTTTTTGCACGTGTGGTATTAAAAAACGGTATTTTTCAAATGCTGACTAGAATTATAAAGAAAGTAAATAGATAATAATCTGGAGAATGCTTAAATGTTTTATTGTTAATTTTAATGTCACGATATGAAAAAATAAAATCATAAAATGTAGAGGTAACATATATATTATAAGTACTACAAAATTTATTCGAAGTTGTGGGTTTAATAACCGCTAAATTAATAGGTAAATTAATAATATTAAAATATTTTTTCCTTAATGAAGTACATAATTTATGATTAATAAAAATACCTGTCCATCTCTTTATAGTGAAATTTATAACAGGAACATGAAATAGTAAAATATTATCGTAGTTATTAATTTAAATATTACACATTCGTTATTTTGTACGACTCAAATAAGGAAAATTGTGTATTTTATCACTACGATGTTGAATTTATTTTCCTGTAGTGTTGGGAGTTAAAACTAATTTATAAGAATTTTGAAAAATAAGAGGTTATTGATACAAATTCAATTTTTATATACGAGTACATAATTATATATTATTTAGGACGTAAAGGAGACCTGTTATGAAAGCGAATTATAGTATATATATACATTTTTTAACCTTAAATCTTTTATTTTACAAATAATAAACAATATGTAAATTGATTTTATATATATTTCGATGTCACGCAACTTTTTATACATACGTAATGGCTTAAATCTCGATAACAAGTATAGCACCTTTACAATTTTAAATTACGTGATATAAATGATTTATTAAAATATGATTATGCTTTAACGTTATGTTAATTTACTTAAAATATTGAATGACACGTTTTTACCACGCTCGTGCGTGATACCTGCTTTGTATGAGATTGGGAATTATTTTTAGATTTTAGAACTTTATACTTGAAAATTAGTTATTTTATTTGTTCATTTATATCACGGTTTTAAAATAACATTAAAATTGCACGCTTAACACAATACACAATATAAATTCGGTCGTGTTGTCTAAGACTACGAGCTAGCTACGAACATTTTATTAATTCTAACACAGTGTAACACTGATGAACACACAAACAGTTTTATGTACATTTTGGAGATTCTTTAGAATATTTTGGTTTCGATAAATTACTTTTATTTATAAATCGGCAATATGCGTTGAATTATCTTATTATTAACATGCAATTTCTATAAGTATCCCGGCCTTAAATATTAAACATCCATGATTAACGATATGATCACATTTATGCATTGTCGAAAAAAAAAAAAATGAAAATGTTTGCTGCAGGTATGCTTCAACGAGAAATGAAAAAGGTGTAAAAAGAAACGTCAAAAGGTTGAAGTTAGGAATTAAAAAAAAAAAATTTTTTAACGAAACCCTATTTAGACACCAAAATTATTGAACATGGTGCTAATTTTTTTTTGTTGATTTGTCATACTAATTTTATGTAAACCTTGGTACTGCATACATTTATATTTAACAAGATAAAACCTTCACTAATTATATGTTTTAAAACACTTCGTCAAACAGATATTTAATTTACATACTGACATTATCGCTGATAGTGGATATGGGAATTTTCTCTTCCTTGTTAGGATTGGAGTGTAGGGGACAAGGGGCACGTTTAACGCTTCTCTTCACTTGAGTTCTTTTAACAATCTTTGGCGGTCTTTGTGGATGCCTCACTATTGGTGTCTTTGTTAAATCACCAGCGGAGGCCGATTTGTCAAAAACCTTGCACTTATTAGGAGGCGCAGGTTTAGGCCTGGGTCAGTCGATAACGTGTTTTATCTTTACGTAGAGCACGCACGAGAAGAAAAACCCGAATATAGGTATAACGGACATCCCGACGCCGACGGCCGCTAGTATAATTAGATTGTCTCGTATGTGATTGGTGAATTGATGCATACAACCCTGGAAATTAGAAATGGAAATATTAGTTTGAGGTGAGGTGACTTTTGAATTATCTAAAATTTTAAACTGATGTAACATGCTAGAATAATTTTTAATTTTGCTATAATTTGAATATTGTTATTACTAATCGCGACGAAAGTTCAAGTTTAAGTTGAAAATAAACAAAAACAAAGATAAATAAATACATCTTTTCTTCATTCCCTATGACTATGAAGAAAAAGTTATTATCACAATTACATCACAGGACTTTAATATAGGTTAAGATGGGTGAACAGCATATTTGATATTTCGATCAAGATAAATCTTCGAAATGGCGCACCATTATTGAGAAGGGAAAGAATTACATTATCAGTAAAGCTTACCAACATATAGCCTAATCCATCATCAGAACTAAAACTTTATACCGTATTGTGAGCATCGGAAAGTTTCCACGACAAAAACAGCGTATGAAAGGAGTTGGAGAATAGATTATTTTTAAGGAACAAGAGACGAAAAAGTTCAGTAGATGAACGAAAACATGATTACAAAGAAAATAGATGTCAAGAGTAGGTATATCTAGACGACCGCTCTGGTGTAATGGTGCGTGTGCCGTGTCGGCGGCGCCTAAACACCGATGGTTGCGGATTCGATTCCCACTCGGAGTGGATAAATGTGTTTTCACAAGCATTTATGTTCGGTCTGGTTGTTAGTCCCTGTGGGTCTCCCCACTGTACCTCGGAGAGCACGTTCAGCCGTCGGTCTCGATTGTTATCATATAATAAATACCTGATAGCGACCGTAACTCATAGTAGGTAATATATCCGCCAAACCGCATTTGAGCAGCGTGGTGGATAAGGCTCTAATCCTTCTCCTACATGGAGAAAGAGGCTACGGCCCGCAGTGGGATGTTAGAGGCTGAAGCAGTATGTCTTCAACGAGCCGAGATACCAAATGTAAACAAACCAAATGTGAGGTCATTCAACTATGCAGGGTTTTGTAACCTTTTTTTTACTTACAAAATTTTTTAAAATTTGTAATATATTTATATTCTGATAATTACTGAATTAAATATAATTAATTAAATATAATTATGTATATAAGATTTGATACTTCTTAAATAATAATTATCGAAATATAAAAATCACCCCGAGCGCTTCAGGACACGGAATGAAATAAAAATAAATAATACAAAATCAAAGGGCCGTCCGCGGTCCGATTGTTTTCAAGGCCAGTTAAAATATCGTTCGACCTTGGAGAGAGACGTGCATTAGATAGCAAACAAACAAGATAGAAAGAGATAGACTATATTTTGTTTGTTCCGTCGTCGCTACGAAAAAATGATGGGCTTTGTTTACATTTGGTATCTCTTCTCGTTGAACAGACTTTAGAGTAGAGCGAGGGCGGGCGCGCTCACGTCGTAGTAGATGTTGGAGGGGTGGTCGCGCGCGCCGCAGCGCGGGCGCACGGAGCGGCAGCAGGAGTCGGGCACGAGCAGGCGCGGGTCGTGCTCGTGCCACGCGCTGCGCCGCCAGTCCGAGTAGCGCCGCGCGCCGCAGCACTTGAACTGCAAAGTTGCGGACGCTTCACTACGCTGCCTCGGCCTACGCGGCTCTTCGAATGTCTTGTGTTCCTACCCAATATCTGACAACTGCCCCGGTGAAGTGGTGCTTTAAGCGTACCTAAAATAACAGCAGTTGCGGGTTCGATTTCCGCTCGGGGCAGATAGATATTTATAATGTTTCTGGTCTGGGTATCTTTGCGGGTCTTAGTCGGGCCTCGTAGAGCAGGTAAAGTTCCAGGTAATGGTTGTGATTATAGACCTAATAGCAGTCGTTCCCCGCCTATGACATACATTTGTATTGGACATACAGACGTTTGCCGTGGTCTGAGCGTTTGTGCTTGAGTATATTGTATGTGCTTCTGGACTCCCGATAAAGAAGTAAATCCTAATGGGGGTCGTTGAATGTGAGGCGTTTATTTATTTAATCAAACAACAAATATTGATAATATTGACCTATTCTAAATTTCCGAAAGAGGTACGTTTTACGGTAAGTAATGTATAAGGTTTTTTTTGATCGATTGGTGGACGCAGAATCTGGGAGTTCCCAGCGGCGGGCTTAGTGGCATGAGAAAATGTTATTGTGGTACACCGCTATAACGATGAGAGTACCGATGGGTTTTAGAGGATATTCTGGCTCGTCTTGTCCGTGCTGGAAGACCCACACTTCTGGAGGCCTTGTCAGCGAGTTGCGTAGAAGCACATCCTAACGTTAAAAAATTTCGAAATTCATTACCGTATCCTCTTGAAAATTAATTGTTCCAACCTCACTTCATACTGGGAGCTTGTTCAGATCCGAGGCGATGATGTTACATTGTTTTGTAATTCTAGTAATTCATTAAAAATATTTGTATAGATTATGGTCATATACGATTTAATAAAACTTCTATTCCTTATAATGTATGAAAGTTTAAAAAGTCCATTACCTCAGTCTGCATGGTGTCCACGGCGTTGGTGACGACGGTGTCCAGCGCGTAGTTGGTGATGAAGGTGGTGTTGAGCTCAGTTCGGAGCTCGTCTTCCACGGCCACCTCGTAGTAGTAGGCGAGCCCGCCCGCCCCCGCCTCCAGTATGAACGTGATCAACAGGAAATACGTATACTGGAATGTATTATCATAAAAACAATTGAACCAAGAAAAAAAGGACAGAAAAAAGCGAAAGGAGGAAAAAAAAGCGAATACGCTTTGATCCGCTAAGAATGTGATAAAGCCTCAATAACTATTAGATCGGGAAAAAGTTTCTTCGTATTTTATATAGAAAACCAAGGTAAAATTATACAATTTTATTTACATTTGTTATAAGATGTATGTACGGTTTTTTTCGATAACTTGCCAGACACTGCCTATGCCATGGGAGCAAGTATCGGATTTCGTTGCTGCAGAAATTTTGGGACTTTTCATTAAAAAACCGCGACTCTCAATGTTTGTCGAGTGGCTAATAACCTATGTGGTCGGACGTTGTCGTGATGAAAGACTACACCTTTTGTTTTGGTCAATTCTGGCCACTTATTCTCAATTTTTTGCTTCAGTCTCATTAACTGTAGATAGTAAAAATCTCAGAATGAATCACGCCATTCCAATACCACCATTAATCAGAAAAGCAAGTGATAAGTGGCGGAAAACTGTTTTTACTTTTTAATTAAATTTTTTAAATGTCACCTTTCAATGGTATCATTAGTTACAAACAATACAACCAAAAAGACTCTATTGCAAACTTTTAACTAGAAAATACGAAGACTTTTTCTCCGACCTTATTATGATCTTCTAACCTCGTGAAACATTCAACTCTGAGTTTTTTTCATACTGGACGAAAAAGCGCGTTCAAAAAACAATCAATTTTGACAAATTCGAGTTTCATTACATCGACACAGTTTAAAGATATCTTCAGGTTCAAGATTTGAATTCTATATAATGCTACTGTGTAAACGAATTGGCGTTAAGAAATATACCAATATATGTTTTAATGACATTGAGAAAGGATTTTTGTAAATGCCTCAAAACTGAGAACCGATACCGAGCTCAATGGCGTGGGGTGGATAACAGATGATGGTGATTACACATAAATTACCAGACAAAGCCAGCCCTGCGGTCATCGACTCGCGTGCCCAGCGTGGTGACTATGGGCAACAAACATGAGTTCACGCCATTTTTGGTGCGAACTTGTGGAGGCCTATGTCCAGTAGTGGACTGCGATAGGCTATAGTGATGACACATAAATTATACATTTTTCAACAAATTGGTCAATTTTTATCTCTAAATATATTTTTTGGCTTTGTTTAAGATTTTTATTTTAGACAATTATAGTGAAGGGAGAGTCAAGAAAAAAATAACTCCTTATCGTATATGCCATTTCATTATTAAGTAATGCCTGTTCAAGTACATTTTGGTGTTAAAGATTTTCTAGTAAAATTCCCTAGACAAATACTGAAGACTAGTCCGCTGATATATGTTTAGTTTTCGATAAATATTACTTTTATAAATAAATACCTATATTAAACCCAGACTCGAGGCGGGAATTAAACCCACAACTCCCGAAGCAAAAACAGGGTCACTGCACTGTACCAACGAGCGAATAGAAATGTTATATACATATTTGCGTACCATAACAATATTTCTTACTAATCTTATTAATCCGTTGTTTAAGATAAAATATGACAAGATATTATCGTACACGATCCCAAGTACGATCGACCTTCATCTAAGAGTACTTACCGGCTGAAAATTATACCAATCTACTAAAATATTTTTCTGAAAAGATATGTAAATATTTAAGTATAACTAATAACGGAAGGTATGTAATAAAATTGATCAAGAAACAGACGTGTAACTCACACACAACAAACTGGTTCTGTTTTCAGTCTTGAGACCGCAGCAGCCGAGTGCGCATAGCGGAACTCCTAAAGCACCGGCGATTATAAGCAAGTACGCTATCGCTGGGTACGTGGGCGTCGGCAGCAGTGACACGAATCTGTGCCGAGATGCAACCGTCCAAGCGCCAACTAGGAGTACACCGGCCCCTGCAAACTGAATACACACGGAATATATCAGCGGTTATTACTTTAACATGATTAGATGGTAAACAATGGTCCACCTGATGATAAATTGTTACAATTTTACAAAAAGCATTATAATTATAATACAAAAAGCATTGGAAGCGTGTTACATATACTATTCCCCTCCCGACCCTCCCCAGGAGCTCTGGCCACCTTACTCACTACTTTATCGAGTGATTTAGAGATAGATGCATTTAAAGATAGATATAAACTATAGGGTATTATATGTATCTCTAAACTACATATCGAGAGAGTGAAGGAGACATTTATCGAGGAAGGCTATATTAACATCACGCTACGATCAATAGGAGCTGAGCCTTCATAAGAAATGTTACGAAAACAGGAAAAAATAATCTTTTTTGAGAGCTTCTGTTGCGTGCGCTGTTTAAACGGTTAAACTATCCAAATAATGTATGATGGAATTGATCGCCATTAAAAGTTCTAAAAAAAGTCCGAGACCGAAACCTTTTTTATCGTACACAAGTTTGTTCCAAAATAATGCATTATTTGAGAAGGTAGTTTTATAGACATGATATAAATCCTTATCCAAATAAATACGTTATTCATCACAAGTATTTCTATTTGAAAAACACTATTCTTGACACCATTCGATTTCAATGAATATCTTAGAAGATATCATAGTTTTAAAATAACTTTGCAACGAACTAATGGTACAAAAAAATGAAAAAGTGATTTTATTATATTTGTATTAGCCAGGCATATGAATCCTTACGAATTAAAAATAACACTAACTTTGTCTTTCATAGCATTTAATTTAGAAATCACTTAGGAGATAATGTATCAAATGAAACTACGCGCCGCGCCGCGCCACGCACGTGTGTAAGTCGCCAACTTGCACAGTAATGGTTTAAAAAGTTTTTATAACAGTTAATTTTTTCCTCAAATTAAAATGTTCAAAACCGCGGAGAATGGCTACTATTTATATAGTACTAGCTGACCTGGCGAACTTCGTATCACCTTATTTTTTCCTGAAATATAATAATAACATAATATATCAAAATAAAATATAGCCTATCTTTTAAGTTGGATCGAAGTGCACATGGTGTGCGAATTTTATTATAATCGGTTAAGTGGTTTAGGAGTCCATTGAGGACAAACATTGTGACACGAGATTTATATATATTAAGACTAGTTGCACCTCGTTGTTTCATCTACATAATTTTCGATCTTGAGGAAAATATCCTGCAAAATCTGGAGCAGCCCGACTGCAGAAGTATCTCCTTACCCTACAGAAAATTACAGCTAAATAGCAGCTTTCAAGCAGTGTTGTGTTTTTGTGCTGAGTAAGGTGACCAGAGCTCCTGTAGGGATTGAGGATAAGTTCAACAACGCACTTACGATACTTCTGGTGTTGCAGGCGTCTATAAGTTACGGTAATTACTTAAAATTAGGCATACGCTTGTTTGTACGCCAACCTACTTATATAAAAAAAACTCATAAGTCAATAAGTAGCCTTTGTGACCTTCAGCTATCGACACACCAAGTTTCATTACAATCAGTCCAGTAGTAACAAACACCCATCTATCCTTACAAACATCTGTATTTAGAATAGTACTGGGATTGACGTTGGGATGTTAGAGTTAAGGTTTATAGCCTTACTAAACTCTAACACAGCCTGTTATTAACTACGGCCGGTTTATTACTTATTAGAAATTTAACAATAATATCACCTAATAATAGTGATATTAAACAATTGATAATATATACTCTAATGAAAATAACTCAATACAAAATTAATATTAATATGATAACGAGACTAACTGTCTTTGAAGTGGTGTTAATTAGTGCGACACTTAGAACCAAAGGTTTAAATAATCGGTCGGCGAAAATTTATTTTCCCATTTTCTACTAAAAAGTTGTAATAAAATTATTTTGTTGTATTTTTTTGTAACTGGCTGGTTTTAATATCATGAGTATTGACATTTTAAAAATAAAATTTAAAAACAGTTTTCCGCCACTTTTCATTTAGTTTTCTGTCCGCCAAAAATGGGTCCAACAAAAAATGATATTATGTGTATGGTGGGAATGGAAGGTCATCATTCATTGTGAGCTTTTACCACCGATTCAGATTTCTAGTGTCAAGAGCTGATGAGACTTAAGTCAGAATTTATCAACAGAAAAGGTGTTGTCTTTAATCACGACAACGCCCGACCGCACATCTTTAGCCACTCAATAAAAATTCGGAGTTTGACTGAAAAGTCTTAATGCATCTACTATATAGCCCCGATCTTGCGCTCTCTGAATTCTATCTATTTCGGTTTCTTCAAAATTCTTAGGTAGCGTAAAGTTAACATCAAGAGGACTGTCTAAACAGCTTGTCGCGGTTTTTCACAAGAAGTACCAAAATTTCGACACCAACGGAATCCTGTCACTATGCCATGTTGCCAAGTTATCGAAAAAAAATCGAACATACAAATTATAACTAATGTAAATAAATTTTGTAAAATCTTACATTGAATTTCTGAAAAAACTTTCTCCCCGACCTTTTATTAAGGTTTGTGTGAAAGCGAATTAAAAAAGATACAAGATAATTTTATTTTCGATGAAATCATAAAACTTAGGTAAATAATTAATCATCAAAACAATGGTATTAAAGTGATTAATTATTATAATTAACATTTAAATGTGGGACCTACTTAATAAGTTTTATTTTAAATTATGTATATTTTTATCTGATAAAAATAATGAGTTTAAAAATATGACTTATAGTATACATTTTTTAGGGCCTGTTTCACCGGTTGCCGTTAAAGCTATTTGATATAATATGTATAACGGTATCCAATAGATGAAAGTTTACCATTGAATACTAGTCTATGTCGCCGCGTTGGCGCAACGGTCACAGTCATGGATTGTGCCTGTTGCGCTGGCGATTGCGGGTTGGATCCCCGCACATTACAAGCATTGGTATTGGCCATACAGGTATTTTCCGTGGTCTGGGTGTTTGTGTAGTGCTTGTGGGTCTCCCCATCGTGCCTCGGAGAGCACGTTAAGCCGTCGGTCCCGTTTGTTATCATGTACACCTGATAGCGATCGTTACTCATAGTAGGAAATATATACGAGGCACATGCCCAGAAGTGGGATATTACAGGCTGAAGCGTAGTATGTAGGACAAATTTTATAAAGGTGAACGAAGCCCTTAGACTCGATTTAACCAATGTTCCACTGATAGGCTAAGGATAAGCTCTGTGAATAATGTTGAAAATTTAAAATCCAAGAGTTATGACATATTAATTAAACTATCGGAAAACAAGATGGATTCTAGTGAGTTTGCAGTAGTATGTCTATAAGTACATAGATTATAAAAAATACCTACTACAAATAGCGTATGAGCTGTTTATTATTTTCACAAGTTTGTGTGATCTTTTATGGTTTTGGTTTCTTTTGCGTTATTTTTTTTTTAATTTAACTTAATATACATTTTTCTTTTTCTTTTCGAATTTATTAATGTCTGCAATTTGTGGTAAGCCCAATTTAATTATCTTTCTATTATAGTTATAGATCACGCATAATGAATCAGCATTGAGTCTAAATGCGGTAAATCGAGCCCATAACAATCACATTATAGTTTTAGAATACGCTTGTAAAAATAGTTTCATATAATAAATTAGATATCGAAGTTCGTTGAAAAATATTATTTATAGCGCGAAACACCACTGTATCAGCCAGTGAGTAATCTATGGCTCAAAAACAATGTTATCTTATTATCAACATTATACTTGATTATAATATATTTAACTTTCTTTAATTTATGAATTTCATTATTCCATATTGAGATACACCGACGTCGCGCAGACACCATTTAAAACTAAATCGTATTATAGACATTTTTTATCTTATCAATCGACGTAGATTAGAAGTGATACGTACAAGCAAAATTTCTCCATAATTGAGTGTTCGTAAACATTAAATAATAAATAGCTATCCTTCTTTTCTCAACGGATTGTTGAATTATTAAATCCTACAATAGCAACTACATCCTATAGGTTATACGAAAAGTAACAGTGCAACCTTTTCTTCTAATACAATAGTAATAAAAGTTGATTACATATTCATATATTTTTAAATTTGTGATAATTATGATAACTCCTAACTTATTATAATTAAAAAATATATGATATACAAGATATATTATTATTATTATATTATATATTTATAGATATTATTATTATTATTATTATATAAGGCCGCGTTGGCGCAACAGCCACAGAACTGATTTGTGGCTGTCGTGCTGGGAGTTACGGGTTTGATCCCTGCACATTACAAACATTTGTATTGGCCATACAAATGTTTGCCGTGGTCTGGACGTTTGTACAGTCTTTGTGGGTCTCCCCACCGTGCCTCGGATAGCACGTTGAGCCATCCATACCGGTTGTTGTCACACACACATGTACACCTGATAAGGATCTGTTACATCCCTGTACTGTAGGGAATAATAATGACTAAGTGCATCATCAGCAGCCTTAATTTCGGACATTCATTCTATAGTAAGGTTCGAGCTCAGTTCGGATCTGATCGCGGAACCAATAACACTTGCCGAATTTCTTATCTCTAAGTTGTCCTAATTTATATCATAAATTACTTAGTGTTAGTAAATAAATCTTTTTTTAAAAAGATTTTAATGTTTCCAATGATAACAGATCGTTACTCAAAATAGGGAATATATCTGCCAACTCGCATTAGAGTAGCTTGGTGGATTGAGCTCTGATGCTTCTCCTACTTGGGGAAAGAGGCCCAGCAGTGGGATATTATAGGCTGAAGCGATAATATAGATATACATTTTTTAGATACTAATTGAAATCGAATTATCTAAAAGGCTATTTTGTTTTAAATTGAATACTTGTGATGAATAACTTAATTATTTAGATAAGGATTAATATCTTGTTTATAAAAACATCTTCGCAAATAATGTATTATTTTAGAACAAACTTGGTTAGCATAAAAAAGGTTATAGTGAGCCAACCTTAAAAGATAGATATATGCTGTCGCGGAATTTTTTTTAGAACTTTTAAAGAGGATCAATTCTGTCTTACACGATTTTTGCGAAACTTTAACTGTTTTGATAAATAGCCTATAACCTTCCTCGATAAATGGGCTATCTAACACAACAATAATTTTTCAAATCGGACCAGTAGTTTCTGAGATTAGCGCGTTCAAATAACCAAACAAACAAACAACCTCTTCAGCTTTATAATATATTAGAAATTAGAAATAATGAACACAATAAAAATAATTTAAATAACTTTTTAGGGCAATAATATAAAAAAAATATAGTATTGTATTTTTTAGTAAAAAAAATTACATATAAATATGAATAGTTTTGTTCTATTAAAAATGAATACTAAATAATAACTTACCAAAAATATAACGTTGAATATATGTAGAACACACTTTAAGAAATTGACGCTACAACAGTCTGCGTCTCTCGATTTACGAGGTTTAACTTTTTTCTTCTTTGCTAACAATGCACTCGAGTCCTTCTTTTTTTCTTCTGCCATTATATCCTGCAGTTAGTGCGGACCTCTGTAGATCTGAACAATTTGTTGTAATGTTCAGCATATGTAGACACTTTTTTGACACTTTGCTTCTGTTCTGAGTCTGAAATTGTAAAAAAACGTACTATTATTTTCGTATAATCTGACAGAGTAATCTATCTTAAAGAATTTAATACTTACACAATTAACATGTATCCATAACATAATCCTCATTTTTTTTTAATACAAAATAAGTAAAATAAAAGTCAATAAAAACGATTTTACATTTTATTAGATACTTTACTTTAAAAATGGAATATTACAACACTTACGCTAAATAAAACGTACATGTCTCAAAATAAATGAAATAATCATTAGTAAAAATTCCAAATTAAAATTATTACAGTGGTAAAAAATATTATTTTATGAAAAATGTAACATAGGTAGCAAAGTATATACAGAACAGTTTATAAAAATTAAACAGTTTTGTGTATTAAGCATAGTATTACATTCAGTCACTTTCATCACATTATAAATTCATTATAAAAGTTAATTTGGATTTTAGTTTTAGATATACCTATAAAATATCAATACTAATATTATAATAGGATATAATAAACAATGGCAATAGTCCATTTCCAAAAGCATCACAAAAAATTATCAATTCCATGATTAGTCATTTCATTAGCATACTATTCATCATACTGGTTCAAAGTTATTTCCAATTTTTCAACAATTTTTTTATAGAAACTAATTTGTTGCCTCAAGAATTTTTGCATTGTAGCTTTCAAGTCTTCAGTTCGTTCTGATTTGAAGTGATTAATTTCGGCAAGAAGGGCATAAGATATGACATCGGTTCTTCTTAATACTTCATTTAGTTGTCCTACTTCCATTTTGTGTTCGGATGTTAATCTCTCACATTCACGTTTCTTTTGCACAGCTGCCTTGTGATTTGCTAAGGCATCTGGGAATGAGCCTACAATACCTTTATATAGATGAAATTTATCTCCGAGCGGTTCCCAGTCATATTTTGGTTGTTCTTCATACATCCTACCAATTTCAATATAAGCACCACCTGTCATCTTTATCGCAGATGTAAGTTTTGATGTAGATATGACTGTCCCTTCATCCAAGCCAAGAGCGTTTCCTAAACTATAAAATGCTTCACCAATTTTTTGGCAATCTGACTTGTATGGCCCTTGGAACCTCTTTGTTTGTGCTAGACACATATTAGTCACAGATTTTACCGATGTATCCATACTACCTATAAATGTGTGACACTGCTCTGTGATGTGGTCCACTTGGGATTGTAATAAAGCTTTTTCAGGTACAACTAAGGATATACAATAGTTAAGGCCTAATAAATTATCCCTCTCCGCTTGTCTTTTACCAGCTTTCCAACGTTTTTCATCAGTGCAGGTGAGGAAATGTTGCCAGACTTCACTTTTTGACAAAACTGGGTGTTTACACATCCAATCGACAAATTCCTGTAATTGTACTCGCCGGCGTTCAATTAGTTGTTCATCGTAGCGACCTGATATTTGTTTGTCCGGTAGAGGTGGGATGGGTATGAGTGTAAATTTTTCTTGTAATCTTTCATGGAGCCAATCAAAATGCTTATATCTTCTAGAAACTTGTATATTATTAAATGACGGGGTTAACTGATATGCAATAAAGCTCTTGATGCCTTTGAATTTTGATTCTTTTTTTGGAGATGCAACTGTAACACTATATGGCTGTGTGATCGGTGCCCAAACATAACAGTCACCTTCTTGAATTATGTAAACTTTATCCGAGTCAGGGACGTCAACATTTAACGTGGCCAGTAAGTAGCTCTCTCCACTAACTTTTGATGATGGTGCAAATTTATTCTTTCTAACTGTACCGACTGTTGAACCAAACGAGGAAGCATTGTCATCCATTTGATGATTATAGTCATTAATTGGCATACCGGGTAATGGAGTAAGTTGTTGTTGATGACTCATTGCAGTCTTATTTTGAGGAGCACCAGGACCTATTTCAGAGTATGTGTCATCATCCCAATCATCATCCCAGCCGTCGTCATGTGAAGCTGCTCTTTGATAATTATTATCACCTGCACTGTATTGTTGATCACCCCACTCGTCAGCTGCCTGGTCATATCTAGGTGCAGCGGGAGCCACCTTTTCTGGTTCTAGTTCCTCAGGAGATAGCTTTCTCACATATGCTGCCGGAAACAAGCCTGTTTGGCCCTTAGAATTTCTTCCCTCCCACCATCCTTCACCAATGTCTGTATTTATAAGAGTCAATATTTCACCACAGGTAATTGACATTTCTGTGGTTCCCGGTTCTCCGGTGAAGTCGTACAGGGCTTGCACCTGGGCCGTCATTGTAGACCCTGCAACCTAAAACAATATCAAAATACATTATTCACTGTAAAGCATAGCATTTAAGAATTGATGGAGCAATTTTATCTTATCAGTGTTATCTAGAAATGTAGGGAGTATTTGTAATGGTGTGATATGGAATATTCGCTTGGTTTTTGTCTCTCGAAACTAAAGTAGAACAAATAAATTAGAACGATATTCGTCGCGTAAGGAGCTGACACATTTTCGTAACAATACCAATTAACCACTGGATAAATTAACGAATGATTCTACGCCTCTTATTGTGAGGTTTGTTAATTATTGCTTATAGCATTGCTTATTGTTTTTGTTACTTAAGGAAACACGAAAACATTCAAAAATTAAACAACTTAGGAATGCATAAAATTTTGTTGAGATTTTTTATTGGAGTAGAAGAGCCTACATTATTCATTTCAAGTTTATGGTTTAAGTTTTCTTACATTTGGTTTAATAAGACATTGCAAGGATTTTTGTTATAATAAAAGGCAGAAACTAAATTCTTGTTTTGTGATGGAAACCAATGACGTCAATGTATGGTTTAGATATAAAGAAAACTCTCGGACAGGAATTATGAATAACACGATTATATGAACTCCTAAAAACAAAGTAAAAATAATTTGTAAAATGAAGATGTTACTTACTTTTGCTCACAAAAATTTAATTCAAGGCGGATACACTACTCGTACAGTCATCTGAATGACAGATTGATTCACAAGAATTTGTTTTCATTGTTACTATTGTTTTCAATTACGTGGCAGAGTGTCGAAAAAAGCGAACTTTTTATTGGTTGTTAAATATATTAAATTTAAACAACCAATCAGAATCCACTAGTTAGAAGTTAAAATCAATGTCAAACACTTGCTTTTCAAAATGGTTCTTGAAAATTTAATAGTATATTGATAGATGGCGCTGTAAGAATATAACATTCCCATAAGCGCCATCTATCAGGAAGACAGACTACTGACGATGACGATGTTGCTGACGCAGTTCAGATTAGTTTGAAATTAATTTTTAGTTTTTTAACCAACTTCAAAAAAGGAGGAGGTTACTCAATTCGACCGCATATATATTTATGTATGTTCGGGAATAACTTCGTCGTTGATAAACCAATTTTGATAATTTTTTTGTTGGAAAGGAGATATTCCAAGGGTGATACCATGTAAGGAAACCAGGATCTGATGATGGAATCCCAGAGAAATCGAGGGGAACTCTCGAAAATCATAGTGACGACTAATGCGTTTGTTATTTTTTTTCGTCTACTTAAGTTGTAATTGAAGTTTACTTGTCGATGTAATTGAAGTCGGTTTTTTTTGTTTGCTAGCAAACACAATTGTACGTTTAGTACAGGTGGACGATAAGTTATTAGATTAGTAATGTACCTACAATATATTGTTAAAATCAAATACAAAAAGAGACAAGTAAATAAGCATTATTAGATATACTTCGAAAAGTATTTGTTAGATCGCAATTTAATTAAAATGGAACCACATGACACCTCCACCTACACACACCGATTTCGATAATTTTGTTTTAATCGTAAAGAGGTCCACATGGCACCTCCTTGCGATTAAAACAAAAATTATCGAAATCGGCCCACCCAGTCAAAAGTTCTGAGGTAACATATATTAAAAAAAAAAAAAAAAAATGAAAATGGCAGTGTGAGTATAGGACATGCGCGTGAATGGTTACATACAACTGAAAAATATTTAACGATGTATATTTTTTAACTAAAAACATCGAAAATATAAGTGTCTTGCTTTGACTGTAGTCTAATGATAGTCCGGCATTTGAAACTCTTGATATGATGATTTTTATTTTCGGTTTATTGATATGATGATTTTTAATTTCGCTCTAGCGGATAAATCGTTCCATAGCTTAATTGGCTAGAGCGCCGACACGGTCAGTCGGAGACGCGGGTTCGAATCCGGTCAATTTTTGATATGATATTCAAAAATGTTCACTAATTGAGTAATTATTTATCTATGTTATAGTCATATTGTGATATCTATGACTGTTGGGGCCAATGCCCTGTGCTGCGGTCGTTAGGGAAACCTCGGTACCCGAACGCTGGTTAATAAGTGTCAGTCAGTCAGTCAGTCAGTTCAGTCTATTGCAATCCACTGCTGGATATAGGCCTCAGCAAGTGCGCCAGACACCTCGGTTAATAAGTGGACTTTCAATGTTTCGTATGTTACAATAAATATATAAGAAAGGTAGAAAAACTATGAACGACCTGGCGTCGTGGGTAAAAGAATAGTAGTAGTGATGGCTTAGTGTCGTGTATGATAATCGCTTATACAGCGACTGCGCTTGCACCGTCACCAGTGCTCCCCGCTATTTTCCGTCGCCCGCTTTATGAAGTATTAATTTAATGTTCGCTTAATTTAGCTATAACAACATATAAAGCATAATTAATAGCATCGTTTTCCCAGTAGGATTTTCTACCCAAATAGGGATAACAAACAAACTTTGTCTCCTCGTTTGACCCTCATAAAGAATTAATTTTTTAAAACCTGTCAAGTTTGTATGACCTATTTGTGAACAGAGGCCGAAACCCCATATATTTCTAAAGTGACAAACTTGTACGAGCTTTTATCCTCGAACTGTTTAATTCCCGTAAGGGATAAGCATTTATAAGCCCCTACTACCTATTACTTGTATGTATAGTTATATGTTTATGATTTGCTAGATGACCCGTCGAACTTTGTACAGCCATATCGTTTTTGTTTTCTTTAATATATTGATTGATATTAAATTTTCTTTTATACAAAACTTGTCTTGCCCATAACAAAAAAAAAAGGTTTATTCAATTTGGTATAGTCATTCGGAAGTAAAAGTTATTTATATGGAAGAATTATTGATTCTTTACGATATTGCTGGTATTTAGGGACATTGAAAAATTGTATATTTAGACGTTTTTCTTTTAATATAACAATTTAGATTTACAGAAAAAAAGTTAATGAACCATAAATCTAATAATGGATTTATTGTTTCATTAAAATTATATCCTACTAATATTATAAACGTTAAAGTTTGTATGTATGATGATGTATGGATGTTTGTTCCTCTTTCACGCATAAACTACCGAATGGAATTTAATGAAAATTTACAATAATATAGTTTATACATTAGAATAATACATAGGCTATAATTTTTAAAGATAGTGTGTGAATTTTTCAAAATATAACGATAATGTCAAGTAAGTCGGAAAAAATCTGCAATCTGCGAACTATTCTGGCGTACGCTGCAAAAAGTTTATACGTATACATATATAGAAAGAAATGTTTATCTTAATTAGTCCTACAAAAAAGTCCGCGACAGCATATATTTATAAATTAGGCACTATCGCAAAAACAGTGAACATACAATAAAAATTGATAATATATTTCTACTGCACATTTGGTAGTAACAAATTGATTTATATGTCGCAGAACCAATTTTGATGAATTTTGGTATAAAGATAGATATTGAGAAGATAATAAGCTATTCGAAGTACTTACTAATCACGCGCAGACGAAGTCGCGGGTACCAGCTAGTATACCTATATTTTGTGTTTTTGATTGCTTTTTAAATAATTCATTCTGAACCTTGGATAGATAAGTTAAAGAATATTACTGTGCAAAGTTTATGGTCATTAGTCGTTTTCTTCAAATGCTTAAAAATTCTGGAAGAGGAGTTCGTTTTAAAGTTTCTTTCTCCGAAAACTTTTTAACGATGTTAATGCAACTTTAACCGTAAAGATATTTTTTAAATAATCGTTAAATATTAAGGATTAGGTATTTATTGATTGTTTTTTTAATTTGATTGTTTTTTAATTTTTGGACATTTTGCTTTAAAAGACCATACAAACGTGCGGTATGCAAAGATATGGGAAGTACGAGTAAAATCGTGTGATACAACGAAACAGCAGTGACGCTGAGAATTTCGCCTTACAGTGCTTTAGTTGCAGCGAGATATAGGTATAATATTATACCAGTATTTAAAGTATCGACACGAATAACAAGCGTCAATTTATGTTTTTATTTTAGAGTTTTATTGTTTCAATTAATTTTAATTCGATTAATTTAATATAATTTTTAATTTTCAAATATCACCGTAATGACACAATCACACTATTATTTATTTAACGTGGAAAACAATTGTGATGAAAATAATATTGCAAAAAGTTTTTTACAAAAACGTGTTCACATTTCATCTTGACGTGACTTTTATAATCTAGAAATAGAAATACGGCGTCATCTATCGGATATCTGTGCAACTTAGAAGCGTGGTGGATTATGCTCTAATCCTTCTCCTAAATGGAGAAAGACGCCTATGCCCATGCAGTGGTATGTTAGAGATTGAATGCGATAACTTTATGTTAAAATTATTTAGGTATTTATTGTAGGTGATTAATGAAGAATGAAGTAACTATTTTTAATCTGTGTACTTTTATGTACTCTACCTACTGAACAGACAGGCAGGCTTACAAGTTCTTCGGAGACACAACACTTATTATCAAATATGCTCGTCCTCACCACTTAACATAAAGTATTAAACTTTTTAAAATTTAACACTAAAACTACTAAACTTGGCTGTAATGGCTCTAATTTGAATGTTTTGATATAAGATGGTTTTAGTCATAAGGACACCTTGTTTCATCAATACTTGTAAGTAATAATTGATACAAGTGTTTTTATTCGAATATTATTATTTTTTTGACTAACAGGAACGTAATATAAAATAAATGCCATTCAAAAGCATATCTGATTAAAGGGTAATAAAATTAAAACCCAGGATTTTGTGTGGGTTTCAAAATAATATGAAACTCGAGCCAAATCAGGCACTTTGTGGTAGGGCACGGATTAACATAAGCACTGAGTAACAAGGATCGGGCGAGAGATACTAAATACTATAAATAAATATACAATAATACGAATAATAATAAATATACAAACCTCAGTATTTTATGCTGATTCGAAACTGAAACAAAAAAAAAAACAATTTTTTAAAACAAAGCATTGACAAGCCCGTTGGCGCAGTTTGTACCTTTCTTTCTGTTCAGAGGGTTGCGGGTTCAATTCCCGCCTGATTTAAGGTGAAATATTTGTATGTGGATATTTGTCGGCTGTTACCTATAACATAAGCATTAAGTTGCTTACCTTACTAACAGACTAGTACGTGTGTATGTTAAAAGATATTACAGTTTAGAAAAACATGTATTATATTCTTTTTTATATTAGAATGGTCGGCAAACAAGCGTACGGTTCATCTGATAGTAAGCGATAACCGAGAGCGTAACCTATAGACGCCTGCACCACAAGAAGCATCAAAAGCGCGCTGCCGATCTTGTCCCCCACTCTTCCCAGGAGCTCTGGCACCTTACTGACCACAGGAACCTAACACTACCTAAAATCAGTATCATTTAGCTGTGATCTTCTGTAAGGTTGATACTTCTCCGGTCGGGCTGCGCTAGATTTTGAGCAGGATATTTCCCGCTACGTTCCACCCCAATAACAAATATAATTATTATAAAAGTCTATCTTTTTTTTTTGCTTGTTAGTGAGCCAGTACTATTGTGTCGTTAAAGATGTCATGACTCACTTTGATAAGCTACATTTTATTTTATATTCATATATGTCTGCCTATGTTTGTGTGTTGTCTGTGTGAATGTGCATGACCTACCTATATGTATATTGTTTTTTCGAGTTTTCGTGTAGTCAGTTGTGTATCGGAAAATTGGAAATATAGGATTTTAAATATATTTATATCAGTGTTTACCGACCGCTATATGAAATTTATAAAACTTTAATGTAATGAACACATTTAAAGTTGTAACTGATGTTCATTTATATGTATTAAAACTTTTACGATCACTATAAAATAATTATAGGGGCCTTTACTTTTACGGTACTTAATGCGATGGTTTATTGAAATTCCCGATATTTCGGCAACGTTGGAGATGCCATAATCACGGGACAGGTTATTATTATGACCAAATTGTTGAGTATATATAGCAGTTATTAGACATGTAATATGAATGAAAATTTCTCGTAACTTGTATCGTATCTCATCAATACAAGACGAAAGAGAAGCTCTTGATATCAAAATATACAAGAAATGAGTACCTATTTCTTCCCGGCAGCTGCCAGATGCTAGATGCAGTCGTTACAACTCGTCTTTACAGTTGGCCGACTGCCAGTTTCGGCTTCAATGTTCAAAATAAATTTCTTTAAGGAAAAATCTAAGGCTAAACATTATAACAATAATTAACATATAGTTTCCCAATTACAGTTACTAAATCGAGGTCAGTTTAGTATTTTTAAACATGTATAATATACAAAATCTTATCAAATTTCAGTACATAATATTAGTTTAGTGTAAGTTATCAAACTGGTATGGTCACTAACACTTGTAATTATTTATAAAATATTCTATTGTAATATTTACTGTTCATCAATTACTAACATTAGCTAAGCACAATATAGTTGCATACATAATCATGATATATTTAAATTATTCAGTACTAAAAAAAACTCTAAAATTTAAATTAAAAACTGAAGTGTTATAAAAGGTCAAGAACTTCATAAAAAATCTACATTCTCATTCTGATATATGCACAGCTCATATCTTTACATAACTTAACATATAATAAATAGAGATAGAAATATTGAAATGTAGAAAGCTAAATTAGAACGCTTGCAACTCTACTCGTAACATTATTTGAAACAAAAGTGATTAATTAAAGCGAGTTGTGAGAAGTCACAGAACGTTTGCGAGTATGTAATATGTATAATGAATAATTATAATATTAGGTCGGGGAAAAAGTCCCTTCGTATTTTATATAGAAATTCAAGATAAGATTTTACAAAAATTTATTTTAACTAATTATATTTTGTATTTACGATTTTGTTAGACAACATGCCGCCATCGTATACGTTTAAAAATTTTGGGACATCTCATTAAAAAACCGCGATAAGCAGTTTTGACACTCCCCTCTTGATGTTAACTTTATACCACTTAAAGCATTCCTGAAGAGACTGAAATGATGGAAATCTGGGATTCGTCACCAGTGATCAATCTCTTCCAAAATGGTTCGATATCATTTCGTTTTAAGAGAGAATCGCAAATGAGTCCACGATCCATTAGGTTTCTTTCATGTGACACCCATACATCGAGATATTTTGTGTAACCAGCCTTTTTCAAATAGATCAAAACCGTTTTGTGATCGATTCTTAGATTTTCAGCTATATCGTAACTACTCAAATGTTGACCTAGCTCTACTTTTTCAAAAATGTCGTCACGGTTATCTCTAGACGACTTTCAGCACGAATGACAAAATACTGAACTTAATCTATTAATAGTTGTATACTATAAATAAAAGCATTTAAAATGAATTGTCAATTTTTTTAAAAGATTTTTTTACCTAATAATTGTTTGTAGTAGCTGAAATGTTATAAATAGTAAAGCTTTTCCCAATAAAACGTTCTTGGAACCGCATCATTAAATCGTAAAATGATAGGGCCAATTTAGGTGGGTGTGTTTATTAATTCATTAGACGTAAATTACAATATTATATTGGTTGATGTTCGTATATTGTTTAGATCATGTACAGTATATTACTGCGACAATACGTGTTGAACAATATATATTTATATATATACATATCATCATCATCATCATTTTAGCCTATCACAGTCCACTGCTGGACATAGACCTGCTCAAGTTCACGGCAAAAATGACGTGAACTCATGTGTTTTACCCATAGTCACCACGCTGGGAATGCGGGCTGGTGACCACAGGGCTGGCTTTGTCGCACCGAAGATGCTGCTGCCCGTCTTCGGCCTGTGTATTTCAAAGCCATCATGGATGGTTATCCCGCCATCGTTCGGCTTTTTAAGTTCGAAGGTGGTAGTGGAAGTGTGTCATCCCTTAGTCGCCTGTTACGACACCCACGGGAAGAGAGGGGGTGGCGAGCGTGCGATATACGTATGCATAATATATAACTGAGGTAGGGACTGACTGGTGGTGAGGTAGTAGACCGACTGTGAAAGTACTTCTACCTTGCAGAAGATTACAGCTAAATAATCCTGCTTTCAAGTAGTATTGTGTGGTGAGTAAGGTGACAGGTATAAACTTTATTCTTATTTCGTTTTATTCCAAATTGAAACCCTAACGTGACTCGACTAATACGTCACATATGTATGGGTTAATAATAGTAATCAAACGTTTCATCTCAAAAGACAGTTATTTAATTTTGGTGAAATAATTTTTTTAGTCTTTAAGTGTCTGCTCTGGTCTTATTTAATTTGATTTATCTTAAACATAGGCACGCCTCTTTCTTATGTTTTAGTGACGTAGACAAATTGTCGCCTCGAATGCAAAGAGAAATTGTTAAGGCCCCCAAAGATTTCAACAGAAAGGACGTCGAAATGTCCGTTGTAATAAATTATTTTAGGGGATTTAGAATATATTTGCAAAGATCCAATATTTATTAGGCAAAATAACTTGAAATTAAATAGATTTAAAGTATTTTACTACCCGAATGTTTAAAAATAGAGTAAATACTTTTTACAGTTTTTTTTTTTGGCAAAGTATTTTAATTTTCAGCTTAGGAACTAAAGTTTGAGCGTTTATTTATGGATAGAAGTTCTCGTTATCCGAAAAGATACTAAAAAAGATGCTCTACGTTTTAAATGAACAATGTAGTAAGAATTGAGAACTATTACAGTCTTGAAAGAGAAATGATGTTAGAAATCCTAAGCTATTCGAGTTTCTTGCTAGGATACGCTGCAAAGGTAATGGCGTGTAATTTTACGAGCAACCCGTAATGTTCCGAATGTCCGTACATATTTTTTTCGGTTTTACATCACGTGATGTCGTGTTTTATCTCAGCTTAATGCGTGGCGTGGCGTTATCAGGAAATAAACAGGTACAATCTTCGCCATACGGTAATTTTGATTAATGCTTTTATGGACGCTTTAAGCGGCCGATTCCTATACATTATTTATAAAAAATTTAAGAGCTAATAAAGGTAGCTAATAAAGTTAATCTTCCCCGTAAGTTGCTGATAGACTCTATCAGCGGAATATAACAATTAACAATAAACAATAAATTTTGGACTCACCGGTTGCGATTAGATATATCTGATAAGAAAAGTAGAATTTGATCGTGTGCAAAATCTATATATATAAAAATGAATGTTTATCTGTATGTCCTTTGTAGAATCGTAAACTATGCATTTGATCATGTCATGATCTTCAGCAAGGTTTTGTACATGAGCCTACAAAGGTGTCTGAGCTGGTACGACAAAAAAAAGCGTAGCAACTTGCGTAGGGTACAGATAGTATATTATAAACTTTTATCTGTTTGATACCGTTATACGTCAGTTATATGAATTAATCAGTGAAATCAGGTGCCAAGGATTGAATTTTGATACAAATTAAATGAAATTAACGTCAAAAGTCCATCTTTTGAAAGAAACACATTGTTAATAGGAGGTAGTTAATAGTAAGCCTTCAGGTTCAAAATGTTTTTTTATTACGCTACATTCTAATAATAAATATTATATTAGTTACAAAATTTCAGCCTTAATTAATTATCATCTTGAAACACATTAAATAATAACATGTAACATGAAGTTATAATGTATCTGTCACCTACTTTGTATAATGAAATGAATACCGAACTATGAGGTCAAGGAAAAATATATTTAAGCAAATAAGTGTGATGTAATGACTGCAATTAATTAGCATATGACATCAGAAGGGTGAGCCTACGTTCGTCATAATGGCGAGGGTTGGTCTGATGTTAAATTAATAGTTTATAGGATACGATTTTCTACATAAAGAAGTTTCATTCTATATGTAAATGTACCGAAATAATTGTAGATTTGTAATTAAATTTCTATTTCTATATACATATATTGAATATATCTCGTTTTTATGTTGCGCTGGCGATTGCGGGTTCGATCTCCGCACACAAACGTATTGGTCATACAGATGTTTGCTGCGGTCTGGGTTTTTGTGCTAGGGTGTGTTTCCGGACCCCCGTCACAGCAGTAAATTCTAGTGGGGGCCGTTGACTTTATTAAATTTTAATTAAAGTAATAAGGTTGGCGCAACGGTTACAGCCATGGATTGTATCTGTTGCGCTGGCGGTTGCGGGTTCGATCCCCGCACATGACAAACATTTGTATTGGCCATACAGGTGTTTGCCGTGGTCTGGGTGTTTGTGCAGTCCTTGTGGGTCTCCCTACCGTGCCTCGGAGAGCACGTTAAGCCGTCGGTCCCGGTTGTTATCATGTACACCTGATAGCGATCGTTACTCATTGTAGGGAATATATCCGCCAACCCGCATTGGAGCAGCGTGGTGGATTAAGCTCTGATCCTGCTTGTACATGGGGAAAGAGGCCTATGCCCAGTAGTGGGATATTACAGGCTGAGGCGTTTTATATATATATATATATATATATATATATATATATATATATATATATATAAGTATAACTTGTATTAAGTAAGCGTAATAAGTATATACAGAGTAAAAAACGCTTACCGAACGTAAAAGTATAGAAGAAAGAAAAAAGAAATCAACAAGACCTCACGTCCTTTAAGGAGAAAAACGCTTGGATTAGTTAACATAACAATATTATATTTTAAAAATAGTAAGAAAACAGCCTTATCACTAATAGTGTTCTGTTACAGACAACCTCTAAAAATAGAGAAAATTTTGATAAAATAAACAATAAAGTATGAAAACAATGATTTAAACTACATATTACACAATTATAGTTCTCCTTTCATATAAGAAAAAATAGTTATATAAAATACAATACATACATAATTATGACAAATAATTAAACAAACCTACATAAATATTGTATTTTGACTCGTGGTTTAAAAATTTAAATCGACTGAGCTTGACGTTTATCCGAAGGACATTCCATAGTCGTAAATTGTGTAGCATGTTAATAATATTTTATTTATAAAGTTATCCCGTATAATATCGAAGTTCCTTGAAAGGACGCAAATTAATGATATGTATTAATAGCAGTAATATGCTAATTCGAAACCAAAGTTGAATAGTTATTAACAATGGAATGTCAACATTAATCCTTGGGGAATAAAACCAACTAGGATTCGTAAATATTTTAAGACATTCGTTTTATTATATTTATGGTCTATTGTAGCACTATCAATTGTTTCGGATACAATCATAAATTTCAACAAGTTTTTATGTACCTACTAAATACGGTTTAGTGTTTGATGTAATGTGTAATCGATATCTTTAATTCCATCTAATTGCGTTGAGACAATTAAGCTGAGGAATCCGAGCTATAGATCTAACTGAATTACGGTTAAATTATTGGGATCGGAATTGAACAGTCTTCCGTTAACGTATTATAATCATATCTTGTATGGTTTGTCGTATATTAATTTATTATTTTGCTTTTGATTGTTGTCAATTTTTATAACACAAGTTAAATAGATGAAATAATGGATATAAAGAAATGAACCTTATTTTCTACCTATTTTCTATTACAAAAGAGAGGTAGGTGAAAAACTAACTTTGCTATATATTAAAAAACTGTTTTCTTTATCTTACTACTCGTATAATGTTGATTAAAATACTGGCTTATGTTACAATACATTTAAGGGTTAAAATAGGGACCGCTAAGTAAATTACTTTTATTAGTTAGTTTGTTTTAACGCGTTCCAATTGTATTGAGTTTTCAAAATACTGAATCTAGCATTCGAATTGCAACTTTACTATCTATTATACAGATATCGTTTGTAAAACGATTGGATATATACATTTATGTACATATATTTTCAGTACGAGCTTAGAGTATTCTCATGTCATCGCTCCGAGATCGAGACGTGGAATACGATTACAGAGTTACAGACGAATAATCCGCAAATACCCTTAGACTAAGTGCCTTTTTAAGTATAATTCATAAAGTTTATCATACTATGTTATATATTATAATTTACTGTAAGATTATTATATTTGTGAAAGGTATAATTAATAAAAGCTTCACACTGAAAAGGGTAGGATGTCAATCCTGTGTAAGGTATCTGCAACACACATAATAGTATAGTTAAAAGTTATAGAATAGTTACAATCGTCCTAATGGCGACAAACTCATGTATGTTATTTATAGAAATATTCATGTGCGAAGATAAAAACTGTGGCCATTAGCGTGTCAGCCAGTTACTGTAAATTTTGTGCAAACATTTCATCAAAATAAACTTACTGAAGAGCAACTAACAATTTCCATGAATAATTTCATTATTTGCTAAAGTAACAAATCTATATAGTTATATATTATTTCTTAAAGAGATAAAATTTATTTTTTACAATTAATGTTTAAGAATAGCTCTAGCTGACACGTAGGTTATGAGTTTTAAGCAAAAAGTACGTTTATATTTAAGAGTCTATAAGTAATAGAAGTTGTAATGAGGATCAACTTTCTGGAGGAAAGGTTTAAATAAACGAGGTAAAATGCACAAATCTACACTAGTACTATATAATATATATAAAAATGAATCGTAAAATGTGTTTGTAAGCGTATAACTCAACAACGCCTCGGCCAATCTTACAATTTTTTTTTAAAATTAAATGTTCGGTTAGTTTTTACGGCGAGAAAAATTCGAATAATTTCCGTGAAAACCCAAAAAACAGCCCTTTTCTTTTTCCCATACAAACGTTTTCTAACTAAACTGTAGAGTCAATTTGAACTTTATTGCTTTTCAATAAAGTTCATGTTAAATAATTTATTAGGGCGCATTTTACGTAAGTTATTAATGATTAAATTGATCTTATTCGTAGACCGCATTTTAATTTAATTTACATACAGTAAAAATGGTATTAACCATCTATTTCACATTACTTATTATATTGTTGCGGGGAACAATGGAAAATTCCAGTTTTTAAGCTATCGACTCCAAATTTGGTACGAAACTCCTATATGTGATGTAGAAATGATCGATGAGCGGATTTTAGGATAACTCATGCCCAATAAGGATTACGGGGGTGGGCGTTAACAATGAAAATTTTAAATGTATGTAACTCCGAAACTACTGAACCAATTTTTATCAATTTTTGTAAGAATCTGTAATTTTGTCTGACTTGGAAGATATGGTAGTTTTTATCTCAATTGGACCCGATAGGTGGCGCTGCTATCGCTATGTAAGCTATTAAATTTGGTTGCTGTTTTCCGGGCAGGACAACGTCTGCCGGGTCCGCTAGTTCATAAATAAATATAAAACATTTATTCGAAGATTATTTACAGAAAATATTTATATAAAGGCGAGGACGTGTTCCGGAGGGTCGGGTGACGGGCCACGCGGAGACATCCGGTATTTCACGGTTCATGATATCCGGCGATCAACTTAAGCCAGATCTTCGTTGTTACATCAATTTCTACAGGGTTCGGTACTCTTTACACAACGATGACACCTATAAACAATGCGTGGAATAATTTCTTATCTATACTAATATTATAAAGCTAAATAGTTTGTTTGTTTGTTTGTTTGAACGCGCTAATCTCAGGAGTTACTGGTCCGATTTGAAAAATTCTTTCAGTGTTAGATAGCCCATTTATTGAGGAAGGCTATAGGCTATCATTATGCTGAGACCATTAGAAATGGAGCACCAATGAATAATGTTTCAAAATCGGGTATTTTTTGCTTTTGTGAACTTCCGCTCGTGCGCTGCGTAAACTTTCGCAAAAATTATATATGACAGAATTGTTCCCCTTTAAAAGCTCCACGCGGACCAAGTCGCGAGCAGAAGCTAGTCTTCTATATTACTACCAACATATAGTGAAGTGCCCGTGTGATGGTAGCTTCTATGGCTGTATTGAAGTTACCATCACGTTAACGTTATGTTAACGTTAACACTTGCGGAGCGGTGGGGGTAGACTCGGCAACAAATTGGCAATTCTTCATAGGCTACGGTAACCGCTTACCATCAGGCAGTCTGTACGCTTGTTTGTCATCCTGTTACATAAAAAAATAACAATTTTATGTAGATCAGCTGTGTTAAAGATAAGCTCGGAGAACTTTTAGCTTAAACGAGCTACGTATTTTATCACTGTCACACATATGCTATCATTAATTATACTAGTAAAAGATACATCAGACTCCATATATGCCAACCAAAAGATACTTTGAATAGTTTTAGAAATTCGATATATTGAAATTTTATTAAAGAAAAAAATAAATAAATTCATTATTGTGAAAAATAAAATAAAAAAATGAATATAGGTATTTCAAAAAAAAAAAAAAAAAATTATAGTTCGCCGGATCCGCCAGTCAAGTATAAATACAAAAAATACTAGTTACTGATTGTTACCCCAGCTGTCTCTGGTTCAACACCTGTTAGGCCATATACATAGATATTTGTCGTGTTCTGGATGTTTGTGCTTGTATTGAATATTTCAGACTTCCCAGCACTGAATAATCATTCTACCGGGAGTTTCAGGCATTTATTTACCATATTTTGTAATGGAAATAGCATTTGATTTCCAGTGGGAGCACATTTTCGACATTCTCGCGAAGCATTGGAATAATAACACTACATACGAGTAAACTCCATGTTTCCGGGTGTATGCTTCATGTTTATAATAAAATCACACCCACTTTCAAACCTCTCTTTCTCTCTCGTCTTTACAATTTCATCATAAAATGTCCCCAATTTTCAAAGCATATTGATCAATCAGATCAGTTTAAGTAAATGACACAGATTTGTACAGGGATGTGAAAGGGAACTGGTGATGTTATAAGAATAACAGTCGAGTTTTTTCTCAACAGAATTTAAATTTTGAGTCCGTCGGTATCTTTTACATTACCATATTCTATGCATAATGTAGATGTCTAGTGCAACTTGAAGTAATTATGATTTTGAAATGCGCCTGATAGCTAAATTTTGTAAATTAAATTAGATTTTATTCGATTACCTTGCGTTTATAATAGTCACATAATCGAATATTTTCAATAATCTTAGATTCGGCAGGAAGCATCTGTATTGACAGTTTTAGCGTGAATAATTAAGAAAAAAATTGCGGTCGATACTAGATAGATCTGATTCTGGGAAATAAAGAAAAATTATGCATTAATATTGATTAGTTATTTTGTTTAAACAGTATTGTATGTACCAAGTTACTAGTCCTTTTTCTCTTTTACTACGATCAAGTAATGTAAAAGGAATTCAATGCATAATGCAAGAAACGCTGAAGCGGTCATTTATATTCCGATCATTTGTAAAGTTGCAAATTTTTAAAGATAAATCTCACAGAATAGAGTTGCATTTTCACCGAAAATCTGAATATGGTCTCTTCGATTGTGGTAAGTTTTATTTATTTTTATTTTCTTGGTGATCTTTAATCCGATAAACTGTTTGTATATAATTAATAGATCACTAATAATATAAACGACCAACCTTTTCTGTGCGCAAGTTTGAAATGTTATGTAAATTTTGCATTCACTATACTAACAATAGATGTATCTAGAATAAATCAGTTTTATTAATTTATTTATATTTATTAATCCGTATATTTGGGGTAATAATACTCTTTTCCTTACCTGCTTACACGACTACTTAGACGATACCATGAATGTGTAAAATAATGATGAGTTCATGTTTGTTAGGATACTGTAATCAGTATTGTCTCATGTGCCTTCGCACTACATGAGACCACCTTTTGGAAGGTTTGGGTCGTTACATTTCGGCGACGCTACAGGCATTTATCTAGCTAGCCTTTGGAAATTCTACCGCTCTATCAACTGTAGGGTAAATATATTTCATCTAATGTGTTTGTTCGCAAATAAAGACAATGTCTGTCTTAATAACATTACTTTGATATTCATTGAATAATGACTGTGTTCACGATAGAAATATAAACAAAAAACAACGCTCTATTTTTCTTACATACAACAGCTTATTAATATTTATTATATTACTAGCAAGTAACCGTGACTGTTTGTGAAGTTTGTATTATTGGAACGAAGTTCCTTACGGCAGGCTTGACATTTGGCTGGGCGACCGAACTGAAAAAAATGTGATACTAAAACCGTAAGAAAAATATATAACGGAAGTGACGTGATACCAGTCACACGAATGTATAATATGACGTTTGTAAAACTAAAATATTACTATTAACTAAACTAAAATATACTATTTTTTTTTTAATTATTTATGCAATTTTATACTGTCGACAAAAATAAATAAAGACATGTTTTTTTTTTATTTCACTTAATAGTTTGAATTATTATTATTATTATTTTCTTTGATTGATTTTATTTTAGGGTATTTGTTATTTATTTATTAATACTTTATTGCACAATACATTAAAATATTGTACAAAAGGTGGGCTTAATGCTAAAAGCATTCTCTACCAGCCAACTTTAGGACGTACAAGAGCAGAGGTTTGTAGGTGTGTAAAATCGGGTATTAGTAAAATTCAGATAAAGAAGAAAAAAAAAGATTATTTTCTAAAATACTAAATTTCCTAAATACTTTTATGTACTTAATTAAAAACCAATCAACAAAATTAACAAAAAAAAAAAAAAAAACAAAAAATAGAAAATTGATAATTCATTTTTTTTGAAATTGTGTTGCTTCTATACTGTCCGAAGGAACTTCGTTCCTACATGGTGTCCAATGACACCACATAATTTTTTTTCACCTTAATAACATATATATCATATATCAACATTTAAAGCACATTGCTCTTAGTGTGAGGTTTCTGCCTCATTAACATTTATATAGTGACTGATCTGCTAGAATAATAATTTCGATACGATTCCTCTACAATTGTTTAATTGTTAAGATGAAACCTACATTCGATTTTAAGCTAGATCTACAGGGTGATAACTGTAAAAATAGCATCCGAATTTGTGTTGCTGATTTTGCATGATACCGGAACAAATATAAAGATTTTTATAAAGATATTTTATAGATTTTTTTTTACTTAAGTTTTTTAAATATCTTATATATAGACATTAGTTAAACATATTATTAACTGATGAATATTAACTGAGGTTTTATAGCTTTTACAGTCACTATGAACAGTGTTGATACTTTTTGATTAGGGTGACTCGTAACCATGGCGTCTGCAACGTCGCCGAAATATCGGGAGCTATTCATAAAATTATTTATTTTAGAAACGTAAAGGTTTTCTTCATTTTCATTTTTAACACGTAGAACTTGAAAAGAAGCTCTGATTTAAAATCTTGGGTTTCAACCACGAAAATATATTTTGTATTATGTACTACTTAGAGCGTCAGCTGAAACGTGTGTATGCATCTACTCATGATACCGTTTAATGCGAAATTTTATTGTATTTTAGAGTAAAATACTTTATTTAAGGTTATAAAACTATCACGTTGTCTGAAATTCCTGGAATATTTAAAATGCCATTATTTTAGTAAAATTTATGTTCATCGTAGGTTAGGTTACAATATTTTGAATTAAATATGATCCAAAGGGACAGACAGGAAAGAAATATTTATATAAATACAAATATCCATCCTGAGCGGAAATAGAACCTGAAAACCGTCGATTTTTAGGCGCGTACATGTTACACGCACACTACACCAGAGCGTTTGTTTTCGATGGCGAACACTCTGTATAAAAACTAATATAAGTTTTTAGATCCAGACCAGAATAATAAGTAGAGTTGTTATAAAAATGCTAGACAGAAGAAAATTACACGCATTGTGAAAAGTTAAAAAAAAATATACAAAAAAATAACGTATTTGTGTTATAATATATATAGAGCACACACACAAAGTTAATCCACTTAATTAAAATAGTATTTGTTTCATTACGATCTTGTAACGTAAAAGTGTGTGTGAATAATTACAGTGCTACTGCAGAGTCTTTGGGTCATACACGAAAATGGGACGCGTATGGCGAGCATTGGACCCAATACAAGCAGTAACATTGGCCCATGTTATGTTGGTGACTTAGTTAGCTATATTTGTGTCGCAATCGGAGAAAATTTTAATAATACATTAAAATTTTTACGCGAGTACATTTCTAAGAATATTTAACAATATTTCGAAATGCGAAATTTTAATTTTTACTGAATTTTCAGCTTGCGTATTTACTATTGAAAGTAGAAAGAAGTAATGTAATTTCTTCGATTACATTTTATTCAAAAAATGTTTCTAAAAATGCTTAGTAGAAAAGTATTTCCAAAAGCTATGTTTGCCTGTTAAACTACCCAAGTATGCAATAGGAAATATCATTAATCTATCATTTTTCCTTTAGTCATACATACATTACCACACTTTTACTAAGATCAGATTTCGAGACTCATTGTGTGAATCTGGCTTTGACTACCCTTGTCAATATGGCCACATCCTTTTCTACAACCCTGAATTTCTTTCTTCTATTTATGACATCCTTCCTAAAGTACCCCTTGCTATAAATGAGAAAATTCGTTGATGCTGCTGTTAAGCCTATTTTGTATGTAACAATTTTTTTTTTATTGTTGTTTTAACTAACGCAGAATTGTTTGTGTTTGAACTAATATTTGCACACCGAGAAAATCTCTAGAATTTGTTATCACTTCAGTCTATGGCAGTCCACTGCTGGACAAATTTTTTTAGTTAAACCTTTAAATTTGTATACCATATTTTGGCAAAATAAGTAAATAAATAAATTATTTATGTAATATCTCAACAATGGTCCAGTATTAATCTTGCTTTTATGATTTAATGCCTTAATTGTCATAATCAGTCTCATACATTTTTTTTATTGTACGAATTAAATGCAATTGTTGATACTTGTTAATATTGCTAACTTGATGGCAGTGGCGTTTGTCGTGCCTAATAAAAGTTACTAATATAAAAGTAATGAAATAAGGAAAATCGAAATAATGATAGTTTTGACAGTTGTTGTTGTTGGATTCAATCCATTAAGAACTTTTTCTCGCAATATCTGTCAATGTTTGCCTGTCGTTATAGAAGACATTGTCAACTTGAATTCGGAGGGCACGTAAAAGTGTCGATCCCGGTTGTTATTAGAATGTTCAACATAACATAACATAACATAACAATACACTTTATTGTACACCAAAACAGAAATAATACATATTATGAACTTAAACAGAGTATCATCAGGCACAAAGGGCGGCCTTATCGCTAAAAAGCGATCTCTTCCAGGCAACCTAGGGGCAGAGGAGATGGTATTGTGTCAGTGTAGGTGTACAAATTGAGACATAAACGTTTGAATATATTTACTTATTTACATACATACATACACATATACATACAAATATACATAAACATATACATATACAAACACATACATACAAACATACATACATAAATACATACATACATATATATATATATATAATTTTATTCACGTTGAATATCAAGATAATGCTTCCTGACAGCCTTTTTAAAAATAGAAAGCGATTGTACACGCCTAATATGCAAGGGTAAAGAATTCCAAAGTCGAGAAGCTTGAACAGTGAAAGATTTAGTATAAAAGGAAGAGGAGTGAGGGGGAATTTCAAGAAGTAAGGTATTCTCAGAACGAAGACTGCGTTCATGGATATCACTAAGAAATTTAAATCGTTGCTTTAGATAAGCAGGTGCAACAGGGTTAAATAGAATAGAGTAAAGTAAGTTAAGAATATGCGTATTCCTGCGAAAGCGAATAGGGAGCCACTTAAGTTTTTTACGGAATTCAGAGATATGATCATATTTACGAAGTCCAAATACGAATCGTATACATAAATTCTGGATTCGCTCAAGTTTATTAATCTGCTCTTCAGTAATGTCAAGATAACATGTGTCTGCGTAGTCCAGAATTGGTAATAGAAGACTATTTGCAAGAGCAATTTTGGTGGGAATTGGAAGTAGATTACGCAGCCTGCGAAGAGATCCAGCCGAAGCAAAAACTTTACGACTGACTTCACAAATCTGTGGGCCGCATGATAGATGTTGGTCAAAAATAACGCCTAGATTCTTCACACTTTCACTATATGGAATTACAATACCATTAAAAATTACAGGAGGTAGTTGAGATCGATTTATACGGCTAATTAATTTAGAACTTCCTATAATTATAGTCTTAGTTTTGGTTGGATTTACTACTAATCCGTAAGCTTTACTCCATGTAGTAATGGCAAGTAGATCACCATTTATACGAGATACACATTGAGGCAAGTCACTTACAGTAGAATGAGAGTATATTTGGAGATCGTCTGCATAGAGGTGGTAGAGAGAAGTTATAATATTGCAAATGGAATTAATAAATATAGAAAATAATAGAGGGGAGAGCACACCACCCTGGGGGACACCAGCAGCAACCAATGACCAGTTTGAAAAAGTGTCATTCAATTTAATTCGCTGCCGGCGACCCTGTAAGTAACTTTGAAACCAATCAGTGGCCTCTGGAGATATGTTAAGAGAACGCATAATGTCACAAAGTATATCAAAGTCTACAGTATTGAAAGCGTTACTGAAATCAAGCAACGTCAATACTGTAACCTCGCGCCTGTCCATGCTAGATCGTATATCGTCAGTTATTTTGACAAGTGCAGTAGTCGTACTATGACCAGGACGGAAACCGGATTGCGAGGTATTTAGGAGACTGTGTTTCAAAAGGAATAGGTTAAGTTGATTATACACAAGGTGCTCGAAGACTTTGGATAAAAAGGGAAGAATAGAAATGGGACGATATTCGGACAGGGATGATGGATTAAGTTTTTTCGGGATAGGAATAATATCAGCATCTTTCCACGTAGACGGAAAAGAGCCAGTGGAGATTGAAGTATTAAAAATTTTGGTTAATATGGGTGTAAGTAAATTAAGGAGAGGAATGATCATCTTACGACTAATGCTGTCAGATCCGACGGAGTTGGACTTAATAGCTAAAATGTTCTTCTTAACATCACATTCAGCCAGCTGATTAAGAAAGAAAGTGGGAGTATTAGGAGTTTGCAAGGTTGAAAGTCGATTTCTTGTCAAAGATTTAGTCACACTATCAATGGTAACAGATGAGGAAAAATGGAGATTCAACTCGTTAAGGTCTAAATTTTGAGAGCGATAATTCTGATGCGCTTTGCCAACTCCCAGTGATTTTAGAAAGTTCCAGACTTTACTAGGATCTTCTTCTTCGATGACAGATTTATAGATGTGGCGTCGTTGTGCATCTCTACACACCCTATTACAACGATTCCGAGCCTTAATATATATCTCTCTATTAGCTTCACAGCTATTCAATCTGTATCGTGACTTTGCGCGAACCTTTTTCTCCTGTAATTTTCTAATTTCAGGAGTAATCCATGGAGCAGGGTGATGTCTTACCCTTACAGGTCGAATGGGTGCGTGTACATCATATAGTTGAATTAACAGAGAGTTAAAAACAGCCACTTGGTCGTCGATTGTATCTGCATTACAAACAACCGACCAATCGATTTTCGCTGCATCATTCTGGAGTCTATCTAAATCCATCCCACCAAAATTCCGTTGCAGAAGAATTCTAGATTTAAGTTTAGGGGGCTTGATTTTGTACGATAGATACAACAAATCGTGATAGGAGAATGCATCGGCAGAACATTGACCGTGTTTTTCGACATGGTCAACGGAAGAAACAATAATGAGATCTAAAAGAGATGGAACACTATTAGGAAAAGCATGAGTAGCAAGTAAAGGCAGGATATGAAGATTTGACGCATTAATAAGAGTTTTAAGACGGGAAGACCGGTGATCGTTTTTGAGCAGGCAGGTGTTAAAATCACCCATGATCACTGTGTGACTATACAGAGGAGTTAAATTTTGAAGTAAAGATTCTAATGAGTTAAAGTAATCAACAGTAAGGCATGGGCTATAGAAGACACCAAGAAGAAGTTTTGTATGAGAAAAAATCACCTCCACAAAAAGATGCTCTGCACCACCGGTCTGAGGTTGCGAAGTGTCAATGATATTAAAAGGGATATGAGAGCGGATATATATTGCAACCCCTCCACCAGCCCGACCAATGCGGTCGTTACGGATCAGGTGGAATCCCGGTAAAGAGAAAGAAGTAGAGGGCAAACAAGGTTTGAGCCAAGACTCGGAGACTAGGACACCATGAATATTGCCATTATTGAGAGAAGACAACAAGTCTGGATAATGAGCAGGGATACTCTGTGCATTTATGTGTACTAAATTGAAGTTCTTAGGAGTATTCGCAAAACAGGAGTCTAACGTGTCGCTCAAAGATGGAATACTATAATAACTGTCAACACTACTTAAATCATCGGAAGCAGAAGATAGCGATAAAAAAGCATCACTATCATTAATGAATGACATTTATGATATTAAAGATATATAAATAAATTAATAAAATAACTAAATAAAATATTTGTGATGTATATTTCTAAAAATATATTATGATAAAATAAATAAAATAAATAAATAATAATTAAAAACCAATATATATTAAAATTAAGAAATAATAATAATAATAATAGGTTGATATAAAATTATACGTATATATATTATAATAAAATATGTGTAAATACCGTTCAATGCACCCACCAGCTGCATGAAGATTAATTTAATATACTAAAAATAACAAAAGATTAATAGACATGAGTCGTAACTAAAATAATTACAAAATCATCACTAAACTATTCATGTACTTACTATGAAAACATTTAAATGTATATAAAGAAGTCTTAGTAAGATTACGCAATTTCATAGACAAAAAACTATTATCAAATAGCAGTAAATGCATCTATTACCTGTGCACATCGGGTAACACTATCAACTAGCTATCAATATCAATAAGTTAAAATAGCAAAAAAAAGTCATAATTTATACTAAGTAACGAGTTATTAAAATTAATATAAGTTAATACGGAAATTAAATAATTAAATACCGATGACGAATAACAGGACTGGAGGAGATGCCTGTCACGGTGTAAACTGCAAAACACAAAGCTATTTCTTTAACCCCCGTTTTGGTCGAGATGCAGCCACCTTGCTTTCCGGCTGTTTCTGGACGGCAGTGGTGTTTTTAGACGGCGACTTAGACGCTTCTGTCGAACTGGATCCTGGGATTTTATCGAGGTCAGCCAGACACTCGGCCCGATGCCGCGTTCCGTCCGGGGTAATTACGAAGATTGTGCCTTCACGTGTCCAGCACCGACTGACACCAAACCTCTCTCTAGCCACAAGGAATGCATCATGACGAACCTTAGTTAAGAATTCTGATTGTGTGACACCAGTTCCTTTCAACTTCGTCTTGGCGTACCAGACTTTATCACGGACTGCGATATCCCTAAAGCGGACCACAATAGGACGCGGTTTCCCCGCAGATGGACGGCCTAATCTATAAGAGGTTTTGATGCTGGTACTAGAGAAATTGGCTAGGTTCAAATTCTCAGCAACAATGCCGGTAACTCGCGCCGATGTATCTTCACCCTTGTCTTCAGGGACACCGTGGAAAAGAATCAGCTTGCGCCTAGTCTTCATCTCTTGGCGGTCAATAACTAGGGTCAAAAATTCGACTTGCCGCTGGAGTGCTGTGAGAGCAGAAAGAATGAACCTTTTGAAGTTGTTGAAGTCAGCAGCCAATGATGTGGTAGTCGCATGAGGCGAAGTCTTCAACAAATCTTGCTGAAATTCATACATCTGGGCTTGAAATGTTTCAGTCAGAGATGCCACTGTGTCTTTCAAGGAATCCATATTGATAACGATGTTTAGGGGTGATTTTTAGTGAGAGGAATTACTTGCTGGTGGGTAATGGAACTTAAATATCACAATTAAACATAAATTGTACAAAGATTACTATTTTTAAATAATAAAAGTCTTGGCACAAAATTTTGTTGTTACTACTTATTTGACACCTACCCACATGTATCAACTGTAAGTTTACAATTTATATATTTATAATTTTTAAATCCGCCAATTTGCGTGACAGTACATCGTGGCTGTGGATCGTGGACCTTTATGGCAGCTATAGTGATGAATTGAAAGCAAAAGCTTTAAATGCGATTTATATAAAATAGCAAGATAAGTGTTGTTTGTGCCTTAGCTCTAGAGTAATATTTTGGAAATATATTGCCCAATTATAGATCTTCTACGATAACATAACGTACCCCTCCAGTGAATTGTGTAAAATAGTTTTTATGTAGTTATATATTATGTAGATGAAGTATTTTTCTTTAGAAACAATTTAGCAAATTGACGTGTTTAGCAGCGTACTAAATATGTTATCACAATTATGGCTAAGCCGGGGTAATTTCTATATTCAGCTAAATCAAAAGTTAAAAATTACGTATACGTTAAAAATTATGTGCTTAATGATTAAATGATTCAATATTCATAATTCCCTACAAATGACGAATTAAAAAATGGTGTAAAAATGGCACGGTGTATGCACCTGAATATACGTAATGAGATATAAGAAGACAATTAATATGCTAAAATAATTACAGTTCCACGAAAAGTAACTTAAATTTTGATAAATTGATAAGTGCTTAAAAATAGTATGCTAGAATAGGTACATAGAATTTCGCAGGTCGGTTCGATCAGGAGGAGACATCCGGCATTTAACAGTTCCCAGATATCCGGCGGTCTCATACACCCTTATCTCATAATTTGTATTTATTATGATAATCAGCCTATTACAGCCGTCCGCTACTGGACGTAATGATCCCCTAAGGTTCGCTACAAGTTCCAATCTCCCGATTTGTTATATACATATTATGTAGATTAAAAATAATTTATTATAAAAATGATAGATGTGTGTACGATTTATTTATTGGATAAGAGGTTAAAGATAAATTTAAATTTAAGCGAAAATAAGAGTATTGTAATTTAATTTTTTTACTAAGATTTTCGGTATCTACTTATTAGAAATAAAAGTTTTTTTTTATGTCATTAGGTCAACAAACAAGCGTACGGCTCACCTGATGGTAAGCGATTACCGTAGCTTATAGACGCCTGCAACACCGGAAGCATCGCAAGCACGTTGCCGACCCAAACCCCAATCCCCCCAGGAGCTCTGGTCACCTTACTCACCAACAGGAACACAATACTGCTTGAAAACAGTATTATTTTGCTGTGATCTTCTGTAAGGTCGAGGTGTAGTACCTCCCAGTCGGGCTGCTCCATATTTTGAGCAGGAAATTCCTGCTGTGCCCTACCTCAGTTAACATAATAGTTGTCAATTTTCAGTCTGTCCAGTCAGTTTATACTTTATTTATTAAAAGGAGTTGAAACAAACAATCACCGGCTTTATTATATTAATATGTCTGGAGACATACATCGAGAGGGAATTCAGCATTATGCAAGGGACGCTAAAACAGTCATTTGTTTTGTAACTATTGTGAGTCCCCGAACGGCGGATCCCTGAAACCCTTGTCATAGGAATAGTTCATTGAAATAGTGGTATAAGGCTTCCTTTTAGTTTATTCATACTATTATTTAATTACATAGAGTATATGAAACTAAATAACTAATTTTATTTTGTCACTATTATCTATCTTGTCGTAAATAGACGTCAACTGTCGGTCTTCTTTATGGACTTACAATTTCAGCTTTTGTACGTTAATCTGTCTATTGTTACATCTTTCTCCTAATTTCTGTTTTCTCGGGTGTGGAGATTAATTTACCTCTATCTATAACCGTATTCAAAAACGGTCATGTAACAAACGTACAAAGACAACTTTTCTTCAATAAATCTCATTTTTGATATTTAGTTTTAATTACAGTATTATGTTTATGTAGTTACTGATCCATATTAATAGTGTATTTATTGAAGTAGTTAGTTTTTGTGATTAATAAAAAAAAAAAACATTTTTTATGTAATGTTTTATGTAGACGTTTAATGAGAAAATATACCAGGATTTAGATTTTTATGACATATTTTAATTACAAAGTGCAAAAGTAAAAATAAAGTACAGTAAATAAAAAAATCGCATCCCTAGCTAAAACAGGTTATAATATTTAATGATATTATTTTTTTACATTCATATAATAGAGTTAGAATCGGCTTCTTGTACGTCAATGGCAACGTGTACTGTTCGAAGATTTTGATATTCAGAAATTGAATAATATTGAACGAGAAGACATTATTATTTTATATTTATATTGTCGTATAAGCGCGTTCATAGATAATCAAATTATTATTTCTGTGGCGTTCTCGACACGACCCAATGTTTTCGGAACAAAGGCTATTCTATAACATCTAAGACATTCGTTGATTGTGAAGGGAATGAAGTTGAACTGGAACTTGACTGTTACAAATAGTAAAAATGTTTTCATTGCTTTTTAGTTGAATGTATTTTATTTGAGATGGAATCAGGGAACGAAATCTTCAGTGGTATTACAAGTAACTGAATAACGGTGTTATTATATATCTTGTAATAAATAATTTATAAGTAAAACTTCGCGTTGGCGCAACGGTCACAGCCATGGATTGTGCCTGTTGCGCTGGCGGTTGCGGGTTCGATACTCGCACATGACAAACATTTGTATTGGCCATACAGGTTGTTATCATGCATACCTGATAGCGATCGTTACTCATAGTAGGGAATATATCCGCCAACCCGCATTCGAGCAGCGTGGTGGATTAAGCTCTGATCCTTCTCCTACATGGGGAAAGAGGCCTATGCCCAGTAGTGGGATATTACAGACTGAAGCGTATAAGTAACACTTGCTCATTTATTCTTCTAAAACAATTATGTTGTCTAAATATTTAATTTCGGTGTGCTATATATTGCCGGTTCTATTCTTCTAGATTTGCATAGGAGTCACTGTTAAATGATCTTAGCATTCAATTTATTAACGTTATTAAAAGCTTTAACAAGTTCTTAAAACCTTTGCTACACTTCTTTGTTAGCGTAACACGTTCAATTAATCAGCGTTATTAAAGTAATAACATATTTATGTTTCATCTTTAGTTTTTTCAATATGTAGAGAAGCCCCTGCGAGCACGAGGCCTTAGTTCGTTGCTCCGCTCGCCACCCCCTAACGTTGGCTGCTTGTGATCATTTGTAAAATTGTTTACAATGGATAAATCTCAACAATACATTTTTACTACTTCGACGAGAAAATGTGGAAATGATGTCTCCGAATGTCTTAAGAATTGTTTATTTTTATGTTTCGCCTTTCGTATACCGGTGTAAACTAAAAGTAATTTGACCATATTTCAACTTATTTTTTAATGCTTCAATTCTAAAGCAAATACTTAAGTTTTCGACTGTATGTACTTATACAAAATATTTATGCGGCAACTCGCAACAATTAACTCTTTTTTGTTATTTTAAATGTCAAATAATTTGATTACGATTAATAAGAAAAACTAACAATATATGAAAAAGTTGCTAGATTGATTTGTCATATTTTGAGTTGTACGTTACCTTCAACATCTTAAAAGGGCCGAATATCTTTCAGTTAAAATTAAAACTGTACAAAAATATTATCACGAAGGACAAAGTGACGCAGATAGATAAAATTGTTAGAAATGAAGATTCTTTGATTTACAAGCAATGTATTTTGTGTATAAAACGATTAACGCTTGACATATAGTTAACAGTTTACGACGTAGTTAACTGTTGAGTTTGTTTATCTTCGGAGTCAGTCGTTAAAGAAAAAAAAAAACAATATGGTGGTTTACGTGGAACCAAATCAGGATCGTCTTGCTATATCAATGCTCCACTGACACAGTTGAAAGCCATTAAACCTATCAATCAATGAATAGTTAGTCAATGAAAAAAGTTCTAAGTTATTGAATATTTATCAAGGAAACAATTTTTGTTATTTTGTATTTTTTTAGCTTCTTTTTATGCATACATTGTATGGATAGGGTTAATAAGAAGAAAAACTTAGAATAATTAAATTATTTCAACTACAGTTTCTTGTAAAATTTATGTAACTAACCTAAGATGATACGATCATGCCATGGAAAATAACCTATGTTGATGTAGGTATTTCGGCAAAGCTTCAGGGTCGTTTGGCTATCCTTTGACAATTCTAACGCTCTGCCAACCGTAAGACCAAAGATTCTGTCTCTCTTGTGTTTGTCTTATAATAACATTGGTTCAACGCTTCACATTCAGCCAGCCAGTACGGAGAGCCGTCGCACGGGTTTCTGCGATCAGCGGTCCCCGAAATATCTAATTTCTGTTTTTTATAGAAGTAGTTCGGGTCTTAGGTGCCGATAAAGAACGAAATTAGAAGATAGGATATCTCGGGAACCGCTGGTCGTAGAGCGACGCGGTTTTCGGTGCTGACCTTCCCTCACTGAGGGCTACCAATTTAATTATATCCGACGACTCTACGTAGAGTCATTGACCAAAAAGTCGAGTTTTCTCGCTTTTTGTTAGTTTGTAAGTTAGATTTAGATAGTTTTAGGACCCAGGCATATTTGCCTGATTTATACTGATATATAGGAACAGTCTCTAGCTTTTTTACAACCGCTATTGCGGGATCTATACACTTGACAAATTTTAAATTTAATTATACAAATTTATTCGACGCTGTTCCTTTTTAACTTATAACGCGACCCCCACTAAAATGATGACTCCTAGGACCTCACCAAAACAACAAGAGGTGATTAATTCACCCGTACCCTCTCCCTCCCCCAAAGGACTCAAAAAGTCGGTCCGTACTAGTATCGAGATCATAGAACAGGTCACCAAAGATTCTGCTCTCGAAAAACCACAGGGTGCGCCAACCACATCCAAGCCTAAAGTGCAAATAGCCCGGAAAGCGGCACATAGCCCTAAGGAAGGGGGTGAAACGCGGGCATGCACAGCAGTAGCGACCACCTCAAGGAGAAAAGCGCAGGTTGCTTTTGTTATTTCCCCCGGAAAGCCAAACAGATACACTCAACAAAAGCCGGATAAAAGGGGGCCGGTTGCCGGGGAATCAAATAAGCAAACAACCCCTGAAGCAGGGAATAGTCCCAGGGAGGAGGGAGAAGAGCAGGTACACGCATCCACTGAGGAAAACATAGATAACCGAGAGCGGACAGCGACCGAGCAGGCGACTAAAATAAGAATAAAATAATAATAACGCTGTCCAAAACTCTAGACATTTAAAAACTGAATATAAAAATGACATATTAGGAGCGCTAAAAGTTCTCGAGAAGATAGTGGCTGACTCCGAGGCTGACCTCAGAACCGAGAGGGCACGAAAGGGGGACGTGGGTTCTGTGGACGGGGCGCCGGCGAAAGTAAGCGCCGACGCCACGTTCGTGGTCCCCCCGGACCCCAGTCTGAGTAGAAATCTGGAGGTGCAGCGCCAGCTGCTCCTGGAGACAAATGAGAGGATGAAGAGCCTCCAGGAGGAGCTGGTGAAGTGCAGCCGGACGGTTGAGGAGCAGCGGCGGAGCTATGCAAATGTGGCCGCCTCGAGACCGCAACATCCCGCGAGGCCTGCGGCATTGCACTCGGTGGTGGTCACCTCAGTGGATGCCGAACAGACGGCGGATGAGGTCCTGGACACAGTGAGGAAGACCATCGACGCCAAAGAGGGGTGGGTCCAAATCGACCGGGTCCGGAAAGCCAGGGACCAAAAAATAATCATGGGCTTCGGGACTATTGAAGACAGGGCGAAAGCAAAAGAAAAACTGGCGAAGGAAGGAACGGGCCTCGTGGTCGAGGAGATGAAAAATAGAGACCCTCTAATAATAATTAGAGGAGTTCTGAAAGCGCATACAGATGACGAGGTTATAAAAGGTCTGAGAAACCAAAATAGACACCTATTTAGCGACCTCGACCCCGGGGAAGACCGCCTTCTAATAAAATACCGCAGGAGGGCAAGGAACCCGCTCACGGCCCACGTAGTCCTTAGCGTATCGCCCAAACTTTGGGCGAGGATAACGGGAGTAGGCGCGGTCCAAATCGACCTGATGAGGCTGCGGGTGGAGGACCAGTCTCCACTGGTCCAGTGCACGCGCTGTCTCGGGTACGGCCATGGGCGGAAGTACTGCAAGGACCCAGCGGACCTTTGCAGCCACTGTGGCGGGCCACACCTCAAAGCTCAATGCACGGAGGACCCGGCGGTGTCGCCACCTTCCTGCCGGAACTGTCGTCGGGCGAAGCTCGCAAAGTTCGACCATAACGCTTTTAGCGACGACTGTCCCGTCAGGAGGAGGTGGGATGACATCGCCCGCTCCTCCGTAGCGTATTGCTAAGGGCAGGCCGGTAGACACAGTGGCTTTAAACATCCTCCAGGCGAACCTCCAGCGCAGCAAGTTGGCATACTCCGACTTCCTGATCGAAGCCTCTAGCCTGCGTACGCGGATTGCTCTGGTACAGGAGCCATACGTCGGCGGCATAAGGCGTGTGAAAGGTCAGAGTGGGATCAGGGTCTTCCAGTGTGCGGACGATGGAAGTGGGACTGTCAAGGCCGCAGTCATCGTATTTGATGCGGACCTTCACATCACGCAGTACCCGAAACTCACCACGAACAACATCTCTGTGGTGGGGATCCGAGTTCGCAGCCGGGAGATCATCCTGGTCTCATTTTACTTTGAGCCCAACCTGCCGATGGACTCGTACCTGGCACATCTGCGCCGGGTGCAGCGCGAGACGGGAAGTCGGAGTATTGTTATTGGGGGAGACTCCAATGCCAAATGCGTCTGGTGGGGTAGTCCCGTGACGGATCGCCGTGGTGAAGAATTGCACGGGTTCCTGGAGGACCTCGGTCTCTGCCTCCTGAACCAAGGGGAAACCCCCACCTTCGACACAATCCGGGGCGGCGAAAGGTACAGCAGTTATATTGATATAACTGCTGTATCGTCTGACCTGCTTGGCCTGGTGGACGGCTGGCGCGTGCGCGAAGACCTGACCAACTCGGACCACAACGCCATCACCTTCCTCATCAACACCAAACACATCAACACAAACACCATCAAACACACAACCAGAAAATACTTTACAAAAAAGGCGAATTGGGCCCAGTTTCGTGAGAAACTGGGTCAAATTAAAACGCAAGAACACTTCACAATAGACACAATTAAAAACATACAGACACACGCACAATTGGACTCCACAATAACTCAACTAAACAACATAATACAAAAAACATGCACAAAAACAATACCACTAACAAAACACAGGGAGGTCCTTGCGATGCCGTGGTGGAACGAGGGGTTGGCAGTGCTTAAGCGCGAGGTGGCCACCAGGAAAGGTAGGATCAGATGCGCGGCGCCGGTGAGACGTCGCAAGGTTGTGGGAGAGTACCTGGAGGCGAAGGAAAGGTACGAGACCGAGGTGAGGCACGCGCAGACGCGCAGCTGGGTCGCCTTCTGCGAACGCCAGGACGGGGAGTCTATGTGGGGAGGGATATACAGGGTCCTCGACAGGACCTCCAGGAGGGACGTGGACCCACCGCTGGTGGTAAACAATATGGGGTTAGATGCCAGGGGCTCGGCCCGACTCCTGGCTGAGACCTTCTACCCGGAGGACTCCGAAGAGGATGACTCCGAAGAGCACCGCCGGGTGAGGGTCTTGGCCGGGCGGACCGACATCGAGACTTCTTCGGGCCAAACTGACCCTCTATTCACTCACACAGAACTGAAGTTGGCTAGTCGGTCGTTTGACCCGAAGAAGGCCCCAGGTGCGGACGGTTTTACTGCCGATATATGCCTGCACGCAATCCAATCGGACCCGGACCTCTTTTTGTGCCTCTTCAACAGGTGCCTTGAGCTCCGATATTTTCCTAGGCCCTGGAAGGAGGCGACGGTCATCTTCCTCCGGAAGCCCGGGAAGACCGACTACACAACACCTAGGTCATATCGTCCAATCGGTCTCCTTCCGGTGCTTGGGAAAATATTGGAGAAAATGCTAGTCGCCAGGCTAAAATACCACCTGCTGCCCAAGCTCAGTACTCGCCAATTTGGCTTCATGCCCCAGCGGAGCACCGAGGACGCCCTCTATACCCTAGTTAAGTTTATTAGAAACAAATTACAGGAAAAGAAGATAGTGGTTTTGATCTCGTTGGATATAGAGGGCGCCTTCGACAACGCTTGGTGGCCTAAAATAAAGGTAAGGTTGGCTGAGGAAAGGTGCCCCGAAGACATTCGGCGGCTCTTGGGCAGCTACCTGAGCGACAGACGTGCCAGAGTGAGGTACCTGGGGGAGGAGCACGTGAGGGACACCGGGAAGGGCTGCGTGCAGGGATCTATCGGTGGGCCGATTTTGTGGAACCTGCTCCTGGATCCACTACTTCAGGAGTTGGAGGCCAAAGGTGAGTACGCGCAGGCGTTCGCCGACGATGTGGTGTTGGTGTTCGAGGGTGAAACGGCCCTCGAGATCGAACGTCGGGCCAATGCCGTCCTCGAACGTGTGAGGGCGTGGGGAGCACCTAATAAACTTCGGTTTGCGCCTCACAAGACAAACGCTATGGTTGTGACGCGCAAACTGAAGTATGACACCCCGCGTCTTCGCATGGGCGGGGTCGACATTGTCCTGGCGAGCGAGATCAAGTTGCTGGGGGTCGTCATAGACAACAAACTCACCTTCAACGCCCACGTCGCGAACGTCTGCAGGCGCGCGCTCGCCTTTTACCACCAGCTGGCCCGTGCGGCTAAGGCCAGCTGGGGTCTCCATCCTGAAGTAATCCGCACTATTTACAGGGCGGTGGTGGAGCCTGTGATTTTGTATGCGGCTGCCGTCTGGGCGCCGGCCGTGGACAAGCTCGGTATTCGCAAGCAGCTGAACGTGGTCCAGCGGGGCTTCGCGCAGAAGCTTTGCAGGGCATACCGAACCACCTCTCTGAACTCCGCATTGTTGCTCGCTGGGATACTTCCCCTCGACCTCCGTGTCCGCGAAGCCGCGAATTTGTACGAGGCGAGACGGGGGGTCCCCCAGCGGGTGATAGGGGATCGAGAGGTGGAGCGGATGTCCTCGGCTCTGCGGTCTCCGCACCCCGCCTCTCATATCGACCTCGAGTTCAAGCGCCTGGCGGACCAAGAACAGTTTACCGCTAACAGCGAGCACGCATTTAATATCTTCACGGACGGCAGCAAGATTGAGGGCAAAGTGGGCGCGGCGCTGTCCGTATGGGCTGGCGCCGCCGAAACCAAAACCCTCAAGCTTGCTTTGCCGTCCTATTGTACGGTCTACCAGGCGGAACTCTTGGCGATATGTCGGGCGGCACGGATGGCCGCAGACACCTTGGCTGGATCAGTCGGGATTTACTCCGACTCCTTGTCGGCACTGCTCACGCTGGAGAACCCGGTAGCCCCCCATCCCCTAGCCGTTGAAGCGCGGGGACACCTGCGAAGGGCTCTGCTCCGGGACAAACGTGTTAGTTTGTTCTGGATCAAAGCCCACGCAGGGCTGGAGGGCAATGAGCGTGCCGACCATCTGGCCAAGGAGGCTGCGCTGAAGTCTAAACGCGCCTTTGACTATGACAGCTGCCCGGTTTCATTCATCAGGCGGAGCATTCGCATGCAATCGCTTGATGAATGGAACCAGCGGTATCGTGCCGGCGAAACGGCTGGTGTCACCAGGGTGTTCTTCCCTGACGCGATAGCCGCGTACAGAATCACGAGCAAAATAGGGGTGGACTGGTTTGTCACCCAGGCGTTGACGGGGCATGGCGGATTCTCCGAATACTTGTACCGCTTCAAGTGTAAGGAGAGTCCGTCGTGCGTCTGCGACCCTGGGTGCTCCGAGTCCGTCCTCCACGTCCTCCTGGAGTGTCCTGCATTTGCCTACGAGAGGCTAAGATTAGAATACCAAATAGGCGTACAAATAATAAAAAGGAACTTGTGCGAAATTATTAAAAATAACCAAAACAGAGAACTGTTCCTACAATATTGTAAGAAAGTAGTAAAAGCCGTTAATATTAGAAACAAGACTCAGTAAATTATGTTTTCTGAATATAATTGTATATTGTAGCATAACATAAGCAAATAAGATGTAAGTAGGAATAGTATATAAGAATTAGAATAGCTTCCAATGTAAAATTAGTTTTAAATTTTCATTAGAAGTAAGAATAATTGTATAAGAGAATCTGTAAATATAAACCATTGTAACAAAATAAAATAGTATTAAGAAAAGTATGCTAAAATGTAAATAAAATTATTGTACGCAAACCCCACTCATTTCCCCAAGAGTTTATAATTTTAAGTAATACAGAAATAGTAAAAATAGATTAGATTAGATGGGAACCCACCCAGTGTGTGAATGAGGAATGAATGACAGAAAGAACTAGTATGCTGAATGAAAGTGCGAGAGGAATACTAGCGAGAACTGGAATGAATGAGTAGAGTAGGACAGTCTCACACCTAAGTGTGGGGGTCTAGAAAAAAAAAAAAAAAAAAAACGCTTCACATTCGATGCCAATTTCTTAATAGCTTTGCTTTGACTCTTCATCTAATAATTTGTTAGAAAATGACAATATTTCATTCGTGTAAAATAAAGTATATGTTAAATAATGGTATGTAATGTAAATGTTTTGCAAATTTTTTTCGTAGCCGACTTCAATTACAACGACAAGTAAAACAAGAATCAAAAAAGTAAAAACGAACTATTAGATATAACTCAAAAAGTACTTGTTAGATTTCAATTAAATTTAAATGACAATATGACACGCACTACCTTTCGATTAAAAAAAACATCGAAATCGGTCAACCCAGTCAAAAGTTCTGATACATAAAAAAGAAAATACAATCAAATTGAGAGCCCCCTCCTTTTTCGGTAGTCAGTTAAAAAAGCAGCAGTACTTTAAATTTATCCGACTAAATACGTAATATAAATAATATTCGTCCCATTTCAAGAAAACGAGACATTTTTGCATCTCAGTGTTATCTTCTGGCATACTCGGACACACGACCGAAAAACGAGGTGGTCCCGTTCAAAACGGAACGTCCGGTCACGTTACTAATGCCGTACCATTTATGTTATTTATAAATTCTACAGAGTCGAAATTCACGAGTAAAGCCGTGAGGAACACCTATTACTAGATATACGGCGTGATCTTCTAAAAAATTAAAAACGTATTTGATTAACAAAATGATACTCTCTATCTTTGAGAAACAAATATAGAAGCATTTATTCTTGAAATGATCACGGTTGATTTTGACATTCGCTTTTTTGTGTGGTCATTCTTTATTAATTATTTTAAAAATAATGTATTAAGTGCTTAACTTAAAATATAAATTACAGATGTAAAACCATTTTATTACATTCGTCTAGCTATAAATTTAATTGCGCTGCGATAATACTACTCGTAATTAGAAAGATAAGAAGGGGCACAATTAGCTTTACCAGTTTGTATGTGTCTTTAAGACCGTTATTTACGGGATTTTATCAAGGAGTTACTATTTCTTTTCCGGTCCAATTTAAAATAAAGGTCATCTCTTGTTGTAAATTTTAGTATAAAATGTAATTCGATCACCCATGAAACTGACCAAGTTCCAAGACGCCTCTATATTTTAATTAACTTTATTATAAACAAAAATAAGTTGAAAGAGTCGTTAATGTAACATGCTGCATTACTAATGGTTGAAAATATGTTTAAAAATAATAAGAAAAAAGTGTTACGCATTTTCTGGAACTTCTTGAAATTGCTGTAGTGATAAATTACTCTATATGATGGAGAATAAACTCTAACGTAAAGAAGTTTATCAAAGTGAGCTATTTTTTAATTCCAAGAATTGTAATGGCAGTCATGTACCCGCATCGTTATGTAAATTTACCAAATTGCGAAGTTTTACATCCGACTCAATACGACTTTATTGAAATGTGTTTTGGTGAGGAATGTTTAAGAATCGATTTTTCGATTAGCATTTCGATATTGTAATCAGTATCAACGGCTTCACAAGATGTGTCTAAAATATAAATGTATCAATAATATTTATTTAAAACTATCTATCCCGGCGAACTTCATACCGCAATATTTTTTGTTGCGAATGTCGAATTTTTTTCCTCTTATACAAACATTGTCATGGCAATAACGAACAAAATTTTTTTCATCCAATTTAATACAGTCGTTTTAAAGTTACGCACGTACTTACATTTCCGCAATTCACTTTTATGTTTATACATATAGTATAGAGAATTGCAAGTAAGTATTTAAAAATTCAATCATAAAATTGTTTAATACTTTCCATTATAATTGAAATTTAATCTTCTTAAATACTCGGTAAAAATGATATAGCATGGCTGTGTTATTTCATTTTTAATAAATTTGTATTTGACTTATACTAATTTATATTAATTTATAATAGTTAATAGTTATGCATTTAGTTCTTTATTTTGTATGTATTTTTTTGTTTAAATCTTGTATGTTCAAAATCTTTTAAATAGGCTGACGACTTAATTGTCTAAAGCGCATGCTGTATCTACCTTTAAGAGGAATTATATGTATCTGTTTAATACCTTGGCATATAATTGATTGTAATTTTTGTAAACATGTAATTCTGTTGGTGGTCCTTACTAAATAAATAAATATATTTGATCTTTTATTGTTTTTTCATTTGTTTATCTAGTACAACAACGACGTGGAAAAATAATATTTATAAAACTTTTTTTTAACTTGCAATATATGTATGTTGTTTGTAGGATGGAATCTTGCAACTCAATTTTTCATATACTTTAACCGATTGAGCTGAAATTTTGTATACACGTTTAGTTTGGATGACAATTAATGTTTAGCTATGTGACGTCATTACAAACCCAACATGGCGCTTGCACAAAAGATGGCAGAGTAGTTATTTTTAATGTATTCTTACAGTATGGATATCAAATGAAATGATTTGCTCAGAATACCATACCGAGAAACCTGTCTAGCGGTAACTAAATAATAATAAATAAATTAAAGTTTTTGTCTTTTTAAGGATTTTATCATATAAATTATGAAATGTTGTTATATGTTGATAGTAAAAGTATTGAAGGAAAAGTTTATTTTATTCTTTGTAACGCATTTATAATAAAATCTTGTTTTTCAAAAACTTTTTTACTTTAATTTTTATATAATTATACCTACCAATGATATTATGTAGTTTATGATAATTTTATTAAATGTCTGTTTATCGTAAAGATTGTTGGCTACACGATATCAAGCTGTAAATGCATAGATGTGAAGTCACGAATCATTGTATTTAAGAGCCATTTCACAATTTTACGCTCTGAAAGTTTAGGTAAATTTGGTCGCATCGCGCGAGTCGTACGAGCCGCGCGATCTTTGTGCTAGTACGTATAGTGTGACAACCAAAAGACCATCGTGATCATTTTCTGATGTATAATAAAAATTATAACTATGGTATAAAATGTTTTTTACACAATTAATTTGTTAAAAATTTCAAGTATGTTATATAACAACAGTCAATAAATTTAAAATAAAATTAAAAAAATCAATTTTATTAAACAATTTTTTTAAATTGATTTAGTTTTTTCAGTTTACGAATGAATCTAATATTTACGATATGAATAAAAAAGCATTTAATCACATCGACACCGACAAACATATTAATTAACAAATAACAAGACAAACAGATTGAAATGCCTCTTTGTATTGATAATGTGAGAAAAGAAAATTAAATTATACATTTGTTTACAGAAATTATCATTATATTATTTTACAGTCATTTTCGTAATATGTTTATTTTATTTATATTTTATTATGAAAGTATCAAATGCGTTTTATCCGCTATAACAACAGGCGCTTGGCGCGTGTGAGCGAAAGAGACGGCTGCGCAGAATTTGGCGTGGACCTTACCTCAAAGAGCGCTAGCGCTCGACTGATTTACCGGGCTTGATGCGTGGCAATATATACTATCTTTTTATTATTTAATATAAAATGTATTAAAAATAATTACATCTTTTAATTATTTTTTTTTGTATTCCTTAATGATGTAAGTTTACTTTGATGAAGATAGTTCGTTAAAATTTCTTAGTTTTCTAAGAGAAATATCGCTTTTAAAATTGTACTTATTTGGAAAATATTCGTAACTTTAAATTTTTTTTATCGTTTAATAGAGATACAAATGGAATAAAAATCTATGATAGTGGACAACAAAATTATATTCCACATATTATGATATTTTTTTAAAATGGTTTCAACGTAGAGGTTATTGAAAAGTAGGACTTCAAAGTATACATTGCGACCGTTTACCCAGGGAGGAGGCTGATGAAAAGGTTAATAATTTTATACACATAATATAAATAAAAATTCTGATCTGACTATGGACTACAACAAAGGTTGCTCTATTATATTTCAAGAATATAAATTACATTATTGCATCCAACACTGAGATTAACGACGTCAAAATATTACAATTTCGCGGATTGTTACCGATTTTTGTGAAATGGCTCTTAACAAATAAACTTGTGCATTCTACGGATTTAATTCATTGTGTTTGATTTAAATCATACCTGTGTTTTGAGGGAAAGGAAAAGTCATTCACTGTTTCAGTTGCCGCGACATTAAATATTATTAAAAACTTTACAATGTTTTATTAGTCAAGTATAGGTATTTTAAAAGGCTCACATTACTAAGGAGTCTTTACATAAATATTTATAAGAATCTCACGTTCTGTTTAGAAACCGGTCTAACTAACGAGTTGTATATAAAAATGTAGGTACATAAGATTAGGAATATCAATTACCTTAAGATGTTATAAATTAAAATATATATATATATATATATATATATATATATATATATATATATATATATATATATATATATATATATATAAATTATTAATTTATTATATATTCGGCGGTAGCTTCATTTTTTAACCAACTTTCAAAAAAGAAGGACGTTCTCAACTTGATTGTATTTTTTTTAATATAATGTTACCTCAGAACCTTCGACTGAGGTAACTGATTTTAATGATATTTGTTATAATCGAAAGGTGGTACAATGCATGTGGTCATTTAAATTTAATTGAGATTTAACGAGTACTTGTTGAGTTTAACTAAAGAGATTGTGTTAAGATCGTGTTATATCTAATAAAAGTAAAAACTTACTTGACAATTTTTTTCGACCTGCATTGTATTTTTATATCATAATTTTTTACTAGTTAAAAAGATTTTGATGATTTTAGTTTTATTTAAAATCTGATGCTTGTCGTGTGGTCCCATTTCAATTTTATTGAAACCTGATGAATACTTTTTGAGTAATCTTTTTCATCTATTTGCGTTGTATTACTTGTCGATGTCATTGATACCAGTTTTTTTTTTGTTTGCGTGCAAACAATTATGTTATCTACCAATTTGTATATAACACAATTATAACAATAATACTTACAAAAATCACTTAAATATCAGAAGGTGCTTATGAATCCTATTTGAATAAAGTTATTTTTTAATTTAAATAAATAAATAAATTTATTGCAAATTGTGACAATATGTTTTGTCTGATTCAATAAAAAAAAAAAAAAAAAAAAAAAAAATGGAACAAAAATAATGAAATAAAAGTCAATTTAGTAATTCATTTATTTTTATTTGCTTATTTCCGAGATATCCAGAGAGAGCGGTATTTACTTAACCTTGTTATCGCGTAATAAAAATGAAAAATTAATTTTCTAAAGTAATTATCCATTTGTTCTAAATTAATCAAGCCTCTTAATTATTCGTAACTTTTTTATTTCTACGGTTTATGAATGCTCTCAGAATGGCTGTGATATTTTAACAGGGAGATCTGTCACGGAGTGAAACTAACAAGAGTGACGCAAGAATCACTCCAGTTTTTTCCTACCGTTTTTACTGTGACAGAGCAGGCTTCAAGGTTAACGCGAACAATGAGAAAAGTTGCAGCATGAAATTAATATTTCAAGCTCGTTGTTATCGTCCGACGAAAAGTGTTATAGTGCTTTATTATACATTTTTAAGAGATATTCTCGCTAGTCTTACTTTTAGAAGTATATTTAAGATTGTGGTTAAAAGATGTCATTGTGTGCTGCGCTGTTCCTGTAATGTTTTTTGTTTTCCCGTAAATTTTATCTTAGATTATTTAAAATGCTATTCTTATTTTAAGCAATAATAATAACTCTGAAATTTATTCAATGGTATGGTTAGAGGGCATCCATTAATTACGTTAGCTATATTTTAATCAGTCTAGACTCTCCCTCCCTTTGGTGAGATTTAGTGAGATTTGCCTGAACCCTTACATGAGATTGACGCTAAAAATATTTTAAACTAAATTTATTTTTATTATTCGGGAAAATAATAAACCGTCCAGTTATACTACAGTTAATTTATTTAAATTAAATAAAACCTAAAGCAAAAAAATTATGAGCTTTATTTTAGCGAGCAAAATAAACACTCAAAATATTTTTTTTTAATATCTGTGATATTTTATATTTTTTGAAGTTGAGGTGAGTTTTTCGATTATTTCCCCCTAGCCTCGGTTTAAATGAGATTTAGTGAGATTTCATTGTACCCTCCATTCTGAACTCACGTAATTAATTAATGGATGTCTCCTTAGCAAGACAACCATAAAAAGAAATATGGATTTTATAAATGTACTATTAATCTTATATATAAAACTAGTGTCATAATGTTAATTACCATACTCCTTCGAAACAGCTGGACCGATTTTTATGAAATTTTGTGTGCATATCGGGTAGCTTTGAGAATCGGTCAACATTTATTTTTCATATCCCCATGTTATTAGGGGGGGGGGGGGGGTTAAGGGGGGTTAATAACATACATGGCAAAACAACGTTTGCTTGGTCAGCTAGTAAAATATATTTCTAGCTTTCTTCTGGATATAAATGTGAGAATCCAAGTAACTTTACAAATACTTACACAAGAGTAGATACTAACCACGTATTGGTATGAACTTATTATAAAATGAAGAATACACCCTTATGGAAAACTGTAAGATACAGTTTTTTCGTTTTACTCGCTTTTTATTAGCTTCACCTGTATGTTTGTATATTTGTAACCGACTCCTTTGAAAGTCATTTTGACCCATTTCAAAAGTTTAGATTTTATTTAAACTTAGTAGATTTATCATTTATCATCCTTTTTTGTTTGATTTATTTATTCTTTTTTAGTTTGATTTATTTATAAAAGCGTGTTTTTTTTTGTTTTTTTAAACTATTATTTATTATTTTATCAAGAATTTCTACTCGTTAGGTGAGACTGACATGTTCTAACAAATCGCTTTGTCAGCCATATTTTCAACGACATATTGTTTTTAAAACATTTTGGACGGTTTAAGAATATTGAAACAAAATTTAAAATTCAATTATTATCACACTTGAGCGATGCAATTTTCTGAATTTTATTTCAACATTGTATAAAATTGGATTATTATAGTTTTTATGACATAAAGTACGTGATGGTTTAATCTAAATTATAGTGTGAGTTTGCTGATAATTTGATTTTAAAAACTTTTATGTATATTTGTTCAAAAAATATAATAAATTCCATTAATTAATGTAAAAAATACAAAGTTGAATATATATTTAGTGTGGACATACAAATTTAAGGATAAATTGATAAATTATGCGTTGAAGCTTCCTATTATAACCAAATTTGATGAAATGTAGCTTACACACACACACACACACACACACACACACATATATATATATGTGTGTGTGTGTGTGTGTGTGTAAGATGACTTTACTCTATTAATGGAGTTATATTTAAAGAAAATTTCGAGCCAACGTCAACACATTTGGGAGATGATGTGTAAAGAATTATTCATGAAAGCATTTACAAATATTTGAAGTTGAACGATGCAAGCGGCGAGGGAGGTAGGTGATATTTTGAAGAAATAGCAGAACATAGTAATGCACTGTCTAATATTTTGAAATTAATAAAATTTATGAGTAACTGAAAATGTCTTATTTTAGTAGAAGAGAAAATGAATAATGTAACATATTATGAAGTTTCAAATAAGAGTGGTTATATCAGAAAATAAAAGAGAAAAAAAATCCTTGTTAATTTGGGTCAGACCGTACAAGATCGTATATGCTCTTCACAAAATTACGCCGATTAAAATTCAACCTGTTAATTTCCCCTGCACAGTTATTATAGTCTATTTCACGTAGGATGGGTACGGTGACACATGTCAAATTAACTCTATAGTGAGGTGACCATGGCATAATTAATTGATGTAATTCGATTATCGAGTACAAATGCGGTTAACCTTTAATCGATTATATAAAAAAATTTTTTAACTGCTTATTAAAAATTAATCATCGCTATAGTGAATAAATAATATTTTAAGGGTGGTGTTAAACGCGAGAAATGAGCTATCGGCAAACCCATTAACACAGGTCACGTGGCAAATTATTAGTCGTTCGTCTTTACCCTCCGGTACTTTAGTCGAAGAATGAGCAGTGTCGTCTGTCCATACTTTGCCAACAGTATGATTGGCGTTCAACCATGTCTAGTCAAGGAATACTACGTTGTTCCAATCCGTAATGTTTTTCGCCTTTTCTAAGAATGTCACAAAGTTTTCACGCACTTTTCCGTTTGTTAACTTTTTTTTTATTTTATGGAAATCCAATTTTATTTAAAAGTCGCCATAACGATGTCACACTTCCATTAAATAATTTAGCACCTTTCAAAGACATTAATTATTGTAAAACTGTGGACAACTCATTTCTCCGCTAACAATCATATTCAACCTCAACGACCAAACATTTATTTCCTTTGCCTCTTTTTGGGAGTCGATAACTTATTATCTTCCATATTGGTGTCACCATACTTTTCTTTAATTATTTTTGACACTAAGCTGTGTGGCTACGGCAATAAAGAATATAGCCACCAGCGTCTCTTCCCGTGGGTGTCGTATGAGGCGACTAAGGGATAACACAGTTCCACTACCACCTTGAAACTTATAAAGCCGACCGATAGCGGGATAACCATTCAACTGCTGGCTTTGAAATACACAGGCCGAAGACGGGCAACAGCGTCTTCAGTGCGACAAAGCCGGCCCTTCGGTCACCAACCCGCCCAGCGTGGTGACTATAGGCAACACACATGAGTTCACGCCATTTTTTGGCACGAGCTTGTGGAGGCCTATTTCCAACAGTGGACTGCGATAGGCTGAAGTAATTTTTGATACTGTATTACGCCTAATTTCAAGTGCCTGTGCAACTCGATCCACTATGTGGTTGACAGATAATAATGGACAGCTATTTTCTCACTCCCGTTCAAAGTATTCCCGAAAGCGAACAACCAATTGACTGTTTGAAACGGTCTTCTTTTGTTCTTTTCGGCATTACAGAACAGAACACACACACAAAATGAATAACTAAAAAAAATAATAACAGAACTTAACAACAATAAAACAGCAACAAATACAACTATAGCAACTGGCAAAACCAAAACACGGGAAGCATACAAGAGACAGAAAGTACTGATTGAGATATCTCGAGTCAGTGAGATGACGCGATTCACAAGATGGCCGTTACGATTATTTATTTTAGCCGATTACTACGTGTCAATCCCTATCATTAAACGTTTCGTTTCATGCCTGTAATTTTAAGTTATAATTTTTTCTGTACCTTTTTTATTTTGTTTAAAATGTAAAAACGCATATATAAATACAATTTCAATCTAATCAAGCATTATTATTTGCTTTGGAAACTAATTGGTGGTTTTTAAAAATGTATATTTATCCGATTTGTTGAAAATAGTGAGCGTGTATTGGAACATATCAAATGTCACCGTACCCATCCTATGTGAAATAGATTATAATTGAAAACACAACGTCATCCAATTACCCGCACTACGTGTTAATTTAAATTATAAATAAATAATTGAGAATATCTTTGACGTTTTACTTTACATATATTACTATTGTCGACCAAGTTATTAAATTTATATGGTGTATACACATCACAATCTTAAGTAAAATGTTTAATTTCTTAATATCATTCTGACTAAGCTCATATCGTTTGGAGATTTGCGTACAAAAAAAAGATTAGATTTTTTTGTTAAACCATGTCAACTTATTTCTTTAATTTAGCGATGTTTCCTACTCATGTTTTTTTGCTTCAAACCGAATGGTCATCCCAATACTTCATTAGTGTAAAGGATACTCTAAGATATAATTTCGTATGCTCGACGTGGTAATCTAATAAATTGTGATCAATTTAGGCTTTCCCTTTCATTTTATAGAAACGACCGTAGAGCATTATATTGTCGCCTTGCTAAGTTCTTGAGTTAGCGTTTAATGCAGGATTTTACTTATTATGAGTAAGGTGCATCCAAAATTTTGTTGCTATGATCTCAGTTTATTTAGCAACTTTTTCAATTGTCGACATAGTCAATCTTTATTCAAGTATAAATACGCTGACTCAGTGTAACTTTTCTTTGATGTTGACGTCGACTAAAGCACTTAGTAGGTACATATATTGCGCGCAACTTTAAATTGTTATAAGTTCTTGCCACTAATTAAAGGCAGTATGATAAGTTGACTACGGCACATAATTTTAACCGCCTTTACAATGATATAATAACTCTTCTTCCGCCCTTCTACGTAATTGTTATCATATCGCAATTGTTAATGATTATTTTTAAATTACATCCTGAAAATCCATATTTTAAATGTATATTTTTCTACGTAAACTTGCAGCGTATTTTTTTGTTCTTAATTTTGAAATTACATTTTTCTGGGCATAACGATCGGACGACGAACGGTTATTAATTACTCCAGTAAGTTTTTTTTTGTAAAATATAATGATATATTTTAAATTATATCATACTCTTCAGCCTATCGCAGTCCACTGCTGGACATAGGCCCCCACAAGTTCGTGCTAAAAATGGCGTGAACTAGTGTTTTGCCCATAGCCACCACGCTGGGCAGGCGGTTCGGTGACCGCAGGGCTGACTTTGTCGCAACGAAGATGCTGCTACTCGTCTTCAGCCTGTGTATTTCAAAGCCAGCAGTTGGATGACTATCACACCATTGGTCGGCTTTTTAAGTTCCAAGGTGGTAGTGGAACTGTGTTATCCCTTAGTCGCCTCCTACGACACCGACGGGACGAGAGGGGGTGGCTATATTCTTTACTGCTTTAACCACACAGCTTCTCATATAGTAAGTATCTATTTTAATTTATCATTTTAGTCATATATTTTATATCATATTTTTTTAAATATTGTATTATATAACTAACTATGCCCGCGACTTCGTCCGCGTGGAATTTAACAAAATAATTATTGTTCAATTCACAGAGTTATAAAATAAATAAATTTCTAAAATAAAAGTAGCTTATGTTACTCCTTACTACATCAGTTATCTGCCAGTGAAAGTTTCGTCAAAATCAGTCCAGCCGTTTCAGAAATTAACTGGAACAAACAGACAGACAGACAAACAGACAGAAAAAAATTATAAAAAATGTTATTTTGGTATATGTATCGTGTATACACATAATTATGAATTTAGTTAAGAGCGGTTATTTTAATATTACAATCAGACACTCCAAATTTATTTATTTGTATAGATAAATCAGATTTTCCTCTCAACTTTCTTTTGATTATCTTTATTCTGAATTTTCATAATACGATGTGTAGTTCCCATTATTATAAAAACACCGAATATCAAATGAATGCTTGAGCATAATATTTTCTTTTTGACCTTTTTCGATTTGATTTATTCATGATGTTTATATTAGTCCGTCGGTATCAGAATTCTGGACTTTAGCTAGAAATAAAAATTTATAATACTTGAGTTTACTAAGTCTGTGACTGGCTTTGCAAATATACAAATTTACATAAATAAAAACGAATCGCCGAAACGAGTGTACGCGTACAACTTTCGAGCTACTTTACCATGTTGGAAAATCTTTTTTATGCTTAAATATAAAAAAAAGAAAAATTGTGTTTGCTCGCAAACGAAAAAAACCGACTTCAATTACACCGACAAGTAATACACCGTAGGTAGACGAAAAAATATGCAAGTAAATACGTGTTATCAAACATAACTCAAAAAGTTTTTATTAGATCTTGATGAAAAAAATAAACGTGACCACATGATAAACATCAGCTTTCGATTAAATTGAAAGTCGTCAAAATCCGTACACCCAGTAAAAAGTTATGCGGTATATAATACAACGTAGGTCGACGAAAAAATAGTCGAGTAAAAACGCATTATTAGATATAACTCGAAAAGTAGTTGTTAGATCTCAAATAAATTTTAATGGAACCAAATGACACACGTCCACGGTCCACCAAGTCAAAAGTTTTGAAGTAACATACATAAAAAAAAATACAGTCGAATTGAGAACCTCCTCCTTTTTTTGGAAGTCGGTTAAAAATATGGCGTAACAATTTTTGCCAGGTCAGTTAGTATATTAAAAATACACAAATCTATACATATGCCTAATATTAAGTTAGTAACTACCAATTAAGTACGATGGAGTGATTTTTAAATCTTCATTATGTTGAAGATATTTTTACAGCGTACGTGCCAGTGAGGCAATATACTGCGGGTAATTCTCCAGTGGTCGCCGTCAGCTCGTATATCTTTGGATATTGATTTCAATCTCGGTTAAATGAGTCCATATCGAGAATATTACGAGAAAACGTGACTTTTATTTTTAAACGAAAGTAAATTTATATTCGTTCATGATATCATCATCAACGCTGAACTTTTATCAATTTATTGGTGGAATAAACGTTCTTTATGATTTCGCGCGCGTACTGTGATTTTTCATTAACCTTGGCGCTCTTCAAAAATGTATCAAACAAAGTAAAAATTTTAGTATATACTATGTACTATGTAATTAAATAATTGGTCATCCAATAGCTAGGCCAAATGCTGTGCGGCCTCAACGAGTCCTCCCGACGCGCGACGAGTCGGTTTCGGTATGAACTTGGAGAAAACGAAAGTAATGTTTAACAAGTTGAAAAGTAAGAAGTTGTTCAGGATTGTGTTTACCTTTTTTTTACTAGGAAATGCATTTACGCACTAGCCCCACCGCCCGGAACCGACGGTAGTATGGGGCTCCCGATGCGGTCAAAAGCGCACGGACTACCCACTAAAACCTAGCGGTGCCCTGGAGTGGAGACCGCGTTTTGGCAAACTCAGTGTGGGACGTCCTCGGCCCGCTGGACTGACGATCTACGTAAGATTGCCGGTGTAGGCTAGATGAGGATTGCGGAAAACCGGGACATCTGGCGCGAAACTGGGGAGGCTTATGTTTAGCAGTGGACTGCATAGTCTGAAGTAAATGTAATAAAAGATTTTTTGTACATATTTTAGTATGTAATATACTATTTTCATTATTTAGTATATAATATATTGTTTAGACATGTATCTTCACGATAGAGTGTGTTACATATGAAATTGGCGTTTTGTCGTACTGTACACTTTTATCTCAAATATTTCCTCTTTGGTTGAGAATTCCAAAATCAAATTTATACAGCTATTTACTCATGTATTTGCGTTTTGAAAACCGTAATTCATTTGTTTTTTCTTTTTATGTTTTTCATCTTTGCGTCACTCAGTTTATAAAATGGAAAACTTGAAATATCGTGTTATTTACGAGTACGAGTTCCACTAGAGAGAGCGCAAGATTGGGACTATATGGTAGATGCATTAGGACTTTTCAGTCAAACTCTCTCAATAAAAAAAATGGTAAATGAAATGAGCTGTTGACAGCAGAAATCAGATGGTTTTGCCCAGCGGTAAAAGCTCATATTGAATGATGCCCTTCCAATTGCACCATACACTCAACATTCACAAGTTTGATATCATTACGTCTTAAGATAGAATCGTAAACGAATACACGGTTTATTAGGTTTCTTTCAGTGAGTTCATGTGACACCCATGTATCGAGCTTTTTTGTATAGCAAGCATTTTTCAAACGGATCAAAACGATTTTATGATCAATTCTCAGTTTTTCACCTATATCGCAACTACGCAAATGTCGATCTAGTTCCATTTTTTCAAAAATGTCGTCGCGTTTATCCGTGACTGAGCGACCAGTGCGAAATGCATGTTTGACATCAAAATTTCCTGACTAAAAACGATTAAACCAATTTTGTGCTACTGTTACTGACACTGCATTAGGTTCATAAACGTCACAAGTATTTTTTCACGGTTTGTGTCGCATTTTCCCTTTTATTAAAGTAGAACTTTAAAATGTACCGAGGTTCTTCGTTGGCTTTGTCCATTTCAGTAGACAGAAAAACAAATGAAAAGCGACGATGAACTGTTTTTTTTTTTACTTATTAAATTCATTTTTAAAATGTCACCGTTTCGTAATATCAAAACCAACCAGTAACACGCAATACAATAAAAAATATTTGCTTGCAACTTTTTACTATAGAAGATATGAAAAGACTTTTACCCGACCTATTATATAAATAATAATAATAATATAATAATAATTGTTTATTTGCAAGAACATAGTGTTGAAGTTGTACAAGATTAACATTAGTATAGTCCAAACATATTCTACCTTACGGTGTGCAAATATTAAATATGATTATTTATTTTATATATGATATATTAAATATGATATTTTATTTATTATAGATTATTTATCATTGAATGAAATATGAGTATGTAAGATTAAGGGGACATAAGAATGAAATGTAATTTTATTAGGTCTCACATTGCTTATGTTTTTATCAGTTACTTTTTCAAACATGTTTTTAATGAATCCTTGGAACACAGTGAATACAAACAAATACTAACCGATAAAACTTAATTTAAGCAAGACGCAAACCTATTAACATGCTATCTTGTACCCAGTAAGCTAATTAGTAATTAGTAATGCAAATCAAATTGTGTGGCAAAATTTCTACGTACCCTTTTGTTTGTTCGTGATTATAGATAAAATTAGACTAAGATAAAAATTGAAAAAATTAAATACGAGATCAACTAGACCGCTGAAGCAGTTTGCGTTTAAGTGTATAATATAAAAAAGTAAATGAATTGAAATAGTTTAGTCACCAAAGATAAACTGACCAAGGTCTTACGATTACGCCACTTATAAGGCTTGCATCTTGTTTCCTATAAAGGCAACATTATATCTAGGTAGGCAGTTTAATTTTTATTACATTGAACTACATAGTGCTACCATTTTCGTTACGTAAGTTACATTGCGTTTAAGTAAAATAATATAAATAAGAACCATTACTGATCTTTATATAGATTGTAGGTACATTTTACACACACGACAAGCAAGTCACACAAACAAGCGACAAAAATAACAAGAGCGAGTTGCAAAGTTAAATGAAATCACGTAATTGTGTTGCATCCTATTTATACGCTAAGCTACATGTAAAAGGTAAGTTAAATAGAAGCAGTAGTTCTTAAGAATAAGATAGATATACAACTGAACCTAAACTACCTTTTTTGAACTATTTTTGTATATTACAAATAGTGTATAGTATATATGGATATGTTATGTGGTTACGGCAGTAAAGAATATAGCCACCCCCTCTCTTCCCGTGGGTATCGTAAGAGGCGACTAAGGGATAACACAGTTCCACTACTACCTTGGAACTTAAAAAGCGGACCGATGGTGGGATGATTATACAACTGCTGGCTTTGAAATACAAAGGCCGAAGACTGGCAACAGCGTCTTCGGTGCGACAAAGCCAACCCTGCGGTCACCAACCCGCCAGCCCAGCGTGGTGACTATGGGCAAAACACATGAGTTCACGCCATTTTTGGCGCGAACTTGTGGAGGCCTATGTCCAGTAGCGGACTGCGATAGGCTGAAGTGATATATAGATTACTAATACGTAAATATTTATAATATGATAAATATATACACATGTTTATCAATTTCTAAAGATAGACAAATTAATGCCTGTGTTTGAGGTAGCAGACAACTGATGTTTAAAATATTACATGTAGAATAAAACCTACCTTTAGTTTTGGTTTTTAGTAATGCGTTGATTCAGTCAATAAACGCCTGTTAATAAACCAGATACACATCATCTGATCCAGATACTGTAAATATATTCGTCATCAAGAACTACTTTGTAAATTTTAGTTTTATAGCCCTTTAACGGTTAGTTTAGGTTATGGCTACTCAGCAGTTTATTTCAATATTGGTTATTTCTTATTTATTTATTTATCAAATAAACAATAATATACTTATTTATTATAAATAGCATTAAAAAACCACGCAGGTTTATGATAATGCTATTTAGTAATAACCAATGAAAAAAAAAATAATCATACATTTACCCACCCTTTTATTAGAAGTAAGCTGGGTCTGAAAACTCAAATAAAAAGATGTACACAAGCAAATAGATCAAGTCACAATATTATCAAGAAAGTAATTTTTAAGTTTATTTTTTTAAATTAATTGGTGTAATAGTTTCGATCAATTTAGACGGTAAGTCATTTATTAGTTTTATTTATTATTATACTTAAAAGACTTTCTACGCTTTTACCTTTTTAAAATCTATATTGAAATTCGTATATTACATTATGTTTATTGTAGAAGTCATATATTAGGTTACTAATATATTGTATATATTACTCCTCTATTTTATCCACTGATGATAGTAAAGTTATAGGGCAGTGTTTTTGTAGACTAGTTTCACAAACTCATTCTTTAGACTGTTCGGATATGTTCCAGAAATAATGCTAAAATTAATAAGGCTAGCTAGAGCAGCTGCAATTTCTTTGCCTATCATTTTAATACTAGATATTTTAATACCGTCAGCCCCGGGAGCTTTCTTTGGATTTAATTTTTTATAATTTTTTAGGTCAAGCAGATAATTTTAGAACAAAATTGTTAAAATTAGTTACCATGGACATCAATACTAAATACTAAACAAAATATAAATATAGATAAAATATCAGTGTAAATGGTACAAATGTATGTCTTACTATCTATAGAAGAAAATTTTTGTTTGTTTGTTATGAAGTTTTGTATGGTTGCTTGTTATTTATTATTATTTTACTATAAATTTTAAAATATGACCTTGACTATCATGTACGTAAAAGTTTTAACATTACAAATATCATTATCAGTTATACAGAGAGAACTTTTGGCTAAAGTATCAAATATTAGGTTGATTTCGTTCTCTTGAAATTATACAAAACATAAAAGTCCCATTCAAATTGTTTCATTACTTCGAGGACCCGCTGTATCTAAAAGTTCTGAAACCTACATTAACAGAAGTATGAGTTCTCGGTTTTGTGTTGGAATACTAATAAGGTGGGAAACCTAAGTATTTATAATACACAAATATTATAAGCAGAAGGGACTTTTATATATATATAATCAAACATTTTTAGAGCTATTAAATACTTACAAATGCTTACAATTAAATACTAATAAATACATCATTTAATTTATTACACACGCTATATAATAAAAATCAAAACAAAACAAAAAACGCACCATGACCTGGTCAGACATTCAGTGGCGGAATAATATATATGCTAAAGCGCGGGTGACACCTTGAAAAGCTTCTAGTATTTTTTACACCACTTGGTTAGAAAACAAGCTTACAGTTCGTTTGATGGTAAGGGGTTACCGTAGGCTAAAGATGTTCGTAGCACAGGACACCAGGAGGGATATTACAAGTGCGTTGCCGTCTCTACTCCCGCTGTCAACACAGTGCATAGCCAGGATCTCTATCTTACTCAATTCAAGAATATAGCACTATTTGAAAGCAGTGTTAGTGTGTTGTACAGTGCAGTATGATTTTTTACTATAATATCCCGTAAGGTTGACTTATTTTAGTGTAAGTTAGCCATGTCCTACCTAAATAAGTATCAGCGATAAGGTCGCCTGATTGTGCACTATACTTTATACTTTACAATTCTGTATTAAATTACTCTATGTGGTGTAAAATATAAAATAATAATAAAAAAAGTTTTTATTACACATTATTATTATTACCTCTCTAAACTTCTATGGTCGTTAATCCTATAATTAATATGTAAAATGGTATTTTAACGTAATGCTTTACATAACGAGTACGAAATAATGAGAAGACTGATTAATTGCTAAAGTCTAACCCGGCAAATATCTCCGTTTATATTTTAATAGTATGAACGTATGATTAATATTTATAATACTAGTTATTCGTAATTATAAAATAATGTAATGTAAGTATAATGTAAAATATATTAGATTATAATTTATTAAGGCTTAGATAAATTCGTATTTATTCAATAAATAAATGAAGTTTATTAGCTGAGAAGGTAAAGGTTATAAAAAGATTAGCATAAAAGCAGGCGGGCAGGCCTTATACTGCGAAGCGATACAAAAAAGTCAAGGTTTACAGTTCAATTCTATTATCTTAGCGTCATGGTCAAACAACAATGTTTTGACAGTTTGCTTAGTTCCCCTACTTTTATTTTTTTTTTAATTTATAGACTTGTAATAAACTGTTACAGATTAAATTCTGAATATTTAAGATGTTGTGATTTTTTAGGGGGATACTTAATAAAAATATTAATGATGCTGAAGCCAAAAACTTGCCTTTTCTGTATTTTGGCAGTTCATCATATCATCCAAACTGAATGTTTTTAGAAAGTAACGTTACATGTCACATAAATTGGAATTTTGTGGGGTAAAATATAGCTAAATAACATTATTTTCAAGTAGTTTTTGTTTCTGTGTTAAGTAAGTTGGCCAGAGCTCCTAGGGAGGGTCGGGACCCGGGGGTAGGCTTGGAAACGTGCTTGCAATGCTTGTGGTGTTGCAGGCGTCTATAAGTTACGGTAAGCGATTACCATAATGAGGGCCGTACGCTTGTTTGCCAAGCTAGTCGTATACCTATAAAAAATAGTGTTATATCAAGTGACTATTAATATCAAATAGTCATTAAAAATCAACCTGAATTATAGTCACAAAAATATATTCAAATATTTCAATACTTGTTACCTAAGGACTGAGTCAATAAGGAAGTCTCTTTTTAGAAACAATCGTACACCGTTTTGTTAGCTATTAGTTTCCAAAATGACATTTTAATTAGCTCATTAAATATACTTACTTCTGTAAGTCAGGACTACTTTGTATTCAAAGTCATAATCGAGACTAAACTATGAATATAAAGATACGATAAATTAATGTATGTATGTGAGCGAGATGTTAACCCACATTTAGCTGATTAATTTATTTATTTATTACTAATTAATTTAAGAAAAAAATAATAACTAACATTTTTTGTATATACGAAATATTATATAAGATTAATGAGAGTAATTATCACGTCAAAATCGAATAGTAATATAAGCTGATATGTATATGTGTGAATACTAAATATGTAGGAGTTTGGTTTTGTGTGTAGGTATTTAAAAAAAACCGCTCGGTGTAGTCGCTTAAAACACCGAGGATTTGCGGGTTCGATTCACTCTCGGGATAGATTTGTATTTGTACAGATATTTCTTTCCGGTTTGGATGTCTGTCTTTATGGGTCTTCCCACCGTGCCTCGGAGAGCACTTTAAGTACCCCGTTTGTTATCATAAATATCTGATGTCGTTACTAATAGTAGGGAACATATCCGCCAACCAGTAGTGGAGCATCGTGGTAGAATCCTACATGGAGAAAGAAGCCTATGCCTAGCAGTAGGATGTAACAGACACATACAAAAAATGGATTTAAACAAACAAAAATAATCTAGTTGCCTTAATTGAATAGATGATTATACTATAAAGGGCAAAAAATATAAAAAAAAAATTATAGAAATTATTAAACCATAGGTAATAGACGTAAAAGTATATACATGTATACTTACATACATGACGCGTAGTTCTAGTATACAAGGCCGACTTCAATAGTACACAATGCGTAATCATACCGTGTGTTTAATTATGTATAAGTTATTTTAAACTTTATTAGAATAGTTATAAAGTTTAATTTAACATGTAATCGTCTATAACAGTATTATTTACTTTTGATAAGAAACATGCAAAACACTATATTTTTAAGATATATTTAATTTTGATATGTATCAATACTCAATGCATAGTATATTGATGTAAAAATATTTCTTTTTTATTTTTTTAAATAAAAATTAAAATAAAAGAGTACCTTTAATTATTTTATGATTAAAATTGAACTTCAAATGTGTTTTATCTTATTGTATGTAACAATGCTTATGTAAATAATAAAAAAAAACAATATCCTTACCGTAAAATAGTTATAAAAATTCCAGTCACATTTAATTTTTGGTTATTTCACTAACACAAATAAAAAAAAATCTATATGAGTTTACAATATTTCGAATTAACCATATTCGATAACATAGGCGCGAAAATATCACGAGTGTATCACGTAATTAAAACACGTGATACCACCGTCAACTCCACTGTCGAACTGACTTATTTAAATCAGCAAATAAATACTATTGTGTAATAATGAATCGTCTCAACTCTCAATACATTCGATATAAACAACGACGAAGATCAAAGCTATATGACACTGCTTTCTGCTTGTATTGTGTTCCAGTGGTAAGGTGACTATAGCTTCTGGGGAGGGTCAAGGATAGGGTCAGAAACGCGCTGGCAATGCTTCTGGTGTTGCTGACGTTCATAAGATTCGGTATTTGCTTACCACCAGGCGGACCGTACGCTTGTGTGCAAAAAAAACCTTGTATAGTTTATTGTATTTTTTTTTTCTATTAAAAAAAGGTTTTACAAGAGCTGTCCTGTGGTGTGTAACTGCGGTGCGTACACGATGTACATGATAGTTTATTAGTCAGCATTCAAGTTTTCTCACGAAGTTGTTCTTCACCGACAAGCATATAATGAAGTTTTAGACTATGCTTTAGATTAAGTACGATCGAATTATGGGGTTTTTGGGGGTGGTGGGCGGAGGGTGTAAGGTAAGCTACACTAATACTGCCACACTTCGAAACCCCATGGTTATGGAGATATCCACGATTAAAGTTTTGAGATAAGAGGAAGAATTTAAAGCTACTATAATACCTTCGAGCTCCGCGTCTGACTCCACCTTAGCTCCGGGGCTGCGAGGAGTGCCACTCATTCGCCGTTTCGCAACTTTGATGAGTTATTTTCGAACAGGAGTACGTAAAAACGATCTCGACTGCAAGATCAACAAACGATACAACTTGCGTTACTCATGCTTCATTCCGTAGCTTTCACATGTTTTTTTCACATTTCGCACGTGATATTAACATTTCACGCGTTAATTTATCGCTTTCACACGGTTTTTTAACAAACGATACAACTGATGTTTAACGCTGTGAGATAGATGCTTTAAAAAATATGGCGCGCTACTTATCGTTTCTCTCCAAACCAATGTAAGCATAAATTCATTGTTTTTGTTTAAATAACTGTAAAGGCAAAGGTCTAAGACCATACAGCCTTATTTCATGTTATGTTTTTTACTTAAATATATTTTATTTTTATTTATTTACTGTTATATACGAAAAATATTCAATATTTTAGTTAATTTTATATGACAATAAATAAGTAAAAATAAAAATATATTGAAGTCATTAAAATGACGAATAAAATTAAAAAAAAAAAATAACCCTAACCTATCTAACTTTAAAATTAGACAAATTATTTAGAAAATAACGTATAAAATGTGAAAATAACGTGTGTGTAAAATGTGAGAAAAATACTTGTGAAATGTGAAAGTAACGTGTGAAAGCTGCGAAATTCTTTTTCTAATCTCAAAACTTTAACCATGGATATCTCCATAACTATGGGGTTTCAAAGTATGGCAGTGGTACCGGGGTCAGCGTCCCCCACCCTCTCCCCCCCTTCTCCCCAATCCCGAAATTCGATCTTACTTAATCTAAAGGATTACCAAGTTTTAAAAAATCCATTTAACATAAAGAAATTCAGTGTTGATATCCGCGACTGTTGGGTGTTAATTTTAGCCTGAGTTGATCACGTTTCTAGATTCACAAAAAATAAAAAAATGATTTGAGAATGCTAGGATATTTAATTAAGAAACAATATTATTTTGTTTCTAAATAATACATAAAATAATTTAATTATAGAAGAAATATGATCCTGATAAATATTTATTTTAGTTAATTTATTAAATGTTATAAATATTCTGAACTCATTGATATATCGTATAAATAAATATACGACGACAACTACGTAAATTATAAACTCTAAGTGGATCTAAAACATTTTCAACATAAAATAAAGTAACCATTGAGTATTTAACCATTTTACATTCAATATATACGAGTATAACTGTACTGGTTACATTTTCAATTAAATATATAAAATAAATATATAAGGATGATTCTCTATGCTTTATATTTAATAAGATGTTGGATTTTTTTTGTATTATTAAATAACCATAACAAATTTCACAACAGTTTCAATTTAACTGAGGTAGGGCACAGCAGGAATTTCCTGCTCAAAATATGGAGCAGCCCGACTGGGGTAGTACCTCGACCTTACAGAAGATCACAGCTAAATAATACTGTTTTCAAGCAGTATTGTGTTCCTGTTGGTGAGTAAGGTGACCAGAGCTCCTGGGGGGATTGGGGATTGGGTCGGCAACGCGCTTGTGATGCTTCTGGTGTTGCAGGTGTCTATAAGCTACGGTAATCGCTTACCATCAGGTGAGCCGTACGCTTGTTTGCCGACCTAGTGACATTAAAAAAAAAAAAAAAAAAAGTTTCTGTTATATTATTAGTTTCTGTTTGTTTATTAATATTGTAATAATTCTTTACGTCATTGCTTCTTTCTAAAAATATAATTGTGAGAGGCGAAGAGGTTAGCGCTATTTGCTGATATATATTAGGCTTAGCTGTTGCCAAATCAGTTTTTCGAGTACGACTCTATTTAAACAGTCTGGAATAGATTAAGGATGGTTATTTTATTCATGTTTTGCAAATGCAACTTTTTGTAGTTTTTTACTCCTTAGGATGATATTTCTCGAACATCACGATTTATAGTAATTGAACAGTAGCATTAAACTACGCAGATTATTTTATTGTTTCTTGCCATAATTTGCAACCTAGAGTAAAGATCGTTATCCAGTGTTTATGGAAACAACGGGGCTACAAGCCGTTTCAAGGTTTGCCCGATATTTGTATAGTTACGATTATCCGCCACAAACAAAAATTGAATTTGGCTCGTCGTAACGACAGTCGTCATGGCCAAACGTATAACTAAGATATAAATAATTTCGACTCCGTTAATCTATATTCATTTCATGAGAAATCTCGTTTACTAAATCAAATATTTCATCTCTCTAAATATTAAACTCTTATTAATAATGTTTTCAAGAAATTCAGTGAAATTTATTTAAAGAAAAACAATTATTTTGAAGTGTATTTTGTTTGACTTGTATCTAATAATAAAATCGTGCTTTATACAGTTATTATTCCTTTATTATATAAACCCAAAATAACAGTAAAAGATACATTAATTTAAATAGCACCTTCTAAGGAAATTAATTTGAGACTAACCTTTGTGAAAATCTACAACGAGATAAGAAGGTATGCGGTTATCTATTCTAAATCTTGAATGAATTTTCTTGAAACGATTTTAACGCCTTAAGCACGATTTCTAGGGTAAAGTATTTTTAATTCTTACCGCTATTATTACGAAAACTTATATTTCACAAATGAGTTTTTACTGTCCTCTGTGAATCTTACGATTATTATTTAAGTAAGGCTTATAATGTATAATAACAAATATGCGATATAATATAATCCCAATGCACGTTTCAAGTAAATAATAGATTATTAAAAATTACAAATTCATACCGTAACGTTGTTAGAGTATAAAATTTTATAAAGTCAATAACTTTGTAAGTACTGATTCTGCAAATCAATGCGTCTTAGCAAAAAAAAGCTGTCTGATTATAACTAAACTTTGAGTTTTTTTTTTTATCTTTTATGTTATTTCTTCATCATTAAATTAAGATTATTATTTGGATAGCCTGTTGCCGCAGTTTGCAGTGGCTGAGCTTTCTGCTCTAGGCCCTCTAGGGGTTGTGGTATTAGGACAAACAATATATGTACATTTATTTATATATTATCTGTACCCGCGACTTCGTTCTCGTGGATCTGGATAGTTATTCTTTTCTTAACGGCGTGATTCTTATACGTAATATGTAGCCATGTGACCTTATTTATTTTATTGTAGCTGTTCTAGAAATAGTTTTACAGACATATAGAGAAACGTTTTAAAATGTTTTCAATTTATCACTATATAGAAAACCGTATACTGTAAGAACAAAACACAATAAATTTTTAAATATTCAAAATGTAGTATTCTAATATTTTTTTTATAATTTTTTGCGATTTCAGGACTTTCTCTAGCTAAATTATCGTATTTAATAGAAAATTGTATATTTCATACATCATACATGGGGGCGGTAGGTACTCGCGCGCGGTCTCGATTTTGTCAGCATAAAATCCTGATTTTGCAGGAATTCCTCGATTAAATTCAGAATATACGTTGCTCCACAGTCTCTTCTATTTTCTAGTGTCTTCCCGGACAAACAGCAATCATGGTCACGGGAGGACTGGTTCTCTTTCGACTGCAAATGGCACAAAGTTGTAATTTAGAATTAGTGACAAATATTTGTAACGTTTAGTCGTTTCAGCTTTTTTCGCAGCGGCTCCCACTCCCTGAGATGGAGCAATTGTGTCAACGCAGGTTGCGTTCCAGAAAAGCGCCCGTCCCATTTCCTAGGGACCCAACCTTAATCCATGAGGTCTCTTGGCATCATTGTAACTGTTGTAAATGTAATCAACGCTTATAACGCGATAACTTTACATTTTTATAATAGGTTAACATCAAATAACTTAAAATTCATTAAAGTAAAGCACAAAAACCATTAAATATTCAATTAAAAGAAATTAAAAAGAAATAAATTAAGCTGTAAAAAGCGGAAGACAGAAATTGTGGCGCAAGTATGAGAAACATTTTTGTCGAAGTGTAGTTTAAAATTATTACGTACCGCTATCGTACAACTCTGCGATTTAATAAAATTTTAAGCGTCCTCGAAACTTTATATTATTTCTTGCAGCGAAAGTAACAAGGGCTATTTATTACTTACCGAACTGAACCTAAAGATGATTTTTCTTTTAATTATTATAGATTTATCGGATAGTACATAATTTAAAATGTATTACGTTCTTTTATAAATATAAAATACCGAGTAATTTTATCATCATTTTCATCATTTCAGTCTATCGCAGTCCACTGCTGGACATATGCCTCCACAAGTTCGCACCAAAAATGACGTGAACTCATGTACGTTGCCCATAGTCACCACGCTGGGTAGACCGGTTGGTGACCGCAGGGCTGGCTTTATTGCACCGAAGACGCTGCTGCCCGTCTTTGGCCTGTGTATTTCAAAGCCAGCAGTTGGATGGTTATCCCACCATCGGTCGGCTTTTTAAGTTCCAAGGTGGTAGTGGTACTGTATTTTCGCTTAGTCGCCTCTTACGACACCCACGGGAAGAGAGGGGGTGGCTATATTCTTTATTACCGTAGCCACACAGCATTTAAAATAATAACACACCATTTTATAGTCATTACGTAAGTCGTCATGAATTAGACAATAAGAAACAAAGAAGAAAAGCAAACATTTTTTTTTTATAATTGAAGCTTTTATAGTAAAAAATCATTAAATTTCAGACCTTTGCGGCTTTCAATTAAAAAAAAATGCCTTAATAGTAACAGAGACGTTAAGACATTCTTTCAAAACCGCTGGGCCGTACTCAAGCGATAATGATGATGATGATGTTTCAAACTCCAAATGTTTTTATGTATACATATAGATATTATTATTTGAAATAGAAATTTTGTAAAATAACTATTTAATATATAATGAAACCACAAAACACTGCACATACGTAGAAATATCGCGTTGAAAAATCGTCCTAACAAATGGCTCTGCAGGGGATGGGGTCTAAGTGAAACTTCTCTAACCTTTATAGCAAGAAATATTACATGTGAATGAGCGTACTGAGTACCCTAGTTTAATCGTTCCATTTATTTATTTTTTTGTTTTGTTTTAATACTAGGAAGGCAAACAAGTATACGGCCCACCCGTGGGCAAGCGGTTTTCGTAGCTTATAGACACCTGTAAGACCAGAGACATCGCAATATGCATCGCATACTTGAGAGAATTATATTTTTTTTTCGTACACAGCATCGTCACTACTTTGATATAATATGTATTAATTATAGTCACACAGTAAGAAATTTAAAATTTTTTGGCAAGAAATATCCGCAAGAGGCGGGGCGGGTATCGAAAATGTAATAATCTGAGTTATAACCGTACCGTGCCGAAACCGTGTAGAAAGAACGAGAGCGACGCCAATGTGCTCTAAAATAATGGCAGTTCTTCATTTTGATTTTAGAATTATCTGCAGCTAATTTTTTAAACCACCTTTTTTCATCATTGACAGCATCACGTTCTGGTAGGCCGACAGTCTATAGATGACATTTATAACTTTGTATTTATCAGGCAAACCTGACGAGCTTATTTATTGGACATACGTATATAGTCATACATAAAAAAAAAAAACGAATACATAATTGTACTGATTAATAAATTAATAAACACATGTTTTACAGTCAACGGCCCCAAGTAGAGCACTTTGATCCAGGATTCAGAAATCCGTCCACAATGACAGTCCGGAAACATAATAAACAAAATTACAAATGCCCAGACCACGACCGACACGTGTATGGCCTATATATTCGTATGTAAATATGTATTTGTCATGTGCGAGAGACGAAGCCGAGTAAAGACGAAACCAGACTGAAGTACTAAGCTTTTCATCTATACAAATATATAAAATTGGAGTGTCTATTTGTATTATTAAAATAACCACTTTTTACTAAATGCATGTAGATGTATACACGGTGCCTAAATCAAAATATATTTTTTTACAATTTTTGTCTTTCTGTCTGCCTGTTTGTTCCGGCTAATCTCTGAAACGGCTGGACCGATTATGACGGAACTTTCACTGGCAGATAGCTGATGTAGTAAGCAGTAATTTAGGCTACTTTTATTTTAGAAATTTGTATATTTTATAACTCTGCGAACTGAACAATAACTATTATGTGAAATTCCACGTGGACGAAGTCGCGGGCACAGCTAGTATGTGATTACATTAGCGAGTAAGTATTATTGTAGTGCAATTTTGCGCCTTGGATTCACAATAAAATAAATCCAATGTAACTTTAATGGTTTTGATAAAGATTTTAGTATATAAAGTGGTATTATACAGGCATGAAGCAACGGAAGTGGGTCGCAGTTGTATGCTACAATTTATAACAATGTAAGCTGAAAGATGTCACACGTATACTGTTTTTAATAGTTGGACAAAGTCAATTTACACGACTATATTAAATACTACTTCGATAGCTGTTGTTGTTCCCTAACCTCTGTAAACGTTGCTAAACATAAAATAACTTTTCCGAACTATCGCTAGCATATGACGCTCAAATACAATTCATGAAGTTAATACAAAAAATTTCAAGCATTTTGGAATATACCCAATGTAAGCACTTATACTTTAGCATTAATTTTAGGTATTGAAAAATAAAAAGAATTAAAAATTTGTAGCATCTGTTACCGTCCTTTGCTATTATAAATTCAGTTATTAATGAAATTGAAAGCGCTTTCCACTCGATCAGGCTCGAGTTTGAAGCATTTATTTTAATTATAAATACAAAACTTTGAAAGTATTTAAAAAGGTTTACAATTCATTGATTCTTGTTTTGATTAATTAACGATTAAAGATCTTTTGAAGGATTATACGCCAAAATTATAATTCTATAATTTATAATAACTAGCTAATCTCGCAAACGTTGTTTTGCCATATATGTTATCAACCCCCTTAATCTCCCCTCCCTTATAGCTTAGGGGTATGAAAAATAGATATTGGCAAATTTCATAAAAATCGATCCAGGCGTTTCGGAGGAGTCTTGTAACTAGCATTGTGACACGAGAATTTTATATATATAAGATATATATAGCGGCGTGGTGGATTAAACTCCAATCCTTCACCTACACGAAGAAAGAGGCCAATGCCCAGCAGTGGGGTGTTGCAGTCTGGATCAATCGACTTCATCACTTTCTATGTTCATCTCTTAATATAAAGATTTTTAAAAACGCGTGGTTAAAAACAAGTTTATATAAAAATAGTTGCAAAAAGAACAAACGCCTGACACTCAATTGCAGCACTAAGGTAACATCTTGCGTCGAGGCTTCAAAAATACACACTTTACGTACAAAAATAACCAGGACATCACAAAACATTCATTCGATCTATACAAACAATTATCATGATCTAAAAAAAACTTTTTCAAATATTGACCTTCAAAGATTGAACTTCAAAGTTTGACTTCTAAACGTGGGTGTGTGAGTTAGTTTAAAAACTTATATTTTTAAAATTACTAAACTGATTTTGATGAAACTCAGCAAAGTTATAGATAATTCATCGGACTACAGCTTAAGCCATATACTATCACGTGAGGAGTTACAAGTATATAAGTTTTTTTTTTAAATTTTTTTTTTATGTCACTAGGTCGGCAAACAAGCGTACGGCTCACCTGATGGTAAGCGATTACCGTAGCTTATAGACACCTGCAACACCAACAGGAGCTCTGGTTACCTTACTCACCAACAGGAACACAATACTGCTTGAAAACAGTATTATTTTGCTGTGATCTTCTGTATAATTTGAGAAAGTATTCATGTGGAGATGGGTAAAATCGCTCTAGTTCTAATCGGTTAGTCTCGTCAGTTAATCTTAATTAACCGACTTCCAAAAAAGGAGGAGGTTCTCAATTCGACTGTTTTTTTTTTTTTTTTTTTTTTTTTTTTTTTTATGTATGTTACATCAGAACTTTTGACCGTGTGGACCGATTTCGACAAATTTTGTTTTAATCGAAAGGTGGTGTGTGCCAATTGGTCCCATTTAAATTTATTTGCGATCTAACAACTACTTTTCGAGTTATATCTAATAATGCGTTTTTACTTGACGCTTTTTTCGTCGACCTACGTTGTATTATACCGCATAACTTTCTACTGGATGTACCGATTTTGATAATTCTTTTTTTGTTGGAAAGGGGATATCCCTAGTTTGGTATCGTGACAAGGACACCAGGATCTGATGATGGGATCCCAGAGAAATCGAGGGAAACTCTCGAAAATCCGTAATAACTTTTTACTGGGTGTACCGATTTTGATAATTTTTAATTTAATCGAAAGCTGATGCTTATCATATGGTCACATATAAATTTTATCGAGATCTGATAACTACTTTTTGAGTAATCTTTGATAACGCGTAGTTACTTGACTATTTTTTTTGTCGATCTACGTTGTATTACTTGTCGATGTAATTGAAGTCGGTTTTTTTTTCGTTTGCGAGCAAACACAATTATATTTTTTATGATATTAGTTAATTTTTTTACTAATGATACTATATATTATAAAAGTATCAAGCAAAAAAAAAGTGTGGTTTTATGAAACCACGATGCAAGTGATTTAATGAATAAAAATATTTACATTAATACAGAACACACAAATACCGCGGAACACTTGTACGAATAAGTAAGAATATAAATACTAACGGTCAGCTGATGCGAGCTATGAGCACCGAAATATTGGCTTGGCTGATCTGCCATGCGCCTTTGACTTTATCCTTACTCCGCGGCCTGCGATAGATGGACGAAAAAAATTGGAGCATCATCATCATCATCTTCCTGCCCTTATCCCACTTATGTAGGGTCGGCACAACATGATACTCTAATTCCCAAGCTCATGTTGTAATGTGATTTGGCTTGTATATTTTACGACCGGCCGCCTGCCTGACATCAACCCTCCTTGGGAAATTTGAGGTAAGAAGAAGGATAGGTGAGAAGGATTTATGTGAGAGAAGGATCTGGGGTTACGGATACCAGTGCCACGGATCACGAGGAGGGGTGTGTGACACTAGCAGCTAGAGTAGTCCGGGGTCGCGTACCCGTAGCGGTTCCAACCAGTTATCGGATAGATATCTAGTGGCCCCACCCTCTGGAGCAATAGAATAAAAGTTTTACTTTAAAACAGAAATGTCTACGAGTATTTACAGTAGTAGATACATGACGTATATCTTTGAAGCTTTCTGTTGTTATAAGATATAGAAACAATACACATTTTAATAGAAGTTTTCTCAGCGCATAGTAAATTGTTATATCAGTTGTTATTCTCCAAGGATATATTATATTTGAAGTTAACAAGCGTACAAGTCCCTGGTGACAGAACCCGATGTTTGCGGACTGCAGAGCTATTGAGATTTCGTCCGTGTAAAGCCTTTGCAACACGATATTTTCTTGGTTAAGAATAAAGCTATTACTCGTTCTAATATATCTGTTGTGATACTTTATTGTATAGAAGGTGGTTTAAAGGTTCTATTTACAGTTTTTAATCTATGTTTATTGTAATAACATACATTATGGCTTAACTTAATTACATTATAATCACCGTGTTATAGCAATTCTTTTTACTATAATATTTAAAATTAAAAATGAATAATTTTTTTTTGCATCCGTTTAGTATTATTAAGATACAGTTGTAACCGCGCCGTAAGCTACTTACTGTAAGCTATATAATAACGCATCGAGTTTTTGCGATTTTTGCTCTATTTTTAATTATATTTTTCTTCTTAGGTTTCTAATCTAAATTATGTAATTATGTAAAAATCATTTCAATATTCATTAATTTATATCACTGACATAAATTCAGTTGGAATGTACGAATATTTATTGCAAAACAGCGGAAGAAAACCGTTTGTAGAAAAATATAAAAACGAATAACTAGCGTGGGTAAAAGTTTAATGTTCTACGTTGTACAAAAGAAACGAATGAATAACTGCCGTGGTACTGCGATTGTAAGCAAGCATAGTTTCAGAATAAAACTACTATATAGTTTTTGAAACGTTACGATTCCTGTGAGTCTTTGAATTTTTTGTTTCATCACATTTTTTGTTTTCATTCACATATTTGAATTATGACTAAACATTTATTTAAATAAGTAATTGTAAATTGAATAACTGTGTTAATTAGCTTTTTATTAGTAAATAAACAAAGAAGTAAGCAAATTGACTCAGAGAATCACAAATTCTGTTTCGCTAGACAAAACCCAAGCTTTGTATAATTTAGTAATTAAAAATAATATCTGGCTGAAAATATTTCACAAATTTGATTGAAGGTAAATACGTTTTCATTATTTAGAGTATATATTTATTTTAATTTAACCACAGAAATATATTTTGATAATTGTAAATAAATTTTACTTTCTACTAATGACTTGCTGATTAATTGGTTAACTAATAATATAAATTAGTTAACGCCGCGTTGGCGCAACGGTCTTAGCGCTGGTTTGTGGCTGTTGCGGGTTCAGTGACAAACATTTGCATTTGGCCATACAGATTTTTACCGTGGTCTGGGTGTTTGTGCAGTCCTTGTGGGTCTCCCCACCGTGCTTCGGAGAGCACGTTAAGCCGTCGGCCCCGGTTGCTGGATTAAGCTCTGGTCCTTCTCCTACACGGGGTAAAAAGAAAAGAAAGAAGCGTATAGAAAGATTGTATGAAATATATAGTACCTGCTTTGTCAGATCCTTAAACCGCCTTGTTTATGAAGGTAAATACAATACATACAAAGATCAATAAGGAAATGGTGACAATAAAAAGGATCAGACTAAGAATTACTTTACAATATAAATAGAATCAAACATGTCCTCGAAAGTTGTCTCATATTCCAATGTTTCGTACCAATAATTTGACTTCTCTTACTTGAATATTGGAAAATTACATTCGCTTTGTCAATGTTGTCATCAGTTAAGCTGGTGGCATCGTGCCAACTCCCACTCCCTCCCAGACATAACATTGACTACGTCTGTTTTATTGCCTTGCATCGACGTCTAGAGTATGTATTGTTTTCGAATATTTTTTAATTACTCTTTGTGATCTGTTGAGATTGATTTTTGTATTTCAAAACTTTCAGGTGGATTCCATATTGTATGTGATTATGTTAAAAAGCCATTTTCAAACCAAGTTCAAAAAGGAAGACATGGTCTGAAACGTCGGTCGCCGCAATCGTATGTGGTCCTCCGTTGGAATAAGGTATATTATAAAAAAAAAAAGCGATCATCACTTCAGCCTATCACAGTCTATAGGCCTCCACAAGTTCGCGCCGAAAATGGCGTAAACTCATGTGTGTTGCCCATAGTCACTACGCTGGGCAGGTGAGTTTGTGACCGCAGGGCTGGCTGTGTCGCACTGAAGACGCTGCTGACCGTCTTCGGCCTGTGTATTTCAAAGCCAGTAGTTGGATGTTTACCATTCAAAGCCAGCAGTGGTAGTGGAACTGTGTTATCCCTTATTGGCCTCTTACAACGTCAACGGGAAGAGGGGGTGGCTATATTTTTTACTGCCGTAACCACACAGCATTTTTTTTTCAAAAAAAAAATCGATATAATTATGAAAAATATACATATCGCTATATACCGTACAAAGTTTGCCCAATCAGCTAGTGATGTATAAATAACATTTTGCCTTTGAATTGAAAAATCGTGGATTTTCTTAAAATAATAATTCTAAGCAGTTAAGCAAAAACAGATCCCAAAGAGAAAAGGCTGCTTTGAAATCTTATTATTTATAAGATGAAAATATAAATTGTTAAGCCCCTAATTCAAAATTAGCTTCATAAAAACATCACTGAATAAATAAAACCAATTAGTTGTTCTCATAGCTCAATCTACTTAACAATGAGGAGGACTTGAGCTGAAGAACATCTTATTAAAGGGAGTACAAACTGCCTTAACTGCCAGCTCCAGTTTCACAATAAGAACACTATTGTTCGGACCGAACCTTATTATTACGTATAAAAGGATAATAATTGCCTAGTTGTAAGGATACGTCCATAAAACTTATTTTAAATCTCTGTATTAATATTATAATAGATTGTAATAAAGGCTATTAATTGAATAAGATTAGGCAGTATAGCATCTAGCTTCAGAATTGAAGCAGTGCAATTAGTTTATAATCGCGACATAAAACTATCGGCGACGATGGTTTTGATACATGCTTAATAATTAATATCTATTTGTTGCCAGGTTAAAAATTACTATAATTGAATACTAAGCAAATTTTTTATATGTGCTACTTACCTATTATACGATATATGTATATTTGTCTCAACATTTATAGCTGTTATTTAATATCACACGAACATACCACATAAAATATAGAAATTTTGAAAGGACATGCAGTAAACATAATATCGCGACATTGTAGGTAATACTTACAAATACAATTCTAATAAATAATACTTTACATGATAAAATAAGAAAATCTCGATCATGTGAATTCCAGGTTATATACGATAATGTTGAAAATCCGTTTTCACACGAAGTTCAACAAGGAATATATGGGGTGAAACGTCGGTCGTGTCGGTCGTTAGTGGCCCTCCGACCCGATAAGCTCGTAGCAACGGCAATAATGCGGATAAGATCGGTAAATATTCTGTGTCATGCATAAAAGGTATCAACATCAGCATTTTAGCATTTATAAGTGGAAGTAAAGTAAGTAAAAGTAGCACCGAAAATATCTTTTCGAAAATCTAGCTATTCATAATTTTGTTGTATTCGAGAATTGATAACGACAATTCTTGAGTATAAACGATAAATCTTAGTAGTTTAACGAAGCGTTAACAATATTTCCTCAAAATACTAATAGCTAATTAAGTCAGTTCTTTTATTTATAAATCTTTTACTAAAAAGGAAATTAGGTAAGGTACTTTTAGATTTAAATCTGTACCCAAAGCAATAAATCTTAATATGAAATAATTTATTTTTTTATCTGTTTTAATAGAATTATATAAAAACTGTCCTTGTTTTTTTGTATATTTATTGTTTTAAACTATTAAACAACACACTACTATTCACCCGAATATATAATTTAATGCAGGTTTCATACAAACGTGCCATTAAAATTTAAAGGCGAAATGTCAAACCTCTAAGTCTAAGTTTGTAAGTTGCCGGATGCGGATGACGCTTTAGCGAAACTATTTGATGTAAACCTAATTTCAACCAAATTCCTTTGTAAGATTTTCTTCGGTGTCGTAAATTATGCTTATGACTTTTGTAAATTTAATTTAATATTTTTTTATGATGCTGTCAAATAGTAGTTCTTCCCAAATATAAAATCAGGATCAAAACTAATTAAAATTATAAGTTTGAACATTGTTAAAGCTCTGTTGTCAAAGACTATATACTTCTGTAATAATAAACAAACGAGTATATATGCGCGCTTGTGTGTGTGTGTGTCAAATATAGGTATTATGTGTAATGTTTTTTTTATTGATTTCATGCATTTTTTATGCATAATTAAAAAAAATATTAGCATTCTGCACTCTATCTCTATATAAACTATAAGTCGGTCCGTCCGCAAGGGCGCAAAAGGGTACAACGTATTTGCTTCACGTATTAATATTTATTATAATTATAATATATTTGTCTATTCTTTACTTAACTAGCCTGTTTCATTTCAAGCCAGCTCTGCGGTCACCAACCCGCCTGCCCAGCGTGGTGACTATGGGCAATACACATGAGTTCATGCCATTTTTGACGAGATCTTGTGGAGGCCTATGTCCAGCAGTGGACTGCAATAGGCTGAAATGATGATGATAATGATGATGATATTCATGCTAAAAATTAACACAATATTTTCGCGAGTATACTACAAATAATTTCGTCAATATCACGTAGAATGGAGAATATACGAAGGAGATTAATTATGGTTTATTTTATGCAAATCTGGTTAAAGTGACAGTTACGAACGGTCATCGTTCTATGACGAGTTGACGACTGCAATCATTTACAAAAGCCGTGCTATTTCAAAGGATTTTCCCCGGCAGCCGGACTGTTACCGTATTTGAATATACCGAGTTGATTAATAAACCCGTAACTTTGATCTTGTTCGTTGAATCTCCGAACCTTATACCGATTCAGCTTAACGTATAAAGCATTTATTATTCTAACTGGTTTATAATTTTCTCTGTATATGGTATATGGTATGACAATAGGTCCAACTAGGTCCAGATTGCAAGCGTTATTTTTAGGATTTATCTATATAATCGTATTAATACGTGAAGCAAAAACGTTGTATCCCTTTTTATGAAAATTGCGCGGACGGGGGAAAATGAAATTGAAAAAAAAATAAACATTACACACACTATTAAGTATTTGACACACACGCATATTATAAATATTATTTTGTTGATTGTCAATCTGTAGTCAAATTGAATTTTCTTTAAATAGGTTCTTTATTTTCGTTATATTGTATTATTTTGGGTTTCATTTTAATTTAAAATTTAAATTATGGTCGAATTACGACCACTGGGCGACCACTAGTTCGTTTTTACTAAGCCTTTTTTCAAAATTATTTGAAAGCGTTGTTTTATTTCTAGAATCGCTTGAGGACAATTACACATAAAACTATCGTAGTCATTTAGAGTTATAATTTGAATGATAATTTAGTTTATGTTCCAAAAAATAAAAATACAACTACTACGTTCATACTACATAATTTGATGAGAAATATTTATTGTAACAGAATAGTTGAGTATAAAAATTCTGAACAAAGATTTTCAAATGTTGTAGACCACTTTTAACTAAATGTAGTTTATATGGTATACGTATAGCATTATGGTAATACGTATAAAATTGTATATCTATATAGATATAAAAATGAAAGTCTGTCTTATATCTCAATCGTACACTATGCATTTGATCGTGTCATGATCTTCAGCAAAGAGATGTGCATGAGTCCACAAAGGTTTCTGAGCTGGTACGACCAAAAATAAAAAAGTAAAATAAAAAAAAGCGTAGCAACGCGCGCAGGGTACAGCTAGTAATAGATATAATGTTATTGTGCATAATATCGCCATGAATTTAGACTTTCGTCGGTTTAAAAAAAATAATTACTTGTGTTGTGGGTTTCATAATAATTGAAATTAATTGGTAAAATGATAGATTTGATAGTTCTCATCGTAAAACGACGCTTTTGCACCTTTACTTAGAATTAAAAGAATTACATAAAAGTAACGATTATACGTAATTTAAAGCAAAATTTTGTATACCTATGTCAGATACATCATTATTCTATTAATCTTTATTATTATTGGTACCTATATCTTTATCACATTGCACCATTTTTCTTTAGATGTTTGATAAGAAGTTTAAGAGTATCCGATAGTTTGAATGTTTGGGACTAGTTTGAAAAAAGGACACACTTCTCGGGTAAATGGAAGGATATCTTGATGATTATCGTATTTGCTTTTCGTACGCTACTAGGAACAAACAAAGTAAAGTTTTTTATTTTTCTAATTGTTGGATAAATTATTTAATGTGGTTTTGTAAAAGTAACAAGATAAAAGTGAGGATGAATTTTATAAACACACTCCAATAATAATCATAAAATTGACACAGAATGTAGGTATACATTGTTTTCATAAGTGGTCTGTTTCTAATTTGTAGATTTAGATGAACGTTTGGTCCACAAAATATGAAACGCTGTCTGTTTCTAGTGTATCTTTAAAATTAGCCAAGTTACAAATTATAGTCCAACCAATCAAAATTTATTGCGGGTAGATGAAGTTCTAATTCCCAAGCAATTACTCTCATTATCAAACTAACCAAGCTATAAATAGATTTAAATTGTAACTACATATAACACAAGGCTACTTTAACGAATTTCGAACACTACAATTAAGTATATAGTAAATCATTATAATCATAGTAATCACTGTACTATATAAACATCCCATCAGGGTACTAGAAACTGGAGAAAAGACAAGATGCTGTACAACACAATAGAAGAACAGTGTGCTCTTCTACCACATATTTGAGTCTTTGACATTATCGATCCAAGTATTCTATTCACAATGACGGCCTGTCTTTGCATCCATATATTCAACTGGCTTGTTCATACAGTTCGAAGTGGCTACCGACTGTTCTAGGACAAGAGACTGTACAGGAAAAAATGTATATAAGTTAGCTGTTACAAAAAACATGTAATAAGTTGCTTTTCAAAATAAATTTAAAAATTTCTGTTTACAAGTTGTTTCAAAACACACTTTTGCGATGTTATCTTATAAATCATGACTATTTGTGATATAACCGTTAAGTAGAAAAATTATGTTCCAGTACAAACACGTGAGGTATTTTTCTTGATCATACCCTATTCACGAAAACTGTGTACATTCATAATTATGTAAGTTCGTATTCCATTGTCTACGCTCTCGAGCAGTCGTATTGATAAAGTACGTTTGAGAATACAAATGTAGCGAGCACAATTATACAATAAGAGTCGTTCACGATTGTGTCACACAAGTTGATCCTTTGTTGCATACAATTCTGTTCAATTGCCGATAGTTTCAGCTGATCGATTTTATGTCATTTTACATCTATGTACTTCTATATATCTATGTACTTAACTACTTGACTAGCCCGTTGGTGCTGTTTGCAATAACTCTCTTTTCACTTCTGGGAGTTTTGGGTATTAATCCAACACCGTGTTTGGAAGTAATGAAAGTTATTTATAAATGTATTATTAACATTTACATAATTATATTACAATAAAAGTATGTATCTGATCGCAAGCTATGAACTAAAACACAGGCATTGTGTTACCTTCTTTAGGAAAAGACGATGTTTACGATAACTGAAATGAAAATTTTATATTTTAATTATTTGTTCTAGTGTAATGTTGTAAACACATGAGTTCACTCCATTTTTGGCGCGAACTTGTGGTGGACTATGTCCAGCAGTGGACGTTATTAGGCTGAAGTGATGATGATGATGAGTGAGTGTAATGTTAAATGTCACCTAACACCTGCGGCCGCAGTTTCAATGCGGGATGAGCGGCAATTTTGAAAGGGTATTGGTACCAATATTTGTTTCATGTATGGGTGTATGTCCTTGTGGGTTTCCCCATTGTACTTCAGATACCGTATCAAGTCGTTATTTTCGGTTATAAATTCTTATATCGAATATTGTGTTTAATTAGACAATTTACAACCAACAAAAATATTATTCGATTTAATTTTAATTAATGTTGTATAACGAATTCCTGAGGTAATCTCGTTATATACGACGATTCCTCTAACTTATGTATAATATGATATATGAACCATAAAATATGATGTAAATATATGTACAAAAATACTGTTTACTTTTATTGTTCTATAAATTAAGAAATTATAATTTCATGTTATGGAAAATAATACCACATTTGATTATTAGAAATAATTAAAAAGAAAACTCAAAAAGACATCGATATATAAACAAAAAAATTCGTTGTCTGTAAAGTTGGTTTACGGACGATAATAATTTAACGTGACCACGTCATAACAAAACATATCCTCGGACGCATAGGCCAATCGAGTGGAAGAGAGATAGACGCGGCGCAAGCGTACAATGAGCGTAACGCAACAATGAGTCATGCTTTTTCGTGAATGCAGCTGGCGTTCATCGATTTATTAGACGTTGTCACGTCAAAAAAAAAATGGTGGTATGAAGTTTGCTAGTTTAAAATATTTATACAACAACATTAATGAATGTAAAACATTATTATCTCCATATTTTCATTTCAAATATGATATAGAATTCATGTTGTTTTTGTATAAATACATTTTTAGATTACTTCATTCGTAATAACGAACATAAATTGGTTATTTACATATAACTACAGAAATTGGAATAATTAAATACAAACTCGTGTCTGCATTGCGATAATGTCCAAAATTCAAGGGTTCACGATAGAAATTACAAGTTTCTGACACGGAGGCCGTTTCACATCTGAGTATTCAGGTTATATTTACATACCTTTATTTTTGTCAAGAGCATAATGAGGGTCTGGGGGAATTAAATTTTAGGTGGTTCCGGTCGTTTGGTCCTCAACATTTGAAAAGAAATCTATTTTCTATAATGTGATAAAATACTCGTACTGAGAATTTCTTTAAAAATAATTTACAATATACTTTATTAATTTTTGATGTATTTTTTCTTATACAAAATATTATTTTTTTCTTTTAAGCCGGAGTGAATTCGGTGATGTATCTATCAAGTACGGTACTAGTAGATTGCTTTCAGATTTAGACGGATGGGGCCTTTGAGACGTTTTAGGGTGTTTCGATGGAGTTGTTTTAACACGTTTCGAGCGGAAGTAGCTCCTGACTGATTTTTAGTATAAATTAATTTATATTCTTACAATTTAAAAAAGTAAAACGATGTATATATTTTAGAACCTGTTAACCATATTTGGTAGTAAAATAAAAAATGTAATTAAGAATCTCTATTTCGAATCGGTGGTAGCTTGACCTGAATTATAATTTATTTATTGAAAACGAATTTAATTTTAATTGTGCAATTCAAAGTGCTTTTAACGCCTTAATAATAAAGCTATTATCTGATTTTTTGATTTTATTATCAATATAAATGAAGAATTATTTTGACTCGCGTATTAGGAGTACATATTTAGTATGACACCGCTCTGATGTAATGGTGCGTGTGCCGTGTCACCAGCTTCTAAATATCAACGGTCGCGGGTTCGATTCCCGCTCTGAGTGGATATTTGTGTTTATAGAAATATTTATTTCCGGTCTGGTTGTTTGTTCTTGTGGGTCTCTCCACGATGCCTCGGAGACCACGTTAAGCTGTCAGTCCCGGTTGTTATCATTTACACCTGACAGCGATTATTACTCATAGTAGAGAATATATTCGCCAACCCGCAGTGTAGTGGCGTGGTGGATTAAGCTTCAATCCTTTTCCTACAAGGAGAAAGTGGCAAATGCCTTGTAGTGGGATGTTACAGATTGAAGCGTTTGGTATTTTTTAGTAAATAATAAGAATAGTTATGAGTGAAAAATTTAATTGATTTTTTTTAAATTTTTTTGTAAATATGTACACTATTGTATATTTTGTAAATGATTGATGTGAGATTGAATACATACAAATATCATTTATGTACGTAAACAATTTCCAAATAGAAGCTTTACGAGTTTCTTTAAGGAGTTGGCGTACTGCCATATCAGCCACTCTCGATCTAATCGAGTTTGAAGACTCCGATGAGGAAATCACGCTGTGCAATGAGATTTAAAATTAAGGATATTCAAAGAAGTGTAAACATGTCTACGATTGAATATAATAGTTTCTAGTTATTTTAGACTGGGTTTCTTATTTCCATGGAACAATTTTACTATTAATTTATTTCATATCTATACAGCGCACATTATAGATATGCAAAATTTTAAAAGATTTACTACAAGTGTGTTTACTACAGTTGGCGGCCTCAGCATTAAAACAATGTCCTACAGGCAATCACGAGTGGAGGAATTATTAAAACTAGACAAACAGTAGTAAAAATAAGAGTAACAATAGTTTAAATAAATTGTTGTTTATTTGTCAATTATCTAAATTAGTATTACTTACATTATGATTGAAAAAAAAATTAAATAAAAAACTATCTGTTTATGGAAATGTCTTTTCATCTAATGTACTCGTATGTTATTTCCTAGAATATTATGGCAATAAAATGAAACAACATACGAGTACATTACAATTTTCAATAAAGCGCATGATTTCAATGGCTATGATAAAGTAAAACATAAAATAAAATAAAAACATACTAATTTTAATATATAAGTAATCATAAAAAGTGACTGACATTTTTTTTCGAGGAAGTCTTAGGATCATTGATCTAAAGTTTTATTTAAATGTTAGCGGTATGAATTATATGATGTATAAAAAGGGTATATACTACGGGTATGTACGGGTACGGGTATACTGTAGATATTGTTTTATATAATAAAAAATACACTCGCAAATCTACAAATAATGACTTATTGAAATATTTGTTACGAGAGTGTATCAACCATTAGTTCAACAGTTATGACAACTGCGTCAACTTGTCGATTTAATTAAAGTAACATCCACTATTGTTATCATTTAAAATTTGTAATTCTGACAATTATTAAAATATGGATTTTGTGTCGATATTACTCTTATTGTTTATTTGTTAAATATCGGAATAGTGAAAAGATGACGACACCATTTTCCGAATGGTTAATATTAATGAACCATTAGTCAGTCGCTATCTTTGTTATCTGTCTTGAAGGGTAGTTACACAATAAATACTGTTGTCATTTAAATTTATGCATCTAATAATTTTATAAGATTGTATTGTTCTTACTGTGATTATTATTTGTTGAAGGAAGAGCATAAAAATGGAGGTAAGTCACCATCTTTTTCATATATTGGCGGGACTGTTGTCCTATAAATATAATGATTTGTAAGTGAAGAAGCAGTTATTATTATTTATTGTGCGGTTAATTTTACTACTAGATAAGTGACGTATAAGTGATTAGAGTGCTAACTAAATCATTTGTATGCCACTTATCGAGTATTAACGTTAACCGCACAAAAAATAAAATGAGTATTGTGAATGAATAGCTATAAATTTGAAATAAGAAATAAGTGATGCATTGAGTGTTTTCAGTTCTATTATACACTATATAACTTTTGAGTAAATGAATATTACATTAAAATTGATACAAAAATACTTCACTGTTAAAAAGTAAAAATTATTACTATTTTTACATTTTAAGAAGAGACCACGATGGCAAAGTGAGCATAATTAATGAAAACATCATTAAAAAACTCGAAAGTTTAATAAAGTTGTCGAGATAGCAACATTCATGAAAAACATTTCTACACTTAACATTTTCTAAAGTGTTCATAGTTAGGTTACATTTTTATAACGTTAATGATACGTAACATAATACATATTTATATAATAATAATAATATACTTTATTGCACATTTAAATAAAGAACAAAATTTACATTACAAGCAATTATAGTAACAAATTGTACAACCAGGCGGTCTTATTGCTAAAAAGCAATCTCTTCCAGACAACCTGATAATGAGAGGGATATTGCTTTTCAGATGGGCAGGTGGTATATAAATATAAATAAGTAAAAAAAATATCATTTTTTAAAATTATCTTTTATACATAATCAATACATATAATAAAAATGTAAATGTAATATGTTTGTGTACGATAATCTCTGCGGTTTTCACTAATATATTGTAATAAGCTTCACTTAACATTTGATGTTTGTTTCATGTCAATCGGTTCATAAATTAAAAAAATTATGCCAATTTAAAACAATCACGTTGAACATGTAAAGTCACTTTTCCACGCGGACGAAGTTGGGAGTATAGCTAATTTGTCTTAAAATAAGGACCAAGAAAAAATAACCAGTTTGGTACAGTATTCGGAAATTATGCAGTATTTATATTTCAGCAACTCTTTTTTTATATATACATATTTAACTAGTCTTCTAAACATTCCTACATTTGGGTGACATGTGTTTTATGGCTTAAAATATTGTTCAATTTGTGTTGCGTACTTGTAAGCTACTTGACTAAAAATCACGTTGCGTCAAGAGGAAAGACTAACAAGACACTGGTTCATTTAGTTGTGAAGTTTTTACTCGAAAGTTAAACTTTATAAAGAAGTATTTGTCTAAATTATTACGTGATTTGAGTTTTAAATCGAATTTCTTAATGATTTGCAGCATTTTCTAGTATTTCTTTAAGATTTTTTTAAAGAATATCTATTTTATTGAAAAAAAGTTAAAATAAATTGCATCGCTTCCAGTATATCAGGGAAAAAAAGACTAACCTGGAGAAGGGTCCGTTGTCGATTCAGCCCTCAAAACTACTTCATCTAGGAACATTGTATCAAGTAAGTTGAAAAAGATGGCACGGAGAAGCAAAATATTTCTCTTATTTCTCCTGTTTTAGAAAAGGATTAAAGCGTAAACACACACTATTTCTAATGCTTTTTCGTATTTACTCTGTTATTATAAAGAAGAAAGATTAGTTTTTTTTTTACAAACTCTGGTTTGAAACATTTTTTCAAAGGAGAAATCGTGTAGTTGTGTAAAGTTATTAATAAATGTACCTATATATAATAAATGTAGATGTAACAAATAATTACATATGTAAATAAAATTTAAAGAAAATAGTAATACAATATCGGTCACAATGCTAATTTCACGTTTAACTATAATTTGTCCTAAGTATTTTTAAAATTGCGCTAATATTTCACAGATAATTCGTTAACTTATCGACGCTTGTCAGACGTAGAAAAAGTTGAAAATGTTCAAGACAGAGATAAGTCTAGTTGTGAAGTGTATTAATATTATCTCACTGACTTGGTTGAGGTTTTTATTTAGTTCTCCTATTTCGTATGTGTTTTTACATTATATTGCAGATAATTAATGGGAATTTATTATAATGTAAAGTTTTTTCGATAAAATACAATTATAAATTCAAGCATACGCTCGAAAAAACATTATTTATAAGTACTCATGTAGTTTTTTATGTTTTTATAAAAATACAATTTTAAACATCGAAAATAGATTATGAATTTGTAATAAGGATCTTTTTTTGAACTGGTTAAATAGCAAATGAGGCTGGCTGTAATAGACAGAAAACCTACTCCTTTTTTATTTTTCTAACGTACTATACAACCCAACTCAATCAAATTGAAATCAAAAGTCCAACGTGTGGGCCGAAGCCTGATGACTACTTTATAAATCCTAAATATTAGTAAAGTCGAAAATTAGTCATTAAGTATTTTATGAATAGCATAATATGTTTTTTATATTTATAAATATTCATTAAGTTAAACATATTTTTATATACTTTCTTCTTTTATTAGTTTCAAAAAGGTCCCTGTTCAACCATAAGCGTTGTAATTGATTTGACACCGAATGGACAAGCCATGGCATAATTCCATTATTTTCTGTTTCTATAAAATTTTGCCCTATTTTATACAACCAAATAATGTTTTTAATAATAATTTAGCAGAATATATTTGTATACACCAGTATTTAAAATAATCAATTATTATTTCGATAAGCAGCAACATATTTAATAAGTCCTGTGTGGTTACGGCAGTAAGAATATAAGAGACGACTAAGGGATAACACTGTACCACTACCACCTTGGAACTTAAAAAGCCAACCGATGGCGGGTTAACCACCCAACTGCTGGTTTTGAAATATACAGGGCGGCAGACGGTCACCAACCTGCCTGCCCAAACACACATGAGTTCACGCCATTTATGCGCGAACTTGTGGAGACCTATGTCCAGCAGTGGACTGCGATAGGCTAAAGTGATGATGATGATGATGATGATATTTAATAAATATACAAAAGGAACTATATATTCTGGTATTATATATGAATTTAGCGTAAAGAAACTATACAATAGCGATGAATGAATTAAGAAAATCCCGTAAAGATCTATGTAAAACTGGTGTATAATGATTTAGTTGTTATCTTACTTAGTAAATAGTTAAAACATGAAGTAGTATTGTCCACTAGTGGACTGCGATAAGCTGAAGTGATGATGATAATGATGATATGTAATAAATATACAAAAGGCACTATATATTCTGGTATTATCTATGAACTAGCTGGTACTCGCGACTTCGTCTGCGCAGGATTAGTAAGTAGTTCGAGTAGCTTATTATCTTCTCAATATCTATCATTACATCAAAATTCATGGAAATTGGTTCTGCGACATGAAAATCAAAGGGTTACTACCAAATGTGCATTAGAAATGTATTATCAATTTTTATTGTATTTATGGTTCACTGTTTTTGCGATAATGGCTAACTCATAAAAGATATGCTGTCGTGGACTTTTTTGTACGACTAATTAAGATAAATATTGCTCTTGTACATTATATACGTGTAAACTCTACAGTTTTTGCAGCGTACGCCAGAATAGATAGTAGATTTTTCTGACTTACGTGATAATTATCGTTATATTTTGGACAATTTACACACTATCTTTAAAATTATAGCCTATGTGTTATTCTAATGTGTAAGCTTTATTATTGTAAGCTTTCATTAAAATCCATTGGGTAGATTTTGCATGAAAGAGGAACAAACATCTATACATCCATACATACAAACATTCGCGTTTATAATATTAGTAGGATTTATCATAAAGAAATTATACAATAGTGTAGAATGATTTTTTTTTAATGTCACTAGGTCGGCAAACAAGCGTACGGCTCACCTGATGGTAAGCAATTACCGTAGCTTATAGACACCTGCAACACCAGAAGCATCGCAAGCGCGTTGCCGACCCAATCCCCAATCCCCCCAGGAGCCAGGAATTAACACAATCCCGTAAAAATCTGTGTGAAACTGGTGTTTAATTATTATTTAATGGTTAATCTACTTAGTAAATAGTTAAACCATGAATTAGCATTAGTTAGTTGTTAGTTATTAAAGTAATTAATACCTCTCTCACAGCAAATCCTCTTGAAGTTCGTACCAAAGTTGCCTTTTGTACAGAAAACAAGTTGGAAGCTTTTCTATTTTACCTTTTGATCTTTTATAAATATTTTTTATTCATCCAACCAGTGGATTTATGGTTTGTTGTTTTTCTTTTGAGCATTAAAGGTACGTAGAAAATTATAGCAATGGCCACACACGCTTGGTACAAATTTTTATAAAATGTAATGTTATTCGGAATTTAAAATATATGTGTGAAACCTAATAGTTAAGCGGGTACACTATTAACAAAAGTTAATGAACTGAACTGAGCTGTAAACGTCTCACAGTTTTGCAAACAACTCTTTTCCACATAGAAAAAAGGATAAACAACGTTTCCTTACAATTATTCACTAAGGATTGGTAAATAAAGACTACCTAAAAAAAATAAGTAAAACCTAATTAGTGAAGTTAGCAAACAATTAAGAAAATTAGGTAAAATGAAGCTACTTAATTCGAGATAAAGCTTAAAGATTCTATGCAATTCGAAGGCCAAGTATCTGAATAAATTAACTGCTTACCTTGATCATGGCGTTTAAGTGACTTTCTTATCAATCTTAAAATCTTCTTCGATAAAAAATGTTTTTAAATACATTAGTCTATGTTCTTTTAGCAAAAAACCTCTAATTATATCTTGTGCTTTCTCTATTATATTTAGTTATATATTTTAAATAAATAAAAAAGAAGAAACTTATGTTGAGTTTATTTATCAGAATAGATAGAATTATTACTTTAGTATAAAAATTATAACAACTCTCTTTTGATATACAATTTCAGTGTTAGTTTTTGTTCTCATAATTGGATAGGCATTGTTTACATTAATATATTAAAACAGTTTCATTGTAACTAATATGTATTGTTTCGCTGCATATTTTTTTAGATAAATTGAAAAATATATAAATTAAGCACTAATATGAAGAACACATATTTTCCAGGTTTATAATAAGTTTATAAGTTTATAATATTTTTACATAATATACGAATATAATTTACGCGTAGGTACCTACGTCTTTTACGCTGATTTAATTTTGTCCCAATAATAAGTTTTTTTAATATGTATTCAAAATATGTTTGACAATGAAAACATTAATACAAGGTTTTAACAGTATTACAAATGATTTATAAAAATAGAATTTGGATCAGCTACGACAGACGGCCTCATCGCCAATACAGCGATTTCTCCCAGGCAACCTTTGGGCAGTGGACTAAATAATGTGTGTGGGATGGGGCGCAAAAATGTTATGTAACATACACATGAACACATTAAACATTTCCGAATGTTTTGAAATGAAATCTTTTAAAACAACGAAACAGCAGTGACATTGAGAGCGATATTTACTTCGCTTTTAGTGTAGTAAAATATACGGTATAATAGTATACAAGCATTTAAACATACGATACGAACAGCAAGCGTCAATTTATGTTTTGATTTTAGAGTTTTAAAGTTGTAGTCAATTACAATTTGATTAATTAAAAAGAATAGTTTAATTTTGAAATGTCATGGTAATTAATCGTTTTGTAGGATTAAGCACTTCGGTTTTTACTTATTTCTCTTTTTGACATGTTTCACAAAATAAAATGATCGCAAAAAAAGTCAAATACTATAAAAGTTAAATAAAAATTCATAATAATTTAAATTAATTTCCTAAAAGTGATTAAAATTTTTAGTTACTATTTTTCTTACGTGTTTTTATTTCCATTTTTATTGGAACATTTCTTTTTGATTATATAATAACTTACATATCAAATAATTTATATACAATAATTTATAGAATATACGATAATTAATTATTTAAAAGGTTTATTACAAATTCATTTTACAATTAAAACAATCAAGACGATTTAATCTCAGTTGACCGTGAATATTAATTCTGCGCTAATATTACGTAAATTAAAAATGCCAATAACCGAAAGCTTAGAGATGACTAAACAAAAGAATTTATCATGTTGTAAATATAAAGCCATGGACAAAATATGGAACCGATTTAGATTAATGGATATTAAATCGCTCGATTACGTTGATATTTTTAAAACGTAATATGTTTTGTTTTTTGTTTTATCGAAACGAGATTATTTAGTCCATAGAATTTCTAGTGTCTTTAACATTTCTATTTTATGCCTGGTGTTGAAGGAAGATATAGTGAAGAAGCCTGATTCTCTCTAAAAAAAAATATTTTTTTATGATGTAAGTATCTGTGTACTAACTTAAATAAGTGCTGTGTGGCTACGGCACTAAAGAATTTAGCCACCCCCTCTCTTCCCGTGGGTGTCGTAAGAGGCGACTAAGGGATAACAAGGTTCCACAACCATCTTGGAACTTAAGAAGCCGACCGATGGCGGGATAACCATCCAACTGCTGGCTTTGAAATACACAGGCCGAAGACGGGCAGCAGTGTCTTTGGTGCGACAAAGCCAGTACTGCGGTCACCAACCCGCCTGCCCAGCGTGGTGACTATGGGCAAAACACATGAGTTTACGTTATTTTTGACGTAAACTTGTGGAGGCCTATGTCCAGCAGTGGACTGTATAGGCTGTAATGATGATGATGATGATGATGAACTTAAATAAATGATATTTAACATGTATTTAACATGTATTATATTCTGACTGAGTTGTTAAACAAAACAAAAAACAAATACAAAAAACTTTTTTACTCAAATTCAGAGGTGTTTTTATAAATGAAATGAAATTAAAAAAAATATGTGGCTATGAAGTGATTGTACACATAACAAGCGTCAAAAAATATATAAATTCTAAAAAAAAAACGAAAAAAAAGTTAGAGTAATAAAATATTTGAGCAGCCCGTTGGCGCAGTTTGCAATAACCCCGCTTACTGCTCTCTGCGATGTAATATTTGTATGTATACGTAATACATATTATGTATTTTATCTATCGCTTCATGTAGGAGAAGAATTAGAGCATAATCCACCACGCTGCTCCAATACGGGTTGGCGGATATATTCTCTACTATGAGTAACGATCGTTATCAGGTGTATATGATAACAACCGGGACCGACGGCTTAACGTGCTTTCCGAGGCACGGTGGGGTGACCCACTAGGACTGTACAAACACCCAGACTACGGCAAACACCTGTATGGCCAATACAAATGTTTGTCATGTGCGGGGATTGAACCCGCAACCGCCAGCGCAACAGGTACAATCCATGGCTGTGACATCTGTGCCAACGCGGCGTTTATCTATATTTATCAAAAAAAAAAGTCAGCTGTAACAGTTAACTATTCCCTATGATATAATCATTAAGTTGCTCTCCATAGAAACCAACTGATGTATTACGACCGATTTTCGGTCATAGTGACCACGGTGTGCCCGGAGATGGCTTATATAGCCGATTTTCGCAGCAAAGTCTCTTTGCATAAAGTGGGCAAGTGAGCTTACCGCTCTCATAATTATAGTGAATGGCGGCGAGTGGACGGTCTTTGAGCTCATCGCGCTAGGCGTCGAGTGCAGCTAAACGCTGTTCCTCAAATTCGTGAATTTGCTTCTTCACAATCTTGCGCCATTCCGGTTGCTCTGCTGCCAAGCTCTCCCAGCGAGAGGGCTTTATATTGCATCTTTTCCTGTGACGCTTCAGAACATCTTTATATCTGAGGAGTTGTCCGCTATACTTTCACTGGCTCTCCTCCAGCTCAGAGTAAAAGATGCGCTTCGCCATTCACCCCTCCGCCATCCGTGATACGTGACCGCACCACCGAAGTTGCTGACGCATCAAATATGCCTAAATGGCACCAACATTGGCGCGTCTTAGAACTTCGGTATTACGTACCCGATCGGACCATCTGATCTTTATAATGGTGCGCAGGCATTTTAGGTGGAATCGATCGAGAGTGCGTATATGGCGACGATACACACAGCATGTCTTGGAAGAATAGAGAAGATTTAATAAAAACTATAATAACGAAAACGAGTCAAAAATTATTTCTTGGGTCAAGCTTGATATCACGTTTTTGTAAACAAGATGTGCTGGTGATATGGGTACATCTACCGCTTATGACAATCGTTTGTATACTCTATATATCTATAGTGAATACTTTCAGTCAGTCAGTCAGTTTAGCCTATCGCAGTCTACTGCTGGACATAGGCTTCCCCAGTTTCGCGCATGATATTTCGGTTTTCCGCAATCCTCATCGAGCCTACATAGGCATCTTACGTGGATCGTCGATCCGGTGGACCGGAGGACTACGTTTGCTGCGACCTCCACTCAAGGGCACGTGTGCTCCAACGGCCAACGGTCCTGCGACACAGATGTCTAGCCCACTGCTACTTAAGTAGTTAAATTCAACTTGCTAATTCTGTGGGCTATGTCGGTTACTTTCATTCTCTCGCAGATAGTCTCATAATCCTAACTTTGAGAAAAACCCCAAGCATAGCCTGTGGATACTTATATCATAAAATTTATTTAGAGATAATCAGGCTTTTCTACAATGTATTCCTTCAGTGCCAGGCATGAAATAGAAATTTTAAACAAACTAAGAACCTACCTGCAAATCTATCTTAGCCGGATTTTATCTCCCCGATCTGTCAATTAAACTCTAAGATTTCAATGAACTAAATAACCTCGTTTCTTTAAAACAATCAACACAAGCAGTTTTTCTGTAAACAGACACAACAAGCACCGCACACCACCACATTTTTTGTGCTTGTTGAGTCTGTCTTTTTCAACTATATGACACCATTATACGAGTACTTGAAGCCGTTAAGTATGATGCGTTTAGTTACTTATTTATCTGTCAAAAGCCATATACCTAAAAACTAACACTTAACATAATTAGTTTTGGCAGTAGCTTGTCACGTTTATTTATTTATAATTTTATTAGTAAGTAGTTTTAGTTAGTAGGTATGAAGAGCACAAAACGTTCGAAAGGGATTTCAAAATAAAAACAACATCTTCTAAAAGGAAAACAAAAGGAATTAATTTAATCGGATGCAATAAATGTTCTCGATTGAGTTCTGTTAAACAATTATTGTTGGGAGTTGAAAGATCGGACTGATAATTGTTAAAACAACACCACGGAGTTATCTCGACGTAATTAAATAAACATTTCAGTCTTAATGTAATTTGTGAGAGTTTATCCTTCAATACAATCTATAGATTACAATGTTTACAATATAATATAGTGTTTACAGAAGATCAAATATTGGTAAATACTAATTAGTGAGTACTAATACCATGAACATAGTTCTATGTTGTAATTTTATTTATGTCTATCAGCAACATATTATATAAAAAATAAAAAAGTACATAATCATAAATTTTTCAATTTAATTGATATTTTAACAGACTTCAAAAAAGAGAGAGGTTACTCAATTCGACCGTATATATATATATATATATTTACGTATGTTCGGAGATAACTTCGTCGTTTATGAACCAATTTTGATCATTCTTTTTTCGTTGGAAAGAAGATATCCTAAGTGTGGTACAATGATAAGGAAATAAGGATCTAATGATGGGATCCCAGTGAAATCGAGGGAAACCCTCGAATATCCGCATAAATTTTTACTGGGTGTACCGATTTTGATGATTTTTAATTTAATCGAAAGCCGATGTTCGTTATGTGGTGAAATTTAAATTTTATCGAGATCTGATTACAACTTTTGGAGTAATCTTTGATAACGCGTAGTTACTTGACTATTTTTTCGTCGATCTACGTTGTATTACTCGTCGATGTAATTGAAGTCGGTTTTTTTTCGTTTGCGAGCAAACACAATTATTACATCACTTCATATAATATAATAAATATTCATTTAAAAGTGCCATGTCAAGCTAAGTCAATTTGTCTTTGTTGAGTTTTAAGACGTTGTTACGTGGCATTTTGTAAACTAATTAAAGTTAAGTCTTTGTAACGTGGATGAGAGTTGAATTTCTTAACCGTAAATCTTGAGGGCGATCTGTCCTGCCGAATAATAGCAATATTCTTCTTTACTGGTTTAAAATGTATTTTCAAACTTGAGTAAAATGTACTGAGGCTATGAATATATATTCTTTTAAGGTATAATACCTTAAAAGAAAGCAGTTTATACATTAAGGGATTATTTAAAAAAGAAAATATGAAATTACAAATAATTACAATAGGTATACGTTTTTAAATTATATTATATTTCGATAATCAATAATTAACCAATTATAATTCTGTTAATGCGTTTAAATATGAATACTATTTGTATGTAACAATGAAATATAGTTGTAAAATAAAGAAATAATATTTTAAAATCGAAATAGTTATTCAAAAAACGGAGTTAAATAATTGTGTTTGCTCGCAAACGAAAAAAAAACCGACTTCAATTACATCGACGAGTAATACAACGTAGATCGACGAAAACATAGTCAAGTAACTACGTGTTATCAAAGGTTACTCAAAAAGTAGTTATCAGATCTCAATAAAATTTATATGTGACCACATGACAAACATCAGCTTTCAATTAAATTAAAAATTATTAAAATCGGTACACCCAGTAAAAAATTATTGCGGATTTTCAAGAGTTTCCCTCGATTTCTCTGGGATCTCATCATCAGATCCTGGTTTCCTTATCATGTTACTAAACAAGGGATATCTTCTTTCCAAAAAAAGAAGAATTATCAAAATCGGTACACCCAGTAAAAAGTTATTGCGGATTTTCAAGAGTTTCCCTCGATTTCTCTGGGATCCCATCATCAGATCCTGGTTTTCTTATCATGGTACTAAATTAGGGATATCTCCTTTGTAACAAAAAAAGAATTATCAAAATCGGTATATCCAGTAGAAAGTTATGCGGTATAATATAACGTAGGTCGACGAAAAAAGCGTCAAGTAAAAACGCATTATTAGATATAGCTTGAAAAGTAGTTGTTAGATCTCAAATAAATTTAAATGGGACCAATTGGCACACACCACCTTTCGATTAAAAGAAAATTTGTCGAAATCGGTCCACACGGGCAAAAGTTCTGATGTAACATACATAAAAAAAAAAAAAAAAAAAAAATACAGTCGAATTGAGAACCTCCTCCTTTTTTGGAAGTCGGTTAAAAATACTTATAAAAATTGGCAATCTATAGAGTAGGTCATTTCATTAAAAACGTTCAACTTGTACCGTGTACGGGCGCACCGCATTCAACGAGCAGATACAGCTTATCTCACTAATGGTAGTATAGAGGCTGCGTCGAAAACGAAATTTCTCGTTATAGGATTATAATTGGATGTATTTACCTTTTCCAGTGTTCACTCGTATCTGTAACAGAAACAATAACGCTAAATATATTTGTTTTATACATTTATATTATTGTGTAAAATTTTGTAATCACGTATGATGTTAGTTATTTGTATCTTGTTTACTTATGTTAATAATATTTTTTGAAGTAAATAATCTTCTTTACGTACGTTAGACTTGGTGAGTAAGTTGGTGAATGCGCGAACCGAACGGAAGTTGAGAGGGAAATAAAAAATGGGGAATATAGAAAGTTTTACTTCAATAGTGTGATCTAAAGCATAACTTTTTAACCGACTTCCAAAAAAGGAGGAGGTTCTCAATTCGACTGTATTTTTTTTTTTTTTTTTTTTTTTTTTTTTTTTTATGTATGTTACATCAGAACTTTTGCCCGTGTGGACCGATTTCGACAAATTTTGTTTTAATCGAAAGGTGGTGTGTGCCAATTGGTCCCATTTAAATTTATTTGAGATCTAACAACTACTTTTCGAGTTATATCTAATAATGTGTTTTTACTTGACGCTTTTTTCATCGACCTACGTTGTATTATACCGCATAACTTTCTACTGGATATACCGATTTTGATAATTCTTTTTTTGTTGGAAAGGGGATATTCCTAGTTTGGTACCGTGATAAGGAAACTAGGATCTGATGATGGGATCCCAGAGGAATCGAGGGAAACTCTCGAAAATCCCTAATAACTTTTTACTGGGTGTACCGATTTTGATAATTTTTAATTTAATCGAAAGCTGATGTTTATCATGTGGTCACATATAAATTTTATCGAGATCTGATAACTACTTTTTGAGTAATCTTTAATAACGCGTAGTTGCTTAACTATTTTTTCGTCGATCTACGTTGTATTACTTGTCGATGTAATTGAAGTCGGTTTTTTTTTGTTAGTAAAAACTTTATTTTTAATTTATTAACGCTCAAGAATGTCTATAGAGTAATTAAGTTACTAACTTAGGTTGTAATAGAAAGGTTAGAGTTATGGAAAAGTTTAAATGAGGGTATCTATGTCAAGAACGTTAACTATACTTTCAAATTGACTGAAAGTGTTCTGTGTAAGGACTTGACAAAATGCACGTAAGGGACCCCACCGGGGGCTACCCTGCAGATCGGAGAGGGGAGGGCCAGGATGAGCTCCCAAATCAAATATCTGGGGCTCATTCTTGACGGAGGGTGGACCTTCGGCCCACACTTCGCTGTGGTGGGACCGAAGGTCGTGAAGGTGGCGAGTGCACTGGGCAGACTCCTCCCGAACCTCGGAGGACCCAGCGCCGCCTGCAGGCAGCTATATTCCGGAGTCTGCCGGAGTATGGCACGGCTGCTTTGGTGAATACTTGTGTCGGACGGCCCAAAGGGAGCCGACGACTGAATGTCACGATTGTGGCGCGGCGGTGGACTCTGCCCAGCACACCCTCGAGGTGTGCCCGAGATGGGCGGCGCTACGTCGCGATCTGACGACAGTCCTCGGAGGGAACTTGTCACTGCCGAGCGTTATCACCGCGATGCTCGGCGACGACGAGTCCTGGAAGGCGATGGTCTCCTTCTGCGAGACAGTAATGTCCCAGAAGGAGAACGACGAGCGGATGAGAGAGGGGGCCGCCGACGAGGCCTCCGTCCGCAGGCGACGAACGGGGGTGCGTAGGAGGCGCTACTTAATGCGTTTCCAGTAACGCCCCTGTGCCCATGTCGGGCCGGGATGGGAACCCGGTCCTGTTAGACATAGCGTCGTCGGGATTGTTCAGAGGTGAGCCGGACAGTCCCATGGAGGAGAAGTCTGGTCTTTTCGCCGAGGCCAGCCTGTCACTGGAGGGATCCTGTTGCCTGCAGATCCAGGACCCTCCAATTAAAGCGGCTGAAGGCTCCCGCAGGGGTTTTGGTCGGTAGTGCACCCCCAAGTGCTAAGCTGACATACGGTCTAGGAATGCCTACCCGGGCATCCTGGATATCACCCGTAAATGGGTTACCCTGCGATATCAAAAAAAAAGGACTTGACAAAATGTAGAAAAAAAAACACATACGCGGTATTGATAACAGCAGTTACAAAACAATTAAGCTATAATTATAAAGTTAATTTATTTATTAATTTTATTAGGCAATCAATAAAAATAATAAAAATATTTAAAAGTAATAATCAAGAAAATAATCAAATGTATAATAAGATTTTAAATTAACATGGTTATTAATGTCTTGTTCATGACACTGAAATATGCGGGTAGATGTTGACGACATAAGAAGTGTCCATAATGGACTATCTCCTTTACGTTTACTCTATACGTTTGCTGCGTAAGCACTGGTCACCACTACCATTGTCACTTTCACCCTTAGCAGATAATGTCGAAATATCGAGCTCCGTAAAATAAAAATAAAAACATGGTGAAATATCCCGTATTAAATAATTTTAGTAATCAAACGTAATTTCATCCGTCTATCTCTATAGGATCATTTTATATTCAGGGCGAGATAAAAGATGATATTTACGGCTCACACAAAGCGTTTGACAATGAGGGAATTTGTTCTTTGTTGAGAGAAATGAAAGGTGAATCGAAATGATCAATTTGAATGAAGATATTTTGTTATTGTTGTGACGCCTACGATGATAAAAAGCACACAATACAACGCATATACGTATTTTGTATGGATGTGATATATGAGATATTTTTGTTCATAGTCCTACATTTCTATTATTGGCCCTGTAAATAAGTTGAGGAATAAATCTAAAACAAACCTAATGTAAAATGCGTTACAATTTAACGTTATATAATGTTTAAGGTGTTATACACACGCAGCGCAATCTAAATCGTTTATTTTATTTTTAGTTATGACGTAGCTATTATCATTAGTTTATTAATTTTTTGTATCAATAATACACATGGATGTCCAGAATGGACTATAACGCGCTATGCGCCGATTGTCTCTTTCCAAAGGACGATATGCAATTTTTATGGCCGGGTACTGTAAATAATTATTAGTTAAATTGCTATTTGTAAATCAGCAAACTTATATTGCACTTGTAGATGTAACATTCAATTCGTACGTAAAAGTAACCCAAAATTAATTTGTACGTATGAAGGTACGCAATAACGCATACCTACTACTACCTACACGTATACCTACTTATATAAACGTGTGAAATATATTCACGCACAACCTTTGGAGGCTGGGAATACACCAAAGAAATTGTTGAATGACGCGGCTACAGCAGTGCTCTTCAATCATGCAAGCACTTTAGGAATTTCTTCAGGAATTTTTCGATTAAGCTCGTTCCGTACTATGTTACATGTACCGCAATCTTTGCCTGGCTGGCAACGACGTGACGGTATGGGAATACGGTTGACTTTCTAGCTTAATTGTGGTGGAAATTACTAGATGTGTTTTTGTAGTATTGTTTTCTAATATTTACGCAATTTTAATTATAACGTTATAGTAGATATTTGTTAACATTTTTAAGATTTTAACGATTTAGAGTAAGATAAAACTATTTAAATGGGAATGATTGACCCAGAAAATGAGACTAATAAAAATACTATTAAAACATGGATTAAAAAAAGTTTTGATTTGTAACTTGACCTATTGAACCACACAATAAAGGTGTAATATAATTATAACTTTGATTTGGTCTGATTTCAATTAATTTGGCCATCGAACAATATATAAATGTATATGACATACAGTTAAATTCCTTACTGGTAACTTTATTGATAATAAGATATTTATCAATAAAGTTTCCAGTAATAATAAAATGTTTGAACTAATTATATTTCATATCTACTTCATTTAACTGTAAGTTATTGTTTAGTTCTAAGAATGTATCCATATTATACAGTAGGCCTTTGCTTAGGAAAAGGAAAGGATTCATTATGAAAATTGTGAAAATACAAAGATTAGGATAATGTTGACACAGTGTAATTGAAAACCGACTCAAGGGATGTAATTAAAATGATCACAGGGTCAGATTAAAATGTTAATATTATAATTTTATAATATCTTAGGGGTTGTGTGAAAATTTTACTGTAGTCATATATATGTTTACGAAAAATTTTATTTAGATGAAAAGTATTTTGATAAAATATTTTCATACGAAATTTGATTACGTATTTATAATAAAAACGACATATCTCAATTAAAATGTATGCATTTTTTAATAGGCACGCAAAAATAAAATGATTATCAAATAAAAAACAAAAAAAAAAAAGAAAAACACTATTAGTGATAAGACCGACCACCTTTGTACTTTTTTTTTGTTAGAATTTTGTTATTTTACTTATGTAATTACAAATGTGCAATAAAGAGCTAAATAAACAAAAGATAATAATTAATAACGTAACTCATATATTGAAATCATAATTGAATTCACTTGGACTATACAGTTGCATAGACTTCATATTTTAGTTTTATCACGCTAGTCGCTCTTGTCATCATTTTAAAAAGCTAGTATTAGGTACCAGTAGTATCTTTTGTGCGAGCTTGTCATCGACAGATGGACTGGGCCATGTTACGTCTTTTTTTTCTTGGATATTTGCCGAACTAAGAACTAAGGCCGATACATGTTTTCCCACTTTTTTTTTAAATTTTACAAGAGAAATTGTTTTTCAAATAAATGGTATAATCTTCGGAGTTTTATGTTTGTAAATCGAATCTCGTCCAAATTTCGGGAAAAGTAGCCTTTGTGTAGCCTATTGTCATTCTAGTTTTCTTTTTAACATTATAGGTTCCACTTCAATCAGATAAGTGTTTTAACTTTGCATAAAAATGTAATAAACATCGATTTATACCTACATTCTAAGATTTACCCTTTCAAAGTAGAGAGTAGAGTGTAGTACACTTATTTACTATTAAGTATGTTAAATAAGAGTCATAAACACCTTTACATATAAGCACTAAGCTATGTTTTATTTCAATCTAATAACATAAATGAAGTATTCATCGTATATATTAGACTTTTTACGATTCGAAACAGACATCCCTGTGACAGACGATAGAAGAAAAATTATAGTTCAAAAAAACTAAAAAACCACGCTTTTAGCTGCTAATCGAACTAAAAAGTAGAAAATAATTTTTAATTACAAAGAGTTTATATTACAGTAGTAGAAGATCGAACAATCAATCACAATTAATTATTTCAAAATAAAATTATAATAAAATTTAGGTTGTAGTCTTTCGACTGATTGGAAGTTCCTTTTTCTATGTTTGCAGGACGCGGGCGTAGGTTATACTCGCACTCTTTACAGTACTATGTAGGTAGTACTTAAAGTGATTATAACAAAATTGTAATGCGATCCGATCCAATCTATCGTGTGGCATAGGGAGTAACTCAGAGCAGTGCCTAGGACTTGCGACCCAGGTGTAGGTTTAAGGAGATCTCCTTTGAGATGCGCATCAACGCTCACCTTCACTGCTCGAGTTATCCGCCATAATATGTAACAATTAATTCGTATGCACAAATTAATTATCGAATGAGTCTAGGTTAAGCTACTAGCAGGATACAACAAATGTATCGTGCCAAGCCAGAGCCAAGACTGCCTTAGCCGAGGTGACACCGTTCGTTTTATACATGTCAGAACAATTCGAGTAATATAATAAATGAGGGTAGGTGACTATCGAACGATGTGCTAGGTGGTGCGATCGTTGCATCTGTTGTTTAATAATTCCTTTCTAATTGCGTAAGACAGCGCTAATGCCGACAAGGTTATTAAGAGAATAATTCAATACAGAGTAAAAAACGTGGGGTGCATTTTACTATATTTTCATAACTTTTTACTATGTTTTTATAACTCTAAGCACGTAGATAGTTGCAAAGCGTGGTAAAAATGTCCGATGACGAATAGACAGCGAAGTAATAGGTCACCCTTAGTACAGAACTCTCTATAAAGTAAATAATTGTTCAAAAGAACTGTCAAAATATCTCGTTATCTTGAACTAAATACATTTCTTTAGTTGATGAAAGTAATGTCTAAAGTTTAAATTCATGTGGCCGTAAACGAGCTTCGTATATGTTGGGTGTGTTCAAACTGTTTTACTTGGTAAATTATGTTTCTATATACTTGTCCATTAGCTGTATGAATGCTCTGTATTTTATTAGCTTTATTTATATTAGAAGTGTAGAAGTGCCTAATAATAAAATGCCTATTTCCAATGCCAAATTCCTATTTCCCTTAGTCGCGCTATAATTTGAGAACGACTTTCTGGGTTGCATTCATTTTTACTTTTAAAGTTTTCTAGAACTTTGTAGAAGATTGTTATGTTATAAAAAATTAATAAAATTGCGCAGGTATGAAATATTTTAGAAAACTTAGGATTATTTAAACTTCGAGCTTCACACGTTTAACAGTTCGCAAGACAGGAGAGCATATTATGTTGCTAGGTAGTTTATAAAATTGAGAAGTTTCTCTTTCATTTTTATGCTCAAATTTGAATTTGAAACAATCCTTTATGTCAGATACTGACATTGTACAATTAAATGGAAAATACTAGTGAATGTTTCGCGTCGAAATGAAAAATTAGATGCATTGTAGGATTATACAGAGTTCATTCGACATAGTTTTTCATTTGCAGGTAAGTGGAAATATGAATGTGAATATTGCATACACGTAAAATCATACGAAATTAATTTTACATCATAAATAAACAAAAAATAAGTGATAAAACAACAAAGGTTTAACTGTGAATGGTATTCAGTTATTAAAGCATTCTAACGTTAGAAATACTTTAACTTGTAAGCTTCAACTAGTATAGTAATTTAATTGCGACGATTTCGTTTTACGAATTATTTTTAAACTATACACAATAATAAACGTATACTTGGTAGAAATTATTTTTTAAAAATTTTATACAATAAGAACCATTAATAGTTAAATTATTAGATTCCAATAAATGTGTTTGTCTATATCTGTTTTTTTTTTTAAATAAGTTAGGTACTCAATAAATTTTTGTCAAAATAAGCAAAAGTTTTTGCTCTTATTTAAATAAGTTCGTATAAACATTAACTACTTCCTAGGAAATATTTATGTATTTAACACATAAGTGACGATGATGGAATTATTAAAGACATAAAATGCACAAACAAGCTTAAAGCGCACACAAAAATACATAGTGAATTTTTTAAAAGTAGAAACGTGATACGTAAATGTAAACTTTGTTGATTACTTCCCGTAAAAGTACAGTTATAACTACTCGTTCCAACAGCCAATGGTCACTAAAAATATTATAGACGGGACAGTAGCTGATTCTCAAACAATAATAAAATCCTTATAAGACAAAATGAACAAGAAAAACAAAAATAAACTGGGTTTTCTTCACCCCTATCATAGTAATTTAATGTTGTTATCATTGCTGCTTTAAAAAAACAAGGGTCAAAACGTATAAAAAATCCTTACACAATTGGTCGAATCACGAGCCAAACTGTTATAAGAGTTTCTCCGTCTTCCGGTTTTTGTACTTCAATGAAGAGTTGGTAATTTTAGTCAAAGCAAACTTTCATCATTATCATCATTACAGCCTATCACAGTCCACTGCTGGACATAGGCCTCCATAAGTTTACGCCAAAAATAGCGTGAACTCATGTGTTTTGCCCATAGTCACCACGCTGGGCAGGCGGGTTGGTGACCGCAGTGCTGGCTTTGTCGCACCGAAGACGCTGCTGCCCGTCTTCGGCCTGTGTATTTCAAAGCTAGCAGTTGGATGGTTATCCCGCCACCGATCGGCTTTTTAAGTTCCAATGTGGTAGTGGAACTGTGTTATCCCTTAGTCGCCTCTTACGACACCCACGGGAAGAGAGGGGGTGGCTAAATTCTTTAGTACCGTAGCCACACAGTACAAGCAAAGCAAACTTTAAATAATATTATATTTTTGATTTATCTGAAGACATCTCGGATGTCGAAATCAATGAGATCAGTGCGCCATTTGGGCAGGTTGCAAATGGGATGGTCCCGGGGGATGACGGAATTACAACTGAGCTTCTTTAGGCCTTGGAACGTCTTGTCCTAAAAGTTTTAGCGGAGCTGCTTACGCCGAGTTGCACGAAACAAAATTAAAATTTAAGTAGAGATTAAACTAATTTAATCACAAGAATTTCATACAATTCTTGCGATTAAATTAGTTTAATCACTACTTAAATTTTAATTTCTTTTCGTGGAACTCGGCGTTAGTGACATAATTCACTATGGTACCATGCCTGGGCACAGGTGCATGGGTGCGATTGTGCTGTTCTTCAAGAGAGGAGATAAATCTATTAAGGAATTACAGACTGATCTCATCTATGAGTCTTTCTCATGAAGTTTTTTTAACAATGTACTTACTTGCATATAGAAAGTAATCGAACGTTTAAAATTCAATTTTATTGTTATTCGATTTAATATTTTTAATTAGTTAACTAAGTTTATCGTCATAATATTTATTCAAGCCTAGCTGTGACGAGCCCGCGACTTTTCCTTATGCCGCGAGATCGCAAAATTATTAAATAAATAAATTTCTAAAATAAAAGTAGCGTAAGTTACTCCTTATTACATCAGCTATCTGCCAGTGAAATTCCTGTCAAAATCGGTCTAACCGTTTCAGAGATTAGCCGGAACAAGCAGACAGACAAACAAACAGACAAAAATTGTAAAAAATGTTATTTTGGTATATATACCGTGTATACATAGATATGCATTTAGTAAAAAGCGATTATTTTAATATTACAAACAGCCATTCCAATTTTATTTATTTGTATAGAAGAGCTATGACAGTACACTAGTACAGTACAAACTTAGTTTCTGATACGTAACTGTAATGTGTTTAAGAGATAGAAACTGCGAAATGGGGTCAGGAACTTAAAGTTGATTTAAAGGATTTGATAAATGAAACGTTATTGAAGAGAACTAGAATTACCTAATGAAAATGTACGTGTAGGTAAATACCTAAATCTTGTAACTTCATCTTTGAAGTGATGAAACTTTCAAAATATAATAAACATCTATCTAATTCCTTAAATGAGTAGCAATAACACGAAGTTTGAGATTGATGGACCAGGGATCAAGGTCAGATCAAATTTTCTGAGTTTTCAAATATTTTTACGTTTAAATTAATATCGGTGCTAAAGAAATTTATGATAAGGAATCGTAATAAAATTTTGAGAAACCTGTATTAGATTTTCTAATTTGCCAATTTGTTACATAGCAGCTTGGCAGATGATGTATTTCTTTTTTTATGCAGGAAGTTATATAACGCTTACAAACAGAAAATTTCGAACCTAAGCCGATGAATAAAATATAACTTTTCGACCGGAGTTTTTTGTTTAACGAAGCTTAGTGCTTACTTACTTTATAGAACGATCTAATTTTCAGAAATTTCAATATTTCATCACCTAAATGCTTGTAACAGACGTGAAAGGTTATATGGTAGTGGTATACTTTTCCGAATTGGTGTTACAAAGCTTTTAGCTATTTATTATACCGTACGAATATCAAGCGCCAATTTATGATTATGATTTATGTATGTTTTTTCTTCTATATATTTATACGTGAAGCAAAAACTTTGTATCACTTGTTACGAAAATTGCGCGGACGGAGGAGAGGGAGACACTTATAGTTAATATGGAGAAGTAGTGAAGAACGCTAATATTTTTTTTTAAATTATGCATAAAAAGTACATTAAATCAATAAAAAAAATTACACACACTACCATATATTTGACATGTGTGTCGCATATACTTATACTCTTGTTTATTATTATAGAAGTATCGTCTTTGAGAACAGAACCTTAATAATATTCAAACTTATAATTTATATTAATTTTGCCCACTGGGCTTGACCACTAGTAAATTATAATTTGATTGATTTGACGGAAAATGATATTTTTAAATATCACAGGAAATCATCAAATCACATGTCGAAGGACGAAGAGCGATCGGCAGACCGAAAAAGCGATGGATGGATTGTGTGAGTGAGGATATGAGAAAGAAAGGAGTAAGCGCTGGAGTGACGAATAATAGAGAGGAATGGAAGAGGGAAACATGTTGTGCCGACCCTACATAAGTGGGATAAGGGCAGGAAGATGATGATCAAAGGAAATCATGCTTAGGCAGTAAAATCTAGCCGAGTCGAACCTTACACACATATTTTTCTTAAAATTATACTACTTTCAAACTAAAAAGTGCTTGTGATAGAAAAAAGTATATGAACTTTCAGGTTGTTGAAATATTACAATAATAATATTTTCACAAAGTCATGATATTTAAATACGTCGTAAAAAACCTTTCTATCGCTACCTCGATCGGTATTTACATTAAATTACCGTACAAAAAACAGAACATTAAGCTAAAAAGCAGAATATACGTATATACATATATTTTTATTATCATATTGTTTCTGTGGGAAGGAAAATACAAGGAGTTGAAAGTTTTATTCGCTTCTCTGAGCGTGTTTCAATGTTTATTTAATCTAGTATTACGAATTATTTTACTTATATCACTATAAAAAATCTATGATTAAACATATCACTTCTAATTTCACATAATAAATCTATCTGTTGTGTGGCTACGGCAGTAAAGAATATAGCCACCCCATCTCTTCCCGTGGATGTCGTAAGAGGCGACAAAGGGACAACACAGTTCCACTACCACCTTGGAACTTAAAAGCCGACCGATGGCGGGATAACCATCCAACTGCTGGTTTTGAAATACATAGGCCGAAGACGGGCAGACGCGTCTTCGGTGCGACAAAGCCAGCCTTGCGGCCACCAACCCGCCTACCCAGCGTGGTGATCATGGGCAATACACATGAGTTCACGCCTTTTTTTGGCGCAAACTTGTGGAGGCCTATGTCCAGCAGTGGACTGTGATAGGCTGAAATAAATGATGATGATGATGAATAAATAAATAAATAAATAAATAAATAAATAAATAAATAAATAAATAAATATATATACTTGGGCACTTGGAGAAGACAATAGAAACCAGTGAACAGGTAATTCTGTTACAATTATGAATATAAAGTTAATAGGGAATTTTCAGTATATGAATGTTACCGCAATGGACGGCTTTCCGGTATTCGGGTCTAAATTAATTAATTTATGGATCGTGAACGAGTTCGTATTTCTGTAATCTTCTATTAAGGTCAATACGGAATAACTTATGATGATCTTATAAAGAAATATAAAATAAGTATTTTTTAAATATATTTTATGTTAAAGCCTATTATAGTTCAAAAACTAAATTAATGAAGTTACATATTATTTTGTAAATTACTACAAAATGTAATATTTGTACTTTAGAGTCATTAGACTTTTTAAAAGCTCTTTTCCAAACAGAAATTGCTTACAATCATAGTCTCAGCTCGCAGGCAAAAATTACTTGAGTTCAAATGTAGCAGTGCGTGAGATTTCTTGAAAAATTATTTTGATAAAAATGCGAAATGAAAAACTCTCATTGTGGGTTAACGAACCGCTGGAAGGAATGAAGTTAAGCCTCCGCAATTTTCTTTTATTTTGAACAAAGAATTTTATTTGGTTATTTTCGTAAATGAAAATTGTATATAACTTTTTTACATTTGACAACTAGCTAGAACTTATAAAAAAGTGAAAATTAAAATAATGAAGTTAATTTTTTTATAACATATTAAATATTTTAAAAGTTTTATTGTCATTATACAATATTGTCAATCGATTATAATATACGTATATGTACACACACACACGCACACACACACACGCACGCACGCACGGACGGACGCACGCACGCACACACACACATCAGCCTATTGCAGTCCACTGCTGGACGTAGGCCTCCACAAGATCGCGCCAAACATTCCGGCCACACTGGTAATCAAAATAGCCGGGAACTAAGGGCCAAAATTTTTGAAGCGTAAGTACTCATGAGTTTTGCCCGTTGTCACCACGCTGGGCAGGCGGGTTGGTGACCGGTATATGTATAATGGTTAAGTAAATATTTCCAATATATGTAATCTATTCATATAATTATTTGGTATTTGTTTGTATGTGTACGATATTTTCTAAGTAATATTAGAATCGTAATAAATAAAATAAAAAATATATAGCCTAACCGTGTACCATAAAATTAGTAAGAAGAGTGACGAAAACTGTCGTTTAGTGTATTTATCACTACTGTACGAATTTATTGTCCTAAAATAGTTATTACAACGTATCTAAGTTACCGTGCTAAATGGATAAAAATTTTTTTAGAAAAAATACTCCGCTTTGTATTAACATTGGTTCTATAATTACTATTGTACTTTGCTGTCTTAAAAAAATGTATTACAACAATGTAATACTTACCTACAAGTTTACAATACTGTATCAATGAATAATTTTTAGTAAAAATATACCATTTGTATATGCAAAACGGGACTTCGTTAGTGCTGGTTTAACTTTTTTATATATAGAGAAAATCTAATTTTCTGTATTCGATTCTGATTTAAAACTTTCTGAATATGAAGGAAAAATGATAGTTATGGATTAAAACTTTAAAGCCGATCGCCGTAGATCGATGCAGCCGTTTCCTTGAGCAATCTGATTGTAATTTAACTTACCAGAGATAAATTTACTGACATAAAATAAAGTTTAATTTTAATTCACCTAAAGTTGAAATCAGTAAACACGTATTAATATTGATAACGGTTTTACATTTACAATTGTATCATGGATATAAAAATATGATTATTCCCGTTGTACTAGTGTTATGTTTTTTTTAAATGACATGACTTTGTTAGATAATAATTAGTTTCTCTTTTCTTTATCTTGAGAACGAGTTCGTTAGAGACCAGCTCTGGTAATACCTTCATGCGCATGTACACTTAGTTATACAAACATGTAACAATTCCTTGAGAATTCAGCAAAGTCTATACACTTTTATTAAACATTTAGATTTTAGTGGTAACGTAATTATGTTAAATTTCTTAATTCGTGTAGTTTGTTACAAAAATAACGTATTTTATTCCGTTCGTAACAAATTCTATTGAAATATGATAGACGCTTTCTGCTGCCTCACTAATAGAACAATTACGATGGGGGCTTTACCCATCAAGTAGCTAGATTTATAGAATGGAATGGCGCGGACTCAGCCACAATGACGCCTTCCCTTTTTAATAAGATAGTGTCGACCCAAGTTACATTTGGCGCTTGAGTTTCTTTGATTTAAGATCATGTTTTCTTTCGGAAATTGTTTCAAATGATAAATTACGAATAACCTGAATGGCAATTATATTTATTTTTATAATTCTAAACATTTTTTATAATATTAATAATTTGGAAATTGTTCAATTTCATTAATTTCTAGTTGTAAGGAACACTGACACTACTTTTTAGTAGTGTCAGTTTGACACAAATATTTCGACAATGTCATGTTGGGATTGTTGTTATTTATTATTCTCTGTCAAAAAAAAAATGTTAGGACATTGTTATGGATTGAATATTTTAATAATACTAAAATTTGTTACAAATAGTTTTTATAATCCAAAGAATAAGCAAAAGCTCTGTTTAAAATAAAATAAAAAACACCCGAGGATGTCACAGACATAACACTTAACCCACTGTGCATTATTAAGGAAATGACGAGGAAATAATCATATAATGATAGTAGATCGCCGACCGCTGTGACGATTATCGCAAAAGATACAAGATTTTCTGTAAAAGGAAAGACGAAATAAAAACTTATTTCAGATTAAGCTGTACTAAACTTAGCTGGATGTTTATTATGATTTTATCTCTATAGGTATTTAGCCTACCTTACATTTTTAAATCTTACGTACCTATGTAAAAAGTAAATATAGTATTAAGAAATATAAAAAAGTAGCAGTCTTCCGTTTCTCTTCATTTCTTATTGTATTTTTAATTATACTATGTATTTCATAATATAATTATTTTTGATCTTGGCGGAACTAAAACTAAATGAAATAGAATAACTAATAATAAATTAATGAAATAATGAAAATAGAAGTATTTAATTCCATAGTGCGTTGTGTTAAAAACAAAAACATTAAATAATAGTGAACTAAATATATGTATTAAATGCTATAAATATTTAAAGTAACACTAACAATATTTACTTCATTGCATATCTATTCGCTATGATACATCTGTTCTATCTTTTCATATTATCGTACTAATGGCTATTTAAATTATTATGCGCTTAAATTCAGGAGTTGCCAGGCGCAGTCTTCGCTCCGCTCTCAAACCAATATTACGGCGGAAGTGGGGAAGTAGTTTACTGAAAGGACATTTATGAGGTACTTTATGCAGTTAAAATGATACACATTTCGAAACGATTCATCTATAGTTTATTTAGTAAATAACAACACACGCTTAGCTTCTGTATATATTTAAGGTCGGAATTTTTTTCCAAATGTAAGTTAAACAAAAAAAGAGTAGAAACAATTTAGGTACCCCCACAATAATAATTATATTAGTTAAAAAGCTCAAAGTTTGTATTAGACGTCATAGTGAGTTGTTAAGTGGGAAAATGATGCTATTTCATAAATTAAAATAGTCGTGGCTTTAACAAAATATAAAAAGGTATTTTTTAAGAAGTTTGTATTATCTACTACTTACTCTATATCTATATCTATAGTTGTCTCTGTATATTGCGATATATAAAAACACAATAGCCTAGATTCTATTAATTATTTCATCATTACACGAATCTGAAAGGTGACTTAAATAGGATTTATAGGTAGGTATATAGTATCGTTTGTCATTAGATATTGCGTATATCGAATTAAACATAAATGTATTTCCAAAGTGTAAACGGGGATTCTGCATAATTGACCATCTGCTACTGTGACTATGTTCCAAATACAATAATTAATACATTATTCAGGAGTAGAGTTACACACATATATATTACCAGAAGTTATATGTTTAATTATGATTAAAAAACGCGGCTCGTCAATGGATATCAAAAGGTAAATTGCACAGATGTCTGTGGAGTACATTAAAAATACAATTTGATATAGTACATATTTACATACAAAATGTCCTTATTATCCATAATCTATAAAAATCCAATAACGAACACTAAAAATGATTAGAAAATTTTATGCATTCGTTCGAAAGCTATGAGCATACATACATTTCAGCGATTTATAATATAAGTTCGCTTATAGAGTGTTCGTAACTTCTGTATAATTAATTACCATAGCTTTTGCTACTTTATATTTTCTTATTTACAGGTTAAAAGCTTAATAAAAAATTAACTTAACGCGTCCTAGCACTTACCAAAAGAAGAATATTTAAAAATAATAGTGAAGTATTACTTTTTCCATCTGTCATATTCTCCAGTATGACTCAGTTTTATTTTTCCGGTACCTTTAAGACCTAAACGAGAATGTACTAAATAAATAGTTGTATAAATTAATTAAGTAGGTACACAAAATTATTTTATTTAAGTACAGTTTGCAATCAAAAGCATAATAATAATGTTTATTTTTAATCTCGTACTTACTACACTTTTCTCATTTTTTTACAACCGCATCCTTTGTGCGTCTTTTTTATGCATAGATATTTAAAAGTATTTGTTTAATAAAACTAGGTCGGCAAACAAACGTACAATTCATCCTACCCCCAATAGCTGTGGTCACCTTACTTACCACAGGAACACAACACTGCTTGAAAGCAGTATTATTTAGCTGTGATTTTCTGTGAGGTCGAGGTATTTCCACAGTCGGGGGCTCCAGATTTGGAGCAGGATACTTCCTGCTGTGCCCCAGTTAAAAAAATGCTCTAATATTTTGAAAACATAAATAAAAAAAATAGAGACAATAGGAGTTTTATTCACAATATTCTCCTTTCAGTATATGGGAATTTTAGGAAAGAATAACAAATACTTAATTTATTACGATACTTAAGAAATATACGAGTATTTAGAGCATAAATCTATAATCCTATTTTTAGAAGTCGCTGTTATTTATCATATTTCATGTTTATATGTTTGTTTACATAATATTATTTCTTAGTTATTATTGATATACATATATGTTTATATTGTCATATGAAGATTTGAAAAATGTCTAGTTATTTATATTGTGTTGATGTGGCTCATTAAAATTTAGACACACGCCTTCTACCTTTGTAGTAATAGAAAAATTACGATGGGTATTTTATCCATCAAATGGTTCGATTTATAAAATGTAACGGCGCGATCAATGTCAATATATATTTTAATTACTTTTAGGAATTTATAATTAATGGAGCAAAGTCACTCATTTATTATAACACATCATTAGCTTAAATATTTCTCCGAAAGTGGTTAAATCAATCAATCTACAAATAAAAAATGTTTGAAATTAAAAGCCAACAGCAAAGATTTCTTTTGTGCAAGTGGATGTAAAATTGAAAGCAACAATAGTGTACAGTGTATTTTCTGTCCGTACATAGTTCGTAGAGGAAAAGAATAATAAATCTTCACTGTTCGCCGATCAGATTTATGATAGAACAGAAATTATAATACCAAAATTACCGTTCTATGTAATAAATGAATTTTGACTGAGTGATTGATGTGAACGATATGTAGTGTTAAACTAGGTTCTTTAATTAAATAAGACTAACAAAAATTAAAGGTCGCTTTATTTGATACTTCACACGTGTGTAATGTATCCATTTATATCTAGAACAGATTATAACGTCATACATTACTTACGAAGTGTCTATTATTATTTACAATTATTTTGGCAAACAAGCGTACGGCTTGTTTGATCGTAAGCGTTTACCGTAGGCTAAAGACGACAAAATTTACCCCTGACCCTCTACAGAAGTTCTGGTCACCTTACTCACTACAGGACCACAACACTGCTTGAAAGCAGTATTATTTAGCTTTGATCTTCTGTAAGGTCGTGGTACTTCCCCAGTCGGGTAGCTCCAGAATTTGAACAGAATATTTGCTGATGTATTTCAGTTAAAAGTCTTTCAAAAAATTTAACATACGAGGAAGATATCTACGAGTATACGTTACATGTATACTGTATACAAGTGAATAGTCACTTGAGTTGACTCACAACAGTATGAGTGCTACAGAATACCGACATACTTGCAGTTTTGTTTTATTCCTACAATTTCCATATATTTTTGTTAAATTATAATTTAATTAGAAACGTATTCATTTAAGTTCAATTTTAGAAGCTAAGTAATAACTAAGGATTTAAACTAATATTGCACTCAACTCACAAAAAGTCAAGTTTTGCACGTCATCATTAATAAAAAAAAGTAAAAATTAAAGTCGAAATTTCATAGTTGTGATGACAATACTTTTTTATAATGTTTATTATACATCCACGGCATTTTTAAGGTAGGCAATTTAAGCCAATATTAAGAGCACAAAGCAGACCCTGCTACCAATTACCAATTATGCCAACATGCCACCAATCCAATTCTTTGAAGGTTTTAAATATAGAAGAAAAAGTTCTCACGAAAAAATACATTTAGGATTGAGAGTACATTATGATAAAATTACAAGTGAAATGTTCATAGTACGGTGGGCTCATTTAATTAAGGTATGAGTGTCTCGTGAGACGTAGCGGCTCATGTTTGAAATATTTTAAAATCCGAACACGGGTCGTGTAATATTTGATCCGACCTAAAAATGAGAACAAAAATCTTTAACGGGCATTATTTAATTTTTCACATGGTTCATTTTGGTACTATAAATTTATAAATACTAGTAACTCAATTGAAATTCGTCAAACTAATCATACCACAATTAAAAGTACAACTCCAGTTCTTAGATTGTATGACAGTATATTAATTTTCATTTAATCATTTAAGCGCTGTGTCTCTACATCACATCTCATCTCTCATTAAAATGTAGAGCTAACTATTGTTTTTAGCGGTTTATCTATGGAAACGTATAATACCAACGGACAAGTTACCGTTGCGTATACAAGGCATGCTACACATAACGCAAATCTGCACACTTAATACTATCGAGCATAATTGCAGCTTTACGTTTGAAAAAGGTTGTTACGCTAATAGCTTTCAGCGTACGTTCAAGTCAGTCCATGCGAAAATATTCAAATTTCTGTCGGGTTTTGTCGATCGATCAACATTGCTTCCATAGCAACTGCTATGGTAGCCTTATTGGTAATGTTGGTTATGGACGGATGCTCTGGTGTACACATCGTTGGTTTGCGGGTTCGATTCTCACTCGGGATGGAGGATTGTATTTGGACAATTATTTCTTTCCGGCCTGGATATCTGTCCTTGTGAGTCGCCCTACCGTGTCTATCATATACCTACATGGAGAAAAAGACCTAAGCCCAGCAGTAGGGTGTTACAAACCAAATCGTATCGTCGTCTCGTAATGCTGGCTTAAATAATAATTAGTTGATAAAAATACATATTATAAAACGACCAAATCATAGTATTTTTCATTGTATGTTTCATTTTAAAGAATAGACGTTTTTTTAGGACCCGTAAAATTAAAGACTGTAAACGCAAAATAATGCCGAAGTGAGACGAGCCGATCCGAGTCAATTTAGAAAATATATGCAGAACGGAGGGCTCTAGTCGAATATGTGTAGTAATTGCTTCAGATCGCCTGTGTTCTGTTAATCTCTTGAATTGAACGTGCAGACACCAAAATGTTTGGTACGACTAACACTACGTCTCCTGTGTAAACGATTGAATATTGACATCTTGTATACAGAGAGATGATGAGACATGTTTTTATAGCCTAGGTCTATTTTTTGTAAACTGTTATCCTGTTATCCTGATTCAGATTTGAATTAAAATTTGGCGATGCGTGAGTAAACGTGGTGTGAAGAATCACGTCCGCCATCGAAAAGGGAGGATCCTCCACCAGACGGATGTTGTGTCTGGCGGGCTAACGCCCCGACGGTTGTTGTCGGGATCTTGTATATATACTTAATCACTTTGAAAACTCTGATAGCGTGATGTAGCATACGTCAGTTTTCTCTAATTACGTAGTTTGTAGTCGTTCGTATTTCCGATTTGAGACCGGAGGTCGATAGCAGGTTAAGTCGTCCATTCATCTTGTTATGCTTGCCGGGCCAGTGGAATGTTCCAGTGAGTCGGAACCAGATGCCGCATAGTTCACAGTGAGTCGGAACTGTCTGCGGTGATGCTGCATATGCTCCAGTGAGTCGGAGTGGTGCAGTGCTGCGTAGTGGCTGCTGCTGCGTCGACCAGGAGAGAAGTGCGTCTCTGCTTGCTGACCGGCCGAAGTGCAGTGTGCTGTGCCAAAGTCGCTGAGAAGGCTGTGGGCGATGACCAGGAATGCGCGTCCGCTGCATGCTGGTGGTCAGGATACCCGTGGTAGCCGTAGATGCTGGCTGGCTGAAGCCGTAGATGCTGGATGCTTCTTGCTGCTCGAAAGCTTGAGGAAGTGATGATGACGATGAAGGTTGCGCTGATGTTCATGCTCGGGGTCACCAGTTTGGGAGCGTGAGGAAAAGGGAGGATCCTCCACCAGACGGATGTTGTGTCTGGCGGGCTAACGCCCCGACGGTTGTTGTCGGGATCTTGTATATATACTTAATCACTTTGAAAACTCTGATAGCGTGATGTAGCATACGTCAGTTTTCTCTAATTACGTAGTTTGTAGTCGTTCGTATTTCGCGCGGTAGATGTCGCCACAAAAATATTGAAAAGTTATATTTAAATAATATTCGAATAATACAATGTACTATTATTTAATATTTAATCCGAGGTAAACGGCGTTGATTTTACTTTAAGTATTTTTTGTTAATATATTGATTGTTTTATTAATATTTGTATTGTAATACTGTACCTATTATTAATACTGTTTGTTTACTCAAATAAAGAAAAAAAAAAAATAGTCAATTATATAAACTACTTTATAATTCTATACTACTTATGTAATTAAATTGCCTAAGTATTTGGTTCTATTAAATTAAATGATAATTTAATTTTTTAAATAAATTGTAATTTATTTAAAAAATTAAATTATCATTTTATGTAAAGATGGCAATCAGAGAAAGCAGAAAAAAAAACGAATTATGAATTCAACGTTACGACATAAAAACAGAATCCAAAAAAATACCGTAAGATATTAAAAAAAATTACGGGAAAGATCCCTAAATAACATGAACAGTAAAAAAATATTTCGCTTTTAATCCATTTTTATGGTAAACGTACATCTAGAGGGTTTGTTGGGTAAGTGTCAAATTATATGTATCATGACAACTCTGACATGTATTCGAGTGACCTCTGTGACACTGTTTAAAATTGTTTATGTTTTAAAGTTGTCGTGGAAAAGTTTCATACTCGTAATTAACTCAGGTTCAGCTTACATATTTTATGATGTCATTGCATATTTGCTGCGCCTAAAGTTTACATGAAAATGTTTAATTACGCCCTAGTTTCTAGCAAGGTTGGACAATCATGATGTATATTTAGATTTTTTTTAATTTAACTATAAATATAAACGATATGATTGTTATATTTTTCTACGTTTTTGAGTCAAAACATTCACGAAAATGTTTGAAATATTTTAAAAAAAGGTTGGCCATTATACCTGCTATATATTTAAAAATAAAAAGTCATTCTCATTCATAACCATTTTGATATCATTATTTTGATGACGCATTAGTCCCGGAATCATAGCACGGGCTATTGTGCTTTAGATCGCGAGTTCGATTCGCTCATGACAAACATTCGTACAGCCTATACACATATTTATCATGGCGTTTGGGTTGTATGAGTTTTGGAATACGAGTATATACTTGTATTACTTCTACACAAAAAAAAAACTATTCAAAAGTATTTTATCCCAATTGCTTTTTATTACAACAAATGTTCTCCAAAATCTTAGCCTCAATTGTGTTCTAAGATAACAACGTAACGTACCAAGAGAATTCATGTTCAAAACTCTAGCATCTATGTGCTTGAATTTCCCACGAGGAAATTTACTTGGTTTATTTTATCTTTAGTAATGCTAAGGATATGCTTAAAATCCTTTTTAAAGAATATAAAGGACATATTCGTTCTAACTTAATGTAGTTGCAATTTGAGGAAAATGCCCAACATTGTATAGAAAACATTAAAAATTATGTAACCATATGAAGATATTTGTGTTATTGTTTACAAATATTGGACTTTATGTCGTTTGTTTTAGTGAGATTTATCGTACTGTGTAGTGTTACCCTACACTACTTTATATTTTCAATATATATCTGTACAAATAAATAAAATTGGAGTGTTTGTTTGTAAATATTAAAGTAACAGCTTTTTATTTAATGCATATGGATGTATGTATACACGATACATATTCCAAAATAACATTTTTTACAATTTTTGTCTGTCTATCTGTCTGTTTGTTTCGGATAATCTTTGAAACGGCTGAACCGATTTTGACGGGACTTTCACTGGCAGATAGCTGTTATACTAAGGAGTAACTTAGGCTACTTTTATTTTAGAAATTAATCTATACAAATAAATAAAATTGAAATGTCTGTTTGTAATATTAAAATAACCGCTTTTTACTAAATGCATATGGATGTATACACGATACATATACCAAAATAACATTTTTTACAATTTTTGTCTGTTTTTCTCTCTGTCTGTCTGTTTGTTCCAGCTAATCTCTGAAATGGCTGGACTGATTTAATGGGACTTTCACTGGCAGATAGCTGATATAGTAATATATAGATATAGTTTATGTATTTTATAACTCTGCGAACTGAACAATAACTTTTTTGTTGAATTTCATGCGGACGAAGTTGTGGGCACAGCTAGTATATATATATATATATATATATATATATATATATATATATTGAAATGTTATCTCTCGATCGTATAGTAACTTTGGTTTGTATTGTGTTTATGATACGCACTAACAAATCTTAAGTTTAAGCTCCTGGGCCTCGTTTATCTGCATAACCTGCCGAACTAGTGAAAAAATTTGTGATTGATCAAGCAGTTAAAGTCATGTGGGTGAGCGGTGAAAAGAACAAGGCATTAAATCAAGTAAGCAAAAGCTCAGTCAAATACCAGTGTGATCTTATAATCTCTTAAAACTCCAGTTTTTTTAATAATTTCTCGAAATTTCTATTGGAAAAAGTAAAATTAATGTCACCATCGTAATTTTAAAGTTATTATAATTGTGCTTATTGTTTGCTCGCAAACGAAAAAATACAGTAAGTAAAATTGAGAAAAATATAGTAAATTTAATAATACTCGTAATTTTTTGATCATCAAAATCGGGGGCTTTCCCTGTGATTTCATTTAAATTTGGTTGAGATTTGACAGGCATTTTTTTTCTTAATATCATGTTTAGTTGACTATTTTACCGACTACCACGTCGTACTATTTGTAGAAGTAATTTAAGTCAGTTTCTTTTGTTTGCGCATTAAAACACATAAAACCGTCTCTTTTTTTAAGTCGGTTAAAAAGTATTTACAAAATAAGTTAGGTTTATAGTATTATTAAGCTCTATGAGTGATACTTTTATTCAAATAAAAAACCAAAAAGTTCAGAGTTCAGATTCATGCATGAACTAAGGCGAATAAACACGAACAAAACTTACACGTGTGAACTCGTGTAAACGTGAACGCACAAACGTATTTACGTACGAGTGAACAAAAACAGCGAAGGCGTTTCTTTGAGCCATGCAGTCCGTCTGTCATTAATTAGTATTAAGTAAAGGGTCCTTTGCTGGGTCTCAATATGTTGCAGCCGACCGCACTGACCCGGCCCCTTTTAACGAGATTGCGACTGTACCATGTTATAGTAATTTTATAAGGCTTCGATGCGAACTGAACATTCACATAGTAATTTTAATTTGCTACCAATTTTGTTTTTCTATTATATTTTACTTTTATATATAAAAAAAGTCTTGTATGTACGATTTGTTTTATTCAAATTATAGTTTTGTATTCAAGTATCCAAAATAGAAATGTTAATATTATTTTTTAGTTACTTTTTATTTAACCCGTAGGTCTGAAATAGTATCTTACATATTTCTATTGCTGTCCAACAATTGGGTATAGAAAAGCTTTAAGAGCCGTATTAGCTTCTTTATCACACTTAAGTAAAGGTACTTGAGCACTGTTGAGCACACGATAAAATTGAAAAAAAAAAACTATGCACTTGAAAACTTAGCTGAAGGTACAAGATTGATTTTTTATTTGTTTGTTTGCTATGATTAAACGATGGGTCGTTTGAATATTCCGTTTCAATTTTATTTTCCTTGCATAAGCCGAATAATAAAATCGTGTGCTATAAAAGGGAATTATGCGTTTCTTCGGTTTACGGGCGGAGTGTTCAATCTCCGCTTCTATATTAGGAAATTTAGTAGGGATTCGAGTGCGTATTACTTTTTATAGGGCTCTCATGTGGCGTTGTAAGATCAGGTATCTACTAGAAAATCTACATACACGATAAGTATAATTTTAGGTAAAGAGCGTTAGAACTTATATAAGTGTGAGTAGTGTCAGTTCGGTAAAACCAACAAAAAAATTTTCCCCTTTTTTTTATAAATTGAAACTTTATGATTACAATGATGTGTATTGTCTGAATTATAAACTATAAATTATCGTGAATCTTTGAACTTATAACAAATAAGTTGTGTTATATGATAAAAGAACATTTTTAGATTTATAACACAAAATAAAAATCAATATTATAATAATATAATAAATTTAAAATTTTATAAATAAGACAATAATAAAACAATTGAAATAAATCAAAATACCAACATTTCCTTTTCTTTCTCCTTAATGTAAAAACTAAAAAGGTTTTTTGTTATACATAATTCTATATAAAAATCGATCTAAATAAATAAGTTACTAAATGTGATGTGAATATAATATTGATTTCATCAATTATTTTCTAAGTTATTTTGATTTTGATTATTTTGGTTTGATTATGATAAAGTGTTACTTCATTTCTTAAAATATTATAAATGTTGAATTGTAATAATGTATATTTAAAGTTTAAAATATTTTAGTTATTTATGATTTTTTATATTTTTAATCCATGTATTCCAAAGTGTTATGTACACTTATAAGTGACATTCATATTAGATACATTATTATTATACCTATATATATAAAAATGAATGTTTGTCTGTATGTCATCTTCACCAAAGTGTTGTGCATTAGCCCACAAAGGTTTCTGAGTTGGTACGACAAAATAAAAGCGTGTAACACGCACACGGTACAGTTAGTATTGTATAATTTTAAATTTTTAACCGACTTACAAAAAAAGGAGATTCTCAATTCGATTGTATTTTTTTTATGTATGTTACTTCAGATATTTTGACTGTGTGGACCGATTTCGATAATTTTTTTTAAATCGAATGTTAGTGCGTGTCATTTGGTCTCATTTAAATTTATTTGGGATCTAACAACCACTTTTCAAGCTATATCTAATAATACGTTTTTACTTGACTATTTTTTCGTCAACCTACGTTGTATTACACCGCTTAACTTTTTACTGGGTGTACCGATTTTGATGAGTTTTAATGTAATCGAAAGCTGATGTTTATCATGTGTATCACCTGTAATTTTTTTTTGAGTAATCTTTGATAACGTGTATTTACTTGACTATTTTTTCGTCTACCTCGGTCGGTTTTTTTCCGTTTGCGAGCAAACACAATTATTATATCGCTCGCCTAATAAACGAAAGGCTTATTTCGAAAAACCTAATTGTTGGGAAAATGCAATAAACTTTTTGGCGGAGGAGTACTTTTTAATCTAATGTCAATAACTTTTTATGTTATAGAGATATTTCATTAAAATTTATTCTGTGGACACTCAAATATGTGTGTAACAATATTACAAGCTTAGATTTAAATAGTTGTAATAAATAAGTATAACATTAAATGATCAAACTTAACCCTTCTTAGTTAGGCCTTTTTAATACAATCATTTTATCAGATGTGTAAGACGCTTTAAGATTTATGTCCATATATTAATGAAGTATATTAAAAAAATGTAAATTAATTCGAAATGTATCTCTTTTCACGAAATAATTAGTTATAATAATCTAAGTAACTGTTAGTATAAATTTTTTTAATATAAAAAAAGGTTATTTAGACATAAAATTTATTTTATTAAGAAAACAATTACTAAATCTATTATCAAGTCACATATCAAAAATCAACATTGGTTATAAACTTTCAAAACTATTACCTATACTTTAATAATAAGAAATAATCTTAAGAAAGTAGGTGCAGGTAGGTATTATTAAAAATTATACAATAAACTATAAAAAAAACATGATACTAAAACTAAATTTTTAAAACTAGTTTTATTTTGTTTATGACATAACCTAAAAACCCATTCTAATACTGTGAAAATAATAATAAAAAGTCTTTTAGATAAATGAATACTGACATATTTTACTCTCCTGTACCTTCACTTACAACATACATAATATGTATGTTGTAAGTGTGCTTTTCAAATAAATAAGTTTCTCGAAAATAGACGTGTATTTTCACGCATTTAATTTACCTGTAGGAAATACAGGATCGCACTTGGAAAGATTTTTCCTGTTATCTAATAAACGATTCATTTATTCCCATACGAAAAAAATAGCCTAATCCTTTTTGTTGTCCTAAGCCAACAAATTTACGCATGACAAATTTAATAGCGCCAAGCGGATGAGTCAAACAAACAAAAACATATACTTTCAGATGTATAAAATAGGTATACTCTACATATTTCGCGCTATGTATAAAATAACTAATGGTCCGGATATGGTAGGAGTCACATAGTGAACTATATTTAGAGCACACGTGCGTAAGAGTTGGGCCAGTCTATAATTGGTATCATAAACATTAAGCATGCATTATAAATCTAATTATAAGTATAATCGTATATTAATCCAGATACAAGAAATGCGTTGGTTTCGTTGAGTTAGTATTAAATTACAGCACAGGCAAGAATACATCTCTGAAAATTGTTTTATTAGTAATTAAAATAGATACCAATTTCTCTTATAATATTTTGAATGTAATGAATACTCTTTACAGGATCAGATTTAAGTTAATTAGCACGAGAAGCAGTGCTATAAAGGAATGTTTATTATATATATATATATATATTTACAGTAGGTAATAATCATTATAGGATTAAAAATTAATTAAAAAAATATAATAAAAAAAATATAATTAATAAAATTAACCTACTATTAAAACATTCGATTACAAAATTTGTACATTAATTTTGTAGACTTTTAATAATATAACGTAAAATCTTCATTCGTTCGCTCTATTCCTGTGCATTTAATTCTTATACTAAAGAAAGGAAAGGTTAAAAGAATAGGAAAAGAAAAGTTAACAAGAAAAGAAATGACTTAATCGCCGCGCTGCGCACAGCCTTTGGCAAATTAGTGTGTGATAATTTAAATCTAGGTGCTTAATTACGTTTCGTAATTTACTCTTAGATATCCCTCAACATTTCATTCCCATTGAAGATTATTACCACTCTTGCTTTAGTAACATGACCGACTGGACCGACGATCTACGTAAGATTGCCGGTGTAGGCTGGATGAGGATTGCGGAAGACCGGGATGTGTGGCGCGAACTTGGGGAGGCCTATGTCCAGCAGTGGACTGCGATAGGCTGAAGTGTGTTTAGTAACATATTATACAGCCTATGTTAATTCTGGATACAAGGTACATGAAAATGTTAAATTTAATTTTTATTTATGAATAACAAAAAAAGTCATTTTTTTAATATTACATTTTATATATTTTTTATTTTATATATTTTAAAGAAATAATTTTGAAAAAAATCTTGATATGAGAATTGCATTCGCAAAGGAAAGCCGCTCGTTGTGTTTGAAGTCTTTGAGTCAATAGTGTCAAAGCTATTCACATTTCTTCTAGTATCTTAATTGACCTCGTTTAGCTCTCGATATGCTAAATGTGAAAAAAGTAGTAAGCCTTTAAGTGTCTCCAGTTAAGTCAAATCGGCTTCTTTAGTTAAAGAGGGGAATTAAAAGACTCATTGACTATGTCTTTTTTTTACAATAGTACAAGAATAGTTAAAATCATTGTTTCATACACGATTATGACAACTCAAAGTTGTGAACTAGCATTATTTTAATTTATTCTTCCTTTTTACTTTAAAGATAGGAATTAATATTGAAATAGTTATAGTGTAATTAAAACAATCGTTTCATACACAAGTTGTGTATTAGTATTATATTTCATAAAAAAATTCTATATTCAAGTCGGCTTCAATGGCACTTATGAGTCATAGCTTAACAAAATAGGTTTTATTAATTAATTAATTATATTAGATCTACTACCGTTTTTTCTACATTCCGAATTCTGGTGATATTAACCGGCAAGAAACCAAAGTTACTCTATCATTTCGTTGTTAATAATATAAAACGAATACATAAATACGTATGATAATTTAACTTTAGAAACAATCTCTATAACTCTTTTGAATTTAGTATTTAGTCCAAACAAATAATCAAAGTAAGCATTATGATTAATATACACATCCCGATATTCGTTGTCTAAAACGTCATAAGAATATGTGGAGACTAGATGTGCCCCGCGGTATCATCCACGTTAATTTAAAAAAAAGAGGTACTAAAATATTATATAGTCTATACCCTTCCGCGATAAATGGGCTATCTAACACCGAAGACATTTTTTCAAATTGGACCAGTAGTTCCTGAGATTAGCGCGTTTAAAAAAACAAACAACCTCTTCAGCTTTATAATATTAGTATAGATTCGTGTTATGTTTATTTAAGTATTCAATTATGTACAGTTTTTGTAATAGTTTTCCACTTTATGTGACTGAATTAATCCGTTAGCGTAGTTAGAGAGATTGTGCTTTAGGGTTGTAATTACTATTCCGTCTCCGAGTTTGAGTACGTTATTTAGACATGGGCAAAACACATGAGTTCGAGCCATTTTGGTATAAACTTGTGGAGGCCTATGTCCAGCAGTGGACTGCGATAGGTTGAAATGAGGATGATGATGATGATTTAAACATGAATTAAAAATATGCCTATTTCTTAAAAAAGATAAAGAAAAATTTATAACAATCCACTGTTACCTACAAGTCCTAAAATACAGACAGTATGTTACCTGCTTTAGGAACAGATGGTCATTAGTGTACGTGGAACATAAAAATACTAGTAATTATAAATCAATATAAAAAAAACAAACTAAAATTGCTTTCGAGTTGTCACTTTATAAATACTAGTTTGCGTTAATAGTCATCAATTTATTTCTGTAAATTAACGTTAACATCCTAAATATAAACAAACGTATATTTATTATATACACATATTTTAAGCAACGTAGTACTGTAAGATTCTCAAAGAAACACTAGAGACATTCTTGTTGTTTCTTTGTGATCTGCATTCTAAGTCAGTTGGAGTCTTACGTTGAAAGTGTCGATTCAAAAGGACATAAGAAAAATAAACTTTATTGTGAGTACGAGTATTTTAGAGTTAAGTTTTGTATATGCCTATAGTCGATAAAACTGAATACGGACAAAGATCTGCAAACGTTTTTATATAACATTGTCCTCTTTTTTAACAAGTGTACCTTAGACCTTAAATTTGACTGAATTATTTTGTTTAGGTAATTAAATACTCCTATAAGCATATGTATGCTTTTTATTATTTTCGTCAAATGCAGTCATTAATAAGGATTAACAGCGTAATTGTCATCAAAACTGTATACGACTTTGTTCCGAAACAAAATTGTAATTTGGCAAACAAAATTGTAACTACGGAATTCATAGTTAAATTTACAAAATAAGGCCTAGGTCTATGTTAGTTCAATTACTTCTTCTAAAGTCTTAACTATATAAGTAATTTTAATGACTTATGTCTCCAACAAGTAAAATAGGAAGACAGAAATATATAAGTAAAAAATAACAATAGTTTATTAAAAATTATACATATTTACAATTCAAAACTTAAGAACTAAATATTTACAGATAGTTTTGGTATATAAGTTGATATTATTTATAATTCGGAATTTCAGCAATCCTTATATTTCTAGAGTACATTTGCAATTTTACAAATTTAATAATTTTAACGTCGAAATATTGCGGAAGTTAAATCATTTAAATAAGCTACCGATTTAACCGAAATGTGTTAGATTTCAAAACGTCATTTACTTTGACGCTTTGGGTACGTTACGCTGCGTTATAATTGGATATCCGTAGTAAGTGACCAAATATAATTGTATTGGTCACGTTCCGCTAATTTATTGTCATTGGATTATATAACAGATGGCGGATAATGGAACACTGACCCTAAAGAACGGTTACAATGATTTAAATATATAATGTAAATAATATGAGTATCTATATTTCATCACATTGCTATATATATTATTGCATTTTTTTCCAAATCATATTAGCGCAATTGTGTGTGTGCGTAAAGCTTTTAATACTATGTTTAAATACAAAAAAGGGCGTGCGTGCTCAAGATAAGAGTCAATTGGGTTTGTTTATTGATATATGCTCGTGAAATTATTATTTATTTATTTAAATTCTTCATTGTACAATAAACATACTAATACAAGTGTGTACAAAAGGCGGGCTTGATGCTACTGCATTTTCTACCAGCCAACCTTGGTATGTGCAAGTAAGTATAGTGTGTAGGTGTACAAAAAAAAAAAAAAAAAACAAAAAAGTAAAACAAATATTATAATATAATATTACATATCATTATCTCAAATTATATTATAAAAAAAAACATGTGGTGTCATGGGACACCAGGTAGGAACGAAGTTCCTTTCCGATGGTATAGAAGCAACACAATTTGAAAAAAAATCTGTTTAATTTTATATATATTTTCTAGTTCATGATTTTTTTTTATTTTGTTGATTGGTTTTTAATTAAGTGCATAAAAGTATTTAGGAAATTTAGTATTTTAGAAAATTACAAATACCGTAAAATAAAATAAATCAAACAAAATAATAATAATAATAACTCCATAAAAATCGGTTTAACCGTTCCGAAGATTAGCCCGGACAAACCGAAAAAAGGCAGACACATAAAATTTTTAAAAAGACTTATTTGTGTTTTAATATCGTGTAAATAACTATATGTACTTGAAAAAAGAAAAATAATTTGAAACAACAGACCATAATTTTATTTATATGTAAATAGATAAGCATGGTTCTACCCGAGAGTAGTATGGTCTGTGTTTTGATTTCGAGGAAATATTGGGATAAAAAGTAGATTATATCTTATTCTAGATCTCCAATTATCTACCTACCAAGTTTCATTACAATCGGTTCAGTAGTTTGTGCGTGAAAGAGTAACAAACATTTATTCATCCATTCTTAGAAGTTTATTTATTTAACACTTTATTGTACACCAAACAAATAAAATGAGCAAGCAACATTAGCAATAATATGTAGAAAAAAAAATGTACAAAATGCGGTTATTGCTTAAGAGCAATCTCTTCCAGGCAACCTTAGGGCAAAGGAGATGATATATTGACGGTATAGGTGTAGAGTATAATTTTATAAAAAATAATAGGAAGCAACTCAATAAATAAACATACATACTTACATAATTTTTTTACATACATACAAACACACACATACACACAGACACACATACACACAGACACATACACACAGACACACATACATACAAAAGTTGCATTTATTAAATTAGGAGGTTTGACGAGGTTTTATGCTAATTTGAAGTCAGTATGTGAAGATTTTCTTGTCCTTCATACGGTCTTAGCTGACTTGTTCTGCCTCTTTGAAGTTGAATTTCAAAGAATTGTTTCAAAGCGAACATATACGATAAACACACTCAACGTCACAAATAAAAAAAAATTCAACCATATAAATTTTTCTATTTTTTATATACGGAATTATCAAAACAATGTTCATATAAAAGTTTTCAGAAAATCCACTGAAAATCTAGCCTATATTTTGATGGTGTTTTTGAATAAAAAGTTTGCTTAAAATATAAAGTTTTAACATTTTTCATATTTATAGATTGTAGAATATTTGTATCTTTATGTAGTTATTGTTAGCATTATATATCACTTTTATTTATAATTAAATATAATACTGTGTGGCTACGGTACTAAAGAATATAGCCACCCCCTCTCTTCCCGTGGGTGTCGTAAGAGGCGACTGAGGGATAACACCGTTCCGCTACCACCTTGGAACTTAAAAAGCCGACCGGTGGCGGGATAACCATCCAACTGCTGGCTTTGAAATACACAGGCCGTAGACGGGCAGCAGCGTCTTCGGTGCGACAAAGCCAATACTGCGGTCACCAACCCGCCTGCCCAGCGTGGTGACTATGGGCAGAACACATGAGTTCACGTTATTTTTGGCGTAAACTTGTGGAGGCCTATGTTCAGCAGTGGACTGTATAGGCTGTTATGATGATGATGTAATGATTATAATTAAATAAATGCTTGAAGTTTTTCTCCTAACGCAACACTATCACTACGACCTAATATTGCCTTTGTACATACACATATTTCTAAAGTAATACCAATATTATTATAATCGTGTTCCGTCATATCAAAACTATGTCGTATAGTCTCATAGTTCTTTAAGGTATTGCCGCTAAAGTTCATTTATAGTCGTGAAGAATCTGGTCAAAGCAAGCGTGCATCCCTTGGGTGTTATCGAACAAGAAACAACAAGCCGAACAGACGTTTCTGACACGAATTACTGTGTTTACTGTTACGGAAAATATAATAGAACTCCTCAAATTATAAATAATATTTCTTAGCTTTATAAGCTCGAGTCCCTTGTTATATTGGAGAAGGGTTTTATATTGGAGTTGGGATCACCTCTTGGGAGCTCTTTGGTTCCGACAATGGAAACCTGTGTTTGGCTCATATAATAAAGTAAGTACATAGATAATATTACTGTTTTCATTAATATTCAAAAGTCAGTAAAGCGTTAAATTATATTTATTTAATGTTTATACACAAACATAACTTTTGTATTGAGGTTAAATTGTCATGACACGAAATGTGCGTGTGTAAATTTTGTATAGATACAGTAAGTGTATGTGTTTGTGTGTGTGCTGTGTCTTGGGGAAGGTGCAGCTAAAAAAGTTTGTGTCTTTATTATTTGTTGATTTTAAAAGTTCAAGTTTCTTGATTTGCAGCGTTTATATTTTTGTTGATTTTATGCGAGAATAAGAATTGTTTTAAGACAATTTTAAACGATTTTAATTTTCAGGTTTGTTCCTAAGTTGGTCGTATATTAAAATCTGTTGACGAAGTTGAAATGATGTCGATATGTAGCCAAAAGTAAAATTTATGCATGTATGATGACTTAAAGTCAACTGGTTTCTCAGGTGATTTAAAACTGTTTGTGTTTATGTTGAAATGTACAAGTATTATTTTAAATTGTAATATTATAATTGAAAAACTAGTAAACAGTAATTTTTTTTCTACCAACCGTAGTTCAAATGACTAGGGAAAGAGATAAAATACGTTTTATGCAGTTGTTTATAATAATTTGTAAAATATTTCTATAAAAATAGAAAGACAAGAACAACGAATTAATTAGTACTCTCCTTATCAGTATTAGTTCGTACTTGAAAAATAATAGAACGAATAATATAATTTTATGGTAAATTTTCTGTGTCAAGTGATATTTAAGTACTTATTAACTAACTCGTATCCAATTTCAAATTTGAACAATTATTTTAAAACTTAATTAAATTCACACTTTAATAAATATAACGTTTGAATCTGAAGGGTGTTTGTTGTCTTAATTAACGTCTCTCAAGTTAGTGTATGGCTCTCTCACCCCTCACAATATTTGCTCCGTTTAGGTACTAGACTCTGTCTAATAACAGTCTTAAGGTCTTTTAGTCTGTGTTTATAATACAATTTTGACATGTTAGTTCAAAGTAAAATTTAATATTGGATAGCATTATCGTTTAAGCTAGAACAATTTTTTTCCTTGTTTATCTATTCAACATTAAACAGGAGGACATTTTATTGAAGTTTGGTATGTTATTCTAAGAAAAGGGGTTTAATTTTATGTGATCACGATTACACGATAAATTTTACTTCTATTTCTTAACTATTTATCAAACAACTTATGATGTCTTTAATTGAACCTTTATACTATAACGACTCCCGGTTAGGCGTTGTAGCGCTTCCCGTTGGATCATTAAAATTTGACCGGACTGGCTATGAGACATACTTATCAATTTCAAATTTAGTATCACAGGGACGTGAGGTCTTGTAAACCCTGGAGCGGAATAAATATCTAAAATTTATTTTAAATAGGGCGTCAAGATATTACTCCGACAAACGAATGATACATTTAGAATAAAAACACAGATTTACTAATTATTTATTATAACTAAAAAAAAGATGGAATGTAGTTAACACCTAAAAGTGTTACAATATTAACGAGTTGATAATTCGTTAAAAATACATATTATACAACAAATATACAATATTTAAAGTTAATTATTATTAATAAAATTTAACAAATGCGTAGAAACTTGTTCAATTAGCAATGATTTTAAAACAAAACAACGGTTCCAATCCTCCTACAAATTACCTTTGGTGAAGGATAAGGATAATGTTAAATGAAAAGTTTAGGTTTTAAATCTATTTTATTTTTATTATGTGTTGTTATAGTAAAAGGTCATAGCAATACATTATTGAAAATTTTAATATCTGCCTATTATATTGTTTAATCAAGAAAGATTGATGAGCGAACAAAATATTCTTTGCATTCAATTTCTGTCCTCTTGGGTACAATACTCATAATAAAAGGTTTCATGATAAAGGCTACGTGTAGTAACCATAGTAGGTAATGGTAACCAATCTTTTTACTTTAATTCTGAAGGGGCTACTATTATAAAAAATGTATAAAATCTACGCATGTATGTCGAACTGTTTATGTAATATGGCATATTAGTGTGTTAACTAACAGTTTTTTTTTGTTTTACGTACCTCAGTCAAATTCTCTACCTCTCTTTCTATAACATCTTTAACCTAACTAGTAGATGGGGCTGTATAGCTAGCCCTACTTTTCTTATTCAATTTGGTATAAAGTGCAATACAATTTATAAGTAAATTATTTAAAAAAATAATTGATCAAATAAAACGCCTAATAATAAATTATAGACAAATAAATTTTTACTATGTTTATAACTAGTTGTTTTCCGATAGCCGTTTTTTGTTTAATTCTCTCGCTTCAGGATTCATTGCACTGTTTCTACGTATATCTAAGTGTACATAAGTAGGGCCTTTCTGTAAAGCTTTGGTAAATGTGAAAAAGATTCAGAGGGCTGATTTTACCGAGATATATTGGACTAGCACTTTAAAAAAACAAGGGATTTAATGTGTAAGTAGCAGAATAAACGTACCGGTAGTTTTTGCCAGTGGTTTTATGTTTTTAATATTTATGTTATATGACAATGTTATACGTTTATGGCTTTTTTGTCAAACCAGTCAAAATCAACCATTAAAAAGGTCAACTATTAATCTTACTCTGTACTGTGTGGCTACGGTACTGTACTGTGTGGCTACGGTACTAAAGAATATAGCTACTCACTTTCTTCCCGTGGATGTCGTAAGAGGCGACTAAGGGATAACACGGTTCCGCTACCACCTTGGAACTTAAAAAGCCGACCGGTGGCGGGATAACCATCGAACTGCTTTGAAATACACAAGGCCGAAGATGGGCAGCAGCGTCTTCGGTGCGACAAAGCCAGCCCTGCGGTCACCAAGCCGCCTGCTCAGCGTGGTGACTATGGGTAACACACATGAGTTCACACCATTTTTGGCGTGAAGTTGTGGAGGGCTATGTCCAGCAGTGGACTGTATAGGCTGTAATGATTAATCTTTTTTACTGAAGTAAAAATATTTGACCTAAACGAAAGTTCTTTTTGTACTTAAATTTAATGTTAAAAAAATTAAATAAAATTAATCTTATTTAATAATGTTTTGTATATAGTTCAGCTATTTTACTGAAAATTATAACACTTAACATGAAAATGACACACTCTTAGAGTTTTAATACTTAGAGTTTTAATAGTATACTTTCCGACTTATCCAATTTAGGTAATTGCAGCTCTACATAAAGTTTACTGTGAAGAAAAGTTAACTAATATATTGCTCACTACACTTCACGGGATCTTAAAGAACCTGTCAAATTTTTTTCACATGGCAACTTATATGGGTTCTTAAACTGCTTTTTTAAATGTGGTTGCTGTATTTATTAAGATTTTTATGATAATACTTTAATTAATTATGCAAATATACAAAGATGGAAAAAAAATATAGTGACAGGTGTTCTTAACGGCGCATTTATTTTTCTGTCCCTTTTCTAAAGTTCGTCTAGAAGGGATCACTCTTTTAGCGATAAGACTGACCTTACATATACATGGTTGTGAATATAATAAAGTATATTTGTATTTCTAGTGTAACCACAATGGGGTAAATACCAGCAGCAATAGTTATATAAATTATAACTTTGTGTTTTTATTTTTGTTTATAGCTCGCCCATGACCTTTATAAAGAAAGTGTTAGCAAACGTAATACATCTCCGCGTAGTAACTCCATAAGCCCTACGGCCTTATATACATAAAAGCGGTGACGTATCTTATATATATAGTCAGTTTTCAGCCAGAAAGGCGCGCAGTTCAGATTACACATACATTTAGATTGTATGAGAGACAGTTAAATAATACTCGTTCTATTTGAATATTTATTCGCGTTAAATATGTGGCCTTTATTTCTTCATGGTTAACTACAACGTCTTAAGACTATTTCATATTTATATTTTTATCTCGAATTATATGAATATTATATTTATTTTGATCTCGAATTATATGAATATTACATACTTAGAGTACTGATTTTTTTTGTACTATTGTGTTGTTGACAACTCTAACAGCCTTACAAAATAACATAACTCCTAGTATCACTAATAGTATTAATGGGACATCCATTAATTACGTGAACTCAAGATGGAGAGCGGTCCAATGAAATTTCACCAAATCTTATTTAAACCGAGGGGGAGGGGTAGTAGCAAAACTCACCTAAACTTCAAAAAGTACACGAGTCTCCATAGATTGAGTAAATATTAAAAAAAGTGTTGTTTTTATCTGTTTTTGCTTCGAATTTAATTTAATTTAATATAGTATACTTATAATATATATAATTTAACTATAGTATACCTGAACGGTTGATTATTTTCCCGAAAACTAAAAATAAATTTAGTATTAAATTTTTTGTGTCAATCTCACGTAAGGGGAGGGGGGATGGAGGCAAATCTCACTTAAGGGGGGGAGGGGGCTACACTGATCAAAAAAAGCTCAAGTAATTAATGGATGCCAAAGGCAAATTAATAATGAAGCTGTTAGGGCTCAGAATGAACTATCATCATAAGAGTATCGGCTACTTATATAATATCTTAATCGTTGTCAGGATAACATAAGGCCGAATCGCTCCGCTTTACTCCGTAAAAGATGAATATGTACGAATCACGTACAAATATAAGTCTATTACAAATTTGCTATATACAGGTATGATATCATCTTTATCAGTTTCTACTTTTTCTGCGAATCGTGTTAACAAATCTATGCGGAATTTCCTTTCGGTAGAACTAAGATATATTTCTCGGGATAGTGATTCATGACTTTTATGCAAATATATGAATCACAATAGCGCGTTAATATCTTTTTTTAAATAAATGTATTTGTACGTATTCTTTCTTATAAGTATGTTTTGAGTTTTTAAGTATTAAACAGAATTAAGAAGAGAACTTTCAAAATCTGCAAATTAATATTTTTTTGACAATTTTTTTTTGATGTTTCTATTAAGGATTGCAAACAATTTTATTTCTTTCAAATCAAGTCTTATATAACTTAAATTATAAGTCACTGTTTTAATAAAATTGCATTTTATTGTATGTAGAATTTTGGAAATAGGAAGGTAAACATTTTTGAATATCATATCAAAAATTGACCGCTCCAGCGGGATTCGAACCCGCGTCTTCGACATACCGTGTCGACGCTCTAGCCAATTAAGCTATGGAACGATATACTCGCCAGAGCGAAACTTTTGATATGATGATTTTTACTTTCGGTTTAAGCGAACCGTGGCGCCGTCTATAGTGAGTTCTTTACAGAGACTCGTAACTATTCAAAGTTTCATATTACAATGAAAATCTTTGACAGGAGACGACACCATGCTATTTTTAATATGTACGATTTTTATTTTTGTGTTACCCACAATTAGGAATTCTAAACATTTTTGAATATCATATCAAAAATTGACCGCTCCAGTTCGCTTAAACCGAAAGTAAAAATCATCATATCAAAAGTTTCGCTCTGGCGAGTATATCGTTCCATAGCTTAATTGGCTAGAGCGTCGACACGGTATGTCGAAGACGCGGGTTCGAATCCCGCTGGAGCGGTCAATTTTTGATATGATATTCAAAAATGTTTAGAATTCCTAATTGTGGGTAACACAAAAATAAAAATCGTACATATAGGAAGGTAAATTATTTGACTGACTGAATTATTTTGACCAGCCCGTTGGCGCAGTTTGTAGTAATCCTGCTTCCTGCTCCGAGGGTTGTAGGTTTGGTTCCCACCCCGAGTCTGGGTGTAATATAAATATTTATTTATATATTATTAATATTTATTTATATATTTATATATGTATTATTTATAAGTGTGTTTATTAAAAAAAAAGGTAGCTATAGCAGCCGGCTGGTACCTCTAACAGAAGCATTAAGTTGCTTACTTTAGGAACAGACAACCGTGTTGTATTGTGTAGATATTTATTATTTATCTATTAAATAGTTTGAAAATTACCTCTTGAATTATTTACTTACCGTGTCGGTAACCTTAGCTAGGCTCAAATCTGTGAATATTGCGGTAAATGTGTTATATGTTCATGTAGGTACCGTTGGGTCTTCAGAAGCTCCTGTTAATTATACTAATTGTTTGACGGATGTTTGTGCGGATCAGACGGCGCTTGTTAGTATAATTGTAATTGTGCTATAGATTTTAATTACTGTGAGACGTAGATTAGTAATATCCAATCATAGTATTGTTCATGCTATGTTTAAATATGAATTAATATCATCATTTCAGCCTATCGCAGTCCACTGCTAGATATAGGCCTCCACAAGTTCGCACCAGAAATGGCGTTAACTCATGTGTGTTGCCCATAGTCACCACGGTGGGCAGGCGGATTGGTGACCGCACCGGTGGCTTTGCCGCACTGAAGACGTTGCTGCCGTCTTCGGCCTGTGTATTTCAAGGCCAGCAGTTGGATGTTTATCCCATCATCGGTCGGCTTTTTAAGTTCCAAGGTGGTAGTGGAACTGTGTTATCCCTTATTCGCATCTTACGAAACCCACGTAAGAGTGACATAATATATTAAAAATAAATTTATTTACTTATATATTTATAATTTATTTACTAAATTTATTTACCTATTATACTTTCGCGTGAAATGCCAAGAATTTATCCAGGATTTCCTCTTTGAATGCAGATTCGTCGAGCGCAAAATAAATAATAAATACCTATATTAGTGGGAATTCAGACTACTTTTTAGTTAATTTTTTTCATAATTTCGCGCTATGGTTATTATTATGAGCAAACTAATTTTGAAATTCAAGTAATTTTGAAATACGTTGTGTTTTTATTTATTATTCATATATTTAACACAAGATGGTTTTCTCCTGAAGTAAATAATATAGTAAATAATCTTTTATGTGTTATGTATATGTATACTCGAATTTTAAGAATAAAAAAGCTATATCAGTTGACTATTACTTATAACACAATAATTTAGTTGCTTATTTTAGGAATAAACGACTGAGTGTTTAATAGCGCTTGTTATCTCTTATATACGAAAGCTTAAAAAACCATCATTAACCGACTTTTAAAAAAACAATTACAATATGTGAAAATTCACAGCGAGGTCGAGGTCGATTCGCTTGTTGAGAAGGATTTAAAGCTTAATCCGTTAAGCTACTTCATGCCGGGCAAATACACTGGAACTCATTTTTCATATATACACATAAATACAGAATATTACAAGGTAAATATTTTTTTTTGTATAGAGATTTGGCCTAGAATGACTTGTGGTGTTTAATAATGTAAATAAAATGTTGTATATATGTTGAATATACTTTTTTATATTTATATAATAAATGGTAAATATTAATAAATGATTAAAATTGATTGATTAGATGGAAAAAATAGAGATAAAGAGTAATAAATAAATAAATACTTACAACATACACACACGGTCATCTGTTCCTAAAGTAAGCAACTTAATGCTTGTGTTATAGGTAACAGCCGACTAGTATAGCTACATTTTTTTTTTTTGATAAACCTACATATAAATAATACTTATATAAATAAATATATATATTATACACATTCTCGGGGTGGGAATCCTATTCGAGTTATTCTTTGGAGTTATTAACCGATGATAATCGATATTGCCGTATACAAATTTTATGAATTATATTTGGCCGCTTGAAATTATTATAAACCATTTCGATATAAAGTAATAAAAAAGTCAAATATAAGTAACTTATAAAATGAGAGAAAAATGACGAATTCGCTGAATCTCAGTTTTGTTTCTTTTTCTTGTAATGTTATCTTATATATAACTAATTAAAAGATTTAAATGTTAAGCGATTTGTATTACAGTCCATCCTTAATCTTATTCCCTTATCCCATTCCTTTTTCGTTAAACAGCAAAGGCACTTTGTTCAGTTAACCGTGGTTTGAACGTAATAAGACGAAAATCTTCTCATCTTTTGTTAATTCTCGGATAAATTTTTCCACGTCCTTCAGCTTTTTATTGTAGTGTGTAAGTTAGTATTTTTTTGGATAAAATAAAATATATATAATATTAATATTTATATAGCTAGGCTCGCTGGCAGATAGTTGATGTAATAAGGAGTAACTTAGACTACTTTTATTTTAGAAATTTATTTATTTTGTTACACTGTGAAATGAACAATATCTCTTTTTTTATTCCACGCAGATGAAGTCGCGGGCACAGCTAGTATATAATAAATATCTACTTGTATTGAGACCAAAATAAGATTATCTTTTTTAAGTTATCGTAACATCGGCATGAATATTCATGTGTATAAATTTGGTCTTCTTTAAATAATTATTGGTACTATACAAATAAGTAAAATTGGAATGTCTGTTTATAATATTAAAATAACCGCTTTTTACTAAATGCATATGGATGTGTACCCGGTACATATACCAAAATATTTTTTTTACAATTTTTGTCTGTCTGTCCGTCTGTTTGTTCCGGTTAATCTCTGTAACGGCTGGGTCGCTTTTGACAGGGCTTTCACTGGCAGATAGTTGATGTACAAAGGAGTAACTTAGGCCACTTTTATTTCATTTTTTTTAAACTCTGCGAACTAAACAATTACTATTTTGTTGAATTCTACGCGGATGAAGTCGTGGTTACAGCTAGTGGTGAATAAATTACAATTTTTTGCATAAAATGCATAATTTTAGTGAGACCAAAAATAGGGATAGGTATTTCTTTTACGGCGTCGTAACTTTGACGTGTGCATATGTTTATACGTGTTTCATGTACTAGATCATTTCGGTTCAATGGATAATTTCATTATTTTCACTTTCAATCGATCAATAATATTACTTAGTAATCTATATTAATATTACACACCCGCCGGTTTTTTTTTTACTTTTGTTTACGGGTATAGTTCGCGTCATGTAAAAAGAACGCTGAAAGAAACTGGAGGGGGTGCGTTTGCGCATGTGTAGTACTCGCGCACAAAAGTACTACTGTTTTATTTTTTAATTAGGCTTTCACTCGCGGCTTCGTATAATGGTTAGTGGTAGTAGGTACATTAAAAAATACTAGAAATACCAGTGCCAATAATTCGGACTAAATAAGTATAATAATTATCACTTTACTAAAAAACAATTTGAATAATTACAATCAATCATACAATAATACAATCTAAAATTACAATTGTTTTTAAACAAAAGCAATAACAAATTTTTTAGTTACCTATTGAAATGTCGTATTCAAAAATATTATTTATCTGTACTCTCGATATTCGTATCTTAATGTGTTTAAAATGATAAATCGATATTTGTTTTTTAGTGAAATAAATAGTAAATGGAGTTTTAAAAGTGTCCGTATGCTAATGTGTTGTGAAAGTGAGTGATAAATGCGGAAAACGATTAATGCGTGAATTACGATTGACAGTGGTTTGTTTACCAAATAAGACTGTTCCAAAAAATGGACTGTACGAAAAATTTTTTTCCAGAGTTGGCAACACAAACACTAAATCGCCTTTGCGCATTTTGACAGCCAGCGTTCTTTTTACATGACGCGAATTATACTAACTTTACCATACTCCTCTGAAACGGCTAGACTGATTTTTATGGCATTTTGTGTGCATATCGGGTAGGTCTGACAATAATTAGCCAACATCTATTTTTATACTCCTAAGTTATTAGTGGCGGGGGGGGGGAGGATTAAGGCGGTTAATTACATATAGGGCAAAACAACGTTTACGGGGGCTTTACTTAAGGAACGCCTTAAAGTATCATGCTAAAGCCCGTTTGACCGGTTGTTGATAAAACTATCCGACGTATAAATGTATCGTCAAGTTTATATATAGTACATTTTCCTTTTTCATAATCAAACATCACTTTACCTGCCAAAAGTTTATATTCCTGACTCAATGAATTCCAAAGTTAGTTTAATAGCTGAAGTGAAAACGGTTCTAATTGGCTGTTTTTCCGCGTTATAATGTTCATCCGTAACTTATCTCCGAAATAACTTTTATTAGCAATTCGTAAAACATGCCCAAAGAGTTTTAGAAGAAAAAGTCGCAAAAACCGGGCTGGCCCATTAATGTTTTTAATTTTGATCAATAGTAATTATTGTTAATTAACACACTAATTTATGACTTATCAAATTATTATTAAATATGTAATTATAATTCCGTTTATTTTCGTGGTTATTTTGTTTACTTTGAAAATGCTAAAAGAGTACTTACTCAGCATCATACGTAATACTTTACAATTTATTATGTTATAACAAATGTTGTGATTGTATATTTTATGAGATGTTTATTGTAAGCTTTTATAGAGGAATACTTATATGGAACGTAATCAAAGTCGAAGGTGAACAATTCAAGGTCGAGTTATACTAACGCTACGTAATCTGTGTACGTACGACGCACATACGGTGTAATAATAATGTGTTATTGTACTAAATCTTGTGATATCAACCTCCTCGTATACTTGTTGTTTTACTATTATATCAACATGTATATATAACAAAATTTGTATATAATAACTATATAATGTATATATATATATATATATATATATATATATATATATATATATATATATATATATAACAACATATGTATATAACTATATATCTATAAAAGTAAAGATGAATCGCCAAAATGTATGTCTAGACCAGATTTTGAGCATGATGTATCCTGCTGTGTGCAACCTCAGTTAAAAATTAAAATATAACTTCCAATCAATTATTACCGTTATTTTCAAGATAAGGTTTGTATAGAAGAAAATTAAAATAAATCTATGTTTAACCATTGTGTATACGCTTCAGCCTGTAATATCCCACGGCTGGGCATAGGCCTCTTTTCCCATGTAGGAGGAGAATCAGAGCTTAATCCACCACGATGCTCCAATACGAGTTGGCGGATATATACTATGAGTAATGATCGCTATCATTGTAACGACCGGGACTTAACGTGCTCTCCGAGGCACGGTAGGGAGACCCAAAAATAATGCACAAACACCCAGACGACGACGGCCAACATCTTTATGGTCAATACAAATGTTTGTCATGTGCGGGGATCGAATCCGCAAGCGCCATCGCGACAGCCACAAACCAGTGCTTTGACCGTTGCGCCAACAGTAGCATTGTTATAGTTGTAACTAATACATTTTCTAATTCTTATTTTTTTAGTATTTTTTCTTAAAATAACTTTCTTTCAGTCATAATTCTTATTCTAGTCAATTAATGTTTTCATATAGCCATATAGACTTGGGAACATAATGCTGAACAGCTGTCTGTTAGTCTTTATATACACAAATATAAGCACAACTCCTAAATTCAGGGTGGGAATCGAGTCTACAACTATCCTAACCCGAAGAGAAAAGCACTGTCAAATGCGTAAATGAGCCTGTTATTTCGGAAACATATGTGCCCAAATATATTTTATAACACGTTTATCCAATAAATATCAGTAAAGTAACACGGAACATTAGTTTTCTTATCGTTTTCCTTTATATGAGGAACGGTTTTGCTCTAAATTGGATATTTTTAGGCAACGAGTTCCAGCTGGTTTGGGGAATATCTGAATTGTAATAAGCCGAAGTGCTGTTTTGGATTTCAAGCTATTAATGTATTTAGTTTAATTACAATCAATACCGCTGTGTAGCTTTTGCTTGGCCTCTTTTCCCATATAGAAGAAGGATTGGAGGTTAATCCACCATTGCACTGCGGGTTGGCAAATATATCATGAGTAACGATCGCTATTGGGTATTTATGATAATAACCAGGTTCGATAACTTAATGTGCTCTCCGAGGCACGGTAAGAAAACCCACACTGACCCAGACTGACATCCAAATCGAAAAGAAATATTTATATATACAAATATCCACCTCGGGCGGGTATCGAACCCCGCAAACTGTTGGTTTATAGGCACCGACACGCCACATGCAACACCAGAGCGGTCGCTGCAGTTTTGCGTTTAAGAGTAATAAACATCCATTCATGAAACTAAGAGATTTATAATATTATATAAGGCATTTATAATATCAGAACGGTATATTATGTGACGTCACACAAGGTAGGCCTTAGCTGCATTAATGTAAATATTAATTACAAATGGATTACTATGGGTTAGGTAGATCTTTCTTAGTCATTCTTTAGCCATTGCTAACTTCCTAATTACTATATATTAAGTTCTAAAATTAAACTTTGTTATATTTAATAATTTAAATCTATACTTTTTTTGAGCACGGTTTTCACGAAAAACTTTTATATAAATGTTTGTTTGGATAATAATTCAATCTAGATACCATCAGTGAGAAAATACGTTCGAAGGAAATAACAAAAGAAGATCCCCTAGAGATGGTCTATGATCAGAGTTTAGTAGGTGGAATAAAGTTGGCTGTTTAACATTGAGTCTATTTTCTCTAATCTTTTTGCTAAGGCTTTTACCTAAATAATAAAAAGAAAAAATAGATAAATATTTTAATATACACACACATTTGTCTGTTGTTAAGGCAACTTGATAGGTGTGTGTTTAGGTAACAGTCTTCTGATATAGAAACATTTTTAACCAACTTCGTAAAAAGGAGGAGGTTCTCAATTCTACTGTATTTTTATATAACTACTAGCTGACTCGGCAAACGTTGTCTTGCCGCTAAACGCTATTTAAAAATAGGGGTTGGCGGTAGAAGGGTGAAAATTTAGGGTTGTATGTATTTTACAACGCCAAATCATAATAAAATAAAAAATAAATAATTTATGTAAAAATAAAAAAAAATAAAAAAATTAGGGGGAGACATTTAGGGGGATGAAAAATAGATGTTGTTCGATTATCAGACCTATCCAATATCCACACAAAATTTCATGAGAATAGATCAAGCAGTTTCAGAGGAGTTTAACTACAAACACCGCGACACGAGAATTTTATATATTAGATTGATTAGGTATGAACTTTTGATTGGGTGAGCCGATTTAGATGTTTTTTTTAAATCGAAAGGTGATTCGTGTCGTGTGGTCCCATGTAAATTTAATCGAGATCTGACAAGTACTTTTTGAGTTATCTCTAATAATGCGTATTTGCTTGACTATTAACAATATATTGCATGTAGGTGTCTAAAAACCGACGGTTTGGGGGTTCCGTTCCCACTCAGGATGGCTGAGGAGTAGGATGTATTACAGGCTGAATCGTTGTATCGAAAGACATTTACGTTATGTGAAATTGAGATCTAAAATTGTTTGGTTAAGGTCGCTTTATATTAAAAATATATTATGACTAAACTTATAGTCTAATGATAAAATTAATGTTAATTTATGATAAATAGTTTATCTGTTAAAAGATTGGAGTCATTGCATTTGTTGAGTATTTATTTTTTTACAACACAACACACACAATAGTCATTTTTTTAAAATTGAATGTACAAAAACCGTACGATTTTGTTGAAATTTGTTTGAAAACTAGCTGTGAACGTGACTTTGTCCACGTGAAATTTAAAAAACAAGTTATTGTTCAGTTCGCAGGGTTACGAAATAAATAAATTTCTAAAATAAAAAAAGCCTAAGTTACTCCTTATTGCATCAGCTATCCGGCAGTAAGAGTCCCATCAAAACCGGTCTAGCCGTTTCAAGGATTTGCTGTATGGTAACGGTAGTAAGAATATAGATTATAAAAAATGTTATTTTGGTATATGTACCGTGTATACATATGTATGTATGAATGAATGTCATATGTATGAATTAAGTAAAAAGCCGTTAGTGTAATATTATAAAAAGACACGCCAATTTTATTTATTTGTATAGATGTATAGATATTAAAACAAAATTTTATACCTCCATATATTTTTTGTTGATTTTGTACTAAAAATAACGAACACAAAAAAGAATTATTCAATTTGGTGTACGCGTTGCCGAGCCGGCTTGGCAAACGTAGTGTTGGACGTTCTCCTACCAGATGGACCGACGACTTGAGAGGGTAGCTAGCTAGTAGGGATTGGATTTCTAAAGCAGGCGATCAAGACATGTGGCGTACTCTGGGGGAGGCTTACGTCCAGCACTGGACTGTAATGGGCTTATTATGAATTTGGTGTAATTGTTAAATGATGGTATAACTAACTATTGTCAACGGAATTTTCCTTTGATAATGTAACCTCACTTTTTATCTGAGACTGGCTTTCAGTAAATACACATAAGCGAACATTGAAATTTTCGTTTTTAGGGTGTTCTGGAAGTTTCGTGAGTGTGAATGAATGCTTGGGGACCTTTGTTTGTCGGCATCAATTTGACATTTTACAGATCAACTTACATTAGCCTATGTCGGCTTGAATTGATTGGTCTGAAACGTTTTTCACTGAAAATTAATGGGAACCCGTATTATTTTTTAAAATATTTTAGAATTTTATCTGACAGTGAATGAAATAGCAAAAGTTTGTTATATTTCTTAAGGGCACTCCATTCTACTTTCTTAGGGTAATAGTATTAAAAAAAAATTGTAGGGACTTTTGACTGTGTTATATCTATTTTCTTTTAAATTACAGTGTCATACGTCATATGTCATATGTCAATACACTAATGACTTAATGGCGCTGTTTAATAAATTATAGGTTTTCACTTAAAATTTTCTGAAACGATAATATTTTCAAAAGGAGACAGATAACTTACTTGCTTAAATTGATCGATTGGTTCATACACACACACACATACACACACACACACACACACAAACACATGTATAAACATACTACGTACATACATACATACGTAAATACATACATACATAAATGCTTATGTACTACCTGCCTACCTTTTGTGCCTTAATCGGTTTAAAAGTATAAATGCGTGATACAAATATAAAATACGCGTGTAAAAAACAATCGACAACCGATTTTATTTATGGTTAATTATAACAAGATGTTGATAAATGCTGTTAAATATTTTTATAATTTCATGCATTTTAAACTCTATTATAAATATATATATATATTTTATTATTTTTATCACTAATATTAATATATATTAAACATAAATTGTACCAAAAATAGATCGCTTACCAATATTTACAAACAAACACAAAAATTCGTTTCACGTCACACACAATCTCCGGACAACTTGTTCGTAAACAAAATCACTAAAATTCATGAAACTCAACATCCAACATTACGCGTTCAAATGGAATTTGAACATTTCCACAGAATCTTAACGTACGTTATTACGCTGCAAGCGCTCCTACCGTACTGACTTACGTTTAATTTCGGCCCCGTACACCGTTACGATCTCTTAAACTTTCATCCAACGACAGCATCAAACGATTTATTTTTACACCGTACATTGCTGGCTTTGTCGTGTCTCTACATTTTTGTAACTAAGTACACATGCAATAGACATGATAATTGAAAATATATTGAGAGTTAAATAATATTTAGTTAGAGTACTACATATGTTATCTCTTAACTGAAAACAGTGAAGCACGTTACACGGTTTCCGGTCATTTGTTTCTGTATTTTAGACTACAACATTACTTGAGGTAAACTAAGATCACTAAGATGCTTACGTGAGGCGTTACTCGTTTTATTGAAGTTCCTAATACTATAAATAATTTAACTTCTTCTCACTAGTCTATATTTGTAAGACCAAAAATATATTAATGATATTTATTTATGAATAAAATGTCTCTCTCTTTAATTAATTTTTTAAGTAACGTCCTTTTTATTTTACATTTATTTATTTAGGTTTCTTTTCATTGAGATAAAGAATTTTCACTTTTAGGGTTCTGTCACTCAAAGTGTAGTAAAAGAATATTGTTACTGAAACTCTGTTATTGTTTATCTGTCCTGTCTTAATCTTTGGAACCGTAACATATGAAAATTGAAAATCTTAATTATATAAAACGTATTTATTCATTTCATACACTATTAATATAAATCTAAATTTGAGTTAATACCAAAAATTAAGTTCAGATAATAATTAAAGCCCAATAAATGTGCTTTTTTTTTCAAAGTTTAAATAGCAGAAAAATTTGGAGTTTTCTGTATAATAGCTTTTTGTCCAGCAGTGGGACGGTAACAGGAAAATACAGATAATCAAATTTTGTAAATGTCCGACTCATAATTGATGATATTTATTTTCTGACTCAAAGTAATTAATTTATTAGCCCTCTGCGCGTTCTTAGAATACTAATTACATGAAGGTCATTTATTGTTTCGTGTATAAATTTATTATTTTTCACGTTCGACGTAAGGAGATACTTTAGTCAAATAATTACGTTTTTATATATTTCTAATTCACAACGTAAGAACTAAATTTTAATTTTAATTATCTTTTCTAATTACAAAATAATAATTTAAAGAATTATCGGTCTTACTTATAAACGTTTCTTAATTTTTAATCAATTGCTTAGCAACAGATTAGCAAAAACCTCACTTATAAACACTATTTAGCGTTAAGAAGTCGTTAAGTAGTGTTTAAATAGCCGTCAAATTTAAACACTGCCGAGGCATAGTTTAACTCCTGCTAAGCGGCAAGATGGCGGATTTCACATAAATCAGCTGTTATATTGTGACGTTTGATCTACTTACTTGCGTGTGTTTGTTAGAAAAAAAAATTATCATTCTTTGTTTGTTTCTTAACTAAGTAACAGCTAATCAACGTTTATAAGTAAACAAAAGTTAAACATGGATTTGTAGCTTAAGAGCGGTTTAACTAAGCGGTGGCTAAGTATTGCTTAGCGAGATTTTTATAAGTAAGACCGTATATGACTATTTATACTATACTTTCCAATTTCTTGTTGCGACCAGCTGCAACGAGAAACAATTTGTTAAAGGTATAACGTGAAAATTTACGGGACAGTTGCAAAGTGTGGCACCTATTTCATATATGTATTGTTATAAAAATACTATCACTTCAGCCTATCGCAGTCCACTGCTGGACATAGGCCTCCACAAGTTCGCGTACTGTGTGGCTACGGTACTAAAGAATATAGCCACTCCCTTTCTTCCCGTGGGTGTCGTAAGAGGCGACTAAGGGATAACACAGTTCCGTTACCACCTTGGAACTTAAAAAGCCGACCGGTGGCGCGATAACCATCCAACTGCCGGCTTTAAAATACACAGGCCGAAGACGGGCAGCAGCGTCTTCGGTGCGACAAAGCCAGCCCTGCGGTCACCAACCCGCCTGCCCAGTGTGGTGACTATGGGCAAATCACATGAGTTCACGTTATTTTTGGCGTAAACTTGTGGAGGCCTATGTCCAGACTGTATAGGCTGTAATGATGATGATGATGATGAAGTTCGCGTCAAAAATAGCGCGAACTCATGATCATATAGCGGGGGACACAGTGCAAGAAATAACAACGTAATAGCTAAATAACATGTCTATGTGTTATTCTAGACCTCTATATACCAACGTACCAAGTTTCTTAACAATCAGTTCAGTAGTTCTTGCGTGAATATGTAACAGACATCCATACATCCTTAAAAACTTCCGCTACTATTAGTAGGATAATCATCCGGCGGGAATCATCTAGTATCCTACTAGATGATTCCCGCTGTTTCAATTGCCTTGCTGTAGTTGCTCACTGTTGTAGCGTGATTTACTACATTACACGTAATTTACTGATAAGATTTATTGGTAGGAGTTACTAGAACTTATGGTCTATGTTGCCTAAGCTAATAAAATACAGTTATTGGATGGTTGTAGATAGAAACATGTAATATATGACTTTGGTTGTAAAAACAAAATATATCAAACAATTTATAACATATTTTTTTATCTGAGGTAGGGCACAGCAGGAATCTCCTGCTCACAATATGGAGCAGCCCGTTTGAAACTTTGGCGACTTTAAAAGTTTAACTATATTATATGTATTAATGATGGAGAATTATTTTGTAAATACTTTCGGCTTGAAACAATAAGCATGTACGAAAATAGGCGTTGCAATAGGTGGCCTATTTCATCAACTGGCAGATAAAGATCAATATTTTAATATTTTTTAGGAGAATTTCATAAGGAAAAATATATGTGCTCGACTTAATAAAAAGGACATGGAAGTAAAATTTCAACGTTTGGTTAAAATTTGTTAAAATAACAAGAGTGGGATAATGAGGTTTACGTATTTGGAAACAAACCCGGAACGTGACTGCTGCGTTCTAGCGAATGTAAACAGTAATATGTTCGAGGCAATCGATAGACGAACGTTACATTTTGATTTTGATACATGCAAATAACACTATAGTAGATTAGTTTAGAGGGAAAAATTATATTTAAAAAAATGTATACAAATAAATTTAATTGCTAAAATGTATGTACGCTCATAGCTTCCGGACAACAATTTGAAAATCCTCAAATTGAAAAATCCTTTTTTAATGTTCGTTATTATTAGAACCAGTTTTGTCTAAAATAAAGTTAAGAAAATAATGTTGGCTGTAAAGGAAAAAATAAAATAAAAATAACGAGTTTAATTTACATCGATAAGTAATTATATGAAATGTCAACTATGCATTATTAAGTATAACTCAAAAAGTACTGATCAGATCTCGATCAACCTTGATGACAAATACCAGCTTTCGTAAAAAATGCAGTCGAGTTGAGAACCTCCTCTTTTTAAGTCGGTTAAAATATTCATAAAAAGTCGACGGTAAAATTATTCGTTTGTTTGCCGAAATTTATTTAAAAGTAGTAAAACCGAATAGAATCGGGGTTTGATCAACTGACGTTATAAAAAATATCTCTAATAATTTTGGTTTCTATAAGGAACGATTTGTATTACCCGCTTAAAATACTATGAAAATAGAACTCTTCATAGAACTCACAGAAATACGTTGTTCCGACCATTTGAGCCAACATTCCATTGTTTTAATGCTTTTTCCACTTTAATCTGATATAACTATTTATATATTTTATTACGTTTCGTATAACAATTTTATTTGAATGTTGCTTAAATAAAAAAGTTCCAAGCATTTTCGTTTAATTTACCTGCCTATATTTTAAAATAGACAACTCAATTTTTAGTCGAATCAGCTGTCAATACCCGATGCAAGTGCATAATTAAAACGCTTTTTTTAAAAATTGGACGTTGTTAGTTAATACATATTTCCTTATATCTTTACCAATTGAAACAATATTTTTTCAAGAATAGGGCAACTTATGGATCTTATTTAAATTTAGCGACATACCTTGAGACCGGGAAATTTAAGATGTCAGTCTAGAATATTATAATGAATAGAAATGTGTGTATAAACTTATATTTTTGTACTTCATATATTAAAATTTACAATATAATTACAATTCCTCATAGTTACCAAACCGGAATTAATTCTAACAAAGCCGCAATCGTAAGTTTATTATTAATATTGTTACATTGTTATACGGCTTTATTTGTTTATGACTCACGACTTAGCTTAAAACATCTCATTACCTACTGGGCGTAGGCTTTCTTATCCATGTAGGAAAAGGATTGGAGCTAAATGTACCACGCTGTTCAACTGCAGCTTGGCGAATATATAACTACTATGAGTAACGATCGCTATTAGGTGTACATGATAACAAGTGGGAACAACAGCTGAGTGTGCTCTCCAAGGCACGGTGGGGAGACCCACAAGGACAACCAATCAAACCGGAAAAAATAATTGTACAAATACCCATTCTGAGTGGGGATCGAACCCGCAAACCGTCGGTGTTTTAGGTGCCTACACGCACCACAACACCAGAGCGTTTTTTAATACATATGTGATTAAGGTAACTAAATAATATATCTGACAGTATTAGATAAGGATTATGTTGTCAGTACAACATGTGCGACCTGGGAACGAACTGGGAACACTGGAACTGGGAAAACTGGGAACGAGCTGGGAATAGGCCCGCTTCGAATTCGCCAGTCGGCGACCGGGGCGCGACTCATCGAAGTGACCGGCTCCACGTGTGGGGAGAAGGCCGATGCCCTCGCCGCTCGTCTAAAGGAGGCCTTGGCTGAGGAGATGGAGGTGCTCCGGCCTGAGAAGCGGGCAGAGATGCGAATCTCAGGCCTGAGCGACGCGGTCACGGCGGAGCGCTTGGCTACTGCGGTGGCGAAGGAGGGGGGCTGTTCTCCGGGACAAGTCCACGTGAGAAACATCCGCGTAGGGCAAATGGGCTCGGGGACAGCCCACATTGAAGTTCCGGCAGCAGTAGGGAAAAAACTGCTGCAAGTCGGGAAAATAGCGGTAGGTTGGAGCAGGGGGGTCGTCCACCTCCTGCAGGCGCGTCCCAGGCACTGCTTCCGTTGTTTGGGACTAGGGCACGTCGGTGCCACGTGCCCAGCAGGCACTGACCGCAGCACACTGTGCTATCGCTGCGGTCAGGCTGGCCACAAAGCCGCCGGGTGCTCGGCCGCCGCTCGTTGCGCGGTGTGCGCGGATGCTGGCAGGCCGGCGGGCCACGTGATGGGGGGCATGGCGTGCAAGCCCCCATTAACTCGCGGGAAGTTCCCCTCGCAGACATCCCAAGGGGGGAACCAAGTGGTGACAGCAGACGCTGAGATGGCCGAATAATGTCCGGGCATCTCAACGTCCTCCAGGCGAACGTCAACCACTGCGCTGGGGCCCAGGACCTTTTCTTGCAGTCCATGGCGGAGTGGTGTGTTGACGTCGCGATTGTCGCCGAACCATATGCTGTGCCTTCTTACCCACACTGGGCGGGAGACACCGAGGGCTTGGTGGCGATCGTGGTGAGGCCTGGAGCTGGACCCCCCCTTGTCATCAAGGCGAGGGGACATGGGTATGTGGCTGCGGTTCGGGGGGAGGTGGCTTTCGTCGGAGTCTACTTCTCCCCGAATCGTGACCTGGCGGCCCTGGAACGGTTTCTCGACGTTCTGGGGCCGCTGGTGGGGCAGCTAGCTCCCCTTCAGGTTTTCGTAGCCGGCGACCTCAATGCCAAGTCCACGACTTGGGGAAATCCGGTTACGAACCCAAAAGGGAGGGAGGTGGAGGAGTGAGCGCTTGCTGCCGGACTATCCCTGCTTAATGTGGGGGCAGTCCAGACGTGCGTGCGTTGGTCGGGAGGTTCCGTGGTAGACGTCACGTTTGCCACGCCAGCCATCGCACGCAGAGTGGAGGGGTGGAGGGTGGAAACGGAGGTGGAGACTCTCTCGGACCATCGATACATATGGTTCGAGGTGTCTCCAGCTCCCGTCCGTCCGGCGTCATCGTCGTCGTCAACGTTGTCCAGGGGGTGTAGCCAGTTTCCACGTTGGGCACTCTCCAAGCTCAACCGGGAACTGGCAGAGGAGGCCGCAATCGTCGGCCGCTGGAGTCTCCCGCCATTGCTGGAGTTTGGGGTGGATGAGGCGGCTAACCGGCTCTGCGACACATTTACCGCTGTCTGCAGAGCGGCCATGCCGCTCGCGAAGCGTCTACCCCAACGGCGGGCGCTCTACTGGTGGTCGGCTGAGATAGCCGGTCTCCGGGCCGCCTGCAACGGAGCCAGGAGGCAATATACTCGGAGCAGGCGGAGACGCCCCCAGGACGTGGACAGGGACGACAGGCTGCGCAGGATCTACGTGGAGAAAAGGAAGATCCTGCAGCAGGCCATATGCCGAGCCAAGGAGGAGGCCTGGCTGGAGTTAGTTGGGGGTCTAGAGAGAGACCCCTGGGGCCGACCGTATAATTAGGCGCGGAACAAGCTCCGCGCCCAGTCGGCCCCCATCAGCGAAACGCTCCAGCCGGAGCAACTGGGAAGAATCGTCAGAGAACTCTTTCCCGACGAACCCGAGGGTTTCATGCCCCCCAGGATGGCTCGACAGACGCCGGACGAGGAGGAGAGTGTTCCGCCACCCGTCACAGAGGCTGAAATGGAGGCAGCTCTGTCCCGCCTTCAGAGTAAGAAGAGGGCGCCGGGTCCAGACGGGGTGCACGGGAGAGTACTTGGGATCGCTCTTGGGCACCTCGGCGATAGCCTCCGGGAACTGTTTGACCGCTGCCTGCGGTCTGGCCAGTTCCCGGGGGCCTGGAAGGAGGGTCGGCTTTGCCTACTTCCTAAGGCAGGGCGGACCCCGGACTCGGCTTCGTCGGTGCGACCGGTGGTGTTGCTGAACGAAGCTGGGAAACTCTTGGAGAGAATAGTGGCTTCCCGGCTCGTTCAGCACCTGGAGGAGGGCTCGGGACCCGGACTCTCGGAATCCCAATTCGGGTTTCGAGCGCGCCGGTCGACCATCGACGCCCTCAAACGCCTACGGGCGGTGACGGGTGAAGCGGAACACAAGAGGGAGGTGGTGCTCGCGGTGTCGTTGGACATCGCGAACGCCTTCAACAGCCTCCCGCATGCAGTGGTTCGGGAGGCACTGAAATTCTTCGGAGTACCCCCGTATCTAGGGAGGCTGCTGGAGGCGTACCTCTCCGATCGCAAAGTAGGCCTCGAAAATCGGTCGGGGTCCGTGGAGTGGCGGCGGGTCGGCTGCGGTGTCCCACAGGGATCGGTGCTGGGCCCGATCCTGTGGGACATCGGGTACGACTGGGTCCTGCGAGGCCGTCTCCTCCCCGGGATGGGTGTCATTTGCTACGCGGATGACACTCTCGTTTACTCCCGGGGACGAGACTATAAGGAGGCGTCGCGGCTGGCTGAGGTCGGACTCGACCTCGTAATCAGCCGCATAAAGAGTTTGGGGCTTCGTGTCAGAATTGAAAAGACCGAAGCCCTCCTCTTCCGCGGGACCGGACGCAAGGGACCCCCACCGGGGGCTACCCTGCAGATCGGAGAGGGGAGGGTCAGGATGAGCTCCCAAATGAAATATTTGGGGCTCATCCTTGACCTTCGGTCCACACTTCACTATGGTGGGACCGAAGGTCGTGAAGGTGGCGAGTGCACTGGGCAGACTCCTCCCGAACCTCGGAGGACCCAGCGCCGCCTGCAGGCAGCTATACTCCGGAGTCTGCCGGAGTATGGCGACGTACGGTGCCCCGGTTTGGGCGGATCGCCTCACTGCGAGGAATAAGGCCGCACTGCGGTCGGCGCAGAAGATCATCGCGGTGAGGGTGATTCGGGGGTATCGTACGGTATCGTGGGCTGCAGCTACTGCTCTAGCTGGCGACCCCCCGTGGGAGCTCGTGGCGGAGGTCCTTGCCGAGACCTACTCATACGTCTCGGGTAGGAGGGCTCTCGGTGAGAACCCCACGTTGGACGGGATCCTATGGGTGCGCCGGATGGGGCAAGAAGATGCGGAGGTGGGGGGAGGACCTGGCGGAGCAGCCGTATGGCACACGCGTAACGGCTGCCTTGCGCCCGGTCATTGAGCGGTGGATGCGCCGTAAGCGCAAACCCCTCACCTTCCGTCTGACGCAGGTTCTCACTGGGCACGGCTGCTTTGGTGAATACTTGTGTCGGACGGCCCAAAGGGAGCCGACGACTGAATGTCACGATTGTGGCGCGGCGGTGGACTCTGCCCAGCACACCCTCGAGGTGTGCCCGAGATGGGCGGCGCTACGTCGCGATCTGACGACAGTCCTCGGAGGGGACTTGTCACTGCCGAGCGTTATCACCGCGATGCTCGGTTGCGACGAGTCCTGGAAGGCGATGGTCTCCTTCTGCGAGACAGTAATGTCCCAGAAGGAGAACGACGAGCGGATGAGAGAGGGGGCCGCCGACGAGGCCTCCGTCCGCAGGCGACGAACGGGGGTGCGTAGGAGGCGCTACTTAATGCGTTTCCAGTAACGCCCCTGTGCCCATGTCGGGCCGGGATGGGAACCCGGTCCTGCTAGACATGGCGTCGTCGGGATTGTTCAGAGGTGAGCCGGACAGTCCCATGGAGGAGAAGTCTGGTCTTTTCGCCGAGGGCAGCCTGTCGCTGGAGGGATCCTGTTGCCTGCAGATCCGGGACCCTCCAATTAAAGCGGCTGAAGGCTCCCGCAGGGGTTTTGGTCGGTAGTGCACCCCCAAGTGCTAAGTCGACATACGGTCTAGGAATGCCTACCCGGGCATCCTGGATATCACCCGTAAATGGGTTACCCTGCGATATCAAAAAAAAAAAAAAAAATGGTTATATAGCAATTGTAAAAAGTACACGAATAGTGTTAAAATAAAGAGCCATTGTTTAGTACTTACTATTTTAGATTAAATAGGTTTAATTGTATATTAGATTATAATATGATTAAGATTATAATATTCGTTATGTAATATTATATGCTATACCTAACCTTTTGCTGTTGACTATTGTAAATAAAAGATATAAATATAAACATAAAAGTATAAATATATTTTATAATATTTAAAGGCTTATGACTGAGCTCAAAAACGCGCTGTATGATAAATATACGTGAACTAATGTATGTAGCTAATAAATTGTGCAACTAGTGTAAAATGCTGATGGCGCGATATGTACATATGTGCAGCTAAACCGTACAAATATAATACAATTATTATAGTGTATTGTAATTACAAATATTTAATACTATTTGATATAATGCTATTTTAATTTGTCATCGTATATTCGTAGAGTGCCCTTAAAAAAAGTTCCTTATACAAAATTAAATTTGTCACCTTTTTGTTATAATTACATATTTATAAATATATAAATTCATGAAAAAAAAGGTTTCAAAGTGAAAATTTGTGTGAAAGAAAGATTGCCTTTGTTCATCTTTTTATATTTCAACTCTGTAACTTTGTATTGTATAAAATATAATTATATAATTATATTGTTATTCTAATATTAGCCGAAATAAGTAAAATGGAATAAAAAAAAATCCTACATAAAGGCGAGTGTTTTTACTTTTAATAAATTAATGAAAGACTTGAATCGTATTTCCGACGAGCAAGACTCAGTTAGCTGTTTAAATCTTCCAGGAATCCTATTCGAAACTCGCCTTCTATATCGAATAAAATCCTAAACCGCAATTTTCTCCAAATTATGTTTTAGTTAGGTGTGTACTGTACGTATTTTTAAATTTACCGTAAATTTTAATGATCCTTATTACTATTATACTAATTTTTATTCATTTATTTATTTATTTTTAATTTAGTACAGCATAGCATACATTATTGACAGCTAGTCTGATGTATTGGTAACTGTTCTGGTGTCAAGGGGGTCGAATAATTTTGATGATTTTAACGGAGGCAGTTGAGTGTCATTTTTGCTCGAGGTTGATATTTGGGTTTGGATCAATATTTTCTCATATTGCCTTTGAGATCATGTAAAATCGTTGGCCCCGGTCGAAATCAGAGACATCTAATAAAGATCGTTACATAAAACAAGATATCCAGATCAGCTATTGATAAACTGCAAAAAATATGGAGGAATCGTAACATCACCAAGACCGCTAAGACTCGACTAGTTAGAGCGCTAGTATTCTCCATATTCCTCTACGCTTCGGAGACGTGGACCCTGCGAGAAAGTGAGAAGAAGAAAATAGATGTTTTCGAGATGTGGTGCTGGAGAAAAATATTGAGAGTATCCTGGAATCAATTCCAGACCAACAAGTCCTTTTTGGAAGAACTCGGCATCAAGCAGCGTCTATCTTCCATCGTACAGGCTCGAATTCTCACTTTCTTTGGTCACGTGATTAGACCTGACAATGTCTCCATCGAACGTCTAGTCGTCCAAGGAGAAGTAGAGGGAACCAGACCTCGCGGCAGATCGCCTATGAGATGGACGGACCAAGTAAGGGCTGCAGTGGACGTTCCATTGCATGTGTGCTCCCGAAAAGCAGCTGTCAGGGAGGAATGGAAACGGATCGTCAAGCGTGTCACTGGGAAGTGATGACCACGACCGCTCTGACAAGAGCGTAACGAAAGAGATGATGTTGACATAAAAAAAGAATATTAGTCAAGGAGTGTGTATTGCGATGAATTATCCTCTAATACCCTCTTCTATATGAAAAGATTTCTACCCAGAAGTTAGATGCTTACTTGTCTTTTAGTTCAGTCCATCATATAAACATATATTGTCAGTGTAATAGCATCTAAACCAGAAACAAATATTTGTGCAAATACAAATATCCATCCCGAGTGGGAATCGAACCCGCAAACCGCCAGTACTTAGACGCTTACACAGCACCGCACCTCTACACCAGACCGGTTATTGTCATGTATCTTCAATCCTACTCCACTTAGTAACTCTCTTGTAAAGTATTTACCCTTTTATAAGTAGGTAAGTATCATTTTATACTAAACATTCATTGTAAATAAAAAAAAAAAATCACGTTAAAGCATTGTTAATTACCTCTCATAAATATATCTGCTTATATATAAATATATAAAGGTTGCCTGGAAGAGATCGCTATAAGCGATAAGGCCGCCTTCGCATACATTATTTGTTTTTGTATCTAATCGTTCTAAAATGTATCTTCTTTTTTGTCTGTGCAATAAAGTTTAATAACTAAATAAACAAATATCTGACTATTCTAGATTTAGACGTAATAGACAAGCCTTTTTCCATACAATGTATTCGGATAAGAATTTAATTGTATTATACCAATTAATAACAGTCTGTTCACAGAACGAACGAAAGTATCGTGAAACATTTGTTACAAACAGCAGTTTAAACTTTGTTACAAGACCAGACGAAGAACTCTGCGCGCCATACAATAAAAAGGCAAGTGTCATCTAAACTTTTTCATTGTTTCTTGTTGCGGAGAAAAATAGGCAATCTGAAGGGTCAACCATTTATCTTCTATATTGGTGTTTCAATTTTACTTCACATCTATTGTAAGGGTTATGTTCGAGTGTTAGTAGAATGTCGTAAACGTACACGTTTAACGATATTGCACAGTAATCTTGTCTTTTTAGAGCTTATAAATTCAATATTATGCTTTAGCGTTCATTTGTGTTACAGGTCATGTAACGCCGGATATGTAATTTTCCGGTTGGTATCACAAATACCTGTTTAAGATCGTTGCAATTCGCAGTGCGATAGTAACGTGTTGGATTAAGTTTCGATAAATAAGTCGGCTTCTATAAATAATAGATGTTTTTTCCTAGTAGGAATTTATAATTGTGTAAGCTGTAACTAATTATTTCAACTCGGTACGTCGATGTTTTTAACCATTAAGGTATCAAATAAGGATAATGTCCACCTCATTGTAAGCGGTTACCGTAGCTTATGGTCTACAACACCAGGAGCACGACTAGCGTGTTCCCCCACATTCTGCTTTGGTCAATAAAGCGCATCTTTAAGAGCTCAGGCTACCTAAGGCATCACAAGAAAACAACACTATCAAATATGAGTTTAGATGTTTTTCTGTTACCAGTGTTGGTAACCAATTACAGCGCCACCTATCACAACTTTATATTTTATCTTTTTTTAATATCATATCAAAAATCGATCGTTGCACCGACTGCATTTCCGATAGAGCGTATCGCTGCTTTAATAATAATAATAACATTTATTTCGGGACTATCCCTTATAGTGTTAGTTATAATGTTTCTTATAAACTAGTGTTAGTACAATAATAGATAATAAATTTAAAATAGTTAAATTTTTATATTTACAATTTGGTCATATCAAATGGAGTTTTACCCAATGTCGCAGCATTTGACATTCCCATCTATCTCCAAAGAGTTTCAGAATACTATTGTGGCTGCCGCGGAAACGCCGCGCACCTATTGCGCATGATAGGTTTAAAATCATCAACGCGCATTTCCGCGAACATCACTGAGGTACTACAGCGCTACGGTAGCCCCAACAGTAGCCAATTAAGCTATGGAACGATGTAGCCATTAGACCGAAGTTTTTGATATGATGATTTTTATATTCGGTTCGTTGTAAATAATTTTTAAAAATCAATGATATTAAAAATTATTTAGAATTCCCTAATGTGTGGGTAACACAAAAAAAAAAGAACGTACGAATTTATATCTTATATTTTAAATCATTTTGAAAACCATAAAGACACATGGTTAAACACATTTATTATTGTCGACATTTAAACATTAGTAATTAAATTTAAGCATACAAAAAGTTATAATAAAAAAAAATACAATTACTTTGAGTATTTTAGTATAAATATTTATGCAATTATTGATAAATTTAGTCCAATATTTCGTCACTTTTAAATCTCTGTTTAAAAACGGCTCGTGGCCGGAGGCTAAACTAATAATTGGAATACAGTTAACAAATATAATAGCAAGTCAATATTAAATTTGTTGAAAATTATTGAATTTAAAACGATTTTATAAGAATATTGTATATTTTATCTGAGCGTTTTCTGGTTGTTATTATAAATTATTTATTAAGCGCCTCAAACTTTAATGCGTATATACAAACGACTAGATAAAAGCAAATATACCTATGTATAATTGTATACCTACGCTACCGCTACAGCTAAATGTTACTTACAATCTGCTAACGCTGTTAAATTCCAAAATTTCTGTAGCAAATAAATGACATGTTAGACTGCAGAATCTATACTAGGTTATTATAATATATTAGGTTTTTTTTTTTAGAAAATACATAAATAACCACAAACGACGAAAAGTCATTTTTGTGACTAAAAATTAAGTGTTTTGTTGAGGATTGACTAAGTACAATCACTTTGTTGACATGGTTTCGGTTTTAAAAACAATATCAAAAGATCGTGAAAGTCAATACGGAATTGGTTTTTTAAATCCTATAAAATTTATGAAGTAAATGAAAGATAACGAGAAAAAGCACTTTCGGGACAAAGACCTTAAAGTAACGCCTACGATGACTTTTACAATTTGTTACAACAGCCGAGGGGGAAATTCAATACATTGTAGACCTCGCTTTTAGCTTCTTACGAATAAAAGTAAGAACACATGAATGCCATTCCGTTTCAAAGAATCCATTTGTATCTCTGGATATAAGTGTTGGATGAGTTTAAAAAGGATTGTAACGCGAACCAGAAACACTTTACGTAAACAATATTTATTGCACGATAAATTATTTATAAAATCAAGATTTCATATGAACATTATTGATTATGAGTCTGTAAATATCTCAAGGTTGAAAAATACCAGGTCTCCAGGAGCAGAGTTAAAGCGTAATTCATTAAAATTTAATAGCATACGTCTATCCCAAATCATAATGTTTTACGGTTAAAGAATTATTAAAGATTTATGTCCACAACCCATAACCTCCACTCGTGACAAGAAGGCGAGGACAACTTTTTTCCAGAGAATCGGAATTGCGATTCAACGGGAAATTGCTGCCAGCATTCTCCCTGCTAATCCACGTGAACATGATTTATACCATGATTATCTGTAAATAATTATTTTTTAACAATTTTATTCTCAATATTTTGGGTTTTTTAGTAGGGTCACGTACCTATTCAGTTGCAAATTTGTATCTAACATTTTTTAATATCATATCAAAAATCCATTCCAGCGGGGATCGAACCTGCATCTCCGACTCACCGTGTCCGTGCTTTAGCCAATTAAGCTATGGAACGATATACCCGCTAGGTCGAAATTTTTCATATGATGATTTTATATTCGGTTCTAAGCGACCGCGGTGAATTAATATTATTATGGAGACCACTGTACGTCTGTTAGAAAGTAATTTTTAGTATTATCATGTTAAACTACTTAAAATTTTAACACAGTAATAATGATAAAATTGGTATAGTAATACTAATAATTGTAATAGTAATAGATGATAAATTTTAAACTTCATAGGATTAAATTTTGTTGCTTTCCGCAATCGTGATAAATAAGCAAACAAATAAGTGTGTAAGTAAGTTTCATGGTCTGGCATTCTCAAGTGTGCAAGTCTAGCTCAATTACACGGTTTAAAATTTATCATTTCCTTTGCATCGGGTCCGAGGCGATGAAATTAATATAAAGCCCAAGATATAATACTTTGTGAGAAAATAAAATTGAAACAACGCAAAACCTTATTAATATCCTACTAAAATTATCCAATTTTATACACAGTCGGTCCAACACACTCAAACAATAATATTGTTTAAATATTATCAATATTGTCGATAACTTTGGGAATTCTACGTATAATGGTCACATTTATTGTAAACTATTGATAAACAAATCACTGAAGTATTATATAAGATTATTTATTAATGTTGTTAGAGTAGACACATTAACCGATTTGTTATATATATATTTGCTATAAATATAGGGGATATAATATAGGGGATTTGATATTAATCAGTAAACATCGTTTTAATATAAAAATTAATGTATTAAGTATTATATATTTCACGTGACAAAAAACATCAAAAGTTAAAATCGTTAAAATCTTTTTTTTTTAAAACATCAAAAGTTAAAGTCGTTAAAATCTTTTTTTTTTTTTTGTAGTGTATAGCATTAGTATTTTTCGATGAGTTGTTTAGTGTTATGATTTTGAGTACTTTCTATCATAGTACTTGAAATATGAATAATAATATTATACACGCCTTATCATCATAATCGAAAAATTCTATACGTCTCATTTTGGGAATGATTTTCTGTTAGAAGTATTATTAGTAATAAGTACGAATTTCTAAAAAATTCTTACATACAAAACAGTAAAACGCGCGATAAGTAAAATAAACTCTTATGAAATTTATAGAACACGTTTAAAGTGTACAATATATTTTTCTGTTATAAATTCAAAATCCTACCTCAAGTTTAATACAGTACAACGTGCGAACTCTTCGACAAATAAGTGTTGTGAACACAATTTACTATTTGTCAAATACCGTACAGATCTAAAGGTAAACAAATCAAATTACAAAGCCATTTGATTGTCGAAATGCGTGTCGTGGGAAACATAAATAAAGAATTTGACCATATCGTACGGTACCTATATATGGTGGTATTTAGTCTTAAGGTTTTATACAGTGTGTTCGACTCCTAGTTACGTCCATTCAAATGGGGGCTTTTTTAATCAGATCAGATTCCGTGTGAAAAAAACTGTAGCCCATTTTTTTATTTGACTTATTTTAAATAGACGAGCTACTTTGATAGACTCGTTCTTTAGTACTCCTATATATATAGGACTATATTTTTTTGATTAAGTCATGTTTATTTGATATACATATTTTAGTAATATTTACAGATAGTTTTGGTATAAATAGGAGTATATATATATATATATAAATGAATCGCCGAAATGTATATATACCAACAACTTACGAATTTTTTGTTTATTGTGAGGACGAGGATTTCATAAAAGAAACAAAAGATATATTCACGAGAAAAAAATAATAATGCGGTACGAAGTTGACAGGGTTTTGTTTTATAAATTTCTAGTTACGTTACACACATGTAATCTGTCTTTTAACGGCATCTTTGACTCTTGGAAACCGAATAAGGTTGGTTAATTAGTATTTGCAGAGTATAAATGAAAAGTTAGCATTTTATAAATAGCATGCATGCGGGCGCAGTAGAAGAAGAAACAAAGGAAAGTTTAATAATGTACGTGGTGAGAGACAGCCTCTCTTAAGCTCGTGTTCACGCTAGCTCAGGGCTAATCTTGTATTTGTTCGAAACTAGATAAAAGATCTAAAACGGTTTTACTATGAGCTTGTTCGTTACATAAACTTCTTTTTGACAAGATTTACGCTTTATTGCGACTAAAACATTCCATTATTTTGGTAGGTTTTCAGAGTAAATTATTTTTCTTTGTTTAAAAGATTTTACATTCCTCGGTTTCCTTTGTCGAGTAGATAAGCGTGTCCGGCGTATTTATACGCTTGTAGTGTTTCGTATTGTAGCACTTAATTAGTTGTATGTCTAATTTTTAACAGAATTCAAAAAAGGAGGTGGTTCTCAATTCGACTTTATTTTTTATATTTGTTACCTCCTGTAAATAGTTCGAAAATTCAAAAGTTTGACCACGTCTCTTATTGGTACGTTATATTCCAACTGTACCGTACACGACGGTCAGTCGGTTTCAGTCTGTATTATAGAGGAATCAAGCAATCAGTTACTGTTTCAAATCAATCAGTATTAAATCTAAAACAAAACAATTATAGTAACAAAAACAATTATTACGTCATATGCATCGTTTAAGGCTAACGAACCACTCAAAATGTACTTAAAATAGCGCCGAGTCACGCAACATTAGATGGCAAGTGCACTTAAAACTTTGTTACGAGTTCGACCCTCGGTCCGAGCGATCGAATAATGAGGGAGTGCGGTACGAACTTCCTGTAACCGACAATAAAAACAAAACTTCGCAGTTTAGCCTGTATAAATTGAGATAATTGAGTAAAGGGTCTACTCGCATACATGAGTTTTCAGCTGCGATTTATTGTTATCAGTAAATACCATTAATGCGTTGACATACTTTAAATATAAATAAATATGTTTACTAGATGTTGTATAATTGTGTTTGCTCGCAAACGAAAAAAAAAACCGACTTCAATTACATCGACGAGCAATACAACGTAGATCGACGAAAAAATAGTCAAATAACTATGCGTTATCAAAGATTACTCAAAAAGTAGTTATCAGATCTCAATAAAATTTATATGTGACCACATGACAAACATCAGCTTTAGATTAAATTAAAAATTATTAAAATCGGTACACCCAGTAGAAAGTTATTGCGGATTTTTAAGAGTTTCCCTCGATTTCTCTAGGATCCCATCAACAGATCCTGGTTTCCTTATCATGGTACTAAACTAGGAATATCTCCTTTCCAACAAAAAAGAATTATCAAAATCGGTACATCCAGTAGAAAGTTATGCGGTATAATACAACGTAGGTCGACGAAAAAAGCGTCAAGTAAAAACGCATTATTAGATATAACTCAAAAAGTAGTTGTTAGATATCAAATAAATTTAAATGGGACCAATTGACACACACCACCTTTCGATTAAAAGAAAATTTGTCGAAATCGGTCCACACGGTCAAAAGTTCTGATGTAACATACATAAAAAAAAATAAAGTCGAATTGAGAACCTCCTCCTTTTTTGGAAGTCGGTTAAAAAGACGTTCATATGGGCATGTTGTTTGTTAGCACATTGATCTTCGTAAGAATTTTAAGCAACTTCAAAAAAGGAGGAGGTTCTCTGTTAGACAGTATTTTTATGTGTGTGTGGGTGGACCGATTTTGATGATTCTTTTTTTTTTTGTCAAAAGCTGGTGCTTGTCATCATTACAGCTTATACAGTCCACTGCTGGACATAGGCCTCCACAAGTTTACGCCAAAAATAACGTGAACTCATGTGCTTTGCCCATAGTCACCACGCTGGGCAGGCGGGTTGGTGACCATGTGGTTCCATTGTCATGTGGTTCCATTTAGGTTGTGATCTGATCGAATACTTTTTGAGTTATCACTAATAATGCGTACTTATTTGACTAATTTTTCGTCTACATACGTTGTATTATTTGAAATCGGTTGTTTCACGTTTGCTAGCTACTACAATTATAAATTGTGTATTTGTGTGTGTCGGTGTTTTCTTATCGTTTTTCGAATATCGAAAAATAATCCAAACAAAATTTTTGAAATACAGTTATTCTTTCTTGTGTTAAAAATAAAATGAACACTTAATTTTTATAAATGATTTTTTTTTTCAGTTTATTGGCCAATACATAACAAATATATTATAATTTGCAATTTAAGTACCACGAAAACCTCGCGGGTTTATCTGGGTATAGAGAGTCACTCAGTTAATTCCGTTTGCTTTTGTAAAAAATATTTTTTAAAACATGGTTTGTTTTTCGTGGTACTCTTATACATTTCTTGCAGTTCTCTGGGTAGTTCGATAACATATTCGGGTATTAAGTAGTCGTCAGTTCTCTTTCCATACTTATTGTTAGTTGTAATCGTCAACATTACTAAATTTGAGATGCTTGAGTGACTGACAGATTGATGACACAGAGAGAAGGGATATGAGTGGCGGCAAAACATGAATGTTCTTTAGCGACACGTAACCACATGTGATATTTCATACGAGGTTTAAGAAGAGTAAGTGCAGGATTTGGATCCAAGGAATGACAAATAGTAAGAAACTCTTGTACCGACTTGGTTCATAAGTTTACCACTGTTTTAATTTTTAATTTAAGTTTCATTGTTGATAAGTATGTAAATAAAATGAATTGCCGATATATACATAGCGGTGTATGTACATAACTTCCAAACGACTACAACGAATTTGATGATTCTTTTGTCGTCGGTCAGAAAAATTTGGCGAAAAAAAAAACAAACCGATATGAAATTCGCTGAGTCAGTTAGTAAAATAAATAATATTATAAAGGTAATATCTTAATAAATAGATATGATCTTATCTTCGGCGGTATCCGTAACTTCTCTAATATTGCAGATGTCCGTCCGACAAAAATCATTTATCTTTGGTTTGTGTGTTAAGTGAAGTTATTATTTCATTATTATATAATTACTTTACATGTAATATATACTTATTTTTAATACAAACATTTTTTAGAAATACGATTTTAAATAGCAAGGCGAAATCAAATCCAATAAGGTTTCATCCAGTCAAACATGACAAAAATGATGATGCAGGTCGCAATGTAGTTGTAGAGATAACAAATGTACTAAATTGAGTAAAAACACACATTAAATTAAAATAAATGTACAGAACAGACACCTTACACTAAAAATAAAAGGCGGCAATTTGACTAATTTAAATGATTTTTGGAAAATGATAAAGATTAAAAAATTGAAGTACCTATTTAAATCTTCCATATTTTTTTTTCTAACACTAAATACTGGCTACCTACAAACGCTAAAGATATTCAGGTTTGCTCATGTATTCTGTTTCGTTCCACCGTTTATCCGTTTTATGTAAAGTGTAAGTGATAAGGAAAATCGATGTGAAGATTTGCTCACCCAGCCGTTATTTTTTATTTTCACGAACGCTATCCGATCTTTATATCTTTTAACCAGAGGAAAGACATAAATAATAATATTTATAGCGTCTAAAGCACATATTCCTTTTTGTGAAAATATCTTAAGCGAAAGATTTTTTTTTTTGAAAAGTTTTCTTTTACAGACATAGATAGGTTCTATATCTATTTCATGATATAATGTTTGCCGTTTTTAGTATTTTTTAGTTTCATGCTTCTGAAGAAGCATATACATATCGTGATCATTATAGTGTAGTAACTCTGTGTAACTTATGGTCACAATACTTGATAGCGTTTGAAGATCTCTTTTCTCTCAGCTTCTCTTCAGAAATATACTGTACATCGCGTTTGTTACTATAAACTCCTAACAAGACTCATTATCCTTTGTTGGGATTTTATTCCTCAACCTGCAGAGGAACATTGTGGAAGATTAATGTCTCAACCTTTCTTACATACCAACCTTTTCTTACTTTTTTACGAAGGTGGGATTTTCTCACAGTAGTCTTTAAAGTTCAGTTTGACGTAATGTATTCTAAAAGCTACTGAAATAAACTTTTAAACTTAATTTTAAATGGGACACAGCGCATTTATCATTTTGAGATTTTCGATGTTTCAGCGACGTTGCCGACGCCATTTTTATTTTTAATATAACGAGGTAGCTTATAGACGTCTGCAACACCAGAAGCATAGCAAGCGCGTTGCCGACCCTATCCCCGATTCCCTCGAGGAGGCTATAATCGCGTTAAATTAAAAGTATTATTATTATTATATAAGTGATCGTTAAAATGTTATTGTTGTTTTATTCATGCAAGTGATCTTAAAAGTAATGTAATCTATCTGAATTTGTTAATAAAAATTCAGCCTCGTGTCGTAGTATATTAATGGAATGCTATTTCACTTTTTCTACGGAATTAAACGAAATATCGCCAAGTGTCGAGTGAGGCGGCTTTAGCATGGTTGTTCAATTATGACGGTATTTCAGAAGTATTTGCTAGAATATTTCGATAAAGGTTCATTCATACTGGGTACAAAAAATTTAGATCCTCCTATAAAATATAAAAGATTATCTGTCACACAGATATTTTTGACAGCATAATAATGTTATTTTTTTTTAAATCTTACGACAGATCACAGTCAAATAATACTAGGTACTCTTAAGTAGTGTTGTGTGTACTCCTTAGTTTTACACTGTGTTGACCGTATGCTAGTTTGCTACTCTAGTGGCAAGAAAAAAAGTAGATCAAATGAAATAAAATTTGAATGTTGGAAAAAATAAACTGTTTCTATTTCATTATTTACTGTCCACAACCGAAACTATATACAGCGATTTTTATAAAGGTCCAGGTAATATAAAGACATTCTAAAACTAAAAAAAGGTAAGTCATAAATAAATTAATAATAATAATAAACGCTTCACACCCAGCGGTCCCCAGTAGGATTTTCTCCTGTGTCGGGAGTCCGGAAACACAAAATACACAAGTACAAACGCCTATAAATTTAACTTGTTTCTTGTTTAATATTAACGCGATTTTCTCTATGTATGTATATGATGTTTCTTATTCTGTATTTCCATAACTCGATTAAAGACTTTAACCTTATTTTAAGACAAACAACACTTATTACTAATATATTCAATCTCACAATCAATTTTATCTAAGTTTATTTATAAAAACCACCATCCAAGCATCCGACTTATTCTAGTCCTTAAATATCCTAATATATATATTCTAAGTAACAGTTTGGAACATACCTAAGTGTCTGGCAGCAAGGATCGTTATATTGAAAGTGACGTAGCAAAATGTACATCATTTATGTTTTTACATCGAATGCCTACGTTGTTTTAATTTTCATTTTGTGATATTTTTAATAGCATATTGTGGGATTTAGTTACGTTGTCAATAATCCGAAGAATGTCGTTGCTTTATTAAGATTTTATATAAGTACTCTTTATACCGATCACACGATTCTATAAATAAATCATTTTTCATCAACGAAGTTAGACGAAAAGAACAAATCTTCTTTTACAGCACGTTATGATTCGATTTTCAATTATAAAAAATGTATTTAATAATTCAAAACGAATTTTTTCTTTATTAACTTGGTAAAAAGACACATTTTTCTTAATTTAAAATTTAAATTAGGAAATATTTGTGGTTAAATTTAATAAAGTAGTATAAATAAATAAAAAAAGGGTGGGACGAAAAATCCATTTAACACTGATTAATTTTAAATCACCATAAAACAACTTGTTCAGCTTGGCATATTTAATGATTGCTTTTACTTAAACTTAGTTTCCCCTCCACTTACCCAATGACGTTGACTAATTACATCATGCGATAGAGGTAATTACTTACACGGAATTTATTTAAATAAAATATGATGTGTTTACTAATTCCACCAACCTATTGCTACTAATTACTTGAAACTAAATACTAAAAACCTGACTTAATCAAGGAGTAGGTATAGTAAATATGATATGTGATTATTTGTAATTTTTTTGTGCTTTAGACCACACGACTGAAGTAAAAATTCTTTAGCAATAATAGATTTCAGAAATACGAAACGTAACTATGGCTATGAAAGAAAGAGATAAAGAAAACGCGTGCTCACACCTCTCTTGCTGCATTCGCCTCACCCGATCACACTTTCTGTTACGCTTTCTTCACGCATTCACCAGCTTTTACTGCAATAACTTTTAATGACTGACAATTTCTTGATAAGAAAATAAGCAAAGAACTCGCAGATAAACAGTATGCTAGATTAAGTCCAATCGCTTTTTTGTTAGGAAGGAAAGGCTTTTGTTCCACAATAGGACTTTTGTGCTGATACCAGTATTGTAATAATGTTGCCGATAAGCGAACGTGCTTACAGACTAGCGTTTCATTGCATAACTCATCAACCGTGTATTGTTTGTTATATGTTGCTATACATACACAGAATTATAAGCACACTAATCATACTGTTTCAACACCTTTATCACTTAATTGATAATGTTGTTGTTAGCAAAATAGTAGTCAAAGTAGTAGGTAGGTAGTCAGTCGTTTTCTACTTTGAAAAAAATTAGAAGCTACCAATATTTTTTTTAATAGAAAGGTGTCATTTATTATTCTGCTTAATATATATATATTTTCTATGTACGTTTATTGTGTTAGTTATAATTATTTATATTGATATAATTATTACACCAGAGCGGTTGATAATAATAAATAATATTTTACAACCGCTCTGGTATGGTGGAGCGTCTGCGCCTGCCTACACACTGATGGTTGGCGGGCTCAATTCCCGTTTGTGATGGATATTTGTATGTATTTGTACAATTATTTCTTTCCGGTTTGGATGTCTGTCCTTGTAGTCTCGGAGTGGAGCAGCGTGGTGGATTAAGCTCCAATCAAAAAGAGACCTATGGCAAGTAGCGGAATGTTACAGGCTGAATTGTGATTGAGGTCGTGAATTATTTTAATTTCAGATTGACAAGCCAATCACACACTTTTGTCAATGACGCGACCATTTCACCGTATTCAAAGCGACAGACAACACTGAACATGGAAGCATCGTTTCTTTTTTGTAAAATCGAACAATATATGAACATTTCGTCTCATATTTCACCTATTTTCGTGCTCCACGAAACTAGGCGTTGTATGGTGTAACAAACATACGCTTACGCTTCAGCCTGTAATATCCCACTACTGATCATAGATAGGCCTCTTTCCCCATGTAGGAGAAGGATCAGAGCTTAATCCACCACGCCGCTCCAGTGCGGGTTGGTGGGTAACAAACACGTTTATACACAAATTGTACAATGTAAAAAATATTACAAACTGCTATTCTTCCCTGTCTAATGATTTTGGTCAGATGACTTGATAAATTAAAACATGTGACGTTGGTCGTTGTTAACTTTTGTTATTATATTGCATTTATCTATACAAATAAATAAAATTAGAGTGTCTGTTTGTAATATCAAAATAACCGCTTTTTACTAAATTCATATGGATCTATACACGATATATATACCAAAATAACATGTTTTACAATTTTTGACTGTCTGTTTGTTTCTCTACGAACTGAACAATAAGTTTTTTGTTAATTTCCACGCGGACGAAGTTGCGAGCACAGCTGGTTTTTTTAATAAAGTACAAAATACACTATTTAATTATTAAGAGGATTTACATTGTGTAGCTACTTTATGTTTTCATTTGTCTTTACAAAGTCTTAATAATAAAAAAGCTTAAACTGTAAATAAAAAGTCGTCATTATACACACACTTTTATAATTAAAAATGCAGATAATAATTCTCTTACTAACCGACTTCAAAAAAGGAGGAGGTGACTAAATTTGACCTATATTTTTTTTATGTATGTTCGGGGATAACTTTGTCGTTTATGAACCGATTTTGATAATTCTTTTTTTGTTGAAAACGAGATATCCCAAGGGTGGTACAATGATAAGGAAACCAGGACCTAATGATGGAATCCCAGACAATTCGAGGGGAACCCTCGAAAATCGTAGTGACGACTAGTGCGTTTGTTAATTTTTTTCGCCTACTTGCGTTGTATTACTTGTCGATGTAATTAAAGTCGTTTTTTTTCGTTTGCTAGCAAACACAATTATTTTGGTAATTGATAAATAGTTTCCATTTCTTATTCCAGAGAATCTAGTTTAAAAACTTTTATTAAATGCCAAGCGTGATACAGTTCGAACAAGTTCTGTCTGTGGAAGATGAACTTTGTGTAAACTTTTTTTTTTCGAATTAACTCAAGTTGAGAACACTCGAGCCAGTTTTCTTTACCTTTATTTACTGGTATTCTGACAGAGATATTTATCTTTGCTAGATCTTGACTTATCTTTATTTTTGTTAAAGATGATAAAGGTTGAAATAATTTAATGAATGCATACCTAAATGACTACTACTATATTTGTACATAATTATGTTGTACCTATCTTTACATTCGAACTACTTCGTATGTAGCAATCTATATTCATTTACAAAGGATGATTCCCATGTACATAAATAGTAAATAGATTGATGAAAACTACAAGCTAAATTTTAACTTTACTAAGCTAATTTTACTACTAACGCTTTTACTACAATTATTTTAAGGCGTATTCTATTCATATTTTTAGCAAATTAGCTAATTATCTTTAATGTTCCACTGCTTGGCATAGGCTTTCTCCATTTAGGAGAAGGGTCGGAGCTTAATCCACCACGCTGCTCCATTACGGGTTGGCGAATTTTAGCAATTTATTTGTATTAGAGTCATGTTCTAGTAACATCACAATTGACTTAAATTGACGAGGATGATGTGTTATTACCAGCCGGAAAAACTATTTGTATACAGATTTTCGATCCCTAACTGCGTTCCTTCAAATGGCAATAGAATAAATGGTATAACAGATCACGTTCCTCGTAAAAAAAAAAAAAACTTTGATTGACTCGTTTCGCATGATACGTTTCGTAAGTACGGGTATAATTTACAATGAAAAACATTCTACGAGAAAAAGAATTCGTTGTCATATGCGTTTCTTGAGGTGTATGCGACAGTTAGTATTAATATTTAACTTTGTCGGACGTCGGACGAGGGCTTAGAGAATACAGTACTGGTAGGTTATGCAGAAGTACGTTGCTAGAGTAGCTCGTATATTAAGAAAAAGTAAACTTTAAAAAGGGCTAGAATTTTTTCTACGCGGAACGCGTTTTGTTACACCTACAGAACTCTCCATTTGAAGGAACGTAGCTAGGAGTCGAACACTTATATCAATCATTGACTCACAATTAAAATGTAAATACTAATAATTATATCATTAAATTACATTGTTATTAACTTATGAACAATTACGTAGAATATTATAAAGTCACTATTGTTTCGAAAATTAACTTTAACCATGCAAGTAATAAAACCAAATTATATTTTCAACGTAAAATCAAATTTCCATTAACAACAAACCCTATTAATTACTTATTATAATTTAAATGGTATGACGAATGGAGATAATTAGGCGCGAAATCATTTAACAATTTTCAGCCTGCGTTATTGTAGACAGAATTAGAATAATTTATGCCGTTTGACATTTGCATGGGTCATAGTATTCGTTTAAGGTTGAACATATTCGTTGGACATTCGCCAAAGGCTAATTCGTAACATTACTGATTTCTGTGAGCATAACTAGTCAAGTTTTGAGAGCCCACTTTGAGTTATTTCTTTATGTTATATACATACAATATATACAGAACAAACTTGTTATTTTGGCTTGCTTGACATATATATATGTACTTATAGTATTATAACTGAGGTAGGGCACAGCAAGAAATATTTTGGAGCAACCTGACTAGGGAAGTACCTCGACCTTACAGAAGATCACAGCTAAATAATGCTACGGGTTGGTAAAGCGCTTGAAAACCGCTAGTGTTGCCGGCGACTATAATAAATATGCTAATCGCTTATTATCAGATGAGGCGCACGCCTGTTTGATTACTAGTTGTTTAAAAAAAATACTAGGGAGTCTCGGTGCTATTCTTCAAATTGGGGATAACCCTTATATAAATATTTGACTGTAATATTTAAATATTAAATATAAATATTATTCTAGAGACTTTTTAATGCATACGATGTACTTTTTTTAAAACTAAAACGTTGTTTATATAGACAGTTTTATTTTTACCTTCTTATTTAAAATTTTCGACTTATAAAAATAATGTTATGCGGAGTAGCTATTGATCTCTACTATACTCTGATGAGATAGCGTTACTTGAAAGTTATACGCGGATATACACAATAACTTTCTGCCAGCCGCATTGTAGCAGCTGCATTGTAGTAAGTAATTAGTTTAATAAGCTATTACTATAATGGTAATACGCCCAGTATGAACATAAATATCTGGCATACGTCATTGAAAAAAAAAAACAACTTAACAAACCTAGTTAATGTGTAAGATTTTTTACGAGTATTTATTATATATAATTTTTTTCTCTTACAATAGTATTATATCATTACTTACAATAAATATGAAACTGTGTGATAAAATATATACTAAACAGTACCAATTTTTATTACGAAAAACAAATATCCAATTTGATTTTAAAATAAATATTGTGTTCTGTTGCTTAGGAGAATATCGTGAAATCTAAATACTACAAAATAAATTTTGAGACATGTATTTAGTTCATCAATATGCACGAATATGATCCTCAGTGGAGTATCGTGGGGGTGAAACTTTTAATTTTCTGAAAGAGGATTCTTTTTTATCTGTGAAGAAACTTGTTCAAAATCTCATTAAAACTATCTTCGTATCCCTCATTAATACAAATCAGGTAGTCAATCGGTGTAACTGTGTATATAGATCGAGTAATACGAAAGTAAGCACGGAGAGATGCCATTAAAATATTACAGTCATTAAGTTTACAAGAGTCCTAAGTTAAAATAATCTTCATCACGCCTCTATCGACCCTGGGGCTTGTCGAGTTTCGTAACTCTGTGGTAATTAAATCCGTCACAAACGAGCACCCGCAGGAAAGTTAAACAAACTTTGAAAATCTTTAATTTTAGATGTCAAATCATGATGCTTTTAACCTTTTGAGATTCGTGTTTTCAAGTTTCTAAATCATCTGATTCGTCAATTTTGTTATAATAATTGTAATTTGTATGAAACTTGAGATGTTACTTGTATCTTTAAATTTTAATTACGTCTTTGTTTAAATTTAGTAGTAAATGATTCGTTTTTGTTAAGTCTATTAATAAACTTTATTTTGTGACAAATTACTAACGATTTTTATTTAAAGTAATTTTTAATAATTTGAGGTTACATAAAAGAATAACGACATCATTAAATTAGCTTTTATTTTAGTAATACCTTATCTTAAAAATATTTGTAATGTTTAATAAAATTATTTCAGTATCTATAAAATATGTACAGGTCAACGTTAAGATATATTATTATATTGTGACTTGAAGACTGGTTTTTAATACGATAATCTATTATTATTATTATATTATATAATAGTTTAGGAATACTATCTGACTCACTATCGTTTCTTATAACATCACTTAAAGTTAATTCATTTTCAAAACTATGAAACGATTTATAGTCAAAACTATTTTCAGTTGAATTTGAAGTATGTTATAAATATATTATATATATTATATTATTATTATATTATTATTTTTATATAAATAAAAAACATACTGCTACACTTTTATCTCAAAGCTTTAAATTTCGCGACCCCTAAGTGATGGAGGACATTAAATTCCTAGCTATATTAGATGTTGAGACGGTATTCTACAACCCGTTGAACTCTAACAACTCACAATGCTATTAAATAAATAAAAAGGTACTGAAAACGTACGACTTACTCGTAATTCAATCGACAAATAAAGGTGAAGCGATATGTGCCTATGGAGAGGAAAGTAAACTTTTTAAACATGTCTGTGAATCGAATAATGATGTTATTTCTCTTGGGATATTATGTTTGTTTTTAGTGATATTTGCGATTAATTTTTTGTGGCTTTTTACATAACCTTATTTTATTATAAATGTATCGTCATTTTTATATAGAAATAAACGAAGTGTGAAAAATAATATTCATCAAAATTAATTTAACAGTGTAAGAATTTTAAAAGATTTGATTATTTGGAATACGTGTAAATAAACGTATTAATTTACCGAATACGAGTCATCATTGTAAAATATCTACTGTCGAACAATAAAAAAAATAATTAAATATGCAATTATATTTTTATTTTCACACAAAATAAATCATCAAATGAAACGAAAATATGTACTTACATAAACATTTCCCATTTTATGTACTGAAGTAAAGATTGTAAGGCATTGCAATAAGCCTACTGGGAGAAAAGCTGAGCGAATAAGACAAGAACAAAGTCGAATAAAACAACTAAACTTATATAACACTACTCCTTTTGTCCGAAACACTAATACACAAATTGCTTAGAAAGAAGAGATATATTTCATCTGATATTATCTAAACATTTGTTTTTCATTTCTTGAAGGAATGATTTGCTTCTATCAATAATGAATGGTTTTAATGATATTAAGTGAATAAATAAGCAGTAAATACAGTTATTCTTACTAATAAAGTCAATAAATTCGAGAAAGAACACATTTATAGTCAAGTTTATACGATTTATTTTTTCTGTAAACTAAATAACATAATTATGATCATATAAGAATATATCTGATGTAAGTTTATTAGCTTCTACAATTACTATCAACGCTTAACTGATACGGTACTTATTGCGGTTGTCATATTGAAAATCAAGTAATTTTGGCAAATTTTCATAAAATACCTTATACAAATAAAACAAAAATAAAACAAGTATGTATTATTGTCTTATCCATTTTTAATAAACTAATTTTAATGTAAAAAATGTAAATGTAAAATAAAATAACGTTATAAAGGAGTGGTTTTATTTTATTTCTTAGCGGATCACGTTCAAAATAAAGTGACGGATCGGTCTGGTTATCTGAGCTTTCCGACTATAAGAGTCGGATTTATCATAGTACCTACTTTTATATTTCATAACAAGTAACCATTTGTCTTGAGCTCTGGCTCTAAGCTATTGTAAAATTGTCATACTTTATGAAAATTTTATAGATAGCTACATTCACGGTGGTAAAATACAATATGAATACGTTAAGATTGCTACATTCTTATTTCGACCAAAAATAATAGAATTAGGAAAAAAAATGTTTAATAATAAAATGTAATTATTACATGTCACTCTTAAACACATAGTATTACTTTTAGAGTGTTCTCTTTAACTTGAATATTAATGAATATTTATTTAGTATGTAGTCAAACTTGTAAAGGTCTTGTATTTTCACAGAAACATTAAAATATAAGAACAAACTTTATACAATACATATCTTCAAAAGTCAAAGAAAACGTTAACTCTGCGTTCGTTCGTTTCGTTACAAACTATTTTTTTAAATATGTATTTCGTCCACTCTCTTACACGATGTCCCTGTTTTATCGTAAACTTTTTTAAAAGTGAATCTTTTATTCTATCGCTCTAAAATTTTTCGTTCATCTATCGCATGTCGCATTACAGCTGGCCACAGAGTATGGATAAAGTGAAAAGCGAATGGCAGAGCAACCAAGGCTAATATGGCGGCGCCCTTAGCTCGCATCAGCTGACTTCTTGACTGAGTTTCTTCTTTTGAGTGTTTTGATCTGTTTATTAATGTAAATGTTTTTGTTTCTATTCACTAAAGTTTCACTTGCATCGTGGTTACATAAAACAACACAATTCGTTTGTTTACTTATGTGACTGGCCTAACTGATACCTGTAAATATTGTATTTTTATTATTGAAATGAAACAGCTGCATGGTATAGAAACAGTTTTAATTGGATAGCTAATTTTGAAACAATGACTGCATATGTTTAACAGTGAAAAATTATTTACCTCCTATTTCTGTATACTGGGGATTGGTTGTGTTTAATTTATATTTAATTATTTTCAAGCTTACTACAATTCATAAAAATAATATTTAATTCCATAACTGAATAATAATGTATAATACGATACTATATAGTAGAATAACGGTCATCAAATAAAAGCAAAAGAATTTGAGTGTCAAGCGTACAATCGATACCTACTCTCTGAGTATAATTATTGTAATTTTAATGGTGATTTCTCAATAAATTCAAATTAATAAAGCTAATTGTCATAATTAAACTAACTTGTTAAAAAGTTCGCACATAAAAACAGAATTGGAACACATTAATATGACATTTCCTTTGTCCATGAAAAAGTTGTAACAAATTAATCATTTTAATTGCCTCTTAATTACTAAACGCTTCATTGTTGTTTCAATTAATTCAAAGTTCTTAGGAAAGTCATAAAATTTAAGGAAAAGGAAAACAACAAACCAGAATAAATATTTCCGTAACAGAGATGAACACCATTTATATAATGAGACTGAGAAAAGAGCATTACTTTATATTAAAGACGTACAAAATAAAATACAAGGTGTCTGAAATTGTATTTGACTAAAAGAGTGATTTTAACTATTTTCAGCTAGTGTAAAAATTGTTCTTAATTAATTATTACCTGTAAATATACAGTAAAAAGGTACCGTTTTTTTAACAAATAATATGTTACTACTACTACTACACAGAATAGTTGTATTGTATTCTATTTTATTGTATTGTGTTGTATTGTATTGTATTGTATTGTGTTGTATTGTATTGTACTGTATTGTTTTGTATATGTGATTGGATTTTTTAGATAAATTAACTTTCTGTCATGCATAGAGTATGTAAGTGCGATACTCATTGGAGTAAGTATACCAATAATGTTTTTTAACTTACCACGAAAAAATACGTGGGTTATAAGTTTGACGACAATGTCTGTCCGTGGCATTACAGCTCTTCGATGCACGGACTGATTTTGATGCAGCTTTTTTTCGTATTGTTAAAGCGAGCTTTCTTGCGGTGGTTCTTACATACGAGTATGTTTGGTAAAATTGATCTAGCAGTTTTAAGTGTATCGGTTTATGTCTATTGTTTAGGTTTTTTTTTTATTTCATACTATTATATTATTTAATAGTTATATAGTAAAGTACACAAAAATCAAATATAACTTTATTTAAATTGGCATAAAAAGCACCTGCGAATCATTACAAATTAAAATTTTAATTATCTGTAAAAGATCGATTCGGAAAGTATACTCTTAAAAAAAAAAAAAACTTGTGTGAAATACCACACATCTTTATCATTTATATCCTATTCTGCACCGAATGATAAGTCGATGAATCTCATTGCAAAATCGTTTTGTGAGATTGTATTATATATACGAATACCATAACCCAGAAAGTAGATGTTTATTTGCGCTGTTTGAAATTTTGAGTTACAATATTGTTATGCCTTCTCGTGTTTGTATTGCAATTATTACTATTTTTATCAAACAATCGATCGATCAAACATTTTTGAGAATATACATTATATTGTTATAAATATGTTGTGACGCAATTGTTCATATATTCATATGTCCTTATGAAAAACATCCCGCAAGAAGACAAATTGCATAGAGAAGAAGTATTGTGTGTCATTGACTCGTTATTTCTTCGTTATAAATTACGAAATACTTGAGTTTAACATTTTGAAAAACATTTTTGAATATCATATCAAAAATTGACCAAACTATTCAAGCTTCTTATTATTGTAGCTTAATTGGCTAGAGCGCCGACACGGTCAGTCGGAGACGCGGGTTCGAATCCCGCTGGAGCGGTCAATTTTTGATATGATATTCAAAAATGTTTAGAATTCCTAATGTGAGGGTAACACAAAAATAAAAATCGTACATATTTTGAAAAACGTTTCACAACTACAATAATTTAAAACTTCTCGAAATCTTTACAATTTCTAAGTACTCGTATTTCCTTCGACTACTTTTTGCGACAGTGATACGTAATGTGAAGACACACACGAGGTAACTTACTTATCACCCTAGCTGTTATCAGACATTCACAATAGATACAATGAAACGGAATTTTTACAAGAGGATTTTTCAAAGTTGTAAGATTTTATCATCGGTGATGCAAAAAGAAAGAGTGCAAAATCAATAAATTTAAAATCAGAAATATTTAAAACAAAAAGAAAACTCTTTAATATTTAAAACAATATGGAGACCAAAAGATCATAGTATACAATAAACTGTTAAAATACAAACGAATTAAAGTGTTAAATCTATTTTAACGGCTAAAAATTATTTTTTAATAATTAACTATGATAAAAAACTTCTCAGCTAATGCAGTTTAATTTGTAATAACTCTTAGTAATGTTTAGAATAATTTTAATCGAGTTAAATGTAATTTTATAAGTACTAAACGAAATTATAGTGAAAAATTCTCGATATTAAAAAATAATAATAAAACTAAAAGGTCATAACGTGTGCTGTAACCTTAACTAGCTCACTTGACCTTTCATACGCTAAGTTTAGTTCACGTTTATGAGAATTATGTAAATATTTGCAGTTGTAGTAACAACTATAGCCTGTTTATTTTCGCTACGGACTAAATTGACATAAGCTGTGTTGCTAGTTTTTTGCGAATAATTAATAGTGATATGCCGCTACCGTAACTTTACGTAATTTACAATCTAATATCGTTTTTCGGTAATAATTACAAAAATGTGTCTTTAGAATTTCAGAATGTGGCGACAACCGTAATGTACTTTTATAATGTACCTGTATGGCTAATGTATAGATATGATAAATGAAACACACTTATTTTCATAAGTATTTATTAATTTTAGTAATCATGTGCAAATTAAGGCTATTCTTTAGATTAAGAACCATCAAATTATGGGGTTTTCGGGGTCGGAGGGTAGAGGATGGAGGGGGAGCTACACTAGGTAACACTGCCATCATTCGGAAAGCAATGGTTATGGAAATATTATGCAGATCTATCTATATCGTATCGTTTGTTGATCTTGTAGTCGAGATCGGTTTTACGTACTCCTGTTCGAAAATAATATGTGAAATGAGAGATAAACGAATCCTTCTTCTAATCTCAAACCTAACCGTGGATATATCCATAATATCTCCATAACCATGGGGTTCCAAAGTGTAGCAGTAGTATTTGAGGTAGCGCCCCTCCACTCTCCCTCCCCTTCTACCCCCAAAATCCTAAAACTCGATGGTTCTTAATCTAAATTAATAATCAGAATCAGGCAAAGACTCCGTACCTGAATTTGCCGAATTTTCCGAATCGTCACCTACTTCTATAATAAATCTGTCGGTAATGTCGTCGACAATATGACCTAGAGTACTCATTTTGTCTTCAACTCCAATCACATGTCTAATACAATCTTTCCAGCGCTGGGGAGTCACTAGACGAAGCCCTTCCTCGAAAAGACTTCGTACTTCGGTCATTTTAAAGGTTTTATTGTTTTTTGCGACATGCCCCTTTACCTGAGCCCACACCAATTCAATTGGGTTTAGCTCGCAATGGTAAGGAGGCAGTCGCAAAATTGTGACTCCGCGTTCAGCGGCCATTTCATCGACGACATATCTCTCATGGACTTTTTTGTGGTGCCGTGCAATTTCCATTAATTCAGCTTTTAACATGTTGTTATCAAAGTTTATATTCTTTGACTTAAGCCACTCTTGTATTTGACCTTTACGCCAGCTAGAAGTAGGTAACGATTCCAATTTTCTGGTGTGGTACGGAGCATTGTCAATAACAAGTACTGAATTTTCTTTTAATTTAGGGAGAATATTTTTTATCCATTTTTCATATTCGTCGCTATTCATTTCCTTATGGTAATCTTCTAGTCCCTTTTTTGCTTCTAAGATCATTTCTCCACCATCCACGAAACCTTCCTCGCTTCCTATATGTGACACTACAAGTCTTCTCCCTTTGCCCGAAGGTCCTTTCAACCCAGTGGTTAAACCCTCCAAAAAAGCCTGTTTTTTTGATTTTATATTAGTGTCCACCCAGTGTTTACTCTCGGTATGGCCTAAAATTATTAACATTTTTTCAATATCATGCACATGTACTAAATATATAAAAAAAAAATCGTAATTCTGTACCTCTAATAATTCTTAGGAAAAATATTCAATATATTATTAGGTTTTGAAATAATTTTAGCAATATGGTATCGTTACATATTTGAATATAAAATGAATTTTACTTTCGTCTATGGCATATTAATATTGTTCATTCATTTGCTCATTGTCACTTTACTAAACTTACAATATTACTCTATTGCCTATGGTCGGAAGTACGCCATATTTGTTTACTAAATAAGACTGTTCCAAAAAAATAGAATTTACGTACCTTCATTAATCCATGTTTCATCCTGATAATATATAGACCGACCTTCTCTGCGGTATTGTTTTATTTGGTTCAGGTACCGATGACGCCATAAAATTATATCTTCACGATCTATTAATGCACTGCGTCGTTTTCTATTCATATATTTAAAGTTTAGATGCTTTGGTACTTTATATAAAGTACTTCGAGACAATGACGGGAGTTCTGAGTCATCATTTACAGCTTGAAGAATCTAAAAATATTGAATATTATCTGATTAAGTAATCAATAAAGTCTAACAGAACTAAAAAATTAAATGAATGTTAAAATAAAAATAATAATACTAGATCCTACCTTGTTCAAGGATGGTGATTCATTTCTATAAAAGAAATTGTGCACTTTTCGACGTATAGCTGAAAGAGTGAAATCGTCCAGTTTATCTTTATAATTTGCCTTATGTGCAACTTTTGGACCGCTCAAATTCTCATTTTCCTTGTGCTCCTTGAGCACTTTGTATATCGAACTCCTGGATATGTTCAAAATTTCAGCTGTTTTTAAAACACATTCGTTTTTCTTCGGCGTTTCGGTTGGAGATTCTGTCTTTTTTTCAGTGTAAACATATTTGTACGCGTTCATTATCATGTTTTTTTCACTTTCGGTGAAAGAAATATGTTTGTGTCTTTTTCTTGGCGAAAAGTTTTCTTCGTCGCGTTTACGCGACGAAGTTGAGGGCTGGTCGTCCATTATATATGGCTCAAACCAAATAACAAAACTTAACAACAACAAAAAAAAAAACAACGTAACAAAAAACAAAACAAACAAACTCAACGAAAATGTAACAAATAACACGTGAAATCGCATACGATAACGGGCGCATTCGAACACTTCAGAGGTTGAAGGACGAATGCCATGTATCCAAAATGGCACCGTGTTTTCGTTTTTTTATGACATGGCATAGCCTATTCTTCAACAAAAAATAAATCATTGTTGTCTTTACTCAATGTAGAGAGTAATTAAAATTAATAAATATATTTTTTTTATTTGTGATGTTTCGTAGTTACCATAATTTTTAAAAGATTCGTCCATTGTCAAATAATAATATTATGTAAAAATAAAAAGTTACGATTCATCAAACCGGTATCGTAGTACAATACTATTACTTAAAAGCTGGTATCATTATTTCGAAAATTGACATTTGCATGTGTCAATTTAGTCCGTAGCGAAAAAAAACAGGGTATAGTTTTAAAATTAATTAATAATGCATTGTTTCATTACTTTCTGCGTTTATTAAATTACGTTATAAAGTGGCTATGCGATGAACTTCGTATCGTCATATTTTCGTGAATACATCGACTTGTTATAACAACCGGGACCGACGGCTAAACGTGCTCTCCGAGATCCAGCCCATGGCTGTGACCGTTGCGCCAAAGCGGCGTCATCTTATATAACAAAGCTATATTTTTCTATAACAGTTATATATTGATGACTACATTAATTTATTTAAAAAAAAATTTAGTTGAATACACAATAATTCTTGTAGTTTCCGAACTAAGAAATCGAGTATCTTGAAGCGTTTACGGGCTAATCTATGAGAATCGTTTTTTTTACAAAGAAAAAAATAATTGAAAAGGATTACAAGTTAACGAATTACTGAGCATACATTTTGACTTTCATTCTCTTTTTCAAGTGAAGTGTGCTGAATATCGAATGATGAAATCGAATTATGACCCACTTCATTAAAAACAATTGCAAATACAAAAAAACAGACTAGATAAAAAGAAAGCAGTGCAGCAAAGAAAGCATAAGGTTATATAGCCTATAACTTTCATTATATAAAGGTTAAAACAGTTTTGCATAAAAATGCATCGATAAAAAACAAAAATTAAAAAAATAAACCAATGTCTCAACAAAAATTTATTAACAATTGTAACGTGAAGATGACAAAATTTCGTCACGACTAAATACATTAATCAGTTTGTCTATCGACTTGACATTTTCCTTGTAACAGTTTTCGGATATTCGAGAGCAAAAGCTCCGTTCGTTAGTGATCGCTTCAGAGTTCCTGTCTGCCTCGTTGTGGTGTATCTTCAATATCGAACAGCTTGATAGTCTATTGTGTGCCTCGGGCCTCGCTCCGGAGAAATGTAAAGATAGAATACTCGTAGACGTGGATTAGTACAGTACGTTGTTCGATATTTATAGCAGAAATGCTAGGTTTTTATTTAAAACTAGTAAAGCCGTTCTTACTATTGTATATGTATTATGTCTAAATTGGTGATTATTGTCAATACATTAGATACAATAGAAAACAAAACATTGATTTTTAGAATATTTGTATGTCGGTATGTTTGTACCATTACCAAGTATAGTTTAAATAGTTGCGATGACAAAGGTCTTTAAATTCTAGTCTGGTCGCTTTCTTTTTAATATACCGTCTAGAAATAATAAATGTACGTAGTTGTAGTGAATTGTAATGAAATGATTTTGTACACTTATTATTACTGATGTCGATATTATGTTTGTGCATATCTTTGTATCCACAACGAATAACTAATTTGACCTAGTACACGTAACATTTGGGAAAAATAATCATAGGATAGACGATACAAACAGACCATCTTATTTCATTTATTGACATGCAAACAAAACTCTCATGTAATTGAAAAAAGTAAGACGTCAATAGTAATACATTACCTGATTACGTAATATTTCAGAAGTGAGAACGGGAACGGTAGCTTTTGAAGTAAATATCGGTAACGAAGTTTCGAGAGGCGGTAAGTCAATAATATCTTGGTGGGTGCCAAATGCACGATCCTAAATGGTTCACTTATTTGTCGGTAGAATCAGTGCCCCATGAAAATTTTATTACGATTGGCGTTGAGATTTTCTGTCTGAAATTTGAATGTCGGAATTAATTTTCTATTATTGTATAATTATGAGCTAAATTTTTTTTAAACTCCGCATGTACACTTAAAATAAATGTTATGTTGAAGTAAATTGTTGTAAAATTAAGAAAAACTCACGTACGAACTTAACTAGCAACATTTAAATATCAAATAAAATCTACCCTGTTGGATAAAACCCTGCTCTTCTGTACAGGAGAAGTGTTGAAGAGTAATCCACCATGATAATATGTTCTTATGTTAGCAACCAGAACCAAAGGCTTTATCTGTCACTGAGGCGTGATAGGGAAGCCCACAAGATCAGAGACCAGAAACAAACACATACAAATGGAAATATGCTACGTACGACATCGATCCCGCGATCTTCGGTGGGTAATTTTAATTTGCGTTACACAAGAAAAGGAGTCTTGTATTGTCTAGATTAATTAATAAAGTAGGTTTCTTGCTTGAAAGTAATAAAGTACTCTTCATTACAAAGTTCTCTAATCTCCTTTCACTTGAATTTTATCTGAGAAAAAGTAATTAAAGTTAACCCTTTGTATTAACTCGGAGTATAGACTCGGCTTTATAAGAGCCGCAGACTATTTTGAATTTTTAGAAGGTATTCGATTTTACACGAGGAATCGAAGCGTTGGGTGCAATTCAAATAAAATCTTACGCTCGACCGTTATCCAGTATCCGTTCGTTGGATTGAATTTTGAATATTTATCTATGATACTAAGAATTACTTTTATCTATTTAGTAAAGGAATTATTTCAATAAAAAAAAAACGTTATTTTAGGTAACAATGTAATTTAAAATAAAACTTTTATTAAAAATGAGGTAGACAGTGTTAAATTGAATTAAAAAAATATCTTTATATTGACTAATGTACCTAAAATTTAAGAACACTCTTACAAATTACTTTTAGTACCATTTAAATTTATAAAATATAAAAATCATATCCTACTAACCTCCTCCTACTAAACTAATAAAAACGTAAAGATAATCCTTATCTAATTTAATTAATATAAAGGGTAATTTTTAAACTAATCGAAATATAAAATTAATAGTAATAGTTTCTACTTAGTTCTAGTCCATTATAATATTTTTTTATATTGAAAACCTAATTTGGAACGTATAAAACTACAATTCCTAGCCTGCCAAGATAAGCGCGGTTTATGTATTGCGGTGGAATTTATTACTGTTGTTCGTAGAACCTTTTTGTAGGCTTACGCTACAGAATTTCGAGCTTCATAGAATGGAACATAAATAACTAGACTATCTCTTAAAATTTAATACATTACGAAATTAACTTAGTTGTGTTATGTAAAACAAAATTTTATATTATGATTATATTATAATTATCGATCTACGTAAGATTGCCGGTGTAGACAGGATGAGGATTGCGGAAAACCGGGATGTCTGGCGCGAACTTGTGGAGGCCTATGTCCAGCAGTGGACTGCGATAGGCTGAAGTGAAATGATATCGTGATTATTCTTTGTTCTGCATTAATTTAAACACACGTGGCTGTGGTGAAAACAATTACGATTTTCTGATTAAACTTATTTGATTTTAATCAGTATTTTAATTAAAATTACTTGAAATTTTCATTGTTAATAAACATAATTATTTCAATTTACTATTTAACCGACTTCAAAAAAGGAAGAGGTTACTCAACTCGACCGTATATATATATATTAAAAAAAAAATATATATATATATATTTTTTTAATGTATGTTCGGGGATAGCTTCGTCGTAAATCGGTTCGATTTTGCTAATTCTTTTTTTGTTTGAAAAGGAGATTTCCTAAGTGTGGTACCATGATCTGATGGAATAGAAGGAAACCAGGATCTGATGGTGGAATTCCAGAGAAATCGAGGGAAACTCGAAAATCAGCATAACTTTTTACTGGGTATACCGATTTTGATGAACTTTTGGAGTAATCTTTCATAATGCGTATTTACTTAACTATTTTTTCGTCTACCTACGTTGTATTACTTGTCGATGTAATTGAAGTCGGTTTTTTCGTTTGCCAGTAAACACAATTATTTAACTATGTTTTTATATCTCCATACAAATAGAAGTATTTTTTATGAATACCGATTTTAATGATTATGAGGAACTTGCAAACAATGCTCCAACAATGCATCATCTTTGTGATTAACTAGAACATCCGCAACACCCATCAACTTTGTTAACATATTTCTGATCGATACGTCTTTGTATAGGATACGAGGATGTCTATTTATTTAACACTTTCCGCTAGACAGTTGAGTATTAGTCCGACTTGCAAATTTTGTATTTCCGTTACTGTATTTGCATATAACTTTAAATATTAATACAGCGTTGAAAACCTAACTAATCTAAACATCCAAAAGTCTGGTAAATAACAAAAATTAATCAAATATGTTTTTGAATACATATGACATAATTTTTTTATTACACGTTTAAACATTAAAATCAAATTAATTCTTAATTTTATTAAATGACAGGCTGATCGTAAAAAGCTTGTATTTCAACCCAATTAAAGTAAGGGCGTAAATAGAAAACAAATAATTTATAATTTAAATTAAAATAATAATTTAAATTGGTCACAAATCTCAATATTTAATAAATTTAATCGCATTATAAATGAATTTTATTGGAGTGAATGTGATCACAAAGGCGCATAGTATATTAAGCAGTAGTTTAATGTTTTACGGATAAATGAATGGTTTACCATTTTCAAAACCGCTGACAATAGCAAATTCCGTTTAGGCTGAAACAACCACACTTACAAATAATCACTTCAGCTTTAACAGAATATCAGTAGATATTACGCGGTAGCGCGATTACGCTGAAATTAATTATTCAATTGTCATTTCTAATTTGGTGATAATGTATTATGGCTTTCCGCAATTTGTGTAATTATTGTATTTCAATTACTGTTTAAATTTTAAATCGTATACTGTATTTCAAGAAGAGCATAAACGACCAAAATAAACATTTATTTGTGTTCTGTTTTAAAGTAACTTTAAAATAAACAAAATTTGTCATATAATTAGTATGTGAAGTTTTGCGTATATAGAACGAATTGATAGTCTATTTAAATAAATAAAATTATCAATATCTGCATATAATGATTGTCTGTGAAAGGGTATTTAAGGTGTTATTTAATATGTGAGACACATTTCTTCTTGGAAGTATATGTACAAGTATATACGAGTATATGTATATATATATATATATATATATATTATGTGCATTTTATGATGCAAACCTGTACTGACAATCTTGTAACAGACGAATACATGAAAAACCGAGAACATTTGTCGTCCCCGTTCGTTCGTCTACCCGTGAACACTTAGCTAACAATCTTACCCGTTTTAAAAAATCACCTGCATTATAATCTGCTTCTTCCAAAATTTCCGCCTTTGTAATACAATGACGTGCCCGCACAACCTGTGGAGTCGTGAAGATAATAAAAAAACCGTGGTTCAGCTTCCTTGAGAGGAGAAAATAATGGGTCAGTAAATTTTTGTTGTTAAAGCTTGTTGCAATGAAACTTTTTCGTTTGTTATGATTTTCGTCATAGAAATGCTGGGCTATGTTTGTTAAGAATATTAAAAGTAAGAGTTGTGAGATGTGAAAAGATTTATATATAATGTCGGCTTATAGTTATTAGTCGAATTACTTATGTATTTTATTATTCTTGAATTTTGCTCCTTTATTGTTAGAAAAGTTTAAATTTTATTATTTTTACACTGTGTACACGATTAATCTCATTAGAAGAAAATAATGTTTATGAATTCTACACAAGTCTATTTTAGCAAGTCATTCACTTTTGTAAGTAGAATGTCTCTTTCCATCACCTAAATATCGACCTACTTAAAGCCGCTATTTGCTACTATAGGTCGGCATGCCGTGCCCTCTTTTTTGGATTGTCATCAAGCTTAGTTTTGACATATTTTAACTTGGCTTCAAGCCGAAGTCTGTACCTAACGTGTAGAGTTACAAATAATAGAACAGAATTTTGCATTTGTGTAAACTTATTTTAAATATTAATAATACTAAACATGTTATATAATAAAACTAAACGTATAAATATTAGTTATATTGAAATTAATATTTAACATAGATAAAGCTTATTGCCATGTTTTCTATTCAGAAGTAGCGGACAAACATTGAAATTAATTTATAATTGATGCCATCCCGTATTAAGCCCATACGGTATAATTGGATTATGTTTCATAGTTACGGCTACAGTTGTATTACGTATTGTAGTAGTCAATAAAATATGACCAAAGATGCAAACGTTTCTAAAAGTTTATACTATTACGGATCCTACCAATGAAGATTTAGCTTAAACAAGAAGATAGCATTCAAGGCGCAAGATGCCTCTTCTTGCTTCTCGCTTAGGATTAAAGCAGATAATTACTACGATCGTAGCACGTTATAAAATCACTTTACTTTTATTTTCTTTATATATTAATAAACTGCTGACGACTACTTAACGCAGTGGTTGCTACAACAGCGGTCATGAGCTACTGTAATAAGGGTTTTTCTCCTACATCCTTCTCCTATATGGAGAAAGACGCCTATGCCCAGCGGTGGGATATAACAGGCTGAACCATAGCGTTCGATTCTTACTCATGATAAATATTTTATAGACATGTTTGACGTGGTCTGTGTTTCGTTCCTGCTTTGATTAACGTAGCCAAAGGTCCTAAGAATGTGTCATGCGTTGTCAGCTGAGGGTAGGTCGCGCTGCAGCCTGTAATATCCCACTGCTGGGCAAAGGCCTCTTTCCCCATGTGAGCAGAGTGTAGCTTGACAATCCGAATTTTAACTATAAAAAGGTATATTTTATCTTTTTATAAGTTAATTTAAGAAAATAAATAAATTTAAAGAATATTTTACGTGTTAAATAACTTATGTTTTTTTTTCCTTGTTTGCACATACAAACAATACAAGTGAACGCATAACCATACTCAGAGTTGTAGTTTGCTCAAAATTACTTTGCTATACGTAGTTGTAATCACGAACTGTACCTTGTTGTGTTCACACATCAATGTAATATCCTATATTTGCGGTCTGTATCGAGCTTGTAGTGCCCACAGAGAGCTACCAATTATTGTTCAGTTACTACAAAACATTACTACGTTATTGAAACAGTTGGAAAAATTTAATTTTAGTATACAAATTCTTTGTATTCTCTGTTATAAGCAAATATCAAAAATCCATGCATATCTTATTTAGTATCAAATACTTTTATGCAAGGTTTATACAAAAAAGTGTCATTAGTTTCATTATAATTAATTTAGATATTTTTCAATCAATAGATTTGTGGTCATTTCTGTATTAATATCATGGTATTATATATACTCGTTTTTTATCGAAAAATATACTGAAATACTTTAATTTCTTAAGCACTATTGAGGAACGTGTTATTTTTTTACAAAAATACCAAGATTTTGTTGTGGATTTGGGATAAAAAACTCGCTTTATTTCTCGCTTCAGCCTCTAACATTCCACTGCTGGGCATAGGCCTCTTTCTCCATTTGGGTGAAGGATTGGAGTTTAATTCACCACGCTGCTCCACTGCGGGTTGGCGGATATATTCCCTACAATGAGTAACGATCGTTATCAGGTATTAATGATAATAGCCGAGACCGACAGCAGAAAGTGCCCTCCGAGGCACGGCGGGGAGAGCCACAAGGACCGACATTCAACCGAGAAAGAAATATTTGTACAAATACAAATTATCCGTCCCGAGCAGAAATCGAACCCAAACCGCCGTTGTTTTTAAGTGACTACTCGCACCACTGTGCCATAGCGGTGGTTGTAGGTATTTCTCGAAGGGAATAAAATAAATTTTATTTTTTAAAAAGCCTAACGAAACTATACATATTCTTACGTCTCAAGACTTTCTATAGAAGTGAAGGATAATATTGATGACACACTAATTTTAAAAGACTTTTGACCTTGTGTAAAAAATTTGAGGGCACTCGACCAACACTTTTGGTAGTTTCGTTAGGAATGAAGTTCTATTTATAATTTGTCTGTAACAAGACTGAATAACGGAAACATTGTCGGAACAAAAACGACATATATTCGCCAGAGAGTTGTCACATAAACTTACTACTATTATTTTATGTAAATATGTAATGAAACTTTTGCACGTTATTGTGTTATATTACGTTATATTAGAAGCCTGGTTTTATAGTTTTTAATGAATTTAAACAATAGTAATTAAGAAATAGTTATAGATATTCAAAGAAAGGTTCTAGCAATTTTCTTTGATGTAAAATCGATTAGTGGAAAAAAGGTATATAAATGAAGTATGCATAGTATATAGAAAATGTACATTTTTTATAATATTGTAGCCTAATATTCGTAGTTACAAATGTGTAACTGCCAAAAGGAGGGAAAGTAAGATTAGAAAAAGTAGGTACTTGAAAGTACGCAAAAGAAGAGATGAAGATAGGAGAGGGTCATAAGTTTCCGGTTCTGTTACTGCCCGAACGTTGGACAAAAAAATACTTTAGACCATTTTTATAGTATTAGAATCACGAAGACCATACTAAATATAGTATAAGCGACCATGGCGAAATACTAACGCAAAAAAACTTTTTAAAATAAAAATGATATTATTTAAAATTGTTGTCCACCTAAAATTTATGGAAATAAATAAGTAAATAAATAAATAAATAAACTAAGCGACAGGGATTATTTTAATGCTTTTGACCATAATCAAGCGTAACGCTTTCTTGGATCTAATTTCAATGTAAAACTTGGATTGGTGCGCGAGATATTTGGAAAATAAAAATGTCCTTGTAGCTAGCTCATGATAAAAAAAAATATTTCAGAGTCACATATTCTCTTAATTATTAAAAAACTTTTTCAAAAATGTATCACCAAAACTTTATATTCTGTAGCCATGTGGTTACATGAATGCATAAATACGGTTTAGAAATTATTACTTAGTACTGTAGAGTAAGCAAAATTTACAAAGTTACCAAAACATTAAAAAAAGGAAAACATTATTCTACCTGATTTAGTGCTCACATTTTTCAAATGTCTGAAAATTTTACAAATGTGTGCATGTACTGTGTTTACACAACAATGAACAAAGACTGTAAGTGGATACGTGATCCACGCGAAGCTACTTTCGAAATTGTCTAAAGCGTAAAAGAACATTTTGCGTAGAATGCGTGAATTTTGTTTCACACAACACGTCTACAGTTGCCCAGTTTCGATGTATTATTAAATGGGCCCCTCGAAATGCAAAAATCTCGTAATGAATAATTCAATGAGCCCTCGTGATCCGCACCCGCCGATATTCGAGGTAACGAACGTAATTTCAAATAACTGGGTGGATAGGAATACTCGCGAAATTCCGATTTTAATTGATATTTTCACATTGCTACAGTATGAAATTATGTTTGGTTTACTTGTTTAAATAACGTTTTCACACCGCTAACTATTTAATTTCACTGATTAATTTATTACATAAAAGAAATACGATTGTCTTTTATTGGTAATTAATTAGTTGGAAAATGTATTTATTTTTCTGGTTTATAAATCCATTTGCAAGTGATATACAGTTACCAAACTTTAAAATAGCTTAATAAACGCATAAAATACCACGTTTAATTTACTGGTTGGCAGATGTGACCTGAGGTAGAGCACAGTAGAAAATATCCTGCTCAATCTGGAGCAGCCAGACTGGGCAACACCGAAGAGATGTTGGACGTGATGAGGTAATAAATTTTATTTTATTTAAATTCTTGGTATATAATCAAACTAAACCTTTTATGAAAGAAATTTAAATACATTATATAAGACTAGAGAAGTTGATAAGTGTGATTTGAACCAAATCTTTATCGTATTTGATTGAAAAGCTTACTCGTTCATACTGCTGGTTGTCTGTTTAATGAGAATGCTAGTTAGATTAAACAACAGGCTAGTTATGCTAGTTGATTGCGACCAGGGAATACTTCGCATTCGAAAGTGGTTTATATCCCAAAATCTTTCAGTAAGTAATGCGAAACCCTGTATACATGAAATATGTTATACATTATATGTTGCAATTTTCACGCTTCAATTTTAACGAAACATATGTTTTCAATGTTTATTGAGTGCATCGTAACTTAATTTTCTTTATATCATATTTTCCGCTGAAAGGATTTAATGAATAAAATACAGATTTTTTAAACCTATAATTGTTAATACGGGTGAAACATTGTTTTTGTTTATTAATATTTAATACTAGCTCTACCCTGTGCGCGTTGCTAGGCTTTTTTTTGGTCTTACCAACTCAGAAACCTTTGTGCGCTCATGCATAACACTTAGCTGAAGATCATGACATGTTCAAATGCATAGTTTACGATTCTATAAAGGACATACAGACAAAGACTCATTCATGTATATATTATATTCTTCACATGTTAAATTGTTTTAATAATGAAATTTGCGACCTTTTGCGAGCTTAACATGTTAAATTGTTTTAATAATGCTTTTGCGAGCGGCTTCGCTCGCGCAGGAAACCTACCTAAGGAAGTACCTAAAGGTTAAGACTCTTTATTTTTTCAGTCTATGCTGAAAGTACTTCTTTATATACTACACTAGAGGTTTTGCCTTCAGATGCTAACACGAATAAGTTCTAAGATGAGCTCACTCTCGAGCAGGCCACGTAAAATTGGCCGTGCGAGAAGCAATCGTGCTAAGATCAATAATGATGCATTTGAAGTTTGAAAACTTATAATTACTTTTTTTTATTGGAGTACATCTACGAAGTTTCGAATTGAATAGTCACCCCATAGTGGTGAAACGGGAGTTCAGAGTTTGTATTGGGAAACAATTTAACTAATTTTATGTGATGTCCGCCATCTTAGACTTCGAAATAATTGCCATTTACGTAATGAACGTTCCAAAAAAAAAAATAACGACACCCATGTCGATTATTAGGTTTATTTACCCCATTTCACCCCCTAAGGGGTTGATTTTCGGAAAATCACGAAAGACGTATTTGCTTCTTTATTTTTGGGAGTACTCCTACGAAGTTTCGAATCAAAATGTCTATTTAATATTGTTTCGCCATACAAAAATTGAACCACCATTTTACTCCTTTAGGGGTTGAATTTCGAAATATCATTCCTTTTCCCTTGTATACGTCATAAAGGGAAACTCTGTGCAAAATTTCAGCTTTTTAGGTCCAAGGGTTTTGGCTGGGCGTTGATGAGTGAGTCAGGACGTCTTTTTATATATAAAAATATTATATTATTATATTCCACAACAGAAATCATCCAAGTGCTAAGTTAATTAGGTAGATTGACGCTGGAGAGATCTTAAAGGAACTTCGGAAGAAAATTAATTACGCGAGAAATGAATATGCTACCAAAATATATGAATGGAAATATTAATACCTAATTATTTCATTTAATCGTAATCTGTAGTTAGATATGAGTATTCACATTAATTAAAAATATGTAAGAGAAAAATATCATTGCATCAAATAGTTAAATACGATATTGCATTATAAGTGTAGTGTTTAAATGATCTTGGTAATGATTTGGATGAAATGTCTAAAATTTAATTTATTAAAAATGGGTTGTAACTTTAGATCCAAAAAAAAATGTATTATGTAATCTAAATAAGCATAAAAAACAGAAAAGATGGACTTATTTTCGCTAATGTCCGCACAAAAGTAGTGAAGAATTAAGCCAAGTAATTGAATCTAAGCGGGAAAGACGATACAGTTTGTATTTAAAGCATTAAAACAGGATTTCACTTCAAAAACTGTTTTATACCATAAATATAATGTTAAACCACGATACTATTTGTCACCGCTAGGCGACATAATTAATTAAACATATTGTCCCAGATGTTCAATTGTAAAACAGTAATTTGTTAATGAAAAGCGTGTTATTGTCTCAGGTTGTATTAAAGCTTACATAACTGACAAATGAAGTGTCTCTGTGTGTACATTTAATTCAGTATGTTACAGTTTAAAAGTGTTTTAATTTAATTTAAATTATACTTTACGATAATTCACACGAACAAGCTCATTGACATGATATGTTGGTTACATGATGATTGACATGATGATTAGTTGAAGACGCGTTGGCGCAGCGGTCATAGCACTGGCTGTTACGCTGGCGGACGTGGGTTTGATTCCCGCTCACGACAGACATTCGTATCGGCCATATAGATGTTTGTTGTGATCTGGGAGTTGTGTTTGTGTATTGTGTGTGTTTCCGGACCCCCAACACAGGAGAAAATCCTACTGGGGGCCGTTGTGTGTTAAGCGTTGATTAATTATTATTACGATATGCTAAAACTTATTTGCTATATTTTGTAACTTTTTTGTAATTTGTTACATAAGATAGTAGATATAAAACGTCATATACAATTTTGTTAAGTACTAAAATTAAGTTTAGATGGATGGTCTCAACCAACGTGGAATTTAAAAGATGTAACTTCTAAGGTACTTTTTATATTTAGTGAAAAAAAAATTATTCTTTTTTTTTTTAGTGAAAATATATTTGTTTATCGTCCTCCAGTCTTGTATGAGTCGTGGGTAGGAATAATTATAATTTAATAATAAATACTTTACTAGATAAGTAATAAATTTCTTTTGATATTTAAAGGAGATTAAACGCTATTATGTTGTTTAACTAAGCTCACAGATTCAAAATTAACCGGTAACCAAAATATTCACTTTCAGCGAACGGTTGGGTAACATGCCGACGACGCCGCGACCGACTTAACTACATGTCTGTAAATTGCTTCTAACCGAAGTCAGATTATCGCTAGTACTTAAAAAAAATAAGAATTTAACAGCCTTCATATTCATTAGGCTTTTAAGTTATTAATTTGCTGACATAATAAAAACAGACAGAGAAAACAGCTTATTTTGTCAAGTGGTTCTCACGTTATTTTGTTATCATCCGTACTAGATGTACGGATGATAACAAAATAACGTAATAAACGTTGACATCCTACATAATATTTTTAATCGATTCTTTTTAATATAATTCAAAAAAGACTTTAAATGATATTTAATTAAATTTGATGTGTATTCTGTATAAAAGTATGTTTTTGATAACATAATTATGCTTTGTTATAAAAATATAGAGGTTTATGAGAAAGCGCTTCCCGTACTTTTCTTTTGTCAGATTTGAGAGTAAAGCACAGACTCCTTGGAAAGTTGCAGAATAATTCTCAAAAATTATTTATAATAGTTTTTTGATATGAAAACTTATTCAACGATGGTACAGAAAAAACTGTGAACTACTTCCTTTGTTAGTAATACGGTTGCCTGACGACCTCTCATAAAGGAAACAGTGGATATTTTTTGAGAGAAAAACTGCATTTTTATGCACTCGAAATTTCTCTTCGTAAAATACATTAAGCATATGACACATTTTAGTTTCTAAATTTCTTTTATAAAATAAAATTTAAATGTTACTTTTATGGTATGTACTTCATGTTTTTGTTTTTTTTCATATGATTTTGTCCCATTCGGTGTCGAGATCCTTGGTCCGTGGGGTCCTAGTGCTATAACACTATTTAAGGAAATAGCAAAAAGGTTAGTCGACGTCACAGGAGACCGAAGAGCTGGCAGCTACTTCGGACAAAGAATTAGTCTAGCTATTCAAAGGGGAAACGCTGCCAGTATCTTCAGAATCTTGCCTAAAGGGACTCCTTTTAATAATATTTTTTAGTTATTATATTATGTATATATATACTTAAGGTCTTTTTTAGTTTAATGTAATTTATCTGTTAAATATAGCTTAACTATTTATATTTATACTAATGTAGTCATTATCGTTACAATTTATCTATATTATACTTCATGTTTTACTGTAATGATGTTATTTATATACAGAATTATGTTAAAATTAGTACTAAATACGTATTCACTCGTAATAGACGTTAATTTCAGAGGTATTTATGTTCGTTTTCTTTGAAAGGCATACGAATGTCACACAGGTTCAAAGGATTTAATTTATATTCAAGACTACTTAATATTCGGAGCTCAATTCACTACATTACTTTACTGCTGGTACGTATGCTTTAACATAACTTTTGACATTATGGTTTAATAATGTAGCTTCACAATAAACATTATTTATTTTTTAAACATTATAATATTACTATTTAAAAGTACTTCTAAAGTCTACTAGAAGAAAGAGATTTTTTAATCTAATAAACTAAAAAAAAAGTTTGTAAATCTTCACGAGGTACCGGTGCTTTACGGCTCTTTCGCATCTTCTCTTAAGTAGTAATAAAATTTTAATATTTAATTCGCCAATGTAACGTCCTTGTCATTAAGTTTGGAGTACCCTTAACGTAAGGAGCCTCGATGTCGACCGCTCGGCGACCCGCCCTAACAAGATTGGGGGATTCTAACACGAATTTATTGGGTTCTTCCAAAGGATTTATATAAGAGTTCACAAGCTCTAGACAAAGAATTTGCGAAGTTTCGAATTACGTCATTATAGGACATTACACCTAGTAATGTTGTGAAATCGAAACTCCAAACATTTGCTCAGAATGGTGCATGTTTACTATAATTTTGTGCTTTTACATAAATACTTCATATTCACATAAATATTTAATCACACATAAATATTTTTGGATAATTCCTTTTCATTATGATATACAGATTACGAACAATTTCAAATTAACACAGTATTCATTATTATCTGTACGCTGTCCTTTTATTTTCTTAGTGAATGATTTTGTATAATATCATTCATATTAAAATTCAATATTTAATACAAAACTAGTAGTTAAGTTATGAGTTCATTGCATTGTAATTTTGATATTCGTATATAATTTTTTTTAGATCATCTAAAATAATTTGTCTTGATAAAAATATCTAACGATAACCATCATTATCCTCATTCTTCGAAATCATAATAGAGAAAGAAAGATAATCTTCTCTATAATAATTTATATACGGGTACTCGTTCTATTCGACTCTATTATTTACGACCAATCTGTTATTCGAGGGCCAGTGGTAATAAAACGGATATAATGGCAATACTTTCCGCGGATCGGAATATTGACAATGATAGTTGAAAAGTGGAAATAAGATCTCATCGTAAATAATACCGATATATGTATATACCATACGATATCCGTAAATGAATGTTATGCACTGGCTTTTTATACCATCCACGGTTTTATCTTATAGGTATATAAAAATCAACAACGTCTAGACCAATTTTACCAATTCTTTTTTTAACATGTTCGTTGAAGTGCAAGGATGGTTTTTAAGATTGGAGAAAAATTCGAATAATTTCCGTGAAAACCATGAGAACAGCCCTTTTCTTTTTCGCATACAAACGTTTTCCTACTAAAATGTGAACTTTATTGCTATTCAATAAAGTTCATGTTAAATAATATTTTATTCATTTTAATTTAATTTACGTATAGTAAAAATTGTTGTGGGTATCGTAAGAGGCGACTAAGGGATAACACAGTTCCACTAACACCTTGGAACTTAATAAGCCGACCGATGGCGGGATAATCCAACTACTGGTAATGAAATACACAAGCCGTAGACGGGCAGCAGCGTCTTTAAAACGACGAACGACGAACTTTAAAAGCCAGCCCTGCGATCACCAACCCGCCTGCCCAGCGTGGTGACTATGGGTAACACACATGAGTTCACACCATTTTTGGTATGAACTTGTGGAGGCCTATGTCCAGCAGTGGACTGTGATAGGCTGAAATAATGATGATGATGATGATATAAAATGGTATTAACTAGCTATTTCACATAACAAATTATGTTGTTGCGGTTAACAATGGAAAATTCCCATTTTTAAACTATCGACTCCAAATTTGGTACGAATTTCCTATACCTATGTGATATAGAAATGATCGATGAGCGGATTTTAGGATAACTCATGCCCATAAGGATTACGGGGGTTAACAATGAAAATTTTAAATTTATGTAACTCCGAAACTACTGAACCAGTTTTTATAAAATTTTCTAAGCATTTGTAATTTGGTCCAACTTGGGAGATAGGGTAGTTGTTATCTCAATCGGACCTGGTAGGTGGCGCTGCTATCAGTATGTAACTCCGAAACTATTGAACCAATTTTTATCAAATTTTGTAAGCATCTGTAATTTTGTCTAATCTAATGAAGGTAAATCTAATAACATATATCAAAATACATCTTGTATAAGTATACCAATATAAATATTATAAACCTAAGCAGGCCAAATGAGTCAATCAGTCAGTCAGTTCAGTAATTTGCGTCATTCAATAAATTAAATTTGCTATTAAATATTTTTGTCTACCAAAACAAAGTACTTCAAATGTTGTCAGGAAAATAAAAATTATAGGCAAATTGTATATTTTTTAATATTGCTCATAATGAATTAAAACCTTTCTAATAAAAATTATTAACATAATTTTCATAAAAAGTTTTCTAAAACAAACAGAACAAGCGACAAGTTGTAAATTTGATTACAGTCAATTTGTTAATGAGGGTCAAAGTGTAATTTCGTATTCAAAGCGAGTGTTAGGAGCGCTGTCAATTTCATTGCAATGGAGCGAGCGAGTGTGAAAAGATGCTGAAATTGGTGTCAGCTCCGCCTTGCAGTTACAGCGTCGAGCCAACACTATACGTGTTACGGAAATGTTGACAAAGGATTATTCTTACTTTATTTTCGAATCAAATAGCGAGTCGTTAAATGTTATAATTGCTACTTATTTCACTTTGTAGCTCGGTTGATTCTACTTCCTCGGTACATTACACGATTTATTATTTAATTCAAAGTAAAATCGACTTTAATGAAAAGTTGTTTATTGATAATTTAGATGAATTTTAACGTACAGTCAAGTAAGGTCGACAGACCAAAAGAACTTAAATACCAAATTTAATAAAGAGCTCTGTAAAAATCACGTATCTAAAAGTGTTTTAAACAGTTTTCATAATAGCATTAACTCGTATTATCGTTTCAATATTAATTATGTGTACTTAAGACTTGTGTAGTTCTAAGATAGTATTATTTAATAGTTATATAGATCCTACCCACTTACAGGGGAGTTAATAAAAGATCGTAAAGTCAGAACCAATTCGAAGGCTGTCAGAGAGTTTCACACGCCTCTCGTCCGCAGTTAACGATGAGACTATCGAAGCGTAATTGAGTTTCAAACATCATTGAGAACTTATTATAATATGGTAAATTTTCCTTTATATTATTCTTTATTGAGACGGTTAAAGCGAGTTCTCCTTAAGATACGTTTTGATGAGCTATCATCAGTTAATCAATTGAAAATAAAAAGTAATTTTTTGTTGTGTGTTTGTGTGTGTATGTATATTTTTACAGGCTGAATCGTTTTGGTATGTATTTTTTTGTATGTATTGTAATATATTTTTGTCATTAAATTTGAATATGGAAATTATTCATTTTTGTACAGAGATCAAAGACTGACTTCATGAGTCGTCGTGAATTTAAACGTTTGCTTGTATTACACAATCAATGTGTTTTAACTTTTCATAATTTTTTATACTTCTTTCAGGTTCAAACGCTATTGTTAAGAAAGCAAAATTAAAAAAATATTCCTTTCATATCTTCAGAAAATAAATACAAAAGAAAGGAAAAACATATCTATAAGCAACATCTACAAGCAATCCAAATTGAACGTTTATGTTACAAAGCTTTGTTGTTCTGACGATATTCAGTTATGTTTAGATATTTACTGACTAATGTTAAAGTAAATTGAAGATATTTTAGTAGTTTTTTTTTTATTCAACAACGTCCACGGCCCCTTAGTTGCCCATGCCATTTGTACTACATAAAGGATTTGTTTTATTATCAGCGTGCGTTTTTTACATAAGTTTTACTTCAGACCAGTAGTTCTAAAACTGTCTAGAATTGCTAGGATGGTCCGACAGCTTTTTGATGTTATTACTATCATATACACACACAAAACCACATGACTATACATACATATATACAACTAGCCTATTTGATCGTGGTTTTTTTATGCATAATTGTTAAGAGTTTCCTAAAAATCGTGTCTGAAGAAAAATTAGTTTTAGATCGAAATATATCTTTTTAATAAACTTATATTCTAATTATTTTTGAATGATTTAGTTAAAAGTGAGAGAAGAAATAGATTAAAATATAATAAAAAGATAGTATACACGAATGTGGCTAGGTGTATATCATAAAATTGTTGTATCCGAAACATGGACGAAGCTTTTCCTGAAAGTAGACTAGATATTCGCTTCACTCATTTTTGGTGTCTCTCCGTTCTTTGTTTGAAAGTTTAATGAATTACTGCATCATTTTTTTTTAATTGAGAGAATTTCACCAGCGATTCCTTTCCGGTAAATCTATCAACACGGCAAACTTCTGATCTAGTGCAAATAGTTGGTACTTTATGGATCAAATGTATCAATCAATACTGTTTTATGTTAATACGAAACTGAGTTTGAAATTGTGTAAGGATTGTTTAAGGAATGAAATCGTTTCGAAGTTTATTGTTGCTTTGTTTAGCGCGCTTAGAATCGGTGCACTTCAGCAACTTTCACAATATTGAACTAATCGCAAAGTATGTTACCGCTAAACGGAAATGAAATGTCTTTTTGAAATGTTAGCCAAGGTGAGTGGGCTTCTTTTAGCAGTGAACAGGCGATTACGCTTCGACAACGGTAAACATAATTAAGTTCGGGTCAACCAAGTTGATTAAATTCGCGATTTTAAGGCACCTTTTTTACTCAAGGGTCACTTGTGTATTTTCTTCTATTAGACCTATATTGGAACTATATTTATCTATAGCTGTGCTACAGCTACTTAGCTTTAGTAAATTATTAGTTTGTAATAAAAAGAAGGAGATAGAAAGATAGTAGAACTGAATAACCTTAAAAAACTATAAGGTAATTCCCTCAGACAATTGGATATTTAGTAACATAAGCTAGTGGAAAGTCCATAGCAAGATAATTATAATCACAAGCCCTCCACGTGCCCTGAGATACGTCGGGAAAAGATCCACTAGCGGCAATGACTATTTCTTAATGGCATTACTCTAAGAGACTGTCAGTTTATGCCACATTTCATATGAAAATTAACTTCAAAGGCTGAATGTAAAAACATTTCTTATCATTACATGTGTCATATTTGGGTAAAGAATGAACTTCACATAATTTTTAAATTGGCCTTTTTTTTAAATACTCATATCCTATAACATATACGGTCTACATTACATATAGTTTTGTTTTTTTGCTATTCTATTAGCTTAAGATAAAATCAATATTCATCTAAGGTTCTACTCGCCGTGCTAAAAAAAGCATGCCTTTTCAATTAGGTTCAAAAATATTGAAGCACACTTTAATGAAAGAAAAATCGGAACCAATTAAAAACTAACGTTTTAAGTGCACGGTTTTGAAAAGATTCATCGGAATAAAAAGCATTTTGTTAAACTTCGAGCTTTGAAGCAAATTTCAATGTTGTATCTAAGAGCTAAATTAGACACTTTGTAGTGAGAAAAACGGACTAAATATCGTGTAGCGATAGTTCTTTAGTCCAAATTGCTTGTTGCAGATTTTTTTCTTTTGCTAGTGTATGTTATTAATTAGTATTTTTTTATGTGTTATGAAAGTGTATTATTAAAACAAATTAATACAACAAAACGTTTTAATTACAATGTAACAAATATCACACACTTTTTACCATTTAATATTAATAGACCTCGAGTATTCTTCGTTTCGCTATTTCCGTAGCATGATAAGTGTAAATTCCAATATGCTAAAATGGCTTGCAACAAAAATAAAAAAAATACTTTAATATTTGTAAAAGCTTTTTACATTTACACTCAAGTACATGAAAAAATACATCATTCATAAAATATGTGAAAAATGTCCTCAGAATAAGTGTACGAATATGTCTTTTGTGAGAAATAAATGTTAACTGAAATAAAAAAGTCCGAACAAAAACCACATTTTCATTCTCGGTATTCCTCGGAATTTTAATATAATCAGAGAAGAAAGATATAAAATTTCAAAGCATATTTTATTTACATATACATGTAAACCAGACCTCATAATGTGGAATTATTTATTAGTTGATATTTTGGAAATATTAAACATTTTTAAATTTAATAAAAATCGGGAGATCAATTTTCAAACCAAAAATAAATTGTCTTTGTTTTGCTTTTTTGCATATCTTTATTTAATATCGTTGTTTTTCTTTTATTATATAGTATAATAAACTTAATTATCTAGATATCAACAACTGTATAGAAATTTAATCAGTCAGTCAATTCAGCCTATTGCAGTCCAGTGCTGGATATACGCCTCACCAAGGTCGCGTCAGACATTTCGGTTTTCCGCAAACCTCATCCAGCCTACCCCGGCAATCTCACGTGGATACGTTTGCTGTGACTTCTACTCTTGGACACGTCTGCTCCAACGGCAACCGGTAGGTGACCAGCCCACTGCCACTTCAACTTGCTAATTCTGTGGCTTATGTCAGTTACTTACATTTTCTCGCTAATAGTCTCATTTCATAATCCTGGTAACTGCGGTCTACTATTATGTATGGAACAAAAATAAGACTACATTATATTATTATTTTGGAATCAATTACAGACAATATATATATATATATATATATATATATATATATATATATATATATATATATATATATATATATATATATATATATTATTTTCCTAATTTTAAGTCTCTTTCTTGATATAACTTGTATTTAGACAATTTAATTTTTACGACTTAAAAAGTCATAGGGCAATTATTATTGATATTACTAATAATAAATGAAGGCATTAACTAGTTTAACTGCTATATATGAAAGTGTATTTAAGAAAAGCAATTTAGATTTATAACGATTATTTAGCGAGCGAAATTTAAAAAATGAAAATAAAACGATCCATCTTTGTATCAAAGAGTAATATTTTGCCGTCTTTAATAGGTGTAGAGATCTGTATAATTATTAAAGATTAATTTGAAAGCAATATATTATATCTGTAAAAACTGTCTATCTGTATCTGATTTAACATTTACAAAATGCGCAAACTTAGTTAAATAGTTTTTTGGACATCTGGTGTCTGCATGGGACCGTAGCTCGATGTTATATATCACAGGTACACAGAATTAGTCCACAGGACTAGGGGTGTATAAACATCGGTATAATCTAATAATAATATAGGTAATATCTGCTAAACACGTGTTTTGGTAGCTGTAATAAACGTAGTGAAAATGTATCATGATAACATGTGATTAAATTAGGAATATACAGGATAATACGAAGAGTAGGTCATTATATATATATATATATACTCTTCATTCGTTCGTTGTCGCACCGAAGACGCTGCTGCCCGTCTTCGGCCTGTGTATTTCAAAGCCAGCAGTTGGATGGTTATCCCGCCATCGGTCGGCTTCTTAAGTTCCAAGGTGGTTGTGGAACCTTGTTATCCCTTAGTCGCCTCTTACGACACCCACGGGAAGAGAGGGGGTGGCTAAATTCTTTAGTGCCGTAGCCACACAGCACACGGTGCGACAAAGCCAGTACTGCGGTCACCAACCCGCCTGCCCAGCGTGGTGACTATGGGCAAAACACATGAGTTCACGTTATTTTTGTATCGTAAACTTGTGGAGGCCTATGTCCAGCAGTGGACTGTATAGGCTGTAATGATGATTCATTCGTTCGTTATACTAATAGTCAATTTTAGCAGTATTTCCGTTTAAAACTGTTCACTACAACAAAGTACCAAGTAATAATAGTTACAATTTTAAGGAGCGCTAAAACTTTTAAACACTTTAATGTTTTTACAAATTCTTTAAAACAATACGCAGTGTAGACTTATTGAAAGCATAGCTCCATTTTGCTGCATCAGATAAAAATATTTATAATATCACAGTGCAATGTTTGGCGTACGTCCAGCGAAATATACTGAGACTTAAACGAAATGTAATGCTTATAATATGACCTTATATAAACATTATATCCACATTAATCTTCTACGTCTGTGTTACTTTCTTGCTTTTAATGCTGCGTCGTAATGGACTTGCTTGTCTGTGCGCGGATATTGGAAAATGAAATATCAAAAAACTTTGATTAGATTTACTTTGAGAAATATATGTCACGATGACTTTTAATAATGTTCCTGTTAATAGTAGAATTCTTATTCCTTATATAAAGCAAAAGATTTTTTTTTACTTTATCATACATAACTATGTATAAATATTTAACATACATAATTATATATAAATATTTAAATAAATATTTCATGTGACATCAACAAATATAAATAATTACATTATTAAGGTTTTGCATTGTCGATTAAAACATCACTAAAATTTAATTGTCTCTTCATCGTTTTTGGTTAAAATTGTAATTGTAATTATTGTTAAACCAGGTTGTTATTTAATTTATATCAAATAGTTATTCCAAAACATTAGTTTCAGAGAATGGGTATTTCATTGATTAAGGCGCAGAAGGTGGCGGCCACAAATCGTGACCGCGACAAATTGCTTTCCCGGCGAGGGCTGACACATCATTCCCCGCTGCTTGAATCATTTGTGTCCTTACTAAAATAACGAAAGCATTTTTTAAGGCATGATATTGTATGAAAAAGCCAAAGCCGTACGTTATTGAGGGGTACGTAGTTGAATTCAATTTATCAAAGTGGCATAAAAAAATCCGTGACAATAGTTGTTAGTATTAGTTTTATGCAGGCTTTGTTAATTCAACAAAAACTTCTAAAACTGGCCTGAAGGCAAGTCTATTTTTGTTACATTGTTTTTTTTTTTTTAATATAACTAGGTCGGCAAACAACTGTAAACTGTAAGGCTCACCTGATGGTAAGCGATTACCTTAGCTTAAAAACGTCTGCAACCCCAGAAGCATCGCAAGTGCGTTCCTCCCAGGAGCTGTGGCTCTACATACTCATAAAAGAACACACTGGTTGAAAACAGTATTATTTTGCTGTGGTCTTCTGTAAGATCGAGGTACTATCCCAGTTAGGCTGCTCCGTATATAGAGCAGGAATTTTCCTGTTGTGTGTTTCCAACCTTAGCTAAAACATTGTTATGAAATGTGACTTATTAAAAGAATTTACAGAAAACATTACCCTTAATTTATTTTTCATACTTGTAACGTATTTTAATGACCAGTATTATACATAATATTTATTATTTATAGCGTGTTTTAAATAATTATGTTAAATAGTTTATTATTCAATTTATACGTAAAATTTATGAATCGAATAGGTGGTTTTTATTATGAACACTTCATTGGTACGTAAACCACAAATAATTTTATCTGAATTGTGTCAATAGACTGTCAGTTCGGTATTAACTGAACTACATAATTATAGCATTAAATATTTAATTATTTTGTCATATGTGTGCTAATGAAAGTTATATATAATAGTTTAAAATTCAAACTAATCAAAGTTGTGTTTATATCTTGGTCAAGATCAAAATAAAAAAATAAAAGCTAGCAACCTTAAGCCCTTAATTAAATTTTTTGTTTTCATAAAAGAAGTAATACTGGAAATGTTAAATTTGACATATTCATACATACTATTTTACGAACACGTAATACTCATAATAAACTCCATTATTTGTTCTTCTTCTTATTCTTGAAATGGCTCCCTTGCGGATTTGCCAATATCAGAGTATAAATATATTAGAGTATAAATATATTTGTTTTTATTATAATGTCAAAATACATTATTTATCAACTAGGTACCCCTGGTGACGTGGTCTGCATTTCATTAGTAATTAGTAGCCCCCGATCAAACCTTTTTTGCGATAAAAGTTTGTCTATACCCTTTAGCAAAGTTTTCTCTACCTTTGTATCAAATTGGATCAAAATCCACGCTGAAAGGTGTGAAAGTGCAACAGACAAATAAAGTTATATTCACATTTATAATACTAGTACGGATGATAGACACGTTCGTACAATTGGCAGTAAATAAATAAATTTATAAATAAATATATATACATAGTGATATCAATCTTTTGCTACCAAAACAGGGATAAGGTTACCTTAGGAACAAACTACCGTTAGTATGTAAAAAAAAAACATATATGTAGCTACTACTTGATATATACACATACTATAAAATATGGTTCATAAATCAAATTAACTAGCGGAAAGGGTAACAGCTGCAAAATTGTGTACCATATTGCTAAGAGTTAAGCATGCATATGAATATGTCGGCTTTTAATGGCGTGTCTTTTATTAGAATCGAAATATTTTGCATTCACCAAATAAAGTACTTTGTTTTTTATGAACGCTTTGGTGGGGCACTAAAATGTTCAAAACACTTGTTTAGTTATTAGAAATATATACAACGAAATACTAAATATTCAATTTTATGTACAAAGTGTAGCACAAGGCAAAGCAAATGCAGCGTATTAAGAATGTTTAAAATTGTTTTTCGAGGTTGTAAAAAAATTTAAAAACTTCACAAGTTTAATACATATCTATAAAAGCAAAAAGCACAAAATCTTGAAATAATATTAAAATTAAGGTTATACGCTTGAGATTTATTACAGATTACAAAAATCTTTAAGCAGTCAATGGTCCTTAAATAACACGGCAAACCTTTCAATTTTGTGGCTACAACATTACATTTGCAGTTAGAATGTATCGGTGAAAATAATACTCAACTGCAATCTTAAGTCTGTTCAAGGAATAATTTATTAGTTCTACGCGTTCGACTTACTAGGCTGCTGTTTTGAATTTAAACCTGGTTCAACGCTCCATTATCTTGAAATCGTGCAGAAATCAACGTATTTTAGACTAAAAAGAAAAGAAAAGAATAAACGCCCAAACTAAGACAAAAATTTGTATTGCAAAAACATTTCATACTCTATGAAATACGTTTATTATTATTATCTTTTCGAGTATAATTTGAAATACTATGATAATTCAAGATTAACTGTAAATATTATAATTTATATAATCTATGCTTTACAGGCCTGAAAGGACAATGACAACACAGAATTAAACAGGATCATAACAATACTTGGCAACAGCATTGTTAGTTGTAACGTTCTGTAGGTTGAGTGAGGTACTTACTCAGTCGAGCTGTTTTCAATTGTTAATTGCGATATTTCCTTCTGTGCTCTACTTTGTAATTGGTAGTATATACAATAAGATTCTTCCTTAGTTATTTTAGTTATTATGAATAATCTCAACACAGATTTTTTTACGTAATTGTGGTGTATAACATTACTCACTGACGTGTAAATAATACTAAAAATGTCTCGCAGAAGGAGACCAACGCCTTCCATGACTCATTGTCGTTTGCGTCGTGGCGACGACACTCGGGAGCGACAAGTCCTCTCTGTGGACTGTCGTCATATCGCGACCCAGCGGCACACCTTGAAAAAGAAGGAGAAGAAGAAGATGATGGAAGAAGAAGAAGAAAGTTGGAAGAAGAAGAAGAAGATCGAAGAAGAAGATGATGAAATAAGAAGAAGATAATGATGATGATGGAAGAAGAAGAAGAAGATGGTGATGGAAGGAGAAGATGATGATGATAGAAGAAGAAGAATAAGATGATGATAGAAAGGGATGATGATGATTGAAAAAGAAGAAGAAGAAGAATAAGATGATGATAGAAGGAGATGATGATAGAAGAAGAAGAAGAATAGAAAGGATTGGAGATTTGATTTGGAGAAAGAAATTTGGATTTTTCATAAGTTACTTCACTTCAGTTCAGCCTATTGCAGTCCAAAGCTGGACATAAGCCTCCCCAAGTTCGCGCCAGACATCCCGGTTTTCCGCAATCCTCATCCAGCCTACACCGGCATTCTAACGTAGCTCGTCGGTCCAACGGGCCGGAGGACGTACCACACTTTGTTTGCCAAGACGCGGTCTCTACTTTAGGACCCGTCTGCTCCAACTACCATCGGTCCTGCGACACAGATGACCAGCCCACTACCACTTCAACTTGCTAATTCTGTGGGCTATGTCGGTTACTTTACGTCACACGAAACACGCTAATAGCGAAACGCCTAGCAATGAAGAATAATAATTCGACGAAACGAAATAATTGTTAAAAGAATGAATGAAGAATAAAAATATACGTTACAACACATTAATAATGTATAAATATTTAGGAAGAAATTATAACATATTTTAATAATGTATAAATAATTCAATGATACATAATCTACGATAATGACACGTAAATACGCATTATTAGATATAACCCAAAAACTACTTATTAGTCGTCGAGCCACAAGTTCGCGAACTTACTCGCACGTCTATCACCCCCTTAAAAGTATAGGCATGAGAAAATGGCCGTAAAATATTTTAAAGACACAATATTTTAAAATGATAGCGCTAAAAACTATTAAAATATAATTAAAGGATACTTCAAAGTGTATTTAACTCTGACCATTACGGTAAAAGTAATGTGGATTGCGAGACGGTATTAGGGCTTAGTCAACTCATTAATTACAGCTGCGTTATAACTAATCGCGGTGGAAATGGGGCTAAGGATAGTCGTAAAATAAGCGCCATCCGGTAATTAAATTATAATATAATACGTACTTTATACATTAAATCTCATAGAAAATAATACTAAATTGTAGATTATAATTAACTAGCTATACCCATGCGGATAATTCGCACTAAATAAGTATAATAATTATCACTTTACAAAATTAAAGCTTTCATATAGATACAATTTTAATAATTGATTAATATACAAAAAAAAATCAATAATATATTTTTTGGTTATTGATGCCGATAGATCTATAAAATTATATATAATTTATATGGATTAATTGTGAGGTTTTTTCTAAAAAAGGAGGCAAACATTAATACATACTAGTGGTCGCCCAGAGGTCGAAATTCGACCATGATTAAAAATTTAAATTAAAGAAAACCAAAAAGTTATGAAAATAATGAATCTTTTTTAAAAAAATTCCATTTTAGTATACAGACTTTGACAACTAACAGAAAAGTAAAATATATTGTGTGTGTGTATGTGTGTGTCAAATACATAGTAGAGTGTGTAATGTTTTGTTTTATTGATTAAATATATTTTTATGCATAATTAAAAAAAAATATTAGCATTCTGCACTCTTTCCCTATATAAACTATAAGTGTGCGAAATTTCATACTCCTCCGTTCGCGCCATTTTCGTAAAAAGGGTATAAAGTTTTTGCTTCACGTATTAATTAATATATGTATAGATGATTGCTTTTTAATATTTAGTATACGTTTGTTTATTTATTTAACTATGGCAAAAATTTGACAGCTTCCTTGGTTATAATTTTTTGTCATATTCTTCTAGTAACTCTGACAGTGATGAAAGTTTTCACAGTACATCCTACTCTTCCCTAAACGAAATTCTTAAGTCTCATTTCTCTGATACATAGAAAAAATTGAACGTACTCCACATCAATGCCCAAAGTATTCCGGCTCATTAGTATGTGTATATTATGTATGAATTATGATGGATGCAGCCGGAGGATTAAAAATATGCAAGTTGAATTTAAAATTAATTTATTAAGTTTATTACAAAACATAAAGAAATTATAACTAAATTACAATAATGACAGTTGGTCGATGGTTGTATCAAAAGTGATGCTTTTACGTTTCAGACTTAAAGGGAAAACTTCCATTGACGTCATGATTGAAGTCACCAACCCGCCTGCCCAGCGTGGTGACTATGGGCAAAACACATGAGTTCACTCAATTTTTGGCGCAAACTTATGGAGGCCTATGTCCAGCAGTGGACTATATTAGGCTGAAGTGATGATGATGATGATGATGAATGATTGACGTCAATACTTGCTTGCAAATGCTGAGCTTGTTCAACGTGGAGTCTGTGTAAGTCATAGGTGCCGTGTGCAATGTATATGCAAGCATATGCTTTTTTTATCTTATAACATAGGTACACACACAGTCGTCTGTTCCTATGGTAAGCAACTTAATGCTTGTGTTACAGGTAACAGCCGACTATTATAACTATATATATTTTTTTCTAAATATACATAGAAATAATAAATATATAAATAAATGCAAATATTACACCCAGACTCAGGCGGGAATTGAACCCGTAACCCGTGGCACAGAAAGCGGGGCCACTACAAACTGCGCCAACGGGCTAGTCAGTCATGCTGTTGCAGTGATCTACTGTGGTAGGCTATATGTAACATATGTATAATTGTTATATATTCTTTTTTTACTTTTTTAACCGACTTCGAAAAAAGGAGGAGGTTCTCAATTCGACGGTATTTTTTTTAAATGTATGTTACACAGGTGTACAAAGGTGGTGTGTGCAAATTGGTCCCATTTAAATTTATTTGAGATCTAACAACTACTTTTCGAGCTATATCTAATAATGCGTTTTTACTTAACGCTTTTTTCGTCGACCTACGTTGTATTTATACCACATAACTTTCTACTGGATGTACCGATTTTGATAATTCTTTTTTGTTGGAAAGGAGATATTCCAAGTTTAATACCATGATAAGGAAACCAGGATCTGATGATGGGATCCCAGAGAAATTGATGGAAATTCTTGAAAATCTGCAATAACTTTTTACTGGGTGTACCGATTTTGATAATTCTTTTTTTGTTGGAAAGAAGATATCCCTAGTTTAGTACCGTGATAAGGAAACCAGGATCTGATGATGGGATCCCTGATAAATCGAGGGAACTTCTTGAAAATCCGCAATAACTTTTTACTGGGTGTACCGATTTTATTGAAATCTGATAACTATTTTTTGAGTAATCTTTGATAACGCGCAGTTACTTGACTATTTTTTCGTCGATCTACGTTGTATCGGTTTTTTTTTTTTTCGTTTGCGAGCAAACACAATTATTATATTTATATACCACCAGCCCATCTGAAAAGCAAAATCCCTCTCATTATCAGGTTGTCTGGAAGAGATTGCTTTTTAGCAAGAAGATCACCTGGTTATACAATTTTTACTATAATTGCTTGTAATGTGAAATATATATTTTATTGAAATGTGCAATAAAGTATATTATTATTAATAAAAATTTCATTGTTTTATCTTTATTTGTGTTTTAATACTAAAACGTTATTATTTTACTAACAGTGTAATTTTTTTCTTAGGAGGATTAAATCACTTCAGCCTATCGCAGTCCACTGCTGGACATAGGCCTCCCCAAGTTCGCGCCAGACATCCCGGTCTTCCGCAATCCTCATCCAGCCTACACCGGCAATCTTACGTAGATCGTCGGTCCAACGGGCCGAAGGACGTCCCACACTGCGTTTGCCAAGACGCGGTCTCCACTCTAGGACCCGTCTACTCCAACGGCCATCGGTCCTGCGACACAGATGACCAGCCCACTGCCTCTTCAACTTGCTAATTCTGTGGGCTATGTCGGTTACTTTCGTTCTCTCGCGGATAGTCTCATTTCTAATCCTGTCTTTGAGAGAGACCCCAAGCATAGCCCATTCCATTGCCAGTTGAGCGACTTTAAACTTGTGGACCAGTCCCTTCGTCAGTGTCCACGTCTCGGCTCCGTATGTTAACACAGGCAGGACGCATTGCTCGAAAACTTTAGTCTTCAAGCATTGCGGAATCTTCGAAGTGAAGACTCGACGGAGTCTGCCAAACGCCGCCCAGCCCAACCCAATCCTCCTATCGGCCTCCTTCCTTCCTTAGGAGGATTAAATAATTTTGAATTATTAAAAATATATACCAAATATTTTAATACGATATAATTTATACCACGATAGTTTATTACTATTTGGCTTGGCGTAGAAGACTATTATAGACAAGATTTTAGCTACATTAGATCCCAATAATGTAAAGTGATGGAAAATTCCAAAAGTAGGGCACGTGTTTTGAAGTAAATGATGCGAGTCGACTCCTTATTATTAATGGTTAAAGTTGTAAGACTGAATAGTAGTTGCAAGTGCATCCCAGCTGCAGCACACGAAACATTGTGAGACTTCAACACCTAATTAATGATTTATTTATATATAGAAATATTGATTGACATTAGATCCGGCTGATCCGTTAGCGTAGTTGTTTAGTTGTAGTGACCAACTTATGCTTTTTTATTTACCCTAATTAATAAAAGTTCTCAACGCCCTTGTTATAAAATGTAATCTATATTTGAAAATTCCTGGAAATTTAAAGAAATATAGGGTGAGTAGTAAACTGTGTCTGAGTGTATGTATATACCCTCAGATTAAGTTTAGATTGAACATGTCATGATCGAGTAACTGATAAGTTTATATAGTCGTCTAAGATGTTTTAACTTTCCAAAGTGTATTCGAATAGTAATAAAATTTGAATATTAAGTATTTACATCCTTTCAAATCTTAAATTCTAATATGATTGATATATTATTGATTATTTTATTTGAAAGTCGAAGACAGAATAGTCGCTAAACGCTGATCATTAGAAACTAATGAAAGTCCTTCACTCACGTACAGTTTCTCACATTATATTAGACCACTTTAATCCATTGTCTTTAGTGTATCGTATGCCAAACAATAACTCGATACACTGAAGTCAATCGATTGCCACGCTCGAAGAATTATCGGAAAGGCATCGCTAGAACTGGCGATATTACTCAGCTTAAAATACCGCATGTGCCAGTGAATTGATTTTAATATATTTACGTTTTGGAGAAAATATTTATAAGAAATTTTCCACCTACTTTTTTCTTCGTTCGTAAGTAAAGTTAAAACACTGGCAGTAGCTAGCTTTTTATAATGGCTGACACAAATTTTTTCTTCCCTTTTTGAAGTTTGGAACAAAACCAGCGTCCGCGTTTCCTGTGATTGTGGCCTTAGCATCACCTTTTTACATTGGATTACTTACAATATCTCGCTGTCACCACTAAAAATTTAAACATAGATCTATTTATAGCGAAGACATAGCGAAACATTGGACTATTTATAGCGAAGGTTATATACATGTAAATAATCATGTTACAATGTAACAATGTTACAGGTAAGGCTGTCTTATTTATTTTACTTTTTAATATACAACCTATTTTGTACAACATAAAAAATTTCAAGTTGAAAAATTATTATTTATTTCCTCAGGCCGAAACTATTAATCTTTTTTGCGTTAGATGAAATCTCCGAGCAGCGCTCAAAATCATTAATCAGTATGAAATGTTTTCGTGACCTCAAGAAGTGTATTTGCTCTTCGATAAAAATGAGAAAAGAGTTAAAGGAAAAATTGAAAATTATAAGCCTTCTAATTTTACTATAAATTTTTATACATTAACTAGCTGACCTGGCAAACTTCGTATCGCCTTATTTTTTTTTCTTAAATATAATAATTACATATATCAAAACAAAATATACCCTATCTTTCAAGTTGGATCAAACTGCACACGGTGTGCAAATTTGATTAAAATCGGTTAAGTAGTTTAAGAGTTCATCGCGGACAAACATTGTGATACGAGATTTATATATATTAAGATGTATACTGTGCAATTTGGGCGACTTACACATGACTTGGCTTCGTTTCATTTGATTTTATATTATCTCCTAAATTATGTGTCCAAATTAAATTCTATAAAAGATAAAATTTATTTTAATAAAATTAGCTTGTCGATGTAGTATTTTGGATTCGTAAGGATTCATATGCCTGACTAATAATATTGGAATAAAATTACCTTTTAATTTTTTGTGATCATTAATTCGTTGCAGGGTTATTTTAAAACTCTGATATTTCTTATGAAATAATTGTGTTTGCTCGCAAACGAAAAAAAAAACCGACTTCAATTACATCGACAAGTAATACAACGTAGATCGACGAAAAAATAGTCAAGCAACTACGCGTTATCAAAGATTACTCAAAAAGTAGTTGTCAGATCTCGATAAACTTTATATGTGACAACATGACAAACATCGGCTTTCGATTAAATTAAAAATTATCAAAATCGGTATACCCAGTAAAAAGTTATTGCGGATTTTCAAGAGTTTCCCTCGATTTCTCTCTTCTATCCCATCATAAGATCCTGGTTTCCTTATCATAGTACCAAACTAAGGATATCCCCTTTCCAACAAAAAAAGAATTATCAAAATCGGTACATCCAGTAGAAAGTTATGCGGCATAATACAACGTAGCTCGACGAAAAAAGCGTCAAGTAAAAACGCATTATTAGATATAACTCGAAAAGTAGTTGTTAGATCTCAAATAAATTTAAATGGGACCAATTGGCACACACCACCTTTTGATTAAAACAAAATTTGTCGAAATCGGTCTACCCGGTCAAAAGTTCTGATGTAACATACATAAAAAAAAAATATATATATATAGTCGAATTGAGAACCTCTTCCTTTTTTGGTAGTCGGTTAATAATGATGTCAAGGAAAATTTCGTTCAAATAAAAATACTTGTAATGAATAACATATTTATTTGAGTAAGAATTTATATTATATCTATAATACTACCTTCTTAAATAATGCATCATTTTAGAACAAACTTGAGTACCATATAAAAAGGTTACAGTGAGTTAATCTTAAAAGATAGACGTATGATGTTGCGGACTATTTTTATAAATTTTGATGGCGGTCAATTCCGTCGTACATAATTATTGGGTAGCTTTAACCGATTACCTCAGCTCAGCAGCAGGAAGCTCTCAAAAAAGAATATTTTTTCACGTTTTCGTTACATTTCTTAGTAATATTCAGCTTCTATTGGTTGAAGCGTGATGTTACATAACTTTATATCTTTTCTCGGTAAATGGACCATAGAAGTCAAAAATATTTTTTTAGTTCAAACCAGTAGTCCCTGAGCTTAGCGCACTTAAACAGACAAGCAAATAAACTCTTCAGCTTTACAATATTAGTATACATATTAGTATATATTATTTTAAAATTATAAACTTTAAATGCGTTGTTTTTGTCTAAACTAACGGAATCGTATTAAGCTAATGGAAGGGACTGGACCCCACGACACAGGGAATCCTAGTGTGGGGACCAGAGACATACTGTTCTTCTTGTGACTAAATATAACTGATGTAATATGTGTTAATATTATGTACTAACGTTTGAAGAAATAAAGATTATTATTATTATTATTAGATATATATTTCCAATTCAATCTCTTCATGTCCCTTGACCAACTTTATCTGTAAGAGATGACAGCTCTTTAGGTGTAAGACCACCTTTTAACATTTTTTTCGTTGTTTTCTTTTATTCCCTTGTTCCAAATAGACACCAATGGGGATTATTATTATTGAAAAAATGTTTTAACATTAAATGCAGCTGCAATGTATTTTTCGTAATCTATACAAATAAATAAAATTGGAGTGTCTGTTTGTAATATTAAAATAACCGCTTTTTACCAAATTCATATGGATTCACGGTACATTTACAAAATAACATTTTTTAAAATTTTTATCTGTCTGTCTGTCTGTTTGTTCCGGCTAATATCTGAAACGGCTGGACCGATTTTCACAGGACTTTCGCTAACAGATAGCAGATGTAATAAGGAGTAACTTAGGTTACTATTATTTTAGAAATTTATTTATATTATAGCTCTGTGAACTGAAAAGTAAGTTTTTTGTTAATTTCCTCGAGGACGAAGTCGCGGACTCAGCTAGTGTAAAAGATGTACTCTTTATTCTGCACTGTAATTTAAAATAATGACAAGCTGAATTAGGTCATGTAACTAATAATTATTTAATTTTCGTTATCTGTCATGATATCTGTTTTTTAAGAAAAATATATTTTCGTTAACATGAAGGTTAGTCTATATTAATAGAAACATTAACCAGATAGAACCATTATCAACTTGATGCGTACATACTTTCCCATGCCTTAAATTTTTGTTAAATACCCGTACGAAGCCAGGGCGGGATGCTAGTAAGCTATATAAAGCTATCGTGTTGTAATGACTCTACCAAAGGATTTAAAGTTACTATTCTTTTTCGGAAATTTCTAAGTATCGTAAAAGAATTTTACAAAGGAGGAAAACTAATCTTACGGCGTGCATACAACGTAATCCGAGCTCGGGGCGGATGCATTCCTTAAGATTTTGCAGGAACTTGTGGTCTGCATATTTCAAAGGGAGTATTTCATAGTTTGACACTTTAAGACATACCCAATTATAAAACAGTAGATCTTCAATAATCCACTTTTATTTTTGATCATAGACCTGCATCTATGGATGGTAACGTATACCATGACAACTAAAAGAAACATCATTTGGACTTGCTAGTATTATCTTAATCTGACTATGCCCTAAGAAACATCCGGCTCTACTTGATATTTTATTAGTCTTAAAATTTTGATGTAAGGATTTCTCGTAATTTTATCTAAATAAATAGAATTGAAGGCATCAAAATAAATTATTTAAACATGAAAAAATATATTCTACAACTTCACAAACAACCTTACATTGGTTCACAGTAAAATAGAGTTTGCAAAACTTTTTTATTTTTATTTTCTAGCTTGACACTCGAAAATGACCCGTGAATATTTTTTTATTCATGTTACACGCCCTTGTACGGGTCAGAAAAAAATTTGAACGTACTCATTATATTTAGTAACTTTGAATTTCAATTAAATTGATTTAACAAAAGAATAAACACGTTAAGACAACATCACTTAAATGTTACAAGGAATCTTTAAGACTTAAAGATTTCTTTTCAATATTGATAACGAATAACTGATTAAAAATCTACCTATTTTTTTAAATTAAGCACAACCTAATGCCACTATATTTGTTATTTAATCAAAAAAGACATAAAACTTGTTCTTTGAGAATTACAAACCACATTAAATCTAGTTATTCAATATTTTTTGTAAAGCGAACTTAAAAATGGTCCTCTCGGGAAATAGTCGAGGTACGCCATTAAAATTCTTTAGACAAGATTTTAAGCAGTTAACAGAACAGCGTCTTGCTCTCACTTAAAATTCACATTGAGGTCAGGTTTTAAATTCCATTCATATACAATGAGCCATGTCAAAGCATATTCGTACATAATTGATGCTTTTTAAGTTGTAATGATTATTTTAAAATTGTTTTTAAATAATAAAAATTATAATACTATTCGTAAAAGAGGTTATTTTTTAAGTATTTAAGGATGCATGTTTGTGAATACAATTGACAATAAGCATATTTAAGCTTATTCGTGGTTTCTAGCATGCGTATGAGTTATTGAATACTTTTTTTTCTATTGTTTGCTGAGTGACATTGAATTTTTATTTCATTGTATGACGGCTAATTATTTATGTATATTAAGTAATAAATAAATAAAAATACAATTGCAAGTGCATCCTCTTCAATAATTATGTTAACCTTGACAGTCGTTTTTGGCAGTCAGCGTGCTTTCCGGTTCAAAGTGTAGGTTACAATACATAATAATGAGAAAAAGTTAATTATTAGTACTAGTAAAAATGTTAGCGCAGCTGTTTGAAGCTTATCCCGACAAATAGATGAAATCACAATCGAATTTCAGAGTCAGAATTCAATTAGAACTTCACAATAGGTAGAGGAAAGGAAGATGACAAAAATATTATTAGACCGAGACTACATTATATATCCGCTAACCTGCATTGGAGCAGTTGTCTGAAGCATATATATATGTATATATATCTTCTTTACAATATAGTAAAAATGATGAAGTATTGAAATAAAGTCGATAGCAATATTTTGGCCCATTTGGCGCCGACAAAAGACCTGTCACCAAGCAACAAGGGAATAACTCTGTGTCGAACATTCCCTGGTGAGTTACGACAAATGTTTGAAACGAAAGGCTCACTAAGCCGAAAGAGACTGACAGCCCAAAAATACGGATATAAAAATATCAATGGTTCGTTATTTACGTGTATTACGTAAATATAACATAAGCTAATAATTTCAGTTATAGGGAAAATGTTTCCAAATATGTTAAATACGCTACATTAAATCGTTATATAATAATATTTTTGTACATATATTATAAAATAGAGACTATATATAAATATAAATATAAAATACTTAATACCAGAAGATAGAACGTGTAATAATAGTTAGATACAACGTGTTTACTTTTGTATATAATCAAAATACTTAAATTATTTTCGGTACAAATTTATTAATTTCTAATATTGAAATACTCACTATGGTCGTACATCAATAATCATAACAGTTGTTATCTCGCCGAAGGCACAAGCCATTCTGCGAAGAAGTGTGTGCGTGGTAAATTAATACAGTACTACTACAGTCTAGCCCGTCAATGTAACATATATTAAATATTGCTTTTTTATAACTATTGTTTTATATAAGCACCTACATTTAACCTGATTTTATTACTTTAAGTTTGCGCTGCGACATAGTTGTAATTTTTAAATAATATTATAAAATTGTCCATCTCATTATAAGTGAACACTTAGTCTTATGAGAAATAAATGTCTGAAAACTGAAATAAAAAATAAGCTTAGTTTTTTTATATTGAAAAAATAATATATTGTGAAATGAAAAGTTCTGTGGGTGACTTCATTTCATATTCATTAGACGAAGGCTTATAAAAAGAGTTGGAATATTACATAAATATCTCTTTGTATACAAGTCCTATCGTGTTGCGTCAGCTGTTTGCGAAGCGGAGTAATTTAAATTTGCACAAAATGTAAGCCTTTAAAACGTGAGAGTTCACAGTAATTAAGATACAACTGAAATAAAAACCGCATTTTGAAATAAATTTATTTCCTAAGTGCATTTAATTATCTGTTAAGCTAATATTGCCTATAAAAAATAAGTGGACTTTAATATTTTTTATTATTTTCGTTATTTAGGTGTTATTTTTATTTATTTACAAAATCGACATTTTATTTAAATTTGATTTAATTTCAAAACAACTAAATTTTAAAGGGTATTTTTTTAGCTCACGATAATTATAATTTCTGCTATTGAAAAAAAATTAAAGTAACTATGTTTTATAATTTATATTTCTTCAGAAGTATTCTTAAATCGGTTACTCAACTTTGTCTTTAAATGATGAATATTATAGTTTCCCAGATATTTTTTTAATTCAAATAGTCAATACAAATATCTTTATCTTAATCTAAATTCTTTTTATCTTCCTACGTATATTTTTTGACATTATGGAATCCCGAGTGAGTGTTAAAATATAGCTATGCTTTAATCATGGCAACAAAGTAAGAAACTCACTTATTTTTTTATTATTACTGCAAACAATAACATTCAAAATTTGTTTTATCTGTTAAAAGAGTGGAAATTTACACCAAAGATACATATTGGGTTACAGGACAACATTGTCCTCGGAAAGCTTTAGGAAAGGCAAAGCTGACGGCTGTTATTTACACCCTTTTAAATTAGAATTACGTTGAAGTAACCATAAAGTTTGTGGCGAAATTCGAGCAAATCTTGAATTAGTGATATTATATTTCATATAGTCGCCCCTTGGACTTGTAAATATCGTTCTCTACACAAACGTTACTACGAATGCAATATACTCGTACATGAATAAAACGTATGTTTAAAATATAATGTTATCAATAAAAGTTACGTGAATAATTCTTGTTTAAAATTCTTGTATCAGACCGTACTTAAAAAGTTAAACTAGTTTTAATTATCAAAAACGGAATAGATTTTGAAGTCAAACAACTTTTCGTATTCAAATAAATAAATAAAATGGTTACAAATAGTACTTAGCCTATGTTTCATTTTACAGTAATTGGGAACTAACCGATTTATAAAGAATTGATAGGTTATTTTTATTATATGGTATATTGTTATTTATATCAAAATCAAATACTCGTAAATGCATAGGCAAAGGTTTATTTATTACAGGTTCGATTATATAAAATAAATTACTACTAATTTAGTTTAAGTTTGCTTTATTTCTATGTTTGACCCACCTAAAAAAATATATTTTAAACGCAACTGATTGAGAGTGAATGGATGTATATATATTAACAAACGGTTTATATTCAATGCTCCCCAAGTAAAATGTTAAACCCTGGTCGGGAATCTGGAAACACAACATATTCCTAAACACCCAGACAACGACAAGAAACTGTATGACCAGTATAAATGTTTGTAATGGATCGAATTCTATTTACTGTTTAGCTATTACTGCTAGCAAGTTGCTGTAACTACTGTACAATAGTATTGTCAAATTAATCATTTGCAGCATCGTTTCCTGATACAAATATTAACTATGATAAACTCTTGAATTTAGTTATTTTAGCTGAGGTAAAATAATGTTGTTCTATTTAACAGTTTAGAATAGATTTACTCATTCAATTAAGCGTGAATGCTGCTGTAGATAGCACTTGAATTATTCATTTTATAATTTAGCATTTCAAGAGAAAAGTTTTGTAATAATATACTGAAATAATAGAGCAAATGTATAGTAAAAATAAATATTCATATTGTAACTTAATGTTATAGTACTTTTGCTTGACTACGCCACTAATATCCATAATTAATTTCAGTCGGTCCAAGTAGGTTTTACATAATCTAATAAATCTAAATCAAAATAAATGGAAACTGAGGTATTGAAAGTCTTATTAAATTGCCAATGCATTATAGATCTAACAACAAAATATTTTTTTGTTTCACTTTTAAGTTGAGAAACGTGTTTAGCTAATTTTCTCGAAACTAAGAATAACTACAACTTATATACTCGTTTAAAACTTATGATTTATAACATCCCACCAACGTTAACGCAAACGCGATCAAAACCACGTAGCTCGTTTGGTAATCTCATATTATCCTCAACAAAGTTTCATCTGTATCGAGTAAAGTTCTAACTCCTTCATCCCTGAGTGATACTTAGAAACTCTATGGTAATTTAATCTCTTACAAACAAACGTCCGCCAGACACTCGATTGCTTTGTATATTTTGATTATCGATTTAACCTTTAATATCCCACTGCTGGAGATAGGCCTCTTTTCCCCATGTAGGAAAACAATCAGAGCTTAATCTACTATGCTGCTCCACTGCAGGTCAGCGGATATATTCCCTACTATGAGTTACAACCGCTATCAGGTGTGTATTATAACAACCACGGCCGACAGCTTAACGTGCTCTCCGAAGCACATTGGGGAGAGCCAAAGAGGCAAACAACTAGACCGGAAATAAATATTTGTACAAACAAAAATATCCACTCCGAGCGGGAACCAAACCCGCGGCCGTCGGTGTTTAGGCGCCGCTGAGATCAAGTTTGATCAAAATGATTACACAGAACGGCCGTCATTATTTTGATCATCATTCATCATCATCATCATTACAGCCTATACAGTCCACTGCTGGACATAGGCCTCCACAAGTTTACGCTAAAAATAACGTGAACTCATGTGTTTTGCCCATAGTCACCACGCTGGGCAGGCGGGTTGGTGACCGCAGAACTGACTTTGTCGCACCAAAGACGCTGCTTCCCGTCTTTGACCTGTGTATTTCAAAGCCAGCAGATGGATTATTTTGATCAAACTTGTCTCAATTTTCGGATTCTTTTATATGTACCGAAAAAATGGCAAAAAACGCTGCTTCCCGTCTTTGACCTGTGTATTTCAAAGGCAGCAGATGGAATTATTTTGATCAAACTTGTCTCAATTTTCGGATTCTTTTATATGTACCGAAAAAATGGCAAAAAAATAAACAAACTCATCAGGATTGTAAGGTTCTTTGTCTACCTATTCGTATAAAAAAAGTATTAGCCCAGACATGACAAAATAAACTGTTAGTTATAATAGGTCTTTACCTATGATTAGTTATAATTATTAGCCTTAGGTCTCTCTTTAGGTCTTTACCTATTTTTGCCAACGTAGTGGTAACATATTGATGCCTTTCTTGAAAAACTACTCGACGGGAGGCAAAAAACTCTTCAAAGGCGTTTTGTTGGCTGCTTTTCGGGTATTGAATTTTTTTTCCGCCAAAAAGTTATCCAAATTCTGGAAAAAGTGGAAGATCTGGTGAGTACAGTGGATGACGGAGAACTTAAAACCCCTAGCTCTTGTAACTTACAGACCGTCTGCTATGCAGTATGAGGTCGCGCGTTGTCGTGCAGGAGCAGCGGAGCCGAGCGATTGACCAAAGCTGGTTGGAGACCGGTGACCTCATTATTGTGCTTAGCTTAATGCTCATGCCATTTGGTGAGAAGCTGCGAAGAATTACACCGGCGTTAAACCACCAAACAGTTACCATCACTTTCTTAGTATTCATTCTTCGTTTAGGGCATTGTTTAGGTACTGAACCGGAATCTAATCAACTAGCTGAGCGCTTGCGATTGTGGAATAGCATCCATTTTTCATCACAAGTAACGATACGATTCAATATGCCTTCGTTTGTGTGTCTGTTGAGCAGTGCAAGGCACGTCTCGACGCGTATTTCGCGCTAACGTTGTTCAATTCGTGAGGCACATTTGTCGAGCTTCTTTACCTTGCCAATTTGATGTAAATGGACCAATATTGTTTTAGTGCTAACCAAAATTTCCGGAACGAAAGCGAGCAAACCAATAACGGGTGGTACGATCGTTAGAAGTGTTCGCACCGTAAACGTCGTTGATGTTGCGTGCCGCTTCTGCCGCTTTGCTACCACAACGGAACTCATACTCCATAATCACTCGAATTTTTAACACATCCATGATGACGAAAAACGTACAAATGCGATGTAAACAGAACGCTAACCATTAAACAAATGACTACTTATAAAAAAAGAATTCTATATTTTTTAAAATAAAAATAATTTGAAATTCGAGTTTTTAGCGTTTTTTTTTTTTTTTTTTAGTTTTGCAATAGCCAATACGACGAAACGGCATTTCATAGGTAAAGACCTAATATTTTTAGTCTTTAATAATGACCCTCATTACGTATGTACAAAAATGTGGTTAATAACTTTGCATAATCCCATGCAATAATATTAACTACCGGGATCTTCGTTGCAACGTCGGCAAACTTGAAAGAGACATCGAAATACCATGACGCTCGTCCATATAATCGTATAAAGATTTTATTTGTTCATTTCCGATTGAAAAGTAATAAAATAAGACAATCATTAACATAGTCGAAATCAATTAAATACACTTTAATACGCGTCCAATCTGGCTGAAATTTAAATAATCAAGATCAGTATACAAGTTGTTATGAGGTTTTTTGCACAAAGAAGATGCAATCGAATATAGAACCTCACACTTTTTTTTTAATTGTTTAAATATTAGAACATAATCATGTGTGTATTTATATATTATAATTTTAGATATGCCAAACACATAGACAAATTACTATTAATCGACACCCAGGTACTTACTATTAATCGACACAGACGAAATACAAAGCCGGTAAAGTCAATATATATATTCGAACACTCGTGGTATATACTCGTATTCAACGCGAGTTCATAATAAAATATAAGCGATTATTCTATATTTGTTTTACCACATTTGAGACACGTCAGAACTTGTTCCGTGGAAAATAATTGATTAAACGCATTTAAAAAGGTCGACTGGATACGGAATGTTTTTAAATGCTGTTAAAGAGTATTAAATATAAATAAATATTTACACAATACACACGGTCGTCTGTTCCTAAAGTAAGCAACTTAATGCTTGTGTTATAGGTTACAGCCGACTGGTATATAGCTACATATTTTTTTTTTCGATAAACATACTTATAAATAATACATATATAAATATATGAATAAATATTTATATTACACCCAGACTCGGGGTGGGAATCGAACCCACAACCCTCGGAGCAGAAAGCAGGGTCACTACAAACTGCGCCAACGGGCTAGTCAAGTATTATAAAAATCTCAACTTCGATTTTATTATTCTAGTAATCTTTCTTACTTTTGCAAAATAATTATAGTGATAATAAAAGGAGTGAATAAAATATATAAATTCACAACACTGTATTTATAACAGTATTTTTAACAGTATTTATAACAGTGTTTATTAACACTGTATTTTATATTGCACATAATCGAACATATAAAAACACTCAAAGTGAGTTTTGTAGCCTCTTTTTAAATAGATCGACTCAACACTTTAAATTGGCTATGACAAATAGGCAGACAAACAAAAAAGTGTTCCCAAACAGGTTCTATTTTTTTCTTTCGAAAAATGAAACTGTAATGGAAGAATTCATCTTTTGTGTTTCAATATTTTATTCATAAGGGAAAATACATTATGTAAAATCAATTTAAAGATAAAAAAAGTCAAGGCTCTATAACAAAATTAGATAATTACATAAATTAGTTACGAAATCTCTTCTTTGGAAACGCTGAAGACTAATTAATGAGATGACGTGAGTGAATTGACTATTTCTGAGGCATGAATTTGTGAAGAGGAGTTGATAATATGAAATACACCTTACATCGGCGCTGTTGTAACTTCATGGTATATTTGAATATATTCTATCCTTTACTTTATAATATAGCACAATATTTAAAAAACAACTGTATACTACCTAAACGGTTTACTAAATTTCAATAATCAAATCTTTCGATACAAGAATTATCAAAATATAAGGATTTATACTAATGACATACGCAAATAGTATCAAAAGTATTGGTCTTAGTGCATTGTATAATATGTAAATGGATTGATAATATTTATACAAAAGCACATAAAACGAAGAAGAAACACTAGCATAAAAATTGAACAAATATCAAAATAATAATAATAATAATAACAAAATATTTATGAAAGAAGAAATGGACTCCTGTACTAGGCACACATTTCTAAATTTTCGCTTTCCCTAAACACGTGCGTTTGTTATTTTAAGTTTCAAAGATAATATTTACCAATACCCTTTATCCGTTCTATTTTTGCCTCATAAATATTATCACATGACCCGAAACACAAGTTCGAACGTTTAACGCTCCACTTCAAATAAGCCTTTTATAGACTGAGAGCACAGAAATGCACCTTATTACGTTATTACGTACCAGCGAGCGAAGGCTTTGCGGTGACCAGTTTACGAGAATTGTAAATTAAATTGGTGGGACAACTTCTAAAAGCCTTTGAATATAGAAGACACGCATATTTATTAGTGCGTTATTTTACCTGACTACAGAAAAGTTTTCAATGCCTTTTTTAGTTTTTGCTGTGTGTGTGTGTATGTGTGTGTGTGTGTGTGTGTGTGTGTGTGTGTGTGTGCAATACTTTACTTGGAATTTTATAATACTTTATTTTTGCGAAAAACACGCAATCGCTTAATTGAAACAATTTTATTGTCTGTGACTGTACTCGTGGGTCTTCCCCTTGGAGTGTACGTCAAGCTGCCGGTCCTTGTTTCTTTTCATAGACATCTGATAGCAATCGTTAAGTAGAACAGCGTGGTTCTCCTGTGCAAAAAAGGACCCACTATAGGATGTTACAGGCTGAATCAAACAATCAACCATTGAGTAGTTATGTCGAAATTATTACAGCTAGACACAAGCAATTAACACAGTATGTTAGTTTTTAAATAAGCTTGAGGTTTTATCAGTATTTGTTGTTATTTTGTAAATCCCTTTTGATTTTAATGTTACACTGTTTATTTTAATTCTGTTTTACGTCACAATTTCAGAACACTATAATAATAATTATTACATTTTACATTGAAGTTCTTTAGCTTTATTTCTTTTTCATATTATGTAAGCGAGAAAACGAATATTCCTTCTGAAAGAGAATATTTTCATTAAAATACTTATGACAATTTTACGTTCATACGAAGCTTAAGGGTATGCGATGAATAAGAAATAAAAGGAAAGTTTAATAACGGTACGTAGCATAAGTATATACTAAGAGACAACATTCACTTTAACAAAGAGCGCTTCTCTTTCTAAATGTTTACATTTATATATATATATATATATATATATATATATATATATATATATATATATATATATTGCAGTGAAATACTGTAATAATTCTTGGAAATAATTAGGTCGGATAAAAATTGTGAACATTTTAACTGTCAAAAATGACTAAAAAAAATCATATTGTACTAACAGCTTCAACTAAAAAAGCGTTGGGGAATTAAAAATTAAATTCGATAACATAACTTATTTAAAAAAATTTGGTACAAAATATAATGTTTAAGGTTCTAAACGATGCCGTTAGACGCGAGACTGCTCTTATTATTATCACTGAGAGACACGGTCTTCTAGATACGTATCAAGTGATAAAAAGGCATAATCAGTGTAACGTAGTAGATAAAAAACTTATTTTTTACCTCAAATTAACAAAATGTTATTAAAATGCCTGCATTTACATATGCACACATTGTTACTGTCATTTAAATGTGTTGATTTAATTTTAAGATACTAAAAATATTTTTAATTTAGGAACGTGCTGAAATGAATTCTTAATATACTCGTAGTATGTGAAGTTAATTACTAAAACATTATCAAAATGATATCATATATTTCTGAAAACAATATATAGTTACCTAATCTTATCCATAATTTTAAGCTACTTATCTAATAAATGTGTGGTGGCCGAGTAGAATAGCACTACTCCCTTTCTTCCCGTGGGGGTCGTAAAAGGCGACTGAGGGATAAACCTGGCTCAAAATCATCAGGGTCTTGGAGAAGGAAAACTTCATTTGAAACCCGGAATGGGGGTCTCCGTCAAGCATTCATGGCATAACTCAAAAATGCGAAAGACTCCTGCAGCCGAACTGGCTCCACACGTATCGACTCGTCGTTCCTGTGGGACTAACCAGTGAGGTCGAGAGGGTGGCGCAGAGCTTAGACAACTTTGCGTTTTTCTGAAGAGTGTCCTAAGCGACACAGTGTCTGTCTGACACTGTCTAAATCGTCTGCAATAGACGGACTAAGGCCAATGATGATGTGAAGTTAAATATAGAATTTATTGTATTACTTTATTGAATACAAATCACATACACATTATTTACATATAGTAATAAAAACACAAACGGCATGTAAAGGTGGTCTAGAATGTGTACTTCAATAAAGAAGTGCTTTCTTTGAAAAATGTAGGTACATTTTTTTTTTTTTTTTGTTAAACATTAAATATCAAGTATAAAGCTTAACTTGTCCCTGTTGTGTATTTGGTACAATCTGCGGCTTGGCTCGCAGTAAAGGACTATTGCCAAAGTTTGTAAAAGATTATCTTCCAATTTTATATTCATGGAAATTTTAATCGTAATATAAAAATAAAATATTTTATTATACTTTGTCATAATTTTATTACTATAAAATTTATTATTTATCATAGATGACCAAGTAAAAATTTAAATAAAATAAATGTTAAAATAAAAATTATTCTGATACATTCGAATTGTGTAACTTTTTTGTAGTTGTTGGTTATTCATAATATGTTTTGATGTTGATATGCCATACATTTCACTTTTATTATACATAAATAGATAAATATGTTTTTACTGTTATTTGTTTATCAAATATTTCTTATAGCTACGAAAGTAAAATGAATCAGATTGACCATTTAACTACTGTTGTTCTAATTTATTTCTTCCCGTTTGACATATATATAATAATCATGATATACCTTTTTAAAATCCTTGTATTGTGCCCTTCAATTTGATACCCATATTGTAGTATTCGAGAAAAAAAATTTTTTTCATTAACTACAATGGCTTCGCGCAGCCGCCATGTTTGATTTTTTTAATGTCACCTATCTAAGAACACTTGGGCAGCTAAGACGAACCTAACGATACCTCAATTATGTAAATCCGTTCAGTGGTTCTGGAAATATGAGGTAGTAAAGAATATTACATACAAACATACATACATACATACAAGATACGCGCGAAAAACATAACCCTTCCTTGGCAGTCGGGTAAAAACAGTAACAACGTATGCAAATGCGTAGTGTCCTAAAAATATTGAAAAACACTCAAACATTTTTGATCAAACATGTAAATTTTGGCAAACGTAAGGCAAAGCGCTTTGTAAATCATCAAGCGATTGTTTACAGAGCGTTTTACTTCGCTTTACGCTAGCTCCACGTTTGATGTTTATTTTGGAAATTTTGTCTTGAACAGGTTATTTACAACACAATTTAATTTATTTTTTTCGACGATGTAAAAATATAGCAATTTTCGTTATAACATAAAACATGTTTAAAGCGCAAATATTTCATGATTGAAGTAAAGTTACCGTAATATTAAATTAAAAGTAAAAGACGTAAAGAGTGAGGAAAATATAATAAAATAAAATTTGCCGAATCACACAACGTTGATATTATTTTTGTGCGGTAAAAGAACTGAAGGGAAGAATTGCTTCATTAAATCTACAAGAGCGGCGGAAAGAAAATCTTTAAATTCAAGGAAGTGAAAATCACATAGCTCTACGAAAATGAATTTTTGTTTATTATCGGATAATAATGGTTCTTGCTATATTACAATTTAAAATCATTTTAGCTGACTTCAAAAAAGGAGGAGGTTATTTATTCCGTTGCATTTTTTTATGTACGTCAAAATTGTTTACTGTGTGGACCGATTTCGAATATTCGTTCGTGTTGTATGGTTCCATTTAAATTTAATTGAGATTTGACAAATATTTACTGAGTTATCTCTAATAATACTTGTCGATGTGACTCTTGTTTTTTTTTTTGTTTGCGAGCAAACACAATTAAATTATTTTCATACTATATGTTTCACACTTCAGTGTACGTGCTTTTCTTACGTCTACATTTATGTTTTATTTTTAATATAATTAATTGAATAGTTTAGCGACTGCTATTTATAGGCTTCTTTCTCCATATAGGAGATTATCGTAACCACCACGCTACTCCATTGCGGGATGGCGGATATAATACTCTAAAATGAATTACTTTTCAGTTTTATTACCTACATAATATCTAATTTATAGAGACCTTTAACAATATAAGTAATTTTACTTCTTTTACAATTATAATCTGATGTTTGTAATGATACCAGAGACTTCTATGATATGTATGCCATTAATACTACTATGGCAAAGGTTTTAAAGTCAGCAGTCCACAAGAGATTGTACGCACAAGTAAGCGCTCAGTTAATAAATGTACTGCACAGCTTCTGCTTGACACAAAGCACGGCAAGCAACCTACCTGCTCAACTATATGTCAGATGTTATGAGAACTGAGGATTCAGTCCTCTAAATTGACGCTGCATACTTTGATTTAAAAAAAGTATTTTATATGGTAGACAGTGACATGTTTCTTAGAAAATTAGCAAGTTTCGGTTTTACGCGGTCACATCACTGGTTTGTGGCTGTTGTGCTGGCGGTAGCGGGTCCGATCACCGCTCATGACAAACATTTATATTGGCCATACAGATGTTTGCCGTGGTCTGGGTGTTTATGCAGTCCTTGTGGGTCTCCTCACCCTGCTTCGGAGAGTACTTTAAGCCGTCGGTCCCGGTTGTTATCATGTGTCAATAGCGATCGTTACTAATAGTAGGAATATATCCGCCCAACCGCATTGGAGCAGCGTGGTAAGCTCTCATCCTTCTTCTATGGGGAAATAGGCCTATGCCAATCGGCAGCATCAACATTGTTTGTTATATCCTCTGGTTAGTAGTAATGTTATTAAAATATTTTAGTTTCGCGTTAAGCAATGAACCCGTAATTTTAGTATGTATATGCTATATATTTAGTAAATTACTCAAAAGTCCTTTTTGATATTGTTAAGTCAGTAAGTTTAAGTGGAAAACATTGTACCTACTGATTTTTTGTAAAGTTTGTTATAGTCTATTACACCTAAAAATGTGATGGTAATTTGTGGTTCTTTCAGTATTTATAAATTAAAAGCATGGCTAGTATGTTATAGAAACTATATTTTTATCGTTAAAATAACGCTTTCGTCAGGAAAAACACCCAGAAAATATCATAAGAAAAATATTCAGTATAAAAAATAAAACAACTTTAACTTCTTTACTCAGAAAACGAACATTTTCAGCCAGCTAAAATTAGCGCGGATTGCGTGAGGTAAAAGTTTTTAATCTTGTTAAGTCTGTTTTGTATTCTTGCGTTTCATATTTACACAGCATAAGATTGAAGTCACTTTTAAATTATATCTTTCACTTTGATGAAGATCATGACATAATCAAATGCATAGTTTACGATTCTATAAAGGACATACAGACAAACATTCATTTATGTCTATATAGATGATATATATATATATATATATATTCAATTAAACGCTAAGTGGGTATAGTTGCTAATAAGTTGTCATAGGAGTACTCGCCATATTGACGTTACCTACAAACATAAAGGCTATTGATAAAGCTATAATAAAATATTTTATAGTCAAAGTTATTATATAATTGTAATATTTATTTAAGGGACATTAATATCATAGGATATTATTGATACCAAGCTATACCATCTTGACAATATTAGCTGGTTAGTATAATTATAATTTATTAACCATATTTATTATGATGGTTCATATACATACTTGAACGTCCCTTAAAACTGCCAGCCCTATCTCATTGACAACCATTCGTCGGAGGTCATTGTTTTTCTGAAATTTTTAAGCATACACATGTACTTTGTATATCGCTTAAATTTATATGGTGTCAAATTAAATCTCGAGTAGTTTCCATAAAAAGTAACTTTTATGTTCAACTTTCAGTGGTATAGGAACTGTGTCTTGTCAATAAATAGTCTTTTTATATTATAACATCTTATAACTTGTATTTCTCAGTTTATAACAAAGAAGAATTGACAGCTGTTAGATGGAATGAATGTACAGCAGCGTCGTTGCGAAGCAGGAATTCATGACACTCTCAGAAGAATTTCTGATGCAGCTATTTAAACGGAACTTGCATACTTTATCAAAAGTATTTCAAAATATAGAATAGAAAGTTCTTTATGACAAATATGATATGAATTAAATGTAAATCTTACTGACTCGGCAAATATCATTCCTCAATTTTTTTCATGAATTTATAGTATATTTAATTTTTATTTTCTTTTATACACACCTTGTCCCGACAGTAACGCACATAGAAAATAAGAATTATCTTGTTATGCTTAGTAATTCTAAAATTATTCTTGTACACATATTTCAGAGATTCATTTTTGTTTGTATCGAATAATAACAATGATGAAAAATTAAGATCTATCAGGTAGCTTTACAACTATTCACTACCATTAGGTTTTGAGTCGAATTGTTTTGTTGAAATTAAAAGAAAATAAAAAAGGTTTTTTTTTTCTGTGTATCAATTGGAACTTGGGCTTAGTGGCCTTCATAACACCAGTTGTTTTGGGAACCGAGTACTGATACCCAGGCATTACAAGTAGCCCTTTAAGAGGACTCACAATATAGGCTGTTAGCAAGAATTACGAAGGAATTAATTTATTGTATGTATATTCCCTTGTTCTCGGCATATTTGGTGCCATAATGAAACTGAACGAAGATGAAGCGGTTGCTTTTATTCTGTACCTGTTATTATTGTTCACTCGGGATTATAAACATAGTATAAAACAACGGCTGGTTTTAGCATTTAAGTTCCATTTTATGTAAGGGAAGTAAAAAATAAAGAAATTGTTGCAGTGTGGCGTTTTCTTGGCATTATTTTGTTTCAAACACAATTAAGGAGATATTATATTTTAAATAAATAATGACAATAGCAGGTACGAAAATAAGCAGCGATACCTTATTTTTTATAATTATGTTAATTAGGTCATCAGACAAGTATACAAAGATGATATTTATTACCTCTTTTTGTTACGCCATAGACGAGTAATTACTAATTAAAGTTTACTTATTTTATTGTATTTATAAAGTAACATCTATGATAAAACTGCTTGCATAGTTTTATTTAAAATCAAGCGTTTATTTCGTAATGTTACAGTTTCATGGTAGCAAATTAGCGACCCAGTGCAGTATTATAACGTACACAGTTTACCACATGCCACGATTTGTTCAAATGAAATATGGCTTTGTTCAAGTAGGCTTTTAGGATCATTTATGCATCGTAATTTTTACTTGACGTGTAATTGCTCATAGAACTGAGTGGGATCTGAATATAAAATAGTCTTTATTTTACTCTAAGTTAATTCTACTGAATATTTTTATTTTAATGTTTCCAAAACAATGTATGCAGATTGCATCCTGAGTATATTCTTTTGTAGAAAGCTTTTTAAAGTGGAAAATGTAAATTTAATCAAATTGAAGATTTGAATTTGGAATAATCGGGTAGAATTATGCAAATTCAATTGTAAAAAAATCAATTTCAAAATACTTGTTGATCGATTTTCACTTGAGAATATTTGTTAATCTTATACTACTACTACTAAACGAGCAATTCTTGTATATATATAGAATTGCTCGTTTTATATATGTATATATATAACGAGCAATTCTATATATATATATATATATATATATATATATATATATATATATATATATATATATATATATATCTGAATTTCGAAAACGACTCCAATGATTTTCATAAAATTTTGTATGCAGGGGATTTCGGGGAAGATCGATCTAGCTAGGATTCATTTTTAGAAAATGTCGTTTTATCCCTGTTTAAAGCAATGAAAAAATGGCAACAATATCTACGATCTATAATACGAAGGTAAATTTCGCACTTGTCAATAAAGTTGCTATTACAACTCTCAGGTGGAAAATCGGCCGGTCACGATCGACTGAAAAGACCACGGTTCAAATCCACATGTTTCCAGGACGATTATAATTTTTTCTCTTTTTTCTAATTGCACTCGTTATTTCTTATTTAAATAGCCAGATCATATTTTTTAGTATTATGTCGGTAAAATCGAAAAATATTATTCATATATTATTCATATTTTATCAATATGTAATTCATATTTCAATATAATTTCCAAAAAACATCATTTATTAAAAATACCGAGCTAAGCTCAGTCACTCAGGTACTGGTATTTATGATGTAAGTAAAATTATCAAGCACTCGTGAAAAAGGAAAGTTTTCAACGTACCAAAACTATCTATACTTTTACGAGTATACCAAGAATAGGGGCAAACAATCTTAAAACTTGCACGTTTAGAAACATGATACTTTGTTCGTAAAAAGACAATAAGTCACCGGCGTGGACGTATCACGTAGCTACAAACCAATACGTGTCAGCATTACATAAGGAAGTCAAGCATTCCACGTTACAAGTCTCAAAGTTCTCTTTTACGTGCTAAAAGTATTTTTTGTTTACTCGTCGACTTTCATTAATTATGCATACATTTATAGTACCTACGTGACTTCGGGTCCATAATTTCAATGTGTGCAAGAAGCTTTCCATCAAAAAGCAAAATCTTGGCATGAAAAATTCATTGTGATAATTTACCGAAACCCGTCGATATTTGTGGCTACGAATGAAACCAACAATAATTGTGTTTGCTGGCAAACGAAAAAAAAAAAAACTGACTTCAATTACATCGACCAGTCATACAACGTAGGTAAACGAAAAATTAGTCAAGTAAATACGCATTATCAAAGATTACTCCAAAAGTTGTAATCAGATCTCGATGAAATTTTAATGTGACCACATGATAAACATCGGTATGTATAATAGTGATGATAATTTATCACGTCGTGTCACAATAATTAAAACGACCCAGGGCAAAGACCTCTCTCCAACATCTGGCTGATGATTGATCAGGAAAATATGATTCTTGAGAAACTCCTTCTTCTAAAACTTTTCAGATCATAAGTTTACAATACAAATGATTATTATTATTGTTATTTTATTATTTCATCTACGTTTAACGTGAACATTAAAATAAACGATACTACATTAAGAAACAGAACAGTTCTAAAAAAGAAAACCGAAGTAAAAATATATTCTTGTATAAAATATATTTAGAAAGAAAGTCATAAGTAATATAATTTCTTACCTCGATTTCATAGCACGTAAAAGCTTCTAACATGATGACAGCGGAAAACCATTTCGTTCGATATATCGATGTACATTTAAACTGTTATACCTACATCTCAAAATAAATGATGTAAGGTTATTGAAAAAATAAAGCAACATACAATTTTTAATAACCGACGTCGAAAAAAGGAGGATGTTACTCAATTCGATCGTGTATATATATATATATATATATATATATATATATATATATATATATATAATGTAAGTTCGGGGATAACTCCGTCGTTTATGAACCGATTTTGATAATTCTTTTTTTGTTGGAAAGGAGATATCACTAGTTTGGTAGGTACCATGATAACGAAACCAGGATCTGATGATGAGATCCCAGAGAAATCGAGGGAAATTCTCGAAAATCCGCATTATTTTTTACTGGGTTTTGATGATTTTTAATTTAATCGAAAGCCGAAGTTTATCATGACGTGGTCACATTTAAATTTCATCGAAATCTGATTACAACTTTTGGAGTAATCTCTGATAATGCATATTTCCTTGTCCATTTTTTCGTCTACCTACGTTGTATTACTTGTCGACATAATTTAAGTTTGTTTTTCTTCGTTTGCCTGCAAACACAATTATAGTAAAAAATATTGAAGTTAAGATTCATTTTTTGCTAATAGCTTAATATAAAATAGCTTTTTTTATAAAACTATAACAATTCTACAGTCGTTCTGGCGTATGTATTTTGTTCTAGTGATGATGCATATAATCGCCTAAAACACTAGTGATCGCGGGTTCAAGTCTCGTTCAGGGTACTTATTTTTATTTATACATATAATTGTTTCTGGTCTTGATACATGTCTTTTTTGGTCTGCTATCGCGCTTTGGAGAGCACGTTAAGCTGTCGGACCCATTTGTTATTATATATGCATTAAACCAGTCTTAACTCATTATAAGGAAGTTATCCGCAAACGTACAGTGAAGTAGCGAGGTAGATTAAGTAATAACCCTTATATATATATACAGTATGGCGTTAGAGACTTAATAAATATAGAAAAATATAATAAACTAGCTGACCTGGCGAACTTCGTATCACCTTATTTTTTTCTGAAATATAATAATAACATAATATATCAAAATAAAATATAGCGTATCTTTTAAGTTGGATCAAACTGCACACGGTGTGCAAATTTGACTAAAATCGGTTAAGTAGTTTAGGAGTCCATTGAGAACAAACATTGTGACACGAGATTTATATATATTAAGATAATAATACAAATAACTTTGAACTAAATCAAAACGAATCTATTTATACCTAAATTATTGGTTTATAATACATCCATCCATATGTAATTTTCAAGTTAATAAAAAACCGAAAAAAAAAAATTATTGTATAGACTTTTATACTGTCACCGTATAACGCAAGACTAAGAAGCGTTCCCTTAACTAGGGCATACATTACGTGACTTTTTTGCTTATTTCAATTTTCTTGCTTATATATTCCACAAGCATAGTATAATCGTGATTATAAGCAAAAGGTAAAAAGTTTTTCATCAATTTTCTAGAAACGTACATAATGTAATAGGATAATATTTTCCTGAATGGGTTTATAGACACTTTCATATTTTTAATAAAGAATTTATGAAGTAGGGCTCAGTAGGATATAAATTGCTCAAAATCTGGATCAAGCTGACTAGAAAAATACCTCAATATTTCACAGAAGATGTAAAATGATACCGCTCCTAAGTCCTGTGTTTTTGGTAAACTAACGGGAGATCCTGTGGATCCTGTGTATACCAGTATCCATAAGCTACAGTAATCACTTATAATTAGACGGAATGAATGCTTATTTGACATTAAAGTCTAAAAAAAATTAGAAGTACTTGAAGTTAAGCAGTCTAAAAAAAAAGTAATAGAAGTACTTGAAGTTAAACAATAGCTGCTGCTAATGCACGTATGTTATATTAAAGAAGTTGTCAGTCCAATACGGCCTTAAGGGAAAAGGTGAAAATTAGAAACAATAAAAGTGTCATAGTTTAATGGAATAGTGAGCTTTGTATAACTTAAATAAACGGCGATATTAGCATCTTTAGGAATACCATAATTATGGATATGCTATACATGTACATAGGCACATATAACCTCACCTTTAAATATATATTTTTTTACAAATTAACAATAGTTTATTAAACATTATACATATTTACAATTCACAACATAAGAACTAAATATTTACAGATAGTTTTGGTATAAATCATGTCCGCGTGGAATTGTGCCAAGAATGCTGGCAGCATTTCCCCGTTGAATCGTTATGCCGATTCTCTGGGCAAAAAATGCACCAGCCCTCTTGTCACCAGTGGAGGCAATAAGGCGAGGAGTTATCTCATTTAAAAATTTTTTAGCACTGCTACTTCAAGGTCCAAGTGTTTCGACTGCAAACGGCACAAAGATGTAATTTCGAATTAGTGACGAATATTTGTGCCGTTTAGTCGTTTCAGCTTTTCCGCTGCGGCTCCCGCTTTTAAGGCTCTTTCCCTGACATGAGACGAAGCAAGTGTGTCAACGCAGGTTGCGTCCCACAAAAGCGCCCGTCCCCTTTCCCAGGGAACCAACGTCAATCCATCAGGTCTCTTGCCATCATTGCGACTAATTCCAGTAGGCTCGATGAGAGCAGGAACGTCGATGGTGGCAAGAGCTCTTTTTATGATATCTTTTAGGGAACCGTGGCGGGAAAACCTACCTGAACTCTTGTTACAGGAAAGGCCGTGTAGTCCGAAAGAATTGACCTCTTTTTCGCACGGACATCTGTGTTCAAAGCACAGTGGAGCTCCCAACCGGAGACTGAGAGCAATTCTAAAACTTTCATAGTCTAAAAGTGTCCCAAGATTTTTTGACGGCATTGCGTGTACCTGACTCTTTATTTGACACAGCTAAAAAAGCCTGGTACGGTTTTTGTAACTTGTAAGATTTTGCGTCAAACTTATATGAGTATTGTGAAATATTGGTATATCCCAATGTTTTTGTTTTGTAACGTCCTTTGGGATATCGCGATTAGGACACATTAACTTCCACCTAACACCTTTAAATTAAATTCATATTTCTATATACTTATCGGACCGTGTAAGGCTGCCTGAAGTGATTTACTTCATCGATGAGTTACCAAACTAGCTAACAATTTGCCACAATATACATTCACACATACATTCCACACAATAAAATAAAATTGAATTTATAAGATTGATTACATTAAAATGGTAATTTAAAAACAACAGCAAAAGAAAAATTGAAACAAATTGTTGAAATTATCCATTCGTGCAAAAAAAAAATAAGACATTTGCAATTTACCAAATTGATAAAATGATATTAAATTTATATAAAAATTTATTTAAGTTAATTCATTCACATAACTTGGAAAATAAAATAGTGTAATAAAGGAATTGCCATAAATAAATGAATGGTATTAAGTGATAATTAAAACAAGAAAAATAAATAATTAATTCGAATTCAAAGCACAATCATTACATTTTAACATACTCCTTGCAAATTACTGTGTACGTGAGACCAGTGTCATGTCAAATATTGGATGAAATTAACCTCCACCGTGGCTTTAAGCAACTCATTCCCACTTAGCAAGTATCGATGCCATTTATTCAAAATCAAAATCAAAAATAACTTTTTTCAAATAGCCTTCAAAAGATCATCATTTTACATATTAAAATTTTCATGTCCGTAATTTAGAACAAAGTTGTCAAAAAAAAAACTTGTTTGTCGTAAACGTCAAAATTGTACACATTTTATTATCTGTGTGTTATATATTTCATTAAATTATCTGATAATACTATAAGAACGTTTCATTATCTAATAACTAAATTGTACCTTAAAACGAAAATAATTTATCAATTGTATAAATGTAAAAAAGGATACAAAAAAGTAGGTATAATTTATACTCGACTACGTTTCGTGTATCCCATGTCTTTGAAACGTGGAGGAAGAATCTAATTTATTATCTTGTTGCATCCCAATTTGGCCCTTAGTCTTATTTTTATAAAAGGTTTGCTTTATTCAGTTCGCTAAAACAGACAAACAATACACAAACGATTTCCATTTATCTTATTTCAGATATAATTTTATTGACATCAAAATTTGAACAAAGGTATTTCTCTCGACTCTGTAAAATGATATTGTCTTTTCAAGTAATTTGTTTCTATATTTACATGAAAATAGCCAGCCTAATGTCTAAACAAAACATCGCTTCATAATACTAAGTAAAAACTAAGTAGTTTTATAAAGTTAGAAAATCTTAACGCGAATTAAAAAATCTAAAAGTTTAAATAGTATATGGCAAGAATAAAATTGTACTTAGTGGAATGAAGATAAAGGCGATCTGGAAATGTTGAAAGCACTAATTGGCGGCGGTCACGAAAATCTCCGAGAAACGTCCGGAACAAAAGTAATTAATTAAAGAAGTTCTGCCCTATATTTCAACAGTCGTTCTACGAATACCTCATAATACAATTGCATTTTAAGCCGCTTAAGATTAACAGTAATAAGAGAGAAATAAAATATAATTAGAAGTTTGCTAAATACGAACAATACTTAACCTCATGAGGCCCAAAGACCTAATTTAAGGACATAACATCTTGAAGTTACGGACCCAGTTCCCAAAATTATAATATGATGGGCCCAGTGGATAGTGGTTTTTTTTTTAAATAATAACTTCTATACCTTTAACACATCCTTGGAAGACAAATGAAAGGTCATTTCAACAATATTATTTGTCTTTTCCAAACCAAAAATTGTTACTTTCATAGTGGCAGGTGCCTGTGGAAGGGATACTAAAGTCTTGGGTTGCGGTACTAAAATTAATTTTACAACGTTGGGCCGTTCATAGTTACCTTAGGTTGGACCTTACGAGTTTCATATGGTAAACTTGAGCAGAAAAGAAAAAGTTAATCTTTTATATGACACATACACAATAACAACAATATTCCATGGATCATAATAATTATAGCGTTGGTGATCTCAAGTCCTCATTTTTTTATTTTTTTATTATTACCATACAAACATGTAACAAAAATACAAATTTACACATTCACAAAAAAAAAACTATTAGGTTTACATAGGAATATGTCGTTCAACAATCATTCGCAACACAAGAATCACAATACAGTTCTTAATCAAAACAAAACAACATAATTATGGAGGTAGTATTAAATAGTATAAAAGAAATCCGACAGGCCGGGCAGATCAGTAAATAAAAATATCCATATATATACACGTTAAGTTTACAAAACAATATTTATACAGGCTGTTATTTTTTTTTTTTTTTTTCAAGAAATGCTTCTTAAGTTTGTATTTTATATTTGTTGGAGTTATATTATTTCTTAATTCTAGATCGAGATCTTTGAATAAAACAGGAATCAGATAAGCGCTTGTACGTTTGCCGTATATATTTTTGATTTTAGGTATATTTAATTTTTTGTTTGTGACTTGACGTGTGGCAATTTTGTGTTCCTTTCACTTTTGAATATCTAAATTGAAAAATTGTTCTTTAAGTAAATTATAATTGACAAGGTCGTGAACGGGAAGTATTTTACAGATTTTGAATAACAGATTATCATTATTAGCGCAGTCCAATTTTATTTTTAGGCGGTACAATGCTTTTAATTATTCTTATTTGCAATCGATAAATACTATTTAGGTAAATGCGATAAGTACGTCCATAACTACTGAGTCCGTAAGATAAGACAGAGGTTATAAAGGCATTATATATCAGTAAGCGTGTATGGAAAGAAATACAGTTTTTTATTATTGCGATCTATTACAAGACCAAGATATGTGTGGTTGTCTACGACTTCAATGGGTTGGCAATTATTCGGAAAAGTCATAAGTAATTGTTGGTTATGAAGGCACGAGTGATAGCGGGATATTAAATGTTTTTGAAGAATATATCTTTTATGAGGTGAGCTAATGTGGACTAATTTTATTTTTTTGCGCATTAAGGACCAATACTGCATCGTTGCACTTTCAAATCTGATTTTCAATTGATTTGTAAATCTGTACAATTTAATCTTGTATGATGAAAAGTAAGCGAAATAACTTTCGAAAATTACTTTCAATACTACTGTCTCTTTTACTGCCAGAATGTGTTGCTTTATATGTACATATTATGCATTACATTTTTATATATTTATTTTTACATACTATATATTTATTTTATACATTATATTTTTGTCAGGCTATTAATAAAGTTTTGTTTTATATTATAATAAAAATATATATATATATATATATATATATATATTTTTTTTTTCTATTCTTTGAAAGTTAAAAGGATTACATTTAAAGTTAATTATTATTAATCACCATATAATCCTTATTAAATTGAAACTTTATTATTCACATCACAGCTATTGTAACATTAGATAAAGTAACACAAACCTAGCATGAAAAATTTTAAAAAATACTGTAAATAAAGAATAAATTGGTATAAATCTTCAAAATGTTCTCATCTAACAAGATGTACGAGCACAGTTCGTCAGCTAAAAGTACTTCCTCAACTTTGTAACAATATATTAAACAAAATTTCGTTATTAGTAACAAGAGAGGAGTCGTTTCCCCGTTTTTCACTAAATTTAATTCACCATCTTACCCTAAACAGACAAGAAGCATTAAATCTTAAGAATCGTTTACAATTTTATCTACAAGTATAATTGTTCTTATACTCGTATTACTAATATTGTTAGTAGACCTAATGATCTCATTACTTAATTAATTCAATTGCTTTATACGTATTTTAATTATTATAAATTAATAAATTAATTAATTTATAAATTGTATATCATTTTGCCAGTTTTAGTTTTCTTGCTACATTAACCTACACTTTTGGAATTGTAAACCACAGCGAAATGCTCAATAGTCTGTGTCTTTTGGATTGTATTTACTCACATCAAAAAAATCTAAAATCAGTTAATCAATATAGTCCGTAGACAACCAAAACGAGGAATAAAAAATTCTAGAAAATAATGACGACTGACTGACGATGACGATATTGACTGGAGCGGTCAATTTTTGATATGATATTCAAAAATGTTTAGAATTCCTAATGTGTGGGTAACACAAAAATAAAATTATACATATTAAATAATGACGAAATATTTTTTTTTATATGAAGCTTCACTTAGAAACCACTCTCCATCTTAAATTTATGCACTTTTTTTTTCTTTAACAGCTTCTACCGTTTATACCCGTAGACTAGACTTCTTATGAAGTACACACAATGGGTGCCAATAAATAAAAGTCCTTCTAAAATTTTCGACAGCCACAAATCTTTAATTTATCACTGGACTCGCAGTCAAATAATTCACCGAGTTGTCTTTTGTATTTTATCAAAGTCGTATTTATCACGTGTTAATAACAAAAATCGTTCTGAGTGTTATAATTATAAAGCTTTTTGAGACAATTTAAAAATTAAATATATTTAAAGTTTTTTTTCTTTCGAGTGATAGAACTGCTTCATTGAAAAGACGAAGAAATTCGAATATTTTCTAAGTGTTTACCATAAGCCTATAGACGCCTGTAACATCGGAAGCATCACAAGCGAGTTAAGGTTGATGCTCCCTGCCAAATATCCTTTGTCAGCACTCCCACTACCAAGGCAACGTTAAGCTGACTATACATTTATAATTACTATAAATACTTGTAAATTAGTTAATAGAATGAATTTTGTATTAGATTTAATACATAGCTGTAGTCTTTGTTTCAATAAATAATTATATTTTTTAATCTCCGTGTTCTCAATAACTTAATTGGCGCAGCCGGTAGGATCCCTGTAGTCTGTACCAGAGGGTTACTGCGTCATTTGATAAAATTCTCAAAGACAAGTAACAGTACGGGACGTCCGTTTTTACGGTTAGATAGGGATCGCCGAACAAATAAATATATTAAGAAGAGGACACCGAGGACAAGGACCAGCAAAATCCAGGAAGACATGAGACGAGTCGGACAACTGTGAGTAGATCTTTTTCACCAATTCCGATACTCTGTTTCCTTCCTTTATTTTGTATTGTAAGGATATACATCTCCGGTACAATACCGTTTGCTGTACAATAAAATCTTGTCGGTAAACTTAGGATTTATTTTTTTATTTTTAATATTTTTGTGCTGCCGTAATATTATTCACAATGGAAAATATTGTAAGGGTTCCCGTAGAGATGGTAAAAATCATCCCTACTTTCGATGGTGATGCTAGACTATTACCATTATTTATTAAAAAATGTGAATACATTTTACAGACATTTCAAGGGGGTAATTTACAAAATGAATATTTATTTCACGTAATTACCAGTCGTTTAGCGGGGGAAGCTGCTAATTTAGTGGGAGAACGGGAACAAATCCAGAACTGGGATGAGCTAAAGCTGCTTCTAAATCAGCACTTTGGTGACCCTAGGTCTGAGGAGTGTTTAGCCTTGGAATTAGAAACTTTAAAAATTTATAAAAATGAAAGTTATTTAGAATTTTGTCATAGGATACAACACATACGAAGTATATTATTTTCAAAAATTAATGAGACGATTACTGATATCAACTTACGGCAAGCGAAACAAGCCATATACAATAATAGTTCATTGAATGTTTTTCTGTATAATTTACCCTATTATTTAGTTAGGCTTGTTAGGTTACGACAAGTTTTAACATTAGAGGACGCTCTTAAAACTGTATTGGAAGAACAAAACTTTCAAACAGTTTACGATAGTAAAAATTCAAGGTTTAATCAAAATTTTAAACCGACTTTTCAAGCTAATAATTACAATAACGCTAGTCCCCCTAGGCAAATATTTTCATTTCAACCCAATCATCAGATCGACAATCGTAGGAGAATAAATAATATGAATAGTTTTTCACCGAATAATTCTCAACAGTTACGAAATCGACAAAATTCATTTAATAATCATAACAATCAATTACAAACAACAACTAGGTCACCGCGACCGTCGCCACAACAGCAACGTCGGCAATTTGCGGACAATACGCGTGTAGGTTCTTTCACAACACCGACGACGTCGGAAAATAATACCGACGTCACAATGAGAACGGCTAGTTCACGTCGAATAAATTATATTGATGATAACAACATACAACCTTGTTCTTCGCGAGATTGTAACGAAACAAATCAAAATATGGACAGTACTCAGATTGGAAATTTTTACATAAGGGCCTCAACGAAACCTATAGAATAAAAATTAATTGCACAAAACTCCTTAATCTTCCCCACATTTTTATACCAGAATTAACGGCATTTTTTATGATAGACACGGGTAGCACTAGATCTTTTATAAGTCCTAAATTAGCGGATCAATTTTACAGTAATTTTAAGCAAAAGGAAACGTTCGAAGTAATTAGTACCCATGCAACAAGTAAACATGGAGAAGTTGTTTACATACAATTGCCAAAAATTTTTAAAAGTAATTTAAGACATAAATTTTATATATACAGTGTAGACGACAGATATGATGGTTTGATAGGAAGCGACTTGTTAAAATTACTTGACGCCTCTATCGACATGAAATCCTTAAGTTTATTTACGAACAACACTGTTATTCCTATTATATATTCTAATACCTCTTTACCAATGAAAGAAACATATATTTTGCCTCCCCGTTGCGAATTAAAGGTTAATTTACCAGTTAATTTAAAACAAGGTGAAGCGATATTAGATTTTCAACAGTTTTCGGAAGGGGTTCGAATGCCCACCGCATTAGTCAACTGTGTGAACGGTTTCGCATCAACCGTCATACAAAACTGTACCGAATTAGAACAGACTTTAACTATTATTGCGCCTTTTAAAGTAGAACCGTATATTGAAAATAAGCAGTTTACAAATTTAAATTTTACGTACGATCCAAATAGTATAGATAGTTTATTGGAAAACAATCTAAAAAAGATAAGATTGGAACATATGAATGAAGAAGAAAAAAATATTATAGAAAAATTATGTAGGGAATATAAAGATATATTTTATTGCGAAAATATTCCGTTATCATTTAGCAATGAGGTCAAACATTGTATTCGCACAAAGAATGAAGACCCGATTAATATTAAAGCACATCGGCTACCGCCAACTCAAGCAAAGGAAATTAAAAAACATGTAGATAAAATGTTACGAGATAATATTATACAAGAGTCACATTCACCTTGGAGTGCACCGGTACACTTGGTGCCAAAGAAAAGCGACTCATCAGGGGAACAAAAATGGAGAATGGTAGTTGACTATAGACGGCTGAATGATATAACAGTAGACGATAAATACCCTCTACCAAATATCAATGACCTTTTTGATATGTTAGGAAAAAGTATATATTTTACTACATTAGATTTAGCGTCTGGATACCATCAATTAGAGGTCCGTGATGAGGATAAGCCGAAAACCGCATTTAGCACACTTTTTGGCCACTATGAATTTAATAGAATGCCGTTCGGGTTAAAGACAGCACCTGCAACGTTCCAACGCGCAATGGATAATGTGCTGCGTGGTTTACAAGGTATACATTGCTTGGTATATCTCGATGACGTCATAATTTTTTCAAAAAGTTTACATGAACATGTTGAAAAATTAAAAGCTGTTTTTGACAGGTTTCGAAAAACAAATCTTAAAGTACAACTAGATAAATCCTATTTTTTACGTAAAGAAGTATTGTACTTAGGTCACACAATAACGAGCGAAGGTCTTAAACCAAACGACGATAAAATCAATGCCATTCTGAATTACCCGATACCTAAAACAATATCTGAAATCAAAAGCTTTTTAGGTTTAGTAGGATATTATCGCAAGTTTATTAAAGATTTTGCCAAAGTAACACAACCAATGACAGCATGTTTAAAAAAAGGTAGAAAAATAGTTATAGATAGTAAATATAAAGAAAGTTTTGAGACATGTAAAAAGCTTCTAACAAATGCACCATTATTACAATTCCCGGATTTCGAGAAACCTTTTGTATTAACGACCGATGCATCAAATTTTGCAATCGGTGCAGTTTTGTCACAAGGAACAATAGGTAGTGATAAACCTATTGCTTATGCAAGTAGAACACTAAGTGAAACAGAATGTCGTTATAGCACTATAGAGAAAGAGCTTCTCGCAGTGGTATGGGCAGTTAAACATTTTCGGCCATACCTATACGGCAATAAATTCACAATATATACTGACCATAGACCATTAGCATGGCTGTATTCATTGAAAGAACCGAATAGCAAACTAACTCGTTGGAGACTAAGACTCGAAGAATATAATTTTGAAATTAAGTACAAGAAAGGACAACAAAATACAAATGCAGATGCACTTTCTAGAATTAGGATTAACGCTTTAGGTGATGATATCGAGTCTATGATAGCTAACATAGATAATGATGATGAACGAATTAAAGAAATTATTGATGAATTAAATTCAGAATTTGTAACAGCTAGGAATAAAAATAGGAAAAGAATAAATGAAAATGAAGAAAGAATTTTATCATCAGACACGGACATTGAAGTAGAACCTGTAATGATCGATATTTCAGATGACGGTGCTACTGCTAATTCAGTGTCAAATAGGGAACATGAAGGAATACCTATATTAAAAGAGGCTATAGATACAAAACCTAAACAAATATTAGTCTATAAATGGAATTTAGATAAATTTACTGTAAAAGATTGTTCAAACAATAAGCAAAGAATTTTAAAAGTATATTTACCAATAAAGATAAAAGGAGGGTAGGCGCTAAGTTAAAAGTCATAAAATTTTGCTCTGCTTTTAATATTTTTAAAATTATACAATTAGTAATCTTAATATTAAATTTATGTGTCTGTGATATTTAACTACCAGTCAGCTATTAATTACAATATTACAAACACAAAATAAGCTACTTTCTCAAGACCCAACAACACTTGTACTACAATGGAGACAGTCAAGCAAACCTTAGATGAACTTGCACAGGTGTTTAATGCACGGTTTAACGAGTTCCAGCAGGATTTAAAAGTCAGTACACAGGCTGCTACTTCAATTGTTGATATCGGTGAACAATTTAATTCCTTCCGTGCCTTTGTCTTGACTGCTCTTGAAAGTCTTCAACGCCAGGTGGAGGTCCTGTCCAAACAGCAGGACGAATCTGAGATGAGATCACGAAGGAAGATCCTACTGCTACACGGAGTCCCCGAGTTGGACAAGGAGGAAACTACCACTCATGTAGTTAAATTGCTGGGTGAAAGGCTTGGACTCACACAGATTACACCAGTCTCCTTTACTCGCTGTCACAGATTAGGTCGTCCTAACAAAGAAAAACCTCGGGCGATTTTAATTAAATTTAAAGATCTCTCGCTAAGAAACCAGGTTTGGTCAACTAAGACTAGTTTTAAGGGCTCTGGCGTCACAGTCTCTGAGTTCCTGACAAAAGATCGTCATAAAGTTTTCCTAGCTGCTCGCCAGCGCTTCGGCGTTTCTAAGTGCTGGACAAGGGATGGTGTAATTGTAATCCTGGGTGGTGATGGTTCAAAACACCGTGTAACTGCGATGACGGAGTTGGATGGGCTGCCTGGGTCGATCATAAATATTTCTGATTCTCAAAGCGTGTCTCCTGATGTGAGAGTTACCAAGCCGTCAAAGGCGAACCCAAGGGTCAAGAGAACAGTGAAGAAATAGACACCTTTGCTGCAGTATTTTCTTGTACTTTGTTTACTTGTTGGACTCTGTTACTGGGGGTAAGATATATATTTTTATGATGTTTCATTGCCTTTTCTAAATTTTTATGATTTTCAGTTGAATTTTTTTTTTTTTTTTGTTTTGTTTCAATCAATTACTTGCAATTACTAATAAATGACAGCTGTTATATGACAAGTGATACTTGACATCTAATTTCGTTCCTAAACTATTAAAAAACAAAACATATTCCAAATCTGCAAATATAAATTTAATGTGGTATAAAGTTTTGAATTATAAACTTACATATAATATATTTGTTCATAAATGTTTTTTATTATTCTGTCTTAAATATCGAATGTTGTGTGCTTCCAGTGAGAGCGTCCAACAAGTAATTTTATTTTGATTTTTATCTTGATTTTTAATTCACTTATGTATATAGATATTTTTTCAATTTTTATTTTTTATTTCATAGATTATTTTTTTGGTAGCTTTTTAATTATTTGATTGTTTTTTAATTGATTTTGTGTTTTTAATAAAATTTGTACTTTATCATTGTATAGTATAGTATAGCTGGCCGGTGGTGTTTTGTAGTCAATTTATATAGATCAAATTTAGTCATATATTTTATATATTTCTAATTATTATTACATTATTATTTAAGATATTATTGTTATTATTATTATTATTATTATATTTTAACATATATTATACATAATATATCTATATACATTATTTGATTATGTCGTCTGTAAGTGGTTCAGATAGCGATCACTATTTCTCTTTATCGTCTTCTGATGAATTGTCCAGTGATGATAGTTACCACAGTACAAATTCTCCTTCACTTAATATTACCCTTGATTCACACTTCTCTGACTGTCCGAAAAATTTTAACGTTATCCATATAAACGCTCAAAGTGTTCCGGCCCATTATCCTGATATGCTTGCATCATTCGACTGTCGCAATATTCATGCTATCCTTATTTCCGAGTCTTGGCTAAAACCCTGTTTACCTTCTACTTCCTATTCATTACCAGGTTTCCAACTTATTCGTAATGATCGTATCGGCAAACGTGGTGGTGGTGTGGCGATCTACTTACGTTCTTACATTCCTTTTAGTGTCGTTAGTTCGTCTAGCCAACCACCCGTTACTGATGCAGCTGAGCATTTACTTATAGAAGTAATTCTTTCTCATTCAAGAATCCTTCTTGGTGTCTTTTATAATCCTTCCTCTCTTTTTGATTACACTCCTAATTTGGAACTTGTTTTAGACAATCTTGTCCCTATCTACAGCCACGTTCTCATAATGGGAGACTTTAATACTTGTTTACTGAAAGGTGATGCTAACAGTAAAAAACTGTTAGATGTTGCCGAATCCTGTAATCTGCATATTCTGCCTCTTGCAGCTACTCATAAATCTCCCGGCTGTATTCCTTCGCTTCTTGATCTAATCCTGGTCTCTTCTCCTGACTTAGTTTCCAAACACGGACAATGCTCCGCTGATGCGTTTTCCTATCATGACTTGATTTTCCTCTCGTATAAAATTCGTCCTCCAAAAGCAAAATGTAAAACACTTCTGCGACGTAACTTTGGGGGAATGGATAGAAGTAAACTCTGCGACGATGCTTGTCACATAGATTGGTCATCAGTTTTTGACGCTGACACTATAGACAAGAAAGTGGACTTATTTAATACGCAGCTCATTCAACTGTATGACATCCACGCGCCAATTAGGCCGATTAAATTTAAGCACCTTCCAGCTCCTTGGTTGTCTGAGGATCTAAAGGAGCTAATTAATAAAAAGAACAAAGCCAAATCTCGACTCAAGTCCAATTACACTGAACATAACCGCGAAATTTATAGAAAAATTCGAAATCGCTGCAATGCATGTTGTAGGGACGCTCAACGACGCTACATCCAAAAATCAGTCGAAAACGGCGACCCTGGTAAGACTTGGAAATTTCTCGAAACACTTGGAGTTGGTAAAGCATCTCGTAAAACTTCTATTAATATCGACATTGAACTTTTAAATAAACATTTTTCCTCTTCTACTTTACTCGATAATATTGAGAAACAACGAACGCTAAATTTTCTTTCTTCGCTTCCAACTTTCAATTTTTCACCGTTTACCTTCTCTTCTTTTACCGAATGTGATGTTAGAAGGAGCGTATTGTCCGTGGCTTCGAATGCTGTTGGTACCGACTATATAAGCCGTAATATGATCATTCCTATCCTAGATATTATTATTCCCGTTCTAGTTCATATTCTAAATTATTCTATCACCAGTTGTAAATTCCCTGACGCGTGGAAGGAGGCTCAAATTATCCCGCTTCCTAAAAAAGCTAATGCTGCCAAGCTTTGTGACTTCCGACCAATCTCCATCCTCCCTTTCCTTTCAAAAATTCTCGAAAAGCTAGTTTTTCACCAGTTAAACCTTTTCCTCAACAAAAACTTGCTTCTCAGTCCTCTCCAATCTGGCTTCCGCAAAGGTCATAGTACGGTTTCAGCTCTAGTCAAAGTTACTGATGATATTCGATTAGCTATGGACAATAAACAACTCACAATTTTGACTCTACTTGATTTCAGTAATGCATTCAATTGTGTTGATTATGACATCCTACTGGGTGTGTTGCGTTCCTTCAACATATCTCCATCGGTGACAGATTGGTTTCTGAGTTATCTCAGGGGGCGTCGTCAACGCATATGTCTTGATGAGGCTTTCTCCTCATGGTGCGACGTCCAATCTGGGGTACCTCAAGGCGGCGTTTTATCTCCTTTGCTTTTTTCAATTTTTATTAATTCAATTACTCACTATATTTCTTCTCACTACCACATGTATGCAGACGATATTCAGATTTATCGCCATTCCACGCCTGAGGATGTTGTGAGTGCAATCAACTTAATTAATATGGACCTTAAAAAAATTTCTGATTGGAGCAAGCGATATGGGCTTAGTGTCAACCCTGGCAAGTCGGAAGTCATTGTTATAGGTAGTCCTGGCATGATCGCAAAAATAAATAATTTACCACCTATTACCTATAATGATACTAGCTTGCCTTACTGCTCCACTGTCAGAGATCTCGGCATTCACTTAGACAAGACGCTGTCATGGTCGGATCATTTAAAGGTCATTACTAAGAAAACTTTTGCGACACTGAGTTCGTTACGACGCCTTAAATCCGTTCTGCCAATCCCTACAAAAATTATGTTAGCAAACTCTCTTCTCTTATCCATTCTAGATTATGCAGATGCGAGCTACGCTAATTTGACCGAGGACCAACTTAATAGGCTTGAGCGACTTCAAAATCTTGCCATTCGGTTCATATTTTGCCTACGCAAATTTGACCATGTTTCGGAGTTTCGTTCCAAGCTCAAGTGGCTTCCTATACGCCTTCGCCGGAACCTACATATTCTTTCTCTGTTGTACTGTGTGCTATTTAATCCAAATTCTCCTTCTTATTTAAAAGATAAATTTATATATCTCGGCGAAGCTTCAGAATTAAGAACATCTCGAAGACTTATGCTGAAGCTACCCGTACATAAGTCCAAGTACTTTAGTCAGTCTTTTACTGTTCAGGCTATTAAATTATGGAATAGTCTGCCCTTAGCCATAAGGGAGGCCAAATCACTGTTGACTTTTAAAAAAAACGTTAAGGATTATTATCTTAAGATGGAGACGATTTAGTGTATATATGGTGCAATTTCTTTTCTTTTTTTTTCTCTTCTCATTTTGTTTGTAATATATGTACATTTGTATGTAAGTTTATTATACATCTACACCACCTACCCAATTTAGATAATAAGTTTCCTTTCTATGTATGGGTTGTCTGGAAGAAATGGCTAATTAGCCATAAGTCCGCCCATTGTACTTCACTGTCTGTAACTATCTTTATGCTTTGTTTGTAATATATTTGTGGTGTACAATAAAGTATAAAATAAATAAATAATAAATAAATGATGAGGAATTAGTTAAAGACTTTTTAAAGGAATATGTTGATTTTAAACATAAATACTTTATTTATTTTGAAGATAGTAGTTTTAGAAAAACATTTGCAAATGTAGTAATTAATCTGTATAAAAAGGAAACCTGTAAGTTAATAGAATGCACAGAAAGGGTAATAAACTTGACAGGATCAGAAAGCGATCAACGTGATGTAGTTTTAAAATATCACGAAGGGAAAACTTGCCACAGAGGCATAAATGAAACATTAGCTAAATTAAAAAGACATTACTGGTGGCAAAATATGAAAGAAACAATAACTGCTATAATTAACTCTTGTGAAGAATGTAAGAAAATGAAGTATGATCGAAAACCAATAAAACCATCTATTCAATTAACACAAAATCAAAATTCACCTTTTCAGGAAGCTTTTATGGATGTATTATATATTGAAAGTAAATATTATCTCACTATTGTAGACGCATTCAGTAAATTAGGACAAGCTATTGAGATTCCGAATCGAAGTACACCCGAAGTAGTTCGAGCTTTAATTAAATATTTTAGCATGTATGGATTGCCACGAAAAATAAATTGTGATTCAGGAACAGAATTTAATAACGAATTAATCAAAGAACTTTTAGCTTTATATAAAATTGAACTACACATTAGTACTCCAAACAACCCAAACTCTATGGCTATTGTTGAGAGATTTCATTCTACTATTATCGAAATTTATCGTTTAGCGAAATATGAAAAGAGTGATCTCGACGCAGCTTCGGTAATGACATACGCTATCATGGCATATAATAACTCGATACATTCAGCAACTGATTTTACGCCATTTGAAATAGTCTTTGGAAACACTGATTCTCTTAACGTTTTTGACTTAGATAAAGAACGTAATTTAATGCAAAAGTTAGTCCAAGATCATAGAAAACGTCTCAAAGTATTGTACGAGTATGTCGCAGAAAAGTTAAATGGAAATAAAATTATAGTTCGAAATAAGAAAGGCGGAGAAGAACCTCCGGAAATTGAAGTAGGAGATACTATTTTTATGAAAAACACCAGAAATAGAAAAGCCAAGAATTTACCACGATACGAGAAAGCTAAAGTCATAGGAGAACCATGTAGAAATATAATACCTGTTCAATTAAAAAAACGTAACACTAGAGTAGCAATTAAGAATATTAAACGTCCTCCACAGATCATGGCTAGTACTTCTAGTACTAATGAACCGGTCGAGCAGCCTGGAACTCCAGAATTTGAACACGAATCTGGGAATAGCAGCTCTGAAAGTTGGAACGGCAGTGACTAGGAGCGATTCGTGGGTTATATTTAAAACTCTAGAATTAGATTATTTGTTAGACCAAGTTAGCATTAGTAGTAAAGAATATAGTAAAGTAAAAAAATTTAATAAATAATAATACTGAGTATAATAATGAATTAGTTGGATTAAGTAGACAAGTAGAATCATTGATTGAAAATACGTTTAATAGGATTAAACAAATTTTACCAAATAGGCTATCTAAACGAGCAATTTTTAGTTCATTAGGATCTTTAGTTAAAGTTATTTCAGGAAATTTAGATGAACAAGACGCCATACGTTAAGATTCTGAAATAAATAAATTATCAAATAAAGAACATTCAATAGAACATAAAGTTTCATTAATAGAAAACGCTTTCGATAATTTTCTTAATGTTTCTGAAAAGATGAACACAAACAATATTATACTAACCAAAAAGATTGATAATGAAATAAAAGAGGAAAATAAACTTCGTGTTGTCGTATCACTATTAAATAAATTATATCAAATTTTAAATAACTTTCATATTATTTTTAACATAATACAAGAAGTAGAGACAGCAATTGCATTTAGTAAATTACATACTCTTCACCAATCAATTATTAATTCTACGGAACTTTTAGCAATCCTTTCTAATGTTGAAAAATATTCTAAACTCATTTACCCTGTTAGTAAAGATAACCTTGTAAAATTAGAGAAAAATATTATAGTTAAATCGTATAGTAATTCAGATAAACTTGTATTTGTACTTGAAGTACCGTTAGTAGAACCAGATGTATACTTATATTACAAAATAATCCCTGTTCCTATTATTGATACTAATATCCATAAAACCTACACTATAATTCCTAAATATCCCTACCTATTGGTGAATAGATCGAAATACAGACCTCTGAGTAGTCCGTGTGAAGAAATAGATAATGAAAAATTACTCTGTAAGGAAGAACAAACGGTCTTACTTATAAAAATCTCGCTAAGCAATACTTAGCCACCGCTTAGTTAAACCGCTCTTAAGCTACAAATCCATGTTTAACTTTTGTTTACTTATAAACGTTGATTAGCTGTTACTTAGTTAAGAAACGAACAAAGAATGATAATTTTTTTTTTTAACAAACACACGCAAGTAAGTAGATCAAACGTCACAATATAACAGCTGATTTATGTGAAATCCGCCATCTTGCCGCTTAGCAGGAGTTAAACTATGCCTCGGCAGTGTTTAAATTTGACGGCAATTTAAAGTTTAAACACTACTTAACGACTTCTTAACGCTAAATAGTGTTTATAAGTGAGGTTTTTGCTAATCCGTTGCTAAGCAATTGATTAAAAATTAAGAAACGTTTATAAGTAAGACCGAAATTGTACAGAGCCCAGACGAAACTTGCATTGAACAAATTATGATGATTAAAAACAACTACACCAGCTGTCACCAGCATTTTATAGAAATTGAAAAAGTCAAAGTTCAGAAGATACTTAATAACTATTGGCTGTTATATACTGAAAACGATTTTATAATTTCTGAACAATGTAATGATTCTGTGAAGAAATATAAAGTTCAAGGAACCTATTTAATATCTCCAAACCCGAGCTGTAGAACAGTATTAGGAGATACCAGAATAACAATCAACCCTGCAACAAATGCTTTACCAGTCAGGTTAGAAATTCCAATTCTCCAGATTCCAGACGTGAATCCGGATATTCAGAAATCCACCGCCCAGTTGGACATGAAGAATGTCGATTTTAGTGACATAAAAGACATTGTTAACAGTGCTAAATTCAGTGCAAGTGAAATAGAATCGGACTTTGTAGTAAAAAATGATATAAGTGTATGGACTATAAGTTTATATTTAATGTTAATGTGTTTTATGATTGTTGTGATTGTAATAAAATTAAATTTAAAGTCATATTTTCATAATCGAAATTCTCCGAAGCTTTCTACGACACCTTCGGATAATTTCTCTCTTGAGGGGGGAGGAGTTAAGGTTGATGCTCCCTGCCAAATATCCTTTGTCAGCACTCCCACTACCAAGGCAACGTTAAGCTGACTATACATTTATAATTACTATAAATACTTGTAAATTAGTTAATAGAATGAATTTTGTATTAGATTTAATACATAGCTGTAGTCTTTGTTTCAATAAATAATTATATTTTTTAATCTCCGTGTTCTCAATAACTTAATTAGCGCGTTTCCGTACCTACTACTGACGCTCCCCAACAGCTCTCGCTAACTACCGACTACCTCATTAATCACAGGAATTCAAACTACTTGACAGCAATGGTATCATTTGGCTATAATCCTCTGTGTCTTCTATATTTTGTCTTTTTTTACCTGCAATCCGTAAATAGTCCGTAATCCTGCAAGCATAGAAGTACTTCTCCAGATGGGATGCTTCAGATTTTAAGCACGTTATTTCCTGATGTGCTCTAACCTCAATGTCTTTGAATTAATACAATATCTTTTGAAATTGGACACAGCAATAATTCGACTTCAATATTGTTCATGGAGGATGTTCGTTAGCGTTATCTTTTTATCTTTTGCATATTATTTCTTTATATATGCACTTTTTTTATTTGTATGTAAAACAATATGTTTTTAATTTTTTAATAAATTTATTAAATATGATCGAAACAAATTTGTTATTAATTAAACAATTCTGAAGTAAGTAGATATTTAAGCCCGTTTTCATTTAATTTACATGAATACCACTTGTGTGGCCTTATTGTCTTATGCAAAATAAAGTAAGTTTATAATATGTAAGACAATACTATGTATAGGTAAGTTATTGATTTTTAATTTCACTTCACTTCAGCCTAATACAGTCGACGCATTTCCGCTCTCGGATACCTATACGCAACGCGTATTCACACTCGTGTTCACTGCTGGACATAGACCTCCAAAGTTCGCGCGTTCGTAGTGGAACTGTGTTATTCCTTAATCGCCTCTTACGACACCTACGGGAAGAGAAGGGGTGGCTATATTCTTTAATGCCGTAGCCACACAGGCAATACGGCACAGGCACGATTTACGGCTTTCTTCCACAACGCCATCCTATCCAATTCTCTTTTTACTAATAAAGTCTTTTTTATTTGACGCCATCATTTCGAATCACGATGCGTTCTTTTTTTTTCTAATACAGCGTAAAAGAAAAAAAAAAAAAACAATTGTATGCAAATATAAATTTATTTCATTTGATATACAATAACACAATAATTATTCTTTGATTGTTGTCAACTAAAATTTAATGATAAGTTCCTATTTGTACTTTTACGTACGTTATTACAGCGTACTGTTAACAACCGCTCTTTGTAGTGGTGCTAGTAGTCGCCTAAAACACTGACGGTCATGCATGGAGAAAGAGCTGAAAGCGAATGCATATATTATAATGAACTATTATGCATCTGTATGTTCTGCCACAATATTCATACACAACACCACAACATTTAAGATGATATAAGCTTAGTTCTACAAAAATTCTGAATAATATTTAAATTTTTACTTCGAGTGCAATGTAGAATACGGAGCGCCAGGTGGGTGTAGCACATCTTGATAGTACCTAATAGTGTAGCTTTTTTGTTTTTTTAATATAACTTAGGTCGGCAAACAAGCGTACGACTCACCTGACGGTAAGAGATTGCCGTAGCTTATATACGCCTGCAACACCAGAAACATCGCAAGCGCGTTGCTGACCCAATCCCAAATCCCCCCCCCCCCAAGTTTTAATAGAGTTATTTTTATAACTTAATTAATTGAATATTATATTGATATTAACTTTTATTTTTAATCTACTTCAAAAAAAGGAGGTTCTCAATTCAAAATGTATGTATTTAACCTCAGAACTTTTGACTGAGTGGACCGATTTTGATATTTTTTTAATCGAACGATGGTGCGTGTCATATGGTCCCATTTAAATTTAATTTAGATCTAACAAGTACTATTTTTTCGTTGTATTACTTGTCGATTTTATTCCATTTGCGGGTAAACACAATTATTATGGTAGGTATCAAAAACACGTTACAAAAAAAAGATTTTTTTTGCTACGTTTTATTAGAAAATACGAAGACCAACACGCATACACGCCAATACGCCAACACGCCAACACGCCGACATGCCAACACGCCAACACGCCAGCACGCCAACACGCCAGCACGCCAACACGCCAACGCGCCAACACGCCAACTGACCTTCACCCCAACACGCCAACACGCCACCACCCCAACTCACCAACACGCTACCTCGCAAACTCGCCAACACGCCAACATGCCAACTCACCAACAATTCTTATACAAATATATATTATTGCTTAAGGCACATGCTCGTCAATTTTTAGGCAACAAATATGAAAACAATGTCTAAATTAAGTTTTTTTTTCTTTCTTCCAATAGATATAACACAAAACCAAAATAAAACTGCTACTGTATTAAAATAGTTTTATAAAACGCATACAAAATTACGCCTTAATCTTGAAATCTTATGCAGTTATCACAGACGAAAATGTTATGTTTAATATAGGTTAAGCGGTCCTTTTCTGTTGGATATAATTCACGACTCTCATGTCTGCTCAGTTTTTATCAAAGTGAGTGTAAAGTGGTCGACATTTTGAAAGGATCTACTAACAATCTTTTTGGAGGATCGACTATAAATCTTTGAACCTTTTACGAAGTTTTATTGGAAGATTTCTGGGAGTCTATCTGCTCGTCAAAAGACGTTTTTTTTAGCAAATATAACAATAGTGAATCGCTGATAAACCAGTTATCGAAGATCATGTTACAATTATTATTAGTACTTGAAATTCGAGCTAAAAGTTTATATACTGCATCGATTGCTTAGTGCGTACGAACTATGTTGGATTTTTTTCCCAGGTAAATTACAAGACTGATAAATAAAACGAATTCAAATTCACTAAAGCACTAATCCAATCCACTAATTTTAAACCATATTTGATAGGTTTGTTCGGCATCTACTGGAAAAAAACTATAAATCGTACTACTATATATCGAAAAGTAAATTAAACAAAAATGTGTAACATTCAACCGAGAACGTGAAGATTTGAAGAAAAATTATATATTTTTGTTCTAAGTTATAAGGTCAAAAAGATGTAATCAAGAAAAAATAAGCAAACTTTTTTAAAAGTATAGTGACTTGAAGAATTCATATCATGGCACAAGTTTCATTTTACATGGTTTAAATTGTAAAAAGTTGTAAATGTTTTATGTAGCTGTAAATGATACAGAGAAAGAAATAAAATATAGGTGTGTTAGGTATTTAAATAGATTTTTGTATATTTTTTTTAATCCATAAAAATCCCTTCTGAGTTTACTTGTCATGTCAGAACAAATTGCGTTCTAAAATCCATTACATCTTTTATCGTCCTTGGAGCGAAACATTTAGTTGAGAAATATATTATGTTTTCCTTGTTTACTCAACATCCCCAAGCGAGACAAACATTGGAAGCGAACACTCTGATAGATGACACACTGATATGTTTGTAACTTGTTTACGCAACTAACTTTTTATATTAAGTTTATCCTAAATTGTAGTCTGTCTAATCTTTCTAAGATTAATAGATTTAGTTCACTATATATTAAATTATTATATATAATCACTTTATATTTATTTATTTATTTATTCTTAATGTACACCAAAATACAGACACATATAAAGAAAGATACAATACAAGATGTACAAAGGCGATCTTATCGCTAAATAGCGATTTCTTCCAGATAACCTTTGGGTACTGGACACGATACAGTAGCAGCGGTTAGAAGTGTGCACAAATTAAGGAGGAAAAATCTATAATAAATAGATGAAAACTACGATATGATAGACTTACATAATTATTGAAGAAAAAAAAACACATAAATAAGTAAATATTTTAGTGTATACTATATAATATACATATACACACACATAAACATACATACACACATACATACATACACATATAAAGATATATACATATATACACATACACACATAAACACATAAATATATACATATATGTACACATAAAGTAAACTACAAATCGCGACAATTATGACTTAATGAGCGACATATAATGCTTTTTAAGGCGTTTCTTGAAGCAAGCTTGTGTTGGAGCTTGTTTTATTGAAAGCGGAAGAGAGTTCCACAGACGGGCAGCATTAACGGTAAATGAATTGGAGTAGAAGGAGGTAGAATGGGGAGGGATTTTCAGAAGCAAATTGGATTCAGATTTATATAAAATTGTAATTGTATAAAAAACACAGAATCACTTGACGTCTCATTTTCTTATTATAACTTGACTTCACTTTTGCTTAAATTTCATCTAATAATACTCGCAAAACTATAAAAGGTTTTGCAGTTTTCCAACTTTATGTACTTCTTTAGCGTTGATAGATTTTGCTTACCTATTAAAATCCGTGTTAATTTTGAAATTACAGGAAATAGTAGTACACCTAATAAAGTTAATTTTCCCTAATTGTGACATAATTATCTATATGTAATTAATCTATTACAACATTCCAATATGTAGTTTAACCTATAGATAAATATACGTTTTTTTTTAATATGATTATAAAGCTAATTGAATAAACACCATTACATTCACAATTATAAAAATAGTAAGTATGAACTACGAGTACATACAGCTGCAGATTAGTCTGATATCTTTTCTCTTTTATTTCCTGTAGTAATACTCTCGGGTACTGTCAAATTATGCTGTCTTTCTTTTTTGTTTTCTGTGCTAACCCAATAATATTCTTTTATTGTATTATTTAACACTACCCTAACTAACACTCTGGAACAGTAAACTTACGCTATTAACTTATACGCTGTGTGGTTACGGCAGTAAGAATATAGCCACCCCCTCTCTTCCCGTGGGTGTCGTAAAAGGCGACTAAAGGATAACACATTTCAACTACCAATTTGGAACTTAAAAAACCGACCGATTGATAACCATCCAACTGCTGGCTTTGAAATACACAGGCCGAAAACGGGCAGCAGCGTCTTTGGTGCGACAAAACCAGCCCTGCGGTCAACAACCGGCCTGGACAGCGTGGTGGGTGACTATGGGCAAAATACATGGGTTTGCGCCATTTTTGGCACGAACTTGTGGAGGCCTATGTCCAGCAGTGGACTGCGATAGGCTGTAATGATTTACTTATTACAACATAATTTTTATGTTCATGTAGTTTCATTTTGTATATTAACAATTTGTTATGTAATTTTTATCCAACGTCACTAATTTCATTTGTCAAGAAAAGAAATAAATATTAGAGTATAAAAATAATGACTTGTGACGATTAGAATAGAAATTTGTAATGATATATTTTTTATGAATGTGTTCCTGTACATCTCTACACAAATAATATTATACCCATTAAGACTATAGATTATAATTCCCGGTCATTAGTATTAGGAATGTAATTTATCGCGAAGCGGTATTGAGGGCTATGCAGAGGTATTTGTAACATCTGTGGGGTAATTAATCGTATTAGCGTAACTAGGGAAACTTATAAAACATAAAAACATGCATCACGTGGAATGCGAGAGTTTTTTAGGGTTCCGTACCTTAAAAGGAAAAAACGTAACCCTTATAGGATCACGTTGTTGTCCGTCTGTCTGTCAAGACCCTTTTCCCTCAGAAACGCGTGGAGATATCAAGCTGAAATTCATATAAAATACTCAAATCTACTGTCTCTTAGAGCTGTGAAAAAATCAAATTTCTAAGTCAACGCAATCAAAGGATACAGCCATTTATGTTACAAATTTTCGACACTCGCAAGGGAATCAAAACCTAAAGGGTACTTTCTATGAACTAAGAATATTGAAATTTGGTATGAAGAAACATCTTATAGCAGAGATAAAGTAAAAATTGTGAAAAGCATAAATTTTTAGTTAAATTTTTTTTTTATAATTTTGTTACTACGGAAACTTCGGAGCGCGAGTCCAACTCGCACTTGGCCGGTTTTTTTTTGTTATCAATCATATTATCCTAATGTTCTTCGTATCAGACGTAAACTTAGATAAGTATAGGAAGAAATAGAAATTGCCTGTTGGTACCTAGTGTGTGTTTCTGGACTACAAGAACTTTATGAACAAGAATATCTTAATTATGATGTTTTATTTTATTTTAACTGACTTCAACAAAGGAGGAGGTTCTCAATTCGACTTCATGTTTTAGGTGTCTCATAACTTTGTACTGAGTGTACCAATTTTGATGATTCTTTCTTTAGTTGGAAGCTGGTGTTTGCGAACAAGTTTTAATTAATCCTTTAATTACAACTTGTTGCAAATAGAAATGCAAAGTGCATAAATCATTAGAATTAATACACCCTATAGTGCTCATTATTTCAAATAAATCTAAAATTAAACATATGCCATCGATTTCCAAATTGTTATTCTGTCTATAGTGTATATGTCTTGAAAAAGATCACTTTAAAGTAGGAAACCGTTGTTTATACTCACTTTATAACTTTTCTTATTATTTTCTTCTCGATTGCTTTTTCTTTGTGTACAATAAAATGTTATTATTATTGTTATTTTTACTACCTCAGATCCTGTGGATTGTAGAGTATATGATAAGAAGTAACTGAGACAGTGAATTTAATCATTAGGTATGTACTTTTATAAATAAAATAATTGCTTTTTTTATTGCAAAAAGAAGAAAATAATTTTCGTTTCCATTATTTACATTTTAAAATGAATAACTGTTTGAGGTATTAAAAAAAACAAGAGATTCAATAAAGAAGCAAAACATAATTTTACTCATTTATATCTACTATTTAAAGCTAATCATTACAGGATACTTTCTTTTTAAAAAGAAAAAAATACAAAAACATACCAAGTCTTTCTAACGAAATAAGGAAAACATTGAAATTACATACATACACACATACATACATATAATCATGCCTCTTTCCCGTAGAAGTAGGCAGAGACCACTTCTTTCCACTTGCTACGATCCTTACATACTTCTTTCGCTTCGTCCACTTTCATTATTCCCTTCATACATGCTCTTCGGTTTAGGGTACTCTTGACCTGGCTCTTTTTCAACATGTCCCTTATTTGGTCTCGGAACGTCCGCCTAGGTCTACCCCTTCCAACCCTTCCATTCACACTCGCCTTATACACTTTTTTCGTCAATCGTTCTTCACTCATTCTCTCGACATGACCAAAGCATCTGAGCATACCTTTCTCAATTTTTTGAAACATGAAATTACATGACATTGAAATTACAGTTATTAAAACTTAATTTTTCTTATAATATTTGTCAACAAATATTTACAAAAGAGTAAAAATGAAAAATCTTTATAAATTTTCTATAAAATAAATTTTGTGAATAACTTTTATTACATTGCGGCACACAGATAAAATTTAAGCAATAATTTAAAATTCAATTCAGGAGTCATGGTAACAAAGCTTTTGAAATAATTTCGGGAAATCGTTGTAAAATAGCTTGAAGAAACTTTGTATAGAGCGCTATCAGAGCCATTATCATCGACTTGCTAGCAGCACATACTCGCTAACTCGAATAGCTATTCTTACTCTGCGTTTATTTATTGTATTTAGATAACGCCGGTTTATGTTTGTTTTACTACTTGATGGCACTTTAATTATTTAGAAGTGTTTTTTATCTCTTGTGAAGTCTTTAGACTTTACCATATTTGTTGGTTTTATGAGTACTGTTACTTATGCTATATCAACTAATAAGCTGACATGACTACTCAAAGTTTAAAATTAGAAAAATGTATTTAGTCTTAGGTTACTCTTTGTATAGTATGTTTTATGTTTGTGAGTTCTGTTTCATATTTATTTCTGATGTAAAAAAAACACACACACTCGAGCCAATAAGTTACTTTTATATCTTACTTTTCGTTAAAAAAGTCGACGAAATTTTAATCATAAATATGTTATTTATCCAATGATTCAATAAAGTACCTTCACTCAAATATAAGACTCTCAAGATCGCTAAACCTCGTTATGTGGATTTATTAGAACCTTAAAAGGAACTCACACTTTTATCCAAAAGCGCCCACTTATCTTCGCTTCAAGTGCCTTAACTTGCCCAGTTGACATTTTTATTGGAGTTTCAAGTGTATTATTATGATCTTAATCACTACGTATTATTAAAAAAAAATTTCTTCTGTTGTTTGTTTTTTTATAAAATAAAACTCTTTGTTATATAAGAAACCTTTTAAAACTTTTTACTGCACACTGAATAGTTATCAGTTGCAACTCTATCTTTATATCTATTCGGGTATTAAAAAATATATATGCAAAGCCAGTGAAAAAGTATTATATAAAATTATCATTAAAATGTAAAAAAAGAAAAATACGATATTCTGAAATATTAGTTTCACGCGTATTTCTCTTCAGACATAAGTTACACAAATTGTATAATTGTAATGTTTTTCAAGCCGTATAACTTTTTTGAAACAGAGGTTTTAACGCACTTTATGGAAATAACTTTGACGGTTCAACCACTCTTACCAAAGTCCGATTTTTATTCAATTCCAATCAATTTCCATCCTCACCTACCCAACACTCAAGGAATAAAATTCATTCTGTCGTAGATTTGCGGAAGTCAAAGAAAATAAAATAGTTCAATTTATCCTAGACATGTTCCATGTGGTGACATACGTCTGTTCTCGACATCTGCTATATTTTACTTGAACTTACATCGTTTATAGTTTTTTTCCGTCGTAAAGTGAAGCGGGTCGTAATAAAATCACAATCGTTAAAGTTTATCCAACAAAATTAGATTTTCTTTTCTCTTCAATTTACCTTTACAGAATATTTTAACCAACAGAATAGAATTCATGCTAAAGCTTTAACAGTAACAACCGCTCTGGTGTAGTGGTGCGAGTAGTCGCCTAAGAACACCGACGGTTTAAGGATTCGATTCCCTATCGTGATGGATAATTCTATGTACGAATATTTCTTATCGGTTTGGACGTCTGCATTTGCGGGTCTCCCCACCGTGCCTCGCAGAGCACGTTAAGCTGTCTGTTCCAGTTTTTATCATAAATACATGATAGCGATCGTTATTCATAGTAGATAACACACCGCACATCCGCAGTGGAGCAGCATGGTTGATTAACCCTTTTCCTGTATGGAAAAAGGCCTATGCCCAGCAGTGCGATGTTACAGACTGAATCATAAGGTTAACTTCAATAGCTTTATCAAGTTAGTACACGAATACATACAATGAGTGTTTTAAAGATTTATAATTGTATATATTTACATTCGCGACGCCGCGTTGGCGCCACGGTTACAGCCATGGATTGTATCTGTTGCGCTGGCGGTTGCGGGTTCAATCCCCGCACATGACAAACATTTGTATTGGCCATACAAGTGTTTGCCGTAGTCTGGGTGTTTGTGCAGTCTTTTGGGTCTCCCCACCGTGCCAAGGAGAGCACGTTAAGCCGTCGGTCCCGGTTGTTATCATGTACACCTGATAGCGATCGTTACTCATAGTAGGGAATATATCCGCCAACCCGCATTGGAGCAGCATGGTGGATTAAGCTCTGATCCTTCTCCTACATGGGTAAAGAGGCCTATGCCCAGTAGTGGGATATTACAGGCTGAAGCGATATATTTATATGAATAACATAAAATGATAAAAGAGTAACATACATAGATATCATACACAGAACATCTTTTCCTTGAATTGTACACAATAAAACACAAAAAATAACATATCATTAACATAAAAACATTCAAAATGATTGTTCGATTGATTAATTTGACGACTTTCATTTGTGCCAGTGGAGCACGGTTAATTCCGCCAATGTCACGTTCAGTGGAAAACGTACGAGGAAATTGGTCGATGCGGTTAAGATAACGGTCTCCATTTAATTTTGAAAACAGTCAAAATAGTCAGACCTTCATTGTTACACCTTAACCTAAAACTACACAAAATTTTAATGTTAAATTAAGAATGGAAAAATTATAATTACAAAATCCTTTTTTGTGTGTTGACAGATCTACCACTACGAATTTTGTAGTCATGGTTATTAGTATTGGTTGACTCAACACATTAAATTATACTACACGTGACATTACAAGTAGGTATAACAAGTGACCACATTAGAAAGACGTGGATGGCAGAAAGTCAGAAAGGGAATGTTATTATTGCTAGCGTATATTACCAAGATGTATCTATCATATTTGTTTTGTATTTTAATTATGATTATAAATAAACCTAGTGTTAAAGGCTCTAAATTATTAATATAACAATCTTTATTTTTTTCCGAATGTTACAGCCGAAGTTTTAGACTCAATTTCGTTTTATTGTAAGTTACAATGTTACCAGTATAAATTAATTCTAATTTACTTTAACAAAGTTAGACATTGCATTGTGGTTCCGCCAAACTCTTGCTCGTATAGTTTTGCGTCAGGATATACACATGTATTTTAGGCTTGCGGCTACGTTAAGAGCTTGCTCGCCTGAAAATTTAAGTTCAACTGGTTGACAACATATTATATAATTTTGTATTATACGTAACACGATCAATGCCCATAGATATTGAAATCTGAATTAGTAATGTCATTCGGTCACTTGTGTTGGGTTTCCTTTAAAAATTGTTAAAAGTCTACTAAAAGTGTATTAAATTCATAAGGTTGTATTTTAAATAAAATATCAATTTGTGATTTTAGTAATTTTTAAAGTAGGTTATTTAAAAAAAAGATATTAATGGTCTTTTTAAAATATATTCATTTTATAATTTTATTGGATTGTTTTAGATATCTAAGTGTTAAATTTAGTTAAAATTAAGTTAATAGTAATATTATATAATTAAATGTATTTGAATATGTTATTTGGTAATTCAATGTAATTTAGACAATCAATTGACTTTGTTCAAATTATATAAATACGTGTTAAGAGAGAAGTGGCGCATTCTTAGTATCGGTTTGGTTGAGTGAAGTTGTGAAAATAAAGACAATTAGTGAATACCTACGAAGCAGTTTTATTACACTTGACATAATTATGTAGAAATTAATCCTGTTTAGAAATTCTGCAATATCGAGCGATATCGAAAGCTGTCTCGAGATAAATATATTTATAACATTTGCCTACACGGCTAGAAAGCTCAGGGTCACAGGTATAGAACATATCCATCCTTAAATATCAATTGCTTTGCTGCTACCTTACTGCCAAAGCCGTTGTAATCCTGTCCATTGTTTTGTAAGTCACTGTCCATCTGGTTTTCGTAACAGGCGTAATGTTCATGTGCTTACTGATTCTTCGTTAATTTTTTTCGCACACTATTGAGTCTTGGCACGAACGATGCCAACGATGTAGCCCCTCATCCCGTTTTATATTTTATGAAATAAAAGTGTCTTTGAATAACTTTCTGTGACTCATGCGGTCAAAGCATAATTTTGTTTGTTCACAAACGAAAAATAACCAGTATTAATTTGCATTGACAAGTAATACAACGAAGGTAGTCGAAAAATTGTTGATGAAATAGACAGTATTAAGGTGACTCAAAAACTTCTAATCAGGTTTCGATAAAATTGAGATGGGACCACATAATAAGCATGAGCTTACAGTTAAATTAAGAATCATCAAAATCGGTACATCAATGAAAAGTCAACACGCCTCCTTTTTTTTTTGAAGTCTGATAACGAAACGATGTTACGTTAACTTTCCATGCTGCAAATACAAAACAATTAGAAAATAATTAAACTAGTCATTTGAACACCTATCACTATTGACTGAAAACGCTGTGTGAACATTGATCATTATAGTATACATTTTTAACCGACTTCAAATGAAGGAGGAGGATACTCAATTCGACCGTATATATATATATATATATATATATGTATGTATGTTCGGGAATAACTCCGTCGTTTATGGACCGATTTTGATAATTCTTTTTTTGTTGGAAAGGAAATATCCCTAGTTTGGTACCATGATAACGAAACCAGGATCTGATGATATGATCCCAGAGAAATCGAGGGAAACTCTCGAAAATCTGCATAACTTTTTACTAGGTGTACCGATTTTAATGATTTTTAATTTAATCGAAAGCTGATGTTTATCATTTAAATTTCATCCAGATCTGATTACAGCTTTTGGAGTAATCTTTGATAATGCGTATTTACTTGACTATTTTTTCCTCTACCTACGTTGTATTACTTGCCGATATAATTGAAGTTGGTTTTTCTTCGTTTGCCTACAAATACAATTATTGAGACCTACTTTAGATCAAGAAATGTTTAATGACATTATTCCTAATAATACCTAAAGAATGATAGTTTGTCAAGGATATAACCGTATTCTTCAACTAAAAGAAAAACTGTATTCTTATCATGAACAAAAATTTTTATACCGTCTATAAAGTTCAAACATAATTATCTAAAAACAAAAAGCAAAGGACATTGATCATTACTGCCTTCAATTACAATTCAATTTATCATGAATCTTATATGTTTATTTATCTAACGTAAAGTAGGCCACTGAATATTTTTAATTTTTCACGTATTGGGATTGTACATTTTATTATTTCAAATGGTTCACATACAATTTTGGTACAGAACAATATATGAACTGCGCCTACCAGCAGGTAACTTTAATCAACATATAAAATTATATATCCTTGTGAAAAACGAATATTTTAAGTAAGAGAACTCAATCAAATCAATCGAATCATAAGTTTTTCATCTATTTTTAATGAGGATACGATTTGATTTGGATTAAAATTAAATTGTATAAACAAAACTTTCTTGTCGCTCTATAATTTAGTTATAGAAAGTAAAAAAGAAATTGAACGTTTATATAAACCAATACTATTAAGATAGTTTTATAAAAGATTTTCTATGTTCCCTACTAGCGTAAACACGCAAAAGAATTTCTAGATCCCCCATATATGTACGCAGACAACTTTCGATACTGGTCTGACCGCACTCATTAATACGAATTACTAAAAACTAAAATAGCCCTATCCTTGTATTTCCTTTCACGTCTTCCTTTCTTCAGTTTTCTATATTACTTAAAGGTACATAGCAAAGTGTAAAAAAAATGAAATATTTATTTATGTAGTAATTTTTTGTATCATCATTATACAGTATATAATTGTGTTTGCTGTTAAACGAAAAAAAAACCGACTTCAATTAGACCGACAAGTAATACAATGTAGGTAGACGAAAAATATAATTATTAATATATTATTATATGTATTGATTTGTCTGTACATGATCCTACAACTGATTGTCATGGACTGGATATTTGTGAATTTTTTGCTCCTCTACCATATTATGCATGTATTATACAGCCTTCCTCTGAAATCACTTTATTTATTAAAGAAAACCGCACCAAATTCCGTTGCGTAGTTTTAAAGATCTAAGCATAAAACAGCGGGAAGCGACTTTGTTTTATACTATAATAAATAATAAATAATATATAATAAATAATTAACTGCATTTTCATAAAAGTTGTTAATCTTACGTAAACAAGATGCACCTTAAATTTTGCAACAAACGACTTTAATAATAGTGTATTTTTATGCTGTAACTAAAATAATCTACACAAATAAATAAAATGGGAGTGTCTGTTTGTAATATTAAAATAACCGCTTTTTACTAAATGCATATGGATGTATACACGGTACATATACCAAAATAACATTTTATACAATTTTTGTCTCTGTCTCTCTGACTGTTTGTTTCGGCTAATCTCTGAAACGGTTGGATCGATTTTGACAGGACTTCCACTGGCAAATAGCTGATGTAATAAGGAGTAACTTATGCTGCTTTTATTTTAGAAATTTATTTATTTCATAACTCCTCGAACTGAACAATTACTTTTTTGTTAAATTCCACACGGACGAAGTCGCAGGCACAGCTAGTCTTTTATACATTGTTATGCTACTTTATGAAAGTAATTATTTCATAAAACTTCTTTTTCTGTGATAATGCACATATTTCGGTGCACTTTTATTTTATACAAGGGAAGGGAGGAGTAAAGTTTCACTGATTAACTGAACAAGAATAATGGACTACTACGCTACAAAAGAAAACTTGGGTAAAATTAACCAAAACAAAATTACCTTTCTCTTTCTGAAATCGATGTATTTTATATTTATCTTACATAAACATATTAGTACCTGGGTGACCGAGCTCCGTATTATTAGTGTAAATCGTGTTTTTTGGAAATTATATTTAAATACGAATTACATATTGATGAAATATATTGTCGTTATAATATTTTCCCATTTTACCGACATAATAATAAAAAATATGAACTGGTTATTGAAATAAAAAATCATGAGTGCAATTAGAAGAAAAAAAGGAAAAGTAATCGATCTATATTGGAGATTTGAACCGTGGTCTTCGCGATCGATCCCGTGCGGCCGATTTCTCGCCTGAGCTATTACGACTTTAATGACAATTGCGAAATTTACCTTCTTATTCTAGCGATAATGTAGCCATTTTTTCATTGCCAAAAAACAGGAATTAAACGACATTTTCTAAAAATGAATCCCGGTTGTTATCATGTACACCTGATAGCGATCGTTACTCATAGTATTTCTGTGATAATGCACATATATATTTACCAACCCGCATTGGAGCAGCGTGGTGGATTAAGCTCTGATCCTTGGGGAACATGGGGAAAGAGGCCTATGCCCAGTAATGGGATATTATAGGCTGAAGCGTCAATAGAGGTGGGATGATGACATAAAACAAAAGTATGGAGAAGATTAGCTCGCGACAGGAAAGCCTGGAAAGATCTAAGGAATACCTATGTCGAAGGATAATAAAGAGGCATATGCCCAGCAGTGTTATGTTACAAGCTGAAGCGAAAGCGACGTGTGAATATTACTTTTATGGAGGTAGGACACAGCAAAATATATTCTGCTCAAATTATTAAGCAGTCCGTCTGGGGAACACCTTACATAATATAACAGTTAAATAATACTGCACTGGTGGCAAGAGCTCCTGTGGAAGGTAAGAGGTTAGCAATGTTATTGCGATGCTCCAATTGCTGCAAACATTTATAGTCTACGATAACCGCATAGCATCAGGTGGGCCTAAAAAGTTTATTTGTGTTCATTACATGCTGTTAGATTTGTGTAATTAAATAATTGATAAAATAAATAAATTAATAAATAAATAGGTAATATCAGAATTATTACAATGAACCTAAAACTAAAGACCTTAACTATATATATAAATAATATAAGAACTAAAAAATATTATTAAAAGGAGTCCCTTTAGGCAAGGTTCCGAAGATACTGGCAGCGTTCCCTCTTTGAATAGCTAGGCTAATTCTTTGTCCGAAGTAGCTGCCAGCTCTTCGGTCTCCTGTGACGTCGAATAACCTTTTTGCTATTTCCTTAAAAAGTCTTATAGCGTTAGGACCCTACGGACCAAGGGTCTCGACACCGAATGGGACAAAATCATATTCGGAGACCCCTGTATTTGTATGTTTTAGTTTTTTCAGCCGCTTCACAAGCCGCATCAGCTCTGTTGTTGGTTTCATGTAGATGGGAAGGGGCCAGCTTGTCTGAACAGGTTGCATCCCATACCAGCACCATGGAAATTCTCTATACGATATTTCTCGTTTCATATTTTTTTACCTTAAAACGATTGTTGTGTGTGTTTTAATTAAAAAAGAAATCCATTATGAATGTAATATTATCATGCTACATTTAAAAACTGTTTCAGTAAATTTCCGAGAGACTTTTTATTTTATTTCTTTGTTGTCATAACTCGCTTTCAGCCACAATCATTTTAAAACCTCTCTTGTTCAAAAAGCCTAAATACTTTAAAAGGGTTTCATGTAGAAAATATGATAAATAATATATTCACTCATATTTTGTACATTTTAAATATTTATTGTACTTTAAAAAAATATATATCCCTTTTAACATTCGTTAACGTTTATAGTTGCTGCTTCGATTTCTGCGAAATAAAGATTATGCTGCGAAATATAGATTGATATTTTGAAAATGCTTGAGTGAAACGTAAAAAGACAATCAGAAGATGATCAGGTTATTTTAAAAATAAATAAAAAGACCTTTTTTTAACTTCTTTAGATATACTTTAATAACAACATTAATACAAAATATACATATGTATAAGTTAATTGATAGTTATAATTTTTGCACAGCAGGCTTTTTTTATTTTAATCTCTAAGATTTCCCAAATTAAGTTTAAGAGATTGTGTTTTTTCATTTAACTTCGTACGCCATACTGCCAATGATCTTGATAACAATTTTATAGAATTCAATGCGCTATTTTTAACTGGCGGTAAAATGAGAAAACACAATGAACAATCTTATAAAAATGACAAAGTCCAAATTCAAATGTAATATTTTTTTAATTTTTAATTATAACAGTATTTATGGCCAAACTATGTATATATAAATTATCAATTACTACTTTTTAAATATTTAATTTCATACAAACAAATTACAAGAATGAGTTATATATTTATACGTATCATAAGCTTTTTTGCGAAAAGACATTGAAAAAATTATCAACACTCTTTTGACGTCTGTAAAAGTTATTAAACTAAATGGATGATGGAAAGTTTACAAATTTTTGGAACGAAGTTCCTTACGGCAGGCTTGACATTTGGCTGGGCGAGCGAACTGAAAAAAATGTGATACTAAAACCGTAAGAAAAATATATAACGGAAGTGACGTAATATCAGTCACATGACTGTATAATATGACGTTTGTAAAACTAAAATATTACTAGTAAACTTTTTTTTAAATTATTTATGTAATTTTATACTGTCGACAACAATAAATAAAGCCATATGTTTTTTTTTATTTCACTTAATAGTTTGAAATATTATTATTATTATTATTTTGTTTGATTTATGTTATTTTACGGTATCTGTTATTTTCTATAATACTAAATTTCTTAAATACTTTTATATACTTAATTAAAAACCAATCAACAAAATTAAAAAAAAAAAATCAAGTACTAGAAAATATATATAAAATTAAACATTTTTTTTTTCAAATTGTGTTGCTTCTATACTATCCGAAGGAACTTCGTTCCTACCTGGTGTCCCATGACACCACATAATTTTTGATAATTAATGATGGTAATAAAGAATATGGTAACTTGCTTGGTTTAAAATATGATTAAATCTCCAACTCAGAGAAAATGATAGCGTGACATCCATACCAATCATGTAGTCACCCCTTAAGTTCTTTTCGTATAACATTTAATATAATAATTTTTTAATTATTAACCTGAAAAACAAGATATTTTTTGTTAATTTTTATCGCATTCACCGAAGCTTATATTATGTTTATTAATAGCTAGCCAGTGTCGAGAAACCATATAGGAAGAAAAATATGAAGAAGCGAGAAAAATTATTTATTTTAAATAGTCTCGTGTAGTTTCCAATTAAAGTAGTTTATAAGAACGTCCACATTTGACTTATGGTAGAACCTTTAAAACCTATCTTAACACTATACAAAGTTTGCAAGTTAGAATTTTTCTATTAGTGTATTTTTTATGTAAAATGAGTTTAAATAATAAATAAAATAAAAAACATAGAAACTAATAATTTCTTTAACAACTATCACATCAAGATTATAGTTTATTGTTTATAGAAAATTATAATTCTGGTGTCAATTAAATAACATTTTTTCGAAAACCGTCAAAGGCGTTGAACGTTACGCATCTCTTATGTGAAAATAAATATAATTTCCCGATTCCCGACTTTCATTATGGATCACGACAATTATGTTAATTTGGATTAGTTAGCCACCTTTAGTGGTCCATTTTTTATGGTTATGCCTACTCAAAATCTGGAGAAGCCCCGCTGAGCCCCTTTACCCTCAGGTACCTTCTCAACCAAACAGAAAATCTCAGCTAGTTAATACTCTCAAGTATCGTAAGGTAGCCAGGGCTCATGAATTAAAAATTGTCGTTTTATCCCAGTTTTTAGACAATGAAAAATGGCTATAATATCATTAGAATTCGAAGGTATATTTCGAAGCTTAGAGGGAAAACGGCCAGTCGCGATCGACCGAAAAGTCCACGCTCAAATCCTCAAATTTCTAAATCGATTATTATTTTTTCTTTTTTTTTCTAATCGTACTCGTTATTTTTTATTTAAATAGCCAGTTCTTATTTTTATCATTGTGTCGGTAATAGCGAAAAATATTATTCGTATTTTATCATTATTATTTTTTAATTTTTTTTTTTATTTTTGAAGTTTTATATTTATTTATAATTTTTATTACTGTCGGTAAAAAAAATTATTCATATTTTATAAATATGCTATCTGTTGCCCGCGACGTCGTCTGCGTGAACGCTATACAGCACCAAAAATACCTACTATTATATCTTTTAAAATAACATTCCGTTAACACCCGTTTCTTCTTTACATTTCATATCTACAGAAAAATCTCATAGATGGCGCTGCTTTAAAATTGTCTTGTCTACTTATATTCATTTAATTATGTTTATCGACTTAGTTACTTATATTGCGTGGTTTTTATAGTGTGAAGCTAGTTTATATAGCATGGTTATTAACATAATAACAACAACATTCAAATATGCGTGGGTAGATTACCTATACGTTTTTACAGAATGCGTTGAGGAAATAAAGGTTCACTGCTCGTTCCTGGTAGATGATAGCATGATAATATGTAGCATTTATGTTGACCCGATTTCTTAATAATATTCGTGCCAAATTTGAAGTAAATCCATGCGGTACTTTTTGAGTTTATCCCGGACATACATACAGACAAACAGACAAAAATTCTAAAAACTATATTTTTGGCTTCGGTATCGATTGTAGATCACTCCCCAAATTGTAGATTTTAAAAAAATATTCAATGTACAGTTTTGACTTTCCTACCATTTTATTATATGTATAGATTATTCGTATTTAAATATAATTTCCAAAAAACACGATTTACTAAAAATACTGAGGTAAGCGCGGTCATCCAGGCACTATAATGTAACACAATTTATTACGAATAAAAATGTTTACTTGATTGTATCGTTTGTGCTATTAATAATTATGATGACAAAGTAAAACAGAAAGGAAACACCTGAGAATGTTGGTTTGCCCGTGTAATTACGAAATTGCGTCAGTTTTATGGGTTTTTCTGCAATATATATTGTACTGGTGAAATTATTGACAATTTACATCACGTAAATTTAATAACATGTGAAATGTAATCATTTGAACTTGTATTTTATGTCAATACCTTTTAAGTATTTGATATTAATGTATAGGTACTACTTTTTTACCTTTAATATGATAAAATAAAACTTTATATTCGTAATAAATATACGTCATAACCATGCGAAACCGGTCTAATTTAAAAATTACACCGTTTATCGACGTAATTTTATAACAGTAAGTAAATAAAAATAAAATATATTTAAGTAAAAAAACATAACGTGAAACAAGGCTGTATGGTCTTAGACTTTAATGTAGCCTTTACACCTATTTAAACAAAAACAATAAATTTATGCTTATATTGTTTTGGAGCGAAACGATAAGTGGCCTGTCATTTTTTATTTAAACATCTATTTCTCAGGCGTTAAACATTAGTTGTATCGTTTGTTAAAAATACGTGTGAAAATGTTAAATTAACGTGTGAAATGTTAAAATCATGTGAAACTACGGAACGGAGCATGAGTAACGTAAGTTATATCGTTTGTTGATCTTGGAGTCGAGATCGTTTTTATTTTGAAAATAACTTATGAAACGTGAAAATAACGTGTGAAAGCTGCGAAATTCTTCTTCTAACCTCAAAACTTTAACCATGGATATCTAACCATGGGGTTTCGAAGTGTAACAGTAGTCAAAGAAAAGGGCCGTGTTATTTGGTGATTTTAACCTGGATCTACTAAACCCTGATAGCACTGTTGAAGCGTATACAGATACACTACTGGAAAATGGGTATGCAGTAATCAATAAAATTTGCCCTGAGTACTGCACACGTGAAACCTCAAAAAGCAAAACTCTTCTTGATCATATATCTACAGACCTCAAAGAAAATAGTTTTCATTTGGCAATTATTGAATCATCATTGTCGGACCACAAGCAAATGTATTTTGAGATAAAGAAGCAACAAATAAAACCTAAGCGAAGAATTGAATATGAAGCACTCGATTATAATAAACTGTACGAAACAATTAAAATATTAAGTTTAGAAAACATCAAAAACAATGAATATAAAAAACTTGAAGACAAACTAATAAAAACTATTGAGGATTGTAAAATAAAAAAAGTCAAAATTATAAACCCACCAAGGCAAGAATGGATTAATAAAGGGATAATCAAAGAAATTAACTATAAAAACAAACTCTGGCATCAACATAAACACAATCCTAAGGATAAAATCACTGAAAATAATTTTATAAAACAAAGAAATTTAGTTGCTAATGAAATTAAAAAAATGAAAAAAGAGTATTTTTACAAGAAATTTACAGACTATAAAAATAAACCATCCAAGATGTGGAAACTTATAAATGATCTATCTAATAACAAAGTTAAGCAATCTTTGGCAGCACCAAAATTACTCATAGGAAATACTTTAATAACTGAAACTAAAGAGATATGTGAACATTTCAACTTATTCTTTTCGACCATCGGAGAGGAACTAGCACAGAAAATAGCTCTTCAGGACCATGATGATAAGATTGTCACTATTACTGAAGTCGATGCGGGTGACGATGTACTAACAGATATGAAACCGGCCACGGTAGGTGAAATAATTAAAATCATTAATAACTTGGATACTAATACTACTTCAGGCATTGATAACATCAGTACTAAATCGATAAAATGTTTAAAAACCCTAATTGCCCCAGAGCTGACTCGATGCTTAAATAACTGTCTAGAACAAGGCACATTTCCTGCTAATCTTAAAATCGCCAAAGTTACACCAATTTATAAATCTGGAAATAAAACTGACCCCAGCAATTACCGACCTATATCAATACTTCCCGTAGTGTCCAAAATTTTTGAGAAGGTAATTTATAATCGTCTTGAAACATATCTAAACTCTATTGATTTTCTTTATCATAAACAATATGGATTCAGGCCCAAATCTAACACACTGTCAGCAACTGTAGATCTAGTTACACAATTAAAAAATAATATAGATGAAAAAAAAATCGCCATTGGCATTTTTATTGATTTAAAGAAAGCGTTTGATACAGTTTCCCACAAAATTCTCTTAAATAAGATAGGCGATATCGGCATAAAAGGTAAAGCTTTTGAACTGCTTAAATCATATCTCTCCAATCGCTACCAGGTAGTCCAAATTTCAAAATATAAAAGTAGCCCAAAAATAATAACGTGCGGTGTGCCACAAGGGTCAGTTTTGGGCCCGTTGCTCTTTCTAATTTATATTAACTCCCTTAGTAGATTGAGACTCAAAGGTGATCTATCACTATATGCGGATGATACAAGCCTGTTTTATTTCGGTGGCGAAATTGAACCAATCATTCAAGACGCGCAAGGTGATCTTAATATATTAAAAACGTGGTTTCAGTCTAACCTACTAACAATAAACCTATCGAAAACAAACTATGTCATTTTTACAGCAAAAAATAAAATAATACCTAATTTCGCACCTTTGAAAATTGATGATTTTGAAATAAAAAGAGTTACTAGTGAAAAGTATCTAGGGCTAATTTTGGATAATCAACTGACTTGGAAATTACAATTGGAAAAAGTAAAATCAAAGTTAACATCACTTACTGGAGCACTACGCGGAATTGTTCACTGTCTACCACAAAAAGTACGCCACTTTATTTATAACTCTTTGGCAAAGCCGCACATAGACTATTTGATAGAGATCTGGGGATCAGCTGCTAAAACTAATCTTAACACTCTTCAAGTCGCTCAAAACAAACTGGTTAAATTACTATTTCATTACGATTTCCTAACACCTTCAACTAAGATATATAAAGATACGAAAATACTTAACATTGAACAATCATACAAATACTATTCTTGCATACTTATAAGAAAAATTATAAATAAAGATGTACGTAGCACTTTAACTTTTACTAAAAAGAAAAATATACAAACAAAAATGTTGAGAAGTTCTAATGACCTAGTTCTACGCCCACCGAGAACAAATTACGGGAAAAGGAACATTACATATGAAAGTGTACAAATATATAATAAAATGCCCACAGTTATTAAAGAAGCTAAAAACATCCTGAAGTTTAAAAAATTGCTAAAAAATTATTTACAAAATCTAAAAATATAATAAAAACAATTATCACAACTACAAACAAAAATTATCATCTAAAATAATGAGTGGAAGTAATAACGTAAATGAAATAAATACAATAAATAATAATAATTAAGAAATAGGTTGCAAAACAATTAAAAAAAAAAAAAAAAAAAACTACAAATTTATACATAAAAAAATATACCTACAAAATATCAAAATAAAATTCTTAGTCTGCAAAAAAAAATATTAAAAAAAAAAAAAAAAAATAACGTCAATTTAATATTATTTACGTATGTGTTTAAAAGACCCTCACTTTAAATCAAAGTAATAACGTTAAAATAACTAGGAAATAGGTTACAAAATCTCAATAAAAAATAAAGTAATTAATAAATAAAAACCTTAATTATATAATTTTAAAATCACACACATACGAGTAAATATATATTTCGCCTGGCCGCATCTAGTTTAACATTTGAAGATCTATGTATTTGTTTGTGTTTCGTCGCTTGCTGCTTTTGTTGCTTTTTTTTTTTTTTTTTAATGCATAGTGACCGGTCTTACCATTTGATGTAATGCGTTTCTACCCACTTTTTGGTTTTTGTGACGATATTGTATAATGAACTTTGTTTATTACCGACACGCTCGGCTAGAATTATTGTAAACTTGTAGATATTTAAAAATGTATTCTTTCTAATGTATTTCTCATATAAGTGAATTGTTAATTCTTATGAGAATAAATATCTTTGACCTGAACAGTGGTACCAGGGGTAGCGTTCAACAAGCCATAATAAAAAATCCAAGTTGTATTGGTTGATCACATCATCAAAGTAAAGCATAAAAAGTATTAGCATTGTATATGGATTTCCCTATGATAGATTAAGTAGCACTAAAAACTCATATAATTTCTTCATTAAAATAAATAAATATATGCACATTACACACACGGTCGTCTGTTCCTAAAGTAAACTTAATGCTTGTGTTATAGGTAACAGCCGACTGATATAGCTACATTTTTCGATAAATATACTTATAAATAATAAATATATAATTACTTATATTACACCCAGACTCGGGGTAGGAATCGAACCCGAAACCCTCTGAGTAGAAAGCAGGGTCACTACAAACTGCGCCAACGGGCTAGTCTATTAATAGTCTGTCGATTGATGTATTCAGCCTGTAACATCCCTCTGCTAGACATAATCAAAATCAAAATCAAAAACAGCTTTATTCAAGTAGGCACTTTCGAATTTTCTTATTTTTGTAAAATTAAAGCTACCACCGATTTGGATTCTCCGTGTAGTAGGAGGATCCACTGCGGATTGGCGGCGCCTATACTATGAGTAACAAACGCTATCGGGTTTTTATGATTACGATTGGGACTGACCGCTTTGATGTGCTTGCTCTCCGAGTCACGGTGGGGAGACCCATAAGGACAGACATCGAAACCGAAAAGAAATATTTTTACAAAAACAAATATCCCGAGCTGGAATCGAACCCACAAAACATCGATGTTTTAAGCGACTAATTAATAGTCTTTTTATTTACAATTCCTAAAAAAAGTTTTTTTTTCTGAAGTATAATTGTATATGCCTAAACTAACATATACTTACTTCAGCTTACAACTTATCTGCCAAGGGAGCCGAGAAGAATTTTGAAATCAAAAGTGTCCGAGGTGCGGCGCGGCGGTCAGTTTAAGGATAGCTAAATCAGTGTGTTTGTTCCGGCTAATCTCTGAAATAGCAGGGCCGATTTTGACGGGGCTTTCACTGGCAGATATCTGATATAATAAGGAGTAACTTAGGCTACTTTTATTCTAGAAATTTATTTTATAACTCTGCGAACTGAACAATAACTTTTTTGTTAGAATCCACGCGGACGAAGTCGTGGGCACAGCTAGTTATATTATATAATGATGTTCAATTACATTTGTATTATCTATACTAATATTATAAAGAGGTAAAGTTTCTAACTTTGTTTGTTTGTAGGGGGTAATCTTCGCAATTACTAATCCGATCATAAAAATTCTTTCACTACTAGATAGCTACACTGTTCAGAAGTGATATAGGCTATATTTTATTGTAATTGAAAAATACTGGTGTATGTAAATCAAGACGAAAAAGAACGAGCGAGATAAAAACTTTACTATATATTTGCATCAAAAATAATAATTAACGACCAACGAAGTGGGCATGAGTCACAGCTAGTATTATATGATGCTTATCTTATTGATAATTATTATAAATTACGTCACAATAGATTTTGTCTTTATTTTTATTGACAAAACAAATAAAATATATACACGTGTGTACTGGCGTGCTCATATCTCTTATTCTATCTGTATGTGTGTGTGTGTGTATTTGACAAGGTTTTATTTAAATGATCAAAAATCCGGTCCTTTGAAGGCAAAGTATAAAGGCACGAGAGAGCTATAAATGATGCACATAATAAAAGTTCAACTAATTGTGTGGTGTACTCCAAGTAATACGTTAGTGTTGCACGATTTTTAAATAACATTTTAATCGTCAATAAACTTCAACGCTATCCATTTATTGTAAATGTATTTTTTTAAACTTGCTGTTTTATTTGATTTTCATTTTTCTGATACGTAATAAATATAATATGTTAATTTTAGGAAATGGACAACAAAATTAAAAGTACAAACGGAATATTAATTTTGGAAAATGAAACCCCAGAAGAGGTAGCTAAGGCTATGATTGAGAGCGGACAACAGAAGGAGCCATTTTACATTTTCGATATAGATGAAGCGTACGGCCGTGTACAGCATTTTAAAAAAATGTTACCTAGAGTACAAATATTTTACGGTAAGAAAATTTCAAGTTTATTTTTATTTGCTCTTTTTAAATTCCCTAATGCTGAATACTTTTTATTTTGATTAAAACTTACGACATTAAATAAATATAAAATAAGAATTATCTCATCCTTAAACTACACTATATTAAACAATACAAAAAATGGTAATTTATAAAACAGCTTATTACGATTAACAAGTATTAGTAACCTTATCGTTGATAACGGTTACAAGGAAAACTAATAACAGAAAATAAGATTCCTATGACGCATTTGTAAGTCAGTTGGAATTCTTGTTTTTAATATGAGACGTAACTCAAACTTTATTCGAACGACGCATAACAAAATACTGAGTGTAGCATTTCGAAAAAGGTGTTACAAAAAGGGCTCTTAAAAGCAGTAGGTTTACACAGATGAACCTGTACCAAAGAATAGTTCGCAATTCTGTTGAACACTTTTAAATTTGCTACGTAAGAATTTGCTGGTAATTGGTTCAACAAATAACAGATTAGAAAAACTACAAATTGTTTCATCCAGTAAGTTGTCACACAGAGTTGACTTTAATATCCTTTTTAAGTACAAATATATCTATTTTCAACATTTTTAATTCGTGGATCAATTTTTTATAATAACCTCGGTTAGTGAAAATGATGACTGATGCGCTGTGTGGCTACGGCACTAAAGAATTTAGCCACCCCATCTCTTCCCGTGGGTGTCGTAAGAGGCGACTAAGGGATAACACAGTTCCACTACCACCTTGGAACTTAAAAGGCCGACCGATGGCGGGATAGTCATTCAACTGCTGGCTTTTTAAATGCACAGACCGAGGACGGGCAGCAGCGTCTTCGGTGCGATAAAGTCAGCCCTGCGGTCACCAACCCGCCTGCCCAGCGTGGTGACTACGGGCAAAAAAACCCATGAGTTCGCACCAAAAGTTTAGGCCCTTAGTTCCCGGCAGCCCCACTATTCCCGGCTATGGCAGCGGCCGAGATAACGGTGGGGTAGAGGGTGCTAAAAATCACCGGGGTACGAGAGGCTGCCATAAAATATACCTGGCTACGTATAATGGACGCACGCTACGGTTGGACCATCACCTTACCGAACTTGAAGTAGAACTTAGTCACATTAAGTGGAGTATACTGGGGTTGTCTGAAGTCCAAAGACAGGGTGAGGACACGATGATCCTGGACTCCGGGCACTTGTTCTACTTCCGTGAAGGTGATGGGCTTTCCCAAGGTGGCGTCGGTTTTCTGGTCCACAAGACTCTCACTAGCAACGTTGTGGAAGTCAGCAGTGTGTCGACCCGGGTAGCATACCTTGTACTTAAACTCACTGACAGGTACTCCCTGAAAGTGATACAGGTATATGCGCCGACCTCGGCACACTCTGACGATGATGTCGAAGCCTTGTATGAAGACATTGCAAGGGCCATACATGGCACTACTTCGACCTTCTACAGCGTTGTTATGGGAGACTTTAACGCTAAAGTGGGAGTACAAGACCGCGACGGATCGAGCATCGGACTACACGGATTGGGGCACAGGAATCGCAGGGGGCAGATGCTTGTCAACTTTCTCGAATCGGAGGGGCTCTTCTTGATGAACTCATTTTTTGAGAAGAAGCCCCAAAGGAGGTGGACATGGCAAAGCCCCGATACTGTGACGAGGAACGAGATAGATTTCATCATAGCGGATAAAAGGCATATATTCAGAGATGTCTCAGTGGTTAACAGGTTTAACACCGGCAGCGACCACCGGCTAGTACGGGGCACTCTGAATATATGTCTCCGAAAGGAGCGGACCCGCTTGATGAAATCTACTCTCCGACCTACGCTGCCCCAAATACTATGTGGCTCCGAGCAGTTCCAATTGGAACTCCAAAACCGATTCGATTCACTGGAAACTACGAGCGACGTGGACGAGATAACCGACAACGTGGTGAAGTCGGTGTGTACACTGGGTCGCAGGCACTTTCCACCAAAAAAGCCAACGAAGCAGTCCAAACTTTCTCCCGAAGCCTTGGATCTGATGCGGCAGAGGCACAAGTTGCCGGTTGCTTCGCCAGAACAGAGGGCTCTTTCCAAGAGGATACGGAAACTTATTGGCCGAGACCTCCGCTGCTCAAATACGAGAGAGGTTACTACTCTGATTGAGCAGAATAGGGGGTCCAAAGTTTTCCAAAGACCATTGGGGAGAAGCCTTCTTGCGAAGCTTAAAACAGCAGATGGCAGAACCGTCTGCTCTCGCCCTCAGATCCGAGAAGAGGTTGAGAATTTTTATGGACAGCTGTACTCGTCGAGCGCACGCAAGCCTGCGACTTGGGACACCGAAGATCCACGGGCACCATTGTTGCGCCATTATTCGGAGAGTATCCCGGACTTCGAAGAGGGCGAGATTAGTACAGCGCTCGGACAGCTTAAAAACGGGAGGGCCCCGGGGGATGACGGAGTTACTACTGAACTCCTTAAAGCCGCAGGGCGACCTGTCCTGAAAGCCTTGGCAAGACTATTTAACGCCGTCATCCACCGAGGTACCACGCCGGAGGCGTGGTCCAGGAGTGTGGTGGTGCTGTTCTTTAAGAGAGGGGATAAGTCTCTGTTAAAGAATTACAGACCGATCTCACTTCTGAGCCACGTCTATAAGCTGTTTTCGAGGGTTATTACGAATCGTCTCGCCAGAAGACTCGACGAATTCCAACCACCAGAGCAGCCTGGGTTTCGAAATGGCTACAGCACCGTGGACCACATCCACACTGTTCGGCAGATTATCCAAAAGACGGAAGAATATAATCAACCGCTGTGTATGGCATTTGTGGACTCTCTGCAGAGATGTCATATCGACTGGCGATATATCGAGGTACTGAAATCTATGTACGACGCGGCGACGATGACCGTTCATGTCAATGACCAAAGAACAAGACCTATTTCCCTCCGGCGTGGGGTAAGACAGGGGGATGTAATATCACCGAAACTGTTTACCACTGCGCTAGAGGATGTTTTTAAGACCTTGGATTGGGGGGAACGAGGCATCAACGTCAACGGTGAATTCATCTCTCACCTTCGTTTCGCCGACGATATTGTCATCTTTGCGGAGACGCTGGATGAGTTAGGCCAAATGCTGGCTGGCCTAAACGAGTCCTCCCGACGTGTCGGTCTCTGTATGAACTTGGATAAGACGAAAGTTATGTTTAACAACGAAGTCATACCGATACCGGTATCGGTCGATGGTACCCTTCTCGAAGTTGTTCAGGATTATATTTACCTAGGCCATACTATCCAACTAGGCCGCAGCAACTTCGAGAAGGAGGCCGATAGGAGGATTCGGTTGGGCTGGGCGGCGTTTGGCAGACTCCGTCGAGTCTTCACTTCGAAGATTCCGCAATGCTTGAAGACTAAAGTTTTCGAGCAATGCGTCCTGCCTGTGTTAACATACGGAGCCGAGACGTGGACACTGACCAAGGGACTGGTCCACAAGTTTAAAGTCGCTCAACGTGCAATGGAACGGGCTATGCTTGGGGTCTCTCTCAAAGACAGGATTAGAAATGAGACTATCCGCGAGAGAACGAAAGTAACCGACATAGCCCACAGAATTAGCAAGTTGAAGTGGCAGTGGGCTGGTCATCTGTGTCGCAGGACCGATGGCCGTTGGAGTAGACGGGTCCTAGAGTGGAGACCGCGTCTTGGCAAACGCAGTGTGGGACGTCCTCCGGCCCGTTGGACCGACGATCTACGTAAGATTGCCGGTGTAGGCTGGATGAGGATTGCGGAAGACCGGGATGTGTGGCACGAACTTGGGGAGGCCTATGTCCAGCAGTGGACTGCGATAGGCTGAAGTGAGTGAAAATGATACAACGCTACATTAAAATATTTAACTTTTAGCTATGAAGTCAAATGACAATGAGAGAATGGTAAAATTGGCTGCTACCTTAGGCTTAGGATTCGACTGTGCGTCTCCTGGAGAAATAAACAAAATACTCAAGCTCAACGTATCACCATTGTAAGTAATTTATTTATTTATTTTTATGAGAAAGTTAATAATTCATATTTTGGAGTAGTAGTAGAGATTAATCGATGGGATCGTGAGTCCAAACTTAATCAAATTGTTAAGAGAAAATTTCTAAGTCCCTTAAGTATATATTTTAATTTGCACATTATACATAGTTTTACATTTATAGTAGCTATTAGAAAAAAGAATGATTTTTATTTTATTTGATTGATACATCGTCATCATCATCACTTCAGCCGATCGCAGTCCACTGTTGGATATGGTGGGTATATGATGGCCTCCCCAAGTTCGCACCACATGATTAGTATTATTATTATCTCATATTTAAACAAAACAATTTTAAATACCCAGTATAAAACACCTACTGCAACATATGAACTTTAAAATGTAATCCACAATTTTATAGCGATTAATTATTAATCACAATGTACATAGGTACATATCTACGTAAAAAATTACTAGCCAGAGAGAAAATAAAACAGTACTGGCCAGACGATTGATTACGACTTCTTTTGTAGCGACTTCGAAAAAGGAGGAGGTTATTCAATTCGACGGTGTATATATATTTTATGTATGTTCGAGGATATTTTCGTTGTTTATAAAACGATTTTGATAATTCTTTTTTTTTTGGAAAGGAGATAACCTAAGTGTGGTACTATGATAAGGAAACCAGGATCTGATGATGGTATCCCAGATAAATCAGGGGAATCTCTCGAAAATCGTAAAGACGACTAGTGCGTTTGTTAATTTTTTCGTCAACTTACGTTGTATTACTTGTCGATGTAATTGAAGTCGGTTTTCTTCGTTTGCGAGCAAACGCAATTATTTTGCTACTCAATTTGCAACTATTTATTACTTGGGTATCTAAAAGTATCAAGTATCTCATTAACCTCATACTATCATAAAATGTTTATAAATGCGTTTTTTACTTTAATACAATATTTTTAATCTTAATACTGAATGTATGTATAATTTTATTTACATCGACTAATAAAATATGATACTGCCTTTCTGTCGGCTAGAGTAATTATGTGGGGAAAACCGACTTCAATAAACTACAAAGTACAAAGTAAAACCATCTATTAGTATTATAGTATTTTGAATTGTCATGTTTTTACAAGTTGAAGATGGCTTACTTACTTCACAATCTGGCCGTCATCACATTTCTCTGAGACGACCTACATAGTCTTCTTTCTACCGATTAAAAAAAAGGCTGTCATTTTAAACAATAAAAAAAAATTTGGTGTTAACCTGTAAAACTTAAGTATCTTAGAAACTTACGAATGATTTTGTTGTCCAAAATAATAATAATAAAACTATTATTCAAATAACATACTAATAATATAAAGCATTTCATTCACATTTAGTAAGAGATTTTTATGCCTATATAATAAATATATTACATTATTTCAAAATCAAAAAATACTTTATTCAAATAGGCCTTGGAATAGGAATCAAATGCCGAAATACCTATACGAATATCTGACCTAATATTATGTATTGTCATGAAAGGAAATGATTCTACGACTGCAAAAACCAATAATGTACATATGCATGTATAATAAAGTAATATATGGACATATACCGCTCTGGTGTAGTGGAGCGTGTAGTCACGTAAAACACCGACGGTTGGCGGGTTCGATTCCCGCTCGGGATGGATGTTTGTATTTGTACAAATATTTCTTTCCGGTTTGGATTTCTGTCCTTGTTACTCATTCTAGGAAACATATCCGCTAACCCGCAGTGGAGCAGCGTGATGGACTAAGCTCCCAACCTTCTCCTACATAGAGAAAGGGGCCTATGTCCAGCAGTGCTATGTTACAGACAGAATCGTGAATCGATACATATATGTATGAAATAAATGTAATCTAATTTACAGGAGCATAATATTCGCAGTAACGTCAAAATCTCCATATTGGATGACCTATGCTCGGAGTTCGGGCGTTCGTCACACAACATTTGATAGTTCCTGTGAGCTGAAGAAAATAAAACAGTACTGGCCAGACGCTAGGTAATAAAAAAAAAAAGACTTGTGGCACTCGGGGACTGCCGCGGTAAAGCTATTGTATAGCATTTTGTATCAACTTATGCAATTATAATTAAGTATTTATTTATTTTATTTATGCAGTATTTCTTTTTCTTTGATATTAATTCAAGTTACACTTTTTGAGCGTGGTGACCGATAAGAAAACAATTTTTTTTATATTGCTTATGTATTCGTCCGATTTCGGAGCAGCTCGTCTCGATTCGTGCGAGTTTCGTAGAGTCGTACAATACGTCTAATCGCACGCACACAACGCCGTGTCGAAGACTGCCGAACTGAAACGACGTTAGACGATGCACGGCCTTCAAGCCACACCTCCGTGCCCGTCGGAGTGGGGAGCGTGAGGTTTTTTCGTTACGGAATTTCTGGATTCGGTCCCCGCGCTCAAGGCCCGCGATAGAAGCTATGCAATAGCTTAAAAAAAGAAATTATTGCACACGCACACATTTATCTACTACTATACCAGCAACTACTTTGTCTAAACTTGCAGTTGTATCAGTGTTGTGTCTATCATGCCATCAGAAGAGCTCAATAATGTAACTAAAATTATTCATACTTATGACATCTTTATTAATGGCAGTATTTGAATTTTTATGTTACTATTGCTTGTATTTTGCACTAAAGGAAACATGAATCATACGAATGTGTATTATTTTTAACTAGGATAACTTTAGTTGGCCTAATCCGTGTATAACCCGTGTATAATATGAAGATGAGGATGTTAGAGCCACCTAAAGAGGTGAAAAGATATAATATCGTTTTATGCGTCATTTAGTTGTAGTTACAAAAACAAACGACTCAATTATCTTACGTCCGTTTGCCCTTTTGTACTCAATCTGTTTTTTGTGCAATGTTATATTTAAATATTTCACAGTGACTGAGAGTTAAGTAAGTTAAGTATCATCATAACTTTCTTTTAGGTTACTAATTCGAATAAGAGTCGATGGAGAAAGTATATATAAGTTAGGTGACAAGTTTGGTTGCGATTTTGAAACGGAGGCAATTGATCTTTTAGAAGAAGCAGCGGCATTGAATTTAAAGGTAAATGCGTATGTATTTTCTACTGTAACTCTTGGAACGCCTGTCAGTTTTTGAGACTCAATTACTCTCAATCTTGTTATTATGTATGCGCTTGTCAATTTTTAATATACCTTTATGTTTTATTTTATATATTGCCTTTGTTACGCGTCGTTCAAAACCGTTCGTTGTATTATTAAAAAAACTTCATCCAAACTGGCAGCAAAGTATTTTAACTCTCTTCGTAACTAATCTTTCAATAACTTACATATCAGTAACGCTGAGAGTAACTAATTGAAGCAGTATTTGTGTCTTAAAGATTGACATATATCACCTGACGCTAACAGCTTATTGAAATCATCATTTCAGCCTATTGCAGTCCGCTGCTGGACATAGGCTTCCACTAGTTTGCGCCAAAAATGGCGTGAACTCATGTGTGTTTCTCATAGTCACCACGCTGGTCAGGCGGGTTGGTGACCGCAGGGCTGGCTTTGTCGCACCGAAGACGCTGCTGCCCGTCTTCGGCAGGTGGTAGTTGAACTGTGTTATCCCTTAGTCGCCTCGTACGACACCCATAGAAAGAGAGGGAGTGGCTATATTCTTTAATGCCGTAGCCACACAGCTTATTGAAATATATCTATAGTTGTATTATATAAATATAATTCATATCTTTAAAAGTAAATGCTAATAGATGATCTATCTACCTTGTACGACCAACAATGTCGTAAAAGAAAATTTATCCGATGTAATAAGTAACGCTACATCTTATCAAGGCAAAACTTATGGTTACCATAAAGAAAATGAAGACGATTGATCCAAATAAACACAAATAATTATAACAGGTGGTGGGAGTAGCGTTCCACGTTGGAAGTGGGTGTTTTTCGATAGAAAGTCACATGGTTGGACTACGACGAACTAGAACGTTATTTGACCATGAGGCCAAAGCCGGCAGGAAAATGAACATCGTAAATATAGGAGGAGGATTTTTGAGTGACAAAACCGATAGCATTGATCAGGCAAGTAGCTGATTGGATATTTAGTTGGGAATTTTTAAATTGGTTATTAAGTTTTTAATTGTAAATTGCTATCTTTTTTAATATTGTATTTCTTATCAAATAGACTGTGATTAAATTGATTTTTTTATACAAGAACAAATTTGTTTCACGTTTATTTTTCGTTATTTTCGAAGACATATAAGATGTAGAATTATTGAACTTAAGTTCTATAAATTAACGCTATCAATTTATTAAATTTCATTGATATAAAAAAAAAATTAACACCACATTTAACTTTAACTTAAAAACGTTTTCATATACGTTCATAGGTCTCAAAACTGATAAATAGCACTTTAGAAGAACTATTTCCGGATCCCACTATACAAGTCATTGCAGAACCAGGAAGATATCTTTGTGATTCATCCAGCAGTATGTACTGTAGTATCAATAATGTGCGAAAGGTGGGATTGAATTTTATTTTCTAATATTTTTCTAAAATCTAATAAATTAATAATAATCTGCAGTAACACCTAGACTGGAAATAAATATTTGTACAAATACCATAATAATATGATGAACCCGTAAACATTGGTACTTAGTCGCTGCACGTGAATATTTATACTATAACTAGCTGATCCCGCAAACGTTGTTTTGCCATACATTTTATTATTAAACCCCTAACAACCAGTTACCAATGAAGTATACGAGCGTTTATAAGTACACACAATTTTTTTACGAACCGATTGACATGAAACACACACTTAATGTTAAGTGAAGCTTACCACAATATATTAGTGAAAACCACATCTAAATCGGATAAGTCGTTTCTGGGATTAGCGTGCACAAACGAATAGGCAAACAGACAAACATTTTAACAATCGTTTTTTGGGTGCTATTTGCGTTGATAGAGGTCCCAATGATATTTTTTCTCATATATCTTCCATGTACAGACGGCGATCCGTTACATCATCGTCATATATAATAATTAATACGCTAAGATGTTTGTTGCACATAAAGTGTGTATCGTTTGTAGATAATTGCTTGCTTTACCGGCATCAACAACTAAAAAATTTACTATCGCTTTTGTTTTTGTAAATTAGATTGAGACACAATATAGCAATGCTGTCATCTTACTGCTTTAATTTTGAAACAGCGTCAACGTAATTGACGGTCAGAAATTTTTTTGTTCAATTCCAAATCAACTCACTTTTGTAGTGATAAATATTATACTTATTTAATAATTAATTTCTTAACAGGTATATTTTTTCTAACATTTAATTGATGAGTTTATTATATGTGTATTTAGCAGTAAGTTTACTACATATATCAAAACCAATACTTTAATCACGTATTTTAGTTACATGCATAATTCTTATATGCAATCTATATATTAATACTTGAAGCATATACTTTGTGCCCCTTATTACGAAAATTGCGCGGACGGAGGAGTATGTAATTTCGCACACTTATAGCTTATATAGAGAAGGAGTGCAGAATTCTTATATTTTTAAACAATACATAATAATACAATAAATCGATAAAAAAACGTTACACACATACACACACACACACACACAAAAACGCATATTTACTCTTTTGTTTATTGTTATAAAAGTATAGTGTTTGACAACAGAACCTTGATAATAATATACAATCTTATAATTTAAATTAATGATTTCAATAATCATAATTATTTTTTCAGGTCACAAAAGGAGATGAGACTGTAAATATGATTTACCTTAATGATGGAATATTTGGCTCTTTAAAATACAACGAACCTTGGCATACGGTGAAGCTATTTGAAGTAATTATTTTCTTATTCATTATACCCACAGATTTTCTAATGAAACAGATACAATTTGATGCAAGCGACAAAAAGCAACGTGACAGAGCTTTAACCATATTTATATAGTAACTGTGCCAGCGACTTCGTCCACGTGGAATTTAACAAAAAAGTTATTTTTCAGTTTGCAACATTATAAAATAAATAAATTTCTAAAATAAAAGTAGTAAGTTACTCCTTACTACATCAGCTATCTGCCAGTGAAAGTCCCGTCAAAATCGGTCCAGTCGTTTCAGAGATTAGCCGGAACAAACAGACAAATAAACAGACAGACAATAATTGTAAAAAATGTTATTTTGGTACATGTACCGTGTATACATCCATATGCATTTAGAAAAAAGCGGCTATTTTAATACTACAAACAGACACCCCAATTTTGTTTTTCAATATCCTTACAACTTTATTTTATTTGTCATCTATACATCTGTAAAATATAGTTGTAAGACTTCTTGTAAATGCACGCATTTTATTAATGCAATTCTATAAGTTTAAGTTAAATTGTTCACGCTCTAAACGTACAATAAAAATTATACGGTACCTCGTAGCTAAAACTAAGGTGTTATTGTATGAAAAGGATTGTAAAATACAGTTAATTTATAAAGAGTTTCATAAAGAGTTGTAGATAATAATACATTTTCCAACTTCCTATCTAATGATGTAAAGAACTATTTTCAATCATTAACCGATTAACAAGTTTAGCGGTGTGGCTATATGAATGGTATATGAAAAATAAGTTTTGTTTGTAACTCAAATGGTATTATACTCGTATTATGTTATAACCAGCGACGTGCAGAAATTAAAGATGATGTGCCTGTGAAAACCATCCTCTGGGGACCAAGCTGTCACACTCACGACCGAATTATGACCAACGTGGACGTCTTCCTACCTCAGTGTACGCCTTTTGATTGGCTTATATTTCCGAGAAGAGGAGCATACGCTTTAGCCTTTGCCAGCTCCTTTTCTAGCATACAAACCCCATTGGTCCGTTCGGTGATTTCTCAAGAATTATGGTAAGGAATTGTTTTAAAGTACACTTAAATTGTAATTAAAAAAAATGATCATTATTTTTATGAAGTACTTAAGTTAATATACTCGTGTATTATAAATATTCAACAACATCTCACTTCACTTCACTGCCTATCGCAGTCGGCTGCTGGACATAAGCCTCCACTATTTCTTCGGCCTGTGTATTTCAAAGCCAGCAGTTGGATAGTTATCCCACCATCGGTCTGCTTTTTAAGTTCCAAGGTGGTAGTGGAACTATGTTATGCCTTAGTCGCCTCTTACGACACCCACGGGAAGAGAGGGGTGGCTATATTCATTTTATTTTCGACAAGTCGACAAGTTATCTTTACAAAAGTAGTAAATATTGTGCACGAAAGATTAATATAATTGTAATTAAATGCTTTTGGATGAGGATGATGGAGTGATGGGAAGACCATTATTAGGTCAAACTTAATAATTGCAATAGTTAAATGAAATAACAATTTTATACCTTTTAGTAACCATTTTCTTTGTCAGGTTATCCTTCGACATAGGTATTCCTTAGATCTTTCCAGGCTTTCCTGTCGCGAGCTAATCTTCTCCATACTTTTGTTGGATGTCATGATCCCACCTCTATTGACGCTTCAGCCTGTAATATCCCACTACTGGGCAGGCCTTTTTCCCCATGTAGGAGAAGGATCAGAGCTTAATCCACGACGCTGCTCCAATGCGGGTTGGCGGATATATTCCCTACTATGAGTAACGATCGCTATCAGGTCTACATGATAACAACCGGGACCGACGGCTTAACGTGCTCTCCGAGGCACGGTGGAGAGATCCACAAGGACTGCACAAACACCCAGACCACGGCAAACAACTGTATGGCCAATACAAATGTTTGTCATGTACGGGGATCGAACCCGTAACCGCCAGCGCAACAGATTCAATCCATGGCTCTAACCGTTGCGCCAACGCATCTATTGACGCCCTATTTGTATTTTGCCATTTTTAGGGTATCATTCCACCAATATATTTGGCCTATTTTCTCTGTTTGTCCTCTTAATTTGTCCGGTCCAGTTCTATTTCAGTTTTTTATTTCTTTCTTTTTTTTGTTTTAGGAAAAAAATAAAAGATAGTGAGCAATTTAAATCTGAAGAATTTGTAAGAACTGACATTTCATCACCACTTCCTTCAACATTACCGCCAATACAGAATAATACTAGTTCAAATAGACCTAATTACACTCTAAAGGCATAATATTATTCGCAAAATTTACTAAATAAAGTAAGTTTTTAAATAAATTAAATTATCACACAAATAAATCTATAATATATATAAAAGCGAAAGGTCACTCATCACGAAATCTCCGAAACTATAACACCTACAAACTTGAAATTTGGCAGGTAGGCTCCTTATAGGACGTAGACATCCGTTAAGAACGGATTTTACGAAAGTCGACCCCTGAGGGGGTAAAACGGGGGTTGCAAGTTTGTATGAAAGTCCTATGTTTTTGAAGTAAGAGATTTGAACATTAAAATGTATGCTCTATATAAGATGAGAAGGTGTCCAAATAATTTATCTTTAGAAATCAACTCCCTTTTGGGGTTCAAACGGGGGACGGTAGGTTGATTCACTCATCACGAAATCTCCGAAACTATAACACTTACAAACTTGAAATTTAGAAGGTAAGCTTCTTATAGATCGTAGACATTCGCTAAGAACGGATTTTACGAAATTTGACCCCTAAGGGGATAAAACGGGGGTTGGAAGTTTGTATGAAAATCCTATGTTTTTGAAGTAAGAGACTTGAAATTTAAAATGTATCCTCTATAGATGGTGAGAAGGTGTCCAAATAATGTATCTTTAGAAAATAAATCCATTTTGGGGTTACAACGGGGGATGGTAGGTTGACTTAGTCATCACGAAATCTCCGAAACTATAACACCTACAAGCTTGAAATTTGGCAGGTAGGCTCCTTATAAGGCTTAAGCATCCCTAAGAATGGATTTTACAAAACTCAATCCCTAAGGGGGTAAAAAAGGGGTTGGTAGTTTGTATGAAAGTCCTATGTTTTTAAAGTAAGAGACTTGAAATTTGAACAAAACTAAACAGAGTAGAGAACAAAATAGAAGAACAGAACAGAACAGAACAGAATAGAATAGAACAGAATAGAGCAGAACAGAACAGAACAGAATAGAACAGAACAGAATAGAACAGAACAGAATAGAACAGAATAGAACAAAACAGAATAGAACAGAACAGAATAGAACAGAATAGAACAGAATAAAACAGAATAGAACAGAATAAGAACAGATCAGAACAGAACAGAACAAGACAGCTGACAGAACAGAATAGTACATAACAGAATAGAACAGAATAGAACAGAATAAGAACAGAACAGAATAAGAACAGAATAGAACAGAACAGAATAGAACAGAATAGAATAGAACAGAATAAGAACAGAACAGAATAGAATAGACTAAAATAGAACAGAATAAGGACAGAACAGAATAGAACAGAACAGAACAGGATAGAATAGAATAAGAACAGAACAGAACAGAAGAGAACAGAATAGAACAGAACAGAACAGAACAGAATAGAACATAATAGAACAGAACAGAATAGAACAGAATAAGAACAGAACAGAATAGAACAGAATAAGAACAGAACAGAATAAGAACAGAATAGAACAGAACAGAATAGAACAGAACATAATAGAACAGAATAGAACAGAATAGAATAGAACAGAATAAGAACAGAACAGAATAGAATAAAATAGAACAGAATAAGGACAGAACAGAATAGAACAGAACAGGATAGAATAGAATAAGAACAGAACAGAAGAGAACAGAATAGAACAGAACAGAACAGAATAGAACAGAATAGAACAGAATAGAACAGAATAGAACAGAATAGAACAGAATAGAACAGAATAAGAACAGAACAGAATAAGAACAGAATAGAATAGAACAGAATAAGGATAGAACAGAATAGAACAGAACAGAATAGAACAGAACAGAATAGAACAGAATAGAACAGAACAGAATAGAACAGAATAGAACATAATAGAACAGAATAGAACAGAATAGAATAGAACAGAATAAGAACAGAACTTGTGGAGGCCTGTGTCCAGCAGTGGACTGTATAGGCTGTAATGATTGGCAGGTAGCTTTCTTATAGGATGTAGACATCCCCTAAGAAGGAATTTTACCAAACTCGACCCCTAAGGGGGTATAACGGGGGTTGGAAGTTTGTGTGAAAGTCCTATGTTTTTAAAGTAAGAGACTTGAAATTATGTATTTTTTTTTATTTATTAAAATAATGTATTTTTAGAAAACAAATCGAAATTAAAATATTTAACATAAAAATATTTAAGGGTCGAGTTTTGCAAAATCCGTTCTTAGAGGATGTCTACGTCCTATGAGGAGCCTACCTGCCAAATTTCAAGTTTGTAGGTGTTATAGTCTCGGAGATTTCGTGATGAGTGACCTTTCTATTATATATATATATATATATATATATATATATATATATATATATATATATATATATATATATATATATATATAATAGAAAGGTCACTGACTCACTCATCACGAGAACTCAAAAACCGCTGGATGATCCATCCATCTAGGATGGACAAAGAAGAAATTTAGCAGGGAGGTAGATTATAGTTAGTAGACGTCCGCTAAGAACGGATTTTGCGATATTCCACCGCTAAGGGGGTTTAATTGGGGTTGATGGATGTATGAGACATATACAGTAGCTATAAGTTCGCCTGATAGGTTATTTATACTGCAGCCTGAAAATAAAACTTAAAATGTGGTGTATAGAGAGGTTTTATAAAAATAACTATTAAATTATACTACCTGTGCCTTTTCAAAAGTTACTCAGCGTGATAAGCATTTCAAGTGACTGAAATAAAAAAATAATTTGCGTTAAACATCTTGATCGTAGTTGTAGTCGCGGGCAACAGTTGGTGTATTATAAAACAAAGTCTCAAAAAGTGTATGTGATCGATTTCCTCAAAATATACTGAACCGCTCAGCCGATTTTGATGAGAGTTTCACTGGAAGTTTGCCGGGAAAACTTTGTGACACACTGATTTCAACGCGGGCGAAGCCGCGGGCACAGCTAGTTAAAGTATAAAAGAAAAAATACTTAGATAAGGTGGAAAGGTTTAATATACAGCTTTTTGCTTTTTTTGATTAAAGCCTTTGTATATATGTTGCTATATTAATGTAAACAGTACATTATCCAAAATATATAACTTTTCACCATATTTTTTGTTTTATTTCATAAATCTATTTCACATTTAGGCTATTTAAAGTATTTTTAACTGACTTCAAAAAAAGGAGGAGGTTACTCAATTCGACCGTATATATATATATATTTTTTATTTATGTTCGGGGATAACTTCGTCGGTTATGAACCGATTTTGATAATTTTTTGTTGGAAAGAAGATATCCCTGGTTTCCTTATCATGGTACCCCATGATAAGGAAACCAGGATTTGATGAAGGGATCCCAGAGAAATCGAGGAAAACTCTCGAAAATCTGCATAGCTTTTTACTGGGTGTACAGATTTTAATGAAATTTAATTTAATCGAAAACCGATGTTTATCATGTGGTCATATTTAAATTTCATCGAGATCTGATTACAAGGTAATGTGGGAGTAATCTTTGATAATGCGTATTTACTTGACTATTTTTTCATCTACCTACGTTGTATTAGTGGTCGATGTAATTGAAGTCGGTTTTTTTCGTTTGCCTGCAAACACAATTATTTAATAATTATTTTACCAAACAACATAAAAAATTATATAATAAATATAAGTTGATAACTGTTACTAGAAATTATCTTTTTTTAAATAAATAATATATATCTTAGCCACGCATCACACTGTAACGTGCTATGTAAATTGATGAATACCAAAATTCAATACCAAAAGAAGAAGCCATGAAAATCAAAATGCATAAACATAAGTGAAGTCACGTGTATAGATAAAAGTCTAGCCTAAAACAGTCCTATTTTAAATTACACACAACAATCGCGTTATTAAACTGTTTCTGATAGAATAAATACTATGTCCAATCACCACCACTTGCTGCTGCAAACAAGAAATAGGTAACTTTCCTCTCAAAAGAATTCTTCAATGTGAAATTAATAGTTATAAATCTTTGTGTCTGGTATAGACAACTTCATAACCGCAACTCTACAATGTTTAAAATAATAGAATTTTTCTTCATTAAACTATCTTAAGCAAAAACAATGTGTTTTGCGCTAAGTGTGTTTAAATTTAAGAGCCTTCGTTAACAACAGACGTGAACTTAATGCGTACCAGAAATAAATCGCCCGAAAATAATGTTATAGCAAGATATAATTATACGGAGACCTCATTTTGATGTTGGTTCCCCGTTTGGTCAAATTAGGTTAATGTGGCACACATGCCTTCACTTTTGAGTTAAATGTTGACATTATTCAATACCATTTTTTTTTTCATACAAAAAACTAAATATTATGTAAATTAAATATGAAATGAATACTTAATATTTTATAGAGATATTTCACACAGTCTGGAAGTTTATCTTTGTGCTTTGTCTCTCGGTAGTCTCATCATATTGCGTTGAATTTGAGGCGTTTATATATATTGTGTTTACTTACTATTCGCTAATAGAATTAAGTAGTTGGTGCGTCTTATCAATAATCTATTACAAATAAATATTTAAGTCAGTAACAACACTCATTGAAAAACGTTCGTAACCGTTTTAATTCACAAATGAAACGTCTCGCGCAAACACTCTGTATTGAAAGTAATATTTGGAAATATAAACAACACAAACAATCGCTCAAACCACGACAAACGTTTAAATATGCCTGTACAATGGTTTTCATGTGCTGGGATCGAACACACGTCCTCCAGTGCAACTTCTAATCCATTGTTAAAACACTGATTGTATAACACTTTTTTTGAAAAAGTTTCGTTAAAAATTATCCAGAAAAGCCTAATGCCTATGCCTATGAGAGTTCCAGGGAAATCTTGTAAAATAAAAGTTTACCTTATTTGTGTTGGGCACCAAGTCGAAATAATGCTGGTCGGTTGGAGCGTGTGGACGCGTGAGGGTTTGGAGCTGAGTCAGCCTAATTTATAAACAGTTTAGCCTGACTTAAGGTCAATAAACCGTCTAAGCTTTTTCCGATAATTGTGATCTGCCCTTGATAGCGTGGGCTTTCTCCTATTTCCAAATCCACAATCTATTTTCGGGCATTCTTTTCTAAATCTTATCTAATAGGATGGACATACTTGAATTTGTTGATATAGTATTTTATGTTATGCTAATATTAATTAATCATACAACACACAAATGTCTCCAATAAATACGTTTTATTTCATTATTACGTTTGTATTGCTATTATATTTTATGAAATTTAGTTATTGTGTTTATAAGTTATTATTATCACTCTAAGAGAGATTACATTTAGCGCAGCACTCGCACGCTATGAAGTATTTCATACAGCCCAAAATTTTCCTTTTTTTAAAAATTAAATGTAAAATTATATGCTATAATAAAATAACATTATAATTTTTCTTTTATTTTTTATGCATTTAAAATAATGTAAAACTTTTTTTTCGTTTATCGTATACATTATATCATCCTCTGTCATTCAAAAAAAAAAAATTCAAAAAAAAAAAATAGTTTATTGATAATAATAAGTTTTAACAAACAAGTCGCAAGGGCCCCTGTACTGGGTGGTGTCCCGTATTACTGGGTACCCCGCTCATCCACCAAGGCTTACAATATTAATCAATATCAGACAAATAATAATTAAAGAAAAAATGACATGATAAAAAAAAAAATTAGCTGGTAAATATAATTATATCCTCTTCTTTTCATGACCAGACTAATCTTAATACTGTATCTTGTAGTCTTCTATCTGGTTTTTTGCATTTTTTCAAGGATTATTAAAAATTATACCATAAACATTTATTTGCTGGATATCGCTATAAGACAGTAACAATAGCTTTTTCAGTAACTACTCAGACAGGCCCTGAGTAAAGTAATTTAAGTATCCTTACTTAATTTTCTAGCAATAAATTATTTTAGTAACAACTGTATGTATATATTCCGTTGGTTTTCAGTCAAAAATGTATTTAATTAAGTAATAAACGTTTCAATTCAAACCTTTCAAAAATTGATATTAATATTAGTTTAAAATAGCTCACATTAATGAGCAAACTAGTTAAATTTATAAATTTTGATACTTTTTAAGCATTGTATCGTATAAAAAATAAAGCTAATTATATTAGAATGGTTAAAGAGTAAATTAATTATCAGGCGCTTTTCTTATGTTAGCTCGCAAATGGAAAAAACCCGACTTCAATTACATCGGCAAGTAATACAACGTAACTAGATGAAAAACAACAAAATCAACGTAAATAATCAAGCAAATACGCGTTATCAAAGATTACCCTAAAAATAGTCATCAAATCTCTATCAAATTGAAATGGGACCACTCGACACGCACCAACTTTCGATTAAAATAAGAATCATCGGAATCAGTCCACCCAGTAAAAAGATTTTGCGTTAACATAAATAAAATAAAATTATACAGTTGATTTGAGAACCTCCTCCTTTTTAGAAGTCGGTTAAAATGTAAAGACTGTGCATATTTATTTAATTACTCAAATGGACTTTTTGTAGAAAATTCGCAGAATTTCTTCAAGGCATTGAAAAACCTTTAAACATTCTTAAAAAACTAAAAAAAAAAAACAAATATTGTTTATACTATAAGATAAAAAATCCTAGATATCCCTCGTGGCTTTACCCACTAATATCTTAACAGTGAGATGAGTTGATTTATTCATCTTTTCTTCACACACAATAGAATTACCACAGGTATAATTAAAAATAAAAATAAAGGACACTACAACTCTTACAAGTAAAAATAAAAGAGAAAATATTTGACATATTGTCCTAAATTATACACTACACTTTCAAGTTTCATGTTCGGTACATAGATTAAGCCCATGCATTGTCAAGCGGCAGATCACAATTATCGGAAAAAGCTTAAACGGGTTATTAGCCTTAAGTAGGACTAAACTGTCTATAAATTAGGCTGACTCAGCTCAAACCCTCACGCGTCCACACGCTCCTACCGACGTTTATTTCTTCGACCCAGTGCCCTACACACTTAAGGTAAATCGCCCTTAAACAATATTTCCTCAGAAGAACTGTAATGTAGAGTGGCTTTTTATCAGTGTTAATTTCACATGAGAATCTGTTAAGAGGATTAGAATGATATCATTCTATAGGTATAAAAATTGAAGCTTACATTATAAGATTTTGATCTCACATTGAGCTGGCTGGTCTTCAGTTACATGTCTCACAGAAAAAAACTGACAGAATTGAAAAACTCGCTTTTTATATCTATATATATATATGTATGTGTATGTATAGTTATATAATTATATGTGTTTACATATATTATTTAAAAGTACACCTCTATGCCGCTTTATTCTTATTCATGTCCTTTTTCTAAAGGTTGTCTGGAAGAGATCGCTCTTTAGCGATAAGACCGCCTTTTGTACATTCCTTTTTTGTTATTATTATTATTATTATTATTAATTCTCGCTTGTTTCTTTTTCTTTTATGTTATTTGTATTGTTTTTGGTTGTACAATAAAGTATATTTGTATTGTATTGTATTTGTATATATAAAAATGATTGTTTGTCTATATGTCCTTTATAGAATCGTAAACTATGCATTTGACCATGTCATGATCTTCAGCAAAGAGCCCAAAAAGGTTTCTGAGTTGGTACGACCAAAAAAAAGCATAGTAACGCGCGTAGGGTAATAGTTTTACGTTTAAATAGGAAGTATCATTTTTGTTAAATCTAAAATTTACAATAAAAGTTATAAAATATGTTGTATTAAAAAGTAAAGTATTTCGTAGAATCAAAAAACTAAACAGCAAAAATTACAGTCGAATATGTTTTACACGTTTATTTCCGAAAGCACATAAGACATGTATGAAATATCTACTTCGTATTCACTAGATATTATAAAACCAAATCCCCGCCGTGTCTGTCTGTCTTTCTGTTTTTGATAAATAACTTAAATAAGAATTGCCGTCGTTATTCTATTATATATAAAGATAAATTATTCTAAGTTAAAAATATCAGCCTTTATTTTATTGTTGAAACATACAAAACTTATGGTTAATTACTTTGTTCAATATTCTATAATATTACATAATTTATTTTTATTGTGTTTATTTATTTTTAAGGGAAACAAACAGTATATAATAAATTTTATAAAATAGCACATATTTGGAAAATCGTCACCAGAACAGTTTCCAATGACTAATAAATAATACATAATAAGTACGTGGCGTAGATGCGCCCTAAAACCAAGCAAACTTACATGAGTCAATGAGATTAGAGAGAGTGTGAAACTATTTAAATATAATATAATATATAAAACAATTGTATCGATCAATAAGGATGTTAACTAAAATTTAAAGTTTAAATTAAAAATGTTAAAAATGTTAGACAAATTATTTTTTATTTTCGCTTCTCCTTAATACAGATAGCTCAGCTACCTAGCTAGGAGAAGTAGAGATCATAATAGTAATTACTTTCAAATTACACCTAGAAAAATTTTTTTTTTTAATATGAGAATTAAATTTGATCAATGGGAGATTAAATATATCACAGTCCAGAAACAACTTGTTGTACTTATTACAACTTCTATTAACACATAAATTTCGTGCGAAATTAGTTCTAGTTGCAGGAACGCAGAATGTCTCTTTACGTCTAGAACTAACTCGCGGACAATGGAAAATTAATCTCGAGAGCAGATAAGGCGAATCAACATGACTTTTTATAAATTTAAACAGTAGTACTTGGTCTCGTTGAACACGTCGGTCAGCGGCCGTTATCATAGTAACAAAATTGTTCTGGTTGAAAATTGTGGTCGACTTAAGGGACTTGACAAAACGATTATGAATACGTTCTATTCTAGAGGTGTGATTATTATACTGAGGATTCCAAACCGAAGAAGCATACTCTAAAGTATACCTAACAAAAGCATTATATAATAATATAAGCGTAGACGAACGTTTAAATTCTTTAGTTAACGTTTAAATTCTTTTCTAATTATTTTACTCGTAAAAATAGTTGATAGTAAATTTCGTAAGGGTAATACTAATAAATACAGTACTGACATTAATCTGGTCATTTTAAGGAGAGGAGCCGAAATTAGGGAACTATTATTTCTACCTCACGTCATGATTCAGCCTGTAACATAACACTGCTGGACATAGTCCTCTTTCTCCATTTAGGAGAAAGATTAGCGATTAATACGCCACGCTGCTCCACTGTAGGTTGGTGAATATGTGGAATATATGTGGAAATATGGAAACCCTTTTAAACTATGCTCCTGCTGCTACGCAGTTTTATCTTACTTGTAGTCTTTAGTATGTGGATACAGTTCTTGCTGTAGGTCCTGTTTTTACAATCTCTGTAAAATGGATTCTACAGATGATAGAAACTTAGGATTTGTTAAAATACAGGAATTAGTTAGTGAAAGTAAGGAAATAGAAATGATTGGACATCTGCACGGTGACATTTTCAACCAAGATAAATTTTTAATTAATTGAAATTAGTGTAAAATAAGTTCGATTAAGAGAGAGTTTTAATTTAATTGCTGGGTCAAACGATGTAAAGATTAAAGTTTGCATTACGGATGCAACTCTTATTGTTCGACGAGCATGAAGCAATCCAAATACAAGTGCTCGCACATCAGAAAATTTTAGCTTCTACCACTGCTAAATATCCTATTACTCGAGCTAAAGTAAAAGCTTTAACAATGTCATCGGTTGTTCAAGGAAAAACTCTTGATAATATATTCTTAGGACCGGTACCCAAAAGGTGAATAATTGGATTTGTGAACAATTCTACATTTAATACCCCTTACCACCCCACCCAGTTCCCTTACTAAAAATCCATTTAACTTTGAAAACTATGTTATTAATTCGTTCAGCCTATATATTGATGGTCACCAAATACCTTCAAAAGCTTCAAAATCTTTTAATGATAGTATATTTACATCAACATATCATACTCTATTCTCGGGAACTGGTATACACTTTCTTAATGAAGGAAATTAAATCTCTTATGAACATGTATGCCAAAAGTTACTATCTATTTGCATTTTCCTGATTTATTGGCTCAACAATATCATCAATATCAACTCATTGGAATCTCATAAAGCATGGTAGTGTAAGATTAGAAGTACGATTTGAATCCTCACTAATTCAAACAGTTAAATGTATAGTTTATGCTGAGTTTTATATTATTATTAAAATAGATAAAACAGAAATGTTAATGTAGACTATAGTAGTGCATTTTGTATGTATGTAACTAGGATAAACATTATAAATTAAATAAAACAAATTCAATATCATATATTAGTTGTTTCTTTATAAACCCCCAGTACACAGAAATAATTGAAGTAAACAGAATCACATTTACTAATGATCAGCTAATGACTGTCATTGTTAAAAAAGATTTCTTTTACTTTTTCACTTTCTGCTATTGCCTTTGTAATATTGTATACGAGGGCGTTTGTGTTGTTGTAGATGGTATTCTTATTAGTCTTATCATAATATTTAATCCTCGTGGAAGCATGTTTCCAATGATCAGTAGTTGGAATCTTTCATAGCTTCATATCGTACATTTCAATTTTAATGATATGCGTCGCTTGGTCTCCGTCGTCAGAATTAGTAGAAATGTATGATACACCATCTTTAGCGGCTCGTGCTACGGTTGACTATAACAACTTCCTCTTTTTTATTTGTGATTCATTTTCAAAAAAAAAATCAATCGACTGCGATTTTCTTTTCATTCACCATCGCGTGTGTAATTATTAATGACGATGTTATCACCCTCTTCTTGAGAGTAGAGTGACGAGAAGTAATACTGTTTATATGTTTTTTCATCGAAGCTGAATGATTTCTGCAATACCACAGTTATATATTAATATCAATTTGTGTACACCTTATCATACACACACGTAAGAAAACAACAGAAAGAAAAGTAAGTTTGTCAATAGAATAACCACTTACATCCATGGCTATTGAAGCGTTGAAGTAACAGAAACGTACAATTGGTAGATCCACCACAGTCAAACGACCATACGATGGCTCCATGGCTACAGCTGCTCGGTCTTTTATAGCGCCAGTAAATTATATCAAATAAGGTATTTCCGCAGTTACATTCAATAATGATGAGCTAATGACTGTCATCGTTTAAAAGTATTCAACACCAAAGAATACGATCCAATAATTAGAAATCATTATAATTGATCATTCTTATGTTAACGATTGAATAGATTAGTACAGTAATAATCTACTAATAGCAGTAATATCATGGATACACTAGATGTACAATAACATCTGAAAAAGATTCACTCCAGTCTAAAACATGATGTTTATGCTGCTCATGTACACCCGCGTACCAACGTATATAATATGAAATTTGGATGCAGATGATAAAACATGCTCACATTGGATAGCTTTGTACATCGGTACGAATGACATCGGTCAATATTTTCATTCATATGGATGATCACCTGCACGATATCATCTAGAGTTTTTAAAAAGAAATTGTAAAAGATGGGACTGGAATGTTGATATGATTCAGAATGAGTGGAGTTCAGTCTGTGGCAAATATTGCTTAATGTATTTGCTATATAAGTTTCTGGGATGTTAAATGCAGCACGAGCATTACGAGCATATTTACAGGGAACACATTGTACAATGATATTTTAGTGGATGAGATGTTTCACTCCAATTTTATAGATGATAAACAATAACATGTTGGAAATAAAAATTCAAATAAAATGAAGGTGTTTTATTTATGATTCAGAATAGCGTGGTAGTTTTATTTTAAAACGCCGCTTTAATTTTTGAAAACATAAAGGAATGTAGTTTGACAAGAAATGTAATGATTGTTAATGATATCGTTAGTAATAATTGTTGAAGACATTACATTATTTTGACAAAGGAATGTGGTTTGGTAAGAAGCTTAATTATTGTTAATGACGTCGATAGTAATTGCTTGTTAATTGCATATTAATATTATTAAGGGTGGTGGAGTTTGCAAATGTAGAAACCTAAGTTGTGAACTGTTACAGTGAGCTCAAAATGGATGCGTGCAATCGATTTAGATTACCCCAAAAACTTTTTTTTTATGGATTAGTCGACCATCGTCAGCCGATGAGGGCCGAGGCGATGGTGAGTTTGTCCCAGTTCTGGCTCGTACGAGCCAAAACTGTTACAAAAACTTAGTACTCACCATCCAGAAGGACAGACATCCGAACCGAAAAGAAATATTTGTAAAAATACAAATATCCATCCCGAGCGGGAATCGAACCCGAAAACCGTCGGTGTTTTAGGCGACTACTCACACCACTACACTAGAGCGGTTGTTGCAGTGGAACATTTCTACCTGCTTACCAAGAATAACAATTGTTATCAAGCTATTCAATACAATGACTAAACTAACTGTAAAGTTATAAACAAGCCTCCATTAATCATTATCTAAAAGTAAATATCTTCTACTCGATCAGTTTCATTTATATTGTGAATTGTCAATAAAGGTATCTTTTTGGATCATATTATATTGGTTTATATATATGATACATATCGTCAAAAAATAAAATAGATAGGAGTTTTACATTTTATGCATAATTGACAAGGGACTAGTACTGAAACTCGAAGCGTTGCTTAAAATACTTCAGTTTTTTAGTATTTATTTGGTATTATTTATAAGCCGTTACAATAATAAGTGACTAGTTCAATATAACTTTTTATTAAGCTTTGTTTTCCAGTTTATCGTAGACGAAGATATTATTTAAATTATCGATTAATGTTTATATCCAGGCATTTGTCAACACTTCGTCTAATCTTAGATTTCAGAAATAATTAAATAATTAAATTTAACTATAATGTCGTTATAAAGTATATTTTAGTTCATCGCAACTAACTGCTTTGACTTTGTTGTAAATATTATCATATAAAAATAATAGGAGTTTCTTATTGCATATAATGTTTTTGTATCTGATTATATGACCCTTAAATAATATAAATAATTTGTATACCTAAAATAATAGTAATACAGTCTAGTTATTAGATTAGAGATCTGTATTTTATTCAAACGCCCATCCCACCATCTATCTAGAATTCAGTTGAAGTTTTCTGAGGTTTCACGTACATGATAATATATAGAATATTTGAATATATTGTTATTAATTTTATATTTTAAATATCTATAAAAATTTATGAAAATCACGGTTACAAAATAGGAGCTGTTAAACTAATCTTATAATTTATATTCGTGATTACTTGTGCATTATCTGATAATAACGATATACTTTACAAATACTCATAGTAGGAGATCTGAACTTGAGACGAATTTCAGCCATCTGCTCAATTGGTGAAAATTATTTTATATTTATTTTAGTATATTAGACAAATCACGAAAGGGTTGGCTGAAAAATTCCTGGTCAGGCTATATTTAATTCAAAACTGATAAATGTATTTTTAATAATGCACTTGCGAGCTTAAAACATAAATTTAATACCTACCGACAGTATGAAGTCTGTAGATAAAAACGCTAACGTTGAGTTTTTTTTAATAATAATAATAATAATTTGTCTATTATTATCCTGGCATAACTACTGGGTGGCAGGTATAAACAGATATATTTAATATATATCTATATATTGATACTAGTTACTTTTGCCCACATATTTAATAAATAAATCTTACATCAAAATGAGCGCTGTTTCATTGCGTATACAATGACATAGGGTTGTCTGGTAAAAATCTGGTTGACGACGGTATGATGATTGGCGAATATAGCATAGCCTGGCCAGGATTTTTCCAGCCAACCCTTTCGTGATTTATCTTTAACACACTAAAGTAGATATAAAATAATTTTTATCCATTAAGCAGATGGGTGAAAATCATGTCTAGTTCGGATCTTAGACTATTATACAATATACCGATGTTTTATTAGACACAAACAATAGCTCTTGTCATTCGCTAACACATTTTGGTAGGTGATAGTCTAAAATATATATGAGTTTAAATTAGCTAAGTTAATTTCAAATAACACAACATTTTTAATGTTTCAATATTTTTCAGTTTAATTAATTTTGGAGTTTTATTTTCAACTACATATTTAAGACTGAATAACATATTTAATTTTGAGAAAATGGCTAATAAAAGCATAAGTGCAAACAACATATTAGTTTTAGACAATGAAACACCGGAAGACGTAGCCAAGGCTATGATTAATAGTGGAAATCAAAAGGAACCGTTTTACTTGTTCTGTTTGGATGACGCTTATCGTCGTATTCAATACTTTAAAAAAATGATGCCAAGGATACAAATATTTTACGGTAAGAAACGTTTAAAATATGCTTTTATTAGTACGCTAGTACTTATTATTATAGATTTGTTTCAGATTTCTATATTAAACTCAGTATTTACAATAAGATCTAAAATTCAATGTTCAATATTTTTGTATTATTAAAACCATTTCAGCTATGAAAGCAAATGACAGTGATCATATGCTAAAATTAGCAGCTACTCTAGGATTAGGATTCGATTGTGCATCGCCTGGAGAAATAAGCAAAGTACTAAAGCTTAATATATCGCCATTGTAAGTATTTATAATGTAGATATATTTCACGTTAAATATCATATTTTTATTATACCTTTTTAAGTTTTCTCATCTTTTTATTACAAAAATTACAGAAGCATTATATTCGCAGTACCGACTAAAACTCCCGAGTGGATGAGTTTTGCTCGAGAATCTGGTATCAAACATACAACTTTCGATACATCCTATGAGCTGAAAAAAATTAAACAGAACTGGCCAGATGCACGGTAATGTAAAACCAAATGATCATATACGTTCATTATGTATTACAACTATATCTGTAATAACTATGTTAGTGGTCATCAGTCAGTATATCAATTAGTTACCACAGTGCTTTGTCTAACTTGCAACTGACGTCTTTATTACCATAGTTGGCGTGTTGGGATCTAGAACTTATTTATGACTTAATTTTATATGATATGTAATGTTATGTTATATTATTTGTTTTTTTTTTATATTATATACCTACACACTATACTTTCTTGCACATACCAAGGTTGGCTGGTAAAAACCGCATTAGCGTTAAGCCCGCCTTTTGTACAGAGTTGTATTAGTGTATTTATTGTACAATAAAGAATTTAAATAAATAACTAACAAATAAATAAATAATTTTTACAAATGATTCTGGATCGTGCGCATTGATGTGATCCAATTATAGTTTAAGTCAAATCAAAATGTTACAGCTAAAACTTTAGGTTTTTAATTTCGTATTCATCGTTAGTTATACATATCGCGGTTCCACAGCAGAAGTAATGTTTTAAAATTTGTGATCTAAGTATTACTATTACGGTGAAATAACAGAAAAGAAATACTGTGATACTGCTAGGTTACTGCCACTCACTGGAATCTTTTTTTCATGACTTTGGGGAACAAACAAACTCACGGCCCATTTGACGGTCAGCGGGTACCGAAGCGTATAGATGCTTGCAACACTAGGAGCTTCGAAACCGTGGCAGACCCTACCCCCGACCATCCCAGCGAGCTCTGGCAACCTTACTTACCATAGAAATACAACAACACTTCAGAGCAGTGTTATTAGATGTGATCTTCTGTAAGGTTGAAGTACTTTCCAAATTCGTTCCTCTAGATTTCTTGAACAGGATATTTCTTACTGTGTCCTACCGCAATAAAGTTTCAACCTACCTACCCCACTAAAGTAAAATTCATTATAGTTACTATATTTTTTAGTTTATTAATACGAATCAAAATTGATGGAGACAGCATATATAAGTTAGGTGAAAAATTTGGCTGCGATTTTGAAACAGAAGCTGTTGATCTCTTAGAACAAGCGGCAGCTTTAGATTTAAAGGTAAATTATCTAAATTAATTTAAAGCTGTTTAAATCAAAATGTATTTTTTGTATCTACACTATTATAATAATCGAACCGACAAAGAATTTAATGAAACTCGAAACATACTTTAGATAACTAAATTCCTATAAGCATTATTTTAGCATAAAATTTCCCACAACTTTCTTGTTTCAATTTATAAGAGACGAAATAGCAATAAAGGAAATGATGTTGTATTGTCAGTAGTATTTTCAAAAAGACATGCTGTGATACCCAAAATAACTAAAATAAACTGTACCAATATTTGTTGTCTGGCATTTCTGAGACTGAATGAATTTGTAGTTGACAACTAAAACCTTGGTCTCTGATCCTTCACATGCTATTCTCCTTAAAGATACCAATGCTTAGTGAGTTTTGCAGTTGAAGTTATTTAAATTCAGTTCAGCCCCTTTCATGGGCATTTTTGTTATCTAACACTAGTAGTACATATATATATACAATTATACATATAAAAAATATAACAAATATTATTACAGGTGGTTGGTGTAGCATTCCATGTAGGAAGTGCATGTTCTTCGGCAAATAGCCACATAGTCGGTCTGCAACAAGCGAGAGCACTGTTTGATCACGAAGCCAAAGCAGGGAGAGGAATGAGTATACTAGATATAGGTGGAGGATTTTTAAGTGACCGAACTGATAGGATTGATCAGGTAACTGATTTAAAGGTTGACGATTTCTAAACTTAACAAAACCCATTTTAGAATATTAATTCAATTTATTTCGTTATGTCGTCTTAAGTAACATTGGATGACAACATGCTTATGATGACCTGTTATCATTTGAAATTCAGATGCGTGTATACAAAATTTATTAAAACTCTAAAATCTCTAAAGAAAACCTCAAGCTGCAACTTTGTAACAAAAATAGTTAGCTAACAATTATTATAACGTTTCATTACAATTATTCTTAGCGCTAAGTCTAAAAATCATGAAAATAAGCCAGGGCACAGAAGATATAGTTCGAAAAACGTGTTGTTTCAAATTAGTTTCATTTTTTTTAGGTTTCCAAATTAATAAATAACACTCTGGAAGAGCTATTTTCGAATCCTGATGTGCAAGTTATTGCCGAACCGGGAAGATATATTTGTGATTCTTCTTACAATCTGTACTGCAGCATAAACAATGTGCGAAGAGTAAGGTTTATATTTTAATGTCTGTTTCTAATTATTATGAACTGAATAATAAATAATGAATGTTGTAAGTTCATACTTGTTGAAAGTATGTTGCTTTGATTTCATTTCAGTAAATCTTTATTGAGTTAAAAACTCTGGTAGCATGTAATAGGTATTACTAAAAATAAATACTACTTACTTGTCAAATAAATTAATTTTTAATTATTCTTGAGTATAGTAACAGTTATTCACTGATTGAAATAAATAACTATCATGTAACTAAATAAAGAAGGCCGCTGTTACGTAAATGATATTCTAACTTCATATTTTGCTAGAAATAATAATATTATTATACTTATTGTATTTGTCTTATTTATTTATAGTTTATTGTTTATAATACATAGCATAGCAAACATTAGATAAGAGATAAGACAAACATCATAAATGTGTAACAATGATTGTTTGTTTTAATCAGGTTACAAGAGGGGGTGAGGCGGTGAATATGATCTATATGAACGACGGACTTTTTGGCACCCTGAGATATAACGAGCCCTGGCATACAGTTAAACGGTTTGAGGTATTTTTCAGTATTCAAAATCTTGTAAAATTTGTAGTATCAAACATTTAAAAACAAAACTTTTTCTATAAAATAAAAATAAAAATTTTGGCCGTGAAATGTTCGTATCGTGTTTTAAAAACTTTTTTAATCATTTATGCGAAACTTGATAATCAGAATTCATTATGCATAAATTTCTACAACTTATCTGATTCAGATGACTACCTATCAACATCAACGAGAAACATAAAAAAAAAAATAAAAGAATTTCAAGCTTTTATAATTCGTTCAGAACAATGCGCTCATTTGATGTAGAAAACGTGACTGACACATTAAATCTATCTATGTTTTGTGAAATATTTAATTTTTGTTTAATCCAGCGAAGTACAGATATTTCAAAGAACAATTTGGAAAAAACGATTCTCTGGGGGCCAAGCTGCGACTCAACAGATCGCGTGATGCAGAATTTGGATGTGATGCTGCCTCGCTGCACACCTCTTGACTGGCTTGTGTTCACCACCCAGGGAGCTTACACATACGGCTTTTCAAGCTATTTCTCTTGTTTGGAAAAACCTTTAACACGTTCGGTTATTTCTAAAGAACTGTGGTAAGTACTTATATTTAAATCTATGGTATGTAACTATGTACCTACGTACAGTAAATGTGCAAAGGGTTTGTTTCCTATTTGTCTCAATTTTATATACTAGTTATAGGATAATTTCTGACTTAATCTGTTAAACTATTTGAGAACATCTTGGAAAAACTTTATTGTGTGTTTTTTTATTGAGACATTATGTAATAACAGATCAAATTTTTGGTACTTGAGTACTATAACTACTAAATGTTAGGTAATTCCTGGTGTCCGTTCGGGCAGCAGCCTCTATCTTTTTCTGTATGTTGAATTCATCAATGCAATTATCATAAATATCTAATAGTGATCGTTACTCATAGTAGGGAACATATCCGCACACCCGCAGTGGAGCAACGTTGGGGATTAAACTCTCCTATATGAAAGAGGCCCAAACCCGACAGTGCAATGTTACAGGCTGAATGCGTATACTAATGACTTAATTTCTTCTTGTTATGAACCAAATGTAGCAACACTAAACTATTATATTATCTATGACAGTTAGTATAGTTTACGAAATGGTTTTTATCTATGAGCTGTCATTCGTCACCTTTTGAATTTAAAGTTTGCATCGTTTTTCCGGTCTCCATAAAAAAGTTACGCTTTTGTTTGTACTTGTTCGTTCTCGCGAAAAATTATCGCCTTTTGTTGATCGAACCATCCTTTGTTGTTTGAAGTAATTTAATTGTTAATAGCAAATTGTATTCCTTGTATTCCTTGTTGAATTATTGTGAAAAACGTGAGGGAACTACGCCGAACAACGGCCATTTTGATTGCTGGTTCCTGCTTCAGCCCGCCACTTCAGTTAAGTATAATTGATTAGCATTAGACGTAATGATTGGCCAATTATAGTTTGATGTTAATTAAGTTATACCTGGCGAGGCTTCACCGAACAGTATTCAGTGAAACTAAGGTAGGATTTTTATTTAAGACATTGAGTGTTAGCTCTGCGTACTGCAGACAATTGTTCGTCCCGTTCGTACCTGAGATCACGCTTCCACTCGTTTCAATATACTCCAGGTCGGACGTAACAAGTTTTGGTAGCAGAGCGTGGTTAACTTATTGTTGCTCAGTTTATTATATTGTATGAATAAGTTAGGTCACAATTTGTTTAATTCTTTCTTTATTAAAATATTATATTTAGATACTTAAGGTCTAATATTTGGATTTGAGTTAATAACAGCTGTTGTCTTATGCTTTATTGAAGGTTAATTTCTTATAAATACTCTTGTTTGTTAGTATAAGATTAGAAATAGCTGTTTAAATGGGTATTTATCAGTAAATTCATTAATTTGTTGAGTAAATTGTGTTATTGCTTTGAATCTAGTTTGTTGAAATATTAGATTAAAAAACTTAGTTTTAATTTTTTCTTGTATTATTACTGAAGTTATTTAAGATTTGATACTTGATTTCAATTCAGTGATAGCAGTTGTTTCATTGGAATTAATTTGATTATTGTTTGTTGTTACTGTTGTTATATCTGTGCCTTTGAAGATGACTTCGACCGCGGTCACCATGGTCCGTGAATCTTGTTCAGGAATCACAGCTCAACTGAGATGGTTCAGTTCAGCGGTCGCCTTGGTGAATAGGGAAGACCGCACGGAGGCCTTAATAGACAGGTACGAGAAATGCCCGGCTCGACTTGAACAGGTCGAGACTCTGTACCAGCGCCTCCTTCTGCACCTTGACGATGTGCCAATGGAGTCGCTTCCGAAGGAGCGACGGGAGCAAGTCCACGAGGACTACGTCCAAATTTTGGGCCTCGCCGATGAAATCTCCCAACGCGCCCGGGAGATCTTAGCCTCGCGCGCCGGAGTACCGCCTACAAGGGCCTCTTTGAAGACTCCCGTGGGCCTTTTGACCCGACTGCCTAACCTGGATCTCCCCCATTTCGATGGTCGACTCGACGCGTGGATGGGTTTCATCGGCCTGTTCGAAAGCCTTGTGGACTCTAGGGAGGATTTGAGCCTGTCCCAAAAGCTGGCCTACCTGCTCTCAGTGCTGGATGGAGAGGCAAGAGAATTGGTGCAGCACCTCCCGATTTGTGAAGGGAGCTATGCGGTCGCGCGGTCATTACTCACCAAGCGCTACCAAAACCAGCGCTGTCTGGCCGATGCTCATATCGACCAGATAATGGACATTCCTGTCGTGAGTAATACCGCCCAGTTGAGGACCAAGATGCTTAACCCCCTCGTTGCAGCTACCAATGCTCTTAGCCGCTTGGGCCTGCCGGTTGACCAGTCGTCATACTGGTTGGTGCGTATTATGCTCAAGCGGTTGCCGGTGTCCCTGAGAGCACGTTTTGAACAGGCGCACACTAGGGATGAGGCATCTCCTCTCCCTAGTTATGAGCAATTGTTGGCGTTCCTGGAGAATGAGTGTCGCATGGGCGACGTTATGGATGCGCCGGTGGGACTATCAAGCTCCGGACCCACCAACAAACGGCGCACTGCTCAAATGGCGCCAAAGGGAAGGGCGTCCCCCCGCTTTGCAGTCGCGCAGGCTGCGCGACCGGTCTGCCGGTTCTGTAAGTCCCGGGGGCACCGAACGATGCAGTGCCCGGACTTTGTAGCGTTGCATGTGGCCTCTCGTAGGCGGATGCTAAGGCCCGAGGCTGGTGTTTCTCCTGCCTGGGGGACCACTTTCAGCGCGCTTGCCCCGACATGCACCCGTGTCCTGTTTGTGGAGGGCAACATTTAAAGGTGCTGTGCGCCAACGCAAATGGCCGCCGCGACCACCCGGGGTCGCCTTCGGGCGGGTATGAGAGCGGACACTGGGCTCAGTCCCGCAATTTGGAGTCCGGCTCACCTCCCCCCCGCCACGCAGATTGTGCTGCTGTGGATCGCCGACATGATTCGGCGCGCAGCCCCACGGGCGGGTATGGGAGGGGGCCTCGGGTTCAATCCCGCACCTTTGTGCCCCGTTCGCCCTCACCGCACCCTCGTGACCAATCACGGTCACCTCCAGTCATTTACCACGATTACCGTGACGCACGTCCGGTACGATTGCCGTCCCCCCCTCTGGCGGAGCGTTCCCGTTTGGAGCCGCGCAACCCTCAGTACGGACGCTCCCGGCGCTACGAACCGCCGACTATGGCTCGTGGCAGTCGCCATCGAGAGGAGGGCGAGTTTAAACCACTCCCTCGTTTTGACGTGCCGTCCCGGGACAGCGGCGATAGATCGCCGCCACGCCAACATTAGGATGTTGGCGTCTGCCCCCGCTATGCACCACCCCCTTTTGAGACCGTCCTCTTGCCCACGGCCTATGTCCGGGTCTGGGGACGGACGGGCGCCTCGGTTGTAGTCCGAGCAATATTGGACACAGGCTCACAAGGGTGCATAGCCTCGTCTTGGTTGGTGGGGCAGACTGGCCTGAATATTAAAAAGTATTCAGATGTAATAAGAGGTGTCGGGAACGCCCCTGTAACCACGGTTGAGGGCCACGTTTCGTTTGAGTTCTCGCCTTCAAATTCTCCACGCCCGACGCTGAGATTGTCGGCCATTGTGATGGAGAACATCTTGGGCAGTCACCCGCAAGTTCGGTTGTCTGCGGATGCGGTAAAATTGACCGCCGATTTGGACTTGGCTGACCCTAAATTCGACCTACCTGGCACGGTCGATTTGTTGCTTGGCGCCGATGTACTGGGCAAAATATTACTCGGTAAGGATCGTGTTTTGCAGCCAGGTGGCTTAGTAGCCCTCCGGACCATATTTGGGTTCGCATTGATGGGGCCTGTATTGAGGGCTCCCCCTCCTGCTGAACCTGGAACGGCTTTGATGGTGGGCTCCGCCCTCTCTGACGCCGTGCAGAGATTTTGGGAAGTGGAAGAGCCACCACAAGCACCCCGCTCTGATCCGGAACACGAGGAGTGTGAACGGTTCTACAAGAGCAACACTAGTTATCTTCGTTCTGGCCGGATCATGACAAGATTGCCATTTCTTGCCGTACGACCGCCCCTTGGCGACTCGCGGCCTACTGCAGAGAAGCGTTTGTTGGCAATGGAACGCCGCATGAGCAGGGACCCGCTACTCAAAGAGAAGTATATTGACTTCATGCGGGAGTATGAAGATTTGGGACACATGTCTGTGTCAAAATTTGATTGGCGCTCGATGGAGCATTTTTTCCTCCCACATCATGCTGTGATAAAGCCGTCAAGTGGCAAGCTGCGCACAGTATTTGATGGTTCTGCGCAGACCACATCGGGAGTGTCCTTGAACCAGTGTCTTCATTCTGGTCCCAAATTGCTTAAGGACCTTTGTGACGTCATCACGCGGTTTCGGCGTCACCAATTCGTTTTCGTAGCTGACATCAAGATGATGTTCAGGCAAACGGTAATCCACCCTGATGATCGTCGATACCAGCTGATATTGTGGCGGGAAAACCCGCAAGATCCCATACTTGTCTACGAACTCAACACGAACACATACGGGCTGCGGTCTAGCCCCTTTTTGGCCATACGTTCGCTTTGGGAGCTCGCAGATCGAGAGCGTATGTCGTTTCCTCGCGCAGCCGCCATTTTGAAGGAGGACCTATATGTTGATGACATATGCACTGGTGCGTCCACGGAGAGAGAGGCTCTCCTTTTGCGTGACGAATTGATTGGCATCCTAGCCTCCACAGGATATGAATTGCGTAAATGGATCTCCAACTTACCTGCGCTCTTGGATGGGCTACCTGATGACCACCAGCAGGATCCTCACCTATTTGAGAACCGTGACAATCCTACCATGATGACAGTCCTTGGAATACAGTACAGACCAGTCCAGGACATCTTCACGTTCAACGTCGATTTGGATTCGCCTCGCACTTGGACGAAACAGCTGGTTCTGTCGACTGTCGCGAGAACGTTTGATCCCAATGGTTGGATATGCCCAGTCATATTCTGGGCCAAATGCTTCCTGCAGAGACTTTGGACTGCAGGTCTTGGATGGGACGAGCCACTCCGCGAAGCTATTTTGAAGGACTGGCTCCTGTTTGCTTCCTCATTGCCTGCTATCAATATGATATCGTTGCCCCGTGCTATGCTTCCACCAGGGAAGCATACAGCGTCCCTTCATGGGTTTTCGGACGCTTCGGAACGTGGGTACGCAGCAGCCGTATATTTGCGCACCGTGACCATGGATGGTCAAGTGAAGGTGTCATTGGTCATGGCGAAGAGCAAGGTCGCGCCTCTTCGAACTACCTTGACAATTCCCAAGCTAGAGTTGTCAGGGGCGGCCCTTCTTGCTCGCCTCTTGAATCACGTCATGTCCACCTTGTGCCCGTCAGTTAACATTGAGACAGTCTATGCATGGACTGATAGTCAAATTGTCCTATGTTGGCTGAAGACGTCAGTCCACACCTTAGAGGTGTTTGTTGCAAATCGGGTCTCTCAGATCCAGAAATCGGAAACCCCGTTAATCTGGAGGCATGTGCCTGGCGAAGTCAACCCTGCTGATTGCGCATCACGGGGATGTATGGCCCCCTTTTTGGTTGAGCACTCCCTGTGGTGGGGACCTGAGTGGTTGACCAGGTCAGAATCTAATTGGCCGCGAACACCGGCCTTGGATACTGTCACATTGCCTGGGTTGCGAACCCTTGCGATTGAACGGCGGGACCATCCGTTCGACCCAGATTTCCTAATGAATCGCTACAGCTCATTAGACAAATTACTGGGGGTCACCGCTTGGATCAAGCGCTTCACCAGAAATTGTAGACACCCACAGAACAAATGCTTGGAGGCGTTCTTATCGCCACAAGAGCTCCAGGATGCTCTTCTTCATTGGGTTCGTTCTGTGCAAGAAGAGAACTTTGAAAATGAGATTGATATTTTGAGAAAAGGCAAATGTAAGCTGTCTGGAGCCATTTGCAAACTGAACCCCTTTTTGGACAGTGCGGGTCTTTTGCGAGTCGGAGGACGTCTAAGGAACGCAAACCTCCCGTATGGAGCTCGTCATCCCCTCCTGTTGCCCAAAAGTGGCCACTTAGTGAGTTTGTTGGTGACTGATCGTCACATCAAGAACTCCCACGCCGGCTGTAATGCCTTATTGGCCATTTTACAACGAGAATTTTGGATTTTATCGGCCCGAAGGACGATCCGTAGTGTGGTCTTTCGCTGCATGTCTTGTTATAGACTCAAGGCCTCTACCATGCAGCCTATCATGGGTGACCTGCCGTCGGATCGGGTCACAGAGACAAGGCCCTTTGCTGGAGTTGGGACGGACTTTGCAGGTCCCTTTTCGGTTAAGGCCTCGACCCTCAGGAACAGTAAAACGGTCAAGTCCTACCTGTGCGTCTTTGTTTGCCTGTCCACCAAGGCGGTACACTTAGAACTAGTCTCAGCCCTCTCGACAGAGGCCTTTGTTGCGACGTTAGATAGATTCGTGTCACGACGAGGACTACCGTCCTTGATTCGGTCGGATTGCGGCACCAACTTCAAAGGCACAAATAACTATTTAAAAGAGATATATGAATTTTTGGCGTCTAATGAGACTGAGATTGCGTCTAGACTAGCTAGTCGCAGAATAACTTGGAAGTTCAGTCCCGCGTCATGCCCCCACTGGGGAGGAATTTTTGAAAGTGTTGTAAAGGTTGCCAAAACACATTTGCGACGAGTAATTGGCGAGTCCGTATTAACATTTGAGGAGCTCGCAACTGTGTTTTGCAAAATTGAAGCCATGTTGAATTCACGCCCGTTGTGCCCGATCTCTTCAGACCCTAACGATTTGGAAGCCCTCACTCACACCGGGCCATTTTTTGATTGGACGGCCGCTGAACGCCCTGCCGGAATACCCCTATGTTGATGTGAAACTCAATCGTCTCTCGCGGTTTGAATTGATCCAACAACTCACTCAGAGCTTTTGGAAACGTTGGAATTTGGAATATTTGCATATTCTCCAGCAGCGCGTTAAGTGGACTGACAAGACTGATCCACCGCATGTTGGTGACCTCGTTCTGGTTAAGGACGCTAACTCACCGCCACTGTGTTGGCGCAGAGGGCGCATTCTTAACCTCGTCTTTGGAGCAGATGGAGTGCCCCGTTTTGCTGAGGTTCGGGTGGACGGTTCTGTTCTGAAGAGAGCGGTATCAACCTTGTCACGACTGCCAATTGATTAGCGGCCAGGTAGTCCTGGCCGAGGCGGGTAGATGTTATGAACCAAATGTAGCAACACTAAACTATTATATTATCTATGACAGTTAGTATAGTTTACGAAATGGTTTTTATCTATGAGCTGTCATTCGTCACCTTTTGAATTTAAAGTTTGCATCGTTTTTCCGGTCTCCATAAAAAAGTTACGCTTTTGTTTGTACTTGTTCGTTCTCGCGAAAAATTATCGCCTTTTGTTGATCGAACCATCCTTTGTTGTTTGAAGTAATTTAATTGTTAATAGCAAATTGTATTCCTTGTATTCCTTGTTGAATTATTGTGAAAAACGTGAAGGAACTACGCCGAACAACGGCCATTTTGATTGCTGGTTCCTGCTTCAGCCCGCCACTTCAGTTAAGTATAATTGATTAGCATTAGACGTAATGATTGGCCAATTATAGTTTGATGTTAATTAAGTTATACCTGGCGAGGCTTCACCGAACAGTATTCAGTGAAACTAAGGTAGGATTTTTATTTAAGACATTGAGTGTTAGCTCTGCGTACTGCAGACAATTGTTCGTCCCGTTCGTACCTGAGATCACGCTTCCACTCGTTTCAATATACTCCAGGTCGGACGTAACACTTCTTGCCATGAGACATATTGATATTTTGAATCAATGGTGCAAAGATCTCATTTTTCAAAGTTTTATTTGTTGACTAAACTGTAAATTGACCTTACTTTTCTCTAGACATCACAGAATTTAATGTAAAAAATTTAAAAAAAATGCGATCATTCAAGACACACACTATTTACAAACACAACTAATCCACTTATAATAATTTAACGAAAATATAAGCAAAAAATACGTTAGTTAAGAACTTTATCAGAGACGATTTCGCAACTGGAAAAATACACTTATCTTTTAATTACGATAACTATTATCATTATTAATTTAAGCAAATATTTTATTCAGTGACAAGGTTACACTACCTTACATTCAGTTGAATATCTACATGATGTGATAACACTATTGTGTAATATGATACAATTTAAGTTTAATACGTACATTTTACGTTTCAGGAATCAAATAAAAGACAGCAAATTTTTTAGACCTGAAGAATTTATAACTGAACCTGATATTTCATCGCCACTTCCCTCAACTTTACCTTCAATTACGAAGTCAACTAGAATATCTATTTCGAACAACACTTTGAAGATATAAAGTGATTCCGCTCTGAAAGTTTGTCACCTTTTTAAAGTTTTTCCTGTTTTTCGCTATCATGCTGTGATTTTTTCATCCACTTCAGTTTTAGACAAAAGTGTAAACATTTTGGTTTTAAGTTTTATGTATAAAATGAAACTGACTTACAAGTAATCGCACCGCAATTAACACCACAAACACATTATTAATCGTACCTCAAAGTTAGTAATAGATGGTATACTCGTAGTACAACGAGCGGTCCGCGGTTTTATGACTAATGAGACGAACATTTCTTCCAGACGATCCTAAAAGATTTGGTGAAATTGTATCGAGATTTTTATTTTTCGGTGTGACAATTTCTATTTGTTGTTTTCAATTTCAAATAATAAAAAATTTAATTTTTATTTTATTATTTTCACTTTTAAATTAAACAACTAATAAGAATCATGGGAAAAATTAAGAAAAGCTGAAGAAGAACAGGAGTGCTTCTTAATCACGATAACGCCAGACCTCACTCGGTTTTTGCGTCAAAAATTGAGACAGCATCTTTGGGAAATGTTAATGTATCTTCTATATAGTCCTGCACGCTCAAGTGTTTCATTTTCTTCGGAATCCTTTGAGTAATGTTAAGTTAACGCCAAGAGAGGACTGTCAAAATTACTTTTTACATTTTTTAAGGAACGATATTATGTCACTAACTACAAGATTAATCAAAATGGCAAATATATATTTTAATTAAATAACCTAAAATGATGAATTACTACTACTTAGATCAAAAAATAAAAATTTAATAAAAATATTACAAACGTCAAAGTAGCGATAATAATTTTAGAATGAGTATTATGTTTTTATTTAATTCAACATCATCATCTTATCTATGGATTTTTTAAACGTGTCTACAGTTTTGTAATGATAGGCTTAGAGATTATTATTTCTATGTCCTTGATTTATTTATAAAGAATATTGCAGCATTATTATTATGTTTGATTATGTATATATTTTAAGCTAGCGTTTCTAATGATATCTGTAAAATTTTTGTTATTAGTTAAAATTTTTGTTACCTGCTTAAAATAATTACGTATTTAGTAAACTACACGGTTGCATGTCACCGCTTTTTTTTAATCAAGTTTTTATTACGCATAAGTTACTTTACTGATAGGCTCGATCAGGAGGAGACAAAACAGGCCCTTAGAGTCGATTTCACTTCAACTAATAACAACACGTAGGATTAGTTAGACCTATATTAATTTATTATTTATAAAATTGGATTGAATGGTAAAAACATATCATAAACTTTTATCTGTTGATTTTCGTCATTCGTCCGATAGCTTTTTCAGCAACCGAAAGCATTCGCAAACATGCAAGCAAAATGTATTACTTAGTAAATTACTAAAAGTCACATTTTGTTTTCCCTGGTTTGAAATAAAATAGCATATAATTAATATAATATTATATTTTATAACAAAAATTAACAATTATATTAAGAGTGATAAATTATTAGTACAATTTAAAAAATTATTCGTAAAATCGCGGATGTAAGATGGTGATGCGAATTTTTCGGTGGCGCACTTTTATTCCCTTGGTGTTGTGACGTTTGTTTTTACACTCTAATGTCTTACGCTTAAGCTGAAAACAGTAAATAAGTATAAATAAAGATTATAAGACTATACTATACTTACATATACTTATATATAAGCGGACATGGTTAACACCGCCGCGTTTGCGCAACGGTTACAGCCATGGATTGTACCTGTTGCGCTGGCGGTTGCGGGTTCGATCCCCGCACATGACAAACATTTGTATTGGCCATACAGGTGTTTGCCGTGGTCTGGGTGTTTGTGCAGTCCTTGTGGGTCTCCCCACCGTGCCTCGGAGAGCACGTTAAGCCGTCGGTCCCGGTTGTTATCATGTACACCTGATAGCGATCGTTACTTATAGTAGAGAATATATCCGCCAACCCGCATTGGAGCAGCGTGGTGGATTAAGCTCTGATCCTTCTCCTGCATGGGGAAAGAGGCCTATGCCCAGTAGTGGGATATTACAGGCTGAAGCGTAAGCGGACATGATTAACACCGCAACCATCTCTAACGAATCAGTTCTTAAATTGTGAATTGTAAGTATCTATAATATTGTAAAAATTCGAAATAAACTTGTTATTAAAATGTTGTGGATAACGCTATTTGACAAATGACAGTATCCGACATTAAAAAGATTTTGATTCATTATCTTTTTTTACAGTCGAATTCTATTATGAGATATTTCTAGATTTTATTTAAGATAGATATATCATCTTAAAGTTGCAGCTTATTAATTCAGGAGAAACAGGTCCTACTAGCTTATTCTACTTCCCACTGTCAAAGTCTATTTGTACCGTCATCCGACAAATAACGTTATCCATTACTGGTGTAACAGGCCCTAAAAATCTTAATATTGAATACCTATGTGTTGCCTGATTTTAGTAAGGTGGTAGATATGAAGTTTGATTCATTTCAATGATATTCCAGACAAAAAAAAAAACAATTAACTTACACACATCAAAGGTGCTATTATTAATTACCTTAAAATTAACAATTTAAATAAATTGCGTGCTTGGTAATTAATTATAATCGTAAATTTCCTTTTATTAATCAATTACCTCTTGTTGTTATATTATAAAGTGTGTTTATACTTCCGAAACCTTTGTTTTGCTGTATCAGATACACGAGTAATATTGTCACAATCTTAGTTTCCCTGTGAACGTATTTAACAGGGATGTATGTATATTAAACCTTGCAAAAAGACAATTGATGTTGGGTTAAAGTAATGTCATAAATGTAGAAACATGACACTTGTTTTTCAACGACTTAAAACAACAACGATATTAAAAACTATTAAGTTAAACATTAGAAGCACTTTATTATTTATTTGTTGAAATTTGAATGCTATTTCTTTGGTTTCCGTACAAATAATTTCAAATAGTAATTTACTTATGGACTGTAATAAATTATTTCTTTAGTGACATTTAATATAAAACCAAGTTCATTTATTGGTTTGCTAACCTTGAGCAGGGGCAGCCGCGGGCGCCGCCGGCGCCGCTGCAGGGGCTAAAGAATTAAAACAACAGGTTAAAGATAAAGCGGGAGATGACTTTTATAAAAATATGTGTTTCTGCGATCTAATAAAGCCTAAAACTATTTTTGTTACCGACAATCATTTTGTCACTTATATGTAATATACATATAACTACGTAACTAGTTATTCAGACAGTCAGAGCACAAATTATTGCAGCAAATCAGTGACTATGTAAATGTTAATGAGGCAGAAACCTCACGCTAAGAGGTTTAAATGTGCTTTAAATGTTGATATTAAAAATAGTTCTTTCACATAAGGTTTATAGTAACATAGACATAGAAAATATGACATGCATTAAGTATGTTTGTCAAAGTAGTTGAAAATAAGGCACATTTATAAATACATACATCTTATTAAGGTAAAATATTTTCAAATCTTGATTAGTATATTTTGAATAATATTTACCAGCAGCAGGTGCGGCGGCAGCAGGTGCGCCAGCAGCAGGTGCGCCGGCAGCAGGTGCGCCGGCAGCAGGTGCACCCGCAGCGGCAGCGTCAGCCTCCTGAAAAATATAATTCAAATTATTTTAAACAAACCATTTTAGTATTTGACTTTATCGTCACAATAAAAACCCTTCACATGCACAAAAAATAAATTCATATCTATTCGTCTATGAAGCTTTAAGAAAGTAAGTTATATAGCATTGTTGTTTATAAAAAAGCAATTAAACCAGCTTATTAAATGTAAAGTTGAATGCTAAACGTATCATATTATTAATATCATTGAAAAAAATTGACTAACTAGCCTTCTAAGACAACTTTTACTAAGCAATTCAATAATTGCGTTAATATTATGATCATAAAATATATAATTAAGAATTAGGCCTGTTTAATAAATCGAACTTTATAAAACAATATAGCGTGTAATTAACTTAATTTATAGAAGCCAGTTTAACTACGCCGCTGTGAATATTAATGCATACGAATGTCACTGAATTTCATAATGCGGGTAATCTACGTACAAATAGGTAAGTTACTGCGTATATTTAATGTGATTTACTAGGTTCAAATACGCTTTTATTATACGTGAGGTTTATTCTTTATTTAAATTACAAATAATGTATTTTGATAATTTGAGATTGAATAATAAGAGTAAAATAATGGGTACATATCATAGTCCGTCTACTGCAGACGATTTAGACAGTGTCAGACAGACACTGTGTCGCCTAGGACACACTTCAGGAAAACGCAGAGTTGAAGAGGGTAAATAATTGTGTATGTAATCAGGTATTTTTAATGTTTTAAAGTATATGATCAAACAACTCGACGATTAACATTTGATAAAGAAGCTATGATTGTATCTCGCTAAGGGATATTATGCGTATGATGACTTCTTTTAATATTTCTATTAATCTAATTAAAAACAAATAAAGTCTAAATTTGTTGGTTACTTAGAAAAGTATTCTTCTTAGTAATCAAACATACAACTTTATTTTCTACAGATCGCTCTAATGCAGCTCTAAGCATAAGAATGAACTAATTAGTTATTTACTCAAACATTCTAAGAGCAGCGAAAAAGCAAGAATCAATTTTTTTTATTAAAACTTACCTTGAATCTTAGCAGTAGACAATCTTGTGTACTGTTTTGAGTTGTTGAGCTTTGCTTATGTCATAATTATGCAAATATGTTTTTTTAATGTTGACAATGAGGATAATTGATATTTAACAATTAATTTTTATAGTATTTTACTGACACATTAATTTTATGAAACTTATAAGAAATAAAAATGTATAATCAATTTTATTGAAAGTTATACCTTAAAATTTTTCATACTATATAAGGCGAGCGGTATGAAAAAAATACGAGGAGTGAAATAGTGTAAAACAATGCTGAGGAGTGATGCTGAGAATGACGCTTTACAGCTCTTTTAGCTATTAGCGATATAAGTTTATACTTTGATATATAGTTTATACTTTGATACTATTGAACCTGTATTTACTGTACCAAGCGTCAATTTCTGTTTAAGTCTGTAACAAGCGTCAATTTCTATTTTTAACCGACTATAAAAAATGGAGGAGGTTACTCAATTCGACCGTATATATATATTTTATGTATGTTCGGGGATAACTTCGTCGTTTATAAACCGATTTTGATAATTCTTTTTTTGTTGGAAAGGAGATGTCCCTGGTGTGGTATAAGGAAACCAGGATCTGATGATGGGATCCTAGAGAAATCGAGGGAAACTCTCGAAAATCCGCATAGCTTTTTACTGGGTGTACCGATTCCGATGATTTTTAATTTAATCGAAAATCGATGTTTACCAAATGGTCACATTCAAATTTTATCGAGATCTGATTACAAATTTTGGAGTTATCTTTAATAATACGTATTTACTTGACTATTTTTTCGTCTACCTACGTTGTTATTGCTTGTCGATATAATTGAAGTCGGTTTTTTTTTTCGTTTGCCTGCAAACATAATTATTATTTTAAGTTTTTATTGTTTTAATTCATTATAATTTTGTATATTTAATAGATTTTTTTAAAATATCAGGGAGAACGATTAATAAGTTAACTTTAGCCGCATGTCGGAACTGACACACATACATTTTTTCTTTCTTATTATTAATAATGTCCAAATTCAATAATTTAATAATTCGCTTAGTTATTTTCGCCATTATTTAACTTTGCAGATCTAATTTATTACATAAAAGCGTCCTATCACTCGTTTCTCCATAACAAACGAGATGAAAGTCTTGTCTGTAATCAAATAAAGCAACAAAAATTATGAATACGTGGGTGGAATTAAAGCAATGATATTATTGAATAGAATATTTACAGTGTATTACAAGATATTCCTTATTTTATTCAAACTCCATAGTACTCGTACATATTATTTTCTAACCAAAAGACCGAAGATAATGAAAAATTCGAATTTATTTTGGTATTTCATAAACTTAACCTAACCTAAAATATGATATGACCAACTTAAAACTTAAAAAAAAGCTTTCAATACTTTAGCTCAAAAATACTTATTGCACCCTACTTACTAGACTATTATCTTCATTTATTAGCAGGGTTTCATTATAAGTGTGATTAAATAAATTACGCGAAGATACATAACAATATATTAAATAAATAAAACAGCAATAATGTACATTAGTATTAAGATAATAATTTCGATATAAATATGTATTATTTGAGGTTTTTGCTGTATTTTCCCGTTCGAAATAATAATAATATAATCGTAAAACATTTTGTATGCTTTTATTGTACAACAATTTTCCGATCATCGATTACATTTTAACAGGTGATAAAAAATATACTATCTAAAGACTCGTGAACGCCAATTTTTATACCATAGCTGTGGTTACTATACTCACCACATGAGCACAAACAACTTGAGGGTTGTATCGTTTGACTCTGACCTTCTGTGAGCTCCTGGTTTATTTATAATTTGAACAAGATATTTTCTGCTATACCCTTCTTCAATAATTTAATAACCGTGTTAATTAATTACATCCTGCCAATCTGAGAAATTAATTCATCATAATAATCAAGTGTGATATTAAATTGATTGAATGTTTAATTATAATTGCTTGTGCATTTGTGTCTTTAACAAAGTGTTGGTATTATGTTCATTTGATATATTTTGGTTAAGTGCTTACCTGATATAAATATATATTTTTTTTTCTGTTTTAAGGGATTGAGAAAAGGGAAAATGTTGAAGGCATTATTGTTCCATATATCACCATAACTAAAAGGGTTTGAGCTTATTTTTAGAACAAAATGATGAGAACGTAATTAGTAAGAGGAAACTTGTTACGGTTTTTTCATCTGTTTTTTAATACAATAACAAAAGGGTTATAGGGAGTAGAGGAAAATGACATCACGGTTCATGTAATATAATACAGAAAATTAATTTTATTTAACGTATTATTAACTTACAAAAACATTATTTATAAATAAATAAATATAAAAATTGTTTTGATGTTCGAAGTGTCATCATTGAATACATATAAAATGATTTAGGAATTGTTTTCAAGGAAAATAAAACCCAGTAAAGGGTGTTATTGAACTTGAAATACGTTTTGGTCAGCTGATATAAAGGTCACAAATAGTTTATAGTGGGGATCACACTTCATGCTTCCACCTCCTCCTCTTTTACCTTCTGGTCTCCTGGCTTGCCCTTGGACCAGTCTGGCTTTTTCTGTAAAACAATATAAAATGATTAGAATACAATCAACATTACATTGGCAGCGACAGCATAAAACTACAATCAACGAAACTCAAACGCTGTCGTCTGACTATGTATATATGTTACTGGCAAAAATATAATTCAGAAATTGTAATAAATACGTAACAATTTGATATAATGCCACTCACTTCTTGGTATTATAATAACCTATCATTTATTATTATATGCATAATTTAGTTTCAAGCTGACCTGGAAAAGTAAAAATTATTATAACGCATTTTTAAGATAAATTTAATATAAAAATTAAATATCTTTGGAGATGTAAAAACTTTGATTATTAAGTATTCGTTAATTGATATTATTGTTCAAAAAATAATATAAAAATTACGAAGTCAAAATAGGTACCAAGTCATATTTCATATAACGTTTAAATATTACGAGTACTGTTGCGGTATTTTACAAAATACCATATTACACATATTGCCAGTAACACATATACGTCTAAATAAGCATAAATTTCGCTCATTTCTCTATTTCTCACAATCTCAATGTGCGCGTTTTCACATCAATCATTAAGCTGTAATCTCTATACAGATTAAAATTGCATAAAAAAATTAACACATTGTATTTACAAGTAATGTATAACATTACAATATAGTAGCCAAGTAAGGTACTATATGATAAATGTAACACTACAAAATGTTGTGCTTAATAAAACAAAAACAAACGATCTTTTCAATTTAATATTAATTAACTGTTAAATATTTGACTTGTTTCAAAACTGGTAAATCTAACTAAATCTTTATTAAAATTTTAAATACTGCAAAATCGTTTGTTTTAAAATCTCAATAAGCTACAACTATATAAAATTATAGGAGGATGGTTGCATACTCTTTATCCTTCTATATTGCACTAAAGTCATCTACGAGGCAGTGCTCAATGTAAACACATGTGTACAATTTATCAAAGTGAAAATGCTACTATATTGTATAAAGTAACATTTAATACAATCGTAGCCAAGTCAATGAATTTTCACTTTTAAAAATCCAATAAAATTGTAGACTGATAATTTACATCGTCAACTATGATTGACAATGCATAATAAAATGCAGCATTTATAAGCCGTGAAGAGATTATACTATGATTTCGCTACAAATTTGTGCAGAATAATATAGGGATTTATCATTTTAATAACTAAACAATTTACTAATCAAGTGAGATTTTGCTAAGCCAATATAAACAGGACCAAATCCCAGTAGCACAATTTGGTGAAGATAGCTTCGACAAACAGAATCAGAACATTATGTGCATCTTTAAATAATAGGGCTGGAAAGAATGCAGCAGCTTATTACAGTGGCAAAATGCTTAATCCTGTGATACTTTATAAGCATGTGAAGAGGGTAGGAAAGTCTGTGTCGCTATCAAAATAAAACGTGCTTCATGTAAATATTTCTATTACCTTTCTGAATTTAATTAATATCCGAGTTTATATTAATATTAAAAAAATCAGAAGGTAACAGCAATATAACACACTACTCATTCAAGCTGTGGACTTTGCTGACTATAAACCTAATTTCAAATAAAAATACACTAAAAAATAAATCCGAAAATTCAACTCTTGTAGAGTTAATTTGAAACGAAAATCGACTATAATATCGTTTGACACTATAGTATAATGTGTCAAAGATAGCAAATATAGAAAAAGAGTGAATTTAAAATTCCACATTAAAAATATTTATAGTATAAAAAACTACAAAAATGTTTTAAAGTAAAATGGCTCTTTTTGGCAGGTCCACTTATTTACCTTAGCACCAGCACCACCCTGTAAATATGTACATTAAATGAAACAACAGAACAGTTACATAGCACCATATGAGAGTTTTAACTGATTAGTTATTGTACTTTAGAAAAACAATATTTGCCTTAAGTATAAGTTAAATTAATTAATTGTGAGGGATTTGATGTCTTATGTTACACTTCGGAATGAAAGTTCATAAAATGTTAATAAAGGAAAATATAAATATTAGTATTGAAAATGAAAAAGTTGAATCAACCCTGAGATATCAATAAGTAAAGATTTGCTAAGCTTGGGGGGTAATCACTTGATATTAGAACACATTTATTTTTAAATTCACTTCTTTGGCTAAAGCTCTAGTGGGATTTTCATATAAAAATGTCACACAATAAATCCAAGTCTCAGTAAAAAGGGAAGCCTATGTATACGCGCTCTCCAAACTCAATCTCACCTTATTTCCCTTTATTTTTAGAATTGTTTGGGAAATCTCAAATAAATGATGTATCAAATATTTAATAAAAAAATTAATTTATTATTAAAGTAAATAATTGATCATTGATCGATGTATGGAAATACACTGTAATTCAATTGTGAATACTATTCGTACATGAAGCTAAATCACTTCTTTCCGATAGCCCAATCAGCTTTCTCTGCTTTCTTAGCCTGTTGGAACACGATGAGTTGTACTTGGTTGTTTTTATTAGTAAAAAAGTTAGAATAACTTTAAATATGTGGGAAAGTAGTTTAAAATCTGCGTCCCAAGCAATTTGGACAGTGAAAAGGAAACGTGGATCAATCCATACTATCTTTTATAGATAGTACTTTTTGTTATAAACCGAATTTTGACTAGGTACTGCATTCCTAGTAGTGAAACTATATTACATTTGTATCTTATTTAAAAATAATAGAAAGATAAAAAATAGAATAAAGCGAAGATAGACAGAAATCTTCGTGTCTTTGTGATGAATTCTTATCAATTAAAAATTTATAATTTAAGTAGTCAATAATTTTAATACTTTCTTCGAAAATAGTAATCAGGAGGAAGAGGGTGATTGTTAATAGAAAATATGGGACAGAATGGTTACCTCTTTGTCTTCTTCTTCGAGAGTGAATTCCTTCTTTTTGACAACCTTCAATTGGTTACGGAAGTTGAATTCGGCCGCCTTCTTCTGGAGCTTGGCGAATTTGTTCTCGTATTTGGACACCTTCTTGAGTGTTGGTTTGACGCTGAACGAAAATTAATTCATTTTTACAAATGAAACAAAAACTAAGAATTATTTTAAAATTTCGTTGGATAAATGATTTTTTTTTCTTCATCATTTTAATAAAATTGTATTCTATTTTTTACATATGTTGCGTTATAATCAACAATTAACTGAGGTAGGGCACAGCAGGAAATTGTTCGCTTAAATATGAAAAAGCCCGACTGGGGTAGCATTTCGACCTTACAGAAGATCACAGGTAAATAATTCTGTTTTTATGCAGTGTTGTGTTCCTGTTGGTGAGTAAGGTGACCAGAGCTCATGGGGGGACTTTGGGATAGGGGCGGCAACGCGCATGCGATACTTCTGGCGTTGCAGACGACTATAAGCTACGGTACGCTTACCATTTCCTGCTTTTTCCTACCTCAGTCACTACAGTCAATTTTCAATAGCCACTAATGAGCTTTTGCTTCAAATTTACGGTATAAAAAATGTCTCATAGTAATTTCTGTATATTACTATGACTTTTATCCAAAAATTACAGAAATAAGGTTCAAGGAATACATGTTAATATTACTCATCCATAAATACTAAATTGAAATATAAAATATGTTTTTAATAATATTTTAGCAGCCTTAAAATAAATAAAATTAATACTTACAATTTGCCTCTGAGGTCATTGACTTGAGAGTTCAGGTCAGCGATCTGATAAAATAAAATTGTGTGAGCGAATGACGGATGATAATTATTAAATTCTTTTTTTAAGGTTTATAATGACGAAAATTGATTATTCTAAGCAGAAATTCAAACGAAATATGTGAGTAATGATTTACTTATAAGTAATTGTAGAAACTAAAATAAAATACATATTTTATCTAATTCAAAGGAATATAGTAGTATAGAATAAATAAACTATAAAAGTCTAAGATCTTAAAATTGTGATGGTATCAATCATCCAAAGTAATAAAAAAATAAGGAACATTAAAAGCGAAAAAATATCAAGCTCATAAAAAACACACACAATTATTTATTAAGTACTTCGAAATGAAAATTAGGATTAATAAGATCAAAGCACAGATCCGTATAGGTAAAGAGCTGAGCGTAGATTAGGCAGTGTTATTAGCGAGCTGTAGATCAGTTTATATAATCTGTAGATATTCATATAGAAAATCTTCTTAATGTATCCATTTCGATCTATTGCTATTGCTCTTCGCCTAAATGTACTTTACACCTTTAACCACTACGTGTGTATCTTTATCTCGTGCAATTTTCTTGTGCCCTGTGCCAGGTAGCTGGTCGCTTGCAGTACCTTTCACCTACGACACTATGTGCAGGATATTTTACAAGTGCAAAAATAGCGCTTACAATATTTTACGCCTTCGTTGCTCAATAGTCCAAAATATCTTTAATTTCAAAATTTCGAATAAATCACTACTCGTGCTCCAATGAAAATTTACAATTAAATTTAAATTAGAAGACATATTTTCGTCTTTTTATCTGCATTGTATAAGCTTATTATAAATAAGAAGATACTTTTATAGCAATCGAAGTTGTAATATATTTAGCACTGTATTGCAGTGTTTATCAATTACAGTATACTACGGATTGTACATAAGTTCACCACACAACTAGTTACATCGTCTACCGAGAGTGTATGTAGAAGAGTGACGGTGCAAAATCGATCGCCTCAACGTGTTTTTAAATGTATATATTATATGTGTTGTCTTTTGCATGTCGATTGTGTATATTTAATCATTACACAAAACAGTTAACACGTATCCGAGTGAGGTCACCACTACCTCAGACTCAACAGGATAAAGGAAGGATAATTATTGACCACAGCATGGCACTTTCAATTTTTAATACTTGGTGTCTAACATTACTATTCTATGGGTTTCACAAATGGTGATAGGTAACATATATCTCAGCGACGGAACACGCAAACAGTTCGCGCGGAATGTAACGGCACATATATGAATTGTTGGAGATTTGGAACAAGAAGTTTTATTTATAGTTTTGCACTTGTGTGTGCCAATAGTGGAACCCGTCCATCGTTCCAATTCACATCGGTAACTACTTGTTATCATAAAAAGAGAAAATTCAGTAAGGCCGCTAAGCTCGCCACCACACATGAAGCGTCACACGGTCAAGGTTGGTAAGTACTCGATTTATAATTATCCAATATATTAAAGTGCCATACTATCAGGGATATTAATTGGGACTCTGAAGCCATCTACGAATCATTATTTTTTATCTATTTCATGCATTAAGCGAAAGCGTTTACTACAGAGTCATTGAAGTTATGACGACTTGTGACTCTCTGCTAGTAGTAGGTACTCGCAACGATAAATCGCTATTCCGCTCCGTAACTTTTTAATATACGACAGCGTAAAAGGTGTACATGATATCGAGGTACGAAACTATTGATGATTTAATGTATGATAAGCGGACATGCAGCTGGTCAAACCCACCAGTGGCGTATGATTGCAGTGTTTGTTGAGCCGATGGTTATTATTGGCGTTAGTGTAGTTAATCGTGTAAGCTCCATATCAGATGACGTCACCGTTGACGCGGCAAAGATCGATCTTGCACCTCATGCCTTACTGTGGCTGGTAAGCCGCAGCCAATGTCCGCGCGCGACAACCCTCTACTTCACGCACAGGCACACACCTGCTTTACGAGTACATAACTAACACTATCCCGCGCCTCGACCGTTATTTACAATCCAAGAGCAAACAACCGAAAACTTACAAAGCATTATATCAAAGTGTAAACACGATTGTCACACGCGTACGCTTGTTACAGATCGATGACTGTGATATTCACAATGGTCATAAAGTATTGGTCAATACCTCATAATCTCTTTTCCTGACTTCATGTTCCAAATCCCACTTCTGGCCCTCACACACATACATGCGGTCATAATACTCCTGTATTATTTTCTTGAGCATTGCTAAAGAAAAAGGAAAGATAGATTATTTAGCCGGCACAATGAGCATGGGCATCTGTGTGAGTAGCCTGCGTTTGTCGACTGAACGACGTGTGCATGTGTGCGGTGAGCCGTACAACTATCATATCATGTCGAAAAACTAAATCATTATTAACTCATATCACGTCATACGCATTCCCAATCCTAATATGCAGTTTACCTCCATTTTCCTAATTTCGATAGCTCGTTCTAGTTCATATTTATCCCCTTCAAGGTTGTATATTCTATGCCAATACATTTGACATATCGTCTGCAGTTCCGCTAAAGAAAAACAATCACATTTTAAGGTTTGAAAATATTCCAGCATAGTGCTATCCGCCTCGCGTGTCGTGGGTAGTGTAGATTCTTATAGTATTGAAGCGTAAGCGAAGCTACATGATAAAATAAGTGGATCAGATGGACTATTTGAAAACTCTTAATTTACTGTTAACTCGGTGGAAATATCTACAGTAGCCATCTATTACGGTATTTAAATAACGGGACGATGTTATTTAGCGAATTCAAAGATTTATTTTGTTATCCACATTAGTTAAGGTAAATTTATTTTCAGCTGCCTTAAATGGTAAAAATGAGTCTGCTGTGAATACAAGATATTATTTTTTACTAGTCACATTTTTTGGCTTAAACTACTCAAACGTAGAGCTTAATACAAATTTCTATTCGTCCAAACCAGGTCAGACCTCGAGATCTCTGCGAGCCACTTCCATCTCGTGATCGTACTTCTCCTCTTCGAGCTTCGCGATACGCTGATGATAACCGGTAATGATGCTCGTGAGAGCCGCTACAAAACCAACCAATATTACTCCCGCTATCTAAGCTCACCGCCTCCCTAATGGTAACCTTCACCGGGAACGCTCGCGGGTAAGTTATGTAGGAAGTAAGTAAGAGTGTGAGTCTCAGATAGAAATTTAACAAATTATAAGATATATGTGAGTACTTTTGTGTAAGTTCAACAACTTTAGCTAGAAGAGGAAGACGCAAAAGAAATCAAGAGGCCATTTAATAAAATGACCGCTCACATCAATGGATCGCACGATCCAATGTTAAAAGAAACGAAGTAGAGAAACACGCACTTTGACATCACAACGTTAAACAAAGAAATTATTGTAAGTTTTGTAAGTTTGTCAATATATAGGGCCTCCATAGTGGCTTGTCTCGCTACCTCCATATCTTTCCTCTTTACGATGTATTCCAGATCAAACTTTTCATCCTCGAGCTTGGCAATGAGGGAGTGGTAGTCTTTGCAAACCCTCTTAATTGTATCTATAATTCGAATACATAATTTATATGGGTTACAGTGTTGGGAACATACAGCGATCTGGAGATTGCTGTAATGTGTAGTGTATTTTATGATACTTCTGAAACCTGGCTATATAAATTGATTTAATGGTTTTCTGCTTTTAAAAAAATTTATGATAAATTAAGTAATACAATATTGTCACTGGTGTGAAAACGTATACATGATAAACATTTACCTTCGTTTGCATCGTCAATGTTCTTGGGTTTACCGCACCTTTCCTCGATGATGCGCCTCCTTTCTGCTGCTTTGCGTTCCTGTTCTTTCTTTAATTCTTCGGCGGCTTTTTTACGCAAGAGCAACTATAGAGACATTATGACAATATAAAATAATCCTGATTTTCTTTCATAAGTTACACAAAAGTGTCTTGATACTTACCCTAAGCTTCTTCTTTCTTTCAGGGGTCATGAAACCTTTCTTCGCCTTCTTGGCCTTGGAGGCTTCCTCCATGCGCTTGCGCACCTCAGCACGCTTGCGGTCGATTTCGGCCTGTTTGGCCTTCTTCGCCTGAAGGTATTGTGATAATAATGAAATCGGATGTCAAACTTTATTGTCATTTTGTGAATAAAAAAATTGTGAAGAAGTAATGATATGTGTGTTTTGAAGCTAATGATTTGATTTTATTCTAAGATTGTTATCATAAAAAATGAAAATATTCTCGCAAAAGTTTACTTGTAAAAGGTTACTTGTTTTTAATAAATTTTAAGAAATATTCTATTTCGCGTAATGTTGAAAAAATTATTTATTGTCTTCATTTTCTTCTTTACTTTACCTCCTCGAGACGCTTTTTCTGTAATCAAAACAAAATGAAATTAGAAATTATACTGTGTTCAATAAAATATTAATCTGCATTTGTGTTATAGTGAATTTTAGTAAGTACGTAAAGTATAGTGACATTAAAATGTGTGCATTTTCTTTTTTATAGTGCAGATTTAGTTATTCGATATGTGTGAAATAGAATAATTTAAATGTGCACAACATTTAGTTGCTGCTTGATTGTAAATCATTAATTTATGTTGTAACTACTCTTTAATATTTTAATTTAAATATATATTGCATTAAATTATTAGTAAGACTGGTGAACATATCGTGTAGTTACTGTTATTTTTAAACTTATTTTATTATTATATTATATCGTTTAAAATATTAAATTTTAGTGTGTATGTATCGCCATTTCAGTTATTATTGCAACACCTAGAAAAAACTTACAATGTTTTCTTTGCTCTATATGTATATAAAAGAATCTCTGTGAAAAGTATAGTATATCATGAAAATTTTGGGTATTTATATGTTTCAGAAATTATTTTCTCGAAATTATCTAAACGCTTATGATAGTTCACTGTGATATGCTTTTTTATTTACCAAAATTTAGAATTGTTAATAATTATGATTGTGTTGTAGATTAAGTATTTAATTTTAAACTTAATTATCACATCCAATATAATTCAGAATAAGTAAATAAATGCAATCACATAATCTTATAATGTTTCTTCTGTAAGGACAAATATCCATAACCATTAAGGGTTGAACATTTCTAAGAAAAGTAATCATTTTAATAAATAATGTAAATATTGTTTCTGAGTCTGAATTCCTGGAAGTTCTGTTCGAGTAAATGTGTGTCAGTGTAGTGTTAACGCAGTTAGTATCTTACCTAAGTCTCGAGGAGAGAAAGTATTCAATACTGTTGAACGTAGCCATCATCAGCGCAGCACCCAGATGTCAATTGTTGTATTGAAGGATCGCAATGAAAAAAGAAAATAATGAAACGATGTTAGTATTCAGCAATAATTATTTCTAATATATTTTACTAAGATCTAACGATACTTGCAACACTTACAAACAATATATATAATGCTTTAAAAATAATGAAAAACTTGTAAAATAAATAAATACTTAAATATGGTTTATAAAATAGTTAAATATGTTTCAAAATAAAAAAGTGTAGCGTACCTAAAAGACTATGTCACTTTAAAATTAAACTCAGCATTATATGTATAGAGTAGTCAGTCAGTGAATTTTCGTTGATTTATAAGTGTGTTGATCCTTACTTAAATGTAGTACAATATAAAAAGCTCTTTCACAATATAATTACATTCTGCCTTTTGAAGTTACTTCAAATCTTACCTCACTTCATCATCCGCCATTGTGTGTGTATTGTTTGGGTGTCCTGTAATAGAAAAGTATTGGTAAAATATTTTAGTATAACATAAACACGCAACAACAGTTGTTGACACTCACGTTAATATATCTATTTTATCCGTACTATCAATCAAAGCTAACTTTTTTATGTACAAATTAAAAATATTTTGACACGAAATATATTTTAACACTTTTATTTATCTCAAAATCTCTTTGAAAGTTCTTAAGTTGTATATTTGTAATAATGGCGATTTTGTAAAAATGATATTGCTATTTTGTTGCATTGCATTAACGATACCACACTGTAACACTTTGTGCGTGCTAGTAATAAATTGAATAATGCGATTTTTATGTAGTGGTTTAAAATGATTTATATTGTATTTTTCCCCGCATTTCATAATATAGGCAGATTTACGTGTATATCCATTTACTATCTAAAATCATAATTTATCTTCTTACCATGTATAAGTCATGAGGGAGACTATTATATCGCATACCTTTAATTTTTTTTATTGTATTTCAGTTTCAAAGAAAATCTTTGCCTTAAAATTTCAAGTTACCTTCTAATTGAATTTATAAATATGCTTATGATTTCCTTCGGGAGTTTTAAGCTTTGAAGACTTTATTAAATTCTAAGAGCAAAATATTTTTAAAGTATTAACAAACGTTAATAAGATAAATTAATAATTTAAATCTTTAATGAAAAAACTTAGTTTTAACTTAGTAAGTTTATACGAGTATCATACCAACTAGTAATATATTATGAGGTTTAATAATTTTATAAAATAGGAAATTTTTGGATGAGCTACACTGTTATTTGAGACTATTTGGAAAGATGCCAAATTCCCCGACTAGAACTGATATTTGATATTCCCAAAGATAATGATCTGCATAAATTTTATATATTTTATAGCCGCCTATGGTCTTTTGAAACGATTTCAACTTAAAATATGTCGTGAACTGTGTTTGCAATTTTGTGTTAAAAATTGCATGGAAATGTGTTCATTTTCCATTGAAATGTAGATCAAACGTAAATACATATGTTCCGTAATTAGTTCGGGCGAGTTCGGGTGATTTCGCGCGGTTTCATCACAGCCAGACCAGAGCGCGCGCGACTGAAATAGGTTGGCGCGCACGCGCATCCTAATTTGGTCGCAATCGCTCTACTTCGGTTACATGCGCTTCGGACGTCGAAAGTGACGGACGTTAATGGTGTAATAAGAAATTGATTTATTCTAAAATGCGTTATGCATGATGTATATTTTTAGTTTCGGAGAGAATATTCTTACGGCTTTTAAATATCAAAAAGTATCAATTACAAATAAATGGCTACTAGAAGGTCTAAGATTAAGAATAAAGTAAGGCTAAAACAAATTTCAAAATCATAAATTAGACCTATATTTATAATATTTGAATAACTTATTATTGAAAATAAAAAATATTGACAAAAATAAGAATTGTTAGAGATACTTAAAATGAATTTTAAAGTTTGAGGAGGTCACTGTAACACTTTGTGTAAATTAAAAACCACCAAATTTCAACGTCACGTTCTGAAACCGGAAGCCAAGGCTTGACAAGTATATGATCCGTAGTTTCTTATAGCATACTTTTGTCACATGAAGCTAAAATTAACGGGTAATCCATATATGATGTACAAAATTAGTGTTCATTGGCTAATTACGGTTAAGATACGCAAAATACCCCGGATAAAGTTTCACACGAACGTATGGTATCACATATATACACACACGAACGATGCATCACGGCGATCCATTACAGATGACGTTGATATATCACTTCACTGACCGATTGATGCACTCAGAAATCTTTGCGCATTGATTTAAGTTAGTAAAATTTAAACTCCACGGAAACTCACCTAGCGCAAGAAAAAGAAGATGGCCCTACAGATGGTTCAGCCAACACGAGCCACAGTTGCTGACTGGCGGTCGGCGGGCGGCAAGGTGCGGCGGGCAATGCGTGGGCGCCGCCCCCGCCCGCCCTCACGTTCCCCCGAACTCCTCCGCAATCCTGCGAGACTCAATACAACCCCCGGCCTCTTCTGCTTGCGCACAGACATTTTTAGAGCAGTGTCGTTTTGACACCAACACCGAAATAACACAGCGTCTTTGCTCCATACGAAATTCAGTTTTCTAGTAAACATCCACCGTGCCGTGTCTCTGTCGAACGAATTTCTTATAATACCTGGATTCGCTAAAATAAATGTTATTCACTGCTTACCTTTAAAACTTTTACGTAGTTTTCCTTTATTTTTAGCCTACTTACGAGTCTTATGTTAGATTTTAATTATAGTTAAAAATAGTACCAACCGCCATTATTTTATTACATACCTTGGTACGAAAATTTGGTTTCGATGTATTGCTTAGAAAAATAGCATAATGTATAGAAACAGTATGCTTAGTTATTTGAAAAATATAAAGCACAAATATTACGAAATAAGCTAAATCTGCTTCCTGGGAACTCAAATTAAGTACATTTAAAATTTGAAAACTTTCTCGATTACAATAGCTTCTTAACTTCGAGCGTGCAGGTAAAAATGGTAGTGAGAAATATACGATGCGATCTAATGATCAAACTTTCAGGTTTATGTTTAAATTTACGTTCATCTTAGGAAGATTAGAAGTTTATCCGGTTCTTACCGTTTTCCGTACGTTACTCTACTGTCGACATCTTAACCGTTTTCTGATATGGTTAGGTTAGGTCAGATGTTATATAAACCATTTATATTATCATTTGATTGATTTTGAAATAATAAATTTTCTATTAACTCATATTACAAATTGTGCTAAAAAGAGGTACACGCTGCTTTACAATATCTCAAAAGAAGAATTATATCTTCCTATATGTTATGTTCTTAACTGTATTTATTACACGTATTTCCATCCCTGCCCAAGTTCTCAAGTAAATCAAGTTCCCAATTGAAAAGTGAACCCAATTCAAAAGTGCGCCTTGAATTGTTATGTGAATGCATATAGCGAGCCTTTAAAATTACATCCTACATAAACAAATTTATGAACTAAATGCTGGTTTAACCATACAAATTAATAAATGTAAATACAGTACAGAAATATATTAACACTCGGCTTTTACCAAGTTCTCTTATTTCTGTTAAACTTTTATTTCTGTTTTATGCTTTTTAGTAAAAATAATAGTTTGTTTTTAATTTTTAATGTTGATTGCGGGCTGGTTTTATTTTATAATTGAAAAATTTTGAAGAATTTATAACAATACGGGGATAATTATTTCTTATATTTATCCAATTGTGGTAAATATAAAAGAGACAACTTAAAATATAACAGTACTCTTTAAAAATAAATAAAACATTTGAAGATCTCAATAAAAATTTTATTTGTACATACTAGTTGGGCATATATTCTGGTCTAAGAATCTCGTTGTAATAATTAATAATATTAAGTAGTTATGATAATGAATGATTTATTTATCTTTATTAGATAGACTGGATTTACTAAAGAAATAGTTCATCCTAAAAGGAAGAAAGCTAAATATAAAATAAGTATAGGCCTATACTCACTTCACTGGACATCGAACTTTTTTCCTGCTGAGTTCAAGTCGAGTCAACTACCATAAATTCCACACAGAGATCATGAAATTTGCGTAACCTTTCAGTATCTTTTAAATTTCGTGTCCAAACAAAATAGTATTTGAGTTCTACTACTGGTGAAAGATTTTCTAAAACTTTTCAATTGTTTCAGAAATCCTGCAAACTTTGAAACATATTCATATACTTTATCTATTTTTACTAAAATACGCTTCAGCCTGTAATGTATCACTGCTAGGCATAGATTATGACTAGCCCGTTGGCGCAGTTTGTGACCCTGCTTTCTGCTCCGAGGGTTGTGGGTTCGATTCCCACCCCGAGTCTGGGTGTAATATAAATATTTATTTATATATTTATATATGTATTATTTATAAGTATGTATATCGAAAAAAAATAATACGTAGCTATGCCAGTCGGCTGTTACCTATAACACAAGCATTAAGTTGCTTACTTTAGGAACAGACGACCGTGTGTGGTGTATTGTGTAGATATTATTATTATTAGATTATTCTCTTTCCCCGTGTTCAAATGTGGGGTGACGTATATATTCCCTACTATGAGTAACGATCGCTATCAAGTGTACATGATAACAACCAGGACCGACGTCTTAACGTACTCTCCAAGGCACGGTGAGTAGACCCACAAGGATTGCACAAACATCCAGACCACGGCAAAAATCTGTATGGCCAATATGAATATTTGTCATGTGCGGGGATCGAACTCGAAACCGCCAGCGCAACAGCCACAAACCAGTGCTATGATCGTTGCACCAACGCATCGTCTACGGTAACGGTACAGTAGTAGAATAGCAGGCACAAATTGGTTTTAACGAGTACACAGGGTGAAAGGGGAAGAAACCCCTAGTACTCTATAAATTAAATAAATGTAATTGTTTTCAACAAAGTTACATTTTTGCAGCTCTCTCTAACCTACTTTGATATATTAGTATGGAATCTGATCACGTTTTGTGTGTAAAATTAGAACAAGGTAATTAATTCAATTCTACTAATTTACGTACAAAACGTGATGTAAGTATTTCAAAGGCATTATTATAACTCTTTTCTATTAATAAGTTAGCTTTTAGCATTTAAATTTATGCTTATTAAATTTGGTGATTTTTCGTTATATTAACACGTTAAAAAAAATATTAACACCTTTTAAAATATGTATAAGTTACTTCTAAAAAATCATAATTTTGCTAGTGTATGTCCGGTTAACATCAGCTCTTCTAGAGACTAGTCGAAAGAAATAAAGAAAAAAGATGATGAATAAAAGAAATCCATTTTAGTGTCCGGTTTAGGAACAATTTTGGCCAAATTTTATCAAAATCATTGTCTAAGTCACATAAAAGCATTGTAACCATTATTTGAACGCGCTAATCTCAACGACTACTGGTCCGATTTGAAAAATTCTTTCAGTGTTAGTTAGCCCATTTATTGAGAAAGGCTATACGCTATATATCATAACGCTATGACCAAAAGGAACGGAGCACCAATGAAAAATGTTTCAAAATCTTGTTTGTTAAACATGTAAACAGTCAAAGTTTTGTAAAAATCATGTATGACAGAACTGTTCCTATTCCACGCGGATGAAGTCGCAGGCAGAAGCTAGTATTTTAATACAGATTTTGGAACCCCTTACACACACACTGCTATACGAACGTATGGAAGCTGTAACTTATTTAACATTTTAATAACATTTAATAATCACTGCACGTATTAAAATAAGGATAAAGTCACCCTAACGCTCTGTATCCTTAACAGCGTTGTGTCTTTGTCTTGTGCTGTTACAATTTCAGTTAACTAACAGAATAATTTATATAATATAAACTATTTACGCTCTCTTATTCTTTCAGTGCCCATTTTTTTCATAATTTTTACTTAATTTCAATAGGAAATAACTAACTAAAAACATCGTCAATCAAGGCACCAAACTCAACATTAGTATCTTAAACATTTTTATTAATTTATATATACACTAGCTGCTGCCTGCGACGTCGTCTGCGTGAACGCTATACAGCACCAAAAATACCTACGATTATACCTTTTAAAATAATATTCATTTACCCGTTTCTTCTTTACATTTCATATCTACAGCAAAATCTCATAGATGGCGCTGCTTTAAAATTATGTTTATCGGCTTATATTGCGTGATTTTTATAATGTGAAGCTAGCTTATATAGCATGGTTATTAACAACTACAAACAAATTTGAAGTAAATCGATGCGGTACTTTTAGAGTTTATCCCGGACATACATACAGACAAACACACAAACAGATAAAAATTCTAAAACTATATTTTTTTCTGTGTTTCCAGAAAATTATAACCTGGGGATCTTTAAGTCGCGAGTGAATAGGTTACTTCTAGGTAAGCGTGCTCCATCTTAGACCGCATTTTCACTTATCATCAGGCGAAATAGTGGTCAAACGCAAGCCTATCATTGTATAAAAAAAAAATTTTGGCTTCGGTATCGATTGTAGATCACACCCCAAGTATTCTTTTAAAAAAATATTCAATGTACAGTTTTGACTTTCCTACCATTTTATTATATATATATATATATATATACTAGCGAACCCGGCAGACGCTGTCCTGCCCGGACAACAGCTACCAAATTTAATTGCTTACATACCCATAGCAGCGCCACCTACCGGGTCCAATTGAGATAAAATCTACCCTATCTCCCAAGTTGGACCAAATTACAGATGCTTACAAAAATTTGATAAAAATTCGTTCAGTAGTTTCAGAGTTACGTACTGATAGCAGCACCACCTACCGAGTCCAATTGAGATTAAAACTACCCTATATCCCAATTTGGACCAAATCACAGATGCTTACAAAATTTGATAAAAATTAGTTCTGTAGTTTCGGAGTTTATCGCCCACATACATCGTGACACGAAACTTTTATATGTATAGATACATATATATACACTATGTTATGTATATACAATATACATATGTTTCACTATGCTTATTTATAACATTATGTAGTTATCTACACGTGTAACAGCATACTTTAAATAATCACGTTACTTAAAAAGTTTTCGATCCTAAATGGTAATATATTATAAAAAATGGGCGCCGTAAAAGTATGTAACTTTTGACTTTCACCAACCAAATTACAAACTTTGTAGCATTAAATCTTGTAGAAACAAAACATAAGCTGCCGCAAAATAACAATAACAATATCTAAAAGACGCCAAAAAAACATTTATCTTATATATATTTTATTTAGAGCTTTACAATAAAAACACAAAAGAAGAGCCCTTGAATGAAAACTCATATATCTATCACATCTATTATTATAGCCTGCAGCGCGACAACCAGTGCCGTGACCACTGCGCCAACGATTTGCCTAAATAGTAATAATTTTCTTTTCTTGTCCAATAATTAGTATATTGTTGCACTTGGATTTCAATGTGTCATTTTTAAAAGAATTCAAAACAATTATTCATACATTTTCACATTATTTCAACGCTTCGTTGTGTCGTACTCGCTCAGTATAAAAAATACAAGCAATGACATTTGAATTGTTATATACAAGATTGAGTCTAAAAAGACTTACCAGTCTTGAGTAAATATTTTAGTATAGGATATACATATGTAAATTTTAGTGTTTCAGACAATGAAGTGCTTATTAATCTAGTCCGTTAAGCTATTCGATGTTACAGGACGAGCAGGGTCTTTACCTTAATAGAAGAAATATAACTGTGCTAAAAGCTGAATATTGTCCACAATTTCTATTTAATTAACAAAAATTACCCTAAAATCATTAGCATCAAACACCAGGTAAAATCGATTTTTTAATGTTATTATTCCAAAATTGTATATAGGTACTAAAATACTCAGTATATCCATTTGCCGAGTTTATATAATGTATTTGACGTCAAAATAATACACGAGGACATTGCAGAATTATTTAGAATGGATTAAAAAATCATCTTTTATATTTATTTTCTATATTTTACAAAAATATTTGAAAGGCTACACTTCAAAGATTGCAGTCTACTATAACACTTATAGAACATTTTAACAAACTTAACTGAATTGATCTGAAATAGTCAGTAAATATCTCAGAATTGAACGGAAACTTAAAACATCAAGCTATTCCACTGTGAATCAGCAGATATTTTTGCTTTACAAAAATTACGAGAGTTAATAGTTGTTTGTGATAACAGTTTTACAGCTTGCTGTCCATAAGATGGTGGGATGAGCCACAAGAATCAGTGTAGAAATAATTACTTGTATTAATATAGTTGTTCGTTCCGGACGGAAGTTTGATACTGCGAACATTGTCATCAATAGGGCCACAAGATCAGGAGGTTTCATTACTATGTGTATTGTAATATAGTGATCGGCTCTTCTAAGTATTCCGTAGAGCGTAGACAATATTTTACGATAACGTAAGTGTATTGTAATGTTAATTATTACTATTAAGATTATACGTAGAAAGTCAGTGTATATTTTGTTTGTTAATATCAAAAATTGAATACTACAAAACTTTATTCTTCTTTTTACATATAAAAATGTCTGTTCTAAAGTAATTTGATATTAACGGTTATGTACCTAGACCTTTAAACTGAATTTTCAGGCAACCGTATTTATTTCAGTAGTCGGTGTAGTATTTTTACCGTATTGGCAATGTTCCATTCAAACCAAAATAACAATGTATACTAATTCATTGGCTGTTAATGCTCAATGTCGCAAATCCTTTAAAGATGACGTTAATAATAAAAATTATGTCAAAACAATAATATTAGTTATTTAAATGTTGGTAACTCCAGTTCTTGCTATAATGAATTGATGTAATTAATATTTCAATTGTAATTAATATTTCAACAATCTAAGAAGAAAACGTATTTAAAAAATTATAACTGTCAAAAATAGGCATTTAATATATGCTGAATCTTTCGAAATTATTTATTTTTACTTTCAACTATAATATAATTTGACAATGCGTTTATAGAGCATGTACCCTACATGAAGAGTAGAAGCTAGCGTACCAGCAGAAAAATTACAGTTACATATTCAATTCATCTAGATGTAATAAATAATAAATGTTTTATACTCAACGGCCCCCAGTAGGATTTACTCCTGTGTCGGGGGTCCGGAAACACACACAATGCACAAGCATAAAAATAAAGTCTTGCCTTTAATCTTGTTATAAAGAAAAGAAAAAGTTGCTGTTGTTGCACGTACCATTTTTTACTACTACACTGTGGTAATTTTATACATTAATATAAAACTTTTAAAAATATATAAAGCTTATTCGAAGTGATCTCCATTGGCTGCGGTAGATTCCTTTAAACATTGAGGCCAGTTATCGATAGAAGCACGCACTCTTTCAATGAAAAAATTCTTCACTGTCACTCGTATGGATTGTTTTAGGGACTCCGAATTATCATGACATTTATAACAAGCCATACTCTCTAAAACTGACCATAGATCATAAGCCAGTGGGTTAAAATCGGAACCAGGTGACGGCCAGTCTTCAGCTCTGATGAAAAACCGAACGTTGGTTTCTAACCAAGGTTGGGTGGATTGAGCATTATGACCCGGCGCCGAGTCTTGCTGAAAAGACCATTCTTGGTTGTTGAAGATGGTGTTGTTAACTACCTTCTCAAGAATGGTATCTTGATGCACTTGTGCCGATGTTTTGATACCCTTTTCATAAAAATATGTCTCCAAAAGACGGAATCTCCGAATAAAGGAGGTATTCCGGTATCGACACTTCTAATACTATCAACATCTAATCAATCTAATCTACGCGCAAATTTCAGTCTTGTGAACAAAACATTCGTAGATAACGTCCACTCCGCAAAATAAAAATAAAAAACATGATAACCGTTTTAAAGAATTTTAGTAATGAAAATAACCATGTTATTTTAAAATCTGATAAAGATATTTTCTGCTCTATTCTATAATTAATGGTATAAAAATTACTTAAGTTTATATATCTTATTCGAATCGTTAAATACATACTGAATTATAAATAAGTAGACGTACAACTTTATAATACATAAAGAAATACCATCTATATCGAATATCCTAATGATTTTCTTTTGTGAGTAATAAATCTTTCCCATTCTCTTCGTTTCGTGAAGTTTTTTTTTTTGTTGGAGTTTCTGGTTTTGTTTAAATACAACTTTCCGTTATACTACTACAAATTTACCTAAATGAGATTACCTAATCCAAAGTTATGTGTTGTGGAAGTAACAAACAGTTTGTAGTTTAGTGATTGAAAATTTGAATTGGACCTTTTCTTAGCGTTACGATTTTTGCTTCAAATTTTGAATGAAAAGTGAAAAGAATATTTTCATCTTCTGATATATATAAATATATATATTTCCCTTTGACGAAAATATTATTATTACAAACGATGTATTAAGTGCTTGTGGTAATTTAGCTCAATAACAACTTATATATAGATATATTGGACATAGGTACGCTAAGTCAACTCTAATATTAATAAAAAATTGACATTTAGTCTATTTGTATTATAAAATATTTTGTCTTATTTCTCGCAAAAACTCCGAAATTATAAATAGTTAATCATTCGAATATTTCGATTATTCAAATCATTCGAATATTCGAATAATTCGATTCCCGCTCACGACAGACATTTGTTCTTATTTCTTTATAAATAAACAAAATGCGTTGCTCTGAAAATAAGAGTTTTTATTTATATAATTAATACAGTAAGAATCATAAATAATAAACATAAATTGTCGTTTATTGTTATTATTATTAATTATAATTAATTATGTTATTTTCGTATACGAACGATCGTTTCGATCAATTTTATTTGCAGATTAATATAATGTATTCTTTATACATTGAAATTAATATATTTAATAAACTATTTTTGGTAAAATCTCAGAAGCCCATAACGTTCTTGTTCAAGTGTATTTTGTTAGATGACATTTTTATTTAAAACTTACTAACTTTTATTGGTAAACATTTAAGATCATACGCATACAAAATTGGCAGAATTAATAGTTAGAAATTCACTGACTTTCCTGTAACTATAATTATGACAACATTATCTAATTGAAGTGCAGTTAAGGCTAAAAATATGCTTTCATAATTCTGTACACCTTAGCACCGTTTTTGCTTTTCTTATCACATGTAGAGTAATTCTTTATGTAAATTAATTATCAGTTTTGATAAAAAGATGGCGTGATTTTAATAGCCTAAAATTCTCTTTTTGTTTTGATTAGATATTTGATATTAAGAAATCAAACAATTGAAATTTCCAGCAAAATGATACAAACTTAAGCAATGTATACAAATACATATGTGCTTACAATCGGTCCCTAAGTATAAGCATAAAATAAAACGTTCGGTTAGCAACTTGTGATCTAGCTACTCTAGGTAGACTATAACACAATGATCGACTAGTTTTCAAACTTTTACTACAAGTATTAATATATAAAAAATTCTGAACACTTTGAATCGGAAGAGCTAACTCTCTGTCTATGTCAAAACTTACTGGACCGTGCATTGTCCATTCGAGCGTATGCGATCCAACAAAAAATGCTTTATCAATACTATTAAACGAGCAATTCTTGTATATATATATATATATAGTCTGAATCTCGGAAACAGCTCCAACAATTTTCATGAAATTTAGTACGCAGGGGGTTTCGGGGACGATAAATCGATATAGCTAGGATTCATTTTTAGAAAATGTCATTTTATTCCTGTTTTAGCCAACGAAAAAATGGCTGCAATATCGTTGGAATACGAAGGTAAATTTCGCAATTGTCAATAAAGTTGTACGCGAAAAATCGACCGGTTAAGAGCGACCGAGAAGACCACGGTGCAAATCCCCATGTCAATCGATTATTTTTATCCTTTTTTTTCTAATTGCACTCATGATTTTTTATTTAAATAATCAGTTCATATTTTTTTATGATTATGTCGGTAAAATGGGAAAATATTATTCATATTTTATCAATATGTAATTCGTATTTAAATATAATTTCCAAAAAAAAAACACGATTTACTAAAAATACCGGTCACCAGGTACTTTTATTTAAAAAACATATTTTATTTTTTGAAACATGTTCTGTGACTGACAAAAACTAGTCTCCCATATGTTAAATGACATCTTTTTTTATTGTTCGGTCTGAATGGATTGTTCAGTCGTTTTGGGTTTGAATGTTATTCGTATTACAAACAAATCACCTCACTCCATTTGCTATAATAATTATTACAAAACATCATCAATCCGAAGGACCTATCTCACTGGTTGCTGATAATGTTTATCTCGCACATAGGTTAAAATTAACTATCCATTAACTTATAAGAGGATAAGCTCTTTGTACCTTTTTTACTCGAAATACAACTTTTTCACTGATGGCAAAAAGAAAAATTTAATAAAAAAGCAAACATTGATGGTGTATACAAAAAAATATATATTTATCCGTGTATACCGTTACACGTAGGATATTCAACCTTATGAAGATCCAATGAAACTTGCCCTGAATCTACAAAAAGCAATTAATTCGAAACTCAAAATCTCTGTTGATATTTTGTTTCCCGTAATGAATAAGTAACGAAAAACTGAAATACAAGACGAAGAAATATAATACCGCCAAACGTTGCTGAGCCTCAACAAATATTGAATTTCGCAAGTTTGTGGAAGATCACAGAGGTCGTATCGTTGTTTACCTTATCCTTTGAAAACGTTCAACGTTCGACATTCATTAAAATTTTACGTTGGAAACACTTTACTAGCAAATATGTACACATTATATATTAGTGTCTGCTGTGTTCCGTTGTAAATAGGGGTTGGTGCCTATTTGGTGCAAAGTGGAATTTTAATTTTGCATTAAAATTGTAGGATTTTGAAGAAAATTTAGCAGCCTGTCTGTACAATATTTAAAAGTTTCCAACGAAGAAATAATATTCTATGCATTTTAAGTTTGCATACTTAGTTGTAGCACGTTAATATAAAAAAGCCCGTGGGAAATTTGAAATACTAAGTGTGTTTAGTAGTATGGTGTAAAAGGTTCCTAGGAACCTGTTAAAATTAATCATTAGTTAATTTTCAAGTGACGATAGAGAGATGAGATGAAGATTAGATTCGGATGAAGATATGCGATTTCTGTAAATTTTTATTGTTTTATTTAAGAAGACAATAGTTTATACATATTTAATGATATTTTCTTAAATTTCAAATGTATAAGATTCTATGTTTTTATTACAATTTTATATCCAACTAGCTGCGTTGTGTCAATAGTTAATCACTACATACTATAAAACAAAGTCGCTTCCTGCTGTCTGTATGCTTAGATCTTTAAAACTGCGCCACAGATTGTGATGTGGTTTTCTTTAGTAAATAGAGTGATTCCAGAGGAAGGTTTATATGTACATGCATAATATAGTAGAGGAGCACTGATAATTTTAGAGGTTACTAATATGATGTCGTAAATAAAAACTTTTTTGCGCTTAAATTGAAAATATTTATTTTATATTTAGTATCAGTATTGCTATTACTGCATTAGCTCTGTAGTTATGGCAGAAAAAAATATAGCCACCCCCTCTCTTCCCGTGGGTGTCGTAAGAAGCGATTAAAGGATAACAGGTCCACTACCAATTTGAGACTTAAAAAGCCGACCGATAGTGGGATAACCATCCAACTGCTGGCTTTGAAATACACAGGCCGAAGACGAACAGCAGCGTCTTCAGTGCTACAAAGCCAGCCCTGCGGTCACTAACCCACCTGCCCAGCGTGGTGACTATGGGCACCACACAATGAGTTCATGTCATTTTTGGTGCGAGCTTGTGGAGGCCTATATCCAACAGTAAATTGCGATAGGCTGAAGTGATGATCAGCTTTGCATCCATATGAAGCCGGGGCGGGTCGCTAGTAGTAAAATATTTTTTTCTGGTGATCATTATGTTTGTGTTTTTATTTGTAACATTTGTTCATCTTTGTGATACGACGCTTTGTGAGGAGAGCGTTAATGATTGCCCCACAGTTTTATACTAATGTAGTTATTATCGTTATAAATTGTTTTTGTTATGTAACAAATATGTGAAATAAATAAATATTATATTATAATTATTATAAATGTAACTTTTTCCCAGTGATGGCTTTTTTTTATTTTATTTTTTCTTTTTTTTTCTTATAGTAACCTTCCGTGGGACTTAAGGAACATATAAAAAAAAATAATTAGCGAAATTTGTCTAGCTATTCTCGAGTTAGGCGCTTAGCAACATTCATTTTTATTTATATAGATTTTATACCAGAATCTTTAAACCGACTTCAAAAAAGGAGGAGGTTACTCAATTCAACCGTATATAGATTTTTTTTATGTTTTAGGATAACTTCGTCGTTTATGAACCGATTTTTTATAATTCTTTTTTTGTTGGAAAATAGATATCCCAAGGTGGTACCATGATAAGGAAACCACGATCTGATGATGGAATCCCAGAGAAATCGAGGGTAACCCTCGAAAATCGTTGTGACGACTAGTACGTTTGTTAATTTTTTTCGTCTACTTATGTTGTATTAATTGTCGATATAATTGAAGTCGGTTTTTTTTTCGTTTGCTAGCAAACACAATTATAATACAACGTCACAACTCAACACTATTATTCTAATTACATTTTAAATTGAAGTTCTTTAGCTTTATTTCTCTTTCATATTATGTAAGCGATAAAACGAATATTCTTTCTGAAAGAGAATATTTTCATTAAAATACATATGACAATTTTACGTTCATACTAAGCTTGAATTGAATAAGAAATAAAAGGAAAGTTTAATAACGGTACGTAGCATAAGTATCAATCTACAATTTACATATAGTAAAAAATTATATTTTCTTTTAAAAAGTTATCTCGAACTAAATACTATAAAATTGAATCATTTTTATGGAGACATCAAAACACAGAGCGTCAGTTAAAAATCGCTTAATGCATGTAATGTCGGTCTTGATAAAACAATTATGGCACCAAGGTCCACGAGAACATTAGCTGAAAACATTAAAATGTAATATATTATTTCGGTATACTAGTATTTGTAGTAGTAAGTTTTAATGTTAATTTCAAGATATTTACATTTCAAAAAATGTGAACCGTAGATATAATATAAGGTATTATTATATTTTTCAAATAAATTGCGTGACAAGAAACTGTACTGTGTAGAATTAAAGCTTAGCTGGCCACGTTGTTCTAATGCATTATCCGCCAATTATGGCGGATATAATATTTTATGTATAGATTGCGAAAACTAAGACAAACATGCTACATGAATATACAAGAAAATTCTTCATCATCGCGTTCAACCGTCAGTCATACTATCAAGTCGCCGACTGTATTTGTAAAGTATACATTTGTAACCTCTACAATTTTATGATTTTATAAACTGCTAAGAAGTAAGAAAAACGAAGACGAATGATGATTATGATGAAGGAAAAGGGGACATATACAAGAGAAACTGTATTTTATTATCAATAATATCAACAGTATCCAAACTATAAAAACCACTATCTATAGAGATGTTGATGTGAACATCATTAGAATATAAGTCCTATTAAATATTGTAAAATAAAACGTATATTGTTGAGTTAAGAATTTCGGTTCTTATAATACAATATGAAGTAGATAGCACAAATAATTAATGATAGTCACTAAAATACGATCGAATCACAGAATATCATGTCAACATAAATTAATTAAGTGAAAATAGATTCTGTTACAGAATGTTTCCAATATCGAGTATATCTCTGTGCCCGCCACAAATTAGTTACCGATTTCATTCCCTATCTGTAACAACAACAGATATTGCTTGGTATATATTTCGAAAACAGTTAAACGTTAAAATGAAATCAATGTTTCAGCTGAATGAAATTTATCTATCTAGAACTATTTCTCACTTCCTGTCTATTGAACTGAATTCAGTATATTAGAGATCTCTGTTATAGTTAATTATAACTATTTACGATTTATTTGGATTATTGAAATTGAATATGACACCCATCACGTATATAGGAAATCTTTTGTATTACAGAAAGTCGGCTTTCGATTAAATTAAAAATCATCAAAATCGGTTCATAAGCGACGAAGTTATCCCCGAACATACATAAAATATATATAGATACGGTCGAATTAAGTAACCTCCTTTTTAGAAGTCGGTTAAAAATTGCAACCAACCCCCCGCCCCCCATGCATGGTGACTATGGGCCAAACACGTGAGTTCGCGCCATTTTCGAACTTGTGGAGGTCTATGTCCAGCAGTGGACTGCGATAGGCTGAAGTAATGATGATGATGACTTGTTTTTCAAACAATTTTGTATACGTTTTTGTCAAATAATATGGTAGATAGTTATTTTTCATTGGGCTAATACACAACAATAATACATTGCAATAACACAGCACGGCGCTTAAATTAATACATATGATATTGCAGTATGATATATTTTGCTCACTTCTGTATTGATTAAAATGTAACCAGAATACTGTAACTGAGTTATAAGAATATCCTGTTCAATATCTGGAGCAGCCCGACTAGGAAATACATCGATTTTACAGAAGATCACAGCTAAATAATACTGCTTTCAAGCAGTGTTGTGTTCCTGTGGTAAGGTGACCAGAGCTCCTGGAGGGGATTGGAAGTAAGTTCGGCGACGCGCTTACGATGCTTCTGGTGCTGCAGGTCTATAAGCTACGGTTATCACTGAGCATCTGGTGAACCGTGCGCTCGTTTACCGACTTAGTTGCTAAAAAAAAAGTCAATATGTGAGATGAACAAATAACTCACGACCGAACTATCAAATATTACAATATTCTATTTTAAGCTTCAATAAAATAAAATAAATATAATATAATATAAAAATCAGATTTTTTAAGTTAATGGAATTAATTGCTTTCAAAATTATTAATAAGTTACTGTTTTTAGTTGTAAATTCTATCTAGAATCTCTTGTATATATTTAAATAGTATATTGCTTATAAACTGCAAAAATAAATCCTCTAAAACACAGACATAAGTTGTCTAAAACAGACGACGAGTGTGTGTGTTGAGCATAGCGATTTATTTATTGCACTCATTTCAATTACACTTTTAATATTCGCTTCAGCCTGTAATATCCCACTACTGGGCATAGGCTTCTTTCCCCATGTAGGAGAAGGATCAGAGCTTAATCCACCACGCTGCTCTAATGCGGGATGGCGGATATATTCCCTACTATGAGTAACGATCGCTATCAGGTGTACACGATAATAACCGGGACTGACGGCTTAACGTGCTCTCCGAGGCACGGTGGGGAGACCCACAAGGATTACACAAACACCCAGACCACGGCAAACACCTTATGGCCAATACAAATGTTTGTCATGTTCGGGGATCGAACCCGCAACCGCCAGCGCAACCGGCACAATCCATAGCTGTGACCGTTGCGCCAACGCGGCGTCTTTTAACTTTTAATATTACATTAACAATTTTTTAACTTTTAATAGTACATAAAGGTAAACAATGTACTAATGTCTTGGAAGTTGATTGATTTTCCACGGGCTATTCTCCGCAACTCGACGTCTTAGTGCGCCTATTTTGCGTGGTTGCGTTTGCGTTTGCGTTTGCGTGGTGTCTTGGAAGTTATTACATATTGTTGGCTACAGAACAAGTGAAAGTACGTTACTCTCAGATCTATTTGGATTCCAAATTGGAGTTCTTGAGCCCTAGGCGATTAAATTGGAAACAAGATGTGTTAATACTTACATACTACGCTGCTATCGGTTCGTTTATTTGAACTTGACTATATTAAAGCTTCATAATTAAAACTAGGTGACACTTTTACAATCACAAAGTTCCCTTACTTGTCAGACTGATTATTTATTTAACATTTTATACATATTGTCGCTCTTATTAGCTTTTTTATTTGATTTACAAAGTTCGTAACTATTTATAAATTCAACAAAGATTATTTAGCACAGTTATAACAACATCTTTAGGATGCTACTGCGGCTGCCTCCACATTGATCCGCGTCGCTTATGTTTGCCGAAGCTCATACGGATGGATATGAAGCACTAATTCGTAAAAAGGTTGGGTCATTATTAAGACGGTTGAGAGACAGCAGCAATGGCATCCTCAAGATGATCGCTTCACACACGGATTGTCCGATCCAACATAGGTTGATGTGCGTAGTAATAGGTAAAAGGTGACTTCTTGTTCTTTTATGTATTTGACATTGCACTGTGTTTCAAATAATTTATGAATATATTAAAAATTATTTTTTGTTTTGTTAATTAATTATTTAATTTAATAGGTTGACCTTGCTTATTGTTGGCATTAATAAATTATTGACATGAATTTTATTTAATCGGTCATGAATATTGTATATGTGTGTGTACTTTGATATATTTATCCTATGTTTTATTATTTTCCTATTTTTATTTTGGTTTTTTCTGTTTTTTTTTTATTAATTATGTTTATATACTGCTGTTTAATTGTATGAACTTTGTCTGAAATAAAATTATTATTATTATTATTATATTAAAATTACCCATGGTCAATATTAAGTCCAGAGTTACTTCTACTGAGTTAATAAATAAGAGATGTCATGCTTAAATTCTGGAGCAGACCGATAGGGGAAGTACCTCGAATTTACAGAAGATCAAAACTAAATAACACTTTCAAATAGTGTTGTGTTCCTAGTAAGGTGATCAGAGCACTTAGGGATTAGGACTAGGGTCGGCAACGCCTTTCCTATGCTTCTAGTGGTGCAGGCCATCAGTTGAGCTGTATGCTTAAAAAAAAAACAATCAAAATTCAAACTACATTATATATTTTTACCTTAATTTCAATGCTGAGTTTTGAGGACTGCATAAAACAAAAATCAACGAAATCGCGCAGTCAAAAGTTCTGAGGTAACATACATAAAAAATACAGTCAAATTAAAAACCTCTTCTTTTTTTGAAAGTCGTTGAAAAATAGACTAAACACGACAAGCGTACGTTGAAACGTTGAAAAATATTGTTAAACACCTTTCTATCTATTATATACATATAAAAATATCAGTCTATATTTTACTGTTAAACTGTTAATTGTTTTTGCTGCACTGTTTATCACATAAATTGTTTTTTTTTCTGTAAATAAATAAATAAATTTCAATACGTGTTTTCATATCATGAATATTAATTCACTTTATCAAAACGTATCTTTAAATGACAAAAAGACAAACGAAAGTAACGCCACGACGGCAGATAACCTTATATTAAAATTCAAGGTTTACAAAACAATATTAATATAATACTACATTTTTAAAATACATACCAGTATTAGTGCAGTTCTTTTAAAAACAGTACGAAAAATAATATCTAGTATGAATAAATGAAAAGCAAATTCGCCGATCACAATACAATGGTTTTTGAAAATGGCAATGAAAGCAAGGACTTCATATAAATTTTATAATAATAACACTCGAAAACCCCAAAGAGACTGAGAGTGAGATTAAAAACCTATATCTCAATAAGGCATACGTACATTGGTTATTGCTACCACATACCGATTACTGTCATATCATCCTGCAATAAGTCCCTAGTTTTCAAAGTATGCTATGAATAAATTTAGGAGACAGACCTCTGTGACACAGTAATATCAGATAGTTAACATATTTCAATCTTGCCGAAGTGTAGAAGATGCGAACTAGTCCATGGCGACCTCATTCTTTCTTTTACAGTCGCTATTTCTAGCGACGCGTCTTTAGACACATTAAAATAATCGTGTAACGTGTGTATCAAACTATAATTATATTTCTCTAGTTATAAGTTTCCCTCTTTTTCTCTCTTATTCTCTAGTTTAATTCCAATAAAACTTATGAAGATACTTCACGAGTAAGGAATTAAATTATTTATTAATTTTCTCAGAAATATTACGCTTCCATCTTCATTTACTTGAAAATTTATTAGAAACAAAATTGTGTTGAGCCGTGAAGTTCATTTCGCAACAAATAACTACAGCCTGTTCCGTTGAAACCGACGTGATACTGTAATTCGGTAAAGTCTGAGAAATGTATCCTCATGAAACGTTCACAAATAAAAGCTTTAAATCTCCAGAGAAATAGCTTTGAAAGGAAACACAAATCCAACGAGCTTTAAGGTAAATCCAAACATAATTTCGACCTATTTGTCATAGTACCGATTGCTCTGAATGAAAAAAGTATAAAGAAAAAAGTGTTTATATAATGTTTCAGCTCGAGGCGAAATGAAATCTGACAATCACATGTGTTGGTGTGAAATATAGAGGATATCAAATATAACAAATGCGAGCAGTAAAGACAAGCACGTGGTGCCGACTGACAGTGGATTAGGGCAATATGTTCGGTTTTTGTTGTTTAATCTTTGTACATAAAATAAAATAAATATTATATGCAATATATGAAAATAATTATATAATATATACATAGTCTTTTTTACTGGCGCAACGGTCACAGCACTGGTTTGTGGCTGTTGCGCTGGCGGTTGCAGGTTCGGTCCCCTCGCATGACCAACATTTGTATTGGCCATACAGATGTATGCGGTGGTCTGGATGATTGTGCAGTCCTTATCTTGGGTCTCCCCGCCGTGCCTTGGAAAGCATGTTAAGCCGTCAGTCCTGGTTATTATCATGTACACCTAAAAGCGATCGTTACTCATCGTAGGGAATATAACCGCCAACCCGAATTGGAGCAGAGTGGTGGATTAAGCTCTTATCCTTCACCTACATGGGAAAAGAGACCTATGCCCAGCATTGGAATATTACAGGCTGAAGCGATAGCCACAGAACTTGTCGGTCTAAGTTCTGAATTCCTGATGAAAACAGACATCGCTACAAACGAAATTAATTTTTAAATTTATAATGTAACTAGACTAGATAGGATAGCTCTTGCAGATGCACTTGCTTTGGGTTCGAGTAATTATTAAACTGACATTGACATTAAAGCTGATTTTTCCAGTCCGCGGTCTGTGTGTTGATGTTTTACATCTTATCTTTATATCTGGATAAATTTCAAGTCATAGTAGTATTATAGGAATTATTATTATCACAGAAAAACTATTCTACCATTAGTAAAAAACATCGAACCAAAAGCGAGTAAAATCAAGTGCAAAGATTATGAAAAATACATTGTCAGTAATAGCTTTATGAAAGTATATTTTTACTAGCGCCACCTACTCATAACATCCAGTAATCTTACGACAGGGAAGACAGCGCCACCTGTATTTAAAAGTAAGAACAACCAAGTCTTCTCTTAGACTGCTTATTACGGTAAAATGTAGAGTTTTCCCTGTTCCCACTACGCGTTTTTCCATGTCAAAGAAAGAGGGCGTTTTTTAGATTTTTTATGGGAAATTCTCATTTTGTTCTGTAAAATTCAAAAACAAGGCTAATTATCGTCTATTCTTTGACCTCTATTAGAAAAGCTTAACTCTATAATCTTTTATATGTTTTAAATAATTCACACAGTGATCGTCAATTGAACGATATAAGCTTTATCTTATTGTAAGTTTACTCATCATAGATAAAAGTTGATTATAAAAAATCGCAACTTTTCTGTATGATTTAAAATACAACTAATTTTAAAATAAATGTCAACCAATTGCATGTATTTCAAAAGTAAATGTCTTTCGATTAGTTTGATATAAATATATAGACAGAAAAAAAATATTGGATCAAACCTTGCTTTTTTTACATCATTATATTAATACATCATTTATATTACACCAGCTGCACGCACGAAAAGTGTCACGTTCCGCCTGAGCCTGAGCGTCCAAGTGCTCGCGGAACAAACGATAGAGCCCAAGCGTTGGCTTGTGACACATTTATCTCTCGTCTCGCATGACGTCAGAGCTAACAGTTCGAATAGTTCTGCTACTGGAACGCCGTCACACGAGCTTCTTCCAGAACTTAAATTACGTTAGCAAATAAAACTATCGTCTGGAAACCCACTTTACAGACAACCAATTTTTATTTGATACAAGTTCGTTATGATACATGTTAGAGTAAGGTTGGACCCAAGGGGCAGATCCTAGGCTGCGTTTACAGAGTAACGCCTTTATTTGGGTCACCTATTTTAGGATGCACATAATGTAAGGGGTTGGATCTAAAAATAAAATCTGGTTTGATTTTAATTATTATATTCGGTATACGATGACGAAAACATTTAATTATTATAATAATAATATTATTATATAACAAAATTGTAATAACCGCACGAAACTCTTTGTTTTCTTCATAAAATTAAAAACATAACAAAATAGCGCTGGCAGTTTCGTAATTGCGTTTTTATAAATTTCATGTTTAATAAAAAATATTTGATGTAATCAATCCAAAAAAAATTCGTTGTAAGATAAAGTGTGAGAGACCTATTTGTAATCTATATTATAAGTAGCCTCTCGCCCTTTTGTTTGTGTATATGACAATTAAAGAGATTCTACATAAGGTTGACCACTATTTTTTGCCAAACTTAAAGTTGGTCTTAACTTAATAAAAAATATAAGTGTATCATAAAAAGTCTTATTTAACATCACAAAGATTGAAAAGAAGACTTAGAAACTGTACATAATACTTAACGTAATACAATTGTGTTCAGACGCTCCCTCATTCGAATTGGAAATTGGACTGGGTCTTATGCTTGATAAGTAGTATATTATTCTTTTCAGAAGAAATTTTTTGCTAAATAATAACTGCGAGCAGACTTTGAATCACTTCGTCAAATATTTTTAAAATTTTATAGCAATTCATCGTCAAATTTTATTGTACTCTTTAGATAATCACTAACAAAAATAGGAAACAAAAAGAAATATTCGCAAATCAGTACAGTAACTTCGTCGAAAAGTGCATAATAAACTAAATACATTCATGGTTTTATTGTTTTCTAATGTTTCCGCGAATTTCACTAATTATAATGAAACGGCTATTTCGGATTTTATCGCGTTTTATTATGTTTTCTAGATGCCCGACGTTTCTGATACTTTACAGCAACCATGATCACCGGAGCACTGAGTAAATTATCCGAAATGTATAAATATAGTAAACCACGATAAAATTCGAAAAAGTTGTTTCATTATAATAATGTTGAGCTGGGGGCAGCTTAAAAAACTTTATATCATAATATTTGTTGAATATGGATCCTTTAAATATGAACCTTTCCAACAAAAAAATATCATCGGTTTGTAGTTGACGATTATATTAGTTAATACACAAAAATGTATAGATATAGGTGGTAGACTTAAAAAAAAAACCCTTGATGGAAGTTGGACAAACCACACAAAAAAACCAGTGTGCTTTAGATCACACTACGGAAGTAAAACTTTATCATTCATCATCATCATTTCAGCCTATCACAGTCCACTGCTAGACATAGGCCTCCACAAGTTCACGCCAAAAATAGCATGAACTCGTGTGTTTTGCCGATAGTCACCACGCTGGGCAGGCAGGTTGGTGGCCGCAGGGCTGGCCTTGTCACACCGAAAACACTGCTGCCCGTCTTCGGCCTGTGTATTTCAAAACCAGCAGTTGGATAGTTATTCCGCCATCGGTCGGCTTTTTAAGTTCTAAGGTGGTAGTGGAACTGTGTTATCTCTTAGTCGCCTCTTACGACACCCAAGGGAAGAGAGGGAGTGGCTATATTCTAACTACCGTAGTCACACAGCATAATAATTATAAGTAAAACTTACAAAACGTAAATCTATCTTTCTATCTTCACTGACTGCTATTATATCTCCCTCTTAACTTCCGTTCACATCGACCGATCACACTTTTCATAACGCCCTCGTTACACATTTACCAGCTTACTCCCCAAGTCAACCGTGCGTAAAGACATTTAACTTCAAACATTTTGAAAAGAAAAATAATAACTAGAAAATATAGAAGATATAATTAAAGAAGTTTTTAGTGAGACTTCTTACTTTTGTTAAGTTACACAAGTTATGCATCAAATTGAAACAAAATTAAAATATTTAAGTATTAAGTAAGCATAAGATAAGTAAGTTAAATTATTCCATGCGTGTAAAAAAATATAAACTATAATTTTAATTCATTTCCTTTGTTAAATTAAGAAAAAACTTCAGCTTAGCAACAAGTTTTAAAATAGCAAATCCCATAATCGCCCTAATAATTAGTTTCGACGAATTCCCGTTCGATGTGCCCCCCTCCCCATGCCCCACCATCGAACCTGTTTCAGAATGAAACTGACCTAATTCCACCGCTGCAGACCCCCTTCCCTCTCTCCCTCCTTCCTTACTGACGTCATAGTTTAACCCAGAAACAACAAGTGCATATCCCAGTTTTATGGCACAGCCGATTATGTTGATAAGGTAAATAACATAGGAAGTGTTGTGCTATGGCAGAATATTGTCGGTTTAGTCGTTTCGTTTCTGGGCAAGCGGAGCTTGGAATCAAAAACTGGGTCAGGCAGGGTTGCATTTATGAATCGAAACACGCAGGGCGACGCGCGTTCATTCTTGTCTACTCTTGTTAATCGAACTCAGCTACCTGCTTTGGACGCATGAATCAGCCCATATGCCGACTACGTATCAATGATAAATGTAAAATTTTATTATAATATAATACAATGAAAATGTTTTACCAGTATAAGATTTCAGTGTTTAATAAAATTACGATTCATGTGTATTGTCGGTGCTTTCGCCCGTGAGCTGTATTGTCGGTGTTTTCAGTTTCGTCATAAGCCAAAAATGTTGTATTAGAAATCATATTTTCAGTTTAGAGTCTACACATTGTTTTTTGAAATAAAATCATATCAGTTTTGATTTATACAAAAATAAAATACAATAGCCACTAAGATTTCATAAAAACTATTATAAACTTTATTACTCGTAACTGCCGTCCTTGCAAGACCTAAATTTAAGTATAAACAGTATCAGATTAAGTATGTCACCGAAAATTATAGCTCGAAGGTCAAAAAACACCAAATAAACCTCATCATCGCCCGTGAGCTATAAATAGTGTAACTTAAAACAGAACCAACAGTTCAGCTAAAGCAAATAGCCCTAATATGCTTAATGTGGGGTCGAAGGGCGCGTCCTTGAATATGACGCATGATTGTGCCTTGGATGTCAATGAAACCTAGTTACTTGCTAAAACTTCTATCAAAATAATGTAATTTAAGGATTTTTATTAATATGTGTGCTCTAAATGATATTTTATATTAGAAGATATTCCTATATTATTTATAGATTTTTATCTGAAATAAGTCACTACAACAGCATAGTTTGTTGGATTCAACTTCTGATTACCATTTACTTATATTTATTGTATTCGGATATTTTTACTATTGTTAAATATTAATTATAATAATAACAACTGATTTTGTTTAAAACAATGTAAAGTAAAATATATTTTAAGCATAAGTAGTGTTATTTTAAAATATATAAAGAAAAGGCACTTCTTGATGAAATTTCTTCTGAAATAACTTCTTGTAACCTTCGAAAACAGCTTAAAACTTATTTTACTGAAGAATGTTTATCTTCATTATTATTTTTAGGCTTCCGTACCCCAAAAGGAAAAAACGGAACCCTTATACTCGTAAGATCACTTTGTTGTCCGTCTGTCTGTCAAGACACTTTTTCTCAGGAACGCGTGGAGGTATCAAGCTGAAATTTATATCAAATATTTAAGTCTACTATCCCTTGGAGCTGTGAAAAAATCAAACTACTAAGTCAGCGCAATCAAAAGATGCAGCCGCTTATGCTGCAAATTTTCGACACTCGCAAGGAAATCAAAACTTACAGGATACTTCCCGTGAACTTAGAACTTCTAGTGTTTTCTTATATTTTGTATATTTAAATGATGATGATGATAGTACTAAAATATATGATTTATTTTTAATAATTATATTTTTGGCTTAAATCAATGATATACTCATATTAATCAATTCACAAAAACTAAAATTAAACAACCCGCATAACAATAGCAATAAAAATTCTAGCCAAATATAAAATTTTAAGGCCATCCAGTACCGAACACATTCATTTGTCCAATGTAACGTAAGGCCATGTCCTTCGCTATGACGCACGTCACCACCTTGGACAGTGAATAGGAAGCGCCCAAATTCATTCACGCCCTATAAAATGAATGTAACGAAGATAATAAAATAAGAACAAAGTAATAATTATTTTACTGTCCTAAATCGATTTTATTTCTGAAACTGATTCCTCATTTTTCTTGTCGATTACTTAATAGATATAAAAAGGCATGCGTTATTTACGCTTAATTATAAAGATCTTAAAACGCCTTTTGCTGAAATAATTTCAGTAACACATATATCGCCTCATTTTTAACCGACTTCAAAAAAGGAGGTTACTCAATTCGACGGTATATATATATCTATATGTATGTGTGTATGTATGTATGATCGGGGATAACTTCGTCGTTTATAAACCAATTTTAATAATTATTTTTTGTTGGAAAGGAGATATCCTAAGTGTGGTACCATGATAAGGAAAGCAGGATGTAATGATGGAATCCCAGAAAAAACGAGGAAAACCCTCGAAAATCGTAGTGACGACTAGTGCGTTTGTTAATTTTTTTCGTCTACTTACGGTGTGTTACTTGTCAATGTAATTAAAGTCGGTATTTTTCGTTTGCGAGCAAACACAATTATTCAAGTACTGAGACTCCAAATTGGTAAAAAGCTCTAACCAAGTCCGGGTCATATGGCGTTATTTTGGTGAAGCTTGTAGGTATTAATTCGTTCGGATGACTAAAATGCCTTCACAAGTCTAAGTTAGTTTTGCCACGAACACGTGCCATGTTGTCATTAGGCTCACTGTTAAAAAGACATGGAGGAGTTTCATCTGCAATACGTCCTACTTGAATTCATTTGAGTACATTTTCACTCATGACCGGAAATTGTATTGTACCTGAATTGTGCCACAATTGAACACCCGTTTATATATAATTGAGATATAATGAGTACTTTTTGAGTAACCTTTGATAGCGCGTATTTACTTGACAACTTTTTCGTCTACCTACGTTGTATTACTCGTCGATGTAATTGAACTCGGTTTTTTTGTCATTTACGAGCAAACACAATTATCTCAAAATATTTTTAAAGCATAAACATATAATCAAAAAGACTTTTATTATTTTACAATAAAAGCTGTAACTGCATCCTATTACTATAATAATTGACTAGCAACCATAGTTTTATTTCCAAAAATATATTCAATACACACAATTCAGCCTATCGCAGTCCACTGCTGGACATAGACCTCCCCAAGTTCACGCCAAGAACGGCGTGAACTCGTGTGTTTTGCCCATAGTCACCACGCTGAGCAGATGGGTTGGTGACCGCAGGGCTGGCTTTGTCGCACCGAAGACGCTGCTGCCCGTATTCGGCTGTATATTTGAAAGCCAGCAGTTATCGCGCCATCGGTCGACTTTTTAAGTTCCAACTGTGTTATCCCTTAGTCGCCTCTTACGACTCCCACGGTAAGGGAGGGGATGGCTATAGTCTTTACTGCCGTAACCACACAAAAATATATTCAAAACGAGAAAGAAAAAAGATTCTACAGAAGTTTACTATATTGAGCCGATATACAATAAGACAACCTTGAAAAACACTTAAAAAATAATTCTTAAAAGGATATACATATATAAATGATAATATACTTATCAATCAATATGTGTAACGCAGGAGAATAATCTAGAACAACGCATTATATCCCTCTATCAAAGGAGTTTGCGAAGGCAATGGCTATGGCGTTGTCGGCAAATGTCAAACGGGCAGAGTCGATACACTTGTTGCTGACCGGGTCAGCGGGGCGCGGGGTACGGTCAACGACCGATGCAGGCTATTTCAGGAGCCTGCATAGGTAAAGTTCGAAGGTCACGCGGGATAATTTTAGATGATTTTTTTAACATCCGGGTTATTTGAGCATTTTGCTCAATTTTGGATTATATGCCTAATAAAAATGATATGATCTAAATCTATACAAATAAATAAAATTCGAGTGTCTGCTTGTAATATTAAAGTGACCGCTTTTTACTAAATGCATATGAATGTATACATGGTACATATACCAAAAAAGATTTTTTTTTTAAATTTTTGTTTGTCTGTTTATTCCGGCTAATCTTTGAAACGACTGGACCGATTACGACGGGACTTTCACTGGCAGATAGCTTATCTAATAAGGAGTAACTTATGTTACTTTTATTTTAAAAAATCTATTTATTTTATAACTCTGCAAACTGAACTATAGCTTTTTTGTTAATGTCTACGCGGACGAAGTTGCGGGCAGAGCTAGTGAAGTAATAAAATAAAATAATCCTGTTTTATTTAAAATATATATTTACTGCTGAAAATATGATATAGTTCTTTATTTTTTACATAGTTGTACATTAATAAAAGGTTACAGAATTTATATAACGGGTTTGTTAATTTGAATAACTTAATATCCTTATAAAGGTATATTTGTTTCCTTTGATATGCCGTGTTCAGTTACAGTATTAAATCTATAGAAATAAATAAAATTGGAGTGTTTATTTGTAATATTAAAATAACCTGCTTTTTTTCTAAATGCATATGGGTGTATTCTCGGTACATATACCAAAATGACATTTTTTACGATTTTTGTCTGTCTGTGTTTGTTTGTTCCGGCTAATCTCTGAAACTTTCACTGACAGATAACTTATGTAATAAGGAGTAACTTGGGCTACTTTTATTTTTGAAATTTATATATTTTATAACTCTGTGAACTGAACCATAACTTTTTTGTTAAATTACACGCGGACGAAATCGAGGGCACAGCTAGTTTTTGAATATAGGACAAAGGATATTTATTATATAAATATCCTTTGTCCTATATTCAATATAATTATTATTAAATATTAAAGGTTACATAATATTAAAAATATCTTCAACAGAGGACTTTTCAATCTCTCCGTCGAAGATCAATTAATCTACAAACTTTCAATGTCTTTAGTAGTAATTGTGACAATTTGAATTTATCTAATAAAATCACGATTTATTAAAAATGAAGCATAAATAAAATAATTTATCAATACTGTAATATCATAAACCTTACGTACATTATCAATAATATTCCTAAGAAATCATCCGAAGCTCCTATTATACTCGAAAAGTTATCCATTAGAGGCGAGTTGCATAATGTGACGTCAGGGGGCACGGCGCGGGCGCGGCCGCTCATTCATGCACACATACATCCACACCGCGACCTAGCACATGGTTGTGACGTCACGCCTCTCCACCAATCACAGCGCGGGTCCATTCAAGCCTAACTCCTGAAGGGAAATTCGTCGGATGTGGAACCAGTCGCCGAACGACCGCCGCGGATCATGGCTGGTACCGTTTATATTGAGATAAATCACAAGTTTGTAATCAAAATTTTATAATTATTCAATTTAATATTTTTTTCACAATTGGCATGTTTCGTGATTTAGCAATGATTCGGATTAAACGATGGTAAGTCATAAAATTAAAATAAAATTTGCTATCAAAATAAACTTAAAAGTTTCAAAAGGAACTTGAAGGTGGCAATCTCAAATCCTGACTATGCTATCACGTGTCTACAGTTACGCTACGACACGCCTACGCGCTGTCTGGCTCGTAGCTCCGTAGACTCGCCCACGCGAAGTCTGTTCCAACTTACTTTAGCTTACTGTACTAGCTAGTGGTCGAAGTTTTCACAATTATAGTAAAGTTTTATACAATTTCCATACAAAAATTAAGTAAACTAGAAACATTGGTTACATTGCGTAGCGTAAAAATTGATACAAAATTAAATTTAATTAATGTTTAATTATTGCAATATTATTTATTGTAGTTTTATGTATTAAAATTATAATATATGTAATTTGTGAACAAAAAACTGCATAAAAACAAGAGATTAAGTCTCGCACAACGCGTCGCACTCAAAGCTTCCTAAGAGTAGGTTTACATACGCACATATTAATGACAATATTATTTTATAAATATTATAATTAAAATTACTGACTATTCTATTAAACTTAAATCACTTAACGTCACTTGTACATTGTGAAATTTTCACAGGTATTTATTTATTCTTTTAAATAACAAAATACATTTTACTATTCATATAAAAAAATCAAAATATAACTGACGCAAAAGATTCTTTGGCGGATATTGTTATTGTTAAATTTATGACTTATTATTTACATCAATTTTTACCTTAAGTTCAATTACCTTTGACCCATATGTTTTATTATTGTACAAGACATTTTATAGTCTTAGTTTGGTTCTTGTAAGTATAGATATAGAAACATCCTGGTACACGCCTGAATTAGAGTGCCATATGCCTGAATAATATATACATGGTTATAACAATACTTGTCGACAATAATCGCTTCTATTTTATAAATAATATTGTAAGCTTATTTCCATTTATTAATAAGTCACTTCAAAATAATATTTCGATACGAACTTGTGAAAATTATCGACATGAAAAATAAAAATATATAAAGGTTAAAGACAAAAGTAAAGAGTTTGCTCTCTTGAGAAAGGAAATAAAAGAAAATAATAACTATATAATTTCCGTTCCATGTAGGACAAGCCTAAAGCCAACGAAGCGATAGAGACTATAGTTTCTTAAATTAGATTTTCAGTAAAAAGCTTCCGTGATTAAATAAATATGTATTTATATATATTAATCACATAATAGTAAAAATAAGTCAAATAATGTCAGTTACACATTAATACTTCACCCATTTCATCACTAAGCTTTTTCTTCACTCACTGATGGATGAATTAAACTGATACTCTATTTAAATTTTCACTTCATAAAAAACTTAATTATCAAATTAAAATAAAAGTAACATACCTTTACCATCACTTTAATTGATAACTTTTTTTTGATACTTCAATATAAGATTGTATGATATATCGATTTAGTTTTTAATCTATCTGTTAGAATGTGTGTTTCTTTTTTGTTTGCGTAAACTTAGCCCTCAACACAAAGGTAATGTTTAACATTTACCAGTGTAGTATGAAACAAAGCTACGTTATTGTTTGTAATATAAATCAATACTTTGAAATTACAAATCCTTGACATGTATTCGCAATTATTCTATGGATTTTTTATGCCTCGAATATCCTTTATAAAGAACAATTTACACATCCTTATTTTACTTTTTGTATGATCAAATAAAAAAAATATTATGATTTTTTATTTATAACTTAAATATAAAGAAATTTGCTTAATAACTCGATAAAAATATATTCTGTAAGTGATAATTAAAATCTAAAAATTAAGTTATTACATGCAAGTAACGAATAACGTTACAAATGTAATATAATTATTCCATAAAGACTACAAAGAAACAATATCCGTAAACCTGGTACCATTCGCATGCAAGGGGTGTGTACCGGAGAGGTGGGGGGTTCTTTGACGTCAAAGCTTTCCTGTGACGTCATGGGAACAGGCCACACCCGCTTTGACGTCATCGTGAAACGCACCTAAGTCGACCTAAAAAACGACATCATACTTTTTAATTATGTTTTGCATATTCTCTTACTGTCAAAGATAAACTTTGAAACAAGTTTCTAAATAAATGACAGTAATATATTTTATAAACATTTAAAAAAATATACAATTCAAAACATTAAAATTGACTTGAAATACTCAAGGATTGCAACGCGATTTTCATTTTTAGTTTTAAAATAAATAATCATCATACAACAATCATACATGTATAAAAAGCAGATAAATGCACGAAAGCTGAACGTTTTGCTTTTATCTATAAAATTCAATGAACGAACTTCGCGACGTCACAGGTTCTGCAGGCTGTCGTTCTATCTTTGTCTCTCTGAAGGCTTTTAATACGTGCGAGGGAGAAGGTGTACCCAGCGACCCAGTTTCTCAACCTCGGTCGGAGGGACCCATCTATTTTTAATCTGAAGGTCGATTTATTTATAGAGCTGGTCGTGCGGCGGGAACTCTCTCCCATTGTAATTAATTGTTGTCATTTTCTAATTACAAATTATTTTATAAAATAAATGCGTGATTATTTTTTTTAAAGTTTATATGTAGATAATAATGTAACGTACGATATATGTTTGTGAGTTTTTTTTTTTTAATTTCTAAAAGTAATAATTTGTATAAAACTTATTTGTTCTAATATTTTTTCATTGTTTTGTATTTTTAATAAACTTTGTTTGTAAGGTTTTTTTTTTGGAACTGTCTAATTTAGTAAACAAGCCCCTGTCAATACGTAATTCACGTTTTTTTACGCATTTATCACTCACTTTTACAACACATTAGCTTACAGACATTTGTAAAACTCCATTTACTATTTATTTCACTTAAAAAAAATATCAATTTATCATTTTAAACACATAAAAACTATTAAAATACGAATTCCGAGAGTACAGATAACTAATATTTTTGAATATGATATTTCAATATGTTTTTTTAAAAGGCAAATAGGTATGTGGTCATAATATTTTTAGAGGTGAATGAGTATAAGTAAATGAACAGCATGAGCGATAAAATAGGCCGTATTCTTTATCTATATTTTAAATTCCACGATTTATAATTTGTTAATAGATTAAAAACGATGTTACCGTAAAGCAATTTGTTACTAAGTTTTATATATTGTTTTTTTTTTCTTTTTTTATGTTGAACGCAAAAAAATGCTTACAAAATATTACAAATCTCAATCTTTTATCGTAAAGTGTTCATTGTAAAGGTTTTATTTTATATTATGAATATTTCTGAATATCATCCTAAGCATTTTTAACTCTATCCCATATAATATAAAAGTATAGCACATTGCACTGGCATAAAAGTTTACTGTAGTTCACAGGAAAATTTTGTGGGACTTTAGGATAAGATTTAGCATTACCCAATGAGAGCTTCGTAAAAAACAATGTTATTAGTGTTTTTGTTTAGATGTTAGAGAGAGTGTGCCACCGGCGCATGGTTTTTTATTCATAGTAAATACATATAATGTGACAATAATACTAATAGCGTAGACTTTTTTTTTAAACATAGGCCGCCCCTATCGTGTTATAAATTTTATTTGTGACGTCTTTTATAAACGGTTTTATTTAGCTCACCCCGTTTGTTTTATTTTTATTTTATTCTTGGGTCAAATTTAGTAATTCAAATTTCACCCTCTTCCTGTCAACCGATTAATCTGAAATTTTGTATACACTTTGGATTTTGGTGACAATACAATTATGTTTATTCATTATCATTATAAATCCAAGATGGCGGCCGCTACAAAATGGCGGATAACGTAGGTTTTATCAATCCCATCAATATGGGTATCAAATGAAAGGGCTCAACAAGCAGAATACAATATACTATAAAAAATTGAAATACAAGATGGCGGCCGCTACAAAATGGCGGATAACGTAGGTTTTATCGATCCCATCAATATGGGTATCAAATGAAAGTGCTCAACCAGTATAATCAATGTACTATATAAAATTAAAATCCAAGATGGCGGCCTCTACAAAATGGCGGATAACTTAGGTTTTATCAATCCCATCAACATGGGTATCAAATGAAAGGTCTCAACAAGTAGAATACAATTTACTATGCAAAATTGAAATCTAAGCTGGCCGCCGCTACCAAATGTCTGATAACAATTTTTTATCAATCCCACCAATATGGGTATCAAATAAAAGGGCTTGACAAGAAGAATACAGTGCACTATACAACCTCAATATTTAAAATGGGCCTTGCAATAATGAAGCACTAAATGAATTAAACAGAATGCGAAATAAAAACTAAAAACTAGAAAATAAAAATAGGTAAAAAAACTTTTTAAGTTAAACGGTTTTATGTTAAACATACATTGCAATGTTTAAGATAAATGTACTAAAAACCAAAAAATAATAAAATAGATACAGTCGTGGGAATTATAAACATATGCATAGACTAGACTAAAATAAAACCGTGGGGCACGTCAATTGTCTACAAATTATCGACTTAATGTGCGATAGAAGAATCGTTTAATTCGTCGTTAAAATAGGCAGTTGGCCCGCAGACGGTGAGGAAATTACTTACTATTTTCTTGCTCATGGAAATTCCAATAGTTATACACTCCATGTAAATAAAAGAGATGTTTCAACTAGTTTATCGTTAGACATTCACACTGCTGGCTGGCGAGGAATCGTTTCACTGCTCGTAGTTTGTCTTTAATCGACAAAACATATGATAAAAGTACTACTCGCTCACCACTATGAAACCCTATAACTCGCTTATAATCGAGCTTGCTAGCTTGTTTCCACATTCTAGCCCTACTTATCACACGTCCATCGTTGTCGGTTCAATCATTACAGCCTATACAGTCCACTGCTGGACATAGGCCTCCACAAGTTTACGCCAAAAATAACGTGAACTCACGTGTTTCACGTGTTTCACGGTTGAACAAAACAAACATTTTAATCAACGATTGTAGACAATTGACGTGCCCCACGGTTTTATTTTAGTCTAGTCTATGCATATGTTTATAATTCCCACGACTGTATCTATTTTATTATTTTTTGGTTTTTAGTACATTTATCTTAAACATTGCAATGTATGTTTAACATAAAACCGTTTAACTTAAAAAGTTTTTTTACCTATTTTTATTACCGATCATTTTACATAAACGAAATATAAATTTGTTTTTTTTTATACAGATGCTCGATTAATATTTTTTTTTTTTTTTCGTAATTCTGTACCTCTACTGGTTTCAATAATTTTAGCAATATGGTATCGTTAAAGATTTGATCATAAAATGAATTTTACCTTCGCCTATGGCTTATTACTATTGTTCATTCATTTGCTCTTTGTGTCACTTTACTAAACTTACAATATTACTCTATTGTCTGTGGTCGGAAAGTACGCCATATTTGTTTACTAAATAAGAGTGTTCCAAAAAACAGAATATTTTTTTATTTCAAAACGTTTGTATTACTTCAGTAGGTTTGCCCGCGACTTCGTCCGCGTAGACATTAACAAAAAAGTTATTGTTCATTTCGAAGAGTAATAAAATAAATAAATTTCTAAAATAAAAATAGCCTAAATTACTCCTTAGTACACCAGCTATCTGCCAGTGAAAGTATCCTCAAAATCGGTCCAGCCATTTCAGAGATTAACCGGAACAAACAGACAGGCAGACAGATAAAAACTGTAAAAAATGTCATTTTGGTATATGTACCGTGTATACATCCATATGCATTTAGAAAAAGTGGCTATTTTAATATTACAGACACTACAATTTTATTTGTTTGTATAGATGTATAGATATTAAATTATATTTATAAGAGTTTCGTATAATAATAAACATCGAAACATCGAATCGATATAATGTAAACATCGAACTGAAAAAAATTAAAACATTTATCGCAACTTAGGTAAGAGTTTTTTGGCACTTGCCGTTATAGTAACCATAGACAAAATACAAAAAGTGTTTAAAACTGTGTTTAAGTCACACCCCACTGAAACATTAGTTACACATTTTGTCCGTTTTCCGACTTATTCTTTTAAGTTTATAAAAAATTATATCCTCAGTAATTAATAAGTTCAATAGCCAAAATCCTCTATAAATATTCATTTAAAAAACTACAGGAGTCAAAATAAACGAATAAGCAAATTAAAGCATAATATTAATTAAATTTATTGAAAATGTTTAATATAAATTGCTGTTATAAATATCACAAACAATGATTATACAATACGACAGATTTTGGCTTGATGGAAATTCCATCCAACGACTCTGACTTTAGCGCGTTAACGTGTAATTACTTTGACTCGAATGATTATGATTATAGCCTTAAAATATTTATAAACTTTGAATCAAAAAGACAAGCATGAATATCCATACTAAAGTGTATTAAGTAGATTATCATCAAGCAGTGCTACTCAATAAAAAGATTAAATGATTTGTTATGGTTTTTTGGCATAACATATTAAGGGATCCAAAAAGAAAAAAAAAATGTGAAAAAAGATAGAACAACGAAATTTTTAAAATTACTAGATCGTTCAATAAGTCCCGAGACTAACCTGGAAATGGCGTATATATTAAAAACTCTTTTGATTTTTAAAAAGTACTGGCTATCAATACAAGAATATGTGTCAAATTTTTAAAAATGGAACAATAAAATTATTGATTTTGAAACATTTAAGTGACGCTACGGTTGTAATTTCGATACAATGGAAAAAAACGAGTTTCGCGTGTTGATAAAACATTGTTTTTTAATGGGAAAAAATACCGTTGAAGCACAGCAATGGCTTATAAAATGTTATGCAGGATCAGCTCCCTCTAAAGCAACCATTTGTCGGTGGTATGCCGACTTCAAACGCGGTCGCATGGACACCAATGATGGGGAACGCTCAGGTCGTCCAAATGAAGCAGTGACTCAACAAAATATTAACCAAGTCCTCAAAATCGTATTGGAAGATCGGAAGGTAAAAGTGCGAGAGATAGCCGAGATAGTGAAGATTTCAGCTGGTAGTGTTTTCACTATTTTACATAAAAATTTGGCCATGAAAAAGCTTTTTTCTAAGTGGGTGCCGCGTTTGCTTACAACTAATCAAAAGGAACAACGTATCAATGATTCAGAGCGATGTTTGGCGCTGATGAATCATAGTAAAAAGGATTTTTTACGTCGGTATGTAACAATGGATGAAACCTGGATATACCATTTCACTCCGGAATCCAATCGGCAGGCAGCGGAGTGGAGAGCGGCTGGTGAAAGCCGCCCGAAGCGTCCAAAGACTCAGAAATCGGCCGGTAAGGTTATGGCGTCTATATTTTGGGATGCGCATGGAATACTTTTCATCGACTACCTTGAAAAGGGGCAAAATATAAATAGTGACTATTACATGTGCTTATTGGAGCGATTGAAGTACGAAATTGCGGATAAACGGCCTCACATGAACAAAAAGAAAGTGGTGTTTCACCAGGACAACGCGCCTTGTCACAAGTCCGTGAGAACGATGGCCAAACTTACGAATTAGGCTTCGAATTGCTTCCTCATCCCCCTTATTCGCCAGACTTGGCCCCCAGCGATTACTGGCTGTTTGCAGACCTCAAAAAAATGCTTCAGGGTAAGAAATTTGACTCAAATAGTGAGGTTATCGCAGCAACGAAGGCTTATTTTGAAGCCAAAGACAAATCCTTCTACACACATGGGATAGAAAAGTTAGAAAAGCGTTGGAGGGACTGTATCGCTCTTGGAGGAGACTATGTTGATGAATAAAAATTAATTTTATAAAAAAGACCTTTTTTAGTACTTAGTCTCGGGACTTATTGAACCACGTGTTAAATCAGTACATGAGTGCTGCCAGCGATCATGATCCAATAACACAATTACGTGTACAGTGTTGAGTTTTTAATTTGAATTTATCTTTTAGGTACTTTATATTTTTCATGACGTGTTTTCGCCACAACTTATTATTAAATACACCTTAACCGTCTTAAAGATCGTAGTTCAAACCACACCAGAAGCGCTGACATTTCAAACAGCAAATTTATCTATCCAAATGAACTGAATTCGTCAAAATATTGTCAATATTGGAATTAATTTAGACAGGACTCCGCAAAGGTCGAGTTTTATAATTGCTTTAACAGGTATTAAACACGACCACATGAACCTATTGAACCAATTATAAGGTATGCTGTTATACTTTATAATTTTATAGTTCTATTTATATATAACAATTATCTTTTTAGTTTGTCTTACATTATATTTATAATATTTCCCTTGGTCACGCCATCACGCGTGAACGGCTGGACCGATTTCGCTAATTCTTTTTTTGTTATGTTTGTTATTGTCAGGAGAATAATCTAATGAAAGAAGAAAATAAGAAAATTGCGCAGAAAATTAGAAATTTTAAGAAATCTAAACAACCATAACCACCTTCTAACTTTAGCGCTTTGGACAATTTAAACTTTTTTAATGTAGGTTACGTTTGACACAGTTGACGTTTGATACAGAATTGACAGAATGCGTTCTGCAAATATCGTCAGAGGATGTACAAACACTTTTTTACCACGCTTTTATTAGCTTGGGCTGTATGTATGTAATGGAATCTTTGAGCATAATTTTCACCAACTTCCAGAAGTTTGATTAATTTGAAACTTTGCAAACGTATCAAGGACCGATGACAACGCAATAATTTAATAACAGTTTCCCAATATCCTTATTAGGACCGCCAGGATTAATAAATGAATAAGAATGACGCCGCGTTGGCCCAACGGTCACAGCCATGGATTTTACCTGTTGCGCTGGCGGTTGCGGGTTCGATCTCCGCACATGACAAACATTTGTATCGGCCATACAGATGTTTGCCATGGTCTGGGTATTTGTGCAGTCCTTATGGGTCTCCCCGCCGTGCCTCGGAAAGCATGTTAAGCCGTCAGTCCTGGTTATTATCATGTACACCTAATAGCGATCGTTACTCATAGTAGGGAATATATCCACCAACCCGAATTGGAGCAGCGTGGCAGATTAAGCTCTGATCCTTCTCCTACATGGGGAACAAGGTTATGGTTTAGCATAATTTGTTTTCAATAAGAAGAAATTAATTACATAGATACATACTTAATCAATCATGGCACACTAATTCTTAAAAAAGTTGTTAATTACAAATTGTTTTTTAATCGCACTATTTCACGTGTCTCTTTGCCTCGTACCGAGAGACTAATAAATGGTGATATATGTCCTATTACCCTAATCGCACTGTTTCTCCTATTCGTACTAAAACACTAATCATCGACGACCCGCTCCGTATATATCATTACGCTTGGGCAGGCGGTGTCGGGTGGCCGGACACAACTTCCGCGGGGCTTCGGTCTCGAATGTCTAATCTATTTATTACCTGTGCCACGTCTACACCACCCTGCCCCGGAGGATATACTTTTTATCGAAAACTTAATACGATTGAATACGGCTCGTGTGACCCATCTATGATGATTGACAGTTTTATTGACGTATAGTTTTTTTATTTTTTTATTTAAGCATTTTTATGTATATATGCGTCCATCTGCCTGTATCACAGAAGATTCTGGACTGCACTGAATACTTTCTTGAAAATTTTTCGTAGTATTTTAAAGATCCAGGTAGTGATACTAATCTAAACATTACAATTATTTAATGAATAATATATTAAAGTGAATATATGTCTTCAATTTTTCAATATGTATGTATTTATTCAAATTGCTTTATAAGTTGATGGTCTTCAAAACTATAATTATAATTACAAATTAAAATATTTTATCACTTAACGATATCAATAAGAAAATTAAGAAATAATTAATATTTTCATGTATACATATAATTATTTTCTATAATTGTTTATAGTATTTATTAACTGAATCGCTGTTGGTTTCCTTAATAAATAAATTTAAAAAAAAATAATACGAACGAGGCCTCCTTCTCTTACATGGAGAAAAGGCCTATGGACAGCAGTTGGATGTTACGGGCTGAATCGTGACATATAAGATGTATACTTGATTTAACTTTTTTAACCGACTTCCAAAAAGGAAAAGGTTCTGAATTCGATAGTATTTTTTTTACGTTACTTCAGAACTTTTGACAGGGTGGACCGATTTCGACAAAAAAAATTTTAATCGTAAGGTAGTGCGTGTCATTTGGTCCCATTTAAATTCATTTGAGATCTAACAACTACTTTTTGAGCTATATCTAATAATGCGTATTTACTTGACTATTTTTTCGTCGACCTACGTTGTATTATACCACATAACTTTTTAATGGGTGTACAGATTTTGATGATTTTTAATTTAATCGAAAGCTGATATTTATCAGATGGTCACATTTAAATTTCATCGAGATCTGATTACAACTTTTTGACAAATCTTTGATAATGCGTATTTACTTGACTATGGTTTCGTTTACCTACGTTGTATTACTTGTCCATTTAATTGAAGTCACTTTTTTTTCATTTGTGAGCAAATTATTTTCTCTTCTAATTCTTTCCATATAATCAATATTATTTTATTTTACTTATTTTTGTAAAACTTTTAGTAACTTTACGAAGTTCCTTTGTAGCGACTGCCTACAAGATCTCGAATGTTAAATAGAAATATTTATACCAATATTTATAAGAGTCAGATTACGTAATATTAATTGCATTATAAATAACCTTGTACTCGCTAAAACTATTATCAGCTGGATTTAACCACGTAACATGGTACGGTTAGATGGTAGATTTAAATCTTGGTGGTTCCGTAATCCTGTAACGAGGGAGGCGTCGACCTCCTTACTAAGGCTTCGGTGCCCTCTGTACATTCTAGCCTTTTCCATTATTTTACATAATAGTTTCTATCTATTTGTACTGAATAAAAATTAAATATATTATTGTAATAATAAGGGAAAATTCGTTTAAATATTTTTGAACAGTTTTTTTTTTCACCATTATCTGGTTACGTTTTGTTGAAAAAGCATGCGATATTAAAGTTTGTAATCAGACTGATGGAAGCATTATGATGGAACTTTATACATAACCTTATTGCACGTAAAGCCACGCGGAATCTCTAGTGACAATTTATCTCTTATATCTTATGATTACTAAATAAAAGAAAAAAATCAATTTATATATTACTACGATCCCGCCCCGGCTTCGTACGGGTATTTAACAAAAATTTAAAATATAACAGTTTTTGTCACCCGTGGATAGTCTAGCTTCGCAATAGTGTATGTTTTTTTATAAGTTTTAGTAGTTTCGGAGCGTATTCAATGCAAACAAACAAATAATGAAATATTTCCTCTTTATAATATTAGTATAGATTTGAATGAAATGTCGTATACTTTTAAAAACTTTATTTTAAAACGTCGTTAAAATGTCAAAATGATTACGGCAAAATAAAATTACATTTTCCCTTTAATCAATCAATCGATTAAATTACCTTTCTACAATTTTATTGTCAGTAGCAACGATATGTTTTATTTTATATTTACATTATATAAACAACAAATCCATCTTCATCAAATATACAAGTAGAATATATATAAATAGCACATTATATAAAGAAATAATATAATAATCGCGTCAGCTTACCACCCCGCCCTCAGCTCATAGCTTAGGGCGGAGCAAATTAAGGGTGATGGACACAGGTCCGTTTTGTTAGTTATAAGGTAGATGCGGCGCATTGCCTCGGCTATTCATTCGCACCCCGGCTCGCCCGGGGTGTACACGTCTCTTCGTTTCTATTAACTTTTCTATTTTCAAGTAATAAATACAACAGTGACATCCGCTACGGTCTATTAGTATTTCTATTTTTTTCTTTTTGTGCTGTTTTTTTTTTCTATTACAAGTGAGTATTTTTAATATTTTATCCATTTTTATATTATTTTTATTTAATAGAAAAGTTATAGATTAAAAATCTATCAGTAATTACACTTTTTTTGAATTTTAACGCGTTTTATCTTTAAATTTAACATTTATAATTTTCTTTTATTTTTTTAAATATGTATGTTTATAAATTTTTAACATTCTAGTTTAATTAAACATAGAATCAAATCAGTTTTTTTTTTCTTAAAAAGAAAATAAACGTTCCGAAATCAAAATTTATTTAAAAAATAAGTACATATTGTACTCCATTACTGACTGAATAATTGGTAAACTTAAAAGCAATTTAATATAATGTACATGTCAATAAATAATGAGCAACACCATCGCATTACCGCTTTGTGCATCGGCTTAAGCCGGTAGTATGGTTTCCGAACTATGCAGGGCTTCGCGCCACCCGACACCATGCTCTGACACGCCATACGCTCTACCCCACTATAAATATCTATTAATATTAAATTTCGTATCAATTTTTAACTGCATTATTTTTATTTTTAAAATTCGTGTCCATAACTCATCTGTCAAGTCAAATGACATAGTTTAAAATATTTTAACTATATGTGTATCTCTTTTAATTTAAAATATTATTATCATTTATCGTTTCACTATCTAACATCTTCGTGTCTGAGAATAGTCTTACAAGTGAAATTTAGATATAATTCATTTCAGTTTTCTTTATTATACGTTCTTTATTATACTGATAGTTACTAATATTTATGTTAATATTATAATTTTTAACTTAGTTTAATCTGTTTTTGTTTGCGTTGTCGTTATCTGCATTGCCAACTGCAACACCATCGAAGATACGAAGGTCAATGAAGTCCAAAGCAGCTGCTGGCCACTGCACAAGATTAGTATATACTCTTGTGCGTGTGACAGCGGCTATTGCGGACCTTTCATAAACAACATTCGAAGACCAGAGAATAAGGATTTTGAAATTCTACGATATACCGACTCTTACATGTTGATTTTATCCAAACTACTATTTATATATTACAGGAACAAACTTTTATATTTTATTTGTCACATATGAAGTAGTCACGAATAATTGTATACCCTCGTTAATTTTTTTTTTTAAAATTTCCTTTCTAGATTTTCAGCATTAGAAATTAGAATCTACCATTTTTTACGAACTTTAGCAATTGTAATAAGTAAACTGTTAGTAAAACAAATGTATATCTTTGTGGCCAAATTCTCAAACACACACTTATATTAAAATAAAATTTTTGTGACAGAGAAATTAAGAATTTAAAAAGAATATAAGTTACTTTGTGTTTTTGTGTTTTTCGATCGCTGATAAAAGTCTTAGTCTTGTGTTACAAATATTTTAAGATATTTATTTATTCAATTTATTTAAAGACAGCTTTTGAGAATTTGATCTTTTGAGGTTCTGTATTTTTTAAAGAAAGTGAGTGAAAAAAGTTGTAACTGTAATGTTTGACTCTTAGTTTCAATAAGTTGTCTACTGCTTTATACTTAACGAAAATTTAACAATTGCTAGAGATTATATCAATTAAATTAAAAAATATTTGGCACTAGTACCTAAAATTATAGCTTATTGAAACTAAATGCCAAACAATCAATTTATTCAAAAATAAAATTAATTTTTGTATTTTCTATATTAGTTGTGTTTTGTGCATAAACAAAGAGCAGAAGAGCAAGGCAGGTATTTATTTTATTCAAACAACTTAAACTGTAGGGAAATAGGGTTTATTCAATTTTGGTATCTTATTTGTATTTATTATTATTAATTATATCTAACTTCATAATATGTTTGTTATGCTGAAATAATTTTATAATACACTACAGTTTATCAATAAATATACGATTCATTAAATTAATGCGGTTCAAAATCAAAATCAAAAACAACTTTATCCAAATACATCCCATGAGCTGTTTAGAATCGTCATTTTACAAATTAAAACTTTAAAGTGATTGTTATTTTTGTAAAAGTAGAGCTACCACCGATTCGGAATGTAGATTCTGCAGAGAAGAATCGGCAAGAAACTCCGCAGTTACTTGTCATTATTAGGTTCATTGGTACAATGAGACAGCATTGCAAAAAAAAAATAATAGCTGCCTTAAAATTATACAATCACAAAAACTTCCGTAAAAATGTTAGTAATAGAAATCGAATCGCGAATTGAAGCTCTTTCTCTGTAGTATAATTTTAGTATATAGTAAGTATTTAGTTTTCTAAATAGTATTCGTACACATTATATACGATGAAGATGTAAATCCAACATCTTTATCTTCCACCGGATCTGAACCTTGAATTAACGGGACTGCTCTTGATGTACTTACCTATTTCATCAAAAACAATATATATCTATATTCAGTCTATCAAAGCCCACTGCTGGACATAGGCCTCCACAAGTACAACTCGTGTATTTTTCCCACAGTCACCACGCTGGGTAGGCGGGTTGGTGAGGATCTGTATTTTAAGTTCGAAGGTGGTAGTGGAACTGTGTTATTCCTTAGTCGCCTCTTACGACACCCACGGGAAGAGAGGGAGTGGCTATGTTCTTTACTACCGTAGCCACATAGCCAATATATATATATATATATATATATATATTTTCTAAGTGTAAATTAAAATTATTACAGCGCAGATAATAAATAAAAAAATGAGATGTGTCGAGAATCGCTCCCATTTTTCTTTTGTAAATTTGATTGGAAGAGTTTTTATGTTCGTTAGACTCGTAGCCGTGTTCTTAGACTGTGCGTAATCGTGTTAATATATAAAATTCTGTGGAATATTTAATACCGTAACATTCGTTAGTAAACTACCTATACAAGATAACATAAAACTACTTTTAAATTTAATTGAACTTAAGTAAGTCGATGTAACAATAATTATGTATGTACATTTGTATGTTTAAAATAAAATTTAAAATATTAAATAAAAATTAAAATCAGACATTATTACAAACTAATAATAATCAGGTACGTCAAATACGAATTTTAATTTAGTAGGTAGACAAATTTTCCTTTGACTAAACATAGGAAATAATTTAATTCAATTGTAATAAAAAAAAAAATACATTGTGATTTTTCTCAGCAACGTTAACTAAAATAGCTCTAATAATGTTAACATAAATTAAATACATAATACTCATCTGTACCCGTGATTTCAATCGTTGAAAGAAAAGCATGTATTTTGTTGACCGAGTAGAATTCGGTATTAGTATTTAATATCCATTTACATACATACAAAATATTATAACATCCTCCAACACGTAAGGAATCAGTGTGGTGGATTAAGCTCCAATCCTTCTCTTACGTGGAGACACACAGGGACAGACAGAGACTTCTCTTACAGGAGACCTATGCCCAGTAGTAGGATGTTAGAGGCTGAATCGTGTTGCAAAACATTACAGAAAATTGGAGTCTAAAAGAACGTAAATTTCAATATGTACGATTTTATTTTTGTGTTACCCTCACATTAGGAATTCTAAACATTTTTGAATATCATATCAAAAATTGACCGCTCCAGCGGGATTCGAACCCGCGTCTCCCGCTGTACCCGCTAGAGCTACACTAGCGGGTACATCGTTCCATAGCTTAATTGGCTAGAGCGCCGACACGGTCAGTCGGAGACGCGGGTTCGAATCCCGCTGGAGCGGTCAATTTTTGATATGATATTCAAAAACGTAAATTTCGTAAGCTTACTTTTAAACGAGGTAAAAAACTTTTAATATAAGCATTTAATAATTCAGACCATAATTTCGCGTGAACTATAATAATTGTGTACCTACCTACCTATATGTATATCGGTGTTTCTTTTACACAACTTGTCTTCTCATTCGTTTATGCACTCTTCTGGTTATGTTATATATGTGTTAATATTAAGGCCTTTTTATATGATGTAATCCTTATAATATTTTGCTTTTATTCAGCATTACCTCTACATAAATAGTAAAATAGGCAAAGCTTGAGAAAGGCAAAAATATATATTTACAAGTATGAACCTTCGTAACCCGAAGCACCAATGTGACGTATCTGAATGAACGAGTTAATTGAATTACTTAGGTACATTTGATATTCCGACTATTTTAAAATATAAAAACGTTTTGATGGTGTGATGACTTAAATAATGATGTATGTAATTGTCTAATTTATGAATTATATAAACGCTTTTTTATTTTAAGTATTTAATTCAATCGATAACATTTCATTTCCTTAAATAATATGGTAAATAATTAAAGTTTATTACATATTTTATTATTATGTAACATAATGACTCAGAATTAAGAATATACTAGAAATAACCGCGAATAAAAACTTAATCAATATTTTTTTAATAGCTTAATCTATTTTTATAACTTTTTTTCTACACAACTTCAATATCCGTATCAAAAACCAAATCTATACAACATGAATTTCTACAATGTTCTTAATTCTGAGATGCGATATTACATATTGAATAATTTCCTAACCCTTGTATTATTTACAAATGTATTGCTACGTGTAGCTAATACAAAGTTTTGTTTTCAGTTAGATAATGTACCGAAACGGAGTCGTCAAAGAAGACGCCGACATGAAGCCCAAAACAACTATTGGTCACTGCACAGGACTAGTAAACGTATTATACTCTTGTGCGTGTTCCAATAGTTATTGTGGGCGCTTCATATTCTTCGAGGCGTGAAAACCGTTCCTTCAAGCTGAAACTTAAAAAAATCGATATGCAGTTATTGGCTTTGTGTTTTAATTTAAAATTATTCAAAATTTGTTAACGTTGTTGTTCCGTAAGTATTAGTGATATGTTCATTGCGGTGTTGTGAAAATTTTAATCGGTTATCGAATTCTCTGTTTTTCTATTAATGTTTTAATGTTTGACATAGTTTACTTTTGATTTCATTTTGTTTTTCTGTTATGTTAATCGGTTTACAAAAAAATCTCTTAAAAACTCGTAACATTTGCTACACCGCGGATTGTAACGAAACCGTATGATTGAAAAATGACGGCTAAAGCTAATTTGCAGTTTGAGAAAATGCAGTTGTTTTAGTTAACACCACCAGATGGCGTATTGACAGTATTCTATATATTAATTCGTGAAGCAAAAACTTTGTACCTCTTTTTACGAAAATTGCGCGGACTTTAGTATTTCGCACACTTTAGTTTATATAGAGGAGTGCAAAATGCTAATACTTTTTTTAAATTATGCATTAAAATACATAAAATTAATAAAAATAAAAATTACACACACTACCATGTATTTGACACACAACACGTATATATATATATATATATATATATATATATATATATATATATATATATATATATATATATATATATATATATATATATATATATATATATATATATATACTACTCTTTTGTTTATTTTTAAAGTATGTGGTAAAAAATTATGGTCGAATTTCAACTACTGGGCGACCACGTTCGAAAACGTTGCGCAAAATTATGACAATAAAACTGCAAGGTTGGGTAACCTTATCGGTCTTACTTATAAAAATCTCGCTAAGCAATACTTAGCCACCGCTTAGTTAAACCGCTCTTAAGCTACAAATCCATGTTTAACTTTTGTTTACTTATAAACGTTGATTAGCTGTTACTTAGTTAAGAAACAAACAAAGAATGATAATTTTTTTTTCTAACAAACACACGCAAGTAAGTAGATCAAACGTCACAATATAACAGCTGATTTATGTGAAATCCGCCATCTTGCCGCTTAGCAGGAGTTAAACTATGCCTCGGCAGTGTTTAAATTTGACGGCGATTTAAACACTACTTAACGACTTCTTAACGCTAAATAGTGTTTATAAGTGAGGTTTTTGCTAATCCGTTGCTAAGCAATTGATTAAAAATTAAGAATCGTTTATAAGTAAGACCGTATTTTCATAAGTAGTAAACATCATATTATAAACAATAAATAAACATCTCACACTCAACGACTCCCACGTATATAATATAGAGAATATTCCTTACTTTTTTTTCGTAAGTAAGAATCCCAGGTCAAAGGAATACCAATTCTACCAAAAACTAGAAACATCAAATAACGTAAGGGACGTTTATTTTATCAATATTTACTATTCAAAAAAATAAAAATTGTGATGTCATTCCATAATATGTGATATAATATACATATGACATATGCTGGCAGCATTTTCCGTTGAAACGCTATTCCGATTCTCTCAGAAAAATTCACCACAACAACCACATAATAAGAGAAATTTCCTTGCACTTCAACGTCCAAAAATTGGTTGCCAAATGACACAACTATAGAGACTGAGAGATACGAGAGGTGAATGTTTGTGTCGTTTAGCTATTTCAGCTCTTTTTATAATACTTTATTTCAGACTAGATTTTAAGTCCATATTGGGTTAGTACAACAAAACAACATTTAGTATAAAAAACAAAACAAAATTAAATTAAAAAATCAATAAGTAAAAATAAAATTGCATAAAGTAAAAGTAAAATCAAAAATCGAAAAATTCAAAAATTCAAATATTTTAAAAATTTAAAAAAAAATTAAAAGTGATGTTAGTAGACAAAAAATAAAAAATTAAGAATTTTTGTAGCGGACATCGTTCTCAAGCATCCTGCCCTTACATACATACATAGATGGAGCCAGTTTTGAAGATGCTTTGTCGCTGTCGTGCATTTTTATATATAAAATAAAACAACAATATAACATTCAAAATCGTCCGTATATTTTGATAAATTAAAATAAATCATCTTATCATGGTCAGTCTTTGTACATTGTACTACAAGCACAAATTATAATTGATTTTGTGATTAATCGTAAGTATATAATGTAAAAACGTAAAAATAATAAATAGAAATCAGCAAAATATGACCACTTTCCTTTTAAACCCTAACTTGATTGTAGAATTTTTTTTTTTTTAGTAATACAGTCAACACTGAGACGCATTAGGCTTGTGAAATAATAACAAAATGCTTCGTTTCTAGCAATAGACATTCATAAGCAAAACCACATAGGAACTTATAGTGTATCATATTATCCAGATAACTCTCAATGCTTATGTAACTGTTCTTGATACCGACATTATCGACACCAAAAAAAGATTCAATCGGCAATAATATATTACATGTGGGACGAAACCGTCCACAATTTAAGTAGGACAAATTGTCCGAAATATTGTTCTTTTATCCAGCATTTTTCAAAACGAAACGTAGTACTTTTTACAATAAAAATAAAAAATAACAGTAACAATAGTAAGTTGTATCTTTACTAACAATACATAGCCACATAACTAAAAAAAAATTATAACTGAAACAAATAATATAGTTATCTTTACCGGAATGATAACTTAAATTGTTTAAGGCGGATTTAATCAAACTCTAAAAACACATTAAGCTAACATCAATTAAATCTGATCCAAAAGTGCTTAACTCTAAAATACCCATTATTTATTAACTGACAAATGGAATTTTTATTTCACTAAGTCTATGAAAAACGTGAAATATTATTGGATATTATTAAGTTACAAAATGGTACAAAGTTTGAGATTACATTTACATTAGTATACTGAGTAATATCTTAATGTAGAAGAATTTGTTTAGAAAGACTTCACGTATACATTTTTCTTCCCGGATTTTTTCAAACGTATAAGATAAGTAAGATACATGACATTTAATCGAAAAAATCACAACAATTCTTAGGTATATTTCTAAATAATTTATTCGATTACAATAGCTTGTTATTCTTTCATTAAAGTTTACTCTTCCTTGGTTTTTCCCTGTTTGTCTCCGTAGAACATATGACACATGGTCGCGTGGAGGCATGCTTTTGCTGGTATGAACTTTTCATCGATAGCAAGTGCGTAACGGTACATCCAAACAGCTGGTTCGTACTCCCCCTGTAAAAATATTTGAATTAAAAGATTGGTGGTAAAACTGTAACATATTCGACTTTTGAGTTTTTTAAACGACTGAAGACGATACAAAACAGTAGGTAAACATGTAACATTTTCTGTACGTTCTTCGATAAAGTTGTCACTCTTGAATCAATACCAAAAACTGTTTTTGTTGAAAAGAAAATTATCCTATGTTACTTAAAATCGAATATGTGTGTGTGTGTTTGTGTGTGTATGTGTATGTATTTATGTATGTATGTATATATAAATTTACGACGATCTGACGAAACTATGACTAGTTTTATCAATTTTGCATTATTCTTTTCTTTTAATGGAAAATGTTATACTACCTAGGTGATTGAACAGAAAAATTGTAATAATTTCTCAGAAATACAGAAAAAAACTCATCAATCATTGACAGATAATAAAAAGTTTTTCAGGATATTAGTTTTTACATTAAATATATATAAATAATAAAAAATTAAAATAAAAGGTTGTCAAGTACAACTGTTTTTTTTTTTTTTTTTTTTTTGTGAAATATTGAATATATTTGTAAATAATAAATATGCATATTATAAGTACTATGTAGTATAAAATAATAAAAATAATAAGTACACACTAATATTAAAAAAATATTACGTACGAGATAGGAATGTGAGACGGCAACTAGGAACGTTTCTATTTTACTCTTTGGTGACATGTAGAAGGAAAGATAAGCTACTTCTTTAGCATCCAACTGTTTCGACTGCCTGCAAAATCAATAAAAGAACTTAACAATGAATATTATTCTGTAGCTAAAAATGCTGGGTTATAATTGCATATGTTTATCTATAATATAAAAATGAGTCGCTGAATGTGTTGCTAAGCGCAAAACTCGAGAACGGTTGGACCGATTTCGCTAATTCTTTTTTTAAAATATTCCTTGAAGTACGAGGATGGTTCTTATGGAGAGAAAAATTCTAAAAAAAAAATTTAAATTTCCTGAAAAAGTCTAAAAACAACACTTTTCTATACTCCCATACAAAAGATTTGTGATAATACTTAAAAGTCAATTTGAACTTTAATACCATACGATAAAGTTTGTGTTAGGCGATACGAAGTTCGCCGGGTCAGCTAGTTTGTAATAAAAATCTCAAAATCATTTAAATAAACTCACATAAAACATTTATTATAATGGATTTATTTTTTTTCTTTCAGAACATCAACGGATAGAAATAGTCACCAATAAATGTTCTTTTGTTCATTATAAAATTTATTACATTTTTATTTTCAATATCAATGATTTCAAATGAAATACAACTAATTATTATACGAGTATATAAATGATACCACTTCTTCAATTTCAAGATAAAAGTTACGAAAAAAGAAATACACATCAATATTATCAATATTTTCACTGCTTTTGTCTGTTTTTTAAATACAATTGTATAATAAATACATCATTGATCCTAGTTTAATACAATATGATACGATTCAACCTGTAACATTTCACTACTAAGCATAGACCTCTTTCTCCGTGTAGGATTAGGATCGGAGCTTAATAGATCTTATAATTACAACCGGGATAGCGCATAGTGACGGCACGTGGCACGTCCATGCGGCAGACATACAAAACTTTCGAGCAAATTTTGAAAAATTGGCAGCGCAGGCACGGCAGGGCAGCGGTCGGGTCAGCCCACTCGGCCAGTACTCACATGTGCAGCAGCGCGACGAGCGCCCGCAGCGCGTAGTGGCGGTAGGCGCGCGGCGCGAGCGCGTGCGCGGCGGCCAGGCAGCGCAGGCACGGCAGGGCAGCAGTCGGGTCAGCCCACTCGGCCGGTACTCACATGTGCAGCAGCGCGACGAGCGCCCGCAGCGCGTAGTGGCGGTAGGCGCGCGGCGCGAGCGCGTGCGCGGCGGCCAGGCAGCGCAGGCACGGCAGGGCAGCAGTCGGGTCAGCCCACTCGGCCGGTACTCACATGTGCAGCAGCGCGACGAGCGCCCGCAGCGCGTAGTGGCGGTAGGCGCGCGGCGCGAGCGCGTGCGCGGCGGCCAGGCAGCGCAGGCACGGCAGGGCAGCAGTCGGGTCAGCCCACTCGGCCGGTACTCACATGTGCAGCAGCGCGACGAGCGCCCGCAGCGCGTAGTGGCGGTAGGCGCGCGGCGCGAGCGCGTGCGCGGCGGCCAGGCAGCGCAGCGCGCACGCGCCGCGCCCGCCCGCTCCGCACCACCAGCCCGCGCCCAGCATGCCCCTCCACGAGCTCGGCCGCTACCACGTACACACATCATTATATAGACGCGGTTTATTTTAATTGAAGTAAAGTTAAAGCTCTACCTTAAACACTAAATAACATTATTATTATTAGTATTCAAAAAATGATTATAATAATTATCTATTTATAAAGTTTTGATATTTGATGCTGCATTTTTAAAACGAAGTTCCTTACGGCAGGCTTGACATTTGGCTGGGCGACCGAACTGAAAAAAATGTGATACTAAAGCCGTAAGAAAAATATATAACGGAAAAAATATATGACGTTTGTAAAACTAAAATATTACTAGTAAACTTTTTTTTTAAATTATTTATGTAATTTTATATTGTCGACAAAAATAAATAAAGTCACATGTTTTTTATTTCACTTAATAGTTTGAATTATTATTATTATTTTTTTATTTTTTTTTTTTTTTTTTTACGGTATTTGTTATTTTCTAAAATACTAAATTTCCTAAATACTTTCATCATTCTTTATCATCATAATTAAAAAAAATCAACAACTAGAAAATATATATAAAATTCAACATTTTTTTTAAATTGTGTTGCTTCTATACTATCCGAAGGAACTTCGTTCCTACCTGGTGTCCCATGACACCACATAATTTTTTTTGCTTAGTGACTTTATAATGATATATAATATACAGCCAAGCTATCACTCAGCCAACACTACAATACAAAAATCAATGAAGCAGCAGCAAAGTACAAGAAAAAAAAACATGCATAAATTTAAACATTCTACAAGAGATTAAAGAGTCTTAGATAACAATATACATAATCTAGCCATAAATACTGTTAGAATTAAAAATAAACAATATATTACATTTGAATTTGGAATCTGTCATTTTTATGTGATTGTTCATTATGTTTTTACATTTTCGCGCCAAAACACTATAAAATAATTTTGTGATATTAAAATGGAGCAGGGTGATAAAGAGAATCGAATCGCTGTGTTTGCATAACAAAAAGTAGGTATGGAGCCAAATACAATTTTTAAAACTCTCCATACGCTTGTTATTAGTCAAATGTTTGTGAACCGGAATATTGATGACAACGTTTGTAACAGAAAAAGATCTGGCCGTCCATTTTTCTTTTATATATCACTAGGTTGGCAAACAAGCGTACGGCTCACCTGATGGTAAGAGATTACCGTAGCTTATAGACATTTGCAACATCAGAAGCATCGCAAGTGCGTTGCCAACCCAATCCCCCCCCCCCCTCCCCAGGAGCTCACCTTACTCACCAACAGGAACACAATACTGCTTGAAAATAGTATTATCTAGCTTTGATCTTCTGTAAGGTCGAGGTACTACCCCAGTAGGGCTGCTCCATATTTTGAGCAGGAAGTTCCTGCTGTGCCCTACCTCAGTTAAGTCTATGTAGTGTTCGTACTCAAAAGGCAATAAGGGAAAAAATTCGAAGAAATTCTGTCCGAAAGCAAAAGATTTTATCTCGGGAGATGAAGATAGAACCTAGAACCATGTCGCGTATTTTAAAAGATAACTTAGGACTTGCACCTTATAAGAAACGCACTTGTCATTCCTTAACTGATAATAAAAAAAAAAAGAATAGGGTAATGAAATCAAAATAACTACTTAAGCAGTACGCAATCGGAAGTCACAGAAAAATTTGTTTACGGACGAGAAAATTTCTACAATTTAGCAATATTTTAACAAACAAAATGACCATATTTATGCTCAAAGCTCTAAGGAAGCTTCCCAATGAATCAACAGAGCATAACGTGGGGACTATCCGACTTCAGTGATGGTTTGGTGCGATTTTAGGTACGAAGGAGTGACTGAGCCATATTTTTGTGAAAAAGGTCTCAAAACATCGGCACAAGTGTATCAAGTTACCATTCGTAAGCCCTTTAACAAAACCATGTTCAATAACCAAGAATGGTCCTATCGACAAGACTCGTCGCCAGGTCATAAAGCTCGATTCACCCAATTTTGGATAGAAACCAACGTCCGGACTTCATCAGAGCTGATGACTGGCCGTCATCTAATCCCAATCTTAATCCGCTGGATTATGATTTATGGTCAGTTTTAGAGATTATGGCTCGCTCTAAATGTCATGATAATTTGGAGTCCCTAAAACAATCCATATGATTGACATTGAAGTTTTTTTTTTTGTGGACGGAGTGCGTGCTTCTGAATGAATTAGATTCTCCCGATCTTCTCAGTAAAATTTACCTAAAGGTGCCTAAAAGATCTTTAAGACAACCCTTAAACTATTTACATGTGCCTAGCTGCTCGGAAAACTATAGGCAAAACTCGTTATCTTTGAGGTCACCAGATCAAATCAATAAGCTGAATGACTTCCCCTACTTTTACCTATTTAACACTACTGTCAAAACAATTAGAACTAAACTGGAAAAACACTGGTTCAATATGTCGTCTTGATATGAGAAACTTCTTTTCCTTATTTTAAGTTTATATGTTATGTATATAGATAATATCATGATGTATTTTTTGTGATTTTCTTAAAGCATTTGAATGATGTTAGATTTGTACTTGCGAAAGAAATAATTGGTGCTTAGATGTATCCTTTTTTGAGCGATAGTTGAAATATATCACTGTATGCTTTCCTAATAAAATAAAATAAACATTTATCGATAACTGGCCTCAACGTTTAAAAGACTGTATTGCAGCCAATGGAGACCACTTCGAATAAGCTTATTTTTAATGGTAGCGTATTTTAATGGTTTTATATCAATGTATTAAACTAACACACTGTAATAGTAATAAATGTTACGTGCTATAGACAAAATGTTTTTTTTTTTCCTTTGTAATAATATTTAGGGAAAGACTATGTATATTGCCAGTACCCGTTGGCACAGTTTGTAGTGAGCCCACTTTCTGCTCCAAGGGTTGTGGGTTTGGTTGCCGCCTCAAGTTTGAGTTTGATATCTAATATATAAAATTCTTGTGTCGCGGTATTTGTTGTCCGTAACTCCTCCGAAACGGCTTGACCGATTCTCATGAAATTTTGTGTGCATATTGAGTAGGTCTGAGAATCGAACATCTATTTTTCATACCCTTAAGTTATAAAGGGGGGCGGGAGGTATTAAGGGTTTTAATAACATATATGACAAAACACAAACAACAAACAGCGACAAAGCCAGTACTGCGGTCACCAACCCGCCTGCCCAGCGTGGTGACTATGGGCAAAACACATGAGTTCACGCTATTTTCGGCGTAAACTTGTGGAGGCCTATGTCCAGCAGTGGACTGTATAGGCTGTAATGATGATGACAAAACAACGTTTGCGGGGTCAGCTAGTATATATATATATAGTGGCCAGATAGTGATTAGAATGGAATAAGTTGGAAGAGGCCTTTATCAATTGGCAAATGGACTTACAGAAAATTAAGAAACACTATGTTATATATGTAACATAATTGTAAATCTAATGTCCGGATAAAGGCTTTTTATTTATTTTATATTATTTATTATTATAGACCCCTGTAACACCAGAATTTTTAGCTATGATCAGCAAGATTGAGGTACTTTCACGGTCGGGCTGCTCCAGATATTGAGCAAGATATGTCCTGCTGAGCCCTACTTCAATAATTCTAAAGTGTACTCACCGATTCCACATATTTGGCGATCTTCGCCCCTAGGGTGACGTAGTCGAAAGAGTCGAACATATCTGCAAACTGATGCATTAGGCTGAGGACTGGTTCCCAACCATCCGAACTCACGCGACTCAGTTTCTCGCTTGCAAAGTCCTCCATGGGATCACCGATGATCCTACAATCGGGCACCTTTTTGTTTGACGGCGCCATTAGTGCTATTTCTGCTGGAAGCCTAAAATATTTAAGTTATTTAGTACTTTTGTTGAAAAGTTTTGAAAACTGTATTGAAATTAAAATATGTTTATTTATTAATCAATTGCTTATTTTCATTCGTTTATTTATGTTTTTAAAACATTCAAATAAAATATTTGATGCTTTTTTTATGTTTTCGGTGTTTTAATCAAAGACGTAATATTTATTTAAATTATTACACTTATCCCAAAAATAAGCACCAACAAACTGAAAATTTGACATAATTTTTGTACTTAAACTACATTTCTTGCGTTATTTTGTCCATGTTTGACTTTTTATAATCCACTACTATGAGTCTACAGCCACAAATTTCCATTAAACAAGTTCTAAAACGCAAAAATAATTTCGAGACTTAGACCAACTACAGATCTTGGGGCTAACTCATTCAAACAAAATCCAATGAATATGATATTTATATAGAAAAATATTATAGTATAATAACTCACTCGACGTTGGAATCAGTATGTAGTTGTCTAAAACTGACGATGTGGAGCCAGTAGCCCAATTGGAACTGATGATACGCGCAATCCTCTTCTTTCATCAACATATCTTCTGGTTTTAGCACTATAAATTTACAAAAAAATATATTGCTAATAAAAAAAAGTCAACAACAAGTTTAAACAAACATCTCTGTAGTATATAAATGATACTACAAAATAAAATTTCATGCTTGATTATTATTATTATTATTATTAAGTATTTTTTCCCTTGAAAAAGAATCGGCTACATGTGTCTTATAGAAAATTGGAATAATCAAATATATTATAATATAGGTAAACTATTAATATTCAAGTTATTATTTTAATTTATTTTTATTATTATTTTAATTATTATTTTAATACACTAACTGGGGCACTGCAGGAAATTTCCTACTCAAAATATGAAGCAGCCGGACTGGGGTAGCATGTTACAGAAAATCACAGCTAAATAATACTGTTTGCAAGCAGTGTTGTGTTCCTGTTGGTGAGTGAGGTGAGCAGAGCTCCTGGAGGGAATTGGGAATAGAGTCGGCAACGCGCTTGCGATGCTTCCGGTGTTGCAGACGTTTATAAGCTACGATAATCACTTACCATTAGGCAAGCCGTACGCTTGTTTGCCGACCTAGTAGTACAAAAAAAATATCTAAAAGACTCACTCCGACACCCTCCCGAGCCACATCCATTCAATATACTCTCAATAGTCTTGACCATGTTATCGTAGTGAGCGTGGTGAGCCAGTCTGTCCGCGCTGTCCGTTGGTCCATTCCTTATAAAACTATCGAAAAATGTCTCATCCAAGTTATCAAATGTGTGATGTTTGTCTTTCTCCCGGAGTAAAACAACTAATTTGCTTGTGTCGGCTGAAAATATAACACTTAGCCTTTAACGATTTAAATCTCAAATTTTACCTAACAACAACAACTTTCTTTTGATTTATTATATCAATTCTTGTTAAAAAATAAGTTTACATAATTTTATAATTCACAGACAATAAAAAATGGCATTACGTAATAGTATCTTTTTAAAATATCAATAAATATTTATAATACAAATATATACTTTAATTCAATAATTCAATGTGAATTATTAAATTAACACTCAAATATAACTCATTCAAAAAATACTATTCAAAGTAAAATTATTTATGTGCAAACTATGGTATCATATGCGTGTACTTCGATTCGGCCTGTAACATGCCACTGCTGGACATAGACCTCTTTCTCCATACAAGAGGAGGATTGAAGTAGTAGATTTACCACGCTGCTCCACTGCGGGTTTATGTCCCATACTATGAGTAACGTTCGCTATCAGGTGTACATGATAACAACCGGGACCGACGGGTTTACGTGCTCTCCGAGGCACGGTGCGGACACCCACAAAGACAGACATCCGAAGCGGAAAGAAATATTTGTACAAATAGAAATATCCATCCCAAGCGGGAATCGAACCCGCAAGCCGTCGGTGTTTTAGGAGACTACACGCATGCATATACTTATTAATTCTTATATATATTTACCTCTGTCATGACTACTGAAGCACTGTATATTAGTCATTTGACAATTTTCACTATCCTTCTCACAAACCACGTTAACCATTGGTTTCACATGTGTACAAATATCTCCCTCTTCCAAATCTGTAATGTATGAATACAATTTTTATAAAGAAGTAATACGATAACGAGAAGTTTAAGTAAGTCAAATCAGTTAATTTACAGCAACGAAGCCTAACTACCACACATAAGATCATTATTACCAAATCTTGGCTGTGAAAATAATTTCAACAATATAAAAAAAAAAGTTAATGTGTTATACGTACATTATCTTTGTTACATAATACTAATCGCCTAAAAATGTGCTAACTTATAGTAATACAGATATCAAATAGTTGCGAATATAATTTCAACGATATTAGAAGAATAAATGTGTGATACGTGTATGGGTTACCGCACACTCGGAAATGTAATAGCAATGACTTTCTATTATTTTAGGTCTATTTGATTGATTCAGCCTGTAACATCCCACTGCTGGGTACACGCCTCTTCCTCCTCGTAGCTTAATCACCACGCTGCTTCACTGCGGGTCGGCGGTTATAATTTAGGTTAATATTCTGGGGAAAGGGCTGTTTTTGTATACACCTATGAAGTTCGTACTTCTGCCTGTATATACTAACAATTATCTTTATAAATTCAGTATTAGATCGACTTTCATTGGGTTTGGTTTACCTCATTAACCTTCCCTCACATTTCAGATCTCACTCAACTATAAACTACACAATACAATTAAATATTACCTATTTCTTCAGTCACATCAGCCTTTCGCAGTCCACTACTGGACATAGGCCTTCACAAGTTCACGCAAAAAATGGCGTGAACTCATGTGTTTTGCCCATAGTCACCACGCTGGGCAGGCGGGTTGGTGACCGCAGGGCTGGCTTTGTCGCACCGAAGACGCTGCTGCTCGTCTTCGGCCTGTGTATTTCAAAACCAGCAGTTGGATGGTTACACCGCCATCGGTCGGCTTTTTAAGTTCCAAGGTAGTAGTGGAACTGTGTTATCCCTTAGTTGCCTCTTACAACACCCACGGGAAGAGAGGGGGTGGCCATATTCTTTAATGCCGTAACCACACAGCATATACCGTACCTATTTCTTAATAATGCATAATATTATATAACTATTGAGGTCATACCCATTTCCTTCAAGTGACTAAGTTGTTTCATGAGACAGGCCCAGTTAGTGAGTAAGTTCCTTGCAAGCCCACCCATGAAGCCCGCCTCCACTCGCAATGTCTGCTTCAAGTGAAACATGTGCGTGTTGTGGTTCTTCTTCGCTATGTTTATCTGGGCTAGGAGGAAGTTTGTTGCCGGCTGAAATATTATTTCATCTATTAAAATGATACGTCTATTGCATAATACAAATCTGGCTGATAAAGGCTGACAAGGCTGCTCTTCGAATATACTTTTACCGAAATAAAACTTTGATATTAATCTTAATTATGATATGATGAGACTACTAGGCATTTGTCTGCGAGATATCATATTGTCTTGTAACCATTATTTTTACTTTGTAATCAACACAAAATACACATTCGAAAAATTTCGATAGATGCTAAAGAAATTTAGAATATACTTGTATTGTAATGCTATAACGTTTATTAAATTTATTACAATATTGCGTATTTCTGCTTTATTATTTATAATAATTAAATATTAAAATCCGTTAACTCCCGTAACAGCGAATGTCGTACAATATATGATTATCAAATTTAAGTAAGTATGAAAAAAAAATTACGTTTTTTTTTTTTCAAACTGATTACTACAATTTATCTTGAAATTACACATAGTAAAAAATATATTAATCAGACTCGAAGGACCAAAAAACAAGATATTATCCTCACCTCATATAAACTAAGTCGAAAAGCCGCATCTGCAGTCGCTAAAGCTTCATCAAAGTAGCCCATCTCAAGGTAGACTGAACTCAGTGACACTAGAACTAAGTCTTTGTACTCTTCTTGCACCCACCGCAGAGCGGTGTGGAGACAGTGTAGGGCATTTACATTATTTTGACGAACTCTCCAATACAGAGAAGATAATGTAAGTAACATCCATTTAGGAGCCAGTTTCTGTGAAAATACATAAATAAATTAAAATATTAAAAAAATGAAAAAAAACTACGGTACAATGCTAACATACATATGTGAAGACCGCTGATTAAATCAAATATATCGCACCTTAATGAAATATTATTACATTGTTTAAGTAAAATCTTTTAAGAAAAATCATTGCTGCTTCTTTCAAACTCAGGTTAATTTAATTTTACCTTTTTCATGGCAGCGTAAATTCGCTGACCAATTTCGGCATCTTGCATATGTTTGGCCGCTTCAACGTTGCCATCACTGACATATTCGAGGAGTTTTGTCCTTAAGTATCCTGTATCCACTACATCTGGATTGCCGAGCCTAGAAAATTATCATTTCCATTATAATAATTATTATATATATATATTATTTATCTATATTGCTTAAATCAGGCATTACAATATCTAAGCTATAATTCGTTACATTAATACTACATTTCGACAGCTAACGATTTAACATTAGCCTGACAGTAAACACAAGTATCTTTTGTTGGATCTGAACTTTAAAAAGATTAAAAGTTATGTAAAGTTAATATGAATCGAAAGACGCACAAAGCTTATATTTTCTCCATAAACAAATCGGTTTCCAGAATATCGACCTATATTTATAAGAGGCATTTCCTAATTATCGACAAATTTAAATTAGCGACTGTCAAAATATCGAAAGTCAAGTGTAGTTACTGTGTGCTTTCTCCTCCGAGGAGTATTGGTTCGATTTCCTACTGGAGTCTTGTTTTATACTTATATTTAAGTGATGTAAATGTATATATATTTCATAAATATGATGTATTTACATTTTCTTCATATCGTTACTTTTGTTATTCAACCTAATAAATAAAATTTTAATGATAAATAATTAAATGACGCCGCGTTAGCGCAACGGTCACAGCACTGGTTTGTGGTTGTTGCGCTGGCAGCTGCGTGTTCGATCCCCGCACATGACAAACATTGTATTGGCCATAGAGATGTTTGTCGTTGTCTGGGTGTTTGTACAGTCCTTGTAGGTACCTACACCGTGCCTCGGAGAGCACGTTGAGTCGTTATATAACAGGTTGAAGCGAATGTATTATTTCCATGTATATTTATTTAAAAAAAATATTTAGTATATCAGCCGGCAGCTACCTATAGCACAATAATTAAGTTTTTGACATTTATATAGTTACTAGCGACCCACCCCGGCTTCGCACGGGTGCAATGTTGATAATAAATATACTACAGAATGTCTTTATTTATAGTCTGAAGCTAGTTTATAATGCATGGTTATTAACATAATAAGACCAACATTCAAATATGCGTCATTAGATTACACGTTGTTACAGAATGCGTTGAGGAAATAAAGGTTCACTGCTCGTTCCCGGTAGGTGATAGCATGATAATATGTAGCCTATATGTTGACCCGACTTCTTAATAATATTCGTGCCAAATTTGAAGTAAATCCATGCAGTTTTCGAGTTTATCTCGGACATACATATAGACAAACAGACAAAAATTCTAAAAACTATATTTTTGGCCTTGGTATCGATTGTAGATCACACCCTAAATATTCTTTAAAAAAAATATTTAATGTGCAGTTTTGACTTTCCTACCATTATATAGATCTAATATATAAAATTCTTGTGTCATGGTGTTAAACATTGAACTCCTACGAAACGGCTCGACCGATTTTAATAAAATTTTGTGGGCATATCGGGTAGGTCTGAGAATCGGTCAACATCTATTTTTCATACCCCTAAGTTATGGGGGGGGGGGGATTAAGCGGGTTAATAAGATATATGGCAAAGCTACGTTTGCGGGGTCAGCTAGTACATTTATAAATTTGCTTACATGAATATAGTTATATCTATTTATTATTTGTACAGTGTGGCTACGGTAGTAAAGAATATAGCCACCCCCTCTCTTCCCGTGGGTGTCGTAAGAGGCGACTAAGGGATAACACAGTTCCGCTACCACCTTGGAACTTAAAAAGCCGACCGTTGGCGGGATAACCATCTAACTGCTGGCTTTGAAATATACAAGCCGAAGACGGGCAGCAGCGTCTTCGGTGCGCCAAAGCCAGCCCTGCGGTCACCAACCCGCCTGCCCAGCGTGGTGACTACGGGCAAAACACATGAGTTCACGTTATTTTTGGCGTAAACTTGTGGTCTATGTCCAGCAGTGGACTGTATAGGCTGTAATGATGATGATGATATTTATTATTGACAGTGCGGGCTCACCTGTTGCGCTTGTTGGCGTAGTGCGCGGCCACGCGGTCGGCGGCGCACACGGGCGGGTGCCACGGCAGCTCGTGCTCCTCGCCCAGCGGCACGCCCAGCTTCTCCGTCAGCAGCGACCGCATCCTGTTTCCAAATTTCTATGTTCATTTAGTGTGTTCTATGTTAATGTAGTGAGAACTTGTCACTGACGGCGCTGTATTAAAACACTCATTTTTTACATTATCGCAAGATTACCACTAGATGAGGTAGATGGTATCTAACTGAGGTAGGGCACAGCAGGAATTTCCTGCTCAAAATATGGAGCAGCCCGACTGGGGTAGTACCTCGACCTTACAGAAGACCACGGCTAAATAATACTGTTTTCAAGCAGTATTGTGTTCCTGTTGGTGAGTAAGGTGACCAGAGCTCCTGGGGGGATTGGGTATAGGGTCGGCAACGCGCTTGCGATGCTTCTAGTGTTGCAGGCGTCTATAAGCTACGGTAATCTCTTACCATCAGGTGAGCCGTACGCTTGTTTGCCGAACTAGTGACATAAAAAAAAAAGATGGCGCCGATCGGTTTTAACTGATTTCTTTATCACAATAGTTTTTAACTACCCTTTGTAATTTCTTCTTCGTTCTTTGTTATATTTTAACAAAATTTTCTATTCTGTTAAGATTCTTCTATTCTGACTTCTGGCCCATCCAACATTTAGCTCTAACTGTACGTTATGTTAAATTTTATTATGTAAAATTTGAGAGTTTATAGGGATCTACTATATTAAAGTTAACTATACAAATATTATGTACTTTAAAAATACGTAGTAGTACCAAGCAGTAATATTTTTGTCAAATATTTAAAGCCTAATCTCACCTTATACCTTTATTTTCAAAAGGTAGGAAAACCGGAATAATAGAGTCTAAATTTCGAGGCATCTTTGGTACAACTTTGCACAATTCATCCGATGGCCACTCAACTTCTTTATCAAAGTCTTCTACATTTCTATTGATTGTCATTGATGCATACCTTAAAAGAAAAAAGTTGGTAAATATAATTATATTCTTATATATATTATTCATATTTACTTAATATTTCTTAGTGTTTTAATACAAAATTGATGATAAACTGAGTGAACAGTATGTATGTTATCAAAAGATCTGTCTATATGGTATTGAATACAAATAATAATAAATATCTACACAATACACACACGGTCGTGTTCCTAAAGTAAGCAACATAATACTTATGTTATAGGTAACAGTCAACTGGTATAGGTACATACATTTTTTTACGATAAACATGCTTATAAATGATACATATATAAATAAATATATATATTACACCCAGACTCAGTATGGGAATCGAACCCACAACCCCGGAGCAGAAAGCAGGTCACTACAAACTGCGCCAATGGGCTAGTCAACTAAAGGGTAAAAGGAAAGCTCTGTCCTTAAATAAAAAAAAAATATTAAGTTTTTCCCTTTCTAAATGAATACATGCAATTATTTTATTAATATTATTTATATCATTATAGTAACTTCATCCTTATCCTTCACAACATCAATCAAGGTTAAAATAATTAGTAACTCACATAAAGATACCCGTTTCATATTCAGATGTGAGTTCGCCTGAACTTTTTGTGGGCTTTTTTTCATTTGTTGAATGCGTTGTAGGTTTAGCCTCGTTACGAAAAGGATTTTCTAAAATGGATAACACATTTTTACAACCAAAAATATTTATAAAATATTAAATTTTATGATATATAAAAATTATTCCCTGTTTTAAATGAATTAAAAATTAAGTGACTTTCACAGAACATTGGAAAGTTTCTTCATTTTCATCTTTAAAGACTATGGCTCCATCAGCTTTACGCCGATGATTTTGCCAATGACAAGTCCTGAAAATGTATTGAAGTCCAGAGACAGGGTCCGTTTTTGACAGTGCAATAGTGGGTTAAGCCGCTTAAGCTACAGTTAGTTGAAAATATTTGAAATGATTATTTGATTTTATTTTTTGGTAAATTATAATTTTTTATCATTGATTCTAATAAACTTAGCTAAGACAGCACAAAAAGAAGATGGCACTAAAGTTAGAAGAAAACAAACATTAACCGGCCGCGGAATGTTTTTGGGAAGCATATCATATAGTAGATACAGTTAATTTCAGACAATTAAAAAACAACTGATCGAGAGATCCTTCCACAAGGAATTCCACAAGGAAACACATTCACAAGGAACTGTCACGAATGCGCAATTTAGCCAAGAATGCAGGTGTGCAGGAGAAATCAAATGGTATACGGATAATTATCGACGTAGTTATTTTACCTAGGTCGGAGTATTTAAAAAAACCATGGCTTTACCTGTAACTAGTCTTGAAGATTGCTATAATCTATCCCAAGATTTATCCAGGCATTGCTTAGCCAAACTTCTAAATTCTCGGGAAAAGCATTTATTATATTTATCGCAGCCTAGGCGAATGGCGTCTTTTGCACATATGTCTGCCATCTCATTACCTGCTATACTACTGTGACTCGGTAGCAAGGCAAACGCTACTTAAATTTTCGACTGGTGACATTCGAACAGTGTCTCTTTTATCTTTAGAGTAATGGGAAGATTATTTTTAGCATGAAATGGACTTTTCAAATTCCTAGCGGCAGCTTCGAGACTCAGTGAATACTACAGATTTATTAAGACCATGTGATTCAATATACAAGACAGCTTCCAAAAAGGCAAAACATTCACCTAAGAAAGTGGAGGATAGAGGAGGTAGTTTGTAATTCAAGATAATATTGTATTTAGGAATCCAGACAGCAGAACCAACATTTAACTCGGGGTTAATTTTAGATGAGTCAGTGAAGAAATGCAACCATTCCGACTCGATTGTTCTTTAATCTTTTAATTAATTTTAATTTAATTTAAGATTAATTTTAATTTTATTTGATTTAAGAAAACTAAAAGATTATTAAAACTTCACGCGTTTGAAATTTTGCAAGACAGAATTATAGGAGCAGCTAGTTTTATATAAAAACTAGCTGACTCGGCAAACGTCTTGCCGCTCAATGCTATTTAAAAATAGGGGTTGGTGGTAGAAGGGTGAAAATTTAGGGTTGTATGTATTTTTCAACGCCAAATTATAATAAAATAAAAAATAAATAATTTATCTAAAAATAAAAAATAAAATTAGGCGTGGACTACCCTTAACATTTAGGGAGATGAAAAATAGATGTGTTCGATTCTCAGACCTACCCAATATGCACACAAAATTTCATGAGAATCGGTCAAGCCGTTTCGGAGGAGTTTAACTACAAACACCGCGACACGAGAATTTTATATATTAGATAAAACTCCAGAAATGCTATCTCTTCAAGTAACACACGTCATCGGAAAACAAACATATTCCAAATAAAACTTGAAAGAAAAATTATTAGAAAGTTTTGTATTAGCATTATTAGAAAACACGATCTTTGTTGTGTCGCGTAATAATAAATATATTTTTATTCAAATTAAAGTAAAATAAATACCTGGAATAGAAGGTGAAAGTTTAAAATCCACATTATTTAAGTCAATGGGTTTTTCAGTCTGGAAAGAAGTTTCAGCAGCATTGTGACCATTTTTATTTATGTGTTCTATAAGTCTCTCAAGGCTATAAATTGTGTCGATCGCGTCAATGCCTTGTTTTCCTAACTTTTCATCACTGTACATTGGGCCATCAATGAAGTACTTAACCAAAGAATTTTTCTCTATTTGAGCTTTTAATTTTTTTATGTCCAAACCCGTAATTGATGACATTTTCTCAGTGTTCTTCTCTATGTTTCTATAATCTGAAAAACAGTTATACGTGACACCAAACATTAATTTTGTATAAGCAGAAGTATTTTTACAGATTTCCAAATAAATTATTACCAAATTCTTCTCCATTTTTTAAGGTCCTCAAAAATTCGGCCTGTATTTTAGGCCAAACAGCCTCTTTCTGATTGTAATCATTTAACTCTGCACGTAGTTTGTTTAGAGTTCTAAAAATAATTTCAATTTAACATAATAAGTAAAATTGTATATCCACCAAGTCAAGTGTGTAATCAAAATTAGTTTTGAAAACCTATAAAATGTATAATGTGGGTGTTGTAAGGGGCGACTAAGAGATAACACAGTTCCACTACCTTGGAACTTATAAAGCTGACCGATGGCGGGATAATCATCTAACTGCTGGCTTTGAAATATACAGGCCAAAGACGGGCAGCAGCGTCTTCGGTGCGACTAAGCTAGCCCTGCGGTCACCAACCCGCCTGCCCAGCGTGGTGACTATGGGCAAAATTTTGACGCGAACTTGTGGAGACCTACGTCCAGTAGTTGACTACAATAGGCTGAAGTGATAAAATGTACACTTAAAGAAACTAAAGCTAGTGCATATGAAATACAAGTTGCTAACCAATTATAAATCTGTATTTGTTTAAGATCAAATGAATTGACTATAGGAACTGGGCTTAAGTCAACTGACATACAAATATTAGTAAAAATATGCCAAAAAATATTTTAGTTAATAATTAGGAATAACAATGTACTTACTCTCTAATTTCTTTTATCCTAACAGCTAATTTTGTGTGACATAACACACCATATTTATGCCTCATCGCCAACTCCATCCTCGGATTTAATTTTAAAGTCAGATCATAAAACTTAAGAGAGGTGTTAAATTCTCCAATCACAGTATAAGCATTAGCAATAGAAAAATGACTAACATAATTCTTTGGATCATGTTCTACTGCAGCATTAAGTACAATTATAGCGTCATCAGTTTTTCCGCTTCTATGTAGAACCATCCCGAGACTTCCAAGAGCTACATCTTTGAACACTCTGAAATAGATGAAGAAATAAATGATTCTGACCAACAATAGATTCATTTCACACTCATCCACTAACGCTTGCCACTAACGCTTGCCTATACCACGAAAGTAAAAAAAATCTAAATTGAGATTTTATGCGTAGAAGAACACGTTCTAAGTAAGATAGCTCAATTGAATTTCAATTCATCATGTAAGAAAACGGAGGCAAAAGTGAAACGGAATCATTGAATAATGGAATGTACACTAACATGTCGCATTGGCGCAACGGTACTGGTTTGTGGCTGTTGCGCTGGCGGTTGCGGGTTCGATCCATTCGATACACCACCTACACAATTTAGATAAGATGTTTCCTTTTTATGTCTGGGTTGTCTGGAAGAAATGGCTAATTAGCCAAAAGTCCGCCCATTGCACTACACTGTCTGTAACTATCTTTATGCTTTGTTTGTTATATTTTTGTGGTGTACAATAAAGTATAAAAAAAATATATAATATTTACTCTTTGAAAATGTTAAATCAACTTCTCCCATACTTATAAATAATTATATACATTTAGTAATATTTTTACCTTGGTGCGTAATGTAGAGCTCTACGAGAACATTCTATAGCCTTTGGAGCACTGCCCCTGACTCTCCAGTATAAGGATGCCATGTGATAATGTAACCAGGACGAACTATTGCGTCGAAGTACTCCCGTCAACCAGTGTCCATACTGATCGATTGTCATGATAGGTGATATGAGTTCAGGTAATACAAATTCAGGGTTGGCCGTTAAATTTCCTCTCTGTCTCATACTCTATAACAGGAATAATAATTATCATCTTCATCATCATAATTATCATCACTTCAGTCTATCACAGTCCACAGCTAGACATACATATAAAACAGTAAATTTTTAAAAGATTGAAATCTATAGAACAGAAAATAATAGTAGTTGTTTAGTAAATGTACAAGTGTACAGTGAAGATAGAACATACTTGTTATTTTTAATGTAGGTACATTGATTTTTTTACATTACAATCACATCACTCGAGAGCAATCATCTTGAATATAATTATAATTTGATACTCACTAAAGTTAATTGGTTATATGTTTAATTTGGCACTAATTTAAAAAAAAACTATTAGTAAAAATTAATTGATTACTTACTGCCAAATGCTCAAAAGTAAACATACTAAAAGTCAATGAAGATATTTTCTTGCAGTCGGGAATATCATTGTTTGGACCATAATATGGATTTGGAAGTAAAAACTCATTAGGGTTTATTTTATTTGAACCATCTTCTAGGAGAGCTGCGTACCAATCGATTATGTTTACATTACCGGCTTTTAAACAATCGTCATCCTGCGCTATTTGTCTTCCAACATCTGTGTATCTTCCAACATCAGACCAAAGCTTATCTATCTCAATTTGTCTTCTTTCGAGATCATTAAAAAGGTCAAAAATACTATCCCACCTTTTTTCTTGATTTAAAAATGCTAAAAGGTCGTATGGACGAGCCATATCGTATGGCGAATCAAGCTGGAACGTAGAAACAAACCAATATTGCAATTACAAAAGTTTGATTTCCGCATCTTTACATTGATAATGTTTACAAATTTTGCGCAATATAATCACTTAAAACGAAAACTGTTATCATACCCTCGGCTGTATTAAACCACTTTCGGTAACCATCCAATGACTAGAAGCATGAATCTCACAAAATAAGAATATGCACGCAATAAATAAACTGGAGAACTTAGCAAACAACATTCTGAACTTATTTTAACTTAAGATTTTGTAATAAGTCTTTAACATTAATTTAAAAATCATGCAATTATCGCTCTTTTCAATGAAAACAAACAATACAATTCCAATCAGTAGTTCGACGCATGACAAACAGCGTGTTTTTCTTGTTCTTCGACTGACATCTGTCAAATTGACAGTTACATTAATCTACAGCATATTTGCCCAAATTTTAGGATTACATTATATTAACATTCTATAACAATAGCAAGTAATATATCATTCCGTTATTCCTATATTGTTTTTACATACGTAAATAGACTTTCTGTTTATATATTAAATAATCAATGTTTTTATATCCTTTAGAAAAGTAGTATTTTAATTTAATATCAGCATGATTAAAATTATTGAATTTCCGAAGGAATCGGTATCGTTCCAATTATATGTGTGCTTTTAAAATTATTATTATTGTCTTTTGTATGTTACCTTAAAGCTGCGGTAGATAATGAAGTTCTGAATGCGCAAGTCCAAATAACTTCATTGTATCCACGCCTAGAGAAGTTATTTTATCATCAGTTTTCACGAAAAAAAAACCTATAAACCTTTTGCGCAAACAATGCTTTACCTTGAAATGAACGATATTGTGCAAATAATTAAGTTTGAAATAAATTACTAATGTGCTCAACTTAGTAACCAAAATATTTTAAATAGACAATGAATCGAGTTAAAACAATAGGTACCAGTTAAAGATTTTTAATTCATTATGAAACTGATGGTTAAAATTTAGTGGGAAATAAAATGGGAAATGACGCACAAGTAGAGATAACGAAGAATTCAAACGACTGCGTCTCTGAAAGCACAAACGAATTCAATGTTACGAACAGAACAATTACTATTTTAGATTACAAGGTACATGTGATATTTTACCTTTTTTTAAAGTTAAAACGTAAATATGGTAGTTTAATTAATTTATTATTTCCTCAGGGATTGCTGTGGTCATGCTCTCTAAGAAGAATATGTTTAACTGCCCTTTGGCTTCCACTAGGTGCTTTAATATTTTGTTACGTGACAGCATCTATTTTCCAAGCAGATGATATACATGAAACACATTGTAAAGTAAGTTACAAAGTATACAACGTAAATTATACTGATCTATCGATTTGAAAAACTAGAAGTAATCGCTAAAGCCTGTAATATCACACCGATGGGCATAGGCCTTTTTCCCCATGTAGGAGAAGAATCAGAGCTTAATCCACCACGCTGCTCCAATTCGGGTTGGCGGATATATTCCCTACTATGAGTAACGCTCGCTATTTGGTGTACATGATAATAACCAGGACTGACGGCTTAACATGCTTTTCGAGGCACGGCGGGAAGACCCATAAGGACTGCACAAATACCCATACCATGGCAAATATCCGTATGGCCGATACAAATGTTTGTTATGTGCGGGGATCGAACCTGCAACCGCCAGCACAACAGCCACAAACCAGTGCCGTGACCGTTGCACCACCGCGTCGTCTAGAAATAATATTCCAACACAATAATAATCGCAGATGCGCTGCTACATACCAGATGTTTCATACTTTTTATATTCATAGGTTTATAATGTAGTACCATCAATAAGTGCAATTACGGGGATCAGTCCACAAAAATATATATGGAGAATTTGCATCGCGTACCACCTTGGACCAAGACTGTTAATAGGTTCACTTTACTATAACTACCATAAAGAGCGCACTTCGCATCTAACTGAGGAAAAGGCGAGTTTTTTTAATATAAATTAGTAATTGAAATACTATTTTATTAGAAGTAATATAGTAGTATATTGATTTGAATCGCTTTTTTTTCAGATGCGTGTTTTAGCGACAAAATTAGGAGAGGCATGTTACTGGTTAAACTTAATTGAATTATTTGCTCTCACGGGCGTAACTTACGTTTCCAACAGAGAAAACTATTGTAAGTAATATAAGTATTGTAGGAACTTCATTTTTATTTTATACTAGCTGTGGAATTTAACAAAAAAGTTATTATTTAGTTTATAAAAGTTTAGTGTTATAAAATTTCTAAAATAAAAGTAGCCTAAGTTACTCCTTATTACATCATTACACCAGCTCAGGTCCAGCAGTTTCAGAGATTAGTCGGAACAAACAGACAGACAGACGGACAAAGATTTAAAAAAATGTTATTTTGGTATATGTATAGTGTATTTTATTATTATCCAACATCGAGTTTATCTTATTAATATGTTCGTAAAAAAATATAATTATTTCTTTTCAGTCATACATGAAAAAATTTTCATTGTTTTCATGATAGCAACTTTACTTCACATGCTTTGCCGCGCTCGTGTTGGTTGCATAGGCAGTCATGCCGTGGAGCCCGTGCGTACTAATAAGATTGTATGGATATTGTTTATTGTAGCGATAGCTGCTACTCTTGGCCTTGTTTTCTTCTTTCTAAGGCACCGACTGTTATGTCGACCCCTCGGTAAGTTTTTTTTTAAACTACACCTACAACAATTGTTCGTGAGTTATTTTTCTTTATGTTTTTAATTTTTGAGGCTCATCAAAACAAGCTTTTTCTAATGTATGATGGGTACTCCGGTATATATTTTTTTTCATTACAATTACTGTAATGAAAAAAATGTTAGGTACTATTTTTTAATTAAATTATATAAACAAAACATTTTCTTTCAGCCTTTACGTGGTTTTCTGTATGTGAGTACATACTGGCTACTGCAAATATGGCTTTTCACGCTGTTGTGGTACGGGATCTCCCCGTACACGAACTGCAAGTGATATGCCCCACTCATCACAAGACCAACTAAATTATAATTTAATGTATGAAAATAGAATTAAAAGTTATAAATATTTAGCATAAATGACTTCTTCAAAAAACTTTGGGAGTAAAAGGTACGGATTTTTTAAGTAGGTACATAGAAAGTTTATGAAGTTAAAGATTTTAATTAAAATTTTATTGTAGTTACGAGTATATGTGTGCTCAAATTTTTCGTTAGTAACTCAGAAATATTAGCTTTACGTTTTCTCATACTTTGAAAAATTAAGCAGTATTTAGTAAGTCATTATTAGGACGAATATTATGTTAGCAGTATTTTTTTCGAGTGCCTAATATAATTAGTGACGATTAATTAATTGACCGGTTATTTATATTAAAAACGAATTCTACTGCCTCTTATTCTAATATATCGTTATTAAATAAGTGAGATTAGTTTATATTTTGGTAAGTACTTAAAACGTTCTTACTAATTAATATATTATGTCTAACTTGTAAGTATATAAAAGTTTACATTATTGTATGCTCTTGTCTGTCAGTCAGTCAGTTCAGTCTATTGCAGTCCATTGCTGGACATAGGCCTCCCTAAGTTCGCGCCAGACATCCCGGTTTACCGCAATCCTCATCCAGCCCACACCGGCAATTTAACGTAGATCGTCGGTCCAACGGACCGGAGGACGTCCCACACTGCGTTCGCCAAGTCGCGGTCTCCACTCCAGGACCCGTCTACTCCAACGGCCATCGGTCCTGCGGCACAGATGACCAGCCCACTGCCACTTCAACTTACTAATTCTGTGGGCTATGTCGGTTAATTTCGTTCTCTCGCGGATAGTCTCATTTCTAATCCTATCTTTGAGAGAAACCCCAAGCATAGCCCGTTCCATTGCACGTTGAGCGACTTTAAGCTTGTGGACCCAGTCCCTTCGTCAGTATCCACGTCTCGACTCCGTATATTAATACAGGCAGGACGCATTGCTCGAAGACTTTTGTCTTCAAGCGTTGCGGAATCTCCGAGGTGGACTCGACAAAGTCTGCCAAATGGCGTCCAGCCCAACCGAATCCTCCTATCGGCCTCCTTCTCGAAGTTGTTGCGGCCTAGTTGGATGGTACAGCCTAGCTAAATATAATCCTGAACAACTTTGAGAAGGGTACCATCTACCGATACCGATCTTGGTATGACTTGGTTGTTAAACATAACTCGTTTTGTCCAAGTTCATACCAAGACCGACACATCGTGAGGACTCGTTTAGGCCGGCCAGCATTTGGCCTAGCTTTTATTGTATGCTCTTGACTAATTTAAAATTTTAGATGTAGGTATGCATCAAAATTTAAAAGGCTTTGGTTTTCGATTTATATAGATCTTCTTGCTTCATTTTTGCCATGCTAAATGTAAATTTTTGTAACAAATGCGACATGGGTCTTTAACACAAAAGCTTACCAATGATAAAAAACACTTTAGATGTAAAAAGTATAAAAATATAAAATTATTCGCCCACGTGTCATAGTACAAATGAGGTAAATAATATTAACCAAAAAGCGACGACCTAAACATATTCAACGTATGTCGTTTTGAAATCTGAAACAAGAAATTAGCTTTGAATAATTCATCTCGCCAAACGAACGAAAGCACTGCCATGAAAGCTTGGTGGTTAGACTTTGCAGCCAGCATTTTATATAAAAGTCATACACACATTGTTTGTCACCAAATTTTATCTATTATACTCTTAGTTTATTGAAAATAATATACATATATTTATTTTAATTTAATAATGCCTAAGTATTATATTTATAAGATGTACCAATTATTAATTAATATTAAAAAAATAGATGCTGCTGAATGTATTTATCTGCAGTTAAATCACTTTACAATAGATGTAGTATATGATTAAATGATTAAATCACATTACGTATGCTTAGGTATGCTATATTTATATTCTAGAAAATATTAGTTTACTATTTTATTAATATTATATTATATAACTTGTTGAATTTTGAATAATTCTTATTATAATATTATTACATTTTACGTAAGGTATTTTTTAATTAATTGCAATTTACAACATTTAACTGTTAATAATTTAATTAAACATGTTTATAGACACTTAAACCATTTTTTTTGTATCCAAATAGTGATAGTACAATAAATTACTTTGGTAGGTTACGATCGCTTTAAGTTGGAAATTTTTCAACAACGTGCTCATGACAGCTACATACACCTAGTTATTAACTACTATAGCTTACATTTAGATCCTTTTATTATTAAAATTTTTATGTTTCTTGTGTTCATTTTCTCATGTCAAATTGGCTTATTACAGAGATAAGTTACACGTTTACGAATTTCTATATACCTATGTAAAACCTTATTTCCTAACCCATCTACGTCAATATAGTCTAATCCTTATATGTATAAACATAACTTTACCTTAGGAAAAAGTAAGGGAAAACTTGATTTTGGTATAGTTTCCCTGTGGTATTTGAACAAAGTGAAAAAAGTTAACGTTCATTTAGTTACGTGCCGCTACACTACCATGCAGGTATAATAAATTATAGCTTAGAAAAGTTTGTTATTAAAATAATACTATAATTGAGTATCTTCTATTTTTTAAGAATGTTTTCTCTTGTTTTAGCAATTTAGCAATCGTAGATTATATGAGCCATATTTTTATTGTTATTTCCATCTGATTTAGGACATTATTCTGTCTACAAAAATTGTACACAAAAATGTTATAAGCCTTTCTTCAAATACTGAAAAATCAGCACAATGTGGACCTATATTTTTATTTTATGCGAAAGTTATACTTTGATTTGTTTACACACTCTCTCACAGACACACACTTTAGCCTATCGCTGGACATAGGCCTCCACATGTTCGCGCCAAAAATGGCGTGAACCGTAGCGCTGGCTTTGTCACACCGAAGACGTTGCTGCCCGTCTGCGGCCTGTGTATTTCAAAGCCAGCAGTTGGATGGTTATCTGGCCATTAGTCGACTTTTTAAGTTCCAAGGTAGTGGAACTATGGTATCCCTCAGTCGCCTCTTACGAAACCCACGGGAAGAGAGGGGTGGCAATATTCTGTACTGCCGTAATCACACAGCCTAATTGCCTTAGCCCTTATGGTAGCCTTGATTTGTTTAAGTAGACGCAAAAAGACGCGAACTTTTGGTAGTTATTTTTTAAAACCACAAGATCCCAATTATAAAAACCCAACCTTCTCTTAATTTTTCTCCGTTATAGTTTAATACGATTGGACCTAATACTTAAACGTTTAAGAAGTTATTCTTAACTCAAACATATCCTGCAAGTTTAAATAGTTTTTATTATTATTATTATTATTACTATCTATCGGTTGTCACACGAATTATTAAACGTTAATGGGTGTACTATTGAAGTTTGTTGAAGAAATAAATTGCTGTACATTTTAAATTGCTCTATTTTATTTATCTGCGATTAAAACTCCATGTGTATGTATTTTGTTCCTTAAAAACCATAGATCTATGTTAAAAACCGTTAAGGTTTTTAAAATTAATAAATCTGAAATAAAATTCTAAGCTGAAATCTCTAATCTAATAATTAATCATTAGTGTTATTCCTTCAAAAACCACTAAAACTATTGAGTACCTTATTACCTATATCTGTAACTAATAATTTGCAGTGTTAAAATAAATTAAAAAATTATAATAATAACTTTTATTTGTTTACTCCTTTTAACATAACATTTACAATATTTCAAGTATTTATAATTCAAACAGAAACAAATACAGGTTAACGTCGACCGCCATCCCTAATCCCTATTAATAATATTATAAATGGGAATGTTAGTTTGTTTGTTACGATTCCACGCGAAAGCATCATGAAACTTTGTACACATATTCTTGGAGGTATTAGAAGTAACATAAGATACTTTTTATAAAAAATAATAATGCGAGCGAAACCGCGGCTAAAAGCTTTTTGCGTTTTCCACTCTCAGATATAAAAGATAGCTTACATTAATAACAATATATACAAAACAGATGCAAAACTGAGATAATAATATATTAACTACATAAATGATTTTGTCTTCCTTTTTATTGACGAAATAAATGGAATAAAATAATTATTATGTACATGTGCCGGTGTGTTCGTATTCGTTCATGTTTGTGTGTTTGTGTCTGGGTCTGTACGCCAGTCGCCACTACATGTAATGTGTTTAGTGGAAAGACATTATTATGTAGTGGCGAATAGTTTTGTTTATTATGAATTACATTTTCAGTCTCGGGAAAATCAAGTGTGAGAAGCCAGCCGCGAATTACTTTTTTACGTTGTATTATTTTAAGGGGATGAATAGTATTCGCTTTATTTGCAGTTATAGTTTTTTTTTTTTTTTTATGTTAGTACGGCTCACCTGATTGTAAGCGATTACCGTAGCTTATAGACGTCTGCAACGCCAGAAGCATCGCAAGCGGTTGCCGACCCTATCCCCAACTCCCCCCGGGAGCTCTGGTCACCTTACTCACCAACAGGAACACAACACTGGTTGAAAACAGTATTAATTAGCTTTGGTCTTCTGTAAGGTCACGGTACTACCCCAGTCAGGCTACTCCATATTTTGAGCAAGAAATTTCCTGCTGTGCCCTACCTCAGTAGTGGTGGGCACTTCCTACTATCATACTAATATTATAAGCGCGAAAGTTTGTATGTATGGATGTATGGATGTTTGTTCCTCTTTTACGCAAAAACTACCGAATGAATTTTAATGAAAGTTTACAATAATATAGCTTATACATTAGAATAACACACGCAATAATTTTTAAAGATAGTGTGTGAATTGTCCAAAATATAACGATAACAGCCATGTAAGACAGAAAAAAATGTGCCCTCTGCGAACTATTCTGACGTACGCTGCAAAAACTGTAGAGTTTACACGTAGGTATATGTAAAAGAGAAATTTTTATCTTAATTAGTCCTTCAAAAAGTCCATGACAGCATATGAGTAAGCCATTATCGCAAAAACAGCGAACCATAAATATATATAAAATTGCTGTTTTGCAAAAGATGTATGTATTATATTTTGGAATTGCTCATACTCTACTTCTATTTGCACTTTTGAGAGGGATTATATCATATCAAACCTTTGTTCTTAAGAAGTAGTGAGTGCGTGATAAAATTCTGCCTTACAATCTTACAGTGAGAACTGAAATCTGAATATTCGCGATATAGGAGTGCTGTGGAATCTTTGTGATCTTAATATAACAATAGTAAGTCTATAAAACTGATTGGTGTAATAAACTTTTTGTTTAGGTTATGCATGACATCTAGTGGCGGATTCTAGCTTCATAAAATGTTGACTAGATGGCGTTAAGTACTTCATCAGCTTAAAATAGAGAACGTTCGTTTTTCGTCGTAAATACTCGTAATAAAGATGGCGGCGAACGGGAGCTACGACGCAGGTATACTTTTTGTCTGTGTGCGTGTATACGTACACAAAATTTCACGTTTGACCACTCTAGTCGAGCACACTACAAAGAAAACCGGGTGTGCGCGGGGCAAGGGGAGTAACATCCATGAAGTTGTGTCAGCATATGCGCAAACGAGGTGCGCATTCGTCGCGTGCGTTGTCGGGATTCTTTGTGCCATTCTTCGCATACCAATAAGAGTATATTCTTTAAATTCACTCTTAAATTGACATTTAATCAAAATTCGTCCCTACACTACATCTTCGAAGTTTGAAATAGGTGAGTAAAAATTGTTTTATAGTGTCTTTCATACAACTAATTGAAGATTTTGGTGATTTTTATTCGGGAATGTCAACAATGCGATCGCAATCCTGCAATACTTTACATAGTTGTCGCGTTTGCTTCGCTTCGACTTCCGGTTGTTCGGGTGTTGGCATTTTGTGATGTAAACATTATCTAGTTTTAAGTTTCGGACGTTTATGAAAGCTAGTAGGCATGAAGTGTGCTCAAGGTGTTTTTGTGTTGTTAAATTTTGCTCGAGTGTGCTTACTGAGATGGCGCAATTTTCGAAAGACGCGGTATGGTATCGTGCGCCCGTGATACACTTCAGTCGCGTTGGTGGCTGTATGCGATTTGACGTATTCCGCGCGCGGGGATGACACTTGTCAGCTTAATTTATGAAATGTCAAACGTTTTACGTGTAATGCGCGAGTGAACGGTAAACAAATTAAAGAGTGAAATTGATATTGATGCAGTGATTTTTAACGAGTGAAATGGACTGTTATTACTCGAAATTTTATCCAAGGCGTGAGTATTTATCACTATTTAGCGATGATAAACAAACAAATTCCTTAAATATTTTTGTGAATTCCTAAGTCATGCCGCGTATTCTAGTTAAACTTGGTGAATTAAAATAAAATAGTGCTGTTAAAACACTTGAGGAGTCAATCAAATTAAAAAGTAAAATGAATTAAAAACGACATGTACAGTCTTTTTTTATAATTATTATAATTTAAAGAAATTACTTAATAACTTTATATTGTTCACAATTTATTTAAAAATTATATCAGTTTATTTAAACTAAATTTTTTTACACAATCGTTTGGTACAGTTTCAAAAGTACAATAATATTTATTTTACGTTTAATATTTAAAAATTAAAACAAAAGCTTACAGAAAAGTATTCGTATTTACATTAATTCTAAATAATAAATGATTTTTTTTTTGTTATGAAGAAAAAATAAATCAATAAAAATAGACTAATAAAGTGAAATTATAAAAAAATATATCTTTCCTACATTTTCGAGTCTTATATTTGATAAATTTTATTTAGCGTCCAATCAAATTTATAAATTGATTACCGGTTTTTACTTAAAAATTATTTACATCTAATTGCATTTTAACATAATACTTCAGTGGCTGATCTATCTTCTATATATTATATACGTGAATCAAAAACTTTGTACCCCCCTTTTTACGAAAATTGCGTGGAAAGAGGAGTACGTAATTTCGCACACTCATGGGTAGGTAGTTTCTATAGAGAAGGAGCAGAATGCTAATATTTTTATTTTAAATAATGCATAAAAAAATACACTAAATCAATAAATAAAAAAATTACACACTACCATGTATTTGACACATCCACCCCAATCAAATTGAGAATAGATTAGATATAGAATATTGTCTTTACTGAATGACAAACTTAATGGCTAATAACTAATATTGTATAAAATAATTATGAAAATCATTCGTGAACGACTTTTGTGAATTTTCAATACCTAATATTTTAAAAACTATTATTATCACTAAAACTATTTGCATCATAACATACTTTATATTGTACATTACAAACACACAAAAATGTTACTAATAGCAACTGGCTGGCTATTGATCTTATGTTAATTTTTTAGTTAACAAAAAGGGCGCGAAACCTATGTAACGTAAAGTTTATATACGCAATTTTAGTGTGTTCGTATTGTGTGTTGTAGTTTTGACGTTAGTAATTAGAGTTATTGCTGATGTAGTTTAAAGGATAATAGTCTCCACGGCTATGGTCTATAAAAAGACTACAAAAAAAGTAAGCGTAAAGACCACTAGCTTGTGGTTCTTCACTAGCCGTCGGTCTCTCGAACGGTTGCCGAGTCGGTGCCAAGAGTTATTTCGGTGAGCCCGCTTGTTGTTTTTATTGCGCGTCGCGACGGAGCGACAAGCAATAAGACGTGTAAACTGCTGACTCTCCGGGCCCTCACGCGGCGTCGCACCTAATGGCCGATCTAGCACGATTTATCACATCATCGAAGCGGGTATATTGAATTTAGCACGAATTTATTATTATGATATTTCACCCTTAATACAATTTAAAAATAATCGTATTATAAATATGGGAAGATATGAAAAAATGTTTATATATGCGTAAGCAAAAAAAAAGTTGTTAAATTGTATAAATTAATCGTAATAAATTACAGACACAACGGTGCTTCATTAAGTGCTATTTCTACTAATCAAGGAATTGGAAAGGCAAATAAGTAGGCTGAATGTAAACGGTTTAATTATTTCTCCTATAAAAACAATTATTTTATTACACTACTTACAGATACTATAAAAAGTACAGTATTTTCTATCCCAAGTCGTTTTTATTTTGTTTACAAAACAGTCTTAAAACATTATTAAAAGGTTTATATTGTACTCGTTAAATATAGGAAAGTGTCCTTATGTAGTAACTAAGCGACCACTGTATGAGGTTACGCTACCTGCTCTTATTGACCTGAGACTCACCCTAATCCCCGAACAAACTCCCCGACAACGAATCAAAGCTATTACATGTCACGCATTACGATGTGCCTAATAATAGCTTATTGAGTATACTCCAGCTCGTAACTTTTCAACGAGCTTTGTGAGCATGAACTTGAAAATACTGTATAGTGCATTGAAGATACGGTAGATATGCGTAAAAGATATTTTACTGTATAATTGTTAACTTAGTAGTTAATTATTATTATAATTATATTATATGCATAAATAAATTAATAAACAATAAAAATGTAAGTAAACATAAACAAATCGTTGATCACGAGAGTACGTGCTGAAAACTTTTGCTTTGCTAACTGGAGATATGATTGCGACGAGTATCCAGTAGCCTCGCTCTATTCTCGGACTCCTATTTGTAGATTACTATCGCAAACCCTCATCACTGTCGCTGTAAAATAACCCGTAATATAATGGAGGTAGCGTGTAAATTTTATAAACGCCCAATCGCTGTTTCCGACCAATTCAACCGCAAGAGGGATTTGAGCCAAAGGATCCACTCCTTACCTCTTATTTATCTTAATTTTGTTCTCTAAAGAAATAACAAATGAGGATTACGATGTCACGAAATCGGTGTCATACAAAATTATTTGCGACATGTACGAGGCGTGCTTGCGTTTGTATTATAAATGTTTTACGTGCCTACTTAAGTAAAATAAACTGCTGTTGGACGAAAAAAATATCTGGTTATTATGTTAGAGCTAAAATTACACCAGTGTATGGACTCGATTCATCATCATATAGTCATCGCAGTCCACTGCTGGATGTAGGCCTCCCAAGTTCGCGCGAAACATCCCGGTTCTCCGCGATCCCCATCTAGCCTCCTCCGGCAATCTCAAGTAAATCGTATATTGTACTACGTATATCGTATCGATTTAAGAGTATTTATTGTACATATAGTTTTTCCAATAAGGCACGACAAATTAACTTTTCAATAGCGCTCAAACTAAAATTACACGAAAATAAACGAAAAATACAGTCGAATTGAGAACCTCCTCCTTTTTTGGAAGTCGGTTAGTAAAAAGGTTAAAGTAGATTAAATCAGCTTTAGCGTGAACGCATTTCACTTCAATAAATGTATCGTATAAAGGTAAAATTGGAAGAGTTTTGTAATAATTTTCACGATTGAAGTGCAGGTAGCATTCGGTATGAAGCTTACTCTGAGTTCACTTGTTAAACTATCGTTGTAGTTGGAATTGTTCCCGCAGCGCTCCCTCTGTACCGTTCTTGGCGATTTAATTAAACTTGTTATTTGTGCGTTTTATTTCACAATTGGGTCCGAGTTCGCTTTGATTGTCCGACGGCTCGTGAGAGAACCTAACCTTTTGTCTTCGACGTTGCTAGTTTTAAACTAAGTCTTTATAAACAAAGGTTGTCCCGTTTTATTAACTGGGCATTTTTATTATGTAAAATTGTTTATTCCACTTCAGTTGTTTTATTACTTTTGATAATATAAATTAACTATATTTTATTACTGCGTTGTTTTAGAAGTAATTACATGGTTATGTGGAATTTCTTCCGCTAGCCTTTAAAATATTAATATGAACATAAAGTATGTCATAACAATGCAGTTTTATAAATGTTATTGCTAACATAAAAATAATACTTCAATTATTGGTATAGAAAAAAAACGAGCCATTTTAATTGCACTCTTATTTATTTAAACCTGGTAAGATTTGTATAAAATTAATAAAAAGGCTATTCAGTAAAATTCACCATAAGTGATAATTTGAGCCCAGTTTTTTATTTATTTGTTTTTTTTTTCTTTTTTTGATAAAAATCCAGTGGTCTACCCAGTCAAAAGTACTAAGGTAACACATTAAAAAAAAACAGTCGAATTGATAACCTCCTTTTTGGAAGTGTTGATTACCACAAACTAAAATAATCTTCTCGAATCGTTATCAACACTATAAAAATAAATGCAGAAGTTATTATTACTGTCTTATTTGATTGTAATGTTCCTGGTTTAAACTTATTACCACTAACCTACTTGTTTATAAATTTTGGGTTTGGTCAGTTCCATTTCGAAAGTATTTGCGCTGCAATAAGAAAACAATAAAACCTGTCTAAACGTTTAATAGGTCAACAAATGGGTCGTATTTAGTTTTATTAATCACCGATCGTTAAGACAACACTTGCCCATTAACATCTTTGATTTGTGTCATTACATTGTTTTAATAAATTTCTACAACTGATACTTTGATATCAGTATATTATTATTATAATAGATTGCCTGTTAAATATTTTCAATACTAATGAAATGTAGATAGAGAAATATTATTTTATTATTAGTTTGATTCATACCTTCGCGTCTGTAAGCATTAGACATTGTATAATAACGTAGACAAAAATTTATCGCAAAAAAAAAAACACATAGAGATGGCTCAATTTTTATAGTACCCTAATGCTTGCGATATAGAAACTATGTCGTATTTGATTATTGAAAATCACGTTCAGGTTCGATTACTGATACTTCATTTAAAACTTTGGCAATTGATTATAGTAAAAGCTGCTGAACTAGCTCAGGGCGAACTTTTACTCTCGTTTGACTTTGTTGCAATAAATTCATCTTTATTACCTTTGATTTTTTTTTAATAAAAAATCTTTAGTAGTAAAATATGTATGTAGAATAATTTTTAAAACTAGTTTCTTTCTAGAATTAGAAATAGTTTTTTCCTAGAATTTCACCTACAAAAACTTTAAAAGTAAACTTGTTTGTAATTTTTTTTTTTATTTATTTACCTTTAATTTAATTATTAATTGGAAACTATGTTTGAAAATTACATTATATAAAATTTTAAAATTATTTTTGGTGGTTAAAATGGTTTAAAAAAAATATTAAAATTTTGAAATGACCACTATTCAAAATTAGCTCCTGTTCTATTATTCTTATTATATTGAGTCGTTTAATATAACTTTGAAAGTATGTTACTTAGAAACATTGCACATGTCCATGAGTTTGCAATAGCGCTATTAATTATGTTTACTGTCAATACCATAGGAGGCGAATACCGAGCTTTATAGGTATTTAATTATAATGACTACATTGGTGTCTCTATCTTGATGCTAAATTTCAGTATCCTGCGGTGAATAACAAAGGACAGCCTGCTATTATATTGATTTCCATCTTCTGTTAATTTTAACCCCTGAACCGAAACTTGTTTTAAAGGATTTATTAAAGAATAATCCTCATAACCATATTTCTTACTCGTAATAATTTTTGTGAACCCTTTAATAATTTCTGAGCAATGCAATATACAAGTGAACACAAGAGATAGGCTTTAAATAAAACCACGTTCATTATATGTCATTTCCAAGCTACAAAAAATTAATCAAATTGAAGTAGTTTAGATGGACACTGGATTTGTAAACTTTTATGCGGATGTAGTATGACTGTAATATTAGGTGGGTATGTACCCCTGCGGTGGTCTGCCATTTTAATTAATTGAACACAATAATAATAAATATTATTTTGATAATTATATTAAATTTAACGAATAAATGACACGCACAAAATATGACACGTGTTATTTTTCAATGAATATAATGTGTGTTTGCTCTTCAGCAGTAAACCGATGGCAAATGATTAAACGCAAGTATTTTTCTCAAAAGAGTAATTATTATAATATTTTTAATACTATTTAAAATTTAAAAATTATTAAATTTATAAAAGGATGAAAGATTATGATGGATTCTATTATACTTCCGTATAAAAATTACCATAAATTTGTAACGCGATGAGTAAGTGTACGTTTTAATTCGTTTATTTTGTCTCATTTTGTTACAACCAAGTTCATAATTGTATTTAATAATGGCTTCTCTATCGCATTTCCTCTACAAACTCAAAGATCAATATTTTTATACACCTTTTTAGGATTCCTTAACTAAATGTACATTTTTAACTATTTATCAATATTTTCGTCTCCAATCAAAAATATTTAATAAATTAAATATCCATTAATTTATGTGTCGCCCGCCGAGTACTGCCCGTTGTAGTTTATTTTTATTCAATCACCTTGATATATTATTTTAATTACTTTAGTTTTCAAATTATACTCATAACATTATAATATAGGTCCTTTGGATGTTCAACCAAAGCTTTTACGAATTTTAGACGGTTCTTAGTCTTTAAAGATTAATAGTGCAACGCTATTGGTCGGCACTTCGAGACGGCGCGGCTGTCATACGATAAATTAAACGCAACTCAATGGGAGAGTTACCTATATTAAAATCTATTATCCCGCTCTAATGGTAGATGTAATCCTTAGAAAGACAAGGATACAGCTAATAGCGTCATCACTGGACCGCTTTTTTGTTCTAGCACGACGAAAATAACGGTTTGCCGTAACTAACTCACTTTGAGATGACTATTTTATTACCTTAAATCGTGAATCCTGCCTAGTCTATAGCGCAATGTATAACATAACTAAACACTATTTTTACAATTATATATCTTAAATGATTACTTTAAATGGATATAACGACGTAGAATCGTTTAACTAACATTTAAAGAAGAATTTCTTGGTTATTTAGGTTAAGTATAATATGTAGCAATAAGTATGCGAGTGAAGCGATCTGACGAGATTACTCGGCCGGCCCTGGCGTACCTATCTGCAATCGGTAAATGGTTACTTTAAGTCTCGATATGCGAAGTATTCCCCATGGAATGTCACCGTCAATGCACCGTACTTATATGTGCTCGGGCGGACTGAATTTTTTCTTATCGCCGATGCATTTTCTGCAAGTTTTCAACGTGATCGACAGGGACGCGCGGCTTTACAGCGATCTCTAGTCACCTCGCCCGCCCGTTTTAAGTTTATACGAAACACACAGTTATTTCTTACTTATAATATCCCACAATCTGTCTTGTATACTAAATATAAAAGTAGTACGAGTATTTACATTCCTTTCAAAACACGATTGTGTGTAAAATACATCCAAGTCTAATTTTGAACTGATTTGAATATACTATAATTTGAATATGTATAATCACACAAGATTAACCGCCTTTTTTCATCATCCTCTAATTTTCTTCGGGTGTGGATATTAAGCCGGCAGTAATAACCCGCCCGACTCCCGCCATCCATCACGGGCGGTGCAATCATTCCGCTGTCAGTTCTATTCCGGGACGCTACATTTTCGCTAATGATTCCCTGATGCCGTCGGTTCATACGACATTTACAAAAGCCGATTGTGCCGTCGCCTCGCACGTGCAACATCGATAGGTCCTGTCAGTCGTCTAAAAACTATCTAAAGTTTCAGAAGACGTTTAAAGTGTATTCGAGCGTCGCTAGATTAACTTATAGCGGAGCAAGTTGAACGTATGCGACTGCGGCGCATCCTCGCTGTTTATGAGCTCTATATACAAACAAAAAGTATAAAAGTGTACATGCCGGATCGCGTTCCACGTGGGACAGTTTATAATGTATTTGCTCGCAGTTTTCTGGCGACGATTTTCCCACAAGGGCGGTGTCTCAAACGAGCCGCGCCCGCCCTTTATGTGGTTTTTTGTAGCGACACAAAATACCCCAGTGGAAAACATTCAGTGATAACTGGTAACAATCGCTGCCGCCCGGATGCCCCTGCCATTCCAAGCATAACTCGCATTGTACCTCGGCTGTTGCTTTTTCATCTAGCACCGCATCACTTTCTGAAAAACCGGACTCGTGACTGGGCAGCTAATGAACTTTGATTAATATTTTATACGTTAGGAAAAAATTCAAGTTATTTTTTAGAGATTCAAATCGACGTGAGATGATAATCGTTAACAAAAATTTAAACTAAGTATTGACTAGTTAAGTCTATGTAGTTTATATCAACATACCTATATAAACATAGTAAATGTTACTAATTTTGTAAAATTTATAACAAGTTGAAAGCTCTAGGCTTGCGATAGTTAACGCGGACAAGAAATTGAGCAACCGAATACTTTAATAAACTTGTTTTCGTACACGTAATTTTGATCCTGTAATGGTTGAACTTAGATATCAAAATTCAGAATGTCTGCCGTGGCACTATTATGTAGATTTATAGAGGCAGAAAAAATTAAAAGTATATTGTTATTTCAGTTCCTTACCTATTAGAAATACCTGGTGGTTTCAACGTAACAAATCACTTGGTGAAACATGCCAATAAATTTTATAATTTTATGGTAATAATGTCGTTTATATATTGAGTGTGATTTCTTAGCAACAAAAAGTTTTATTACTTTACCTCCACTTAAGTAACGAATTTCATAGAAACGGAACATTTTCATGCCCCGCTCCAGTACAAGTAGCGTTTTTATTAATGTCCCATTGTTTCATAATCGCCGCTCTAGATTTGATACAGCGATAAGTTACCGCTAAAAGCATAATGTTAAGCAAAGCGAGAATTGCTGCTGTTTTCGGCTGAAAACCAAAAAGGTGCTCCACTAGATCTAAACTCGGATTACGTATATCTCTCACTCCGATCGGTATTTAAGTGATATTATTTCCAGTATTCAAAGAGGACAAATGTCGATTTTTTTAACTCGTAAATATGGTTGAACGACGTTTAGTAAATATTTTACTGCTCACTAAAACCTTAATTAAAATTTCTCATACATACCTCCAAAAAATCAAGAGTATCGCGATCGGTATGGAATTTTCTAAGTTAAATATTTTCTATAAAATATGTGCTAAGTAGGTCCCAATAATTTAGGCTTTATTACAGGTATTAAATGGAAGCGTGCTAAATAATATATCGACTTTACGTGCAAGTGAGAGGTCGTTATTACATGGTTATTACGCCATCGTAAACTGAAATTAATATCCTTGATCTGGTGTAGGTCGTTGAATCACATAACGCTGTTTATGTGATGATATAGATTAAGTTCACGTTAGACAGTAATGCAATCCCTGTATGTCGTACCTATTACATACCAGTTATACTGTATTAACATTCGATAACTGTACAAAATGAATTAACTCAGCATTAATTATCTATAATGTTAGGATGTTCTTAGACGATAGGTTTTCTGCCACTACCGTCAGCTTCGTTGCGTAAAATCTACTTAAAAACAATATGATTTGTGTGCTATACAAATATGAAAATTCATCGTGCTTTTGTTTAAATTTAAAGAACAAATACACCTAAATGGTGACAATTGTTTTTAACTTTAAATATTTTCGGCCATTCATAACATTACGACGTCTGACGTACAAATCTCATGAGATGTATTACCGTTCTAGTTAACTGACAATAAATCGTATGTTCAACGTCTCGGTGACTTGAGTTGTGTATATAATTAACAATAATAGAATTATACACGATTTCCAAACTAAGCGGCGCGACGCAGATCGTTTGTCACGAAGTAAATTGCTATTTATTAGGATTATCGCTAGAACAAACTATTTTACCTCGTTAAAATATATTGAGAATACTCGCATTAACTTACGCAATCATTGTGAACGTCTATGTTTAGAGCGGTATTAACTTTGCATTTAAAGAATAAATGAGATAGCGGAAAATTCCCTCGCCGGAGAGACCTCTCACCCGTGCATTGTTCTGAACGCAAACAGTGCAGCTCATAAATAAGCCATAGCTATTTAGCTAACAATTGGGCATCGATGGGCATTTGGTCAGATTCCGAGCAGGCAGCCGTGGAAGCCACGTGTGCTCGCCTCCGCATGCCTCGGCTTGAATATGCAACCCTTGCTTGAATTTGCCCCTATGCCGAATATTCCCAGTACATCGAACATTGTGAGCGAATAATTCAATGCCGAAATGAAATGTTTCGCTCGTCATTGTTTTGTCGTCGACGACACTTCAATAGATATTTTGATGACTTTTTTTTTTAACTTTTTTTTTAATCAATAATTCATAGGTATTTTGTTACGGTTGATTTCATATAATTTCAGGAAAAACTATTTAGGACAGATAAAATAAAGTTGTATCTAGGAAAGACATAATTAATATCGTATTAAAGAATCAGATAATTTCGCAATATTAAAAGTAAGGAATAAGTATGTATATCAAGGTTGCACGTTTTCATTTTAATTTCGTGTTTATTTATTTTAGTATGGCTTTTTTATTTTATGTTTTGTTCGTTATAGGTAAGTGACAAATGGAAAGTTTACTCCGGTGATTGTTGCACTCATGATGCATCCAGCTGGGTACTACGCGAATCTCGGTAAGCTAATATAATGCTAATCAAATGAAAGTAATAAAACAAGTTCTGAAATAGATTTAAAGAAAAAGTGTTTAGGTAAAAAGAAATCACTTAAGTTTATCCTGATGGTCTGTATTGTGTGATTGTTATCGCGATTAGTCGCTTATCGCTTCGATTCGATTGTGGTTATCTAGCGCGGATTATGGTACAAGAACGAACCATCATATATGAATAGATTTATCGAGTGTGTTTCGTTATATTTTAAATTAAAGTGGTTAGGTTATTATAACTTAAGTGGTAGATTATTATAATTTAATTTATTATGATTATACGTTGACGCGTTGCAAAACATTCTATAATTTTTGTAAACTGCGCATTATTTTAAACGATAAGGCAAAATAACAATATTATTTTTCTAGTTTCAACAATAACAGAATTGCTATATCAAGTCTTCCAATTTGATTTGATATTTCATATTTAACTACATTTTATAATCTTAGTAAATAAATAAAAAAACATAACTTATTTTGTATGTTTATTGCATTTTGAATATAATACTCTGCTATAGAACCAACGAACGTGGTTTCCATGTAATTTTTGGCGCAATATTCATATATTTATATATATTAGTCAATGATGGTATTTTTTATAGATGCATAACTATGAACCATAATAATGTCCTAACAATGATCCACAAATGTTAGTGAAGTTATGAATATTTAGAAGTGAAAGAAAAAAATATTTGACTTGAAACATATTTAATTAAACTACAGTAACTCAGTTGCCACCGCATTTGTCAATTAGGAGTTCCGAAAAACGGTAATTAGTGGCTCAATGCTGTTACTCATCTATTACGGCCGTTATCTGTCTTAATTATAATTCCTGTCCAAATCTTATCGCTGCGTATCTTTTCTGCGAAATTGGCGATAACAAATACTTACGTCACGGCCTTTTTCTAACAAAATTAAAGATTTTGGATTTAGTTTCCATTACATTGATAAAAAATAAATAAAAAATAAGTCATATGTGGGCTGTTACTGTACAGAATCTTTATTAGTACAAAATTAATATTTAATAAGGCTTTATGTTGTTATGATATTTATTGTTTTAATGAAATAGACTAACAACTTTCTGAAATCCTTAAAATAATATCCAATATTAATCGTTTAAATGATCGACGAGACGACGAATAGCAACAATTAATTAAAATGGCTGTCAACTAAGTGTAGACTGATACTTTCTCTTCCACTATTCATGGCACGAGGGTCGCAAAACCTCGCTTCTCTTGATTATGAACAATCAGGTATATAAAATTCAAGGTCACACAGATGGAAACATTTATGGTCGGCATATCTAATGCGATTCAATAAATGAAGAGACCGATTGGTCTCTTTCGTGTCTTCTTCATTCGTGGCATTGGCTAATCCATGATATTTTTTATTAATTAATAAATACAAATGAACTCATCAGAGGGAGAACGGAAAAGAACACGACTACTTACCAGATAGGGTAAGGAAGTTTAACGCGTTGCGAATCTAAAAAGTGGCTTTAAGTGGAATTTTCTTTGATGATTATTATGTAAGCTTTACTAGTTTAATTTATCGCCTTGCTTTTATAAATTAACAAACCAAATGTTAGTGTATGAATATTAAATTAATATCAAACAATTTAAAAACAAGCAAAACAAACTACTTTTAAGTTTATTTATATTGATTATAATTTTTAACATCGTGTGCTGATAAAGAAATGGGACTCAAGTTCAAGATTATAATCTGATAAGACAAACGTCCACGTTACGTAAAAAACATTAAGATAATAAAGTTACGAATTTATACAAACATCGACGTATACTTAATCATAACGTATTAACTATAAATAAACTCTAAAATATTTTTTAAACATAACACGCTACTTGCTTGTACAGATGAAAATAGTATGTATCTTTTTTTTAAATAGACCTGTATGGATATATTTTACCTGTACACTTTTTTACTTCAAAAAATAAGAAAGTATCGTATATGTATCAGAGTTCTGAGTATCAATAAATGTTCTTAAATTAGAGGACCAAGCTTGTTAATCGTAATAATCTCTCGTCACCTATCACGCTAACTATTTAAGTATGATAAAATGAAATTATTTTTCTGACAATATAAAGTTTGTACTTCCAAGAAATGAATAAAAATAAACTCACACATAATATGTTAAGTCATGTACACGTAGCTGTCTGTAATTCTGTATACATAAATAATTATATTGTATTATTAGATTACAACAGTAAGTCTTAAATAACATATTAGTTAAGTTGTACTTAATGCGATGTTTTATTATTCTAGAAAAACAACAATAAAATTTTGACGCTTCGGTATCATAGTTCGTTAATTATTTTTTAAGACTAATTATACATGACAATAAAATACCTAATGTAAATTAGCTGATTAGTTTTAATTAGTGTATATTAGGGTGGTTTTTTGCTTCTTACATTCATAGAACTTGAAATATTAGACAAGACATGTAAAAATCTTAATAATTAATTATACAATTATATACGAAGCCCGGTAGTAAAATAAATTCTTTACGAAATGCTCTTTTATAATTTCGTTGAGGTTCCCCAGTAAAGTGTTTATTATTCTGTTATTTCTGTATATCCTTATAAGTTTATATATCTATATCCTTATAAGTTTATATATCTATATCCTTATAAGTATAACTGAGGTAGGGCACAGCAGGAATTTCATGCTCAAAATATGGAGCAGCCCGACTGGGGAAGTACCTCGACCTTACAGAAGACCACGGCTAAATAATACTGTTTTCAAGCAGTATTGTGTTCCTGTTGGTGAGTAAGGTGACCAGAGCTCCTGGGGGGATTGGGTATAGGGTCGGCAACGCGCTTGCGATGCTTCTAGTGTTACAGGCGTCTATAAGCTACGGTAATCTCTTACCATCAGGTGAGCCGTACGCTTGTTTGCCGAACTAGTGATATAAAAAAAAAAGTTTGTTCCGAAAAATCTATCTTACCTAATTCATAAACGATAATTAAAAAGCAAACATTTGAAATACGAAAAAACTAAGTACGTCACTTATTGACTTATGCAAACAATTTAAAAAAATTTAAACTTTATTTAGATCGTCCGGATTAATATTTTATCGGCCCGCCATTATTAAGGCCGATAATGTAGATTGTTTATTGACGTCTGTTTCAAAGTTACTTTTGATTTGATGCCGTGAGAAAGACGAGGTATATTATGATCGATGTTAGCGTCAGCTTTGGTCGTTAAATTAAACTGATATTTATTTTTAGATAGCTATTAAATAATAATGTTCCGAATGTAGTTTGTTTACTGTATTTTAACATTGTATGTGGTATTGGTTGATATAAAGTTTTTAACCTTTTATTTATTGTTAATTAGCTGCCCGGACATACTTCGTTCTGTCAAAAGTTAATATTCAAAATTGTTTTTTTCTTTTTTTTAGTATTAAGACCTTCCGTAGGCCTTGAGGAATATAAAAAAAAAGTTAGCCGAATTGGTCGAGCCATTCTCGAGTTATGCGCTTAGCAACATTAATTTATATATATTATTATACACACTACACTGTAATAGGCTAGATTTAATTCATTCCATCACACTCTTTTATATATTTTCATGATTGCCAGTCAGAATTTAAAATATAATATAAGCAGACGTATTCCTGCTTAACGAGTCTATACATCAATATTAACTGTTTACACAAAAAATGTAATGAATCTGTGTGCTATTTCATTTGAGATACACTCTAACGATAGAACAGGTACATAATTTCTTGATTACTTCAAATTACCATAAAAGTCAGATTTATAAAACCGCATTATATATATTTCACACTATAGGTGGGTAGGTACCTCTCGCAAAAAAAGGCTTTCATAACTTCCTCGATAGATTTGATTGTATTACTCCCATACAAAAAGGACTTAAGATCCTTAAAAAATAAATAGAAATCATTCATTTTGTAAGTAATCCGCAAACCTGCAATGGAGTAGCGTGGTGGATTAAGCTCTGATCCTTCACATGGGATAAGAGGCCTATTCCCAACAGTGGGATATGCCTGAAGCATCGCTTCTACATGAACGAAGAAGCCTACTCCCAGCAGTGTAATATTAAATGCCAAATCGAATCATGATCATAAGTTTGGGTTGTAAACTTATTGAAACGCAGATTACTGTAAGTGGAAAGGCAATTTTCACGAAAGCAAAAAAAAACATCTTGTAAAAGCGCGCTCGAGTATTGTTCATCTCACATTGACCTCGGCTTCTCTTACGAACGTTAATAATTAAGAGTCGGGAAGTACAACGGATGCAGTGAGTGCAGCATGCGAGCCACGACTTCGGACGCCTCTATCGGCCCAACGTGACATAACACCACTCGCCCCGCCCACGCGCTCTCGCTCTCCCGCCTCCGGTGCGAGGGAGACGACAACATTCCCGCCGCCGAAGCCTCCACACCGTACTAATTCTAAGAAAAGCCAACTGTTATTATCTGACGCGGATTGTTCTCGACCTCTTGTCGTTTCGCGTCGGTCTCATGAATGAATCGCGGCGTCTGCAGGTGCGCACCCTCCAGTCCTAAATTTCGACGATTACCCACTTCTAAATTCGGGGTAATTTTCAGCACGCTACAGCATAATTTTCGGTGGCCGATTGCCTCGCTTCTGGCTAATTTCCATCGGACAGGAAGTTAATGTTAGGATCGTTGAGCCAATTTGATTAGCATATACGCGTTAGCATGCACTCCCGTGACGGTCTGCATCGTTCACGTGTCCGTCACGACCTATTAAGCATCAATCACAATTTTGTTGGCACTCACACTTGCGATAATTTGAGCGTGCTTATAAAAAGATGCATTACGTTTTGCCAATGATTGAATAATCAATTACAATTTATACCTAAATAAAAATAATGTTGCGAATTTAATAGGTTTCCGACTGTAAATAATGTATACGATTCAACTATAATAAATAAAATATAACGGTATAGGTACCTACTGCCTGAAAATTCTAAAACGGTTAGTATGTGTTCAATATGATACATATAAATTTTATGCATTAGCATTTCGGTAGAAATAGACTTCACTCACATTTTTCGATTGTATTATTTAAAAAAAAAATAATAAAATTTATTTTATAAAAAGGAAAAATACGCATCATAACCAAACGTATCTAATTCAATAAAAGAGATCAAACATAAATTAGCATCATTTGTTTTTGGAAGAGTGACAGCGAATTCATATTGCAGGAAGCTTAGCGTCTTGGCACGGTACACGGCGACTATTTACGAGTGTACGTTAAATTTGTGTATCACTTTAAACACGATATTTAATTTAATGTTCTTCGATGATTCACTGTTTAGGTTTGAATCAAACAAAGTTGTCAGCTCTAGAATATTCTTCGAGTTATTTTATTGGCATTTGAATTGCAACTTTAACCTTTGCATCGGAGTTTGAAACGACTCCTTGGCCGTGACATAAAATTATAATAATTTGAATTTTTTTGTGCTATTTAATAAGGGGCTTAATATTACCGATAACTATAACAAATAATTAAATAACAGGAGTAATTAGGAGCAAAACAGTCAAACACCGATTAATAATAAACATGTAAACAATATAATATGGATTATAAAGTCGTATATTAATTTATTGACTTTAAAGAAACCTTCTTCCGTTAAAACGACTGTTATCGTGTGATAAGAAATTAATAACAATTTAAAACGCGATCGATAAGAGGAGAAAGCAATATGGTCTTGCTCTCGTTGTATTGCGTTCCCTCGGTCTATGGCGTTAAGGTTGATGGAGTCGGCCGACAGAAGTTGTTAAACCGGTTGTCGAAGCACTGTCGTAACAGTAGCTTTAACGATAGTTGCGTTACAATAAAATTATTCCTCGTTCTGTCTTTATTTCTATCACGGCACGTCTTTCGTGGTTAATTAGGTTTATTTAAGGGACACAAAGGAATACATAATGTTTTGTACAGAATATTTTTTACATGCAATTTGTGTTAGAGTAGACAAAAAAAGTGTTGTGACTGAAATAAAATATGACTGCTAGCTAGCTGGTGCCATCGAATGAAATGAAGATGAAAATAGCAGATTTCCTGCTGTTGAATCCTATATAGGGTTAAAAAAAATCTGCTAGCACACTTTAGTAGCTAGTGTTTAGTTAGTCACCATGTAAGGTTGAAATTTAGAAAAATCTTTAAAAACTATTTTAATTATAAAAATATTATAAGCTAAATAAATAAAATATATCATATATGTTTATTTTAAATTAAAATGACGAACCTTCGTGCAAATTTTTATTTCCTATTTGACCCCTTGAGGGGATGCAGGTGATTAAGAAAATCCTTTCTTAAATGTGACAGCTTAAAATCAATATCCGCTCAAAATTTCAAACTTCTAATTACCTATATAAATTAGTCGGGATTATCCTTTGAAAAATTGTATACTTTATATAACGATAAATGTCTATTTAACATATAACGGTATAACTGCAATACTGCACCCTTCATGTGCCAGGTCGATTTCTCACGTAGGGGCAGGTTTCACCGGTGATAAAGTATACTTGCACGTAAGTTACTGATAGGCATTATCAACAGGAGATAAAACAGGCAGTTAGGTACGTTTTTACCTGCAGTTTTAAACCGTAGCATTTGGAAGTACAGAAAAAGTTGTTTGATAGTGGAAAAAATGTGTCATACATTTTTATCTATCGGATATCGGCGGTCAGATAGCATTATAAGCAACAGTTGAAACAACCCTTAGTAGGTTTTTAGAAGTATTTTATCACGAACTTCAATTACGTTTATTTAATTTAGTAAACTCATTATTAAAACATTTGATTGTATAATGTAAATGATATATTTCCACGTCACACTAACTGTTGGTACTAATGGCGTTTGAAACCGATGTCCGCGTTATTATAAGATTAAATAATGACCAAGAGATTCGAGACGGCGAGCGAAATCAACCGGGCATGACGAATAATCAATACAACACGACGATATTCAGATTTACATCCGTTGTTGCCAACTAAGCGTAACATTTTTTCTTCCAATTATGAGCAATCGTTTTTTATATGGAAAAAATTGATAAATTCAGCAATAAAGTTTAGTGATACTGGATGGACGGTCATTTTCTTTATTGGCTGCTCTTTCAAATTCTTATAATATTATTATTATAGGAATATAATATTCAGAGGAATATGCCAGGAATATTATGTCATTCACTTCATAATTTGATTCACACGTGAATAAGTACAAAATTGTCCACCGCTGCGTAATAAAAGTGGTCAACGACCGTCTATAAAGGTACACTAGCAAAATTTAAACAGCAATTTAAATTGCCACTTCAAAATTTTGTATCAAATGGACTCGAGCGTTTTCTCTACGAACAACGAGCTACAAAAACACGTAATGATTCACCGAGACGCGATGATTTCCATCGAGTCGGAAAATTCCTGTAATCTTTGTAGACTTTCTTCGGCGGTTACTACTCGCTTTGCTAATCTGAACACGCGACACTCGTTTCTGTTTGTACGCCTACTTACATTTAATTAATAGCGCTCACTAAATTATCGTCCACTGGACAGTTAATTGACGTTTCACATAATGGACGTCATATTTACAAGTAACAATCTGTTGTGCACCAACAACACATCAAAACAAGTGCATCGTTTCTTAGCACACAAACGTAACAAAACATTCCTAACTCAGTCAGTTATCAGGGACAAGATAAGAGACTAAAGTAGTAGTGACATCACCGCTCCACAGACCGTAGATAAAGAAAGTGCTCAGTAGGTAACCCTTTAACAGATAAGATGTCATTTAGCTAATTTTAGAAGATTCTACTTTAAGACTCGAGTGAAAATACAGAGCCGAGATGTGACTAATTACGTTAATAAGCGTTAAAGGAAACGCTGAAGCAGCTTTAATCGTGGACCGGTAAAATAAATCACCTTTTATTAAAGCTTACGTGAAAAAGACAAAAAACGATTTCTAATTGTTTCTCCCGTTTCTCTTAACGACGGCGGAACAGCTTCACTCAAGCAAAGTTGACTGAGACAGGAGCATATCGTATTGAAACTCGAAATCTTAAACCGGTTTTCTTATATCCCATGTCCTGCTCTAGTATACGACTCTGAGCATACCCCATCTCTCTCAGTGAGTCACCGTTTTTACGTACAGCGCAGGCGACCGGCCGCTCTACGCACTTCATGGTCACTCGTTCAACTTCGTCACGCTTTGACTGCCATGACTCGACATTATGTGACATTATATTAATGTTCAAATTAATAGGTAAGTAAATATTGTTTTTTATAAACAATTCTACAAAACCTGTTTGACGGCGTTAACTGTTATCATCTCTTGATTTCATAGTCATAAGGTTTTGCACGCAATATTTCATTTCCAAAAGCGATATGACTTATAAGTACTGAATATACGTATATCACACAGCAACACAAAAAACTATAATATCACCAACATTTTCTTTGTTTTAAATAAAAGTTCATATGAAATCAGGGATAATTATATTAAATCAAGTTTGTAAAGTTGATTTTATTGCTGTTTTTCAAAACTTATCAAGTGAAAGGACGTTTGACTTGTCGTTAATTTACCGCTTTTTAAGTGTTTATGAGCCGTTTGGCATGTTCTCGAATAAACAAATACGTTTTGCGCTCTCGACGAAAACCAATGATATTTAAAAACGCGAACGGGTTTAGAGCACGTGAAGCGCTCAGCTTTTTTGTAAACATCTCTACAAAAATCGATTTTGGTAAATAAAATTACCCATATCGTTTTGCATTATCATTAAAATAGGTAACAATTTATTTACGATATGATTTTCATTTAGTCTGTAATCCATGACCCGAACCGACTGCAGAACTCGGAGGTGTAGAAAGAGAAAGGGAACTTATTCAAAAGTAGGTAATGTTTTTGCTGTTCTCGTTCTGTTGAGGCAACGGGCGGCGCGGGCGCAGGCATGATTCATCGGCGCGTGGGTAGAGTTTATTATGTTCGCTCCTCTATTCGCGCTATTACTTTTTCTTTACCTTCATATCTAGGAAAGCTTATGTTGTCTCCATTTATTACAATTAATTATGATATACTTATCGAATGATTCATCTTATTACTTACAAATTAATTTCGTATCACTGCTCAACAAAACGTACTTTGTCTTTCAATAAACATTGTAATTTAAGTAAACCTAGTATATTCATCTATATAGAACGGAAAACTGGCTGACTACTTTTTACTGTCGATACTTTGTCTCTTGAATACGTATCGTTATCCGGTAACTCCTGTTGACTGTACGTTTTGTTTACAAAGCTGCATTCGTAAATCGTACTAGTTATTGAATCAAACACCCGTATGGTTTCATCTCGTTTTTAAACTTTCCTTTGTTATCTATTCCTAGTTAATTTTATGACTCATTTTGTAATGTATCTATTCATTTCTAAAGCTAGTTTTTGTCGACTGCCGCCACCATTGTTGTTTAACAAAAGGTTAAATTGTCATCTACTACTACCTAAAATGTTACTTATTGTAATTCTACAATAAAAAAATGGATAAATATTTACACAGGATTGTGAAATGAAATTAATTGTACAATAATATATACGTGTATAAGTTGAAGTATAATTTTATGTGTTTTCGTTTATTGTTTAATGTGTATAACGTAATATTGTTTTATTATTGAAATGGATTTCCTACAAAAGTTCTTGCCAAATAGATTACAATATATGGTAAATTTAGCTACGTGATAATGATCTTAAATTTTATATAGGTTATTGAAAGAGAGAGATTGCGACAAGATTGAAATGTTAATACATTCGTTACGTTAATATATGGAAATATATTTTCTATTTATAATGTTATTTTATTATCCATTGTAAATATGGAAAGAATATAAATCGTAACAACGTTTTAACTACGCAGTTAGAAGGCTAATTCAATGTTGATATTTAACTTCGACCTTTTAAGATCAATCCTTAGTATCTATGACACTTATCCTGATGTCGCAAACGCTGGGTCGGTTGAATTGTGCCACAGACCCGGCGCCGGCGCACGAACGAGCTTTCTCACCATGGCATTGTAATGTAATGTATATACGTTCTCTTCTGACGAGACCTTTATGCTAATGTTTATACGGCACATTGGCGCCCTATATATCCTTACTCACGGAGAGTAGTTTGTGTTTTATTTTAATCGGGTTTCATTCATTTAAATTTCACTTGTTGTGTAACATTTACAAGTAAAATAATGCTAGATATTTTAAGACATACATATTAAAACCAGTTAGGATGGAAATAGTCTAAGTAAAAGTTGACGGCTAAAGCACGTTTTTTGAGGTAATTTAACTGTATCGAGTATAGGCTATTTAGATAATAAATTTGATTATATTAAAGTGCAGTTTCTAAGAAATGTATTTATATCGTAGATACGCTTTAACGCGTGTATCAAGTCTTTGATTAATATTCAATTTAAAGTATCAATTAGGAGTTGATTAATCGATAATAAAAAACGGCAGATTAGCGTTTTCAACTCGAAACATTTTCAGAAAATTTGTATTTCATTTCTGAAATAGTTTGGCTTCAACTAAGTGTACAACAATTGTCGTTAAAGTTGAGGTTTAACATTTAAAAAATCTTCAGTGTTTATACAAACGTATTTATAGATCGCTTTCAGTCTGCGTTCAATACCTTTTATTGTTATATGAAATAAAATTTAAAATACATTGTAAAATTAGTTTAAAATTTTTTAAAGATAACTTTTTCAATATTTGTGTTTTGAATTTTAATTAATTACTGAAAGAGCCAAGAAAGTCACGCAATATTTTTCTATTTAGGAACAAGACTACCGTTACCTATTGCAGAATATAACATACTAGTTACATATATAAATGCATACAAATTTTCTAAGACGAAGCTAAAAGAATTTATCCGTAAAAAAATACTTCTAAGAATTATGCGGTCTCGAATTCTTTCCAGCTTGTTTGGATTTTTAAACTCTTTGCTTTTTTATCCTAAAGACTAATTAAAACCGAGTCAAGGTTTTACAATTAACTACTTACATATATAGTGTTTAAAATACAATAAAATTTATAAAAATTATTTTATAATTGACTATAAATAAAATTGAACTGTTAACAAATGACAAAAAAGAATATTGTTATGGGTAATAAATTTTCTATGTTATAAATAAATACGTGCTGATTATTTTTATTTTTATGTTACTGTTTTTATAAATTAAAGTATTTTTCCACAAAAAAAACACTACCTATGTTTACATTTGCTTATTAATTTATTTATGAACATGTCTTTAAATGTTTGCAAAAACGCTAATTTACGAATTTCCGTAATTAAATTCTTGCTTTACATACATTTTGCTTTCTTCTATCTTTCATATAACTTTGTTGTTATTAAGCGTATAAGCGAGTACCAGAAGTATATTTATGATTAAACAGATATCACTCGATCTGATCTCCGTTCAAATTTAAAAGTCATGAATGTGTTACAAGCCTAATGAAAGCGAAAATAAACACAACACTATTACGCCATCGAATATACCAGCGAAGAACATTTTTCGTAGTTGTATTGGTATAAGACCGATTTTTAATATTTTATGGAGGCGTTTCGTTTTGAAAAATAAATTCTTAATTTAAAATATAATACAATATCGTGCAAATAAACGAAGCTACATTTTTATAACAGAGGTTTATTAGATTAATAACTGATATTACATAGACTATATATTTAGTCCTATTGCATAATTAATTTTCTTTGTAAATTTGACTTTAAAGTTTGGAATACAATGTAATAAAATAGTTTAAAATACAAAAAATATATAGGTATATATGAAATTGAATAAACATATCATTGACGCCGCCTTGGCGCAACGGTCACAGCTATGGATTGTGCCTGTTGCGCTGGCGGTTGCGGGTTCGATCCCCGCACATGACAAACATTTGTATTGGCCATACGGGTGTTTGCCGTGGTCTGGGTATTTGTGCAGTCTTTGTGGGTCTCCCCACCGTGCCTCGGAGAGCACGTTAAGCCGTCGGTCCCGGTTGTTATCATGTACACCTGATAGCGATCGTTACTCATAGTAGGGAATATATCCGCCAACCCGCATTGGAGCAGCGTGGTGGATTAAGCTCTGATCCTTCTCCTACATGGAGAAAGAGGCCTATGCCCAGTAATGGGATATTACAGGCTGAAGCGTTATCATTTTATACAATTTCTGATGCGTGGTTTTATGTCACGAAAACACATTTTTAAATTTATTCCGAGTAAATGTTTATCCCAAGTGGCCGACGTAAATCAAAATAGACCGGTCTGTAAAGCTGACTTACCGTTCTCACTTTGATTGCACTCAGTTTATGTGCCGTTACTGCACTGGCGATCTCGACACGTGTTTGTTTTACTCAGTATCATTTATTTAAATATTGAACTTCGAATAGAAAGAGATAAGATATCTTAAAAAACATGTGGATTCATGTTATGATTTATAGAAACTTTTTCATTTAAGCTCTATAAAGATAATTTATTTTTTTAACTTTAATATATATAGATAGGTCCTCGATTATATCTCTTAAACTTTTTTTGGATATGTGAAAAAAATCAAACAAGTTTGGAATTTTTTCCTTTCGCTCTAGGATTTTGAAACATAATATTTAATTTTTTAATGGGACAAACTACGTTGAGGGGTTAAGTTTATTGTATAGGCGTACCTAAACCCCTAGAATAACAAGTCTAATAAAAGTAATAGATATTAAAATATGAAAAAAAGCGAGAGATCACTCGAGTAATAAAATAAATTGGAATTGAAAAATCTTAATCATAACAAGTTTTTGTTCATGTTTAACGGCATAATTGTGGTTTTAAACATTAAAAAACGTATCTCGTTTTTATAAAATGATTATTATCTACTGTACTCGCGAATGTAAAATGTTTATAATTATGATCATAATTAATTGATACAATTTGCAAAATTATCGAGTACGACAGTTAAAGGAAATATTGAATTAATATTGTTAATACTTATCTTTTTTAAGCTACATTTTAATACCAATATATTTGCGTGTAGTTTTTTTTAAACACATGGTTGTTCTAAGATAGGCAAGTTAATGCATGTGTCTTTGGGTAACAAACGGCTCATGTAGTTACATATATATTTTCTGGTAATAAATCTTACAGTAAGACTCGAGACCGGAATCAAATCCATAAACCTTTGGAGCAGAAATTAGTCAATGCATACCTATATCGATCTCATGATAAAAATGTATCATTTGTCACATTAAATAAACGTGTTTCGTAGAAATGCGTATTATTAGTAAATTGCAAGGATTAAAGCAAATGTAAAAATATAATAATAAGAAATATTGTGTACTTGGTTAGTCATTGAAAATTAAAATATTCTTTAAGTTGTGTGATGTGACTAAATTAACGGTAACTACAATGGTATTGTATTTATAGCGATGTCGGTGGACGATGTTAGTCACATTGCGTAATGGCGCAAACTCATTACTTCTTTTAATAATTCATAATAATTACCATTACTTTATAGCGCTATAATTGATACTTATTATTTACATTTTATGTTTTGGCGATTGTAAAAAAGAATACTTAGGATTGAAACAGTTTATGATATAAAAGAAATAATTAAAAATGATTATGTTGAGGAAAGTTTTTTATTTGTTTAAAATAAATATAATATAATAATTAATGAAACGTATTTGTAGGTATATCTACTAGACGAGTACCGACTACTTCGTCGAGTCCGATAACCATGTATTTTTACTATAAACCTAGACTTCTAATAATATTCGTATTTTATAATAAAAGATTATTCAAGTATTACGTAACCAGAAATTTAGTAATTTTTAACCCCCTCCTCCCCCTACCCCTTGCCCCCTATGCTTACATAAACATTAGTTATATATATTTTAGTTTATTCACAAATAATAAATAAATATTGCTGCCGTAACTACAATCTAGAACCAGCCCCCTCCCCCCGGCCCCATGTCATTAAAAAATAAGTAAAACAAAGAAATATATAATAATACTTGAATGACTCCAAATAAAAATAAATAAAAAGATAGGTAGTGTAAATTATAAGGTCTCATAAATATTTCTACTTAAAATTCGTACTTAACTAATTTTACAAACTGAAATCCTACTGTTATCATAACAATAACGCTATGATACCTCTATACAATAGTAATAATTTCATGTAAAGAGTATTAAAATAGTCATAACAGAATCTATAAGTCGGTGACAATGGTATCATTTGAACCTGTTGTCGATGGTGTGGCTGTAGTGTCGCGGCAAATCAGTTTGGTGTAGGGGAGGCGAGAGGGGGCGAGAGGGGAGGGACACACATGCATTATTCAAGGCTCATTTCTATTCAACGGCGACAGGCCGCCGATAAAAACTTCTTGTTTGACAACTCGGACGCCTGCACCCCTTTGTACTTACGTCATGTACTCTAAGCCTAACACGTTGTAGTGTCTTAGCGAATTCATAACAGATGAACAAGTGTCACAAACTTATATATTGGTTTGAAACGTTTTAAAATTTAATATTCGTTGAATCTGTACAGGGATTTTCGAGACTGAACATTAAAAATAAAATGTCACAAGTCAATATAGTTACTTTATTTGGACGTAGTGAACAAGTGTTTCCAAGCCAATGAGTTCTGTGATGAAACATTCGCAGAAGTATCTTGAATTACCAAGTAACTACATCCGGTAACAATCATAAAGCGAGGCGACAAACGCGCATATGCATTAATTGTATTTGACAACTAATGGCATTATATGTATGAAGTTATTTCTTTAATAATATGATATATTGTGGATTTTTGTTAGTTCAGGCGAAAAAGAAAGGAAGTTATATAAAGTTACACGATTTCGTTGCTCGACACATATACATATATATTACTAACCAATGCAAAAGTTAATTTAAAGTAGCTACTGAATGCTTTAGTTATATATTAATACTAATCCAGTAATTTCATTCAGTTAAATAAAAAACATATTTACCCTAAAATAATTATTTCTGAATTTTATTACTATAACATTTTTTTTAAATGTACTAAATTAATTACCTGTATTATGGATACTATTATTAGTACTACTCGAGTCAATTTATAGACTGCAGTTTTATTTTTAAGCTTATTCATTATTTCCAAAGTTTACAAGTTCTCACAAGTCACAAAGATCCTTTGGTGTAGAGCTTAATATACCCTTTAGGTGTAACTTATTTAGAATGTATTTGACTAGTCTGCTATCTGGTTTAATTTAATATCGTTTTAAATATTTAGCGTAATATTAACAAACAAAAAAATTTACGACAAATTCTTTACTTTGCGACAAACTCAAGCTTGAGTTCTATAGAAATGGACCTTACATCTGTTGTGGTGCGCCTAAAGTAAAGTTGAGGTTAAAGATCAAGTAATCATTTTAACGATCCTTAGGCCGACAAAAAACCAATCACCGCGTGATCGATTTGGCCTACTTCTCGCAACAAGGTGTCTTCAAATGACTCAATTTAGCCACTTGTTATTTACGTTATCAGCTCAGTTATCTATTCAAATGTATGATAGTACTGATGCGAATTTATATATAAGATATTACTGGTGTAGGAATATAAGTATAGTCTATTATAACCAAAAGTATGAAAAACAATATCTGTACTATGCCGAAAGCTAAGCTGAGCGATCTTGCTATGCTATAACTTGAAATGTTATTTTAAATACCTAGGTTATCGGTTTTTTTCGTCGACGTTTCGTTGGCGCAACGGTCACAGCACTTGTTAGTGGTTGTTGCGTTGGCGGTTGCAAGTTCCATCCCCGCACATGACAAACATTTATATTGGCCATACAGATGTTTGCCGTGATCTCGGTGTTTGTGCAGTCCTTGTGGGTCTCCCCAACGTGCCTCGGAGAGCAAGTATGTACACCTGATAGCGATCGATACTTATAGTAGGGAATATATCCGCCAAAACGTATTGGAGCAGCGTGGTGGATTAAGCTCTGATCCTTCTACATGGAGTCTACAGATGTTTATAAAAACTTTGCATCACGCTCTAAAACGAACTCTTGAGTAGATATTAATAATATTATACTTAAAATTTGTTTTTATTTAATCAGCCCTAATACCTTACCTTTAGCCCTAGTACCTTATACTCAGTAAAAATTTAAAGTTATCTTTCTTACAGTTGTAGCAGGCTGATTGATATATAAGCTACTGATTTGAAAAGAAATTTATAAATTATAATAATTAATTTACATAAGACCTTCTGGTTTCCAAAAAAAAATTATATAACCTAAAAATGAAAAAAATAAACTAATTCTTGAACGAAGTAAGAAAATATAATTAATAACACGCACTTTAAAACTGAAAAGGTATTCTTAAAATGTCAACAAATCCCTCGACCAAGTTGCGTAGAAGCTGCGGTTTCGTTTATATAGAATATAAATGAAGCGAGTATCGCAAAACGAACAGAGGCACACGTAGGCTATCACGGCTCGTTTGAAAATCCTCAATTATTATTAGCCCGAATGACAAGTTGTCGGGCGACATTGGCGGAAGTGAGGCTGGCTGGCACACTGCCCGTGACCGAAACACTCGTACTGTTACACGATGATCTGCTCTCGTACGAACGATCTACCGAAAACACTGACTGCTTTGATTATGCCAAATAATATTTATTTTGTGTTATATAAGACTCTAATACATAATACAAATACAAATAAGTACATACAAATTGATATAGGTTTCGATACAGCTTTTTTGAGTGGGTTCTTTTTTATTACAAATAATAAAATTAACAGATGTAAAAACTAAAATACTAAAATTAATACAACGGATTAATTTTAATTTAAAAGAATAAATTTTATTAAAGTATAAAATTTAATTTTATTTCGATCGTAAATTATTCAACCATTTTGATAGAGTAGTAGTAGTGGTAGTTTACAATTACAACAAATCTGTTCTATTACTAATATAATTATTATTGTAATGTTAGTATTACTTCATCATCCAACATACTTAGTAATGCTATTGTAGTTATCGAAATAAAAACGACATAATTACAAAGATCTTCAAAATTATTGGATGAAGCATCACCTGTTATTATATTATTGGTAATAAAAATGCTTTAATTTTTTGCTATAGATGGTGGTGTATAAATAAACAGTTAAATGCGGCAATTATGCTCGCCATACTATTTGTTATTCTTTTTTTATGTTGAAACATGATGCCTACTATTTTAAAAGTTGAAACGGCCAGCTCCAATTTCACTGTAATCTAGATGTAAATTAGAAGCTTTTAATAATTGCATTTGCTCGCAAACGAAAAAAAAAAAACCGTCATCAATTACATCGACAAGTGCTACGACGTAGGTAAAAGAAAAAAATGACAAGTAAATAGGTATGAAAGATTACTCAAAAAGTAGTCATCAGATCTCGATCAAATTTTAATGGGACCACAAGACGAGCACCAGTTCAAAATCAGTTCAACCAGTAAAAATTGTCAATTAAATACGTATTATTATAACTCGAAAAGTAAATGTCAAAAAAAAAAGATCTACATTAAAAAAAAAGATCTACATTAAATTTAAATGGGACCACAGACAAGAAACACTTTAATTTAAAAAAAGAATCATCGAAATCATTACCCAGTAAAAAGTTCTGAGGTAACATAACATGAAATAATAGTCGGATTGAGAACCTCCTCCTTTTTTAAGTCGGTTAAAAAAGAAACCTATTTTGCAAAGAAACTTATTCAACATAATATATAGTTACACTGGGTAGATTTTATTGAAGGATGATCGTTAAAATGTTTTTGGTTATAAAAAATGTGTCGATGTTTACAATTTCCATATTTAAAATGGAGAATACGATTTGAAAAATGGTAAAATTACTATTAATATTCTCTATTAATATTTGGTAACTTGCAGCTTTGTGCAATAGAAACAGTTTCCAATAAATTAAAGCAGATTTAAAAAAAAAAATTATTTATCAACTTACAACAAATCTTAGTTACATTGTAGTTTAACCTTGAAACTTCTAGGTGTAAGTAATCCTCTATGTAAAAATTTTCAAAATGTTACAGGCAAGACAGCTAGATATCATAGCTTCAACAAGTACGCTACCTGTGTACATAATGTTTACGTCAATGTTACCACAAGCTCTGACGCCATCCTACCTCTTCACACGTGACTCGCTTTTATGTGTCTATTTAAATAAGGCTTTTATTCGCTTGCTTAATACTAGTTAATCACAGAAAAATTCAATTTAACTTTTATTACTATCAATTCTAAATTTAAATTAAACAAATAAATTTAGTATGTTTTTGTATGTTAAATTTAAATGAAACAATAAAAAGTCTTGAACATCTATTCCTCGTATATTAGAGTGTTTGCCTATTATTTACCTACATAAGTTCTTATAAGCGTAATTTTAAACTTAGTAATTGTTTTATTTACATAAAGGAGTAATTTAGCACGAACGTGTATTATATAAGGTCAGAATAACGTATAAACAGTTGACGAAGAAACAATAAAGATCGTAATACCTACATTAAAATTAATATAGAGATACTTCAGTAAGAGTCGTATAGAGAATGCTAAGACTTCATTGAATACGTAGTAAAATTATATAAAAAAAAAATTATAAATAAGATAGAAACAATTATAAATTATAAGAAGGTATATAAAAATAGACGCCGCGTTGGCGCAATGGTCACATCACTGGTTTGTGGATGTTGCGCTGGTGGTTGCGGGTTCGATCCCCGCACATGACAAAAATTTGTATTGGTCATACAGATGTTAGCCGTAGTGTGGGTGTTTGTGCAGTTCTTGCGGGTCTGTCTCCCCACCGTGCCTCGGAGAGCACGTTAAGCCGTCGGCCCCGGTTTTATACCTAATAGCGATCGTTACTCATAGTAGAGAATATATCCGCCAACCCGCATTGGAGCAGCGTGGTGGATTAAGCTCTGATTTTTCACCTATTACACGGGGAAAGAGGCACAGCAGTGGGATATTAAAGGCTGAACCGTATATAAAAATAGAACAAAATTGTTTTATTATACCTATATGAAAATCAGAAACTACTCATAGATAAAATGTAGAGCTGTAGGTAATCTGTAGATGTGCATGACATCATGTAAAATTACTGGACGAATTTGAGTATTAAACGATGTAGATAAAATAATAAAATGTTCTCATTAAAAATGAGCGTAAACATTCTAGTGAACACGGCCGTGACAGTCGGACATGGCTTCTTAATATTGCCTTCGGATTCTGTATCTACTTCGTTATTTAATTTTGGTAAATATCATCAATAAGTTCAATAACAATATACACATATAACTATTGATCAAATCAACTGGCTCCTCGCATCTAAATATGAAAAATAGCATAATAATAATAAATAGAGAAAGACGTGTCGCGTTTAAAAAACTTCACCAAATCGAAATTTGCAACTTCAAACTGATCCCAGCTGTGATAATGGATTACATAGTTATGCAATCATGGCAATTCTTCATGAATACCACAATTGCCCGCATAGTAACGCTGCTTGCTTGTGTTGCAAGTATCGCGACAACCGCTCATTTTCTAATTACGCTTTGCCTGTTGCATTAAAATTGCGTAAGTCTGGTTTGATTTATAAAAGCAATTCAAAAAATTAAGGTAACAAACTTAAGTAATACTTATTATTGTGTATTTTTATTTTATTTTGATCGTAAATAATATTTGTAGCAAATTATATCAAATTACGCTTATGTATACGAGAAATCAAATTTAGCCTTTTATTCTTAGCTGATAAAAACACCGGAGCAATTATTAAAGCTTAAATTAATGAATTTACTTTTTATTATCATTTACTATTGCATCTTCACTTGTTTAATGCGTTTAAATTGATTTTATTTTTAAACAGTGAGCATTAAACACCCAATAAGGATGTACAATAAAGCTAGTAATTAAAAAACTTATAAACATAAAAAGATCATTACCTCAATAGGTGGTAGATGCGTCAGGCCGCGCGTCGATCGTATATGGCTATTCAACATAACGTACTAGTATGTCTCGTAATATCCTTGTTTTTTCTTTATATAAACGTTTATATGCTTTTGCAAGCGAGGAATTCTGTTAATCGACGGTAGAAACATTTTGCGCGCGCTTACGCTGTCGCCGCGGTAAATGGGAGCAATTTAAACAAGCAGCCTCCTTGACTAAGCTCATTGTGAACTACCACTGTTCGAAATAAGTCTGATCTAGCAGATTACCCTTGTCATTTGTGTTACGTTAAATGGAAGATCTTTAACTTTCATTGATTTTTATTAGAGGAAAATTTCTAATACTGAAGGCGTAAACGGAAAAAAGATGTTGAATAATATTGACCATTATAAAATAATATGTTTAAACACAAATGATCCAAATGATTAACTTGATAAAAGAATTAGTAAACAAGTGTGTCTATACTACCTAACCTAGGATTATTTTCAAATCTGTTTTTGTCTTATACCTAGCTATATCTAGCGATGATACAATATTCTTGCTCCTACTTTATCTCATGTTACGCAGTAAGAGGCCCAATGAGCAGGTGGTGCTGGGACGCGCCTCCCACGCATTGACCCAAAACCCAAGTACATCAGCAACATGTTAAACGTCATAAATAAGGGTCAGGAATCTGCAACCGTGAATGTTAAACAATGATAATGAAATTATTAATATTGTAAATTGTATTAGGTAATGTGTTCGGTACTAATTCTCGTGTACGATCTTCGTCTCGATGTATCCGTCGTGGTCGTGGTATCCGTCGCACTGCCCAACGCGTCGCCACAATATATGCAAATTACGGACTCAAACTTATTACTCTCGCCTCCACTCCTTTCCAAATGCATACTAAATAGCGCCGTGCCGCCCTTTGTTTCCACTTTTTCACTTAACCGCGATGCTTTTCAATGGAAATGCTTTTCGTTTAGTATTTAAAACACCTAAGGATTTATTTTTGGCGTTGTCTTTTTTTACGTCCCTCGCTTTCATGAGTATCGGTTACGAGAGCGTATCACGTATAAATGCTCTCAACACTATCTAATTTTTTTTTTGTACACGGACGTTCTTAAACGGGAGCGTCCTAAATAACTGTGCACTGATACTAATTAACTTTGAACATAAGTCACATTTTAATGAGATACCTGCGATTCAAGAGTTCGCTTTCATACATAGTATTCCCATGGCGTTCTCGGAACAAGACACAGAATGTAACTAGAGACGCAGCTCCCGTTCTTCCGCATACGTTCTCGCATTGCGATCCAATTATATGTGATACCAACGAGAAATAATATTACACTTATAACTACATAATTACTGTGAGAATCTAAATCGCACTTATTCTTTTGCCATTGTCGGCAACGCGCGCCAAAAGCTAATGCTAATCCCTTATTATGGTACTTAATTACATGTAACAAGAATCGACATTGCAGTATACTCGTGCAGCGAAACGACGTAATGCCTCATAAATCTTATGTTTGAGGTAATATTTATTTTTACGCATAAAATACACAATTATGAAAATTGTTTTACGACTGCGATAAGATATGAGCAGGTAAAACAACATTGAATATATCTTTTATTGTATGAATAACTGTTTGCTTGCAAACGAAAATAACAATCGACTTCAATTACATCGACAAGTAATACAACGTAGGTAAGCGAAAAAATTGACTAGTAAATGTGCGTTATTAAAGATTACTCAAAAAGTAACTACTTTTTATCAGATCTCAATTAAACTTAAATGAGACCGCATGACCCACCTTTCGATTAAAAACAAAATCATCGAAACCGGTCCACCCAGTCAAAAGTTCTGATGTAACATAAATAAAAAAATACAATCGGATTTAGAACCTGGAGTTGGTTCTAAATTCGATTGTGTTTTGGAAATCGGTTAAAAAAAATGTGACATAGGTTCTTATTAATAGTAATAAAAGTCAGAAAAAGCTACCGCAACTGTAAATTGTTATGTTATAAGCACAAAGACTTCCAAACAGTAAATAATAATTTTACTAATCGTTTCCGTAGACAAACGAAGATAAGACAACATTAGTTGAATCTAGTAATATACTATATACGTACGTTAATCAATAATTTATTATCATTCCAATTTAATATACTTAATATAATTGTGTTTGCTAGCAAACGAAAAAAACCGACTTCAATTACATCGACAAGTAATACAACGTAAGTAGACGAAAAAAATTAACAAACGCACTAGTCGTCACTACGATTTTCGAGGGTTCCCCTCGATTTCTCTGGGATTCCACCATCAAATCCTGATTTCCTTATCATGGGATACCACCCTTGGGATATATCCTTTTCACCTAAAAAGAATTATCAAAATAGGTTCATAAACGACGAAGTGAGTAACCTTCTTTTTTGAAGTCGGTTAAAAGTAACTAAAATTATAATTAAAACGTATGGAATAACCACACAACTGAACTAAAACTTACGAAACGAAACTCTCTTCCTATCTTCACCAACATCTTCCTCTCAACTTCCGCTCGCCTCGCCCGGTCACACTTTTCGTAATGCTTTCGTCACGCATTCACCAGCTTACTTCCCAAGTCAAGCGTGCGTAAAGAAGTTCTACTTCAAAAATTATGGTTGATTTGTAATATCGGTAGGTACACCTACTCGTAATAAACGAATTTTGTAACGCCGTAAACTGGTTGAAAAACATGTAATTCTCATTAGCATTTCGTATAGATAAAATTAAAAGAGCATTGCACTCTGATTTATCTGTGTTGACAAAAACTGTCTTTTTTATTTACGTGTGTGTATATAGTACTTAATTTTATTTCATTTCTGCTATGGATTTTTGTATTAGACGTTTGAATGTATTTATTATAATAATTTTACGACCACCTTAATTTTAAAATGTAAATAACTGAATAATGTTAATTTTTTTAATATTTAACAAATCACTAAATATCCTTGATATCTAGTCGATTTACATCTAACGTTAAGTAAAATAAAAATTGATCTATTGCTAGCGAGGACGTTATAAATAGTGTGTGGTTGCACCGTTGGTCATTGAACTCTCTGCAGCTGGCCCTCGCGACCGTTACTACTAATTGCGATAGCTTCATCACTTTGTAACTCTTTATTACGTATTTTCTCGGCTTAATGTATAACGAAAATTAATATACTTTTCTTAAAAAAAATTGCAATTTACCTGTTCTTTATACGTAAAATTCTTGGATTCTTAAAATATATAACATATATGTACATAGCTATGTGTATGTTTAAACGAAACCAAGCCAAGATTATAATTATTTGTATAATCAATATAAAAGATGTTTCGCATAAAAATTACGAACTAAATGTCTAACTTTCTAATCGTACTATTAATAATCTCTTTAACTAATAGTTCTTAGTATTCTCTCTTGTAAGGTTTAATTACACACGTCAAAGAGCATGCCCCCAATCTCTGCTCCAAAGCTCCTTATATAGCGCATGCACGTAAACTCTAAACGTTATCCGTTGTTCGGCAGCCCAATGAAACTACAACGTTATACACTCGAACAGCTCTATATGGCTTAACCGATTTCAAAGCACTCAAGACGTTCGCAACAAACTTGTTGCGCGCCGAGAGCGTACCTAGCATAGTCATAAACTAAGTTAAACCCTCTGTCGGCAACATTGCCGGCTTCAGTGCAGTGAAATTAATTCGATTATCAGCGCACCTTGATCCCACTAAAGCTCACAGATTCCCTCCATTACATTCATGGTCTCTGTAGTTATAATGAAACGATGTCTTGCACGAAGACGCGCAAGACAAGCTTTGCCAAAATTTAATCGAGGGTAAAATGACTTTATGAAACCAATTATTCTAATCGAAGCAAAGAATGGACTGTTTATATAGTAAAGTTTTCAATTGTAGGTTTTAACGTACGAGAGTAAAAATTATAATAAAAATTGCGAATCCACAGTCTTGATTGAGCAGTATTTTGCATGAATAACATTCACTGTAATAGACTTGTTATTTCTTACGACTCCTAATTCCCATCTATCGGAAACCACGAAAACATATAAACCAATACAAATCTAATACTTTTAGAGATTTAATAAATTTTAATGTTCTGTCTGCATACATATGTATTCCTTTACATTTATTTAGTATAAACTGTGAAAAATTCGGCACCATTGTCGTCATAGTATGATCAGGATCATTAACGTATTCATAATAGGAATATAAATAATTTATTTCTTCGAACTTTTATAGCATGTCGCTGTTACTCTGTATTCAAAGGGCAGTCTCTGATGGCTTAACGCTCACGCACTGGACTGGAAGTTGGTCATGAATTCATTGTTTTTGACGTAGTCGTGTGATATTGAACCACAGTAGGAAAGAGTTCAGGTCACGTAACCAAGTCTGAACGGTTGGAGAATATTAAAGTTCAAATATTCAATGGGTCGAGTTTTTGGAATTCTTTCATATATATTTATAGAATATTAAATTGAATCGCTTTTATTCGTAAATATTATGCGTGTTACGATCTTCTTTGACATTGATTTAATCTGTTAGAAGATCAAGACAGGAAGTACTTCTTATAGCATAATTTTGAGATAATATAAATAATTTAAGTGTTATGATAGATTTCATAGAATCGTAATCAACTTAGTAGATAATTTGCAAAATACAGATGCACTCATAGTCGAATAAGACCTACATAATCAATGTAGTGTGTCTGCTCACCTATCGTATCGGTTACGTCAGATCTTTATATGGTAAGAAAAATTATTTTATATCTTAATGGTTGTTTACTTAAACCTACATTGTTACTGACTTCATTCAGTATATTGTCGAAAGTTTTTAATTAACACCTCTGTTGTATTTCTATGTGTTGATCTATTTTATATGTTCGTACAAAAGGTAACAACTATTGTCCGTGAGCGCTTGCACCTATCTTCGGCTGTTATCTTTAGTTACGATGCCAGCGTCGCGCACCGACGCCTCCAGTTTACGCCATAAAATCTGCATGTCGGTTTTGCAAACATTGTTTAATATATGTATTTATACCTATACAGATATATATATTTAAACTGACCTTGGTTACTCAAATCAAATTTGGCCAAATTTTATTTATTATTCAAAACATTAGACTTCTAGAAAATTCATGTCTGATTGAATTTGCTACAATTAATAATTTATTTATTCCTAATTTTAGGTACATAATTTTTGTTTATAGACTGTTAATTTTATTATATCTTGAAACTAGTGTGTGTTATTGTAATTTGTAACACTGCTATTTTATTCTTTCTTACAGTGATGCGGTACTTGTTACCCGAGCAACATGTGTACTCAATACTTATGCTTTTATTGGGCAAGACGGCCAATAAAAAATTAAACTTCATATAATGATGTAGAGAGATGTATTATATTTAATTAGCAATAACCACATATGCACTTTACTTTAAATAATACGGTAAGTAACACACTTGTTGTCTGTACACCATACGCCAAAACGACTCAAAACGCTTATTATTGACAAACGTTAGTAGTAATATTAATTTCCAATAAAATTACTTTCGGTACTTATCACTTAGCACATGTTATGTATTACAGAATATAACTTTATATTCAGACGAGCGGCCGCCGGGCGTCGGCATACGACATTATTTACATATAAGCCGTTGTTCCTGCGCTCATTCATGGCCCGGCCCGCTCAGACCGCGCTGATTTATCGCCTTAATTTCATAAGTATCTTTTGTTACCACACCGTCTATATTAGATATTGCTACCAGTTTAATATCGTTTTTACAGCTCGATAACGAAATAAATTAAGAAGATCATTTTTTATATTATAATTTGAAGTACTATATCACTGTTACTGTAATATGTTGAAGATAATGTGTGAGGCCGATTTTAAAAAATATTTTAACTAGAGTACCGTTTTCGGTGAGAAAAAGTATTTGGTTACGGCATACAAGGCAACTACTCTTATTAGCAGATCTAACTAATAAAAAAGTACAGGATAAACAGTGATGTTTAGCTTTACATGTTTTGCACATTCGTTTAAGTATTGTTAAATACTACGAACGCTTAAAATCCGCTAACGAAACGCACACAGCCATTCGTCTCGTTTTGTTTACATCTTTCATGCATTGTTTTTAATCGTCGGTGTTGATTAAGTATAAGTTTTTATTTACGGCACACGATATCGGTCACATGCATGTTCTGCAAATTATCCGTCGTACTACAAACGTACGAGTATCAACATACAGACAGGTGCAAGTTGTATTCAAAACTTGTATTGTCATGTGTGGTCGTAAAAATTGTAATATTTATATTTATTTGTCATTAAAATGTGTATAATTAATTTATATTTATTCTGTCGAATTAATTTGACAACAAAAATGCAGGATGTAGGTAATGTTTTTTGTACTTAATTATATAAATTATTAAAAAACTATGAAGGCACAAATAAAACATTTTTATATTAAACTAGCTGACCCCACAAACATTGTTTTGCCATATATGTTATTAACCCCCTTAATCCCCCTCCGTTATAACTTAGGGGTATGAAAAATAGATGTTGGGCGATTCTCAGACCCACCCGATTTGCACACAAAATTTCATAAAAATCGGTCCAGCTATTTCGGAGGAGGATTATAACTAACATAGTGACACGAGAATCTTATATATTATAAGACTAGCGACCCGCACCGGCTTCGCACGGTTGCAAAAACTATTAGTGTTCCTCTACTATATTATGCATGTATGCTCTGGAATCACTCTGTTTACTAAAGAAAACCGTATCAAAATTCGTTTCGTAGTTTTAAAGATCTAAGCATACAGACAGCGGGAAGCGACTTTGTTTTATAGTATGCAATGATAAGATCTATCATGATGCAACGAAATAGACAAATATTGATTTGAAAAACCGGTCGAATTTATCTATCTCATTTTTTCGTAAATTATAATTACATGTTTGATTATTTGTTTGTCGCTGGACGCAACATTTATAGCCAGTACAATAGCCGATAGCGATTCCTTCTCGAAGACGATTCTCAGATTTTATCTAGATCTGTTAGAGAGTTATAGCCAGAGAAAGTAGCTCCTGAACGACTAACAACAAATTGATACTTTAAAAGCAATAGTAAATATAAGCGTTAGCGTCGATAAAACTTTTTAGGTAAAAAAAAAGTTTAAATTCTAACGAGTATAAAGTTTGTTACTGGTTATAGGCCATTTGGCGACATGTCAATGATTTTTTCATTTTAGTTTCGATTGAGCCCCGAAAATCAAGTAAATGTAAAACTTATCGACGAATGACAAAGATATTTTTATACAGTAAAGGAAAAGATTATTCAAACTTTTCTTTAGCTATGCTTATTTTGTAAGATGAGCCGTGATAGTTGCCGAGAACACTGCAATCCGAGTATTCATTCGCAGATGGCAAATCGTCTGATGATTCATTAAAATATATGTATTGGTATTATTTCTTTAATATAGTCTTCAAATAAATTTACATAGAGTTGTAATTTATGTAACACGTTCGAATAGATATGACTTTATTCTTGGCAATCTGTTCAGTTGGCAGTGGTCTACGTGTGACTCAGATGTGTGCTCCCATGATTATCTCTATCGTTTTGCTTCGTATTTGAAGGGGAAAAAATATAGTCAACCGTCACCAAATTAAAACCAAATGGTCGACTACATTTTCGAAATGGCTCATTAGGCGCGCTTATCCATTATCTAGATCTAGAAAATACTTCCAGCGCGACGATGAACGGTCGCTATACATTTTATTTTATTAACTTTGATAATTGACGAACATTGATTTGATGATTGAATAATGATTATTTTCGCGTACAGCACAAATCTATAATGATTGCGTATATGTAAATCGAGCGTTTTGCTTTAGAAACGGTGTTGTGGATTATCGGCGTTGATCGCTGACGTAGCTATTCCAGTAGCGAGGCGGCGGAGGCACGTTAGTGCATTCTGCGGTGGAGTCGCTGAGCGAGTACGTGCGTTCTGCATGCGCCACGTGGCCTCAGCGCCTCGCCACTAGCTCCGCACGGCCGCACGTCTTCGTCTTACGCCGTTAGTAAACATTTACTCCCGCAGATAAACATCTTTGTGAATCCGGCCGCACGCGCGTCTTCCAATAAACACAACACGTTCTCCGTCAATATCGATTTTCGTATCCACTCATGTCATGTTAGCACGGGGTATTAAAATCGAGTTACCTCGCGTTATCAAATAAACTGAGGTGGTTAGAACTTTTGAATTATGAATAAAGGCGTGGGCCTTGATGCCCCTAACTATTGATATTGTTAAGACATTACGATTGATTCAAATGAAATATAATAAAAAAATAAATTTGGAAATCTGTTGATCAATTTCAGTGGTATCGAGACATACATAACGTTTATAACGAGTAAAACTTTCCATAATTACACAATATCGTGTATAAACCAAAAATCGGTATGTCGCTCATTAAAAAGTGGAGTTATTGAGAACGCTAACCGGCCCTTTGTTATATGAAAATGTACGCAAACCGCACGGAGCGGGTGATTCGAGCGGTGTACGGTCAACCGAAAATTAATTAACATACTTTGGCGCACAACCCTCGCAGGCGGCACAGCGGCGCACAGGTGGCCGCCCACGCCCTCCCCCGGCACAACCGATACGGAAATTATTTCTCTATTTTCTCTCTCAGTGTATTTCACTTGTTCACTTCGCTAATTTGCTGATGGACACGCATCCGCGGATGCGGCAAACTTGCGCAAATAAAGATGTATTTGTTGAACGTTGCTTACATTGTAGTACGATTTTCATACAACCAGTGTTTCATTTAAATTAATATCGCCTTAATTGTTTAATGTTTCAATTTGTAATATATGTATTGTTATATACTCAAAATCTCTCTGTGCTGTATGGCTACGGCACTAAAGAATTTAGCCACCCCCTCTCTTCCCGTGGGTGTCGTAAGAGGCGACTAAGGGATAACAAGGTTCCGCAACCATCTTGGAACTTAAGAAGCCGACCGATGGCGGGATAACCATCCAACTGCTGGCTTTAAAATACACAGGCCGAAGACGGGCAGCAGCGTCTTCGGTGCGACAAGGCCAATACTGCGGTCACCAACCCGCCTGCCCAGCGTGGTGACTATGGGTAAAACACATGAGTTCAAGTTATTTTTGGCGTAAACTTGTGGAGGCCTATGTCCAGCAGTGGACTGTATAGGCCGTAATAATAATACTCAAATTTAGTCATAATATACGTAATCATATGGAGGTTAAACTTTCGATCACCTTATAATGATAATTATAATATTATTTAACAAAGTAAAAAAATATTTATTACAAAATAATTTTTCTTTATCAAAAATTGTTAATTGCTTACTTTTATTACGTTAGCCTTCGCAATGGGCTGTTTACCAATTACGGTTTTCCATTTTTAAATCTGAAGATTTTGGACAGATAAATTGATTGCTACAGGTGTCAATGTTTCAGATATTTATATAAGTTTCCAAAAATAAACTACGTTTTCGAAACGGTAATGGTCACTGTATATTAAATTTTATATTGAAATACAAAAATCAGATTTAAAAAATTGTATGTCCTTTTAAAAATGTGTAATAAAATTTATAAAACGAAACTTAACAAATAGATTTTGACCTTAAAATTTTACCTTGTGATTTTTGATTTACTAAATATTTTATATTAAACAATTTGTATGACAAACAGTGAAGGTACTGCAATAACGAAATAGGGAGCTGTGAAAAAAGCTTTCTTCTATTACCTCGGCAGGTACACGCGATACGGTCTAAACGCCACTAAATTACTGGAATTATTCCACTGTTGGTATTAAATGCATTCCTGTTTCAAGAATCGCGTGCTACTTCTATAGCCTTGTTTTATTAAGGGACAAAATGAATTTGTATATAAAAAAAATATATTTAAGCACCCTTTTAATAATACTCTTTTATCAATTGATCTACGAACTCGGTTCAATAATATTATTGGTATCCAATAAATGTGACCGCTACAAAATAAAATACGCAATTAATAGTAAACTGACGTTTAAAGTGAAGAAAACTGAATCAGTTTTAAAATAAATAACAATTAGTAATAATGGTTTTAAACATTAATTGATTGATTGATTGGTTTAATGGCTTTCAGTTGTGCCAGAGAAGCACGGTTGATTCCTTAAACATTAATATTATTCATAACTAGGGTTGACATAAGTATTGTTTTAAGTATTGTTTGGTATTCTATTTTTCTATTCCTGTTCTTTGTCAAAGAAAAGAAAGAGAACTTTCACAGTTCTAAAGTTTGTTAAGCGTATCAAACAGATCATTTATATGTACTCGTATATGAGTTCATTCGCCGATTTAACATCTTGTCGGTTATTACTACTATTGTGACTGCCACTGGTAATAGAAGTTTACCCCTAACTATTAATATTTGTAGCTAAAGTCTTAACAATTATAACTTGAAATGTCCCATGTTTTGGCGTCCCTATACGTTATAGACAATAACTGTAAACATTAACCCACAAAGGGTTCTGAGGACGTTATTACGTGTTTTGTTCTAATATGACTCCTTTACTTTATTGTCTTATGAGTAATGCGTAATCGCAGTACGTGTAAACTATCAATCAATGTTGTTCATTACGTATAACTACCATTTACGTCGTCTCTACCATTATCCGTTCATTGTTTACATTTCCACTGAAGTTTTTTTCTATTATCTCTATTAGAATTATTAACACGGTTTTTATTCTGCCGTTATTTATTCCTAAAATGGTATATAATTTTTTTACATAATATTTTTTTTGCAAATGATTTATCATGCATTTATCCCGCTATTTTTGCCGGATTTCAATACATTTATTATTTATAGAATAATAACTTTATTTTTAAACGACGTATTACGATGAAATGTACTTAATCAATACCTAAAGACCCCGAAACTTTTTTTTAAATATATCTCACGTACAGACAATGGCTAGTTATAATTTTATTGAATGTGTAAATGATGAAAAAATATTGTGTTGTAAAATAAAAAAAACAAATATTAATTGTCTGTACGGTAAAATGATAAGTAAATTAATGATCAAATTTAATAATTCCTTGTAAACATTAATTCAACAATCATTTATATTCTTTCTTATAGACGTTTTGTGTATTTAATATTATGTTCATTAAATTCATATAAAGATACGAGATTGTATTGTAATAAACAAGTATTTTCGAAATAACCATTGCATTTTAAAAATATGCTAGCTTTGTGTAATAATACACGAACAGATAAGTACGATAGAACCCCATGAATGAAACAAGAGGGTCCGATTATTATAGGACCTTTTATAACCGACTATGAAAAAAGTAGGAGGTTACTCAATCCGACCGTATATATATATTTTAATGTATGTTCGGGCATATATTTTATGTATATCGTCGTTTATGAACCGATTTTGATAATTCTTTTTTTGTTAGAAAGGAGATATCCTAAGTATGATACCATGAGAAGGAAACCAGGATCTGATGATGGAATCCCAAAGAAATCGAGGGAAACCTTCGAAAATTCGCATAACTTTTTACTGGGTGTACCGATTTTGATAATTTTTAATTTAATCGAAAGCCAATGTTTATTATGTGGTCACATATAAATTTTATTGAGATCTGATAACTACTGTTTGAGTAATCTTTGATAATGCGTTGTTACTTGATTATTTTTTCATCTATACCTACATTGTATTACTTGTCGATCTAATTGAAGTCGGTTTTATTTCGTTTGCCAACAAACACAATTATTATCAATAAAACATTATCATATAACCATTCACTATAGTTTTATTATTCTCGCTGAATTATTTTTAACCTAATTAAAATTTTATATAATATTAAAGTATTGTTGAAAAAAAAACAAATAATATGCATACGAAACGTACCCCTAAATGTTAGTTAACACGTTCAGATCAGAATGATAGACATCGAAATAATTCAAATTCATTTCGTGAACCGAACTTCGCGTTGATCAGCGCGACCCTCACATGCCGGAGCGGGCCCTTATTGTGGACACTTGTCATATCACAAAGGGGGCCAGGGCTCGGGAGCGATGCTTTATTATTTTAATTATTGCACGTTCACAGCCCTTTGTCAGTCCAGACCGCCAATGTCGCCTTGAATTAATCTGAATTGTCCTAATTGAAGATCCTCGCTTTAATATGTGAACGTAAATTAATAATTGCTCGGTTTATGCGAATAGTAATTAACTCGAAGTGTTTAACATGGGTAAGATACATATTTAGAATGCTACTTTTCAGTATTATATTTTAAATAATTGTGTTTGCTCGCAAACGAAAAAAAAAACCGACTTCAATTACATCGACGAGTAATACAACGTAGATCGACGCAAAAATAGTCAAGTAACTACGCGTTATCAAAGATTACTCAAAAAGTAGTTATCAGATCTCAATAATATTTATACGTGACCACATGACAAACATCAGCTATCGATTAAATTAAAAATTATCAAAATCGGTACACCCAGTAAAAAGTTATTGCGGATTTTCAAGAAGTTCCCTCGATTTCTCTGGGATTCCATCATCAGATCCTGGTTTCCTTATCATGGTACTAAATTTGGGATATCTTCTTTCCAACAAAAAAAGAATTATCAAAATCGGTGTATCCAATAGAAAGTTATGCGGTATAATACAACGTAGGTCGACGAAAAAAGCGTCAAGTAAAAACGCATTATTAGATATAACTCGAAAAGTAGTTCTTAGATCTCAAATAAATTTAAATGGGACTAATTTGCACACACCACCTTTCGATTAAAATAAAATTTGTCGAAATCGGTCCACACGATCAAAAGTTCTGATGTAACATACATAAAAAAAAAAAAAAAAAAAAAAAATACAGTCGAATTGAGAACCTCCTCCTTTTTTGGAAGTCGGTTAAAAAGTCTGATAAAATTGTTGACATTTAAGTATAAAAGGGGTAAAATCGAATAATTTTTATTTTTAGTATTATTTTTTTTAATTCCAAGTGTAAACTCATATTACACGAACAAAAATTATAGTAAGTATATAAAGTTATTTATTGCTTTTATTATGTAGAGGTAATCATAAAAGATTCAAGAGATATTTTTCTAAAAGCAAAAGTAATTTCAATATTAAAACGAATCAAACAAAACCGTACATATCTCAATTCAGTGCGCGATAAAATTTGCGAGAAGCTGAAAATTCAGTTGAAACAGATTAACAAATATTTGTTGAGAAGGTCTGTAAGACGTTAAAGTATACGAGTATTTATCGAGTCGACGCCGAGCCGTGCCGGGACGGGGACACGCTGGAAGGCGGGCGGCGCATACTTTTACTCTCTCTACTCGAGCCGATCTTCATAACAAAATTCTCCGTTTTGATATTATATTTATATTGTTAACGTTCGTACCTGCATATTTCTAACGGTAAATATGAAAATTTCGAGAATGTCTACGAACTCCGCCTTCGCGTCCCGAACAAAAGCTATTATGAAAATTTCGAATCTGTACGAGTTTTTTATTATATATAAATCTTATATTTTTTATTGTAAATCGTCCTATAATGTCGTTTAAATTAATATTATGAAAATAAAACTAATTTCATTAATAAAAACTGTATAAAACGTAAATGTTTATGTTTACAAAAGAGATTATAACTAGGAAGAAATTAAATAAACAATGAAACCATAAAAAACATTTACAAAACTCGGTACAACAATTTTACGAACGGAATTGTGCTCGAATTATATTTAGTTTTATTTTGAACGTTTGTCGACGTTTAATTAGCGTAATCTCCTATTGTCTGTTTTTAACTGAATTCAAAAAAGAGGAGGTTTCTGAATTCGACCAATGTATATATACTCATTTGAATATGTGTGCTCGCGGATATCTTCGTCGTTTTTGAACCGATTTTGCTGAAACGAAGATCTGATGATGGCATCCTAGGGAAATCGAAGGGAATCTTCGAAAATCGTAATCGTTTAAAATGTACTACAATTATCTTATAAAATTGTGTTGTAAACGTACGTTAACGCCAATAAATACAATCCATCGTAAAAGGTCGAGTAATACCATAATTACGGAGTGATGTTTCATAGGTAAAACTACCGCTCATTGCTTATACTAAGAACTTTATAAATAGCGTATTGCATATAACCGCAGCTATATTCTATTACATGAAACACAGCAGTAAATCTTGTTTTTGCTTACACTAATGTATTAGTGCAAAGCCACTATACTCGTACGATTGGAAGTTTACAAGGCGCGCATCCGAATAAGTAAGCAAACATTGAACGACGTCAGATGCGGAGCAAGTATGACTTTTCATATACAAACAAAATTATGAATTTGTAAATATCAATAAAAATTACACATACCTTAATTGAATTTAAGTTTACTTTGCTGGACCGACGATCTATGTAAGATTGCCGGTGTTGGCTGGAAGAGTATTGCGGAAAACCGGGATGTCTGGCGTTAACTTGGGTAGGCCTATGTCCAGCAGCGGTCTGCAATAGGCTGACTACTTCGCAATTATTAGTTATCAATATTTTTGCAATTTCCAGATTCCAATTTTGTTTTTCTTCATATATGTGTGATAAATATATTTGAAGAATACGTAAAATGTGCAGGCATGCAGCTTATAAATTAAATTATTTTTTTAATTAAATTTATTTAGAAGAAATATAAAGCTATTCTTTTTAACCGCTATTAGTGTTTATCCACTTTTAAAGAAAAAAGTGTATATAATTGTAGTTTGATAACGATTCATTTTTATTGCGTAACGATTAGGTATCTGTTATTCTTACAGCTACGTCATTGAAGTTAGATTTGTTGTATTTTATAAAGGAAAAGTTAATATAAATAATAATAATAAATAAATATCTACACAATATATACACGGTCGTCTATTCCTGAAGTAAGCAACATAATGCTTTTGTTATAGGTAACAGCCGACTAGTATAGCTATATTTTTTTTTCGATAAAGTTATAAATAATACATATATAAATATTACACCCAGAGGCGAGGTGGGAATCGAACCTACAACCTCCGGAACAGGAAGCACTGTGCCAACGGGCTAGTCATATATTTTTTATTTATATTGTTTCAGCGAGCGGCGCGCTCGCAGCCGGCACCATTGCGTCTCCGTGGAGCACGGCGGCCGGCGCGCCCGACACCAATGGCTCGGGCGGCGCCGACGCCAAGCACCTCGATGTTGGCGAAGCTAGCGACGATGAAAAGGTACACCCAAATCATATACAATAATATTACATCATGAAATTATAGCTAACTGTCGTGGATTGTCTACTAATTATTAATATCTAGCGCAAATCTGGAACAGCGGGACTGGCGAAGTACCCCGACCTTACAGAAGATTACAGCTAAATAATACTGCTTTCAAGCAGTGTTGTGTTCATGTGGTGAGTAAGGTGACCAGTTTCTGGGAAGATTAGGGATAGGGTTGGCAACACGCTTGCGATGCTTGTGGTGTCGCAGGTGCCTGTAAGCTACGGTAATAGCATACTATCAGATGAGCTGCACGCTTTTTTGCCGTTCTAGTTATATAAAAAAATACCAAATAAATCTAGCTGATAATTACAATGAGAAAAGAAAACTAAGCCTGGCCATAAGATTTGAGGCTGGTCAGCCTTCTATATTATATTTTAGTGGTACTTATTCATACAATTCGTGTACCTATTCAGTATGTAGCGTTACACTTACTATTTCATTCAACTAGCGGTCAATTTTCGAATTGCTGCTACGAATGCAGTTTGTTGTCAATAGACACAAATTGAACTTGCGTTCAATTCGCAGAGATCCGAATCAGCTAGATGACAATCCATTTGCCTAATAGGCTTAAAGAATAAATTCGAATACAAAACACAAACAAGGACGATTCGATAAGAGAGTAATTTTGTTTATAACAAAAAAAAAAATATAATCGTCATAAAATAACATTGTATTATAACGAAAAGTTTTTCCTCATTACACGCTAGTAATATTGTTGTAACAAGGCCCACGAAACCGCTCGCATGCAAATATTGGCTCCGTACAGAGTCAAACGCTGGTAAGTGAATCACGATATTTCGCCTGAACGCTCGCTCCTGCCCGCCGGCGTCAAGCGGCGTTATTTTTATTTTCTCTTGAGAATAGAACCGGCTCCTATTAATTACAATGACGCACCTCTTCGCTTTCGTGTTCGAACTTATTTGTGTATGTTCATGTTACAGAGCGAATATTAAATCAGGAAGCGCCTTTACATTACTTTAATTTTTTCGCAAAAATTTGCGTTAGTTAGCATTTTATAAAATTTATTTAAAAGACTTTTAAAGATAGTCGTCTTGTTTAAAAAAATAAACTTTTCTTACACGCCTAATTAGTTCTCATAATTTAATGCTCCACTTTACTGTAATTATTTCTTTAATTTCACTTCGCACTACTTAGAACATGCTATTAAAAATGAATTGCAACTATCAGCCATTTAAAACGAATTAACAATTTACAATACGAATAAAAAGCGATATTACAAACAAGTACAAACAAGTAAACAACACGTTTTGGTTGGTTTTTATTAAAAAACTCGTATTTGTCCAGCTGACCGTAGCCTTAGCGATATGTTTGTTCACAGACAGATGCTAATAGCATCTGGTCAATGTGATATACCGATACAATATAATAATAATAATCTCCTCGTAATATTTTGCAATAGTGCACTTCAGTGGTTGAAACATTTTCATAATGCGTATGCTAATTTGTCTGCACTTAACTGAGATAGCAGGAAATTCTGCTCAAAATCAAGAGCAGCCCAACTAGGGTAGCACCTCGACCTTACAGAAAATCACAGCTACATAATACTGCTTTCAAGCAGTGTTGTGTTCCTGTGGTAAGGTGACCGGAGTTCCTGGGGAATTTTATTATAATTTTATTTTTATATCAAACGATTGAAATAAGCATCATTTTATTTATGAATTTGAATTAAGTCGGTAAGTATCTTTGATATTACGGATCAAAACTGAAAAGAAACCTGAATCATCGTATAATATAATTAATTATATTATAATAATAATTTTTAAAGTGGAAACATCTGTATAAAAGCTAATGTGGACTTATGAATCACTAACAATGTTTTATTTTTATAGTACGTATATTTAGATGTCTATTATTATATTATATTTATATAATAATTCGTTTTGTACTTCTAACTAAACCTTCATCTTTGCTAAACCACTGTCTGATCTTTTCTAGCTCATATATTGTAACGGAACACTTTGTCAACACTAAATTTGTTTCTGCTAAGAGGTCAGTAAAAATAGAATTTAAACGCGAACTATATTTCCGATCCAATTTTTTTTATAAGTTTTAACATCACTGACTGAGTATAAAAATCACAAAATGCTGATAGATTCGGGTATCGTTTCAAGCGCCATCTTCAAAAAAACACGATTTTGGCCGATCTCGGAAACTATGCACTTTAGTACAAAAGTCATTGAGACCATTATCGTGGGGAATAAAATTTCGCATCGTTTGTTTCCTAAATACTTTTTTGTAAATCTTAACGTTTACTATTTATGGTCCATTTAATGAACCGGGTTTCCTATCTCGGCCGATAACTCTTAAAACTATCTATACTATCTCTAGTACCTCCTAGCATTTTGAAACTTTATGCTCAGTAAGTGATCCTAAACCTTATAAAAAAAAGATCGGAAACTTGGTGTGAGGTTGACCAAAAATAAAACGGTTATTTTTACTGGCCTATATCAATTAGTGACTTTAAAACTAAATTAATAATTTAAAAATATATATAAAAAAATTGTATGTGAAGTAAAACTTCTGAAAAGTTGTTGGTAGGAGGGTAGGCCGTTGCGATTTGTTCTATTGACGATGGCCACGGGCTCATTATACTATTTCATTTTCTCCTATACATTTATGTTTTTCTTTCTTTATCGTAATGCATTTTTAGTTTCATCGAGTTTCAAATCACAACCATTCTAAAGAAGTTCGACTTCAAAATAAAGATTTAAATGACCATTTAATACAAGTAGTTGTTAATAAAGTAAAGTTAATGAATTTGTTTTAAAGTCGTCATTTATATTTCTTCGAATTTAAAATTTATAAATGTCAAAAACGTTAAATTGTTTTCGAGTTTCGACGGTAATAATATTTGTATCAAAGTTAATTACAGTTTATCGCGTCCGAAATTTCTTAAAGTTAACGATACCATATAAGAAGAAACGGGGCGCCGATTTCGGTATAAAGGGCTTTTAACGCAATACCTCGTTCGAAATTAAACGGTAGTTTTTAACATAATTTTGCTACAGTTACTTTTCTTTTTTAAACTTTTACTCGATCACACCGTGACCCTATTTATCAATAAACGAAGGCCTCACAATTAAACCGGTCTAATTGTAATAATGATTTGATAACAACAATTATTAAGTTTATTTTGTCATTGTGATAATCATCATATGTTATTTTGTGTGTATTAAATAACGGTCTAAAGTAAGTAGTACCTAACAAAGATTTATGCGCGATGTGTAACGGAGTTTTTCACATGTTTATATGATCACATAGGTACATTTAATAATATTCAAAACTTGCTATCATATGTTTTGAAAATACGTACATTAGCTAACCCAATATAACTTACAGTCAAATCTCAGTGTAGTTGCATAGTAAGTTTTAAATTAAATGTTGATCTTATTTTAAATAAAATAAAGGAGTTAAATATTAGTACTGCGGTCACCAACCCGCCTGCCCAGCGTGGTGACTATGGGCAAAACACATGAGTTCATGCCATTTTTAGCGTGAACTTGTGGAGGCCTATGTCCAGCAGTGGACTGTATAGGCTGTAATTATAAAGGAGGACCCCCTCCCCCAGGCGCTATGGTCACCTTTCTCACCACAGGAATACAACACTGCTTGAAGAAGTATTATTTAGCTGTGATCTTCTATATTATTGGGGTATTTTCCCAGTCTACTATATAACTATTACATATTTTTTACCCACTGGACAAGTACGAATTGCACCGCATAGAAAGAGTGAAAAAAATATAAGATTAAAAAAGAAGAGTTCGAAAATTTCGCGATACTAAATTAACAAAATATTTAAATATTAGTTGTGTCTAGTAAATACTCTCGATTGTACAACGTCATACGATGCACACGGGAGGAAATAGCTAAGATATACTAAACCTCTAAATCGCTCCTGAGAGCATTAAGCTAAACAATGAGAATCCGGTCTGAATCTATTCAGTCTCAGGGTGAATCCAGGTTACACAGAGGATCAACTTAGTGTAGTTTTTTTTTCTTTGAACTTCCGGTGACAGATGTTTGTATTTAAATGAGCTTTAAAATATAATTTGCATAGGTATACATATGTAGGTATCATGCTAGCGTCTGTCTGCTTTTTCCTTTCTTATTTTGTTTAAAAGAGATGAAGTAAAAAAATGAAAACGTTAAAAGTTTTTATACGATTATAATAAGACTCTAAAAGCAATATTATATTCGTATATAGTTTAAAAAGTTTAGATTACTTCTTTCATAAATTTCGAGCAACTCAACAACAATATATTTAATGTTGAATCAATGAAATCTACGAAACACAACAGACTCACATACAGTTACTTCGCCATTTATGCATGTGGTGTATGTAGTAATAAATAGTCATGATACTCTTAAGTTTGTTGTCAACGAAGTAATCTTAATATTGTAAAAGAATAACTAACCTCACAAGTATAATAAAATTAGCATTTACTGAACGAATAGAGAACAAACACCAACCATAGCCCGTTCTTTTGTACGCTGAGCGACTTTTAACTTCTTTAAGATAGGATTAGAAACGAGACTATCCGCGAGAACACGAAAGTAACCGACATAGCTCAAAGAATTTGCCAATTGAAGTGGCAGTGGGCTGGTCACTTGTCGCAGGACTGATGGCCGTTGGAGCAGACATATCCTGTAGTGAAGACCAAGTGTTGGCAAACGCAGTGTGGAACGTTTCGGGCCCACTGGGCCAACGATTTACGTAAGATTGCCGTTGATGAATGGATCAGGATAACGGAAAACCGGGATGTCTGGTGCGAACTTGGAGAGGCCTATGACCAGCAGTGAACTGCAACAGGCTGAACTGAAAAACTGAATAACGAATAAAGAACTATTTTTATGTTGTAGTACAAACACGTGTATGAGCTTTTGTATTACAATAAATTAGTGTAATTATAATAATTAATATATTTAGTCGTTTATTAAATTTTATATTTCATGTATTTTTCTATTTCGATTATTTGTATTTATTTTTTAGCTTAGTTATTTTTAGATCAGTTAGATCTAAAAATTCCTGCAAATTTTTATCACTACGAATCTTTAATTTATTCTGCGTATTAAATATAAATTAAAGCAAAAGCTGCGGTAAATAAAATAAGTACTTTTATATTATTTTAATAATTAATTAGTCTCTTTTATACCAATTTCCTTTACATTTTGTTACAAAAAGCTATCGGATATCCGTTATGATAGAAAGGTTCATTGAACGTTTTTTTTTGTGCTTTTATGTAATTAATAAAAACTAGTTATTATAGCCAAATATTAGCATAAAGTAACTAAGAAGACCTTATCAATATTTCAACAATAATTCACGATAAACAATAACAGAACTAACGTTATCAATTAATATGTATTCAATTAAAACGAATAATTCATTAAACGTGTACAGGTGCCAATCGCCATTTAATTTGTATAAGAATACTAGTTCTGGTATTGTGCAAATATGTTAAGGATCGAAGTTCAAGGTCTGAAGTGGTTAGCACCACGATCGGACAGAGAACCCAAAGACCACTGTTATTTAGATGTACGAAAACCGATGTAAATTTTGCTATTTCCATTACATAAACCACATTATTAATATTTGAAGGACATAATAAATCACCTCTATAGAAGGGGATAAATTGCGCCCGCAATATTTAATGACGCGAAATTTACGCTCGTATAGGACGTTGATATATTCTAATTTAAACATTAAATTAATAATCTACTTTATGAGAATCGTTTTAATGTGTGAAAATATATTATTACGTAATGATAATAAATAATAAGTTCAAATTTATTACAGCGTATTCTTTAACATTAAAAAATAATTAAATTTCAAAGAAGGATTCTGTTATTATTCTAGGTAAAAATAATACGTCGCAGTAACTCACGAAAATCTTTTTACACTTGTAATATGATTTATTTTTAATAAAACATTACAATTTAGTTATTATTAAATTATAATTATGTTGTTGTCATATTTGGGTTATTTCCTAGTACATCCGAGAACGTCAACTCTCAATTAAACAGTGACATTAATAGTTATTAGGCCCGATTTCGTGGGGATTGTCAAATGCTTTTACGTGATTGATACTAGGTAAATGATAAACATTTTAATTGATACTCATTGATTGTCACAATTGGTGATGCCAATTGACCGCCTTCACTTAATTTTTTCACTATTTACACACACACTTTATCACTATTTGATCCGTTAAAATTAAACATAACAAGTTGAGACTAAATTGTCACCACGACTATTGGGAGGTTGTTAGTTCGATTCCCGCAACAATTCTGATTACAACATATTTTACATTCGTATCATTTGGGTCCTACCTAAAAGACAAATATTCAGGGCCGGTTTCACTGGATATGCATAAAGTTTAAACTGCAAGTAAGTCACGAATAGACTTTAGAATAGGTCATTAGGACCTCTTTCTCCTCAATGAATACACGACAACTTTTTATTAATATATTTAGATTCATATTTACGAATATAAATATCTTATAAATGCAGTAGAAGTTGATTGTAAATGAATTTTTAAAAATTTTGAAACAGGGCCTAAGTTTGCTACGTTAGGAACAGTCAACTATTTAGATATTGATAAATATAGATTGGTCGTCACATGATATATGTCTTCCTCGTTAAGAAAAACTTGAAAAGTAACATTTAACGATCTTAAATTTATATTATCGATGAAAAATTCGTTTACAACGAAGTGAATTTGCAGGATATGTCAGCGGCGGATGCGGAGGGAGTTTGGTCCCCCGACATCGAACAGAGCTTCCAGGAGGCTCTGGCGATATACCCTCCGTGCGGCCGGCGGAAGATCATCCTCTCCGATGAGGGCAAGATGTACGGTGAGTCTGGACATGCTAGATTACGTTACAGGCTGATCTGAGCTCAGTCAGCTAAAATAAAAGATTATTAACTTATTTCTATATCAAAGGAGGTTTATTAGAATATACCTTTTATGTAATATATTGTGTAAAATGATTATTGTAAATAACATTAGTATAAAGAAATAGATCAAGATCAAATTTTATACAATCGTAAGAACTGTAATTAAAATAATAATAAAGGTACATTTTACTGCTATTTTGTAATCGAAGCATAATTAACAACAAGTAAGTGTACTTAAATAACTTTCCAATATACACTCGTACATGTCAATTTAATTGAATTATGAAGCACTATCAAGGCCATTGCTAAAATGAACAATGGTGTAGCACGAGACAAAAGGTACGGTAGGTATGTGAGCCGACAAAGCGGTTTGCGCAATAGGATTCCACGGAAAGACGTGAACCGACAATTATTATCTCTCTCGATCGGTGTGTCGTCGATTCGAGGAAGCAAGAGTCGCGGCTTTGTTCAATCTCGTCTGCAATCTTCGAAATTCGTGAACTAGTTTCGAACACATGACCCGTTTTCTATATACGTTTATTTATAAAATTGTTCTGTCAACGAAAATATCCATAATCCTAGAAAACAATAACATAAAGTAACAAAACTATGGTAGTTCTAGTAGAACAAGGCTAATAAACTTATTGAATGTAATTGGCGCGGCAATAAAAATCTCGATAGCAAAAACTTATTGACCTAATTTAAGCGGAGACGCGCTGATGATTGTAATGTAAGCTCAGTTTCTGTAAACTGAAGGGCGTCGAGGAATTTTTTCACGCTACACTTTTAACTGAGGAAGCTCGTTAACGCTACGTGACGATTACCAAAAGAAACCTTTTCCCTGAGTCAAATTAACTGACGGAGTAAATCTCTCGTATTTCGACTCGAATACATTGTGAGGCACTTTCAAAAATAAATGGATACAGGTTATAATCGTCGTGATCGTTCATGACTTCAGCATTAGGAATATTGCCAAGTATCTGAGTGTTTTGAGTGTAATTTGGATAGTACATGTCTTTTTTCCAACAACATCGTTAATATTTTTCTTTGAATAATCTTAATTTTAAAGTGCAACAGTGAGAGATTGCGTCAACGCTTATACGCTAGTACGTTGGGAATTTTTTGAATTTTAATATAAAATATGGCCAGTTTTTTTTTTTTTTTATTACTTACGATACATAATTTGTATTTTTATGACGTGTGTCTGTTCAGATTTAACTTTTGTAATCATTGAATAATTCATTATAAATTTTCGCAATTATTGTACTTGACTGATTCTTTCATTTTAATAGTATTTTACTTTTTTAATACACTTTTTGTTATGGAAATAAATTGTAATTTATATGCATATTTATAATGTGTATTTACTTTACAAAATGTTTTCTGTCGGCCTACGTCGTATTATACCGCATAACTTTTCACTGAGTATACCGTTTTCGATGATTCTTCTTATAATAGAAGTTGATGCTTGTCTTGTGGTCCCATTTCAATTTGATCGAGATCTGAAAACTATTTTTTGAGTAATCTTTGAGAATGCGTATTTATTTGACTATTTTTTTCATTTACTTACGTTGTATTCTTGTCGACGTACCTAATTGAAAAATTTAATAGTTTCAGAAAAGTCATAAGATTTAACTAAGCAACCACATTCTGACGCACTTGTTTCTTCTTTCTTTTAATCGATTAGCATATAATAACATAATTTGACATTGACGCCGCGTTGGCTCAATGGTCGCAGCACTAGTATGTGGTTGTTGCGCTGGCGGTTGCGTGCTCGATCCCCGCACATGACAAACATTTGTATTGGTCATACAGATGCTTGCCGTGGTCTGGGTGTTTGTGCAGTCCTTATGGGTACCCTACTGTACTTCGAAGAGCACTTTCAGCCGTCGGTCACGGTTGTTATCATGTAATTCTGATAGCGATCGTTACTCATAGTTAGTAGGGAATATATCCGCCAACATGCATTGGAGCAGCGTGGTGGATTCCGCTCTGATCCTTCTCCTACATGGAGGAAGAGGCCTATGCCCAGCAGTGGGATATTACAGGCTGAGACGTAGTGAAGCAAACATTAACTACAACATTGATTATAATAGAATATTTGAATTCAGTTTCCTAAAACGTAACTACTCATCTCTGTTATACTATCAAATGCAGTTTGATTAATATTTATTTACTATCTTAACAGTAAAGCCTTATGAAGTGAACTTTAATTTACTATCCAATTTTGTTTATATTAAATTTTTATTACCTCAGCGTTACTATAAGGTGTAAAATAAAACAATAAATACAATTCGTTCGTCTAACAAGAAAAGAACGACAAATTTATTATTAGTAAAGGCGAAATAGAAAATAAACAAAAAAAAAAATGAGAACCGGTCAGTGTGGTACGAACAGCTTCACGAGCGATGATCGTTCAACTAACATTATTTAAAATTTATATTCACACTTTTATACTAAACAAACTGTCATCAAGTCGATCGTAACACATTGATCAGTGTTGTCACTAAATATAAGTGTCTTCGAACAATCGATGTGCTCTATTCGTAATAACGAATTAATAACCGCGTTGGCGCAAAGGTCACAGCACTGGTTTGTGGCTGTTGTTATGGCGGTCGCGGGTTCGATCCCCGCTCACTACAACATTTGTATTGGCCATATAGATGTTTTTCGTGGTCTGGGCGTTTGTGCTTGTGTATTGTGCGTGTTTCCGGACCCCCGACACAGGAGGAAATCCTACTGGGAACCGTTGAGTGTGAAGTGTTTGTTTATTTTTTTTTTTAATTAGGGGTCACTTAAGTATTACGTGAGCCGAATTTTATTAATTTTAACCCCTTCTTCCCCTTGTCAGCGAAAGTCACCGAAACCCTACCCTTCTCCCCCCTGTACTTACGTAAACATTGGTAAGAAGAACATAAATAATAAATAAATACTGCTAACGCAACCACCGTCTAGGCCCCCACATGTCCCCATGCCATCAAAATAACCAAAATAAAAAGCCCCCTTTTTTTACATAATACTTTAACGACTTCTTACAGACAAAAATCTATTTACCTTTTTGATTATTATTTGTTAGCAAAATATTAAACTGACTTAGAACACCTAAAATTCGATGAATCGATACTGAATTTAATTCAAGAATAATATAAGAAATACATAAACTTTCGCAATAATTGTAGGTACTTATTCGCAAACACCTTCTTTTTCTCCTTTAGGGTTTATAGCTTTTAATAGTGCCAAATGAGCACAGATGATTTCGCCTCGCATACACTTCTAGCATAGAGTGCCAGGTTATTATTATATGCGTTACAAAACAATAACTAAAACTACAAGCAGTAGTGTCGCCATTGTATTACGTTTTCAAAACTATGAAAATTTTAGGTGCGTAAATCTACGTTTCTTAAACCAATTGAAAAGTAGAGTTGATGCCTTGATTTCATTCGGCCAATCTATGTATGTATACGTTATGGCCACAAGTCTACAGAAAACCCATATTAAGCAACTCCACAAATAGCATTAAATTTGCATGGCAATAAAACGTTGCCCTCAACTTCGCTGGGCCCAGTTTCCTGAAATATTTCATATCAAACATTATGGTCATACACGATAACTTTATTTTTAAGGCATATTTAAAATAGCCAATAATTATGAATGCTCTTATTATTTTTTTATAGCCTTATTTACATTAATAAACATAAACCCTTACTGTCAGTAAGGGTTTATGTTATACATACACGAGTAAGGGCTTATGTTAACAAAATGAACGTTGAATTCAACTAGAAGGAAGAACTCAGGTCGAACAAAATAACGTTTATTATTGAAGCGACTGAAAACATAGCAGTAAGTTTCTGGAGAATCGCTATTGTCACGTATGCTACTGGCACAATTGACGTGGAACAATTAAAGGCAGCCACTGCCATTATCCGCCGGACGCACATTAAGTTCGCGTCAAGCTCCAACATTATACCGCCCGGCTTTAATTAAAGGACTGCCCGAGCTCCCGGGTCGGACCGGGTGGATGGAATTGCTAAACAAATCTACCGCAAGCGATGTGTCCACCTTAAGTGATTTAATAGACGGAAAGAAATGTGCCGGTTTAATCTTATCGCCTCTGCGGAAATAATCCTTTTAACGGCGTTACGTAATGCACGGTGAATTTTACTGTTCAATATTGTTCTGATTTTTTTTTGTTTAAACAGTCAGTAAGGAAATTTACTTTAAATAAAACTGTGTCACTTTCGTATTACTAGTTTGAAACAATTAACATTAAAGATTATATAAATAAATTAATATTTTGAAATAATTATAATTATATAGTTTTTTTTTAATTTCCGTAAATAGTTAGATTTATTTTAGCGCTATCATTAGAACTAGTGATCACCAAGTGGTCGAAATGTGACTATATTTAATTCAAATTATAAGTTTGAACATTATTATGGTTCTGTTGTCAAAGACTATACTTCTATAATAAACGAAAGAGTACCTATATATGCGTGTGTGTGTCAAATACATAGTGTATCATGTTTTTTTATTTTTTATTTTTTATGCATAATTTAAAAATTCATTCTATTGCATTGCATGCATTCTGTACTGCTTTTCTATATGAACTATAAGTGTGCGAAATTTCATACTCTTTCCGCCCAATTTTCGTCAAAAGGGGTACAATAATAATAATAATAATAATTCTTTATTATATTTTATTGACCAAAAATACTGTACAATTTTATAATCCGCCAAACTGCGTGACAGTTTATCGGTAAAGCTTCATGTATAATATATATGTAGAAGATGTTTTAATATATTGAATAGTGTTTGCAAAATATAATAGAAAACTCAGAAGAGAATCACATTATGGATAATGATATTTGTCAAGCAATTTATTATAGTCGGGGGCAGTTGTAAAAGAACACGGTACATAATTGCGGACGCGCTCGTCCGGACAATATATGGGCGCATTACTCGCGGACGTGTCGGCCCGGCTTAATCTAGCCCTGAGTGCGTCACCGCCTGTCGTCCGTCACACCCTCGCCCTCCAATCTTTGAGAACTCCTTACTTTGCTCCCGATAAGTTACAGTACGTGGTTTTATTGTTCATGTCATGACAAGTCGGAAGTCGTATTACCATATGTTTATATTTTCATATCAACAAGCATTGTTTCCACTATCGTTAAATTTAAACATTGTAGTATCATAAATCCGACATGATTTTTTTATACATGATAAAGAAATTTAAGATTTTCTCGTGTGCAAATTAAATTTAACGCTTAGTTGTGTATTCTAAAATTACGCTAGTAACTAATAATGCACATTTTCCCCATAACAAGTTGCTTACTAGACTACAAACAACAGTCGAAGTTACAATCAAAGTTGCTCAACGTCTAAAGACATTACACACGTCAGTCAGATCGGTATATTAATAAATTAGTTATAAAGCCGTTAGACGGTGCATTATTGCAGCGCTGAGAGGACTTTACCTTGTCATAGAGGCAAGTGAGCAGTAATTCAGCGTAGCTCGAACGATGCGGTGAGTTGTTGGAAACAGTTTGCCTACAAAGCCAGCTCCAGCGGCACCGCTGCAGGCGCGTTCGTGAGTTAAGACATTCAAAACCGCTCAATATCCTGGGAGTATGAAAGTTTCGTCGGCGCACGGCTTCACGTGGTCCGGGGGGCGGCAGGCGAGGGGTTCGCCGGGAGGGCTAAACTATGCGAAGAATGCGCAATTAGTGAGCGAGCGAGCGTGTAAGGGGCCCGGCCGCGCCGCTAGGCGGCGAACGCAGTAAGAAAATATAAAGAAGGCCCGCCCCTTCTCCCGCGCCCCTCGTTTAGCGCCCCGCCCGAAGGCATAACTCCCGATTGTCTCCCGAGAAATCCTCCTTAGACCGTCGAAACTCAACCCTTCTGCGAGGATTCGCCTTGCATATCTTCTGTTTGGGTCAGCGTGAAATTCTGACCCGACGCTTCTATCACCGCTCGTAATGTTTCTTTTATTGAAAACGACCCTCTTTTCAATATTTTGACATTTTACTATTCGTATAGTATAACGATTAAGTTGGATACTTTTTTTTTAAACGAAGTGACGCCTGCTTGACTTATTAGTATAATTATAACTATATAGTACGTATTATACCCACAATAGAATTAATACTGTATATTTTTATTAAATCTCATTAAAAAAAAAAAATAGAACTTTAGTTCCTTATGCTCAAACTTTAAAACAAGATACAACATATATTTGCTGCATCGATTCACAGGTGATAAGCATATTATGCATGTATTATAGATATAAACCTTCCTCTACAATCACTCTATTTACTAAAGAAAACCGCATCAAAATCCGTTGCGTAGTTTTAATAATAATAATAATAACATTTATTTCCGGACTAGCCCATATAGTGTTAGTAACAATGTTTCTTATAACCTAGTGTTACACACGGAACAAATTTAAAATAATAACATTTTTTATGTTTACATTCATATCACGTGGAGCTTTATACAATGTCGCAGCAATGTCTCCCATCGATCTACAAACACTTTCAGAATACTATTGTGTATACTATTGTGTAGTGTGTGTTTTAAGGATCTAAACATACAGACAGCGGGAAGCGAATTTGTTTTATAGTATGTAATGATAATCACTAAAGTCGAATTTGACTGAAGTTTATAGGTATAAAAGTAGCTAGCAATGTTGATTCGAAAAGGTTTAAGTTAACTTATATACAACTAGCTGTGTGTAGGTAGCTGTAGTTGTATGTATTTTTCAACGCCAAATCATAATAAGATAAAAATTAAATAATTTATCTAAGAATTAAAAAAAAAAAATTTTTGGGTGGACTATCCTTAACATTTAGGGGGATGAAAAATAGATGTTGTTCGATTCTTAGACCTACCCAATATGCACACTAAATTTCATGAGAATCGGTCAAGCCGTTTCGGAGGAATTTAACTACAAACACCGCGACACGAGAATTTTATATATTAGATAATTGGGTAATTATTAAAAAATAAGCAGGTTTCATATGTAAAATAATATGTCGCCCAGTGGTCGAAATTCGACCACAATTATAAATTTAAATTAAAAAAGCTAAAAATAATGAAAATAAAGATCCTTTTTTAAACTTTTCAATTCGACTACAGACTTTAACAATCACCAAAAGAGTATAATATGCGTATGTGTCAAATACATGGTATGTGTGTAATGTTATTTTTTTATTGATTTAATATATTTCTATGCATAATTTAAAAAATATATTGGCATTATGCACTCCTTCTCTATATAAACTATAAGTGTGCGTAATTTCGTAATCCTCGGTCCTCGTAATTTTCGTAAATAGGGGTACAATAATTTTGCTTCACGTATTAATATATAAATTACGCTATGTATTAAAAATTCAGCGCATATGAAAAGGTTCAATTCGGTCATATTTTTAATGTATGTACACCGATTACAAATAAATATAACTATTTAATAAATATAAACGACTCACACACAACGGTCCCCACAAAGATTTTCTCTTGTGTCAGTTTGCCATGTGCTAGTATCGAACCCGCGACCGCCAGCGCAACAGTATTCAAGCCAGGGCCTAGACCGCTACGCCAACGCGTCGTCAGTCCACCGATTACACCGAGACTTCTGATCCCATTTACGCGATTATGTTTTTGTTCGATGCGGAATCATTGCCATTTGGCCCTATAAAATTTTTATTTAGTTTGTTAACCCAATCGTTTTCATTTTATGGTCATTTTTATTCACTTGGACGATGTAATTTTCACGGTAATTTGTACAATTTTTTTAGGGGAAAACAACGAAACCTACTATAGTCTACCTGATTTAATCTAGAAAATTCCTACCCTAGTTTACAAAATAACCTATTGTAGACCCTAAAATCAATCAAAAAATCTTATTAACAATTTTTATTATAAATTACACAAATAAAAAATACTATACATGAATAAAAATTTTACTCTCTCATAATTTGTATATATTTTTTTCTAGTTTGCTTACAAGTTATTTTGTATCCATTGTATAATTTGAAATAATATAAAAACGCACCTAATAAAAAATTCTTGTTTTTCCTTATTATTTATTTATACATAAAAGTATCCATTACTTGTGGTTAATTACTCCTTAACGGTTTTTTGTATCGGCTCAGGTTTATACAAGAAAATGTTTTTATTTAAAATACTCATATAATTACTGGAATTGAACAAAAGAATAACAAAACTTACATCAATAAATACAATCTAAAAATAAACCTTTCATCAAATTTTCATTTAAATAATCGTGAAAATATGGTATTTATCCAACACAACTAAAGAAAGGAATAGTAAGACCTATCTACAAAAAAGGATCTCATAACGACTATGACATTTATAGACCAATTACCATATTGCCAGTGGTCGATAAAATATTTGAAAAATACATATGCAATCAGATACAAAATTACTACGCATCGAATGATGTCTTGTCCGGGGCTCAGTTTGGATTCCAAAAATATAAATCAACTATTTTATTATTATCAAAATTTACCGACGAAATTAATAATTATCTGGACAGTAAACAACACGTAATTCTTTTATTTATTGACTACAGTAAAGCGTTTGATACACTCGACCATAAATTATTACTTCATAGATGGTCTGAAGATTACTTCAAGCACAGAAAATACCGAGTGAAAATTGAAAATAAACATAGTGATAAAATATCTTTCACTACGGGTGGGTACAGCTCAGGGATCTCTCCTTGGTCCTCTGCACTATCTGGCTTTTGTAAATGATATGGGAAATGTCATTAAGTATAGTTCGATGTATCAATACGCTGACGACACATGTCTAGTAATAGCCAATAAAAACCTAGCAAAGGCAGAGAAAATGTTACAAATTGACTTTACCAACCAAAGTTGTACATATCCGCTCGACGCATTCTACCAAAAACGAAAGACCAATAAAAATACTGGCACACAGCCACGACTGCCTTCACAAACCAGACTTTAGGATAAACTGTAATTGTACTTCTTTAGAACAGGTCAATTAATATAAATATCTAGGCTTAATTGTGGACGAAAGATTTCATCGGAGTAAACACGTTGAATATGTATGTGACAGGCAACGGGCTGTGTTAGCAAAATTTGCCATTCTAAAATACAAAATTCCGTATCCCATCCTTATGAATCTCTTTAATGCACTTGTTGAGTCTCTTATTTCATATGGAATAACGAGTTATGGAACAACATTTAAAACTTACTTGGATAAAATACAAAATCTACAATTAAAAATATTAAAAATTATAATACCCAAAAAAGTGAAAAATCAATTATACAATGAAAACAACCTAAATGGAATGTTTAAATATTGTAAAATATTACCTGTGTATACGAAATTTCAGATGCTATTATTAATGGAATAATTTCACAAAAAGGAATTACAAATTAAAATTAACCATAAAATCACAACAAGAACAATTACACAAAACAAACTCGCTACACATAAAGTTCGTAACTATTACGATAAACGCACAAATAGATATTTGATACCCACTTTAATTAACCAAATACCCAGAACTGTACTTCTCGATATCACAAAAAAGATAATTACAAATATAAACTTAAAAAATATTTCTGTGAACAACTGCAAAAAAAATGAGAAATATTAAAAACTCAAATAAAATAAATGGATATGTCTATGTATGTATAATATGTATTTTATTGCTATCTGTTTTTTAATAATTAATAAATAGAAGTAAAATATATATGAATATAGTAACTAATTTACTATAACAACCTGTATACTGCTAGCTATTTCTGAGCAAATAAAAACAAATTAACTATCTCGCTTACACCCTATGTTATTTGTAATCGTTTTTGTGACCATACCGTCGATGACATTGTTTAATTAACATATTGTTTAATTAATAAAGGAGATGCTATTTTTAATAAGTAGGGTAGACGCGAAACTTTATTTAGCAAAAATTATCTAAGCGTAGTATAAATATGTTTTTGTAACCACTGTAGTTTGTAAATGTTATAGCAATATATTATAAGTCTTATGTAAAATGTGTGAGACTGTTACTTGCGGACAAGCTTAAGGGCTTTTGCAAGTAAATATAATGTAATGTATGCTTTTCTTAATGTTACAAATAAATAAATAAAAAAAAATTATTATTTTATTTAGTAAGAAGCTTTTAATGTTCTTACGACTTTCTAATTTCGACTAATAGATAATAGAAATAAAAATTTTAGATGTAATTATTTTTAACTTATTTTTCACACTAATAAGTTATTTTATATATGCATTAAAAATCCTCACTTGTTTCGAGAACTGTAAGAAATACTACGTCAACATATTTTAGGCATTTTCTGCTTTAAGGAAAAACCACTTATAATTGTTTCTACAACTACCATGAGCTTTCAAACCTGTGAATTTGTATTAAAATTGCCTCAGCAATTTAGCAATTATTGTCGTTTTTCTTTGAGAAGCTCCTCTGTATGCCTACGACAAATCGAGTTAGTGCAGTATTTCGTGTTTCAACTTAATTCTTCATATTAACATAAAACCTACCATAAAATACAAGTAAAAAACTAAAAACTGTATACCTTGACTTATGAGATTCGAAAGCGGAAAAAAAACTTTTATCAGGTGAATATCAAATTATTTAAAAAATACATTTACCGTTACATAAATAATGCATTATAATTCATGTATCAATTACATTTATAAAAGTACTTACAAAATAAAAATTTCGTAAATTATCGTGTTTTTACAAAATCCAATTAATGTTAATATTACATTATATGTGCCATTAGTAATGTAATATTAATATAGTTTATAATATTAAACACATGACTAACTTATGCGGAACTTGGGTTACATAAACATTTTTATGTAGTCCAAACAAAATATCCTATCCTATATATAAATTTATGGCAGGATTATTTTGCAATTTTCACAAAAACATTTTTTAAATAATATTTAGATAAATATGTAATATAACAGTATAAAAGTCTTATATAATTTATAATTATATGAACGGTTATCGATTAAAGTATGATCCAGCATTGACGATGTATTTTCGCTAAAGCTCGAACTGAAAACAATTGGAAGGTCATAGCCGTTACGTTAATGTGTTTCTGATGGATCTCCGATACCTACCCGCTTGTTTAAATTATCTGTCTTAAAAAATAAATATATATGTATATTGCGTTCGGGATTCCACGCCATTATAAATAGGTTCCATTTATACAGCGATTGGATGCGAGGTCTTCCTAGGAATAAGGTTTAACGAATTGTCTTTATTTAAAGACAATATGTATTACAAAGAGTATTATTCCTCGTAAAAATAATTTATACATGTTCGAAACGAATAACGTCGTAAAATTTGTTTGGTCAATATTTTTATTTATTTAATTGCAGTGACAATTTTGACTTGCAGTTGCCATTAACGTACACAACGGTGACAAAAGTTTAGGCGATCAAAGCAGTTAATCTTAGAAAATTTAACAGTTTTAATATTTTTCCAATATTCATTCAATTTTTTTTTAATTTTGTTCGTACGCCATCGGAAAGTCGTAATAATACCATCAACGCTTCCCTAATACAAGGTGATGAATTATAGGAATGAAAACGTATGCAGTCATTATTAAAATTCCTTAATTTTTAAAGAAAATAAACATCTATCAAACATGCCTACTATGAAAATCATATCTATAATAGATAGATATTAATAAATATCTCCTTTAGCGGATTTTCATAGATATAGTATTTGCACATCTTTCGAAATGTGTTCATATGTCGCTTATTTTCAACAATTATCATTTAAAAAAAATCCGTAATCGAATATTTTTAAATAATAATATACATATAAAAAATATTTACATCCCTTTTTTGTTTTATCTATATATTAATACGTGAAGCAATAACTTTGCACCCCTTTTTATGAAAATTGCGCAGACGGAGGAGTATGTAATTTCGTACACTTATAGTTTATATAGATAAGGATTATAAATTTATATTAAATTAAAAAAAAAACACTACACACACTGCCATAAATTTGTCACACACATGCATATTATACTCTTTTGTTGATTGTCAAAGTCTGTAGTCAAATTGAATTTTAGAAAAAGGTTCTTTATTGTCATTACTTTTTTTTTAGGTACACCAAGAACGGATTGTGCTATAGAATCGCACAAAAGAGGTCTAAGGGCTCTCACAAGTTTGTGTGAAAGTCCTTAATTTTTTATTCTACAAGCTTGAAATTTTACAGAGAGGTAGTTATAGTTAATATTCAGTAAGAGTCCACCAAGAACGAATTTTGCAACAGAGCCACATTTAGGATCTCTAAGTGCAATCGATTTTTTTTACAAAATCCTTCATTTGTTGTACTACAAAACTAGGCAGGGAGATAATATTTAGTAGATGTGAACCGTGAACTGATTTTGCAACAGGGACGCATCAAGGAGATGTAAGAGCTCTCAAAAATTTTTGTTTTAGAATTTATATTCCAGAGTAAAATAAGAGATTAAATGTTCATGTACTACAGATAGACTGCTCTTGGCACGAATGTTCTATGAAGCTTAATGAAAATCGATCTCTGCGAGTAGCCTGGTAGTTTTAGCGTGCGAAAATTGAATCATAAATGTGGTATACAAAGAGGTCCTAAATTAATGCAAATATAAAAATAAGTACAACTCTTACCCCTTTTTGTAAATTTAATCAATTTCTACGTGAGTGAAGCTGAGGGCAACCGCTACTAATTGTAATATACTATACTCTACTACTATCAGATCCTATAACTTTAAAATTGTCAGACAAACAGCAGCAAGTCTTAGAATCTTAGCAACCCCCACTATATTTGTAAACTGAAAGCGCCAACTATGAACACATATTTTTAGATATTATATATTTTTTTTCTAAATTATAAAAATATATACAAAATATATTGTTATATGTGCTTATTATACTGACAATTACAAGGTTTTTTTGGTAAAAAGTAAGACTGATAAGAAGAAAAGGGAACTATCAAAACCGGTAAAATATTATTCCGGAATAACAGGATAAATCACAATTAAAACGTATATGAGGTACATGATTGATTTCATTTATGGGGATAGAATAAATATAATACAAATGTTTAACTTGATTTTACCTATGGGAATTTTATTATATATATGGGAATTTTTAGCTTCTTTAATTGTATTTCGATAAAAACTATTTTTATCTATCTAAAGTGAAGCGCAAATTAAAGAAACTAATCAATATTCATATATGGCGGTAGTGGTTGGCTACACGCACAATTTCATCCGCGTAGTGCACGAGAGCGTGGCGCGTCGCTGGCACCGGACCAAATTAGCCAACTAACTAACTAATAAATAATCATCTCTTGTTTTTCTATTCGTCACCGAATAGAATCGTTTCTACTTGATCCTTGTCGCGACACTATTTATAGAGCGATGCACACGACGTTTCGGGTGAAAGCACTCTTAATGCGGGATTCGCGGCGCGGATGTCACAGCGTAGACTGGGATGTTCCGTGTGACGGCTAACATACGACGTGTTTATTTTTCACGACAATTACTTTAAAAGCCGTTACTGTAATAACCCCCACTAATTTTAACCTAATACCCGCCGTGAAAACTTTATGAAACTGTGGCATAATTTCAGAGCGATTTCAAGAATGTTTTCACTTAGCAGACTTCAAAAGTTTGTTTGCCGACTTACTACAACTGCCTTTCACTTTAATTTTCAACAAAGTTACGAAGAACTTGAGGTGTATTCAAGTCAGTAATGTTATAAAATTTTCTCGATTACTTATTTGAAAGGGTTCTACTGTACTGGGGTGTTAAAATTTTATTTAAAAAATTAAATTTTGTTTCATTGAAAATTCTTCATCACCTATAAAAAAATCTACACGAAAATAGATAGGTATACGCATACACGCCTCAACGAGCAGGCAAGGGGTTAATTAAATTCGCACCAGTCGTCTCTCGTCGTCATCGCATTCCCCGAATTCAATGAGATTTCAATTTACTTTGGTCTGGCCCAGTCTTGTTCTACACCCGCCTCGAATTAATACACCATTGTTCAATTTAAACTCTTTTATCAGTCAATAGAAAATTTATTATGGGACGTTTCAATTTAAAAATTTAAGCTTAAATAATTTTAACATGAACGATTCGATATAACCGATCGATCTGTTAATAAAATGTATTTCATTATCGATGCCGATCCACCCCGCATTCCAGACCGACTGTAGTTTCAATAATTGAAAATAGCTATTCAAAATATTTTGAAAATTGTTTCATCACGAGATCGGCATCGAGGCCGTGCCGGCATTGCATTGTGTAGCACGTTTTGATTTGACTATTTGAAATATCGCACGGGCTATGACAATTGGCACTCATCCTGAATATCTTTTATATATGAATGATATTTTATTATTCGGATGATTTTTATTTTTAACCGACTTCAAAATGGGAGGAGTGGATGAAAAAAGTGTGTTTGCGGAGAACTTCGTCGCTTATGAACCGATTTTAAAAATTCTTTTTTTGTTGGAAAGGAGATATCCCAAGGGTGTTGCCATGATAAGAAAACCAGGATCTGATAATGGCATCCCAGAGAAATCGAGGGGAACCATCAAAAATCGAGACGACGCTTTGGCGCAGCGGTCACAGTACTTACTGTTGCGCTGACGGTCGCGGGCTCGATCCCCGCTGACGACAGATATTTGTATTAGCCAGACAGATGTTTGTTGTGGTCTGGGCGTTTGTGCTTGTATATTGTGTGTGTTTCCGGACCCCCGAAACAGGAGAAAATCCTACCGGTGGCCATTGAGTGTGAAGCGTTTATTTATATATAAAATTGTAGTGACGACTAGTGCGTTTGTTAACTTTTTTATTTGTCAATGTAATTGAAGTCGCTTTTTTTTTCGTTTTCCTAGCAAACACAATTGTGTCATTTTTAGATTAATTTATTATACGATATTAATTTTTAGATTGGTACCATTAATGTTTGACTTCGCTTAAATATCATTACAGCCTATACAGTCCACTGCTCGACATAGGCCTCCACAAGTTTACGTCAAAAATAACGTGAACTCATGTGTTTTGCCCATAGTCACCACGCTGGGCAGGCGGGTTGATGACCGCAGTACTGGCTTTGTCGCACCAAAGACGCTGCTGCCCGTCTTCGGCCTGTGTATTCCAAAGCCAGCAGTTGGATGGCTATTCCGCCATCGGTCGGCTTCTTAAGTTCCAAGATGGTTGTGGAACCTTGTTATCCCTTAGTCGCCTCTTACGACACCCACGGGAAGAGAGGGGGTGGCTAAATTCTTTAGTGCCGTAGCCACACAGCACGCTTAAATATGGAATGTTTTTATTTTCAGGACGAAATGAACTTATAGCAAGATATATAAAACTAAGGACAGGAAAGACGCGCACAAGAAAACAGGTCTCATCACATATACAGGTGCTAGCTAGGCGGAAACTCCGTGAAATTCAGGCCAAACTCAAAGTGGTAAGTACATTTCTATTCAACTTTCTCTCCCAAATGTTTGTAATTTTAATTAAAACAAGATCTGACCTTTCGGAATCTAAAATTCAACATATACCAAACTAAACGAATTCACTCATTGTGCTGCTACGAGTATTTTTATGTGCACATCACGTTTCATTAGAATGTACTTTTAAAATCACACATGTATTTCTAGAAATACGCTTTTGAATTTATTAATTAAAATACACACAGTGATTAATGCTTACGGTAATTAAACAAATTGAGTATAGAATATAATAGTGTTAAAACAAGTTGTCTATTATTTAGTAATCCATTGATCGAAACGTACCGATTTAAGAGGTGATAAACAATCTAGGACGGTGGTGTGATGAAAGAGAAGGCGATGCAGTCTATGAGCACGCTGTCTAGCGCACAGATAGTGGCGGGATTGCCGCACCCGGCGTACCATCACACGGTACATTTTGCAAGGCATGCCTTTGTGTTACTTCACACAAAAAACGCCTTTATTGTGTTGCTTCTATCAAGGCATGGCCGCATGCACGCTATGGAGATACATCAATATAACAATTGGCTTTCAATTTAACTCTTCACGACTGTTTATTTTCGCCACCTAGTCTTTTACTGAACGAATTTCATAATTCCTCTACAGATAAAGCCACGGCTTTACAGGGTACAAAATTGTTTTTTATTTACAAACATGACATTGTGATATGATTACAAATGATTGTGATTATTTCACTTAGAACAGCTAATTCAAATTAATCACTAAAACGAGATCGTTAATAATGAATTGTATTTGCGGTTTAACCACGGAGTAGTATAAGTGTAACTGATCAACGTAATTTTTGTATAAAAATTAACGTAATTTAATCATCTTAACTCACACTCATAAACATCTTAACATACTCGTACAATTACAATAATAAATGTAGGGTACTTGATAAAAATATTTGAACATTCGGTATATATGGATCCTTCGAAGAAAGATGTGTGTATTGACAATTAGCTGAATCTAACAAGTTGAGCTGAATATTTCATATACTTTTAGTGCTTAATTACAATCATTTGTCAATATTAAAATGTGTTATTATTTTTATTACAGCAATTTTGGCAGCCAGGATTACAAGCGGGCACGTCACAAGAGTGAGTATTATTTTTATAACAAACTTTTGTTTTTTATTTCATATTATTGTTTGTACGCTTCAGTCTGTAATATCCCACTACTGGGCATAGGCCTCTTTTCCCCATGTAGGAGAAGGATCAGAGCCTAATCCACCACACTGCTCCAATGTGGGCAAGACGAAAATAGTTTAGAGATTAATAAAACTGACAACTTTAGATTAAAGCCTAAAAAGTTAGATATTACTGTTTGACGTTATTTTATTTTAAAACTTTATACGCTTCAGCTTGTAATATTCCACTGCTGGTCTTTTTCTCCATGTAATAGAAGAATCAGAGCTTAATCCACTACACTGCTCCAATGAGGGTTGGCGGATAAAACTTTATTACACAATATAATACATTGTGCAAAAGGCGGACTTAAAGCCATACAACTTTATTTACCAGTCAACCTTAAGAAGTAAAAAATGAAACAAACAGTAGTAATAATAAACACCAATAAATTAAGAAAATAAAAAAAGATCTGTTTTAAACATAGTACAGAGCAGTAGCAGAGGAACAATTTTTTAAAGTAGTTTGATCTATTTCGACCTACACAGTTACTTTTGTGCAAAATTTACTATTTACTTAAAATATTACTTTTTAAGAAATGATTACCTTAATCATTTTATCTTTCATAAACAGATTGCAAAAAAAAAATGTTTATGCTGATAGTAGTCTGTAAACGTCCTTTTAAGTCACTGATCAGTAAACAATATCAGTAGTGACACATTAATAGATAATTTGGTAAATAAACTGGAGATAAAAATGTTAAAGAACCTTAAACCCTGGAGTAAAGTTTTTATTTAATGATAAAAACGGGCAATTTGTATGTTTGAATCTCAATTTATTAATAAATATGTTTGCATTAGAAGACCTGTTTAACGGTATAATTTTAGGCTGCATAAATCTCACGCATAGAAGCGAAGCTCTAAACATAAAGCCGAATAAATTTATCTTTCAGAAATATAAGACTAAAACAATAGTGTTTTGAAATAAATGAAGTCGTGTTGTTGAAATGTTGTCTTCAGAATTACTGATCCCCTAACCCTGTAACTACTATGGTAATAGCTGGTCAACGTTTTATCATAAAATATAGAACTTGTCTCCTTAAAAGAAAAGGATTGGAACTTATTCCGTCATTGGAACTTATTCTGCAAATTAGCTACGAATAGACTAACAGTAGGTAAAGTTAGTAACTAGTAGAAAAAGTTATTAGGATCTGTTTTTCCTCAATTAATATATTACACCTTTTATATTCATATTTTTGATTAGAAATATCGAATAAATATAGTGGAGCTCGATGGTAAAAAAGAATAATATATCAAAAACTTTTATCTATTAAGTAATGTAATCCGTCAAGGAGCGTTATCCACAACCGGTGAGATAGGCCCTAAGCGTAGAAAATATACTCAACATGTAGGTTTTCCTGCGATATTCTTATCGCTTTTTAAACTCAAAAGAATTCATAGAACAAATGAATTAGCATTTGAAAACAGCCTTTGCTCAGCAGTTGAATGTTAAATTCGTGTGTACCTATTACATACTACTATCACAGCTATCAATTACCATTTGGCTCCCTGTGTGTTTTTTACCGTCTGTACAACGGTGAGTGTTTTAAAGAACTGTTTGATATGATGTCTCCGTCACGTTTTTACCATCGCACCCTTCGCCGAAGGACTAAGTGTCATCAACACCATTTGGATTGCATGGTTTGCAACCAATGTGTGAGATTCGCGCGCATTCTTTCTGCCTACATGCAAACTGTGGAATGACCTTCCTCCTGGGCGCTATAATCTGGGGGGTTAATTTTCAAGCGTAAAGTGTATAAATATCTTTTACCTAAAGGCCGGCAACGCACCCGCAACTCCTCGTATGTTGCAGATGTCCATGGGTGACGGTAGCCGTTTAACATCTGATGGTTTCGTCTGCTTTGCCCTCATTGTTATAAAAAAAAATAGGGATACGAACATATAAAATTACCGACCGACAGTCGACAGCAAACAATAATTACCTCTAGTCAAAGTATTTGACAGTCGTCAGCATAGAATAAGTAATCAGAAATAACATAAAACATTATTATACAAGAAAGCAAAGACAAACTAAAGACATAATTTAACAGATTGAATTAAATAAATCGTGTAATGTCAATATAAGATGTAGCAATGTCAATCAGTCAAATTAATATTTCTACTGGTCGCCCCGTGGTCGACCATAATTAATTTAAATTATAAGTTTGAACATTAAACAAAAGAGTATATATACGTGTGTGTCAAATACACCGTAGTGTATGTAATTATTTAAATGTTTTTATTGATTTAATTTATTTGTATACATAAATAAATAAAAAAACATTAGCATTCTGCACTCCTTCTTTATATCCCACTAATATTATAAACGCGAAAGTTTTTATGTATGGATGTATTCACGCAACAACTACTGAAATGGATTTTAATGAAAGTTTACAATAATATAGCTTATACATTAGAATAACATAGGCTTTTTAAAGATAATATGTGAATTGTCCAAAATATAACGATAATTGTCAAGTAAGTCCGAAAAAAATCTGCCATCTGCGAGCTATTCTGGAGAACGCTGAAAAAACTGTAGAGCTTACACGTATATAATGTATAAGAGAAATGTTTATCTTAATTAGTCCTACACAGAAGTCCGTGCCAGCATATACCTATCTTTTATGAGTAAGCCATTATTGCAAAAACAGTGAACATACAATAAAAATTAATAATATATTTCTAGTGCACATTTGGTAGTAACAAATTAATATTTATGTCGCAGAACCAATTTTGATGAATTTTGGTATAAAGATAGATATTGAGAAAATAATAAGCTACTCGAAGTACATACTAATCCTGCGCAGACGAAGTCGCGGATACCAGCTAGTAAACTATATATAAAATATAATAAGTGTGCGAAATTTAATATTCCTCCGTCGGCGAAATTTTCGTTAAAAGGGGTACAAAGCTTATGCTTCACGTATACTCGTATATTAATATAGAAGACCAGCTAGCTGGTCTGGCGAACTTCGTAACGCCTTATTTTTTGCGAATATAATAATTATTTATAATAATAAACATTTCACAAAAAGAAATGTACAACGGTCTTATCGCTAAACAGCGATCTCTTCCAGACAGCCAGCTTGGAGGAGATAATGTGAAAAAAGCGGAAAGGGTGTACAGACTTGAAAATCAAATATACACACATACATGCATACATATATAAATTTATATCGAAATAAAATATATCCTCAAGTTGGATCAAACTTCACACGGTGTGCATATTTGATTAAAATCGGTTAAGTAGTTTAGGAGTCCATCGTGAACAAACAACGTGACGCGTAATTTATATATATTAAGATATTAAATTACAATACGTCATGATTCCATCCACTAACTCACAGTGGATCAGCGTAGTGAATTTAAGTCCCTTCTCCAAAGTGAAGAAAGAGGCCTATGCCCACTAGTGGGATGTTACAGGTTAAACCGCGTGATCGTGTCACATGATTAACACGAGAATCATGGATTCCAAAATCGTCAAAGTTTGGCTGATGACTTAAAAGCAATTTTTGTTCCAGTGTGAAACCCTTCCCCAGCGCAGGATACAAAGGTGTCCCAGGGGTTGGAGGAGTGGTCCCGGGAGGTACGGACGTGGCCCCCCCGCCGCCCTGGGAGGGCAGAGCCATCGCCACTCACAAGCTTAGACTTGTGGAGTTCTCAGCATTCGTGGAACACCCGAGAGACCCTGACACGGTAACTATTTTTTTTACATGTATTATATTTATTCAGGGCATAACAGAAATATTTTTGTATGTTTCTGTGTCTTTTTCTCTGTGTCTATGTACAAACTACAAACACCAGGCAAAGAAATAAAATAAATTACAAAACTAGTTAAAATTACAAAAAGTATTAAAAATTGCCTAATTGGATAAAGTAATTTCTTCTATGCAATCTTTGTATAGAAACTGATAGATTTTAGTAAGTGTACTGAAACAAAACAAATGTGTTTAAATAAATATAAAACATTCATAAATTTTACATTACGGCACAACACGGTACAACATTACGACAGTAAAGAATATAACGAGCCTCTCTTCCCGTGGGTGTCGTCAGAAGCGACTTAGGCATAACACAGTTCCACTACCGCCATGGAACTTAAAAAGCCGATCGAAGGCGGGATAACCATCCAACTGCTGGCTTTGAAATACACAGGCCGAAGACGGGCAGCAGCGTCTTCGGTGCGACAAAGCCAGCCCTGCGGTCACCAACCCGCCTGAACAACGTGGTGAAAATGGGCAAAACACACGAGTTCACGTCATTTTTGGGACGAACTTGTGGAGGCCTATGTCCACCATGTGGACTGCCATAGGCTGAAGTGATGATAATATTAAAAAATTACACTTTATGAAATGATGAAAGTTAGTTGACATTTTTCAGAACTTTGATACCTGGTATTATAGAGCCACTATGAGTTTAACTTTATATTTGGCCATAGCATATTTTGATCTAAAATGTCCATTAAATGTACTAATACTGTACATAATGTAAAAGATTTCTTATATGAAATATTTCGTTGTTTGTTCCAGTACCCGCCCAGTACGGCGCCGGCGCAACATTTGTTCGTACACATAGGTGGCACTGTTACATACGCAGATCCTTTATTAGAGGTAATTACTATTATTATGTATTTTAATGTGATATATAAATAGTTTAACAAAAAAATTAAATAAACATTACAAAAATATATTATCTCCCTCCTTATGCCAAATGATACATGTAGTTATAACCTTTTTTGTGATGTGATCATGGGTATTACACAAAACAATAACGAGCTTTTTGGTCCAATTCACGTTTTTGTATCTACTATAGCTTCAGAACAATTTTTCACAAAATTATATAATTCTGATTAAAAAGTTCGTGAAAATCGGTATTTGTTAAGTTCAACGCTATTTTTCATACTTTGCGATTGAAGTGCTTTTGTATTGAATTTCATATTTACTTCTTAGTTCTTACACATACATTTTTCGTGAATACTGATGTATCTAGAGTTATATTCTTTTGAACCTAAAATTTTGGTAAACTGGTAAAATTCGAGTAAATTATGTACTACAGGCTCGAGTTAAGGATTCGAATCCGAGACGATTCAATCGACGAATACGACTCTGATGTTAGAACAAAGCGAGCAGCCTCTGTTACAACCTCGAGCTGAATGTAGAAAAATAAAAGATCGTACAAAAATTAAGTTACAAACGTATACTAAACGTATTACCTGGTAAACTTTTGCAATGCTATTAAGTGTTGGCAAACCCAAAGGTCTTAACGCGAAATTGTTAGTTAGAGTAGTACGGAAATTTTATTATATTTTGACCAATAAAACACCTGAACAAAAACTGAAGGAATATATGATCGCTTGAGCTCCTCCCCTCGTTCCGCGGTCTGTAGTTAATGAAGATTCAAGAACTTAATAAAAGAATTCCTTAGACCTTACCTATGAGGCGTTCTTTTTTAGCTCATAATCAAAATTACGCTGCGAAAGGTGATAAAATATTAAACATTTTTTTTTTCAGTCAGTAGATGTACAGCAGATAAACGACAAATTCCCAGAGAAAAAGGGTGGTTTGAAGGAGTTGTACGAAAAGGGACCTAGAAACGCGTTCTTCTTAGTTAAGTTTTGGGCAGACCTGAACACAAATAACTTGGACGATCCCGGAGCCTTTTATGGAGTCACGAGTGTGTAAGTGCTTTAACATTGTAAATATTAATAAAATGCACAGCTAGAAACGTGTTTAAAGTCTACGTTTTAAGTATGAATGAGAATGCTAATATTTTTTTAAAATTATGTATAAAAATATATTAAATCAATAAAAAAATATTACACACACTACCATGTATTTGACATACACGCGCATATTCTACTCTTTTTAATCGACGTCAGAAAAGGAGGAGATTACTCAATTCGACCGTATATATATATTTTATTTTCGGGCAAAACTGCGTCGTTTATGAATCAATTTTGATAATTCTTTTTTTGTTGGAAAGGAAATATCCCTAGTTTGGTACCATGATAAGGAAACCAGGATCTGATAATGGAATCCCAGATAAATTGAGGGAAACTCTCGAAAATCCGCATAACTTTTTACTGGGTGTACCGATTTTGATGATTTTTAATTTAATCGAAAGCCGATGTTTATCATGTGGTCAAATTTAAATTTCATCGAGATCTGATTACAACTTTTGGAGTGATCTTTGATAATGCATATTTACTTGACTATTTTTTCGTCTACCTACGTTGTATTACTTGTCGATAATATTGAAGTCGGTTTTTCTTCGTTTGCCTGCAAACACAATTATTCATCGACTTAGGTTGTATGATACCACATAACTTTTCACTGGGTAGGTATACTGATTTTGATGTTTCATGTTTTAATCTGAACCTGTCACGTTGTCACGTGGTCACATTTAAATTTGATCGAAATCTGATAACTACTTTTTGAGTCATCTTTGAGAACGCGTATGTACTTGTCTAGTTTTCGTGTACCTACGTTGTATTAATTGTCGATGTAATTGAAGTCGGTTATTCGTTTGCGAGCAAACATAATTATAAATTATCTTACACTTCCTTGGTATTTTTTTTTTCTAATACAAAAAAGCGACGATTTGATTCGAATCTTATTTGATACCCCATTTCGATCGTCCTCCAAAATACCAGAGATCCACAAAGCTGACAAGACCCCAAAACTAAAGTTATGAAACTTTGTAAGATAACAACTGCAATTCTACCGACGACTTTCCCTAATTTTTTTTTTTAATTCTAAATATAATTTCTTTTTTCCAGATACGAGAGCAATGAAAACATGACAATAACCTGCAGCACGAAGGTGTGTTCCTTCGGTAAGCAAGTGGTCGAGAAAGTGGAGACGGAGTACGCTCGTTTCGAGGGCGGTCGCTTTGTATACCGCATACAGAGGTCGCCGATGTGCGAGTACATGGTCAACTTCATACACAAGTTGAAACACTTACCCGAGAAGTACATGATGAACAGTGTCCTCGAGAACTTCACCATCCTACAGGTGATTACGTTTTTTTAATAACCGTGGCCACATGATGGTAAGCGCTTACCGTAGCCTATAGACACTTGCACACCAGAAGCATTACAAGCGCATTGCCGACTCTACCCACGATTCTCCCTAAGAGCTCTGGCCACCTTACTCATCATAGGAATACAGTACTACCTCAATAAGGTAAGGTAAGGTAACAAGGTCAACCTAATCTGAATTTATTCTTTATTTCTAGTTCAACCCACAATGTGTCTTATTACTATGGCTCATATTTTTTCCCTCCGTCTTGTCAATGTCTTTTGAAACGAATAAGCACTTGAAATTTTCAGAGTCCATGTCAATAAGTATTCAGTTTATAACTATTATCCACTACTCGTATAATATAAATAATAGAAATAAGGTACAGTCAAACCACTAAGAATACGACAGGAAAGGTATTGTCTTTTTCTTTAACAGTATGGTGTAACGAAACAAAATAACCCCCAAAAAAATTGCCAAAACAAGCGTACGATCCACCTGATGTTAAACGGCCATAGCCTATAGACGCCTATAAGACCAGAAGCATCGCAAGAGCGTTGCCAAAGCTACCCCCACCCTCGCTATTTTGACCACAGGAAGACAACTCTACCTAAAAGTAGTATTTTATTGCAACCGAGCGAAGCAAAAATTTAAACAAAACCTCTCTTGCCCCCAGGTGGTATCAAACAGAGACACTCAAGAAACGCTCCTATGCGCCGCCTTTGTGTTCGAAGTGTCAAACAGCGAACACGGCGCGCAACACCACATCTATCGCCTCGTTAAAGACTGAGCCCCATCGCTTGAATCGAGTCGATTGCTAAATCGAGAGACTCAAGTGAGTTTCTCAGTTCAGTGACTCGCGTTGTCTGCTAAATCGAGCGACTCGAGTAAGTTTCTTATTTCAGATGTCGAGTCGGTTCGCAAAATTCGACGGTAAATCGGTTAATCAAGAAGCTATCGACTTGAGTTGTTTTTGGCGCAAATTACATTTTAAGAGATGGTATAAACAAATCTTAAAACCGTTATTCGTTTATTTGTTTGTATAAATGTGAAATTAATACGACTCGAGTCACATGGAAATTTGTTCGAATGACTCGAGTAGAAAATTCGTTTTTGAATCGCATCTATATATGTTGTACAAGTAAGAAATTAAGATGACAAAAGTAAACCCGATTTACAGAATTTATTGAGCATTGACTTTATTTGAACATTGCTTTAACAAGTACCTAAGTGAACTAACTAAAATGTGTCGTTCATTTTATTTTATTTTCTGTTCATTTTTAACAAAAAGTATTATTGTTCTATATTTTGTACCTTATTCATAATTTTAATTTATCCACAATCATTCACTTTTTTTTAAATACGGGCATAAAATTATGCTATTATAAGCAATGCAAAGATTCTGTACATTAGGTTGTGAGTCCAACATAACTGTCTTTAATCGAAATCAATAAAAATAATGTTTATTATTAAGTGTTTGATATACAAGTGTCTATATCACCAGACACGGTTATTATGTTAAATAAAATCGTTATACATATTATAGTGATGCGAATCATAGCAAAAATGTGATCTGAAAATTACGCTACAAGTATTTTTGTAAATGAAAATTTATGTATAGCTCAATTTTTAATATCTATAGAGTTCTAATACTTTATACCCGTATTCTAGGGCAGATTATCGTTTTATATTTGACTCTATATTTATATATTTTTTAACATTTTCAGTTGTAAAATGTTTTTTCGTCCAATACTTTCACGTATCGTTCAGTACCTATAACATAAATGCGTGTAAAAATAACGTTTTAAGAGAAAAAATATAGAATACACACAGTGCCTCTATAATTATGTTACATTAACATAAATGAGCATATTTGATCCTTTCATTGTGAAAAACGAATTCGCTTAAGGATAGAATACATCTTCGTGACCACGAAAACATATTATTTTTATAATAAAAAAAATCAATAAAAATCAGTTCAGGAAGATAATTCCTGGCCTATTATCAATGTTTTTTAGGTAACAAAACTGGCAAAAATTTGACAGTTCTACTGTCACTATCATATAAAATACTATAAAAAATTGTTTTCAGACAGTTTTACAAACATAACAAAATAAATCCTTGGATTGCTATCGAGTAATAATCTTTCACACAGGAATTGATAATTATTTTTACGACTCACACACAAATGAGAGTTTTATTATGTCTGTATGACCACATTAAAAAGCGAAATCTGCAAAAGACTTAAAAGAAAATTATTTTAATTATTTTATTTTATTTCACTGTGACCCGAAGGTGTGTTCAATCCTTAAAATTAGGGTACTATTAATGAAGGGATCAAATCTTAGTGTAGGATACAGTGAATACTTCGTTTTAAGATATAGAGTTGTTAAGAGTCTAAGTAAACATTTTAATTTTTCGACTACTTGATGTACTGACGTTTTGTCTCAAGGGCTATTCGAAGACGTCGCTTGTACCTATATAAATATTACATATAAAATCTATTGTACATACGTTGTAATAGCAGCTCTTATTTAGTTTTTATTTTAGTTTACCCAAGCACATTAATATTATATTTTTTGGCACAAACGAGCGACGTTTTCGTTTTTGTATTATAATATTTAGCCACAGAAAACTTTGCCACATCCGAGAACTGTACATAAGTGTTCAAAATGTTTATTGTAATATTATATAATATCGACGAGGAATCGATCTCACGAACTGTACAGCTATGTGTAGCGTTTAAGATACGCCCTTGATTTATTGGAATTTTTGAATTTACGATCTCGACTAAAGTTATGTAAGATTTTTTTTATTTGATACCTATATATACCCTTTGTGAAATATTTAATACGTATTGCTATATATTTTCAGGGCATTCTTTATTTACATTTTAATATTGGCAGCTCGTTCTTGCTTGAAATTATTTTTTTATTCTATAATACGATATACTCGTTTATTACTTTACACTGAATATTATTCTCATATAAATGATTTATAAAATCAATTTATTTGTATCGTCACATAAATATATTGTCGTATTTTAAATTTAATACAATTTTCATCACAATTTAAATGAAAATATTTGAGTTTTGAAAATTAAATAAAATATGTTTTTGATAAGGAAATATAATAATATAATCCATATATTTTTTTTAAGACATCTGAACAATTTTGATAACTAATTAGTAACCCAAAACCTCTAATATTTTTCACTTTTAAGCTATATTTATGTCACTAATGCACCTTATCAACAAATAGGTATTAATTGCATTTTACTAAAAAAATAAGACAATACCTAATTACATTGATAAATTGATTATATAAATCGATAAGATGGCTTTACAAGAACATTATTTGTTTGTAATATGTCATTTTAATTTACGTGAAAGGCTTATAAATTATATTGATAGTAGTAGGTATAAATATTATAAAATTTCTGACAATAACTAGATGAAAATATAACATCGGTTTTTTTTAATAATTTCAATTAATAATACTGACTAAGGTGAAGTACATTGAATTAAAAAAATACTCGCCAAAAATTATTTATTTACATGTTAATAATAACAACCGTCCTGGTGTAGTGGTGCATGTAGGCGCCTAAAACATCGACGGTGATTATGATATAAACATCTTGTGGGTCTCCCCAGCGTGCCTCGGTGAGCGCGTTAAACCGTCGATCCTGGTTGTTATAAATACATGATAGCGATCGTTACTCAATAGTGGGGAACATATCCCGCAATCCGCAGCGGAGCAGCGTGGTGGATTAAGCTCCAATCCTTCTCCTACATGGAGAAAAAAGCCTATGCCCAGCAGTCGGATGTTACAGGCTGAATCGTATTTGTTTTTTTTTTTTTTAAATTCAGTCTCAAGTAAAGCCATCTTAACCACATCAAAAGCTCTTTTATTATTTAAAGTACAAAGGCGACTTTCCGTCTCTTAAACGGCCTGTCGTATACACATTAGATTACGTGGCAATGGTTTGATCTCTCTTTTAGTCAAATATTTTTAGGGTCCTCCCGTTTACGCACTCGAGCGCTCCTAACTTTAACATCGTTCTGAATCTTCATAGATGAAACTGAACACGTCAGAAACGGCACAAGTTTGTATCTAAAACTATGTAAAAATACTCGAGGTCCATTCGGTTGAATTGTTTGACGTTCGACGTTGATCGTGAACGTCCGATCACTCGGACGACAAATTGCATTGTCTGTGAAGGGCTTAATGTGCATTGTATAGCGTTTAGTTTCAAGACATGCGGTAGGAAAATATTATCTTAGTTAATTATAAGAGATTTTTGTATTTATTTCATAGATTTATATTAGATAATTTGTAAAGTGATTAACTGTAAGCGTTTTATTTTTTTAATATGGCGATGGTCGTTCAAAAACGTAGGTAAAGTTGTCGAACACTTAGTACTTAAGATCAACTTAATTTTTGTTGCTTTTATATGGCTTATTCTTTGTCTTCAGAGTCAATCTCGGAGAGAATGTCAGTGTTTGACGGACAAGCGAAAGAGATCTGTCTTGTTGTGATTAAATAACGTAATATTAATGTACTCAAATGAGATTAACTCGGCCTTTTGCTATTAAGTTAACTTGGAGTTCTGATTGCTATGTCCAGTAGATAATGTCCCTAGATGTTATGGTGTAAATAGAATTTTATTTTTAGCGCATTTCTTTCAGTTGTAGTTTCTAAGCGATTTTTGCTTCTAAAGTCTTTCATATCGACAATCTGCCATATCAATATGAAAATAAAAATATCGTCGGTAGCGTTGAAGAAAATCATTTGCGTTCAATCTTTTTTTGTTATTTTTTCTCATTATTATCGTATTCTCCGTTCATATTCAACTTCATTTGTTATCAGCAAATGATTGCCTGCAAAGCTAGCCGGCACGTGTACAGTATTTTAAAAGTAAATTATGTTAAAGATTTGTATGAAAATTTAATTATATTGTCTTCTTAAAACTACGTGTTTATTATTTTATATCCTCTAATCTATACACACACGAATGATTTGACTATTTTAAATAAAAATATACTAATGATTACCAAGAACGATCAAAAATTAATAACTTACATAAGATAGATACTTACCAATTTTATTCTGTATTTTTTTTTTATATTAAACTCACCTTGATAAGACTTTTTTCAAAAATATTCGCCGACCCGTTGTATGAACAATCAAAACGGGCTAATATAAATTCCTAAAAAGCAATCTATTTTGACCCTATTTTAAAAACTACTCTATAACAAACGAGTTTACTGTCACAAATTATCGTAAAAGATGAATTCTGGAAAAGCGGACTAACATACTTTTTAAAATGGCCTCCTAATTTGTTTAGGTAAATTTAAGACTTCTTAGCCTAATTGGTCCGGGACCGAGTGACAGGTTGACCAATTTCCTGCCAATCGAAACTTCCTAAAATGCATTAGGATTTGTATTATGAATATTCGCGACCGTCAGCTACGACTCCATTGGTGGGGTGGCATGGAGAAAAAAGTTTTGTTAGTCATTTCCTCCCACTTTAAAATTTGTCGGATTATAATTTACCTAATTTATCTTTTCATAAAACATATTTTCACTTGACTCGATTATTTTATAGAAAGGCTGGCCTAAAAAAAGTCAGCGGAAATATATTCTGGATATTTCCCTTGATTATTTTATGGAATTATGAAACAGCTGGCTTAAAAAAAATCAGTTGAAAATTTTCATTTCTTTATTTCCCTTAATTCATGGGGCAGCAAATAAAAATGACCCGATGCTACTTTCAACCCAAAATTAGCCCTGACTTCCTCCAATTATTATTACGAAAAGCCAGCTACAATGGAGGCCATTTACAGTCCCTTACGAATTTATATGATGGTATATGTAATTTTTCTTACTGGTCAGTAGTAGTCTAATCGCAGTTAGGTATTTGTGTTTTGTAGGACCAAGGACACATACTATCCATGTGTAAATGAAAAAAAAAAGATAAATAATTCAATAAAACACAATATGCGATAGATATAATCCTAAATTTTCATAGGTTGGTGACTTAGTGCTAAAGTGCCGTTAGTGTTGTTGGTGTTTGTTTTCCAGGAAAAATCAATCTTGCTCAATTTTTCGCTCCAATATCATAGGTACGTAATTAAAATATTTAAGTAACAATGTGGTTAAAGTTCAAGTTAATATTGAGAACAAAAAAGGAATACATTTAAATAATAATTCTTATTTGTAAACTTCAAAACGTAACTCTCTCTGTCTTCACTAACTTATATCTCCCTCTCAACTTCCGTTCGCCTCGCCGATCTCACTTTTTGTAACGCTCTCGTCACGCATTAACCAACTTACTCCCCAAGCGTGCGTAAAGAAATTTTACTTCAGTAACAAAAATAATAAAAGTACAATGGGCGAGCATATCGCGTAGAGCGGGGGTTCCCAAACTTATTTTGTCTACTGCCCACTTTGAGAATAAATTATTTTATAGTGCCCCCATTTTTTGTAACAAGTTTAATATTTATTAATAATAAATTATACCTAGTTCAAAGTATAATTTATTACTAAATTTGTTTTTGTAATTGCAATTTATTTAAATATATGAGATATTATTACTAAATGTTTTACATAACTCTTAAAATAAAAAGAAATGACTGAAACCATTATTGGCTAAATAAAATTATATATGAATGAACAATTTTTATTTACAAAATAATATAACATAATTTGTAATCATTCAATCAATTTAACTGAACGACCAAGTCATTATAACAACTAGATGCACTAATAAAGCATCTACACTTATTTATAATTAATCAGTCAAAAAACTTATCCTATTTAATGGCCACACTCTACAAACAACTCTTCCGCGAATCAGTCCCTGTGGGACAGGGCCATACATTCTTGAATCTTTAGAGTTATCTGAATTGTCCCCTTCTAACCAAACATGCCCTCTTGGTACCACTTGACTTCCTCTAGGAAGAAAGCCCTTAACTCTATCACCTGGCAGCCCAGTTATTCTCTTACAAATGTTCTGTGTAGGGTATATAGGACACTTCGCTGTGACTATATCTCCACGACGCAGCCTCTGCAGTCTTGGTGTTATGTGTTCAGTAAAGAGAATGTTGTTTGTTTCTAGAGTAGGCTCCATTGACGGACCAGTGCACTGAAATAAAACATAACATATTTATATTAAATTAGCCGACCCTGCAAACATTGTTTACCCATAATGTATCCTCCTAATAGCTTAAGGGTATGAAATATAGATGTTGGCCGATTCTCACACCTACCCGATATGCACACAAAATTTCATAAAAATCAGTCCAGACGTTTCGGAGGAGTATTATAACTAGCATTGTGACACGAGAATTTTATATATAAGATTAATGTATATGTTAAAAATGTCATTATACCAGTTTGGTCATACACTACCGTCCAAAAGTTTGGAAGCAACAAGATAAAATCAAATAAAATAAAAGTAAGCCATCTTAAATTTTTTTTATTGATACAGAATTAAAAAAATAGACAAAACACACTTCTACAACAATGAAATTAAATAAGTAATATAAAAATTAAATTAAATTTTAGCTTCATCGAAGTGTCCACCCCTCTCTTTAATTACCTTCTCGCATATTCTAGGCATCCTACTAATTAATTTCATAAAATACTGTTCATCTAACTTCTTCCATTCGCTCTGTAATAGTTGCCACAAATGTTCTGAGCTCGTAGGAGATTGATTTTTCACCCTTCTATCTAGTTCATCCCAAACAAGTTCAATGGGAGAAAGGTCAGGTGATTGAGACGGCCACTGCATGATTTTCACATCTTTTTTCTTCCTTAAAAAGTTCTGGCACAGTTTGGACGAATGTTTCGGGTCGTTATCTTGCTGAAAAACGAACCCAGGACCAATAAGATTCAGTCCACCGGGTATGGCGAAATCCTTAAGAATTTTCAAATAGCGTTCCTTGTTTAGTTTTTCGGTTATCCTCACAAGACTTCCGGGTTTATTGTTGCCGAAACACCCCCAAACCATGACATTACCACCACCATGTTTGATAGTAGGCACTGTACAAGCTTCTGAAGCTCTCTCTCCTTTAGATCGGCGCACAAAAACACGTCTATTGGACCCGAAAATCTGAAACTTCGATTCGTCACTCCAAAGAACTTTTTTCCATTGGTTTATTGTCCAGTTTTTATGTTCCTTTGCCCATTCTAGTCTGTTTTTCTTATGCCGAATTGTTAGTTTTGGTTTTTTAACTGCAACACAACCTCTTAGCCCCGCAGACAGTAGTCGTCTTTTAACTGTTGTTATTGACACGGGTGTTCCTCGCGTTTCATTCAGAGATGCGGTAATTTGTGGTGCAGTTAAGCGACGATTCCGTTTAGAAAGAACTCTGATGAAGTTATCCTCTTGACTTGTAGTGGATTTGGGCCTACCAGACCTTTTTCTATCTTCATTTTTGCCAGTTCCTTTTTTTCTAGCGAGGGTGTAGTGGACACCTTTACAAGAAATTCCGAGTTTTTTTGCGATTTGGCGTTCACTGTAGCCTTCCTCACGCAGAGTACAAATAGCGCTTCGCTGTTCAAGTGTGATTTGCTTGCGTTTTGCCATTTTCAATAAAAAAAAAAGACGGTCAAGGAAGTAGTCGAAATCTTTTGAATACAGACGATGTTAATATCACAACCTTCGCGTTCTAATGCTCAAGTGTGACTAAATAAGGTCCAAAAAAGATATAAACTACAAAATATTTTCAATAAAACCGCATCAATGCATGAAAGAAAGTCCCCGGCGGATGAAGTAATAAAACACGTGTTTCGTCAAAATCCAGGAATTTGTTAAAACTCAAGGAATATGCACTAGTAGTCCTTTTGTTTTGTGTTAAAAAATCACAAAAGGTCATAAAACTTTATTTTATTGCTATTATTTACCGCAGGGAGTCGGCAATCTTTTGTTTTGTTTGAAATCAGGTGTGCTTCCAAACTTTTGGACGGTAGTGTAGCTATTACTATTCAAACCCCCTAAATTAAATAACTATATAGTGCTTTTAATATTACATAACTTTTTAAATAATAGTAATAAGAACCTCCTAATACTACTTTTTGGTATTTAATAGTTAAGTCAACTTACCAACACAAAATCACCAACATATTCTATTAAGCAATGCGTGATACACGCCGTTTGTACAACATAACCCATTAACGCAGAAGATTTTCTAATAATAGCTTTATAACTCATATTTAAATATTTAAGTTCTAAACATAAATCTTCACTAATTGGTTTTAAGTATGTTTAAGACGCTGATAAAGCGCATTTATCACATTCTTTCAACAGTATTGAAAAATGATTCAAAGAAATAATATAATTTTAATTGTATATTACATTATATTTGCTACAAATCAGTACGGTTTTGAAATATTTTAACTTTTACAAAACAGTACTATTCAAGTTTCAGCTGATTTTTGACATTTATTCAGAAACAAAATAAGAATGCAGACAACAAAAATTTTAAAAATTGTATTATGTGCATTCGATTCAATACAATATATCGATTAGCGTTCCGACTCAAATTTATTATTTTTAATATCAGTATAATTAGAGAATATTGCCTTTATTTCCTGTCTTATTAGTATAATATTTTATTTTAGGCTATTTTGATTTTATATTATTTTTATTTTTATTTTATTCATTTTTTTATACGTTTTACCGATTTACAAATATAGGCCGCGTTCCATTAAGCGTCCACAACGCCCGCAAAGTCTATTCTATCGTTCAACCTAATAATGCCTTTGGTCGCTCGATCGCTCGGCGTCATAGATGACGTCACTGTTCACGACGACATCGCCCACAAAATATAGGTGGGTCAAAGTTGGCTTTCATCAAAACGTGACGGGAATTTAAAAAAAAACAATTGTCAATGTCAAATTGTGAATGTTATATCTCATTCGATTCCGCAAAAACGCAACAACTAATTCCCGAAAATCTACGTTGAATCAAGTTTTACAGCAATCCTCGCAAAATATTCACTCATAACCCAACAAAATAACAGCTGCATATTTTCACCATACTGCCATATTGCGAGCACACAGCTGACACCTGACAACGCCCAACTATGCGCTCCACTTACAAAATTTGCCTAAAAGTTAAACGTCTGCGGCATTTAGGAGTGGAACGGTAATTTCAGCGGTCGTGATCAATGGCGTTGTGAGCCGTAGGTGGAACGCGCCCTTTGTTTCACTTTACAATTATTTTTCAATTTTTTTTTATAATTTCGTTTAAAAAGTGTAAAATGTTATACAAAATATGCATAATCTACTATATTTGATGTGTTAATTCATGTCGTGTGATATCCAAATTAAAATTAAACCATTTTTAATTTGTCAATGAATAGCTGAGTGTTATTTTTTAATCTTCATTCGGTTCATATTCAATGCATGCACTATTTGAGTTTGACAGTTATATTCAGACGGACCATCGTTTAGCTACCTACCCAATACTGATTGATCTCACGAGAGTGGAATTTTTAAATTCTTATTAAAACAAAGAAGCGAATTTATATTCGTCCTTGCCGACAAGAACAACTATTTATTTCGCTTTTAGTGACAAATCTTGTGTGTATTTTTTCATTATAACGTTTCCTAGTCTTTGCGTGAAATCTGGCTGTTTTACAAGAAATTTCATATAAGCGCACAAAAAGAAGGAAATTGTTTTCAAACCACGTATGGATTTTTGATGTTTACCATTTTAACTATTAAATGGTGTCTCGGCTTAGCTTAGATGTTGCGTTGAACCGATTTTAAACTAAGGTACACATATTTTTGCTAAATGAGTACGCATATTTTGTAACTCTATTGACACCCGAAAATCAAATGGGTCCGATTTTTTGATACATATCGTCTAGTTTGGGCAACCTATTCAAAATAAGGTAAGTGAACTACGAGTCATGTATATTAAATTATACAATAGGTATATGACCAAAATTTTAAAGTGAAGACATCTCTAGGCTAGCCTTACTCTCATTTTTTGATATATTTTATTCTGTTCCAGTTTTTTATAATTTATGATTATTTATAATTACTTGTATTTGATTTCTATAACACTATTTTTACCATAGCACTCTACCTATTGCTCATTCTAATAGTGGAAACCTTTCTGCAGGGTAGATCTACGTTTACCATATTACTTCTGTGAAAATGTATTAGTCATTTCATAAGGCCTTGTAAATGATATATTTTTCTTGTTTCTTTTAAAAGTATTGAAATAGAGAAGTGTTTTAGTTCTTACTAACATATATTTATTTTCAATAATATTCACCTACATTATGCTAAAATGATTTCATAAATATTTATTCTTAATTTATTAAATTTTATGAAGCTATCTCTTGTAATGATTTTATTGGTGTTTTAAAACGGATATCTCTATCAAATTATGCATTGTTTATTATAGACAATGCATGAAAGTTACATTTAAAATGTCATATTATTATACATTAACAAAAGTAGTGTAGCTGTTGAAAATAATAGTATAAAATTGCTTCTATAATTTGACTAATAGTTAATCATACAAATATTTATCTTAAATATATATCTATAACTTATTTATGAATAATAAATACATAAATGCCTCACACTCAACAGCCTCCACTAGGATTTACTCCTATGTCAGGAGTTGGGAAACACACAACACACAAGCACTAGCAACAAAATTATGGCAAACATCTGTATGGCCAATACAAATGTATGCCACATCGGGCGCAACCTGCAACCGCTAGTACAACAGCAACCACAAAGCATCGCTGTGACCCTTGTGCTAACACATTATCTATATGTCTATATTTTGTAGAAAATATTATCTAGATATTGAGTATCTTAGATTCTTATGTCTCGGCTCTAATACTGATTAATTAATAGATAAATTGTATGAAGGTTGTTACACCTCTGCTCTGTAATGCTTATTACTATTAGCATGAAAGTATATTATTTCTCAAATATTATTTAAATGTAATTTTATTTCAAACTACTACAAATATATAATATAAATTTCGATTAAAAAAGAAATTGTATGACAATTTCTTAACACAGGAAATTATCACTTATGTAAATAAATAACATAAAATTTGTTTTCAAGTAAACTAAATATTAAATTATAAGTGATTTCATTAGATTGTTTAGAATACTCTTGGTTTTATTCAAAAGAGAATATCAATAATTAAATTAATAAAAAATAATTAAAGGTTATCTGGAAGAAATCGCTCTTCAGCGATAAGATCGCCTTTGTACATCTTTTTGTTGTAATTACTACTGTTTGTTTATATTTTGGTGTACAATAAAGTATATATTATTATTATTATTATGTTTTATAAATTTTTAGGTGAAAAATTAATTATGAATTTTTATTTTTAGTTAAAATTATGGGAAAATTCTCGGGCAAGAAGTGCCGTCTCCTGTCCATGTTATGGCTGACTGGGACTTTCTTTGTAGTGGAGTTAATAGTTGGCTATGTGACAAACTCCATGGCCCTTGTCGCCGACTCCTTTCATATGCTGAGTGATGTAGCCGCACTTGTGATTGCTTTCTTATCTGTTAAGGTATGTAAATAAAATAATATTATTATCCTTTTATTATGATTAATTAAGTATGCTTAGCTAAGCTTTCATTGTAATATTTGTATGATATTGATAATATAAAACCTGTATATCACTGATGTATATAGCTTCTGTTATTGATAAATAGTACATCGGTTACAAAACGCTTTCAAAATCACCCGGTATACACAGAAGCAAAACAAGTGGGTTAAAGGTGGCTTTTACCTAAAAACAGTTTAAGTGGAGCAGCGTGGTGGATTAAGCTCCGATCCTTCTACATGGATAAAAAAGCCTAGCGCAGCAGTGAATCGTAAAGCCTTATTACTTTAAAAATTACAATTTGAGTATCAAAAAATGTCCTGACCCTTTTAATTAGGTTGGGAGAGGGCAGATTTTATAAATAACATTATCTATGTTCATGTTATGAAATTTTAATTTATCAGTAAAAGATAAACAAGTTGCAACAGTGCTTAATTAGTTATTATCCAAACAGTTATTAAAAATTATATTTCTACATTATATTAAGATAAAATTAATATCAATTACTACTACTAATTTTATTGTTATTGTTGTGATTAATTAGCTATCAAAGATAATTTTCAATTATTTATTTATTTTGTTAACAAAAATCTCCAATATTATTTCTGTCTACTATAAAAACATGTTTGCCTTTGGGGTCATCCATTAATCACGTGAGGCTCGAAGAGAGGGGGTGGTTCGGAAAAAAGTCACGACATATCAGATGGAAGGCTATAATGTGATATCTACATGTACCTATATATAATTTTCGTTAACGCGCGATTTCTGAACAAAAAAAATACAACCAACAAACACCTGTAACCTTGATGTTTCACTGGACATTTGTATCACGATGCTTAATTTTCCAAAATTTAATAGGTTGTACCCGTATTTACAAATAATATTCCAATTAATATATAATATTACAATTAATATACAGATAATGATTTTTAAAACTGCATTGTTAAGCCATGTTTAAATCCTTTTAAAAAATGCTTAATTTTTTTTAACAAAAGACGTTCATAAACACTAACCATTTGACTAGTATCGGTTTTTGATTAAAAAATGAATCATCGAAATCGATTCACCCATTAAAATATTATGAGGTATAATATGGTACAAATAAAAATAGTCAAGTAAATAAACATTATTAGAGATAATTCAAAAAGTAACTTGTCAGATCTCGATTAAATTTAAACGACAACATGTAACATGACAAGCATCTCCTTTCGATTAAAAGAAATTGTCATCGAAATCGGTCCACTTAGTAAAAAATTCTGAAGTAATACTTATAAAAAAATACAGTGGAATTTTTGAAGTCAGTTAAAAATATTAATTGCTTATCATCGAGTCACTATAATTATAAAAACAGCGTGACGTCATTTCACTATAACGTCATTGAAAATAGTTTGTTGTAATAAATGTGACTCAAGATTACTAACTACATCATCATTCACATATGTGAATGATGATGTAGTTGGGGAAGCATAATATACTCCGAGGGCATTCCCTAAATATTTCAAAGTTCCAATACTCATATTTTATATTATTTATTTAATGTGTACACCATTCTAAGATTTATTTGATACTTTGTAATCGTTAACGTATACTTGATCAATAATGTGGGCCTCCCCACCGTGCTTCGGAGAGCCGTATACGAAGAGTAAAGCCGTCGGTCCCGGTTGTTGTCATTTATACTTGATAGCGATCATTACTCATAGTAGGGAATATATCCGCCAACTCGCATTGGAGCAGTGTGGTAGATTAAGCTCTGATCCTTCTCCTACCTGTGGAAGAGGCCTATTGCCCAGCAGTGGGATATTACAGGCTGAAGCGTAGTGTAAGCGTTATATACTTAATCTAATATATAAAATTCTCGTGTAGTTAAACTCCTTCGAAACAGCTTAACCGATTTTCATGAAATTTTGTGTGCATATCGGGTAGGTCTGAGAATCGGCCAACATCTATTTTCATTCCCCTAAGTTATAGGTGTGGGGCGGGGGGGGTTTGAGAAGGTTAATAAAATATATGTCAAAACAACGTTTGCGGGGTCAGCTAGTCTATATGTATAATTTAATTATAACCAAATTAAATATAAATTATAGTAATTAAATTATAGTCAAATTTTAGCGAAATCGTTTATTTATAACTATATTTTTCGAGCCGCGGGGTGCAGCTTGTGTAATATATGTATAAATATATTTCTAAAACATTTGTATGTATGTATAAAATTTTTTGTATTTTTATATATGTACAGACCCACAAGGACAGACACCCAGACTGGAGATAAATTTTTGTAGAAATACAAATAAAGCCTAATCGAAAGCAAGTCCAGCGACCAATTTCGTAGTTCTAGCGATCAAAACTAGAATCATAAATGTAGTATACAAAGAGGTCCTAAATTATTGTATTATAATAGTAGGTACTACTTTACCCCTTTTTGTAAATGTAATCTATTTCTACGCGAGCGAAGCCGCGGCCAACCGTTAGTGTATGTATATAGAAACGAGCTGTTAGTGCGTCGTTAAGATCACCGTACATAGATAACATTTCAAACAGTAATCAATCGTTTCTAGTCGTTACCAGTTTTTCTACAACGTAAAACATTATAGACGAAAGTTTTATCAACAATCGATTAGCTCTCCTCTATTATTGAAGCAGCTTTATCCGGAATAATCATTAACTACCTAATACTGACCCGGTGAACTTCGTGCGGCTTTTTTTTGTGGACTTATCAATTATTACTGTTTTTTTTTAATTTTCTTTTGCACAATCCATATCCTGACTACGCTTCAGCCTGTGATATCCCAGTGCTGGGCATAGGCCTCTTTTCCCATGTAGGAGAAGGATCAGAGCTTAATACACCACGCTGCTCCAATGCGGGTTGGCGAATATATTCCCTACTATGAGTAACGATCGCTATCAGGTGTACATGATAACAACCGGGACCGACGGTTTAACGTGCTCTCTGAGGCGTGGTGGGGAGAACCACAAGGACTACAAAAACACCCAGACCACTGCAAACATTTGTATGGCCAATACAAATGTTTTTCATGTGCGAGGATGGAACCCGCAACCACCAGCCCAACCACCACAAACCCAGTGCTGTGACCGTTGCGCCAACGCGTCGTCTTATTATGTATACATATATTACTAGCTGATCTGTTAAACTTCACACCGCCTTATTTTTTTCTCTTAAATATAATAATTACATATATCAAAATAAAATATAGCATATCTTTCAAGTTGGATAAATAAATAAATGAATATCTTATAACATGCACACACAGTCGTCCGTTCCTATGGTAAGCAACTTAATGCTTGTGTTATAGGTAATAGCCGGCCGATGTAGCTAAATACTTTTTTAAATTGATATCGATATTTATTTATTATTAAATGCTACACCCAGACTTAGGCGGGAATCGAACTCGCAACCCGCGGAGCAGAAAGCAGGGCCACTACAAACTGCACCAACGAAATAGCTGGATCAAACTGTGCTAATTTGAGCTTAGGAGTCCATTGCGGACAAACAACGTGACGCGTAATTTATATATGTATATTAAGATATGTGTGGCTACGGCACTAAAGAATTTAGCCACCCCCTCTCTTCCCGTGGGTGTCGTAAGAGGCGACTAAGGGATAACAAGGTTCCACAACCACCTTGGAATTTAAGAAGCCGACCGATGGCGGGATAACCATCCAACTGCTGGCTTTGAAATACACAGGCCGAAGACGGGCAGCAGCGTCTTCGGTGCGACAAAGCCAGTACTGCGGTCACCAACCCGCCTGCCCAGCGTGGTGGCTATGGGCAAAACACATGAGTTTCACGCTGTTTTTGGCGTCAACTTGTGGAGGCCTATGTCCAGCAGTGGACTGTATAGGCTGTAATGATGATGATGATATTAAGATAAATAATACCAAATCATATTCAAGACAAACTATAACGCTGACTGATAATGTAAATGTGATATGAATGAAATATCATTTACCCAAGTAATTACTCGATATATTCTTCAATATATTCCACTTATTGATGTATTCTCACGAAACCACAGGATACATCAGATCTCGTGCGACCCAAGGGCATTATTAATTCATTTCGTATTCGCAGAGCTTACACTTGTTGTTAGTATTGTACGGCGATGGTATGAATCACCGACAATATTCGTAAATTATAGGGTGAGAGCATAACTCTCTTAAATTTGTTCGAGAACTTGAATTTAGATTAAAAAAAATATATAGTCAACTGTAATGTGGCAAAAAACCAATTTCGAAAATAATTAATTGACACTCGAACTTGTAAAAAATTTCATGCCTATTTTTTTTTTATCTTTAATTGCGATCAAATGAAAGTGTAGTTAAACCAAGGAAAAAGGAGTTATAAGTGCGAAATCGTTAACTTTTCCTCAAGAGCCCTATTAACACCAGTTGTTTTGATTTAAAAGTCTATACATGTTGTGATATTAGTTAGTATGCTAAATTTATATAAAAATGTGTATATTAAAGTATTAATATTTTTCGTAGATGTCACCAAAGAAATGGTCAAAGAATACATTCGGCTGGGCGCGCGCGGAAGTGCTAGGAGCGTTAGTTAACGCGGTGTTCCTTGTCGCGTTGTGTTTCAGCATAACAGTGGAGGCCGTGCAGAGGTTCATCAAGATCGAGACGATCCACAACGCGAAGCTACTTGTGGCGGTGGGGACGCTCGGGTTAATACTGAACATCGTTGGACTGTTCTTATTCCACGGTAAGATTATTTTTATTTGTTATTATTTACTTTTGTGTTACCCATACATTATTAGGGAATTCTAAACATTTTTAATATCATATCAAAAATCGACCGTTCCAGCGGGGATCGAACTGCATCTCCGACCAATCCGTTCCAATCTAAATGTGTATAAGTATTTAAATCTCACGACAAGCTTTTATGTCATTCTAGCAGTTGTCCGCGGCTTCGCTTCCGTAGAAAATGATAATATTTACATAGAGAAGCTAAAGTAGTGTATATTCATTATACTACAACAATTCACGCCCTCTTTGTACCATATTCATGACTTACCTTCCGTGCGTTAGAACTACGGACGAACTAACGGAGTGTATGACAAATACAAACTTTCAACCCCTATTTGACATCCTTAGAGGTATAATTTTTCAAAATCCTTTCTTATTGGACGTATATTACAATATATAGTATATATAGTAATTTTTAGTATTTGTAGCACGATAAATGAAGACCTTCATACAAACTTGTTCGAGTCAGAACACCTGAATTCAGTCCTGTTACAAAATATAGTTGTTATGTAACGTACATGTATATATAGATGTTATTTAACATACATGTTAATATAGATATATAAAAAATTCTCGTGTCACAATGTTAGTTATAATCTTCTTCCGAAACGGCTGGACCGATTTTTATAAAATTTTGTGTGCATATCGGGTACGTCTGAGAATCGGTCAACATCTATTTTTCACACACCTAAGGGGGCTAATAACATATATGTGACCAAAACAACGTTTGCAGGGTCAGCTAGTATATGTATAAATATACATTTGTAATAAGTGGGAATGGAACCCGCGATCGCAAAATAGCTCTCTATTCTCAACTTTAATCTAAGCCGTGGTCAATTTTAGTTTTTGTGTAGGTGTATACTCTTCACATCGCAAACTTTACGTTGAGACAAAAAATCTTTGATAAAATTTGTATTGCCATAAATGCCTTGTATGTATGTGCATAAAATAATTATACAAATAAAATTTCTATTATCAAAAGTCATTTATATTCAACTTCATAGAATTTATATTATTTAATATTATTAACCTTTTCATGAAAATTATCGAGATCTCTGCAACTTACGTACGTAACACTTTTAGAGAAATAAGTAACTATTTTATATCACTCACTCACTTATCGCCTATCGCAGTCCACTGCTGGACATAGGCCTCCCCAAGTTCGCGCCAGACATCCCGGTCTTCCGCAATCCTTATCCAGCCGACACCGGCAATCTTACGTATATCGTCGGTCCAACGGGCCGGAGGACGTCCCACACTGCGTTTGCCAAGACGCGGTCTCCACTCTAGGACCCGTCTACTCCAACGGCCATCGGTCCTGCGACACAAATGACCAGCCCACTGCCACTTCAACTTGCTAATTCTGTAGGCTACGTCGGTTACTTTCGTTCTCTCGCGGATAGTCTCATTACTAATCCTATCTTTAAGAGAAACCTCAAGCATAGCCCGTTCCATTGCACGTTGAGCGACCCTAAACTTGTGGACCAGTCCCTTCGTCAGTGTCCACGTCTCGGCTGCGTATGTTAACACAGGCAGGACGCATTGTTCGAAGACTTTTGTATAGAAAACTTCTTTTTTTTTTTGACCATTTTATATAGAAAACTTCAATGAATCACATATAAATTGCTTGAAGTTGACTGCTTATATGTGCATATAAAAACACGTGTATTTCATTTACTCGTTTACATATTGTCTAACTTTGAGACTACAAGTGAAGTATATAACGTATTTATCTTTATTGCACAGTCGATTTTCATTATTTCGCTCATTAAACGCAAAGGTGACTGTATCTTGAAACTTATCTTAACGACCAAGACAAATTTGTACGTGCCATTTAATTTATTATTTACTTGCTAAAGTTATCATCTACCTACCTACTTTACTTACCTACCTAAATATCGGATTCGTTTATTAGGTTTGGAGGTAATGTAAATATAAAAGGGCAAGTTAAAATATGCAAAAATTTGTATCTAGATAATAAACTATAATTAAAGATTGCTGAAGGTATAAAAAAAACTATGTTTAAAAAACTGACTTCCTAAACCAAATGGAAAAACCAAATAGAAATAATTGTTTAGGCATAGGATTGGTTTTTAGGTTTTTCGATATGGTCTTATGTTATTATAATGCATTAATAATTGTGTTTGCTCGCAAACGAAAAAAAACCGACTTCAGTTACATCGACGAGTAATACAACGTAGATCGACGAAAAAATACTCAAGTAACTGCGCGTTATCAAAGATTACTCAAAAAGTAGTTATCAGATCTCAATGAAATTTACATGTGACCACATGACAAACATCAGCTTTCGATTAAATTAAAAATTATTAAAATCGGTATACCCAGTAAAAAGTTATTGCGGATTTTCAAGAAGTTCCCTCGATTTCTCTGGGATCCCATTATCAGATCCTGGTTTCTTTATCATAGTACACAAGGATATCTTCTTTCCAACAAAAAAAGAATTATCAAAATCGGTACACCCAGTAAAAAGTTATTGCGAATTTTCAAGAATTTCCATCAATTTCTCTAGGATTCCATCATCAGATCCTGGTTTCCTTATCATGATACCAAACTAGGGATATCTCTTTTCCAACAAAAAAAGAATTATCAAAATCGGTACATCCAGTAGAAAGTTATACGGTATAATACAACGTAGGTCGACGAAAAAAGCGTCAAGTAAAAACGCATTATTAGATATAGCTCGAAAAGTAGTTGTTAGATCTCAAATAAATTTAAATGGGACCAATTGGCACACACCACCTTTCGATTAAAAGAAAATTTGTCGAAATCGCTCCACCCAGTCAAAAGTTCTGATGTAACCCACATAAAAAAAAAAATACAGTCGAATTGAAAACCTCCTCCTTTTTTGGAAGTCGGTTAAAAATATCTTCCATACATATTTTTCGTGGTAACAGCAACAAGCAGTGAATAAAAAATAAAATAAAAACTCAGTTCACTAAGGGTCAGGCTTCCATACATCTTCTCCGAAATTAAAAACACGTCTTTTTTTTCCAAATCTGCATCGCAATGGAAGATGATACAACGCGTAATATGAGACATTGTGTCTTTTTTTAAATTATTATTCTGTTTTTTTTTTTGTTTCTTTAAAATTTAAATTGTTAATATTGATTTTTAATTGCTTACATGACGGGAGAAAGCCGTTTGTCCGCCATGGACTCCTTAACTGATTTTAATCAAATGTTTGATACACGTAATTATTACATATAAGGAAAAAAAGGCGGTATAAGGTTCGCCAGGTCAGCTATTTATTATATAAATCTTTCTAATGGTTTAAAGTAATTGGTTTAGCCCTTACTTACAATTAATTTATCAATTTGGTACATAAAAACAATCTTCTCATCGTAATACTTTATATACTAGATTATTTTTAAAAGAGTAGCTGAGGAGTTTCTGGCCTATTCTTCTCTTCAGAACCAACATTCCGAATCGGTCGTAGCTTCACTTTTAACTAAAATTATTTAATAACGACAAATATAATTTTAATGTGTAAAATATCGACTCAAGAGTGCTTTTTAAGGCCTATTTGAGTAAAGTCATTTATTTAAGATTTTTTTTTAGAATAGTATTAGTAATTTAATTTATTATTTTGATTTTTAAATTATATCAACGTCTCATTCATCCTAGAACACGGCAGCAGTCATGGCCACACGCACGGTGGTGTTCCACCACCTGCCAATGTCAGGCACTTAACCGAACTGGTGAACAGTAACGCGGACATGGCATTGGGTCATGCGGCCACTGATACTGAGGAAACCGATGAGATGGTACCACCCAAAGTGGATAAGCTACCGAGCAAGCAAGCGCCCAAAGCGCCTTCTGATCCTGGACATCTGAACATGAAGGGCGTTTTTCTTCATGTTCTATCTGATGCTTTGGGTAAGTTATGTAATTTTTTTTTGAGTTGAAGTTTAGTTATAAGCTATACCTTTTACTACTAGTACTACTACTTACCTATTACTATACCTTTTACTATACTACTTTCCTGAGCAGTATCGAAAACTCGAGAACATTTCTGTAAATTATGTCTATTTCGTGTGTAATGTCAGAAACATAGATGCCAAAATGCTTCTGTTTATTACCATAAACTATAATCCCTTTAGCCTGCTGGTGCATTTCTGATACCTCTGGCGCTGCAGGTTGGGTTTAAAGAATTTTTATTTTCTCATTGAAAACACACAGTCACTTACATGACAAACTATCAACATATTATGTGGGTAATAATACAAAAATTGGTTATTACACATTACTTACTATTTACTTAACATTAGATGATAAATACTATAATATCTATATTATTTATTTAAATATATAACTGAAAGCCCCAGCCCGACTGCCTCACCTAGACCTTACAGAAGATCACAGCAAAATAATACTGCTTTGTGTAGTAGTAGTTGTTTGTAGTATAGTATTGTGTTCCTGTTGGTGAGTAAGGTGACCAGAGCTCCTGGGGGGATTGGGGATTGGGTCGGCAACGCGCTTGCGATGCTTCTGGTGTTGCAGGCGTCTATAAGCTGCGGTAATCGCTTACCATTAGGTGAGCCGTACGCTTGTTTACCGACCTAGTGACATAAAAAAAAAGTAAAGGCATTGATGCAATTATATATTAAGGCTAAGGTATGTAATTTAAGGTACTCAGAACGAATCAAAGTAAGTAAAAATCTTAAGAACTGTGTATAAATAAATAAATAAACGCTTCGAGCTCAACGACCCCCGGTAGGATTTTCTCCTGTGTCGGGGGTCCGGAAACACACACAATACACAAGCACAAACGCCCAGACCACAACAAACATCTGTCTGGCCAATACAAATGTCTGTCATGAGCGGGGATTGAACCCGCAGCGGCAAGCGCAATAGCCAGTGCTGTGACCGCTGCGCCGACGCGTCGCCATATCGCATAATTATGTTTGTTTACAACGATAAAGGAGTGCCGCACAATATTGGCGTGATGATAATAAAAAATTAATTTATTGAATGTTTGTCGTTTGTATTATCACTTACGATAAACAGTCTAAACTCATCGTTAAGAATTTCGCTAGGACCTTGAATGTTGAATATCTAAAGGTTTGTATTGTTGTAAAAAATTAAATGTTCAGAATACGTATTATGGTTCCGTATATAAAAATATTTTTTATTCCGAAGTATGAAGCACGAACGATCTGCGTGTACTGTACTGATCTTTTTAGGATTTTTAAATATTTGTTGGCTCCAAGTATTAAATTCATAATTTTTTTTTTATTGTCAATATCTGTGCGTGTTAGGATCTGATTAAAGGAACTCTAAATTTATGTTAACAGACAAGGAAGTAGTAAGATATATTAGAATCGCTCCAATAACTGCTTTACAAATACAATTTATACTATTGCAAAAAGAGGTGAATGGATTCTTAGAAATTAACAAAAAAAAAATATTATCGAAATTATTAAAAACTAGATATGCCCTGCAGTTTTATCCGAAGTAGATCTGCTTAAGAATGATTTGGTAACGATTTCAAATATATAATATGTATGTAATAATTTACTAATGACACGATTCATAAGGTAGACGATGTATCAAGATAGAAACGTACCTAGATCATTTTAAATCACAATTGCAAAAACCGCATTAAATTTCCAGCAGCAGATTTTTTGACATGCTGAAAGAATCAGATAGACTGACAAAAATTGTAAAAAATAAAATTATCTGGCATAAAGACCTTATGATACGTTCTTTCTTACAGACATTTTTGCCAGTTCCAATTTTATTATACGCATAGAAAATAGTGAAAAAGTAAAATACCTAAATGTTAATAATGGTAAAGCTTATTCATTCAATATTCAATTGTGGCGAAGTTTAAGAATCAGGAAAGCATAAAAATGTCAATTTGTTTTTTTCGTGCGTTTCGTTAGACACCGTGAAATTATGTAATTAAACTTTAAATGAGGAAATGGCAGCGTAATTGGTGACAAATGAAACTCAATATCACGAGTTGTAGATGCACGTTGAAAATTTTAAAAGAAACGTAAGCAAATATACGTACGTGTATCTCGTTCTTTTACAAGCTTTAGAAGTCTTGAGAATCTAGAGTAAGGAAAATACGGCTTCATTCGGACAAAGTTTTAGTTGTTTATATTTGAAGAAAGACAGGGGGAAATATTTTGCCTTCTGCAACTTGCAACTGCAACAAATTTTGAGCAGGCTAACTGAGAAGTATCAATGTCACAGAAGATGACAGGTTATACTGCTGTCGAGAAGTGTTATTTCTAGTAGTAAGGTAGCTAGAGCTCTTGTGGATGTGTTCATAGTTACAGTTGGCAATCTTTTTTTTCATACTAGTTGTATAAAAAATCGTATTTTAATCCTGTCCTGTCCCGTCTTTGTCCTCGTGAATGTGTAATGTATAACTTTAAAAACGTGTACGTGCCTCTGCGTTTACGCTTAGATTTATCATTGTTAAATTAATATTCAATCGTACTTTATATATGTAAAAGGGCGATTGCCGTATGGTTAATTAATTTGCTTTGATGCTAGCAAGTCGTTTCAAATTTATTGAAAATGAAACACCTTTTAAAAATAATACTTTTGAATGTACAAAATTACAATTTTGTCTGTCATGGAATGTCTGTGAATGTATAAGATGGTGCAGCGCGGTGATATAAATAAAAATAAATTGAGAAATTTTCTCGATGATATTTATTGGTTATTCATGACACTTCTTAATTATTTATGACATTTGGTTATCTTTGATAGTTGTTTCATATTTATGGAACTTTTTGATTGTTTATGATATTTATTGATTATTATTATTTATGAAATTTATGCTTTACGTTTTTTTTAATAGCCGCCTCTACTTTTGGATAATGTAGCATTCTGATAATGCACGAATTATCCTAAGGAGTATTCTGCGAATTAATTAAAAAGTAATTAATATGCATTTGCGAATCGGTTCCTACGTCGGTTCGATAACCGAGGGACGCGGAATTTGACATTATACCGAACGTAAATAACAGACACAATCGACCTTGTACTACTTTCGGCTAAATCTTATCACGCGTTCACCGGTCACATTGATTTTAAGTTATCACCTCTAACTGCTACCACCAGAGCATCGCTTTACTATCGAGTAATCTACTCGTAGTTTATTATTTAATTATATCTGATATTGCTAAACTTACAAGGTTAAAATAACTAACGGTTTTGTGTATCGTGTTTGTAAATATTAATTTATCGTAATTTTAACCGAGTGATAAAATCAATGTTTTAACGTTGTGTTGATGTTATGATATCAAATTCAGAAATTTCAATATGTGTTTGTCTACGTATGACTAAATTTTATATATAAAAAAAATTCTCATGTCACAATGTTAGTTAAAATACTCCTCCGAAACGGGTGGACAGTTTTTTTTATAAAATTTTGCGTACATATCGGTTAGGTCTGAGAATCGGCCAACATCTATTTTTCATACCCCTAAGTTATAAGGGGGTTAATAACGTATATGGCAAAATTACGTTTGCGGGGTCAGCTAGTAGCACAGATAAAATATTTAGGGCTGTTATTTCTATTCACTACCTGTGAATCTAAAAGCTTAACTTCATTAATTGAGGAATCACTTTTTGTCCTCTTGCTAGCCCTATCATCAACTTACGTGCCTAATAAACTCCATCATTAACCGGTACAGCAGGCCATTGAACTTGTCGTCGGATATAGAATACCGCGAATAGTTAATTAAAATTGACATAATTGATAGATGTTATAACTTTATGTAACACCATGCTTAACTTCGCGAATATTTTTTTTTCCTGGAACAAGGGATTATTTTACTAAAACATAACCCACCGAGAATTTTTTGTCGAGGATTTGTTTCGTATCCAAACGAAATACGAACTAATCGAAGTTTAAGAGTAGTAATTTGCAGTAAAATTAGTGAAAATCGATTAAATCGTTACTAGTAATTTAACCGCTAATAACTAACATACAGGTGCTTTTTGAAAACGTAAATTCAATAGGTAATAAAGTACTTGTAATTTGCAGTAAATCACGGAAATAATGGTCTATTTGTTGAAAGTTATATGAAATTATTTGTCAAGGAATAACCTTCGTGGATTGTTAGACGTAGAACCTTGTCACAGTTGTAAACATTATAGAAACATGCTTAAACTAGTTGAGTGATTTGTTTGAAATAATTAAATAAGGAATATTTTTTGTCTAATTTGAGTTATGATATGATACGCTTAAGCTTATACACTGTCTATAGTTCTATGTTAATGATATAAAACTGGTTTTTTTTTTAATATGGTCGATAATTTACACCCTGCGATGATGAATCAGCCGGGTAATTCCAAGACGTAGGTATTAATCGTATTATGTTGAAAAAATATATTCTTATACTCAATAGGATGAAATCCTGCGTCGAACACACAGAATAAGCATAAGTCCACCAAAATATGACAAACATTACTATGAATTAACATGGAAGCGTTTATTGGGAGCATAGATGTAACCCAAAATTTACAATATTATTAAAAAATTTAAATATACGACTTGGTCGGCAAACAAGCTTACGGCCCACTTGATGGTAAGCGGTTACCGTAGCTTATAGACGCCTGCAACACTAGAAGCCTCAGCGGAAGCCGTCTGGAAGCTCTGGCCACCTCTCACCACAATAACACAACACTACTTGGACCAGTATTATTTAGCTATGATGTTCAAATACAGTTAGTCAAATACAATATCATTCTAGGTTCGCTGATAGTGGTGAGTTCGGCGCTAGTCGTGTGGTTAACAAACTGGGAGTACAAATACTACATCGACCCGGCGCTCAGTATCGTTCTAGTCATTTTGATCCTCGCGTCTGTGTGGCCGCTACTAAGGGAGTCGGCGCTCATACTCCTCCAGACCGTACCTACGCACATACAGGTGAGGTGTTATACTTCATTGATTAATTTTAGGCTTCCGTACGTTAGCTTCGCCAGGCCTAACATAAATTTAGGTAATTTTTTTATATAACTAGGTCAGCAAACAAGCGTACGGCTAATCTGATGTTAGTGATTTCCGTAGCTTATAGACACCCGCAATACCAGAAGCATCGCATCTCTCTGATGTAAATTTGGTATTATATTTTGAACAGAACATTTCTTGCTGTGCCCTACCTCAGTTACTTACAAATTATAGCCTAATGTACAAAAAATAATTTAGTATATTTACGATCCAAGACCTTAATCAATTAAATCATTTTAACATCAAATATATTGTTTCACAGCAAGTAAACCAATCGATCATCAAATCTAACATTATAAAGAGTTGATAACTATGAGATGTGTACGTAATTTGTAACTCGTAAAGATAGCAAGTAATTTTTTACTCTATATTTTTGCTGTAGTTTATACAAAACAATTTTATTTTGAATATAATTATAATATAAACTGTTTTTAACCTGTTATAACTGTTAACTGTTTAATATAATATGTTACGTGGCCTCTTAATTGAAATACTACGTAATGTATTAATAATAATTTTTAAAAGAGTAACCTCATACTAACCGGTTAGTTTCCCGCCACTCTGTAGCACTATTTACTCGTACATTCTAAATCGATGCTTCAAATTAACTTTATTTACATTTAAAAAAAAAATAATGATACTGTATAATTTATTTATTTATTTAAGCATACTAACAATATACATATTTTTACATTGTTATAATAAGCACATTAGGTATACTGTATGGTCCTTAATACATATATCAATAACTAGCATGCATAACATTCAATTTTTTTTCAGCCTGCATAACACAAAATAAAACTATTAATTACTTAAAAAAAAGGATTACAAACGAGAATATAAAAAATATATGTAAAATATATGTATAATGATTCAAAATTGTTGTGAAGGTCGAATAAGTAGAGTAAATTTTTCCTTTTGATTTGATATAAATTTTACGTACATAGAACGTTTAACGACTTAATTAATTTTTCAATAAGTATATTTATTCGTCCTTTATTATTGTACTTATGTCGTATTATTATTGTACATATGTATAGTTATATTAGTAGTCTTGAGTCAAGTATTCATATTATACATAATATATGTGTATTATTATAAAATCCCAATTTAAAGCTTTCTTACCATATTGTCATCAGAAAATAATGACTTTTTCACTAGTGGGTTTGTAAGGTATGTGACTACATGACAATGTAAATAATTCAAGGAACTTCTAAACAAGTTTTTACTGGGAATATATCTGTTTGGATATCACATATTTGCGAAATGATAATAACCTAAACTGTTTGAAGTTCTAAACTTCGGTCTGTTCACGATACGGCACACTTATCGACAGTATCGTCATTGAAATATTAGACACTGTAATACCCGTGTGAATAATTCGCACTAAATAAGTAAAAAATTACCCGACCGTCAATCATGTTGACGTTGTTTCAAAATTAAAGCCGTCATATGTAATTTTATTATTTAATTAAATTACAAAAACAAAAGCAATAACAAATTTTTTAGTTGTGGATGCCGGTAGTGCAAGCAATTATCTATAAAATGATATATAACTTATGTGGAGTAATTGTGAGGTTTTTTCCAAAAAGGGAGCTAAACATCTTAACCGCACCGTTTCAAAACAGCTGTATAAAGAAACAAACCCCTGATACTCGATGGAGTTATGAAAGACCCGTTATCTACACCGCTATAATATAAATATAATAAAACTTGTTTTTAGTCGTAAAATCTGGGATATATGTTTATTACCGATACTTTACAATAGCTACTTCATAGATCACACAAATGATCTTACTTATTACATTACAAACATAGTCAATATATCACCGCGTACTTTTATTTTACATATAATATACACACACGGTCGTCTGTTCCCATGTTAAGCAACTTAATGCTTGTGTTACAGATAACAGCCGACTATTTATAGCTAAATATATATTTTTTGATAAATATACATAGAAATAATAGTATATAAATACACATATTGCACCCAGACACAGGCAGGAATCGAACCCGCAAAACGGCCGAATAGAAAGCAGGGCATTTTAAGTTACTAGGATCACAACAAACAAGCAATAAATTGTTTAGATATAATACACGATAGTTTATGATCTATAGGTTATTATGATTCAACAGGTAGACGCGATACAAAGGCGTCTGCTGGAGAAAGTGGACGGTGTCCTCGCAGTGCACGAATTCCACGTGTGGCAGCTTGCTGGAGATAGAATCATCGCCAGCGCCCACATTAGGTGAGGAAACTATCATTTAGGAGTTCTTCATAATTATCTTATGGATATCTATAATATAAAAATGAGTCGCTGAATGTGTTGCTAAGCGCAAAACTCGAGAACGGTTGGACCGATTTCGCTAATTCTTTTTTAAAAATGTTCCTTGAAGTACGAGGATGGTTCTTACGGAGAGAAAAATTCTAAAAAAAAAATTAAATTTCCTGAAAAAGTCTAAAAACAACACTTTTCTATACTCCCATACAAAAGATTTGTGATAATACTTAAAAGTCAATTTGAACTTTAATACCATACGATAAAGTTTGTGTTAGGCGATACGAAGTTCGCCGGGTCAGCTAGTTTATAATAATAATAATAAATACATCACACTCAACGGCCCCCAAGCATTTTCTCCTGTGTCGGGAGTCCGAAAGCACAACACACGCACATTCGTCCAGATCACGAGAAACATCTGTATATGGCTAATACAAATGTTTGTCATGAGCGGGATCGAACGCGCTACCGCAAGTGCAACTGCCAGTGCTGTGACAGCTTTTAAGTTCTTTATTAACCGACTTCCAAAAAAGGAGGAAGTTCACAATTCGATTGTATTTTTTATGTATGTTAGTTAGTACATAACTCCTCAGAACTTTTTCCTGGGTAGACTGATTTCGATAATTTTTTTAAATCAAAAGCTGGTGTGTGTCACGTGGTCCCATTTAAATTTAATTGCGATCTAACTTTTCGAGTTATCTCTGTATTATTAGATAATCTAAAAATCTGTATTTACTTGACTAGTTTTTCGTCGACCTACTTTGTTATACCGCATAACTTTTCACTGGGTTTACCGATTTTGATGCTTCAGCCTGTAATATCCCACAGCTGGGCATAAGCCTCTTTCCCCATGTAGGATGATCAGAGTTTAATCCAATACTCTGCTCCAATCCGGGTTGGCGAATATATTACCTACTACGTACGAGTGACGATCGCTATCAGGTGTTCACGATAACAACCGGGACCGACGGCTTAACGTGCTACGATTTTGATGTTTCTTGTTTTAATCGAAATCGGCTACTTGTCGGGTAGTCCATATAAATTGGATCAAGATCTAATGACTACTTTTTGAGTAATCTTTGATAACGCGTATTTAAGTATATTTTCGTCTACCTACGTTACTTATCGATGTAATTGAAATCGTTTTTTTTAACCGACTTCCAAAAAAGGAGGAGGTTCTCGATTCGACTGTATTTTTTTATGTATGTTATATCAGAACTTTTGACCGTGTGGACCGATTTCGACAATTTTTTTTTAATCGAAAGGTGGTGTGTGCCAATTGGTCCCATTTAAATTTATTTGAGATCTAACAACTACTTTTCGAGCTATATCTAATAATGCGTTTTTACTTGACGCTTTTTTCGTCGACCTACGTTGTATTACACCACATAACTTTCTACTGGATGTACCGATTTTGATAATTCTTTTTTTTGTTGGAAAGGAGATATCCCAAGTTTATTACCATGATAAGGAAACCAGGATCTGATGATGGGATCCTAGAGAAATCGGGGAAAACTCTTGAAAATCCGCAATAACTTTTTACTGGGTGTACCGATTTTGATAATTTTTAATTTAATCGAAAGCTGATGTTTATCATGTGTTCACATATAAATTTTATCGAGATCTGATAACTACTTTTTGAGTAATCTTTGATAACGCGTAGTTACTTGACTATTTTTTCGTCGATCTACGTTGTATTACTCGTCGATGTAATGTGTGCAGTCGGTTTTTTTTTCGTTTGCGAGCAAACCCAATTATTTTTGTTCGTTTGTGAGCCAAAACAATTATTACGAGTAATTCTGACAAACTTTCTGGCGTACTGTTTAAGAAAATGTATCGGAGTAGTCGCAAGTCTTAGTATTGCTACTAGGGAGGAGAAATTTAAACTATTCTGACAAATATATGTCTAGGCTTCGATATAAGCTTGATGATAATGAATAATTATATTTAGAAATACAGATAACATCACCACACCGTGCACGTACAAAAATGATATTTGTAATGAAAATTAAATGCTTAAAAAGTAGCAAATTTTGATAATGAGAGGATTTTATTGTCTTCTGATAACACGACAGTCCTTGTTCGTAATTTTATCGATACAGCGAAATGTCTCTTGCAACGTTACCCGCAGTAGTTTCGACACGTTCTCGTTTACTTGAAATGTAATAAGTAGGATTATTTAAATCCGATTAGACAGTGTGTCATATGAATGACCGATAGCTATGTTTTGAATTTACTACTATATTAATTGTTTTATAGAAATAGCAGAGTTTCTGATAGCTATTGTTTTGTACGTTAGTCTATTCGTATTAAGAAAATGATAACTCATCGCTGTCACTCAGTAAGCCAAGCCCCTGGACCAATTAAATTACAACGCTTGTCTGAAATTTTTCCTTCTCAGCCTTACATGCGAATGTATTTTTATTTTATCGATAGCCCATATTACAGTCAAATTTCTTTTAAAACAAGCCTCATTCTCAAAAACAACAAGAGTGAAAGTTTATTATTTTTATGTATGGTTCTTTATTTGTGCGAATCCTCACACATACATCTAACCTATTTTTAAATAATGAAGTTATTTACTACTCCTCGTATAAAATCAATAAATCTAAGGTTGAAATCAACACATTTGTTTAGAAAACAGATTTTTTTCAAAAAATTGAAATATACTAATATAATCCCTAATATTTAGTTTTTATTTTAGGTTAACACATTCGCTTTAAAGTTTCATAAAAAGCTTTAAAATTTCGTTAAAACTCATTCATTAAAAGATACCTTATAATTAAAATTGCTCTTTCGAACGCAGCACTGCAGGCGACTGAATACAATTCATAATATAAACATGAACATTTATCCGATGTGTTTTCAACATTTTGAAACTATTTCTTTATACTTTTGGCGTAATTCCAAGAGCCTTTGTCCCGAAATGAGTGTCAGTGAACCAAGCGCCGACGTATTTATATGTCTGGTTTTGAACACGATAAATATATATATTTTTATTTATACTGTACTTATCTAGATCTAAATTTGCATGTAATAAATTAATGTAATTATAGATAAAGATAAATATTTGGTTTAGTTTGTACGAAACGGAGAAGCACGATTGACGCTTTCATAAAGGGTTCCGTAACCTCTTAATATCAAACGTAAAACGCCAATCCTTTCTTTTTAGAATTCTTTTATATTAGGTTTATTATTATTATTATTTTTATAACGATCGCAGAAATGTTTACGTATGTACAATTCAAAATATAAAGATCATTGACAACAATACGATTAGATAGAGCCTTAGAACTACTCCATTAGACATACTTTAGATATAAAAATTTTAAAAACATAATTAATTATATAAAATTATTGATATTACTCTTTTACAAATCAATAGGGTATTCTAAAAAGTCTTGTCCGGAATAGATTTACTATCTTTATAAAATAACGATAAAACTATTCGTGATACATTTACATATTTAACGGGATCAAGCTATATATAAAAGTTTTATCAAAATGCCTCTTCATAGTAACGACGTGCCTATTTTTGTTTAATGTCATTTCCATAATGTTTACCTCGCAAAACTTTGGCTATATTGTGAAAAAAAAAGAGAAGATAGAGAAAGTATTATTCGAATATTACAGCAATAATGTTATTGATGTGATTGGAGAATGAACAAATAGAACAGGTGAATGAGTGCGTATTTGGGTTCAAAGTTTACAAGAGGTGGAAAGTGTGAGATATTGAAAGAAGAGTGAATACAGGAAATGGGGTGAATGGAGCTTTTTTAACCGACTTCAAAAAAGGAGGAGGTCTGTCTGCTGCGTCGTTTATGAACCGATTTTGATAATTCTTTTTTTTTTTGTTGGAAAGGAGATATCCCTAGTTTGGTACCATGATAACGAAACCAGGATTTGATGATGGGATCTCAGAGAAATAAGGGAAACTCTCGAAAATCGGCATAACCTTTTACTGGGTGTACCGATTTTGATGATTTTTAATTTAATCGAAAGCCGATGTTTATCATGTGGTCACATTTAAATTTCATCGAGATCTGATTACAACTTTTGGAGTAATCTTTGATAATGCGTATTTACTCGACAATTTTTTGTCTACCTACGTTGTATTACTTGTCGATATAATTAAAGTCGGTTTTTCTTCGTTTGCCCGCAAACACAATTATTTCCTTTATGAGCAGTCGGAAGGTGTCTAAAAAGGCTCGTTTGGCTGTGCACGAGGGGGTATTGGTCCCAACACTTATGTACGGAAGTGAAAGTTGGGTATGGCAGAAGAAACATATGAGCAGAATAAATGCAGTTGAGATGAGAGCGTTAAGAAGTATGATAGGAATTAAACTCAGTGATAGAATAAAAAATAGTGAGATAAGGAAACGTTGTGGTCTGAAAGAAGATGTAGTGACAAAAATTGCCAAAGGTATGCTCAGATGGTTTGGCCATGTTGAGAGAATGAGTGAAGAATGATTGACGAGAAAAGTGTTTAAGGCGAGTCTGAATGGAAGGGTTGAAAGGGGTAGACGTTGGACAAAGCCTCCGGGACCCGGCATAATGGTGGGGTGGCCTCGCTCACAACAAGGCCACCTCCAGACGTATGGGGTCGTGTCGTCCGGCCGGCCGAAGTCCCCCAACTATCGGCCGTAGACCTAGGCGAACCTAAACCGAAAAGCATGTATGAAGGGAATAATGAAAGCGGAAGAACCGAAAGAAGTATGTAAGGATCGTAGCAAGTGGAAAGAAGTGGTCTCTGCCTACCCCTACGGGAAAGAATAATAATTAGTTTTCTGGCGTTGACTTTTTTATACAACTAAGTCAGCAAACAAGCGTACGGTTCACCTGATGGGTTTTTTTAAATAATACATATTGATTTCGATGGTGTCTTTTTTATTTCCAGGTCTTAAGATTCTCATTCCAATTAGAGTAACCGTATAACTGTAAAAAATATCTTATAATTTTTAAGATTTAATCACGATTTCAGAAAAAAATATATGTTTAGTAATTTTGTTAAAAGGAGTGAATAAATAAATTATTATTAATTTTATTATTATTTATCATTAATTGAATTAAATGAAACACGATACACTTTTTACGCAATTTTTATACTGGTAATGGTATTGATGTTATAAATGGAAAATCTTATCGAGTAAATTTGTTTATTTCGTTTTCATCTTGATAACTTTGGAAGTGAATGTGCATTGTGTTGAAAGTTAATGGAGTTATATATTTACGTACGATTGTTTTAATAACAGTGAATCATTCCTTTGTTTTAAACGTCGGCGCATGTTTTGAATGTAATAGATCACTGTGTGATATGACAAACCGGTTGTAAGTTAAGAATGAGATTATTTTATGTTTTTATACATACTTTAAGGAACATAATTCAACTAATTAGAAAAACATGTATTTTTTATATTTCATTTTGTTGCTATTATGACTAATGCGAAGGGATGAATGTATATATTTTTTGTTATTTAATCACACCTGAATTGCTGAACGGATTGTGAGGAAACTTGGTATGAAGTTATTATTGGTACGAATCAAAAGGATAAACCCGCAAGACAGAAACTCAATGTAAATTTATCAAATGTCTTGATTAATGTATTTCATTGTTATAGGTGTAGAAATTTATCAGAGTATATGAAGATTGCGGAAAAAGTAAAGGAATTCTTCCACAACGAAGGAATTCACTCCACGACCATACAACCGGAGTTCGTGGAGCTGCCCCTCGATGGAAACGAGGTATGTATATTATTTACTTAGTGCATGCGATAATTAGCAAATAAAATAATCATTTGTTTCATTGATAGTGAAAAATAAATAAATGTGCAATTAATTGATTTAACTACTGATTTTAATAGTTATTTACATCACAACCCAATTGTTTAATTAGTAATTATAATTATTCTACTCATTTACATGATATTGCACAATTGGTTTAAGCATTACGAATAACTGTTTTTAAAGAATAGTTTTACAGTATTATTCTATAGATAATCCCTCTTTTTACATGAAACAACTGAATCGTATTATGATAGGTAATATAGCCTATCTAATATAAAATCTGCCACGACATTGTCAAATTTTTATTACGTTTTAAATCCTATCTAATAAAATTGTGAATAATAGTAATAATGTGCTCAAAGGCATAGACAAAGTTATATACAACCGTAGAGGTTACGCATGCGTAATTAATGTTGCTTGTAAGTATTGACACATATTTCTAGTAATCTCTATATACTAACCATTTTGATATAAAGGCGGCGCTATCATTACAGCCTATACAGTCCACTGTTGGACATAGGCCTCCACAAGTTTACGCCAAAAATAACGTGAACTCATGTGTTTTGCCCATAGTCACCACGCTAGGCAGGCGGGTTGGTGACCGCAGTACTGGCTTTGTCGCACCGAAGACGCTGCTGCCCGTCTTCGGCCTGTGTATTTCAAAGCCAGCAGTTGGATGGTTATCCCGCCATCGGTCGGCTTCTTAAGTTCCAAGGTGGTTGTGGAACCTTGTTATCCCTTAGTCGCTTCTTACGACACCCACGGGAAGAGAGGGGGTGGCGTTAAGGCGGCGCTAACTTCGTCATAACTTGAATGAAAAGGATATGTTGGTAGTCTTAATCTTTGTTCATACAACATATAATTGAGGTTGCTCGCAAACGAAAAAAAACTGACTTCAATTACATCGTCAAGTAGGTACTACAACGAGATAACTCAAAAAGTACTTGTCAGATCTCAATCAAATTTAAGCGCGATAGAAGCATGTGACGTGTATCAGCTAAAAAAGTGTGGTATATAACGACTATATGACACGCACTACCTTACGATTAAAAAAATAACCTTAGACCCACCCACACCCAGTCAAAAGTTCTGAGGTAAAAAAAAAAATTCGAATTGAGAACCTACTTTTTTAAAGTCGGTTAAAATAGGATTATAAATAGGAAGAGGCCTATGCCTAGCAGTGGGATATTACAGGCTAAAGCGCGTTTCACGAGTAACTGAAGTAGGGCACCGCAGGAATTTCTTGCTCAAAATATGGAGCAGCCCGACTGGGGAAGTACCTCGACCTTACAGAAGATCACAGCTAAATAATACTGCTTTCAAGCAGTATTGTGTTACTGTTGGTGAGTAAGGTTAAGCAACGCGCTTGGGATGCTTCTGGTGTTGCAGGCGTCTATAAGCTACGGTAATCGCTTACCATCAGGTGAGCCGTACGCTTGTTTGCCGAAATAGTGATATAAAAAAAAACGGTTGCTCTAATTATAAGCAGCACTGCACTCATAGACACAAATCGTTGTCGATAGATAGTCAGCGGAGCGTCGGCGGAGGCCCCGTGCGCGCTGCACTGCCCGCCCAACGACCTCTGCCACAACGCCACTTGCTGCGGCCCCAACCAACAGGTAACTCACTCTCACTCTCACTCCTACGCTTTTATTTACTCTCACTTTCTCTCCTTCTCTTTCCCAATCTCTTACTCAGCTAGTTTTTTTTTAAATATCTTTATTAGGGACTTTTATACATATGCACATGACAGTCCTATACTAAACTTATCTATTATAAAACAAACAATTTTAACATTTTTAAATAAACTAAATTATATTACTAAATTATTACTAGATCTTAACTTAATACTACTAATTACAAACTCTAGTATAAATTTGGCATATTGGTACTCAGCTAGTTCCTAATGGCAGCTCTACACCTAAAATTGTTTAAGTGATTGAATTCCATTGTCCGTAATTATATTAAATGGCGATAAAGTCCGATAAAGGATACTATTTTTCCAAATAAAATCAAAATTAATAAGTTTGATGATCTTGTGGAAACCCGATTGTACGTAAAAATAGCTATTTTGAAAATAAAAAATAATGTTACCAATAAATAAAATATATTCAACTGGCATTGATATGAACTAATTTTTCATTACAAATAACGTCATGTTGAAATAAACTCATATTTTATGATTTGAAGTAGGATCGTCACGACTTAATAGTTAATCTAACGGCTTGACTAAAAAGTTATGAATTTAAAAACTGCTCTTTAAGCTATTCTTGTTTATCTTAAAAATAACTAAATCAATAATTAATTCTGAATTTTATCAATTTTTTTTGAACATCAAAACACAAAGAACTCAGCACTCACTTTAGCCTATCGCAGTCCACTGCTGGACATAGGTCTCTCATAGGACAAGTTCGCGCCAAAAATGGCGTGAACTCATGTGTGTTACCAATAGTCACCACGCTGGGTAGGCGGGTTGGTGACCGCAGGGCTGGCTTTGTCGCACCGAAGACGCTGCTGCCCGTCTTCGGCCTGTATATTTCAAAGGTGGTGAAACTGTGTTATCCCGTAGTCGTCTCTTACGACATCACGGGAAGAGACAGGGTGGCTATATTCTTTACTGCTGTAACCACACAGCACACAAAGAACAATTCCTATTTATTTTTTCGATGAAGATGAAAACGAAAAGCGATATGATACAAATTATCATGAACATATTTTTCTCTTCCCACACAATGATATAAAAAATACCATTTTCGCTCAAATTTACATACAAATACATTAACGATGCTAAAATTTTTAAAAACGTACTAATGCTTTCTAAAAGAACTTTCTTATACCTTATATGATTAAAAAGCTCTAAAATTGTAACAGTTAACACAAATCTAGCTTGGTTTGGCTAAATTGATCTCCTAAGAACTTTAGAAATTCAAAGTTCCTTTTGTAAAAAATAAATCATGTTTTTTCTGACGTATCAAAATATTTGCCATGTTTTGCCAATGCTCAATGCAAGGGTTAATTTAGCACTTTTTTCTACACTAGGTGAATGATTTTGTTGATGATAAATGATGAGAACGATTCAAACAATCTACTACTACTACCACCTTACTTTCTTCTACTACTACCTTTTTTTTTATTGCATTCCCTATCTTAACCTTAACGAGTGGGAAATGTCCATTACTGCTAATCATAATTAAAGATAATGCAAAAATTGTCTTAAAGTAATCACGGTTTTATATATAACATTTTCTTATATACGTTTATTTTTAACGGTTTCTTTACGTTTGTGTCTTTTGGTATACAACCTGAATAATTATATTTTATCATTGCTCCAGTGCTACTTACCTATATTCATCAAGTATTATACAGTCGGTAACTAATCAGTTCTACGTATTCCTATCGCCTTCTTATCTTATAAAGGTTGAATAAGAATTGGAAACTATAAATACATACATTTTTTTCAATTTATGAGATACGTTCACAATTTACTTACATCAAGAAATGGAGGTCACGGCTAAGTTACAAAATTAAGAGGAAAGGGTACCGGGTCTTTCTCCATACAAACGTAGTCGACTGTTTTCTCCCTGGATAATGACACTAGATCAAATATTTTTGTGACATAGAACTCTTTGCTGCCATGACCATGCCCCTATGTTTTGATTTTTTTCATATTCTTATTATCATAGGAATTAGGAGACTTCAAAAACTCGAAATATTGCATAATTTTTTGTACATTTTCAGACACTCATTAAAAAAAATATATGCATATTTTCAAAAAAATAAAAACATAGGGGCATAGCCGAAGTCTTCTTTTATTTTCTAAAAAAAAAATTTTAAAAAAATTGCCATGTTTTGAGGAGAAAACAGTCGACTACGAAACACTGTTTTGGTCAAAAATTATATACCTAAAACGGTCTGAGCTGCAGTTGTCCCTTTCTTGCTTTTTGGGGGATAGGTCTGGGGGAGGAAAGGGTCAAAGCAATACGTATATACGCCAGCGAAGTGATGCCTCATAGTCGACAATTATATCGATACACTAGTGATGTTATTTTTAGTCGATATTTTCTAAAATTCGTATTAACAAAATTAAATAATTTCTCTTTTCATAACTACAATAAAACCGTATTTGTATATGCTGTTTTTATTGTAACACTGTGCAAACCTGGGCTAACGAAGGGTTTCGCTAACAAATAACAATGATAATTATGGTAAATAACTGTGTTGTTTGTTTTTGGTATCAAATGAAAGGCTCAATACAAGGATTTCAAAAAAGTGTATTATGATTATTATTACCGTAATACTAATAAAAAATACAATAAGAAAGTTTAAAAAATTAGGACTGCTCTTTCCCATGCCTATGCCAAGCAAGCTGCGAGCCGCGCTTCTTCCTCGCCTCCTAGGCGAAAAACAACTTCGGGGTTTACTCTTTCCAATATATTTTTTTATCAATTTCGGAATACTCTGTAAAAAGCTATGCATGGTCAAACATAAATAAATATAGGCACGTAGCGACTTTAGAACCTCCTCTGTTTTTTTTTCATCGGTAAAAAATTGCTTAGCTGTTATCTTGACATTACTGAGGAGCAGATTATTAAATTTGGTCGAATCTATGTACCTATGCGATTCGTATTTGGACTTCGCAAATAGAATCATATTTCTGAATTGCGTAAAAAACTCAAGTGGCCCCACTAGCGTAACATTCCTTGGAACCCCGGAAACCTTGGGGCCCTGTATCAAAATTAGTGGGGGGGGCAGGCAAATGATGGGTAAAGATTTCTCACAAAAAATGCTTGCATTGAATTAAAATAAATATTTGTTGATTATAAGTTATAACTTCCTCCTAAAATAGACAATAGTGAGTGTAGTCTGCTGTAGCTGTTCCTGTTCCATCGAAATCCTCAGGTAATTTTTTATCAGTTTTAGTTTTGAAAAACATCAAGTTAATACCTCCGGAAAATTGGATGCAAGGCTATTGAATTTTATCAGTAATAATTCCATGAGTTCTTTAATGGAATGGATGTTTTGAATTTCGGATTTTAAGCTAATTTAAAGAGCTTGTAGTTCCAAGCTGGAGAGTTATTAGCCTTGACCTGCAGCAATAGATGCGGGGAATCGTTCGCTTCAGCCTGTGAGGCCAATACTATTAGTGAATTCCTATGAATCTTCCGCATCTATATGGGGGATTCACAGGCGCATAACCTGAAGAAGAAATTCAACGCTGCCTCCAGATCTTACAGGTAGTAAATCGCTAGGGCAAAGTTCAAACACAGCAGAATTGGCGAGAGACTATTGGGCTTTCCAAATGGAACCCATGCCTTTTGTTTCTTACAAAAGCTGTCGAAGGTAACTTTTTTTAGTCTACACTTCCATCATTGCGCGAACCTGAAGGCTCTCTGGCATATTATGCGAAAAAGTAAGCGAAATTCTTTGCACTCTTTTTGCGTCGAATTCAACTCTTGACGATGAGGGAAAAGCATCACCGAGCATTCCACGGTGCGAACACGCGATGCGTAATGTGCACTATGAGCAGTGTCGTTTGTCGTGTTCTGCATTCTTTCGATGTCAAGAAGTCTAGTGGTGCTAATTGTATCCACCAGTGGTTTGCAACCAATGTGCGAGCTTCGTGCGCAATGTTTCCGCGTACATTCAAAGTGTGGAATGACCTTGCTAAAATTTGGGGGTTTTAAAGCGTCTAGTGTCTACATCTTTTCTCTAAAGGCCATGGACGACGGTAGCCGTTATAAACCAGATGGCTTCGTCTGCTTGTGGGCCCCATTCTTATATAAAAAAGATTAATTCATTGTTCATAATGATTAACTGAATCCCGAAATAAACGATACAGAATGTTATCAACAATTGGGCGCACGCTTGACTCGGATAAAAGGGGACTGCTTTTCAGACTTCAGTCATTTCTGAAGTTAAAACTCTATAGGTATGTATGACAGTTTTTTTATTCTTTTTTCCAGGAAGCACAAGATTAAGTGACATTGTGGATAACATTTTACTAATTTTTGCTTACACACCTTAGGGGCCCTGTAAATGGGGGGCCCCATATCATTGATACGGCTGATACGGCAGTAGTTACGCCCTGAGTGGCACCCAATTCCCTACTTCGGGAATACGTATATTCTCAACTTACTTTACTCTATTCTTTTTAATCCTGTTGTACCTGCTTATCTAAAACGACGATTTAAATTTCTTAGTGATTCCAATGAACGCAGTTTTCGTTCTGAGGAAAGCTTACTTCTTGAATTTCCCTCTCACTCCTCTTTCGTTTATACTAAATCTTTCACTGTTCAAGCTTGTCGACTTAGGAATTCTATAGACGTGTAAATTCGGTTTCTATTTTTAACCGACTTCCAAAAAAGGAGGAAGCTCTCAATTTAACTGTATTTTTTATGTATGTTACTTCAGAACTTTTGACTGAGTGGACCGATTTCTACAATTTTTTTTTTAATCGAAAGGTGGTGTGTGTCATTTGGTCTCACTTGAGTTTATTTGAGATCTAGCAACAACTTTTCGAGTAACATAAATATTACATTTTTACTTGACTATTTTCGTCGACCTACGTTGTATTATACCGCATAACTTTTTACTAGGTGTACCGATTTTGATAATTTTTAATTTAATCGAAAGCTGATAATTATCGTGTAGTCATATTTAAATTTCATCGAGATACATTCATGATAACAAATTTTTGAGTAATCTTTAATAACGCGTATTTACTTGACTATATTTTCGTCTAACTTTGTTGTATTACATCATGTCGATGTAATTGAAGTCGGCTTTTTTTCCTTTGCGTACAAGTCGAACTCGGTCCACCCACTCAAAAGTTCTGAAGTTACATATATACAAAAAAAAAGAAAAATACAGTCGAATTAAGAACCTCCTCCTTTTTTGGAAGTCGGTTAAAAATCAATCTGATACGTATTATTATTTTCTGTTGGTGTTCAATAAAGTGTATTGTTATGTTATGTCATGTTAATCAACCACTTTTTAAAAAAATTTAATCGATTACGTAATTTGCCTAGCTAAAAAAACATAAATAAAATAATAATTGAAAAAGTCGCCTTCATGATTTTTGTAAGAGTACAGTACATAATGTTTGAAATTGGTGTGATTTATTTAGCTATCTTTGTGTAATTATTGAATTTTTATCTTGTTCCAGCTTTTTCAATTGACTTTCTAATAGTTGTTCTTCACGCAGGCGGCTTTTCTTGTTTTTTTTTTAATTATAATATTATTTTTAACCATTGTTATATCGCCGCAATTATATGTTAATTAATTTATATAACCTATACCTATGTATTAATAACTGCGACAAACATGACATTACAAATTATATAGGTACTACGGCAAACATTTTATACTGTGTATGTACTACATTACATATATATACTATACTTACACTATGTACTACATGTATACACTATAATTATGTATGTATTTCATTACCCATTCTTACACACACCTCAACCATGTAATTACATACCTAATTCATAAATAAAGTACCTAAGTATTTCGATAATTACCCACAAAAATATAGACATGTATCAAGTCACAAAGAGTATCCAAGTCAAAATAATAAAACATAATAATAAGTAGTTTACGAAATTCAATAATAGTAAGCCGAGTTACAGCAATAGCAGAACAAATTCAATAAAACAAGCCAAATTCAGAAAAATAGCACTATGCGCTATATGTACTCGTAGTCAATATATATAGCTGAATAGCCGGCGCACGCACACTAACAACACGACAGTCACACATAGAAAAAACGGGGCGGAGATGGCGCGGGGCGCGGTAGCGGCATGCAGCGCGACAGAAACATTTTATTCAAATACCTATTTTTGAAAAGTCTCTTCGGTACCCTTTCCTCTTAAACATAGGTCAAGAAATGTAGTCTCGCGTGACCAATTCCTAACTTACTGTCAGTATTACCCCTCTACAAGTCACAATCGGATTCCTTATATTTAGAAATAATGAAGCTCTCTTAATACAAACAACTTCCGTGCAGTGGATTCTAAAATTATTAGAACCTTACTAAAATCTTGGACATATTTTTTGGGATTGCAATCATTCTTTTACTGTCACTTCCATACGAAATTTTACACTTTTTTAACACTTACATGTCCTTTATTGAAATTAGGGTCAGATTTTTATCTATTAATGTCACTTAAATTTTCCAAATCAGAATTTTCTTTTATTAAAAAGTAACTGTAAATAAGCATTAAATTAAATTTATTATACGAGCACTAAGAAACTACGGCACTAAAGAATTTAGCTACCCCCTCTCTTCCCGTGGGTGTCGTAAGAGGCGACTAAGGGATAACAAGGTTCCACAACCACCTTGGAACTTAAGAAGCCGACCGATGGCGGGATAACCATCCAACTGCTGGCTTTGAAATACACAGGCCGAGGACGGGCAGCGGCGTCTTCGGTGCGACAAAGCCAGTACTGCGGTCACCAACCCGCCTGCCCAGCGTGGTGACTATGGGCAAAACACATGAGTTCACGTTATTTGTGGCGTAAACTTGTGGAGGCCTATGTCCAGCAGTGGACTGCATAGGCTGTAATGATGTAATGATATCCATAGAACGGATAGCAACAGTACTTATGACAAATATATTTAATTTTTCGTATTTAGAATTTTCTTTCAGAACTATTCTAGTGACCTTCCCAAAAATGTAAACAAAACTAACTAACGATTAAAGTATTGTATTCCATTTCGAAGAAAGGTTGACTTTAATGAGTCTTTCAATACTCATTTGCATTAACCTGCGTATGATAAAGCGTTGTAAAATGTTTCTGAATACTTTTTGGTTTTTGTGCGAAACTGCGATAAAAATCTTGATCATGCGCTTGCTTTTGTTCGCGTGCAAATTACGTCTTTAAAATATACCGATTATTTTGAAACATTTACTGCACGTAGATTTAACTCGTCTACCAACCATTACTTGCCTCGATGTAATTGCATGCTATTTTGACATTCATAATTTTTTGTTTTTAATTTAATAACTAATACTGACACAATGAATAATATGTCAAAAAGATATATTTATCATGTTTGTTGTTGGTTATTTTGAGTTTCTGATTGTCGGCACTACTGCAAATACTGTGATCACGAGTGCACTCAGTAACCATAGCGCATAGTGTTATTGAACAAAAAAAATTTTAACCTACTATAATATTAACGCCACAATAAACACGAAAATTGCGAGGACGGAGAAATTTCGCACACTTATATAGAGAAAGAGTGCAGAATGCTAATATTTTTTTAACATAATGCATAAACATTAAATCAATAAAAAAAAAAACATAACGCACGCGCACACGCACACATATATACTATTTTGGTTATTATTATAGAAGTAGTCTTTGACAACATAACCTCAATAATGTTCAAACTAATAATTTAAATTAATTGCGGTCGAATTTCGACCACTTTGCGACCACAATTTATAACAAAAACCCATTGACATGTTTAAAAAAAAGTAACAATTAAATTCTTACCGACTTGTCTTGGCAGAATCTACATTCCAAATCGGTGCTAGCTTTACATTAGTAAAATAATTTAATAACTAATGATGTTATAAAATAATGATGTACAAGTCATTTTGAATTATATTTAAACAAAGTTAATTTTTTCAATATATTTTTTTAACACTTATTATTACAATTTTATACATATTTATAATTCGCAACTTTAAATACAGCTTGATAATTAATTGTTGTATAAGTCATATCCAAGTGGGAAAATGGCAAGAATAATTCTATATCATTTATTTAATAATAATTGATACGTTGTTTCAAAATAAAAAGAAATGAGTTTCACTGTAACCATATTTTGGTTATGAAAATCTGAATGGTTTATTTTTTTTTATGCAGGAGTGAACGTAGTGGAAATCCCCAAAAACTCTTCTTTATTATTTCAGTTTTTCGCTTTAGACACAATAAGGGTACGCTAATATTTTTCAAGGAGATCGTCTAATGTTCGGGACAAACTGCCGTCCTCCGACATCGACTTTTGAAGAGTTTATGTGAGACTATTACCTCGATCAGTGAAGATTATTGATATTTTTATGTGAATATAGATGTGATATTTTGTTAATTTGTACAAATATTGTTCAATTTTATTGTAAAAAAAATCAATGTTAGTTTTTTACCTTAATGGCCAAAGTGTACTTTTTGTATGATAAAATATACTAAAAACAGTAAAATATGTATGCTTTTGATTTTTCTACTATACGACACAAAAAAAAAAAAATTTGAAGTTTACCTACTAATATCTAATATATAAAATTCTCGTGTCGCGGTGTTTGTAGTTAAACTCCTCCGAAACGGCTTGACCGATTCTCATGAAATTTTGTGTGCATATTGGGTAGGTCTAAGAATCGAACAACATCTATTTTTATACCCCTAAGTTATGGGGGGGGGGGGATAAACGTGGTTGAAAACATATATAGCAAAACAATGTTTGCGGGGTCAGCTAGTATAATTATAAAAACGAATCAAGAGCTCACAGGAAATTTAAAAAATATATATCACATGGATAACCAAATAATATTAAATTGAATCTTTAAAGATTTAAAATAATTTAAAAGAATTAAAACAAATCACTGTAATACGAATTACATAGTAAGAATTGAGTAGCATGAAGTATGATACAATACCTCCTCGTCACTGATAACGTATCGATTTTTAGATATTCGTTGTTAACTAACAATTGTATAATTTTGTACCAACTAATGTTATAAATTATAATTTCAATATACCTATTACACATTACTAATTATTATACATATATTTATGTTTTTGTACATAACGTTTTTACCATAATTTACCATGACATAAACGATTTTTACAAGTATAATTATTTTGACAGGTAAATTTTTTAAGTGTATATTATCTGTGGATGAATACATTATCTGTGGTATGATTCATTTAAATTCAAATGAGAAGGAATTTTAAAATGTATTATTTTAAAATTGCTTTGTCGGCAAGAAATTACAAAGAATACTTCGACAAATAAATACAATATTTATTATTAGAATGCTACTTAATGCTTGTATTGACCGTTGTAATTTTTTATGAGTAATTTTCTGAAATTGACTTGACCTTTCGTTCTATGAAAATTATAGTTACATAGTCTGCAGTATACCTATCAACGTTATTAAATTGTTAAGTATTTTACTATGAATCAAAACGAATGATGACTTAAACAATTTTATTTTCGTAATAAATAAAGTATTTGTTTTCCGATGTGTACATACTATGTGTATGCGTGCCCGAATCCGAAAGGACTACGATTTTTGAAAAATACTCTAAGTTTTTGGATGTTATTTAACAAGGTGACTTATTATTATTCTGACATTAATAAGAAAATAGTTACCATATCACTAGAGCCCGCTTCCTATATTTAAAAAAAAAAAAAAAAAACGAATCGTTTTGCTAATTTAATTCGTTGGTAAGTCGTTTTTGGATAAGGGAAACCGACCTAAATTAGATTTAGTTAACACTAGTTTTGAGCGTATCATTCACAGTAATGTAAAATTTCCATTTAATTCTAAAACATTTATGTGTAAATGTATTTGTGTGTATGTGTGTGTGTGTGTGTCCAAAATACTTAAATACGTATTTCATGCATTTCATTATTATTATTCATACATATTCATCTTGTGACTAATCCATTGCCGAGTTACAATGTAAACATATATACGTTTGTTATTTTCAGAAACAAAGCACACCATCTCCAACGGTCACGCCGTATTTGTGCAGACAAAGGAACATGGGTTCCAGGACGGATTCGATGAATTCAAACCTCGGAGCTAACGGGCAAAGTGGAGCTACCACGAGGAATCTAGACGCCTTAGAATGCGGGTGAGATTACGTGTCAAAGATATTTTGTCAAATAGTGCTTAATACTGTAACAAAATATACCGTATTCTGTTATTTAATGTAATAGGTATAATTTAAGCAATAAATATATAAAAAAATGTTATTTATAAATGATAAGAAGAAATAATATTTCAAAATTATAATCGCGCGTAGTATCAAAAGTGTATATAGAAACAATCTAACTATCTACTAATTTAAATATTTATATCATCATAAATTCGTATGGGTTTGCACATAAACAAATTGGTTTATTTATAAACAGCTTCAGGTTCAGCTTTTTGGATTTTCAAACAATCTTTTTAAAACACTATTTCAAAATAGCTTTTAAAATTATTGAAATAAATTTTAAAACTTTACCTAAGCTGGAAAGTTCATTTAAGCCCGTCCCTGTATTCAATAAACGATTCGTTTTGCTCACGAATCGTTCAATTTCAAAAAGGTTTTGTTGTATTGTTAAAAAATAGGGTATAGTTGAACAAAAAATATTTTTATACAAAGATTTTTTTTGTTTCCAGTTCTCTTTTGCCATCGCCAATGGCAGACGGACGCTTGGCGGTGTGACAGGGGGCCGCATAATTACCCCTACACATTTTATCTGTGAAATTAAAACACACACACACACAAATAAAATCACTCACACATAGGTAACTTAATAAAGTAAATCGAATGAATGGAGAATAAATAAATGTAATCACGAATGAAATAAATTTAATTAATTTTTATCAAAAAATATAATTACGTTTAGATCTAGTAAGCGAGAAAATATTTTATTTATTGGTTTTATATGGATCGGTTATTTAGAACGTTCGTTGTTATGTTGGTTTTTAATTAAAATCGGTTTTCATGACGATAAGACCGTATCTACCTTTAAAAAATTAAAGTTTCGCACTCCGATAATATATTAGATAAATAATCGTGAACTACAATGTAAAATACGATAAAGTAATTTAAGAATATTAGAATCGCTTGAATTAAAATAAATTTTGAAGAAAAAAGAAAAGATGTGTTCGTAGCCGTAAGCGTTTTACATCTAATGTATCTGTTGAAGCCCTGTTCCTAACAAAAAGTATTCGTTTAAATAACCGTTATGGTTTTAAATTAAACGGTTCTTAACCAAAACGAATAGTTTTTCGAATTTGGAAGGTTTTTAGGAAATGTACCAAATGTTGTTGGTAATATAGAAATCATTTAAGTAATAGTGATGTAAACACATAATATAATTTAAAGTCTACAAGACAAGTATGTCAGGGTTAATAGATTTTAAGCGATATTATAAAAGATTAGACTTAGTTTTTACATTAAGTAAATAGAATAGTTTATTTTTTCTTTTATTGTTTTTTTTTTTTTTTTGTACACAGCCTAATCTTTTATATTATCACGCCTAGTAATTACAAACACGAGTCTTTTGTATAATTTCAATTTTCGCAATATTAATTGTATTATAATAAAAAAAAAATAGTACAAAATTACAATATTAATGCTTTTTTAAATATGCAACATTATTTATATATTGTATGTATATTTAATTTATGAAGTTATACTATACAATTAGTTTTTAAAAATCACAAATTTTGTATAATACATACACGACATATAATATATACACGACTAAACCCTCTCCTATATGAAGATTCTATACCCAGCAGTAGGATGTTACTGGCTGAATAACTCAATCGAAAATAAGACTATTTCGTCTTACTTGTACTAAAATATCTTCGTCCAAAGTAAATTTGTTATATTAAAAAAAAAATACAAAAATACTTTTGTCTGCGCATCTAAATACATAAACATGACACGGTTTCCTTTCAAAGCGTGCTTCTTGACATGTTGATAGTTTGATAAGATAAATATATCTAGTTATATAAGATCGACTTACGAGTGCGACTACTTCAAACATAGTGTAATAGTTGAATATTTGCAGTATTAGGTCAAACAATAAAGTTTATATGACAAAATAATCGCCAAGTTTCAAGACGTAAAATTTAAACAATAACCGTAAAAATCATGTTGTGCAGACTACAGATCATATGTTATCTATGTTTGCAAAATTTTCAAAATAAGGTTTTAAAAATGTGATCTGATACAACCGACCTTCATGACAGAACAATAATAAAAAAATATTTAATAACTTAAATAAATAATAAAAACTAAATCCTGACTATTCCATTGGAAGTAATCCAAGAAATTAATAAATAAGCCTATTTTTATCCACCATTTTAGTAAAATTATTATTATCATTTCGGTAAAGTAGTTAATTTTTATGAACCGTATTTAATAATTAAATCAATTAACGTTAACGTTTAATTCTGTAGCGAAGGTGTAAACAATTTAATTTTATAGTAAATTAAGCTTCTGTATATCAATAAATATAATATAGAATCGTTAACTTATTTAAAATAATGTAAAAAACGCGTAACCGGTAGTTACGACGATCACACCAAATATAAGTGTGCATTTAGATAAAAATAATATATCTTTGTTCAGAAACAGTTCAACGTGATATAAATATAGCGTTACATTTTTCTTACTTAAACACTGTGATGTGGGGAACTAGGTTTAAGTAGTAGTGATGAGCTAGACTTATAACGTTCGATTTGTGGATTGTTTCGCATCAAAGAATCCTAAAATAAAATTCACTTTAAATTTTTTTATTTCTTAATTCACCAATGAAGCGTGTATGAATGACATGTTATTTATGAGCATACAAAATGTTCATTAATTTAATTTGAAAATTTCAAAACATTAGCTCACTCGTTCAAAAAAAACTATAAACTTAAATTTAACGTAACCGCACGGTCATGTCACATTTGTTTTTGGGTTTTTTACATGTTCTCTTTTATTATTTTATATTCTAAATCCTATTAATTAGCGCTATACTAACAAATAGTTCAATTGAGTTAATCTATAAATTATCAGTAAATCTATAACATATAGCATAAGCTTAATCTAAAAATGAAGCTTTTAAATTTTTTAATATCGTTGTTGAAGAAGAAAAAAAAAACAATTATTAGGTCTACATTTAATTATATTTACCTGAAATAGCTCTGAGGCTCCAATATCATAGAGTTAAATATTATAGTTTTCATTATCACATTTAAATCAGTAACAATTAAATTTAAAGTGGCTTGCTTATGTTAAATTGATAAATAATTTTATTGTATACGCTAGAATGTGCTTATAAAAATAGTTTAATTTTTTTACTGTCGTACAAAATCTGCTCAAGATGGAGTAATGGTAATTTTTCATATTCTTTTATTTAAGTTTTTTATTTTATATTTTTTTAATGTTTTCCTAAAAAATTATAAGCATAATAGGCGTGACGAAAGATTTTGAAAATCTCTTCCGTAATGTGGTACACATTTACTATTTACGAAAAAAAACTTTATTTCGGTAATAAACTTAAATTTAAGGAAGTTTAAAACTATGTTTCTAATATGTTTTCAAAGAGTGCCCCAAAACGGCTGTAGGTATCAATGCGTCGGCTCTGACGTCACGCTTAGGTAAATATATCGGGCGCGTTCCACCTAAGGCCCACAACGCCATCGACCACGACCGCTGAAAAAGAAAACCGCTCAGGTGAAACGATAGAATGGGCGCCACGGGTGTTGCGGACGCTTAGTGGAACGCGGCCGTGAATGAGAGTATTGACAGCTGACAGCGGTGTTTAACTAAGCTTGACGTCGGCGTCGTGTGCTGTAAATTGTATTTCAATCAAAATGGCCGATCGCAGTATTGTAATGTTTTATTTTATTTAAAAATCATGATAATCTTATTATTTTAAATAAAACTAAACCAGTATTTTGGATTTTTTAATATGAGTGTTCCCCTAAAATCATGAAATTGACGATTTTCTAATACTGTCATCATGCCTATTGTACTGAAATTTTGCTTACACATATTTTGTATGAAAATCGCAGAATATATATAGAGCATACATAGAAAAATGGATTTTATATATGATATTGTAATTACTGCGTAACTATATATCACTGCTCAATATATTAGGTCGGGGATAATGTTTCTTCGTTCAAAAATGGCGTGAACTCATGTGTTTTGCCCAAAATCACCACGCTGGGCTGGTGGGTTGGTAACCACAGGGCTGGCTTTGTAGCACCGAAGAGGCTGCTCCCCGTCTTCGGCCTGTGTATTTCAAAGCCAGCAGGTGAATGGTTATCCAGCGATCGGTCGGTTTTTTAAGTTCTAAGTCGTAGAGGAACTATGTTATCCCTTAATAGCCTCTTACGACACTCACGGGAAGAGAGTGGCTATATTCTTATTACCGTAACCACACAGCAATCTCAGATCTATCTAATATCTTAACTATTCAAATATCGATCTGGCTCCACTTTTTCCCAAAATGTCATCACGTCTATCCGTAACTGGGTAACCAAAGCAGAATGCATCTAACATCAAAATTTCCCGACTCAAAACTCTTAAACCAGTTTTGTGCTACTCTAACTGACACTGCATTAGGTTCATAAAGGTCACAAATTTTTTTCGTGTCTTTAGGCACATTTTTCCTATTTTTAAAGTAAAACTTTAAAATGTACCGAATTTCTTCGTTGGATTCACCCATTTTGGCGTACAGAAAAACAAATGAAAAGTGGCGGGAAACTGTTTTAATACTTTTAAAATTAATTTTTAATATGTCACCTTTTTTGGATATCAAAACCAGCCAGTTATAAACAATACACCCAAAAAGATTTTATTGCAAATTTTAACTAAAAAATACAAAAACTTTTTCCCCGACTTGTTATAATTTGTACATTTATTTTTGTCTATGTACAAAATATAAATTATTGTTCATTCAGGCACAGCCTTTAAGTAATATTAAAGTCATTTTTACCTGTTTAATCTGCATCTTATGTAAAAAATGACGACTACGTAAAATGTATGTAACATTTTAAGAAGTAATTGGTTATCTCACTTAATAGTTCAAGAAGTTGGCAAGCTTTTGAAAACGTAAAAAAATTCTGACATGTAATTTTTTACATTTAGATAAAATTATTTAAACATCCAATGGCTTAATATTATTTTCTGGTACTGTTACATGTATTATTTTAGAATAAATTATTATAAATAGGTAAATTTCATATATTATTATTTACAATAAGAAATTAAGTTTAAATTAAAAGATGTTGATCTTGGCTTGAATGTAGTGCAATGTGGAAATGTCACAGTTAATAAAAATATATAATAAAACAAGTTTTTGTTTTTCAGAACACATTTTATTTTGTGCTTATCTGCTCCGATGTAAGATTCATAAAACTGTGCTAACTTCTATACAATAAACAGTTGAGTAAAAATAAAAGAGTACATGTGCTTCAAAACTACTTAACATTCCGAAATATTTTATACTTAATTATACTAGAGAGGTTTATCCATGATATATTTTTTTACTTATTCCTCGATAACCAGGCTATCCTATACAAGAGGAATATTTCAAATCGGTCAAACAGATTCTGAGATACCCTCTTGAGTGCGCTAACTCAAGGGCGTAGTAAACAGTTATTATGAATATTAAGAGATAGGGCGACAACGCTTTCTTGTATCTGCCTAAAATCTTCTTAATTTTATTCCACGCAGTGTGAATTCAAGATCCAAAAAAGAAACGTCTAAGTAGATTTTTTTTCGACTGTTGATTTAAGTTATTTCAGAGATCGTCGTAGCATGTATAAGTCGCTTAATATAGTATCATATATATAACTTATTGATACAGAAACGCAGAAGGCGTCCTAACAGGAATTAAACGGATATCCCCATTAGTTGTGTGTGCAACGTAATATTCACGCCCGTTAATAATCCTTCTTTCAGAATTACTATTGAATTTATATTTTGAGTTTCCAAAGAGCGAGTCATATGGCGGAGGATTGGTATCATAATAGTTCCTTAATCGGAGAGCTTTAATTCTTTGTTTCTTTGGCTTCCTTGGCGAAATACCAACATCTCTATCTTGAAAATTTGTGCTCATTGAAAACCGGCGCTTGAAACATATCTAAAATAAAAATGTAATAAAAGTTTGCTAATGAATGTAGAACATGTTTTCGTTTCATATTAAAAATAAATAGTATGATATATAATAAATAATTCTTTAACTTAACCTTTGCTTATATAGAGAAAGAGGCATATCTATGTCCAGTAGTGGGGTATTACAGACTGAATCAATTAATAAAATCATTAGCCACTGACCTCACCAACAAACACTGCAATGGCGGCAGCTAATCCAGTCATCATAATAACATAGGTCATCATGAGGTCACTGTTGCGCAGTTGGCGGTCCTTTGATTGTAGGTCGAGAGGACATATTCTTGCACTTGGCAAGTCTTTAAGCTGCAGAAATTTTACTATTCCAGACTGGGTCAGATAAAATAGTCTGCAATCAAGTTATGGGCAATTTAAGTTATGAACAAGTATAATTTGTATAATTATTTTTTAGTTTTGTTTTTATATAATTTGAAATTAAAAAAAAAACATCCAAGCTATACGGACATACGTATACGTATAGGTAACGTAGGTACAACATTTAACGCTGCATATTTTATAAAATCGACCTAAAAATGGGTTTGATTATTTATTTATTGATCGACAGCTCGGGATGAGTATTTGTATTTATGGTCGTTATCTGCGTGTCGCTGTGTCGGCCCTTGTTGTTTTCCTACCACGCCTCAGAGCACGTAAAGCTGTCGGTGCCTTTTGTTACCATAGACATCTGATAGCGATCTTTGCTCATAGAAAAAATATATTCGCAGTAGAGCAGTGTGGTCGATGAAGTTCCAAACTTTCTCCATGTAGGAGGAAGTTTGGAATCTAATAAGAGGCCTAATGCTTAGCCGTGGGATATTATTGGCTAAATCATCAATCAATCCATCAAAATGAAATGAATTAAATAACTGTATTGTAAAAATACTAAAGTAAATGCTACATTTACTTACACCCTATCAAATAATACTCGTAGAGTACTATTCTGCGGGTAAGCGAAAGCTCTTTGTTCTTTCATAAAAGGATAAGTAGCAACGACATAGGGACATTTATCGGACTCCGCGACTCCCTCCTTCGTTTTCTTCAAATAGTCTTCGTACATAAGGGTGTATATCGCCGCTTGTTCCTTGACTAGTACCGCTCCGCCATTGACCATGGGTAGATAGTCTTCATCTTTGTTTACAAATTTGAACTGAGCTCGACCGTTCGCTACCATTTTGCTTAAATAGTAAAGATTCTCTTCTGGCTACAGACAAGGTAAAAATAGAAAACATACATGACGTTTATGAAAGGATAGTATCAACAAAGAGAGTGTGTACATTTAATAATTTTATATAAAACTAGCTGTACCTACCCTGCGCGCGTTAATACGCTTTTTAATTTTATTTTTTGGTCGTACCAACTCGGAAACCTTTGTCGTTGTTGTCATGCACAACACATTGCTGAAGATTATGACATAATCAAATGCATAGTTTACGATTCTATAAAGGTCATACAGACAAACATTCATATATATATATATATATATATATATATATATATATATATATATATATATAGATTAGATGTGTTATTTTTTAATATTATATCAAATTATTAAACCAAATCTGATTAGTTCTACCGTCCCCATACTAGGGTCTGTTTAAATAGTTACTATTACAATGGTATGCTTTCCAATAATACCATTGTAATAGTTTGATAATTATAATAAGTCGATCAATGTTCGCAGTTGAGGCTTTATTTTCGTAAACATCTGAAAACATTCCTGACCTTTCATCTCGTTCTCATCCCTCCTGATCTCATCATCATTAGGCCTTGATAAGTTGTATTAACTGTTTATCTACACAGACCGCTTTAATAAAAACAATAGTCGGAACCAGCAAATGCCGGTTATCGAAGTTACAGTTACCTACTCATCAATTTATATCCTCATAACAATATTGTTATTATAATAAAAATAAGAAAATGAAAGAGAATACTCGTACTTTTGTGCAGTTTTTTAGCTTAGTATAGTTTATAGTACTCATTATACACACCTATTTATATCTATATCCATAAAATTACGTAATATATGTATATGTATTGTTGGTAGCTATTTCGTCAAAGAACAACAAAATAATTGATTTTTAATCGATGCTCGAATAAGTCAAACAAATGCAAGTACCTAAACGAAAAAAAAAAAATACCTTACATTTTCGATAATGTTATACACGGGTCCTCCTTCAGGTGCCACCCAGCGATAATTCTTCTTATATAAATCTTCAGGTTTTTCAATATCCAGTGTAAATTTAGACAAGGTGAGAAAGGCTGTGAGATTAGCCGTATAAAATGCGGACAGAAGTATTACAAACAACCACCAAGTCGCAAAAAGTACTCGTGTTGTGTCTATAACAAGACATAATTTATTTTGTCATTTTTTACTTTCTAGATATATCAAATCCTTAAATATGCTGATATGTCATATAATTGTATTTTGTAATTCCATACCCCGTTATTCTTGGCAATAATGATTTGAAATCTACGAGTAAACTAATTCTGTACTTTTACAAAATTTTTATTTGTTAAGTACCTATATCAAATAATATTTCGATTTAGCGCGTCGTATAATTTCTAACAATAAATAATCTATAATTTTTTTTAACATGTTCCTTATTTTTTTGTTTATCAATTTGTTTCACAGGCTTATTATTTTATAAGTATTTTATAATTTGCCATGTATAAATTGTAAATTGTAATGACATATACGAAGTAAGATTTTAAGTCAAACAGCATGTGTTCCAATATTTCATGATTCCTATTTCCACTTACCTACTCGTTATAATGTCCAAAAAGTACTGATGATAGTAAATTACAATTTTCGGGTTACGTAAACTGTATGTCATAGTTACTAACTAGCCCGTTGGCGCAATTTGTAGTGACCCTGCTTTCTGCTCCGAGGGTTGTGGGTTCGATTCCCACCCCGAGTCTGGGTGTAATATAAATATTTATTTATATATTTATATATGTATTATTTATAAGTATGTTTATCGAAAAAAAATGTAGCTATACCAGTCGGCTGTTACCTATAACACAAGCATTAAGAGTTGGTTATTTTAGGAACAGACCACCGTCTGTGTATAGTGTAGATATTTATTTATTTATATAATAAAGAATTTGTAAACCGTAAACTTAATTGCGTCTGTGCCGGATATCTATACAAATAAATAAAATAAGAGTGTCTGCTTGTAATATTAAAATAACCGCTTTTTACTAAATCCATATGTATGTATTACACGTAGGGTTGCCAACCGTACTCTAAAATAGAGTATTGTACTCTTTATCATGTTGGCGTACTCTATAATCTATAACGCTAATAGAGTATACTGAAATACTCTTTTTTGCTTCATTGAAATTGATTAAAAATGAGCTCTTGATCTATATAAATTTAGAGTTTGGAGTCATACAATTCTTTTAAAAACCATGAAAAATTGTTATGTGCTGCAAAAAGTACGAAAAAATACCTTTTTAAAAATATAAAATAAATTATACTCTTTTTTGGAACTCCGTACTCTTTATTTACCTACTTTGCAATCAGATATACTCTATTTCTTCTAATAAAAGTTGGCAACCCTAAAACACGGTACATATACCAAAATCACATTTTTTATAATTTTTGTCACAGGCACAGCTAGTATTATATAAAAGCGCGACAATAAGTACATAGATATACATTTATGTTCAAGGTTATATATTATTATATTCATATTTGTAGGTACCGTATGTAAAAAATAATATTTTAGAAGGCATGACAATGAAAACTATAAAATAATTTAAAAAAAAATGACGTATTTTTGTAGATAAAATCGTTTTCATGTTAATCACTATTATGATTGGTCTTTGGTAATCCGTGTCCATATAAAAGGGGTGTGACGAGAGAGTGATAAACGACTTCCACCATTAGTGACGATAACATCGGACATTCTGTTCGAATTGGTTGTGATTTAGGACCGCAACACATTTGAAGCATTAATGGATATAGTAAAAAATAATTATTTGCTTCTTAAGCATTCGTGGCAGAAATAATTATAGGGAATAATGAAATTAAAAGAAAAATTGTATTGACGTATAACATTATTTACACTAACAGTTATATCTATATCTATCTTCTATCTATATCTATATTCTATATCTATAATCTATAATATATATAATTGTGTTTGCTCACAAACGAAAAAAAACCGACTTCAATTTCATCGACGAGTAATACAACGTAGATCGACGAAAAAATAGTCAAGTAACTACGCGTTATCAAAGATAACTAAAAAAGTAGTTATCAGATCTTGTTAAAATTTATATGTGACCACATGATAAACATCAGCTTTCGATTAAATTAAAATTTATCAAAACCGGTACACCCAGTAAAAAGTTATTGCAGATTTTCGAGAGTTACCCTCGATTTCTCTGGGATCCCATCATCAGATCCTGGTTTCCTTATCACGGTACCAAACTAGGGATATCCTCTTTCCAACAAAAAAAGAATTATCAAAATCGGTACATCCAGTAGAAAGTTATGCGGTATAATACAACGTAGGTCGACGAAAAAAGCGTCAAGTAAAAACGCATTATAAGATATAACTCGAAAAGTAGTTGTTAGATCTCAAATAAATTTAAATGGGACCAATTGACACACACCACCTTTCGATGAAAAAAAAATTGTCGAAATCGGTCCACCCGGTCAAAAGTTCTGATGTAACATACATTAAAAAAAAATACAGCCGAATTGAGAAGCTCCTCCTTTTTTGGAAGTCGGTTATAAAAAGCGAAAGGTCACTCACCATGAAATCTCCGAAACTATAACACCTACGAACTTGAAATTTAGCAGGTAGGCTTCTTATAGGACGTAGACATCCGCTGAGAACGGATTTTACGAAACTCGACCCCTAAGGGGGTAAAACGGGGGTTGGAAGTTTGTATGAAAGTCCTATGTTTTAGAAGTAAGAGACTTGAAATTTAAAATGTATGCTCTATATATGATGAAAAGGTGTCCAAATAATGTATATTTAGAAATCAACTCCCTTTTGGGGTTAAAACGGGGGATGGTAGTTTGACTCATTCATCACGAAATCTCCGAAACTATAATAGCCACAAACTTGAAATTTGGCAGGTAGGCTCCTTATAGGACGTAAACATCCGTTAAGAACGGTTTTACGGAAATCGACCCCTAAAGGGGTAAAACGGGAAATTGGAAGTTTATATGAAAGTCCTATGTTTTTGAAGTCAGAGACTTGAAATTTAAAATGTGTGCTCTAAAGAAAGTGAGGAGGTGTTCAAATAATGTATCTTTAGAAATCAACACCCTTTTAGGGGTTAAAGCGTGGGATGTTAGGTTGACTCACTCATCACGAAATCTCCGAAACTATAATAGCCACAATCTTGAAATTTGGCAGGTAGGCTCCTTATAAGACGTAAACATTCGTTAAGAACGGATTTTACGAAACTCGACCCCTAATCGTATGCTCTATAGATGGTGAGGAGGTGTCCAAATAATGTATCGTAATCTACATATATAAAAGAGAAAGGTCACTGACTCACTCATCACGAGAACTCAAAAACCGCTGGGACCATCCAGTGTTTTTTTTTTTTACTCCCTCCAGGATGGACAAAGATGAAATTTGGTAGGTAGGTAGATTATAGTAAGTAGACGTCCGCTAAGAACGGATTTTGCGATATTCCACCGCTAAGAGGGTTTAATTGAGGATTATAGTTTGTAAGAAACATAAATAGCAGCTATAAGTTCGCCTGATAGGTTATTTATACTGCAGCCTGAAAATAAAGCTAAAAATGTGGTGTATAGAGAGATTTTATAAAAATAACTATTCAGCTAGGCCTATTGCAGTCTACTGCTGGACATAGGCCTCTCTAAGTTCGCGCGTTCGTTCGTTCTTAATAGTTTACTATTTAAAAATTCTACAAGGTATTTCCTCGTTATTTCTTATTTTAAATTTGACTTTTTTGTCGAATATGAATTATAGGAAACCTTTTTATTGACGTTTTACTTGTTTGACTTACTTGCATCAGGAGCAAGAGTTGTGCCTTGTTTAATAAAGGCCCCGTAGACAAACCACACACTTGGACTGAGAGCAATATATTTTTCATTATCTTGTATTAATTTTGCACGTAACCATGTCAAAAAAGTTATGCACGGTCCATAGCATATTACCGCCGCGAGTATTAAATACCTGAAAATTTTATATTTCTAAAAACATCATAGTGTTATGAGTTAATATACGTTACGTTTTATAAGTACTTGTATTTATTTCAGTCAGGTAAGTAAGATTTAAATTGTTCTTTTACCAAACGTAAGTCGCAAAAGGTGCTAAGAGTCCAGATCCAGCTGCCGATTCCTTGGGCCGCTTTAACATCATCAGCCATACACCTTCATCAAGCTCAAGCGAAAATTTAACCATATTTTTGTATTTCAAAAATGTTGGTATGAAAGCCGCTGCCATATCTACTTTCTGATAAATAATATAAAAATAGTGTCAAGTTAATATTTAATACTTTCTCACAGGCGTGGATTAATTGTTTACATATTAAAATATTTTTAATATAGTATAAATATATAGATCACTATATTACACATCTAATAATAAGATATATAAGTAGGATAATATATATATACATACGCTGCTATTAACTAGTCCTATTAGAGATAACTCAGATTTTCGATCAAATACAATGTTCCTTTCAGGCAAAACTATTTCAAATGTGAAATTAAATCTTTGTTGTAATATGGTCATAAGAACAAAAGCAACACCATGACCAACTAATGTACCATTTTCTTCTCTTTCGGTCCAACTCATTGGATAATCCTAACGAAAATAAAACTTGATTAAAAAAATTAAATACTTCGATTACTCTATAATAAATTTCATTAAAAATATTCAATTCAGCCTATGCAATACACTGCTGGACATAGGCCTCCCCAAGTTCGCGCCAAACATTCCGGTTTTCCGAAATCCTCATCCAGCCACCACCGACAATCTTACGTAGATCGTCGGTCAAGCGGGTCGGAGGGCGCCCTGAACTGCGTTTGCCATCACGCGGCTTCCACTCCAGGACACGTCTGTTCCGGCGGCCATCGGTCCTGCAAAAAGGTGACCAGCCCACTGCCACTCAACTTGCTAATTCCGTGGGCTATATCAGTTACTTTCGTTTTCTCGCGGATAATTTAATTTCTGACCATCCCTTTGAGATAGACCCCAAGCATAGCTCGTTCCTTTGGTTAAACGAATTTAAACTTGTGGACTAGTCACTTCGTCAATGTCCACGTCTCGACGCCGTATGTTAAAACAGGTAGGACGCTTTGCTCGAAAACTTTTGTCGTCAAGCATTGCGGAATCTTCGAAATGAAGACACGGCCAACGACCTGCCAAACGCCACCCAGCCCAACCGAGTCCTCCTATCAGCTTTCTTCTCGAACTGGTTTTGGCCTAGTTGAATGGTGTAGCCTAGGTAGACATAATCCTCAAGAACTTCGAGAAGGATACCGTCAACCGATACCGGTCTGGGTATAACTTGGTTGTTAAACATAATTTTCGTTTTGTCTAAATTAACACCGTAACCGACTTGTCGGGAGGACTTGTTTAGGTCGCCCAGCATTTAGCCTAGCTCATCCAACGTCTCCGCAAAGATAAGGATATCGTCAGCGAAACGAAGGTGAGAGATGTATTCGTCGTTGATGTAGATAGATGCCTCGTTTCCTCCAATCCATATAGTATTGGTTGGCAGCCTCCCGTATCCGATTCCTAGCACCCTCTGCCGCACCGCTACCGCGACCGCTGCCGTAGCTGGGAATAGTGGGACTGCCGGGAACTGTGGGCCGAAATTCTTGACGCGAACTCATAGTTTTTGCCCATAGTCACTACGCTGGGCAGTCGGGTAGTTGACCACAAGGTTGGCTTTGTCACACCGAAGATGCTGTTGCCCGTCTTCGGCCTGTGTATTTGGAAACCAGCAGTTGGATGGTTATACCGCCATCGGTCGGCTTAAAAAGTTCCAAGGTGGTAGTGGAACTGTGTTATCCCTTAGTCGCCGCTTACGACACCCACGGGAAGAGAGGAGGTGTCTATATTCTTTACTGCCGTAACCACACAGCAAAAATATACGTATTAATATTAAAGCTAAGCCTTAATTAATTATGTAACACTTACATTATAAGTAGCAACTTTAATATGTTTCCCATTCAATTCATTTTTTAATCGTTGTAATTCAGTTTCTTTGGCTGAAATTTGCGCAGTTGCACCTGCATCTAAAAATAAATGTATGTAATGTTCATTCAATATATATATATATATATATATATATATATATATATATATATATATATATATATTATCATTTAATATATATTAAAAGGCTTAGGTTACTAGTGAAAACTTGGTTGAAAGCATTGTCGCAAAAACTGGCATTGCATATTGTTGCAAGAATTAGTTCTGTTCCAGTCATGGCATGATAATACTTATCATCGTATGGTCGGAATTGAAATACCGCGTCGCGGTGAAACCGGTATGCGCCTTAGACAATATCACGATATAATATGTAATGCACGTAAGAATTATATTGATAAGCCTAGATTGATAATTATAGTTTAAAGTCACAATGAAAATTTTAAGTCTGTTTGTTTGTTAATGTGTTTTTTCTGTCTTATAGTCAGCAATAAATCATTAAACTATCATATAAATTAAGAATCATGAGGGAATAGCAGTGACCGTAAAAGACAATGATACTGCAAGCGGTAGCTTAATATCAGTTTATATCATACGTCTACCTATGTATGAATTTATTTATAATCAATCTATTTAATTAATTGCAAATAGTTTAAACGTTTGCCCGTAAAAACGTACCACACAGAGCGATTTATAGCTTAAGTTATACGCTATGATATTAAATAGAATATCTATACTATGATATTTAGTACATCAATAATAAACCTTTATTAGGGGTAAGGGTGGTGTATGTTATGTAAATTGTTGTCACTGGCGAGTAACTAATGCTTTTGTATGCCATAAAGTAAATATTTTCCTACACAGCCTCATTATCTCGACGATAAAAAAAATACATTTCGTTTTCGATGTTTTTTTTGTTTAGTAATTATTACATTTTTGTATTGTTCTTGTATTTAATTTTATGACCTAGTCGATAGATAGGCCTACACTGGCCTTTAATTGCTTGCTTGCAATGTCACTTTTTGGCGTATTTTTAACACATTAATCGACAAACCATGAAGGAAACATTGTTTTTGTTTGAAAATCTGGTGTGAAAAGTTTTTGGTGAAGTATAATGTAGAATGTAATTTAGACATAATAGCTAATATCATTTTTTTTGGAAAATAGGTTTTTTAATGTCTACCAAATTGAATCCCTATGCCAAGGTCGTAAGCAGTACGATATTGTCTTATTACATGATATCGTAAGTGGAAAAATAGATTGCAGTGAGCTTTTGTGCCAGATTGAATTCCCAATTCCATCAAGACACTAGATATATTAAACCATTGTTTCATACTCCTCGAGTAGGAACTAATTACGCAAGTAATTCGGTCCTCTGCCGTATTGCCAATACGTACAATACCCAGTATCCAAACTTAGACCTTTTTTACTAAAGAACGAAGACGGCACTTAAAAATGAAATCAAAACGATGCATTTTTCGTAGTATCATCAAAAATATTCAAAACCAGCACCAATAGATTCATGCACAAACCCACACCTTCGTCTTAAATGCACACACCTACACGAACACACATCCACCTTTTCATGTCATGCACACACCTCTAACTACAGTGGATAAGATGGAACATAGCCGTTTACTTTTTTTTACTTCTTTTACTTTTTGTTACTTTTTTAATATAGTGTCTAGTTATGCACTTTATAATGATTTATTTTGTTCATATCAGTGTAATCCTATTTTGGCCATATCCATACATTATATTGTAACATACTATTTTATCATAACGCTGTTGGATTGCCTAATAAAATAAATAAATAAACACGTAAATTAATGTGCTATAACATGGACAGTACTGTTAACGTTCATTTATTAGTTGCTCTAAAAAGTGGACAGCGCTGGATATTCTGTAAATCTTAAATATTGAAAAAAAATATACTATCTACAAAGAAAAACACCTATAAACGTTGTATAAAGGATACGTTGAATATAATAATATATGTATATGTAGTTAATTTAATATAAGAAAAAAAAAAACACAGGTAACCCTTTAAAATTTACATTTAATTGATTTTTGCGCAAATTTAATTATACATGTTTTTATACACATACAGTACAAACAATAGCTTTCCTTACTCATCATTATCATCATTACAGCCTATACAGTCCACTGCTGGACATAGGCCTCCACAAGTTTACGCCAAAAATAACGTGAACTCATGTGTTTTGCCCATAGTCACCACGCTGGGCAGGCGGGTTGGTGACCGCAGTACTGGCTCTGTCGCACCGACGACTACCGTCTTCGGCCTGTGTATTTTAAAGCCAGCAGTTGGATGGTTATTTTTTTTCTCGTTATTTCCTTACTCGCGTAAAATAAAATTCAAGAAATCTTTAAATAACCGTTGTATAAGCGTGAATATACTTTATTGTATTTACTTAAGTAATTTAATAATTACGTTTGTACTCGAACAAAAATAAACCGACTTTAATTTACATCAGTAAATAATAAAGTGATAACGTCATTAACGTAGTTGAAGTTGTATGTAGTACATAATGGTGTTTGTTGCAAACAAAAACGAAAAATCCGCCTTCAATTACATAGACAAGTATAACAACGTAAGTAGACGAAAATAATAACAAACGCACTAGTCGTCACTACGATTTTCGAGGGTTTCTCTCGATTTCTCTGGGATCCCATCATCAGATCCTGGTTTCCTTATCATGGTACCACCTTCGGGATATCTCCTTTCCAGCAATTTTTTTTATCAAAATCGGTTCATAAACGACGAAGTTATCCCCGAACACACATTAAAATACATTAATATATATATATATATATACACGGTCGAAACGAGTGACCACCTCCTTTTTTGAAGTCGGTTAAAAACCTGTAGACAGAGGCGGCTCGTCCTAAAGAGCGCTGGTGCAGTGTTAATTTTAAATCCTATATTGCTTTATATTAAATACTATAACTATACTACGTTAAATTATTGCTAATCTACTATGCCTATACAATAGTGTATTATTATATCACGTACATTTGGCATTAAGTTGTACGAATGGAGCGCCAGTGATTGCGTTCCAATGAAACGAAGTATAGTACGATTTCTGCACATATGCACGGACGGAATAGCTTTTCTATAAATAAATCAATGGATAAGCTCTAATTTTTCGCACTTTAATTTTGTGAACCCCCATCAAAAAAAAAAATTCACGAGCCGCCTCTGGGCTCATTGCATCTATACTTCGTTCACGCAAAATAGGCGCATTAAGACGTCGAGTTGCGGAAATAGCCCGTGTTTATCAACATCTATACTTCGTGGCTCTGATAGTATTGCTGAGAGATGATTATTCCTGCTATTAATTATGTCACTCCTGTCCTAACATCACTCCTACTGTCCTAAGGTCATTGTCAGCGAATACGACTTCGGGACTCTTATTTTGATTGGCTGACCGTGAATACCGGTATACCACAAGGAGATCTTTTTCCGTCTCGGCTATTTTTGGTGTCTGCTTGGGTCTTCCCTTGTGGAATTTTATATATATACTAGCTGACTCGGCAAACGTTGTCTTTCCGCTAAACGCTATTTAAAAATAGGGGTTGGTGGTAGAAGGGTAAAAATTTAGGGTTATACGTATTTTTCAACGCCAAATCATAATAAAATAAAAAATAAATAATTAATCTAAAAATAAAAAAAATTACGGTTGGACTACCCTTAACATTTAGGGGGATGAGAAAGAGATGTTGTTCGATTCTCAGACCTACCCAATATGCACACAAAATTTCATGAGAATTGGTCAAGCCGTTTCGGAGGAGTTTAACTACAAACACCGCGACACGAGAATTTTATATATTAGATATATATATGGTGTGATTACGGCAGTTAAGAATATAGCCACCTCTCTGTTCTCGTGGGTGTCGTAAGGGGTGACTAAAGGATAACACAGTTCCACTACCACCTTGGAACTTAAAAAGCCGACCAATGGCGGGATTACTATCCAACTGCTAGCTTTCAAAGACACATGCCGAAGACTGGCAGCAGCGTCTTCGGTGCAAAAAAAGTTTGTTGTGTTTTTGGTGTCATATTTCCCTCATAGATTATTACTATTAGAAATACAGTAAAGAATATGAGTGTCTGTTGTACTTTTTTGGAAAAAAAATATCAAGTTCAATTATTAGCATTAAATTTAATAGTTTGAGCCTTTCGTGAAAAAAAAGTCTTAAAACCTAAGCCGCCAACTATTTCAAAAATATGCGCAGTTAATAAAAATTACAAAATGGTATAAAACATAATTTTATGTAACGTTAAGATGCAAAAAGAGTAAACTCGACTGAAGAAAGAAAAAAATAATCTTGTCTTAAATTGTTACAATAAAAGCGTTAAGTTTTATATAAATCAATCTTTATTTCATAACAGGTGTTCGAATTGTCTGCCACCGACATAATTGCTCTTCTAAGAAGTAGTGCGTAGCACCGTTCAGTTATTTTTGAAGCGGCCTCCTGCACACGACTGCATAAATCCTCCAAACTTGAAATAGGCTTGAAGTACACGTGTTCTTTTAGACAACCCGAGTAAAAAATGTAGTGGATTTATGTCCGGGGATCGCATTCTTTCTGGGACACCCGATATATTGTGTTATATTGAAGTTCGATACAAGATGTTATTAAAATAATTAAATATTCATCTCTAAAATTAGTCAATTTTAGTGACGGACAACCCTAAAACAGTAATTCAGTATTGCCAACTTTGGGGATTTTCTCCTAAATTTTGGGATATTTTTCAAATAGCGGGAAAATTTTAGAGGACAATTTTTTAAGGTATTTTTAATCCGTCAGAACGTAATATATTTTAATATAATATCTAATAAAAAATAACAATTCCTCATCAATTACCAATCATCATCAGTTTTCAGAAGAACATGTTTAATGAATATACTAAAGCAAAGTATACAAAATAATTTATTTTCTATTTTAAAACCGTTTGAAAAATAAAAATTTTCAGACTGATTTTTAAATAATTTCAATTTTAGGTTTTAGTGGGTTTTATTTTTAATTTAGGGACTTTTGTTAAAAGATTTTGGGAAAAGTTTTTTCAAAAGTTGTCACCACTGTAGTAGTTTGTTATTTCAAACGTGAAACGTCAAATGATCAAATCAAAGTTTCTATAAGTATTACAAATGTGAATCAAAGTATGTTTAGGGCATTTCTATGCCCTAAACGTAGGTACTTTGATTTGACGTTTACTATGTTAAAATTCTGCTACGTGCGTAGTACATAACTACATAGTAATTCCATGGTTTAGGGATACGGTATCGAATACAAAGTATCGATACTGTACTCATGAGTACTATCGGAAAAAAATATCGTACTCAAAAAAGTATCGAAACTTCTATGTAAACTTCTAGGTAAAGGTCGTCGCTCCAAATTATCGTAAAAATTTGACTGAATCAAAACAAAAAAGGATAGTACTCATTTAAAACTTTCCGATACGATACCTGGCAAAAGGTACTCATAAATCTCATTGAGTAAGAGTATCGAATGCAAAGTATCGAGTACAAATTAAAGTATCGGTATCGAATGGTAATGTACTCGATACAGAGTATCGATACTTTTTTCGTATCCCTAAGATGTCCCTAAGTATGTTTTGGAATATCAAATGCACATAACCTAAAATATCTTTAAATCTTTTATAAAATAACCTTTTAGTAAATTATTATTGTGATAAAATGAAGGAAGTATTTTTATCGAATTGTGAAAAAAGTTTTATTCAAAAGATTATATCAGAGGGTCATGTAAGGCGTGAAAATTCAAGTAAAAGTGTATAATTTTTTTTTTCAAACGTTGTCTCATGTTATTGTTTTTTAAATTTCAGAGATTGGATGGTAGAAATTATAATGATAGTCGTCAATTAAATATATCATTTGGTTCTCAATATGGAAGTTGTATCGTCTCCCTCGGTGAAACCAAGTAAGCATATAATTTTTGTCGTGCTTAATTAAAGCTCGAAAATATTGTACTAAATGACTAAATTTTTTTTAATAGCTTTCTAGGACTTAAGAGTTCGTCAAAGAATATTGCTCGATTAAAATATTTTAGTTATGTCTGTAGTATCATATCTTATAGATTAATTTTATGGGTAATACTACAAATATTGAAAGTTCAATAAGTATTCTTAACTGTTTCTTTTGATCCCAGAGCTAGAGCATTTGCTAAATAAATCAATCAAAGACAATGATATATAGTTTATTGTACACTTAGATCAAAAAGTTAAGAAACATATAAAAATTAAGTTTTATAACTGGAATATCATTGTTCAGGATTCTGACAGGAAGAAGAGAATAATAAAACATGTGCGATGATAGTTCAAATAGGTTTTTTAAAGTGAAGCATACTTGTAGAACAAAAAAATTGATTGCTGATGAGAATGGTAAATGTGTATAGTATGGATGTACATTATCTTAATATACTTAGTAGTTTTATATTTTCTTTTTCTTTTCTAATTCAAGTTCTATTTTAATTTATTTATATAAAACTGTTAATAGCTCCATTACTCTAGTTTGATGTCTTTATTTTGGGTGTTATATAAGAAATTCCTTTGAGTAGCTCACATTCACACATACAACAATTATTGAACTAATTTTCTATATTTCTGGGTAAATTGGTCTGTACCAAAAAGAAAAACAAAACTGATAATTAAATTTGCTGCACCGACCAGTCTCTTTTGTACCACATCCTTTCTCATCTTTTAGTCAGGGCCATTAATCCTCATAAATGAATAAAAATATATTTTTTGAACTGAAATTTACATATTAATTTTAATCAAATGGATTTTTTTACTTATTTTGCTAATATAACTAGCACTTGCTTTATAAATATATTTACTTTTTTTTTTGCTTTGTGTTTAACATTCAATAAATATGATTTTCCAGAATATTATCACAAGTGTCATGTGAAGTTGTGCAACCAAAACAAATAAGGCCTAATGAAGGTATTTTATACATAAATGTTGAAATCAGCCCAATGGCTGCGCCCCAGTTTGAGGCTAACCGTCAAACAGATCTCACAGTTTACCTCAACCGATTATTAGAAAAGTGCTACAAAGATTCTAAATGTATAGACCTAGAATCATTATGTATAGTTGTTGAAGAAAAGGTAAATATTTTTATGTTAATTTAACAAGTTAAATACATCAATAATCTGCTATAATGCTAATTATGATTTGTTTATTTATATATTCATTACATACATTAAAATACCACAAAAGCTGTAGATCAAGACAAACATCTTTACAGCCTACACAAAGATTTGTCTAGACCGCATAGCACTAAGAGAAGAAATTATGACTAAAAATTGTATTTTACCTGTGTTTGTCTTCATAAAAATTGTATTTTACCTGAAAAATTTAACATTATTACTCAGGTTTGGTCACTGAGAGTCGATATAAAAGTATTAAATCATGATGGCAACCTCATAGAATGTGCTAGTATAGCCACATTAGCTTCATTAGCTCACTTTAAGCGTCCAGATGTTACACGCAGTGGGGAGAAAGTTATCATACACACATTAGCAGAGAAGGATCCAATACCAACGGTGTTATATCATTATCCAGTGTGCTCAACATTTGCTATATTTAATAATAAGTAAGTACAATGTTAATTCCTTAGTTGTTATAACTTTGCTTTGAAAATTAATAATTTTTGTTAGTAAAGGGTAATTTTTAATTAGAATATTAGACGTAAATTTAATTATAATTTTGTTAATGAATTTTATTAAAACATACATCAGGTCCATAAACAAATCAAAGTAAAGAAAAATTGGTTGTTTTTGTTAGATTTTCATAATAATAATAATGAAATAATGCTTAAAAAATATCATGATAAATTTATAAGTATAATAACAAAAAAAAATCTATTAATATGTGAAGCAAAAACTTTGTACTCCTTTTTACGAAAATTACGCAGACGGAGGTGTATGAAATTTCGCACAGTTATAGTTTACTTAAAGAAGTGCAGAATGCTTATATTTTTTTTAAATTATGCATAAAAAGTACATTAAATCAATAAAAAAACAACATTACACACACATGCTTATTATACTTTTTTGTTGATTGTCAGTCTGTAGTCAAATTGAAATTTTTTAAAAAGGGTTCTTTATTTTCGTTATATTCATATATCATAATTTTTTTGTTTTTCTTTAATTTAAATTTTTAATTATGTTCGAATTTTGACCTCTGGGCGACCATTAGTAAATAATAAATACTCAACAATGCCCAGTAGCAGTACGATGTGTGTTTCAAGAAAAACACACAACAAAAATATCTGTATGTCCTATTCAAACATTTATAATGAATGTGGATGAAACCTCTATGAAATAATTACTATTAAATATAATGAATATAATTACCATTACATAAATACTTTACTGAATTTCTATAGCTTCTTGTACATTAATTTTAAATATATTACCTATTTCAGCATACTTATATCAGATCCAAGTTTTATTGAAGAATCTGTGTGTGCAAGTAATTCAGAGGAGGGAAATATAAGTGGGGGTTTGCTGGTGGTTGGCATGAACCAATACAAGGAGTTATGTTTATTAAATCTCACCGGGGCTGCAATATATAACTCAAGTATTGTGCATCGAGCAACTCTCAGCGCTGCTGACAAGTGTAAAAGTATTGTTGATTTAGTAAAGAAGACAATAATAAGTGATGACAATTTAAGGTGAGACAGACTTATATTAATTTGTAAGTTTAATTCCGAGAAAACTTTTGTTAAAGCAAAAGATCAGAAGTTCGATATCAAAAATTAATTTTAAAAATTCCTTAATCTGGATCTATCATCAATGAATCAAAATGTAAAATACTTGGTTTATAAAGAAATTTTCTTTGTTTGGATTGTTTTAAAATAAATATGGAAAAGGCGGAATATACATTTTAAAGAAAAATGTCACATATGCACATGCTCGGTAAAGTAGGTTATTTGCCCTAATTAATGTCTCTGGCTTTTAAAACCTATACAACTATCCTTACAGTATATATTTTTAGAAGAAATGCGGAAAAAGCAGCTTTTGACTAGTTATACTATTTCTTTTTTTACTTGGTTAAATAATAATTGTGATGACTATTTATTAAATATATAGACATACACTTGAAAAAAAATTAAAATTGTGTTGTGTAGTCAATTTTTATACTATTATTTATATAATTATTGTAACTTAAACCATCAAAAGAAATTTTATAATATATAATTTATCAATTATCTTATTAGTATTCTAAAATATGTATTTATTACATAAAATAATATTCATACTTCTAATTTTCCAGACAAAAAAGAGTAAAAATAAATTTTGGCGACATCATAACAAGTGATCACGTGCAGTCATTGAGCAGAAAAGATCTCAGTATTTGTCTTAAGAACTTTGATCATAATGTTAAGTCATTACCAAAGGATGAAGAAATGATGGATGATCAATCCGACGTAGAAATAGAGCCCAGTAAATATGACGGTAATTTATTTGAACATAAATTATTAGAATGTTTAGTGTAAATTAATTATTGTATAATAAACTGAGAATAATGTATGTAGTTATTATTAATGTATTAATTTAATTTCTAAATATTATTTTTATATATGAATAACAAATAAATATAAAAATAATTTATCTAATTGTTATCCATAACTATAAACAAATAAATAAAATTGTTGTGTCTGTTTGTAATATTATAATAACTGCTTTTAACTGAATAGCATTAGCATTTGGTATACACGTTACATATACCAAAATAACATTTTTTTACAATTTTTGTCTGTCTGTCTGTTTCGACTAATCTCTGAAACGACTAGGCCGATTTTGACGACACTTTCACTGGCCCATAGTCGATGTAATATGGAGTAATTTAGGCTACTTTTATTTTAGAAGTTTCTTTATTTATTTCTAACTTTGCGAACTGAACAATATATTTTTTTTTAATTCCACGCGCCGCGCATTTCGAAGTCGCGTGCACAGCTAGTAATGTTTATAATAACGTTTATTTTACCTATAAAATATATTTTTCAGTTGTTCCATCATTACCTCAAACAGCGGAAATAAAAGCAAAAAAGGGTGCTTCAAACTGGATAGAAATATCATCAGACTCCGAGGAAGACTGAAAATCATACACAAGTTTGTCAAATTAGTTATAATAAAAAATTACATTTTATATATTAGTGCTAATAAAATTTCTCTTAACAGTATTTATTAATCATTTTTAGCATTGCATTTCCCTTGTCAATTAACAATCACAACATTCTAGATAAATGAAAAAAAGAAAAAAACAAACTAAGATGGTTCTTTGTTCAGCGAGTTCTTGTTATAAATTCATTTTATGACATTTTGTTATTATGTTCTTCTTATAAATCATTTGTAATTGATAGATACGTTTAAGTTACGAAGAAAAAAAAAAAAAATGTGTAATTTTTTTTTCAAAGCATTGCATAGTCAGTTTATTGCAGTTTTATAAAGATTTTAATTCATTTTGTTGTGAATTATTTATGCATTTATATGTCAATAGGAAAACAAAAAGAATATAATTTTAATGCTTATCAATAGAGTAACATTTATTATTACATGTTATATTTGTAGACTAAATTAAAAACGTTTTTGAATTCATAACATTTACAAACTCATGAGACCTAAATAACTTGAACCTAAATGACTTACCTTAAAATATATATTATTAAAATGTTAATTATTATTTAGCAGAAGTCATCTTTGATTGTAGACTAATTTTTAATCATACATATTATAATATAATGCATATATTAATCAGTACTTTAAGTAAAACTAATAATTACAATTCTGTACATTGTAGATAATTGTAAGTTTCTTTTTTTGAAGGGGCAATATTATTTATATATTAAGTATTTTTTTTTACTTTTGTCTGTCTATTTTAGCCGCAAATCATGATAATTTTTAAATAAACTGGGTTACCTGGATCATAGGACATGGTAAATAGCTTTTAGCATAGCTGGTAGCCAATGGCGAAGCGTGCTTAACACGCCCCCCTCCCCCCATTCGAAAACAATATTGTATGTCCAGCAATTTTTTGTTTTTCGGACCATTTGGCGCCCCTTTGTGAGTAGCGCGCTGGGCATTTTGCTCTTGCCCCCCCTCGCTCCGCCACTGCTGGTAACTTTTTTCTTTGTTAGAACGAACATATTTTAAATATTATATTATGATGGATATTCAACATCTTTAGTTTTTTAGTTCATGAATTACAGGCACTACAATGTTCAACAATAAGTTAATTTTAATTTAGAATTTAATTAAATTACTGAATATGTAGTCCATCTTACACTTCAGCTTATCACAGTCCACTGCTGGACATAGGCCTCCCCAAGTTCGCGCCAGACATCGGTCCTGCGACACAGATGACCAGCCCACTGCCACTTCAACTTGCTAATTCTGTGGGCTATGTCGGTTACTTTCATTCTCTCGCGGATAGTCTCATTTCTAATCCTATGTTTGAGAGAGACCCCAAGCATAGCCCGTTGAGCGACTCTAAACTTGTGGACCAGACCCTTCGTCAATGTCCATCTCTCGGCTCCGTATGTTAACACAGGCAGGACGTATTGCTCGAAAACTTTTGTCTTCAAGCATTGCGGAATCTTCGAAGTGAAGACTCGATGGAGTCTGCCTAACGCCGCCCAGCCCAACCGAATCCTCCTATCGGCCTCCTTCTCGAAGTTGTTGCGGCCTAGTTGGATAGTATGGCCTAGGTAAATATAATCCTGAACAACTTCGAGAAGGGTCCCATCGACCGATACCGGTATCGGTATGACTTGGTTGTTAAACATAACTTTCGTCTTATCCAAGTTCATACAGAGACCGACACGTCGGGAGGACTCGTTTAGGCCGGCCAGCATTTGGCGTAACACATCCAGCGTCTCCGCAAAGATGACAATATCGTCGGCGAAACGAAGGTGAGAGATGAATTCACCGTTGACGTTGATGCCCCGTTCCCCCCAATCCAAGGTCTTAAAAACATCCTCTAGCGCAGTGGTAAACAGTTTCGGTGATATTACATCCCCCTGTCTTAACCCACGCCGGAGGGAAATAGGTCTTGTTCTTTGGTGATTGACATGAACGGTCATCGTCGCCGCGTCGTACATAGATTTCAGTACCTCGATATATCGCTAGTCGATATGACATCTCTGCAGAGAGTCCAGGACAGCCCAGGTCTCGACAGAGTCGAAGGCTTTCTCGTAGTCCACAAATGCCATACACAGCAGTTGATTATATTCTTCCGTCTTTTGAATAATCTGCCGAACAGAATGGATGTGGTCCACGATGCTGTAGCCATTTCGAAACCAGCCTGCTCTGGTGGTTGGAATTCGTCGAGTCTTCTGGCGAGACGATTCGTAACAACCCTCGAAAATAGCTTATAGACGTGGCTCAGAAGTGAGGGTCTGTAATTCTTCAACAGAGACTTATCGCCTCTCTTAAAGAACAGCACCACCACACTTCCGGACCACGCGTCCGGTGTGGTACCTCGGTGGATGACGGCGTTAAATAGTCTTGCCAAGGCTTTCAGGACAGGTCGCCCTGCGGCTTTAAGGAGCTCAGTCGTAACTCCGTCATCCCCCGGGGCCCACCCGTTTTTAAGCTGCCCGAGCGCTGCACTAATCTCGCCCTCTTCGAAGTCCGGGATACTCTCCGAATAATGGCGCAACAATGGTGCCCGTGGATCTTCGGTGTCCAAGTCGCAGGCTTGCGTGCGCTCGACGAGTACAGCTGTCCATAAAAATTCTCAACCTCTTCTCGGATCTGAGGGCGAGAGCAGACGATTCTACCATCTGCTGTTTTAAGCTTCGCAAGAAGGCTTCTCCCTAATGGTCTTTGGAAAACTTTGGATCCCCTATTCTGCTCAATCAGAGTAGAAACCTCTCTCGTATTTGCAGCGGCAGGTCTCGGCGAATAATTTTTCGTATCCTCTTGGAAAGAGCCCTCTGTTCTGGCGAAGCAGCCGGCAACTCGTACCTCTGCCGCATCAGATCCAAGGCTTCGGGAGAAAGTTTGGACTGCATCGTTGGCGTTGTTGGTGGAAAGTGCCTGCGACCAAGTGTACACACCGTCTTCACCATGTTGTCGGTTATCTCGTCCACGTCGCTAGTAGTTTCCAGCAAATCGAATCGGTTTTGGAGTTCCAATTGGAACTGCTTGGATCCACATAGTATTTAGGGCAGCGTAGGTCGGAGAGTAGATTTCATCAAGCGGGTCCGCTTCTTTCAGAGACATATATTCAGAGTGCCCGGTACAAGCCGGTGGTCGCTGCCAGTGTTAAACCTGTTAACCACTGAGACATCTCTGTAGTCCATCTTATGCTGGTATAAATATTTTTTGACTAACCCGTTAACGCAGTTTGTAGTGACCTTGTTTTTTGCTCCTGGGGTTGTGGGTTTGATTCCCACCTGGGTGTAATATATATATATTTGTTTATATAAAAAAAATTTGCTATACGAGTACGCTGTTGCCTATAACACAAGCATTAAGTTGCTTACTTTAGGAACAGATGATGAGTGTGTATATGTTGTAGTTATTTAAGTGTGTTAATATCTATTATGAAATACTTTGATCTAGGCTTATTAAAAGGTATGCCAACACAAACCATTAGTGAGAACAAATTGCGCTAATGCGGGTTAACACCTTGAAAGGAGCCAGAAAGAAATCAGACTCAAAGTGATGATAATTGTAATTGATTAAACTTAATGTTGACAATAATTCATAATAGATATATAGAGCACACCTACAATTACATAAATATGTATTTAATATAAATAGAATTTTATTACTGGTACATGGAAAAAGATTTTGGGTTATGAAGCTATTTGCTTTTGATTTCATACTGTAACTGTTAATGCATCTATCATATATATTTCGATTAGAGATGCAGTAAACATCAAAAAATCTCATACCAATCAATAAATATATTTTTAAATGTATTAACATGAGCCTACTTTCTTAAATATAATATGCCAAAAATTAAATTCATATAGTGATAAAAGTTTTGTTACACCTTGTAATTTTTTTGTAAGTAAAATTTATTAATGTTAAAAATTTAAATAATCTGATGTTAAGAAGTAGAATTATTGTGAATCTATTTTGTATATATTATTTTAGACCTAAAATGAACAGTACCTCTTGGTAAACTTACAATGCTCTACTGTTCTGTCTGAAAGTTAAGCAATATGACTTAATTTATACACTTATAATGTTTTAAGTAAAGTACATGCCTCCACTGGAAGATGTACATAAATTTATTATATGATTATTTTCTTATCAAAGGTTTAGTATTTGGCCAACACCTGTCACTGAATATTCTTTATTCAGACCACTATTTATTGCATCTCTAATTCCAATATAGTTCTAACATTCATTAAATCTGGATTAATTGTAAACTAAAGTGATAATTTTTAAATGTTGATTGTAAAAGTAAGAGAAATCTTTCATCCGTGCTATTTTAACACTAGTGAAAGTGAAAATCAAATAAATGAATGAAAGAGAAATTTTCAATCTGTTTACTATATCTAAAAATAACACTAAATTCTTCATAAATTAATTTCACATAATATCACTACACAGAGTCTGAATTCATACCATTTTTCTGGTCTAACTTATTTCCATTTGTTTTCACCGTGTAAATGAAATATGTCACTATTTCTTTTTCATTTACTGGCAGAGTCTTAAAATGTTTTTGTATTGCCTGAAAAAATAAAATAACATATTAGTAAGAAAAACTAATACATGCCACAAATACTCATTCACTAACTGGTAAATAACACTAGCCACAAATTATCTTTCATTTACTCACAAGGGCTTTAAATGTTTCTGTAAAGCTCAAAAAAAAAAAAAGAATTTAAAAAAACGTGAGATTATGTTAATAAAACTGATAAGTTTATATTGCTACTTACTTCAGCTAACTGAGTTTTATTAAACCCAGGTTTTGTTGGCACTTTGTAGTGTTTTTTATATCTTTTTAATGTATTGACTTGCAGCTGAACCCAGTCCACTTCAGGAGAATCTACTTCTGCCTCATGACTATCATCCTCTGAGTCTTTAGGTCTCCTCTGCTTTGTTCTTGCACATTGAATCATTGTCTTATGATAATCGCAAATGTATGTATGCCTTGCCTAGAAAAGTTAATAATGCATTATTGTTTACATTTTTGTTTTTAAAGCCATTACAGAAATATAAATAGAACTATGTTAATTTAATAGCTGTATAACAACCTGAGGATCTATATTCAGTTTGAGCCTTCTTTGTGCAACTGTTTTCTGTATGCGCTTGCTGTACGATGCGTTGCCAGCAGGTCGCCTACATCGGTCGCTGTCATCCACAAGGCAACATATTTGATCTGAATTACTTCTAGAATCTTCTTCTCCTGTGCTAAACCCGTTGTTCATTGGATACTCGCGTTGAATCATATATAAAAAGTAAATTTAATTTGTAAGCGAGACCTCGTCGCGGTGGGCGATGTAGCAGAGTTCGACGTATTCACAAAGCGTCTGGATTGAGGTTATGATAAGCAAAAATACGTAACATTTTGTCAAAATTCACCAATAACATATCAAAATTTCTTATAAATCACAATTCTATAACATAGTAATAACATACAACAGTAAGTTATTTTCAGTCAGTGCACTTTTCCTTCAAAGTAATGTCCGCAGCTTCTTCAAAGAACATACAATATTTAATACTATATCTTTTAATCGTTTCTGACTAAATACGTGAAGAAGTTTATTTTCATCAACGATTTCATAAATGAAAAAAATATATATATTTAACTGAGCAATGAGCATAAATTCCAAATTCACCACCGATCACTAGTCGACAACGTCCCGCTCATGTCGCCTTACCTACTAAACGCAATACCATTATACCAGTATCTGAGACATACATACTAGAGTGATACGTGTGTTTATAAGCAAACGGTCGACTATTGCATGGGTTAGGCATTTCATGTAATACTACTGTATGACAGCGTAGTTATACGTAAGTATAAACAAAAAATAAAGCCGAAGCAAAATTAGTGATTGGCCACCATAAGGCGCGCAATTTAATTTTGACCAATCGGAACATTTTATCATTGACATTGTCAATGTTGTGTTTATTAGTACAAACGAACACGAAGTTCCCTACGTAATAAGCGCTGAAATCGTGTGCTCGTTTGTAATAAATATAACTCGGTGAGTTTTATTATTTTCTATAATAAAAAAGTTATGTCATTTGTTTCCGAAAAAGTATCGATATTATCAATATTGTGGTGGTTTAGTGATGTAGTTTGTACGGTATTTATAGTTTTACATTCTAATTTTATAAGCAAATGGCTGCCGAGAGCCGAAGTAAAGTGACACTATACATAACACAATTCAGTATCAGTATTAGTAGGTGAGTAGCTATAACTAACCTACGTCATATCATAGACACAATTACAAATTGCTGGTTACGTACATTTTTGTACTTGTAAAATTGTATTGAATATGTATAATATAGTGAATTACGGAACTCGTCGTCGGAGAACTTAGAATTAAAATTCAACGAAAATGTTTTAAAGATTTTATTAAAACTACATATAACTTAAACTAAATCCTACATATTAACTTAACCTAACTTATATCTGCCCCTGTTTGATACAAAGAGTAGAATGATCCCTTTGATTTACAACGCTTACCAAATCAAAGCGTAACGTAAGCAATAATTTGTCACTGGTTTGCGATTAAAATGACATGTCCAAACATTTTATGAGACTTTACACCCTCTATAATTCGATAAAAAAACCCCATGTCAATCAAGACGGTATCAGGGTACTTGAACGATTGCGCAGACGGCGCCGCTAAGAATGCAAATCTCAAACCATAACAAGTGCATATTACAAAATTTGTCTTTCAACTATTTATTTTAGTTACTTATTTATTACACTTGATTAATGTTAAGTATGTCTTGTTGTGTTCTCTGTTATACTTTTTTACTTTTCTGTGGTACTATTTACTAAAATAAATATTCTATGTTAATTTATTGTTGTGTACTTCGTGGTACTTTGGCAATATGTACCTATCTTGTGAACTTTGTTTCTGGCGTTGTTGCGAATGTTCGCAACCGCATCCGCAAATGCGGATCATTCGTATTAATCTAGACATCTGCATTTGCATGGTGTGTGAAATTTTTCACACCCGCGGATGTAGATGCGGATGCGGATGCGGATTATTGGGGACAATCATCCTTGAATACGGATGTCAGGGTTATTCATTTTTTTCCCATTTTATGCTCATAAATGAATGAAAATCGATTACATTTTAATATGTTTTCTTTAATCATATTTTAATACAGACAGAAGTTTATATTAATGCGGATGATCTGCATTTGCGGATGCCGATATTATATATACCGAGATACCCTGATATCGAGCAAGTAGTAAAAAAAAAAAAAAGATCCAAATAGTGTCTTAAAATTGCTAAATACGCTATAAATATGTAGATATTCATCATCATCATCATTTCAGCCTATCGCAGTCCACTGCTGGACATAGGCCTCCATAAGTTCCAAAGACGCTGCTGCCCGTCTTCGGCTTGTGTATTTCAAAGCCAGCCCGCCATCGGTCGGCTTTTTAAGTTCCAAGGTGGTAGTGGAACTGTGTTATCCCTTAGTCGCCTCTTACGAGACCCACGGGAAGAGATGGGGTGGCTATATTCTTCACTGCCGTAACCACACAGCCGTTGAGTTAAAAATTAAAAAATCCGATTCAACACAAAAGATAGTTCCATATTTTCTTTTGTTCGTTAAATGTTGCGTTGTATAAAAATAGACACGAGGACCGGTTAGTTTTTTACAGTTAATAAAATTTGCAAAAAAATAAATTAACAATACAAGTTTTCGTTTTAATTACTATACTTTTTAATTTAATTTAGTACTAAATTGAAGTAATAAATTTTAACACATCTAATGAGTTGACCTTTGTCATTGTTAAGGACAGTCTAAATTCGATAAAGGAAATCCAAAACTCCTTAGTAAATGTAAAAGCCTAATGGGTAAGTGTAGCATTAGAATGATGTATATGCAGCAGTATAATGTATGTTAATGCATGGGCGTATTTACACTAGGGTCAAAAGGGCCATGGTGCAGGGCGGTACCCTGAAAGGGGTGGCGCAAGTCTAGCACGATGGGCGGCTCAAGCTGAGCATACGTACTAGGCATGTGAAAAATAGAACGTAAAAAAAGGTCAGCTAAAATATATTGCGGATATTTGCCTTTTACGCGATGAATGGACGGTAATGACTATAATCGATTATATTCCGTAATACATATGCTGGTTTTTATGAGACGGCAAACTAGTGGTCCGGAGCGCTGAATTAAAAAAAAAAACGTCACTTTATTAACAACAGTTCTAATACAATGGCGCCGTCTGGTCTAATGGTAAAAAAAGTTTTATTAAAGCCGACGATCGCACATTATACATATTTGTTTTAAGGAGTTGTTTTGTTTTTTGTTTTTGAGGAGGTTACTCAATTCGACCGTATATAGGTACATATATTTTTTTATGTATGTTCGGGGATAACTTTGTCGTTTATGATCCGATTTTGATAATTCTTTTTTTGTTGAAAAGGGGATATCCCTGGTGTGATACCATGATAAGGAAACCAGGATCTGATGATGGAATCCCAGAGAAATCGACGAAAATTCTCAAAAATCCGAATAACTTTTTACGGGGTGTACCGATTTTGATGATTTTTAAGTTAATCGAAAGCTGATGCTTATCATGTGGCCACATTTAAATTTCATCGAGATCTGATTACAACTTTTGGAGTAATCTTGGATAATGCGTAATTACTTGACTGTTTTTTCGTCTACTTAAGTTGTATTACCTGTCGATATAATTGAAGTCGTTTTTTTTTCGTTTGCTTGCAAACAATTATTAGAATAATTTTTATTTGCACAAAAAAGGGTTATGGCAGGACTGAATAAATTGGGGGAGTCCCCAAGTGTTTGTTAAGTACATCCTTGTCGTGTCCCTTGGACTCCGTCTTGAACCCGGTAACGCAGGTGGCAGGCGGGTGACTGAATATTACTTGGGTGATCGATTGTTTTGTGTGCTTCACGAATATTTTGACGCGATGCTATTACGATCCCGTACCAAAGGCCCTTCTCAGGGCCAAGTCGACGGCCCTTCTCAGGGCAAAGCCGAGGCCGACCGTCGTTTGGACGAGTCGAACGTCGAGTTTGACATCGACTTGTACGAATCTAGAAAGGGCTCTTCTCAGGGCCGTACTGAGGGGAAGAAGCGATCGTCCTCCTCTGTTTTCTACGTGGGTTCGGTTCAGACATGGAGATGGAGGAGACGGCAGTCTCGAAAATTTCCACTGCCAGGTGTGGGAGGCCGTTGTGCTCGAAAGCGGGTTCGAGTTCAAGGGCTAAATTTTAAAAATCTGTTCCGGTGACCAGCCGGCCTAGCATGCATACAACGAGATATCTCTTGACGAGAGAGAGAGATAATGTCTACATCGAGTATTTTCTCGATTACCCTAACATGCGCACTACGAGAGACAAAATTCTCTTCCGAAGACTTCGCCTTGTCGAGTAGAGAAACATTATCAACCATAATCACAACTGAATATCATTCTTATTTCTTATGTCGTAAAGTTGAATTTACAAGGTTATTGACCAATCGTGCCAAACCGGGATGAGCCAAAGTTTGTATAATTTCAAACGAGTGACACATGTTTTATTTAACAATGTTCTCGGCCTTTTGGCTAAGATAAAAAGTGTATATCTAATTTAAAAAATCTAATATGGAAAATAAAACGGCGTAAGTAAATGAATTTAATTATATATGTAAAACAATATGCTCGTGTTGTGCTTTATATCTTGTCGCACATTAGATAATTGTAATTCTATCACGCATTGTATTTTTTTTTTTTTTTTTAATTTTTAAATTTTTTTTAATTTTTGAATTTTTTTTTTTGATCATGGATTTTACTTTTATTCTATTTAATTTTATTTTTACTTATTGATTTTTTTAATATAATTTTGTTTTGTTTTTTATTCTGAATGTTGTCTTGTCTTGTTGTACTAACCCAATATGGACTTATACTTTGGTCTGAAATAAAGTATTATTATTATTATTATTTAGAATAAGAAGCAACAGGGCGCAAATACGTTTTTTGTGTCATTATATGGCACACTTCACTCGACTTTTCTCATTTCCCGCTCTTCGTATACCGAAATTATATAATTATAATAGGGAAACGCCATGGTATACAAAAAATAGGCACCCGGTTTTATTTATTTTTTATTTATCGTCTTTCTCGTCGATAATATTGAAAACGAGAAGTTTCTCTTCCTAAAACGACAAAATTCGACAAAATTACGATGTCATGTTAGCTTCCGTAGAGATAAATATCACAGATCACTAAAATTTAATGATTATCTCTTCCATTGACATAACGAGAAGAGTATCGCGTGCACGCATGTTAGCTACTGTAGACATAGAGAGATAATACGAGAAAAGGGGTAGATAAAATTTTGTCGTGGCGCGCATGCTAGGCCTGCTGGTCCTGGTTTTTTTATAAACTTTTCAAATACTTTGTATAAGGTGCTTTTATAATAAAAACTAACTAAATTGCATACAATATTGGAATTATTCAAAATCGTAACGGTTATTTTAACTTTTTACACGTTAAAAACCGCAAGACTGGACAACGTCAGTCGGACCTGCTAGTAGAAATTAATAAGAGAACAGCCTATAATTATGGTTTTCATTTTAGTGTTCTAAGGAATCTTCAAAGTTCGCTTCGATTTAAGTGCTAAATAAAAGTGAATAGTATTTCATTAATTTTAATCCATTTTATACAAAAAACACGTACAAAAAGTCTATAAATAATAAAAGATAAAATCTCTTGCTTTCGGACAGGATTTCTTCGAATTCTTCTCCTTACTGTTTTGATCGCCCTTTTCGTATGAACTCTACGTGGACGGCAAGAACTTTTTCTCATCCCTACTCTCGGTGACAAATACCTTATTTAAATCGACAAAGGCCATGTATAGCGGTACTTGGTGTTCTCGACATTTCTCCTGCAGTTGACGAAGGGTAAAAATCATATCAGTGGTAGATTGGCTAGGTCTGAACCTACACTGTCTCTGGGTAGATCCTAGCGGCTAACATGTCCAGTCTTCTCAAAACAACTTTCGCAAATGCATTTCCCGCAATACTCAGTAGAGATATACCCCTGTAATTGTTACAGTCACTTCTGTCTCCTTTGCCCTTATACAAGATAACTATCTCGGAATCCCTCATGTCTTGAGGTATGGTTTCCTCATCCCAGCAGCGCTGTAATAGAGCGTACAGGGGAGATGAAACATAGCAAGTCGCACTAATTTAGCTGGTAAGTTGTCAGGACCTGTGCTCTTGCCTTATTTCAGGTTTCGGATAGCAAGAAGGAATTCTTCACCCGTTGGACGGTTGTCGAGTTCAGTCACCGGAGGTCGAGAAGTAAGAGTGGTCAGTGCCTCAGGATGTAAACATCGTTTGACATCTTGAAGTTAAAGACGGGTATTTTTTTGTGCCCGCTTAACCGGAATGCACCGCTCGTTGCCCGCCACCGCGCCGCTCCACGCCGCTGTTTTCGAGGGCCAGTCCATTTGATTTTCAGCGTAAGATCCTGCCGCCCCTGCGTCGCTGCCGCCGCCTCTCCGCTGTCCGCAAGATTCGAGGCAGCGGCCTTAGTAACACAAGAATTAACTTGGGGAGTCCTATGTCCAGCGGTGGACTGCGACAGGCTGAAGTGATAATACAAATTAAATATCATTTGGAGTCTTATTCGAATACTAGTATAGTAAAAAAGCGATTAAATAAATTTTAGGAGTATGTTAGACGTCAACTTTCTGGATGTGCGAATGATTGCAAAATAACGCGAGAATTATTATACTTGAAAAATAGGCTGTTTTTTATATCAAGAAACTGTTAACTTACTTAGAAGCCTATTGAAGATAAAGGCTAAAAATTCTCAATTTTTTACAATTCTTTTTTTTTATCATCTTTAAAATAGTAACTCATACGTAACTAAGTTGTACCTATATTATATTTTTAGACGTGGTAAACTCAATAATTAATTATCTAATAATTACAACGTGGAGGCGTGGACTTTTGGATTTACCAAATTATCTATCTTGTTCTTATTTAATTTGAGAGTTTGAAATGTAGTTACATGTTGTAGCGGTTTTTGGGAATAAAGGTAATATATAGTTTATATGGGTGTTGTTTTGTGGCTAGAAGAGAGAGAGTTGAAATTTTAATTGAAAATAGGTAGAAAGACATTTAAGCATTTATGGGTGAGATAGGGTTTTAGTATATATGTGTAGTAGATTAGGAACTTGATTTAGAAAAAAATAAAGAGGTTATTTTGGTTAAAAATAATAAATAAGAGCATATAAATATTGAATAATTAATAAAAAATTTTTAGTCTGCCTATAAGGCTATAAATATTTAAACCAAATAAGAGCTTTGGGTATAATTATACTATTTATTACTGCAATAAATATATGATATAATGCTATGATAGATAGTTTTAATTTGGTTTAGTAAATAATATTACAATCGTAATAAATTAATACTATTCAATACCCAACGTATACGTTAGGGCTTATTTTCAACATCAATATTGGTAGGTATATAATTATGTACATACGTGTCTGTGTATTTCGTATTTAAATTTATTATTATTTTTTTAAATATGTATAATAAAAAAACAAGAAATAATTAACTCCGTTAATTGAGCTAAATCGTCATAAAAAATCGTGCTAAAAGCACGAATTATATTTTCTTAATTAAAATCAGTATTAATTAAATAATAGAAGGGAAATTCTGTATTAGAAAAAAATAAATTGAAACTTATTTTTACAAGATTAAAATACTTAATTTTTGATGATGAATATGAAATAATAAGAGGTACCTATACCTAAGTACCTAGTTAAAAAAAATCATTAACCTTATATTACATCTGTATAAAAAATAATTAACATAACTAAATACTTAATACAAACAACACAACAATAAAAAGTGTATATTGTATATAGTGTCGATATTGATTTACATAAAAGTGATACATCTATTACATTAAAAATAATTTTGGTATGGAGGTACCGAGAATACGAGGCTGCGCTAATCGCCTTATTGACCGGTTGCTGGACGGGCTTGTTGCCACTTCGTGCAAGTTCGGTCTCTCTTCGTTTATTTTTCTATAACGTCCGCTGCGCGTTGGGGGCACCACTGTGCACTTGTTTAGCGTCCTACGATGCGACGTTGCCAAATGTATTGACTTAAATACGAACGAAGACAAAACGTACGCGCGTGGAGTGAAACTTTTGAGCCGGTAGCTTTTTTTAAGTGAACTTAAGTGTTTTGGATGATCATAAATTTTATTCCGTAATGAAATTATTCCTTAGTCGTAAACAAATAGGTTCTTTGTGATGAAAACTTAGTTTGTTGTAGAGTATCTTGAGTGTTTCATTAAAACAGTTCTACAGAAGCTTTAAAAATAAATTAAACCTAGGAGCTTTTATTGCTTTCCGAATAATTATTACAAAGGATATGGTTTCAAAAACATTGCAAAACAAAGAATAATTAAAGGCAGCTGAAGCGGAATAAAGAAACTGGTTAGCCGAAAGCGGCGATTGTGATATGGGGGAACGGGGCGCAACGGGGGGCGCTTGGGGTGCGCGCGACGATGCCTCGTGGTGGCCGGGTGGATCTGGTGAACTACAGCACCAACAACAAATTAATGAAGAGATTGCCAGGAGCACCGCTACGGTTACTCATCAATTATACTCTTACAAAATGACTGGCGGATTTTCAAATTCTGGTGGCGACAGTACCTCGTCACCAGGTTTTGATTATCGTTTAATGACTGGTACCAATACCAGGGAGGAATCTCCGCAACAACCATGGTGGTATGCTTCCGGATCAGTCGAAACTCAGCAGACTTCGTCACCGACGGTATATTATACAATACTTTTTAACACAATATAAATCCTAAAAGCCTCCTAAGACAAAGGAGAATCACAGTATATATATAAAAATTAAATAACAACACAACATTACCTATATATAAAAACTTCTATTAACATAGTAGTAAAAAACAGCAGCGTGTATAGGAAGATGTTGTTTTCCTTTGTCTATACTTGACAGTAGATATTTAATTACTTAAATTAATAATATATTAAAAAATATATAAAATAAATATATTTTTTTGAATAAAACTGTAAAATATCTATATTAAAACGAAATATCGCTTTGAAGACCTACCCAAAATACCCTATAAAAAATAAAAATGTCATGATTATGGCAAATACCATTATATTGGAAAAATGTAATTAAATTTTAACAAATGTTCAATTTAATTGTAAGAGTTTTGTAGTTATACTAATGTTAATTTAACTGAATTATAACAACTGTTAATAACTTAATAATATACAAATATATAGTAAAAACTAATAGATAGATGACATAAACTAAGTATTCAATGAAGTAAATTTCTATGCAATACCTATACATTAGTGTTTGAACTAGTGATCTAGTTAAATAAAAGTGATATAAAAAATACAAAAATATGTTTGCAATTATAATGACCACCAAAACTTAGTTGTTTACATACTTATAAGTTCTACAGTAGTTGTTACACAATAATTGTAGATGTAAAAATGTTGGTAAAACTTTAGGTCCAATCAGAGTTGTTTGAATGATAAAATATTTTAGTCTTGTCTTACTTAGTTGTTTAACCTGGCATTTACAATATTTATTTTTAATAAAATATTGGTTACAGGTTACAGAATACAGGTTAAAGAATTCAAAGAAAATTCTTTAACCTGTTCATTGAATATATAAAATAACAATATTTATTTGTTGTAAATTAGTTTATGATATGATCTATAAAGTTAATAGTGATCAAGATTTTTAGTGTCTTATTAGGAAAATAAAATCTATTGGCAACAAAAATAATTTAAGGTTTAAACAAATTAAAGTAATTAATTCAGATTATCTATATACATCATTAAAGAAATGTGTTATCTATTACTTTGTTATATATTATTTATGTAAAAATGTGTTATTTACTGCTTACTGCCGTACCCTGTGTGCGTTGCTATGCTTTTTTAAAATTTATTTTTTGGTCATACCAACTCAGAAACCTTTGAGGGCTCATGCACAACACTTTGCTGAAGATAATGGACATGATCAAATGCATAGTTTACGATTCTATAAAGGACATACAGACAAACATTCATTTATATATATATATTTTATGTATCTTCGGGGATAACTTTGTCGCTTATGAACTGATTTTGATAATTCTTTTTTTGTTGAAAAGGAGATATCCCAGGTGAGATAGTCCATGATATGGAAACCAGGACCTGATGATGGGATCCCAGAGAAATCGAGGGAAACTCGAAAATTCGCATAACTTTATACTGGGTGTACGGATTATGATAATTTTTAATTTAATCGAAAGCCGATGTTTATCATATTGTCACATTTAATTTCATCGAGATCTGATTACAATTTTTGGAGTAATCGTTGATAATGCGTATTTACTTGACTAATTTTTCATCTACCTACGTTGTATTATATAATTATATAATTATTGATATGATTGAAGTTGGTTTTTTTTCGTTTGCCTGCAAACACAATTATATAAACTTATGTATATATTGAAAGCCATGTAAATATATACGCACATAATTTTATGATATGAAATTTATTTCATACCTTTCCAATTGCATTCAAATTTTTCATATTGATAATGTAACAAATTTGAAGGTGCCTGCTTAGCTGCATGTATTCTTTTTTATATAGCCTTTTTTTCTTTAAATAATTTATTAAATCTTTATGGAAATTTTCCACCACAGGAAAGACATTCATTATCTTAATTTAATATATAAATCAAGTATCACGTTGTTTGTCTGCAATGGACTCCTAAACTACTTAACCGATTTTAATCGAATTTGTACACCATGTGATGTTTGATCCAACTTGAAAGATAGGCCATATTTTGTTTGGATATAGATTTTAATATATATTTTAATATATATATATTTTTTTTTAATTTATTTATTACAATATATTTATAAATGTCTTTTATTGATGATGGTATTACTTTTTTATCACTATCTGATTCTGATGATTTAAGTAGTGTTGTCATTTCTTCTGTTTATAATGATCTCTACGAATTATAATTTAGTTTGGTGGGGAATTGCAATATATATTTGCTCTAATATCATTTGTAATATCATTGATACCTCGCAACCTCAGACCGGTAGAAGAGAATATCTTTTTGTGGGGGTGATTTTTCCACATACGAACTCCTACTCGGTGTCTTTTACAGCCTATGTAGTGTGCCTAGTGTATTTTACAGCTAAAGAATGATTACTGGTTTTCCCCTCTTTAATACTCTTATTAATGCATCAGATCTTCATATTCTCTACCTTTACTTGCTATTCATGTTTTCCCAAATGTGTTCATTCTCTTTTTAACCGAGTTCCAAAAAAGGAGGAGGTTCTCAATTCGATTTTTTTTTTTATGTATGTTACCTCAGAACTTTTGGCCGGGTAGACCGATTTCGATGAATTTTTTATATCAAAAAATGTTTCCTGTCATGTGGTCCCACTTAAATTTAATTGACATCTGACTAGTACTTTTTGAGCTATATCTAATAATCAGTATTTGCTTGACTATTTTTTCGTCGACCTACGTTGTATTATATGCCACATCACTTCACTGGGTTTACTGATTTTGATGATTCTTACTTTAATCGAAAGCTAATACTTATCGCGCTTCGCGCTTCAGTCTGTAATATCCCCCTGCTGAGCATAGGCCTCTTTCCCCACGTAGGAAAAGGATCAGAGCTTAATCCACCACGCTGCTCCGATGCGGGTTGGCGGATATATTCCCTGCTATGAGTCGATCGCTATCAGGTGTACATGATAACGACCGAGACCGACAGCTTAATGTGCTTTCCGAGGCACGGTGGGCGACCCACAAGGGCTGTACAAACACCCAGATCACAGCAAACATCTGTGTGGCCAACACAAATGTTTCTCATGTGCGGGGTTCGAACCCGCAACCGCCAGCGCAACAGCCACAAACCAGTGCAAAACGGTCACACCATTGCGCCAACGCGTCGTCAATGCTTGTCATGTGGTCTTATTTAAATTTTATTGAGATCTGATGACTAGTTTTTGAGTAATCTTGTACTTTGTCCCCACGTTGTACTTACTAGTCGATGTCATTGAAGTCGGTTTTTTTAGTTTACGAGCAAACTAAATTATAGACATCATTATGTCTCTACCGTTGAAAAACATGGTCAATGTGCTGATGATGCATTCTCTTTTCACGATTTATTGTATCTATCGTATAAAATCAAACCTAAACTCAAATAAAGAATTTTTCTGCAGTCTAATTTTGGGAATGGATCTATGGATCTCTTGATTTTCGCTGCAACATTATGGAGTAGACTCCATAATGTGCCAAGTGGTCTGCTGTTAACTCTGCAGATACAGTCAACGACCAAGTAGCTGTTTTCAACTATACTTATTCAATTATATGATGTACATGCACCTATTCGATCTGTAAGGATAAAACATCACCCAGCTACGTGGATTACTCTTGATATTAGAAAATTCAAGCAGAAGAATGATTTCAGTAATGCTTTCAATACTGTAAACTTTGACATTCTCTGCGATATTAGGCATTCTCTTAACATATCGCCTGAGGCAACGACTGGTTTCAAAGTTACTTGCAGGGAGCCGGCAGTGAATTAAAGTGAATGATTAATTTTTATGTTGATCATTGGTCAATGCCCTCCAATGTCCCTCAGGGTGGTGTGCTCTCCCCTCTTATTTCCTATATTTCTTAATTTAATTTCTAACATTATAAATTCTCTCTACTATCTCTACGCAGATGATCTCCAAATATACTCTCACTCTATTGTGACTTGCCCCAATGTATATCACATATAAATGGTGATGTATTACAGCTATTAGTTAGTATTAGTTATTACTACATGGAGTGAAGTTTACGGCTAAGTAATAAATCCAACTAAGACTAAGAGTTTTAGTTTAGGTGGTTTTAAATTACTTACACAAATATATAAATTTCAACTATAATTTTTATAGGGTTTGCGATGCCATATAGTGAAAATGTAAAAAACCTAGGTGTTATTATTCATCAACATCTATCATGAATAAACTTTATAGTAAATAATTTATTTATAATAATAATTTATCTATCCTATTGACATGATTTGTGTTTTGACTTTATAAATTAAAATGAACTATTTATGCTACATTTAAAAAAAAATTTGCACACCGAAAATCGGTAGAATATGTTGGCTAACTATGTAATTTGACAACTTGTATACCATATTCTTGCAAAATAAATAACTAATTAAATTAAAAAATTATTTTTTTTTGCAATCGACTCTGATATTTTGTGATTAAAATGGGTTTGATGAAAGTATAATTATGTGATTTTTTCAGTAAAATATCAAGGTTTTCTGCAAAATTTATAAACTAAATAAATATGAATTAATTAGCTATTTATTTTATTTTTAAAACTGATGATAATAGTACACTAATGAATCATTTACAATTATATTTTTTTTAGGGACAAAACCAGCCAAGTCCTGACTCAGATCAAAGCAATCAACAAGCTAACGGTATACAACAGAGCCATCAAACTTTACAACAGGCTCAAGAGCAACATCAAATTCAACAAAATCAGTTACAACAGCACTTGCAGCAACAACAACAGCAGCAGCAAAGTTTGCAACAAGCTCTACAGCAACAAAATCAACAAACTTTGCAGCAAATGCTGCAGCAACAGCAACAACAACAACAGCAGCAGCAGCAACAGCAACAACAGCAGCAGCAGCAGCAGCAACAAGTTGATCAGCAGAATCCACAACAAAGTTTACAGTTGCAAGTGAGCCAAGCACAGGCTCAAGCTATAGTACAGGCACAGGCAGCTTTACAACAACAAGTAGCTCAATCACTACAGCAACAGCAACAAAATCTGCAAGAACAAATACAAGTAGCACAGCAACAACAAATTCAGGCTGCTCTTCAGAGGCAATCTGCTACATTACAGGTAATACTCCTTTGGTATTTCTAATAATTTTATGTTGTTTATCACATGTCTATTTTAAATACTATAATTCATTGGTATTGTCTAGTTAAAAAAGTTTTCAGTTACATATTTTTTCCTAGTAGAAAGTTAAAAAACTTGGGTACTTAAAATAATATCTTTGTTAAAACTAGAACAGACTAGAGCCCCTATTTGAATCATAGACAATATTAACAACTAATTTATACCCGCAACTTCGTATGGTAACTTTCATTAAGCTTACACGATAACCTATGTACACCGACTTAAAATGAGCTGTACTTCAAAAGGATCCTATACATTTTTGGTGTCAATTTATTTACGCCTAATATGTAAAGATGTCTTATTTCTGAACTAATAAAAGTCTTAAAATATTAACAAAAACTAAGATAAAGATGATAAATACAAATTATATTAGTTTAATTTTTTATTAGTTCATATTGATTGAGTAAAATACAAATGTAAGTATAAAAATCTTAAAAGAAACCAGATAAAAAAAAAGCTTAATCACTGAATTTTGTATTTATAAAAATATTTTTTAAGCATTATAACAATGATAACATAATGCATTGTGTTATAATTAAATAAATAAATAATAAATAGTTTTTAAAAATATAATTATAAATAAAAATATAAAGTATTTTTTTGTATTTTGATTGTCTTGTATGTGAATGTATATATATATATTTATATATTATATATTTATTCTAATTATGATGAAGAACTAGAATATTAGATTTTAACAAACAATACTTTTGTAGGAATTGCAGCAACAAGCGCAACAGCAGGCTCTGTTGGCACAAGCAACAAATAAAGGCAGAATGCCTCGCGCAAGGGCAAATAATAAGCCACGTGGAAGAATGACAGCTTACGCGTTTTTCGTCCAAACCTGCCGGGAAGAACATAAGAAAAAACATCCAGAAGAAAACGTTATATTTGCTGCATTTTCTAAGAAATGTGCTGAGAGGTGGAATGTAAGTGTACCTGTGTGATGATACATAAATTGTTGTTATTAGTACTTTTAATATAATAACAATACATATATTACTTATACCATCTTTGAGTATAAAAAACAGAAACCGTTTTGTATTTTATGTTTATTTGTTATTTTATGTATCTTATTTTAGCAGTAAACATTATATATAATATTGTTATGCTAGTCACTGTATCTACTTTTAAATTCAAAAAACAAAAAAAAGGTTTGTGTCTATAACAATTATGCGAAACTTATTACTGTCTGTGTCTTTGTGTCTATATAAAATACTTGTCTCAAATAGTGTGTTCCTGTGGTCAGTAAGGTGGGCAGAGCGCCCGGGCAGGGTCAGGTGTAGGGTCGGTAACGCGCTTACGATGCTTTTGGTGGCAAGCGTCTATAGACTACGGTAGCCGCTTAGCATCATGTGGGCCACACCAACTCGTAAAAAAAAAACAAATCAATGCAAATCTTGTTGTACACAAATTTAATTTCCATAGACAATGTCAGAGAAGGAGAAGCAGAGATTCCATGAGATGGCAGAGCAGGACAAAAAGAGATACGACTTGCAAATGCAAAACTATGTGCCTCCTAAGGATGTGAAGGTGCGCGGGCGCAAGCGTTCGCAACTCAAGGACCCCAACGCACCCAAACGATCGCTGTGAGTTATGGTCACGTTTACCTGATTATATTTATTTATTTTATTTATTAAACTTTATTGCACACACAAAAAAGAAGATACATTTTAGAACGATTAGATACAAAAACAAATATTGTATGCAAAGGCGGCCTTATCGCTTAAAGCGATCTCTTCCAGGCAACCTTTAATAAAAGTAGTCTAAGAAAAATATGTCGGTAGTAGTGCGCAATCAACAACGCAAGTTTAGCACATATAATTAAATTAATTACATATATATTTATATAATAATAATTAATTAAAAACTAGACCGGAAATAAATATTTCTATTAACACAAATATCTATTACGAGCAGGAGTCGAACCGGCGACCGTCGGTGTTTAGGCCCTACTGACACGGGACACCCACCATTACACCAGAATGGTTGTCAGTTTGCTCTCCTGTTAAATGATAATTTTCGACTAGCTTCCCTTGTCACGGGAGGCACAGATTTCATCTAACAGCAAGAGTAAATTTAATTAGTACTTTTAGGATGAGTTTAGTTTTGCACCTGCTTGTTAATCTTATTAGCAAAATTATTCTTTGGTTAAATAATAAACAAACAAACTGCATAAAAACCCAAACACTAATGTAAACATTTCTCAATTAAATAAAAATCTTGTTTAATCTTTTCCCTTTTTTTATTTAAAAATTACCTGTGCCCGCGACTTCCTCCGCGTCGAATTAAAAAAAAAAAATAATTGTTCAGTTTGCAGAGTTATAAAATAAGTTAATTTCTAAAATAAAAAAAGCCCAAGTTACTCTTTATTACATCAGCTATCTGCCAGTGAAGTTCCCGTCAAAATAGATCCAGCCGTTTTAGAGATTAGCCGGAACAAACAGATAGACAGACAGACAAAAATGCATTTAGTAAAAGGCGGTTATTTTAATATTACAAACAGACACCAATTTTATTTATTTGTACGGATGTATAGATACTGAATACAATATTCCATCGGTTGACAGAAAATGAGCTTCCCCATCACAAATTTTTTTTTTGATGTACTTAAAATGTGATTCAAACCAATAATAATATCTAATCCAACAGGTCAGCGTTCTTCTGGTTCTGTAACCACGAGCGTTCGAAGGTGAAGGCCAACAACCCCGAGTATACCATGGGTGACATAGCCAAGGAGCTCGGAAAACGCTGGGCTGCCGCTGATCCTGAAACTAAGTCCAAGTACGAGGCTCTTAGTGAACAAGACAAGGCCAGATATGATAGGGTATGTATCTGAGAAACTTTGCTAATACTGTGTTATCTATGTAAAACTTTACGACGGCGTTACTATCTTTTTGACGATGGGTTAGCGCAACATTCACTACACTGACTTTATGGCTGTTGCATTTGTATTGGCCAGATGTTTACTGAGGTCTGGGCATTGGTGTTTGTATATTTTGAGTGTTTCCGGACCTCGGCCACAGGAGTAAATCATAGTGAGAGCAGTTGAGTGTATGGCGTGTATTTATTATTACGACTTTGTTTTGTTATATTAACTTTTTATAGAGATTTGACAGTAAAAAGGGAAAGGCTATATTGAGGGTAGGGAACAGCAAGAAATGATCAAATACTAGGGCAGCCCAACTGGGGAAGTACCTCTATCTCACAGAAGATCACAGCTGAATAAAACTGCTCTCAAATAGTGTTGTTTCTGTGGTGATTAAGGTAACCAGCGCTCCAAGGGTCGTGGGCCGGGTTGGCAAGGTGCTTGCAATGCTCCTGGTGTTGCAGGAGTCATAAGTTATGGTAACCGCTTAACATCAGTTGGACCGTATCTTGACACGACGACTACTATTACGACTTTATAGTATAAAAAACGGCTTTTATAAATACACAGTCTAGTCAAATGTATCAGATAAACTACAATCAAATATTTTATTGAAATTTGTTAAAAATGTTTTTCTGTAATTGTTTAAGTTAAAATAATATTAGGTCATACAGTATAATTGATAATTAAAATCATTTCATACTAATGTTCACAATTGAATTTTCTTTTGATTTAATTTGCTATAATATATGATAGACCGTAAATAATAAGGACTCATTTCTTCGTTTTTAACTTACAAGTGATCTTACAAAGTTAATAAATTTGAAATTACAAACAATTTTGTAAGGTACCCGTAGTTAACCACAATCTGTCATCATTACAGTAATAAAATATTGACTCATCTTAGTCTCTTGTAATTATGCTTAAACTTTATTTACAGGAAATGACAGCGTACAAGAAAGGACCCTTAGCGTTAGTCCAGCAACAACAACAGCAACAAGAAGCAGAGGAAGAAGTTGGAGACTTTGAAGGTGACGATGAGTACAAGTAAATTATAAGTAAGATGTTGTTAATGTATGTAAAAGCTGTATGGGGTCGTCCATTAATTTTTTCAACATTTTTTCAACATTATTTCTGCTTTTTTAGCAACTTTTTAATCCTCTACCCTCCTTGGTGAATTGTGGTATTGGTGAAGTTTTTGACTAACCCATACCCTAAAATCATATTTTTTGTGAAAATTATACTGAAATTATCAGAATATTATCTTTAAATACAGGTTAAATCTGATTAAATTTTAGAAAATTAAGCATCATTATACAAATTACTAGACATTAAAGTTGCAAGGTGTTCTTGGATTCTTTGTTTGGTTTAAAAATCGCACATTCAACGAAAAATAAATACACTTGATATCTCATTACAGCCCCATCCACTCGTGATATTTCATCGTTTTTCTGAACCTTTTGAGCCTTACGTAATTAATAGACGACCCCGATTTACAAATCATGTGACAAGACCAACTCGAAGTTTGCTAGAGTAATAAAAACTTTTTAAGGTCTCACTCAATTTCCTGCCCATGTTGCCATTTAATCAGTCACATGATTAAAACAGGCAGATATATAGAAAATATGACATAATATTAGGTTTTTTCTTTGTAATACGGGTCCACCTGTTTTAATTTTAGAACTGACAGATAAATTCCTAATTTGAAATAATAAAATTTATTGATGTAAATGCGTTATTGTCGGTTTCAAAAACTTTCTTGTTTTGCTCACTAGAAATAGATTTTTTACCTAAACTCAATATGAAGTATGTAAAAATTCTAAAGACGGATAGTTTATAGAAACCGGACACTAGTTTATTATTTTAAGGTAAGCAGGTGATTCCCGAGTTTTGCTTGTTTTTAGAATGTGGCCTCATAGTGTTTTGTTAAATGAAAGAGCTCGAATCACTAGCATCTTTTCTATATATTAATGACAGATCTGATTTCATCTATGAATTAAGTATAGGAATATTAATTTCCTTGGAATAATTATCTGTCAAAGGAAAATGGTTGTGCTGTTTTAAGTGTATTTGTTTTTTGTTAATTTCTGATCATGAAGTCGAAGCATTGTCACATCTCATAGGTAGTGATTAATTTTTATTATACTTTTTTTTATAAAAAAAATTTAGCCAACTGTACTCTGCATCCTTAAAAATATATTTATGTCTTGAAATATCTGTACCGTGTACTTTGTAGCATCAAATCAATATATCTTAATAACTTTAAATCCTATTATTTCATTTGTGAAAAAAAATGTAATATCCATTTTTGATATTTTTTGTCAAGGTTATTAAAATATATGGTATATCCTTTCTTGACGCAAATGACACAGAAGGAAAATATCTTATAAACTTTTTTACTCATAATTTTTGCTAAAGAAGGTTTTAGATGGATATTGTACTATTAATATTTTAAAAGTTGAGAACAATATTCTCCATTATAACTGATTAATACATTTCATATAACATTGAAAGTATTTTGGTGTTACCATACTCTTACTATGTAATAAATTCAATGTTGCCTTATATTTTCGATATCAATGTGGCAATAGTTAGTTGTAGTCAGATCAAAGTGTTAGTCATATGAGGTTATCTAATGTAAGTAAAAGGGCTAGTTCTCAAGAGATAAAATTAAGTAAGGGATGCACGAGTGAATGATATTTTGTAACATGTATCTTACTTGTAAATAGTTAATTAGTTATCTAGATAAATTATATTTCTTTATATTTTTAGATTGTTATGGTTAAATTTTTTTATTTGTTTGAAAAAAAAATTATAAATATCACTTAGGAGATTAAAAAAACGAAATGTTTATTTTAACTAAATTCATTTTAGGTATTTGATAATGTTTATTTTTTATGAGGAATATTAAAATAACAAACAACTGTACATAAAGGACTGCAAGAAAGTGATAGTACTTAAATTATAAGTGTAACTGATTTAAGTATTGTACATAATGTAGACGCGTACCTCAGGACACGCCGTACCATAATAATAATTTCATTGTTATGTTTGCGAATGTTTTAATGAAGTAAATAATCGTAACAATCACTTGGAACTTTATTATATAAAATATATATATATATTTTTTTTGTTTCTAGTTTAACATTAGATCTTTAGAATAAAAATTAAAACATATTTGTTTTAAAATTAATCAACTGTTTTTATTATTATTATTATTATAAATAAATTAATATCTTTATACTTGAACGAAAAAATGTTCTTGATATTTTCATCATCATCATTCATCATTTCAGCCTCTTACAGTCCACTACTGGACAAAGGCCTCCACAAGTTCACGCCAAAAATGGCGTGAACTAATGGTTGTTCCCCATAGTCACCACGCTGGGCAGGCGGGTTGTTGTCCGTAGGGCGGGTTTTGTCGCACCTACAGCAGCTACAATAACATAAAATCGCCAATCTGCTATTGCAATTGCTTCCCAGTGGCAAATAAGTTGGTGATTGACATTATAAGGTTTTTTTTTCAAATAGTGACAATGACGTTAATAGACCATTGGGCTTAATAGAAAACCAAATTTCAGTATCTGTGACACAATTACAGTACCAGAATTACGTTGCTAGAGATAACAAAAATATTACCAGAATATGCGTTATAATTATGACTATAATGTCAGTTACAAATGTAAAATAAAAAGTATGTTTGGCAACACTTCTACTTTAACGGGCCTATACTGCTATTTTGATTTTAAACTCCCGAAATATTCAGTCACCCGTGTCTATGGCGTCTGTAACGTCCCCGAAATATCGGCATTTTAAAATTGACCATCGCGCTAGGTCTTGTAAAAGTAAGTGCTTATAGTGACCATAAAATTTTAAAAGTTTGTATGTACTACAGTAAATTAAACCACTTGTATATGGAGGGTAGAGGGAAGAGAATAATCTTTCTATATCAGAAAGTGTCCGTCGAAATGGATGAAAATAGGGTGGCGCCACATTAGCATCAGGGTAAATCTTAACCTTCACATTCTCTGTAATTGCTCACTTTATATCATACTTTTGGTGATATTTGCGCCATTTCGGTCGAATTTTGAACTATAATTCATACAATATCAGCGCGATGGTGGAGGATTTTTGAACTGTTTAAGTGTGTATGCTACAGCTGGACACTTTCAACTTTTCTCCCATATAACATTATAACTCTCTCCTACACTCCATATACTTGTAGGAAATCGAATTTTAATCTGATGTTTTTAGAAGAAACGGCGGAAGCGGTACTAAAGGCGTTTTGTCAATTTTTAAAACTAATATGATCTGTTGTTAACTTTTATATAAAATTGAAAACATAACAAATATGTAAGGTATGCGTGTAATGAGGTGACACTGTTTTGAATTTGTGATCTGTACAAAACAATATAGTAAATCTTTTACACTAAAATTGTTCTTTTATTTTATAATTTAACCTTATCCACTCGCTGAAATACCGCTTGAATAGTCTAAATCTAAGTATAATAAGTGTAAGTAGAAAAGGGGACATCCATTAATTACGTGAGCTATTTTTCGATCAGTTTAGACCCTACCCCCTTAGGTGAGATTTGCCTGGTCTCCCTCCCCATCACGTGAGATTGACGTTGAATATAATAGAGATTGAAGGGAAATAATGAACTATTTCGGTATACTATAGCTAGTTTATTTAAATTAAATAAAATTCAAAGCAAAACTCCAATGTAACTAATGATTTTAATAGTCATGAGATAGATTTGAGCAGGCAACATGAACCCTCAAAATATTTTTTTTAAATATCTGAATTTTTTTATATTTTTTAAAGTTGATGTGAGATTTTCGATTATCTCTATATGTTGACAGAATATAATCTAGTAAATAGCATGCATCTTTATTGGATGTCCGTACGGGTGTATATAAGTGTGTTAAAGTGTGACTGATTGTGGATGTGTGCGTGCAAGTGATTATGTGTGTGTGTGTTTGTTAAGAACGATAGAAGAGTAATTAACCGCGCTGCTAATATATAATTTTTATACAGTATATTATCACAAAACACTGATAAATAATAATAACATTCGTTACACAAAATTTCAACATTTTCAATGATATTAGACAATAGGCGCAGTAGGTAGACAATACAAATATTAACGACAAAAATAGTATATCTGTAGAATATGTTGTTTAGATACATGAGAATCGGAAAAGAGAATTTCAAAATCACTTTCATTAACTGTATATATGTCAATCCTACACAAGGTTTGTTTGTTGTTAAATTCCCACAAGATAGTCAATCCTTGAGCAGCAGCTGGTGAACCTGTGGTGTATTTCATGCATACAACTTGAGAGGTTTCCGTTTTTCTCACATAGACCTTGGCGTATGCGGTCCGATTAAACTTGTACTGAGCGGACATGGCTAGATCCCTGGCCAGGTAGAACAGGCGAGCACCCTTCGTAGTCAACTCTTCGCAGATGAATATCGGTGTATCCACTGATGTGTGGAGTCCTAGATGCTTAGAACACTATTTACCTTTTGTTAACCGACTTCCAAAAAAGGAGGAGGTTCTCAATTCGACTGTATTTTTTTTAAATGTATGTTACATCAGAACTTTTGACTGGGTAGAGCGATTTCGACAAATTTTCTTTTAATCGAAAGGTGGTGTGTGCCAATTGGTCCCATTTAAATTTATTTGAGATCTAACTACTTTTCGAGCTATATCTAATAATGCGTTTTTACTTGACGCTTTTTTCGTCTACCTACGTTGTATTATATCGCATAACTTTCTACTGGATGTATCGATTTTGATAATTCTTTTTTTGTTGGAAAGGAGATATCTCTAGTCTGGTATCATGATAAGGAAACTAGGATCTGATGATGGGATCCCAGAGAAATTGATGGAAATTCTTGAAAATCCGCAATAACTTTTTACTGGGTGTACCGATTTTGATAATTCTTTTTTTGTTGGAAAGAAGATATCCTTAGTTTAGTACCATGATAAGGAAACCAGGATCTGATAATAGGATCCCAGAGAAATCGAGGGAACTTCTTGAAAATCCGCAATAACTTTTTACTGGGTGTACCGATTTTGATAATTTTTAATTTAATCGAAAGCTGATGTTTGTCATGTGGTCACATATAAATTTCATTGAGATCTAATAACTACTTTGAGTAATGTTTGGTAACGCGCAGTTACTTGAGTATTTTTTCGTCGATCTACGTTTTATTACTCGTCGATGTAATTGAAGTCGGTTTTTTATCGTTTGCGAGCAAACACAATTATTTTTATATTGAAAACTACTTAGCCGCAGGATATCCGATTTTACCATTGCGGACGAGGACTCCACCACAATTGATGGATTTTGCTGTTCCTTCTTTGCTCGAACCCGGTAAATATCCTTTACGTCTTCCCGTATATAATAATGTATAATAAATATGACACAAAAATACACCTCAATCTAGCTCTAATTAAAATGGGACTACATGATAAGCACCAGCTTTCGAATTTAAAGATAATCGTCAAAACACCTAGTAAAAAGTTATGAGGTTTAATATAAAAAAGTACAGCCCAATTCAGAACGTCCTCTTTTTTTGAAGTCGGTTAAAAATAAATAAGATATATACTCTGTCAATAAAGTAATGAGTAGAATATTTATAAAGGTTTTACGATTACAAGTTCTGTTAACAGCGGTAAGATAATTCTGGAACCTCTGTATGATACTTTTTTAACCGGCTTACTCAATTCGACAATATATGCATGTGTATAGGTATATACCATATATGTATTAATGTCTATTCGGGGATAACTTCGTCGTTTATGAACCCATTTTCATAATTTTTTTGTTGGGAAGGAGATATCCCAAGTGTGGTACCATGATAAGGAAACCAGGATCTGATGATTCCATCGTCTCAGAGAAATCGAGGGAAACCCTCGAAAATCGTAGTGACGATTGACGCACTAGCGTTTGTTAATTTTTTTCGTTTGCGTGCAAACACAATTATTATCACATATTAGATGCATTTACTTCAGTTTACTTAACCTATTGCAAAGCGCTGCTTTCTAAATACAAAATTACAGTATACAATACGCTAATATACATAAACTTTTATGTACATATATTATATCATTAGTAATAAATCCTAAAGTTCTATGTAAACTATGCGTCTGAATAACATATTCCATATGGATATGTTCAAATATTATTTTGAAAATCATAGACACAGTTAATCGCATTATTTAAACTGGTATATTATGACTGATTAAAAATGTATATTAGATTCAAACATACGTTATAGATCAAGAGCCCGCGAGGGCCAGACCTTCTTTATTTCATAATAGCTGAATATTTGTTAGCGCATGTTCCCAATACCGGTAGAATGGCAAAATATGAAGTTAAAAATAGTGGCTTTGGCAGCTACCAGGTAGCAAAGGCAAAACAAAATTTCTGCTAATTTTTGTCATTTTATAACACTAATTTTTCAATATTTTCTTAGTCATAACTCATAATAATGCCAAATCTTCCGGAATATATCGATGTTTTTTTCTTTTTTTCATACAAACCTTGTCCTAACAATAATGAAAATTAAAAAAATGATCATAGTTTGGTGCGGTGCGGTGCGTTCTGAAGACACAATTCGGTTTTATTTATTTTTATTTATACGGGACAAAGGTTAACATAGCAGGTGATGAAAATAGAAACACATGTGTAATTTGAAACATCATTTATTTTATAAAAATAAATGTTTTGACGACAAATAGTTTATAATATTCGGGGTCCTTATGAATTCTTACTCTCGCGGGAGATCCCATCAGGAATGTTTCAAGACATTGTAAAAAATTCAGTTTTTACAAAAGTTACTTTTTATCTTAAAACATTAACAACGTTACATTTTCACATCTACGTAATTATTCTAATAACGGTCGATCACTTTAATTTTTACATAATAAATATAACATTGGTTTTTATGAAAATAATTGGCCTAAATTAGGTGGATTTTTTAATAAATTTATTTCGCAACAAAACCCGGGTCGTACCATCATTGACTAAATTATAAGACATGGCACTGTTCTATAACACTTATTCAAAATTTTGTTTTACAAACTCGTAGGTATTACATAAGTACAAAATGTAATATTATTATGTTGCCATTTTGTAACCCGGATTTTGGAAATATATTCTATATTGTTGGAAAAACTACATACAGCACATGAAAAAAATGTACGTACATATTTGATGTTGATTATTGTAGTGGTAAAATAAGGCCTAATTTTCTTATATTAAACTATATTATTATAATCTCATTATGTCCATCATTTATCATCATCATTTTATCCTATCGCAGTCCACCGCTGGACTTAGCCCTCCCTAAATTCGCGCCATACATCCCGGTTCTCCGCAATCCTCACCCAGCCTCCACCGGCAATCTTAAGTAGATTGTCGATCCAGCGTTATGTCTATTACATATAAATCATTGGATACGCGTTCTAATATGGAATTATTATTTATAAAAAATCTCTTCTTTATTTTCGCTTTAGAACATAATTCTATTTACCTACTTAAACGCATAATTTAATAACGCTATTAAAACTGAGTTTCGGCAATAAAATTTAGATTTTAATGGAAAGTTGGTATAAATAAGTAAGTAATTATTGGTTTTTTCAATGTGATTACGAGATATTGATAACCGAAATTGTCGAAATATTATTTTTATATGATTTGAAAAGGACTCTGAGTTTATAATAACATGGTATATTTTATAGAATAGTCTCACTATAAAAATAATAATAGAAATCTTCTCATGTACCAAACTCTAAAAACAATTTTACATACTTTTACAATTCGTAACTTATATTTAAAACAGTTAAGTCTTTTCTATAATTCTATTTGACTTTTATTACACACAATGAGTATCCGTATACCAGGCTAATGACGAATAATGGTCAACTATGCCATTGCCACTATTCGATTTATAAAACGCTAGAAGACTAGTGCGCAATGAACGGTTACATATTACGCATTAAATTCGGGCGACCATTAGTACATCCCAACGGTGGTCAAGTAGTCGCATTAGCATAGTATACCCGACGAAAGCTCGTTCCAACATGTCCTACACATATAAATATACATAATTAGATTAAATGCCGTTAACTAATATCGAGAAAAATAAGCAAATTAAGCCGTTCTACGAGATCACTAAAAACCTATTCCATACACATTGCAGCCCTACCAATCGAAACGTATCAAAAAAATCGTGTCCCTCGATACAGAACGAAATCGAATACCCTGATCTTCAGCAAACGATACATAACGACCGGTCGACGTGAAAGTCCTATTTACACAGTGCAGTCGGTGTTTCGCTACGAGGGGTCGGTCTCGTGGGGGTCGGGGGGTTGCTGGGGGATGTAGTTCCAGCGCGCGCGGACCTCGGCGGGCGGGGGAGGGGGGTCGGAGGGGGCAGCGGACGGGGGGTCCGAGGGGCCAGCGGGGGTGTTCAAGGCGGAGGCGCGTCGCGCGCGCACTACCGCTAGATGGCGCTGTATGTAGTGCTCGTGCGGGGCGAGCGCGGCGGCGCGCGCGAGGCACTCCTCGGCGACGGCGAGGCGGCCGCGCTCCACGGCCACCACGCACAGGTTGTGCAGCGCCTGCACGTTGTCCGGCTCCAGCTCCAGGATGCGACGGTAGCACTGGAATTTTGATCGCATTATAAATAATACGCTTCAGCCTGTAATATCCCACTACTGGGCATAGGCCTCTTTCCCCATGTAGGAGAATATATTCTGCGGCGGATATATTCCCTACTATGAGTAACGATCGCTATCAGGTGTACATGATAACAATCGGGACCGACGGCATAACGTGCTCGCCGAGGCACGGTGGGAAGACATGGTGGGGAGCTGACACAAGTCATGTGCGGGGATCGAACCCGCAACCACCAGCGCAACAGGTACAATCCATGGCTGTGACCGTTGCGCTAACTCGGTGTTGCGGATTATAAATAATAAATATTTTAATTTATTTTATACCACTAGATCGGTAAACGAGCGAACGGCTCACCTCATGGTAAGTGATTACCGTAACTGATAGACGTCTGCAATATCAGAGGCGTTGTAAGCGCGCTGTCGATTCTACCCCTAATTCAAGAGCTCTGGTCACCTTACCATAGGAACACTAAACTGCTGGAAAGGAGTATTATTTAGCTGTGATCTTCTGGAAAGTCGAGGTACTTCTCCAGTCGGGCTTGTCTAGACTTTGAACAGGATATTTCCTGCTGTGCTCTACCTCAGTTATAATAAACGCCTTACACTCAACGAGCCCCCATTAGGATTTACTCCGATGTCGGGGTCGGGTAGCACAAAAGACACAAGCACCAACACCCAAATCACGATAAACATCTGTAGTATGGCCTATACAATTACCTGCCCAGTCCACTGTTGGACGTTAGTCTCCCCCAGGGTACGCCACAAAGCACGATCTCAGGCTTTAGCCATCCAGCCACTACCAGATACCCTCTTAATGAGAAAATCGAAGGCATAATTTTAATAAATATTAGTTGTTATTATGAAAAAGACGGTTCATGCGATTACATCAGCGTAGACCGTTGAAATCAATCGGACAGGGTGACATTTATGGTTACATCTCTATGGTTACCGCTTTTATGAATCGTACTAATACGTTGTACCAATGTTTTATTTTATTGCCTGCGTTATTTCTGTACAAAAGTTAAGAACTTATTTAATCGTATAAAAGAAAACTGTTCTTTGTATAGATAATAAATTAAATCACTCACGCTTTCAGCTGCATCCAAATCCTTAACGGAATTGATGTAAATATCTCCCAAGAGTACTAATGCCTTTACGTGGTCTGGATGGTGTCTGACTAGTTGCTTTAAAAATGGCGCAGCCTCTAAAGGTCTTCGTCTATCAGCCAAAAGCAGCGCCAGGTTAAACAGAGCTGATCTAAAGTCGGGTTTAAGATGTACAGCTGCTCTGAACCAGCGTTCCGCACATTCGGCGTCGCCTTCATCCATACAAACCATGCCAAGATTAAAATGTACACGCTCGTTAGTAGCTGAAATAGAAAGTAACATTGTCATTTTTCTTTTTGTTAATTTAGTTTCAGACTAAGACAACTAAATAAGTATGTAGTCTATGATAAAATTAAAATTGTCATGTATCGTAAATGTAACAACTGCAAGCAAACCTTAATAAATAAATAAATAAAGTACTACGTTTGAAATATGTAAACAGGATACTGAGAATATTCCTTTTTTTTTAAACAAAGCTAAACTTTCTAAATCACAGTTAATCAGGCAATAATACTGGGTAAAATTATTTAAAAAGCAAAGGATCTATATAAGAATTTTTTTAAATATGATTTTGCTATTTTATTCTTTTTTATATATACATACATCTATCATATTTAGTTTATCACTTGGCGACTTCCATTTCGTAAAATTTAAAATATGCTTATTTTGTCCAAGCATTTGATTTTGTAAGCATTTTGATTTTATTTAAAAAATGTTTAGCAGAAAAATTCTGACATTATAAGGCATATACTATATTCGCGAGACCGTAGAAAACCCGATTCACGTTAGCATTTAACTGAAATTAATGATAATGTTGAAAAACTCACCGTCTTTATCAAGTAGTTTTAATAACCGTTGTCTTGCGAGATGCCTTAAATCCGCAGCACCTAACTCCTGAAGTAATATCGCTGAGTTCAACAACGCCTGTTCGTGTTCTGGTTCTAGTTCCAATGCTTTATCCAAGTAAGCGAGTGCTTGGGAGGCTTTCCCTTGCTCCAGTAATACTACACCCAACTAAAATGTTGAATGCGTTTCAGTAAAATGACACTAACAGAATGACACTTTTTTCTAATTCAATCTAAATATCAAAGTAGTTATTAATATCAAATAATAATAATACAAGACTCTCGTTTGTACGATGAAGACTTGCTACTATAATATTACTTTTAAGGATAAATAATAAATCAGGATAATAAATGATGAATTACGTATTAAAATTATTGTATAAAGTTGTTAAAGTTTTAATAAAAACTAGCGACCCGTCCCGACTTGGTACGGTTGCAAAAACTATCAGTGTTCCTCGACTATATTATGCATATATTATGCATATGAACCTTCCTCTGGAATTACTTTATTTACTAAAAAAAACCGCATCAAAATCCGTTGCGTAGTTTTAAAGACCTAAGCATACAGACAGCGAGAAGCGACTTTGTTTTATACTATACATATACTTTATTGCACTAAAATTGCAGAAAAATTACACACCAAGTTGATGGCAAAGGTGGACTATGTAATGATATAAAAAATTTTCTTTTATATTCAAATATAGTGCACACAAAATGTACATAATAGGACGAAAGATTTTAAATTCCATTAAATAGCTAAATAGCAACCCAAAAAACAAAAGTACAAATAAACTTACATTGTAGTATATATCTGGGTTACCGCTATCATAAAGCAAAGCTCTTTCGTATACTTCCTGTGCCTCCTTTGTTCTATTTAATTTTATTAAAATATCACCCCTATTTATGTACGCCTGTGTATAATCGGCTCGCATGCTAATGGCTTGTCTGTATAACATATCCGCTTCTTCTAATCTTGTGGCATTTTTCGATATTAAATTGGCTAAATTTAGGAAAACGTTTAAGTGATTTGGGGCTATTCTTGCTTGGTAAGATTCTCCTGGTTTGGCCTTCGGTAGTAATGATTTTGCTTTTACATATGCGTCTTCAGCTTCTTGGTACTTTCCTAGATGATTAAAAGTTCTGCCTACGTTAATATGAGCACCGACATCGTCTGGTTGTACGCTGACAGCTGTTTTAAAGAATTCTAACGCTTCTCCGTATTTTCCTTCTGCCTCCAAAGCGTGACCAACATTGTTGTAAAGCTTTGCATTGTTTCGATTGACCTGAAAATATTGATTTTTATAAGAAATGCATCAGTTTGCAAATATATGTAAAATATTTGGTAGATATACTTACTTTGAGACCTGAGGCAAAAATGGAATATTCAGTCTTCCAGTCCCAATTTCTTACATAAGTTTTGGCACTAAATGCCATAAGAAGGAATATAAGAGCCGCTGCAGCTAACTTTGCCCGTTTTTGAGCTACTAATCGCCACCCATGAGCAACTAACAGACACCATCCCATGGAAGGCATATAAAGAACTCGTTCAGCAACCACGAAACCGACAGGGAAGAAGAGGTTCGAGGCTGGTAGAAATGGTAGGACTAATAATGCCAGTCCCTAAAATAAATTAAAGTTTTTATTAGAATAAGACAATATCTGCTAATTTCAAAATCTGGACAAGATAGATCTATTTAATTAATATACCATTGACAAAGCAGAACTGCGCGTTCTTAGTGCATGTATTGCACCAGCTATCAGAGTTGTGGCCAATGCTAAAGTGGCTAAATTTCTTGGATCTTTCCAGGAACGAACTAAGGCCACGGTCCCCATCGTCCAATCACAGCATAACGCTTCTGGCAGAGTTAGCAGCCAGGCATTGAGAGCGGGCAGGTATGCGAATGTTAAATGTCTGCAAGATATATAACAATGATCAGTACTCAAATAGTTCATTACAGTAAATTTTATATACATTTATATACCTAACTAGGTACTACTCCTAACTGTGTTTCTTCAAAAGGGGTTTTTTTTTTTTTTTTTTTTTTTGTAAGTAATATAGATCACATTCCACGTAAAAAAATCCTAGCCCGTTTCAAATTTTTACATATATAGACGACGTACATATACATAGCTACGATACTCTTATAGACGCTACATTTTTTTTTTTTACAAATTTGCAACCTTATATATTAAATGAGAGATATTAAGTGAGTGTAAAATTACATTTCCTACCTGGCTGGGGGTGAAGAAGCTCCAGCGGGGTTGTCAAATCTCGTGAAGACCGGTAATTGCGCGCCCATCACATGTAACCTAGCGGCTAGAAGTGCCAACGTAGCGCAGCATACTGTGGCAACGCGTCTTGCTGCCTCTCCACACGCGCAACCCCACCCTCCTTTCCCCCAATATTCGAGCCATGATCTTCCCGTGTTGTTACCACGGCGCTGGTAAATGAGATAATATGAAATTGGAACAAGCGTATTAATTTTTAAAGCGTATGTTTGTCACAAAATATCTGTCTATCTAAGACAAGAATTGAAAAGATGGACGTCCTTTGTTCAGGGCTAAACATAGGCTAAAATACTCGTAGATAGAATCATAGATTGATAGAGTTAAGTTAATATTGTCTACTCGTGTGTTGTTTACCTATCGATAGGTTTATCGAGATATTTTTACGATATTTACTTTGTATACAAGTCAAGCTACAGGGTACAGATCTTGCTCTTCTGCGAAGAGGTAATGACGCAGAAGGAGACCGCGGAGCGGGCCAGAGAGGAAGACGCCTCTGCTGGCCCACTCCGGCGCAGACGTACGGGGGCAAGGAGAAGGCGGTTTGCCCACCTCCTCCCCCCCTCGTAATAGTGGGGTCGGCGGCCGATAGTCGGGGGACTTCGGCCGGCCGGACGACACGACCCCATACGTCTGGGGGTGGCCTTGTTGTGAGCGAGGCCACCCCATCATCATGCCGGGGCCCGGAAGCTTTGTCCGGGCCTACCGCTGAGGCGAGGTGGCGAATGCTAGCGCGACCCCTCTCGCCCCACCCAGGCGGATGACTGCTCACACGTGGTGGTTTTTAGTCAGTAGGAGTCTGACATAACCCTCTGGCGCCCCCGCGCTGGAGGGTATCCATGATGGATTTTCCCCACGTAAAAAAAAAAAAAAAAGGGTACAGATCTTATTATATAAACTGTATTACACTCACGGTTTTACCGTTGTTGTTTTGACACTTCTAAGATATAAGTTGTTATGGGATGTATAATGACATTCTCAGAACAGTAGTTAAGGTAATGGAGTATTCTTTACAAACCAGTTGAATTTGAGTTGACGCTAGGAAAGATTTAAAAAATATTACATTTATCTTGTATCGTTATCTGTGGATCGGTAGGTAATTAAAGAATCTAACCTTATTATTTACAGTAATACAACATAGCTATTCAAATATAAATTAGTTTTCTTACGTAAAATTAACCTGTTTGAATGAATAATGATAAATAAATATAACGAGTAACGCATATTTTGTAACGCTCTTGTCAGGCAATCACCAGGTTACTAGCCACCAGGTGCAAGTCAAGCGTGCGTAAAGAAGTTTTACTTCAATAATAAATGCCTCACACTCATCGCCCCTCACTAGGATTTACTCTTATATCGGGGATCCGGAAACACACGTAATACACAAGAAAAACATCCAGATCACTGCAAATGCCATGTGCAGGATCGAACCCGCAACTGCCAGCACCATAGCTATAGCCTAATGCTGTGACCGTTTCGTTAACGCGTCGTCAATATATACTATAGGTTAATTGTTAATAGTTAATAGGTTAATTGTTGGCATCCTTGAAATAAGTGTACATGTATAGCTACAAGTTATACGTACGTAAGTGCTACACAGTCACGCTCTCTTCGACTTTATGGATAAAACCACAATATGTTCCAAACCCATTTGTTCCGGTTTAAAGTTTAGTTTGTAGCCTCAATCCACTCTAATATACATATGTGTATGTTAAATCCACTACAACTACATTTTCCAAAGTTTAGTACACAGTCCAATGTCACGAGAGCATGAATCAGGCTTTATTAGTTCAATGAATTTATTGAGTTGTTTTTAGCATTTGATGTTTCCATGTTTAAGTTGTACATGGGCAAAGGTCCGCCTCTCCAGTGAAATGGAAGGTTGATTAATAATCGTTTTAATCGTACGCCATTGATTTTAGTTTCTGTTACATTACGGGACTTACTTACCGTGAATATCATTTTCGTGTTCCAGATATTTCAGCGACGTCGTAGACGTTAATGCCACGGTCCAAAATATCGGGAGTTTCAAAATGACAATCGTGGCATTCCGTATAAGTGTAGATACCTACCGTAAAGTCATAAATTTAAATTTTATTTTATTTAACTATTTCTTGAAAGTTATTTACCTTCTGTGCAACAAATAGTTCGTAGACAACACAGACTGCCGTGATTGTGATGCCTTGCTCCTTACACAGCATAGCGATGCCGACACAGGTCGTGCACGCGGCAACGTAGCGCCAGTCTGAAGGAACAAACAGACAACTTTTATATTATTACAGTATTACATGACATCGATAATATTACGAAAACATTTAAATAAGAATATATACTACAAAAATAAAATTGCCTATAAATATTTATAGATAAATGTTAATTAATTAAATTTTTTTAATATGCTTACTTGGGCAGAAATAAATTTTCCAGAAGTCGTTACAGCGATTTTTGAGAACTCTATTACAAATATATGTACGAGTATTGCTTGCTTCGTGACAGAATCACTGAGATACAACGATTTCTATGTCAATATAATAACATTATAAGCGTTTAATTATTTTGTTCTTTTGAAGTGTATATACAAAATGAATATATTTTTGGCTACTATTCAAGCAAGTCAGTTCAAAGTTCGCAAAGATTGCGCTTATCACCTACTTAACCGCAGGGCAATGGCAGATTGAGTGAGGCAGGGCCTTTCAATGACACAATACGAACCTTAAGGCTGCACTTTATCTAAGGCAAGAGTATTGAATATGTCCTATTGTGCGCCAATACTGTCCCTTCTATTTACTTATTACTACTTTTACAGATTTAGCAAGAATCTAATTATATAACTTTATAAGAAATTGTTACTATTATTAACTATTATTTTCTGTTAAATTGAAAGCGTTTTGACTTTAGGTACATAATTACATTAAAGACAGACAAATTAAGGTTTAATGTTGAGAGTTTTCATCTAAAAGGTCCTACAAAAATATTGATTAATCTTTAATAAGACCCTTGGTAATTACGGAATCACGGTCTAACGATTAAATTCGACCCGACCTCGTTTGCAGTTTTTAACCCCATCAAGTCAGATCAGAGTTAAAACAAAAATGAACGTTGAGTGGAAGCTTCCGAAACATTTGAGCTTTCGTGCGAGCTTAACGAAATTACATTCCTGTAGCACAGGTAACGTACACATTCGGCTAACCTTTCCTAACAGGGATTTCGGAGAAAGTTTGCGCAAATTTTACGAGTTCTCATACTTTATAACTTGACCCCTGAATTACATCCTCAGTATGAATACAACTTTCCGGAAAATGGTTTAATGACATTCTAATTGCTTGGAGACGTCAAACTATTCAAATATTTAAAACGGCAAAATTTTACTTGTTACTTGAAACTTGAATTTATTGAATTAAACCGGTAGTACCTGGGTTGCCTATTAAAAAAATAGTTGACAACATGTGTGTGATTTATTAAAATAACGATTCGAAAGTGCTCTTGATTAATTTATATTCAAAAATAAAAAATAAGATGGTACATAAATAAACACATCAAGTTTTGATACATCCATCAAATAAAACACATCGTTTAGTACAACTTTCTCAAGTTCCACAAGCGTGAAAGCGACAACAGGATTATGAATGTACCTGTGTACCGTCTCCTGCTGGCCGCCCGCGCGTAGCAGAGTAGCGCACCGAGGAAAAACAGGGATGACAGCATTTCTGCCCTGCCCACGACACCTGTCACCTGTACAAAGAGTTAAATCGCTTTAGCTTACATCCTTAGTTATTAGTTTATACTAGATCGTTGTGTGATTAATATGTTTTGTCTACGTTAGCTGTTCAGATTTCTTAAATGTATTTGTAAAGAAATGATAAGTACAAATATAATTTTAGAAATACTTTATTGATATAAAGAAGAGACTCTGTTTATATTCAGTATTTTATTTCAACCGTGTTTCGTATATTAAAACAGGAACCAAAAATATAAAGAGGAAATAAAAAATTTAGGTAATTTTTAAAATGAATTGACGTGAAACAAAATAGGTACTTTCAGATTTTCTCGTGAAAAGTTAATGAAATGCCAGCAAAAGCTTACAAATCTCAACCTCTTAGAAATCCGGCTCAATCGGGCTTCGAGTTACTTTTGTAATATTCTCTAGTAATAAGGAGGGTACAGTTGTGAGGGTCCATTAAAATTTCTCCTTAAAAAAGAAAGAAAGGCGCCTTTTAAAACGTAAAAATAATGAGAATGTTTCGAACGGATCTAAGAGATAGATGTAAATTCTATTCGATTGGAGACTCGTTTAGTGAGATGCTGAGTGGATTGAATAAACTAGAAATTGCTATATAGGACGTACTATCTTACCTATTCTAAATTGTATAATAGAGAATGTCTTTAAAATTTCTCAATGTATAAAAAAGTTGAAAATTTTGTAATTTTTCCAATCACCTACAAGTCCTAAAGCTTAAGAGAGTCTATAAACGGCAAACATAGTTAGAGCACGAGGCGACGGCAGGCGCCTTAGCTATGTCCTCTTACGACTTCATTACAAACAGTTTTGCTCGGAAAATAAACAAGTTACGGAACTATGGCAGGAACTACGCCTGTATTTTTGCTCGGTTAGACGGTGGAGTTGACACTGTGCTTTATTTGGTTCTATTGTAAAGGAAAATTGATTATACCGTCTTTTAAGATGTAATTAGTATTGTTACTTCAGCTCAAAGTCGTAATTTGTTTTATAAATGTAAAGAGCGTCGAGAAAAATATGAGCTATGACGGTGATTACTTTCAAATGGTTGAATAACTCAAATTGTTTAATAAAAATATAAATAATAACAAAATTATATTTAATGGAACGAAAATAAATCAAGTTTGGTTTTATAGCAGTATTTTTTAGTTTTAGTTTTTTTATTTGGACGATAACGGTGATATATAGGTACATATTATAAAATAATGTACCTCGTCGCGTCCTTCCGTCTGTCTATCTGTTCGCGGTAAACTCAAACACTACAGCGAGGATTTTCATGCACTTTCACAGACAAACAGAGTGATTTATTAGGAATGCTAAGTGTATAATTTGATTAGGTTTTGTATACATATTGTGGAAATAATAGTGTCAATCATTGTTAAAAAGATCGAAGTACACCAAGCCACCTGAGAGCATTCATCGAATACGCCGCTTAATTCATTTGAGATATACCAAAGCAATGTATGATGAAATTATTCATCTCTTAGATAAAAGAACATTTATAAGGGTTTGGTCACGTGCAATGTGGTAGGTAATTGGAAAGCAATTGGAACAGACATACATTACAACTTTTATACGTAAGGTGTCCTTAGCATCATCATGCACATCAAGATAATTATTCTTGAACGTCATATAATTTTAATGAATGTTTTAGAATTTATCGGATTAAAATAAATCCAATTGTAATCCATACTGCGCCTTATGAGTAGTATATTTTTGCTCAAATTAGTGTATTAGATTATATACGCTATATTATATGAATCGAAATATCTAAAACAATTTCAAATTTTTTTAAAACATACTTAAGATTTTTAATAAAAAAAAGCTACAACCCAACATCTCTATATGTACCTATACATATGATGAAAAATGCAGATTTAAATGTAGTAAATTTTGACGAATCTACAGTGAATTGATGTTTTAATGGTTTTATTTATATTATTATTCCCCTGCATATTAATGACATGTAGATTCGATAGATATATAACTGACATCGAAAAAGGTTTTGAATATTTTATTGCTTTTTAATTGTTTTAACATTTCACAGTTTTTATTATTATTCTAGACACTGTAAAAACGTAAGTTAAAAACGAATGTTAGTATATTTACGTCTGATTTAATTAGCTTTATACCAATTCATTCAATTACATTTATAGTAAAAAAAATATATATTAAAATCTGACTGTAATGTATAACAACAGAACATGTAATATAAATGGTTTATATCATTTTCGAAAATAGAATGAAGTTGGATTAAAACTGTAACTGAAATACGAGTATTTATAATAATAGATATTTTTATTGTAATTATAGGTACGCTATATGTTCGGCATATTACTAATGCAATATACAATATAATGGCAATATACTAATCTCAATAGGTTCAGTTATCAAAGTTATGAAAACCGAAGAAACTTTCTATGATAGGAATCCGTCAGTCTAATCTAGTATTTTATACGGCTAAGAGTAATCTAGCTAGTGTAATTAATGCCTGCGTTCTCAATCAGGACCTTTGAAGGGTTACGTCTGCCTATTACCCACATTTCTAATTGATTGGGTCCTTTTATGATTTAGGTCCCTTCACACGATTACGGATCTTTAACGTGTCATTACACCCTCTTCCAGAGAGAAACAGCTGGTGACAAAATTCTCGGAAGAAAACTTTATACACCCAAAGATACTACAAACCTCCCATTTATCCTATATATCTAGATAAATCAAGTTCTAAAGAACTATTTTTACTTTTTCATAGTGATTAACAATTGCTTATTATCTAACACTATACACTAGGAAAGCTATAATTTATTTTTTTGTCTTATGTTTAAACTTCTAAGTTCTGAAATATAGAAAATAATTATAACGTAACTTTTACGTGTAAAAAGAATTTGATTGGATTGTATATATATATATATATATATATATATATATATATATATATATATATATATATATATATACCTAGTGACTTTGTACTCATTTATCAGTATCTTTATAATAACTGTTGATAGAATCTAATAATTTCTGTAGGTATGTTTTCAAATATATGGCAGTACAACTGTACTTCATTTTTATTAATTACTAGCTGGGCTCGCGACTTCTTCCGCATGGAATAGTGACTTTACATGTTCAACGTGTTTCTTTAAATTGGCATAACTTTTTTATTTACGAACCGATTGACATGAAGCAGACACTAAATGTTAAGCTAAGGTTGCTACAATATATTAGTAAAAACCACTTCTAAATCGGATAAGGCGTTTTGGAGATTAGCGTGAACAAAAGCACAGACAAACAGACAAAAATTCTGACAATAATGGTTTTGGGTGCTATTTGCATTAATAAAGATCCCGATAATATTTTTTCTCATATATCTTAAATGAACAGACAGCGACCCGTTACATTTTTATTTTATGTATTGATTGTGATGACATCAAATATATACGTTGACAAGCGCGCGTGTCAAACGTTCTGACAGCGCGTGGATTCATACACGTGAATTTAAATTAATATTTATTAAACGTGTCAGACTAGGGGTCAATAAATAATTAAAACTGCGTTGATCTAGGTTTAACAACGGAAAGCCGAACAATTCTTGTTTTGTCTGTAATATTTAAATGAGTTTGCAAACTCAACCCACACTCGATTATTTTCCTTCGTGTCTTCTCCATCATACGTGACATTGGCTGTTTTGTTTCTAACTTTTGTTGGTAATAGTATATTTTCAAGCTCTATAATTTTGTTTGCTGGCAAACGAAAAAAAAAAACCGACTTCAATTACATCTATAAGTAATGCGACGTTGGTATAGGAGAAAATTGGCAAGTAAATATGTACGTTTTATTAGAGATAACTCAACAAGTATTCCTAAAATCTTTCTTCAACCAAATTTAAACAGGACCACATCACATGCTCCAGCTTTCGATTAAAAAAATGATCAAAATCGGTTCACCCAGAAAAAGTTATAAGCCTAAGTCTGACCTTTATTACATAATAATGTTTTAAAAACAAAATTAGCCGCACCCAAAAATTTGTCGCTTTAGCCTCCACTCTACTCAGCCTACTGGTAAATTAAGTACTGGTTACACTGATACACATAAAAATACAGTCGAATTGAGAACCTCCTCCGTTTTTGAAGTTGGCTAAAAATTGTTTATGATTGTTCACTTACTGCTTCGCTGTGTATAGGATGCACCGCAAACAAGATGGCCGCCACGAAACTTGCGAATTCCGGGAGGAACATCGCGCAAACTCTGAAACAAAATAAACTGGGTCAGTCTACAACTAATCACGCAATGCCGAGTGAACTTTATCTACCTATTTATATAGTAATGCAAGGTGATTATTTTCGAAAGTGTCTTTTTATTATTTAAAATTTTAAACAGTTTTGGTATGTAATTTATCAATTATCCGCCATCGTAGAAATTTTAGAATACTGTGTCCTTTTTAAGACTCTTTTTAATCCTTGTTCTCCTTCGTATCTACGGAACCGCTTTTCTTTCTCTCACAGTGATGATTCTCCATGCAGATCTCTTAAACTTAGGGGGCGGCAAAATTTAACAATACTTAAATAATAAAAATATTTTGTAAATATTTAAACCATGTTTTGTTGCATTATTTTTATCGCAACTACAAATTCGAACCGATTGAAAGGAGAACGGAATTTTTAATTACTTATTTCGTGGCGAAGTCGGGGAATCCCTTTTCTTTGAATGAGCGACGCGCAATGTCTTTACTTGTGAAAATTACACGTTTATGACTAATGATCAGCGAGAATGACTTCTATTACATACAAGATGTAAGGGACAGCTATCCTTTAACTCCTTTAAGGGATAGCTGTCCCTTGCATCCTGTATACGCATTAAGTTGAATATAGTTTATTTCACTTACGGGGCAGTCCTTTTAAGGTACGGGGATGTACACGATTCTTTGAAAAAGTTTGACAATTCGAAGAAGATTTTATTGATGGATCGTCAGTTGTCCATTTCACATCGTCTCGTATCTTGATTATGTTACGCTTTCCAAATTGTTATTTTTGTGCAAATAAGTACGTGTAGTGGTTGTGAAATAATTCAACAACTTTGTGCAAAATTGAATTTTTCAACTGTGTGAGTATTAAATATTATATTTATGTAATTGTATGTTGGAATGTTTAATGTGTTGTTCAAACTTGCATTAATTTGCTTAATTTATTAAAATAAAAAAACCGCCGATGTGTGAGTTTTACACTCGTGTACCCAGGGTTTCGTACAAATAGTCTAGTTAAAAAGTTTAAAAACGTGTTTAATAGAAATAAAGCTCCTAAAAATATCTGTGATAGCTCATTCTATTCGGAATGCCGTCTAGAAAAATGTTTTCTTAGGGTTTACTAGCACATAAAAAATTGCGTTTGTTATTAATAAAATAAGATAAAAAGGTATTTAGTTTTTCATCAATATCGAATATAAGATCTTGAAAGAGGAGGAAATTTACGCTTATTTTATTACGCTTCCTGGAACTATCTCTATTATTCATATATATATATATATATATATATATATATATATATATATACATAACATACATAATAATCACGCCTCTTTCCCGTAGGGGTAGGCAGAGACCACTTCTTTCCACTTGCTACGATCCTTACATACTTGTTTCGCTTCATCCACTTTCATTATTCCCTTCATACATGCTCGTCGGTTTAGGGTACTCTTGACCTGGCCTTTTTTCAAGACGTCCCCGATTTGGTCTTGAAATGTCCGCCTAGGTCTACCCCTTCCAACACTTCCACTCACACTCGCCTTATACACTTTTTTCGTCAGTCGTTCTTCATTCATTCTCTCGACATGACCAAACTATCTCAGCATACCTTTCTCAATTTTTGTCACTACATCTTCTTTCAGACCACACCGTTTCTTTATCTCACTATTTCTCATCCTGTCACTCAGTTTAACTCCTATCATACTTCTTAACGCTCTCATCTCAACTGCATTTATTCTGCTTTCATGTCTCTTCTGCCATACCCAACTTTCACTTCCGTACATGAGTGTCGGAAGCAACACCCCCTCATGCACAGCCAAACGAGCCTTTTTAGACACCTTCCGACTGCTCATAAAGGAGTTCAAAGCTCCGTTCACCATGTTTCCTGCATTCACTCTTCTTTCAATATCACTCTCACACTTTCCATCTCTTGTAAACTTCGAACCCAGATACACAAACTCATTCACCTGTTCAATTTGTTCATCTCCAATCACGATATTACAGTCTGTCACTACCTCATCTCTTTCAAACACCATCACTTTCGTCTTCTTTACATTCATCTTCATTCCCTTTCTAACAAAAGCTCCACTCATAGCAGTTACCATCTCCTGCAACTCCTCGGCCGAGGACGCAAGTAGTACTTGGTCATCAGCATAGAGAAGACATTTGACGAGTAACTCACCCATTCTCAACCCACTTTCATTCTCTTTTAACTCTGTCAAGCAATTGTCCATGAACAAGTTAAACAGCCACGGTGACGCTACACATCCCTGTCTAACACATTTTTCGATATTAAACCATTCAGTGTATGCCCCGTTTATCCTCACACAAGCACTAGAATCCCTATAAAGAGATTGTAGTGCTCGCATGAGTGCGCCGCTCACACCGTACACGGACAATGCTGACCACAATTCATTCCTCACCACTCTATCATAGGCCTTTTCCAGATCCACGAACGCGCAATAGACCTTTTTGTTTTTTGCTAAAAACTTTTCGGCTATGCACCGCAAGGAAAAGACCTGATCCGTACATCCCATTCCCTTTCTAAATCCCGCTTGTGCATCCCATACTTTTTCATCTGTTTCATTCACAACCCTTTCAATCAACACTTTCGCATACAATTTACCGACGACGCTGAGAAGGCTTATACCGCGGTAATTTATGCAGTCCTGCCGTGACCCTTTTCCCTTATACAACGGCACGATTACGGCTTTGCACCAGTCTTCCGGTACTTGCCCATTTCGCCAGCACAAATTGAAAAGGCAGTACAGCTGGCTAGCCACTATACCCTGTCCAGCCCTCAGCATCTCGACGGTGATCCTGTCATACCCTGCAGCCTTACCTAATCTCATACTTTTCAGCGCTTTCACTATTTCATCCATGCTTATCTCACTTTCATCGACATTTATACTACTCTCAATGGAAGGTGCCGGATGTTGTACCTGCACTTCCTCTCTTTCAAACACACTTTCAAAATACTCTTTCCATCTCTTTAACACACATTCTTCTCCATTTATAACGCTCCCATCTTGACTCCTGATTGTGCTCAGCTCCGAGGGAGAAATTTTTCCTCTGGCTGTTTTGATGGATTTCCAGAAAAGCTTAATGTTTGACTGGAAATCTTCAGTGAGCCTCCTATCAAAATCATCCTTTCGTTCTTCTTTCTTTCTAGACACAACTTCTTTCGCTACTGATTTCAATCTTTTATACTTCGTTCTTGCTTCCTTTACCTCGTCATCCGTTGCCTTTTGAACCTTTTGGTTAGCTTTTGTTGCTAACCAATCCAACCACGCTTTCTTCTTTTCTTGCACAGCCTTTTGTACATCTTTATCCATCCACACATTATAGTTCTTTCTTCCTTTCCTTCTTTTAGCTACCCCGCACACCTCAATAGCACTATTCACGACCCCTTTCTTAAAAGTCTCCCACAAATTCTCAATCACACCTATCTCTTCTATGCCTTTAAAACTTTCTTTCAGTTTCTCTACATACTCATCTTTCTTTTCTTTTCCTTGTAGATTTTCCACTTTTATTCTGGCTAAAACACTCGTAGGCTCGGCCCCTCTGCTCGGCCTCGGTGGCGCCATCGTTTAAAGAGGCCACGTATTCGGGCTATGACCAGGAAGTGGTCTGTGTCGAGACCAACACCGCATATATATATATATGAAATAGTATATATATATATATATATATATATATATATATATATACCAGCTGACCCGGCGAACTTCGTATCGCCTAACACAAACTTTATCGTATGGTATTAAAGTTCAAATTGACTTTTAAGTATTATCTTCAATCAAATCTTTTGTATGAGAGTATAGAAAAGTGTTGTTTTTAGACTTTTTCAGGAAATTTAAAATATTTTTTTTTTTAGAATTTTTCTCTCCGTAAGAACCATCCTCGTACTTCAAGGAATATTTTAAAAAAAGAATTAGCGAAATCAGTCCAACCGTTCTCGAGTTTTGCGCTTAGCAACACATTCAGCGACTCATTTTTATATTATAGATATATATATATATATATATATATATATATATATATATATATATATATATATATATATATATATATATTTACTCTGAAAATAGTGCTAGAAATGTTATTTTGGTATATGTACCATGTATTGTATCCATCGGTTATTTGAATATTACAAACAGATACTCCAATTTTTTTATTTGTATAGATGTATAGATATAACCTGTACAATGCAAAATAATGATGGCTGTTTTTGCCGAAAAGCTCTCTATAATAATGTATCTAATGTATAGTATACATTAAATTGAAATATCTAACTGACTTATAGATTGTAGCACACACAAATATTTTAATATATTTCTTTTCTTATTGTGAGTTTTAAAATTTAGAACTTCGAATGTAAATATGCCAAGTCAAAGCCAATAAGGGTTTAATGGCATTGTTACTGTTGAAATAAAAATATGTATAAAATCTACTACAAAAAAAAAATACTAAATAATAGGGCGGCAAATTTTTCTTCCGCCCCGGGCGGCCGACAACCACGTTACGCCACTGCTTACTCCTTTACTGTACATTCCGTTAGACTTTGGAATTCCCTACCATATGAAATTCGCGATTGCAAAACACTATCGCTTATTTAAGAAAAGAGTGAGTAACTTCTCACCTTAACCTTAATCAATCCTAGTCTAAAATCAATTTAATTAAGTGTCCTTATGCGTATTGAAATATATAATCGTATGTATTATATTATGTATCGTATGCGTGTATGTATAACTATCATATTATTTGTATCTACGTGTGTATACATTATTATCTATGTGTGCATTTATATATTGTATAATTATGTATTTATATTATATTTTTATTATCTATATGTTTAGATTGTACACGCTAATTTTGCGACTGTTTTATAAGTTTGCTGTGGCAGGACTACTGGAAGAGATTCCATCATGGGATAAGTAGTGCCTTTGTACCAGCATTGTTTATAAGAGCTATTTCCTTTTGCTATCCTAGTGTACATAAATTGTTAAATAAATAAATAAATAAAATTATATACTTTACTGCAATAAAAAAAAGATATACAGAAAATTACACGTAAAGTTGATGGCAAAGGTGGACTTATCCCGATATAGAAGAGATCTCTGTTATATATTATATTTATTTACATGAAGAGAAATTGGAGTTTCTGAACTGATATTGATGTTTTAAATGTCTATCAATGAGATAATTTTATGTATCTTTTTTTATTATATTCTAGGATCCGCGAACTAATTTAATTATAATAATAATTATAATTTTTTTTCAATATTTAGGTTTCATTAAAAAAATTAAATGTATAATGAAATATATCCGGATATAGTATTCCCTATATATTAATACCAATATAAAATAAAGTATATTACACCAAGAGTTGGTGGTCGAGCAAAAGTCATTAGATCGTGAGCTTGTGGTTACAGCGTCCCAGTCTTAGTGCCAGCAGAGTTGATTGCCAACATTACTTACAGCAAACTAGAGTGTAATTACAACGCACCTTTCAAATCAATATACATTTTCTTAAATAAAAGAAAGGTTCTCAGGAGTTATAATAACGGAACTAAAACGTGTGGTGTGAAAATATACCCAATACACAAACTAAAGGTTTACTTTAGACGGACAAAGACGGTAATAGTGTACTCCTTAGCTTTGTAAGCAATTTTCTTTGCATTTGTAAAACGACATATTTAAGCGTGTACTAGTTACATAATCGTAGTTTAAAGTTAGTCTAAGATATGTTATATTAAGATATACTGGTAGTTTTAAGTAATAATTACAACAGAAGAGTATGCTTGTGTTTTTGTTAGTTTTAAGGTATGTGGCACAACTACTAAAACGTTGAAATACCCAAAGGGAAGTAGCACGCTTCAGTTTTATGTCGTCTTAAAAGAAAATGCAGCGAGCCCCACATAGTGCGCCCTGGATTGTAAATACCTTCCTTAAACATTTTCCGGGATGACGGATTGTGTAAGCTGTTGTGATTTGTAACTTTCATTTTGTACATAAACAATCTTTAGTGATAATGTTGTATCTGTATATTTAATGTTAAATATTTTTTATTAACCAATTTTAGTTTTCTTCATTAATAATAATTCTTGTTTTATTATTTTTTACTATTTTATTTAGTCTTAGAATTGTACATATTTCTAATTTGGTTTATTATTCGGTTATGCGGTTTAAATGTTATGTCGCATAATACTTGTATATGTAAATATTAGTATTATAGATGATATTTACTCTAAATTTTAATTTTTGTAGTAAGTATACAACAAAGAATAACTACAATAAATTACAATTTTTAGTTTAAGGCGACAGATACTTATGTACATACCTACCTATTTATTATTTATCCGGCAACCCGCATTGGAGCAGCGTGGTGGATTAAGCTCTGATCCTTTTCCTACATGGGGAAAGAGGCCTATGCCGAACAGTGGGATATTACAGGCTGAAGCGAATACCTACCTATTTGATGTTTTCTTTGTAAGTTTATTTTTAAAATGTAAAAAAAAAAATATTATACTACAATGCACATCTGCCAAACCAATGTTCTCGGTTTTATAGAACTGTATAATATATAACCATTTGTCGTTTTGATAAAAAAGAAAAGATGACCAAACTTTCAACTTAATTGACTTTCACGAAATGCTATATCGGCGAATATAGTAGCAATTGTACGCGAGTACATAATAGAATTACTTTTTACGATACAAGAATTTACTCGTAGACATACGTTGGAGGTCGATAGGAAACTTTTGCGGTTGTAGTCCCAACGCATAGCGCCCGCCACTTTCATGAAATGAATAGTTGTAAATGTGCTTGTTTAGGAGTCTGAGTTTGACCCACTTTCTCTATTACCTAGTTAATTAATTTTCAGAAGTCAAATTGATGTTTACAGTTTCAATTTTAAAACGCATTTTTGTGTAAATAATATGCAATGTTCGTACTTTAACTTTGAACGGACGCCATACTCGCACATTGGTTATATAGTTTAATCTTATTTGCCTGTTATTGTTTATAATTTACTATATTTGTATATCTTTGTATTTAAATAAATAGATTTATTATTATTATTTATTTATTATTATTTATTATTTTTTCATTATTTTAGAAATCAATGAGTCATTTCATGTAGATTATGTTCACATAAAAGCATATATATGTCATTTGGCAATTTGTTTTATTTTCTAACTAGTTGTGCCCGTGACTTCGTCCGTGAGAAAATTAACAAAAAAGTTATTGTTCAGTTCGCAGAGTTATAAAATAAATAAATTTCTAAAATGAAAGTAACCTAAGTTACTCCTCATTAAATCAGCGATCTGCCAGCGAAAGTCCCGTTAATATCGGTCCAGTCGTTTCAGAGATTAACCGGAACAAATAGATAGACAGACAGATTATTCTGGATATTCTGGTATATGTACCATGTATTATATCCTTATGCATTTAGTAAAAAAAGCGGTTATTTTAATATTACAAACAGACGCTCCAATTTTATTTATTTGTATAGCTTTACAATCTTAAAGAAAACTAAATTTAATAAACGTTACACACATTGATGTACTATGGGGTCAGTACGTGAGGTCGAAAGCAACTCTGTTAAAATGTCGAGCTAAAATAAAACATACCTTGTACTAAAGAGTCAGACCCGTCACACATAAATATGGGTAATATAAATCGTAAAAGTTTGAAACTAAAACATACTAAGTGAACAGTTTGTAGTTGTGGTCTGTGGTCAGGATAGTTTGTAGAAATATTAATGCACATTTTTTATATTTTATGAAATGTACATATATTGGATCTTATGTATGAGGTTTTGGGTACGGTTTTGCAATAAATAAATTGATAGAGATTTATTCAATCAAGACTACTTTCTCCTTTGGACCCTTTACTATTTCAGTGACGTGTGATGAATATGAAAATCAATTGCAGATATTCAAATATATAATGACATTCGCGTCGTTGTTCTATTGATAGTTAAGTGATAATTAATTAGAGCAGATCTAAAAAAATATCTAAATAAAGATTCCAAAAAAACTATGTAAATATAATAATAATGAAATGAATGAAAGAAAATAAATTTACAACTTTAGCCAAAATAGTACGTTCAACTTAATACTTTTAGTTTTCAATTTTCATTATGATCCATCACGATCAATCATATTAAATTTAGTAACATAACATTTGATGTAAGCATTTGTAAAATGTTTATCAATATTTACCCTGTTTATCTTTTAATGCTCCGTGTAAAAATATAATATTCGTTGAATTTTTAAATCTTGTAAATCACAACAAATGGATATTAATGGTGTGTAACGTGCTTAATAATGTGTGAAACCGAGCGAATGTATAAAAAGAAAACATTACGTAGCCTAAATGTTGCGTTAACGGAAACAGTCATGTTAATGTTAAATGAGAAAGAACTAAGTATTTTCGAGGATGTAATAAATGTAATAAATAAGACATACTTTGAAATATACGGATAGTGAGATATATTAAAGTTCCAAACTGTAACTTGTCTAAAGTTTGAGTCTGCTTAGGAGCGAGTTAGAGGAAGGGACGTTAATTGGTCAAGTTTGCTAGGTGGTGACACCGTGCGGTGTCCGGCCACAACCTCCGCAGACCTGAAACACTGACTAATTGAGATCCGTGCGCCGCCCCGTGCGAGGAACATCGAACTTCGTCCGGAATTAAAGCACTCGTTAGCGACTTTTTACGAAACTAGTGAAATCTCTTGCAAAGCGAAAAACATTTATAGGTAGCGTGTAATGAGTTTGCGAATAATGAACGAAAGTACACCTTTCAGCGACGTATTCCCGTAATACTTGTGTGACGTGTGAATTTTACAGTGTTGCAACTTTATCGCGCAAATATAATACAAACTTCTAATAGAATACTTGAAGCGACGAATAGGACAACTTCGCTTCAAAGTTTTACTAGCTTTTTCAATTTACGAAGATGAATTTCTTAAGAGATTTCAAGACGAACTTTTCAGTGGACTGACGCTAACTTTAAGTTTTTTTGACACGTTTACAATTAATTGTGATATATTTTAATACTGACAAAATATAACTTTGTTGTTTCATAGATATTTACTAACGAAAATCATTTTTAATTTAGTTTTTTTTCCTAACAATAGTTTTATTCTGCTGTGTGGCAGTAAAGAATATAGCCAACCCCTCTCTTCCTGTAGGTGTCGTAGGAGGCGACTAAGGGATAACAGTTCCACTACCACCTTGGAACTTAAAAAGCCGACCGATTGCAGGACAACCATCTAACTGCTGGCTTTGAAATACACAGACCGGAGACGGCCAGCAGCGTCTTCGGTAAGACACCTGCAGTCACCAAGCCGCCTGCCCAGCGTGGTGACTATGGGCAAAACACATGAGTTCGCGCCATTTTTGGCGCGAAATTGTGGAGGCCTATGTCCAGCAGTGGACTGCAATAGGCTGAAGTAATGATGATGATGACGATGAACACTTTCATTTATATTTAAATATTAAAATATATAAGATTACAAATGTAGCAGAAAACAACCAAAAATAATGTAATAAAAACAAATTTAAACAGATTTATGTGTCAAACACCATTCGTAATAAGTAGCTTTGAGTTTATTTTCTGCTTCCGGAAATTATTCTAAAAATGTATCATTGGTGAATAATTGCTGAATAAATTATAATCTTCTACATATATAAAAATGAATGTTTGTCTGTATGTCCTTTATAGAATCGTAAACTATGCATTTGATTATGTCATGATCTTCATCAAAGTGTTGTGCATGAGCCCACAAAGGTTTCTGAGTTGGTACGACCAAAAAAAGACGTAAGAACGCGCGCAGGGTACAGCTAGTTGCTGAATAAATGTAAGCAATGTTATGTATTTTAAGTACGTTACATTTTATAAATGAAAAATGTGCTTAAATCTGAATGAATTGTTGATTTACCGATTGTAATAGAATAATGGTAATGCAATAGAAATCGAAAACTCTGTTGTATAGTATTCCTCTTATAAACAAAGTGACCAGTTCCTTTGTAAAAACGAAATTGATTTAGAGTGCGGCAAGGATATACCGAAATTGAAGTAACTTAGCGTGCTATTGATTTAATAATACGAAGGTAGTTAGGAACTTTAGGGTAAACTTAACTTGCGTAGAATCGAAGCGTGTAATTTACTAAGGATAAAATGTGTATTGATTATTGGAATTCATTAGGATACTATGCTAAAATTAAATTAATTCACGAACCAAATTATTACTAGCAAATGAATTAAATGTGTAGAAATTAAAACAGCTTTAATTTATACATTATTAGTAATAATTTACTACTTTTAAAAGTTGAGTTATAAAAATTAACAAAGAAACGACGGCTTTGAAATTACACACACCGATTGTTTCCGACTTCGCAGTCTTTGCCTTTACGAGTTTTCGAGTTCAGGAATCGAGAGGACGCCAGTATTGTGATTAATGTACACCGTATATACTGCACTATATCTCGTGTAATATTTACGTTGTTTAACTCAAATAGAATGTCTGTTGCAGGAAATAAAATTCTGTATATGAAAAGTTTACTCATCAAATGACATTGTAATTTTTTATACATTGTCGAGCTAACGACAATTTAGATTTTTAAATAATTTCTGAAATATTGAACAAAGTAAATATATTATACCCAGTAAGTCAATTTCATTTTAAAGATCAGAAACGAAAAAATCCTTTCATTTTTTTAATACTAGTAATATCAGTAGAGATAAATTACTTTCAAAAGTACTTAACCGTAATTGAATATTCATATACATAGGACAAAATGTAAATATATTTCTTGCAATGTAATAAATATCCACCGCGAAGTAATAAACGTACAGCTAGCAAATTACTTTTTATTTGTATTTCTTTTTGTTCAGAAATTTCCATTTGTGTTATTCATATACGGTCATGGATATTACATGAAGCGGAATCTTGGAACAATCAATCAATCCTCATCGTATGCTTAGCCGATCTGCCTGACTGATATCATACTGATGTTCTACATTACATTACATTCTATGATCTGTTTTTTTCTATTACATAATAGATTATTCAACAAGGCGTTAATATGACTTTATCTAGCTTACGATATATTTGAATTAGAATTTTATTTTTATATTGAAATTAAAATTGTTTGTTTTATGATTGTGTATTCTATTTGTGTGAAATGTTTTTATTCATTCCAACATTGGAAAATGAGGTTTCTGCTGATTATCCGGTTACCAATGTGAAAACGCTGCGCGAACTAAATCGGCATTACATGTAAAATTTACGTTATTTTTTTAATTGGTGTGATAAGTGTGTTGGCGCAGTAGTCACAGCAATTGGTTGATGTACTAGCGCTCGCGGATTTGATCTTTACACATGAAAACAATTCACATGACTCTTCACTCTCAATTCGACCGTATATATGTTTTTTTTGTGTGTTCGGGGATAACTCCGTCGTTTATGGACCGATTTCGATAATTCTTTTTTTGTTGGAAAGAAGATATCCCTAGTTTGGTACCATGATAAGGAAACCAGGATCTGGTGATGGGATCCTAGAGAAATCGAGGGAAACTCTCGAAATTCGGCATAACTTTTTACTGGTGTGGTACGATTTTGATGATTTTTAATTTAATCGAAAGCCGGTGTTTATCATGTGGTCATATTTAAATTTCATCGAGATCTGATAACAACTTTTGGAGTAATCTTTGATAATGCGTATTTACTTGACATTTTTTTTTGTCTACCTACGTTGTATTATTTGTCGATATAATTGAAGTCGGTTTTTCCTTGTTTGTCTGCAAACACAATTATTATGTAGATTTTTTGTGTGGTGTCAGCATTTATGTATTTATTTTCCACGATTATATACGGTTTAAATACTACAGTAGACGGAGATTGAGCGGCGAATATTAACTACGCTATTTTAAAAAATAGTATATTTTAAAACAAACATTTCGGCAGGAGAATAACAGAAATTTACAACTCAAAGCTCACATTATTTTGCTGTTTGACTGTTGGGTTAAAATGTCACTTCGATTTTAAAGACGTTTGCACTGTACAGAGATAAAATACTTATTATATAGCTTGGTTTAGGAATATTTAATGTACATTTGTGCCGTTGTATCCGGTAGGCTTTTGCTTTGTGCCTTTGTAGTGATTACTTCGAGAGTTGAGTGTGTAACATGAATTATTACGTTTGTATATAAATTAGTTACACTTGCTCCATTCAGGTTCATTGGACTGTATGTTCTACTGTAATTTACAGACAGCATTAACATGACCATCGAAGCATTGAGATCGAAGGCACAAATCAATTGTCAGCATTGCAGACATGTCAGGTATCTCCTGAATGACTGCATTGCTCTATTGAATATCCACTAAGGTTCATTTGTGTATAATTGTATATTATATGAATCACTATTTTATTGCAAACTTTTTATTTGGAATATATTTTAGTATAACTGGTTCTATATTGATAGATATGCCGCTAAAATATTTAATCTAATTAATTTAAACGATTTGATAAATTACACATTTTATGCGTGTTATGGTAATGTTATCGATTTTCTTGGAAATCGAAAAATTAAATTAATTAAGAAACGTTTTGATAAAGAATTAAAATAAACCACAGTTTTTTTTTAAGTGAAAAGGTGACGTTAAAATAACGAGCTTTGCGTTCGACGTGTTTAATCATAGCCTACCTCTGTCTAGTACAGCAAATAATTAAATATCACATAAATAAATTGCTTAATTATTTTGCTATAAAGATACTTCGTTATTACGAGTAAATTAATTGCAAAACGTAATTAATTAGTCACATGCAAAGATAAGACAAAGGGTCGACATAATTAGGGGCGGAGTTATGACATCGGCAGCGGTGTTAGAGGTAATGAAAAACTAATTTAACTTTGCGGCAAAAAGTTACCCTCGCATTCTGGACTTTGGACCTCTTATAGCGCGAAATGGTCAAACGGCTCAAAGAAAAATAGGCTATATTGTTACACCCGCAACCCACAGAATGCTGTAAAGTAAACGGTAATTGTGTTGTTCGAAGAATACCCAAGACGCAGTCGGAGACTTTCGCTTCATTACGTTATGAATGATTTCCGGATTTAGAGTTTTTTTCTCGTCTTTACTAACAAATTTTCTTATTTGTCTGCTCTGGCGAGACTGGGGAGTTTTCGTAATTCTTATTTCAAACGGATTTAAAGATAGCGTTTTCGTTAAGGACTTTTTCGACCCACGGTAAACAAATAATTTAACATTAGACGTGTTTTGCGGCTTTAAATTGGGATTTCGTTAATAAACGAGGATTTCGTATGCAGACGACAGCAGGTAGGCATGAATTTAAAAGGAGTTCCATTATAAGTTTCATGTCCGTAGGAAAATTTCCAGGTTGCAAATAATGCGAGGGGTAAAGGTTACGCCTGATACGCTAATGTGATTGGAGTTTGAAACATTAAAACTTTTAAGTAAACAATTCCATGTTTGTGAGCTATAAAAAAGAGCAAAGCTATGGATATAACAATTAAATGAAATTAGTTCAATTCTGGGTAGCCACGACATCTATTCAGGTGTTGTAAGTGTTGTAACCAAACACTCCAACATTACATTTTCGAATATATTTTGTCAGATCCCACTTCTGCATTAGCTCAAGATATGCGAAATTATGTCAATGATTTTTACCTCTTTTGATGTATAATGTAATTTGATACGTAAGAGAATAGGTTGGATTTGACGTCCAAAAAAATAAAAATAAAAATCGATAAAGTTATATACAGTTTTAGGTCCTATTTAAGTGTAGTGGTGCGTGTAGGTAATGGTGCGTGTAGGTAATGGTGCGTGTAGGTAGTGGTGCGTGTAGGCGTCTAAATACCGACGGTTTGCGGGTTCGATTCCCTCTCGGGATTAGTATTTTTTTAAATATTTCTTTCCGGTTCGGATGTCTGTCCTCGTGGGTTTCCCCACCGTGCATCGGAGAGCACGTTAAGCCGTCGGTTCCGGATGTAATCATATCATACCTGGTAGCGATTATTACTCATAGTAGGGAGTATAAATCCGCCAACTCGCAGTACAGTATCGTGTTGGATTATTCTCTAATCCTTATTCTACATAAAGAGACCTATGTCCAGCAGTGGGATGTTACAGGCCGAATCGTATTCAAAAGTAATAAATAAAAATTTGCTTTTATGTATTTCCTAAACTTCGATTTATGTGTCTAATTTTATCGGTCCTTTTACTTGACTTTAGTAAATTTTCAAATGTACTTGCGTTTAGTAAATTTTCAAATGTACTTGCGTTTAGTAAATTTTCTAATGTACCATTGAATACCACTTAATCTATTTACAGCTCAGAGACTATTTTGAAACGTTTATTTTCTTAATGTGAAAAGAATATTTAGTAGAATGTGCTAAAAATATATATTTTTAAGCGCTCAAGGCGCTTAAAAATGTTTTTAAATAGATTTTTTTGACTTTGTAACGGTGAAGAATAAATATATTTGAAATATACGAACTCAGACACACCAACGACTAATATCCTATAATATTTGTTGAATTATCAAATATTTTGAGAGTTTACGTTTACAAATGTATAGATTTCACAAAAATCATTAAATGGAGTAAGTTGGCAAATCAGTATCGACCGTAAGCCGATTTAAGTCGCGGACAGAGAGTATTGTAATTAGCAGTAACTAAGGGATCGAGGCTGCCTGATTAAACTGGCTTAAATTGATCACTTGGCTGCTTCCCGCTGAAAACTCTGAATATCTTCGCATAAATATTTACGCTGTGTAGTTTATATTTTTTGCAGTTCGTGTAACGTTTATTAAATTCATATTTCATCACTGAAAATTCTTCGGATGAATACATTTATTTTGTGCAATTGTAGAAATATTCACAAAATAAATAAGAACTATTTCAAGTGTAAATACGCTCGATATAGTTTTTTTTTTATTTACAATAAAAATATTAGTAGGTATTCCTTATTTGAAATATTCTTCTTTAATTCTTGTGTAATATTTAATACAGTACAGTTTTAAAAAGTCTATAAAAAATACTATTGTTTTTAATTATATCGAACGTTAAGTAAATTTTTCCCATCAGTCTAACCGACTCTCGTCAAAATGGCCATTACGATGCAGTTTTTTGTGGACTCCATGATTGATAGAAGTAATATTGCTGAACTAAATGATCGTAATCTATTTGTATTGACTTGTAATATATGGCGAATGTCATTTTGTTAAAATAAATATGTGTATTTTAAGACCCGAATATAAAAAAAGTATATTTGTTTTTAAATATATCCTACGTATACATTTTTTTAGTCATTATCTAAAACCGCTTTTTTACTAGTTACTGAATCCTTAAAAAATAATACATTAAACGAGAAATCCGATAACGTTACAAATCGGGTCATAAACTTTAAAATAGTGGCTATCCGAGTACTAAATTTAATTAAGCCTCCTAATTGTATATTAGCCATAAGCATTGTTAAGCCGACGGATACATCGAGTACCTATTTTAATTAAGAAACAGTAGGGGGTTGATTAAGTAAAGTTTATAAGGTAACGTACCAATGCGGTATATCATACGTAAACTGAATCATTTGTTTACATTCTTTATTGTATTTAAAAGCTAGAATTCTGAGCTACTTGTTCTATTTACCGAGTTATGTCATCAATACTTTCTCTATTGTCTGTGAAAAGTGACTATAAGTGATAACACTAAACTTTATAATAAAGTAAGTATTTAAGTCAGAATTTTGTTATTTTCTTTAGTGTAATTATAAATGTGCAATAAAATATAAAAAAAAAAAATAAACATTAATATTGACTTATTTCTCTAAACTCTTTTGGTGATAGAAACACTTTTTTTTGATATCAAAAAAGAGTGAAAAGAAATAAAAAAGTGAAAATTTAACTATAAACACTTGAATGTCTTATATAATACTGTTTAAAAGACAGCTCCGTTATAAATAGGTACATATATGAATCGACATTTGGTTGACCAGCGGAGTTTTAGGTTTTAGTAAAACTGTAGCAGTGGGTTTGAAACACCAAAAGTACAACCAATGTACTCGATTTAGAGAAGATTATATTTTTTGATGAACGTCATTAAGTTTGGATTCCTCATCAGTAGTGATACCTCGATTATATCGATCATGATTGTAAGTCATTGAATTTTCTTCAATTTTATTTATTTATTTATACGTTATTGTACACCAAAACTACATTTTAAACAATAAACACATTTAAAAAAAATATTTACAGACTGTGAAGTACAATGGGCGGACTTATGGCTATTTAGCCATTTCTTCCAGACAACCCAATTTTATTGTTATTATGTTAAAAAAAGTCCATAAAAAAGAAATAAACTTAAGCATTATTGTTGTTAAATATAAGCGAAAGCAGGCGATTACGTGAAATTGTACTGAATAATTGAACAGACGACTCCAGCTCTGCTCCCAATGACTGTATTATTGAGTTCTAACAATTAAAAGTTTCCCGATTCAATTAACAATTAAGAGTTAACGACGCAGCTGTGATTGGACTTTAATATTAATTAATCTCGACTTACGCAAATATGAAGTACCTATCGAGCAGCTTGTAGACCTCGGCCTCACAAATGAGTTATCGTATACTAAATTTAATTTACAATATTATATACAACTAGCTGTGCCCTGTGGTTTCATCTGCACTAATTTGAAAAAAAATGGTATTTAAATATAGCCTTCCTCGGAAAATAGATAATCTTAAATAAAGAGAACTTTTCAATTTGAAATTCAGTCCTGGGTAATAACGTCCGTCGTTTGTCTTTCAAAAGTTAAGCGCGTGTGCACAATTCAGCAAATGAATTTTATTAATACAATAATAACAAAATCATCACTATTGTCAACGTTTTTTCATACTGTCAGCATCAATTTGAAACATTTTATTCGCAAATTACTAAAAATCTTGAAATAAATTCCTTTTATCAAATATATTTTGACGTCATAAGATCAGTTTAGTTAAAAAGGGTTAGCCATAGACCGTAATGATTGAAAATCAATCGGCAATTCGGCGAATTAATGTCCCGAAGTTACTAAATTGGAATTTGAACGTAAGCCGGGCTAACATGATGGATATAACGAGTATCGTTAGTAGTAACTATGAGAGAGGGGAGGCGTATTAAGGATTAATTATAACTATAATTATACATGTTTCAAAGTTATACACTTCTAAATATATGTCATACCTATAAATATGTAAGTGGGAACTTTGATTTAATAAGTTAAATTATGTTTGTAAAGTATTTAGGTGCTTGTATATAATAGATACGTGGGAATGTATAGCACACAGTAATTTATCCCCTTGATGTGAGGTTTTTACTTATTTGTACTTTAATTTAAACTGCAAATACTTTATTGAATATAATTTAAAGATACAAATATAAGATACGCAACTAAGTTGAATGCCCCGCAAATAATTTATAATTGATTCCTGTTGGAATTTGTCGCATATGGAACCCAATAAAACGGGAGATAAAAATGGAAAAAAGTGTTTATTGACACATAAATTTCTAAGCTATTAAGTATATGACACCTAACTTTTTAAATATGGAGACAAGTATACAAGTTCTATAGAGTTTCAGGAATACCAATTACCTCAGTTTATATTCTTCGCGGTAGGTATTAGCAGTAGCGTCGTATAATTTTTAGTACTTTAATTAAAAGTTTAAGGTACCTACACGTCCATATTTATGACGTAGACGCCAAGTCGTATTTTTTAATTATTTAATATTATAAAATTAATTGTAATTTTATCGTTGAATAAATAGTATGAGAATTACCAGATGAATTGTGTAGATTTACATGTGACATATATTGTTTTATTCTACTGCCACGCCTCTAAGACCTGTCGGCCGAATTGGTCTTGTATATATGTAGGTTTTATATAATATATAAAGCAAACTTAAACTTTACAATACTACATTGGAGATCTTGGTATAAATTTTTACAACTAACTTAGATGTTAGCGGTTTAAGCTTATCTACGTAGGTTATAATATTGTTCTACAATAGGGTTATACATAAGTATACACAAGACGTACAACCTATTTGCTTCCTAAGATCTGGACTTTTATCGAATCTAGGAGAATTCGTTATATTAATTATTTTTTCAATTGAAATTATACATAAACTGCACTTACCTAAACAGTGTTTTAGTATCTAACAGTCAGAACAGTATATGTGTGAAATGTGTAATGTGTATTTATGTGTGCATGTATGTGTGTATGTGAATATATAAAAAAAATATAAAAACAGTATACGCCCATAGTGCTAGGCTATATGCAAAACAATAATAATGAAAATTGCACAGATAAAAAAAATTAAGATTTCCTAACTAAAACACTATCAGCGTCGGTCTGTGTCCCACCTTTACTAGGCAGCCACATCACCTTAAATCTGTAATTTTAATTAATAAATTACCTGTAGGATAATTAGGAAGCATAATTTTAAAGTATGATGTATAATAAAAAGAATGGGCAGAGCCTATGGATATTCAATTCCAATTAAAAAAATGTATCTAACAGTCTATGCATATCTCACAATTAAGTCCAATTCGTAAAAAGAAGTATTGGATATTGATTGCGTTATTTAGTTTTGCTCATAAGTTTAGGATTGAAATTCGACACATTTCGTTTGGTTTTTTCATAAAATATCACGTTGTTATTTCATGCACAGATTTTTACTTCCATATTACATACATTATTGCTTAAATTAGTGCTGTTAATGATGTAATATATATTAGAAAACTATATACAATAGATACTTTTACATATAGTTACTTGTATTCATTCAAAAATATGTTTTATAGTTGACTTTGATATAAAAAAAAATGGTTAAAACTCCCCAAACCCTCTCCAAAATAATGTAGGCATTTGATCTGAATATTGAAGATAAAATTTGTTATATATAATCCTATTCCAGCAGGCTTTAGGTTTGATGGCAGCGTTAAATCGTTAATGACAGACATAATCGTATTCAAACACACCTGCGCCGCATCTGAAACAGTTTGAATTACTCATTTGAATAGTTAGGACCCGTGATACGGCGGTAACACCACATCTAATTATACAAAAATATGTTAGTGCTGATTGCATTATCCAAAGGTATTTTAGGTATATTTATATTCTTTTTTATGATTAACTAATCATTATAGACTACCCTGTTGCCGAAGTTTGTATTTACTCTGTTCTCTGCTTCGGATGTTGTGGTTTAGATTTCCTTCCTGAGCCTCGTTGTAATATACATTTATTTATGTTTATGTCTTATTAATTTAAGCATCGTTTATAAAAATGTATCTATACTAACCAGGTGTCACCTAAAACACAGGCATTACTTGCCTACCTTATGAACAGACGAACTTTTTTGTATGTTTACCTTATAAGTCTATCAAAATTAATTTTTTAACATTAATAGTATTCTACACAAAGAAAAATTATAAGCCTTGCAAAGACATTTGGTTCGCTAATAGTTGAATACCCAGATAATAAACAAAATTCTTATCTCGAAATCCTCCGGTATATATAAAAAAAATCGGGGCTTTGTTAAATAACAAGCTTGGATAGTATGTTATATTCTTCACAACTAGATATTATTGGAACGAAGTTCCTTACAGCAGGCTTGACATTTGGCTGGGCGACCGAACTGAAAAAAATGTGATACTAAAACCGTAAGAAAAATATATAACGGAAGTGACGTAATATCGACATACGACTGTATAATATGACGTTTGTAAAACTAAAATATTACTAGTAAACTTTTATTAAAATTATTTATGTAATTTTATGCTGTCGACAAAAATAAATATAAGACATATGTTTTTTATTTATACTTAATAGTTTAAATTATTATTATTATTATTTTGTTTGATTTATTTTATTTTACGGTATTTGTTATTTTCTGAAATACTAAATTTCCTAAATACATTTATGTACTTAATTAAACACCAATCAACAAAAAAAAAAAAAAAAAATCAAGAACTAGAAAATATATATAAAATTCAACATTTTTTTTTCAAATTGTGTTACTTCTATACTACCCGAAGGCACTTCGTTCCTACCTGGTGTTTAATAAAGCATTTGGCACGACCAAGAAGGAATAAAAAAAAAAAAAAAAATTGCGATACTTACAAGTTTTTGGAAAAATTGAGTCCATCTTTTGCGCAAGATATTGTTTTAGTTGAGTAATAAACTTTAGATAAATAAAATAAACTAAGACAAATAATTGTACTTTAAGGAATTTAAAAAAAACAAAAATAAACAATAGAAAGATTTATAAAAAACTCTAATCAATATTCGAATTAAAAAAGTTGACCAATAATTACGATAGTATTTTTTATTAAAATATTTACCTAAAAATACAATAAATAATGATAGGCGTGTTTATTTATTACTGTGTTCCACTTACCTATAGTACAATAGTGAGACTAGAGCATGAAGTAGCAGGTTGACGAGATGGTAACCAGCTGGTTGCAGGCCGTGCACCGCGTAGTTCCACCGGAAAGTGAGTACCGTTAGTGGACGGTACGATTTATGTGATTGTTCCTGAAAACGAAAAAAAAAAAGCTATTGCAGTCGTATTTACGATCATTCAATGTGCTACGAACGGTCTACAAAAATCGTAGCTATTTAACTTGCTACACGATTTATGTTACTGTTAAATAATTCAATATCAACTTTTGAATATAGTTTTATCCACTTTTATGCTATGAATAAATGAGTCACAACGCTATATTTACAACAGTAAATCAGAACAGACTTTTCAGTTTTATAAAATTACTTATAAAATAGAAAATTGTAAAAGCCTTTGCTTTTTCATAATAAATCAATGTTACGCTTATTCATTCAACGTACAAAAATGTAGCTTACGTAGCCTGTTAAACATTTATCATAACGAATTACATGCGAACAAAATTAACAAACATTCGGCTCATGACGGTGTTTCTTTAAATGAAATACCATGTCAGGTGGGAGGTGGCAGCCATAACCGTACCCATTAGTCATGACGACAATATGCTTGTTGTAATAAATGTAAGTTATAATACCTTATATTTTACTGGGGTGCATGTTAAGACAAATATTATTAGATGTCATATAAAGGAAACATGTACATGTTGGTAAAAAATGTTTTAAAATAAGTTTATGTGTACTTTGTATTAAGTTACTTTTTAGCACAGACTACATATTTTAGATATGCATTGACTGTATGAGTTGGTAACTGTGTTTAAAAAAGATTCCAGCCAGTCAGATTAATCGATACTTTAACAGTTGTCATACAAGAAAAGATATAATGTTCCTGATTTTTATAACAAACACTAAGATAATTAATACAAATACTGAATTAAATATTTCGAATTATAAATTAACTTAATAATGTATTGTAAAAGTTTATTTACGCGTATAAATTATTTAGAAGCCATGGATCTAATTAACAAATAAACTTTATTCGAAGCGTTTAAATGCTAACAAGGATTGCCTGATCTAAAGTAGAATGAACACACAATGCTTAGAACGGAACAAACATTTGCTTCAAGCATACAAGCAATTACTGAACGCTATCGAACTGTGGACCTACGGCGCTAGACTTAAGAAAACATAAAACTAGACTGATTTATGTTAGTGCCTCTTGCTTGCTTTTATATTCTTAATAATAATGAGACATGTATGTAAATGTATTAATTTAATTTAAATATTACATATAAATATAATATATAACAAAAAAAACGAGTACGAATAATAAAAGCATATAAAATAATAATAATAATTGAAGTACTTTGTTGCTAAATCTTCTTTATTTGAAAATAAGGCGATTAGATATACTTTCTGTGTCAATGTATTTCTAGAAAGACATAATAAAATCACAGCAATAATACAAAATATCATATTATATTGTCAAAATTATAATATTTATAATTATAGAATTTAAAAATGTATCACTAGACTAGAAAATTAGAATCAGTCAATTAAAATAAAATATATGAATTTTGCATTAAGCTGAAAATAAATTAATTTCCTGCACTTTGACACAAAAGACCCACATTTTTACGAACTTTATCAGTATAATATAAAGCGGCTTAGGCTTTGTCATTTTATCTGGAGTACCTATATCATGTATTTTTTTACTGTGAAAATTATTATTTCATGTTATTTTAGTTAAATTATATTTCATATCATATTACACGAAGTAAAAATACGCATTTACACAACATCAACCTAGGAATATCTCCTATGTTTGAAAGTTTCGGAAATAAATTACTTTCAAACATATTTTTCATTTCATTTTACTTCCTAAATTCTTTTCAAAGAAATTGGCACAGTTATTTAACTATTGGCATAGTTATTTAACTATTATTTTTAAAGGCTGATATTTATGTTGATCTCACAAAAATACGTTACTTTAATGTACATAAAATAATAGAGACTTTATAAAAATTCAATTATGCTAATATATAATAACAATATTATAAAATAAATGATACCTAATAAGTAGCGAAGTCAAAATGGCGGAACCACCGCATGGACATTTAAAGTGTAAAAAGCACTTCCAAAAATACACAAGCCTTTTGCTCCTAAGTGGCACGGGCTAAACGTAGCGATAATTCTTTGTAGTGGACCGACATACGCAAATATATATGATAATGAACTCTATTTCCTTTACTTTAAGTGTCTCATTTGAATACGTTATACGTGCACTGAAAGAAAAGGTATATTTCCAGTCTTCAATATTCATTTACAAAATTACATGGTTTTGTTTTTAAACAGCATTGGTTAACGTAATTAGTGAGGTAAGGCACAGCGGGATTTATTCTCAAAATTTGGAGCAGTCGGAAGGGGGAAGTAGCTCGACCTTACAGAAGATCGCAGCTAAATATAGTGCTTTCAAGCAGTGTTGTGTTTCTGTAGTGAGTAAGGTGACCAGGGGGTGAGGGGGGAGGTGCTCCTGGGGTGATTGAGGGGTAGGGTCGGCAACGTGCTTGCGATGTTTCTGGTGTTGCAGGTGTCTATAAGCTACGGTAATCGCTTACCATCACGTGAGCCGTACGCTTGTTTGCCGACCTAGTGACATAAACGCAGGTAGTTGCAGGCGTCTATAAATACAATTAACCAATAAAAATAAAATTTTATACAATAATAATTGTCAGTAGTAAAACAAATTTTTATCTTCTTTTTAATAATATTTATAGTTTAAATTAAAAGTTGTAAGAGTAACTAAAATGATTTCAGATCTTCTTTTTTAAGATTTCATAATCAGTAATCAAATTATAATACATAAGGAAATAATACAATAAGTATAAAAAGATATAAAACAAAAGTAATAAAGTCCATTCTCACAAAATATTAGCCTTGGAAATGTAAAATAGTTTTTCATGAAGTCGTTCCATTGTGGAAGCCGGACTTATTTCATTTGGCACGATCATATATTGTTGCTGAGGATATGGAGGAAGGAGAATACAATTGTATCTGTGTTCCTCATGTTCCACAATATAAAAAAAAGCCATAATGCTTATACAACAAAGATGTTTTCTACGTAGAATAACTTTATTACGTAATGTTTGTGATTCTGCTGAGCAAACTTGCAATCTTATTATTCCGTGTTGTTAATTTGTGTTTTTACCTTTGGTATAAAAAATAATGGGATGAATTCCATCAAACTTATGGTTTATTAGGAGAAGTTTTATAATCGTAATAAGACTACAAAGCAATATACATTTTAAGCATATTCAGAAACTAACTCTGTACGCTCTGTGCACTTTTATGTGACTCGTCAATCTTTTACACCTTGAATTAAGTCTCCAATTCAACTCTAGAACATAATATAGCAGTAATATGTATTTAATGGATAGAAGACTACGCGGAGAGACGAACTGTTAGGTTTTTTATTATTGTGAGATTGTTCTTCATTGACTGATAAATCTTTATAAAAATTCCAATTTAATAGAAGCTCCGATATCGGGACACTTAGATATTTGGTTTGATGTTGTATACAAAAAAATCTTTGTGATGTGATTGTATATCAAAAACAAAATGGTGTATTCATTTTCGCTCAATGTAAAAGCGCTTTACCGTTAGCCTGGATTAACGTACTAATTAAATTATGGGCGTGATGGGTAAGTGAGAAGCACCGTCTAATAATCTTATTAATGAATACATATAATCGTATTTTAAGGATTACGTTAACCTAAAACCTACAGTTTTATTTATTGCTCATACATTGTATTTATCTATACAAAAAAATCAAATCAGAGTGTCTGTTTGTAATATTAAAATAAGCGCTTTTAACTAAATGCATATGTATTTATACACGGTACATATACCAAAATGACATTTTTTATAATTTTTGTCTGTCTTTCTGTCTGTCTGTTTATTCCGGCTAATCTCTGAAACGGCTGGACTGATTTTGACAGGACTTTCACTGGCAGATAGCTGATGTAATAAGAAGTAATTCAGGCTACTTTTATTTTTATTTTATAACTCTGCGAACTGAACAATAACTATTTTGTTAAATTTCACGCGCACGAAGTCGCGGGCACAGCTAGTGTTGCATAAAGATTATTACTGTCAATAATGTCTTTTGACTAATTTTAGAAGACATGTAGAGGTTTATAATTATAATAATGTAAGAGATGTAATACAATAATACATCATTTGAAAATAAATATCAATAATTCTTTTCATAGTGAAATTGGCTCTACATATAATTTTTTACAAAATTACAAATGGTCAACGTTGAATTCCTGAACTTTTTCCACTATTTATAATGGAAAGACTGATATACCAAAGGGATCGATGATAGGTCATTATAGGATTAGGATTTTAATATATATCAATAATCTGCCATTTTACTCGTATATTAAGGATATTTGTGATATAGTGTTATTGGCTCATGGATACATCCTTTACTCTTAAAATCGATAGGAAAAAACTAAATTATGACTTTGTTTGCGGCACCCAATATTAAGCATCTAAATTAAAATTTAGAAATAAATTTCAATAGGCGTAGGATATATCGTCAGTGATACAATAGTTTTCTTAGGGATAAATTTAGATTCGAATGTTCAGAGGAATTCTCATTTATCATCCTTGAATGGTAGACTCAGCTCCGAAGCATTCGCTGTTAGCAAAGTTCGGCAACTGACCGACGTCGCTACTACGCGTTTAATATATTTTAGCTATTTCCATAGTGTTATGTCTTACGGCCTGTTATCTTGCAAAAAAGCGCTATTCGCGGCATTTACGATCGATTCGAGATCAGTCTTCACGGGATGTTTTTCAAAAGGTAGACATATTAACAATTGCGTCGCAATAGATTTATAACAATACTAGCTGACCCGGCGAACTTCGTATCGCGTAACACAAACTTTATCGTATGGTATTAAAGTTCAAATTTACTTTTAAGTATTATCACAAATCTATTGTATGGGAGTATAGAAAAGTGTTGTTTTTAGACTTTTTCAGGAAATTTTAAATTTTTTTTTGAATTTTTCTCTCCGTAAGAACCATCCTCGTACTTCAAGGAATATTTTAAAAAAAGAATTAGCGAAATCGGTCCAACCGTTCTCGAGTTTTGCGCTTAGCAACACATTCAGCGACTCATTTTTATATTATAGATTATGTATATTCACAAGAGTATCGATTGTTTTGATATGAATAGTAATAAGTGCAGTATAAACACGAGAACTAACACAATCGTAGCTTCCAATTTTCCGACTGCGCAAACTAAACTTCTCCTTTTTGGGTAATGGTATTTGCATGTATAATAAAGTCCCACAAACGATATTGAAGTTATGTGACAATAAACTTAATGTATGTATTAAAAATAAATTATTATAGCTTATTATTTGGTGCAGGATTACCTACATATATGATAAAGATGTGTGGACTTAGTGACGCTTGTATTTCATGCAAGATATATTATATACCAAATTTGTATAAAACACATTTTATATTTCTTTTAAAAAAGAGTAAAAGTTAAATTCCTTGCCGGTTTTTGCCTGTAGAATCTACATTACCAACCGTTGGTAGCTTCGCTTTTAAAAATAATTAAAAATATAATTTGTAAAAGGACGATTCGAAGAGGCTTTTAAAGCATATTTAAATAAAGCTATTTTTGATTTTGATTTATAAAAACGGTTATATTAAAGTTCTTTAAATAAAATCTTTCTAGTACGTTACCAAAACCTAAATTAAAAATAAAACTAAGACTAAAAATATTTTTGGAAAGCTTTGGAAAGATAAATGTGTAGCTACTTGACATTCGAAAAGGTCCCAGTTGTTTTACATTAATACATAAAAAGTAAAATAATTTTGTGTATTTAAACGGACATAATGCAGAAACTACAAACTGACACTTAACAACGATTCGTAAAAAAAAGCTACACTGAAAATAGCAAACGAATGCTAAGCCTAATCAGGATTGAGGCTGAAAGCTGAAAAAAAAAACCAATGTGAAAAATAGCCGTAACTATTTTAAAATAAATCGGCGTAACGATTCTACGAGCGGTTAGCTCGATATGATTTTGTTGCATATTTTATTCGTTCGCACAAAAAAATTTAACATACGGCGTTTTTCAATGGCCAGTTAAATTCGAGCTATCGAGGTCACGAGCAGTTACAGCTGCTTTTATTAACTTTTATCATATAATTGAGCAGTCGACCAATGTTACTTCCAGTTAAACATACACGTATTTTATATAGCACTATCCACGTAATCTTACACATATGCCAACCGGGAAAGGAGGAAGTACATTATTGTGTAGCGCTGTGTCATGGTCTGATAGTTCCTGGCGCACATTAAAACTATATTTGCTTTGTTCATATCGTGTAATTCTTGTTTGAGCGGCTCGTGTTTAATTGCTGGTGCCTTCCCGGCGATATTAATCTCTTGTTCAGTTTAACTTTAACTTATCTTTATGTCTAGTTATAGTACGAACAACAAAATAATACGACACACTATTTTTATACCAATAAAGGGGCAAATGCGCGTACGTTCCGTTTGATGGTAAACTTTTACCGCAGTCTATAGGCTCCTGAAACATCAGAAGCATCGAAAGCATGTTGCTGAGCCAACGTTCGACCTTTTCAGGAGCATTGAGTATCTTACTCATCATAGGAAAAAAATACTATTTAGCTGTGTTCTTCTGTATTCTTTAGTCAGACTACTTTATATTTTAACCAAGTTATTTATTGCTGTGCCATCTCTAAATATTGACCAACACTGAAAAGACTTTAACATTCAACGTGTTAAGTAAAAAAATATATTTATATAAGTCTTCGTCATTGTTAAGGATAATATACCATATTGTACAGAGCAAGCTCCGTATAAGTTAGCCTGGATATATAGCGTCCGTTTACTAGATTATGTCCTGCCAAGACGACGCTTTGTTTTCATTGTATTACTCTGCGAAGGTAAGCCCGTTAGTATAATTGCAAACAAAGACAACATCTTCGGCTTCACGTTGGATCAAGTTGCCAATGGAAGCTCTGATATAACCAGCGCTACCAAATACACCGGTTTAATTTTGTTGTTGACTTAAGTAAAAATACCTTTTCAATATTATCATAATGAGCTGGCAATGCTATTTCTTTGAATGTGCTAATTTTAAGATATATTCAGAATAATAATAAAAAAAACAGAGAGTAAATTCCCTTACTATTTAAGTAATGGACATTGTTTAATAATTATAACTTTAGTTTAATGTCCCGCATGAAATATTAGTAAACCAAACGATGGTAAATCTTTGCCATGTCATTTTCATTTAAATAAGTACATATGATTTCAATAATTAAATATAATAATATATATAATATAATATAATGGTAAATTCTTATACTACTCTTTTAATTTTTATTATAAAGGAAATTCTGTTTCACCGGGGAGTACAACGGACATTTTATTGGCCTTTTATTTTATTTCATTTGACGTTCACAAAATCGACATTACTTGACAATGGGAGCACTGCACGTTGCTTTGCTCTTATATAATATTTGTTATTAAATTATTTTATTTTTATTTTTCTATTGTTTTTGATTGCAAGAAAAAAAATTATATCATAATTTTAAAAATAAGGAATGAAAAAATGTAGAAAGAACTATAGTTTCAATAATGAAATAATAAAACGGGTTGGGTAAGGTGGGTAAAATAATGAAACAGGTAGTTTTGCGCTTATTCATTCAGAATGTTAAAAATAATTTTAATGATTGTTTTATTGACAGGGTTTTTTAAACACACACACGTGTGTGTGTGTATGTGTGTGTGTGTCTGTGTGTGTATGCCTATATCTAGACACACACACACTTCAGCCTATCGCAGTCCACTGCTGGACATAGGCCTCCCCAAGTTTGCGCCACACATCCCGGTCTTCCGCAATCCTCATCCAGCCTACACCGGCAATCTTACGTAGATCGTCGGTCCAACGGGCCGGAGGACGTCCCACACTGCGTTTGCCAAGACGCGGTCTCCACTCTAGGACCCGTCTACTCCAACGGCCATCGGTCCTGCGACACAGATGACCAGCCCACTGCCACTTCAACTTGCTAATTATGTAGGCAACGTCGGTTACTTTCGTTCTCTCGCTATCTATATCTAGAAATATACCATTAATATTGTTTTAAGCGTTGAGTACAGCCAACTGATTTAACATATTAAACGACGAGTGCATTAATCATTATAATTTTACATATTTAATTTACCTTGGCTGCAAACAAGGGACAGACCCTTAAATTTCTGAACAGATTAATGTCAGCGCTGTCTTTCGTACACGGCGCGAATGGGTAAGGATGTCACCCTGATTTATTGCCGGTTCACTGGTATTTCTGCGGCAATATTGTAATAGATTTAGTTTGTGTAGGTGCTCTTTAGTCTTTAGCTAAAATCTTAGTTTGAATTTTCCTTGACTTTCGTTTATGTACATTACTCCATCCCGACGGAATTTCACTTCAACTAATTAACTTTTTAGATATAAAAGAACTAACGATGTCGACGGAAAAATATTTGTCAACTATAAAAAACAAAGTTTCTGTCAACTTTGACTAAAGTTTTCAAATGATTATGTAATAGTATAATCTGCGAATTTTAAAATATAAATTGATATTTTTAAAGTCTTTTTAAAACCCATTTTCAACAACATTTTTGATATGATCTAAATTTATCGCATATAACAGTTTTTGTATCACCGATATATTTTCTACGGTTCAAACAAATGGGTTACTCGGTCAGCCGTCAATCATTACGTATACATAATAACCGAAAAATGATAGTCATTGTTTTTTTGTACGTTGTCAAAGTGTTGCCAAAATTAAGTACTAAATTTGTGTCTTGTTACTTTGATGAAAATTGTTTAAAAAACTATGCATTATTTGACGAACATTGTTTTATGATAACTATATAATATTAAACTAACAATAAAAAAAGGTAAAATGTAAAAAGTGTAATGAGTCAAAATGGATTAGTGTTTTTTTTGTATAACAGAGATCAACAATCATCAAGTCACTAAGTACTAGTAACAATACGAATTGAGTGACGACAATACGGACCTAAAACAGATGGACGTAGAATCTATCTTTTTAAAACCTTATTATAACAAATTTAAAATATAAAGTATTTATATTTTTAGCTAGACGCGTTGTTCAAATGCTTTAAACTAATATGTACGTGTTTAGCGCTTCAAGCTAAATATACAAAACAAAATATAAAATTTGGTAAAATAATTGACAGTTTACGTCAATTTGGTTACGAATATTTGATATAAAAAAAAGTCGAATATCTTGCTTCTATTATATATTTCAACGTATGAATGTCAGGACTGTCTTCACTAAAATAACAAGCGCGAGTAATGGGCAGACACCATCTTGATTTATTACCGTTTCGGTGAAAAATTCATTCCACGTTATCGTAATAGGAAAGTTTAGCTTCGGAACTCTCATTATATAATTTTATGTGCACCAATATTCGCAATTCGCAGTTATTCTAATGTACATATAGTTAAACACTTCGCTTATAATAGATCTAGCGTTTATTAATTTTTAAATATATATTTATTACATATATCTCATTTCGTTTTCATATTATTCATTTATGATAACTGTTAAGTATCTGTTTTCAAAATTGATTATTTAAGTTTAGTTAAATAATTCGTTTCAATAAGTTAATAGACTCGTTTTACAAATAAATATACATGAAATATTTCAAATAATTTATAAATATGTAAAATATAATTCAAAGTTATTACTAAATTTAAAATTAACAAATAATTTGCATGTCTGTTTTCAATTTTAGACTCAAACATTTAATTTATTTAAAACACAGTTAATTGATATGCATTGGCATTTAACAAAATCCATTTTACGTGTTACTGAAATAAACAAAGCCATAATTATTGTACATCAAACATTGTTAATATCTATACTAATATTATAAGCTGATGCGTTTGTTTGTTTGACGCGCTAATCTCAGAAACTACTGATCCGATTTGAAAAATTCTTTTAGTGTTAGATAGCCTATTTATTAAGGAAGGCTATAGGCGAATTGCGAACCAATTGAAGAGGAGTCCACGCGGACGAAGTCGCGGGCAGAAGCTAGTGTAAATATAAACGTAGCAGATGTGTTACATTTTTGGAAAAATTTGTTGCAACATAAGAAAATGCTTTAGAATTTTCATAGTCTTTCGTTTTTAAATTAAATAATAATGTAGTAGCATAGAAAAGCAGCAATGACAAGTTATCTATCTAATAGATAAGTTATATTATCTAATAGATATGTAGCAGTATGAATAATTAACGACGTAATTTATATGTACAACGTTATTTTAATTATTCATTAATGAAACAATTATAATGGCTATAGCTAGCCATTTTTAAATATTTTAGAGACAGAAGTCCAGTTTTTGTGGGCGTTTAATAATTTTTCTAAAAATAATGAATTTTTGAATTTAATGGCTTTCACTTGTGGCAGAAGGGCACAGTCGATTAAGAATAATCTTACTATAATCAGCAAATTAAAGCGACATGAAAACAATTGCAAATACATTCGAAAAGCTGCTCGTTTGTGGACTATAGCATACAAAGAAAGATTCACGTGTACTATTATTTAAATCATAGCTGTCCTCTAGCTTAATACTAAATAAGTGTATTATAGTACAAATCTAATTATTGAGACACACAAATCTCTAATCTCATAAAGAAAACAGTTATCAGGTGAGTTTACACGGGTTAAAATTTCTACTCGAGAAAATTTTAGAGATCTGCTGATATTTTTTTATTACAAAATTTTAATTACAATATTGTCGAATTTGATAATCTGATACTCTAATACTTTGGTGATTAATGAAATATACGAATCGAAAGGATGAAGCAGCAGTATTAGTCATACGGTACGACGATTTCCATACTCATAGTAACAATAAAAATAAATGTGTTTTCGTCAAAAAGTAGGTTTCCTAAGCCGATGTCGTTGCTCAGGTAGATGATGAAATAATAAAAAAACAAATATTCAGCTTTATAATATAGTAGAATGAGTATTGGCAAACATTTTTAAGTAATAAAATACTAGTGATGGTAAAAATTGTAAAGTATTTTTTTAATGCTACACGAGTACACAAACGCTTTAAACTAGTTATTTCTTTTTTGCAAAAACTGCTCTTGAAACGTTCTGAAGTTTTGATAAACTTATTATTATACTTAAAAAAACCTATTTGTAACAGAAAAATTAAGAGGTCACAGATTAATAATAATAAGACGTAGTAACAAAATATTAAATTAGAGGAATAACAAGTTATTTACTAGAAAATCGTATAAAGGATTTTTTATGTGACTTTCATCGTATGAATATATATGAATAACAAAGGCACTCTTATAACAACAAATCGAAAATTGAAGGTTATTAATAAAGTTTAAGCATGTTAGCGGTTTCTGAACAAAATAATAAAGTCCTTAAAATTTAGTTCGACGAATATTAAAATTTTCGGTATATTTAAATAACTAATATTCACATTAAAGGTCGTGGGTGTTCGGGCGTACTTCTTGTAACCCTTCCCTTTCAAGAGTTTTGTAATATTATATTAGGAGTGGGAGAGTTATTAGGATAGCGTTAATTACGTGTTCGTATTTAATTTGAAAGTGAAGTGAATATTATCAGAGTTAGTACTATTTAGGCTTTGAAGTAAGTTTTGTAATTTTGAGACTGTATAAATGATATTTTGATGATGTTCAGAATTTGGTTTTGATTTTGTATTGCGCAAAACATATTAAAGGCGAGTTGAAACTGTGTTAATTGGTTATTTATTTATTTAGATTAATAGTAAAAACTTAACTAGAGCTCTATCAATAAAATATTTATTATATAAAAAGAAGTATTTACCGTCTAGTTGAATTTCAGAACGTATGTAAGACATTATAGTTGTGTGCTACCAATACTAATTTTTTTTAACTGAAAAAGAAAATATTCGAGACACAACCCCCAAAGAGTCAAGGCGGAAAATCGCTTAGAGATAAAGGCTGCCTTTGAGTAATCCGGGGTCGAAGTCGCTGTGTTATTACACGAGAAAAAAAGCAATTTAGATCTTTGTATAATACGTCGAGATAGGGCGAAGTAACACTGTTACAATTACAAAGATAACGACTGTAGGGTGAGTAATTGAAAAAGCTTTAAAAGTGTTGTTTTGTTGTAAAATTCCGCAATAATTTAAAGCACTTGTAAACAATGGCTAACGGTTATACAAATGCTATCGAGAGTTGCGGTCGCACTGCCGGCTAACTACAACAGCGACGAAATAAAATATTTTAGCAATTCAACTACTCGGAACCGATGGGATTTCATATGCTTTGTTCAGAATTATTGTTACTAAAACCAATTGCACGTATTGCTGTTATGGATACATGTATCAATTTAACAAAAAAAAAAAAAAAAAAAAACTTGCGCTTTTTAAAACGTTTTAGAGCTATCGATGTATTAAAATTGTTTGGTAATTTGAGCTATTAGTGTTTTCTTAGTGCTTGTATTGCAAATAGTACTTATCGAGGAAGGCTAAATATATAACAGTATAGGAACAGGGTGAATGCTTTTATATCATGACATAACAAAGAAAACGTTTGTAGTCGAAGTGAATAAATTTGGAATTTCATGAAATTTCAAGATTTTTTTTTTAAATAAAAATAAATCACAAAATATATTCAGATCCGATCAGATTTAAATCGACAAATTTTTATTTACACCTTATTTCTGTAGTCTAGAGGCTTTAAGTATATGTTTGTACAAATATTATTCAATTATAATTAACAACAATAGAGAGTAGTAAATACTCCATATTGAAATTTATCTCGTATATAACACAGATCATTCAAATAACGTTAATGTTATTGTTTAAAGTAAAATATTATCGAAGTATTAACGCTGACATATCATACAAAATAGCCATTGTTTTAAGGGATAACTAATAATTTTAATCCACTCGTGGCAATCCGACACAGATTATATTTGCATAATATCTATTATTGGAACTTTATTTTGATAATTTCAAATTTCGAAACATCCTTTTGTCTCATGATACGAAATTATAATCTGTGTCAAAGGTTCAGTCACGTAGTGATGTGTCAGTTTTTCGCTGGCCAAGATGGGAGGTAAGTTTAGGTAAATTGGATCACTATATAGATAACATGGGTACATCAAAGAATCGGTAACAATTTCGTGACACAAAAATAAATTGAAAATCCCTTTGATAATTTTGTACGTGACAATAGGTTTTTGTACCTATAAAATGTAGTTTTGTACCTACAAAACGTATTTTTATACCTACATAAAGTATTCCTGAACGGAGACACACGTATATATTTCTGAACGGAGACACACGTATGCTACTTTTCGAGTTAGGGTTCAATAAGTTCGTGTGAGTGAATACTAAGTTTGTATTATCTTCAAGTAAAGCCGTTGAAGGAACGTGGCGACGAGGGCACAACTTTTTTCATTTGAACAACACGCCGTGATACAAGCGTAGTTATGATGTCGGAATAACTTGTGGAATTTTCTAACGAACGTGTTCTGTCATTGTCAAAGTATCCAGCCAAACGACAAGCTTAATTTAACTCAGGAATGTTTTTAATTATTTTACTTTTTTTTACAGTATAATAATAATAAGGCAGCACTAAAGTGTAGCGTGTGTAGTATGTAATTAATTACAATAATACATATAAAATGACATAATTTAGAAATCGTTACTATTACATAATTAAAAAAAAATTCTTTACTTTAGTTAAAATAAACATTACGATATTTTCATATATTTACTGTCGATATCAAAGAGAATTTTGTAAGGATTCGCTAAAATACATATTTATTTTAAACATAAATCATAGCGATATTATTACATAAAAGTTAAAAGTAAAGGTTTAATTTAAATTAAAGTTGAAATAATAAATTTTAATGAATAATAATTGTGTTGTTTGACTAGCCCGTTGGCACAGTTTGTAGAGTGGCCGTGCTTTTTGCTCCGCCGGATGTGTATTCCATTCAAATATTTGTATGAATATATATGTATTTTTTTTTGTATATTTTTAATAAAATCGCTATATCAGCCGGCTGTTATCTATAACACAAGGATTAGCTTGTTTACCATAGGAGCTGACGACCGTGTGTATGTTATAATATATACAAGTACACTAGCCGACCCCGCAAACGTTGTTTTGATATATGTTGTTAACCCCCTTAATCACCCCCCCTTATAACTTGGGGTATAAAAAATAGATGTTGGCCGATTTTCAGACCTACCCGATATGCACATAAAATCTCGTAAAAATCGGTCCAGCCGTTTTTTACATATATAAGATATACCTATATATACTACTACTACATACTCGTAATCTTTGTTATATATATACCTATATAACGGAGATTACAAGTTGCAGTACGTAAGCAACAAATTTAATACAATATAACATTAATATTCTCACTTCCCACCTCTCGCCAGGGACGTTGAGACATGGATAAGCGACGTCACGTTTTTTTTAAAACAGGAATAATTCTCTTGAAGACTTTGATGGATGGCTTTAATTCAATTTTACGTTTTCACTCTCTCATACTTTGACACTTTAAATCGCTCGATGAATATGAATTATATTTTATGATGAATTTATATGAGCGGTTCTTATGCTACGACTACACGACAATATAATACTAAGATCGTGTCACGTTGTTGCGACAATACTTCACATTCGCTATACCAAAAAAAAAAAAACACTTCGACCATATATTGATTAAAGACTTTGCATAACTTAGATGCACCAAGTCAGGATAAAATGGTAGTTGTACTGCCGCTACGTTGATATTTTTTGACATGGTGGATAAATGAGCGTATGGGCCAGTTGATGGTAGCTGGTTACCGTAGCGTATTGAAGCCTGCAACCCGAAAAACATCGCAAGCGCGTTGCCAAAAATTTCATGTGTTGATGAAAATATTGTTTTCGGCATCTGCACTATTTTTATATTATACATATCAGTGCAAAATAATTAAATATACAATTATGTTGCTCGCAAACGAAAAATATCGACTTCAATTATATCGACAAGTAGTCGACAACGTAGGTAAACGAAAAAGCAGTCAAGTACGCGTTATCAAAGATTACTCAAAAGTAGTCATCAGATCTCGAAAATGTTTTAATGGGATCAAAAGACAATGATCGGCTTTCGACTAAAACAAGAATCATCAAAATCATTACACCCAGTAAAGTTGTGAGGTATAATAAAACTTAGGTCGACGAAAAAAATAGTCAAGTAAATACGCACTAGCTCGAAAAGTACTTTTCACATCTCGATTAAATTTAAATAAGACCACATGACACCTTTTTATTAAAATAAGAATCTTCGAAAACAGTTCACCCAGTCAAAAGTTCTGAGGTAGCTTACTGACTGAATAGCAATAGCGTGTTAACACTGAAATGACGGCAAAGGGATTCGAAAGGAAGTTTATTAATACGGTCTTAAGCTCAATTTTGCATGATGGTTCATTACACATTAGCAAATAATTATCACATAAAGAATAATAATCGATATCAATGCTTATGATAATAACCAGTCCGCACAATCAGAAGACTTAAAAGGACAAATACCCAGAAAATAAACAAATACATGTCATCATCATTTCAGCCTATCACAGTCCACTGCTGGACATAGGCCTCCACAAGTTAACGCTATTTTTGGCATGTACCTATACTGTAGATGTGTGTATGTTGGATTAAACCATTTTGGCGGACAGGAAAACAGGTAAAAAGTGGTGGGGAACTCTTTTTTACTTTTTAATTTAATTTTTAAAATGTTACCTTTTCATGGCACCAAAACCAGCCAGCTACAAATAATAAAACCAAAAAGACTTGATTGAAACTTTTTACAAGACAATACAAGAAAATACTTTTTCCCCAACCTATTATTACGACTTGTATTTCAACCATAAGACAACCCTTTTCTAACCGTCTGTTTGTTTAAGAGTAGTGACTTGAAAGATATATAATAAAAAAGATATATAAAAATGAGTCGCTGAATGTGTTGCTAAGCGCAAAACTCGAGAACGGTTGGACCGATTTCGCTAATTCTTTTTTTAAAATATTCCTTGAAGTACGAGGATGGTTCTTACGGAGAGAAAAATTCTAAAAAAAAAAAATTAATAAAATTAAAGAATCGACTGTTAGGCGATACGAAGTTCGCCGGGTCAGCTAGTCTATATATATATATATATATATATATATATATATATATATATATATATATACTATATGTATTTTGCTGCTGTGTGGCTACGGTAGTAAAGAATATAGCCACCCCCTCTTTTCCCGTGGGTGTCGTAAGAGGCGACTAAGGGATAGAACAGTTCCACTGCCACCTTGGAACTTAAAAAGCCGAACGATGGCGATAACCATCCAACAGCTGGCTTTGAAATACACAAACCGAAGACGGGCAACTGTGTCTTTGGTGCGACAAAGCCAGTCCTGGCAATACACATGAGTTCGCGCCCTTTTACGCGAAATTGTGGAGGCCTATATCCAGCAGTGGACTGCGATATGCTGAAGTGATGACCACTCATTGCAGTTGTGTCAACTTTGTCGTAGCGCGTTAATATGCTTACAGCATTAGGATACGTAACTCTTAGTACTTAAAGACTGCAATAACAATGAAAAATATATAATGCATCAAAAAAATCCGAAACATGTAGATATAAATTTTTAAAATCACCTAAATGTCATTTCAGTCACAAGCTATTAAAATAATATTTATACGTTAACAAGTGCTATTAATTTTCGTTTATGCATTCAGAGGGTTTTGGACATCGCGACAGCATTGATTGATTGACCTGAGCTATTTAGCGTTTGCGTTGTTCTGGTGTTTAAAACACAATTAATAATGGTCCAACGTCAGCGCGTTATGACGCAACGCATTAATATGAAGGCTTTAAATTTTATAGTTTCAGCTCATATTAGTACGAACTTAACAGCTATCGACGCGTTGACGGATTTACGTTAATGACGTTCCCCAAAACAAACATAAACTTTGATGATCATTTTTTTACGTTCGAAGTTAAGTGTAGTACGGAATAATACCGGACGTATAAAAGTTCATATATGGGTATAAATACTAATGTGCTAGAAAACTAGGACGTTTTTAACTTTGGACATAAATCCGAAATGAGTTTTTGAACTCCCACTGCGCAAGTCAGGTTTTTGGCTCAACGCATAGAACTGTAGGCCACTTCTACGATCCGGTGAAGTTGGAATTATTTTATTATTTGTCGCTTAAATATTTAGTATTTTTTTTTTGTTTTGAAATAGATTCGTCTGCTTTTTTTTATTATATAAATAGACAAATTTGAAAAGAACGTTGAAATAAAAAATTGGATTTCCTATTTTTTCTAATTAGAAATACACTAAAACGACGAATGCTTCTTATGTGTTGTTATTTTCGATTTGTATACAATCCTAATTGCAAACAATTACGAAAGACAAAATTAAATACATATTATATACATATTATATGGATTATTAAAAAAAAAATATTAAGTAATATTTTATAGACACTATTTTTTTTATAAGCAGGCTTAACCTAGATCATTGTTATTATTGTCCATTATTTACATATTTTTGCTAATTTATTTTTCCTGCTATGGTACTGTGATACAAAAATAAATACACCATAAAATAAAACAAAATGTAAACATGACCAATCAAAAGCTTCCATGAAAAACTGAAGATAAAAAATTTAAAATTTTAAATGAAAGTGAACGATAAGACGATGAATTATGCGCATAACTTAGTTTTTCCAGTACATTCAATTTCTCGTTGGATGTTTTTATAAGCGAAGTTATTTTCAAGGTAAGTTGATTGATTAACGCGGCAGATGAGACGTCGGCCGGGATATCATCTGAAACACAATCAATAGCTCGACGATGAGAGCGAGATACGATCTCGACGGTGTTCTACTGATGGTAATATTGATAGCGTTTTAATATTGTCAATTTTCTCAAGTAATTACAACGTTGTCATAATTCAATGATGTTATGGTTTGAAGGAAGGCTTGCTTACCTATTAAAGTGTGATTTAAATACTCTTATTCTTGTTTACTATGATAGGTAGAATACGGTCACGATGATATATTGATGTTAAGTTTGTTTTAGCGAGTAATTTCATGTGTGCGTGTACTTTTAAATTTGCAATTTTGATTCGTGTGACAGTAACTCTTTATTTGTGGTCAGGGCAAGACATCTTCTTATTTCTATGTTGTAGCTACTCGCAAAATTATTATTGAATAATATTTTAATGACTATGAAGAAATAAAAATGTTCAAATAGATAACTTTTTTATGTTATGTATTATTGTATCCTAATGTTATTGATAATACTTAAAGAATCACTACTGATCTCTTTACCCTCGACATAATTTTTAAACAAATATGGCATTTGAAAATTCAGCGGTATTTAGAAAGGCTTAAAGTGCGTTTTAAAGACCATATAATATTATAGCAAATATACGCACTGGTTTTATCTTCAAACTTAGACTAATTGAAAGAACCTATTAACGATTAAGGTCGTATCATAAAAACAGTAAATTAGCATATAAATTAAATGCTTAGCGATTTTCCTTTTTACGATATTATGATTCTGATAGCGATCAGATTTTAGGAGGAAATGGTCAGAGCCTTAAGTCGAAATGCGCGTCGAACGAATTCGAACTTTATCCATTTGAACTAAAACACAGAATTTTATTCAATTTGTAAAGGAAAAATAGTAAAACTATTTCTATTTAAGTTGTTGTTGACATGCAACGTTGTTGCTTAGCAGTCACTGTTTTTGTGGTATTGTGACTTAGTTATTAAATAAATATATAGTCTATTTCATTTACATTATAGCTGTGTTTAAATTGACCACATGAAGTATGCTTTTCAGACAGGCGTTCTACTCAAGCACAATTTAATTGTTCAGGGGCGTGGCTTACCTAAGTGTTAGCCAAGACCAACTATTTTTATGGGAAAAAGACTATGTTTTATACTTATCTAAGGTCTATATGTATTATGTGTCAAATAATATACAAAAATCGAAAAAATGAAAATGACACTAACGAGAAGTTATCAAATGTCTCCGTAATATCGAATGTTCCAGGCGAATTCCCATTATCCCTAAATCAATTCGACAATCGACAAATCCGGTATTATTATAGAGAAGGCTTCGAAATCGGGACGAATTACTTATCTAAACAAAATTGACGTTGACTTTTGAAGAGAATTTTGTTCGATCTTTGAATCAGCAAAATAGGTAAAAGGGAAAAGGTGTTGTGACACCATTAACATCAAACCTGGTTCACAGGAAGAGTTTCTTTTTGTACTAGAATGCTGATTTTAAGTATAATATTGTTATATTTTTTGTACTTTCATCGAAACTAATAATAATAAATAAACGTGTCACATTTAAAATCCAGTAATCCATCGGCAGTAAGATGTCAATTCCGTATCCTTGTTAGACTAAAACAAACATATATATGGCTTATATAAATATTTGCTAAGTGCGTCGTCTGAACCTGCGACCACTAGCGCTTTAGCCAATTGTAAAATTAACAGCGCCAATGCATCTTCAAATAATATATATATCTCAGTCAGTCAGTCAGTTCAGCCTATGCAGTCCACTGCTGGACATAAGCCTCCCCAAGATTGCGCCAGACATCCCAGTTTTCCGCAATCTTCATTATGTCTACCAGCAATCTTACACAGGTTGTCCGGTCCGGCGGGCCGGAGGACGTCCTACACTGCGTTTGCAAAGACGCGGTTTCCACTCCAGGACACGTCTGCTCTAACGGTCATCGGCCCTGCGACACATGTGACCGACCAGCCACTACCACTACCACTACAACTTGCTAATTCTGTGGGCTATGTCGGTTACTTTAGTTCTCTGGCGAAGTAAAGCCTCGAAGAAGCCTGCCAAACGCCGCCCAGCAATTGATTGAATATTATATTGATATTTACTTTTATTTTGAATTATATTTAAGGTTGAAATTAATTGATAATTTATAATGCTACTTTTTAATGGAGTTAAGTAAATTAACAATTTAAAATTAAAGTTATTGCCGTAGCACATGCTCGTCACTTTTTGACCAAAAATAGGAAAACAATGTCGACATAAATATTTTTTCTTCTAATAGACATAACATAATGTCAAAATATTATTGGATTCTTTTCTGGTCTATATTGGATTTCGAGGAGAAACTGACAGTATATTTACTTTTTTTGTTAATCTAACGATAGTGGATCGCTGATAAGCCAGTTATCAAAAATTCTGTTACGATTAGTCCTAAAAATTTGAGTTAAGTTTGTATACAGCGTCGATTGCTTTATTGCTGAGTGCATACGGACTTGTTAGATTTTTTCCCGGGTAAATTACAAGATTGATAAAGTAAAAGGACTTCCAATCCACTAAAGCGAAATTATAAACCATTAAGCACCGCTCGTTGGAATTGCAGTTACTGGCGAAAACTGCAACGGCAACGAAACGAGGAAAGTTGTATGTCAATATCGTTATTACTATCTGATTCGTCAGAAGAACTGGCTTTAGCTTCGTAAAAAGCGATAGCAATCCATGCTTTCTTACCTTCCTCCGCGGTAGTATTTAGAAACACAGTAACAATTCGGTGTTAAGATATTAATCAATTTATCTTAGTCTGGGCGTATCAGACCATACGCTCGCAGAGTTAATTGAGGTATAAACTAAGCACAATGAAAAGACGTAAAGCCAGCTCTAATTATCCCCATAGAAAAGAATGGTAGCTATCGATAAGAGAAGAACCATTTTTGTTGTTAATTAGAACTGTAAATAACGTTAGATAAGACTAAACAGAACGTTTCTAATATTTCGCAATTCGCAAGGGAAAATAGATTGAGATCATATCTATGTGGGTCTAAATTATAGTTTTATTGTTCTCGATGTAGGTCGGGTAGCTTCTCTATCTTTCTAATTGTACGTTTATCTCTGAGCACATCGCATATACGAGTACATTATGTGTTGAATCTTTAAACTTAAAATCAAAATGATCATGTTATTTAATTTACTTGTATTTTATATTTATTATTACTTGTACGACAAGCTTTTATATCATAAAAATTGTGTAAATTACGTTATATGTTGATAGTAAAAATTTATTTTGTTCCATTTGGTGAATTTAAAAGATAAACTAGAATTTACGATTTTTTTCTTTGATTTCTTTTTTACTTTTTAATTATCGCTGGATAGGTTTCTCTATCCATCAATTTATTAAATAAAACAATTCTAAATAAATTATAATTATTTAACTTTTTCTTTTTACAACGTATACATACGGTCATCTGTTCCTAAAGTAAACAATGTTTGTGTTATAGGTAGCAGCCGACTTGTATAGCTAATTTTTGGGCTAGTCAAATTAAGTTATATTAAAGTAAATCACAATGAAATATTAATTAGTTTGTTAGTGTCAGATTGTTTAGTATATTTAAGACACCTCATAAAATTATTATTTGTATTATTGTTGGGCTCAATTTAAAGTGTAATAAATGTAATAAAAAATCATTACATTCTTAATTGAATGTGTTAAGTAAAGTTTCGTACTTTTCATTATTTCATTTCTGAAACAATATTACACGTGCTATTTTTTACTTTACGTTAATATTTGTTAAAGAATGATTGAAAAAGTCTGTGGTTTCAGATTTTATTCATTACAACAAAATATAATGATAAGTTATTTTATATTAAGTTCATATAGATAATATTTTGTGGATAAAATGTAATATAAATACGCTTACGCTTCAGTCTGTAATATCCCACTACTGGGCATAGACCTCTTTCCCCATGTAGGAGAAGGATCAGAGCTTAATCCACCACGCTGCTCCAATGCGGTTTGGCGGATATATTCCCTACTATGAGTAACGATCGCTATCAGGTACATGATAACAACCGGGACCGACGGTTTAACGTTCTCTCTGAGGCACGGTGGGGAGACCGACCGAGTAATATAAATAAATTCTCAAATAAATTACATAAATTTTATTTGTCGACTGTTGTTGTAGCAGCTAAAACTGTGTCTGCATAAACCTGATGCAAAGTCAAACGACCAGACTATTAGACACTTCTGTATATACCTATATACATATTAATCACGAGCGGGTATTAAAACCAAGACCAATAACGTAAAAGTCAGTGCTATGACAGTTGCTACAATGCGTCTTCCCAACTTTATCGAGTTTTCTTCATTGACATAATTATGTCAAGAGTAAATATTTCTTAAACACTTCCATATCTCTTTAATTAATCTGTTAGATAATATTATAATTATGTAGAAACTACTTATAAGAATTATGTGATTTAATGTAGTCGAAAAGTCTGTTTGAAAGTAGTGTGGTCAAAAATTTTTGTTATATTTAGTATTTCTTAATGTGGCAAGCTTTCAAACCATAATTTTTATGAAAGTTATTACAAAAAGTGTTAGTTGAACTTTAGTCGTCGTGAACTGTATTATTAATTAGCTACCGGGAAAGCTAAATGGAATACGGTCTCTACATATCTGCTAACTTAGTGACCTGCTTGAATTGTAAAATAATGACTAAATAAATAATTCAGCATTGCCATTTAAAAGTTTGCTTACTACTTATTTATGTCAAAATGAGAAATAAAATTTTCATTACATACATATGTATGTTTATATTGAGATTTATTATACAGTAACGGTCTCTTACTTGGAGAAGTATTCGAGTTCAATCCATCAGATCTGTGATTAGCACGAAATGTTACTAATTTTACTTACCACACGAATTTCCATGAGATGAATATTTAAACTTATTTAACAAGTAAAAATAAGGCATGCTAAACTCAAATGGACGACCTTATCCCTCCCATTTCAATTCAATATCCCTTAAAATAGGAAGTACATTTTTGGGCGTTTAAAAGTGAATAAATTTATAAGACAGACACAAATGTCCCCATTACCAATTATTTGTAGATTAAAACTTACGAATCAGAATATATTTGTATGTATATGTTATTGTTCAAATTATAATATATACAAGATAAACATTTTATTATTATTCTTGGAATTGAAAACTTCCTACGGACCGAAATTATACAATTCGTCCTAATTTAAGCTTTTACTTTTGTAGTATACGAACATAAAGTTAATCAAAATTATATATAATTACATTTACAAAAATTTCACGCTCTACATGTTGTAAGGAAAACTTTTCGTGTACGTTTCGTTTCAGTCTGTAATTTATATTTTATAGAAGTGTAGAGACATACGAGCGCTTTGGTTAAGTGGTGGGCGTGCCGTGTTAGCGCCTACACACCTGAGGTCGTGCGTTCGATCCCCCGGAGTAAATATTAATATTTATACAAATATTTATTTCTGGTCTGTCCTTGAGAATATCCCTACTGTGCCACGGAGAACAGGTTAAGCTGTTCTCATCTTATTTCTATATCTCCACGTTTCAATCAATTGTCGAGTATTTACAGATAAATACTCGGCGAACGATTAAAACATTGATACTCGGGTATTAAAATGCAGATGAGAATACACTTTCGTATCAATCGAACGAGTAGTATGAATGTAAATGTTTTTCGTATCTTCCTTTTATTTCAATGGGTGTATAGTCCAATTGGACTGTAAATAACATGTAATTGAAGCCATAGAAATAACCTGGGTTAAATAATGACATTGTAATAGAAAATTAATTAGTGTTAAGCGTCTTAATTTAGGCCCTCATTTAATTCATCATAATTTCGTAAGTTTCCTAAAGTGTTGGGTTAAACTACAGTAAGATGACCTAGCTATACGCTACATCTAGACGTTGGGTGCTAATAAGCGTCTTAACAGCTCAAAGGATCACACTTAAAGGTAATACCGGTGGAATGAGATGAAGAACGGTCGGCACCGTTCACGACGGATTTCGCTCGAGGTAATGAGGCAAATGCTTCCAACTATGGAGGATTTTCCTCATTATACATACGGTTTAGATGAGTGATATCAATAAATGTCTACCTTAAAGTGCTTTGTATTGATAGAGGAAAGGGTATTGTCTAATTAACGAGCAATTTCCGTATGTATAATACTGAGCGTTGTTATATCTAGGGGTGGACAATCTAAGGGGATAGTCAATACGTCTCTTATAAGAAATCTATTAACATATTATTAACCCCTTAACTCCCTCCTCCTTCTAACTTAGGGGTATGAAAAATAAATTTTGGCCGATTCTCAGACCTACCCGATATGAACACAAAATTTCATAAAAATCGGCCCAGCCATTCCGGAGGAGTATTGTAGTAACTAACAATGTGACACGAGAATTTTATATAAGATGATTGACTTTTATGGTAATTTATGTTTTTGTATAAATAGTTTAAATCTTCGTCAGTTGCGCTAGTCTGTTTGTACTTTAAAATTTGACTTTCAAATCTTTTATAAGAAAAGATATGATGTTTTTGTCTTCCCTGTAAAATCGTATAATAGTATTTTCGCGGTGTTGTAATGCCTATTAGCAATACCTATAAACATCTATCTGAAACTTATCTTTAAAATTAACTTTCAGTTATGTGTGAGTAAATATTTTAATACGCCATGTTAGAGTTTTACGGCTTAAGGCAGCAGATAAACGTTAGCGGTAATCATAGCCTCAGCGAACGTCAGTCTCCCAGGAAAGTTGATTTTTGCAGTTAGTACGTATGTAGTTGATTGATACCAAGTATATATACTCTTCTCGTAATTCATATTACTTATAATTTGGCAATATAACAAGTATAAAAGTGACTAGTTTTCAAGGTATGTGAAAGAGTAAAAAGAAATGAGAAAATTTCAGACCTACACTATTGCACACAGTTACACATATTTATCACAAAATATATATTGTATGCTATTTCTCAGAAGCAATAAAATCAAAAACTAACATTACAACAGAGAATTATGAACGCAACAATTGGAATGGATCCAATTTAACGCAAAACACTAAGCCTAAAATCTGATTTATTAAATCACATAATAATTTCTATTATGCGAGAAATTCGCTGACGTTTTGATCACAAACTGAGGCACAATGACGGCTAAATATTCTCAGTGATGGTAAATCAATACATCCCATTCAATACGAAATCAGGTCACTTTGTACTGAATAATACTGAAATGGTTTTATGTGCAAGGTTTAATGGATCTTAGTTTGAAATTTCTTTTGAAATGAAAACCTTCTAATAATTTAATATGACTGATATATCAATTTTTATATGAATCCGTTGATTATGAACATTTTTATGGAAATCAATTCGATACAGATACATAAAAGATTAATCTCGGAAACGGGTAGAGGTGTTATATATATATATATATATATATATATATATATAATATTGCAATAAATTCTACTATTGCGAGATTCTACAGTCAATCAGATAATAAAAAAATCTGTACACGATATTCTAATTTCATATTATCAAGGAATGAAACCTTAAAATTATATTATTTTCTGACCCTTAAATCACTAGAGATGTACGGTTAACTCCCAGAGCAGAGACTTCTAGCGTTAAATTAGTTTTTAAAATTCATTTCATACTTAGCAGTCAAGAAAAATACGATGAAAAGATCTCCAACCTTTAAAACAACGTAAAGAACAAAGCTTCAATCATTTTAGTAGAGAGGAGGGTAAGAGTAAACATCTCCCTAGAAGCTTAAATAGCACAGTAAACTAAGCATTTAGAGATTTTCATGAATCCAAACCAGAAAAACACAGTTATAATTATAATTAGCAACTATATAAACCAAATATTAATCATTATACATAAATAAATATTTCCATTTCAACAAACATTGAATTAGAAATTGATAGCTCCGCATTACGATTACGAATGAACGAGAAATTAGTTTATAGGAGGTAAACATGTTAAATCAACGGTACGGGAACAAACTTATTCGTAAAGAAGCCTAATTTTCCAATTTAAAATGAGGTAAGAGATTTTACTTATGAACTTGTAAACTTGAATACATTTCAATTGCTAATCTAAGCGGATCTCATCGCTTCAGGGTGGGAAGCTTGGTACAGGCCCACGCTAAGTTTTAAGTGGTATTTGTACGTAAATTGAAATTTATAATTTACTACATTAAATATATTCTTGAATAATAAAATTAACCTTTAACGATTGCTATTTTCAGCTCAAAGGAAATGATTCCTTTCTAGTAGCATAAATAAACACATTTTAGATTCCTTTACAAAATAATGCCCACATGCAATCATGCTAAGTTTGAATTTAGTTTACTTTTATTGTGTCAATATTAGAGTAGAAAATCAATAATAAAAGTTTTCATTATTTATCATTGCTATTTATAGAGTTTTTCTCTTTGTATATTGTAAGGTTATAACGGATAATAAGTCATACGAATAGTTTGTTAAAAGTAAAAAAAAATTGTTACCGAAAGTAGCTTTTTGATTACCTAAGAAGTAAATTATATTTTAAGAGTTACTGATGCAAAAACGTTACATTATTACACTTGCCACAATAGCGGGAGGGTACTCTAAATGGCTGAGAGTTATTTAGGCGAAGGAAACCTTGGAAGGCATCTCAACTGTGGTATATCATAGACTGGTTTAAGCGATCTCGTGACGCTCCTTAGCGAGGATGAGGGTACCGCAGGATTTTATTGGGTTTCCAGACGCATCTTTCAGGCCAGCGAATCTGACATATCCGTCTGAATTCTTTTGCCGGGTTGACTAAATGCATTTCTCAGTGTTATAAAAAAGGTGTCACGTGGCTTCAGACTAAGAGCCGGAAATCAGGTTAGGGTTGACAGTGAAAAGCGGTCTTTTTAATTACGAAGAGTTGGTTTTATTTTTAAAAAACACTGCTTTTTTAATTAAAAGGCTGATAAGTAAAAAGTTTCTCTATGTCGATGCACGTAAAGGACATTTTTATTTGTCAAGTGCACTATTATACTTTACAATACTTGTTCATTTATACAATAGTAGTTCATAGTCTAATAAATATATTTGAAAAGGACACTTTAAAATACTTTGACACTAAAGTAATGTATATATATCAATTTCGAAAAGTGTTTCGAAATAAATTTAAATTGTTGATATCAAGATAAATTAGTGTTTTGTGTTTATAGTTTCGAAAAATCATATATTGTAAAATACTTAAGTACTTATGATCATACTTATGATAAACAATTCACGATTTAAACTTAAAATATTTTTAAATCAAATCAAAAATTTTATTGCCTTTCGACGGAAATATATATCTTTGATATGGATTTTCGGAAATCAAAATATTGATACATGGACCTATTTATATGAAATCGTTAGATCATTCCACTCATCACGAAATCTCAAAAATCCCTTGCGACGTATGAAGATGAAATTTGGTAGGGAGGCAGTTTATAGTTAGTAATCGTTCGCTAAGAACGGATTTTAAGAGCCGGATTAAAGGTGTCTAAGGACTCTTGCAAGTTTGTATGAAAGTCCTAAGAACCAATTTTTCGACAAGGCTGTATTAAGAAGATCTATGGGTTCTTGAAATATTTTATAAAAGATCTATTATATATTTGTCCTGCAACAGCTACTAATATCAATGCAATGCACTTAATTACGGCTTTGCGTACTGCAAGCAAAGCCTTCGAACGTCTATAAGGGCTGACAAATGATCTGACGCTACCTATCACATATAAAAGGAACTATTCCTTTGATGTCAAGCACTAACGATCATGGAACGGCAACGGAGGTTTCCTAACTGAGTAGCGATCAGACGAGACAGATTAATATATACACATAGATACAGTTACATATATATACATGACATTACACATTTTGTGTATGTAGGTACGTAATCAAATGTCTGAAATGTTTGAATGTATGAAATGTTTTGTAAAAACAATAAGAAGTTAAAACCGAAAAAAAAAGTTAATATATTTTCAAGCAGCCTTATACCAGTAATCATTTCTTTTACATTTTAATCTTTCCATAATAACACATGAGACTGTGGCTTGATATTCCACGTATCTAATATATGGTATATTTTCTAACGAAATAATTCTCTTCGTAGTTTTTGCTCAAAATATTTTAAAACAATAAATAAAATTTAAAACATTTATTATTTAATAAAATTTATAATAATAAGTAGTTTATAAATAGTAAGTTTATAATAATAAGGGTAGTTTGTTTCTTGTACAATGTAACGTGTTCGGCTATGGCTTATGTATAATTTGTTGTTTTAGACAAGAAAATACAAGAAATTGGAGAACAAAATGTAAATGTAAAGAGCAATAACTACAAAATATAAATTGTAATGTAAATTTTGTAACTAGCCAATTTTAAATGACATAATTTTAATGACAATTTGATAGGAAATGACTAATATTTTTTAAATCTTAACAATTTAAATAATGAATAATAAAAATTAATATATAAAATTGAAGAAAAATACATGTGGGTAGAAATAATATAAATTAAAGGAACCAAAATAGGAGGAAAAAAAAAAAATTATAAATTTAATTAACATATGTAAAGGTAATATAAAATGTTGGTTGTTGATCGTTGTGTAGATATTGTCAGTCTTTGATGGTTTTGTGTGTACATATATGATTGGTGTTTTAGATGCAGTTCAATAGTCAAGTTCGGAGAATTTGATGCCTTGAAATTGTAAAATCAAAAACTTAATAACTTAAAAGTGTGCATATTGTTACCTATTAAATTCAAATGTTGTAGTTTAAATTTTCAAAATTTAGAGATTACAGTTTAGAATATAACTTAAAATAAAAAAATAATATATAATGTATTGGAATTTAGAATCTTACTTAAAGAACTTTGACGGGGAGATGTCTTTTGACTACCGTATGTAAAGGTACTGAGGATTTGGTTTCTTTTTGTTTGGTTGTTGTTGTGGATTAGTTTATGTATACAGCTTTCTTCAATGATTTTATATTTTATAGATGCCTGATGATGGTCCAATAAAGGATCGAAACGTCGCATGAATTTGCAATTGGTGGTTTGATTGGCACCCTATGTCCACTTTCCTGCTAATCGTCAAAGAATATTTATAATAAATGGACACAACGATAAATAATGAAAATTTACCGAGGGGATTTTTTAATAACATCAAACAAAATTATGGAGAAAAAGTTGTAAAACATATTAAGGTTTGGGCCAATAGCACAGTAAAATTAGCTTCACTAAAGAATAGACGAATTTTTTTATTACAATGTAGACTCAATAAGGTTATACCGAAACATATTATTCAAAACTTTAAATGCACATACCCGTTACTTTTAGAAAAACACCCTTACAATAAACAAGTAGATAAATTAATAAAGAATTTTCATCGTTCTTTTTTAAATATTGAAATAAAGGTAACAATATGGGACATTGAACAACTACTGATAAAAATACAAAATTTAAAAGAATTAATTGGCGAAGTGGTACCGCGAGACGTCTTGGATAAGTGTATAAATATGAATAACAATAGATTTGATAAACTTTTTGACAAAATAAAGAAAAATAACATTAAAAAATTATCGAACTTAGTAAAAGAAAAATTGAATAGAAATAATTTGGACAATACAAATAACAAGGTGTTTAATTTTACAAATATAGGGTTACCAACAGAAGTAGAAAGTATCCTGAAATTGGAACCTAAATTTGGGGTAGAGACAAAAAATAATATGAAGTATCTACCTACGGTTATCAAGGACGTTGAGTATGGTATTGCATCGGTAAAGGTAGAAAATTGTGAAACCACTGAAGAAAATATTAAAAATAATTTAAGATCCAGAGTAGTTAATGTCATTTCAAATTTTTATAAAAAGAATAAATTGAATGAAAAACATCAGATAATTAGAAAAAATTTAACGTATACACGACGGTTCCTCAAAGATAGACAAGATTTGATTGTTGCACGATCAGATAAAGGTAATAACACTGTAATAATGTGGAGGGAAGAATATAGGAAGGAAATGTTTAATTTAATTAATGATGAGAAAACTTACAGGAAAATGGATAAAGACCCCACTAACAAGTTCGAGCGTATAGGTAACAATATAGTCAAGAAGATGATGGGATTAAAATTAATTGATAAACCACGTGCTGAAAGGTTGACGTCGAGGTACACGGTTGCTCCGCGGATCTACGGTTTGAGGAAAACACATAAGAATACATGTAAATTGAGACCAGTAGTTAGCTGCATAAACTCACCCAGTTACAAGTTAGCACATTATTTGCATGAACAACTAGCTCCATTGGTAGATACATATCAGTTTAATGTTAGGAACTCGTTTGAATTTGTAGAATTTAGTAAATCCGTAAAATTAGAAAGTAATTATGTTTTGGTATCATTAGATGTAGTGTCATTATTCACCAATGTAAAACAGAAATTAATATTAGAAGTAGTTAATGAAACTTGGAATAGTATCAAACAATTTGTCAAAATTCCTAAAGATATATTAATTGAATTGATTAATTTTTGTTATATGTCGAGTTACTTTGTGTTTGAAGGTCAGTATTATTCACAAATAGAAGGTAGTAGTATGGGTAATCCGGCTAGCCCCGTTATTGCAAATATGGTTATGAATTATGCAATTAGTAAAATCTTAGAATCATTACCATTTGAAGTTCCGTTTATTAAATTATATGTAGATGACACAATGGCAGCGGTGCCCGAGAGTGAAGTTGATAATATTCTAAATTTATTTAACAGGTTTAATGAAGACATACAGTTTACTTTAGAAATAGAACAAAACAATCGCATCTCTTTCCTTGATATTTTGATAGAAAGAAGAGAAGGGTGTTTAATTACTGACTGGTTTATCAAACCGATAAGTTCTGGTAGACTGTTGAATTTCGAATCAAACCATCCACGTGCACAAAAGATAGGAATGATTACTGGGTTATTGGATAGAATGATTAAATTAAGTAATGAAGCACATTGGGAAAAAAATTATAAAATTATTAGTAACTTGTTGTTAAAAAATGGATATAATAAGTCTTTCATTAACGCGATTGTAGGAAAATTTAGACAGGAAGTAAGTAATCGTTTGAATAATAACATTAGAGTCGCAAACTCCTTCACATATTGTCGGTTTCCCTTTATTAGAGGACTGTCATATGAAATTAACAGATGTTTTATAGGCACAAATGTAAGATTAGCTTTCTATAATTTATTGAAGATAAATAGTGTTTATACTAAATTAAAAGATCCTTTAAAAAAAGAAGAACGTAGTGGGTTGGTATATAAAATTACTTGTGAGTGTAACCGTTGTTATATAGGACAAACTAAACAATTTCTTGTGTCGAGAGTCAAGCAACATGTGAATGATTGTAAAAATGTTAACGCCGCAAAAGATAATAAGACTGCTTTAGCATCCCATCATTTTGACCAACATCATAATTTTAATTTTGAAAATACAAGTATATTAGACAACGAAAGAAATTGGTTTAAAAGAAATATTAGTGAAATGTTTTTTATCAAAGTAAATAACACAGTGAATAAAAGAACAGACACAAATAATTTGAGCATTTTGTATAACGATATTTTAAAAAAGTATAAATCTGAAATATAATATAAGTAAATGTATGGAATTTTCCTGAAAATAAGTAATAATTTTGAAAATTAATAATTTTGAATTGTAAGTGGCAACATTTGGCATTTTGATGATTATTTGCATGTAACATCTGTGTTCAATCAGACATAACGAGGGGTTTTTTGACAGTTGTGACATCCTTGTGGAGTGACGTGTTTTCGGCCGTTAACAAAAAACTAAAATTAAAAAACAAATTGAAGGATGTAATTTAATAATCACAAAGATGTATTGATGCGACTATATGTGAGTAAAAGCTTATATTACAATGATTATAGTTCAAAATCCGTATTTAGTACACTGGTAGTGGGTAGTTTGTTTCTTGTACAATGTAACGTGTTCGGCTATGGCTTATGTATAATTTGTTGTTTTAGACAAGAAAATACAAGAAATTGGAGAACAAAATGTAAATGTAAAGAGCAATAACTACAAAATATAAATTGTAATGTAAATTTTGTAACTAGCCAATTTTAAATGACATAATTTTAATGACAATTTGATAGGAAATGACTAATATTTTTTAAATCTTAACAATTTAAATAATGAATAATAAAAATTAATATATAAAATTGAAGAAAAATACATGTGGGTAGAAATAATATAAATTAAAGGAACCAAAATAGGAGGAAAAAAAAATTATAAATTTAATTAACATATGTAAAGGTAATATAAAATGTTGGTTGTTGATCGTTGTGTAGATATTGTCAGTCTTTGATGGTTTTGTGTGTACATATATGATTGGTGTTTTAGATGCAGTTCAATAGTCAAGTTCGGAGAATTTGATGCCTTGAAATTGTAAAATCAAAAACTTAATAACTTAAAAGTGTGCATATTGTTACCTATTAAATTCAAATGTTGTAGTTTAAATTTTCAAAATTTAGAGATTACAGTTTAGAATATAACTTAAAATAAAAAAATAATATATAATGTATTGGAATTTAGAATCTTACTTAAAGAACTTTGACGGGGAGATGTCTTTTGACTACCGTATGTAAAGGTACTGAGGATTTGGTTTCTTTTTGTTTGGTTGTTGTTGTGGATTAGTTTATGTATACAGCTTTCTTCAATGATTTTATATTTTATAGATGCCTGATGATGGTCCAATAAAGGATCGAAACGTCGCATGAATTTGCAATTGGTGGTTTGATTGGCACCCTATGTCCACTTTCCTGCTAATCGTCAAAGAATATTTATAATAAATGGACACAACGATAAATAATGAAAATTTACCGAGGGGATTTTTTAATAACATCAAACAAAATTATGGAGAAAAAGTTGTAAAACATATTAAGGTTTGGGCCAATAGCACAGTAAAATTAGCTTCACTAAAGAATAGACGAATTTTTTTATTACAATGTAGACTCAATAAGGTTATACCGAAACATATTATTCAAAACTTTAAATGCACATACCCGTTACTTTTAGAAAAACACCCTTACAATAAACAAGTAGATAAATTAATAAAGAATTTTCATCGTTCTTTTTTAAATATTGAAATAAAGGTAACAATATGGGACATTGAACAACTACTGATAAAAATACAAAATTTAAAAGAATTAATTGGCGAAGTGGTACCGCGAGACGTCTTGGATAAGTGTATAAATATGAATAACAATAGATTTGATAAACTTTTTGACAAAATAAAGAAAAATAACATTAAAAAATTATCGAACTTAGTAAAAGAAAAATTGAATAGAAATAATTTGGACAATACAAATAACAAGGTGTTTAATTTTACAAATATAGGGTTACCAACAGAAGTAGAAAGTATCCTGAAATTGGAACCTAAATTTGGGGTAGAGACAAAAAATAATATGAAGTATCTACCTACGGTTATCAAGGACGTTGAGTATGGTATTGCATCGGTAAAGGTAGAAAATTGTGAAACCACTGAAGAAAATATTAAAAATAATTTAAGATCCAGAGTAGTTAATGTCATTTCAAATTTTTATAAAAAGAATAAATTGAATGAAAAACATCAGATAATTAGAAAAAATTTAACGTATACACGACGGTTCCTCAAAGATAGACAAGATTTGATTGTTGCACGATCAGATAAAGGTAATAACACTGTAATAATGTGGAGGGAAGAATATAGGAAGGAAATGTTTAATTTAATTAATGATGAGAAAACTTACAGGAAAATGGATAAAGACCCCACTAACAAGTTCGAGCGTATAGGTAACAATATAGTCAAGAAGATGATGGGATTAAAATTAATTGATAAACCACGTGCTGAAAGGTTGACGTCGAGGTACACGGTTGCTCCGCGGATCTACGGTTTGAGGAAAACACATAAGAATACATGTAAATTGAGACCAGTAGTTAGCTGCATAAACTCACCCAGTTACAAGTTAGCACATTATTTGCATGAACAACTAGCTCCATTGGTAGATACATATCAGTTTAATGTTAGGAACTCGTTTGAATTTGTAGAATTTAGTAAATCCGTAAAATTAGAAAGTAATTATGTTTTGGTATCATTAGATGTAGTGTCATTATTCACCAATGTAAAACAGAAATTAATATTAGAAGTAGTTAATGAAACTTGGAATAGTATCAAACAATTTGTCAAAATTCCTAAAGATATATTAATTGAATTGATTAATTTTTGTTATATGTCGAGTTACTTTGTGTTTGAAGGTCAGTATTATTCACAAATAGAAGGTAGTAGTATGGGTAATCCGGCTAGCCCCGTTATTGCAAATATGGTTATGAATTATGCAATTAGTAAAATCTTAGAATCATTACCATTTGAAGTTCCGTTTATTAAATTATATGTAGATGACACAATGGCAGCGGTGCCCGAGAGTGAAGTTGATAATATTCTAAATTTATTTAACAGGTTTAATGAAGACATACAGTTTACTTTAGAAATAGAACAAAACAATCGCATCTCTTTCCTTGATATTTTGATAGAAAGAAGAGAAGGGTGTTTAATTACTGACTGGTTTATCAAACCGATAAGTTCTGGTAGACTGTTGAATTTCGAATCAAACCATCCACGTGCACAAAAGATAGGAATGATTACTGGGTTATTGGATAGAATGATTAAATTAAGTAATGAAGCACATTGGGAAAAAAATTATAAAATTATTAGTAACTTGTTGTTAAAAAATGGATATAATAAGTCTTTCATTAACGCGATTGTAGGAAAATTTAGACAGGAAGTAAGTAATCGTTTGAATAATAACATTAGAGTCGCAAACTCCTTCACATATTGTCGGTTTCCCTTTATTAGAGGACTGTCATATGAAATTAACAGATGTTTTATAGGCACAAATGTAAGATTAGCTTTCTATAATTTATTGAAGATAAATAGTGTTTATACTAAATTAAAAGATCCTTTAAAAAAAGAAGAACGTAGTGGGTTGGTATATAAAATTACTTGTGAGTGTAACCGTTGTTATATAGGACAAACTAAACAATTTCTTGTGTCGAGAGTCAAGCAACATGTGAATGATTGTAAAAATGTTAACGCCGCAAAAGATAATAAGACTGCTTTAGCATCCCATCATTTTGACCAACATCATAATTTTAATTTTGAAAATACAAGTATATTAGACAACGAAAGAAATTGGTTTAAAAGAAATATTAGTGAAATGTTTTTTATCAAAGTAAATAACACAGTGAATAAAAGAACAGACACAAATAATTTGAGCATTTTGTATAACGATATTTTAAAAAAGTATAAATCTGAAATATAATATAAGTAAATGTATGGAATTTTCCTGAAAATAAGTAATAATTTTGAAAATTAATAATTTTGAATTGTAAGTGGCAACATTTGGCATTTTGATGATTATTTGCATGTAACATCTGTGTTCAATCAGACATAACGAGGGGTTTTTTGACAGTTGTGACATCCTTGTGGAGTGACGTGTTTTCGGCCGTTAACAAAAAACTAAAATTAAAAAACAAATTGAAGGATGTAATTTAATAATCACAAAGATGTATTGATGCGACTATATGTGAGTAAAAGCTTATATTACAATGATTATAGTTCAAAATCCGTATTTAGTACACTGGTAGTGGGTAGTTTGTTTCTTGTACAATGTAACGTGTTCGGCTATGGCTTATGTATAATTTGTTGTTTTAGACAAGAAAATACAAGAAATTGGAGAACAAAATGTAAATGTAAAGAGCAATAACTACAAAATATAAATTGTAATGTAAATTTTGTAACTAGCCAATTTTAAATGACATAATTTTAATGACAATTTGATAGGAAATGACTAATATTTTTTAAATCTTAACAATTTAAATAATGAATAATAAAAATTAATATATAAAATTGAAGAAAAATACATGTGGGTAGAAATAATATAAATTAAAGGAACCAAAATAGGAGGAAAAAAAAATTATAAATTTAATTAACATATGTAAAGGTAATATAAAATGTTGGTTGTTGATCGTTGTGTAGATATTGTCAGTCTTTGATGGTTTTGTGTGTACATATATGATTGGTGTTTTAGATGCAGTTCAATAGTCAAGTTCGGAGAATTTGATGCCTTGAAATTGTAAAATCAAAAACTTAATAACTTAAAAGTGTGCATATTGTTACCTATTAAATTCAAATGTTGTAGTTTAAATTTTCAAAATTTAGAGATTACAGTTTAGAATATAACTTAAAATAAAAAAATAATATATAATGTATTGGAATTTAGAATCTTACTTAAAGAACTTTGACGGGGAGATGTCTTTTGACTACCGTATGTAAAGGTACTGAGGATTTGGTTTCTTTTTGTTTGGTTGTTGTTGTGGATTAGTTTATGTATACAGCTTTCTTCAATGATTTTATATTTTATAGATGCCTGATGATGGTCCAATAAAGGATCGAAACGTCGCATGAATTTGCAATTGGTGGTTTGATTGGCACCCTATGTCCACTTTCCTGCTAATCGTCAAAGAATATTTATAATAAATGGACACAACGATAAATAATTAAAATTTAAATTATTTATTAGACACGTAAATAATGTTAATTACCATATTTCTTTATTAACTTCTCAACTTATATACTTTCAATCCCTAAATGGATTGACAGCAAATAAATGATCGCTGACGTTTATTTTACCACCCAAACAAAGAGAGGCTACTTAAAGAGACGTATCTCATTTATTAGCGCTATTTGGCCCGGACTGTATGACCCATAACAATTATTGTAGTGTTGAATAGTTGAAGAAAGTAGTTAGTACCTAAATACCAAATTATCTTACTTATAATTAATCAGTGCCTAGTTCTAAATATGAAATGATTTTTAAAGCTAAAAGATTAAAAGTTTCTTATAATAAACTAATTAAATTAATATTAATTACAATCACATCAAAGCGAAGTCAAAAATTAATTCCGCGTTGCGCTAATTTTCATTACGGTTCGTTGTGAAGTTCTTTCAAGGGAAGCGATGAGACAATAGCATAGTTGGACTACTTCCAATCGCACAATGCTTCTACATTCTCGCTTTAGTCTAGCTTAGAATCAGATGGAAGCTGATATAATGCTTGATTTAGACAAAGCAGAAAATATCAGTTTGTATTCTGAGAGGTCGGCGGCAATTCACGAGTACGTTCATAAATATATGATAATTGTCTATTCATATACAAAATTTTATGACAGAGAAAATACCAGGAAGAATATTTCAATGAAAACATTTCAAAAGTATTTCTGAACCGGGCGGATTTGTTTTGGAGAAATCACTTAATAATGCGGGCGGGTCCGCGGGCTGTTGGCCGACTAGGCAAATTCGCAAGGGAAGGGTCTGGATGTCCTTTCACGGCTTAATTCAGAAAAACCGTGAGATTGCCGGATCTTTATATACTGTTTGTAAATCCGACCGTCGATGTTTCAACCCTTCAAGCGCCTCTAGTGCCTATAATATAAAACGTTATTCGGGATTTTGACCCGGTTCTTAGCTCACGACTGCCGGAAGAGACGTATTAGTGACAATGTTTCGTTTGATGTTACACTCATCCTTCAACTCACCGCTTTGTCAGGGACGGAAAGTTGTTTTATGTATTTATTGTAACAAAACAGTGTAAATAAACACATCATTTTATTCTAATATTTTTTTATAAAGTTATAAACCCATAATTCGACACTTTTTATTCAACGTAGCTAATTTCTAAGAAAGCCTACTTTTTTATGTAACATTAATATGACAATAAAAAAAAAAAATATACATTAATTTTTCAAGCTCGAGACGGGTCACCGTAGACGTTAACAAATGAGAACAATCAAGGGCACATTTTTTTTTATTATTCCGTCCGTTACAGTGGATATGACACTTCAATAAATATGTAGTGTAGTGAGACATGACAAGGAGAAATAAATCTACGCGAGGGTTGGGTCAAGCCGCTCAACTAATATCTTACAACTAGTTATTGGTGCGCTATTCGCTGTAAATTAACCACGACGAACCCTCGTCGAAATTTTGAAATACAACATTAAATTCACTTCAAAATGAAGAAAATAGCTGTGGTTCCAGTAAGTTTAAAGTCTAGAGATAACTGTACAATATCTAATTAAAGTATCTATTTCTTTTCTTAAACAATCAATGATTCTCTTAGTCTTGTTAATGATGACGATTTTTGGCTGTGTACTTGGGTAGTTTCTGGTGCTGGGTTGTTTGGTGTTAGGTTAGATGACATTTGATTAATAAATAGTTGTATTTGCTCACAAACGAAACAAAAAACTGACTTCAATTATATCAACAAGTACAACTACGTAAGTAGGCGAAAAATGGTCAAGCCAATATTATTTATAACTGCTACCCTAGTGGCTATGTAAAATCATTTCAAACTGAGAAAAAATTCAAATATCTGGATCTGGCGCACGAGACTGTCGACATGTGGGATGTGAGGTCCACTAAAATCACCCCTATCGTAATATCTGCCAACGGTTTGATGCCGGTTAGTCTCGCTCGCCATCAACTGCAACTGGGGATCCGGGACGCTTAGTTTGCAGCCAGAATGCAGAAGGCGGTGTTACTTGACTCGGCTAGGATAGTCCGCCGGTTTCCTAGCCTACAGTCCTAACCCCCGGCCGCTGATCTTCCTGCCGGGGCGTAATCCTTTACCCGCTTATATTTATATATGTAAGTATTTGTAAATTTATTATATTATTTATGTATTATTATATGTATCGATTATATATTAAGCGGGTGGAGTGGCATCTAGTCAATTAGTAAGATCCAAGAAATACATATAAAGTAATACTTATAATAAAATAAATACATATATCACACCAAGACTCGAGGCGGGATTCGAACCAATAACCCCTCAGAACAGGAAGGCGAGTCACTACAAACTGCGTCAACGGCCAATTAAGAAGTGATTTCGAATTAGATCTAAATTAAATTTAAATTTCCATTCTAATGCCACATATTCCCATATGACACGCAAAACCTTTCGATTAAAAAAATCATCAAAATAGGCAAACCCAGTCAAATGTTCTGAGGTAACATATATAAAAAAATACAATCGAATTCAGAGCCTACTTACTCCTTGTATGGAAGTCGGTTAAAAATAAAGATTTTGTAAAATTAATAGGTCTATATAGTATTTGGATTTGGCGACCAAAATAATAACGAATCAGCTGAAAAAAGTAATAATGAAAATATATTTCTTTAAGAATTGATGGATCCGTTAACAGCAAGAAAAATCCATTTGATAAGTCACTAAACTCTGAAAAACTGCTGACAAAACCCCACCGAACGCCTTTTCCGGCACGGTCTGATTACAAAGTTTCAACAGAATGTCGAGAAAAGATTTTTTTAATGAATATTAATTCCTTGGCAGTAAAACAAACTTTACTCTTCAGGATCGGTAATTGCTTCGTTTTTCGTTTAAGCTGAATTTAGAAATCTCCCCAAGGTTATAAAAGTTTTTTTGCGTCTATAGCAGTTGGACCGAAAATCGTTTTTTATAACAAAGTTGATTCCTTTAATTTAATTAGCCGTATTTTGTGTTTATATTTCAATAAAAATAAGGTTAATTGTATAATTATCATCTCTTAGAAAAAAATTTCTACATTTTCTATTTGTATTTTCTTTTTTAAATAATTAAATACATTGAATTAACGTTTAATATCTGGTAATAAAGTATCTAGGACAATTCTAGATCAAATTATCAAATTTTTATTTTATTAAGTATTAAATAAGTGATGTGAATTTTTGCGATTTTAACAATTCCGTGCGGATTTCTTTGTAACAAGTAAATAATATATAATTTTAAGACTACCGCGGGTTTTATTTAAGCCAATTTATTTTCTATTAAAAAAAAGAACATACAATTTTAAGTCAGTTAATTATAAAATGAATATAAAAATAACAAAGCTCCATACAAACATACTCGTACATTCCTTATTTTAAATCCAGAAGCTTACATGTTTAAAAATGCTAGGACACGCCTTTATTTATTAATACTCTAGAGACAACAACGAAGAAAAAGAAAACTGCCGAATTATACAAATGTTCATCACGTACTGCGTTTCCTCAAGGACAGAATTTTTCAAAATCATTCCTCAGTGTGGATTCGTCAGGGTAAATTTTTGAAATGAAACTTCTTTAGGCGAATGAGGGTAAAATTTTTGCGGGTAAAATGGAAACGTTTTGATGAAACGGCAACGTTTTTGTCAAACTTAAAAATTAGTTTGCCAAAGAAGTTTCACTTCTGCCATGTGTACTTTGTACGCACGCACTTGTTTATGCGATTGATAGATCAGATAATGATCTGACGCTCACTAACGCTGAATCAATCACTAGATAATTTTATTTTAGAAACATTAGGTAAGCAAATTAGTTTAAAATGTAAAATTTTACTAATATTACAAAGTTAAAAATATTTTTTTTGCTGATTTTTAATAGATATACAATTCTTTCCCACGTGTAATGCTACGGTAACACTAGTGACAAAGAATGTAATATAAAAGCTGAAAACAAAACAGCCAAAATCTCGTAATCCTCGGGGGCGAAACCGCGGTGGAAAGCTACTTTATTAAATTTTTTAAGTGTTAACTGAGGTAGGACACACCAGGAAATTTCTTGCTCAAAAAATGGAGCAGCCCAACTGGGGTAGTAAGTACCTCGACTTTACAGATGATCAAACCTAAATAATACTCTTTTCAAGCAGTATTGTGTTCCGGTTGGTGAGTAAGGTGACCAGAGCTCCTGGAGGAAATTGGGGTGGGGTCGGCAACGCGCTTGCGATGCTTCTGTCGTTACAAACATCAATTAGCTACGGTAGTCACTTACCACCAGGTTAGCCACACGCTTGTTTGCCGACATAGTTAAATATATTTTTAAAAAAGATTTAGTCATTTCAAGACTATTAATCTTCATAGAATTCAATGTATCAACGTTATAATAATAGCATACATAATGTATATTCATATTCAATAATTGAATAAATCTTAATGATATTGTATTGTTATGAGAATTATGTATAGTCACGTACGTGTTGCGCTGGTTGCCGCTTCACAAGATTTATGAGCGTAAAGGAGCAGCGTGCTACGACCTCTAGGATTTGTGTTCCTAATTGCGACTAGTCTCAACAAAAATACGACGTACCTTTATTTAAAGTGTGCGATTGCGTTTAAGGCGCGTTAGCGCTTATGATTTCTGCTTACCTTCTATGAAATGACGTAGGTTTACTCGTATTTTATGTTATACTACAAATAATGATTTCTAATCGGAGAATTAATTCACACTACCGTTTATTATTCTTCACTTTTTACTAAATTCATATGGATATACACGGTACATATACAAAAATAACATTTTTTAAAATTTTTGTCCGTCTGTCTGTCTGTTTGTTCCGGCTAATCTCTGAAACGGATAGACTGATTTTTACGGGACTTCCACTGGCAGATAGCTGATGGAATAAAAGAGTAACTTAGGCTACTTTTATTTTAGAAATTTATATTATGTAACTTTACGAACTGAATAATAATATTTTATAAATTACACGCGGACGTAGTCGCGGGCACAGCTAGTATTAAATAATAATCAATTATCCTAAAGTAACATACGCCTAGGAAATATCGACGTGCATTGTGAGGCGCTGTGCACATTAAGACTATTGTCAGTGATGTGCCTCGTTCTGTGCTTGAAATAAAAAAGTAGCTAATTAAAAAAACTTCTAAAAACGAAACCGCAGATTTCTAGCTTGATTAAATCAACCAAGCATAACAGTTAGCTCGGATAAGATTCCTATTGTGTTCTAGATAAAAGCAGTCATAGTATTCGCAGTGTTCACAATAGAGAATACGCTTTTCGATGCACAATGCCATTCCACATCTCATTTCTGAAAACAACAGATTCCAACACTTTTACTACGGGTTAAATTGGATCAGGTGCGAACGGTATTTAGTATGGAATATATACGTAGGAACCTCCTAATAATATTATTTTTGTCAATATAATAAGTCTCGCGAACGAAGTGTGTTCTCGAGTACTTCATTCTACTAGTGACGAGCTTTTTTTTCTTTTTAATTACTACTTTCATAAAAATGTAAAAATATTTTCTTTTGTAAGGCATATCATAAATGATTTATTAAAATGAAAGGTCTTAATGTAAAAATGGAATACTATAAATGAATTTCAATTTCGGAATTAAATGGTACTAAAGTAAAAATAATAATTACATTCCAACCAATTAAAGCACATTTTCTTATAAAATTAAGAGATTCGGAAAAGATGAGTTTCGTGAATAAAGCGTGTCTTAAAAATGTTATAAACTCATAGTTATATATTGTTTTGCGTTTTAAGTAAAAGATAATTAGATATCGTATGGTGAATATTGTACTAGGTCTTAAACTTATTGTAAGTAAACTAAGACAGCTTTAAAACTTTTTTCGTCTTAATCTTGTTCGTATTATTGTTCTTGTTGAAACATGTATTTAGTCTGAGTATTGTATATTAATGGCTTTGTGGTACAATTAGAGTAACTACACTGTACTGAATCACGCTGTAAACATCTCAGTGCTAGACAAACACCACCTCAACATATATAAGAAAGTCGAAAGATTTATCCCCACTGCTGAATAATGATCGCTATTAGGTGTCTACGATAAAAGCTATGATCGACGAAAACTTGCAAACGGTAACATTACTAATCGTTAAGCAATCTGAGAATCAAATGTATCTAGTAGATATTTTTAAAAATCAATTCAATAAAATTGGTGCTAAACTAGTTTTTACATTTTTTTTAAATCAAAATTATAGCTGTAGCCAATTTTAAAAATATCTTCGGAACTTGTTTAGTTTTATAATTTTTTAAAGTTCACTTTTTATAGTAGATTTTATAGACTCAAGGTTTTTTGATTTTTATATGTTTATTGATTGGAATAGTTTGTTGTCTAGACTATTATTTTGGACAGCAGTAGTTAGTATTAAATTACTACATTGGAATATTTTGGAACCGGGTACCTTTTTCTTGATATTATACGTACCAGATTCAAGTCATTTCTTTATATGATCTACGGGTATACATAAGTCCACTGTCACGTCAGACCGAATTAGTATCTTATCAAGCATCTCGTCAATATACTTGAATCCATTGGCTACTTTAATTAGCTAAGAAACTTGATCACGATACAAGATTGACAAGGATACGATTTCGCAAAGCCATTGGGATAATTTTTAAATCAGTATAAATTCAGATATCCGTGAATATCCGAAGGTGACCCATACTCCAAAAGGGTTTTTATCAACGTCGCCTAACCGATAAAACTGTTTAACATGCGCAGCTGCAACTTGGCCGTATCCCCCTTAAAAGTTAGACAGTAAGTAGGAATGTGAGATAAGTACGGATTCATGTTTTATTCAATTCACCGAGGGTGTTGCTGATGTATCTACTACATATTCTGCATAAAATACTGTTGTTTTTGATTTGTTCGCGCAATAATTCATAGTTATATTCCAGTTATATTGCAAGGTTTTGCATCAAGTAACATGGGGTTAGTTCTCTAGACGATATATATATATATATATATATATTTATATCACACCTTAATTAATAAGGGCAAGGTATATATACATATTGTCTTCATATCCATAATCTCCCATATTATAGAACAATTGTTCTATTATGATGAAGGTTGACATAAATAGGAAGCTATAACAACTCAAGTTTCATGATTAAGAGGTCAAGGAGTTTCAAGATCTTGGCTAAGTTTAACTTAAGCTAAGTAATAACTACGTAGTTAGTCTTTTTAAAATAATTTTTAATAACCGCTTGCAGTTCCGCTCTTGAATAAGGTCTCATTTTCTTTAGGAGCCCGGGCTTTGCATTGTTTTTTCGTATTAAATAAAATAATAAGTGAAATTGTTATGTGATTTTATCAAAGTAATTAAAACTATCAGTTGTAACATAACATAGTTACATGTTAAGGCTTGCTTCAACCAAATATTGATTCGCTCCAACATCGATTCTCTCCACAACACGTGGTTTGAATTTTATATGACATATTTTAAGCTAGCAAACCATAGTGCGGTACGAATTACAAGTGATGTTTCCTTGTACCGAACAGGGAATTTATATAAAACTAGCTATGCCCGCGACTTCGTCCGTGTGGAATTTAACAAAAAAAGTTATTGTTCAGTTTGAGTTATAAAATAAATAAATGTAGCCTAAGTTACTCCTTACTACATCAGCACTCTGCTAGTGAATGTCTCATCAAAATCGATCCAGCCGTTTCAGAGATTAGTCGGAACAAACAGACAGACAGATAGACAAAAATTGTAAAAAAGGTTATTTTGGTATATGTACTGTGTATACATCCATATGTATTTAGCAAAAAAAAATTAATATTACAAACAGACAATCTTATTTTATTTATTTGTATAGATGGTTACATATAAATTGTCATGAGCACCTTAACTTTCAATGCGCAACGAGGAATACAATCCGTTGCAGATTTGCCAAATTTATGTGTCAGAATTTTTGTCCAGAAATGCTTGCTCATTCATGATATTTTTCTTCATCGACTAATATGAGTCGAGTTTTTATGTATCCAGGAAACCTAGCTCGAACCCCGGATTTGAACCCTTGATTGGTGATTGAGAAAACTCACCAGTTGAGTATTACATACGGATACTTTATTTATTTACTTAATTTTTATTTAAAACCTATAAGTAATAAAGTTAACTAAAACTTGATTTATTACATATACTTTATGATATTAAAAGTATTAGTTATCTATACTTTAAACTTAAACAAATCACATAATACATACCTATACTTTTCATTTATATTGACATATTTTTTTAAATTGTTATGTTTTTGTATATCTTGTAATTTAATGTAAGAAAATAATGTATATAGTAATTAAAAGTTTCTAAGAAAAATCTCGTAACACTATTAAACACCAATCACCTGAAATCAGATGAAATAAAATTTACAATTCCAATTTTTTTCAGAGTTTACTTAACAGTTCGTATGAATTCTGGAATCTGATATGCACGCCACCGGAATATGTATGAAGTTCGTCAAGCCGAGATGTCAGGAATTTCTCAGCAATAGAAAATTCAAGCACTTCTTACTCTTATTCTTTGAAGTGATTTGTATTCCCATTCTATGAAAAAAAAAAAAAATCCGTGATCGAATAAATTTATGTATTTATGCAATTTCATTTACATTATACTATTTGAATTGATAACGTTCATTTTTGCTTACAAAATATATGCAGTCAGTATTGTCAAATACACCTAAAATGGTAGTTACTTTAATTATAAACTAAATAAAAATGATTTAAATGAATCTTTTTCTCCAAAAATGTTAATTTATAAAATTTTATGACTTCTTGCATGTATTGCGATATTATATACTTTTTTGTAGATAAATAATTTACATTGCCTTTTACTTACAAATTCATATATAGTGTGGTTATTTATTAAATGTAAACTAATTATACCAAAATGATGCTATTGAAACTTCTATTGGTTGTGTTTTAATACGTACGGGATCACACAATCAAGCTTTTAACTTAATTGCATACTCATACACTTGCGGTTTCTTCGCTTTGCATAAATTGTACATATAAATAATACATATACATATATATTAAAATTTAATTTTTAGCGTATTCTTTTTATGACATTCAAATGTTTTTACTACGGTGTAGGAATGAAACGCAATTATAGCTCACCGCACAAAGTAATTTCGTTTTGAGACCGACGCTTTGCAACCTTTCCGTTGAAATGCACGCGTGAAAATCTTTATTTTTGCAACTCGCTCCAGGTCGAAACGTACGAAATACCGGCAGGTCAAAAATAGGATTTCAACGCTTCCCACGGTTGCTTTGTAAAAAAAAATCGAATGAACATAGCGCAGCCGGCTCATAAAAGTTGTAGCAAGTGTCGACCACGTCTGGTTGGCGTAAATGCCGAAAAACGCCCCTGCTCCTGGATTCCTCTACACATTTTAAGTGACTATCCCGCAAATTGTTTTAGAGGTAAACTGCAATTATGTTAAAAAAACATTATTCGCTTTTCTCGAGATACAGATACGTATGACCCTTTTCACTTAAGGGGGCGCTTCAATGGGTTTTCTTTTCTATATATGAGTGGGCGAAGCAACATTATATTCGTCAGCCTTTCGCAGAAGTTATTAACAAATGTAATAGACTAATTAAAAAGGAAATTCAGAAAAATCTAATAAAAATTCAGTTTGTAATTGTTTAGACCGTAGTTTCCTTGTTTTAAATTTTAAATTATTCTTAATACTAAGAATTTATTATTACATGTGGGCCGTGAGCTAGTAAAACATCGTATGATTCATAATTTATTAAATTCAACATTCACAATACAAGTAAATTAAGCGAGTGTTCAAAATCAAAATACGCTTTCGCTTAATTGAAGCGGAATAGATTTGTTTGAGCTGATTTCTGTATCCAATGAAGTTAAGTCTTGAATAAGAAATCATATTTCGGTATAGAGCTTTAAATAACGAACCATTTATTTTCCTGTGTTTATTTAATAACAACAAAATGTACGTACGGAATACTCGGAGCGATTTACATTTCTTTAAAATGTCGAAACCATACGAATCCCTACTAATATTATAAATGTGAATGTAAGTTTGTTTGCTACGCTTTCACGAGAAAACTACTCAACTTATCATCATGAAACTTTGTACACATACTCTTGGAGGGATTAGAAGTAACATAGGATACTTTTTATTAAAAAAAATCAATGCGAGCGAAGCCACGGGTAAAAGCTAGTCGAATATAAAATTCACATTGGACTTTTTAAATATTTGATAAATTATTTTTTTATTCAAATATAGAAATACTATTTATGTTCTCTTTATGTCACTTATAACTTACTCGTAGAAATTATCCTGCCGATAAGAGTGTTCATGGTTTAATTGTTGTAGTAAAAACTACTTTTAGATTCACAGATTGTGAATAGAAATCTTTGATAGAGAAACTACAAGATTGATTGTTAATGAAAATATAATAAACATTTATCTGTCGTATGAGGTTATATGTCAGATATCTACAGCAGTCGGAGAAAAATGCCTTTTGTCTGTCAAACGTCAAAATGGCGGACTGAAATAGATTGCGATTTATTTACAAAATATTATATTATGTATCACATTTTGCTTCACGGTCGCTATTGTTGTATTATAAATTGAAACTATTATTAGAACACTATTAAGGAAAGGCATAATAAGTAATTAGTCGGTGAAGCGGTCGGTTAGAATTAATGCGCTGTCTAGTTCGGGCCGATCGCGGCGTCAAGGGCGTACTCAGAGATTTATACCAACTGGGTCATTACCCAGTAATTATGTTTATGGCGGGTTTTATTAGGAGTTGCTCGGTTTTATTTAGCGTGAATAGCGAACGGCAATGCGACAGTCATAAGATATTTATAGTTCGCAGGTTCGGGTCACTAGACCCTAGTCAAACTAACTTATGAATCCTATACTGTTCTTACATTACATGAGTGAATTTGTTGGCGCCACAACGCAAAAGTTCTTTGTTTTTTTTACCTATCATTGTTTTTTATAGTCATACTTAAAAAAACATATATTTCCTATATCTTCTTTTCCTTTCCTCTCCTCTCCTGTACCTTCGCCTGAGGGAAGAAAAGGACAACGCATAACGAAGATTCGACGGCGCTCGCGTCGACGTCGTGAACTATTGAGTCAGTGTGTTTCAAAAAGATACGAAAAATACTCCGCACGCGAATAGCATGCCTGACACTTGATTGTGTAAAAACCGCCATAAAAGTGAAAAATTAAGAAAAATCGCAAATGAGAATCCCTGGCAGGAACATTATTTCCGCTGGGTTTGAAAAAACCATCTTCCTAAAGAACAAAAATACACCACGAGACGATCTTTATACATTTTTAAACTTCCTCATTTTAAATCACAGACCCAAAAGAAATGTTAGAGCAATTCTGATTAGTGCATAACATACTTTTAAGTGAATTGATTCCTTTTATTAACCTATTTTATTATTTCAAAAAGTGAAGTAAAGGAAAAGAATTTTATTCTAGTTTAGTTTTTTTAATTAATCCATTATCTAAAGCCACGGAAACCTTACTCTTGCCATATAAAATAGTCTCAAAGGATTATTCGATGTCTTTGTTCCGACGAGATGAAATGGTCATTACGCCGTCACCTTTTGTTCGCTACCTAAAATTACAGAGATTTCAAAAGTGGTTTTATTTTATTTCTATTAGAGTTATGGCACTTTTTTAATGATTACTCCGGATTGTATTGGAACTGTTTTAATTTAAAATGCCGCGATTTTAATTTGGACTGCGTTTTTTTATTGAAAGAAAAATATGATTATTACTAAGTCATTGTACATTTTAAGACTGCTTCTTTATGACTGCTTCTAAACGATTTTGAATAGTCTCAATTTATTAAGGACTGTTAATGAAGGATGTATGTTCTCTATGTAAACTCGCTAACGAACCTAGTAAATTAAAAATAAATTTATAGAACTAGATTTTTAAATACATTTTTTTAAATAAATCTCGATCAGTTTACACATACTTAATAGAACTTATTTTTAAAATATATTTGTGTTATACACCTTTGCTACGGTTTTATTATTGGATAGGAAAGAGTTAACATACTCCCAAGCGAATGCCTCAGTTAAAATGCTATCCTTACAGCCTCTTGAAGGAACTCTAGATACATTCATTCAAAAATGATGTCTTAGCATACGCAAATATCCTGACTTAAGAGTCATAATCGTCTGCTTGTGCGAAGGGAATTATTTGAAGTTATTTCCAGCAAGACTAAGGGAATGAGCACGTCGCAAGATTAATAATGGAGCTATAAACTCCATTACCCACTCTGTAATTAAGTTAAATGGATAAAATTTACCTAAGCGTTTTGGCAAATAATTAATTTTTGCGCAAAAACATTTCAGTATATTCTAGTGATGATAAAACGTCAAAACTTACCAGTACTTATACACAGAAAACGTGTCTCATTTCTCTTACGGTTGTTATTTACCTGCAAAATAATAATACAACGTTATATAATAATAAATACATATACAATTTATCAAAACAAGCATAAAAAATAACACGTAATGTTTTTTCGCAAACGGAAAAACGTGTTAAATGTTCTCGTGTTTTATTACTGTTAGCGAGGGTAAGGTCCGCTCCACAACGTCCGATACGTTCTCAAAATTTAGACTCGAAAGCAAATTTGTTGGGTATACGCAATAACTTAGTGTTGGAAGTATTATAAGGTATCGGCGGGTGCGTGCGGCCTCTCGAGCCTCAGATTTATGCTCGACTACCGTGCCCAAAAATAATTGGATCGCGACCGAAAAATAAATTGCCACGCACCCCTACCCAACTAGAAATAACCCTAACAATTTGTTATTGAGAATTCCAAAATTTTAACGGTGTAAGTTTTCACTTTGATTTATTTAATCTTCGGATCTTTTAAGCTCTTGTGGTTTGTGAGTTTATAGTGATTCGTTCTAATATTTTTTGTATAGCTTCACTTTATCTCATCAACTCATCTGATAGTTACATACTGCGTTATTCGCACATTTAATTGTACGTAAAAGTAATTTTTTTTTTGCAGTAATTAAAGATGTAATCTCAATACTGTTATAGCTTCAAAATTTTTATCTTCTATATATCTCCTATAGCAAACCCGCTGAGAATATTTTAAGCTGTTTCGACAAACTTACTCGTAGCAGAGTTATCAACAAGAATGAAGCACTCAAGAAGCTTGTTAGCTGATAAACTATTTCATATATTGAGTCATACTCTTTGGTCTCAAACAAGTTACAAAACTATCTATCCGTTATAATTTTATATGAAACTAGGACTATACTGCGTCTTCTTTTGATTGATTATAAATAATTATTTTACACTTTAGAGGGAGATATGATCAATGTTAATTGTATTTTATTTTATGTATGTCACACAAAAGATATTACTTATAAAAAGTTACTAATTTTTTTCCTTCAATTTATTGGCCAATACATAACAAATACATTAATAATTTGCAATTTAAGTACCACGAAAACCTCGCGGGTTTATCTGGGTACAGAGAGTCACTCAGTTAATTCCGTTTGTTTTTGTAAAAAATATTTTTTAAAACGGGCTTTGTTTTTAGTGGTACTCTTATACATTTCTTGCAGATCTCTGGGTAGTTCGTTAACATATTCGGGTATTAAGTAGTCGTCAGTTCTCTTTCCATACTTATTGTTTGTTTTTGGTAAGTGATATTTAAGGTTTGAATCAAGTTGACGAAAGTCTATAGGTCGTAGTTTTTCATTTAAAAAGGTTGTATTATTAATTTGGTTAGAATAGAAAATTTAACTTTATCATATATATTCATAACATTACAATGACGAAAGAGCTGATTATAGTTGTTCTTATGTATATATATGTATTTAGTAATATAGCAATCCCCTCTCTTCCCTCGGTTGTCGTAAGTGGCGACTAAGGGATAATACAATTCCGCTACCATCTTGGAACTTAAAAAGCCGACCGATGGCGGGATAACCATCCAACTGCTGGCTTTGAAATACACAGGTCGAAGATGGGCAACAACGTCTTCGGTGCGACAAAAGCCAGCCCCAACCAACCCACCTGTCAACGTGGTGACTATGGGCAACACACATGAGTTCATGCCATCTTTGGCGCGAACTTGTGCAGGCCTGTGTCCAGCAGTGGACTGCGATAGGCTGAAGTGATAATATATAAAAAATGGGTTGCCTGGTATATCGATGCCAATTATCTTCTATAATTATCTCTGGTAATCCAGTAGTTCGTCCAGGTAAATAATTAGCAACTCAACGGCTGCACATTCTATACCTTTCAGTCTATCAAGTCAGATTAAATTTTTCTTATTATCTTGATGTTGCAATTTTCAATTAAAAATATATTTTTTTAAAATAATTAAAAAATAGTCAGTCAGGATTTTTTTAGACAACCTATTTTTAATATATTATCTATTAGTACCTGGGTGACCGAGCTTAGCTCGGTATTTTTAGTAAATCGTGAAGGATTAGTAGAAGAGAGAATCAAAATGATTTGCTCCCAGTTTGGAGTGTCTTTTTTAATCGACTTCAAAAAAGGAAGAAGTTACTCAATTCGACCGTTACATATATATTTTTCTTTGATACATGTATATTCGGGGATAACTTCGTCGTTTATGAACCAATTTTGATAATTCTTTTTTTGTTGGAAAGGAGATATCCCAAGTGTGGTAAGATGATCTGATGATAGAATCCCTGGGAAATCGAGGGAAACTCTCGAAAATCATAGTGACGACTAGTGCGTTTGTTAATTTTTTTCGCCTACTTGTGTTGTATTACTTGTCGATGTAATTTAAGTCGTTTTTTTTCGTTTGCGAGCAAACACAATTATGTTGCTTAGGGTCTAGTCCAGTCCTTAAATCTAATAAATGGCAAAGTTTTATTTACTATTTTTATGCATATGTTAAAAAATATTTATACAACTAAATAAAACTCTAAATGAATAGTAAATAAAATTCTAAATATTATTTAAATAGAATATAAAAATGCAAAACGGAATTATTCTAACAATAAAATCCGTGACAAAAGAACACCAACTAATTAGTTCTCTTGTAATTAAAACAGGCTTTGAGTCCTGAAGTAACGTAACTCGCACATTTCAGATGTGTTTTTTATTTTAACGGTAAAAACAACTGAGTAGTGGAAACATTTGGCACGATCATTAAAAGCTGGCTAAGATTAAGTTTAAAAAGTAAAAAGGGGTTTAGGTCAAATAACTAGCAATTAACGGTAAGCACAGAGTAGTAAGCCTCAATTTTCATCTATATTTAAACACCTATAGATAAATCCATAACTTGAATTAATGAATTTTTTTGTTAACCGTACGCACGGTCACTCTCGCGCCTTCAGATTGGTCACTCACACAACTAAGGGCGCCACGTGCTCTTAGATTGCAAGATCTAGATACGAGATAATAACATGCTTATGCAAAACCTTTGCAAGGCCTTCGATACAGGTGACCAGCCCACTGCTACTTCAACTTGCTAATTCTGTGGGCTATGTCGGTTACTTTCGTTATCTCACGGATAGTCTAATTTCTAATCCTATCTTTGTGAAAGACCCCAAGCATCGTCTGTTCCATTGCACGATGAGTGACTTTTTAAGTTGTGGACTAGTCCTTTCGTCGGTGTCCACGTAACGGCACCGTATGTTAAAACAGGCAGGACGTGTTGATCGAAGACTTTTGTCTTCAAGCATTGTGAAATTTTTCAATCGAAGACTCAACGAAGCCTGCCAAATGCCGCCTAGTCAACCGAATCCTCCTATCGGTCTTCTTTTCGAAATAGTTTCGGCCTAGTTGAATGTTATGACTTAAGTAGACAAAATCCTGAACAACTTCGAGAAGGGTACCATCGACCGATACCGGTCCCGGTATGACTTGGTTATTAAACATAGCTATCGTTTAGTCCAAATTTTTCATCGAGATCGATTTGTCAGGAGAACTCATTTAAGCCGCCCAGCATTTGGTGTAGCTACTCGAACGTCTCCGCAAAGATGACGATATTGGGCGAAACGAAGGTGAGAGATGTATTCGTTGTTTATGTTAATGCCTCGCAGGAGGGCTGCGGCCCCCTTTCCCCAATCCTATCTGTCCCTATCCCTAGTCTGTTGGGGCCAGTGCCCTGTGTCGCAGTGTTTAGGGAAAACTGGTACCCGATGCTGGTTAATGAAGTGGACTGTAATTCTTCGTATCGTATACTGTTGTATATAAATTTAACAAAAATATAAAACTATGGACGCTTGGCGTCGCGGATAAAAAAATAGTAATGTTGGCTCGGCGTCGTGGATGACAATTCAATTCGTCGCCGCTGTACTCGCACCATCGACGGTGCTCCTCGCCGCCTCCCGTCGCCCGCGCCCCACGCGATCATCAGGCGCGCACGTACTCTAACATAGTCTTAAACAGTTTTGGTGATATTACATCTCCCTGTCTTACCCCGCAACGAAGAAATGTGGGTCTTGTTGTCATGTCTTGGATATTGACGGTCATCGTCGCCACGAAACAATTTTATCGATAATTATGATTTATTTATTATTAAAAACAAACAAAAGCTTATTTTGCAATTTTCTGAAAAGTAATAATACTGATAAATAATTATCCAGAAATATATATAAAGAAGAATGTGATGTGTCTCTACGCTGTGAATGTATCGTACTTATCGGTAAATGCGTCTAGATTTACAATCACGTAATACATTGTTGACGTTGACGCTTGTCGGGTGTTTGATTCAATGATAATAATTGTGTTTACCAAACGAAAAAAAAACCGACTTCAATTACATCGACAAGTAATACAACGTAGGTAGACGAAAAAATAGTCAAGTAAATACGCATTATCAAAAACCACTCCAAAAGTTGTAATCAGATCTCGATGAAATTTAAATGTGACCACAAGATAAACATCGGCTTTCGATTAAATTAAAAATCATCAAAATCGGTACACCCAGTAAAAAGTTATGCGAATTTCTAGGGTTTCCCTTGATTTCTCTGGGATCCCATCACCAAATCCTGGTTTCCTTATCATGGTACCCCACTTAAGATACCTCCTTTCCAACAAAAAAAAAAAAAGAATTATCAAAATCGGTTCATAAACGATGAAGTTATCCCCGAACATATATATACGGTTGAATTTAGTAGTCTCTTCCTTTCGAAGTCGGTTAAAAATCGATTTAACACAAAATTACACATTTTCTATAGCAGAAACTAGCACTTAGGTACTTGAAAGATGTGCAAAATAACTATATTATATATAAACTTAATTTTATTTCACTCTGTGAATCACAAAATATAAACAAATAATATCAGAAGAGAAATTAAAAGAGACTAAATTTAAGTACTTAAATTGACTCAAGATGGGAAGGAATGGACGAAGAAAAATCACGTCTTTAATTACCAGCGAGACACACAAATTATGCATAATCTTACAGTTTTTGACGCAACATTTGTGTTTTTTACATTTTTTGATTTGTAATAGAGTAAAGCCACACAAGTGTCATAGCGTATGTAAGCAATATTCGTGCTCTAATGTTAAAATTATTAGTATATACAGGCAAAAATAAAACGAAAGAAAATAAAGTCCTAAAATAAATGTGCTCCATCAATTAAGACTTTTTGATTCCATCTTCATGATAAGAGTGCTACGATTTAACCTGATTAAAATTCGGCGGATCGAATGAGGTCATGCGAAATTGTAAGAGTTCCTACTGGAAACCTTATAAAAGATTAGAATAATCTTAATCGATGATATTACATTTCAAAAGATTGAAATGATATTTCAATTAAATAATGGTTTGTTGGTACCATTTTACCAAATGTATGTATAAGTCATCAATGGCGTCGAAAAGTAGGCAACCTAGACTCGAGACAAAAGTCCTACCACGACTCTAGAGAAAGGAGCAGAAAATTTTATATTTGCATTGAAATCAATTGAAGTAGAATAGTCTCACTTGTAACTTTTCTTTGTCTTTTTAATATTATAGTTAACATTTTTAGTGTAAATAAATAATCAACAATAAATAGTTCTTAGTTTCTCATACTGATGTCGGGACTCGCTAGATGTGGCCACCCCACGCCGCATCTCTCGATATTGGTTTATTAAGATACTCGTACATAATGATATATAGTGTAAAGCCGGGGCGGGTCGCCAGTTAAATAAGCTTTATGCATTAACATAATTACACACATCTTTATAATTGTGCAAAATTCACCTCCACGCATGATGTAAAGTTCAGCAAGTTTATGCAAATAATCTCAAACGCGTTTAAATACAAAGGAATGTCGTCATTTTGAACTTTATTAAACGCAGTCATTATCTCACTCCTCAATTCATCTTCCTTCGAATACTGTGTAAGGGAACACGTGTTTTGAGTTTACTACGCCAATAAATAATAACAATGTGGTAACAGTTGAAGACTACCTACATCGGGTTTTAGACAGACTTAACTGCTGATAAACTATAGCCTACTTGTAAAACGTGTGTACCTATAAATAAGCATTATAAGTTGCATGATATACAAAAAAGAGCACGGGGTGCAAAGTCTGTTAGTGTTGTCTTACATAGAAAAAAATAGAAATCGACTTGGGAATGTGTTGCCAGGAATTAATTGGCTAAATATTTGACAAACTTGAATATCAGTAAGTTAAGTTACGTACTTACGTGGTAACGAGTACGGACGTGAGTTGTTTAAAAAGCCATTGTTCTGTGGGTATAATTGTTATGTAATCAATTTATTGCAATTACTTTTAATAACTATATATTATCCATTATCGTAGGGTAACGGGAAAATAAGTCTTTACGTGGATTTTAAACAAGATTAACATGTAATTCTTTGATAATTAATATAATATCACTCCAGTATTACCTTATATATATATTTAAATAAATAAATACAATACTTACTTTTATCCGCGCTTATGCTTAATATTACTCTTATAATCATTATACAATGTTTTGTGTCCCGTTCGTCCCAATCTACACCTTCACATACTAAACAGATATAACTTAAAAAGAATAAAAAAGGACAGGAGATTTTTAATTAGCTTGTTAAATAACCAAACAAAGAAACACAACTTTGAATTTTATATCTTTAAATTGAGTGAAGATATAAAAGATTTGAGGTAGGCTACAGTAGATAATATTTTTCTGTAAATTTGGAGCGGCGCAGCTGGGGAAGAACTTCAACCTTACCGAACCACAGACAAATAACAAGCTCTTAAGAGATCTTTGGTAGGATCGGATCTAGAATCTGCAATGCGCTTACAATGCTCCTTGTATTGTAAGTATTCATAGGGTAAGGTACTCTTTTACTATAAGGCGGGCTGTACCCTTGTTTGCTACCTTCGAAATATATAAAAATAATTTGTGTTTCAATTCAAACAGTTAATTAAAATTTTCCAATACTTTGTTTTAACTTTTAAAACATTAAAATTACACAGTGTTATACGTTAACCACAATCATTATTCATTTAATTACTATTATTTTCAATTTTGAAACGCGGTCAGAAATTAACGATTTCGCAGTAATCGAATCTGTTTGTATAATTGTCACAAAGGCGTTGTTAAACTACGCACTGAATTGTTGTGTAAAGTTTTTTTTAGACGGGATCCCGTAATGTAGACACATTTAATGAAGGATATTACTTATATTATTATTACTTATATTAGTTTTTGATTTAAGTATTATGGTTACATAGAAATACTGTATATAGAACTTAAACCTAACACATTATTTAAAAATAAAATAAAGTAACGCTGACTAAATCTTCTTATCTTTACCGTATCAAATGAATTATAACTACGTGAGTACACTTTTATGAAAACTATAAACAGCATGTAAGTGTGAGATCAAAGTCACGTAAATGTAAAAATAAATGGACCGATGATCTACGTAAGATCGAGGTGGGGGCTGGATAAGGACTACGGAGAACCGGACAAGTTTGGCGCAAGCTTGGGGAGGCCTACGTCTAGCAGTGGACTTTAATATGCAGATGCGAGCGAAGTATTTTTTGTATAGAGATCTTACTCTTGACACGTATACCTCCATCAACCATTTTTCTCAAATGTTGACTCATTTTTTTTCTTTTATCGTAATTCAAGTTAAATTCAATCACTATGAGCTTACTGTCCTCAAATTTTGATTTTGATTTTATTTATTAAAAAATAATAAAAATACGGTTCATAAAAAGAATGAAAAGGTAGGAAAAGTGTAAAGAATGTTTAAATCGAAAATAGTTACATATCAGCTAAGCCAACTGTTATTGTAGTCGGTACAAAATTTGTAAACGTGTTTCTGTTTTTACTCATCATTTATTACTTGTATGTCTTTATATTAAGGAAAAAGTGAATTAAATTGTATTTACAATGTTGTAAACTTTAAAGTGGATATTGATTCAGATTTATTATCAAAACATTCTCAGTAAGGTACATTTACCAAACGCTTCAGCCTGTAATATGCTGCTAGGCATAGATAGGCATTTTCCTCATGTAGTCGAAGGATCAGAGCTTAATCAACCACGCTGCTTCAATGCGGCTTGGCGGATATATTCCCTACTGTAACGATCGCTATCAGGTGTACATGATAACAACCGGAACCGACAGCTTAACGTGACCTCCGAGGCACGATGTGGAGACTCACAAGGACTAATAACCAGACCGGAAATAAATATTTGTATAAACACAAAAATCCACCCCAAGCGGGAATCGAACCCACGACCGTCGGTGTTTTGTCGCCGCCGACTCAGCACACGCACCATTACATCAGAGCGGTCGTCCAAACGTCTTTAGTAAATCTTAATATATACCACGTAAGGATGGTTAAACGAAAAACTGGTATTAAATTATATTTTGGTTCTTTCATCCAACTTTATTCGGCGACTTTAATAATGCAGAAATATCACACATAAAAAAATTTAAATTCGTATGGTCGAATCGGGCGAAAATGTATTTGCTTTGGATGACAGCAACACAATGCCTACATGATCTCTAAAGATAGCGGGTCTCCATGATATGGGTATTAAAGTAAAGAGGATGGTGAGAGGACTACATAAAAAAAACCTATTTCAATTTCCTTTTCTACCACCATGATATGGGTATCAAATTAAGTTTACTTATAGCGTACAAACAACATAAGGCATCAATATGTGTTTTCTCGCAAACGGAAAAAACCGACTTCAATTACATCGATAAATTATGCAATGTATGTAGACGACCCATTATTAAAGATAACTCAAAAAGTACTTGTCAGGTCTTTATTAAATTTAAACGGGACTACAAGACTCCAATAAAAAAATAATTATCGAAATTATTTTATGAAGTTACAAGTTCTGAGGTAATGCATATAAAAATACAGTCGTATTGACCAGACCTTAAATGCTAAAACCTTGTCCTTTTTCGAAGTCCGTTTAAAGATGATAAAAATATATTTAAAAAGTCATTGATGATAATAACATTGATTCATCACTTTTGTATAATACATATTTAAATAAAAATTCTTTTACATATTCACCTATATTTCGCGTGAAGAAAATACTGAATTCGCGTTAAGAAAATACTGAAACCACTACTGTCAAATCGGGTCAAATTAAAAAGTTTGTTTTGAGCTTCAGACAAGGTGTTTAATTTACTAAAATTTAATTCGTCAAGAGGCGTAACTAAGCTAGGACAGCGATAAGTTACTATTTTCTTAACACGAATAACTAATACAATAAATAAATTTTAACCAAGATAATGTTCACGGTATTTTGTTTATGCATATGTGACGGGTTATATAGACTACAGTAAAACATTGAAAGAATTTTTATTAAATAAAGTTAGGCGTTATATTCATATAGAGCGAAGATATTTCGTGCAAAAAAAATGGAGTCAAACTCGTTCTTTATTTATAGCTCTATATGTTGCACTGTACGTTTTTCTTGAAAGTCGTTGAACTGGAATAGAATCTTGTTAGCATTTTGGTTAGACCACGTATATCTGAACTCTTAAATTTTATATTAAAATAGTTTGAGTGCCGTTGCGGTGTATGAGCGAGTTCACACCATTTGTTTTTGAGTCACTTTCGAAACTCATCGCTGTTTTATTTATAAAGAAAAAATACGCATTATCAAAGATTACTCCAAAAGTTTAAATGTGACCACATGATAAACATCGGCTTTCGATTAAATTAAAAATCATCAAAATCGGTACACCCAGTAACAAGTTATGCGGATTTCTAGGGTTTCCCTCGATTTCTCTGGGATCCCATCACCAAATCCTGGTTTCCTTATCATGGTACCACACTTAAGATACCTCCTTTCCAAAAAAAAAGAATTATCAAAATCGGTTCATAAACGACGAAGTTATTCCCAATAATACATAAAAATAAAAATAAAAAATCTATATCTATATATTTATAAAAGCGAAAAGCGTCCAAATAATACATCGTAATCGATATATATAAAAGAGAAAGGTCACTGACTCACTCATCACGAGAACTTAAAAAACACTGGAGGGTCCATCCATCCACGATGGACAAAGATGAATTTGGCAGGGAGGTAGATTATAGTTAGTAGACGACCGCTAAAAACGCTACGGGCACAGCTAGTATATATATATAGGGTCGCACTGAGTAACCTACCTTTTTTTTGACGTTGGTTAAAAAAGAAAACAAAAAACTGAAATATAACTATACCAAGAAACACCAATGAAATTTAGTACACGAAAACACAATGTGATAGTTCAAGAGTATACAGATATATACAGTATCGTATATTACTTATATACAAACCCCTGCATTGTATTACACTATGCATGTAAGGTTGTTTGTTAACCAATTTAATAAATCAAGCAAACACGCGCTCGCTAGCGCTAGAGAAACGTTAGTTTGTCCTCCGTTTATACAGCCAATCACACAATTCAATTAAGTTAAAAGCAAATAGTACACTCGATGCTGTCTGTACAAATATGAATTTATGTAGCTTCCACCGGGTTCAATGCACGCAATAATAAAATTCAACCCTGCAACACCGACGAATGTATATCGAATATTTTCGAATTTTCTTACGGAGTAATGAATGAAATGTGTATGTGAATCTTACTGTCGAAGTCAGAATGTTGGCAAATCTTATTATATACTTGTAAATCTTACTTTTTACTATCAGGAGTTGGAGAGTCAGGGTTTGTAGGAGATGATTATAAGGAATTTTACCGTCAGTTTGACTCATCCTAGATTTTACTAGAAACGTGTGGTTGTTATAAAAATTCCTTATGATAATAATTTAATAGCGAAACTTATTGAAATTAACAGCGCTGCGAAATGAGCAGCCTCATAACGTTGGAGTATCAAAATGTTTATAGGTCCCTTTTGGTGATCAGATTATATCTCTGCCTATGGCTTGCGAGATACTAGTTTTTGTTATTAAAATCAGATGAACCTCTTCTCTTTTGAACGCGAACTCACGCAGTAATATCCTAATACTGTGATAGACAAGTAGCAAGATAGTCATTAAGGGGGTGATCTATGTCAAAACATGTACAAGCGAAAGAAGTCACGTTTAAAGCTAGTTTACAAAAAAAATACTTAATAAAAACACACTTGTAATGTAAAAAGCTAATTAAAACGTTCCGTTATTTAAAAAGAAACAATGCTATCTAAAAAAAGATAAATAAAAACTAGAATAAGCCACGAAGAAATAGATTCACGTAAGTCGCTTCGTAAGTCTTTTATTATTAACGCGGGCGCCATGGGAAATAGAACACCGAGCGGATGCTCGACCCTCCTTCCATTTTCTTAAACTTGACCCGTATACCTACTGATGAATGTTTTTTGGAAATCGATACCGTTCGAAATACTTTTTTAATTTAATTAATTTGAAGAGAACGAAAAATACTATTTCAGAGAAACTAAAACTTTGTTAAAGTTTTCGCTCCTGTCCTTATTACTCTTATTACACTCTTCTTTACTTAAGTTGCTAATTATATTATAAAACTTAACTACTAAGCGTGTTGAGAAAACTTAGACACAGTACTATTTCAATTTACCATTTCATTTCAAATGTTTTATTCCAATTTATTTATAAAGAGGAAACCAAAACAAATATATAATTTATTCTCATTAACGCAGTAACCTTTAAGAATGAGACTTTATCTTGGACCATTAAAGCAGTACGAGAAGCAAAGATTATAGAATATTTTATGTAAAGAAGCACTTAATACTTCTTGGATTTTTATACTTTATTTATAAGAATATCCAAAGTTTCTTTGTAGAGCATTTTTATGGATCATATTAAGGAGGGAATTTATATCGTCATCCGCTGAAATTGAGCCCCCAAAGAATCTACATAAAAATAACGTAGATGTATGTCGGGCGGGCGCAGGTTAAGGTTATAATTTAAGAAAAACAAATTTTATTGCGAAAATATATATTTAACGATATTAAAGTTTCTTGTTGAAAATAAACAAAGAATGGACTTTTCCTAGCATTGGTTACTACATTTACAAATATTAAAATTGTACGATTTTATAGGAAAAAAACATAGACTATCAACGGTTTGGTTAAAATAATTTATTTCATAGCCAAATACAATCTTGACAGCAGAGATTTTAAAAAGATATGATTAATTTTAGTTTTTGTTAATGAGTTTACTTTTTGTCACAAATATAAGTTACGACTTTTCTTTACAACATTTTCCCGCTGTGTTTTTGTTACTGTATTGTAAACGTATACATGATAGACTATAAAATTGTGTACCGGTTCTATTTGAATTGATTAAGCTATTGTTAGGCAAATTTATAGTTATGAGACTTAAAGGAATCTCTAGAGAGTTTTAAGCATTGCCAAGTAACCTTTCCTTAACCTCCTCCTCCTCATTACTAAATATAAAAATGTTTTGACCACATGTTTCGTAATAGCTGGTAAAAACATTTCGCCTCAGCCTGTAATATCCTACTACTGGGCATAGGCCTCTTTCCCCATGTAGGAGAAGGATCAGAGCTTAATCCACCACGCTGCTCCAATGCGGGTTGGCGGATATATTCCGTACTATGAGTAACGATCGTTATCAGGTGTACTTGATAACAACCGGGACCGACGGCTTAACGTGCTCTCCGAGGCACGGTGGGGAGACCCACAAGGACTGCACAAACACCCAAACCACGGCAAACACCTGTATGGCCAATACAAATGTTTGTCATGTGCTGGGATCGAACCCGCAACCGCCAGCGCAACGGGTACAATCCATGGCTATAACCGTTGCGCCAACGCGGCGCAACATTTAGTGTATTATAAAAGTAGATGTTAGTATTTTGCAAATAATTAGATTAGATATTTCTTTTGTTGATTTTTCTGACACCACAGAATTTCATAGAACACAATTTGTGTTAAAGGACAAACAATCTAGGCCATAAAGGGAGAGGGTTTGATTTTCTATGGTCAAAAAAATAAGCCGGTTTCCTTAGGCGCAGTGTACCGAAGGGTTCGTTAAAATTAAGTCGGACAGATATGTGACGCAGTGACAAGGGTCGACTTAGGGCTATTGTGCTTATACTGCCTCAGTTTATACAGTGTTATGTAGAATTCTATCCGGGAGTGATATTGAGAGGGATGATAATTTATTATAGAATGTCGTGCGGTCCAAGTCTTCTGACATGAATAGATAGCTTTAGGTATACATAACATGTTTATAATAATTTAATGAAATTTCTTTGGTTCACTAATTATTTTATTTTAGTTTTTACTGTGAATGTCCGATCACGAGGTATTTTTTAAAAATTGTTATACATGTTCATCAGAGTTATTTGTTTTTGGATTTTTTTTTGAACCAATTTTATAAATGTGGTTTAGATATTCAAAACTTTATGTATATCTATTGAATGTCTTCTGCAGACTACATTATCCAATAAAAAACGCTGCATAGAGTTTTTTGAAGTATTTCACAAGCAGTTTTTTCTGAATTTAATTTCTCCTTGTTAGTTTTTTTATTAGGCTTAGTTTTTTTTTTATTGCATATACATGCTGATCTATTCAATATTCACTTCGTTGTGAGAAAAGAGAAAATCGGGAAAGTACGTCAATCAACTTAAATAAAACGTTTCTCACACGTTTTAAATTTATTTTTAAGTTCTGATTTTTACACCCTTGAATGTTTTTTTTTGTGAATTCAAAAGCCAAGCTGTGCAATTCAAAGGCGAAACACATTTACTCCACGGTAGAATATTTTGATTTTCAAATAACTAAAATATATAACCAATAAGCAATTTGGTATATCTCAACATAACATACAATATACTGGCATATGTTTAAAACACTCATGTATTACCTTGTTACAACACAACAAAACAAGGCGTAAATCATTGAAATTTATAAATTTTAAGATCTTTTGCCGCCAACCCGCATTGTAGCAGCGTGATGGATATATTTTTAAATAATATTTACTTACCAAATACTGCCCTTCACAATTAAAATCGTATGAAAAAATAAATAATAATATTCAAACTTAATAAAATTATACAATAATAAAATTAAATTATACCTCTTTTTTTTTAATGCTATCATTTTTCTACAAATAGTTTACGAAACTATTTGCGGTTAGATCACATATATAAAAAGTGGTTTGTTAATGAAATATTATTTTTGTATTAAATTTTTTTTGGTAAATGCTTAAGTAGAAAAGTTTGATTATTATTAATTAAGACGTTATACTCACTCGTACATGAAAGTGACGTATAAATTGTTTTGTTAATGAGATTTAATTATTCCATGATCAAAAGCAAAAATGAAACATTTATTCATATATATTATGTTCAACATAAAAATGTAATAAAATATATAAAAACATCTCTGAATATAACCTTTACAGTTCATCGCCGGCAGCAATCATTGCGTTTGACATAATTTTAATTAAGAACACCGACTTCTTCCCAAAGCAACGAAATAATAATATGTCATTTTAAATAAAATATACTTTACGTTAATAAATAATAATGTAATTTTTACCTAGATATATTTTATCTTAAACTTTACTTAAAAGAATATCTCTGGGAAAAATTGTCAATGTATAAATGGTGTCTTACAGTTGGACAAAGAATTGAGCTAAAATAATTCTATTTAAAGATAAATTAGACGAATTCAAATTTGAATTATTACGAAAGCTTGATACATTAACTGTTTTAGCCAGTATTGGTGCAATATAACGAAATAAATCTAGTTTAAACAGGAATTAACTTTAAATTATACAGAACAAATAATAAAATGTATTATTCTAGACAAAACCATTAATAACTTTCGACAGCAGCCTTCTCGTTCTACTTGCGTTATGCCGGCAACCATTAGCGCTCGTCATCAAGGAAAATCATTTGTTTTCCGTATTGGCAAAGCAATAACATTTGTTGAATTGTGTAGCGAGCACGACGCCAACCAAGAGTAACGTTATAAGAAGCGGTTTTCTCAGTCTTCGTTTTGGCGAAAATCCAAAAACTTACTAATGGGGTCACAGGCAAAGCTGTTCAAATGAGTTACGGGCTTGGGTGTGGAGCGTAGATACGTTCTAGGTTGTTGAGAACCCAATTTTCTTGGCTGACATTGTTGTGCCTGCAATACTATCTCTTAGAACTAGGAAATCGGCATAGTTTTACCTGCGTTTAAAGCCTGCTTTGTCATAATGATATTTTTATCATATTTATCTTTTGTTTGTAAAGTCTTTTTAAGATAAATTATATTTAAATAAAAAAAAAAAACAAAACCAACTAACTACTCTGTCGTTACATTATAATTGAGAGTTATACACATGTCGAAAAATAAATAAATAAATGAAAGTTTTTTTAAAATTATTATTATTATTAATAAACAAAGGTTACGTAAATTCTTTAGGGAGTTTAAATTTAATTTGTTTTATTAGTAAGATTACTTTACGTAGAAATGTACGTAGCACCTCAAAGCGTACGAACGCTTAGATGAATTCCCTATTCAAGAAAGGACGCTTATGCGATTCGTCTTTGTTGTTAAGGAACTGGCAAACCCGGTTTGGAAAATGCAATCTTCAAAGGGATTCTTAAAATGAACCACGCATTGATTATTACGGTTAATGAATAAAACATTAGGAGTATCCAGATTTATTTTGTATTTTTAAATATGTATGTATCCGACCGAATTTCGGCCATGGCGACCACTTCGACCCCTTACAGGGCTAGGCGCTGGTGCGCACGGAGATGGCTTATATAGCCGATTTTTGCAGTAAACTCCCTTGCACAAAGTGGGCAAGTGAGCTTACCGCTCTCATAGTTAAAGTGAATGGCGGCGAGTGGACGGTCCCTGAGCTCATCGCGCTTGGCGTCGAGGTCAGCTAGTCGCTGCTCCTCAAATTCACCAGTACGCTCCCTCACGATCTCGCGCCATTCCGGTCGCTGTGCTGCCAAACTCTCCCATCGAGAGGGCTCTATATTGCATCTTTTCATGTGACGTTTCAGAACATCTTTGTATCTGAGGAGTTGTCCACCATGCTTTCGCTGGCCTTCCTCCAGCTCAGAGTAAAAGATGCGCTTCGCCACTCTCTCCTCCGACATCCGTGATACATGACCGCACCACCGAAGTTGGCGACGCATCAAATATGCCTCAATGCCACCAACATTGGCCCGTCTTAGAACTTCGGTATTACGTACCCGATCGGACCATCTGATCTTCATGATGGTGCGCAGGCATTTAAGGTGGAATCGATCGAGAGTGCGTATATGACGACGATACACACACCAGGTTTCGGAAGAGTAGAGAAGGTTTGGCAGCACGATCGACATATAAACCGAGATCTTAGTAGCCAGCTTAAGGTCATGCGAGCAGAAGACCTTGGAACACAGCTTTCCAAATGTTGCAGCTGCAGCACTTATCCTGCTGTTGATCTCGGCATCAAGGTCACAATTAGCTGTTATAGTGTTCCCCAGATAACGAAATTTATCGACCTGTTTCAGCACATCCTCACCAAGCTTAATGGTCAGTGTCTCCCGACCATGGATGTCTAGAGACATTACTTCCGTCTTTTTAACATTGATCTTTAGGCCGAATTTGCAACATGCTTGGTGGAAAGCGGACATCAGCTGTTGCAGGCCGTCTGGGGATTCTGCCAAAAAGCACAGGTCATCAGCGTACATGATCTCTGTGATCAATGCATAAGAGACTTTGGTGCGCGCCTTAAGTCTAGCTAAGTTGAAAAGACTGCCATCAGTGCGAAAGCGAATGCGAACTCCTTCAGAAACAGCTTGTAGGATCTCCTTGACTACTACTGCAAAGTATAGCGCGAACAGTGTGGGTGCTAGGACACACCCTTGCTTTACCCCACAAGTAACGGGAAAAAAGTCGGACTTTTCGCCGTCTACGGAGACGCAGCACTGCATATTGTCATGCAGGAGTCGCAGAAGTCTCACAAACTTCTCTGTGCATCCTAGCTTTCCCAGTACTATCCAGAGGGCTTCGCGAGGCACACTGTCGAATGCTTTCTCCAAGTCAACAAAGCAGAGATACAGCTGACGTCCCTGTTCTCTGCTTTTCTCCTGAAGTTGACGCACCGAGAAAATAGCTTCACATGTGCCTCGGTTAGGTCGGAAGCCAAACTGGGTTTCAGGCAGGATCCTTTCTGATAAGTCCCTTAGGCGGTTCAATAGAACTCTGGCAAAGACCTTCCCAGGAGCAGATAATATTGAAATACCGCGATATGAACTACAGTCAGAACGATCGCCCCGGTTCTTGTAAAGGGCACTAATACGAGACAATTTGAAATCGTCTGGGACTCGCTCCTCCGCCCACATTCGGACAAACAGTTTCCAAAGAGACGTGTGCAAATCCTTACCGCCGTACTTCAACAGCTCGCTTGGTATATGGTCAATGCCAGCTGCCCGCTTATTTTTCTGCTGTCTGATGGCGGTGACAACCTCGTCGAACGTCAGTGGCTCATCTAGCTCGATAGATAAAGGGAGTTGAGGCATTAAGCTGATGTTTCGCAGATCCGCTGATCGATCCACGTTGAATAGAGTGTTAAAGTGTTCAGCCCAGCGTTTTAATACTTCCTCCTTGCTAGTGAGGAGGTGTGAACTGTCTAAAGACCTCAGAGGTACTTTTGCTCGGCAGGAAATACCAAGCAGCTTTCGCAATTCGCAGTAAAACTCCCGAAGCTGATTAGTGTCAGCAAGCCACTGCATTCGACAAGCTTTGTCACGCCACCACTTATCTTTTATCTGACGAGACAGCTTGCGCAATTCTTGGTCACTCGCTTTGACCGCCGCAATGTTTCCGCCTCTTCTACTGTGCTGTCGCAAGAGTTCCCGATGTTTGTCGAGTGCTGCCCGGAGAGCCTCATTGTTGTCATCGAACCAGTCTTCACTACGCCGGTCTTTGGTGCCCAATGCAGCTAACGCGGTTTCCATAATATGACTAGACATAGCTCCCCAAGCAGCACTGACATCATCCGTCTCATTAGCAGGCAACAGATTTCCCGATAAGGCTTCGGCATATTGTTTTCTAGCCTCGCAGCACTTTAGCCTATCCACGTTTAAACACACAGGCTTTTTCTCTATAGATCTACGAGGCCGGCGGAGGCGGAGTCTTAGCTTGGTGACAATGAGTCGATGGTCAGTCCAACAGTGCGCACCTCTCATAACACGGGTGACTTGTACTTGACTGATATCTCGTTGCCGTATGATGGCGTAGTCTATCAAATGCCAGTGTTTAGACCGCGGGTGCATCCAGGTTGTCTTGTGCTTAGCGGCAAGCCGAAACATAGTGTTCGATATCGCAAGGTCGTATTGAGCACATAGACTGAGCAGCAACTGACCATTGCTGTTCATGTTGCCGACTCCATGTCTGCCCAGAACTCCAGGCCAAGCCTCATAGTCTCGGCCAACTCTGGCATTGAAATCGCCTAGCAGCAATATCTGCTCTTCGCTGTTGATGTTGTTAAGGCATTGAGATAATTCCTCATAGAATTTGTCCTTGATGTCATCAGACTTGTCCAGCGTTGGTGCATAAACACTGATGACATTAAGGTAGTTGTCCGAGTCCAGGTGAAGGCGCAGCGTGGTAACGCGGTCCGTGATGTGCACAGGACATTCATGAAGTCGCTTTGTTAATTGAGTTTTGATGGCAAATCCTACCCCAGACCTACGAGGTTCAGATGAAGGGGTACCCTTCCAGAAGAAAGTGTAACCGCCCCCAACCTCCACCAGCTCTCCTTCATCAGCGAGATGTGTTTCGCTGAGTGCAGCCACATCGACATTATAACGAAGAAGTTCACGAGCTACTATAGCGGTTTTGCGTTCGGGGCAGGCGTTGCCATCTCGGTCAATGAGCGTTCTTACATTCCACGCGCCAAATATCATGGTAGGCGGTTTCATGATTGTTTTACTCTTTCTGTTACGTCGACCACGAATTAGATTGATGCAGTGGCAGCCGCGGTTACTACCACTTTCCGGGTTGGGACGAGCCTTTTTTTAGGGCACCTTTTCTAGCCCCCTCCTCGGCTGAGCGAGGAGAGCAGTGCCTCCCTAAATAGGGCTGCTCTGTCACCCCAGGTGCTGCCGAGTTCGCATTGTCGTCCCATACTTGCAATGCGAAGGCGACCAGGACGTGTATTCACGCCCCTGGGGCCGCCTATGTGTAGGTATCAGACAAAGCCCGGCTCGCATCCCGCCGGACCTCTCTACCTCAACCCATCGCCATAGGACTTAGCGTACACGGAGTCCATGAATCGGAAGCAGTCAACTGCGCAGGATATATTAAGGTGCGCAAGCGTTCGCGCATACGCAGGCGCACACACTCGTCCTCCCCCTCCCTAATTCAGTGGAACGGTGAACCGATACGACTGTGGAAGAGGTCGGATGATGTGTCTGGCCGACGGTAACTGTACGCCCTCTGCCGTCGCCCTAGGCCATCACCTTGCCTTGCTGAATCGCCGAGTGTACCAAACCCCTTCGCAATATCTACATTGGGTTGCCACCCTCGCCGAAGCAGACTTTCAGTGGGGATACTACTGTCTCGACGGGAGGGGGCCAGAGACAGTAGCAGCTCGGGAAGCCGGGGTCGCATACCCGTATACCACAATACAACTTTCGACAGAAGTTGCAGTGGTACCCCTGACTGCAATTTTTATTACATTTTTAAATATACATATTATTCAAATTAGAAAATAGCGTCAAAATTTGTAATACTTTGCTTTGCGATTATTTTTAGCCAATTTCCAAAATAAGACAAGGTTCTCAATTCAACTTTATTTTATTTATGTATGTTACCTCAGCATAGCAGATTTAACAAGTGATTTTTGAGCTATGTCTACTTAATAATGCGTATTTACTTGATTATTTTTTCGAAGGTTCTCAATTCAACTTTATTTTATTTGTGTATGTTACCTCAACACAGCAGATGCGACGAGTGTCTTTTGAGTTATGTCTACTTAATAATGCGTGCTTTTTGAGTTATGTCTACTTGTTAACGACTTTTTTATAATCTTTGATAACGGACATTTACTTGACTATTTTTTCGTCTTCCTACGTTTCATTACATGTCAATGTAATTGCAGTCATTTTTTTTGTTTGCAAGCAAACACAATTGTTTTATATAAACAATCGCTTTGGTGTAGTCGTGCGAGTCGTCGCCTTAAACACCGACGGTTTGCGGGTTCGATTCGCGTTCGGGATGGATATTTGTATTTGTACAAATGTTTTTTTTCCGGTTTGGACGTCTGTTCGTGTGAGTCTCCTCACCGTGCCTCGGAGAGCCCGAGGACGAAGCTGTCAGTCCCGGTTGTTATCATAAATACCTGATAGCGATCGTTAGTCATAGTAGAGAACATATCCGCCAACTTGCAGTGGAGCAGCGTGGTGGATTAAGCTCCAATCCTTCACCTACATGTAGAAAGAGGCCCAGCAGTGGGATGTTACAGGCTGAACTGCTTTCGATAATTATTGGAGCTCAACGTACGACCCGCTATCGTTCCTACATAACTAAGTGGTACTAGGTTTTGAGTCCACTTCGTTGCAATGGCGGTTCGTTTTATTGCATTTGTAAATGAAAACAAAGTAGTGATAGCGCGTTTTACCAGGGCTACAAAAAGCCAGAAGAGAGCCATTATAGTAGGATTACTGACGATAAAGTGCGCTACATTATACGAGCGAACAGGCAAAAGTCACACAATTTAGATGAGAAATGGTTTATATGCTGTATCGTTACGTATGTTCCGTGCCTTGCGCTCCACACAGTTATCATTAACCATAACCGACATATAAATTCGACATTTCCGTATGTATACTAATATTATAAAGCTGAAAAGTTTGTTTGGTTAAACGCGCTAATCTCAGGAACTACTAGTGTAAATTGTAAAATTATTTTGTGTTGTACAGCCGATTTACAGAGGAAGCTATAGGCAATGTTTTTTTCTGAAATTAACGCAGGCGAAATAGGCGCGACCACATCTAGTAGAAAAATCGTATCTGCATCGGCTGTTATAATAATTTTTCTCGTATTATGAAAAGAAAAAATTTAAATGCTTTTGATCACCAAAGGGAAAAAATAAACGAGGTAAAGTCGAAAACTGTCAACCACAATCTGCTACCCGTTGCCATCAAAAATGCCAGCCGCTGTCCCAATCGTCAACCAAAACGCATTTTGCAAGTTTTCATTTTCCAAAGGATAAATATTCGGGTGATGCATTGATGGATGAGTATATCAGCCTTTAATATAACTTGCGTTTATAAAGAAAACTCTCACATAATTGGTTTAGCTGCGTTGTTTGACGTAAGTCGGTCCAGATTATGCTATAGAGAGAGTCTGATATATTTTAAAAAGCAGATAAAAGAGATGTGCTGGACAGTAAATATATCAGACGGACAAGGGTATTCATCTTGAGGATGCGGAACGCCCAACCTTTAAACGATTTACGAGGGGAACGGACGCTCCGCTGGTAAACACAAACGGATCGAGTATAGACATATAAATAACCAGACTTTTATGCGCCGCCCATTTATCCATAATAGATAGATAGGGAAATTTTAAACAGTTTGTAAACATACTCGGTCAGGAAATTCAAATCGTTGCATTACCTAGTATCACTTTCAAAATGTAAATTGAGCGATCACACTTTGCAGAGATTCATGCATTAAGTATCCTTTTAAAGGCAGCATATTTAAGAAGACAGTTTTAACTGGACAAAGCGGACACTGTAATTGAATTGGCTGTCAGATACATTATAACTTTGTGTTAACTTTATCGCAAAAACGGTTTTTGATACATTATATGTTTTAAAAATTCCTTTGTTGTATGTATGTAAGTTGTACAGTGTGATACGATATCGTAAAGTTTTGTACGCTTTATTTTATCTTAAGCAACAAAACAAGTATTATTATTATTATTATTTTAACAATTAACAATAGTTTATTAAACATTATACATATTTACAATTCACAACTTAAGAACTAAATATTTACAGATAGTTTTGGTATAAATCATGTCCGCGTGGAATTGTGCCAAGAATGCTGGCAGCATTTCCCCGTTGAATCGCTATGCCGATTCTCTGGGCAAAAAATGCACCAGCCCTCTTGTCACCAGTGGAGTATTAAATAATTATTTGTTAATGTATGTATGTAATTATTTTTTATGACTATTATTATTTAAATATATGTATGTCTACGTTTATGTATATGTGAATATAGTTTTTGGTGTATTGTATATATATGAGTCTTATATATAGTATATTGTATTAAATTGCACCGTGTGCCTGTTACATGTTACAAATGTTTCCTTTATAGACGGGTTGTCTATAAGGAATCACTGTCAGTAATAAGACCGCATTTGAACTTTATCCAGTATGTTTTTTTTCTCTTCTTCTTAATGTTCTTATTGTAAGTGTGAGCAATAAAGTATAAATAAATAAAAGAATGGTAAGTTGATGTTGTTGATGATGACGTTGTGTGGTTACGGCATTAAGAATATAGCCACCCCCTCTCTTCCTGTGGGTGTCGTAAGAGGCGACTAAGAGATAACACTTTTCCACTATCACCTTGGAACTTAAAAAGCCGACCGATGGCGGGATAACCATCCAACTGCTGGCTTTGAAATACACAGGTCGAAGACGGGAAGCAGCGTCTTCGGCACGACCAAGCCAGCCCTGCGGTCACCAACCCGCCTGCCCAGCTTGGTGAGCACATGAGTTCACTCCATTTGTGGCGCGAACTTGTGGAGGCCTATGTCCAGCAGTGGACTGTAATAGGCTGAAATGATGATGATGAAGTTGATGTTTAGATGAAAAAAAGAGAAATGTGAAACAAATAAAACACTTAAAAAAACGGTCAAGTGCGAGTCAGACTCGCGAGTCATCCGTCCGTCAAGGGTTCCGTATAAACAAAATTATTAAAAATATTTTTATTATATATGCTGTAACTAAAAATTTATGCTTTTCGCAATTTTGCCTTTATCTGTGCTATAAGACGTTGCTTGTATTAAATTTCAAGATTCTGAGTTCACGGGAAGTACCCTGTAGGTTTAGATTTCCTTGCGAGTGTCGAAAATTTGAAGCATAAACATGATAAGGGTTCTGTTTTTTTCGTTTTAAGGTACGGAACCCTAATTAGTGAGTAATGTAGATTGTAACAAAACGCGATTTATTTAAAACAGTAACAAACCGATATTTATTTGTTAAAATTCAGTCAAGCATTGAATATAAAAAATAAAAAAATAAAATGCTGGTCATTGTCAGTCGAGAGAAATATTAAGTCGCAATTGGTGTATTGTCTGGAGGCACAAAAGCAGCGCCATCTTCGAAACGGCCAAATTTCTCTACAGCGCACAATTTAATTCCAACGATTTTGAAATCGTTTCTTTCCAATACGTTGTGCTCACTATCTTTTATAATTCGAGTTGAATTTCTGTCAATACTTCATAATATTTTGCTGTATTTGTGACAAATATTCAATACTCACCAGGTATTTCTGATATTTGTGAATGGCGAATATTGCGAGCCTGATTGGGAGTTATTGTCGAAATGAAAAATAGTCTTGTCGAGATAATAAGTACGAAATGTATCATAAAATAAATTATTCCAAGGTATAAAAAAATTGAAATTTCATTTATTATGTATTAACATATTTTAAAACTCATTCATGGACTTAGTTCCCCGAGCGTGACTTCCCATTTGTAAACAAAAATATGACAACAGATAGGAAATTACTAAACAGCATACAACGCTCCCAAAATTTTGATGACACGCGTTAATGTGTTTTATTCACAATACTTAGAAAAAACCTCACGCGTTCACAAAGTGGGCTTTGAACTATGACACAATTTCGAGGCGTAAAAGGAAAATTTCCACGAACACATTAAAGCTTCGCGCATTGCTCCGACGTGCTAAGTAATGTAGATAAAACATTAATATGTATGAGCTTTGCTTGTTTGTGGCTAGGGCTTGGATTTTCAAACCTCTTCAATGAATAAAGAACATCCAGTCAGCTACTCTAGTTAAGGATTGCGTGACTAAAGCTAAGATGCTATCTGCTCGATAGCCGACCCTTGCTTGTTATCAGTGAACTGGCTTTAGAGCAGGAAATAAAGCGTTCTGGTCAGTAGTAATTGTTAGTGAATATTCAAGTAAAATTGAAAGTATAATACGGCAATGGGTTGGAGTACTTTGTTACAAGCTGGCGTAGGTACTCCGAGCCTTTCCTCAACCACTACCCATCACTTTTTCATTGTAAATAGTTATTTGCTGCTTGATTTTACATGAAAATTAATATCATCACCGAGGCCTCCGAAAAACATTTTAAATTTTTTTCTGTTACAATAGCATATACAATAATTTTATATTTAATAAAAAGTTGCAATTGAATTTTAAATTGATACTAATTCAAGTAACGCTGTGTGAAATCTTATTTGTATAGCGCCTTGGTTTCAGGTCCAAATGAGGAGGTATTGAATTAACATCTCAAAAGGTATTATAATAGGGATAACTTCTTTAACTTTATTTGACGTATTTGAATGATCAAATAAGACCTATTTTAATTTTATATCTATGTTATATATTTTATATCCATTTATTTTATTATGGCAGATTGTTAGAAATAATGTTAATACTGTAATCAAATTAAATTGATACTAAACTTTTATAATTCTAATGATTTAAAAATTCTATTGTTACAGAAATAACGAATAAAATATGAGGATAAAAAACCAAGGATGTATATGACGGTCTTATATCTTAAGGGTTAGTCGCGGAAATTTACAGTCTCCTTACATATGACCTGAAGCCGCGGAAGTGTAGATAACCGCAAACGTAGTGTGGTTGTACCATTTTGAATGATATCTTATTTTATTCTTGGACAGTTTATAAAACAGAGATAGGCTTTATAACATTTTTAAGCCGAATTATGATAATAAAAATATCGATACTATTTTGGGAATGCGGAGGAACAAGGTGTTGAGTTCATCGTCCGCCATTGAAAAGTGAGGATCCTCCGACCAGACAGATGTTGTGTCTGGTAGGCTGGCCCAACAGCTGTTGTCGGGTTCTTGTATATATATACTCAATCACTCTGATAACTTTGTAAAATAGCGCGATGTAGGATAAGCTAGTTTTCTCTAGTTTATATGTCGCGAGATAGATGTCGCTACACTATTAAATTATTATACGGAAGAAGTGTACTTATTCGAGTAATTATTGGCGACTGCACTAATTTGTAAAATGTTTTTTGTTTGTTTTTGTCAGGATAAAGTTTGTATGAAAAAAAAAATGATATATTCACAAAAATATTTATGGCACTACTAAGCCAGCCAGTTAGCCAGTTAGCCAGGACAACTAGTTGTTATAAATAATCAACTAAAGAAGAAAATATCAAAAAGTAGAAAATATAAACAAGAAAAACTGAAAATAATATGATTGCAGAATAGTCACATTCTTCTAAACTAGCTATTTAATCGCCATGGGAATATATCACCAAATAGGGCCTAGCGTCCATTTTGATGGTAAATTGAATCCGAATTGAGGACAATCTCGTTTAAGCCCCCTGTAAATAGCGAATTGTAAATAGGTAGGGACGTGGAAAACATTTAAGGGCCTATCCACCCTTTTGCCTTTCTGTAAATTAAATAAGAATGTGCTTAAGGAAGCGACACTGCCAGTATTTAGTCCTCACTCGTTAAGTTTTTATTTACGTTTAATTTGGTAAAATACTCGATATTGAAAATTGAAAAGCATTTATTTTAATTTTAAATGATTTACTAGCATTTGATTGTGATGTTTTTCATTCCGTTATAATTAGTTTTCCTTTTTCCATTTCAATATTTTTTTAAGTGAGTTTCGTTTTGTTAACAAATTTTGTACAGTTTCAGTAGATATAAGCTTGTTTTAAACATTAAAAAAAAAAAAAAAAATTGTAGCTCAATAAAAATTACGACTTGGAAGTAGTTTCACATACTTTGTTTCGTCCTTTAAATAGAGTATAAAATAGAAACGATATTAAAACGTCTAGTATGCGTATATCACCAAGAAGCTTAATAATTTATTCTGGTAGTATTTGTGTTTGTTCCCAAACAAAGAAAAACTGTGTTTCAGCTCCAACACACGACTAGAATTTAGTCCTTCGGATCGACTGGTCTAAAAAAAAAGATAAACGAATCAAATAACGCCATCTGTCAATGATAAGTTACGACGAGACAGCGTTATTAGAAAACGTAGTTACCTTTAGGCTACGCGATAGATGGCGTTACGAGAAACGTAACGAGGTCAATAGGCTTTATATGAGAAACGATTCTTAACAAGTAAACTCCCAAAATAACTTCAATGTATATCGAGTATTATAACGACTTCCACTTCCACTTCCACTACCACTTTGGATCTTAAGAAGCCGACCGATGGCGGGATAACCACCTAACCTCTGGCTTTGAGACACACAGGCGGAAGACGGGCAGCAGCGTCTTAGGTGCGACAAAGCCAGCCCTGCGGTCACCAACCCGCCTGCCCAGCGTGGTGACAATGGGCAACACACATGAGTTCGCGCATTTTTGGCGCGAACTTGTGGAGGCCTATGTCCAGCAGTGCTAATAAATGCAGACTGCAATAGGCTGGAATGATGATGATGATGATTATAACGAGAACAGCATCAACTTAGTCACTGTCACTCAAATATGCATTACTAGAGATAAATCCAAACTACTCGTCAGATCTCACTTAAACTCAAAGGAAGCACGCACCAGCCTCTGAATATAATAATTGTGAATATAATAATTGCGTTTGCTAGCAAACAAAAAAAGAACCGACTTCAATTCCATCGACTTACACGTAACGATCGACCATACAACGTAAGTAGACGAAAAAATTTAACAAACGCATTAGATTTCTCTGGGGTGCCATCATCAGGTCCTGGTTTCTTTATCATGATTACCATTATTCGGATATCCCCTTTTTAGCAAAAAAAAATAATAATCGGCAAAATCGGTTCGTAAACGACGAAGTTATCCGCGAATACATATAAAATATCCATCATCTCATATCAGATCTTAGGAGTGATATATTACCAGTTGTCCCTATAGATAAATATCACCCCCCTTTACTAGTGCAATTTGATTATTATAATAAGGAATCGAATATAGAAAAAAGAATAGATAATAAAATAACGGCAAATTGTAATGCGTGGAATTTTCATAGGGCCGACCTTAATAGTCTGTACATGCATCTCGAATTATTAGATTGGAACGATGTATATAATAATCAGGATGTTAATAAGGCTGTTGACATATTCTATGAAATTTTGTATGACTGCTTTGATAGATGTGTTCCTAAAAAAAAAGTAACGCTAAATACATCACGTTATAATTATCCAACATGGTTCACACCTGAGATTATACGTACTATTAAAAACAAGTATTTTCATTTAAAGAAATATAAGCACAGCGGGCAGGAATTTAATAGAGAAATGTTTAAGTTTTATCGAACAATGACTAAAATTTTAATTACTAGTGCTTTTTCAAATTATGTACATACATTGGAAATTAACTTGAAAGATAATCCTTCTAAATTCTGGGACTTCGTTAAAAATCAGCGTGCATCTAATAATTTATGTACAGACTATGAGATTAATGGCAATGTAGTTTCGGGATTAAACGCTGCTAATGCTTTCGCAACCTATTTTAGGTCGGTATTCCTACCCGCAAAACCTAGATTAGATATGAATGAAATTTGTTCAGTGCCTGGTATACCATCTGCGTGTGTTTCTGTAAGTTACATATCTGAGGCTGACATCCGTACCGCAGTTAGGCGCCTTAAGCCCCGTTCGACAGCAGGTCCGGATGGTATTCCTTCATATCTTATAAAGGACTGTCTGTCTGTTTTTCAGGGCCCTCTTCACTTTATCTTTAATTTGTCACTATCATCCGAAAAATATCCGACTGCTTGGAAATTATCTCGAGTAACACCAGTTCTTAAGAGTGGTAATAAATCTAGAATAGATAACTATAGACCTATAGCTATTTTATCAGGCTTTGCAAAAGTTTTGGAAACAATATTAAATTGTCATATCACTGCTCAAATCCAGTCCCGACTGTCAGACTCACAGCACGGTTTTCGCGCCCGCCGCTCAACTACCACGAACCTTATTAATTTTACCGACTACAGTGCAAGGGCTTTAGACAGAAGAAAACAAGTTGACGTTGCCTACTTTGACTTTCAAAAAGCGTTTGACCGCGTAAATATTGATATTCTTTTAAATAAGTTTTCCAAATTAGGTTTTACACCCACTTTATTAAAGTTCTTTGCAAATTATTTCACAAACCGCGTTCAATACGTCCAACTTGGGTTTTATCGGTCTGATCCATACTTTGTACTTTCTGGTGTAAGCCAGGGTAGTACTTTAGGTCCTACCCAATTTCTCATCATGATTAACGACCTTCCAGAAGTATTCAAAAGAACCCAATGTCTGATGTTCGCTGACGACCTAAAGTTGTTTATGACTATTGAAGGCAATAATGATTGCGATGCGCTTCAAAATGATATACATAATGTTTGTGCCTGGAGCAGAGACAATCAATTAGCATTTAATACATCTAAATGTAAAATTGTAACGTATACTCGGTCCCATTCCCCGATCTCCTTCACGTACACCGTCGACGGCGAAGCTTTGTCTAGAGTAGATAGTATACGTGATCTAGGTATAATCTTTGATTCGGCGTTAACATTCAATCACCACATTAAATTAACGTGTCAAAAAGCGTACAAAGCACTTGGGTTTGTTATAAGACAATCAGCAAGATTCTCTAACAAAGAATCAATTTTAATATTATACTTTGCTTTTATTCGCAGTACATTGGAATACAATGCTTTAATCTGGAATCCACACGAAAAACTTTATAAAACCTTAGTTGAGCGAGTGCAAAAAAAGTTTGCCCGTTATTTGTTCTTTAAACTCTATGGTTACTATCCTTATTTGTATCCCTCTCTTTATGTGAATGGTATGGTGGGCTTGGATACTCTTGAGCTAAGGCGAAAGTGTGCCCTTATGCTCCACTACTACCATTTAGTAAATAATAAAATAGATAACCCTACGACATTGGGGGCATGTGGTATATGCGCACCGCGCTGTACGGTCATGAGGCGCTCCCGGCCGCTGTTCGCGGTGGAGTGTGTGCGGACGCAAGCTGCTCGGAGCGCCCCAACGCAGTCAGCCCTTCGCTTACTTAATAATATCGCACCTTCGGTGGAACAAGGGCTCAACTCCACTTTTTGTAATTTTACAGGAGAGCCATTTTAAAGTTTTTTTTACATTCCGAGTCGTATTATCCGTCTTTGTACTGCTTCAAAGTGTTTGTTCTTTGCATGAAATACGACCTATTTATTTGTGAATATGGCCATGTAGTTTGCAAGTGCCAAATATTTTTTGTTAATTGCTATTAATATTTTTTTCAAAATAAGGTGTACATTTATGCCTTTGTTCCACCAACATTTAAATCGTTTTGTAATTATGACCATATTTATCGTTTGTGTTTTAACGATTTTGAAAAAAAGAAACTAGTTTATTTGTTGCAAAAAATGTTTTATTTTATAATTAAACATCTTTTTTAGGAACTTCTGTTGAAAAATCTTAAAAAACTCTAGCGAAACTCTTTGGAATTTGCCTTTAAAATTAGCATCAATATTAACGTTATAAAATCTTTGTCCATAGTAATCAGTCCGTTTTTACTTTACTCTTACAAATCAAACTCACTTACTAACTCCACTTGAACAAATCAAAACTAACAAACAAAACTACAAACAATCTTCATAGTTATTGTTGTACAGACCACTTTGGCATTTTACAGTAAATATTTAACAAAAAAAAAAAAACGATAAAAAGAAAACGTATCTAAGAAACTAAAATAATAATAGCAACGATGCTTTCATAGAAAACAAATGAATCACGTAGCACGAGATCTATCCCTTAAAGAGGTATCTGTAATTTCACCCCATCTCGTCCCGTGGGTATCGTAAGAGGCGATAGAAGAAAAACCATTAGAGGGTGGGCAGCAGCGCCTTCTAAGCACAGCCTAGCAAGCGTGGCGATTACGCCAAATCCCCCTAAATGGCAGACACGACAAACGATGGAGGCCACGATAACGGCGGGGCAGGAGGCTATAATCTCCGGCAGAAGCCAGGCCACCACACCCAACGACGACACTTGGCCCTGGCAACATATAACGCTAGGACGCTGCGGACCGAAGCGAAGCTCATTGAGTTGAAAGAAGCTCTCAGCAGGTTGAGCTGGGATATTATAGGCTTATCTGAAGTCCGAAAAGAGGGAGAGGACTCGATGTCTCAAGTCTGGCAACCTGCTGTACTATCGGGAGGGCGACTAACAGTCCCAGGGTGGTGTCAGGTTCCTCGTCCGCAAGGTTCTCGTCAACAACATCGACGTCGTCAGGAGAGTGTCGAGCAGGGTGGCGTACCTTATACTCAGAATATCCAAGCGGTATTCGCTAAAGGTCATACAGGTTTACGCACCGACCTGGACACATCCATATGACGAAGTGGAAGCTATGTATGAGGAAATCTCTACAGCCATACATAGCTCTACATGCCACTACACTGCTGTGATGGGGGCCTTCAATGCGAAGCTAAGCAGACGATGAGGTGATGAGTTGTGAGTGGAGCAATTTGGATACGAGCAACGGAACTCCCGGGACTGGCTACTGACTGACTTCATGGAGAAGGAGGGACTCTTTATAATGAACTCCTTCTTCAGGAAGCCGGAACGGCGCAAATGGACCTGGTTGAGTCCCGACGGCACCGTCAGGAACGAGATAGACTTTATCATGTCGACGAACAAGCACATATTTAGTGATGTCTCAGTGATCAATGCTGTGAAAACAGGAAGTGATCACCGACTTGTCCGAGGCACATTGAATATCGATGTCAAGTTTGAGAGGGGTCGGCTGATAGGGTCTGCGCTCCGACCTGCGCCTCCTCAGATTCAAAACCCCGAGAGCTTTCAACTCGAACTCCAAAATCGCTTTGGCCTGTCGCCTGGCCGACTGTGTAAATGTGGACGAGCTCAACGACGGGCTGGTGGAAATTGCCCGTGCGGTGGGGTCTAAGTTCTTCAAGACCCGCTGCCAAAAAAAAAAGAACCAACGCAGGACCGATCGTCGTCGAAAGCATTAGGGGAGGCTTATGCTCAGCAGTGGGCGTCCATGAGCTGGTATGATGATGATGATGATGATTTTTTTATTCTGGTGGTCTTCAATGAAGGTGGCTTGGATGCTATCAATTTGAGGCACATGCATTTCTTCGATATTCTGAATGTCTTTGTCATCATTTAACATCATCAAAACTTTTCGACTTCGGGATCCCATTTTTCCCTGAAAATTTAACTGTATAACTTAGAATAAAGCTTCAGAGTTTAAACAGCAACACCATTTTAAAATTAAAAAAAAAAATTACTTGTCACAGTGTAATCAACTACTCAGAGTTAGAAAGGAATTCGGTATGAGAAAGTATGAATTGTTTTTATGCCTATTTTATAAAACATGTATTGGAATAACAACACCATATTTGTTCATAACACTATAAAATAATAAAAATGTTGGAAGTACAAAGTCACAAATGTTGCAATGGCTTTGTCTTTCCAAGCATTTGCTCACGAAAAAGGCATAAGTGTGCTAAATATGACTTTGTCTCTCCAGGAATATCAAATATCAAAAGGCATATTTACCTTCGCGGCTTTGGCGCTCCAAGATAAAAACATTGCGCGCGGGGGCAACGGCGCAACTGACCAATGAGACGATGTCGCGCCAAAACGCCCACCAATTCGATCCAAAATGACAAAGACACTATTGCCGTGTAGCGACTTTTAAAGTGAATCTAATGGGAGTCTTTGTCCCACTGGATACTAGAGTGTTTTTTGGGCATTTCTGCATATTTAACTCATTTCACGATTTTTTGTAAGATACGCCCTTGTTCCACCGAAGGTGCGATATGTTGGCCTCCAATAGTAGTATTGATATATTCGCCATGAATTCGTCTGAATTTGTTAAATCTTGCTTTAAGTATTTAGAATTATATTAATGTGTATACTCGTATTGTAAGATAAATTGTTATTTCTTAAATGTATTTGTTGTAGTGTTATTAATTTATGCTTGTTTATTGTACGCCTTGGTTGTAAACTGTAAGTGCAATAAATGTAAACTGTAATAAATAAATAAATAAATAAATAAATAAATAAAATATACGGTCGAATTGAGTAACTTACTCTTTTGAAGTCGGTTAAAAAGAATTATTGAAATCGGTATACCCAGTAAAAAGTTATGAATATTACACATTAAAAAATAAATAAATTTTCTGACAACAATCATTGTTGAGACATAACATACAAAAAATTTACACCAATTTGATTTTCTCGGCCTTTTAAGAGCAACCCAGAATTTGTCAATTATGTAAGGGGATCCGTTATCATCAGATATTAGATGCGATAATTGGAAACGATAGGCTTATATGTTAAGAGGGTGAAAGCGGAGCGAGGACATGTATGTAATGTATGTATTATATTAAAGTTTCCTTTAACGTTTTGCAAGTCAATTACGTGAGTAATGGATTTTTATGAAAATTTGTTTTAGCAGATTGTTTTTTTTTTTTAAGTTTTCCAGCTACATAATTTATAATTTGTCCGTATAGGCAAAAACTTTTTCACAATTCTATTTATACATAGGTATACTTTTATGCAAAAACTAGCTGTACCCGCGACTTCGTCCGCGTGGAATTTAACAAAAAAATTATTGTTCAGTTCGCAGCATAAAGCCTAAAATAAATAAATTTCTAAAATCAAAGTAGCCTATGTTACTCCTTACTACATTAGCTATCTATCAGTGAAAGTCTCGTCAAAATCGGTCCAGCCGTTTCAGGGATTAGTCGGAACAGACAGACAGACAAAAATTGTAAAAATGTTATTTTGGTATATGTGCCGTGTATGCATTTAGTAAAAAGCGGTTTTTTTAATCTTACAAACAGACACTTCAATTTTATATATTTGTATAGATATAAAAGTTATAATAATATCAGATTGGTTAAAAATGGTATTTAAAAGATTTAAATTAGACTAGTAGGCTATTTTAAGTTGATATACCTATTAGGTGTATGAAAAGTTGAAATGGTTGCTCCTCTTTATACTATTTCGTTATTTTCCATAGAATATAATTCAGAGTACGATTTGAATTTTCCTTAATGACGGTCCACGTTTCAATTATTAACCTACTTCAAAAAAGCAGAAGGTTCCCAATTCGACTGTATTTTTATATGTGCTACATCATAACTTTTAACTGTTTGTATTGATTTTGATGATTGTTATTAATTCGAAATTTGTTGTTAGTCCCATTTAAATTTCATCGATATCTGTCAAGTAATATTTGAGTTATTCCTAACAATGCGTATATAATAATATAAACTCGGTAATAAATTAAAGTCGGTTTTTCTTCATTTGCGAGCAAAAACAATTGTTTTCATACATATCTATACAATCAGGTTGGTAAACCTTGGCATAAAATGGAACGAATATATATTTTAATATACAAAAACTACATTGCTTTTATCTATCTAGTTCCCGGACTTTGATGCTATATAAATGTTTTACAATTGGAGTACGTGATTCAATACATTTTTTTTTAAATATATAACATCAAAAAGGTTAGATATTCCACAGTGATGGGTTTTGTTTTGTTCTAGATATTCTTTTTTTGTCGAATGCATCATATTTGATTCTACACAACATTTTATTCCTGCATCTAAAACGATTCCTGAATTATCATAAATATCATAATATAGGAATACATAAAGATATGGTTTATAGTTAAATAATATTTCGAAAAGTTTGCGATGTACTACTTTTATAGGCTTGTCATTCTAGTTGATAGTTGTAATAAAAACTACAGACGTATGATTGAAAACTTTAATTTGTATGAATACAGAGAATGAGTGATATTTAATCACTTACTCTCTTCTCATTAATTACTTAATTTTTTTCAAATTGGTTAAAGTTTTTTAATAATAATTAAAAAAAAAAACACATTTACTGGAAAAGCTTTTTATTATACAGAGTAGCTATAGCGTTTATATATTATTATAAAATAAAGAGTTTTAAACAGAAAAGTCGAATTATTTTGAAAACAGAACTAGGTTTTGGCTCAGTGAACGTCGGCTGTGATGTAATAAAGTTCATGCAATCCTGTGTCGGGTTAAATTCGATTCGTTGCACTTAGGAGTCGCAAGCCAAGTATTTCTGAATAGTTAAATAAAATCATTTCAATAAAATACGATGTAAGTCGAACGTATAAAATACGTAATCCTCAAAAGAGTTTACGGTTAGTCTAGAGTAAATCACTATAATATACGATAAGTCTATGAGTTCGTTGTAAGTTGATTCCGAATAAAGAAGGGTAAATAATTCTATACAAGTGGTCTTCTTTCCTTGGGATTCCTTTTAACTTCTTTTTATGATACATTTCCTTATACACTGCGTAAGCACTTACTTATTTCCGGTGTCTATCGATTTTGTACTGAATATGTACTATAATTCTGCCAAATGCTATTTTTGTTGTTGAGGTTTTGGCTATGTTTTGACAATTAATCTCGTTTGCTCGCAAACGAAAAACAAATAACCGACTTCAATAGTTCAGTTACATCGACAAGTAGTAGTACAACGGATTTAGACGAAAAAATAGTCAAATAAATACGCGTTATCAAAGATTACTCAAAAAGTAGTCATCAGATTTCGATCAAATATATCGGACTATAGGACAAACATAAGCTTTCGATTAAAATAAGAATCCTCAAAATCGGTAGACTCAGTGAAAAGTTATACGGTATAATACAGCGTAGGCCGACGAAAAACAGTCAAATAAATACGTATTATTATCTCTTATTCGAAAAGTACTTGATAGATCTCGATAAAATTTTAATGGGATCACATAACACGCACCACCTATCGATTTGAAAAATGCATCAAAATCGGTTCACCCAGTCAAAAGTTCTTCTAAAGGTAACATCTAAAAAACCAATCGAATTGAGAATCTTCTCCTTTTTTGAAAGTCGGTTGAAAAGTAAAATTACCAGAGAAATATTTATGATAGAATTGTATATAATTTTAACAGAGAAATACACATTGTTATTTTTTCTTTTTAAATAGAAACTATTTTTATTAAAAAAAGAAAAACAAATAAAACACCAACCGTACAGAAAAGCAAATAAATAGTTTGTTTTGAATATTCCACCGTCTATAAACCGATTTCATATTTATTCATGAAAAAATTCGTTTTTTATGTATCTGTATTGTACAAGTTTTAATCGATGGAATAAATTGTCACGAGGAGATAGCATAAGAAAAGTTTTCATGTATAATTTTAGAGTAATGTAGCATAAAATATTCCTAAAAACATAAAAAAACTAAGATATAGTTGTAACAATGATAAAATAAAAAAGTTTATATTTAAGTATAAAAGGAATAGCTATCTATACACACAGTATGTGTTTGATAATAATTCTGTATCATGTGCACGAATAAAGCAAGGCAAAGGTAAGTTACTGAAAATTTAATATATTTAGTTTTAAAGTTATTTAGTTTCGCGCAAAGTAATGTTGAGTTTGATTCATAGTTTATGTCAGGTGCCACACACACAAAGACGAGCTTATACGCCGAGGCGGCTAAACGAAAACTTATTTATAGTGATGCTTAGAACGTCGAACGTCTTAGGTAAATTTATCGCTTCATTCTATCAAGAGCAATACTTAAATTAATGTAAACTACATAAATAGTCATGGTTTATCACAGGTGGATTCGCTTAAAATTTTTTTAGGACACACAAAGGTGTTTTCAGTAACAAGTCATAAACGGAATATCTACAGAACCTACAAATACCGAGTGCCCTACGCCGCACCTTTCAAGAAGTCACAGCGTATTTCGCTACGTTACTCTAGCAAAGATTTGCTGAGATTTTCTCAGGATTTTTTTGTAATGCATAGCCAACACAAAATTTCGACATAGCAGTTGATAATTAACCGGTACCAGATCTAATATCTGTTGGTTACTAATTTCGTCCTTGCTATCTCATCTAAATTTCTGTAATAAAATACTTATATAATTGCATTAAATACTTATAGCAAAGTTCGACTGTGCTTAGGTTTTCGTAAAGTTAAATCTGGCTCACAATAAACCGCAGGTGGCATAGGCACCTAAGCTGGCTGAGTCAGTGATTCGAAACTCTTTTGTAATAAACGTTCAATATAACTATATTGCAAGGATAATAATTTTTTAAGCTTAGTATCAATTTAAGTACATCTGGTGATTTGATACTTGTTTTTCTTTTTATATTTTATTACAATGGTAGCAAGCAAGCGCCATGGACATTATTTTAGCCAACGCGTTGACGATATCCCTGACCCTCCACAGGACTTCTGGCTATCTTACTCAGGACCAGAACACTACTTGAGAGCGATGTCATTTATCTAGAATCTTCTATAAGAATGAGGATGATATATGATTCCTGGTCGTGCTTCTTCAAATTTTGTGCAAGATCCTCCTCAGTAAAATCTCTCTGGTTGGTTGATGTTGACTGTTAGCTTTGTCCATATAGGCCATCCATAGTAAGAGGTTTTAAAGTGTATTCAAATACCTGCGTTAATAAATATATTTTGAATATGAGGAATCTATTTATAAGCTTTGTCAGTTAGAGGCAATACATTGGTCCGTAGATTTGCACGATGTACGTCATTTTATTTAAAGCCTTATGACATCTTTTTACACGTGCAGTCTATGGGAGGATTACATTCGGTTAGCATATAGTGCTCTGCGTGTACTGTATAACAATGTGCTGAGGGTTTTCTTGCAGAAGCCTCGGTACTACATACAGTGCGTCGACAACGTTTGCGGAGGCTTGTACAAATGACTTCTATGCTCACATTATGAGATTATAAGCAAGCGGATCGCATCCGCAATGCGCAGATTAATGAACAGCTCCAACAACCTCCTCAGCACATTGCCTGTAAAGCTAGACAGTCCTCTTTGGAGACGCTGGGATGGTGCACACGTAGCTGCGAAGCAAGCTATAATAATACGTTTGACGTGATTGATTTTAATTTTAATTTTGTTTTTAATTTTGAATTTATATTGAACAGGGTGATTAGTTAAAATATTAAAAAAATTAATTTGAATTTAAATTAAATAAGTCATTATTTTTAAGCTTTTAATTGACTGAATTTTTTGATAAATTTAGTATTGATTGGATTTTGATTTTAATTTAATTGAATTTTAGTACTGATTTTTGTTTTGTTTTTGATTTTAATTCTAGTTTTGATTGATTTTTTATATGTTTCAATATAAATATAATTCAAAAATTTAGAAGGAAAACCCTATATCATATTTTACTATAAATTGTCTTTTGATGTTCATTTCACATTTTACTTCAAACAAATATTATCTTGAGATAATAAATCTTCTAAAGCTTTCCAAAGCCATTAAATCCACTTTTTTCTAATAATAAAAATGTTTATACTAAGAAGGTAAAAATATTCGTTGAGAAAGATATTTACAGATACTTATTAATTTTGTATCTGTAATGAATTTATTTATTTATACCAAGGGATATCAAAGATACGGCCTGCGATCGCAATGTGTCACAGAAAGAAGAATCATGACTTCACTCGATTCCTATAAATAAAATGTTATAAAAATTCAGTACATTTTTTTTATTTAAATCTGGCCCGCCTACATATTGTAATTTTAATATATGGCCCTCTGCGAAATTGAGTTTGACACCCCTGATTTATACTATATTATATAGCAAAAATACATTACAAACAAAGCCTACATGTGATGGTAAAACGTAATAAAAAACGGGTTTAGTAATGTATCTTCGTGAAATATACAATGTAGTATGTGTTCTGTGGCTACAGAAAATGCGAAATTTTGCTGTCGCGTGTCCCATCCACTTTTTCAAACACTTGATTTTATCGCTCAAGCGCTTGTTGACGCCTGGTCTAGGCGTACTTTACAGTTTATGTACACCACAAAATGTCACGAGTTTAAAAATATACTCTTTATATAGAAAATTACCTACTTTTTATCATTAATGTTTAACTGTTATGAAGTTAGTTTTCCTTGATTTTGAAATCAAAACATAATACATAGGATGTAAAAGCTTTAATAGCGAAATGCATCTAGGCTTTACTGAATTTGCGATTGTTATTTGTCATCATAAGATGAAAATATATTTTTAGTAAGTTTACGCGTGTATCAAAAATTGAAAATAAATTGAAAATAATAAAGAAAGGTTAAAGATTAAGGGTAGGACAAAGATTGTCATATACGAGATAAATTATTGGTATAATATTAACTTTCTTCTTAAACAATAGAGTACACGTCTCAAGTACATGTCACAAGCACACGTCAGTACTCGTCAGTATACGTATTGTATTTTTGTAAATAGATAAGCCTAGCCTAAGTATGTTTTTTATTTGTCTAGTTTTTCCTAGTAATAAAACAATTCTCTTGTATTCTTCAAGCTACATAGAACCAGTGTTTATGATTTTCTTAAAAACCTTTGCCCTAGTAGTAACTTATCTAAAAGTTAGTTAATTTCAAAAGAAACGATTTCCAAGATACTGAACTGGAAATATCGTTGCTGTTTACAAAATAAAGCGAAGTTTTGGGGACTATATTCTTGCAAACTCCTTAGATGCTTTTAAACGACATTGGAAACAGTGACAAATTCTAAAGAACTCATCTAGGTCGCAAGGAAGAGGTTTTAACATGTAAAGGAAATAAAAGCTGCTGATGTTATTAAAAAAGAAAGTTTTTTTTGGAATAGCTAGTATATAACTAAAAAATATCAATAAACATCTTAACAATTGACTTAGTTCGTAATAGTTTTCGAAAAATTCATGATTCTTTAAAACAAGTTACTAACTACGCTCTGAACTTTTAAAATTTGGTAAAAATTAGGTTATACAGCACTGAATAAAAATAAATAATCAATGATGGTAAACTATAAATACATAACAAAATATCTACAAAGTTTCGAACATCTTTAAAAAATTAGTCTATTTGCAATTACTATCTTAATAGCGAGTCTCACAAAGCAGTGATATAGACATAGTTTGAGTCTGTTGAGTTATGTTAAATTTTTGAAGAAATTAGATACATAGTCGATAAAGCAAACATTATTGTGTAGGTAATGACAGGGACAATCGAGCGATAGTTCGCAAATAAGGCAGGCGCCGCGCCAGTGCAAACACGAGTTCAGTTATTTGCCACTGTCTGTTTCTATCGTGTTGGTGTGGTTATAAAATGTTTATGATGACTTTTTTACTAGTATATAAATACACTACTCGTACGTTTTACTAAAAATGAAGAGCTTAGGTGTCACATTTTCAATATTGATTTAACTATAAACATGTTTGTGTACATGATATCTTTTTTTATAGAAATATACGTAAATAAAAATGTCCTGATAATATAATTTTCCATAGATATAACATAAACTTATAAGTCACGTGTGTACTTTGAACTTTTACATTAAATTCAGAAAATATTCAGATAATATTTATTTAGCAAGTTTTATAATATATTCTAAGAAATTTTCACTGATGATGCTAAATAATTTATAATATTAATCAAATATATATATCGACACCTGATACTGTGATGCGAAACATATAGTGTCATTTACGATGGATTTAGATGGAAAACTAAATACACTGACCTCTTCTTAGACACTTATTTTTCTCTATAAGACACAGATATTATGTATTTATTATATATCATCTCTATAATATCAATAAAATTAGTAAATTGGTTTCTAGAAACCCCATCACGTTTGATTTCCATTATCAAATTACAAAATGTAGTCACAGTGTTATTTGTATCGAAAAGTTATAATAAACATTACTAAAACTACATATAAAAGTTAACTAAAACACGATAAGCTGAAATAATAATTACAAAACGGATCTCTGATAAGATTGGGTCACGACACGGGAATACAATCGCGAAGACTGTTCTTGACAACGATATTGGTTGTAGGATAATACAAACTATATAGTTTTACTAGTATTAGTTTTACTTGTAACGTTAGTGGTTTTAGTTTCGGCATCCAATTTTCCTTCGATAATAAAGGTAGCCAGTTAGTGAGCTGGGGAAGTGAGGAATTTAATCCACTAGATTACTGACTAGAATATGAACTAAAATTTATGTAAAAATTATAATTAAGTTAGGTTTAAGGTAGAGGAGAGATTTTTGTTTTGTAATTAATTTTGCTTCTTATATTTTACACAAATAATTGCTAAGTTTTATAATTCATTTTTGGAGATAGAACTAAAATAATAAGATTAAATTATCAAGTTGTATTTTATTAGAGGCTATCCGCTACGCTGCTTTGCTATGACTACGTGTACACGAGCAAATAGTGTAGTATTCAAAAATTTTATTAAAGGTCACGGGTTCGATTACCGTTCGGAGTAAACGAATGTTTATGTAAATAATGGTATGGTTTTTATGATTTTTTTTTATCATTGTCAAGCTTGTACAGCCATTAGTCTAGGTTTTTATCTTAAATATCCAATAGGGACACTTGGTAGGGAAATTACCCGCTAAATCTCAGTCAAAGTAGAGTGGCGGAGTAAGTACTAGCCCTTCTATCACGTCCATAGCTCAATACAATAATAATTTCACTTTGGATTTATAAAAATAAATAAATGCCTCAACATTACTATTAAGAGATGCAGGTTTCTTCACAATGTTTTTACTTCAGAGCGCAAAATTAACAAAAAGCAATTGCAACACTTGTGAAAAACTTAGTGATCCAAACTTGTATTCAAACTGGTGATTCCATCTTGTTTCAACAAATACAAAAATTTAAGTAATAAAAATGTTAATAAATGTGAAGCCGCAGAAATTGAATCAGTAATTTTGGATATCTTCCAAACCATGTTGAGTTTTATCTGTTAAGGTATTTATCGAAACGTATTATAAATGTTATTTAATATGATATTTATTTGTAACTTTATGTTACGATTTTACCGTTTTATTGTTATAATTCTTTGAAATTTTATTAATTTAAGTAATAAAATATTCTTATTTTTAAATATTACGGTAATCCTAATCAAGTAATTAACCGGTACCGCCATATTATTTTTGTGAGTATACCGTATTTCCTGATCCTGGGAGATCCTTTTTTATATTTTATGTTATAAAAATCTTGTTCTGACAATAAAAAAACAAAAAAAGGTTATCCAATTTGGTGTAGCCGTTCGGAAATTATACGCGTAAATGTATTTTTTTAAATATAGATTATAATTATATAATAAAGAATTTAGACGAATCTAGAATTTTTCAGAAAATATAAAAATAACTAATTTAATATTCAATAGAACTTTTGTAAATCCAATAAAAGTCAATAGTATTTTAAATTTATTCTATTTACCCGTTAGTGAGTTTCAAATGTTTTAAATACTTAATAGTTCAAAAGAATGCCTCGCTAGTATTTATTAAATTCTAGTGACGGTGTATTTACAAAATTCGCAAAGTACGTTGATTACACTGTAACGATATCTATTGCCGTGTGGTGCCGGCCGAGTAGAATAGCACCACCCCCCCTTTCTTCCCGTGGGGGTCGAAAAGGGCGAGCGAGGCATAAACCTGGCTCAAAATCATCAGGGTCCTGGAGAAGGAAAACTTCATTTGAAATCCGGAATGGGGTCTCCGTCAAGCATTTGTGGCATAGCTCTAAAATGCGAAAGACTCTTGCAGCCGAACTGGCTCCACACGTATCGACTCGTCGTTCCTGTGGGCCTAGCCAGTGAGGTCGAGAAGGTGGCGCAGACCTTAGGCAACTCTGCGTTTCCCTGAAGAGTGTCCTAGGCGACACAGTGTCTGTCTGACACTGTCTAAATCGTCTGCAATAGACGGACTAAAACCAATGATGATGATGAACGATAGGCATAATTTGATAAATATATATATAATTTAAGAAAGGGCTTTTTACTCTTCTAAACGAAATTATTATCCATATAGTATATATTTATATTATATTTTTCATATAGTATATATAATATTACCATTCGGTACAAAATAAACTGAAAAATGTAAAATCCACAAGAAGCGGTGGGTACTCATAGTAGTAAGTAGCCTTACTGCGGTTTGGGCAGACGTCGTCCCATTAAAAATTAACAGAAAAAAACAACTTGCAATTTTTCTCGAATTTTTCCAACGTACCATGTAACTTTAAAGTATTTTTTTCTTTCTTAAAATGGGTAGCCCCAGACTATGAAGATTGTTTAAAATATAAAGAAGTCTCAACTAATTAAACGTTTTGATACGCATCATACTTACATTTCATTTGATTGCAAACGCCCATAACACGATAAATATCTGTATAATATTCACAAACGTTTATCGAGAATTATGTGCCATGTTATAAAAGTTACATATCACGTTCTTGTTTGTAGGTACATTATTGTATCGATGTATAACTGTTTATGTTAACTGGAGGTCCGTTGATGAATAAATAAATTAATAAATAAATAAGCACGGATCGAAACCAAGAAAGATGGAGCAACACTTGGTTTTTAGAGCAATAACATTTGCATTAACCTTTCACCATTGACACGCAGATTTTAGTACACGCTGACAATTTCACAGAAGAGACAAATACCTGTTTAAATCCGTTTCATCTTCGCTTTCGGTAGTAAAATATCCAATTACGTTCCCTTACGTTTACTGCACATGATAAATATAGATATACCGAAAGGTACCCCTGTACGAAACGGACACCTTTTCGTCTTTGTAATAATATTACTCAGCGAAAAATTTACGCTCAATTTGCGAAGTCGTATCTCTTAAGTTTTTATTTCGTAAAGTTAAATGAAAAGCGATGTAGTTTGAAACGAGGTTCTGTATAACTGGGTCTAAATGGGATTAAATCTAATGTCTGTTTAGTTCAATTTCCTAAGCTGTTGTTGTTAGAATTACCAAGAGAGTTAGCATTAGAGGTTATCTAGTGTTTTTTCAGTATGATTTAAGTTGCAACTAAACGCTATTACACGATCGCTTAAAGGAATTTTGGAATTTAGTGTTCAAGTGTATGTGTTTTATTTCTAAACATTTTACAGACCGTTATGAATTATTTATAAAGTCTCTACGTCATGTTTTATAATATTTGTGTTTTAACTAAAATTGAAAAGAAATTGTCTATTTATTAGTATTTTCTTTAATTGAATAATTAATTAAATCTGCTTGTACACCTCCCAATGCTGGGCAAAGGCTGCTTCTTCATGTAGGAAAATGTTATAGCTTAAGCAACTAAGCTTCTTCAGCGCGATTTAGCGGTAGTTATTTATTTTTTTTAAAATTTCACTATCAGATTACTAAGGTCTATGACAACAACGGCGACCGACAGTTTTACGTGCTCTCCGAAGTATAGTAGGTCTATAAGTACAAAAACTATAACAACTAAAATAAATGTTTGTAGAAATATCAATATCTGCTCAAAGAGGTATTCGAACCCGCGACCGTTAAACCGGAAACATCTCCCATCACTACACCAGGCCGATTGTCGATAGTAAACAACTACTACACAATAGTTGCCTGTAATATCTAGTCTAAATGATCGTAAATAAAAAATCAAGGATGAATTGTTACCATGATTTCAACTGGAAACAGTTTTTGATAGATAGGAATATAGAAGAAATCAAAGTCAGTTTGAATAGCAATTGTCATTTGATTTTCTAACAATAGCTATATAAATCCTACTAATATTATAAACGCGAAAGTTTGTATGTATGCATGTATAGATGTATGGATGTTTGTTGTTTATGATTTTAATGAAAGTTTACAGTAATATAGCTTATACATTAGAATAACACATATGTTATAATTTTTTAAGATAGTGTGAGTTAGATAGATTTTGTCTGTCTGTCTGTTTGTTCCAGCTACTCTCTGAAACAATTGGACCGATTTTCACAGGACATTCACTGGCAGATACCTGATGTAGCAAGGAGTAACTTAGGCTACTTTTATTTTTTAAATTTATTTGTTTTATAACTCGGCGAACTGAACAATAAATTTTTTGTTAAATTCCACGCGGACGAAGTCGCGGGCACAGCTAGTAGGTAATAAAAGTCTTCTAAAAGTCTTTCTAAAAGTGAGGATGAATACTTCAGTCTTTTATCGTTTCAAATTTTATCTAAAATTTGACAATAAAAAATGTATACTATTAAGTTAAGTAAAACAAAACCGGTGTTTAGTTTCGAACAATACCTACAAGATACTGTGTACATAAATATATCTAATTACTGTTAGACCGACGTATATCCAATCAAATCAACTTGATCCATCACATTGAATAGACTAAACAAACAATCCTGAGCTTTGTAACTATGAAAACAAACAATTACCTAAAATAGTAAACATTCCTGTAACTAATGTTGAGTTCTTGCGTGTAATGAATAAAAGGGCGCGGGCCAACACTAAAACTAATGAAGGTAGGCCGCTTTTCTCAGAGGAGTTGCGTAATAGTGACGATCTTTGTGTGTAAAATCTAATGAGTGTCTCCGACAATCGCACATTTCTCGGACTCGTTGCCAACTGCGACGGACGAGATCGAGGGATGTAATACGCTTTTCGCTGGAGGGCCACACCGTAACCCTATCAGACTTGTGTGAATATGCCCCCATTTATTTCCACGCGAGCGTAAGGGATATCAAATTTGAAGAACATGCTTCTGTTGGGAAATATAAGAGTTTACATAAACATAATTCTCCCTTTTTAGTACACGGTCTATTTGCTGTTACAGGGGTCCCGCACAATGCATATAAATATGATCGTATATCAAGGAAATTGACCGAACGATAAAATTTTTCCTTTATGCTTTTATTGTCACGTACTTTTATTTATCTCGCTACTATATTTCTTGTGTACAATTCGACGTTGTTTCTTTTGTAGGGTTAGTTTATATATGTAAAAAAACTAGCAAACAAGTATATGAATAGCAATGATGACAATGTATTGCTATGGCTATTGTTAATGCATCAATATCACATTTCTCTCGTCGTGTTAAGAGTCGAATGAATGTATTCATAATATAATGATTTGAAAAACGAATATCGGACGATTACTGGCGGCAATCAGAAAGGCTAAAAAGACAATTAAAAATGCAAAATTGAAAAATGGTTCTTGTAAAACTCCTGTATTGTTTAGATATCCAAGACTGTACGTTTACAAACTATGTATGTACGTACAATATTTATACATGTCTATATGAATTAATTCAACGATTGAACCAAACAAAATAATGTGTACTTAGAATTAAGACTGAAAATATTAAATCATTTACTATGCATTGGGCATTCTACAAAAGGTCTTTAGTTGTTACTTACAAATGTATTTAACATTTCGTTAAAGGTGAGACGATAATCGACCTGGAATAACAAAGAGCAACAAAAGTAGGCCAATTATTTATTCCATCAGTACAAGGATCTACAACATTTCTCTAGGGCTAATCAACAACACCAAATGAAAAAAAGTAAGCGGTCTCTCCGTTGATATTTGTAAATTTTTTCATTCTTTATATATCAACGATCATTTAACAAAAAACATTTTTCAAGCAGAATTTTATGAGATTAATTATAAACCTATAGTAATATAATAATGCGTTAAGTTCAGCAAATACTGGATCGAATTAAAAAATACTTTTTACTGTTGAATAGACTATATATCGAGAAAGGCTGTATAACATCACGCTGCGAATAACATAGCAGATTAATATGATTAAAGATGTAAGATTAAGGATTAGTATAATTAAAGATGTAATATTCGAAGAAATTTAAATATAATATAATACTAGCTGACCCCGCAAACGTTGATTTTCCATATATGTTATTAACACTCTTTATCACCCCCCCCCCCTTCACCTATAATTTAAGGATATGAAAAATAGATGCTAGCCGATTCTCAGACCAACCCGATATGCACAAAATCTTGTAAAAATCGGTTCAGCCATTTCGGAGGAGTATTGTAACTAACATTGTGACACGAGAATTTGTTATATATATAAGATGAAAATTTAATACGAACGAAGTCGCGGGAACAGATAGTTATGATATAATCTTTTATTACATAATTGTTAAATTATACAAAACCACTTTGAATCCTCGATTATACCTGTCAAGTTATTTCTACACCGTTATTGTAAATCATTCATTTGTCTGATTCAACCACGACCACAAATATGTTTGCAAATTATATGATACAAACAATATAATAGAACTGTGATATACGAGTACATTACACAACAAAATATTTTAATTATAATTCCTATTTGTGTCGAATTTAATTGGAATTATAACAATTTATGATTGATAGTATTTAAATTGTGTATATATGTATATATGTAACACTGTGTATAATTAAAAATCTATTCGTTAGATGTTACTGCTTAAACTTCATTGTTTTACAGTTCGTAATAAACGTTGTCATAATAAAAAACAAATAAATCATATTTATATTTAACATATAATTTTTATATATAAAACGATTTTTTTGCAAGATATTCTTATACCAATACATTGCTACTTTGTTTAATGAAAAATAGAATATAAGTTAAAAGACAAATTTTCGTATCCGATATAAACCTATTTACTTACTAAACAACACCTGTTATTTAAGAGCCATTTCACAAAAATCGGTAACAATCCGCGAAATTGTAATATTTTGACGTCGTTAATCTCAGTGTTGGATGCAATAATGTAATTTATATTCTTGAAATATAATAGAGCAACCTTTGTTGTAGTCCATAGTCAGATCAGAATTTTGATTTATATTATGTGTATAAAATTATTAACCTTTTCATCAGCCTCCTCCCTGGGTAAACGGTCGCAATGTATACTTTGAAGTCCTACTTTTCAATAGCCTCTACGTTGAAACCATTTTAAAAAAAATATCATAATATGTGGAATATAATTTTGTTGTCCACTATCATAGATTTTTATTCCATTTGTATCTCTATTAAACGATAAAAAAAATTTAAAGTTACGAATATTTTCCAAATAAGTACAATTTTAAAAGCGATATTTCTCTTAGAAAACTAAGAAATTTTTACGAACTATCTTCATCAAAGTAAACTTACATCATTAAGGAATACAAAAAAAAATAATTAAAAGATGTAATTATTTTTAATACATTTTATATTAAATAATAAAAAGATAGTATATATTGCCACGCATCAAGCCCGGTAAATCAGTCGAGCGCTAGCGCTCTTAGAGGTAAGGTCCACGCCAAATTCTGCGCAGCCGTCTCTTTCCCTCACACGCGCCAAGCGCCTGTTGTTATAGCGGATAAAACGCATTTGATACTTTCATAATAAAATATAAATAAAATAAACATATTACGAAAATGACTGTATAATAATATAATGATAATTTCTGTAAACAAATGTATAATTTAATTTTCTTTTCTCACACTATCAATACAAATAGGCATTTCAATCTGTTTGTCTTGTTATTTGTTAATTAATATGTTTGTCGGTGTCGATGTCTTTAAATGCTTTTTTATTCATATCGTAAATATTAGATTCATTCGTAAACTGAAAAAACTAAATCAATTTAAAAAAATTGTTTCATAAAATTGATTTTTTTTATTTTATTTTAAATTTATTGACTGTTGTTATATAACATACTTGAAATTTTTAACAAATTAATTATGTAAAAAACATTTTATACCATAGTTATAATTTTTATTATACATCAGAAAATGATCACGATGGTCTTTTGGTTGTCACACTATACGTACTAGCACAAAGATCGCGCGGCTCGTACGACTCGCGCGATGCGACCAAATTTACCTAAACTTGCAGAGCGTAAAATTGTGAAATGGCTCTTAACGCTAAATATTTAAATCGAGGAAAGATAAATGATTAAAAAATATTAATAGATAATTTGCAAAAAAATATATATATATAAATTTTCCATTACCAAAAACAAAAAGCTTAAACTTGGATTTTATTTCAGGTTTAAACTCACCATTATACTCTTTAAATTATTTTTGAAAACATATATTATGGCATCTTAAGAAATACACAAAAAAACCAAACAGAGTTCAAAGGACGCCTTATCACTGATAGTGATTATTTACAGACAACTCCTGTTTTCAAAGGAAACAACGGTAACATGAAAAGAAAAGAACGTTATCAAGTTTTGAACTTATTCCTCTCTTTTCTTTATTTCAATGTAAGTAAAATTAATTCATCTACAAACATTTCAGTGAGATTTTGTATTACACAGCTGAGAGTTTCCAACTGTTCTCTATACAATTCCATCGGGACGTTCGCTATATCGTTTTCATCGGTTCTTGTATGGGTATAAATAAAAAGTAATAAAGCTAAAAAAATGCTGAAAAAGTTTTCTATGATGCTAGAGTACTTAAGCCATGAAAGTAATCTACTTTTGATAGTTTCGCGATAAACTTAAAGAGGAGCTTTAATGTTGTCATTATGCACGTGAACTGCGGTGATATAAGTCGTTAATATGGAAAGTTTTTGTGGATTTTGTGAAATGACTTTTCTGGTTTCAGAAGTGTCTCTGAAACATTGGCGTAGCAGCACTAACATAAAACCCTCATTTAAATAGCATTCGTACGGTTTTATACACACATTTACCACAATATTTTACTGTAAATTAAATACAGCATAACAGTGTTTTTGTGATACAACTGTCACATTCTTAGAAAAATAACAAAAATGATAAATATAAAAACAAGTATGTATAATACCTATTGTTCGAAGAATTCGAAATAAATTCGTATTGAATTTCGTATTAGGTAAATCAATTTCATTATTTATTTAGTTTATTATTTATTTATTATTTTTATTTCTATTTATTTATTAGATTTATTTATTATAAAATTAATACATTTATCAAATGCGAGTTAATATTATTGACAAAGAATGTTTTGTGACCGGGAAAATGTAGAAATTCATAAAAAAGTAACGTTGGGAAAAACGTAAGATTGGGTTTGTAATATTTATTTCCTTATGCGCATAACATACGAGGGTCTTGAGGATGTGTCATGTATTCGCTTGAACCACTACATCTTACTCGGCGTTCCTTTGTTACGGACTTCCGAAATATTAAAAGTTCTCGTATCGAAATATTATAAGTATCTTGTAGTTTCCAAAATATCTTAAGTAACAAACTAATTAACGTCGACTTCATCCATATATTCATAAACTCCTCGGAGAACTCGCGTGGTAAACTTGAGATTTCATTTCGGTTATTATTACAAATTTTGTTTATCAAAACTTCCGAATAACACGAGATGGTCCGTCGTAAATACTAATCTTCGAAATATAATCTTTCAAATTAGTTACATAATTTTAAATCTCTCATATTCGTTAATTATTTAGAAGTTTTAATTAATATATTATTTCATTTGGCTAAAATAATACTTTAGAGCTTTACGTATAAAAATTTAGAATTTTTAGTAACACTACCAGTGTTCTTTATTTCCCTAACACAAAATGAAAAGCCATTCTGGCACGTCCGCATCTTTCCGACGGCTTATCAAACCGCCGTTGTCAACAAAAGGCAAAACAAATTTCACTTGTCGTTAGCTCTTAAAACGAATTTGATGGCGAACTGATAAGCAATTGAATATTCGACCCATTTCGTCGACAAACAACAAAGTTTTAACAAAAGATGCTCAGAAATTTACTCGCCGAACAGTAAGAAATCATGAAGAAGTAAAACGAGGGACATCAATCAAACAGAAACAAAGGGCAGTTCTATCGAAGGAACGTGACCGACATATATACCGGCTTAAACTTCTGTCATTAGTTTCCTTTTACTTTACGCTTCAATTGTTCAAATATAAACAGGGGCAATCAAAATTGAAAATGTATACAATAAATAAAATATATCAAACAAAAAAAAAACCTTACAAGACTTAATATTTTATTAAATACGATATTATTTAAATATGACCGACGACTGCTCTGGTATAATGATGCGTGTGCCGTATCAGCGGCGCCTAAATACCGACGGTCGCGGGTTCGATTCCCGCTCGGAGTGGATATTTGTGTTTATACTATTATTTATTTCCGGTCTGGTTGTTACTCCTTGTTCGTCTTCCCATCGTGCCTCGGAGGTCACGTTAAGCTGTCGGTCCCGGTTGTTATCTCGTACGGCTGATAGCGATGGTTACTCATAGTCTCATGGAATATATCCGCCAACCAGTATTGGAGCAGCGTGGTTGATTAAGCTCTGATCCTTATCCTACATAGGAAAAGAGGGCTACACTCAGTAGTGGGATATTACTGGCTGATACATATCTAAGTAATAAGATAACAATTAAATATATTCCATTTTTAATTTAAAAAAAATATTCCAGTTCTTAGAAAAGGGATCGTTATAAAAATGATTTAGGATATATTTCTCTAAATATTGGAAGCTGAGCACAAAAGATCAGATAGCATGTCAATGTTGACGGAGTAACAACGGGCATCATCCATCATCGAGAGACAAAAAGGAAGGCTGGTGTCGATAGAGCACGACTCAGGACACTCGCCGGCTCACTTTATCACTCTACCAACATCGCTTTCTTTAACAAAGTAAACTAAAACAATTCGTATTTTCTTTTAGGAACTTTCTGATATGTTCTTTTTTTTGAAATCGAAATATAGGGGGTTTCACAATAGTAATGGCGGTATGTCCCATAAAATAAAAATGAGAAATAAACAGGTTTGAGAAAATTTGAAAGTTTACGTGTTTTGTGACATATTTCTAAAAAAAAAGAAATTATTTGCTAAAGACTAATTTTTTATATTTTTATTTAAATTTTAACAAATCCTTGTTAAATTTTTTAAAATTTTTAGTGAGAAAGATTGCTAAAGAATATCCAATTTTCCCTTTCTTTTCTATTTTGCGCCTAAAACACCAACCATTTGCGGACTCTCGATTCCTGTTCAGGATATTAAAACAAATATTTATCCGGTTTGAATGTTTGTCCTTATGGACCTACCCACCGTGCCTCGGAGAGCACGTTAAGCTGTCGGTCCCGGTTGTTATCATAAATACCTAATAGCGATTGTTACTCATAGTAGGGAATATATCCGCCAACCTTCAGAGGAGCAGCGTGGTGGATTAAGCTCCAATACTTCTCCCACATGGAGAGAGAGTCCTTGCGCAGCGGTGGGATGTTACAGGCTTAATCGTTCGTTCCTTTTTTCTGTCTAGTAAAAATAAATGATTTGAAGATGAAAGTAGGCTAATCTGATTTGATACTTAGTATTCACCTAACTGAAAGAAAATGTAAAGGATCTCGTTAGTTATATTTTTATAAGAATATAAAAACGCATGGTACAAAAAGAAGCATAGATTGGTTGACTATACGAAAAAAAGTACAACTATGTCAGCAGAATAGTACAAACTGTAAACCATGTTAAAGTCTTAAACAATACAATAATTACCGAGACACTTGGAGTTTGCCAAGCTAACGTTTAGTCACCCATACATTCGCGTTTAACTATCAGAACTAGTTTGCACAAGCATGACCGGAGTGATACTCGAGCGTGAATTCTGACTTGCATACGAAGGTTTATGGGATAATAACAGATGTCTAGGCTTCCTCAGATTCATTAGATAACTTTGATTATGTTCAGTAAGTACGTGTCCTTTCAAGAACGTAATATGTTACTTGCAAACCTTTCACTACGAGAGATTGTATATTGTCATGTTATAGGTAACTTTATATCAAACAATTTTAGAATGCCGGTGTTTTAATGCTAATACTGAAAAATCGATGAGAGTGACAATAATAACTCGTTTGTTTGCAGAATACTACACAAAATCATCATCATCATCATTCCAGCCTATTGCAGTCCACTGCTGGACATAGGCCTCCACAAGTTAGCGCCAAAAATGCGTGAACTCATGTGTGTTGCCCATAGTCACCACGCCGGGCAGGCGGGTTGGTGACCGCAGGGCTGGATTTGTCGCGCCGAAGACGCTGCTGCCTGTCTTCGGCCTGTGTGTTTCAAAGCCAGCGTTTAGATGGATATCCCGCCATCGGTCGGCTTCTTAAGTTCCAAGGTGGTAGTGGAACCTTGTTATCCTTTAGTCGCCTCTTACAACACCCACGGGAAGAGAGGGGGTGGCTATATTCTTTGGTGCCGTAGCCACACAGCACGCACACCACACACACACTACACAAAAAATCAATAATTATATCATTAGCCTAATTTTATATCCTATACATTACAAGATATATATGATTGCAATGACCACAGTTTTATAATTAAGTTCATAACTAAAAGACAAAATTACAACAATGAAGTCAACTTCACCTTTTACGATTTACTTATATAAAGTATTTTATCTTTTTATGGGGTCTGATTCGGCCTCATGCGGTGAGACATTTTTGGTTATCTGTATATTTTGAAAGCCAGCAATCAACTGATTGCTTTCAACCTTCGTTTCGAACTTAACATAAATAACGTGGGGAGTGAAGATAAACTAGTTCTGCGACATTTGTTATATACTTATGAAAATATATGTTTAGTAATATCGACAACGCGTCCCAGTTGTTTCGTAAAGACGTCCTAGAACGGTGGGTGGGTTTATTTGATCATATCGAGGTAGGGGATGACCCGGAATTTCATCTCCCTGAAAGGTTCGAACTATGCGCCATTTATTTTAGTTAGGTCGATTTCCTTCTGACTGCTGAGAAACTGACTCTCGGTATCAATGGAATTGCTAAGAATTTGACTTGGAATTGATATAGACGCTGTCAGAATAAAATATGGTTAATACTTGTTTGGTTATTCTTCCTTTTGAAACATAAAAAGTAAATATATTTACAAACAATCATTTGGTACGTTTATTTGTTTTGGCTAAGCTTTTTTTATATTTCATATTATACCTCGAATATAGAGAATGGAAGGGTTGTTTGTATTTGTTTGTATCAAATATGAATCATGTGTGCAACCTAGATACGTTTAATACACACAATAGCTTTTAGGCATTATGTCCCGGTTTTAGGATCAAAATTTTGAATGAAGTTTTTAAATGTATAAAGGTATTTAAATTTAAAAGATAAATAAAGGACTCAAAAGTTATACCCAAGTCAGACCCAATTTAATACTACAACTGATCGATCTGTACTGTCTAGTATCCATCTGCGTATTTCATAATAATTACAATCAATATAAAATATATTTCTTAAACAAAGGGAAATATGAAAGTTTAAATCATATAATTAGTTCATATTCGCATGTATACAAAGAGCAGAAAGAGCGAAAACAATTTTCTGTTTATCCGGTAAAATTAACAGAGTTTTGATATCGCAGCCAGAGCCAACTTCGAAACCATTTTTTTTTTCAAAACTGTTCTATATAAAAAGACAAACAAAGTAATATTGAGTTATGAAGTTCTAAATCATCGGGGTTATTTATTTTTTAAAACAAACAGTTCACAAAGGATTCGGAGAAGGGTTGAATTTATTGTAAACTTAATAATACCAAGTTATTAAATGTTATTTTACAGACCGAGTTGTATAATTCAGACATAATAAACAGACATTAGAATAATATTGTAATGTCATTGCTTTTATAAGTACTTTTTAAAAACAAATTTTAAAAGTTTTGGATTTATATTACCTAAATAAAAACTATTTTAGGATGAACTTTTATTTTACAATTAAAATGAATAAATCGTTGAATATTAAGGAGTTACTTAAAAATCTTTATTTAAAAAATGTTAAAATAATATTATTTAACTGTTATATGACAGAACCATGATTGTCAGTCTATATAATGTTGCTATAACGAACTTGTATAAACGCCTATAAGCTTATTGTATGATGTTTATATAAAAATCTAGCAACTGAAAAAAAGAAAATCACATCAAATTTTGTATGCTAATACATATCGTGTCAATAAATAAAAATTAAATGGTTTATTTATCTTACGTAACAGTTTTCAGTTTAAGTCATGTAGAAAATGTACACTGTGTGGTTACGGCAGTAAGAATATAGCCACTCCCTCTCTTCCCGTGGGTGTCGTAAGAGGCAACTAAGGGATAACACAATTCAATTACCACCTTTGAACTTAAAAAGCCGACCGATGGCGGGATAACCATCCAACTGCTGACTTTGAAATATACAGGCTGAAGACGGGCAGCAGCGTCTTCGGTGCGACAAAGCTAGTCTTGCGGTCACCAACCCGCTTGCTCAGCGTGGTGAGTATGGGCAAAACACATGAGCGGACCGGGTCCCGATCCAGTATGCCTTACCATACTTGATTATATTTTACATCAGACTATCCTGATCTGGACCGGACCGGGTCCTGATCCAGTATGCCTTACCATACTTGATTATATTTTACATTAGACTATCTTGATCTGGACCGGACCGGGTCCTGATCCAGTATGCCTTACGATACTTGATTATATTTTATATCAGGCTATCCTTGTCTGGACCAGACCTGGTCCTGATAGAGCTTGCCGGATCTGGCTTGCCTCATTCTATCCTGATCCGGTCCAGATACATGATCTGGTTGAGCCTGACCTTTTTTCTAGTCGGGTATAAACTACAGTAAAAGGGTAGCTTAAGAATATGTATTAAAAAGGGACAATAAATAAAATATATTTTGGTTTAATTTTATTCCAATCTTAAGCTGCTTATTCGTATCTGTTTATTACAAAAGAAGACTGACAATTAACCGGATCTAAATTGTTATTGAGCAAGGACTTAAGTAACTTCTGTTTTGTGTTCAACGAGAAGGGAGGAATAATTAATTAATAAATTTGGAGATTGCTGCATAGATTCTTGGTATTGTTTTCTGCTATATTTGTTTAGCAAATAGAAATTTTAGTCAAAAGGGTATTACTTAACCTCTCTAACCTAATTGCATCCTGTGGAGAAACGTCCCATGGATCAGCTAGTCTGTCTTTGGCCATTATGTTGACATGCCTTTTGTTGTATATATAACATGTTATTAATTATATATAGAATCAAGAGCCGTCGTTACTAAATAATGCAATGAAATCGCTTACTTCGGTCCTTTTAAAATTTAGTGTTCAATTAGGATTTTTATTAAATTTTATATTAGATTCGACCATTTGTAAAACGTATATGGTTATCAGCAACCATCAACATTGACGTCTGCGCATTTTAGCTTTATCTTGCAAATCCTTCTTTTTCGCTCGCTTCAGCCTGTAATATCCCATTGCTGGGCATATGCCTCTTTTCCCAAGTAGGGAAAAGATCAGCACTTAATTCACCACGCTGGTCCAATACGGGTTGGCGGATTGCAAATTCATCTTATTATTGTTCATTGATGATGTCAGGGCCGTTGCACCTGTTATTACCAAAGTACTTGGGTCACCGAACTTAGCTCGGTATTTTTAGTAAATCGTGTTTTTTGGTAATATAATTAAATACGAATTACATATTGATAAAATATGAATTATATTTTCCGATTTTACCAACATAATAATAATGATAAAAAATATGAAAAAAAGGAAAAAAAAACGATCTGGAGACATGAGTATTTGAACCGTGGTCTTCTCGATCAGTTTCGGCCCGCCGATTTCTTACCTGAGCTATTACAACTTTATTGACAATTGCGAAATTTACCTTCGTATTCTACCGATATTGTAGCTATTTTTCCATTGCCTAAAAACAGGGATAAAACGACATATTCTAAAAATGAATCCGAGGTATATCGATTTATCGCCCCCGTATCGATTAATCGTCGGAGCTGTTTTCGAGATTCAGATTAGAGGTATATAAAAATTGCTCGTTTAATAGTATTAGATATTGACGACGCCATCATATTATAGATATCGTGTTATTCTAGCATAGATAGTGTAGCAACGTGACTACGTTTAATGTCAAAGTAACTAAAATAGATTCCGCAATTTTTATACTATTAAATGAATCTATATTACTAAAGTCATGTCAATAAACTATGAACATATGTACTTATAAAACATTTTAACAGTGTTCTGATGGAAACAGACATAGTTTTGCGAAAATTACAACAAGTACCTTGTCATTTTAATACAATAATAATAAACATGACTTGGCGTATTCCACCGAGCCTTCTCCGAGGATTAATATTATCGAGTTATGGCAATACGGAATTTCATCTCCGTGAAAGGTTCGAGCTATTCATGATTTATTTTCATTCATATCATCGCGGACAATTTACTAAGAATCTCACAAATTCTTTAATATAATGCATTCATCTAGGAGCCATTCATATTTTTATCGGTTTATCGTTCGTTCACGTTCAATATCGTAAATTTCGTGAAATCTCGGCTTGTAAATAATATTTAAAGTGAATATGGACAGAAGAATTACAAGAAGATTTTTAGAGGAAGGACGAAATATCATTTAATGTATTTTTATTTATTTAACTTTTATTTATGAAAAATTCACAGTACAGAAACATTATAATGCTAATGCAAAAAAATTAGTTTAAAGAATTACATGAGCATAAAGTTTATATTTAAGTCAATCCATCATATCGTCAATCGATAATTTTATCTAGTTGTTGTCCGCGGCTTCGCTCGCGTAAAAATGGATTATCTTAACAAAGTGGCGATACAGTAGTCTCTAAATCTTATTTATTTTAATTTATATTACAATAATTTGGGACCTCTCTGTATACCACGGTTATGGACTTTTGTGTGCTGGGACTACCAGACTGCTCGCAGCGCAAAGCTGTTTTGCGAACAACAGATGAATAGTAGTGCAAAACAAATTCTTCCGTCATTTTAGGTAATTCATGTAATACGAACTAATTCCCTATTTTACCACCCAGAATTTTCGTAAACGCTGCAATATTATTTGATATAATATGCAATCGAAACCTAAAAATTAAATTTCTTGAAATTTGTCTTTACAGAGATTTTTGTTGACTCTTTTTAGTCAAATAAGTATTAACTGACATTCTCGGAAAGAATATTCACATACAATTCTATAACATGTTTACGTTGTCGGTATATTTAATATGTGATTGCCAGTTAAATGAAAATACATGCGAATACATAAATACATGCAAAAATACTACGTTATATTTTCACGTAATAAATAACATTAATTTGGTAAATGCTCATCAAGTGGCATAACGATGTATATCAAGAGATTATTCAATTGTTTTTATTACTTAGAAGTGACAGATATAATTAACCCAATTACTTATGCTAGACCTTACTTATACACGTATACACAATTACATGTACTAGAAAGTTAAAAAAAGTTAGTGTGAATTTGACATAATCATCAATCATATACTACATATAATAAAAATGTAAATGTAATATGTTTGTACACGCTAATCTCAGAAATGGCTTATCCGGTTTAGACGCGGTTTACGCGGACGCGGAAGCATTTAGTGATCTGAAAAATTAGTCTTTGTTTCATGTCAATCGGTTTATAAACAAAAAGTTATGCCAATTCAAAGAATCACGATGAACATGTAAATATCCAAACGATTTTCGTAAATAGGGGTACAAAGTTTTAGCTTCACGTATATCACGTATCGTCACGTATATATATTGATAAATATTTAAAATTTGTAATTTATCTCGATGGGAATGAAGTGAGGATGAAAATGAAATGTTTTAAAACATTTCATACGCAGTATTAACATTAGTTGTAAAAAAATAAATAAATCTATACATTCTCATTACCCACAATAATTCCTGGAGCCGCCGCGGCCTGTTTTGATTAACTTACCTGCAATCAAAACAATAAACATAAATAATAAATTTACATTTAAGATACATTCAAACGTTTGTCAGAAAACAGTACACGAATATAAAAGCGAAAACCACTGCTAGGTAAATATTTGTATGTGCCAGGTTTAGACAAAGGGCATGTTGTTCTCGCTAGAAACAAAAGACAAAACATTGCAAATGGAAATACGAAGATGGAGGCAACGACATGGCTCTCGCTTGTTCTACAGAACGATCAAGTTTCCTTCAACGCATTACATGGATTGCTTACATTTACTTAGTTCCTAGTTAGTGTACATTTAAATTGCGATGCTCCGCTGATCCATAATATGCAAAGTAATCAAATGACTGTTATACAATATTTTTTTGCTTGTTGTTTTGTTTATTTTTATCATGTGCTTTAAAGATTGTAGTAATCCTATAGTTACAGAATATTATTATATCAATCAGATATTACAAATCGGTTCAGTTTTGTTTGGATTCACTTATCTTTGAAACTGCACCCATTTTTTTAGTTTCATTTTAATAGTGCCATCTGAACGTAAAAATCTTAACGAGACATGTTTTGAACGAGGTGAGTTTTGAACAATTATTTTCTAGTTATAAGTTAAGTTTACTTAAAAAAAATCGTTAACTCTAGAAGATTTTTACTTATTTTATACTAGCTGGAGCCGCAACTTCGTCCGCGTGGAATTTAACAACATAATTATTGTTCGGTTCACAGTTATAAAAAAAATCTAAAATAAAAGTAGCTTAAGTTTCTCCTTACTATATTAGCTATCTGACAGTGAAAGTCCCGACAAAACGGTCCAGCCATTTCAGAGATTAGCCGAAGCAAACAGACAGACAGAAAAAAATTGTAAAAAATGTTATTTTGGTAACGTGTATTACATCCATATGCATTTAGTAAAACTCGGTCCAATTTTATTTATTTGTACAGATGTAGATGTGTTATGTTTTGGTTATATTAGACATTTAAACGAATTTTAGCGTACTATACGAGTATATACAACGCTATGCTTGCGAAAGTCATCAATGAAGCTGTTTTAACCACAATGGGACATTTATTACAATTTTTTGTTTACCTTTGGAGTTGATATATAGACCATTTTATTATGGCTCTTTGAGCACCCCGATGACCAAATTTAATTGTGCTGCGTCGTAACTTTTGATACAGTTACAAAATTTATGTTTTGATATATAAATGTTAAATTGGAGTTTTAACATAAAATTTATAAAAATTATTAATTTTGGTTGGTGAATTTTTTACACGATTTATTTTTTACGACGTAGACCAGATATTAAAATAAATATTTCAATTTTATATATTATCTGCTGTCTTTTTTCTATCATTATAGCATTATCATCATCATCGTTTCAGCCTATCGCAGACCACTGCTGGAAATAAGACTCTCCAAGTTTGCGTCAGACATGTCGGATTTTTGTAATCCTCATTTAGCCTCCACCGGTAATCTTACGTAGGTTGTCAGTCCAGCGGGCCGGGGGACGGATGACCTATTTCGAAACCAAGCTTGCTCCAGTGGTTGGAATTTGTTGAGTCTTGTGGTGAGACGATTATTAACAACCCTCGAAAAAGTATAAGCTACTCGAGCGCTGCACTAATCTCGTCGACTTCGATATCCCGAATGTCCGAAAAATGGTGCAACAATGGTGTTCGTGGATTTTCAGAGTCCCGAGTCTCATGCTTGTGTACGCTTGGCGAGTACAACTATCCATAAAATTTCTCGATCTCGTCTCGGATTTGAGAATGAGAGCAAGCGGTTGTCATCCACTGTTTTAAGCTTCGTAAGAATGTTTCTCCCCAACGGAACAAACTTTTAACCCCCTATTTTACCTTATAAGAGTTGTAATATCTCTCGTATTAGAGCAATGGAGGTGTCTGCGTATAAGTTACTTATAGTAGCGAAAGTATTCGCCAACTCACAGTAGACAGCGTGGCGGATTAAGCTCAGTTCTTCTCCTACACGGGGAAAGCGACCTATGCCCAGCAGTGGGATGTAACACGCTAAGTTGAATTCAAAGGAATGTGTCCAGACCTTAGTATTAATGCCGTTACAAAAATGTCAGTCTCATGTTCACCTTAGAAAATCATGGTAAACGAAGAGGCTGACCCTAGATCGTTTTATGCCAAATGCCTTTTCAAGAGAGCGTTCACCGAAATATTCTTAATAATTTTATGTGTTTTATGCTTATACTACTGTAAATTTTCCGAAAAGGTTGGTTTTATACGAAAAATTGATCCATCAATGCTGCTCTTGCTAATCTAATCGGTCCTCATTGCCAGAATTTTTCATATCTCACAACATTAATCATTATTTTTATTAAAGCAGTAAGGTTTCTTTCGTAATTCTTTTGAAGTTGTTACGTAAAATAATCGAAAAAAAAGGTTAGAGGTTTAATTTCGAAATAAATTGAAAATGTCTAAGACATAACTAAAGAAGGTTAGTCTATTAATTTTGTACGTCAGCGATTATATTGAAATAGACAAAAAAAGCGAATCGTATCAAACTGTTGGAAAAGTTTGTAAAATAATATATAATTATGTATTTAAAGTACCTAATTGTTTCTTGGAAACTCAGTTAAAATAAATTTTATTGTTCATTTCTTTCAACTTCATTTAAAAGTTACGAAAAATCGCAATCATTTATTTAAATATAGTAATAATATAAACATATGACGTGAATTCTATTTTTCGTAGAATGTTTTACATTGCAAAGTATAGCCGTGCTTATGCGTTCACAAGAGGTAGGTACCATGCGGAATAAGTTTATAAAAGTAAGCTAAGTGGGCTAGGATTTTTATTAACACGAGGAACGTTACCTATTACACCTATAAAACCCCACATTTGAAGGAACGCAGTTGAGCCTAACATCTTATATATAGGGATTGGAAAGGAAATCTAAGTATTTAATAAAATTTGCATTTCTATTTAATCAAAAGGGTATACAAGATAAAAATGTAAAAAATAAGCCAATTTTATGTTACTATATATACAATTATAAATAATAAAAAAATAACAAACATATATACTCGTACGTCAGCAAATTTCTAACGCCACGTGAAAGATAAAATATACAAAACTGGAATAATAACTCATTATGAAAGTAAAATTTATTTTGTTACAATTTCTAAGTTATACGAAATATTTCATAAGATTTTAGACGCACCTGAAAGATAATTATAACGTTTAATGCATGAATCAACATCTCATTAATATTAAACATCGTCTTGATATCGTCGTTAAGTTTATACGCGGTTACAAAAACTGTTGAATGCTTAACATTGCTGCTTATTAATTTAATAATGTGAAAATCTCATATCTTTTAAAAATTAATTGCTGTATCTCTCTAGATAATTATCTACAATTTTTTATTTATTAATATCGTATATTTATTTTACGAATACATACCATTAAAAACACGATGAAGCAGCAGTAAGGTTCGTGTTGTAGCCTTTTAGATCCATCATAATTAATTTACTTTTGCCGCAGAAGTCGTGATGAATGATAGAATGATATCTTTCACATCCGACATTTAATATGAATGGTGTATTTAAATGTCACTTTGAAAGACATAAAGCTGATAAAGTCTGTGTTGAATATGTCATAAAATATCGTGACTTACAAATAAATTGATAAGTTACAGTCGAAGCTTGTACTGACAGCTTTTTGAAAGTTGCCAGATAAGAATTAGTAGTAACTATATTAACTACTACTCTTTTAAAATATTTTTGTCATTGCATAATACAGCAAGCAGACGTCAGGAAGATATTTTTTAAGTTCCGTGATGTCTTGCTACGATTTTTGATTTTATACGACCTTAAACCCATCTTTATGACACTAATCATAAACCTTCAATCTATTATCATTACATCGTATAAAACAAAGTCGCTTCCCGCTGTCTGTATGCTTAGATTTTTAAAACTACGCAACGGATTATGATTCGATTTTTTTTTAAATAGAGTGATTCCAGAGGATTTTTATATGTATAATACATACATAATATAGTAGAGGAACACTGATAGTTTTAGAGGTTTTTTTGCGCTTACAAAAGCGCTTGCGCTTGCAAATATTTATTTTATATTTTATATTTAGTATCAGCATTGCACCCGTGCGGAGCCGGGGCGGGTCGCTAGTTATGATATAACTATAATACCAGGTTTGGATTCCCAGCCGTCGAAACCGATGTTAGATCTTGACATAGAAATGCGTTCAGAGAAGCGATGTTTTCTAAATTGCAATAGTAATAAATTGAGCCAGAGAGAAAAAGAGTGATTTGTTTATTCGTGTATTATTAATGGTACATTCCATTTTTCATCTCTCCAAAGGCCCGGTTTCCTAATCATTAAGCTCATATAGTTTTTGTGTTGCTCTCGATTCAGCAAGCCTTTGTTACCCGGAATAAATTTACATCTTAACAAATGCCCGCCAGAATGCAGGGTTTTTGTTACAACACAAGCCCTAATATGATCTTAATGGGACGATGGGAATTTAAAACGATTATGTTCTACTGAAACTCCGCTTAATACTGAATTTAATTAAATTAGTATTCTGTAGCTTAGCGCGGTCGATTATTTTTTTCTCTTAGGTCTAGAATATAATTTGGGATAGGCAGCGTTAAAACGCCAAATTATTTTTGCGCCTGTCTAACAGAGTAACTGACGTACATAAATTGGATATTTCGAGGAAATATTTCAAGCGTCACCTATTCACGTCAATAAGCTGATAATTCTGCGGAAGCAGGGCGAAAAATTCGACATACTTTCAATTCTTTTATTACAAGATTTCCATCGATTTATTCAGAGTTGCACGTCGCCGCAACGATTGGGATCACGTCCTATTTTATCAAAGTGAAATTTATTCAGATATCAATGTGGGAAGCCAAGAAACAGGACAAGAATAAACACAGTTAGATCTATATTAGATTCGTAGCGTGCGATTCGTAGCAGTTTCAATTTACGTTTCATATCATATTTGATATCAAACATAAAGACATCAACATGGAAGTGAATTAGCCTCTTCAAACAGTTGCCAAGTGGTGGTGTATGCGTAAGGGCTATGTCAAGATAAAGGAAACATTTACATGGCAAACAATGGCGAAGAGCCTTCAAGAGTAATAATAACGTTCGTCATATAATACTAATATTCCTCAGTCTCTAATTGACAATTGTGATTGCTGTCAAAACAAAACGTTTATTTACAGTATCGTTTCGAGTGTTCGTAATAGCAAGTATGATTAATTGAATTGTTAATAATTTACGAAAGTAGAGGTTAAAGTAATTAATTAATTACAGTAGCGAGGTGTAGCGGCTGATGTTGCGAAGCCGAGGCTGCAAAGGCGAGTGCAGGGCAGAGGAGGCCGCTCACCCGTCGTGCCTCCGTCGCACAAAAAACAATCCAGAACCAAAACAGGTACCAAGTAGCAACGCGATTAACTGACTATTTTTATGATAATATGACCTGTGTTATTAATTTTATTCCTCTTCTCAAAATAGTAATGAATTATTAAATATTAAAAACCAATAACAGTGAATAATTTCAACCAAAATTAATACTTATATTAAAATTACCGTAACAAAATTAACCAATTTCGATGATTTTTGTTTTAATCGAAAGGTGGTGCTTGTAATGTGGTTCCATTAAAATTTCACTGAGATTTAACAAGTACTTTTCGAGTTATGTATTTTTTTTTTCGTTGACTAACATTGTATATTACCGCATAACTTTTCACTGGGTACATATACCGATTTTGATAATTCTTATTTCGATCTAAAGGTGATGCTTGTCTCGTAGTCCCGTTTAAATTTTATCGAGATCTGATGACCACTTTCGTGAGTAATCTTTGATAACGCACAATTACTTGACTATTTTTCGTCTACTTACGTTGTACTATATACATACTAGTTGGTACCCGCGACTTCGTCTGCGCAGGATTAGTAAGTACTTCGAGTAGCTTATTATCTTCTCAATATCTATCTTTATACCAAAATTCATCAAAATTTGTTCTGTGACATAAAAATCAATTTGTTACTACCAAATGTGCATTTAAATATATTATCAATTTTTTATTGTATATACTGTTTTTGCGATAATGGCTTACTCATAAAAGATTAGATATATGCTGTTGCAGACTTTTTTGTAGGACTAATTAAGATAAACATTTCCCTTATACATTATATAGGTGTAATCTCTACAGTTTTTGCAGCCTTCACCAGAATAGCTCGCAGATGGCAGATTTTTTTCTGACTTACTTGACAATTATCGTTATATTTTGGACAATTCACAATTGGAATTGAGTAACCTCCTCCTTTTTTGGAGTCGGTTAAAAATTATAGCCCATGTGTTATTCCAATGTATAAGCTATATTACTGTAAACTTTCATTGAAATCCATTTGGTGGTTTTTGCGTGAAAGAGGAACAAACATCCATACATCCTAATATACAAACTTTCGCGTTTATAATATTAATAGGATATGTCGCTATAATTGATGTCAAACACTATTATTTTTTAAATCGAACTTTTACGTTACATAATCTATTTTAAAAGCATGACCATCGCCTTGTCTAAAACAATCAAGTGATACTTCGTCAAGCACAAGTTTAACAATTTCGATTAATATCTAATGTCGTTTCTTAAAACCATATTCAAGAAAAAACAATCGCGTTAGAAACATTTTATTTCTAAAGCAATTTCCTAGCTCAGACATTATTTATTCACCGAGTAAATGCTCCTTTGTGTATAACATCTGCTTTACATCGCTCAAGTTTTGAATTTGTTTCACACATATACATGAAGGATACATTAAGAATTACCTACATTTTCGTTTCACGTTTTTGTCCCGTTCATTTTTTGCTTAAATTATTTTGTGTGAAAATTTTATTTTTGATACATGTTTCAAAAAAGGTTATATTAATTAAACAAAAAGAAAACTTAGATAAGTTACGTTCGGAGCGAAAGAGGATCAACTGATAAATATTCATGTCAATTTGAAACCCCAAAGTCAAAGTTAAGTCTCTTTCCGATAAAATGCTGGAGCACCTTCGCCGACCTTTAATGGTGATTCCATTTTCTCGCCGGCATCGTCCCTCGATGACAAAAAAAAAAAAAATGTTTTTAAATTACTACCTTAGATTGGAAAAGATTCTGTTTTACCTAAAGGATACGGTACGTGATTAAGTCCACTTAACAAAAGGATTCAAAATTTAAAATATCTCAATTAAATAACTATGTATTTTTTTTAATGTAAACATCATCCACAGGATTTAAAATGTCCGTGTCTTTTGTTCAAATATCGTGTTTTATGCATATCCTACCTACCTATCCTTTACTAAATAAATGACTTCAGATCTACAGTTATGTAACTAGCTGACCGTGTACTTAATAACTACAATTACCAACATTTTCAACATACAATTACCGAAATTAATTAACGATATAAACAGTGTACTTTTTATATTTTAAATCAACTCCATATGATGGTCTATTTAGAGTAAAAATATCAAAGACATTAAATAAAATTTTGTACTATTTTCATAAGTTGATAATTTTTTTAAATATTTTTATATGTTGATATATTAAAGTAAAAATAATATGCTGCGTGCTTAGTTCATATATAACAATGTCAGTCTTTCATAGGTAGAGGTAAACTTGCAACTTTGACACCTTAAAGTTATACACATTTCCGTTTGGCACGACCGAATTACAAAACTGCTATATTCGTTAGCACTACAACAATAATAACTTTAATATTCTACCAAGTGATTATTATTTATGACACATAGAACGCACGGAAAAAAATACGTTTTATAAATGTTTTGGTATTATTAACTTTATTTCTATTCTAAAATATACAAGGCAGATATACCATATTAATGAGGGTACATTATAAATTTCGCAATACCTACAGACATTTAGGTCGACAAGGCAAGAAAAGCTACTATAATTGGAACGTAGGTTAAAAGCTAGTTCTTCGATTTGAAGCAACATGTAGGCCATCTTTTATTTAGTCTTTTTAAGAGACTAGTGACACACTTTTAGACAATATACAGGCCAAAACGGTAGATTCAAGTTACTTTTTATTAATATTATAAATTAATGTTTTTTAAATATTATTAGAAATCCATACTCGCGATTAATCGTCCTGAGAGTAACAGTCATCTAAGCATAATATTATATTATAAATACTTTCTATTGCACACTACTAAGAAAATAATAACAATAATAACTAACAAAGAAAGATGTACAAAATTCCAGAAAATCTTTAGGACACGCCATAGTGAAAGCAGGTTAGAATCTGTACAAAGAATTGTTTTAAGAATTTACGCTGTAAGTGTACAAAGGTGAATAAACATTAAAATATATACTATAATCATGCAATGTAGCATGACTGTCATAGGATTTGTCTATCAATATTATTTTTATTTACCTATTCTTGTCGACAATTTCCTTCGCCTCTGAGAAGATTTAGTACGCTGCGAATCTTATAATTTTTTTTTATATAATATAATATGATATTAATGAAATCAGTTTCATTTTCATGGTGAAAACAACACGGTAAATAATATGATATGTACGTTCAGTAACATCGAACTTTGTGTGTTATACATAATAGACAAAATTATGTCTTCTCCAATTTAGGGATCTTTTAGAGCGTAACTAATAATACCATTTCACTGACGGAGGGTAAGTATTTAGATTTTATTGAGAATCTTATATTAAATTGAGTTGACATATATGTATATCTTGATTTAATTCAGTTTGTATTTACTTAGATTTTTTTAAACTTTTTAAAATATATGATATAGGTCCTGCGTCACACGTAAAATGTAGATTTAACGTTCGCAGGTATAGGAGATATAAGGCCTAAATGATGTTCTGTTACATGACATGTCAGTTTGATGTGGACATGCTTTGAAGTCTACGGAAACACTATGGAACGAAAAATGTTTCGTTTAAAAACAATATTTTATACAATTTCTATTTACTAGATTAATTTGCCCGCTTTTTATTTAATAAATGAGATATTTATTTATGTTGTTGTAAGGGGAAATTATGTTAAATGTTTTCCGACCCACCGTCTAAGGTCGTACGTTCGCTGTATGTCCATCAACTAGTTAGACAGTGCTGACTGTCAGTTTCGGAGTTTTATTAGGTGTATTGTATTACTTTTTGGAGAAAAACTACATAAAAATATCAATACAAAGAAATTAAATGAAAATTTTCATGTTTAACGTTATATATATTTAATGTATTATTTATAAGTATGTTAATCGAAAAAAAATATATGTAGCTATACCAGTCGGCTGTTACCTATAACGCGAGCATTAAGTTGCTTACTTTAGAACATACGACCGTGTGTGTATTGTGTGGATATTTATTTATTTATTATATATTAATCTTTGTAGTTAAAATCGAACAAGTAATGCTGTATCTTTAAAAAAAAACATTAAAAGGTTGAATTTTATTGTAACATATTTTCAATTTTTGGTACGATATATCACAGAACCATGTATCCCTCCTTAATAAATAATGGAAATTCATTTTAGACAATAAACGCTAAAATTACAAAAAAAAAATACCTTTATAAAAGCTTCGAAATTAAGGATGATAAAACTTTTATTTACTAGACTAATCAATTACTTTTAAAGTCAATAGCCTATTCCAATCAATGACATTTTCGTCGGAATCCAGTTACATTCCCATTACAGGTCCATGAATATCAATTAAAGTTTACGACTTTAATTGACGCTCAACCGATATTTAATGTTATTTGCATGTTGCGGGGGTATTAACTTACTAGGCTATTACCCGCCCATAATTGAGTTCAGCGCGCTTTCGATGTTACGAATACATTGTCATGTAACGCGATATTGTTTTATACTCGTACTATTGTGTTTGACAGTTTTTTTAACGAGCTAATCGCTTCGGTTTGCGTTTTAAAAGGAAATCCGTTTGGGGATGCAGAGGAACAATGTGTAGGTTTCCTCGTCCGCCATTGCAAAGAGAGGATCCTCCGACCAGACGGGAGTTGTGTCTGGTGGGCTACTGCCCCGACGGTTGTTGTTGGGTTCTTGTATATATACTCATTTTTTTTTTTCGAAATGACTGTTGCTGTTGGCCCTACTGGCCTTTACAGCGTCACCGGTGAGAGGGGCCGGGCACTAAGGCAAACCGGCCGCGAAGGAAGATGTGGGCCCTTTTCGGCGGGCACGGGGGTGACGTTCGTCCTAAGGGTGTCTCCTAGCGAGATCGCACCTCGGCTTAGAACGTCGTCGGGATGGAGGAGGCGCTATGCGGAGCGCTGCGGCGAGTTGTCGAGTATATACTCAATCGCTCTGATAGCTTTGATAGCGCGATGTAGCATACGTCAGTTTTCTGTAGTTTATATGTCGCGAGATAGATGTCGCTACATCCGTTTGTTAGACGCGCGTACGTTAGTGTGCTTTTTATTTAAATAGGTTACTCTGAGAAGTTTTTTAGACTTCGAGGTTTTGTATTGAAGGTTCGAGGTAGACTTCGAGGTTGTATAAAAAATTAATAAATATAACGATTTGATAAAGTTATATCAAATAACTTAGAAATAAGCGCTATTTTTTTAGGCAATCTTACAGGTTTTGGAAACAATGTCAATGAGACGGCTAAGAAAATATCTAATAAATTATACTCGTAATCCAAAACAAAAAAAAAGTGTCGATAGTGCCTACTTATAGGAGAACATACTCACTCCATATAATAAAAAAATAAGTTAGAGTATGAGCCCATATTCATTTTAGAAATAGGGGCTATAACTAGTACAACGAAACCTTAGCTGCACAATACTGTTTTTGAGAAAAAAGGAGGGATTTAGTCAGTTCCTAGGGTTCACGTATGGCATTCTACCGTGTGTATCAAATCGTTGTCTTTTCAAACTACGTTTTTGTAAATGAGGTTTCTTTCGACCAATCATTGGATATAATTGATGGTAAATCTCAGAAATTTAAAAAAATACCAAAACTTCTGTCGAGAATTGTTGGAGGTCTCAAGGATACCCATTAAACTGTATTTTTTTTTTTAAATTAAAATATCATAATTCAAAAATAAAACCGTCCAATATATTACAATTAATAAGACCTTTCATAAAGTAAATTTATCGCTATCCAATATTTTTTCTTCAACTACTGCACCTTAAGAATATTATCAAGAAACAGTAATAGGAGACTGGTATAACAGGGTTTCGACCATCATTTTTATATTTGATATGGTAAACTTCAAGCTCTGTGTGTCATAAAAACCTCTAGTACAAGAAGTAAAGAAGTTCTCGTTAACTGTGTCGAGATTAATCCTTATCTGTTTCAAGTACATTTATAATCGCGTTGTAATTGAAAAAAAAAACACGAAGGAATCCGTTTGTGTTTTTTTTTGTATATGTTTCTAAGTACAGTAAGGATACAGGGACTGACAATTTTAATATTCTTATCCAAAAATAAAAATATCCTTATACCTTTACCCTTATAATATTTACCATTTTAAGGAGAGATTCCAAAAATCATTTTTTAGATTATTTTTTTTCAATCATAATTAACCTACGTGCCAATTTTCCATTTTATAAGTCTAACACTTTTTGCGATTACGTGATTAATCAAAAAATGACAGAGCGAACTCTTCTTTTGATATATAAGAGTTATCAGGATACGATCGGAGTTTGATTATTTAGATTATTCATCCTCTCTGCCAAGAGAAAATACTAAATTTTGGGATAAAAAGCATCTAAAGTCGTAAGATCGCAGTTTGGACTCAAATAATGCCAAGTTTCATTCAAATTCATTCAAGCAGTTGCGGCATGATATGCAATTCAGAAACAGACAAAGAAAAGATAGATAAAAATGAAAAATGTAATAATATTTATTAATATTTTGCTGTGTGGTTACGGCAATGAAGAATATAGCCACCCCCTCTCTTCCCATGGGTGTCGTAAGAGGTGACTAGATATTAATAGTGCCACTACAACCTTGGAAATCAACAAGCCGACCGGTGGCGGGATAACCATCCAACTGCTGGCTTTAAAATACACAGGTCGAAGACGGGCAGCAGTGTCTCCGGTGCGACAAAGCCAGCCCTGCGGTCACCAATCCGCCTGCCCAGCGTGGTGACTATGGGCAAAATACATGAGATCACGCCATTTTTGGCGCGAACTTGTGGGTGCCTATGTCCAGCAGTGGACTGCGATAGGCTGAAGTGAGTGAATAATATTTATTTACAAATCGATTATTTTCTAAAAAAATAAAATAAAAATATTTTTAAATTCACATTTTTATTTCCTGTCTAATCCTAAATTTTTTAAAGGTTTTATTATTTTCATTATATTGTCCTCTAACCCGCTGTGAAACAGGGTGGTGGATGAAGCTCTGATCTTTCTCTACATGGAGAAATTGGCCTATTGGCAGTGGGATCTTACAGACTGTATCGATCAATTATTATTTTTAGACCTGATTTGTAGATCTATGCAAAGTAATTGCCGAACTAAGAGCTATTAAAAGATTACTTTTGCTAGCTTCATGAACAGTTATCTATATGGCATGTCATTTATTTAAGGAGCAAAACATTCCAACGTCCAAAACGTTACATTAAATCGCCTTAGTAGGTTTAGTTATATTACTCATTTTTTATGTTATCTCAACAAAAATATTTTGATGCTAAATTACTTAAAAATTATGATAGATATAAAATTATAGTTACACAATATATTCAGTGTGTCAATGTTAAATTATCCGATTTGTCTGAAATATTAGATATGGGGTTGCTTTTTACGAATAATTTTGTAATTGTCTATCAACTAAAATTTGTTATATGAATGTGTTTATGTGGTAATAAATATGAATAATTTAAATAGATCTTATTTCTCTATAATAAAAAATTAAAACATACATTCGAAATATTAAATTCATTTTATACGAGTATATACCTATGTATAATATTAATTTCAGACCTAATAATTTCTATTTATTTTTTACCATTAATAAACAACATTATCAAGCAAAAAGGTTATTTGGATAATCTAAAGAATCCTCTTAGAGATAGCAATGGTGGAACTTGTACTTTCCTAATCCAATGGTAGGCTTCATTTGATTTCAGCGGCCCACCATTACGAGTTATTGAACGTTAATCTAATCTAACCGCACGCAACGCTCCATTCACGTTTGACGTAAATTACTATTTACCCGCCCTCATGCTAATTGATGTTTCCAACGAAATTAAACCAATTAAGCTTTATTTCAATACCATTGTATTTCGTTACTCATTTATATATTTTATGCTTAAAAAGGAAAAAAGGCCATAGAAACAAGCTGTGGTACACCTTGTACACAACTGTATAGGCTACAGATATTTGACTTAATCTCGGCGTTTGTTTGTATTGTATGTGTGTGTGTGTGTGTGTGTCTGGACGCCCGACACAAGACTCTCATCGTGTGTGAGTTGAATATAAGGCGTTTATGTAAGTATATTGATATTATTCAAATACTAATCAAAGTAACCTGGTAGCTATGAAGACAATCTATACAAATAAATAAAATTGGAGTATCTGTTTTTATATTAAAATAACTACTTTTTACTGAATGCATATGGATGTATACACGGTACATATACCAAAATAACATTTTTTACAATTTTTGTCTGTCTGTTTGTTCCGGCTAATCTCTGAAACGGCTGGACCAATTTTGCCGGGACTTTCAGTGGCAGATAGCTGATATAGTAAGGAGTAACTAAGGCTACTTTTATTTTAGAACTTTATTTATTTTATAACTCTGCGAACTGAACAATAAGTTTTTTGTTAAATTCCACGCGGGCGAAATCACGGTAGAGCTAGTAATACATGTTTTTCGATTTAGTACCTAATTTAGATATAAAACGAATTTGTTATATGTAATTTTGATTCGTTTATTGTTACACGGAAAACAAATAATGTTAAATATGATAACGGTTGTAAATGTGAAATATATGTCGGGTCGAATACAGTAATTGACAGTAATGGAATTGCGGAATGGCATAACGATGGTATGTACACAAAAAAAAAACGCATACAGCCATGTAAAATATTGCAATAACATTAATAGCTTTTACATATACAACTCTTTACAAATACAGTAATTGAAATATAAGTCAGAACCAGAATAGCAATTTCCATTTCATTATTTCCCTTTTACATTGATGGGTTTCAATCGTACGAAAGTACAAAAAGGGACAAAGTAACGGTCTATCAGATTACAGTTGAGTTTGATTAATGTGTACCGCGCGTAGGATTTTACGGTAGCGACTAAACAGGCAGGCCCGAAAAATAACTCGTCAAAGGGAAATAAAACTGGAGGGAGATGAGTGGGTTTCCCTGTATGGCGTACAATTTCCCGGGCGATACAATTAAATGAAGCTGTTTCTTATAACAAAGGAACAGACTTATTTTACGCAACAGCGGTCTTTACGTAATTTATGCTTAAATAGAAAATCTGCAAATATCAAATTTTACCTCGAGTCAATCCCAAAATAAATAATATAGTAAATTATTAGAATAAAATTGTTGAATTTTTTAAAGGAGTTTAAAGCGACTAATTTGTTTAGTAAATGAGTAGATTATACGGAAGGCGCGGTCGCGTTCTTGAACCGCTAGTCTCTACGCTATCAATAAGGCTTTCTGAGCAGTCGCCGTAATAGAGTTTGCCGCCAAACACTCAATCTTTGGGATTACAAGGACGGAGATTCTTGCAGGCTTAAGATTTACAATCCGATCTTTAGTAGAATCGCTTAGTGATACTAATCTTAAACTATTCAGGATTAGTTGTGGTAAGCGTGTTGGTAAAATAGAGATTATAAATAGAGATAGAATAGATAAAATAGAGATAGTTTATTTTAAACGTAGAAATTTTCCTGATTATGTTCCACATGACATGTGATCGCTTAGAGTTAAGGTAATTAATATAAAATTTGTATATTTTCAACAAATCTATCCTCTCATTAATTGAATTAACTGTTTTCAACGATAATGAATTCATATTTGTTAGTGTAATTGAGCGTTTAATGTCACTACTAAAAGCGGAAACTTAAAGCTGTATCCGTAGTCCTACATATTCTCAAGAGAGAAGCACTAACTGACAGAACAGTCTATGCGAGGATTAGGCAGAAAAGCTAAGAAACGCTACTGCTATAAATAAGAGACGGAATTACATTGGGATGAGCCGTTTTAAATGACGTGCATAATATCGGAATTCATCTACTGCTAAGTTTATTAGTAGCGTTTAGGATAACCCATACCCATCCATAACCCTTACACCCCACCCCATTTTTTTTTTTTTGATATCGCAGGGTAACCCATTTACGGGTGATATCCAGGATGCCCAGGTAAGCATTCCTCGACCGTATGTCGGCTTAGCACTTGGGGGTGCACTACCGACCAAAACCCCTGCGGGAGCCTTCAGCCGCTTTAATTGGAGGGTCCCGGATCTGCAGGCAACAGGATCCCTCCAGCGACAGGCTGGCCTCGGCGAAAAGACCAGACTTCTCCTCCATGGGACTGTCCGGCTCACCTCTGAACAATCCCGACGACGCCATGTTCCCATCCCGGCCCGACATGGGCACAGGGGCGTTACTGGAAACGCATTAAGTAGCGCCTCCTACGCACCCCCGTTCGTCGCCTGCGGACGGAGGCCTCGTCGGCGGCCCCCTCCCTCATCCGCTCGTCGTTCTCCTTCTGGGACATTACTGTCTCGCAGAAGGAGACCATCGCCTTCCAGGACTCGTCGTCGCCGAGCATCGCGGTGATAACGCTCGGCAGTGACAAGTCCCCTCCGAGGACTGTCGTCAGATCGCGACGTAGCGCCGCCCATCTCGGGCACACCTCGAGGGTGTGCTGGGCAGAGTCCACCGCCACGCCACAATCGTGACATTCAGTCGTCGGCTCCCTTTGGGCCGTCCGACACAAGTATTCACCAAAGCAGCCGTGCCCGGTGAGAACCTGCGTCAGACGGAAGGTGAGGGGTTTGCGCTTACGGCGCATCCACCGCTCAAGGACCGGGCGCAAGGCAGCCGTTACGCGTGTGCCATACGGCTGCTCCGCCAGGTCCTCCCCCCACCTCCGCATTAGTGCTTCTTGCCCCATCCGGCGCACCCGTAGGATCCCGTCCAACGTGGGGTTCTCACCGAGAGCCCTCCTACTCGAGACGTATGAGTAGGTCTCGGCAAGGACCTCCGCCACGAGTTCCCACGGGGGATCGCCGGCTAGAGCAGTAGCTGCAGCCCACGATAACGTACGATACCCCCGAATCACCCTCACCGCGATGATCTTCTGCGCCGACCGCAGTGCGGCCTTATTCCTCGCAGTGAGGCGATCCGCCCAAACCGGGGCACCGTACGTCGCCATACTCCGGCAGACTCCGGAATATAGCTGCCTGCAGGCGGCGCTGGGTCCTCCGAGGTTCGGGAGGAGTCTGCCCAGTGCACTCGCCACCTTCACGACCTTCGGTCCCACCACAGCGAAGTGTGGGCCGAAGGTCCACCCTCCGTCAAGGATGAGCCCCAGATATTTGATTTGGGAGCTCATCCTGACCCTCCCCTCTCCCATCTGCAGGGTAGCCCCCGGTGGGGGTCCCTTACATCCGGTCCCGCGGAAGAGGAGGGCTTCGGTCTTGTCAATTCTGACCCGAAGCCCCAAACTCTTTATGCGGCTGATCACGAGGTCGAGTCCGACCTCGGCCAGCCGCGCCGCCTCCTTGTAGTCTCGTCCCCGAGAGTAAACGAGAGTGTCATCCGCGTAGCAGATGACACCCATCCCGGGGAGGAGACGGCCTCGCAGGACCCAGTCGTAACCAATGTCCCACAAGATCGGGCCCAGCACCGATCCTTGCGGGACACCACAGCCGACTCGCCACCACTCCACGGACCCCGACCGATTCTCGAGGCCTACTCTCCGATCGGAGAGGTACGCCTCCAACAGCCTCCCTAGATACTGGGGCACTCCGAAGAATTTCAGTGCCTCCCGTATCACTGCGTGCGGGAGGCTGTTGAAGGCGTTCGCGATGTCCAACGACACCGCGACCACGACCTCCCTCCCATGTTCCGCCTCACCACCCTTACACCCCACCCCAACCATACTTATGAATTTAGTAAAAATCTACAAAAAGGTTATTCGGATTGAGTATAAAGTGCAGATTACTTTTGTAAATTAATGTCGGGAATGAAGTGCGTATGACCTCAACTGAAACTAATTCGAATGGACTCAACATTAAAAACATCTATCACGGCAGATTTCTCAGTTTCTCAGTAGATTTGTCCAACGATTACGTAAAACTAACCTTACAAATGGTTGCTATCAATAAAATGTCGATCTTTCCTTGGTATCGACTATATCAAGCATTGTTTGGTATATTTTTAGAAGCTGTAATTTTTTGTTAAATTGCTTAAAAATAAAAAAGTTATTGGTGATACGACATATTAATTTATTGTGGTATTTACAATAACTAATTTGGTCGAAAAATTGGATCTAAACAAATAGACTTTGTAAGTAAGTAGCTTTTTACAAGTATTTACATTTTGTAACAATTTTCTGTTTTAGTTTCTAAATATCTAAACATATTATGTAATATAAACAATAATTTTTAAAAACTGAGATGATCTTATTTATGGGACACGTTATTAATTTAGTATGCATGCTTGAAGGTAAATGAAAACATGAAGAGAACATGTCCAACCCACAGTGTTCACGTGGCGAATTAGGCTCAAAACTCGCTCTTTCATTGAAAAAGAGGCCTATACTCTGCAGTAGAACATTTGCAGATTATTTCAAAGCATGAAAAAACAAGAAATTTAAGTTTCGACGGTATGGCGCCTTTAAAACTGAATTTTAGAATGCATTATTTAAATTTGTGAATGTTGTGTTTTTCGTGAAATTTTTCGAAAACAAGTTAGCTACAGCGAAATGTGCTTACATGATCGCGCCTTTAAAATTGGCAAATTTTATTTTAGTCACATCGCTTCTAAACAAACGAATGCTTCATCTGATTTTTTAGTTTGTATTTACTATACATAGGTACACCACTTTTCGAGAATAGTAACAGAAATCAAAATAGCAAACGATATAGATGTGATAGAAATATATAGACATCATATATTTGATATTTTTCCATTTAAATCGAAGTCTTATCGTAACCTGCTCTGAGTTTTGCAATAGCCCGTCGAAGAATTCTTAAAGTGCATTTGGAAATGCGATTTACAGTTAAAGGCGAGACTGCAACGTCGTTTTGAGACCACAACAAACACGTTTGGTCGATTCCATTGGGGAGCGACTCCCTCCAGTTCGTTGACAATGGCTGATGTGATGGTGAGCTTTGTTTGGCCTAGCTTATTCTTATGAGACTTAAGATGAGGGTTTAAATGTTTGTTTATGATGTTCACGTTAGAAGAATAATATAGGGTGTATTAATTAATTACAATTCAAATGAATTTATTTCTATACAGTATAAAGCTGAAACTGAACCATCACAATAATACGAGCTTCGAATGAACGTCTCTATTAATATCCAGTTAATTGGAGTACGAATTGCGTACACCAGCTGCATGAAAAGAACAAAGAAAGTAAGTACGAAATAATGAAAAAACAATCATCAAGTCTCAAATATTTGCTCAGTGGTAATATTTTTGCTTTTGTAATCTCTTATTAAAATTTTAAACTTTTCATTTGTTTTTTTTTTCTTCTTAGAAAGTTGTGAAATAATAATAAGGAATATTTCTTCTAAAATAAAAATCTCTAGTTTTTAGAAAAAAACAATTCACCTATTTACATATATTGCAGTTTAAATTGTTATTACAAGGAAAACATTCTAAATGCGAATTGAAATCAATCATGGATGTGGAGCACTAACTTCTCAACCCACCTGGTCATTGTTTAAGCCGCTGAGCTGGTTTTATTGTAGCTGTCGACTTTATTTACCCAAGAACGATTTACGGTGAACTAAGTTAATAGGATTCTACGGTTGGTTAGCAAATGCTAAATAACGTTTCTAAAATTCTGGGCTAGATTTGCGATTTGCATTTGACCATAGCATAATAATTAATTTATTTAGGAAAACGTTTACACAATATGAAACCGTTGTTGGGTCATCCTTTTAAGTGTCTCTGATCTCAAAAAATGTTAGTGGGACCAAATGACACGCACCACCTTTCGATTAATTTTTTTTTTTGTTGAAATCAGTCCACCCAGTCAAAAGTTCTGAAGTAACATACATTAAAAAAATACAATCGAATTGAGAACGTCCTGCTTTTTTGGAAGTCGGTTAAAAAGAGTTTTAGTCATGTATGTTTCTATGTGTGTGTGTGTGTGTGTGTGTGTGTGTGTGTGTGTGTGTGTGTGTGTGTGTGTGTGTTTTATTAAATTTAATGTTTTGCTTTTTACTAAGAGTATTAAAGGAAAAGTTTGTATTATTAGAAATGCGAATGTTAGACATTCTTAAGTACTAAAACTGTAGAACTTACAGCTTTTTATGTAAGTAGTTGAGAACCAGCATAACACATATGCAATTTTCATTTGAAATTCTAGCGTCATATAACATTATATACTTACAAAGGTAAAATCGCGAGAACAGCTAGCATATAGCAGAAGAATTAAAGTTTAAAGTTGTACTGACGGTTTACGAATGTAAAGACCTTAATCCGTCAAGCTGTATCTGAGTGTCACCGTGTGACAGTTTATTTCCACATATCCTATTTTTTCATGACGTTGCAGTAATATATGAAATGTAAACACACTTAATAAACGTAAATGTGCTTTTTTGAAATTGCGTAATTACAATAAATACATATATTGCGATATATATGAGTTTGTATATAAGTTGTAATATTTGACGTGTTTTCAGAATTTATGTTTGTGTCGTGTGAACTCGTACTTCCGGACACATGAAAAAAGATTGTCACCGTGGGTCGTTAAATGTGAATCATTAATTATAATCGTAATGTGTAAATTGGTTATTACAGAATAGAATTTCGATTAATTACCTAGTAAATAAAAAAAATTGTTGTATAACCTAAATGAAAGGAGATAATGTAAGAAAAAAGTTAAATTATTTCTATACTTATTAAAAAATGTCGTTCTTGAATACGTACAAAAAGTTTCTCTCTGCATTAAAGTTTAATGTTTAGTTGTCTAGGCGAATTTTAATGACACTTACCAGCGCGGAGTGGAACGTTTTTCATTTAACGGGAATAACTAACGCTATTAACTTCGCTGCTTTAAAATTAATAGTTTTCGAGAAAGGTTATTTAAAAGTACCTTTACGTCGAAAGTGTCGACTGTGCTCTTTGTACATTATTTTATGCACATATTACATTTTAACGTTTTGTTTTTATTTGTAGAACACGACTGAGAACACTCAACGAAACATTTATTTCTTACTTCAAATCTATAGTTATTCATTCACAATACACACTTTTAACTACATTGAATACGATATAACACTAATCATCAAATTAATAGGTATTAACCATTCGGTAGGTGACGTCACCATCTTTGTACTGTACATACTTAAACACTAAGAGTAATATCGACACAAAATCCAATATTTTAATAATTGCCAGTATTACAAATTGAAATGCTAACATATTATACATGACATATTTATAAAACCACTAGCTGACCCCGAAAGCGTTGTTTTGCCATATATGTTATTAATCCCCTTAATCCCCTTTATTAACTTCATCATCATCATCATTTTAGCCTTTCCCAGTCCACTGCTGGTCATAGGCCTCCACAAGTTCATGCCATTTTGGCTCTCATGTGTTTTGCCCATAGTTACCACGTTGGGCAGGCGGGTTGGTGATCGCAAGGCTGGCTTTGTCGCATCGAAGACGCTGCTGCCCGTCTTCAGTCTGTGTTTTTCAAAGCCAACAGTTGGATGGTTATCCCGCCATCGGTTGGCTTTTTAAGTTCCAAGGTTTATCTGTGTCATCCCTCTCCCGTGAGTCGCCTCTTACGACACCCACGGGAAGAGAGAGGGGTGACTATATTCTTTACTACCGTGGACAGCGATATAATTTTGAGGCATGAAAAATAGATGTCGGCCGATTCTCAAACCTACCCGATATGCACACAAAATTTCATAAAAATCGGTTTAGCCGTTTCGGAGGACTGTTGTAACTAACATTGTGACACGATAAGTTTATTATATATGCCTGCATGTGTGTCATTATCTGTTTATTTTATCTAATATAAAAATGTGTCTTAAATATCTAATACAAATTGATGCAGAGAAGTTAATCGAAAAATATTCTTCAGGTACATTTTCGAGAGATAGTAAATTCATCTGCAATAAACTGGGTACTATAGCAGGGTAAATGTTGCAGTTGTTGGCACTCAATAGAACACAGCATGGCCGCGGCGCTTTGCCAAGCAAGTCGCCATCTACCGCCTCCTGCTTTCTTGTAAGAGTGACAAATACTGCACCCATAAATTTATAACGACAACAATAAAATTAGTAACAAAATTTCCGCTTGAATGCTTTTCTATAATCTTTTTTAAAAAAAAATCTTATTTGTATCAGTAGCATAATTATTTTTAGCATAATTATGCAAGATTTCAATATTTCTTTAAGAGTGTTATTTTAAGTAGTACCTTTCTTTTTTTTCTTTCTAATTATTCTTTAAATGTTGATATATAAGATAAATATGTTGGTATTCTAAGTTTTCCTTACAATTGGCTCAAGGAAATGTTTTAAAAGCCGCCAAACACTTGCGAATCCTACGTGGTCTTTTTGGTTGTAAGAGATACAGTGTTCTCACAGTAATGATTAGATAATAAACCAGCGAAATTTCAGTACAATCTTAAATACGAAGTGTACATTGCCATGAATAAATTCCCATAAATATTTTCTTATAGTTTTATTTTTTATAGCGACTACAAAATATATGGCCTATTGTAAGTAAGAGGAATAAGGAGTCATAGTTATTGGATCTCTATGCATAGGACTGTTAAAATAGTATTTAAATTTCGTTACATTTATTGAAATAGGCAAGGAGATATAGTGTCCATTATTTACCTAAACAGAACAACAACCGCTCTGGTGTAGTGGTCGAGTAGTCGCCTAAAACATCGACGGTTTGCGGGTTCGAATCCCACTCGGTATGGATATTTGTATTTGTAATATTCCTTTCCGATTTGGATGTCTGCCCTTATGGGTCAACCCCACCGTGCCTTGGAAAGCACGTTAAGCCATCAGTCCCGGTTGTTATCATAAATACAAGATAGCGATCGTTACTCATAGTAGGGAACATAAATGAAAGGCCTATGCCCAGCAGTGGGATGATACAGGCTGAATACATGCATGCATGTACCTAAAAGATGGGTCAAAATCAGTAGTTACATATTTAAAATTTGTTTTAAATTTGTCTCACACATGCTTAGGGTAAACGAAAAATTGTGAGGATGCCCGCATGTGTTTGAGTAAAGTTTTGAGTGAACCTTAATAGGCGTATATTTCTTTGTTTCACAAAGAGACATACTGGCACTCACAGATCAATACAGTTGTTTTTAGCCTCGAGCTCTCACGACCACAGTTTTTAATCGGGAGTAAGTCATTTCAAGAGTTTAATCTCTTTAAAAATTAACTCCTTTTCAACGGTTAAGTATTTCTAGCATATGTATGTTTAACACACATACACAATCGTCCGATCCGAAGGTAGGCAGACTTATACCGGTGTTATATCTATTTTTTTAAAATAAATTTAATAATATACACATAAATATAACAATTGAGTCGATAATATTTGGATCGCAAACAGCCCCACAGCTCTGGAGCGGAAAACAGGAAACTGTTAACTGCGTCAAATATATAAAAATGTTCCCGACAACTATCCATTAGGTCGCCAAGTTATAAACGATGTAATTCTAGGCTAGGGTTCGTGTGTATAATAACTGGAAATTAATACTTTTAAATCGCGTGGTCAGTAAAAGAACTAGGCGTAGTTAGAACAATACGGACTAGTTATAACAACTGTGGTGTAGTGTTGCGAGTAGTCGCCTAAAATACCGACGGTTTGCGGGTTCGATTCCCGTTCGGTATGGATATTTGTATTTGTACTAATATTCCTTTCGGGTTTGAAGGTCGGTACTTGTTGGTCTCCCTTCCGTACCTCGGAGAGCACGTTAAGCCGTCGGTCTCGGTTGTTATCATAAATACCTGATAACGATCGTTACTCATAGTAGGAATATATCCACCAACCCGCATTGGAGCAGCGTGGTGGATTAAGCTTCAATAATCCTTCTCCTACATGGAGAAAGAGGTCTGTATCCAGCAGTGAGATGTTACAGACTTAATGAAAATATAAAACTTTATATGCATATATCCTTGTACGTTCACGTTACGCATAACATAATATATAAAACTACAAAAAATTCCCCAGACGTATTCTGTTTTCGCCAGCCCATCTGGCTGGAGGTCATCCAAAACTACGTTTGCCGAGCCATAGTCTCCGTTCGAGAACCTTCTACGAAAGATGTGACCAACCTACTGCCACTTCAGTTTGCTAAACTTTTAAACAATGTTATTATATCAATAAATTAGATTTTAATTTTCTTTTATGTATGAGACATTTACTACATCCTTTATTCATTTATGTATAATATTTGTGTCTGAAAAATATATATCAAAATTTGTCTTGCTCTTATAATATAGGTTAGAGTTTTATTACTTAATATCGTCTCTGTGGTTCGAAATTTGCTCGATGCAAAGTATTTTACCCATTTATTGAGTAATGAATTCAGACAAAAATTTCATAAACGATTACGGTTCGATATCCGTTTAGATTTTTACCAATATCTGTATCCTTGTGAGTCCATCTACTGTGCTGTACTGCGGTTCCGATCGTTGTCATGAACACTTGATTAAAATCGTTGATTCTGGTAATATAATTATCCGCCAAATGGTAATAACATCGTTTAGGGTAATTGATAAAGAAAAATTTTTATTTTCATGATTAGAAAAAAAATTAAAAAAAAACGAGTGTGATTTAGACCACACGACTGAAGTAAAACTTACGAAACGTAACTCTCTGTTCTGTCTTCACTAACTTATACCTCCCTCTCAACTTCCGTACGCCTCACTGATCACACTTTTCGTAACGCCCTCGTCACGCATTCACCAGCTTACTCCCCAAGTCAAGCAAGTGTACGTAAAGAAGTTTTACTTAAAAACGTTATGTAAATGCATGTTTCACTCATTACCTAAGTATCTGCTTGACTTGTTACAAAATTTGTTGCAAACAGTTACTTTGCAAATGCAAACAAAATAACAGCGGTTTGCAATATCTGCATCTTCACAGAAATGCAATCTTGTTACTTAAACAAAGTTTTTCGTTCGTATACTTGTTGTTAGCTTTTTATATGCTTGTACTGCTGAGTTGGCTACGTTGTTCGCCAGAATGTTGTATATCGAAAAGCAATTTTCTTACTATCCACTGGGAACCCTTACTTTGTTTTATATAAGTGAACAATACGACCCACGTGGATTTATTCACAATTACTGTAGTATGTTTTTTAGCCTCGAAATCTTTTCGATAAATAAAAAATAATCCCGTGTTTTTAATTAATAGACATTTTTTTTTTTTTGTAGAAAAGGTAGACTACAATATTAACGCGTTGAAACAAACTTTACATTTTAATATTGCTTAGTATTTAGTACATTCTAATGTTGTCTAATATCTGAATTATAACTACGGCGTCATTATTGAAAATTCCTAGATTATATCTATTATATATATAAGAATGACACTTTATATTAAAAATGAAAAATAAGTTCATTGGAATAGGTCTTAAAAGCACCTTCAAATCGTCATCTTACAAATTAATATAATATCGGTGGACAATCGATAAAATTTAGTTATATAAAAATAGCCGAACTTGTGAATTTCATACTCCTATATTTTTTTATATTTGCAATAAAAATATCGCGCTCATTAATCGAAATAAAACATAGCCTATATTTTGTTGGACAAAGTTACATATTTGTGCAAAATTTCATTAAAATCGATCAAGTACTTCGGAGATATTAGCCCGGACTTACATCGTGACACGAATTTTTATATAATGATAGCTTAATAAATTAGTAGGATTTAAGTACGTAAAATATGCCCAAGAAAAGCTTATCTTGGTTTAATTGTAATATATAATAGAATTTTATACGGCAACGTAAAAACCGCGCAGAGGTCACGACGCACGTGTTCGTGCGCCCATTTAATTTAATCACGTAATTAAAAAACTCTTTACATACATATTTAACAGTCCTTTAAATCAACACTACAAATCATTATTATAAGCTCATTAGCCTAAAAAAGCTTATCGGTAGATTTAACGCTGGTTCTTCGAAAAAAAAAAATGAAATTTAATTGTGTTTGCTTGCAAACGAAAAAAGAACCGACTCCAATTATATCGAAAAGTAAAGTCTGAGATTCCGTCATCAGATCCTGGTTTCCTTATCATGGTACCACACTTGGGATATTTCCTTTCCAACAAAGAAAGAATTTCTTCGAAAACCGAAAATCGGTTTATAAACAACATAATATACACGGTCGAATCGAGTAAAGGTAAAAAAAAAAAAAAAAAACTAGAGTAGAAGTAATTTAGAGATACCACACATTGCTTTTTTGTGGTTTAGCTATAATTTGAGTTACCGGGCATTGTACTTGAATAATTAATAAGAATAAACTCGGACAAGCGTTTATAGCCACGAAAGCGTTATTAAAATCATAACGTCATATTTTTAATGTTTTTATTTACGGGGAAATGCTTCTTTCTTAATGATGTAATGAAAGAATTATTAAAATCTATATCTTGTATTCAATATATTTCCTTATGATTACATTTTTAAATATATTTATAAAAAAGACAAATAAAAATATTTAAAATTATTAAAAATATATTATTATTATTATTATTATTATTTTTACCCATACTTAATAAGGAAATATACATCATTTATTTATCTTAATATATATAAATCTCGTGTCACAATGTTTGCCCTCAATGAACTCCTAAACTACTTAACCGATTTTAGTCAAATTTGCACACCGTGTGCAGTTTGATCCAACTTAAAAGATAGGCTATATTTTATTTTGATATATTATGTTATTATTATATTTCAGAAAAAAATAAGGTGATACGAAGTTCGCCAGGTCAGCTAGTTTATTATATATTTTTTATTAAGTATCGAAATACTTGGAATAATGAATATTAACAATGCTATATAGGTATCTCGGATCTCGGATGATTTCAATAACATCAAAACAGTAAATGTACATATTAAGGATAATAGTCCGATCAAATTAGACGTAAATATTGATCAAATAACAAAAACTCCACATAGCTGAATATTGCTAGACACCACCAGAGTATATATAAAAATTATATAAAGTACCAAAAGTCCCCATTGATCCCATTAGTACTAAAATGTGACTCGTGATCTCTTGATCACAAGCTGACTGTAAAGGGTTACGCATGCGCTTTGACAGTAAACTTCGAGTTTTTTCCGCTTACCCTCGCAATGTATATGTTGGCTTATTTTCATTGTAGCTCTGGATTATCGCTACACTAGTACAATCGGTTCGTGAGCACAAGGTTTGTGGCACTTCATTTTTATTAAATTTTTGTTTAAGCGATTTCAACCTAGAAAACTTTAACAGAATTTATATTTATTTTTATATTTTTATATTCGTTCATTTTTAATTTAGTATTAGCTGATAGTATTTTTTAAATATCGAGAAATAAGACGCGTTCGAACCTATATATCCACTAGGTCATGCTGTTAATCAAATTCAACGGGATATGGGGTTAAAATAAAATGTGCACATATTATATTTGACAATGTTAACATTGAAGATTTTGGATTATCAATGTCTTATAATATATATATGTTTAATAAAGGTACAAACGTAAGAGTGAAGAAAATTTTGTTAATTCTAAATGTATAAAAATAAAAATAAAACGATTTTACGTAGCACTAGAGTCGTTGCGTGGTAGATGAAATATTTAACACGCGAAATCACGTCAAAATGGCGGCGTCACTATGCAAACAGAGACGAATGTTAATCTAAATCAGTTAATTAACCACACAAATTCGCTGTATGTATTCTGCGACGTAATTTAATCAACAGCATATTATTTCGAACAATTACGTTAGTCGTTACAATAAATAATTAAATAGGCAATATTTGTAGAATATATTGATTTGAATGTGTCCATTAAAAAAAAAAAGAGTTATTTATACGAGCAAATGATACAAGTCCATAGCATACCCAGGATAATTTAAATGCTTAATATTTTTCAAACTACGTAAAAGAATACTGAAATTTCGTCGTTAGAATTGAATGAAATAAAAAAAATATTACCAAACTAACTAACACGACAGACGTTATCCAGTCCTGCTATCTGTCCAACGCGTGAAGTTAAAATAATCTTTTCCCGAATACCTACTAATTTTTAATTTGCTACGCAATCCTTTTAGACTTCTTAGACTTGAATTCTTTGACTAGTTTTACGCTTAGTCATATTTATAATGATTAATTTTCATTTATACAGATATAAGACGGTATATTCGTAGTGAGTGATATCAATATTTCCTATATTACTCTTCGCTTGTTAAAATAAGGTGAAGCTTCAAGCTATACCTATATATGTGTCAAATTTTAGGTCATGAGATGCGCACGGGCGAGGCAACAGATAGCATTGTTTGTTCAGTCAAGCCATATTCCGAAAATCGTACGATATTAAGATTCATGACGTAGGTATGCAAAATACACGAATTTATTATGAAGGCAAAACCTTTTAAATTAATAATAATAAGCTTGCTTAAGACGCTCTGGAAAGATTCGGTGATGTTAATACGTTTGTGTTTGAAAACATTCCTGTTTAGTTTATGTAATGAAAATAAAACACTTTTAGTTGCTACGTTATTCGGGTCAAGGGTTTCATTAAGCTGTTTCACTTAGTTTTTAATGCTGTTTAATTTGTAACCTTTATATATGAAATTTTTTTACATATTATTTTATCTCAATTTATTGTAACTTTTTTATGGACTTTGTTAATAATAAAACGAATTACAGATAAGATTTGGTAAATTAATAAAAAAAATGCCATATATATATAACTAATGACATAAATCATCTTTTAATGAAACAACTTTTTTCGGATTTTATCGCGGTTTATTATTATCTTTTGATTCCCGACGTTTCGGATACTTTACAGCAACCATGGTCACGGGGGGACTGAGGTGTCAGACGTCCCAACGTTACAAAGTTATTCGAAACTACCCGACATACATCAATATCTTATACAGTCCCATCTACGCAGAATGTGCTAATTGAGTCTTTAATCTGTGGTGAATTATGCTTGGTTTTTGATTTAATTATATTAATAATGGGGTCCCAAGCAGGTGGTAATTGCCAGCCATCTTCTCTATTGAAATTTGGATGTTTTTTAATTTCAATAGCCTCACGGATCATCCTTGGTTGGAATCGGTGTTCTTTTGCGAGGATCTGTGGTTTATCGAATCTAATATAATGGCTAGCTGTGTCTAGACTGTGTTCACAGATTGCGGACTTGCGAGCTAGCCATTATATTAGATTCGATAAACCACAGATCCTCGCAAAAGAACACCGATTCCAACCAAGGATGATCCGTGAGGCTATTGAAATTAAAAAACATCCAAATTTCAATAGAGAAGATGGCTGGCAATTACCACCTGCTTGGGACCCCATTATTAATATAATTAAATCAAAAACCAAGCATAATTCACCACAGATTAAAGACTCAATTAGCACATTCTGCGTAGATGGGACTGTATAAGATATTGATGTATGTCGGGTAGTTTCGAATAACTTTGTAACGTTGGGACGTCTGACACCTCAGTCCCCCCGTGACCATGGTTGCTGTAAAGTATCCGAAACGTCGGGAATCAAAAGATAATAATAAACCGCGATAAAATCCGAAAAAAGTTGTTTCATTAAATGAGTAAAATTCGCGTAAACATTAGAAAACAATATATAAATCATCTTATTTATAATTCATATTTTTGTCAATACCTACAGCTTTCTGTACGTTCAAACTTACATAGATTGGAAGTGCACCTCACACGTTTGCGGATGTGTAGCGGTACGAAACGTCAAAGCAATTTATTTGACAGGCTTACCATATTGAGATCTGCTAACGTTTTGACAGATTATGCGGTGTAATTTTGTCTATTTATCTTCTTCTATATAAATGGTATGATAGAGGTCTGTTGTGCACGTTTCTCGCAAAAAAATACTAGATAGATTCCAATTAAGTCTTCCAAGTTTCGTTTCTTAGACACTTGACCCTTGTTTAGATAAAAAATATTGCATTATCTTTATTTTTATAAGTATTTCGTGTTTATGTCTATACTTAATATAAAAAGCAACACAAATGATAAGGCAGGTATAAGCTAGTTATATGTATTGTTATTTATTCAATCTCAACCCGAGTAGAAATTTTTTCGTCTTCCTTAGAAGGACCGGACCAGGCATGCCTGACCAGGACTAGATAAGGCATGTAACGCAGATGATTGGTCTGGACCTGATCAGGATGAGATGAGATTTCCTGATCTGGACCTGATCAGCAAATCTCATCTCATCCTGATCAGCGGGTTCGGTTCGGTCCTTTTAAAAAACACGAATATATATTTTTGAAAAAATTGTTTAACAAAAAAAAAAGCGAATTGATATAAATATGTATTAACATAATTATTATAATATTTATTTCCGTTTATTTTTTCCAATGTATTATTTATTTATATTTACTTTAAATATTAATTATTTTTATTTATTTTTATGTTATTAATTAATTATTATTATTAATTAAATTTTATTTATTAACTTCTAATGATTAACTACTAACTACTATTTCCTATTACTTACGACTGCTCCACTGTGTAGAAATGGACTCCCTGCTAGATTGTCCTGATAGCTGTATATATACTAAGTGCGCTTAAAAACATTAATAGCGCGATTCAGGCTCAGTTCGCGTCCTTTCTTTCAGGCCATCCTGATCTGGACCGGACCAGCTTCTGATCTAGTATGCCTTACCATACTTGGTAAGATTTTACATCAGGCTAGCCTTGTCTGGACCGGACCTGGTCCTGATCCAGTATGCCTTACCATACTTGATTATATTTTACATCAGGCTTTCCTTGTCTGGACCGGACCTGGTCCTGATCCACTATGCCTTACCATACTTGATTATATTTTATATCAGGCTATCCTTGTCTGGACCGGACCTGGTCCTGATAGAGCTTGCAGGATTAGGCATGCCTTATTCTATCCTGATCCGGTCCAGATACATGATCTGGTTGAGCCTGACCTTTTTTCTACTCGGGAACTTGATACATTTAACAACGTAATCGTAGTTTTACTTAAGCTGGTTATCGTTAAGTAATAATACAATATTGCTTAGTTTGATCAATAAATAATAGATGATCTTTATTATGTGGTGAAAGGTTTACAATAATTGATGATTTATCATAAAACTATCTGTGCCCCGCCGTTTTACCTGTGTTATTTTGAGGAATAAATGTACTTATCATTACTGTGCGATTTGGGCGATTTGCATCGTTGTACGTTCGACAATTTTACAATATCTCTTAAATTAATAATAAATCTTAATATATATAAATCTCGTGTCACAATGTTTGTCCTCAATGGACTCCTAAACTACTTAACCGATTTTAGTCAAATTTGCACACCGTGTGCAGGTTGATCCAACTTAAAAGATAGGCTATATTTTATTTTGATATATTATGTTATTATTATATTTCAGAAAAAAATGCGGTGATACGAAGTTCGCCAGGTCAGCTAGTAATAAATAAATATCTACACAATATACACACGATCGTCTGTTCCTAAAGTAATCAACTTAATGCTTGTGTTATAGATAATAACCGACTATAGTATAGCTACATTTTTTTTTCGATAAACATACTTATAAATAATACATATACAGGGTTACTTGTAAAACACCAGCATCCTCGCAGGACAAGATAGCTTATATTATGTACAACAACATTTGTTCTACGACTTTTGACATAACTCAATACATTAATTTAAAATGATTTTTTAAGTTTTTATTGTACTGTCCTGACATTTGTAAGTCTATGTTTCATTGATTCATTCATTGTCGAAAGGACGACGCGACGCTCGCGCGCGCTTGCACTGCTAATAATAATAATAAATAACACTTACTTTGCCCGATAATTCTAGTTAATAAAATAATTCTAGTTAATAATATAAATTGCTTGATGGGTTTGTAGACAGTATCACAGTATGTATGTCGCAGTGACTTAGGTAAATGTGTATGTACAAAGAGCAACACGGATGTGTATGTAGATTAGCTATCTGAATATTGAAAATCTAAAATATGTGAAAATTATTGACGTAGCTAATTATTATTCTTTAACGTTTACTAAGTTTAATGAAACCAATTTAATATTCAATATTGGTAGCTAGGTATAATTCACTTTTCATTGTGTAATGCAGGCGTATTTAAAAAGTGGAATTAGCGTGTTTACAATAATTAAAATATAAAAAATAATTGACAATAAAATAATATTTACAAACTAAATTCCTATTACCTCTACATCGCGTAGATAGCGTTTAAAATAGTCACCATCACAATCAACACAGACCACACCTAAAAATCAGCTGTTCACTAACACGTGCTAACACTTCCGAATTAGTTTTAATTTGTTTGAACGCACAAATTATTTTGTCAATGAGCATGTCACCGCTCGTAATTTCGCGACCACACCATTGTTTTAATGTGTTCCCATAAATAAAAGTCCATTGGTGTAATATCCAATCCATCGACCGGAAACATTGTCTCACGGCTCGGTGTAGGAAAGTTCAGATACCTAGCGGCATATTGCCGACAGGCTTCCGATACATTGTCATCACACCTAGCCAGCATCCTCACAATTTCCGTGTATTCGACATTAGAATAGCGGTACGCCATGGTTATAAAATTACTTTAGTACAGATACAATACATCGATCGATACGAGTAAAATAAATACGAGTGGCACACAAAATCGTATGACGCGGGCGCATCAAAGTCGCCGCGCCGACTGCTTCGGCTAGCGAAATAGTTCAAGTTCAAGGGCGCTAGCGCAGCTCCGGCCCTTCCTTCCCCCCTCACATTCACACCCGCAAGTAGTAACTGTTTACCTAATATTTGGGATGCGCGTAGAGTTTATAACATTCAAACGGAAAATTAAATTAATATTTTTTTTGTATGAAAATAAAATCTAATAAATTATCAAAAGTCGTGGAACAAATGTTGTTACTTATGATGGTAGCTATCTTGTCCTGCAAGGATGCTGGTGTTTTACAAGTAACCCTGTATAAATACATAAATAAATATATATATATTACACCCAGACTCGGGGTGGGAATCGAACCCACAGCCCCCGGAGCAGAAAGCAGGGTCACTATAAACTACGCCAACGAGCTAGTCAAACGAAAATTAATTATGAGTCGTAATTAAATAATATAAAAAAAAAGATTTATCTTCATAAAATTGCCTTGTTGGGGAACTATTTTACATTCGTAAGGATTCGTATGCTTGTCGAATAATAATGCAATACCTTTTTATTTTTTGTGATCTTCAATTCGTTTCGGAGTTATTTTAAAACTGTGATATCTGGTAAGATATTTATTGAAATCAAATGTTGTCAAGGACAATTTTATTCAAAAAGAAATACTTGAAATGAATTATGTATTTATTTGGGTAACGATTTATATCATGTCTATAAAACTACCTTTGTAACTAATGCATTATTTTTGATAAAACTTGGTTACCATAAAAGTTTATAATGAGTTAACCTTAAAAGACAGACATGTTGCGCATTTTTTTAAACTAATAATGGCGATTATTTTCGTCATGTATGATTTTTGGGTAGCTTTAACCGTTTACGCAGCGCATGCAACGGAAGCGCTTAAAAAATAATGTAAGAATATTGTCATAACATTTCTATTAATACTCAGCTCCTATTAGTTGTAGTGTGATGTTATATAGCCTATAGCCTTTTTCGGTAAATGGACTATCCAACACAAAAATAAATTTTCAGTTCAAATCTGTAGTATCTAATATTACCGCGTTTAAACAAACGAACAAACTCTTCAGATTTATAATAGTAGTAATAGAATAATAAATAATAGATTACTTTCCTACGGGCTTGATAAGTCTTGACAGGTGAAATGAATACTGCCAAATGTAATTCGTGTTTCTTGCTGTTTCACCTCCGTAAAATCTACGGTTCCGAAAATGAAACAATACATTAAAAAAAAAAAAAACATTATGCTTATTACAGATCAATGTATAGAGTAGGTTTTCAGAAAGGTATACAACTTATTAATTAAGCGAGGATGATATACAATATTAGAAATAAAATTAATATCCTTTTTTTAGAAATAAAGAGATCTCTGCCTATCAGTCGGATAATAAAAGACTACTTAAAGGATACATTATATCCATTTAGATGTTGTATACATAAAAATGTTGATTGAAAAAATAAATATTATTATTATATATGGAAGTTGCATATGCCTCATGCGTGCAAATAGATGATGCTCGTCCAGTTCAAGAGCATCATTCAATATATCGAGAGACCTAGTTCGCGAATAAAATATATATTTTTTATCCTCTTCAATAATAAATAAATCTGTAACTCTGCAGAAAATAGTCCAGTACTAATAATAGTAAAAATATGGTGCTCAGTTTTTTATACAAAGGCGAACAAGTGAACTAATAATTGGGTACCATTAAGCTTGGCATCGATATTCTGAATGTAATAGACTTTTGGTAAACTTCAGATTGCTTTTGCTTTTACTATTTGTGGAGCAAAGTCGGCATAGCTCTTATGATCCTTATTAATAATTGGATTACTAGCAGACATATTCCCATTAGAAGCTTGAATATAAAATTTTGATTTGTTAGGAAGATGAAGAGTCCTTTTCTTACTTTTAAACGCTATAGTATTGGGAACAATTAAGAATATTTGCTTCAGAAAACTTATATGGAAGTATGTAATATACTTTTAGGATCCGACTTAAGAAGTCATCATAAGATCAAAAAGGTTGTAAAATCTAGTAAGACCAAGTTGATTAAGGTAATCAACGAAGCGAGCGTGACAGATAACAGGATCCTGGTGGCAACAGGATGCATTAAAGGTAACGTGATTTTATTAAAAATATTACATGCGATAAAACATAGTTATGAACATAAACAAATTTTAAATATATTTTTAATTTATGTAAGTAGATTAATAAAATTTTTTAGGTCTGTGTTGTGCGGGTACCGTGGATAAATGGAGCGAGTTTCATTCAGTGTTCTAAATTTTATGTCAGTGATTAGAGGACCCAGACACTTGGCCTTTATCTGTGACAATACCATCGTCATATTTTTATCACAATGATCAATGATTTTTATAAATGTGGCGTATTTTAACAAAATATTCTTTGACCAAAGTACCAATTGGTCTTTGTGGGATTATCTCCTATGTACCTAAAGAAAATATGTTGTTAATTTAACAAGCAACAAAGAAAAAGTTGAACATACAAGTTAGTTTTATAAATAACGACGTAATTTTACGCATAAGCGTAATGTAAAATTGTACACATAAAACATACACGTACAACTTTATCCTGCATTTTATACGAAAATTCGACATAAAGCGGTATAGGTATTCGCATAAAATGTAACTATCCCGTATCAGGTAACTTCATGGAGCTACTCGGCGCCGGTAATAGCACAGTTTAAAATAATGAATGAAGTTTCATCAGCATCCGCGTAGATAGCGCTATCTGCATATAAAACAAACTTTTTCCAGCATACCAGAACAAACACATTAAGGGATTCAACGTTCGTGTCCGCAGGCAGAGCTCGAAGGCGCGATAAACTTGTCGCGACGTTGATTTATGTCTACGTCTGTTTGTCCCGGAGACGGTACCAAAGACCCGGTTCATCCGGCCGTGATAAAGCTACAAATGCACGGTGCAAATTACCGTCAAAAGTTACTGTTTGCGGACGTCGGTTGAAAACTGAAACAGACGACACATCCTATTAAGAACTATTAAGATTAATCTTGATTTATGAACGAGAACATACGAGAACTTACCGACAGTATATGAACAAACGTATGGAATTTGATATAGGTTATTTTGATCATAGAAACGTCTTAGAATATTATAATTATTTCTTACCTAAAACAAGTACTTTAAGTTGTCTAAACAAATTAATGACCGTGTGTGTATGTTAAACATATAGTTGATTTATTTCTATACATTAAAACTTTTATATGCAAAATATTCCGTGAACAACAATAAAATATATTTTAAATAAAAACAAAGTTAGCTCATAATTAAATGTAAAGGTTTACAAACCGTGATATATCGTATTAATTACATCTATTTTAATAGAGAGGAACGGCGTCATGCAATAAATACTAAAAACCGCAAAACCTTTTTATATGTAGCTGACCAAATGTTTACAGGGTTTAAATTATAGTCGTGTTACTCGCTTCGAACAATTGTTGTTGACAATTACTTCAATAGCACGTCATTTGGACAGCGGTAACGTGTTATTAATTTTACTTTTTTATGTTCTGGACTAAATGATCTAAATGTTATTATACTCATGACTCGGGTGTGTTGCAAGGGTGTGATGGTGTTTTTAATGTGTTTTGATTGCGTGAGTAATAGTTTTTTGTTTTGTTTTTACTACTACTTTTAATTCATAAAGTGAAGTTTTCAATATCTCATACTGTTATGATATACTGCTACGCGTTTTAGCATCCTATTATCAGCCTTATAAGCCTATATCCCTCTGCTGGGCATAGGGCTCTTTCCCCGTGCAGGAGAAGGATCGGAGCTTAATCCACCACGCTGCTCTAAAGCGCGTTGGCGGATAATATGCCCTACTATGAGTAGCGATCGCTATCAGGCATACATGATAACAACCGGGACCGACGGCTAAACGTGCTCTCCGAGGCACGGTGAGGAGACCCACAAGGACGGTACAAACACCCAGACCACGGCAAACACCTTTTGGGAAGCGGTGCGATGGTATAGGGTGTTAAGTTCTTCATCCCCCATCGAAAGGGAGGATCCTCCGACTAGACGGATATTGTGTCTGGTGAGCTACCACCCCAACGGTTGTTGTAGAGTTCTTGTACATATACTCAATCACTCTGATAACTTTGATAGCGCGATGTAGGATACGTCAGTTTTCTCTACTTTTTTATATGTCGCGAGATAGATGTCGCTACATCTTGTATGGCCAATACAAATCCGGGATCGAACTCGCAAACGCTCGCGTAACAGCCACAAACCGTGACCTTGCACCAGTGCATGATATACTGAAATATTAGTAATTACAACGATCTATCTGATTTAATGGTGCGAAGGTTCCATTAACACCAGTCACTAGTTATAGTTCCGTTAGGAACAAAATATTTGTTTAACGCCGAGTTGCACGAAAAGATATTAAAATTTAAGTAGTGATTACTTGTGATTAAATTAGTTTAATCTCTACTTAAATTTTAATTTTGTTTCGTGCAACTCGGCGTAAGTCCTGCAATAAATATTTCTTTCTGGTTTGAAAGTATAAGAGTAAAGTAATGAATAAATAAGTGACTCTCTAAAGTATTAGAGAGTCACTTGAAGATTCTTTGGAGTGCATGTAAAGTAACCTGTCCTATTTGTTGTATGGTAAAATATTCGATACGGTATAGTGGAGCAGTATGGCAGATTAGCCTCTGACAATTTTTACCTGAAGTACCTATGATATTTTTACCAGCCGATTTGGGAAATATGCAAGCTGTTTTCGTGTAGATTACAGAGTACAAAAATTTAAATAAGATTGCCCGATAAAAAGATATAGATAGAATTTATTGTTATAAAAGTGATACGATTTTTAACCGACTTCCAAAAAAGGAGGAGGTTCTCAATTCGACTGTATTTATTTATTTATTTAATTTTTTATGTATGTTACATCAGAACTTTTGACTGGGTGGAGCGATTTCGACAAATTTTCTTTTAATCGAAAGGTGGTGTGTGCCAATTGGTCCCATTTAAATTTATTTGAGATCTAACAACTACTTTTCGAGCTATGTCTAATAATGCGTTTTTACTTGACGCTTTTTTCGTCGACCTACATTGTATTATACCGCATAACTTTCTACTGGAAGTACCGATTTTGATAATTCTTTTTTTGTTGGAAAGGAGATATCTCTAGTTTGGTACCATGATAAGGAAAACAGGATCCGATGATGGGATCTCAGAGAAATCGAGGGAACTTCTTGAAAATCCGTAATAACTTTTTACTGGGTGTACCGATTTTAATAATTTTTAAATTAATCGAAAGCTGATATTTGTCATGTGGTCACATATAAATTTCATTGAGATCTGATAACTACTTTTTGAGTAATCTTTGATAACGCGCACTTACTTGAGTATTTTTTCGTCGATCTACGTTGTATTACTCGTTGATGTAATTGAAGTCGGTTTTTTTTCGTTTGCGAGCAAACACAATTATGTTAAATATGAATAATAAAATGTTTTACTAATCTTATAAATCAATACTTTTTGTGATATTGCAATTACGAGCGAAGTAAAAAGGGAATCATAGTTTCATCACACACCCTGAAGACTCAGAACCCTGCTATTATTTCATTATGTTAATATACTAATTTAACTAACGTGGCAGCACGTTGAGGCGACCGCGCGACCTCATAAATAACTCTTGTACAAATGAATTTCTTGAAAAGGTCGTCGAAATATGACTTCACATGTATGTCCAGTCACGCAACCGCCAAATATTTCATACGTTATTTATTCAACTCAGTAATCATTAGAACGTGTATTCAAAATTCTATTAACTTTTGTTGTTCTTGTAACTTTTGTTACAATTTCAATATAGCTTTCATTATTTTTACTATTTTTTTCGTAACTTTTTATATTGTTTTTTTTTATTACTGTTTATTTTTTATTTTAGATACTTATTAGATTACTAAAATTGATATTTTTAACGAAATGTCTCTTTAAACTTCCTATGCTGTGTGGTTACGGCAGTAAAGAATATAACCAACCCATCTCTTCTCGTGGGTGTCGTAAAAGGCGACTAAGGGATAACACAGTTCCACTACCACCTTGGAACTTATAAAGCCAACCGGTGGAGGGAACCATCCAACTGCTGACTTTCAAATACACAGGCTGAAGACGGGCAGCAGCGTTTTCAGTGCGACAAAGCCAGCCCAGCGTGGTGACTATGGGCAAAACACTAATTCGCGCCATAATGTCTGGCGCGAACTTAGGGAGGTCTATGTCCACCAGTGGACTGCGGTAGGCTGAAGTGTAAAAGTTCCTCTAAATATTTTGTTTGTTGAAGTAAAACTGCTTTAGGCACGCTTGACTTGGGGAGTAAGCTGGTGAATACGTGTCGAGATCGTTACGAAAAGTGTGATCGGGCGAGGTGAACGGAATATGAAAGCGGAAAATTTAATTTATATTACTGTAGGGGTAACTAAAGAAGTTTAAAGTCGTGTAGTGTAAAGCACACACGTTTTTCTTTAGTTTTTTCTTTATGGTATAATATTATTTAATGTGATAAGGATGTGCCTACTAAAAGTGCAATATTTCGTTGAACTAGAATAACACCAATAGCGTCGGACCACGTTCCAGTTTCCACTTCATACTGATCAGTTCAATATTTTAGCTAATATTTAGTCCTATAATTATTAATATTATATAAATTGCTCTAGGATAAGAATATAAAGAATATAAATAATACACGATGTTTTGAAAAAGGCACGACCATGTAGTCGAGTCGAAATTATATTAAATGAAAAAAAAAATGTTTTATACAAATAAATAAATCTTTTAGATAGTAAGAATTAGGGAGAATTTTACATCTCTCTAGCGACCGTCGCTATGAATTGAGATATCGCTCAAAGACATAATCGATATTTTGACAATGCTTCGCTATTAGGGTGAACTTGCAAAGGGGAGACATTTGTTTTGGTCGCGGCGAGGAGATTTGTTTTGATACTAGGTATGGAATGAGGAAACTAAGATTTATATATCAAGGAATGAAATACTCGTACGTACTAGTACTATCATATTACAAATATTTGTGTCTGACAATTAATCAGCCCAAAAAATTAAGGTAAGGTAAAGGTATTATAGTAAATTAAAAGTAAAGAGTTATAAAAAAAACAAACTTTATTTTAAATACGCTAAAAAAGTTTCCTTTAAAACTTTTACCATCAACATAGGTATAACGTCATTACACATTCAGCCTGAAAAATTCCACTGCTGGGGCACAGGCCTCTTTCTCCGTGCAGGTTGGCGGATATGTTGATGTCCTACTATGAGTAACGATCGCTATCAGTTAGTAATGATAACAACTAGGATCGACGGCTTTACGTGCCCTCCGAGGCACGGCGGGGAGACCCAAAAGGTCAGGCATCCAAACCGGAAAGAAATATTTGTATATATGTATACAAATATTCATCCCCAGCGGGAATCGAACCCGCAAATCGTCGGTCTTTTTGATGACCAACAGAGCGATTGTTCTCGAGATTTAAGTAACTACGTGTATTTACTTAGTTTCAAAATTTTAAAAATTAAAATCAATCAGATCAAGTTATTTAATTTCATTGTTTATCTACATAGGTAAACCTCGTCAATCCGTTAAATATATCAAAATATACATACCTACATTGCAAGCATAATTTAAAAGCTTTTAAAATAGTTAAAGTCAAGCATTTATAGTTGTTAGTATTATAAAGCATCTCAATTTATATTTTATTTTACAAGGTAATTTAAAGTATGTCTTATTAGAACTTAAAAATCTATATCGAAGACTATACCGTATATTATTATATTTCCTATTTATTGGTAAGGTACATTATTCAGTTTATGAACGCGAACGCTGCAACTTTGTCAAAACGTCTACTCAAAATAAAATTTCGTTCCCGATAATATTACAACAATACATATAATATACAGATATAAGCAAGAATCAGAGAAAAAAATAATATTAAATATATGACCTCACAAATCCATATCATCATTTCTTTTCGTTAATGTATCTATGTAGTTGTCATGTACAAAGTTTGTCCTAACAATAAAAAATACAAAAAAAGTATTATCCAATTTAGTGCAGTCTTTCAGAAGTCAGTAATGTACACGACATTTCGAACATAAATTTTGATTTATATAAATCGAAATAAGTTTTAAAAAAGGGCGTTATATGTGTAAAAAATTATAAAATACCTCCGTCATAAATCTCGGCAGCGACACAAATAATCACACGACAAAATACTCGATACGCGCGACACGCTTCGGCGGTTCTTGATAGTTCATGCACAACCGATATGAAATGTGTTCCATGGTTTGTGAATAATTTATTACGGATTGACACCAACACTTGCAGTGATTCCCACGGTAATTTAGCAAATATATCTGAAGAAGAAAATACATTAACTCATTTTTTTTTAAATTGGCTTAATGCTTTTCTCTGCTTCTTCTTTATCAATTTATGAAATCTATACTTTAATATTTATGAGCTTAATTTTCACACTGATAGTCCTTTGAATAAAATGGGGTTTAGTGTTTAAGTAAATAGAACAGAAAATTTCCTTAAAATTTAATTAAGGCATCGTTGATTCATCACCAAGTATCAACTTGTTGAAAGTCCTAAAACATTAGCGTAGACTAAAACGCGCAATTTACATATAGCTACCTACTTTATGCTAAAAGCTTTACAAAATTAACCGGGTTTGCCGAGAGGCAAATTCGAAAGACGAGAACAATATAATTTATAGTTAATATAATATTCTGTATTTTCGTCAATGAAATCATTGATATATGAGAGATTGTCTACTTTATTTGATTCCTGAATAGTAAAATTGACAACTTGGAATTTTATTTATTTATAAACATTTCACCTTATTTCTACTGCATTTATACTTGCAATTATAATTATTTTAACTAACACACAACAACGAATCATCAGTTAAAATGGAACAAATTACATAGGTTTAAAGATACTTAAGAAAAATAGACGACAGGCTCTTCAACACGAGTGCAACGAAAACTTGTTCAGTTGACAGTGATGGATGCGATCGGCAAGCTGGTGCTAACACGAACTCGGATTTTTAGCTAAACACAAAATAGCTCCGAAAACGAGCACGTAGTTTTATCTGCGGTAATTTGCGAATAGCAGTTCATGTTGATGCTTTTAGTAACATCTGATAGATACTGATGGAGACGGGTATTTTGCATGTGACAAGGGTAAGGCGTAAATATTTCACGACCTTCCAATTTGTATGATTAATCGGAGCTTCATGTGTGGAGCGGAAACGACAGCTTTGAATATTTATAATTAAAGAAAGAAAAAAAAGGATTTATTTAAACGACTCCATCATACATACATTAATTTTATTACTATTAACCAAATTTTTAGTATATGATTAACAGACCTTTTTTTACGAAACAAATTAAGATCTTGAATTATTAAAATAGAAAACGAAATGTAATACTTTTTTAATCCTTTTTTTCGCAACGTTATTTTTCCTATAACTGCACAAATTTACGAAATACTAAACTCTGAAATAAAAGCAGTGCAAGTGGGCAACACTTTATTTCGGTACATTTTTAAATACTTGTATATGAGCGCTATCTGCTGGGTTTGTAAGGTTGTACAAAATTTTAATCGCCTTTAACTAAGCTGACGCGTGAAATGGGCTTAATCTTTTATCTAAATACTTATTACCCTATCCTTGCGCTACTGTCAACGGGGACGAGAGAATCTTTTATAATTTTTCTTGTTTAAATTACTATCTAATAATGAAATAAATAAAAAATATTTTTTTCGAATTATATTTAATTCTGTGAAGTTTTCTACATTCATTTTTGCTGGGCTCGGTAGTGTTACAAAAAAAAAAACAAAAAAAAACTACGTTTAAAAACCGACTTCAAAAACTAAAAAGCAAAAATTTACTTTATAAAGATATAATTTGAAACACGTCTTCTTATGCAAAACCTACTTACTACCTTTAATACAATACCATTAAATACTCGTATATGTGTGTGCTATCTACTGATAGGTTTGAAGTCGGTACCAAGCCAAATTTAACATTTGCCGTGACTTCGTCCAGAACAAAACAACCCAAGCGTAGTAGGAATTTCATTACAGTAATTTACTAGCATTCATTTAAGGTGCTTATAATATTAAGTTTTATATGTTTTTTTTTTACTGGCAATAAAGTGTCTATAATTGGTTGTCGTGTAAACTACAGTAAAAATTTTCAAGATTAGATCAGGTAGACTATAGTAGGTTTTCATATTGTTTTCTAATGTTTACGCGAATTTTACTCATTTAATGAAACAACTTTTTTCGGATTTTATCGCGGTATACGGGAGGACCCGTGACCATGGTTGCTGTAAAGTATCCGAAACGTCGGGAATCAAAAGTTAATAATAAACCGCGATAAAATCCGAAAAAAGTTGTTTCATTAAATATAGTAGGTTTTGTTATTTTCCCCTAAAAAAGCCGTGCACAAAGTATCGTGACAATAACATCGTCCAAAAGAACAAAAATTCTCATAAATGAAAACTACTGGATCAAACTAGATCAAATTTTTATAGGACCAAATGGCCACTCTTCCGAAAAAAAAAGGATCACGCAAATGGAATCAGAAATCTCGGCGCAATCGATGTACTCGTACATCATGTTACATATACGAAAAAAACATACGTTCGTTTTTTTTTTTTGGTATACCAAAAAAAAAAAACGAACGTATGTTTTTTTCGTATTATCGCTACTTAATGAATTTTTCTAATCCACTGACTTGAAATTTTACCTAAATCGAATCACACAAAAAAAAAAAATGAAATATAAGCTAGGTAATTGAGTTTTTGAAGTGTAAATCTTTATATCAATAATAATTTTTTGTTGTTAAAGTAAACGTCACGAGAAAACCTAACCGTTTCGGGTAAATTTCTCTATTTCGTGTAACAATATGAAATTTTTGTAGTGTGTTGAGTTCCAATATGTACTTCTTTACATAAGGAAACTTTTATATAGAAATAATACAAAAGTTATGTAATTATTCACAAATTATGTCCAGCCTGAAAATTAAACTCATTTTTCTATTGTGATATGATTTAAAAGTTAATTCTCTCCAATAAAATCAAATCATCTTTAAAATACAGTTTAGTGGACGAAGCTGTGATTAATTTTTATAAATATAAATTCAGAATATATTTTACGGTAAACACATTATCAAAATTTGACAAAAGCCACTGGTTCATTTAAAAATATAATAATTAGTCGAGTAGATATGCTTATTTAAAAGGGTGCGCTAATATCTCGCACAAAGTTTCCTTTAGCTTCCCCTGTTCAAATTACGCAAATATTATAATTTATGATTGTTTGGATTGAAATGTAAACTCTTCTCCCGGAAAATTCATCTTTACTTTTCCGCTTTCCCCTTTCCCGTTTTCAAAGATTCACTCATTGATAGAAGTTTGCGATTATTTCAGGCGTATAAAATTTTGGTTTAGCATACATCTGATATTTTCTTAACAATGCTTTTATAATCATTCAAATTCCGAGCGTTCTTGTCACTAATTACTTTTCTCGTTTGGGTCACAATAAATCTAGCCAGCCCGGTTACCGTTCATACTGCAGTCGGATGAAACATTCACGATGATTACATCCATAAATTTCTACTTACCTGCGGCACGTGTAAATGGTTGATTTATGATCCCACACAGAGGTAATGTGTCGCAGTATTTTGTCTCTAAATAACATTCGGCGTTAACGAGTTATGCACGATGGGAGTATTATGTATATTATGAGTTTTATGTCTCAATAGAAAAAGGCATTTCGAATCTAATTAGAAGATATATCGCGCGATCATTTTTTTACTGTTATTGCAAAATTAAAATTGTTTATAAATGATTTTAAATATAAACAAAAATTTAGCGTTTTTGGAACTTTGACTCTTGCGGATATTGTTCAGAAATACTTTAATACGTGTTTTAGGGATTTTACAGTTAACCTTATAATAGTAAAGTTATGCGGGAATGGATACGATTGAGCTTTATAATAAATTCGTTCAGTGTAAGTTTAAATAACATGTTAGCAACATTGAAATAAAAGAACTAGTAACTTAATTACGTTGATTTAAATATTCGAAATGTTTCAATATGATATATGATCCACAGCTTTGCGAACTTCTTTGATATTATTAAACATATATCGTATAACAAAAACGTTTTTATATAGAAATGCTATTTTTTACACTGTTAAAACCCGTTATACGAAATTCTACAAATCTGCTAATTAAATTTATCACATCTTATATCTAAACATGTTTCGAACCAAGCCTTTTGGTCATTCCTTTATATCATTTTTATTAAATATATAAGTGTTAAATATACCTTAACGGATGTATTCTAATAAAAACAAGCGTATTGATATGTAACTGTCTACGATGTTTGTAAACAATAAAAATGAATAAAAACATAACACTACTTTTAACAGTATGAATATCTCACCTTATGTATAGGTGTCCCCCAGAAGTCATTGAGGAAGATATTCGATATCGGTGTCTGGGGTCTCAAGTCCCTGTTTTCCTTTATGGCACTGATATCGTCAAAGACGAAGCCGCAGTAAAGGCAATTGTGGTAAACAAGAACACAGGCGAGGACCAAAATAGCACCTAGGCCTCTTCGTGGTGTTTCAGGCATGTCCTCGGCTACAGGACTAGGACCTGTTATTCGCCTTCTACTCCGACCTGTACGAGTCCTCACCGCCGATACCACTCCTCCGAACCTACACACGCCACTTACGCGGTCCATCGTGAATTAAACTAGCATTCTTTCAACAAATTTTCTCACATGACACTATCCTAATCCAAACTTTAATAACAAATCCCATTTATAGCAGTCCCGAGGCACCTGTAATGTCAGCAATTTAACCACAATCACGAACCGAACTTAAAGAGTATAAAATACGCTACACAGAATCTAAAAAATACGCGATAAACGTGAAATAAACACTAAAATCTATACACATCTAATACAACGGCGTGTGTTTACGTCACCGCGAGGCACATGTCACATTTTTTTTGACGAAATCGTTTAATTTGACATTTATGTGAATATCGATGTAGCAAATACAGAGGCAACCATTCGCTGGGGCGATTTGCCGACAACTGCCGAAGTGCGTCGGGCGAATGCCGCGTCGAGTCACGTGACCAGTCGTTTTACTGCAGGTCGTTCTATTAACGCGCATGCGCCCAGAAGACGCTGCTTACTGGCGGCAAAATAAATATTGTTATAATTTAGCAAAAAAGTCGACGATGAATAAATTAGAATATTTATTTTTTAATTGACTCGATCTCCGATCGTTTTATTTTTATATAAAAATGTTTATTAATATTGTTAAACACAAATAGATTCAGAATTTCAGACTCACATCTAAATATTAAAATAAGTGAATATCAATGACCAATAAAAATTATGTATTTCAATTATTTAATTGCAATTACTGATATAATTTGAGAGAATATCACAACTTGATTAAGCCGCCCCCACATTCGGGGCGCATGCCCGCGGGGGTGGCGTGGGGTTGAATGTTGATGACGACATTTTGCTCGGGTTAGGGAGAGTTTAGACGGGAGTCAAGAGTCGAACGAGGATCGAGTTCATCGCTTTCTATAACTAATATTTTTGTAGTTTAGCCTAAACTTTTTCAATTTCATCCCGTGTCCTTTAATAATCATATTTTTGATCAAATATATTCAATTCACCTATTTTTATTGCACTACGACTAGTTTTCTCAACTATGAATAAAAAAGTGTGTGTGAGCTCCGTAACGCGACCAGAGCTTACTTCTTAAGAATGATTACCGTGACGTTTTAAAATTAAAATGTCTCATGAAATTAAACAAACTATAATTAATTAAAACAATAAATCTAAAATAAAACATAAATTGACGCTTGTCATTCGTATCGGTACCTACATAAAATCCTGGTATACCTACTATTACACCTACATAATTATAATAAATAAATAGCTAGTAAATAATAGTTAAAAAAAAAATTTCTAAAACATGCTTTTATAAATAAACCAAACTAAAAAGTAGGTTAAGCAATCTTATCAAATTAGTGTATTCTATTGTCATCGGTTCTCGATAAGTCTACTTAGTTCTTCAAAAGGAGTCGGTTACAAACATACAAACATACAGGTGAAGCTAATAAAAGCGTGTAAAAATGCTCCAAAGCGTCATCCTCAGCGTCAGTGGTGTTTATATTGTTTGGTAAGGAGTTAACTAAAAAAAAACATTAGAAAGTTATAATTTAAAACAAAATAAATATTCAAATACGTTTGAAACAATTTAATATGAAACGCGTTATTATACTACCGTTTGGAAACATTTAACAATTCATATAATGTCCGAAACGAAAATTGAATTACGAAACTAATGTTATTGGAATATATTAATTTCTAATAACTATAATGTAGCAATTATGAAATTTTAACAACATTAATGCCTTTTTCTTTTTGTAATGCCATCATGAAGTGTATTTATGTATTTTTAGTGTTATTTTTTCTTAATTAAACAGAGATAGTACTCTGAGAGATAGTAACTCAATGGAGTTGTTGTTATGTTTGGTTAAAATCCTTATTAGGGTATTTTACATAAATAAAATTTATGAAATTCGTATGTAAATTAGCTTTATTTGTAGTTTCGATTTGTTTGACTTTCCTACCCACACTCGTATAAGGCCATACGTGTTTATGTTTTAACGAATTTATACATTGATATATTTATAATTTCAGTAGTTATCTTTTACGATACATTGAGTAGATGTAATAAAATCATTAATGTGTTTATATTGTATTAATCATAAGAACAAAAAGCATTAGCATACCCGTTTATACCTGAAATATAAAAAGAAAAGAAACATTGATTGTCTCGTAAAATTTTACTCCTTTAACATATACCTAATTATTCCAAGCAAAAAATGTTCCAAATTTTACGACACCCTTTTTATCACAGCGGACTGTAAGACAAGTATATGTATTCAGTAATTTGAAAAAAAAAAAGTCCGACCAAGGGACCGCTAGTACTAATATTTATTTTTAAATAAAGTTACAATTCACGTAATAAATTACAAAGTAGCAGCTTACTACGAGTCCTGCGACCATGTTTTTACATATTACCAAATGAAGTGTACTACAATGTAGCAAAATCGTTTACCTTTTTAAATAGTCCTTAAATTTAAATTACCTTACAACTACAAACAATATCATTACATAGTATAAAACAAAGTCGGTTTCCGCTGTCTGTATGATTAGATCTTTAGAACTACGTAACGTATTTTGATGCGGTTTTATTTAGTAAATAGAGTGATTTCAGATGAAGGTTTATATGTATAATACATGAATAATATATTAGAGGAACACTGATAGTTTTTTCAACCGTACGAAGTCTGGGTGGGGCGCTAGTTTTTTATAATATAAGTCATTAGCGTCATCTCTCTAAAAATAATTGACAACAGAAAATAGCGAGAGTTATTTTTATTACAGCAGTGGTCCATATTTATCCAGCCATTTGAACAATATAGTCACTGAATGACTACCGAACGAACAATGGCCACTTCCCGTGCTTACTCTTTCAATTGCGTTCGTTTTTTTTTTCTATAACCGCAATTCGCTCTTGGCTTTCAGGACCTTTGTGACAGTCAAAGGTTAATGTTAAAATGTTTAAGTCGACCGTATTAATTGTTTCCTGTTCAAAAGATAGATAACGATACCAAGATGAACTTGATTATATTAAAATGTATTTCTTTTATTTGTGGTTTAGCATTTCAATATCTTTAATACAGTTTAAAAATGCTTTTAAATTTATTTCATGCCCATTAGAAATTAAGCTGGAAAATTAGTGTGGTGTTTTGTGGAAGAATGTCTTAAAAATTAAACGATCTGTAGGCGAGAAGCGCAGTGAAATAGTCTTTAATTCTTCTGAAACATAGGAAATAGTCCGTTGCTCATTTGGTTATTTAGAGAAAGTCACAGGCACTTTAAATTCGTTCTTTACTCGGTTACAACTTTAGAGAAACGGAAAGTTTTATTTTAAAAAAGAAACTGAAGTGTGTGTCTACTCGCATTCGTTTTGTATAAACAACAAAAAAGACCGAGTAAAACATTAACTAGTTTTTGAAAAACACAAACCACAGAAGATGTTGAAAAATAAAGCAAAAACATACAGATTGCGAGCGTATGCTGGAATGCAAGCAAAAAATAAACCAATCTGAGTCCCTGTTGGCTGTTGATTCATCCAGTTTTTTGGGTCCAGTAAAGGACATGGCATGCAAGCATCCTAGGGGAACGATAACCCTGAAAAACTGGGGCCTTCGGTGATTGATGAGGAACCCGGCTTAAGCGTCGAATAAACAGACCCTCACGTTCTCTACAACGGCCTCAGGTGTTTGTTTTTTTTTTTATAATTTGCTGAACAATTTTAAGACCTAACGTTTCGACAATGAGTTTATATAGTTTTTAGTTCATATATTACATCACTAACTTAATAAAAAAAAATTATATTAAAGATTTTGACGAACATTTTTGAAGGATTATGTTAAGTCTTTTGTTTAACAAAAATAAAGTACCTATTCCATTTCCTAAAGATGTATAGTCTACTAAAACGTTATTTACGATATTTTATTTTGAAGGAAATGGGAGAGAAATAAGGAAATATGAATTTAAGGTAAATCATTTATACGTTCCGCATGGAAAAAAATGTAAAAAAGTTATTTCATGCACAAAATTTCTTAAGCAAAATAATTTAATTAGATTCGAATGTGTATAAACATAAATACGAAAATGTAGTATGAATAGGTGTATGTGATAATATTTATGGGTGTATGTTTGTAAGTAAAATATTGTTTGAAGTTTTCTTTTCATAGTAACTACACGAAATTTACTCTAGGGAATTTCGAAAATAATTGGTTTGGAATCGTTATTTTTTTTTTCGATATGTACTTAACCCGAATATCTTTGATTTATTCTTCATATTTGTTTCCAAGAATAAAAATTTTTCGACTTGAATTGGTACTATAAAAAATATTCTATTGTTGTAATTGAAAATAATTAGGCACTATTACTAAATCCGACTGATTCGAATGTTAAACAACAAATAAGAATTAAAATTTTTCCTCTTCAAATAAACCAAAGTCGGGTCAACCTTGCTAAATTCCACAAATAGATGCTTTTGCCCTCGTTGCTGGCATAAGAACACAAATCTTTGCTTTTAGGTCAACAGTAGACTAGCGTGGTATCGAATATAAAAGTTGAAATGCAAAGTTATAAGAATGTAAGTATCTAAAAGTGGAAAGTTATCTGGTCCACGGTACTTAAATTTCTACTATGTCTGATAAAATCCTTATCGAGCAAGTAAACAGACTAAGTTATTTTATTAAATCCATTACAGAAATTGTAACCGCTCTGATCAAAGCGAGAGGTGATAAATCAAAACTTTGCTATTAAAACAACGCGAGACCGCGACCCTCCGGGATCAACTATCCCGGCTTCACTTCTTTACCCAACATTATTGTCTTGAAACTTTTTATAACTTCACCCCTTGCACGTGATATAGAGTCACCGCGATCAAATATCTTAAAACTGTGTTAAATTATTAATTGTAACTCGATAATTTTAAACTTTATTTTAAACGTATTTAAAGGATAATCGGTCAATTCTTATTTGTTTCGTCGCACCTTGAAGTAATCAAACACAGGACTAATTTCATAGACTTGTAAACGTTCTTATGAAACAAGTGTCTAAAATTGCTTCAAGTTTGATGAATTTGCATTCGCTCCTCTAGAGATAAATTTGTTCGAAAACTTGGTGAATGTGAAAAGTTTGAAGCTCACTTCAATCCATTACGCGAGTGAAATATTTCTTTGTTTTCTGACTTTACTGTGGCCTTACAAATCACAAGTTTATCATTACTCGGTCGCCTTTGAGCATCGTTACGCAGATTTCGCGAACTTTCCTCATCTCGAACAATACATTTCTTTAATAAAGTCATTATTTAAATCGTCTAAAGAAAGGTACTGATGAGATCAATCTGAATAATGGCTTTTCAGAAACGAAATTGAAGCTTCTCCTCTTTCTACGAGTAAATAAAAATCTATCATCTCTCATCCGTTTTATGGGGTCAATGTTTGTAATGTGATACCGAGCCGATTTTATATTTAATATAAGCCTGATTCAAGTCTATCAATCATACAAGGTTTGTGAATGTCGGTGACAGATCCTCGCGCAACATGTGACGGGAATCGATCTTTCGTATTTCCATTTGAACAAAACTCGCCTCATAATTCGATAATGATTATGACTTTTTGGGTTCAGCGACATTTTTTAAATTTCGTATGTATATGGAATTAATTTTGGTATATTAAAATAAAATGTATATTGGCCAAAAAAAAAATCTAAGTTTTATTAACTTTCGAAATGATTTTCAGGTCAAAGATATTTATTCTCATAAGAATTAACAATTTACTTATATGAGAAATGCATTAGAAAGAATACATTTTTAAATAGCTATAAGTTTACAGTAATTCTAGCCGAGCGTGTCGGTAATATACAATAGAAATATACCTAGTATATATAATAGTTCATTATACAATATAGTCACAAAAAGCAAAAAAGTGAGGGTAGAAACGCACTACATCGATGGTAATATCGGTCACTATGCAAAAAAAGTAGCCAAACGATAAACGACGAAACACAAATACATAGATCTTCGAATGTTTAACTAGATGCGGCCAGACGAAATTCTAAATAAAAATCAATATTTAAGTATGTAATTATAAAATGATATAATTAAGGCTTTTATTTATTAATTACTTTACTTTTATTGATATTTTGTAACGTATTTCCTACTTATAATTTTATTTTCACGTTATTACTTCGACTAATTTTTTAGATGAGGATTTTTAAGTATGTTTATAAATAATATTACAATTTAATTTTCTGTTATATATTATTAATAGAAAATAGTTCTAAAATATGTCACATTCTATTATTAAGTATATAAAAAACAAAGAGAGAGCTATTTTAATATGTTATACATTTTGGAAGTACACTTTGTAAGCATTTGACCTTTGAACTTACAAAGATTCCGAAACCCGTTACTTTTTTAATATCTGTTACGCACATTTTATTTGTACATATAAGTATTATTTGATATTACTGGGCCAATAATAGCAGCTACAGATTGTTGCGCTACCGGGTGCGGATTCTATCTCCGATCACTTCATTTGCTTATTGCTTATTTAGAAAACCAACAGCTTTACAATGTACTTTACGTTATGTGGTCTTGCGAATAAGAGGTTTCTCTTAAATTACGAAATAACACTGTAACAAAAAACTTACAACGCTAAAATGAAATAACAAAATAATAAACTAAAAATTTCGGATGCTATAAACTTAAGCTTATCTTTACAAATAAACAAAATTAATTAAAAAAAAATTTATATCGGAGTGTCCTCTTGTAATATCAAAATAACCGCTTTTCACCCAATGCGTATAGATGTATACACGGTACATATACCAAAATAACATTTTTTACAATTTTTGTCTGTCTGTCTGTTTGTTTCGGCCAATCTCTGAAACGGCTGGACCGATCATGACGAGACTTTCACCGACAAATATCCGATGTCATAAGGAGTAAACTTTTGCTACTTTTATTTTAGTTTTTTCTTTCTTTATTTTTTTAATTTTTTTATAATTCTGTGAACTAAATGAAAATCTAGTCGATATTATAGTTAGTCAGATAGACCCGTACACCACGCATAACAAATCAAGTGGGAGAAACAATGAACAAACAGCAGCACATAAAGCCAAGTCAAGACCTCGCGGCGTCTTATGCAGTTGTACCATAGGCAAAGTTGTTACTAGAATGTGGCGGTTAAAAATTTGTGAGTTTTTAACCGACTTCAAAAAAGGAGGAGGCAACTCAATTCGACTGTAAATACATAGATAAATGCACATACACATATACACGCACATACACACATAAACACACATACATACATACATGTACACGAAAATCGTAGTGGCGACCAGTGCGCTTGTCAAATCCGTTCGTAATCCATATTGCACCGCCTGACGATGCAACCTAAGTAGGCTACTTTTTAACTGACTTCCAAAAAAGGAGGAGGTTCTCAATTCGACTGTATTTTTTTTATGTATGTTACTTCAGAATTTTTGACTGGGTGGAGCGATTTCGACAAATTTTCTTTTGATCGAAAGGTGGTGTGTGTCATTTAGTCCCATTTAAATTTATTTGAGATCTAGCAACTACTTTTCGAGTTATATCTAATAATGCGTTTTTACTTGACGATTTTTTCGTCGATCTACGTTGTATTACTAGTCGATGTAATTGAAGTCGGTTTTTTTTTCGTTTTTTGCTAAAAAACACTATTAATGATGATATCTGTCACCTTCTTCTTAAAACACAACTTGCTTGAGGAAAATAAGTCGACCTCGCTGAACTTTGCGTTATATATTCGGGGCAACCTAGTCATAACAGTGTTAGATGCGTAGTTAGTGCGGCGTAGAGGCACGTAAAAAAGTGGGGTGTGACGTGTTCTACGCCTGGGAACGCAGAATGCCACTTCATGCAGCAAACTTGAGCAATCTACTCTGCCCCGAACAATATCGAACAGGAAGCTCACATCAAGTGAGTCACGTCTTTCTTTCAAAGTTAATAGTTTGTTATCGCGACAAGCCAGTGGGTATGATTCGCGCACCTGACGAATCCGGTACGAAATGTGTCTTATAAAGATTTTTTGTATGCGTTCGAGGCGTTCGTTATAGACGTAGTATTGAGGGGACCAAATTTGACTAGCGTATTTTAGCAGACTACGCACATATGCACAATATACAACCTTAAGTGAGCCTATATTCTTAAATGTCTTGCAGGCACGTAAGACGAATCCCCGATTTTTATATGCCTTTTTTGTGACCAAGTCAATATGATCAGAAAATGTTATTTTGCTATCGAAGTAAACTCCTAGGTCACGAATCGTTTGGACTATTTCGATGTGAACACCATTAAAATTATACGTATGTATAATGGGGTTCATTTTGCGAGTAAAAGATATGCACTGAAATTGTTTGACATTCATCGTTATCTTATTAGTTAAGTAAATTATTATACAGAACGTCCAGTTCAGCCTGCATTGTGTAACAATCATTGATGTTATCGATTCTCAAAAATATTATTTTATCGTCCGCGTAAATCAGATGCTTAGCGTGCGAAAGACAATTAGGCAAGTCGTAAATGTATGCATTGTAGAAGAGGTCCGAAGTGCGAACCTTGGGGGATGCCAGACGGAGTTTCTAGTTGCTTAGGTAAGATTCTGTCCATCTACATTGTGTTGTCTAGACATTCGTGTTTGTATTGTAGGCATTTTAAGATTTCCTCGATGAGTAGAATTTGTTTTTTTTTCTATAATCATTTTCAATACTATATGTCTGATACCAACCATAGTTTCAGTAAGACACAGAAATTATTTTTTTACTGCAGATTGCAATTTTATTTATTACACCACATTCCGCCCAATTTTGGCGTAGCCAACCCACATTAAGGATCATGTTTTTTATGTTTCTAAAATTAAAATTTTTGTAGTATATTGTATTAACGCATCAATAGGCATTTTGTTACCGTAAGTGGATAAAGCAGCACAGTACTGCTTTTTACTTCGAATTATTTTTCAAATATAATTTTTTCTCACTCACGAACTCACAAAGCTATATGTATCTGTTCATTTTACTATATGATTACCTAAAAGCATATTCGAGTAGCACAATGAATGGATATAGAGCGAATAATACACAACGTGAATTTTAGGCAAACGTATTCTCCTTAATAAGATGTCTAACTTCGTTAGCTTTGTTTGTAGAACTCTTTACATAAAATTTTCAAAGTTAGTAGAGCATTGTTTTTATTAACAATTTTACATCAACAGCTTAGTTTCATAAAAATACTTTTTAAACTTAACTAAATTAAGTATATAAATTCACGATGAATAATGTAGGTAAAAAATAAAATTCTAATTAAAATATTAATACATTTTACGACACCGTAATGTAGTGTACGAATTATTATGTAGTTTACTTTTCGTCGACACTAATTCAAAAGAATGATACCCGAGAATGGGCAGCGCCATTAATTGACAGAAGGGTCTCGTGACGTTTATTAATAGATACGAGGTCCTGTCAAACGCAGAACACGCTTTATTGCGTCTTTAGAGATGTACTCGTAATGAGTGTTGGTGAAGAAAACAGATCCAATGCAAACTTTCTTGCTTTCTTATTAGAAATAAAATACAGAAGTAAGTAATAACAAAATATATATTTTATATTCAATAATTGGGTTTGATTACAAACGAAAAAAACCGACTTCAATTACATTGACAAGTAACACAACGTAGGTAGATAAAAAAATAGTCATGTAAATACGATACGAAAAAGTAGTTATCATGTCGATTAAATTTATATGGTACCAAAAATCAAGCATCAGATTGCGATCAAAACAAGAATCATCAAAATTGGTACACCCAGTGAAAAGTTATGTGGAATAATATAACGTAGGTCGACGAAAAAATAGTCAAGCAAATACGCATTATTAGATATAACTCGAAAATTACTTGTTAGATCGCAATTAAATTTAAATGGGACCATATGACATACACCACTTTTCGATTAAAACAAAAAACATCGAAATCATTCAAATGTTCACGTAAAAAAAAATACACATGAATTGAGAACCCCCTCCCTTATCGATGTCGGTAAAAAAAAAAACAAATTGTGAGGTCATCCTTTCGTGATTTATGTGTTGGATTTTTTAAATTTATGTAATATTTTATATTTTTTGAAGTTGAGGTGAGGTGAGATTTTCGATTATCCCTCCTTGGTTTAAATGACATTTGGTGAGATTTCATTGGACCTTTCCCCTCCCTTCCCATTAATGGATGTCCCCAAAACAGAAGAGATTTTTTTTAGCAATGAAAATTCTCACTCGTAGAAAAATATCTCAATTTTTTTTTTATTAATAAGTTCATCGTTTTACAGATGTTTACAACAACAATGCTTGTAACAGACATATACGCTACGCTACACAGAGAGACATATAATGTCTTTGATTATTCTCGCCTTGTTGTTAAAGCTTATGAAATATCAACGTATATATAACGATCTGATTTTTTCCGACAGATACAACATACAAAAATAAAAAATTTGTATGATATGCTATATCTTACTGAAAAAAAAACTTTAATATAATAAGGCTCTTAACTAATAAATGTCATATAATATTAATATCCACATTTACAGTTAAGATCATACTTGGATATTTTCTAGCAGTCCGAACGTCTCAAACGAATTCACTCGAACCTAGAAGACCAAATCCGAAACCGAGAAAGTTTTGATTTAGTGCTTATAGCTGTCCCAGCCGGGGAGCCCTCTTTAAAGTTTTAGTCATGTAATAGAATAAAACTGGTCGAACAATGCTCGTGCTCCAGCATTCATAGTTGGTTTCGGTAGCATTATAGAAATGTATGAAGTTATTGCTGGCAGCGTCGAGAACATTAAATCTAATGTTACTCGTCCAATGAATATTTTAGCTAAAACGCTTGGTGCTGCGAAACTTATGCCGTCAGATATTAGTGTATTCAGTAACATTAGGATATCTAGAACAAATTTTAAACACAATATCTAAGGTTTTGTTATCCATCTCCCTTAAGAACAATATTAAAATAGCTCATAATAAGCATGCGCTACCCTCGTGACGAAGTTCTCGTCGTACTTATCTTTTCATAATATATATTATGTAATATACATATATTTTAATTAAAATACTAAAACTTTAAATATTTTCCTGTCACGTACTTTACATATACTTGTGAAGCTAACAATTTTTGTGTATCGACATAAATCATAATAATTTAAGAAGTGGAAGTTAGAAGTAATCTTTTGTTTTAAAGTTAGGATGCATTGGAGGAAAATATCTCTTGAATCTGTTAAATTCGGTTGTTGATGATGTAAATTATGCAAAATAAACAGATTAGCAGTAGAAGGCTTTCCAACAGAACAATAACAAATGGGATCAGCTTGAAAAATGTGTAACAATAACGAAATGGGAGAACTTGAAAGCGACATCGGGCCATTAAGCAGGAGCGAAGCGATTTCAGGCTTGCCTTAGAGCTAATGAATCAAAAGTTTTCAACAGCAAATGGGATTTACTTTGATTGCTTACGAATAGAACATCAACTTTTCGAATCTATTTTTGCCGATTGAAACAGTTTTAAATCATCCTTTTCAATTTTTGTAAACTTTTCTTTAACAAGAGAAATAGTAGGAACTCCGCTTACTTTTATATGAGAGATAAGTGACTTAATCTTGCAATTTTAAGTTTGGTCTTTCAAGTTTATTCTTCAGCTGAAGTTCAGTTTCCTTAGCGATTTTTTATTTAAAGTTGCCTGTCACCTTTATTTGATAAATTTTTTCATCAATGTTTTCAGCATACCTATTTTTAATTTAATATTGCTATTTAATTACTGTTACTTATACTTCTTTTTGTCTAAGCTTAGATATAAGTTTGATTTTTTTTTATTTTAGGCATACAGCTCATACAGTTAGCTATATCAGGGTAGTTCCACTCTTTACTTTTAACTTTAACATATTCAACTCTTTACTTTAATTTTAACTTTAATTGTCTATTTCATGAACTGACAACAATTTTTCAGCTTCTTTGTCTTTCAAAGTAGGTACATGGATTTTCTTTTATCACAAGAAAACTTTTTGTCAATACTGTGATATTAATAAGCTGTCAGATTACTTTTATCTTGTGCGGAAATTTAAAAAGAACTAAATTGCTTTCCTAATATAAATATAAATAGGTAATCGTGAATAAATGTCACCTTATGAAATACGCGTCTGTAGATAAGGTAATATTTGAAAAATCGCGCATTTTTAGTTTTATTTGACACGTCTGAAGTTTCGTATTCCTGCTACAGGAATAAGTTTTAACGAGGTGCTATTGACTCGCACCCGACGCTTGACTTGTTTGTTTATCTTTTTATTTAAACGGTAAACTTTTACAGGTATAATGAGAGGATATTAAATGGTAAAAAAACTCTTAATAAATAGCCATTATAAGAAGGTGGTCATATTTTTGGAAAATTTGGTTACGGATTTGGAAGCTCAAGAGGACAGCAATTAATTCATTATGCTCAAGAATATAATTTGTCCATTATGAACACTTTTTTTATAAAAAAAACCCTAGTCGGAAATGGATATGGAAATCGCCTGACCAAAAAACTACAAACGAAAGCGATTATATATTATCAAGCTTTCCGAAACGATTCTATGACGTGCAAGTTCTAAATCATATTATGTTTTCATCAGACCATAGACCATGATTCGATCAAAAATATCACTTACACCAATGAAAAAAAGCTGAATAAAAGGCAAGCCTCCAAATTTTTTTTTTCATTCATTACAGCCTATACAGTCCACTGCTGGACATAGGCCTCCACAAGTTTACGCCAAAAATAACGTGTAACTTATGTGTTTTGCCCATAGTCACCACGCTGGGCAGGCGGGTGGGTGACCGCAGTACTGGCTTTGTCGCACCGAAGACGCTGCTGCCCGTCTTCGGCCTGTGTATTTCAAAGCCAGCAGTTGGATGGTTATCCCGCCATCGATCGGCTTCTTAAGTCCCAAGGTGGTTGTGGAACCTTGTTATCCCTTAGTCGCCTCTTACGACACCCACGGGAAGAGAGGGGGTGGCTAAATTCTTTAGTGCCGTAGCCACACAGCACAGCCTCCAAATTACACACTAACAAATCAAAATCATGCTGAATTTTTTTACAGAAAATAAAAAATAACATAGAAGCTATAAAGATAGATAATACATATTCGGGTCAAACTGTTTATAATATATTAGAAAAATGTATATTGGAAAGCCTAAAAATGGATAAAAAAGTAGAGAAAAGCAAGGCAAATACAATTCTTACTGAAGAAACTTTAAATTTAATTAAACAACGCCATCAGTTACAAATTTTGAAGCCAAAAACTTCAGAAGAAAGAAAGAATCTTAGCGCAATTTACAAAAAAAAAACTAATAAAAACATTTGAAAAGACTATAACATTTACAGATCAGAAATAATAGAGAAACATCTAACTAAAAGCAGATGCAGAAAAGAATCCAACCAAAACTAAGACTATAATTATAGGAAGTTCTAAATTAATTAGCCGTATAAATCGATCTCAACTACCTCCTGTAATTTTTAATGGTATTGTAATTCCATATAGTGAAAGTGTGAAGAATCTTGGCGTTATTTTTGATCAACATCTATCATGGGGCCCACAGATTTGTGAAGTCAGTCGTAAAGTTTTTGCTTCGGCTGGATCTCTTCGCAGGCTGCGTAATCTACTTCCAATTCCCACCAAAATTGCTCTTGCAAATAGTCTTCTATTACCAATTCTGGACTACGCAGACGCATGTTATCTTGACATTACTGAAGAGCAGATTAATAAACTTGAGCGAATCCAGAATTTATGTATACGATTCGTATTTGGACTTCGTAAATATGATCATATCTCTGAATTCCGTCAAAAACTTAAGTGGCTCCCTATTCGCTTTCGCAGGAATACGCATATTCTTAACTTACTTTACTCTATTCTATTTAACCCTGTTGCACCTGCTTATCTAAAGCAACGATTTAAATTTCTTAGTGATATCCATGAACGCAGTCTTCGTTCTGAGAATACCTTACTTCTTGAAATTCCCCCTCACTCCTCTTCCTTTTATTCTAAATCTTTCACTGTTCAAGCTTCTCGACTTTGGAATTCTTTACCCTTGCATATTAGACGTGTACAATCGCTTTCTATTTTTAAAAAGGCTGTCAAGAAGCATTATCTTGATATTCAACGTGAATAAAATTATATATATATACATATGTATGTATGTTTGTATGTATGTGTTTGTGTATGTATATGTTTATGTATATATGTATGTATATGTGTATGTATGTATGTATGTATGTATGTATGTACGTATGTATGTATTTATGTATATGTTTATGTATGTATGTATGTAAATAAGTAAATATATTCAAACGTTTATGTCTCAATTTGTACACCTACACTGACACAATACCATCTCCTCTGCCCCTAGGTTGCCTGGAAGAGATCGCTTTTTAGCGATAAGGCCGCCCTTTGTGCCTGATGATACTCTGTTTAAGTTCATAATATGTATTATTTCTGTTTTGGTGTACAATAAAGTGTATTGTTATGTTATGTTATGTTATGCTGCAAACAAGCATATAGAGAGCTCCGCACATCTAAATCTTGGTCAATAATCAAGTTTAACAGAAAACTCTACAAATAGTAGAGATAATATACTTAAAATAGCTTCAAAAATATAACATATACAATAAAAATCTCTATGATCAAAAAAGCACATGTTACCACGTTGGACCTCACAGTTTCTACTCTCAAAAAGAATCTACCGCTCTTGTATGGGATGAAAAAGATATAGCGCAGGAAATAAAGAAACTAAAACCAGAAAAGAGTCCTTGCCCTGATGGAATCCCAAACTAAGCAATAAAACTCGGAACAACTATTCTAACACCAGTAATAACCATCTTATTTAATAAAATTACTGAAGAACAGAGAGCCAGTAGAGCAGGTAGGCTTTAGAAAGGGCTACTCAATAATCGACCACATTCATGTCCTTGAAAATATTTTAGAAAAATATAAAGAATTTCAAAGGCCTCTCTACCTAGCCTTTGTGGATTATCAGAAGGCATTCGACTCTATCTCACATAAATCAATCTGGAAAGCCCTTGCAGATAATAAAATAGACCAAACGTACTGCAATTTAATACGAGACATCTATGAGAGGAGCACAAGCAGAGTGAAATTAGAAACTAGTGGTCCAGAAATAAAAATCAAATGAGGTGTGAAGCAAGGCGACCCTCTATCGCCTAAACTCTTTATAGCGATGCTAGAAAACATATTTAAAAAACTCTACTGGAAAGATTTCGGTATCCAGATAAAAAACACTCACCTTAGTCACCTACGCTTCGCAGACGACATAATATTATTCTTAGAATCCAGGCACAACTTGAAAAAATGATTTAATCACTACAAATAAAAAGTGAACAAGTTGGTGATGAACCCAGAAAAAAATTAAAATTGGGAACGTGTGCCTGGACTATGTTGTCTCCTATATTTACCTTGGAAAACAAGTCTCATTCCATCCTAACAATAATTTTTAAGAAATATTATCAAGAATAAATATTTTTGAATATCATATCAAAAATTGACCGCTCCAGCGGGGATCGAACCCGCGTCTCCGACTGACCGTGTCAGCGCTCTAGCCAATTAAGCTATGGAACGATGTACCCGCTAGATCGAAATTTTTGATATGATGATTTTTATATTCGGTTTAAGCGAACCGTGGCGCCGTCTATAATGAGTTCTTTACAAAAACTGTAAACCTAGATCCTAGTTTAGAATTCCTAATGTGTGGGTAACACAAAAATAAAATCGTACATATAAAAAAATAGCATGGTGTCGTCTCTTGTCAAAGATTTTAATTGTAATATGAAACTTTGAATAGTTACGGGTTTCTATAATTGCGAAATATATTCATATTTCGCAATTATCAATCAATTTAAGTACTTATTATATCGTTATTCCAATATTTTATAAGAAGGCAATTTTGAGTGTGACTTTTTAAAATTAATTTTAAAAGTTTTAAACATTTTATTGCAAATATGATTTTAATTTGAGTTATAGAGATAATTTTTTTAGTAAATTTGCTTAAATAAAATTATAATGAAATAAATTATATGATAATGTATGAAATAAAAGCCTTATTTATTTTATTTATTTATTTATTAGACGGTGGTTCATGCAACTGATTTGTGAGATCTAATACATTAAAACTCATTTCATTACATGTTTACGTTTTCTCTTTACCAAAAATAGATGTGCAGTGTAAAATTATCACAGGATAAAAGGAATTTTTATATTTTCAACCTGTTTTTATTCGCTAATGAAATGAATATTTCTATTTTGGTGCTTACTTGTTACATTTTACGTAGGTATGTAAGAATGATAAAAAATACATTAAGTTGAAGACAAGCATGAAATCATCTATGTTGTTAATGATCTTATTGATTTGATTCAGGAATTATGCACTGCTAATTCCTCCACCTCATTATTTAACTGCATGCGGTATAATGGCCTAACTCTAGTACTTTAAGACCATTAACTAAACGTTCATTATGTATAACTATGGCTTAAGCTAATACGGGTTATTGAATAATGTAATATAACCAACCAGCTTAAAGAATTTTAGGCACGTACAGTTAGAATCTTTAGGTAATGGAAAAGTTTTACAGAGAGATACATTTTACTATACGCAGAAAAAAAAAAACAATAAATATGTAATTTGTCCGCAATAGCTTATCTTATAAATTAATGTTAGAAAATAACCCTTATTATAAGTTATAGTTTTTTGTGAAAAACACGAAAAAGAGGAATACCCGTCCCGTTTGACGTGCTGTGGTAAGTAATATGCTTAAGTTTTTCTAAATGTCCATATTAATTTGTACATGGTCCGATTTCTGTTGGCAGAATGTATTTCAGCCTAATTCTTTTAAGTTTATTTAACTATTTCATTTCGGTGTAGATTCTCGGTACAATTTTTTTGTTTTGAGCTATTATTTCGCTTCAACCTGTAATATCACACTGTTGGGCGTAGGCCCCATCTCCTACATGGAGAAAGATCTCCACGTAGGAGAATGATCAGAGCTTAATCCACCACACTGCTCCAATGCGGGTTGCGGATATATTCCCTGCTATGAGTAACGATCGCCATCAGGTGCAAATGATAACAACCGGGACTGACGGCTTAACGTGCTCTCCGAGGTGGAGAGACTCACAAGGATTGTAAAAACACCCAGACCACGGCACAATATGTATTGCCAAGACGAATGTTTGTCACGTGCGGGGATCGAACCCGCAACCGTCAGCGCAACAGCCACTAACTAGTACTGTGACCGTTGCGCGAACGCGTGTCATTCTTTGCTGTCTTCGATTAACCCCTAGCCTCACAAACGATTGTTTTCAAACTTGAAAAGAAAGATCGCCGAAAAAATTATCTACGAGTGTTTCTCGCTAAAAATATTCAACAGTTTTTTAATGGAAATTTCGAGAATTGTGTTATGTAATTATTATTTACTATTTCTTGTTCTCAGCTTTAAGTTAAATGTTCTCATATAGCTATGATTGATAGAGGTTGCAGGTCCTTGATCATAATATAGTATGAAAGCTGTCCATACATCCAAGAAAGTTTTAATGTTGAGTTTTGAATAAATTAAATACTTTTTATATTCTGCATTATCATGTAAATAACTTTTTTATGATATATTTTAAAGCTTATTTTGCTCTACATTTTTATTGTAATTAGTGTGCTTATACGATGTTCGAAATAAAGTGAAACTTATAGAAACTGTATTCGAAGTAGGTATATGCATTGTGCAAAACATAACAAATGTGTAGCGACATTACGCCTCATTAGACGAAATTAATTAAAAGTTGGGCGTATTAGTCAACTTCTAAAAAAGAGGTACGAAAAGTGGAATTAATTATTAACTAAAGCTAGCTTTTTAATTTAGTTACGATAGTTTTAACGATTTTCTTAATTAACTTTAATATGTTTTATATTTTATTTTAGAATATCTAATATCATTAACTGAAACTCAGACAAGATATGCGTTTATAAAATCAGTCCTCAGTTGTATCTCGAAACAAAAATTATTGTCACATACTCGTATAAATTATAACAGTAAAAGAAATGGACGTCGTTGTGATTCATGTCACATTTTCTTGTTTCCCTTTTATCATGTTGTCACTTATTGAATATGTGCTACACATACGCACCTGCGACTAAATTGTGTTGGTTTGCTGGTATTGTTCAATTTTTTTATACATTTACAGAATTGAAGTACAAGCTTTTATGTAACACGAGACTACGTGAGGGTTAAACCTTGCAGCTGACATTTGTACAATAACACTAACCGACATAATTTAAATTTATTTTATTTCTTAATTTAGTATAAAAACTATTCTTTGTCCAATCACAACAAACAATCCCAGACCAATACGTGTCTGCGATTCTGTCAAGATACATATCGTACCGTTTTATTATTTAATTTAATCAATTAAATATTTTAACAATTAAACATATTTTAAATAACCAGTATCAGTGATACACATATGACTTATAGAAATATTTATCGCGAGCGGGGAATGAACCTGTGCTGAGACTGTTCTGTTAATGCGGTGTCAGAATCAGTCTAATGATGATAGAGCTTGAAATAAATTCAGCAGTTTCAGAGTTTATAGATTATACAAAAACTTTATCTCCATATGTTAATAGTACAGAATAAATATATCGCATAGGATACTTTTCCTGATCATACCATTTTACACGTTGACGTAAGGGCTGACAGCGTCTAGATGGCGGTCAATTTGCGGTTTGTCTTGACAAACTGACTATATATATAAAAATGAATGTTTGTCTGTATGTCTTTTATCAAAACGTAAACATTGCATTTGATCATGTCGTGATCATCAGCAAAGTGTTGTGCATGAGCCCACAAAGGTTTCTGAATTGGTACGATTATTAAATACTAGCGACCCGCCCCAGCTTCGCACGGTTGCAAAAAGCTATCAGTGTTCCTCTAATATATTATGCATGTATTGTACATATAAACCTTCCTCTGGAATTACTTTATTTACTAAAGAAAACCTCATCAAAATCCGGTGCGTAGTTTTAAAGATTTAAGCATACAGACAGCGGAAAGCAACTTTTTTTAATACTATGTAATAAAATAAAGAAATTACTAACCATTAATTTGTTAACTAAGTTAAAGTCCTAAAAAGTTTATACGTTCTAATAAAATTATAAGTAGACAGACAAAATGACGTATTTTTAGGATATTTTCTACATATTATAGTTTCACTCGTCAATTAAATCCTCCTCTATTTCATATGTAAGCAACATTAATGCGATCGTTATAAAACTATCACGAATCAGCGTAAATTACATTAAACCAACATAATTGAGCGACTGAAATACTGAGTGGGCAATTTGTTAAATTATTGTTATATATGACCAAAGTTGTAGTTAAAAATGAAATATAATTACACGATTCAGTGCTTTAATCATATGGGTGAATGATTGTTTGTATGTGCTTAGTATTTATTATAATAATAATGACTTACTACCAGATACAGAGGTGACTCAAACGATAGTTAGCTTAATGTCTCTTTTAGGTAATAATAAATTAAATATATACACATACACAAGTACTAATCACCCAACTACGAATAATACATCGATTTTCTAAAAATAGAACTATTTTAAAACTAAATGTTTTAATATTTAAAAAATGTTATTGAATTTTTTTTCAAATATAAAATATTTTTAATAACATTCCAATAGCTAAAATATCAAATACTACGAGTATATGCGAATATTAGCGTAGTATTTGTTATTTTATTCACATATTTTTGTTTTTTTTTTTTTAAATTCATGTACACAATAAACACGAACTCATGGGGGGTTGTTGGCCATAGTCACCACGCTGGGCAGGCGGGTTGGTGACCGCAGGGCTGACTTTGTCGCACCGAAGACGCTGCTGCACGTCCTCGGTCTGTGCATTTAAAATGCCAGCAGTGGGATGGTTATCCCGCCATCGGTCGGCTTTTCAAGTTCCAAGGTGGTAGTGGAACTGTGTTATCCCTTAGTCGCCTCTTACGACACCCACGCTATGAGAGGGGGTGGCTAAATTCTATAGTGCCGTAGCCACACAGGCGGGGGGGAAGGAACGAAGGGACTGGTCCACAAGTTTAAAGGCGCTCACCGTGCAATGGAACGGGGTATGCTTGGGGTCTCTCTCAAAGATAGGATTAGAAATATATATAAGTGATAGAAAGATATATAAGTTGTCTGCTTAGTATGTATTTCTAGCTGAGTAATAATAACAATAATAATCACTAGTGTTTGGTTGATGGTATTTAAGGAAAAAATGTATTTGTAATGTTTTATGTATATTATATACCTACCATTTCTTTTCTTTGATGTGCATTTTTTACTACTATAAAATTGTAATCTGGAGTTGACGGTGTTGGTGTCACGATTAATAATGTTTGTATTGTAAGTCTGTTATGTAAAACTTTATTGTTAACACTGTTTGTTAACTTAAATTAAAAAAAAAAATCAGACTATCCGCGAGAGAACGAAAGTAACCGACATAACCCACAAAATTAGCAAGTTGAAGTGGCAGTGGGCTGGCCATCTGTGCCGCAGGACCGATGGTCGTTGGAGCAGACGGGTTCTGGAGTGGAGATCGCGTCTTGGTAAACGCAGTGTGGGACGTCCTCCGACCCGTTGGACCGACGATCTACGTAAGATTGCCGGTGTAGGCTGGATGAGGATTGCGAAAAACCGGAATGTTTGGCACGAACTTGGGGAGGCCTATGTCCAGCTGTGGACTGCAATAGGCTGAGATGACTGACTGACTGACACAATAAATATTATTTAAATCCTTCAGTTTCATTTGAAGCATACAGTAATTAACATTAAGTTGTGTTATTATTTTTTTAGTTTTCAACAAACGAATTTTAATAATAAATAATAATACGTAAGGCTATTAATTCCAAATAATACACCTCTAAAATAGTTAATTGTCATGTATAGCTATGTAGTCTGAGGGATGCTCGTATAATTGTCGCAGTCCGGTAACGTCTTACTTGTCTTGTGTTTCCGGACCCGACATAGTGGCTACTGCCTATAGACGCTGTTTATACTAAGGAGCTTATCGCACTGAAAGCTATGCGATTCAGTACTGTGTAATTAGGGAGGAAGTTATTTCATATACGTCGTTCTTAATTGACCCAACTTGTCATAATGTTGTAGTTATTTAACTACGTAAACAACACTAACGCAAATTCCACTCTTCACGGATATATTTATTCAAAATCAAAATCAAAAACAGCTTTATTCAAATAGGCTTCAAGAGCTAATTATTACATTGTAGAAGTAAAGCTACCACCGATTCGGAATGTAGATTCTGCAGAGAAGAATCGGCAAGAAACTCCGCAGTTACTCTTTTGAAAAATAATATATAAACTGTGTTTTAGTACAAAATTAGTAACATGTTGCATAAAATACAGCATCACTAAGTCTACAATAATATCCTGCACCGAGTAATAAGCTTTATCTATTATTATTTTTTAAATAAAAACTTTAAATTTATGTTGATACAATTCCAAAATTGTTTGTGTGCGTGGGATTTTATTATACATGCGAATACCATAACACAGAAAGGAAACGTTTACTTTGCGCAATCGGAAACTTGGTGTTACAATTTTGTTATTCCTTCTCGTTTAAAATACGATTATTAGTATTTATTTCAAAACAATAAATATTTTGATATATATATACATAATCTATAGGACCTTATAGGACGTAGACATCCATTAAGAACGGATTTTACGAAACTCGACCCCTAGGGGGGGTAAAACGGGGGTTGGAAGTTTATATGAAAGTCCTATGTTTTGAAGTAAGACTTGAAATTTAAAATGTATGCTCTATAGACTGATGTTGAGGAGGTGTCCAAATAATGCATCGTAATCTATATATATAAAAGAGAAAGGTCACTGACTCACTCATCACGAGAAGTCAAAAATCACTGGATGGTTCATCCATTCAGGATGAACAAAGATGAAATTTGGCAGGGAGGTAGATTATAGTTAGTAGACGTCCGCTAAGTACGGATTTTGCGATATTCCATCCCTAAAGGGGTTTAATTGGGGATTTAATTGGTTGATAGTTTGTATAAAACATATACAGCAGCTATAAGTTCGCCTGATAGGTTATTTTTGATGCAGCCTGAAAATAAAACTAAAAATGTGGTGTATAGAAGGTTTTATAAAAACAACTATTAAATTATACTAAATTGTGCTTTTAAAAAGTTACTCAGTGTGATAAACATTTCAAGTTAAAGTCACTGAAATAAAAAATAATTTGCGTTAAACATCTAAATGGTAATGCATATCTTCATAATTACGCGGACGTAGTCGCGGGCAACAGCTAGTATTGTTATAAATATACTACGATGCAATTGTTAATATATCTACGTTTTGGAAAACATCCCGTAGGGAGACTCGAGCTCCAAGATAGTTACTGCCGCGAATAGCCCTTTTTTGCAAGATAAATATAGTCTCAAAATCTGCAGCATTACCCCACATTAACAGGCCGTAAGACATAACAGTATAGAAATAGCTAAAATATATTAAGCGTGCAGTTGCAACGTCGGTCAGTTGTCGTACTTTTCTAACTGCGAATGCTGCGGAGCTGAGTCTACTATTCAAGGATGACAAATGGGAATTACACTGAAGTTTTGAGTCCAAATGTATCCCTAAGAAAACTGTAGTATCATTGACAATAAGCCTCTCGTTATTTATTATAAAATTATAATTTAGATGCTCAACATTTAGGTAAAGAAAACACAACGCACTCGGTTTTTTTGGCGTTCTAAACCAAGTTATTTTAAACCAATCTCGAATTCGCGACAAAGAAGTGTCACGTCATCATAATTTACTTTTTTCCTATCAACTTTAAATATTAGAGAAGTGTCATCTGCAAACAGCCTTATAATCACAAGTATATTTAACATAAAATGACAGACCATTTATATATATTAAAAAAAGAAATGGACCTAGAATCGACCCCTGTGGAACGCCCATTTTCAGCACGGATTCAGAAAACCTTGTTCCGTTTATTAATACGTGTTGAATTCTGTTAGATAGATATGAAGTAATTAGATTAAGACCTTTACCATTAACGCCGTAATACTCAAGTTTATTTAATAAGATCCCGTGGTCCACGCAATCGAATGCCTTTGATAAGTCACAAAATATACCAATCGCGTTTTGTGGTCTCTCCCAAGCGTTATATATGTTTGAGAAGAGCCACACCAGCTTCTGTCGTAGAGCAACCTCTGGTGAAACCATATTTTTCACCGTGAATAACTTTAAAATGGAAAAAAGTTGATTAAGTATAATTTTTTCAAATTTTTTACTTAAGGACAGTAGGATTGAAATGGGTCTATAATTACTGGGATAACTTCGACTTCCCTTTTTAAAAAGTGGTAAAACTTTACTACGTTTTAGTAAATCTGGAAAAGAACCCACTTTAATAGTATTGTTAAAAGTTAAAGCTAAGTACGGAGCGAGGTCATCAATGATAGTACTAATTAATTTAACTGAAACGCCCCACAGATCATTTGTTTTTTTTTTAATATTAAGACTCTTAAATTTTATTGTTCATAGATTTAGTTATTCGTTTTTATAGTTTTCAATAAAATATATGAAGCATGTGGTATTAATAATGATGTTCTTACATATCTGCAATAATCCTCTACGGAATCGCAAATGTATTATTGGTATTGTTCATAAGAGTATGTCGAAGGTAAAAAGTATAAGGAAGGAGGGGTGTTAACTTTCTGCTCTTTTACCAATCATCATTTTTTTTGTATAACTAGTTCATGCTAGTTCCACATAAAAGTATTCAAATAAAGCCAGTCGGATGGACATAAAGCCACATTTGTGTGCATTACAGTTAAGACCTGCTGTGAGAAAAACTTGCACAAAAATTTTAAGTTACAAAATCTTTCATCGTGGATCACCGAGCTGCACTGCACACAGTTTAGTGTGGTAACGCCTATAAGCTTCAACTTTCATAGTATCTAAAGCAAGTCTCTATACTTGACCTATCCTAGAAGATCACTAATAATGTAAGGATTTTGTGGCATATTCACATAATAACATATATTACAAAAATACTCTTCTACAAGAATTCAGATTAGAAAAATATAGAGAAAATTTATGAGCGAACTATCATCAGCTTTTCTACGTATTTTAAGCACGCATAAGAGAACCTTTGACCTCATACGAACAATGAACCTAATTGTTGGTGATATTTCGATTCACCTAAGATATATTAATGACTTCCGTTTCTCGTTCAAAAATTGCGTGTAAAAATAGCCTTGCCTCGCGGTTTCACTAGCGTGAATTTGAGAAAACACAAAAAGAGATTTTCAATTCGAACCAGAAATTCTTGAGATTAGTGCGTTCAAACAAGTAAACAAACTTTTCAGCTTTATAATGTTAGATATACAAGTAGTCTACGAACATATCGCTATAATGGTTACCTTTATTGGTATACCTTTGACGAGAAACTACGCAGAGTCGAAGACGAGTTACACACCGTAGCAGAGGAGTAGAGTTGGTCCTTTAAGCCTGGTCGCTTTTATCGTGCCAGATATTTCTGTTATACCGGGCTGTTTTAAAGCATATCCGTGTTCGCAGATATACTTTACAAATATATTCAGACTACGAGTATTATTTTAATTCTTCCGTGAACCTTACAATTAAGTCCACATTAGGACCTATCCTATCAATCTTGCCATACCTATCACCGCTATAAAATTTAAGAAAATTATATTAATTTTTTTTTTTATTTGTCCATACAAGTATACATGACTACAAATTTAACATTTTAAATATCAAAATAATATAAATTAACAATATTTAAAACCGATATGTATCCGTTTAAGAATAATTTTAGCAATAAAAGTAACCATGTAAATTTAAAATGTACACGTATGTTGTCGATATAACTCTTTCACTTCGTTAAATGAATAGAATAAAAAATTTATTTTAAAATTATTTCAGCAATTGCGCACGAGATATTATTACACGAGTATAGCAACACATTGCGGATGGGTAAAATGCTCTTGACAAGTTACGGTATGCTTCTTTGTGTATTCCCAAAGAGCGGGCTGCAACGATTTTAATGATCTAGGATACACAAAAACCCGACATAAAAGGAGAGCTTTATGTACGTCGGAAATAAGAAATGAACAATGGTAAAGTGAAAATATCAATGGGGATAAAATTACATTCAGTTAGAAATGAATGACATATTATGAGGTATGTTTTTTTTTTCAAATTTAAATTTCTTTACACACCTTTATATGTACTTGCATGTTTGACCCCAAAACAATACATTACACAAAGGAAAAAAGCTACTGACATACAGTAAGGCTTTGTGCTTAACAATTGAGGTACAAAAGTCATTCATAGTACCTAGCGTCCTACCCAATAACACAAATAGTTAATTTTGTTGTTAAAAGTTATAAAAGAACTTTGTTATTTAAATTTATTTTTGATATTTTTTTTCCACGAGAGAACGAAAGTAGCCCACATAATTAGCAAGTTGAAGTGGCAGTGAGCTGACCATCTGCGTCGTAAGACCGATGGCCTCTGGAGCAAACACGTCTTTGAGCGGAGACCACGTCTTGGTAAACGCAGTGCGGGACGTTCTCCGGCCCGCTGGACCGACAATCTATGTAAGATTGCCGGTGTAGGCTGGATGAGGATTTCGGAAAATCGGGAAGTCTGGCGCGAACTTGGGGAGGCCTAGGTTCAGCTGTGGACTGCAATAGGCTGAACTGATACTTAAATTATCTACACTTATATAGCTCTACACTATCAAACTACAAATTTCGTTAATCATCAGTGTGTTAAAAGGCTTAATTGTAAATACATTATAGCGTTTCACAATAAGCTCGTGTTTTATAAGTAGCTTAACATTAAATCCTATAAAACTCCGACTATAGCGATTGGCTCATCATAGTACTTTGTTAAGTTGTATATACAGGATTACTGGTAACTCGACGTATTCCTGGTGGGAGGTGATGAAGGAGCCAAAATGCAATAAATTTGATCGCTATTATGCATCAGTGAAAAAATCGTGCTACTTTGCTACTCAGAATTTGGTATTAGGTGTAAATTGAAATAAAAACGCTTTATACGGATGTTATTTCAAAATTTTTTCTTGACCAACACTTCAATAAAACCAATTTTACCTTATTAAGGTGAAAATAAATTCAAAATGCGAAAACTACGAAATACAATTAAAACAAAATTATTAAAAAAAAAAAACATTACGTGTCAAAACATGTCATCTATTTCAAAAAAACTATAATGACATAAAGCCTTACAAATAGTTACAATAGTAAGACTTAACCATTAAATCAGCTTTCTAAAAAAGTATTAGCGCTAATCTTAAATCTCAACTTTTATCTCAAACAAGCTGAGCATATTTCAGGGTTAAAAAATACTATTTGTAAAGTAATGCATAATATAATATTTTAATGTTATATACGTCTTGCTCGATATGAGCCCCTCTATTTCTTATATAGGTGCAAATTCTCTTTCTCATTTGTGTTTTTGTCATCCTTGAGTTCTAAAATTTGATCTCATCTGTTTTCTTGAGCTTATAATTTGTCCAATTTGACTTTGGTGGCATAAAATAAAATTTTCATGTGACCCCACAAATCTAACGACGTGCGATCTGCAGACCATGGTATTGGCCCTCTTCTTACCATCCATCGATTTGGGTGTGTATTATCCAGCAACTGTCGTACAGTAAGTCGGTAGTGAGTAGGACAATCATCGTTTTAAAGCTGTGTCGCAATTTGAAATTATGCTTCATATTTCAAAATCTTTTAATCAATCTGAAAGTGATGGCCTGAAAGAAGTGTCAAGGGCTGTTTTCATTCTTCCAAATACGTTTTGAAATACAAATTTGAGATTTGCTACGTTCGAAAATATAATATAAGATTCATCAAAAACATAAATTAAACCTATTAAATGCAAAGAATTTGGAACAAAAGCATAGTAATTTTTAACTTTATCTAAAATCTAAATCTCAATATGAGTATTGTTAAAAAATAAGTTGCAATGATCAAAACTGATTCCCTATTGAAAAATATAAGTTTATGTATATGAGATAGAATAAGCCAGCTTAAAATGAGCTGTGTGTTTAAGGGTTTCTGAGTATTCCAGGTTTCCAGTTTTATAGATCAAACATAATCAACAAAGAACTTGATATATTTACGGAACAATTTCGAAATATCTTTTCTAAGAATTCAGATTGAATGAAATCAGGACAACGCGTTAACGAATTACAAATTAGAATACATTTTAACTTCCATCCCCTTTCCCGAGGGAACAGTACAGATAAAAATGAAATATTTGTTATATTCTTGGTATCCATTGCTATTATTATCCATTTATTATTTTGTTAACAATATATGTATCGAGTAATAAATAAAAAACAAGTTTGGAGATTTGTACAACATAAGTTATTAATACCACAATAATAACGGTAAACTCGTTAGTGGTGGTGTGTGCCATGTAAGGACCTAAACACTGACGGTTTCTTGGTTCGATTTCCGCTCGGGACGGATATTTGTATTTGTACAAACATTTAATCCTGGTTTGGGTGTCGGTCCTTGTGGGTCTCCCCACTGTGCCTTGAAGGGTACGTTAAGCTGTCGGTCCCGGCTGTTATCATAAGCACCTGATAGCGATCGTTACTAGGGAATACAGCATGGGAGCAGCGTGGTGGGTTAAAGTCCAATCCTTCTCCTACATGGAGAAAGTGGCCTATGCTCAGCAGCACTATATTACAGGCTGAATTGTATCGTATATCGCTAAAGTAATATTATCATTTTTAACCGACTTCAAAAAGGAGGAGGTTACTCAATTCGACCGTATATATTATATATGTTAGGGGATAACTTCGTCGTTTATGAAACGATTTTGATAATTCTTCTTTTGTTGGAAAGGAAATATCCTAAGTATGGTAACCATGATAAGGAAACCAGAATCTGATGATGGGATCCCAGAGAAATCGAGGGAAACCCTCGAAAATCCGCATAACTTTTTACTGGGTATACCGATTTTGATGATTTTTAATTTAACCGAAAGCCGATGTGGTCACATTTAAATTTCATTGAGAACTGATTATAAATTTTGGAGTAATCTTTGATAATGCATATTTACTTGACTATTTTTTCGTCTACCTACGTTGTATTACTTGTCGATGTAATTGAGGGTAGAAACATAATTATTTTATTAAATAGTAAAATTAGACACAAACATAGGAAATGTACACACTAAACACAATAAAAAAATATAGGCGCTAATTTTACATTACTAAGGTTTTTTTTTAATAAATAAGAAAGTAACCGTGATTGATGATAAGTATTTATAGTAAAATTTAAAAGAACATTAAGTTTTGTATTTGATAAAATTCAAGTATAAGCGGAATTAATATAGAAAAACTCATAACGACTATTTCAAATATTAGTTTAGCCGTTACTATTCGCCTCCATCGGTATAAAGTTCTAAGCTTTTGAATACGACGATGAAGGGCGTACTAATATGTCGCGTAGGTATTTATTTACTCCGAGCCGGTTATGATGCATGAGGCTTCAGAGGTTTGTTCAGCCGTGCTATCACCCTAACAAATATTTTCTTTTGCGTTTCCCGTTCACAAAAACATATTTATAAATGGTTTTAATATTTTTACTTCCCTGTTGTTTTATGATTTTATGTTCAAGCTAATGATTATTTATTAAAGCCCTAAAAATGTTATATTACGATAAAATTAAGAAAAGATGAGATCATTGGAGATCATTTTAAAGTTGTCTGAAAAGTTAGAATGGTACGAGTGTCTACTATCAACTGAGAAACTTTACTAAGACTCACTGAACTGTCTCACCCTTTCTTTAGCTGATAACAAACAAAAGTAGGATTACGCAAACTTAGACTTATAAAAGTCCACTTGAACCAGGCTAAAGCATCTTTTATATTATACTAATGCAATATGTTCTCAATGCAAACTATCCATTGAGTTTCGCGTGAACCAAAAACCAATAAATCATTTCACACATATTAAAACATCAAAAGTCAATACAACTCAAACAAAACACAAAACCCGAATGTGTTATCTAAAACGCTGAAATCGAAATTAAAATCGCGAAGCTGTATATCAAAATATATTTGATTACGTGCTCAGCAAATTAAATCTCTGGTATTGAAGTACATCATAACGTAGCATGTTAGGAGCCCGTCGAACGTTTTAATAACATTGTAATGGCCGGTAGATTGTTCAACCGTTGTATTTAATTAAGCCACGGCCCTTTTGTTCAACCCTCTTTATATACCAACCGACCAACCCCGAGGAGTTTTATTATGTGTTATTATTTCTAGACTGAAATTAAAAGCTTATGGAATGAATAAATTTATCAGCGGGCTTAATTAAGCTGCTTTCGGGGCATATTGCTTTTAAAGGTAATAGGCGTTAAAGCATATAAATTAAACTTTACTGCATATGTTATTAATTATTCTGTTTTATGTTCATCAATTAACAATTTATGGGACACGGAAATATAGTAATGTTGACAAGTGCTAGTTGATGAGTTTTTGATAAAGATTGATAGAAAGGCCTTATTAAAACTAAACTCAAACATATTCCTAAATAACTAGTTGTAGTACTGCGGATTCGATTACCGCTTGAGACAGATATTTATATAAATCTTTTTCTTTTCTGTCACGAGTTCTAGTAGATCACCTTACTATGGCTGGGAGAGCACGTAGACTTGTCGTTTTCGTTTAGCATCAAAAATACATGATAGCCCCCACTCTACAAGCACTTTAAGCTGTCGGTCCCAGTTGTTATCATATACACCTGATAACGATCGTTACTCATAGTAGGGAATATATTTGCTAATCTACATTGGAGCAGCGTGGTGGATTAAGCTTTAATCCTTCTCCTACATGGGGAAAGAGGCCTATGCCCAGCAGTGGTATATTACAGGCCGAAGCGTATAAAGTATGAAAATTTTGTTTTACAAAAAAGTCTGATTTTTATATTTCTAGCGTATTCTTATATAAGTACATTACAAAATTTTCACATAGATCAATTATTGGTTTTAATAAATAGTAAAATTATTTCATAAACTTGCCAAAATAGTTTAAATTTAATTTTATCTAAATTTAGAAATATATCTTTAGACAATTGAATAAAATACTATAGCTAACGCTATTACTTCTGTTTTCTACTTCATTTTGCGATAAATAAAAAAAAAGCGTAAATGTCCCCAAGGGTTCCACAGACATATTTATTTAAGAATCAGCCTTGTCTCGGAGTAATTGTTTGTCTTTGTTGAAATTGCTCCAATTGTTTATCTTAGAGAGGATGCTCAAATTTAAATAAAAACTGACGCAGTCTATTGAAGTCAAGAACATTTCTACAAGCTACTCAAGAAGCGGGAATGTTTCCTGTGCACAATGTTCTTTAATTAAGTCGAAATGTTATTTAACTACCAATGGTCGTTTATTAGGTTTTGTTATTTACCCTTTTTTTTAATTTAAAAGAGAATTACCATCATAGATAAAGCTTTATTGATTAAAAATTATCATTAAAAAATATACACACATATATATGCAATGAACATGAAAAAATTCAGGACAGACTCTAAGACGTATGCTTCGATTTAATTATAGAGTAAATTTGAGCGTTTTAGATAAAAAAAAAAAATGTATTTTATTTTAATATTCTCTGTGAATCTAAATTTGCAATTTCCACAGAACAATCTCGATATTTCTTGCACTATTTCCAAAGGGAATATTTGTACCAAATGAATTTGCAGGAAGGGATTCGGGTTAAGTAACCAAAGGTGTTGATTGGGCAATCTCTTGGGAATCACGCATCCCCTTAATTGAAGATCAATTATCGCCAATCGAACGCAAGGGGTGTCGGACTCAAGTTTACTTAATGCAGTTTATCTTGATTCTCTTCATGTGTTTTTCTTATTTAGGTACTATATGTATGCGAATATATGGATGATTTTTTATTACTGTATGCCATGAATTTTGATATGATGAGTTATCTGATTTACATAATTCCTATCTTGATAGGATATAAAATAAGATAAATAAATATATAATATTCTTTAAATTATAGAGGAAAAAGGTAAAGGGACAGGGGAAGGGGAAGGGGAGTCAAGAAATCTTGATTAGAGTTTTGAAAGTTGGCGACATTTAACAATACATAAACCTTTTTACGTTTCTAAATATATTTACCACTAAAATGTGATATGAGCCTCACACCAAACGAGATTGTTGTTGAGAAATAGGAATAAAAAAAGGGTATTGTTATCACAAGTTTTCATAAATGTCGTTAAAATAGCCGGTCATAAATATGACATACAATTTTATTCTCTAAGAGTTTTATTCTTATTGTATAATTTTGGTGTACCTTTGAAAGGAATGGTTAATGGATAATTAAGTTTACTACATTATTATAAATAAATAGAATCAGGGATACAATTTAATATATTTGGGTTGTAATTTTATTACTGCAGTTGTGTTAAAGATACATCGAATCGTGTTCCTTATTTATAGTATATATTACATCCAAGAAATGCAATTCAACATCATTAAGACGAAACGAAGACGTTATAAATTTCAATCAGCTCGCCACTTTCAATATAGCGTTAGATTCAGGATCAGCGTGTTCATTGCTACCAGTACATTTTTATTAGATTGTACAGGATAAATTACTTTACATTTGTAGGAAAAAGGTATTGAAACATTCGTCTACGTGTGTCTACAGAAATGTGTTTAACGTTAAATTCTTAAGTAATTTTTCTCTGGGATCTTGTAAAGTTTATGGTATGTTATTTTTATACGGTTATTGACCGGAGTGGCACTTTGTGCCTGCAAAAGGGTTGATGTTATGGTACAGTATACATGTTGTGTGAAACGGGGTCATAACGACACTTTGGATTTTTGAAAAAGTTTCTGAAATTAATGAAATGCAGTCACAGCCATTCGAGGCTTTCGGTGAGTAATTACTTCGATACAGAAATTAGAATTTCTTTGTTAAGCTGCCAATTTGAGTTGAAAAAACACAAGAACGAGAAGAAAGAAGAAGAAGATAAATTGAGACAATTCCTAGAACAGGTTTCTAAAGGATTTGATGACGGTGAAGGCGAACTCATCATAAAATATTATCCATTATTATTGTGGGTAGTCTTTGTGGTAGTCTAAGAGATCACTATCTAACGATAAGACCACTAGTTGCATGCGATGTAATTATTTTTTTCCCTTTAAGTTCTATTCTTATGTACCTAATTGTTATATGTTACTGTGTGTAATAAAGCTATTTATTATTATTATTATTTTATTTATTTTACTGTAGAACAAATATATAAAAAAGACTTTGTATATCACGCCACAGTTAGGAGTAGAGGAACAGCCATACTTAGTTCGGGAAAAAAGCTTTTCGTATTTCATACTGAAATTCAAGGTAAGATTAAAAATAAATATTTACATTAATAATAATATATATTTACAATTTTGTTCGATAGCTTACAGTGACAGGATTCCGTTGCTGTGAAATTTTGGTGCTTCTCATTAAAAAACCACGACAAGTAGTTTTAACAGTCCTTTCTTGATGTTAAATTTACACTACCTTAAGAGTTCTGACCGAAAAAGATGGAAATCCGAGCGTGCAAGATCGGGGCTATATGGTCGATGCACTGAGACTTCCCATTCAAAATCTTTAAAATTTTGTTGTGTGGCTATAGACGTATGTGGTCGGGTGTTGTCGTGTGAAAGACCACACTTTTTCGGTTGATCGATTCGGGCCGCTTATTTTAATTTCTTGCTTAAGTCTCATCAGCTGTTGACAGTAGAAATCTGAATCGATGGTTTTTCCCGACAGTAAAAGCTCATAATGAAACCTTCCACTCCCATCATACACTCACCTTATTGCGTGTTAACCCTGGTTTCGAGAGAGTCTTGATTGACCTTTTAACTACGATTTCTTTCATTTATTCTTATCGTAGGTTATCCATTTTTGATCACCAACAAAAATAGAAAACCCCACACTCAAACCACACCTATGTATTACACACGTGCGTGTATGTGACACTCATATATTGAGCTATTTTGTATGGCCAGCTTTTTTTAAATGAGTTAAAACTGTTTTATAGTCAGTCCGTATAATACGTCCGTCCTTTGTATATCGTAACTATTTAAATGCAATCTAGGTCAAATTTTTCAAAAATATCATCACGTTTATTCGTACCTGGGCGACCACAGTGAAATGCATCTTTGAAATCAAAATTTCCTGACTGAAAACACTAAAATCGATTCGGTGCTATTCTCACTGACACTGCATTTGGTCCGTAGCCGTCATAAATTTTTTCGCGGTTAAGTTTTTCCCTTTTTTTTAAAGTAAAACTTTAAAATGGACCGAATTTATTTATTTGATTCACCTATTTTAGCGAATAGAAAAACAAAAGAAAAGTGGCGGAAAACTGTTTTTATTTTTTAATTTAATTTTTTAAATGCCACATTTTCATGTTATCCAAACCAGACAGTTACAAAGAACACAACCAAAAAGATTTTATTGCAACTTTTTACTATGTAATTGCGTTTTCTCGCAAACGAAAAAAATCTACTTCAATAACATCGATAAGTTTATCAAAATTTGCAAACGCATTAGTCGTCACTACGATTTTCGAGGGTTTCCCTCGATTTCTCTGGGATTCCATCATCAGATCCTGGTTTCTTATCATGGTACTACACTTGGGATATCTCCTTTCCAACAAAAAAATAATTATCAAAATCGGTTCATAAACAACGAAGTTATCCCTGAAAATGCATAAAAAGAAATATATATATATATATATACGGTCGAATTGAGACCTCCTCCTTTTTCGAAGTCGGTTAAAAATATGAAAAGACTTTTTTCCCGACCTATTATGGCATCATCCTACGTAATTTTAAGTAGGTTGTGTGTCTATATATGTAGGTGTCAATATGTAGTGATATAACTTACACCTTAGAAACAGACGACCGTGTGAGTACCCATGTTAAATAAATTAATGATCATTTATTACAAACTGTCTGATGAATATACTGTTTTAATCCTATGATAGCGACATTGCAAATGTAATTCAAATAGATTAAGCTTAACTATATTTGAAATTGGGAACTACAATTACATCGTATTCCAGAGTAGGTACAATTTAATGAGTATCGCAGTACACGGCGGGAACGTTGCTGAACACACAATAAAGTTGTAATTACTAACTCAAGTACTAAGCCACGGCGTCTAAGAACTGAGCTACACGATAAATCCTTCGGTTCGGAGATTGTTATGTCACTCCTAGTGAAACTGCCCTAATAATCTAAGGGCTTTGTGGCGAGGCCGACGTTTTATTACTTTAATGCAAGTTTTTGCAGAAAATGCATTAAAAATATTTCAGCTTTACTAGATTTTTAGAAACAAAACCGCTTTGGTACAGTGATGCGTGTAGGCGCCTAAGCACGTCGCGGTCGTGGTTTTTACTCCCGCGCGGGGTGAATATTTGTGTTTGTACAAATATTTATTCATTGTCTGGGAGTTTGCCTAATCGTGGGTTTACTCATCAAACCTCGGAGAACACGTAAAACTGTTGGTCCCGGTTGTTATTTTAGGCGCCTAATAACGATAATTACTTATGTAGATAATATATTCACAAAACTGCAGTGGAGCGGCGCGGTGTGGTGGATTAAGTTCCGACAATTCTCTTACATAGAGAAAGAAGCCTTTTGCTCAGAATCGGGAGGCTAAAAGTCGAATTAATTAATCAAATATCAATATAATGTTGTAGAACTTTGCAGTGACGAAACAAGATTTAACACATTTCAATAATTAAATTGTAATTTCGTTGTCGGTTCGGTTGAAACATATTCCAATTGCTTGCCGCAATCAAAAATTGAAAATGACCAAAGCAATTGGAATTTCCTCGTGGTAGATTATAATTGCTGTTGGCTGATGTTACAAATTTATTTCGAGTTGTTCGGTACGATAAAATAGCTGCCAATTTTATAAAATATGATATTTTATTCATATGTTTTTTAAACAAAAAAGATTCAAAGAAAAAAAACAAATCAGGATAAATATTACTTTAAATTTAAAATACGCTATTTATCCAGAATGCATTCAATTCAGTTCGAGATCATATTGATCGAGCTTAACGTTAAAGTATTTTTCAATGCTATATTTTTTTCGAAATTTCAGATGTCCACTAAGAATGGTGCCAAGTATGCTGGCAGAATTTCCCCATTGAATCGCTATGCCGATCCTCTGGGCAAAAAATTAACCAGAACCGAACCTAAGAGATAGCTATACTCTCGTTAATCTATAATATTCTATAATATATATAAAAGCGAAAGGTCACTCACTCATCACGAAATCTCCGAAACTATAACACCTACAAACTTGGAATTTGGCAGGTAGGCTCCCTTATAGGACGTAGACATTCGCTAAGAACGGATTTTACGAAACTTGATCCCTAAGAACGGATTTTACGAAACTTGATCCCTAAGGGGGTAAAACGGGGGTTGCAAGTTTGTATGAAAGTACTATGTTTTTGAAGTAAGAGACTTGAAATTTAAAATATATGCTCTATAGATGATGAGAAGGTGTCCAAATAATGTATCTTTAGAAATCAACTCCCTTTTGGGGTTAAAACGGGGGATGGTAGGTTGACTCACTGATCACGAAATCTCCGAAAATATAACACCTACAAACTTGAAACTTGGCAAGTAGGTTCGTTATAGGGCGTAAACATCCGCTGAGAACGGATTTTACGAAATTCAACCCCTAAGGGGATAAAACGGGGGTTGGAAGTTTGTATGAAAGTCCTATGTTTTTGAAGTAAGAGACTTGAAATTTAAAATTTATGCTTTATAGATAGTGAGAAGGTGTTCAAATAGTGTATCTTTAGAAATCAACTCCCTTTTGGGGTTAAAACGGGGGATGGTAGGTTGACTCACTCATCACGAAATCTCCGAAGCTATAACAGCACAAACTTGAAATTTGGCAAGTATATTCCTTATAGGGCGTAAACATCCGCTGAGAACAGATTTTACGAAACTCGACCCTTAAGGGGATAAAACGGAGGTTGGAAGTTTGTATGAAAGTCCTATGTTATTAAGTTAAGAGATTTGAAATTTAAAATGTGTGCTCTATAGATGGTGAGGAAGTGTCCAAATAATACATCGTAATCTATATATATAAAAGAGAAAGGTCACTGACTCACTCATCACGAGAACTTAAAAACCGCTGGATGGTCCATCCATCCAAGATGGACAAAGATGAAATTTGGCAGGGAGGTAGATTATAGTTAGTAGATGTCCGCTACGAATTCCACCGCTAAGGGGGTTTAATTGGGGTTGATAGTTTGTATGAAACATATACAGCAGCTATAAGTTCGCCTGAAAGGCTATTTATACTGCAGCCTGAAAATATAACTAAAAATGTGTATAGAGAGGTTTTATAAAAATAACTATTAAATTATACTAAATTGTGCGTTTGAAAAAGTTACTCGGAGTGATAAGCATTTCAAATGACTGAAATAAATAAATAATTTGCGTTAAGCAGCTTAATAGTAATGCATATCTTTATAACCACGCGGACGTAGTCACGGGCAACAGTTAGTGTATTATGAAACAAAGTCCCCAAAAGCGTATGTGATCGATTCCCTCAAAATCTACTGAACGCATTTTCATGCGGTTTCACTAATGGAGAGAAGGCTTCAAAAAGAAGGTTTACGGAACGGCTAAGCCGATTTTGATGGGGGTTTCACTGGAAGTTTGCCGGGAACACTTTGTGACAAACTGATTTCAACGCGGGCGAAGCCGCGGGCACAGCAAGTCATCTATATTTTTGTCGATTTAAATTACTGAGATTAAGTTTTATGAGATAGAAAATACTTTGATCCAAACAATGACTCTTCTTAATTACGATATACCCTAACACGTTTCGTGAACTTGGTTTGTGGTAATTATATGGGGCTCGAGGAAATTGTTCAATATCCTGCACAGAACGTTCCCAGACTTGTTCTATAAAATAGTAAGCAATGTAGTCTCACACCGCAAGTGACGGTAAATTCCCTTGATAGACACTGCACTGGAGCAGTGTGGTTACAGCGCACACCTAAGTCAAGTCGTACCTGCTCGATTAGAACTATAGCCTTATTATTGTAGAAAATAACGTTATCAAATTTAAATACTTGCATGAAATTACTATTAATTGATATTGGACATTATATGTATCACAATTATTTATGAGAATAGAAACTTAATAGATCTCAAAGAATCGACAATAATATTGCACAGAGTTTTATGATGCCATTTGGATATACTTTGTCTGGAATCATATTTAGAAATAGACCTTCTCTCTCAGTTTTTTTTGGCGTTGTGACTATGAAACTATAAGATAAAGCGAATACAAGGTTAGAGCGTTGCTATGATAATAGTCAGCAAAATATTATATTAATTTTAAATAAAATTTTCGGGTGTACAAGCTCTTAGCTATAATTAGAAGATATGCAACGCGAATATATGCATATGTCGCTATGGTTATGTTACCCCTGTTACTGGTTTATAACGGTGGGAAGATTAGTTCGCTTATGTTACAATCTATGAAGTTATGCAGAACTCAGTTGAAAACTGAGATATAATTTTAACACACATGGCTGCGCGCTTTTGTATTAAAATATTACAATTTTAATACAAAATCGTGTTTGCGTAAAAAGTATTACAAACTGCAGGTTATATAAAAAAATATTGGCACTGTAATTCAACATTTTTTATGTAAGTTTACGATTAAAAAGGATATTTTGAGTTTTAAAACTTTTTGTATGTTTTGTTTGATTCATTGATTATGAATATTGTTTTTTTAAGATAATTAAATATTCTTAATAAAATATATTTTTATATATCTGCTCAAATATCATACTAAAAATATACATTCAAAACAGTTCTTACAGATATAATCAAATAATGAGCAAGCTTTTTTGTTACTTTTTTTTTATCTGTCTAAAAATGTTATAATAAGCAATTGTAAAAATGTGATGATGATTATTAAAATGAAATCATAAACTTTTAATATTTTATTTGGTGTGCATTGTTAACTTGTCAAAGCGTATTTAGTTTTCAACGAACATGGCTTTCTGAAACGCTGCTTGCATTTCAAAGGATCTACTCAATAAGACCATTGAATACGTGAATATTAAGTCATGCTTCAGTAGGGTCTAAATTCCGAACAGGACGTTCATAGACTTAAAAAATTGCATTAATTTAAATTCTTTATTCTGTACTTACAAACTATTAAAGTCTTAATAATAGTATTTGTTTTATTTATTCTGTATATCCATAGCACAAAAATTATTACATTGAAAAAGTTACCTTTAGTTATAATGTCCTTTGTTCATTTAATGTTTAAATTTTGTTAATTTAGTTTGCAAATAAATTTTACAATTTGAACTGGGTAAGAAGGAGTCTTTTACCGGTTTTATTGGTCAGTCAACTTTGATGTGGTTGTTAGAATGTTAATATTAAATTTAAACAATTTTAGTCTAGAACTTGTAAAAGCTATAGACATGGCAAACAAGCGTACGTTCCGCTTGATAATAAGCGAATATTGTAGCCTACGGACGCCTGCAATACATTGCAAGCGCTTTGCCGACCCTAACCTCAACGCTCCCTAGGAACTCCCCACGAGATCTACAGTATTCAAGGATGGATAGATTATTGAAACTGGCTGTTCAAAAGTCTTCAGTAAAAGAAACTTATAATTAATAAAATCTACATATTTAATAAACAAATTATCTTTCCTTTTTGGTCTTAATAATAAATAGTTTTATTTGACGATGCTACATTCAAAACAATAGGTTAAAAATAACTCAACATTTAATTTAACGTTATTTTACTTTTGTTTTTGTCTTAATTCATGCTGTGTGGCTACGGTAATAAAGAATATAGCCACCCTCTCTCTTCCAGTGGGTAATCCACTGCTGGACATAGGCCTCCCAAATTTCGCGCCGAAAATGACGTGAACTCATGTGTTTTTCCCATAGTTACCACGCTGGGTAGGCAGGGTGGTACGGCTTGCTTGGTCGCATCGAAGACGCTGCTGCCCGTCTTCGGCCTGTGAATTTCAAAGCCAGCAGTTGGATGGTTATCCCGCCATCAGTCAGCTTTTTAAGTTCCAAGGGGGTATATTGGAACTGTGTTATCCCTTAGTCGCCTCTAGGACGCCCACAAGAAGAGAGGGGATAGCCATATTTTTTACTGCCGTAATCACACAGCATTTTAGCAAGCATATTGTAATGACTTTTAAAATAAAATTATTTCAATATTATTTAAAAAAAATTAGAAACGAAGGAGGAGCACCGCAACTACGATATACGAGACTAACTCAAAAAGCAGAAGAAAATATTTCCTAGAATAATAATTAGTTTTCTAAAAAATTGTTAAGGTATTATTATATAAATTGTAGATTTTCCTAGTATTTCTTTATCAATAGTTGGATTTTAAAAATCCGAATCACCTTATTTCATTTCAATGACTCGTAGATAAGATACCAGACAAAAACTTGGTTTACTCTCGTATTAATTTCTATAAAACTTTCAAAGTTATCTAGAATTTATTTCATTTAAATTTGCAAAATCGTTCGTAACACGAATCCGATTATTTAAAATAACGATGGCTCGGTTTGTGGCGGCAGAGTTTACGGTCAGACGTAATAATTATATTCAAAACTTTCAGTCCCTTGTGTCTTTATATCATTTTTGTGGGGATCGGTAAGTACCTAATTATTACTTACTCAAAATTTAAGTTACTTATATGAATTAATCATTAATTTAAATACTTTTAATTTTAGTAGTCAAAAGGATACGTTTCACTTACTTACTTCTTTTTAAATGTTATTGTTTAATTTCTTAATAATTTAAAAATTTAACGTAGAATGTAGCCAGGTTGTAGTATCGTATTTTTATACAGTGACTAGCTGACCCGGCAAACGTTGTCTTGCCGCTAAACGCTATTTAAAAATAGGGGTTGATGGTAGAGGGTTGAAAATTTAGGGTTGTATGTATTTTTTAATGTTGTATCATAAAAAAATAGAAATTAAAAACTTTGTCTAAAAAAAAAAATTAGAGGTGGACTACCCCTAACATTTAGGGGGATGAAAAATAGATGTTGGCCGATTCTCATAGATACGGATAAGCACAAAAAATTTCATCAAAATCGGTCAAGCCGTTTCGGAGGAGTATGGCAACGAAAACTGTGACACGAGAATTTTATATATCAGATATTTTTTGAGAACTTAGATAAAAATTTTAAAATTACACATAAATTTCAATATAAATCTGAATACTGGTTATCAGCAGAATTATTGATGTGTATGAGCATGAAATTAACGCAAACATCATTTTTACTGTGTTTATGTCAGGTTAGCTGAACCATGCCCACTTCGTTGGGCGTTAATTATTTTTGTGATGATGCTAGTATATAGTAAAGTTTTCATCTCGCTCGTATTTCTTCGACTTGATTTACATATACCATTATTTTTCACTGAATTTTTTATTCAATTACAATAAAATATAGCCTTTATCACTCCTGAATAGTGTGGCTTTCTGTTAGTGAAAGAATATCTTGATCGGATCAGTATTTGCGAAGATTACCACCTACGAATAAACAAAGTTAGAAACTTTACCTTTTTATAATATTAGTATAGATTACTATAAATATATTTGTTTGATAGACTTTTTCCTATTTTCTTAGTAGTCTGTCAAAACTAATCCCATCAACTGTTATCTATAATTGAACATAAAATAGTTTTTGTACAATCCTTAGTCTATCCAATGTTTACCGTCGATTATTCCCCGAGCGGAATATCAGAGGGCGTTTGTAACAAAGTTGGCCGCCAAACAATTAGTGGATGTAAGTTAAGATCGGGGCTCAGCGGATTTATTTGTTCTAAGTCGTTGTTTGTTGCCTATAAACATTCGCCACCGGATATTAGCCCTTGTCCGGACGTGTAGTGCCTTCAGGCCTGCTCTTTTTCATGCGTTTAATTTATTCTTGAATAGCGTTTCTCTCATATTGACCTATATTAGTGGAACCGGTGGACAGCGCTGAAAGCAATTTCAAATGTAATCTAATTTTTTATGTTGTTGTTGTTTTTTTTATGTTGGTTTGTTTGAAGAATATAAAATTTAAATGTATAATAAATACACGGAACAGAAATAACTAGAAGGTAGAAATACGGATGAAAAGAACAAATAGTTTATGTTAAAGGATGTGACAATAATATTATTCAATACGAGAAATGCGCCTCCAAGACAAATAAATGTCAACGTTTCCTTTAATAGAAACCTATCAAACGTCGAAGGATCACAACTTATTACAGGAGCAAATGAACCGATAACAGACTTACATGTTTCTTTAGCGAACACCAATTTTGTCGAGACCTCTACGATACTATAAAGATATCGTTCACTCCTTTGAATGTGCTAAGAAAGGGCTGTTGTATTAAAGGCCAAGTTACAATGGTCTTGTCTATACTGCAGAAATTCATACAAGCTAGGCGCCTTCCGCCGCGACGTTAGTTGTTATGTCGAGGAAATGGACCCACAGTACTGAACGGAAAAGTCAAAGTGAGGAATCCCTGTCTCACTGTTAGCGTTGTTTTCATTACGGTGGATGTGTAAACAAGAAATAGTGATACACACTGACGCTGTGTTCCTAAACTTACCTATGTACTACTTATATGTATAACAACGTATACTTATATGTGTGTAATTCATTCAAATCACACACACACACACATATTTCAGCATGTCGTCGTCATAGTTACCATGCTAGGCAGGCGCGTTGTTCACCGCAGGGCTAGGTTTGTTGCACCGAAGACGCTGCTGCCCGTCTTCGGCTTGTGTACTTCAAAGCCGTTCAAAAGTTGGAAGGTTATCCCCTCATTGGTCGGCTTTAACAGTTCCAAGGTGGTAGTGGAACTGTGTTATCCCTTAGTCGCCTCTTTCGATACACACGGGTAGAGAGGGGGTGGCTATATTCTTTACCACGTCATTCGTAACCACACAGTCAGTCAATACAGTGACAGTCAAATATGTACGATAAATTTTGTTACAAAAATGTATTATGGTCGAAGAAATAAAAGTATTAAAAAATATTAAATTAAAACATAGGTTAAATTATACCATTTTGATTTCGTAAAATTATGTATTTTCATAATATTTTATACACTCCATAATGTGGTAAGGCCAGGAGCAGGAACGCTAGAAGATTAGGACAACCTAGTATTGCTGATTCACATAACGTCAGTCTATCGCATTCCCGGCAGGACATAGGCCTTCCCAAGATCTCGCCAGATATCACGGTTTTCCGCAATCCTCATCCAGTCATCACCGGCAATTTTACGTAGATCGTCGGTCCAGCGGGCCGGAGGACGCCCAACACTGTGTTTGCCGAGGCGTGAGGCTAAGACTGCTATTTGAACTTGCTGATTTTTCGGGCTACGTACTATCTTTGAGAGAGGTCCGATGCACGTTGTCAGACTTTAAACTTGTTGACTTCATCAGTACCAGTATAGAATGTTATTCTATTACATGAATAATCAAACGATACATACATGAGGCGAAAAATAAAATTTCGGCTCAAATAAACTTATAAGAGTTACGCTTGATCTGACAATTCTTCAGACTAATTATTTTAAAAACTTGTATAACACTAGTATTTCTCGTTAAAAAGCTTAATTTTTTTTAAATTAAAATTTTGAATCTGTCGTTTAGAAAAATAAAGTAGGTATATTGCCAAAATTTAATTATCATTTTTTCAGTGATCGATAAAAAATAAATAAATATTTTTATAACCTTTTTTTGTTTTATTTAAGTTCCATTTTACAATTTTATTCAGATGTTGGTTATATTAAAAAAGTTTCATAAGCTGTTTGACCGTGTATAGTTGAGAAAGCATTACCCAAAGCTTTGTGTTTCTGATTTATTTACCCTGTGTTCACTTTTAAAAGCAACAGAGCGATTGTACGTTTCTATTTTCATAGTCTCATCATTTCGCCAGCGTTGTGATGGAAAAAAGTTAATCTATTTGCTAAGGGAAATGCGTTTTTAATGCTCGAGTTGATAGATAGTTATTTACGCATTCTAGCAACACTTCAGTTCTACTTTTGCTTTTTTATGTTTTCAGAATAAATAAGGCTTGTTTTTTATTTACCGTGGCTTTGTTAAATATTTACTTTATGAAATAAATTATCGTGTTCTATAGAATTTTGTTTAGTGTTTAGAGTATAAACAGAAATGTAGGTACTTATAAATTGGCTCCGAACGAAAATTTTCTATCATCTCAATAACGGAGACGACACATTTTTAAATAGTCGTAAAAATAATTTGTTTAAGCCCATAAATTAGAGTGTTTTATTACCTTATTTTTTTTTTCAAATTTTACCATTACATTGTTAAAAAAAATGATTTTTATGTAGAATTTTAGTCTAAACATCTCAATGAGATCAGTAGACTTGGGCAATATTCCAGTATACTATATCTATTAAGAATAATCGGACCTTGTTATTTTTTTTAAATTAATTTATCAAATTTAGGTACTTTTGTACTAAAATCTTATCGTTACCTAACTATCTAAAAATTTATGATAACATATTGGTATATTAAGTTATTCCAGCATATTTAAAAATAAATGGACTTTATTATTAACTTGCTAAAAATCGTCAGTAATTGTAGTTATATAGGTCTAGACATTTTTATAAAGAGTAAATGGGTATGCATCGGAAACACCATGTCTTTAGTCTGGTACAAAAAATTTTGAAAACGAGTAAATACTTTGTTACCAATACAAACATTCCGCTAACAGTAATAATTTGAAATGTATAACGTGTACGGTAACTATTTCCATAATAGTTTTCGAAACAGAATGATATACACGAGTTTGTTTATTAGTTTGTGAGAATATTAATGATGTTTAGTCTATTTTTTTAATTAATTGTGAAATTTAATAATTGTGTTAGCTGGCAAACGAAAAAAAAAATCAATTTACATCGAAAAGTATAACTGAAAAGTACTTGTCAGATGTCGACCAAATTTAAATCGGATCACATGATAAGAACCTACTTCCAATAAAAAAAAAATCATTAAAGCCGGTACAACCGTCAAAAGTTACGAAGTAACATAAATAAAAAAAAATAGTCTAATAAAATCTCTAATAAAATAAAACCTTAAATACAATAATTTAATAGCTGTTTGGTTACGGCATTAAGAATATAGCCACCCCCTCTCTTCCCGTGGGTGTTGTAAGAGGTGACTAAGGAATAACACAGTTCCACTACCTCCTTGGAACTTAAAAAGCCGACCGAGGGCGGGATAACCACCCAAATGCTGGTTTTGAAATACGGGCAGCAGCGTCTTCGGTGCGACAAAGCCAGCCCTGCGGTCACCAACCGTGGTGACTATGGGCAAAACACATGAGTTCACTCCATTTTTGGCGTGAACTTGTGGAGGTTTATTTCCAGCAGTGGACTGTATTAGGCTGAAGTGATGATGATGATGATAATAATTTAATAAAAAACCCTTAAACCCATTTTTTTCTACTATGTTTTATTTTTTTTATTTCTAAACGAGACTAAAATTGTTCTATTAACATAGAAAAAATGGCAATTCGGTTAACACGTAGTACTAGCTTTTATATATAAAAGTGATTTGACCTAACAAAATAAATGAATAGATAAAACATAAAAATTACGAGCGGAAATGAAAATTAACTTTGGTAGTCTTTTTGAATCTACGTTGTCGTCGGAACAATGAAACAATCGTCATTCAGTATGGGAAAACCAAAATTTTAAAGGATTTAAACAAAACAAAATTGTTGGTAACCACTTTATTGTGACATATACGGTAACTATTATCGTTGTGTTACAGTTAAAACTAAATCTATAAAACGGTGGTAAAAATATTTCACGAGTAGTAAACACAATAACTTGTTTATTTTTTCTATAATTATAAAATAGTATATTAATTGATATTAAATTTATAAAAATAAATTTTATTTAAGAAATATATCTCTATAACATCGTAAAGCTAATTAGTAAGTTTCTAACATATTATTAAAATTTATTCATTAATTTTTATACACCACTGACTCTTCCTCCTCTTTCTTGACAGCTTGGATTAAGACTAGGGACATGACAGCATTTATTACCTAGAAAAACAATTTATATTTATATAGTTTTATAATTGTGTTACAATCTTAAATTTTTATAAATTCTCTATAATCTATATAAGCTCTACATTTGTGCAATATATGTAGTTATATATTGACGTGAAAGCTTTGTTTATTTGATAAATAGGATTTCTAATTCTCGCAGATTGGCATATCTAATAAACCAACGAATATACGAGTAAAATTTTCAGCGTTTACTGAACTTAAATGTAATAAAGATTATGCACTCATTTAATAAGTAGCAGCAGTATGTAAAATTATTTTTTGATATTTAGAAATAGGTATTAGAATAGTTGATGTTCTAAAACCAGAAGTAATACGTAAGGTAAATTTAAAACACAAATTTCTGGAAATCTCGCTTAAAGAAATTAGACAATAATACTTACACAAATCATGCAAGAGGCAAGAACGATGCCAGCTAACCAGCCAGTTCTACCTTCCAAGTACCAAGTCAGCTCATCCACGCAACCGTGGAAATAAGCGTTGCCAGTGACCGAGTCACGGCATTCTGAAGGTAACGGCTTGTTCATGTTTATGAAATCGATTGCACCATCTGCCCCACAGCACCCAATCTGATAAAAAAAAATAAAGTTATAACGTCTTATTTTTATACCATTTTTTAAATATATAAAAAGATAAATAATTCATAATGAAAGTGATAAAATATGTTTACCGCTTGTACCGTTTCTCGGAGCGCTACGTTCCCTTCGTTCCCTTCAATAAAATATTGCGGTTGGGTTCAAAATATATGAAAGCTTAAAAAGTATTATAAACCATTTAAAAAATATCTTGTATTACTTTGAAAACATTATTGACTGCTATAAAATTTCAAGCAATGATATTTCAAAACTTAATTCATAATTATAAAATATTAGTATTAAAGTAGACTTAATCGAATCTACTTCAAAGTACTAAAAGATTAACGTAGCTGACAATCAAAATCAACTGAGAGTCAAAACGAACAGATATCACCAGATTTTTGTTCCAATATTCAATCGGACATCGAAGCGAATGCGCCGCCAGGGTCATTTGATTACTGCCAACGTCCCTAACGGCGAACCTATGCCACGTTTCCACATCGAGTGTCCATTTTCTAAATGTATTTTTGCAAGGTTTGATTTCGACTCGTTACTTCAGGCAACGTTGAGTAGATAAAGGACGTTATCGAACTCCTTTTTAACCGTGGAAAACTTAGAAATTGTTCTGTTTTATTTTTCAAGTGATTGAAAAAAATATAGTTAATTAAAAACGCTAGAATAATTAGAATTTTTAACCGAACTGTTAAGTAATTGATTAGTATTTTCAATGAAAAATAAACGTATTTTTAAAGAGATAATTTTTAGTATCGAAATATCAACAGACAATTTATATTATTGTCCATTTTAATTATTAATATAATAAAATATCTAAATTCGAAAGAATTACCTACAACATGCTATATTGATAGTATACAATTAATTTTGTTGCTCGTGCAATTATTTTTCAGATATTATTATTTTTGATAGAAATTTGTAGGATATAATTATGTTTCATATAATTTCATATAAATAATTTCCAAGTGATGTGATGAAAATGAAGTTTTCTTTCATATCATTTAAAGCTATCTCATGTAAATGAAAATAATATTTAAAAATCATGTCAAAAACTACACTATAGCAAGACGAAACTACACCCCTAGGAAATCACGCTTTGCTGTTCGGCTAAATGCAGATAGATACTCAACACGTTGCTTAATTGGGTTTAGGTGTACTTTCATATCCTACTATTTTGCAACTTTTATATGGTGATTAAAAGTGTAAGAGTTTGTACAAAATTTAAGTTGTATATTTTGTGTTATAACTGATATTAATTAATGTACTTAAATCTTGTGTTTTAGGTAACTGCCGGTTTACATTTTTTTTTCATAAAATAAAACGTATGAATGTAAATACATTCACAGATTTCAGGCGGGAATTGAACCCCCAATTCTGGAGCAAAAAGCGAATATATAGCGAGGAAACCCGAGATGTACACCACCAATAAACATTGACGGGGTTATTAACCTCCAATACTTCTCCTTGATAGACGTCGCCTTAGAAAGTGATATTTCTAGAATGTTTGGGTTGTCTGGAAGAAATGGCTAAATAGACGTAAGTCCGCCCATTGTACTTCACAGTCTGAAAATGTTTTTAAATGTTTTTATTGTTTAATATGTAGTTGTGGTGTAAAATAAAGTATAAATAAATAAATGTTAAAGTACAGTACCCGCCAGTAATCCATTTACACTTCGAGCAGTGTAGGTAATTTCTTGGCTACTTGGTATAATCGGAATTAAAATATATCGTTGTATAATTATAGAATTTGTAATAAAATATGTTTGTAATCCACGATTGTTAAGGTTCAATATCTCTTATTCACCGATCAGAAACTTTTTAAACTCAGCTTCATGGTTATGGCAAACTAAGTTATCGATAAGTGCGATGCGGTGAAGGTGGAAAAATGCTTAGATAAGCATAAACTGTGTGGAAACATCTAGATGATTTTACACCATTGTTATTTATAATGTATTATATTTTTAATTGAAAAATGATTTATTTAAAGAAGTACCTACTGCCTAGTGAATTTTTTATTGTAAGCATTTTTTGTAAGCGTCCTAAGTTGGAACTTCTTTAACCAAACATTGACGCTATTAAACTACTTGTTTTGCAAATAACCTAACCGTCAACTCTACTTTACACTTCAATGAAAATCGAGCGATGTAGGTTTCTTTATCAAATGAATTAATGTGGTAGCTGATATTACATATGAGTTAATATTAAAGTCAAAAAATTAAGGCTATACGTACTCCTTCTTGCACCATCCTCAATATCTCGCGACTGCCTTCATGTTGCGGGTTGTTCACGAGTCTAAGAATCACGTTCCTGATGAGAGGCTGGATGCTGGAGTCATACGTCGAGAAGTCCAACACGACGCATGCACCGATTAGACCAAATATAAATAATCCCACCTGTGTCCCTATGTACTATAAAAAATAATGTATAATATAATTAATAATCATACCTTTTGTTTATTTTCAATTTTTTTGTTATTAAATGTAATTTAATGTAAATGAAATTATATTAAATATTATGAAATATGGTTTTTATCATTATTTAATGACATTATTTTAGTATCGATCTACTCGTTTTTGAGACAACGGTTACATTTTCATAGTCATAATTGTATTGTCTTATTTTTGTATTGTCTAGATTTATTGTTATAGACAAGATAGTATTGGAATTATCAATAAAATTAGTATTTTATTTTATACAAAAATATTATACACGGAAAAGTAATTAATATTAATTTATTTACAAACTGCTTATTATTTGAATACACCAGTTATAAAACTGAATTATACTGTCGTTGATATTAAAAATAAATTTGATATTTACGATTTAAGATATATTTCGTGGTTGTAAGACATAATACTGTAATATTACAAGCGGCGTCAAACCACGACATGGGTAATAAAATAAAGGTAAATAATAAACAATTTGTATCTGTATACTCGAAGATTACTATAGGATATAACTTTTTATAAATCTTTTAGGCTAACCATGCGTATTGGAAGGTATGGTAATATACATCTGGTATATACATCTTAGAGTATCATTAGAAAAAGCTGGCTTTTTAAGATGTTCTCTTCACCACCGCGAGCACTAGCACTTCTTACTTTTTTCTTATTTATCACACTATTTTCGTGTTCTTTACTCTAAAATACTTTAAATTTATAACAAAAATAAAGATAAAGAAAAAAAATCTCACAATGAGTAGCAGGGAGATGTTCTCCATAAGAGCTGATCCGCAACCAAGGAACGCTATGATCATGATACCCAGCGATACGATGAGAATGATGTAGATGCCGATGAAGTACTTCTGCAGCTCCAATACCCTCATCCACTCGTTGAAACCCGGTTCGAAGCATATCCAGAGACATAGCGCGAATATTGACACTCCGAATAACTGGAAAATAAAAAATATATATTTTTTATTTTAATACATACTAAACTAAACGACAGATAGTTCTTTACAAATTTCAATGATTTTATTACATACAAAATTCCAAAGAAAGCGATCTTTCAATTTATATAGAATATTCTCTATTAATATTTCATTTCCTAAGAATTCCTGCTGTAGTACTTGTAAGCTTTAAATGGAAATATTACATTTTGAAATATATAAATATGTGTTACACTTTTCATGTGATATCGTACATCATCGTTTTTTTACTATGCTTAGATGCTATAACTTTTTGAAAAGTAATTCGTTTAACAAACAAGCAGAACGCGAGAGGCTAATAACCTAATTCTAGACTATTATTTCTCTTATGAGCTAAATTATAAGATTTGTCTTGTATTTTAAATTGGATTATGATTTTGAATAAACTTGGTAAATATTTGTTATAAAATATTAAATATTATTTAAAATGTTATTATAAAGTATACTCAATGCAGTTTTAAATAAATCTGAGGAATGATTTTATAAGTCTTGGCTGCACATTTGTACAAGTATGTTATCATGTAAGGTTATTGTGGGATAATTATTCAATTATGGTAATAAAAACCCTTCAACAGTCGCATTATAGAATTTTAATTTTGCATTAAAGTAAAAAAAAAAAAACTGTTTCGATAACAATTAAGCTTCCTTTTTCTCTTAAAATTCGTCTAATATAATAATACTGTTGGTAATTGAGAACGCAACCATTATTTTTTTGTGTGCATTATGCTGGCAACATTTTTTTTCTCTTCCCTTTTACTTGCTTCCTTTGTACCGATAAGTTGTTCAATAAAACACGTCGACAATTTTTCTGTATTCTAAACAGTTTTTTCATTTACAATCCACTAAATTATCAACATGGTAGCAGAGCGTGGTTGATAAAAGAAACAACGCAGTTAGAAATAATAAGAATCCGATCGGCGTGTGTTAAGATTGCGTAAGAGTCGACGAGCACGTGGCGCGGTCCGTCAGTCTCTAACCAGATAAGTTCAAAATTTATAAATATTACGTATAGAAATGTCAAATACAAGCCACAATCCATTCCATATCGACAGACTTGTTGGAAGGGACAATTACGCGACATGGAAATTCGCAGTTGAAGCTTATTTTAAGCTGGAAGAATTGTGGAGTTGTATTGACGGAACCAATATGGATGAACGTAAGGAAACAAAGGCACATTCAAAACTTATATTAATGCTGGATCCGATTAACTATGTACATGTACAGAGCGCGACTACATGTAAAGAAGTCTGGCAGTGTTTGCAACAAGCTTTTGATGACAGCGGGTTGTACAGGAAAGTAGCCTTGTTGAGAGACCTTATTACTACTACATTGGAAAATTCTCGAGACGTAGATGACTATGTAACAAAAATTATGTCGACAGCGCACAAGCTTAGAAATATAAATTTTAATATTGATGATGAATGGCTTGGAACGTTGATGTTAGCTGGCTTACCCGACACTTATAAGCCAATGATAATGGGTTTAGAGAGCTCAGGTATCAAAATTAATGCTGATTCAATTAAAACAAAACTTTTACAGGAAGTTCAGTGTTCAGAGAGTACAGCATTTTTTACAAGAAGACCCGTCATTCATGAAAATCACAGTACTACTAAGGTACATACTCATAAAGGGCCCCGATGCTTTAATTGCAACAAGCACGGACACTTTGCTAAGAACTGTCGTGCTCCGAAGAAGAAGAGTACAGTAAAAGGAGAAGAAAATAAAAGTTTTATTGCAGCTTTTTCAGTTTCTTCACAAACAATGAATCCGGACCTTTGGTATGTGGACTCCGGTGCGTCCATGCACATGACTAATAGATGTGACTGGATGTATGATGTAACAAGCCCACCGATACCTACCATAACAGTAGCCAGTAAGACACCGCTACCTGTGGAATATATGGGAAAGGTTAATTTATTGTTAAATGGTAATCAACAAACTAAGATTCAGGTAAGAGAAGTTCTATACATACCTAAACTTGCTGCCAACCTCTTATCCGTAAGTGCTATTGTGAAAAATGGCTGTAAAGTAAATTTTAGAGATAAAGGTTGTGATATTTATGATCAGAGTAATAAATTTTTGTGTTCAGCCACACTAGTCAACAATCTATATCAGTTAAATACTCACAGAGAAGAATTTTCAAATTTAACATACTCAAATGATTTAAATGATGTTGTTTTATGGCATAGGCGCATGGGACATCTTAACTTCTCAGATGTTAGCAAGTTACCGGAACATGCAGAGGGGATCTATCCGTTTCCTGTTAAGACAAGTAAGAGTCCGATCACATGCACCACCTGCCTCGAAGGTAAACAGAGTCGACCGCCTTTTAGTAATATTGGTTCAAGAGCATCACACCCACTGCAGCTTATCCACACTGACTTATGTGGACCAATGGAACAAGTATCACTGGGAGGTATGAAGTATTTTATCACTTTTATTGACGACTTTACTAAAATGGTTCATGTTTATTTTTTGAAAGATAAATTGAGTGTTCTTGAAGTATTTAAAAATTATAAATGCAAAGTTGAGAATGAACTTAGTAGAAGCATAAAAATTGTTCGGTCAGACAATGGTAAAGAATACTGTAATAAAGAATTTGACAATTTTTTATGTAGACATGGAATTGAGCACCAAACTAGCACGCCATATTCACCCCAGCAGAATGGGCTAGCTGAAAGGATGAATAGGACACTGGTGGAAAGAGCAAAATGTATGTTGTTTGATGCTCAATTGCCAAAGCAATTGTGGGGTGAGGCATTGGCAACAGCAGCTTATATAATTAATAGATCACCTACTAAATCTATAGATGGTAAAACTCCGATTGAGATGTGGACAGGAAAGAAACCGAACCTATCAAATATAAGAATTTTTGGCTCTGAAGTCATGGCTCAAGTTCCTAAAGAAAAACGCAAAAAATGGGACCCTAAGTCTAGAAAATTTGTGTTTGTTGGATATTGTGAATCTAGCAAAGGATATCGGTTACTTGATTTAAACACAAATAAAATTATAAAGAGTAGAGATGTAGTATTTTTAGAAAACGTTCAAAAATTTAATAATAATGTGTACTTGCCTTGTTCACCACAGAATGATCCTGAAGTAAAGACTACTGAAGAACCCTGTAAAGTAGAATTAAAAGAAAGTAACTCTGACCATTCTTCAAATGATGAGTATCACTCTGATGACAATAATGATTCATCTTTCATACCCGAGGAATCAGCTGATCTGTCGACACCAGCACGTAATATTAACTTACGTCCTCGCAGAGCTGTCCAGTATGCAGAGAGTGATGAACACGACGTGAGTTATTTTTGTCCTATTATAAATTTGAGCGATCCTCAGACTCTAGATGAGGCTCTTTCATCCTCCCATGCCGAACAATGGAAAAAAGCTATGGAAGAGGAATATGAATCCTTAATAAAGAATAAAACTTGGTCACTTGTAGATTTACCATCCGACAAAAGAGCTTTACCATGTAAATGGGTATTTAAGAGTAAAACAAACGAGAAGGGAGACATTGTTCGTTTTAAAGCAAGATTGGTGATAAAGGGTTGTGCTCAGAAAAAGGGAAATGATTACGATGAGGTCTATGCTCCAGTGGTAAGGTACACCTCTATCCGTTTCTTGTTTGCTCTAGCTGCTAAGTATAACCTAGAAATATTTCAGATGGATGCCATCGGTGCATTTCTTCAGGGTGACCTAGACACTGAGATATACATGTCACAACCAGAATGTTATAAAGTAAATTCACAAGTATGTCACCTACATAAATCAATTTATGGACTCAAACAAGCTAGTCGTCAATGGAATTTAAAATTAAACACTATTTTAGTTAAAATTGGTTTAGAAAGGTCAAGAATTGATCCATGCATTTATTTTTCATTGAATAAATCAGATATGTTTTTTATTGCAGTTTGGGTAGATGATTTACTGATTTTTACAAATAATAAGAAAACAGCAACAGATGTCAAAGAAAAATTGAAAGAGGAACTCTGTATGAAAGATCTAGGTGAGATACAACAATGTATTGGCTTAAATATAAATAGAAATCGTGAGGCAGGTGTGATCATGATAGACCAGGAGAAGTATATTAACCTAGTATTGGAACGCTTTGGCATGTCAGACTGCAAACCGGTACGCACTCCAATAGAGGTAAATACAAAATTTGATAAGAAACCTGAAAATGAGAATAATAATTTCCCATACAGAGAAGCAGTGGGCTGTCTTATATATCTGGCACAAGTCACAAGACCTGACATTACCTATGCAGTGAATAAACTGAGTCGGTACTGTAATGATCCAGGAATTCAACATTGGCTTGGAGTAAAAAGAGTCATGAGATATCTTCAAGGAACCAAGAACCTTAGGTTATGTTATGTCAAGGAGGACTCTAGAGATATAACTGGGTACTGCGATGCGGACTGGGCCAGTGACCCACATGACCGGAGATCCTGCACCGGCTATACCTTTATTTTTCAAAATGCTTGCATATCATGGAATTCCTGTAAGCAACAGACTGTGGCGCTCTCTACAACGGAGGCCGAATATATGGCGATGGCGTCGGCGACACAGGAAGCCTTGTGGCTTCAACAACTGCAGGCTGAACTCGGTCAAGGCTTGAATAGTGCATTAGTTATATATAGTGATAATCAGAGTGCAATAAGATTGGCAACTACAGACTGTTATAAACCTAGAACTAAGCATATAGATATTAGATTACATTTTATTAAAGAAAATATTGTTAATTCTAAAGTTAAATTTATATTTGTTAATGGTTGTAATATGGTAGCGGATAATTTAACAAAGGGTGTAGCATTTGAAAAACATTTGTTTTGTATAACTAAAATGGGTTTGCGTTCTGGAGGGAGTGTTGGTAATTGAGAACGCAACCATTATTTTTTTGTGTGCATTATGCTGGCAACATTTTTTTTCTCTTCCCTTTTACTTGCTTCCTTTGTACCGATAAGTTGTTCAATAAAACACGTCGACAATTTTTCTGTATTCTAAACAGTTTTTTCATTTACAATCCACTAAATTATCAACAAATACTATTATTAATATAACAATCACTATTGCGTTGTGGTGCGTGTGCAGTGTCAGCGCATATACACCGGCGGTTTGCGGGGTAAGTTCCCGCTCGGGTTGGATGTCTGAATTTATAAATATTTTTTTCCAATGTCCTATCGGTAGTATCGGTCCTGGTTGTTATCATAAATAACTTATTGAGTACCGACTCATTGTAGGAGATATATCCGCCGATCTGCAGTGGAACAGCGTTGGGGATTAAACTTTAATTTTTCTCCTACATGAAGAAAGAGGCATATTTTCAGCAGTGGCACGTTACAGGCTGAATCGATCGATTGATATTATTATTATTGAAATCGCAGATATGAAACCATTAACTGTATAATAACAACAATAAAACTATGATGACCTGAGTATAACTTTTACAATCTCATTAATTCTGTGAGTGCCATAAAGTTTTACGCCGGAAATACGTGATTCACCCATTTTTACAGTCAACAGCTTCAACAAATTCATCGAAAAGATTTTTGGATACTGGAAAAAGATAATGCAATGCGCATAATGTATTTTTAAAATTGCCGTGTGGTGTCGGCCGTGTGGAATAGCACAACACCCTTTCTTCCCGTAGGGGTCGCAAAAGGCGACCGAGGTATAAACCTGGCTCAATATCATCAGGGTCCTGGAGAAGAAAAACTTCATTTGAAACCCGGAATGGGGTCTCCGTCAAGCATTCGTGGCATAGCTCTAAAATGCGAAAGACTCCTGCAGCCGAACTAGCTCCACAGGTATCGACTCGTCCGTAGCGTAGGCAACTCTGCGTTTTCCTGAAGAGTGTCCTAGGCAACACAGTGTCTTTCTGACACTGTCTAAATCGTCAATAGTGTCAGTGTATAAATCTGCAATAGACGGATTAAGGCCAGGCCAAAAATATTATCAAAAAAGCTGAATTATTTGTCAGATGCCGTGTAATTTGATATTTGTATCAACAGATAAATAAAATAGAATCGGACGTATATAAACAAGTTTATTTCGAGATGAATGGATATCCAGAGATCACGTGATTCTGATCTAATGGCCTTGTTTTTGCCTCCCTAAATTGTTATAGATAAAAGTTAAGTCACTTTCCTCTTATATTTTGTTTGCTAACATAGACGTGTCTTCTGATTACTTTCTTGATTTATTGCTGTGTCATTCTTGAATATGTAATAAAGGCATGTCTATGAAGGATATCTTAGAAGATTAACTGTCGAGGCTATAATTCTTTCTCTTCTACTTCTCTTATTTTTATTATTTACTTTATTTTTTTATTTATATTCGCTTGATATTTTTAAGCAAAAAAGTTTTTGTAATTTGATAGACGGTTGTTTGTTAGTCTACTAATTTCAGTACGTTGTTACTTAGGTCAAGCCAAGTAACATCTTAAATAAAATACAGTTAACGTCGATGGTTTTGTGCTTAGCGGTCCCAAATTTTCAGTATCGTCTGCGTTAAATGTTACTACTGTTTATAAAGTATCCACGAACAGAGCAGGCGACACCTGTATTACTGGATACAAGTTGTGCTAAGTTGTGCTAGTTAAGTTTAAGTGAAGCGATGATGATCGCTTCACTTCACCTTAGCTTGCATTAAAATACACTTCCCAAAATAAATTGTTATTATTTCTGTATGTATAAAGAAGAATCTGGTGCATCCCATGATAGTGTCTGGTTCTTAGCAAAGTTATGAAACTCAGCAATGCGTACTTGTGTTTATAAGATTTATTCTGCATAAGTATTAAATATATAGTACATAATCTGTCCAGCAATGCTACGGGCAGCCTTATCGCTAACAGATCGATTTCTTCCACTCAACTTTTTGGCAGAGGAAGTGACTAACAATGTATAAGGGTTGCAAAGTAATAAAAAGATATATGAAATAATTTTTAGACAACATTTTCTAATATAAAACAATTCATTGATAAAAGCATCATTGCGAGGTATTATATTAAATATGAATATATGAATATATATATATACACGTACATTTACTTGAAGTTACCTGGAGTATTTTAGTTACATCAGAAATATCCCGTTCAAAATATACCTTCTGCGCTTCTGACAAATTGCCGCACCTCAACTATCGGGCAAACTTTCTTACCTTATTCAAACTTGTATAATATTTAACAGTTCTTGTCTGTTTTCTTTGTAATAGAATTTTTATTTCGTTTGTCAGACTTATTGTGTACAAACATGAAAAATTAATGCACCTGTCTTCATTTATAAGAGAGAGAATAGAAAATATTTTCTAGAAAACCGGCAAATAACTATTTGTTCGTGACTTTTGCGCTAAAATTAACGAAAATATTTATTTTCGAAGCTACATTCTGTCATTTTGAGTTGCATCACCCGTACTACACCGACTATCATAATACATTGTTGCGAAACTACAACAGCACTTTTGAGATAAGAGTCATTTAAAAATCTAATAGAAGGTTAACTAATGTTTTCAAATAATGGTAACGTACAAAAAAAAAAACAAAAAAAAAAATGAAACATTTGAAAAAAGTCTATTTGACTTAAAACCTATTTTTGTTTCTTTTCAGCATGGATATATTTCTATGTTAGACCGTCTAAGATGAGAGTAATCAAGCAAAAACTGTAAGAATCAGGTCGCTTTAGCAGTCGCTACATTATCTCACAAGCGAAAAAGAACCACATCTACGCATCATTATACTTTGTCTGCAAAAACCTTTGTCGAGACAACAACTCTGTTCGCAATCCATTAGGGCTTCGCCAAATGACGCGGAAAGTTGACTTGTACGTTTGTACAGTTTGCATCGAGAAAAATCATATAATGCTGAGGCCAGAACGCCATTAACGCTCGAATACACTCGCTGATACACGCTCTTGCGATGATAAATTGGACAATCTGTGAATGAAGCCGACTAGCTAATAAATTTGAAACAAAGAAAAATATCGATATTGTCGAATTCTAGGCGAGTTGTTTTTAATGGAGCGATTATCGTCGAGTTCGAAAACTTTATTTTATGGCAGCCGCTTTATAAAAAATTAGCTTGTTTACTAAATTTCGTTTTTAAAATATTCTTTTCTAGGAATCTATTTCTAACTCATGGTTTTCTGAGGTTTTGCATATTAAATCAATAAATTGCGTCACATATGTTTTATACTAAATTGTTTCATAAAATATTGCCACGTAGGTAAAAAATTAAAAGAAAAATATGGAATGAGAATTTATAAGATAGCTTGGGCCAAGGGTTGGCTTTCTCAATTACCTCGTAAGACATACCGCTAAGACACGGAAATTCACGATATTTATGACATAAGCGAAAAGATTAATTTAATGTGGGTTCCATTTAAAAGAGAGGTTTAATTTTCAAAAAAAAAAATATATCTTATTATCGTTAGTTTATTGGTTTTCGTTCTTCAATTATAAATTACATCTCGGACCTTTGATTACAATGAAAACGAATTATTGAAAATATTGACTTAAGTTTTTTTAAATGAATGTTTTAGTGTATCAATTCGATGTGAATATTTTGTTGTACTTTAACTTATATTGCCAACTTTGTTCCACCTTAAAAATTGAGTTTGTAAAATCAATTAACAATGTGACTCTCACACATCACAAAAAGAAACAATTATTCAGGTCCATGTCCCATGTCCATGTAAAGCTTTTATACAATATAGAAAATATGTTACTACTTTTTCTATTTTATGTCTGTTTAAAAACAGCTTTTAATGAAACCATTATTAATCAATAGTCGCATGTCTTATATCATCGAACCCCAACAATTTATATTCTTGTCCGATGCCGCGGAAAGTATGTTTTGCTCGTTGTAAGAGCCAAAGACATACTTTTTGTGATGTTAAAAATTTATAGCATCGTAAAAACGCGCACCGCGTTTGTCTGCCGCGTGAACAGCGTCTCGTATATGACATTACAATGTAGATACGTGAATATTTAAGACGTTAAATTTTATATCAGACCATAGATTACCAATTTAACGGTACTTCCAAAAAAACTTACAAAAGTCTACAAGAGAATGACTCTTTCGTTGCAGATATCCTTTTCTAACAAGAGTTAAAAGTACTATTTTGGAAGTGTCTAGCCGTTTTCGTACCTAGAGGGAAACGTCAGTCCCGTCTCCCGTTGTATCTCCTCTGAGACACCTGTGAAGCTGGAATAATAAAGACTTTTACAACGTTTCGAAATGGGACTTTTTCTCGCAATTCAACCGCAGCGTGCACTTAAGGGATTTGAATATCTTATATGGTAGATTTTATCTTTTCTACGCAACTCCCGGAACGAATCCGTCCCGAATTTTAAGTTTTAAACAAACACTTAACACCTTGAACGTTTGCTGCTGAGTTGGGTTAATCGGCTTTGTTTTAACGTAATGCGTATTTAATTCAAAATTTACGGAATTCAATTTTGCTTGTAGGTAAATAGAATACAAAATTTCGTATAAATTGAAGTCGAAGTACAGCTAATCGTGACTTCTTTACGGGTCCGCCCAGCGGCTTAGCGTTACCGTTTACCGAAAGCATTGTGGAAAAATAAATTTTGTTAATGGAATGAGACGCCAGAGTCAGCAGAAAAGCGTAGAATTGAAGACGTGGGCGCTTTGTTCCATGTTTCATCGTTTTTGAAATCATTTTTATTACCGTGCTTATGTATTTCATGCACTCGTATCTTAATTAATGCATTTTTATTTCTAGTTAGATATCCCAAACGGTTACACCTACGTTACGTTTCGATGCTTATTTGAAAGGTTGATATTTTTAAGGTACTACGGCTCAATTATTGCGTGATGCTTTCTAATCTCTACAGCCTGACTACATATTGAACAGAATTGTTCATACCATTCCCCTTTATTTCTGTGATGCGTTATATATACATATTTTGTGTAGTATTTTGTCTCTGTAAATTTGTTTGAGTGTCTGTACATATTTTATTAGTACTTTAAATTATAGTATATATAACTGAACTCAACTTGGTTTGATGATCAATGAACATAATCTACAACTTATGTTGAACCGCGTGGTAAATTAATAAATCATATAGAAAGTAACATTTTGGGTATATTTTAAAGGTTAAATTAATATTTTCTGAAGCGCATAATCAGCTAATTGAAGGCAGCGAAGCATGATCCTAAACTTTTTGCTAAAGTTGAACGAGAGAAGTGTCGTCTTTTTACAAGCATTTATTAATTTAAGTGGCTCAAAGATTCTAGGTAGGTACTTATATTGTGCGGTTTAATTTGTTTTATATTAATAAAATAGGATTAATTATGAAATTGGAATCGCAGATTGTAAGAGTGTTATATTTATACTTAAGTGTAATATTTTAAAAAGTACTTAAGATATAAATTAATTTGTGAACGAAAACAATGGAAATATTATATAAAAAACGCTTCACACTCAATATTGTCGCTAGCATTTTCGATTAATGGAAAAGTTTGACTGTAGACCACAAAAAAGTAAAATTTACATACAAAAAAAACTATCAACAATCACTAATATCAGAAAATCTAGGTCTTTTTGGTAACCAAATTACTAAGAAAACTATTTACTATTGAACAAGTTACCTTTTCATTAACATTAAACTTAGTTTGTACAGTAAACTTAAAACAAACTTAATTGAGCCCTTCTTGGAGTAATAACATCTATACATCTCTACAAATAAATAAAATGTCGGTTTGTAATATTAAAATAATCGCTTTTTACTAAATGCATATGGATGTATACACGGTACATATACCAAAATTACATTTTTTATAATTTCTCTCTTTAATTTAATTCTGTCTCTCTCTCTGTCTGTGTGTCTCTTTGTTCCGGCCAATCTCTGAAACGGCCGAACCAATTTTGACGGGACTTTCAGTGACAGATACCTAATGTAATAAGGAGTAACTTGGCTACTTTTATTCTAGAAATTTATTTATTTTGTGACTATGCGAACTGAATATTTCTTTTTAAATTCCACGCCGACGAAGTCGCGGGCACAGCTTTAATAAATCTAGGGACAGAAATGGAACCGTATATAGAGCTGACATTTTAAATGGTAGCACTGATCTGTCTTGGCGCAATTCCAAAAGTCAATTATTGAGATTGACCTCGCGGGTCGACTCGAGCAATTATTTCTCATTTGTGTAGGAACACCTTAACGATTGTTCAGGTTTGAACGACACTTGACGTTCAGCGTTTTTGGCATCGACTCGCTTGACACTTCAATTTATAGAACCATTACGACATCGTAAATGTCTTAGGTTCGTGCGGGGGATTTGATTTACAAGTAATAATCGAATTCATATTATGTTCGTAACAATAATAAGACAATATTGTTTTAGTCTGTTTAAAAAATGGATTAAGGTAAATATGTACTTAACTGACTGCGGAGGAGTCCCCAAATTAACGTTATATTACGTGTTTGTATGGATTTTTATTTGTATCCATGTTTAACTTTTTAAGTCCTCCTCCAAAGCTTTACCATCGATGGTCGTGAGTGTGATTTTCATTTTAAGTGGATATTCGATCCAAATATTTATTTCTAGTCTGAGTATTTGTCTTTGTTGGTTTTCTCGACGCAGCTTGAAGAGCATCAAAAGTCATTAACAGTTATTTTTAGATAAAAAATATACTTGATTGTAAAATTAATCCCCGGAAAAGCAGGGAAGCAGTATCAATAAACTGAATAATAGCTTCGTGATTCCTTTTACCATACAAGAAAATACTTGGTCTTAGTTTAGCAGTAACCACATTAACACGCTGTTTTTAGTTCAATTCAATGGATACATGTATATCCTGTATTTTGTTGGGTTCAGTTAAAATTACTAAACATTTTTGTCCAACAAAGAAGGTGAAAACTAAACGCCATATTGTATGATACATTTTTTCCGAAATGCATGTATCAGAATGAATGACTTCAAAAAAAAAACTTTTTTCCACTCAGAAGACATTGGTGATTAGTTACAATTATATAGATATATTATAGTAAGCTAATAAGAATATATATACATATATATATAATAAAAAGATATGGTAATGACTTACGGATATATGTTCCGTACATAAACAAGTTACATGAACTTAAGTAACTTGTAACTTACTGTCGGCTGTACCACAAGCGAGCGTAGCGTTAAAATACATAATACAAAACAAAGACCCATCAAAGCAACAAACCCATCCGTTCACTACCCTCATAGTTGATGTTTAATTTTGCTAATTAGCCATGCTTAATAACCGTTGTATCGGGCAAGTTGTGTAAGACGATTTACTGCTGACGCCGCGTGCCGCTAATGTTTGCCTTAGATAACGATAAGGACGATTACACATCGCACTGTACATTGTTCTATTTTATCTGTTTGAGACTTTTTGGTACGATATCATTATCGAATGTATATAAATATATTAAGTAAATACTAGTACTACACAAAATTAACGTACGAAATTATTAATTTTTATAGTTTCCATCCAAAACTTGTCTGGAAGAAATTGCAATATGCGATAAGGCTGCCTTTCGTACTTTTCTTGTATTTGTTATTTTTTTCTGATTATTATTAAATATAAAAATGTATAAAACTAATTATAATAGTAGTCGAAATAGTTTAGATTATTTTGTATTGGTAACGCTTAAAGGCAAATTATCATAACTTATGACGATTTTTAATTTAAAGCAAATCCGTATTTGTTACTCATTCTTCAAATACTCGTAACTTATAAACATTATCAGTTGTAGTAAAATATTATTCAATCATATTGTTTAAGTAAATTGTAATTTAAATTTTATATATAAAAAAATTCAAACCATAAATGTAAGATGTAAAGTTGGAGTTACTGAACATTTAATATTGCAATAAAAGTTAAACTGAAGAGAAAAATATATTTGCTTAAAACCGTAGGATTTATTACTGACGCCGTGTGCTACTAATACTTAAGTAAGGTATTGTATATATGGCTCTTTGTAATATAAATTACATATAGAATTAGTTAAATATTTGAAATAATTTAGTAAATGATATGTCAGATATTACAATATTATTTCATTTTATTATTAAAATAAAATATAAAAGATTTTTGCAGACTTTTAGCTAACCCAGATCCCGTTTATTATTTATTTGTTTGATCGATATTTATTGCATGTAAAATCTGCAAGTTAAAGAGACAAAAGACATGTTTTGGCTACAATTAATTTTACATTTCAGTATCATGTGTTAATATAACATACCACAGATTGAGTAAGATAAGGCCGTTGTGCTCGAGCCCTAAGGCTACCCCTCTCTACAAAATTACCGACCCGAGGCCATAATTTGTCTGTCCATCTAAAATTATGTGGAACATCTGCCTTTTTATACAACTTTCTTAGCTTAATTTTGTTTCATAATGTAACCTGGTCGTGAGATTCTTTTGAAACCATATTCCATTAATTTACTTTAGGACATATTATGATTTAATTAATGAGGTATTTTTTCTTAAAAGTTACATTTTTTGAAAATCTATCTCACTATTCATAAACGGGATATTTACCATGTTTTCTATTTTCATTTTGCGGAGCTCGATATTTCGAAATTAACTGCGAATGTCTTGTTCACGAGACGAAGTCATTGCAAGACATTGCAAAGTGTTGTGCATGAGTTTATGAGTTGGAACGACCAAAAAAAAAAACAAAAAAGCGTAGCAACGCGCGCAGGGGGCTAGTAAGTAATAAATATTGTTGAACAAAGAATTTTTGTTTAAGATAAAATATAGAATATGACGTATTTGTACGAAGCGTAAATAAACGTGTAAACAAGCAGATGTGATCAGAAATAAACAGAAGGAGCGATAGGGTTTAATGAATTAAACATATTCAATTGTGAACACTACCTATACATTATTATTTAAATTTTACTCAGACAAACAATCACGGAAACTAAAAAGAATCATATACTTTACTATACGTCTAGAAAAAAGAGAACTTCATGACTATTCGCAATGTTAAACTACAATGCTTATTTAAATGTTGATAAATAGCTTCCGCAATAAAATTTGCTGTCACCATGTCTAGAATGACAGACATTTCGATGTCGTCAGCCACCGATAAAAATCAATCTATGGTTAACATTCTTAATTAATAACGTCTATAAACAAACAAATCTTTCAAGGTCGTTGTGTTCATCTCGTAAAGAGATTTGCCGATGGTGCATGACCAGCTGTAGCCCTAGATACGTAGGGCCTAGTAGGATTGATCTAAATCTTGGTACCGTAAACAATTCTATTCTTTGAATTATGTTGTCTTTACTTGATGAACATCTGTTTCGTGACACTTTCGAACCGTTGTTTTGCTTAGTGCTAGCTTAAATATTTTCAGTAATAACGCTGCGAACGTGACGAAAATGTAAGCTGAAGTCGTGTGGCGTATAGCTATATTCTAAAATTTGAAATAAATAAAACGATAAACTTGATTGTGATTACCTTTTCGCAATAAAACAACTAAATATAATTTAAATATTATTTAGTTCACGCGCTTTTTTTTGGACTCTCTTGTAATGCCTTATTTTTCGAATACAACTTGTACAGTACTTATTCCAGCTTGTTAATCTTCTACCCAGCTCTCAAAGAGCCTTTGTTTCCAGGTCAAATCAGCGTGGCTAGCAGCAGAATACTAGTATGGGGTCAGAATAGACTGTGTATTGTCTTTATTGGTGGATTGTATGGTTCGTTCATGTTTGTCAATATTAACCACGAAGAAAAGGCTGAAGGTGAAAAGAAGATGAAAGAAAGGGTGGTATTTGTTTATAAGGCGATATTTGATAAAGATGGTTTGCCTGAAATGGAGTTGTACCTCCCCAAAAAAACATAAAATTTTGCCATACGCCGGATTTGCGAGGAATGTCACGTACACAATGCAAAACTTATAGGAGTGTCAAATTAATAAACAAATAATTGATGCTAAAACGCAACGTTGCGTATTTGTTGTGTCATTTTTAATTCATTGTATGATTCACAAACTATGACTCCGTTACTCGGAAAACAGGGCAAGTGGCTTATCAAACTGATAACGGTGTCTTTACGCCCTTTATTTAGAACGTATTATAAATAGTGAATATGGTATCAAAATATTTCAAGATTTAAAAAATTCGGCGAATAAATTTCACGTATTTTTACTTTTCCACGTGGCTGTATCAGTCGCAATAACGTATAACGTATACACATGAACAGTTTACCTGTTAAATACAATGCTTAATTTTTTTTGTAAAACCTCAGTTCCTATTTAATTGTTTTACAATTAATCATCTTAATTTGTATCACAATAATATTTGTGGTATGAAATTGGAGAAAAATATTGTTTGCCTAATACAAAACCGATTAGTCATACATACGTTGACTACGTATAACAATATAATAAACACAAACAATATCCGTTTCCGTAGTTTCACATCTTAAATTGAAACTAGTGTTGGACTGTAAATACGTACATCTAATTCAAAATAAATACACTGACAGAAATGGAGTTGGAAGGAACCACTAGTTCCAATTTCCAATACCCACCCACAGTACAACGTTGAAGCAGAACAAAGTGTACTTGATACAATAAATCTGGGACTCGAGTTTCCCGACCGCCGGTCCTTGTCCGTCGCCTCTGCCAACCCCTGCCATAGCACTTTAATATTTCACTTCACAACAAACAGTTTTGTCTGGTGAAACTTATTTAAGGCTGTCCATTCAGACGATCGGATCGTTACTGCCCGCTATCAGGAAGATAAAGCGTTTCACATAGCTAGGTTATCTATATTTGCTGAGATAAAGGTAGAAGATATGGCGTTGACTGAGCTGCCACACCTGATTATTGTTTTAGTTTTTTAATGTAATTTAAAATTTTGTTTTACTTTATTGAAAAGATGTTTAGTTTCCTAAATAAACCTAATTAGCCTTTGTTTCGTTTGTTTCGAGATAGAATACTGTTTTGGTAGCTTACGATATTCATATATCTTAATAAATCGTTTCAAAAGTAAGATAATAATTAGAAACAAAATCGTAAAGGTTGTTTGTTTCAAGTTTTTTTAACTAAGAAACATGTTTAGGAGCTATCTTTTAAAGCGTTATGAAGAGTAATTTTGTTCTCACACAAATTTCGTTGCGAATTTCATTATAGCATAATATAACATTATGCGATGTAATATGTAAACGATGTACGTAAATTTAGTTTATCTTTGTTTTCGGCGCTAAATGTAAAACTTTGGTAAGCTAAACATTGCACAGAATCTTGCGTCTTAGTTGTTTGTTAATCAAAATCTATACAGTAAATTCTGAATTCAAATAGCATTAGAAATCTATATATAAAACAGTCGTTGTATCGTTGACTCATCATGAAATATTAAAAAAACAATGAACGCATAAAGATGAAATTTAGAATTTTTTGAGTTTAAGAATAAGGGCTCTCACAAGTTTTATGAGAGCTAAAAATCTTGAATTTGACAGTAATATTGTTGCTTGTTAGTTAACGTATACCAAGAATGGATTTGACCATGAGCCGTACTAAAAATGTAACAAAAACTACAACTTTATAGTTAATAGTATAAAAGATTTTGAAAATATGTACTTCTATAGAAGTGAAATAGGAGTTGTAATTTTAAATTAACGCATAACCACTTACATCAAAATCATTGCCATTTTATATGAAAGTGCGTCTTATTAAATAATTCTTTTTCTGTCATTTTGGAAGAATAAATTTTAGAATCATAAAATTTTATTTTTAAGTTTTGTTTACATATATGATAAACATTCCAGCGTTCGCGAAAGTTCGGAAATTCTGTATAGTAAAATAAAAAAATTCTTAGTATTTCTGAAATTACTTAAAATGGCTCGAGAAAACCTAGGAAAGACTGTGTTTCGCACAACTGTTTCATTAAGCAAAATTGAGAACGAGCTCTGCAAGCAGTATGGTAGCTTCAGCGCATGAAAGGCGAACTATAAATCTGGTATATACGCATAGGCATTCAGTCTGCAACAACCCACTGTTGGGCAAAGCCTCTTTCTCCATGTAGGAGAAGGATTGGAGCTTAATCGTTCACGCTACTCCACTATGGGTTGACGAATATATTCCCTTATTATATGAGTAACGATTGCTATCAGGTATTTATGATAAAAACCGTTATCAACGGCTCTCCGAGATACGGTGGGAAGACCCGCAAGGACCGATATCCATAACGGAAAGAAATATTTGAATCAAACCCGCAAACTGTCGGTGTTTTAGGCGATTACTCGCATCACTGCACCAGAGCATTTGTTCTCTGTATATAAAGATATCCTAAATTGTTGTCATATAATGATTATACACTACTATGATAAATCTTTTCCCCCTCTTTGTAAATATTTTCAATTTCTGCATGTGCGAAGCCGCGGGCGACTGCTTGTTACTTGTACCAATATCTATGATATCAAAAATCAAATATTCATTAACACTTTTCTTTTCCTAAATTCATACCAAAGGTTAAGGCCAGTCCTATTTCAATATTCCCAATTTATTCTGACATATGACGGAGAAAAATTTTTTCCTTGTAATTTTGTTTGGGTGAACGCTTATATATCAAGTGTATCGGAACGGGTTTCGACCGAAACGTGTTCGAAATCCGATAAACGGATTCAAACTATACAGAAATGGCTGTGGCCGGTATAAGCTGTAAACATAAATAAGAAAGATATACGACGTTTTAGAAAATAACCACGCACGAAACGCGAACCGTAAATCCATTACTTGAAATTGTATAAATTTTACAATTCGAGAACATTTCACTGTTTAAAATATTTACTTAACAGTCGCTAGATCTGAAAAGTAAATACTTTTAAAAACGGTTTGCATCGTAGATTTATTGCGGAACGAAAAAAAATTTAGTGAACCTACCGACCTAGGGTGAAATATAAATTACGTTAGTCATGGCAGCGGAGGAACAGATTATTTATAAATGTAGAAATAAGCTTAAATGTTAGTCGAAAACATTTTATAAATTAATTAAAAAATGTTTCGTAATTTAAATGAGATATTTCCATTCTTATTTATTACAATTGTCTTACGTTAGAGGCATACTAAAGTAACTTGAGTTTTCTTTTAATATTCTTTGCAATACTGTTACTGTAAAAATGGCACTTTTTATATCTTACTATCAAATTTAACTTAGTTTTTGCTAGAATATCTATAGATACTCTATATATTCTCATTTTAATTTAACACGTTAGTGCGATAATTTAATGGAAGCATAACATGAACCTTGTTAATAATTTTAAAGGGATAGCCATTAGCAACACAATCTCGTTACAGAAGTTAGTTAAGTATGTGACGAGAGTAGGAAATATCGATGAGGATTATATATTAGGTTGGTCAAACGACTTTCTCGTATAAAGACTCCCCACTATGATTACAGGCTATCCTGCTTATATTATAAATGCCAAATTTTGTGAGGAGGTTAGTTATTTTTACACGTAAAAAGTATTGAACTGTTTGTAATGAAACTTGTTACTTAGTTGCTGAGGATCTAGATTACTACATAGGCTACTTCTTTTCATCATTCCTAAGGGTTTGGAAGCTACACGCGTGAAACCACAAGATGCAGCTAAATAAACTATATAGACTGCGTTTACAGAGTTACTCTGTATTCCACAGCTGGGTAAAATCCTCTACTCTTATGTTGCATCAATACAAGTTAACAGACATGCAAGTCTCAGAGTTTATACCAAAATGCGTCATGCATTTCTCACGAGGTTTTTTATTAACATGAACTCAATTTAAATGACAGGTTTAGCGTTTGAAAGCACTCAGCTGTACTATTTAGCGGCTTGAACTGTTATATATTTACAATCTACAAATGTTAACCTTATTTTTTACTCTTTCAGTCGGATTTTTAGTTAGAAAAGTACTTGGTTAGGTGTGCGAGTAAATAAATGCGCGAGTAAAAAATGTGAAGAAGGTGAAGAATTTTAATGAGATCGTCTTATGGCGTACCTTCGTTCTTCGGATAAGATAATTTTTCAAACCCGGTGAAAAAATCGCTCTAGGGGTTCTCACTCGCGATTTTTCTTGATTTTTCACTTTTATAACGGTTTATTACACAATTAAGCGGTAAACAAGCCTTTCACGCGTGGGGTCTTTTTCCATATCTTTTTTAATACACACTGACACATAATACTTCACGACGTCGACGTGAGCGCCGTCGACTTGTCGTTATGCGTTGTCATTTTCTTCCCTCAGGTAAAGGTACAGAAGAGAAGAGCAAAGGAGAGAAAGATATGGGAAGTATTTGCGTTTCTAATAATCTCAAAGTAAAGCGATCTTAAGTATATTATAATTTAAAGTAACGTAGATGTATTCTAAAAGTTCTAGAATACAGAACTGATTGTCTGTTAGCGGAGGTTTAATAAAAGTGAAGAGTATATTGTAGTGACTGGTGAGTGTCGTTTCACTTTGAATAGTGAGCCACGATGCATTCTCACTTGAAATTAATCTGCAAGAAGCCATTGCGGTGACTATTTACAAAGCGCCCTGGCGTGCTCCCCTAGTCTCATCATTCTGCCAGTGAAAGAACCTAGGGATGTCGACGAATTTGAAAGCTCTTCATTTTTGAATTTTTGTGCATGATGCGGGTAGCTTCGTGTTAGGTCTTTTACAGATAAATAATTCAACACTCTATTTACATAATGCTTTTGCATTAACTATAAGACAATATTTGTTAAACCCTAATTGGACTTTTACATTAAATATACGCTATATGTGAAAAAAAATACTTAGACATGTAACTTTAGGTTATAAAGTATACATGAATGGATAAGATGTTAGATCAAGTTGAATGGTTATCAAATGGGTATACCGTCTGCATTCTTTGCTTCTAAAAGCAAATAACATTTAGTTAATATGTATTTATTATTGTTTTTATAGTTTTATTTATTGTGATTGTTCATCAATCGGCTACGCTAATTAGCAATTACCTAATATATTTCTAGGGTTGTTAAGGAAAATGGCGGCCGTCATTATAATTAATAGATAATTATAAGTTATAACTTAATTACTATTAATTATCGAAATCAGTTTTAAGTTACCGCTATCGGAACAGCCTTGGGATCGTACCGGGAAAGCTTAAAATCGATATATGAAATTTAAATTATGAAAACTGAAACGGCCGTATAGTTTGAATATATAGACAACTTGATAGGTGTCTCAATTTAACCGCTAGTAGGATCGCGGAAGTGCAACCACGTCGACGTCTGCGTGTTAGGCGTGTCGAAGGAAAACCCCAGAAGGATCTCAATATTATTTTATATCAATAATATTTAACTAATTAAATCTTACCGACTAATAAAATCAAAATCTATTAATCATCGTCTACTTAAATTTAGTCTTGAAAATATCTTTTTATCAAATATGAAAAAGAAAAAGTGGCTGCAAATTTTATAATTAAACTTTTCTGTGTGTCAACTCTATTATTACCAAGATATCAAATTTTATTATCTACTCCTAATCCCCAATATAAGTTAATATCTCCGAATTAACAGTAAGGGATGTTAAAATCAAGCTATTTTGAAATCAAAAAATAAAAATAGCAACCCTAAGTATTTTGTGCATCAAGGCTCGTCGCCGTAAGTAAATAATTTTCCTGATTACCGTGCTGCGTCTTCGCCGAGCAAAGAGAGGAACCTCGACAAAAATATTAAAACCTCCGTTTTCGCCCCGTTCCTTATTTAGGTTCTATTCGAGGCAGCTTAATATTGCCAGGGCAAATTGATTTCCTTTCACGTATTTCGAGGGGAATAGTGTAAAATTCAGATACTTAAGTTAACTGGATGTCGTCTGTTGAAGTCGTTGAAGCGTTCTAGATTGTTGCATCCTCAATGTTTGTTGATTCAGCCAGCAATTTAGTTAAATTTCATTTGTGAACTATTCAGCATTGTTACAGTTACAATTAGTCTGTATTTATACTTCAATTGTTTGTTCAGTTAATGGCATGATATGTTTGATGTTTTAGGTTTCGTGAAGTAATCAAAATTTGACTAACTTTGTTTATAACTAATTATAGTCTATTAACTAGTTATAGAACTGTAATAACACTTATATTTTTCGAACGAATGTGTCTTCTGGAAGGTATTTAATGTTGTTTAAATTTACTTACACTGGTTTTATCAAATACACTGTGAAATAATATAATTGTGATGATTTTTATTAGATGTATGTTATGATAAGAATTTTCATATTTATGTATATAGAAATTAAGTTGAATTTTATAATGAAGATAATTCTAATCTCGTCGTATCGTTTCACAAAACAAAACGTTGATATAAGATAGCACGAAGTAGTATAAAAATAACAAAGCGATATTAAAATTGTAATTATAATTCATTGATGATCATTATTTAAGGAATTGAAAAGGTATACAAACGTTATATAAGTTTTATCTATAATAGCGATGAAACCAAAATCCATAGTCTATCGTAAAACGTTGTTTTAATACTAATTCATAATTGTCTTAGAAAGAAAGTTTTTATTTTTTATTAAACTTGAGCGCACTTGCAACAATTCATTATTTCTTAGGTTCTAGTTAAATATTCCAATAAATACGTTTCTCTTATCTGAAATTTTGTCGTATATTTTAGTTTAATTTTGGGTGCAATAACTCACAAAATAATTAATAAATAAAAAAGATAATCGTAACTATTCATGAACAATAAGAATAATAAAAAAAAGGTGTGATATAATAATAATTAGATAAATTACATTAAACTAAAAAACCTTAAGTATATATATATATATATATATATATATATATATATATATATATAATAACTACAAAATATTATTAAAAGGAGTCCCTTTAGGCAAGGTTCCGAAGATACTGGCAGCGTTCCCCCTTTGAATAGCTAGACTAATTCTTTGTCCGAAGTAGCTGCCAGCTCTTGGACAGCTCTCTATTTGGGGTCATTAGATATCCCGTATGTCATAAAAAATAAAATAAAAAAATAGTGTTTGTTGACTAACTCTTGATTCTTTGAACTAAATGGGCAATTTTGTTTCAAAACAGACTGATATAACTTCAGGGGTGCCTAAATTTTATTGTTCAATTTAAAAACAGGGACGATAGAATGTAGAACTACTCAAGTTGGTAGTTAATAAAAACGTTTTTCTATGAGGGAAATAAAACTAGAATAATTACCAAATAAGATATTAGTACAAGGCAGAAGACAAAAAACTAATTTTTAATCATTTATATTATCGTTTTGTGGCTTTGATGTAATGAAAACTAATACAGAGCAGGTTACTTCGATTATTTAGCAAAAACCTCAGCAGTGGCTTTCAGTAAATAGATTGTAGACCAGATATTAAAGATTCAGTTAACAAATAAAATCAACGATAAGATCTATTTAGCGTCATCGAACATCAAAAAATGAAAATAATTGTGTTTACTCGCAAACGAAAAAAACCGACTTCAAGTACATCGACAAGTAATACAGCGTAAGTAGACGAATAAATTAACAAACGCACTAGACGCCACTACGATTTGCGAGAGTTTCCCTCGATTTTTCTGAGATTCCATCATCAGATCCTGGTTTTCTTATCATGGTATCACACTTAGGATATCTCCTTTCCAACAAAAACTATTATCAAAATCGGTTGATAAACGACGAAGTTATCATACATAGAAAAATATATATACATACGGTCAAATTGAGTAACCCCCTCCTTTTTTGACGTCGGTTAAACAAAATAATATGAAAAATGATTCCATTAAAACTTTGCTATGAAAAACAAAAGGAAATTCAGGAAGTATTGGAGTAAACTAATGGACGCAATTAATCCTAGTTAGTCAGTAATGATTCGATACCAAAAATCCCTCTAATAACCAAACTTTCCGTCCTATTACGTGTCGTAGCGGCCCGTACTGAAACTTTTTGTAGAACTTACCTATAATTGTTCCATTCACAAGTGTATATATTGTTTAATTTGGTATAATTGGAGTTCTTGTTATCATCAAATATTTAAGATCAGTAACCCTTACTTGTACATTAAGTCCTTTTAAATTTTGTAGTAAAAATTTCTTCTCAAACTGTTTTCTTCTTATAGAGTAATAAAAAATTTTAGAAAATTTGTAAATTTGAAAATTGAAACATTGTTAAGATCCACTTAAAAAGCCAGGAAGTTGAAATGCCAGAAATTAAAAATCATGTAAAAGGTAAAAAGTCAAAGGACATGGGTTGAAATTATTCCATCATGTGAATGAATGAAGGCTTCGTTTGAAGAAGACCGCTTCTATATATAGGATAAAGGAATTTGAGCACAGGTGGAGAGCGCAATTAAATTGTGCAGGTAGAAACGCCGTCCGAGGAAATGTAATAAACGACTCGCCTCCGACCAAATATTTAGAGAATCACTTGCGGCCACGACGCTGGCGATTAGCTTATTCGCTAATCGTGTAATCTGCTAACCCGCAATATACCATCACGTCAAATGGAAAATTTGATAAATTTTTTTTTTTTTTTTTTGTGTATCTGATGTTTTCTTATGTTTGTTGTGTTTTATGGTAAACTAGCTGCTGCCCGCGACGTCGTCTGCGTGAATGCTATACAGCACCGAAAATACCTACGATTATACCTTTTAAAATAACATTTATTTACCCGTTTCTTCTTTACATTTCACATCTCAAGAAAAATGTCATAGATGGCGCTGCTTTAAAATTGTCTTGTCTACTTATATTTATTTATTTATGTTTATAGGCTTAGTTACTTATATAGCATGGTTATTAAAAAGAAATAAAAATAAGTGAAACTTTTTAGAATCGTTGTGATTTGAAATTCGATGAAACGAAAATGCGTCACGATAAAGAAAAAAACACATAGATCGTGATCATCGTCGATAGAACAAATCGCAACGGCCTATTTTCTTGTGACTTTTCAAAGTTTCATTTCTGTCGTGTGTGAATTGCACACACACACTTATGAGAAGTACATTATAACAACCGAGATCGACAGCGGAGCACGGTGGGGAGACCCACAAGGACACACATCCAAACCGAAAACACAAATAATACAAATATCCATTCCATATGTATATGTGTATATACGTGTATGCGTATGTTCAATCAATGTTACAAGTTTGCCCCTTTTTATAATTGAAAATAGAAATAGCCCGAAGAAGAAGAAAAAGAAATAATATGTATTACTCACAGCATTTCCGTGATGTCTTATGAATTGGAGCAGCAATTTACGCGTGGCTGGCCGCGGGACTGTGTGCTTATTCGCTAGCTGCCCCTTGGCGCCCTGATTCTATTAACACAATTCCTATTTCGAACGAACTCCTTGTGGATTATATCTCAGTTTTATTTTCTATTGATACAATACTAAAATTATATATATATACACATATATAATACAAGAATATACACAATTTCGGGTAGCGAAAACTCAATTGTAGTATATTATGGTTAAATTTAAAATACCACTGAATGTGAAATAATACGTTATATATAATGTATAATAATACGTTCTATAGTTATTTCATTTTCTTACTTTAGATATACTTTAGATTTTGAAGATTATTGCAACCTTAGGGTACAATAACCAAAGAGATTCTATTGCTAAGGCCAACCATACATAAGGCCATCAACACATGGTTATATAATTATAGAATAATAATTTTAAAGAGCATGAATTTTCTGCAACCAAAGCGAGAAATAATAAAAAATAAATAGCGTTAAAAGTAACTAATTGTATAAGAATATACTTCTTTACTTACTACAATTTTATTAATATGAATGTCTAACTTGAACAACTGTACCTGATAAAAATTACGAGAAAACGAGCTTCGAATTTTTCCACTACCCTCTAAACGTGTTTTCTGGAAATGTACTCGTGTACGCTGTGATGTGAATTGTAATAATACTCAATGTCATTTTATGTGCTTGGGTAAGTATCCTCTTGTAAGGTTTTTTCTCGTTTCATGAGTAATGAATTGTTATTTTTAAATATTCAATAGTATGATTGTTGAAGTTTCGTATAGAATTTATACCTTCTACTAATTACAAAAACCACTATCTCATACTATTAAACAAGCAATTCTTGTGTATATATATATATATATATATATATATATATATATATATATATATATAATCTGAATCTCGAAAACGGCTCCAACGATTTTCATGGAATTTAGTATGCAAGGGATTTTGGGGGCGATAAATCGATATAGCTAGGATTCGTTTTTAGAAAATGTCGTTTTACCCCTGTTTTTAGGCAATGAAAAAATTGCTACAATATCGTTAAAATACGAAGGTAAATTCCGCAATTGTCAATAAAGTTGTAATAGGTCAGGTGGGAAATCGGCCGGTCGGAAACGACTGAGAAGACCACGATTCAAATCCCCATGTCTCCAGGTCGATTATTTTTTTGCTTCTAATTGCACTCGTTATTTTTTATTTAAATAACCAGATCATATTTTTTATTATGGTCAGTAAAATCGAAAAATATTTTTATAAATATGTAATTCGTATTTAAATATGATTTCCAAAAAATACGATTTACTAAAAACACAGCTAAGCTCGGCCATCTAGGTACTTTAGAGATAAGACCACCATGCACTTTTTTAAATTAGAATATTGTTACTTTCCTTAAGTAATTTCAAATTGACAATAAAGTATTAAATAATAATAAATATAACACTTTTCCTATTTTACACGTTTTCCGAGCACCAAAAATTTGGTTTATATAATTTACTAGCTGTGCCCGCGGCTTCGCCCGCGTTTAAATCAGTTTGTCACAAAGTTTTCCCGGTAAACTTCCAGTGAAACTCTCATCGAAATCGGCTTAGCCGTTCCGTAAACCTTCCTCTTGAAGCCCTCTCTCCATTGTTGAAACCGCATGAAAATCCGTTCAGTAGATTTTGAGGGAATCGATCACATACGCTTTTGGGGACTTTGTTTTATAATACACTAACTGTTGCCTGCGACTACGTCCGCGTGGTTATAAAGATATGCATTACTATTAAGCCGCTTAACGCAAATTTTTTTTTTATTTCAGTCACTTGAAATGCTTATCACTCTGTGTAACTTTTTTAAACGCACAATTTAGTATAATTTAATAGTTATTTTTATATAACCTCTCTATACACCACATTTTTAGTTTTATTTTCAGGCTGCAGTATAAATAGCCTTTCAGGCGAACTTATAGCTGCTGTATATGTTTCATACAAACTATCAACCCCAATTAAACCCCCTTAGCAGTGGAATATCGCAAAATCCGTTCTTAGCGGACGTCTACTGACTATAATCTACCTCCCTGCCAAATTTCATCTTTGTCCATCTTGGATGGATGGAGCATCCAGCAGTTTTTGAGTTCTCGTGATGAGTGAGTCAGTGACCTTTCTCTTTTATATATATAGATTACGATGTATTAGTTGGACACTTCCTCACCATCTATAGAGCATACATTTTAAATTGCAAATCTCTTACCTTAATAACATAGGACTTTCATACAAACTTCCAACCCCCGTTTTATCCCCTTAGGGGTCGAGTTTTGTAAAATCCGTTCTCAGCGGATATTTATGCCCTATAAGGAACCTACTTGGAACCTAATTTCAAGTTTGTGTTGTTATAGCTTCGGAGGTTTCGTGATGAGTGAGTCAACTTACCGTACCCCGTTTTAACACTAAAAGGGAGTTGATTTCTAAAGAAGCATTATTTGAACACCTTCTCACTATATATAGAGCATACCTTTTAAATTCAAGTCTCTTACTTCAAAAACATAGGACTTTCATACAAACTTCCAATCCCCGTTTTACCCCCTTAGGGGTCGAGTTTCCTAAAATCCATTCTTAGCGGATGTCTACGTCCTATAAGGAGCCTACCTGCCAAACTTCAAGTTTGTAGGATTTTATAGTTTCGGAGATTTCGTGATGAGTGAGTCAACCTACCATCACCCGTTTTAACCCCAAAAGGGAGTTGATTTCTAACGATACATTATTTGAACACCTTCTTACCATCTATAGAGCATACGTTTTAAATTTCAAGTCTCTTACTTCAAACATATAGGACTTTCATACAGACTTCCAACCCCCGTTTTATCCCCTTAGGGGTCGAATTTCATAAAATTCATTCTTAGCGGATGTTTACGACCTATAAGGAGCCTATCTACCAAATTTTAAGTTTTTAGGTGTTATAGTTTCGGAGATTTAATGATGAGTGAGTTAACCTACCATACCCCGTTTTAACCCCAAAAGGGAGTTGATTTCTAAAGATACATTATTTGGACACCTTGTCATTATCTATAGAGCATACATTTTAAATTTAAAGTCTCTCACTTCTAAAACAGAGGACTTTCATACAAACTTCCAACCCCCGTTTTACCCCCTTAGGGGTTGAGTTTCGTAAAATCCGTTCTTAGCGGATGTTTACTTCCTATAAGGAGCCTACCTGCCAAATTTCAAGTTTGTAGGTGTTATAGTTTCGGAGATTTCGTGATGAATGACCTTTCGCGTTTATATATATTATTATTATAGATTATAGATAGATAGATTAATGCAAGCCTAAGTACGTTGTGCGTCTTTGCGGCGGTTGCTAGGCAACGAGCGTAATACAATTTGCGTGATTTTAGTAATGAAATTAATTATACGTTTAATATAAATAAATTTAATAATTAGTCAAGTTATCCTTATCGCTGTACCTTTTTAGCGTTTCTGCTTAATTTACGTTATATGTTACGTAATTAATTTAAGTATTGCGAGGGAACACAAATATCAATTATTATTATTATTACACTTTAGGTATATTGCGACTATTTTCAGAAATTTCTGACTGACATTATTTTACATTATATTGTTAGTTAGTTAGCTAGTTCAATAAACAGGTTGTCGTCCAGTTGTCGAAATTTGACCATAATTAATTTAAATTATTAATTAACAACCTCTGCACACTCAACGGATCCCCCAGTAGGATTTTCTTCTGTGTTAGGGGTCCGGAAACATACAATACACAAACACAACGCCCAGACCACGACTAACATCTATGTGGTCGATACATATGTCTGTCGTGAGCGAGAATCGAACCCGCGACCGCCAACGCAACAGCCAGTGCAATTACCGCTGCGCTAACCCTTTAGACAATTATATATCAGTTATTATGTTTGACATTCAGTAAAGACAAACAATATTAATCTACAGTCTATAATCTATTCTCAATTTGATTGACGCGTGTGTGTCAAATATATAGTAGTGTGTGTAATGTTTTTTTATTGATTTAATTTATTTTTATGCATAATTAAATAAAAAGTGCGTGCGTACAAAGTACACATGTTAAAAGTGAAACTTCTTTGGCAAACTAATTTTAAATTTTGTTTATATTTATATAAATCTAAAGCTTTAGATTTCCGTTCCAGCGCCATCTAGTTAGTTTGTAATGTGATACTATTGATATTAATGTAACAAACCTTTGTAGTTCGACAGTTTCACTTCAAAATATTTCGAAGTTTCACTTCAAAATATTAGCATTCTGCACTCCTTCTCTATATAAACTATAATAGACAAAATTTCATACTCCTCCATCCGCGCAATTTTTGTAAAAAGGGTACAAGTTTTTGCTTTACTATATAGATATTGTCGTTACTTATTATAAAAGTAAAACACCGATGATATTTAGAACTTTTGTCTCGATAGCGAAGTAATTTTTTTTTGCAATTTATTTTGGTTGCACATACCATTAATAAATATTATAATAGTACTTATGAGATTTTATATTAAAGAAAATTCTGTGATTATATCAAGTATTTCTATTGTTATAAAATACGAGTAAATATAACAATAACTTAAGCAATAAAATTCGGGATTATGTCGCAATAGCGTTCTCTTCCCTCAAATCGGATCTTCACCACTCCCTGAGGAAATATACCATTCATATACGAATCATAACGTCAAACAATCTCCGAAGCTCTATTGTAATATTGTATCGAGGTTGTGAATTTGAAATAAATATGTACATTATTTATTAAAATAGACATTGATGTGTGTTTGTCTCATTGACTTTTCGTGATTCTGTTATCAAACATGTAACTTGTATTTAACTGAATATCTTAAAAGTCCTTCGAATATTATAATAATGCTTAAGCCAGTAAATAACAAAAATATTGCATCCAAATAAATAAACATGCACGTATTAATGTTTAGAAAAAAAAATCTTCAATTTTATATAAAAAAAAGTTATGAACTTGAAATGAAGTATATATACTTAGCTTCATTATACTTCGTATTATATTCTATTGCATTAGTGGTAGTATATATATATATATATTGCAATATTTTCGTGGTATAATATCTATCTAAATCGTACGTATTTATAAAATGTTGGACATTTTATTTAATTTATTAGGTATTTGAATTTATAAAAAATATTGGTTTGGAAACTGGACAATATTTCCCATTGTTTTAATTACAACAATTGAATTATTTAAATAGCACTAAAATTAAATTCAATAAATAACTTGACTATTGAGACTTCTATATAGTTTGTCGTAATGTTTTGACGGATAGACAAATAAGTAAATTGTTTACTCAATTTTAGGATGCATTGCATTTGCACTTAGAGATAATAGAGAGTATTTTCGCTTGGACAATATTTGCATAATAGACGAGTTACGCGCCTACGTAATTGTATGCTTGATTCAAAGCACGATCATCGTTTACAAACCGGACGTTGTGTAAACACTAATGCGTTAAGACTTACTTAGCACTAGCTGTTTTCTTTAACGATTTTTGTTTCATATTTACTTATAAAATTTCAGAATTTTCATTTAATCATGGAAATGTTTCTGTCATATGAAAATTATTTGATGTCTCATAATAAGCTTTTATTAACAGAGAACCCTTGTCACTTTTAAAAGACAAAAAGATGAATACCTCATTGTCAAAATCGGTTTTGAAGTTTTCAAGGGCCGGGTATATAAACATAACATCGAGTGACTTTATTATTTGTTTTTCAGGAGCATCCCAAGCCAGTACCGACCCTCATCCCTTGTGTAGCTGAGAGTTTTTTTTACACGGTTGTATATCCTCAGTTCAATTAATAAGGGAAAGTACAACAATAACTTATCCTGTCCTGTTATTTTGGAAACATTTTATCCTGCATAGAAAATACTTTAGGCACTTAAGATTGGTTTACACACAGTTTTTTTAAAGAGTGTGGAGTTCCTTCTTTACAGAATCTACATTTCAATTCGATGATAGATTCATGATAAATATATCATTTTTTTTTTAATTACTGTAATTGTATGACCCTAAAAGTTTAAGTGTGTTTCTTTTATTTTTATTTTGAGTCATTCAAGTTTCTTTTACCGACATATTCATTTGATAAAACGTTAATTTTCGTCAGTCATACTCGTATATCCTTGCTTGGACAGTAATTGTAGCACATGTAACGTGCCTATGTAATTGTCACGCTGATTCAGAGCACGCTCTTCGTTTGCCGACGGGTCGCAATACAAATACCAACGCATCACTGAGTATCGATTGGTTTGTTCAATAAACTACATGTGTATATTTTACATTCACTATCAAAAATTTATTCGAATTCGATACAGTATGATCGTCACTGTAGTAAGCCTATATTCTGCATATTACATATATATGTTTATGCAAGGATTCTGTTCATTTTTATATACTTATGGTGATACATATTTTACTCGTGATTATACAAATGTTATATCATTAAAATTTCAAACACAAAACTAGTTTTGAAAACTAGGGTTAATGTAAAATTAAGTTGTATAATATTTAGGTGTAAAAAATTACTAGCAACATTTTTATACATGAAATCAAAATATAAAACAACTTTATTCAAATAGGTTTCAAAAGCACTTTCCAATAGTCATTTTACAAATTAAAATTTTAAAGTGATTATTGTTTTTAAAAGTGAAGCTAAATCCTATTCGAAATATAGATTCTGCAGAGACGAATTGACAAGAAATTCCGCATATATTCTTTTGAAAATAATATATAAACTGTGTTTTAGTGCAAAACTAGTAATATCTTGCATGAAATACAGGGTCACTAAGTCACACATCTTTATCAACTATTATTCCTGCACCAAATAATACGCTTTATCTATTAATTTATTTTTAATAAAAACTTTAAATTTATGTTACGATAGTTGCAAAATTGTTTGTGGGATTTTATTATGCATGCAAATACCATAACCTAGAAAGAAGAGTTACTATATAGGTACATGTATCTACAGTTTACTATGTACATACATATATCTCTCGCAGTGATAAATTATGTAAAAAAGTTTTAACGAAAAATACTCGTATAAATATTGCGCTGTCTACAGTGTTAATTTGTTCGTTTCGTACTTCAGAGTATAGAAAAATCAATATTTCAACAGCAGTATTTAATGTTTCAGCTTAGTATAGATGTATGTTTTTCTTTCGAGACTCAACCCAGTATTTAAAGTGTATATAGATTTGCTAATATATGTAGGTTGCGGGTTCGAACCCCGCTCATGACAAACATTTGCATTGGCCATACAGGTTATGTGTTTGTGGCTTCGTCGAGTCTTCACTTCGAAGATTCCGCAATGTTTGAAGACTAAATTCTTCGAGCAATGCGTCCTGCCTGTATTAATATACGGAGCCTAAACGTGGACACTGACGAAGGGACTGGTCCGTAAGTTTAAAGTCGCTCAACTAGCAATGGAACGGGCAATGATTGGGATTTCTCTCAAAGATAGGATTAGAAATAAGACTATCCGTGAGAGAACGAAAGTAGCCGACATAGCCCACAGAATTAGCAAGTTGAAGTGGCAGTGGGCTGGTGATCTGTGTTGCAGGACCGATGGCCGTTGGAGCACACGGGTCCTGGAGTGGAGACCGCGTCTTGGCAAACGCAGTGTAAGATGTCCTCCAGCCCGTTGGACCGACGATCTACGTAAGATTGCCGATGTAGGCTGGATGTGGATTGCGGAAAACCGGCATGTCTGGCACGAACTTGGGGAGGCCTATGTCCAGCAGTGGACTGTAATAGGCTGAACTGACTGAACTGATACAGGTATTTGCCATGGTCTGGGTGTTTGTGTAGTCCTTGTGGGTCTCCCCACCATGCCTCGGAGAGCACGTTAAGCCGTCGGTCCCGGTTGTTATCATGTAGAACTGATAGCGATCGTTACTCATAGTAGGAAGTATATCCGCCAACCTGCATTGGAGCAGCGTGGTGGATTAAGATCCGATCCTTATCCTACATGTTTATATCACGATATAATTTCACAAGCAATATTCATAACTACTTCAAAATAAATACGATAAAACAGAAAAATCTTATTTTGAATTTGTAAACTAAGTGTAAATAAAAAATGTCAGATTATGCAAAAACAAAAAAAAAATACTAAAAATTAAATGTCGTGATAACGTTTTAACTATTATTTAATTTTGTTATTTAGTGTTTATCATATAACGAAAAAAGTCTTATTTTAACTGACTTCAAAAAAAGAGGAGGTTTTCAATTCAGCTGTATTTTTTTATGTGTATTACTTCATAACTTTTTACTGGGTCTACTAATTTTGAGGATTATTTTTTTAAACAATAGTTAGAGCTAGTCATGTGGTTCCATTTAAATTTGATCGATGTTTGACAAGTACTTTTTAGTTATTTTTAATAATGTGTATTTACTTGACTATTTTTCGTCTACTTACGTTGTACATCATATATTTTATGGGTGTACCTGTTTTGATGATTTTCTTAATCGAAAGCTAATGGTCGTCATGTGGTTCTATTAAAATTTAATTGATATCTGATTATACCTTTTGGGTTATATTTAATAATGTGTATTTACTTGTCTATTTATATCCAAAGACGAAAATAATACGTGTAATACACTCTGATTGCAGTTAAAGTTCATATAATCTTAAACTTTCAAGGAATTAACTAACGTCGACTTTTGGTTGGCCAAAAAAATCCAGCTCCTTTTACATTACTTCTTAACAGTATCAGATCTTAATCCATTATAAGATGAGGGTTTCCTTTTCACTTTAGCACTTTTGTCGTGTAATGAAAATTAAAATTCTCTTTGATTTGCTTTTAAAATCTCACTTTTAAAATATACGGAAAAGGATTTAAAGTACTCGGTAGTAATTAAATACAGAGCTTAGCGTAGAGCATGGCAATTGCTCAGTGTCGTTGGCGTAGATCGACTAAAATAATGACATCCTTACATTTAAAATATTTTAACTGTAATCACAGAATTAAAAATCTTTTCGCTTCCTTTCAGAGAACAGTATCTTGTATTTTTATCACACTTTGAAAGGATAAGAATAGCAAGCTATTTTAGTTTTACTAGTAGAATTGACTTGAAAAATAAATAAGGGATCAGATTAAAGCTGTAAATATTTTACACTCTTAAAAAAATACTCTAAATAAAAAATAAGACGCATTATTAAATGTATTTAATATGGTTATCCTGTTAAACTTTTATGTAATATGTATAATTTGTATTTTAATCGAATTAAAAGTATATTCGACAAACTATACAAATTCGAAAGAATTTGCACTCATTAATTCCTTCTATTCTATCAGAAAGCGAGACTTAAGTTACCCATTCAATCTCTTCGCTAAATAGATTTCATTCTAGCGAAACAAATGAGAAATGAGCCGTCTTGATAGTCGAGAGCAAGTTTTTCATTAACATTCTATTCATATTCAAATCGGCTTCGACAGGCTTTATCGCGAGTTCTCGGGATTCGAATCACGCTCCGTGCTCTCTTTGCAGAACCACAGTGAAGCGTGGAGACACTGAAATTCCTGATTGCTAATATTATCAACATTAAATACAATGATATGCAAGTGAGACTTGAATAACAAATTTTCATGTAAACTTCAAATATCTAAATAAGGCACGTATTAACTGCATTCGGAAGAGGAAGGTTATGGACAATTGTGTTTGTATGTTATATCGTAAAATGGAAACTTTTACGTAGTATCATTACTATCGTAGTATGTACGTATAATTTATGTTTTTGTTACATTTATAATTTATTTGTAAAGAAGTATTATTTGATATTGTCTTTTTTAATTTAATAGTATAGAAACCTTCAACAACTATTAAAAAAATTTTAATAATAGAAAATCAACTGAAAAAGCTGGAACAAGATAAAAATTCAATATGCACACAAAGTCAGCGAAATATTATTTTTTTTTTATGTCATTAGGTCGGCAAACAAGCGTACGGCTCACCTGATGGTAAGTGATTACCGTAGCTTATAGACGCCTGCAACACCAGAAGCATCGCAAGCACGTTGCCGACCCAATCCCCAATCCCCCCAGGAGCTCTGGTAAAAAAAAATGGCACGCTTAACTCATGTGTGTTGCCCATAGTCACCACGCTGGGCAGGCTGGTGAGGGGGAAGGGGGTTGGTGACCGCAGAGCGAGAGAGAGACTTTGTCGCAGCGAAGACGCTGCTATCCGTCTTCGGCCTGTGTATTTCAAAGCCAGCAGTTGGATGGTTATCCCACCATCGGCTGGCTTTATAAGTTCCAAGGTGGTTGTGGAACTGTGTAACCCTTAGTCGCCACTTACGACACCCACGGGAAGAGGGGGGGGGGGACTATATTCTTTAATGCCACACAGCTATATGGATTTCAATGACATACATTGAAGTTCAATCATATAGAATAAAAAAATACAAGAATAAGGATATGTATTTATTTTTTGTTATAATAAGTAATATTTTTAAAACAAAACAATGAAAACTTTTTTTATAAAGTTATATGTTTTTATTCAGCAACAAAGATGAAAGCATTGGTGAAAAGTTCTTTCAAACTTTTTATAACAAAGCCAGCTGTGTCTCTACCTGCGTAAGACATGGAATTTCAGGATAAAAAGTAGTCACTAAAGTTTCATACTAAACATTTTAGTAGTGTTAAAACTAGTCTGTTTGCGCTGTTTGCCCTACTGTAGGTAAATATTATCCCAACAAAAACATTTTCATGTAAAATGTTGCCAAGACGAGATCATATGGCTCGCACTGTCAAAAAATTATCAGATCTCATGTAAGGTCAAGCTTCTAACTCTACACGCCCTAACTCTACAAGCCCTAACTTCACAAACTCTACACCTTAGTCAAAATATGTGGCTTGGCCGTTTCGTTACTACCGGCTGCCGATGTTGTAGATGACGACTGATATATATATATATATATATATATATATCTATTTTTTTTATACGTGTTGTTTTTAGACTTTTTCAGGAAATTTAATTTTTTTTTTTTAGAATTTTTCTCTCCGTAAGAACCATCCTCGTACTTCAAGGCATATTTTTAAAAAAGAATTAGCGAAATCGGTCCAACCGTTCTCGAGTTTTGCGCTTAGCAACACATTCAGCGACTCATTTTTATATTATAGATATATATATATATATTTTTTTTCTATTTTTTTTATTTGTATTATATATCAATTATTATTCTTCTTTTTATTTTTTCTTTAATAGAACTATTGTATAACAGAAAAGTAATAAACAGTGAATAAATTTTTCACCTTACGCCACGTGGTGAAAAGATAGGTAGTGCTTTTCGTTTTTTTTTTTTTTTGGCTCGTCTTGGCGGGGGCACTACCGTGCCCCCAGATCTTTTTTTTTTTTTTTTTTTTTACGACAAATAGGCAGGCATTTGACCACAATCTCACCTGATGTTAAGTGACGATGCGGTCGAAGGTGGAGCATGCCTGCCTAATAACAGCCTATTCACTCTGGCCTTGAAGGCATCCAGATTGTATCGTTCGGGAAAAACAGACGCGGGCAACGAGTTCCATTCCTTAGCTGTGCGCATCAGGAAAGTAGAGCCAAAGCGTTTTGTCCGCGTAGGTGGCATATCGATGACATAAGGATGGAACGATCGACCGCGCCTAGTGTCCCGATGGCGGAAGGTTGTTGGGGGAATTAGATCGTGTAATTCCTTCGCACACTCACCGAAATATATTTTGTAGAACACCGACAGACGAGCTACCCTACGCCGATGATCGAGACTCTGCAACTTGGTGTCTGTCAGAGTAGGGTCACCTATGAGTCTCTTAGCTCGTTTTTCCACCGAGTCCAAAGTTGCCAGTTGGTATTTGGCGGATCCATCCCAAAGATGGCAGCAATACTCCATACAAGACCGAACTTGTGCTTGGTATAGTTGGAGCAGCTGTTCTGGAGTGAAGTATCGCCTGACCTTAGAGAGAATACCTAGTTTTTTTGCTGCAGTTTTTGCTTTGGACTCGATGATCTATGATGAGATCTATGTTATACATCTATCAAAAATGTAGTTTCTTCTTCTTCAGACGACTGTTTTCTATATATAACACAGAAATTAAGTTGTCTATCTTTGGAGCAGACTACTTTGTGTACAAAGTAACAAAATTACCTATTCATCCACGAACTTTGGCGTTTGTATATATTGTGGGCTTATAAGGGTTACATTATCAAAATATTTCAATTTATAGCTGAGTGAATTCCGTTTAAACTTCGATTGTAAATGGTTAATGCAATAAAAAAAAATCCAGTGGTAGATATTGATGAAATCCAAAAGCAATAAACATTCATGTTTCATGTTTATTCAAGCGAAGTTCGTTATTTAACGCCAGTTAACATATTTCTGTTTGTATGCGTTTTAACCACTTGCATTTTTTAAATCTTCATTTTTTTAACTTCATTTTTTGTATTCAAATATTTTTTTAATGAAGATTGCTAATAAGAAGGTGGTTCATATGATGCTTAGTGTATGTGCATTACTTTTATGTAAAAGGAAATGGTGCCTACAATGTTATGAGATAGTATGTAATCCGGCTTGGTGCAGTTTTTTTTAGAAAAATCTTAGTGAATTTAAATTTTTTCTTGCTGTTGATTAGCATACTAACAATTATTACGTTGAATTTGTTTTTAAATAACAAATTCATAATCAAGTTTAAAAAAACAAACGATTATTTATTTCTATACTCGTCATAATAATGGAATAGAATAGTCAAACTAAAACAAAAGTATAAATCTATGACAACGTCGAACTTTATAACAAGGGTAAAACTTACAAAATGTTTCGAAGATGATAATAAAAAATGAAAATGAACAACACTAAAAATAAATTTTGATTTAACATTCGAGTGAACCTTTAAGTTAAATAAGTTAGTTTGTTGTTTCATATAAGAAAACGACAAAGTTATTGTTTCGGCCAAACTTATGTCTTATGTTATATTATGTCTTCTTATTTATGACACTACTAGCGACCTGGCCCGGCTTCGCACGATCGCAAAAACTATCAGTGTTCCTCTACTATATTATGCATATCTACACATACAAACGTTCCTCTCGAATTACTCTATTTACTAAAGAAAACCGCATCAAAATCCGTTGCACAGTTTTATAGATACAGACAGCGGGTTGCGACTTTGTTTGTACTATGTAGTGATAATACTTGTTTTCTTAGATTTTTAAGTTCGCGAGCTACTGTGACTAGATTTTTTTTGATTGTAAAATGATTTGAATGATAGATTCGAAGTATTTTAAGTAAACTTACATTCATAATTATGATAAAATTATTCTTCAAATAGTTATTTGTTAAAAATGATTTGAATTTGAAGACATAGATTAAGCTCGTGTTCATCATTACAGCCTATACAGTCCACTGCTGGACATAGGCCTCTACCAGTTTACGCCAAAAATAACGTGAACTCATGTGTTTTGCCCATAGCTACCACGCTGGGCAGGCGGGTTGGTGACCGCAGTACTGGCTTTGTCGCACCGAAGACGCTGCTGCCCGTCTTCGGCCTGTGTATTTCAAAGACAGCAGTTGGATGGTTATCCCGCCATCGGTCGGCTTCTTAAGTTCCAAGGTGGTTGTGGAACCTTGTTATCCCTTAGTCGCCTCTTACGACACCCACGGGAAGAGAGGGGGTGGCTAAATTCTTTAGTGCCGTAGCCACACAGCACGCTCGTGTTAATATAATAAAATATTTTCGCTTTCTTTACCTTTATAAATCGTATTCATTTAATAATCATATATGTTATGATATGTTAGTTATTTTAAAAAATAAAAATCTGACGATTGTAACAGTAACGGACAGATACGGATATATTGTCACAAAGGATCGAATTTTCACAACAAAATCCTGTTACGTCGGCCTAGAGGCCAATTAGTCTTCCTCGAAGTAAAGCAGACAAAAATGTTCGCATCGCTTTTCGGAAAACGTGACATGAAATGTGACCCACAAAAGGTTAAGTTCATTTATTCGTTAAAATTGCTATGCATAGTAAGACAAATGTACATATATACAGTATATAAGCCTACTTGTTGCATATTATTTTGTTTCTGACTATATTTACACACACACACACACATACATGTATATATATTTCTATCCACCCCACTACATATGCTTCTGTGGATATTTTATGACTCGTGGAACATTTCCAACAATACTCAAAGTTACATAGCTAAAAAATAATAAAGAAACTAAGCTTAATACACCACAATGGAATAATAATGTAGTTTCACGAAAAACAATTATAAAATTAAAAAATTTTGTTTTTTATTTATGATTTTTACTTTATAAATATATAGAAACCCTTACTGCAGTAACTAAAAGCACTTAGCACTTAACGTTAGATAAAATGTAGGAAATTCCAGCCTACGGGCTACAAAAGAACGTTTAACCAAGTCCTCATGCTATTTTAAAAGAAAAGCAAAAAGTTAACCTAAAAAAGTTACGTAATTACATAAAATCTCAAAGTCTAACGTAAATTTAGCGACGCGGTAGCGAAGCGGTTACAGCACTGGTTGTTGCGCTGACGGTTGCGGGTTCGATCCCGACTCACGGACATTTGTATTGGCCATATAGATGTTTGTCATGGTCTCAGCGTTTGTGCTTGTGTATTGTGTGTGTTTCCGGACCCAACACAGGAGAAAATCCCACTGGGGGCCGTTGAGTATAAAGCTTTTATTTATTTCTTTAACTTTAAGTATTATTTAATATTTATACTGTTGGTATAATCCAACAAAATTCTAGCATCTTTGTACAATTCACTCTATTACAGTCATTTATTTAAATTCAATCATTCACGTAAACCGTATAATTATTGTTTATTTCTATGCAACTTTGTATTTTTAACTCTTTAGTGTTGTAATGTCATAAATCTGATCGATGATTAGTCGAGATGTACTTTGATTTTTCCTCCAATCCCTATGCCAATTTTACCTGAAGAATAATATTTTTGTACTAAAATATGATCTTTTTTATAATAGCTATTAATTGCTGGAGAAGCGCAAAGGAAAACAGATCAGTTAGCGCCGTTTCCGCTTTCAAATATTCACAGTAAAATTACTTTTCGTAAACAATTTTTGTATAACACAGTCTCACAAATACATTACTGGCACTGAATGGGGCGCGGATGTCGACGTAAACACGCCCAACGAAATGTGTTCTAACAAAAGAATTCACTGAGTGAAGCAATGCTCTGGATGCGAGACGCGAAGTGATTGATGAAATACAGAGATCTTGCAATGGAGGAAAACAATGTGTACCGATGTGACATGTCCAAGAATAGCAGTGGTTTATATCAGCGCTTGCTGACGTGAAAGTATTAACTTTTCTTATTTTTCAAGATCTACGTCTTGAAACGTAGATTTAAGTGTAAGCTATTTCTTGACATTGTTAAATTGACGTATTATATTAACAATAGAGGTAAACTGTGTTAAAAATGTAGGAATAAATAAATTGTGAGTTTTGCTTCTGTAAGTGAAAACCTATTAATATACAGAAAAACGTAAAAAACGTAAATATTCTTTATTTTCGTTCATTAGGATTATTTTGGTCTAATCTAAAATACAACATCAGAAGGTAAGTCATAATGAAGTTAAACATAATTGGTATAGCAAAACTAAGTCAGCATTCGCGAAACAGTATTCGCGAAAACAAGTTGGCACTGCGCTCTCTAAATTTCGCATTCAATTCTCCGGTGCCAAGGTACTAGATTATAGAAATACATATTGTATTATTATGTGTATACCAAGATATTACAAAGCGCGGTTTAATACATGTTTCGTAACTTTATGATATTAATTAACTATACACGTACTCATTTACAGTTTATTAAGTCTTTTATTTATAGACTGCATGTATTAAAAATGAATTAGTGTTACGACATATAAACTTTAAAATGAAATTATTTAACTTTTACGAATAGTGCTTGAGGAAAATAAAAAGGGGGAGATTTGTTGCATTATTACGGTACGGTGATTTCGCCATGGTACGGTACGACATCGTGCCGTGGTAGATTGTCGCTTTGTGAAAATACGCGGTGACAAACGGGACAAAGGGATTTAAAAGGTGACGATAACGCGATTTTAGTTGATATGTGTTGGAATACATGCAATGAGAAAACAAACATCGAGCAATATTTGGACGGTATACAACAAGTACCCCACATGTGATCTCAAAAACGCAAAGGAAACGCAAGCGTATGCAGTACCTCTCGTTAAATGCCTTCCCACTAGCCCTTTGTATGATTTACACTAGAATAGCACTATATAGACACAGGTTTTGTACAAAATATTTCAATCCTCACGATCACACGATCCTTAGTTGATATATACTTATACTACTTTGTATTACTGAGAATGAACACAATAATTAACTTTTGCTTTGATTTTACTTGACTTATTGATAGGCTAAATTTGATAAAGGACGCAGCTTTTTTCTCTCATAATCATATAATTATACGATCTTTACTTTTTATTTCTAAGTAATTTTTGTAATGGTTTTTTCATAATAAATATCTTATCTCATTTGATATGCCTTTTAAAATAACAGTAAAAATCTCGATTTATTGTAACTTAAGCGGTTATGTCTTCTACCTAATTGTTCTCCGTTTGTATATTAACTTATATTTATTGAAAAAATAATATGGTATCTTTATCACTGCCTTTAATTAAATATTAATGATGTTCACAGTAACGCCTACCTTGAAATAAAAAAAAAAAAATAAAAAATAAAAATTGCATGTTTTTAGAATAAAAAAGGACATGGGTTCAAAAGCCCGTGGATGTATATCACTTGTATAAAAAAAAATGATATTTACAAATAATGTTACTATCTTTTTATAGTAGTCAGCCATAAATGTTACACATTTTTTATGTTATTTTACGTTATTTCTACGTTAAGATAGTAATTATAGAAAAACTTGGTGTGTTTTATATAAATAATACTAGCTGACTCAGCAAACGTTGTCTTGCCGCTAAACTCTACTTAAGAATAGGTGTTGATGTAGAAGGGTGAAAATTTAGGGTTATATGTATTTTTCAACACCAAATCATAATAAAATAAAAGTAAAAAACTAATTTACCTAAAAATTAAAAAAAATTGGGGTGGACTACCCTTAACATTTAGGGGGATGAAAAATAGATGTTGTTCGATTCTCAGACCTACCCATTATGCACACAAAATTTTATGAGAATCGGTCAAGCTGTTTCGGAGGAATTTAACTACAAACACCGCGAGACGAGAATTTTATATATTAGATAAAATAAATATCCCTACAAGCAAATCATAGTTTTCGTAACAGCCCCTAATCGACATCGGACTGTTAGTATTTCGATTGACAGATATAAGAAAGATTTCAGGCTCAGACCTCTTGTTAGTTATAGCCAGTTGAAAATACCTGGAGTTACTACCATTTTTAAGCATATAAGCAGCTAATATTAAAAATTTGACCCTCGGTCTTAGCTAGGGGGTTATGTATCTTACTGTACATACTAATACTACTATTCCTACTAATATTATAAATGTGAATGTAAGTTTGTTTGTTACGCTTTTACGCGAAAACTAATTAACCGATCATCACGAAACTTTGTATACATATTCTTGGAGGTATCAGAAATTACATAGGATACTTACTACTTTTTATTAAAAAAATGCGAAATATAAAATCTCTCTCTAATACTTATTTAATAGCTTTCAATGCGGGTGAAGCCACGGGTAAAAGCTAGTATTGTATAAATTTTTTCTATTAGAAAACAAGAAAAGTCTAGAGGTGTGGGATCTTGGACCATAACGCTCAAATAAGTCGGAATTAGACGATTCTCTCTTTCGATCGGTGTGTAATATTTATTGAGGGGTACTATAACTCTATTTTTAGGTTTTAAATTCGTAACTTTATTTATTGAAAAAGTACAAAATATTTATTTATTTTATTGCAATTAATTTATGGTCAACAAATGTACCGAATATCGAGAATAATATAATTATATAGATGTAGTTAAATCCTAATAAAAGTATTTAATTTAAGCCAATAAGTTTTTAATTAGTAAGTAATTTAAAGTATATATTGTTGCGAGTAATCGATATTCCAACGGTATGTAGGCTGCCTATCTTAGCCGTATTTTCAGCGATCAAAGCAAAGACAGATAATTGGGCGGAGATAGCGTCTGGTTTTATTAAGCTTTTTCGTTTTCTATACGGGTTTTCGTTTTTATGATCTGTCAGACGGAGCATTGATAGATGTGTGCTTATATACTCTTCTCAGCATCCGTGTTATATACGTGAATGTGTAATACGTGTAAATATATTTCCGTATACGCTATAATTTTTACAGCTTTATTGAAAGAATCATTTTAAAGAGCTTATTTGTATTCTCTGGAAAATAGGATCACATTTTGATTGACAACCGTGCAATTTTAACTTTTGCCTTGGGTACCGTTTTGGGTGTGATCCCTATACAGTATTAAATTAACAGTTGGTAACAAAAACAAGCATATAGGTACTAAAAGTATTACTGTGAGTGATTCATTAAACATTGTAGCATAAAAATGTAAGTTTCAAATTAAATTATAAGTATTTCATAGTATAAAATACAGATTCCTTTTCGTATATATTATTATTATAATTTTGTACATAAACCTATGTAAATAAACCTTTATAGAAAGAAATCTTTTAAAGAAATTTCAACATTTAATTATTTAGCGATTTCAAATATGAACAAGATTTTTACTATTTTACTTAGCGAAATTATAGTAATAAACCTTATTGGGGGAACCTTACTTTACAAAAAGCATAAAATTCTTAAAAGATTATGATTATAACTTACGTTAATATAATTGAAATAAGTTTATGTTGTAATTCAAATATGAACGTACTAAAATTGTACCTGCGACTTTACTTATGTAGGTTTCGTTTCAGTAAAACAAGAAAAAAGAATAAAAGTTTCATTCAAATAAAAAATAATTAGTAAATTGAAACTTTTGAGGTAAATCACAACATGGATGTGAAAGACGTTATTTATTTTAGGAGTCTGAAAATTTTTCACATCTGAGCAAAGGTTTTTATTCTCGTTAAAATTAATTGAAAATTAGCTTTATAAACGTTTTGTTTATTTTAATATGTTTTAACTTTTGATATTTTCATTAAAACTTGCCGAGATTTTTCTTGCTCCATTTTTAAAGTGACGATTTTGCCTCTTAAGTTAGTCGTAATGTAGTCAAGCTGTTGTTTTTATTACATAAAACTGTTGTGAAAATATTAGTTAAATGCTTCTTTATATTAAAGTTAGTAAAATTTTACTTTAATTTTGTTCACGATCACGAATAACCAGTTTTTAAAGAAAGCGATGATTTGGAAATATTTTTTGCCAAACAATTGTTCAAATTTGACTTATCTTATTATCGTGTCAAACGAAAAATATTCGTCGGAAATAAAAATCAACTTCTAAGCAAATAAAAAATATAAAGATATATTTTTGTGTTCACTTTTCGATTTTTTGTAATTTGTTCGGACATAACAAAGTTTTTTCCAATATGTCTATGTCGTCGATAAACCAAAGACGTGAAATTAATTCAATGTTATTTTTGATGCAAAATGTCTTCCAAGTAAGTAGGTTAACGTAACTTGTAAGATCTTCAGCCAATTTCCTCTTTTGGACAACATTTCACATTGAGATTTGACAAACATTGTATGCTGCCAGATCTAGTCGTCAGCGCTGGCAGTGGATACTTTCTTTTCCTATAAATAAATTTTTAATAGTACCAGACCTTACTTAGTAATTAAACGTTTCCAGGGTGTACTGCTCAGACATATTAAATATTTCATTTCTTGAAACATTTGAACTAATTGATATTTTTAGTGCGTTATTACACGAATGTAGGTTTTATTGATCAAAGTTGTGTAAAAAAGTAGTCAAATCAGTATAATTTTCAGGATAAATCAGCATAGCAGGTTAAAAATGTTAAGAAAACATATATATATATATATGTTTGTCGTATTCCCAATGGCTTAATTTACTTAAAATCAACGAATTACTGTGTTCAGATATTTCTCTGAGATATAAAACTGATTATTTTAAAATATTATCGATAAAAATATAAGAACTGCGTTTGTTGATTAAGTATAAAATAGCTAGTAAAATTTATAGTATTGTTTTTATTTTATTCTTCCGTATGTGAAATTTACTATAATAATGAAAGAATGAATTTATTATATTAATATTTTTGTCTTTATTTTATATTCGTCCATATTATCTTTACTTCATTTTCTTTTAATTAAAAGGGTTACCCTTGTAGGTTAGGGTTATTTTTTTTCTAACGAAATTATGCCTATATTATTATGAATTAAATTTTATTATTAAATAGCTAAATAATTAATAAATCATAAATCAACACTATTTATAATCCTTAGCTAACGCTTGTCGAATTATTAATTTCGGAGTTATCAGGATAGTAACATACAATTTCTTTTCTTATTGGAGGAATATCGACTTTCCTTTTTCATTGACACTATACATTAATATATATTATATAAAATCATCACAAAAACACACAATTTTTTAAAGCATTTTAAACACAAGGGGTCGTCCATCATTCATGTGATGCTTTTAGCAACTTTTTAACCCTCTATCCCTATATAATGTTATCTTGAAGTGCAGGTATTATCTAATTTAATTTAAAAAAAATGTAGCTATACCAGTTGAGTGTTACCTATAACACAAGCATTAAGTTACTTACTTTAGGAACAGACAAGCGTGGGTGTATTGTATATATATTTATATTTATTTAATTAACTTTTGGAAAATTAGGCACCGTGAAAATCGACCAGCAAATATTATATAAGTTCGGAGGATCTTTTTTGACTTTTTTAAATTCAATTAGAAAATAAATACACATAATATCTATTTACAGACCTCCTACCTACTTATTATATATTTCGTGATTGTTCTCCTCCATTTTGAGCCCCACTTGATTAATGAAAGACGATGGAATGGGAGAGGTTAAAGTAACAAAAAATGGATATTCATCTCATCTTTATTATTATAAATTACACACGTCCTTAGCGTTTTAGCAAATAAATTATTTCATACTTTAATAAGTTTGTAATATTTAAAAAAAAATTATATTACACTTAAAAGTGTATTTAATAATGTAAAACATAAAAATAAATGTACACTTTTGTTAACAGGTTATACCTATTATTTATTTAGAGTCATTAAGCTGACAATTCGAATTTTAATTATGAAAAACAAGCATTTAATACATTAGTGCAGAAGCTTCTAAGCGGAGAGCTTTCAAAATTTAAGCTCCGCCAGCTGCGGCTAAAAGTTATCGGTTAATCCGATAATGTAGGTGAGCTTTACAATAACACGTTAACATCGCGTTCATTAACGGAATCAAATGTTTGTTCATTTCGAGATTTAATTGTTATAATGAAATTAATAATTAATATTCATTGTTTGAGTATTGATTAAAAATTAGGTGGAATAATAATAACTATTTTGGGCATAATTTTGACGAATGTCAATAAAACTTAACGTAGCTGCGCTTGATTTCTGCTCAGAGCGTCTATTTTTTTATTTTTTTTATATAACCAGGTTGGCAAACAAGCGTACGGCTCATCTGATGTTAAGCGATTACCGTAGCTTATAGACGCCTGAAACACCAGACGTATTGCACCTGCATTGCCGAACCTATCCCCAATTCCCCAGGAGCTCTTGTCACCTTACTCACCAACAAGAACACAGTACTGCTTGATTATTTAGCTGTGGTCTTCTGTAAGGACGAGGTGCTACCCCTGTCGGGCTGCTCCATATTTTGAGTAGGAAACTTTCTGCTGTGTCCTACCTTAATTAAAATATTCAAATATATTCTTACTTAAAAAAAAAATCCTTTGTCTTCAAGAGGCCGAAGCTCAATGGTGCTTAGGAGGTTACAGAAATTGTTAAAAAAGTATTCCATTGAATCGCAATTGAGCACAGTGATTAAGATTCGATTTTCCTCATATAAGCTCCAACATATAGAGGAAGGGAACCCTGCATGACAGTAGGCTATCTACAATATAATAAAGAAAACTGACTCAGTTCAGTTCAATAATGCAAAAATCATTCGTAACTTAATCTGGATTTGTTCAATTTCAGTTTTCCCTTAAGTGTTCGTAATTACCCCAATCTCCCTTAATGATAAAGCAAAAAAAACGTGAGTATTTCTTTCACGTGACATTCACCATTGTTCCTCGGAAAAAAAGTGTTAGCCTAATGGCATTGGATAAGGGAGGGACGACGCCGAAAGATACACTCTACGACAAGAGTAAAAATCGAGATAAAACTAATTAGCTAAATGAACTTGCGTTCATTATAAGAAGCGTTGCTCAATAAGATTGCTTTGGACAGTGGCAAAGTTAAGAAAACAGATATTATATGCTACGCCTCAGCCTGTGATATCCCACTACTGGGCATAGGCCTCTTTGCCCATGTAGGAGAGGGATCAGAGCTTAATCCACCACGCTGCTCCAATGCAGGCTGGCGGATATATTCCCTACTATGAGTTTGCTATTAGATGTACATGATAGAAACCGGGACCGACGGCTAAACGTGCTCTCCGAGGCACGATGGGGAGACCCACAAGGACTGCACAAACACCCAGATCACGGCAAGCACCTGTATGGCAAATACAAATGTTTGTCATGTGCGGGGATCGAACCCGCAACCGCCAGCGCAACAGGTACAATCCATGGCTGTAACCGTTGCGCCAACGTGACGCGATTTATATTTATATACACGACCTATTTAAAAAAAAAGTTCATTACGGATAGCTAAATGCTATTAAAAAATAGGTGCAAAGCTGTATCCATAACACATAAACATGGTTAAAATTACATGGTACGTCAAGCACTATTTCATAACGATGTAAATTATGAATGAAATAATTAAAGAAATTTGCAGTTACTTAAAATATTTCTTTTTATATTTTATGATCTAAGATTGTGCTTAGTATCGATTTATAGTTTACTAGCTGACCCCGCAAACATTGTTCTGCCATATATGTAATAAGCTCCCTTAACCCCCGCCCCCCTTATAACTTAAGGTTATGAAAAATAGATGTTGGCTGATTTTCAGACCTACCAGATATGCACACAAAATTTCATAAAAATCGGTCCAACCGATTCGGAGGAGTATGATAACTAACATTGTGACACGAGAATTTTATATATAAGATGTATGTATATAAGATGTATAGCTGTGCTGTGTGACTTCGTCCACGTGAGATAGTGACTTTACATGTTCAACGTGATTCTTTGATTTGGCATAACTTTTTAATTTATGAACCGATTGACATTAAAACAAACACTAAATGTTAGCTTGCCACAATATATTAGTAAAAACCACATCTAAATCGGATAAGCCGTTTCTGAAATTAGCGTACACAAACGTACGGACAAGCAGACAAAAATTCTGTCTATTCAATCATTGTTTTGTGTGCTATTTGCGTTGATAAAGGTCCAAATATATTTTTTTCATATATCTTAAATGTACAGACAGCGACCCGTTACATTTTTATTATATATATTAATTATGCGGGAAAAAATAAAGTAGAAACAGCGGATTTAAGTATAATATATTTTCGTACAAATTGAGAGCACAGAAGGTCGTCTAAAATAAGTCTATAGAGATAAATAAAACATAATGCTTAGAACATTCACAATCCTCTCAATGAGTATTGTAAGTAACCTTTTAGTATTTTAGGGCAATCTTTTCGTTAATTTAAAAACTAAGGTTTGATGACCTTTCTCTTTAAAAAATATATTATATATATTCATATTTAACCTGTCTTTCAATCTACTAACAAAATTTACGGACTCTTGATTACTGGTATTACTGAATTTTTAAATAGAATCTTGAAAAATTATTTCAAAAGTCTTGCTATAAACAAATCGTTACCAATGCCACGGTTCTATACATTTTATCTAAATAGTAAGCTGTAACAACAAGGAACGAATGCGCTGAAGTTGTGTAGGGTAGGTAATGCATCCAGCGGAATAATCCCGAAAACACGATGCGGAGATTTCGTTCTGAAATTCGAGTAAGGGGAAGTTCGTCGATGAGATTTGTGTTCAGGAATGGATTGAAGGCCATTGTTGTGCGCTGACTGCAGCTGAATCTCAGCGCTACGTGCTGGTGTTTGTGGCTTCGTCGGTATTCGCAGTAAATGCTTGCTACGGCTTAGAATTTAGGAGTAACGACCACTCTATTTTGAACTTGATTAGTGAAATTTGTTTGCTTAACATCGTAATCATACGGTTTTAGTAAAGCATAGTTTAAAAACTAAATAATAATAGTGTAATTTTATTCACTAAGTCACACAATAAATGCAAAAATTATCTCACACCAAACTTAAGAGCTCTTTACAATGTCTGACATCGTTTTAAGAAAATATTACGTAATTTAATTATTTGCCCAATAGACTTCACGCTAAAACGTTGCTCTTTAAATAAACTGTTAATAAAATGAAATAGTGCTTACCAACAAGCCCCCGCAGGTAGGTAGGCTATGGAGGAATAGAATTTCAATCACAGATAAGGCTCACCAGGGATGCATGTTTTAAAATTGGCATCGGTAGAGTATTACGACATAAATCTCGGCGGAGAGATTGGAGAGGTAATTCTGTAATGGGATTGGTTACCTCCACTGGACGTAGATAGTAATCTACTGACTCAACAACACAACTATGACCGTACGAATTGCTATTGCGGAATACAGTCAAAAATTTCTTTCGGACGAAATCGAAAGAGTTCTTTCCTTATTGTATCGTTACGATTGTGAAATTGAGAATAAAGTAAATGTTTTATGTGAGGGCGTGTATGTCAGCTATCCTTTTTATGACTATTGCCTAGTCGTGATGTTATCCATTTGTTTATTGCTATGGCTGTTACGGCAGACATGTTTAAAATTTACATCATTGTTTACTACTCGTGTTCACGCCGACGAAATGACACGGAAATATTTGCATTATTACTTTCGAAAAATGTCTTTTTGAGTACAATATTAATTTAGTAGAATCTGTATATATTAGGATGTAAGCGATATCTTTTGTTTCATTTTACGTGTCCTGAATTTGATATTAATTTATATTCATGTATTAATATAATTTAATTTCGGCCTTAGTATGAATTTAGGTGTGCATTATGTTTAGTTTCGTTCAAAGCTGAGGGTATAATTAGCATTCGTTAGTATAATATACTACCGATAAAATACAAATTAGAAATTTAAGATTACGCAGTAGATACCCGAGAAAAATACGTCAAAATTTTATAATTTATAAAAAAAAAATCTTTCGACTTATTTCCGTCCTCGATGCAAACTTAAATTTCTTGAATAAAATTCAGTAAATAGTAATAAGTGTGGAATATCTATTCGATATAATAGAGTTTTAATGATTTTCAATTCAAATAGAAACGTTTTAAATTCTCAATCTTACCTTTCGATGTAATGGATGGCAACCTCATCAATTCTCAGGTGATTTCAATGAAGCGGTTTCTTATTCAATAAATTTCGTTAAATAACAGCGTGTATTAATTATCGAATTCACTTAAATTAAGGTTGAAAGGATTCATTGAAATGGATTTATTATCATCTATATGCGTTCATTTATATTCTTTTTAAAAACAATATATTTAAATAAAAAATATATATTTAAAATCCTATAACTTTCTATAAAAAGTTATTTACATAAAATATGTCCAAAAATATGTATGTAAAATATTTATTTGTTAAAAATAAACCAGTAAATTTCTTTGCATTACATTAGGTATATGGAGTTTTTAAGCATTAATCATTTTTACAAGAATTATATTATTAGGATTACACTTAGATATAGCGTGGTCCTCTTATCATGCTTGTGGCTGCTGTCGCGATAACCTGCTCATGTGGTAAAACACGTACTTTTATCCTACATAGTATAGACGATGCATCATATCACAGCTCTTGGAGGTCAATAAATTTCCACTTTAAAAATTAGTTCGGAAAATTGATTTTACGTTCATATAATGACATTTTTTTGTAAATATGTTTTAGGAGAAGGAATATAAGTTCATATTGATTCTTGATCAGTCAAGTGTTATGTGCTTTTAGAAAGGCAAACCAAATATCAGGGGCCTCACAGCTGAGAAGAAGCCAAGCTATACGAGCTAAGCCAGGTTATACGGTATCTTTGTGGTCACTCTTCAGTTATCTTGTTAACGGTCTCTATATATCGTAATTAAAGAACAACGCAACCACTTTGGAGTCACAAATATATAGTTTTTTTTTAATCTATAAATATAATAAAGTCAGTAAACTTTGAATAATGAATCATCGTCTTTAACATGACTCGTAATCAGTGAAATGAAAGCGAAAAAAAATTTTGTTTTACGACTAACAATAAATTTATTTATTTATTTAGGTAAATGATTTAGCTAGGCTATTTTCGCCTTGACCGGCTTGAGGCACAACACTACTGCATATATAATACACTCTACTTTACACTATTACAAATGCAAGATTTGGAATATCCAAAAGTGTAAGTTTAAGTTTTTAAACCTAAATTTAAATACAAAATAACGTAAAGTGCAACCCTCTTTTCACATAAACATAAAAAAAAACGATAAAGGCAAAGATGGGACACTTTTATGCAAATAACTGTTCGCCCAACCTCCGCATACTTGCTTATGTTTTATGTCTCTATAAAGTTCGCAGAAACACCATGTCGTTCATCTTGTTTGTTATCACCAAGTTTATACGTACATGCGAAAACAATATATTCCATAACATTTTTAGAGAACCGTCACAATTGTTTTATATTATAAATTAAGGCAAGGCGGGTAAAATAAAAAGTATATTTTACTGGAGCTGACAATCCTAGACTACAGAGAAAGGACTCTTCGTTCAAAAGTGAAGCTGCGAGTTAGAATTTAAGTAAACTAGATTTTTATAATTTTGAAGATATAAGCTGTACAAAAAAGTGTGTGTGTCAGCTGTAACGCACGACTGAAGTTTACTCCTTCAGATCGACTGTCTAAATAGGCACAAAAAAGGCTTACTAGTCTAAGAAAAAGTTTAATACCATATCAAATGGTAAATAAACGTAATTATGTTACAAATGTTTCCTTAATAGACGGGTTGTCTGTAAGAAATCATTATCGGTAATAAGACCGCCTTTGCACTTCAGTCAGTTTTTATTCCTCTTCTTTTTAATGTTCTTTAAGTATCAAATAAGGTATAAATAAATAAATAAATAAATAAATGAATCAAAGAACGCCATCTATAGATGTCATAACGCCGATAGATGGCGTTAACAACAACGTAACGAGGTCATATATGAGATTAGAGGATCAGACATTAAGGGGTTAAATGAAAATCGATACTTAAAAAGTAAACTCCAAAAACCTTAAAATACGTTTTTATTATAATTAAAGTTTGTGTAATCTTAACAAAAATGCTGTTATTTGGGTTGATAAGCCGTGATTAATGTATACTTTCCCTCTCTCTTCCCGTGGGTGTTGCAAGAGGCGACTAAGGGATAACACAGTTCCACTACTACATTGGAACTTAAAAAGCCGACAAATGTATACTTATCGTCTAATCAGGATTCAATACAGTTAAAAGGCTGAAAATGTTCTTCTGCTAAAGCAGAGAGAGTTTTTAGTTTGTTTAGGTTGTATTTAGAGTAGTTTTTTATTTTATTAGAAATATGTACCAAGTGAAATTAAAAACAAATTCTCATTTAGAATTTACGAACTCATATAATTAGGTCAACGATATAATAAAATCCTAACGAGGTCGATTCAGTGAATGAAATTTATTAGAAATAATTATTTTTACGTGTAATACTTATACAAATATTGCCAAAACAATATTATTTTACAATTTATGTATACTTTGTTTATTTTCCTGTTTATTTAACCGCACAAAGCTCTTAAAGTACCTGCTGGACAACAACAGAGACATAATATCGATAAGGGTTTAATATATTAGCTCTATTTGTAAGTTTCAACGACTTTTTTTTCTATTACATAAAAGGTTCAATGCTCTACAGTAGTACTACACGAAGTGAACACCTCTAAGTGAATTTCCTAAGTCATGTCTTACCTTTATACGAGATAAGAGTATAAGTACAGGATGATAATTTATTTTAGAGTAGTTTAAGAGTTGTACCTGGTTTCAACTTACGATATAAATGTTTTTCCAGCCTACTACAAGCTGACCAGTAACCTAACACACTAATACGCTAAGTGTCTAAGATAAACTTTTACGCGTGTAAAACCACGCAGCTCACCTTGGACAATTTTATTACTAAATAAAACCCATTTTTTATTTTTGCTACAGATAATAAAAGAATTGGAAGAAGTCATACATAAAGTTGGTTTAAGGCTTATATTCAGACGAAGACAAAACTATCATATTCTAAATTACGCCTTAACTTTATTTCAGTCAATACAATTAGTACACTTCCTTTGACTTGTAATCTAATACTTGTACATCAAAGCATATATACTATATAAGATATGAACGTGCACATACTAGATACATAGGGAGTAATAGCTACAGAGAGCAAATCGATGTTTAGTTTCTCCGAAGGCCTGGAATCAATGGTCTTTAAGTGAAGATTACTTTGAGTTTGTACATACATAAGTTAAATATCGTATGCATAACTATATTCATTGATTTTTTCATAAACATATTTGTTTTTAAAACATAAAAAACATATTTATATATTAATGCTTATTTATATCATTGTAGAGACACAAAAACATTTAGCACTGAATTTTTTCTGTGTCTCTATAATCTTTATCAAAATCGCAGGGTATTCTAATAAAAAGATTTAATTTTGATATAAGAAAAAACCTAGCTTTATATGACAGTTGAGATAAAAAGGGTGTTATACGAACAAATTAAATTTAAATTTTTAACTTCAATATCAGGGAAATGTGCACGAGTTCTAAGCGTGGCGCAACTTACCTTTTTCACATTACCACTGAATGCATGCGATAAGCTTGAGCGATTTATAAGCGATTGCAATCTATTGCTCCTGCGAGAGCAAGAGGTAATCTCTGTAACGCGTCTAACAACTCACCTATACTGTTACTGTTACAGTAACGTGTCTAAAAAGGTACAAAAAATGTATTTACATTGTTGCGAATTTAGGCATCAATCGGATTAAAATAATAATTGTAAATGTCGGAATAGACACTAATTGGATCTATTATTTTATCTCTCAGAGTCGCAGTCATGCTGAAAGCTAATTGAAAAATATTTATTTAGTATTTTCATATCGGTTCGAGTAACATTTCATTTTAATTATGATACCTACCTAAATTTTCCAAGTCCAATTGTTATCAAATTAATTGCTATCGACGCGACAAAGACAATTCTTTTATGATTTTAAAATTCAGACCACCAATTGTGTACAGAAAGTGTAGAAAAATAAAATTTTCAGTTGTTCGCAATCAACAACAGGCAGGGGGAACACAATTGCTCGTTTGTGACAACTGTCTTCCACCATTCAATTAAAGTAAATGGATTTGCTGAAATCCGATTAAAGTTTGCAACCTGGATAAACAGTATGCCGTTCTGGGCCAAACGTAGCTCCACCGGTGAATTATTAATTTCAGTAAAATAAATTACACAACTTTAATGACAAAATAAATTAAATTGATACACATTCGTATATTCGACAGGGTTCTTTCAATTGGTATATTGACATGAAACAAACAATAAATGTTAAGTGAAGTTTACCAAAATCTATTAGTGAAAACCACATCTAAATCGGATAAGCCATGTCTGGGATTAGCGTACACAAATGCACAGAAAAACAGACGAAAATTGATTTTTGAACGACATATACTCACTTTTACGCAATTAGTTAATACAAAGAAATACTTAAATAGTTGCTAACAATTTATGTTTAAGAAAAGTGTTTCATTAAGGAAATCTGTTTATTAATATGTGAAGCAAAAACTTTGCATCCCTTTTACGAAAATTGCGCGGACTCAGGAGTATGAAATTTCGCACACTTATAGTTTATATAGGGAAGGAGTGCAGAATGCAAATATTTTTTAAAATTATACATAAAATATACATTAAAAGGTTGCCTGGAAGAGATCGCTATAAGCGATAAGGCCACCTTTGCATACATTATTTGTTTTTGTGTATCATATTGTTCTAAAACGTATCTTCTTTTTTTGTGTGCAATAAAGCTTAATAAACAAACAAAAAGTTAAAAATTAAATTAATAAAAAAACATTACACACACTATCATGTATATCGTTAAAATCTGATGTGAATCTGATTGATTATATATTAATATTGTTTGTCTATACTGAATATCAAACATAAACATAATAAATTTATTAAAACTTTATATATATATATATATATATATATGACTTAAATTAATTATCGCCGATTTTGACAACTAGGCGACTACTAGTAATATTTATTCGCTCCAGACTTAAGCTTTTATCTTAAAATTGAATTGCGTTTTAATAAAAACATTTTCTTTAATAAACATAATGGAACCGAGGTTCGATGTAAAATTCATGGGTGTAAAATACTCTTTTTATGCGAGCACCTTTCAAGAAAATAACAGTCATTCGAAGACAAAGGGCTAGTAGCTTTTTCGTCACAATACAGTGAACGTATTTGGCGGTCCTACTAAGTAGGTACGCCTCTCCAATTTCGACATCTTAAGAGCGGTATAAATAGTAGCACCTTGGAAAAACCGAAAGTTTTCTTATTATTTAAGAGCTCGTCGATGTATAATGTATGAAGTAAGATTTATTGAGAGTGAATAAATGTGTGGTATAATTTCAGCGATTTCGTTTCTGAACTCCGCTTTTTATTTGTTTGTTTCGAAGTGAAATCACTTTATGCAAATAGCGTGAAAGAACGGTGAAACAATAAATATTACTTTTAAATGTTTTTGGCTCGGTTTGATGTTTTAAATGAAGAGACGACTCAACTGATTTATCGATTATTTTTATCTCTGTATGTACATGCTATATAAGCATGATGTGGAAAAAGGTCAGAAAATATGATCTTCAACTGAACAACGATTTTATAAAGCGTTCTTTTATTTTTTATAAATAAATTTACTATTCATTCTCGTACTTGCACTCGTGCGACTTTGGAGCAGGTTGTTGTCATTAAATAAAGCTATTGCCAGCCAACTGTAAATATACTCAGCATATTTCAAAATATACTATTATTGACATTAAAAATGTCGCAAGAGCGCGTACATAACTCATGACATAATAATTATGTCAAGAAGGATACACGTACAACAAAAAACGATGTGTCGTTGCAGAAACAATAAATTAGGGTCGTTAGCGCTGTATAACAAAACTTGGGTCGAGTAGTTGCCGAGAACTAATAAGTGTCTGTTCGCATTATCATACTGCAACCTACGTATGTCCTCTGTTATCCAGAGCCGTCACTGTTTCAGAGTGCTGTTTTTAGGCGATTTCGAAAAGGAGGAGTTCTCAATTCGCACCGAATTGTCATTTAGTCCCATACAAAGTCAATTGACTTTGGTTCAGTCGTTTTAATTTTATGAGTATTTTTGTCAACTGTTACGATGTTATTTTCATGATACTTTGTTTATGTGTACACTGATTACTTGAAGATTTCTCATTCGATTCGCGAGATTCTTTTCTCGTTCGATGAGGATGTGTTATCTACTAATTGCCTTAAAGTTAGTGCCAAATCAAATGTAACACTTCCCGTGACTTCCTCTAGAAAAAAACAACCCAAGCGTAGTAGGAATATCCTTACAATAATTTACCAGTATTCATTTAAGCTGTTTTTAATATTCAGTTTTATTTTGTTTAGGGCTTGGCACCGACTTCAAACGTATCAGAATGTAGCACATATAATAATAGTAGTTTATCAAAGTGGTAAGTTTGTTTGAATAAATAGATGTTCTAAATTAAATCTTTACTAAGTTATTTTTTGTTTATTAGTTTTGAAGTCGGTTTTTTTTTTACTCAATAGAAAGGCAGGCTGCTCATTAGCATAATACTAAGGTCTACAGTGTTCTACATTGATATCAAATACAGAAAAAGTTTCTGAAAGTCTGGTATAATAAATTCGTTCGTTGACGAAGGACTCGGACATGTTCGAGCCAGTCGAACCCAAATCACCGATAATTATAACTTTCCGCGATCTCTGCAACTTCATTGCAGTTTTAGTCCAGTTTTACACACTACGTAAATGAAACTTCACCGCTTGTGAATAAAAAAAAAATATATATATATTTATTATAGAATTAGGATTGTCAATAAAATTCTGATCTGATTACAAAAAAAGGATTAAGGTAAAGTCTCGGCTCAACACAACATACAATCTAATAGGAATATAGAGTAAATAAAGTAGTGATTTTGAGCTTGATTCATCTCGACGTATCAATCAAGGCCGTTGTCAAGACCAATAGGTCAATACACGTCCTGAAAAAAAGGCAGGCTGTCTGTTCCTATAAGCAGAAATGTATGGTAGAATATATATATACATATGAATATATATATACATATGATACTTATGCTTATACGCTTTAGTATAATGAAATATGTTCTTTTTTAACCGACTTCAAAAAGGAGGAGGTTACTCAATTCGACCGTATCGGGGATAACTTCGTCGTTTATGAACCGATTTTTATATATTTTTTTTTGTTAGAAAGGACATATCTTAGGTGTAGTACCATGATAAGGAAATCAGGATCTGATGATAGGATCCCAGAGAAATCAAGGGAAACCATCGAAAATCCGCATAACTTTATACTGGGTGCACCGATTTTGATGATTTTAAATTTAATCGAAAGTCCAGGTTTATTTTAAATGTGACCACACATATTTAAATTTCATCGAGATCTGATTACAACTTTTCGAGTAATCTTTGATAATGCGTATTTACTTGACTATTTTTTCGTCTTCCTACGTTGTATTACTTGTCGATGTAATCGAAGTCGGTTTTTTTTCGTTTGCTAGCAAATACTATTATTTATTTATTATTCACGAAATACTTTTATTAAAGAATAGGAAAAAATGAAAATCATGGTAAAATTCGAACTAGATTGAATCAGTCAGTCAAAGGTCTAATTTAATTTACAATATATTGTTTTTGTATATTTACTTAAGACCTTAGAAAATGTATTTAGATTAAAATATATATATTTATATTAATAATCATAGTGGCCATAAATCAATTCCGATTATCAATAAATAAAAAAACAATGATTTTTATTTAAAAGACATACATACATAGCTAAATGTTATCAAAATCGAATTTCAATTGACTAAGTAAATAAATTGATCAGTCAGACTTTTCAATAGTTTGTATTTTCAACGTAAATTGTATTACGATTTCGTCTAAAGCGAGGTAATAATGGGAACGAGTTCTAATATATCACGTGTCAAGTCGCGATAAGAGTGCCCAACCGGATTTATGTTACCGATTTCTTAATGATACCGGGATATGGCTATATATAAGGGCTAATTTCGGTTATTTATTTACAATAGATGATAGTGGTCTAGGAATGTTTTAATTATCTTATCTGGTTTATATATTACGAGATATTAAGCTACCTTATACTAGACGTTCCTTAGTTATTGATTGTTCATTTATACGGTTCTTTCTGTTAAGCTATGTTAATGAATCACTAACTTAATTATTTGCCTACTTTTTACCTACCTTAACGATAGATTTTAGTTTCAAAACTTACAATTTTCTTCAACGTTTGTGATGTGTGTGTAAGAACGATCAATTGATATAGTATTACTACTTATTACCACATTAAGTAAACTGAGCTAAGAGAAAAATACGATAATTTTATTATAACGTGTTTCAAATAGTAATTGTGATAAATAATTTGTTTTTGTAAGAGGTTTCTAAAAAAGTTTCTAACTCAAAAAAAATTTCAACGAAATCAAAAATTTTGTTTAGTATTCTTTTATTTATTGTTATTATTCTACTGCGAAAGTATATTTATTCACCAGAATTTTTTTTGTAGCTACTTTATTTAAAATTAAATAATGCTTCACACACAACGGCCATTAGTAGTATTTTACCCTGTGTCGGAAGTCCGGAAATACATACAATACACAAGCACAATCGCCAAGACCAACACATTTATGGCATTGGCCATTTCTAATGACAAAAGTTTGTCATGTGCGGGGATCGAACCCGCGACCGCTAGCGCAATAGTCAGTCAGTAGATCGCTGAATAAATGGGTAAAATTATTATTAAAAGCATAAAATTAAAACAATAAAATGTATCTTAGTTTTATTTATCTGTCGCTGTCAAATTGTCAGGCATGAAACTGAAGGATAATTCAAATCATTTTCTCTTTGTTTATGTCTCCGACTGCGAGTTACGTACGATGTTGCATAAAATTTCGAAGGACTACCGTATAGATATTTTTAAGTGTACAGTACATAATGTTTGATATTGTTTCGATTTATTTCGCTGTCTTTGTGTAATTATTAAATTTTTATCTTGTTCCAGCTTTTTCAGTTGATTTTCTATTAGTTGTTCTTCACGCAGGAGGGTTTTTTGTTTTTGTTTTATTATCATTATTATTATTTTATTTACTGTATGTGTGTGTATGAGATATTAATATTGACCAAAATTGTGATAATCCTATAAAACATAAGTACAAGAACACATTGTGTGATGGGGGTCTTGTGCGTGGGATCACTAGTACACGCGTATAGAAACAACAGTCTGTCCTCAGTTCTTACCGATATTTTGTTTATGATCACTATTTATACGAGTAATTCGACCGGACTATATTGAATAAGACAGATTCGCATGAAATAATGGCAAGAATTATTCCCCTGTGAAATTGTCATTATGGTTATTTGAGCAAAAAAAATGAACCAGAAAATTGATCATTTTAATTGAAACTACGAGTCTGCAATTAAATAATTTAGGTTGTATTTATTTTCTTTTTCGAAATATTCAACTGCAAACGGCACAAAATTATTATTATCTAACCTAATGGAACTCAGTCTATTAATTTTTTTTCACAAAAACCACTGTTACAATTATATGAGACATAGCAAGTATACCAACGCAGTTTGTGTTCAGACATTTAAAAAATTAATTTGTCAGGTTTCTGTACACAAACAGATCAGAAATGTATGATGAACTCGTCGTTTTATTATAGGAAACCCGACGGAAAACCCTGTCTTAACGCTCGTAAAAATAAATCTATGTTGCTTAAGAGGATCAAATTTATGTCAATAAAATAAATTCATGTTTCTATCTATTAAGGACCTTGCTACAGACAGATGTATAAGTGAATTATGATATTTATATGTTTATTGTTTTGTTACGTTGTATTCGCTATTTGAACTAATCCACTCTGAATCTAAAACTGACATAAGGTGAACCTTACGTAACAAAATTATATTTTTTGGAAGGATTTAGACCAGCTTGCACTTCATTGCTCTAATCCGCGCCGGTTGCTGACATGGTATAAAAACCTATTTATCGTTTCTAGTAAGTAGTTAGTGTTGACAATGTTAAATCAAAGGACCTAAACGTTTTGACGTATAGATCATCTTTGTTATTCGCGAGATCCAACTTATCTCAAAGTATACGTGATTATTTTTGTATTATTGATATTGATACCTTAATACCCACAACTACTAGAATGTAGTATGTGAGTTTATTACATCAATTGTTCAACAGTAGCTGAAACTTAGTATCTTCGTTACCAGCTTCTAGACGTTAAGTGAATCACAAGTTCTTAAAACACTTTATAGTTGACATTACAGCGAGTGTTCGAAGTGGAATAGACTCGGATATCGTCTACATAAAAGTTAACAACTATATAAAGTTTATAACGTGCCATCAATAGAAGACACGTATAGAGTAAATATTTTATGGCATTTTTTTACTACCGCGCCACACGAGTTGAGTGTTCATCGTGGAAACCGTAATACAATGGTCCTGTTATCGGCGATATTATTATGTACCTTAATAACACCTGCAGTGTTAGTACGCTGTTTGTGAATGAACTTCGTTTAATTTGTGTTTGTACATATCTTAAAATTACTATCGTATTTCACTTCATCTAATGATGAAAGGCAAACCACTGTTCAGGCAGATAAAGCTCTTCAATATAGTATTTTTCTTCTTTATATCAAGTAACATTTAGGATAGTTCACATAATATCGATGAAAAAAATTTAAAAATATTTATTTTGGTACAAATTATACATAGTGATACAGCGTTGTAGATCAAATATATTATTCTCAATAATTACATATTAATTTGTATTATATAATGAGAACCTTTCGAATAATAAATGGCTTCACGAATGGAATCCCCGTTACTGGGAGATTGAAACGGCTGAGTCTCTTGCCGATTCTTCTCAGCTAAAGGCTGCATTCCAAATATACGGTAGTGTAACATCGTCTACATAAAATAAGCAAATTTAATAATACTTAAAAAAATTAATAACTGAAATTAACAACTCATTTTTGTATGAATGATTTATCCTCTTTTGTTTTATTCTCATTTTCTCTTGATCGTTATGAACATTTAAATGTCCAAATCTGTCACACATTTAGAAAATATTCCTTTGCACAGCTCCATCAGCTTACGTTACTCTCATTGCATAAATAAGTTATATCATTTAAATTTTGGATCATTATTCAACTTTATATTTTCGGCACAATTGAAGTGACGAGCGAGCACGTCTGAATTTAATTTGGGAACAGAGTTTTGAATAAATGTTCTAATTATGCTACTAACGAACTGTCCGGTATCCTCGCAAATTTTCATGTGTAATCGTTAATTTTACATTATTAATTATTATTATTTCAAATAACATATGCAAATCTCACAAACGCTATTTATTTACGTGGTAGGTGGGGTCACGAGGTGGTATCCTCGCATATTTGAATAGTGCTATTACTTAAACCTGTAATCTCATTAATAAATAAATTCAAGATACTACGAAACGAATGTAAATGAGATACCATAATCTAACTTATGTAGAATTAATGAAACACATTTTATATCAAATAAGTTAAGATAAAAAAATCCCAGATACATTTTTCGTTGAAACCTTTTTGGTACACAGTTATCGTTAAAAATATTTCAATATTGTTCTATTCATTACATCTTTTTATTCGAATATATGAAATATTGTTCTACTACATGTTGATATTCGAATAAATGAAATATTTTTTTATGTCATGTAGCATGTTCATTAAAAAAAAAAAAAAAAAAAAACAAAACAGTCAACTATGTCAACATAATTTAAAAAATATCGTGACACGCAAGTGTTTATTACAGCTCTATAAAAGGTTTATGTGAGGCGATATGTGTAGGCAATTGTATGGGTATTTGTAATAAACATTTACTTCCTTTTCAAAAAAATGCGTAGTAAATTTCATAAAGATGTAGATTAATTAAGGACCTTTTGTAGTTAATCGGATTGTTATCATTTCATTGGAGTTTACTCTTTAAGAAAGTATATAATGCTCGCGATATGAAAAAAAAATATATGGAGAGTAAAAGTGTTTGAAACAACGAAACAACAATGTCGATGTGAGTGACAAAGTCACAGCGCTTTTAGTAATATCAAGATATGGTTGTAATAGTACACCAGCATTTACTGTACCAAAAAAATGGCAAGTGTCAATTTATGATTTAATTTTAGAGTTTCATTGTTATAATTAATTAGAATTTGATTTGATTCACATAAGAACGATCGAACTCTATAGAGGTATTTAAATTATGGTAACCCTTCTTAAAAAATAAACTTCAATCACAACACACAACATGACATAAAACCTTTTTTTTTTACTGATATTTAAATTAATTGAGGTAGGACATAGCAGGAAATTTCCGGACCAAAATATGGAGCAGCCTGACGGGGGTAGTACCTCGACCTTACAGAAGATCACAGCTAAACAATACTGCTTTCAAGCAGCGTTGTGTTCCTGTTGGTGAGTAAGGTGACTAGAGCTCCTGGGAGAAATTAGAGTTAGGGTCGGCTACGCTCTTGTGATGCTTCTGGTGTTGCAGCGTCAATAAGCTACGGTAATCGTCTACCATCAGGTGAGCTGTATACTTGTTTGCCAACATTGTTAGATAAAAAAAAAAATACGCATCGTCTTGTCGTGACCTGGTTGAATACTAATTAACATACGACTATTAACGTAATTTAATAGCATGTAAAATCAATAATGTGTGTTAAAATTCTGTATATCAACATTTAACTTTGCAACGTTTTCATAAAACAATTTCCTTTTTGTAGTATATTTTTCGTAGCGTATTGAAACAATATAATGATAGCCTTTTTCGTTCAAAAAATACATTTATAACGAATGAATAGAAATCATTATAAGGACTTTGGTCCAATGCACATAAAAATTGGGATCCAATTAGACTAATGGCTCCCGAAACTATAAAGATGCGAGGTTGTGTATAGGTATGATGAGAAAAACATTTTAGAATACATAAAGTATAACTTCATTAATGTCATAAGCATTAGCGGCCAGAATTAGCTTAAAAAAGGCGGGAAGTAGTAAAAAAAGCTCAAAATATTAACTAGAGTTATATGTATGCAGAAAGGTCTCGGAGGGCTATTTACAATAATAATAGGTATGAGATTCTCAATTCGACTGTTTTTTTTTTTGTTACCTCATATTTTTTTACTGAGTGTGTTGATTTTTATAATTCTTTGTTTAATCGAAATCTGACGCTCATTGTATATCGGTCTTCCCGTATGTCGTATCCGGTGTCGGTTCCATGTAATTTTGATCGAAACCTGACGATCAAACACAATAAGTTTTTCCTAATGTATTACACAATTATATTATTACAATAGAGAACACACACAACAACATTTTAGCATCGCGTACTTTTAGGATTACCCGCTAGATTGTTAAAATGCAAACCATTCCAAAATTTTGCATTAATCACATGCATTATTTTGAAATTGCTTTGTTTTCTGCCTGATAAGAAAATAGTAGTGAAAAATCAGACCTTGTCCCTGAAGTGAGATGCAGTAGACATAAAAACAGCTCAATATTATCATGTATCATGTATCATTTAACACATTGGAATAAGAAAAGTGATCAGATATGATTGAACAGTAATTAGAGTAACTAATTGTGTTTAAACTAGATTATGAGTTCAACCTTGCTCCTTTATTCAGTTCACCATAAAACAGGTTATTCTAATAGTGTTTATTAAGAGTAGTCTTTGTTTTATCAAAATGTTAGTTTTTAGATTGATTAAAAATTTAGAATAATGTAGAATTTTGCTTAATTCTTTGTAATCTTGTTTAGCCTATGTCACACGTTAACACGTCATACGTACAAATTTTATACTCAACAAAGAGAAAGACATTTGAAGGAAAAAAGGGTCAGGCCTAAACAACTGACACGCGTATTTGCTTACGTTTTATTAACATATACATGGGCCACGCAAGATTAAGGCTATTTCCCTACTGTTTACGACAAATCATACTAACAAAGAAATAATATCTTCCACGATCTTAACGATGTGACAGTAGTATGAATATAATATTGTACTGTCCATGTATTTTGGCATCTATTAGTATTTGTTTTAAGGATGTTTTGTTAGCTGTTAGTTGTATATTTAGGAAAGATATTATAATAATAATTCTGAAATTATTATCGCTTATGTAGTTATATATATATTCTGTCTTTCCAAGTCCATACAATCACTGTAGAACTATATCGTTGTACGAAGGCTGCAATCGGTTGGGACAAACGTGACTTTGCACAGAAAATAGTAGCATTCTATTTATATATTTATCACAATTGTCGTTCACTAGCTTTATATTGCACAGTATATCTAGTCGAATGTCAGCCTTAACCAGTTGACGAATGGGAGCGCCACACAACTTTAATTAAAAATAGTCACGCGATCCTATTTGCAGGCGCACGAGCGGGTTTTTGTTTAAATTTTCACTATACTAGGCTTTTATTAAACGCCTCTATTTGACTTGTTGATTTGTGTTTTTTTTCGCAATAATGCTTAGAAAAAACTTCAAATAAACGGAATGAAATTCAATGTTGTTACATTGTTTTTTTTTCGATTCAGTTCTTGGAATAGATAATAAATAGTAGGCCAAAATAAATTAAAAAATACATAAAGAGAGAGAGAGAAAAAGGTCATTGTCAAAGAGAAATGACACAGAAATTTATTAGATTATTTTGATAGTTTTCCTCGTGCAGGGTTCTAAAATATCTTATCTGATAAGGCTTATCATATTTACAACAACTTGTTTTAAAATATTGAGTACAAGTGTTAAAAACCATATTTCATGGGGCAAGCCCCTATGAAATATGGTTTGTATGTACTATATTTTTTAACTGAGTAGTGATTTTTATGATTCCCACGACATTTTTACAATGTTAAAGTATGCATATCAAAATTTTCACCATAATTTATTTATGTCACAAGACGGACCAACTTCGAAATACTATCGAGACACTTTCATAATTTACTCAGTATTAAAAGCTGCATAAAGCCTTATTTAACGGAGATAAACTCGAAAGCTTCGGCCGCGCGATATCCTATGATCTTCTCATCTTTATTCTATGATATGGAGGTAAGTTCATTTTGTGTATTATTTAGGCATTCAGCGGTTATATTAGCAGTGATGAATGACTACATATTTTGATATACTCATATTTTTATCATATTGTTTTATTTTTATTTGACATAAAACCAAGCCAAACTAACATTTTCACATTGCATAATTCGTATTTGTAGTGTATTTGTTTTTAATAATAATTTTCGCAAAACAAATTTATGATTCTTGCGAATCGAGTTGTACAATATGAGGAGTATTAACTCATAAATTATATGTTAGTTTAAAAGAGCGGTTAATTTTAGCATAATATAATTAATCGCTATTTATATATTTTATATTGACTCCTAGGACAATACTTTATTTGGACATGACAATTAATCTTGATAACAACGCGTTAACGTTGTGGTCACAGCAACTGGCTGAAATGCTAGCGATCGCGGGTTTTATCGTCACTTGTGATAAGCTTTTGTTTAGAGTACAGAAATTTAGGATTTTTATGCTGGTCTGGGCGTTTGTGTTTGTGCTGTTGGAGTTTCGAAACCCACGATACGTACACTACTGAGGGCAGTTTATTGTGAATTTATTTCTGTTATTCGTAATTATTGTTTACTTCTGATCTAAATAAAAATATAATTCAAAGTTAAAGTTAAGAAAAAAGTGTTTTATAAAGTTAATTTCATATTTTATAAAACACAAGCAAACATTTTAACCAATATGAGTAATTTCTAACCTAACGTTTGAATATTTACAAAGATTATTTCATGCGAGCTTTGAATACCTCACTTGGAAACTTCGATTTGATTCTATTATGAAGTACATGTATTCAATAAAGCGGAGAGCTCAAAGCAAATACCAATTCAAACAAGAAGGGTAGATAAGAAAGGCATTTTATATTTAGGAATGCAAAAAATTGTTGCGAAAAATTTAATTCAAACAAATATTTCTAGGAAATTATAAAAATTTTGATTTGTATTCCTTTATTTAAATAAAGAATTTACTATATTTAGACACATTTTTGAATCACCTGACCGCCAGCATGCAGCGAACGCGCATTCCTGGTCATCATCTACAGCCTTCTCAGCGATCTTGGCACAGCACACTGCACTTCGGCCGGTCAGCAAGCAGACACGCACTTCTCTCCTGGTCGACGCAGCAGCCAGCCACTACGCAGCATTGCACCACTCCGACTCACTGAAGCATATGCAGCATCACCGCTGACGTACAAAAGTTTTGGGGTGCGTGAAGACAGGGTGTGATCACGTCGGGGTAACCAGTTTGAGGAGTTAAGGATCAGGGTGTAAAGTTCCTCACCGACCATCATCAAGATTTTTGTACATTCTGACTTTCAAGTTATTTGAAGTGGTCTGTATTTCCTAAGGTTTTATATCAAAGAACGTGTAGAACTAACCAAATAATATTTAAAATATCTTCTGGACTGTGCTTTGATATAGATTTTAAAGTTTTAAGTTAATTAAATAACCAATTATTCCATCTCTTTATTAGGCTTTTGTTAACATCAATCCCTTATCAGCTTTAATTTAAGAGCACTCTGTTTAAATATTATATTATTCGATAAATTTTCGAGCAATCACTGAACTAAGGTCCAATAAATGTTTTACTCGATAAATAGAGGACTTAACAAACTAATTAGTACTGAAGTGTATTCTGTGACCCGTTTATTATGTGTATGTAGTATAATATACCAGGGACAAAAACTTCTAAAAAACACCGATTTTAGTGTCAATCAAATTCATTTGGTTTGTTAGTTTGTCCCCGCTTGCAAAATTTTGAAGTATATAATTATATTATTAAAAAATTATAATATCTGTAGTTTATGAAAGTATCGAATTGAATATATGATACGGTGCACTAAATATTTTTCACTTTAAATTGTTAAGCTTGTTTTTCCCTTTTTACTAGTTATTTGTAGCAGGCAAGTTTTTAGTTTTTTTCTTTTTTTTTTAATTCTACTAAAGACGTTTTCGTTTATTATTAATAAATAAGGACCTTTTATGAACCTAAGTTTGTTTTCTAAGTAAAGCAATGCGGTGAGTTCAGTTTGTTACTGTGTTAACTTTCCGCAGACGTTGGACCTCTTCTAAGGAATTTTGGTCATGTCGCCGATACAAAAACTTATTCATGTCAAGAAAACCGATGACACGATGAAACCAGTCCATCTAATGTTTTTACTCGGCTTAGAACCAAGTAAGCTTGACCCCTTGTAAATATGTGTGAACCAAACTAGACGACGGCTTGATCGAGTGTAGTTTCGCCAGCAAAATATCAGAGGTGACATTCACCGTTCAATTTCTTCTTGCCCTCAACGTGTGTCAAAGTCCACCGCACACGGCTCAATTTGTACACCTATCCCTCTTTGATTTTCGTCAATCGTTGGGTCATCGAATTCTAAAAACACTGCTTGCGGCAACTTCCCTGTGTTTAGTTCTTTGTTGATCACGCATAATGGAAGATTCACGCGACAGCTGCGCAACAGCTGTCTTTTAGGTCTTCTAATTACAAAGATATCATATTCTAAAACGTTCTCCAAAACACGCTGCATCTTATGGTATAAGTATTATTCCGATCAATTTAGTATTTTACCCTGTATAACCGAACAAAAAACCGGCTATCTAATCATCAAAATAAATATCAAATTGGTCTCTACGAAGAGTCGGCCATTCAATACTTTGGACAACACCTATAGCACCATTAACTAGGCCGAGATTAACATTGATGTTACAGCTTAACATTGTTCGCGATCCAATCACAATACACACGGAATTCATTACGGACAAACGACAAAGAAAAATAATAAATTAAGAAAAAAATACTAAATTTACTTTATGAAATAAAAACCAAATTAAGAAAAATTTAATGCCACATAAAATAATATGTAAAATCCTTTGTATCATTTTATTTTTGTAACACAAAAATAACCACACACGTAAACATTTTTAATATCATATGAAAAACCCGTTCTAGCGGGGATCGAACCTGAACTGCAACTTATCCTGTCGGTGCTTTAGCCAATTAACAACCGGGACCGATGGCTTAACGTGGCGGAGAGACCCACAAGGACTGCACAACTTTGTGTCCGTTTGTGGCATCGTAGCTCTCGAACCGATTGAGGGATTTATATACGGCTATTTAATGTAAAAGCGTGTTTTATACATTTACATTATGTAAAATACCTAGAATTACAAGTTAAAATGTATATTGCTTCTGTATGAATTAGGTATACATTCGACCGTGGCTATCAAGGATACTCTTATCGAACTCCCCGTAAAAAGGCTACGTAGATAACGGTCTTAACGGTAACGATAATTTCTGGAATAATAATAATTTTAGGTATTTTATGTTACCATTTAACAGCTACATCCGAAATTGTAATTCCGTTCACGAATATTCGCATAAAGTAATAATTGTGTTCGCTCGCAAACGAAAAAAAAACCGACTTCAATTACATTGACAAGTAATACAATGTAGGTAGACGAAAAAGTTGTCAAGTAGATCTCGATGAAATTTAAATGTACACCAAGTAAAAAGTTATGTGGATTTTTTTTTTTTTTTATGTCACTGGGTCGGTATACAAGCGTACGGCTCACTTGATGGTAAGCGATTACCGTAGCTTATAGACGCCTGCAATACCAGAAGCATCGCAAGTGCGTTACCGACCTAATCCCCAATCCCCCCAGGAGCTCTGGTCACCTTACTCACCAACAGGAACACAATACTGCTTGAAAACAGTATTATTTTGCTGTGATCTTCTGTAAGGTCGAGGTACTACCCCAGTCGGGCTGCTCCATATTTTGAGCATTCGATTTTCGAGGGTTTCCTTCGATTTCTCTGAGATCTCATCATCAGATCCTGGTTTCCTTATCATGGTACCACACTTAGGATACCTCCTTTCTAACAAAAAAAGAATTATCAGAATCGGTTCATAACCGACGAAGTTATCCCCGAACATACATAAACTATTTTTTCGTAAAAAGGAGTAAGTTTTATAGGTATTATTATAGAATTTAAGCGAAATGGGCAAAATAGTTTTAATATCCCTGACTACGATTAGGGCCGGATTTAGAGGTCTGAAGGCCCCGGCGCAGTGAACGAGTGGCCCCAAACTATTTTCCAAATGACATTGCAATTTTTAAAAGGACAATTTTTAAAAGGTAAAACGTGAAAAAAATATAAAAGAAAAAGTTGTTTACTAAAAAAAAGTAGTGATAAAAAGTGTATACTAGTCTTAATTTGATTTTTTTTCGAAGACTGTTGTGAGGTCTCCTCTTTTATGGAGGCCCCAGAGCTGTAGCGGTTGCTCTCCCCTACACTCGGCCCTGACTACGATCCTTGCCTAAACTAAACATATATTAATATCAAAATAACATAATAATGGATTCCATATTCATAATATAAGAACGCATTTCACAACACGTGTTTACTTATATGTAATACGCATGCATATGGCGTCCCTAAAAGGACGAGTCATTTGTAGCTACCAATTTCAACCTTGATATAACGGTCTTCGTCAGACATTGACTAGTGTAATAACCTCCATAACGCTCAACAACGTTCCGGTTTAGTTGATAAACAAAATACCCCGATGACACATTTTAGCGTAAGCTATAACTAGAACTTCGATACAACACATACCTAACTATCCGTACTGAATAACTAGCTATAGTCTATCGTTCCAATAACAAATAACTAAGAATTTTCTAACAAACTGTTGAACGTGAGCTTTCTTGAGTAGAAATATATTGAGATATTGCACTGACGCATGAAATATATAATCTCATGCGTCAGTGCAGTATATATGATGTAATATTTTAAACACATATGCATATTGATAGCAATCCGGCCATGAAATAAATTAATTCACTTGTTTGCTCTCATTCAAATAACATCTATATATTAATACGTGAAGATAAAACTTTGTACCCCTTTTTACGAAAATTGCGCGGACGGTAGAGTATAAAATTTTGCATACTTATAGTTTATATATAGAACGCGGGCAGAATGCTAATATTTTTGTAAAATTATGCATAAAATGCATCAAATCAATAATAATAATTAAAAAAAACACAATACACACACTACTAAGTATTTGACACACATATATACTCTTTTGTTTTGTTTAATAATGTTACAGCTTATAATTTAAATTATTTATGGTTGGATTTCGATCACATGGCGACCACTAGTAACTGTAGATATGAAAACGTCAAACACCTCACCCTCAACAGATCTGACTAGGTTTTATTCTCTTGTCGGCAGTCCGGAAACCTTCTTCAATTTTTCTTTAAAATATTATATTAACAACACCCACGGGCTCGTAGTTGCCCGTACCATTTGTACTATATAAAATATTTGTTTTATTATCGGCGTGCTTTATAAATAGTTTAACTTCAGACCAGCATCAGCAATTCTAAAACTGCCTTGAATAGACATTCATATATTCATAGACAGTAAATAGTGCTTATTTATTTAGTTAGGCTCAGTCTGTCACAAGATTTTTATAAGCTGTAAGCTGATATAAGATTTGGTTTTTGAGATTGCCTAGGATGCGGGTGTAAATTTGTTTGATGATTTTTGTAAAAAATATACTAGCTACGTCAGGTTTCAAACAAAACGCAGAATATATAGAAAATATTTTGTACCTTTATATACATACAAGAAAATAACGTATATTTCTTTTAATTTTCACTCAATTATTTGGGTAGTTATCGAAGTTATTTCTGAAATCTATCGCGTACACTATTTACACTTATCTTTAAAAGTAAATCATAAGTATAATAAAAATACATAGTGGAAGAATTTCGTAAAAAATTAAAAGTGAAAATTTATCTAAAGTATATTTACACATTTTTATATTTTTTCATAAAAATATATTTTTACAAATTTTGATTTATTTGTCAAGATTAATTGTTAGAAATAATTAAAACAGATAAAAAATATAGGACACATTTATGAGCCATAAATACATTTTTGACATATTTTGAAAGGAAAATGCATATAAATGTACATAGTAAGAGATCCGAGCTAGAGAAAAACTTCACCCATCTGCTTAAAGGATTAGGTTTTATATTTATCTAAATAATATTATAGAAAAATAATTGTGAAAAGGTTGACTGAAAATCCCAGTCAAGCTATTTTTAATTCAAATAATAAGTATCTAATAAATAACTGAAAATCCCAGTCAAGCTATTTTTAATTCAAATAATAAGTATCTAATAAATAAATCTTTCATTCGAAGATTCCGCAATGCTTGGAGACAAAAGTCTTCGAGCAATGCGTCCTGCCTGTGTTAACATACGGAGCCGAGACGTGAACACTGACGAAGGGACTGGTCCACAAATTTAAAGTCGCTTAACGTGCAAAGGAACGGGCTATGTTTGGGGTTTCTCTCAAAGATAGGATTAAAAATGAGACTATCCGTGAGAGAACGAAAGTAACCGACATAGCCCACAGAATTAGCAAGTTGAAGTGGCAGTAGGCTGGTCATCTGTGTCGCAGGACCGATGGCCGTGTGAGTACACGGGTCCTAAAGTGGAGACTGCGTCTTGGCAAACAGTGTGAGATGTCCTCCGAGCTCCGGCCCGTTGAACCGACGATCTATTGAGACGACGATTGCGGAAAACCGGGATGTCTGGCACGAGCTTGGTGAGGCCTATGTCCAGCAGTGGACTGCAAAAGGCTGAGCTGACTGACTGACTGAAATCTTTCATAACAATGAGCGCTGTTTCATCGCGAATACGAATGGCGGTTGCCGGGTTTAATATAGACTGGTCAAGATTTATCCAGTCAACTGTATCGCGATTTACCCTTAACATACTAAAGAAGATGAGTATTTAATTTTTATCCATTAAGCAGATGGGCGAAGGTTACGTCTAGTTCGTATCTTAGAGTAATACGATTTTATCTTAGTCATAAATCGCATAAGCTTGAAAAACAAAACAGAATATATTTTGCATATTCAGGGCAAAAGTACATTCTTTATATTAATATACTTCGAAGTCGGAGTTTTGTGAGGAACGTAGGTCGTTAGTTAACATTCAGTTTTCTAGTGCTAAGTTTGTGAATAATTCACTCCTTGTTGGACGACGAAAGAAATGTTACATCTCTTGGCTTGTCTCTTTTATGTCACAAAATAAATTTTGAGGGATTTATAGCTGCACTTGAGTAGACATTGGTCCTTTCTCTACATTTACTTTTCCCAGAATTGTATTTGTAGCAACATTTTCAGTTTGTTACAACCATAATGCAATGTCTAAAAAAATATTTAACATAAGAGTGATGTTTTGTGTAGAAAGTAGATGAGCTATGAACGTGGTTGATTCGGATCAGATTAGTCATTAATCACTGGTGATGATGCAAATAGTTTTATGCAGATACTAAATTTTTCTTGCAATTTCACCTGCGTTGACAGTTTGTCTCCTACAGGTGGTGGTATGATGTGGGTGATAAAGTTTTAAATAATAAAATATTTAAGAACTTAAATAAAATATGGAGAATATAAAATCAATTCTGAAATTTCAGAGTTTATTCGATGGCAAGCGAACCGTTGAACAAATCTCGCTCATAATAAACTAAAATTTAAAGTATAAAACAATATTTAAAACGTATATATATATCGTCACTCACCCACTCGTCACCCAAACATTGTTATAGACATAGATCCTTCGAAGGGTTAGGCAGTAAATACGAAACCAATCGAACGGAAACGATTCCACTTACTTATATTTGCGAAAGATATAACACTTAGCTGTAATGATTATAGCTGCCGTTTACCCAACAAAGTCAAAAGAACTTCCTTAATTGGATGGAGACCAGGTGCTTCTTCGAATATTAAGCATTACCTGTCTAAACATATGGTTTATTTCAGCTTGTTGTGTAGACGTGTTTACGATTTTGTTTACGTGGATTATTATTATTTCTAAGTATAATTACGTACGTACGTTGGATTTAACAAAACGAGAACTATTAATTGGCTAAGTTGTGTTCCCTTTTGTGAGTGAGATATGTATTTAATCTATTTTCATAAAAAAATCTTAGGACAAAACGGATCATATTTAAGAATAAATAATTTAAATTTCGTACTGGTGGCATACCATATATTAATCATAATAATGATAATGCATTTGTCTTTGCGATGTAACTTTCTTTAATTTTGATTCGTTCTTACGAAATTGCTGTTTTACATATTATACCAAAAATTTTCGTGTTGCACATATGACGTTTTTCATATGATTTCTGCAAATATACTTACCAATATCTTAATAACACCAACCCGCGGGCCCAGCGTGGTGACTATGGGCAACACACACGAATTCACACCATTTTTGGCGTGAACTTGTGGAGGCCTATGTCTAGCAGTGGACTGTGATAGGCTGAAATGATGATGATGATGATGATAATGATCTTAATAAACTTAGTATAATATTGACTTTCATAAACTCATTCACGTATAAACTGTACACCATACAAATGTGCTTATATGATCTTTACAATTATAATAATATATATAAATAAGAAAATTAAACTATTCAAAACAAAAAATATGTTAATTTTGTTTCTAGTCATACATTAAAAGTTTAAAGTAGTTTTTTTTCCTACATTGCCTTCCTACATTTCCTACATTCTTAATCGATTTCAACTTAACAACTTTGTTATTTGCACTCTACTTGATTATCAAAGTAATAACTACAAACAGCTATGACCTGGTGACGTTTAACTCAAAATATAATAATTACGGAGTTCTATAATGCCTATATCTTGAAAATCTATCATCATTCTAGAAAAATTCCGAAACACTAGGTTACATAAACATATGTTTGTATGTATACAAAATGCATACGAAAAACCAAATTAACATTAAACATCGCTCTCTACTCATTCGAAACGCAAACTATAGATTCCGAATAAGACTGAACTTTTACTGAAATTGTTTCTGTTAATAAACAATTTTTTTTTACGAAAAATAGAATGACATCTTTATACTAAATCGTATCAAGTTTTTCGATCAAAAAGAGCACAAAATATAAATAGGATATGTATCTTAGGACCTCCGGCGCATCGACCCGATAACCCGTCGTAAACACTCATCAGGCTTCCCCCAGCTTAGGACAAATTCTTTTGATCTTATTTAGGTTAAATCTTTCGATTTATATGTTAATTTACAAATTTGAATCTGTTGCAGATTCATTGAGTGTGTTACATTTTAAATTTGAATCATAAACTTTGATTTGATTACTAACTTTTTGACTTTTATCGTATATATGTATATTTTATAAAATAAATAAATGACAAATTCATATCTACAAATACACACTGTTGAAAGCCATTAAATGTGAAGCATTTCTTTATTTATTTGATTCTATATTAATGTGATTATAATTAATTGTATTGGATTTCAATTAGTATAAATATACCTTTTTTTAACAATTGAAATTCAAAATAAATAATATCTGATCAGATCTTTCTCTATATCTTTCATAAATCTATATAAGTCTGTATAAATTTTAAATCGAGAAACATTTAATTTTAAACTATATTAAAGAAAAGTTTGATACAACTTTCTTAATAAATATTAGATATTATTTTTAAAATCAAGTATAAATTGTATGACCTTATTATTATTATATTAATTTTATTTTAATTTTTTTAATTATTTATTTTCTTTATTTAATTTAAGATAATTATTTTTAAACTTAAAACTAAATTAGTATTTATGTTTAACCTATATATAATGGAATCAACATGGTATTTACCGGTTACATTTCCTCTACCTTTCGATATAATTTAACATCAACGAACAGTACTAAGTTAAGAAGCATACATAGAGTAAATAGCTAAGTATAGACGTAAATCATATACCGGCATATATTAAAATTATGACTTTTAATTTTGAAATGACAGTCTCAAGACATGCAAACGAGGAAGTAAATGGAGTTTCTTTTGCGCAGCGCAAATTTTATCGAGGACTCGTAATTTTCTTTGATCCCTCATCTATATTCAATGATCCAAGGATCGTAACGCTTCGTAAGCGAATTCATTATATTTGTGTGCTCTTATACCTAAATCTTACGGACCAATCTCTCCGTTTTACCTTATTTATTATATTAGATTTATTTCACTTTCTTGGTCTTAATTTTTTTATCGGCCCCTCATGATATTTTCGTTAGTTATTAAATAATCCATTTTTCAATGTCATAGACTGCTAACGACCAAATCCTAATCCTTCCTAACCGTTAACACACCCTTTTTTGGTATCGCGGGGCAACCCATTTACGGGTGATATCCAGGATGCCTGGGTAGGCATTCCTAGACCGTATGTCCGCTTCAGCACTTGGGGGTTCAATACCAACCAAAACCCCTGCGGGAGCCCTCAGTCGCTTTAATTGAAGGGTCCCGGATCTGCAGGCAACAGGATCCCACAAGCGACAGGCTGGCCTCGGCGAAAAGGCCAGACTTCTCCTCCATGGGGACTATCCGGCTCACCTCTGAATAATCCCGACGACGTCGTGCCTAGGAGAACCTGGTCCCTATCCCGGCCCGACACAGACACAGCGGCGTTACTGGAGACACATTAAGTAGCCCCTACTATGCACCCCCGTTCGTCGTCTGCGGATGGAGGCCTCGTCGGCGGCCTCCTCTCTCATCCGCTTATCACTCTCCTTCTGGGACATATATTAATTCGCTGAGGTTAAGATGTTTGTCTCCCTTTTTAGAAAAAACCTCACCATTACTCCAGTCAAATTATATATCATTTTATAGATAAACTATTTTTTTAATAACACTTTTGTTTTTGTAAATTAATTAATTATTAAAATTATATATATGACGGCTTTAATTTTGAGACAACGTCAGCATGATTGACGGTCGGTTAATTTTTTACTTATTTAGTGAGAATTATTCACACGGGTATTGCTAGTACTATACTATAACACTAATTATCACATCATGCTATTCGTTAGATATACAGACGCTAGCTGTTCTATATAATTTTATGAGAACTGCCGTAAATTCAACTTGACACTTAGCAAACATCGTAATTTATGTACCGCTTTCAACACAACTGTCCGTTGCAGATTCTGGCCGTAACTTTGAACCAGAATCCTTGGAGACAAATTAAATTCAAAATATATACATCGAGTCATGAATTTATTTGATTAAAATTGAATACCCATAAGATAATAAATTTTCATTACCTTTTTATTTTTCTCTCTTCCTTTAGGGTTCAATGTACCAAATATGTGATATATAAGGATAAACAGGGAAACGTTTTGCAGTGTGCCTTTGTTTTTCTTTAGTTTTCTTATGTAGCTGGTTTTTCACGGAAAAAGACAGCGTCGTTCAGAACAAAACTAAAAATTTTAAGCTTGGTCAAAGGTCGCTAATAACGCTATTTAGTATATAATTCTTTAGAAGAAAGCTTAATAGAAAAATACCGAGAAACTTGTTTTATTTTGGGAAAATTCCTCAAAAAAAAAGGTATCTATAATTAAAATAACAAATATTTTTGGAAATAATTCCACTAATAATCTTGTAGTCTATGTTTTTGAAGAATTTTTATTCTTTTTTTGCTAATATGAAGATGTAAAGATTGTCTTTTTAAAATGAAGCATTTTTGTCGAGAGAAATATTTTTTTCTATCTACTAAAAACGGTTTACTACAATAGTTTATTACTATATACTAATGAAATATAGAAAACATAATTTTTTTAAACAGAAAAAGTTAGTAATGAGTATTTAAGTATATAAATGATCATCATTACCAAATACATAATGATGAAATAAAACATAAGTAAAATCGTCATTAGAAGCTCTAAACTTATTTATATATTATTGTAATCTATCGGTATATGTATGTATGTCAATTTATTAAGGTGTTTTACATTTGTTTTCTATAAAATGAAACTGTACACCTACACCATCAATACACATTTCCTTTGCTCTACGGTTACCTGGAAGAGATTGCTTTTTAGCAATAAGGCCGCTTTTTGTACATATTTCTACTGATTATATTATTGTTAATGTTACTTTTTTATGTACAATAAAGTTTTATTAATATTATTTATAACTTAAGCAAATACCTAAAACGTTTATTACGCCTCTTAATATTTAAATAACAGGGATATGGCAAACATTTACGCAAAGTAAAATGAAACAAATGAAGAACACGTAAGCCACGAATATTACAATAATTTTGATTCTAAAAAGCATGACTAGATTTCAACTTGTAAAAGTGATAAGTTTCAAAATTGTAAATTATAAAAGTAAAGTTTTTCTCACTTAGACACAAGATTTGTTATTTTAATCTTAACTGTACATCGTTTCGATTTATTACTTATAGTTAATAACCTACTAAATAATTCATCATAACTAAAAATCAATACTCGAACATGGAATGACAAATGGAACAATTATTCATTCACTCATGAGTTATAGTTCATTCGCGGCTTCTCCTCGTTTGTTATTCAAGGATAGGACTGTCACACCTGCGGTTTCTCAGCTTGTGGTTTTTCCTCCTAATGTACGAAATTATACCCTCTTAAGAATTTAAGACCCAGCTTGCGGAATGGTTAGGTTGGGGACGGCTCGCTGAGAATTAGGGATCACGCTGCTAAAATTTTGCTATAAATTTATTACAGACCCTAATACGCATAAATACATATAGGGGAAGAAATATTAATTATAATATATTTCATCGCAGAAATTTATATGTTACTAGCTGATTCGGCAAACGTTGTCTTGCCGCTAAACGCTATTTAAAAATAGGGGTTAGTAGTAGAAGGGTGAAAATTTAGGGTTGTATATATTTTTCAACGCCAAATCATAATAAAAGAATAAATAAATAATTTATCTAACAATTAAAAAAAACATTTAGGGGTGGACTACCCTTAACGTTTAGGGGGATGAAAAATAGATGTTGTTCGATTCTCAGACCTACCCAATATGCACACAAAATTTCATGAGAATCGGTCAAGCCGTTTCGGAGGAGTTTAACTACAAACACCGTGACACGAGAATTTTTGATATTAGATAAAAAATTTAGGGCAAAGGCATACGTTTAATTTAAAATAAAAATAGAATAAATGCAAATATTGCAAATGTGAAATAACATTTCCTCCTGTAGTCAACAAATCAAAACTAAAACCACGAGCTTTTTTGTGTAACAAAATCAATCTTTTCAACATGTTACCCGTTTAATAGCAAATATTGGCCTTTTGATGTACAAATATTGGATTAAAAACAGCTAGCGGAATTACGTAAAAGCAATATGACCAAATAAATTAATATGGCAAATCTTTCAATATCCACCTGTATGGTACAGTCTATGGTTGAGTGAGAGATGACATGTGAGGGAAGGTTATGAGGGAAACCAAACCCAATGAAAGTCGATCTAACACTAAATTTATTCAGATTATTTTGAGTATATATAGGCAGAAGTACAGACGTCATTTGACGTCAATCGTAGCAAACAAATATCAATTTCATTAGAAATCTGCATAAGAAAAATAACAATTTCGTAATAAATCAGCTAAATTAAAGAGGTTACTAATTAGCAAAACAATCATATTGCTCAATGTGCGTTGACCCGTACATCCTGCCGACTCAAAGAAGAAAGATAATTTTGATATTAAAATCTACAATAACAATAATAACAATACAATTAAAATTTAAGTACCTAGATTTAAATAACTTATATAATAATCATCACTGCACTACTCTTTAATTGGTATGTCCAGTCGAACGAATCGCGGTCGCGCGCTCGGGGGAGCAGGGGCCTCCTGGTCTTCGTTCTTATCTGCTGCAACTGGAACTGCGGTCGTGGAGACGTCTTTCACAGCACTGCTCTGTATAATTTTGTTTCTGCGATATCGCATGGTACCGTAGAGACATCCCGCAACAATGATAGACCCTAAGATTATATACAAGACAGAGTACTGATGTATATCGTGTATACTGAGTGATGCGTTTTCCTGCTCCTTGAGGTTAATGATCTGAGACTTCATCCGGCGCCACAAGTCTTCATGATCCTCGGGTGTAAACAGTTGGAAATCCGAAGTATTTATTATGGAATTTAATATTGAATAATCGGCTGGGATCGGTATGTTTTCTTGGACCTTAACTTGGCTCATGTAACTATTTTGAGTGAATATAGAGAAGATGTCACCTTTTATTGTACAACCTTGACCGATTTGTAAAAGGCCATTCCCGGTCAGTGTTGTCAATACAACTCCAGTGTCAATGCAAAATATGCGCACTGTGCATTTCCCACAGCAGGAATAAAGCCACATGTTATTGTTATGTAACTTGACCCAGCGCACGCGACATGGTGCCTCCTTTGTTTTACATATTGTTGTATTGTGTATACTCAAGTTACACATTCCGCTGGTTATTTGTAATTCGTATATCGGCTTATCGAGAGCGCATAATAATTTGTTTGTCTGTATGTGGACACAATTTTCTACATCTGATTCTGTCAAGATGAGTAGTAAGTCCTTTTGTAGATTGAATGCAATGTATGGTGCGATAAATTCTACGTTATAATGCTGCTGAGGAAGGGTTATTACTCTATCCAGTTCAAAATTTTCCTTAATTACCAAAGGGATCTTGATTTCGATTATCAAATAAGAAGAACCAATGTCGCCGTTGACCTTCATTAACTTATAAAGTTCTTTAAAATCGTTTTTATCGGCAGGCAAAGTCAGGTCATTCGGTATATGTCGGTATATGATATTTAATTGTTCTTCCAATTGTTCAGGCGGCAACAAATGTGCATCTAAATGACCGTTTGCGAGGCTTGTTAAAGTGTTTATAACGTTTTCTTGCAAGCGTCGTAGGTTTGATAAAATAATCATAGCTGAGACTGAGGATGACAAAATGCGTAATTCATTGTTAGCTATCTTCTCAGTTCGATTACTAGCAAAAGAAAGATTCGTTAGACATTTCTGTAGTATTCCGAATTGCTTGTTTAATATTTCTTCATTCCTCTGAAGAATGTTATATTGCGCTTCTATGACACTTGTTTGATTTTTTAATAAGAATCGTAGATGGTTCTCATTTACAGAAATTTTTTCTATATCCTTTTCATATTTTTTAGCGAAACGCTCATCCAAGACACCAAATAGTGAGTTCGCTACATAGCCTACACCGTTAATCAGTCCTCGTTTTTGTCTTTTATATATATGTTTTTTGAAAATTGCGTTATAATGTTCGATTTCCGATATTTCGTGTTGTAATTGATATATGATACTCCTGTATTGTGTTGGAAGTAGATCGAGGCTTAAGTATGATTCTTCCAAATGACCGACATAATCTTTCACATGACGTAATGCCGACCAATAGGTACTCATATTGTAGTAAGCGATTAGTTTCCATTCATCGCGTATTATGTGTACGTCATACATTTTATCGAAATAAATGTTTTGATTACTGTTCAGAGCTGTAACGTTGTATGAACATTCAGTTGGTTTAAATAGAAATAGAATTAGCATCAATATCATAGTAAAGAATGTTCCGAGAGGCCTTCTTAATTGTCTACCCCTTCGTTGCCTCTGTTGCGAGTCGACGCCTGTGTCGTCGCCGCATGTCGTTGTTGAAATGTTATCGATACGGTTCTGTGCTTGAGTTCCGGTACCTTCTTCTCTTACGGGTAGAACTGACAGTTTTAAAACGGGTCTTTGTATAACGCCATTCTTAGTTTTGACGTTGATGTATAATTGATAGGACCGTCTTCAGAGGTCCAGGCCAGTCTCTCAGTGGATAGTGCGACCTTGTTTGCGCCTTCTCAATTTAACTGGTGGAACCCGCTTCTGGGAAGCCAGTCAACCGATTCGCAGTCACACAAATTCCACGTGAGCGTTGTGGCCACTGTATGTGGATTCTCCAAATGTCGATGGAAATCCGTAGAGTTTATAGTCTTGATTGACCGTTTTCTTGAGTGATTTCTCGAAGAAATATTTATTTTTTCTCGAAGGATCAACGACTGTATGTATCCTCGAAGTAAGACTGTTGTCTTCTAGCCTGCAGGTTCAGAATGACTGCGTAGCTTGTCAGCAGCAAGGCTGTATTCTCGAAGGACCAAAAAACTGTATGGATCCTCGAAGTAAGACTGTTTTCTTGTAGAAAGCTTGCAGGTTCAGAATGACTGCGCAGCTTGTCAAGCAGCAAGGCTGTATTCTCGAAGGACCAAAAAACTGTATGTATCCTCGAAGTAAGACTGTTGTCTTATAGCTTGCAGGTTCAGAATGACTGCGCAGCTTGTCAGCAACAAGGCTGTATTCTCGAAGGACCAAAAAACTGTATGATCCTCGAAGTAAGACTGTTGTCTTGTAGAAAGTAATCTCGAAGGACCAAAAAACTGTATGATCCTGTCTGTGTGAGTGAGAGACGACATGTGAGGGAAGGTTACGAGGGAAACCAAACCCAATGAAAGTCGATCTAACACTAAATTTATTCAGATTATTTTGAGTATATATAGGCAGAAGTACAGACGTCATTTGACGTCAATCGTAGCAAACAAATATCAATTTCATTAGAAATCTGCATAAGAAAAATAACAATTTCGTAATAAATCAGCTAAATTAAAGAGGTTACTAATTAGCAAAACAATCATATTGCTCAATGTGCGTTGACCCGTACACCACCAAATAAATTTCTCATCATAATAAACCTGTGACGCGAATATCTGTATATCAAGGAACGTGACATTACCCAATTTTATGTCCACAAAAAACTCCACATCGTTCGCTGAATCGTTTTTGTGAAAACAACGGTGGCAATAAAGGGTCTTATTGTTATCCCTTGAATTTATATCCAGATATTATCGCTCTCATAAATTGCTAACACGTACAGTTTTCTCTAAATCGGATGCTTGGAAAATGACCTCGGGATAACGCACCGTCTTTATAAAAGCGCTATTCCAATAAAAGTAATTTACCCTCTCTGTTTGCTGAAACAAAAGACATTCGGAATCAACATCTACATATTCTTATAAAGAAGAAAATTCTCTTAAAAAACTTCTGACTGCTTCACCACCACTTAGCATAAAGTTAATGATAGCACTTTTTACTTCTGTTGCACCAAATATGAAAGCACGGTCTTATTCACAGGTAGGATATCTACAGTGGTGAGGGTAGGTTGGCTTAATAGTTTACAGCCACCAGAGGCATGACGATTGCTGGGTGTGCTGTGCAAACGAACGAACAGGATAACATTCTGTCTCTTTTTCTATCACACGTCACACATTTATGTTTTAAAATATATCCAATTACAGTAAAATGTCACTCAATATAACCAAATAAAATGAAGCGCCACTTAACCGGCGTGCACAGTGCGCACCGCACCACGTGACCGCACACATCGATAGCAGTGACGTACAGCGGCGTTGACGCGAACGAAAAGTTTGTGTTTGTACGAAAATAACATTATCGTACTAATCTGTCACTATCAAAGTTGGGCTTAATTTCTTGACCTGTAAGACCATGGTGTAAGACCGCGTATGAAAGGGTATTTGACGTTACACCCCACAGATAATAATGAAAATAAGATTATGACGTTACTTTAAAATTCCGCCAATATATCATATATGTAATCATGAAATTTTGTTTTGAGATTTTTGTTTAGAAATAAATAAGCTTGAATTTTAACACACTTAATTATTCCATCCTCAAAATGGTTAAATAAGGGGACAAGTCAAAAAAGTTTGTAAAGGATAATTTAGATTATTGTTGGAACTAGAAGTATAAACGTTTGTTATCAGAGTTTTTATTGCAAATAATAAGCAATACATAATTGGAACGACGTTCCTTACAGCAAGCTTTACATTTGGCTGGGCGACCGAACTGAAAAAATGTGATACTAAAACCGTAAGAAAAATATATTCCGGAAGTAACGTAATATCAGTCACACGACTGTATAATATGATGTTTGTAAAACTAAAATATTACTATTAAACTTTTTTAAAATTATTTATGTAATTTTATACTGTCGACAAAAATAAATAAAGACATCTTTTTTAATTCACTTAATAGTTTGAATTATTATTATTATTATTATTTTGTTTGATTTATTTTATTTTACGGTATTTGTTATTTTCTAAAATACTAAATTTCCTAAATACTTTCATGTACTTAATTAAAAAACAAATAACAAAATTAAACAAAAAAAATCAAGAACTAGAAAATATATATAAAATTCAACATATTTTTTATCCGAAGGAATTTCGTTCCTACCTGGTGTCCCATGACAGCACATAATTTGTTTTAGTAGTGTAGTAGTGTATGTAGTTCTAGTGTTATAAGATTTTTTTCTTCATTCATTCAAGTCGCATTTTAGCCAAGTAGTTTGTTAAGATTTCCGTGAGAGAGTGCCAAAGATCCACCTTTTGTCGTCTTCGACATTTGTGTCCCTGAGCTTGTGTTACAAACTTTTTTAGTGTTGAATAAAGTACGATATATTACACTTAAAAGCAGATTTAATTAAAAACAGAAAAACTATGTCCATACTACATTTCCAGCTTCGCCTCTTGCTTCTGATAGTTTTAAACATCCGATGTAAAAACGAAAAAATATCAAACACTTCAACGGATGCACACGAACGAGGCTCATATAAAAACCCATCAGATCGCAATCGGGGGAGCAGCATCTGTTTTCTAATTGAGACATTAAGCGTGGGATCGCTCGAATGGGTCTCCTTAAATAACGTGCATACATAACTGACGGCGGGTGAAATGTACGGCATTACAAGACCGGCGCCCGTCCGGCTAAATGATAGCCATTGCCCGCAATCGTCGCTCGGAAAACTCCCGGATAATTGACACGAATGTTGCGAAACGACCACCCGAACACGCACAGACTTAGAATGAAATACTTCATAGAAATTCCGAAATATTGTTTAAAAATAATTTATTATACAAAAAAGTAACTTTAAATAATAATAGTATATTTAAAATATTACTTACTAATTATTTGTTTGTTGTAAAAAAAAAATTGTATTCTAATTTTAACTGGTGTAGGTATAGGGTATCCTAGATTTTGAAGTAATAAATTCTCGTGCATTTTAATACATAAAGCAATCACACAGTTAATTACATAAAAACTGTATTTTTCTTCACTTTACAAATTTTTACATTTTATTACTTTACATAAAACAGACAAGGATATTCAAGCAAAACACGATATAAACTCATTTATGGGGATTTGAGTGAAGCGATAGAACTGTTCTCAAGATCCTTTACAAAATTTAATTCCAAATTTAATTATTTCCAGATTGTCAGTATTATACTCCATCAATGTTCTAATTGAACAAAAATATTTCCTTCGAATTTACAGAACAATGCCACTTTCACTATTGTTTGTTCTGGGACATCACTAAATTCGTGGGACGCCTTTGACAATTTTCTTTCCGAGCGATATTCTAGGCAAACTGTTGACGTTTTACCTAAATATATTTGACTAAATTGTCACAATTTACATTCGGTGTAATTATTTGATCACTCAATCCTATAATTTCGTTCATAATCGTGTCGTTTCGTCTGTATCGTAATTGTGACGTTTGTAAATAAATATTAATAAGTATGTAAATAAGTATCTATTTATTTTATGTTTTATGTAATCAAGTAAAAAACGTATATACAAAAAATCATATGTAGTTATTAATGCTGGTGAGATAAGATACGAGTACGTCGTAGAGACTCCAACAATAGTGAACATGTTATTTCTTTACTTTCAGCAAACAAATAACTCGTCCTTTATACCCAACTCGTTATCGATCCGTCCTATCTTGAAATAAATATTTTTATTGCGTGATTGCCTTAATTCAGTAGCTATAAGCTTTTGTTGGATTTGTAAGACATATGATTTTAATTGTTATAATTTTAATTGTGTTATTTAGTGACTTAAATTATATTACAACGTCATATTGTTTTTTTAAGGAAAATGTTTAATACTGATCTCGTTAAGCGCATACCTATGATGTGCTAAGTATGTAAGGTTAATTTATTTTTGGGGATTTTCCAAAAATAAAACAGAGTATCACTGGAAGATGATATATAGAACGACTATAAAAATGAATATGTCATTAAATAAAAAATATGACAAAAGATTAATCAAATGAGGTGTCAAATGAGGCTGTCTTTATTATGCATCGGAATATTATATCTTAAATTTTTTATTTATGAATAATTATACTGAGCTTAATGATAATTACAGATACATTGTGGATAAGGAAAATTCTACAAGATTATTCTTTGTTTACATGTAGAAAGCGAAATCACAAAGAAGTCGTTTTCAACAATCCTCTCACAAGTGAAACCACAAGTTATAGCTTGTTGTATGTAAAAAGTATCGACAGGAAAAAGCAAAGGGTTGATTAGAATTGTGAAAACATATTTATTATGAAAATAAGCAACTATAGAAATATCAAACTGAACGTGACATTTTCTATTTGTGATTTATACAAAAATTTGAATCATATTTCCGACGTTGTAGATTTTTTCAAAATTTGTTTTCTGTTTTCTAACTTTATCGCTAGGTAACAGGGCTAGGTAGGTAACCCTTAAGATTCCCTCGTTCATCTATCAGGAGGCTTTATTGCTTTATTTTTGTAAACAAAAAAAGAAAAATGCAATGCGTCCACATGACGATGTAGTGATATAAAAAAAAAAAAAATCTGATGCTATGAAATCTTTCTTTCTAATGTTGCCCGAAATAGCTCGATTTGTTTACACAAACTCTTTCATTGGGTTAAATTTTTAGAATGTAAAGAATTGTGATGTAAACTGTAAATAGTCATCAATTAGACTGTTAATCGAGGTCTTTCATAGTCAACTACAAATAATAACAATTTTTTTTAGGAATTTTTATTGCTGTCGCATAAATTGTGTTCATTTTTAACATGTATGAATAAGCAGAATCACACATTTATTTAAAATGATAAAGTGGACACAGGTTTCACGTGTATGTTTTTACTTCACTCCACCGTTTCAAATGTTTTTGTCTCTTCTACGGAGCCGGGTCCAAAGTGATTTATCATAAGGCAACATGCTGCGGTTGAGATGAAAAATAAAAGTAATTCCTTTTGTATTTGGCGACTAAGGTTGGCTTGGAGATGTATACGCCAAAAGCTTGAATAATAGCTCCCTAATGTATTCTGTTTTATGGTCTACATACATTTTCCTAAACGTAAAAAGTTAATACGTTTTGATACATGATTATAATCTATATTTTATTATATATATGTATATTCAATTTATAAAGTCAATAGTTGTAGTTTTTTTAAAATATTAAAGACTATATTACAACTTTTATATATTTGTGTCCATGAAAAAGACATAATAGGGTGCGTTGAATTTATTGTAGTCGACGAAGGCCCAGATGGCTTGCCTCATAAAATACTACGAGTGGCTCTGTTGGTAGCAACGCTATACTTAAAGATAATCACAATTTACGAGATCCTTTTGGCGAAAATTTGGAAATACTTTCCTTTTAGCAAGACGTCGTAGCAATTACAGGGCTTCTAATGATCTTCTGTCCCTAGCCGGTCTTTGGTCTAGTTAATGATGTAGTCCGAGATTTTTTCAAAAGTTTGCTCTATTTAGATGACATAGTATACTATAATATATATACTCTTTAACATTTAAGATAGTATCTTTTTTAGATATCTAGTTAACTGGGAAAAAAATTAAAAGTATGACGGAATACTTTTTCTTAAATAAAGAAACGGGTTTATGGTATATGATTTAAACTATTAGAATAATAAAGAGAAAATTTTTATGTACTCTATTCTGTTACGTTTCAATAATTATTTTGAAGAAAAAAAATTGCAACTACCAAACTGAATAGGAAAACATAATTTAGCGATTATGAACCCTTTACCCCACTTTGATGATCAGATCATTTTCCTTTACCTGTACTCATGAAGGCTTTATCAAAGTGCAGTGTATATCAATTCAGTGAATCTGATTTTGTATCCAATATGGAAAGATCTACATACGTTCTCTTTTCATCTATTAAACGGGTTGTTAGAAATGATGTTTAATTTTTGTGTCGATTTTCATTAACAATTTTATCAAAATTTCTGAGAGAGTTTGGTTATTATGTTTTTGATGGCAATCATTCCAATAACTATACAGTAGTATTATTAACATTTGTTTAATATTACAGATGTATTTTTTAATATTTAAATCTAATTAATTATATTTATCATTTTTAGTTTTTCGTTATAGATAAGAAATATACACTTAAGACGACAAATATCAAAATATTCTACTGGTTTTCCAACCAAGTCTTCTTATATAATAATTTTTTTTTTTTATAAATATTGAATAAAGGATAAAAATTAATATTATTTTATATAAAAAAAGTTAATTTATCAGGTTACTATAGTCTTAAAAGTAACATGTCAATTTTCCAAAGGCAATATAGGGGACTTTGTGAATGTAAGCCGTTATTATCTCGGACTACATTCACAAAGGCGTTATCAGCGCACTGCGACGTGACTGCATCAGCCTAATAGCATATCTGTGTATAAAACGTTCAGTTTATGATACACTGTCACTTCGGTACACTTAATTCTCAGACACAATTACGATAGAGCTTAAATTAAAGGAAACTTAATAAGTGTCTTGCAACTAAAATGTATTCAACAGCTTTCAATTTTTCAGAGCGGTTTGATTACTCATTTTTAAGTTATCATATTAAAAATTATAGTTACACAATAGCACGAGCTTATAATGTAGTCCCAACTGAGTTTAAAATTTAACTTATCAGTTTCGACAAAGTTAGTAAGTAGATCATTTTATATACCTTGTTCCCAATTCCATTTACCTTTAGTTACGTATCGGATCTATTGGAACGATGCATTGTTGAACAGGTCAAAGAACTTTAAGCTGCATGACGAGGCCACAGAGCTCTGAAAGGCTTATCAGATTTGATAGTACCGAGGGAATTAAATTTCGCATTCTATCGCTGGAACATGCCTGCATGGAATATTTTGCTTGAAAAATAGTTGATACATCCGACGTTCTCTTTCATTTTCTTAAATATTATAGAAAATTTCGTTTAAAATTGTATTTTTATAAGTAATCTTTATGTTTAATATAATTAACTATTAGGATTTAAGTATCGTTATAAGATATTAATAATAAAACTAATTATAAAACATTTATTTTATTTTATTATTATTAAAATTAATTATAAAACATTTATTGATTTATTTCACAACCATAATTTACGTTGTACTCATAAAAAAAAAATACAAAAGATAATAATTATGGACCTTACAGGGGCACGCAATATTAAAGTAGGGAGTAGGCGATTTGTTAGGTATTTATAATTGTTTACATAATTTTTAATATATATAGTAGGGATAATTATCATTTATCATTATAATATTTGTCAGTGTTAGTAATTGATAGCTTCTTTACTTTGTTTTTTTTTTTTTTTTTATGTCACTAGGTCGGCAAACAAGCGTACGGCTCACCTGATGGTAAGCGAGTACCGTAGCTTATAGACACCTGCAACACCAGAAGCATCGCAAGCGCGTTGCCGACCCAATCCCCAATCCCCCTAGGAGCTCTGGTCACCTTACTCACAAACAAGAACACAATACTGCTTAAAAACAGTATTATTTTGCTGTGATCTTCTGTAAGGTCGAGGTACTACCCCAGTCGGGCTGCTCCATATTTTGAGCAGGAAATTCCTGCTGTGTCCTACCTCAGTTAAAATTATAAACACATTCTTCTTTAACCCACTGTAGGTAGCTAAATACTTGCTAATATTAATTTGTTTCTATCTTTTTCAGTATTTTAGATACAAAATGCATACTTCTCTTCTAAAATATAATGGCAAGTTATGGTGAATTATTTGTATTTTTGGAAATAGGGTCAATCGATATCAGATTGAGTTACATTAATAATTCTGTTTTATTTAGAAGGTAAATAAAGTAGGAAGATCGGTGCTATTTCCCCGCAGGATGACGCAATACCAAGAAAAATAAAAGTGGTGATGAAAACATTAAATGAAAGTAAGTAATATAACGACTGATTATACAAAAAAAAAATTCTTTGTTTGCTTCGTTAATGTACTTAAAATATATCTTCGTTCTATTATAAAAATACAAAATATCTTGTACAATAAACTGGTAAGTCACAGAGATTTATTACAAATATGAACTATTTCATACAAACTAAGTTTATTTATTATTTCTTTTACTAACTTTCAGTCTAGATTTGCATTTGTTTCTTACAAAGTGGCCTTGTTGGTCCGAATATCGGATAGAATTTATTTTATACGAGCTCAGCTAGTCGCTTTGTTCTGCTGTTTGCGTGGATTTCAGAAATGTAGTTTTTTTCATATACCCCGGAAACCCTTTCGATTCCTGTTATTTTTATCACCACGTCGAGTTTTAATAAAATTCACCCCGTTATTTTTACGTCCTATTTTAATACGAATAGATGGGCAAAAAATACATTTTTATTTTAAAACTAGCTGTACCCGCAAATTTGTCCGCGTGGTATTAAAAAAAATATTGTTCATTTTTACATCAGCTATCTGCCAGTTATAATCCCATCAAAATCGGTTCAGAGATTAGCCGGAACAAACAGACACAGACAGACAGACTGACAAAAATTGTAAAAAATGCTATTTTGGTATATATGTACCGGGTATCCATCCATATCCAGTTAGTAAAAAGCGGTTATTTTAATATCACAGACACTCAAAATTTTCGAAAAGAAAAACGAACGAGAAAAGTTACTGAGTAGTATTTTAAGTAACTTAATGTTCGTCATAGTTTTGCTGTCAATTTATTTTTCTGATAAAATTATAGTTCTACTAAAACCTTGATTAAGAATATATATAATCTATAAAAACGACCCTTAGATGTTATAATCATCATTTATTTGAACTTGAATAAACACCGTAATATTGATAAAGATCAGGATCTCAAAATATAAGCAAAATAAATGATCGGATTTAACAAATGACAAAGATAATAACTTCGCCATTGTGACCAAAGACTAAATGGGTTAGATTATTAAAGAAAGTAATACGCCTGGTTTTCCTTTTGTTCCGTCCAATGGCCTTTGCTTTTACTTTTCGTGAAATTAGGGATGTTTGTTGAGCTTATCCCGACTTTATTATGACTGAGTTAATTGTATAGATTAATATTATAATACTAATTTTACATTGAAATTTACCTTTAGAATATTTCATTACGTCAAATCATTTAGTCAATCATCAATTCTATTAATACGAATGAAATATCATAGGTTTTATCTAATACTATTTCTATTTGATATCTTTGACAGAATTATGATGTTAATAATATCTGCGCTTTTTTGTTTAAAAAAAAATTCTTCTATACTTATTACAGTTTCTTTTATACGAAAATTTTGTAAAGAATTTAGTATTCTTAGGAAAACGTAACAAAGTATTTGTTTTCCAAGGACTTTACGGCCAGCATTTTTATAACGGACAAAGACTAGGAGCCTGTCATAAAATTACAGGGCGGCGCGACGAAAGCCGCCCACGCTCAATACCCTCTCAAGAAGTATTACTCGTATTATGAGGGGTCACAAAGTGAGGACGACGATATCGGCAGCCCTTACCAGGTGCCGTAAGAAGGTGAGGAAACTTCGCATAAAACCTAAGGAGGCAGGTGCATTCCATTTCCCAGGCGCCCGAATGTGGTCGTATTTCACGCTTCACGCGTCATTACTGCTCCTTACAAGGTATACAGGCGGTATGTTAGGGAAAAGGGAAAGTATAACAATAAAAATCTTACTGCTGAATTGCGAGCTGGGTTATGTGAAAAGTGCTACCTCGTCATACATTATCACCTAGTGTCGCGAAGCTACATGTTAGTTTTCACTATAGTTATATTTCTTGTATTATTCATCTTACAAGTTCCTATACGTTTTTTGGCCTACAACAACGACTTTTTATGAAAGGGGTACACACACACAATAAAATTTTAGTGTTTTTTTTCTGTTTTCTAACATCAAAGACGCCAATAATAATTGTCTGCACATAAATAAATATTGTTTTTTTTTCCTTTTTCGAAAAGACCATGAGACCGATCAGATGATAAAAATGATCTTGTATAGTGATAGCAATAATTTAAAAGTTAGCGCTTGTGGGTACGATACCCGATAAATATATATAAACTAATCTTTTCGATCTGGGCTTTTGAGTCCACCGCGCTATTCTATCGTGATTAATATTATATTATATGTTTAATTTTCTTATCGCGAGTAATGATTGCTTTTAGTTGGTTTTTAGGTATGGCAATAACACCCACTATGACACACGCCCAGAACTGAAACAATATTAGTCCATTAACCACCATACTGCTATGGAAAAAAGACTGCCCGAATGTCGGGAGATTACAAATAAAATTTTAGAATATATTTATATATGTATACTACTAAGTTACGATTTAAAAATAAATATATTTAATTTATAATTACGAACTGTATGAGAATATTAAATGCAGACCCAGTTAAGCACCGAGCGTAGCTCGGTCATGTAGTTAGATTTTAAAACCTAAACGAAGTCTTTTGCAAAATGAAGTCATCTCTATTTCATAATGAGATATAAATACAAGTTTCATTAAAAGTAATATTCAAATTTACGCGACGCTCCGGGCGGTATTTAAATATCTTTCTAATTAAAGCGGCTAACGACCTTTTAGGAACTTTAGTATTGCTAGCTAGGTTTAATTTGTTACAAGTGCTGAAAGCGCTAGAAGGATTACCTCGACGTGTTACGTAAAATGGTATGGATTTATTTTTCTGATATTAAATTATATATGAGCACTGTGTTTAAGGCTGTTTAATTAAATGTCACTTCACACGACGTGGAGGACATTCAGTATCCGAATATAAATAAAAAAAATAACTAATTTCTGTCATCGTTTAAAAGTTTCATGAATTAAAATGTGTCGAAACAATGATGGGAGAGTAGACGAAAAAACAAATTACTAAACAAAGTAACTAGTATACTATACAAGAAAATCTCAAATTAGTAATGAAATCTCAAATTAGCAAATGTTTGCTATTCTTTTAAAAAGAAGCCACATATTCTTCCTTGCTTTTCTTTAATAGTATATATAATACTCGTATATATTTTTATGAATTCATCTGTTTGATATCAATTTTACGAACGCGTTATACTTAAAAGTTGTCTGTTATAGTATAGTGATATAACATTACAACCTATTCATCCCTTTTTAATTCGCATTTAAAATACTGTTCACGACTTCGTCTTCAAAAAATTTTATTTCTTGTTATTCAGAAAAATATTAATCTCGTAATAAATTATTTTTCACACTTCTACGTCAGAAGTTTATTTAAATCTGCAATTTACAACATTCCTTGTTATGTAAGTCTTCTCCATTGTTCTTAATTAAAATGGAAGCCTAAAAGCAAATTGTGAAAGTAAAAAGTTGGTTTCATTTGTCAACACTCGCGTTGCAACACAAACATCACCCGAAGAGCGGTCGACTTTTTCACAAGCAAATTTAACAACACAAATTTAATATCAAAATGAAAATATACTTAGCGATAGCATTTTCATTGCTTTCTCTGGTGCGATTTTACTGTTATGACCGTGATAAGAAAAAGTTATAGTCATAAATAATACAACGACCTTTACTGCTCTTTTAATTACCGTATCTTTCGTTTAATAATACGTTTATTTTTATTAGACATCTTTATGTTATATTACCTTTTTTCTATGTTATTGTTATGAAAGTTACTTAGTGTTAATTTTGTTTTTTATGAGATTTATATCAATGTGATATAAGCGCAACTTTTTAACTACCTCTGCTATAATATATATATTTATCATATTTCTTTTAAAAATATAATTAGGCACTTAAATCTGATTAGGACCTGAATGTCAACTAAAAACTGCTAACAAGGCTGGGTATATTCATGTGTTTTGAATTGGATAATTTGAGTTGTATTTATCGCGTACGTAAATCATTTAATAATTAAAAATGAGACATAATATGGAAAATATATTCACAGACTTTTAACAACAAGAACTGGGAACTTGGGAACACAGTGTATTACTACAACCTTCCGTATTTAATTTAAAAAAAAAGATTCAAATACAACCAACGTTTTTTTTAAATGCTTAGTTTTCTATGCTATATTTTTTTTTATATCTTATATATAAGATTCTCGTGTCACAATGTTATAACTATATGTAAAATATGCAATGGTAACTACCATACTCCTCCGAAACCCCAGGACCGATTTTTATGAAATTTTGTATGCATATCGGGTAAGTCTGAGAATTGGCTAAAATTTATATTTCATACCAATAAGTTATAAGAGGGGGGAGGGGGGGGATAAGCGGGTTAATAACGTCTATGGCAAAACAACGTTTCCGGGTTCATTCATCATCATCACTTCAGCCTATCGCAGTCCACTGCTGGACATAGGCCTCCCTAAGTTCGCGCCACACATCCCGGTCTTCCGCAATCCTCATCCAGCCTACACCGGCAATCTTACGTAGATAGTATTTTTGTAACAAACAAAATCAATTTATTCATTAAGCTGTCTCGTTTAGTTTTCGTAAAAGATATGTAAAATCAAAAATAAAACGATTTTTTACTGTTCAGTATTAGATAGGAAAAAGGTTAGAGTTGACACATCAATTAATGGAGTCGCCGGTATACTGGTCATTTATTTTCCTATTACATCATTTAATTTTAAAAATTGCATATCCATATGGATTTACTTGATCTTTTTGATTTTAACTCGATTAAATTTGAATAAGAAAAAAATATAAAGTTGCACTTTATATATTTGATATTTAGAAAAAAGTTTTTGGAGTTAATTACTATATTAACCTTTTACTTAAAAATTTCGTGGCATGGAACAACGTATTAGAATATTTTTTTCTATAATTTACAATAAATAAATAACAAAATAAATAAACGGTTCACACTCAACGCCTCCCAGTAGGATTTTTCCTGTGTCGAAGGTCCGGAAACATACACAATATACAAGCACAAACGCCCACTACTATAATTTAATAAAGCTGTTGTAGATATTGGCGAAAAGGAACTTGTAACAGTATATCACACGTCGCGTATCCAAAAAAAAACTTTGAATTATTTATCAATTAATTTACGATTCCTACAAAAACATGCTCAAAAGATATATTACTATATTAAAAACTCTCGCGAGCCATTCCAAAGCTGCGTCTTTGCTATTAAAAATTTAAAAGAAACTCAGTTTAAGAATGAGTAAAAAAATTTAAGCAAATGCAATATTATCGGCACACTTAATAGCAACACAGGGTAGGGTTTTACAATTTCCTCTCGACTTTTGTAACAAATTATATTGTGCTTTTCCTTAACAACGGCGAACATGTTACTCGTAACAGCCGCAGGAGGATTCATATTAAAAATGTTCACGTTCTATGGCAGGATTTCACAATGTTAATTTTTTTTTCTTGGAAAACGTTTTAGACTATTTGTTTATTATTATATATATTATAAATTATAGTTTATTAATTTATCAATTTTGAACAAAGTCTACTACAAGTAGGAAAAAAATACATATAATAATATTTATAGAATAGATTATTCTTTTGTAAAAAGTTATTAGTTCTATTTCAACAAAATTGGCATCATTCTAATTGATATCAGTCATAAGCTCATTCGTAACTTCGACACTTCGAACACTTTGAACTTCATATATGCATTGAACAATACATCAGTCTCTAATCGCTATGTGTGTATAAAGGTCGCTATAATTAAGCAACTAATTGTAAAATATAATTATGACTAGCCCGTTGGCGCACCCTGCTTTCTGCTCCGAGGGTTGTGGGTTCGATTCCCACCCCGAGTCTGGGTGTAATATAAATATTTATTTATATATTTATATATGTATTATTTATAAGTTTGTTTATCAAAAAAAAAAATGTAGCTATATACCAGTCGGCTGTTACCTATAACACAAGCATTAAGTTGCTTGCTTTAGGAACAGACGACCGTGTGTGTATTGTGTAGATATTTATTTATTTATTAGATATTTATATGTATAAATTGGAACTCCCAATTGACTCTCGTCACCTAAGCGATGGCGCAGTTTACGATAGTATGAAACAAAAAAAAAAAGATCATACGATGCCCAGTAGAAAAGGTAACATTTTTTATTTACCTCGAAAGAAGATTAAGTGATGTGTGAATAAGTTACATTTGGAGTGCATGCACTGTTTCTAATTATACAGCACTTCTTAAATATTTACAATTACGTTGTTTAAGACCTATACATAAAATACAACCTTACTGTTTTCCGAAAAAAATCTCTTCGGAAAAATTGCAAACCCCAGTGGTCGTTCTTTATTGAGATTTAAGGACAATGTTACACGCAACATGTTTTCATTAATTCCGAAGCAAGCAATGAATGTTTAAGGGAACAATATAATATGTACTTTGTAGTTAAAATATCGCGTTAAATGAAGTGCGATAATATAAAATAAAACGACCACATTACATCTTTGTTTAATCAGATGTTTAAACGCGGGATACGGACCCTTAAATTAAAGTGAATAAGGTCTATTCATGCGTAAATAGTTATAAAAGATAGTATATTCGTGGCGGCCCAAATACTTGCGTAGCGCACGCGATGTAGCACTTCCATAACTCAGTGTCATGATCGGAGCGTAAATTAGTTGCAGTGGTGTCGTGAGAACTTAATAGCGTTTTACCTAACCTCAATTTTTAGTTTATTAAAGCTATATGTAAGTCATAAAACATGACACTTATAAACTTTGAAATTTTACAATATTTAATATAAATATTAGTAAAAAAACAACAAATTTTATCAATATATTGTATAAAGAAATTAAAAAGCTATTTAAAGAATAAATAATTCTATTTTCTCAACAACATTAGATACTGTTCTATAGTGTTTTAATAACAGTGTATTTTAAAAAATATAAAATGATATGAAAATATTTATTTTGCCATAAGGAAATCTATATTTAAAAAATAAAATAAAAATGAAAGAGTCGTGGTAGCTAACGATTTTAAGATTGCTATAATATTACCATTGGGTAAATTAAAAAATTTTGTAATTTACCCAGCATTATGCAATAAATAACGATATTTTTATTTTGCACTAATCTCTAATGTTTCGTTTGACATCTCCTATCTATTATGTCATCGGCTTTGAAAAATATTACAAAAAATTACTTAACCTAATGGACCCGAGTGTAGACCGGGAGGAAAAAATGCTGGAGAAAAAAAACTCTCGGTACTCTTTTCGAAATTAAGGTCGTTATACAAAAATGTAAAAAAAAAAAAAACACTGAATGGCCATGAAATGATCAGGACAAACACGGGACATTTTTCATTGTTATTTTTTTTATTAGTCCACAAAACCGACTATAATCGTTTAAAATAGATTATAAAGTAAAATACAAAGTGTAAAGTGTGTATGAACAATTGAGTCTACTAGATGCGGACATAGCATGCATTACAAAAAATAACCAAAAACAAAAATCAAAACAGGTAACTTAACTATAGTGCAAAATTGAAAGTTAGGAATTTAAAATACTATAACACATACAGGTAAAAAAAATAAAAGAAAAACAAATTAATCTAAAAAAAATTCATTACAATATAAACTTAAAATACTGTAAAGCAATGTACAATCTAAACACGGAGCTCATTATACAGATTATTTTTAACTGTAGGTATACTATCACAGACGATATCTATAACGTCTCTCATTCCATTTGCGAAAAACTGCATTCTGTACAATGGACCATGTCTACCAAGATTACTTTTTACTCTGGGCAAACTAAATGTCGTACGGTTATGTAAGCGGTAGTCCTTACGAGGAACAATCAATTTCAGGCATTCAACCAAAAAAAGCGCTTATAAATAAACACTTCATACTCAACGGTACACTGTTCACACATAACGCTTTACTTTCAACGGCCCCCAGTGGGATTTTATCCTGTGTCGGGAGTCCGGAAACATACACAACATATAAGCACAAAATAATGTCTAGACCACGACAAACATCTAAATGGCCAATACAAATGTTTGTCATGTGCGGGGATCGTACCCGCGATCGCTAGCGCAACATACGCTGCGCCAACGCATCGACAAAATTCAAAAACAGCGATTAAACGTTTAACACTTTTTTTTTATGAGCCACTCTTTTCTCCACGCCGCCATCTTATCCCGCGCTGTCTTATCGAGTCCCCCAAGCGTTGTTCCGTTCTTTTCACCAATAATGGCGGTCGCTCAGTGAAATATTTTATAAAGTATTAATAAATAATTTGAAACAAATATAAATTTATTTGTTTTAATAAAGTTATGTTATAACTATTTTTTTAAATATGGACATATTTTGTGATTATTGTAATAAATAATAAATACCAATCATGTATTAAGTTTTTTTAATCTGTTAACAAACGAACCTATTATGCATCTTGTTTGTACTGTCACATCACATCTTGTTTAAATACTTGAGCTATAATTTTTATGGATCATATAGCCTATATTTCACACATTTAATGTAATCTACAAATTACTGACAGGAATTATTACGATTATTTTTAAGCGCTTACGTTTACAAAATTAAAAATAAAGGCCAAAAACAATTTAATAACGATTATTTTAACAATGTATTATTAATGCTTTAATTAAAGTTATCCTTGCTTTATAGGATAATTTTCTTTAAGCTTCAAAATAAGGCTAAATAGGCTTACATTATTGTTTTGCATTTAGAATAAAAGGTAATTAAATATTGGTTTAAAAAGAGTTTAATTATTCCTGCTCTATACATGTCACGAATATTTGATATCCACTAGTGGTTGACACACATCGTGACCGCAGTGTTTTATCGCAGCGAAGACGACGCTGCCCGTTTTCGGTTTGTGCATTTGAAAGCCAACAGTTGGATGGTTTTCTCGCCACCGGTCGGCTTCACCAGTTCCAAGATGGTAATGAAACTTTGTTATCCCTTAGTCGCCTCTTATGATACCCACGGGAAGAGAGGGGGTGGCTATATTCTAAGCTGCCGTACCATACATATACACGGACAGATATATATAGTAAATTGTATTTATAATAATATAAAATGAAAAAAAATTATTAGAGTAACAAAAGATAAAATATATTTTTTATAAATAAATAAGAGTGAAATTATGTGAGGTTATTTATTTATTTAAATTCTTCATTGTACAATAAATACACTAATACAAGTGTGTACAAAAGGCAGACTTAACGCTAACGCATTTTCTACCAGCCAACCTTGGTATGTGTAAGAAAGTATAGTGTGTAGGTGTACAATAAAAAAATAAAATAAAAGTAAAATGAATAATATAATATAACATTACATATCATAACATAATACTAATAATATAACAAAGTACAATCATCGGGTGTGAGGAATGCAGGTAAACTTAGACCGCCGTGCGCGCCGGCTTGGGAAGACGTAAGCCCGATGATGCAACGCTTCCATATAATATATAAAAAGAGCAAGGCATAAAATTAGGCTATTTGTTAAGGTAAGATAATATTGATTATATTATATATTAGATTATATTTTATATCCATGGATACGATAAAATAAATTATGTAAATTATTTCTGCTTCCGATACTTGATTTTATCTTACATCACCAGGCTACGAAAAAAAAAGACAATGGCATGCATAAAATAAAAAGACAAAATAATGACTTCAACGAAATAGTCACCGAAGTACATGTTGGACCAACCTATCGCTCGTTCGACGATAAACACGACAAATGGGACCAAATGACACATACCACCTTTCGATTTAAAAAAAAAATTTCGAAATCGGTCCATCCAGTCAAAAGTTCTGAAGTAACATACAAAAAAAATATAGTCGAATTGAGAACCTCCCCCTTTTTTGGAAGTCGGTTAAAAATAAACTGAATTTTGTTAAAGTGAAAACTTATATTAATTTGAAACGAAGAAAAAAAAACAATTCTTTTTGTTATTATTGTTTAGTTAACAAAAGTTTTGAAATCGTTTTCGTGTCATGACAGAACGTAAAGAAAAATAAACATATTTTCACGTTTTTTCGTAGCGATAACGTAGCATGTCTACGAGAATTGTAGCCCAAACCTAGTACACTCACAATCAAAAGGATGACAATATGCCATTGTTTTGTAGGTTACATTCTACTTCAATTGTTTATTTAAATTGTTAGCGAATTTCTAAAGCTTACGCTAGACATAAATGACGCGCGTATTGATTTCAACAAACGGAAACGAAGGGCTTGTTGTTCCAGGGGAAACAACGTCAGTCTTCATTTAGAACGTTTTATGTCAGAAACATGCTTAAAATAAAATAAACATTTTATACAAAAATCCTTTTTTTGTTCTCTGTTTCAAATAACAATGTAAGTAAAGTTTTAATTAGAGGTATATGTATATTTTAATAAGGGTCGTGATAGGGCGAGTCACACGCGATACGAACTACCTTAATGTTTAGTAATATTTTATGTTCTTTTACAAAATAATATCTTAATGAATAATTGCACGCTACGATTTTATTTTCTTTGTTTCAATCGTGTCGGAAAATATATTATAAATGAAACTAATACTCAAAAACTAAGTGTAAACACAAATCAAAAATTTTAAATGATGTAGTGTTATTTAACTTCGTTCCTCGAGAGTAGTGAATATAGTTTTTTAAACACGCTAAATAGCATCAACAATGAATGAACTCGGTACAATTTTTCCTCGGGATTTAAGCGTCAACTAGTGATGTGAACCGATTACGGTTTTAAATAACGATTAAATACCGATTACTTTTTTAGTATTAGTTTTAGTAAATAAATTTTGCGATTGCCTTTTACAAATTTTCATTCAGACAAAAAAGGACATTTACACATAGTTAATTTTTTTATGAAAATGAATATTTTCCATGAAAAAAACAGTTAAAGAATAACATAATTGTAGCTTTTGAAATAATAGTTATAATTATTATCCATGCTTTTATTAAGCTGTAAACGGGTAGTTAGTGAAATAGTTTTACTATTTTAGAACATGCTTGAAATCAGTAGCTTAACTTAATGATAAAGTACTGACTTGAGTTCATACCAGATATTTTGCCTACCTGGCACTTTATAGGTTGGTTTCAAAACTTCTTGGTAGAAGAATTTCTAAAGCTCATCTTTCACTATAGAGCGCTGAAAGTCCATGACAATCATTATAGTTCAATATTTGATAATCTTCTTTTTGATACTTGCTGTGGTCACTTTTTGAATATGGGATTCAGCAATCTTTGTCGTTGTCGTTCCAATGGTCGTTCTCAATGTGATGACTAACTGGTCACCATCTCCAACTCTATCAACTTTAATTTGAGGATAATTCCTTTTCATATAAGCCATTCAATCGAGGTTCCCTCTCTAAATTTTACTAACTTAGCACATAGCTTACATTTTATTATACATAATTATATATTTACTGATATTATGAAGAAATAGTTCCTAGTAATTGATTTACCTTTTACTTTCGATATTTTTACGCAAGCAAAAGCAAAATAGATAGCAAGCGAAAGCATATATGCATATATTATCTAATGATAAATCTAATTTTTCCAAATAATTCGTAAGCTTAACTGAAAAATTGTTGTACTATCTCGTAGTTAGTTATGTACATACTTTATACGCATCATATTCGGGTATAATAATCTTATCAAATAAATACTCGGATAAGTGATCCGTGTTTTTAGTCAGCTTTATATGACAAAATTAAATAAATTAAAAAAATATATAAAGTACAGCCGGTAATGGCACCGGTAACTGAGCTAGAAACCGGTGATTATCATTTTTTTAAATCCGATTTTTCAGCACATCACTAGCTAGCGTCAACTTTCACAGCAACAATACGTTTTGTTGGCACGGACAATATTGCTAGAGTGAAAAATGAATATGAGAATTATTCTGTGCATGTAAAAGTAGAGACTATCTGTGCCACTCCTCATGGCTCTCGACGCGTTGTTAAAACCCCGCGCTGCGGTGCGAAACAATACATTTTGAACGCTCTTGTTTAAAAATAATGTGCAGCGACACGCAACGCCGCCTAAACATTGCTGAACGCACGTTATAGCGAAATAAATCTGCTGAAGTGAAAACGGGTGACACTTCCTTTTATTTTATTTGATGACGTTATCAAAGTGACGTGACTGTTAGGTATTTTGGAATCAATATATTCAAACCAAATTAAATGTGTTATTGTATGTATCATAATTTAAATGTATGTATAAAAAAATATTGATCTTTGGTGGCTGAAATGAGAAAAGCCAAATCCAAAATAAAATAAAAAATATTAAATCTTTTATAGTAAAATTATAAACTTTTACGAAGACTAAATTAAAACAAGAAAAAAAAAATAAAGAATATTTGTTTAAAAATTCACTACAACAGAATTACGAATAATTTTAATCTGTAAAAAAAAGAAAAAAGTGGTCTCAAGGGTCACATTGTTACGTCCTGTGCGCAAGGGATGAAACTTGGCGATAAGAAAGAATGAAAATACAATAACAATGCGACTGCACTAAAAGGCGTCCCCGAACTGCGCTGAATCTTTTTATGAATTTTTTTGCAACGGTCATCTTGCTTATTGAAAAGTTTTTTATTAGCCAATACTCTTTACAATAGCACCCTTTTGTTGTGTTCACTATTAAAATGAAAAAAGTAAACTGAGTACTAACAATATTCTTTTATATTTTACTTTATTTGTATGTCTTATAATTTCATTCATAGTTTATTTTTAATTTTTTTAAATACATTATAATGTAAATAATGATGGAAATATAGTAGAAATCTTTCGGTCGTTGAATGATGTAATGAATGCTTAGTAAGATTTTATACTGTCATATAATTAAATTTATAAAGTTCGTGTATATTTAATTTTATGAGTTTAATTATATTGAGTTTCTCTCCTCATCTTGTGTCATAGGGTATTCATAATTTTAAAGATAAATTTATGTAAAATAGGCTATGATAGATTGCATCAACTTATACTCGTAAATTATTTGATTGTCATTAAATATTTATATTATTTATTTACTTTATTATCATCAATAATCGATGACTGGTATAAACTTTCAGAAAGAATATTGATTATAGGTTTTATATAACAATTGAAATTATACGCAAATATATCTTCACAACATTTTTTTTATTATTATAAATTTGAAGCATGCAATATAATGGAAACCGAGTTCCTGTGTTCGATGTCTTGGAAGTACATAAATAACTGTTAAACTCTTAACTGAACATTATATAGGTATAGTATATAACTATTTTGTAAAATAACGAATCAAAAGTGGCTTTCACGCCTACTTGCATTATAAACATTTAAAATTTTGATTGATCATCATTTTTAGTTTTATAAGATAAGAGAATGAATTTAAAAGTATGTTTTCAACTTTGAAATTTTATTTACGTTGCTCAGACGTTACTTTGATACAGTAAGAATAAATGTCTGTGATAACGACAACTAAGGAAAACGTATGTCGTTAGCATTTTACTTATTTGTATGGAAATATCTTCCAACTTTTCCGTCAACAACGTTGTAGATTGCATCGAGCGGTCTATTTACAACGGGGAACTACGAAACGGCGACATTTATAGACAGGGTAATGTATTTATGTACTTTTAATGGTCTCGCACATTACGGAACTAACGACCTAAGGAAAGAAAACACGACAATTGGAGTTATTTATTGGCAATCGAGTTGTTCCATTTACAAATCTGGTGCGAGGGTGACGAATTTTTTATTAATACGATGGAACTGACGAGGGTTCCCTCCAATTGATTGAGGGTAGAAACTAACGTGGATATATAATAAACGCTTTACACTCAACGGATCCCCGATAGGATTTTCTCCTGTGTGGGTTCTGGGTGTCCAGAAACACATAAAATACACGAACATAACGCCCAGATCACGACTAACATCTAAATTAGTTAATATGCGTGAATATTAACTATTATAAAATTAGTTAATATTCACGTACTAAAATAATTCTTGTTTGTATTGATAAAGCAACATCCTCTTTGTTCTTTCAAATTAATCTTTACGTATTAAAATTACAAAAACTGTTTTTAATTTATTGAGTTCTTGCCAGTTGTTCAACAGCAGCAATTGACTGACGTATTAGCGTCCGTGGATTCAATCATCAAAAAATGTATGTATGAACCATATAGTTATGACAATATTTGTATGGACCATAGAAATATACAGGTACAGAACATTTAGCATTTTTTATTATTATTATTAAATATCTAATTAATTTGTATTGATTAATTATTTATTATTAATCAAAATGCAATTGAATTCTAATTAGTTTAACTTAATTTGCACAATAATAAATCTGATCATTTTATTTATTATTTTTCAAATTTAAATGCAATGTTTACATGCCATAAAACATAACTTAACGACTCATATGAGCAGGGCAGTAATAATGAATATGGAGGGAACCGTGTGGGTCATGGCAACCATGCAAAATATTCTTACGTACGATTTAGTTCCTTCTGATATAAATAAAACAACTGATATCTCTGATAGTCTATCAATAATTAATTAGCGAGATAAAAAAAATTGCTGTCACGCATCATCATTTAAAATATCTGATAGGTAATGTAGAGATTTATTGCAAAACAGAATAAAATATTATTATCAGAAACTTTTATCTACTTTGTACTGCAATATTTTGTCAAATAACTATCTGAAGTTTTGTCAGCAACAGGTGAAATATGCCCCTGCACATTTACATAATTATGACACTATAAGAAAAAGTTTAGTGCAATCAAAATATGGATCGCTATTAAAATCATTTTAAGTCTGAGTCTGAGTAAATCACTTGTTTGAAATATAAAAATCAATTCAAATTGTTGTCTCAATAAATAAGATATAATATTTTCGATGACAGTGTGAACATATCAGTTTCAGTAACCAAATTAAAAAAAAAAAAAGAAATATATATATATATATATATATATATATATATAGACGAAATCAAAAGTACTTACACCTTTATAATATGTTAATTTAAATGTAATCTGTATCTGTGGATTGTCTCCCAAAATTTATTTTGTGAATGTGTGTTGGTATTCGTGTCAGAATAAAAAATTACATTCACAAAAAAACAAGTACTAAAATTGACGATCTCAGCATTTTTTCCATTCAAACTCGACATCCCACCGAATGCACACTCACGTATATAATATTAACGCTGAGCACTCTTGTTTCAAACGTATGTAAAGGAGCCTATTCTTAACAGAGTATGGTTTGAGCCCCATAATGAATATTTACGATGCCCTCACTCTCACCAGCGACCCTCCTCATGATATATTGTCGATTATGTTTGACATGAGTGGTCGGTGGGATGGAACATGGGGTAAAGAAACTGCAATCGGTACTCACTTCCAGTGAAAGATTTTATGGACGATAACAGTTCACATATCACTATGTATATCCAAGTGAACGTGTCACAACATTCTTAAATATTATCTTTATTGTGATAGCGCTTAGAAAAATGTGAAAGAATTTGAAAATGACTAAAAGCTCATTTCTATAGAAGTATCTATATATTAAATTAAAATAATCTAACTTACCAATATTTTCATTTAGGTTTGCATATAACATCAAAATATATAGTATGAATGAAAGGCAACTTTTTATCTATCAAAAAGGGGAAATTTGTTTACAAATTACTGAGGCGTAAAATATTAAATAAATAAATTACCAGTATAATCGTCTAAGCCAATCTCCCGCTTCCTAATCTCGAACAAACAGGCTTGTATTAATTCTCTCACAATCTGGAAGCTTAGTTTCCATCCCAGTAAAATCAAGAACAAAATACGTCGCTTGTCATGACTTACCCAATTAATGAGGGTGCAATTCGAGATATCTTGCCTCCGGTATTAGACCTTTTGAATCTAGTGCGAACATAAATTCTGATAGAGGGCGCTCGGGGGCTTGTTTAATTTCACGACTGAATAAATCCAAATGTTATACCGCGGAGACCGTGCCGCGCACTGACGTTTCTGTTGTCCCATCCATAAAACCCTAGCCTCGCCGAAAATATTCAGTCAACGGACCATCTAAATGCCTATCAATTTCACTTTAACAATTATAAAAGGTAGACGTCTTATCCTTTGTCTAGTGTTTGCTTTATATTATTTGGCTAAATTGTTACGAGTGAACATTACCTCGTTACAGATTTTTACTAATTATATTTATATTTCACATACATATTATTTATCAACATTCTATCTGAAGATGTTTTATTTCTCAATTGGTGTAATCATTCTATGATATTATTAGGTTTTCATAGACGAATATCCATTCCAAATGTATATAACAGCTATAATAATGATCCATTACACATTACATCTTTCAAGCAATAAATATCTCTTTAGTATTCTATTGAGAAATTAATCCGAAACCTTACAATATTATTATTCATTTTCTCACGATATTATTTCATTCGTCTCACGGATCTTACAGGGATTTATTTCTACGGTCGTATCTAAGAATACGTGTATTACGTCTACTTTCGTCAGTAATAATTATTTTCCTCCACAGAGCAATTGTATTGAAAGAAATAAATCAGGAACCGCTGAATGACGTAGTATATCCCCGTCGATATCAGATTCTTCGTACACTGTTATATTAATCTTGTCTAAATGGGACGACATAATGGAGGAATTGGAGACGCAGGATGACATCAAAGGTAATATAAAAATTACAAATGATAGAAAAATACCCGAGACACCGACATGACAGAATGAATAATTAAGACCTTTACGTATCGTGTGTTATAAAAAAAGAAAGGAAGAGAAAATTTCAATGTTAGGTTATTAAGATGATGACATTTTTTATTTTATATTCTTTACACCAAATATACATTAATGAAAAAAAAAATAGTGTAAGCAAAACAAAAGATTAAATCTCGCCAATAGCACCCTATTTGCACAATTGCAAACAATACAAGAAGATAAAATGACTGAGACTTCAGAATAGCGCAGGATCGAGACCGATACTGTTGATTCCGCTTTCAATACGACCAAAACAATATCAGTATATTGAGCATTGAGCAAACTGAATCGCGAGTGCAGTACAATACACGCTCCTCTTATTGAATATTTACTCGGGGAGACCGGATTGGGTCTTTAGTTTATGCTGCCTTTTATTAAGATATTGCGATCACACTGACAACGTTATTGAGTTAGAAGTGTACCTAATGTCGGTTTACATATTCAATGTATATCAACCTTATTGCTGTATGGAAATAAAATAGAACGATGTCCCGCACTTAACATTTCAGGATTATGTTTCAGATTATTCTTTTTTTAAATATGTTCAAGAAACATTTGATGTTTTATGTTTATTTGTTACTAGCTGTGCCCGCGATTTCGTCCGCGTGGAATTTAACAAAAAAGTTATTGTTAAGTTCGCGGAGAGAACAAACAGGCAGAAAGACAGACAGATAGACAGACAGACAATAATTGTAAAAAATGTTATTTTGGTTTATTTACCGTGTATACATACCGTGAACCGTGTGCATATGTATGCATTTAGTAAAAAGCGGTTATTATAATATTACAAACAGATACTCCAATTTTATTTATTTATATAGATATAGATCAGAAGCGTGATACTTTTTTAGACTATTGATTAGACATGAATAAACATGCATTTCAGCGTTAGTGGACAATCAAACTTTAAAGCGATGAAATAAGAATTAAAAGTTGAAATGAGAAAAAGGAATATTATTTTTCGCGCGGCTGTTCCATGTAGCGTGATTAAGAGCAAGCTTTGGGATCAATCTGGTAGTTATAACGTATAAAGGTGAACCATAAACGTTGTACAAAGCGGTCATGAATTGTTATAATATAATAATTATCATTCACTACTTTTGCCCCTCTAATTAAATATCAATTTATACGCGAGTGAAAACGCAGGAACCTTCTAGTATATATATCTTCATAGTCAGTATATTTATCTTCATAAGTATAATTCATTTGATGATGACATTCATTATTTTTATTTTACAAGCAATTAATTATTATCGTTACATAACGTACTAAACGAATATACGCCACGCATAAGCATCGCAGATACGCTTATGTTCATCCGATTAAGTAATAAATTAAACAAAGTCTACCGGAGCCACTTACCTTCAATTTCGTGCTATATAAGTAAAGTTTGTTCAGCAACACATGCACTTTATAACAATGGATGCTAATTATGAAAAGCTATGGGCTCGCGTGCACTGCCTCGCGCAATTATGCTAATCTTATTAGTCAATCCACTTCGCCCAGAGTTTTATGTTTCTGCACGAGCGCTGCATGCCTCGACCTTACTTATGCTACATTTTTTGCTCCGATAGCGTGACAGCTCTAACCGCAAGTAGTTCTCCTATCTACAGTATTCGTGTTATATTTACTACTAAAACAGTGCCATAATGCTTATAATCTGACATTTTAATAGAAATTGTTGGAAATAATATTTTCTAACGTTACACACGTTATTTGAAAGTTGAACAGGGTAACGATCTATTAAAATAAACTAAAGTAATTGAAAAGAAATTGGAGTATAAGTGAACGAAATTCTCAGACATCATGCACGGAATTGGCAAAAACAATTTTTTCAATCGGCTAACTTTTACGACACAGAAAGTAAGTACGGATTTACAGTAAAACCCCGCCTTTCTAACTCAGAAAATTCACTTAAGAAACAAAAGTACCCTAATAAAAGAAGAACAATCATAAAAAGAGATGTACGCGAGCACTTTCTTCAAAAAGTAAGAGATACGCGCCGTACGTATTTTGTAGCGTCGAAGCCATCTTTGATCAAACTAAAAAGTTTTCACTTTGCAAATTTTTAAATTACGCTCTTCGAGTAGAAACTTCGACGCTATGCACTTTATGAGCTAGCGTTTATTTATTGACGCGAGTGAACGATAATTTTTATCCGTAACTGAAATTAAAGTTTAACTATAGAGCGGAACATCTAAGTTTGAAAGTTTCATTGAAGTGCCTAACAGAGGAAGGAGCAACCTGCTTTCAACTAAGCCAGCTGTTGACACGGCTGTCTTGTTAGCGCAGCTCGTAATTAATTCAAAGCAATAAGCCTCAAACACATTTTGCTCGTAATAATACGCTACCATTAGACCGACCATACATTGTCAACTGCACGCGCTAATAGACAGGTCGGACAATGGGTCCCTTGTCTACTACCGATTTATACAAGGAGAATTGATTTTAGCCTATACAATTAATTAACTATGTATATTAGGCCGGTAAAAAGTTTATTCGTAATTTATTTAAAAATTCAAGGTAAGATTTTACAAAATTAATCAATATATATATAATATTTGTATCAATTTGTTGATAACTTGCCGTCATCTTGTATCAGTGATAGAATTCCGTTGCTGAAAAATTTTTGGGAATTCTCTTTAAAAAAAATTAGTTGTCTGTAAAGTTGGCTTACAGACGATAGTTTAACGTGACAACATCATAACGAAACATCTCCTCAGACGCATAGGCCAATCGAGTGGAAGAGAGACAGATGCGGCGCAAGCATAAAATGAGCGTAACGGGACAATTAGTCATCCTTTTTCGTGCAAGCAGTTGGCGTTCATCGATTTATAGACGTTGTCACGTCAAAAACCGCGACAAGTAGTTTTGACAGTCCTCTCTTGACTTGACTTTAAACTACCTATTTACCGACCGAAACAGATGGAAATCTGAGGCTGCAACATCGGGGTTATATCAACCAAAAGGATTATATTTACAATTTACAACTCAAGAACTAAATATTTACAGATAGTTAAGGTAAAACCCCGTTATTTCATGTTTAAATATTACATTGTAACTTTTTACTATAAAACACGGAAATACTTTGTTCTCGACCTGTTTGTTATTAAACGTCCTAATAGATTACTTACAATATTATACAAAAGACCAATATAAAGTAAATATTAATTAAACTATTAGACAGTTCAATCACTAAACAAATGCTTTGAAAAAAAAAGTCGAAATACAAAAAAAAACAGTTCGGTATTGAATTGTTAGAGAGAAAAGAATTTTTGTTTATGTGCAATCAAAAATAATTATTGTGATTTATTAAACCAGAGCGAGTGCTATCTTGCTGTACAAACTAATTCAAAATTGATTACTTCTGACTATGTAGTCAACTCCTTTCTTTAACTAGATTAAAAAACAATGGAGAAAATTATCATCCATTTTGATATGGACTGTAAACATAGTCTCGACGTTATTTCTTTCCAGGTTTAATCGAGAGCTTGGAGATTTAATTCAATAATATCTTCATCGTGAACGATGAAAAATATCACTATTTTTTCTAACATAATAAGTGCAAGGAAGTTAAGTAGTTGTATTAAAAAAATAATTTGAAATGAAATTATACGTTGGTAATAATTTTGCAGAGAAATTGAATTTTTATTATCTATAATAATATTATAGAGAGGTAAAGTTTCTAACCTTGTTTGTTAGTAGGGAGTAATCTTCGCAAATACTGATCCGATCGTGGAAATTCTTTCATTAACAGAAAGCTACACTATTCAGGATTGACATAGGCTAAATTTTATTGTGATTGAACCAAAAATTCAGTGGAAAATCTTACTTATAAAATTCTCGTGTCACAATGTTAGGCACAATACTCCTCCGAAACGGCTGGACTGATTTTTATGAAATTTTGTGTGCCAACATCAATTTTCATACAGCTATTATAGGGAGGGGGGATTAAGGGGGGGGGGGGTAATAACATCTATGGCAAAACATGCGGGTCAGCTAGTAGTCTAATAAAAATCTTTCTACATATCTTAAGTTGTGAATTTGATGTACTTAACTGTCAAGCATATAATACACACATCTTAGACAAGAAAAATAAAATAAAGATCTAAGAATATTTCATTTTTACAAAGGAAAATTCATAATCAGTTCACATATGATATTTCTAGCACCTTCCTGTCAGAAATCCTCTTATTTCATATGTTGGTGTCCTCTCGTTGAGTAGTGAATTTGATGTACTTAACTATCAAGCATATAATACACACATCTTAGACAAGAAAAATAAAATAAAGACCTAAGAATATATCATTTTTACAAAGGAAAATTCATAATCAGTTCACATATGATATTTCTAGCACCTTCCTGTCAGAAATCCTCTTATTTCATATGTTGGTGTCCTCTCGTTGCTGACATTGCGTAATCTGTCATCGCAGAAACGTACAGACTTGATCGGATCAAGACTGATGATGAAAATCCGCTTACGTTGCCTTTTTTAACTTTGCCAGTCATCTTCTATACAAAGGATGAACTTCTTATTAGATTTTGGTTGATTTTTATGCTTAGAGCGCTTACGTTATGGTAAAAACTAGCAGTTGTCCGCGGCTTCGTTTGCTAAGAAATTGATGATATTTACAAAGAGGTACATAAACTGTGTATAATCATTATATTACAACAAATTCAAACATCTTTGTATTCGACATTTATGGTTCAACTTTCGTTGGCTAGACCAACCAGACTCCTCGCAGAGCTCCTTCTTATTACGCTTCATCATATCACGAAACATTCTTCTATTCTGATGTCATTTTTAGGTAATTTCAGTAATACGAATTAATCTCTCATTTTACTATACAGAATTTCATGTTTCATAACTGTATTACTTATTAACTTTATACTATATATTAACTTCATTACTTATACCTATATAATATATATACTAACTGACCCAGCAAACGTTGTTTTGTCATATATATTATATATAATTTGGGGTATATATATATTATATTATAATTTAGGGTTGTATGTATTTTTTGATATACATACTTTACATATATACTTTACTTTCGATATGACAGAAAAACTTTTAAGATATATTGGGGCGTAAAATTTACAAAGGCTGTGGATGGACTATTTCTTTATTTTTCATCAATACCTAACCGAGTTTAAGGCTAAATTCATCATAATCACTTCAGCTTATCGCAGTCCACTGCTGGGCATAGGCCTCCACAAGTTCACGCCAAAAACGGCGTGTGTGTTTCCTATAGTCACCACGCTGGGTTGGGCGGGTTGGTGCCCCTTAAATTAATATTTATAATTTTAAAAGCAGTCCAGAAATAAAAGTTTATGCAAAAATAAGACACAATTTCTTACACAATGTTAATAATTTGAAGTGATTATTCCCTCAAGTTCAAAAATGCTTATTATAAATATTATTCTCTGAATCAACTGGACCGATTTTAGTGGGACTTTCACTGGTAGATAGCTAATGTAATAAGGAGTAACTTAGGCTACTTTTATTTTAGAAATGTATTAATTTTTAAATCTACGAACTGAACATTAACTTTTTTTGTTAAATTCTACGCCGATGAAGTCGCGGGCACAGCTAGTTAATAGTAATTATCAATGCGCTTTCAAAATTCCTGGCATAGCATGCGTTTATAGGCTATTACATCCGCTTGCCATAAGCATGTTTGCCAACCTTTTAATTACTTTAAAATGATAAGAATGTCTTGGAATAATACGAAACTAAATAGTACGAAATTAAATAATGAATATCCTCTCATAATTTATCGCGATGCGGATCCCGCCGTACTCGATTCCGATTTCGACTTGACCACTTACTCGTAGTACCAATAAATATTGGAAGTCAAAATTGTTAAACAATACAAAACAACAGGCTTTTGTGTTAAGTATTTTAATATGTGTATCAAAAGTGATTACCAAAAATTATATGACCAAAAATTGTTTATTAATTACTTCATTGAAAATTTAATTACACATATAATGCTTACTTGTATGCAGTCGTATGTCATACGTATTAACATGGAGACTGTTTATGATTATCTCGATTGTCCTTAAACAGGTAAACAACAGCGATATGTAAATGTTATTCAAATATTAGTTCAGACTGGCTTATTAAATCTGAATTAGAAATTAGGGCTTAAATTTGTTTACGTACAGTCTATGTAAGACTTAATTAAACAAATGTAACAAAACAATACATAAACAATTATTCAATTGTGTTTTATTTGTAATCGAAAGTTTCAATCCCTTATTTCACACCGATATCGTAAATAGCACTCTATTGTTGAGCAAAAACATTTGTATTGTGTTTAACGTAAATACGTTTAAGGACTGACTATACCCATAACTTTGATCGCATTATTCACCCCTTTGAACCATATGCTCAACTGTTTCTTCAATTTCAAAGTATTAAGTTATCGGGCATAATGATGTTTGTAATATTAACTGTCAAACCTAAAAATATTGAAATATTTACATTAAATATTTCATTATTATCTATATTAACCTTCAGCATTCGAATATTAAGATAACAAAGTATGATGAAATTATTCTTTTTTCATAGGTTCATTAAAATTCCGCAACAGTATGGCATATATTTTATATATAGCCTCTATATTTTAAAAATAGCCCACTATTCTTATTGTAACTTGTATAAACACGATCACGTAGAATACAGTAATTGAAAATTTATTGTGTGACACATTATGACATTTATTTAGGCCATACAATTATCATTAATCTCTTAGCAGTTGCCGCTGCATCAAAAAATGCACGAAAATAAATCCAATCGACCACCCACGCGCCGCGCCCTCGCTGCTAAGTTGCTAGTTTTATATAAATGTATTAGCTATCTATAAGTTAAAATTTCGACAAAATCCATACAATACTTTAGTTAGGAGATAGAATATATAATTAATTTTTTTATATTCATTATTAATTTTTATAGGCATTTAATCACTGAAAACAGAAACATCAATTTTAATAACAAGTGAATTTTTTTGAAGAGATTTTTGAGAGAGATCTTTGCAATTAGAAAGTTCAACTATTTTGAGATTTGTACTATGTAATTAATTGTAAGATTTATACATTGATTTTTTTTCAAATTAAATATAAAATTAGAATCTTTCTAAACCATATAACGCAATATTTATTGTAAAATATTTAAAAAAAAAGTATAAAATACAAAACAGCTATAAGGAATTCCGCGATAAAAAAGCAATTTAACTTAACTTTGTACCATTTTGTGTAATAGACTTTTATACATAATTATTAGATACGGTGTAATACGGTTGGGCTATTAACGGTCGTTTTGCTTCAGCTAAGGGCGGAGTATAATTAGAGCACGACTTTGCACCAAGTCACTAGAGATTCGTTTTAATTATATATTGTTTTCTGAAATTTACATGTATATAACAATAATTACTTCATTAACACGTACATTACCAGATATAAAACTGTACAAATTAAAATGGATTGATGGATTATCTACTTTTATGTTCATCGAGTTTTCCGAAAAAGGAATGTAATTATTAGGAAAATTTGAAAGAACATTACTGTAATTATCCACGAGACAAATTCGTACTCGACGCACTACTTGTCTCGTCTCGAGAATCGTATAATTATACTTTAAAACGAGTAAAAAAATCGTTTCACCCCTCGCGTCTAAAGACTTACAGACCACGCGAATATTTTATTTTGAAGTCAGTACCTCTTGAACAATTTGTGACATTATTTCAAAAATTTAACCTAATCCATAATTCAATCTAATGTAAAAATGTAATTTTATAATTCATTTTAAATAACTGACATTAATTTCATGCAAAAGTGAATAAAATGCATATCCCTTTAAATCACTACATAGTATAAAACAAAGTCGCTTTCTCTGTCCCTGCACATGTATGTACGCTTAAATCTTTAAAACTACGCAACGGATTTTGATGCGGTTCTTTTTAATAGATAGATTGATTCAAGAGGAAGGTTTATATGTATAATAACATCCATTAAATAGTGGAGAAATACTGTTATTTTTGAGTTTTCTAATGTCATGTCGTAAATAATTATTTTTTTTTCGCTTAAATTGCAAACGCAAGCTGAACCCTACGAGATTTATCAAAATAATGTACTAAGTAAGTGTACACATTAAAAAGGTCTACAGAAAACTCCGCTATGGTGCATGTCTATCTCTTATGGATATCCACAATAACATTTTTTTGTCATTTACTTTTTACGACAAATAATGGCTAATTTTCAAAACGATTTTAACCAATACAGCATTAATCCTTATCTTATTAAATACCTTAAATACATTGTTGATTTAATATAGATCTATATGTCCCTTTACAGCATATGATTTAAATGAATAGTTTCGAAGATATTACAGATTTAAAAATCGCGGTACGTAGCGTTTGCGGCGGTTCCAGCCGGCTTTTACTCTAGGGCCACGGGCAGTAATGAATAAATCAAAATTACTGGATCTATTTTAATCATTTTTTCAGTGAACGATATAGGCTATAATTATATTTTATACCCGTGCGAAGCCGGAGCGGGTCGCTAGTCTAATATAAAACGTACTCTTACTGATATAACAAATTACAAACATTTGTTCCCATTTAACGTGTTAATCGGGATATAAGTTCGTTTTCCTGAAACTACCAGCGCCGATGCGCTGCCAGCCACTCAGTACACTTACATACCACGAAATTAAAGTATCCACTTTCGTTGAACTAATTCTACTTCAAAGTAACAGATCTGTTAATTATTGCACATGCTCAAGATAACAGTTGTCTGAAAATTTAAACGAGATAAATTAGAGAATTAGTGTGTCTTAAGCACTCTGGTATATAATTAGTAATTTCATTAAAGGTTCATGTAAAGCAGTAATTTTCTTAAATAATTGTATCCATGGACTTTGTTTGCGTTTATTAAAGGCCATAGATTTCGCGGGCCGCTCGGGCGAAATTACACGAACATTATCCCTAAATTATTACTGCTAATATGTCGGTGAACAATTCCCGAATTCAGATGTGGCTCTGACAACGAATTTTAATTGGATCTTAGGATAAAATAATGAATATACTACGAGCTTGAAAAACTTTTACAATCTAATTACTTCAAAAAAATATTTTCACATTATCAGAATTTAAAATGTATTTCTACTTTGAAAGAATAATCGCACATTATTAAAATTTAAATACATTTGTTGATTTGTGAAAAGTTAATTTCAAAAATGTTTTTATATATTAACCAATATAATTCTTGAAGTCATTCATCTTGAATGAAGAATACTGACTCCGTGTTGTAAACCGTGTTTAAAAGAGTGTATTTTAAAATAGCTAAAGCATCCAAGCCTAAACAACCCATCCTGTAATATATTATTGTCAGTATCGGAAGCTGACGAGAAACTGTTGTATCAAACAAACGAAGTTCTTTGGACAAAGTTAAAAGTGCTGAGTCCTGTAGCGGTAGACGCGGTCGAAACTCGTAAACAACTTCTAATATTAACGCTTTTCGATCCGATTTAAGTCGAAGCGCATGTATGCAAGACCGGTTGAATGAAACCGGTTGAAACTTTCAATCAGTCTAACTTTTCACAATGTTCGACTAGCTATCGTTGATTTCGTTTCGACTCAGTTTTGTTTTTTTTACTGTTTTGTTTTTATACAAAAAAAAAAAATATATATGTATTAACTATACATTTTTTGCGTAGTGGATTCGTTTTCGAATAATAATTAATATCGTAGCGGAACATTTTTTTCAAATACTTGATTCGAAAAAAGAGTAAATAGTCAATTGGAATCGATTTATGTTACTACGTAAAATATTGATGACTTGCAAAATCAAAATTTCTAATTTACGCCTTTAGTTTAGAGATAGAAAAGCAATTAAGAACTCGTTAACAAAGTAATGTTGAATACTTGGAGTATCGGTATCACCACCTGCTCTCATTTTCACGGATTTAATGGTCTATTTCAGGCTGGAAGTGTTTCTAGTACTGTCAATTACTCAGTTATGACCATCGCAACGAGCTCTTAATTTCCTCGTATAAGTGATACGATTGGTTTCTTAAAAAAACCGAACTTTTTCGACTTTAGTTATGTTAGGTATATTTCTGTACAATAGATGTAAGCTAGTAAAATAAAAGAAAGCGAAACTACATTAACGTGTATAATAATTAATTGAAATGGTTTGTTGAAGTGAAACTTCTTGAGGCACATGAGGGTAAATTTTTTACGGATGAGACGTGCAATGTTTTGATGAAACGGTAACGTTTTGATGAAACGGCGACGTTTTTTTCGAATAACAGTTAATGTTGTGTTTGGTAGGTAGAGCCACCTAGCGTGTAATATATAAACTACAAGGGTGTTACATTAATATCGATAGTATATACATTATAAACTGACTAGATGGCGCTGGAACGCAAATATAAAGCTTTAGATTTGTATAAATATAAACGAGAAATATTAAAAATTAGTTTGTCAAAGAAGTTTCCGTGTAATATACTCGTATGTGTACTTTGTACGCACGCACGTTTTTTTTTCTCTCTACAATAGATAAACGTACGATATGGAAATATGTTTTCATTATTTTCTTACCACTTCGTAAGTACTTTCGAATCTTGAAATAATCACAATTTATAATATTTCAATGTTTTCATTATTAAGCGTAAGTAATAAGAAAATTAACGATAGCATTTGATGATTTTCTTTTTATTTAAATTATTCTCTTCTGCAGTTTCAATCTATGAAAAAATCTAAAAAAAAATTGTTTAACGACAATTATTTCACAATTCTCTCAAAACTGATATAATCACGATCACAAGTTAACCTGTAACATCCTACTGCTAGGCATATGTCTCTTTCTCTATGTAAGCAAAAAAATCGGAGCTTAATCCACCACGAGTAACGGTTGCTATCTGGTGTATACGATAAAAAGTGTAACCGGCATAACATATTCTGCAAGCCCCAGTAGGGAGATCTGCAAGGACAGATATCGATACTGGAAAAAAATATTTGTACAAATACGAATATCCATCCCGAACGGGAATCGAATTCACTAACCGACGGTGTTAAGGCGCGTACATGGCGAACGCACCACTGCATCAGAGCGGTTGCTATAAGTATAAAGAAAAATATTATACGACTGAAGGAAAAGCGAAAACTCATTCCTAGCCAGTCTCAATTACATTGAAGTAAGATGCGTAATAAAGGGCAATTTGGCTGATTTATCGTAACGTTCATTATAAGTGTTCACTGAAGGTTAATTGTAGGTTTACTGTCACTGAAACCAAGAATTATTCTATTCAGAGAAAATAAATTGACTTAAATACCCCCAGGAGTATCGTTTTGTGATCTGATGAATTTAATATGAAAATAAAGGCTCAACGAGGCTTTGCTGTTGGTAAATATCAGTCGTTAGCGGTTCGAGGTAAAAGGATTTTCCCATTTATTTTCTAGTCAAAATATAACTACTTTTTTTAATTATGTTTTTCAAAAAGAATAATCCTCTTTTATTCTGTGCCTTACTCGTCTCATTGGTTTAAATATGCAGATATTAAAATACCAGCATATTTTCTTGACTGCGACTCAAATAAACTTTATTAGCTCTAAAACTTCGGTCCCAACTAAATAAGTACCTATTCCGGTAATATTATGATTTGTCGGGCCCCAAAGAACTGAGTTGAATAAATTTTATTAAATCCGGGAACAGTTTATGACTAACCACGTCAGCGCTGTGTCCCATCAATGAGGATAACTTGGTGCCTTTAAAGATAATTTACTCTTTCTCCAGAGCCATTTATAGATATTGGCTATTTTATATTGTCTTTGACATTTATGTATTCATGTTATTTATGAGTATTTTATACCACGAATCGTCATTCTCACTTAGTTTGACATACTTAGTTGACATTCGATTTTACTGTTGACTGAACAGGCTTCTCTCAATAAAATCTACGACTTTTTAGTTAACTTTATGTATGTATTTTTTTATCTTTATTTATAATAAAAAAGCTTTTAAAGCTAGAGCTCAGATTTAATAATTAAAATAACAGTTCCAACTTATTAAATAGTATTACTGTGTAATACTGATGACTAGCCCGTTGGCGCAGTTTGTAGTGGCCCTGCTTTCTGTGCCGCGGGTTGCGAGTTCGATTCGCGTCTGAATCTGGGTGTAATATTTGTATTTATATATGTATTATTTCTATGTATATTTATTACAAAAAATTAATATAGTTATAACAGTTGGCTGTTATCTGTAACACAAGCATTAAGTTGCTTACCATAGGAACAGACGACCGTGTGTGTATGTAAAAAAAAAAAACTTACTCAATATCTAGTTTAGCTATATTGGAATAGTACTTCAATACTTTACAAAACAGTTACATAAGTTTATTCGTGATATGTGTACCGAGATTGTTCAGTGAGTATAAAACATTAAGTTTTTTTTGTTCTGTTTTTAACTGCGAAAGTAAATGTAGGTTAGAAAGTACGAACATTAATAGACTTAACATTTTTTACCAATATAAATAGAATGTTATCGGATTTCGTAACGATTACAAACGATTGCCATAAGTATCAATGAGAAAGCGACCAGACGGCGCCTGATCCAGACAAACCGCAATTTACTTTCAAATTCGCATTTCTACAAATTTTTGCCGTATTATTTTAAAATTACCAGCAACGGTTTGATGGCAATTTTATTTCCTGCCTTTTACGCAGAAAATGAGGGAAGCAGGAAAAGAACGTAGCTATATTTGTTTGTCATAACGTTTTGACTATAGGCGTTGAATTTTCTTTGCTTACTTTTTTATAATTATTTTACGTTTATGATTATTTAGGAAGGTAAATCGCATTCGAACGGTAAGACGGCTATTAATGTTTTCCATTTGAAATTCACAGATACATTAAATTTTCTCCAATAAAAATAATAGTTTTCGTTAAATAAGTTTAGATTTTATAAGACCTGATTTTTATTTGGTAGTTAGGCATCTAATTAAAAAAATAGATCTTTTGTCGGTAGCAAAAGTACAAACTTTATAATTGTAACAAATTTATAGGTACTTAGCCTTATTTTATAACGTAAATAAATTATTTTTAGTATCTCATAAAATAAAAATTAAATGTACAATAAAAAAAGATTTGTAGTCATAAAGCGCACAGCTCCAACATTGAAACAGTTTTATAATCTCCGTCGTAGCAGATGCAATGAAAGTTGCTGACCAAACGATGCCGGTGCTGCGCCAGGAGACGTAATTGACAGCAAAACTTGAGTATCAGGGAGTAGATGCTTGCAAGTTTCTCACTAACTTTTAGTCGTTAAGGTATGAATTTTTGCGCAAACTGCCGCCATTTATTTTACAACTTTGATAGTTTACCTCGTAGACTAAAACATGATTTTTCGTAGACTCTTTCAAGTAAATAATATTTAGTTGTCAGTAATAGTGCTTTGTTTTAATGTATTAATTGAAATATCGTAAACTTAAAGTTAGTTCGTACTTGCATCGTTTCCGAGTAGCATAAGAGGAGATGTCACAATACAACTTTGAACTATCGCCGAATCAGAATTAATAGTTCCTAAGCGACAAACATGCGGGCTGCTCTGCATAGAAGGCTACTAGATATGACAAAGTCTGCTTACTTAGTTGTTATTTAAATGTATAAATGGTATACGTATATATAATACGTTACCAACGAAAATACTTTAACATTTTCAATTCCTAAAATTAGTACAATGATATTTCTTATATATAAAATTCACGTGTCGCGGTGTTTGTAGTTAAACTCCTCTGAAACAGCTTGACCGATTCTCATGAAATTTTGTGTGCATATTGGGTAGGTCTGAGAATCGAATAACATTTATTTTTCATACCCCTAAGTTACAAAGGGGGGGGGGGGGGGGGTTAAGAGGGTTAATAAAATATTATAAAATTTTGTGTGCATATCGGGCAGGTCTGAGAATCGGCCAACATCTATTTTTCAGTCCCCTAAGTTGTAGTAGGGGGGGGGGGTGTTTTGAAGGTTGATAAACATAAAATATATGGCAAAACAACGTTTGAGGGGTCAGCTAGTTACATTATATAACAAAATAAATAAGAAATGTCGTATTAAACGCACCATAACTCTTTTCACCTAAAAAATCTAATTTTATTTTTGAAGCTTAATCCAATCAGCTTTATTGACTTGTTGTCTATTATCGCGTTTCTACTACCTAAAAACATTGTTTTAGGGTAAAAATAGAATTGAATGAGGTTGCTAACAAATACAAAACAAACAAACTAATCAGATTTATTACATTCGTGTAGACTCTAGATAGACTTGAGATGGACCGGCAAGAATATATCCTTTCATCCATTTCAATGTTAGTTTAAAAAACAAGAAAAAGGCCTTGATAAAATCTAGTAGCGAATAATAAAATCTCTTATACTGAATAAGTAAATAAAACAATTCCAGAGTATAGTGCTAATGGATTCGACAGTACAATAACAGAGACATAGAGTCTTCGACAAGTCGGTTTTGTTACTGTCTTAATATATTCTGTTTCATTGCTAAACCAGACTCTTGTTTAATAGGATTGGCGTCGTATATAAATGTCGTACTGCTATTGGAATAATTAACTATTGAAATAACTGAATCAGCCTCTTATACTCAACAATTGTCAGAGCTTAATTCATCACACGGGTCCACTACGGAATGGCGGATAATTTAATTACCACGAGTAATGATCGTTTTCAAGTGTCTGATAACAACCAAGACCGCTTTACGTGTTTTTCAAGGCACTGTGGAGATATAGAAGTACATAAGAGTATACCCATATCAGAAAAATATATAGGAAGTATATGGTAAAATTATGCCTTAGATACAATTTTTAAAATTAAAAGTTCTTAATATATTATAAAAAATACTTACATTACTTAATTACTAGAAAATCGTTGTTATACGGCTCAAAGTTAAAGCCTTTAAAATCATTTACAGTTTTCATATAAAATAATTTTAAATAAGATCAGGTAAAGTTGATCATCATAATTATAGACAGCCAATGTCAGGCAAATATTAAAAAAATAGAACATAATTTTTGGCTTCATTATAGTTGCTAGGGGGTAATCCAAAATTGTGCTGTGTGGCTACGGCACTAAAGAATATAGCCACCCCCTCTCTTCCCGTGAATGTCGTAAGAGGCGACTAAGGGATAACAAGGTTCCACAAACACCTTGGAACTTAAGAAGCCGACCGATGGCGGGATAACCATCTAACTGCTGGCTTTGAAATACACAGGCCGAAGACGGGCAGCAGCGTCTTCGGTGCGACAAAGCCAGTACTGCGGTCACCAACCCGCCTGCCCAGCGTGGTGACTATGGGCAAAACACATGAGTTCACGTTATTTGTGGCGTAAACTTGTGGAGGCCTATGTCCAGCAGTGGACTGTATAGGCTGTAATGATGAATCCAAAATTAAATACAAAATATGTATGTTCAATGTACAGAACTGAATCTGAATAGGTAGGTATGAGTGTTCGTTTTGTGTTATAATTTATTCTATAAAACTTGTTTTTTGTAATGCCGTTTAGAGACTTTCTCGATATTTTTCTTTTCTCGATCTTTTTGCATGCCTCCATGTATGCTTTACTCTCACAAAATTAAAAATATGCTAAGCACTTACTCTTAAATCTCTGTATATTTTTATTACAATGGATTAATATGCTGTAAAATATAAACATACTTTTATACAGAATACACATCAAACTATATATTAAATATTTTTAGTGTTTTTAATTACTATTATATTAAAAAGAATTGATTAAATAAATATTATGTTGGACGTCAACATTTTGGTTGTACGGATGATCGCAAAATAGTGCGAGAATCACTTAATGAAATAAGCTGTTTTTTTATTATGTTACGAAACTATTAATAACGAAGCCTATTGAATATGAAGACTGAAAAATTCTTCAATAATTTACAATAAATATTTTTATTTTCTACCATAATAAAATATTAAAATGATATGAATGAATCAGAGCCACCGGTGATAATCTGCAAGAACGAAATCAACTTATCGAACTTAAAATTGTTGTATGGTCGATTATTAGTTCCTGAGCAAGCTAACAGAGGGCACTAAGCAATAATTTTAAAGGAGTGTGTGGAAGCGTGTAGTTTTGGATTTCCCAAATATATTTTTGTTCCTAATAATAAATATTTTCAACGGTAAGTAATTTCTTTATATCTTTCTAGTACTTCGTAACAAAAACAAACTTGAAAGTCAAATTATTCAGAAATTAATTAATCTGACATTTTAATTAACTTCAATATTACAGCTACGAATCAGATTAAATTAGAATGTTTACGGTATTAGAAAACAAATCCCTTAAAGTGGAATAATTTGTCACGACATTGGAAGAAAATATTGAAATAGCCGAAATCTGTTTAATCAAAATGAGATGAACAATAGCGTAATCAGAAATAATATAATTTTGGTCTTTATTATATTCCCTTCGCGGGAGACAAAATTACTTATGAATGACTGCGAATGAAAAGATCACAATCTAACTCTATTACGAGACTGATGACTATGAATTCTGCTTTTTCTAAGAATCAGGTATTTTTTCCCTACGCATTTTCTCATGTATTTTTTCTTAGATAATATTTACAGGTAGCCGTCCTTACGGCTTCATTTATTAGGCTTTTCAAGGATTTTTTTTTCGGCAAAGAATCCGACTAATTGCGCGACGAAAAAGACACGTATAGCTATCGTTCGTACGCTAATATCTGTTTAAATCATCATCTATAAGTACCCGCTATCATATCCTGTGAATACTAATACTTACATTCAACTTATGTCTATCAACCTTATGTCTTCCGTAGGGTCTTAAGCTATCTCCATATTAAATTTTATCAAGACTAATTCAGGGATTTAAACTTGAAGTTCACATACATACATACATACATACATAGTGTTACGTGTTAGGGTTCGAAGGATTTGGAGAGAAAAACCCGCTGACTCTTTTCAAGACTTTATTCACTAGCACTAGGTCCAACACAAAGCACTAGATTCAAACACTAAGCACTAACGATGTCCTATATCGTAGCCAATGTCGCAGGTTTCGCTGGTACCACTCTTGATCACTAGTTTTCACTTTGAAGTCGCCTCGAAGATCGCTCAAACTGAACTGCTCTCGCTCGCTTACCTGCGGCTATTTATATCGGCCGACACGAGGCCCAGACCATTCTAGAAAGTTCGCGCATGTACCCGGTTTTCGAGACTATACTTCTATATAGTTCCACAGTAGTTCCTCTAACGCCATCTAGTATTGAGTAGAGAGTTTCATGCTATCGCTGTCTTTGTGTGGTTTCAATGGTTGCCACTAGATGGCGCTAGTTTCTTTGTGTGTTCGTAACACTACTCCTCTCTTAGAGATGCTCGTCCCGAGCATCGTTGTTACTGCCATGGTAACGCGCCAAACTAGGTTGCTTTTGAATCCTGTAAGTCACATCATTCAGTCGGGTAACCACCTTGTTGTCCCACTTGGTCTGCAACTTTGGAGATTTCCCTTTCCGGCGGGTTGGGTTATGCAGCCACACCAGTGACCCTTCCTTGAAGCCGCTCGTGTTCGATTTCCGGTCGTATCTGGTTTTCATGTTCTCTCTTGACTGTAACCCATTTTCCCGAACCAAGGCGTTTATATAGTGCAATTTTTCCCTTAAATCGCTGACATAGTCTTGTACGGTATTTGGTCCCTTCGGTGACCCTCCAGTCAATAGGTCTACTGGTATTCGTAATTTTCTACCGTAATTGACATACGCCGGGGTAGCTTTTATGCTCTCATGCACGGCGGTTCGGTACGACAGAAGAAAGAGTGGTATATACTTGTCCCAATCCTTTTGTTTTTCGTCTACCAATTTCGCCAAATGCCTCTCAAGGGTCTGATTAAATCTCTCAACCATTCCATCAGACTGTGGATGGTACGCAGTGGTCCTCGTCTTATGCATGCCCAAAATTCTGCACACTTCCTGGAATAATTGCGATTCGAAGTTCCTGCCCTGATCAGAATGGATTTCTAGAGGCACACCAAAGCGACATATCACTTCTTCGACTAACTTAGAAGCGACTGTTGTAGCTTCTCGGTTTGGTATGGTGAACACTTCGGGCCATTTGGTGAAGTAGTCCATGACGACCATAAAATACTTGTTTCCCGATTCCGTTACAGGAAATGGCCCCGCTACATCAACTGCAATTCGTTCCCACGGTGCACCGACGTTATACAACCGCAGATTCTCACGGCTCCTGGTCTGTGGTCCTTTTACCAATACCCAAAGGACTTGTTCTTGTTAGCTTTAATGTTACTTCATTAAATTCTTGTTTAACACAATGTTTGCAGTCTTCTGAACACGGCCTTCGTGAGAGTGCGTCGGCATTCCCATGCATCTTTCCGCTGCGGTGTTTCGTCTTGAAGTCATACTCCTGATCCCGGGCAGGAGGCGAAATCCTTTGCTTCTTCAGCTCCTCTATTTGTTCCTCGATCCTTTTCGTCCTTGCTATCTGGGTTTTCTTTTGCGGACAGTTGAGCTGAAGATGGCCCCTCTCGCCGCACTTGTAGCACATGACTCCAGAACTTTTCTTCGTAGGAGCCTTAGCTACCTTGACTTCCTCAGAGACCTCGCGGATCTTATGGGTCTGCCGTATGTCATGGCGAACAGCCTCGACCTCCAAAGCATGCGCCAATGCTTCCTTTAACGAGGTGTGGTGACGAAGCCTCACTGCAGCTCTGACCTCCAGGTCTTTAATTCCGTCGACAAATGCTTGAACAATATTCGTGTTTACCATCTTGGTGTCGGCTCCTGGGTATGACTTCCTGACGAGTTTTTCGATTTCCAACGCCCATTATTGTAGTCCTTCTCCTGGGCGTTGAACTCGGTCACGCAGTTGGGCACGGAACACGTGCTCCAGATGTCGATCCCCGTATCAGGATTCAAGTGCCTCCATCAAGTCTTGGAACCCATTTTCCGTATGTGGCAGTGCTTCCAGAACCGACAAAGCTTGCCCCCTGAGCGCAACAGTGAGAGCGGTCAGGCATTGTTCTTCCGTCCATCCGTTGGCAGTAGCAACAGTCTGGAATTGTCGACGATAAGCGTTCCACGAAGCAGTGCCGTCGTATGGAGGCACTTTCACTTTTTCTCCTTGCCCCACGGCAACGCACGGCACGGTAGTTCCACTAGACATCGCAATTCTCATAGTTTCAAGGCGTACTACTCTCTTCTGTAGTTCAGTGAGGCCGGTTTTCACATTTTCAAGATCCAATCCTAACCCGGTAACTCGTTCTTCCACTACGTCGACATCTTTTCGAAGCTTAGTCACCGCGTCACTAACATCTTTTACAGCCCTTTTTCTTGGAGCTCTTTTTGTTGCTCTTGTAATTCTTGCAATTTTAAACTTGTTTGCTCTTGTAATTCTTGCAAAGCACTACGAATTTCAGCCCTTTGCAGCTCCATTAATTTTATTAAATTTCCTAATTGAAGAGCCACTTGTAGAAGTTACGGTGTCACTGGCGGGGCTTGAGACAAAGTGGGCGGTGCCTGAGCTTGAGTAGGCGGGGCCTGAGCCCAAGTGGGCGGAGCCTGCGTCCGAGTGGGTGGGGCCTGAGCCCGAGTGGGCGGGGCCTGAGCCCGAGTAGGCGGGGCCAGAGGGGCGTGGTCAGTGGGCGGGGCATGATAGGCGGGGCCAGTGGGTGGGGCTTGGTCCACGGTGGGCGGGGCTTGGTCCACGGTTGACGGAGCTTGGTTTCCAGTAGGTGTGGCCTCCGCAGCTCGTTGTGCCCTGGTCCTGACGCCCTTGAAGTCCTTGAAGCCTTCTTTCGGAATCAATGGCATCTCCAAATCTCACTTCCGACACCAGTTGTTACGTGTTAGGGTTCGAAGGATTTGGAGAGAAAAACTTGCTGACTCTTTTCAAGACTTTATTCACTAGCACTAGGTCCAACACAAAGCACTAGGTTCAAACACTAAGCACTAACGATGTCCTATATCGTATAGCCAATGTCGTAGGTTTCGCTGGTACCACTCTTGATCACTAGTTTTCACTTTGAAGTCGCCTCGAAGATCGCTCAAACTGAACTGCTCTCGCTCGCCTATCTGCGGCTATTTATATCGGCCGACACGAGGCCCAGACCATTCTAGAAAGTTCGCGCATGTACCCGGTTTTCGAGACTATACCTCTATATAGTTCCACAGTAGTTCCTCTAACGCCATATAGTATTGAGTAGAGAGTTTCATGCTATCGCTGTCTTTGTGTGGTTTCAATGGTTGCCACTAGATGGCGCTAGTTTCTTTGTGTGTTCGTAACAATAGCTTCATACACATATTCATATAAATAAAATAAAAAAATGTGTTTTATATGAGCAAGATTGAGCAATCTTTTTGGTAACACTTTAAGCTTACAACATCACAGTAAGATTAAAAAAAGCAAGAAGCAACTATAAATACAAATGAAATCATAATATAAAGAAAAAAAGAGGGTTTTGCTATATATATATCTCCAATTCTCAAGAATTTAAGGTATTATATATGATCAAAATACATAACGCAATAAGACTCCTGTATCTGAACAGGCATCATAATCTCGTATAGTATACAATAACTACAAAACATTGTTATATTACAGCTATCTTAAGCGTAATAAATAATACCAAAGCAAACACAATACGAGTAACAATACAAGTTCCAAGGATAGCTATTTACGTAAGCCTGTGGCTGTTTTTATAATTCGCTGTAAAAAGCCGATGAAAGTTATGAGAGCTGGGAAACTCTCGTAAATAGCAAAAAGGGAGAATGGGGATAAAGGAATAATATATCAATACGAATCTTTAATATTCGCACGCCAGTACCATAAATCAGAGCGAATGAGACCGGACCATAAATCAAGCGGTTTATACGTATTTTTCCTATAAAAATAATTATTGTAGCTACCTTTTAAATGTTATATGTTATCGTTTAAAAATATTATTTCATATTAACTAATGTCTTCTAAGCAATACATTAATTAGGGCTAGATATTGGCCTTAACGATTTGAGTTTAAATTAATTGAATGAATGTAAACTAAGAATTAAAGAATTTTATGATTACATAATTGTATTTTTGAAATATATAACCATTCTATTTCCAAATTTAATATCCTACTTTTAGTGGTGTTGACTGTCCTTACGGGTGCCTCGTATTAAAGTTTGTCAGAGTTAATTTTTTTTTACGTTACATTAAGTGAAAAGTTCAAAAAAAATATTTCTAGGCCCTTGCTTAAAATAAATAAATTAATTTTTTTTATATATATATATATATATATAAAATTTCACTTCGAAAGGTTTTTTGCTAAAAGATTAAAAAAACTAAAGCTTTATGTAGTGTAATATAAAATTTAAAAAAAACGATTCGTTTGTACCCAAAACTATTTACAATTGTATATTTGATTCAGCTTGTTGCATCACACTGCTGGGACTCGATCTCAGTGTGGAAAAAAGGACACAGCTTAATTCACTACGCTCTTCCATTGTGGGTTGGCGGATATATTCCTTCCAAAGAAAATCGAGCCAATAATATTAAAAAAAATATACCAACATAATTCTTAACCGTAAATATGATTGTCCTCATGCTAACTACCGAATGGAGCTAACCCGCAGTGGATTAAACTCTGATCTTTCTTCTACATGGGGAAAGAGGCCTGTGCCCAGTAGTGGGATATTACAGGCTGAAGCGTAAGCGTAACTACCATATGTTACTAAAACCATCACCAAAGCGAATTCAAATAAAAAAAATGAAATGAATTTAGGTACCAATGACGAAATAATTGGCGACCATAAAAAGAAAAAATACAGACAGTACAACCTCCAACCTCCTCAAAGTCGAATAAAAGTAATACAAAGTTAAAAGGCATATAATGTCGAATATTTTCATCCATTAAAAATATTTACCATTACTGAAGTATAACAAATTATTTGTAAAAAAAATATTGTTAAACTCCTTATAGCGCCATTACAAAATAATGAGTGAATACTCGACTGAACAACAATGCCGTGTAATTATTGTAGGCGCTTTGTGTTTCATGCCATTTTGAGTTTTGACTCATTATTTGCCAAGTAGTTTACAGAAATTAATGGAACGTTAATAATATTGTAATAATAAATATCTTTATTCCATTTAAATGTGGATAAAATCCTTTCTTACTTTTTAAATCTAACAAAAATATTTTTAAAAGACGTAGGTACCTAAATAATAGTAAATTGTAAATATTGTAGTTTCTAAAAAGTTTAATATAATAAATGCAATTGTGTTACATAAATATGTAATTTTTAAAACATGTCTCATATTTATAAATAAATTCCTTGCTTAAATTTGAGATATTTTTATTAATTATTATATTCTTAGCATACGATTTAGCCCGTAACATCCCATTTCTGGGCATGGTCCCTTTCCTTCATGTAGCAGAGCTTTATCCACCACGACAAAGCTCCGATACTTCTCTTAGATATATTATATTCCCTACTATGAGTAACGGTAATTATTCCACTTTTCATCGTTAGGTAGGTATACCAGAGGAAACTATTTTATACCGTTTAGAAGAGTAAAGTTTTAGAAACGCTTGTAATATAGTGATTTTAATCTAGTAGAGTTATGAAACACATGCATTTTCTAAATAGCGTACCTGGATAGCAGCTGCAATTTGTCGCTCAGAATTAAATTTTATATTTACTTTGCTTGCTGTTAGACAGAGATCGTGCTGGAGTTTTTTGAATAATTAATTACCTTGAATGGTATATTTATGTAAAATTGTCTACAAAATAATTCAAAACTAATAATTAGCCATTTCGGTTTGCTTTCATTGCACTATTACCTACGTAGAAACTATATATTCTTTCATATCTTCGATTCCGATTTTCACCTACTGCCCTCTCCTACTCGTTCTAGGCGCCCTAGCATTACAACTAAGCTAGATATACCGAAAGGTAATACAAAATTTAAATTATCTTCATATTCGGTACGCGCCTTCATTCTATGGAACAAACTCCCAAGAGTCATTCAAACAAGTCCTTCCCTTATTTCCTTTAAATATAAGATAAAGAAACACTTGTTTTTGTTAGCTAAAGTGTAATTATCTATATAGAATATGTATGTATTTACTTATATATTATAGTGAGTATGTTTATGTATAAGCGTGTTTTTTATGTTGGTATTTATCTTTATATGTATTTGTTAGTACGTAGTGTGTTACAGGCTTAAATATATATAATTTTTATTACCTTTTATTTTTCTTTTTGTGTTTTTTCCTTCTTCTTAATAATATAAATACATATAAATACTTCTGCACTGTTTGCTTCGCTATATGAAACACTTACTCATGACCATGGGTTGACGGGATGAAATCTCTTTCAGAGATAAGTCCACCTTTGCCATAAACCGTACTATTATTTTATGTTTCTGTATATATTTTTGAGTGCAATAAAGTATAAAATAAAAATTCTAATTAATAAAAACAAATAGATATTTAGATCTTATCAAAATTTATTCCTGGCGAATTAAGTAATTAATATATATGTCTAAAACTTTAAAACCAATATACGCATACATTACCGTAGCAGAGCATTATTCATTTTTTTCCGTCTTTAATCATTTCAACAAAGACATTTATAACAATTGCTTTAATTTTTGTAAAGTTTGAAAAAATAGTGGAATGGAACCAAAAGTTAATACATTTTTACGGTGAAATAAAATCGATACAACTTTTTTTTATTGCTGTAGTAAGTAGTCTTTTGCTGTATTTGATATATTAGTTTTTGCACTTTAATACTTGTAAGCTTTAAAAAAACTTAGCGGGCGTTGTTGTTTATTTATTTATTTATTTGTTAATAAAAGTAAATATAAGCGTGACTTCTTCAAGAAATTTCAACGTTAATAACACAAATTGCAGACTACTCAATATATTGCTCTCAATATCCAAAACTGGTTTATTTTCCAATAGTCGACGAAGAATAAATTTCTACTCCGAATATTAGAGAAGTTTTACAATAGACGGTCCCTGTTTCAAACTCGAGTTCGAAATGTCGTTATTCAACATTTTGTCTTTGATAAGAAATTGAATAGACTGTCTGATTTATAACTTACGAGTTTAAATGTAATGATTTGCATTCACCTACGTGCTAGATGTAGGATGGATGCGGTCTGAATTATTATTGGATAGCCTTACTTGATCTGTGCTAGTTTTTTTTTTTTTGAAAATTTTTTGATATACATAAAAATATTTGTCATGGTTTTACTTTTTGTGAATCTAATTTATCCTGGCAACCGATACCTTAATACATAAAATGCTTTATCGAAATCAGATAAATATTAAATATTAAAGAGAATATTTGATAAATATTAAAAAGAATATTGACCCAGAATTATTATAGCAATAAACCTATAATGCTTATTCATATTAACTCTCGGCTACAGTCAGAAAATGTAAGTTTTCACGCACAAAATGCTCGTAGGATAAAAGTAGTAAGCCCGTGGTTAGCGGTCGCGGTATGCACGCGGAAATATCAAAGATATGAAGTTGTTTGTTGTATGTGCTCATGTCAAACTAGAGCCGGGGTGTGCGATTCACGTTTGGTTTCAGGTAAGTTTACGCAACTTAAATTTACAGCTTGAGGTAAATATTTTGCAAATTTGATTTATCGTAATAGCTTATGACAAAAGTTTTTTTATTATTTTATTTGTTATGATACATAACAGAGTACAGTTTACGGCTGTACAGACTAGAGATTTGATAAGAAACACTGCTTACAAGCAGTGTCGTGTTCCTGTGGTGAGTAAGGTGACCAGAGGTCTTGGGGAGGGGGGGGGGTGCTACCCTACGGTCGGCAATAAAGTAAAAAATAATAATAAAATAAGCTACGGTAATCGATTACGACGACCGCTTTGCCGACCTAGTTGTAAAAAAAAAACACCTGAAGAGAATTAATAATTAGGGCTTGAAATAAGTTACGAAGTTGATTGTAGCCAATAAAGGCGTGGAATCAAAAATAGAATAATAAGTAGTGAATGAGTAATTTTAAGAAGATATAAATATAAGATCAAAACATTTACGCCGAGTTTCCAGTTTTTTTTAATTCTATCACCTATGTCCTTGAATTCAAAGTGAACTGGTGCTTAGAGGATATAAATACCATTGCCGTTTTATTATTATATGATAACAAATAAAAGTTAGTTTTTTCACAAATTACGAAAGAGCTTTGCTTTATTTTCATAAGGGCGTAAAGTTAAATAATTTTATTTACGAGCAAGCAAAATGTCAGTTAAATGTCACGGAACAAAAGCTCTTCATGTGACATATTGGGGATGTGTTACAAAGCACTTTTGAACCATGTTAAGTGCAAAAACAAACATAAAGTTGAATTGCCTCGACAAACAATTTTGCGTGCGTCATATTATTTATTTGGTTACTGGTTTTACTCTGTAATTTCATTGATAAATAATTCAGTTAGCTATCACATGCGTTGCGATTATTATTTATCGCCATGTACCCGGGGGTTAGTTGCTCAAATCTATTGCTATATTTTTGTCGGTATTTTTATTAAGGTAATTTGTCGTTCTGATATTTGTTATTCGTCAGAAACTAATGTGTCTATACAAAATATTTTTCAAACGGAAAATTAATAAATCAGTAATGATAAACATTGTTTATTATATTATTTACTAAAAATATATACAATAGAAAATGACTAGTGTGAATTTATTTTTAAGAAATTCCTTGAAAGTTAACCAATTATTGAAAAAGTAACCTATTTTTAATATCTGTATGCAGATACTTAATAACACAATACTATCTTAATGATTAAAAAAAACGTTTAGACATATAACTATTTTGTTGTGTTTTTTTAATGTTTGATTGGAAAACTTTTACTCATGTTATTTAATTTAAAATATTTATTTACTGTACCATAAAAATATTACATAATATGAAAGTAAAGTTATAGTATATACTTGTGTAAAAAAAATTGCAAAATTTTTTCGTACGTCCAGTGAAAACGAAACAGATTCTATTTCGATGTAACATTTTTATTCGCCCTGAACCCGCCATTCCTCATCGTTCGCGTTGTTTTATTTTTTCACCACAAGCTTCTAAACGAAATTATACGTTACATTCTGTTGAAGTATTTATTCGTCAGGTTGTTATTTAGTTAAAATTAATTAGAACACTATCATCATCATCAGCTCACGGACGCCCACTGCTGGGCATAAGCCTCACCTAAAGCTTTCCACGACGATCGGTTCTGCGCAGCACACATCCAGCAGCTTCCCGCGACCCTGACCAGATCGTCGCTCCACCTCGTGGTGGGCCTGCCAACGCTGCGGCACCCGGTACGCGGTCACCACTCGAGAACCTTTCCACCCCATCGGCCATCGGTTCGTCGGGCTATGTGTCCTGCCCATTGCCACTTCAGCTGTGTAATCCTTCGAGCAATGTCGGTCACCTTGGTTCTCCTACGGATCTCCCCATTTCTCCCTTTGTCACGTAGGGAAATACCGAGCATTGGCCTCCTCTCCATCGCCCGCTGAGCGACTTTAAGCCTTCTTATGAGGCCCATATTTAGCGACCACGTCTCGGATCCATATGTCATCACTGGCAACACACACTGGTTGAAGACTTTCGTCTTCAGACACTGCGGGATATTGGACGCGAAGATTCTCCGTAGTTTCCCGAACGCTGCCCATCCGAGTTGGATTCGACGAGAGATCTTGCTCTCGAAGTTGGAGTTACCTACGAGTAGCTGTATTGACTGTCCGAGGTACACGTAATGGTCAACAACTTCGAGAACAGTGCTCCTAATGCGAACTGGAGTGGGTGCGACATGGACGTGCGACATAATTTTCGTCTTGTCTATGTTCAGTTTAAGATCCACTCTTTGGGAAACACTGTTGAGATGCTCGAGCATTGTGTTCAGGTCTTCCAAGGTTTCAGCCATAAGGACTACGTCATCGGCAAACCGGAAGTGGGTAAGGTACTCGCCATTGATGTTGATGCCGAATCTTTTCCAGTCCAGAAGCTTAAAAGCATCCTCCAACGCGGTGGTAAACAGCTTCGGGATATAACATCCCCTTGCCTCACGCCTCGCTGAAGTGGTATTGGCTTTGAGCTCTGGTCCTGCTATTGAACCGACATTGTGGCGTTAGAGTATAAGTACCTCAACACCTCGACATACCTGCAGTCCACTTGGCACCTCTGGAGAGCCTGCAGCACAGCCCATGTCTCGATCGAATCAAAGGCCTTCTCATAGTCCACAAACGCTGAGCATAATGGCAAGTTATACTCCTCGGGCAAGTTATACTCCTCGGAAGAACACTATAATTTATTCTTTGACGGTTAGCAGGAAAGTGGACATAAGGTGCCAATCAAACCACTAATTGCAAATTTACTATAATTTATGTTTTTATGTATTTCTTTGTATGTATCTAAAAAATGTACATCTATACCTTTAATATTTCATTTCTTCTACCCTATAGGTGCCTGGATAAGATCGGTTTTAGCGATGAGGCGGCTTTGGTTCTTATTCCCTAATTTATTTCTTTTAATGTCGATAATCATTGTGTAAAATAAAGGGTTATTATTATTGTAACTGCAATACCATTGCAGCACCATTGATCCTCGGATTTTTATCGCCCAATAGCAAAAATAAAAATTAAAAATAATTGAGATATCTCAAAAAAATTAAACAATTTCTTTCTATTGAATAATAATGTTGCCCAGAAATCAGTCATCTTTATCAAAGGATATTTTTTATCCGAACCACGTCCTGCTACATATCCAATGCAAAATTTTTTTGCTCTCTTTTCTTTTTTTTCGTGTTTTTCTGTAAACGAAGCATTACAAAATACACACCATTTCCTAGAAGAAATTAAAAGATGCATATGTACATCATAAACACGCAATGTGACGTTAAAGAACTATAAATTAATTTCTCTGTCTGATATTTCAATTCATTCCACTTAGATACAAGATGATATTCGATTTTTAAAATATGAAATATGATGTTATCCCGTGTGTTTTGTCCGTGGCATGTATGTCACGCTGGCGCCCGATCTTCCCAATATGAACAAAAATCAATTTTGTCCGTTCGCGGCTGAGTGCGTCTTTTGTGACAGTGAAAGGTTATCGTTGTTCGTTTTCACGGCTCACTAGGATGGGTGGGCTTATTCGTGGAAGGATGTTTGTGTCCTAACAAGCCTGGTACGTACATGCGGCTAACGGGTTATTGTTGCTTTTTTTGTGTGTACGTGGTGCCTTAAAAAAAACTTGTAAATAAAGTTTGAATCGAAAAAATCAAAGCACGTCAATCCACTGTTGGGCAAAGATCTCTTCTGCTTACAAGAGAAGGTTTACATCTTAATTCACCACACTGGCTCGCTGCAGGTTATCAGATACATGACTTGATAAGACTAACAATCGTTGTCGGTTTTTTTTTTGTTAACAACAGCATGTAATGTACATGCTCACCAAGAGGAGTTTCACACCGTAGGGAGATCCATAGAAACAAACACCGATCGAGACACCGAGCCCACGTAAGTATATGTAGCTGTTAATGGATCTTTGTAACGATTACACTGTTAGCTGTGTGGCTATGGCATTAAAGAATAGTGGGTATCGTAAGAAGCGACTAAGGGATAACGCAGTTCCACTACCATCTTGGAACTTATAAAGCCGACCGATGGCGGGACAACCATCTAACTGCTGGCTTTGAAATACACAGACCGAAGACGGCCAGCAGCGTCTTCGCTAAGACAAAGCCAGCCCTGCGGTCACCAACCCGCCTGCCTAGCGTGGTGACTATGGGCAACACACATGAGTTCACGCCAATTTCGACGTGAACTTGTGGAGGCCTATGACCAGCAGTTGGCTGAAATATGTTGAAGTGATGATGAGTGACGAAAAATTACACAAAAATTACGGTTGTCGCTTAATAGTGGTACGTAATAAAAAATCTAATTAATATTTTTACACTAACTCTAGATTTAAAATGGCCAAACTATTTACCATATAGTATTTTTTCTCCGGTTAAGAGAGTAAAATGGTTAAAACATTATTTCATTCTTATCAAATTCTGTTAAATTTCTATTTTCAGGTAGACACTATAAAAAAAAAAACTATCTCATAAACTGTACTTTTTATTTTACTCTCTAAGAATATATCAACATGTAATTTCCAAAGAATTCTGTTTAATATTTGAAAACTTAACTGCTGAAACACGTATTTATTTATTTGTTTTCTAAGATTCCACAAAAATTAAAATTCTTACTTGTATTTCAAAAATGACATAACACTTTTAATATTTGATTCTTATGTACGTAAGTTACCCCTACGATTCAGTCTGTAACATTCCACTGCTGGCCTCTTTCTCCATGTAGGAGAAGGGTCGAAGCTTAATCCACCACGCTTTCCGCCATAAGAAGGCTTATGCGAATATTCGAAACCCAATAATGTCTTATGAGTCTTTGTAACATTGATAACGATAATAAATTTTACGTGTCATTTTTTAACCATTTTTGGCTCAGTAATGAAGCACCATTCAGTCATCAAGGTGTAAGGTATTGTTTTGTAAGTTTAGAAATATTCACTCGATATATTTTATAACAAAATTTTTAATAAAATTTAGCGGCAAAAAACAAACAAAATCAAAGCTGTAATTAGTAGACATCACTAAAGAGTTTGTATACGTGTGATATCGTATTCAGATATAGATATAATCAGTCTATTCTTAGTTAAATGATTACAAATCGTTACTACTCGTATATTGTCGGCTTAATTAGGGTAACAGGTCCTGTCACACTGTCATAGGAAATTATAATGAAGAAGCTACTATTTCTGTTTTAGGAGTTCTCATTGAGTCAAAAGCTTTTGGCTATTACATATATGTATATTATACGCAGGTTACACTTTTATGCCTTTACTTTTTTTGTTTCATTAGTTCATAAAAAACATTAGTCAACTTATGTTTCCTTACTTATGAAAACATCAACATCACAAATAATATCATATATTATTACACAGCCGCGGGTGTACTATTTATATAATGACGGCCAAGAGAAACTAATTTCTGACCTTTTTGTTGAAGAATGTCACAAAAGAAAAAGTTATTCCCTTAGTGGACCCTTTAAACCTTATGAATAGGTGTGAGCACATGTGCCCTATTACTTTTGAGAGTTATTGCTCTGCATTATGACACTGAAATTGAAGCGTGAATTTTGATATTGGAATAAGCAGTTTTATCAGAATTGAGAAATATACATATATGTTAATAAAAACAAAACAACTGCGCTCATATCTTATGTCATACAAACTAATATGATGAACCAACTTCTACCGCATATATTAAAATCTTTTAAATAGTTTGACTTATAGAGTACCTTAACACACAAATATAGCATACCCATGCATAAAAGACGAACTTTCTCTTATTCAGCAGTCGAGTAAAACAGTATTCGTTTATTAATTAGATTGTTCACTTAATAAGAATTAAATTTACAATCGTGTAGGTACTTACTTAAAATTAAGCTTATTATATGAATAAAAAAACCAGTTTGCCAACATTTTTATAATGTTAGAATAATAAGTTTTAGGGTTTTTACTACTGTTACGTTTTCTACATACACAATATTAATTTAAAAAAAATGTCATACTTATTTAGTTATTAATGATTTTATATAGACAATAAAAATTTCTTGCCGACTAATGAATTGTATTTTACAAGAAAATACCTGTGAAAAAAACGAAAATAAGTTATCGAACGGCTTAAAGTAATTTCCCATAAAGTTCACATTTATCAGGACAAGTAGACGCTATAGTAGACAAATTCTTAAATTGAGCTTGAAATGAGAAAATCCCGCGAGAAATTCCCTCTTACCCGTCTGCCAGTTAGGACCCAGTAAAGAGGTTACTACCACGCAAATTGCATTCACCAGGGGATCACCGTGCCAACTCCCTAAATATGTAATTACTTTAATCTTAAAAACATATGTGAATAAAAATTGTTACTCTATGAGCGTAAATATATACATATATGACATGTACAATAAACAAACATGTGTCTAGAAATCATATATGAGTTACAAAATTTTTGTAACATCAATTTGATTTTATGCTACAAATAATAGGCTTTTACTACGACTCCATACGTTTGTCGCACAACAAACTGTCATGCGATTTATAAATTCGTATCATATAATATGCGTAATATTACAACAAATAAAAGAAAAAGGTACTAAAAGAAAAAAGTACTAAGGTACTTACTCGTAGTACAATTGTACTTGTAGAACAATCTCCAAAAAAATGTATTATTTCGAAAATATAGAATATTTCTATCAAATATTACAAATTTACTGAACCCTTGATTTAAAAAGTCCGATCTAAGCGTAGCTATTTTATTCATGAATTTTTCACACTTTTTAATGATTTGAACAATCGTTTTAAATTTAATAACTGTTTACGGAACTCTGAACTTGGGGTCGGTAATCATTTTTATGCAAGCGCAAATATATCGGGCGCATCGCCAGCCGTTTTAATCAAAGTAGCAAAAACGGTATTTTATTTCTCAGTTCAGAGTTTCATAAGACAGCTTTCTTTGAGAGATAGTAACAAAGTACATACCTTATTCGTTAGTTAAAATTAAATGTGAGTGGAAGAAAAGTGACGGAGACATTTTCCGCTGGAAAATGTTACTGGAACGTTGAATGGGCAATATCATATGGAGTTTTATAAAATCGTATAAAATCCTTGACTCTGTTTATTTAGATTTATACTTTGTATATTCTCAAATACCTTTGATATATTCTTAAAGTAATAAAATTCTTTTCATATTACTTTTCTTATTTGTATTATAGTATAAAATATTATTTTTAGATATTGACATTAAAACTTATGAAACATGTTTTCGTCTGAAACGACAACTCGATTTTATCAGATAGCGTAAATTCAGGCAGGCACGCATTGAAGTGAAAACCGATTGATTAGGTATTAGATGCTGAGTTGATAATATAATCAAAGAATTTTGAATCTGACACTAAATCGAAGAAACTAAGCTATAGTAGAAATTAAAAGTTTACAAATTAGTTATACATTATTAACTTCTTTTTTTAAATTAATATCTAAATTGTCTTTTATGATGAAAGTTGTATTAATTTTTTAGATAAACAAGACCAGGGAAAAGTCGTTAGCTTAAATCGAATGATTTGAAATTGTATCATAAAATCAACCAGCGTTAAATTTTCAATTTGTCACAGCTGAAACTTGTCATTTTAAACTGGGTTAGTGCGAACTCGATGTGAATAATAGAGTACTTTATATGACGTGAAGATTCACTGAGAAATTTGTGTGAATGGTACTGTGAACGCCCCTATCTCCGTTGCTTGAGCGGGTTTTGTCCATTACAAGATATTCGCACTACGTTCAATATAAGACAAAACGCCTTTAATTGAATGATTTCATATAATCAATTTTTAAAACGTTAAATAGATAAAATAAACAATAATTTCAAATTACTCATTAATTTCGAATTCGATTTGAGTATCGTGTTTCAGTTTACATTTGATTAAATAGAATATGAAACAAAACAAAATATATTATGTTGTTAAATATGCAAAGAGCTCTTATATCATCAACTACGTGCGCTTGTAAAAATACATCGACATCGATTTTACTCTCAATTCCACACATTTTCGGTCCGTTGCACCTTTTAGAGTGCAATAAAAATAATCTTCTTTGTTCAGTGGTCCGTTTCAAAATACAAACAGGCGAATGATAACAAAAGCGCTTCAACAACAAACTGTTATTTCAATCTGAAGCTGATAGTAATTTTGTACGAACTACTCACTCATATAATACATATCGAATTTGTAAGCAATATATTTGAAATTCAGCGAGCGTAAGTGATTACTGTAAAACTGGAACACTTATAATATCAGAGGGGTAATAATTGCTGGTTAAGGGGTTGAAGGGAAATGGGAGAAATTAAAGAAATGTATCCCTTCGGAGGGTAGTAGAGGTGTTTTTAGTATATTTATCTTCAAATCCTTGTTTCATTTTAATAATATTTATACTCCTTAATACCTCATCGATTATATTTTAAATTTCATAGAATTTTTATAGTTATTTCGTACACATCATCTTTTTATGCACCTTATAACACTTTTTTTGTCAAAAGTTGTAGTAATATTTACAAATTCTTCACGAGCCCACAATTATCAGATTTTACTCGATTTTCCTTAAATCCCTTCATTACATCATAACGCTTCTTGAGTTAACCCTTTTAAAATGAAATCAAAATTTTCCACAATTTACAAATATGTCGGATGAACGTATATGTATAAGAAATTACCAATTTTCTCGATCTTAGTTCCCTCATATGGTAGTTAAGATAATTCATTAAAAAGCTAATAACATAATAAGAACGTTTTTATTACTCAATAAAACTTTCTATAATCTTTTAATATAAGCTGCTATAATACATACAATATCACTACATAGTATAAACGCAAGTCGCTTCCCGCTGTCTGTATGCTGTAATTTTAAAAATACGCAACGAATTTTGATGCAGTTTACTTTAGTAAATAGAGTGATTCTAGAGGAAGGTTATAAATGTATAATATGGCAGAGGAACACTGATAGATTTTGCACCCGTGTGAAGCTGGGGCGTGTCGCTAGTAGTATAAATTACAATTGGACCTACTAGACGACATGACAAGTAAACACCAAACACAGATACGCAAACACTAAAATCTTAACAAAAGTGTAGAACAGATCAACAAGGTTAAAAAAAAAAAAATTTGTCGATACATAGTTAACTTTTTTAAAATAAGAATAAGTAAACACATAGAAATATACTTATTATCTATATTAAAATATTTTATCATTCATATACAAAGGCAAAGAAAAAATCTCACTTCTATTCCGTCTTATATTTATATAGTCACTTGCTAGGTCGCTTGGTGGTGATTCTTATTTAATTATTCCTATTGATTGGTTTTATTGAAAGGGACCGCAAAATAATTATTTAATCTTAGTATATTGATTCGACGCATGATTTAAGAAAATTATGTTATTATTTCATATTAAGGATGTACATTTGTTTGAAATAAATGTTATTATATTAAATATATTTGTGTGGATAAAATGTGTAACATTAAACACGGTCATCTTGATTTCTAAGAAAGACGACCTAATGTATGCGTTTTAGATAACAACCGTCTAAAATAGGTAAATTATACTTTTGAAATAAAAGTACATATGGTACCGATGTAGTTTAATTTTTTTGTTATAATTATACATATAAATTTACCATAATATATGTCACACAAAATAATGAGGCACGTTTGTAGCTGGCAACAAAAAGAAAGCAGAGTAACTCAAGATTAGTCAAGTCGATATATTTACAATACAAAATTTAAAAAATAAATGTTTGCAGATACGTACCAAAAAAACCATGTCGCAGACATGGAAAGATGACAAGAATACTGTTGGAATCTCCGTGTTATTCGAAGAATTAAAATACATTACCTCTCTTCACTTTACACTATAAGTCATTTGGTAAAATTTAAAACAAGTTATTAAGGTTTTTTTAGCTGTTCAAAGAAGTAGTCAAAAAAGACAGAACATTGAAATTATTTTACAGCAAGTTTCATCTTTTATAACTTCATTGGGAATATCCACATTACTATATCGCGACGACATATTAAAAGCACAGGCGTATATATACTACACTAAAATCTTTGCATAGTATGGAATCTATCTTACTTTATTACATTATGTACGAGTATGCATGTAAAATGTACAATACAGCTACCATGCGATTTTTGTAACAAAAAATTAAATTAATCTGATTCCATTTATTATTTATTAGTTCAAAAGAGTTTTTAATTCAATTCAATTAGTTACAAACATAACGAACGCTGCAGAATAAATATCATCTAGTTAACATTCCACCTAGGTTTGTTTTAATTTATGCCGTTTTTCTAGTTGAAACAATTTCCAAGATACAGCAAATTGCATTGCGATACGACGGCAATTAATAAAGAAAGCCTGGTCTCGCTTGTTAGCATGCAAATGCAACAATCGCACAAGATTCCGCGGCAATATTCAAGTCATTAGTGTTTGTGTGGCCGACTGCAACTGCAAAAAGCCCCGCCATTGTAAATGGAAATTTAATAACGTTGCGAAGACTATAAACTTTATCGAGATAATATTTTTGATATCGTTTAAATAATGAGATCTGTGTGTTTTTTATTTAGTACTATTTCTTTTCTCGTACAATAAATTTGTTAAGACAAGAAATTTCATTTCGAATATGTTATACAAAAATTATTTGTCAAGCTCCTCGATATTTATATGAAAATTAATAACAGGGCGCACCTAGTGTACTGTATTTTAGTATTATATATGTAGATGTCGGTCCAGCAGTCCGGAGAGCATCCCATACTGCGTTTGTTAATACGCGACCTCCACTCCAGGACACGTCTGCTCCAGCGACCATCGGTCCTGTCACACAGTCGTTACACGGTCTGTTACTTTCGTTCACTCGTGGATAATCTTATTTCTATTCCTATCCTTGTGAGAGAGACCCATTGCGGAATCTTCGAAGTGAAGACTCGACAAAGCCTGCCAAACGCCACTGAGCCCAACCGAATCCTCCTATCAGCTTCCTTCTCGAAGCTGTTTCGGCGTAGTTGAATGGTTTTACCTAATCCTAAACAACTTCGAGAAGGGTACCATTGACTGATACCGGCCTCAGTATAACTTGGTTGTTAAATACAACTTTCGTTTTGTCCAAATTCATACCGAGACCGACTCGTCGGGAGGACTCGTTTAGGGCGCCCAGAATTTGGCCTAAGTCATCGAATGTCTTCGCAAAGATGACGATATCGTCAATGAAACGAAGGTAAGAGATGTATTTGCCGTTGACTTTGATGCCTCGTCCCCCCAACCCAAGGTCTTAAAGACATCCTCCAGCGCAGTGGTATACAGTAGGTGATATTACATATCCCTGTCTTACCGCATGCCGAAGGAAAATGGGTCTTGTTCTCTGGTCTTGCATATGGACGGTCATCGTCGCCGCATTTTTTTTATATAACTAGGTCGGCAAACAAGCGTATGGCTCACCTGATGATAAGAGATTACCGTAGCCTATAGACGCCAGCAACACCAGAGGCATCGCAAGCGCGTTGCCGACTCAATCCCCAATCCCCCAGGAGCTCTGGTCACCTTACTCACCAACAGGAACACAATAATGCTTGAAAACAATATTATTTAGCTGTAATCTTCTGTAAGGTCAAGGTACTACCCCAGTCGGGCTGCTCCAGATTTTGAGCAGGAAATTCCTGCTGACTCCTGCTAACTGAGGTAGGGCAACCTCAGTTAGACGCATCGTACATACATCTCAGTATCTCGATATATCGCCAGTCAATATGACATACTATATACGCGACTAATTATATTATTCTGTCTTTTTTATGATCTGCCGAATAGTATGGATGTGGTCTACGTTGCTGTAGTGTGACATTTCGAAACCCTCCTGTGGTGGTTGGAATTCGTCGAGTCTTGTGGCGACAAGATTCGTAATGACTTCCACAAAAAGGCTTAGACTTTTTTTTTTGTAATTTGGGTGATAGAGAGTAACTCTGTAAAAAAAAATTTTTATTTGAAAATTTCAGTGTATATTTATTAAGAAAAATGTACCTTCAAAATTTTGAAACATTTAATGCAGTAGTTTTTTTTTAATTCCCATAAATCTTTATTTTGGCGGTCCCACTAGGTATGACTATTACCACACCCTACGCTTTAGTCAATTTTTATCAGCTAAGAAAATAAAACAACGCAAAAAATATTCATAAATATAAATACGGATGCTTTTGTAGCCCAACCGTGTCTAGATAAGACCCTTTCCCCTTCCTCCATTTAATTTTCGTTCGCCTGTTTATTTCTTCCAATGACTATGAGATGTCTTCCAATTGTTCTTAGCGGTTCAATTTTCTTATTAAGCAACCTTGGACAGCGAAATTCACGTTGTTATTCTATTTATTTTGATTATATTCAATTTTACGTAAATTAAAAATACGGCACTACCCGAAGCTCGTTGATTTAATGGAGTAGTTAGGTACATTTTGTTTTTAGCAAAAATTATGAAATGTTTTAAAATATTTGAAATAGTTTTTGTTCGTAAGTAAATCATCGGATAATCGAATACAATAAATCGAATGACTTTATTTATTTTTTCTAACGTACTTTGTATCAGGGTTGTCTAAAAGAGTTTTTTGTTGTTTCAAAACAGTCTACTTTTTGCAGAACGTTATAGAGTTAATACGCTAGGATTTAGATTAGATTATAAAACAAAGGTAATAATCAAAGTTCAAGAACAACAACTGACAATAGTTAAATCTCGACACACGTAATACCGCGCGTTTAACTAGTACTATTCAAGTTTAATATAAAGGTAATGAAAATATATTTGCGTTTGATAATAATTTATCATGCATGCTATTTATAGTGGAATTCCTAATATGCTTTTAATATATTATGAACGAAGTGTTATATATATTTCGATAGAGTATAATGACACAATTAATCACCAAGCGAATGTCAAAAATAAGTTTTGATTTATGTTTTTATAGTTACTATAACCTCGAAATATTATCAATTTATATCAAATACACGCCTATTGTACTGATGTAAAAAAGAGGCAGAAACCCAACATATATTCGATATTTCCCGTTTTATATTTGTCATAAACATGATAATATATCAAATATATCAAAGTTAAATGTATATTGACAACACAAAAATACTTCTATAATATATTTCAATACTTCTATTTTCGTGTATTTGAACATAATACCACTAGTCACATGTAGTCCGTAATAATTTAGTTTAATATGTACGATTTTATTTTTGTGTTACCCACAATTAGGAATACTAAACATTTTTGAATACCATATCAAAAATTGACCGCTCCAGCGGGATTCGAACCCGCGTCTCCGACTGACCGTGTCGGATGACACACTGGAGCGGTCAATTTTTGATATGATATTCAAAAATTTTTATAATTTAGTTTGTCAAAATTATTTTAACCGACAAAATATACCAGGCAAAAATAATAAGATATATGGTCGTGGATTTTTATACTCGTATGTCGGTAGGACTTATTTTTGTTCGAAAACGTTACCTTAGGCCACACATTCATCTCTGCGAAGCTTTCACATGATGAATTTGTTTTTTTTTTTTTTTAATAACGATATCAAGCTAAATCACTTTTGCTCTTCTTATGAGATTATTTTTGGAACTAAGTCAAATATTATTAACCTTCTTTTAGCAAATTTAGCTCCAACATCATCCTCATTTTCGTTTCTTCAATTAACCAAATTTATTATTTTTATTTTTTATTTAAATTCTTGATTGTTCAATGAATATACTAATACAAGTATGTACAAAAGGCGGGCTTAACGCTAATGCATTTTCTACCAGCCAACCTTGGTATGTGCAAGAAAGTAAAGTGTGTGTTACATATCATAAAATAATACTAATATAAATTTGATTGTAGTAGATGTATTAGTCCAAGACTCGTGCTCTGATTGGCGAGTATGAATGCCGCTGTACCTCAAGGAGACGTTCTATCTTTATTAATGCTATAACTTATCGTATAACTGAGGTAGGGCACAGAAGAAAAATTTCCTGCTCAAATATGGCGCAGTTCAACTGGGGAAGTACCTCGACCTTACAGAAGATACAGCTAAATAATACTGCTTTCAAGCATTGTTGTGTTTTTGTTGGTGAGTAAACTGCCCAGAGCTCCTAAGGGAAGTCAGGAATCATTATAGGTATATCAACAGGTCAGCCGTACACTTGTTTGGCGAAGTATAATTGGGTAGCTCCCAATTAGACTTCGCCGGAATACTCACTTTCTATCACCTCTCTAATGTTTAATCTGAAGACCCTTTGCTATTTAAATTAACACTTCGAATTTATACGCCTCTAACAGAGGGAAATGGAAGCACATCGCCAGGAGAGCTACCCTCGAAAATATTATCGACCCAACAAACACCCCACTATGTACCTCGTCAGCGCAGCCACGACCACTCTGACAAGAGTGTGCGACTAAGAAGAAGAAGAAGAATTTATATCGCATTCTCGAGATCAGTCTCTTCGCTCTGACTGTAACGTTATTTTTAAAATTCCTTCTCATTCTTCTTACATTTATTCTAGCTCTTTATATGTCAAAGTCTTTTATGGAATTCTTTACACGCAAACATAGGATGTACACAATCATTAGGGTTATTTTGGAGGAGTCCTTTGATAGATCATTATTTAAAGTTGTAACGTAAATTCAGTTTTTAGTTTATAATTACGGTTACTGTAAATATATAATATAATATCTAAAAAATATTTTTTAAAATGTATATTTGAATGTGTAAATGTGTGTATGTGTATTAAAATAATATACATATTATTTTAATGTAGACCTCTATGCGCTGTATTCTTTTTCATGTCCTTTTTCTAAAGGTTGTCTAGAAGAAATCGCTCTTTAGCGAAAGGACCGGACCGTCTTTTATAAATTTATTTGTTATTTTTTTTTTCACATTTCATTACGTGTTCTGGTTATATAATCTATAATATATATAAAAGCGAAAGGTCACTCACTCATCACGAAATCTCCGAAACTATAACACCTACAAACTTGAAATTTGGCAGGTAGGTTCCTTATAAGACGTAGGCATCCGCTAAGAACGGATTTTACGAAACTCGACCCCTAAGGGGGTAAAACGGGGTTTGGAAGTTTGTATGAAAGTCCTATGTTTTTGAAGTAAGAGACTTGAAATTTAAAATGTAAGCTCTATAGATGGTGAGGAGGTGTCCAAATAATGCATCGTAATCTATATATATAAAAGAGAAAGGTCAGTAACTCACTCATCACGAGAACTCAAAAACCGCTGGATGGTCTATCCATCCAGGTTAGACAAAGATAAAGTTTGGCAGGGATGTAGATTATAGTTAGCAGACGTCTGCCAAGAACGGATTTTACGATATTCCATCGCTAAGGGGGATAATTGGGGTTGATAGTTTGTATGAAACATATAAAGCCTGAAAATAAAACCAAAAATGTGGTGTATAGAGAGGTTTTATAAAAATAACTATTAAATTTTACTAAATTGTGCCTTTTAACAAGTTACTCAGTTTGATAAGCATTTCAAGTGACTGGAATAAAAAAATAATTTGCGTTAAACATCTTAATACTAATACATATTATCTTCATAACCACGAGGACGTAATCGCGGGCAACAGTTAGTGTATTATAAACAAAGTCCCCAAAAGTGTATGTGATCAATTCGCCCAAAATTTACTGAACGGATTTTCATGCGGTTTCACCATTGTAGAGGGCTCCACCATTGGTAAGAGGAAGGTTTACAGAACGGCTAAGCCGATTTTGATGAGAGTTTCACTGGAAGTTTGCCGGCAAAACTTTGTGACACACTAATTTCAACGCGGGCGAAGCCGCGGGCACAGCTAGTAAAGTATATTTGGATTGTATTGTAAAGTACTTTTAATTTAGACAAAGAATCATGAGAGTTTATTACACGTAAAACTATTATTTACCTAATTTGTGACGTCGTAGTAACTACGGGGCAAATGGATTTGCGAGTATTAATTGTAATTTCGTATCTATGGCCTGCGGGTGCGAGTAATACATTGATAAATGTAGCCATTATAAATGTATAGATATAAATAATGACATACAGTCGAATCGAGTCTGCAAACGTGTATGTTTTGTAACGGATTTTCTTAAGGGTATGGAAAGGGATTATATTTATCAATATTGTTAAAAAAAAATCCACAAAAATTTAAAAAGTAAAAATCTAGAAAAATCGTTGAAGAAGTCGCTAAGGCTACTAACAGCTATTAAAAATTTAAAAATAAGATCATTGTAGCATGCTGACGGCGTAGATGTGCCTTGACTAAAAATTGCAAAAAAGTCAAATCCAGTCTAGGCCGTAGTTCATCCGTAGTAACGGGAAAGATTAAGCTTCCCAGTCTACACTTTTACAAGAGGTGGAGCGGTACAGTTGAAAGGTGAGTACTAAAATAAATTTAAAAAAAAAAAAACAGAAAATATATTCATGGAAATCACTAATTTTAAATCGATTACTATAATGATCAACTTTAAAGACATTTGACAAAACTCAGAAGCAAACTTAGATCTTGGAGTTATAAATTTTAGATTGAAAAACAGGTATTTATTTAAACTATATTCAGAAAACAATAATTTAGTGTCGTTTAGCTTTTTTCAAAATTGGTTATTGCAATAATTGAAAAAAAAATATTTTATGAAAAAGAATGTACTATATATATAAACTGTTGTCTAATATTTATAAAACAAAGCTTAATTCTAAGAAGTGGCATCTCCTTTTCATTCGCTGAACTTTAGTAGACACTTGAGTCTGAGTGACGTTGTCAAGGTAAGAAAAACAAACATTCTTTACTTAAAATATCATATATGAATTTAGTAGTATGAAAGGTTACGGGTATACAAAAATACAAAGTTTCAAAGTTTTGATATAGCTTTAATAAATATACTTTAAATGATCCGTAAGATATATATCAAGATATGAAACTTGTAAATGTCAAAGTTTATAATAGTAAAACAATTCCGGAAACCTTGGAACACTCTCCAGATGTGTGATTGAATGGCTCTAAGAAAACGTACCAAGTTTCTTTGTTAAAATAATGGTTGCTTTTGTTATTGTTCATTCAGTGCCTTCCGCATAAATATGACTAACAATAACAGCTAAATCATGTAATAGCTACATAATGGACTTATTAAAACACAGTCAATAAGTTTCTATTAAATATATTCTATACTATTAAATGTGCGAATTTTTCATTACCACGATATTTTCCTGGCTAGGTTCTAACGATTTAGATGATACGATAAAAAACATCTGTTTTTCTTACTCGAATTAAAGCCATAAGGAACTGGTTGAAGTGAGTTATTAACCTATCATGCCATCTTTTGTCAAGTAGGTGAATTATATAGTAACGAATACTTCATTCAATTAATTCATAAATAATTCGATATTAAATAAGTAACGCACTTTTGAAGAAAATGAATAAAATTGGATTTAATAAGTATATTTTATTTAATTAATTACTGACTTATTAATTTAGGATGTCAATTATCTAGAACATTGATACGTATCAAAATATCGATTGATTTATGTTTTGGTAATTCAGTATAAACTAAATTTATGCATGTGTGTACGTGAGGCTTAAACACCGGTGGTTGCAGGTTTGATTACTGCTCGGGATGGATATTTTTATGTAAATATTTTTTTCTGTTCTGGGTGTCTATCCTTGTGGGTGTGCCCCCACCATTCCTCGAAAGTACGCTAAGCTGCCTCTTAAAAGGAAGTTCGCAATTCGACTGTATTTTTAGGTGTGGTAGTAACCTCATTACTTTTTACTAGCTGTACCGATTTTGATAATTCTATTTCAAGCAAAAACTGGGCCTTGTCATGTGTTCCCATTTAAATTAGATCATCTGACGAGTAGTTTTTGAGTTATCTCGAATAATGTGCACGTATCTATTTGACTATTTTTTCGTCTACCTACATTGTACCTATTACTAGTCGATGTGATTGAAGTCGGTTTTTTTTGTTGATCGATTATGATAATTCTTTTTATGTTGGAAAGAAGATATCTCAAGTGTAGTACCATGATAAGGAAACCAGGATCTGAAGATGGAATCTCAGACAAATCGAGGGAAACCCTCGAAAATCGTAGTGATGACTAGTGATTTTGTTATTTTTTTTTCTTTTACTTACGTTGTATTAGTTGTCGAAGTCGGGTTTTTTAGTTTGCGAGCAAACATTATTATACTGTTAAGACTGCTGTCCCTCCACGCTTGCTATCATAACTCAAAAGCAAAATCATAATGGGCATAGCTTCGCTTAGACTTCGTTCTGTCAAAAGTATAAACAAGTTCCGTGGGCTTTAAGGAACATACAAAAAATAAATTAGCTGAATTGGTCGAGCCATTTTCGAGTTATGCGTTTAGCAACATTCATTTTTATTTATATAGATTTATTACGATATTATGTTAACGTTAAAAATATATTTAGTTAGTTACTTTTTATTAACTTTTTTGTTGTAAATTAAAAGAGAAAATTTTTTTTTATCGTAATAATAAAAAATTAATAAATATTATTTTACCTAAATAAATAATTATCTAAGAATACATGTTCTCGTAACAAACGTTATAATCAGCGCTGTGTTTATCTGCAAGTTGAAGAAAACACAAACAAGAATTTCAGTTCTAATCCGTTACTTGTAAAAGCTTGTACACATCCCTGCCACTTAGAGACAAATATTTGTTTTGAAAACACATGACTTCGACATTATTTACTCAGTTGTTCCTGATTCCCGTAACGTACACTATCACAGTATCTGTTTCTTATAAAAACAAAGCATTCAACGTTCCGTTGTTTTAATGATGGAGATAGAGAAGTGAATAGCGTTACGCGGATGATTTTGATTTTTAGCCGATTACGTGATTGCAAGATTAAATTATAATATAGATATTATCTTTCTTTGACATTGTAAAAATTATTAACATATTATTTTTAAATATATCTGTGTAGAGTTATAAAAAAGTAGTACGCGTAGAGTGTAGAAAATTATATTTTTAATTTGATGCAACTTGAAAATATAGTAAATTCATTTCATATTTTTTTATTATATTTATTATTTTTATTAATTTACTATCGGTTTGAAATTAGAATAGATTTAAATTTAGATATTCCAGTTAGTTTCGTTAAACGTGTAATTTTATAAATATTTTATTTTATTTTAGAGAATTATTAACGCTTCCGCTTGTACTATGGTGTAATCTTAATGGTAACGGCAGATATAGTAGTTCTATCGGTCTGAGATGAATACGTCTCCGTAAAGGACACCTAGTGATGCCAGACGGTGAATAAATCAAGATTTATTGCGTTGAAAAGTCTTTCACCTCCTATTGTACAAGTATTGATTTAAAGAATGCAATAAAATGAAATGCACCAAGCGACTCTTCTCCGTTTTTGTACTAATATTATTTTTTGTCGCAACTCTTTTATCGTAAAACAGAAAATATATTTTGAAACGTTTCTAGGAGTATATTAGTATTTAAAAAAAATTAAAATGAAAAAAAGTTTTTTACAATTTTTTTTAATATTTTATTGTTTTAGTAATTATTAGAGCTAGTCCACGCGGACATGGTGCTTACTACCATAAATATTTAATTCTTAAGACGTGAATATTCACATGTGTAATATTGTAAAATAATGAAAAAAAAAAAAAAAAAAAAAAAAAAAAAAAAAAAAAAAAAAAAAAAAAAAAAAAAAAGAAAAATAATAATAATGAAATAAATGTATACGTTTAATTTTTTGGAAAAATAAAGGAATCATTGCTTTAAAAATAAAAGTAAATATAGAGCTGAAAAAATTTACTCTATGCGATTTATTTGTGTGTGTGTTAACGATACGATTAAAAACGATGTATATTGATGTATTTCTATTCTAATTCTCCAATGATTCAATGATATATTAATCACTCGGTCAAAATATTTCTTTGTAACTACAAGTTAAATTGCGTACAAATAATCAAGATTCAGTATAGTCAGAACCACACTAATCATACACAGCACTAACAACGAACGTCAATGTAAGTAACTGTGTTTTATAACTGAGGAAGGGCACAGCAGGTATAATATCCTGCTCGATATCAGAAGATTTTTAGCATTAATATAACTAATCTTAATATAATGTGTAAATTTAATCTCCTTTAAATACTATGGCGTTTATTGCCGCCTAAGCTGTTTTATTAAGTTACGCATAATCCAGTAATTATATCGCTTGGTTTATATGTCTTCCAAATCACAGACGCGGGACAAGCGAAGCATACACCCGTGATATTATATGGTATTACAGTTAAAGCCTATCACACAAAGATTAAAGTACTCAGTTGAAAATTAGGTCAATATTATGTTTGATTATAAAATAAAACAAATTTAAACACATTTATTTTCGCACAAATTTTAAATCTAAAATTCGAATATAATGATTTTATAGTAGCGGTAATTTTTTTATAGTCTTTTCATATTACTTTTTTATCTATGTATATAAAAATTAATCCCTATTTCCCTTGTTCATGCCATCACGAGTAAACAGCTGGACCGATTTCGCTAAATATTTTTTGTTGTGTTTGTTATTGTCAGGAGAAGGTTCTTATGAAAGAAAAACATAAGAAAATTGCGTGGAAAATTAGAAAATTTACAAGTACAACCATACAAAATTATTTCTAAGGTAACCTTAGCGCTTTGGACAAGATAAACTTTTTGTAATGTAACCTTATGACGTTTGACATAGAATTGACAAAAGATAGGTTATAACACTTTTTTAAAAAAAATTTTTTTATTATTTATACCAATTAGAATTTAATATTCATAGTTAAGACAGGAGAAGGTCTGTCGGGTCTGCTAGTGTTTTATAATAATTTGTAGTTGAAATAAAATTACGAAAGTTACCTTTTGCGATAATGTAGATATTTCAATTATTAAAAAAAAAGAATACATTCCTTTACATGGAAATCATTTGTCCTCAGTTGTAGTCGCGTGGTTTTTTCTTTATAAAAGTGTTTTTTTATATATAAAAATTTAAAAGTGCATTTAGAGGTATTATTTTAAAAATACGAGATTATAGAACTATAGGTTATAGGTAGAGTCAATTTTATAATTATAAAAGTAAATCCTTAATAGCTTTTGTATGAAATACAGCAACAAGAAACTATTACTACGCGTTATGTCAAGTTTCGAATAAAAAAACGTAAAGAATTAATTTATTATTTTTAAAACTCTTATAATAATTAATTAAATACAAATATAAATAAAAAAATATAAATATCGTATTACATTCAATTTGACTGTAATTTATTTTCGGGTAACTGTTACTTGAAATCAAATTTTAAAAATAAACTATGAAAAATCAAAAAATGCTCGTAAAAACACTTGAATTGTGTTAATTACATTGTGTATACTGTTCCTTAGTTTAAATTCAGAAACTGCTCAACATAATTGATTAAATTGGCAGGCGGAGTGGATTAGTCATTATTGGTTTGCACCTAATCTAAGCGTCAATCACGTCTGAGGTAATGTAATTTGTAATTCATTAAATCTAAGGTACCTTCGTCTAATTCATTGATCAGTAATATACATAATCCAAGAAATTAATGTAATTTTTAGACGTGATGGCAGATTAAACATTCGAATGTTTATAGGATATAAGCATAGGTTAGTCAAATGTCAGCTACTTAAAGTAATTTTTAATTCTTAAAGTAATTTTATATAAAAAAATTGATTTACTAATCACAAATAAAAACAATATTTGCAGTAGTTAAGTAATCCAAGTAAGAAACAATTGTACAATTCATACTAGTCTAAACTTAAAACTGCTTCGATGCGGCCGTTTCCAGTGTGGTTTGGTCTTGTCTCAGTGACATCATGACTGCGTAACGCCGAAACGTAACTATACTTATAATTAAATACTCTCTCCAATATAAAGAGTATTTTTGTTTCTTCCTTATTTTAGGTTCCGTAAACACTGAAAATAATTTAATAAGTTGAATAGATGTTCTGAAGAGCATCTCCTCAACTTAAATCTTCAGATCATACTTTTTCATTATTCAGGTTAAGATTAAATTAGATGTCATAAACCAATTTTCTTTCAATGATAAAAAAATAAAGCTATGAAATTTTGTTTAAATAACAAATCGAATAGTTAGTGTAGAAGCTGGAGCCACTTAGAAGATCTTGACTCCAATCTGTCAATCTTAAATTTCTGCGTCGGTAAGTGTTGTTTGTTTGACCTTTAATATTAAAACGAATGATGATACAGAATGAATGAATGAGAGCTTCTCAAGGCACGAATAAAGGATTCTTTTGTTCGTCAAGTAGTAATTGAAAATATGGATAATACAAGGAATGTTAAAAAAAGATCACGGTCTTACGTTACAGATTTTCTGATGTTGTATTATTAAATAGGTTCTATATCTTCAAAACAGCTGGTAATTTGCTGTTATTTTAAAGGTATTGTTTTATCAATGCGACGAAGGACTTAATCTACTGAATTTAGGAATTTCTCCTTTAACGCTACGTTCTTTTTTACTCACCAAGCAGTTCTTTGCTAAGCCAGGCCGTTTTTAATTTATAGGCTACTCTTTATTTAGCAGTAATACTTTGGTATTATACTACTGATAGAAGGTAGAGTACACTATCCATTTAGATATGACTCGCTCGAAATTATTTACAGTAATAGTTACTTTTAAATAAAAATAAACGCATTACACCCAATGGCTACCAGTAGAGAAAGATCCACCACATATAAAACATATAACGACGCTCTAATATATAAAAAATTCTTCAACCCGTGATCAAAACTAAGGCCTTTAGTCCAAAAAAGCGGTAGACAAATTTTTGCTAATGAGTCATTACAGTAACGGTGGTTGTTATACTACTATTGATTATATATATCTAAATAAATGTAACACAAAATTGATTTTAGCGAGGCACACTTTTTAAGATACAAATTATTTTAAAATGCTTTCACGATCAAATTGTTAATACTGAATGTAAACAAAATATCGATATTTATTCGCCCGATATTATAAATAAGATAACAATGCGGCATCACATTTCCCATCAACGATAAACCCTTTTACGTAAATAGCGTATTGAGTATTCAACTACGCAGTCCCTACATAATATCAAGCGATCGTTTTCACCATCTGCTGGCTAAATGGGGTAAAGATCAGGTACGTTATGTATTAAAGGATATAATCGAGGAATCTAAAAGCTTTATCGCGCTTCAGTTATGGCATCTCAAGGTGACAGTTTTCTAAGTGCACTGCGGTTTAAGCTTTAAACACTGACAGGATCATATTACGATGATACTTGTTTTCTTCTTTACCAGACTGTGGCAAGCTGTAAAAATAGATTCTTGAACTAGTAACTGTTATGTTTTACCAGCTTACGGTTAATCTGTTTAAAGTTAAGTACCTTAATGGCGTAAAGTACCTAAAATCTTTAATGGCGAGCGTTGTACGAGTATGTTACGAAGACGTACAATGCACTTCGTTTGACAGCGTAATTTTTACTGAACTGCACCTGTTGGCCCACTAATGTTGCCAAAAGTAGGTAATAATATAGAAACTGAGAACCAGGATTTACGTTGGTTATTGGTTATACTTGCTGTGTGATTACGGCAGTAAAGAATATAGCCACCCCCTCTCTTCCCGTGGGTGTTGTAAGAGGCGACTAAGGGACAACACACTTCCACTACTACCTTGAAACTTAAAAAGCCGACCGATGGCGGGATAACCATCCAATTGCTGACTTTGAAATACACAGGCCAAAGACGGGCAGCAGCGTCTTCGGAACGTCAAAGCCAGACTTGCGGCCACTAACCCGCCTGCCCAGCTGCAGCGTGGTGGCAAAACACATAAGTTCACGCCATTTTTGGCGCGAACTTGGGGAGGACTAAGTCCAGCAGTGGACTGTATTAGGCTGAAGTGATGATACTGATCGGTTATACAAAATAAGTCTAAAAAATAACCACGCTTACTAGACTGATAAGTCATAGCTACAGTAATACGAGTATATCGTAGTTTGTATAATATATCGTCATCGGCTATACCGTCGTTAGTCTGCTTTCAGAGGCCAGTTTATCGGTAAGGATCACAGTCTACACATAATGTAAATGATTGTTATTCTAAAATTATTTCTGGCTTTCTTGGAAAACTTTACGTTTATAAAATCACAACCTATTTTTGGTATCCATAAATACAACTACTCTTTCTTTAATGTTTTATACTGTTTCCGCGAATTTTACAAAACTGAAACAAGTTTTTCAGAAAGACTTCCGTGACCATGATTGCTGTAAAATATCCGAAACGTCGGGCATGTAAAAACAAAAAAAGAAAAAAACTTAAAAAACTGTTTCATTATAATAGTTTTTTTTAGCGTCCCTATACATTTTTGTGACACTATGCAGCAATAATAATTAAAACGACGATACGCTTGCTGCTCAATTTCAACATTCAACCACTCGATATTGTTCAATATGAAGAGCCACTTATGTACGAGTATATGGTATTAAATAGGAATCATTAAATATATATAACTACCATATATATCTATACCTATCATACAAAGATTTTTTATTTATTTATTCAAATATGCAATATCCACGGCCTCTTAATTTACCGCACCTTTTGTTGTACCATCATGCATTATTATGCTTATCTTATGATTAATTACATAAATTACTTCAGATCGGCAGTCCTGTAACTGCTTGATAAAGCTAAGAATAAAGTTTCTTTAATGTGATTTTTATTTTTCATGTTCAGTTCTTGTGATTTAAATAAAATTCAGTATTTCGATATTACGCATAATCAAAATGATGCAATGTTTTTTATACGACTAGGTCAGCAAACAAGCGTACAAGTCGCCCGATGGAAAACTGTTATCATAGTCCATAGAAGCCTGCAACACCAGAAGCGTCGCGAGCGCGTTACTCACCTTAAACTCGACCCTTACTACAGCAACACAACACTACTATTATTTAGCCGTGATCTTCTGTAAGGTTGACGTACTTCCCCAGATATGCTGTTACAGATTTTGAGTAGGTATACCCCAATGAAAATCTATGATAATAGAATAATTTATTTCTTCAATGTTAAGTATTTTTAAATTACGATTTGGTGTGTACAAACAAACAAATAATTTCTCTTTTTGTAAAATTAGTATAGAGAGGTAAAAATAGTACTTTTGCAATTTGTTTTATTTTACGTTTATAAAACCGAGCCAGTGATACAACGTTTAATTGTAAAGCAATTGTCCAGAGCCTGATGTTCCATGGCAATTTACAGAAGCGCTCGCTTACCCGACGGCGTAATGAAATGATATCAGTGGCACACTGCAAGTCTGAACAATGCAACTATTTAGTGTTTATCAACTCAAAGATTCAAACTTTATTTAAAAGTCAGATGCGACAAGCTATTTATGTTACGTCGACGTCGGTAATAGTCTTATTTCTAGTGGTAAGTTATTTACTTGGACAGACTGTTTTTAAACCGAGTTTGCTGTTGCAAAGTATTACTATCGCAAACTGAAAATGACAGAAATTAAATATTTCTAAGCATTTGAAACATTTAATAACTCAGCAGTGATTTACAATAGAAAGCAGTTTCTATTTCGTGAGTTTTTTTTTCGGATTTTCTTTAAAACAATATTACTATAGTTCTGCCGTCGCGTTTATTTTAATAATTCTTTTTATAAATGTTTCGTTATGACTTATTTAGGCGCTATACGAGTAGTAGCCATAAATGTAAATGTTAGTAGTAACGGCAATGAACAGCTAACCACATTTAAAGCAGAAACAAAGTGCAGTACTGACAATAATTATTTTATGGCACACGACTGCCGTCGCATATGTACAGGAATCTGTTTTTCTTTGTTGTTAGTTTTCGTACAGCGAATATGAAAATTTCAAACAAAAAGACAAACGAAACTACTTTTAGCCTTATTAATGTATTCCTAATTTTTAACAATAACTGATATGCAATTAATGCAAAAGTACCTGCAGTAATTTATTATAATTTTATATATTTTTTTAATATATGATGAATTTAAAAAGAAGAATAAATTTCGTGTAATTCTTCTTTACATAAAATTAAAAAACGACATCTTTTTGAGTTTCATGTCCAAAGATTTAGATCTTTTTACTATTATTATGATCTCTGTTGTCTTCCAGTCATATGACTGATGATGATAAGAAATGTGATTTTGTAATTTTTTAGACATACGAGTAATATGAGTACAGTTGTCCTGGGTGAATGGTGCCAAATGTTGCGCTTTCTCAGCCTGAATATTGTAAAACTTTATCATAACCACTAAAATATAAATATTTTCTGCATAACGTTCTATAATAAAAAGATGATTCGATAAAGATTAGAAATAATTTGTAAAATGTAAAATATTTATTTGTTACACAATATTTTTGAGAGGAACAGGCAACCAGTTTTATTTTACAAAGATTTTCGATCGTTTGATATTTAAGTATATTAAAAATATATTAATGCATAAAACACACACGTTTGACACGTAAGCAATCTCTAACACACACAAAGAAAAAGTACATTTTCAATACGAGCGTCGAGAAACTGGAAATTTTAAAATCAAAATGGTTCTGTGAATTTATTTTATTACGACTAACACTTGAAAGGCTTTCGACCGCTTAACTCCGTCCAGGGAACGAGCTGGGTTGTAGGAGCTGATTCTAATCACGTAACAGATATTTGGACGAATGCGTTTTTTTCGTAATGTCTCCTTCACTTGCAGTTTGTAATTTCGAATAAGTACTACAAGGAGAAAAGTTTTTTAATATTTATTAATATTTTACCGTCTAAAAAGAGCTGAAGTTTTATGTAAGTTGTTTTTTTTTTAATTTCGGAAAATCTGAATAACAAAAAAAAGCCTAACTTAAGTATATTCCTATTGATATAAAATTCTGGGAACTTTAAAACCGTAATCCTTAAATTTAGTGAAAAGTTATATCAGAAATTTAAAATAAAATTCTTTCTGTTTTAAATTTAAAAATCGAACTGATTGTTAATCTTTGAGTATAGGGCTGACCATTTACGAGTCGGACTCTCAGGGGAGCCGTGAATACAGAATGCGGTAAAACGTTGTATAGTTAAAGGAAATTGGAATTGAACGTAACTGTCCAGCGATTAGATTCTATAGTTCTGTTTCGTACAGCTCACTTGATTATATATATGATGTTTGATATATATTGACTTCAGTTAGAGAATGAAAGTGATCAAATAAATGGTCTATTCTAATGTTATTTTACAAATACTTTTTACTAACTATTGTGATTTTTGTTATAATCAAACTTTATTTCTCTGTGTATCTTTAACTTCTGAGCAGCAAATAAATAATTATTATAGGTATGAATATAATTATATTTTAATTCGTCAACTCCGTTTACAGGAACAAAGATTCTATTCAACGTAGAATAAAATTGAATAGTCTAAAATTATTTCTTAATACAAAATCAGACATCAATAGTAATAAAATAAATAGATATCAATAAATTATCAAGTGAATAGGTTTGACATTACAATTTCGATTCAATCGACAATGATTGAAATTAGTCATGCTTTTGTAAACCTTTTCTATAGATAGTACTGTATTTTTGATTAATATTAGATTTATGTATGCGTATTGAAAGAGTGATTCGCTACTCAATGGGAGGTCTTAGTAATAATTTGATTGAACCGAACAGATAGTTATATTTTAGTTTACCTTAATAGCTTGCATGTGCGAATTGTACATAATAATTTTAGCAATGTTACATCTGATTGTGTCTTGCAAGATTTTAACTGCTAAATTACTTAATTAATATGCAAGACAGAAGAAAATACAATTCTTTATTATTATTTTATATTTAAATCGAAAAGAAGTTGCAAAATCGAACGCAAAGTACATATATGATTTTCTTTTCAAACATAATGTCGTTTTAGTAACATTATTTACATTGCAATTTTATCTGTGAAATGATGATATAACTATATTTATAATACTTTCTCTGAGCATAAAGTAAGGTATCAAAAATAACATAAAAAGATTTATTATTTTCAAATCTCATACAATACATTGTGGTTGAGTCTTCCCAGGGAGTAATAGTTTGGGAAATGGCTTTATTGTTTATCATAAAATAAACAATTATTAATGTCATAAACAATATATTTCTTAGCTGTTTCGTTAACATAAAACATGTAGTAAATTTTAAGCTACACATAGAAATATCGAAAAAACTACACACAATTATACTCAATAGTTTGTGCAGGAAACGAGAACAAATACGAGTAAAGTGATAGACAGGCAACAATTTTATATATGATATTTGGTTATTTCACCCAATCATCATCACGAAATACAATTCTAATATACGTAGTTATATAAATACGTAAGATTACTTGCCTCTTTTACGTAAAGACCTATCTTTAGCCAACTGTTGTTTAGTACTATGCATTATTATTTGTGCCTTTTTTTCCAAATATTAAATAAATAAAATCATACATTATTTAGCAATTATTCAATCTCTATATATAAAAAAGAATATTTGTCTGTATATTGTTTATAGAATCGTATACTATGCATTTGATCATGTCATGATTTTCAGCAAAGTGTTGTGCTTCAGCCTGTAATATCCCACTACTGAGCGTAGGCCTCTTTCCCCTTGTAGGACAAGAATCAGAGTTTAATCCACCACGCTGCTCTAAAGTAAAAAAGTGTTGTGTATAAGCCCATAAAGGTTTCCGAATTGCTACGACCAAAAAAAAAAAATGAAAAAGAAAGTGTAGCAACGCGCGCAAGGTAAAGCTAGTTAACTAATAAATACAACGACAGGATACGGTCTTAGATTGTATTAGTATGTGCTCGAAATGTATGATAAGCATCAACATTTAAAGGTACCTATATTTTTTTGTGCACTCAATAAGTAATGTGAATTTGAAAAGACTTAATTAATGCTAGTGATCACAGTAAAGGCTAAAAGTCGTGTAAAAAAAGAAACATAACATTCTAATCGTTTACTTCCTTTATCAAAACGATCACAAATTAATGAGTGAGCAATCAATTATTGTGCTACAACGAGCGAAGGTTGATTGTTACACACTGTCGCTATCAAGTAACGATAACAATAGGAACTGTTTCGATACATTTGCATTACAGCTTATAATGGCGTTCCACTTTTATTGCTCCATAAGCAACTATGTTAACTTTTGCTTGCGAAAACATTCGTGAAAACTTCATTAAACCTTTTTTTTTATTACAAAAAGCTTTTATTAGCTTTGTATTATCAAAGGCTTGTCTGATAAGGCTTGACGATAAGTCTTTCCAGCACAAGATTACACCCAGGATTAAGTATTTATCACAGTACAGTTTGGATCGACTGGTATAGTGTTAGTCTACGAAAATAATTTAAAACTATTTTGTCTGTTAAAAGCATTACTGATACTATAGATTAGGTACATACTCCTTTATTTATTAATATGGTTTTTTTTTCATTTTGATTTTAATATCATCTAGTTAAATTTGAAATAGAAGTTATTATATTTTTTAAATTATTATTTGAATTGCAATAGATTTGGATAATTCTAGGTAAATTGTATTGTTGTTAATGATTTTTTTTTACTTTGGTGAAGGTTTGTTATAGTATAATTGTATATTGATATTATTGCGTCGGTTTAACTTACTATATTATTATTAACCGCAATCATTACGTGTTATTTAACTGTATACAACTGTATAAATCGTAATAAACTTTTCAATTCATTAACAAAGAGTAGTGTTTAAAGTATTTTTTAAATAAATAAAAAATACCATTATTTATTATTATAATATTACCATTATTTCGGCATCGTTACAATCGCCATTATCCCTGTGACCACAATGATTTATTTTCTTAGCTAAAAAGAAAGTAGAAACCCATAACGATTAATGATAAACACGGTAAATGTCCCTTTTATGTCTCAATAATAGTATTTGTGACTATTAGAGCTTAAAATGTCACATGGGAACTTGTTTATAAAAAAAAATAGAGCTATTAAAAACTTACCAATCATTTCATAATTTAAATTGACACCTATACAAAGATATGTAGACAAACTCTTCGATCAATTATACGCTTATCTAATTTTAAAGTCGCTATTACTGCTAATTGCTCCAAATGATTAATGCCTTAATTCTCTTTAGCAATAAATAAAGCACTTGTCATATTTGTTTGAGCGAGGCCCACTTGGTATGACATTGATTTTTCGTTCGTAACAAATGTGAAACGGGTGCGGTGCCTAAAAATGTTTTTATTATTATAAAACTAATATTGACAACATAACATATTGTTTGCCAAATAAGATTCCGGGTGAATGGGCAATTAGGGCGGCGATAGGCCGATATCAAGGAAACCGTGTTGTTTTGTTAATGAGCTGGATAAATGCGGTCTTATAGGGCAAATATTGTTTGTATCATAAACATAGCAGCTCTATACATAAACATGTGTTAGAGACCGAGATAAATATGATAGTAAGTAAGTAGTAGTAATTTTACTACACGTTATAGACTTGGGATGATTGGTGGTGATGGTGTTAATTTTTCTGTTTGCAATTGGTTCAAAATTATATCTTGAGTAATTTATGTTATCAATTTATTCCAAATAAATGAAATAAGAAATCCCAGCAATATAATCCAGCAATATTGTTCCAATAACGCAGTAATAATATTCGTATACTTTAGAAAAGTTTGTACTCTTGCTTCATTACATATATATTTGTTTTGTTTTTTATTATTTATATTTTTTTGCATAATTTGTACTTACAAGAGCTACGAGTATTATAGTATCACTACAGGGACAGAAGGATATTATACCTACTTAAATGGCAGAAATAGATGAGACAATGACTAAGTTCACTAATCCGTTTCGGAATTTTACAATACATACATACATACATTTCACAATTTCTAAGTAGTATGTTTCTGATAAATAAGAAATATTAAACACAAGTTATTTAGTTCTTAAATTATAATTCGGTGTAGGCATGAAGTGTACAGTTTACAGCAACATCAATAATATCAGCGACTATCACACGCTTTTTAGGTCACGGTGTAAAATGTTAAGCGCTGAGAGTCACGGCTTGTTTAATATAGACTGTGGCTTCGAAACGTATTACACATTACGAACATTCGCATAAAATAATAATTAAAAGATAAAACTATGTTTAATATTTGATTGAGCTTCGTTAATGTTATTGGACATAATAAATATTTAATATATTTATTATTTAATATTACTTTTGAGGTAGAACGAAAAACGATATACCCTGCTTAAAATCGGGTGCAGTTGGTGTGTGGGAATACCTCCACCATACAGATCGTAGCTAAATAATACTATTTTCAAGTAGTGACGTTTTCCTGTATTTAGGAAGGTGACAAGCGTTTCTGGGGGGAGGGGGGTATAAGGTAGGCAACGCGCCTGAGATGCTTCTGGTGTTGCAGGAGTCAATAGGCTACGGTAAGCGCTTACCAGCAGCAAGCCGTGAGCTTGTTTGCCGACCTAATAGTCGTAGAAATAAAAATAAATTACTCATTTTTCTATTCGTAATTGGTTTTTAACATAAAAATAATAACAATGTTTTTATGTGAACACTAATAACATAAGAAGATTTGATTACTTTTATATGATCATTAATTAATCTAATTATTTCGTCTCATATATAGTTGATACTTATTTCGATAAGCTGTAACTAAAACACACTTGTTCTTTAATAATTCAAGTTACTGTGTTACTGTACTATTTATTTTATCTTTTTCGTAAATTAATTCATTAATTCAAAAAATATCTAATATTTACAGAACAAAAATATTAATTAGTTTTTTAAGCTAATATAGCTTTAATAATAATAATAATAACAATAATAATAATAAAACAAAAAATATCAATTTTTTTTTAGATTATATAACATACGTTGTATACTACATAATACTACATAGGTACTATATAATTCTAAATAGTCTGAAAATTAAAAAAAAGACTCAAAAAAAAGAAAAAGAAACAAAGAAATAGGTATATAATCATGGAACCACTGGCCATACCGTAATTCAAATGCTTGATCACGAATCTTGCACTGTTTTGCAACACTCACACCATTGTCGTAAAGCACGTTGCAGTGAACGTACTGTAATTAGCTTCGTGAACCCCGTCGAGAAACTTCATATTAAATAAGTGGAGACAGAGATTATATGAACTTTTATTAAAGTCTTCAACAGAGCTCCTTTATAGCAATAAACCCAACAGCTCATTTATTTTTAGGAACGTTTTAAAATTAATTTCTCAGTAACTTTAATTTAAAATATTTTAAAAGAAAATTTTAAGACGAATCAACTGAACTCTGAAATACGAATAATCCAAAGTGAAGATTTCTACTATAACATTACCGATGATTTGTTAGGCTTATTTTCATAAAATGGTATCCGAAATAGCGTTGCTTATCACCTTGTTTCAGTCTAGACGAGATAACGATCCATTTATGTAATTTAAAATATTTTAAGGCTTAGGGATAATATTACTGTATACTAGCTGTCACCCGCGACTGCGTTAATATATAAGATTTAAATGTCTCAGGTTCTAAACGGGGTATTAAGAGAAAACATGCACCATTTTTTAAGTAATACTTCTAGCAATACAACTGCGAAAACCGTATTAAATTTAATTTCTTAGTTTTTGCGTTATGCACCGACAAACATTCTATTGGTTCTATGAAGACCCTTCATAAAGTTTTCCCTCAAATATTAGGATGTTTTGTATAATACCTGATACTAGTTATAGTTTTATTATAGACTAGCAGATCCGGCAGATGTTGCCCAGCCCGGAAGCTAACAAATTTAATTACTGACATGCCGATTCAATTGTTCTTTAAAACCATCTATAAACCTATAGAAATGTAGGTACGTACAAAATTATAACCAAATCGATCTAGCCGTTTAGGAGGAGTTCAGTGACAAACACACGCACAGAAGAAATATAAATATAAAGATACAGAATTTTTTTTGTTATATATACGAGTAATTATATAGTATCTTTTCAGAGCTATTACATGCTCCAGTTCCTAGTTGAATTTTGATATTTGCTATGTAGGTATATTTAATTCAGTTATCATTATTATCTATATATATAATAAAATTTTAGCAAAAACAAAACTATACATTGAATATTTTTTTTAAAGAATACTTGGGGTGTGACCTGCAATCGATACCGAAGCCAAAAATATAGTTTTTAGAATTTTTGTCTTTTTGTTTGTATGTATATTCGGGATAAACTCAAAAAGTACTCTATGGATTTACTTCAAATTTGGCACGAATATTATTAAGAAGTCGGGTCAACATATAGGCTACATATTTTCACGCTATCACCTACAGAGAACGAGCAGTGAACCTTTATTTCAACGCATTCTGTAACAACGTGTAATCTAACAACATATTTAAATTTTGTTGTTATTTTGTTAATAACCATGCTATAAGCTAGCTTCACACTATAAATAAAGACATTCTGTAGTATATTAAGTATCGGCATTGCACCCGTGCGAAACCGGGTCGCTAGTTTATCATAAAATTTCTCACTTAGTCAAAGCTTTATGAAAAATGTATAAAGTCAGAGTACGAGTAAGTTGTCACGTATGTATTGAGAAAAAAATATAAATAAAAAATTTCTTCTATTTTATTCTATAATCAGTAGAAACAAAGTTAAAGAAAATTGTGATCGTTTCCGACCACCGCCTGTACCAATTCTTTCTGAGGATTTTTTTTATGAAAATTCTGCTACGAACGGAAGGAATATTTTTTATTTAATACTTTCCTCCAAACACACTTTCCTCCTACAAATTTTTGTACTATTCCTTAAAGCTATACCTATGCTATATGTGCGCAAATTAATTTGAAGACACATAAATTAAACTTCCTCATATAGAATGAAAAAATTCTCACTAAATATATAAAAATTAGATTTCCATTAATTTGCCTAAAAATGTTACATTTTTACAATGAGTATTTAAAATTTATTTTAAACGAAGCACTAATCTCCATTTAATATTGTTTACGCACACGAAATTATGTTTGTCCGTGCTATAATATAATGCGTTAATAAAAGCAGGACAACATGTGGTAGTGACATTCGAAATTTAGAATTTGGTGTTTAGTTTTAGGAATTATTAAAATATAGGCTATAATCAGAGTTATGTATACATATATAATTATACAAATTAAAATAATTATATTACAAATTAATTTACATTGGGTATGCAAATAAAGAAATCATTATGAAAAGGAAACACGAATTCTTGCTCGACTTTCTTTTATCTGAGGTAGGGTACAGCAGGAATTTCCTGCTCAAAATATGGAGCAGGCCCGACTGGGGTAGTACCTCGACCTTACAGAAGATCACAGCAAAATAACACTGTTTTCAAGCAGTATTGTGTTCCTGTTGGTGAGTAAGGTGACCAGAGCTCCTGGGGGGATTGGAGATTGGGTCGGTAACGCGCTTGCGATGCTTCTGGTGTTGCAGGCGTCTATAAGCTACGGTAATCGCTTACCATCAGGTGAGCCGTACGCTTGTTTGCCGACCTAGTGACATAAAAAAAATACATATATCTTAATATCTAAGATTTTATTTTTGTGTTACCCACGTTAGGAATTCTAAACATTTTTGAATATCATATCAAAAATTGACCGCTCCAGCGGGATTATCCATCGGGATTTCGCTTAAACCGAAATTAAAAATTATCATATCGAAAATTTCGCTCGAGCGGGTGCATCGTTCCATAGCTTAATTGGCTAGAGCGCCGACACGGTATGTCGGAGGCGCGGGTTCGAGCCCCGCTGGAGCGGTCAATTTTTGATATGATATTCAAAAATGTTTAGAATTCCTAACGTGGGTAACACAAAAATAAAATCTTAGATATTAAAAATAGCACGGTGTCGTCTCCTGTCAAAGATTTTCATTGTAATATGAAACTTTGAATAGTTACGGGTTTCTGTAAAGAGCTCACTATAGACGGCGCCACGGTTCGCTTAAACCGAAATTAAAAATTATCATATCGAAAATTTCGCTCGAGCGGGTGCATCGTTCCATAGCTTAATTGGCTAGAGCGCCGACACGGTATGTCGGAGGCGCGGGTTCGAGCCCCGCTGGAGCGGTCAATTTTTGATATGATATTCAAAAATGTTTACATATATCTTAATTTATAATTACCCTTTTGGTATTTATTTATTTATTTAATAGTATTAAGGTGAACTAAACTACAAAACTTTCGGTAAACTAATAACTACTTAAGTGAAGTGTCACGTACTTCGTTTACACATATAAGATTATTCTATAAATATATTCTATTAAACAAATTAACAAAAGTAATATAGTTTTATTTTTTATACGTATTTAAAGCTGTTAACTACTTTCTTCAGAGGCAATTATTTTCTAAGTAAAAGTTAACGTAACATACTTATAAAAATATGTACATGTTTTAACCGAATTTACCATTTTGAAAGTTCCCAGTATCTTAAAGAATAAGTAGAAAAGAAGACTTTCTACAGGTAATTGGATAAGTTTAAAATATAAAGGACATGTCATCACGATAACGTGTCACGATTTGTCGGGGTAATCGCCGAAACTACTGGTCCGGATTTAATGTAATTTTGCACAGATATGTAACTTTGTTCAACATGAAATACAGGCTACATTTTATTTCGATATATCACATTATTCTTTCTCTATTATATTCGAAAAAAAAAATAAGACGGTAAAAAATTCGCGGCAATGTTTTATAAAATTCTCTCCTACTTATAAAAAAAAAAAACACAAAATAAACACTTGCATTAATGTAAGAAGATAAACGAAAATTGTATAAAACCTTAAATACATTTCAACAAAATTTTCTTTTATGAATATAATTAAAAGAGTATCGAAAAATACTTACTGATAAACATTGCAAGTTAAATATGAATCTTATATATAAAATTCTCGTGTCACAATGTTAGTTAAAATACTCCTCCGAAATGGCTAGACAGACTTTTACGAAATTTCGTGTGCATATTGGGTAGGTTTGAGAATCGGCCAACATCTATTTTTCATACCCCTAACTTATAGGGGAGGGAAGGTTTAAGAGGGTTAGTAACATATATGGAAAAACAACGTTTGCGGGGTCAGCTAGTATACATGTAAAATAAATAAGCTATTAAAATATAGTTCAATAACAAAACACGAACAAAGCAAATTATTTCAAAATGAAACCTTTCCGTCAAATTAAAAAAAAAAAACCCCAATCCGAATCCAAAAAAAATCAAAAAACAAAGTCGACATGTCCAGGCTATCAATTTCCCGGGTAAAAAATAATGAATTCTGTTCATCGGCTTATCGATACATCGGCAATAGCTATCGCTTGGTGTCCAAACCTTTAACCGCGACACTGATTTTATCAAACATGATGGAGTGCTTTTGTTTCATATTATTGTAGAATGTAACTCTAACAAATAGTAACAAATGCGCCTGTAACAATTTTTTGTAGTTATACCAATATAACAACTTGTTTGACATTAATTTACTTATAATTCAATTAATAATTCATAAAACTACATAAATTTTATAACTACATAATCAATAATCTTTATCAATAATCTAGCTAATCAGCAGTTTAAATATGAAATGAGGATAGCTAGAAAAGCTAGAGTTAGGCGTGCTTTGCACTTAGATTTAATGTATAATTGTTTCTTTAACTGATGGCACCATCTTTTGTCAGGTCCCTGAATTACAATGCAATGGATTTCAAACCGGGCTACTTAATAATGATCAACGAAATGGTTAGATATATCTATATATTAATACGTGAAGCAAAATCTTTGTACCCCTTTTTACGAAAATTGCGCGGACGGAGGAGTATGAAATTTCGCACACTTATAGTTATTTTTTTAACGTATGCATAAAAATACATTAAATCAATCAAAAAACATTACGCATACTACCATGTATTTTACACACACATGCATATACGTATACTCTTTTGTTAATGTCAGTGGTTAAATTATGGTCGAATTTCGACTACTAGGTGATCACTAGATCGAATAAATAAGTGACTATAGCAGAAAATTTTATAGTGTAACACATGACATTTTGCCACTGAATATGTTTATTGGATTGTTACTATGCGCAAGAAACAATAGTTCTACAATGATTGCACATGGCATGTCGACGCAATTGTTGCGACAGTTGGAGGAAGCGCTGCGGTCGAGAGTTCGATTTCTACAAAAGAAAAATGTTTTTGTAGGCCATATATTATGTAAATGTGTTTAGGCGAGTGTTCTGTATGCGTTTTGGGTCTCTGACCCTGATTACACACCCTCCTCATGGCCGTTGAGTACTTCTCACACGGTTAATTTTTAGTATTTGTTCAACACTGGTACTGTACTTTAAAAACTCATAGAAAAACCGAACTTTTCAAAGACTACTCACAATGGACCACGTACTAAACAAAATATAAACATTTACTACTGTCATTATCAGGCTAGAGGGCTATTCCAAATGCGAAGTCACATTTATTTCAAACATCTTTATAAACTTAACAATAAACGTACCAATGAAAAACTAAATTACCCGTATAAAACTATTTTAATCACAGATAGTCAATGATTAGAATGATAAATGCATAATAAATGTAATAAATATGATTGAGTGAGCGTTTAGCTTTTCCAAAGGTACTGTAAATATTTTATTACAAAAATAATTACTGAAAATTATAAAAGATGTGTATTTGTTATTAAGTAAATCATTAAATTTTAAAAAGACTTTTAATCGCTACTATTCACATTACTTTTTTTATTTTTCATTTCTTATGTTACAAAATTGTGGGTCTCCACACCGTGCCTCGGACTTTAGCACTCTAAATCGTCAGTACCGGTTGTTTACATGTATACATTATATGCTATTTATTATTTTCAACGTAATACTTATATACCTGTAATAAAGAAATAGTATATTGGATTGTCAGAGAAACAAAACTTTAAAATCAAAACACTCACAAAGATTATTTGCGTTGGTTGTAGTGTGAAAGAAAATAAAAAAGAACGAAATGTCGAAAAAACCTGACTTAGTGCGAGTCAGACTCGTATTGTAAGGGTTCAGTATGACTTTTAATATTTAACACTTCATATTGGTCAAGCTTTTTAATCGTCATTAAGTACAGAGGATCTCATCAATTAGACAATGGCACTCTCATAGGCCTTACAATATATACACTAATATACTAGCTATGCCCGCGACTTCGTCCACGTGGAATCTAACAAAAAGTAATTGTTTAGTTTGCAGAGTTATAAAATAAATTTCTCAAATAAAAGTAACTTAGGTTAAGTTATGCCTTACGTCAGCTATCTGCCGGTGAAAAACCCACCAAAATCGGCCCAGCCGTTTCAGAGATTAGCCAGAACAAACAGACCACCAGACAGACTGACAAAAATTGTAAAAAAAATGTTATTTTGGTATATGTACCGTGTATCTATCCATATGCATTTAGTAAAAAGCGGTTACTTTAATAATATAGATTGACTAGCCCGTTGGCGCAGTTTGTAGTGACCCTGCTTTCTGTTCCGCGGCTTGCTGGTTCGATTCACGCCTGAGTCTGAGTGTAATATTTATATTTATATATTTATTATTTCTATGTATAGTTATAAAAGTCGACTGTTACCTGTAACACAAGCATTGAGTTGCTTACCATAGGAACAGACGACCGTGTGTGTATGTAAAAAAAAGAGATGAAAATATATAAATTTCTCCTATCTCCTTAGCTTCCGACCTCAGTGACGTCTGCACAATAGAAGTAATTAGACATGGTGTACGGTAAACACACTTTTGTTGATATTTCAAGCATTTACCTATTACAGTTCACAAGAAACTACCTTTTGACAGTCTGTCATATTTTAAACGAACTGACCGCTGTCTGTCAATTTTAGTAGAAGAATTTAACCTTTTGGTTACGGAACCTTAAAATCACACCAGGATATCAAAGTGCTTTTTAGTTTAAGCCGAACAAAAAACTATAGAGAGTGTGCAACCAGAGTGTGAGTTTATTTTCAACGTAAAATATTCAAAGTGTGTTAAAATACACTGGAGTGCCAAAACCTGCTGTATAATTTTATTTTCTTTAAAACTTCACTAGATACATTTTTATTTACTTTTACGTCATACTCTCATAACCTGTACATATATAACTGTCATCACAAACACGACGCCGAATAAAATAAAAATAAAAAAACAAGTGTGCTTTAGACCACACGACTGAAGTAAAACTTTCTTAGCTCCATTTAACTTAAATCTTTCTCTTAACCTCTACTCACCTCGCTCGATCACACTTTTCATAACGCTCTCGTCACGCATTCAACGTCTTACTCCTCAAGTCAAGCGTGCGTAAAAAAAAATTAAAAAACTGATTGATTGATTTATGAACATTTTTGTTTATGAAAAAAGTATTGGATTAGTATAATAATAATCTAATACCCTAAATTTCTTATTATTCACTCCCTTATAAATTACTATAAATACCTTAAAGTTTATAGAAACTAAAAACTTTTAAGATAAAAGTTTAATCTGAGTTTTTATAAACGCTTAGAATTGAAATTGACAGTTTTAATAAGAGCAATAATTTAATATAAATACGAAATTTTGGTAATACGAATACAATTTCAATTTTACATAACTGCATTTGAAACGTGTAATTAAGTCAATGTAGCAGTCGCATACATATTGTGATAATATTGTGACCTAGTTTACTATTATTTTTGTTAAATGACACAAAGCGTTCAATATTACTACGATTTCCAGTACTTAGTTTTAAAATATTACAAATTTGGAAATTATATGGTTCATAAAAGAGGCCTAGCAGTGGACCTTTATCAGCTGACGACAATTTAAAATAATTTGGATAAAATTTAGACTACAGCGACACTAGATATACAACATCTTATACACTTATTTAAACAAACTTTGCACGCTTAAGAATGGTCTTTAATGTGGTAATTTTATGTCAGAAGGCAGAAGACTGACAGCAAATACAGATGTTCTGATTATTGTAATATGATGAAAATTTGTGTATCCTATATAAAATAGTATTATGCTGCTACCGAACCCACGACTTTGCGTGTCATATTCAGTTGTTTTAAAAATAACTGTGTTTGCTCGAAAACGAACAAAAACCGACTTCAATTACATCGACGAGTAATACAACGTAGATCGACGAAAAAATAGTCAAGTAACTACGCGTTATCAAAGATTACTCAAAAAGTAATTATCAGATCTCGATAAAATTTATATGTTACCACATGATAAACATCAACTTTCGATTAAATTAAAAATTATCAAAATCGGTATACCCAGTAAAAAGTTATTGTGGATTTTCGAGAGTTTCCCTCGATTTCTCTGGGGTTCCATCATCAGATCCTGGTTTCCTTACCATGGTACCAAACTAGAAATATTTCCTCCTTTCCAACAAAAAAAGAATTGTCAAAATCGGTACATCCAGTAGAAAGTTATGCGGTATAATACAACGTAGGTCGACGAAAAAAGCGTCAAGTAAAAACGCATTATTAGATATAACTCGAAAAGTAGTTGTTAGAACTCAAATAAATTTAAATAGGACTAAATGACACACACCACCTTTCGATTAAAAAAAAATTTGTCGAAATCGGTCCACACCAAAAAAAAAAAATACAGTCGAATTGAGAACCTCCTCCTTTTTTGGAAGTCGGTTAAAAAGAGCCGATCTATACTGCTTGATTAAGCCATGCTTTATTTCTCAGACACAATTGTGTGTTAAAATAACATTACTTACCTTACTTGTCTTAAAATACATATAAAAATAATATTGTTAAGTATTATTTATGGTGGCTTTACTAGTTCTTGTATAAAAAGAATAATAAAACACTAGGTACATTAAGCACGTGACGGTAGCGGCATTTAAGCTCTGCACACATCACTGCTCAAACAAAGGCATGTCGTTTCGAATTTAAGTTACATGCTTATGGAGAATTTATTACCTACACTGTTATTTTAGGTATGGTTTATTAATTTTTTGATTAATTTGTTGATTAACGCTTATTACCAGAAAATCGTTGTAAGTTTTCATTGTTTTGTTATCATTAACGATTTAAATTGAGTAACTGTTGAGATTTTTTGTTAGGTAGCATTTTGTCTTAAACTATTAATCATTATTGTAAAATGATTCAAAAATACTCAAAAATTCTTAGTTTAGACTTTTTAAATTTATTTTAAAGGCTTAAGTTTACAAAATATAACTTATAAAGCCTCAATTTACACCCCTATTTGTCAAGATTATTTTTGTATTCTCTGAGTATAGTAATATAATTTAAATCGAATTGGAGCCAGTCTTCCTGCTATCTTCAATCTATCTACATTTGTTTTGATAATAAATAAACCCGCAAACTTTTCAATTATATTGGCAATATTTTTAGTCTCAATCCAAACCACAGTTTGAACTGGAACTAGAGAACGTGCAGAAATTTTTAAAAATAAACAGATGAAAAGCTATATTTACGCTGTCTTGCGAGAGTAATACAAATCTATATATTTTAGGTAGGATTTTGAATTATTTTGGAACGAAGTTCCTTACGGCACGTTTGAAATTTGGCTGGGCGAGCCAACTGAAAAAAATATGATACTAAAACCGTAAGAAAAATATATACTCTGTCTTGATCACGGATACCTACCGCGGAATTTGATGCATACTGTAGTTATACCTATTGTTAAAAACAAGACTGGGGATGCCTCTGACATGTCCAATTATAGGCCCATATCCTTGGCTACTGTTGTTGCTAAGGTACTGGACAGTTTGCTTGACAAACAGATGGCTAAGCACTTTGAACCCCATGACGCTCAGTTTGGGTTCAGGCCCGGCCTGTCTACGGAAAGTGCCATACTGTGTCTCAAGCAGACTGTACAATACTACACAGCTAGAAAAACGCCAGTTTTTGCATGTTTTTTGGACCTGTCAAAGGCATTTGACCTTGTATCGTACGATGTGCTATGGGATAAATTGTCTAATGATACCACATTGCCACCTGAAATAATATCTGTCTTTGCGTATTGGTATCAAAACCAAACAAACTGTGTGAGGTGGGATGGAGCGTACTCGGACATGTACAGGTTGGAGTGCGGGCTAAGGTATAATGCAGTGAAAAGTGAGCTTATGGTTTTTAAGTCTGGTTCTAAGAGCTATTTGGAGATACCGGGAGTCTCACTCTGTGGCACACCGCTGTGCCGAGTTAATAAATTCAAATATCTGGGCCACTGGGTTACTGACAGTTTAAAAGATGACTGTGATATTGAGAGGGAACGTAGGTCGCTGTCTGTCCGATGCAACATGTTAGCACGTAGATTTGCAAGGTGTACGAAGCCGGTTAAATTAATGCTTTTTAAAGCATACTGCCAGTCATTTTACACCTGCAGTCTTTGGGCAGACTACACACAGCGGGCATACAGCGATCAGCTCAGCGATACAGCGATCTACGGGTCCAGTATAATAACGCATTCAGGATTCTGATGGGGCTGCCGCGGCAGTGCAGTGCCTCAGGCATATTTGCGGAGGCGCATACAGATGACTTTTACGCCATTATGAGAAAACGGTGCGCCTCCATGTTAGCCCGCCTCCGCGGCTCCCGTGGTGTTTGTTGACCGGTGGGACTCGCCACTGATGTATCGGTGGGTGCAGCTGCACAAAAGACCAAATTGTGTGACTGTGTCGTACTAACATTAGTTTTTAGGTTTTAGAATGTTACTAAAAATTTTTATGCATGAAAATTTTAAATAAATTATAATTGTTATTATCCTACTGAATGTCACTCCGCCCGCCCAATACATAATAGATACATATATTATAATAACTACTTATATAATTATATAGTAAATTTACTTATATTTACTTATATAAATATAAGCGGGTGGAGGAATACGCCCCGGCAGGGAGATCAAACGGCCGGGGGTTAGGGCTGCAGGCTGAGAAACCGGCGGACAATCCTAGCCGAGTCAAGTAACACCGCCTTCTGCATCCTGGCTGCGAGCGAACCGTTCCGGATCCCCAGTTGCCTCAGATGGTGAGCGAGGCTAACCGGGATCAAACCATTGGCAGATATTACGATAGGGATTATTTCAGCAGACCCCACACCCCACATGTCGACAATTTCGTGCGCCAGATCCAGATATTTACGTTTTTTCTCAGTCTCGGCTTTCACGAGGTTCTCGTCATGCGGGACGGTGATGTCCACTAAAAATACCCTCGACCGTGCCCTGTCCATCACCACGATATCAGGCTTGTTCGCCAGTATTGTCCTGTCTGTGGCGATAGGCAGGTCCCAGTAGAGCCGGACTCCGTCGCGTTCGAGTACTGGCACCGGTAACTATTGGTAATACGGCATCCTCTGTTCCAGGAGACCGTACATAAGAGCAAGCTCTTGGTGGAGAATCTTGGCCACTTGGTTGTGTCTGTGCAAGTACTCAGTATTAGCAAGCGCGGAACAACCCGAAAGCACATGCCTGAGTGACTCACCGGGATGACGACAGGCTCGACAGAAGTCGGGAGTGCCATCCTTCAGGACGTGCTTTCGGTAGTTGTTCGTCTTGATCACCTGATCTTGTATTGCACAGACAAAACCTTCGGTTTCCCCAAAGAGGTCGCCGAATCGCAGCCACTGCACGGAGGCCTTACTGTCCACGTGAGGCGCGTGAAGCGCCTTGTAGAACCGTCCATGCAGTTCCTTCTCCATCCATACGGTCTCCCGGTCAGAGGTGCTCAGTACGACCGGTTTCTGCCAGTTCTCTTTGGCCAAGGCTAGGGGGGTTAGTCCTTTGTCACACATTGAAACGTCACCATGCACAGCGCTGTCCCGTCTCGTTTCAAAGTAGGCCCTGAGGCTGCACACCTCGCGGTTATGCATGGTCCTAGCGCTTAACATGCCTCGACCACCACACTTCCGCGGGATGTACAGTCTCATGACCGACGACTTAGGGTGATGCACGCGATGGTACGTCATAGTTGTGCGGACTCTTCTGTCCAGGGCGTCAAGTTCGGTCTGAGTCCATCTGAGTATGCCAAAGGTGTACAAGAGAGTGGGCATGACCCAAGCGTTATAGGCTCGGACCTTGTTGGCTCCAGACAAGTAGCTCCGAAGAACTTTTGTCAGCCGTCCAAAAAAGATTTCACAAACTGCCTGTTTCATGTCCACTTCCTTCACCCCTATGCATTGTGACATACCCAGATACCGGTAAGATTCAGCTTCGGAAAGGGTTTTGAATGATGTTAATTCGAGGCTAAGCTGCGACGATTGAGTCACCTGACCCCTGTCCACATGCACGACCGCACACTTATCCACTCCAAGCTGCATCCTGATGGAACTGCTGAACTCCGTAGTGATTTTCAGCAGTTCCTGCAGGCGTGCAGCGTTAGGTGCCAGCAATTTGAGGTCGTCCATGTAGAGAAGGTGGGAGACTTTAGTACCTCCTCTCCGAAACTGAAAGCCTGTCCCCGAGCGCTCCAGCAGGGTGCTGAGAGGGTTCAAGGACAAGCAAAACCATAGTGGACTCAGGCAATCAGCCTGGAAAATACCCCTCCGTATCCTGATTGGGTCATCCGCGCCCGTCAGTTGTTCGCCCTGGAGACATAGGATCGTGCTCCATTGCCCCATACATACTCCGAGGAAGTCTCGAACTGCCTGGTCAATCTTGTACAGCTCGAGGACCCTCAGGAGCCATGAATGAGGTACCGAGTCGAAAGCCTTTTTGTAGTCGATCCAGGCGGCCGAAAAGTTCCGACGGTTGCGTCTGACAAGCTGGCCCGCCACAGAGTCAATGAGAAGGAGCTCCTTTGTACCGCGACCGCCTCCACGACATCCGTTCTGAGCTGCAGACAGGATATTAAACTCACTAATATGTCGTGAGATCTTACAGCTCAGAACGAACGTCAGTGTCTTGTAGATGGAGGTCAGACACGTTATGGGGCGGTAGTTGGTGGGATCTGCGGTGTTGGTGGACTTAGGAGCTAAGTGAGTGATCCCGGTAGTGAAAAGGTTCGGGATTGTCTTCCGATCTATTGCCTCTTGGTATTGTCGAGCCAAGGTCACATGGCAGACCGAGAGCCCTTTTAGCCAGTAGTGATGCAGACCGTCGGCCCCCGGACTTTTCCAGTTCGGAGCCCGCCGGACCGCACCACTGACGTCCTCCGTAGAGATGGCGATCGGGTTCATCGGTTCAATTTTAGCACATGCGTCCTGAACCGCCGCAATCCAAGGGCCCTCCTCATGCTCCACCTCCCCTGACCATATGTTGCGCCAGAAGGCGACGAGGTCAACCGTACTCGGTTTTAGGGAAGCAGAGCACGGTATCGGGTTCTCCAGCTTTCTATAGAACCTTTTCTGATCACTCACGAAGCGGCGATTTTGTCGGAAGCGATCAACTCTCTCAGAGTACCTGCGTATGCGCTTTCCCCATGCCGCGATTCTCTGCTTCAGGTCGTCGATGCGCTCCGTTAGCTTATCGGCTATGTCTGGCTGATCGAGGCTAATGCCTAGCCCGTTGAAGGCCATTCTAACAGAGCGCACAATCCTTGGCCTTGTGTTGCCCGACCTGAAAGCTAGCAGCCTACCAATGAGAGCCCTGGCTAGGCTGATACGTCGTTCTATTCTCTTCTTCCAGGCTGGTACGTCGCTACTCTTATATTATTATTTCTTTTATTCAATATATTTTCTTATGATTACATTTTTAAATATATTTATAAAAAAGACAAATAAAAATATTTAAAAATATAAAAATAGTAGTCCTCCGATGGCAGGTTGAGGCCCAGGCCACCGGTAGTTAAGGTTCCAGGCTGAGGAACCTCCTCACAATGCGGGCCGTTTCAAGCAACACTGCCTTTTGAATCCGACCCTTGATCCAACAGTCAAGTGAGAGTTTCTTAAGGTGTTGGTCGAAACTCTTCGCTAATAGACCATTAACCGATACAACAATAGGAACAATTATTGTTGAGTCTACATTCCACATGCCGGTAATCTCGTGGGCAAGGTCTAAATATTTACTTAATTTTTCTTTTTCGGCCTTTACGAGATTATCGTCATGTGGAACTGTAATGTCAACAATAATTGCTCGGCGCGCTGATCGGTCTACTAGCACTATATCAGGTTTATTGGCTGCAATAAACCTGTCAGTGACAATAGATCGATCCCAGTAGAGCAATGCACGACCATTCTCAAGAAATGGCATTGGGCTATACCTATAATAAGGCAACTCATTTTCAACGAGGCCGTAACGAATAGCAAGTTGTTGGTGTATAATCCTGGTTACTTGGTTATGTCTGTGCAAGTACTCACCGTTAGCAAGATGACTACAACCGGAAACAACATGTCTAATGGATTCTCCAGGTTTATGGCAAGCTCGGCATATGTCTGGAGTTCCGTCTTTCATGATATGTTTCCGGTAGTTATTCGTCTTAATAACTTCGTCCATAATTGCACAGACAAAACCTTCGGTTTCTCCGAAGAGGTTCCCGTGTTGTAACCAGGAGATAGAGCTGGGCTGGTCTACATCTGGGTCTGTCAGAACTTTGTAGAACCGGCCATGTAATTCCTTGCTCTTCCATACGGCCACGCGGTCAACGGTACGCATTACTATAGGCTTACGCCATTTCTCTTTGCCTAAGGACAGCGGAGTAAAGCCCCTATCAACTGCAACAACGTCCATGTGCATATCGCTCTTCATATTTAAAAAGTACTCTCTGAGATTATACACCTCACGATTGTGGAGATTTTTAGCGTTTAAAAAGCCACGACCTCCACATTTTTGTGGGATGTATAATCTCATCACAGACGACCGAGGATGGTGTATTCGGTACGTTGTTAACAGTTTACGGACTTGGCGATCAAGGGTATCTAATTCCGTTTGAGTCCATCTCAAAATGCCAAAGGTATAGACGATTAAGGGCATAACCCAACTGTTAAAGGCAAGTACCTTGTTACCGCCCGAAAGAAAGCTATTGAGAACTTTCTTCAGCCGGCCAAAGAATCGTTCCTTTACCAGTTGTTTCATGGCTCCGTCATCAATGCCCAATGCCTATGACATTCCGAGATATTTATAGGTTTCACCTTCGTTGAGAGATCTAAAAGACAAAGAGTTGTTAAGTTTTAAATTTTGTGATAATACAGTTCTACCTCTTTCTACATGGATGACAGCGCATTTATCCACACCAAACTCCATTCTTATACAAGTGCTAAAGGTTTCTGTTATTTTTAACAACTTGTATAAGTCTGGTAGTTTGGATGCGAAAAGCTTCAAATCATCCATATAAAGTAGGTGAGAGATTGCTGTGCTTCCTCTACGAAGGTGAAAGCCCAACCTTGAATCCTCTAATAAAGTGCTTAAAGGGTTCAAGGCTAGACAAAACCACAATGGACTCAAACTATCACCTTGAAAAATACCCCGCATAATCCTTATCGGTTCAGTCGATCCTGAAACATCAACCGCACCCGGATGACGTAAAAAAGTGTTCCACTGTCTCATACACGTACTCAGAAAAGAGCACAAAGCAGTATCAATTTTGTATAGCTCCATTACTTTCATAAGCCATGTATGAGGCACTGAATCATACGCTTTCTTGTAGTCAATCCAAGCGACAGCCAGATTTTTCCGGTTTCGACGTACCTGTTGGCATATGGTCATGTCTATGAGGAGAAGTTCCTTGGTACCGCGACTACCAGACTTACATCCGTTCTGAGTCGTAGCCAAAATATTATTTGTAGTAATATGTTTTGTAATTTTTGTGACGAGAACAGATGTAAGTAGCTTATAGATGGTGGGTAAGCAAGTTATAGGTCGGTAGTTTTTAGGATCAGCGGTACATCCCGATTTGTATAACAGGAATGTGGTACCAGTCGTCATAAATTTTGGTAAAGTATTAGTTGAAATTGCATTTTGAAATTGTGATGCCAGGATGGGGTGCGAACTGTGAAACCATTTAAGCCAAAAGTTATGCAATCCGTCCAGTCCAGGACATTTCCAATTCGATGTTGAACGGATTGCATAACTTATATCTTCTGAATTTATTTTAATTTGTTCCATTTGTGGAAGTGAGCTGCACCTCCTCCTGACAACATCCATCCAATCACTCTCAATGTGGTCAATGGGGTTCGACCAAATATTTCGCCAAAAATTATTTATCGATTCTCGAGTCGGTAAATTACCATTGACCACATTAGTAGTGCACTGTTCCCAATTCCTGTATACCTTTCGTTGGTCACTTTGAAATATGCTATTTTGACGATATCGATCCCTGCGTTTTTTATACCTCTTAATGCGTTTTGCCCATGCACAGAGTTTTTGCTTCAGAAAATCTATGCGGTCTGAGACTGATGTTATGTACTCGTTGGATCTTATATTTGTACCCGCAAAAGCCTGGTGTACAAACCGCATGATTTTTGGGCGCCTGTTACCTGCCCTGAAACATGTTAATTTGGCTATTAGTGTTCTGGTTAAATTTATTCGTTTTTCAATTCTGGCCTGCCAAGCTGGAGCTGTATGGGATGGTAAAGTAATTTTATTTGATTTAAACTTCACATTAGCTACATTACAAACAGCTGCAGCTCCACAGTACAGAAGTGAGTGAGTATCGGATAAATTTTGAGTGCTGTCTAAATATTGTTGTAAAATTTTATCCATAACACCTACTAAAGCCAAATTACGTCTGTGAATAGGCAAACGAGGTAGCTGTGGCCTAATATTTGGTGGCAAGGATCTATATTTCAAAATAGCATCCTCCAAAGCTCTCCTCATAGGCTCATTATCCTGTTCGTTTACCGACAAATCAACACTGTTAGGAGATATATGATTTATATTAAAATTTATTACCTCTCTTTGCTCTTTTTGTGATGTTTGTATATCACGAATGTGACTAACAGTATTAAGTTGTGGTAAATTTGTACGCAGCCGCTCAAGTACTGATTCATCCAGGAGGTGACAACGCTGAATGGCTCGTACTTGATCCGATAGTCGTTGTGCAGTTACGGTGACGGTTGGTTCAAGCGCCTGAAACAGAGACAACATCGTTGAACGATACGCAGTGAGGTTAATTCCCCCACCTGTCGCCTCATAGTACGCTCGCATGACACTCTCATTCATTTTTTGAGTCCATCTCATGCGGCGCACAGCACCACCGGCAGCGGGATTTCTTGTGGGAGCGCATTGTCCCTGAATCTCCAAGCAAGCTGGTGGCGGGCGTATGACTCGTCGACGGTTAGATGGTCTCGTAGATGAGTCAGCATCGTCAGCATCCGATTCCGCGGTGGACGGCGGTGTTTGATATTCGTCATCTGTCGTTGACTGTGTTTCGGAGCTCGATGGAACCTTTGGTGTTTTTTGTGCGCGTCGTCCTCTGGCTTTGTTCATTTTATCTTCTTGGTATTAGTCATTTTTGTGATATTTTAATTGTATTTTCATATTTAAATATATTTTAAAATAATAAATTTAATGACAAGATAAAAAAGCGTCATTTCAGTTGACAGCTGCCAGGTTTTTTTTTTATATATAAAATTCAACATTTTTTTTTTCAAATTGTGTTGCTTCTATACTATTATTATTATTATTAATATTATTATTATTATTTTAATTATTATATAACGGAAGTGACGTAATATCAGTCACACGACTGTATGACGTTTGGAAAACTAAAATATTACTAGTAAACATTTTTTTAAAATTATTTATGTAATTTTATACTGTCGACAAAAATAAATAAAGCCATGTGTTTTTTTATTTCACTTAATAGTTTGAATTATTATTATTATTATTATTTTGTTTGATTTATTTTATTTTACGGTATTTGTTATTTTCTAAAATACTAAATTTCCTAAATACTTTTATGCACTTAATTAAAAAACAATCAAAAAATTAAAAAAAAATCAAGAACCTAAATATATATAAAACTTTACATTTTTTTTTTCGAATTGTGTTGCTTCTATACTATCCGAAGGAACTTCGTTCCTACCTGGTGTCCCATGACACCACATAATTTTATTTTTTAAATTAAGATATCTATTACGTATTTATTTATTGATATATCGAATAAGTTTTTTTTAATGTTATTTTTCTACATCTCTGAAATAACTAATAATTATCTTTTAAAAAAATACAAAAGTCTTGTAGGAAATAATTGAATATTGTAACTCAAAAACATTTTATAAAGTATATTTAACTACGAAAAAACTGTTAATAAACAACATTTATTCGCATTTACCGGCAATAATTTTCAAAATAAAATTGCGTTTAGTTTATTTCAAAATCAACGTCAAAATCTTGTCTTATTTGTTTTATTTACAGCGAGAGTCAGTTTACTTTATGTCGTTGTATAAAAAGGGTTATTTTTATTACATCCATTTACGTCACTCATAATAAAATGGAAAATTCTCAGGTAACTTTGTGAGTGACAGTATCGTATCACAGCTGAATGATTTATTCTTTGAATTTCCTTCTTCATTTCGAAGTAGTTATATTTTATTTCACCCGTTTTAAATATTTTCTTTAGATATTAGCGTTTTTTTTTTAAATTAAAAACAAATAACTGTAATTTTTCAATTAAAAATTACCATATACTGCTTGTTCTGATAATCCTAGATTTATTAATTAAAATTTAAATAAGTTAACGTGCTTTTAAGCTGTAAAATAATTATTATGAAATAACATTTAATTTAAAACAAGTAAGTATTCGTACAATTTATTTTATTGTTACCCACACATTAGGAAATTCTAAACAAATTTTTAATATCATATCAAAAATCAACCGTTCTAGCGTTCTAGTCCACCCCTAATTGTTTTTTTTTTTTAATTTTTAGATAAATTATTTATTTTTTATTTTATTATGATTTGGCGTTGAAAAATACATACAACCCTAAATTTTCACCCGTCTACCACCAACCCCTATTTTTAATAGCGTTTAGCGGCAAGACAACGTTTGCCAAGTCAGCTAGTTTTTGGAACGAAATTCCTTACGGCAGGCTTGACATTTGGCTGGGCGACCGAACTGAAAAAATTGTGATACTAAAACCGTAAGAAAATATATAACGGAAGTGACGTAATATCAGTCACACGACTGTAAATATGACGTTTGTAAAACTAAAATATTACTAGTAAACTTTTTTTTAAATTATTCATGTTATTTTTATACTGTCGACAAAAATAAATAAAGACATATGTTTTTTTATTTATTGTATTATAATTTTTTAATATTGTATTATAATTTTGTTTGATTTATTTTATTTTACGATATTTGTTATTTTCTAAAATACTAAATTTCCTAAATACTTTTATGTACTTAATTAAAAACCAATCAACAAAAAAAAAAAATCAAGAACTAGAAAATATATATAAAATTCAACATTTTTTTTTTTCAAATTGTGTTGCTTCTATACTATCCGAAGTAACTTCGTTTCTACCTGGTATCCCATGACACCACATAATTTTATATATAAAGATAGATTACTTATCTCTGATTGATAGTTTATCGATCACATTCGGGCGGCTTCTATTCGTTAATTTGATTGTCATGTTCGCTAGCGACAAAAACTTATGATTGATTTATTGACTAAAAACAAGTTTTAAAAATCAGTAGCCATATATGAGTGCATTATTATTAGATGTCATAATCAGGGACAATTAATTACCATTGTCACTATTTAAAACAATTTTGAATAAATAAATATTGTTTTTTTAGCATTTGAGGTAGTTTTGTACTAAGTATTTTTTTATTTAGTTTTAATTTTTTTAGGCTCTAAGGAAAAAATTTTTTTTTTGTTCAGACGAACAAGCTACACTAGCCAAATGTAATAAAGTTTTTCGTAGGTTTAATGCATTATTAAATGTCTAACTTTTTTATGATTGTATTTATCAGTAATCATACCAGTCTGTTGTATCTCACGCGTTGAGCAGTAAGCCAAAGTGGCAAAGTGAAGAGCCTACTAATAACGCAATGCTGAAGTTCTAAAAACACTGTTCTCAACGTCCATTTGGACACAAGATAATTTGTTTTATTGACTGCCTATTATATTTTACTTGATACTCCCAGCTTAAAATTTTAAGTAGGCCCTGATTAATTATATATTATCAAACCTTAGTTAAATCGTTAGTTTTTTTTTTTGGTATTTATGAGATTTGAATCGAATCTACTTTAATTAATACCCGAAATGGATTATTTCCTATATTATTAATATAAACAAACAAAAGGTACAAGACCTTTACGGTAATATATTCGATAATTGTAAATATATAATTGTATGTATTGAAATTGTTTTTCTACAAAGTAAGACACGATCTCGTTCAAGGCTGAGCGGTAGGCATGCTCCTACTAAAAGCACCGTCGATTCTCTTGTTGTAACAAACAAAGTACATAGCGACATATTTGCGGGTTAGTTTATTGTATACTAGTCGACCAAGTCTATTTACCTGAGTTGACGTTGTTGATGACTGGTTTGTTGCTAGGTACACCAAAATTTTAAGATCAGGATAACATCTTAGAAACTTTTAAGATCATCTTAGAAAATTTTAAGATCAGGTTAACATCTTAGAAACGTTTAAGCCTTACCTATAAATCGCAAATTCACTTCGTCCAAATGCGGCTTTTAAAATCAATTGATAATAATCAACACTTTTTCCTAAATATTGAATACCGCAAATGACGCTAATGATTCATACAAAGATGATAATATAAAAACTACTTTTGTAACGCTGAATTGCTTTTCAGTAATGTCTTCAAACTTTATAAACAGTCTTATAGGCGTTGATAATATTACTACTAATATCTAACCGTAATTTTGAGAAAGAATGTTAATTGCAATAATAGCAAATTTTATAATAAGTAAAACTGATACCTATCACGTAAGTTTTACTTCTTAAAAAAACTGTCAATTAAACCGCAAATCAACAAATCTGTCAAGAATGTTGTAAAAACCCACCTAATACTATATAATTAAAAGTCACTTGAAAGTAGTAAAAGCAAATGCAATAAAAACTGTTAAAAAATCGTTTCATTTATCGACCAAAAGTCGACCGGTATAAGTTGCGCCTTTAACCTTCTATTTTTCAAAACCCGTTAGTAACTACACGTTTTTGGGATAAAGAGTAACTTACGTTCTTCTCGAGGGTCTAAGCTACATGCCGTACATGTTTTTAATGGCGACCGGTCTATGGGCTAACTCGTAAAAATGAAACAAACTTTCTTTCAATATCAAGCAGATAATTTGAGATGACCTTAAATAAATGTGTAAATAAGTTTTGAAGAGCATATTAAGTCAAGTTAGGCTTAAATAACAAACATAAGTAACGATTAAAAGTAATAAGTTTAAACTAAATATAATATATTTTATTTATTTCGAAATTAACTGATACAAGAAATACCTAGGATTTAAAATTATTCCATTACCATATTATTTATCATGGTAAGAATTTAAATAATTAAAAAAACACAGTCAAATTTAAATTATTATTCTGAAAGCAACGTTCCTATTTAATCTAATATTAATTATAAAAATATTTCCTAATAATATTTTTTATCCATTAAAAATGTTAACTTTCTGGCGGTTAATTTTAATTGATATTCCGTTATTTATATTAAATGTTTAATATATCAACTTGTTATAATAATGTTATTTGTGCTTTTGTAAAAACGAGCTTGCGGCTTTGTTTCGGTCATAAAATTTGTACTCCTCGTTTAGTCGCTATTAAAATAATACACACAAAGGCTTAGGTAAATTTGCGTATTTTAAGCTTACTATGGGTACACGAAATTCAGACATTTATTTTTTATTTTTCGATGGTTTCATGGTACTGATTTAATGATAAATTTTAATTACTTTCTAAGAATCGTTTTATAAATAATCATACATACATACATACATACATATAATCACGCCTGTTTCCTTAAATAATAATAATCATTTGTTTTCTTTAATATAAATAATCATTTGTTTTTAATTTGTTTAATTTACCATAAAGTCTAGAAAGACCCAAGTTACTGAGAGTAACAATACAGATTATTTTACACAACCCAGTACTGATAATTTTATTTTACGAAACGAAATAAAAGTACAGCTAAAAATTAAAAACATAATTTTTTATTTCTTCTTTTAATACCACGTCGATTGATCAAATACCAAGAAATAAATCTATTTACATAATACATAATCTTTTAATGATGCCTTCATTAAAGGCATTTTATCGTGCGTCCCTAATACAAGTCACAATGTGTTAGCGTGGGCTAAACAGGCCTATTCTGAATATTAAATGACATTGTCAATGAATAAGCTGATTTTTGATATTTTATAAAAATAAAATAGATCTTATGATAATAGTCAAACAAATTTACTAAAAATAAATAAGTATGTCTAGTAACAGTAAGTGTATTGTTATGTCTAGTCAGGTGAATAATGAAATCATTAAAATGAATAGTAATTTAGTCAAAATTTAATAATTATTGATTGATTGAAAATTTAATAATATTTGTAAGTATTTATATATTTACATATGTGTTATTTCCATATATATTTATAAAAGAATATTTAACTATATCAGCCAGCTGATACCTATAACAGTTACAACTTACTAACAACAACTTAACAAGCTACTTACCTAGAAACAGACGACTGTGTCTGAATTCTAAATAACCATGAAGAAATTACTATGGATCCATACTTACACACAGTTTTTTTTTTCATAAAAGTTTTCAAATAGTCGACTTTACCTGAATGTGTCACTTCTATGAAAAAAAAAACTACCTAAAATTAAGTTTTTATATTTAGCATGAAATTTTATAAAATTACCTTGATATATCGATCAAATTTGTTGTATCAATCATTGTTAAATAACATATCATTTGACAGGTAGGGGAAAGGTGGGTAGCCCCGGCCATGTTTCAGTTACATTCGCCCTTTGTATTTACAATCAATGTTTTCACGTTTTTATATTATTTTTTATCATACTAGGAAGCTAGGAACGTGCAATAAGTAGAACTCGGTTCGATTGGTCATTTTGTCCGGTCGTGAGAATGTTCATACTGAATTGTGTGAATAAAGATCGTGTCACGCTCAATTTAAAAAAAGAGCCAACATTAAGTTCTGTCCTTATATCTTATGTGTTTATTTCCGTTTATAAAAATTAATATTTATTTTAGTAACTAAGCCATAATTTTGCTCAAAGTCGAATCGGGTAGCTCCGTTCACCACTTTGGCGGGTAGTTCCGGCCATATATTCTATGGCTTATTTGTTTTTAAAAGTTCATAAATAATGTTAATTGCTATTACCTGTCCTTGGTTTATCATGAGGCGTAAATCAAAATGCCCATGTTCAAAGAGAGAACCACGAACTGGGGAATACAAGATTTAAAAAAAAACATGAAATGAGCAATACTTGAACGTGAATATATTTAAAATAATTTTTATTCAAGTTTCTGATTATTTATCGTTCTTTATGTACTGAAATATACATATATCTCATAAAAAGTTCTGTGTAGTTTATATTTATCTACACCCTTTATTTGGGATATAATTAAAAACAAATAGAAGAAAACTGGACGGAGCTATTCCTCTTTCCCCTAAATATCAAGGACAGAATTCGCGAAACTTCTAAAACTACATCAAAGCTAAATATTGACCTGGTAATAATTAAAAGCTATAAAACAAAATCGATAATAAAACATAATAGTCCTTAACATACAAAACCGATGAAGCAGGAAATGACGAATTCATTGCACTGACAGCTGACTTGCGTAACATTCACGCCCCATTTGGCCGGCCACATTTGCAACGCCATATAATCAACGTATTGCACGTATGTATATCCCTGCAATCCCTGCAATGTTATAAACACGAAAGTAATTTGGCGACGACCGATATATAAAGCGACAGCTTCATAGCATTTTCATTGCAAAATATTCACGCTATTCCTAATGATCAACAGATCAATACGAAAAATAGAGATTTTGTTCGTCTCTTTGGCAAGTAAAATATTCAAAATCTGTGTGTACTTATTTGAAACAAGATGGCTAGCAAATAAAAAAATAAATATCAAATACGCTTCAGCCTGTAATATCCCACTACTGAGCATAGGCCTCTTTCCCCATGTAGGAGAAGGATCAGAGCTTAATCCACCACGCTGCTCCAATGCGGGTTGGCGGATATATTCCCTACTATGAGTAACGATCGCTATCAGGTGTACATGATAACAACCGGGACAGACGGCCTTATCATGGTCACCACTAGGACTGCACAAACATCCAGACCACACCAAATACCTATATGGCCAATACAAATATCAAATATTAATATCAAATATTAATATCAAAATACAATGCGAGAAAAACTGAGAGATACGTAGTAAAAACGTGAGTTTCGATACTTTTTATTGAATGGATTGACGAAGTAAATGTTTGAAAACAAAGTGGAGTAAATAATTTGTAGGATCGCATATAATATAATATAATTAGAAAGTGTATCTCGATATGTTAAAATAGTTTTTTTTTTAATTTCTATATACTATATTTTTAAATCTAAGGGAAATTCTTTTGAGCAATTACGTCGACAGAAGCGAGTCAATCTTTTCCACAAATACAAATTTTTATATGAATTAAGAAACCACAATTATGTTAAAAATATTCTTTGTTTAATTACAAGCCATATTAAAATAAGTAGGTATAGTTCAGAAAATTGTGAACTAAGTTCGTTATTAAAATAGTCTTTAAAATTCTTCACAGTGTTTATATATTAATTAAAAACTTATTCGTTGTTTTCATACAATTTATAAAACAAACTTGTTATATCTACGGCCGTACTTTAATGAGAATACCAAAAACGTTTACATTATTTTAATAGAAAACAACAATCGATCGTCTGATAGTCAAAACAAACTACGATAAGCTTTACGCGTATAAACATTACAAACTCGTAATTAAAACAAACATTAATTATAAAGTATTTTAAATACATCCATAACTCATTACCGCAATTCCCCAGCATGTTATATTAATCATACCCTTTTTAGTTTCATTACTAAATCTCATTATACGGCAAGGTCCTCTTCACCTAAATATTTTAAAGGGTTTCATTCTGTAACAATGCCGACAAGTCACCTAAGAAAGATAAACTATGCACACAAGGATTGGAGTTCCTTAGTCGAAGCTCATTAACGACTATTTTAACGTTCATCGCATCTATACAAAACCCAAAACTAAAATATTTTGTTTATTTTAACGTGCTATTTAGGTTTTTTAATACAGTTCCAAAATATTTCTCAATTATAAAAAAATCTCCCTCTCTCTCTCTCTCTCTGCGTCGTGTTCCTCATTACTGAGGGTCGTATAAAAAATATAAGAATAATAATAAAATATTACAATACATACAAAATATTAAAAAAAAAGATATAGTCGTAGGCTACTAAATGTAAGGTTTAATAACAAATATATTAATGCGGGCAAAATACTAAAACAGAGTATAACTCAACCTACATAATTAATTAAAGAAACAATATAATAAGTAAAACAAACGACGAAAAAATAGTCAAGTAAATACGCATTATTTGATATAAATCGAAAAGTACTTGTTAGATTTCCATTAAATTTAAATGGGACCACATAACAACACACCACCTTTCGATTAAATAAAAAAAAATATCAAATCCGATCCACCCAGTCAAAAGTTCTGAGGTAGACTACACAAAAAAATACAATCGAACTGAGAACCTCCTCCTTTTTTGGAACTCGGTTAAAAACAAAAGCAAGTAGTTTGACGGAAACAAACGGTAAATCTGCGATGGTAAAACAGTTTACTATTAGAACTGTTTTACAGCTGTTATTTCACGGTGACTCTTTTACAAAGATGTGCGTCGGATTCATGGCCAAAATCAAAGGCTTGAATTCTTACCGTTTTGTTTACACTTGGCAGCGATTACAAATATTAAGTTTTATTGCCATATGTGGCGTCTCGCTCGTGCTGTTTTGGCTCGACGCTACGTCTACTCTGAAAACGTCCGATCGATGTCTTGTTGAATAAAGATTTATTTGTATTTTTGCGGATAATATTTCATTCTGGATTTCAATAAGCGTTTGGATTTGCTCGAGCTTAGTATGACTTGAAAAGTCTGCTTCGCTATTCAGTGGAATTTAAATAAACAAGCTACGATCTGTGTCAATGTGTAGCAAATAATTTTGTATTAAATCTTACTAAAGCCATATTTTTTCTATTAAACTATATCTAACCATTAAAAATTAATGACAATCGAATTTATTATTAAAAGCAAATATATTTTGTCTGCAATCTGTATACGATAACATTTTAATACTAGTCTATAAGGATATAATTTTACCCAGCTATTTATTTCAATAATAATACATAATAGTACGTATGAAAGTAATAAATTACGTCTGCGTAGGCGTATGTGACTTGTCTCCTTGGTGTCAAATAGTGAAATAGATTGTTATTTGGTAGTCAAAGACTATTTATCAAGATACTTCAATTATTATAAGTTAGTAGTATAACAGGATACTTAATTATATCAAACCCTTTACACATGAATGACAAAATCGCACGTACTTAACTTGGTAAAAATTTGTAAAATTGTTAAATTTTCTAAAACCGATGAGATTGACTTGTGTACAAATTTCTCTAGATACTTATTAATCCTAATAATGGCTATATATTCAACAATAAACTACTACAAGGCTAACTGTTAGCAACATTAGACTTATGTTTATTCGATGTTAATATATTATGTTTTTCTTTTTTTTTGTTTTCGTTGCTGTCACGCCGCGCCGGTTTCGTAACTATTGTATAAGCGGGATTAATTATAAGTTGGTCGTAATATTCGGAAAACCATTTATCAAATGCCATAAAGGTACTTATACACATAGACGTGATTTAATTTCGAGGAACCGGATTTACTTTTGACTTTATTTAAACAAACATTTAATTACTGGCTTAGCTTGATTACACTTCCTATGTGATTAATAGAGCGTGTTGTAAATAAAATAATCTAACTTTAATATTATACATATTTTTATAGCCAAAAATTAAAAAAAAAAAAATATTACACAGTAAGATAAAATAGATTGTTATATAAAAAAAGTCTGTTACAAGATTTTATTATTTTTCAAGACAAAAATAATTGCCTCTTACACGTAGACGTAGAGATACGTAACTGTCTTTTGACAATGACAGCGAGAAATTATTCGTTTTCAAATAAAGAAAACATTATATTTGCTACTCTCATGTTATTATTGAAAACGTTTGCGTTTTATTTTACTTTTAAATAATTGCCAATAGATTATACGCAAAAAAATACAAAATAACATAAAAAAATCTTTGTTCACTGTGCTCACCTAATTATAGGCAATCATAACTACATACAATATATATATTCTTATTAACTAAGGTTTATACCTTCATAAGACCTATTAATATCTTACTGCCATTTTCAGTTGCCTACAAATATATCGAACGTATATAGATTCAAAGCTAGCGATATCTGGTATTGCATGTGACGTAGAGAACGCAAGTTATGTGTGTATCCCATTATCCACTAGCTCTACGGTTTCGATATTATATGAATTTCCAGTGACAAGGATGTAGAGTTATGGAATTTGAACGTCCGTTTAATGGAATGTGAGATGGCGGTCCTGCCAGATAGATTGTTTTCACTGAGTAATAGCATTTTGAAATTATTGGAAAATTCTGTGTTGACTCACATAAATTCAGTTCTAATGCGTTTATTCTAGATATACAACACTAGGTCCCTTGGCGCCTTCTCAGAGTGTAATTGATACCTTTATATTTATTTACATGTTTTAAAAATATGAGGCTATTCAGTGGATAAGACGTGTGAATTGATTAATCAGTCGTTTATTTAAATCTGGGCTAGTCTTGTCCAGTTTTTAAACGCTATTGCTTATAAAATCATCAATTTTTGTCATAATTCAAACAGAAAAATACGTATATATCAATTGAAAGCTTGACCAGCATATTAGTAATATTATGGGTTGTCTGGAAGAAATGGCTAATTAGCCATAAGTCCGCCCATTGTACTTCACTGTCTGTAACTATCTTTATGCCTTGTTTGTAATATATTTGTGGTGTACAATAAAGTATAAAATAAAATAAATTAAGTTATCCTCCGTCTTAAAAGATAAAGATAAAATTTCAGTACTTATTCAGTAGTAAGAAGCGTAGACTATAAATTGGAATATGGCATAAAAACACAGTATAAATTGGTAAGTATATAAGATCATTAATCTCATCTGAAACCTCAAGATCAATATGTGCAAGTGAAATCTGTGAATACCCGACAGATGTATAGCAGCTACGTCTTCCGAGAAATTTATCTATTGTGTGTATTGTTAGTCAAAGCAATTACTATTTATTTGTTTTTAATTAAAGTGTTTGAGTATGACTACGACAGACGACTCCTCTGTATATTACTGAAGCTAACTTTTGTTCTGTTTTACACAATGTGTAAAATTTTTATTTATTCTGTGAGGTAAAAAGAAAAACGAGCTGGAGCTTAATCACTTCAGGTTGGCGGATAATTTTCCTACTACGAGTAACGATTAACAATCGCTCTGGTATAGTGGTGCGTTTACCATGTATGTGCATAGACACCGGCGGTTTACGGATTCGATTCCCTCTCGAGATTTATATTTGGATTTGTCCAAATACTTCCCTTCAGTTGATGTATGTCGTTGTGGGTCTCCCCACCTTGCATCGGAGAGCACGTTAAACTGGTGGTCTTGGTTGTTATCATATACACCTGATAGCGATCGTTACTCATAGTAGGGATATTAATAACTATTATGAGTAATTGCCAACTCGCAGTGGAGCAGCGTGGTCGATTAGGCTCCGATCCTTCTGCTACTTGGAGAAAGAGACCTGATTGCTATAACTTGTGTATGATAATAACCGAGACCGACAGTATTAAAAGCTCCGCGAGGCACGATGGTTACACCCAAATAACAGCCAGAATAGAATCAAATATCTATTATATTACAACAAAAATAAAACACGAAAAGTTTTCTTAATAAAATAGACTAAACTATAATAGAACTTTATCACGAATTTCTCAAACGTAGTATCCATATAAAGCAAATAAAAATAAGTTTGTTTTTCTATAATTTTTTATTATTGAAATCGACTACTTTGGGAACTTCCATACCATATAATTATACTAAAAATAAAAACACACCATTTAACCTTCTCAAATATAGCCTACAAACGTCAGTTTTGAAAGCCATTTTGTTGTCAATAACAAAATGGAAACTACATTTATACTCACGTCAATTTAATTGCTTTTGTAGACAGACACAGAGTTCTAAAATTACTTATTTAGCGTTGATATTTCGTATTTAGTAGATCGCTTAGTCTCCATTTATTTCTATTTTAAAATATACAACAAAATTTTTAACAAATAATGGAACCATATCGTTTGCGATTGGATTTATATCTACGTCAATCTTTAATGTTATTTATTTGTCCTTTTTGTGCTTTACTGTGTACGAGTCAAAACAAATAATTAATGTCTAGTATATTAAAGATTCAATTTATCAAAGCTCCCTTAGTTTTTTAGTACACAAAGGATAACACATCACATAGTATTTTAAAATATGCATTAGATGCACATGTAATTAATATATTGTGTATAGTTTTTTTCTACATCTTTCAAATTTTTTTTCTTAAATTTATACATGTCTTTAAATAATATTTACTTTTCTTTTAATATTTACTTTAACTTTTAATATTACTTTTCTGTAAGTTTTTGAAAAAAATACATGTTTTTACTGGGTTGAATTCAAATTTGTTGTAATTTGTTTCATTTGCGAGAGATTTTACTTTGAATAAAACTGCACAAATAATGCTCACAGAACCTTACAGTGACAATATTTAACTGATAAATTATACAGAGAAAGGTTTTGACGTACCAAGAGTGGTGATTTTAGTGTTAAAAAGTGATGGTCCAGGGGGTCGAAAAAATTCGATAACAGTAAATTTAACAGAACACAATAAATTAAATAAATTGTGACACAATAAACAGTTTCACTATGATTATAAGATACGGAAATAATTTAAAAACAAGACAATGCGTGCCTTATGAACTGAAGCCGAAAGTCGTAGGATAGCGAATCTTCACTTGTGAACTGTGAAAAGTGACCACTATACAAGAAAAGACAAGACAAGTTATTTTGTTAAATGATAGCATTCGGACTCATATTGAGGCCTTAATGAAAAATGATTAAATAGCAGGTACGCGGGAGATTTTACTTTTCTCGCTGTGTTTTCTAGAATGGCTCTATGGGATTAGGGGTCGTTTCAATGAATGCACATGATTTAGCAGGTTAACAGTTCATTCTTTTCGAAAATTTGAAAAAAAAAATGGCTTCAAACGATGAAATGTTTTTAGAAATGATGTGACGCTGTATTTCATGCAACATGTTACTAATTTTGTACTAAAAGACAGTTGATATATTATTTGTCATAAGAGTAACTGCGAAGTTTCTTGTCGATTCTTCTCTACAAAATCTACATTCTAAATTGATGGTAGCTTTACTTTTACAAAAATAATAATTTATTTTATTAGTTTTAATTTGTAAAATGACGGTTCGAAAGTGCTCTTGAGGCCTATTTGAATAAAGCCGTTTTTGATTTTGATTTTAACTGAGGATAAGTAATAACTTTCGTGGGAAAATACTTCGATTAATGAATCCATATAAGTTATTTTTAAAGTTGCATATTTTACCCCCAAAAAATGGACGGAATTGATTAATATAATATGAATTGAACTTGATATATCTAAAATCATATGTAACTCTGTCAAAGTTACAGCGTACATGGAAGTTGGTTTGTATCAATATTATTTATTTACAAATCCTAATAAATTCCAATATTTATAAATAAGTCGAAATCATTTCTTTCTTGGAAACAATTTATTTCATGGGCTTCATTTTTTTAACTGTATACAGTTATCCCACGTTTAACTTGAAATATGTATTGGCGGAAGTGTTTAAAGGAAATGAGTCTGCACATTTATTACAATGTTTATTCTATTGTTATTTAAGTGTCAAAATCAAGTCATTATACGCACTAAGCACCAATTGTCACACGTATGTGTCAATCAAATGTCTATAGACGTAGGTGTGTTATTATGGACTACAATTACATTTTAATATCCTCATTTAATGTTCAATCGATTGATTCAATCGAGTGTAATCGAAATATAATCGATTCGTGTTTGTGCAAAATAGATAGAGACATGTCGTTCAATATGACACGTTTTGTAGTGGAACACACCAAGTTTATTAAGTCTGTTGTTTGATAATAATTACATTCGGATGCATTCGGTAATGCGATTTACAAGCACGCATAATGATGTGTGATAGGGTTTTGCTAATTCAAAATATGTTGATGTCAAGTTTAAATGCAATATATGTACATATGTGGTGTTAAGTCAAGGTGAATACCTGTTGATGATCGGATGTACTTAATACATAAAAGGATTGTGCCTTGAGTTTGACATCTTTTTTTATATAGTTAATTAGTTAACAATTAGGTTGTCATTTGATGTAGTAATAGAATAATTAACTTATATTTGAAAATATCTTAATAAAGTTTAACTAATTTTTAACCTTAAGAATTATTTTAACATTTGCTTCAGCTAATGTAAAGCTTACGCAACGCACTGTTGAATTCAGGAGTCACCAATTTTGCGCTAAACATTTCCGTTTTCTGCAATTCTGTTCCATGTACCATTGTCGATCTTACACAAATAGTCGCTTATGCGGGCATGACTATAGCCTAAACGGAAATTGTCCAATAACGTTCTTTATTATTGCTCTAGTAGCCATTTTGCTCTAGTTCTAGCAGAGTATAGAATTCAAAGATTACGTTATGCTTAAAAATACAATCTTTAACTCTAAGTCCCACGTGGACGGAAACGTCAACACAGGCGATGGGACTCGCCCACTTATTTAAAACCAAAGTAAAAGTGTCTAGCTCTTATAGAGAATACCATGCATATAAACAATTCTAAATACAAATAATCACAACAAAGTTAATTACAATAAATAATAACCTAAAACTATATAAAATAAACTATGCAAAATAATTTACATTCCATTAGTAATTACTTATAGAATTTTCAAAGGTCTTAAATCAACTCTTTAGTACGAGGTTCATTATTGTTTAACAAAAACTCTTGTCTTATAATTTATTAAAACAAATTCTCGTCACAAAGCGATATTAAACTTATGGCATGCGACCTCCAGAACATTTGTATCAGCAATGATTTTTCTAAGAAGCGATACGAAAAGTCCTTAAATATTTGTCATTCATAATATGACACAAATTAACTGGGGTACAGCACAGCAGAAAACATCTTGCTCAAAATCTGGAGCAGCCCGACTGGGGAAGTGTTGTGTTCCTGTGGTAAGTAATACAACCAGAGCTCCTGGGGGGGATTGGGAATAGGGTTAGCAACATGCTTGCGATACTTCTGGTATTGCAGGCATCTATAGGCTGTGGTAATCGCTTACCAACAGGTAAGCCGCACGCTTATTTGCCGACCTAGTTGTATTAAAATATACAAAAGCAATAAATATGTATAGTCAGATAATAATGACTGTCTTGATGCTATAGATACTCGTATTACTTTTATAAAATGGTGATGAGGAAGAAGTTTTTAATTTGATTTGCTAGTAAAACCTTCTCATGTATAATTCTTTAAATTTTTGTTTGTTTAATTTTAATATGTATTGACGAAAACATATTCCTTTATAAATTCATAAGAATAATCAATAAAAAGCAAACAGATTCATATATCAGGAACACATGTTGCACTAAAAGTATACAATGATAATAAAGTAAACACGTTATTGGCTAAGAAGGATTATTGATACGCAAACTCCGGGTACTTATTGACTTTCAGCTTTCATATTTATGAGATGGTATAGTAGTCAGTATTGTCGATTATTAATTAGAATCTGATTTTTTTCTAATACTGCAATTAGGTATCTAATACAATGGTAAATGACTTGTGAGTTTACTAAAAAGTAATTATAATACGATTTGTCCTACAAATAGTTTACATTCAAATAGCGCAGCATCTACACTAAAATGTGGTTAGATTAACCCAGCTAGCTTAGTAGCTCATGTCATGGCTACTAGTTCACGGCAACATACATTAGCAAGATATTGAGCACGTGGGCGTTGAATTGCCTGTCGTTAAATGCATTACTACCATTTATTACGTAAACAGAAATTGTCTTATGTGATTGAGATTAACGATATTACGCAGTATTAGATAATGTGTCAGCAGATGCGTCGGAATATTGATTGATTGAAACAAATCGGTTAACATAAACGGTGAACTGATATTTATGTTTGTCTGAGTAAATTATGTGGAGGTGTTCTTTTTATGCTGTGTGGTTACGGCAGTAAGAATATAGCCACCCTTTCTCTTCCCGTGGGTGTCGTAAGAGGCGACTAAGGGATAATAGATTTCCACCACCACCTTGGAACTTAAAAAGCCGACCGATGGTGGGATAGCCACTCAACTGCTGGCTTTGAAGTACACAGGTCGAAGACGGGCAGCAGCGTCTTCGGTGCGACAAAGCCAGCCCTGCGGTCACCAACCCGCCTGCCCAGCGTGGTGACTATGGACAAAACACACGAGTTCACGCCATTTTTGGCGGAAACTTGTGGAGGTCTATGTCCAGCAGTGGACTGTATTAGGCTGAAGTGAGTTCTTTTTATGATATTGAGTAGATTAAAATATTTTTTGATCTGTCAGAATATTCATATAATATTTACAATACTATAAAAAATATAAATAGTCTTTGTGTTTGAGAGTAATCACTGGGCTTATTAATTGATTTTCTTATGTATGTATTGAAAGTTTATTTAGTAAGTAAAGTTAAAATCTATGAAACATGATGCTCATATTACAACATGAAACACAAATGGAGCCACGCCGTTCATCTAGCTAGTATTTTATCGTTATTAGATAACGGAAATGTTACAATTAAGTATCATACCATAGAAATATCTGAGATATAGTACCTATAGAATATATCAGAATACAACTTTGTTGTCGAAGTGAAATTGTTATTCATTATGTTTACGTAATGGATCAGAAGAAAAGTTTTCTAATTGCTTCTGAATAACGTGATTGGGGTTCTTGCACACTGGAGATTCATTAGAATTTTTTTTTACTTATACGTTTATTTTACAAAATAATTCTTTTAAATAAACTTTAGCAAGTATTAAATGAACTCGACTGTGTGTTTGTTCTTTCTCTTTTTTGATTTCCATCAAAATTCTTTTTTTGAAATCGGATTTCTTTTACATTATTTATTTATTATTATACTGACTTTAGTTGCAATAGCATTAAGCTTATTCCGATATTAAGGATACAGCTATGTGTCAGATAGATAGAGAGATAAAAAGAGAAGTCTTGAACCTTGTTAACTTCCGTTAGGTAAGGAAAGAATCTCCAAAACTGTGACTGTGAAATTCCGCTGCACAAATTGAGGCAAGCATCGCTGAACTCGTAGCTCGCGAATTTATTTTAAATTCAAACGCGAACGAAGGATACAGAAAAATATAATGATCTGCATGTCTTAGAAAAAATCTAAGAAATGAACATTTACAAAGTCACCATAGAAAAGCGTGTCTATTCACACTTGAATACACGGAATAATTGTGTTTACTCTCATTCGAAAAAAACCGACTTCAATTACATCGACAAGTAATAGAACGTAGGTAGATGAAAAAATAGTCAACGCATTATAAAAGATTACTGAAAAATTAGTCATCTGATCTCGATCAAATTTAAATGTAACCACATGACAAGCATTAGGTTTCGACTAAACAAGACACAGCAAAATCGGTATACCCAGTAAAAATTATATGATATAATACAACGTAAGTCGACGCAAATATTGTCAAGTAAAAACTTATTATTAGATATACCTCGAAAAGTACTTCTGATCTATCAAATAAATTTTAATGGTTACATGACATGCACCACCCTTCGATTTAAAAAAATCATAGAGCTCAAATCATAGGTCGCTTAGACCGAATATAAAATCATCATATCGAAAATTTCGATCTAGCGGGTACATCGTTCCATAGCTTAATTGGCTAAAGCACCGACACGGTAATTCGGAGATGCAAGTTTGATCCCCGCTGGAACGGTCGATTTTTGATATGATATTAAAAAAAATATTTAAAATCATAGAAATCAGTACACCCAGTCAAAAGTTCTGAGATAACATACATAAAAAAATAATACAATCGAATTGAGAACCTCGTCCTTTTCGGAGTCGGTTAGAAATAAGTATAATCATACTTGATTTGTAAACGAGTATGTACCTACATACTACGATTTAGGTTTTAAATAATTTGCCGGTTTTTGAAACCAGTTAGATTGTTCGTGTTTTAATTTTATTATCAACCGCAGTCGCGTGATTAGATTTATCTCTCTACTCTATTTTTTACCCTTTTTCTAACTAGAGCTGTACTTCGAAACACAATTTTTTTTAATAGTAAAAAAGTAATAAAAAACTAACATCTGCAGTGTAAATTCATTCAAGCGGATATCTGTCTTTCTGGGCCTCTACACCATGCCTCGGAGAGCACGTTAAGTTGTCGGTCCCGCTTGTTATCATATACACCTGATAGTGATCGTATTACACGTAGTAGGGATATATTATTCACCAACCAATGGAGCATTGTGGTGGACTATGCTCAGGTTCTTCTCCTACACGTAGAAAGCCTATACCTAGCTAGCCTGTAACATCCTATTTATGTTATAGGCTGAATAGGTAATCGTCGGAGCGACATGTCAAAAATCATTTCACAACCTACATATAGAGTACCAAACATTAAATTAAAATATTACGTCGATATATGATAAAAATAATAATTACATCTATTTGTGTATTATTTTAAGTATAAATAAAAATAAAAGCTTCAGCTTAATTCTTAATTTAATAAAATTTATTATTATTTATGACGAATATTTTGCGACACATTAGACCGTAGTGTGCAAAGGCTCTCTTAGTCTTGCGTTTGTAAATATGATGAAACTTCACAAGTGATTACTTATACGAAAATTAATTACTTAGGCAAGGAAACAAGATAATTAAGAAAATATTTATCTTATTATCATATAAAATTAACACCCCAAAAACGTTTAAAGAAAATTTTACAAAGACCTTATTCAGTTTTCAAACAAATTAGTCTGTTAATATGTAAGCATTATATTAAATATATTTCCGAAGTTTCGATAACGTTTTTTTTTTCTTCTTACTTTTTACATGCAGTCTATTTGCGACATAAATTGTGTTCAAACCTAAAACTGTGTTAAGGCTTAAAGTTGTTTTGAATACAATATCAAGCCTCTGTCAAATAAATCCACGATTAACATTATTTCTGTTATAGTTATATTAAGAATGATAAATCTGAAAACATATGAACACAGTGACAGCTCATCAAAAACATTTGTATAGATGACCAGATCGTCGATATTTTCACTTTAATGGCCGTACTAATATACCGCTTAGTATGCAGCGTTAGGATTTATTATTACAATATTAGTATTTAAAATGTAGTGCTTATAATAGAAACATCTGAAATTGATTTCGTCTTATCTGTCGTCACTTCCTGAATACAGTGACATAGCAAATAGAGCCATCTGTCACCAGGTTTCTATTGTGACATCATGTTTCACACCTTCGATCGATACAATAGAAGGAAGTGGGCAGATTAGACTGCGAGGGAAGAAATATTTTTAGACTTAGATGTGAAAATCCAGATACACAATAAGTGTACAATCTCCATCAATTCTTAAAATACATATTTCTGGATATATTACATAACAATGTAAATTTATAATAATCATACATCAAACAAATTTTGTTTTTGATAACAGTGTTATAGAAAAGATAAATTTATACAAATACACTAGGTTTTAATAAGCGGTAATTAATTCAAAGCTTCAGAAAGAAGATTAATCAGTATTAACAAATACTTTATTCGAATTATATCATATTTCTGTACAATTTTTTGTCAATATAATATCTTGTGACCATGATAATGATTGTATATTTATAATAATCAATTATCAGAAACTCATAAATTGTTTTCTAAATAATACATACATGTAATGTTAGTGTATACAAGCTTGACGGATTAAGGCGGTATACTCGTACCTAATTAAATTTTAGGAGATATAATTTTCTTTAATAAATAAATAAATAAATAATTTTATTTATTTTTTTCTTTCATATGTGACGTCACAGTAGATAGGGGGCCTCCCCTAGATGGGCCTCTCATAGATGTAACCAGCTATGTCATTTTCTTTTATCACCATATATTAAATCACTCTTATTGCGGTCACGATAATTGTTCTAAGTAGTCTAGTTCTAGCTTAGTCATAATATGATGCTGTATAGCCTAATGTTACTACTGGATAAGGTAATCAAGTAATTAATCAAGCATTAAAACTAGTTTTTGATATCAGTCAGTAATTGTAGGTTACAAGTCAATAATAAATACAAAAAGAAATATATATATATAATTATACAATCTAAATAGTCGTAATGATCGACGTTTATAAAAATTAAATAGTCAAAATATATGATTTTATTACAGTCTGCTATGTATATACTTGTATAAGTATTGTCATACATACACTCTGTGGGCGGAACAGTGCATCCTTTCCATTGTTACAATAGGCGATCATTTCAATAAATTAACCATTTTCATAAATGTGGGTGTCGAGGAAATAAATATTTATGATACGGAATCAGACATATTAGCAGTTGTGTGTTAATTTTACGATGTATACGTTTATTTGCATTTCGTAATTGTTGACGAATTTTATTTTATTTAACTAAAACAACACAAGGTCATCAACATTTTTACTAACTTTTAAATTACTGTTATTATGTTTAGTGTGATGTATCTAAACAAATATTCTTAATAACGCGGAAATCATTTAAATTTGAAGATGCAATTAAATTGTTGTGGAAAATTAATAATAATTATGATAAAAAACTAACAACTCCCTCGTAAATTACGAAATTACTTGTAAGATATCGGGTTGAATTAAGTGTAGTAGTAGTAGTCGCTCAGTGGCTTAAATTCGACCAAAATTAATTTAAATTATAAGTTTGAACATTATTAAGGTTCTGTTATCAGAGACTATACTTCTCCAATAATAAATAAAAGAGTATAAATGCGTGTGTGTGTCAAATACATGGTAGTGTGTAATTTTTTGTTGATTTAATGTCTTTTATGCACAGTTAAAAAATGTTAACATTCTGCACTCCTTCTCTATTTAAACTATAAGTGTGCGAAATTTCATACTCCTCCGTCCGCGCAATTTTTGTAAAAAGGGGTACGTCGCTTCCCACTGTCTGTATGCCTAAATTTTTAAAACTACTCAATGGATTTGGATGCAGTGCTCTTTAGTAAATAGAGTGATTTCAGAGGAAGGTTTATATTTATTATACATGCATAATATAGTAGAGGAACACTAATAGTTTTTGCACCGTGCGAAACGGGGTGGATCGCTAGTAGGTTATAAACTACATAAAAATAATTTTCAACCACTTGGACTAATGGTACATAAGAAAACAAAAAAAAGAACATTGTACATTTTATTGACATACTTGAGTGAGATATGCATACAAATATTTCCATTTGTATTTATAAGAAATATTTATTATAAAATTAAAATATATTTTCGAATTAAGAGAAGAGATATCGAAGATAGAAATTATCTAATAACGGACGGAACGGAATAATTACGAACATTCTACAAGTATACAACCAACGAACTCAAGATGTCACACTAATAAAAAATCATGTAAGATTATCTACATGATATTACAATACATCTATAATTTTTTCTTTAAATTTTACTTTTAAAATTTTACGATTTTATACACGTTTACAAGACGCAATAAAATTTAACAAGTAATTTAATATTATAACTACAATAACACTTGTTGACCTTACATTTACAAAAGCATTTGTTTTACACAATTCTCTATTAGTCGTGTTAAATTTAAATAATACAATTGTAATCTAAATCTTGTCATTCTAATTACTGTAGATACACCTTGGGACTGGACGGGCGAGTGCAATTTGCGGAATGTCCAAAATTATGTAGTCGCTATTATATTTATCATCGCAAGCTTAATAATATACGATTACTCGTGTAATATTTCCGTTCTAGCTTTAATTTATACTGAAAAGTCTAAATTTGTATCTTGTAAATGTAGAAAAAATATAATTAAATACAAAGTATTATTCGAATATCAAAACATCAAATTTAACAGAAGAACTTGCTTGTCGAACTTCATAATTAATAAAATAATATAAAAAAAATTTAGATACTTCCAAAATAATAAAAGTTAAATTTAATTTGTCTTTTTGAGTTGTTAATTTTTTTTAAAGTAATTCAATTATTGAGTTTTGCTTAACGCGAACTTTTTTCTTCGTTTTTCTTAAACGATTTCTTCTAATTTGATAGATCTAAAATTAATTTTTGTTATTTTAATTAAAATTAATACAATATTATCGTTAAAAATCTTTTTGCACTAAAACGTATATAATATTACATATGTGTATAATAGGTCGTGCTTTTTTTAATATAACTTGGGGATAGACTATTTTTTAAAGCAACCAAATAATTTATCATTTTTTCTTAATATCTATAAATGTCACTTTTGGTGTTTAAAAATAAAATTTTCTAAAATAAAAACATAGGTATTCGTCGAAATTAACAATTAGCTGTTTCACATATACAAATTAACCTAAAGCTTAGTATAGACTAAACTAAATGTTGTTTATAATACATGTATGTAAATATAGTACATTCAGCGTTCTTAAGTCCGTGTTAATGTAATGGTGAACAGGGTTATGGTATAAAGCCTTGAGCTTGACTCGTGACTGTCTGCCTGCCTGATAGGACACGACATGACGAATAAATGCCCACTTTATATCTGTCAGATCTCCTGAGAGATGAATGTTTAAGTCATTTTTTACCGCTTATTTATTCGTTATGAGATTTCGAGTCTCATTGTATGTGGTACAGCGATTTCATGGTACAACAAGCTGGTATTAACGAATAAGGAAGTCAGGAATTATTTAGCCTTGAAATTTCGAATCTATCTAAATATTGTTTTAATTCTGTTTTATAATAACGGGCAATTAGGTGATGTCAAATAATTTTATCTGCACGAATATAGCTTTTTACATATCAAGCTAATTATTACGCTTAACAATCAAGGCCTAGATTATGATTTTTATACATAAATACATGAGTTCACCTGGCCTATGTCCAGCAGTGGCCTGCGATAAGCTGATGCGTGTGTGTGTGTATGTGTGTGTATGTGTGTATGATTTTTATAAATTATGTCTTGTAGGAGATAAAAAAATGTTTGCCAAGAAACCATAATTTACTTTTAAAACACTATGTCAAATTTCACTCGTAAAATAGCGTTTATGAAAAAAAAACACTATAATGACATACCCTTAAAATTTGAACCTCAGTCCGTTTAGCTCACATTTCTATGCTAACGTAAATATGAGAACGGCTGGTTTTTAGGTCAACGACGCTCTGGAGAACGGGCTTTGAGGTGTTAAAACCGTGGTTATCGTCAACTATATGCTTTCGTTCTGCGAGGTTTTTTTATACAACTATGTCGGTAAATAAGCGTATGGCTAACCTGATGGTAAGCAATTATCGTAGCTATAGACGCCTGCAAAACCAGACCCTACCAGTATGATTTAACTGTGATCTTCTGTAAGGTCGCGGTACTTTCCCAGTCGAGCTGCTCCAGATTTTGTGCAGAATATTTCCCTTCTGTGCCCTATCTCAGTTACTTGTAGTTGAATTCATTTCAATGTGCAACAATTATAAATAAAAAATAAATAAATAAACTAGTCATCTTTGTAACTTATATCACGGTGTAAGCATGTGAGTTAGTAAAGGGCCTAGTCATATGAAGTGTATTATTTAGTTACACGTCGTCATTACACTCAATACTTATATTCAAGTACTCGTAAAGAAAAAGTCTCCTTTACAAACTATTATTCCAACTGCTGACAAAGAGGAAAACCTTAAAACCGGACAAAAGAAATCCACGTGTATAAAGTTTTGGTACGTGATAATAGTTTGAGTTCAAAACGACTCGTAATAGAACACAGCAAATAGCGTTTCTAAATCCTGTAGGAAGAGCACTTGAGCTGAAATTCCGCACTTTCCCAAGTTCCTAAACGCGAGACACTTAAGGCGTCGAGATTATGGCTTGCGTACACAAACCCACCCTTCGTTATGAGCGAGTTTTAAGAGAAAACATATGCCATCTTATGTTTAATTTGAATTTTTGTTTGTTACACTATATACACTTACTTTTTATTTCATTGCGTACGTAACTATTACATCATTGTAATTAATCTCGACAATGCGTGAAAAACAATGTCTTGTAAGCCCGACAGACTTTGTCCTGTCTTGTGAACTGTCAAGGGTCGAATTCATTATGTAAGAACCTTCTACAAAGTGTCAGAAATCTTAATAAAAATTAGTGCTAAGATCTTATAATATTTTCTACAGCATCAATATTATACGTACCTACATACCACTCTAATTTATACAATAATGTTTTCAAGTTCGGTAGAGAATTTATTTACGTATAAGATATATATTTCTTGTCACTTATTATATAATTACTCGAAGGGAATGGTGATGATAGCCAAAATACAGGCTATGCCTAGTTCGGTTACAGATGCTAATCTCACTACTTCTGATATTGTTGCCACATTATCATTGTAATATATTACTAAGTTTGTGATATAAATATATTATTATTATTTATATGGTGATTGTTCAAGTTATTGAAGAAGAAAAATTAGATACCATTTTAATTGAAAAAAAAAAAATATTTATTGAACACAAGTTTTCGAAGCATCTGGAATTTTGAAGAATGGATCTGAAGCTGAAAATATTTTGCTTGGTAAAATAAACATTTTAGACTACAATTTGTACGATCATCATCAAATAATATTCAGCTAGGAATAGACGGTAATCAGAGGATAATTTAGTGACGAGCAACTGTTGTTTGGTAACGGTATTTAGAGAATATAAATTCTATCTCAAACCACATACACGGTGACGTCGATTCCATAGAATAGCATAAGCATTTCACAGCACATGATATTTGCTTTACGTGTAGCGTGGCTCGTTGTACTGTTTGGTCAGAACTAGTAACGAATGTAACTGAATCTAAATCGATTCAATCAAAACTTCGTAAAATATCATGTGTAATGCGAAGTTTTTGATGCAGCGTACTTGTTACCAATATAATAAAAAAGAGTATGAGTGTTGTTTTGGAGTTAACTATTTAATTACGTGCTATTACAGTGGTATTTAAAAATTAAAAAGTTCTATTTGATAAATCAAATTATAGTTAATAATAATAATAAAACTCTAAAATCAAAACATAAATTAATCCGTAATATTCGAATAGGTAAAATAAACGCTGGTGTACTATAACGATAAATCAAATTATAGTTAATAATAATAATAAAACTCTAAAATCAAAACATAAATTAATCCGTAATATTCGAATAGGTAAAATAAACGCTGGTGTACTATTATACCTACATCTTGTTACAATTATAATTGTGTTTGCTCGCAAACGTAAAAAATAGTACTTTAATTACATCGACAAGTTAAATTCAACTTATCAAAGGGTATTTAAAAATTATTCATCATCTCTATCAAATTTAAATGGGACCACATGACAAGCATCATTTTTAAAATCATTATACCTGGGTTAAAGTTACGCGGTATAATACAAAGCAGATCGACGAAAAAATAATCAAGTAACTGCGCATTTTTAGAGATAACTCAATAAGCACTACTCAGAACTCAATCAAATTTAAATGGAACCATGTTAGACGCACCACCGCTCCATCCACTCAAAAGTTCTGTGGTAACATATGAAAAACTACAATCGAATTTAGAACCTCCTCCTTTTTTTTAAATTAAAAACCTAATAAACCTCGAAAAAAATCCGAAAAATTTGTTTCATTATAATGAGTGAAATCCACGTAAACATTAAAAAACAAACTCCTCCTTTTTTGAAGTCAGTTAAAAAGTTCTGCGAATTGTTACTCTCAACGTCACTGTTGTTTCGTTGTTACACACGATTTCACTTACCGTATTTTTTACATACCGCGGGCCTTATACCTTTTTTTTTTTTTTTTTTTTTTTTTTTTTACGTGGGGAAAATCCATCATGGATACCCTCCAGCGCGGGGGCGCCAGAGGGTTATGTCAGACTCCTACTGACTAAAAACCACCACGTGTGAGCAGTCATCCGCCTGGGTGGGGCGAGAGGGGTCGCGCTAGCATTCGCCACCTCGCCTCAGCGGTGGGCCCGGACAAAGCTTCTGGGCCCCGGCATGATGGTGGGGTGGCCTCGCTCACAACAAGGCCACCCCTCAGACGTATGGGGTCGTGTCGTCCGGCCGGCCGAAGTCCCCCGACTATCGGCCGCCGACCCCACTATTACGAGGGGGGGGAGGAGGTGGGCAAACCGCCTTCTTCTTGCCCCCGTACGTCTGCGCCGGAGTGGGCCAGCAGAGGCGTCTTCCTCTCTGGCCCGCTCCGCGGTCTCCTTCTGCGTCATTACCTCTTCGCAGAAGGAGACCACCGCCTGCCACGATCTCTCGCTGTCAAGCATGGCCTTTACGACACTCGGCAGCGAGAGATCCCGTCCGAGAACCGCTGAAAGCGTGCGCCGCTGCGGTTCCCAAGTGGCGCACGCCTCCAGCGTGTGGAGCGCCGTATCTTCTGGCGCTCCACACTCGTGGCAGGCTGGAGTCGCCTCCCGTCTCGCGATTTGGTGCAGGTACTTACCGAAGCACCCATGTCCGGAAAGCACCTGCACCAGACGGAAGGTCAGCGGCCCGAACCGCCGCCTCACCCACTTCCGGAGGACCGGCTTCACTGCGTCCACCGTCCACTGCCCGGGGACTGGCGAAGCCAAGTCCTCCGTCCACCGCCGCAACAGGGTGTCCTGTGCCAGCCTCTGCATGCGTGTGAGCTCCTCCCACGTAGGAGACTCCCCCCGGGATCTCCTCGCCGCCACAAAATGATATGTTTCGGCGAGGATCTCCGCCTGCAGTTCCCAGGGGGGATCGCCGGCCAGCACGCACGCCGCCGTCCAGGACACCGTCCGGTAACCACGTATCGCCCTCGTCGCGATGACCCGCTGCGGCCGTCGCAGCTGGATTTTGTTTGCGCGACCGAGGGCGTCCGCCCAGATGGGTGCCCCGTACATGGCCATACTCCGGATGACCCCGGAGTACAGCCGACGGCAATGGGCACTTGGACCACCCACGTTCGGCAGCAGCCTTCCCAGTGAGGCGGCGGCTTTCACGACTCTTGGGGTTAGCTCTGCAAAATGAGCCCCAAAAGTCGGGCCTTATACCTTCCTTAAGGACTGAAGTCCAAAAAACACTTAAATTCAGTTTTTAATAGTAAACTGTCTTTCATAGCTATGTATATATATAAAATGTATGTATATGTATACAGTATGTATATGTATACAGTATGTATATATATAATGTATGTGTATGTATATAGTATGTATATATAGAATGTAATTCAAACTAGTTTAAAAGCAAGCATGAGACGAAAAATACAAATTGAAATGAATAAATGAAAAGTTGTGTTGCTTAATCAACTTTATATATTGTTGCTTAATCAAATTTATATTTTTATTATTTATGAGTGAAGGTCTCGTCAATGGCTTTATGTGTTAAGTTTAAATTAAGCACAAAGTAACATTGTTTTGGACGTAAACAAGCATTTACCTCCTATATTCTATTATACGAAGCAACCGAGTTACAAAATAAATAATTTAACAAGTCGTGTGAGGTCGTTTGTAGCAATTTATATAGAATTATTGCAGAAAACCTGTCCAAGTTTGTAAAGTAATATGTTTGAGAAATATATTTATAACAATAATAGGATTATATTTTGAATCTGTACAAAAAAATAGTTATTAGAAAAAATATTAAATATTATATGTAAAAAATAAATAAAATAAATTGTGCATTATAAAAATGGTGCGTGTAACAGATTTTTTTTGTTACTGGGATTTATCGTTGGTTTTTTCTTCTCAATTCAAAGCGAGATTTATTTATTTATTATTAGAAGGATTCACAAAGTAACATGTAGACAGGTACTAACAATATCTTAAAAAATCATCAAATTATAGCTATGTACTGTAAGAATTGATAAAGATTATTTGATACCAGGCAATGAATTTAATAATTGAAATATCGAGGCATATTCGAAGCAACGTAAATTATGCACGCGCAATGTATTGGAAAATCTTAAAGTCGTGATCTCGACATATCACGTATTATTTTAATTAAAACCTCCGCAACAGCTCCCAAACCGACGTGTCTGATCGCTTTTGTTTATCTATTTAGGACCAAGGTTGATTATGAGAAAATGGTATTATATAGGTACTTAAACGTCTAATTTTTCAAATATGCAAGCTAGAAAAACCACTAATCGATCTTCCTTCCATAGATTGCTTTTAGCCTTTTAAAATGGTAAAAAGTGAAAAAAATTATAGTAGGATGAAACACATAGGAAAAGGAAGAGAATATAACGAAAATGAAGGGAAGGTATTTCATAGAGAAATGAAGAAGGGGCTAGAAGGGTCTGAGCCTTAATACCTGTTTTTTTTTTGTATTTTCTGAAAAAAATTACGATAGTATTGAATATTTTTTCACACCATCAGAAAGTAGAGATTTCAAAAAACAAAAAACGCACCAAATTTTTTAACAAAGCTCATATTTTGATGTAAGAATTTTCGATTGAAAATTAGGTTGCTTTTTCGATGTTGAGGTTAAATAAGGTGAAAAAATAAATATTTAAAATAGCCGGAAATCGAGATATTTAAACCGTTTTTTTACCCTTAAACCCCCTGTCCCTACCACATCCTATAATTTTTTTCATTTCAAAAATTATCGACTTTGGTCTACAAAGTCCGTAAGTCACTGTCACTGTCCGGTAGGTTAAATATTTTTTATAATTTTAAAATGTATAATTCTATTTTCGTTTTGAAGTTAGGTTTATTATTACTATTTATCATTTAAATATAAACATTCATATGTTTATATCAAAATAATAATACATCCTTAATTTCATATGTAAACGCTTGAATAATGAAGAATATTAAAACTATACTTTTTAAAGATTTTGGTAACGGTAAGACTAAATTTTACGGTCTGTAGTAACAAGACGCAGTCGTTTATGACTGCACTTTGTTACGGAAGACATGGACAAGAAATTGAAAAAAAAAAAACTTTTGATAAAAAGTACAACAAGGCAACAGTTTCTGTAGTAAAAAAAAAAAAAAAAAAAAAAAAAAAACAATAAAAAAAGTTAAAGCTCATTTTCAATGGCCACATCCGATTCACTTTGAATTTACACCACAGACAAATAAATAAGGTTTACATGTTAAACTTCTGATTTATTAATAACGTTATCATTATCATTATATATAATAAAACTAAGTTGATAAAATGTGCGTGCCGATAAAACTTAAAAAGGAGTCCCGGCATGATAAAGGGACTTAAATAGTGTGATAGCCCTTTATCCCCCCTCGAACAAAAAAGTTCCCGTTTTAACATAAAAGCCGTGATTATAAAGATATAAGGGACTTATCCAACCTTTCGACTTGGAAATTAAGTGTAGTGGCGCCATCTGTTGTCGATTATTTGAACTTCATTCAAAACTGTTGTTTATTTGGGTTGGATTTCGAAAGGCGCTGCTAGCAATTGCAGCATGTGTAGTAATGGCGCGAAATTTTAAATTCCAATTTCAATAAAGTCTTAAATTACATTTGTTACTATAATAAAGTTATTAAATTTTATGTATTTATACAGTAGTAGCTAACTTATATTTTGGAGTTAAAGCGACATAATTTTAGTTATTCAAATTAGTTCTGAAAACATTTTAAAATTTAAGTTTTTAAATTTCGCGCCTTTAGTACGTATACCTATTATAGCTGCAGAACCTATTGTTACGGCGGACGATAATGTCGAGAACATTCTAAAAGGTGTGAGAAAGAAAAAATTCTCAAACTTTCTCGAATATCCTAGAGCCTAGTTCTCTGAATATACATATAAGAACCCGGTGTCGCCCGCCAGAGTTAGTTCGATTTTAACAGAGAAACAAGCGATTTCAAAACGAAAAGGAAAGAAGTTATTTAAAAAAAAAAATCGATTGGAAATTTTTGTTAAATACCCGTGCAAAGTCGGGGCGGGAAGCTAGTATTCATTTATAATTCGAGGACTTATTATGTTTTCCCCTCACATGTTTATCTTAAAAAGTGTGGAAATTTAGATAAACCCAATCAACAAAACAAAGATTAGGTAAAAACGTGGCTTATATCAACAATAAAAATACAGGAGTATAATCACGCGACAACAACCCTGTTTTGGTTGCCTGCCATTCATTTGATTACGAATCTCATACGGCGAGCATGTTTCTAACGGGGACAGGGCACGCGACGCAGTTTTTACGATAACACCCGAGCTACTGCTTAGCTAGAATTTAGAAAATAAAAAGTAATAAATTTATTTTATTATCAAGGCAACGTTTGTGGTTTTAAATAATGTAAACGATGATTATCAGACTAGTTAACCTTTCAGATACATTTTCATTACTATGTGACTAATAAAACTCCGTTCCTATATTCAAATAACGATTCGTTTTTTTCCTGAACCCGGACTCGTTTGCTTAAATCATCATTACCATCATTATCATCATATATATGTATTGTCTTTAAAAAAAATAACGATTGTCAGGTACATAGTCAAAGCTCACCTATGGCTATCATGTCACATTGTTAACATATATGTACACCATTGTTTATTGCCCGAAGGGAAAGATAAAATTAACCGATCCCAGACAAGACTTAGCGAAAACAATCTTACCGTCCATAAAATTAATTTATTGTGCGAAGTCGAAAAGCAAAGATAAGGGATTAAAAATTAATTACAAGTTTTAAACATCTCTTAGGCCTTAGTCGCGATAAAAAGTTTTAACATTAAGTCATTATAAGTTTGCTTTCAAGGCAAAATCCATCGCATTTTATAAATTATTTACAGAATTACACAATTTGTTAACATTTAATTATTGAAATATAACAATTTGCTTCTTTTCAACTTAATAACAAGATGTTGATGACTTCTCTTAAATCTAGGGATTAAGTTAAGATAAAAGAACATCAAAAGTAATTATAAAAGTTCTGTTATTTGATTTTTTTTTTTTGGAAATAAAAGTTAAAAATTTATATTAATATTTCGTTCATCGTATAAATATTTGAATTAAAGAAGTTCAGAAACTAATCAGAGTACATTAATAGAATTGGCTTCTTGGAAATTCCCTTGCATGCTAGCCGTTCCTTGTAACAACGATAATGGTTAAAGGAGTAGCCATTAATTACAACTGTCCAGCATGAAGCCCTATACATTTTGAAGAGGTTAATTTGCCGTGACTAAGTTTAAGGTAAGACACACACGCTCAACGATGTATGTACCTTTATGTACATACCATTGTTGATTAATATTTATTTTTATTACACGTCAATATTTATTTATTTATTTATTCAAGGCTCATCAACGGAAGGTACACAGCAAACTATCTAGAGTACGTACGTTTTGTTAAAATGTTCGTGTACCCGCAATTACAGATGGGCACAGCATTTACAATACATTTTTTTTTAAATACTTATTTTAAACTTATTAACTTATTTTAATTTAACTGAGGTAGGGCACAGCAGGAATTTCCTGCTCAAAATCTGGAGCAGCCCAACTGGGGTAGCACCTTGACCTTACAGAAGATCACAGCTAAATAATACTGTTTTCAAGCGGTATTGTGTTCCTGTTGGCGATTAAGGTGACCAGAGCTCCTGGGGGGAGGGGATTGGGTATTGGGTCGGTGACGCGCTTGCGATGCTTCCGGTGTTGCAGGCGTCTATAAGCTACGGTAATCTCTTAACCATCAGGTGAGCCGTACGCTTGTTTGCCGACCTAGTGATATAAAAAAAAATACGTTTAAGAATTATTACTATTAAAAAAGTCTACGTATAAGTCAGAAACTCTAAAAAGATATTCTTGGCGCAATAAAGTACGTTTAAATTTCTGCTTTTGTATAACAAGCACCCCAAAAAATAGCATTTCTACGAAATACAGTGTACGCCATGTCAGACAGTAAGTACTGTGTAACTGTACTAGTTTCTTATCGGATGACGTTACAGTTCCGGCGACCGGGGTTCGAACTCTGTCGGAAGAACGTCCACCCAACACGCGATACCCGCTCACTTAAGTTTGCGACAAATCTGACAAACACTAAAACGGTTTATGTAGCTGTTATTTGCATGGAAAAACTCATGTTACTTTCATTTTACTAAAAAAAAAAGAAACCTGTGTATGATATTTACAAATTCTATTCATAAAATTTATATCCATGATAACAATACTAATGATTATGAAATTGAATTACATTTAGATATTGAAAAAAATACTTATGTAATCAAATAACAGAAATACTAGTGTAATAAGACCGTCGTCGTTGTATCGAGAAAATAATAATAATGGGTTACCTATGTTTACTATAATTACTGGAGTACCTGCTATAATAATAAGCTAGCAACTCGTCCCGGCTTCGCACGAAGTCAAAAACTATCAGTGTTGCTGTACCATATTATGCGTGTGTTATACATATAAACCTTCCGAAAGAAAACTGCATCAAAATCCGTCGCGTAATTTTAAAGATCTAAGCATACAGACAGCGGGAAGCGACTTTGTTTTATAAGATGTAATGATTATAATTCACATCAATACACAGTATCGCAATAAAAATTGAATACTTAATATCCAATAAGCTAAATTTCATAGTTGTGTTAGAAACGAAGAACACAAATAAATATATTAATAAATATAATTGTGTTTGCTCGCAAACGAAAAAAAACCGACTTCAATTACATCGAAGAGTAATACAACGTAGATCGACGAAAAAATAGTCAAGTAACTACGCGTTATCGTATTAGAGATTACTCAAAAAGTAGTAATCAGATCTTGATAAAATTTATACGTGACCACATGATAAACATCAGCTTTCGATTAAATTAAAAATTATCAAAATCAATACACCCAGTAAAAAGTTATTGCGGATTTTCGAGAGTTTCCCTCGATTTCTCTGGGATCCCATCATCAGATCCTGGTCCTTATCGTGGTACCAAACTAGGGATGTCCCCTTTCCAACAAAAAAAGAATTACCAAAATCGGTACATCCAGTAGAAAGCTATGCGGTATAATACAACGGAGGTCGACGAAAATAGCGTCAAGTAAAAACGCATTATTAGATATAACTCGAAAAGTAGTTGTTAGATCTCAAATAAATTTAAATGGGACCAATTGACACACACCACCTTTCGATTTAAAAAATTTGTCGAAATCGGTCGACCCGGTCAAAAGTTCTGATGTAAGATACATAAAAAAAAAAATAAAAAAAAAAATACAGTCGAATTGAGAACCTCCTCTTTTTTGGAAGTCGGTTAAAAAGTATGTTTGATTAGTTAGGAATGTATAGTTACGTTACAGTACCATTTTATTTATGTGTACAAAGTTTCAAACCTTAGTAGCTGAGGATTAAGTAAACGCTAACAAATAAAGTAGCTTTTAAATATTACAAATAATAATATACGCTCCTTTTCGTAAGCTCCATTTAAAATAAATATTGAATATAATCACCAAAGTGTGTTTATATCATGATTAATATGAAAATATGTATTCAAATATTATAAAAATCTACTCATCATTAATTTTTTTGCCCAAATTGGAAGTTATAGTTACTAAACATTTCATATCAAAAATCGACCGTTCCAGCGGGGATCGAACTGCATCTTCGACTGACCGTGTTAGTGCTCTAGCCAATTAAGCCGTGGAACGATTATCCGCTAGAACCGCTATCCGAACGACACCATGCTATTTTTAATTTGTACGATTTTTATTTTTGTGTTACCCACACATTAGGAAATTCTAAACATTTTTTAATATCATATCAAAAATCGACCGTTCCAGCGAAGCGCTCAATCAAACCTGCATCTACTCTTGTCACTATAGACGGTCCGAACATACATTATATATATATAATGTATGTACGAGGATAACTTCGTCGTTCATGAACCGATTTTAATAATTCTTTTTTTGGTGGAAAGTAGTATCCTAAGTAGGGTACCATGATAAGGAAACCAGGATTTGATGATGGCATCTCAGAGAAATTGAGGGAAACCATCTAAAATCTGCATAACTTTTTACTGGGTGAACCGATTTTGTTGATTTTTAATATAATCGAAAGCCGGTGTTTATCATGTGGTCACATTTCGGTTTCATCGAGATTTGATTACAACTTTTGGAGTAATCTTTGATAATGCGTATTTACTTGACTATTTTTTCGTCTACTTACGTTGTATTACTTGTCGATGTAATTGAAGTCGGTTTTTTTTTTCGTCGCCAGCAAACACAATTATTCTACTATTTATTATTTTCTTTTGTAATTGTGTTGGAATATATTAAAAAATAATATAATTATATTTTTTTTAATTTATGCTATAATGTTATTTTATAGACATACAATTAGACTTTGTTTATTTACTTGCTGCAATCTTCTCGTTTAATATATATATATCAGTTTATAGCGCTTGAAAACAATTTTATGAAAAATACGAGTAGGTAGTTGCAATAACATAACACGAGGATATCAAATATTAAAAAATACCTTTAAAAAAATTCATTCACGTTGGCCAAATAGTGGTAAAATATAGAGAACATGGCTGCCAATTATTGATATTTTACATAACAGTTGCCAACCTGGCACAGTTACAACGGTTTGCTGATATTAAATTCAAAGTATCACTTTTATGTTCGATGATGTTTTAAAGTATGTTTATAAATATGTATATTAACTTTTTTTGCATTTTTTTTTCTTTGCTAAAAAAAATTCGAAATTTTAGAGATCAGAATTAAAGGTCTGCGAGAGAGAATAATGAGCCCCAAAGGACGAATTAAATACTTGTTAAGGTTTTAGCAAGCTCATATTTATGTATATAATTATAAGTTTAAATAAAAAATAAGGCTTGTATCTTCTTTTTTTTCTATATATTTAGTTAAAAAATAATTCCAAAAGATATTTGAAAATCATAAAATATATATAAATTTGTTTCTGAAGTAATTGTTGTATAATAAGATTAAGATTCTAGTTCTAAAAATAAAAAAGGTTTAAGTGACAAATTTAAACTTCATTTTCAATTATATATATATATATTTCTTATCTTAAATCCAAATTATATTCCATAATATATTCAAATTTATAATTTCTAATCAAAACTCTTCGCTTAATAAATATTTTTACAGCCACAGAATGTTCTTGCGTGAAAAAAAAGCCTATATTAATTTTTCTTTTCTTTATCAAACTTACTTATATTTAACCGACTTCAACCTAACATTTTTTAATTAAATAAATAAAAATAACTTTTAGTGGGGACACCGATTTTCTATTCGAAAGCTGTTTTTTTTAAATAATCTCATTAAAATTTGAGCAAGATTTTATGCGTAGTTTTTAAGTTTTCCCTAATAATGTGTACAAAGTTGATTATTTTTCCATTATCTATTTTGATAATATTCTCATTTTATTACTAGACAATGTAAATTGATGTCGGCTTTATTCTACTCGGTAACAAACACAATTATTCAACTTAGTTTCTTAGTTCAGTCCCAGTTTTATTACTAATGTTACGTACAAAAGCAAAGTCGTTTGTTGGTAATGCGTAGTTCTATAGCGTAATAAATTTTTATAGTGAGTGAATTCGGTCGTTTGATGGAATAACGATTAGGTGCGGTATGACGAGGCAGGGGTTCCTCTACTGCTTAAGTCCTTTACAGAAGCTGGCTCAAAAATACATGGTCGTGCCGAAATGCTATACTAGGAATATCACAGATACAAAAAACGTGATATCTTAAAAAAAATATACAACTAAGTAACTTTTTTTTTTTTTTTTTTTTAGTTATGTGATATATCCACAGGCTTATTATGCCCGTGCTTTTGTTATTCCATATATTGTTATTATTATTTTTTTTTAACATGCATCGGTACTTCACCGCAACTTAGAATCCAGAAGCCTTAATAACTAGTCTTAAAATTTCAAATTTCTAAAAGTCGACGCGAGTCCACTGACCAAGACTATTCTACATATTGCTTATTTTATATTCTTATATACTAATTATTTTTATTATATTTACACTTATTTGCTAACTACAATATATGTACACTTATTTTCTAACTACAATATATGTACACTTATTTGCTACTTACAATGTACACTTAACCTATGTTATTGTTATTAGTTAGGTACTTTTTTTTTTGTGGTTAGGAATCGTTTTGTCCATTTAAATTTAATTTTTTTTTTTTTTAATTTTTATTAATATATTATATGACTAATCCTATCTTATTAAGTAAATATATAAAGCCTTATCATTACAATTACATTATCCTATTCCTATACTATTACATTCCATTTTATTATTTATATTACTTACTTTACACTTTTATCTACGCATAATTTATACTTACAATACAATAATGTCTTCACACCTCTACATTTTTCAACATTTTGAGCACATTCTCAATGACGGCAGCATCTCTATGGTGAATGGCCATCTTGAGACTATGCTCAAGGATTTTCTTGTCCGTCATCTCCGCTGCCCTCGCCACAAAGCGACCGATTGCGTCGTCACGGTCGTCGGTGTAATAGACACAGGTGTTGGTGTGTCTAGTCACCGCGACTACAGCGTGCGAAACGCTGTCGTGGATCTTGAGCCTCCTTGTATTTGTCTGGAGGACGATGACGTCCTCATAGGTCTGGCCCTGCGCCTCATGAATGGTTAAGACGCGCGATCCCTCACCGGACCCGTATCCCTGGTCAGTCAGCAATCTCTTCTCCTCTTGCGTAAATACCAGGTACAGGGTTCGGTCCCTTCCTACAGGAATGCGCGCGCCTGTGAGACTCTCCACTCGCAAAGATCGGATCTTTGTGCTTGAGCTGTACACGGACTTGTAAACCTCACTGATGGCAAAGGCGACATCTTTGGGGTTACGATGCGTGCACGACAACTCGCACGAAATAGTCGTTATAAGGGTTGGTCTACAATACCGCATTTCGAACAGGTTATCCCTGTCGATGTACGGCAGTTGGTTTATGTCTCCGATGAGGACTACCTTTTCAGCTCCCGATAGTCGGGCGGCCATTACTATGGCTCCGAAATGGTTCATGAGGGCTTCGTCCACCGTTAGGCGGTTGATTTTTAAACCCTCACGGAAGCCATTTACCAGAACGGAGGCCATAGTACGTACCCTTTGCTTGACCTTGTTGCCATAGCGGTGCACCAGTTTTTCTTTTAGATCTTTAGCCGCCTCGACTGTGGTCGTAATCACGACTTCCGTGTCCCCATCGAAGTCCCTGACTATTCGGGTTGTCTTGCCGCATCCTGGTACCCCGTTTATCCACTCCAGTGATGGTAGTTCCCAGGTCACGTACGGTAAGCCGGCTTCGGCCCGGTCGCCCGTGATGGTTTTTGCCATCCGTAGCATCCGGTCGCCCAGCATTACTTTCGTGCATCTCGCCACTACCACCACCGGGTCCCCTTCGGGTGTTTCAAAGGTTTGTGACTCCTCGTCATTACCCTCAGACTCGACCGCGCTCACGAAGCCTGCTGTGATGTTATATGCGGCCATATACCTACCCGACATCTTGCCCTTGAGTATTTGTCGGGTATCACTGTTGTATATGGCTGCTTCGGCTTCTTCGAGTTCCACCTCCAGTAATCTTTGGTGATCGTACTGGTAGGCCTGCATGATCTTTTTGCAGGTGGCCAAGCTTACCTCGCGGTTTGCCTTAATAATGGCCAGGAACTCGATTAGGGCGTTTTCCGCGTGTTGAAGCGGTGTGGACGCCGGTCGAAGTCTCGGTGGTGATACTTGTCCCATATCGGCCCTAGTTCGAGCGGCCGGTGACGCCGCTGGTTGCCTCGGACTATTGTCTTTGGTGAACCTGCTCAGCGCCTCCGATAGTCGCTCTCCCTGTCCAGCCTTTTTGGGAGAGGGGTGATGGGGAAGCTTACTTTGCTTCGGGGAGATGGTTGCCTGGATAAATGTCGCCAATGACATCGAGCTCGGCTTAGATTTGGGTGCGGCCGTTGCCCTACGTTGTTCTACCTTCTGGGACTCGACCTTTAGTTGTAGGCGCTCCGAGTCGCTCGGTGCGGCTTCCCCGAGAGCCAGCGATGCAGAGGGTGAAGGTGATTTTGATTTTGGTCTTAAGTAACCAAGGTCCTCCCCCCTGTCTTCGTAGACAATGACCTCACTGTTCTTGGAGGCCATTAGGCAACCGTACCTATCTGATACGTCGCCTCTATCATAGCCGACTCTCATCGAATCAACACTGATTCTTCCGGGGATTCCCCCGGGGATCTCGCTCATCCGCTGTAGCCACAAGCTGGACTGCGCGAAGGCGGACGTCTCTCCCCATTCGAAGAGTGCGATCTCTTTGTTTTTTAACCGCAACAAACGATAGGTCGAGTCGCCCTCCTGCTCTTGCGCTAGCGCTGTGATTTTTGTGCGCCTTATGCTTGTCTTTTGAGTGCTACCGTTTATCAATAAGGCGAGTCCCGGTGAAATCGCCAGCCGATTGAGTTCTTCGGAGCGACAGAAGCTTATCCCCATCCTCTCCACTTCGCTGTCCATGAATAGAGCCACGCATCTGGTCCTAATACCAACTTCTCCACTTCCACTCACTTCACTGGGCGAGGATTGTGTCATCCTGCTCTGAGTCGGCTGCGGAGGTGCGTTTTGGTTGGCTCTATTCCTGAACAGGTCCTGGAGTGAGGAAGACATGGTCCTAGTTATTTGGCCCAGAAGGGTGCGGCCAGGAGACATCCGCGGAGCTGTTGTGTTATCTCGCTGAGCGGCTTGTTGGACACGGTTTTGCTCTATTTGTGCTTGTGTGTAGTGTATCTGAGTGTGTGTTGTATGAACGACGGTGTTGGCACTCTGCGCAGGTGTTAAAGCTGGTGATGGAGAAAGCGTGCTGTTCCTCTTTGCAGCTGTATTGACGGCCTTTCTCGCGAATGTGAGGAAGGACGTTCTGCTGGCCTCGCTCTCCAGGATGGTATGGAGCGATGGCTGGTCCAGTTTAATCTGGAGTTTGAGTTCCAGATCCAGCCTTTCCTTACTGAACCTCGGGCAATTCAGTATAATATGCAGAACTGTCTCCTCACAATTCGGGTCGCAGATACACGAGGGACTGTCAGTGAGGTGGAATCTGTGAAGATACGCCGCAAATCCTCCGTGGCCGGTCAGAATTTGCGTGTCGACAGATGTTGGTGCCGATTTCCTTACCAGTCTGTAAGCGGTCTTTACATCCGGTAGGAATATTTTCGTGACCGAGCCAGTCTTCGAAGAATTGTATCTATCCTGCCAGACCCTGACAGTCGCTTCCCGGATCTGCCTTCTGACATACGAGATTGGTACTCTGTCGTAGTCAGGTGCCGTATTTTTTGTTAAAGCCGCCCTTTTGGCCAGCCCGTCCGCTCTCTCATTGCCCGGTGTTCCAACATGGGCCCTCAACCAAAAGAACCGCACTGTCTTATTTTCCTCCCGGAGCTGTCTGATTCGACTCTTCATTTCCACGGCCAGAGGGTGAGTCACTGAGGGGCTCCTCAGCAGATCCAAAGATGACCTTGAGTCGCTCAAGATGTTGATGGAGCGTGACTTTGAGGTTTTTGCTATTTCCACTGCTCTGAAGAGTGCGTACATCTCGGATTGAAAGACAGTGTTGTGCGGCTCTAACCGGAAAGTGGAGTATCTTACTTCCCTGTCTTGGTCCCAACATGTGAGGGCGGCTCCAACTTTACCCTCTATTTTGCTTCCGTCGGTAAAGATAAGAGGCCCGACGATGCTGTGTTCCTCAAGGACTTCGGGGTTCAGACTCTCTAAGCGCTCGTACTCCGTTGTCATGAGTAGAGAAGGGTGGGGGTTTTGCATTGGTCCCACCTTGCGCTCCAGCTCTCTTCCCGGTGGAAGAAGGTCCGTGCTGTAACCCTTTTTGGTCTCAAATAGTATGGCCGCCTCTCGAACACGAAGGTCTAACGGGAGCAAACCTGAGAGGACTAGTGCCGATGTAAGCGACACCGTTCTGTACGCCTTGCACATTTTCAGAGCAAATCCTCTCTGCAGTGAGTTTAGTTGCTTTCGTACCGTCAACTTCTCTGCTGCAGAGGACCATACGCTCGCTGCGTACAGAACAATGGGCTCTATCACCGCCAGATAAATGGTCCGTACAATCTCTCCGTTCAGACCCCAAGTCACTCTCGCCGCGCGCGCAAGCTGTTTATAGTATAACTAAGTAACACAACTAAGTAACTGGCTTTCAATGCAATTTTAGATTATTTTTACGATAAATTTTTTGTAAAAAAAATTAAAAACATCGTAATTTTTTTCTTATCATAGATTTGTCTTAATTAATATATAGCAAATACAGAAATCCTTATAATGTTAATTATACACACAACATAATTAATAAATTAATTAATTTAATAAAGCTTATAAGAATAAGCTTCCATATAAAAGTTTTTAAAGGGTGTTAATTAGTTGAAGATTGTTTACTCATATCTATATTTCATTCTCACTTCAAGAGAGTGGAAGTTCAAAATATAAAAAAATCATTATTTTTACATTTATTCTTTATATATATATTTTTTTTAATGTATACAAGTATATCAAGTTATCCATTACTTTTAGTTAACTGAATATTGACGGCAAAAATCATTATTTAAATTTAGAATTAATTTCTGGATCATCAAACTAAATAATTAAAAAAGTAAATGTGCAATTGGTACTTTTTTTAAATATAACAAATACTTTGTAATTTAATTAGATTACAAATATTAATTTTAACTGTGACCAAAATTAAAACTAACTAATTTTTTACTATTTAAAATTAAAGGTCATTGGGCATAATCTGACCCGGTTTTCGAAAAATTTCCTACAGATATCAAATTGTTGGTAAATTAATGAGTGCTAGCCGAAATTTAATTCTGTGTGGTTTTTTTTTTTTTAAACGCTGGAGAAGTCTAAAAACGACGATATGTGTTTAAAAATGTTAGGCACCTATCAATTAAGTATTGTTATCAATAAAAATAACACAAACGTTTGCGTCATAAACTTAAGGTGCGCAATGAATAACGTGCGAGTGAAACGGCTAATACAAGCCGCATTAGCCGTTTCACTCGCACGTTAGACAAGTTAGAACCGGTTTCGCATGTGCTCGATTCCCGCGCTACCTGAGCAGTCGCAGTCCCTCGTCTTGTGTCGTTGCGATCTGTGCGTTTCTTGAGTTTTAACTATATTTAACGATTAATTGCTGTGTTATTGGATTTTAAGTTTGCATTTTGATTGGGTTTCGTTGATATGGAAAGACAAAATAGTTGTGTTTTGTGTAGCCGCTCTGTGTTGCGGCGAAGGAAACATATTCTCACAGTGCACTTTCTCGGAAAGTTCCGAGATCACGTCGAGTTATTATTACAGGAAATAACACCACGTGAGGTAAGAGTGTACCTTGTCCGATTTATTTGATTACTTGCCTTACGTGTCGTATGTCGTACACACATATATAATTATATTTAAGTATGTGATCTATACCTACAGTTTAAACTACATGGCGCTGTGTATGCCTAAGGATATTGATTTATTAAATGTTATATGTTGTGTATAATGTATAAGTTCAGCATTATATTCAGCATAGTGTCAATTATTAGGTACCTAATAAAATAAAATATAACATTCCTACACGTTTTTTCTTTTTTCAGATTCCTTTTGATGGTTCGCGGTCTATATGCCATGCCTGCTGGGTGAGATTGGATTCCACTCTGAGAAGTCAGCATAGGCAAAATGAGCCACCTCAACGAGTTCAAGGCGAACAACGTCAACAAGCAGAAGATGCTGGTGAGGAACCAAATGAGGGTCAACAAGATAACACCGGTTTCATTTCTGTACAGGGATATTCCCGTGCTTCAAATACAGCAAGACGTTGCCTATTTCAAACCTGCAGAAACATTCCTACGCATATATTGCCATTGTATGTTAAATTCTATGTATTGCATACCATGAATTTTTATATACCACCTCTTGCTCGTGTTTGCCATTCACATTTGCAAAGAAATGATTGGGAAGAACTAACTACTCAGGGGCAAATGCATCAATTTAATGGCACTCATGTACTTGATATGATGAATTTATACAAATGGGGCTTGGAACGGAGAAACCAACTTGATTTTGAAAACATAAATTCAATTGATGATAATGAGCTACATTTTTGGACAGGAATAACAAAAAATCAATTTAACACTATTCTTCAGCTAACACCATCTCTTCATAACAGAACTGATAGGCCTGCTGCGACTTTAGGTATATACCTCACAAAAATTAGGACTGGTGAACCGGATGAAAGGTTAGCTACGAAATTCCAAATGTCCAGAAGAACGTTAGAAAGAAAAATAAGATTAGCAAGAGAATGCTTAACTCAAGATTTCGTCCCGCATTTTCTAGGCTTAGATCACATAACTAGAGAAGAGGCGGTTGCTCGAAATCTTTGTATACCATCTCATATTTTCGGAGGCGACCAGAATACAGTCATTTTGGTGCTTGACGGCACATACCTATATGTGCAAAAGAGTTCCAATTTTTTGTTTCAAAGAATTACATACAGCTTACATAAATTCAGGAACCTGGTAAAACCGTTCCTGATAGTTTGCACAGATGGCTATATCTTAGATGTGTTAGGACCTTACGCAGCAACAACATCGGATGCAACAATTATGCGTACCATAATGGAACATGAAGACTCGCCTTGGCATTGGTTTTTACGGCCTAACGATGTCTTCATACTAGACCGCGGCTTTCGGGACTCAATCTCCTCTATACAAGAATTTGGTTACAATCCTCAGATGCCACCATCCAGATCCAGAGGAGAGCAACTCACAACCGAAGAAGCAAACAAGTCTAGACTCATAACAATGACCCGGTGGGTTGTCGAGACAATGAACAGTCGTTTCAAAAAAGATTTTAAGATTTTTCGACACACCTATTTCAATGTTTCTTTGCCTAACATGATGGTGGATTTCCGAATTACTGCAGCGCTCATCAATGCTACTCGGCGACCATACGAGGATAGCATTTTCGCCGAGCAATTCATTAATATAATTAATGAAAATATTAATAGAAGGAACGAGCTGGCGGAATATGTGCGTGAGCACAATTTAAATATGCAAAGGGTAGCTTTCACTCCAATTGATGCCAGTGATGCAGCGTTCGATTTCCCACAATTGTCGTACGATGATTTGACACTATTTACGCTGGGCAGCTATCACCTCAGGATCGCCAGATCATATGTCCATGAGCAGTTACGACCAAATGGCCTATATATCGTCGAACTCTACCGGCACCAAGAATCGGTAAATAACAGAACATTGATACGCGGTAGAATTCAGTCCCGACACATCAGGAGTAAAAAATATTACACCTACATATTGGTAAACCCCACAACAGAGGGCAGAGAGAGTATAGAAGATTATTACTGTTCTTGTATCCACGGCCGCCGAACTATCGGATGCTGCGCACATATAGCCAGCATGGTGTATTTTTTGTCATGGGCCAGACACCAAGAACAAATAGATACGCCAGCAAGGTTCTTGGACGACACTATCGTTCCTGTTGACATTGATCATGTTGAATAAAAATGATATAATTCTATATATTTGTTTCCTTTAAAAATACATCAGATTATTCCCATTGTATTAGTGAAGGAGAATAAGTTTTTATCATTTAGGTGTCCAACAGACTTGTATTATTAGAGCCAGCAGACGAACACGACGAGTTCAGGTGTTCCAGCGTGTAATCATGACACCCAATCAATGCAAATAAATAGTCGAACAATGTCTTATCACTAGAGGATATAATCGTAACTTAAGACTTTATTTTTTAATTTTTGGGCTGATTCCCATACTCTACAATGATGCGACATATATTTTCGTAAACTAGGGATATTTATCTAAACATACACACCAATTTTGTTTCTGTAGGTCGTGGGTAGATTTTTCATACTAAGTGCCCAATGACCTTTGTTCGAATACATTACGGTAAACTATTAATAACATTCCGTTTGGCCTTATTTTAGTACAAAATAATAACCGTGAAACCATCTGTCACACTGTTGGTTATAAATAAATAATTAAACAGATTTTTAGTCTACGTATTCTACAACTTACCTATTTTTGTATGTATAATACTATCAATTCTACTTTTGATAGTTATTTAAAGAATTTACATTCTCCGTAATATTACAATCATTAAACATTGTCCGTGGGGTCCTAGTGCTATAACACTTTTTAAGGTAATAGCAAAAAGTTTATTCGACGTCACAGGAGACTGAAGAGCTGGCAGCTACTTCGGACAAAGAATTAGTCTAGCTATTCAAAGGGGGAACGCTGCCAGTATCTTCGGAACCTTGCCTAAAGGGACTCCTTTTAATAATATTTTTTAGTTATTATATTATGTATATATATATATATATATATATATATATATATATATATATATAACACACATAAGGTTTACACACACACACACACTTAAGGTTTTTTAGTTTAATGTAATTTATCTAATTATTATTATTATATTATAAGTTGCTAATAAATGTTCCTATTTTACTTTTAACTTAAATATTTGTTATGTGACAGGTTCTAAATTCTTCTTTTCGGTCATTTTATGTAGTCTTAAAAGATAATAAATAATTACAATTTACACTTTTGTATTGTAGTATCTTATATATTTGTTCTGCTTTCTTGATTTAGTTAAACTGATATTTTAAAACGAGCCGTACGTGATACGTCACTTGATTTTCAAATCAAGAAAGTATTGTCTCAGACGTTACTTCGTTAAATGTTAAAGTATTCTTGTCCTAAAGTACATCCTTCTCTGAGCTCTCGTTTATTTAATGCTCGTTACAATCAGAGGGAGGATGGGGTGATATAACAATACGACACGTCATTTCATTACGTGTTATCTAGCACTTGATAAAGAGGGATTATAAAATTTATCGGAGACATACTTAAGTTAACAATACTAAAGTCAATTTTAAATAGTTCTTGATTAAAATTTGGTTTTTACAATTTTGTTTATGTAATTGATTACAAAATCAGAAAATAATGATCTTTCATATATTGTATCTCTCATCGAATTTTAAATATATTTAAAACGGGTGTCTAGGCATTGCGTAGCGATGCGAATCGATGCGGTGAATATTTGATGTGACATACATTAACGTGTAGTTACAGGCTATTGATATTAAGCTCTCATTTTTTGCTACGTTGGTTGTTGCTATTTACCATCGCAAATGGCAAAATTAAATGTAATGAAATATCTTATAAATATTTAAATATCAGAGAACTTAAGCAACTTATGTTTTTAATTAATAAAGTTTCATTGTAATAAAACACTCCCACGTAAATATTTATTTAGTACAAAATAATTCAAAACTGAGTGTCAGTAAATGCAAATATTAACGAAACTTTTATCAGGAAAGTAGATGCGGATAAAAGGACAAAGTCGAATAAAATCCGTACAAGTTTCAACAGTACCCGATCTAACGCGAGTTTACTGCGAGACGCCTAAACAAAAATAAACGCGGGAAACAATTGACTTTTAAAAGTTCACACTTTTGCTTATACTTTTATACTTGCACATCATTCAAATACTCGACAGAATAAATTTAAAAATAACGCTTATTGTTACTCTGTTATTTTTTGGTTAGGATAAATCTGGAAAAGTGTCATTTAGCCTTACTTACGTGTTTTCTATCGAAGTATAGGAGTATAATAGTAATATTATTAGTACGATTTTATTTTTGTGTTACATTAGGGAATTCTAAACATTTTTAATATCATATCAAAAATTAAAAATAGTATGGTGTTCTCTTCTGTCTAAGATTTTCATTGTAATATGAAACTTTAAATAGTTACGGGTTTCCGTAAAGAAGTCACTATAGACGGCGCCACGGTCGCTTAGATCCGATTATAAAATCATCATATCAAAAATTTCGATTTAGCGGGTACATCGTTCCATAGCTTGACTAGAGCACCGACACGGTCAGTCAGAGATGCACGTTCGGTCCCCGCTGGAACGGTTAATTTTTGATATGATATTAAACAATGATATGATATTAAACAAATTTAGTAATATTATGTAAAACATTACTCCTGCAAAAGTGAAAGTTGTAAAGTCCAGTTTGTATCATTTAGTTAAGTAACCGTAACGACGTGTAGGAAAATAACTCTTTCCATTTCAGTTTTCATATCCGTATTTGAAACTTTACTATTACTTCAGGAAGCATTGGATGACACACTACAACTATGAAGAGTTATACTCATAGTATGGTATACCTAATAAATAGTTAACATGTAACCGAAAACGCATTCATTTGTTTTCATGTATATATAAAAAAATTAACATAAAAAAAACTGTGTAGTACATCTCATTGCTATATAACGATTAACTATTTTAATATTTATTGTTATATTATATGCTTATGCTTATGAAATCGTCTACCCCCTTCTGCCCTGCGGTGTCTCGAAGAAACAGATACCAATCAGTTATGACTCCCTAGAGGGCGGACCCTACTAACAACGTTATATCCTAAGATGACACAAGAGATAGGATCGGTTAGTGTGGAGTGTCGTAGCCGTGGTGAGTGTTAATGGAATATTTATGACGTTAACCGAGTGCCGCTGACCCTAAATAGTAATACGTGAGTATTACGAGCCAAGATATTCGGGCTGTTTGTTTTTGATTTCCCTGCCCGTTATTGTTTTTCTATTAAGTTTATTCGTGACCTTACCTATAATTATGATATAAGCAATATTATTTTAATAGAGTGAATGTTGAGGTTCTAACCGGTTCTTTGAAGCAAAGCCGTTTAGAGTATGTGATTAACTACAAAAAAAAAATATTTATAAATAAATAATATAATTATATTTTGTTAAATAACAATTCAAAAGTGTTTTGAAGCCTGCTTGAATAAAGAAAATATTTATTATTATTTTTTGAAAACTTTATTTTGGTTCTTAAAAGTGCTATTTATGCAGAATACAATAAATTTTGGAAAAGATTTAAAAAATCGGACCGTTTCGCTTTAAATAAAGACATAAAAAAGATTTATTTCAAAAGAAATCGCGATAAATGATGCAAAAGCCGGTGCATAATAGGTCAGCTTTATTGTATTTTATTTCACGGTGCTTAACTTACCGTCTCTCACGGGTAAGCGATCGCGAAAAACCAAGATGGCTGCCGGCAATGTCGGAAAAACTTGATTTGTGACTTCACGAAGAGGATCCCAGTAAAGAGTGCCAACAGTTGAATTGGAAAAATTTTATATTGTCCCATAAAAATCTTGACAAAAACAAAGTGGATTTTTATTCAAGGATCAGTCACGTCAAAAGTGTTTATTTAAAGAATCCGCCTGAAGTTCGTCCTCGATGTCGAGTTTGGGAATCGCTAACACGATTAATAGTATCTGTCTAGAACTTATACCATGCTGGTCTTTGAGTTTTTTGTAATAAATGACTTGTTTTCAGCTGACGGTTTTTGTAGATTTTTCGAGAAAACGTACGCTTACAAGCAGTAAAAAATCTCCAGAAGTTTTTTTAAGGTATGATATAATTTTTTCTTTTTTTTGGTTACAAAGAAAAATAATCATAGTATTATTTTAAAAAATATTTAAAACAATCAATTTAATGAAGAAAAGCCGTCAACCCGAATTGGAGCAGCGTGGTAGATTAAGCTATCATTCTTCTCCAACTTGGGGAAAGAGGCTTATGCCCAGCAGTGGGATATAAGAAAACAAGCGGTTTGAGTTGTAGATTTTTGTATCGCATTATAAAACACCGAATATCGTCTTCTTTACGAACTTCAATATACCATAAATTTAGTCATCTGATAGAACAAAATATCATTATAAAAACAAACCTAGTCACATTTCAATGATACCAGTTCTGGTGCTGTGATGCAAACGTTCTTATAAACTAACAGTCATGCTCAAAAAAGACAATTTTATTTGTATAAATATTTCTTTTTAGTCTAGATTGTTGCTTTTGTAAATTTTCACGCCTCGAAGAACACATAAACACATCATCTCAACCATCCGTTCCGGTTACTGTCACGAAAACCAGTTAAAAACTATTCACAAAGCTATAATCGTGCAGCATGATGATCCAATCCTCCTAATTTGGATGTATAATCTATACTCCATTCCTTCTCTCACATTACGAAGAAGTGTTTGCTCAGCGGCGGGACGTCTGCATGTTTCTGTTATATATTAAGTTCAGGAATATAAAACGCGAATGAATCGATTATTTAAAAATATATATTATGAAATATTTTTTCAGACGCAATCCATTTTTTAATCAATATATCTTTTTATACTATTTTTCCCGTTTTAATATTATGCTTAACTGCTTAAAAAGAAAAAAAATGTTTCATAAACGGTCACGGCTTTTTAATTATTGGTAGTGTATTATAAGTATATATTGTAGGGAGGTAACACGTAATTTGATGAGCAGCAACGAGGGAATCACTTTTCATCGCAATAATGGAACGTACAGTGTATTTTCGATAAATCAACATGCAATGCAGCGCTCCTAGTTCATTGCGATATTGACGGATTTACAAACCGTGTTCAACTTCACGAGCGAAGCCCGGCCTTTGTTCGCAATAATTTTAATACTGAAAACTGTCTTATAAACACGACGTACGAGTATTTTGTTTTGACAGCCTCAGTTTTAAAGTGGATATTAAATAATGTTTATTTATTATATTTTATACGTGTATACTGCTCTGCTAATAAACTTTATACATTAAATTTCAGATAAAAATTGTTAATTTTATTTATTTATATAAAGAAAGAAAGTAAAATGCAAGTAATATGATAAATTGTGGAATATTAACAATGCATGGTATAACAGTGCACTTTGTTTTTTGTATAGTACCACAATATAAAACATAACATTATATGTTACTCCTTAATTTCATAGAAATAAAAAAAAATATTCAATTAATTAGTTGTCTTTTAATTGAAAAAAAAAGAAAAAGTTACAACTTAGTTTCATATTCTTACATATATTGTGAATACCTACACATTATATTTAGGATGAATTTTATTACTTGTGACGAGAAATTGTAATCATGTTTCACAAGGGGCTGCGAAAAACTAAAAAAATATAGAACGTGATACTTAACTGAAGAAAGTGGAATGAAAAAAGGTTATGAAACTACATCACTTTGTAACAAAATTACTATTTTTATTTCCAACTCATATAATTTCAGTTGCAATAACTTTTAAAGTAACATAATAATAATAAAATATTTTAAAATTATAAATTACTAGAAAAGAAAACGAGACAACTAATAATGTTACGTACTTAGTTTTAAATGAAACTCTGTCTACAGTTTTTGTCATATTATTTATAATTTAAAGTTAAAGCCTTAATAATCCCTAATAAATAATAACAATGGGTATAATACTTTATATTTGTATAGGTGCGTATCATTTTTATCTACATTTATTTAAAAAAAATTAACCGATAACAGTCGGCGGTTACGTATAACACAAGCATTAAGTGGCTTACCTTGGAAACAGACGACCGTGTATGTATCTACAATTGAAAAAATTAAATTATCAATTTTCGTTAAGTTATAAAAATTCGATAAGCTGACTCAAACAGAACACGTTTTACATTGTCACTTCTATAGAACGTATAGTACTAATATCAAAACATTTAAAAGGGAATAACTATCAGATAGTATTGATGCGTCAATATAATCAGTGTAATTGACTGTTGTGGTTTGTAAAAACCGAAAAACCTAACTTTATGTCCATTATAATAAAGCAGCTAAGCAGGCATATAAAATATTTATAAATAGTTCACGAATAAGTCAACATAATCGTTTTTTCCTAAGGTAGGCCACTTAATGCCTAGATTTTTAAGTGACAACTGGCTGATATAGATACATTTTTTGTTATCACAATACCACACAACACCAAACACACAGCAGTCACTGCACAATCCGCCATCGAGTTAGCTGAAAAATACTTACAAATAGAGCTATGAATATATTCAAGCATTATATAAATGTTTAACAATAAATTAGACGACAAATAACTTAAATTACCTAAAGTTTGTGTAAAATTTACGCGACTCCAAATTCATTGGAAGTATTAGAGATAATACAAATTCTTAGCAGAAGGGTTTAGGATTTTAGAATCTTCAACATTACAAAGATCAAAATTAATATCTAAAGTTACACAAATTATTGATAGCTAAAATGCTTTTCATTTTTCATTATACCCTCTTTTTTATTCCTATTTTCACTGTCTATATATCCTGCTGTAGATGTCACTTATATAAAAGGCCATCTTTTGTGTGTACACATCATTTTAAGAGTAATCTACACCATACATTTCCTACTTTTCAAATAAACTATTTCAACAGAAAAATACCATCGAAGACATACTTATTTATAAGATTTTTTCCATAATTTTTAAGATTATTTACTATTGCAAAATGTGTTGTATATTTTAAATATAGAAAAAAGAATAAAATTTCTTGTAACATATTTAATTATAAACATTTTTATTTCGTTTTTATTTTATTTGACTTTGCGTCATCAGGGCTAACGTCCTCATTAACAAGAAATCAAACTATCTACTACATTAAAACTTGTTAAATAAAAATGTAAAGAAATAAGATTGGGCTAAAAACGATTTTTTAAGACGCTGGTAGTTAGTGGAGAGAGATACCTTTAGGCCTGAAGTAGCAATTTAATACAGTGTCTGTACACGTCAATAATTCAGTAAGTATATTAAAAATATAAATAAAATAGAGGTAGATATTCCAGTGTGAGATCTCTTCAACTTTAATAACACTAATTCCATTTTCGTTTCATATTTCGCATGAGATGATATGAAATTGCTTTTAGTTGTACAACGTTTTAACTGCAAACAAATATGAAGGAACACAATAGTAATGATTTGTTGGGCACTCGTGCACGCAGAACGAGTAACGCCGGTGAGTACAGATATGTGGAAGTGCCAACATTCGAATTGTAAAATTGTATATTGGGCTATAAAGTTCTGACGGAGACATAGTATGTGCTAGTTGGTGGTGCGATGTTGATTCTTCGATTTAGACTTTATATTTTATTTTTAAAATAATCTCTCTGTTCTAATAATATTTAATTTTCAAGAAGAGTTTTTGGGGTTAGATAAAAACAAAAAAAAATAAAAAATTTAAAATCTAATATTTCATATATTTTTTTTAAAGTGGCATAATATTTAACTTTACATCTTATATGTAAATTTTTAAAAATTACCGACAATTTAAAAATAAATAATTATATTATGGCAAAATCAAATTTTCAATATAATTATTCATCATCATCATCATCATCATTACAGCCTATACAGTCCACTGCTGGACATAGGCCTCCACAAGTTTACGCAAAAAATAACGTGAACTCATTTGTGTTGCCCATAGTCACCACGCTGGGCAGGCGGGTTGGTGACCGCAGGCTTTGTCGCACCGAAGACGCTGCTGCCCGTCTTCGGCCTGTGTATTTCAAAAGCCAGTAGTTGGATGGTTATCCCGCCATCGGTCGGCTCTTTAAGTTCCAAGGTGGTAGCGGAACTGTATTATCCCTTAGTCGCCTCTTACGACACCCACGGGAAGAGAGGGGGTGGCTATATTCTTTAGTACCGTAGCCACACAGTACTATATATATAATTATTACGTATATAATTATTACGTAGGTATAATTTGTTTAGTATACAAAATTAAAAGTTATTCGCAAACAAAAAAATAACCATTAAAATTAAATAACGTTTTAAATTCTAATAATTTTTACAATATTTGTAAAAGTTAAAATACACAAAATACTTTAATACGGTTTCAATAAAAACTTCGATATTTTGTTTTATAAAAAAAACCATGACCGAAGCAGCTGATATTAACAATCATTAAAAGAAAAACTGGTTCCATAACTAATTCCGTTTCAGTTTCAACTTTCGTAAACAAAATGCCAAAAAGAAAAACAAAAGAAAACTTTTCTTGTTTAAAGTCTGACAGTGAAACAAAAGTGTATCTTTAGATTTAAATCTTGCGGTCATTACAAAGTCGAGTTAGCATACATTTTAATTTTTGGAGACAGCTGCGGCTCTGAAGAGAGGCTGCTTTCCGCGTTCAAACAGTATTTTATTTTTTACTTCCTCTCGCTATCTACTCTAAGAAATTTATAAAAGCAATATCCTGTTGGACATGTTGAATCCTGTCGAGTCAAGGCAGTGTTTCTTTAAAAACTATAAAATGTCTAACATTAATATTGCGCTCGTACGGCGCTGGGAAAATAGCAATATTCATAACTTAGTCATACCTCATAGAATAAGTTCTCATTTACTTCAGAAGCAATTTATTAATGTTTAGCACGGAATATTATAAAATTTAAAAATAGAATTGAGTAAATAAATTTTAAACTGTTCTTTCATCTAAAACAGTATTCTTTAAGAAGTTTATGTTAAAATATAATAAGAAAATAGACAAGTAAAGAAATTCACATACCTGATTACGAACCCTTGGCTGTTATGAAATAATTAACTGACGCGCATAATGCTTGTAATATTACGAAAGGGTAAACGTGCGCGATTTGATTAAACCATTGTGTCAAAATAACTGAATAGACCTAGGTAAGCTCTCTCACTGATGAATGTACACATTTTAAAAAACATTATTTTAGTAGCCGCTCTGATGTAACCGTCTAAACACCATCGGTTTACGCGTTCGATTCCCGCTCGGGATGATTATTTGTATTTTTACAAATATTTATTTCCAGTTTGATATATCCAGTTGGGTCTCTCCACTGTGCCTCGAAGAACACGTTAAACTGTCGGTCTCGATTGTAAAAATAAAATCTTAGATATTAAAAATAGCACGGTGTTGTCTCCTGTTAAAGATTTTCATTGTAATATGAAACTTTGAATAGTTACGGGTTTCTGTAAAGAGCTCACTATAGACGGCGCCACGGTTCGCTTAAACCGAAATTAAAAATTATCATATCGAAAATTTCGCTCGAGCGGGTGCATCGTTCCATAGCTTAATTGGCTAGAGCGCCGACACGGTATGTCGGAGGCGCGGGTTCGAACCCCGCTGGAGCGGTCAATTTTTGATATGATATTCAAAAATGTTTAGAATTCCTAATGTGGGTAACACAAAAAAAATAAAATCTTAGATATTAAAAATAGCACGGTGTCGTCTCCTGTCAAAGATTTTCATTGTAATATGAAACTTTGAATAGTTACGGGTTTCTGTAAAGAGCTCACTATAGACGGCGCCACGGTTCGCTTAAACCGAAATTAAAAATTATCATATCGAAAATTTCGCTCGAGCGGGTGCATCGTTCCATAGCTTAATTGGCTAGAGCGCCGACACGGTATGTCGGAGGCGCGGGTTCGAACCCCGCTGGAGCGGTCAATTTTTGATATGATATTCAAAAATGTTTAGAATTCCTAATGTGGGTAACACAAAAAAAATAAAATCTTAGATATTAAAAATAGCACGGTGTCGTCTCCTGTCAAAGATTTTCATTGTAATATGAAACTTTGAATAGTTACGGGTTTCTGTAAAGAGCTCACTATAGACGGCGCCACGGTTCGCTTAAACCGAAATTAAAAATTATCATATCGAAAATTTCGCTCGAGCGGGTGCATCGTTCCATAGCTTAATTGGCTAGAGCGCCGACACGGTATGTCGGAGGCGCGGGTTCGAACCCCGCTGGAGCGGTCAATTTTTGATATGATATTCAAAAATGTTTAGAATTCCTAATGTGGGTAACACAAAAAAAATAAAATCTTAGATATTAAAAATAGCACGGTGTCGTCTCCTGTCAAAGATTTTCATTGTAATATGAAACTTTGAATAGTTACGGGTTTCTGTAAAGAGCTCACTATAGACGGCGCCACGGTTCGCTTAAACCGAAATTAAAAATTATCATATCGAAAATTTCGCTCGAGCGGGTGCATCGTTCCATAGCTTAATTGGCTAGAGCGCCGACACGGTATGTCGGAGGCGCGGGTTCGAACCCCGCTGGAGCGGTCAATTTTTGATATGATATTCAAAAATGATTATATGGAGTTATTTATTGCTCGTTTTGAACTCAATGAAAATATACTAAGCTTACTTGTTCACGTAATTTATATTAATCACATAAGCCACTATACAGTTCAAACTACTATACTAACTAAAGAGAAATTTCATTCAATTTCTGAAAATCAAAACGTATATACGGTTATCATATGTGGGGTTGAATCAGTGCAATATTGATGGATCCGCCGAATCGTTATTGCGAATCCCTAATGGATACAGATTGACCATACATAAATATACACATTCAAAAGTACCACCAGTGAATTCTATAGGCATTGTCCATTTACTCTTAACTGTAATCAAATATGCTTTATTCTTGAATATACGCTGTACATAAAATTATTTAAAAATTATTTTATGCTTAATTATTTGTACTTAAATTTATTCAATTAAATAATATAATTGAAAAATTTTGATTGAATTTCGAAATGATATAATTGACGTATCTTATCTTACAAAGACGTCAAAATCTTCGATAGCTTCAAGAACAAGAACTATATAAACGCAGTTTATATGTAAATTAATTAAAATAGGTACAAAAGATAATATTACATACTTCCGTTGAAAGAGACACAATTCCCGTATTACTTAAATATTTATGGCTGTGAGACTTTTAAATGGAGTAATTTCATCATTTAAGGTTACAAGCAGAGGGTCGAATAAACATTGCTGGATCAAGTGAACATAAAGCGTCTGTGATGTGGAATCATCTATACGACTGACCCTACATTTGTCCCTTCAACTTATGCGTATTTTGAAGTGTATAATTACGTCTTCTTTGTTTAGCTTATAAAATTAATACCGTGATGTAGAACGTTTACTCTTAATTATTTCGAAATTTTGATATTTATACAAAAATAAGTGTCAAATTAGAATTTCCGTTAATAGGTGATCTATAAACGAGCTTCTGTTTAAATAAAATATTTATACAAGCTGCTTCTAAATTATTTTACATGTTAGTTGCAATTCAATGGACAAAGACAAAAGACTATCGGTATTAGTCTTACTTAATATATTAAATTACACAATTTTCGTTAATGGGCCGCGTATCTATAAAGATAAGCGGTTTTTGAACACAAGAGATTCACAAAGTGAAAAAACGATATAAAGACATCAGATGCTTTATGTATGATTTCGTTTCATGGTTATTTCCACGTTCCGCTGCACAGCTGAATACGATCCTTTAAAATGATTAATAAAGAGGAACCTTGGCAATGTGCCTAACGAACCTTCAGAATGAAATGATTCAATCTGATAATATCTGATTTTCGAAATGTACTTCATGCTTTCGTTTTAATAATGTTAATTCATTATTAAAAGTTAAGTAGGTATAATTCTTTACATTGAGAATATTTAGGTTTCAATTCTCTACGACGTATTATTAATCTGGTGTCCGTCCATTTAATACATGAAGCCATACCATAGCCAAAATTGTTCGAAAAAAAAATAACCAATAGCAAGTACAGTTCATTACTACATAACTTTAAAATCAACACATTTGAAAAAAAATGTTGAATAGTAGAGAGTATAAATAGACTCAACTCTAAAAGTCAGGTAACTTGGTCATCATAGACACGACATCAACGTACACATGACGGTAATTTTATAAATAATGATTATTTAATAATTAATTTATTATTTACTAGCTGACCGGCGAACTTCGTATCGCCTAACAGTCGATTCTTTAATTTTATTAATTTTTTTTTTTAGAATTTTCTCTCCGTAAGAACCATCCTCGTACTTCAAGGAATATTTGAAAAAAAAAATTAGCGAAATCGGTCCAACCGTTCTCGAGTTTTGCGCTTAGCAACACATTCAGCGACTCATTTTTATATTATAGATAAATATTATTTTTATTGAAGCGATAGGGCAAGTAAATTACATATTTATTTTATGTAATAAACATTCTAATTTCGCAGTTAAATGGAAGGACGCCAGTTTAATAACACATTATATAATCGATAAAAAAAATTAAATATTTTTATTTTCAATTTTTTTTTGTCTATCCTTATGATGACTACTGGATAAATTAGACTAGAAGTAGAAATAGTTTGAGTTTGTTTTACGAGCTTACGCTACTAAATATTTTAATTTCAAAACTAAACAGAGTTTCCTTGTTAGAAAGTAATTATTTTAGATAATGATCCGCAAACATATCAAGTTACATTGTTACTCTAGAAATTACAAACATCGTAACTACGTTTAATGTACAAAAAAACTTGAAACTTGGAAAGGCCAAAAACCTTTGTATTTACGATGTTATTTAATCTGGAGTATTCTATTACTTATTTGCGGTGACATGTCTATTTATTACTCTTATTAGAAAGTAATTATTACAATGTTTATTTTTCTACCATATATACGGAGCAGTAAAATGATACTAACAGTAAACAATAACTTCTTCAACGTTCATAATGAAAAACGTATCGCATAAAACAAATCAGATAAAAACTTCTGTAAATTAATTTGCCCTGACTTCACTTAAATACTCTTACGATACAGATAAAGTGCACTTCATCAAGGCTCGAAACCTAATTTATATTTTAATATCGCTTTGTAAACAATCCCCGAGATAAGATATGCTTATTAAACTGTAAAGCTTCAAGTCTCATACTGAAAAGGAACATTACTTTTAAACTCGTGTAGTGTCGCAAAAAGCGTAATAGTATCCCCGCAGAGTGCATCTATTAAAGCTTCTGCTAACGTGTAGAATTTTCATTAGGAATAATCTTTATAAAAGTTTTTATTATACTTTCCTTTCATATTTACTTTTAGTAATAAATTGTTTTGTTTTTATTAATAGATAATTTTTTTTTTAATTTTAAATATTAAGTGATAAGAAGCTTTAATTAAAAAAAAACTACAAATTTTTATTTAACTTGCAATGTGTGTATGTAACTATGCTTTTATCGTTGGAAAAAAAATAAAGATAAATTTTTGTAATACTTACATTTTAATAAACCAAAATTAGTTTCACATCGTCTAGGACCTTAATTTCTTTGTTCGATTTGTCAAATTTAAATTAAGCTCTTTCAGTAGATAAATTTTAATAAATTCGAATATCCTTTAAGCTGCACTTTTAAATAATGCCGAGTAAAATCCATTAAAATTCGGTAAACATCGCCCAACTCGCATAATCCAAACAATTTATCAGTCCAATTCATTGCACGGACTTAAAAATCGCTTTGACTAGCTTCAAGCTTCAGTAATTTAGAATAAAATTATTACACATATCTTTTTAAAAGCGAGACCACACAAGCGTTATGTGTTAAAAATGTAATTTTAGCAATTCGTGTCTGTTAATTCTTACTGAAAAATAATACAAAAAGTCTTAACATTTATACCGTTCAAGTAAAAATAAATTATTTTATAAATAAATATTCTGGTAATTTCTGAAACCTATATACATTGTCAAAGAAGTCACTTCAAATTTTTCATATATTTTTAGATTTAGAACAACCCAAGGGATTAAGTAATATTCAAATTAAGCCACCGCACCATAAAGCGCCCCGTTCGACTGCCACTTGCAATTCACCTTATTTACATATCTTAGTTCAAACGGTTATAGTTTATGTCATTGTTAGTAGTTTCAGACTCACTCGCTCGTACATTATTGGGTTTGTCTAAATTAGGATATACTGATATTTGTAATTCAGATAGAACCAGAGAATATATGACATATTCATCTCTTACTGTTAATTAGAACTGATGGCCTAGAAAATACAACAATATACAAGTATGTTATACGTAATTGTTATTAAAATATAAAAGAAATAGCGAAACATATAGTTCAAATAAGAGATAGTAAAACTTAGTTACAACTACTATTTATGTAAATAAGGTTATCAATTTTGTAAAATATTTTATAATAATAACTACATATTATTTTTATTTTACGAAGTATTTCATTATATTTGAACATAAAATTTATAAATTAACATATTGGATTCGTAATATTCAGAAAACTATTTCGGACAATTATTATTTTTTTAAATAATTATTTAGATAATAGGTGTGTTGGTACATGAAAAAAAGTGTGTGTGTCAGCCCCAACGCACGACTGGAGTTTACTCCTTCAGATTGACTGTCTAAATAGGCACAAAAAAGCCTTACTAGTCTAAAAAAGTTTAATACCATATCAAATGGTAAATAAACGAATCAAATACTCCATCATTACGTTTTTGTTATCGCTCGATCGCATCGATCACATCGATAGATGGCGTTAACAAAAATGTAACGAGGTTCGTTTAGTAGATTTTACTCCTCATTTTTTTTTTCATACCGGAAATCGATTCTTAAGGAGTAAACTCCAAAACAAAATTTGTTAAAACTTTGAGATTATTTTAAATGACTCAATTCAGTTGCCACAAACACGTAATATTGTCGAACTATTTCTTGATATCAAAACAGTTCACCGAGTCACAGTACTATTAACACTGATTGTTAGTTCAAAATATTGAAGTTAGCGCTCATACTTAACGCTTGTAAATGCGGTTAAACGTTGATTCCTTATCTTCACAAAGGAAACACGTACAACTTTAACTTAATCTCGTCTGACAGATACTTGGCTTGGCTTACCTTTTGTTTTACGAAGCCAAGATACAATTTCGAAGATAGTGGACATTCTAACAAGGGTAAGTTTAATCTTATTCTGATGTTAATAATTATATATTTAAGCTTGTTGCGATGTCTTATCTATACGATCTAATTAATGTTAAATTTTTGTTTTTAATATTAAAATAATTATGCTTTAGTATTAGTATATATGTTTGATAGGTTAATTGATTTAGCCTGTAACGTACTTAAACTACTAGATTTAAGTCTATTTTTAGATGTAGGAGAAGATATAAATAATGTTTACACGGCTCTAATAACAAAATAAAATATTTTATAAAATTTGGGCGTTTTTCTTTTCTGGCTAATCGCCGAATTGAAAAATTGTGTTTGCTCACAAACGAAAAAAAAAACGACTCCAATTACATCGATATGAGTAGACGAAAAAGTGGTCAAATATATACGTATTATGAAGGATAACTCAAAAAGTACCTAATTAACAAATCTCGATTAAATTTAAATAGGACCCACATGACAAGCACCGTCATTCAATTAATCATCATCAAAATCAGTACGACATCCAGTAAAAGTTATGAGGTAACACACATAAAAAAATAATACAGTCGAGTTGAGAACCTCTCCTTTTTAAATTGGTTAAAAGGCAAGCAACTATAGCAGTATTTTTATTTTACTAAATAAATCTACTCTGACACCACGTTGGCGCAACGGTCACAGCACTGGTTTGTGATTGTTGCGTTGCCGGTTGTGGGTTCGATCCACATGACAAACATTTTTTTTGGCCATACAGATATTTGCCGTGGTCCGGGTGCTTGTGCAGGCCTTGTGGGTCTCCCCACCGTGCCTCAGAGAGCACGTTAAGCCGTCGATCCCGGTTGTTATCATGTACATCTGATAGCAATTGTTACTCATAGTAGGAAATGTATCCGCTAATCCGCATTGGAGCAGTGTGGTGGATTAAGCTCTGATCCTTCTCCTACATGGAGAAATAGGCCTATGCCCAGTAGTGGGATACTACAGGCTGAAGCGAAACAAATCTACAACCCATAATAGACACTTAAAAATTTGCTGAGTTATTTCGAAAATAACATTCAAATTGTATTCAAACATGGTAACCGTAATTTTAGTTTTTATATGACATCAATAATTATTATCGCCTTCCAGTCGAGTTGATATTTAGCTACTCAGATACTGCTAGAATAAACAAAACTCCTTTAATACATCCACGTCTCAGATGTTCGAGTGAAATAAGCCATAAAACCCGTTCAAGTGCGTCGGAAACGCAATTAACCGCGACGTAGCCTCATTCACGTTTCGCAGTACTTGGCTTTCTATACTATGACAGGTATGGCTTTTTGCGGTAGATAAATAAAAACTGAGTACTAATTTTATTGCTGTGTGGTTACGGCATCAAAGAATATAGCCACCCCCTCTCTTCCCATGGGTGTCGTAAGAGGCCACTAAGGGATAACACATTTCCACCACCACCTTAGAACTTAAAAAGCCGACCTATGGCAGGATAACCATCCAACAGCTGGCTTTGAAATACACAGAACGAAGACAGACAGCAGCGTCTTCGGTGTGACAAAGGCAACCCTGCGGTCACCAACCCGCCTGCCCAGCGTGGTGACTATAGGCAAAACACATGAGTTCACGCCATTTTTGGCGTGAACTTGTGGAGGCCTGTGTCCAATAGTGGACTGCGAAAGGCTGCTGTGATGATGATGACTAATTTTATTCACCTCGATTCGTGTTGTCGATGCTTATTTTAAATATTAGCACCATTACCGTTATAAAAAATAAAATATGTAGCTATACCAGTCGGCTGTTACCTATTACACAAGAATTAAGTTGCTTACTTTAGGAACCGACGACCGTGTGTGTATTGTGTGGATATTCATATTTATATTTATTTATTTATTTAACTTGATTTACTTCTATTTACACAGTATATTGAAGTAGTACTGTTTCTATTCTTTTGAGTACACATACGATTGACTGTTCTCTAGATTTGCTTTTAATATTTAAAATAGGTTAGTCTACTCTAAGTATACACCGTTATCTAGGGTAGCCTGCGCCTAAGTATTGTAAACGTTTATCATAATTTTATCACACTAGTAATGATACGAAATTACATTACACTAGTAATAATAATTGTGTTTGCTAGTAAACGAAAAAAAAACCGACTTCAATTAAGTACATCGACGAGTAATACAACGTAGATCGACGAAAAAATAGTCAAGTAACTATGCGTTATCAAATAATACTCAAAAAGTGGTTATCAGATCTCAACAACCACATGACAAACATCAACTTTCGATTAAATTAAAAATTATTAAAATCGGTACACCCAGTAAAAAGTTATTGCGGATTTTCAAGGGTTTCCCTCGATTTCTCTGAGATCCTATCATCAGATCCTGGTGTCCATATCATGGTACTAAAATAGAAATATCTTCTTTCCAACAAAAAAAGAATTATCAAAATCGGTACACCCAGTAAAAAGTTATTGCGGATTTTCAAGAGTTTCCCTCGATTTCTCTGGGGTCCCACCATTAGATCCTGGTTTCAAAAACTGTTACAAAAGTACGAGTTTCCTTCCTATAGTCATTCAAAACCAATAAATACGTTAACTGACATTACTGTGGATAGGCAAACGGTATACAAATATTTATCGGCCTTAGATGTAACAAAAGGGGCAGGTTCTGATAAAATTCCACCATCTTTTATTGTGAAATGTGCAGATATTCTTGCCTAACCATTAAGTATACTTTATAACAAATCTTTTAATGAATGTATATTTCCGTCTGTTTGGAAACAAGCTTACATTGTACCAATACACAAAAAAAGGGTTAAAAACTAAAATTGAAAACTATAGTCCGATAGAAAACTATAGATTCGATCCTAAATACGTTTAGTAAAGTCCAAGAAAAAATTGTTTACTCTGTATCCTAAAACTTTGTATCCTATTATTTTAACAGATATTCCGCAGGAACAGCACGGGTTCACTAAGGGTCGTTCTACTCTCACCAAACTATCGGTCTTCACAAATGAAATATTACAAAGTATGAGTGATCGCTTTCAGGTTGATGTAATTTATACAGACTTTGAAAAGGCTTTCGATCGCGTGGATCATGTCATTCTTCTTCAGAAGCTTTCTTTAGGTATTTGTGGAGACTTGCATCGGTGGTTCAAATCTTATATTACCAATCGATCTCAAGCAGTTGTCGTTGGCAGTAGCAAATCTAATTATATTACGATTGTTTCCGGGGTTTCTCAGGGATCGTTGCTTGGGCCTTTGTTGTACTCTATATACATATATGATTTAGGCAATTGTATCCAGAACTTTAAATTCATTTTATACGCCGATGACGCCAATTTTACAAGAGAATACAGTCAATTGAAGACTGCTTATTAGTTCAAGATGATTTATATAGACTAAGCAAATATTGTAGGGAAAACCGTATAACTATAAATTTAAGTAAATGTCACACTCACATTACTTTTTCACGCAATAGAACCGAGTATTATAGTACCTACAAATTTGAAGCTGCTACTATCAAGAAGGTTTCTTCTGTTGTTGACCTGGGTGTCACGTTGGATCAAAAAATTACTTTATCTGTACTCATAGACCGTATACGAGATAAAAGCTATAAATCCCTGGGATTTGTGATGCGGGTCTCGAGAGAATTTAATAACATAAATACAACAAAATTGCTTTATTTTTGTTATGTTCGAAGTATCCTGGATTATTGTTCTTCCGTATGGAATCCTCAGTGTGTAACATATGTTCAGGTTTTGGAAAAAAATCAACGTTTCGTTCAAAATTTAAATTTTTAGCACTGGACATAGGGATTCGAAATATGATACCTCGTGTGCTCATTATAAAATTACCACCTTGGAAGATCGCCGTAACGTAGCGGATATGATGTTATTACATGACATCTGTTCTAACTCTATTAATTGCATTCAGTTAACATCAGATATGTTACAGTTTTATACTCCTAGCAGACGTACCAGGTACACGAATCTCTTTCATGTTCCTCTTTGTGGCTCAAACTATAGCAGGAATTCAATAAGATGTCGACTGTCACGACAGTATAACAAGTTGTTTTCTGAGATTGACCTTTTTTCCACATCTAGAAGTTCCCTTAAAATGGCTGTAATAGAGAAACTTGCTAGCACGTATGAATAATCTACACAGTCACTTATCCATACCCACATTCACTTACATACAAATACACAGTTATACACACTCACAAAATTACACATACACATCTACACATAATTGACCATGGATATTTTACATTTTATATACTTCTCATTTTTATTGTAACTGTGTTTTACTGCCTCAACTCAACTTTGTCTACCTTAACTGTGTAATTTAAATAATGTAAAATCCGAAATTGGCTTTTGTTTGGATACTCTGTATTGGTTTAAGAAACATAAAATGTTGCTGTGGATTTTTGTACAAATAAATAAATAAATAGAACGAAATCTGTCCGGGCAGCTAGTTAGAAATAAAATTTCAGTTTCAATGAGTTTTCTACAAAGGATATAAAAATAAAAGAACTTTAAACTATAACGAATGAAACTATACTTACTATAATGATAAATAAAAAAATAAGAAATAAGGTGCAATTTACAGATTTATGTTAGACTAGCTTCACATACGCGACTTTACTCGCACGGATTACGCGTTTTCTCCCGTTAATATGTGTGTGACCGACCTGGGTGACCGAGCTTAGCTCGGTATTTTTAGTACATCGTGTTTTTGGAAATAATATTTAAAATACGAAATACATAATTATTGGTAAAATATGAATAATATATTTTTTTTCATCATCATCTGAGGTATTACAGCCGCGGATGGGCCTTAGCCTGGTCCAGCAAAGATTCTCCAGTCCGATCTATTAGAAGCTTTCCTTCTCCAACTTGTTACTCCCAAGATCTTGATATCTTGTTCGACGCCGCCCAACCATCTGAGCTTAGGCCTGCCTCGACTTCTGCGGCCCTCCGGTCAACCTTCTAAAAGGCGCTTGGGTACTCTGGCCTCGTCCATTCGCAACACGTGCCCTGCCCAACGCAGGCGCCCGATCTTTATGGTCTTAATTACGTTTGGCCCATCGTACATTTGGAATAACGCTCATGGTTATAACGTGTTCGCCATCTCTCATTTTCCATCACAGCTCTGAAAATGCGTCTTAGTATTTTCTGCTCAAATACCAACAAGGAATTTTCGTCTTTTTTGCTCAGCACCCAACATTCGGAACCGTGGGTGAGTATAGGTCTTAGTAAGGTTTTGTACAAGAAAAGTTTTATGCTTCTTGAAAGAAGTTTCGTAAGTAAAGTAAGTAAGTATACTTAGTAGTCCGAAGTATACTTAAGTAAAGTAAGTAAGTATACTTAGTAGTCCGAAGTAGCACTTGTTATCCGCCATTTTTTCTCCTTATTTCTGAAGACACATCGTTGTAATCGGTTACTGAGGATCCCAGGTACGAAATCATTGACGCTAGCGAAGGTGTTTTTGCCAATATTAACTCCTTGTAGTTGAGTTTGCTGGTCTTTTGACGCTTTCAGGTACTTAGTCTTACCCATGTTAATTTGGAGACCGGCCTCCGCAGCTGATTTTTCAAGAGCAAGGTATGCACTCTCCATTGAAGGTAGAGATCTTCCTATCACATCGAGGTCATCCGCATACCCTAGAATTTGAACGGATTTGTGGTAGATAGTGCCTTTGGTCTCGATCTTTGAATCACGAATACACTTGTCGAGAGCGATGTTGAACAGTAGGCACGAGAGCGCATCCCCTTGTCTTAAGTCACCATTGGTTCTGAATGGTTCTGATACATTAGTTTGATCTCTGACAACGCTCTGAGAGTTTCTAAGAGTCATCTCCGTCAGGCGCACGAGCTTTGTTGGGATGCCAATCTCCATTATAGTCTGGTACAGGAAACCTCTGTGCACATTGTCATAGGTAGCCTTAAAGTCTACGAAAAGATGATGAGTGTTCACGTTGTACTCAAACGTTTTTTCAAGGATCTGCCTAAGCGAGAAGATTTGGTCTATTGTGGGCCTGTTTGGACGGAACCCACACTCAGCGACTGATCAAGAGTTCTGACCGCCCTAGGCTAATTATGAGGACGCGCCCCCACCAGGTATGTTACGGGCGGTCTAAAAAGTAGTAAGAGGGTAGAGTAGTAGTGTGAAAATTTTAACATGGTTCATACTACCTATAAAAGTTTTCAGATCGATCTGTAAGTGAAATTAACGCTCTCCTTTAATCTGCATGACATTCAACCTTAGGGTGGTAAACCATTTTTTAAGCTGACCATACATATAGGCAAAATACCTCGCGCATTATAAGACCATAATTATGACAAGTGACTGCAAGCTACCAAGTAGAAAACCAAATCCATGTTGTGTTCGGCCACATGACTTGAATTACTTTAGCCTCTTTAGACTACTTAGTTGCCATTGCCATTGACTATGAGCGCGGTCATCTAGTGTGTGAAGTTGCTTCGATTTGAGTATTTTTTTAAATATTTACATTTCTGTTATTCTTTAAAAATAGAGACGAGGCATCAAACAAATGAAATATATTGTAACTGATTAATGACTTATTTGAAAATTATAGTAATTGAATAATTATTATTATACAAAAGTCCTATTTCGTGCTTTGGAGTTTTCAAATCTTTCCACATTTTTTTCAAATTTAATAGTTTGTTAAAAATCCCTTTCTATGTACATTAGCGAGAGCGCTGCAAGTTTTTTCTGACGGAGTGTTGTTCGCCACTGCAGTTGGTAGCACTTATTGTCAAAAAAAATCTTAATATTATCTCCACATTTGGGAACATGCATGAAATATTAAAAGTTTTTATTAACTGCAACAAACCCTTTGGAGTTCCGGCAGAAAATAGAATGCTCGGCCTAGGTGTCAGATTTTAAAAACTACGCCAAATGGACGCAATCTTCTGCAAAGATTTCTTCTAAATCAGAATATACGCGAGCGCGTGATATGATGGACGAACAACAATTTCGAATGAGATTAAACAAATGAATAAAGCACGGCAAAGTATGCTATTAACCACACCGGGGAGTCCCCGCATATCTTTGATGTGTTTCATTACGCGCGGCAAGCTGCGCTGACTGCTTAGTGCGAGTTTTGTTCACAGAAACGCGCTTATACGTGAAGATTATTTTGTATGGGAATTTAAGCAGTGCACTCTAGACGACAAAAATAGAATACGATACAATCGATTCAGAGTCATCTGGCGGCAAACACGAGAACTAGGTTGCAATGTTTAAATTCCGGATTTTCCATACAAAATGAAGTTAAAATTTACGCCCGTTATAGCAAGGCGGATTAAACAAAACTCGCGTCTTGCACTAGGCACTCTGTTCCCAGCTCACCTACTCGCTCAACCACCGACCATTTCGAGAAAAAGTCTGTTACGCGCGCTTTTTAAAATTTCAAAATATATTGTTAAAATCAGGGACTTTCAATAGACCACTGCTTTTAGCCTTTGAAAATGGTAATACGTGAAAAAAAATATAGTGAGATGAAACCCATTGGAAAAGGAAGAGAATACAACGAAAATGAAAGGAAAAATAAATTACGGGCGATCTGAGGTCGGGAAGTGGTAAGGGTAAAAAACGGTTTATCTCTATTTTCAGCTAAACTATGTAAAAAAGTTCATTAGCAAAGCTGTAGGTAGTAAAAAGATCTACAACTTTTGTATTTACACTTTTTCACATTAGGCTGCAGCCTAATTAGCCTAAGGGTTAATCAGGCCCTGCCTACACTGATACTCCCCCAGGCTGGATTCTACATATGGCTTTAGTATATTAAAAAGCATATTGGCAAAAACTTTATAACCGGTATTCAAGAGCGATATGTCTCGGTAATTACTGCACTACAATATGTCGCCTTTCTTATGTACGGGACAGATAACAGATGTATTCCAATCATCAGGCATTTTTTCATTGTTCCTTCCTTCAATATTTTTTTTACCGACAGCAATAAAAAATAAAAATAAATATAAAAAATCAAAAATAAAAGAATTATTAAAAAAAATAATGATAAAATATGAATAATATTTTTGATTTTTTAAATAAAAAATAACGAGCGCAATTAGTGAAAAAAAAAAGAAAAAAACGATCGAGGATTTGAACCGTAGTCTTTTCGGTCGATCGCGACCAGCCGATTTCCCACCTGAGCTATTACAACTTTACTGACCATTGCTAAAACCTTCGTATACTAACGATATTTTTTCATTGTCTAAAAACTGGGATAAAACGACATTTTCTGAAAATTAATACTACCTAGATTTATTTATCTCCCCCGAAATTCCCTGCACACAAGATTTCATGAAAATCGTTGTAGTTGTTTCCGAGATTCAGATTATATATATATATATATATATATATATATATATATATATATATATATATATATATACAAGTTGCTCGTTTAATAGTATAAGATATCTTAGCCTATGTCATTTATTGATAACGTTATACTGATTTTCTTTTTAAATCGGTTCTATAGTGTTCGTCAACCACAACAAACAAACAAAAACCAAAACTTTATTTTTTATAATAACAGTGTAAATACTCTTAGATAGAAGAATAAAATACAAAATTTTAATTTGTATTTCAACTATAATATTATTTACCAAGACAAATATTGAAAGTACTCTACCAGGAGTAAACACAATGCTTACAAACGAAATATTTCATACAAATAAAATTTAATATTATATTTTCTGATCTACTCTTAGTGTACCTATAATAAACATATTATTTGTAAGTTGACAAGATATTAATATATGAAACATTTTATATAAATTATCTCTTAATTCTTCTGGTCTTTTAGAACGCTTTCACGTTTTCATCGCAATAGCTAGTTAGCCGCTCATAGACTGTTATCGGATATGGATCGCAGGATGTCAGACGCACGTTGCGGTTGTGTTATCAGAAGACCACAATTTCTTGTGTTTGACACAAGCTGTCGGCGAGCGTATTATTGTATCGGCTTTCGTATATTAAGTTTAGATTAAATTGTAAGATACTTTTACAGATATTTCATAGACAAAATTACTTTTGTATAAATCTTATATCTCTTCTATTTATAATACGTTACGTTTTTTTTAAAGTATTAAAAATATCTATTAGTTACTTATTTTAACAGATGAATAGAATGTACCCAATATCAAACCCAGAGTCAACTCATGCCTAGATTTGAGTTATGTAAATATTTCTAGAGTTCAGACATCCTAGTTGGTTAATATTATAAACTGTGCTAGCGTTAAACAGTTTAGTTTTTAAATATCATCATTACAGCCTATACAGTCCACTGCTGGACATAGGCCTCCACAAGTTAACGCCAAAAATAACGTGAACTCATGTGTTATGCCCATAGTTATTAAATAATAAGCAAATAAAATAGAGTAGCTTTAACCAAGCCTGGGGTACACTAAAACAATTAAATAAATAAACATACTAAAATAGCAATAACAATGACATTTAAATAAAAATAAATAATTTCATTTTACACTTCGAATTGGGCTCAAATAAAATAATTATATACTAACGCTAATAACCGACATTTTATAACATTCTATTATATGCTAAAGAAACTCTTATCAAATTGTAATGTAAGGTCCTTAGATTTGGTATTTTATATTTACATTTTTCATAATTAAATTATTATTCTACTACAAAAAAGTACTACAATGAAACACCTTTTCATTCTCTACATTGCTAACAAACAAGTGTGCATATTTTCGTACCTGTAAAAGGAAATTTACCCTGTATTTAGCCGTATATACTTTTGTCTATTAAAATATGACTTTATATGTGTGCATATGAAAACCACTAGCCAACTCTATATTAATTCATTTTTGTCCATTGAAACCTTCAGCCTCATTTGAAACAAAAATGTGTTACTGGCGTTAGGGATGAAGAGAATTGAAAAGTTTTTACTAGCTTACGCTCTCGGGATGCCCTCCGGCCCGCTGGACCGACAATCTACGTAAAATCGCTGGTGTAGACTGGATGAGGATTGATGGCTAAAAACTAATATGTATGGCGCAAACTTGTGAATATCTATGTCCATCAGTGGACTGCGAGCGATCAAATGTATTGACTCACGGTTTCAACAGCTCAGCCCCGTTTAACCAAGCGGTGTATGTACAGTTAATTACCTAATACTAAGACCTACCATGAAAAAATATGTTTTAAGCTTAAATTTTGTTAATAATATTAAATTAATATATTATATCACTTAAAAAGGTATAGCAGTTAATAATAATTATTCCAGCCCTATAACTTCTACAAAAAATTAGTGTTGCGTTTACTAGTCTATATAATTATAATTTCTAGAATTATTAATTAAACTGACTGAGGAGATGTCAGTACAGAACTTAAACCTAAGAACTTTAGTTATATATAGACATCCCTCACAATAGGCACCAGACAATGAGGATATCTCTGGACAAAGAACTTACTATTAAAAGGACTATTTGCTCGTCTGCCTTTATACAAACAATAAAAATCTTTATAATGTACAAATATATAATATGTAAGTAAGTATACATGTCGTTATTGTATATTTATTGAATAGTAGATATCGTTTATAATGAGATATTTACCAAATATTTAATATTTTATATGAGTGTAGTTAATATTTTTAATTGTACTAAATTAATATACACAGCTTATTTGCTTGAACCTGTTAATCTCCAAACAGGTATTTTAAAATGCTAAGTTATTAAAAATATATAGTAATATTCGCATCAGCCTGTAATACCCCACTGCTGGGCATAGGCCTCTTCCTCTATGTAGGAGAAGGATCGGAGCTTAATCCACCACACTGCTTCAATGCGTGTTGGCGGATATATTTCCTACTATGAGTAACGATCGCTATCAGATGTACATGATAAAAACCGGGACCAACGACTTACCGTGCTCTGCGAGGACCCACAAGGACTCCATACACCCAGACCACGGCAAACATCTATATGGCCAATACAAATGTTTGTCATGTGCGGGGATCGAACCCGTAACCGGCAGCGCAACAATCACAAACCAGTGCTGTGACCGTTGCTCCAACGCGTATCAATAGTAATATTACAAGCAACAAAAGATGAGACTATGACTCCAATTACAGAGCATTGACCCGAATGTTAAACAATCTGAAAAGTTTCGAAATTCAACAGAGGCTAAGCCGTGGCCGACGTCTCATATAAATTTTCTCATTAACTTTTTACATGTGTATATACACTTCGAAGATTCCGCAATGCTTGAAGACAAAAGTTTTCGAGCAATGCGTCCTGCCTGTGTTAACATACGGAGCCGAGACGTGGACACTGACCAAGGGACTGGTCCACAAGTTTAAAGTCGCTCAACGTGCAATGGAACGGGCTATGCTTGGGGTCTCTCTCAAAGACAGGATTAGAAATGAGACTATCCGCGAGAGAACGAAGGTAACCGACATAGCCCACAGAATTAGCAAGTTGAAGTGGCAGTGGGCTGGTCATCTGTGTCGCAGGATCGATGGCCGTTGGAGTAGACGGGTCCTAGAGTGGAGACCGCGTCTTGGCAAACGCAGTGTGGGACGTCCTCCGGCCCGTTGGACCGACGATCTACGTAAAATTGCCGGTGTAGGCTGGATGAGGATTGCGGAAGACCGGGAGGTGTGGCGCGAACTTGGGGAGGCCTATGTCCAGCAGTGGACTGCGATAGGCTGAAGTGAATGTGTATATAAATATAGGGCAAAAAATCTAAGCATAAAAACGTAACTTGTAAAAATCTAAGTATAATTTGAAATAGATGGATAAATAAACAAACACCATTTACACTAAATAGTACGTAATTTTCAGTATTTGAAAGCACAATCAACATAATAAACACAAAGTTTCAAAATACAACAAATATCTGTATGGTATATACAAAGACTCATTATTATTACGCGGGCGTGTATCTGTGACCGCTAGCGCGAAAATAATGTTTTATAACCATATCACAACTAGCTGTCATCAAACATATTAAATTTAAATGAAGTTAAGTTACCTGTGAAATATGATTAATGAAAATTTATTTTTGAAAACTTTAATACATTATAATTCAAAATTTGTATGAAGTGATTCAGCCGTTTTACGAAGACAAACTTTAAACTGAAAAATGTTTAACGCAAAAGAATCTTGCAAGATCAGATTTTCTTTAAAATATTTATCAAAGAGGAAAGGGATTTCTCTCCACTGACTCATCATTTTTGCGGCAGTGGTGTCCCGTAATTTGTTAAACTCGCTTTCTTTTTTGGAAAAGTTTTAATTGCTTACTAAACTTTACATCGACATGACAATATTGGACTATTTTAAAGTTGATCTTTTTTATACTTCACGATTGGCTGGACGAAAATTTAAAAAGTCAAGTTACTCATCGAATTCTCGGCACTGACATGGCTCATGTTTGGGCAACCAATGTTCTTGTACACAATGGTACTGTCGTTTTCGTCTTTGTCTCTTTTTCCCTCTTTTTTCTTCACTACTAGGTTCTTGTTTTTGAGGCAAATTTTGATAACTACGAGTTCGTTTATTGGCTTTCTCGTAATAATCATGTTTGCGACTGTTAACAAAATATTTAATAAGTTTTAATACATACAATATTAATAACATTACTGCTCCGTAGCAAAAAACTTTTTGAATTATACATTGTTCCGGTTCTTTAGAGACAAGCATTGTTTCAATTTTGAATTTTACTTAAAAGACTAATAATGAAAAATAACTAAAATTTAGCACATCATTCTTCTAGCGTATGACAGTTTATAATGTCATATGGTTAAGTCAAGACCTTTAACTTGGTGACTTTTGATGTATTCGTATACTCTATTTAAAATAATATACTTATCAAAATCTTTAAGTAAACTCTTTATTGGGAATAGACTTCATAGGCTTTATAATTGTCAAAAAAGTTTATAAGTGGTCAGTTCGTTCTTTAAAGAGGAACGTAAAATAATATTGACTTTATTTAATGGTGGGTTTCCAATTTATAAAAATCGACAAATCAAAAAGAACATTTTCTTATCTACAGACTTTTTTTTTATATTTAGATATTAAACCCAGAAACTCAGAAAATTACTTCTTTCACATTGTATTTTTACGTAGATGTTTCAAAGTAATAATGTTTACACATAAAAGAAACGGAGATACGACAGCTTCACGGTCCATTGCTCGTTGAAAGGGTGCGACGTAAAAATAAAGATATACAAGATGAACTTTACACAATACCTTTACGTTATATAACTCGTCAAATATAACATCAAATAGTCACTAGCAACGTATTCTACAGTAAGGTATAACTTTGTGATAAGTTTTCAACGACCGCTTTTGTACCAAATGCAATTGTCACCACGTCTCCCGCTATGACAAACTTCGTAACTAAGGCTGATGTGCTAAACTACGATTGTGACGGTGTCAGCGATTCCGCATTAACATTAGGTGCTATACACTATAAACCTCGATTTTAAAGGTTATACGATGAAGACATAAAGACCTATATTTGCTCGAAATGACTCTTAAATCAGTCAGGTCAGTATCTCAGGAGCAATAAATTACTAATCAGGCCGTACGCTTAACATAATTAATAACCTATTTATAATAAGGCTATTAGTCGTCAATTAGTTGTTAGTTGTTTTTTTTTTTGTATCCTTTTTGACCTGTATGTATGCTTGTATTAACTTAGTTTTATGATATCGTCAGATGCATCTACTAAGATCAGATTGATCTACTGTGTGTTGTAGTACGACTTTAGTTTTAAATATATTGCCGACATATAGTATAACATTATTTATGTAGATTAAAATGGACTTGCTTTTAATATCCTTGGCAGTGTGAGTCAAAGTGTATTTGCTAAAAAAAAAACAACATAAAAGAAACTTGCTTTGAGAAAACAAATAACAGATACACATATAAGCGTCATAAAAAGGCAAAGCGTAAATCTTATACTGCTAAAGCTATTTCTCCTTAACAAATATTGATGATTTTCAGGTCATCTACTTTGTCTCTATAGGTATCGCCAAAATTTATGAATGAAGATACTAACTTATAGTTAGAATGCACATATGGTGATGCTATCCGAAGGAACTTCGTTCCTACCTGGTCTCCCATGACACTACATGATTTTTTTATTATTGTCGATAAAAAAATATTATTCATATTTTATAAATATCTAATTCGTATTTAAATATGATTTCCAAAAAACACGATTTACTAAAAATACCGAGCTAAGCTCGGTCACCCAGGTACTATTATGTTATACTCTGCTATTTAAGTAATTAATTAATTATTGACTAAAAACAAATTTGTGAAATTAGGACTTAATTTATAGAAATATTCGAATTTTATCAGCACATCACAATATTCGATGATGTCTCGAAAATATATAAATACTGTAAATTAATTACTAAATTTTTTGTATGTAATTAGTTTACAAATACATAAGTCACACTATATGAGACTCGGTTACGTGTATACTACAGAGTACGACACGTTTAGTACTTTTGTAGTAGAATTTTACATTTATGTCACTAGTCGTTAAAACATTTTTCGATAAAACTTACATCAAATGAACTACTGTGTAAAAATAATAAAAACTCTCTGGAAAAAGACTTTCCAGTCCCATTTTAATGCATTTATTGCATTACCGCTTTCATATAGACACGTTATATTCATTCTCTTTTCAAAGTATGATGAAATTGTCTGAGCACAAAGTAACTCAGTTTCCCGCAAATCCAATGCACGTATCAGTCACGTGACTACAACAATAGAGTTATGGCGACGAGTAATGTCGTTATCAATTGCCGCTTCTCTTCAACGGCATAAATTTGATACAAAGTAACTAAACAAGCAACTGCTTCATTTAATTTTATTATTTTAACTTCGTTTTCGTACGGACTCGTGGACTAAATTTCAGTTCATAATGGACGAAAGTGTTTAATTTTTGTGATACTTGTTTCAGGATACGATACATTGATTATGTTTTTGTACTCAGATAATATCATATGGGTCTTACATTTTACAATCTATTGTCTTTTGTTAAAAATATTTAAGTTTATTATATCCCACAAATCGTACAGTTTTGTGGTACTCTGTACGGCAAAACTATCACGTCTTCAGGTTTGAGCTTTAACATAGTAATTTAAATATATGTCCAGATGTGAAATATATAACTCTTATATAACATATAACATGATAGAGTAATAGCGAAAAAATCATATTAATAATAAATATATTACACTACTAACGTAAACATAAAAATATACATATAACGTAACGATGTATGCTTTGTCAACTACACCTAAATCAGACTTATACAAAAGTTTATACATGAAATATTATACATATATATATACAATTTACAACTTAAGGACTAAATACTTATGTTGCTACGTCGTCTATTATAGTATTAAAATGTTATCTGTCAGGGCTGATGACATCTGTCACTCAAAAGAAGTAAACTGTATAAATTAAATTTGAACTGATTCTGTAAATAAAAATAGGTAAAAAAACTTTTTTAGTTAAACGGTTTTATGTTAAACATACATTGCAATGTTTAAGATAAATGTACTAAAAACCAAAAAATAATAAAATAGATACAGTCGTGGGAATTATAAACATATGCATAGACTAGACTAAAATAAAACCGCGGGGCACGTCAATTGTCTACAATCGTTGATTAAAATGTTTGTTTTGTAATGTTACACTATAATTAGGCAGTTGTTCAACCGACAACGATGGACGTGTGATAAGTAGGGCTAGAATGTGGAAACAAGCTTATAATCGATTATAAGCGAGTTTTAGGGTTTCATAGTGGTGAGCGAGTAGTACTTTTATCATATACTACGAGCAGTGAAACGATTCCTCGCCAGCCAGCAGTGTGAATGTCCAACGATAAACTAGTTGAAACATCTCTTTTATTTACATGGAGTGTATAACTATTGGAATTTCCGTGAGCAAGAAAATAGTAAGTAATTTCCTCACCGTCTGCGGGCCAACTGCCTATTTTAACGACGAATTAAACGATTCTTCTATCGCACATTAAGTCGATAATTTGTAGACAATTGACGTGCCCCACGGTTTTATTTTAGTCTAGTCTATGCATATGTTTATAATTCCCACGACTGTATCTATTTTATTATTTTTTGGTTTTTAGTACATTTATCTTAAACATTGCAATGTATGTTTAACATAAAACCGTTTAACTAAAAAAGTTTTTTTACCTATTTTTATTTTCTAGTTTTTAGTTTTTATTTCGCATTCTGTTTAATTCATTTAGTGGTTCATTATTGCAAGGCCCATCTTAAATATTGAGGTTGTATAGTGCACTGTATTCTTCTTGTCAAGCCCTTTTATTTGATACCCATATTGGTGGGATTGATAAAAAATTGTTATCAGACATTTGGTAGCGGCGGCCAGCTTAGATTTCAATTTTGCATAGTAAATTGTATTCTACTTGTTGAGACCTTTCATTTGATACCCATGTTGATAGGATTGATAAAACCTAAGTTATCCGCCATTTTGTAGAGGCCGCCATCTTGGATTTTAATTTTATATAGTACATTGATTATACTGGTTGAGCACTTTCATTTGATACCCATATTGATGGGATCGATAAAACCTACGTTATCCGACATTTTGTAGCGGCCGCCATCTTGTATTTCAATTTTTTATAGTATATTGTATTCTGCTTGTTGAGCCCTTTCATTTGATACCCATATTGATGGGATTGATAAAACCTACGTTATCCGCCATTTTGTAGCGGCCGCCATCTTGGATTTCAATTTTTTATAGTATATTGTATTCTGCTTGTTGAGCCCTTTCATTTGATACCCATATTGATGGGATTAATAAAACATAAATTATCCGCCATTTTGTAGCGGCGGCCATCTTGAATTAATAATGATAATGAATAAACATAATTGTATTGTCACCAAAATCCAAAGTGTATACAAAATTTCAGATTAATCGGTTGACAGAAAGAGGGTGAAATTTGAATTACTAAATTTGACCCAAGAATAAATAATAAAAAATAAATAAAACAAACGGGGTGAGCTAAATAAAACCGTTTAAAAAATGGATAGACTGTTTTATTGAACCATGATAAATATATATAAGTAAGTAGAAACATAGGGAAACGTTATTTGATTTTAATTTTCATATTCCTGATAAATTATTGGAAATATGTCTGCAAATTAATTGACCTAATAATTATTTTTACGGCAAAATCCTGCAAAGACTTACGTTAACTGGTCATAAACATGTTTAATCAATATATTCTTTGATTAATCGTATACACGAATGTCAGAAAAAAGCTCGTAATGCGGAATAAAGTTATCTTCGTGGCAATTCTCAATTTTTGTAGTATACCGCCTATTATGAACCAAAACCTGGAATTAAAACATAGCCATTTTGTGTCATCGACGAATAAAAAAAATTAACCTAACCTAGATAGGTTAGGTTAATATTTAGCTCAAAATTGGACCGTTTATCGGCATAATTTAGTTACAAAAAAAATAACCCTAACTCTCTACCAGCGTCTGTGTTTCCCGAAAGCTATGGACCTGGGGATCTTTAAGTCGCGAGTGAATAGGTTACTTCTAGGTAAGCGTGCTCCATCTGGTGAAATAGCGGTCAAACGCCAGCCTATCTATGTATATAAAAAAAAAACCCTAACCAATCTAACTTCAAAATTTGACCGTTTATTTGCATAATTTCGTTACAAAATGAATTCGACGAGTCTTAGTCTAAAGACTAGCCCTATTTTCTAAAGACAATAAAGATTTCTGTACCAGAACCTGGTGTTTTAAAAATAATAACATCGTTTAATGAACGATTATTAATTGCTCTAGCTTTACCCTGTTATTACAGTGTATCGTCTTACTTTGGATGTAGTGGTCAAATCATCAATTTTCATCAAGATATCTCAAATTTTACTTCATTTACGTTATTCTTTTAATTCTCTCTCAAAATATATTTTTATTAAAAAAATGATAGTTAAATGTTTAAGTTTAAGGTTGGGTATTAGTAAAGATTTGTAAATCGCGATAATGTTGAGACAGCTTTAATTTATCTTAAAATTGGTATTGGTATAGCAAAATAACCACAAAAAAGAAATAATTTACAAACTTTGCCTGATAGTGAGAGTATTTTCCAACAAATAGTATTAAGTCATGGAAAAGAACAAATCTCATGTAATTATATTATTTTCTGCGTTGTAGTTACGGCAGTTTAGAATATAGCCACGCCCTCTCTCCCGTGGGTGTCGTAAAAGGCGACTAAGGGATACCAAAGTTTCTTTACCATCTTAGAAATGGTCAAGCTGACCATTGTCGAATCCTACCACCAAAAACCAATGGACATCCTAATGGCTTTCAAATGTACAAACCAAAGATGAGCAGCAGCATCTTCTGCGCGATAAAACCAGCATTGCGGTCACAAACCCACCTACCCAGCGTGGTGATTGTGGGCAAAACTCATGAGTACGCGCCAAAAATTTCAGCTCTTAGTTCCCGGCAGCTCCACTATTTCCGGTTATTTTGACAACCGGTGGAGGATGGATGGAGATTTTGGGGAGCCGAGACATTTGGCGCAAACTTGGAGAGGCTTACGTCCAAAAGTTGACTGCGATAGGCTGAAGGAATAAACATGTCGCTGCTGCTCGCGCGGATGCCAGGCTTAAGTTTGAGCTATGGTCGTTGCAAGGAAGACCGAAAAACGGTTATTGTTATCAAATAATGCGTGAGGCTAAAAGAAAATTTAAATCGCGTTTAAAATGGTGCCAAGATCACGCGGAACAAATTAAAATGGATATATTAGCATCTCATCATACTAAAAAGAATTTCGATCCTTTTGGAAGCATACTAACAGATTGCAACCAAAGCCGGGTATCCCTGTGAGCATCAGCGGTTTGACTTATCCTGAACAGATTGCTAATCTATTCATGGATCACTTTTCTGTAAAGTCACCACTTGGTCGGTCGAGTCATGTGTGGGATGGTGGGACCGGAGTGAACAGGTTGACAAAAATAACAACTAAAAGTATTGCTGAAAATATAATGTCAATGACCAGAGGTAAGTCACCTGGTCACGATGGTCTTAGCATTGAACATTTGCAGTCGGCTGGTCCTCACTTACCCCGTGTTTTATGTATGTTATTTAACTTATGTTTAAATCATAGTTATATGCCGGATGATATGATGCGTACGGTGGTGGTTCCTATAATCAAAAATAAAACGGGCGACAACGCTGATAAGAATAACTATAGGCCCATTTCGTTAGCAACTGTAATTTCGAAAGTATTTGACAGCATTCTTAATACACAGCTTAACGTGTACGTCCAACAGCACGACAATCAGTTTGGTTTTAAGCCGGGTTTATCAACAGAAACCGCAGTGCTGTGTCTTAAGAGTGCTGTCACCTACTACGTAGAGAGGGAAACGCCAGTTGTTGCTTGCTTCCTTGATCTCTCCAAGGCTTTCGACCTGGTCTCATACAATATTTTATGGAAGAAACTACAGAAGAGCGGGTTACCTGTAGATCTCATTAACATTCTTAAGTATTGGTATGGGAACCAGGTCAATAATGTACGATAGGAAGGAGCGTTGTGGCGACCGTATGGCCTGGAGTGTGGCGTGAGACAAGGGGGTTTGACTTCGCCAACGCTTTTTAACATCTATATAAATGAATTAATAGCGGAGCTCAGCAGTACCAGAGTTGGCTGTTACATAGATGGTGTATGTGTGAACAACATTAGCTACGCTGACGATATGGTGCTGCTGAGTGCGTCCGTCTGTGGCATAAGAAAATTATTGTCAGTATGTGAGTCGTATGCTAAGTCACACGGCTTAATTTATAATGTAAAAAAGAGCCAAATAATGGTGTTTAACGTCCGAGGCAAGTGTACGAAGGAACTACCACCGGTATTTCTAAATGATTGTATCCTAGATAGAGTGGATAATTTTAAATATCTCGGACACTAACTGTCTTCCGATCTCAAAGATGATGCTGACATTGAACGACAGCGGAGAGCATTGTCGGTGAGAGCGAGTATGCTTGCTCGTAGGTTTGCACGTAGTTCACCCAATGTTAAGATAACATTATTTAAAGCATATTGTACATCTTTTTACACGTGCAGCCTATGGGCGAGATATACTCAAAAATCTTATAGTGCTCTCCACGTTCAATACAATAACGCGTTCAGGGTGTTGTTGGGGCTACCTCGATACTGCAGCGCCTCAGGGATGTTCGCAGAAGCGCGTGTTGATTGTTTTTACGCTCTCATAAGAAAAAGATGTGGGTCTCTGGTGCGTAGAGTGCGGGGTAGTGCCAACGGAATTCTGGGCATGATATCCAGTAGACTGGATTGCATATACATGAATCATTGCTGTGCCGTTGCAAATGGAACGGTGCAACGGTGATTCATGTGTTCTGTAACATTTATTTATTTAAAAAAAATTGTAATAACTAAACTAACATAGTATGTAAGAAATATTTTTAACTAACCAAAATGAGTCACTGGTCACTTTAATAAAAAATATTTATTATTATTATATTATTGAAGTGTGTACATCTTACGATTTAATAAATATTTTTTGGCATTTGTGTTTTAGCTACATTTCAACCTATTACAGTCCACTTCTGGATAATATATGCTTTATTAATCTCATGCTAAATGTGAGACTTGAACAGAAACTTATAATATCCTAAATGATACATTGATGTCGTACTAATCAGTTAGACTCAACACAATATATGTTAGAAGATGGAAGTTGTAGGATTGCAGCGCTAGTAATACTGTTATCAATTGCCGCGCTGCTCTTCATTTTGTTATAAGTTTACACCAACTAGTAGTCATAACTTTTACTGACTCTGTTATGCTACAAGTTAAAGACTAACTTTATTTTAACAGGTATAGTGGCTACGCTATCTTCAAATTTTACATACGGGTTAAGCGGACTGCAGCCTTTAAATTTATGGATTTTTTTTAAAATAAATGACTACTGTTCTATGCAATACTCTTTCAGAAGAAAATAAATCTATCTTATAAAAAAGAAAAGGTTTTCGTTCATTAATTTTGAGTCTATAGTCTTAAATTGAACCAGCTCGTTTCCGAATGGAAAACGTCCGTCTACTAAATTGTTCGGCTAACGGAAGTGACAGGTCCCTTTCAGATTTAAAGTTTAAATGGTATGACTAGTGTTAAAATAGTTGCCATTTCAACCTGTCATGTTTTTTATTTCTTTTCGTTACTTTTTCTTTATATACAGGATAATATGTACCTACATATTACTTTATAAAATGGTCTAAACAAAAAATTTATTCCTTTAAACTTTTACTATCAACATATGACGTTATTATACAATTTACATTTTATAAAAGCTTGTTGCAAGATTTAAGTATTCATATTCATTTAGTTTGAAAATTATAAAAATTATAATCAATTCGATCAAGTTATGTAATTTACTTGTTCATCAACATAGATAAATATCGAGGTTAGTAGTAATAAAAAACGCGAGTATTTAGCGAACCCTCTCAATTTTAAAAATATTGTTAGTTTAATCATTTAAAAGAATAAAGAACTTGCAACTCGCCTTAAGAATAGACACAAAAAGATCAAAGTCAAAATATCTTATTTTTATTATTTACAGGACTTTGAAGTTCGATATTTGTTAGATTTATTGCACATTGTTGATTTTATCTGTATTACTTTTAAAAAAGTTGTTACTAAAACTTTGTTTACCTTAAAGAAAAAAACACAAATCAACTGATATTTTTTTTTTGTTTTTCACGCCTAGAAAAAAACCTTCAGCCCCATTATAAAAGGACAGATTTAAAAGTTAAGTTGCGATTAAGAGGACATGCTTTTGCACTGATTTCGATTCAGTAAACGTCCGTAGCGTGGAGTCGAGGATATTTATTCTGTATCAGTGGGTAGTTTACCACAAGGACTCCGGTATGCATGCCACATCTCAGTAAATTCTCCGCCTCCCTGAGTGCATTGGTCAAATTCAATCTACTTTCCAACTTGCATTGTTGGATCGCTGGTATTTTGCATTTACTTCTTCATTTTTGAGGTTTCGTATTAAAAATAGTAAAGGATATTTTATGTGAACTATGTTGAGACTTGATATATTTTTTTTGGGATTCTTTTTAGAAAAATATGTTAATAATGAAATACGTATAATTTAAAGAAAAAATTTATTTCAACAGACTGTTTTCTTATAAATTACATAAGAGGTTAAAATATTGATAATTCGAAATCAATTATTATTGGTAAATGTAACCTATATTGTAATTTATATTCGGAATATTATTAAAATCAACGTCGCGGCATGTCTAATAAATTGAAATTCTGAAAACTTATTAACGTTATTCAAGGAAATACTTTAATATTCCAAAAGCTTTCTAACTCTGACGAGAAACTCACTCATCCATGCATTTAATGCAATTACAATGTTAAGGGAAATGAAACCAGGTCAAAATAAATTCCAATTAAGTTATCTTTAAAACGCTTTCCTTTAATTGTGTAAAAGCAATTTCCAATGGGAATTACGAACACTATTTATGTGAATTCAATGCTGACAGTGCCAAATACGACAGTGTTCCCGGCGACCAATCTCGCATCCTAAATTACATAATTGAGTTCGATTTAATTGGAGCAATTGGATTCAATCTAAACAGGTATAATGTTAATTATTATATAAGGCCATTACCTACAATAATGCATCATTGATAAGGTTGCTGAAATGATCAAAAAAGTTCTCTGGACCTCTCTCACAGAGAGCTGTTCCGGAAAGTTTATTACTGTATTAAATGTGTGTATTTAAAAATCAGATTTATCATCAGAAAATTTAAAATTTATCTAAAAGTAAAATGTGCGTAAAAGGTGTTCGAATTAGTTTTTTTGTATCATATTACGTATATATATGATATAATAATTTTTCAAAAATCAAATTATGGAATAAAAGGGTATTCATATTAATCATATTTATTTTTCTTCTAATTTTAATATTTACTGTTTTTTTTTTTCTTAATAAGAAAAAGGAATTTTTCATCGGAATTATTTGTATTACAATCTTAGGGTTCATTTTTTGATAAAATTAAACAAATTATCAAGTCAGAAGCGTGCACTTGAACAAACTAAATTTTGTTACAATTTTTTTTGCATACTTTCGAATGGATATGTATAATAAAGTGTAGTTTTTTTTTTTTTTTTTTTGAAAAAACAAATAATGGAAATTATAGAATTAGAAATACATTTATCTCAATTTTCACCTTATTATCGCATAAGTAAAAAAAAGTATTAACGCAATATAAGACGGTAACGTGATTACAGTGAGTAAAAGCTCAGAAAAATCATAAAATATCTTATAATAATCGTAGAGCAAACTGTACTCTATATAGTTTAAGAAAAGAAGATCCGCTGTCAGCTCTACCGAAGCGACGAGAAAAAAAAAATGAAACTCCTAATATGATTATTGATTAATTCAACCTGTAACATTCCTTTTTTCATATTAAAAAAGGATACAATATTATTCTACAAATATAAAAAAATATAATTTCAATAACGACTTTTACTTCTAGCTTAGCTCCTCTCGTTGCTACGGTCGAGCCTATCAAAATCGACAAATTAATATACACAATAGAAATCATTAGACAAAGCTTTTAGAACAATTCATAAAATAACTCAATTCCTAATATATTGTAATTGTTGTATTTACTATGCATGATAATACTATTAAGAGGGACAACGTGTTACTATGAGTTAAAATTTAACAGCTGAATTTAAATTTAATGCTATTGTTTTATCGCTAATGTTGAAACACTGCTAAATTTTCGATAACAAAATTATATTAGTTGAGCATAGAATGATGTAGGTATATTCAGGTTTTAGTGAATCGAAATGGAATATTGTAATCAACGGTTCTCTAATCTGATTAATTTTGTTCACAGCGTTTTGTCAGCTGGCTTTAAATTTTCATTAATTTTAAAATGAATTTGTGTGACAGTATAGATATTTTGCTATTATAATGAAACAATTTTTTTGGATTTTATCGCGGTTTATTTTTTTAGATGTCCGATGTTTCGGATACTTTACAGCAACCATGGTCACTAATGTTACAGGCCTTAATTCAATTGTGGATTTTTATATATTTTAAAAATACTTTTACGTTACATAATATCAAGTATTAATAGTTTTGTTAAAATTATGGAACAACTTGAACAATGAACATTTCATACAGCACACAAAAAAACTGCTTGTGTCAGCTCCGACGCACGACTGCAGTTTAATTCTTCAGATCAACTGTCTAAATAGGCACCAAAAAGACTTACTTGTCTAAGAACAAGATTAATACCATATCAAATGGTAAATAAATGAATCAAATAGCGCCATCTATCTATGTAAGATGGCGTTATTAGAAAACGTCGTTACGACAAATGTAACGAGGACATTCGTTCAATAGATTTTACTGCTCATATTTTTTTATACCGGGGGTCTTATATGAAAATCGATTTTTAAAGAGTAAACTCCTTATTGAAGAACCATAGTGAGGCTACGGAATATCGGATTTCTACCCACAGTAATAGTCGCTATCAGATTGTTCTTTCTAATATCTTTTGTACTGACATATACTGATTATAATTTTATTGTGTATTTTGAGTGTCTAAATATTTTCTATATCGAATAAGAATAGCGAGAATACCTTAAGATATATTTTTGTTTCGTAACTAAATAGATTGTCACCCGAAATCTAAATATCAACGTCATAGATAAATGATATGGAGAAATAGAGGTGAAAAATGGCTGAAATTAATCATGAACATTTCGTGACAAATATGAAGGGTTGCAGCCATAACACGGCCGACCCCGCTACAGCGTGGTGAGTAATTTCCCGCCGAGCCGAAATTCAATCTCATACAATATTTCGGATGATTTGCACCGTCGCAAATTCTGAACTGTTACATAACAAATTTATCACTTTGCCGCGTTTACTGCTCACTGTCAAGCATACAATGACACGTATTTCCATATTTCCACTCCACCGTCAATATAAATCGAACGAATATCCGTCGATAATAAAACCCTATTTTTTGATGTGTTTGTTATAAAAATATAGACCTACTTACTTACAAATGATATGTAAGTTATATAATATAATTTCTTTTTTACTTTTTTATTTTTATGACTTATTATTTTTAAATCAGTAATGATACCGGAAACCAAAGATACGCAAGAGAGTCAACAAGAAGAATTTATGTCTATCCCCCTGTAAGTTACAGGTTTGTCCTTTAAAAATCGTTATTTATCGGTATAAAGAAAAACAGTGAGAAGCGTGTTATTTTACCTCGATTTTAAAAAAATATACTAAGACTTAATTTTATACGGTAATGTAAAAAACTTTGTGTGCGAATGCGCACCATATGTGGTCGTTATTAGCTTCTCTTTGTTTTGATTGATTTGACAATTTTGAATTTTAATACTAAACAATTTTAAATTCAGTATAAAAATATTTTAAGTGAATTATCTAAAATTGTCACAAAATTAACTTTGAACTATCAACCTCACTATCGTTGTAATATAAATTATGTGAGAAATGACAGAATTTTTTACAAATATTTTTTCACTGATTTTATATGTAAAATTGAGTTTGCGAAAATTCGCCAAACAATTACTCTGAAATTAATTTTAAACATAGTCTCAAAAATGCAAACTTCACACTTCTGCTTTAAACAAATTTCAAAACAGATGTAAAACTTCCATTTCTGTCGTATTTAATTATAGAACCCTACGGATTACCTTTCAAGCATCAATCTTTAAAAATTAGAGACTTTCATAGAAACTTTCTTATCAAATTGAAAAGTGAAAACACCCTTAGGACTCACATTTAAAAAAAATCTTATGTAATTAATGTTTAAATGAATTATTAAACGTTGCCAAATGCCATACTATGTCAAATAGTTTAAGCTCGTAAATGAATAAGTGACTCAATTCATCTAATATATAAAATTCTCGTGTCGCGGTGTTTGTAGTTAAACTCCTCCGAAACGGCTTGACCGATTCTTGATTCTTGATTTTGTGTGCATATTGGGTAGGGCTGAGAATCTAACAACATCTATTTTTCATCCCCCTAAATGTTAAGGTTAGTCCACCCCTATTTTTTTTAAATTTTAGATTAATTATTTATTTTTTATTTTATTATGATTTGGCGTTGAAAAATACATACAAACCTAAATTTTCACTCTTCTACCACTAACCCCTATTTTTAAATAGCGTTTAGCGGCAAGACAACGTTTGCCGAGTGAGCTAGTAATTATAAAATAATGTTTATTAAATGCAACAGCCAAAAACTATAAGAATGTGTAAAATAACTATATATATATATATATATATATATATATATATATATATATATATAGCTATTTTATTATTGTTTTAGTTTTTCGATTTTTGTAAAACCGATATTAATGATGTGTTGCTGATTTAACTCAACTTATATAAGGACCCGGTTGTAACAAAGGGTATTTATTTATTTATTTAATAAGAACCACCAACAGAATTGCATGTTTAAAAAAAATACAATCAGTTATATGGCAAGGTATTAAATATATACATATAATTCCTCTTAAAGGTAGTTACAGCATGCGCTTTAGATGATTAAGTCGTCTGCCTATTCAAAAAAAATTGAAAATTCGGGATTTAAACAAAAAATACATACAAAATAAATAACTAAATAACTAATACTATTATTAATTAATATTATTTCTACATAGCTTTTGGATTGAGTAGTCAAATGATTTTAATAGTTTTTCTTAAATATAGCTAGGTTATCTGCAAAGATGTCTAACGACTAGTTTTTAACTGTAAATTCTCTGTAGAACCTACTTAGTCTAGGAAGGGAATAATAACCGAGGTTTATTTTGTAAATTCAAGAAAACTGTCTAGCAGGCAAGATGAGGTTCTGACATTGGAACAGAGATGGGATAGTTCGTTAAGACGGGATATGAGGGGATGGGATGACAATTGTAGCGATTTTGCGATAAAACGATCGCATAAAAATCTTCTCCGGAACTGCAAAGGGGGCTCAACACACTCTACCTGTAAGGCGTTTGTAGGTGTAGATTTCATGGCACCTAGGATTATTCTCAGGCACTTGTACTGAATTTTGTTCAATTTATCAGAAATAGTTTTATTGAGAGGGTCAAAAATAAACATGGCGTAGTCCAAGTGACTACGGACTATCGCGTTATAAACGAGTTTTAGAGTGTAAGGATGTGCTCCCCACCAAACACCCGAAACGGCTCTAAGGGCGTTAATATTTTTCTCACATTTTTTAATGACATGTTCTGTATGAGAAAATCCATTCAGTCTGTGATCGAGTACTACACCTAAAAATTTGGCCTTAGTCGCGAGGTGAATGTGTTGACCCCCCAATGACAAGTCCAAAGAAGGGATATTTCTTTTCCTAGTGAACACCACCGCATGACTCTTAGGGATCGACAAAGACAAGCCATGATCCGAAAGCCATTGGTCCAGATAATTTAAAGCAGAATTAAGTCGAAAAGTTAAATCATCCACGGAATTTGACATTTGATATAACACAATATCATCCGCATATTGCAGAATATTGCAGAAACTATTCACAGACAGTTCGAGATCATGTGAGTATATACTGTAGAGTAGAGGACTAAGGACTGAGCCCTGAGGGAGACCTTTCCAGACAAGTCTGGGGGGAAGAGAAAGGTGCTGATGTTTAACCACTTTGGATCTGTTAATTAACATATTGCAGATGAAATGGACTATCCTCGGCGGAATACTCAGCTGTAGCATTTTCTGCCTGAGTACCGGAAGAAGAACATTGTCATAGGAAGAAGTGATATCTAGAAAAACACCCACAAGGTACTCACCCTTAGCAAAGGCAATTCGAATGTCTGTGGAAAGAATACTAAGGCTATCAATTGTGCTCAACCCCTTCCGAAAGCCAAACTGGAAGGGCGAGAGAATATTTCTGCTTTCAATTATCCATTCCAAGCGGTTTTTTATAAGGTGTTCAGTAATTTTGGCTAGAGTAGAAGATAAAGCTATAGGTCTGTAAGAGTTTGATTCTGAGGGATCCTTACCTGGTTTCAAAATTGGTATAATGATTTGCGACTTCCAAGATTGTGGGACGATTCCTTTTATGAAACCAGCGTTAATAATGTTTAAGAAGAAATTCTTTGCTTTATCACTTAAGTTTACGATAAACGAATAGGGTACACCATCTTCCCCAGGACACGAATCTTTAAGGCTATTTAAAGCACATTGCAGTTCCGAAAAAGAAAATGGGGCATCCATCTCGCTATATGTAAACAGGGACATGGTATTAACAAAACATTCCTGATTTGGGACAAAAGGTGGAGCAAGTTTATCAGCAAAGTCATTAAGCCAAACAGTGGGATCGTTGGAGAGGGGATCATCGTGACTGAAGGATCGACGGAATTTCTTAAGATTTAACCAGACGACACGGGCAGGAGATCTGGGACCAAGGGACTCACAGAACTTAGCCCAGCCTTGTCTTTTCTTTTTGTGAAATACTCGTTTAATTTTAGCATTAATACGTTGATATTTGATGAAATTTTCATTGGACATAGATAGCTTGTATGAATGTTCTGCTTCTGTTCTTTCCCTTATTAAAACACTACATTCCTCATCCCACCAAGGGGAAGGTGGATATAGGAAAGGTTTATTGCTTTTCTTTTTAAAATTACTGTTGGCAGATGTGATGATTGTATGATAAAAGAGTTCGTAGTATAAAAAGATATTTCCATCATCTCTAAAATCAGGTAGGTTATTCAAAATGTTATCAACCGATGCCGAATAAGCAAGCCAGTTAGCACTATTAATATTGTACTTAAGTAGGGGGTTTGGGATAATAGAAGGATTTGCTCTATGGGATAGGGAGAGAAGAATAGGGAAATGATCACTACCATAAGTTGTAGGAAGAGTTTTAAAGGAAAGAAGGGAGGAGAGAGACGTTGATGAAACAGAGAGATCTACAGCAGACTTTGCATTCTGATGAGGAAACACTCTTCGCGTCGGCGATCCATCATTGAGGATGCAGAGGTTGGCATCATCAAATATGTCCATCAACAAGGAAGAAAACCCGTCACATGAATGACAACCCCATGCTGTGTGGTGAGTATTAAAGTCCCCCATGATAAGGATAGGGTTCGGGAGAGCAGAGAATATGGAGCATAATTGAGGACCAAGGGACGAGGAAGGATGAGGAATGTACAAAGAGACGAAAGAGATGTTAAGGGCTCTGACTGCAACTGCATTAATATGAGGACTTAGGGGAGGTAAAGGGATATGGGAGAAAGGAATGGAGTGCCGGATGAAAATGGCACTACCAGCATACCCGTCACTTCTGTCATCCCTCAAACAGTAGAAACCAGGGACCCGAAAACGGGATCCAGGAATCAACCATGTTTCAGCGATGGCAATAATGACGGGCTTATGGAGGTTGATTAGTGAAAGGAGTTCGTGTTTTTTAGGACGAAGGCTTTGACAATTCCATTGGAGGAAATTGTGTTGGTACATTTTTTAGGACTTCTAAGAGATGAGACAGTGGATTGGCAACGTTGGTCGGTAAAGTCGAGTCAGTATATTTTGAAGCGATTGATATAAGAATTTGAAAGATATCTTGTAAAAGGTTAGAGATGTTTGGAGACGAATTGGGAGTATTATTATTCTTAAGGGCACAGCCGTTAGGTTGAGAAGAGGGGACGTTGGAAATAATTAAGTTGTGAGTCTGTCTGTCGTAACCTTTGCCTAAAGGAGCTCGGGGATGAGGAGTTCGGACTACTGTTTTATATGATCGAGTTGATGGAGTGATTGGGAAAGTGGGAGAGAAAGGAGGAGGATTTTGGGGAGTATTGGAGGAGTATGAAGGAGTGGAAAACATCTCCTTCGCCACCTCTGCATAGGATCTATTGGCAGGGGGAATACGGGAAGACGCTTCCAAGTACGAGATACTCTCTTGAGACATTATGATCTTGATCGACTGCTGGCGGGAGAACTCTGGACAAGACTTACTGGTTGTATAGTGGGAGCCTGAACAGTGTAAACATGTGGCTTTGTCCTCAGTGACATCACAAGATTCACCCGTATGGGGTTGCGAGCACTTGAAACATCTGGGTTGAGATCTGCACTGTGATTTAATGTGACCATACCGGCAACAGTTAAGGCATTGAATTGTTGGAAATTTATAAATTTCAACAGGGAGAGAAGTGTGATAAGAATAAATTTTCTCAGGGAGTAATTGTCCTCTGAAAGTCAAGACTACGGACTGGGTTGGCAACCATGAGACAGTTCCTTCACTTATTGATTTTCTGTTCAAACGTCTAGCTTTGATGACCTCCCCGCAGCCAGAAGGGAGCTCAAGAGATTCCACCAGCTCCTTCATAGACCAGTCTACTGGTACGCCTTTAACCAAGCCCATTTTAGTTATAATGTAAGTCGGTACAGCAGTTTTGAATTTGCACATCTCAAGTACTGGGTTAGTAATAAAATTATTAGCAGCTTGTGCAGATACAAATTCGACCGAAATTTTATTTCGGCCGATGTTTTTTACGCCATCATTCACTATATTTTTAATTTTGTGAGTATGCAAAAATTGGCCGAATTTGATGGCTCGGATAGTAGTTCCTGCAGCTGGGTCTGAGACTTCTCTAGAGACATGAACTATGAAGGGACCTTTGTCTTCATCTGAGTAGGATTTAGGAGTGTCGGCATATAATGGGTGGATATAAACGGTTTGTATCGACGGAATAACCGTGGAAGGATGGTTGACAATGATTTTGGGGGAAGGATTGGCTGTGTTTGGGTCATCAGTCGCTTGACGTTTACGTGAACTTTGTGTACCATCCGGATCCGGAGGATCCGGAGGGTCCGGAGGACGGTCTACGTCCATCTTATATTATTTTATAAAAGAGAAGAAAAAAAATACTAGTAATATAACCTAATAATTACAACAAAAAATAAATAACCTAATATGTTAAATAAAAACACTTACCCAACCTTGTCAATGTTAATATAAACTATTATAACCAAATACCAACTATTTTCACTATAAAATTTACAAAACAAACTTAAAAACACAAATAAAAACACCAAAAATCTCTCTGACACGTGTGTTAACCAAAGCTAACGCAAGCGAAAAAAAAACTATATCCTTAATTATTTGTTCCAAGCACGTTGTCAGTGGAATGTCTTATTTATAAAGTCTTAAATGTTTTAGATTACAATTATTTTTATGTATTTAAATAAAATGAAAATGATGTATGAAGAAACTTAAAAAAATATATCGAACTTCTCACAAATACAGTCCTCAGACGTACGAATCATCATTAAATACGTTATAGGTATTATATGCTAAAACTTGTGTTGATGATTGTAGGTACACGATATTACTTCACACACCTATTCGAAAGGGCCAATTAGTCATGATTATATCATAGTTATGGATCTGCAATGACCCTACTGTCCTTAACCTAAGCGTGACGAGTCGACCTTCCATCGACTCCAATAACTCACATTGTTCATAAGGTGCTCGGGTGGGTAGCAATGCAGTGATTGTCTCTTAGCGATGCATGCTCGAAGGCCGTATAGAACATAGTATTAGAAATGACGAGATGAGAGTCTTTTTAATTTTTTATTTAATCCACATATTCTACTTAATAGTAATAATAAATAGTTGTAAAATAAGTATTAAGCAAAAATACAGAATTACCAATCCACATATTGCGGGTCTCCAATCTACCTACATACCAAACTATTTTTAAATTTATGTATACATATTTTTAAAAGTCACTACATTTTAAAAGGATTAATACCTATACACTTTTAAAGTACAATCTTCTTCACGATAAATACGAAATAACTCTTAAGCAATGGATAGAGCTTACATACGATCCACGAATGTAAATGTTTATTTTAGCCAAAAATACTAATTTTGATTTGATAGAAAAAACATCAACTTTCGAAAATTTTTAAGTCGGCTGTATATAATATAATGTGTATATATATGTACATGTTAGCTGTTTTTATGATTTCTCAAACTTAATGCCAATTTATTAAACCTAAATGCCGATTTAAAATGTTTACTCTATTTACAAAATCTTTTTTATCATTTTTTTAATATCATATCAAAAATTGACCATTCCAGCGGGGATCGAACCTGCTTGGACATGCCTGGAACCTGCTGCGACTGACCGTATCGGCCTCTAGCCAATTAAGCCATGGAACAATGTACCCGCTAGATCGAAATTTTTAATATGATGATTTTATATTAGGTTCTAAGCGACCGCGATTTTTGATATGATATTAAAAATTGCTTAGAATTCCCTAATGTGTGGGTAACAATAAAAAATAAATAGTACTTTTTAATCATATTTCATTCATTTGAAATACTTTAATATTTAAAAAAAAACCTGTGTCTTCACGAGGTATTAGTATTTGAAGTCTCCCTTTAAGATACCTACAACTGCATTTTTCCTCTAGGTCTATCTGTCACTATGTATTACCCATTGTTTTATAAATTATTGAAGCAACTGCAACAACCACGTATACCATTTCTACCGCACAAGTCATTCTATGCTACTTAATGACATAATGATGTGATAAATCTACATACAAACGTTAGTTAATTTGATATACTGATAGTGCAAGCGGACAAACACATTTAACACAATTACAATGATTTTATATTACCACAAAATTATTGTGTTAGAATGCAGTAAAACCTCGGATTTGTTTGTTTTAAAAACCTTTATACATAATTCAATTTGTGTATTCAGCTTATGTGTTTTAAACGATACTAGCTAAAAACACTTGTTAAAAATTCGGATGTTTGCTTTACCCAACATTTCGCAAAATAAATGTATCACATTAATTATTAAATATCTAGAACAATTTTCTAGTAGTATCATAATGTATTACGGTGTCAACAAAGTCAGTGTTCCGTAATCTTGATTGAAATTCTAATCGTTTTATCTTGTTACGTTAAATACATTTTTATTAGGTTTAAAAACTATAATTGGCTTATTACATTAAATAATTCCACCTTCTTAATTGGAAAACTGCATATTGCAACCACGTATCTGTTAAAATGTTTCCCACGTGTAATGATATCGCTATAAAACCTCATTGTTTTTAGTTTTCTTAGTAATGTCTATAAGATTTTTTTAAATATAATCTATACGCCTAATGTATTTGTTTGGACGTTTTCAAGTGGATAAACGTGCTAGTGTTTATTTTAGTCAACTTGCGCAACAATTAGTTTGGTGAATTGTTTTGCAAGATGGCATTATATTATAAATACATAAACAAAGAGTAACATATTGATTATTGACGTATATAAACGATCGCCCGCATAATAATTATAAATAACTCACGCCATAGCCGTTCTTATCTGAACGTGACAGATGCCAGCACGAACTTACTATAATAATTATGAAACTAAATTAGTGTTTATAAATTATATAATATAAGCATTTTCTTCATAGAGCTTCACTTTGGCTTGTTGTGAAATAAAAAATAAAAAAATAAGTATTTTGCATTAGTTTGTAACTATGGATATTAAAAAATAAATTAAAAAAAAAACTAACTTTATAGCTCGACTGGAAAACATTTGGAAACATTGGAACTTCCTGATATTTTCTTGTCCGAAATGCTTCAATGACTGATGACCAAAGTCAAAAAACGTGCAAACGTTTTCAAAACATGGCCGTTTATTACAGAAAACTAAAGAGTTAATTAAATGATGTAGAACAAGATACGTTCGGTGTAACTTTACATAATCGAATCACAAAAGAGACAATTCGTAAAGAAAATTAAACTACTCGACATATCTCAGCAAGACGGGGAGCTGATGAGGGGAGCAGGATGAGGGGAGATGTTGAATTGTTTATGGCAAAGGCTTTAGGGCACATAGTTTAACGCATCAGTTGTAATTAGGGTCAAAAGACGAAATGTACAAAGCATTATAGCAGATTTTCTTTAAATCGGACAGCAGACAACCGTACCATAATTATCTATTCAGAATGTTTTGGTCACACAGATGGATAAACTAGAAGCGTATAAAAGACGTGTGCTGTGTGGCTACGGCACCAAAGATTAGCTACCCCTGTCTTCCCGTGGGTATCGTAAGAGGCGACTAAGGGATAACAAGGTTCCACTACTACCTTGGAACTTAAGAAGCAGTAGTGTGTTTGTACCAGTTCTGGCTCACGAGCCAGAACTGATACAAGCGATCGGCCCTCATCGGCTGACGATTGGACGACCGATCCTAAAAAAAAAAAAGAAAAAAAAAAGAAAAAAACGAACAAAAAAGGTTTTGGGGTCATCTAAATCGATTGCACGCATCCATTTTGTGCTAACTCTAGTCTCAGTTATACAAGCGGTCGGCCCTCATCGGCTGACGATTGGACGACCGATCCTAAAAAAAAAAAGGTTTTGGGGTCATCTAAATCGATTGCACGCATCCATTTTGTGCTAACTGAGACTAGAGTTAGCACAAAATGGATGCGTGCAATCGATTTAGATGACCCCAAAACCTTTTTTGTTCGTTTTTTTCTTTTTTTTTTCTTTTTTTTTTAGGATCGGTCGTCCAATCGTCAGCCGATGAGGGCCGACCGCTTGTACCAGTTCTGGCTCGTGAGCCAGAACTGGTACAAACACACTACAGCCCTGCGGTCACCAACCCGCCTGCCCAGCGTGGTGATTATGGGCAACACATCATGGAAAGATGAATTCCTTTTTAATATTTGACTAATAAAAAAAAATTACTGGCACATTTTAACATAAATATTAATTAAATATGATTTAATTTTATGAACCAAAAATAGTAGATAAGAAGTTATGCGTGTAACGTTTATACCAGATTTTTCAAATATGTATATCATAAAATAAATTAATAACGGAAACGGAAGCTTGTGTTTATTAGATATTTACAGCGAACCCTCAAACAAAAGGTCACTGTATTAACGTAATTATCTAATATCGATTACACACCGTTCCACAGTTGAACTCGATTAATATTCAAATTGTATCCAGAACAAACTAGATCCGCTCGTAGTAAAACAGAATTGTGTTACTTATCGTTCAATTTGTTTCAGGTAATTATTTTAGCGATTATGGTTGATAATATTATTTTCGCAATGTGATTAAAATTTACTGAAAAATCATACTTCGGATTTGCAAGTGTTTTTAAATTTATTTAGACTTATTAGGTATTACTTTATTATGTAAATTCTTCATATGCCAATTGAGAAAGCAAATATAAAAAATGCATAAAACTGATACTCATACTGTTTTTGTAATAAATTTCTGTAAATTACATCTATGTTAACTTATGTTTTATCATTTACGTGAAATCCTACTGCTAATTACAACATGACTCGAAAGGTATCTGTTTGTAATAAAGTTTTTAATTGACTTGTTATAAATTATTATAAAAAAAATGTTTTGATTAAGCCAAAAATGCTAAAGTTTAGTCAAACATTTTAAAGCGAAAGCGTCTGAGTCTAACTGCGCAGTAAAGTCACTTACGACTTTAGAACTTTAGACTTTTACGACGAGAAATTTAGAATTTTAGTTTTAATAAAACTAACATTTTATTGCTGTTAATAAATAAAAAGTAATTAATAAGTCCTCAAATAATTACTTCTCGTCTCCTATAAAATAGAGTGGCACTTAAGCAATTCGAAATATTCTTCGTGGATAAAAGCCATCCCAAATTTTGCTTCTTGTTTGTGACGAAAAAATAATACTTTTGTTTGTTGTGTGTAGTTTGTGAAACGTGAGAATTTATTGAGACTTTAGTGAGTCTGTGAATATTATTATGAATCTTTTGATCATTGAATTCGACATGATAAACTATTTATCGAATTCAATATTCATTCTTTAGGAACTTCGTAGACAGTGACTAAATTGAAGATTTAATAATAAAATAAATAAGATTGTATTGAATAGAGAAGAATTTCACTGGAATTTATAAAATACAATTTAATTGTGAGAAGAGTCAGAGTAGGATGTTTAGCAAGTGTTAAAAAGTTAGCCGAGAAAGAAGAAAGGAAAGAAAGAAAGAAAATTAAACTGATAGAAAAAAAACGGCCAAGAGCGAGTCGGGAGCCGGCACCAAATCAACTGGAATATGAAACCATTGACAAATAGATCTACAAAAAAACTCTTACCAAGTTGAATCAACATATTTAGTGCATGTCAGAAAAATTTACCATAGTATCAGTCTTTGATAGTGAAATTGACAATAATACCGAGGGAAACGTTATAGCGAGCTTACTTATGGTCACTGCACTGGCTGTTGCGCTGGCAGTTGCGGGTTCGATTCCCACTCACGACATACATTTGTATTGGCATTGTAGATGTTTGTCGTGGTATGTACGTTTGTTCTTAAAACACTACTGGGGGCCGTGGAGTGTTTATTTATTTATTTACAAAGAGAGAGTTTGTGTCATTCTGGAAAGAGATACATTCCATCGAGTAACGATTAAGTAAGAACGCATAGTATTGCTTTTTATAATATTTTCTCTAAGCTGATAATAATACTGTCTTATTTACTTTGATAAATTAGTGGGTAATTTTGTGTAAGTCAAAAATATATGTTTATTGTCTTGATAAATAATGACGTGGATTTTTTCCAAAGACCAATTTTTACGTGGCACGAAAATATTACCAATTTAGAGGCAGAAACAAAAGTTTTTTCTTTAAGGACAGTTAAAGATACACATTTTTTTTACCTGGGGAAAATCCATCATGGATACCCTCCAGCGCGGGGCGCCAGAGGGTTATGTCAGACTCCTACTGACTAAAAACCACCACGTGTGAGCATTTGTCCGCCTGGGTGGGGCGAGATGGGGTCGCGCTAGCATTCGCCACCTAGTTAAAGATACTCCTAAATTAGCTGCAATACTTGTACATGGTTTTCGTGGTTTAATTGTTGCATAAGAAGAACGACATTAATTATTCCTACATTTTGTGCAAGGGCATAAAAATGAGAATGCTTGACAGCAAAAAAGAGGGCTACAAAAGTAAATGTCCTGCCATATCTTTAATTTTATCTTCTTTTAATAAAAAAAAATTAATATTATTCTTAAAAGTAAAAATGTTTTAATGATATAGGAAAGGCTAAAAACATTGTTCACGGATTACAAAATCCGTCATTCGATTAATTACATTTATAAAAGTCTATAAAATACTATTAACAGGGCAATGGATCCAATTTGAAATGTCAATAAGAAAAACAATAGAAACGCTTGCTAACATTTTGCTGCGGAAAAGTCCTGGTGAGTAAACAATGGCTAACTTCCGACCGCTATCTGCTATGAGTGCACGTGCTTTGTTCTTCAAAATTAGAACAAATAAGAACCGTTCTCATGTATGATAGCGCAGAAAGTGTGTAAAGTAATACTTGTTATTAAATTGCATCTTGTTTTCCTACGTTTGTACCAAAGTGTATTAAAATTTTCTGAAAAAGTTAATTTGATTTACTGTTAACAAAGGTTAAACAAAATTATGAGTTTTACACCAACTTTTATATTTTTACGGGTAGATATTAATAATGCCTAGAAATAGTATTATTTAAAAAGTAACCTATAAACCGAAATCCTAAACTTAATAATAATAATAATTGTAAGGTACAACTGGAAATTATTTTGTAGAAATAATTTTTTATCTTAGTGCAGTGTTATTAAGTCATAAAAATTAATTACTAGTTACAGTTTTATTTAATTTATTATTTTATGTACGTAACAATGATGTATACACACATTAAGCGTATTATATATATATATATATATATATATATATATATATATATTGATATTTATATAATATACATATACATATTTACAATTCACAACTTAAGAACTAAATATTTACAGATAGTTTTGGTATAAATCATGTCCGCGTGGAATTGTGCCAAGAATGCTGGCAGCATTTCCCCGTTGAATCGCTATGCCGATTCTCTGGGCAAAAAATGCACCAGCCCTCTTCTCACCACTGGAGGCAATAAGGCGAGGTGTTATCTCATTTAAAATTTTTTTAGCACTGCTACTCCAAGGTCCAAGTGTTTGGGTGTCATCTGCTACGCGGATGACACCCTCGTTTACTCTCGGGGACGAGACTACAAGGAGGCGGCGCGGCTCGCCGAGGTCGGACTCGACCTCGTGATCAGCCGCATAAAGAGTTTGGGGCTTCGTGTCAGAATTGACAAGACCGAAGCCCTCCTCTTCCGCGGGACCGGACGTAAGGGACCCCCACCGGGGGCTACCCTGCAGATCGGAGAGGGGAGGGTCAGGATGAGCTCCCAAATCAAATATCTGGGGCTCATCCTTGACGGAGGGTGGACCTTCGGCCCACACTTCGCTGTGGTGGGACCGAAGGCCGTGAAGGTGGCGAGTGCACTGGGCAGACTCCTCCCGAACCTCGGAGGACCCAGCGCCGCCTGCAGGCAGCTATATTCCGGAGTCTGCCGGAGTATGGCGACGTACGGTGCCCTGGTTCGGGCGGATCGCTTCACTGCGAGGAATAAGGCCGCGCTGCGGTCTGCGCAGAGGATCATCGCGGTGAGGGTGATCCGGGGGTACCGTACGGTATCGTGGGCTGCAGCTACTGCTCTAGCCGGCGATCCCCCGTGGGAACTCGTGGCGGAGGTCCTTGCCGAGACCTACTTATACGTCTCGGGCAGGAGGGCTCTCGGTAAGAACCCCACGTTGGACGGGATCCTACGGATGCGCCGGATGGGGCAAGAAGCACTAATGCGGAGGTGGGGGGAGGACCTGGCGGAGCAGCCGTATGGCACACGCGTAACGGCTGCCTTGCGCCCGGTCCTTGAGCGGTGGATGCGCCGTAAGCGCAAACCCCTCACCTTCCATCCGACGCAGGTTCTCACCGGGCACGGCTGCTTTGGTGAATACTTGTGTCGGACGGCCCAAAGGGAGCCGACGACTGGATGTCACGATTGTGACGTGGCGGTGGACTCTGCCCAGCACACCCTCGAGGTGTACCCGAGATGGGCGGCGCTACGTCGCGATCTGACGATAGTCCTCGGAGGGGACTTGTCACTGCTGAGCGTTATCACCGCGATGCTCGGCGACGACGAGTCCTGAAAGGCGATGGTCTCCTTCTGCGAGACAGTAATGTCCCAGAAGGAGAACGACGAGCGGATGAGAGAGGGGGCCGCCGACGAGGCCTCCGTCCGCAGGCGACGAACGGGGGTGCGTGGGAGGCGCTACTTAATGCGTTTCCAGTAACGCCCCTGTGCCCATGTCGGGCCGGGATGGGAACCCGGTCCTGCTAGACATGGCGTCGTCGGGATTGTTCAGAGGTGAGCCGGACAGTCCCTATGGAGGAGAAGTCTGGTCTTTTCGCCGAGGCCAGTCTGTCGCTGGAGGGATCCTGTTGCCTGAGATCCGTGACCCTCCAGTTAAAGTGGCTGAAGGCTCCTGTAGGGATTTTGGTCGGTAGTGAACCCCTAAGTGCTGAAGCCGACATACGGTCTAGGAATCTGGTGATATCCAGGATGCCCGGGTAGGCACCCGGGCATCCTGGATATCACCCGTAAATGGGTTACCCTGCGATATCAAAAAAAAAAAGGTCCAAGTGTTTCGACTGCAAACGGCACAAAGATGTAATTTGGAATTAGTGAAGAATATTTGTGTATATAATTATAATTTTATTTAATATAATTTTATTTAATATAACTTTATTTAATATTATAAGTACTAAATGTGCATCTATTTTAATATTTTGTAATAGAGTTTTCTTTTTGTTTTATATCATACTAAAAACCCTTTTTCCACTGACCAACTTTGAGACTTGCAAGAAATAACTTTTTTATGGATAATAATATTATATATTAAATAAAGCTAAATTAAAATAAAAAAATAATTTGAATACTTGCATGTGTAAGTGAATTTGATGAAAAGGCATATTCTGGCGTTTTTAAAATTTAAAATAACGTAAAATTTCCGCATCAAAATGTCTAACTTTACTTTTATTGACTGTTACACAGCGATGAGAACACGTGTTGCTCAGGAGACGACTATCGATTAAAGTTCAGTGGAAGAGTTCAGCATCTGTTTTTGGTACGCAGAGAAAATTCCTTATGTCTTTGTATATTTTGACAGGTGTTCTTAGTAGTTTTTCCGTAATAGTCGGATACCGTTTTCATAATCATTTCCTTGTTGAGGATCGTAGGAGGGTTATAAGATACTTTTAATCTCAATTAAATACCTATGAAATGTATTTGGCCTTGACTGTATATATAATTATATGTTTCAGTTCTGTAATTATTATTATTATTATTTGTCTTTCAAAGTTAAAAGTGTATCTAAGCCCTTGTACTTTAAAATTAAATTCAAAACTAACTCGAATATATTTGTATTCAACTCAATCGTAGCTGACATTAAATTACATTAAACTGTTATGTAAAACTGTAAGTAATCCCGTTTTATTACTTGAAAAATTTTTCACATAAATATGTGCATTTTATATGAGTTTCTGTTGAATAAACCAAAAGAAATATTATTTATACCACTTATTCTATAGACATTAAAATTCTCTGCAAGCAATCTCGCAGCTGACAGTACTTTAGAAAAATCTGTTGAAAAATATTCTTAAGCGGACAGGCGACTATGCGGATGTGCAATTTCATATAAAACCGCTCCAGAGCTTAAATAGAAATATTATAATTGAGCAACTAACGCAAATGACGCTTAATTTAAGAACTGCGCTTCACACTGTGGTATGTAGTAACATTTTTATTCATTCTCTTTATAAGCTGTGTTGCTTAATAATTCCTTTTATCGTTTGCTAGACATTTCCTTCTCTTATTGCTGTTGTAGTATTAACAAAGCTAAAAATGGCGAATGTTAATTCAGTTAAGAGTTTTGGTAAGATCAAAAATTGTGTTTGCTATCAAACAAGAAAAAAACTATAATTTACACCTATAAGTAAATAACATCATCAACATAGGAAGTCGAACAATAGTCAAATAAATACGCATTATTTTGGATAACTCAAAAACTCATTCGATTTCGAAAACTCACACGTCCAATCTCGCTTAAAACAAAATTGGATCATACATGACAAGCACCAGACCTCAATGAAAAAAAAAAAACATTAAAATTGCTACACTTATAAAAAAATATTAATTAACACACATGAAAAACAAACATAAGTATTTATTGAAATCTAATGGATATTTGATCATTTTAGATCAACCGTAAGTCGTATAACTATTTTATTAAGTCAACGTCAACATGAAAAGAAAAAACCCCTTTCAGCTGAACTCTTCAAGGTATCCAACTGGGGCCGTTAATCAAAATTAGAATTTAATTAACTCCTTTGCCAGCTTTTGAAGATTCATTGAATCCAAGGGAAAGTATGTTTTAACCCCATCAAGATTTTACAAAGACCATTTTTTTTACGGTAAATTAATTTTATAAATTGGTCCAACGATTTACAGAAGTAGTTTAACAAATGTCCTGTATAAGAATTTGAATACTTTTATTTTTTGTATTTATAATTTATAATTTAATGCGGGTCACCAACCCGCCTACCCAAAGTGGTGACTATGGGCAAAATACATGAGTTCGCACCGTACTATCAGGCGCAAACTTGTCATTTGTCGAACAGTAGAATGCGATAGGCTGAAGTGATGATGATGATGATGATGATGATGATGATGATGATGTTGATAATTTATAAAGAAACTAGCAGTTATTCACGGCTTCGCTCGCATATAAATCAATAGTATTTACAAAGAGGGACTAAACTAGTACGTACATAATCATTATGTTATAGCAATTTACGACGTCCGGCATTAGACGGCATTTACGGTTCACCTTTTGTGCGCTAAACCTAACAGACTTCTCGCAGAACTTCTTCTCGATCACCATTCACAGAACAGTCGAGCGATAAACAGCCTCATTAGGTCTTCCTTAGCCATTTTAGGGAATATCACAGAATTTCCGCAAACGAATGCATAATTATTTATGTTATATGCAAACAAAAACTTAAAATTAAAATTTTATGCTTTTAAAATTTATTGCTTATTACAGAGTTTATTTACTTCCGATACGATATGGAAACATTTAAGATATATTGAAGCGTGACAATACATTAAAACCGGACTATTTAGTTATTTATTTATGGCTAACCTGGTCTAAGAAAGGTTAAACTAATACTAATAATTTTAAAAGCAGTCCAGAAGATAACTAGATAGCCTTAACTGTAATACGGCAGCTGGCATAGACGGGATAAACACTAAAGTTATCAAAAGCATTAAAACATTAATCCTTTCCAATCTTACCAATTGTATAAATAACTGTCTGGAACGTGGCATCTTTCCTGAAAATCTAAAAATGTCCAGAGTTACTCCTATTTTTAAGTCAGGTAGTAAAAATGACCCTGGAAATTATCGCCCTATATCAGTTCTATTTATTTTTTATTTATTTATTTATTCTTAATGTACACCAAAATACAGACACATATAAAGAAAGATACAATACAAGATGTACAAAGGCGATCTTATCGCTAAATAGCGATTTCTTCCAGATAACCTTTGGGAACTGGACACGATACAGCAGCGGTTAGAAGTGTGCACAAATTAAGGAGGAAAAATCAATAATAAATAGATAAAAACTACGATATGATAGACTTACATAATTATTAAAGAAAAAAAAAACATATAAATAAGTAAATATTTTAGTGTATACTATATAATATACATATACACACACATAAACATACATACACACATACATACATACACATATAAAAATATATACATATATACACACACACACATAAATATATACATATATGTACACTTAAAGTAAACTATAAATCGCGACAGTTATGACTTAATGAGCGACATATAATGCTTTTTAAGGCGTTGCTTGAAGCAAGCTTGTATTGGAGCTTGTTTTATTGAAAGCGGAAGAGAGTTCCACAGACGGGCAGCATTAACAGTAAATGAATTGGAGTAGAAGGAGGTAGAATGGGGAGGAATTTTCAGAAGCAAATTGGATTCAGATCTAAGGGACCGCTCATGGGAATCGCAAAGAAACGTAAACCGTTCTTTAAGGTAATGAGGGGCATTAGGATTAAAAAGAACACAGTAGAGTAGAGTAAGTACATGGGTATTCCTGCGAAGGCGAATTGGGAGCCACTTGAGTTTACTGCGAAAATCGGAGACGTGGTCATATTTGCGAAGACCAAATATGAACCTTATACAGAGGTTTTGAAGGCGCTCAAGCTTATTTAGTTGCTCCTCTTTAAGATCCAGAAAACACGTATCTGCATAGTCAAGGATTGGTAAAAGTAGTGATTGTGCCAGCGCAATTTTGGTAGGCAAGGGAAGAAAGTACTGGAGTCGACGGAGTGAACCGACGGCTGCAAACAATTTCCGGCTTAGCTCAGTTAATTGACGTGACCAAGAGAGATGACGATCGAAAGTTATTCCTAGATTTTTCACTTTATCACTGACGTTCAAAACAACTTTGTTGAAGAGTACAGGAGGTAAAAGTAACCAATCAATGCTACTGACTAGTTTTGGACTACCCAGGATAATCACTTGAGACTTAGCAGGATTAACTTTTAACCCGTACGCTTTACTCCATTTAAAAATAAGGTCCAAGTCATTATTTAGTTGCTGGATACTCGTGGGTAGATCAGCCAGCTTAGAGTGAGTGTATATTTGAAGATCGTCTGCATACAGGTGATAGAGAGAAGATAAGTTGGTAGTTACTGAATTTATAAATAAAGAAAAAAGAAGAGGAGACAACACGCCACCTTGCGGTACGCCAGCAAATACGTTAGCCCAGTCAGAGAAAGTATCTTGAACTTGCAAACGCTGCCGACGCCCATACAAGTAGCTTTGAAACCAGTCAATTACTGGTGGAGATATGTTAAAGGAACCTAACACAGACAACAGTATATCGAAGTCCACAGTATTAAAGGCATTACTAAAATCAAGTAAAGCCAGAACCGTAAGTTTTCGATCGTCCATTGCGTGTCTGATGTCGTCAGAGATTTTGACAAGTGCTGTGACCGTGCTATGACCCCTCCGGAAGCCGGATTGAAATGGATTTAGAAGATTGTTTAAGGAAAGAAATGATGTTAACTGTTGGTGAACAAGACGCTCTAGAACCTTGGACAAGAAAGGTAGGATAGATATTGGGCGGAAATCGGAGAAGTCAGATGGATTGGATTTCTTAGGTAAAGGAATAATATGGGCGTTTTTCCAACAGGAGAGAAAAGTACTAGATGCGAAGGAATAGTTAAAGATATGAGTTAAGGCAGGAACGATATAGTCAATGATAGGAAGGATCATTTTTCGGCTAATGGAGTCACAGCCCTCAGCATTGGAGCTGACAGCAAGTACATGCTCTTTAACACCACACTCAGATAATTGACTAAAGTTAAAAGATGAAAACTCAAAAGGCTGAAAGTTTCGTAATAGTATTAGATTTAGTGGTACTATCGATAGTACATGAGTTAGTAAAGTAACTGTTAAGGCCATTAATGTCAATAGAATTTGTAGGAATGGATTGCTTGAGTTTGCCAACTCCGAGTGACTTGAGGAATTTCCATACCTTGGCACAGTCTGCTTCCTCGAGGACAGATTTATGGATATGGCGTCGTTGTGCGTCTCTACAAGCCATGTTGCAGCGATTTCGAACCTTCCTATACCTCTCCAAATTTTGTGAGTTCGGATCGGACTTGTACCTCGCTTTAGCCCTGTTTCTCTGCTCCTGCAAAGCTTTGATCTCGTCAGTCAGCCAAGGAGCAGGAAGATGCTTGATACGAACAGGGCGTATAGGGGCGTGAATATCGAATAATTTGATGAGAAGGGAATTGAAATTTGATATTGTTTCATCAACCCCAGACGCGTTAAATACCGTCGACCAATCAATCCCGGCAGCATCCTCACGAAGTCTGTCCAAATCCATGCCACCAAAATTACGCTGCAGAAGGATCCTTGACTTTGCTCTAGGGGGTCTTAATTTATATGAAAGATATATGAGATCATGGTAGGAGAATGCGTTGGCTGAGGATTGACCATGCTTTTCAACATGGTCAGGTGAAGAAACAAGAATAAGGTCTAGGAGGGATGGAGCACAGTTAGGAAGGTAGTGGGTAGCTTGCAAGGGTAGAATATGCATATTGACAGAATTAACAAGGGAGTAAAGACGTGAAGATCTCCCGTCGCGTTTAAGGAGGCAGGTATTAAAATCCCCCATCACCACCGTATGGCTATAAAGAGGCGTATACATTTCCAGAAGGTTTTCAAATGAAGCAAAATAATCGACAGTTAGTGATGGGTTATAATATACGCCCAAAAGCAACTTGGTATGTGAAAGAGTGATTTCGACAAAGAGATGATCAGGTCCATGTCCGTCACAGGATATTGAATTACTAATGATTGTATAAGGAATATAAGGACGAAGGTAAATGGCAACGCCTCCCCCTGGCCGACCTATACGATCACTTCGTATGAGATGAAATCCAGGGAGGGAGTAGGAAGTAGAATGTAAGCAAGGTTTGAGCCAAGATTCAGATACCAAGATCGCATGAACATTGTTACTTTGAAATGTAGATAATAAGTCAGGATAGTGAGCGGGAATACTTTGCGCATTAATATGTACTATGTTTAGGTTTTTAGATACGTCGCGAAAGTGTGATTCGAGATTATCACTAAGAGATGGTAAGCTGTGGAAACTAGAGTCATTACTGTGTACTTCGGTAGAGGAAGAAAAGGAGTGAAAAGAGTTGTCGCTGTCATTAATTGCCATTGACGATAAATAAAATAAATTAAAATATGTACAATTATAAAAATAAAATAAATTTTAAAATTAATAAATGATTAAATATATAATAAATTAATATAAGCATGTAAATAAAAGATTATAAGCATCTAAGGTACCGTGCAAACGCCCGCCAGCTATTGGAAAAAAAAAATTATACACTTAGTACATAACAAGTGAAAGACGATGACAGATTTAATAAAGCAAAACCACATAATTAATAAAGATCGAGAGAAAAATCATAATAAAAATTGATAAATAAAATTATAATGATAAAAAAAAAGAAAAAGAAATAATAATTAAATAATGTAGTAAGTATTTAGTAGTATATGCACTGTCGAAGCGTAGCGTAGTGGAAAGGAACACATGATATGATTTCCGAATCACTGACACATCTGTCATTGTCAGTGTCGAACAACAACAGTAGTAAATTAAGAAGCCTAAGAATATTAAACAAAACAAACACGAATTATAAATATACCGTAAAGTAAGGATGTAAATAGAATGAAGTTAAACAAATTTTTTGAATACCGCCACAAGAAAATAAAGAACAATGCTGAAAGGTATACAATTATTAATAACAATAAAATATAACAAGGGGAAAATAGAAAAAAAGTCTTAAGGTATTACTTTTGTTTTGCGATTCTTCTCGTGCGCGAGGCTGGTCTCTTTAGGTCGACAGTCTTGGTCGATGCGGTCTTCTCAAGCAACGGAGATTTCTGAGGTGTTGAGCAGGAGATGCCTTCAAGGTCTGAGAGGCACTCGGCTTTGTGACGTACACCATTCGCCGCAATAATATGTATGATGCCATCTCGAGTCCAGCAGTTGACTACTCCAAAGCGTTGTCTTGCCTCTAAAAAGACCTCATGACGAGACCTGGTCAAAAACTCGGACAGAGTAATCCCGGTACCCTTAAGCTTAGTCTTGGCAAACCATACCATATCGTGAACTGCGACATCCGTAAATTTGACAACAACCGGTCTGGGCTTTTTGTCTAAGGGACGACCTAGGCGGTAACATGTCTTAATGCTGGTACTCGCAAAATTTGTAAGATTGAGATGGTCCGCAGCAATGGTGGTAATTTTAGTAGTTAAATTTTCAGATTTCTCTTCTGGGATGCCATTTATTAGGAGCATTTTGCGCCTGTTCCTCATTTCAAGGCGATCCAAGTCCTTAGCCAAAACCTCGACTTGCCGCTGTAAAGCATTCAATGCCGAAACAACAAATTCCTTGAATGAAGTGAACTGTGAAGCCAACGAAGATGTAGACTGTGGCGAGTGATTCTGCATTCCCTTCTGCATATCCTTCTCAAATTCGTTCATTCTATTGTTGAACGACACAGCCAATGATGAAATTGAATCCTTGATGGAGTCCATTGTTAGTGATATAGTGAAAATTCAATGTGGACAATATTAGTTGGCAGGTAGCACGGTATGATATTACATAAAATGCATTCAAAGTCCGACTAAATAAAGTTTATTAAATTATTTTCGATTTAAAATTAAGAGCACTATGTTCTTCCTGTCATCTCTAAAATTTTTGAAAGATTTATATATAATCGCTTGGAAATATACTTAAATTCTAACAATATGATATCACATAATCAGTATGGTTTTCGAAAAAAGTCAAATACACTCTCGGCTACAATAGACTTAATTACAAAACTTAAAGTAAATATAGACCAAAGAAGAATAGCTTTAGGTATATTTATAGACTTAAAAAAGGCATTTGACACCGTAAGCCATGAACTACTTTTAGAGAAAATTACAAATTTAGGAATAACTGGTAATGCATATAGTTTACTCAGATCTTACCTATCAAACCGTAGGCAGGTGGTTAAAATTGGAAATTATGTGAGTGAACCGAAACCAGTTACATTTGGCGTCCCTCAGGGATCAATATTGGGCCCCATGTTATTCCTAATATACATAAACAGCATAAATGACGTGGGTTTAAAAGGCAACGTAACTTTGTACGCTGATGATACATGTCTTTTTTACTTTGGCAGCTCAATACATACAATTATAACAGATGCACAAAATGACTTAAATTTACTTAATAAATGGTTTCAATATAATCTTCTTACTTTGAATACTTTAAAAACGAAATATATTATATTTAAAGCTAAAAATAAAAACATTCCCAACTATCAACCCCTTAAAATAAATAACGCAGAAATTAATAGAATTGACCAGGAACGATACTTAGGACTCACACTGGACAGTTACTTGACATGGACACCACATATCGAAAAAGTTAGAAAAAAACTTATATCCCTAACTGGACTCATACGTAGTGTAACAAGATGTCTTCCACAAAAAGTTCGCAACCTCATTTATAACGCACTTGTTAAACCCCACATTGATTATTTGGTTGAAATCTGGGGCGCAGCAGCAAATACCAATTTAAATTTAATACAAAGAGCTCAAAATAAATTATTAAAGGTACTTAATTATAATTACTTAACGCCTACGAAAAAATTATACGAGAAAACTAAATTATTGAATGTTACACAAATATACACGTACAATACTTGTTTATTAATAAGAAAAATGTTAACGAAAAATATACATACACAAATAAATTTCACTAAAAAAATGCAAGTACAAAAAATTCTCTTGAGGAGCGCGAATAACCTTATATGTCGAGCACCAAGAACGAACTACGGTGCAAAAAATATCTTGTTTCAAGGCGTGAAATTATATAATAAAATTCCGAATGATGTAAAGAACTCACAATCATTACAAACATATAAAAAACGTTTAAAACATTATATAATAAACAATTGCTGAATAAAATAAAAATATTATAAATATAAAATATTTATAATAATATATAAAATAACAAATAACTTAAGTGCCCTGAAATGCCATGCCACTTCTGGTCTGTGTGTGATCTGTGTATATTCCACGCATTCGATCGCTGTGTAAACTGATTGTTAAATTTCTACCCACTTTAGTTTTATTTTTTCTTTTGTGTTGGACTCGCAGTAATACTATGTTATAAACTACAAATTGTTTATATAGTTGAATTTCTCATGTAATTGAATTTGTTGTAATTCTTTATGAGAATAAAGTTTCTATAACCATAAATGTAGATTCATGCAAAAATAAGGCGCAATTTCATACAAAATGTCAATGATTTTGTTATAAGTAATTTTACCTTAGATTTAAAGAAAACTAAATTTTATATTATTCGATAATTATTAGATTAAAAAAAAAACGTGTTTGTGGTTCTATAGAGCCTATATAAAAAGTTTCAAGTCTTTAATGACGGATTTCCATACAAATTTCATCCCCCATTTCACACGCACAAGGTCAGTTCAGCACACAAAAGCTGAAACACGGACTTATTCATTTTTAATCAGTAATCCAGAATTAACTCTCTCCCAAATTTTATTTTTAAGCGTTGGCGTTTTTGAGTTTTCGTGAAAAATCAATGACTGAACGATTTTTTATATAAAACTGTTGAGTTAATCTGTTAAATGCCAAAAAATGTATCTATCCTAGATGAATACAGCTAGCATTTATATAAAATATACAGTCGATTTTTGATATGCTATTAAAAATTGTTTAGAATTCCCTAATGTGTGGGTAACACAAAAGTAAATTGTACGAATTTACCATAATATTATATATTGACACTAATTTTTTATGTATATATATATATATATATATATATATATATAAAATTTATTAAAATGCAAGGTGTTATACAATTCTATGACGAGTGATTTTACTTTACACACTTTCTGCATTATCATACACGAGATCAGTTCTTATTTGTTTTAATCTTGAAGAACAAAGCACGTGCACTCATCGTAGACAGCGGTCGGAAGAGAGAATTTGTGTACTTTCCAAGACTTTTCCTCGGCGCTTGCAATATTTTAGCAATCGCTTAAATTCTATTGTTCTTGTCGTTGACATTTCAACCTGAATATTTCCATTGTCCTACTAATTTCAGACATTTATAAACGCAGTTCAGTTGTGGATACAATTTTAGCGTTCCTTATAACAGTTAATAATTACTTTGGTTGGTTTAAAATAATTTTAAATAGGCCAATAAACACACACTCTCATTTACAACCAAAAATTAAAATATTTTATTAATAAAAATAAAAATAAAACTTATTTAAATTAAATCGAGAAGCTAAATATATCACAAGTGTAAATAAAATTAGCTTGATACACCTACGATGTAAGATTTAAAAATGTAAAATTTGATATTTATAAATATTCTTGTAAATTTTTTATGTTTTTTACCACTATGATTGCAAACAAGAATAAGTTCCTTCTATACGTAGAAACATCACACGCGCGTTGCCCCCTCTTATAGCCTTTTCACGCCCCTGTTGAAGAACCTCTGCATTCCACGACTGGAATTGTTAGAGAATCTTCTTTCGAAAAAGCATTGTACAAGGCCAATTTGTTTCAGAGGTGTCAGAATGAGTATCTGTACATTACGAGCGGCGTGATGATTTTATTATGAGGTTGTGGCATCCCGTCACACAATTCCTTGAAACATAACCATTTTTTTCCTTTTTATCAGGAACGTTTGTGGCCTCTTGTTTACTTTAATGAAATAAAAACTATAGAATATCAATGACGTTTCTTTATCTATATTAATTAAGTACCATTATTTAGTAGAAAACTTAAAATAGATTTGGGCAGAATCGTAATTTCTTGTTCGGGACTTATTGTTTGCTTTATCTATAAATTTATATGTCCATATGTTATATTTTTAACTATAGAATAGCAATCGAACTTGCTTCCGCTTGTTCGAAAGAAACAAAAAGTGCAATAACTGAGCAAACTTCCTATTGATTAAAATAGGACACAAAAGTTCAATAAACAAACAATAAAAATCTATTACAAAGATTGTCTAAAAATCGAAAACTTAACTCTCTTGAATCCATCAATCCGAACACTGTCTAACACGTTAATGGTCCATGCAAACGAATCCACGAGTATACTGTAACGAATTCAATCGTTTGTCAAGTGTGAGACAGCTAATTTGTCTGGCATGAGAACGCGTCTCCGATTCGGGACCCTATAAATCTAATAGCTATAGAGTGCCAGCGAGCACGTGAAACGTAATGCCATGGGCGGCTCATAAATTTGGTAGCAAGCGGCCTTCATCGCTGTTCCGGAATTCTATTGTAACTAGTTCCCGTTTTTCAGATGAAAAACTTGGTGAGTTATGCACTCGCTGTGGTATAAGGTTGTTTGTTTCATATAACTGTATATATAATAGAAAATCTTTTCGTGATAAATTTCACTTCTCGAAATAAAAACATATAAATAATACTTTTGCAATATAAATGCTATCCCGGCTGTAATCGAAAACATTACTCGACTGCTTTAATAAGAGGACAAAAATTTTACCAAGACTTATGTTTACTTAAATGTACAGTGTAAACTTGCACTTGAATTAACTTGCACGTTATTTGAGCTCTGATAACGAAATAGGATATTGTACTTGTGTCTACAATCAAGTTAAGAACGAAGTAGATTATATTGCAAGTATGAAAAATATGTATATATCAAAATTCAGAGGATCTTCTTTCGAAATAGCACTGTACAAGACCATTTGGTTTCAAAGGTGTCACGGATAGTAACGAAAGTTTTTGTAAAAGAACTCACTATAGACGGCGCCACAGTCGCTTAGAACCGAAAAATCATCATCACCTAAAGGGTACATCGTTGCATAGCTTAATTGGCTAGAGCACCGATACGGTGTGTATGTGTATGTGTATGTGTGTGTGTGTGTGTGTGTGTGTGTGTGTGTATTCAACGGCTTTTAAAAATCGCTTAGCAAAAATAAATAAATATGTAATCACTCCTGTGCTGTTATATAAATCAGTAAAATGAAGTAATACTCAACCGTAATGCAGATATTTAAGAAAACTCTAATGTACTTTATAGCATATCGTTTATTCACCTATAATTTCGACGACGATAATTGTCAATTTCTAATGGAAGTAATATTCCTATAACAATAATATTAACTATAAATGGCAACCTATATGAGATTAAATATGACAATACTGTTAAATATCATTACAAACGTTTTTGGTTCAATGTTAGTAAAATTACTTAGTATAATAGTTAGTGTGTTTATGTTACTTTTCTCTTAGATATTAACCACTTTTTGGGTATAGGTCTCTTCAAACTGTTGCCATAAATTTCTATAACAGTTTCTTGTCATCCACTCCTTTCCTACCATTTTTATTAATTTGTACATTTATATTATTCTTTTACTTCGATGATTAATTAAATTTTATGTACAATGCAGCGTTGCAAGAATCAGTATAAAACTTACAATGTTAATTAGGACACAAAATTAAAGAAAATATTATAAATAAATACATTTATTATATAGCAAAAAAATAATAAAATTTATTTTTCAATGAGCGAACGCAACTTTTGCAAAAATTCAATAAATTAACGGCATTCGTTCCCATAATTGGTGTTACAGAATTTTATAACTTAATAATGTGTTGACAAACTTGTTAAAAGCACCAATTATAAACTTTTACAATATCTATAACATGACTTTTCTTATTATAATTAATAATTTAAAATATCTTAAACACATGCATTAATAATGAACCTTTATTAATAAATCTTGTGGTATTATTTTCTATGCAATACTCTCTTATTGAACAAGTAAACAAGTAGTAAATAGTTAGATTTTAGCGTAGTTAAAAGTATTGTAAGTTATTCTTAACTAAAACTAGCTGTACATTACCTAGACTTGTAATGTAACTAATATAAAAATGTAGTCATTTCCAAATTGTGTGTTAATTTTATTATCAAGACTTATTTATATTTTAATGCTATTTTGGCTAAGAAAGGAAACATTAACTTTATTTAAAAAAATATAGTAAAAGCTATTCTTTAATCTTAGCATGCTCGATAAAATTTCGCTCTAAGAGGTAAAATACAAAACGAATTGTGTCAATGCTGCTATTATTGCCAATAAAAGTATTTCGAAGTCTCCACACATCCAAGAATTACCTCCTCAATCGCTAACCGTGACCGGAACGCGTAACGCTTAGCAAACACTCGGCGGACACTCAATTTGTACCTATTGCCACCCTTTTACCGGGATAAAGGTTCTACGATATGGCACCCGATATCCCAGAAATATTACAATAACTTTATTTTATTTATTTATTCTTAATGTACACCAAAATACAGACACATATAAAGAAAGATACAATACAAGATGTACAAAGGCGATCTTATCGCTAAATAGCGATTTCTTCCAGATAACCTTTGGGTACTGGACACGATACAGTAGCAGCGGTTAGAAGTGTGCACAAATTAAGGAGGAAAAATCAATAAAACTTTGTTTTTAATAAACTTTGTTTTTTTTTAATACCTATTATTTACGTGTATTAATTAATTAAACACCATGTATTGTCAGAGATTAATTATTTATTAATTAAAAAAAATAATAGGCTGTTTCATTTTTCTAATATTAAAATAATACCACTCACTTTTTTTATAAGGGCATTTTTATAATAATCAATATTTATAAGTCCTAAGTTAATGTGTTTTGTGTTTAGACAGCAGTGACACCAGTCACCAAGCTTTATCATTACATAGTACAAAACAAAGTCGCTTCCCGCCGTCTGTATGCTTAGATCTTTAAAACTACGCAACGGATTTTGATGTGGTTTTCTTTACTAAATAGAGTGATTTCAGGGGAAAGTTTATATGTATAATAAATGCATAATATAGTAGAGGAACACTGATAGTTTTCGCAACCGTGCGAAGCCGGGGCGGGTCGCTAGTTAATACTAATTGTTAGTTTATATTAGTTGAAGATAACACAGGAAAGTATAAACCAAGTTAATATTTACTACACAAAATACTTTAACAACTTTAAGAGCTAGCTAAATATTTAAATTCGAATTTAATACGTGTTTTATTCGCCGTTAAAATATAACCGGTTCATTGAATATACGGATAAACGTTTATAATAGGGATTATTCAAATTGTTACTTTAAATGCCGTATACGATCGGAACGTTGGCGAATATTACTTTAAAATTTGCAAATTACGTATAAATACGGGTAATTATATAGTTCGTTAAAATATACCGAAGTTACATTTAAGTGAACAAGTAGGTATGGTACGGTTCGACAGCTGCTGTCATTATACTCTGGTCGCTCGGTAAAATTTTAATGCCGATTTTGTACGCGTAGGCTCTATAATAGGATTTACGAATTAAAAGAACTTTTAGCTCTGCAGCATATTAATTACTCATACGAAATTTTCACTTTAATGAAACTTATATTTTTATTTATTTTATAATTACACTTTAATTATTGTTACAAAGTCCGCGATATAAAATTATATAATTACTCTAGGGAACGTAGAGCTGTTAATACGATAATTCCGTCAATTACAAAATAAGATTCTCGTATATTATATTAACAGATGTTTTACGTGTTTTTGTTCAATATTCTTTTCTACAGCGTTTTTATCCTAGACCAATTTATTATGTAAATAGATGGTCTAGTACATTATTGTGTAATATTTCAGTTAATATTTTCAAATATACTATTATTAAAACATAAAAAAGCATTATTCTTTACCATAATAATCATTATTACAATAATATGTATCGCTTTCTTCTGCTGAATACAGACATCTCCAAGTTCGCACCAAACAAAGCACTACCTTAGAAATACATAGTTGAATTAATACAGTTTAACTAATAATATATTTTGATTACTGTTCTCATTTCATTAGTGAAATCAATCATACGTTAAAATGTTATTAAGCATAATGCAAGCTGTGTGGCTACGGCATTAAAGAATATAGCCACTCCCTCAATTCCCGTGGGTGTCGTAAGAGGCGACTAAGGGATAACACAGTTCCACTACCACCTTGGAACTTAAAAAGCCGATCTATGGCGGGATAACCATCGAACTGCTGGCTTTGAAATACACAGAACGAGGACAGCCAGCAGTGTCTTCGGTGCGACAAAGCTAGCCCTGCGGTCACCAACCCGCCTGCCCAGAGTGGTGACTATGGGCAAAACACATGAGTTCACGCCATTTTTGGCGCCAACTTGTGGAGGCCTATGTCCAGCAGCGGACTGTATTAGGCTGAAATGATGATGATGATGATATGCATAATATTTCGTAGAAATGTGTTGAATGTGTCAAAAGTCTCAAGTGAAATCTCTCGTGACCTAATTGATAGAGGATCAGGCGGACAGAACACAAACTAAACGGTTTGATTAACTCCTTTAAACTTAATACACAAGATATTTTATTTCGATAACTTTAAAATACTATCATTTGTCTATTTTTATAAAACATTACGAATTATAATTATAATAAAAATATTATAATGCTTTATCCGCTGGCTTTGTGACAGCTTAACGGGCATTAGTATTATAATATTAATACGTCAAATGTAATTTATTAGAACCGTTCACAATTACACGCTTATTGATTATATAGACGCATTTGAAACGATTGATTAACTGCAAATTAATTAATCCACAATAATTACTAGTAATAACCGCTAATTTGTATTAATATACGAAAATAACATACAATGTTTATTTTAATGATGCTTCAATGGAGATGGTATGAAATTTGGAAAAGAGATGTGCTAAAATAAAGTTAAATAAAAGGGATGGTCTTTTTTTCTTTTAAAATTACCAACAGCATTAATTTTATTAAATCTAAAAAAAAATATCTAAAGGATACATTATCTATTAAAATCCGTATTTAACGAACTTCTTTAAATTGAGAATGACTGTTTAAGAAATCACGTGATGTTGTTACGTAACAACAAGAAATATTTCGAAAATATTTATAAAATGTATAAATAAAGAATTTAATTTCCATCCTTATATAAATGGTGATAAAGGAATGGTATTGAGTCGCACGAGCGAGAATGCGACCGCGGCGGGTGCCAAGAGAATGCAATGTATGTGCAAATTGTTATTTCACCAAATAATTTCTACATTCACTAAGCCATAAATATTACTGCAATGAAAGAGAAATGGTTCATAATAAAAAAAAAATGTACCAATTTTAAATAAGAATAAGTAAATAGGGATTATCTTTGTAATGAAGTTAACTCTTCTCCAAGTTTTTGACTGTAACTTTGAAATGTATACATACAGTATTTAATATTCAAACCTTAGACTATTTCACTAATATGTCAATTTATGCTCTTTGATCGGATTACGAAACATCCCCATACATAAAAATTCTATATAAAAGTCCTAATAAATGGAGATCTCTAAAAAGATTAATCAAAATGTATGTATATATATTAGTTTCATTCATTTCTATAATTTACCGATTAACACATGTTGTGAGCACATATCTAGATTTACTATTTGATTAAGTACAGTCATAGGTTCGTAAGTTTTATAATAGTGTATTAGGTAGTGTACTAATAATTAATTTATCTTACAAAATAATCTATGCATTGGATAAAAACATTCAGTTCTTAAAGTTTAGCAATAATCATATGTTAAGTTCACGCTTAATATCTGACAACCTTATATAACTCTTATATAAATTGTACGCCCAAGTTTTGAAATATATTTTACTGTGTGAATATGTTTAAAAGTTTTATATGATTCATCATCATCCACAAAGGATTAGAATGCTGAATGACATATAAATTTTTGTTAGATCCAACTATCTCCTTTTTGATTCACCATTATTTTAAATCAGCCTTGTTAAAATAATTTCCCACAATAAGTGGCTTCTATTTAAATTAAAGCTTTTTGTTGATTTATTACACATATGCAGCCTTACATTTACGACAAGAGCTTACAAATATTTGCGACAATATATTTTAATGTTAGTACGTGTGTCATAGTCCTAAGTCAATACCTATTTGCGACATATAATTAATTATGTAATTAGCAAAGCTTTTGTATCATCAGTTTACTCTCCCCGGAATCTGAAGGTCAGCAAAAACATTGTCAGAAATTAGTAATTTTCTAAATCCGTTTACTGATTATCATTTTAAAGATAATTAGTGAAACAGGAATTTCGTAAATGAAAACAAGCCTAATAAATAAATAAAAAAGTTAAGTTAAAATATATTTAATTCCATTCATTTTAGCAACGTAAATATTTACTCTCCTGTACCGACCATTCAATTAAAAAGAGCAAAAATATCTTAAAATTATTTCGCTAACGAAAATAAGTTTCAATAAAAGTAGTATACTTCTAAGATTTACTCCACTTCGCATTTCTTACTTTGAAAGTTATAACAACGGACTTAGTCGAGTGTAAGTAATGCAGTTCGACTGCATTAATAAACTCCGGTAAGTTTTTTGGCAACAAAGTTCTAGCACTCCGCTAAAGACTATAATGCCTTTGTCAGACTGGGTGCACACAAATGCTATGCTAAATCGTCGCGTTGTAATGACAAACGGCATATTGTAATGTGTGTTATATACGATAAATAAAATAATTCAAAATATGTATGTTATGTATATATCCAGTTAATGGTAAAATTTTAACGAAACTAACACGTCTACTACATCTGTATACGATTGTAAAATAAAAAAATTCTTCTGTGAAACTTTTTTGCATTATTCTATAATAATAATAATTATTTTAATTTCAACTAGCTTCAAACATTGAAGAACAGACTTATCTTTCTTCCACTTTTGGGAAACTTTATTAGAAGTCTCAACTCAATATATTTTAAATTTGGATTTTCCTGATAAGTATCAGACGCAGCTTCAAATTTTGGTATGTTTTTAGAGTGGCTATTAAAGTTTAAAAAAAAAAGTATTTCGTTTGTATCACGTACCATGATAGTGCACCATTATCGCACACTACCGCATAGCTAAGTTAACGTATACTGTGACTGAAGCTTTAGTTTTATTCAGTGGTTTGTTTAATGCACTTCTTTGAAAGCAAGGAAAATTTATTACGTATCAAGTGATAATGTGTAATGTGTGTAAGTATACATGTGTAGAGTAATTTAACTTATTAAGAAGACTTAATTTGCTAAAGATGCTACATTAAGACTTTGAAGACTGTAAAATAACAATTACTCGTATATATAAAAATCATTAATCTTTCTAATATATAATAATCCTTACCAACAGTGCATATTTACATATATACAGCTGTATGTTATTCTACTTGACGGATATACAACTTAGTAGATTATTTACAAATAAATTAAGCACTTAAAAATTCAACGATACTAGCCAACTTTTTTACTAGTGAAATTATTCCAAGATTCTCTAGGGTATTTATTGCCTAGGTCAATTTCGTTTGGACATAGTCTTACAAAATCAACGACATCTTAGATCATTTCTTATCACAACCAATTCTGCAAAATTTCGAATGATAAGGCAAACAAATTGTTGAAAATATTTAAATAAGAATGGTCCGTTTTTCGAGAACACTAATGTGTGAGGCGGAAGGGCGGTCGTCGAGGGCGTCTCTAATATCTGTTTTATTTTTTCCGGATTTGTATGAACGAGAACAACAAATAGCTCCCTCCATTGTGAAATCACAAACGATGTTATTTTTGTGGACTTTATGGCTTTATTTGTCGCTGTTCCACGGTGTTTTGGTTTCCACTTCAGGTAGCTTGAGAATGATGGCTGTTTGAGAACAAATAATGCTATAAAATAAGAATAGAAGACGATTTGTTTTAATATTTCGCAATTTTGTTGCTTTTTTTGATCGCTGTTTTAGTGATGTAACTTGAACATAAAATTTGATATTTGATTTGTTTTGATTGTTTTTAACTTTGAAAATTATTATGGTATAGCTTTTTCAACACTGAAATTTGATATCAAAAATTAATAAAAAAAAGTTGCATATCTCAAAGGAAGTCTTGTCACATCTTGTAATAATTACGTTTAACGACAACACTTAGAGCGACCTAATCTTTATGTCATACGATATATATCATTTTAAAGTTTTCTGAAGCCACGCCTAAGAAACGTGATAAAAATAAAATTTGTCTAAAAAGAATTACCTGTTTCTATTTTGGTCCCTATCCCGAAACAAAACTGTAAGCGATCCGTATCGCGTAATAAAAGGATCGCTTAGCACGTTTTCTTTCAATATTTCCCAATTTGATTCGGTATACGATTCCCCGAGACAATGGAAAGTAATCGACAGTGACAGTGGTGGGGGGGTAAATTTCGTTAAAATAAAAGCGCACAGAGAACGAAAGATATAGCGCCTACGTGGTCGCCGTGAGATCCCGGGAGCTCCTACAATAGAGAATTGGAAAAAGCTTTTATAATCCGGCACGTGACATACATGCTCAAACGATGATGGCGCACATTCCGCATCGAGACGGTCGCTCGTAATTCTTTTTTTTTTCTAATATATCGAATTATTATGCTACATACCGAGCGTAAATGATGTGAACCATATCCAGATTTCAAGTCTGATTCAAGTGAACGAACAAAATATAGGTTGGATCGAATCTAATAAGTCGATGATAAGTTTCTGATGTATTTGAAAGGGCGGTGAAATGAAGTAATTAAGATGCCATACACGATACAACTCGATCTTCGTACTATTGAAATTTGATATCATTTCATTATTCGGTTGGATCAAATTGGAATAACATTCAAATATAACTGTTTACCTATGCATGAAACCAGTAAAATTATACTCAACGTGATCGAAATACTGGATTCCACGCACAGGTAATCTACGTATAAAAAGCGAGATATATTCGCCGGTACAAATAAAGGAATTTTAATATATGAAGCGACTTTCCTCTGGCTTTGTTGCCCTGAAAAATTTACGACATTATTACCCAGACATGTACCCTTATATTATAAACAAACGCAAACAATTTGCCGTGTTTTACATAATCTCTCCAAATTGGATATGAATAAGCGACGTCAGGTGTGCTCGTTCACTTATATTTCTGTTGATATTCTACGAATTGTATATATTTATTATCAAAATTGAAATGTAACAAATAATTCTTTGACGTGTTCTCCTTATTGTTTTACCCATATACCTAAATCGAAAATATTTAGACAAAATTACGTTTACGTTATGAGTGTGATAAACATGTTATATAATAATTATAAACAAAGAGTCAGAACACCGTTTAATAAATAGTTTTTATTTCTCCGTTTAAGTAACTAATATCAGTTTATGGTCAGGGAAATAACTATAAGTAATTTCTATTTAACATAACATACATATATACTCATATTAAGCCATAACAAATACCGTCCTCGTAATTAAACCATAGCCGTCGAGAATTGAATGATAAATAAAATAAAAGACGAAGCAGACTTGCACTATTAGTAGATACTTGTCAAGAACTTACTTCAATACAATGTTCACTCTACCATATTAAAATCAACATGAATACAAAATGTCTTTGAAAAACTCATCGCAGTAATAAAAAATATTAAAGAGTACACTTCTTGCTCCTTTTTATATATGAAATACAAATATATCGCAATTGATATGTATTCAATTGTATATATAAATTCAGTTTGTAAGAATCAACTAGAATCAATGCACAATAATATATTTGACCTCGCACACAACTTTTTTTACTAACAACTATATATTTCAATAAAAACTATAATGATTACTTCCTTTGTTTAAAAGGAAATCCTTCGCCTTATGGGAAACTGAGCCTTGCTTTTTACTGCCTTTTGAAATCTACTTACATATGCTCATGGTCCTAGGAAGCGTGTCATATTTATATTAAAACCAGAAAGAATATATGATCATACATATACAATAATGAAGTCTACATCATTAGAGTTTTTGTATGGATACTTGTAATACTTTTGGAGGACGTTTAAAATTATAGTATTTTGAAAATAATTTATAAAACATATGTATAACAAAGTAGAGGTAGATAATAAATAAAATCTTATTATAAATAAATTTTCTAGAGATCTTAAATTTTTTGTTTAGATAATTTCTGGTAAACAATATGATTGATTACACATAGCTTCAAATACTACTATTATTGTGAGTATTTATAATACTTATAAAAAATACAAAACTCTATTGAAATATTACTAAATTAAATTATCTTAATCGATGCCTTGAAAGAGTATATCTCTCTACAAAAAGCCAGTGACAAAGAAACAAAGTTTCATATTTAAGCAATCATGAGCAATATTCGTGGTAGCTTAGTTTGGCATATAGTACATATAGTATAGTATAGTGGCATATGTAGAACAGTTTCTTAGATTTGTAACTCTAATATTTAACGAAAAATTGAATATATATATTGCAATATAAAACCAAACCAAGGTAGAAGCTTATTGGAAGTTAAATAAGGATGTCTAATAGCAGTCAGCTCGTGCTGTCATCTCAAGCTTATTGCCATAAAACCACACAAAACGGAAACAAGAGCGACTCTGATGTCGCAATCTTCTTTAGTTCGCTGACAAATAAATAAAATAATACTTCTTCAGCATTTTTAAATTTTCAACAGACAAGTTTACCGCCTGTTTTAAAAGTAAATTTTAACTGTAAATAATAATTAATATTTCAGCTTACTTAGCGTAAACGTAAGCGTTTAACTCCGCCGTTGACGGTCCCAAGCCCGTATGTGAAAGGAGGAGGGTTGGCTGAAGAGAAGAGACCCTACCAGCCGTAAAAGGGTCAACAAGTCGAGAGTGCCTGCGCTAGCAACCTTGGGCAGTGCCGGCGCGGGCACTCCCGTAACACACTTACACACACATAATATACTCACCTAGAACACCACATTTACACTACACAGTTACACTCCCACAGGCCCCCACACGCGCAAGTGCGTACATACTAAACATGCACCCATACACCTTCTACACACAATAGACACTCACAACAAGGTTTTAACATAACACTTCTGCAGGGATGGTGTGGTCAAGTTCCTGCGGACCTTCCGTCGCAACAATAAGCGAGGGTTGGCCCCAATTGACCACCCGCGTGTTTGTGCCGTGCGCGGGGACCCGTAAGGGGGGATGAAGGAATCCTGGTGGCTGAGCCGAAAGAGCGTCGGCTGTTGTACGTCTCCAAGGCAACACTCCACTTTGGTCTGGATTTCTCCTGACACGGGAGGCCGGAGGCTAGCCACCTTCGGTCAATCGGCTGCGACGTCCCGTCAGAGGGCCGTCAGGCGAGAGCTCTGTCCCGTCGGGGGTGGACGACGGGTGGGACGGTGTAAATCATCTCGCCCAGCTCGGCCTGCTTCCTAGCGGGGTGGGGCTCTATATCCTGAGGTGACTTCTGGCGCTAACAGCGTCCCCACTTGAGGGCTCCAAGGAGGGTGGAAGCACTCTCAGGATGAACTTTATACTAACACTCATGGCTAACAAAAACAAAAATAAAAAACCTAATACCAAGGCCGCACCGGGGGCGAACAACCCTGCTGGAGCGCCTACCACCAACCAACCGGCTGCACCTCAGGCTCATAACCTGAGTGTTGCGCCAACAATCGAACCGGCTGCACCTCAGGCTCACAACCTGAGTGCTGCGCCAACACAGCTACTGGCTGCACCTCAGGTGCAGCACCTGAGTAGTGAGGTAAGTACAAGCACTATTGACCTCACTTCTCTGAAGGCAGCAATGCCGACAGCCACCCAACCCTGGCAGGACGAGTCTTGCTGGAACCTGGTGACTGTTAAGAGAAGAGAGGTCAAAAAACGTGACCAGGTGTCGGCTCGCAAGGGGAAGCGGGCTGTAGTCCGTGCGGAGGCGCGGCGAACGCGACGCCCGACTGACGACGGGAGTAGGCCGCTAGAAGCTGCCGAAGGGAACGAAAGGACCCACGCTGCCCCTGTCAGTGTTGCGCCGGTCCCTGGCGAAGCCGGGCCGGCTGCACCTGTGGGGGCACCCTCGGAGGTTGTGGCAACTGCTGCTGCCTGCGCCTCCACAACCAAACGAGCCAGACGCCGAAACAAGAATGCGACAAAGGCGAGCCACGGGGAGCATCCAAGTCGGTCGAAACCCGCGAAGCGGGACCGACCGGATGACTCCTTCACCCCCCAGGGTAGTGGCAAGCGTCGCAAGCCTACCCACACTATCGGTTCTATCAAATACGCTGACGCGTTAAAGTCTAACGACTACTGCGTCGCGATTATGATGGAACCCTACCACGACCTCTCCAAAGAGCAGGCTGAGGCAATTGAGAGGCAGTTGCAGGGGGTGATGGACGAGGAAATATTCTCGCCCACCACCTCCACAACACCCGTCGCTGCACCGCAGTTTAGGGGGAAAGCCTTCCATAGTGAGGGCACCCTTAAGATGTGGTGCAGGGACGATTTTGCCCTCCAATGGCTCCGCCGCTCCATAGGGAGGATTTCGTCACCACGCGCGGGAACCAGACTGGTTGTAAGAAAGCAGTCTGAGATCCCGCGGCGCGTCAAAGTAGGGCTGTTGATCCCGCAGGTGGAACCGGAGGATACTCTGGATAAAATCCGCCTGCGGATCATGTGCCAGAACCCGCAGTTCCGCGTCTCCAACTGGGCGCTTTACAATGCGGTGCCAACGGAGGAGAAGGCGACGATGTATCTCCTCCTTGGCATCCCGGAGGATGACGCGGAAAAGCTGAGGGAAAGCGAGCGTAGAATTTACTACAAGTTTGGTAATATCTACGCTCGTTTTCACGATGACCGCACTACTGCACTGCCGAATCTCGGTGCGGACGAGAAGGTCCCTAGTGACCTAGGCAGTGCAAATAACAACATGGTGGAGGGACAGCCGGGCTCCAGTAAGGAGCCTGTCGTCGACACCGGCTCGTCTGAGTTGAGTCCCCAGTTTGATCTGGGTGATCTTTCCAAGGATGAGCCAGGTGATCTTGACGACGCCATCCTATCCAGCGATGATGGCGCTGCCAGCTCCACCTAGAAACCAATTAAAAATCACCCAAATCAACCTCCAGCATAGCCAGACTGCGACGGCTAACCTACGCAGATTGCTGGAGGGAAAAACGAAGACCGTGGCCCTGATCCAGGAGCCGTGGATCAGGAACGGGAGAATCTGCGGTCTAAACAACATTGGAGGTAAGCTACTTCTAAATAATAACGTATACCACCCACGCACTTGTATCTATGCACACAGGGACGTGAACATCACCTTAATAACCGAGTTCTGCAGCAGAGATCTTACAACCGTTAGGCTCCAAAAGGAACCCTCTTCGGGCCTGCCTGATGTGGTGATGGCATCCGCCTACTTGCCGGGCGATGCTGACATCCCCACTCCGGAGCTGGCCGCGCTTGCTGAGTACTGCGAGCGCCAGGGTCTGGAGCTCATCATATCCGCTGACTCCAATGCGCACCATGCGCTATGGGGCAGCAAGGACAACAACCAGCGAGGTGAGGATTTTGTTTCTTTTTTACTCGCAACTAAGCTTAATGTAATTAATAAAGGATCGGAACCAACTTTTGTAACTTCGAGATCCCAAACCATCATTGATCTAACTCTGGCGACAGAGCATGTGTCCGAATATATTTCAGATTGGCATGTGTCTGACGACGTGTCGTGCTCTGATCACCGGTGGATCAAATACAACCTAGAAGTCACGCTGACGTCACCTGCACCCCGCCGTAACCCTCGGAGGATGGACCGCGGCAGGTATGAGCTCCTGACAGCGGAGAAACTCAAAGGCGTCGAACTACCCGATAACCATGAAGGCACGGAGGACATTGATAATCATATCAACCAGATAACTGACTGCCTAATCACCAGCTTTGAACAAACATGCCCACTTTCATCACCTAGAGCGCGACAGTTCTGCAAAGGGCACTGGTGGGGACCGGAGCTCGAAAAGCTACGACGCAGGGTGAGGAAGTTGTTCAACAGAGCAAAGAATACTCGTCTAGAACACCACTGGGATGCCTACAAGCAGGCCCAATATCACTACAAAAGGCGCATCAGAATAAGGAAGAAGGAGTGCTGGAGGCGCTTTTGTACCAACATAGAAACGAACAATCAGGCGAACAGAGTTAAGAATATATTGTGCAGCGAACCGGTGCACAACCTGGGTAACCTGAAAAAACCGGATGGAACATACACCAAAACGGATCTGGAAACTTCAGAACTGTTAATAACTACACACTTCCCAGGATGCCAAATCGAAAGAATTGCGGCATGGGAGGAAGAGCCAAAGAAGACACCTGTAATGGTGGACTGGATCACCGCCAAGAAAATTGTCACACATGACAAAGTAAAATGGGCCATCAACAGTTTCTTACCATACAAGTCGGCAGGACTGGATAAGGTGTTTCCAGGTCTGCTAAGATGGAGTGATAGGAAACTTATCGACCACCTTGTCTCCATATATAGGAGTTGCTTAGCTTATTGCTACACTCCAAAGTTATGGAGGGAAGTTAAGGTAGTCTTCATACCTAAACCCGGCAAAGGAGACTACTCACAACCAAAATCATTCAGACCTATTAGCCTTACCTCCTTTCTATTGAAAGTTTTGGAAAGGCTAATAGATCGGGAGCTGAGGAGCACAACTCTGGTTGAGCAACCCCTGAATCCCAACCAACATGCCTACTCAATGGGCAAATCAACGGACTCTGCCCTACACAAGGTTATATCCTATATAGAGGGCAATCTCCATCACAAAATATCAACCTTAGGCGCCTTTATTGATATTGAAGGGGCCTTTGATAAAACTAAGTTCACCAGCATAAGCCGTGCCCTGACCAAGCATGGAGTCAATAACACGATTGCCGGGTGGATTGACAGCATGCTGAAGTACAGGGCTATCCAATTCACTGTGAATGAAATAACTAGAGGCGTTGTAGCGAGGGGATGTCCGCAGGGGGGGGTCCTTTCCCCACTTCTGTGGAACATAGTGATCGACGAACTGATCACCTTGCTCAACGACCGCAGATTTCTAACAGTGGGCTATGCAGACGACTTAACTGTACTCATCAGTGGACCATCTGAGAGGACAGTCTGCGACCAAATGAGGGCCGCACTAAAAGTCGTTGAACAGTGGTGTACGGACCACGAACTAACAGTGAACCCCGCAAAGACGGAACTTGTGATGTTCACAAATAAACGGAATTTAGGAAACCTTAAACTCCCTAAATTATTTGGCACCAGTCTTGCCCTAACCAAGGAGGTCAAATATCTTGGAGTAATCCTAGATAGTAAGCTTCTTTGGAACAGGCATTTAGACTCAAAAATCAACAAAGCCAGCATAATCCTCTGCCAATGCAAAAGGCTCCTCGGCAAAAGCTGGGGCATATCACCTAAAATTACTCTATGGCTTTACAAAACAATTGTCAGGCCTATAATCACCTAATGCGGTAATCTGGTGGCAGAGAACAGAACTTACAACCGTTAGAAACAAACTCCAGCGGTTTCAGAGAATAGCATGCTCTGCAATCACTGGCTGTATGCGTACCGCCCCCACAGCAGCTCTTGAGGTTATGCTTGACCTGGCACCGCTTGACTTGTTCATACAACAGGAGGCGGCTATGTCAGCTATCAGGCTGAAACACTTGGGCTTGTGGTGCAACCAGGAGGGTCCACACAATAGACTTTGGAGCAACCTTGTGAGCTATGAGCCACTACTTGCTGCTCCTTGTGATAGGATTCCCAAACAACATATTTTCGAAAGAAAGTACCATATACAACCGTTTGAGGCTGAAAGAGACCAATCCGGCATACGCGAGGTCCGCATCTACACGGATGGCTCCAAAATGGGGTCTGGCACCGGTGCCGGAGTGTACTCACAAGACCTCAATATCAACTTATCACTAACGCTGGGCCAACACAGCTCCATCTTTCAATGTGAGTGTGTTGCGATAACCCATGCAGCCACCGCCGTCCTGTCAAAAGGCATTAGGGATTGCAATATCCGTATTCTGTCGGACAGCATGGCCGTACTTAAAGCGCTAGAGAGCAGTTCGACTAACTCTAGTCTTATATACGAATGTCATCAAACCCTGGAAGTATTAGCCTCACACAATGAGGTAATCCTCCAGTGGATAAAAGGACATAGTGGATCGCACGGAAACGATGCTGCCGACGAGCTTGCAAGACAGGGGTCCAGTACAAAGGTTGCCGGCCCAACCATCTTATTGCCGCTACCTTTCGGACAACTGCGCTCGTGGGTAAGGCAACGTACACGTGCAAATCACAATGCCCTTTGGGCAAACCAAACCGGCTGTAGACAGTCCAAATTGATACTCACGGAAGTATCACCGCACCTAGCGTGCCGACTGCTCAGTCTCAACCGCCTGGACATCAGAATAGTTGTTGGCACGATTACCGGCCACATGGCACTCAACCACCAACTATTCATCATGAATGCAACAGACAGCCCTCTTTGCAGGGGCTGTCTGGCTGCTGAAGAAACAGCCGCCCACGTAATCCTGGAATGCGAGGGAGTGGCCGCACACCGGGCTACCATCCTTAAGGATATAAGGACGCTCCGAGAAGCCTGTGAACGCCCCAGGAGGCTTCTGAGCTTCTGGAAGGAGCTGGGCTGGCTGAACTAGTCAGCCCACTTTTCACGCATAATGGACCACCTTTGCGTCTAAATGCGGAAAATCGAGCCCAACACAAATACAAATACAAAAAATACTTAGCGTAAACTTTACTAATTCTTTGTCTTCCGTAGATTTATTCAAGTGTCTAATCCTATGTTAGGCATTTTCTAAATATACGTGACAATATTGCATTTTAAGAGTTTTTTTAACTGATAAATCCGTTTTGAAATTGAATTAAATCTATTTTAATCGATCTAATTTATTTAATGTATTTATAACAAATACACTGGCCCACAAAAAAAGGTCCGTTAGAAAATCTTCAATATCTTCAAAAGTACCTGACCTAGCTTCATGAAATAAAGACTAAATTAAAAAACATATAAAGGTCCGTAAAAAATGTAAAAAATATTTTTTTAAATGGTATAATACTGAAAATGTAAAATAATTGTCGTTTTTTAATGTAGTACCAAAAATTCAAATCAATTGTTAGTGTTTATTTTGGTTATACATTAAAAAATGTTATAAATATGGAGTATCTGCCTTTCGAGCATGCATAAGACGAACTGGGACGACTTGTACGTCATCGTAATTCGCCGCCAATCACGCTACGTGAAATGACAGAAGATTTTATAAAGGAACCACAAAATAATTCACAACATTGCCTCAAAACCCTAGTAGAAAGTAGTAAAATCGCATAATAATAGTATAGCAAACTCGTGAAGGCACAAAAAGTACTAAAATGCGTGAAAACGGTACATTGAAAAATCTACATTTACGAAAATACTGGAAAACTACGCATTTTCATTTATTTTATTGAAATGTTAGTTTATATTGTGCGCCTTCCATTTTTATTTCCTAGTTTGTTAGTCTGTCTTTGGTTACTCTATTCTTACGTTTTATCTATGCCCTTTTCTTTCCTCTCTGTGACTCTACGAGTGAAGTACTTATAAGCTATAACTGTAATTCTGTTTCTGTTTAAAATAAAAGTTTATTCTCATATTAAACCGACTTCCACTTATTAAAACAATTCAATAAAATTTAATAAAAATAAAGAGCCCGAATTATTATTATTATTATTTAATATTCTTTAATTTAGTATTTATTTCATAAAGCTAGGTCAGGTACTTTTGAAGATCGGGAGGTGGGCTTTTGGGGCTCATTTTGCCAATTTAGCCCCAAGAGACGTGAGTCGTTTTCTAACCGATCCTTTTTCTTAAACGTTATAATTGCAATAAAATGTAAAAACACACGACATACAAAAAATTATAATCACTGCCAATATGAAGTTTTTTTTTTAATTTCCATTCCTTCTTAAAATTTATAAACGTATATAATCATAAATATTGAAATAAACGCGCTTAATCTCCTGTATTTTATGAAAACACAATCGCTGTAATCAAAAAGCCGTATCGTGTATGAAAATCATATTAAACTATAGATATTCAAAAGGCAAATGACCGGCTCTAACGAGCATACTGTGCAATGTAGAGTCCCCTCGCCTCTTGTGGTTTCTATAGCAGCGAGTATTATGACATTATGCTGTGTTATTTCTGTAAATAGCCTGAAAACATTTACTACTCTGCATTTTGTGTAAACTGTACTCGTATAAACGTTTGCCTTGTGGATGGTTAGATTTATTTAAATTGTGTAAAGCAATTAATTTATTTATTGTAAACGTTCATTTAATAAATACATGTATGAAATTTACTACAAATTGCCGATCTTTATAAGTATTAATAGCTGTTTAAATGACAAGGGTTTGTAAAGTTAATTAGTCTGAAATGGTTTAAAACACAAAATGTTAATGCAACCACGTAAAAAAATTACATATCAGTCATATTAACGAATATTTTTGACAAATTAATTCAAAGCGCTGCTGTATGATTACAGCAGTAAAGAATATAGCCACTCCCTCTCTTCCGTGGGTGTCGTAAGAGACGACTAAGGGATAGCAGAGTTCCACTACCACCTTGAAACTTAAAAGCCAACCGATGGTGGGATAACTACCCAACTGATGGCTTTGAAATACACAGGCCGAAAACGGGCAGCAACGTCTTCGGTGTGACAAAGCCAGCCCTGCGGTCACCAATTCGCCTGCCCAACGTGGTGACTATGGGCAAAACATATGAGCTTACGCCATTTTTGGCGTGAGCTTGCAGAGGCTTATTTCCAGCAGTTGACTGCGATAGACTGAAGTGATGATGATGATGATAAATTAAAAGCGAAAATTCTTAAAATTTAACGCGTAGTTAATTAATTTTTTTTAAAGTGAAGTTAATAAACCTATATCTTGTTTTTTTGGAATTGTCCTAATTGGTAAACAAACCGCTGTCAATCGTAATTCACGTTTTTTCCGCATTTATCACTCACTTTCACAAAATATTAGCTTACGGACATTTGTAAAACTCCATTTACTATTTATTTCACTAAAAACAAATATCAATTTATCATTTTAAACACATAAAAACTACAAAATACGAATTCCGAGAGTACAGATAACTAATATTTTCGAATATGACATTTCAATATCTTTTTTTATAAGGCAAATAGGGATGTGGTCATAATATTTTTAGAAGTGAATGAGTATAAGTAAATGAACAGCATGAGCGATAAAATAGGCCATGTTCTTTAACTATATTTTAAAATTTCACGAATTATAACTTGTTAAATAATATTACAGTAAAGCGATTTGTTATTTATTTGTATTTTGTTATTAATTGTTTTTTTTTTCTTCTTTTTTTTATGTTGAGCGCACAAAAAAAAATGCTTACAAAATATTGCAAATGTCAATCATTTATGGTAAAGTGTTCATTGTAAAGGTTTTATTTTATATTATGAATATTTCTGAATATCAATTTCATCCTGAACATTTTTAATGCTATCCCATATAATATTAAAGTATACCACATAGCAACGGCATAAACGTTTACTGTAGTTCACAGGAAAAAATTTTGAGACTTTAGGATGAGACTTAAGATTACCCAATGAGAGCTTCGTGGAGTACAATGTTATTAGTCCTTTTTTTAGATGTTAGAGAGAGTGTGCCGCCGGCGCAAGGTTTTTTATTCATAGTAAATACAAATAATGTGACAATAATATTAATAGGGTCGACTTTTTTTAGACACAGGCGGCCCCTTTATTTTGTTGTAAATTTTATTTTTGGTTTTTTTTTTTACCGACCATATCACATAAACGAAATATATAGGGGACTGTCCACTTTGTATGGGGGTTTCGGCCCCGAGTGGACAGTCACTGAGAATAATAATTATATATTAAGTTAGTAGTACTAACAAGTATGAATTAGAAAAATGATATAGTTTTGTATCCAGGTGTTTCATTTTTTGTTTTTTTGTGGATAATTACAAGAAGGTTTCTGAAATAAAAAATCATTGTTTTGTTATTTTTGTTTTACTAATCGGATTCGTACGTTAACAGAATGTTATCTAAAAACTAGGCAGGTAGATTTATAAAATCTTGAAACCTTTTTCAGCCCAAAAACCAAATAATTTCATGACATGGCCACAACAACCTACTGTCCGTCGACCAACCATGCAGTTGCAATAATATTTTTTTATGGCTTCTCTGCCTGACCTTTATTGTTTACATATAAAATAAATACAAAATATATTTTCCTACTTATGAATATGCCTACTGTGTATTTTACGTCGCAGTAGTGATGAATTCTCGGTTGACGGAAAACCTTACAGTAGGTTGCTATATCACCATGAAAGCAACATCGAAGTCAAATGAATGTATGAAGCAAAAGTCTGTAGTTTAGGGTTGCCATAATAAATAATATTTTCAATAAACAAATAAATCGATTAAATCGATAATCGAATTTAATATAATTAATTGCTTGCTTTTTATTTAGTCAATAACAATGTTTCTAAAATAGTTTATTTTTCACCAAAGTTAAATGTTTTTTTACTAAATACACTTTTATAGACTTTTTTTAGACTTTTTTCTTATTAATTCGATTTAACAATACTTTTAATCGATTTTAACAAATAATTGATTTAAAAATATTTTAAAATCGATTGTTCGTTAATAATAATTGTTTTTTTAAGACTGGCAACGTGTTGTAATCAAATCACCAACCGAAAATAAACTAGAAGTATATAATTAATGAATTAAAATACTTATTAAATAAACTTTTCATCAGTTTATATTGATAAAACTGCAATTCACGAATAAACATGATTTAATTTATGAAAATTATTGGTATATTTGTTTTTTTGTATGAATTCTGTTCACCTTGGGCCAAAATGGACAGTCCCCTTTGTTGCCTTTTATGCTCGATGCTCGATTAATATTTTTTTTCGTAATTCTGTACCTCTACTAATTCTTAGCAAAAATATTCAATATATTATTAGGTTTTGAAATAATTTTAGCAATATGGTATCATTAAATATTTCGATGTAAAATTAATTTTACTTTGTCTATGGCTTATTGATATTGTTCATTCATTTGCTCTTTGTGTCACTTCACTAAGCTACACTATACTCTAATTGTCTGTGGTCATAAGTACGCCATATTTGTTTACCAATTAGGACAATTCCAAAAAAACAGACCTTAAATATGTATGTTTAAAAAGCTGCCTCCTCAATTTCGTACTTACTGTCAACTTTGTCGTGAAAAGCATCTAATGTGAGCGAAGCTAGCAGATAGGCGTGAAAAATATTTCGTAATGGGCGCATTTAAAATGTAGCACGCGTTTAGTGGGAGATAGATATAGCGAAATTTCTTTTTAGAGAGGTAAAATTTTCACTCGCCCTCCTCATTAGTGAGAATCTTTGAATGGGTGCGCATCCCGCTTTACGTCTGCAATTCACTTTTCACATTTACACACTTCTTATAGTAGCAACATTTCTACGTTCTTGAATTAAATTTGAAATATAGAACAAGTTGCGTTCGTTGTTTAAAGCTGGATACGGGCAGATTTTTGCAACATATTTTTGCAACACATGTATTTTTTTTTAATTTATTTATATTTTTTTTTTTTTTTTATAAATAAAATTATGTCCACAGGCTTAAAGTGCCCATGCTTTTGTTATTCCGATTTTTAGTTTTATTACCGATCGTTTACTTGTTACACTACTGCAGCTTACACTAAGAGACCTAATTATTCTATCTTAGTATCCCTAATGCAGACGTGAGTCCACCGACCAAAATTATGCTAAACTTAATTGATATCTTACATGCAAAAAGACATAGAATTATATTGCGCCTTACTTTAATTATCGTTGTCAATTTATTTATATTAAAATATTAAAAACTTATTTTTTTAATATAGCTTTATTTTCATAAATCAAACAATAAAATACCATTTATCTGTTACGTGCTGTACTGTTTGTAAAGGTTTTCAGATGATTAATATTGGCAGAGAATTAAGTGAAAGGTTAAGGCAAGCTATCTATACTTCTACCTATCGTAACCTAGTAAATGGCTGAAATCTATAAAGCGCACTGTCACGTAGGGTTGGAACATAAATTTTATTTTAGGTTTTCTTTTTAGCCAAGCCATAAGGTGCGTAATGCTATCACCCACTTTATATTTTCATGTCGTAGAAAACCTATACCGAAAATAAAATCAAGGTCTAAATAAAATACGAAGATGATAACGCAACTTCAAAGGCTCTAATGCTTTTTCAGAGTTTAGTAATTACTAAATTTTATAATGAAAGATACAGTTGATATATTCGATTTCGTTGATATATATACTATTTCGTACGGTAAATAAATTACGTTTTTGGAAAATTCGAATTATTTTAAAAATATAATATGATTTCCATTGAAATCCATTTTTAAGTCTTAACATTTTTGTATTCTTCGTTTTGTGTAATTACTAATTTAGGTAAAACATATCTTTTTACCAATTTGTATAAATTTTAAATTCACTTGATATGTTTTTTTAAGATACGAGAGAACAAAAAAGAGATTTCGCAATTACGTCTCTACACAGTTGTAGCTATATCGTTATGAGCAATATAGACTTTGGTCGCTGCCACGCTTTGACCTTTTCAGTAATATACCCACATGTCCTTACTTTGTTTAAATATTCTCTTAGACTGAAACTCCTTCGAAAATTATCTTACATCAATTGAAAAATGAAACTAAAATTATTTCATAAATGATATTAAATATAAAATAAACATATATTTTATATATAATATATAAAATAAACTACAATATGGTCACAATACAGTTTGTATAGGAAAATGAAGGCAAAAATACAAGCATATTAAAACAAAAAACAACACAAAAGTTAAGGCAAAAAAGCCGATTGTGTTCATCACCTTTTGAAATTACTTCCGACTTGTATTTTTAAGATTTGCATAATTATATATATTAATTTTATGTCAGATTACTAGGATTCTTAATAAAAAAAAATCGGGCAATTTTGACTGTCTTCTGACCTTGTTAGGGCTACCTTTCAAAAATAGTATTTCCTTTAATTGTATTTTATTCTTATAAAATCCTATCTACATCTGTACATTTCAAACGATTGATATACGAACCCAAAAAGAAGAAATGACATAATAGCCAATCCATACCAATTAGGGCGCATTACCCGTCCTCCATCCGTGTCCTGCTTACCTCGGCGAGTAGATTTTTTTCCTTAATCCAGTTTCCCGCGTTTTACGCACCGGTGTAGTTATTTCGCAAACGGATATATTATGTCATTATGTTCTGTGCTATTAAGTTCCTTTTACCGCGTAACAGTATTCGTTACGTGACATGTGACAGCTAAATTACTCTAGGATTATTACTTCAAATACAGTTTGTTTCCTATTTTATTGATACTATTGGTCGCACAGTGGTCGAAATTCGACCATAATTAATTTAAATTATAGTTAGAACAACAAACAAAAGAGTGTTAATACATACGTGTGTTTGTCAAATATATAGTAGTGTTTGTAATGTTTTTTTTTATTGGTTTATGCATAATTAAAAAAATATATATATTAGCATTCTGCACTCCTTCTATATATATAAACTAAAAGTGTGCGAATTTCATACTCTTTCGTCCGCGCAATTTCCATAAAAAGGATTACAAAGTTTTTGCTTCACGTATTATTATATACATATAGATTAAAAACCATACTTTTTAATCAATTTGTATCAACTTAGAACATACAGCTACTATTTTCAGGAAAATTATTTTCATATTGTTTATTTTTCAATTCTAAAAGTTAAATAAAATACATTTGCTTTTGTGTTAAATAGAATATTTATAATCTATTTATTGGTTATTTTGAATTTGAAAGTGCTGGAATATTAGGAACTCAAAAGTATCAACTACAAATATGACCAATCTCCTGTTTATACATAAATTATAGTGATAGTGACCATGAAAGTTTAAAAAGACACAATCTGGATGATACTTTATGCACATTACTTTACTTTCAAGCCTTCAAATATTATAAATATGATGTAGTATGGCATTATTGAAATGCTTATCTACTTAAGTACGCTTCAACCTTTAATATCCCACTACTGGTCATAGGCCTCTTTCCTCATGTAGGAGAAGGATCAGAGCTTAATCCACCACGCTGCTCCAATGCGGGTTGGCGGATATATTCCCTACTATGAGTAACGATCGCTATCAGGTGTACATGATAACAACCAGGACCGACGGCTTAACGTGCTCTCCGAGGCACGTGGGAAGACCCACAAGGACTGGACAAACACCCAGACCACTGCAAACATCTGTATGGCCAATACAAATGTTTGTCATGTGCGGGGATCGAACCCGCAACCGCCAGCGCAACAGGTACAATCCATGGTTGTAACCTTTGCGCCAACGCGACGTCAATATCTACTTAAGTAACAGTTGGAAAGACGCAGAAAAGGTTTTGACTATGAGCGACGCACCAATTATTCATGAGAGCTCGTACACGAAATTTGACGCCTCTCTCTAACAATCTTGAAAGTACCGTAAGCTCAACAAAACAACGTCCACATTTTTTATTTTTACTGAAAATTAGTCAATGTATTGGAAATCTTTGACTAAAAACTGTAACAATTATTTAAATGTTTTGTCGCCTGAACCATTATTTCTTCTCTTTTTATTTTCTTTCTTTTTATTTCATACATGAAAGTGACGTCGTTGAAAAATAAATTTTATTCTATTTATAAACGAATGGTCTTAAAGTCAATGTTAGTTCCAGGTGATGTTTAGTACTAAACTAGTTTTAGTATAAATGCAAATTTAGCCCTATCATCCGTTATAAACAAGCAAATACTTCATCACTTTAAATATAGCCGTTAGTAAAGACAATATTGCAAGAGATATATTTACAAAACAATAAATTAAATCATTATTAAAATCAGTACTTAAACAATTTCATAAAATTAAAACAATTGGAGTACGAAGTAAATGACATAAATTACAAGCCTACTGAAAACAGGTCATAGCTTTATTTCATAACTTTTACCGTAATAACGGAATTACAAAGGGTAATCACGAATTTCCTTGGCTTATTAAAGTTAATAAGCAAAGTCCAATTTCTTTCGCCATTGAAGAAATAAAAGTGAATTAGAGATATCATTTCGAAGTTTCGTTCGAAACTCGGATATTTCACCTGCTTGTTAATTTTCTTTCAGCTGGATTAATATTTTTTTCTCGCATTCACCAATGACGTCACCCCCATTTCAACCTATTACCATTAATCTTGCAAAAGAACCGCTAAGATAATATTCTCGAGTTTCGTTGAAAAACACTATACAACTTACTACAAAGATTCCTTGAAATAAAGCCAGTAGTAATTACCTTTGCTCGTACCATTTTCTTCCTAAAGCGATCTTGTAATGTTGCTAGAACTTTTTGCAAAGATGTTAACATTTTTTTTTTTGCTTTTTTAGTGTGGTATTGTTTTGCTAATTGGCTTTTGGGACTTTGTAAAAGTGTTAATATGAATTTTATTTTTAACAAAAATATATAGAAGGCTACGCTTAGTCTAGTAAAGGCTATCGATATAGTCGGAATTTAAACGAAATATAAAGATAACGCCGCAAAAAATTATCATAGCTGTACATAATTATATTTTCGCATATTACGATTTATAGTAATGGTCGAAAACAATTATATAACTAACACACCAAATTATATTAAACAAATTTGTAGAATTGGTGATAATTGTTTTATCAAATATCTAAATTCTCAATAAATACGTATTATACATAACGCAAACGTGAACTATCGACCAATTTAAAGTTTTAATAGTCGCGTACGTTTACCGCGCGGCGTGGACGCTTATGTGCCCCGAGCGGGTAATCCGAGATAGATAGAACAATGTACTATAGAAATGTCACGAAGGTAGCTTAGGGTTAATGTATTTAAACGTCTATTGTTAAATTATATAACAATGCTAACACATGTGTTCTTAACAACATAAAACAAAAAATATGACCAAAACTAATAAAATAAAACGCCTCACACTCAAAGCCCCCACAAATATTTCCTTCTATGCCAGGGGAATGGAAAAAAACACAACACACAAGCACAAACGCCCAGACCACGGCAAACATCTATATGGCCAAAACATTAGAATGCCATATACGGAGAGCGAACCCAGAAACACCAGCGCGACAGCCGCAATCCAACTCTGTAACGCGTCAAACAAACGCGTCCTCGGAAAACTAATAATAATTACTACTTGTTCTCGAAAACTGAAGAAGACAAAAAGGGAAAACAAAAGGAACAATTAAAAAAAAGAACAGTTATTTTGTTAATATTCTATTTAATTTATAGAGATGTACGCGTTCAAACGTAACATTATTATTATGTTCGTAGTATAAGACGGAAATGTTAATTGTGCACACTTCTAACCGCTGCTACTGTATCGTGTCCAGTACCCAAAGGTTATCTGGAAGAAATCGTTATTTAGCGATAAGATCGCCTTTGTACATCTTGTATTGTATATTTCTTTATATGTGTGTTAAGTACGGAACCGTACTATCTATCATACAGTACCCTAAGCTCATCCATGAAAATGCCGAGCATGCATTTAATATCCATATTCAATAAACAACGGAAAACCGATGCAGCCCATGTCGCAACGTCCGTCCAGCCACGAGCCGCCGACGCAGCGATTTCGTCATATTTTAAATTTAATTTCATTATTAATTTTTATACAAAATTTTGTCATTCCTAATTCTCGCATCGAATAGGTTTCACATCTCTTAATTGTAATTTTATTTTAATTAATTAAAGTATTTTTTAAGTCATTTTGGTTTTTTTTCGATCCATCGGCTGCAGTAAACGTAATTGGCGCAGTCGGTAGGATACTCGCGGGCCGGTTCGCGAGCATTAGAATTTTCTCATATCGATATTCGCGTTCGCGAGTCGCCCGGGAGGCTGTCAAGTCACGCTACGAGTATCCAGAATCTACGGAGCTGCCAAGCTGAGTGGAGAATCCAAGCATCGATTCACGAAAAAGAGCCAGAGATGAAACATATGTAAGTACACTTGAATCTTTCTCGTGTTGCTTCCTTCTATCCTAAGTCATTTTATCCTCAAGATTTTTCATCACGAAAAGCCTTGTCCCCGGGAACCTGCATCCCGTCAGGCTCGTCGTTATATAGTAGATAGTTATAGAAATATAGACAGTAAATTAGATTTTAATTTAAATATTTCATATAATTCAAACATGTCATACGATCCCGACGTTATTTTTAAGGTCTTACGCCTGGTGCCAGAGTTCGATGGTAACCCGAATATATTAACTAGGTTCATAAATATATGTGATCAAATAGTTTTGCAATATGCGAGTGCCGAGCCAGGTAGTGAATTAAGTAATTTATGTCTCTTAAACGGTATACTAAATAAAATAACAGGGTCCGCCGCGTCAACTATTAATTCCAACGGCATCCCTGACACTTGGACTGGTATAAGATCAGCATTAATTAATAATTTTTCGGATCAAAGAGATGAAACGGCTTTGTACAATGACCTCTCCTTAGCTACGCAGGGTAATAAATCCCCTCAGGAATTTTATGATCAATGTCAAACCTTGTTCAGCACTATAATGACATACGTAACGTTACATGAGAGCTTACAGACGACAATTGAAGCTAAGCGGACACTTTATAAAAAGGTTACAATGCAGGCCTTCGTACGAGGTTTAAAAGAACCCCTAGGTTCACGTATCCGTTGCATGCGCCCGGAAACTATTGAAAAGGCTTTAGAATTCGTTCAAGAAGAACTAAATGTAATTTATTTACAGCAGCGTAATGATCTTCCTAAGCATAATACTCAGAATACGTCTAAAGCTACGTCACATAACATAGTATTAAATACGCCCAGCGCTATGCGACCCGTACCTAACTGGCCCGTTCCAGTAGGACCGCGTTATTACCAGCCGGAACCCCAAGGTTTTAGATTTAACTCTCCTATCGCACAGCCCCAAGCTTTTAAGTTCAATAGTCAACAAAATCGTTTCCCTAGTCGAACCCAACAAATGTTTCGCGCACCACCACCGAATTACAACCCCCAAAGTAATGTGTTTCGCTTACCACCCCGATCAAATCCACCACAAAATTTTAATGCGAAACCAATGAGTGGAGTTCAACATTATACTCCTAAGCCTATGATATCAGGTCATGATTGGCGTAAATCTGGGAACCCACCACCAACTAATTATTTTAAAACACGCGAGGTCAATCTAAATGAATTTTATTCACCCGACTGTTCATACTATACTGACTATCCGGACTATGACTATTATACAGACCCGAATGACTACTTCAACCCCTATGATTATGCTGCCAACCCGACTTACTGTAACAATAGTTATGACAATGAAATAGTAAATGAGTTAGAATCTCAGCCAGGCCCTAGCGGTGAATCCCAACCTCAGGATTTTCAAGTAGACAAAAAATCAAAAGAGCAAGGATAGACGTTAATTTACAGACTCAACGACAGTTGCCCTATATTGAAATCTCACAGCCACCTTTAAAGTTCTTGATAGATACAGGTGCTAACCAATCGTTTATTAGCCCCGAGGCCGTACAAAATTTTTATCCTAATTATCCTTTAAATTATGACCCCTTCGAAGTTACAAACGTACATGGTATTAGTAGAAATGATTATTCCGTAACACTGCCCTGTTTTAACGAATTCAATGAAGATAATAATATAAAGTTATTCGTTTATCGTTTTCATGATTATTTCGATGGTTTAATAGGGTTAGATTTATTATCTGAGTGGCAAGCTAAAATAGATTTAAAAGATTTCAAATTAATTACACGAAATGCAACAAACTTTATTAAGGTTTACAATTCCCGTAACGTTAATTTATACGAAGATATTATCCCAGGTAGAAGTTCAAAATTAGTAAAAATACCCATTAACGCCCCGGATGGCGAAGTTTTTATTAACGAACAAGTTCTATGTAATTGCATTATTCACGAATGTCTTACAACTGTTACCGGTAGTCGCGGATTTGTAGAAATAGAAAATCCTTCACCTAACGACATCATATTTTCATTAGATCAACCCGCTTACGCTGAGATATTCAATTTTAATTGCAAACCATTAGGAAAATCAAACCGAGTAAATGAAGTATTGTCGCGATTACGTACCGATCATCTTAATGAAGAAGAAAAGGCTAACTTGTTAACACTTTGTGCTCGTTATGCAGATGTGTTTTATATAGATGGGGAGCCATTAACTTTTACTAACAAAATTAAACATCGCATACGAACGAAGGACGAAGTTCCTGTATATACTAAAAGCTATCGATATCCTTTTATTCACCGACAAGAGGTTAGAGACCAAATCTCAAAAATGTTACAACAAGGTATAATTAGACCATCAGACTCTGCATGGAGTTCACCCATATGGGTAGTCCCTAAAAAAATAGATGCATCCGGTAAACAGAAATGGCGTCTTGTAGTCGATTTTCGAAAACTTAATGAAAAAACAATAGACGACAAGTATCCTATACCGAATATTAGCGATGTCCTTGACAAGTTAGGCAAGTGTCAATATTTTACAACCCTTGATCTTGCTAGTGGATTCTATCAGGTCGAAATGGACCCTCAGGATATTTCTAAAACCGCATTTAATGTGGAACATGGCCATTTCGAGTTTCTTCGAATGCCAATGGGTTTAAAAAATTCACCATCTACATTTCAAAGAGTCATGGACAATGTCCTTAAAGGTCTTCAAAATAACATATGTCTAGTTTATTTGGACGATATAATAGTTTACAGTACATCCCTTCAGGAACATATGGAAAACCTAGAAAAAGTTTTTCAACGTCTTAAAGAATCCAACTTTAAAATACAGATGGACAAGTCCGAGTTTTTAAAACTTGAGACCGCCTATCTTGGTCATATTATTAGCGGAGAAGGTGTTAAACCTAATCCTGACAAAATCTTAGCTATTGAAAAATACCCTATACCTAGTACACCCAAGGAAATAAAACAATTCTTAGGTCTTCTTGGTTATTACAGAAAATTCATCCCTGACTTTGCCCGTATTACTAAGCCCCTCACGTTATGTTTAAAAAAAGGTAGTAAGGTAGTCCACAGTCAAGAATTTATAGAAGCTTTTAATAAGTGTAAGACTCTTTTAATTAACGACCCCATCCTTCAGTATCCAGACTTTAACAAAGAGTTCAATCTCACCACAGACGCTTCAAATGTAGCCATCGGAGCTGTATTATCTCAGGGACCCATAGGTTCTGACAAGCCTGTTTGTTACGCGTCTCGTACATTAAATGATAGCGAACTCAACTATAGTACAATAGAGAAAGAATTATTAGCAATAGTATGGGCAACGAAATACTTTAGACCTTATTTATTTGGCCGAACATTTAAAATAGTTACTGATCACAGACCATTACAGTGGATGATGAATCTAAAAGAACCTAACTCACGACTAACAAGATGGCGACTTCGACTGAGCGAATACGACTTTACGGTCATATATAAGAAAGGTAAATTTAATACCAACGCAGACGCTCTATCTCGTGTTCAAATTCACATCAGTGAAACTGACGAAATTAAATCGGTAATGGATAGTATTAGAGAGCTTGAGTCAATGATTAATAACCCATCAGAAACACCCCCATCTCAACATAGAAACTCTTCAACTGACACCGTACACACTAGTAATGAACAACCTATATTAGAAGTCCCGATCACTGACGTTCCCCTTAACAAGTTTCACAGACAAATTTACTTTACTGTAGTTAGTGATGTAAAACGACGACCGATTATAACTAAGCCATTTGAAAACCATACGCGGATAGCTATTCAGTTGTCGAAATCTAGTTTAGAAAACGATGTTATCAATTCTATTAATGAATACGTTAACCCGAAAGTTAAAACAGCTATATTGATAGATCCTCCCTTAGAAATGTATTCGATAATACCAATTTTACAAGAAAAGTTTAAAAGCTCCTCTCTTAACCTCGTATTAAGTAAAACTGAGCTCGAAAATGTTAAAGATTATCTTCAACAACAAGACATCATTCAGAATTATCATAACGGTAAAACGAACCACCGTGGTATTAACGAATGTTACCTCGCTCTGTCTAGGAAATATTATTGGCCGAAAATGAGAGAGCAGATCACTAAATACATTAATGAATGTACTATTTGTGGTCAAAGTAAATACGACAGAAATCCCATTAAACCTCAATTTAATATAGTACCCCCTGCTACCAAGCCATTTGAAATTATCCACATGGACCTCTTTACAGTTCAAAACGAAAAATATATCACCTTCATTGATGTCTTTACTAAATACGGTCAAGCGTATCATTTACGAGATGGAACCGCTGTTAGCATCTTACAAGCATTATTACTTTTCAGTACTCACCACGGAATACCTTTCACTATAATAACCGATAACGGTACGGAATTTACTAATCAGCTTTTTTCAGAGTTTATTCGTCTCCATAAGATAATCCATCATAAAACTTTACCTCATAGCCCTAATGATAACGATAACATTGAACGATTTCATTCGACCCTATTAGAACACATAAGAATTCTTAAGTTACAACACAAAGATGAACCAGTAGTTAGATTAATGCCATACGCTATTATAGCATACAACAGTACTATTCACAGTTTTACAAAGTGTAGACCTTTTGATTTATTGAACGGACATTTCGATCCTAGAGATCCCGTTGACATAGATTTTACCGAACATCTTTTGCAACAATACGCTCAGAATCATAAACAACTAATGAAACAGGTTTATGACATAATTAATGAGTCCTCACTGAGCAATAGAACAGCCTTAATTGAAAATAGAAATAAATCTCGCGAACCAGAAGTAGAATATGTTCCAGGACAACAAGTTTTTATTAAAAATCCCTTTGCTTCTCGTCAGAAAACTGCACCTCGCTACACACAAGACACAGTCTTAGCTGATTTACCAATTCATATATACACATCAAAAAGGCGAGGCCCCGTAGCTAAGTCACGTCTAAAACGCGCCCCTAAAAATAACCGATTGTTGCAGGATTCTGCTACTGCTGACAATACACGTGACGCATCCTCAAACCATAAGACTTGAGAGCTTAGCCGATGGACCTGGACTTTTGCCCTACAAATTAGGACCGACCAGACTAATATCACATTACCACTCCTTTATACAGTATGTAAAATTGACTGATATTGAAGATAAGATAAATTCTGTACAGACACAACTTAACACTTTTAAGACCAGACTGAACAATGAAACTTACATTCTTTACGAGTACCAGATTAATTATCTTACAGACAAGCTAAACAAGGTACTAAGTCAAGTTAAATCTTTAGAACCCATTAGAGTTAAAAGAGGTCTTGTAGATAGTCTTGGATCATTAATAAAAAGTGTTACTGGTAATTTAGACTATCTTGATGCTCAAAAGTATAATGAGGCTATTCAAATATTGCAAAACAACCAGAATAAAATTATTTCCGAATTCAATAGTCATATTAGTCTTAGTAAAAATATAATGGCTTTTATTCGTGCCTCCAGCACTCATCATTCTATGATAGATATAGGAGTATTAAAAACGATGTTAGATAAGTTAATAACTATATACAGTAAGGAGCAAATTCCTGATTTAGAATTACGGGAATATTATGACTTAATCAAACCAGGTTCATACTATCATGATAGAACAATAGTTATAGTTTACAAATTTCCTATAATATACATAGACAGGTATAACTTGTACAAACTATCCATCGTTCCAAATGAAAAACAACTAGCCCTTATTCCTCCCTTTCCTTATATAGCAACAAACGAAAAAGCATTCGTGTACATAGAGGCTGAATGCCCGAAGTATAGCAGGATATTATATCTCTGTGACCAAAAAATAAGTCATCAAATTCGTACAGAACCAGACTGCATTCAAGAGCTTATTATCAACCAAAATCTTAAGGAAACCTGCCACTTCACGAAGGTTATGTTATCTGCTGTAGCAATAGATAAACTGGATGATCAACACTATGTTATTTCATTACCTAAGCCGGAGAAAGTACAGTTAGCCTGTGAGAGAAAAGAATTCAATATACTACAAGGAAGCTATTTGGCCACTATTCCCATGAACTGCCTGTTGCGAACTAAAGAATTCACCGTTATCAACGAAAATGATGAGATAAAAGGCCAGCCGCTGAAGCTATCAAGGATCCCATACAACCAAATTAACCAAACGACTACCTATACCCATACCGGTTCCAAGATGATTAGTCTAGATGATCTTCACAGCATCCAAGATAAATTGTTACTAGAAACCCCTATACAGATTGACAAGACACAATCAATTGTTTTATACCATACAACGATACCATTTTATATCTTAATTTTATGTGTATCAGTAGTTATCGTTGTATTAGTAAGCCGAAAATATAGATGTTGGCCCTTAAAATCAGAAAATGAAGAGAAGCAGCAAACGCCTAAGACACCAGTATATGAAGATATGGATAAAGGCATCAAGAGACGAGATGAACTTCCAGCAACATTTTCTCTGAAGCTGACAAAATAGTTGCTGTTCTGCGGGTGGAGGTGTTAAGTACGGAACCGTACTATCTATCATACAGTACCCTAAGCTCATCCATGAAAATGCCGAGCATGCATTTAATATCCATATTCAATAAACAACGGAAAACCGATGCAGCCCATGTCGCAACGTCCGTCCAGCCACGAGCCGCCGACGCAGCGATTTCGTCATATTTTAAATTTAATTTCATTATTAATTTTTATACAAAATTTTGTCATTCCTAATTCTCGCATCGAATAGGTTTCACATCTCTTAATTGTAATTTTATTTTAATTAATTAAAGTATTTTTTAAGTCATTTTGGTTTTTTTTCGATCCATCGGCTGCAGTAAACGTAATTTGTGTCTGTATTTTGGTGTACATTAAGAATAAATAAATAAATAAATAAATGTTTGAGTAAAAAGGTGTCAGCTATATCAACATTAAAATTATTGTTTTATAAAGAAATTTTCATGTAAGCTAGATAAATTTAATAAAACGATATGAAGCTGACATTTGTGTATAGCTTGTACTTACTTCGAAAGTATAAAATAGTACTGTATATCTAATACCTCATCGTAATACTCGAAGAGCTCAATTCGTCAAAAGTATTGTATTCAAAAGCTACACTCGTTTCATTGAAACTATATAAATATGCAGTTTGAAGTCATCAGGCAACGCGATGCATAAATATTAAATTTTCATTCTAAAATCTAAGTACTATCTCTAATAAAATAATATCCAAAGACTTTTGTTGTGCACTTTCACGTTATTTTATGTATTGAAATCATTTTCAGTCGTTCACCAACAAAACGTTAATAGGCTGGCATCATGCAATGTTACTTTTACTTTAACCACACGTGACAATTTTTTTGCATGATAATAATAAAAATAACGACTTTGTGCACATTTCTTACATGGGTTATATACATATTAAATGTAAATTTAACAGTTGGGGTTATAGTCGGTATAGTAATGTACTTTATGGCACACCAAAGTTATTTTATTCCTTAAATGCAATTTATACCATGCAACCTGAAAGCAATGTTGTTTTTCAGAGCGGAGATCTGGTATCATTACCATCATCATCATCATTTCAGCCTAATACAGTCCACTGCTGAACATAGGCCTCCACAAGTTGGCGCCAAAAATGGCGTGAACTCATGTGTTTTGCCCATAGTCACCACGCTGGGCAGGCGGGTTGGTGACCGCAGGGCTGGCTTTGTCGCACCGAAGACGTTGCTGCCTGTCTTCGTTCTGTGTATTTCAAAGCCAGCAGCTGGATGGTTATCTCGCCATAAATCGGCTTTTTAAGTTCTAAGGTGGTAGTGGAACTGTGTTATCCCTTAGTCGCCTCTTACGACATCCACGGGAAGAGAGGAGGTGACTATATTCTTACTGCCGTAAACACACAGCAAATGAAGAGCTGGTATAATAACAATATATTTTGACTGAAATAATTGCTTAATTATTTTTTAAATTTTACATATTTATTTTCATTTATTTCATTTTTGATCAAAACTAAAACAAATTAAAATATTGTATCTGAATTTATATTGAATATATTACTTTTGTACAGAAGTAATTGTTTCAGACACTTATATGTATATCTAGGTCAATTTTATCTGCTATTCCACTACGATAGAAAACAATTTCAATAATTGTTGATAACATTTCCATACGATTTGTTCTTAGTTTTTAGGTATGTATCCGTACGCGCCTGTACTTAACACTGAAGTAACCCCATTTTCATATTATTGTGATGTTATTAAAGTTTATATTAGGCGTTTCAGGAAGTTGGTGCAAACTAAGAAATTAGTTACGGCATTAGATGCGGTTTTGAAGGCTTTTCAAAGGGCTTAATAGCGTTCATATACTTAAATGAATTAATTTAATTACTAATGACACTATAAAGGATATAAATGTATTTCATTTTGACTTTTAGGTACGTTGATTATTACTTGGTTTCACTATAGAGTTTGTATTTTTTTTTTCATTTCTTTTTTGTGAGATTCACTTGATGCGCGGATGCTCTAAAAGTATTGTTTGTGTATTAATAACAATACCCAACTTTTTATTGTAACTTCAAACGAACCATGAGTTATTGTACAAAATGGTTATTTTTTTTAAATATATTTTACAGCATGAATACCTTACAGATTTTACAGTCAGTGGTCAGTTTAACTAGATTGTGCACGGAACCGCGGATTTCATCACTATTTCGATTCGTACTAATTTGGAAAAAAATATACGTAGCGTAAGCTTTTGTGTCAATACATTTTAACGAAAATCTCTGAATATTATTATTGAAAATAATGTATGGATAAACATTTTTAACTATTTATCTCTCATCTTACTTGAGTAAATATAACTAAATGTATTAAATAGTTAAACCATCCTTTGTATTTAGTAAGTCTACGACGTATTTCATATTAGCAAATACAAAATAATATCCAACTCAAATGATGACGCAGGTATAGTCATACATGTACATAATACTTTTTAAAGTAAGTACCTAGAAAAAGTAAAATACCTAGAAAAATTCAAAACAAATCACAGTTTTAAAATTAAACCAAACGTGTGATTATTTAAAAACTCACAAAAGGCAAAATTTCAAACCAGAAACTTCGCAGACGCGATGTGATGATGCACAATAGAAAATTTCCATATCCAATTGCAAATCCTCTTTTTCTATCCTCCTATCCCATTTGGATACGACTTTTTTTATCCGGAGCAATAAATGACTGATCCGTGCATGAGGTATGTCGGAACTCCAATTTATCTCGTCAGTAACAATCCAATTATATTTTTTCCACCAAATAGACAGCTGGACACGGCATGGAACACATTCGTTTTGAGCCTGTAGCGCTTCGGTGATTCCATCCGCTCTTTCGCAGTATAATATCAAGCCCCGCTTACGTTCCGGATTATTGATGCTTTTTGTTTTAATTGTAACAAATGCGAGGGTAGCATATTGCACATTGTACACGATATTGTAACGATATTGCTGTCGATAAAAATATGTATTCATAAAATGTATACTCATAAATAAAATATCTACGTTTGTATTTGATATATAAAGACTACATTATAATATCAAAAAATCAAACGAATGTCAAACTGATTTACCATAAATATTAGATGTGTTCTTATCTTTAATAAAAATCTTAGTTGTATTTGCTATATTTTTAAAAGAATTTATAGTTGTCTGTCATAAAAATTATAAAAACGAACCTTTGTTGGTACGAAAAGTAGACATACGACCTCTAGGCTCCCTCGTTTATATTTATACCTATTGGAAGAATTGTTTTGATATAACTTTGCGAATTTCAAAAAACACAATAAAAAATATCCTTTATCCGACTACAGATATTACAGTTATTAAAAATTGCTCGAAAGGAAAATATTCAGAATCATTCATTCTCTACTTTTGCACTCTTCCCTCATCCCTGTATTTCTTTTTAATAAAGTTTCGTCAGTATTAAATTAAAAAATCAATTTTGTACGTTTTTCAATAAAATATATTAATCTCAATCTATAATCTGCAATTTTATTTATGATATTACAAACTACCTACTATTAATCGAACAATGTGTTTTTTAAAATAAAAAAATTGACGATAAAATGTTGTAATAAACATACAATAATAATTTTTGAGACATAGCTAAAATCGGTATGTTTTATATCTGTTTTTTTATGAATTCAAGTTCCGTAAAGAGCATTTTCAGAAATTTTTGTTACCAAATCGAACAAACCTTCACTTTGATACAACTTTGAACAAACTTTGATATTCACAAAAATACTGATTGTCTCCACATTCTGAAAATGAGACCATTGCTCATGTTAGACATATGTTGGATATTTTCTGCTGTATTCTACCTCAGTTAAGTAATAGATTAGCAGAGATTATAATAATAATAAAAATATAAAAGAGTTTTATTATATTTAATTTTATAGGTGATTGGTATTTATCAAAATGATAGGGGTCTGAAACGATTGAACGAGATAGATTGTATTAATTAAGCTAAATTGTTACTTTACTAACTCGTCAAAGTAACTTTTCAACTAATGTTTTGTAAATTGACAACACACTGATTGATTTAAATCAATTTCTTAATACTAAATATAACAGTCGATATAAATTTCAAACAGAGTTGTACTCGTACGTGTCTGCTGTTTGCGTGTATAATTATTATTAAAATAATTGAATTTCGTTAAGAAATGTATTTTATTATGTTAACACACTTTTTTGATTATGTTTAAAGCTTCTACAACATCTTTAAAAGCTATTGATTAGTTTAGACAGACAGTTACAAATTAAAAAAAAAAGTTTTTTTTTTTAATTAATCATCCTTAAGCTATATTTTTAGAATCGGCGTTGATGCGATTCAATTTAAGTATTAAATTAAAAAAAAAAACATTACTTTGATTTCATTGCGGGAATGTTTTTAAAGTTTAAGTTATTACGTATAAACCATAAAACATAGGTACTACATATAAACCACTACCTTTTATGAAAGTAAAAAAGAAAACATATAAAAATACATATCCATCGACATTATAATTGGGGATAGCAAAACGTGGGGGCGTGGATACGCATCCGGTTTCTCAGTAAATTCAATTTTATTACGCTAATAAAAGGCAATCCAATTAAAGCTGAAAGTTTTTTTTACGGGCTGCTCTCGGCTCTAGGGCTCTCCGCTCGAGTGCTAGGAGAACGCGCCAAAGGTTCAGAACGTAACTGTTGCTGTAATAAGCTAGCAAGTCTTGAAAATATTAAAAAACAAACTCTCCCGATATTCTATCTTTCAATCTTACATATTTACTTCTTAATCGACTTCAAAAAAAGGGAGGCGTTTTCAATTCGATTGTATTTTTTTATGTGTGTTAACTCAGAACTTTTGACTAGGTGGACCGATTTCGAAGATTTATTTAATCAAAAAGTGGTGCATGTCATGTGGTCACATTTAAATTTAAGTGAGATCACTTTTCGAGTTATATCTAATAATGCGTACTTCACTTTTTTAGCCCACCCACGTTTCATTACTTGTCTAGGTAATTGTTGACCTTTTTTTTTAATTAATTGTGATTTTTCTATTCCACTACTTTTAAAAATATTGTAAAATGAAGACTAAACTAACTTAACCATGGTCAATATTTTAAGTAAATTTATATTTATGTTTTTGCTAAAATCATACAAACGTCACTCCATAAAGATCCTATCTTATAAAATTTTATGGGAGAATGACAAAGAGAATTCCAAAAAACAATTCAAGCGGGAAAAGTAACATAAAACTACTAATACATTACACAAAAAGTCTTATTATTTACGCTCGAATAACATTCACCGAATACATTTATTTTCATAGGCAATTCAATATCATTTGTACATAGTATTAAAATGTAATAAATGTTTATAGTATCAAATGAAGCCATAAAATTCTTTGTAATTAAAACTTCTATCGAAATGTAGTGTAATCGATTAACGAGAATTAAACTGTGCAATTATGACTGCTAACGTTTGTTATTTGGGACGAAATGTCTAGCTTTGCTAATTAAAGCCATTACGCTATAAAAACTGGTTTTCTATGACGTAATGTTTTTGGGATATGTAAGATATAAATAATCCAGAGGATATGAATAGAAAATCTTTCCTGATTCAACATAATTATATCTTGTGAAATGAAGCATAAAAATAACGATTACTATTTTCTATTAATTTCAATAATTAAAATAATTAAAAGTTAACCTTATCGGATAAGGTAGTTTCTTCTTGGCAACATTTAGAGAATAACAAATAACAACAATGATTCAAAAATAACAATCACTCAAATATTTGAATATATCATTTGACGACGTGTTGGCGCAACGGTCACAGCATTGGTTTGTGGCTGTTCTGCTGGCGGTTGCGGGTTCGATCCCCGCACATGGTGTTTGTATTAGCCATACAGATGTTTGCTGTGGTCTGAGCGTTTATACTTGTGTATTTTGTGTGTTTCCGGACCCCTGACACAGGAGATAATCCTAGAGGGTGCCGTTGAGTGTGAGTCGTTAATAGACCATTTGAATTATAGAGATGATTATGATTATATAAGTGACATTGTAAGGCACAGAACATAGTATACAAGCCAAACAGTTTTCATTGTTTTAGCAATATGCGGCATTCACAGCGATATTGGCATTGTTCAAGACCACTAACGATCAGTTAGCCCATATACTCAACAGTCTCTTAGTTTTCCATTACATTTGAATATTTTAGAAGTATTTAAAGTAATTATTGCTTAATGGGTGTTTATATAAATTTCATTAAAAGTGATTACAAATATATTACATTAAAGATAGGATGACTTTTAAACAGTTAACATTAATGCGTCCATTACACATCACATTCTTGTCATTAATCTATAAATATATTTTTTTTTTTTTTTTTTTTTTATACAATGATAGGCTTGCGTTTGACCACTATTTCACCTGATGATAAGTGAAAATGCGGTCTAAGATGGAGCACGCTTACCTAGAAGTAACCTATTCACTCGCGACTTAAAGATCCCCAGGTTATAATTTTCCGGAAACACAGACGCTGGTATTTTAAGCTAATACATCATTATACCTAAAAGAAATAAATGTTGTACGTAAAGAAAAACAAAACAAAAACATTCCTATAAAAATTAGTTATACACTAAAATAATTCTAACGAAACTAACGAAATAAATTTACTTATGATAGACTAAAACTTCGTATTTATTTTTATACAAGACGATTGCCAATTTTGTTTGCGTGAAAATTGCGTAGAGAATCATGTTCTTGGTATGTTTGTTTTTGGTATTATACCCTATCTTTATTGCCAATGTTTGTGAATTATTGTAATTTGAATCGGATCTACGTAGTTATTATCTCAAACAGAGATTTACTTTAGCTTTGCTTGTGGGAGACAAACTCTCACAATAACACAAACAACCATAAATATCTACAATTATTTTGTACATTTATCAAATGTAAAGTGGGAAATATAATGAAAACTGTAGGCGATTAACATAACAGAATATCATTATGCTAAGTATTATTATTTTCAGAAAATTGTTAGTTTTATTAATTTTTCTAATTTAAAAGAATTATAATCAGCCTTTCAATGTTTACTCAATTACTAACAAAATTTAATTGAACTGTCTGTATTTTGTTAATATTAATGATCACAGTGAACAGTTAAAACTGGAAATGAAAAAATGCAATAATTTTCAGATACAGCCATATTAAAGTTTGATTAAATGTATACATTTCGAACATATTTTATCGTTTTCGTAGCAATTAATAAAATCGTTGTGCCCCGAATAAATAGTATTATTCGATCCGCTGATTGCGCCTCGTTAATCTCAGCTGGACCATTGCCTTTCAATATTAATCACATGACTGTTGTCGGACTTGACACTTTCAACTGTAGTTGAAATGAAAATGATTTTTATCTGACTGCAGAAGGAGGGTTGAGTATATGTACTTATGTTTGTATATAGATTTCTCTATTTTCCAAAAAAAACTACTACTATCTCAATTAGGATTCGAACCCCAGTCACAAGCGTATTAAGCTGAAAAGAACAGATACTACACTTTGATCTTAGCCAGAGTCACAAGCGTATGTGAGAGTGAAAAACTCCAATGTCTACGGAAACTCAGTAAGCGTCTAAGCTCTCCGCATTGCTTTGCTTATAAAAGTGATTGATAATTAATGTTTAATTCATGAAATTAAACTATTTAGTTACAATTTTTAAATATTTGAAGTCAACAATGTCATTATTCAGACCTGGAAAAAATATTTATCATTACTGAAAGTGTACGGTAACTACAATGCCTAATTATCTGGAAGGCGTCACAACTAAGGGCACACCTGGTAATTATCCCTTTTAATGTCTTAAAAATAAAAATAAATATATATAACGTACAAATATTGTATCTTAATTAAGTAAAAAATGTCGAATAATAAATTTTTTATGATGTCTTAAAAAATGAATAATTTAATGTGGCATTTACTCAGTACAATATTGTACCAAGAAGTACTTATGGAGTCATCTTTATGTATTTCTGTATTATCTAGTGGTTAAAATACGCCACACGGTTGGTATTAGTGAAATAAATTACAATTGAATCACTAACAGTTCATTTTCATTTGTGTTCTATGTGTTCATAAATTATGAACATTAAATGGGACAGCGCATCCTGAAAAAAACATAAAAAAAATAATAGTAACAGAAATGACCAGCATACAATATGATTGATATAAGTAGACACCGATCATAATGTATGCTGGTTCAGCCTATCACAGCCTATCACTGTTGGACATAGATCTTCAAAAGTTCTCGCAAAACATCTCGATCCTCCGTAATCACCATCAAGCCTCCACGGCGGTACGTAGACCGTCGGATCATTGGGACGGAGGGCGTCCCACACTGCGTTTTCTATCACATGGTCTCCACTCCAAGACACGTCTGCCCCAGAGGCCATCGAACCTGCGATACACGTGACTATCGTATTGTATATTACTAAATATTATACGCTTTAGTCTGTAATATCCCACTGCTGGGCATAGACCTCTTACTCCATGTAGAAAAAGGATCAATACTTAATCTACCACGCCGCTTCACTGCGGGTTGGCAGATATATTCCTTACAATCAGTACCGATAAGTATCAGGTGTACATGATAACAAAATCTTAAGGTGCTCTCTGAGACACGGTTGGGAGACCCACAATTTATGAAAATATTATAGAATATCATAAAAACATTTATAGAGGCCATACAGATCTTTGCCGTGGTCTTGACTTTTTATTTGTGAATTGTACATGTTTTTGTACAACTGATAATAAAAATAGAAGTAATAGCAGAAGTTCATACAAAAATATTTTGTCTTTAATAAACCTGGTTGTCTACACCAACTACCCATTTTTGTTTTAATACTATGCATGATCAGTTAAACGCGTGTAGAGTTTAATCCTCCTCCTGCTACTTTTTGCAAAACGAGGTTTATCAACAGCTTATAATTTACTACACACTACTAAAATTATTATTTTTAAACCTAAAATACGTAACGTACATTTTTGGCTTTTAAATTAATTAAAAAAACACTAATATACGAGGCCTACAAATTTTATTTCAGATAAACATAGTAATCGAGGAAGCACCTGCGTTTCTTAAATTTGTTTTTAAACTTTTAATAAATAGAATTCATAAATCTTTCTAACAATTTCAATAATAGCTACATCAAAAGTTTTATGAATGGAGGCGGTCTTTAAGTGTTTGAAACTGAAGTAAATAAACTATAAAACTTGGTAATGTGAGGATTTATTTATACAGAAAATTCCTAACATACCTACTCCATTTACAGTATGTCGTGTTCACTACTAACATTTTACGTTAGAAATCATAAATATTTCTAAATGTTCTTAATAAAATTCATTATTACTATCACTTACAGATATACGGAATATTTAAGTATGTTAATATTTCTTTACATGTCTTAGGTTGCGTTATTACTAAACCAGACCATTTTACACGGATCTGTAATTGTTTTATTAATGAAGAAATTAACCCCAAATATTTTCAAATAATGTGTAAATAGGAAGAAATTAATTTATGGAACTGATTATCGTTTTACCGAACACCAGTATTCGGTAACTCCTGATTTTACAAGAAGTAATACCAATTTGCCACTGCATTGGTAGCACTGTGAATCATTATATTGTACATCGTACTAGATTACACTCTGTAGGAGCAGTTGTGGCGACGATATTTCTCAAGGATATTTGGCTTGAAAGGTCATATTTCTTCTGAAAGATCGTTATAATCGTCAAGTAGCTAACTTACTAATACCGGAGAAAGATCCCCAGACCAGGCCTAGTAAGGAAAACCATAAAGTCTTCATCTTAAATAGTGTTGACGATCCTACACAGTCATCACTCATCACTTCATTCAGCCTAATACAGTCCACGGCTGGACATAGACTTCCAAAAGTTCGCGCCGAAAATGGCGTGAACTCATGTGTTTTGCCCATAGTCACTACGCTGGGCCGGCGGGTTGGTGACCACAGGGCTGGCTTTGTCGCACTGAAGGTGCTGCTGCCCGTCTTCAGCCTGTGTATTTCATAGCCAGCAATTGGATGGTTATCCCACCATCGGTCAGCTTTTTAAGTTCCATGGTGGTAGTGGAACTGTGTTATCCCTTAGTCGCCTCTTACGACACCCACGGGAAGAGAGGGGGTGGCTATATTTTTCCTACCGTAACCACGCAGCACCTCCTGCACACTAAATAGCTGTAAATTTGCTTTTTTTAGATCTAGAGGAAGACGAAAGAACTACATGCACTGGCGAGGGGCACGAATGAGAATGAAGGAGTAAATTGACACTTTGATGTAAGTTCCCTAGGCTTGCTACAAAGTCACCATTCTCACTCGCCGCCGGGGTAATAGAGCGCTTACAGTGCCCGTGAACGCTCTATGGACAAAGGTGACCCGCACATGGCGAACCAACCGTCGAAGCGTCATATAGGATGCAAAAGCGATCCCGTGGCGCCCCGCTATGACGATGAGGGCACCGCTTAGTTTTAGTGAGTAGTCTGGGTTGTTCACCGAACATCCCACACTCCCGCTGCCCTCGTTGGTGGGGTGCGTATAAACCAGCGAAAAAAAAGGCTTCGAAAATTCGGTTTGGTCGTGATACTCTCCTGAATTTGTACTGACAGGAACTTTAGTCATTATAAATAAAAGTTAATTTTCTACCAGGAGACAGATGTCTTTTAAACAATTTCCTGTCGTCAAAAAAAGTTAAACATATTTGGACGTAAGGTGTATTTCAGGTAGAAATCTTGATGTCGTTAAATAACCTACTGTCAGGAAAACGAAAAGGATCCTTGAAGAATGTAAATAATATTCCCAATTAAACGAAGTTCCAGTGGCTCTATATTAAAAATTCATCTTACTGTTTTAGCTGGTAAATTTTCTGTTGCTAGAGAGCGCATATATATTAACATAAACATAAACATTGCAAATAACATTCACACGGTCGTCTGTTCCTATGGTAAGCAACTTAATGCTTGTGCTAAAGGTCGTAGTCGACTATTAAAGTCATTTTATTTATTGATAAATACACATTTCTTACACACTAAAGACTCATATTATTTCTATAATACTTATATAAATAAATAAATATAGACACTAAAATCAGACTCGAGCGGGAACGGAACACACAACCCGCGGAGCAGAAAGCAGTGTCACTACAAACTACACCAACGGACTAGTCAAAAATAAGCTCATTACTGATATAATATATTAAAATGTAATTAAAATAATTTTTTAAATATTGTACAAATGTAACATAAAATGTGATCATAAATGTACCAAAAGCTATGAACTGGAAATGGATAAAAAACTAAATAATATTAATAACACAGATTTTTATATCTTGCATTATTTATTCAATAAGCCGATTCCACTATTCAATTCAATCTGTCAGGATACTAATAAAACTGTAGTAAAACAATAATGGAAATTTCATAAAAGTATTTGTATAAAAATCTATATAATTAAAATACTGAACAGTGTCCTTATTAATAACTGCATGAATAACTCATCGCGTATATAAAGTATGCAAAAATAAATTAATTTTATCGTATTAAATCATTCATAACAGAACGGAACGATAATAATTAAAAGGAAAGAAACCGTGACAAGCCCATTCAGTCAGAAGAGACTGAAGACTTTTATAGAATTTACAGTAAACTACTGGAGGGTTTTTACTTTCAATGGCCACGTTACTAATTGCATCCGACTGCATTCAGCCATTGTCGATGGCCAACGCAAGTTTAATGAATATCTTTTAAATAATCAGGCTCGCATTAATCCGAAGCAATTTTCAAGTTTTTCGCGATACAAAAGAAGTGGTCGGCGAAGTTTGACTGTTCTTAATTATCGCCGGTTAATTAAAGTCACTATTTTTGACTATTTTAATGTTTCTTACTTAAGATTAATCGTTCATGACTTGGTTTGTGCCATTATTCAGTAAATCACATCAAAATAATAATAATGTGATAAATAGAAGAGGCATGTCGAGTTTGATAAGATTACGCGTGATTATACATAATTATCCAAACTAATGTTTCAATTTTGCGACGTGATTAATCTAAGAATCTCAAAATTGCTATCAAGGATAATAAATAAGTAAGATCAAGTCATAAGCCACAAAATGCACTAAATATATTCGATTTATGCAATTCGCGAAACGCTATATAATTTGAATGTAAATTATAGTCAAGGGCAAATTCTTTAAGGAGCTGGTCAACAAGTCTTACCACAAATTTTCACAACCAATAATTACATAAAACGTGACATAATTCCGTGATACAGAAGTGAACTTACTTTACTTACTTACAGATTTGCTACTGCGGTAGTATAAAGTATCTTGAAAAGAAACTTAGACATTAAGATTAGAAATAAAAAGGATGATCAAATTATTTCCAGTGTTCATTTTATTTTTAATTGTTACAAGAAAACTTTTCATTAAAATTTATTAAATTAACATTAATAGTTATTGTTATAGACTGATTATGATTTAAACATAATTTTGCTTTTTGTGACATTCTGTAGATTTATTTTATTGTTGTTTTAATTTTAATCGTAAATGTTGTATAATTTTGTTCAAAATGTAATTGTTAGAAAAAAACAACAAAATGATTATTGATTGTTAACTTTAAAAACTCATGCAAATCTTATAGCTGACGATAATTTATTTCATTAATAATTTTATCACCTACCTATGTACTTTGCATAATAAATTCGTTATTAGTAATTTCTAAATCAGAAAAAAATATTAAAATTTAAGAAACGACAAAATTGTAAAAACGTAACAGATAATGCCTAAAAGTTTAATCGCAGTAAATAAAAATTGTTAGAAAATATAACAATTTTTCCTGTACACATAGATTATTATAAATAAAACGTATCCGCTTTCAACCCACCTTTAAAACACCATCAAAACATGTTTCTTTTTTTATATTGCTACATAGTTAATAAAATATCATATGCCATTCCGAAATTTAAACTTAACAACTCTAACCGACACTTCTAAAATTATTTTTCAATCACTACCTACTGACTGACAATAAGTTATTTATTTCCAGAGTATCAAACTATTTCCAAATGAGTTCAAATCAGGAATATGAGGAATGTATTTTCCACGGAAATTCGAGTATGAATAGTTCAGTCAGACGTCATGTCTTAACAAAGATCGATACGAGATTGCTCTTAAAATATGCACGTGCAGAGTGGACGTCGTCATTATAGATAGGTTCTGAACTCACGTGGGAGAAACTGCCCGAATTACCGCTACTGACAGTAGATTGCTATTCTATTTTGTATGATTTTGTATTGTATATTATGATTTTTCTTAATTATTTATCTATGGCTTCGTAATCACCGGTGTTTTCTAACAATCGTTATACTGTGTTCATTTGTAATATTTATTTTATTAATTATTCTCAAAAATTATCACAATGGTTTTCTTAATTCTAAAATATGATTATAAGAACAAAAAAAACTGTAGTACTTTAGTATGATTCTTAGAAAAATCATTTATACATATTTTTTTCCTAAATATCAAAAACATAACAATTAAAACGTATTTAATCGGCTTTGTGCAGTTTTATAAAAATAAAAATAAAAGATTACAGACGCAGTCAATTTATTTTACATTGTAGTACATGTGTACCGGGAGGGCGTCGAACACAGAGAAACGTCATGCGGCGTAGTCGCACGCTCACTGACTCGATTTCCGCTCGCTCGCTTAGCCTAGCGGCGAAATAATAAACTACACGGGGTTGCCCGCTATATTATAACTAAGATTATACTAACTAATTATTATAAGTAAGCCACACGCTATACACTCCCCCTCGAGTTCGTGAGAACGCCCCCGCTCATGAACTCGCATTAAAACATACAGAACATACCGGACAAGCATGTTTACGAGGACGTCCTCTTCGACGTTTGGGAACTATGGGGCGCGGAGGCGAACTATCCCGGCTAAAGAAACGTGTAAGTTCCGATACGTGAAACTTGCCCAAAATCTCCTCAGGGTTGCTGGCATTAGCAATGAGGTACGCTGTAGGGCTAGCTCTTTTTGCGATAACGTAAGGACCATCCCTTTTTGGAACAAACTTTGATGTAATATTTTTAGGCGCACTACTAAGGACGTGCGACTTCAAGAGCACTTGATCTCCTACTTCGAAGACTTCAGTAGGCCTCTTTGATTTATCAGCATATTCTTTACGTCGATCTTGCTGACATTCGACCCTTTCCTTGACCGCAACAAACGAGTCCACGAACCTTTTCAAATAAGGGGTAATTTGTGGCACGAAGTTATCTTTATTGAGGATTGACCTGATATCATGTTGTACGTCTAGTGGTGAACGAAGTTCCCTAGCTAAATTAAGGTAGGCTGGCGACACGCCGGTGGTTTGGCAAACCGCCGAATTCATAGCAAATCTTATTGAAGGAAGATGTTGAGGCCACGAGGCATGATTTACATCTACCAGACGAGACAACTGAAACTTTAAATCCCTATTTTTACGTTCAGCAGGATTAGCTGAAGGATGATATAAAGGTAATAGCTCTTGAGTAATATTTAAAACAAACATGCATTGCTGCATAACAGCCGAAACAAATTGAACGCCATTGTCTGACACAATGCGTCTAGGAAGACCATAACGAAGGAAATACTCCTCAATCAGCGTACGGGCACATGCTTCTGACGTTGCATCTTTTAAAGCAAACAGTTCAACCCAGCGAGTTGCTGTGTCTTCCACCAACAAGATCCATTTTTCCCCATTTTCTCCTCGAGGGAGTGGGCCGAACAAGTCTATTGCCAAAACTTCACCTCTCTGGTTGAGCACAGGAGTCTGTAAAAATCCAGAAGGTTTCTTATTTGAGGACTTATATTTTTGACAGGTGACACATGTTTTGACATAATCAGTAATGGCTCTACGCATGCCAGGAAAATAAAAGGTTTGAGACATTTTATTATATGTCCTATCGACTCCATGATGACCAGCTATATCTGAATCATGGCACTCTTTTAAAATAGTTGAGCGGAGAGAAGCTGGGACTACCAACTGTGGCTCTTCAGAGTCCACATCTGGGTTGTAACGATACAAGACGCCTTGCTGTAAGAAATAACCTCTTTCCGACCAACGCTTTACACCTACAGAATCTGCGTCTGATATATCTTCGAGGTCACTAACAATTTTTTTTAGTTCCAGGTCATCGAGCTGCGCGCGCCGGAGATCAGCAGGACTCCTAGCAGGTAAGTCTATGATTACGGAGCATACTCCGCAGTCATCTTTATTACTTTCTTCACATGTAGGCCGACTAAGCGTATCTGCGATGACATTAGCTTTTCCAGGTGTATATTGGAACTTAAGATTGAAGCATTGCAGCTTAAGTGCCCATCTGACCAGTCTACCCGAAGGTGACTTTAAGGTAAGTAACCACTTTAGAGGCTGATGATCACTACCAACTATAACTTCATGACCTTCAATATAACCTCTAAAGCGTTCTACAGCCCACACAACTGCGAGCGCTTCGCGCTCGGTGGTGCTGTAATTTCTCTCAGCAGGGATAAGAAGGCGACTAGCGTACTCTATTGGACGCTCCTCGCTGCCTTCACCCTGTAACAGCACTGCACCTAAGGCATAACTGCTAGCATCTGTTCTTAACACGAACGGCTTATTATAATCCGCTTGGATAAGAATCGGTGCAGACGAGAGACGCTGCTTAAGCTCTTGAAAGGCATTAGCCTGATCTGGACCCCAGGACCATGGCCGATTCTTTTTAAGTAATCGAGTTAAAGGCTCAGCGATATTAGAAAAATTCGGAATGAATTTTCGAAACCAAGAGCAGGTCTGCAAAAAGGTGCGAAGATGACGCAAAGACAAAGGTGTCTTCATTTCTAACACTGCACGGACCTTGTCATTATCTAGCAACACACCCTCCTGTGTGATGACATGACCAAGATATTTTACCTCGTCTCGTGCAAAGACACACTTGTTTCTGTTAGCGCGGAGCTTAAACAGGCGTAATCTCTCAAACACCGCTCGCAGATCCGACACATGTTGCTCAAAGCTACCCTGTGATATAAGCAATAGATCATCTTGGTAAGCTAGTAAAGTTACGTTCTTCAGCGACGCACCTGACCGTAGTCGGTCGATAAGGCGCTGGAACGTCGAAGGCGCGTTCTTTAACCCGAAGGGCATACGCTTAAAGCGATATGCTCCGAATGGTGTTAAAAACGCAGTCTTATCCCTGTCCTGTTCCCGAACTGAAATCTGCCAAAATCCACTGCGCATGTCAAGAGTACTCATAAAACAGTTACTTTTAGTTGACTGGATAAGCTCGTCTATTAACGGCATAGGATAGAAATCGGTCTTAGTGACCGCATTGAGCTTTCTATAATCTACACAGAAACGAACCTTACCGTTCGCCTTGGGTACAAGAAGTGCTGGAGAACCCCAGGCCGACTCGCATTCTTCTACAATATCGTCCGCTAACATCTTATCGAGTTCCATCTGCATGAGCTTTTTCTTGGCTGGTGTCACCCTGTAAGGCGGAACAGCAATTGGGGAATGATCACCGGTATCTATAACATCCTCGGCAAAAGGGGTCGCCTCTCCCCCTGGTTCAAAAATATCCTGATGTTCTATAAGAAGTTGGGCAAGAATCTCACGCTGGTTATCAGTAAGTGAAGTCGCCTCATCATCCCTTAGCACCTCTAAGGCGGCACACGAAGGTATAGGTGACATTCTTTCAAACTGCAATTCGAATTTTTGTTTATTATTATCTGCAAAATGCCAGGTATTATCACCAAAATTAAAAACAAGATTAAACTTTGTAAGAAAATCTATGCCCAATAAACTTTCATTGTTATTAAGACAGATGATTACGATGGTTTACCGCGTAACAATACCGTAATGAGTTCGAAAACCCCTAAACTTACTCGCCGAGTGAATTTCGTCGACCAAGTAGTAATTAATACACACGTTGGGAGCCAGTTGTAGTACATGTGTACCGGGAGGGCGTCGAACACAGAGAAACGTCATGCGGCGTAGTCGCACGCTCACTGACTCGATTTCCGCTCGCTCGCTTAGCCTAGCGGCGAAATAATAAACTACACGGGGTTGCCCGCTATATTATAACTAAGATTATACTAACTAATTATTATAAGTAAGCCACACGCTATAACATGATTTATATGAAGTAATAAAAAAATGTTAGTTATTATTTATATTGAATCAAAATAATCTACAGACCAATATTAATTAATAGACTAATTGCATATTATTATTGATACGGGAAGCAGACAACGAAATAAGCATCATTTATTCATAAAGGTACAACAGGCAGACGCTTCACACAAACGTATTTCATACTTATATAATGTCCTAATATCACTGTTCGAACGGAAAATCCGATATCTTGAACCCGAGCATTGATGAGTGTTTAAATATTCATGAGAGATGCGACGCTCGGCGCGCTTCGGATACACTACAGATGACTGTCACGGATCAAGTCGAAAGATAAGTCTATCTTAATGTATTCCGACCAAGACAAGACGTAATGTGAATGTCATAAAATTATGACTTACATTTTTTTCTAAAATATTATTAAAGCTACGATTATCATATCATCACAATTATTAAATAATAATACAGACATAAAAGTTCTGCGAGGGAGTTCGAATTATACATTATTTATTTACGTTAAAGTGTTATAATATACTGAAATATTTATTGTAAACTTTTTACTAAATTGTTGAATAGAAAAACTGCGCTGAATCTGTAATGATAATGAGGATTACTTGTTCCGGAAAACTCTTTGAAAATTCTTATTTTAGATCTATCTAACTATCTATATATATCGCAGTTGTCTTAGCCCAATTGTTATAAAATTTAAAATTAATTATAATGAACCTTAATTATAATATAATAATAATTAATGTAATCGATTAGGTTTTTAATTTCACTATTACGTAAAGATTGCTTCATAGGTACAAGTGATATAAATAAATTCAAATAACTATTTTGCAACTACTATAATTCACAATAATACTGTAACAAAAAAAAATAATAACGAATAAAAGCAATACTAACAGAACAATAAACACTTCAAGACACTTGTCAACCCAATCAAACACGAATCTTGCATTTGGGACTATTACGAGCCAGAGATGCACCAGCTGTATTTACAGTATTCTTGACATCGAAATATCTATCACCGTGATACAGCATGGTAATATTTTTATGTTTTTGATGACTGCGAAGGCGTAGTACATGCTAGCAGAAGAAAAGTTAGTAATTGCATGTAACAACTACTAACTTTTCTTTAAGATTTCCTCTCAAGAAAATTGAGAGATATTAACCTTTTGGCGGTGTGAAGAACAGGGTATGAAGTTCCTCATTCACCATCGCAAAGGGAGGATCCTTCGTCCAGACGAGTATTGTGTCTGATGGGTATACTGCCCCGACGTTTCTTATCGGGTTCTTGTATACTCAATCGCTCTGATAACTTTGATATCGCGATGTAGGATACATCGATTTTCTCTAGCTTGTATGTCAAGAGATAGATGTCGCCACAACCTAGATTTCATGTTTGTCAAAATTCACATTTTTACAAAGCGTAATGAAATTACATTAGACAAAGCGGAACTGTAGAGCATAGGTTCCCAACGTGGGTGGTACCGCCCCCTAGTGGGGGCTGGAGCTTTTCGTGGATGCTTTAGATGGTCTAAAGGCAAATAGGGGCGTTATGATAGTCAAGGAGACATTCTTGGTATATCTAACTAATTAGAAATTTAGTAAAATGAAATATTTTGAAAATACATCTATTTTGATGAAAAAACATTTTGTCCAGCCTTCTAAGCGTTTTATCTTATTATTAAAGTGTAAATGAACATTAAAACATTTAAATAGGCATTAATAATCTAACTTATTGCTTCGGTTCTTAATTGTCGACAACAAGTCTATACAAGTTGGTAAACAATACAAGTGATTTACGTAATCAATCATTTTCAACAAAAATATGAGAACTTATAACAACCTTTTTGCAGGGCAAGTGCAACAGAGAACCGCAAACAAACAAGCACTAACAACCACACCAGAAATAAATATTTGTATAAAAGCACATAAATCCACTCCGAGCGGGAATCGAACCCGCAACCGTAGGTGTTTTAGGCGCCGCTGACACGACACAACCATTATACACCAGAGCAGTCGTCAAAGCGTTATAATTGAATGTTCTTTTTTAATATATTGTTTTACTAATTTTGATTAAACATCTTGTCTTTGCCTTTGTGCAGTGCCCCAACGCGGAGTGCTCAGGCTTTGTGTATTGTCTTGCATTTGTTTTTTAAGTTATACTTTTGTTCATAACATTTTGTATGCTCTTTGTCTGAATTTAATGTTTTTGTAATTAACATGTTTTTTAAATAATAATCATGACCCTTAGCCACGACCACGAGTGGCGCGATTATAGAGAGAGAGAGAGAGCGAGAGAGAGAGAAGATTAATTTTTGATTTGTGATTATTAATAGATCATAGATAAGCATAGAAGATGGGTATAATCAACTATTATGTGAAGAGGGGCGTTAGAATATCGTTTTCTTGTAAAAGTCGTAGTCCATAAAAGGTATTTTGACCATGATATTCAATACGAAAAAAGACAAATTCATTAGTGTGTTGAAATTTATTTAATAACGTTAAATGCAATGCTTAATGCTTATACAAATCATACCCATATAATATTTTTGTACGTTGGTTTTTACTTTATTTTTTTATTCAAGAAATGGAATACGAAAACAATAAAAAAATATTATGAAAACGAATCTCATCCCTTCAATTTATAATAGGTTTTATCGTAATCCAATATAACCACAACAAAAAAAAAATCTTTTATTTCGACGATATCCGCTATAATAATTAATTTTAAATACGAAAATGTTTTTTATTTTTTTTAAACGAAACGCTCGACGTCGAATACGATTAAACCGTATCTTGTTAATCGATATCGCGTAATAGTCTGAATAAATTCACGAGCAGTGCTACCTCAGGACCTTAACAAAAGTATATAGGTACTGTATCAAATTCGGCTGGCATAATAATTAAGTAACAGGCGCTCAATCAAGGCTGAACCCTAATAGCTGCCAGAGATTGTGCAATACGCCTTGTTCCAGTTTCTTAACCTAAAGTTAAAGTACAAATTATTTAGGGCTCGTGTGTCTTGTATTATGACAGTGATAACATTTGTTCGTAAAACTGAGTTTAGGAATTTCACAGTGAATTCGTTCACAGAGGCTACGTCAGAGACCGTGTGTTACCTTTTAAGCCGGAGTTTTAATTGACTTCAATGTAAACAAAACGTCCAAATCGTGTTGTATTGATTGGTATCGATATACAGATATATCTTTATATGTAACAATTATTCAAATAGTGACTGTTTCGATATTTCGAATATAGAAAAATTCGCTTCTTTAACATATTTTATTGTTTGAAAACTTGGTTTTTGAATTTTTTAATAGATTAATGAATTTTTGATGTAGCGTTTTAAGTAGACTTTTTATCCCGTAATCGGATGGGAAATATATTTTTATTTAATCACATATATTGATTCGTAATTGGTCATCGTTAAGCCGCCAATTTACGAGTATATAGCCATTGTCAATGTCTGACAAATCATATTATATCTTTCGCCATTTTACTAACTTACAAAGTAATTACATATTCAGGTGGGGTTAGAATATTCATTAAGTTTTTTTTTTAAATTTAAATCCTTACTAATATTATAAATGCGAAAGTAACTCTGTCTGTCTGACTGTCGCATTTTCACACCAAAACCACTAAACCGATTTAAATGCCATTTGGTACACAGATAGTCTAGAGTCTGAAAAAGGACATAGGCTACTTTTTATGCTAAAAAGGGGTGTAAGGGTTGAAAGGTTTGAATTGATTGATTGATTGATTTGGTTGAAGGAATTTGTATAGAAGTATCGTCATTTTTAGAACTAGAAGCTTGAAACTTATTTTTTAGGCTGTTGATTCGATATATATAAATATAACATTTAAAGTTTGTAAAAGTTTTACCCTCAAGGTTGTAAAAAAAATAGGAAATAGAGAATGAATGTTTGTATGGAAATATGTAAGGTTTTGTGAATGTTTTATAAGTTTGAGAAAAGACACGAAATATTAGAACTATTCTGATATCTATAATAAAACAAAAGATATATCCAAAAAATGATATCCAAAGTAAAAATCGAAAATAAATAATAGGGTATAGCTGTATGGTTACAAAAGGGGTGATAGACGTGCGAACTTTCTCGGCGGTTTCAAAGTACGCGTACTTAGGGTGACACACTAGCGGAAAAGATCGTCGAGTCACAAGTTCGCGAACTAACTCGCACGTGTATCACCCTCTTTAGGAGAGAATGAAGTTATTGCATTGTTGCAATATCGCCTCATTCATGTATGTATCTTTCAACGGTCAATAATTCGCAGCGTTATCAACAAGTTCAATGCCTTTTTGCTTGTTATAAAGAAATAATGTTTGTAAAATAGTATTAATAAAAATATATCCATTATTGAAACAACTTAGGTACCGTTTCTCTAATTTAATAGCACACTGCGCATATTTACAGATTTCGATGCAATTAATAAGCTTTATGTTTATAATATAATGCGTTTTAAGAATTTTTAAAATTGTACCCAGGTGAAGCAGAGAATGATTATTACTACTAAATACAAATAAATGTTAAGGTTTATAATTGGTATTTTTCCACATATTTTACAAATTTTAAATTGAAGTATAGGTGAAGTAAGAACTAACACGTTTTCTAACAGATTATAAATTACAGCGATAAAGATTTTTATATATTGATATAAATCAATGGTAATGTAATTAAAAATGAATTCGTAAATAATAAATTGTCTTCTTACTAATGATATCTACTTATAAACAATCCATTAAAATATATTTATGATATTACCGAGCGCTATAAATTATTTACAAATATAATAAAATAAATTTATTATATTTGTATTATATAGACACGCGCGCGATATATTTTCTCGTTTATCGAAAATCGTAATCGTAAAAATAAGTTGGTTTAACTTTACATTTTCAGATAAAATTTATAAATGTTTTCATAATATATTTCAGGTTGTGTAATTTGTATTTTTAATTATAGCATTCTGCGTTGTTTTATTAACATTATTTTATCACCAAATCGTTTTATTTAACAATAAACTAACCAAAGTCTATCCAATCCCGACATCTAGTCATTTATCATATCATTATTCATAGCATTAATCTAGAACTCGTCTTAATACAATTAATTTCTGCTAATAAGTTTATCATAAACTCAAAATACTTGGTAACTTAGTATATTCAAGAACCCCACGTTAAGCTTGAAGAAAAAAGGCTACAACACAAAAGGCATTGTGTCTTTTCGAGCAAGTTCATTACAGAGAAAGAATTGTCAGTTGCAGATGGTTCGCGTTTTTCTAATTTATCAATAGATTTTTTTTTGTTTTTCGTTTTGTCAACGCCTGCAACAAAGCTACACTAAAGAATTACAGACACACTTAAAATGTTTTACTTCGTAGTTAGGTCTCAAAACTATCAGATTCTAATTTGTTTAGATTTCAATCCTATTGAAATTTAGTACTGCTACTTCATTGTGATGTTGATGTTTTTATCACTCAGGTTTTCAAAAATTTCACATACTTTCCTCTTGTCCACAAAAAATGTACAAAAAATCAATAAAATATACGTTCTCGTTAAAAATTTGATGCATTGTATTATTAAGTAACAAATAATGTCATTGCATAAGTAAAATGAAAGATATTTACGCACAGTAGATTACAATATTAGTTTATTACATTAAGAAATAAAGTGATTTGACTGTGGGAGTGGAGTTCTCGAGGTTAATATCACTCGATAGGGAGATTGTTCCGCACCCATTCCTTCGTTACGCACTTTATGTACAAACACTTCCGAAAGGAACTATTCACCTATTGTATATTATAAAACACTTAAGTATTTCAATCGGTATTTAAACGGTCCTGTTCGTGCACACGTGTTCTCGTAATTTGTAATTTGATAATGCATTGTAACATTCCGATATTAAGTGAGGACATAACTTACAAATAAATCTTAAATTTAATTCGGTATTGCATTGTTAAAACGTTTACAAGTATAATATACTGAATAATGTTTATTATATTACGCTTCAGCCTGTAATATTCCACTACTGGGCATAGGCCTCTTTCCCCATTTAGAAGAAGGATCAGAGCTTAATCCACCACGCTGCTCCAATGCGGGTTGGCGGATATATTCCCTACTATGAGTAACGATCGCTATCAGTATTCTCCGAGGCACGGTGGGGAGACCCACAAGGACTGCACAAACACCCAGACAGCGGCAAATAACTGTATGGCCAGTACAAATGTTTGTCATGTGCGGGGATCGAACCCGCAACCGCCAGCGCAACAGGTACAATCAATGGCTGTAACCGTTATGCCAACGCGGCGCCATATATGTATATTATAAATATTTATATTAATATATCGATCGATCATTATCACTATATATATTATTAAGATCTTTCTAAAAGTTGTCATTTATTTGAGCTTACATAAGTTATTCGAACGGAACGATTCGTATTTAGTAGAAACGTTGCAAAATTAACCATCAATGTTTAACTAATTGATTCTTAAATTATATCATTTAATAAACGCCAATCAAACTAATATTGCTTACACAAATATAGTAAAAAAATAATAATATATTGTATGTTATATTAACATTCCCCAATAAGTAACAATTTTATAAAACATACGTTCATTATAATGAATTAACATATGTATGAGTTAAGCTAAATTAAATAGCTCGCTTTGAATTACGTGGGCACAATTTTAGCTGGTAACACGTTGGTAACGGAATAACTCGTGCATGTCGGCTAACGTTCGGCGTAAATCAATTAGCATCGACAAACTGCCAGCTTGTTTCCACCATGACGTATAACATCAACGTTAAAAAAAGCTTTTGTTTCGATTTCTATACCGTAACTTCAGATTGCTTGAAAAAAAATGTACTCAGTTTAAGCTATGGTGTATGATATATAGGTTTTGTCATACAAAGAAAGTTTATAATAACACTCACATAATAATGGAAACTATAAAAACATGAAGGTTTTAACTAGTGCTCTCACGAGTCTATATATACCCATATTGATTTGAAAGTCGTCAGCCTTTATTCTAAGTATATTAATTATGCATGATTGAATATAGTTTACAGGAAATATAACAGATAAACCAATAAACAATATCTATAACATAAATAAATATTCTATAACATACACACACAGTGGTAAGCAACATAATGATTGTGTTATAGAGAACAACCGTCTATTATAGCTAATATTTTTTGATAAATATGCATAGAAATAATGCATATATAAATAAATAAATAAATATGACGACGCGTTGGCGCAACGGTCACAGCACTGGTTGGTAACTGTTGCGCAGACGGTTGCGGTTCCCTGCATGACAAATAATTGTGTTGGCCATACAGATGTTTGCCGTGGTCTGGGTGTTTGTTCAGTCCTTCTGGGTCTCCTCACCGTGCCTCAGAGTGCTCGTTAAGCCGATGGTTCCATTTACTATCGTGTACACCTGATAGCGATCGTTACTCATAGTAGTTAATGTATTCTTCAACCAATGGGATATTACAGGTTGAAGCGTAAGCGTAAACAAATAAAAACAAAACTTACACCCAGAATCAGGCAGGAACGAACCCACAACCCGAGGAGTAGAAAGAAGAACCACTACTAACTACGCTAAAGAGCTATTCAAATCCTCTCGATAGTAAGATATATTAAGCGTTATATCCATGAAGCAATTCAAAGAGGAAATATTTATTGCAATTACCAAACAAGTAGTACGTCTAGTCTCAGTAAATTGCTATGTATGAATTATTTTTAACATTATTATTATAAATAGTGTAGTGTGATATTACAGGCTGAAGCGTATTATTATTATAAATATTATTATATTATTATTATAAATGTTATATTATTATTTAAGTTTTTATACTTTCCTGGTCATTATATACACTTTTGATTTAACGTTACTTACCGTGACTATTATTTTGACACTCCCGATATTTCGTTGCAGACGCCATGGTCGCAGTTGATGTCACTCATGTGATGAAGAATAAAAATTAAGTAAGTATTTATGTATAAACACATATATGACCTAAATATTCTAACTAACTAATACCAAAAGGATTAATATATTAAACTAAAAACTTATCAATATAGAATTCTAAACAAATAAGAGTAAAATTCTATTAGTGTATTAGTTTTCATTACGTCACACTCAAACAAAAGAAACTGTTAAAAATACAACATATGTTGACCCGTATTTGACCCTGATAGAAACGAAAATTTAGACCGAGTTTATAATTAAATCTATAAGCCTTATAAGGTGAAATACTTTTCGGTATCCCAATCAATTGGCCAAATATATATTTTTAATTAATTATATTAACACAAAGAGTTATAAAGTATTATTGAATTACTTCAGACAGGTTGTAATCGATAATATTGTGACTTGTTTTTTGACTACTAGTTTAGTCGAATGTATTATTTATTGGGGTTACTATAGCCTTAACGAGAATTTTATACATCTATTGTACCCTAAAAATAGTTGGTGTGACAAAAAAAGACAACTTGGGCAACGATTTTAGATCAATGTAAGCACGTTCAAAGACTATAATAACGAGTTTTTTGATAATAAATATATCACTTAAACTATTTTCTAGGTTGTGAATAATAACCATTTAGTGTAAATAGAATTTAGCCGTGCCCTAAAATTACAGATTCGTAAATTGGAATGTTTGTCCTCGAATATTACTTTTATATATTTACTTTGTGGTTACATTAAAATATTCTTAGACAAAAATCAGAGATTATTTTATTTATTTTATTTAATTATTTTATTAGTAATAGATATTTAAAATTCTAAACATTTTTGAATATCATATCAAAAATTGACCGCTCCAGCGGGGTTCAAACCCGCGTCTCCGACTGATCGTATCGGCGCTCTAGCCAATTAAGCTATGGAATGATGTACCCGCTAGATCGAAATTTTTGATATGATAATTTTTATATTCGGTTTAAGCGAACTGTGGCGCCGTCTATAGTGAGCTCCTTACAGAAACCCGTAACTATTCAAAGTTTCAAATTACAATGAAAATCTTTGACAGGAGACGACACCATGCTATTTTTAATATGTACGATTTTATTTTTGTGTTACCCACACATTAGGAATTTTAAACATTTTTGAATATCATATCAAAAATTGACCGCTTCGGCGGGGTTCGAACCCGCGTCTCCGGCTGACCGTGTCGGCGCTCTAGCCAATTAAGCTATGAAACGATGCACCCGCTAGATCGAAATTTTTGATATGATAATTTTTATATTCGGTTTAAGCGACCCGTGGCGCCGCCTATAGTGAGCTCTTAACAGAAACCCGTAACTATTCAAAGTTTCATATTACTTGAATTCAAAATCAAGATGACAATTATATGAAAAAAAGTTTAATTTTATTTTATGACTATAATCTACTTTGTTCTTCGCCGTGCGACTCCATCAGACCAATCAATTTTTGGCAAGTAGTGAGAAATGGAGAAAAGTGTGGTCTTACAGGAGAGAAAAGGTGCTGATTACCATTAACATACGCTTCTTTCGCTTATCGAACAAAACACATCAAAAGAACTATTTTTTTCCATACAATAACTTAAAACAAAACATTCAAAATCATGCTAAATAGTCTTCTGATTGTCTAGTTCTTAAAAACCAATTTTAACGTCAATAATATCGTCTTTAAGAACATAAGTACGCTTATAAGTGGCGCAACGGTCACAGCCTTTGGTTTGTGACTGTTGCGCTGGCGGTTGCGGGTTATCGAACCCGCGGGGATCGCCCAGCACATGACAAATATTTGTATTGGCCATACAGATGGTTGTCGTGATCTGGGTGTTTATGCAGTCCTTATGGGACTTCGCACCGTGTCACGGAGAGCGCGTTTAGTCGTCGGTCTTAGCTGTTAAAATATAGGTACACCTGATAGCGATCGTTACTCATAATAGGGAATATATCCGGCAACTCGCATTGAAACAGCGTGGTGGATTAAGCTCTAATCCTTCTCCTACATGGGGAAAGAGGCTTATGCCCAGCAGTGAGATATTACAGGCTGAAGCAGAACATAAGTATAGCTTTAATAGTTCATCAGAAAATAAAAACATTTTAACTTTTTGTTTACAATTATTAAAAAGAAATTATAGAGTTTAAATGGTCATCTCTAGAAGGACAAGCAATTTGTCAAATATATACTTCACGCTTCGTTAAAGATCCTTTGTCAATATTATCAACAAAATCAATAGTGAGAGACCAATATTCCTGTAGTGCTTAGCCTCGGCGGTCCTAATAGCTTCTGACATAGAATAACTACCGCCATATTCTGTAGCCTCAACCCAGATGTCACAGTACGAAGGACTCTACGAAGCACAATCTAGATCGAAACACAGAGCATCGCAGGTTACATTTAAATCACTTCACATTTGCGAACTCGAGATAACATCGTCACAAGTTATAACTGTACGGTAGGGACTAGATGGAGCTATAAAGTCTGGTCACAATATCAAACTATCGAGAATTGGGACATAGTCAAAGCGGCATCGACATCCAAAGACATCGTACCATTTGCTTATTTACTGGTACTTTAAATAACTTATGAGTTTTAAGACCAAAATGGTCTGATATTTGTCTCTTGAAATAGTATAATAAATGCCTTTAATGAAGTAGGAAACTACTGTAACAGAAAAAAAAAATATATTCGCGGTAGGCGAAGACATTATGTGATGGAAAAATATTCTTGTACATACAAACTTTGTAACAATATCGGACAACTAATAGATACAGTACCCGACCATAAATAATGCAACATCGACTTTTGGAAAGAGACACTCGGCTATTTTCAACATCTTAGAGCGTAGTCTCTGACGCATATTACCTTTGTGACGTATAGGACTGCCAAACTTTTCTTAATAAATAAAATTGGAGTGTCTATTTGTAATATTAAAATAACCGCTTTTACTAAATACGTATGTATATACACGATACATATACTAAAATAACATTTTTTAGAATTTTTGACTATCTGTCTGTCTGTCTGTTTGTTCCGGCTAATGTCTAAAACGGCTGGACCGATTTTGATGGGACCTCCACTAGCAGATAATTGATGTAATAAGGAGTAACTTAGGCTACTTTTATTTTAGAAATTAGGTAAAAAAGTCTTTAAATAAATAATATTATCTGCCGTAGGATTGTGAAAGTCACTGAGTAAAATATGGAGAATTAATTATGGTAAACACAATACTACAAAACAAAACACACAAAACTAAAAAAAAAGAATGTTCTGTTAGTAAAAATAAAAATAAAAACTTGTCATGCTAAAAAACAGACTATATTACTAAAATTTCTCTAAACACAAACCAAGTTACATCTAATCAAATCACTTCAAACTGTCATACAAACAAATTTTATTCAAGTCTCTATTAAATGTATACATGTGTAAATTTGTGACTCATGGTGATTGCATAAAACTATCATGATTAATAAAAAAATTAATTATATATTTTTCAACGTTATACGTGAAAATCACTTTAAATTATAAACTCCTTCATTTTATCACTAACTACGATGTTAGTAATGTCATTTACGGCTACGAATTAATGGCTTTCGCTATAACGGTCATTACTTAAGACAGTAGTCACTTTAAGGCGCCACATATTTATCGACCAAATAACTCGCTTGTTTGCTTTGTTACCCATCTATCAAAATTATGCAAACTCGTTTATCTTATATACATAACTTAATTGGATGCGCATTTCCCTAATTATTTTTTCGTCTTCTAGTTATTAATCATCACAATTTATGTCAAATAGAAAAAGCTGTAAGCTAGACGTAAGTCTGTAGTTCAAAAAGTCTTTCATATTTCAATATCTTATACTATAATGGTTGTATAAAATGCTTAAATGATGTTTTAAGAATGGTGTTGCCATTGCTTTATTTATAATTATTACGTGTAATATAATACAAAATGAAAAATTATTAAACTTTTTGGCCTATGAGATCTCTAAAACTACGTTTTATCTATTCTATCATTTTGCATATCTCCTTAAGGGTCGATTTTCATATAAGACCCCGGTATGAAAAAAATATGAGGAGTAATGTCTACTGAGCGAATGACCTCGTTACGTTTTTGTAACGCCATAGGTTTCCGATAGATGGCATTACGACGTTTTTTTAATAATAGGGTTCCGATAGATAGACGTTATTTGATTCGCTTATTTATCATTTGATATGGTATTAATCTTTTACTTAGACTAGTAAGCCTTTTTCGTATTTAGACAGTCAATCTGAAGGAGAAAACTCCAGTCGTGCGTTGGAGCTGACACACACGTTTTTTTTATGAAGACTATATATTTTTTCACAATATATATTTATTTATTCACATTCAATATACAACCTAATTTTAATAACGTTAAATGGTCTTATGCAAATCACATTATATTCATATTACGTGATGATACTAAACTTTATAATTATTCTATTAATATAAAATCATCGTGAAATAAACTTCCTTGATTTTAATTGAAACTGAAATCTTCGGCTGGCGTCTTACTTCACAAAATTAATTATCTGTATTTCGAAGGTTAATGAACTCTTGAATAGCTATTTTATTAGATTTGTTGGCTAAAGTAAGATAGTACACTTAATAATGAAGAAAGTTTTCAGAATAAATTTTTTCAATTTTAATTAAATTTATCTTAATTTTCAAAATATTGCTTAAATTATTAATATTTAAATAATATTTAAATAAGTTTCTTTAGGTTTTAGGTCCGAGTTTTTTTTTTATTTACGTTATGTAATTTGCTGACGAAGACTATTTTCATTTAATCATGTAGTACCAACATCAATAATTGTGTTTGCTAGCAAACGAAAAAAAGACCGACTTCAATTAGATCGACAAGTAACACTACGTAAGGACACGAAAAAATAGTCAAGTAAATACGCGTTATTAAAGACTTCTCAAGAAGTAGTCATCAGATTTCAATCAAGTTAAATGGGATCACAATACAAGCATCAGGTTTCGATTAAAACAAGAATCATCAAAATTATTTATAAAGAATAAGCTACCCTAGTGAATAATATAGCTCACTACGTTATAGTAGATGCGACTATGTAACATAATTTGATCGATATTCACGGAAGTAGTTTTACTGGATATCTGATAGATAACGTTGCGACAAAGTTTGCAAAGTCTCATAAATACGCGTCATCAAAGATTTCTCAAAAAGCAGTCACATCTAGATCATACTTTAAATGAAACCACATGACAAGTATTATTTTTTGATTTATACAACAAACATCCAAATCGGTGCACCCATTAAAAAGTTATAAGGTAAAATACAACGTAGGGTGACGAAAAAGAGTCAAGAAAATACGCATTATTAGATATAACTCAAATTTACTTGTTAAATTGCTATTAAATTTAAATGAGGCTACATGATACACACCGACTTAAATAAAAATCATCGAAATCAGTCCACTCAGTCAAAAGTTCTGAGGTAACATACATTTTTTTTTAAAAAGACACTTGAATTGAAAGCCTCCTCCTTTTTTGGTAGTCGATTATAAACGATTTAAAATTTGTTAGAATAGTATTTTATACAACTTGTTGGACTGACATAAAATTTTCAACAACACGACTAAATTTTAATTTAAAAATCTATTACCTAAGTAGATTATTTTGATTACGTATTAAAAATAAATAAAAAAGTCTCTTCTGACTTCTCGAATATATGCTTCAAAATAAAATTGAAGTATATATCAAAATTTTCATTGAACTCATAAAACTCATGAATATTTGAACACAATCTATGGCTCAATAGTAAAAATAATGCCGGAGCAGAAATTTAATATCTACATAACTCACTCAACTCACACTTAATGAATGCCAAACTATTATTTAAACCTTTCATTATACGAATATTACAGTATATAATTTTGTACCTATATTACTTCATTCGCTTTGACAAAATCCGCAGGTAAGAGACAATTAGTCCTTGAACAAAATCTTTGATAGGTACATAAGATCTTCAGACGGATCCTTGGTTTCAAGATAAAGTGGAACAACACATACCAAAGTAATCAAGCGTAAATGATGAAGCTTTAACTATCCTTATATCTCATTGTATAAATACGTTTTACTAAGAATGGTGTAATTTGACACTTTTCATTTATTACATACTTAATTAGTATCAAATTCAGTTAATACTACAAACATCTACATATACAAACAATTCCTAAATGTTCATAAGTTTAATATGGATCAGAATTAGACATTAAAATATATTTTTAATATTTTTGATATCCATCCAAACAATACTACTATAAAAGTATTCCTTTTTAAGGTCAAAACGCTTCCAAACTGAATCATTCATTATATTTTCATTAATATAAACTCAGACATAATAATAATAATAATGCAAACTCTGCTTGTTTTTATTACCAATCAAATTTTGATGTAGCTGCATGATAAATTTGACTCTCTCTCTCTCCGCTATAAAGTAATTCGTACAATACAGCATTTTTACTTCAAACGAAGTCACCCCAAATCATATTGAGCACTAAATTTCCAACCTTTGTTCACTCATGCAACTTTGACTTGGAAATTTTATTACTATTTTACAGTCAGCAAAAAAGATCACTGAAACTGAATTTCTCATTACAATTTACAGTCTTTACTGGGTAATAAAGTTTTTAATGTGAAATGTGAAAGTTTTTCCCTTCTATAATAATTCTATTTAACTAGATGCTCGTCGCAGTTTCACTAGCTGTTACGTTTATGGGCATCTACGTTATTTCTTTTAAGAACTTTAGGTCCTTTATCAAGCTTTCTTATTAAATGAGCTTTCGTGTAAATAGGTTTCTACCCGACTTCCAAAAAAGGGAGAGATTCTCAATTCGATTGTAATTTTTTATGTATTGTTTCCTCAGAACTTTTGACTTGGTGGACGGATTTCGAGCATATTTTTTTGAATCGAAAGTTGGTATTTGATATGGTCCCATTTAAATTTAACTGAGATCTAACAAGTAATTTTCGAGTTATACCTGATAATATGTATTCACTTTATTACCATTTTTTCTTCCACCTACGTTATATCTCATAACTTTTTACAGGGTGTACCGATTTTGGTGATTCTTTTTTTAATCTAAAGCTGATACTTGTTTTATATGTATACCATTTATCAAAATCTGATAACTACTTATTAAGTAATCTTTGATAACGCATATTTACTTTACTATTTTTTTGTCTACTTACTTTGTATTACTTGTCGATGTAATTGAAACAAAATTATAAGTACCTTGGAATAAACTCTAGGTCACTCTAAAATAATCTATAAATAGTAAAAATATATTTAATATAACACGCTAATTATAATTATATTACACATAATAACATATGAAAATACTTTTCTATTTCAGCTACGCATAAACACCTTCGGTAACAATTTTCCGTAATTAACTGTAAAACTTAAGAGCGTAGTTGCAGCTGTGCAACATTGTAAAAGTTACGTGTTTAAACGTTAAACGCTTAACTTAACTCAAAACCTAATAAAGTTGGGAACCGCTTCAGTTCTTATTTTATAAGTTCATAAACAAGAACAATGGTCTTATAAGCCATTGTACTTTTGATTACAGAAATAATAATTTGTGGTTTCACCCTTAGAAATTATTGCCAACTTTATTACTTGTTAGATAAGTTGACATTTATGGTCACTACTGCGCTTGTGCGTTTCGTTGTGCGCTTTTTTATAGCTTAAATAATATAAATCAGTCAGTCAGCTCATCACATCATCATCATCACAGCAGCATTTTGCAGTCCACTACTGGACAAAAATAGCGCAAACTCATGTGTTTTGCCCATAGTCACCACGCTGGCCAGGTGGGTTGGTGACCGCAGGGCTAGCTTTGTCGCACCGAAGACGCTGCTGGCCGTCTTCGGCCTGTGTATTTCAAAGCCAGCAGTTGGATGGTTATCCCACCATCGGTCGGCTTTTTAAGTTCCAAGGTAGAAGTGGAATTGTGTTATCCCTTAGTCGCCTCTTACGACACCCACGGGAAGAGAGGGGGTGGCTATATTCTTCATTGCCGTAAACGCACAGCAGTTTAATTAAATAATATACTTATTTAGTGCGAGTTATTTGCACGGATATAGCTAGTAATAATTATGCTATTAGATTTCATAGTTAACCACACAGCAGTCAGTTCAGCCTATTGCAGTCGAGGTCGGAGACGTCCCGGTCTTCCGCAATCCTCATCCACCCTACACCGGCAATCTTACACTTATCTATTATCACTTACCACCTTTCTTAAAAATCGTGCTTCTATCTAACTAAATGATACAGCCTATAAATATATCCACTGCCATGCATGCAGGCATGCAGGCCTCTTCTGGTATACCCATATTAGAAGTGACGAAGAGTAAGCTGTATCTACCCTAATCTGCCAGGATTCTCTGCATTTTCACGATACATTTTCCTAATAAGTTACTTTTGTGTATTATTCTAAATTTCATCAAGTACAAGTTAGTGGTTAATTAAGATTTGCGTATTTATATTTAAAAAAAAATATATTGTACTGAACACAACAAATTACAATTTATTTCAAATAAATATTAACCGCTCAAACCTAAAGTGAGTTATCACTAAGTTTTTATTATGTATTTACTGATGTAGATATTTACAATCCAGATAACATATTTTATTATTCCTTTAATGTCATCTGCTTTTAACGCCCGCTTCTTCTTTGTTACAATAAAATATCAAGACTTCGTGAATCTATGTCGTGATTTAGCCTTCAAAACACACAAACTCATCTTATTATAGCCAAAGGCTACGCTGTTATTCAATACTTTCTGCTATATTTTACGGCGCGGTCTTTAAATAACACGAGAAAATAATTTGTTTTCACTTCTTATTACTACTAATAAAAATGGACTACAATCAAATTAAAACTTGGCACCGACAACCCCACTCCGAGGAAATAAACCATAACGTAACCCCAATGTAAAAGTTAAGAAGATATTTGTGAAATAGTGCGGCGGCGGTATCGTAACTTTAACGAACAAATAAAGTTGAAATAAAAGTTTGTGGACTGTTAAAGGAAAACAACTGAAATTTAACATACCTATTCGACATGTTGAAAATCAATAGTTTCGTAAAAGAAACACTTGGAAATTGTCGAGTAAGAGAAAATTTTATAAGGAAGATAGGTTAGTATCAGTGTCGATTAGGATGTAATTCAAACATGAACTCTACGAAAACCGGTTAATTGGCCCAATTGTCTGAATCAGTTTGACATAGCACGAACAATCTGTAGGCAAAGTTTGCATGCAAAAGTCGCTCTTAAGCTCACCCTGTGATTGGATTGTCTACTGGGCGAAGTTTGATAGCTTTGAGAAATGTAGTTATATATGATAGTTCGTGTATGCGATGAATTATAGCTCCCACGCCATGAGCTATTCAAGACACGATACGGATTGCTACAAATGAACTTTAGTGCGTTAACTTTATTCAGAATTTGGCAAAGCCCGAAGGTTACGTATACGCTAGCGCTATCAAGATAGGAGTGGTATCGAACAATTTTATTGACAGCTTGAAATTAATGTTGTTTTGAGAACTTTGGAGAGTATATTGTGCACGTTTGATCATGATAATATAGTTGTGATAATCTAATACATATATGAATGACACAGATTACGTTTGCGAGGAATGAGGCAAAGTCAAAACGATTCTTATTTTTCACAAACTTAACTTTACAAATTAAAACAAATAAAACAACGCCTTACAAAGTGTAAATATACTTCACGTACCCTAACTTGTATTCAATATACTTAAACAATTCATGCCGGTAATGTATTCCCTATTGACCGCTGATATGTACTTAGTTGTAAATTACAGCATTAACGATTCCCTTTTCCCCTTATTGACTGAATATTGAGATTGCAATGCTTCTTCAATTATCCAAAAAATCAGTCATTAAGGAACAATTTTGCTTATTACATTGTAAGTAAGACTGATTTGTCTAAACTAAGCGCTATGGGACAGTAATTCTCTCCAACGAGGCTTGAAAATCGTAATTGTGTGCGCGTCACGAAGGCAACACGGTTGCATCAGTTCGACAGACTTAAAGGATTTCCGCCGCTATAGCAATACTTGGAGAACTGCAACACTATGTTTACAGGATGGGATAGTACTATAAAACTACTCTAAGCTTCTCAAACGGATAGAGGAATAAAGTTCAAAGGGCGTTTCTCTGGCCTTTGTGCTCAGGGAGTGGTGCAAACTGCTATCATTAAACAGATCTTAGATTGGCGTGTTTCGTAAGAGTAAAGAAATAACAAATTGTAGTAACGTTCCTTTAGTATAACTTCGCGAGCCTTTAAGGCTACTTATAGTTTAAAGTTTATTGCTTTTTTGTTTTCAATTTAATTTCATTTATAGCTCTAAGTTTAACCGTGGCTGGTGGATTGACTCTTGCCTTTCAAAGTAAAAGAAATTGTTATAGAGAAAATGTCTATCAGTATAACGATTTCAGACTGCTACTACACAGAAATATGATTACGATTATGTATTTTAATTGATATATAATGTATTTTACTATTTTGATTGATTCCAGCCTATAATATCCCACTGTTGGGCATAAGCCTCTTTCCCCATGAAGGATCAGAGCTTAATCCACATAATATATTCCCTACTATGAGTAACGATCGTTATCAGGTATACATGATGAATTTTACTATTGTCTTGGGACAATCTATACAAATAAATAAAATTGAAGTGACTGTTTGTAATACTAAAATAACCGCTTTTTACTAAATGTACACAGTACATATATCAAAATAACATCGTACTTCACTGTCTGTAACTATCTTTATGCTTTGTTTATAATATATTAGTGGTGTACAATTAATTATAAAATTAAAATAGAAAAATTAAATAAATAAAATAACATTTTTTACAATTTTTGTCTGTCTTTCTGTTTGTTCCGGCTAATCTCTAAAATAGCTAAACCGATTTCGACGAGTCTTTTACTGACAGATAGCTAATATAGTAAGGAGTAACTTAGGCTACTTTTATTTTAGAAATTTATTTATTTTATAACTCTGCGAACTGAACTGTAATTTTTTTTTTTTGTTAAATTCCACGCGGAAGAAGTCGCGGCCACAACTAGTTTATAATATTATAAATAGTGTCCATATCAAACGATTTATTAATAACTGATTTAAGTTATTTTGCTATTTTTTATTAGTTTATATAGTTTTTATTTATTGTTTTTATTTCTTTAAGTTCACCGGCTCAGCTTGTTTTAAATATTTTATCGAATTTTGTTAAAACCGCTATAGCTTAAGAATTTCGACACAATTTCTACAGTTCAGAACTTAATACGTTGGTAACAAAGGGATTGCAAACTTACTCGCCAGACGATATATGCCAAGCTCTTGATAACTGCCAAACGCTGAAATTCTAAAATTTACAGTTCTTATATAATGGTTCTTCTTAGAAATTACCCTGATTTTCATACTAGTGTTAATCATATAAAGAGATTCTAAACATTTTTTTAATATCATATCAAAAATTGATGTGTGGGTAACACAAAAATAAAATCGTACATATAAAGAGAGCTATAACAAAACATAAGTATGCAATGTCCAGCGGAGGACTTGTCAATTATTGTCAACACCAAAATATGAAAAATAGAACAGCATTTATAGATTAATTCACAATGCAAATTTTCATATATTAATAACAAATAAATAATTATAAACAAAATTATTGAGATTTAATTAAAATATGATTTACCTACCTTTAAAACCTAAGTAAAATGGGGGTGTAATGCTATGAACTCTCTGGTCATCATCATCATTACAGCCTATACAGTCCACTGCTGGACATAGGCCTCCACAAGTTTACGCCAAAAATAACGTGAACTCATGTGTTTTGCCCTGAGTCACCACGCTGGGCAGGCGGGTTGGTGACCGCAGTACTAGCTTTGTCGCACCGAAGACGCTGCTGCCCGTCTTCGGCCTGTGTATTTCAAAGCCAGCAGTTGGATGGTTATCTCGCCATCGGTCGGCTTCTCAAGTACCAAGGTGGTTGTGGAACCTTGTTATCCCTTAGTCGCCTCTTACGACACCCACGGGAAGAGAGGGGGTGGCTAAATTCTTTAGTGCCGTAGCCACACAGCACTGGTACTTAATAGGATTTATTAGGAATGTAGGTTTACAACGTAAATTATATATTGCGTACAATGCAGATACATTATTGTAAACGCTTTTAAAGGAATACAAACACACCTGATCCTAAAAACTTTCCTCGGAGTTAAACAAAATGATGTCTCTAATGTCCTTATTCAGGATCTTTTTTTCTAAACAAAAAGATAAACCTACACAATTAATACTACGCCCTAAACTTTACCAGATCAAGAAGTCGTGCGAACGGTACCACACAAATGTAACTACGTCTTTAGCGCAATTTGATCTCTTTGCTTAGGAAATAGACGTTATGTACGTGTGATACTTGTGTGACAGACCGTACAAAGACCTCGTAATATTAAACGAATGTCTTCCTCGAAGCAGTGATATATTTGCGCTTAAACTTAGTGTAAAGTAAGTTCAAAAGTTTTCCATATGACGATGTTGAGGCGTTTATACGTATGAGGTAGACGCTCGTTTGGAACTGCCGCTCATTTGAATGTACACCCTCATAATATTTTTTTTTAAATTATCTCATTTATTGCAACTAAAAATATAATAATATTTAATTTAAATTAAACAGTTTAGTATTTTTTTATTATATAACTTGGTCGGCAAACAAGCGTACGGCTTACCTGATGGTAAGCGATCACCATAGCTCATAGACGTCTGCAACCTAGCACGTTGCCGATCCCCAATTACACCCAGGAGCTCTTGTCACCTTACTCGCTAAAAGGAACAAACCACTGCTTTAAAACAGTCCACCCTAGTCGGACTGATCCATATTTTGAGTAGGAAATTTCCTGCTGTACCTCAGAAGGTATTAAAAGTCTATTTGTTTTCAAAAAGAAATTTTTCAGAATTTATGACAAATATTAAATTTTCAATATTATCCAAAATATGTATTTTACTGATCTATGTTTTGATAACATTTTGTTTAATCAGAACGTTATGGTTATAGAACCAAAAAACTTTTTCAAAACTTAAGTCTATTTGTGTTATTTTTACGCCTATCTATTTATTATTATCTATATCTCTTACACGTTAGTTGGATGATAATAATTTTCTAGAAAGTGAAATCTGTTCTTTTCTTCTTTTTATTCAATTAACAGCACCACTTGAGTTTTTCTATTAAACCTACATCATCTTTACTGTGATGATTAAACTTAGTTGCTAAGCTTATCCACGCCTTTAAAAGAGCCATCAATAAAAAAGCTGATAAATAAAAATCTCGTGCTCTTCGAAGCGATGTCTCATTAAAATTATTTCCAGAAGCTAACAATATATAATTTACCTATATACTAGTAAATAACAAATCGCTCCATTAACAAGCTCTGAAGAATTATCGAAAATTAGCACAAGTTCATTGCTCTTACGTTTGATGAATAATACTTAAGAAAATGCTCATCAGTAAAGAGGAACTTTTGAATTAGATTTATATTCAAATTACATAAGTTTTCTCATATTTCCGAATACCGAGATAGACTTAGTTGACTTACAATTCAGATCATAAGTTACACTACCTGAATTTTTTACTCTTAAAAATTCTGTATATTAAATATGGTGTTACTACACTATTGGTAACATATTTTAGACAGCAGTTCTTACTACGTTGAGCATGACTATGGATGCAATAATTTTACTGTTATCATAATCATTACAATTGTTTCGACTCCATTGCAACACGGTACTTATCTTAAACAATTTCAATACTTCTTTTCTGTACTTTAATTAATACACTGTTGTAATCCTATACCCATCATTCAATAAAATCTGCCATAATGAATAAATAATAATCATAACAAACATCTTTAACGTACTGTAATTGTATGTATGTTACCATTATTTTTATATTATATCATATATATTGTTCCCCTTTTTATGAAAATTACACGGATGGAGGAGTATGAAATTTTGTACACTTATAGTTTATATAGAGAAGGAGTGCAGAATGCTAACATTATTTTTAACATAATGCATAAACATTAAATCAATAAAAAAAACATTGCACACACTACAATGTATTTGACACACACATGCACATTATACTTTTTTGTGGATTGTCAAAGTGTGTAGTCAAATTTAAAAATTTAAAAAACGTTCTTTATTTTCGTTACTTTTTGGTTTTCTTTAATGAAAATTTTTAATTATGGTCGAACTAGTCATATATATTAATACGCTAAGTGTGTATTAATATCGCTAAGTGTTTGCCTCCTTTTTAGAAAAAAAACTTCACAATTATTTCACATAAATTATATATCATTTTATAGATAATTGCTTGCTCTACTGGCGGCAATAACTAAAAAATTATTATCAGTTTTAATTTTCTAAATTAATTAATTATTAAAATTATATATATGACGGCTTTAATTTTGAAACAACGTCAACATGATTGACGGTCGGAATACTTTTTTGTTATTTTATAAAGTGATAATTAATATACTTCATCATCATCATCATCATCATTTCAGCCTATCACAGTCCACTGCTGGACATAGACCTCCACAAGTTCACGCCAAAAATGGTGTGAACTCATGTGTGTTACCCATAGTCACCACGCTGGGCAGGCGGGTTAGTGACCGCAGGGCTGGCTTTGTCGCACCGAAGACACTGCTGCCCGTCTACGGCTTGTGTATTTCATTGCCAGTAGTTGGATGGTTATCCCACCATCGGTCGGATTTTTAAACTCCAAGGTGGTAGTGGAACTGTGTTATCCCTTAGTCGCCTCTTACGACACCCACGGGAAGAGAGGGGGTGGCTATACTCTACATTGCCGTAACCACACAGCAGTTTAATTAAATAATATACTCATTTGATGCGAATTATTCGCACAGATATAGCTAGTAATAATTATACTATTAGATTTCATAGTTCTGTTTTCTTTGCTGTACAAAATGCAGCAGCGTCAAATATGAACCCTTTATTCATAGTATGTTGTCTTTGATATCATCGGATATTGAATACATTATCCAGATCTATTATTTATTGATTTTCACATATGAATACTTTTTCGAGAATATTTTAGAGAAGAAATTATATAATTTTGTTTGCAGGCAAACGAAGAAAAACCGACTTCAATTATATCGACAAGTAATACAACGTAGGTAGACGAAAAGATAGTCAAGTAAATACGCATTATCAAAGGTTACTCAAAAAGTTGTAATCAGATCTCGATGAAATTTAAATTTGACCATCTGATAAACATCGGCTTTCGATTAAATTAAAAATCATTAAAATCGGTACACCCAGTAAAAAGTTATGCGGATTTTCGAGAGTTTCCCTCGATTTCTCTGGAATCTCATCATCAGGTTGTGGTGTCCTTATCATGATACCAAACTAGGGATATTTCCTTTCCAATAAAAAAGGAATTATCAAAATCGGTTTATAAACGACGGAGCTATCCCCTAACATACATTTTGAAGTCGGTTAAAAAATATAAAAGTAGTGTAAATGTAAAATTTAGCGATAAATTAATAACTTATCAGACTACCTTATTTGAATGACCTAAATAAAATTTATACCAGAAATTAAGTTTTTCTTATTTTATTAACCCTCAATGTCTCGATAGAACAAATATACATTCATAACTGCTTCACTCTAATACTCTCATAATTCCTTCTTTCCTTAAAAAAATTACACTTCACTACTATTAAACGTGTTATTAATCAGAAAATGTATTGTCATGCAATTCATATTGTTTATCTGAACTCAAATCTTCAACTGTGGTGACTGGAAAAAATGTTCCAAGCATGTGCAATTTGTCACAATCAATCATTTGATAAGGTCACTCGGTGCGCAGGTGTCTATTGTCCTCAAATTACAAACTTCTTACAATCGAATGTTCTATGTACTTTGGACGTTGCTGTAATTTGTAAATTAGAAACACAGTAATAAAAAAAAAACTATAAAAATGTTTGATCACCAAAACTTATTCTAATGTTGGGCATCATCCTCCTTTCAGCTCTTTCCACTCCCGCACTTAAGTCAAAACAAGAAATAAAATTTATCTGCTGTAGTCAAAACATTGTTACAAATTGGAAAGCATAAAATCGAGAAACATTTTATAATAAGAGAATAATATTATCTACTTATATCTCAACTAGCTTTAGTGAATTTAACTGCGTTACATTTTAACATCTATCATATTTGATACGTCGGTACAGAGTTGAACGTATTTGCTGTCCATCCTTCTTAAATACTATTATTATAAAATCTTGATTCAATTGTCGTTTTCAAATTATCAAAAATCATTACCGAATGAAAACAATTCCTTCTTTTTTCTATAAAGTTAAAAAAAAATATTTTAGCAAGTTGCTTGTCTCTCAAATTATAATAATATCGTGTCGATGTCGAAGTAGTTCAAAGGAAAACACTACTTTATTCTACAAGTAAAAACTTTATGAGTTCATAATTAGCAACATACTTACAACACAAACGTGCAGTCTCGAGAGAGTGCCTCGAGCTACACCGCACAAAGATTGCGCACACTATTTTTTGTTTGGGAAAGTTGTTCGTGGAACGAATGACAGAGAGAGCAATGTCGCTGAAAAGTTCTGTGTATCTTTAAATGTGATATGTTCAGAATAATAAAATAGAAAGAAGACTAATAGAAGACTTGTAAAAGCAATTTCATCACATATTCAAACTAAAATACCATATAACTTTGTATTAACTTTCGAGCACTCAGGTCATTGTTTTCTTACTTTCTTGATTCTACGTATATAATCATTTTGTTGACCCATAATAACGAACAATATTGAATTTCAAAACAGGTATAATCGAAAATTGACCTTTAGGCAATACCCTCGTTTTACATAATACGCATAATTATTTTGATATGAACAATCTTCTAGTTCTGTAATATACATTATATATTGGTGTACTATTTCTTGATTGTTTTTAATAAATGTTGCGAAGAGTTAAGAGTTTTTGAGAATCTAGCAACTGATTTTCTAATAACCATTATTTTTACAATAAAGTTTTAACAACACGTTAAAATCCTTTGATTTCTAAGCATTTTTCGTGTAATTTTCTAGACCTGATTTTCTTCATCAATATACTACGAGTATGAAAATTGAAAACAGGAGCGAGCCTATATGCCGTGAAGTAATTTAATAAATTAGGTATATTCAGGCCCTACGATTTTGAAGGAATGACTACAAATAAATATACATTCACACAAATCAACAATAATAATATTGTCCAGCAATAAATAATTCTAAAAACTTGCCACTGCATTTATTTTTAATTTTCACGTCACTTTGACATTCATTTCTTCTTTCAAACACATTTTTTCGTTCATAATTTATTTCTATCAACGCTTACCGTTTAAGAGTTCCTCATCAGAAGACCATCGTGGATATCAAATCAAGTAATCATTACCGGTATTCATGCAGTTCATTTCGATTTCAGTATCTAACATACCGAATTTCAAATTTGTAGAAAAGTGGAAGTGTTACTAATTCAAATTGCAAAATTAACCCACACGTACAAACAAACATAGACGGTAAACGTAAATGTTTATAAGTCAAGGTAGTGTAAGGCAACAGTGAAAAGAGAAGCTGTTTCAAAGAAAGACGTCCATACAATAAGTAATATTTCATTAGTTTCAAGTGTTAAGACAATAGATGAACAAAAACTGTTTCACAAAACATTGTCTATTGAGCGTCATTTGTGTAGATTATTGAGTAATACATGTCAATGGCATAACGTGTCGTGTGAAATTTGTGTAATAGAATATTTCACTCTTTTTTTTAATAAATATGTCTGCATATTTGATTTTGAAAAACAAATTTTTTTTGAACATCACCAAATGAAATAATATTTCAACAACGCTGTAATAAAAATGATTTGGAAATCGTATCATTTAACTGTTTCTCCTGTAACTAAATAGCCGTAATTGATATAATTCAAAAGGAATCAAATATATAAACAATTGTGCTAAATTATTCAGATAATTTTGTAATAATTTGGAATCTTGTATTGTGTTAATAATTATGTAAATTTATGTATCATCCGCATACAAATTAAATTTGCTATATTTAAAACAACAGCAACATCATTAATATATCTAATCTAAACAAATAAATAAAATTGGAGTGTCTGTAATATTAAAATAACCGCTTTTAACTATATGGATGTACGCACGGTACATATACCAAATTAGTATATTTTACGATTTTTGTCTGCCTGTCTGTTTGTTTGTTCCGGCTAATCTCTGAAACGGCTGGGCTAATTTAGACGGGACTTTCACTGGCAGATAGCTGATGTAATAAGAAGTAACTTAGGCTACTTTAATTTTAATTTTTTCATTTTGTAACTCTGCGATCTGAACAATATATTTTTTTTAATTCCACGCGGACGAAGTCACGGGCACTGCTAGTATATCTAATAAAATGGGAGCAGATGATTATGTATTTGTATTTACCCTTATTTATTTATTTTATACAGATGTTTGCCGTAGTCTGGGTGTTTTGTGCAGTCCTTGCGGGTCCAACTACCATGCCTCGGAGAGCACGTTAAGCCGTCGGTCCCGGTTGTAGTATAGCGTATTTATTTATTTGTTTATTATATCGACAAAACAACAGTATTTCTCTTACATTTATATGATTAAAATACCTTAATCGTTATTTTCTTAATAAATAAGGCACATCTGAAGGTTTATTTTTTATATTATTCTTTCTACACATATAGATAAACTAATAGGAAATTTTAACTGAGGTAGGGCACAGCGGGAATTTCCTGCTCAAAATATGGAGCAGCCCGACTGGGGTAGTACCTCGACCTTACAGAAGATCACAGCAAAATAATACTGTTTTCAAGCAATATTGTGTTCCTGTTGGTAAGTAAGGTGACCAGAGCTCCTGGGGGGATTGGGGATTGGGTCGACAACGCGCTTGCGATGCTTCTGGTGTTGCAGGCGTCTATAAGCTACGGTAATCGCTTACCATCAGGTGAGCCGTACGCTTGTTTGCCGACCTAGTGACATAAAAAAAAAAAAAAAATACTGTAAATATGTACAGCAACATTACAAAAATGTATAAGTTACAATTAATTTATTATGTAATATTACAACATTACGTGATGTTAATTGCATTATTTGCATACGTTGTTTTGTTATAAATAAATATATTATTTTAATATTAGCAAAGGCTTCGCACATAGCCAAGCATTATTCCGATTGTTATGTCCCGTGAAACTAACGCATATGAATGTTTACGACACCAATACGGACCGAGTTGTTCCATAAACCAAAATTTACTAGGCGAATAGACTTCGCCCCTTTTTTATCGACGCAGTAGATTTTCATCTCCAATCGTAAAGGATCGAATTGATATATCGCTCTGTTATATTGCCTACTGAGGAACTTTATGACGTACTTTCGTCAATACATCAGCTTATTGGCTTTATTGCGTTGATAAGCAATCTAATTAATTGAATACGAAAGTGATTTTACATAATTGTCCCACAAAATTGAGTTATACCTTTAGTTGTTACTAAAAGATAACTTCTATTGAAAATACACGTAATCAATACGCAAACATATGATATGTATTGTTGAATATTACCAACTACAAATGAATATCAAAAAGAAAAAAAACTGTATACAGACAATATGTTGTAGTATTTTCATAATTTAAAACTTCAATCGATTCCTTGAAAATTTCAAAGCATCCGTAGCGTTTCGGAAGAGTCTTTCCGTTTCCAATGTATTAATTTATTTATAAATACAATCTCGCAACTTCACCGCTGTCACCTTGCTTCAGGTATCACGGAAAACTGCTTGCATTATTCAAAACGCTTGCCCGTTCTCGTGTTATCTTTGCACTTAAAACTTTAAATATAATACTTGAACCAGTCACGAATATACTATAAGTTCTCATATTTCGACGATATCGCAAACTTCGTATACATAGTTTGTATACGTCAGTGCTCCAAGTTTTATTAAAGTGTATCGTTCATTACGTTCACTTCACTAGGATGTGATAAATAAATTTTCAGAATAGAAATGGCGTATTTTTACCCATTTTATAAATTTTCATGCATCTTATTGTTAGAAAATAGTGGCTCTTTGCTTTGAATGCTTTAATCTGTGGATTTCAATGAATAAAATATTCATTGAACTAATCTCTCTTCGATATTATTAGATCATAAATTTTTTAAACCTTAGTTCACTGAATTTTTATTTAAAAACAGTAATAAAAAGTATGAAATGAAATAGATATATAAAAATTCGTTTTCAAATCATTGTAATTGGAAATATATAAGTAGGAAATTATGTTTGCCTTAAGGAACATACAAAAAAAAATTGCCGAATTGATCGAGCCATTCTCGAGTAATGCGCTTAGCAACATTCATTTTAATTTATATGTATAGATTACAAAACAACGAAAACGTTAAGGCTCGAAACAATGCTTTAAAATTCTGCTGTTTTATTTCAAACAAGACATAAGGACCTCAAAATAGATTTGATTGTAGAAAAACTTTTGCGTCGATACAATGACTGGAGAAGACTTTATAAGCTGCCTAATCGTCGTTAACTCGGGCGTAGGATAAGAAAGAGACTTAAAAGTCAGTTTACATTAAACTTTCCAAGCGGAGTTAATTAAACTAAGGTAAAACTTCCTGAAGCATTACATAAATGTGTATAGTAAGAGATTTCTTTGTCGTATTTTAAATTGTTCTAATCAAAGAATACGGAATCTTTAACAACTTCTCATTACGGATCAGTATGTCTGCTTATTAAGTAATATTACAAATTTAGAATTATTTTTAAAGAAAATCACAATGTTAATAATGCTACCAAAATTGATAACGGATTTCTGTGTATGGAAACGGTAGCCTTCAGAGTTTGTTGTGAACCTATAGAAGTACACCGAGCATAAATCCACTTCGTATGAAATTATAAATACATATAGACGGTTCATAAATTTAATAAACATCTTCATAAACATTAGATAATAACGTAGTTACAATACCCTTCGCCTACACATCAACACATTTTGGGCCGACGTTTCAATTACGTTTTACAAACACAAACAAGGTGAGATAATATATTTTTATAACATAATAGGTACATTCAATGCAATTGTTATTGTTAGTCATAACCTGTGTGACCTTTCATTGAATAAAAGGCGTAAATGCCAGCAACAAAATACCACCCTTTACAAATTTAACTACTAAAGGTTCACGATCGCAGTAAACAGTTATACAATTTGTATAGGAACGTTTTACGGTAAAAGGCATGTGCGTGTTATTTAGAATAGAACGTTATATAAATGTCACATAAATTTAGAATTAATACCATCTATTATTAATTATGTAGTTATTATGTGATATATCTTAAGAATTTTTATTTTTATTGTAATACAAGACGAGACGAGACGTTTTATAAAAGATGTTTTTATAGTCAACTAGCTGCCCCGGCGAACTTCGTATCGCCTAACAGTGACTTTTAAGTATTATCACAAATCTTTTGTATAGAAAAGTGTTGTTTTTAGACTTTTTCATGAAATTTAATTTTTTTTTTTTTTTTTAGAATTTTTCTCTCCGTAAGAACCATCCTCGTACTTCAAGGAATATTTAAAAAAAAGAATTAGCGAAATCGGTCCAACCGTTCTCGAGTTTTGCGCTTAGCAACACATTCAGCGACTCATTTATATTATATTATAGATGTATACGTCTTTGTTAGTAATCTTAATTCATTTACTAATATGTCAAATGCACAAAGAATTTAACTTATTGTGTGTTTGTGACAAACAAAGTAGATTTCGAAAAACATTTTAACGAATATTTGTAAATATTAATAAACTTATTAACCGACTTCCAAAAAAGGAAGAGGTTCTCAATTCGACTGTATTTTTTTTTTAATGTATGTTACATCAGAACTTTTGAGTGGGTGAAGCGATTTCGACAATTTTTTTTTTAATCGAAAGGTGGTGTGTGCCAATTGGTCCCATTTAAATTTATTTGAGATCTAACAACCACTTTTCGAGCTATATCTAATAATGCGTTTTTACTTGACGCTTTTTTCGTCGACCTACGTTGTATTATACCGCATAACTTTCTACTGGATGTACCGATTTTGATAATTCTTTTTTTGTTGGAAAGGAGATATTCCTAGTTTGGTATCATGATAAATAAACCAGGATCTGATGATGGGATCCCAGAGAAATTGATGCAAAATTCTTGAAAATCTGCAATAACTTTCTACTGGATGTACCGATTTTGATAATTCTTTTTTTGTTGGAAAGGAGATATCCCTAGTTTAGTACCGTGATAAAGAAACCAGGATCTGATGATGGTATCCCAGAGAAATCGAGGGAAACTCTTGAAAATCCGCAATAACTTTTTACTGGGTGTACCGATTTTGATAATTTTTAATTTAATCGAAAGCTGATGTTTGTCATGTGGTCACATATAAATTTTATTGAGATCTGATAACTACTATTTGAGTAATCTTTGATAACGCGCAGTTAATTTACTATTTTTTCATCGATCTACGTTGTACTACTCGTCGATGTAATTGAAGTCGGTTTTTTTTTTCGTTTGCGAGCAAACACAATTATTTTTTGTTTTAGAATTTCTATTACCAGAATTCACAAGTACATATGATAGTATACAAGAAATAAATTTCAATTTATTAAACTGTCAGTGTAACCTTAAAATTTATGACAACACGTAGTATTTTAATATTTCTCACGCCCATTTCACGGGTGGATTTATGCAAAACAATAATAGCCAGGGACAATTTCCCGCCTGGTCTTGTCCTCTAACTTTGAATCATAAATTAGGGCGGTTTTTGTCCGATTCGCTTTGTTAGGTATCTGTTATAATATTTAGTAGGATTGTTTCATAACTGACCTTCATAAAACTCGGACCTCGCAAAACTAGCTGTCGATAACCTAGGCATTTATATTCATATTGTATATAATAGAAATGGTTTCAATGTATTTATCATAAAATCAATTACTGTTTCCCTGTACGCGTTTTCTTTGTGATCGAATTTATATTTGTGTGGGTTCTTTCCTTTTGCGGCTTACTTCAATCTCGAGATTGGTTACTTTGAATATCTTTACGATTTACTAAATACTTTATCAGACAGATTATAAAAAAAAAATATATAAGTGACATATGTCTAGAAGTTATTTTTTCACCTAGTTTTTTCATAGCTGTTCTTTGATTAATTAACAAATCGATTTTATTTCATTTTATTTCAAAATAATATCAAACCTTATAAGCAGTACTGTTCAAGGTATTTGCGTAGGCTTCAGTGAGACACTTATCGTCACTCATAATATTTACGAAAAATAACACACATTAAAAGTCAATATCAAACGTGTTGGTATACATAAATTTCCTCACTTCTAAGAATGAACAATTTCCTCAAAATAAAAAAGTAATAAAAGAAAGAAAATTGCCCTCAATGGTGAATCTCAACGGAAGGCTTAACTTTCCGCGTATATTATAAAGATAGAACTTTTGGAAGGGGTTCAGGTATACTAATTTGAAAAAGACATGGAAAAGGTGGTGCCTTGCGGATAAATTCGTATAGGGGTAGTAAAGAGCGGATGGAACTCTCTTTGTTACTTAAATTATTGAAAATTTGAGGTTAATGTATATAGATATATTGTATTTATAAGTACGCACGTACAAAGATGACTTACAAACTTATTAAGCAACTAGCTCCCGGTTTCGCACGGATATTTAACAAAAATTTCAAAATATTTTTTCCCTAAGTGTTTTAAAAACATAATACAGCCTATGTCACCCACGGATAGTTTAGCTTCTCAGCAGTGAAAAAAATTTTCAAATTGATTCAGTAGTTTCGGAGGCTATTTAATGCATACAAACAAACAATCAAATCTATCCAAGAGGAAAATATTTTTATTATAAAAATCTTATCTGTCGAACTGTCATAACGAAATAATTGTTACAGTATCTAAAGTTCTCCATTCCCTACAACGTTCTATAAAATATTAGAAAAGAAAAAATGTACAGATAAAATTAGTCTAGCCATTCTCAAGTTTTGTACTTACTTAGCACATACAACTCAGCAATCAATTTTTATTTATATAGGTTGTTAACACTAAAAATTACAAATTCAACCCGTAAAAACAAACAAAAAATTTATAAGAATTACTTTAGCTGTAAATCAACAATATTTAAAAGTAATATTATAGAATTGATTTCGTAAATATAAATTAGATAGCTCAGAATTCCTACGCATCTTTAACTTACAACAACAATTATAATTAAGCCAGTTTTTATTACTTGAAGAGGTGTTTCAACTGCCAACTGTTATAATTAAAAACACAAGGCATTTTTCAGGGGTCTCTCCTGCTTTAATTAAGAATACTTTTCGTTTTCTTTCCTAAAAACTTCTAACTTAATTACGGCTGATATTACTTTTACACTGACATCTATTGTATTTTTTAATATATGGACCCTAAAGACGTGCTTGTGGGAGTAATTTGAACCATGAGATACTTGACTGTACCGCTTCAAGAAAGTTCTTCACACAAATAAAATAGCTATATAATAGTAGTAGCTAGTAATTGTCTCACTTCTAGACAAAGGTTCATTGCCATATGGTATGGTATAGAGCGGGATCCATCAATTAATTTACGCAATATTCAGGTCTGCACATGATGTTTTAATTATTTTATAGGCTTTAAAGAACGGAAATTTTAAACTATATCTCATCTTAAACTCAGTGGTCTTATTGAACCCCACAAAGATGATTAAAATAATAAAATACATTATTGTCGTAAGAAATTTAGTAATATTTTTTTTTTTTTACGTTATTAGCGAACACACAAGTTGAATTTAAAAATTGTATTTTATTGTAGAACAATGCGTCAAGTAAAGGCACTGCATGCCACTAGTATTGCAACTCATTATAATTATTTTATGAATTATAACAATATCGACATTCAGCCGTGAGGATCGCCCAGTACCTATAAATTTTTAGTAGAAGTAATTTTCTAAAAAACTCCCAAAGAAGTCATATTTATACTTTAGCTGAATATTTAAACCAGGAATTCCGAAGGTTATGTAAGAAGAGTAGATCAAGAGCCCGCGAGGGTCAGACCTTCGTCATTTTATAATCTTATAAAAGACTGAAAGTTTCTCAGCACATGGTCCCAACATAGGGAGAAACAATGGCCAAATATGAAGTTTGACTCATAGAGCTTTGGCAAATATCAGGTAGCAAAGATGTATAAATGCTATTTTTCGTATTTTTGTTTTCTTTTTTGTTTTTGTTTTGAGTAATATTAAAAATCGCGCCAACAATTTCCAGACACTTTTCATAGTGGAAACACTTAAGCAGACACCTCTAAACTTTTGTAACTTAACTTACGTTACTATTTTTTTATTATTATTTTACACTCATAGTAGCTCACTCATTCACTCACTTCAGCCTCTCGCAATCCACTGTTGGACATAGGCCTCGCCAAGTTCGCGCCAGACATTATGGCGCTAATTCATGTGTTTTGCGCATAATCACCACGCTAGGCAGGCGGATTGGTGACCGCGGGTTTGGCTTTGTCGCACGGAAAATGCTGTTGTCCGTTTTTTTGGGCCTGTGTATTTGAAAACCATCGGTCGGCTTCAATAGTTCCAAGGTGGTGGGGTGGCTATATTTTTACTGTCGTAACCACACAGCATGAGTAGCTAGTGGAAGATATTTCCTCAGAGGCAAGACCAATTCGACAGTTCCATCCCAGACCAGAGGAATATTTAGGTTAACCGTAGGTACGAGTGCGAAGCAATATACCTACGTATTACAAGTAGGCCTATGTGCTGTGGAACTTTAAGCTTTTATAAAATGACGAAAGTCTGGCCCTTACTAGCTCTTGGGCATGAAGCTTAAGGATGGTTCAAACCGTTATATCCGTGATGATCTTTCAACTCACCTGATATACTTTCGTTCGGAAATGGTATCTATAAACTTGGTTGGTACTCCATATGCACTTACTGCTTACCTTTTTTCATATAAGTATTATATCGAAAATAAATTTTTCGTCCCCATATTATTAGAGATTTAATATTTTAATATTCGAAACTAAAAATAATTTATGTGGGCTTACGAAAGAAAATTAAAGAAATACCGATAATGTATTAAAGTTTAAGAAAGAAATTATAATAGTAATTTTATACTAACGTAATAATAATAATATGTAAAGAAAATTTTCGCTGTTATATTTAACGTTATTATTTTAAAGATAATTTTATTTTCAAATAAAAAGAAACGTGATAAACAAGTATGACGCGTGTTTTCTCTCAATCGGTGAAGTATTAAAAGTCTCAACAATCAAAATCGTTGATTGTTGAGACGATTAAGTTTTTCTATAATATCCTTTAATGACTTATAGCCAGTTTCAATATTCTATCTATCTCTAGTTTTGCCTACTATCGATAGATTTTCGACACAATTTGTATGGAGCTTATGACTGAATTCAATCTCTAGTAAGCAAATCAAAGATAGATGAAATACAAAAAAAAATATTAGTCTGGACAATCCTGTCCTGTGGTCCTTATTTTCTTATCTTTTTTTGCGTAGGTACTTAATATTGTTAGCAAAGTGACTAATATGAAACTACTTCTAACACAGTCGAATAGAATCGATACGACGATCGATCGATATGATAATAATTAATTTAGTTAAGATGGTCACATAACTAACTTATTAAATTTTTGTTCATTCACACAAAAAATATTTGATAATTTTGAGACGCAGCCATTAAAATACATTTCCTTAAAGATAGAAGGAGGTATCTCGATTATCATAATGAAATTGCCGGCAGTTCTGAAGGCTATAAGAAAAATGGTGAAATTTGTGGCGTTAAATAATATCGTTAAACGTAAAGAAAAATGTTCCTGCTGGATTGGGTACCGTGCCTCTGAAATTGCAAGTCGTATATTACACAGGGAGTTTTCAATTACGGCAATCCCGCGGTTTTTCATTTATAATGTGACTTTTAGGCTTCGGTACGAGTTGGTCATTCATAACTGCCACTCCATAGAGCTAAACAGCGATAGAGACCCGATGTTCTCGTTAATGTAACGAGTTCTAAGTCGATCGTTTGTCTAAACGATGAAATTATTAAAAAGCAAATATGAGAAATAAATAAAAATGTCTAACATACTACGGTCTATCCACACTTTTCTCGTTCCTTATTTAAGCAACTTATGCTTGTGTTTGAAGTAACAGCCAGCTGATATAAATATTTTTTAAGAATACATATGAATAGTACGCATATCTTACAACGAGTCTTGGGGTGAAAATTGAACCCACAACCTTTAGAACAGAAAGCAGGGTCACTGCAAACAACGCCAATGAAACCTACTCATCACTCATATTTGTATACAGAAAATTTGAAAACTGGAATATTTCTATAAAAGTTCTTATATACTATATGAACGTAATTTAATAATATATACTACTTAAAGTATACACATAATATATTGCTTTTCAATATCAAGATCTCGAACCGATCATAGAAATCAGAACTCCTAAGAGTTCCAATATAAATTTATTGTAATGCAAATTGCATCTCTTTGTGAGTCCGCTCTAGTAACACTCAAATCCTTTCAGAAAACGTTTTAAAAGAAGTGAGATTTATATCTAAGAAGTTTTATATTTGAATATAATATTTTAACTGGTTTTCGCAAAATATTAAAATATTTTTATGCGTAATTTAATGTTAATATTTCAATGTTTTTTTTTACTTATGTTATGATTGGGTATATACATTTATATACAAAAGTCTAATCGCGTTATGACTGATCACATATATGTATAGTTCACCTGTATAATTTTCACCTTAAAAGAATAATCGCAAAGAAATATCTGTGGCTTAAAAAACGTCTTACACTTTTTGATTCTCGCCTGTAAGGGATCTTTGATTGCATAATTATAATTTTCTTAAACTCTTGACTCTTACTCATTGACTTGGTAAAAAAAAGTCTAAATACTGATACATTAAATGTAAACATTGAATAATGGTAAATTCATTAGTAACCACTTTGATTTGAGGTGGGGAACAGTGGGAAATGTCTTGTAATAATCTAGTATAGCTCGTCTGCGGACGGACCTTAAATAACCAGAAGATCAAAAACTAAATAATACTGTTCTTTAGTAGTATTGTGTTCCTATGGTGAGTAAGACGGCTAGAGATCCTGAGGAAGTACCATGTTGTTGCTAACTTGGAATAAATGCCTTATATATTACTGACAAAAAGGTAAGGTTAGGCAACGCTCTTATTTTGATTCTGATGTTGCACACGTCTACGAATACGGTAACCGATTACGATCAGGTGGGGTCGTACGATATCTACCGCCCTAGTCATATAAAAAAACCAGTGACTTGAGCCAATCTTTATTATTCAACGTTTTAACAAAGCTTTTTAAGGACTATTTTTTATACATCTGTAATTTATTTATACAGAGACATAAACCTAGCTACGTATATATATATATCCACATTATGCATAAAATTCGACTTTATAAAAAAATATAATCTTAAAACTCTTTAAAAAATTTCTTCATCTGTTCAATCTTACTGGTTTTCTCAATATTTATATATTCCTTATGATACTTACTTACATTACTGTTACTTATGAATTGCTTACTTACACATTTTTTGTGATCTATAATACATTTACTACCAGATTTTTTTTTTGTAAAAACAAAACAATTAAAAATTTTTACGTGTTTAAAATAAAGCTTTTAGATCAAAAAATAACATAACCAATATTATCGTAAGTTCATGTTTCAAATTATCTTAGTTATAGATAAAAGAAAATAATACGCGTAACAAGGCACGTTTCTCTTTAAAAAAAAAAAAAGAAAAAAATCTCTTAATTTTATAAAACGTCAACATCCCCTCATCAAACTGTCTCGGAGAGGAAATTAAATACCTTATCTTATCAGCGCGATGAAAACCTTCATCTTTTTGCCGCCATTCTAAATTGAACATCTATCCTCGCCTGTTTCGATTCGGGACTCATTTAAAACGCGCTCTGAGCATTATTTTTCTTACGGTTTCCGTTTAATTTAAGACACAATACTGAGTTTTTCGTCAAATCAAAATAGCGTTAGAAACCTCATTTTTATTCAAAGTAGAGAACCAAGTGGCCATTAAAACGCGTTAAATTCACCAAGCAATCTCACTACGTCGGATTTGAAAAATCTAAAAGAAAATTTCGCTCGTGGCATATAATACTTCCACGTATTTCCTGCCCTCATGAAGAAGCTAATTACAGGAGTGGTACATTTAAAAGAAAAAATATTACTAACCGAAACAAATTTCTTCGAATTCGTTAAGGTGAATAGAAATGTCCTAATTATAACAGGGAGAACAATAACTCATGCCGATACTTTATTAAGCGATATCGTAATAAAATCGTAAATTGCCGAAGGGTGAAAAGTTCATAATTTTCTATTGTCCATTATTGTAAGTACTTTAGATAGTGGCGATTTTTAAATTTTTTAAAATATAACAATAAACATGGTTACTAGTATTTTTAATATTCCTATAGTTTAAAAATATTGATTGATTGTTTTAAAGCAAACAAAAATAAACTATACCTAAGTATTACAAGCCGAAACGATTTCAATGTTAACGATAACTGCACAAGTCAAAACTTATACGAAAAAATAATTCAAATTAGATTACTTGTTAATAGTCGCTATAATGACTGGATAACAATATTTTAGACCCTGTTATGATATACATGAATTAAAACCAGAAAGGGTAAAAATACAGTTGTACTTGTACAGCTGTACTTTATCCCCCCGACATGCATATAATTAAGAGTGTTTGATCGCTTTCTCAAACGTCTCCGCATATCAAAGAATATATATAAATAAATGTGCATATCATAGAAAAAATATCACGATTTCCTGCCCAAGAATTTCTGAGGCGTGTATTACCCATCAAGAGGAAGTGCAGTGATGGCTTACGCCCTAAATCTTTCTCATTAGGAAAGGAGGTCTGCTTTGCAGTAAGACTCGTATTTATAACGCTACCTTCATCTTTGTAGTAATGTTTTAATTAAATCTATGCTTTACAAAAACAAAAGAAGATGAAACATTTATATAATATGTAAATAATTGGGATTAATCATCATCTCACATATTAAATTAGGTGTACAGGCGTTTTCTATGCTCAAGGGTCAGTCAACTCATCCTCGTTTTTGAAGACAATCATGTAATTACGGAAGATATGATGTATAAAGATATGTATCTGCAATTTAGTGATGTTAGTTTATTTTTGTTATATATATAGTCTATTTGCGTGTAACACTCCCATGTAACTCTCAATATTTAAACAACAAATAATTTAATTAATAACACATCCACACACAAAAACTCAAGCACTTGTGTTTTTATTTTAATTTCTTTGCATAATTTTTAATTTCTAAAAAATAGTGAGAATTTTCTTATAATTGTATATTTATATATAAAATAAGAACAAATACAGATCGACGTTAAAATCTCTTACTGTGTAAGCTTCACTACTTAAAAAGTCAACATATTAGCGGCAGGCTTGGACTTAATGAGTTCATTGACATAAGACAACTCAATTTCAAATAGCTAAATATTCGAAAATAAATTTAAATTTAGCTAAAATTGGATACTTTCGAGTAAACGAACTAACAGTATAATGGACCCATTAATGGAAGTTTACAATCGTAACGACGTCAATAATGACCTACATTCTGTATATATACTGTTTTACATGTATCACCACTGTTTTCTTATTCATTATTTTGTAAACTACACACCACTGGTAAATAAACGGTTTATTACGTAATTTCGGGATAAATGTATTTTTGTAAAAAAGAGTATTATATGCACATTCTCAAACGACTAAAAATCGAGTGTAGTCTAACCAATAAAAATGTTATACTATCACATGTCATATACACGTATAACTTATATTAGGATTAATAAAATTTAAACATGACGAATAATCATTAAAGTAACGAAGCAAATAGCGAAGATAACGCGTACAATAAATAAACCAGTCCTTTTCTGGAGTAGTAATTTAAAAATGTTTTGATTAAGACATTAACAAGCTTTTAATCTACCTACTAATGACACAAACAAATCTTAAGATTTCACAACACTCGTTCTTTTATAAATAATCTTGTGGGGCGAACGAACTTTTAAAGCTCCCTTAAAAGTTTCCCTCGTACATTACATTATCATTTATCTTCCTTTCCGTCTTTTCGACTACGATTACAACTCAATGTGACATTTAAGTAAACTTTTATTTCAAAAATGGTTTGAAAAATATAGGTATATGCTTACAATGTTTACTTTAGATACAATTTGTAATGAAATAACTTCTTCGGATTTTATCGCGTTTTATTGGGTTTTTTACATGCCCGACGTTTCGGATACTTTACGGAAATTTAGACACAATGTTGATAAATGCATTTAGAAAAAAATTGGCCTAACGCATAATTTACAATGAAAACATAATGTCTTAAGCTCAAGTAAAATGTAAATCTAGAACCTGAAAACCTATAACTTTTTTATATATTTATTTATTTATTTAACACTTTATTGTACACCATACAAATAAAATAAGCAAGCAACATTAGCAATAATTTGTAGAAAAAAAATATTTATGTAATATGTATTAAGGGTTATAAATTAAACGAAAATAAGATATAAATCAAATTAGCATGTTTAAAGCGATTTTAAAATAATGTTTAAAAAATGCATCCTAAAACTTATAATCCTATATCATTAGCAACCTCATTATTTTCAACCCGCATTGGAGCAGTGTGGTAGATTAAGCTCTGATCCTTCTCCTACATGGGGAAAGAGGGCTATGCCCAGTAGTGGGATATTACAGGCTGAAGCGTCATTATTTTCAAATAAAAATGACATAACTGCTTTGGTTTGACAAAAATAAAAAATTAAGACTCTTTTAAATATTCAGCAAAAATAACAATAATAGCCGGATTACTTACAAAAAACTAATTTGGCGCTCGAACAAGGTATAGAATCGCCTTATCACCAGACGGCAGGTCAGCCACGATATTGTCTGTCGAATCGCTGACGTAGGAGCACCTGGCTCTTTTCGACGAAATTAAAAAAGTTTTTAGTCACACCCAACTTCGCGGGTCCCGTTCATTTAAATTCTAACGGATTTCGTGTTAGTATTCGCTCTGAGTTTTGTCATTCCCGCTGAAAAGTTTTGTCGACGCTCAATCTAGCTGAATATGCGAACACGTCTATTGTTTTTAATGTAAGTTGCTTGAAACAAAAGAGAATTTCGTTTAAAATAAACTTATTTTAGCTCGGGATTAACAAATACTGTTTTACGTATTCATGTCAAGGAGGAATAGAGGAAAGTAAAATTGTTTTTAAATTAATAAGCTTCTTTATTTTACCACAGTAACAAATTGTCTTTGAGAGTGCAGTTCTTTGAAAAGTTTTCGATATTTTTAGTCATCCTGTTTTGAATTTACTTTTATAATTTTTAATGTTTTCCCATCAAAAAATATGACAAGATTAAGTTCAAAACAAAGTGACTATTTCTAGCGCCATCTATATTTCATACGCCAGACTCTTTCTTGATCCAGTCGCGAACTGTAGCGCTTGCTACTCTTACGTACACGCCCGGGTAGTCTTTACGAGCACAACCTTTGCCAAAAGATACAATTCCAATTTGAATGCCAGTCTCCTTTGATACCACTGGTCCTCCAGAATCTCCCTGTTGTGAAATATTAATATTAACTTTTGTTTTACGAGAAAGTAGAAGAAATAAATAAATAGTTAATTTTGTATTCATATGTCAGGAAAAATCGCGATTCTATTTTAAACATCAACTGCTTATATAAAATAATAAATCTTTAAAATATAATTCCATAAACATATATAATATTTTTGTCTCAAAATCAAAAAATAAGAAACAAAACATCATGATCCTACAATACAATCAAGTGAGATTGTCTTTATCCGCATCGATTTTATTTTTTGTCTTTTTACCTGACAATCTCATTACTTTTTAAAAGTAAAAGCCCCACTCAATCTTTAAAACATCAATTATCTTCCAGAAACTCTCATTAAATGCGGCCTTACCGTTCCAGAGATTAAAAATAGACCAGGCAGACAGCCAATCAGTACTTTAATAGACCGACGAAAAATAAAGAACTGACCATTAAAAAGTTTTTCGAAACAAGTAGGTTGAATATATCGTTTTATGGATTTGGTAATTTACAAAGTGAAAAGCGAATTTTCGATCGATCGTTCGAAATTTTGATTTTTTCTTTCGAAACTTGAAACTTCGTATTGTAAAGATATTTTTTGACATGAGAATTAAGTTTGTATGTATTTATGAAATTAATAATAAAATTTTAAAATGAAATTAATAATAAACATTTTAAAATGTGAAGTAGGTATCTTCAAAAAATCAGTATAACCTGGCAAGAATCCTTTCCGCCCTCAGGAACACCAGCACAAAACATTCTCTCTGTAAGTGCTCTGTATGATTTGCGGCACTGGTCGTTAGAAAGCGTAACAACTTCAACTGCCATTAAATTGTCACTTGAACTTCCGTTTTCCTGAAATAATAACCTAAATTCTATAAAACAAAGACTTTTATAATTTCTTCCTTAAAACACTGATTTACTTAATCAATAAAACCTTAAAATGCTACACATAAAGCTAAATTTAATAAAAAAAAAACATATTTTCATGTGACTTGGCCTTTCTATTTACACTTGTTACATTTTTTTTTCAAACTATCTAAAAATTTTATAATAATTATATTTATAATAAACTTTACTGTTATATTATACTAAACAAATTATGAGGTAATTTACGATGATCTTTAAAAGTTTTGGCAAATATATATTTGCCATTTTCCTTTTGTTTAAAGGTAATGAGTGAGTTTAACGACAATTTACTCTAAAAATTAGTACAACTATCCCGAATTTGAATTTACGGCTAATATTCTGAATCCACTTTTTTAACCACAACTATACTATATATAAATAGACCCAATCAATGTCCTTACAGAAGTAGCTCCCCATCCAGATACAACTACAGTTGTTCCTGCTTTAACGGAGGATCCCTTTTTCGCCAAAGTAGTTACTTTTGTCGTTTCATCATCCATTTGTATCGGTTCTGAGAGCTTTACGATTCCAACGTCATAGTCGTATGTTTTTTGGTTATACTTCGGGTGTATCACGAAATCAGTGGAGACGGACAAAGAACCACCATAGCCTGAGTCAGAAGAACCAGTCCTTACATATACCCTGTTAACACTGAAAAAGGAATTATATTCAGTAACTTTCTAGTAACGGAATCACTTTAGCCTATTACAGTCCACTACTGGACGTAGGCGTCTACAAGTTCGCGCCAAAAATAGCGTGAACTCATGTGTTTTGCCCATGTCACCACGTTGGGCAAGCGGGTTGGTGACTGCAGGGCTGGCTTTGTCACACCGAAGACGCTGCTACCCGTTTTCGGCCTGTATATTTCAAAGCCAGCAGTTAGATGGTTATCCCGCCATCGGTCGGCTTTTTAAGTGGAAAGGTGGTAGTGGAACTGTGTTATCCCTTAGTCGCCTCTTACGACACCTACAGGAAGATAGGGAGGGCTATATTCTTTAATGCCGTAGCCACACAGCATAACGGAATTGTGTGTATGATACATTTTACTATAACCTGAAAAAGAATAACAAATGAAACATTAATATTTAATAAATCTAGGCAGTTAAAAACTCCCGTACTATGCCATATATTGGAATACTAAAAAAATAACAGTATTAAGATAATAATTGTCTATTAAATACTTTATTAAACAATGAGCAGCCGTAAGAACAGTATTTTCGTTAAGAATCGATCCTCCACATTGCTGATAATCCTCTCCTTTCTCTATAATCAAAAGCGCTTGGTATGGAAAAGTCTGAATATTAGTATCGTAACCGCCAACTATTTTCACACCCCTAGCTTTACTTGGGTGCTTGTGACTTCTACATAGACCATCTGAAAATAAAGTATTTAATATTATACGAAATGAAGGCAGACTTAGTAAGCTTGGCTAAAATAATATAACCTATGAACAAAAATGCACAGAATATGAATGAAAAGATTAAAAACGTCTTCATTTTTCACAATATGAAAACAGAATAGAAAGTACGTCTACTGAACACAGCTTATATAGTTGATCCCATCAAAGAGGAAACAAAATAAAGATTTGTATTTAATATGAAAAACATATAACAGTTATTAAAATCTCATTTGCGTGTTAAACACGTTTCAGTAGAAAAAACTTAGAAAGTCTTTTTTATATAAAAAATAATATGTTTGTGCTATGATTTAAAAAACTGACGTACAATCTATTTTTATCTATATTTTTCTATAACATACCTTTTCTATAAACCATTAAAATAATCACCATGTTAGTATCAGATCAGCAGCATCGCGTCAGCCTGTAATATCCCACTGCTGGACATAGGCCTCTTTCCCATTGTAGGAGAAGGATCAGAGCCTAATCCACCACGCTGCTTCACTGCGGGTTGGCGGATATTTTCTCTACTATGAGTAACGATTGCTATCAGGTATACATGATAACATCCGGGACCGACGGCTTAACGTGTTCTCCGCGGCAAGGTGCGGAGACTTACAAGGACTGCACAAAAACCCAGACCACGCAAAACATCTGTTTGGCCAATATAAATGTTTGTCGTGTGCGGGGATCGAACCCACAACAGTGCTGTGACCGTTGCGCCAAAGCGTCCATCATAATATATGAATACCAAATAAATGTCTGCAACGCGCCTAGCTACCCACTGTTTGTCTTCTTCTTCTACATGTCATTATTCTTTCCAGGTTTTGTTGTCAAAGTCTTCCTTCCGTGTAATGGTAATTTAAATTTTAGTCGATATTAAACATTATTTGGGAGTTGTCATTATTAATAATTAAATAGCTTTCTAAAACAAAACATATTTAAAATTGTTATATTTTTTTTCCTTTAACAAATAACCAACTAAGTTTTTTTTTTGATATCAAAAATATAAAGTTATAAACAACTACGAGTACAATAGCTATGAGAACAATGTAAATTAAAAGTTATATTTTACTGAAGTATGCTCTCATGAACACTTTTATTATCTTTTACACGAGTCCTTATTCACGTGGAGAGAATTTATCAAAGGGTAGGAATGTAGATATTACCGAGAACCGACCTTCTTTCCAGTTCGTTAAGTTTAATAATTTTTAATATCTTTACAGTAAATTGCTCTACCGTTATTTCTGGATTACATTTAGTTTTAGCATTTTTTTACTCTTCCTTTGTTGTATAGTTTACTTCAGTACTTCATTATTCAAAAAAACTTATTGATCGTTAGAAGACTTTTTATTTTTTCATTTTGTAAATATTTTTATACGGTTATTTTTGATGTTTAACGATATTTGTGTGATTTTTTTTATAAAATATAAAAATTGTGTGGATTTCTTTAAGAAAACGTTAATCTTCCGCTACTAGAGATTTTTTTTAGGTGATATATTAAGTAACACAGATAATATGTAATATATATTTTTTAAATGAAAACTTTTGTTTTATATTTACATCATTTATACTGCTTTGTAAACATTAAAAACTAGGGCACAACAGGAAATATTCTCCTAAAAATCTTGAGCAGCCCGACTGGGGAAGTACCTCAACCTTACAGAAGAGCACAGGTAAATAATACTGCTTTTAAGCAGTGTTATGTTCCTGTCGTGAGTAAGTTGATCAGAGCTCCTGAAAGGGATTGGGGATAGAGTCGGCAACGCACTTGTGATACTTCTGGTGTTGCGGGCTATAAGCTACGGTAATCGCTTTCCATCAGGTGAACCGAACTCGTTTGTCGACCTAGTTGTATTTTGTAAAGGCCCTTTTTTCTATTAAGGAAAAGATTTTGGAACATAATCCGTTACGCTGCTCCACTGCAGATTAATGGATATTCCAGAATGTTCTTAAATTTATTCGGTTTTATATATCCTATTATTATTATGTTATTATATATCCTGTCTTATTTATATTTATAAAGAATATTCTAGATTTTTGTGAAATATATATTCTAATAATAATATATTAATAATCTGTATTGTACGAGTAGAACAAAATATTGGCAGACAGTAATTTTGTGATAAAAGATGGCAGAATGGCAATCTTATCGCTAAAAAATTATCTATTTCATCCAGATAATATTTAGGCATAGAATACGACATAGTAATAGCGGAAAGTAAGTATACAATATAATAAAACAAAAAAGTGAGACCGATAGTAATTAAAAAATTCACAATAGCAAACTATTATATACTACCTAAATACATATATGCCTGGATCCATGTAGGTTCGTATATATAAGTACATTGAAACAAACAATCCCTGATATTTTATAATACTAATAATAAATAGTGCATAAATGTGCACGATATATATCCCAAAAGGTTTTTATTTTTTTAGTCGACCACTTTTACTTTAACATCGCATCCGACAACACCTACTAGATGCTTATATGCATTACCTCCTTAGCTGACATAAATTATGTCCTCAACATCTCTCTATACAAGCCTTACTAATTAATATTTAATGCATATTATAATAATTACACTTTATGTAAACAAAAGCTCTTTTAGTGTTGGTGAAATACTTGTAATGGTTTTTATCTTATTATTGTAAGTTGTCTTTTTATTATAACTTATAAAGAATTTTTGTAAGCATATCTATCAATATTATTTATAAAACAAAAAAAAATTCATTACGTATCGTAATGATATTTTTTTCTAAATTCGAAAAAAGAATAAAACGACAAGTTGGTATGGTGTGTGATAAAAGTAAATATTCGAAGCTCTACGTGTTTGACATTGTAAAACATTTTTTTGTTCTCTTTTGATGTTTTACGAGGATGTGAAGAGTGGATAAATAAAAAACAACACGTGCTTTAGCTCTCTTTATGATATTCATATAAATTTTAAATTTATAACATAACCATATGACATAATGGTTGTTAATAACATTCTTTTTAATTTAAGATAGGAGAAAAAGAAACTTACACAGTAATTATTTTATTGAATAATACTTAAACTTGCTTTTTAATTTAGTATTGTCACGCTGTAATTGTTAATTGTGCGCCTTTTTAATCCTAATAATATAAAAAATGTTTAAGGAACTATAAAAAAGTAAGAAAGCATAAAATTACATCGGTTACTTAAAGTAAAACTCTTATTTTCCTTAGTTTTCACTTGAATCATTTCCATTCATTTGCTTTAGTCGATTCTCTCTCGAGTTTTCTCTTTATAAAAACTATATTTATATCATTATTGTCGTAATAGCCTTAGTTTACAAATCAAAACGTCATTAAATTTATAAAATAATTAACATTTATTTAATAGATATAAAGCAAAGTCAAACATTTATTTCTGAGTAAAAAAATCTTACAATAATTTACTCAAAGTGACGTTACTGCCCTACAGAGCATTGATGAACCCTATTTATGTTTAATAAATGTATTTAACTTATCATTTGTATTGTAATTAACGCAATTTTGCAATATACGTGATTCGGTATTTTATAATAATAATAATAATAATAATAATAATTTTACTTCAGACAAAGTCCATACAATTAAACAGTCCATACAATTTTATATAGGTGTAGAATATTTTACTGTACACGTTGTCTTCGATTCCCTTAGAAAGAAATCGTAAAGCTTGATAGCCGGAAATCCGTAGATCCGGTTGTTATTTGTCATTAAGCTGCTAAAACCAACTCATTACAAATTCTCCACAATTGGTCCCGGTTTACCGTTGAATTATTCGTAAGAAAAGAAATCTTTAATACAAGACTACAAAATAAGGAAAATAAATTTATCATAATATAATGATATAAAACTCTCTTTATCTCATTAGATTATATTATAACATCAACAAATACACTGAATATAAATTATTGTACATTCGTAAAGGCTACAAGTCAAAAATATTATCTAAGACATTACGAAAAAATATTTATTTACATAATATGTGAAAGAATATTACTTATGTTTTGGAAAATGAAATACGCCTTTGAGCTAAAAGGTTTCATATATAATAATATAATATTCATATATCATTACAGCCTATACAGTCCACTGCTGGACATAGGCCTCCACAAGTTTACGCCAAAAATAACGTGAACTCATGTGTTTTGCCCATAGTCACCACGCTGGGCAGGCGGGTTGGTGACCGCAGTACTGGCTTTGTCGCACCGAAGACGCTGCTGCCCGTCTTCGGCCTGTGTATTTTAAAGCCAGCAGTTGGACGGTTATCCCGCCATCGGTCGGCTTCCCAAGTTCCAAGGTGGTTGTGGAACCTTGTTATCCCTTAGTCGCCTCTTACGACACCCACAGGAAGAGAGGGGGTGGCTAAATTCTTTAGTGCCGTAGCCACGCAGCACATTCATATATAGAAAAGTAAAATTATAATTTGAATATCGATATCGCAAAGGTATATAATAGTAATGTAAGGTATAAATAAATATCTTTTTTTTATTTACATCCATGGACTCAAAATGCCCATGCCTTTTGTTAATCATGCATGCATTATAATACTACTACAGGTGATTTTTATTATTACTACAGATCGACAGTCCTGTGACTGCCTGGTAAAACTAGGACGTGGTCCGACGCTGACGGTTTTTTTTTTCCTTACAAAATACTGTTTGATAGAAAAGTATACACATCATTCATTTGTAATTTCTGAACATATTATTATTTTTCCTATCTATGTCTCCATTTACACTTATTTGCTAGTTATAATATATGTACACTTATATCCTAGTTACCATATATGTACACTTATGTTCTACTTACAATATACATTTAACCTTTTTTTTGGTATCGCAGGGGAACCCATTTACGGGTGATATCCAGGACGCCCGGGTAGACAGTCGTAGACCGTATGTCGGCTTCAGTACTTGGGGTTGCAATACCGACCAAACCTCTGCGGGGAGCCTTCAGCCGCTTTAATAGGAGGGTCCCGGATCTGCAGGCAACAGGATCCCTCCAGCGACAGGCTGGCCTCGGCGAAAAGGCCAGACTTCTCCTCCATGGGGACTGTCCAGCTCACCTCTGAACAATCCCGACGACGCCATGTCTAGCAGGACCAGGTTCCCATCCCGACCCGACACGGGCACAGGAGCGTTACTGGAAACGTATTAAGTAGCGTCTCCTACGCACCCCCGTTCATCGCTTGTGGACGGAGGCCTCGTCGGCGGCCCCCTCTCTCATCCGTTCGTTATTCTCCTTCTGGGACATTACTGTCTCGCTGAAGGAGATCACCGCCTTCCAGGACTCTTCATCGCCGAGCATCAGGGTGATAACCGTCCAACGTTGGGTTCTCGCCGAGAGCCCTCCTACCCGAGACGTATGAGTAGGTTTCGGCAAGGACCTCCACCACGAGCTCCCACGAGGGGTCACGGGCTAGAGCAGTAGCTACAGCCCACGATACCGTAGGATACCCCCGGGTATGTTACTGTTAGTAAGGGATTTTTTTTTTCTGATATATTTATTTATATTTAGTTGTTATTTATATTTATCTATTTATAATTTATTTATTCCTATCATTTACTTAAATTTCACTCATCTATATCTACTTTATTTGTATATCATACGCCACGCCTGCCCCCAGCATCTTGAACAGAGCCAGCGAAAATAAATATCTAATAACATACACCCACGATCATCTGTTTAATTGTAAACAACTAATTATACATAGAAATAATACATATACAAATAAATTAATAAATAAATACAAATATAATGTATAACCCGCGGAACAGAAAGTATTACACTACTAACTGCACCAACAGGCTAGTCAAAAATTTTACATGGACTCTTAAAGATATTAGTTTTATGTATTTTTATAAATTTAGTGTGTATTGTTTTCTAATGTTTACGCGAATTTCACTCATTGTAATTAAACAACTTTTTCGGATTTTATCGCGGTTTATTTAGTTTTTTAGATACCCCACGTTTAGGTTACTTTACAGCACGGGAAGCCGTGACCATAGTTGGTAAAAAAGTTATTTCAGTATAATATGTATAATCCTTTCACATATATAATAAAACATCTTCCCGGCCACAATTTAAAATTTCATTTATATTTATTTCTGTTGCTTTCGCATACAACATAGCGATAAGAATGACGATTGACGGGTTGCTGTCACATACATAAAATATGCATAGAAACAAGCACATATATACGTGCGCGAAGGTTGCTTAGATTGTCTATAATGTACATTTATTTTCCCCAATAAGCAAAACCATTAGAGTTATCTTAAAGACATACATTATATAGGTAAATAAAAAAAAACCTATTTCATTTTATTGCATAAATTAATATATTAATAACAAAAAAAATAAAACAAAAAACCAAAAAAACAGTACCGAGGGAAAGTATTTAAATATAACATAATGTAAGACATACAGAATGTAATTATCCATTTCACTTTAATAACTTATTAACTATCAACAAAAATTCTATGTTCAATGAGGTAATTACGAATAGCAATTAATTATGTTGTAGATTGTTTAGACACCAGCGTTCCTTTTGATCCACCTACGCACTCTGGCGATGTTTGTGTAAACCCCAGGGTACCCTGGTCGAGCACAGCCTGTGCCAAATGAAACAATCCCCAGTTGAACTCCAGAATCTGTCGCCACTGCAGGACCTCCAGAGTCACCCTGAACAACAATAAAATACGTGTTATCACATCTTTCTCCTTTTATATGTAATATGGAAATTTAACTTTTAATTTAACTATTATTGTTTATATTAATATGAATGTTGTTCTTTTGTTTTAACAGCATAATTACCAGTCTAATCACAATTTATCACTAACCAACTTACCTAAATAAATAGGCATTAGGTAGCGTGAAAAGAGTTTAATTTTCGCTAAAAGAACCACAAATTAAAGGTTAGAAAATAGAATATTATATATAACTAACTGACCCCGCAAACGTTGTTTTGCCCTATATGTTATTAAACCCTTAATCCCCGATGGCCGATTCTCATACCTGCCCGATAAGCACACAAAATTTCATAAAAATCGGTCCAGCCGATTCGGAGGCGCATTGTAACTAACATTGTGACACGAGAATTTTATATATAAGATTTATCTTAAACTTTGTGTTAGAAACTAAACATCTGGAAGTGAAACAAGAAGTAAGGTGGTGAATATTTTACCTGGCAAGAGTCCTTCCCACCTTCGGGCACGGCAGCGCAAAACTGTCGAGTAGTGAGCGTAGAATAACTTTTACGGCATTCATCGTTTGATATGGTTGGAATTTGTACACCCATCAAATTTTCACTTACTTGACCACCTTCCTGTACGAAATTATAATTTAATTTTATATCAATTACTATAGACAAATACTAAATATCTTTTTTTCATATAACTAGGTTGGCAACCAAGGGTACGGCTCACCTGATGGTAAGCGATTACCGTAAGTTATAGACGCCTGCAACACCTGATGCATTGCAAGCGCATTACCTTACCTACCTCCCAATTCCCCCCAATAGCTCTGGTGGGTGTATTTTTTTTTTTTTTTTATACATAGATAGGCTGGCGTTTGACCGCTATTTCACCTGATGATAAGCGAAAATGCGGTCTAAGATGGAGCACGCTTACCTAGAAGTAACCTATTCACTCGCGACTTAAAGATCCCCAGGTCATAGCTTTCAGGAAACACAGACGCTGGTAGAGAGTTCCATTCTTTGGCCGTACGGATCAAGAATGTACTAGCGAATCGCTTAGTGCGTATAGGGGGAATGTCAACCATATAAGGGTGACTTAACGCAGAGCGTCTGGTTGTACGATGATGGAAGGGGGAGGGGGGAATCAGGTCATGGAGTTCTTGCGCACACTCTCCGAAGTGTATCCGATAAAAAACCGACAGGTCGGCCACCCTACGCCGATGATGTAAGCTTTGCAGCTTTGTGGCGACCAGTGCATCGTCACCGATGAGCCTCCTGGCTCGTCTCTCAATTGATTCAAGAAGCTCCAGCTGGTACTTGGCTGAGCCATCCCAAAGATGAGAGCAGTACTCCATGCATGATCGAACTTGTGCTTGATATAAATTCAGAAGCTGTTTCGGAGTGAAGTACTGTCTCACCTTCGAGAGGACGCCCAGTTTTTTGGCAGCTGTTTGAGCTTTTGCCTCTATGTACGAGCCAAAATTGAGGGTGGATGTTAGAGTAACGCCAAGAAGCTCCAGGTGGCCGGATATGGGCACGGGCACACCTCGGAAAGAGGGAGTCAGTTGGAAAGGACTCCGTTTTGCCGAGAAGAGACACGCCTGGGTCTTAGAGGCGTTGAACTTGACCAGATTTGCGTCACCCCAATCAGAGACGGCTTTAAGGGACAAGTTCAGACGCTGAATCATGGCTTTCCTCAGCGACTGGATCTCAGACCCACTCGCTCGTGCGTCGGACATGTAACGCTCGACAACGGTGCTGTCATCTGCATACCCAAAGGTCTCGGGTTTGAGCAGGTCGTTGATGTGCAGCAAGAATAGCGTTGCCGAGAGTACAGACCCCTGAGGGACCCCGGCATTGATGACTAAACGATCGGACTCGCAACCGTCTATAACCACGCGAATTGATCGATCCCTCAGGAAGTCAGATAAAATAATGTTTTTTATACTATAATATATCACTTTTTATAGCTTTTTAGTGCAAATCCTTTAGAACAGTGTTTACCAAAGTGGGCGATAACGTCCCCTTGTATGTGGTAAGAGAGCCAGAAAAAAAATGGTGGCGTTGTGTTAAGGCTTGGAGGCGATTTGTCAATCTATAAGGACTCTCGACTACAACTTGTGAACATCAACTAATATTCATTAAAAGATTGCTCAAGGGGGCACTATAAAATAATTTATTCTCTTAGTGGGCAGTAGACAAAATAAGTTTGGGAACTCCCTGCTTTAGAAGCTAATAAGTCCAGAAAATATTCAGAGACGATATGAACTACAACCAAGTATAATATTCTTCTTTTATCTAACAATATAATTTCGTTACAATTATAAACGAAATTGCAATATGTTTTAAACGTTTTCAACTCTACGTTTTGTAGTGTACTTATAACCAACAGAAAGAGATATTACAGATGGTTTCGCTCAGGTTTTACATATTAGATGTATGAACACAAACTTTTCTTTAAATACTAGTCATTGAATATCATCGACAAGTAATACAACGTAGGTAGACGAAAAAATAGTCAAGTAAATACGCGTTATCAAAGATTACTCAAAAAGTAGTTATCAGATCTTGATCAAATTTAAATAGAACTATCAAACAAGCACTAGCTTTCAGTTAAAATAAGAATGATCAAAATTTGTACACCCAGTAAAAGTTATGAGGTAAAAAACAACGTAAGTCGGCGAAAGAATAGTCAAGTAAATACGTATTATTACATACAACTCGAAAAGATCTTGCCAGATCACAAATAATTTTAAATGTGACAATGTAACATGCAACACCTTTCTGTAAAAAAAGCATCGAAATCGTTTCAACCAATCAAAAGTTCTGAAAAGATATAAATAAATAAAAAATACAGTCGAACTCTGAACTTCCTTCTCTTTTTGAAGTCGGTTTAAAATTACATGATATCTAACTTAGAAAAAAAGTCAAATAAATATACAAAAAATACTTTCGTTTATAAAGTACACATATTTATAAACACTGATAACTAAATTAACAAAGGTAAGTATTGGAAATCAGCTATTTTTTCGATTTGTTAGTATCATCGAAATATCCACGTAATGCCTGTAAATATAAATGACGCATGTTTGTTACACTTTCATACGAAAAACGATTAAACCATTTCTTAAAACAATTTTGTTTCCATACAATTGAAGATCCTTTGAATTTTTGGACACAAAATTCGTAAGGTTTCAAGATTTAGTGAGAAAACATCTAAGGCAGAGGCAATATTAAATATTTAAATGAAAAACAGTGTTAATACTCACTGTAGTATCTCCCCAACCAGTTATGAGAATTTTAGTTCCAGGTTCAATAGTGCTACTTGCAGCTGGTAATGGGACTGCCTTAGTATTTTGTCCGTCTAATTTTATTCCATCGGGAACATTTATTAGGCCTACATCGTAATCGCTATTCATTGGGTTATAGAAGGGGTGCTGCCTGTATCGAGTAGTGTTGTACTGAGTGCCTCCACTATTAGCTAGAGTGCTGCCAGCTCTGATATATATTCGCGTTATCCTGTGTAAATGTTTTTTTTATAAATGGTATTTAAAAAAAAATAACAGCAATTCAGAGACGAGATGCATTGAACTTTTGCCATTCGAATTCAAAAACGACTCTGTTGCATTTGTTAATTTATAAATAATTTCACTATAAAGTATAATGAAGATCGTTGAATAGGTCTTAGAAATACTAATTATTGTTAATAAATTCCAGGTTATACAAAAAAATGTATAAACTCTTTTTGCCCAATATATTATATAAGCTCTTTAAATTTACCCCGTAAGACAGTGCGCTGCTGTCAAAACATATCTCTCACTTATAATCGAACCTCCACACTGGTAATAAATATTACCCATCTGCAGTAATAGATACACTTGATATGGGACATCTTGTATGGTAGTATTGTAACCACCAACAATTTTACCGTCAATATCTAAAGCCTCATCTTTACTGCGACTGTGGCGTCTTCTGGCTACCACATCTGGAAATGGCGAATGAAATAATATAATATGTACTCGTATTATAAAAATTCAATTAATTATAATACTTTTTTTAAAACTCTTATTTCAACAGAGTTTTTAATTTTTTTACTAATACAAAATACGAAAAAAAAAATTCCACTAAATAAAAAAATAAATAATTTATAGACGGAACTAAATGTACGTAAATAAAACAAAAAAAAAAACATAAAATAATACATACCTCCGACAAAACAAGAGTATAATAGAAAAAATGACAGAAAAAAGTACTTCCCCATCGTAAACCAAGATTTATTATAAATAATAATTTGCAGAAATGTTTAAATACTTTACTTTACAAGGATTCGTTTTATCTGTAATACTTTATGAGGGTGATAAGAATTCCATTAAATGTCGTATAATATTCTATTTCAAATAATTATCTGAGTAAATTGCTCAGCAAATATGCATAATTATTTTTTTTTCCTTTTTTTGCAAAGTATTGTCATTACTACTTGTACATTGTCTGAGTACGGATAATTTATAGTTCTTTTAAATTTATATTTAATGATTAGAAAAATAGTTAATTGGATTTAAGGTACGTAAATAGACATTGATATAGTTTGAATGTTAGATGTTAGTTTGAAGGTTACTAAAGTTAAACTTTATTATCTATTTAGATAAAGATGTCTATCCTTACCGCTAAGGTGGCAAATAAGCGTACGGTAGAAATAATAAAATTCCATTTAAAAGGAATCATGTAGACGCCTGGAATACCAAAAGCATCCTAGCGTGTTGCTGACCCTGCCACTGACCCTCCCTGCAAGCTGTGTCTACCTCACTCCCCAGAGTACTTGAGAACAATTTCATTATTATTTCTACTGCTATATTTGTGTGAAATGATAAAGGTGGTGTATTTCATTTACCTCCCCTTTGTTTTTGTTTTTTTTTTAAATATTGAACTATTAAACAGAATTATAATTATGGAAAAATTCTAAAATGTATCGCCACTCTCACCCCTTATCACTTGCTTTATGATGACTCATTTTGACATTTTATATTATAACTAGCGATGCCCGCGACTTCGTCCGCGTGTAATTGAACAAAAAAGTTATTTTTCAGTTCGCAGAGTTATAAAATAGATAAATTTCTAAAATAAAGTAGCCTAAGCTACTTCTTATTACATCAACTATCGGCAGTTTCAGAGATTAGCCGGAACAAACAGACAGATAGACAGATAAAAATTGTAAAAAATGTTATTTTGGTATATGTACTGTGTTATTTTGATTTTACAAACAGACACTCCAATTTTATTTATTTGTATAGATAATAACATCGCTTCGTTCAATTATACGTCATATTTCACTTCTTTCAACTATACCTTAAAGTTTTTCGTAAAATAATAAAGTACATAATAATAAACATTACATTCATTAAAAAAACCATTTATATATAATATCGTGCACATGTTTACGATAGGTAGAGAACCTCTGATACTGACAGTTTTGGTAATAAGAACTCATGGAACTGCGTCCGGCGTTGTTGTGAATTTCGGTTTTATTTCGAGAAAAGGAAATAACACCGCCTTTATCAATACATGTCTTCGTAAAAAGCTGCAACTTGCCGACATGATGCTGGTGAGTGTAATGTTAATCAAAATATGTTTGTAATACAACGTAATTTAGTAAATGTTTTGTAAAAATTAAGCTGGTTTTTTAAAATAAATATTAAATGGAAAACAACCATTTTCATCAAAATAATCTTCATACTCTGAACGTTTCAGTAGTTAACATGTAAATTAAAGTAATTTATTAACTAAATAGTGTTTTACAAAGAGCGTATGAATAATACTTAACTAGTGATCCCCATTCTGTTTGTTTGTATTTTTTTATACGAATCTTTTTCTATGACTACTTTCAAATTGAGTTATTTATGCTACAAATATATTAATCAACAATCGTAAGATATAATTTTGTTTAAAAATCTCCCTGGGATTTGAGCTTTTTTAAATTATAGCGTTAAAATTTACAAATTGTTAGTAAAAAATATTTTATCATACATGTAGTCGTCTGTTCCTAAAATCTGTTGTTTTAGGTGACAGCCGGTTACAGACACATTTTTGTAAGAAGTTTTCATAGAAATAATATAATTATATAGTATATTATATATTAATCAACAATCGTAAGATATTATTTTTTTTTAAAATCTCCCTGGGATTTGATTTTTTTTTAAATTATAGCGATACAATTTGCTATAACAAATTGTTAGTAAAAAATATTTTATCATACATGTAGTCGTCTGTTCCTAAAATCTGTTGTTTTAGGTGACAGCCAGTTACAGACACATTTTTGTAAGAAGTGTTCATAGAAATAATATAATTATATTGTATATGTATATACCGTAACTAGACCAACGGATTAATCGTATATTATTTATATCCTAAATACAAAATTTTAAATCGAAACATTTACACACCGCATTCTCAGATGATATAACACGTTATGTTCTTGACGCGATTGTAACGTCAAAAGCAAAAGTTCACTTGAAAAAGTGTTTTCATGCAACGTTTCAACGTTCGACAAAGTATTTGACGAAATAGTCATGTCGTATAAGCATTCAGTTGAAACATTGTTCCATTGCTCTGAATGTGCCGCGCCGCTTCTACTTGTACGCGCTTTCTTCATCGAAGTGCAGGATTTGTGAGGGTGCTGTTTTTATATTAATGACGAGTTCACTTTTCCTCTCCATTTTTGCGTTTTGTAACTCATACAATTTAGGCTTACACTTACGTTAAACTGGTTGAAGCTGTTACTTGTTGCAAGCGGAACGATGAAGAGACACGTGTTTAAAACAAATAGGTGTACATTGAACTAAACTGAAAACAATTTTTAATATCATATCAAAAATCAGCCGTTCCAGCGGGGATCGAACCTGCATCTCCGCCTAACCGTGTCGCTGCTTTAGCCAATTACGCTATGGAACGATGTACCCTTAAGATCGAAATTTTTTATATGATGATTTTATATTCGGTTCTAAGCGACCGCGGCGCCGTCTATAGTGAGTTCTTTATAGAACTCGTAACTATTCAAAATTTCATATTACGACGAAAAAATTATTTAGAATTCCCTAATGTCTGGGTAACAGAAAAACAAATCGTAAATTGAAAACGCCCCTCGGTCAAGTAAAGGCCTCTTATCTACTTCAAAGGAAAAAATTGACCTTAGTTCATAGAAAATAAACAGGTGATTATCGAGTGTAGAGAGATCTTTTCCCTAAAGGCCGGTCGATGCATCCGCAACTTCTCTAATATTGAAAATGTCCATTGGTGATGGTAGCCATTTAACATCAGAACCACATATTAAAATAAAGAAACACTTCATTTACCAAGTGCAACGATTTCTATGGGTATTTCTATTCCTGGTCTATGAGGCTAGATCAAAACTCTGAAGGCCAAAATTCTATACCTTTTGGTATCATATATCGACGACCTTCAATATTGATGGAATTTTTATAACCATTGCACAAAAATAATAGTCAAGCATACTCAGGGAAACATTATTCATTACAAAACTTCAAAGACTGATTATGAAGAATATACAAGTAAAAAAGTCCTAAGGGAAAATAAATTTCGCTTATAATATTTACAACTTTATATTACATTTTTTTGGATATGCAAAATCTCCACCATCCTACGTATGTGATGATAGGTCAGTCCCGTACATCGTTTTTGTTATGTATATTCATTAAATTCAAATATTCTTTTACATATTTTCAATTAATTTCCTTAACACAATGTAATAAAAATAAAATAAATAATCCTTATTTAGATTTACTTGATTTTTTTAACTAAAAATTCGATCTTTTAGATATACGTACACACACACATAAATTTAAACATGATATTCTGAATTTTTTATATACTTTGCACAAACAAAAATACACGTGAAATTCGGGTATGAGGGCGGGGTACTACCGCACCACGTATAAATTACACACATAAAAGATAATTTACAAGAGATCGAAGTTCGTAATAGATATGTATCCTACTTATTTAAGTTTTTTGTTTTTAAAAATTATAAAAATATACATACAACACGTGACTAAGTACCATTAGTTAATTTTACCATTATCCTTTCTATACTTATGTGAATCGAACATGCCCACATTTATTATAATTAATTATCAAGACATTTTTATTCACATTAAATTTATTACTTTGTTGCCGATTTGGTAGTCAATATAAAAATACATTTCGAAAAAATACATTTCGCAATTAAAAAATCAAATGTATTCCCAAGACACTTTTGACATTTTTTCACCCAAATACAAATTTACTACCATTGATAAAATGTCATCCAACATAACGAATGATCAAAAATAAAATAAAAGATCAAACGACAGTGCCTTATGCCTTAAATAAATTTTAGATCTAAATTCACGCTTTAAAAGGTTGAAATATTGTTGTACAAGGGAAAATTATGAGACAACCTCGACTTATGTTTGTTTTATTTGTTAATAAAACTTCGAAGTCTGCCTTTAGGGCTTTGAGTTTGACAAAAAAAAAGTGAATGAAAAATAAATGGTATTGGGTTTAACTTTTAGCTAAATATTTTGAAATAAATATCAGTATCAAATTTTCTGTATATTTTTTTTTTTAGAAAACACTACCAAAATATCGTTATAATTCGAATGTACACATTCAGGTAGTTCCAGCCAAACGGGTGGCTTATTGTTTTCGAACAGATTGCCATAATGCAGAAAATACATCAAAAAAAACTGTATACATTAATTTTGCAATATATTTTATTATGGAGACATTTCACTATATTAAACCCATATCAGTACGACAAAGATAAAAGAACCGATGGTGACTATGAGCAAAATACATCACTGTGTGAACAATATTAGGCTGAAGTGAAGTAAAGTGAAAAGAACCGATTAATATTTACCTATATCTCAAATAATTGATTTTTACTCTTATCTTTAAAATTAAGAAACCAGAGATTATAATTATTACATATTTTCAGCAAATATTTAATTATTAGTTAGTTACTTAGTCAGTTCCGACTGTTGCAGTCCACTGCTGGATATAAGCTCCCCCAAGCTCGCGCTAGACATCCCGGTTTTTCGTAATCCTTATCCAGCCTACACCGGCAATCTTACGTAGATTGTCGGTCGTATCGGTGTCTATCATATTTAATCATATCCAAAAATATATTAGAATTTTCGTAATAGAACTTTTCTCTAAGAAGTTATAATTTAAAAAAAAACATAGGTAATTTGTGACAATGACCAAATAAAATAAATAAACGAAAAAAACCGACGTCAACCACATCGACAAGTACGTAATACAATGCAAGTACACGCGAGCAATTTGTATTGTTGAAAAATAAAATTACATTACAAATTCTTTATTTGATTATCTTCTTTGGCATTCGGCAATTAAAGGCTTGCATTTCTAATTGTAACAGTGCTATCGTCTGAAGTCAAGACTATAGAACATTCCAGATGCAATCGACGCGTTAGATATTTTCAAGATGACGTGACTCAATAAAAATCTATTTCACAAATATATTTATACCTTTACTTAATGAAGAAAACATATATTTAAAAATATGTCAAAATGAACAAAATCTAGAAATTAAAATGTGATTGTTTCATTAATTTAAAATCGTAAAAAAGTGAATAATACTGTAATATTATTGATTACAACACTTATTTTATAAAATTATTAAACACTTTTTTCAAAATATCCTTACAAAATGTAAAGTACCTTCATGAAAATATTTAAAAAAATACATATGCACGAATACTTACATTAAATGTTTAATAAATTATTTCTTTATTTAATTGAGAAATATAATTAATTTTTAAGTAATTCAATAACAAATGGCTCAATTATTCAAGTCTGCGTTGCATTAACATATGACATTTTAAAAAAAGCAACAGATGTATGCTTATTGCTAAATAACAAAAGATTATCTTTTGCTCGTTTTATGAGTAAGTTACAAACTTTGACCCATTTACTCCTAATTAAAGTTGAGATAGAGTAGTGTCACGTAGGAGCTCGGGCCACGAAGGTTAACATTGTGAAATTCACATATGAAACACATTACCGTGAAACCGTAACGACATTTGCATAATTTCATAGGTTAAGAAACTTTAAATGCTTAGTAAAACTTCAATTATATTTTGTCAATACGTTTCAATTGGCGCTAGTAACAATTTTGTGCGTTAATGGTTCTTTTGTAATTGACTTTTTAGAATGAATAATTACACGCTCGGCTCGTTTAAGTTATCGGTCACATTGAAATATAAGTAATAAAAAATATTGTTGGAGTTAATATAATTTTAATTGTAGAATACAACTAAGAACACTCAACGAAACACTTAATTTTCACTTCAAATCTATAGTGATTCATTCACAATACACAATTTTAACTGCATTGAATACGCTATCACACTAATCACTTATACGCTACTTATTGAGTAGCAACGTTAGCCGCACAATAATTAAACACTTACAAATTATCATATTTTTAGGACAACAATCCCGCCAATACATGAGAAAGATGGCGACTGACCAATCAGAAAATTAGTTTTAGCTATTAGAAAGATGGTGTCTCCACCTATATGCTCTTCCGGTACTTCAACAAATAATAATCAGAATAAGAACGATACAATCTTATAAAATTATTAAAGGCTCACATTTTAATGATAACAGTATTGATTGTGTAACTACCCTGCAAAACAGACAGCAAAGATAGTGACTGAAGAATCGTAAATTACTAGGTATTAACTATTCGGTAGATGGCGTCACCATCTTTATATTATTCCGGTACTAAACGAATAAACAATAAGAGTAATTTCAATACAAAATCCAATATTTTAATAATTGTTAGAATTACAAATTTATTACTGTAACTAGCGACCCGCCCCGGCTTCGCACGGGTGCAATGCTGATACTAAATATACTACAGAATGTCTTTATTTATAGTGTGAAGCTAGCTTATGATATGGTTATTAACACAATAACAACAACATTCAAATATGCGTCGTTAGATTACACGTTGTTACAGAATGCGTTGAAGAAATAAAAGTTCACTGCTCGTTCCCCGTAGGTAATAGCGTGATAATATGTAGCCTACATGTTGACCCGACTTCTTAATAATATTCGTGCAAAATTTGAAGTAAATCCATGCCGTACTTTTTTAGTTTATTCCGGACATACATACAAACAGACAAAAATTCTAGAAACTGTATTTTTGGCTTTGGTATCGATTGCAGATCACATCCCAAGTATTCTTTTAAAAAAATATTCAATGTACAGTTTTGAATTTCCTACAATTTTATTATATGTATAGATGTCATTTACGTAAGCTAAAAATAAACTATCAAAATCTATAATTTTGTTTAATAAAATATTCTATGATAAATAAATCTTAGTTACTCTGTTTGTTGTTGCATATTATGATTTGAGATATAAAATTTCACTTGTCGTATTTATTTAAATAACTTGAAATGTGAAATATTTGAATACAAATTAATTAATAGGTGGGCAAAATAAGGGAAGATTTTGTTTTTAAAACAATGTTAGCCTAATAGGTATAAGCAAACTTAAAATAACTTACTAGAATTATATATAATATAGTATAACATTGTCGACTCCCAGCTGCGTTATTTTGATTGAGGGGTTCGGTGGGGTCTCCACACTCTCTTTAAAAAAAAATACTAGCCCATTTTTAAATTTGACAATGTTTACCTTTCGTGAGCGCGTACGCGCGGCTATAATATACAAATAAAACATTCTACGAGAAACAGAATTCGTTTCCATATGTGGTTCTTTATAAATATATGCTGCAGTTAGTATTAATATTTCACTTTATCGACGTTTTTAGGAGTAAGAAAATAGTATTGGAGTATGAAGAATTACGTTGCCAGAGTAACTCGTATATTAAGACAAAGTAAAATTTTAAAAAATGTGAGGAATTTATTTTTTCACGTGGAGCGTGATCTATGATACCTACGTCCTCCATTTGAAGGAACTCAGTTAGAAATGAAACAACCTATATTATTTATTTATTTATTTATTTTTAATAAATAAATTAACGCTTCACGCTCGACAGCCCCCAACTAAGATAACTTCTTTGTTGGGGGTCCGGAAAGCACACAATATACAAGCACAAAGGTCCAGACCAAGGCAAACATCTCTATGGTCAATACAAATTTATGCCATGTGCGGGGATCAAACCCGCAATCGGCAGCGCTAGAGCCGTAAACCAGTGCAGTGACCGTTGCGCTAATGCGTCATCATAATATTATACTTTATTAAAACTGAAAAGTGTGAAATGACCTTATATTTTTGAAGTCAAACCATATTCCTTATAAATATAAAAAAACCGTTGTAATCCTTTCTTAATGCTTTTGTCGTTGTTTTTATACGACCAGGTTGCCAAAAAAGCGTTAGGGTTCACCTGATGGTAAACGGCTACCGTAGCCTTTAGATGCCTGCAACATCAGGAGCTGCAAGTGTATTGCTGATCCTACCCGTGACCCTCCTCGGGAACTCTGGCCACCTCACTTACGATACTTGACTTACTTGTGAGCAGTACTTTTTTTATGTAAGTGATATATCCACGGGCTTATAATGCCTGTACTTTTGTTATTCCATATTTTTTAATTTTTAAAACATGCATCGGTACTTCACTGCAACTTTAGAAAACTTAAGAACTAGCCTTATAATCTCTAAAAATCAACGCGAGTCCACTGACCAAGACTATTCTACGTATTGTTTTTTTTTATAGTTGTTCAGACCAGTATTATTTAGGTTATAATAAGTAAGGTTAAGGTACATCCCCAGTCAGGCTGCTCCAGATAACTAATTTTAGACACGAAAAAAAAAAAACTTTTATACCTATACAAATTAAAATTGAAATACCAAATTTAAGCCACGTAACAATTTTCTCCAATTTTTTTTTAAAAAAATCTTCAATTAACACTAAAATAATATCGTGCGCCGTAAGACACAAGGTCTTCTCTGCTGAACTGCGTAAATTAAACTAAATAATTTAGAGAAAATTTAGACTCGAAAAAAAAACATGTAACTGTAAAAAATAAAATATAAATAAAAAATTACATTGCATTACACGCTTCTAATAAGAGTTTTCAAAATAACTAATATGTTAATCCTTACTTTAACTGTATGGAAAATATGACAAAACTTTCATCCCAAAGGATCAGATATTTACTAAACATAATTATACTAAGCGGCCAATCTAACTAAATCTCTCATCTAACATTTAAATTTAATCTTGAAGGAAATCGGTTGAAAAAATAATAGTTATTTTAAACTAGCATATTTTAATATTAGTTATATTTAACACAGATATACAAACGAAGCTTTAAATTAGTCACCCATACCTTAAAAATGTTCAAGGCTTATAACACACAATAGAATATGACAGTGAAACTTGAAGAACAAAAATCCTTTTTTAGTTAAAACAAGTGAAGTGTAAAAATACAATTTGATAAGGTGTCTATTTGTAGGTGTTTAGTGTAATCGTAACATTAGACGGGAGCGTGACTGGGCTTCGAATCGTTTTAATTGGCGTTAAGAGGATATCATCTAATGATGTCGTGATACACAGTGATATTACGAACGAAGAATGCTTATTTATTTTGATTGACTTTTAAAAAGCAAGAGATTTAAATTGAAGATAAAACTTCCTTTGTCTGTATGAATGTGTGCGTACACGTGTTTGTGTGCATGTGAACCCGCGTATACAATTCTCTGTGTAAATATATACGTGCGTTTTTAGTGCGTGCGTGTGTGTGTGTGTGTGTGTGTGTGTGTGTGTGCGTGTGTGTTTGTGTTTGTGTGTGTTTGTGTTTGTGTGTGTGTGTGTGTGTGTGTGTGTGACAAATATTTGCATAGGCTTATAAACACAACTATTATTTGTAATAATATTTGTGTTCTTTTGAATGTTGTGTATGTCTTGTCATTAATAAGATCCATCAACCAGAGTGATCTAATAGGATCCTTTTAGTACATATTGGTATATAGGATGGATAATTATTTACACGTTATTATACCTATTTCAGAAATGGAATGCACCGGTTAAGTCCACGTGAACTGAAGAACAGGAATCCTGAACGAAATTGCTCATGATTTATTCAAAACATTAAAATACATACAGTGGTAAAAAGAAGTACAAAAAGAAAAACAAGAAGAAAAGGTAATTGGATATACGCAATACATACAAACATATATTACAGAAGGTAAGATTACACGAAGATATATTACATAGGACGTTTAAAATTACCACTTCTCATAATTATTGTGTCCCTAACACTAATAATTACGACACAATAGTACTTGAACCTCTACTACAGAACTTTATTTTAGCATATAATAAAATGTTAACGTCAAAACCATAAAAACAACTCTGTAACAATCATTAATATATATGTGTTAAACTTTTTATAATAAAGACGGGTGAATTTTGAATATCATTACGATTTGTAATAGCGGAAACATAAAAATATTTTAAATATCTAATATTCCTTCTAGTCATTATAATCAAATTAATTACAGAAATATTCTTTTTACGTTTCCTGTTGTGCAATCATTGTATTAATCGTATGTAATTGTGTAATTATTACATAGTAATAAATTATTATATGTTTTAATTTTTTTTTTTTTTTTTTTTTACTTAATCATACATAATACATTTATAGGTGTTGCAGGACCGATGGCCGTTGGAGCAGGCGTGTCCTGGAGTGGAGACCGCATCTTGGCAAACGCAGTGTGGGACGTCCTCCGGTCCGCTGGACCGACGATCTACGTAAGATTGCCGGTGTAGGCTGAAGGAGGCTTGCGAAAAACGGGGATGTCTGGCGCGAACTTGGGAAGGCCTACGTCCAGCAGTGAACTGCGATAGGCTGCAGTGACGTAAATAGGTAGATATTGTTGTTATAACTTTGTAAAATAAACTAAAATAAATTTTGAACCCAACTACCGAATGAACACACCAATTATTCCACAAACATTTTTTTAAGAGTTGTTGAGTGTATAATAATATAGTATTATTGTTCGTCTGTTTGCAACAGAAGTAAATAAATGTTGTAGTAAATTCTAATAGATAAGTGTTTAAAATAATAACAACCAATTATAATACGCTTAGATCGAGCTAGTTACCAGTGAGTTTCTACTACAATCACTTTGACCGTGAGTATCGCGACTTTTCCAATAAGCCTCGTGCGCTAATTGAAACAGTCTAGTTCTAACGTAACCCTTCGTTATACGTATTTATATTTAAAAATAACATCACGTAAAAATAATATTAATGCACTGATATTCTTACAAATGTCGTAGCATTCAAATTTGTATTTACTTTATTTTCAATTTATTTTAACTTTAATGATTGATAATATAATAAATATTATGTTAATTATTTATTATAATATCAATTTACTAATAAATATTTATTATAAATGAAATGATTCTTGTGAGAAATGTTGTTTATTAAAATTAAATATTTAATGTCATAAAAATTAATTTTCTATTAAATAATTGTTTGGATGATAAATGAATTGTTGGATTTGAGAAACGTTATTCGGTACCAAGTCAATACTTTTATATACTGGCGCATGACGGAGGCGCGCCTGAGAGAGGAACCAGCCTTTCCCCAAGAGGTCGTGCGATGAAGCACAGTGGCTCACAACGACCTCATCCGAAAGTGATCGGCCAGCCTGGACAATCCAGAGATGAGCCGAGAGCTGGTGACAGCGATTCGGCCTTGCCAGCGTGGCTGCAAGGCGTAGTGTCGTTCGAATTGGCACAGATTTTGACTGGGCACGGTTGCTACGGCCGCTACCTGTGCTGAGGGGCGTGAGCCGATATCTGAGTTTCATCACTGCAACGTCAACGCCGAGAACACGGCGGAGCAAACGCGTGAGGATTGTCCAGCGTGAAGCGAGCATCTTTATTGACAGTTGTTGGATCGGACCTCTCGCTGTCGGCCTTAATGAGAGCCATAGTCGACAGAGAGAAAAAAATGGAATGCAGTTTCCTTCTTCTGCAAATTCATAATGTTACAGAAGGAAGCGGCAGAATTGGAGCGAGAACAAGACCCTAACTCGCTCCCGAATCGTCGCGGGAGGTGTGGTCGGCGATGCAGGGCTTACCTGGCCAATTTGCCGCCGTAACGCCGGACCAGCGGGATAGATCGGGCAATGTATCGTCATCATTGCACGGTTCTGAGAAGAGAGGTGACCTTTGTGGTCGAGGACGCTTCTCAGGAGTTAATAATCTTGATGTGCAACAGTAATTCCGCCCAGGCGTGTCGAAGGAACACCCCAAGAGTTTCCGTCTGTGACAGACTGACATAACCCTCGGCTCTTCCAGTCCGTGGATCTCTTGAATGGAGTGGAAACAATTCTTATATGATTAATTACGTATGATATGCTCTTAATTTTTTTTTCTAAATTTTAAGTTTAGTAAACGTCATAAATTATGATATTTATTACGTTTGTCATTAGTCATTCGGTGTTCTTTATACTTCGACTCTATTGCAAGTGCCATACTCGTTTTGCCATGGTACATTTTACGAACTTAAGTTTTTTAAGATATCAATTAGCTTTGGTAGAATAAAAACCTGTGCTAAGTATTAGAGTATTTTTTTTTTCATTTAGATGATAATGATGCCTTTAATAAATATATTTTGAATTTTCTATTAGGAAAATATTAAAGTACGTTTTTTCAAGCTATTAACAGAGCGTTCGTATAAAATAAGAATAAAGTAAGGTCTAGAGCCCTGTGGGAAAATAGTCTTTCCAGTCTTTGACTGTAGCGCTAAGGCGTTGAAGCTGCCCCACCTGCAGCCTCTTTGACCTCAAATTATTAAATAAGTTACATTGCAAAATAAAAAATAAACCCAGTCTGTACATAATTGTGATAGTATAAGAATGAATAATCAAGTCTTATTGTAAAAATCCTTGGCTATGCCTTGTGTTCATAGTGGTAAACCTAGGACTACAAATATTTTATATTACATTTAATTAATACTTCACTAGATTGCGAGAATGTTAGAAAGGAGTAATATCTCTTGACCTATATGAAAAGCTAACATATTTACGTGAGCAGGGTTATATTAAGTCGAAACCAAAGGAAGGCATAATAATATGAGTTTCGAAAAATATATGACTATCATAAGTTTGAAAAAGTGTAAATGTGGAACTGAGACTGGTCAGTTTTATTTATAAACCACAACTTCAATAATTACTTTTCAAGCTACTTTTGTCACGTATAGAAATAATGTATACCTATATAATTGAGTATTATCAATACAAATAAATAAAATTGGAGTCACTGTTTGTAATATTAAAATAACTGCTTTTATTCAAAATCAATATCAAAATCAAAAATAGCTTTATTCAAATAGGCTCTAAAAGCACTTTCGAATCGTCATTTTACAAATTAAAACTTTAAAAATAAATTATTTTTGTAAAACTGAAGCTACCACCGATTCGGAATGTAGATTCTGCAGAGAAGAATGGGCAAGAAACTCCGCAGTTACTCTTTTGAAAATAATATATAAACTGTGTTTTAGTACAAAATTAGAAACATGTTGCATGAAATACAGCGTCACTAAGTCCACACATCTTTACCAACTATGTAATCCTGCACCGAGTAATAAACTTTATCTATTATTATTTTTTTATAAAAACTTTATGTTGAGCAGTCCAAAATCGTTTGTGGTATTTTATTATACATGCGAATACCATGACCCAGAAAGGAAAAGTTTACTTTGCCCAGTCGGAAACTCGGAGTTACAATTTTGTTATTCCTTCTCGTGTTTACAATGCGATTATTACTATTTATTTCAAAACAATGAATATTTTGGTGAATATTATGTATATTATATTGTTATAAATATACTGCGACGCAATCGTTAATATGTCCACCTTTTGGAAAACATCCCGTAGGGAGACTCGAGCTCCAAGATCGTAAATGCCGCGAATAGCCCTTTTTTGCAAGATAAATATAGTCTCAATATCTGCAGCATTACCCCACAGTAACAGGCCGTAAGACATAACACTATGGAAATAGCTAAAATATATTAAGCGTGCAGTTGCAACGTCGTCGGTCAGTTGTCGTACTTTTCTAACTGCGAATGCCGCGGAGCTGAGTCTACCATTCAAGGATGACAAATGGGAATTCCACTGAAGTAATGAGTCCAAATGTATCCCAAAGAAAACTGTAGTATCATTGACAATAAGCCTCTCGTTATTTATTATAAAATTATAATTTGGATGCTTAACATTAGGTAACGAAAACACAACGCACTTGGTTTTTTTGGCGTTCAAAACCAAGTTGTTTCTTTTAAACCAATCTTGAATTCGCGACAAAGAAGCGTTCACATCATCATAATTTACTTTTTTCCTATCAACTTTAAATATTAGAGAAGTGTCATCTGCAAATAGCACTATATCACAAATATATTTAACATAAAATGGCAGATCATTTATATATATTAAAAAAAGAAATGGATCCAAAATCAACCCCCGTGGAACGCCCATTTTTAGCACAGATCCAGAAGACTTCGTTCCGTTTATTGATACGTGTTGAATTCAATGTATATGTTATGTACACACGGTACATATAGAGAAAGGCAAACTTTTCAATCATTATTATAATATTGTAAGTATAAATTGTGTATAATCTGTATGAAGTACCTGTTCTAAAACAGACTTTTGCAAGTTAAAATTAGTTTTGTGGAATTATATTTCTTGATAAAGTAGATTACGATTTGTCTACAAGTAGTACTATTAGTTACAGTAATCATAACAGCAAATAATTATTTCGATCTGTTTGGCGTAATATTGGTATGGTAAGTAAAGGTATATTTGGTGCGACTCTCGGTAATACTGAGAATAATATTACCGTTAGTAAATACATACACTTGTCATAATTATTTCAAATACCAGCATCATTAACGAAACATTATTTTTGTGGCAGCTATTTTTAATAAATTAGATGTTAGGCTAAATAAAATGAAATTCTAACGGTAACGATTACTTTTTAATTTAGATAAGAGACATGAATTAGTATTCATAATATTATATATTTCATATTCATATATTATTCGTTATTTTTTTTTTAATAATAATAATAATGCCATACAATCAAACAGAAGTATACAAAAATAATTAATGAAGAAAAGAAAAAATAAACATAGGAAAATAATAAAACATAGGATATTTATATCAAAATACATATACATACATATACAATATTCAGAACCGATTAAATAAAATTCATGTCAATAAACAAATACGATATTTTTGTAAGAGTAATGGTAGAAACACAAATTCGTGAAGATTTTCACAGTTTAATGTAGCTCGATTGAGGAAGGGCACAGCAGGAAATTTCCTGCTCAAAATTTGGAACAGACCGACTGTGGTAGCACCTCGACCTTACAGAAGATCACAGCTAAATAATATTGCTTTACTGCTTATTTGCCGACCTAGATATATTAAACAAAAAAGTCTGGGTGTCAGCTCCGACGCACGACTGTAGTTTACCTCTTCAGATCAACTGTCTGAATTGGCACAAAAAGGCTTACTAGTCTAAGAACAAGATTAATACCATATCAAATAGTAAATAAACGACTCAAATTAGAATTAGAAAACGTCGTCGACTATCGGAACCTACAAGGGTTCCGATAAATGGCGTTACGACAAACCTAACAAACTAAATGAATGCGTTCGTAAAATATGAAAATCGATTCTTAAAGAGTAAACTCAAAAAAACTAACACAAACTAATCGACATACATTCTATTATATACCGCATAATTTTTTTACTGGGTGTACCTATTTTGATGATATTTTTTATAAAGTCGAAAGCTGATATTTGGCTTGTTTTTTTTTGGTATCGCAAGGAATCCATTTACGGGTGATATCAGGACGCCCGGGTAAGTAGTCCTAGACCGTATGTCGGCTTCAGTACTTAGAGTTGCAATACCGACCAAACCCCTGCGGGAGCGTTCAGCCGCTTTAATTGAACGGTCCCGGATCTGCAGGCAACAGGATCTCTCCAGCGACTATATTCTGTGCTACTCAATGTTAACGTAGCATTCCAGTGGTGAAAGATTTTTTCAAAATCAGTCCTCCCCTCCCATTTGAAGAAATAGGCGAATACCCAGTAGTTGGATTTTACAGTCTGAATCAGTAAACAGTCAGCAGTTTTCGAGTTTATCCATTACAAACAAACAAAAAATCAAATCTTTCTTTGTAGTTGTATCGTTGTAGGTTAAATTTATTAATCAATAGATATAGACAGCCTATAATATTTAAATAATAAAATTAAAATACTATATAACAGAAAAAATATAAACGTGGTTGAAACCACGGTGAATTTGTTGTCTAAAATATATTATTTGGGAGTACCTTGATGTTACAATGTTATCGAATACTGTCGCACCCACACATAAGGCAGATGGACGTTAGCGTTTTAAGCTTGTTAGTCAGTCATTGTTAGCTCTGTACCTTCATACACTATACACAGCTATGTTTCAACAATATTAACTTGTTGCATTGTTAGTACATTAGTAAAATCATGTGAAAATGAATTGTTTACATGAATTATAATAGCGACAACAATTGACAACATTTGTCTACTACTGACAGTTTGTGCTGATTCCTAAAATTGTCTTAAGTATAAAATTATGATAGTAAAAAAAATATGGAACCGTGGTTTAAACGGCTTCAGAAGTCACAACTCTAAGCATTATTATATCATGTTACTTGAAAAGCAATTATTTTGAATTTAACACAATTTTGGCAGCTTATTTATCTTTAACGTACAGAAATAAATCTCTGATATTACTTGTTTAGTCTTATTTCAAGTACCTATAAATATTTGAATTCTAATAACTCTTATCTATTTTATTGGTTCATGTTTGCTTTTGCTCCTCTTGACTTACGTCTCGATCGTTTGGGAACAATATAATTTCTAAAACAAGCAAATTTGTAATAAACGGTGCTCTCGTCCGAAGTTTATTGCGTACAAAAGCTCCTATCAAAATTATTTCTAAAGATTTCACTTTCGAGTTAATTGTTTAAAGCGGCAACGTCAACGCTCTCCAAGACTTCAGCCCTCCAAGTTTGACCCCATCGAAATTGTTTTCTCAATTTGTCATTATAATTTTGAAATGGTTAAACATTTTCTTATAATATTGTAGGAGAGCATAAATTTATATTGGGGTCATAAAAATATTCCAAATTAAATTAAGTTTATTTTTTGTTATTATAAGTAATTATATAATATTAATAACGTGCTCATTTTGATAAAGAAATCGCTTTGTTAACTTCTTTACATGATATATTATGATTCTTTTATCTTACAAGAAAAGTAAAAATTATTATTTGATACAAAGTTAAATTTACTAGTAATTAATAATAATGTCACTATTACATTAATACCAAGAAAAAATATTGATTACAAGTGACATTCTTAATACGGTTTCTAAATTTAAACGATGGTTTTCAATTCAAAGGAAAAAATATTATATTCGATTTTATAAATTTTGTCTTTGTAATATCTTTTTTATCAAGTTGTTCGCCTATAAATTGTGCGGAGCTTTTAAAAACAGTAAGACAAAAACATATCGCTTTAAATATGTACCTGTAATGTAGCTATTTTTATTGGAAACACTCCAAAAATAACCAAGTATAATTATTTTTAAGATGGTAATAAAGTAATTTTAATTAAATAGCTATTTTTATAAGTAAAGTTTTTATTTTATTAAGCACAGTAAACTAATATTTGTAAGCTTGTAGTTGGAAAGTACAGGTAAACGACAAGTTTGGATTTGCAGTTTTTTTTCTATATACAGCACAAATTTATTATAATTTATATTCATCCATCCCGTTTGTTTTATTCGTAATACCCGAAAGCCATTGTTACTCATAGTAGGAAACATATCCGCCGACCCGTGGTGCAGCCTGGTGGAGGCTCTAATCCTTCTCCTACATGGAAAAAAAGACTTATGTCCAGGTAGGATGTTACAGGCTGAAAGCGATGCGATGCGATGCGAAGATATTCTTTGTATAAAACATTAAGTATTAAGACTACCTAACCTAATTTTTTATTATCATATCATGATAAAAACTGTTTATAAATGACTACCTGACTAATTTTGATTAATAGACCGAATTAACTCCTTTGCCTAATAAATTACACAGTATAATTTATGTAACCTTTTTATGACGCACTAACTAATGATGAAAAAATCATTAATCAATAAGTTTCATTATACATAGTAATTTTAATTTAATTTGAAGTTTAAAGCAGAGTGACCTGAAGATAGAAAACATGATACCAGAAAGTCATTCAGTTCCGGTCTGACATTGCTGAATAGACACAAAAATGATAAATAAATATATGAGACGTTCGACTTCTACGTTCCTTCAAATGGGAAGTTCTGTAGGTATAATAGATCGCGTTTCACTTGAAAAAAAATCCTAGCCCTTTTTTAAAATTTTACTTCATGAGCACGTAAGCACGGCTATAGTTTACAATAAATAACATTCTGCGAGGAAAGGAATTCTTTGCAATACGCAGTTCTTTTTCGGATTCGTTCTTTTTAGTTGACAAGTTTTTTGGATTTTATCGCGGTTTATCAAGATTTTTTTTAGTTTCCGATACCTTACAGCTACCATTGTCATTGGTCATTTTTTTTAATTATTAATAAAGCGCGATAAAATCCGAAAAAGTTGTTTCATTATAATGATTGAAATTCGCGTAAGCATAAGAAAACAATATAATTAAGGTAATATTTTAATTATTATAATTTCTTTCATATATATACTGTCATCAAATGTATTTTAAAATAATATGTGACACCTTTAAAAACAGATTTACTCTACTCCTCAGATTCTATATAATCCTTTTCTATCATTTTCCTACTAATATTATAAATGCGGAAGTTATTAGGTTGGATAGACATTAATTACTCTTACTACTGAACTAATTGTAATGAAATCTGGTACATAATATGGATAACTAGAGATTCAGAATAACTAATAGGTTACTTTTTTGTCGACATTTCACGGGATCGGTAATTACGCAGATAAAGCCGCGAGTCACAGCTAGTATTATATGAATATTATGATGCTAATTAATACTCATCAGAATCATTAATAAAACAGTTTAAAAACTGGCAGTTAATAAAAACAACTAAATTATAAAAATGATAGGTATAGACGCAATCGTTACTCAAGTAATTTTTCTAAGCAATCTTATTTAAAATCTTCGAATTTATTTTTTGCGACAATATGATCCATCCTCTTGTTTAAACGATGATCTCACATATCCAAACCATTCCTAACACAAACGCGTGATACAACAAAAAAGTATAAAGATGTATGCATTAAGAAAACCTCTAAAAATAAATCTCTAAATAAAACAGTGGATTAATTAAACGAAAAACGTCGATAACACGTCACGTCATGTCCTGTTCTTGATGTGTCATGTAGGTTTTTGTGACCGCAACAGCATCTTATACTAGATGACCTCAATACTATATGATAAGAATAAATATATAATGTAATTAGACAAATATCAAAAACAAAAGTAGACTTATAAAACAAAATTCAAAACATTAAATAAAGCCAATGTTATATTATTGAGAATATTGGGCTATATGGGATGTCTTAGATTTTCTTCAGTTATTTGTAGGGATTACAATCTCGCACCTCAAAAACGCGGGTCCGAAGATCCCGCTAGTTTAAAAATTAGTGCAAAATCTTTAAAACAAAAAAATATATACATAATTGCAAAAATTCACTGTAGTTAGAGACAACTAGGAGTAAGATAGCGACGTTTTCGAAATACACCTATAGCCGAAACAACTACAACTCTCTCATCTCCTCTTTCATCCTTCTCTAACATCTCCTGTTAGAGAAAGAATTAAAAAAAATACAAACGACAACCGACGGGACTGAGAAAATTTTGAAAAATTTAATGGCATGCTTTATGTCCGACAGAATCAGAGGACTTACTACGAAGGTTCAACCTAAGTGTAGAGACCAAGAAACTAAAACATACAACGTAAGTAGTCTAAAACATTGTCAATTAAATGCGCATTGTTAGTGATAGCACAAAAACTACTCGTTATATCTCAATCTTTAAATGAGACTCTGATTACTTGTACTTGATAATGATTTAATTATTATTTTGAAATAATTACTGAATGTGATGTTAAGAAGAACATATTATCCATATCGTCTGATGCCGTTGGTTGCGATAACGTTAGTCGTAAGATGCTGGTACCTATCCTTGATGTAATTCTCCCTGTTCTCACGCATATTTTTAACAGTTCTATTGATTCTGGCACTTTTCCCATTACTTGGAAGGATGCTTACGTTATTCCTTTACCCAAAAAATCTAATCCTTCTACTGTTACTGACTTTCGACCAATTTCTATCCTTCCTTTTCTTTCCAAAGTCTTCGAACGCATAGTCCACTTTCAACTTACTTTGTATATGACGAAAAATAATCTTCTTAATCCACTTCAATCAGGGTTTAGAATAGGACACAGCACGACTACTGCTCTTGTCAAAGTCACCGAGGACATCAGATATGGCATGGATAACAAAAAGCTTACTGTTCTGACTTTATTAGACTTCAGTAATGCTTTTAATACGGTAGATCATGACGTACTTCTTAGTACCATGTGTTCACTTAACATATCTCCATCAGTGATTGACTGGTTTCGTAGTTATCTACAGAGGCGCCGGCAGAGAGTAAAGATGGCAATAGATCTTTCCTCTTGGTCTAATTTACCTGTCGGTGTGCCTCAAGGTGGCGTCTTATGACCTCTTCTATTTGCCATTTTCATTAACAACATCACGAATAACATTTCTTCTCTCTACCATTTGTATGCAGATGATTTGCAGATCTATGCTCAGTCTGACCTCGAAAACTTGCCTGGGGCTATTACTATAATTAATAAAGATCTTGCTGCTGTAGCTGAATGGAGTCGCTGTTATGGTCTTAAATTAAATCCAGTGAAATCGCAAGTTATAGTATTGGGTAGTCGGGTTTTTATTTCGAGGATTGACTGGGCTTCTTTACCTCCGGTGCTCATCAATAACACTTCCATACCATATAGTAAGTGCGTTAAAAATCTTGGCGTTTACATGGACGAGAATATGAACTGGACAACGCAGATTAAAGAAGTGAGTAGAAAAATGTTTTCAACTTGGCATTCGTTAAGACGCTTACAATACATGCTACCGACTTCTACTAAAATTGCACTCGCGGAATCTCTTTTCCTGTCTTATCTCGACTATGCCGATGCGTGCTATCCTGACCTTACTGAACAACAACTGACAAAACTTGAGAGGCTCCAAAATTTAGCTATTAGATTCGTATTTTCTTTGCGAAAATACGATCACATATCCGATTTTCGTAAAAAGCTCAAGTGGTTGCCAATCCGCTTTCGCCGGAATACTAGAATGCTGGCGCTGCTTTACTGTGTGCTTAAAAGTCCCCGGGCCCCTGAGTATCTAAGAGAAAAGTTTGTAGTGCGTGAATCTGACAAGGCACTGCGCTCGAATGATACAACTACGCTGTATATTCCTATCCATCATACTGCTTTCTACAATTGCTCTTTTACAGTGCAGTCAATAGTTCTGTGGAATGCTTTGCCTAAAACTATTAGGGAGGCTAAAACTCTTACATCATTTAAGAAGCTACTAAAAGATTTTTACCTAAATTGTTAGTGAAAAGCTGGTCTGTGTTAGTAAGTTTACTCGTAGTTATTCGTAAATGTGCTGTCGATAATTATTCAATATTATATTTATGATTAAATATTATCTACTTCATAATTAATGTAATAGGTATGTATTTATTTGTGTATATATTTTACGATAAAGCATAATGTAATGGGTATGTATTTATTTGCGTATTTAATTCTTTATATGTTTATAATATATACTATATATATATATATATATATATATATATATATATATTATTGTATTATTATTAGAATGTAGGATCTACTTTGTTTTTAATTTTTTGTTTTGCCTTTTGATAACCCTACTCTTTTTATTTTAAAATCTCCTCTACCCCAAGGTTGTCTGGAAGAAATCGCTTACCTAGCGATAAGACCGCCTTTGTGCATAGTATTGTTTTGCAAATTTTATTTTTTTTAAAGATGTATGTTATGTAATATGCACAATAAAGTATATTTCTTCTTCTTCTTCTTCTTCTTTGTTAGGAAACAAATTATGATTGTTAAATTACATTTGACATGTAAAATAAAAATTAATTAGATACAATATGTTATGTTAAACAAAAAACGATTTTTTACAAAAAAATGAGCTCCTATTAGATTTATAATATTATTTTAAGAGTGCGGGATCCCGTGCGAGATTGATTAATCCCACGTTTCAATCCCGCGGGTTTGAAAAGGCTGCGGAATTGCAATCATTAGTTACTTAACAATTTTTGTATTCCATTAATATACTTAATTTTTCCTGTTTAAATCCAAAACATTTAAACTTCTTTTTGGGTTATTTTTTACGGTTTACATAGTTAATTCTTTTTCTAATTTTATCTATTTTATTTTCGATCATAACGAACTGACATAATTAAGAGAAAATTAAAACTTAGCACAATCATATATGTATTTACTCGTAGTTCACTAATTATTTATTTGGTTAAATATTAACTGTGTTTTCTCGCAACCAAAAAAACCGACTGTAATTTATTATATCGACAAGTAATACAACATTAGTAAACAAAAAAATATCCAAGTAAATACGCGTTATCAAAGATTGCTCATAATGTTGTCATCAGTTGTCGATCAAATTTAACAATGATTTGAGAACCTCCTCCTTTTTTGGATGTCGGTTAAAAATGAATCGCTTATTATTTTGCTTAGCGCAAAACTCGAGAAGGGAAGAAGAACTAGATCAATCCGGTTAATTATTAATATAGTTAATTATTATTATTATTATTTTGTAGAAGATTTTTACGGAATCGCAAAACAAAGAAAATTGGAAATTTTCAGAAACATAACATAAAATCAAGCAAAAACGCTTTAATTAAAATTTGTAAACTTACTATTGAATGTCACAGGACCATTCGATTATAAAATGTACAAAAAACTGTATGTTATATTGAATAAACACAATTAAGTTTAATATTTAATATAACAACACCGTAATAATATTATGGTATCTATGTCACGTAATTATAGTCAGAATTCTAGTATTTGTCCACCTCAGAATATTCATCATGCTCATAATACTCTAATCAAAGCACCTAATATTATTTGTCAGTTATTCACAATAAAACCAATTATCACAAAAACGTTTTAGTTTTTTTTTTTCAATAATATTTTCGAGATGAAATTTTATTGCAATTTGTAAAAAACTGCAATTAAAAATGTATAAACAAAGTGTAATAATATTAAAAATATCGTAAAATCGTTATAAGTCAGCCGAAAATGACCCACTGACGACATATAAAATGTCAATAAACAATATTTACGACACGTTTTTTATTATCGTTTAAAGGGGAGTAGTTTATACATTAGATGGTAATTGTCACATAAATTTTGTTATCACAGTAACAATAGGTAGCTTAAAATTTTATTAATAAATCACTGTGAAATTGTGAAGTTTTAATGAAAATTCTTAAGTTTCTGCTGTTTTTGTAACACATCCGTGAATGTTACACGAAACTATTCACTCCAGCTAACATATTTTGTTTCCTAACGTAATCATATAAAACTTATAAAAATAAATATAAACAGTTAATCCGATTTATCTAATTCAGCGTCAAATTAGGTACAATAGTAAATAGTGTCGTAATTTCTTTCACAACTAAGCATCAAGTTAAAGCCTATTTCTTACTAATCGAAGCTCGCACGGTCTCATTTACTTATCTCAACAATTAGCGATACGCAAGCTTTGATCGATATAAATCAGAACGATTATCGTGAAATTCTCATTGCTACCGTTTATATCCTTCACCTTAATTTGTATTGTGTTAGATTGGTAGTATTTTTGATATGCGGCGAACGGTTTTGGTTTTACTTTTAGGTATGCGCGGGCGCTGGCAGTAGTCTTCCGTTCTGCTCAGTGTTTCATCGACAGTGGCTGAGAACGAACTAAGTAACACTAACGATAATACGCGCTTCGACATAGCTTGTGAACTGTGGCTATTGAACTTTTGTGCTTTGTGTGTGTTTTAGTTTATATACATTTGAGGTGAGTTTTCTTTATAATTTTTAATAATTTAAAGCACATTTTTATGACATTATATGTTCAATTTAAATGGGTTTATTTATTGATGATATTTCTTTTTTTATTTATTATAAATTTATACATTTAGTGATATAGAGTAGTTATATATAGTATAAAGAGTCTAAATGTCTAAGTTAGCGTCTAGATTATAATTAAATAAAAATATTTTTAATGTTTATACTACATTTTTATAGTAATTTTATTCTTAAAAGTGTACATGTATGATTAAATCTGACAAACGCATTGAAATTTAAACGGTGTCAATGAACGGTATCCATCATTAGCATGAAATATTATACGTTAATGTTACTTCGAAACAAATTCAATCATTCTAATTAATAAAAGAATATTTGACTAAATTATTTATGAAAATATATAAAATATAATATTTGCGATTATTTTTTTTAAATATTGCTAGCTAAATTAATATTAACCGGATAATAAATAAAAAAATAAAATAATAATAAATAAATATATCTAATGTAATTTAAAAAAGGAATAAGAAAATTGTTATATAAAACGTTATTAAATATAATATAAATAAATCATAAACTTAGATAACATTTTAAATTTACATATTAATAACTTTTTTGGAGAAATTGTATTAAATTTTTTAACTTACTTTCATTTCTTTTATTACGTTATGTTACTATATTAAAAAAAGAAATTATTTCAATTTATTATTTTTATTCCAAAAATGTTACCTTATGCTAAAACTTGACAAGATCGTATTTAAAATTCTGAGATTTTTTTATTATTTTTTTTTAAATTATATTTTATTAAATAGGAAATCAACAGAACGTACAACTTTCATATATTTTTTTAACTAAAATTAACAGTATAATTAATTATTTGTCATTATAAATTGCAATTATAGGCGAACTCAAAATAATTATTATTATTTAAAAATAGGTCTTAACTTAATTAATTAATCTTAATTGGTCATTTAAATATTATAACAATAACTTAGAAAAAGATGTCACTATTTAGTGTCAATATTTTTATTTTTATTTGAATAATCATAATAAGTAATTTGTAGTGTTGGAATCGAAGTTGTGTAAGTTTCTTGAAAATAAGTGTAGCAACATTGAAATTAGCATGGATGTAACAATCGATGAGTTTTTTTCGCCATTTCGTAACATCCGATACGGTTCGCACGAAATATGTAACATCGTTAGGGCATAACGAAAGCCTATTAACACTGTTCTAAACTTCGCGAAACCGCAATTATTTAACAGTTGAAAAGTAATAGTTTAAAATTAAAGTTTTTATAAATAAAACTTCTTTACGCACGCTTGACTTGGGGAGTAAGCAGGTGAATAATGCGTGACGAGAGCGTTATGAAAAGTGTTATCGAGCGAGGCGAACGGAAGTTGAGAAGGAGATATAATTTTGTAGAGATAGAAAGAGAGAGAGAGCTACGTTTCGTACATTATTTATACTCGTAGCAACTACAGAAGTTTTACTTCTGTCGTGTAGTCCGTTTTTTTTAAATTATTATTATAATACCTATTAAATTTACATTTTTTTTCTGTTATTACTTAATTAAAACTAAACATTTTTCATCTACATTTAAAAGATAAGTTGTTTTTTTATATAAGTAATTATTACGTAAAATCGAAATTGTGTATGATTAGTATATATTGAAATTAGCTACAAGTTTAATTCAATAAGTCTACTGCATAAAAAAGATACCTAATAATACATTTTCAATCATCTCTTACATAGTATTTTCCAATTTAAAGTAATCACTGGATAGACAACTTTGGGTTGTTAATCCGATGTAATAAATGAAATTTGCCGCAATATTGGATACACAGACGCCATTTTGAAAACTACGACTTTTCAATTATTCGAATCATAAATGAATTTCTAACCGCAATGCACACGTTATTTAGGAATAATTTACTGTAAGAAATCATAGCATGCGAGTTTTCTCTTGTTCTAAATATCCCACGCCAACTCGGAGGTGTGATCACCACGACCTACTAAAGACATACCACTCTCACTGTCACGAGCAACGGACGGAAGCTGTTAATTCTATGAGAAAAACAATCTTAACGCATCGGTAATATAGAATTTTCTATTTGTACCATTTTCACTCGACTCCTCAATTAAAGGCGGGTAATGTATTAACAGACGAAACATCGAAATCATTGTACTGAGTTTTCTTTTATTATCGTATTTCAAAAGTAAAACAACTTGTCTGTAAAAAAATCGACCTACATTTTACAAGATACAGTGTAGTATAAATACTTACACGTTATGAGGTGAGATTATGAATTAATATATCATAACGATGTTACAAATGCCAAGCATCTCTCTGTTATAGAATTTATTTGCTTGATCGATTGTAATTAGCATAGAGCGTTTTTTGAGCTACCGAATTTATTTGTATTGATTTACAATGTGTTATTCAATCTGTAGACACATACTCTACAACTCTAGTTAAATATTTATTACGGAACGTCTATACCTATAAATAAAAATGAATTGTCGAAAAGTATGTATGGCCGTAATTTTCTGAACAAAATTTGTATTAAAGAAAAAAAAATCGATATATTAACGCAAAAAATTCATGGTGGTTAAAAAAAATTAAACTTTTTCGTCTGATAGTTTGAATATTTTTGTTTCCTATGAAAATTTACGAATTTTTTACATATTGTTTATCATTGCTTATCCTCAGTCTATTTTAGTGGCAGTACTTGATCACGTTAACGCATTTGAATGTCATTCTTATGTACCGATGTTGTGTGAGCATTATCGACAGTGGGTGATTTATCGTAGGTAGGTAGATTAGGTTCGGTTCAAGTTGCTACCGACGATAGCTTTAGCCTTACAATAAGCGGTACTAAGATTTAACAGGTGAGGTTAGGTATGATGTTGCAATACAATATTTAACTATTGTTGAAAATAATATGCGTGATAAAGGTTCTGTTAGTAACATAGTTATGCCTTTTTTGATTTTACGCATCTGCATTACATGATATAACATTACGATGACATGTTGATTGGAGAAATATAAAAAAGACACAAATAAATTAATCCGTCAGTATCAATAAATGCATATCAATGCAATATCCCATATTATGGACATGGGAGATTGTTACGAATGCATACATAATTATAATTGTCACAAATCTTAAAGTGTATTGTTTAGAAAGTATGTAGTCTATACATTTTATTGACCTTTGGAGTCAAAGATATACCAGTATATTGGTAATAATTCACAAGGCGTTCAAATAATTACTAATACCTATTACGGTAACCTTTTACGTTATTCTCAATCTGAAGCATACCTTGGAGCGATCGTGATTTCTCGAGAGATTGTTTACAATACTTGGAATAAGAATGTCGACTATTATTTTAATATGAAAATTAATTTCAAATGTTTTGTATGAGAACTTTATAAGAGCAGCAATTATACTTGCGATACCCAATTAGCGTTTTCAACGTCAATAAAAGCTTATTTTCTTAAATGTCACTTAAAGCGTAAAACAATAATGCGTTTTAGTTAAAAAAAAATATTTATAATGTTAGGCAAATTATTAAATTCTGCTTAATGAATATTCATACAATTACTATGCATAAAGGCTAACAATGAAGGCAAAATTGTTTGTTAATATGTACTTTTGCAATTGAGTTCTATGTTTAAAGTTTTTTTTGCTAAATAAACAGCGATGCCTCAATCACGACGCTATCAGCTAATTGGTTCATTCAATTTAAAACAATTTTATGTTCTTTGATTATTTTCAACACATTTATTTTTAAACGAATTTAATTTTAAATAAAAATAATGTATATTTTATACATATTGCATTCGAAAAAATAATTTCATTTCCGTTTTAATAAATATATTTTTAATGTGTGAAATAAAAATGAGTATCGTAACAAAACGAAAATTAGCCTTGAACTATATTTAACAAAACATACCAAAATATGTACAAACTAAACGTTATCTTGAAAATATTATTAGGAAATTTGAAATTAAAAGAATATTTATTGTTAGTGCTAAAAATTAAATTTTACGCTGAAAATTAAATCTAAAAGTTAATTTTAAAAATATTAGTTTTTATAAAAATATGTAAGTAATAGTATAAAATTGTAAAGGTCAAATCTTTCAAAAGTCAAATTAATTAAAATAAATGCTTAGTGTTTAGAATTTTATAATTTTATTTATGAATGTTTTGATAATTCACTAACGAGAACATAATTTTTTTTTCGCAGATCGTTTTGTAAGAACTTTTTAAAAGAATAAAAAATGAACAGAAATTTCCATTTCTAAATTTAGATAATCTGTGCACCACATTAGTACGGACACGAAAACATATTTATACCTTATCCAATTCCATTAGCTACATAAATTTATTCGAAAGTTGATAACAGATATTGCTGCAATTATAAGATAAAATTTAGCCGAACATAACCTTTTTATCAAAAAATATTTAAAAACAAGAATGTGTCTTAAAAATAGGTTTTATCGAAAGATTTTATTTTTAAATGACTTCGAAAAAGGAGGAGACTCTCAATTAGACTATATTTTTTATGTGTGTAACCTCAGAACTTTTTGCTGGGTAAAAACCGATTTTGATGATTCTATTTTTAATCGGAAATGGAGCTTTTGATGTAGTCCCTTTTAAATTTAATGACAAGTTTTTTGAACTGTCTGTAATAATGCATATTTACTTGACTACTATTATACCTCATAACTTTTGACTGGGTGTACTGATTTTGATGATTCTTTTTTTAATCGAAATCAGGTGGTGGTTGTCATGTGGTCTCATTTAAATTTGATCAAGATCCAATGACTACTTACTTTTTGAGTTATTTCTAATAATGCATAGTTACTTGACTATTTTTTCGTTTACCTATGTTGTGTTACTCGACGATGTAATTGAAATCGACTATTTTTCGTTTGCGAACAAACACAATCATTTAAATTATAGTCTTTTCGACAGTATGTATATTTAGTTAACAGTCCGTATAGTATTTACTAACAATTAATTAAATTAGATAAAAATAGTGTTGTTTTCTATCTTTTTAAATATTATTTTTAACATCTTTTTAAGAGACATCAACAAAAGATAATGTTTTACATTTTACTGTATTTTTATTTGTGTTACCTCCCTATAACTTGTACTAGATGTACGGATTTTGTTGATTCTTTTTTAACCGAATATTATTACTTGTCCTGTGGTCTCATTAAAATTTGATTGTGTATGTATTTACTTGACGATTTTTTCATAGAGCTAAGTTGTATTTTTTTTTCGAACGTTTGATGTTTTTTTTTTCCATTTTGTTAGCAAATACAATTATTACATAATATAGATAGATGATGATTCAGCCTGTAACATTCTAGCCATAGGCTTTTTTCTCCTTGTAGACAAAGGATTGAATCTTAATCCACCACGCTGCTCCACTACAGGGAAAGAAATATTTCTACAAAAACAAATATCTATCCCAAGCGGGAATTGAACGCGCAAACCGTTAGTGTTTAGGCGACTTCACACATCACTACACCAAAAATGTTGTTATTAAATGTTATAAATTAATATTATATACAGTGTTTAGTTATTTTCTTTTATCACTTACATTAGTTATTAGCATTAAAATACATAAGAAAGCAGTGTTCATATGTGCATAACATCATGTTACAATTCTACGTAACTAACCACACATACTGCGTAATGCGACTTACATAATTTAAATAAATAGCGAAGGTGATAGCTTACTTAGTACTCATTATCAAATGAACACTGAAGAACTAGCATTTTAGATTTTTTTAATATATATATATAAACATACCTTCGACAGTTTGAAATACATTTTCTAATATCGTTATCTAAGTACCTACATTACGAGCAAGGCAACTTAATACTTATGTCGTATGATAGGCGAATAAAAAACATATTAACTTTTTTCAATAAACATAAGACATTACATCCAAAACTCGAAAAGGGAATCGAGCTCTGGGGATCAAAGTTCACTCTGAGCTCTAAATTCTAAGCTTACTTTTAAAGTCACTGCTTACTGCACCAAAAAGCCACTTTGCCTATTTTTCTTATTGTTTACTAAGTGTAGCTTTATACCAAAAAAACAATCTCACTCTCTTACAATACAGATAAAAATGCAGAGGCGGTTTCATTACAAGCAATCTTCCACACCTAATATAGGGTGAGGGGATTCATTTAAAATAAAGTATTTCTTTCGTTATTTTCTTCCAAGAAAACATTTATAAATGTATATTATTTTATTTGTAGAATTTATATTATAATACCTGGGTGACCGAGCATAGCGCGGTATTTTTAGTAAATCGTGTTTCTTGGAAATCATTATTTATAAAATATTAATAATATTTTTTACCGACAATGATAAAAAATATAAATAAATATAAAAAATAAAAAAAATAAAATAAATTAAATAAATTATTTTTTAAAATAAATTCTTTTTTAATTATTTTATATATATATATATATATATATATATATATGTATACAAGAATTGCTCGTTTAATAGTATAAGATATATTACTTCTGCTCGTCAATTGTCTTCAGAAATTTCAAAAATCTAAATGTTTTAGACATTGCCAAAGTTTGGACTATTGAAAAAACTTTAAATTATGTCTCATGGTCAAGTATAAAAAAAAAAACCGGAGACCTTTTTACTTCAATTAATAAACCGCAACTTCTGGCTCTACACGCTGTGAATAAAAATATCTGAAACATAAACAGTGAGTGAGTGACTTTGAGAGTGAAAATGAAAAATATACATTAATTTTTTTTCTGCATATTAAAGTTTTACCTTTGATAGTTTTGTCAGCTGTGGTAAATATGCCTTCAGGTTTATTGAGTGTGGACAGTGAGTTAAACTCTCGTGTTATAAAGTTTTTTTGATCGTTTATATATTTCGTCGTAATCTCAGTATTTAAGTTTTTAATATCTGTAATACATCTGTAAGTGTGAAGTATTTATTAAAAGTGTTTTAAAGTACCAAAAGTTTAATAAGGCATAGTACAATTAATATATCAAATCTTGTCAGGCGAACTTGATCAACCTGATTATGTGTAATGTATGCAACACGATATTGGATAATGTGTTTCATCCCTTAATTAATAGGTATGTATTGATGTATACGAAAATAATATGTAATTAATAATATATATGTAATTAATAAATATTTGTAATTGGTCAGATCTTAAGCTAGTGAAATAATTAAAATAATTCCTTATACCATTATTTTTTTATTACTTTATCCAAAAGCATCATTATATTACTATGTGCCTTATTCTTCTTAAACTATTAAAAAGAAATTAGTGAGACCGAGAGGAATGTATAATAATAATGAATAGTAATAAGCAGAATTTTTTTCGCAAATTATTTATTTCTAGTCAATCTAAAGCTAGATAATAAAAAAGTTATAGTGTCTAAGAATATCATACTATCCTTTGTAAGAAGAAGAATTTTATTGTTTACCAATATGGGCATCAAATTAAATACAGGTAAAACCACGACAAACATCTGGTGAATTATGTAATACGTGCACATTATTGGAATCATCCATGTAAATTTTAAATATCCGTATACAAAATTTGTTGTTCGTGCAGAAGACGGGAAAAGCATCGGATAATAAACGGCCGAAGATCTGCAGTTCTTGTGAAAGTAACCGACCATAACTTATTCTCCACACGCGACGAAACTATGGATCTGATAAGGTCCTTAATATGTTAACTGAGATCTAGCGGGCTTAGTGAAGCTTTAGATATTTGTAAGCTGAATGAACAACATACTGTGACGATTGCAAGGGTATAAACAAGACATAATTAAGGTTTAAATAAATACATTAGAAATTTTCAACGTATATTTTTTAAGAACGAAATATTTATTTTTGAAATTTTATTGTAATTCATACCTGCACACCATTTTAATAGAAATGATAATCGATAATGAATTCCTAACTCTCAAACAGTTAGTTTGCAGTTATGATGAAATTAAATGTAGAATTATTCAGCATCAGTATGAATAACATAATGTCCAATGTACAAGAAAATAAAAATATAAAAATCTGAAAATAAAGTCCTATTATTATTTATTTTTTAGAATTTATATTTATGGTACACTTTAAAAGTATATTTCATCTATTAAAAGTAGTCGCGAACGCTCGTCACTGTGATCTCAAGTCGTAAAGCATAAGGCGCACGTAGCGGTATTCTGACGCAACTAATTATACACGATACCAGCTGTACGAATTGCTCACATAAATATATGATGTCAAGCGAAAGTTAGACAAAATGTGAAGTTAAGCAAAAAAACGTGACGATTTAATACATTGTAAATATTATTAGACGGTATATAATAGATATCTTTGTTCCTATTATTTCTAGAAATGCTTACGCTTATTTTTTTACTTGTGATGATTTATTCAGCCTGAAACATGCCACTGCTAAGAAAAAGGCTCACTCTCCATACAGGAAAAGAAAGTCATAAGCCTTTTTTTCTAAACGTTCAGTACATATATCTAGTTTTTAATCAGACAATGCATGTCCCATATACGAGTTTGATTCTACTCCTATATATATATATATATATATACTATATTTCTTATTAGTACGTAAAAAATGGATTTACAATATTAAAAATACTATATAGGAGAAAGATTTGCAAAACGATCGTTACCAGGTTCTTATTATAACAACTAGACCAACTGCTTTATTACCTATCGAGACATGATAGGAAGGCTCACCAAGTCAAACGCTCACCCTAAAAACAAATATTTGTCAAATACAAATATCCGCTCACTCACGCACAGAATCGAACTCACGACAAATGTTTAATTCCATCTATCACGGTCAGTTCTGGACTCACCATCAAATTAGAGATACTAAGCTTTAGTTCGTAATTTGATTCATGCAATGTTGAAACTTATACGCCTGAATGCTTAAAAATTAAAGTGTAAATGAAAAAAAGCATGGGTACTTAGGATTCCATGGATGTTTGTTATGTATGAAAAAAGTTTTTTCCTTTATTCCGTTATTCCATTTCGCAACTATTGCATTAGAACGATGATCATTAATTAATATATACAATAAGGAACCACTTTTTTGGCACAAAATAATTACAACAAAAAATGAAATATTCAAATTTACATGTTTTATAAAGTTTCGTAAATTACATAACATCTATTAAAATATCATAAACGTTTAAATTACGATATTCAAATAGAAATAAAATAGCAACATCCTTTTTTATCTGTTAAGTAATTTTTAACACAGAATTATATTTAAAATTACACAATCACTCTCTTTCTCATTTTATGCATATTCGATTTCAATTGCCGATACAATCGTTATTAATATATAATAATGTTATTAATAAACAATCGATAAATAATAGTTTTATTAAGTTGTTAAGTTATAAATCGTTCTACGCTTAATAGTCATCAATTCTTAAAGCATTTTGTATAACTAAATGTTACATTTCTTGTTATGGAAATATCCAGTCACCTACAACGAGTACAGTCACGTGAATTAATTAATCTATTTTATAATTTAACTACTTGTTCTCGCTACTTTGCCTGCTTACGACTAGCTATAAAAATTGACTAAACAAAGTAATTTAGGTGAACTATATTATTAGTACTATAATTATATGTACAACTTTAAGTACATGAAATTAAATTATTGTAACAATAAGAACATTATCTATAAAAATCTATATATTAATATGTGAAGCAAAAACTTTGTACCCCTTTTTACGAAAATTACGCGGACAGCGGAGTATGAAATTTCGCACCCTTATAGTTTATATAGAAAAGGAGTGCAGAATACTATTTTTTTTTTTTTTTAATAATGCAGTATAATATATTCAATCAATAAAAAACTACATTACACACACTACCATGCATATTATACTCTTTTGTTGAATTGTCTGTAGTCAAATTGAATTTTTTTTAAAAAAAGTTCTTTATTATCATTAATTTATTTTTTTAATTTGAATTTTTAATTATGGTCAAATTTCGATCACTGAGCGACCACTTGTTTATATCATTATAAAAATTTAATGACGAATAAGTGTTTTTGAACCCTACTTGAATAAAGAGATTTTTTTATTATGAATTTATATTTTCGTTCATTTCATTTGTAAAAATAACTGAATTTATTGAAACCGTAATAAATAATGATTACATTACACTGTAAGAAGAATTCCGAAAAACCACAAGAAGATAACGGGAGATATAAATTCACGAGTACCGTGTACGTAATAATTGATGTGTATTACATGATATGAGCATTACCAAGACTTTCTCAGTGTTCGTGGTACTACACGAAGTACAAGGACCAGTTCAACGGGGAGTCATTGCACCCAAGTTCACTCCCCCCACGCTTAGCCTGTCCTGAATACTAACTCTTTGTTATATTTTAATAACATTCTGTAACCTGTGATATAATGAGATAGAATATTCTATATGATAACGGTTTCTTATTTACACGCAGTTAAATTTAAAAAAAATTACGTCACAATTATAGGCAACATTAAGGCACTCTTTAATAGAGCATAATGTATTCTCCTTTGTTTATAAGACAAAATAGGACATATCAGAAGAAAGAGGGAAAGAAACCTGTGGGACAGTGAAATGTGACAGGCTCAATCTATCAATTAATCAAATAGGATAAAAAATAAAATATGTATGTAATATTAATCGTGTCTTCAAAAGAAGAAGAGACCTTTGTCCTATTATACAACGACATTTCACTATATAGGCTGTGGTTGGTACTTACAGTAGTATCTATATTACATACCGTTGCTCTGTAAAAATATATTTCTACCATTTTTATTTATACCATACAAAGTTTATATAAATAGCGATAAATATATACATAAATATATATATATATATATATACAATATAACATAAATAGGTAAAGCTTTGTTTTTTCTGAGATCAATAAATTATTTATTTATAATGAAGGAAGGCAGCATTTGAACCAATAATAGCAAATTTATAACTCAGAAATATATATTGCGACATTGAGACATCGTGTCTCGATCTTGTAGCGTATGTAAATAACAAATTACGTACAATCTAGTGTGTCACATAGGACATAAATAACGAATATCATAAAATTGTTAACATGAATTCATGCGTTGTGTAAACCTAAAGCTATTATCACATTTATTTACAATTTGAGTGTGTGATAATATTATAAACCGGTTGATTTAGATACTAGAAGAACTACTCTTTATAACTATTTTTGTTAACTAGAACTTGTTTTACTAATATATACGATTTTATTTTTGTGTTACCCACGTATTGGGAATTCTAAACATTTTTGAATATCATATCAAAAATTTCGATCTAGCGGGTACATCGTTCCATAGCTTAATTGGCTAGAGCGCCGACACGGTCAGTCGGAGACGCGGGTTCGATCCCCGCTGGAGCGGTCAATTTTGATATGATATTCAAAAATGTTTAGAATTCCCAATGCGTGGGTAACACAAAAATAAAATCGTAGATATTACAAAATAGCACGGTGTCGTCTCCTGTCAAAGATTTTCATTGTAATATGAAACTTTGAATAGTTACGGGTTTCTGTAAAGAGCTCACTATAGACGGCGCCACGGTTCGCTTAAACTGAATATAAAAATCATCATATCAAAAATTTCGATTTAGCGGGTACATCGTTCCATAGCTTAATTGGCTAGAGCACCGACACGGTCAGTCGGAGACGCGGGTTCGATCCCCGCTGAAGCGGTCAATTTTTGAATACATACAAGCTTATGAAGATCTCAAATACACTCAGAGACCCAATTAAACGTCCACTATTTAAAATGTGGTATTGTTTCTTTATGTTAACTTGCACTTTTAGTGCTATGTGCAACCATATAAGTGTGTGTAATTGTAATAAACATTCACACACACTTTTGGTTTACTTTGTGGTATAGTCAATACTCGTAGTAATGAATTTGGAAAATTTGACATTTTAACTGCACGTTCTATAAGAAGGATAACTTTGTTTTAAAGTATTGTGATACCATTTCTACGGTTAAAATCAATCAATTATGTTAGATTGCTGTGAGGTCATTGACAATCAAAAAAATGACAATGGACGCAGCTGGAGCAGCCAGGCCTGAGGCATTAGCGGATGCTGATATTATAGGTTTAGACAGCGTCGCATTAGCTGAATGCTTGGATATCTACAAACGATTATTTAATATGCGATAAGATAGATCAGATCTTACACAAGAAGATCACAAGAAAGTTGTAGAAGATGAGAGGTGATCAGAAAGAGATGATCGTTAGAACGATCGTTCTTTGAAATCGGTCGAGTATAGTATTATGAAACGAAAATAAAGAAATTGTGATTGACGAGAAAATGGTACCAGTATTATTGACAAGTAAATTAGGATTTAAAACTTCACTACACGATTTATAAAAGCGAAGCAAAAACCATAAATATAAAGTAACCTAACGACTAATAAAGAAAAAATTAAGAAAATCTAAGAAGCCTTACATACTAAATACAATTAGAAGAAACAAAAAATAACACGCAGATTAAACATCACAAACCTGTAAAATTAACTAACAATTTGCAGCACATAACAACAAGAAGGTTTTACGAGTATATGCTTATGTAATAGTTTTAATACCTTAGAGACCTTTAAAACATCGCATACATAAATCTATTATCCACCTTGTGCAAAGATTTCAATGTCCATGTTCATATATAGTTATGTTATTAGTAATGCGAAGTCATATTCTAAAGATGGATAAGAAGTTTTAAACTCGGTCAAGACGACGAATGTATTTCTTTGATCTTGACATTACGTGCAGGGTGAATGTCGGTATAAAGGAAAATGAATGCAATAAAATGTACCTATTGATTTAGCTGCGATTTGCCCGTGACTACACTCACGTGAGGTATTTAATTTTCTATATGCTTTTTTTTTTTATGTCACTAGGTCGGCAAACAAGCGTACGGCTCACCTGATGGTAAGCGATTACCGTAGCTTATAGACGCCTGCAACACCAGAGGCATCGCAAGCGCGTTGCCGACCCAATCCCCAACCCCCCAGGAGCTCTGGTCACCTTACTCACCAACAGGAACACAACACTGCTTGAAAACAGTATTATTTTGCTGTGATCTTCTGTAAGGTCGAGGTACTACCCCAGTCGGGCTGCTCCAGATTTTGAGCAGGAAATTCCTGCTGTGCCCTACCTCAGTTAAAAATCTTCTTGATATTATGTTGTTAAATAAAGTATGTTATACACTATTACATAATTTTATGTTTCGTTGTTTTTTTTTCGTTTTTTTTTATATATTAAACTTTTCGTGACAATAATTGTCTATACATATAAACAAAACTGAGGTGCCTGTCTGTTAATTCAAAATACCTGTATTTTTCCAAGTGCATACAGTTTTTTTGTTTAATATATATATATATATATATATATATATATATATATATATATATATAACTAGGTCAGCAAACAATCATACGGCTCCCCTGGTGGTGTGTGGGTTCAAAATAAAAACAACGGTAATCACTTTTTACGGTTACGTAAACCTTCCTTATATTTCAATTTATTTATTTATTTTTTGTGAAAGAGTTTGCATATAGGTTGAGTTCCTTGTGTTTTTTTTATTTATAAATATCGGTTTTATGATTTTACAGAGTATCAACATATTAAATTATATACAATGTGCGTTTTAATTGTCCTCTTAAAATCGTACACAAGAAATAAATTGAGTTACTTTTGTTCCGCTTATGCAATCGTCAAATTACATAAACTATTGTAGATAACATAAGAATATTAGAGATAATATGGGAATGGTTCTCTATTGGATTATGCCTTTCCATTTCTTTATTCCGCTCGAAAACCGCACAACATATCGTTTTTACGTTTTAAGAGTACTTTAAAAATAAAATACAGTTATTACGAGAAAGATTAAATTACGATTAAATTTTAATGGGTACTTTTTGCGTCGTGCATCGTTAGCAAAGTCATTCAAATGAAATTAACAAAATTTTTCTTTTGGTCATATGCATGCAAAATGACAAATGCTTAATAAAAGATTTCTATGCTATGTGCGATTGCAAATGAACGGAGAGCGAGCAAACAGGTTTAGTTAAGGATTTATTTTGCACAGAATCTATGTCAAGATCAAGGAGGCTGCAAACACGTTTGTTACTCTGTCGTGTTTACCTACGGATGCCAAGCGTCACTGACCTACAAATTCATCAAAATATAACATTGATCGTAAAAATCTGTCGCCAAAAAGAAAGGCGAAATTATTTACTTCCTCTGTCAAACAAGTGAGCGTCTACAAGTGCAATTATCAAACGAAGTTTATTTGCATGTTTGTTGCTACAAAATTTAAATATTAATCACACTGTTTTTGTTAGAGATGAACTAAGTGAAAGCAAAATAGAGTTAAATTAATGGCGGAACCTTCTAAAATGTGTGAGTCACCCAATAAAGCTCGTAAAAGTTCCTTCTACTTTTCTTTAAAAAAAACACGCTTAATTTGTATTCTCTTAAAGTTTTACATAGAAAATACTACATAATCGAGTTTCGGAAGAATTCGGACAAAAAAATTCTATTACAAGTATCGGTACAGGTTCGCATACTAATAACAAAAACCGAATTATTTCGTACAAGAGAAGACTAATCTAACTTTCAAAAACCGCAAACTTCGAATTACAACGGATCAGGCTAAATCTGTTGTTTTGTTTAACGAATATAAAAATAACTTTGTTTGGCTGTAAAGTTGGAAAACGATTGGAACTCGAGAATACGAAATAATGCACTTCGAACAGTCGATACTGTAAGTTCGAGACTTAATCTTAGTTGAGATTACTCGAGTTCTGCAGTCCGTCCATTCTGTAGGTCCATTCCATTACTTAGGTAGTTGGCCTGGGTACCGTGTAATTTTATTTTAGCTTCGTGAAGCGGGAGATGAGCTGGAAGGAGCCCAACAACTTTTAAACAAGATGAACAGTAGATTTAAATGTTTTAATATTTATCAAAGTTTCTTTGAGGGATATTTTTGCTTGTTTAATATTAAATTTTGAAATGTAGCGATTGTATAACGTACAGTTTCTTCTTTGTACCCAGCTGAACTATTTTTTCATACGATGATACTACTGTTATCGAGCATCAAAATGTAACAACAAAATTTAAATCTGATTAAATGCCTAAGAAATCTAAAAATAAAAAACTGTATTTTTAAATTGAAATAATAATAAAAACTATACAACTGTACAAAACGATAATTATGAAAAAAAATAAAGCATGAGTAATTTTTAATAGTTTTAAATTAATATCGGAAGCCAATGTATATTCTTCGATGTTATCTAGTTTTTATAATGTTAACGACCAAAATTAAAAAGTACATATGTAAATGAACATATATAAACAAACAAGTCTTAGGTATCAATTATCGTTGAAGCGAGGTGATACGACGCACGAAACTTAAACTGCATTCGCGAATGCAACAGAGCTTGACGTTAAACAAGAATCTCGGAAAAATATTAGTCTTCTTAATATAATAGCTTTTCGAAATGTGTATCGTATGCTAATTTCATTTATATATAGAATGCGGCGATACTCCACAACGTTAATAGTTGCAACGGTTATAAAATACCCGTATTGAAATTTTAATAATAATTATTATTTATATAAATTTTAATATTAATAGTACCTAATAAATATATATATGAATTTACTTATTAATAATTTGTAATGGATTCTAACTAAAGCAATGCCAATAACGTTCATGACTAGAAAAACTAATAGTTTTACCCAGTTATAACACCATAAAATGACAAGCAGAATTCACAACTTTCTACCATTACAAATATTTACGCATCGATCTTCGGTAATCAAACAAAACCTTATTGCGCAAGACTTGAAAGATGTAATCACTTTTTCACAAAGAAACTTCACATTTATAATTACAATTTCATCTCGCCTTACTTTCAAAAATGAACCATACGCACCAATCATAATTCACATAAATATTTATGAACGAAATAATTTTCTGATGCGTAGTATTAAATATGATGAGCGTTAAAGCGTTTTAAAAAGTTAGTTTGACATTTTAATTACTATTTAAAACCTTCGATATCGTTTTTTATAATCAATCATTACAGCCTATACAGTCCACTGCTGGACATAGGCCTCCACAAGTTTACGTCAAAAATAACGTGAACTCATGTGTTTTGCCCATAGTCACCACGCTGGGCAGGCGGGTTGGTGACCGCAGTACTGGTTTTGTCGCACCAAAGACGCTGCTGCCCGTCTTCGGCCTGTGTATTTCAAAGCCAGCAGTTGGATGGTTATCCCGCCATCGGTCGGCTTCTTAAGTTCCAAGATGGTTGTGGAACCTTGTTATCCCTTAGTCGCCTCTTACGACACCCACGGGAAGAGAGGGGGTGGCTAAATTCTTTAGTGCCGTAGCCACACAGCAGTTTTAGTTAGTTTTTTATAATACCTACTCGTAATTGTACAGTCAATGTAGTCTTGTTGACAGGCACATTGGCGAAGTTTATTGTTAGCCTGTTTTTTGCTCCAGCGATTCCTAACCGAAATTCGGGAGTCATATCATTATCATGTATTATTACAAGAAAATTGTGTTCAATATATCAGCCGGCTGATACCCAAAAGACAAACATTGTGTTTGTTTATTTTTGAAACAGGCAATCGTTTTTATGTTGAACATATTTTTATTTATTTATTTATTAAATTGTATTATTATAAATTCTCTAAAAGACCGCTCTGGTGTAGTGGTGCGTCTAGTCGCTTAAAATACCGACGGTTTGCGGGTTTGATCCCGCTCGGGATTTTATATTTTTACAAATATTTCTTTCCGGTTTGGATGTCTGACCTAGTGGGTCTCCGCGTTAAATGAAATTGTTCAATTATATGTTCGGCAGGTCCATGGCTGTGCAAAGGTCAATTAATCCGTTATGCTGCTTTTAACGATTATTTACCATAGTAGTTTTATGACAAACTTAGAATTTTCTTTGCTACTTAAAATCGCCAACAAACCGACCGATAATTCTATATAACTTCTTAAATTAAAATGCTACGAATATCGCTCCTACTGCTCTGGTGTCGAATATAGACTTCGGTATGCCTATGAATGCACTAATTACGAGAATTATTGAACCGGTTCTAATGCAAACCACTTTTCTGTGCCTACACTTCGATAAAGGTTAAAATATTAAATAACATGGAATATTTACTAGTTTCAAATACATATTGTATGAACCCAAAAATATGGACGCCAAATACAAACAGAACAAATAAAATAAACCAGTATTCAAACATTGTAAATAGTTTTAATGAACGTACAATTAACAAAACAAATGAATAAGGCAGAGACGAACTTAATTTGATTACAAAGATAAGATTGTTTTTCATTCTACGATTTTATCCGAACGTACAAATGAATTTTTCTACAAAATTCTAGAATTTTCTCGTACAAACGTGAATTAAACTGTCTTGATATTGACTAAAATTACTATCCAAGCTATTTTTTTTAATTTCTTTAATGGTCTTTAAAAGTAAAATTTTCTCGTCTAGTAAATTTAAGCTTTATATAACACCAGCTGTGCCCACGACTTCGTCCGCGTGGAATAGTGACTTTGGACAACATTTTTTGGATATATCTTTTGGTTTATTTTGGATTATAAACATCGTCGTTTGTGTATTTACGTGTTTAACGTGATTCTTTAATTTGACATCAATTTTTTTAGTTATAAACCGATTGACATAATACAAACATTAAATGTTAGGTGAAGCTGTGACCGCATCTAAATCTAATAAGCCTTTTCTGAGATAAGCGTGCACAAGCATGTTACTTTTATATTTTTATTATATGTATATTGATGATTATCATTAACGTCACTTTGCAGAATTCGTCAATAAACTTTAATAATTAGATTATGTTTATAAGGTCAAACTAATATTGGAATAAAAGTGAGAGTTTCTGGTTGGATGAGAATTTCTGGTGTTCACTGGACACATTTTGAGATATTGTGTATCCAATATCCTGTAAAGCAGAGTGCCAAGTTAATCTCTAATTGCTTTCTTTAACTAAGAAAAATGACTTTTCCCAGCAGATGATTGTTTACAGTATAATGCTTAACAGCAGTTACAGGTATCTCTTGATTGACAATAATCGTACGATAATTGTGTTTACTCGCAAACGATAAAAAAAAATAAACGACTTCAATTTACATCGACAAGTTACGTGGGTAGTTAAAAAAAAAACAATTGATTACGCGTTATTAGGGATAACTCAAAAAGTACTCCTCTGATATCCATAAAATTTGAATAGGTTTTTGTATTGATGCAAAAAAGTACCAGCTGTTGAATAAAAAAGAGAATCATTAAAATCGGTACACCTAGTAAAAAACTATGAGATAACATATATAAAGAATACAGTTGAATTGCGAAAATCCTTTTTTTCGAATCCGCTTAAAAACATGACGATTTAGATCATTTTTAAGTACATACTCTTATAATACATAATCTCCACACATCGTAAATTGTTTTGATAATACATAAACACAAGAGTGTAGGGTTGTGATATTCTCGTAAAAACCGGAGAATCGTGAATTATGGGAAGCGAGAGCACTCGCCTAAACGTGACTTTCCAACGAAAGCGACACGTTGTTACAAAAACTGTTAGTTACCGCGTAATTATACCTTGTTTTAATTATTGTACTACTATTATTGTAGTCATCATTAAATGCTTCACTTAATTTGTGTTTATCTATCCAAATTAATTTATTGCTCTACAATTAATTACCAAAAAATATTTTTGTACATTTGAGTCCATACTTTTTGTCTATCATTTTAAAATCGAAATGGTTTTTATTTTTACTGAGCAGTTAACAGAAGCATTCTCTACTTGCTTACATTTATAATAATGCACGATATTACATAATTATTGATGTCATAAAACTATTTTTAAAAATTTTCGTCTTATAAGTTACAATTTTCCCAAACAAATTAATAAAATTATTTATAAAACAGACATTAAAAATTCTAGTTATACGAAATTTACTATTCTAAAATATTATATATCACAAGAATGTACATAATAAATGGAATAATTGGGGTGTAACGACCAGTGCTTGCGAAGGAGGTTTTATGTTTAATAAAAAGAAACACATTTCTACGTCATTACATCAAACATATTTTATTCATTACTAGCTGTACCCTGCTCGCGTTGCTATTTTTTTTTTTTTTTTTTGATCCTACGAACTCGGAAACCTTTGAGGGCTCGTGCACAACACGTTGCTGAAGATCAAGACATGATCAAATGCATAGTTTACGATTCTATAAAGGATATACAGACAAATATTCATTTATATATATAGAATTGAAACTTGGTGCTAGTCTCCTTAAAATACTAAAAATAATTGTGGATAGAACTAGTTTTATCCTAGAATAGATAATTAATTTAATTCTACTAACAGTTTCATTCAAATTAAATATTTAGTTTTTGCTAGTCGCATTTAATCGTAAAGCACGGTTGTTAAATAAATTGTTGTTAAGTAACTCAATCGAATCTATCTCATTACAGGGTATTGACATTAGGTACGTAATAGCAATTGTTTTTATAAAATGCAAGATGATAAAGTGAAAATAATTAATTGGTATTATAAAAAAACTTTCTTTTCTGTGCATAGACCGCAATTACGTAAAGAAATTATAAATAACTTGCAATTTAATTGTGTGTGTATACTTGAACTGTTGCTGCCTGCTTTATTTTACCTGAGTTATAGAATAGCTGATTTGTGTTATAATCGTAATATTTAATAGCCTAGTATAATTTCAGACTTAGGCCTTTAGATTACAACGACCGATAAATAAGACAATTTTATGAGATTAAAGTGTTCAAACATTTTTTTTTCGCTTTACCTTGTTATCAATAAAGATTAACGAAATGACAAAAGCTAAACGAATTTATTTTTAAACCTTCGATCAAATGTTGGCGTAAGCGATGTTACCGATGTCTACCGACCGTCCCAAATGCATTGCAATTACCGACTCTTTGGCAACTCGAAACTGGAAACTAGAACTATTTAAAAACCTGTCCAAATATAAAAGTGAATCACTGTTCGCTGTTTACCAGCCATTAGACATTTATATACTATATTGTCCGTCTATGTGCCAAGGGTTCTAGGTTTAATATTCGTATTTATCCTCTTTTAGTTAGGAAAATACATACCTCATAGTTCTCTCTAAAATATTCACAACTGTAGAATTTTCTCACGTTGATCCTAACCTCATAAAAACGCCTCTTTAATATTTTATGAAACGTAAATTTGTTACCAAAATAACAACAACACAGATTTTAATACATTTGCTAAGGGTTTGTCACCTTTAACCCTGATCAAAATCGAGTTGTTAATGTATTAAAAAAAATAGCAGTTTTTTTTAAATATTGTTATTTAAAACAAATGATGTGTAACATATTGATACATATATCGTAAACCTAGCCGGCATGACATAAACACAAACATTCTGAAATTATTTAAATAAACGATGACTAACAGAGAAAGCGTCAATAAATTAAATCGCTGACCTGTCATGAACACCATAATCACCGCCATTGATGACATAATAATTATTTGTTTTGAAATTAAACCTTACGGCGAGAATTTAAACGAATGAATAAAAAAATTGATTAAGTACGAATCACTAAATGTAGGCTAAAACGGTTGCGTCATTAAAATGAACAATTACAAAGATTTGCTAATATATTCAGTTAGTGCCTTAAACAGTAATCAACAACATCCAATACTCTGTTATAAATTATAACTACAAAAATTTTCTAACGTTTTTCTGTTATAGTTTTTACAATAATTTTTAAACTATTAAGTACGTAGACTTATTTTTGTTAAGTTTTTTTATGGTTTTATTTAAAGATACCCAAAATGTATAGTTAACTTTATTTTGTGTATATGCCGTGACCGCTTACAATTTGTCTCTGGTGGCTAAATGGTTCCATGACCCAAAATGCTCGTCAGTACTCTTTTAAACGGTTATTGAAGGCATTGTGGTATTGACATTAACGATGATTATCGTCATTATAAGCCATCGTTTCGTATACAATCTCACAGTCCCATGGTTCAATATTTTTAATATTTTTATCTAATATATAAAATTCTCGTGTTGCGGTGTTTGTAGTTAAACTCCTCCGAAACGGCTTGACCGATTCTCGTGAAATTTAGTGTGCATATTGGGTAGGTCTGAGAATCGAACAACGTCTATTTTTCATCCCCCTAAATATTAAGTGTAGTCCACCGCTATTTTTTAATTTTTAATAACTTATTTATTTTTTATTTTATTATGATTTGGCCTTGAAAAATACAATCAACCCTAAATTTTCACCCTTCTACTACCAACCCCTATTTTTAAATAGCGTTTAGCGGCAAGACAACGGTTGCCGAGTCACCTAGTATACTTCTAAAGTCTTAACTAGACTTGCTTAGTCATTTATGTATCAAGGTATAATCTTATGTGTCTTGTCCTTGATAAAATACTTATCAGTTGCATATATCATGGGATCAGTAGATACAACTTTTAAATGTTCAATAGTATCTGAATTTACAATTATTCTCTTAGCATAAATCTGAACTTTTTTTTCTTTTTATATCTGAACACTTTAAAAATTCGTACTGGAAGAATTACTTTTTTTATTAAAAAGCTTTTTAATTAATCAAGTCTTTCTCCTCCAGTATATCTATAATTGTAGCAGATCTCACAGATGCCAAATTTGAATGCAGATGAAATCGTAAGGTATGTATGGACAATTAATTTACACGATAATAAAACAGTAACAAATTAAATAAGACATTGTAGACATGATTGAAGATTGAGATATAACTTTTTTTATGGCTTTCTTCAAATAATCTTACAATGAAGCCAAAAATGTGCTTTTTATATTCGCGTGTCTGTCTGTTTGCCTTTTTGTTTGTATCTTAACAAAAAAAAACTTGTCAAAACTAATTAATGAAATTATGGTTTTGAAAAAAAAATCCAAAATATTTTTGGGCTCGTTTTAAAGTTAAAATTACCTAATATGAACCTCAGCTGGCGAATATACTCTATTTTACAGGCGTAATAAAAGGGATGCCAACAGCGAGTGATGTTACGGGTAAAGCTAGTAAAATGATAACTATAGTGACGATTACTAAGGTCGGGTTCAAATCAAATTCTTACATAATTAATGGAGAGTTCGTGTTGAAACGGGTCTAGATCGTTATCTTGTTAGAGATCATCTCACGCATGTTACCTACGCGTCGGGAATATCCGAGCCGAATATCGAACATATTGTGCTTTATATAACTGTAACTGTTAACTTACACACACATAACATAAAAAGTGTTATATTTTAATGAAAATATAAACCTTTTAGATTCTATAAATTTTATTGAACATATACAAGATTAAAAGACAATGATTACTTAAAAATATATAAAATACGTATTTAATCAAATATGAAATCGCTTGTTTGACAAATGAAGAAATAAAAGAAATATGACACTTCCATTAAAATCGATCATTTACTTATATTACCAAATTCATATAATTTAGCATATTGCGACTCAAAACAGATACAATAACATAATAATATTTTAAATTCAATAATTTATTAACTAGTTGCACTATAATTCGCGAGATTATTTGAACTCGGTTTTCGGACTGTAGTACTAGCACTCGGTTCAACCCATAGCATTATTTCCGCTACCGTGCATACCTCAATGATGGAACATAATCTGTTATCGTATTGCTACACAGCTACAGCGCTTAAAGCGATTTTCATAAACAGATTTCGTGTCCAGAATTTGATTATTAGAAGACGAAATGATGAAATGATATTTCGGAAATACGTTTCATTTAAGCTGAAAGCTATTCATATTAACGATTTATTATGAAATATAGATTTATTTGAATAGGGTAGAAATTGTTTGTAATGTAATAGATAATTTTAGTACTTCCTTTTCTGTTCAGAATTTTTAAAAAAAAACATTAAACGAAATCAAACAGCCATAACAAGGCAGCTGTAGACCGATCCATGAGTATAAAAATAAACTCACCTACACAGTAAGTTCCAAAGTAAATAATCTTATAGCAAATAAATGTAGAGCCGGTTTTTTTTGTTCAATTATGCTGCGAAAACTACTGAACCGATCTGAATGATACTTATACCATAAGATGCAGCGTGTTTCGGAGAAGGAATTAGTATATGATATGTTGGTGATTGTGTATCGTGTAAAAAATATGGACGGACAGAGTTTACTAGTAATATATAAACTCAATTTTGAAAAGATAAATGACAACGCTTCGGCAACTGGCGGATCCGCTAGTGATCGCGGATTTGATACTGGAGATAAAAATATTTGTATGGGTCATACAGATATTTGTTGTAGTCTAGGTGTTTGTTCTTATGTTTATTCTATTCTTAATTTTACTACGAGAGCGTTGAGTGTGAAACATTTACTTATTTACGAGTATTTAAAAGTAGCTAAACCATTGAACTCCGTAAAGCAATTGTTTTATAAATATGTCCATTTTTTTTAATTTTAATTTATATAACCTTTTCGTGATAACAGGGAATAAAAAAAATATCCAACTTAGTATAGTCTCAAATTGTTCGAGTGCATACATTTAATACGTGAACCGTAGGTTATATAATAAGGACATTGTATATATACACTTGTAGCGAGACTCGTCTGACAATAGTCACAGACCAAGCAATAACGTCTCTCGCTCTCTCCGACATCATTCAAGCGGTAACACGTTGAGCCACTTTCTTTTGCATACTTGTACGCTGGATGATATCGGAAGAATCTTGAAATCACATACAGGATGTAAACATGTGTAATACATAGAGAGCATATTATAAATAAAATTCATTACGCAAGTAATTAAATATGTAATCTATATAAAGATCGTTCTACGACTAATAAATTAAAATTAACTAGCCTTATGCAAGTTTTTTTTTTTTTTTTTTTAATCTTACAATTGCATTCCAATATGAAATAACAGTTTCATTTAAAAAAAAAACTCGATTTTTACCCATATAGAATTCTCAACCTGCGGCTTTACTGCGTGAGATCGTTGTATTCCAATCCCTAGAGGGCTACTGGAAAATAAATAACCCCTTTTCTTCGAGAGAATGAAAAATATATAAAATCACTTTATTGGTTTTTTTAACAGAATACTTTTATAAATAATAGTAAAGGTAACACGATCCACGTTTTCAATTACTATATTATATAGGTATTTATTTTATTGAAAAGTAAAATTATAAATAGTATTAGCGATAAGTTTGTAATTATAATTACATATTTATTTAGCAAAGACTAAGGCCTTTCAAAGACGTATTTTTATAACTTTTAAAATATTATTATATACTTAAAAATAAATAACATAAACGTAAAATTAGAAGGCCTTCGTTTGAGTGACAGAATTGCAATAAGGTGCTAACTAAAATGTTTGAATTTCCTTACCATAAGTTATACACTCGAAAATGATTCCTCTTCCATGTTTACAATAAATATAAAAAATGACCTTAGCCTCTTTTCTACCTTAGTTTGATTTACACAAATTTTATTTCCAATAATTTTACACAATCGATAATCACATTTATTTTTTTTGTGAAATCGTTACGATTCGGTAATAAAGAAAATACTACTATTTTTTGATTTCGTGTTTGTTGTTTTATTTACCGATTGATTCTATAATAACAGTATTTATATTATAACTATTATAACACTGATTACAAGAATCGAATTACTATTTTTTTTTTTTGTTGTTATAAAACTCCTAGCAAACGTGTTAAATTTAGCGCAAGAGTCGTTACACGTTGTTGAACAGGCAGTAAAAAGTTAAATTGTGTGATTAAAAATGACAAAAATGTGCGCAACTTTTTTGTCATGTGTTCATTTCCTTAAAAACGTTAATTTTAACTTTATTATTTTTAATATTATTATTTGTTATTATTATTAGTAAAAGCTATTACTTTCATTGGAAAATTATAGGTATTGGTATATATACCCGACTAGAAAAAAGGTCAGGCTCAACCAGATCATGTATCTGGACCGAATCAGGTTCGAATGAGGCATGCCTGATCCGGCAAGCTCTATCAGGACCAGGTCGGGTCCAGACAAGGATAGCCTGATGTAAAATATAATCAAGTATGATAAGGCAAAATGGATCAGGACCCGGTCCGGTCCAGATAAGGACAGGCTGATGTAAAATATAATGAAGTATGGCAAGGCATACTAGATCAGGACCCGGTACGGTCCAGATAAGGGCAGCCTGATGTAAAATATACCCAAGTATGGTAAGGTATACTGGATCAAGACCCGGTCGGGTCCAGATCAGGATAGCCTGAAAGAAATTACGCGGACTGAGCCTGAATCGCGCTATCAATGTTTTTAAGCGCACTTAGTATATATGTACACAGTTATCGGACAGTCTAGCAGGGAGTCCATTTCTATACAGTGGAGCAGTCTTAAGTAGTAGGAAATAGTTAATTATTAGAAGTTAATAAATAAAATTTAATTAATAACAAAGTTAATTAATAATATAAAAATAAATAAAAATAGTTGATATTTAAAGTAAAAACATAAATAAATAATACATTGGCAAAAATAAACAGAAATAAATAATGTTAAATAACATATTGATAATATTAATTCGCTTTTTTTTATTTAACAATTTTTTCAAGAATATACATTCGTGTTTTTTAAAAGAACCGGATCAAACCGGCTGATCAGGATCAGATGAGATTTCCTGATCTGAAACCGATCAGGAAATCTCATCTCATCCTGATCAGGTCAGACAAATCTTCTGCGTTACGTACCTTATCCGGTCCAGATCAGGCATGCCCGGTCCGGTCCTTCTAAGGAACACGAAAAAATTTCTACTCGGGTACAGATAGAAGTAGGTAGGATGAGTAGCGTGAGGAAGAAAAAGTTGACAGTTAAATCAAGTTTGTTAAATTATCACTTATTTTATTTTTACTTTATGCAAATGTATATTTTAACAACCAAAAACAAACACCACACATATACGAATATTGTTAATAGTCAACACGTCGACCTGTCACCGTCCTTCAATAATAATCTTCGCTTGCACGTGCGTTTATTTACTTAATATTTTGCAATACCACTACATACATTTTTATTTTTAAACATTATTACCATAATTACCAATAACAAGACTAAATTATCTTCGTCCCAGATCATTTAAGATCTGGAAGTTTACCTTTTTTTATTAGTCCTGACCATTGGTGGTCTACCGACCGATATTAGTAACTTAATACTTTTGTACTCATAACTAGATTATTAGATTAGCAGAAAGTCTTCAATCAAATTTATATTCTCTTTCCTAGTATTATGATCTGATTTCGATACAGAACATCGTGATATACCGTTATATCAATGATGATTTATATGTCTCAAATGTATCGAATTAAGTTACAATTACAAATTATACGCTCAGGAAGCCCATGAGAATTTATTAATGATTATATCGTAATAAATTGGTATCGTTATTTATGTTTGATAAGTGCGATGTTACAATTAAATAATAACACGTTTAATTTCAAGTATTTTTTTGTTATGAAACACGCCTTGTAACAAACTTGAATGCATTGTCGGTAACTCATTATACCTAATTTCGCTCTCACGTCATAGTTTTAACCTCTTGATTAGATCGAATCACAGAGCCTTGCACTGGAATGGAATTAATAAAAACAAGACTTAGTTCCACATACACCTCGCATGACATTGCTTTAATCGATTGCCCTTAAATGCTACCTAAACGGTTACGGTGAATAATTATTTGACAAATAACTTTAGTATATTAATAAAAAACGTAATAATGAAATACGATTAACGAACCCATTGTTAATTAATACTATTCACATGATTTCTTAAATATAATATAAACATTCTTGTCTTTTTCATAATTATCGTAAAATCGTAGAACTATAATTTTTCTACAGTTTCCTCTCAGATTATATATAATTGCATACCAAATATTAATAATGTGTAAAACATGACACAAAAACGACCCCCGACATATGAAGCGTGAGGTCACGTCACGGCAGCGCACGCGCAACATTAGGTAATACCTTTATTTTAGCAGTCGTGACACTGCTGATAGCTTCCTCATGTTTCATATACTATGACGCCATGATAATAGATTTTTTACTCAATGAAATGCAGCAAGGTTAGTATACCTATCCATCAAAATAAAAAAAAACATGTCTGCATATAAATTAAATGGTTTCTTACATGTTGCTCCGAGAGTTATCATCTTTGTTTATTTTTTATCCCGCTAAGATATATTTAAAACCATTGGTCACGCGAAACCTTATCCGTTACAGATCACTTAATGATTTTGAATTCGATATGTTCTTTGTTCAAATTTATTAAGGTCAGATTGTCTCTGCAAATAAAAATTGTTAAAAGTAAGATTTATATGAGAACTTTTCCATTACAATGGCTAGTCGACAGGTGTGCCAAATAAATTGTAGAGTTTTGTCGTTACCGGTGAGTTTGTCCAGTCCAGGCAATAATTCCAATCTGCAACACTATCGATCCTTTTAAATGGTTAAACTTAGAGTCATTATCTTTTAATTTGGGACAAGAAAACAAACAAGACAGTATCAAGTACTAGCAATTGAAGTAGTAATTTTAGGCAAAATTTAATGAATTTACGCAAGATCCCACTGTTTCAAAAGCAATAAGATAGGAAATTCTCATTAAAATTTCGTTAGAAACTCCGATTGAGATCCCTGTTTCTTCGGTGCTGAATTCAATTGTGCCTTTTGAAACTAAATCGCAAGTTTTAACGAATTACTATGACAATAAGGTCTTGACAATGAAAGTCGGCGTTCGAATTCAATTAAATTTGATGGAATGTTGAGGCCTCTGAGGAAAATATGGATATGACAATGTAATTTTATTACTATACCTCATTATAAATTTTGCATTGTATTGTTTTTTATTAAGCATATCAGCTTATTTAGTATACTTTTAGTATCGACTAACTGTAAACCCGTGGTTCTTAAAAGTCCCGGTTTCCAAATCATTTCAATTAATTATTAGCGTATCTATTTTCATCTTAAATGGTTGAGGAGCTAAAGCATGAAAGAGTAAGAAAAAATATGTTAGCAATTATAAACTTACTTAGTCACAACATTTATACGGACGCGGATATGTCAATTATCTTGTTTATCAAAGATTTAAGAGGAAGAATTGAAATGCGCAGTTGGCACATGAAGTTGTTATGATTTTGTGATAACCGTCTCAATAACGAGTTGATATTTATCTGTCGGACGTATCTTCTGGTCAACACAGGTCTGGGCTGGCAATAAACCGCACCCAGGCAGTGACGAGAAGGAACAGCTTTAACGGAACTTGTTACATGTGATATGTATTAAACTTTCGAATGACATACAAAAGTATCGAATATATATTTTTTTACAAGTGTCCTTAATACTTTGTTTTTAATATTAGTAATTATTTATATTATTTAATATTCAACTGTAAATATTAAATATCTCATCTTAACTTTGTTAATTGTTCTATTGTAATACTCATATGGGAAACTGTATTTGGTTAAGTGATACTATTTTTTATGTCATTCTGTACATCATTGTCCGTTTGTTTCCAAAACAAAAGAGGATAAACTCATGTTATTTCGATGTAAGTTTATCTATATGTGTACATTTATATCATTTAAATTCACATTCGACCAAAATAAATATGTATATAATATTTGGATGTTAAATAGATTAATATATTGGAAATTGTCAATTTTCTTATATGAAATATGCTAATGGCAAGTATCCATACGAATCTTACGTAAGAGAGCAAAAACTTTGAGACTGACCGATTTGCGGGCGTCAGGTGAAACGCTCGTTTTCATCCTAACTTGTATTATGCTAATCGACTTCCCTGACTTTTCAAATAGAATAAATTTTAATTTCTTCGCTACGTTCCGCGTTAAGAAGTTACTTTTTCTTGAATCGACAGTACCGATTAATTTTTCAAACTCGCGCTCTTTTTCATTGAATGCAGCAATTTTAATTAACAGTAAAGTTTAACAGCGACTTTACTGATTTTAATTAAAATGAGATCATACTACTCGTTTCGTATGTTTATTAATTACGCTTTTATTTTATACTGATTGAAAAAGAAATCTCTGCATTAAACGACAGTTTCATTGTATTTTCATTTTAATTAATGATATTGTGCGTTATTTATGTAACTACAAACTAACTATTTATTTATTTTCTACGAATATTTTTTTACAAAAAGCAAAAAACATTTATTGTAGTTACATTTTCTTATAAATATTTTATGTATTTCTCAATACATGACGACGATTTGGTGTCTTACAACATTCAGTAACACTACAACTGTTATATCAGACGGACAGTAATCAAACTAATTTTAAAAATACATAATATGTCCTTTTGATATGAAATATAATAATAAAACATCCACTATTACTTGAAAGCGATAATTAAATGTAATGATATAAACATTTAATTTGTTACCAATGGTACTTTCTCCGCAACGTTACTACTTCCGCTAATACACTTATCAGTTCTGGTTATTATTATCAACACATAGATATAAAAACTAGATTAGCCCAAGATAAAAAAGTCGTTTACGTAATAATGTTTTATTCCACTATTTTATTAACTAGATAACCCGCACAATTTCACCCATATTTTACGTTTATTATTACGGCTCCGTATGATCCGTGAATCAGTGTCTTACAACTTCAAACTTCACATCTTAAGGTTACATATAAAACGAAAGTATATTAAAACGCGTTTATCTTGTGACCGAAGTGATTTTAAAACTTTCCTTTGCTTCAGAAAATAGGTGTTAGGTATTTGTAAATCTATTTAGGCCATAACATATCACTGCAAATATTTATGTGTATTTATAAAACAAAGCAGTAAACGCAGCACCCCGTAGACCAAGCTTACTAGTTCTACCAAAAATAAGAACCAAATTTGCAAAAAAAAATATTACTTTCGATGGAGCACAACTTTATAACAAATTACCTTCCTATATAAAAAATGCAAGCTCAGCTCTTAATGGATTTAAGTCTCAAGTATCAAAATATATTTTAGAGAATATCCACTTTTATAGTGATTAAAAAACGACTTAATTATACTATATTCCGTTAACCAAGTACCTACTTATAAGGCGAATATTTGTATTATGTTGTTCTCATGTAAGTGAATTTTCTTTTTGAATATAAATTCTTTAAACCTAATTATGTGTATATTGAGTGGTACTATATAGATGTGTATCAAAAATGTCGTAAATATAAATGACCAACTTCATGTACCTACTCTAGTCAAGGAAAATAAAATATTTTGTAGTTCAAAATCAAACTATTTTTATACAAACTCCAAAGGTCTCTAAAAAAGAGAGTTTATTTACAACGAGTTTGATTACAAAAATTAGCACTGCATTTAATCAAGTTATATCAAAATGGCAATGCGACCTGCGACTTTCTCTTCAACCTCTGACACAAAGACTTCGGAATCCACGCAACTCTTACGTTAAGACATTGAATTCATAATCAAACTTGGTAGTGATATAAATTTCATTTCCTCTTTTGAATTTATTATTTATTGATCAAAGGTTACAGTTTAATTTACTTCTTACAAAATGTTATACAAGATTTCAAAATAAGAACACTTTAAAAATTGCAACAAATCTATAATATTGCAAATTTGTTACGACTTGAATTGTTATAACTAACCTTTATACAAGCATCAATAATCATTTTTCGATTCAGATAAGCGAAAGGTGCATATATAATAATATATTAATACGTAAAACAAATGCGATGAAATTTTGCACACTTATAGGTTATGTAAAGAAGGAATGCAGAATGCAAAATAAATGAAAAATAAATTACATCAATAAAAATATATGACACACACTACCATGTATCTGACACACGCGTATAAATACCCCTGTTTATTATCATACAAGTATAGCCTTTGACAATAGAACCTTAACATTGTTCAAACTTATAGTTTAAATTAATTATGGTCGAATTTCAACCACTAGGAAACCACTAGTACATATTAATAAAACAAGATAATATGATAATTTCTCAACTCTGAGATACTAATGATAATGACAAATGAAAAGGCAGTGATAAGTGAACTCAAATTAATAAAACAAACGCATTACGTGTATGTTATTATGTTGAATAAATAAGTTTGAACTAAGTCTGTAACAATTTCGATACTTTATGACTGAATGTAACTTTTGTGATCAATGAAACATATGTAGACAAAATGACGATTAAATTTAGATGAAATGGCATTTGAAAAATTGGTGTTGATGAAAAAGTAAACAAATCAAATAATATCTCAAGTAGTGTTCCATTCCTGTTGCGAGTAATGCAACGAGAGCTTTTGGAAAACCTCATGTTGTGGGGGTAGTGCAACGCATTGACTCATGACAAAGCAGGCGTCCATGGTTGACAATAGGAAATAAATAAATAACGCTTTTTAAAACCTAGTTTGAGTATTAAAAAATCGTTTATAATATATAAGAACGATTTTTATATGCAATTGATACTTATACTACGTTATATTATACAAATGTACTGTGTATGTAATGTATATATATACACGAAGTCCTCAATATTCATATTTAAGCATTATTAGAAATTAGATCGACACTCGTTGCGGTTTACTCTGCCACGAAACCGGCGGAATAGTGCCATGTAATTCTTCACATTTAGCTACAAAAACCAAATATATATATATATATATATACTATGTAATTCTTCGCGTTTAGCGAATAAAATATATTTTATATTTACTTTAGTATGTAAAAATAAATCGCGAAAGGTTCGGCTGGAAAAATCGTGGCCAAGCTATATTATATTCTGCAACCGCTATTCAAACACGACTTTTACCAGGCAACCCTATGTCACCGTATTTACTTATTAAATTTTATTAGTATTTGTTTATTATTGATATTTATTTTTTAAACATGTGAATGAAAGAAACTAATATCAATATATATAATATAAGTGCACCTACCTGTTTATGCCAGATAAATTATAGACATCCCAACGTTTGCATTTTCACAACACAACACAACACAGGCTTCATACTTTCGTTAGGTATTAACTTTTGTTCTTAAAACTCGGAGGTACATTTGCAAATATATATTTTGGCCAAGAATTTCGATTCAACCTTATCGCGATTATTTTTCTGATATACTAAAATAAATATAAAACAAAATTTCATCAATTAAGTATATAGATGAATTTCGTCTCTTGTTTGGATCTTCTACTAACATGTGTTTTATATTACAAAGCTAAAATACACATTAATACACCCACAATGACATAAGTAGAAATTAGATAAACACAGAGTATTCGATATACAAAACAATCTCATTGGAGGATTGAATAGGCGTTAGTTTGTAACTACACAACCCAAATACCAACCACTTATATCGAATGTGTACAGCCTGGGAAATTAAGTCGATAAACTTATAACCTTATGAAAACCACTTCAAAGTTTCGTAACTACTTTATATTGTATAGGTATATTTGAGGTTATTTTAGATAAGGTTTAAGAATTTCGAGTGCTTTATGGCAGGATAAAAAATAATAATCTTATATTACCAATTTTAAATACAATTATTCCTTTTTCCTTTCATATTTGCAAAAAATATTAATTGTGTGACAAATCATAATCTGATTAATATTAGTCATGTTCGTGTCATGTTTTCAATAAAAAGTAATTAAACGAAAAAGATTTCATCTCATTTTGTTGCGTATATAAAATTCGTTCCTATTATCGTTTTATACTTTTATAGAGTTTTATCTATTTTATCAAATTTCTCCCGAAAACTTCAACAGAATAAAAAAGTTATAACATGATTAATGGATACAGCAGTAAAGAAACAGATTATAAATCTTCGAAACTGAGAAAGCCTTTCACCACTGATTGTTTTTATAATCTTTATCAAGTTAGAAGTTTCAAGTTTACCTAAACTTTTATTGTATTCTTTGTATACAAAAACGAAATTGAAACATAAAAAAAACATTGAAGAACTTTCGTTCGAGTTTCATTTCTATTTAAAGTTTAAAGTGTTAATTTACTTACAACAACATTTACAATAATATTTTTTTTTAATTATTATCAAAGTTAGGTATCATTAAACTGTATTGTTGTAAAAAGAATGACTCAGACCAGATGAAAATGCTAAGTAAAACATTAAACGCCGAGTCACGTCCGTACAAACTTACAATTGCCTAGATTTATAATTCTGTACTATATTGCCGGTAACAAATTCTCAACTTTATGGTAATTTCACAATAATAAAACTAATTTATTCATTGTCTTCGTGTGCTATCCAAGTATTTATGATTCAGTTTAAATTCTTTTCAGATACGTAAGAAGACAGAACATCTGTGATTGTTATTTTAATTGTAAATGCAATCGATACTTGTAATGTAAGCTAAAGTGGATAATTTGATATTGTTGGATCATAAATAGAAATTAAATTCAATAATTCATTAACGTGTTAATGTCACCCGGCTCAATAAATTCGATAAAAGGCGCGTTTTATTTCTGTTAAAATGAAGTTATAAAATTACACTAGTTTTCTTCTGCCAAAAGAATATATAATAATAATTTTAAATATATGGTAATTATATATTATCTGTATTTTATACACATATGTTCATTATTTTAAATATTTTATATAACTATATAGACTGAGCAAAAACAAGTTTTATAGTATGAAAACTTTTCTATAACAGAAATTAAATTACTGGGTGATCAATAATTTACCGATATTAATAATGGCAATTTAAATATGTATGTGTAAATAGTGCAATCAAACTTATCAAATTTATCATTCACTATCGATATACATTTATATTATTGTTAATATTCATGTCTATATTTTTTATTGTATAAAATAATTAATGTTTATGTTATATTTTTGTTTCAGATTAACAACGCATTTGTGAACGGTAAGTAAACTTTATTTAATGTGCACTAATGACCGATGTTTATTTCTAATATTGATAACCAAACTTAAAATTTGACATATACATAGCTACCTACTGATAGTATGCACAATTAAAAATTCATACAATATTTAAATCAGCTGTAAATAAGAAACGTGTAGTGTGTGTAGTGTAGCGTGTAGCCAATCGCTAACAAACTAACAACTATACCATTCACGAACAGACGAGTTCAACGAGATGTTTACACCACGGAACTTAATATATGCGGAAAATAAACTATTCATTCATACTCTCGTAACTTATAAGATGGAGAATTTTCTCAACCCGCTAAATTTAGAAGGAAACAATTTTTTTTCGAACTATACAAGCTTAGTAACAATTGGCTAACTGTGAAATACTTGATCCTAAATAACCTTATTGTGTAGAAATATCAAAACTTCTACTATCTTTTACCTACCGGGTCTTATTCTTGCTCAATGACGAGCTCTTTAATTTGTACCGATGTATGTTTATGGTCTAAATAACTGTCCGTGTAGATCTCCCCACCACGCCTTGGAAAGTACGTAAAGCTGTCAAACCCGAGATATATTACCCACAAACCCTCAGGAAAATAGCGGAAGAGATTAAGCTGAAACCCTTCTCGTATGGAGTGGAGCATAACCTTTTTTCGCTAACGGAATATTAACACTTTTTTTTAGTTCAGACCAGTATTGCCTCCTACTGAATTGAACTGAATCAGCCTGTAACATCCTACAGCTGCATATAGACCTCATACGCAATATAGGATAAGGTTGTAGCTTAATCCACTACGGTGGTCCACTGTGTGTTAGCTTATTACTTTCCTACCACGATAAATGATAGTTATCAGATATCTATAAAAACAGCTGGGACCACACTGTTACATTGCTTCGTACAGTAAAATAATATTTTCCTCTTAAGTGCCCTTTCGTCTTAATAAAATCACTTGTAAAACAATCGTGACCCTCGTGATCATATCAGGTGTATGCCCATGTATGAAGCGAAGCATTTCCATTAATAAATAATCAGTCGTTTGCAACTTAAGGCAATAGATATGTATAAACAGCACTTATATGTTACTCTTCGTAAAAACTGTCAGTTGCTTACTTATTCAGGGCTCCTTATTTATTTATTTTTTATCTGCGTATAGCGTTACATAACTTCATATTTTGTTTACGTAATAATAGTATAAAAAAATATATTAGCGAAAGCTTGTACACTTTCACGCTTTTAAACTAATGAAGTATTTCTCAATGTAATTCAATATCTAAATAAATGAAAATCTAAATGTATACACTCTGACCGCGAGCAAGACACAAACTGACAGACCCGCGAGACATAGTCAGTAAAATACAAATTTAACGCGACATTTAAAGTCAATCAACTAAATCACCCTCGAATATGGAACGCAAGATGACGACTTTACCATTTACTGGTGGTCACCCAGTGGTCGAAATTTGACCATAAATAATTTAAATTATAAGTTTGAACATTATTAAAGTTATGTTGTCAAAGACTATATTTCTATAGTAATAAGCAAAAGAGTATATATGCGTGTGTATGTGTCTGTGTGTGTGTGTGTGTGTGTGTGTCAAATACATGGTAGTGTGTGTAATGATTTTATTATTGATTAAGTGCGTAGTTAAAAAAAATATTAGTATTCTGCACTCCTTCTCTATACAGGGTGTCCCAGAAATCAACGTCAAGCCGGCAATGAGCGATAGGCCAATTGATGGTGGTTATCAGAAAAATAAGAAAAAAAATATTTATGAATAATTTAAAAAAATAATGGCTTTTTAAAAAAAATCGAGAAATTGACACCCTGTGACAGTCTTTCAAACTTTGTGACTAGAAACCTTGACTATGCTTTGTTTTTTTTGTGTAACGGGTCCCTGAATAACTGTTTTATTAATTGTAATCTAAAATTAATACAAAAATGCCTCAGCTTTAGAAAAACACCATTTTATTGCGCAACCATTACGCAAAAAAGATAAGAACATCTATCTTTATGTGACTGTCTTGTAAAAAAAATGTACTACGCTCTTTTGGCAAGTGGCTTTAAAAGATGGCGCATTTAGTCTGGATTCTAAAATGGTACTACATTTAGTAGTTTACACCTATAATTCGGTAGGAAAAAAATGTAAACCAAATGAAAGTTAATTATTTTTATATCACTCAAATTGCTATGGACCGCGTTTGAGTACGAATGCTATAATATAGTGACCCTATTGTGCCGTGTGTGAGTGAGACAGACAGTCATAGTATTGTGAAAAGGTGGCGCATTTAGTCTGGATTCTAAAATGGCAGTACACTTAGGAGACTACACCTAACATTCGGTAGAAAAAAAATGTAAACCAAATGAAGGTTAATTATTTTTATATCACTCTAATTGCTATGGACCGCGTTTGAGTACAAATGCTATAATATAGTGACCCTATTGTGTCGTGTGTGAGCGAGACAGTGGCACTAGACTTAGAAGACTGTTACCTAAATTAGGACAAAAAAAATACGGTTGAAATAAAATTCAGTTATTGGAATCAAAGTTTATTCATTCATAACAAATGTTCAAATTGTTTGCCTTCGGCCGAAATGCAAGCCCTACATCTTCTTAAAAAAGAGCGGTTTACAAGACGAGCGTACCTTTTCGAGTTGATCTCTTCAACAGCTGCCGCAATTTTTTCTCGTAATTCGTTTAAACTTTGAAGTGGTTTAAAATATACTTTTTCTTTTAACGTTCCCCAGTAAAAGAAGTCGACTGGATTTAAGTCCGGTGAACGGGCTGGCCACGAAATTGGACCAGACCGTCCTATCCATCTACCTCGGTATTCTAGATCGAGAAATTCTCTGACTGAGCGAGTATAATCTGCTGGGCAGCCATCTTGTTGAAACCAAATGCTTCGGTAAATGTCAAGTGAGACGTCTTCCAGTAAATTTGGTAAATGGTTTTCTATAAAATCCAGATAAACCTCGCCGGTCAAATTTTCTGGTAACTCGAATGGCCCAATAATTTTTCCATTTAAAATGCCGGTCCACATATTTATTTTAAAGCGATACTGAGATCGATCTTCTCGCATTAAGTGTGGATTTTCCAAATGCCACTCGTGCAGATTATGCAGATTCATGTATCCGTCTCTTTTTAGGGTAGATTCATCGGACCATAGAATTTTGTTTAAAAATTGCGGATCTTCCCTATACTTTTGCAACATCGTTTGACAAAATGCAAGCCTTGCAGGGTAATCCTGGGGCAGGAGACTTTGTACTCGTTGTACATGGTACGGGTGAAACTCGTTTCTCTTTAAAATTCGGTGTGCTGTACTTTTTGACACCCCCGTCCTTGCTTCAATTAAACGGACTGAGGTACTCGGGTCGTAACTGACTTCTTGCAAGACCATGTCTTCATTAGAAGTATTCGGTCTTCCCTCACTAGTCACTTGGTTGGGACTGTCTGTCTCGCTCACACACGGCACAATAGGGTCACTATATTATAGCATTCGTACTCAAACGCGGTCCATAGCAATTTGAGTGATATAAAAATAATTAACTTTCATTTGGTTTACATTTTTTTCCTACCGAATTATAGGTGTAAACTACTAAATGTAGTACCATTTTAGAATCCAGACTAAATGCGCCATCTTTTAAAGCCACTTGCCAAAAGAGCGTAGTACATTTTTTTTACAAGACAGTCACATAAAGATAGATGTTCTTATCTTTTTTGCGTAATGGTTGCGCAATAAAATGGTGTTTTTCTAAAGCTGAGGCATTTTTGTATTAATTTTAGATTACAATTAATAAAACAGTTATTCAGGGACCCGTTACACAAAAAAAAACAAAGCATAGTCAAGGTTTCTAGTCACAAAGTTTGAAAGACTGTCACAGGGTGTCAATTTCTCGATTTTTTTTAAAAAGCCATTATTTTTTTAAATTATTCATAAATATTTTTTTTCTTATTTTTCTGATAACCACCATCAATTGGCCTATCGCTCATTGCCGGCTTGACGTTGATTTCTGGGACACCCTGTATAAACTATAAGCAAAATTTCATACTCCTCCGTTCACGCAATTTTCGTAAAGAGGGGTACAAAGTCTTAGCTTCACGTATTAATATATAGATTAGATATACGTTCAGAAAATTGAAACGATAATAAAACGTTATTCGATGACAATAATCCACAGCCGTGCAAGCTTAGAACAACGGAGTGGCATTCCCTTTTTCAATCCCAGGTTAGGAAACGAGGTGGACGACCCGGTTAGATTAGCTCGCATGTCTTATTAAGTTTAACTCGGGCCGCATCGGAAACTATCGACCCTCCGGCACCGTTGGCCGTCGGAAATCAAACTAATCGATTTTCATTTCGTCGACAGGAAATTAAATCCTTTGAGAGTCGTTCCCGATAACGGATTTCTACTAAGCACGACACGTGTTCCAACATTTGAGCATTTGATCCGAAACGTAAAAATTTAAATATCATCGAAGCCTTTATTAAATTTCTCGTGAACCTTAATCGGGAGATTTGCGTCAAAGTGATTTTCATATTTAATATCTCATTTTAAATCCTATTTCAATGGCTTTAATTCTAATATTTTATTTCCAGTTTATAGTAATAACGTTTGTCAAAATTCGTTTTCTATTAAGAAACTAATATTCATTTATATCTTTGAGTAAATGTAAGAGAAATGAAAAAACTGTAGTCAATTTGTATGATCAATTCTTGTAAATTTACAAAGCAAAATAATAATAAATAATACTTTAATATTCTCGTTTGATTCTTGAAACAAAAAACATATTTCTCCAGGGCTAAGAGCTAAACTCTGTATCTTAGAAAACGAATGCTACATGACATAATGTTGCGACGAGTCTGACAGACGCATTCCGCCTAAGGCGTAAACACAGTAAACAGGATTTTAAAAAATATTTTTAGTAGAAATTTTCGATAGTAAAATTATACAAATGGCAATTATTTTAATATAAAGATTTTGATAAAAGAATCGTCATTTAATTAATGCGTATTTTTTTTTTACACAATTTACGCAGTTTCGTTTTCCCTCGTTAAAATATAGTCCATGACTTGTGATAAAATAATATTGCGCTGGAAAAATAATTTTTTAAAGTCGGTCCTGTACTTTTTGAGTTTATTCGCTCAAAACATTCAAATATGCAAAAATACAAATCTTTCTTCTTTATACTAAATATTAGTTTAGAAAATCATTATTAAAATCAAGACATTTAATATTTACAAATAAGAATTTCTTACTTCAATCATTCTCTAATTAAATATACAAATTCTTATGTTAATCGCAAGACCGCAATTGTTAAGTGCAGTGTGTACATACTCTTTACTTACAAAAGTAAGATCCCGAGGCCGAGTGCTATGACATGTACCAACCTAAGAACATTTCGATTTGTTCGTGGACAAGACGCTCTCCCTCGGGAAATTAAGAAGCTGTATACTGACCAACGTGTTGTGTATGCCGATTTCACATCTCACTTTGATAAAATAATATAAACGCATATTTTGTCTACATATTTTCTGGTTTCGTTAAGTTAAGGTATAGTAATAATAAATATGAAGAATAATGAGAAACACGCATACTATCTTAATATTGTAGAGTATAAGCTTATTATAATTTAATGTTTGTAATGCTGTTGGTGTGTCTGTAAATAAATAAATAAATAAAATATTTTTTATTTTCGACGGTATCCTGCGATTTTCTTACAATTCTAACATCGTTTATTTTAGTAATCATGGCGCCAGATCGGAAGCGTACACTTTGACAAAAAAGCCATTTCTCAAAATCGGTGTACAATTGACGAAGATATAGGCGGGCGTACAAAACATACATACATTAATCATTCATTTCAAATAAATAACAGGAGAAGGAATCCTTTTCACGTATTTACATTTCCGCTCAGCAATCCGCGTGCACTTTGTAAATTTCTTCTAATGTAGAAACGTTAAACAAATTGCGGGACACGAAAAAGCCATTATTTTTTACTCAAGAGTTGTAGGTATTACGGATATAAGGTTTACGTGCGACCGCGAATACAACACAACGCTCTCAGTGTGTAATCTAGATTTATTGGAATATTTTAACTTTATTTTTGTCGTTTTTAAAGTACATTTTTATCATTCCACGCTTTCAAATGACTCCCTCGAGGTTTATGATTCACTGCTTTTTTAATACGTGTCGTCAAACAAGCGTTTGGAGAACCAGACGTTAAATATACACTACGCTTACATGAATAAATACTCTCTTAGACTACTCCTATATGATTAGTACGTTGAATTTATTAATTTATTTAATAAGAACCATCAACAGAATAAATGTTGTAATGTTTAATGTTGAAATATGTTTAATCACTATCGTTTAGTACTAACAGAAATACCCAAATATTTTTAGGTATAAACATATGAGTATGTCTTAAATGGCTAATATTACTATTTCTCGTTTTACTTCTGATATGTTGCTGTTTCTGGAAGACGAAAAATGTATAAATGTAAAATACGTAGGTAAGACGCGACAAAAAAGTTAAAAATAATTATTTGAATCAATCATAACAGCTCACATAATGTTTCATTTTTAGTTATGTAAAAAATATAATGTTTAATTTTTTTTTTTTTTATTTCGAATAAAGAAAAATTGTATGCAAAGAATAGAAAATTTTGATCGTTGATAAAGGTTGAACGTTTAATATCCGGGTTATCTTCTGTAAAATGACCTCCTTTATTTTTCGTACTTTACTAGGAAAATATTAAAAAACCATTTTCGTGATAAACTCTGACACTATAAATAAAAAAGTTGGTAAATTAATCATTGCTTATAAACTATAATCATTTCTACGTTAATATGTGTATTACTATATATGTAATAGAGTTTGTATTCATAATATAATGTTAACAAATACTTGCTCTATATTTTTAAGGTCTGCTTAAATAGTACTAAGGCCTTTTGTAATAGTCACCGAGGCGTGTTAAGCGAAGATTAAGTAATTACTTACATTTTTTGTTGATAGCCACACAGCTATTATTTTATTACGTTTTAACATGCACGCCTTTACATTAAACTCGTTTACGAAAAAAAAATCTAAAACATTTTGTATTATGAAATTTTTACTGTTATATATTTATAGTTAAATTGTATCCAATACCTGCTATATTTAACATATGATTTAAAAACAGTTAAATTAATCAATAATAATGAAAAAAATCTATATTAAAAACACAAACTTCGTGTAAAGTTTACGAACAAAATCTCTGGAAAATAAATGAAATAATAAAATGTAATAATTACTCGTTTGTTAGTTTGCAAGGTAGAAAAAACGTCATTCGGTTCATTAATAAAAACTCTAAAAGTAATAACTAGAACGTAATGACTAATCAGACAAGGGCATAAAAAGTATAGAAATATACGCAAAATACGTATAAAATCACATTACTTGTACTAATATCGCTCTATTTCAACGCATTTCTTCCCAACACCCAATAAAATACACTTGCGGCGAACTAACTTATCACGTTCATCATTTTTATTACAGACACTTTTGAGATATTGGCGTTACTGTTATAGTACTGGCTTAGTAGAATTCATTAATGTATAAACTCGTATATATTTGCCATGGTATAATATTGTAGTATAAACTGCTTTCGTTATACAGTACAGCTTACAGTTATACCGCTCTGGGGTTTGGGGCTCGATTCTCAACCCCAGTCTAGTCGTAATGTACGAGTATAATTAAGTATATATGTGTTATTTACACAATATTTATTACAACGTAAACATATAGTATGTAACAATATCAGCAGGCTATTTGTTACTCATGATGAAGGCATTGATTTAACATCTTTTGAAATTTACAATCGTGAGTATTCTAAATATTATAATTTATGAACTGTAAATAAAGAAAAAAATAATACCTACACTATTTGTATGAAACTTGATGTATTTTAATAAGTTATTTTCGTCTGACGAACTACGCGTTTAACAATAACTGAACTCGTCTATGTTTTCAATTAATTTATTCTATCTGTTTTCGTTTGTATATAATTAATAATAATAACAATATTTATTATTATTACTATTATTATATATTTCAGATTTACATCCAATAAATTGTTAGTAATATTTGAAAACTTAGAAACTAATATTACTTCAACAGACTGTAATAATTTGGTTTTCTGCTAATCTGCTCCCACCGATAGATACATCAATGGCGAGTCCCACCGTCCAAAAAACAAGTAATAATAAGTTAACTAACTTATTTATATACATGTATGCAAGTATATACATGTAATCTTAAAACTTCTGAAACAATTTTCATTGTGTTCAATCTGCAAATACAATGAAAACGATTTTATACAAAATCATTATTAAAGTATTTGTAAATATTATTCAATAAAGTATGTTGAAATCGTTTAATTAGCTTACAAAATAGAATATTTTATACACTATATAACGTGTTATTAAAACTGGCGTCCAATCTAACATTTGTACCTTAGTCTAGTGTCAATGACCAAGTCACCTGACTTTTACAGTTAAATTGATTCATCACATCAGCATATCGCAGTCCACTACTGGAGATAGGCCTCCACAAGTTCGAGCCAAAAATGGAGTGAAGTCATGTGCTTTGTCCATAGTCACCACGCTGGACAGGCGGGTTGGTGACCGCAGGGCTGACTTTGTCGCACCGAAGACGCTGCTGCCTATCTTAGGCCTATGTATTTCAAAGCCTAAAATTGGCCTAAAAAGGCTTAAATTTATTATTTATGACCAATTTTCCCATGTCTTTTCAAATGTTTTTTTTTTTTTGAGGACGCCAGATTAAGAATACGTTGTATATATTAGAAAATATTATATTATAAGATTTAAATAATTTAAATGCCAAAGTTAGTTTCTTTATCTCAGATTGTGTTACGTTTTTAATTAATCTAAGCCACATATGTTAGTGAATTTAATATAGAGATTGACTGGATAATAGAGAAAGATATATACTACTTGTTTTACATAGATATATATCTTGTTAGGGATGAAAAATTTGTTGAAAGATCATCTGATAATTTTAAAGTAATGAAATATTAAAAAGAAGTAATTAACAAAATAAACTGCAGTAGTTTTTTTTTGGATATAAAACTTATTTTTATTGATTACTCAATATAAAATAAAAATAAATACTCTTCCAAACTGAATGAAATAAATTTCTCTTTAACTTTCGAATAGTCTTTAGAAACGAAGACGGTACCTCAGCTGATTTCAATTTTACATTTTATGATTTGTAAAAAAAAACATAAATTCTGAAAGATGTTTTCTATCAAATGCTGTTTAATTACTCCGGAAAAAACAACTCAAAACCATTATCTTAACTCTTTACAAAAAATGCAAAACAAATGATAATCATTAGTTGCATAAAATTTTATTATGCTATTAGTTGTTAATTAACTCACGAACATGTTTGAGCACCAGACAAACACAATTTAATATGTATTAACTTGATTAATTCAGCCTGTAACATCCCACTGCTGGGCTTCCTTCTCCATTTAGGAACAGGATTGGAGCTTAATACACCTCGCTGCTCCACTGCGGGTTGGCGGATATATTATGACTAACGATCGCTATCGTTTACTTATGATAACAACCGGGACCGACAATGTATTAACTTACATTATATAAAGAAAATTATATAATAATAACGCTTCACACCCAACGGATAGTAGGAATAAAATTATGTATATTATAAAACAAAATTTTATTTACTTTGCAAGTTTCTTTACAATAACGACCGATCTGGTGTAGTATAGATCGTGTGAAAATTCCGTTAACACTGATGATCGCGGATTCACTTCTCATACGGTGTAAAGATCTGTATTTAGGTTTTTCTACTTTTTGTCTTCATGTGTTTCTCTACTTAATGTCAGAAAACACGTCCCGTTAATAGAGAGCCTGGTTGTTACCATACACACACAATATAAAATGTTTCCTCTCTTCTTTGGTAATTATGCGCATGTCATATTCGTATGATGATATCATTAAATGTCATTAAATGTCCAATCCTTTTTTTACACGGTAGTGTAGCTTGTGTCCATCAATAGAACATAAACAAGATGTTTTAGTGTCATTCAATTTAATTCTAAAATAAATATTCTTATTCATTGATAAAACGTAGTCGAAGTGTCATAAAGCGAATTCGCTTACGACGCGAAATCCGAAAGTGTTAAATTTAAAGTCAACGGACACGTTAAAATATGATGAGAGCGATTTTAAAATTGGACTCGACTCCACAATCAAATTATGTAAATTTCATCCATCATATTTTATTGTCGAACATAAATTATGGTTGGCTGAAATCATGACGTGATCGATTTTTTATTGGCGAACCGAGTCAACAAGGGCTGAGCGGGGAATATATATCGCCTTTTCGCCTCCAGGTAAAAACCGACCTACCCTTAGTTAATTGGTATCTGTAATAAAACAGGAAGCCTGTCTGTTTGTAACGTTATTAAAATATTGCGAAGTAATTTGTCAAGTTTTAAAACAATATCCGGCTCATTATAAAACGTTGCGTGTCAAAATATATGTTGCTAATCTTTCTAATTTTTATTGAAGTGAATTTATGTGTATACTGGTATACTTTTAATAGATTAGCGTGTGTAATGTGTATAATAGTCCCGCTCAAATCGAATCTGAAGAATAAAATACCTTACACTCGTAAATATCGAAAATAGTAAACAAGCGTATTCTGTCAAAATCACAATACGTACATAATTATATCTACAAAATACATCAGATTAATCTATCTATCTATCTATCTAACCTGTCACTCGTATTAATACAATCGTACTTTTTTTTTACTTTTAACCAAATGTTTGCACTGTGACCAATACGTTCAGTTTTGGGACTATTAACACAAGACTTTAAATTTTTATGTAATTTATCTACCATCACCTTGAATAAAATAAATACATCAATCAATTAAAAGTATTATAAACTAAAAAAATAATACAAATCATTTATAAAATAATAAATAATATTTTTCTTATCTACACACTTTACTCACGAAGCGATAGCACACAACAACTAAATAAGGATGTCATAAAAATTATATATTCTTAGAAGCTGGTCTGAAACGAGGACTAAAACCTCAGCAGTCTAGGCGGAAGAGACTGTCCGGGGCAACGAAGGCTCCAGTTACCGCAGAGGACAACAGTTAATTACAGAAAAATGCGGAAAATGCATGTAATTGACAGTTTAGAACCATAAGAAAACGAGTGAGACCGCCTTGAAAATATTGTAATAACTGCTTCTCATTGTCGTTTTGTACACGTCTTGTTAGATCATAAAATGCAGCCTCTCTCTATTTACATGTATTTATTAGTTGTGCGTGCGCTTAGGTAAACCTATTTGCGGCTGCGGTTAAGATGTTTACATGGTGCAATGCTTAAGAATTTCTCTTATATATTACTTTATTATAAAATTTAGATTTTTAATTTTTATTCTAGGCATTTTAAATATCATATCAAATATTGACTGTTCCTTCCGTTCTAAGTTTAGATTTATAGACCAACTACATCTAGATTTATAAGTCTACATAAAGTTATTTAAACTTCTTACATAACATCTCGAAATTAAAAGATTGAATTTACTTAGGTATTAAGCAGTAAGTGGTCAATCAAATACACTACCTCTACTGTCTTCTTTATGAATATTTCTTTTATTCATACATGAAGAATTTAAACATAATTTACTATAACCACAACTTTAAACGACATATTGAAATCTGTAAATCAATCACACATGTATCGAAAGACAATAGCATAACGAAATTTCGCGCAAAAATTATGATTGCAAACATTTTCTTAAGAGACATTGCGCTACTCAAACTTATTACACAACGCCTTTGACATAAATCAAACAGTCACAGAAAATAGGGTGTGAAGAAATATAAGTTAAAAGAACGGCAGTAACGTGGAAGTATGGCTTCTAAGTAAATAAATTGATTGAATCGAATGTTGTCACGAATATAGCATTTAGATTAGTTATTGTCGTGAGTTGTGACTTTTTACAGAACATATTTGTATTATTCATACTTCTTATAACAGGTTCTTATTATCGTATTTGTAATAAAATACCATTGTTACTAAAATGAGAATTATGAACGTATGGTTAATCTAGGTACTTATTTTGTTAAGTATAAGGTATTGAGAGGCATCCATAAAAAACTTCGATAAAGAAATCTTTCATAAATTAAATGTAAATTTCACTTCTCTCAATAAGGAGAAAAGTATGGATTTTAATCTGTTACGAAATTCTACTGTGAATCGGCGGATAAAAAAGTCTCGAAATTTCAACACATGCAGGTTCGTCCCAATGTTTTCATTCACTACCAAACCCTAAATGAATTTTTAGTACACTTAAAGTACAAGAAATAGTGATGCTTTAAATTTGGAATATCTATGACAGCCGGTTTATGAAAAATTATAAATAATTGAAAAATATCATTTTTTATAAGAAAATCAAAAACAGTTTTTTTTTTTCTTTTTACGTTTTTATACCTATTACTATAAAGATAAATGAACTATAATATATAAGACATAGAAATGAACTTGATTGACATTTATACGAAGATATCAAAGAAATCAATCGTCTCGAATCAAAACTCAATGTCATTAATGATACAAGGGTTCAAAGAGTGCTTGACAGATCCACTTAAGAATTAGACGTAATCCTATTGTGTAAATGGCAAGCTATTACGATACCGTGGCGAAATGTGACAAGCCATCAAACAAAACTTCGCGACACTTTCTCTCGAAGTATTCGCCGGCACGCGTTATAAAATTTAAAAGTAAAAGTGTCACTTACGAAACTGGTTTCTAACCTGACTTTAATAGGACAAATTATGCGTGAGCGAAATATGTAAAAAAAAAACATGAATTAAAAACAAAAATAAGTATTCTAATTACTTAACAATTTGAGTTACAGAAATGATTGATGATAAAGAAAATATATTAGATAATAAAAAAATATGTGCGAATTCATTGAAAAACAAACTTAACTTGGTTTTTTTTTTAATTTGGCTCAAAATTGAACAAAATTTTCATGTGAAGTAATAATAAAATAGAGGAACCTGTAAAACAGTCAACGAATAGTATTAACATTCCTGTAGATAATTAATTTTTACAATGATAGCTACCCCATTACTATATTACTCATTAATGTAATATTATTAACTTACGATTATAACAAATAATTGAAACAGATATTTTTAAATAACAGAAAAGGTATATAACTTTACTATATAAAGGCTGTATGATGATTGAATAAGTCATTAAAATTACTACATACTCATGAAAATAATAATATTGTTAAAGGCATTCCTTCGATTCTTTACAACTATTTAAATTGAAAAATCTTGTATGATTTATCGTTAACCTACATACTCAATGTTTCTTAGAATCTAATTAAAACTTTAATTTTATTACGCATGAATCAAGAGAATTTATAACTTTAAACCAACTCGTGACTACTATAGATAAATCCCCATCAAAATATGGAGCAGAAATTCTATATCTATTTTAACAGCAAAAACTCCTACTTAATAAATAAATATAAATAAACAATACATATACATCATGAAAGCTTAAAATATATAACCTTACGAGGTAACATATCATAATCACATTAATGTAATTACCATTTTCAAATGAAGGCAATTATTATTATCAATGCACTTATCTTTGCAATTAGATTTTAGTGAATTTGTTGTCTCATTAAATTTTAAACGCCTTTTCCACTTCAACAACTACAATTACGTGAAATTATCAAATGGAACAATTGACAGCATAATTTCAAAAGACTTTAATTTATTTCGAATGCAGAAGTCCAGATTATTGCATCAAAAACGATTAAAAAATATATTTTGTGCGTGACCTTTGAAATAGAAAAGTCGGCCTTCACGCTGACTGAACAAGAATTAAAATCATTTTGCTCGTATTTTTCAATTATTATTACTGCACAGTCGTAGGAAAAGGAAGTAATGTATGAAATTACTACTTTAGCTCAAGGCGATAGTAGATCATAAGCTGATTATTATATTAGAAGATTAAGGGGTATAATGACTATTTTAGTTGATACTATTGTCTATTTACACACAGTTTCTTTGTAGTTGTTTTTGTATCAAGACCTTGTATGTGATCACTGTTTCTCTAACAATGAATTAATAGAACAATTTTTATGTGTTTGACATGACATGACACGACATATGTACACGTCATATTATTAAGTGTGTGTCAATTAAAGCAAAAACAAGTTCTATTGATTATATTTTTATTAAGTTATTTTATATTTTTGCCATGTTTTGATTTACATCTATCTTTAAAGAACATTTAAATGTCTTCACAACGTTAACACGTTCCGCTTTCTGGGTAGCCAGTAGTAGTATAACTCCACTGCCCTGAGTGACAAAGTGATGTTTCATAGTCTGCTTACTTAGTTCAAGACCAAACACAGTAATAAAACTATTAAAATTTAACTAGTTCCATGTAACACCGCGGTCTAATATAAACACGATTCAGCCTGTAACCACGGCTAGGCATGTGTGGCCTCTTTTTCCATGTAGAAGAAGGATCGGAGCTTAATCCACCACGTCGCTCCACTGCGGGCTTACGGATATATTCCCTAATATGTGTAACGATCGCTATCATTCATCATCATCATCATTACAGCCTTTACAGTCCACTGCTGGACATAGGCCTCAACAAGTTTACGCCAAAAATAACGTGAACTCATTTGTTTTGCCCATAGTCACACCGCACGCACGTCAGTCAGTTTATTGTTACAAAAATATATTTTGAAGTTTTAAAGCTACCTCGTCATAAATATTTATCTCATTTAACTTCATACTTTTGTAACCAGTATTGAGTCACAATTAGATGTGTGCACTGATCTTTACGTGGTTGTAATAACCATCAAACTTGACCTTGGAAATATATTTTAATGCGACCTGAGGTCAGCTGTAAAAGGAATTGTAATTTATTAAAAGTACATGATTAACATACGCTGCATGATGTCAGGCTAAGATAGTTTCTTATTACGCTTACACGCATTACAAAAATAAGTGGTTCCTATTAAGAAAACATTGCAGAATTAAGATTATTGTATAATTTACGAAAAAAATATTTAAGAGCTTTTTTGCAAATATAACGCAAATTCAAATAAGAAATAGCCTATAAAAAAGGACCGTTAACACATCTTTAACTAATCATTGTTATTCAATCTGAAAACTGACCTAAATATCTTAGAAAAAACTGGTGACCGAAGTTGTGAAAATGCAAGGGTCAACGGACTCGTGGTCAGACAAATTGCAAGGAACTGAGCCGTAACGGCCGAAACACTATCCATCAGCTGTCCTAGGACTATGAACGAACTTGACATCTCATGAAAGGTGAATCACATAGCTTTATTTTGACTACGTCTACTTTCACTCTATAGGTAGTGTTTTTACTTTGACGTTTTTATAGCAAAGAAAAAATGTATGTCAAATTTTCATTTATACGTTTAGATTGAGAGATTGTGAAAAGTGTAAAAATAGCGCGATTAATTTCGCCAATGTCACGTAGAATGTAGTAGACATAACAAAACATAACTAAATCATAAAATTACCCAATTAATAATGTCAAATTAAACGCAAAGAAATTGAAATATTTGTAAATGACATTACATTATTATAATAGCGTGGCAAATCGTTTCATATAAAATTTTATTACTATAACCAATATAAAAAAAAAGTTAGGAAATAAAAATGCCAATAAAAATAATTATTAGGCTTGAAATTTTATTTCAATATATTAAAATCAATGTCTCAGCAGCGAGCTATCGAAAGTTTCGATATGTTGCCTAAGAAACGGCACGCGCCGAACGGCAGTCCCTTGTTCTTGTATATTTTCATGCATCCGTGACTATAAAAGGCAATTTATAGAATCTATGAAATAAAAAAATAACATTTTTAACGGAACACTAAAAATCATTGCCGCCATAGGAAAGCGTACTCCGTGTCGTACTCCAATTTTGCCAGCTATAAAATTTCGCAAAACTCTTGGTTTATTATTATTGCGACATTCGACAACGATATTAGGCAAGCTTATGATTTTGTTATAATTTTAATTAACAGCTATTATGGTACGCAGGAAACTTAGAATTGCTTTGAAATGTACCATTAAACAAACGCCACGATTTACGTAAACTTTAACCTTGTAGACGTTATATGAAACCTACGTCGTATTATTGACGATTAATAATATGCTCCAAGTATTAATCAATGAGTCATATAGATAAAACTTGATTCATTTACAAATATGTTTTTATATTAAAAGTTTAATTACAGCATTTAACATCCGTTTTTTTAACTTGCTTTTATTTTTTTGTAGCATATATGTATATATGTATATATGTATATATGTATACTATAAAATTCTTAATAAAACAGTCCTTTTATATCTGTTTAATTTATATACAGTGAATACATTTTATGACCGTGTAATAAAGGGGATTAGCGTCATTAATGATATTAAAAAGAGGTAAAAACTAATTCTTAAATATACGAAGATAAATTTAAAAAATACTTCATCCACAACATTTCCGTCTGTTCCTAAGATAGACATCTTAATGTGAGTTTTGTCGGTAACAGCCAACTGATATAATTATTATCAATGTTTACTTTTATCAATGTAAATGTATAAATATTACATCCACACTCGGTGCATAGAACCCACAAATTTTCAGATGCACCACCAGATGTGCCAACAGGCTATTACTAAAAATGAATATGCTATACTGCTTTGTTCTGTCAAAGAAAATACGCAGTGAACGAAAACTAATACACAATGAGCACCTCTCAAAGTCTATTGAAATAATTTCGTAAATCCTTTAACATTGAAACGAAGGCAGCAAACAACCCCTGTATTCTCTGAAATCTATTCAGAAAACCGAGGAATTTCGTTACGTCTCCAAACTTTCAATCAGAGTCAAATTATATATATATATTACTTTTAGGCTCTTAAGATATTCGAGGTGAATATTAAAATGGAATTTCATTGTCGCTAAGTATTCGGGGCCTATTCGAGAAAACCAATACTTTCTTATAACTTAAGCCGTGGGATCTATGAAAAATTAGAAAACATTGTTATGAAAACTAATGGTTGGATGTTATTACGGTACCTACAGAGTATTTTGTACCTTTTTATCTTATGATACCTACAGAAAAATATATCTTGATAAATTTCCTTTTTCGAGGCATTTATATATTATTTATAGCAATTATTTTTCTTAATATGGTAGAATAGTAATTCTGAAAATTAAAGCTTTAAATTTCTTTAACTGAATGAATAAAACTTAAAAATAAATGTTTTTATAAATATTTAAAAGATATTTGAATTTTTGTGACACTAAAAGTCAGACAGTCAGTCAGTTCAGCCTATTGTAGTCCACTGCTGCGCATAGGTCTCCCAAGTTCGCACCAGACATCCCACTTTTACGCAAGCATCGCCCATCCGCCACCGGCAATTTTATGTGGAACATTGGACCAGTTGGCCGGAGAACGTCCCACACTGCGTTTCCCAACAAGCGGTTACCACTCTAGGACATGCCATATATTCGCCGTTGACTTTGATGCCTCCAGCGTAGTACATCGGTGGATGATGTTTCTCCTCCGCTAATTTGAGCTTCTCCCTTAATGGTCCTTGAAAAACCTTTAACCCCTCATATTTTGCTCTATAAAAGTTGTAATATCTCTCGTATTAGCAGCAGAGGTGGATGCGTATAAGTTTCCAAATCCTCCTGGAAACCTTTTGATCCAAGGCTACGGGAGAAATTTTGCACTGCTTCGTTGACTTCGTTGCCGGAAAGTGCCTGCGACCCAGCATTCGACCATCTTCACCACGTTGTCGATCATCTCGTCCACTTCACTAATGGTTTCCAGCGAATCAAATCGATTTAGGAGTTCCAGTTGGAACTGCTAGAAGCCACATAGTATTTGAGGCAGCGTAAGCCAGAGAGTAGATTAAATTACTTTGATGCGAAATGATATATAAAAATAATATTATTATTGTTTTAGTATTTTTTAATATATATATACTCACGCCTCTTTCCCGTAGGGGTAGGCAGAGACCACTTCTTTCCACTTGCTACGATCCTTACATACTTGTTTCGCTTCATCCACTTTCATTATTCCCTTCATACATGCTCGTCGGTTTAGGGTACTCTTGACCTGGCCTTTTTTCAAGACGTCCCCGATTTGGTCTTGAAATGTCCGCCTAGGTCTACCCCTTCCAACACTTTCACTCACACTCGCCTTATACACTTTTTTCGTCAGTCGTTCTTCATTCATTCTCTCGACATGACCAAACCATCTCAGCATACCTTTCTCAATTTTTGTCACTACATCTTCTTTCAGACCACACCGTTTCTTTATCTCACTATTTCTCATCCTATCACTCAGTTTAACTCCTATCATACTTCTTAACGCTCTCATCTCAACTGCATTTATTCTGCTTTCATGTCTCTTCTGCCATACCCAACTTTCACTTCCGTACATGAGTGTCGGAAGCAACACCTCCTCATGCACAGCCAAACGAGCCTTTTTAGACACCTTCCGACTGCTCATAAAGGAGTTCAAAGCTCCGTTCACCATGTTTCCTGCATTCACTCTTCTTTCAATATCACTCTCACACTTTCCATCTCTTGTAAACTTCGAACCCAGATACACAAACTCATTCACCTGTTCAATTTGTTCATCTCCAATCACGATATTACAGTCTGTCACTACCTCATCTCTTTCAAACACCATCACTTTCGTCTTCTTTACATTCATCTTCATTCCCTTTCTAACAAAAGCTCCACTCATAGCAGTTACCATCTCCTGCAACTCCTCGGCCGAGGGCGCAAGTAATACTTGGTCATCAGCATAGAGAAGACATTTGACGAGTAACTCACCCATTCTCAACCCACTTTCATTCTCTTTTAACTCTGTCAAGCAATTGTCCATGAACAAGCTAAACAGCCACGGTGACGCTACACATCCCTGTCTAACACCTTTTTCGATATTAAACCATTCAGTGTATGCCCCGTTTATCCTCACACAAGCACTAGAATCCCTATAAAGAGATTGTAGTGCTCGCATGAGTGCTCCGCTCACACCGTACACGGACAATGCTGACCACAATTCATTCCTCACCACTCTATCATAGGCCTTTTCCAGATCCACGAACGCGCAATAGACCTTTTTGTTTTTTGCTAAAAACATTTCGGCTATGCACCGCAAAGAAAAGACCTGATCCGTACATCCCATTCCCTTTCTAAATCCCGCTTGTGCATCCCATACTTTTTCATCTGTTTCATTCATAACCCTTTCAATCAACACTTTCGCATACAATTTACCGACGACGCTGAGAAGGCTTATACCGCGGTAATTTATGCAATCCTGCCGTGACCCTTTTCCCTTATACAACGGCACGATTACGGCTTTGCACCAGTCTTCCGGTACTTGCCCATTTCGCCAGCACAAATTGAAAAGGCAGTACAGCTAGCTAGCCACTATACCCTGTCCAGCCCTCAGCATCTCGACGGTGATCCTGTCATACCCTGCAGCCTTACCTAATCTCATACTTTTCAGCGCTTTCACTATTTCATCCATGCTTATCTCACTTTCATCGACATTTATACTACTCTCAATGCAAGGTGCCGGATGTTGTACCTGCACTTCCTCTCTTTCAAACACACTTTCAAAATACTCTTTCCATCTCTTTAACACACATTCTTCTCCATTTATAACGCTCCCATCTTGACTCCTGATTGTGCTCAGCTCCGAGGGAGAAATTTTTCCTCTGGCTGTTTTGATGGATTTCCAGAAAAACTTAATGTTTGACTGGAAATCTTCAGTGAGCCTCCTATCAAAATCATCCTTTCGTTCTTCTTTCTTTCTAGACACAACTTCTTTCGCTACTGATTTCAATCTTTTATACTTCGTTCTTGCTTCCTTTACCTCGTCATCCGTTGCCTTTTGAACCTTTTGGTTAGCTTTTGTTGCTAACCAATCCAACCACGCTTTCTTCTTTTCTTGCACAGCCTTTTGTACATCTTTATCCATCCACACATTATAGTTCTTTCTTCCTTTCCTTCTTTTAGCTACCCCGCACACCTCAATAGCACTATTCACCACCCCTTTCTTAAAAGTCTCCCACAAATTCTCAATCACCCCTATCTCTTCTATGCCTTTAAAACTTTCTTTCAGTTTCTCTACATACTCATCTTTCTTTTCTTTTCCTTGTAGATTTTCCACTTTTATTCTGGCTAAAACACTCGTAGGCTCGGCCCCTCGGTGGCGCCATCGTTTAAAGAGGCCACATATTCGGGCTATGACCAGGAAGTGGTCTGTGTCGAGACCAACACCGCGGTATGCCCGAGTGTCAAGCACTTTCCTTCTCAGTCTTTCATCCACAATTACAAAATCGATCATACTTCTAGACTCACCCTCATCTCTTGTATACAAATGGATCTTTTTGTGTTCAAACATTGTGTTGACCACGCAAAGATTCCATTCCAAGCATACTTCAAGCAGACTTCTCCCATTGTCATTCACTCTTTCGTCCCCAAACGTACCCAGAACTCTTTCATACCCATCACGCTTTACTCCAACCCACCCATTAAAATCCCCTAACATTACGATCCGTTCATTTTCTCCGCATTTACTCAAGACCTCTCTCATGCTATCCCAAAATTCCTCTCTCTCTTGTTGGTCTTTTAATGACCCACCTCCGCGCAGATCCGTCGGTGCATAGACCCCAAGGATAAACAAGCGAGTGAGTCCGACTTTCAACCTAATCCAGAGGAGTCTTGGGCTTACACATTCATGCTCCATCACACATTCAACCTTTCGAGAGGAAAGGATCACACCAACTCCCTGACGGGCTCGGCTGGTTTGGGGGACTCCCGACCAGTATGCCGTGTAGGGTCCATGTACCGTGGTGTCACACCCTTTCCTCTTGGTTTCATTCACGCACAAAATATCTATGAATCTTTCATCCATCATCTGACATACTTCATCTACCTTACCATCCATTCCTCCTCTTACATTCAACGTAGCGAAGCGGCTCTCCATGGGCCGCTTTTCGCCCCCGCGAGAAACGAGACGTGATGGGTGGCGAACCACACCGCCGCCATTTTTGTGAATAAAATTTTTTCGGTTATCCATTGCGTTCCCACGAGTAGCTAGGGAAAAGTTTGTCCACCCTGGCAGAGCCCCGCATGCCAGGGTAAGGCTGGCCTTATTCTGGGTCGCCCGGTCCCAGGGCAATATGGCACGCTTACGACTAGGCTTGCCCCTAGCCATGCATCCATCCGCGCGGCAGACGTTGGATTGGCGGGGAGGGTAGGAATAGGGAAAGGGAAAGGATAGGTGGTGTGAAAAGGGAAGATTGGTAAGTTAGAGTGGGAAAATAGGAAATGTAGGATATTACCACCCCGGAGTGCAAGAGATAGGGCAGTAATAGCTAGGGAAGCCGGGGTCGCATACCCGTATACCATACCACAACTACCGGACAGGTAAGTCGGGATGAGTATCCCATGACCAATTTTTTAATAATATTTAGACGCATACAAAGAATATTATGTCAAGCAGGTGTCCTATGCCTGCATGACCTTATTTACTAAAGCTATTATTATGTTTATAATGACATTAAGTTAGCTTTTTGTTATCGATATATGAATCTTACGATTGACGATGTGGCCTTAATTTATATTGACCTACGACGTAGAGGTCACGCTGAGAATAATTAAAATAATGAAGCAAACTGAAATTAGGTATAGAACGGGTCATTGTAATCTTAAGGTCTGAGCACACTAATGCGACAAAGAAATAAAAGGCTAAATAATTATATGGTATGCACTTAGAAAATGAAACTGAAAGTAATATTTAAAATTATTAGAACGAAGATAGAGAAAAATTACTACCATAGAAGGCGAAAGTTATTTATTCTAAGTTAAACTTTGTGTTCAAATGTCTTCTGTACGTTGTAGCTTAATTTCATATGTTTATTTTTTTTTAACATTAACATAAAATTTATTGAATGTATAGCTAATAAAAAACCACGATTATTTATAATACAACTAGCTGTGCCCGCGGCTTCGCCCGCGTTGAAATCAGTGTGTCACAAAGTTTTCCCGGCAAACTTCCAGTGAAACTCTCATCAAAATCTTCTTAGCCGTTCCGTAAACTTTCCTCTTGAATCGCATGAAAATCTGTTCAGTAGATTTTGAGGAAATCGATGACATACACTTTTGGGGGCATTGTTTTATAATACACTAACTGTTGCCCGCGACTACATCCGCGTGGTTATGAAGATATGCATTACTATTAAGATGTTTAACGCATTTTTTTTTTTATTTCAATCACTTGAAATGCTTATTACTCTGAGTAACTTTTTAAAAGGCACAATTTAGTATAATTTAATAGTTGTTTTTATAAAACCTCTCTATGCACCACATTCTTAGTTTTATTTTCAGGCTGTAGTATAAATAATCTATCGACGAACTTATAGCTGTTGTATATGTTTCATACAAACTATCAACCCCAATTAAACCCTCTTAGCGGTGGAATATCGCAAAATCCATTCTTAGCGGACGTCTACTAACTATAATCTACCTCTCTACCAAATTTCATCTTTATCCATCCTGGATGGATGGACCCTCCAGCAGTTTCTGGGTTCTCGTGATGAGTGAGTCAGTGACCCTTCTCTTTTATATATATTTTACGATTACGATGCATTATTTGGACACCTCCTCACCATCTTTAGAGCATACTATAAATCATGGGACTTTCATACAAACTTTCAAACCCCGTTTTATCCCCTTAGGGGTTGAATTTCGTAAAATCCGTTCTTAGCGGATGCCTACGTCTTATAAGGAGCCTACTTGCCAAATTTCAAGTTTGTAGGTGTTATAGTTTCGGAGATTTCGTGATGAATGACCTTTCGCGTTTATATATATTATAGATAACGCACACAACTCAGATTAAAATTATAATTGAATAAGGAATAAAAATAAAAATATTTTTAAACACTCACAGAAAAAGTTGTGGTCAACTATGACAATACTCTTTTGTAATGATTGTGTTTCACACATTATTAATTATTCTTTGTTCACAGGTAAGTTCCCGTAAACGTCGACGCTAACACATTACAAGCCTTTATTTTAACGTAAGTATAGTGTCCCTTCCTGGCTGTTCAGAAGCCGGCAGGCAAGAAGTTCGACTCCAACTCTGAGCAGATATATCTTACATATTGTCGAATAACTGTTCCGGATCTAGGAGAATGCCATTATGGGTTTACCCACTGTGCTCCAGAGACCACATAAAGCCGTCTGCTCCATTTGTTATCGTAAATACTTGATAGCGATCACTACTCATAGTAGGATCATTATTCGACAATAAGCATTGGAACAGTAAGGTAAATTAAGCTTCAATCCTCTTCTTATATCGAAAAAAGACCCTTGAAAAGAATTTGGGTATTTATAGGCAGATAGAGCTAAAACTTGAATAATCTAAAATATAAATAATTTGTCACCACTGAACGCATGGTGTTAAGTCACGCAGGTTTGTTCATAGCTTAAATCTATTTGCGAAAGTTTTGTTAAGTCTAGAAGAATTTAAACGCTCTTTAACGCTACACAGCTCGTTAAGTTCAGCTTTGTTTCTCTTTTCAAAGACAGTGGGTTCACGTTAGAATTTTCTTATGAAAGAGAATATTTGAAATTTAATGTAAATAGACAATTAGCTTTGCGTATTTTGATGGAATAACCTTACCATTGAAAGCATTTCAAAGACGTTTCTAGACATGATTATATAGACACAAAAGTATGTCGAGGATCTAATATATTTATTTCACTTCATTATACAACTATACAAAATACATTGCGCAAAAGGCGAATTGAAAGGAAATGTATGATTTTTTTATAGATGAAAAGAAACTAAAAAATTTAACAACACTGGCATGTATTCTCGTCATAATGCAAAAGTCTCTCTACCCCTAAATTACATTGCTTTATTCGTTTAAGACGATATCCTTTGAGACATAGTGACTAGCGGGATCGTCTTGAGACGATCTCGTCCCGAGATTGCTCGCCCGAGGTGAAGGAAGTCTCTTTATTAATATACACCACAGCCGACATCCTTAATAACCAACTTGAAGAAAACTACGCTATAGACGCGTCTCGTATCCCCTCATTTCCTCAAAGTTAAACAAGTAACAGTTTATTACTAGACGAGAATTTCTAGAACAAATTCCTTTGAATAACGCTACTTCAACCTTTCATAAATGAAATAAATGCCGTTAAAAACCAACTTGACGATCGCAAATATCGTTATTACCGAACAAAAGTTTACGGCCCATAAAAGTTACGTATATATGTTTTATTTAACTTCTGTAAGCATATTTACATATGTGAAGCTATAGTCGTTGAATATTAATAGAGACTTGTATATATGATAATTATGTATGCAAACAGTAATAGGCAAAAATAACTTCGTCAGTCCCTTTTGGAGTGCTGAGAGTTCGTTCCTTCTTATTGTCACGAGACAACAAGATGCTTTTTCCTTTTCGAAACTTATATATACATATCTGAATTCAATTTTAATTAATGACATCGCTTATAACTTATAAAGATCTGATTAACGCTGACTTTCATGCAAGACGTATTTTTAAGTTTTTAATGGTCGAGAATATACTGACGATTTTAAAAGAGTAAATGTTGATTTTCTGACGAATTCTTCTTAGCTGAACATTTTATCCGAATCGGTGTTAGTTTCATATTAACCTTTTACCACCGACATAACTTATTTATCACGTAGTTACCGACGTGAGTTCACAGCTATATAATTTTGTAAATATAATTAATAATATTGTTTACATAACATTGTATTTATTTATTTTTTTGTATATAAATCAGCATATTTAAATAAATAAGTGCCAAAAATATGAATCATTATTTATTAAATTTTTAAAACGATAAAAACTTGTTGCTCTTACTTTTTGAGGAAATACGCTTGTGATCAGTAATAATTAAATTTATTATCAAATAACAAAATAACAAGTTCAAATTGTAATAAGGGTTTGAGTAAATATAAATAAATAAAAAATAGCTTAGGTACATGTTTGATACAAAACTAAAAATCTGACAGAAGTTACACATTATACCTACAGACTCAGCGCATATTTTTTAGCAATTATCCTGATGGGATGATTTCCTTCTCAAATTTAAAGGAAAAAGGAAAAAGTTTATCTTTTTTTATTACTGAAATTTAAAATTCTTCTTGTTCACCTGCACGAGGGTCTGACACATAAAATATCTTAATTAACCTACATTTATAGTATAAACTTCTGTTTTATTTATTTTTTGCCCGCGATCGTCCATGATATGGCATTTTATAGACATTCAAACATGTAAAGCAAATTATCAATTATAATTATAATTAAAAAAATTACGTAAACTACACGCTATGTCACAACTACTCTACCCGTTTACGAAGTAGGTTCTACTCAACTCGAAGGTACCGAGAGGCTCAGGGCGGAGGCACGCCGACAGCAGTACAATTTATGAGGTTCGACAGCCGCAACGGTCTGTATGAAAAATAAATATTTTTATGACAGCAGAATAAATGAAAACATAGTACTAAAGCGCTTTAATATCGAAATTAATTTAGTATTTTTTTTTTCGTTGTTGTAACACTCAACAGTTATTTCACAACTAAATCCAGAGCCACAAATCTCAAACGATCAATGTTTAACCATTGAAACGTGTCTGGTCGAAGGCAAAGGAAAGTCACCATGAACGAATACAAAAATCCGTTTTCTAAGCATCTTGCAAAACAAATCTGATCGACACCAGAAACAGGCGATCTTATGTAACTTTTCGTGATAATAAATCCCCAGGTTTCCCGTGTCGACTTACTTTTGTTGCGTGTGCTTTTAATGTCTACGATTTCAACTTTATTGTTACAAGTATCATCTATTCACACGTGATGGCTTGATAAAATTATTATCTTGCGGCTACGAGCAGTCTCATTTGTGTCAGTTATTATGTACGACGGGCTTTAACTCAGCTTTATAATTACAATTACACAATCAAGACAGAATGTATTAAAGTGACAAAAAAAAAACAATTACAAACGTATTTGACACCATGTTGTAATTAAAATAAATTGTGTTTATATTTTTATAAAGGTTAAATAGGCTTGCGAAGTTGCTCACATACGTTCACATTTTTAGGAATATATAAATAATAAATATTACTTTTTGTTTGCTATATGGCCTTTATAAACATTTTTAATGAACGAAAACCGAATTTTTGACCGCTATCACAATTTCTACAACAAATACACCAATTTATTGTCTTAATAAATTGTGCCAGAATTTTTCAAAAAAAACTTAAATTTTTAAGGTAATTTGACGTAATATCCAGGCTTATTGTGAACTTTATTTGTGAACTATGTAACCCTCAGACTATTTACAAGACGATATTTAAAAAATCTTCTAAGTAATAAATAATTGTGTTTGCTCGCAATCGAAAAAAAACCGACTTCAATTATATCGATAAGTAATACAACATAGATAAACGAAAAAATAACCAAACGTAGGTCGAAGAAACTAAAAACGCATTATTAGATATAACTCGAAAAGTAGTTGTTAGATCCCAAATAAATTTAAATGGGACCAAATGACACGCCTTTCGATTGAATTTTTTTTTATCGTAATCGGTCCACGCAGTCAAAAGTTCTGAAGTAACATACATAAAAAAAAATACAAACGAATTAAGAACCTCCTCCTTTTTTGGACGTAGGTTAAAAAGTATAAAGAAAATTGAACTACACGTTATTTAATTAAAATTTAGTTACACAATTCGACCTATATCCCTTTTCGATAAGTAAACTGAGTATGTTTCTACATTAACAACATTAGTAAAATATAATAAATAAACACAAACTCCTTCAAACTTGCAAATCATAAAAAGTAATTGAATCTCAATGGACTTCTGATTACCGTCTCATCAAAGACAGGCCTGGAATCAAATCTCATATAAGCTTTTCAATCAATACTGGGAAGTGTATTTCAACTATATAATCTAATGAGTTACTTACATCATTATTTGAAAGAAATAATACATTAGAATTAAATGACTATAAAAAGTGCATTTCTATTTGCACTCAAATAAACATTATGCAAATGAAAGCTCTATTATTGCATCGCGTAATAAATTCATAGAATATATTACATTAAGTTCTCTTAGTTTTATGTTTTTACTTTGAATATTATAATAATAATATTACCATGATTTAATGGTTGAGTGTAATGGGTAAGCTAGACATATTAAGAAGGCCAATAGAGGCTGTACACGCATATGCTAAGCTTAGCATTTTGGGAAATAGTTGACAGAGAGATTTATTCTAAATAGTATCTGATATTTTTTCTACACTATTTTCTTGGATATTCATGTTGATCAAAAAAAAATGGTTCAATAGATTTACTTTTTATTCTCAAGTATAGATAGATATGATTTGATAAGTTGTATAGAAAAAAAATTGCAATATCTACTTGAAAATGATCGACAACATTTAAACGCTATCATTGACCATAAGCTGCTGAACTACTAAGTTACTACATCAAATTATATATACACGATAAAGTAACACTTACATCGTACATTGCATGCTTTATGCGTCTAATCAATAACAGCTTGTTCTAAAATAGGTAATGTATATAACAATTTAGAAATGTTGGTGAAAGATGCTTTAATGGTCAGGCCCAACTGTTATTGAACTGGGCCGCGTACTCTCGGTCAGATATCCGCAAACAGGTTTCATTATCAAAAGTCAATAACTTTCCGATGCATTCCGAGTCAGGGCCAAGTCCGAGCTACAAACGTAATGAGTTTAACCGCATTACTAACAGCAGAAAGTAAGTCGGTTATGTATTTAGTTATTATAACATTTTGAGTGATGTTATTACAACATTTGTGTGCCTGGTAGAAAGAAGATAAGAGTTCAATCTCAATCCAACACACTATCACAAATCGCTAGATTATGGAAAAGCAACTGAATGCTGTGTGGTTACGGCAATAAAGAATAGTAACAATACCCGTGCGAATAATTCGCACTAAATAAGTAAAAAATTTACTGAGCGTCAATCTTGTTAACGTTGTTTTAAAATTAAAGCCGTCATATATACAAATTTAATAATTAATTAATTTACAAAAACAAAAGCAATAATATTTTTTTTAGTTGTGGATATAGATATAGTATAGTAAGTAATTTTATCTATAAAATGTTATATAATTTAGGTGGAGTAATTGTGACATTTTCTCTAAAAAAGGAGGCAAACATCTTCATCATAGCGTATTATATTACTTTAAAAAATTTAAATAAATATTATAAAATTTTAAATTAAGCGTATTATTATGACAGCTACCCCTCTCTTCCCGTTGGTGTCGTAGGAGGTGACTAAGGGATAACACAGTTCCACTACCACTTTGGAACTTATTAAGCTGACCGATGGCGGGATAACCATCCAACTGCTGACTTCCAAATACATAGGCCGTAGACGGGCAGCAGCGTCTTCGGCGCGACAAAGCCAGTCCTGCGGTCACTTACGCGCCTGCCCAGCGTGGGCAAAACACATTAGGGAGGCCGATGTCCAGCTGTGGACTGTGATATGCTAAAGTGATGAATTCAACTGTTTAGTTTAATTAATAAAATCTGACAACTAACAACACCTTGTAGGATATAGTACATGTATGTACTTACACCACATTCTAAAAACGTTTAAAAATAAAGACACCCGACGTCCTAAGTTAGGAAGCTTAATACATACGTTCAAAGTAACAGACTGTGATATAAACAAACATTTGTTAGTGTGATGTACATAAACAATCATTCATATAAATAAATGCAATAGGGTGTAGAATAGAGGGTAGTTTAATTAGTCACCTTAATTAATATTTGAAAATGTGAGACAGTAATTAACATAAACGTAAAAATACTTCAAAAAATTAAAGCGATATTTTATTATATTCATTAATTAAATTTTTCTTTGTCATCGTACATACGAAATATTGTTACAAAAATGAAATGTATAGTTTTGCTTCGAAATAAAATGAATTTAATGTAGTTGCTGTGATTTTTAAGATCCTGTTCTTATAACTAATTTTATTTATTTTTATTTAAAATAACATAATTGAAATGGATAATATTAAATATATATATATTTGTAACTGATAAACTCTTAAATCATCATAAAACAGTTTCCAGTAGTAATAATAACAAAACGCTTAACACAGATGAAACCGCGAGAAACGCTGCTATATATAATACTGATTGGATATGTAAAAAAATCGTGACGCGTGACTTGTTATGATCAATTACAATATTTATTTGTTGCAACATTTAATTGATACTCTTTATAATTAAAAAATCTTAATTTTTATTATTTATTCGGTTTTGTAATAAAAATGCAAAATGGAAATTAAAAAGTATAAAGAAATTTAAAAAAAATGGTAACTTTCGCGACATCATTTCGGTACAACAGACTCGACGCGCTAAATTCATAGAAAGCAATTGATTTCACTCAAATGGTATGTTTATTGTATGGTTATAGCTGATTAATACTCAAATAAGTGTCAGTAATTGATAATTTTCTTATTTCAAATGGATAGTAGAGAGAAAACTGGTATTTAAATGAAAGTAGAAAGATTTATATTTTATACAATTCAGATATGACCCGTTATGTAAATTTCAACATTGCAGTTTTATAACGTTGACTATAGTAATTGATACATTAATAATGTATTCAATTCTTAGAGGAGGATGACGGGACAATTCGTCCTGGGTCAAGACCCTTGCTTGATTCTAAAGAGACCAAAGTCTTCGTACAAGAAAAATAAGCATAAAACTTAGAGCTGATTAAGGCAATTTTATAAAACCTCTGCTGTGAATTTCTCCTTATTATTAGACGACTCATGCAATTTCACCCTCGTTGACGTTTATGATTACTTCTCCGCCCCTTTGATTAATATCGTGACGCTTATAACCTATAACATTCTAAAATAAACACGCTAACGCAAAAAGAAATAAAGTCAGATCAGCAGATCCTGAACTAAATACTTTTAAACTCGGTTATATTACTTACTATAAGTATAAATAAATAGGAAATTTCAAAAAGCTCTTAGTTAATTAAATATTATAATTTAAATAAACGAAGTATGTATAAACTATGAGAGGCATAAAACAAAGCCACAATACTGTCACGATGAACTTTTAACATGCAACACATGCTAATTAAATTAGTTTTACTCGAGTGAGTCGTACTCAGTGTAACGTTAATATTCCGGACGTCTGTGTTCGTATTAACAGGTTGCTTACTAGGCGAAGAAACATTCTACGATAACATAGAAAATAGACGTCATCCATAAAACTTTAAATATAGAGTTGATATTGTAATAACTCGTTATAAATATGGAAAACACATTACCCGTTTTATACACATGTTGTGAGTAGTTTTCGCAGAATTAAGAGCGGTAATGAATATAACAAATTATCTAATTAATCTCAACACCCTTATACCTTATATTACTTTAACTCGGAAGTTGCGTTCGTTGCATCATATTTTACGCTTTACTATATAAATCAACTAATATACTTATTGCCGACAGGCTTAAGTAATTCTAGATTAGAAAATTATGTAGATTATATTTTGTTTCACGTACGTAAACAAAATTTGTTTTATTATGATACTAATAAAATGTTCGGTATTTCAAGACAAACTCAAAAAAAACTATAAAAAATATAATGTGACTAGGTGCGAACTAATACATAATTCCGGTAGAGAAATAATTTACAGTGTTGAAAACTTGCCGCAGAACGTCGCTCACAAACTAAGCCACTTGGGTTGCCAGGGTTCTTATAGGCTTACTGATAAACACGGAAATGAATCATAATATTATGTTCACAGTTTTCATTTAATTAAATTGAAGAACACTCTGTGATATATAGTTTTCGAAGTTGCTTGTAATAAAAAGCCAACTTTTAGAACAATGATTAGATTTCCATAGTAAAATATAACAACTAAACGCATACTTAATAGACACCAAATTATTATGTTGTTATCATGTCACCTTTTGACATGACATGCTTGTAACATGTCATTGATAACAACGAGTTTGGTGGTTTATATTAGAAACTGTCTATGAATTATTGGGGAATTTACGTATTGTATAAATAGAATCTTTCAATTTACAGCAGCACAAAGAGCTAAGCACGTTTAAATAACAATGTTTAACTAAATATACGAGCCGCAGCTGTCCACAGACCGGCGATACAGGAACATAATTCTCGTTCGTCAACTTGCGTGAGTTAATTGCTTGTGTTAAACACGCACAACCGCGGTTAGGCAATATAATTCGATAATAACGGATATTAAGAGGATCGCATTGAGATGAATGATTAAAATTCGATTTTTATGTGTTTGAGGCTATGTATAAAACTCATTAAATATGTTTTGTAATATAGCAAAAATACATATACACACAATCACATTCACATAAATTGTATGATATGAAGCAATCTAGAAAAGTTGGCGTAAAAATCGTTAAATACTCCTAAAAACTCGTATTTATATTAAGATTAGGTACATGATAAACCGGGTGTAAGGCAATTTCATGCAACCTATAATGTAACATTGACGATGCGTTGGCGCAGCGGTCATAGCACTGGCTGTTACGCTGGCGGTCGCGGGTTCACTCACGATAGACATTTGTATCGGCCATATAGATGTTTATCGTGGCGTTGTGCTTGTATATTGTTTGTATTTCTGCACCCCACACACGAGAAAATCCTACTGGGGGCCATTGAGTGTGAAGCGTTTATTAATTAATATTAAATAAAAAAAATTGACATTCGAGACATCCCTGTGAGACCCACAAAAGAGACGGCCAGACTAAAAAAAAACATTAACAAAAATACAAAATGTCTGCTCTGAATTGAACCTGAAAACCATTGGCGTTAATTGGTGATTTCATTACTATGCAAATCTTCACCAGAAAGGTTGTCAAACACACAGAACTAACAATTGCTAGTTATAGGTATTTTATAACCTACAGGATATGATACAACCACTCTTATTCAAGTGATCATTCCTTGTAAAGAAACAAGAACTTGAATCTAAATAATATGTTGTTAGTAGAAATAAATTCTTAGGTCACAACTCATTAACTATAACTTCACAAAGGTTACGACATACTTACATATTTAATATCATAATCTAAATAGTTTAGTACTTTAACCTTAATTAATTATAAATGTTAAAGAGAAATGAAACTATCCAAAGTTTTATTTCACAAACACAGCAGCTACTTATTTATGTACCAGTCTTAGAAACAGATTAAATACAATATTAGCTGACATAGTATATTTCGTACTGCCATATTTTTTTTTTCTTATCTTTTATACTTGTCTTTTATACAAACTTCGTATTGACAAATATGAACACGTAAAAATATGGCAGTTCGGTGCGATTGTTCGAAAATTATGTGCGTACATACTGATCGTCGATTCAGTTTCATTTGTATAGATATTTTACTATAGAAAATCCGTAAGTACAACGTAATGACGAGATTCTAAATTTGTCTGCGCTTGTCGCAATAGACTTTGATATAAAAATAAACTTAGCAAATAATTGGTACACTGGTAGGAATAGAGTTAATCGCTTACCTTCAGGTACAGGACATTAGATTCGCATAAAATCATCCTGGACGTATAAAACAAATAGTTTAAATTTATTTGCTCATTATTCCATTTATTTTTACAAAATGTAAAAATATTACATCATAAGTTACAGAGCCAATATTTATACCCAATAATTACCTAAAACAATTTCCAATGATTAATTAGAGCAGTTTTGATTAATGTTTATGATTTATGAGTTAATATTTTTTTTATGATTTAGCAGAGAACTTAAGCCAATTAAAACGACATAAAATAGGTATTGATGCCAAAATAGTAAAAAAAAAAAACAAATATCACGCTTAGTTCTACAAAAGAAAAACTAAATAGCAACACGTCCGCTTGTGACGGATGTATAAAAAATAGACATAATTCAATTACTTGAACTGCCGGTTTATAAAAATACTAAATCACGAATCGATTTAATAGTTTGTGTCCAGGGCACACGTTTAGTATAGAAATTGAAAATAATTATCGGTATTTCAATAATGGTTTTGTAGTATTTAACTGGCGTTTTTTTTTTAAACTTATATTGACGCAATTTACAAAAGAAAAATGTGATCCGTAACATAATTAATTCCTTGAATTAAAAATATATTTAAAAAAACAACTCAAAATACGGGCCTTAAATATCACATTACTTATAATCAACATTTGAAAGAATCTAATGTCCAGAAATTACAATTAAAAACATCTTAATCTTAGTCGATATGATTCAAAAAACCAATAAAAGATGTAAAAAACTATGTCAGAAACGATCTTATTTATTACATCCTTGCAGAATCACAGGAAATGGTTAATAGAGCGCGTTGAGGCTAAAAAACTAGTTATATTTAATTACGAAACTTCCTGTGCCGATATATTGTTATTTTATAATATTGCATCGTCTACTTGAAACGTCAAGAAAAAACAAAAAAACAACTCCGATTATTTGTACAAGCAAGATTAAAACAACCTCATTCATTAAATGTATGTAGGTACCTGTAATATTTTGTAAAATTTTTATTATTAATGTTAATTTATAATATTGTATATATTATATGTATAATATTTATTTTAATATATCCTTTATTATAGTTACCTGCTATTGACGTTTAATAATAAAGAAAATTCTTTTACGACATATTATGTCTAGCTTATAATCTTTCAGTCTGTAAACTTTCCACTGTTGGGCAGAGGCCTTCTTCCCTATTTTGGGAAAAGGGTGAAAGCTTAATCCGATTTGCTGCTCCAGTGCGAGTTGATGAATTATTTACAAATCTTAATATAATATATAAATCTCGTGTCACAATGTTTGTCCTCAATGGACTCCTAAACTACTGAACCGATTTTAGTCAAATTTGCACACCGTGTGCAGTTTGATCCAACTTAAAAGATAGGCTATATTTTATTTTGATATATTATGTTATTATTATATTTCAGAAAAAAATAAGGTGATACGAAGTTCGCCAGGTCAGCTAGTATGTATATAAATATCTGCCCCAGGCGGGAATCCAACCGGCGATTGCTGGTCTTTTGGTTACTATACACAACACTATACCAAAATGTTATCCTAATTTAATTAAAAATGTTTTTTATTAACAAATAAAGTATGACTTGTACCTTAACAAGCAGGAAACATTACAAGTATAATTGTTTATCAAATTATGGGAAAAAATGTCATTCCGGCTCAATTTGTTACAGTCATTAGCTAAGTAATATAATTTGTTCAAGGTGATATCCTTCTTTCCCTAACTAAATTGCAAAACAGTGTGACTCGTGCGCTTAAATTTGTTTTAGCTTAGTTGTTCTGCTATTCTAACGGGTGGTTAAAATAACTAATCCAGTTATAGATCTAAGATAAGTTTTTGAATTTTTAACATAAAATATAATATTAATTTATATAGGTTTTTTGTCAAAATTCTATTTCTATTATGCAAAATTAGAGATAGAATATTTATACGGAACATAAATACGTATAAAGTCTTATATGGTTAATACTTCTGGATATGCTAAAATCTAAAACTAAAGTTCCTTGTTCCATTAGCGAACAACGCATTCTCAACTCGTTAAAAGTCCTCTCGAATCTTCGGTACTCTAAACGTTTTTTTTTTATTTTTTTTACTACCTGCGTTCATAAAACAACGAAATTAGAAATATTTATCCTTAAAATAAATTTCAATCCTTAAAAGCGTTTAGTTAAGCTGTAAAAATAAATCAGGCGATTAGGTATCGAGGATTAAAGTTACTAATTTATTTGTTAGCTGGATCTAGAAATATACCGTCCCTGGCTTAATATCGAGAATATGGGTTGTCCATTAGCCACCCTGCATAATATTTTCTTATCTTTCGAGCTATATTGTGATAGTATTGTACACGAACTGGAATTATCACTCAAAACCGCTTTCATCGCCACTGTATATAAATATAAATTGGTACAAAGAGAGGCGTCGGCGAGTATATCAATAAGTTAAATTTGATTTTTATCATTACTTTTTTTGAAAATTATGGGGATTTTATAAGAAAAATTTTAACATAAATATATAAGTCATATTTGAAAATAAATATAAAAAATTTTAAAGTTCTTGTTTTTTGCTCCGTCTGCAACGAAGATGCAATGTGCTTTAATAATGCAAATAATCAATATTGAACATTTATCGTTTGTTATTATAAAAAATTTTAAATTTAGTATTCAAATAAATAACTTAGACGAAAATAGTATAATAGTAAAAAGTAATCGTAAACAAATTAACATGACATTACCGTGTTAGTAAATCTAAGTACTAGATACTATTATCTAATAACTGGAATTGGAAATGACAGTTATGATACAAATATTATTACATTCACATCCTTGAAGTCAACTATTGATCAGCGAAAGGAATGTTTTTGATTTATTAGTGAACGGTAGGGACCGCTCTCTCTCGTATTTGCACCACGCCTGGTCAACGCGCTCACGACTACGGTCAAGTCTCAAGGTTCCGAGTTACATAACTAAGCATTTCGCTATAATTGACACTCGACTGCACCACGTTGTATTAACTTCGATACAGAACTATAATTATTACGTATTATAAAATCGATATTTAGTATATTTATGTTATGGTCTAATTATTTGCAAAAATTAACTTGTAGGAAAAATATAGGTGCTGCTCTTTTGTAAATAACTACGTACTGACGATGACTGAACTTAAACTTGACTATTAACTTAGAATTGAAACATTCTTTTTACTCTTTATATTATTAAAAGCATTTTAAAAGTTATACACATACTCAAATGTACTATATTAGATACTTCCTTATAAATGTGTACAGCAAAATATGTCAATATATTTTGTTTACGAAAATAAAATCTTTCGCAGTCTACCGGCACTAATAAAAATAAACAATACTAATGAATACAGAGGTGAACAAATAAAAGAATTTAATTTCCATCTATTGACATTGATAAACAATTATCTCAACAATTAATATACCTGAGCATAATTTCGACTTCAATTTGTTTATTATGCAATTACCCATATTTTGACATTGACATATAATATATTTAAGAATAGAATAGATTGATTGCATAATCTAATCAATCAATAAATGCATTAAATGGGTTATCTATTTTGATTATTATTTTACTAGCGGCGGCGAACCACTTATTTTTGTTCATATATCGATTTTTTTTTCTTTTATGCAAAAGTTTTCCTGATACGACAAATCAAAAATAGATCCAGTTAGATGCAGTCATTCTGAAGTATTGCGGGTACATAGCTTTCGGTGTTTTTTTTTATTTAATATTCTTATATATGTTCACTACGTGTACCATATTAAAAATAATAATATAAAATAACAGTACCAGTAGATTACATAAGCAATTTTTAAAATAAGCAGACTTACCTTATCTGTGCTAATACTATTTCAAAGCAAAAATGCAACGTAATCCTTTAAAGGGAAAACATTTGTCGCGATTGCCTTTTAAGAAATAACCTTTAAGTGATTCAATCCAAAAATAGTTTCAAAATTGTATTATTGGTTCGTTGCATAAAATTTTCACGGCAAGATCGTGACAGCGGTCACCAAAGTAATACGCGTAGTAACGTAAAATGTATGGATTGAAAATTTATTGAAGCATTCCAATACGATGAGATATCTTATTGATTCGATCCATTGTTAAATAATGATATCTACTTTATTTCGATCTAAGATTTCGTTTTGCATTCAAAAGTAAATACTCCTTCTAAATGTCAATATACATCGCCTTGAAGGCTTGCATTAACAATATTTATTTTCTCTTAACCTTCAGAGTGTTATTTAACAACGGTGATCGTGCATCGATAGAATCGAAACAATAAAGGCATCTAGTTGTTATGAATATTAAACAATAGATCGATATTTAATCGATCGATCTATTTATCGGTGGACATTTTGAGTTCAATGTCATTCACTGACCCTCTGATGGTTTATTGTTTCGTGATATAGGACTGACGACTAAGCATATCTAGATAAAGCCCAGAAATTAATGACATGTCGTGTGGCTATTTCGTTTCATATGTTTATTAATTTATCTTAAAATTCTCTAGAGAATAAGAATATTTCTACGTCAATATTAGATAATTTTTCCTCTATTTTGCGAAAAGTTGAAGCTTAAATAAATAGCACAACAGTGTACATGAAACACATAAATTATTATTTATTTATACCATCGGTCCTATACCGATGTTAAAAAACAATGGTATTTATCGTATTTATATAATATTTTTTCTAGTGTTTCCTTCAAAAAAAATCATAAATAGAAACCTTAGCTCCACTTGAAGGCACTTATGACATAAATGTAAGAAGTTCAACTAGAAATTTGATCAATGGTTTTGATGGCGGGTTTCAAAAACAATAAACATTTTAATTGTAAAAATAATTACAACACACGAGTATATAGTACACGTATACTATAATAATATTTTTTCTAGTGTTTCCTTCAAAAAAAAAATCATAAATAGAAACCTTAGCTCTACTTGAAGGCACTTATGACATAAATGTAAGAAGTTCAACTAGAAATTTGATCAATGGTTTTGATGGCGGGTTTCAAAAACAATAAACATTTTAATTGTAAAAATAATTACAACACACGAGTATATAGTACACGTATACTATATATAATATAATAATAATAATAATAATAATATTTAAAGCTTTCGCTCCGGCATTTGTATCGCAAGGTGTCTATCGCAGCAATGCTGGAGGTAGAAGCAGTCAAAACGCTCCGCGATCATCTTCAGCACACTGTTTTGGGTGCCCCTTACTCTACGCACAAAAGATGCGCATCGCTTACGCATGGTGGTGTGGAAGCAGTCGGTTCTTGCGTCTGCAAACATGCCTGAGGCGCTGCAGCATCGGGGCAGCCCCAACAGTATCCTGAATGCATTATTGTAGAGGACACGGAGGTCACTGTATCTTTTCTTTATGTAGTCAGCCCATAAGCTACACGTATAAAACGAGGTACAATATGCTCTAAAAAGTGTTATCTTTACTTGGGCTGAGCAACGAGCAAACCTTCGAGCTAACATGTTCGCTCTAACTGACAGTAGTACATATATTAGTTAGTTTGCCTATATTACTATATTTTTCAAATATGAAACCAATGCTGTTGGAGGCTGATACGTTTCTAATGTACCAAACGATCGCTAAACAAAACTTATTTTGACCATAACAATTAAACAGAATGCAAATAAAGGCGTGGATACCATTTAATGTAAGTAAGACAAGTTCGTTAACCTTCATTTTAATAGAAAAAGGCGGCGCACGTCAGAGATCTTATATTCGTTTTACTTACGTATTGAGAAACCATTTTCAAATTTATATAAAATATTAGTTTATTTTTAGAGATTAAATAGGTACGTACATATATACTTATATCAAATAAAGCTTATAATGTTTCTGCTGTTATTTAAAAAATGCTATCCTGAGCCTTGATCTTGATGACGTAAAATTATTAATAATAATTATATTTGTTTAGACCTAAAGTGAATGGTTTTTATATTCGAATTTTAAAGGTAAGATACACAATTTTATACATTAGCATGCCAAAATATATCGGTGTTCAAGTAAAACGTTAAATAAAAAAAGCTATTAAGGGATGGTTGCAATAAATTTCAATTTGACAAAGTCCCGAAATTTTATGGATGAAAAATTTTCGACGCCTGACGTGGGAGGCGTTGAGGTTGTTACACGGGTATTTTGTCACCCTCGGACGATAAACATCGATAATAATTTGTATTCTTTGATTGAAGTGCTTCCATTAAACCGCTTTTGCTCTATCAAACGTCCATAATTCGTGCTAAAAAGACTATATAAATATTGTAATCCAAGCAAAATTTAACATTGTTAATTTTTTTTTTTTTTTAATATTGTTATGCGTTTCTTTTGCCGGTTTTTCTTGTAGATGTCAAAATATATAACAAACTTTTATCTCAAAAGCAAAGCCGCGATAAAAGATAAAGTCTTACATAAAATATAGGAGGAAAATTGGATATTGTCTTTTACAACTCTGTACTAGTGTGAAACAGCATGCCGTCTCTAAATAATTTCCAATTAATTACTTACATGCCGATGAAAATTCCTCATAATTATAGTATGACGCATTCATTATATCATATTATGCGTTGTCATATCAAGAGTTTAATCGGCATAATATTAAATTATTAATGCATAACTTCACACATAACATTGACGTCGTACGAATAACTCATAAGTTACAACATGAACCTATCTGTACATAAATTGAACACGACAAACTAATTTGAATAAATGGTTACAATGTGTGCTTGCTGATACAATGAAATATTACAAAGGATCTTCTAATACATGTACCTACATTTTCTTAATAGATAAAAGCAAAAAACAATGTTTGAAAAGTAAATTTATCCGTTATGGTATCTAGGTCAAAAATAAGGAAATATTTAAAATAATACTTTTACCTTAATTAATAACGAGTAGGTATATGTATGTAAACTACAAATATTGTTAATAACTTTATAATTTTATTTTGATAGCCCTCTAGTACTTACTGTACTTTATTAGTCCTGTTGCGTATTAAATGATTAATTCACTACTTTTTTTCCTAAATATTTTTTTATTATAATTATTATTTGTTATTAATAATAAAATATGTACAATTGATTATTTGATTGATTGATTTATCAAAAAAATATTTAGTCATAATATTAGGCTGCTACCTATTTATTACACAAGCATGAAGTTGCTTACCGTAGGAAAAGACGAGTGTGTCTATTTATAATAATGTTAATAAGATATTTATTTTTCATTTATTATATTTAATGTACAGATACACTAAACTATTACTTAGTTCTGATATTTTATAGGTATAATAATATTTTTATAGTATCGAAAAACTCTATAAAAATAAACAAAAGGATGTTCCAATATTTACGGCGAACCCTCGACATGCTCATGTCATCATTAATCTTCCGGACGATTAACACAATATCCTTAATTAATAACGAACGTATGCGAGCGGTACACTGAATTACAATTTAATTTAATATACAATACCGTCGCAAAAGTAACAATGATATTACGAGAGATCTACGAAAACTTCGTTAGGAAATTCTTAATGATATTCCCAATGTCATATTAGCTCACACTTTGTAATCATTAACTCGATTAACAATGGTAATTCATACCGTACCGTACCTTATCAGTAATTCGTAACCGCATTGTTACTATTTCATTTTGACCCGACAGTGCAGACGTAGAGAGTAATGTTTCTATCGTACCCAGATATTTATTGCTGTATTCACTTTTGACAAATAATAATTTATTTAAGTATTCGTCATTATAATTATGACGCCATGTGGGATTATCATTGAATAAATAACTGGTCTCGTTCTGTTAAATACGTGTTGTCATAAATGAGGGCTTTATCTTAATTTAAATGGTCACCTACATGTTAATAACCTGACTACCACTCTGATATATTGGCCACTCTGGTTTTTTCGCACTTGAAGCGATATAATTTTGCATACTACGAATATTACTACATACATACATACTACATACAGATATAAATTTATTTATTTATGCGTGTTGTTGTCGAAACATTAAAAACACATATACCTATAGTAATTAAATTCTTAAATAAAACTTACAAAAAAACAAGGAACAATAATGTTTACTTTCAATATTTAGTTTATTTTTTTTTTTCTACTTATTTATTACTAATTTAATTATGAGTATTTCGAATTCGCCTAATTTATCTATAAACTAAGCAGCACATGTAAGTGAAACATTGTTTCCTGACAATAAATGTCTTTAAGCACACCATAAACAATATTTTACGTCTTACCAAAGAAATAATCGACATAGGCGTTGTTATTAGGATAATAGATAATTAATTCCCTCGCGGTGTGGTCTATATCTTCATTTTAATACACGAAGTACACCACGCGACTCACGTTAATCCACAGAAGTGCAATTTTAATGAAATATAATGAAATTATATTTGAACACAATATTTCCTACTACCGAGGGAAATTAACGTTGATTCAGTTATTATATTTTATCTATTATTAATTTAAAATTCAACGTAGTATTTTTTTAACAAAAACGTTTAATGCGCTAGTCTGTTAGCATAGTTTGCAGTGACCCTGCTCTTCGTTCCAAGAGTATTAGGGTTCGATTCCTGCTTCGAATTAAGGTGTAATATTTTCATGTAGATTAATAATTATATCATGTAACTATTATCTAAAACATGAAACAATTACCTATAACTAGGTATTAAGTTAAAGTGAGTAAAAAAATTACTAACGGTACCAAATTAGTTGAAACGAAATTTGTATTTACTATTAATTATTTATGGTACATTTATAACTTGATGTAAGTAAAAACGCAACATATAGATTAAATGTTTAACTTATTCGAACTTAGTGCTTGCCTGAATTCACACCTGAGACCGTTTGATATGGGTCGACATTTTGTCGAAACTAGCCTGTCTAGTCTAAAATTTATCACCTAACTCTAGAATGAAGACCATTCTTCAGTTATACAATGCTTTGAAACATGATTGAAATACTTTTTTCAGAGTTTTGCTATTATTAATGGCTCTGAAAATATGATAGACGTAACAACAAAATTACGAGTATATTTAAATGTCAAATTTGAATAAAATTTCGTGTAATTTTTATTGCAATATTTATTTACGCAAGCTATTATTCTGTTCTACTTCGACTCGATAGACTGGAAATTTTATGATTCATTGTACATCAACATTTTGCACCCAAGACATTTGAAACTTATTCCCAAAACGCACCTGCCTAACCTTGTAATTTTACACCGAGACCTACATTCTAATAACCTTTGTGAGACCGATATTCAGTTCTGCATTCGCGAGAAAACATTTCATCGATCAGGTCGTCTTTGCATAATAATGGTACAATGAGTCGATTCGTACAACGAGCGATTCTCAACGTTCTCATCATTTGTAATATAGTCCTTAAACCGTATAATATAAGGATTGGAAACTTTGCATGTTGTCGTGACTGTACGAGGCTGTCGGTTACAAAACGACTAGTAACACCTCCGAAGCCGCCCTCTTGCGTCTCATGAATTATTCGGTTCTGTGAGTTGTGACACTGCGCTTGTTGAACCAGCCCCGACGGACCTATCGCTTCCATTATGTTTCCAACTTAAATACGACCGTCATATTTTAACTTTTTTTAAAATGAATGTTGACAAACTAAACAGCGCTTAAGATACTTCAGTAAAAAACAAAAAAACTTATTACAAAGACATTTTAATTTATTACATAATATACAAAAATAAATTACTAAAATATATGTGGGTGCATATCTTCTGATTATGTATAAAGTTTGTAAAAATACAACAAAACAATTTTTTGGAACGAAGTTCCTTATGGGGCGCTGCGGAGGGGTACCCTAGCCGACAAACGTCCGTAATGTTAAAAAAAAGCGTAAGATTTTTATGTATAGTCTATGTATGATGGCTATACAGTATCTAATGTATAGTCTACGTGATGGCAGTTATTATTATTACAGTTTGCTGTTATTATTATTATAATTCTATAATTATTGTATATTTTTATAAATCATTGTAAATAAAATAAAGGTGTTAAGATAATTTTGTAAAGTATTTTTGTTATCGATAAAAAAATCATAATAAAAAATGAATACTCGAACAACATTAAAAATGTATACTCGATTAACATTTTATTATAAGGAACTTCGTTTCTATTTGATGTCCCACGATACCACACGGTTTTTTTTTTCATACAAGCTTAGTTCGGGCTAAATAAGTAATACCAGCCCCAAGCAAAATTACGAGTATTTCAAGCTTAAAAACAAACGCCTCGTCAATCTCAAACGGGGTTGAATGAACATTCGATGAAGGTACGCACCCTCCACAGTTCAGTCACACGAATCATTAAATTAATTTTCTTCGAACATCCCTCTTGTACGTACGTCTTCAACTTTCTTACAGAGGACGCTAAGTTTGAGGAATCTCGATAGTTATGTTTTATAGTTTTTTTTTTTTTTTTTTTTTTTTTTTTTTTATTAACTTTTACTTCATTTTATTTGACTGTTACAAATTTTTTAAATTTTTTATAGAATAGGAGAGCTCTCCAATCCATAATCCACTCCTAGCTTCAGTGCGACTCGGAAGAAAACAATTTTTAATTTAATCGGTTTTATGACTGACAAATTAAAATTAATTTTAAAAAATCTACTGCTCAAAAACTCAACGATTCAAGCTCATAATTGAACTCTTATATCTCTACTATAACTGAGTTCATATTCTTGTGTTGCCTAAAACGAAAAGGCTAGATCAGTTCACTGGATTGAAATAAAATGTACAAGCATGAGAACAATAATATTGACGATATACCTATTACTTCTATTCAACTTCTAGTTCAAGTCTATATTTAATTTTATATTTTTTGAAAAAAAAATCTCGTAGAATATTATCCTAAAACTGTTAATTAAATTTAACGAACTAGAACTTTTTCATTTAATTAGATATATACTTAAAGTATCTATCTTTATCAAAGTTTTGTCATTTAGTTATTTTTGTTTCGCATAAAATATGCATATATTTGAATATTTTTCTAAAAGAAATTCTCCTTTGCTTGCAGAATTTCAACTTTCACGAGAGCGGTCTACTGAAGCACTATTCGAGGGAACGTAAGTTGATTTCATTTACCTAACTAGCTTTTTTAAGAAAATGAAGCCGATTGAAAACATTGCAATTTAGATGTTTCATAAACATATAATTGTATCGTATGTTTTAAAAAAATAAATTTTAAGACTTAAATTTTTGGAAAACATTACTGATATTATCATTAGCTTATATTAGAACATACGCCAGTACCTCTATTTTTTAAAGTATGTATAGTAATTAATTTTTTGAAGGATCGCTAACAGATCATACATGTTTTTTTTTTACAAAAATAATATACAGAAAGTCCTCGCTCATCGTGCATCCATTTATAGACAAACTGAGCTACCATATAATAACGAAATACAAATAATATACGCAACAGTTGAAATTTTTTTTTTTAATTTCTTGGTCATTGAAACTTTCTTGTTTCGAAAGAAATTCTAAGACATAAAAGAAACAGAATAGTAGGTTAAGCTCAAAGGGAGCTCCTTCTTAATAAAAGATGAGACTTATTTCGATCGATGGAAATTATTTATGTTTTTAGTTACAACACAAATCAATGTTCAACAAAATAATCTTTTAGCTTTTTTTTATTATTATAAGTGTTTTCTCAAAAGCATGTTTAAGATATATGTTTCCACTATCCGTATAGAATTTCAATATTGTCAGTGGTAATGGTATAGGCATTAACCGCGGTCCTGATATATAATAGCAATAATGGCGGCGCATTCCGGGAAAATATAATATCTTTCAATATTGCTATAAAAGCCCGCGACCAGGTTTAATTAAACGTTTAAATACTGATTAAAAATACATTCCGGTAATATTCGAGAGCGCTCTTTATAATGCCATGTTAATGAATTTAGCACGGCACTACTTTTCACGCTTATTTTAATATATGATTCCAATTAATCGTTAATTTATTAAATTAAAATGTATGTTACACCTGCATTATCGTTTTAATATTTAGTAAATAAATATAATACCTATTTACTCAACTGACCCGATAAGCTCCCTCTCGGTCTAGAAAAACACAACAAACGCCCAGACCGCAACCAACACCATTTTTGTCGAGTACTTGGTAAAATAATCACTTTTAAATAATAGCCTTAAGCTACTTTTATTGTTTATAAAATAAATTATTTTAACAGAATAATAAATAAAAAGTATTTTACATTTTTAATGTAATGACAATTCTAAATAATTATTTTTCTATAAAACATATACCTGTTATAATACCTTCCATCAATGTAGGTTTAAAGAATTTATTTTCTCATAAAAACATCACGTTCACTTATAATGAGATACAATCAATATACCTACTATATCTAGTCGGATGTTACAATTTTTACCTCTGGAACGCTTAATCGGAACATTTATAATTTACATTATATTCGAGTTATTTTTTTATTTAAAAATATCCATGCTGTCCGAACCTTTAACATGATTTGGTATATTATTACGAGTATATAGCCGCAAACCCTTAAACAATATTATTTTCTTACCATACTTTGTACGTACACTAGTCACCATTAATTTATCCTTGTTTCTTAAATTGTATTTAGCTATTTTTTTTTATTAATTTCGATGTTGGAGTGTATTGAATTGTTGATAATGTTATTTATCAGTATGCTGGTGTAACAGGTGTATAATTGGGTGGGTGATATTTAACAATTTTGTTTCTTGATACTATGATACTGGCTGATGTAAAAAAAGATAGCAAAATAGTACTTTGATAACATTATTTTGAATTCTTTGTAACAGCATTAAATTTTTCTTAGCGGCAGATCCCCACACTTCTATAACAATACATAACAAATTACTATCTTAAAAAATATTAAAACATAAAAGTAAAAGTGTATGTTAGTTTCTTTAAAAAAACTGTTTAGTTGATCACGCACCCGCATGCCCAGAGTGGTGACTATAGGCAAAACACATAAGTTTACGTCATTTTGGGCGCGAACTTGTGGAGGCCTATGTCTAGCAGTGGACTGCGATAGGCTAATGTGTGTGTGTGTGTATGTGTTTAGTTGATGAAATAAAAACAGACTTTTGAAATTTTTTAACCATAATTACTTAATTCTTTACAAAATTAAATTTAAAATTGATAAAATTAAAATACCCAAAATACATAATCGCTAAACAAAAGCTGATCGAAGAATCCTCCAATGTAATTAAGCCTAGCAAAGTTGAAAGGTTGCTGTCAATATTATCTGAGCGCGGGAGGGCAGGAAGGATAAATGGATTAGGGTAAACAGCATAAAGAGCCTTTTGTATCCCAAATTAAATGTCACCCAGCGTCATTATTCAGACTCTGTGACACGCACACGATCACTGCTTGCCGGCGACCACCGCGTTTACATGTTACGATATTAGATTAGACACGAGCGTATTAGTTACTATATAATTAATCTGTTAAGTAAGTAATATTGGTATGAATTGCACTTGACTTGTTTCTTTTTCTTTCAAACTGTGTAAGAAGGATAATTATTAGAAATTTTTCTTTAAAATCAATATGAAAATTTATAAATATATTGTAGTGTACCTAATTAATTTAAAATAACGCTACGAAAAGAAAGGAATGATTACTAGAGTTTTGATTATATCAAAATATTATGAACGCAACGAATTGTGAAAAAAGTTCATTAATAATGAAATTGCCCCCCTATCCACCTCGGTAATACCCTAGCTATCCGCGTAAATTCGGTGTTGACAATTTAATCACAGTTTAATTATATCAAAATTTATATCTCCGTCACATGTAAAAGACGTTTGAAACCATTAATTATATTTGTAACGGCTGTCGAAGATGCCTCCGAGCCAAACTTTACACCGTACACTTTAATTGAATTACAATAATACTACTTCGTAAAAGCCGATGTATCATTATTTGCAACAGACGGACAGTGATCGATATATCTACAACAAACTTGCCACAAGTTTGTTGTAGATATAATAAATAACAAAGTTATTATTTAGATAAAATAGCCAAAAATATTTTATTCTTGACTATTATAATACTGCATGGAGTGCCATCTGTTGATATTTTAATGTAAACTTCTGTTTACACATTAACAAAACCGTTATGGCGTTCTTTCAGAAATTTCTAGATAAAGAATTGTGTTAACTGATATTAAATAAATTTACTTGATATTATTAGTGCTATTAGTGGATTTTAATTGACCTGGATTCTAAAGTACTGCCTAACTTCGTCGTTTCTAATCGTCGTCGTTTATAAACCGATTTTGATAATTCTTTTTTTTTTTTTTGTTGGAAAGGATGGTACCATGATTAAAGAAACCAGGATCTGATAATGGAATTCCAGAGAAATCGGGGTAAACCCTCTAAAATCGTAGTGACGACTAGTACGTTTGTTAATTTTTTTCGTCTACTTACGTTGTATTACTTTTCGATGTAATTGAAGTCGATTTTTTTTTTCGTTTGCGAACAAACACAATTATATCGCCTATCCTTATAACGGAGCTTTAAAATCAATAATGTGTTTTTGAAATTATTTATTAAATATTAATGTACATATCATTCCAAGTGCCTTTTCCTTTTTATAAATATCTATCTATAGACAGTCACAGTATACTGTAAGTATGAAGATAAAACGGTACCCAAATAAGCAGAGAAGTTTGATCAATAATCTTAAATAAGCCTCTTTTATTTTGAAAATTTTGGGAAATACTGCTGTACTTTTTCTTTAAACTAAAATGAATATTTCGAAAAACTAACTGAAATTTATACATGCATCACTTTACACTGAACTCTCAAATAGAATATATTATAAAGCTAATAATATTATGAAGATATTATAATTGAATTAAAACAAGAAAACAAAGATAACCATATTCAAATATAATAAACTATTCATTAATAATTCTATAGCGTATTCATAAATTCAATCGATAGAAGCGTTGATTTAACCTTAACGGAGTTAGTAAACAGTACTTACTCAGTGAGCGTGTATTGCCCGTAGTCATTACTTTAATTAATTTTTAAATTAAATTTTTATTAATTTTTAATTAACTTGTATATGAAGACAATATATATTGATAACTTTTATTCTTGGTGGTTGAAGATCACTAAGGTATCATTCAAAAAATTTAATGTTAACACCACATTATGACATACTTTTACGAAATTAAGTAAATTCTTTTTTAATATCTGTTATCCGCATTCAGACCATAGGCCAAAATTAATCAAAATTTATTTGAGTAAGCTCGAAATGTAAATTTATGTATAAAAACCCCCTTTACTTAATAATAAGATTTTTCATTTAATTTTTTTGAGAAGTATATATATTGGCTTATTCAAACAAATCTTTACACAGCATGATTCCAAAAACTAGATATTATTCAAGAGACAAAAAATGACATTCCGGAAATTCACACACCTTGTATTATTATTTACAAAATTCTCGCTTAAACAATGGACTTATTTCATTAAAATTATGAAATATCCTGTCGTCCTTCTCAAACATTTCAATTCCTTACCCACAGTTGTTTTTCTCGCTATAACGGCCCTTCTATAATTATTTGGAAATAAAAATTAAACACTAAAGACTATAATACTACTACTATACAGTAAGCATATGACAATTACGTATTTATTACCACATATTCGTAATAACCTCACACTGAGTACTTACATGTTGACCCAAGGTGTAATGTAATATTCATATCAGTGAACCCTTAGCGCCAATGGGATCACTTTAATTTTCGTGGACGGACATCATCGCAAGAACTATGCCAATAGTTTTAATATGTTTATTAGTGACCCTAATTGTGTATTAAATATCTAAATGAAGCCTTTTTTATACATGATACATGAAATTAATATTAGCTAAATAGTGGCTGTGTAGGCTTCATTAAATTAATTATTAATACGAAAACGAACAAGATGATTAATTTGCTAAGAAGTACAAGGGAAAACTTGAAGGGTTAAGTGGTGATCATATAGCTCGGTATATAATTAAATATTTTACTACGTACTGACGAAGCTTTTACGGATTCTCTCCGCAGGCGACGAACGGTGGTGCATAGGAGGCGCTACTTAATGCGCCTTCAGTAACGCCCCTGCGCCCGTGTCGGGCTAGTATGGGAACCCGCTTCTGTTAGACACGGCATTGTCGGGATTGTTCAGAGGTGAGCCGGACAGTCCCCATGGAGGAGAAGTCTGGCTTTTTCGCCGAGGCCAGCCTGTCGCTGGTGGGATCTTGTTACCTGCAGATCCGGAACCCTCCAATTAAAGCGGCTGAAGGCTCCCGCAGGGGTTTGATCGGTAGTGCACCCCCAAGTGCTGAAGCCGACATACGGTCTAGGACTGCCGACATACGGTCTAGGACTGCCTACCTCCTACGTCCTGGATATCACCCGTAAATGGGTTCCCCTGCGATATCAAAAGAAAAGCTTTTACGGATTCATCGCTTCTATAAATAACTAAAACTTGAACTCTTTTCATCTAAATAATAAAAAAAGATTTATCATCTAGAAAAAACAAAAATAATAAAAATAAACTTATAACATACAGAAAAAAAATAAAAGACTAACATATAATGCTGCCTAAAAACACAAAAGCAAATGACATGAAAATGACATGATATGTAACCTACCAAATAGCTGTCGTAATGAATAAAATATAAAATAAAGTCATATTTAACAATTTAACTAAAAGAAAGTGTCTTAGCAAATTCAAGTGTAAAATTAAAATTATAACCAGGAGATCTAAAAGCTAGTACACTAGGAGTACTCGTAAAATGCAAATGCCGACCGCAACACAACTCTGTTGTTTTAGTTGTTTGCGACTTTCCGACGTGTATGGTTGACCCTTGATTAGAAGGCAACTGTCCCCGGCATTTGTTAGCCTAAGTTAGGTACACTTCTCCCAGCCATTTGTGTAATTTACAACTTGGTTAAACCTTCTTGGTGAAATGGCCCTGAATTATTTGCACGTTTTCAAAGTGTATTTTAGAATGTTAACATTTAAATGATGACTATTCGAAATAGGAAAATTTGTCTTAAATTATTATTAAACCGGATTGTCTGGAATAAACGGCTAGTTAGCCATAAGTCCGCCCATAGTACTCCACAGTCTGCAACTATCTTTATGCATTGCTTGTATTGTATTTGTGGTGTGCAATAAAATATATAATAAATACATGTATTTTCATACTCTATGCGATATTTATTATAATAGCAATTCATAAATTTACGAAAAGAAATTAATCATAAATGCGTTCGAATATAAATTTATTTATTATGCAAAATTAATTATAATTTTACTGGCGTATATTGAATAATTTTACCTAAAAATGTCCAAGATAATTTAAAGTGACACTAAGGGAATAATTTCTAAACGCATTAACACCTCCATTGTTTAAGATCAACAAGCGCTCTTAAAGTTAACTGAGGGGACTAAGAGAATAGCTTTATAAGAATACATTTAACTCTCACTGAAAAAGGATTTCTTTAATGAAAAATGTGAAAACAAAACTACAATAAATAGTTCTTAGATATGGCGATAGATATGGAGGCCGTTTGCTTCATCTAGTTAATTTATCTACATATATACATATAGGCAATATTAATTTATCTACATAACGAAGAAAAATAATATTAATATGAAAACGGAAAAGACAATGAATTATGTTTGTGTATTAAGTTTGTTTGTATTTTATTTCAGTATTCAAATGCTGCTTGCTTCAGTCTGTAATATCCCACTGCACGGCCTCTTTTCCCATGTAGGAGAAGGACCAGAGCTTAACCGGGACCGACCGCTTAACGTGCTCTCCTAGACAAGGTGGGGAGACCCACAAGGACTGCACAAACACCCGGACCACGACAATCATCTGTATAGCCAATACAAATACTTGTGATGTGCGGGGATCGAACCCGCAACCGCCAGCGCAAAGGCCACAAACCAGTGCTATGACCGTTGCGCCAACGCGTCATTACTATTCAAATACTAATAATAGAGCAATAAAAATTTATATATTTATATTTTTGATGTGATATTAAAAAATGTTTAGAATTTCCTAATGTGCGGGTAACACAAAAATAAAATCGTACAAATTAAAAATTTATATGTCAAGCAGTGAAACCTAATGCAACAAAAACCGCGAAGTTTGTCTATTTGTAGTGAAACGTAATAATATATTAATATCATATTTTCATTTTATTGACTTATTATCGAACAGTTCGATAACGTCATGTTTTATTTTTAAAAGTCAAATTACTTATAATTATTTATTTACCCTTTAAACAACTATTTAAATATCGATACTCATTCTGAATATAAGGTAAAAAATATACACAATATAGACAATGTACATGACCGAAGTCGCGACGCATTTCACTCAATAAAACCTTAACTTTAGCATGCGTCTTTAAGGATGTATTCGTTACTAAACTGATCACGCATGCCTCGCATTTAAAGATATTTCGTAATCCTTCCATTGTTGACTAAATTTTGTTTCCAAGTATTCAACACCGTTGAGAACATTGTGAAAATAGACAACATGTTTATAGTTATTTAATAATCGTACCTATAGGCGTATCCTTGCCTCATAATGTACCACTGTGCCAGATAATTTAGACACAGCCCTAGTCATGTCATATTCTTTGTAAACAAAAGGTTTAAATTGTATTTAAAATTCAACAATACTCTATTCTATCGAACGCTCTATTACTGAAGTTACATAGTATTTTTATCGGTCGATTCAAATAACAATAGTTCCATTTTAAAGATTACAATATAGCTGAGATGGTTCAGTGTATAGCACTTCTATAAATTAAACAAAGGACAATATAAACTGAATATAGAAAAGCTTTTTACCTAAACAGCTTTTTTTTCGTAAGTTTTATCTGAATATAATGCACGATATATAGCGGATTTTTTTAAAATCTAACTTCAACAAAAAAAACATTTTTACTTTCATATATACATATATTTAATTTTGCATGTTTGCAATGTTTCAAAAAATGCTGTTTGGCTTACATTTAAAAAGTTAATATGTTTTTTTTAATGAGTCATCCATGTAAACACCTTGTTATTTAAATACATAACCAAAATAAACATGAACGTCTCTTGAACATTAACCATAAATAACTATGACCTAACATAAGCGAACAGGATTCTTTAGACCACGTGGATATAAACAACAAGAGCAATTTAACAAAATTCTTATTAATTTAATCGAAATTTTAGTTAAAAACGAAACATACTATGTCATTCTTATAATTACATAAAGAAACAATTAGAAATATGAAAACAAACAACGTGGTTAAAGTCTTTATGTAAGCATTTATTGAATCATATATCTCAACCTATGAGCACAAAAAAAAATACATATATGCTTTAATTAAGTTGTTACAATAAAGATTGTAATTTTTCGTAATAAAAAGTTGACTCATTCACGATACGATCAAAAAAAAACTGTAAAGATTATCTCGAAATATGCAAAATATTCGCCAGTTCTTGTAAAAGTATTTACTCAGTGTGAGACAAGGAAAATATTCAAGCAAGTTGACACAAAATGTGCAAATACGTTCTTCTCGGTACGTATTATTCTTGGTTTCGCTAAAATTACACGGTTGAACGAGCACAATACCTCAAATAGGTTAATGACGTCTAAGGTATCTTATAATTAGTAAATTGCAAAATTTTCGTACTTATCGGATAACTCAAGCAAGAACAGAACGCAGGCAATCATATTTCAATCCTCTTTGCGTAATAAACTAACAATGTAACGGAAATTTGGTAGATAAACATGTTTAATTGTAACACTAATCGCGCTTAAATCTATTTTCGTGGAGAAACTAACATCGCCTTGAGAATAGAGATTTCATTTTTTCACATCGCATGGAGTTTACTCACGTCAATTACGAGAGGAAACGATAAGTGCAGAACTTCTTACTCATAATACTAGGGTTATTAATATAAATTACAATGGTGAGAATAGATCATGTGACAAAGATTAGGTAGTTTTTCCTTTATTCGCCTAGGTTTAGAAGTAAAATAAAATTCATGAGAACGGAAGCTCTTACGTCTACCGTTTATAAGTATTACGAGCTTAAAATGACACCAAAAAGTTTTACCTTTAGCTAGCTTCCTTTGCATTAAAAAACGAATATAAAATTTTATCCGCTCTGTGAAAAACACGTAGAATTCTAAATTTAAATTCCCTTTATTATATTTTTCTATTTTGATTTTTAATACGAAAAACGTCAACTAAAAAAAACAAGTTGAATCTCATTAAGAAAGAATAAAATAAATATAATGTAATAATCAAACAACTCTGTTGAAAGTTAGGACTTGTAAACATCTCTTTAATTAATAATACATTCAATTCATACAATTAAATATCACATGAAAAGAACGCTCTAAATAGTAATATATTGCAATTGTTTGCAAAACGGTCAGTGCGCTATCTGTAAGAAGCGCGCTCAATTAGGTCGTAGCCCGTAACACCGTGAGAGCTTCCCACGTGCGTTATATTACTTAAGAACAATTCACACCTTGGAACTAACTATTATTCTAAGGCTACTCTAAGCCGGATGTCTACTAAACTTGACAAATAGTAATAATTAATTAAGTTATAATACGGTAAGATCGTGTCTTCGTCTCCTAAGGCTTTAAAATGATACGCTAAACGAGTAAACAATACCTGTGTATATATAATAATATCCCTATTGTATTATAAAATATAATTAATATTGTACAGTCAAATAATAGTTCTCTATATATAATATAAATAAATATATATAAATATAATATATATGTATATATAGGTATATATACCTCTCTCGGTCAGTTTTGGACTCACCATCGAATTATAGAAAATAAGCTTTAGTTCGCAATTTGAAGCATGCAATGTTGAAAATAATACGCCTCAAAGCTTTGAAAATTAAAATGTAAATAAAAAAGGCATGGCACTTAAGAGCCCATGGATGTTAAAACTTATATAAAAATAATAATAATAATAATAATTCTCTTAATTAGTAGTATTGTGTCTTGTGATGAGTAACGTAGCCAAAGCCCCTAAGGATGCGCCATCTTTCCGTAGCGGCCTTAGTCTTACGCAAAGGTAACCAATTACCGTGAACCGAACCGTACGGTTATTTCTCACTCTCGTGGTATAAAAAAAAACTACCCGGCAAAATACAGACAAATTGACTAGCCCGTTGGCGCAGTTTGTAGTGACCCTGCTTTCTGCTCCGAGGGTTGTGGGTTCGATTCCCACCCCGAGTCTGGTTGTAATATAAATATTTATTTATATATTTATATATGTATTATTTATAAGTATGTTTATCCAAAAAAATATATGTAGCTATATACCAGTCGGCTGTTACCTATAACACAAGCATTAAGTTGCTTACTTTAGGAATAGACGACCGTGTGTGTATTGTGTAAAAAAAAAAATTAATATTATTTTTGATGGTCTCAAACAATGCCCATAGGACTTGACCACATTCAGTGTTAAATTATTGAGAATATAATAGATTACATAGTAGATAGTATGGTAGAATTAAACGACTGTTTAAATATTGTTTTAAAAATCACTTCATATTCCATCAGCCTTTATAAATATATAATGAAAAAAAAGTAAATAATCGTAAAATGGACTATTTTCTATTTACCGTTACGTCAATATATGCTAAAATCTAGAAATAAACACTCGTATATCGCTTTAATTGAATAGAAATTAATTATTCATTTAAACATACCTAAAAAAACTCACAGACGCATATAGCGATGCTAATTTCATTCATAGGTTGGAGGCGTAAGGACGCTTAAATAAATTCCTATGAATATTTATAGGAATAGAGACAACACTCGTGTCAATATTAGTATTTTGCACCGTCATAATACAAATAAGAACCGAATTTTCAATCAACCACCATGTCTATCAACCTGTCTGTCTATCCAATATACAGTCATGTTCTTTCTATTATGCGATAGCGGTCACGGGTTCGAACTCGCACATGACAAATATTTGTATAGGCCGTATACAAATGGGATCTTGATCTGGTTATTTTTGTGTGTTGTGTTTTTTCGTAACCCCGACGTAAGGTAATTATATGAGGCATTTTATGTGTTAGTAAGAAAATCACCCACGCTTAGTCCCTTTTTAGAATTTTATTAATATGTTTTTAAAGTTATATTTTACAATTTTACGGTACTGTAAATAAACAAAATAGAAACAAAATTATTTGAACACTTGTCCAGTATATCGCAAAATATTGTTTCAAATTTTATTTTCAACCTAATATGTAATGAATGAATACACACAGAAACCAATCAAAATGAAGTAACACACGCTCACATACGAGCAACGCCATGAATTGTAACGAACTTTTACAAAAGTGCTGTTACGAAAACTCATCAAATATTATGAATCGAAATGGGTTATCCGAACAATATCGTGACTACGAGTACACAGATGGGATATGTGTTTTCTGATTTACAGATGGAATGAAAATATTTAACGTGTAATTAAGAATGTCATATTGAATGAAAAACTATCCATGAACTCTTAAATACTATTGATATACTTAATAACTGAACTAAACTTAAACCATTTGTACGAGTATATGATCTGCTTCGAGACAAAACCTTCGAATCTTATGTAGGTTAGATAAAAGAGTAGAAGCTTAATCCGTGAATCCTCTTTACTACAGATTAGTGAGTACATAATTTTATTATTAAATGTAACGATTGTTATAATTTCTTATTGATGACAATAGGGACACAATAGTTTTATATGTTCTTCAGAGCACAGTTGAAAGATCGATTACAATAAACACTGGAAAAAGCTGAAATGACTGAACGGCACAAATATTCGTCACTAATTCCAAATTACATCTTTGTGTCGTTTGCAGTCGAAACACTTGGACCTTTGCAGTGCTAAAAATCTTTTAAATGAGATAACTCCTCGCCTTATTGCCCCCACTGTTGACAAGAGGGCTGGTGAATTTTTTGCCCAGAGAATCGGCATAGCGATTCAACGGGGAAATGCTGCCAGCATTCTTGCCAGAATTCCACGCGGACGTGATTTATACCAAAACTATCTGTAAATCTTTAGTTCTTAAGTTGTGAATTGTAAATATGTATAATGTTAAATAAATTTGGTTTGAACAAACACTCAAATTAATTGTGTTTGCTCGCAAACGAAAAAAAACCGACTTCAATCACATCGACGAGTAATACAACGTAGATCGACAAAAAAATAGTAAAGCAACTACGCGTTATCAAAGATTACTCAAAAAGTAGTTATCAGATCTCGATAAAATTTATATGTGACCACATGATAAACATCAGCTTTCGATTAAATTAAAAATTATCAAAATCGGTACAACCAGTAAAAAATTATTGCGGATTTTCGAGAGTTTCCCTCGATTTCTCTGGGATCCCATCATCAGATCCTGGTTTCCTTATCATGGTACCAAACTAGGGATATCGCCTTTCCAACAAAAAAAAATTATCAAAATCGGTACATCCAGTAGAAAGTTATGCGGTATAATACAACGTAGGTCGACGAAAAAAGCGTCAAGTAAAAACGCATTATTAGATATAACTCGAAAAGTAGTTGTTAGATCTCAAATAAATTTAAATGGGACCAATTGGCACACACCACCTTTCGATTAAAACAAAATTTGTCTAAATCGGTCTACCCGGTCAAAAGTTCTGATGTAACATACATAAAAAAAAAACAGTCGAATTGAGAACCTCCTCCTTTTTTGGAAGTCGGTTAAAAATAATAATTTTTACAAATACAAAGACCTCCGCGCGTAAATCGTACCAACGACTGCTTACATCAATAGAAATTTATGATAACTACACCATCCAACGTTCGTCAGCACACATCTTGCATTAGATATTAATTCGAACAAAAATTAATGCATACAAATCTCTACGTCCAAGAACGTCGCGAAATGTCACAATTGTATCGGTAAATTATTAAAACTTTTTGTTTCCCGATAAAAAGTAAAGTAAAATGATCTCAATATGTGTCACGAACATCATCGTCGGATATCACGATCTTATTAGATAGTACACAATCCAATTTCAGTGACGCTTGCGCCGCGGTGCAATCCAATTTATTGAGAGTTTCGACACGTGCCTTATGTTTCCCCACCCACTGTTTGCTAGTTTCATCAGCTGACGTTATTTGAATTCGGATCACCTACTTGTAATAATGTTTTTGTTAACATTTTCAACAATTAGGTCCTAATAACTATTTTAATTTTTTTTTAATACTCATTTTTGAAGATTGATACTGAATTATTCTAATTGGAAAACTAAGCGACATGTTCGAAAGAACTGAAAGTTAAGGGCTCTAAAATCGCAAGTGAGTATTCCTTAGTTAAACAAGTTGTTAAATAAAGTTTACGAATAATCCTTTTGTTGGCAGATTTATAGAAACTGACAGAACCAATTTTAATCCAATATAAAAAATCATCGTGGTTTATTGCGTATTAAATGAAATTATTCATTTAATTATATATATATGATTAAAGTATATGTTATTGAAATTAAATAAAATACCACGGACATAATAGACATGTATAGTAAGCATTTTAGCAATAAAGCTAGGTATAAAAGTATTTTCTAAAAAGGATACCAAAAAGATGTCTCATCTTGTCCTAAAAATTCTTTAAATGCTTAGTACCGTAGTAAAGGAGCGCTGTCTCCACTCATATCTTACACATTTTTAAGCGGTTTCAAAATAGGAGGTTATTAATCCAACCATATTGAAAAGATATATAGTAAAAAAATATATACATATAATAAAATAGTAATATAATATATATTATATTGCCTTTTTATGTGTGTTACCGCATAGCTTTTAAGTGGGTCGATTTCGATGATTCTTTTTTAAATCAAATGGTGGTGCTTGTCATATTGTCCGATTTAACTTTTATTGGACTCTGACCACTACTTTTTGAGTTATCTCGAATAATGCGTATTTATTTAGTTGACAACTTTCTTGTCTACCTACGTTGTGTAGTACGACTGGTCGATGTACATAATTGAAGTAGGTTTTTTTTCGTTTGCAAGCAAACACAATTATGTTACACAATGTAATACGCAAATCATATATAAATACACTATTCAATGATTCTGTATCTTTTGTACTTTATGGATATTTATTAGTTATTCTATTTTTAAATATCTAGATAAATAAAAATAAATCAGCAATTGAAGAAGAATGATAATAGAAAGAAATGAAAATAGAAATGTATAAACGTGTAGCTTTCGAACGACTGCACTAAATCGAATAATTCTTTTTCTGGTCGTTATTGTCAGAACAAGGCTTGTATAAAAGAAATTTTCATAATAAAATCGATATATTCACATATATATATATATATATATATATATATATATATATATATATATATATATATATATATATGACGGTACATAGTTCGGCGAGTCAGCTAGTAGAATACAAAATTTTATGATCATAATTCACACAAAAACTACATTAAAACGTCCATTTTCGTTTCACGACACATTTATGTGTATAAGGAAAGAAAAATAACAGGTTTGATAGCCAAGTCGTCGGTGGAAACAGTCAAATAATGCATATTCCTCACGGTCGACGGTTTCGAAGTATCAAATTTATTTTTATGTATATTTTTATTGTTTGCGGAGAGGATTGTCGCCTCCTTAGGGGCTGTTTGTATGCGGAGCGAGAAGAATTACTTGCTTGCTCGAGGATGCTCCACTAGTGGTGATAAAACAATTTGTTTTCAAAATATATTATATAATTTATTTTAATAATTCATGTTACCAGACTTTATCGTTATTTTAAATGTTTATCTTTAAATCTCAATTTTGTATTGCAAAATACATTGATAATGAAAAAAATTTGACATAAAATATTTTCAAAATTAGGTTTTGTGCTTGTGTGTTTATTAACTTATTTATATCATATTAAAAACATACATTACAATTAATTTACATGCAACACCCGTCTGGTTTATTTGCAATTGATAACATCGTATTATTCTATGATTGTATAAATTTTCATAGCTACCATTACTTCAAATTAAAAATAATTAATTAATAAATAATTAATACTTCAGCAATAACCCTAAAATAGATTTATTGGCAAATAAAACTTTACAGTAAATGTAAAATTATTTCAAAAATAAAAACACAGGAAAAACCCTGACCTGGTGAAGTTGATAAAAACCGCTCATAGATCTTATTTTTATAAGATCTAGTGTATAAAATAAACGAAATGTATAAAACGATTGAAAATTTCAAATTTAATGTAAGTATTTCATATTTCGAATTTTCCATAAATGGAGGAAACGTAGTAAGCCGGGAATTCATAACAATTTTTAAACCGTTCGAATAAAGCCGAACCAATTTACTATTCATTGCTGTGAATCCAAATAATTTAGCTGGCAACACGAGTAAAGTCACGTTTACACTGAACCGGTGGAAATGTTCTCGATTGGCACTACGATAGTGATGGAATGAATCACTTAAAATCGACTCCGCTAATAATATTGATACCTGGCTTCTCCATATGTTAACTCAAACACCTAACTTATACTAGAATAAAGATAGAAAGTAATTTTAAAGGGATGCATTGAACATCATTGACACCACTAAATAAAGCTAATCATTAAAGAAAAAATAAATTTTACTGTTTGTTTTTATTTAAAAATGACGTCTACTTAATACCAATAAGTCATAACATACTAACTAAATTTAATACCCTATAACACGTAATATTCACTTATCTCATTGAAATAAGTCATAAATAATCGTATTAAGCTTTGACATCGTTTCCATTAAACGCAAATATTATAAGTAAACTTAAAAAATTAACTAATCTATTAAATATTGTGTAATTTGCTCTATTTTTATTCATCATTACAGCCTATACAGTCCACTGCTGGACATAGGCCTCCACAAGTTTACGCCAAAAATAACGTGAACTCATGTGTTTTGCCCATAGTCACCACGCTGGGCAGGCGGGTTGGTGACCGCAGTACTGGCTTTGTCGCACCGAAGACGCTGCTGCCCGTATTCGGCCTGTGTATTTCAAAGCCAGCAGTTGGATGGTTATCCCGCCATCGGTCGGCTTCTTAAGTTCCAAGGTGGTTGTGGAACCTTGTTATCCCTTAGTCGCCTCTTACGACACCCACGGGAAGAGAGTGGGTGGCTAAATTCTTTAGTGCCGTAGCCACACAGCACACTATTTTTATTAATTATAACTAATCTATAACTATCGAATAAACAAGTAAATGTGTATCAGCACATCACTAAATACAGTCTTTTGATAAAGTGAATCCCGGAAACTACACTCTGAGAGCAATCAAGTCGGTGTTAACGTTCAAAGTAATTTCTTTGGCTTCATTCAACGACCAACGGTTCTACTGACTCAATAGATCATTTAAACCAATGTGTATACCTATACTACTTAACGGTATATTTAAATGTTTCATTCGGAACCAAAAAATATAATTAAAATATAACTCATACTTCTACATTCCAAATCAGTGATAGCTTCTTAGATTAACTCTAATTAATTTGTTTTAATCGAATAAAATATTAATGACAATTCAAAAGCTACTTGAATAAATGAATTTTTGATCTTGATTTTGTCTGAATAGATAACAGATTTTTATACCAAAAAAGATTTACTGTAACATAAATTACTCTCTAACGTTATATCGAAAATGTCATTAGCGTACAAAATAGCAACGGCTAAAATAGGATAAAACTACGAAATGTAATACTTGCTAATTGAGTTTTGTTCCCGCAAGCGCGCTCTACGATGTATTGCGTTGCGGGACAGTGCTATTTGTACACAATGTAGTTTCACAAATACACAGGTGGAACACGTAAAGGCTTTTTACGGCATTATGACCTTTATGGTTAGTACTTTAAAAACTTATGTCGTTTACTTTCCTCTCCAAGTAGTTTGAAGCTCAGAGAGTAAAGTTGAACCTGTGCTCGGGTTCAATTTGGTACGATCCAATTATGTAATTTTAATTTGTATAAAACTCGTTCGAGAACTTCGTTTAAGGCATTCATTCATATGACGGTAACTTTGGTAACTAGCGGTATATAAAATAGCAAACTAAACACTAATAGTAAATAAGATTAATTCTGTATTTAAAAACCAAAACATACAATTTTTAATTACTATAGACAACGATTGCATTTGCCCACAAAAAAAAAAACAACTTCAATTACATTGTCAAGTAAATAAGTAATCAAAGATTACTCAAAAAGTACTCAACAGATCTTGATCAAATTTAAATGGGACTACATCACAGGCACCAGCTTTCGATTAGAAAAGAGTCATCGAAATTGGTCCACCCAGTAAAAAGTTCTGAGGTAATAAAAAAAAGTATAAAAAATATAATCGAATTTAGAACCTCCTCCTTTTTTTGACGTCGGCTCAAAACGAGTTAATTTCTCCTTCTTCGATCGCACGTATTTATAACTTCTATACTTATTTATCAGCGCTATTAAAACACGGCTGTCGTAAATGTATCCTCGGGTTCTTATGTTGATGACGTATTAAGAAATATACTGACGACGTAGTTGTCGAGGAGTTGTTACGTATTGTAAGTATATAACCATCTAGCATTTCGTAACGTTTGTATGTATGTACCTTTAAATGCAGAACATGATTGTGCTGCTATGCAAGGCTGGAGTCCTATCCGTGTTGCTCAACGGTTATTAATTTGATGAAGCATGTCTTACAATTTCTTCTTAGTCGTATGAGTTTCCTTACCTCACAATAGTTTTATTAATACAACAAATAATATATGTATTTAAAATATTTCAAAGACATCTACACATTAACATTAGGCACATTTTAGCCATTTTTGGAATGAAGTTCCTTATGGCGCGTTGTGAAGGGGTACCATAGCCGGCTAAAACGTCCGTAACGTTAAAAAACGCGTAAGATTTTTATGTATAGTCACGTATATCTATTCAATGTCTAATATATAGTCTACGTGATGACTGTTATTATTATTGCAGTTTGCGTTATTTTAAATTATATTATTATAAAATTATTGGATATTTCGATATTTGCATAAATAATTGTAAATAAAATAAAAGTGTTAAGATAATTTTGTAAAGTAGCTTTTTGATTTTTATCGATAAAAAAAATTATAATAAAAAATGTATACCCGAATAAAATTATTTTCTTAATACCTCGAATAGAACTTGAAACTAATATTTTATAATCCTATGTTCCTATCTATCTGGTGTCTGGTTAACTTTGTTCCTATCTAGTGTCCCACGACGCAACACGGTTTTTTTTATTTAAATAATGACACTACGACGCGTTAATTTGGGGGAAAAATGTACTAAAATATTTTCAAACAATTAAGTACTGTTCACGTGCTGTTCTACTCAGGTGACTTAAGCCGGAGAACGGCGCAACGCGGTATCGTTTCATTTGATTTAACATTATCTCCTAAGTTATGCGTCCACATTAAATGCTATAAAAGACAAAGAAATCTTCTTAAAATTTCCTTATCGATAATATCGGCTAATAATAGCATAAGAAATCACCTTTTCATTTTTATGGTCATTAATTCGTTGCAGAGTTATTTTAAAACTATGATATCCCCTAAGATATTCATTGAAATCAAATGATGTCAAGGACGATTCGGTTCAAAAAGAAATACTGTAATGAATAACATATTTATACGGATAAGAATTTATACCATGCATTTAAGGTTTTAAAGACACCTTCGCAATTAATAAATTATTTTAGAACAAACTTGATTTCCCGTTTTTGTAACATTTGTTATTTATACTCGGCTGCTATTGGTTATAGCGTGACGTTATATGGCTTATAGTCTTCCTTGGTAAATGGACTATTACAACACTAAAAGAGTCTTTTAACTCAAACTACTAGTTCTTGAGATTAGTGCTCTTAAACAAACTTTCCCACTTTATAATATTTGTATAGATGAGTAAAAATGAAACTATAAAAAAAGAAGCTTAAAACAGCGAGCTAAAAAGATTGACAGCTAAAACGGAACAGTAAACATGGGTACTGTTGTAGGCGTATCGAATGTGTGACTAAAGAACAATGTTACACATATGCCGGCAACACAATCAAAACTCAATCCTAAACCACTTCAGACTCTGATTCACGCAATGGAATCGAAACTTTGGAAACGAGATAATAGTGAGGGTGATACGTAACTCGTAACAAGTCCGACTTTGTCAGAAAGTCGTCGGGCAAAGTCCAATGTCGCATGAAAATTAGTTCGGTTCGTCGCACAATATGCTGGAACTGTAGGACAAAGAAAGATGGGAAACTTTTCTCGGCAAATAGTTGCTGCATTTGATATCACAGAAGGACTTCATTTAATTACGAGCTTTCTGTGCGTGTTACTAGATACTTCAGTTTTTGTATCCCTTCTACCAATATTTAAAGAGGAAATGGAAACTTACAACAATTTAATACATTGTATTTAATATGCATGAATGTTCGTGGAAATGTATACACTATTTGTGTAATCGAATCAGTACTATCTCGTGACCATTGGTTGACAGGAAGAGATCTCTTCTAGAGATAAGTCCACCTTTGCCATCAACTTTATGTGTAATTTTCTGTACATTATTTTTAATGCAATAAAGTATATAATATATAATACTATATTATTCCACTCCTCTGGCTGTACTTTACTCTCACAATAATTGTGTTTGCTCACAAACGAAAAAAAACCGACTTCAATTTCATCGACAAGTAATACAACGTAGATCGACGAAAAAATAGCCTAGTAACTACGCGTTATCAAAGATAACTCAAAAAGTAGTTATCAGATCTTGATAAAATTTATATGTGACCACATGATAAACATCAGCTTTCGATTAAATTAAAAATTATCAAAACCGGTACACCCAGTAAAAAGTTATTGCAGATTTTCGAGAATTTCCCTCGATTTCTCTGGGATTCCATCATCAGATCCTAGTTTCCTTATCACGGTACCAAACTAGGGATATCCCCTTTCCAACAAGAAAAGAATTATCAAAATTGGTACATCCAGTAGAAAGTTATGCGGTATAATACAACGTAGGTCGACGAAAAAATCGTCAAGTAAAAACGCATTATTAGATATAACTCGAAAAGTAGTTGTTAGATCTCAAATAAATTTAAATGGAACCAATTGACACACACCACCTTTCGATTAAAAAAAAATGTCGAAATCGGTCCACCCGGTCAAAAGTTCTGATGTAACGTACATAAAAAAAAATACAGTCGAATTGAGAACCTCCTCCTTTTTTGGAAGTCGGTTAAAAACAAAAATACACGAAGCGCTTACTCTTAAATCTCTTTTTTTATTTTCGATCCCTGCACGTGACAAACATTTGTATTGACCATACAGATGTTTGCCGTGCTCTGAGTGTTTGTGCAGTCCTTTTGGGTCTCCCCACCGTGCCTCAGAGAGCACGTTAAGCCGTCAGTGCCGGTTGTTATCATGGACACCTGATAGCGATCGTTACTCACAGTAGAGAATATATCCGCCAAGCCGCATTGGAGCAGCGTGGTGGATTAAGCTCTGATCCTTTTCGTACATGGGGAAAGAGGTCTATGCCCAGCTGTGGGGTAATACAGGATAACGTTATTTATTTATACAAACACAGAAACATAAATTTTACTTTAAGCTCGAGCAATATTTATTACCTTTTTTTGAAATTATAAAAGCAATAATTAAATACGATTTATTCCATGATTAGTTCTTTTAAATGTAGTAAAACTAGCTTTATATTGCTATAACACGCCACGACGCGTAATTCTTTAGTAGCATGCTAACCGCATTATTTTTTAGAAAACCACTATTAATTTTAATTAGCTCTTTTTGCTGTATGTTTCTAATGTTTGTTCTTAATTAATCGTCGTAAAAAAGTATTTTAACTATTTATACAATACAGTTCTTTTTACATGATACAAACGGCCTACTCAATTTCACCAGAACTATTTTTTTTTTTTGATAGGACGTTGATGCAACGGGCTCAGCATCTGACTGACGGACTACATTTTCTTGACCCATCAATAAAAGATTTTTCCTATAAATTTAGCACCCGAGCGATGTTATTTATATTTTATATCATAACTTAACACTTTTTTTATTACTTTTAATTATTGGACGGAAATACATGTTTGGTTACACTTCGGTTTTAAGACATTTATCCTTATAAGATCCAATGTAACGTAAATAACTTATGACTAAATTTGTTGTATACATAACATTATATACTAAAGCATCATTTGCTTAATTACTCTTTTTTATATATAACTAGGTCGGCAAACAAGCATACGGCTCACCTGATGGTGAGCGATACCGTAGCTTATGAACGTTTGCAACACCAGAAGAATCGCAAGCGCGATGCTGACCCTGCCTCGCAATTCCGTTCCAGGAGCTCTGGTCACCGAACTCGCCAACAAGAATACAACACTGCTTGATAGCATTGTTATTTAGCTGTGATCTTCTGTAAGGACGAGGTACTACCCCATTTGGGCGTCTCCATATTTTGAGCAGGAAATTTCCTGCTGTGCCCTAAGTCAGTAAACTCGCTCTTAAAATAGCTTTTGAGTTTAATTTCCTTCATGATATAGTTTTAAAAATAATCCCTAATATGGACCCAAAGAGGTAGCCCAGCTGGACATCATTATACGTCAGAGTATCCTAGCACCTATTTTTAAAAAAAAATGTTCAAATTACGAAACAAGTATTTATTGGAAATAAAATCAACTAAGGCCTAAACTTTATCATCAAAAATATGGCTACTATATCCGAGATACCACCCTCAGCGATTTACAATGCGTAAACACATGCAAGGTTGACGTGCAGCGGACGACGGGTCGTGCACACGAATAATGACCGCTAAATGAACTGACGGAGCTGACGGGAATCGAAATGCGTGTGACGCAATTTCATTAAAGAATTATTACGAACACAAGCGGGAAATTTCGTTCAGCCACTTCAGCATTTCGATTTCACTATTTGTAACAATGTAATTATACTATATTGTTTATAGCTTCAGCGTTGACTGCATGTCGCTTGATTGCGTGTTTTAATGAATTGTAATGTAAAAGTTTTACTGCGGGAGCAAATATAATGTCGATTGAATTGTAAATTATATTTTTTATTGCAGGTACCGACACTTAACCACTAGTAATTCATCAAAGCTTTGCAGCTTTTATCGGTATGTATTAAAATGTTTACATTCATATTACAGATATAATTATAATAATTACATGATATAAAGGTTAGGGAAAATTGTTTAACCTTTGTATCGAATGATAAACTGACTTTCAAAATTACGGTCTTCCCTTGTTGGAAAGACTTACTGAATGTGAACGTTTAGTTTGTGATTGACAGCCGATAGCACATTATGCTGTCAATCGAAGACAACGCTTCATGTCTTAACACGGTTAACAATGATACATCGTTAATGCCCTTCAAACTGAACTGCTTATTAAATATAAATACTTACTAAAATGCTAAAACATTTTTGAAACATAATATAACACAGATACACAGCACTATAGGTGTTTTTTAATTGGGTTGATAACACTTTTTTAATTTGTCCAGAGGTCCAAATTTTATTTGCATCTTTGCATAAGTGTCTAAGGACATTTTTTTTTTCTTTATAAATGTTGCTCTCTTTCAGGTACCCAAACAAATTAATAGTAGTTCGTTTCAGTTATAATTACGTATATCTAAAATCTTTAAAAACCTTTCGATTTAGGTAATTATAATATTAAAGATTATCGAATGAAATGCAAACGTTCTCATCAAATGCGTCATCGTAACAATATTCTAGAGTGTTATGTTATCTGCCGCCGACATTTATCGAAAACTCATCCAAGTAATGAGATGCACGATCGAACATATCGAGTCGTTAGCGCCGAACATTTCTCGATAACTCATCGATGTTTTCAAACTGAAAGTTACAGTTTAGTTGCGTTATATTACTTCCAACATTTTTTTTTAACTTAGATTTTAAATAATTTAATATAATGAAATCTTAATTTAAAGTAATAAAGTCGAATAAATATAACGGATTAATATTTACCTCAACTGTCAGTCGTTTCCTTCGAACGTAAATAAAACGAAATTTTAAATGGGATTTTTCTTCAAAGCGCTCTATGCGTCGCATAATTGACATAGCAAACATAAATTCAAGGGATACCAGAGCCCTTGCAGTGCACTAACTACATTATGTCTGCATGAGCTTGGGGCATGCATGTTTGTGAATAATAATGCAACCACGCAGGCGTGACATCGAATAAAACCTACATTATGAACGTACTTATAATCCACGATATATTTTGCTGAATAAGAGGATCTACATAAGTACCACACCCATTTAATAATATCCTTTACGATAGCAAATATAGTTTCCAAAAATGTATTCAGTCCAGACAGCTCAAATATTCAAAACGATTTAATAAGAACGCGCATTTTCAACTACAATATACTTACAAGTGGTTTTTTTTAATATTTATTATTTATCTTTAATTATCTATACATGTATTTATTTAATAATGTGAACTAAAACCTGTATTCTGGAAATAATCAATAACCGTTTATAACTTTTAATACTTCGTCCAGCTGCATTAAAAAAAACTACATGAAATCCGTCAAAAAAGTATACTGAGTCACAGATTAGATGATCAGAGTAATTTATGATATCATCAGAAGTCATCATTAATTGTGATATAAGAAAGCCTGTTATCATGTATCCGTTAATTTATATTCATTAAGACAGGATCATATACGAGTATAATAAAAGTATAAAAAGTGATTATAAAAACTAACAAACAAAAAGGCCTGATTCACCTTTGACATTAATAAATCAAACGTAATATACCTGTTTATTTATTAAAATTTGTATTCACACATTGTGTATTTATCAGAGATGTGAGCAATGTTTGACGGTTTAATAGAATATACAATGTTACCTTGATTTAATTAAGCATAGAGTGAACGGTTTTCTAAAATTAAAGACCCGATAATTTTAAACGTTTTAATTCATTGAAATTTAAGTATTCACGTAATAGTTTCTGCCTTGCCCGTGATTATAAGAGATAAATAAATAAATATATTTAAAGCTAGCTGACCCCGCAAACGTTGTTTTGCCATATATGCTATTAACACCTTTATTCCCCGTCTTACTACTTAGGGGTATGAAAAATAGATGTTGACCTATTCTCAGACCTTCCTGATATTCACACAAAATTTCATAAAAATCGGTCCATCCCTATCGGGGGAGTATTGTAACTAACATTATGACACAAGAATTTTATATATAAGAATTATACATCACAAACACGTCCTTACAAGGAAAGATATTTTGGAACTTAAATTATTCTATAAATCGCCTTATTAGCTTTTCTTGACAGGTTGCAGCGTTTTAAATCTCCACCTCCTTTCTCCGTCCCGGTTTTCTAGAACATTCATTTACTTATAAACATAAACAAAGGCTTTGTATTCATTCATATAATTAAACAATACTATCTATCTCTATATAAACCTTTGACATACTTATTATAATTTTTGTTCAATTTAATTAATTAAGTAAAACTAGTAGAGTTGCTTTAAACGTAAACCGTAACAATTTTTACTAGATAAACGAATAATCTTGAAGTCGTGTTGTAAATAAACCTTTCCAGATCCTTTCATTTGCATGTTTTCCTCGAGCAATATCAAATATCGGCTGCTATCGCGCTGTATTGCTCCTCTGTAATTACACTTCGACAGCTCTTACATAATTACAACGCTCTAACTGTTGGAGCTACAGATAAATTATTCATGAAGGGATGATAGCGATTACTTTAAATATCGCAAAATCTATTTCTATCTGACATCATCCTTTACATTCTCGCCAAGGATTATTAAACCATATTACTCTGGTATGAAGTAAATTCGCTTTATTTCTGCAGTTAAGATTAAGTGGATACGTAAACTTAGGTATGTTTTGAAATAAATTCTGAGACGTATGTACGAGTACTGAATCTTAAGGTGGGATGAGGTAAGCGAAAGCCTAAGACTCCGTGGATTATTTAATTTCTCGTAACTGGCTCTACAAATACCTAATCTATTCTCAAATATTATAAAAAGAAAAGATTTATATTTTTGAATATTTTCCAATCACAAATGGATAAACTGAAAGTCTACTTGATAAAAATTTCTGTTTTTTTTTTTTTTTTAACAGAGAATGTTACGTTATAAATGCGTGACAAAAAGCCTCAACAGGCGAAAACGGAACAACAAAAATTGGGTAATCCACGCGGACAAAGCCGAAAGTTAATTATAAATAAGTCTAATAAACATATTTAATTTGTGTTTAACTAAATTAAGTAACTATTATTAGTGTTTTATGTGTATTTTATTCAGTTCTAAAATAAAACTACAATAAATATTTAGACTTATATACGAGTACATCGGAAGTAGAGATAGTGTGATTCGGTAGTATAGCGCAATAAGGAAATATCTCTTCCTGGATTCTAATGTTTGTATGACGTCATCTAGACCTCATTTGACACACTATTACGTGCAGAAAATTACTTAATTTCTTCCTATATCGTTACGTTAAGAAATAATATATTAAAAGCCACAAAAACTGTAAGCTTTCTTATGCCAGATATATACTAAAAATTATACTAAAAAATTTTTCTTTTACGCTGACACGCTTTATATATTAATTTGTAGGAAATACTTACATATATAAATATGTAAGGATATACCGTAATAGTGAATCATGCCTATCACTGGCATTCCTCGTGTCGTAGGTCCGGAAAAACATACAATACGTAACTTAAGCGTTTCGTACGACATATTATATAAACATTAATCATAAACGAAGAAACGCAACTGTTAACATATTTCAAAGAAGTAATAAATTAAAAACTGACATATAATATAATATAGGTTTGAGAGCAATTCTAGACTACTTAATCTAGAAAAAATTAGATTATCAGATTTGATGAAGTATAATTGTGTTTGCTCGCAAAAAAACCGACTTCAATTACATCGACCAGTATACAACGTAGGTAGACAAAAAAAATAGTCAATTAATTACGCATTATCAAAGATTACTCAAAAAATACTCATCAGGTCTTAATTAAATTTCAATGCGACAACATAACAAACATCAGCTTTCGATTAAATAAGAATCATTAAAATCGGTACACCCAGTACAAATATACTTAAGGCATAATACAACGTCAGTGAACGAAAAACTAGTCAAGTAAATGCGCATTATTAGATATATTTCTAAAAGTACTGGTAAGATATCGACTAGATTTAAATGAGACCAATTGACGTTTAAAAAAAGCAATCATCGAAACTGGTCCACTCAGTAAAAAAGCAGAGGTACCACACATTAAAAAAATACAGTCGAATTCGACTGTAGAAGGAGGTTCTCAATTGAGACTCCCTTTTTTGAAGTATGTTAAATATAGCTAAATTATAAAAAACAGTCAATATAATTCTTTTTTGTATTTATAAAAATAATATATCGAATCATTTTCAAATTTAGGTAAACATCCAACCGTACTCGTATAATATAGAAACATATGTAAAAACATCAGACTGCACTAACCCAAATAAATTGTATTTCGTATTCCTTTGAGATATAAACTTGTATTTGAATTACCTTTATTTACTTGCTCTGAGTAAATCCCACTTCACCATTTCCCTGCATGATATGTAGGTTTCACGCAAATGAGATAAGGAAACAGGCCAGATCCCCTGAAGCGTTTTCTACCACTTTTCTCCGTGAATATATATCGCACTTTGCACAGCAAAATACGCTTTGAAAGTCCTCTTAAGAATACAAAAGGTATAAAAGACGGCTAGTTACACTGCAGGGAATAATCTTCAGTTGATCCCCATTTTAATAGCTCCTTTCCTATTTAAATATTAATAAATGCGAACATCTTTTGCTCCCAGAACTATTAGCCCGGGAAAAAACCAATTAGCATAGAAAAATTGCACCAATAAAAGAATGTTTTGCTTGCAAAACATAATTTGGTGCCATTTATGTATATGTAAAAAAGGTAAAGCTTTAGTATATAAAACCTGTATAACTATTTCTTTATCATTGTTTTTCGACATTCTAAAATGTAATTTAAAATAATTATAACAATTGTTTCATTGCATTTTAGATGGATCTGTTTGTCAATTCAAGAGAATATTTAGATACTATTGTTTGACAGTGAACAGAAATTACGGCACACCCTTCAAACTATTACAAAATGATTTAACTGCAACATTGCGAGAACGATTATAGTACTCGTAGCATTTGATTACCGCCCCGAACAAGGATTCGTGTGTATAATCAAAGTTAATATCAATATCATGAGAGTAGAGACACGACTTGTAATCAATAAGCTTCAAAGTGAGCCCTAGAGAACTTCGTCGAAGTAAATGCACATATAAATTCGTCACGTATCACCGCTGACTTTTGACCTCAGTTATGAAAATAATGAACGAGTAAAATCTTAAGTCTAACCTACGCTTAAAGAATGCAAATGGCTGTCAAGACACTCATTAAGCTAAGATAATCGATCATACCCTAATATAACTATAGCTGTATTGCAGACGCCTTCGTGTTTTAGAAAACAATGAAAAATAACTTACACCCTTGACCTATCAGCTAAGATGAGGTCACAGTTCGAGATAATGACGAATATACAAAGCTTATTATTTAATTTAATAACTTTAAAATACTCTAACTTATTCAGCTTACTAACAATGTTTTGCTCTGCATGTATAGTTTGTTAAAAGTAAATATTGTAAGTTATTCGTACGTGAAATTAAGATGAAGTTTTGACTAAAACAAACTTAAAACTTAAGAAAGATACTCAGATTTTGTAAAAATTAAGTTCCAAGGATAACAATTTCTCTTTTTTCTTGGATTCATCCTAGAATTTACGAACTTAAGCAGCTTAGCAATATTTAATAAGTATTTATTCGTTATGTATTTTACAGACAAAATAATAAAAAATATATAAAATAAAGACAAATTTCTCCATATAATAATATCCGCACTTATATGCAGTCAATAATTATTACAAGTTATTTTATAATGCACAGAAACAACTTCATACAATAATTTCAATTTATTTGAAATATTGATCAAAGACCTTTAAAGCTGTGACGTTCCTTAGATCACTTGTCAACTGTTAAACGTGTATTTGACACGGTGAATGAGACTTGAGGTTGTATTGTTGTTGCTGTCCTAATTGATTGATGGAGGGTGGCCTTTGCTTATCCGCAGGAGTTTCCCATAGCTGTTCGTCCTTATTATTGAAAGTGGAATAGGAATAATAAAATAAATTCATTACATAAGATAGCAATGTACTTTAAGGAATAAGTAATATGCGATACATATAGTGCTTCATGTGAGAGGCTTGACCCTAGACTGAGTGTTTTAAAAAGTTTTTTTCTTTGACTTGGAATGTTTATTTTCAAAATATTTATTGGTGAAAATTATTAGCATTTTTTTAAAATATATTTACCCTGTTTAAATATTCAGGGTGTTAGCTTTATCTTCTCGCTATAAGTCAAATATATTTTTTTAATATATATATAATATTACTAGATCATTGTCTTATAGTATCGTCCGACGGAAAATGTGACTAGTTTTTAGTCTATTTACTTTTGATCTGGATCTCTTATTCCTTATGGACCTCTCCTTCATTTTTTGAAGTGTATGAAAAACCAAAAGTCCACCTAATCTCACTAGAAGAACTAATTACAATCACTCTTTAAGAAATTTACCCATCAACTTATAGCTCGGGGCATATGTTCATACAAGTATCTGTTTCTAATGTATTTTGTCGTTGGTTTTCTCATAATACTTCCGAATTACAATCAGACATAATTGTGTTTGCTCGCAAACGAAAAAAAACCGACTTCAATTACATCGACGAGTAATACAACGTAGATCGACGAAAAAATACTCAAGTAACTGCGCGTTATCAAAGATTACTCAAAAAGTAGTAATCAGATCTCAATGAAATTTATATGTGACTACATGACAAACACCAGCTTTCGATTAAATTAAAAATTATTAAAATCGGTACACCCCGTAAAAAGTTATTGCGGATTTTCAAGAAGTTCCCTCGATTTCTCTGGGATCCCATTATCAGATCCTGGTTTCCTTATCATGGTACTAAACTAAGGATATTTTCTTTCCAACAAAAAAAGAATTATCAAAATCGGTACACCCAGTAAAAAGTTATTGCGGATTTTCAAGAATTTCCATCAATTTCTCTGGGATCCCATCATCAGATCCTGGTTTCCTTATCACGATACCAAACTAAGGATATCTCCTTTCCAACAAAAATTTTTTTATCAAAATCGGTACATCCAGTAGAAAGTTATGCGGTATAATACAACGTAGGTCGACGAAAAAAGCGTCAAGTAAAAACGCATTATTAGATATAGCTCGAAAAGTAGTTGTTAGATCTCAAATAAATTTAAATGGGACCAATTGGCACACACCACCTTTTGATTAAAAGAAAATTTGTCGAAATCGCTCCACCCAGTCAAAAGTTCTGATGTAACATACATAAAAAAAAATACAGTCGAATTGAGAACCTCCTACTTTTTTGGAAGTCGGTTAAAAACCACCAAAATCATCTATAAGCAGCGTATAAGAATAATGAATTTACAAACCAATATATAAGTATATAACATTATATTTTATTATGCGACAATTAATATTACTGTTATTTACTCTAGTAAAAAATTACTAATACACCATGTTTATTACTTAAATCAGAAATCGATAGTTATATTTAACTTTCTTCTTAGAGAAATGTGAAACCAATAACGTCTTGATGCCTTTAATAACGTTAATTGAAGATGGCTTTGTAGAGATCAGCTATTAAATGTTAAATTAATTTCAACTCGTCTAAAATGTTTTATGTGATTATCTGTTCCGAATAGGATCGTCAGAGGATTTCATCTCGAACAATAGCTTTACTAACGTTGGCCTTGTTCTGAAATACTTCTATCAAAACATTAGGGTCAGAGGTTATCCGATGACTCTCCAATAGCATTGACTATGGTGTAAATTAAATTCACTATTATGTTTCACGAATAAGTTGTAAGACCTTATGTTTTTAGATTGCTTGTACTGGATCAGCCATGGAACATTTTATGAAATAAATGCATTTATTATTTTTTTAACTGTTGAATTAAATGAATTATTTGTAATGTTAAATATGTAACCAAAATAAATAGCACTCCAAAGTGATGTTCAAAAATTTATTGGAAAAACTCGTTTGTCTAGCGTTTTGATTAAATATATAAATATAGGAAAGGGTATCAATTAAAATAATTAGTCGCAGTTTACTTTTATATATACACGATCATCATCCGCGTCATCATCAGATCACGTATGTGTAAGTTAAACTAATAAAAAAACTGTAACTAGACATACGCTTATTATTTACAGTTTTTAATTGTCAATTTGCAATTTTATTTCCAATAAGCTATTGATGCAGCGATGTTTTCTGTTACACTTGAAATACTTGACGCATTTTATTTATAGTATCGAATACCATCAGAGTCACGGCTGATTGTTTCTATTCAATCAGGATCTATGAGGTCTGCTATTGTACTCGTGACATGAACAAGTTTAATACGTATTTGGATTTACCAAGGTTTTGTTTGGCGTAATTGACGTTTATTTATTTTAGTTTTGATAATAGTACATAGTTGATTACAAAATGTTTACGCTATAAGTAATTAAAAAATGGGTGGACACTTAATTATTGTGGAAAAAATTATTTAACAAAAAAAAATTACGTTGTTTATAAAAACTCTGAATATTTATTTTAAATGTATTTCATTCTACATGAATATTATCCATTAAAATAAAGAAAATAACATATTAATAAAACTGTGAATTATTAAATTAAATACATATATGTATAATATATATAATAGTTCATCTGCATTTAATATTTAAAAGTAGTAATTAAAACACAATTAACAATACATTTCGATGGAATCCATAATTACCACAATCCGCATTTAAGGCAATACTTTACAATGCAAGGGTGATTCATCAAAAACCTAATTAAGTCAGAGTTCGTTGTCAGCTCAACTGGTGACAGGAGATTAGGTGCAGCTTTAATTATTGTGCTATTCTAGACTGCCAGCAATTTTACCTTCGCCCTGCCTGATCAACCCTAACTCCTTCGTTAGAAAATTTATAACGATGTTAAAAAAATTTAATAAGGAAAATGACCCCAAAAGACTCTTTTCTTACAAACTTACTAGATTCAATATTAACGTCAAACAGTTGAAATTGTCCCAATGGTTACTATCAAGTCCTGGTCAATATACTCGTATATGATTGTTTTTGGGCATCTATATTCCTGGCAGAAATATAGATGTAAATTAAGTAAATAAATCATATTTTGATAGGATGAGTATCAATCATCCTTTAACGTCAGTTAACTATCGAATAAAATAATTACCCGCCATATACCTACTTATTTCAAAACGATCTTTATACACGCATCAATACATAAACATCCGAGTTAACTAAACAAAATCGTCGAGGATTGCAGACGGAATGTTTATAAGTATATTAAAAGTCACCCCACCGTACATCCTTTATTGAAGGCCTCAACGAACTATGTATTTACTAAGAACTAAGTAAATAGAATTGCAACTGTGAGCAATAACTCCCTACTTAATTAAAAGCACCCCCTCATTTGATTATAAACAACCTAATCGTCCACGTACAGAGCTGTACGTGGGATAGACTGGCTCATTGTGTCCCGTTCTTTGTTCCGTCTGCATAAATATAGCTGTGTTTGTTGATTGAGTTTATCACGGCGCTCTGATTACGACATGCTTGAAATTAGTCTCGAAATAGATACAGAATCGGAATGATTTGATATTGGAAAAAATATTTTTATATGATTTTTGAAAAATAGAATACTTTATCTTAGAAATTGATAAGTTATGTTGTTTCTGAAAATGTCCTAGTAAAAAAACCTTATTAAATACTTCTTTCGCCAGTTTTTTCTTTATTTTATTCTTTCAGCAACGTTTTTTTTTCTAAAATGTATAATAGGATCGTTAGAATACGCTTGCTTATAAACTATTTGATAACTAGCTGTGCCTGCAACTTCGTCCGCGTGGAATTTAAAAAAAGTAATTGTTCAGTTCGCAGAGTTATAAAACAAATAAATTTCTAAAATAAAAGTAGCTTAAGCTACTCCTTATTACATGAGCTGACTACCAGGGATTTTCATCCCATCAAAATTGGTCCAGCCGTTTCAGAGATTAGCCGAAATAAACAAACAGACAGATAAACAAAAACCACAAAAAAAAAATATTTTGGGTATGTACCGTATCTCCTCCAACTTTATTTATTTGTACAGATAGATAAGCGTAAAACCTAATCATAGCATACTTTAAAAATCATAATACATTTTTATTTAATATGACAAAGGCTACTCATTTAGAACGATGTTTAAAAGGACTGTAAATACAAAGGTCGACTTTGAGTATGTCATTACAATATGTGCCAAATTACCGAAAACAGGCCTCACCTATTACTACAATGTATCAATTTTATACCTATACTCTCTCTCTCTCTTGTCGGTCCCTCATGTCTGAGGATCGTGGTCAGCATCAGGGTTGCATCTGGAGCGGATGATGCACCTCCACCGGTCTCTGTCCATGGCGTCTCTTACGACCGTGTATAACCTAGTGGCAGATGAGTTCTTGACCTGGTCTACCCATCTCGTTGGTAAACGACCGCGCGATCTTTTGCCGTCCGTGTTCCCAACCACAATCAGTCTCTCCAGATTTTTATCGCCTCTGCCCATCGTGTGGCCGAAGTACGACAAAATACGCCGTCGGCATATGGTATACCTATACAATATAACTAATAAATTGAAATGTTGTTGAAAACAACCTATAGACATCCCACAGCTGTATGACAAAGACCTTCTCTAAATATAGGTCAAGGGTTGGAGCTAACTATCAAAGATTAACTAATAACGATTGCTAGGTGTTCCTTACAACACAACCAAGATCAACGACGTTCGGTACTCTCCGAGGCACAGTGAAGAGTAGAGTGCTACAAGATTTTCACCCGCAATAAAAACTAACATTTCAGCAAACATATCTGCCCTGATAAATATAGCCCTAAGCGGGAATCGAAACCGCGACCGTGGGCATCCACACGCACCGCTGCACTAATACCGTTGACATTAGCTTTAAGTTGATCTGTGCATTAACGTAATATCATTAAGTAAAATGTTAAATACAGAGTTACATATTACACTTATCCTTAAATGAGATGATTGTGTACCACGGCACGAATGTAAAGATTTACACGTTTATTGAATCAGTACTTCATGTTGTATTTACAAAGCAGATAATTACTGTTAACAGATGTGTACAATAATTTGCATTGTTGTTTAATATAACTCAAAGAATTTTTATTAAAGAAAGTTTAGTCATAATTATTACAAGGAACTATTTAGCAAAGCGTAACATTCTCATATATTGTTTTTTTTTTTTACTATTTAATAAACTACTGTATTTAAATTTATGTATAATTTATACTAAATAAGAGAGCTTATCTTCTACCTAAATATTATAAGATTGATTTGGGAACTGTCCTGTAATACGACAGTTAATCTTTTTTGTATACAAAAGTTGTATTAAGAATCCTTAATTAGACAAATATGTACAAATATAAACGTATTCTTAAGAAAAATAAGGAAAATTTTATCAGAAACTTTTTTACAAACTAATCCAGAATTTAAATTTACACAATTACTTTACAACATTTGCTACATAATAATATATACCTGTGTTTCAAATACGGGTATTTTTTATTTATATGCATATAATAAAATTTTAAACAAATATGAATAATTATCTTTATCGGTTAACAACATCCGCGGGAGCAATCTGATTAACAGAGTGAGATATCGCGCGAATATTAATTCATATGCATTAGTATTCAAGACGAGACAAAAAGTAATAAAAAGGGGGCATCGTGGAGAAAATTGAAAATATCCGCAACCGTCAGGAAAATGAGAAGATCCCTTCGTCACGCCGTGAAATTAGAATCGTTCCGTCATTCGAATGCAAAGCACGTCACGATAAAGTTTACTTACGATTAAATTCCTTTTATATGCAATGAGTTCTTACATCTTAACATCTTGTTAAGACAGTGATAAGTATTTACAAGAAATAAAAACAAGAAAGATGGTTGATTTGTTTTTTATTTGCTTTCAACAAGTTAAAACTTTTTAGTCGCTTTAATTAACGTAGAATAAAAAACTGCAAAGTACATTTTAGTCAAAACAAAAAAAAATACATCTAGATACAAAATTAGTCGGTGCTAAGACAATCGTTTTAAACCAAATATTTAGTAATAAAATGTATTATCTATATGCCTATTAATTTATTTTATCACTTTGTAATTTGTAATAAATTAACGTCTGTGTTAATACACGAAAAGTGAATTACTGTTTATTTAAGGCTTTGTGCCTTCGAAGACAAATACTTAAAAGTAAACACAATTACGCTTTAATGTTTAGTAAAATAAATAATGTATCAATAAAGTTACAATATCCTTAATATTTCAAACCAAGTGACTATAAAATAAAAAACAATTGAGTTTCTTGGCAGTTTATAGCAAAAGCTACATACCAAATTCAGTAGTAGATGAAAATTGGCAACAGTAATTTAAATCAACGATAAGAATATTTTATTCAAGATTCAACGGTGTTTTTAAAGCTTACTTTATTAAAACATTTTTATTTGATTTATGCCAGCATATACCTACTGGTATTACCATAAAACTGAAATATATGTACCATCTGTTTATGTAGAAAAAAAAATTTCTTTGTTAGATTAGCGATAATATAAACAGAAACATTTTAAAATGGAACTACATAAATGGTAGCTATTTCAGGACAACACACCCGTAAAGTGAACACCGATCAGAACAAGACTCTTAAACGTGTACACCGCAAATGAAACTCGGACGTGAGTCTCATTGCTATTTCCACCAATCGCAATCTGTATCTCCATAGAAGGACAATTGCAAATAACACACATACATATGATTCTACATTGCACTATTTGTATTTTGATCGAGAAAGGAAGATAGTGGAACAGAAACAAGATAATATTATGTATTGTCAATAAATTATTACATATTTATTGTTCTTGGAAATTTTTTCATTCGCTGAGCAATTATCTTAATTTTTTATTCCATAAAAACCTCCCACAGAGTATATAAAAAATTTACAAAAATCGATGGATATTGTCTAATCTGAACATTACAACAGTAAGTACAATACAAATCTTGATTAAGAGTATTGTAATTTATGTCTTTAAGATCTTGCTACGAAAATATTTTCTCAGAACTGAGTTCCGTAAATAAATGTCGAGACAATAGTTCATTTAACATTCAGGCGGAGACAAAGTTTCCTCCTCTACAGTATCGACTCGAACACTAATACATGTATAAAAGCAACAACATTACCTCTTTCAACAAAGCTTTGCTAGATTTTATTTTGGCAATATTTATAGTCTGTCGTTTCCCGCAGTTTCCCACGTGTTCAATTTTGATATATTTTTTTAATTATCTGATATTATTGTTACTGTGCTTCTTTGTTTCGTTATCTTTTACAAGAGGATATTTTTCAAATCAGATAGAGATACAATTGGTACCTTAAACCAGTTATACAAATTGTTCGATGTTAATAAATTATTGACGTAAGTTCACTTGCCCTTTTAAATATTATTTTACTATACACAAGCTGCGACATGTTTTAAACAATCAAACAAGTAAACAAGGTGATTATACATATAATTATTATCTATACTAATATTCTAAAGAGTTAAAGTTTCTAAATTTGTTTGTATTCAGGAGTGACATAGGCTATATTTTATTGTGATTGAACAAAAAATCTAGTGAAAAATCTTATATATAAAATTTTCATGTCAAAATGTTAGTTCAATAATCCTCCGAAACTGCTGGACTGTATTTTATGATGTTTTGTGTGGATATCGAGTAGGTCCGAGAATCGGCCAACATCTATTTTTCATACAGCTAAGTTATAAGGGGGGGGGGAGAATTAAAAGGGTTAATAACATATATGTCAAAACAACGTTTGCAGGGTCAGCTTGATCTTAATGATTTTAATGCTTTTTAGATATTAATAGACTAAAATAGCTTAACATGTCAGTTAGAGTTCATATTATGATATAAATATTATATAAATTATGAATATTAAAGCTTACTATTTTATCATAAAACAAGAACTATTTTTTTGAGATATTATTACAGGGGTTTCCTGTAATGAGACCATTAATGCTACATAAATCGAGCGAACACGTATACCGTTATTATAGGCTCTACAAATGAAGCTCTTCAGACGGCATTATTATGTGAAAATATATATTAGAGATTCCATTATGGCACACTGGATATTATTATTCATCCATTAATGGCCACCCCACCCCTCCGCTCCCGGACTCTGATCTGAAATTCAAAATTTTGTTGAAACAGATAAATGGAAAGAATATCCCCATTAAAAACGGATGACAAATGATATTTCGATGTGAAGCTATTTTCATGCGGATTTTATTTAATACTCGACAAAGATTGACGGAATGCTTTCATTTGAAGGGAAATCGAAAACGTTAGGATGAATTTATTGCCTTAATTTTGCCTTATTCCTTACAACAAATCATTATACCGGTGGGTGTATTTGACTAAAACCAATTGGATTTTATTTGATTATTAATAAACATTAATAAAAAATAATCGACGATAAAAATTATTAGCAAAATGTATGAATAAAAAAATCATTAAAAATAGAACAACAAAACATTTCTTTATCAAAAACTCTCGTATGTGGGGATGTTGGTCTGAAAAATAAAAGGCACATTCGTAAATAAGAATAGCTCGAGTAATTAATTTAAATGCTATTCAATTAAATGCACATGAATAATTCAGCAAAGAATGCTAACGTAGGAAAGAATGCCAACCTTCGTCGTTGCCTTAAAGATTTCTCGGAGCGAGTAATTAATTACTTTTTAGTGATATAACGAGATATACTCTATCCGAGAAAACAAAGATATTCAGGAAGCGACTGTGGACAGGTTTTTGTTTAGAACTTTGTTTGCCTGTTGACTAAATCATTACTTCTTATTTATTACCAATACTCATACAACTAAATGTTTTTATTCACCGCGTAAATTGATTGATTAAAATAACTTTTTTCTATTAAAATTCCTATTACTCATAACTAAGAGACTTACATTTATATTAATTGCATGTAAGTAATAGTTGTCGTTCTGTTAAATTATTTGTATATTATTTCATGTTACAATACTTCATATATAATCTTAGAAAACATAAAATGACATAAGTATTATATTAATTTAGAATATATATACTGGGTTCGCTTCAGTCTGTAATATCCCACTACTGGGCATAGGCTTCTTTCTCCATGTAGGAGAAGGATCAGAGCTTAATCCACCACGCTGCTCCAATGCGGGTTGGCGGATATACTCCCTGCTATGAGTAACGATCGCTATCAGGTGTACTTGATAATAACCGGGACCGACGGCTTAACGTGCTCTCCGAGACACGGTGGGGAGACCCACAAGGACTGCACAAACACCCAGACCACGGCAAACACCTGTATGGCCAATACAAATGTTTGTCATGTGCGGGGATAGAACCCGCAACCGCCAGCGCAACGGGTACAATCCATGACTATAACCGTTGCGGCAACGCGGCGTCATGGCGCATATATACTGGGTTACTCAATCCAAACATAAATTTTCAAGTTATTTTCTCCTTGCATAAATCGTACTTAAGCTTCTTTATATTAAGGTCTCAAGTAGTTTTAAATTAACTCTTACGTATTAACCGAAATAAAAAATTTAATTACATATATGTCAGGATCAACTAAAAAAATCACTTACACGAATATTATACACATCAAAACGACTATTATTTATTATTAAGTAATAAATTATAAGCTTCTTGAAAGGGCCCTAGGTAGAAGCGATCACACGAGTGACGTTTATTTTTAGGCCCTAAAATAATGGGCCATAATTTAACTGAAAGCCTGGTCTCATCTCGACTAAGCGTAGCGATAACGAAAAATGAAATCCATGCACGATTTTTTTAACAATCTAAATGAAAATCTCACCTATAAATTATATGATTTTATTATAATCAAAATTTTTACGATTTCTTCCAAATAAATTCTATTTTCAAATTTTATATGAAATATAATATAGAAAAATATAAGTTCTTTTATAACTTTTCATATTCAGTACGTATTACCATCCTTTGTAATAAATTTTATGTAAATTAAGAAAGAGTAATTCCTGCGTCGGGTTTAATAAGTTCTCTTTTATTAGGTAGGAAGATCCTCATTTATTAAGGGGTAAGAACTCATTCATCGCGCTTGAAAGTCTTTTGAATACAAGAAACTACCATTAATTATTAATCACAAGCTTTTATTTAGGTTCACCTGGTAAATTTGACCCAATTTACAATCGGATGTCGATTATGTTCTCTTCTTCTATGTTCTATTAGGTCATTGAGTTTGACTATTTCAAACCAAAAAATTACCCTTAAGTTCCTGTTATAAAACTATGGATCATGCATTTTTCTAAGATCATTGGGATCATGTCATCAAATTGGTTTGATTTGTCTTTCCAAACGAGCAATATTGCAAAGATGCTCTTGGGTTGCTATATACAATGTCAATTTTAACCGATTAAAATAAGATATTTCTAGTATATAATAAATAAGTTGAACAGAAAACTTAACTTTTAAATATAACATTTTTTTTCTTTCTAATTTGAAATCAACTTCTTATAATTCAATCCATGTTATGGTAACCTTATATTACAACTTTGCACACTTATTATTTAGATTTCGTAATAAAACCGTAACACATTTTAATTGAGACACCTTGCATGAAAACTTGAAAAACCAAATTAAGAAAGAGTCTATAAATATTACAAGTTACTTTTCAGTTCTCATTGATTTTTTTTATATAAAATACCTTTTTAACTTAAAATAGTGTCGACTCAAAACAAACCTAGTAGAATATAATTTCGTTGACGTATATTTGTGTACGTCAAAGCGAGTTAAGTCAAAAGTAAATAACATTACGCCCATAACTCGTTCACACGGACCATAAACATGGTATTCTTTGAGACATTTGATAAAAGATTGTAGACAGTAAGAGACGGCACGCTACGAAAATATGTTTGCGCTTAGACTGCAGATCGTTAAGGTAAACGCGCACTACAGTTTTATGTCTGCGATAAAAATAAGCCAGATGAAACAGGAATTTATAACTCAAATTTGTAGGACGGTTATCTTGTAAAGGCATATAATATAAACAAAAATTACATGACTTTACACTGTATAGGTACATTATAGCCGGTCATTTCGTACTAATACATATATACATATATTTCTTACTGCACTAATTTAGTTTTTCGTATATTAATATTTGTATAAGTTCCGCAGAACTCTGAAACATTACTACTTTACTTTTCAAAATGTCGAATAGTTTTTTAAAGGAAAAGCGTTTATTTATTTCAGTTCCATCGGTACTTCAGACTGACGTTTAAACAACGGGTCTGGACCACAATTTCGGGTAACATCCGTACGAACGTCTATAAATTTCTCACAATACATACACTAATTAAAAAACAGTGCGCTCAAGGCTTCATGTTATCTGTGATATATAGGATATGTTACTAGCCCCGTCCGAGCCCCACTCTGTCTGCCGCCATAATAAATTTTGTGACAAACAATATTCCCCTGTCCTTTGTCTGGTCGCGGGCGAACATCGATCGTTGGTGACAATACCACAGCTTCGTCTCTTAAGGCGCTTTTTCATTACATAGATAACATGAGGCTTCTCTCAAGAGAACGATAATAAAACAAGTCGTTCGTTAGGTTTAAAGTCAAATTAATTATGACTTTAATAGCTACATTTATTATTAGTTAATAGGTGAAGAACTAGTAGCTAGTTTTTAAACAGAGGTGATGTTCAATTAATAATTAATTGTTATGAATTATGTCTTATGTCGTAATAAGATTAAGAGGTTTGTTCCCAAGAATTTTGTAATAAGTAGTAGCTATTCTATTTTTCTTCTTATTTTTTTCACCTGATGATAAAAAAAAAATATAGATAAAAAATAGAAAACTTATAACTTGAGAAGATAGAAATGGATCTTAATTCTATTTAACTATTTACGGCTTAGAGTCATAGAAATAATATCTTAATCATAATAATAATATTTTTGCTATGTTGTTACGTCAGCAAAGAATATAGCCACCCCCTCTCTTCCCGTGGGTATCGTAAGAGGCGACTAAGAGATAACACAGTTCCACTACTACCTTGGAACTTAAAAAGCCGACCGATGGCGGGATAACCACCCAACTGCTGGCTTTGAAATACATAGGCCGAAGATGGGCAGCAGCGTCTTCGGTGCGACAAAGCCAGCCCTGCGGTCACCAACCCGCCTGCCCGTCGTGGTGACTATGGACAACATACATGAGTTTACTCGATTTTTAGCGCGAACTTTTAAAAGCAGCCAGTCAAGGCAAATCCAGCAGTGGACTGCGAAGGCTGAAGTGAATAATAATATCTTCGAATGAAATGTTATTCATTCGGATAAATTAATTTTTTAATTATTCTAAATTAAGATATTAATTGCTTGGTTATGCATGAATAACGACATAAAACTTAACAGTAATTTTTATTTTCATTGTGACTGGTGGTGCCATCTCTTAAAATAACATAGAACTTTTTATTACGCGAATACTACAACATTATTGTCAATATAAACGAGCTCATTGAAATACCAAATTATAAACGCATGTATGTCATAATAATTACGTAAATAAAAAAAAATTAAAAAAAACCTTACCGGACGTTGAGCCCATAAAATTTTATACCCAAAACTCCATTCACATCATCTGAACCACTCACGATCTTTTCACGAATAATGTACCGTGAAATATAATTTGAATAAATTTAACGCTATAACCCGAAAAAATCGATTGTAAGTCACGTAAGTCTGTATCTTATCATATTAACTTTTATATTAAGATGATCCTTAGTATGAGCTGGGCCATATTGTCACGACATGGTGCCGTCTAAGCATCTGCGTGATGGTGAAAAGTTTCTTGCTGATCAATAACGATTCAAAAGGGCTTTTGAAGCGTATTTGAATAAAGCGATTTTTGATTTTGACTTTAGGATGGATCGTTTTCAACAACAAACATATGTGATGAAATTTAATAATTTTAGCTGATATAGATTTTATTTAAATGAGGGAAACTACTCAATGTTCGCCAGCTCTACATATTAAACACACCAGTCAAACTACATCAAAAAGTGATTATATATATATAATATATATGTGTGTGCGTTTTACATAAAAGATAAGACATACACACACATTACAAAGAACATGAAAGACAACGCATCACAATATTTCCAACTATATTTTAATATTTATGTGTATTGTTATTATTATAATGATGCAGCATAATTAAGATATAAACACTTGAATGTTTGCCCTTTGACACACATACAAACGCAGAACAAAGTGACATTTGAGTTTAAATATATTACATTTAAACTAAGTACACTTGTAAGTTATCATCTTCTTGGAATTCAAACGTGGGTGCGCTCAACATTTCATCTGGCATCTATTGTTGTTTTCTGTAGAGTTCAGTGCCGCGCCCGCCTTACTTGCCAATGACTCATTGCAATACTGATCAGAATAGCTTGTGGGTTATTACGAAACCGCCAAGAACATTTTAACTTCGTGTTGAGGAAGCTACCTGCGGCTTTATTGAGTAACGCTTTACTAGATTTAAAATTTAAACGAATTTTGTCACGTTTGTATTTATTCGTCATTGCAAGCACAATAATTGCAGATTGCTTATACATAACGCATTATTTCTGAATATGAATAGTAACAACTATATTTTATAAAATTAATGATTACTAAATGATTCTAGGAGTATCCTCATTATCTTGTTTATTATATTATCTAAATAAATTCAATCAAAATAGACATAAATTGAAACACGGTAACGGCAAAGACCTAGCAAAAATAAATACTAATAAAAATGTTATTTTGTTAAAAGCTTCATTTTCGCTACTAGGTCCAAAATATTTAAATGTGTTTTCGTTTAAAGACCTTAAACTAGAAATAAGACCTTCACAGAGTAACTTAATGTTGAAGGACATGCATTGATATTAACATTCCACATTCTATAAATACATTTATTGAATTGAAATTAAATGCTAACAAGAGATACAATTGTAATGCTCTTTAAAGGCCTTATAAATTTTCGCATGCATAATTTTTAATTGATGTAAGCTTTGGTTGTTACGTTGCAACTCACGAGTTGGACCTTTTGCCTTTGTGGAATTTGCATTAAATCGAAATGTGATCGAATAAACAAAACATAAATCCGTCCTGGACATCAACACTGGCTAATTAAAATTCTTTAAACGAATCTTGGAGTGACACAAAACACTGAATCCAACGTGTGGCGCATAATGCTGCTCAGTTAAAGCTTGTTATTTTAAATCTGTTGATTCTATTCTATCACTTTTAAGTAATACATGGTCATATATAATAAGCAAATATGTTATGTATCAAAATCATAAAATTAAACGTTTCTTCATTCAAGTAGGCTTCAAAAGCAATTTGTAACCGTCATTTTACGAATAGTTATATTCTTTTTTAATAAATTAACTATAGTTAATGTGAATCTACCCTCGATCCAGAAGGTAGATTCTGCAGAGAAGAATCGGCAAGAAACTTCGCAGTAACTCTTTAAAAAAACCGTCAATCATTACAAACTCAGTCATGTCTTGCATAAAATACATCGCCAATAAATCCACACATCTTTATCATTAGTTTAATCTCGAAAGTAAATTAAAAAAAATAATTTACTTTTAATAATTTTTGTTTATATTTTTCAAGTATATCATACTCTGTGTGTGAGTCAGGCGCATTCAGATCACGTCAAAGTAGTAAAATAATAAAACTTTATCCTTCACGTCAACGTTTTGAATAAAATGCTAAACGTGTCTGGGTTGCAGGCAAAATAGCGTCGAGCACCCTGAGCGTGAACTTCACAGTATTCTCAGTTTCGCAATTTTTTGTTAGGAAAGTTAAAAAATATTTACTAATACGAAAATATTGTTGTATACATTGAGCGAAAATTATATGAAGTTTGTGTTATTATCTAACGTACATAAAAGCGTACATAAAAGCTTCTACAAGCAACAGTTACAAACAACGTCGCTTTACTCAAACAATTGAATTATTAACAGTATATTAACAATCGTTACGATTTTTGTTATACTGCGATGATAATGTATTAACATCAATACAATCGTTAGATTATTTTTATATAATTAGTCTTCCCACTTAAATTTGACATTTGTATTTCTATCGCTGGGTAGACATGACATAGAATTGATACACGAATGTAGTTCGTGTCTCTCGGTAAATTCTTTACAGATCCATTTGTTCTATATTCTGGAAAACCCTGTTACCGAAATTTGGAATATAAAGGCTACGAGCTGTTGTTTGTAGAACAAAAGGCTTGGTTCGCAACGTAAATTTTAACGGACAATACTCGTCTCGAGTTCGCTCACGACGATAGCCAAACGCTTTAACGCTACCTTTATAAGTCAACAATAGAATTTGATAGACAACTAAAAAACTAATTAAAACGTTTTCAATTTATGGATCGTCATATATTTATACTTAATTGGAATTGTAAAAATGATGGGATTTATTTTGTTAGTTCTATTATTATTTTTTTCTCTACCTTCTTATATTATAATGTGTACTTGTTTTGCAATTTAAATTGAATATATGTTTACTATTTCATTCTATCTTCTCCACTGATACATTGACAAAATTGTTAAATAAAAAAAAATAGAAAACTTTACTTTTTTTATTATATATATTATATTACATTCCCATAAGATTCGTAACGTTTTAGAGCCATAAATTCTAATAAAAAAACGTTTACATCGATGTCGCTATAATTTTAACAAGCACATTTTTATTTTGTGTTATATTATTTAAATACACGAATATAAAAAATGTAATTATCATAATATATATCGCACTCGAACGTAGACAAAAAATAAAGATGTATTGACGAACACTCACATCTTCGAAGCGTGGATTAAAGCATTGATAAGATGTCTGAAAAATCTGTAAAGAGGCTTACGCTTCCCGCATTCAATAGAATCTCATAAAATATCCTGGTAAATCCTACTTTAAATCCCTATTATGTGATAGGAATCCGCAGCATCGTTACGCAAACTTCGATCAACGTATTTACATTATAATTTATAACGGTAAAATCAACATGAGATTTTCCTAGATGTTCTTATATTTTTGTTTACTTTAAAATCTAACTAAAACAATGTAAGCTTTTGTCGCTGATTTAGGCTGGAGTTTTATAACATTAGATCATATCTAAATTTTCCAAGAAAATATGAAAAGAAGCGTCAAAATTGAACACCTAAAATATTAAATATAAAGAAAATCGCTAAAACTAATGAAGAATGAATGAATAAACTAATGAATCTAATAAACTAAATGAAGGAGGTTATTCACCTCCTTCATGATATGAAGTCGTTTAAAAACAGAAGTAATTATCCTTGTAGGGTATTTCTTATGTACTTACAACTAATACATAAACTGTCTTTGTTAACAATGAGACATAAAATATTGAATATACAGCAACGATTGCAGTCGCTAGCTTAAGTTCTAATATATTTGAGAGTTCATATACTCAATACTAAATGTAAAACGCTACCTTTTGGTCCATTAGACTCTAAAGTCTTAACTTTGTGACCTGTGTGTACACACAGGTCACAAATCCTCTAAGCTAACAATGTATTGTTAGCCTAAAAGATTCTTTTCACCACATTAAGCACGAAAAGGACAGGAACATTAAATTTAAGTAATTATAGAAAAACAGCCATAGGCATAAGATTTTGAAAGGTATGTATGATTAGAAAATCTGTAATTACAGTTTAAAAAATAATGTTTTAATAATTATCTAAAACCGGATTGCTGTTTATTATTTCCGACTACCAAAGAAGCGTTGTTTTTAACGCGTTCATGTGTATTCGTATTTATGAAAGTACGTTCATTTTTGTGTAAAAACAAATATGCATCTATCTATGTTGATTTTAGTACATTCTATTGGAAAGATTTGTTGAATTTTAACGCATGAGGATTTCCATAGGTTTCTTATAACAATATTACTAGTTAAGGTAATGTCCCAATAAAGTTTTATAAATAAATATCCACTTAAAGTGTTTTATATATAAAAATAGTTATAGAAATTCCATAAACGCGAGCACAATGAAGCGTTGATCTCGTGTGATCTCTAAAGGCACACGTTGCTGTATAAGCTTTCGCCTCATTAAATTTTGTTTGAATAGAGGGATGAACCAGCCACCTAACTGGTCAGAAACAGCTTATACGGTTGGCAAAAATATTGTGAGATAAAAGTAAATGAAATATGTTTATATATATGCCTTACATACACACGCCCTCGTCTGTTCCTAAGCTAAACAACTTAATTCCTTTGTTTTAAATAACAGAATATGACTTATACGTATTAATATATATAGTGAAAGTATATACAACAAGGCTAGCGCTGAAAGCATGACCACTGTTGCAGTCAAATTATACCTATTTCAATATTTATGTACATAGTTTTATGCTAATATTTTTCAGTAGATACTTATCTAAATGTAGAGGTAGTGCTTTTAAGTTACACGTTAAGTCCAATCTCGAGAATTAAGGTATTTAGGTTGTTTTCCATTTTTTCAATTAAAGTTAAGAAAATATCAATATTCCAATACATTTAATTGAATCATAAACAAAACAACAGCCTTAAGAGATATATTAAGCTAACAACAGCAACCCACACCATTAATAACATTATAAAATAGTGTGGTAAAATTGACTTACAACGTTACTAAGGTCATAACTTGGCCATTTGCAAACGAAGGCAGGGTACAATATATAAATTAATACTGTGCTGTGTGGCTACGGCACTAAAGAATTTAGCCACCCTCTCTCTTCCCGTGGGTGTCGTAAGAGGCGACTAAGGGATAACAAGGTTCCACAACCACCTTGGAACTTAAGAAGCCGACCGATGGCGGGATAACCATCCAACTGCTGGCTTTGAAATACACAGGCCGAAGACGGGCAGCAGCGTCTTCGGTGCGACAAAGCCAGTACTGCGGTCACCAACCCGCCTGCCCAGCTTGGTGACTATGGGCAAAACACATGAGTTCACGTTATTTTTGGCGTAAACTTGTGGAGGCCTATGTCCACCAGTAGACTGTATAGGCTGTAATGATGATGATGATGATGATGATGATGATGATATATATGTACGATATACGTTTTTAAAGTTAATTCAAAGATGATTATGTCGACTGTACGGTAATACCGTATGCATCAGCTGAATGAATAGTTTCAGACGGGAAGAGCCGCCACAAACATCACCGCCATCACCGCGCCCATCTCGCGAGTAAACACTCCACTCGCCCATTCACTCACTCGCACACACTCACAAATAAACACACAGTGACGCAACTATCAATGATTCCGCAACCCTTCGATGATGGCTTTTATGAAAAGTATATTTCGCTGTACCTACTCTATAAACCATTTTTATACTAATTTAATCTATGCAACTTTGTTTTCTATATATTGTCATAGTTTAATTTAAATACAATTTAAATATAAGTAGCACACCAACTTTAAAATCTAATGAAAATTTTTAAGCACAACAATAAATTTTTTCGTAATTTTCGGCAAAATTAAATTACAGTTTCATGAAAGTTAAGTAATCTACTGTTACAATTATTGTTTTTGTATTTCGTTTACTCATTTTGAATTGAGATTTTAATCACGCAGTTAAACTTATTATAAAAGTTTGGAAAATACAAATATGCACGAATCATAATCTCATTTTTTTAAAGTTTATTGCTAATTATAAATAAACTACATTGAACTAGACCGTGATCATTGAAAAGACTTAGGTTTAAATCATACTGAAGCATATAAAAATAAATAGACTTAATCAGTTAAGTTTTTCGGCAGTTATCGTGTCTACGCCACTTTTCATACATACATTTGAGAAAATGTCTTTTAAAAATGTCATAAGTATTGAAACTAGTGTTTTTCCATTACATTTATATGTAAATATTGTTCTGCAAGTGCGATAGAAAATAAATAGAGACAATTTTAGTTCAAGAAATCGTTTTATTTTTGTAAGGCGAGTGTAGAGCACAGCCTCATCCACTTCGCTTATGGGGCGTGCAATGAAGTCAATTCGTTAATAAATTAGGTTCACTTTGATTAAAATAAAATATTAATGACACATCGGTATGGTATTGAAAATTTTTCAATTAACAAATAATATAAACATTTTAACGAAAACATATTCATTAAATCAACGTGTTCGAATGAATGAAAGAGATTAACGTGTAACGAAATATACGAAACGTATTTAAACAAATTTCCATCTAACTAATTAAAAGTGCCGAAGTGGTCGAATACTATACAACTAACAGCAAAATTCTAGTCGAAACGGATTTTGCTATTTGGCCGAAACCACAAAATGGCCGACCCTCATTGATTAAGATTGCTCATCACATGTCGTGTACTCCAGTCAAACATTTCTATTTTATTACTGAAATTTATAAATACTATCACGAATATTGATTATTTGAAAAAAGTGACAAAATTTCTTATTAAATATACAATAATATAGCGATCAAATATGGTTATTATTCTTTTATTCATCCATCATAATTAAGGTTTTTGGGCAATAATAAACAATAATGTCTTTAGTATCTTTACCTGATTTCTTTAATGTCTTTATACCACATTTTTGATTAATTTCCAAAAGGTTAATGTTACCCCAATATTGCTCTTTCTGAAACAAACGAAAACAAAATTAAAACGACAATGTGATCAAAATAAAATGTAAGACAACAATTATAAGAATACAGTAAAAATAAAAGACGTTCTTTAATCTCTTAAAAATATCATAATCATACATATAACATATATTAAATATTCAAAATATAGACACAATTGTAGGTACGCAGATGGAATTAATAATTCCTTCTTTTCACACTGCCTACTCGAAATTCTTCAGAATATATTCTATTCAGTTTAATATACTTTTTATGAAACTCGTTTTATTAGATATATATTGTAATAACAAAAATTATATTCACATTAAGCTCTGGAACGATGTACTCGCTAGATCGAAATTTTTGATATAATGATTTTATATTCGGTCTAAGCGACCGTGGCGCCGTCTATAGTGAGTCCTTTTCAGCACTCGTAACTATTCAAAGTTTCACATTACAATGAATTGTTTGACAGGAGACGACACCATGCTATTTATAATTCATACGATTTATTTTTGTGTTACCCACACATTAGGAAATTCTAAACAATTTCTTAATATCATATCAAAAATCGACAGTTCCAACTAGGATCGAACCTGCATCTCCGACTTACCGTGTCGGTGCTTTAGCCAATTAAGCTATGGAATTTAACTGAGGTAGGGCACAGCAGGAATTTCCTGCTCAAAATATGGAGCAGTCCGACTGGTGTAGTACCTCGACCTTACAGAAGATCACAGCAAAATAATACTGTTTTCAAGCAGTATTGTGTCCCTGTTGGTGAGTAAGGTAACCAGAGCTCCTGGGGGGATTGGGGATTGGGTCGGCAACGCGCTTGCGATGCTTCTGGTGTTGCAGGCGTCTATAAGCTACGGTAATCGCTTACTATCAGGTGAGGCGCACGCTTGTTTGCCGACCTAGTGACATAAAAAAAAAGAATGATGATTTTATATTCGGTCTAAGCGACCGTGGCGCCGTCTATAGTAATATCAAAAATTTCGATCTAGCGAGTAAGTAATGTAGGGGTAACACAAAAATAAATCGTATGAATTATATTCACATTGTGTTTAATATTAATTCGCCAATATACAAAAAGTTAATGCATAGCCTGTGGACGTCAATTACAATAAGAAGCGGTAGTTGATTCTTATTATTTTATACTAGCTGTGCCCGCGATTTCGTCAAAGAATGCCCCGTCAAAAACGGTCCAGCCGTTTCAGAGATTAGCCGGAACAAACAGACAGACAGACAGACAAAAATTGTAAAAAATGCTATTTTGGTATATGTACCGTGTATATATATATATATATATATATATATATATATATATATATATATATATATATATATATATATATATATCCATATGCATTTAGTAAAAAGCGGTTATTTTAATATTACAAACAGACACTCCAATTTTATTTATTTGTATAGATTAACACATTTAACGTACAGAATTTTATTGCCTACGCATCTTAAATTAGAAAATAATACACTTTAATAATTAACCCCAACCTTAAAAGACTCACTGCTAACAATACATAATTGTACTGTCATGCATCAGCTGCCTGCAATCGAAACTTGCTAAGCATTCAAATGCTTTCAATACCCTTCGCTATGCTGGATTGGCAGGACTCGGCACAATGCCTGCCAATTTAACCGGGAATTTGGCTTGGATGCCTCTGCTACCGTACTATGAGAGTGCATTGACATATCCCGCCAAGAGGCTCATTGAATTACCCTGCTTCCGGTTTTAATTGACCGGCTCATAATTCGCTACGGTAGAATTACAGATAATGCATACGTTGATTACGGATATTTTGTTTATGATTTAAAATTGCATTATCCAATCTAGTTCGATTGAACAATGTCTAAATTTTGACTTAATTAATTTCTAACTAATACAACCTACAAAAACTTCAATGTTATAGAACATCTCGCATCTATTATTCATTGCAATAAAACGATTCATAACGAAATATTACTCTTATAGAATAATCTCGGTGAACTGCATTGTAAATTCCCGACCTAACCTTACCGACCTTAAGATTAGTCCTTAGCTCGTGAATTCAAATGCCACAACCCCGCAAAGGACGCCAATCGTGAATTACCAACCATAATCTTCTGGGTGATCGTAAATTTCACATATTTCTATAGGAAACTGGAATTTGAAAATATTTTTTTTTTTTTAAATAATGTCCTTCTAGTACAGACACGCACCTACATACAGAGTGTATGTAGGCGCCTGAAACATCGGTGGTTTGCGGATTCGATTCCCGTTTGGGATGGATATTTATATTTGTTTGTACAAATACAAATAATTATTATATTTGTATATTTATTTAATATTAATATTTGTATATTTATTTTCAGTTTGGATGTCTGTCCTTGTGAGTCCTGTCGGTACCTGTTCTTATCATAAATACGTGATAGCGATCGTTACTTATAGTAAGGAACATATCCGCTAACCCGCAGTTTAACAGCGTGGTGGATTAAGCTTCAATCCTTCTCCAACATGGAAAAAGAGGCTTATGTGTTATAGCAGTCTGATGTAACAGGCTGAATCGTATTTACATAAATATGTAAGGTACTTAGCTAACAATGATAGCTACGCGACTCTAAAATAATCGACTGAATATTAGGTACCTATGCGATGCAGTCGAATTTAAACAGAAAACATAAAAATATTATTTGAACAGATATTTATTTATTTATTATTTATTACTGTTATTAAAAACTAGCTGCCCCGACAGACTTCTTTCTGTCAAAAGTTAATAGTATTTTTTTGTATATTACGTGGACCTTAAGTAACATACAAAAAAAATTAAATAGTTAAACTATGCGCTTAACAACATTCATTTTTGTTTCTATATATAAGAAGAAGATAAACCCTTACAAAATAAACCTTTTAGACAAAATTTTTAGGTATTACATAAGGTCAATCTATATTTTTATAGTATTAAAATGTTAATATAATATATTAGAACGATTGTGTTTATTTAGGACGATTGTACGTGTTTAACTGATTCACATAGTAAACAATTTGCGGTCTTGCAAACCAATTAGCTTAAACATTTATTTCGGTCATTAATAAATATTAATTGTTTAGTGAATTATTTTGCCGCCAATTAATACATTTGGTGAAATAGTTTTATAAATAATTCATTTGAGTGATCATATTCTATTTCTAAACATTAATTATTAAACTAATTTACTCGCACGACCTTACTCTTATTGATGTAATACTAGCCAGGGCAGGACCGTGAGTTTAGGGGACCCTGGGCTACTACTACTTAGGGGCCCACCTAATTTGACCACGATTGAGATGAATGTGTAATGGCAACCGAACATTTTAATTGTCAGTTCAAAGTACAATACTTGAACGAAGACTTGAATTAAATGAATTTAATGGGTTTGATTAATCGTAGGATTCGCATTTCGGGCTGCAAATCATACGATCTGTTTAATTTAATAAAATAATGCATTCTTTCGCATTATCGTCTATTTATGACTTTGAGTTGACTTAGCTGGGGGCCCCTTGAATCCATGCGGCCCAGGGCTGAAGCCCAAAAAGCCATATGGTAGATCCGGCCCTGATACTAGCCGTGATATATTATATCGAATCTGACTGAGAAATCCGAATAATTTCTTCTCCTTGGTCACTTCCTATTTTTTTTTCTAATCTGGCTGAAAGGAAAGAGCTGTTTGACACAAAGAATTATTATAATCAGATCGAGATTTCCTGAGTACATTGTAGGAAAAGAATAAGCTCTTCAATTTGTAATATCAGTAATTTGGTGTAGATAACCGTTGTAGATAATCGTTCAGTAACATCATACTGATAACTATATGAACGTTGTTATAAAAGTGTTAAATGTTTTTACTATTAACTCAGCTAACGCATTCCTAAGTATTAATTGTTTGAAATATAATCAAACGAAACAAAACGTTTAAACCTTATCATTGTTGATTTATAAAAAAAACTTATAAATCAATGCTTATTACAGTAAACTGTATCAGTTCACAATCTTGTCAACACTTTTGTTCTAAATAAAAGCTTAACAGCTCAAACTGCCTAATAACCTAAAGACAATATAAATGATGACAGTGACTGTTGACCATGTTTATTCTAAAGCGATATTGGTTTTGCTCGCTCAATCGGATGGCTGCTGAAATGAGAAGTAAGACTGTGCGACTGACAAACCAAATTTTCACTGATTATTTCCACGTCTGCCTCGATTCGTTGTTTCACCTGTGTAAATGAAATCATTTTATATTTATCTGTAATTTTCCATTAGTATCGACAGAGTCAAATTAAATGGACTATTTCATGAATTAACGAAACTATATATGTTACCAGATGAAAATTATATGAGTAACATTAAATAAATTTTAAAATCGAAATATTAAAGATATTTAAAATGCGACAAAATAAACACTAAATATAAAAATAATATCTTAATAATAAAATCAAATATTTGTACAATACAGACGATACATACACTTTTAATTGCAAATAATTAAAATGAATCTTTTGAAATATTAAACATTTAATATTTAGTGTTCAATAAACAAAATCAAAAGACGAATTTTCCAACGGCGCCAGAGCCGCGCCATGCGACTACCTCGCTAGGCGCAATCTATTATATAAATTCGCAGTATATTTACTACAGCCATATAAAAATATTAAAGAAACATACGTATCGTAACCAAATCTTTATAAAAATATAACGCAGTATTCGAACATTTACAGTATTCTGTTGTGGCTAATGGATATCATCCATCATCGTCTCGTGTAACGTAGTTTTTATATTTCGATTTTCTACCAAACATTCAACAATATTTTTTCACATAACAAATTCAAAATAAAACTCGTAAATAATTAAATAATAAACTTTTTGTAAACTGGTGCTACTTTTTACGATGTAAGAAAATTATTTACACAAATTTCTCTTTAAGATTTTCGTATCTTTGTCAAAAATTTCCTTCTGTTCTAGTTTTCGAAAAATCTCGGTTAATATTTATGTATTATGATAATAATAATTGACGGATTTGCCTAAAAAATACCTCGTACATAGGCTACGAAAATTTAAGAAAAAAATTGAAATGTTCTCTACAAATAAAAATCAATTTGAACATCATATTTGCACGAAGTTTTATTTACAAAACGTACGTAACTACTGTAAAAAAATTCTTATGTACAAATTTCTTCCCGATAATATGAATAATTTACAAAAAAAAACAAAATAAATCTGAAGCAGTTCAACAACTGCTATTCATTTTCAGTCATAGAAATTTTATTATGTGATAATAATTTTAAACGTTAACAATAAATAATATTACGCAGATTTTTTTACTTGTAATTTTGCTTGCTATCTTAATTAATTTTTTGTAATTTTTAATTGCAGGTACTTACGAAGAGTTTTATCAAAATGCGAGTTCACCACAGTCGCAGCCAGTCGTGATTACCTACTAGAAAAACTGTAAAATATTCGAGTGCCATGGATCATAGGATTTTTGTATTTTTGGCGATATCCGCCCAACTTTGTAAGTTATTATATCATACCTATCTTTACAAGCCAAATACAGTTAACGCAGCTAATAGTGAAATTAGCAAAAAGAAAATGTATCTGTATGTAGGCCAGGATGCCCACATTCTTATCACAATTAGTATTTATGTTTACTTTTAACTAAAACTATTTAAATTAAATCCAATTTGACGACAATAAAACCAAAATTTACTGTAATATTTTATTTTAATCCAATAAACCTAACGAAATAATATTTTTGTTTTGTTGCTATTATAATAGGTCCATAAAAATATTGTTTTCAAAGTATAATATATTTTCTCTACTTATAAAATTGTTTATAAATGGAACAAAAATGTTTAGTAATTACACAAAATAAACAATGTAATGTTAACTAATTTTTGTGATTTTTACTAGTGAGAAAATTATGAACATATGAATCGATAAAAACAAGATAAATTGAAAACGTTTAGGCCAACGTAATTGAAAACACATAGATTGAAGTGAGAGCCGATTCTGATCGTATCTTACGTGGACTATCTCAACCCACTTGATAGCAAATGGTCCGGAAGTAACAAGGATATAGCGACACGACCCGGCTAGAATTTTCTTATCCAATTTCTATGCGAAAATACAACATAAATTTGTATTCGACAAAATACGACGATCTTACAATATTTTTAGAAATTGTACAACTGTGTATGCACAGTATATATTACACAGTTATTGTTGTTGTTACAGTAAATAGCTCATTTTTTATTTCACTTTTTTTAAACAGTAAATAAGTTACCATCACATTATCTAAATACTTGTAACATTAAAATTTGTAATTGTAATCTTCAAATCCTAGAAAAGAGAAGAACAGAAGAGAATCCTTAAAGAGAAGCCTAGGTCTTATTACAAACCATTTACTGATCAATAATAGTTCGGAAGTAATTCATACAAAACCTGCTCTTCACTATATCATTTTTTCTTTAACTTTGTTGAATTTTAATGTGAAAAGAAAAATGTATTTGTAACATATATTGCCTAAATTTGTTTAAATTCCAGGCTGCCTCGTATCATCTGAAGGTCCATTCTACGATGGGGGGCAGAAGGCACCTCCGCCTCCTGGGAACTTTCTTACTCAGACTGTATATGGATTTCTAGATTTTACTACTACAATCGGCAACACTGTAATGGTATTTTCGCCAAACTCAGCTCCACCACCAGGTCATATACTTTTTATTCTTGCACTTTATAGTAATTTTGTAAATAGAAAAGTCAATAAAAATAAAAAACATATTATCGAATAGTCTAATAAAAGACTATAAATACCGATGCTGTTTTAGTAGATTATTCAGTTAATAAGTAACATTAATAGTAATAACTTTTAATCTCCTTTAATACTTTCTAAACCTAATATAATTTTTTTTTAATAGAACCGCCGTCAACGGAAAAATCCGTACAAGAAAATATTATAGAAACAAAGCCGCCACCGATTAGTAATGTAAAGCCAGAGGCTATCAAACCAAGTAAAACAACGGATAAAGCTAAAACTAACAAAGCGGCAGCCCCAGTCGCAGCATCGAGTGCAATTTCAGTTATAGCTTCTTCCCCTAAAAAAGAAGATAAAGTTGCAAATATCCCAAAATCAGTAGCCAAGGAACAAAAACAAGTAATAACTAAAGTTGAAGTTGTAGCAGGGCCATCTAAAATCGTAGGAAGTGTATCCAAGCAAATATCAGGAAAAGGAAACAAACAATCTTCCCAGCCTAAAAAACAACAAAAAAATCAAAGTATCAAAAGTATTACTAACGTCGTAAGCAGTAAAGTTGAAGTAAAACATAATGCATCACCGTCTGCAGTGATAAACCCTAAATTTAGTAGTATAGTTGAAATAAAATCTAGCCAAGCTGAAGAAGAACCTGCAATTTTAGTGTCAAATAACATCGGTGAACCGGAATACGATTATTTATCACGGCAACCATCAGAGTTTGTAGAAGAAACTTATCGAGTGATCAATTTGCGACCGTCAAAAGCGCATGCACAGAAACCAAAAAATAATCTTAAAAACAGACATCAACCAACTCCTCCAGCGGACGACGAAGAGCATCCTGTTGGTCTTGTGACTACTCTCGGTGGAACAATAGTCAAAGACGGACTAACAACTGTGCATGAAACCAGTGTTATTGGTACATATATATCAGGAAAGTACGCACAAGTACTAAACAGTAATTCAAAAATTTTACAGTCTGGCCATAAAGCTAAAATTTCACCCAGTCCATCCCATAGGATTTTAAAAACTGTAGCACCAACTATTCCAAAAAATCATAAACACAATCTAGAACCAACTCCGTCAATAAGCGACGAAGACAACAATCATGTTAAAACAACTCGAAGACAAACAAGTAGCGCAAGTTCTTTCAAAAACCGCCATAGACCTCAAAACAATGAAAATGAAAGTCCTGAACCTAGCCCTTCTAGCCAAGGCAAAAAGTTTAAAAATAGGAATACTTCACATTCTCAGCGAACTCAAAGGTATGGTTAAACAAAACACTTATTTCTTTTTATTCATTTTATTACCGTCAACATCCCACGAGTAGCTTTTAAAAACAATTTATAATTGTACAATACACTAAAAATTATGCATACGTATACGTATATGGATTTGATGGTCCTTGATTTATTAATTTCCTAATAGTTTCATCATCATATAAAAAAATAACTCTTTAGTTTCACTTTCCTATACTTTTCATTTCACATTACACCTTTTAATGGATCTACCAACTATACTCTACTAACAAACGTATTGTTTCCAGTGAATCATCATCTTTTTCTAATAGACGAAAAAGCAACCGCAACTCTGGTCACAAAACAACCGTGACTCCAGCAAACAACAATGAAAATCAATCCAGGCGTGGATTCAAACCTCGTGTTCAGCCCACAGCAGTTGAACATGTTACTCCAGTTGCATCTTCAAGTGTCTATAAGTTTAAGCTAAACCGACCGCAAAGTTCTGGACGCTGGCAATATAAAACTAGTCCAAAACCAAAAGTAACGATTCGTAAAATGAACGGTGATGATGAATCACAAACTACGCCTAGCTTAAATCCTCTTCTTGATGATTCTCAGTCAAACGATTTCTCCCTTCAATCTCGCTCCGATAACGATCTTGAACTATCGGGCTCACAAAGTGGTCCTGGTGCTTTGTTAGATAATGATAGTGAGGATAATTCTATCGAAAAACCACCATCAGTTGAAACACTTAAAGTAGAAATTTCGACTCCAGCTGATTTCCGAGATGTTTACTACGAAATTGCAACCCTTAAGTCTCCTTACACATTCCAGGTATTTTACATTACAATATTATGTTTTACCAAAAAAAAAATGAGCATTCGATAAATAACCTTTTTATTTAATTTACAGGTTGGACGCGTCAAAAACACACGTATTATCACCGTGACCAGTACAATTGAAAAACGTATCCCTCAAACAGCAGTGCCTTTAAATTCTCAGAGTCTTCTTAATGAACCACTAACTGAGAATATATTGGCAACGGCATCGCCATACGGAAAGGATCATTATTTTTTAGATTCTAGCATAGCGACATTACCGCCAATCACACTTTCATCCGACATGGAAACTCCTCCTTTAGAAACTGTGACTGAAACGTTTAGTACTACTCAAAATATGCTCAAAACTCATATATTACCAATTGTAAGAGATGCCAATATAACAAGTAGTCTTACTTTTATACAGACTTATCAAGTCACCAGGTTCGTAACAGCGACTAAAACTCTACCACCAATGGACTTCTATCAATTCATACCAAGTAAAACATTGAAAGAATTTAATAGTCGTCTTGATGAAGCTGGTTCCGAATTACATCTTGAGTTAGATTTTGGTGATAGTAATGAAGACGAGGATGGAGTACCACGTCGCGTCTTTCCACCTGATTTGGACCTTGCTAATATTGGTTCAAACTTTGACCTCACTGAAATTGATAAGTATAGAGACAACCACTTAAGACTTAAAAAAGCCCACGGACAAAATAAAGTAAACCAAGTAACTGACTCACCACTTCCAATAACTCCAGCATTGACTCCAGAACAAGCCCAACAACTTGCTCTGCTAAGATTACTTAACCCTGCCGCAGCTGCACAAATCCCAAATGTCGTTACAACATCAAGACCAATACTTAAATATGAAACCATATATGAGTCTCACGTGATACCACTTTTCGATGGAAAGAGTACAATTCAGAGCACAATATCAAGACCAGTAGCCACAGTAACGAAAACTGAATATGAAATAGGAACAAGTAGCTTACCAGCCCTACCACTCAACCCTCTTTTCCCTCAGCAACAACAGTTTACTGTAACTTCAACTCCAGTTGTATTAAACACGGAAGTTGTTTCTACGAATAGTCAAGTTTTGAAATTGACATTCGGTGCCAAAACAGTGTATACGACACTGTTCACGACTACACTTGTTCCAACGGTAGTGACATCTTACGTAACGTCTTCTGTACCCGTGCAACCAAGCGCCCCCAGTTTTCCCGGATACTTCCCTGCGCCATTTGCACCTTTTCCTTACGTTGGATAAGTTGATCAGCAGAAGTAACTAAAAACTCAAACACTTTAATAATATACAGTTGTGTTAAAGAGTTTTAATTATAGCACAAAATTTGAAACTTTATAGTGCGAGTGTGTCATTATACAGTGTGTAATAAACTTTATCGTGAGTTAATGAACAGTAAAACAGTGCAACGGCGAAATATTACGACGTTTAGCATTTGTTAAAGTACAAACTCTTACAAATTTCTTCGCTCAAGTTTCTTGAGCGTAGAAATAAAAAGGTTTGTACGGTATACCTAATATTGTGAAATAAGTTAGTTTTACTTTGTGGCTTGTATGAAAATATACATAAATGTACCGCAGTTTTATTATTAGTATATGCTTTGTAAATACTTGTTATTTATATTAATCTTACTTTGTACATAAATGATATATACGTTTTTAGTAAAATCGAACTGTAGATAATTTTTTTTCATATATATTTTGTAAATTGATTGCTTAAATAAATTGGTCAATTATATTTCTTATTTTTTTTTCATTATAACTATGCTAAAAACAATAACTCATAACTTTTAAATTTAAAATTAAAATAAAATGATCAAATTTTTTCTTATAGTGAGTAAAGATTTTAAGCAATTTAATATAATATAATAATTGTGTTTGCTCGCAAACGAAAAAAACCGACTTTAATTACATCGACAAGTAATAGGCACAACGTAAGTAGACGAAAAAAATTAACAAACGCACTAGTCGTTACTACGATTTTCGAAAGTTTCCCTCGATTTCTCTGAGATTCCCTCATTAGATCCAGGTTTCCTTATCACGGTACCTCCCTTGGGATATTTTCTTTACAACAAAAAATAATTATCAAAATCGGTTCATAAACGACGAAGTTATCTCCGAACATACATAAAAAAAATTATATATACCTACGGTCGAATTGAGTAACCTCCTCTTTTTTTGAAGTCGATTAAAAAAACGAACACAATACAACGTAGGTCGACGAAAAAGTAGCCAAGTAAATACGCATTATTAGAAATAACTCAAAAATTACTTATCAGATCTCGAATAAATTTAAATGGGTGGTCCCATACAAGCATCAATCAGCTTTCGATTAAAAAAGAATCATCGAAATCGGTATACCCAGTAAAAGTTATGAAAAAATACACATTTAAAAAAATACAATCAAATTGAGAGCATTCTCCTTTTTTAAAGTCGGGTAAAAATGGCTCAATTTTTATATTACATTTAAACTTTAATTTCTCTGTAATTTTTTTTTTTAAATTTTGTTTTAATATAGAAATTGCGACATAATTTTGTATAGTAACACATTTTATGTTTTGTCCTAAAGATATATTAGGATACCTGATATACTGAATACGAGATAACGATCTCAAATCTACAGAAAAATTCCAATCTACTACGATGTTTAAATATTTCAAAAAGAAGTTCATTTCTTATGATAACTTATTTACGCGTTTACCTAGTAATATGAATGAATAAAAGAGATTGAAAGCAAGAAAGAAGCGTCGAGTTACAGAACTAAGATTAATAGCAAATATTTGTAAAATAGAAATTCATTAAGTACACATATATAATCGTATGAAATATTAATACAAATTTATATATTTTATTTTCATTATTATATGTGTGTATATATTTAAATATACACAAGACGATAAATAAAGACACTAATTAAGTGTCTTTAAAACTTAATCACAATATTTACATATACGCAATATTTAAAAATGGAAACATATTTACTTTGAAAGTATATTTATTATTTGCGTTTAATCAATACTAATATTATAAAGAGGTAAAGTTTCTGACTTTGTTTGAAGGGGGTAATCTTCGCAAATACTGATCGAATCATGAAAATTCTTTCACTAACAGAAACCTACACTATTCAGGGGTGATATAGGCTATATTTAGTTGTGATTAAACAAAAAATTCAGTGAAAAATAATAGTATGTATATTTAAATAAAGTATATTAAATAAAACTCTAAATAAAATTCTAAACAATGGACCTGATGAACCTAATAAAACTTAGTACCTACTAAAAAAAGCACACAACATAATTGCATCACAAAAATAATTAACGCAAAACGAAGTGGGCACGGGTAGGCTAGTATAAAGATAAACTAATAAGACTTAACAAATAGGTCTACGTTAATCAGGAAAAGATTTTTATTTTGTGCTCTAACTCTGTTTACTATAATCTATAATATAATACGAGTACATATGTTATTATAATAAAACAGTAACATACTTATAATATAATACACAGTAACATTTAACTACCAAGGTTCGGGTAAATCCATCAGTAAGTAAGTAATAAAATCAGTAAGCAGATTTCATTGTTGTTTTTTTTTTAAATATTATATTCCATTATAGGTGCAACTCTGAAATGTGATATTTTATTCTGTTGTCTTCTACTAAAATTTGCTCTGGACCTCGCAAACATTGCTTGCCGAAGAGAAATTACTTGATCTGCGTCACGTATAAGCAAGGATATGATTTATTGTGTACTAGTTTAACAGACAAGCGTTTCAGTTTAATGGATGCTGAAGCTAAAAAGTGAAATTCTCAGGAATGTCTTAGTAAACTGCCAAAGACGGATAACTGAACAGCCCAATAAGGGTAGCAAATCGACCTAGTGGTTCAATTAAAGAATTTATCCTTAGCCAAGAGGATGAAAACGTTACAATGGGCATAAAGAAGCAGTATTTTTGGCGGATAACAGTAGTTCCTATGTCACAGTGGAGATGTTGCGCAGAATAGTCAAGGAGGAGATGTTATATCTATCCCTAGCGGGAATGGAACCCCCAAAAATTCGGTGCTTTAAGCACTACTACGGCTACCACAAGGAAATGCACAAACAGATGGAGAAATTCAAAAATCTATTGTAAAGGAGCATAACGAAATATGGAGAAACAAACAACTACATGGCCAATTTACAATTAAATAAAATATAGACAAGGAAATCTCGTTTAAATGGATTATCAAAGCAGCTACGTCTACATATCAAATCTTCAATATTTGCAATACAAGACCAAGCCGTTATATATAACATTAAAACACCAACTTGACATACTTAAGGATGATTCCTTAATACGATAGACGTAGACGGCAAGCGTCGGTTATGTGCGAGCAAAGATGACATCATCATGGTGTATATTTTCGTAACGGTTTTTTGCTTTCGGTGATAATGAGTAAACACCCTCACAAAAATCCATATCACGACTAATAGGATGCAATCCCATAGGTCCACTGTTACATTCAAAACTTTCTAATCTACAGGCTCCCCTCTTCGGATTTATATGTCTAGACAAATTGTTTACAAACGATACTCCTTTTAGTGTTTCAATATCCTTTTTCAATTTATTTAAATCTTCCTTACTTGCACAGCACTGAGAGATATTATTGATATCCTGGCGCATTTTCACCAAGTCCTTAAGGATTTGCGTTACATCTACATGGTCGAAAAGAACCGGGGGTAGTTTTTGCAACTCCCGAGCGACAAATATCGGTAGAACTTCAGGATCAGCTTCCTTCAGTGTACATAGGATGTCATCTATGTCTCTCAAAGTCTTCCCCTCACGCTTTCTGGTCTTCATCTGCTTCGATAGGGACTCATACAGTAGACGTTTAGCAGTCGTAATATCACTTTGAGAAAACGCTGTGACGCATATGCGGCTGATACTTTCTTCGTCCATTACGTCCATTTTATTACAAATGAAGGCAAGCACTTCATTAATTACTATATTACATGATACACATTTTACAGTTGACGACATTTTGATAGACATGTCACCTAGCTCAGGAATTACAACCGTCCGCTTGCGCGTAAATGAGCTAGGACATTTACATTTGAACAAAATGTTTGTGTATCGGACCATCACACGTTACAATGATACGGGTAGCATCAAAAAACGCCATGGAGGTGGACATCCAACAACAGCAACATCATCAGAAATGGTTCGAAAGGTAAAGGCTAGAATTGAACGAAATCCACGACAAAGCGCAGTTAAATTGGCGAAAAGTCTTAATGTATCTGCCCGGAGGACGCATATTGAAAAATAAACTTCAACTGAAGCCCTACAAATTACAAAAAGTGCAAGACCTAACACTTGCACAAAAGGCAACTCGTCTAGAAAGAGCTAAGAACTTAAAGCACTTGCACGTTGGTGGCATGCTTGAAAATTTGGTATTTTCCGATGAAAAAATTTTTACGGTTCAGCAACATGTGAACAAACAAAATGATCGCGTATGGTTAAAGTGTAAATCAAATGACAATTTAGACCAACGAATTGCCTTGCGAAAGCAAGCACCACCATCTGTAAAAAAATATGTGACGGTCGACGCCTTAAAGATTGCTCACCGCCGAGAATGGAACAAAATACCAGCAAACCACATTCGTGCAGCGTGTGAAGCCTTCTCGGTCAGACTCGATGCTGTTATCCGCGCTAAAGGTGGTCATATTGAAGAATAATTTTTTTTAATTTATTTTATATGTTTTCTTTTCGATACTAAAGTTTTAAAATAAATATGCTCATAATTAACAAAATTACAGCATTTTGTATTAGTAACACTTCGAGTGCCGAACCCTGTATATAAGTGTATGTACTTCATTTTAAAGATGTTATGAAACATTACTAAAGTCACTGCTACTGTTAGTATTACACAAAGTTTAATCTTAGCACGCATAGATATATTGTTGTACCCTATAAAATATTACTGTTTATTAGATACATTATAGAGTACGTTTATAGATACGAAGAAGGAAACTATCAAGAAATCTAGAGATTCTATAACAATAAACGTCCAAAGTTTCCGTTCAGTTTGTGTAAACACGTATTCATAATTTTACCTAATAGACAAGAACATATAAACAAGGTTATCTAATCCTCATATTTTGTCTTTATCTTAGTCGAAGATAATAATACGTCAATAAATAAATACTGTTCTTAGAAACAATGTTTGTTTGTTGGGGACGCAAAAAATTCAGACGTATAGAGTATTTACTATTCACGTCTAGACAAATAAAACTAGATGCGTAAATATTATCTATGAAGCATTGGGTATTCAAATAATACATTAAACTCATTTTTTTTTTTATTACCATGTGTAAATAATTGAGACGGATTATATCTTTAATCAAACACTTGTCAAGCTTGCTTTTAGGCGAGGATGGCAACCAACTTCAAACTGTTATGGTATTCTTAATATTCTTATTTTAAAAATATTTCGATGTTTCCTTGAATTGTTAATCTATCCCTAATTCATGTAAATTTTGTAAATAAAAGATGATAAGACTGCAGGAACGTTGTATTATGTTCATTGCGTACACACCTCAAGGACTCGGAATCGGTCTTTATAAAATGTAAAAAAATATAATAATAAAAAAGAAATAAATTCAATATAGGATAAGCATAATCAGTGGCTGGTGGGTTTATTTGAAAAAAGACACAGGTATTTCATAATTGTCATTAGTGTCATTACTAATTAAATACTAAATTGTTAAACAAAAATAAAACTTTTTTGGTTTAACCAATCGTCTCTGGTCCATCATTCACTATCGATAGAAAAACATCGGAAATGTTGTTGTTTTGTATTGTCATAAATTAAGGCATATATAGCGAAAAGTCAATATTTTAACAATACAAAGTGCACGTACTCCACCGTCGCATGGTCACATAACATCAGCGCCATTGTCCTGCGTACGACAGCTTTGTCTGCTATGACATATTCAAGCTCCAAAAGGAAGACTAGAAACAGACATTTATAATTAACTAATTGCAATGAATTTAAGTCTTAATAACTAATATTAACATTTTCGTTGTCTTAGAAATAGATCAAAGCACTTTTGTACTTGAAACTATTTACTGTTTAAAAATCTTCACAAAAAATCTTTATTCTTTGTGCACATCGTAATGATATTCCCAGAGAGATTTACCTTAAAGAAACCAGTTTCAAAGTTAATATTCATATGATCTTTAAAAGGACGAAGTTTTCATCAAGATAAATTCACTGATATAAAAATCAAACAATGTTTCTCAAGATAAACATTTTTTTTTTAAGTTATAAAGTGAATATATTATAATTTAATAATAAATAAAGTAGTACATATCGTACGTATTGTTTTCTTTAGCAGATAAAAAATTTAAAACTTGAATCTTTAAAATTAACCACAAGGTAACGTTATTTAATTTAAGCAATATGTAGGTATTTAATATTACAAAGCTTTATAACAAAGCAATATAAATGTTGATGTAAGTGTAAATAAAATTATGAAAGATACTATATCTTTGAGCTTTTAATGAAAATATATACAATTTCACGAATCAACTAATATACAAAAGCTAAAAGACAGACGCAATAAAAGCACATAACTTAATAAATACATAAACGCTTCACACTCAAGGAAATAATTTCTCCTGTGTCATGTCCAGAAAAATCAACTAATATACAAAAGCTAAAAGACAGACGCAATAAACGCACATAACTTAATAAATACATAAACGCTTCACACTCAAGGAAATAATTTCTCCTGTGTCATGTCCAGAAAACATAAAATACACAAGCGCGTATGCACGTGCCCAAAACACAACAAACATCTTTATGGCCAATACAAATGTCTGTCGTGAGCGGGGATCGAAACCGCGACCGCTAGCACAACAGCTAGTGCTGTGACCGCTGCGCCAACGCGTTGCCAAAAACATAAAGTTAATTTTGTTAACAGGTTGCATCTTTTGTTTATAGTTTTTGCTCATATAATTTATTATTCTAATCTTGTTTCAAAGTTACTGATTCTTAGCAGGAATAAAATTCTGACCCATGATGGCCCCATGAGAGTAAGCCAATAATCCTAAACTGACAAATAATAATATGTCATTTCTGCTACGTCGACAACTCTATGCTAGTGCAGTTGGGTTCAGTGCTCACTGATTGAACCAGTTTAGGTTAAATAGGCCTTTCGTTTACCGATAGAGCAAATAATTTCTTTGGAGCATTTGGAATTGTTCATCCACCCATCCCCATAGTAATTGACCGATTTCGATAATATTATTATTTATTTCTATTTTTTTCATCTTTTCGCACATTTCTGATCATTTCACATGATATAAATGTCAACTCAACTTATGATGTTTCTACATTCCGTACGTAGTTTCACGCATCTTGCATCTCGAGATAAAAGAGATTTATTACTATTATACTAATGGCTTTATGAGAGTCCAGAACCCAAAAGTGCTTGCTACAATAATAATTATTGTAATGACGCTCCAGTCGTCGTTCAAACAATTTCCAAACACTCAAGTTGGAAATTGAGTCGATTTAATAACCCTCAATAGTAGCGTTTTGATAAAAACGCTTTCCCCGAACACAGAATATAGGTGTAAGCGTTGAATTTTGTCTTTTCGCCAATGCAGCGGCAAAACAGCACATAACCGATGTGAAACACTATCAATTTTATGCTTATAATAGTACTTTATTTTAGGAATTAGGCAATAATAACGACTAGTGTTCACCCAGTGGTCGAAATTCGACCATAATTAAAAATTTAAATTAAGGAAAACCAAAAAAATAGTGAAAATAACGAACGTAAAAAAATTTTCAATTTGACTACAGATTTTGACAATCAACAAAAAAGTATAATGAGCGTGTGTGTGTCAAACACATGGCAGTGTGTGTCAAATACATGGCAGTGTGTGTAACTTTTTTTTATTGATTTAATGTACTTTTAACGTATAATTTAAAAAATATATATATGAGCATTCTGCACGGCAGCCACTGCTGGACATAGACCTCCCCAAGTTCGCACCAGACTTCCCGGTTTTCCGCAATCCTCATTAAGCGTACACCGGCAATCTTACGTAGATCCTCGGTCCAACGGGCCGGAGGACGTCCCACACTGCGTTTGCCAAGACGCGGTCACCACTCCATTTGATCTCCATTCCATCATTTTTAATTTGTACTGTTTTATAAATTTCTTTTTATGTTTACAATAAAGAGTAAATTATTATTAATTATTATTATTATTTATTTATTAAAATAAGTTATTATCATCGAAAATTAAATTAAGAACGACTTGTTCTGCGTATCACTTGTTGTAACATGGCTTTAATTAAGTATTCCAACTCTAAAAACTCTAATAAAATATAAATACTTGTTGGACATAACAATAGTGTTTCTTAGTACAAGTTAACATAAACTTAACTATACCGGAGACAGCTTTTATTGATAAATAATTTTTATAAAAAATTGAATAAAACGAGTTTTCTTGGGAAATCAAGCCATATTTATTTGTGTAGTAGTTGTATTTATTTATCTATTTATTGTGTAGTATTGTCTTTTTCTGCATAGAACTGCTTGTAACACTCGTTTCTTGCTTATCAATCTCTTGTTTAATATCTGTTAGCTGTCTTGATTCCGCTGTAAAATATGATGGAATCGTTCCCTATCTGAACTAGCTTGTTAGTTCTCACTCGTAGAAACGTGATAAAATAGAGTTAAAAACGTCTTTGGACAAAACCTATAATATACATTAAGATGTTACGTAGCCGTTGAGCAGGGTATAACTTACCCGTAGGATCTTCAGACACTTGTGGACCCCGTTGTAGCCGCAGTAATACTAAATATAGTAGCTATAATGCTTCGAGAACATAACAGCCACTGTTAAACGCAAAGAACTAGTATAATTTATTTCAAACTTTTGAGAGTTATAAAATCAGTCGGCTATTAAATACCCACATTGGTTAACTTGAATGGTCATGAGCGTCAACCCAAAGCTGAACCACAAACAATCGATGCTAATCGATTTGATTGACATGTGTGTTTTATTTATACGAAATCAAGAACCTGTCTTCTGCCAAAACTATTTCGTACTAGCTGCCGCCCGCGACGTCGTCTGTGTGAACGCAATACAGCACCAAAAATACCTACGATTATACCTTTTATAAAATAACATTCATTTACCCGTTTCTTCTTTACATTTCATATCTGCAGAAAAATCTCATAGATGGCGCTGCTTTAAAATTGTCTTGTCTACTTATATTCATTTAATTATGTTTATCGGCTTACGCCGAGTTGCACGAAACAAAATTAAAATTTAAGTAGAGATTAAACTAATTTAATCACAAGAATTTCATACAATTCTTGCGATTAAATTAGTTTAATCACTACTTAAATTTTAATTTATTTTCGTGCAACTCGGCGTTAGTTACTTATATTGCGTGATTTTTAAAGTGTGAAGCTAGCTTATATAGCATAGTTATTAACATAGTAACAACAACATTAAAATATGCGTCGTTAGATTACACGTTGTTACAGAATGCGTTGAGGAAATAAAGGTTCACTGCTCGTTCCCGGTAGGTGATAGCATGATAATATGTAGCCTATATGTTGACCCGACTTCTTAATAATATTCGTGCCAAATTTGAAGTAAATCCATGCAGTACTTTTTGGGTTTATCCCGGACATACATACAAACAAACAGACAAAAATTCTAAAAACTATATTTTTGGCTTCGGTATCGATTGTAGATCACACCGCAAGTATTCTTTTAAAAAAATATTCAATGTACAGTTTTGACTTTCCTACCATTTTATTATATGTATAGATGAGTGTGTAGTATGTATTGTACGATGTTATGAGTATTATTTTCAAGTATATGTATTACTAGCTGTGCCCGCGGCTTCGCCTGCGTTGAAATCAGTGTGTCACAAAGTTTTCCCAGGAAACTTCCAGTGAAACTCTCATCAAAATCGGCTTAGCCGTTCCGTAAACTTTCCTCTTGAAGCCCTCTCCATTGGTGAAATCGCATGAAAATCCGTTCAGTAGATTTTGAGGGAATCGATCACATATACTTTTGGGGACTTTGTTTTATTATACACTAACTGTTTTCAGCGACTACATCCGCGTGAAGCGCGCGTCGCGTCGAAAAAAATGTTTCTCTAAATTCGTCAGAATTGTGGTATGAAATAATGTAGTAATAATATAGTATTGTAGTGTAAATATGTTTAAAATTTACTGCATGCAATTTAGTTTTTAATATGGTTCTACGTAAATATATGCAACGGAATAGCGTAACGCACGCTCCTCCGTGACTCTGTGACGACAGAGGCAAATAAAAAAGTATTCTAGTAACGTAAAGGTTAGAGATATTGCAAGAATATTTTTTTTGTACTACTTATAAATGATCAATATAATAAATGTTTCTTGAACACATAGGGTTTCAAACGCGGTTATTTTCCTTTAAACCGACCCTGCTGTATATGTTTTATACAAATTATCAACCCCAATTAAACCCCCTTAGCGGTGGAATATCACAAAATTCATTCTTAGCGGACGTCTACTAACTATAATCTACCTCCCAGTCAAATTCCATCTTTGTCCATCCTGGATGGATGGACCATCCAGCGATTTTTGAATTCTCGTAATGAGTGAGTCAGTGACCTTTCTCTTTTATATATATATAGATTACGATGCATTATTTGGACACCTTCTCATCATCTAAAGAGCGTACATTTTAAATTTCAAGTCTCTTACTTCAAAAACATAGGAGTTTCATACAAACTTCCAACACCCGTTTTATCCCTCTAGGGGTCGAGTTTCGTAAAATCAGTTCTTAGCGAATGTCTACGCCCTATAAGGAACCTACCTGCTAAATTTCAAGTTTGTAGCTGCTACAGTTTCGGAGATTTCGTGATGAGTGAGTAAACCTAACATGTTTTAACCCCAAAAGGGAGTTGATTTCTAAAGATTCATTATTTGGACACCTTCTCATCATCTATAAGGTGTACATTTTAAATTTCAAGTCTCTTACTTCAAAAACATGGGACTTTCACACAAACTTCCAACCCCCGTTTTACCCCTCAAGGGTTGAATTTCGTAAAATTCGTTCTTAGCGGATGTCTACGCCCTATAAGGAGCCTTTCTGCTAAATTTCAAGTTTGTAACTGTTATAGTTTCGGAGATTTCGTGATCAGTGAGCCAACCTACTATCCCCCGTTTTAACCCCAAAAAGGTGTTGATTTCTAAAGATACATTATTTGGACACCTTTTCACCATCTATAGAGCTTAAATTTGAAATTTCAAGTCTCTTTCTTCAAAAACATAGGACTTTCATACAAACTTCCAACCCCCTTTTTACCCCCTTAGGGGTCGTTTTTCATAAAATCCGTTCTTAGCGGATGCCTACGTCTTATAAGGAGCCTACCTGCAAAATTTCAAGTTTTTAGGTGTTATAGTTTTGGAGATTTCGTGATGAGTGACCTTTCGCGTTTATATATATTATAGATGTATGTTATCTACATTATATACACATACATCACCGTGAACCACATCCATACTGTTCGGCAGATTATCCAAAAGACGGAAGAATATAATCAACCGCTGTGTATGGCATTTGTGGACTACGAGAAAGCCTTCGACTCCATCGAGACCTGGGCTGTCCTGGACTCTCTGCAGAGATGTCATATCGACTGGCGATATATCGAGGTACTAAAATCTATGTACGACGCGGCGACGATGACCGTTCATGTCAATGACCAAAGAACAAGACCTATTTCCCTCCGGCGCGGGGTAAGACAGGGGGATGTAATATCACCGAAACTGTTTACCACTGCGCTAGAGGATGTTTTTAAGACCTTGGATTGGGGGGAACGGGGCATCAACGTCAACGGTGAATTCATCTCTCACCTTCGTTTCGCCGACGATATTGTCATCTTTGCGGAGATGCTGGATGAGTTAGGCCAAATGCTGGCCGGCCTAAACGAGTCCTCCCGACGTGTCGGTCTCTGTATGAACTTGGATAAGACGAAAGTTATGTTTAACAACCAAGTCATACCGATACCGGTATCGGTCGATGGTACCCTTCTCGAAGTTGTTCAGGATTATATTTACCTAGGCCATACTATCCAACTAGGCCGCAACAACTTCGAGAAGGAGGCCGATAGGAGGATTCGGTTGGGCTGGGCGGCGTTTGGCAGACTCCGTCGAGTCTTCACTTCGAAGATTCCGCAATGCTTGAAGACAAAAGTTTTCGAGCAATGCGTCCTGCCTGTGTTAACATACGGAGCCGAGACGTGGACACTGACCAAGGGACTGGTCCACAAGTTTAAAGTCGCTCAACGTGCAATGGAACGGGCTATGCTTGGGGTCTCTCTCAAAGACAGGATTAGAAATGAGACTATCCGCGGGAGAACGAAAGTAACCGACATAGCCCACAGAATTAGCAAGTTGAAGTGGCAGTGGGCTGGTCATCTGTGTCGCAGGACCGATGGCCGTTGGAGTAGACGGGTCCTAGAGTGGAGACCGCGTCTTGGCAAACGCAGTGTGGGACGTCCTCCGGCCCGTTGGACCGACGATCTACGTAAGATTGCCGGTGTAGGCTGGATGAGGATTGCGGAAGACCGGGATGTGTGGCGCGAACTTGGGGAGGCCTATGTCCAGCAGTGGACTGCGATAGGCTGAAGTGTGTGTGTGTAGTGTTATCTACATTACTGCACTTTCTTAGCCTGCTATGTTTATTAGCTATCATCATATTGGCTGGATGAGATCTCTTCCACCGTTGCTAACTAAAATATACAAATAACTGTACAAAAATTTTAATTGCAAATAAAGAATATATGATACCTTTATTTTATGTAGTTCTAAAGCAAAGGCTATGAAACAGTTGTTTATAAGCGCTGCAAAAAATACAAAAACGTATGTTACATGCTTTTACATTTAGAATACCTATTGTTCGTGTGCTTTGCCGGTGTTTAGACTACGTGAAGTTTCAAGATTAGACGCTTATTGCGCATTAAACCACTAACAGAGCTTGAAAAAACCCTAATGTAGTGAATACTTTGCAAAATTATTACAAATGTAGCCTTACATTTTCAGAATTAGCGGGGTTGAATGCAAATGAGTGACCGGCGTAAATAAAAGATAAGATTTCTTCCCATGATTAAATTTGATACATTTTATACCTTCTTTTATTATAACAAAGGTAAAAAATCTTTGTTCAAATGACGATTCACAATACAAGGAACTGATAAACTTATCAAAACAAAATCTTTGCAATCGGTCCTCGAATGATAAGCCAATGACTTCATACGTAGCTCATTTTGTATTTATATTCAAATGATAAGTAATAAATATCATTAGCGTGAAATAAATAATTATTTAAAATTTATATTTCACTAAAAGTGAAAATCTAAGAACTCCTTTAAAACAAATATATATTGTTGCTAATTTGGTGTTGATTAATCGTAGTTCTACAAATAACTATATGAACAATTAAGTTAAATGTATACAAAATGTGTCGGTATTTAATATTATCAATATATCTGTTGATTTGTTGTAAGTATTTCTGTTTTCGTGTCGTATTGTCACAAAAGGTTATCTTAATACATTAATTGCTTATTTTATTTTTTAATTATAAAAACAAATAACGTAAAAACAACGTCTTCTGGTTTTTCATTAAGTAATAATATATACAAAAAATTGTTTTCATCCGCTCCTATGCCCTGTATGCACCTTTACCGTTCCTCCGAATCTAGTAGGAATAACAAAACTACATTTTTTCCATATGACAATAATGTTTCATTGTATTAACCGTCAGTAACATTCGTATGAAACAGTAACTAGTATCGACATAAACTTTTCTACCACTATTATAACAAAGAATAAAGCTGTAAACTTTCTCTGCCTAAGTATGATTTTGAAGCTACTGTTTTAATTGAAATCGTTCAGTTAAAAAAATTTGAACGTTTTTATAATATTTTAAATTCAAATTCAAACTTCTCTTTTGCTCTTATATCTTTACGTTACATGATTAAAAAAAATCCTAGGCGGAATCGTAATAGCATCTCAACCAGGAAATCGAAACGACAGCCGCCGCTGTTTCCAGTTCACGTGGCTTGGACCACGTTACGATAATGAATCCATATTTCTCAACGCGACGTGTCAAGACGCTACCAGACTTGCCAGAGGAATCCCCTGTCAACTTCCACTTGTAGCATCGTGTAAGATTTTTTAATTATTTTTCTGTGACAATCACTAAATATTCAAATAATATTTGGTAAAGGCCTATTCTTATAATTAAATTAGTCTTCAATCAATTAATTCCTATATACCTAATTATGGTTAATGTAAAGATACTACCGATTTATAAGAATGTAAATTCTGCTAAGAGGAATCGACATGAAAATCAGCAGTTAATCATGTCTTGCATGAAATACAGTGCCACGAACCCCGCATATTTCTATGATTAAAATCTACGTTATTCTCGTTTTGAATATCGAAATTGCATGTCAAAATTTTACTTGTGATAGATGTAACAATTAATAAATTGTTAACTGTGAATTGTGATGCAGTGAACCAAAAATGCGGGTCTAATTGTTTGATCTGCAGCTCTACATTTACATTTTAGTTCATTCTAAAATTTAATATGGCCTTTTTAGTAGAAATAAATAAAATACAAGGACCTAAAAATTACAAGGATTAAACATACGCTTCAGCCTGTAATATTCCACTGCTGGGCATAGTCCTCTTTCCCCATGTAGGAGAAGAATCAGAGCTTAATCCACCACGCTGCTCCAATCCGGGTTAGCGGATATTTTCCCTACTATGAGTACGTAACGATCGCTATTAGGTGTACATGATAATAACCGGAACCGACGGCATAACGTATTCTCCGAGGCACAGTGGGGAGACCCACAAGGACTCCACTAACACCCAGACCACAGCAAACATCTGCATAGTCAATACAAATGTTTATATGGGGATCAAACCCGCAACCGCCAGCGCAACAGCCACAAACCAGTGCTGTGACCGTTTCGCCAACGCGTGGTCAGGATTAACATACTTAAATTTAAAATTGATAGAATTACATTCAATGTTTAAATTTTACAGATGATGGAACTTGGCCAGATGTCGAATATATTTGGACTCACCACGCCAGCAACGCGTCTTGTATACTGGCAGATAATGATGTTTGTGCGAAATATACTTACTATTTCAATGGTGTTGGTAAGTCAAAATAGAATCTCCAGAATTACTGATCTTATGGTCCCTTACAATTTATTTTTTTCAATTATAAAAAAATTTAGGTACCTATATTATATGTGTATCCTTTTTTTAGCGGAAAATGCAACATACATGTGCACTAGAGCTGTAGATTCAAACAATACAGCGATAACAAGCGGCTGCTATGAAGAAACGATTGGCAGTTATTCGACTAGAGTTTGTTTATGTCGAAGTATACCGGGCGGTGTTCCTTGCAACTCGGCGATCACACTCCCAATTTTCCCCATGTTAATACTTATTTTTACAGCATTTGTAGTCACAAATTACCGTTCAACTGTATTACAGAAATAAGTGTTAACTTAAAGTTAGTATGATTATTGTATGGCAAAAAAAACTGTGGATATCTGTAAAAAATATTTACAAAATATATTGTTTATTTATTATTAATTGATTATGTTACTGTGTCTAAATATAATAAAGCCTATCAGCCTGTGATTAAATCAAACCAGTATTTATTAAAATCATATCTATATTTGTGTACTGTGTGGCTACGGTACTAAAGAATATAGCCACCCCCTCTCTTCCTGTGGGTGTCGTAAGAGGCGACTAAGGGATAACACAGTTCCGCTACCACCTTGGAAACTTAAAAAGCCGACCGGTGGCGGGATAACCATCTAACTGCTGGCTTTGAAATACACAGGCCGAAGACGGGCAGCAGCGTCTTCGGTGCGACAAAGCCAGTACTGCGGTCACTAACCCGCCTGCCCAGCGTGGTGACTATGGGCAAAACACATGAGTTCACGTTATTTTTAAACTTGTGGAGGCCTATGTCCAGCAGTGGACTGTATAGGCTGTAATGATATCTATATTTTGTCGCATACGTGGCAATGGCGTAAGCCATTTGAAATGTTTAAAAGTACATATTGAAGTAAAAGTTTTTTATGCACGTTTGACTTGGGGAATAAGCTGAAGAATACGTGACTAGACTAGAGCTTTACGAAAATTGTGATCGGACGACGCCAACGGAAGTTGAGAGGGGGATATAAGTTAGTGAAGACAAAAAGAGAGAGTTGCGCTTCGTAAGTTTTACTTCAGTCAAACTTCAGTCTTGTGATCTAAAGCCGACTCGTTTTTTTTTTTTTTTTTTGACGTACGTACTAAAAATGTACTACAACTACTTACCATTACGTTAATTTAAGCAGATAAAAGCAGTAGTGCTTTTTCGTCCAACTAGTTTTATAAACGTAATCAGACTGAACTTTTATAAGTACCATAAAAGTACAGAAGTTACATATTACCTACGACACTTTTTAAATATTAGTATAGATTAGTAAATTTTAATTGGTAAATTGGTTAGTTATCTGTAATTATAGAACTTTCCTACAAAAAAAATTAAAATATTTAGTAAACACAATTTTAATGTCGTATTTATAGACCACAAGTTTGACTACTTAAATTACAAAAACATTTTTATAGCGTATTTTATAAATATAATAAATAGCTTAACATAGACATTTAATTATTACTACAAAAATTTATTAAAAAAATACTTTAATTTGTAACCCATTTCTTAATTACTTACCTTAAATGGAACGAAACTTTATTGCTATAAATATTAAAACAATTTATACCCTACTGCTGATGAAACAGAGACCAAATCTGCCTAAATAAGAGATTTAAAAATCTGTACACGAAGATCGCATGACGTGTCTGTAATGTCACTTAGTTGTCAGATTCAGCCAACAGAAAGCTATTCAATTCTGAAATTATAAAATTTGTTCCATTACCGTAGAATTCCCATCCACCATAGCAAAATAAGTATACTTTCAACATGTATTCTGTTTTAACAAGAGTAAATGCTATATTAACGTATACTCTCAGTGTTTTAGCATGTTTGACGTTCTTGTGTTTTCTTTCCACGTTAACGGTGGATTATAGAACTACCGCTCAAATGAATACTGTAAAAGTAGTCGTGTAAGTAAAAGTAACCTTTCTTTTACTTAATTCAATTATTAGCCTTCTCCTGACCTCTCAATAATTACTAATGCATGGACTTGTAAAACAAGGTACTCGGCTGTAAGAAAGTTTCGAATACGAAAATATTACTTAGCTATCCTAATCCAAGATTTTTCTTAATATGATAATATTTTTCATTAAAAATAAATAAAATTCATAAAAATTATGTTTTCTCAGCAAAAATGTTCCAGATTATGGCGCCTCTAGGGAAAGGAATGATCTTGGATACTTAACATTTGATCTCAAAACGGATTTGTCAAACCTTTTTAATTGGAATGTAAAGCAACTGTTCCTATACCTCACTGCAGAATATGTAACACAAAACAATGAACTAAATCAGGTTGTTTTATGGGACAAAATAATATTAAGAGGAGAAAATGCTATATTAGATTTTAAAAATATGAACACAAAATACTATTTCTGGGATGATGGAAATGGCTTAAAGTAAGTTATTTTGCTACTGTTTTCTATATCTTTATTGCTATTTTTTTGTAAAATAAAGCCTTAAAAGTAACATGTACTTTAAACACAGAGTAAAAAAAATATGTGTTTTACAATACTTTCTAGTTTATCTATATAACAAGAGTATTATTCTTTTCACAGGGGTCACAACAATGTAACACTAACTCTTTCGTGGAATATTATTCCTAATGCAGGTCTTCTTCCTAATATTCAAGCCATCGGCCAACATTCTTTCAAGTTTCCTGTTGAATATACCCAGACGAGAGTATGATTTACCTAATGAGAGATATAGTGTAGGTGAACTTGTGAAATATGTGTGTTTGATAAAACAGAATATACAATTTATTTAAATCTGATTTTGATTTATGATTTTACTCATTTTAATAAACAAATTATTAAAAACGGGTATACATTTAATGTATTGGTACCTAATAGCAATCAAAAAGTAATTAAAATAATTACACGAACAGATAAATATATGATGATCATGATGATAAGTATAACACAAGATAAAAAGATGAGGCACTTATAAAAATATGTATGGTTTTTATCTTTGAATAATTGATCTATATTGATTGAATTTTTATAATATTTTTAACTGAGGTAGGGCACGACAGGAAATTGTCTGTTCAAAATATGAAGCTGCCCGACTGGGGAAGTGCCTCGACCTCATAGAAGATCACAGCGAAATAATACTGTTTTCAAGCAGTGTCGTGGTACTGTTGCGAGTAAGGTGATCAAAGCTCCTGGCCCCATAATCGGGCTTAAGGTCGACAATGCAATACTTCTAGTGTTGCATGTGTCTATAAGCTAATCGCTTACCATCGGTGTGCTGTAGTTAGTTTCAAAAAAAAGGATTTTCACCAACCATAAGAGAGCTACAGACACTTATTGAGATATGACATATAGCACAGACGGGGAGCACGAAGAATTTCGTACAATGACCTTTTTGCCTACTGCCAGTAGTTCTCAAAATTTTATATAAAGTACGCAGCTTTAAAAAATCGGTAGAGTTTAGAATTTGGAATGTCTTAGAACTCGTTGTTTGCACACTACACTAAATCTATGCTGTCTGTCCGTGGATCGGTCTAGTCACAGAATAAAATATTTTTTGTTTAATCATAGAAAATAACTTATATAAAAGTTATAAGTATATAAACATATATATATGTAAATAAAAGATAGTATATATATATATATTACTATGTGTACAATTTGGTGGCTATACTTTGTATATGCAAAAAAATCTTAGATCTGTTGCTGTGTGAAAAAAGATACCAATAAACACACATTCGCATTTAATATAAGTATTGTTAACTTTTGACTTAAATTAAAAATGAAAAACGATGAATCTTGTGACTTAAATTTGGTAAAAAAAATAAAAGTTAAAAGGTTGACAAACTGTGAATACGGCTGTCACTACATTTGTGTGAGCGCAACGGCAATATGTTTATACGCGAGCGACAAAGACCAAAGATGGGGGGTCAATGTACGAAATTCTTCCTGCTCCGCGTCCGTGCTTTAACAGGAAATACCTTACTTAAAATTGAAGTGAGCAGTGTGACTGAATTTCAACCATACAAAAGATCACAGCTGAATAACACTGATCTTAAGTAGTGTTGTTCCTGTGGTGAGTAAAGTAGCCAGAGCTCCTGGGGAGATTTGGGGACAGGTCAGTGAACTTTTAATCATGTAATGTGTGCTCTTTGCATTGCAGGGGTTTGTCAGTTAAGGTACCCATTTACTATCAGGCATATCATTTGCTTGTTTGCCACCTTTATAGTATTGAAAAAGACAGTTCTAGTTCACTTTAAGCAATAATAATAATTTTATATGTAATAATTATAAATAGTACAGATAATTCTTGTAATAATTATATAAAAGTTACAATGTTGCCACATAGCTTATATAAAAGTGAAAAACATACATTACATGTACAGATCAAAAATTCGACATTTCTTTTGGGCTTCGCCGTAATCTTTTCATCAAATTTTAATATCACTGGAATACTCAATAAATGTTAAAATAGATGGAATAATAACAAATTCAGAAAAATCATTATCGTCGTTTATGTACTAATTATAGTAAATATAAGAGTTGTCTCAGTGGTCGCCTCAACTAACTGATGCATTGTTCGAACCCAGCTCATCACAAATAATAGGCCATACAGTTGCTGTCGCCTGGGCCTTTATTGTTTGTACCGAGTTTCTCAGTCTACTAGCGGATTTTCTCACTGGTGGCCATTGAGTCTAAAGCAAAAGTAAAAGTATTGTGTAATACTATTTACAATTAGAAATCTCATTGAGTATATAAGGTTAAAAAATTTACCAAAATTAATTTATAGTATATATTTTTCAACTGAAGTTTTACAGATACATTATGATTAATTTTAGCACTACTTTTTGTTCTACAGCAGAAAACTCTTATGTATATCCTATCACTCTTAACATTACTAAAAAAAGGTACTCGTTATTTTATAGAAACTCCATAATGCTTGTAACAATAAAATATCTATTAGATTTTGTTTGTGACTCCAAACATACATAAATGAAAATTAATAACATCTAAGTTTTCTATTTATTTTATTATTAATTTCATTTCTATTACAACACTAAGACCAAGGTTTGACCACGGTAACACTACACAATTTTCTAATTTTAAATTATGAGTTTAAGTTGATACTTCTATTGTATTTTTAATACTAAAAAATTATAATTTCAATGTATATTCTATATGTAGGTACATATATAAATCGAGTTATAACTTTATCTACATTTAATTTTGTAAGGCTAGTCTAATTTTCCAATTTATACATTCTAAGAAATTTTAAGGATTCTAACAGGAAATAAGTACCATAAAGGATTTGATACTTTTATTTTGAACATTTGCCAGCTGGAAAATTTACAAAAGGGCCCACACACACTTAACTTATTTGCCACTAGAACCCATTATTTTATTTGACAAAACTAGAAATAAAAAGGGGATTGTAAGAAATTGATTAAATCATGAGAGACTGCACAACTAAAAGGAAGCTACAAAGGAATCACTATTTTTATCTACACAACAAAAATAAATAAAAGAACTTTAAAAGCAAAGGCACTCAGTTTCATTTATGTTTGCTTGGGCCCAAGACTGCCTGAAATTTTATCTTTATATGAGCAACTCCATTAAAAAATCAATTTAATAAGGGACTGAATAACATTTTGTACAACCATAACAATTACTAGATTGTTATAATATTTATGTATATCAACAATGTTTTACTTAATGCCCCAGTTTTTGTTATTGCTCTTTTCATATTTTCGCGCTTTATTTATGACTCCTATAAAATATGCAATGGATGTGTATTTAAAGACACTATATTTACTGCTTCTATAAGCAGTTTGTGCAAAATTTATACTTGTAGATAATAAGTCTGGTATAACACAAGATAAGGTAACGATTAGCAACTAACATTATGGTTATAATATTTTTTTATATCTAAAAATATTCTAAATTTACTACAAAGTTCAATCGAAATGTGTAAAACTATATCCAGCGATTAACAATAAGTGCAATAAAAAGCACTTTCAGTTTTTCAGCTCATTACTTTATTTTAATACAATTTTTAACTAATAAGATGTTGCATTCTATGTTGGTACAGAACAGGATTGATTTTGAACACAGTGACGGACACAATGCTACCATCGCCGGTATGCCCTCTAAGATTTTATAGATCATTCTAATGTTTTAATCTTTTGTGAAATTATTTTCAATCTGTTTAAAAAAAAATAAGTAAAGTACCGTAAAACGTATATATTAAATAATCTCATAAGAAAAAATGTAACTGATAGGGATTGATTTAGTTTTTTTGTTTATATTATTAACTTCATAAATTCAATTTCATAATTATTACAATACATAATATAAGAGCTCATAGAACGATTTTTCCAAGCGTCTGCTACGTTAGCAGCGACGCAATTTTATTTAAAACTTACGAAATAAAAGATTTTTTATTGTACGAAAACGATCACCACGGTTTTATGACCTACCTGCTACTTTTTAAACACAATGGGTACTAAGAATAAACGTTACGTAAGTTTTTAAAAACAATTTGAATTTTCTATATTTTAGCAAGAGAATACAATTATAAAAATTTTTGAATATCATATCAAAACTTGACCGCTCCATGCTATTTTTAATATTAGCCATGGCTTAATTGGCTAGAGCTACACGGTCAGTCGGAGACGCGGGTTCGAACCCCGCTGGAGCGGTCAATTTTTGATATGATATTCAAAAATGTTTAGAATTCCTAATGTGTGGGTAACACAAAAATAAAATCGTACATATTAGAATACAATTATGTCGACGGTATACTACTGAGTAATATTTGAGTTTAAAAACAATATTAAATGCAAAATATTTAGATTCGAAACTTATTTCAAATGATTCGCACGGAAGTTTCAAAAAAAAATTGTATTCCAACAACTTTGAATTTTTAAAATGTACACAAGTTGTTTTCTAATGTTTGCGCGAATTTTACTCATTTAATAAAACCATGGTCACGGGAGGACCTCAGTCAGTCCTCCCGTGACCATGGTTGCTGTAAAGTATCCGAAACGTCGGGAATCAAAAGTTAACAATAAACCGCGATAAAATCCGAAAAAAGTGTTTTATTAAATGTACACAAGTTCTATGAAATCACCAATAAAAAGTTATCAATTATACACAAGATTTGTGTTTACATTTTTAAAATAATTTTATCTGTCAATATCCCAAAGCCTGAAGGACGGTTCATTATTTTATTAACTGAATAATCAGTAATAGTAACGTCCATTTAATATTTAATAGAGACTAAGTATATCTATATGAACCAGTCCGTTATATATTGCTTGCATGCTCTAACGTTATAGAAAATCACGATATCTACGAAAACTACCGTTAACTACATTATTTTCTAACATCCAAAGCGTATTCGTATGAAAAAATATTGCATATCCATATAACATACATTATTGTAAATCGAGAACAATTTTCGAGATTTTTTCGTATTATTATAATACACATGACTCACATTGCATCTACATTGAAATATTATCAAACAGCTTAATAAGCGTTATAAAATTACGAGCCACGCTCAGCGTTCATATAACTTCCTCGGTTAACCTTTTGACCGCCGTAGTCACCTATACTTGACAAAGGCTCGCGAGTCCTGTGCGCCAGCGACGTCCATAGGTGACAAAAAACCCGGACCACAAAAATATTAAATAAAATTATAAAAAAAATATTTCTAGTATTTTAATTCAACATTTATGAAAATAGAATATCCCCGCAACATTTGAGTATAAAAAACAAGTCTTTTAGAGCTACACGTACTGACAAACATTGAAATAAAAACATGCATTCTTATTCCACATAAATGATTTGTCCAGAACGCCGAAGTCGTCTATAGTTGACCGCTAGGGATGTGACGCAAGAGTTATAAATAAATAATAAATAAATAAATATTTACAACATACACCCACGATCATCTGTTTCTAAAGTAAGCAACTTAATGCTTGTGTTATAGGTAACAACCGACTGGTATAGCTATATACTTTTTTTGATAAGCATACATATAAATAATACATATATAAATAAATATATATTATACCCAGACTCGGGGTGGGAATCAAACCCACAACCTCCGGAGCAGAAAGCCTGCTGACCTGTAGTCACTACAAACTGCGCCAACGGGCTAGTCAAAATGGTATAGATGATTTATATATTCTTTATTGCACTTTAAAAAAATCATTATTACAAGTCATTTTTGCAATTAGCTATTCAAAATTCAACTCAAACGTGTTATATTTTCTATAAATAATTTGATATTTGAATAAAACAAAAGGTAAAAAACATAAAACTATCATCAGCTAACACATAAATAGCAAATGAATAAAAAATCAAATCAACTAAAATCAATAAAATCGCCATAATAAATCTGATATCTCAAATCTGGCGCATCTCTAGCGCGTAGTCATTAATCCGTTCTCTACACGCCGTTGTCAAGTATAGACGACACGCTGATGACGTCATAAACGAATAGCGAGAAAACTAGTGAAGTGCAAGACGAGCGATACCTTAGAACATCGTCGCATTTTGGAAGGCGTCGATGATTTGAATAATATACCATTACCAATTAAAAAAAATATTTTTTTCATTTTTTTTATCTGAGGCTAAGAGCGAAATTATGATTTTCTTTCTCATTATCAAAATCATCTGGCAGCAACAATATCATCTCTAACCCTCATAAAAGCTTTTTTTCTGAGACCCATGTCGTGTCGTGTGTCGTGAAATATTTGATTTGAAATATTGCTACTTACTCAGTACTGTTTTAGTACTATTTGCTGACTAAGCAAAAAAATATTTAACACATGTAAATATTTCTTTCAAACTAAGGCTGGCATCGGCCGCACCAATTATATTAATTTGCTTCATCGGATCAACTACTGAGTTGAGGAACAATGGAACACGGAGCACTATGGAACAGTGTCGATAAAAATTTGAATTCTAAACTAATTCGTGTGGTAACGCTTCGACCAATTACAGCGCGTCCTGGGTCAAACTAGGACGTAGTGAAATATGGCGGCGTGACAACGATGGAACTGTGAATAGAAAAATATTCCATTTTTAACCGACTTCCAAAAAAGGAGGAGGTTCTCAATTCGACTGTATTTTTTTTATGTATTTTACATCAGAACTTTTGATCGTGTGGACCGATTTCGACAATTTTTTTTTAATCGAAAGGTGGTGTGTGTCATTTGGTCCCATTTAAATTTATTTGAGATCTACTGAAAAACTACTTTTCGAGTTATATCTAATAATGCGTTTTTACTTGACGCTTTTTCGTCGACCTACGTTGTATTATACCGCATAACTTTCTACTGGATGTACCGATTTTGATAATTCTTTTTTTGTTGGAAAGAAGATATCCCTAGTTTGGTACCAACCAGGAAACCAGGATCTGATGATGGGATCCCAGCGAAATCGAGGGACTCTTGAAAATCCGTAATAACTTTTTACTGGGTGTACCGATTTTGATATTTTTTATTTTTTTATTGTGTTTGCAGGCAAACGAAAAAAACTAACTTCAATTACATCGACGAGTAATACAACGTAGATCAACGAAAAAATAGCCAAGTAACTACGCGTTATCAAAGATTACTCAAAAAGTAGATATCAGATCTCAATGAAATTTATATGTGACCACATGATAAACATCGGCTTTCGATTAAATTAAAAATCATCAAAATCGGTGCACCCAGTAAAAGTTATGCAGATTTTCGAGATCTCATTATCAAATCCTGGTTTTCTTAGCATGGTACTACACCGGGGTTATCTCCTTTCCAACAAAAAAAGAATTATCAAAATCGTTTCATAAACGACAAAGTTATCCCCGAACATAAATAAAAAAATAAAAAATATATATCGAATCGGTCGAATTGAGTAACCTCATCCTTTTTTGAAGTCGGTTAAAAAATTACAAATTTGAATTCGGTTAATTTTTTTCTAAATTACTTTTCATGTATATATCGATTCGATTCGAAATCGATATATAGCCTGCGGCTTCCTTGCGTGCGACACAGCACGTCTCTAAAGAGAGTTTCATAACCGTAGGTCAGCTGCGCCGTAGTCGTCCAGTCGTGACAATGACGTCATGGCGATAGAAAAGAGTGTTGTGCTTTATTACGATTATTTTTGTAATGTTTGTTTTTTATTTATGTTGTTGTAAGTATATATAACGAGTGCAAGATAACACAAGAAAAATATTAAAAAATAAACCTTCCTAGATTATATAAGTAGTCATTTATTGCATAAAAACCAGCAAAAACAAGTCACTGTGTGGTACTCGATAACGACTCTTGGCAGCACTATTTTTTTCGTAGGTATTTTTGTTTATTTTAGGCCTTGGCGTACAGGGCACGGGAATGGTTTTGAGGCGTGGCGGTCAAAAGGTTAAAAAAGTTTCGCGAACTTCATTTTAACATGTAGTCATGTAGTCCAATTTTCGGACTATGTTTCAAAAAATATAATTACTTAGAATATCATTTATAAATACGAAACAATCACTAAAGAATTAATGAATGAGATGACGTTACAAGATACAATCAAAATCATTACTAAATCTACTAATTATAGAAAATTCGTACGATGAAATTTGGCCTTCAGCGATAAAGTAGCCTAACTTTTATAATAATTAGTTACAATGAATTATGTATCTAACCAGAACAATTAATGATAGCATTTCAATACGTTCAAGCCACCTTTCCGCTGACGGTCTAAAACAAAACATTATTCGAGTATCGACAAATATATGGAAAAACTATGATTACCTATATAAATATACAATTTTGGTCGGGAATATTTGTAAAGTCAGAAAGGAAAAAATTTTATTTTACAAAAAAATCGGCTACGATAATTATAATTTCATTTGGAATTCTAATTAATTTATTAATTCTTGGGTTTAATGGCTTTCAGTTGTGCCAGGGGGCATTGTCGATTTCGCCAATGTCACGTGGAATAGGAATGACGATAAGGAGAATGATAATGTAGTTGAAATTGTAAGCTACATTGATTATTGCAGACAGAAAAAAATTTAATTCTTTTTCACAGCTACAAAAAAAATACTGACTACGGTGACAATTCATTTTTCATTTAATCATAATAAATTGTTTAACACAACACACTTTATATATGAGTTAATGTTAAAATCATATGTCATAAAAAGTACATAACACTAGTAAATTTAACAAAAAAATGCATAAAAATGTTTCAATAATTGTACGTTTCCTGTTGTATATATTTCCAATGCTAAGGGTAACTGTTATCTATCAAAATAAATATTTTTTTTCATCAACCATGTCATATATTTCAGAACAAAATATTTGTGTTAGAGACAATGTGTACAGGATGTAATGAATTTCATATTACTTGCGAACCATTCAGTTTTTGCAAAAACTTTTTTCCTTACTGTTAACATAAAAAAAAAAAATATTTCATATATTTGAAGTATAAGTAACCCTACATGGCGATAGATACTAGTAAATTACTAAAGATATTTTTTATAATAGTCAACATCAAACAACCAATAGCGAAACAGTATTAATATGATAATGTATATATTATTCATTGTAATTTTGTTACATTTTTATACAAGAAATATGAAAGATACAGGCTGTCAAAAGACCTAAAATCCAAAATTTGCATGTAACTTTAATGTATGTATATCTTGTATACTGGAACGGTGACCATCATCAGATCATACACCCTGACCCGCACACCAGATACAAATTAACACATGTACAGTTTGTGTGTAAACAGTTCCCATGTGAGGTGAGATGAGTTGTATGTGTGAGTAAGAAGGATAGTCGAGGCTCAGAGAGGGCAGAGATCCACTACTGGCCGTCACGCCCCTGATAGTGGAGGCCCGTCCGTCTGGACATCCTTATCCTCCATCGGAGGACCATATGTCTTATCTGATCCATACCGCCTTGACAAGTTCAACATTTCCCGAAGGCCCTGTAATTAATTATTATCTTTATTAACTTATGTCTAATAAAATTATCCGCAAAATGAAGTCTTAAAGTGTTAACTATTTAGATGTATATTATTTCAAAATACATGGAACTTCTTGTGTTTTAAATAGGTCTGTGTAAAGTAAGGTTTACATAAGGTTAAGATTATAGACTAGTCCGTTTGGCGCAGTTTGTAGGTAGTGGCCCTGCGGATTGCGGGTTCGATTCTCGCCCGAGTCTGGTGTGGTATATATGTATTATTTATATATTTATTATTATTATTTTATATATATATATATATATATTTGTTTAATGTTTTATAATGCTTGTCTTGTGGTCCCATTTAAATTGGATAGAGGATACCATTTAAAATGGATTGTTTGTTTGTTTCAACGCACTAATCTTACGAACTAGTGGGTCGAATTGAAGAATTATTTTTGTCTTGGATAATCCATTTACCGAGGAAGGCTACATACATATATATAATAACTAGCTGTGCCCGCGGCTTTGCCCGCGTTGAAATTAGTGTGTCACAAAGTTTTCCCGGCAAACTTCTAGTGAAACTCTCATCAAAATCGGCTTAGCCGTTCCGTAAACCTTCCTCTTGCTAATGGTGGAGCCCTCTCTCTAATGGTGAAACCGCATGAAAATCCGTTCCGTAGATTTTGAGCGAATCGATTACATACACTTTTGGGGACTTTGTTTTATAATACACTAACTGTTGCCCGCGACTACGTCCGCGTGGTTATGAAGATATGCATTACTATTAAGATGTTAAACGCAAATTATTTTTTTATTTCAGTCACTTGAAATAGTTATCAAACTGAGTAACTTAAAAGGCACAATTTAGTATAATTTAATAGTTATTTTTATAAAACCTCTATACACCACATTTTTAGTTTTATTTTCAGGCTGTATATGTTTCATACAAACTATCAACCCCAATAGAACCCCCTTAGGGGTGAAATATCGTAAAATCCGTTTTTAACAAACGTCTGCTAACTATAATCTACCTCCCCGCCAAATTTTATCTTTGTCCAACCTGGATGGATAGACCATCCAGGGGTTTTTGAGTTCTCGTGATGAGTGAGTTAGTGAACTTTCTCTTTAGTATATATAGATTACGATGTATTATTTGGCACCTCCTTACCATCTATAGAGCATACATTTTAAATTTGAAGTCTTTTACTTCAAAAACATAAGACTTTCATACAAACTTCCGACCCCCGTTTTATCCCCTTAGGGGTCGATTTTCATAAAATCAGTTCTTAGCGGATGTTTACGCCTTATAAGGAACCCACCTGCCAAATTTCAAGTTTGTAACTGTTATAGTTTCGGAGGTTTCGTGATGAGTGAGTCAACCTACCATCCCCCGTTTTAACTCCAAAAGAGAATTGATTTCTAAAGATACACTATTTTGTCATCTTTCTACCATCTATAGAGCATACATTTTAAATTTCAAGTCTCTTACTTCAAAAACATAGGACTTTCATACAAACTTCCAACCCCCGTTTTATCCCCTTAGGGGTCGAGTTTCGTATAATCAGTTCTTAGCGGATATCTACGCTCTATAAGAAACCTACCTGCTAAATTTCAAGTTTGTAGCTGTTATAATTCCGATGATTTCGTGATGAGTGAGTCAATCTACCATCCCGCGTTTTAACCCCAAAACTGAGTTGCTTTCTAAAGATAGATTATTTGGACACCTTTTCACCATCTATAGAGTATAAATTTTAAATTTCAAGTCTCTTACTTCAAAAACATAGGACTTTCATACAAACTTGCAACCCCCGTTTTACCCCCTTAGGGGTCGAGTTTCGTAAAATCAGCTCTTAGCGGATGTTTACGCCCTATAAGGAACCTACCTGCTAAATTTCAAGTTTGTAGCTGTTATAGTTTCGGAGATTTCTTGATGAGGGAGTCAACCCACCATCCCCCGTTTTAACCCCAAAAGGGAGTTGCTTTCTAAAGATACATCATTTGGACATCTTCTCATCATCTATAGAGCATACATTTTAAATTTCAAGTCTCTTACTTCAAAAACATAGGACTTTCATGCAAACTTGCAACCCCCGTTTTACCCCCTTAGGGGTCGAGTTTCGTAAAATCCGTTCTTAGCGGATGCCTACGTCCTATAAGGAGCCTACCTGCCAAATTTCAAGTTTGTAGGTGTTATAGTTTCGGAGATTTCGTGATGAGTGAGTGACCTTTCGCTTTTATATATATTATAGATAATAATAATAATAATTATTATTATTATTATTATTTATTTATTCACTCCTTTTAACAAACCATTTTGCAGTACGTTAAGTATTCACATTTTAAACAGAAACATATACAATATACTTATATATATATATAGGCTTTATGAAATTTTAGTGCCTTTTTTATTCACAAATTAACGTGAATGAAAGCATGAGGCACAGCTAGATAAGAAATAAACAAGTAACGAAAATTGCGTCTACTCCACAAAGTATAAAAACTGACACAAACTTTAAAACATAATAACCGTACCTGGCGTAAAGAACTTGATATCTCGACTTACGCGATTTTTTTTAATCGTCGCAATGGCTTCCTACGGCATTGACTTTGTAGAGAAAAAATTGAAAATTCGATATCTATGTTACTTTTAAAGATATTGTCTGTAACAGTATATGAATATGTCCATATTTTGCGTATTTTATTTAACAAAACGAGATATCTACGCGATGAGTCTCAAAAAAATATATAATATCGTAATAAGTATATCCTTATATCAACTTATACTTATAAACCGACCTAGCGTACGTAAATTGACAAAACTAGATATTAAAGCGACGACTACCACACCACTACGTTAACAAATGAATATATCGGTTTATCTACCTATATTCAACTACAGCCAAAACGAACGTTTTTTCAGCTTGGTGAATACATAAAATCATATGACATAATTAGATATTAAGTTATTGCCAACGGATATCTATTCGTGCATAGCGTAAACAATTTTATAAGTCGTCAGTAAAGTCTGTTCTGTAAGAGTTTACCATCAGATGTTAAAAAAAAAAATTATTCAGACACGTGTGGTGGGCAGAATAAGAACATCAATGTCGCTATGATGTTCATGTATTTACTTAACTAAAGTAACATAAATTTCTGTTAAGGCGCTACCCCGACCAAATAACCTTGAGCATTCGTTCCCTCTTTGCCGCACCCCACCTCTACAATACTTCGTAAAACACTACTAGCGCTATTTGGTAAACAACTTACGAATACGCGTAAAAAATATAGATCATGGAGTCCGTAGACATGGCATTCATTAAAAAATTTTTTTTTAAAGACAGAAAGAAATGTTAATTGGTGAGTAAATTAGTTTTGGTAATGAATTCAGTGACAACACCTACGTTAATAAATATATATATATATATATATATATATATATATATATGTATATGTACTACAAATATATTTTATATTAATATTAATATAATATATAATATATTTGCTGTGTACAATAAAAAGTAAATTAATTTTATTTAATTGGTGCATAAATAATTTTGGTAATGAATTCGGTCACTACACTTACGTTCATAATGAATACTTACAACTTTTATTCTAATACTAGCGACTCGCCCCGGCGTCGCACGGGTGCAATGCTGATACTAAATATAAAATATATGTAGATGAAAAGATACTAATATATAAAAAATATATTGTATTACATTATAATGTATATATTATATATTAGTACATTATTATATTACCGTTGCGTAGGTTTAAAGATCTTAGCATACAGACTGCGGAAAGCGACTTTGTTTTATACTATGTAGTGAAGTATAAGTATTCATGATACTCGTTTGGTGTTGACTTTTTGGATTGAAGGCGAGTTATCTATAATAATAATAATAATAATATACTTTATTGCACATGTAAATAAAGAACAAAATTTACATAATAAGCAATTATAGTAATAAATTGTTCAACCAGGCGATGTTATTGCTAATAATTGTATTTGCTCGCAAACGAAAATTCAATTACATCAACAAGTAATACAAAGTAGATCGACGAAAAAATAGTCAAGTAACTCGTTATCAAAGATTACTCAAAAAGTAGTTATTAGATCTCGATAAAATTTAAATATGATGATATTAAATGTCATGATAAACATCAGCTTTCGATTAAATAAAAAATTATCAAAATCGGTACACCCAGTAAAAAGTTATGCGGATTTTCGAGAGTTTCCCTCGATTTATCTGGGATCCCATCATCAAATCCTGGTTTCCTTATCATGGTACAAAACTAGGGATATCTCCTTTCCAACAAAAAAAGAATAATCAAAATCAGTACATCCAGTAGAAAGTTATGCGTTATAATATAACGTAGGTCGACGAAAAAAGCGTCAAGTAAAAACGCATTATTAGATCTAACTCGAAAAGTAGTTGTTAGATCTCAAATAAATTTAAATGGGACCAAATGACACACACCACTTTTCGACTAAATTTTTTTTTGTCGAAATCGGTCCACCCAGTTAAAAGTTCTGATGTCCACATACATAAAAAATACAGTCGAATTGAGAACCTCCTCCTTTTTTGGAAGTCGGTTAAAACAAAATACAATCGAATTGAGAATCTCCTCCTTTTTTGGAAGTCGGTTAAAAAGCAATCTATCTTTATTATTCAGACAGTGTAAGTAGAAAAATATTTTATTTTTAACAAACAACTTTTTTTTTTATTTAAAACAAAGTAAATTTTATTATCATAGATAATCATCAGGGTGTCATAGATAAAAACTAATCAAAATAAACTTCAACAATAAATGCTAACAAGATGCTAATAAATTTATTATTGTTAATTGATATTGTGTATTGAGCGTGCGCTAGCCGACACGGTGACAAACAACACAAGCTTCTCCCTCCAAACCTTGCGGCAGACTGAATTCCGATACCCTGTGCTTGAGTTACAGTAGTGAATACGCCCAGATTTTAGAAAAAAATCTATAAAAATTCAAATTTGGGTCTTTTGAAAAAAAAAATTCTTACGTATTGTTCAGTATTAAATTGTCAATCCATTGGTGTCGGTTGCAAAATAAAATAATGTTTACTTTACGAGGAGATGCATATTATCAATCACTATTTCTCATTTTTGTGGTATCGTTGTAAGGAGATTATTTAACATCTATTCCTTCAAAAAAAAAAAAAAAAATCTACCATTGTATAATTAAAATTATGCAGAATTTAACTGTGTTTTTATTAGTTTGATTCTTCTTTCCATTAACAAGTAGATAGCTCCAAAAAAGTGCACAAAAAACGGCTAGCGCGGCGTTTTGGTCAGGGAGGCGCCTTAAGTGGACACACTCATATGGAATAAGATTCTGACCACGCAATTACAGAAAAGGTAAAGAATAGGAAAGCTGAAAATAGACCACTTAAATGACTAGATTCAGTTGGTACGAACATGTATAGTTCAGAAACTATTTAAGGTTGCGGCTATGACGCTAAAAGCTTTTTTTTAATTTTACTAAGTTAAAAACTAGAAAAGGGCCTTTTCTCTGAAAAAACAAAATGAGCAGGGAGAAGGTCTCTGTCAGTCAGTCAGTCAGTCAGTTCAACCTATTGCAGTCCACTGCTGGATATAGACCTCCCCAAGTTCGCGCCAGGCACCCCGGTTTTCCGCAATCCTCATCCAGCCCACACCAGCAATCTTACGAAGATCGTCGGTCCAACGGGCCGGAGGACGTCCCACACTGCGTTTGCCAAAACGCGGTCTCCATTCCAGGACCGTCTGCTCCAACGGCCATCGGTCCTGCGACACAGATGACCAGCCCACTGCCACTTCAACTTGCTAACTCTGTGGGCTATATCGCGAATAGTCTCATTTCTAATCCTACCTTTGAGAGAAACCCCAAGCATAGCCCGTTCCATTGCACGTTGAGCGACTTTAAACTTGTGGACCAGTCCCTACGTCAGTGTCCACGTCTCGGCTCCGTATGTTAACACAGGCAAAACACATTGCTTGAAGACTTTTGTCTTCAAGCATTGCGGAATCTTCGAAAAGAGACTCGACGAAGCCTGCCAAACGCCGCCCAGTCCAACCGAATCCTCCTACTGGCCTCCTTCTCAAAGTTGTTGCGGCCTAGTTGGCTAGTATAGCCTAGGTAAATATAATCCTCAACAACTTCGAGAAGAGTACCATAAGGTCTCTGGCAACCTATTAAATTGTTGCAATATAATAAGAACAGTATGGGAACAATACTATTCAAACACAACCTTGATGGTGAAACTCCTTTAAAATCTCTCCTTTTTAATAGATTTCCAAAAGAGGGGAAGGTTCTCAATTCTATTGTATTTTTTATCTTAATGTATGTTACTTCAGAACTTTTGAATGGATGGACCGATTTCGGCAAAACATTTTTAATCGAAAGGTGGTGCGTGTCATTTGGCCTCATTTAAATTTATTTGAGATCTAACGATTACTTTTCGAGTTATATTTAATAATGCGTTTTCACTTGACTATTTTTTCATCAACCTACGTTGTATTATACCGCATAACTTTTTACTGGGTGTAGCGATTTTGATGATTTTTAATTTAATCGAAATCTGATGTTTATCATGTAGTCAAATTTAAAGTTCATCGAGATCTGATTACAACTTTTTGAGTAATGTTTAATAACGCGTTTTTACTTGACTATTTTTTCGTCTACCTACGTTGTATTACTTGTCGATGTAATTGAAGTCGATTTTTTTTAGTTTGCGAGCAAATAGAATTATAATCTAATCGAAATTTCAATACGAACATTTTTATTGAAAAATTTTTGGTTACAAACGATAAATGTGTTTATTGATACCCAATTCTATGGTGAATAAGTTGATAAATCATCGATGAACATGTTGACAAGTTAATTATTATGAATAGTAAGATAATAAGAAAGAAATGCATAGCCGTATTTGAAAAACTATCTAAAATTACTCTTAAATCAATTTAGACATTTCAAATACACTAAAAACCGATTTTTATGAATTAAATTAAACAGTGTTTTCACAGCTTGGAGCACTAATGTATGGGGAATAAGTTGATAAGTCTCTGGAACATATGTTGATAAGTCTAATCTATAATATAAAAATGAGTCGCTGAATGTGTTGCTAAGCGCAAAACTCGAGAACGGTTGGACCGATTTCGCTAATTCTTTTTTTAAAATATTCCTTGAAGTACGAGGATGGTTCTTACGGAGAGAACAATTCTAAAAAAAAAATTAAATTTCCTGGAAAAGTCTAAAAACAACACTTTTCTACACTCCCATACAAAAGATTTGTGATAATACTTAAAAGTCAATTTGAACTTTAAAACCATACGATAAAGTTTGTGTTAGGCGATACGAAGTTCGCCGGGTCGGCTAGTACCTTATAAAATAAGCAGATTTTACGAGAATACGTAAAATAATTCGAAAGATCTCATAAAATTATCCATAAATCAAGCTATAAAGATGAGTTCAAGATGAAAATAGATTTTGTAGAAAATTTCAAAATTTAAGATCCCTTAAAAATGCTATTTTGGACTTATCAAGTTCTTCACGCCGGGTACGGATATAATAAGTAAACTTTATTATTAATAAACTCCTTACACCTGGGATTGTCTGGAAGAGATTGCTTAAAGCAATAAGATCGCCTTTCCATGCTCTCTACTTTTAAGTATTTTTTTTTGTACTACTGTTTTTTTTTATGTATGTATGTGTTTTACTATGTCTATGCAATAAAGTAATAATTTATAACAGTTTAAAAGATCAATTTATGTTTTAATGATGAGATCAAAGATATCGAATGATAAGAATGAGGGGATAGTCCAAGTACTTGATAGAGATGCCTCCATCACGTACTTTGACTGACACTTCACATGATGACTTTGCAGCAACTAATGAACTCGACTAGAACCTGGTTTATAAAATCAAAAAAAAAAAAATTACACGAAGGGATCGTACGCCACAGTTTCAAAATTAACGACTCAAAAAAATTGGTATTCACGAATAAATACGTATCCTTAAATAAGGTGATCTCCTTTATTCCTAACCGCAAAATCCAGGCTTAACATGGTAAATTCTAAATTATTCAGATTAATATCAAAAAATATTAGACTGCATAAGATCACGCTAGAGTTGGTCTCAGTTATAAAACACAACCTCAAATAACTTTATGACTTAAAACACTAAGGATATCTAATTTTTAATGTTGATGGATCATGAAAGACTATTACATACCGAAAATAATGATTAAAACGACCTGTAAAATCCTTTTCGTTTCAAGCATTAGGGATATATCTGTGCCAAGTGGGGCTTGACATTACAACTACTTGTGTTTAGGCGACTACTTGCACCACTACACAAGGACGGCTGTCAGAATTATGCTGTATCAGCCTATAAATATTTTAGTATGACAGACCTCTTCTGCTATGAAAATGGGCTGAAGCTTAATTAACCTGCAGTGAAGCAATTTGAAAGATATTTGTATTTATGACATTGTATTTATATTATAACAAATCAATTCTTTCAAAATGTGTACATTCAAAAACACAGAGATATCATCCCACATTATTGTCATACTTCAAAATCATGTAGGCGCAGTGGTCACAACAATTAGTAGAGAGCTTGCACTAGTGACTCAAGTATTTGTATAGGCCATATAGATGTTGGGCCTGTGGCCAGCAGTGGGATATTAGAGGCTAAAGCATACATGTTAGTCATTGTCTGGACTTTTCTGATTATTTCCAGATCCACTATACAGATTGTTTTTTTTTTTTTGTTTCAGCCTGAAACATTCCACTGCTGTGCTTTTTCCTTACACCTCTTTCTCCATATAGGAGAAGGATCGGAGCTTAAATCCACCATGCTGCTCCATTGTGGGTTAGTGAATATATTTCCTACTATAAGTAAAAATCACTATCAGGCGTCTATGATAACAGCCGGGAACAACAACTTAACATGGTCTCTGAGGAAAGGCGAGAAGACCCACAAGGACACACTGACTGACTGGAGAGAAATATTGGTACAAATACAAATATGCACCCCAAGCGAGACTCGAAACTGTGTGTAGGAACCAAAGTGGTGCCACTACACAGATTCGACATCTATCATATTGTCATAGGGAATTGAGTATGAAAAGCTTATAATGTACATTCTCTGTCCATTGAAACATCTTAGTAACAATAGAACAAATAAACTTCCACTATTAAATGTAATTTATAATTTACTAGCTGACCCTGCAAACCTTGTTTTGCCATATAAGTTATTAACCCCCCTTGATCCTCCCCCCCACCCTCTTATAACTTAGCTGTATGAAAAATAGAGTTAGAAACTTTACCTCTTTATAATATTAGTATAGATAATACTTTATAAAATAGAAACAGTATAAAATAGTACTGTTTTTTAATATACCTTATTTTCTGTTATCAGCCTTTGGTAAAGTTCTTCTTCTTTCCTTGAATCACCATTTTCATCCATGTTCACTGCTTTATACATGATGCTCGTCATCTCATTTATTCTTTCTGCCTGCTGACGGATCAACTAAAAATATTTACAAACTAAATATACCAAATAAAAAAACAAATAAATGGCTTTTACAAATCTTTCCTGGAATACTATATTCAGAATTTTATAAACACTACCTGTGACCGTGACTTCGTCCGAGTGGCATTTATCAAAATAGTTATTGTTCATTTAGCAGAGTTATAAATTAAAAAATCTAAAATAAAATTACTCCTTAGTACATCAGCCAGCGAGTCCCGACAAAATCGGTCGTGCCGTTTCAGAGATTAGCCGGAACAAACAGACAGACAGACGAAAATTATAAAAAATGTTATTTTGGTATATGTTCTGTGTATACAAATATATGAATTTAGTAAAAAGCGGTTATTTTAATATTACAAATAGACACTCCAATTTTATTTATTTGTATAGATAGATGTCCACATACTTCCTGCTGTTTCTCATTAACTGCTGCGGTGAAATCTATTCGTGATTCCCATATTCTTTTTTCAGTATGTTGTCGATATTTGGACATAATGAGCTCCAAAGCTTTTCTATGGTCTTCTAATGCAGCTCTAAGCTCTCCGTTTTCCCGCTGTACATCCCTCATCAAACGAGATTCTCTCTCCATGCTTGCTACAAGTTCTCCTCTCGGTCTCTCCCGAGAGGACTCATTAAGTGTATCCACTTCTTCTTTGTACTGAAAACATTAAATGTAAAAGTTAAAGGTAAAAATTAGTTGTAATATGGATTTTTAAGACTTTAGAAGAAAAGATGTAAACATATCAATAGAAACAATACATAAATTTGTTTACCTTACAAAAGATATTTTAAAATAAATAAAACACCAACTTTCAACAAGAACCTGCCAACAGTTTTGAGCAAATATTTTGGATTCATGTTATAAATTGTATGTTATATGAAGTCTCACCTGTTTAATTGTATAAATTTGTCTGTAAGCCGTTTGAGTTTCGGTTAGTAAAGTATCTGCTTCGTTCTCGCGATCTTTAAGACGGCCAGCAAGTCTTTTAGCATCCAAAATAATTTGTTGTATGGTCAGTGACATCTGAAAAGACCAACAATCTACAAAACGTTCAATTCTAAAGGCATTTTTAATAAATTGTATAAGCACGAACCCTGAATTCCACACAATATAGTGACTCAAGTAACGTATCATCTATTAGGTATTATTTAGTTTACTCGAAAAAAATCACTAAATTTGAGTAAAAACCTCAAATGATGCACATCAGCTGTTTCGTGATTAGAGTTCGGCGGCCATTAGCTTCCAATGGAAGCTGACTATTGGGACTACAAATTAAATTGAACTTCACGTACAAAGATAAAAGTTAACAAAAGATATGCTAGCACCTTAGTGTGAAAAAGAAAGAATGATTTCAACACTGTTTTCTATATCAATTTCATTTACACTGGTAATATTTATGACATGACCTTGATAGCATTCACAAAGACTGTAAAAGTGAATGTAACGTTCTGGAGTTTCATAAACAGAACAGATAAAATAAATTATTAAAATTAAACTAGCTGACCCGGCGAACTTCGTACCACCTTATTTTCTTTTCTTAAATATAATAATTACATATATCAAAATAAAATATAGCCTATATTTCAAGTTGGATTAGTAGTTTAGGAGTCCATCGCGGACAAACAACGTGACACGTAATTTGTATAATATTTTAAGACTATCTGACCTGGCGAATTTGATTTCACATTTACTTACATAGAAGATTAGTATTCAAAATAACTAAATAATATTTAATATGCAATATTTTAGTAATTAAAATTAAAACATTACAATTATTTATTACCGGTAATCCTTATTGAAGTAGACTTTTTGGTGCCGCCATGAATACCAAAACTCTGGGTACCCATGCAAGAACAGCATTAACGGTTTTGAAGGTCTCTACTCTCAACGTAATGCAAGTTTATATTCTAAAAACAATTTATGCATACAATACTGTGCTAGCAAACGAAAAAAATCGACATATCAATTACAACGAAAAAATATAGATTAGGAGACATAATTATGAAAGGTTAAATCATTATGGATCATCATAAAGACAGGGGAGTACAAGTACTTTTAGTAGGGTTTTTAAAATAGTAAAATGAATTGATTAAAGACTCGTAAATTTAATATTTTGATTATGATATCAATTAAGAGGATAAAATCTCCATAAACGCTTTGATATGTATCTTAAAAATTGTCTAAACTACGAAAATTGGATCAACTCGTACACTACACACATACTGACTTTCGGACAACTACACACGGGGAAAGCTTCGTGTGTAGTTGTCCGAAAATTATGCACATCATACGTTCTAATGATTCATTTATTTTAATTATCATATACCTACGTGTGATATTGACGTCAATAGGCTTATGTATAGATTATACTCATTATACTTTAAAATTCTGTAAATCGAAAAACTAAGCGGATATCCTTTAACCTCAAAGAAAATGATAGGAAGTGCTGGTTTCCGGAAATTCTTCTTTCCATCCTTCTCCCTAAAATATAATGCGAGCCACAGATTCAGCCACAGTTACATTGTAACTATAGATAAGTTGTTGCAAATGTTAACAAGTTTACAGTCGACTACATCCATCTCAGCCACAATTCTCTCATAAGCAGCTCTATAAAAATTGTAAAAAATGTTATTTTAGTATATGTACCGTGTATACATCCATATGCATTTAGTAAAAAGCAATTGTTTTAATATTACAAACAGACACTCAAATTTTATTTAATAGTATAGATGTATAAATAATTGAGAATGCGATAGGGGGATGACACTTGTCACAATTCTTTATATGAATGAGGACTTTCCCATACTGTAACTACACCATCATTACACAATATCAAATCAAGTATTTAAATCCTACTTAGGAGCGAGTGTTGAGCTATTATTTTGATTTTATCATTATGTATACAATTAGAACATTGGTCACTGCATTTTATTTTATTTTTTGTTCATATAATAAATAAATAACAGTTCAATTTTATAAAAATTACGAAGAACATAAATTTTATCGACAGGAAGACGAACGCATCGATTAACCATTGTTTTATCTGAAATATAAATTATCTCTGTTATAATCATCTTCCTAATCATTAATTAATTACGTACTTATCTACATGAAAATAAGTCGAATGCTTACCTGCCATTTTTACTTTACTATAGTGTACAACGTGTTTATGTGGATATGTGAGTTCAGCAGACGTTTTTACCTTTAACTTCATAACCCAAGGTTTTTTAATGAATTTTTTTAACGATTATAACAAGAATTACCAAAAATGTCTGTAATACACCTATTAATGGTCTTACATAGTACGTTTCGTTTTCTGCAATGATTAATATATTCACATAACTGACGATGTTATCTAATATGAAAACAATGACACAGGCGTTGAATCTGACCAACTACCGAGTAACTGTAGTTATCAGCATGGATCTTGAGCGCTCAGCGACAAGGTGAGAATAAATTTGCACATTTTGTATGAATCGCAAAAACTTTAGTTTAAATACTGTAGTTAAGTAGGTACGATTTAGACCGATAAATGCAAAAAATCTATATGTAATCATTATATTACGAGTGCTATTAGTATTGACGGTAGCTATTTCGTCATAAGTCGTCATAGTAAATAAAATATGTAATAGATTTTTAATCGAGCCACTAATTTGTTAAAAAGGCTTAGCGCACCTGTTCCAAGGTAAAGGGTCAAATCACGAAAGGTGACGTCTGTATATGTGACAATTTTGAGCCGAAGTATGACTGACTAATCGTTTACAACAATATTTTACCAAGCCTCTGCCTCGCTTACCTATGTCACCAAAGAAGGCTCAATTTCCCAGCTTATAGCTATAATCTAATGCATATAAAGAAGATGATTAGTTAGGTTACTTTAAGCCTAGGCATCGTTTCGATAAAACCAAGCATCTAGTTTTTGTCATCTGTCTATATTTACGGTCTGTTTTTTTTGGAAGAGTCCTAATTGGTTAACAAATATGGCGTACTTATGACCACAGACAATTAGAGTATAGTGTAGCTTAGTGAAGTTATACTAATCAATAGAGAGCCGGTTTCTTCTTCAGTTAAACTGCGAAAACTACTGAACCGATCGTAATAATTCGCACTTCTGCCATAACATGCAACGTGTTTTGGAGAAGGTTTTAGTATACGAGGGTCATTTGAAAAGTTCTTAGCCTAGCACGGTTAAAGTCATTGGTTTTTTTATAATTACCCTTATTTTGTAGTTACATTATTTAGCAACAAGTATGCACAGTTTAGTTTATTCACAGTAACTCATTGTTCATTTACACGTGATACCGTAAGTCAAGTCAGAGCTATTTAACGGGTATCGAAGCCTTACCGGGTCGATGGAAAAGTGTTTTGAACTCGGAGGAGAGTATGTTGAAAAATAAAAATAAACTCAAAATCATGTGGTTTCATTAAGTATGTCAGGCTAAGAACTTTTCAAATGACCCTCGTACTTATAATATGTTAGTGATTACTTATCGTGTAAAAAAAATTGGACGGACAGAGGTCGCTAGTGATGAAAAATGTGAGCTGTTTTAATATCTCGCAACTGCTAGAACTTACCCTGAATACATTATCTAAATTTATTAATAAATTTAAAGAAGAAAATAAAGTAAACATGTTTAAATCTGAAACATTAGTGTACTTCGTCTTCGATCAAGATAAATCCTTTCCCGAAAACTACAAAAACTATAGGTATCTATTTATTTTTATTTATTTTTTATTTATTAAACTTTATTGCACACACAAAAAAGAAGATACATTTTAGAACGATTCGATACAAAAACAAATAATGAATGCAAAGGCGGCCTTATCGCTTATAGCGACCTCTTCCAGGCAACCTTTGGTATTTGTGTTTATTCACACGAAAAAGAGCCGACTTCAATTAAATCAACCAGTGATGACGAAAAAATAGTCAGTTAAATACTTATTATTATAGGTAGCTGCAAAAGTACTTATCAGATCTTAATCAATTTTAAATGCAACCACATGACAAGGTCCATCTTTGAATTAAAAAAAAAATCATCAAAATCGGTGCACATCACATAAATATGCATAGTTAGAGAAAACTTAAAAAATATTAGTCAGACCTCCATTAACTTAACAAAATATTGAAATGGGACTACATGATAAGCACCACCTTTCGATTGAAAAAATAATCATCGAAATCGCTCCACCTAGTAAAAGGTTCGGAGACAACATGCATAAATAATTGTGTTTGCTCGCAAACGAAAAAAAACCGACTTCAATTACATTGACGAGTAATACAACGTAGATCGACGAAAAAATAGTCAAGTAACTACGCGTTATCAAAGATTACTCAAAAAGTATTTATCAGATCTCAATAAAATTTATATGTGACCACATGACAAACATCAGCTTTCGATTAAATTAAAAATTATTAAAATCGGTACACCCAGTCAAAAGTTATTGCGGATTTTCAAGTTTCTCTCGATTTCTCTAGGATCTCATCATCAGATCCTGGTCTCCTTATCATGGTACTAAACTAGGGATATCTTCTTTCCAACAAAAACAGAATTATCAAAATCGGTACACCCAGTAAAAAGTTGTTGCAGATTTTCAAGAGTTTCCCTCGATTTCTCTGGGATCACATCATCAGATCCTGGTTTTCTTATCATGGTACTAAACTAGGGATATTTCCTTTCCAACAAAAAAAGAATTATGAAAATCGGTACATCCAGTAGAAAGTTATGCGGTATAATACAATGTAGGTCGACGAAAAAAGCGTTAAGTACAAACGCATTATTAGATATAACTCGAAAAGTAGTTGTTAGATCTCAAATAAATTTAAATGGGACCAATTGACACACACCACATTTCGATTAAAAAAAATTGTCGAAATCGGTCCACACGGTCAAAAGTTCTGATGTAACATACATAAAAAAAAAAATACAGTCGAATTGAGAACCTCCTCCTTTTTTTGGAAGTTCGTTAAAAATAGTCGAAAAACAGTGAAGTTGGTTAAAAATGACAAACAATAAATAAAGAAAAATAACAATTATGAGCATTATATTATAAATTAATCGTTTTGAAACTTAGATCTAACCAAGGCATGAGTATGCTCAAAAGATAAAGAAAATCACTTAATATCGATAAAGATACGAAATCTTCAAATAAAGGAAAAGCAAAAAGAGGAATAAAAAATAGAAACGAAAAATAAAAATAATTGTGTTTGCTCGCAAACGAAAAAAAACCGACTTCAATTACATCGACGAGTAATACAACGTAGATCGACGAAAAAATACTCAAGTAACTGCGCGTTATCAAAGATTACTCAAAAAGTAGTAATCAGATCTCAATGAAATTTATATGTGACCACATGACAAACATCAGCTTTCGATTAAATTCAAAATTATTAAAATCGGTACACCCAGTAAAAAGTTATTGCAGATTTTCGAGAGTTTTCCTCGATTTCTCTGAGATCCCATCATCAGATCCTGGTTTCCTTATCATGGTACCAAACTAGGAATATCCCCTTTCCAACAAAAAAATAATTATCAAAATCGGTACACCTAGTAAAAAGTTATTGCAGATTTTCAAGTTTCCCTCGTTTTCTCTGGGATCCCATCATCAGATCCTGGTTTCCATATCATGGTACTAAACTAGGTATATCCCCTTTCTAACAAAAAAAGAATTATTCAAATCGGTACATCCAGTAGAAAGTTATGCGGTATAATACAACGCAGGTCGACGAAAAAAGCGTCAAGTAAAAACGCATTATTAGATATAACTCGAAAAGTAGTTGTTAGATCTCAAATAAATTTAAATGGGACCAATTGGCACACACCACCTTTCGATTAAAACAAGATTTGTCGAAATCGCTCCACCCAGTCAAAAGTTCTGATGTAACATACATAAAAAAAAAAAAAATACAGTCGAATTGAGAACCTCCTCCTTTTTTGGAAGTCGGTTAAAAATTAATAAAATGGAAGAAACCAGAGAAGAATTAGAAAACCAATAATAAAAGATAAAACGAAGAAAAATGAGTTCGCCGGACGACCATGATGGTGATGGTTTACTACTACGTTATATGTAATCTATTTTCAGTACCAAGTAGATGTCTTTGGATACGTGGATAATTTTACCTCACCCGTTGTCGTAACTGACCCATTGAAGTTTTTCTAATCATTTAACATTTCATTATCTATGATTATATCAAAATCTAATTGGTATCTACTTATACTCGTATAACGACATCACGATGTAGATTAATTAAATTTAGGTTGAAACAACTTTACTAAAATTTTACATTTTTTTTCTATATCTTTTTTAATTTTATGTAGTCCGTTTCGCTTTTCTTTAAAAATACTTATACTAAAACTAGAATAATTAATAAACTGCTTAATTAACACTTATTCACAAAAAATAACTTCATAATTTATCAAAAATGTTTTTATTAATAACAAATTATCACGTGTATTCGTATTTCACAATGGTATGGAAAATGTAAGATGATTAAGGAATATACAATTTTAAAATAAGTGCTTGATGATTAAGTTAGAAGTCCACATAATATAAAATTTTCAAATATTTGATTTTTATCTATTTAGTTGATGTTTTCATAAAAAAAAATGCTTATATTTATGTATTAAATAATGCTGACGACGTATATTTACGTATCATTTACAAACTATTCTTTGATAAGAATTCTCGTATAAGCTTATTAACTTTTTCCGGCTCTTCCTGCTGCAGAAAGTGTCCGCAATCTTCAACAATTGCTGTTTCTATAGTCGCATATCTAGTTTTCATTACTTCTAGAATGGAGTTACTTAAATATTTATCATTTTCTGCAAATGCGAGAAGAAAAGGTAACTTTTCTTCAAAAAATTTGTCTTCCCATGTATATGAAAAATTCGCTCGATAGTAATTGATCGGTGGAGTTAAACCATCTGAAACAGTAACAAAGTAAAATTAAATCAAAAGAATCAATTGTAAAAGTAATTTGTGTAGGCCAGGCGTCTTTCACCGTTATCCCCTTATGTATGGTAAATAATATATTTACTTAGCAATATACGGTGGGATGTTAGGTAGTCATTAACTGAGTAATACCTAAATAATTAACATAATCATTTATATGTAATATAAAGACATTAAATCGTTACGACGACATTAATCATTAAATCTTAACAATATGGAAGCAATACTTACATTGTCTTCTAAACCAATACTTATAACACTCAATATCCTGAGAGTTAATAGTATTTTTTCCTTCAACTAACATAATTTTTTCCAAAAATTGTAAATCATACATTTGAAGTAGCAACTCTGGTAGTTTTGGTGCTCGAAACAGAAAGATATATCTAAAAGAAAAGCGTTTTTACTTTTTATATGTTAAATAAAATAAAACTTAAATTTATATTTTACTTTTTATGTCTTAATACTCAGTTTTAAAGAAACCCTAAAAGATTTAAATTCATATAGTTACCTAGATCTGCTTGCCTGTTCGCTAGTAGTAAATATTTGGCGGAAGACCACGTCAAGAGATGTACTTGCCAGCATAATTAGGGTATGGATAACTTCAGGGTGCAATTCACGAAGTTTGCAAGCGACAATTCCGCCCCAGTCATGGGCTACGAGGATACATTTGTCGTGACCTAAGTAAAATAAAAAAGTGATATGTATAAAAAATATATATTCTTTATTAAAGTGACCAGTGACTCATTTTGGTTAGTTAACAATATTTCTTACATACTATGTTAGTTTAGTTATTACATTATTTTTTTTTTAAATAAATAAATGTTACAGAACACATGAATCACCGCTGCACCGTTCCATTTGCAACGGCACAGCAATGATTCATGTATATGCAATCCAGTCTAGTGGATATCATGCCCAGAATTCTGTTGGCACTACCCCGCACTCTACGCACCAGAGACCCACATCTTTTTCTTATGAGAGCGTAAAAACAATAATATAATTAGCAGCTAACAATAACACATTAAAATTGCCAAAATTGAAGACAAATGGATAATACTTTCTGTCATTAGAATTAAAAAAATGTTCAAATATCTCTACGTGAACCTCAAACCTCTAACGTGACATTGGTGAACCAACCGTGCCCCACTGACACGAGTGAAAGCCATAGCCTATCAAATCAATCACTGAATGAAAAATCAACAATCCCTACATCTAAATTCAAAAAGGCTCCTTCAAAACTTTGTAGTTTCATTTCATTTAAAATATTACCCAATGCACGTATAAGTTGCCTAATGTCTTCGATCAAGTGATCAATTTTATATGCAGACACGTCTTCAGGCTTTTCAGAGTCCCCATAGCCCCTCATGTCCACGGCAACAACACTGGAAAATATTTGATAAAATAAGCATCACAGTCTTTAAGTAATTAAATACATTGTGGAAATGGGTGTAGGTACAAAGAAGATTAGCTTGACTTTGTTTTTAACGACGGACGGAATAAATACATTCGAAAAAGGTTATTTTTTTTTTTCATTTATCTTCATTAGTCTTACCATCAAAGTAACGTAAATTGTCATATTTCCTTAAATAGAACATTAATATTTTAAAAACTACACATTACAGTATTATATTACCGATAATCTTTATTGAAGTGGACTATTTGGTGCCGCCATGAATACCAAAACTCTGGGTACCCATGCAAGAATAGCATTAACGGTTTTGAAGGGTCTCCGCTCTCGACGTAATGCAACTTCATATCCTAAAAACAAAGCATTACATTACAAGGAAAAAATATGCATACTATAGTTATGTATATGTATTTGCTAGCAAACGAAAAAAACCGACTTCAACCGAGGCAAGTAAATACGCATTATTACAGATAACTGAAAAATGTTCTCATCAGATCTCAATTAAATTTAAATAGAACCACATGACAAGCACCAGCTTTTGATTAAAGAATCACAGAAATAGGTAAACCTAGTAAGAAGTTATGAGGTACATTGCAACGAACCTAGGTGGACAAAAATAATCAAGTAAATACGTGTTATTAGAGGTAACTCAAAATATACTTGTCAGATCTTGAATAAATTAAAATGGCACCACATAACAAGCACCACCTTTCGATCAAATAACCTCCTGTGTATTTTTTCAATTTACGGCCACCAAAGTCATGACGGTAGATTATTTTAAAATATAACCAATTACAATGAAGCGTCACTCAATATAACCAATTACAAAGAAACCTCACTCAATCGGCGTGCGTAGTGCGCACTGTGCAGCGCACCACGTGATCGCACCCGTCGATAGCAGCGGCGGTGACGCGAACGAAAAGTTATTACTCTATCGTACTAATCTCTCACCATTGAAATTGGGCTTCGTTGTATGATTTGTATATAAGAGCGTGGATTAATAATAATAATAATAATAATAAATACTCTTTATTGTATACCACAAAGAAACATTACAAAAAAAGTGATACATGCAAAGAAAGATGTACAAAGGCAGTCTTATAGCTAAGAAGATCGAGAAGTGTACAAAAAGTTGATATAGAATTGGCATATACTTAGTTAACAAGCAATATGATATTAAAAGAAGTAAATATACATATATATACACAATATACATACACATAAATATATACAAATAAATATAATTATGTACATATATACTACATAATATTATAGCCGGCTAAACACTCTACTCAACGATTCGCGTTCTTTAATCTGCCTTTAAATATGAATATGAATAAAAACCAAAGATTTAAAATATTTAACCGACAATCTTTGAAAACTCTCCTTTTTAACTGACTTCCAAAAAAGGAGGAGGTTCTTATATTATGATGCTAGGTATAATAAATAAGACTGATTGACTGGATACGTACGACTTTATTAATTTAGACTTTAGACTCAAAGACATGACTCGACATTACAATATTACGCACGAACAAGACAAAGAGAAGACATAGACAATAGATATAATCATAGAGTACTTAACATAGACATAATATTACAGATAATAAATTAAGGATATACAACATCTCCCTTTTTATAAAATAAAGTTTACATTTAAACTTTTAACTTATACTGAAAACAATAGTTACTACATAACACATTAACACCATTACAAATTTACAAATTCAACTTAACTGGTTTCTTAATTACTCTACCTGATCTACTTTTATTACAGTTCTCCTGGAAATTAATATTCTTATCTAATTCTTTATTATTAGTATCCATCTGCCTGTTCCTCTGCTGACTATCCCTTTCCTCAGAATTGTTGGATTGCATCTCATCAAACTTATGACAACTATCATTACAATTAAATTTAATTAAAAATCTATTCCTTCTATATCTTTTACCTTCAGCGTCTTCTATTATATATGAACGTTGACAATCTAATCTTTTAATGACTTTTCCAGGAAGCCAATCTGAGTTAGGCATTTTTTTAAAAGTTATATAATCTCCTGGCTGTAATAATGGTAATTGTTTCTTATTTCTATCATAGTAAATTTTACTCCGAGCACGATTTTTCTCAAAATTATTTTTATATTCATTGAAAGTAACAATTTTTGGTTTAAGTTTCTTATTAGTAATTGGTATATGCATTCTTAAATTTCTAGACATTAATAATTGAGCTGGCGATGGAAAATTAGCTTTAGGTGTGTTCCTATATTGTAACAATGCCATGTAAGGATCTGTATTTGACTCTAAACATTTTTTTAATAAATTTTTCATAATTTTAACAGAACTTTCAGCTTGACCATTAGACTTCGGGTGATATGGACTAGTCATAATATGTTCAATATCCCAAGAATATAGAAAAGATTTAAATTCAGCAGAATTAAACGGAGGTCCACCGTCAGACACTAATTTCATGGGTATACCGTGACGAGCAAAGATAGACTTTAATTGTATTATTATATTAGATGCTGTGTATTGACTGTTTAAAATTGCTAACTCTATAAATTTGGAATAATAATCAGTAACTACTAAGTAATTTTTGTTATTAAAATACATTAAATCAATACCGACTTGCTGCCATGGGAATTTTGTAATATCATAGCTTTGAAGAGGTTCTTGTTGATTATTTGGTTTGAATTTAGCACAAATAAGACATTGATCAACTAAATTTTTTATATCTGCGCTCATATTTGGCCAAAAAATAATACTTCTAGCTAAATTTAAAGATTTGTTAATACCCTGATGACCTTCATGGACTTTTCTTAACATTTCACTTTGCATTGACTTTGGAATAATTAACTTATCACCCTTAAACAATAAATCATTAATAATGTGTATTTCACCTTGAATATTCCAATAATACTTTAATAAAGGATCCATTTTATTTTTACTGACAGGCCATCCCTCTAGACAATATTTTTTTAATTTTTGCAAGTCTTTATCTGAATTAGTAGCTATTAAAATTTTATTTTTATATTCCTGACTAATAGCTAAATTAGAATATAAAGAATTAACATGAAAAGATAAATCTGACTCATATTTAGGAATAAAATTTTCTTTTAAAGCTGCTCTAGAAAGTGTGTCTGAAATATACATCTCTTTACCAGGTACATAAATAACATTTAAATCATAAGCTTGCAATGAAAGCATCATTCTTTGTAACCTTGCTGGTACATCATTTAATGGTTTTTTAAACAAATAGACTAGCGGTTTATGATCAGTATGTACGGTTACCTTATTACCATATACATATTGATGAAATTTTTCACAACCAAATTGAATAGCCAATAACTCTTTTTCAATTTGAGCATATCTTTCTTGTGTAGCTGTTAAAGTTTTAGAACTATAAGCAATAGGTTGTTTATTTTGCATGAGAACTGCGCCTAATGCTGACTTTGATGAATCTACTGACAAAATAAGTGGTATATTCGGATTGTAATGTACTAAGATAGGAGATTTCGTTATTTCCTCCTTTAATGACTGAAGACATTGACTACAATTTTCATCCCATAACCATATAGTATTCTTTTTTAACAGATTTCTGAGAATTTTTGTTTTATCTGACAAATTTTCAATAAAAGGTCCTAAATAATTAATCATTCCTAATATTCTCTGTAATTCTTTGACATTAGTTGGATCTGGCATATCAAGAATAGCTTTAACTTTATTTTGATCAACTTTTGCACCTTCTTTACTAAATATATAACCTAAAAAACATATTTCATTGACTGAAAATTTGCATTTATTTTTATTGAACTTTAAATTAACCTCTCTAGCCCTTTGCATGACTTTTAATAATCTTTGATTATGAATTTGTTCTGTTTCACCAAATACTAAAATATCATCTACAAAAATCAAAACACCTTCTATATCAGAAAAAATATCTGACATAACTCTTTGAAAAATTTCTGAGGAAGCATTAATACCATAAGGTAATCTTAAGTATCGATAACGACCAAAAGGAGTTTGAAATGTGCAAAGATCTGAACTAGCATCATCAAGTTTTAACATCCAAAACCCTGAATAAGCATCAAGATGAGAAAAATATGAAGCACCATTTAATATTGACCTAATTTCATCTATGCTTTTAAGAGGATAGCGTTCTCTGACTATATATCTATTAAGATTTCTCGGATCTAGACAAATTCTTAACTGACCTGATTTCTTGACAGTGACGACTACAGAATTTACCCATTCGGTTGGATATGTGACTTTTTCTATAACTTTTAATTTTGACATGCGATCCAATTCTTCTTTTAATTTATTTTTTAAACCAAATGGAACTTTTCTGGGATGATCAACGCATGGAATTGCATTTTGTTGCAACTTGAGGTGACAGACAGGTGGTAGACATCCTAATCCATGAAAAACATCATTAAAATATTCTAAAATTTGATTACTAGACAGATATTTATCATTACTGTTGACTGCAAAAACTTTTTTTAATATTCCTATATCCACACATGTCGGAAGACCTAATACAGTAGCACAATCAATATTTACTATTAAAAATAATATGTATCTTTGACAATTATTGAAAAAACATTTTAAATTACACTGACCAAATACTTGTATAGACGAACCATCAAAACCTTTGACATTTGCACTACAACTTTTGATAATAGACTGTGATAAATTTAATTTGTTAAAAGTATTAAGAGACATTATATTGGTATCAGCACCTGAATCAAGTATACATTTTACTTCAACATTATTAACCTTCCGTGCACTAGGTGGGGTGTGACACACCCCAGTCCTCGATAATTCAAAATTATTTGAAAACTATAAAAGCGCGGCAGTACATGTTCTGAGTAGCTGGAGATGCGATGTTGCCGCTTCGATTAGCGCATTTACGTTAGTCCGGTGACTGCCGCCAAGCTAGTTACGCGCGTTTTAAGTGCGCATGGGCATCACATACCCCACCTCGTTCAGCGCGTCGTTATAAAGGTATGTTGCATAATTGAAGATTTTTGGTTTTTTATTACTTGTTTAAGTGTCTTTCATTGGTATTAATTGTTACAGATTTCAATTTATAAAAGAATATGTCTAAATTGACAGACTCAGATATATTAAGAGCACTTTTAGATGAAACAAATGAGTTTGAGTCACAAAATGAGAATTTTGAGGAAGAATCTGAAAATGACTCCGATCATTTGAGCATCCAAAGTGATACAAATAGCGAATTTGAAGCTGAGTTGCCTTGTTCAGAGTCGGGCAGTGATGACGATATACCACTTTCGGAACTACGCCAAAATAGAACTTCATATTATACAGGTAAAGATGGAGTTACAAAATGGCAAAAAGAGCAATACAGAAGTAATATTCGGAGTAGAACTGAAAATATTATAACTCATTTACCCGGTGTGAAAACGGTTGCTAGAAACAAGATGTCACCTCTTCAGTGTTTTGAGTTGTTTATCACTGACGAAATGATTGACGTGATTGTGAATTGTACGAATGAAAAAATACGCATGCAAACTATTAGTGATCATGAAAAACTTGAAACCACAAAGGAGGAGATGAAAGCTCTTTTCGGGTTACTCTTTATATCAGGTTTAGTACGTTCTGGTCGTCAAAGTACAATAGATTTATGGTCCACTGATGGCACTGGGATGGACATTTTTCGCGATACAATGAGTCGAAATAGATTTGGTTTTTTATTGAACAACCTAAGATTTGATAGTACAGCCACAAGAAGTGAGAGAATTCAGACAGATCGATTAGCTCCAATAAGAAATATTTTTGTACTTTTTATAAAAAAATGTCAAGATGCTTATATTCCGCATGAAAATCTCACAATAGATGAAGAACTGGTTGCTTTTAGGGGAAGATGTTCTTTCCGTCAATATATACCTTCAAAACCTGCTAAATATGGTATAAAAATTTATTCTTTGGTTGACAGCAAGACATTTTATACTTTGAACATGGAAATATATTGCGGAAAACAGCCTGAAAATAGTCCTTTTGCTGTAAGTAACAAGCCTTATGATCTGGTGGATCGATTGGTACAATGCGTATCACGATCATCCCGGAATGTTACCATGGATAACTTTTTTACCAGTTATGAAACTACAGAAAATTTACTAAAAAATCATAAGCTTACGGTAGTTGGAACTTTACGCGCTAATAAAACTTGTATTCCGCCAGTTTTCAAGAAAAATCGTGAAGTAAATTCATCAATGTTCGGATTTCAAAAAGATATTACCATAGTATCTTACGTTCCAAGGCCACGTAAAATGGTATATCTGATGTCTTCATTACATCATGACAAAGAAATTGATTCTGCAACTGGAAACAAACAAAAACCTGCTGTGATAACGTTTTATAATCACACCAAAAGCGGTGTTGATATGGTTGACAAGTTAAGTAGAACTTATGATGTATCACGGAATTCTAAACGTTGGCCACTGACGATATTTTTTGCTTTACTCAACCATGCCGGAATAAATGGTATGATTATACATATGTTCAACAACGGAATAGAGAAAAATAAAACAAATTTAAGAGGAAAGTTCATTCGTGAATTAGGCATTTCTTTAGTAAAAGAACACTTGAATACAAGAAGACAAAATCAAAAACTTCCAAAAGACCTGCGTACCAGAATATCTAGATATTTTGGGAATCCATCTGAAAATTTATCAGAGCCTCCTGCAAAAAAGCCCAATACGATGCAGAGGTGTTCAAAATGTCCTCGAAAAAAAGATAGAAAAACCAAATACTCGTGTAAAAAATGTTACACGCCAATATGTATGGAGCATGCTGATTTTTTTTGTCAAGAGTGCGGCAATTTTGATACCAATGATCTCAATTAAAATTAATGTTTATTACGTTTATTTCTAGTTTAGTTCGTAGTATATTAATTGTTGATTCCTAAATTTAAAAAATTGTGATAATTTACATGTGCCATTTTAAATTAGTGTATAGGGAAAAAAAGTTGTTTTCTTAAAGTTAAAAAAAGTTGTGTTTTTGTTCTTTTATTGATAAAACTAATAAAAATAATAAATTACTTCGTTTTTTCATTTAAACCTACTGATTACAATATACAAATATTATTCCATAAACAAAACACTCAAATAATTAAAACATACTAGTTTTATGACATCTTACATTTTTGGGTATGTCACACCCCACCTAGTGCAGGGCAGGCTTTTTAGTCACCTGGTGCACGGAAGGTTAATTAGAACTGATAAATACCATGACTTGTCGTTGTTGACACTCTTCACCATACCGATGAAAAATTGTTCTGAATCATTGTTTGATTTCTCGTTGACATCTCGGACTGGATAAGACGATTCTACAGATCTAATGTTAGATCGATTGGAAAAACAATATTTTGCAAAATGTCCAATCTTGTGACATATTTTACACCTTACTCCTGATGCAGGACATTTGAAACGATGATAACATTGACCACAATGAGTACATTTATTGTTGTTACTTGTCTTTGGTGCTGGACTTTGACTGCGTCGACTAGCAAAATTTTGATTGTGGAGATTTTTATTATTTGACTTATTTCTGTTATTACTCGTAGACTGTTTCTTTGACTGTGACTTTGTATACGACTGTGATAAATGTAAAACATTATCTGAATATTGAGAATTTTCCATTGTTTGAGCATTTTGTTGTGCCATAATGACATTATTAGCAATAGATATAGCCTTTTCGAGTGTTAGGTCCGTTTCTTGCAACAATCTTTGACGAACATGTGTTAATCTCGAACTCATGTTAGCTATAAAAATATCTTTAATTAAGGAGTCTTTCAATGTACCAAATTCACATTTATTTCCAATATTTTGTAAGTCCGTAAGAAATGTGTCAATTCCCTCTTCAGGTTTCTGCATTCTCGTGAAAAAAGAATGTCTGACAATAGTTAAGTTTTTCTGTGGCTCAAAATAATTGTCGAATTTAATTTTAATATCTTTTAAAGTTGTTCTGGTTATGTCTATATTGAAAGAATTGTAAATCTCAATACCTTTTTCTCCGATTGTATGTAACATGATGGCTATTTTCCTTTTCTCGGATGCATCTTCCAGATCCGAAGCAAGTAGAAAAAGCTCAAAACATTGCCACCATTTCTTCCAATTAGAATTGTTATTTTGATTTGTTGCAATTATTAATTTTGGTACGTTGTTGAAGTTGTGACTTTGTGAACATGCTTCCACGTTTTGTCTTGTAGACATCGACATTTTGAATTTTCAATTTTATTACCATTGACTTTCAGATGACGTAAAATATATATATTCTTCACTTTGTTGCGAATTCTGACACCATATATTATGATGCTAGGTATAATAAATAAGACTGATTGACTGGATACGTACGACTTTATTAATTTAGACTTTAGACTCAAAGACATGACTCGACATTACAATATTACGCACGAACAAGACAAAGAGAAGACATAGACAATAGATATAATCATAGAGTACTTAACATAGACATAATATTACAGATAATAAATTAAGGATATACAACAGTTCTCAATTCGACTGTATTTTTTTTATGTATATTACATCAGAACTTTTGACCGGGTGGACCGATTTCGACAATTTTTTGTTAATCGAAAGGTGGTGTGTGTCAATTGGTCTCATTTAAATTTATTTGAGATCTAAAAACTACTTTTCGAGTTATATCTAATAATGCGTTTTTACTTGACGCTTTTTTCGTCGACCTACGTTGTATTATACAACATAACTTTGTACTGGATGTACCGATTTTGATAATTCATTTTTTGTTGGAAAGGAGATAACCCTAGATTTTGTACCATGATAAGGAAACCAGGATTTGATGATGGAATCCCAGAGAAATCGAGGGAAACTCTTGAAAATCCGCACAACTTTTTACTGGGTGTACCGATTTTGATAATTTTTAATTTAAAAAAAAGCTGATATTTATCATGCGGTCACATTTAAATTTTATCGAGATCTGATAACTACTTTTTGAGTAATCTTTGATAACGCGTAGTTACTTGACTATTTTTTCGTCGATCTACGTTGTATTACTCGTCGATGTAATTGAAGTCGGTTTTTTTTTTCGTTTGTCTGCAAACACAATTATATTTATTATTCATAAAACAACCAGTTTACCTACTAATGTAGTAGTATATTTTGAATACAATATAAATGTTGGATTATAGGTATAAGATCCTGTTTTTAACGAAAATATAAATAAACTTTAATAATTAACAAAAAAAAGCGGCCAAGTGCGAGTCGGACTCGCCCGTGACGGATTCCGTAGCAGCAAGTAACATTATTAAAAGTTCTTGTAGTTCGTTGTAACTTTGATCGATGTTTTAATAATAGTATATTTTTTAGAATTCACGGCTTATGCATAAGGTTTATGTTTATGAAATTAAATGTCTTTTTTTTTATATTTGAGTTGATTGAATGAAAGGTAAATTGCGGTTTACGATTTATGACGTATTAAAAAAAACTACTTACTAAATCTCGTTCAAATTAATTTTCGTTGGAAGTTTGCATGGTTAATGTACATCATATTTTTTTTTTAGTTTTATCATTCTCTTATTTTAGAAGTTACAGGGGGGACACACATTTTACCACTTTGGAAGTGTCTCTCGCGCAAACTATTCAGTTTAGAAAAAAATTATAATAGAAACCTCAACATCATTTTTGAAGACCTATCCATAAATCCATCCCACACGATAGTTTGATAAAAAAAAATGTTATTTTTTTTTTTCTATTTTTGTGTGAAAATCTTAATACGGTTCACAGAATACATCTACTTACCAAGTTTATAAGTTTAGTTCTTATAGTTTCGGAAAAAAGTGACTGTGACACACAGACGGACAAACAGTCAGACATGACGAATTCATAAGGGTTCCGTTTTTGCCATTTGGCTACGGAACCCTAAAAAAAGGAGGTAGTTATAATATACTTAGGTTCTTCTTAATGAAATATGCTTATGTAGGTACTGCAACATTGACGTCAATAGACTTGTTATCGTCATAATATTTAAAAAAAAAGTAAATCAAATAAAGAATGCTATCTTGGTCTTAAGGCGAATGATTCTGTTAGTTTTATATCATACTAGCTTTTACCGGCTTCGCTCTCATTGATTTTTTTTAACATAAAGTATCCTATATTACATCTGATACCTTCAAGAATATGTGTATAAAGTTTCATGGTGATCAGTTAAGTAGTTTACAAGTGTAAGCGTTTTTTCGCAGTATAACCGAACAAAAAACCGACTCTCCATTTATTAGTATAGAGTACCTGGGTGACCGAGCTTAGCTCGGTATTTTTAGTAAATCGTGTTTTTTGAAAATCATATTTAAATACGAATTGCATATTGATAATATATGAATAATATTTTTCGATTTTACCGCCATAATAATAAAAAATATGAACTGTTTATTTAAATAAAAAATCATGAGTGCAATTAGAAAAAATAGGAAAAAATAATCGATCTGGAGACATGTGGTCTTCTCGGTCGATCCCAACCGGCCGATTTCCCACCTGAGTTATGAAATTTACCTTCGCAATCTAACGATATTGTAGCCATTTTTTCATTGCCTAAAAACAGGGATAAAACGACATTTTCTAAATATGAATCTTAGCTATATCGATTTATCACCCCCGAAATCCCCTGCATACTAAATTTCATGAAAATCGTTGGAGCCGTTTCCGAGATTCAGATTATATCAATATACAAGAATTGCTCGTTTAATAGTATTATATATCCATTAGTGTGACGTAAGTCATATGTTAACGGGTCAAAGTCAAATAAGCGATTTATTTTTCCTGCAGTTATTCATTTTATACAAACAAAAGAAACGAAATCATCTTGTTGATGTTTGTTAGTGCGAAAGAGAAAGCGGGGTGCCAAGGCACCATCGTTTGCGAAAGACTTAGACTAGAGAAATACTTACTACTCTAAGAATTAAAACGAAAAAAAAATGGCTTCAATTACATCGACAAGTAATACAACGTAAGTAGACGAAAAAAATTAACAAACGCACTAGTCGTCACTATGATTTTCGAGGGTTTCCCTCGATTTCTCTGGGATTCCATATATGGTCGAATTGAGTAACCTCCTCCTTTTCTGAAGTCGGCTAAAAATGTTTCATTGTCACTCTATGTTGCTGAGATTTTTAAGAGTGATTCATTTTTCTAGCAAAGCATGAAGTACAAAAAATAAATAATTAACGGCCAACCTCAATTATTAATATATCTTTTATTTTGTTTAGCAGCAAGAGAAATGTTACACTTTCTAAAGAAAAATCTCTGAAAAACATAGTTTGTGTCAAAATTCTGCCACTAATAGGCAAAATCAATAATAGGCTATGGTAGGTAAGCCACAAAGGGATTTTAAAAGTGACTCGGCCGCGTCGGAATAACATAATGGGGGTAGCCTTTCACCTTGTGAAGAACTCCAACCATACTTGAGCCCTTTATATAGTGACAAACGTCTCGGGCAACCGATCAGATTAGTAAAAAAGTCAGCTAGTAGCTATTTCTTTGTACACGACTACACGCTCCTCCAACCGCTGAAATAACATACATCATACAAACCTTTTTTCTTTTTAGCATTTAATCTTCACAATGAAATAAAGAACAATAATAAATTTAAAATCTCTTGTAAATTTTGATTAAGTGTGAATTCGCAACTACTGCTGTAGTAAAAATTGTTCAGTATAATCTTAACTACCTCTTCCCCAACCGATACGACCACGAAGTATAGATACAAGAAGTCCGAACGTAATGTTGAACGAATGGTCTCAATTTAGGGGACAGAATCTTAATTCTAATTTTTGCCGATAGAGCGAGCCATTTTTTGAGGAGTACTCATTTAAATCCTTACCAGTTTTTCCACTTTAATAATTTCCTTTCCCCACGCCTCAGTTGAGATTTCCCCTTCTCGGTATTTTTTTTAAAACAGATAAACGTAATAAACTCGATAATAAAAGAGTTGGATCAATCCTGTGCGTAAAATCTGGTTTGACAAGAACGGGAACAACCTCTGTATAACTAATGAAAAATCAGTTTAAAATAACACACCTTAAGTTTATACAGTACAATGCAACTGAAAGCGAATCTAAAAAAAATTAGGCTAAGCGTGAATAAAGCATGAAAGTATTAGTCAACATTTCGTATTCTTATTTATAACCTAACCGGAAATATATAAAACCTGCAGGTGTCGCCACTATTTCCTTTACACGGTAACACTAGCTTTACCCATGATTACCCTCGATTTTCCTTTTTAAAAAGAGAACTAAGATCTGGGTTTATTATTGTGTACAATGAATACTATGGAAAGTCTTATACCGTTCGGACTCCTTGTATCTATACTTTGTGCATAAGACAGTGGCGAAATAGTTAGAATCAAATTGACACAAGTAAATGTTCAAATTATCATTTAACATTTCACGTTGCGTGATCAAACATACAGTACTGATTTTATTACTGAACGCGTTTGATTATGTACGCTGTTCCATAGTAGTTTTAAACTGAAAATAATACGTAAGCCGTTCCGCTTTCTGGAATCAAACTCTTCCGGGGAACAAATATTTGCAGCTTATTATTGCTGTAATAAATTTATCATTATACATTTATCTTTGTCGTTAATGGTTTGTACTACAATTATTATAACTTAGAATATTTTTTAATCGATTAAAAAAAAAGGAGGAGGTTCTCTGTTCGACTATTTTTTTTAATGTGTATTAACATTTTACTGGGTCTAACAATTTTGATAATTCTTTTTTGATTTGAAAGCTGGTGCTTGTCGTGTAACTTCATTTAATATTGAACAAGATCTGACAATAGCTTTTGTAGTATCTCTAATGTGTATTTTACTATAAGAAAGAGCAAGAAGAGTTGTTAAGGGTAAATTGAAACAGCGCAAATTAATCGGAATCTAAAAACGGTAGATATAGTGCTTATATGGCTAATTTGCCACCTGCGTGTGGCTATCCGACCCGCCATCCATCTCAGTAGTGGTTTAATTAAATATAGAAAATGTAAAAAAGATATATTTTTATTATGATAATACCACTTAAAATTTAGTGAAACATAGTCAGGTAACTATTTGTCTACTGAGAATTCGTTCGTTAATCACGTGAAACTCGAAAAGGAGGGATTGGTCCGGAACAACATCATGAAATATCACAAGGAGAAAGGTGTGAGTTTGTATCACGACGCAAAAATTAATCAGATTATATCTGTATTAATAAAATGTAAGAATATAAATAAATTTTGTGTATGGGGTAGTCGAAAACTTCACCACATATCATCATGGGAGGTAGGGGGTTAAAAATGTTGGTAAAAAACATCACGTACCTAATTAATGGACGACCCCTTTTCACAGTGCAGTTCGAAATAATAAAATTGTATCTTTCAGTCCCACTCTACCTAACCACCTTAGCCTAACCTTAACTTGCATTATTGTTTCATAGGGCCAAGTAATAAAACTTAGCCAAGAATGAGGCTGCTCATGTTCTCCGAACTCACTATACAGGTGTCATGCTGCTTTAGTTGTGCTTAGTCATCTATTCCGACAATCTAAACAGAGAATGGGTTAGTTTTAATCTTGTCGACCGGTAATCATACACAGCATGTATGAAAACGTAAAGTATGCAAACCCAGTAGAATGTTAATAAGGTAAGCAAATAAATGCCAGAGTTTTAGGCCAGAGCCAACTGATACAGAAATTTATATTCCTTTTTATATATTTCTTTCTCAGTCTGTCGGTAACCATGCGCTTATATCTACCCAACAACAACACACAACAGACTGTTGATAAAGCCTTTTAACTGACTTTCAAAAAGGAGGAGGTTCTCAATTCGATTGTATTTATTATTATTATTTTTTTGTTATATCTGTTACCTCAAAACTTTTGACTGGGTGGACCAATTTGGTTAATTTTTCTAATCGGTAGGTGGTGCGTGTGATGTGGTCCCATTTAAATTTAATTTGATCTGACAAGTACTTTTTGAGTTATATCCAATAATGCGTATTTACTTGACCTTTGTTGTATTATACCGCATACCTTTTCAATGGTGTGCCGATTTTGATGATTCTTGTTTTAATCTAAAGCTGATGCTTGTTATATCATAATTGAGACCACCTATTAAATTTTACTGAGATCTTCCGAGTACTTTTTGAGTCGTCCATTATAATACGTAGTTACTTGACTATTTTTCATCTTCAGTCATTATATATTTTCGTTTGCTAGCAAACACAATTATAGATTGTTTCATACAGTGGATAATCGTACTCGTATAGGGATGTAAAAAGTTGCCGATCGCGATTCGATTCTTGTAAGAAGCCGATATTTGTGTCTGGCCTGATGTACCTATGTGAAGAACACGTTTAACTGTCATTCCCGGTATTCATGATAGAAAAATTATCCGCTAAACACGTTGCTCAACTGTGAAGCAGTGTAGTCACAGAGTACTATGGTATAAACAGGAAAGTGTAGTGAACTAACTCTGTCTCTTATCCCGTACAAAAAGATGGCCCCGTGACAAGTAATTTACAGGCGGTTTTAATAACAAAAGTGAAATAATTCGAAAAAAAAACATATTTTATTATTGAATCAATGATATTTTATATAATTTTTGATTATTAATATTACAAACAAATAACAAATTTCAAAGTATATGTAGGTATGTATCTATTAACGTTAACTAAAAATGTGTTGATGTAATAAACAAGATGATATTAAACTATAGTATCAAAATTTATTTAATGAAATCGTTACAACAGATTTTTCTCATGCTAATCTACGTAATTATACTTCAATGTTCAATAAAAAAATTAAAAACGAGCACGAACTTCTTGTGTTATAGTTGAATTTATGCATTTTGCGCTTTAATTATCTTTACATAACATAAATTAACATAAATTACGGACATAATTTATCAAAAAAAAAAAATACTTACATTTACTTTTACATATTTGTGTACACCATATTTTGGATCTGTGAGTTCAGCAGGTGGTTCCAACTTTAACTTCGAAGCCCAAGGATTTTTAAAGAAATTTTTGACCATTGTAATAAAAATTAACACAAAAGCCCCAAAAACTCCTCTTAACGTTCTTACGTTTGTTATTATGAAGCGATAAAATATTGTCACATAACTCATGATGTAATCTAATATGAACACACGTCCAACAACTCTGACGTTAAACGTCTGACTGGCCGACTACTTAGTAACTACACTGCTGATAATTTCCATATTTTATTCAATCAACATAACCTCTTTTGTTCCCACTCGAATCATTTCAATAAAAATCTTCAAAGCTACAAGCCTGTTTCTAAAACTGTTTCTAATTTTTAACCGACTTCCAAAAAAGGAGGAGGTTCTCTATTCGACTGTATTTTTTTTTTTTATGTATGTTACATCAGAACTTTTGACCGGGTGGACCGATTTCGACAATTTTTTTTTAATCGAAAGGTGGTGTGTGCCAATTAGTCCCATTTAAATTTATTTGAGATCTAACAACTAGTTTTCGAGTTATATCTAATAATGCGTTTTTACTTGACGCTTTTTTCGTCGACCTACGTTGTATTATACCGCATAACTTTTTACTGGATGTACCGATTTTGATAATTATCTTTTTTGTTGGAAAGGAGATATCCCGAATTTAGTACCATGATAAGGAAACCAGGATCTGATGATGGGATCCCAGAGAAATCGAGGGAAACTCTCGAAAATCCGCAATAACTTTTTACTGGGTGTACCGATTTTGAAAATTTTTAATTTAATCGAAAGCTGGTGTTTATCATGTGGTCACATTTAAATTTTATCGAGATATGATTACAACTTTTGGAGAAATCTTTGATAACGCGTAGTTGCTTGACTATTTTTTCGTCGATCTACGTTGTATTACTTGTCGATGTAATTGAAGTCGGTTTTTTTTTTCGTTTGCGAGCAAACACAATTATTTAATATGCAATATGACACATAACATCGGAGAAATAAAAACACTCAGTTGTCACTGTTGTGAGTGTGTCTATCCGTTAGCGTGGCCGTTAAGTGGTCATAGCAACAGGCTACATTTATATTGTACTAACAGTCCCACGTTCAATCCCCGCAAATGAATTTTTTTGTATAAGTCATATATTTGTCGTGGTCTGGCTATTTATAAATGTGTGTTGTGTGTTTTCAAACCCCCGTCACAGAGTTTACGCCTCTTCAGGGTTGCTGAGAGTAAGCGTTTATTATTATAATCATAATAATTCCGAGAGTAAGATGTGATCATTATTTTACGAATATTAAAATAAAAATGTTTACAAAACTGCTATAAGAAACAGAAAATCTGTGTATGTAGTTATAATTAGGTACCTACTTCAATTTTTCTGCCGACTTGACTTGACTTTTGAGTAGCGTTGCTTGTATTAAATGCTTATTATAACATGAAGATTACAGAATAATTATTTTTATAAGCACTCATCGCGAGTGAGGTATAAAATTGGTATAGTTAAAAAGTTTTCAGTACACTTTTAAGCGTAGCTTCTAGTGATCGGAATATGTAATTCTTACGAGTCTTATGGTCTAAGATCCGAACCTAAGTCGATCTTCACTGAGCTGATAATAGAATGAAACATAATAAATTTAGCATATTAAATAATATACTAAAAATGGATTGCCTAAAAATATCCTGGTCTCCATCCATAGGTATGCATTTAGTAAAAAGCGGTTGTTTTATTATTACAAAGACACACTACAATTTTATTTATTTGTATAGAATAGATTGTAAATCTAAAAGTTCTAGTTAACTTATTGTAGTGAAACAGGTCCTAATGGTCTGTTCTACCTCCTGCTGGTAAAGTATATCCGTAACTTATGTGCAGGATAAACTTTATTCACAACGCATGAAGCAAGCCCTAGATTATTCAAATCCGGACATACGAATTTTACAGTGGCAGATCTTAAAAATAGCCTCGTAGTTGGCGATCGGCAAAAACCTTCAGGACTTATGAGATAATCTCAGATATTTCATTCCTACATAGTGTGGCGAAAACTCAAACACAGCATCATAACATTTACAAGTTACAACAAACTACCGTATTAACCGATTATATTATTTGCATGCCGCTTGTAGCATGAACACTAATTCCATGCAATATTACTAATGGTACAGAATACATAAAAAATTAATAGGTACATAAAAAATTAAAATGTATAAAGGAAGTAAACTTTAAGAACCAACAAACATTTAAAATTTTATTACCAGGTGATGAAAAATATGTTAAGTTTGTATTCATTTATTACCGTACTTTATAACTTTATTCATAATAGTATTTTTACTAAATGTTAATACTAAAACGCTTCAGCCTGTAACATCCCATTGCTGGGCATAGGCCTGTTTTCCCATGTAGGCGAAGAATCAGAGCTTAATCCAGGACGCGCTGCTCCAATGCGGGTTGACGGATATATTCCCTACTGTAAGTAACGATCGTTATCAGGTGTACATGATAAAAACTGGGACCAACAGCTTAACGTGCTCTCCGAGACACGGTGAGGTGAGGTTTGTACACAATACCCACACCGAGCGGGAATCGAACCCGCGACCATCGGTGTTTAGGCGCCGCTGACACGGCACACGTACCATTACAATTTACACCAGAGCGGTCGTCAGTATTATCATACAAAATTTACTGTAAATTAGCTAGTAAACGTTGTGTTGCCATATTATGTTATTTGTTGAATATTATTAACCCCCCTTAATCCCCCCTTGTAACTTAGGGGTATTAAAAATAGATGTTGGCCGATTCTCAGACCTAACCTATATCCGCACAAAATTTCATAAAAATCGGTCCAGCCATTTCGGAAGAGTATTGTAACTAACATTGTGATACGAGAATTTTATATATAAAATTAACTTTGATTAACGAAACTTATTTGCTTTCGCATGTCCCTTTGTCATCATTTACGTACTTTTTTTTCATTCCATTGCAATAATTTTTCTAAAATGAAAAATGGTATTAAGTATAATTGATTTTAATAGGGTAATAGGACGACTTCTACAAAATTGTCTACAAAAATAAAACTGATTTGAGTTTGGGTAATATTTTATTGAATGTATGTTTTCCACGTTTATTAAATAAAGCATATATTTATAATATTTATAAGTAAGATTTTATTTTATTTAAAATTTATCTTTTTAATATTATTTTTTAAGTTTTCTTTATAACAATTTGGTATAATCGAAATTCTCATACATAGAATCATCACATTTTTTTTTTATTGGAACATTATCGAACTAACCTAACTAATACGAAACAACCATTGAACGACCAAGCCGAAATATGCCGAAATATGTATATTATACTATGTATATTATATAGATAAGACTAGAGTAAATAGTACAATTAATTTCAACAAATATAATAATCAAATATTGCTACATTTGAATTTAGTTATTTATATATAAAACAAATATTCAAATATTACTTTATAACTAAAATAAAAATTTATTAATATATTTTCTTCTTCACACGATACTCCAATAAATTGCAAAGTCTAACACAACACTTCAAAACTAGAAAATTCGAAAGTGTCATTTTATCCTATGGAATCGTTATCCGATTCTCTCTGTCTGAGATCAACCGGAACTATGTTTTTAAATAAATCATCGACGCTACTCGGTGGATCGCAGGTTAGCAAATCTTGCATCTCTTTCCACAACTCATAATCTCCAGCAATACCTCTAGAAAATATTCTAGAAGGATCTGACGTGAAGGCGTTAGGCGTTGAATATTGATCTAAATCGTCGCCATCGTTGTTTAATCTCTGCATCGTTTCTCTTTCTATTCTTTCCAACCGCTCTATCGCTTTTGAGGAATCTATATCTTGTGGTGTCTTGTTAAAATCGATATCTATTTCGATTCTAAAATAAGCAAAGTTATCTTATATATATCTTTATAGACCTCTTCACGAGCATATTAATAAACAAATGAACAAAACACTTAAAATATCTATTTTATTATTTCTTAGATGAAATTTAATGAAATGAAATTAGCGAAATTTAAATTTTCAAATCGCATATATCTTACATATTTTTAGTAATAATGCATAATTATGAATCGGAAAGTACTATTGTTAGACAGATTATCGCATATTATATGTAAAGTTTAAAAAGGCCATGTTAAAGTATTACTTATACTTAGTATTAAAGAAAGTTACCCAGTTTCTTGTTTAAACTTAGCCCAGTCTTCGAAGTTGGGTGCACGCGGTATTTCCGACGCAAGCGCACGACATGCTTCTTCCATTGTCTTCTCGACCATTTCCAATTCCACCTCCACTTAACAACAACAATAATATTAACTTACGTTTTATTTTAAATTTGTGTCACAGCATATTTACTTAGCTGTATTTACATGTATATGTATATTATAAAACTAAGTTTATAAAATGTGCGTACCGATAAAACTTAAAAAGGAGTCCCGGCATGATAAAGGGGTCTCTGTCCGTCCATTTTTTTTACACGGTAAGTAATCACCAACATATCATAAGTACAGTAAAAGCTCTTTATTCGCGGGGTATATGTTCCGTAAATATACCGCGAATACAGAAACCGTGACTATGGAATGGTATTTTATATAGGATTATAGGGATACGTTCCTAGGTGCCAAAATAAAAAACAAAGATATAGAAAAAAAAAAACAATTTAATTGAAGTTTTTAACCATACTAATCAATTATTATCTTCAGCCTTAGGCAACGGTTTAAAGAATTTTGTAATTTTTTCTTGCTTGGCAGTTTTTAAAAGCTCTTTCAGTTCAAACTGATATTATTCACTAAGATTTTTCAGATTAAATGTCACATTTCCAGTGCTTGTTGAAGCCTTTTCTTCAATGGGCTGTGAATTTAACATTTCGTCCAAGCCCGTTTCAGTCAAATCTTCATCTTGCGTTGTAATAAGGTCTATTTTATTTTTTTATTAGTCCCTTTATCGGCGCGTTTATAAAGGATATTTGGTTGGATATATATTGGGATAATTTTTGTACCGATTAGATCCGCGAATAAAGAAATCTCTAGCCGCGAATATAGGAATTGGGTCACAATTTTTTAATCCGCAAATAGTGAAAACGCGAATGAAGGAAGCGCGAATAAGGAGCTTTTACTGTAAATAAAATTGGAGTGTATGTTTGTAATATTATAATTGTGTTTGCTGGCAAACGAAAAAAACCGACTTCAATTACATCGACAAATAATACAACGTAGGTAGACGAAGAAATAGTCAAATAAATACGCATTATCAAAGATTACGCCAAAAGTATTATTCAGATCTCGATGAAATTTATAGATGACCACATGATAAACATCGGCTTTCGATTAAATTAAAAATCATCAAAGGGAACCTTTGATCCTCGATTTCTCTGGAATCCCATCATCAGATCCGGGTTTCCTTATCATGGTAATACACCTGGGATATCTACTTTCCAACAAAAAAATAATTATCAAAATCGATTTATAAACGACGATGTTATCCCCGAACATACATAAAATAACTCCTCCTTTTTTGAAGTCGGTAAAAATGATACATAATACATTATACTATACATTAATCCGGCAACTGCCCATATTAGGAAACATTGTATATTACTATAGGACAAAAGATAATTTCAATTTCGGAATAATAAGATGCCAACGTCATTCGTTGATTCCGAAGCTAAACAACATGCAAAAATCTATGACACTAAAATTGTATATTGTGCCCATTCAAACTTTTGTATTTATAATGGTAATAACAGTAAGATGTTTCACATGCAGCCTTTAAAGAAAGTACAGAGCTATATTGTATGTAAGTGTTAACTCGACATCGTTAGACTAGTCGTAAATGGACAGAAAGACGACAACAAAATATAAGCATAAATATTTAAGAGAAATCTCGTCAAATGTGTCATGACACTGTATGACAAACGCTTTGTTTGCTTATCCCCTCAATACATGAAGATTGCTCTCGGATTGGATATTTGTATTTGTACAAATATTTGATACCGGTCTGGGTGTCTGTCCCTGGTGAGTAGTGATGGTTCACTACAAACATTTCAAAACGATTCAATAATTTATAACTATCGTCATATGTATTCAAGAAATGTTCTTTTATATTATTAATTAATTTAATACCCATTATATAAATGTATAAGTTTTTTATGTTAAAGCACGTGGACAATCACAAATTCATTTTTTTAATTAGTATCTAAAACATAATAAGTACTATAATGATATTTTCATCTTAAGAATTTATTTTTCTGGATACACGTATATAACATACATTACTATTGCTATATACGTAAAAATTGTCCATCGGTCCCGGTTGTTATCATAAACACCTGATAGCGATCGTTACTCATATTAGGGAATATATCCGCCAACCCCAATTGGAGCAGCGTGATGGATTAAGCCTTGATCCTTCTCCTACATGGGGAAAGAGGCCTATGCCCAGCAGTGGAATATTACAGGCTAAATTAATATATATATATATATATATATATATATATATATATATATATATATATATATATATATATATATATATATATATATATAAAGCCGACCGATGGCGGGATAGCCATCTCACTGCTGGGTTTGAAATACATAGGCCGAAGACGGGCAGCAGCGTCTTCGGTGCGACAAAGCCAGCCCTGCGGTCACCAACCCGCCTGCCCAGCGTGGTGACTATAGGCAAAACACATGAGTTCACTCCATTTTTGGCGCGAACTTGTGGAGGCCTATGTCCAGCAGTGAACTGTATTAGGCTGAAATGATGATGTTTATTTTTAACCGACTTCAAAAAAAGAGGAGGTTACTCAATTCGACCGTATATATCTTATCGTATTTTAGGTGACCAGAGCTCCTGGGGGGATTGGGGATTGGGTCGGCAACGCGCTTGCGATGCTTCTGGTGTTGCAGGTGTCTATAAGCTACGGTAATCGCTTACCATCAGGTGAGCCGTACACTTGTTTGCCAACCTAGTGACATATATATATATATATCTTTTTTATTTTATGTATGTTCGGGGATAACTTAGTCGTTTATGAACTGATTTTGATAATTCTTTTTTTGTTAGAAAAGAGATATCCCAAGTGTTGTACCGTGATAAGAAAACCAAGATCTGATGATGGGATCCCAGAGAAATCGAGGGAAACCCTCAAAAACCACATAACTTTTTACTGGGTGTACCGATTTTGATGATTTTTAATTTAATCGAAAGCCGATGTTTATTATGTGGACACATTTAAATTTCATCTAGATCTGATCACAACTTTTGGAGTAATCTTTGATAATGCGTATTTACTTGACTGTTTTTTCGTCTACATACGTTGTATTACTTGTCGATGTAATTGAAGTCGGTTTATTCGTTTGCCAGCAAACACAATTATTACACAGTTTCAAATTTATGTTGAGACAATTGTAAAAAAATCTGGGATTTTATTATAGGTACATGCGAATAGGTACCGTAACCCAGAAAGGCGACGTTTACTTTTTGCGGCCGGAAACTGGAGTTACAATTTTTTACTCCTTCTCGTGTTTAAATAATAAAACTATATCACAAATTTCACAATATTGTGTCAATTTATGTACCTATTTGTAATATATGACTTCAAGACCTCTTAGATACAAAACCATAGAAAAATAATATTTTCTTATTATAGACGACAAAGCTTTAACTTTCCCGCAACAAATAAAATTATTAGTTGAAATTATTAGTAGCTTTCCGCCTGTGGGTGGATTACAAAATAATATTATGATGTTTTCTCCCATTACAATATAGCCTAAGTCAATCACGGTAGTGATAATGTTGCGTTTTTCTGATGAAGAATTTTTAGTTTTTGAGTTTATTCATTACAAAAAAAAAGTTGAAATATTCCCTCTTTACATTACAACATAGATATTATAGATAATCTTTTAGATATAACTCACTTGAGCTGTTAAGTTTCGGTCTTCGCAAAGCTCTCGCTAAATTACCAGAAACAGCGCCGTGTGATGTCAGTTTGCTTCCACTACAACGCCACTCTTCATCTTTAACAGAAAAATTAAAACAAAATGGCAGAAAATTATTCAATAAGACATATGTCACGTAGACGGTAGTTGTAGTGCATTTACCAACAATTAACTTGTTAATTTGAATAACTAAAGATTATATTACCTATTATATTTTATCGACATCATACCTAATTTGTTTAGAAGACTTGCAATCTTATATTTTCGTAGCCAGGTCGCAGTGTGAGAGTTTAATGATATATACATACATACACACATAGATGCATACAAATACACAATTTCTATAATTTATTAAAACATATTTATGAAATTATATTTGTAATTTATTACAGGGAACTTCATCTAACTTTTTTTATAATATTTCTTAACACGTAATTACATAGAACCTCTAACAGTAAAAAAGTTCAGGAAATCCCGAGATTAGCGCGTAGAAACGAACGAATGGTATTATTGCATTAATATAATTGGTTGCAAATGATAAATAGATACTGGAACGATTGATGGTAAAAGGAAGCGTTTTACCCATCAATGTATTCATAATTTCGAGTCTCGTAGGTCCGTCGACGACTCGCTCCACGGCAGTCTTCGGGCGGCGCGGTACTTCACATCGAGCACGCACGCCTCCACATTCGGTGGTTGCCGGACGTCGCCGGGTAATGCTTTTGCGTTCTTCAGATTGCTCTTCGTTAGCAATAGCATTATATTCTTGAAACTGGCATGGATAAAAAAACGAGTGTGCTTTTGACAGCACGACTGAAGTAAAACTTCTTTAACTCCTACAGTCTCTCTTTATTTCTATCTTCACTAAATTATATCTCCCTCTCAACTTCCGTTCACCTCGCCCTATCACACTTTTCATAACCCTGTCGTCACGCATTCACTAGATTACTCACCAAGTCAAGCGTGCGTAAAGAAGTTTTACTTAAAAAAAAATAAACGACATGTGCACGGGACATCAATACTAATCAAAAATATTTGTGTACAGCGCGCTTGCTTATATTTACGGATAACCCACAATTATCTATTTACTGAGCGTCTTTGAATTTGATACGTAATAATAATTAAAAAAAACGAGTGACGTCGTAGTCTACGTTTCCTTCGGAGAATGTGGCTTTTTAATGGTTGCAAAATCTATCGCACATCGCTTCAGCCTGTAATATCCCACTGCTGGGCATAGGCATCTTTCCCCATGTAGGAGAAGGATCAAGGCTTAATCCACCAAGTCATTGGTGTTGGCGGATATTTATTCCTTAATACGAGTAACGATCGCTATCAGGTGTTTATGATAACAACCGGGGCCGACGGATTAACTTGCTCACGGAGGCACGGTGGGGAGACCCACAAGGACTGCACAAACAACCATACCACGGCAAGCATCTTTATGGCCAATAAAAATGTTTATCATGTGCAGGGATCGAACCCACAAACGCCAGCGCAACAACCACAAACCAGTGCTGTGACTGCTGCTCCAACGTGTCGCGCAATCTATACAATATACTTATAAATAAATCTGAAGTGTCTGTCTGTGACTTCAAAATAACTGTGTTTTTCAAGTGCATAAGTATAGTTATTTACATATATAAGTATCTAATACAGCTTAAGATAATATAAATGCATTTTACTTTATTTCCCTTCGATGGACCAGGTTGTGGTGAATCTTGTTGCCTTCTGTCACTTTTTAATTGTTGGTCACTTGTTTCAGAGTAACTTTCAATGCTTTCTGTATCTGATGGCACTTCATCAATCCAGTCATCTGTAAAGTTTTAAATTACATTTACATACAAAAATTTTGCAATACCTATCTGTTTATTGTACATTATTCATTAATATTGTCATAATCTCATATTTATAATAAAATCTAGTTAGTTTTATTTATAATTTGGTCGAAACGACTTTTACGATGTTTGAACTTTATTACTTTTTTATAAATGTTGTTCAAAATGAAAAAATTTGTATTCTTTCATTTTGAACAACATTTACACAGGTAATTATTTATTTATATCTTAAAATTATTAACATAACCTCCTTCGTGTGGTTACGGCATTAAGAATATAACCACACCCTCTCTTCCGGTGGGTGTCGTAAGAGGCGACTAAAAGATAACACATTTCCACTACCACCTTGGAACTTAAAAAGCCGATCGATGGCAGGATAAGCATCCAACTTCTGGCTTTGAAATACACAGAACGAAGACGGGCAGCAGCGTCATCGGTGCGACAAAGCCATCCCTGCGGTCACTAACCCGCCTGCCATCGTGGTGACTATGAGCAAAACACATGAGTGCACTCCAGTTTTGGCGAGAACTTGTGGAGGCGGAGGGTGTATTAGGCTGAACTGCTGAAGTGATGATGGTGAACTAACCTTCTTCATTCGAATTCAAAATTCTTCCATCCAAAGTAATTAACATAGGTAATGCAGATGCGACAAGAGAGCGATAGTACATAGAATCTGCTAAAGGAGTTCCACTCAATGTTAGCCTTCGCAAAGAACCGCATACACCCAATGTCCAAATGCGACTTGATTGTTCAATAGGGTTACTGCAAAATTCCTCAAAACTCACTATGCGTTGTTAAAACATCTTTACATATTACTGCTACATTATTTTAAAATCTAAATATAAAGAGTCCTTGAAACTGATACATACTTAGAAAGATCCAAAGTGTGTAATTTTTGTAAAGCTGCCAAAGCATGCAGATCATGAAGACGATTTCCAGCTGCATGAAGCTCGCGTAAAGAGCCTAAGCCCCAAACTCCATCCAACGAGCTTAAACCACAGCGGTTAACGCTGAGACACTACAAATAGAGCCATAATAATATTTGGAGTACTGTTCATTTTGTTATTTCTCTAACTATAGTATTTCTAGTAAGTATATACCTACTTTTAATTTGGTTAATCCAATTCCAAGGTCACGTAATGATTGCATAGCGCTTCCATCTAAAATTAATGTTCGTAAATGTGGAACCAGAACATGTAACCTCCGCAAACCAACTCGCTCCGCAACTACCCGCAATTTTGCTTCGCGAATTCTTAGCACTTCTTCGTCAGTTGTTACACCGCTACATTGTTTCTACACATTTTTTATTCTTATAAATATAAGTACATGTTAAAATCTACAAAGTTTATCAGTTAAATTTTCCTTTCTACTTGCAAGATAAACACATACTAGCAGTTCAATGAGCGTTGATTCACGCGGTATTACAATACGTCTATAGCCAGGTAGCCTGCGCTCCAATTCGTCTTGACCAGGCGGTTGTTCTGGGTCGGGTGGAGGTAATGCTAAAACTCTAACAACAACAACAACAAAAAATATATTAAAATCTGCTTTGAAAGGTATAATCAAATTATCCACTAATTTCACCTGAAAAGCGGTGTAGCTCGAACATTTTGTGGTTCTGGAGAACTAGCACTTGAAACTTCAGACGGTGATGGTGACATAATAATACTTGGAGTGCGGGGGGCAGAACCAAGCTCTACACACGGTGCCTCTAAATTAGGCATTTTGAAGACCTACCAAGGTATAATTTTTTTTTTATCACGCACTTAAAAAGTACGTTCACTGTATTTAGTAATTATTATTTCGGATTATTTCAAATTGTGTTTATTTTAATTGAAACGAATTCATTTTATATCGACATAACAACTTTTATGTCACTTAGCATGTAAACAAGCTCTTGTTGCTGTAGTTACCTACACTTTCGCTTTATTTTCCTTCTTTTCACTTCATATCAATTTCTTTGGTATTACTTTATAATTACCCGACTGCCAAGGAAGGGTTATGTTTTTCGCTCGTATCTTGTATGTATGTATATTTGTATGTAATATTCTTTACTACCTCATATTTCCAGAACCACTGAACGGATTTACATAATTGAGGTATCGTTAGGTTTGTCTTAGCTGCCCAAGTGTTCTTAGATAGGTGACATTAAAAAAAAATCAAACATGGCGGCTGCGCGAAGCCATTGTAGTTAATGAAAAAAAATTTTTTTTTCTCGAATACTACAATATGGGTATCAAATTGAAGGGCACAATACAAGGATTTTAAAAAGGTATATCATGAATATTATTTATAATTATGTTATTATTGTAATAATCCAATGGTATTTTTAATGTATAAATGTATAATGTAATACATACGACCTAGGCAACAAGGCATCAGTCAGCGGCGTAAGCGTTGAAAAACGCAACGCATTATTTGAATCATCATTCATCATCATCATTCCAGCCTATTGCAGTCCACTGCTGGACATAGGCCTCCACAAGTTCGCGCCAAAAATGCGTGAACTCATGTGTGTTGCCTATAGTCACCACGCTGGGCAGGCGGGTTGGTGACCGCAGGGCTGGCTTTGTCGCACCAAAGACGCTACTGCCAGTCTTCGGCCTGTGTGTTTTAAAGCCAGCGGTTAGATGGTTGTTCCGTCATCGGTCAACTTCTTAAGTTTCAAGGTGGTAGTGAAACCTTGTTATCCCTTAGTTGCCTCTTACGACACCCACGGGAAGAGAGGGGGTGACTATATTCTTTGGTGCCGTAGCCACACAGCATATTATTTGAATACATACGTTTTAAAAGATTATAAATTTATATAAAAACCAGTACGTGTAGGGTACGTGTAAAGTACACCACACATACACATGTCTACGCCAGAATGTTCGGCTTTAAATTTAAACTGAGTCAAGTGGAAGGAGCCTGTCGAAGAACATACGTCTGTTATCATTTCGTCACGACTTACGACCACGGTTATATACAGGTCATGAAACTAAGCCGAATTTCAATGGTGAGAGGCTTGAGGAGGATAATAATGTTACGTGGTGCGGTGCACACTCCGCACGCCGCTTGAGTGACGCTTCAATGTAATTGGTTAACTTGACGTAAACGTATACGTACGTAACGTATAACGTTTCATCGTAATTGTTTATATTTTAAAACGTAAATGCGTTACGTGTGATAGAAAAGGAAACAGAATGCTATTCTGTCCTTACACAGCACTCCCATCGATCGTCATGCCTCTGGCGGCCGTATACCATTAAGCCGACGTACCCCCACTACTGTAATTACACGACCTGTGTAAAAAACCGTGCTCACGACCCATGGTCCTAAAAATCGAGGAAATAAGAAAACAAAATAATGTTTATAAATTTCTCAATATGATCTTCGCCTATCCAAGCCCTTGGATAAAAATATTAAATATGCTTTTTATTGTTTACTAGAAAATGATAAGAAATCGATTTTATGTAACCTTTTGTAGGAGAAACGATGTTTTGTTCTACTCTAAAAGGTACTCTCTAAAGATACGATGCAGGTTTTTGAGGTAAAAAAGGCGTAATATAGTAAGAAATAGTCTCAAATAATTAAAATTTAAAACTGTTCTTAATGAAAGAACAATGTTCGTCTTTATCTTGACCGCCAAACAGGTTTTTTTTTGTCACCAAATTTTTGTTTGTGCACTAATTAATGCCACTAATGCGAACTGTGCGCTTCTACGTAAGCATGCATGTCTGCTTGTATGTGAACCCGGGCGTGTCCATATGCAATGGACATATATATGAAGGTGTATTTGTTTATTCAAACAAAATAGTTTATACTAGCTTTATACCAGATTAGAGGAAAAATATTTAAAATTTCGTTAATCCTATATACCAAAAACCTACTTTAACTACAATATAGGGAAGGATAAAGTGGTTAAGTTTTTTATTCAGACAATTACGATCGAAATTTAGTTTGTGGTGTGTTATATTTATTTTTTCTGTGTGGTTAAGGTAGTAAAGAATATAGCTACCCCCTCTCTTCTCGTGGGTGACGTAAAAGGTGAATAAGGGATAACACAGTTCCACTACCACCTTGGAACTTAAAAAGCCGCCCAATGGCGGGATAACCATCCAACTGCTGGCTTTGAAATACACAGGCCGAAGGCGGACAGCAGCATCTTCGGTGCGACAAAGCCAGCCCTGAGGTCACCAACCCGCCTGCCCAGCTTGATGACTATGGGCAAAACACATGAGTTCACGCCATTTTTGGCGTGAACTTGGGAAGACCTATGTCCAGCGGTGGACTGCGATAGGCCGAAGTGATGATATTTATTTTTTCAGCTATCATTTACCTATTTCATTATTTTTAAATATAACATGTTTACAAAAATCAGATACAGGATTTTAACTTTTGATCATTTGAAGTAAATAAATAGTATATTAAATGATAACTAGAATTAATTGCTTAGATTAATTGTGTAGTAAATCTGTGCCAGTTTTGAATGAAGATAAATATAGAAAAAAATGACACGTCTATTCACTTATTTTAAGGCTAGTTTACACTTTGATTAATGTGAGTGCAAGGCAAGTGCTTAGTGCAGGCTTACTAAATTAGTACAAACACGTGTGGACTGCAGCTAGTTAGTGCGAGTCATTAGTAATCAGCGTAGTCAAGTGAATAGAAGTTTCCCCTTGACTCATAGCTTGTCCGGCTTGTAAACACGTTTGGACGATTGGACATACTTGTTTAGTGATTGGTGTTTAGCATTGTGGCGTAGATGACATTCGCTATGTTTTTTTAGCATTGTTATAACATTATGTGAAATAAATATTATTAAATTATTAAAAAAATATTATTAAAAAAGAAAAATGTCGAAATGGACCGAAGATACGACCTATAAATTTTTACAGGAGTATCTAAAACATGAATGTCTTTATAATTGTAAAGACCCTAAATATAAAATTAAAAGAGCCCGAGAAGTCTTCAGTTTCATACACTACCACGTTTAAGATTTTTTAAAGTTTTTCTTGCAAGTGCGCTTGTTTTTGTTCGTCCATACTTGCTGTTTAATGCCTAACAATTGAATTTTATTAAGCACAATATCTTAACAGTATTAGATTTATTAGCACGAAGGACTCACATTCGCACTCGAAATTGCTGAACACCTTCACTCGCACTAATCAAAGTGTAAACTAGCCTTTACTGGGTCTGAGCCTATTAGTACCTTTGCCTATTGCAAAAAAATATATTTATTACCGCCAATTTTTCGACAAGCGACCATTGTTTAAGTTTTGTTCGTACATCGGTATATATCGTTATTTGATCGTTATAACCAATTCGTTAGAATTGTGCTCTGTGGTTAGAATCAGAATAACTTATTAGACCATATTGAACTAGTTGTTGGTTTTATTATTAAGTTTTTTTCTTTATAAATAAAAGATGGCGCAAAACGGGATAAATTTTCCACATGATGAATATAATTATTTGAATCTTGTAAAGAAAATTATTGAAACAGGTACATAGTAGTAACATACAAGATTAACACTTCTTTTCAGAACAAAACCAAAACATATTTCAATTTATTAAAATCAAATATTACAGGTGATAAACGGATTGACAGAACTAATGTAGGCACTCTGTCTATTTTCGGCGCGATGCAAAGATATTCTTTAGAAAATAACGTATTACCATTACTTACTACTAAAAGAGTATTTGTAAGGGGTGTAATTGAAGAACTACTGTGGCTGATATCTGGAAGCACAGACAGTAAAGTGCTAGCTAATAAAGGAGTACATATTTGGGATGCAAATGGTTCCAGAGCGTTTCTTGATAATTTAGGTTTTACTGATAGAGAGGAAGGTAAGGAAAATTTAGTCCTAAAAATTACTCAGAAAACTTTTAATAAAATTTTGCTAATCTACCAAAATTAGAAAAGAAAATGTTCCTAACGAATTAATGATTGACGATAAATTATATATTCTTCTGTTACTTGACATAATTGTAATATCTTATTTACTACAATTTATACATTTTTAAACTTGAAGGAGATCTCGGTCCTGTATATGGATTCCAATGGAGGCACAGTGGAGCCAGATATGTAGATGCAAAAACTAACTATGAGTCACAAGGAATTGATCAACTTCAAAACATTATAAACACCCTCAAGTATTTATAATTTTTTATGTTTCTAATTTATGCTTCTACAGTTAGATTTTTCTTTTATATCACTAATTACTGATAATAATCCTCCTCCTGGACTCCTGAGGGAGAGTGGGGATAGGGTCGGCAACGTGCTTGCGATACTTATGTTGCAGATTTCTATAACCTACGGTAATCGCTTACCACCAGGTGAACCGTACACTTGTTTGCCAACCTAGTTATATTCAAAAAAAAATTACTAGCATAATATGTATAGTCAGAACTAATTACAACATTTTTTTTAGAAATAATCCCAGTGATAGAAGGATGTTAATGTGCTCCTGGATTCCTTCTGATCTAGGCAAAATGGCACTTCCACCATGTCACTGCTTAGCACAGTTTCATGTGGCCAAGGGAAAATTGTCCTGCCTATTGTACCAAAGAAGTGCTGATATGGGCTTGGGTGTTCCCTTTAACATTGCAAGTTATGCTTTATTGACACACATGATTGCACATGTAACCAATTTGCAGGTAAGCGACATATTAAAAAATATTTATGGTCATATATCTATATAAGTGTATTTATATCAATTAATTATTTCATATTTGTTCGTTCTTTAGATATATATAAAATCTATGAACCTATACCATTTACACTACCCTAAGATTAAATAAATAAATATCCTTAACATACAAAAACAGTAGTCTGTTCCTAAAATAAGCAGCTTAATACTTCTGTTAAATGTAACATCCGATTTTTATAGCTGCGTATTACACCCAGACTCAGTGCAGGAATCAAACCCACAACTTCTGAAGCAGAAAGCAATGTCAATGCACCTAATGCTGATGGGCTAGTCAAGGTTGCCTGGAAGATCGCTATTCAGCAATGAGTCCGCATTTTGTCCTTATTTACTATTTATTTTTTCTTTTGTAATGTTGCATATCATAGTGAATAATATTCATTTATCGCATTAATTTTATACTTTTAAAATGTACTTTCTCAATTAATTCTTATACAAAAAAAGTATATATATGAAAAAAAAACATTCTTTAAATATGCTTATAAGAGTGTTGAAACTCGTTAAAATATACTTCTAAAATTATAAATATGTTATGTAAAACACAACACTTAAGTTTATAACAAAAAAAATTCTGCTTATAATCTTGTAGTAATTTTTATTGCTCTTTTTAGGCTGGAGAGTTCATTCACACTACTGGGGATACTCATGTGTACCTTAACCATATTGAACCCTTGAAAAAACAGCTGGAAAGAGAGCCAAGACCTTTTCCAACATTAGAATTTGCACGCAAAGTTGAGAATATAGATGATTTTAAATATGAAGATTTTATCATCAAAGACTATAAGCCTCATCCAAAGATTGAAATGGAAATGGCCGTGTAAACGTACATTTTTGTATATGAATAAGAATTACTAACCTTATTATTAATCTATATTTTGCTATAGGTCTTATCCAAAGATTATGATTGAAATGATGGTGGAAAATATTTTTGTACCATGTTACTTTTACATAAATCTACTTTTAGCAGTCGCTATCTTTATATTAAATCAACATTGTTCTACCAACATTGTCATAGGAATTAGATAACATATTTTACTGAAATTTTCATGTTTATATTGTAATGTGTATGTGATGAGATGTGCCTTTATTAAAATTAAGTACTACTTAAGAAAGAAATGTATGTATATACTCAGTATTTTGGAATATAAATTAAGCTTATATTCATAATGAGAAAACTAAACAATAATGTTAAATGTAGGTCGTTGATTTTAATAAATCTACTTTCATGATAACCTTTGCTTTTTTGTCATAATTTCATAGTAAAAAAAAATAACACGTCTTATAAGCTTATTTTAGAGAAAAAACTCATATTCTATGAAAAGTGAAATCATAAGACTACGAATGCTGAATGTATATTAGTACATATTTGTATGTTTTGTATCAACTTCAGTATTTACAAAGAACAAAAATGCTTTTAAAATAGTTGGATCATAAGGAAACAGTAAAACAAATATGAAATATTAATTTTATTCAAATTAAAAGTCAAATAGTACTACAAAATAAAACCCCCATAATTATTATCAAATAATGGCAATTCATACCTACAACTAAGTGATGCTAATAAATTTGTTTCTATTTTATTTATTATACAATTTGTAAATGTCACAACAATAATAAATTCATGATTCTCATCTTAGAGTTACTTTATAAGTATTACAACATTTGTACATTATACCATTGTTTTTAAGTCTTATTCTTCTTACATTGAGACTACTATATTATTGCATTTCTGTAACATCATGATGAGTAGCAAAATATTTAATTTAAATTACAAATTATAAAAAAAAAAAACTAATTTTATGGAGGAAGTAGTATCGACATTTTCTTTGTATCAATATTGCAGAAGTGATAGTGACTTCCATATCAACACATTTTGTCATCTTGTGGTGTTGCCTGTGAGTAAAATAACAAAATTAGGATTTTATAAAATACTTATAGAGGTATTTTACAAAAAAAAAAAAACTCATAAAAATTTGAGCATAAAAAAACACTACTTAGGGTTATTAAGTTAATTTTTTTAGGTAATTAATTAATTATTTTATTTATGATCTCCCATATTCCACAAATAAATTGAGAAAATCAAATACTCAAATTTTCATACTACAAAAGAAATCTTATAATTTTATAATGACATCAGAAAGTTGAGATTTAAAGGTGGCCATTGACGATCAGTTTTTCGCGTCAGTTTAACTGATCAGTTTTTGGCGTCAGTAGAAATATATCCCCACTGACAGGTGCCACTCCGGCCGGCTCTTCAGTTTTCGACCAGGGGCATGCAACTGTAGTGTATTAATGAGAAAAAAAGAAATGTATGGAAACTAGCGCCGTCTTTTGGTCAATGCCCCTAAACTTAAATGTTGTTGTTTTTAGCGCTCGCTAGATGACATTAGCATAGCAGTAAACACTAAGATCTAAAAATATTTTTGATTATTTTTTTTTAGGTTTTATTATTTTATTAAGGCATGTTCCAGATCACGAAATTATTTTATTTTGAAATTACTTCTGTTTGCTGCCATTTAAAAAAATCTAATAATTTCATGGTGTAAGAAAAATGGCCACATTAAATGTTGCCAATATGTTACAAAATACCAATAGCGAGTCCAAATATTTGAAAATGAAAATAACGTTTTATCATAGAAAATAAAATATTTTGAATAGTATGAGACCAATTTTAACAATTAAAGATAATTTTAGTATAATACAGTACATATAAGTTGCATAAAAATATGATTACAGTTAATAGATGCAAATTTTAAATCTTAAGCTGGCAGCATTTTAAATTGTTAAAATTTGTAACGGCTTGAATTTTTATCCGGTTTAAAATTGTTTGAATCTTCTCTTCCCTGTGCATCGCGCTAACTTTTAATTTTACTTTTTAAAAACGACTTTTGCTTGACCTGCTTGACTTCGATTGTGTTTGTTATTAAGATTTATATGGCTTTGGTATATAGGACTCTGATTTGCATTTCTTCTGGGATTGACACGGTTTTGTTTACGTTACTTTTAATCTGCCTTGAATTCTTGGCTACTTTTAATTGGGATTTGTGCTTTGGGACTTTGGACTTGTGAAGATGCCATCAAGCTCCCGATTCAAGTGTCATTTTGGTTGTGAAATCGATGGTAAGTAATTTAAAACTACATTGATTTATGTTTGGGTAAAATACTGGCCCAGTTCCTACCACTGGTTTGAGATGAACTTCATAGTATCTTCCAGGATACTTAAACCTTCGGACACATCTTCAGACAAAATCAAATAAATAATTATTGATAGATAAATCAAAACATTCTTTAGCATTCTGCAGCTTTTAGGAAGATGTATACGTATATTTTTTTCTATGCATATTTTTATTTTCTATATTTTGTCATCCAAATGTATTAGGGGTCTGTTCTGTAAACTAGAACAACATTGTGATGTTTTTATCCATTATAGGTCCATTGCATCGATTTCCTAAACCACAATACCCACATCTAGAAAGATTTAATGTATGGAAATCTGTCCTCGCTAAAGATGTTCAAGATAAAGGAGACATTTACATTTATAACCAAATTCGAATATGCAATCGCCACTTTGAAGAATGTTATCGTTCACAAAGTCACAGACTTACAGCTAATGCAGTTCCAACACTAAATATTGGTATGTTTTTGTCATATTTTTTGTATAAGATAATATTATAATTTGGCCAACTTATTAATAAACTTGGACTAAAGTATTAATAAGTTTACCTTAAGTATTATAAAAGTATTAACTAATTTAGTATTACTAATACAGTATACCATGATGGTGTTTCACTAGATTAGTCTTGAAAGCTAATTTTATATTCCACTATTTATACTTTCAGGTACATCTCAGCTGCAACCCATGGAAATTGATGTAATTGATCATGTACTTACTATAATGCCCCCGTCGACTTCTACTCTAATTACAAAAGATAATAATCTAGCCAAACAAGGTAATTTACATATAATATGTACCTGATATTCGTTTGAAATAGTATATTATTATATACTATATTATATACTATATATATATATATATATATATATATATATATATATATATATATATATATATATATATATATGTAATATCCCACTACTGGGCATAGGCCTCTTCCCCATGTAGGAGAATGATCAGAGCTTAATCCACCACGCTACTCCAATGCGGGTTGGCGGATATATTCCCTACTATGAGTAACAATCGCTATCAGGTGTACATGATAACAACTGGGACCGACGGCTTAACGTGTTCTTCGAGGCACGGTAGGAAGACCCACAAGGACTGTACAAACACCCAGACCACTGCAAACACCTGTATGGCCAATAAAAATGTTTGTCATGTGCGGGGATTGAACCAGCAACTGCCAGCGCAACAGGTACAATCCATGGCTGTGACCGCTGCGCCAACGCGGCGTCACATATACTACTTCATATTTGAAAGTATGTAAACTACATCAAAAAATAAAATTTTTATTATGTAAACAAACCCCTTACTGGAAGAAAAATACGCATTCCCTGTGTAATCACACACAATGGTTAATTATTAAATGGATAATTATTGTAGCATCTTGGTAATCATATGAAGTATCATTATTTTTGTAATTCATACCAAACTTAATAATATTATTAATTTTAGGGGCTTTGAAACGTCGTTTGACTATTAATGAGATTCAAATAAATAAGGAGGTGGCTAAATTAAAACAGAGATTATTAAAGTTTAGCCTTAAATATAAATCTCAATTGCTAAAGATACGTGCTGCAGAAAAATTATCAAAGTCAAAATCATTTTTGACAGTGATTGAGAAAATGCCAAATAGTATTAAAACTTTGACATCACTGCAACTTAAATGGAAGACAAAGGGAAGAGGGCGACGCTATACTCTAGAAGAAAAAATAATGGCCCTTTCAATTTATAAACAGGGCCAGAAGGCGTATAAACTTATGAAAACAATGTTTGTTCTTCCATCCATACGCAGTCTTCAAAAACTCCTAAGTGGTTTTACTTTAAAACCTGGATTAAATCCAGAAATCATGGCAAACCTTAAAACCACGGTCAAGAAAATGTCCAAAGAAAAAAGATTGGTTACTTTAATATTTGATGAGGTATCTCTGTCACCAGGCGTTTTTTATAATTCAGCTTTGTGCCAAATAACTGGATTTGAAGATATGGGGCATGAGAGACATAAAATAATAGCCGATCATGCCCTTGTTTTTATGATAAAGGGCATAAAAAGTAAATTTAAACAACCCATTTATTTTACGTTCTGTCATGGCTGTACAAAAAAAGCTGACTTGAAAAATCTGCTGACAAATGTTATTAAACAAATTTCGAGTACTGGGTTGACAGTTGTTGCCACTGTATGTGACCAATCTACGACAAATTTAAGCGTAATTAAAAGCCTAAAAGATGACACTAAAGCCAAATATCTTAAAAACGAAAAACAACACGATACATTGGCTTTTGAGTTGGATAATCTAAAAGTTTTCCCACTGTTTGACCCCCCACATTTACTTAAGGGGATGCGAAATAATTTGCTGTCAAAAAATTTAAAATTTTTACAAAATGGTAAAACGAAATATGCCAAATGGGAGCACTTAAAAATGCTTTTAAAACTAGATGTTGGTGAAGATGAAATTAGACTTGTAAACAAATTGACAGAGGCCCACGTAATAAAAGAAAAACTACCTAAGATGAAAGTGAAATATGCTGCACAGGTGTTTAGCCAGAGAGTATCGTCAACAATGAGATTCCTTGCAAGTAAGTTTCAACTTGAGGTATTTATTTAAATTTCATTATGCTGACTTCAAAAAAATTACTGTATGTGACGAGCTCAGAGACTACTTCGAGCCTTTTCTCTGGCTCAAAGCGATGTACACGGCATACAAGGTGAGGCGACGCACACGGAGACTCGCAGATGAAGGGTGCGAGGGACCAACTAAAAGGCCCTTCAGTTTACCCCATTAACGTTCCGAAAATAATGTTCTGGACGTTTGTTAGGTTAGTAAGGTGATGCGGACGGGGATCCTATAAAAGGACCGTCGGCTTACGGCGCATTTTCGCCTTTTCAGATCTTTTCGGAACAATATAGTGAAAAGAACGCAAGTGTACCTCGATATGAAAAGATTGTTTTCTATAAGCTAAGAACAGTGAACAGTTTTAACGGGCTAGCTTCAAAATTAGTTTACAAACACTGACTACCAAAGAAAAAAAAAATCCATTCATACATCCAATCCATTAAATAATTTTATTTTTCTTTATTTCAGAGCACGAAATTCTTCCAGCTGAATGTGAAGAAACTGCAGACTTTCTCCTTATCATGGATAAATTGTTTGACTCGTTTAATGGTCACTCTTACCAAGGTGATGCAAAAATCTACAAAAGGTGCTTGAAGAAAAATTCTCCTCACTTTGGGTTGTGGAATGAACTTGTGCCCATTTTCCAATCAATGGAATTCGTAAAAGTTAACGAAAAAAATGGCACAGAAGAAATAAAGTTGGAGAAAGTGCCTTCCCTCAAGAATTGGGTTCATAATATGGAAACTTTTAAAGAAATGTGGGAATACTTGAATAAAAAACATAATGTGACAAGCTTATTAACGAGAAATTTTAACCAAGATCCTCTAGAAAATTTTTCTTGCAACATCAGGAGTAATGGAGTTCGAAATGTAAATCCAACATGCATACAGTTCACTAATGCATTTAAAACATTACTTGTCAATAATTTAAATTCGCCACACTCTTTGAGTGCTAACTGTGAACAAGATGATAATAGTGCATTACAATCGTTAAAATTTTTACTTACTAGAAAACAGGAGCCTCCCATAATTTCACAATCATATGATATTGATCAATTATTAATATTAATGGACGAAATAAAAAATAATTGCTCAAAAATACACGAAGAATCAAAAAAATATGTAGCTGGATATGTTATAAAAAAGTGTAAAACAAATATATTTAAAAAATGTAGAAAATGCAAAAGTGATTTTATAAATAATGAAGTAGACGTTAATTCTTTTATTTACGAAATTGATTATACGAAAAAGTCTTTATTTCACCCTAGTCAAAAAATTGTAAATTTATTAGACGAAATGTATTATATGATTGTGGCTTGTTTACGTGAGGCTCCTGAATCAGATTGTCTAATAGAGAAAATGAGATTTTTTATAGATTGTAATTGCAACTTTAATGTAATATCTTGTGAAAAGCATAAAGGCTCATTAATTGATTATATTAGTAATCTAGCAATAAATATAATAATTCACAGTTGGTGTAAAAATGTAAATAGAATTATAGATGGAAAAATAACGTCCTTTGACGAGACCGATCCAATTAAAGTTCAGGCATTTGATTATTATAAAACTCATAAACACAAAAAAAATAAATATAAATAATTAAATCATGCAAGTCTTTCATTGTAAAAATATGTGAATTAATTGTTAAACGACAAATTGATTAAATATGAATTTGTGGTTTTTCAATTGGCACAAAATCCTTAAATAAAATATAATATTATTAGGTTAATGCCATCTATGAGGCCAATGAGAAACTAGTAACGAGCCATCTAGTGGCCGAGGCCCCTAAACTTTTTTTTTAAATCTTGAGTTGCTTATCTATACCTAGTTTAAGTGTATTATCTATGGTTTTCGACCGACCGGGCTGCTTTAAGGACGTGTAGGTACTACCTATTTTTGTTAAGAAAAAAAAAATGGATTCTGATTCCGAAGAAGAAACATTGATTCTTAAAGCGACTACTGTTTGTTGCCATATACTGGTCTACAATGGTCTATAATTCTATATGAACAGTTTTTATTATTAGTTGTACCTCATCTGTAATAAGTATGTCAATGGTCAATCGACCATGCACGGTGTCGTTAATGACATTAATTATAAATTTATTTATTTATATCTGAGTATTATTTATATGTATTTATTAAAAAAAAATGTATCTATATCAGCCGGCAGTTAGCTATAGCACAACCACTACATTGCTTACTGTAGGAAGAGACGACCGTGTGTATATGATATAAATTATAAAAATAGTGTGTGTAAAATAAAACTTTTTGTCGATGTTGTTTACTTTTGTAATTCTCGTCCGTTTTCCACAAACATTCTGAATTTTAATATGTTTCAATAAATTCTGTCATTATGATTCGTCTAGGGGACACCGACATTTTAAAAACAAACACTACACTAGTGCACTCTCAATCACCGCGGACGCTGCGAGCAAAATGACGCGATTGGCTGGAACGACGATTACGATTACACACACAGGCAGTTCGGGTCGCCGGGTTGCATTTTCGTGGCTCGTCGTCAGTTAAAACTGGAGCGACGGTTCTACACTCACGATCAAATTTTGGAGAGCGCGAAAAACTGATCAGTTAAAACTGACGCGAAAAACTGATTGTCAATGCCCACCTTAAAATTTATATTCATACTAGTGACCCGCCCCGGCTTCGCATAGTTTCAAAAACTATTAGTGTTCCTCTACTATATTATGCATGTTAAACATATAAACCTTCCTCTGGAATCACTTTATTTACTAAAGAAAACCACATCAAACTCCATTGCGTAGTTTTAAAGATCTAAGCATACAGACAGCTTGAAGCAACTTTGTTTTATACTATGTAATAATGATTTAAATTATTTTAATTACCTGAGGTACTGTATCGTCCAATCTACTACTAGGTACTGGTAAGGCGGCCATCTGCTCAGCTAGAGCCATTGTCACTTCAGATTCTACTGTTACTTCTACCCATAATGTATCTGTAGAAAAATATACAACAAGAAGATCAGTTTTTACCACAATAATTTTTCTTATCATTTTATACATGCAATACATTTTATAAACATTATTATTGAATATTGTTAAAAATTTACCTCCAATTTGTTCCCCTTTATCTGAAATCAAATGGAAGTAGCCTCGGTGTACACCGGCAACACTTGGTGCTAACAGTTTCATGCTAACGTTTGTGGAATGTCCGGGAAGCAAAGGTGGTACATAAAGTGGTACTGCTCCCAAAGGTTCACCACCCGCTTGAATTAACCTACAGCTACCCGGCCATGCCTCAGTTCCTGTGTTAGCAATACTCCAATTTTGTTCAAAACTGTAATCAAATACTGATAAATTATATGAATATTGTCAAAACTAAAAAATTATCTAAAGTTTTTTTGCACAAAAGTTTACATTTATATGAACTTTGGTAACATAATTATGTTTTCCAAGTAAAATTCATTATAATATAATAGAAAGAGAGAAATAAATAAACAAGTCTCATTCCACAGCCCTCAGTAGAGGAAATCCTGTATTGAAGATTTGGAGGCACTACATTATGTGCAAATCACTTCAAATATCTGTATAGTCTACTAGTACTACAATGTTTGTGATGGGTATTGATGAGCCTTGTTAGCAAATATATTATCAATTTTTCATCATAAATTCATTAATATCACGGTTTTCATAGAGGTATTAAGACCATCTCTGTGTATTGCTGAATATGTTGGTGTAACTACAACCCATCATGACGTCACGTAGGCCAAATTCTACACTTGCTTCAGCCTGTAATATCTCACAGCTGGGCATAGGTCTCTTCCCATGTAGGAGAAGGATTAGAGCTTAATCCACCACGCTACTCTAATGCGGGCAGCTCTCCAAGGCACAGTGGGGAGACCCACAAGGACTGCACAAACGACCAGACCACGGCAATCATCATTCATTAAATTCTACACATCATTTGTAAAATAAAATAGTTTAACGAAGGCAAGAATATTAATATTATCCTATTGCAAAGCTTTCTCATCTTATATTTATACACCTAAAGTTCCTAAGTTTCCTAAATAAAATAAAATAAAAATACATAGATTACTCAGGAGAATACTAATTCTGTGGAATGAATAGTAGAAATGATTGGGCATATTGGAAATGATGGGCAAGTCTTAGTCTTACTTTTAGATCGCTTGGTTCACTTATAAACTATTATTAAAATATTGTGTATCCTAATAAATAATACCAAGCAACCAATACCATGAAATTTTTGATGTGCAACATCTATAGGCGAGGTTAAATCTGATGGTTTGCATAGCGATACAGGCCCTGGGCGACGCTACATGATGGAATATAATTATGTTCTATAACTATACTATTAATAATTGAATAGTCGCAATTTTAAAGAAATTTTTGTATATAAAGAAAATAAATGTTAATTAAATAAACTCATCATTTTCGGGCGAAAATCCGTTATATTGTATTTTCTTATCATGCCATATTTAGTTTCTGTCATACTTTTATGTCTATTAAGGTGATAGACGTGCGAGTAAGTTCGCGAACTTGTGGCTCGACGACCTTTTTCGCTAGTGTGTCACCCTAAAGGGCCTGATAGACGTGCGAACTTAAAGTACGCGGTTTTTAAGATCGCGTACTTACTCGGCTCGACGTCGGTGACACACGTGAAGCTTAGTCATTCTGTATTGCGATGTTGCCGAGAGAAGAAGCTTTGTGTTATTTAGGGATTATATCGTAGCACTTATCGAATTGTATCGTATTACGGAATTTAGGATATTAATTTAAAGACCTAAGAGATGGTTAATTAAACGTGACATCTAAGAAACATATCAATTATGGTAATATTTATTATATAGTTTTAGGAAGAAATTATATCCCATATTAATAATCTATAAGTATAAATAATTCAATGATAAATAATCTACAGTTAATATTAAAAATATTGTATCGAAGCATATTAATATTTAATATTTGCACACTGTAAGGTAGAACATGTTTGGACTATATTAATGTTAATCTTGTACAACTTCGACGCCATGTTCTTGCAAATAAACAATTATTATTATTATTATATTATTATTTCATTTTAAAAACCAAAAAAAGACGAAGTTCTGAAATAATTCATTTTGAGTAATTTCTCAACCAAAAGTAATAAAAATTACAAATACCTACACTACAAGCATTCCTCATCCACGGACTAGCGAAACATAATTGTTTTTAAAAAAACCGTCTTCAATTACATCGACAAGTAGACGAAAAAACAGTCTCGTAAATAGGCATTATTAGATATAACCCAAAAATTACTTATTAGATCCCAATCAAATGGAAAGGGAACACAAGACATACCAAACCTTTTGATTAAAACAGAAATCAAGGAAATCGGTCCACCCAGTCAAAAGTTCTAAGGTTTCTTAATCGAATTGAGAACCTGCACCTTTTTTGGAAGTCAGTTAAAATTGGCGGTGATCCGACTCTACTACGGACCACGTCCACGGACCGGCGAAACATAATCGTTTAAAAAAAATCAACTTCAATTAAATTGACAAGTAACGCGTAGGTAGAGGAAAAAACAGCCAAGTAAATACGCATTATTAAAATAACATATAAATAATTAACCCAATAACTACTTGTTAGATCGCAATCAAATTTAAATGGGACCACACAACACACACCAACTTTTGATTAAAACAAAACTCATGGAAATCGGCCCACCCAGTCAAAAGTTCTGAGGTAACATACATGTACAATTGAATTGAGAGCCTCCTCCTTTTTTGGAAGTCGGTTAAAATTGGTAGCTCGCGGCTCGCAGTGCTGCCACACGTAAGAGCAGATGCGGATTACGAGCAAAATTTCAATTTGTTGGATCGCCAACCAACTTACTCGCACGTCTATCACCCCCTTTACTTGTTCAAAATAATAAGGATGTTTCACATTTGCCAGCTGTCACATGGCAGCTCACATTTTAGTCCTCAAAAAGGTAGAATATTTTAAGTTTAGACAATGATAATTATTTTGTAGGGTATATGTAAAAACACAGATTAATTTTTTTTTACTTTATAAAGTTGATCATAATAACCAAAGGTAATTCAAATAATGTGGGCTTTTGACCCAATAATTTCTTAAACTTTATTGCAGAGTTTTTTTATTAATGGTTTTTGTATTCTTAGGGCATGCAATTATTAACCCCATAGTGGAAGAAAACTTTGTATTAACTACCTAATGAGGTCAAATATAACAACATGTATATAATATGCACAATGTTCTTTTTGTCAGATTGTAGTTTTTAATATGATAATAAACTGAAATTGTTACATCATTAAAATAAAACATTAAGAATTACTAAATTTTCTACTTGACATTGGCAAAATCATCTGTGCTCATTTGGCACTCTTGAAAGCCATTAACTCTAAAGAAGGAAGAAGACTTACTAAGTTGATGGTCCAACTGCAGATTCTTGATTTTGAGCTGCTTTCAATGACATTGATGGAAGCTTTGTAGGTATACTATAATCTAAATAACAACATATTGCTGCTTGCAAATTCCTGAAATTATTTAAAAATATTAATGCTTACTGAACCTTAAATGAAATAGAAATGTTAAAGTAACAATTTACCAATTGCTCATATCCAAGAAAAAACTAGCTGTATTATAGTTCAAAGTGGGACCTAAAAGTCTCTGCATTTGACTTATGAGCTCTTCTCTATCAGTAGTGTTCATACAACTAAACTGCAGGAGGAGGTTTTGATCTATCTCTCCAAGATTCTGACTTATCTCGCCAGCTGAACCGTCAACATCCATTATGCTTAAAACTAAATCACAGGCACTTTCAGCAATTCTTTTAACACTTAACTATTAACATTCCCTTTGTTTATATTCGTCAGCTGACTTCATCCGAAATAAGTAATAGCAAGAAAAAATTAATATTGCTGTTGGCACTTGCGGTTAAAATTTTACATATATATCACTTTTACTATCAAATTAATGGCCTACTATGTCGCATTATTTATTTTGAAAAAATGAACGAATAAAATTGATTATGATCACTGACCATCTGGAACTGTCATGTCAACCAAAGAGTATATATCGGCTACGTTCCACTTAATGCCGCTGAAATTGCCGTTGCACCAACGTAAAAAACTAAAAACGCCGCGGGCGTTGTAGGCGAATTTTATGGGTGGAACCGTGAAACAGCATATCGGAGCGCTATGTGCTCGCAACATGGTGGCATGATTAAAACATGCAGCTTTGGGGGCTATATTAGAATATTTTGCATGGACTGGAGTAAAATTGAATTAAACATGTATTCCCGTGAATTTATAGATGCGTTATTGGGGAAACGAATGAGATCATAGCCGCATTACACTAAGCGACCGCAACGCCCATTCTATCGTTTCACGTAATCGTCGTGGTCATCAAGGTCATCAAGGATCGCGAACATTGACGTCATCTATGACGTCAACCGATCGCTCACATGATCACGATTCACGAGCCTTAGATGGAACGCTGGAAAGGACATTACAATGCAATCGTTGCGGTCGTTTAGTGGAACGCACCCTTAAATTTTAACACGCGAATTTGGACAGGTTATCATGCTTTTATTTGAAAATACATTTTATGCAAATGTTTTTATTAAATAATACTAATTATCCACTTTGCCCTTTTATGATTAATAAATGTGAAAAGTGTATAAAATATTTCTACTGTTAAAGTAATTCTTAAAATTAGTAAAAACAGAAACTTAACTTTAGTTTTTAATATGGATCAGCAGGAACAAGATTTAAAAAAAATATATGCTTGTCCATTTTCTGGATGCACTTCAGTGTTTAATAGACCGTACAGATTAGAACAGCATCAATTAGTGCATATAAATTTCGTAAGTATATTCTTAGTTTCCATAATATAGATTAGAATGTAATTTATACATATAACATTAATTTTACATTTTGATAAATTTATGTTATATACTTTTTGATCATATGACTTAAATTCATTTTTAATTGTAATTTAATGGTTTTGAATTCTTAATAACATAAATAAATATTACTCCTTTTACTTTTTAGAAACCCTTTGCGTGCCCTGAACCAAACTGTTCTAAGACATATACAAACAAAAGTCACTTAGACCGGCACATCAAAAGTGCGCATAAAGAAATTGAAACTGATTTCATTTACAGGTATGTGACTCTGAGAATAAATAAAAATACATTTTTGTTTGGATATTCACTTCAACTTTTATATCTTAAGTCTAGTTTACACTTTGATTAGTGTGAGTGCAGGTGTTTAGTAAATGTGAGCGTGAGTCCTTAGGGCTAAACTATTTTTAATATAATATCAAAAATCTACCATTCCAGCGGGATTAAACCTGCATCTCCAACTGACCGTGTCTATGCTTTAGCCAATTGAGCTATGGAACGATGTACCTGTTAGAACGAAATTTTTGATATGATGATTTTATATACGGTTCTAAGCGACCGTGGCGCCGTCTATAGCGAGTTCTTTATAAAACTCGCAACTATTCAAAGTTTCATATTACAATGAAAATCTTTCGACAGGAGACGACTCCATGCTATTTTTAGTTCGTAAGATTTATTTTTGCATTACCCAGACATTAGGGAATTCTAGGGTCGGAGATGCAGGTTCGATACCTGCTGGAACGGTCGATTTTAATATGATATTCAAAAATGTTTAGAATTCCCAATGCGTCGATTTTGATAAGATATTAAAAATTGTTTAGAATTTCATAATGTGTGGGTAACACAAAAATAAATCCTTGGTGCTAGTTGTGTCCAATACTGTTTAGGTCCTGCGCTTAGTAAAATTCATTTGTTGGGCGTCGAACAGCTATTAGTATGGCCTGGATTATATTTAGGGTCTTTAAAATTATAAAGACATTCATGATTTAGATACTCCTGTACAAATTTATAGGTCCTATCTTCAGTCCTCTTTAATATTTTTCCTTTCTATGTAGTATTTATTCCAAATAATGTAACAACAATGCTAAAAAACAGAGTGTGAGTGTCGTCCGTGTAACAATGCTAAACACTAATATCTAAACAAGCATGTCCAAACGTATTTAGCCAGATAAGTTGCGAGTCAAGGGGAAGCAAGGGTATGTGGAATGGGGTTACTCACAAAAAAAATGGAACATGTTTCTATTCACTTGACTACGCTGATTACTAATCACTCGTACTAACCAGCTGCAGTCCAAAAGTGTTTATTGCTTATACAATAATATTTATGTATAAACATTTAATTATTATTCAATTGTTTAAAGTAAAAAAAAAAATTGTTTTAGCTGTCCAAAATGTATGAAAAAGTATGCAAACAGACAAAATTTGAAAAGGCATATAAAAGTTAGCCACATTGAAAACAACAAGCCATTTTCATGTGATATGTGCAGAGTTAACTTCAAGAAAAAACATCAACTACGAGCTCACATGCATGTACACAATGGAATAAAATCATTTAGGTGAGCATAAATATACTTCACATTTCATTTTTAAAACTCCTAAAGCCTACTTAGGTAAAAAAAAATGGTTTAATTATTTATTTTTGACAATTGCTCTGGTGTAGTGTTCCGTCTGTCATGTCAGCACCTAAAAACTGGTGGTTGTGGGTTTGATTCCCGCTCTGAGTGGTTATTTGTACTTATATGTATATATAATTTTTTTTTTGGTTTTTATTCGTGCAATCGTCTGATAGGCTATGAGTAGATGCGGTGTCGGTCCATCAACTCCCATCGAAGTTCAGCCCTTTAATGTGTTACAGCTTATCTGGTTGACCGGCCATTTTCATCGTCGAATATAGACATATTCGCCGCTACAATTAAACTTAAACTCTGTGGACCTGTTCTACGGTTGAGTGTTCTTTCCGGAATTCGAACTGGTTCGGTTAGGAACGATACGATTTTGCAATAGGAACTTGCTAAATCTCTGCAGAAAACATTTTTCAAAGAGCTTTGACATAGTTTGCAATAAACTAATAGGCCTGTGGGTAGTGATTTCATGTGAAGGTTCGCCAGGTTTGTGTATCATTGTAACCAGAGAGATTTTGCAGAGTTCTGGGAAGTGTCCCACTCTCATGATGGCGTTAAACCGCACGGTTAGGTAGACTATACCTTTACGTGTTGGTTCTTCAAGGACCCTTTTATCGATGAGGTCGTAACCCGGAGCCTTGTTGTTCGCTAGAGATTTGATTTGCCGGGCTATTTCTCGCGGCGTAACCAACTTTAGATGACGTCAATGATCAAAGAAGAATCAATGTCCGACATCATGCATAAGGTCCTCTATTATTCGGCTTTAACACTTCGGTTAGATGTTTTGCGAAGGTTTCCGCTTTGGTTTGCGTGGTCCTAGCCCCGTCTTGCTTCCGTAGAGGAGACTTATAGTGCAATGGTCTATAAAAGATTTTGCAAGCTCTGCACAGCTAATAGATAGTAGCTGTGAGATTTCCTATTTATGGATGCACAGTTTCATCATTGGCCTCCGTTATTACGATCTTTAACTCTGCTTGCTCTATTGAGGGATCTTTTATCACTTGTGTGTCTGCTTGTATGCCATACATGTCGTAGCCTCCTTTTCTCCTTTATGTTTGCCCTTACTTCTTCAGAGTAGAAATATACAGTCTCATTTGACTGACCAAAGATGCTGTAGTTCTGAACCTTAATCTAGACTATTTATAAGACATAAATGTCTACTTTTGGCAAATTTAACCTTCTTCTCCCCAAAAAATATGTACTGTAAACGAACACCCACCCACTTTTTAAATTAAAAAGTATATGTTCTGTTTATTGTTAAATTATTAATAGATTTTATTTTGTTATAGATGTCCATACTGTGATAAAGAATTTGTTACTTTATATGAGAAGAAAAAGCACATGAGAAATCATAAAACGTATTTGTGTGAACATTGTGATATTAAGTTTAATCGTTGGACGGAACTCACAACTCATAAAAGAAAGGAACATCAGTCCGGTAATAACACAATACATTATGTACCGACTAATATTATATATTAGATGAAATATATTTTAATTCAATTTCTATTTTTAATTCACTTGTTCTAAAATGTTCTTATTCAATGTGAAAAAGATTTTAGATTAACATGGTTACTTCTATTACTAAAACTATACGAAAACGGGATATTAACCATGTTTTTTAACCGACTTCAAAAAAAGAAGGAGGTTACTCAATTTGACCGTAGGTATATATATATATATATTTTTTGTATGTCTGTTCGGGGATAACTTCGTCGTTTATAAACCAATTTTGATAATTCTTTTTTTGTTGGAAAGGAGATATCCCAGGTGTGGTACCATGATAAGGAAACCAGGATCTGATGATGGGATCCCAGAGAAATCGAGGGAAACTCTCGAAAATCCGCATATCTTTTTACTGGGTTTACCAATTTTGATGATTTTAAATTTAATCGAAAGCCGATGTTTATCATGCGGTCACATTTAAATTTCATCGAGATCTGATTACAGCTTTTGGAGTAATCTTTGATAATGCGTATTTACTTGACTATTTTTTCGTCTACCTACGTAGTATTACTTGTCGATATAATTGAAGTCGTTTTTTTTTTCGTTAGCCGGCAAACACAATTATTTACTTTCATTTTGCGGAGCTCGATATTTCGACATAACTGCGAATGTCTTGTTCACAAGACCTAAATTTGCGGATAAATATTGACGGCTTTAGCAGTGTCCATATCGAACTACCGCCTATACCTCATACATTTGATGCGTAAGCACTGGTCACCACTACCATTGTCACTTTCACCCTTACCATTGTCCCTTGCTTTACGGACATTCGACACTCAACCCCGTGTTTTACAGATGAAACTCACCTTATCTGTATAGAAGGAATAAAGAAAAAAGAAATATCTGTAAGAATAGTTTTAGTGAAAAAGATTTTTCGTTGCAGCTAGTTTTTCATTAAAAATTGAATCCACCACGCTGCTCCAATGCGGGTTGGCGGATATATTCCCTACTAGAAGTGACGATCGCTATCGGGTGTACACGATAACAACTGGTACCTACGACTTAACGTGCTCTCTGAGACGCGGTGGGGAGACCCACAAGGACTGCACAAACATCCAGACCACGGCAAACATTTGTATGGCTAATACAAATGCTTACCATGTGCGGGGAGCGAACCCGCAACCGCCAGTGCAACAACCACAAACCAGTGCTGTGACGGTTGCGCCAACGCGTCATCAATATTGAGTCTTGCAGTATTTTATAAAACAGATAACGAAAATGTACGAATATCTTGTAATTAATCTGGCGTCTAATGTATTATTTTGTGTTTAATTATTAAGTCAATTTTAAATGTTTCGAATAAAAAAATAAGTTAAATATATTTTCTCCTCAGAATACATATGCCATGAATGTGGGAAACTTTACAGAAAAAGATCACATATCATACGACATCTTAAAAAACATTTCCCCAGTAGAAGAAAAACATTTTCTTGTCCTTACGAAAGTTGTAACAGGTGAGTGAAAAAAAATCATGTTCACAAAATTTATTCATATTTTTTTAAAATAAGGCATTTGTATAAAATCCATTTGGCGTAACATTGTAATTTGTAGATTAAATTTTTCATTGTTCTAAAATTTTGGTTTTCACCAAAATTTATGGCAGATTATCAACCTGTTATTAGTACTTAACGTTAGACTTTATTCAGGGAGTGTCTTTAATATTATATTCCAATTACAAAATAATATAAAATTACGTAACTTTTCAGGAAATATTCACGTAACAGCAATTTACAACAACATATAAGGATAAAACACCTAGGTCTTACCTTTGATTGTTCAACTTGTGGAGCTAAATTGTCAACAAAGGTAACACTTTCATTTATTTTTCTGTATTGTTTTGGTTCGTATTTTCTTATCTAAAATATGCTTTTTGCAATATTATTACGAACGTAAGAATTGGCAACATTTTTTTTTATTACTGCTTATCTTGTTATAGACCTTTGATTGAATTAATAATCCTCCTTGTTTGACCCCTTGATCATCTCGTGATCTTCAGCAAATATCAAATAATTACATTTACACTTGCACTTTATATCTGCAAACCTACAGTAGAGATGTGTTCATATGCTATGAATATTGTGAGATCTGACGGTTTGGATCTCAGTAACTTTAACTACAATATCGTACCTATATCAGAAATAAAAAAAATATCCGTATCCGTAAAAGAATCCGACGAAATAAAAGTTTCGGACAATTTCGAATTGGAGAGGAATCTAAATGATACATATTTGGTATGTTTTTATGTTTACGCGGTCAAACATACATACAGTCCGTCACACTGGTCCACGTTTTTCATACTCTTTTTATTTCTATTACTTTAACTTAACTCTTCAGTCAAAATGGCCATGAAATCCCAGATCACAGTACTCAGATTAAATAACAGTAAATAATGGTAATTATTTGCATGACCCTAGTGGTTGAGGGTAGTATCAAGTGATAACAATAAAATAGATTTGTTACGTATTCACATTTTTCTTTGAAAATTCCTTAAAACTCTGACATCCGTCAATGAAATTATTCGAAAGTAATAGTTGATACGAAAAAATTGAATTCACTAACCAATATAGTAATATTCATATTATATTCATATCCGAAAAATCACATCCATACCTTCCCATATATTGCTTTCCATATTATCTATTGTTTTACTTTATAAGCACTAATATATAATCATATATTTTCTAGTCAACTTTAAAGGAACATATGAAAAGACACACTCGACCTAAAATAATAAAGAACGTTAAAAAAACTTTAAAATCTGGTCGGAAAAAAAGAAAAGACGAAAATACAATGAAAAAATCATCTGCCCTCAAACTAGCTGGAATTAGCGAGAAGGATGTAATAGAAACGTCTATTGTACCTATCGTTGAAAAGCCTTTCGTATGTTGCTAAACAACTTCTAGAAACGTTCTAAAAATTTATATGTGTAATTATATACATATTGTAAATGTTTTTTTTTTTTTTGTATCTGTACAATTACAGAAGTTACATAAAGGTGGATTTATATTTGACTGACGTGTTTTGTCGTGTCATGACGTTTACGTTATTATGTCGTGTTTTAACGCATCAGGACAATATTTTGAATCAATACATGAGTACAGTATCGATACTTTGTATTCGATACCGTGTCCCTACTGACGCGTCATAACAAAGCACTGCCGCGCGCGCACATTAATCTGACGTGTCGTGATGGCGCCGTTTCAGCGCCCCTCGCAACCCGCTTATCTGACGCGAACCGGGATCGGTTCTGATGCGGCACATCGAAGTCATCACGATATGACACAACACATCAATGTAAACGTTGTCGTACAAAATGTATGATACCGATTCTGGTCTGATGCGACACGACACGACACGTCAGTCAAATATAAATCCGCCTTTTAAGTCAAACTTTTATCAAAATTGATAAGCAGTTTTTACAATGTGAAATTGTTATAGCAGGACTATCTGTTTGTGTATAATTATAATAAATATTGTTATGATAAAGTTCAAGTTTTTTTTTATTATTATTATTATGATTCTCTGTTTATTTTTAATTATCTTTTAAGCTGTGATTCATTTGTGTATCGTCTGCGATGTGCGCTTAGTAAGTTTTGACTATCATTATACCTACTTTACCTTGCACTAATATAATCCTGCTTTAAAGATATTATATGGATTGAATTTCAAAAATACTAAAATACGTGTTTATATACTCATATTTGTCATCCAAAACCTTGGATAAAATTTCATAAATACGTACAATATATATATATATATATATATATATATATATATATATATATATATATATATATATATATATATATATATATATATATATATATATATATATATATATATATATATATATATATATACATCCTGCTAATAACTAGGCGTCCCACATGGGCCGAAATGCATCTAAACTGGCGTCCACCTCCTTTAGACGTCCGCATATCGGACGCCACTTTTTTAATCGATGTCCCATTAGTCCTTTTGGCTCTAGCTACCTGTACAACAAAAATCGCCGGAAGGCAAAAAATCGTTGAGACACTTGCATTTGTATAACTAAAACTTCCGCGAAATTCCGCACCAACGGTGCAGCGCTAGTCTAGCGCGTATATCGACAGAGCGTATACTCTGCTAAAACTCTTCCGATACAACCGATTATTTGACGTCCTATTGCGACGTTGCCAAACTGACTGTATTTGAAGGTTTTGAAATATTCAATTAAGTCAAAACAAATCATTTAAAAACAGTTTGCCGAAGTTGCTACGCACGTGTCGCTGCTTATTTGACGCTCGGTTGCAAAATACTGCTTAAGTAGTAAAATAAAATAAAAGTACACTTAAAAGGAAAAACTGAGGCTTTAACGAATTTACGAATTGAATTTACATATTAAACGGAAAAGTGACACTATTTTGTCATAAAAATAAAAATATTTCTATAAGTTAACTAGCTGACCCGGCAAACGTTGTCTTGCCGCTAAACGCTATTTTAAAATAGGGGTTGGTGGTAGAAGGGTGAAAACATAGGGTTGTATGTATTTTTCAACGCCAAATCATAATAAAAAAAAAAAAATAATTTATCTAAAAATTAAAAATTAAATTTAGGGGTGGACTACCCTTAACATTTAGGGGGATGAAAAATAGATGTTGTTCGATTCTCATACCTACCCAATATGCACAAAAAATTTCATGAGAATCGGTCAAGCCGTTTCGGAAGAGTTTAACTACAAACACCGCGACACGAGAATTTTATATATTAGATATACATTATCTATACTTTTTTGCATGAATATGGAAGCCAGGCTGGGTAGCAGTCTTTGAATCTGAAAAAACAAAGGTTCTGTTACATTTAATACATTTTTGCAATGATTTTTTATTTGGTTACTGAGCGCCCCTACTGAAAATTTGTGTTTTTTGTTTAGTGACGGTTTGGTCATGGACGTCGAATATGTAGTGGTTCGAATAGTAGGTATACAGATTTACGACGTCCGTATATAAGGTAAGGGCTACGCAATACGTAACACATATACGGACGTTAGTTTGACGCATACTGTTATTAAGGATACGAAGTTTTTTTGCAGCTGTTCTGGCTTTTGACCCAATCCAGGCTACACGCAATGCCGTCAAAAAACTTTGGGACACTTTTAGACAATGAAAGTTTTAGAATTGCTCTCGTTCACCGGTTGGGAGCTCCACTGTGCTTTGAACACAGATCTCCGTGCGGAAAAGAGGTCGATTCTTTCGGACTACACGGCCTTTCCTGTAACAAGATTTCGGGTAGGTTTTCCCGCCACGGTTCCCTAAACGATACCATAAAAAAGCTCTTGCCACCATCGACGTTCCTGCTCTTATCGAGCCTACTGGAATTAGTCGCAATGATGGCAAGAGACCTGATGGATTGACGTTGGTTCCCTGGGAAAGGGGACGGGCGCTTTTGTGGGACGCAACCTGCGTTGACACACTTGCTCCTTCTCATGTCAGGGAAACAGCCTTAAAAGCGGGAGCCACAGCGGAAAAAGCTGAAACGACTAAACGGCACAATTATTCGTCATTAATTTCAAATTACATCTTTGTGCCATTTGCAATCGAAACACTTGGACCTTGGAGTAGCAGTGCTAAATTTTTTTTTAAATGAGATAACTCCTCGCCTTATTGCCTCCACTGGTGACAATAGGGCTGGTACATTTTTTTGCCCAGAGAATCGGCATAGCGATTCAACGAGAAAATGCTGTCAGCATTCTTGACACGATTCCACGCGGACATGATTTATACCAAAACTATCTGTAAATATTTAGTTCTTAAGTTGTGAATTGTAAATATGTATAATGTTTAATAAACTATTGTTATCCACTTAAAAAAAAATTAGAAACCTACTTAAAAGATATACTTTATATTTTATAAGTAAATATTGTTTGACGACGTTTAAATTTGCCAGACGACGACTTAGGTAAATCATTCTAGTGAAATAGAGTTAAGTAGTTAGACTATTTAGTCTGTATAAAAAATATTTTAGCCGTGAGACATTTTTATATTGAAAATGATAATAATATGTTGTTTGTAAAAGCAGGCAGCACAACTATTTGTGGCTATAAAACTTAATTAACCTATAAGATTCGTCAGCGAAGAAGAAAAAATAATATCCTCGTATTCTTGGATGCCCAGTTACCCATGTTCTAAAATTACTTGAAATCCGTTTAGCTGTTTTGGCGTGATGAAGACACAACGACACATACAAACATATAAAAAAATGTTCGATTCAGTAACCTGTATTCATAGACCGTATCACTTTTTTTAAATATCTTCAATGTACAGAAAGTATCCGTGGCAGGATAAGGGAACATTTATTATTATTCTTTGACGGTTCGCAGGAAAGTGGACATAACCTGCGAACCGTCAAAGAATACTTATAACAAATGGACACAACGATACATAATTATTTATTATATTAATATTCTGATGATGTGCTACGTCGTCAATAATTAAAATGTTAAAAGCCTAAATAAAATATATGTTGCAACTCATTAAGAGAGCTATTATAAGATGAAAAATTGGAGGTGTTCCTATGACCGTTACATGTTAAAATTTCAACGAGCGTAATAGAATTATTTCTTAAGTTAACGATAGATGATCACACCTACTAGAAAACTGGCAACGTCGCATTTCAGTTTACTTCTCACTCATTTCATCATTACTTATATAGGACGCTAAATAATCGGTGCATTAAGTGAGGCTATATGGATATATGGAGGAAGCAATAACATAAGTATCATGAAAGGGGTTCATAAATGCTTGGGCACAACTGTAAGCAGAATATTCTCAAAAAAGAAATTTAAAGAAATTGATATAACCCACGGAATTCAAAATGAAAAAAATAAGCAACATTCGCAGAAAAAACATATAAAATGTAAGCATAACTGAGGGACGTCGTAATAACGCAGTTTGTGCTTGACGCCAAAAATGTATCTGGATGTATATATATATATATATATATATATATATATATATATATATATATATATATATACTAGCTGTGCCCGCGATATATATATATATATATATATATATATACTAGCTGTGCCCGCGGCTTCGCCCGCGTTGAAATTAGTGTATCACAAAGTTTTCCCGGCAAACTTCCAGTGAAACTCTCATCAAAATCGGCTTAGCCGTTCCGTAAACCTTCCTCTTGCCAATGGTGGAGCCCTTTCTCGAATGGTGAAACCGCGTGAAAATCCGTTAGTAGATTTTGAGCGAATCGATCACATACACTTTTGGGGACTTTGTTTTATAATACACTAACTGTTACCCGCGACTACGTCCGCGTGGTTATGAAGATATGCATTACTATTAAAATGTTTAACGCAAATTATTTTTTTATTTCAGTCACTTATCGAAACGCTTATCAAACTGAGTAACTTTTTAAAAGGCACAATTTAGTATAATTTAATAGTTATTTTTATAAAACCTCTATACACCACATTTTTACTTTTATTTTCAGGCTGTTTAAGTTTCATACAAACTATCAACCCCAATTAAACCTCCTTAGCGGTGGAATATCGTAAAATCCGTTCTTAGCGGACGTCTGCTGACTATACCTCCCTGCCAAATTTTATCTTTGTCCAACCTGGATGGATAGACCATCCAGCGGTTTTTCAGTTCTCGTGATGAGTGAGTTAGTGACCTTTCTCTTTTATATATATATAGATTACGATGCATTTTTTGGACACCTCCTCACCATCTATAGAGCATATATTGTACATTTCAAGTCTCTTACTTCAAAAACATAAGACTTTCATACAAACTTTCGACCCCCGTTTTTTGGATCGATCCCCCCTTAGGGGTCGATTTTCGTAAAATTAATTCGTAGCTGTTTACACTCTATAAGAAACCTACCTGCCAAATTTCAAGTTTGTAGGTGTTATAGTTCCCGAGATTTCGTGATGAGTGAGTTAATCTACCATCCCCCGTTTTAACCCCATAAGGAAGTTACTTTCTAAAGATACATTATTTGGTCACCTTTTTACCATCTATAGAGCATAAATTTTAAATTTCAAGTATCTTACTTCAAAAACATAGGACTTTCATACAAACTTCCAACCCCCGTTTTACCCCTTTAGGGGTCGAGTTTCGTAAAATTCGTTCTTAAAAGATGTCTACACTCTATAAGGAAATTATCTATCAAATTTCAAGTTTGTAGCTGTTATAGTTCCGGAGATTTCGTGATGAGCGAGTCAACCTATCATCCCCCGTTTTAACCCCATAAGGGAGTTGATTTCTAAAGATACATTATTTAGACTCTTTCTCATCATCTATAGAGCACACGTTTTAAATTTCAAGTCTCTTACTTCAAAAACATGGGACTTTCATACAAATTTCCAACCCCCGTTTTATCCCCTTAGGGATCGAATTTCATAAAATCCGTTCTTAGCGGATGTCTACGACCTATAATGAGCCTATTTGCCAAATTTCAAGTTTTTAGGTGTCATAGTTTCGGAGGTTTCGCGATAAGTGAGTCAACCTACTATCCCCCGTTTTAGCCCCAAAAAGGAGTTGATTTCTAAAGATACATTATTTGGACACCTTTTCATCATCTATAGAGCTTACATTTTAAATTTCAAGTCTCTTACTGCAAAAACATAGGACTTTCATACAAACTTCCAACCCCCGTTTTACCCCCTTAGGGGTCGAGTTTTGTAAAACCCGTTCTTAACGAATGTCTACGCCTTCTAAGGAGCCTATCTGCCAAATTTCAAGTTTGTAGGTGTTATAGTTTCGGAGATTTCGTGATGAGTGAGTAAACCTACCATCCCCCGTTTTAACCCCAAAAGCGAGTTGATTTCTAAAGATTCATTATTTGGACACCTTCTCATCATCTATAAGGTATACATTTTAAATTTCAAGTCTCTTACTTCAAAAACATGGGACTTTCACACAAACTTCCAACCCCCGTTTTACCCCCTTAAGGGTCGAATTTCATAAAATTCGTTCTTAGCGGATGTCTACGCTCTATAAGGAGCCTTTCTGCCGAATTTCAAGTTTGTAGGTGTTATAGTTTCGGAGATTTCGTGACCAGTGAGCCAACCTACTATCCCCCGTTTTAACCCCAAAAACGGGTTGATTTCTAAAGATACATTATTTGGACACCTTTTCACCATCTATAGAACTTACATTTGAAATTTCAAGTCTCTTACTTCAAAAAACATAGGACTTTCACACAAACTTCCAACCCCCGTTTTACCCCCTTAGGGGTCGTTTCTCTTAAAATCCGTTCTTAGCGGATGTCTACGTCTTATAAGGAGCCTACCTGCCAAATTTCAAGTTTTTAAGTGTTATAGTTTCGGAGATTTCGTGATCAGTGAGTCAACCTACCATCCCCGTTTTAACCCCAAAAAGGGGTGTATTTCTAAAGATACATTATTTGGACGCCTTCTCATCATCTATAGAGCATACATTTTAAATTTCAAGTCTTTTACTTCTAAAACATAGGACTTTCATACAAACTTCCAACCCCCCGTTTTACCCCCTTAGGGGTCGAGTTTCGTAAAATCCGTTCTTAGCGGATGTCTACGCCCTATAAGGAGCCTTTCTGCCAAATTTCAAGTTTGTAGGTGTTATAGTTTCGGAGATTTCGTGATCAGTGAGTCAACGTACCATCCCCCGTTTCAACCCCAAAAAGGGGTTGATTTCTAAAGATACATTATTTGGACACTTTTTTACCATCTATAGAGCATACATTTTAAATTTCAGGTCTCTTACTTCAAAAACATAGGACTTTCATACAAACTTCCAACCCCTATTTCACCCCCTTAGGGGTCGAGTTTCGTAAAATCCGTTCTTAGCGGATGTTTACGTCCTATAAGGAGCCTACCTGCCAAATTTCAAGTTTGTAGGTGTTATAGTTTCGGAGATTTCGTGATCAGTGAGTCAACGTACCATCCCCCGTTTCAACCCCAAAAAGGGGTTGATTTCTAAAGATACATTATTTGGACACTTTTTTACCATCTATAGAGCATACATTTTAAATTTCAGGTCTCTTACTTCAAAAACATAGGACTTTCATACAAACTTCCAACCCCCATTTCACCCCCTTAGGGGTCGAGTTTCGTAAAATCCGTTCTTAGCGGATGTCTACGTCCTATAAGGAGCCTACCTGCCAAATTTCAAGTTTGTAGGTGTTATAGTTTCGGAGATTTCGTGATGAGTGACCTTTCGCTTTTATATATATTATTATAGATTATAGATATATGATATATGAGGGGTTTAGTATCAAAAACTGCAAAGTCCATTTTTTTAGAGTAGCCACATTTTTATACATATACTAACTTCATATCTTTTCCTACTAATTCGTTCTTACCGATCAAAGCAACATTAGCTTTATCCAATAGAAATTAGAGGTCAAAGAATGAAGAATGCAACAAAAACAGCAATGTCCTAATGCGGTTAAATCAAAAACAGCATTGTCCATTCGGCCAATGAGAGGCCGGCGTGTTATGCCTAAACAGTATGGCGGGTGCAAACGCAGAGAGTAATACGGTGTGACTTTTGTACCCAATAAAACAACTTTTAGAAATAGTAAATAATTGTATTTTGTTGGTTGACTATTCAATTGTTAATTATGGATAACTCGCCAATAGTTGTCGATAATAACAAATCTAGAAAACGAATCAGAGATCCCACAAAATGGAAAAGAAATTTGGAGAAATTGGAGCGGTTAGTTTAGTTTCATTTACTAATTTTGATCCTTTAATCCTGGGAAATATTATTATACCTAAAATTATTGTTTATATATATTTTATTGTTAAATAAGTCTAGATATTTTATAATATTTATGTGTATGTATGTAATTATATGTTAGAGAGAATAGAGAGAATATAAGAGAATTACCCACATTGTCCTATTATGATAAGCTCCTACCTCAAAATATAGATAGCGGAAGATGCGAACTACATGAAGAAGAAAACGAAGAAGCATTTGTCAAGAAAATTTTGATCTACCTGATGTTCGAATTTGATTAAATAATCGCAATACAGATATTTCCTTTCTAGATCCTCTATTACTTATTTCCAAAGAAAATCGCTTGACGTTCTATTGTTTTTTTTTTTATAAAATTTAAATTGATAAATTAGTAAAAGTTTTTGTTTAACAATAAATTACATCATACTTAATATTTTTAATTGCCCCTTCATAGTCATGTAATTTATAGATACTTATGTAATTTTTTAAAAAAATTCGTAAAGTATCAAACTATCTATAGAAGTTGCACTATACTAAAATAGTATAATCAATATCAGCAATGTCCATCAAAGTTTAATTCAAAACCTGCATTGTCCTCAGATTAGTTTCAAAAAACGCAAAGTCCATTGGTTTTTAGTGTTTTATTTATATTTAGGACAATAAATACATTGTTTTATAATAATTATGACTTGTATTGTTATTGTTTGGTTTATTATTTAATAAATTTGTAAAGTCTACTTTATGATGAAGGGAGGAAAACGTTTATTTCATTTTATTTAAAATCATTAACATTGGACTTAGCTGTTTTTGAAACTATACCCCTCATATATATTATATACGGCAATTTAAGCGGTCGTGCGCTCGTGGCGCTCCTGCGTCGTTAACGCAGAACGTCATAAATGGATTCAATGGCGTTGTGGGCCTTAGGTGGAACGCACCCATAGTCATTATTTTTTTGTCTTTGTTGATGGTCAGGAGTGTTACCCACCCTACTATTTTAACAGTAGATTTGCTGTTTTTACATTGATACCCCAGTTTTCTGTTTCATTCCTAATTTTTACTGTTTTTTTAAATAGCGTTCAGCATTATCACAAAATAATGTTTTGATGACCACTAAATAATTATATACAATGACAAAAGGTAATGCACCAAGAATATTGGACAAACCTAACTACCTGCAGGCAGACCAAGGAAGCTCTTCCGACGATCAACCCAGGATTGTCCCGCAAACTTCGCGGTTATGGAAGAGCCCAGCTCCGACTACTGGTCGGCGCGCTTACGGGACATGCCTTGCTTAACAAGCACTTACACAATCTAGGTGTTACAGACAGCCCCCTGTGCAGAGCGTGCCTGGAGGCAGAGGAAACGGCCTCACATATCCTGCTGGAATGCGGTGGTGTGGCGAACTACAGGGCACTACACCTTGGGACACCGAGGTTGCTCCAGGAAGTCGTCGGCAACGTGAAGGGTCTGCTAGGCTTCCTCAAGGAGCTTGGCTGGCACGAATAGTGCCCACCAGCCGATCACGCAAAAAAGGCGCATCAAGACGTTGAGTTGCGGAAAATAGCCCGTGTACAACAACAACAACAACAACGGCAATTTAAGCGGTCGTGCGCTCGTGGCGCTCCTGCGTCGTTAACGCAGAACGTCACAAATGGATTCAATGGCGTTGTGGGCCTTAGGTGGAACGCACCCATAGTCATTATTTTTTTGTCTTTGTTGATGGTCAGGAGTGTTACCCACTCTACTATTTTAACAGTAGATTTGCTGTTTTTACATTGATACCCCAGTTTTCTGTTTCATTCCTAATTTTTACTGTTTTTTTAAATAGCGTTCAGCATTATCACAAAATAATGTTTTGATGACCACTAAATAATTATATACAATGACACCAGATGGCAGTAGCTACTCTTGTCGGGATTCGAGGGAATTCCCCGACCAGTCTTATATGTGATTTACATCAATATTTTATACGCGGGGAAATGGTGTACAAAATTCTCCAAAACGTATTTTTCGGATATTTTAAAACATTTCAAGCATTCACAAATGTAAAGGAAAGATTATTTTCTGCTACAAATATTATGAAAACTAAATTACGCATTAAAATATCGACCTTACACAAGAACTCTTCAAATGAGTAGCAATCGGTTAAATCCGAAATAACTGATTGCTACTCATTTGAAGGCACATAAAGAAATTTAACAACAATATGCATGATTTTAAGAAGGGAATAGGCCAAATTTTCATAAATAGTTTTAGATTAATCTTTATGAATACTTATTTCCATAAAAAATAAAATTTTATTTATTTATAGCTTTTTAGATAGGTACTCTTATTCATCTTTTAATATTGTTTGCTTAAAAATCCCGCCAAAACGCCACGGTATGTCATCTGAGAGCACGTGACGTCATTCGAGGAATAACAATGGACGCGTTCCACCTAAGGCCCGCAACGCCCGCGATCATGACCGCTAAAATTGTCGTTCCACTAACGTAAAAACGCCGCGAACGTTGTGGGCGAATTTTATAAGTTGAGCACATATTTGGACGCTGTTAAATGTCAGGCGTCAGCAATATGGCGGCATGGTGAAAACATGATGAGGACGTCGCGGAAGCTTAGTGGAACGTGGCCAATCCTCTCGCTTCAGTCTGTAATATCCCACTACTGGGCATAGGCCTCTTTCCCCATGTGGAGAAGGATCAGAGCTTAATCCACCACGCTGCTCCAATGCGGGTTAGGTTAGGATAGGATATATTCCCTACTATGAGTAACGATTGCTATCAGGTGTACATGATAACAACCGGGACCGACGGCTTAACGTGCTCTCCGAGGCACGATGGGGAGACCCACAAGGACTGCACAAACACCCAGACCACGGCAAACACCTGTATGGCCAATACAAATGTTTGTCATGTGCGGGGATCGAACCCGCAACCGCCAGCGCAACAGGTACAATCCATGGCTGTAACCGTTGCGCCAACGCGGCGTCGATATTTAAATTTCAGTATCGAACTATTGATATATCGTCCAAAAAAGTATTAGTAGTTTAGTAATAAATATTGATATTTCTAAATAATAATATCGATATTTCGATATATCGGTATATCGATATTTTATCAACAGTCCTACCTCAAAGCCAAAGTATTACTATACTCTGTGCTCAAAGCCAAAGTTACGTTCAACTTTTCTTTTTATGGTTTTGTTATCACTGATTAGTACCTACAATGATTAGTTTCTTTTTTAAGTAGATAGTTAATTCTACGTTTAAAAATAATTATTATGAAATGAAGTAAAAGGCAGTAATAAGGTTCGCTTATTTCGTTTTACGATAAAGGCAGCTAGTTTCATACAGTAAAATTATTTAAATTTCTAAAAACAATGACGTTAAATTTAAACATATTTACTTTGAACTGTTGGTAAGTATAATATTATAATTTATAATGTTATCTAGTATACCAGATGCTGTAAAACTAAGTTAAATGTAATTTTAGGGGAATTCCAATTGTTTCCAAGAACCGAAAAGACAGGATAGAAGCAATAGCCAAATACTTAGTAAATGCCTCTCATAACATTGTCTGTTTGCAAGAGATTTGGAGTGAGAAAGATTATTTATATTTAAAAAAGCAGCTACAAAATTATCTTCCGTTTAGCCATTACTTCTACAGGTTAGTTTCAGCAATAGTTCAATTGCCTTTTAACTCTTTAATGTAATAAAATATTTACTAATGAAACTTTTACTTTTAAAATGAATTTAAATTCATTTAGTAAATATTAGTGTCCCCTACACTATCTTAGGGTAAAAAATACTGCAAAGTCTATAAAGATAGTTCTTTATTGAATACAAAACCTATATGTGAGAGACTACTATAAGAATGATACCTTTGTTATCACAACAGACAAAATTGTTAGAAAGCGAACCGATGTCATATTTAAAATATTTTATTTTCAAATTAATAATTCTTTACCAGGTATTTAGTTAACAAAACCACAGGTAATCCAACAGGTAGAATAATATATGGTATAATAAAATATATGGTCTTTTAAAATTGATTTAAAAAATATCCAAACTTTTAGTGGAGTCCTTGGTTCTGGTCTGTGTGTGTTCTCAAAATGGATGATACAAGATGTTTTCTTCCATCAATGGCCACTCAATGGATATATTCATAAAATACACCACGGAGATTGGTTTGGAGGAAAGGGGGTCGGCTTGTGCAGAATCAAATGTAACAATAGGCTTATTAATGTCTATTGCACACATGTAAGCATAATCCATACCAATATTATAAAGCTAAAGCGTTTGTTTGTTTGTTTGAACGCGCTAATCTCTGGAACTACTGGTCCAATTTGAAAAAGTCTTTCAGTGTTAGATAGCCCATTTATCGAGAAATGCTAGGCTATATATCATCATGCTAAGATCAATAGGAGCAGAGCACCAATGAAGAATATTTCAAAATCGGGTTTTATTCCTTTTGAGAGCTTCCCCAGTTAACCCAAAGAAAATGTTTCATGCGGACGAAATCGTGGGCAGAAGCTTGTTTTAGAATATTTCAAAGATTATTATAAAACTAGAAACATAATACATAGGTATATGAAAAAATGTCTTAATTTTACCTTCTCTTATATATCGATCTGCTTCTTATGGTTATCATTTTTGATATTATTTTATGTTAAAAATATTTCTTTATTGTAGTTGCATGCAGAGTATAATGAAGATGATATATATTTAGCACATAGAGTATTACAAGCATATACAACTGCAGAATTTGTTAATCTAACTACATCTCCAGCTGACGTGTCCATACTTGCTGGTGATTTAAACACTGCGCCTGGTGACTTATCATATAGGTAATATATTATATTATTACAAGAAGAATATGAAATTATATACTTTTTGTTTAGTGTGAAACTTCTTAGAAAGTAATTAATGAGAATATTTAATATTTTTTTCAGATTAATTACTCATGTTCCAATGCTTATTGATCCCTGCCGTTTAGAATGTAAAAATAATGACAGCATTGATAAATTTTTAGGAACTTGTGATAATATTAACAATAGTTATTCTGATCCCAAGCTTGTGAAAGTTTGTCCGCAAGGCAAAAGAATAGATCACATTCTGTTTCATGTTAATCCTTCCTTGGAGGTAAATAGTTTAATTTTTAATCAAGTGAATAAGATTGTGCTTATCTTTGTTTAGATTTTTTATTCATATTATTTTTAATTTTTTTGACCAACTTCAAGAAATTTAATAAATTAAAAATTTTGAGTTCAGTTTTTTTAGAGTAATAAAAATAACTGTAATTAAGTCAATAATATTATTTTTCTTGTCATTTAAGGCTGAGGTGGTTAATTTTGGCAACCCACTAGAACATCGAGTTCCTGGCAAACAATTTTCATATTCTGATCATAATGCTGTCAACTTGGAATTAAGAATTACACCATCGACCAATCAAATAAACCAAAGACAATTAAGCATGGAAGAGCATCTTCATGATACCATACAAGAAGCGATTAATGTTTGTAAAGAAGCAACTGTAACAATTGCAAAGTCAAAAAAAATATTTATAACAACTGGAGGCCTTATTTTTATGTTCTTATTAGGTTCTGTAGATTTTTGGCCGAATAACATATTTTCTGATATATTTAAAATCATAATAACTGGTATTAGCTTCTACTACATTATCATGGGAACACTGTGGAATAGAATTGAAATGAATAGTTTGAAAGCTGGTTTAACTGCTCTAGAAAATTTCTACAAAAGTAGAAATGATGATCTAATAAATAAATAATAATATTGCATATCTCAGTTTATTTAATTGAATTTAATTGTTCAAGAGGAGAAATTAGAAAATAATTATATAAACTTAATAAGACCATAAACATTTTGAATATCATATCAAAAATTGACCGCTCCAGCGGGATTCGAACCCGCGTCTCCGACTGACCGTGTCGGCGCTCTAGCCAATTAAGCTAATTAATAAGACCATTAAAATAAAAGACACTCCTTAAATCTTATCAGCAAAACAATATCTATCAGTATTTTTAAACATAAGTAGAATTAGTATAATTATATCATATCATATCAAATGTTATGTAAAAAGTATGCATTAGTCTTTTGATGTATTTAACAAACATTCCATTTCAAAGGTAATAATAATTTATATAAAATATTATTATAGACTAAATTAATTATTTCTTTTGATAATGAAAATAAAATTCATTATTTTATACATGAAATATATTAATATAATTCTATTTTAAAAAAATTCGTGAGGAATTTATAATTAATTTTATTAAGGCCCTCATCATTAGTCATCATCATCAGTTCAGCCTATTGCAGTCCACTGCTGAACGTAGGCCTCCCCAAGTTCGCGCCAGACATACCGGTTATCTGCAATCCTCATCCAGCCCACATCGGCAATCTTACGAAGATCGTCGGTCCAACGGGCCAGAGGGCGTCCCACACTGTGTTTGCCAAGACGCGGTCTCCACTCTAGGACCCGTCTACTCCAACGGCCATCGGTCCTACGACACATGACCAGCCCACTGCCATTTCAACTTGCTAATTCTGTGGGCTATGGCGGTTACTTTCGTTCTCTCGCGGATAGTCTCATTTCTAATCCTGCCTTTGAGAGAGACCCCAAGCATAGCCTGTTCCATTGCACGTTGAGCGACTTTAAACTTGTGGCCCAGTCCCTTCACCAGTGTCCACGTTTCGGCTTCGTATGTTAACACAGGCACGACGCATTGCTTGACGAATTTTGTCTTCAAGCATTGCGTAATCTTCGAGGTGAAGACTCGACGAAGCTAACTATTAAGGCCCTATTTTTGTAAAATTAAATACTCGGCTCAGGTCAGAATAATTATAATCTTGTGTGATATGAATGCTTAAGCCATTTAAATGTGTGTATATTTTAAAATATTTTCATAATAATAGTTATCAGTTTCTAAATATGTGTTTTATTTTGATTATTGTCTTTAATATTCATTTTATTCACAGAATCTATTATCGGAATAGTCAAACTCGCATTTACAATATTGTTTAACGTCAGTATTATGACATTTTTTTCAAAACGGAACAAAAACGATTTTATTTAGAAATATTATTTATTTATGAAACTTAACAAATACAATGAAAATAAATCAATAGGTATCACATTTTATGATTAATGTTTATTTATTTACTTACTTATCATAAGTGCTTATACATATAGGTATACTAATTGTAATTTTTCAGATAAAAGCATAATTGTAATTGTATTTTTATAATTTTAAATGTGCTTAAGATCCGATTCAAACTTTAAAACCGATCTGAATATATTGGAATATGTGGTGAAGAACACAATATAACTGGAATGTGGGAAAATGTGAGGACAAAAGACAGTGCTAGCCTTTTATACCTATTCATGCTTAACAGAAACTTAATGCGTTAATGTTCATTTGGTTTAAGATTTGGTTTTTAGTTAAAATTATGGATTATTTTGTTATTTTTGAAGTACTAATTTTTTTTACATTATTTTTGTTAACCACTGGTTTGGTTATTTTTAAAATTTATATATTTTCTAAATACTAAATTTTTTTTTTTTTGTATTTTTAAAAGGTCAAGAAAATAAAAATAATATAATTATCAGTAAAGATACTTTAAAAGATGTCCAAGGTAAGTTTTGGCGTTTATTCAGACCAGACTGTAAATTTGAATCGCACAATACTAATTATCGTTGAAGCATCAAACTGTACTGTCAATTTTATTATATAGGTACTCTTTTATCACGTACAAAATATCGTATTTCGTTCGAAAGATTTATTGTTAAAATGTGTGATACTGAGAGTAATAAAAATAAAGTGTGCAAAGAGCACAGTAATCAAAAACTAACATAAGTAAAAAGCGGACAATTTCAATAACTATGCTAAAACAAATGAAGCGCATATAGTGTACTCAAATAGATCTTCTCAAATAAATCACAGGGATAATTAAACATAATCCTTTTTAAATAAATTACAAAAGTTCAACATTTTTATATTATACTTTACATGTAATAATATCTTATTAACTTTACGAATTTGTACTCATTTAAATTTTAAATTTTAGACAAGAAAAAAACTTTTAGATGGAAATTACTACCTATTTACAAATTAAGACTTTAAAGAAAAAAAAAAGTAATTGCTTTATAATATAATATACGTAATTTCATAACGGCTTTAACCTTTTGGGTACGTATAATATATAATACGAAATCTTGTCTATTACAAATGCAATAAGTTAACTTTAAATCATTCATATCTATTATGTACTTATTTTTTAAATCGATTATATATTATTATGTGTAAAATAATTCCTTTACAGTATCACATACATAGCTCATGCCATTGGATCTATGTTATTTCTTTCATCTCTATCAATTAATGGTTCAGTCTCTGGGTTCATTGGACTGGTCATAGTGTTTTCTATAGAACCATATATTGTAGGTCGTACTTCTACAGAAGGTGGTTCAGTTGCTTCAACAGTCAAGTTTGGTGCAGAGCTTGATGATACAGGTTCTCCGACTAATCTTGAACTTTCATCGCAACCCCTTGCCATATGATACATGGATTTACCACGCAATCTTCGACTAAAGGAACTTCCTGTGGAAAAACAGAATAAATTTAATCAATAGTCAAGGCCGATACTGCAGACCGAGGCGACTCAGTTGGTAAAACCCTAGAATTACAACCAACAAATGCTATTGTAACCACTGAAATTCTGAGTGCTTCATTATTTTTTAATTATTAAGTATTCAGCAGTGAAACACAACGTCTCGAGGAAATCGTTCCTTTATTTTTCAGAAGACATTTTTGAGATTCTAACATGACCTACATCTGAAAAACCGCAGGTCTTTATCCGCAGGACTTGTTAGTTATTTATTTTTTAGTAGAATATGACAGGGCTAGCTTCTAACCTGAAGTCGTGCTTCGTCCGAATACGTTGATTTCAAAATGATACCTAAGGGGTCGTCCATTAATCACGTGAGGCTCGAAGGAGGGGGGGGGGGCAACTTCACGAGATATCACATTGAGATATTACGTTATTTTTCGTTAATCGTGCGATTTCTAAACCATAAAAACAACCAAAAATCCTGATGCCTATCTAGAAATTTGTATCACAATGCTTAATTTTTCAAAAATTAATCAGATGATACTTGCATTTAAATACAATATTTTGAGAATTATAATTTACTTTACAGATTAAAATACACGTGATTTCTTGGTATGGGAAGGTGGGGAATATCACCAAGGCGGGTAGGGGGTCCAAAAAGTTTTTAAAAAAACATAACGTGATTAATAGACGACCCCTTAAAGGTAAATTCATTCCACAAGCACAAAAATGGTGCAAAAAATAATTTTGTTAAAATTGTTTAGAAGAATTCAACACGAAAACTTTTACATACAGAATATGAATTGTGCAAGAAACAAGTTAAATAGGTACCTAATTAATTTTTTACAGTGTAGTATAAGTAAGTTTCAAAACTCATTTAAACATACCAACTACGCCTAGATGCTCAGATATATCTCTCTTTACGTCGGATACATCCCACATGGCCAGGAAAGATCCAAGGCACGATGGTGATGGATCAAGCGGAGACACAAAAGGTTTATAAGAGAAACTATAGTGGTGTGCAATCGCCGCTAAGAACATCTCTATGCAAATAAGGAAGTCCTGAAAATTAAAATATTTGGAAAATTACGTCTTACTTAGCAATCCTACTTTCACCCACTGTGATTTTTTTTTTTAGATTAATTGACGTTTTTGACTACTTTGCTACTGCCATATATAATAGGTAAGCTCCGTTTTTAAAAATGAATTAATATATTGATCTTTCGAAATAAATACTGACCTAAAAAGACTGCTCTATTGCAGTGTTAGGTCATTAAAGTATCCCTTTCCCCACTTTTAACGTTACGTAAAACGCTAGTAATCATTTAAGCCTAACAGTTATGTTGCTCAATGTACTGGAAAGGCCAACATCAACAATAGGGGGATTGGACAGTAATCAGATTAAAATCTATAATGTACTTAGATAAAATAAATATACTGTTTTACGATTATTTATCGAATTATTATTTAATATAATTCAATTAATTATTTTTAAATGAAGAAAAAATCTGTACTGAAACATCAACTACAGTACGTGACGTCATTTGTAGCATCAAGCATTGGCCGCGTTCCACTAAGCGTCCGCAACGCCCGCATCATGTTTTTACCATGCCGCCATATTAATAAATAAATAAATAATTTTTACGTCAGTGGAACGGCAATTTTAGCGGTCGTGATCGAAGGCGTTGTGGGCCTTAGGTGAAATAAGCCCATTATGCCACAAATGACGTCACGCACTTTCAGATGACAGCGTGGCGATTTGATGGGATTTTTAAACAAAATATTAAAACATGATATCGAGTACCTAAAAGGCTATAAATAAATAAAATTTTATTTTTTATAAAAATAAGTATCCATAAAGATTAATTTAAAACGCTTTTTGAAAATTTGTCCGATGCCACATTACTTATGTTACAATCGAGCGATTTCCCCTTAAAGTGCGTCACATAATACTTGGATGTACAGACGCCTATTTTGGATTGGGGGTGTACTTATTATTTTTATTATAAGATCAAAATCGAAATAAAAATTACTTTTTCAAGTAGGCTTTTGAAACATCATTATACAAGCAAAAATAATATTCGTTTTTAACATATTAATAAATTTTAACGTGAAGCTACCACCGATTAGAATTTAGATTCTGCAGAGAAGAATCGAATAGAAACTCCACATCACTCTTAAAAAACTGTCAATTATTCTAAATTTAGCCATATATTGCATGAGATAAAGTGCTACATATTTTACCTTTTAAACCTTTCATGTTTATTTGATGTAGAAAATGCAAAATTATCTGAATATAAAAAAAGCAGATACCTGTAACTTGGAAGATATAATTTTTATCTTGTCTTTATCAGATATGTCAAATATTGTTGATATAACTCCACAATATACCAAAATATTAATAATAACACCTTGGCTGTAAATAAACAAATTATTATTATTAAGATATGTTTTGTTTAACAGAAAAATATAAAACATACACTCGTACATATGTACATAAACTGATTAATTTTTATGCACTTCACCATCATCATCATCACTTCAGCCTATCGCAGTCCACTGCTCAACATAGGCCTTCACAAGTTCGCGCAAAAAAAGGCGTGAACTCATGTGTGTTGCCCATAGTCACCACGCTGGGCAGGCGGGTTGGTGACCGCAGGGCTGGCTTTGTCACACCAAAGACGCTGCTGCCCGTCTTCGGCCTGTGTATTTTAAAGCGAGCAGTTGGGTGGTTATCCCGCCATCGGTCGGCTTTTTAAGTTCCAAGATGGTAGTGGAACTCTGTTATCCCTTGGTCGCCTATTACGACACTACGTACCACGGGAAGAGAAGGGGTGACTACATTCTTTACAGCCGTAACCACACAAAGTATTTATGCACTTAATCTGTCTTAAACATAAACTTCTTGGCTATGGTAGAAATAAATTGTGTGAAAACATGCTTGCACTGAAATAAATTCTGAGACTATTCACCAATTCAAAAAAAGAATACCTATGCAGGATAAATATTGGAATATTTATCCTGCATAGGTATTTATCCTGTATAGGACCTAAACCTTAATAGGAAAAATTGCACTAGTCAAGCAGTGTAAAATTATAGCGTATACATAAGTATAGAGATATCTTATAAATGTATAAATAAAAACAACATACAAGAATGAAAAGAAGACTACAGCTTTGATACACAGAAATTTCCCAATAGGTTTCATTGGTTTAAGTTCCTCTTTATTGGCTCTGTAAAAGAGTACCAAGCAATACATCGCCACAAATTGCGATAAATTATTAATGGCTATCATGTAGGGGAATGCCACATTTGGACTAAAGTCGCTCTCTCCATATACCCCGCAGAGGTCACAGATCATTGATATTACTGTTGTAACTGGTCGAACTAAGGTATATTGAAGAATTCCATGTTTGCAATTGTGTACAAATTCCCTGAAAAAAAAAAAATTTAAATGTTCATAAAAAGGTTATTAAAAACATAATTATGTTGACTAGCTCATTAACGCAATTGGCAGTGACCATGTTTTCTGCTATAGATTGTGAGTTTATATCCTGCCTCAAGTCTACTTTTAATGTACGTTTATTTTAATATTTTTATTTTTATCAAACAGCTAGTTAAGGTGCATTTGAATTAGATAGGACAACGTAACACAGGTAAGATCGTACAACCCGTATATACTTTAAGGAATACAGGACATTTTTTAGTGTTGATTGCATAAAATGGAAGACTGTTACACTACGTCCTGCTTTTCCATTTGTGTTTGACGATTGAATTTTGCATATACTCAGATAAGTCCAAACTTATCCTTGGATTATTATTATACAATCTTAATATATATAAATCTCGTGTCACAATGTTTGTCCGCGATGAACTCTTAAACTACTTAACCGATTTTAATCAAATTTGCACACCGTGTGCAGTTTGATCCAACTTGAAAGATATTTTGTTTTGATATATGTAATTATTATATTTAAGAAAAAAAAATAAGGCGATACGAAGTTTGCCAGGTCAGCTAGTTATTTAATAAGTTTTTGGTTTTTTAAGTTATTTATCAAATTATACAACAATTTTGTTTAATGTTTCATTGATTGCATTTACTCAAATTTAATTTATATAGTTATAGGCGGAGATTCAATCTTACACAAATTTTGGGAAATTCGGAATAAAAAATTGCCTTATTTTTTGGCTAAATTTCAACATTGATTCTCGAAGTTTATTAATAAGTACAATATAAAAATATATTTTAAGGTGTATTTACTAGAGAATACTTACAATTAAATTATATTTTACTAAGTAGTTCCCTCAGGAAAATTTCCATTTTGGTGTTGTTGTAAAAAAAATCTTAGTCAAAAAGGAAGAAGTATTTCATTTCCAAAAATTGTTAAGATTCCTTAAGGTTGAGAATTATAAAAATTTCAAATTTACTTAGGTGGAGTAAGATCGGACTACCATCATAATAAGAAAATAATTTGCGATATTTTTGTAATTGCGAATTTTTTTAATATTTTTTTATGTTCCTTATTTTTGTAGTCGTATTAAGATATTATTTTTTTAAAATATAAACTTAAAGATACAAGGCGTCTTGATCATTTTACAAGGTAGTCCGGATATACCATGCTTAGATTTGTTCTTTCCCTGAATTTTTTTATTTATACCTGAACTTTATTCTGAAAAGTATAAAGAGATCTACAAACAAGTATTATATTATACTAGCTGTGCCCGCGGCTTCGCCCGCGTTGAAAGCAGTATGACACCAACTTTGCCCGGCAAACTTACAGTGAAACTCTCATCAAAATCGGCTTAGCCGTTTCGTAAACCTTCCTCTTAAAGCCCTCTCTCCATTGGCGAAACCGCATGAAAATCCGTTAAGTAGATTTTGAGGGACTTTATTTTATAATACACTAACTGTTGCCCGCGAGTACGTCCGTGTGAAGCGCAAGTCACGTCGAACAAAATGTTCGTTGAATCCGTCAGAATTGTGGTATGAAATAATATAGTATGGTGGTGTAAATATGTTTAAAATATACTGCATGCAATTTAGTTTTTAATATGGTTCTACGTAAATATATGCCACGGAATAGCGTAACGCGTGCTCCTCCGTGACTCAGTGACGACAGGGGTAAATAAAAAAGTATTCTAGTAACGTAAAGGCTAAATATTGTAAAAAAAATTTTTTTTGTACTACTTATAAGTGATCAATATAAATGTTTCTTGAACACATAAGGTTGCAAACGCGGTTATTTTCTTTCTTCTGTCTTACTTCTAAAACATAGGACTTTCATACAAACTCGCAACCCCGTTTTACCCCCTTATGGGTCGAGTTTCGTAAAATCCATTCTTAGCGGTAGTTTACGCGCTATAAGGAGCCTACTTTCTAAATTTCAAGTTTGTAGGTGTTATAGTTTCGGAGATTTCGTGATCAGTCAGTCAACCTACGATCCCCCGTTTTAACCCCAAAAAGGAGTTGATTTCTAAAGATACATTATTTGGACACCTTTTCACCGTCTATAGAGCTTACATTTTAAATTTCAAGTCTCTTACTTCAAAAAGATAGGACTTTCATAGAAACTTCTAACCCCCGTTTTACCCCTTTAGGGGTCGAGTTTCGTAAAATCCGTTATTAGCGGATGCCTACGTCTTATAAGGAGCCTACCTGCTAAATTTCAAGTTTGTAGGTGTTATAGTTTCGGAGATTTCGTGAGGAGTGAGTGACTTTTCGCTTTTATATATATATATAGAAGATAGATAGATTATTAGGTATTTTTATGTGGAAATTACTTTATTAGCATATTAATGTTCATGTCTTGAATGTATTATTTATTGAGATAAAGAATTCCTAACATTTTTACATTTTACTTTGAACAGTTCTACTTGATAACCAAAGCATTTTTTTTCAAAGCCATTTATATGCCTGGTAAAATTTAATGGTGGATTAAGCTCTGATCCTTCTCCTACATGGGGAAAGAGGCCTATGCTCAGTAGTGGGATATTACAGGCTGAAGCATATTTAAATGCCTAAAAACTGTTTAGCTCAATTATGAAGTTACTAGCAGTGCCTCTCGATTATTACCCGCATAATTATGATCCCGTGGGAATTTAGGAATAAAAAGAGTCTATGTAATGTTTTCTAATGATAACGTGAATTTTACTCATTATAATGAAACAATTTTTTTGAATTTTACCACAGTTTATTAGGTTTAAAAAACCGAAAAAGTTGTGTCATTATAAAGAGGCTAATATGTGTTAATCGAGATCTCCATCTATATGGCTATCAAGTTACATTAGAATCAGTACAGTAGTTTTTGGGTGAAAGAGCAATAAACATCCATCCATCCTTACAAACTTTCGCATTTATAACATAGCTGTATGTAAAATATAATTAATTTTTCAGATAAAAAGTTTAAAGTTTTTAAGCTTTCATGGTTACCTTTACAATCTTTATTTATTTATTGCTACTTTATTGCACAATACATTAAAGAATTGTACAAAAGATGGGCTTAATGCTAAAAGCATTCTCTACCAGCCAACCTTAGGATGTACAAGAGTAGATGATTGTAGGTGTGCAGAATTGGGTATTATTAAAATTCACATTAAGAGAAAAAAAAGGGAGGAAAAAATAGGGTAAAGTTAGTGACAATCATTATATTATATACATGAGCAAATAATTCAGATAGATACTATACAAATACACGCATAAACAGACATACAAACATTGTGACAAAAATTTCAATGACGTAGGATATATAAGAAGTTATTACATTTAAAGATGTTGTGTATTAAAAAACATTTGATATCCTTAAATAACCAATATGATACTTACCTACCCATTTCCCAAGGAGCCATGCAACACAGTGGGAATATATGATACACCTGAGGTTTAGTTTCTAGAACTGCTTCTAAGTCATTGCCAGAGTTAAGATAATTAAGCAGATACTTCATAAAGTTGTATATCACATATGCTTCATAACATTCTCTCAATGAATCCATATAAATTGATTGTTCTGGAAACTCCAAGCCTATCCACGCGTTTAAAGCATAAATTGGAACCATCCATAATATCCTGTAATGGTGATTTAAATATAATTATTGTTTTTATCAATATATGTTCTTTGTCATCATTATCATTTGGCAAATTTTTTGATACATTTTATTTATCAGTACAAATAAAACAGACTACCTTCAAAAATCAATAAACTATGTCATTTAAGCTAATATAAAAAAAATACATTATTAGAAAGATACAACAAATACATATAGATATATTTTATAATCTTTACCTTATTATATGCTTTTGCAATGATGGGTTGGTATAGTGCACAATGTGTTGAGTGATCTGCCAAATAGAAATTGGAACTGCCAAAAGAACGAACCCACCCCCAACTAATGTACCTTGATCTGACTTAGTAAATCCATTATTCATAGAATGGATTATAAGTAATGGTACAAGTATTATTACCAATAACACATAACTTGCTATAAAGAATGGACGAATCCATAACCTCCACTGACTGAAAAACGGTAGCGCTCTTGTACACATTTTAACTTTACAACTTTTTTTTTGAACATTTATTTAACAGATGTTTTCATAACATCAACTTAAGATAACTTAGAATTTCGGTATATTCGTGATTCATATATATCAAGGAAAACCACAATAATACAATATCTTTTAATATTATTACATACTAATACTAATGTACAGAAAGGGATGACTATATCATGATTTCTTGTGTAATAAAACTTGTTTTTGCGAATTGTATATTTTTATAAATTCTACGTGAATCAGCTGTCATTCAAAGAGTATATAAGCTGTCATTCTGCTGCAGACCTGCAGAGTAAATTAATGGTATGTCAAATCATTTTTTAATTTTTTTACTGTATATAATGAGTAACTTTTTACTGTTAAGAAAAGATGCAAATTTTTAATTCTTACAAAAACGTAAACTGATTTTCAATTTAATCGATTATTATTAAAAATTAAGCAATTAAATTTTAAAAAAAATTATCCACAATATCAGAAGAATAGAAATATCTGAATCTTGTTATCTCTCTCATTTTTAGTAGACAAAAATTTGGTGTAAAAGAGATAGTAAATAAATTTAGGTTATTTGTGTTGCAAAGCTTAAAAAATATCTACTACTTTATTTATCCGAATCAAACCATCGTAGATGAACGAGTAGTGTAACAGAATGGGTATAGGTTTCTTATAAATGTTAGTGATTTCAAATTAGAATATAGGAATTTCTTAGGCTAAATAAGAGTGTTAAATGTTATTAAATGTCCAAGTAAACTAGGCTTATGGTGGGGACCCACTTGTTTGTGCATTTACAGTTATCCGTGTAACACGTATTTTGTGCATAGAGTTCGAGCATTGAATTAGGCCACATAGCGATCTCTCCCTAAAATACCGCTGTTCTGGCTGTCGACGTATCAAGACGGGCTATCGAGTGAGTGCGATGTTTTCTCATTTATGGGCAAAAAAGATCATATTTAGTTTAACTTTAGTGTTGTGATAAATACGGAGGTAACAGATAAACTTTATAAATAGTCTATCGTAAGTCGATAATTCGTATGTTTTCGTAAATGGGTCACCTCGCCATTCTTACGAATTTTTTAAAATTTTATGTTTAGCTATTTATAATCATAATTATACATTTATAGTGTCTAATGTAGAAAAAAATTGAAAGTTTTGTGTATTTTAGTTATACGAGGCGGGAGAGTAATGATCAGATAGATCGCGACCTAATGTGATGTCATCAAAAGGGGAAACAGAGGCCGACTCTGGCACCGTGTCGCCAAATTTGTCAGCTGTTAAGAATGAACCGGTTAGTACCCTTAAGTAAAATAAATAATACTGCTTACGATAATAATATTAATAGTAAAATAAGTTTATGTTCTAATTTACTCCAGAAAACTTCTCTAATTTTTTGTATTATTTACGTACAGGTTTTAGAAATGAGCTGGATTTAAATGCTATAAATTATGTAAATATATCTAGTGCAATTTTAAGAATTAGATTTATTACATATATTATCATAGAAAGTATCCCATCAAATATTTTATTTTATTTTGAGATAGTAATTTATATCAAAATACCGTGGTTGTTAGATAGATATTTAAGATTTCGGTAATTGCAATAAATTAGTTAACCCATTATAAACATATAAATAGAAAATTAATCTTGATTACTATTTGAAATAGTTGTCATGCAACTATCTGCTGTGCTTATGCTTGTAGCTCAAATCCTAATAAGTATTTGTACAGCCCTTGATATTTGTTAAGTTTAACTACTATTTACATTATATAGGGTCATTTTGCCTGTTCGCGTCCACTTAGTGCAGTTGGCAAGTTTGAAGAAGGAAATAAAAATGTCCCAGCTCTAATTTCTATGAAAAATTTATTTAATTATTATTAGTTATTTAAAAATCAACATATTACCATTAATAAATCACTATAAAGAAAATAAAAACACCTATTTATTCTTCTAAACATTGATAGAACTTAAAATTTAAAAACAAATTAGGTACCTATGTAGTAAGTAAATAGTTATTCCACCTTTGAAATTCAACAATAATCTGTTGTGAGATTTTTACTCTAAAATCAGAAGATCAGTCTGTATTAATAATAATTATGGAAACAAACTACAAGGTGGACACATTTTTCCATTTGCATTAAATATTAATAATACCGTTATGTTTTCTTTTTTGTTACTTGTTTTTATTTGATACTAGCTGTGACCATGACTTCATTGGCGTGGAATTAAAAAAAAAACGTACGTTCTGTACGTAGAGTAACAAAATAAATAAATTTCTAAAATAAAACTAGCCTAAGTTACTCCTTACTATATCAGCAGTCTGCCAGTGAAAGTCCCGTCAGAATCGGTCCAGCCGTTTCAGAGATTAGCCGGAACAAACAGACAGACAGACAAAAATTCAAAAAAATGTTATTTTCGTATATGTACCGTGTATAAATCCATGTGCATTTAGTATAAAGCTGTTAATTTAATATTACAAACAGACACTCCAATTTTATTTATTTGTGTAGATAAGTTTTTGACTCCTCTTGGTTGATTGACCCACTGATTTCGTCCAATATTGTGGTCTTCGTAATAGTATATTTTTTGCCTAGGTGCTTGTCTTACCAATTTCTTCTTCTCTCGAATTTCAGCCAACGCAACGCAGCATTAAATCTTCTTCTATGTATGTTCTTTTTTCCTTCTTCTTTCTTATCTGCAAAGAACTCATCTTAAACAGAAAGAAATAAGAAAGAAATTACTCATTTCATTTAAAGTAGAATAGGTATTAAACTTATAGTTATTAGTTATAGGTATTAAACTTATAGAATTAATTTAAGAAGGTGGGTATAGTTTGCGTCTGCAGTAGATGCAAAGTGGAAGTTTTATACATTCGCGTCCACCTTATTTTAACTGTTAACTATAAAAAAATAAGCAAATTCGTAATTAATATAATTCCTTTTATCATTATCAATGCTTAGAATTAGCTATGTATCCAAAATAGACATAAAACAATAAAAGATTTACCTTCAAACGCACCGCTGCTCACTATTTTTTTCTCATTATCAGCCCAGTTGAACAGCCCTCACTAACTATTTTTTCTAACCAGGATTACTTGGACGCACGGAACGTTTGTCTATGCGTGCGTGCCACTTATGCATTGAGGTATTGCCGGTAAAGACTTTTCGACTTATTTGTGTCTTAGTATACTTAATTTCGAGAGTTTTCAAAGTGAGATCCGTAAAATGGACGCGAATTGGGCGATGGACGCGTACCGCCGAAATGACCCTATAGATACAATTTTTACTTTAGGCAAAACAAAACCAAAGATTAAAAATAAAAATAAAAATGCTAGCTTGTTATATCTTCCTTCCTATTTATATGATTACTATATAACTACTTAGAATTTACTTGCAATTAAGAATTCATTCTTATATTATTAATAACATTGATTTCAAAATTTCAAAGTAGTAAAATAGGTAGTCTAACTTACTGTTATTTGTTTTTCAGGCACCTACGGCAAGTAAAGAAACTCCTAAAAGGGGTAGTGGTACACTTTTAAAGTGTACCACATGCAATAGCTTTAGCACATTGAGTAGTAGGGCTTTAACAACACACATGGCACAGTGTTCTCCAGACAACAACAATGTTGCAGCAACACAAAATGCAGACGCAAGACCGCACAGAAAACTATTTGAGTGTGATGTTTGCAATATGAAATTTTCAAATGGCGCGAATATGCGTCGACATAAAATGCGACACACTGGGGTCAAACCATATGAGTGTCGCGTTTGCCAAAAAAGATTTTTCAGAAAAGATCACTTGGCAGAACACTTCACAACTCACACAAAAAGCTTGCCGTACCATTGCCCAATCTGTAACCGAGGATTCCAGAGACAAATTGCCATGCGTGCACATTTTCAAAACGAACATGTTGGACAACATGATCTTGTTAAGACTTGCCCACTCTGTAGTTATCGCGCGCAAACTATGAAAAGCCTAAGAGTTCATTTCTTTAACAGGTAATTTAGAATACAATTTTTACTTATGTTTATTATCTTATGTTTTTCTTTGAACCTAATTTTCATTCTTTTTCCTTCAATAGACACGGAATTGACTTAGATAATCCAGGACCCGGAAACACCTCTGTATCCCTTCTTGCTGCTGGCATTGCCAATGCTGCCTATGCTGATGGTACAATGGATCCAAGTGCAATCACTGCATTAAGTGCATTAGGCTCAGGTCTATCTGTGTCTGTTGCTGCTGCTTATTCAGACAGTGGTGATAGTAATGGAGCACGCTCTGTGGACAACGCCACGCCCCCTATGCACTACTTAACCCCACATGTTGAAATATCTATGGCTGATAATAATGAAACTTTTTCACCAGGACAGACCAATCATCAAGGTATAACAATAAAACTTTGTTTTATGAATATAATTGCATATAACCTATCTTATACATGTATTCTATTTTCTTATAGAGTCACGTATGAATGGTGAAGGTCCAAGCTCACCACAATCAGGCGATAGTGCTGTAGCTACTAGTTCACTTTCTGCTGGACTTCCCACTAATATCACACCTTCTATAACCCTTATACCAATTAAACAGGTAATTATTAGTATAAAAATTAGAGTTAAAAGTGTACTGGTTAGAAATTTTTGGATTATGTAACTACACAAGCCAACCCATGTGGTTTTCCTTACATCAACAATGTCTAAGGGTCGACCGAGACAGCTTTTTCGTTCTCGGCCGAGACCAAGACCGAGAATAAAAATCTTGGCCGAGGCCGAGAGCGAAAATAGATAAATTAAAAAAAAAATGAATTTGCGCAATTTTTGCATCAAAATTTTTTACTTCAAAAAGTGTCGCCTCACGTCGTATAATTGACGAGCTCTGCAAAATAGCTGTTCACTCGCTACACTAGTAGTCGGTGCCGAAAAAAACTTTTTTGCGGCAGGCCTAAGTACTCGATATGGTGACGAATACAAATATTTAAATATATTTGCATTTCTTTGCAGTCTTGCTTTCTTGCTCTCTAAGAAAGCTATCAAGCGCTATTTCTATCACAGCACTTAAACTGCTTTCGTCACTGGTCATTTGGTCATCTCCCAAGTCTATGAAATAATAAGCTGCCCATAAGTTGGCTTTATCTGTTGCAACCATGTTTGACCCATCACAATCGATAGCTCTCTCACGCACTGACACTAAGTGACGAATGTGGCCGCGCGCGGTAGAACTGAATCCCATTATCCTATACTGTACCTACTTACTTACGGCCGAGAAGCTCGGCGATTTTTCGCCGAGAACTGGGACGAGAGTTCTCAGTAGAATTTGTAGCCGAGAATCAGGGATATTCCGGTATGGGTTATTTACCTTTATAAAACGGTACTTATCGAATCAAAATAACGGTAAGAGAATCATTCGGTAACCGAATCATATCGGTAATACAGTATCGAAATAAACCGGTAGTAGGCATAACGTTCGCGTCGTAAGTTTAAGCGGGCAATTCCCGTTCTTGTAGCTGCGCTGCGCTAGCGCGGATTGCGGTCCGAACGTACACCATATCTCTATCTCATTCGCTCCCGTGTGTTGCGTGATTTTACTTAAAACTTATTTATTTGTGATAGACGACAGGCACGGGCGTGGCGCGAGCAAGTTTTCATCTCTTTTTCGCGTTAATGTTTACATTGCATATAACGAATAATTCAAAACAAAAAACTTAATTACTTTCATAGTTAAAGAAACCAGTCTTATGAAAAACCAAGTATTATCAATAAAAGCAAAGGAACATTACAGATTCTTCATTTTAAACGATGGCTCACAGATTTTGTCACCCTCTGTTACTTCTCCGAATCATTTAAAACCGAAATACATAACGTTATATTTCGGTATTACAGTTTAATCGGTAACCGTTTTATTACGGTTTTGGAACCGAAATAAAACGGTAACCTTTTCAAACGGTTAACTTTATGAATCGGTTTGGCGAACCCTGCCGAGAATGCCGAGACCGAGATTTCGGTCGACCCTTAACAATTTCATTGTATTTTTTACAATTTGTTAAAAACACATCCTTAATAAAAACTCTTTTAGCAAAATTTAAAGTCAGTGTAGTAAATAGTTTCAAAGATTTTGTTATGAATTAGTCAATATATTTTTTTATTGTCATTATATATTTTTTTCTTTTTGGGTTGCCTGGAAGAAATCGATAATTAGCCATAAGTCCGTCCATTGTACTTCATTATATGTAACTATCTTTAAGCTTTGTTTGTAATGTATTTGTGGTATACAGTAAAGTATAAAATAAATAAATGAATAATAATGTGTTTCAGTATCAAGTAAATCCATGTACTCTGATTTTTATAGGAACCAAATATGCAAGAAGAATCCGGATCGGCGGAGCGGGATGGCGAAACGAACGGGAACGATAAGCGCGATGTCTCTTCAAGCCTGTCATCATTGATCAAGGTATCTCCGCTGAAGAGTCTCCTGCGCGAAGATCTGCGCAGGCGCATCTCCGCGAGAGGGCGCACGCGTGGTTCTAATGTATGTCACGTTTGACATATTTTACACTAATATCTTGGTATCAAGGAGGCACTTTATTGTATCTATTATCGTTGATAACTGTTACCTACATATGTATTTTTAATATTCGACGCCCCACCCGTATTCAACTCCGTTTATTGTTGTCCGTCGCTTTGGTTTGCATAATAGCTTGATTTTTCTGTATTAACCTTTTTTGTAGGGGCTTCTAAATGCAAAAGGAATTATTGAAATCGGATAGCGATGGCTATAAAACACGACATGTGTATGCGTTTTGGAACCCCCCCCCCCCCATAAATGATTTCGTGAATAAAAGTAGCAAGTAGTTATTAGATTTCTTTTTATTTTGAAGATTTATATAAATAATCTTTATCTTGCCATATGTTCTCATGCTAAGCAAAGACTTTTTATTTGCGAATGTATACAGACAACCCGTTAGTTATAGATCCATTATTACATTACAAACGACTACCATCAAGCAATCATACAATGTAATTATTTTTATAGATAGATTGATATAATAATTATAATAAATGGTTGTTCAAGCAGCTGCGTTGTAAATTTTCAGACGTCCAGAGCCTCTCCGTCCGAGGGAGGTGTAATAACGTCCACACATGGAGATGCAGCTCTATTGCCGTCTTCACTAGTTTGCACATTTTGCTCTATAACATTCCCTGATTCTACACTGTACTTCCTGCACAAGGGTTGTCACTGCGACTCTAATCCATGGAAGTGCAATATCTGCGGCGAGCAATGCTGCAATGTCTACGAGTTTAACTCCCACCTGCTGAGCAAGAGTCACCAATGACTGTTTGCGGGGGGGTCGTTCCATCACTGACTTTTGTTCTGTGCTGCACTTTCATATAAATGTGCGCATACGTAAGCACTTCGAAGATACTTTACCTCACGATTAGATTTTATATCTTCTTTTTGTGGACTATTTTTTTTTTCTTTTTCTTATATGCGATAGGCACCTATTAGGTGGAAGTGCTTCGAATATGCTATATGTTGAACGTCCCCCCGAAGCTGTTTTACTTAAAAGTGCAAATTATTTTGAAGGTTATTTAGTGGTAATTATAGGTAAATGAGCGAGGATATTTGTATGGATATTTTAGTCATAAAAATTGTGTTGAAATAAGATTCAACATTGGGTATTAACAATTTTGGGATAAATTTTCCCACTTTATATTTATCAGCGTCCAGAATTTAACATTCCAAATTGAAATCTATGCATTCCATTTTATAATGAGATTGTTTTAAAAAATAAATAAGACAATCTTTGGTGGGGAAGAAGTGATACTTAAATAGTAACGTCTTATAAAGATTTTTATTTATTATTTAATTTTTCTGTACTTAAATGTACATTGGTGTTATTCAAAACAATATAGAATATTTTTTGGTGCGATAGTGAATTTTACAAATTTTTAGTAAAGCATGATGAAGAATGTACAAATTAATATATTTTTACATTTTGCTGTTGGGAAGATGTTTATATTAAGGCATAGCCTTATATTTCCCTGATTGCTTTATTATGTGATCGAACAGGCCGGAATTATAAATTCTACATTCCGTTATTAATTTATATTTTCTATTTTATGCATGTAATGCAAGTCCACGACTAATACTTAATGTACAAGTCTTGTTTTGTTGTTATTGTTTATTTTCTAAATTATCAAGATGTAGTGTCATACATCGTAATTGTACTTAAAAGTGGTTTATTTTTAGCAGATAGTTTGTTTATAAACGACACGAAACAACCATTTTAAGGAAAAATTCACTTGCTCAATAATTTGAAAATGGCTCAACAAACTTCGAGATGGCTAAAGAGTTGCGTCATTTCTCGCACAAAATATTTATTTACCAAATGTTTAAATCAATCATGTGCTATAATGGTGTCTCATTAATACATAATTTTCAAAATTCTTTATTGATTGCAAGAATCAATCACGCCAATCAATATTGCCTACATAAAAGAGAAGAAACTTATAAATTATATTTTCTGTATAGTATTTATTATATTTTCATACTTTAAGCTAGGCAAAACATGCTCAATGTTGGTGAACTATTTTAAAGAATGTTTGATAATATTACTAATGGAAGAAGTTATCCAGAAGAGTTTTATTGGTGTTTTCAAAATATAAAATAATTTATTTTATGCAGTACTTAAAAGAGATTTAAAATGTTTTAATCGGTTCATTTACTTTATGTATATAATTAAACCTGAGATTTACATTCCTGTAGCTAATAAGTACTTAATATCGGTTGTGGTCTTGCCTGTTAAGTTTACGAAATCGACTTAGGTGGAACTGAAATTATGTTTACCAACGAAGTTATGTATAATTATTGTTTTGTTATTGACATTGACGTAGAATAGGAGTCGGTGCGCGGTCCGTCCGTGCCTTGCGTGGACCTAGAGAGTTACCTGAACGAGCAACACGTATTTATTTATAGATATTCTTATATTCTATTTCATTGTTGTTTTTATTATTATTTTGTGTAGACTTTGATTATTTTTATTTGGTCCCAACCGCTGCGCCGAAAGCTAGTGTTAAGTGTAGACTTACTTAAGAGCTATTAATATAATTAATCGGTAACCCCATTGGGCGCCTTTAATTAATCCGTCCATATCTAACGATAGATATTGCCTTTAATATTTAATAGAGATAATATATTTATAGATTTTAGTATAAAGAATTAAGAAGAGATCTTAATAAAAAAAAAAATGTTTCAGAGTAACAGAGATTTACAGTGTAGTTAAATTTATATCGTCTTATCTCTATAAGTATAGTAATCAATGTTATATTAATAACAAAGGAGAAGCCTAAAATAAAATTTAAAAAAAAACCCGAAAACTTCTGCTTTTTATTAATGACCATTGATTAGTTGTTGCAATTTCATGTTCTATTTTTGTGTGGTACTAGATAATATATTTTAAAAACAATTGAAAATGTTTTAAAGCAATTTATGCAAAGTGACGTCAATTGTGTAGTTAATTCTTAGCAGTATTTCAAAATATGATCATCAAAGTCTTGACGTGATATTGATTATGAGCATATTCATAGAACTCTATTTGGTGAAATAATACTATTTAGGGTACTGTAAACTGTATGACATTATATGTAATTGATGTTAACGTAGCACCGGCTATTGTTCTTCTTTCATGTGCAAAATATTTGATGTTAAATCGTTCCATATTTTATTTAGATTAGAATTAAAATTATGTTGAGTGCCAATAGCATATTCACGCGTCTGTATCTTTCAGTATGATAAAAATTAAGTTAACTGCATATTGTCACCTATGTTTGTAATAATATTATACTTAAACAGAAATGCTATAGTGTAGCAGTCCTCACCTTAATACCAAAACACAGCTTACCAACATTTTAATTTGTTTTAAGTTGTTATGTGTGTAATGTATAGTATAAGTACATTGTTTTTAAAAGCAATTATTTTGTAATGGTGGACGAGTTGAGATCATCGTTGATAATGCTGTTACATTTAATTATGTTATCATTATTAAGAGTAATAACATATTTTTACTAATATTTAATACAGAAAGAACTATTTATGATCTACCAGTTTTAAACTTGAGTGATAGTAAATAATATCAATTTTTAGCAGATTGTGCCTTAGATCAGTAATAAAAGAAAATATGAATCATGTTTTCGAAATTTATTCAAACTTATATAGGAGTGTGCATTTTTAACCGTTTCTCATTAAAAATAAATAAATATATATATTTACACAAAAAGTATTATAATAAATATAATAAAATGTTATTTATTTATACATAGTAAAATATTTGCAATATGGCTGTTTGCTTGTTTTTTATGATGGAAAAGTTTATTTGCAGTTAAAATATATTATCGTATTGTTACGATGGTCTAGAAAATATAACAAATGGTACTTATTACCAAGTATGTAGTTCTATTTATTTACTTATAATAATTTGGTAAAGGGTCTAATGAAACATTAATAAATAAACTATGAGATAAAATACTTCTATGTATATTTTTATACCTATGCTCCTCACTTCTATGTCTTATGACAGTAATTTGTCACCTTAAGTATTCTTTCTGTATTTGGTATATTCCGATATATACCGATCCCTGTGGATACCGCCCTATCGCTCTTTCGCGTACGCTTGCCAAGATATTAGAACACCTCATTAAAATAGACTAGAATGGCTAATGAAAAAGGCATTCTTTCAAAATTCTATTCCTTAATGATGTAAGTTTACTTTGATGAAGATAGTTCGTTAAAATTTCTTAGTTTTCTAAGAAAAATTTCTTTTTTTTCTGTAACTTTAATTTTTTTTTATCGATTAACAGAGATACAAATGGAATAAAACTCTGTTCTGTTATTCAACAAAATTATATTCCACATATTACGTATTTTTTTAAAATTGTTTCAACGTAGAGGTTATTGAAAAGTAGGACTTCAAAGTATACATTGCGACCGTTTACCCAGGGAGGAGGCTGATGAAAAGGTTAATAATTTTATACACATAATATAAATCAAAATTGTTTCTCATTATTTTACTACAGCAAGGGTTGCTCTATTAAATTTCAATAATAGAAATTATATTATTGCCTCCAATACTGAGATTAACGACGTCAAAATGTTTCAATTCCGCTGATTGTTACCAATTTTTGTGAAACGGCTCTTAAATATAAATCAAGGAAACGGGTTTGACATAACATTTGAAATAATATATAATTATACAGGTAACTAGCTTCTGCGCGCGACTTCGTCCGCGTGGAACAGATGCACGCGCAATACTTGATCAATATTTTGCTGCGATGTTATTTTAAAACTGCGGTATCTTCTGAGATACTTCGAATTATGTAAAAGCCTATTTTGATTTAAATTAAATACTTGTGATGAATAACATATTTATTTAGGTAAGGATTATTATCACATTTATACAAATACCTTCACAAATAATGCATTATTTTAGAACAAACTTGGTTAGCCTAAAAAAGGTTATAGTGAGCCAACCTTAAAAGATAGATATATGCTGTCGCGGACTTTTTTTAGAACTTTTAAAGAGGATCATTCTGTCATACATGATTTTTGCGAAATTTTAACTGTTTTCACACAGCGGAAGGTCTCAAAAGGAAAAAAGAACCCCCGATTTTGAAACATTCTTCATTAGTGCTCCGCTCCTTTTGGTCTTAGCGTGATGATATATAGCCTATAACCTTCCTCGATAAATGGGCTATCTAACACTAAAAGAAATTTTTCAAATCGGACCAGCAGTTTCTGAGATTAGCGCGTTCAAACAAACAAATAAACAAACAAACTCTTCAGCTTTATAATATTAGTATAGATTAGCTGAGCTGGCGAACTTCGTACCTCCTTATCGTCGCTATATCCAGGTATTAAATTCCCCTTGTGACGATAGTAATTCTTGTAAGGGAAGTTTACCATCAGTGTATTTTTTTTTTCTTCTACTGTTTTTATGTGTTCTTACCTTATAACTTTTTTTTGGGTATACATATTTTGACGATTCTCTTTTTGATTCAAAAGCTGTGCTTGTCGTATGGTCCTTTAAATTTGAATGATTTTGGATGAAGTTCATCTCTCTGCCATTATAACACTTATGTAGGGTCGGCAAAACATGTTTTCCTCTCTATTATTCGTCACTTTAGCGCTCACTCCTTTCTTTCTCATTTCCTCAATCACACAATCCATCCATCGCTTTTTTGGCCTGCCAATCGCTCTTCGTCCTTCAAACATTCATCCTAACATTCTCTTACCAATATAGCATTCACCCCTCCTCATTACATGCTCATACCACGCTAACTCACTGCTCCTCGTTTTCTCCATCACGGGTGCTACTTTCAAACTTCCTCTTATATACTAATTTCTAATCCGATCTTTCCTCGTCATTCCACTCATCCATCTCAGCATTCTCATCTCGGCTGCGTGCACTTCTTTCATCCTTAAATTTCGTTGCTCAACATTCTGATCCATACATTCGACAGGTTTTATGATCGTTTTGTAGATTTTCTTCTTAACATAAGAAGCATTCGTGGTCAGAAGCTATTCCAGAGACCTGTCGCCATTTCACCCATCCCGCCTTTATTCTATTTTTCTCGTCACGGTCTATATTGCCGTCATTTTGGATCAATGACCCGAGGTACCGGAAGTCGGAGCAGACTGGTGGGGACACCATTTAAGGCAATGTGGGAAAAACTGGGTTAACCGCTGAAATTGCAGATCAAGTGCTTAGTTCTACTTATTTCTTTCTAAGTTCTACTTATTTTCAACCCTGCATTATCTAGTTTTTTCTGCCATTTTCTCAATCTGTTCTGAACTTCAAGAGCCGACAAGATCAACGTCGTCAGCAAACAGCATACACCAGGGTGCTTCCTCTGTATGTCTGATGTTAAAACCTCTGTAACTAGGAGGAACAAATACAGATTTAAAGCAGACCCCAGCTGCAAACCTACAGCCACATTGAACTTGCCAGTTACTCCGGCTTCGGACCGAACGTGGGTACTAGCTCTATCATACATCGCCTAAGTCGTATATACTTCTCTGGCACACCTTTCCCTTTCATAGCCCACTACATAACTTTACGGGGGACCCTTTCGTTGTTGTGATATCCTTTATATCTGTATTGTCGATGTTAATTGACGTCAGTTTTTGTTTTTTCTGGAGAACAAACACAGTTATTCAAGAAACAAAATATCATAAGGCGTTGTTTATTATTCCACATATTTAGGTAAAAAAATTAGAACGATTATTATTATATTGTCTTAATATTTGAGAAACACGATCTTAAATTTTCTTAAATAATAAAAACATATTTTTAAATAAATATTTTACTTTTAAAAGTGATTATTATTGTTTCTATTTAAGCACAGAAATAATAAAGGGAATTGTTTAGGCAGAATAAAACTTGGTCTGGCACATGCCATCATAAAAAAATGTCTTAAATGTATTCTGTCAAGAACCAACTGTCAAAGTTTTGTTGACCTAAACTTTTTAGATTTCGATAACTTTTTTATTTGAGTTTTATCTACTTACTTTTCGAACTACCTACGTATTTAATAATTTATAGAAGATAATTTTGACGGTGTAATGGGAAAAACGACACAAGTTGATGGCGATAACAATCCAACTTCGCCGGAATCCGATCCCGCGAAGTTATTGGAAGCTGCTCTGTTACAGATGGACGGAATTATAGCCGGTATGTGGCAATTAAATTACATAATTATTATAAATATTTATGTTAAAAGCAATACATTCACTGAGATTAGTATTTACATCGCTAAATGAATTTCTGGGTCTTTAATTCCTGGTTATCAAAATTTATCAATATCAATAAATATCTTAAGAAAACAGTATTAAAAGTTTAGAAATAACAAAGTAGATGATTTTTGGTAACTTTGTTTTAAAATCATTAACTAATATTAAAATTTTATCCAATAAAATCATGCATTTGCTTTGATATTTATAGAAAATTTAAATGTAGGTATTTCTACTTTAATGGATGCTTGTTCAATGTCGTTTTAGAGAGATAAAGTAAACCAATTTTGATAGTTTGGTAAAATTTAAGTTCTAAATTTCTAATTTAAACCTAAGGATGTAAAATTTATGCAAATGATTTGTGATGAATATACTTATATTATTCTTCATAATCAGACGGTCATGTTAGAATGGTCGTGGTTGCGCTGACGAGGTACATGGTGGAATTCTTTTAATAGAAGTGTTTATAATCTTTTCTTCTTTTTCTAAAAAAAAATTCTAGGGTTATGGTCACAAAATGTGATCGAACATTAATAATATCTAAAAACTATTAAGACAAAGTTTTTACTAAAGATTATTATTAAAAGTTTATAAAATATTCATAAGATGCATATTGTTAGTTGTAATTGCAAATGATTTTAATCTACTATAGAATAATCTATACATCTATACAAAAAATATAAAATTAGAGTGTCTGTTTGTAATATTAAAATAACTGCTTTTTACTTAATGCATATGGATCTATATACGGTACATAAATGACATTTTTACAACAAAGTATATGTTTATCTTATAATATTTTATAAATAAACTAGCTGTGCCACCGACTTTGTCGGCGTGGAAATAAAAAAAAAAGTTTTTGTTCAGAGTTATAAAATAAATAAATTTCGAAAATAAAAGTAGCCTAAGTTACTCCTTATTACATCAGCTATTTGCCAGTGAAAGTCCCGTCAACATCCGTCTAGCTGTTTCAGAGATTAACCGGAACAAACAGATGGACAACAAAAATTGAGAAAGATGTCATTTTGGTATATGTACCATGTGTGTATACATGCATATACATTTAGTAAAAAGCAGTTATTTTAATATTGTAACCAGACACTCCTATTTTTATTTATTTGTATTGATATAAATGTACTCTAAAAATTAAATGTAGAATGATGAAATCAAAAATTTTAATTCATTTTTTATTATTAAATATAGTGTTATTTAAATAGGCAATTATTGCCTTTATAGTTAATTTCTGTATAATTCTGTATAATTATTGACAACAATATACCATAATTTATTATGTAATATATAAAATTCTCGTGTCACAGTTTTCGTTGCCATACTCCTCCGAAACGGCTTGACCGATTTTGATGAAATTTTTTGTGCTTATCCGGTATCTATGAAAATCGGCCAACATCTATTTTTCATCCCCCTAAATGTTAGGGGTAGTCCACCCCTAAATTTTTTTTTTATTTTTTAGACAAAATTTTTAATTTCTATTTTTATATGATACAACATTAAAAATACATACAACCCTAAATTTTCAACCCTCTACCATCAACCCCTATTTTTAAAAAGCGTTTAGCGGCAAGACAACATTATATAGTGCTTTTTTCTGTTATAATATTAAATTTTATCATGAAATATATAAATCACATTATTAACAAAAAAGTATAATTATATATTTAATAAAAAAATATACAATGATTTAAAAATCATATCTATCGAAAAATAAAAATATAGGAAATACAATTTTTATTAATCGTCACGAGATCGTTGTAGTTGTAGGGGTGTAAGAGAGGGTGCAAACTGTTGAACGAGGGGTGTTGGCGCCAGTCGGCCGCTGTACGCTGTCCCGTAAGGACAGGTTGAGTGTCGGTAGTCGCGCGGTTGAAACGCACGTGTAAAACCCGCGCGACTTGACCGCTCAAGTCTAATTCGTGATTTTAAATTTTTATTTTTAACAACTAAGCGAAAATATTATTTATTTTTTACGGGTCTTAAACCTTACATATAGTTATGTAATCTACTTAGTAAGAGAGTTACATATTTTTAGCGGTAGTACATATTTTATAGTGACCTAATCATCTGTAGTTTACCATTTTTTGTAATAAATAGGATAATAGGACACACGTAATTGTGTTATTTTACATTAGTGGTATCATGCGAATTTACCCGCGTGAGTCCCGATTGCGTGATGATTTCCGGAAAGTCTTCAATTATCTATGAACGTCAATCTGGTTCAGTAATTATACCTCAAAGAGCAACAAGCAAACATACATTGACCTGTCCATCTTGCCTATTTATCTATATATAGGTACACTTATGCTTTCATCCATCTTCAAAAAAAATCACTTTATAATTTTATGTATACAGAATTGGTAAAATTAATTGTAAATCAATAAAATTATTATCACTCATACAAATATTTCAGTGACTTATAAAAGATAATAAAAACTGTTGAATGAATTCAGGTAGCGACTGTATCGTAGATCTAAGAATGTTTGTCCTTCTCAGTCTTCAAATATTTGCGTAAAGAATTACATAAAAGACGAAGAAAGAGTGTAGCATTCTATGTAACATTTATACATTACAGTTTTTTAAAGAAAAATGTAAGAAGGTACTATTAATCTTGTTATATTTTGACGAAGCAAAAATGGTTTTAATTCAAGAACAGAAAAAAAATTCGATATCTTTCTAACATTAATACTGTAACATTGTTTTGAATGTAACAGTTTAATATTTTCAAACTTGCATCACTAATGTTATAGTCCTATAAACTCTGGAAATGCACATTATAATACGGCTACGTTTGATGAAGATGAATGAAACAGAAACCCAGTAATCATTTTCAACGCGGTTCTTACAATCCAAGCTGTAGCGGAACGGCAACGATATTTTTCACGAGACTCAATCTGAATAAGATTTTTTAAATGAAACTTACATAACGCATTATTATATGTATTTGTTTGATATTATTTTATTGGAACGAAGTTCCTTACGGTAGGCTTGACATTTGGCTGGGCGACTGAACTGAGAAAAATGTGAGACTAAAACCGTAAGAAAAATATATAACGGAAGTGACGTAATAACAGTCACACGACTGTATAATATGACGTTTGTGAAACTAAAATGTTACTAATAAACTTTTTTTAAAATTATGTAATTTTATACTGTCGACAAAAATAAATAAAGACGACACATGTTTTTTTATTTCACGTAATACTTAGTTTGAATTATTTTATTATTTTGTTTGATTTATTTTATTTTACGGTATTTGTTATTTTCTAAAATACTAAATTTCCTAAATACTTTTACGTACGTAATAAAAACCAATCAACAAAATTAAAAAAATCAAGAATTAGAAAATATATATAAAATTTAACATTTTCATCATTGTCTATTATAAAAAAAAATATGATTTCTTCTTCTTACGCCGAGTTGCACGAAACAAAATTAAAATTTAAGTAGAGATTAAACTAATTTAATCACAAGAATTTCATACAATTCTTGCGATTAAATTAGTTTAATCACTACTTAAATTTTAATTTCTTTTCGTGCAACTCGGCGTTAGTAGAGTATACATAAGTGGGTTTTATAGGGGTAGACTATATGATGTATTTTTTGTATACTTTTACATGTATATAGTACAACAGTTTCTTGAATAAATGTTAAAAATAGTTCCTCATTGACGAAGTTGTGTGCGTTCTAGGGTATACATTAGTCGTTTTTTTGGTTTGTTGTCGAGGCGCGCAAACTTTTTTAATTGTAGAGCATTCAAGTACTTCGGAATGTTTTTTAAAAAGCTTTTGTTTTGGTAGCTCACCGACTGCAACTGTAGCAGTGTAGCAGCTTGCGTTTTGAAATTACTAGACCCAAATTAAATTATAAAAAAATGGTTTATTTATATTATTTATCGCTTAGCGTTTTATAGAAAACTATATTTTTTACGAAGTTTATTTTAACAATTTATATGTATAAAAATGAATGTGTCTGTATGTCCTTTATAGAATCGTAAGCTATGCATTTGATCATGTCATGATCCTTAGCAGTGTTGTGCATGAGCCCACAAAGTTTTCTGTTTTCTGAGGAAAAAAAATAAATAAAAAGAAAGCGTAGCAACAGTGTAGGGTACAGCTAGTTATAGATAAATTAACAGGCAACAAGTAATTAACTTTCTCCTTAATATATACATACATAATACACATTATCATAAAACAACTCTCCTTAACATCTATACTAAATTCATTTTGAAGTAATAGAAAACCTGTTCGCGTAAATTATACGCACCCGACGTGATTATTTCACATGTTACAATAACTAGTATTTTTATTAGCTCCCTCTGACACCGAGCTGACCCGACTCCTTTGTTCGCTAGGCCATAAAATATGTAGGCGAATATTTCCGGTATTATCTGCAGTATGTCCGATACAAAGACAAAAGTTTTTTTTTTAAACTAAATCATTGCATCCTTTTATACAAAACTAGAACGAAGCAATATATGTAGGTAACTAAATTAATACTCGAAAAGAACGTTTAAAGTGTCGTGTTTGAAGTCGTGTATTAGTGGGATAATCTAGTGTTGCAGTGTGATACGTGTTGTGAATTATGTCATTGTGAGTACCGCGATGCCCGGATGCTGGCAGTGGCCTGACCATGTCGCCCGCTGGTGGCTATTCGACGTGTGCAGTCGACGCATATTCACCGATGAGACTGAATCTCAAATACCACAACGTATGCTGTCTAAATATTTTTATATTACTTTATTATCATAAAATACGTTACTCATTTTGTATCAAAAATGTTTAATGGTCTAATATTAAGGTAAATCACCGTGTCTGAAAGTTTCAATAAACGTAGAAATAGTGAAAAAAGTCAACGAATTCTTAAAATTACTTGTCGTAATTATTAATCCATGGTAAACGGTGTTGGGGTTACGTTAAGTACTTTTTGTTTATATACCTACTTATTAGTTTATACATATTGTAATACTGTTTATTTACCCAAATAAAGAGAACAAAATAACTGTGAAAAGTTATGCGCTATATAATACAACGTAGGTCGATGAAAAAGTTAACATTATTTGATATAAGTCGAAAAGTACTTGTTAGATCGCAATTAAATTTAAATGGGATCATATGACATGCGCCATATTTCGATAAAACAAAAATCGTCAAAACTGGTCCACCCAGCAAAAAGTTAGTATACATAAAAAAATACAATCAAATTGAGTACCTCCTCCTTTTTTGGAAGTCAGCTAAAAAGTAATTTAGAAAAGAATACTCGATCGACTGAAATATCGGTTTTGACTAGTTTTGGCTGAAAATTCCAGTTTCGATAAATGTTATTGGATTTGGAAAAAGGCAATCAAAAGTTCGATCGTGTCAAAACTTAAATTTCGAGGATTATCCCTCGCCGCGTCGTTCGGATGATTTTTTTGATAAATATCTTTTGTAAAATATCACATTCTTCATAGTAACGCCACGACGTGGCCTGCCGGCTGAATATAATTTATAATTTATTTCGCTATACTTGTAAATTAATTTTGTCTGCGCGTAATTTTAAAACTTAGGTTCCAAAATATTCGTGTAAATATAAATGTTAGATTACATAATCTAATATACGTTTAGCTGGATACTACAAAATACATCCATGGTGTATTTGGTCTATGATGCATTCCATGCTACAAAGTGCACCATTAAGAGGTGAGTTATTATTAACATCAACATCGTGATTTTTATCCCGCTTGTTTCTTGAGAAAATCTGTGGAATATAAGAGAATACGCTTATCCGTACTAGAACAGCGTGGAGTATGTACATAGCTCAGTATCACTCTTTATGGCAAAAAGATGTGCGCCGAATATTTTTTGGGATAATTTACATGGGATTATGCTATGGAACTGATCAGATTTCAAGTTTATATTGTTATTACTAATACGATAAAAAATTATGAGTTTCAAAAAATGTCGTTTTGTTTATTGAACCCAAAATACAAATTGAAAATGCAATTAAATGCAAATTACTCCCTACCCATGAACAGTTGCCAATCTGTCGGTCTTTTTTCAAAAATATCCACGAATGAATTTCCTATATTATGGATAAATAAAATATGCATAATAAATCACGGATCAACATTCGAACATGACAAAAATAGTGTAGAATGATTTCTTGGAATCACTTATATAAAAAAAAAAAAACTCGTATTATTGTTTATCGTTATTTACGCTAAATCGGCGGTTGAGGTTCCAAAAAAATTTTTGGATTTTATTGTCACTGACGACATTATGTCACATTTCCTTTAACCTTACTAGCGTTAAATGGAAATAAGGAAATAACAAACCGGTAAATGTATCGGAATGTTTGCGGGCTGCTGAAAACATCATATTGGAGGCTTTTCTCTCTCCCAGACCTTTTACTGTACAACATCATTGTGTAGATGTATCTACCGTTGTCTAAAAGAGGTACTCGCGTCAGGATGCTGTTTAATGCCTGTACCTATACAGTCTGTCTACATTTCCATAAAACTTAAAGGTCTATGTTTTTTCACAAACGCATGTTGACAAGCTGTTATTTTGGGATTTCTTATAATCTGTTACTATATACATAGCTCAAACGTCTTTTTTCCTTATTTTTTTTTTTTATAATTGTGTTGAAATAGGTTATGAGAAAAAAAAACAGTTTTATGTTTAGGCATATAAAATTCTCTGAACGTTACTTATGCCGAACCAGCCAGGGGAAAAGAACCTTTCACGGAAGTAATAAAATATCGTAATCGATTGTACGTATCTTCAATTATTTTATGTCTATGCTGTTTTTAATATGCTGATTTCCACAGTACTTAGTATTATATGAATGTAAAACTGATGGAGAAGTCTTTTTTTTATCGTGCCTGCAGCTAAAGCGTCATTGTTCCTAGACGGATGCAATTCAGTTTTTTTCGCGCATAATTTGCGCGAGTGGAGTTATTTCGAAGAGAATTTAAATTGCGCTGCTTAATGAATAAACTTATATTTTTGTTGTACTTTTGATATTACTAGCCTAAATCCTAATGGACCAGTTTTACTGCAGTAAATATTTTAAATACTGATATCTCAGCGAAACGTGTTAAAGTTTTCAAAATACTAAAATGGCTATTCGCTACTACAGTCGAATCGACGCCGACTTTTACCGATGAATAAGCTATGTTTAGTTACTGAAAAACTACAAAAGTAGTAGTTTACTAATTACTTTTAGGGTTTGTAATCGAAAGGGTACCAACGGAATCCTATTACTAAGATTCCACTGTCCGTAATAGATGAATAATTAGGGGTGTAGTAAGATGCTACTAAGGGATAACAAAATTCCACTACGAACTGGCTGGCTTATAAACACACAGAGTGGAGATGGGCAATAGCTTCTTCGGTGCGACAAAGACAGCTCTGCGTTCACCAATTCGCTTGCTCAGAGTGGTGACTATGAACATTACCCCCAATCATTTCGACACAGATACTTTGGCCCTCAGTTCCCGGCAGTCCCACTATTCCCTACTATCGCCGGGGGAGGAGGGGTTGGAAACCCCGAGGGAAACAAAATATTTTAGGTTATAGAGTTTTTAATTTGTCAAGGATTCAGCATAGGGATCAGTTAATACATAAGCAGTCCGTTGATGTTTTCTCGACTGATCAAAAACTAATGATCCAAGAAAGTTGTTGTGCTAACCGCCGCCGCCGTAAGGAAAGTTTTAAGGGATTTGAAAGTATTATTTTATATTAAGTTATAGGTAGAGGTTTTGATAATAGATAGAGGATTGGGCTTTAAAGGGAAGGGAGCAGTATTATTTGAAATTCTAGAGGTTTTTATACTATCAAGTTTTGATCGAGGTTCTACTGTATTCGACGATGATACAGCCTTCGTGTTGAGCTCGACTCGAACTTGGCCGGTTTTTTTAGTTCGTTTTAAATGAAACCTAATTTCACGTTTTATTATCGTTTATTATTTTACTCGTAGTACTTGTTTGTCGAAACAGTCTTTAAAATTAATAAATAATATTAATATTAATTTAAAATGAGATAATGGAGGAAGTAAGAAAATAAAGTTCTATTTTTCTGTCGTTTGTAATGTACTGGAGGATTTTCACATAATAGTAATGATATCAGAATGTTTTAAGCATTGTCTAATGATCTCATCATATCATATCATTGATTGGGTCGGAATAAATATATTTTGCGAATCTAACAAGTACCTACCTATATACTTATCAAAAATCACTTTAGTCTGATCTACTTTAGAGGACAATTACATACTTCTAATATACAGGGTTACAGGAAAAGTCGACCTAGATCCGTTAATGGCGTGTAGTACACACCATTTCTGAATGATTTCACTATGGAACCCCCCATCCTAAACTTAACCGTTTTCGAGATATTCGAGTTTTAATTTTTTTTATGAAAATGCCCAATTTTTCGGCTATTGAACTGAATATTTTGAATTTTTTTGACTCTTATGATTATTTTTTTGGTTTTTTACATGAAGAATGAGATGCTTAATGACCTCAATGACTAAAATTGCACGTAAGTTAACTAAATAGGTCGTTGTAGACGATCGAAACTTAAGAAAATAAGTACAAATTATAAAAAAATATTTTTCTTTTCTGGATATCTCAAAAAATTATTATGGCACTTGCTCTGCAGATGTGCTTAAAAACATCTACATTTTATCAGCTATCCAACGAGGTATAACACTCTAGGGTATTTATTAACCTCAAAGGTGAAACTTGGTTTCTAAGGCTACATGGCAGTCAGAATAAATAGCGCTTATTTAATTAATTTGACTTAAGTTCAGCATCATCATCATTACAAGATCGTCGGTGATTGTAGTAAGCTAAATGAAACAATAAATCAGTTCAAAATAACATTTATTCACCTAATGTTTTTGAAGTTCATGTTCCACGTGTCCACCTCTATTTCGCACACACATGTAAAAAATTTCTTTGGTAAACTTACTAAAAATGTGTGGGAAGTTTTAACGCAAAACAATTTAGTAAATTTACTAAACAGAATGCTTCAACTCAATTTGAGAAAATTACAAAATGTTTTTGGAAATTTACCAAGCAGTTCCAGAAGATTTAAATAGTAATTTTATCATACAGTTTTGTAATTTTACTCAAGAATGTATCATGAAAATGCTTAGTAAATTTACTATGCTGTTTTGTAACTATACTACTTAATTCACTTGAATTGAGTTTGATAAAATTGCAAAATATTTTTGGAGATTTACCAAGCGGTTACAGAAAATTTGATTAGTAATTTTACTATACAGTTTTGTAATTTTATTCAATAATTGATCATAAAAATGTTTAGTAAATTTACTACGCAGTTTCGTAACTACACCAACCAATTCATTTGAATTGGGTTTGATAAAATTACAAAATATTTTTGGAAATTTGCCAAGCAGTTACAGAAAATTTGATTACTAATTTTACTATACAATTTTGTAATTTTAATCAATAATTGATCATAAAAATGTTTAGTAAATTTACTATGCTGTTTTGTACTTTAACTTGAATTGAGTTTGATAAAATTACAAAATATTTTTAGAGATTTACCAAGCGGTTACAGAAAATTTGATTAGTAATTTTACTATACAGTTTTGTAATTTTATTCAATAATTGATCATAAAAATGTTTAGTAAATTTACTACGCAGTTTCGTAACTATACCAACCAATTCATTTGAATTGGGTTTGATAAAATTACAAAATATTTTCGGAAATTTTTGCAACAACGATATCTTACGCATCAATTGACCGATTTTAACTTTCTGAATGCTATTCGACGCAGTTTCTCGAGTACTAAAAATGTTGTGAAGAGAACAAAATCGATAAGTCTCAAAATTTCAAAGTCATCTTGGAAAAACTTTTTTTTTGAAATTTTTGAAATGCCATAACTTTGGAACGTGTTGTTCGATTTTGACGTTCAAGACGGCAATCGACGAAGTTTTTTGAGGCGTAAAAATGTTACAATGAGAGCGAAACCGATGAGACGTACAGTCTCCATGTTATCCTAAAAAAACGCTTGTTTTTGAATTTTTTCGATTTTTTTGGTTTTCGATATCTCACGAACGAATCAACCGATTTCGATTTGTACAACGGCAATCGACGCAGTTTTTTAAGCACTAAAAGTGATGTAAGGAAAACAAAGTCGATAAGTCTCAAAATTTCAAAGTTATCTTGAAAAAACGTTTTTTTTTTGGAATTTTTGAAATGCCATAACTGCAAAACGCGTGGTTTGATTTCGATGTTCAAGACGGCAATCGACGCAGTTTTTTGAGGCCTAAAAATGTTACAATGAGAACAAAATCGATTAGACGTAAAGTCACTAAGTTATTCTAAGAAACGCTTGTTTTTTAATTTTTTCGATTTTTTTGGTTTTCGATATCTCACGAACGAATGAACCGATTTTGATTTGCAAAACGGCATTCGACGTCGTTTTTTGAGCTTAAGAGCTGATTAGGTTATGGAATTGATCGGTGCAATAGCCAAAAAGTTATTCTAAAAAAACATCATTTTCGAAAAAATTTTTTCGCGGTTTTTTTTTAAATTTCTCAAAATCTACCGAATCGATTCACTTCAAATTTTCAGGAAGTCTAAGTTGAGTGGAACCCTTTCGAATGCCACGAGTCTCGTTTCGATCGGTCAAGCCGTTCAAAAGTTATAAGAGGTTTACATGCGTACACACACACATCCACACAGACATACAGACACCCTCGTAAAAATAGTCAGGGAAGCTTTCTAGGGCCTTTAAACGTCGAGATATGATGAAAACTCGACTTTCGAAAAACGGGGTAAAACCAATAACTTCCCGATTTTTAAAAAAATTTTTAATTTTTTTAGAGGGAAGTTAAAAATGCTTTATTAATCATAACTTTACTATATATAATTTTCAAATCAAAATTTTACATATAAATATGATATAAAAATATTGATAAATTTTTAATAATTTCAATAATATGTAAATAAACATTTTTTTTTGTAATCTTTCAAGAAACTATGGTAAACCGAAATACTAACAATTTTGGTTCATCTAAAAAAGTAGTTACCCTATTATACTGTTAATTATACAAAACACTGTATAATTTTACAGTCAAAATAATAAAATTAATGAGAAGATTATTGAATTTCCAATGAATTCATTAGAATTCGAATTTAACTATTGTTTCACAATCTTACTAGACCACAGATTAAATTAAAATACGCACAATGTTTGTAAATTTACGAAGCTTGGAAACGAAAGTCGACAGCGTGCTTAGTAAAATTAAACAAGGCTAAAGAAAAATAGTATTTTTTAGTAATTTTACAATACATTGTGTAATTTTACAATAAGAATAGTAAAAATACCAAAAAAAATTTTTGAATTTTCAATAATTCCAATTTTCAATATTAGTTTCAATTACAATATTGTTTTGTAAATTTACAACAAAAGTAGGAATTCAAAACACAAATAATGTTCGTAAATTTAAGGTGCTTGGTATCGAAAATTGATAACCTGTTTAGTAAAATTACACATGGCTACAGACAAGTAGTATTTTTTAGTAATTTTACAATACATTGTGTAATTTTACAATAAGAATAGTAAAAATACCAAAAAAATTTTTTGAATTTTCAATACTTTGATTGTAGTTTAAATTACAATATTGTTTTGTAAATTTACAACAAAATTAGTAATTCAAAACACAAACAATGTTAGTAAATTTAAGGAGCTTGGTATCGAAAATTGATAACCTGTTTAGTAAAATTATACATGGCAACAGACAAATAGTATTTTTTAGTAATTTTACAATGTATTGTGTAATTTTACAGTTCAAATTGTAAAAATAATAACAAAATTTGTAAATTTCTAAACACTTCACAGTAATTCGAATTATAAAATATTTGGTAATTTTACAAAAAAAATATAGTATCTCAAATTACTAAAAATTTTGGTAAATCTTCAAAGTTTGTTATTAAAATTTAATAAACTGTTCCGTGAAATTACAATACAAGTAAGATTTATACTCTAAGATTGTAAAATTAAAGCGCATCTTAGCAAATTTTCTCATATGTCTTGGAAAATTACTCAAAATGTGTTATAATTTGAATTCATACACACTGATTAGTAATTTAGCCATCTCATGTTGAGTAAAAAAATGATAATTTTACAAAAAAATTTTACAGTGTAGGATAGTTAGTGTCCAACCATTCCCTAACGCTTCTGAAATGAGCAGGGCAGCCATCATGTTGAAACCACATGCCCCGCAGTAATTTTAATGGGAAATCATCTAGAAGGTCACCTAAGTCACCTCTTAAGAAATTTTCATAAGTATCACCATTCAGATCTTGTTTTTGCACATTATTTTTCTCACTCTCACCTGCATAAATCTTAAGTTGTCTCGCTCACACGCACCGGATTAACTTGAAGGACAATAGCCGACCCGTTAGACCTACTACCTGAACCTTTTCAACTATGTTTTTTTCTATGAGTTTAAATACAACCCTAGGTTGTTATACCTCATTGGATAGCTGATAAAATGTAGATGTTCTTAAGCACATCTGCAGAGCAAGTGCCATAATAATTTTTTGAGATATCCACAAAAGAAAAATATTTTTTTATAATTTGTACTTATTTTCTTAAGTTTCGATCGTCTACAACGACCTATTTAGTTAACTTATGTGCAATTTTAGTCATTAAGGTCATTAAGCATCTCATTCTTCATGTAAAAAATCAAAAAAATAATCATAAGAGTCAAAAAAAATCAAAATATTCAATTCAATAGTCGAAAAATTGGGCATTTTCATAAAAAAAATTAAAACTCGAATATCTCGAAAACGGTTAAGTTTAGGATGGGGGGTTCCATAGTGAAATCATTCAGAAATGGTGTGTACTATACGCCCTTGACGGCTCTAGGTCGACTTTTCCTGTAACCCTGTATAAAATTCTCGTGTCGCGGTGTTTGTAGTTAAACTCCTCCGAAACGAATTGGGGTAGAACTGAGAATCGAATATCTATTTTTCTATACATCGAAGTTATAAGGGGGGGGGGGATTAAGGGGTTTACAACATATATGGCAAAATAAAGTTTGCGGGGTGAGCTATTAGAACTATAAAATTATCAGTAAACATTTTGGCTCATAACAGTAATTTTACTTCCTATCTATCTGACAAAAATGTATGTACACATCTTATACATCTAAAACCATAGCGCAAAATAAAAAACTTATCTCGTACCTAAATAACTGCTTTTGTTTGTCCGATTTTTTTTTATATAGACTGGTATATTTGTTGTCAATTCCTGTCTAAATCAAAATCTTGTCTCTTATATCTCTAGAGTATGTAAATAAAATATGTGCTCAAACGTCATTCTTGATGTCTGTGGAAAAGTGTCTCTTCTGTATTCGTTTTTTTCCTCAATACGGACAACAACTGTGTTAAGTTTTCCTTCGAAATATAATTTGAATAAAACTAAACAATGGGATACTTAAAGGTCTTTAGAGTTATTGAGTAACTGTCTCCATTTTAATGCTTTGAAGTAATTGATGCGTTTATTTCGTGATCTTTGATCCCGTGATTTGATTTCGTGATCTTGATTTGAAAAATAATGATCGTCTTCTGCTCTAAAATTAATATTTTTCATATTATTCCCTTAACTTCAATTTCTTGTATTTTTTTATGGTCTTGTCATTTGTTTGTATTCTTTAGTTTGGCTATTTCTTTCCCAGTAGCAGTCTTGTTTCGGGTGTCTTACTTTTTAAGTTGTTATTGTTTGGTTCGATATTTTTTGGACACTAGGCGTCCTCACTTACTGCGTCATTTGTCTCGGTTTTAAACTTCATCATGATCGTTATGAATATTGTTTGTGTTGATATACCTTCTGGTTGGTGGTTAGAGCTTTATTATATTTTTTCCTTATAATTTATATTAATCAGCTCTATATTTTTAATCGCTCGAAGATATAAAAATAGAAAATTAAAATGGTTTCACATATTTTTGTTTTTATTTAAGTTTATTGTTAAGTCTTAGAAATCTTCTTTTTACTTATATAATTTAGTATAAAGTAAATAATAATAAAATAAATCATGAGCTATAGCCAATAGGCTATATTATAGGTTATATATGATTTGCAGAAATCGGCAGGCACAGTTGCTAATGGACAAAAGAAAGAGAACGTTAGAATGATATTTAAAAAGCTGTACGAATTTATGTGCAAGAGTAATATTTAATCGCAACATGCAGGTGTAGTAAGAGGCACGACATGCACTCGACCGGTTACGAGCTCTTCACACGTGATCTATCGGAGTCGGGTTTTGGAGCGTCTGAGCTGAATTTTTGGATCAAACTGCGATTTCTGTATCGTCTAGTGCCAATAATATGACTCAATATACATACTGATAGAGAACTATTAAAATGTCATATAGGTACCTACTGATAATATTTTGTTTTTCAATTATATATTCTTAGTATGATTTCTATAGTGCATAGTATATGTGATATCTCTTTGACTTTACGGAGCAAATTATCATGTATTGGAGGAGCCTCGGACATTAATCCTTCGCACTGCTCCAATGCGGATTTGTGGGTAGCTTTTTAGCTCAACGAAAAAAAACTTCGGTAAATTTTATTTTGTTTAATTTAGTAGCTTAGCACGTTTGGTAGGTACTATTCCTATAAATTCCAGCCTTTTAACCTTTTAAATTAATTTTTAAATTGGGTAATTTCGGGCTATTACTGCTGAATTTTTATAAGTCAAATTGAAACATAGACTTAAAGTAATGCGCGATAATCTAATACAATAGAGATATTTCATCTATCACCCCGAAGGAATTTCTCTATTTGTAAAATTATTTCGCCCTTAAGTAATAAGTACTGTACTTGAAGTTGAACGATCCCATAAATATAAATACGACATTAATTTGCCCTCAATAAGAAACCGATATAATGAATTGCAACCGTTGCTAAGTTTTGAGACTTTTATTAAGACTTAAGACTTATTAATTAAAATGACTAACTTTTGTTTTAAAATTGTTTGATATAAATTGTAATGTTTACTAAAAAAAACATTATTTTTATTAAATATTGTTGTAAGACTTTCATTGTAGTGTAAATTTGGTCTGTTTCTCTTCAACAGATATTTTAATTAATATTTTCATTTTTTAACCGACTTCAAAAAAAGGAGGAGGTTATTCGATTCGACCGTATATATATATATATATATATATATATTAATGTATGTTCGAGGATAACTCCGTCGTTTATGAACCGATTTTGATAATTCTGTTTTTGTTGGAAAGGAGATATCCCTAGTTTGGTACCATGATAAGAAAACCAGTATCTGATGATTGGATCCCAGAGAAATCGAGGGAAACTCTCGGAAGCCGGCATTACTTTTTACTGGATGTACCGATTTTGATGATTTTTAGTTTAATCGAAAGCTGATGTTTATCATGTGGTCACATTTAAATTTCATCGAGATCTGATTACAACTTTTGGAGTAATCTTTGATAATGCGTATTTACTTAACTAATTTTTCGTCTACCTACGTTGTATTACTTGTCGATATAAATGAAGTCGGTTTTTCTTCGTTTGCCTGCAAACACAATTATCTATGTCCCTAATTGTTACTTTAATTTGTTTTCGACTTTAGAAATTAAATGTATTCACAAACCTTGTATTGTGTTATTATATCAATCAATATGGTACAGCTTACTAGGGTTACCGTTATCATGAAAATACGTAATATTTTGACGATATTATGTGCTCGCGCAAGGAATTCTAAGTCTTTTGATTTCTTTCGATTGTGATCGGCATTTTCATAATGGACGTTATCTCGCTCTGTAGCCTCGCCATAAGAGGAATCTTTGATGCAAACCACGAGGCAAGCGATGGAACGTTGGCATCCTTTCACTAATCCCCATACCTAACTGTGCAGACACCGATCGATGCTCAGTAACTGAAGACAAGGTAACGTCATAATCCAGGGTATTAGCTAGTATGCCGTTTATACGAGTATAGCAGCCATTGGGGAGAATCGTTTTAATAATTGTGCCTTAAGGTTTGTAAGTAATTAAGCTATTGTGGAACCCTTGCAAAGCTTTTATTATGGTTTTTTTTTTTTCATTTGTCCTCCCTAAAACATTATCCTAGGGATAATGTAATTTAAAATTTACAGTCTACGTAAGCGACGTGTAATAGTTAACCATAGTAGTTTATCTTTTATTTCTAGTTTGCCCTTGTAAGGAATGTGTTTGGATTTGTCACGAGAACTAAACGTAACTAAGATGTATGATTAAAAAGGTTAAATAAACAGTAACACTAAGTATTACAATTACTTGGTCCTTTTGTGTTAACATATATATGTTTAGTACGTGTTAATACGAAACTTGTTAAAGTATAAGTTATGTTTAACAGAAGATGGTGCACTCTTGGTACCTATGTATCAACAAGTTTAGTCCCTAAAATTATGTTAAAATTATTTAGAAATTTTTATGGTAGAAAAATATTGTTGGTTTTGATGGTATTTTGTCAAACTTTATTGAGGACACATCAGCTTACCTACATCTTGTTAGATAACGTCTCTACGACTATGACGCTACGTTTGTGTTGTAATGTTGAATTAACGAAATCAGGTTCTAATTTCTCATGTCAGCATAATAATATTATTGTGCAGTTTATATGGTTATATTTCTTGTGTTCTCGTCTTCCGCTATCGCAGACTTGATTTTCACACAACATGTTGCACACTTGGCTAACTTCATTAATTTAGAGCGCCACTTAAAACTTGAAGTCTGCAAGTCGGCGGTATAAACGATAATGTTAAATGTTCTTTGTTGTCGTTACTTTTCGAGGCCGCCCTTTTATCATATTTTCTATAAATTGTAATCCTTTTAAGCTAATGGGCTTATTACTAATTATTTTATTAAAAACTAAATTGAAGAAGTTCTTTCAATTACGGTCGAAAAATGTTTGTGCTCTTTTCGTCGTTTTTTCTGATGCTCCTTTCATTGCAATTTCTTCATCATTAATTACTTACTAAACAAAATTCATCTCTTAATTTTCAATCATAACAATAATAATCCTCCCTTGGCCATGGTTGCTATAAAGTATCCGAAACTTCGGGCATGTAAAAAAACCTAATAAACCGCGATAAAATCTGAAGAAGTTCTTTCATTAAACCAAGAAAATTAACTGTTATATGTATTAGGGATACGAGGTTTCCAGCTTCACTAATAAATTTTCAGTAAAATAAGAATTTACCTGCTAATTTAATAACATATCTCTACGGTAATTCTTTTTAACGAAGTATTTAAGTAACGACAGGGAAGACATCTAGAAACTGCTAAATGTAAATTTACTTTGAATTTTTACAAACAATTATCAAAGAAAATTATTAGCTGCCTGTTAGACAATTATCTGGAAGATACTAATATAATAATGCTTCCAACATAAGATTGAGAATACCTCAAAATTTTATTGTTTAATATGGGGGCTAATTTTTAAATAATCAGCAAAACGAAATGGAACCTTTCTTTTCAGAGGCTGGAGGAACAGGTCCAGGTGGAACGGGGCCAGGTCGTGCTGCTCGAGCTCGTGCCCTCGAGCTGGCTCAGCAGCTCGCTTCCTCTCTGCAACACGCCATCCCGCCCCCTCCCAGGCCAGACTTCACCACCGCCAGCGCTATACTACGATGGTTGCAGCAGAACAATAACTCCGTCGCACTTGTGAGTATAATTTTTTGTAGAGAGAGAGATCAATAATTTTATTTACTTTTTAAGTCGATGAATTAGATTAAAAGAGTTCTAAAGTTTTACGCTATTTAAAGTTTTTATGCATTGATTCTTCATGAGCAAATACAATAGATGTAAAAATTTATTAGTATCTCGTGTTATCGACAAGACACTATGGAAGAATTTTGGAAGAAACTGCCGTACGCTACAACTTACCTCTTTAAACAAAAAAGGGTAAATCCGTCTTAACTTGGTCGGACACTAAAAGAATGAAATGCACGTCGTAAGTATACCGTGCTTTTTACCAAGAATCTTGGTAAAATTGTACCCTATTTTTCAGCACGCCGACAGTTGCACGAGTTACTTTAAAATCTATGGGAGCATTACCTTCCGTTGTACGCAGTAGTGAAATATTTCACTGAACACAGTAAGAGCGTTGCTCTGTTAAGTAACGTTGTAATCATGGAGTCTTCCATTAGTAGCTGGTTAAAATATAACAAAACAATTTATATACTTTTATAAATACTTCATTTGAGTGTATTAACTTTTGACAGATTAGGACTATTTGCATTAATATTAGTTAAGTATATAGGGTATATTATAGAAGCCTAATCACTACATAGTATAAAACACAGTCGCTTCCCGCTGTATGTATGCTTAGATCTTTAAAACTAGGCAACGGATTTTTATGCGGTTTTCTTTAGTAAATAGAGTGATTCCAGAGGAAAGTTTATATGTATAATATAGTAGAGGAACACTGATAGTTTTTGCACCCGTGCCGGGGCGGGTCGCTAGTATCAAAATAAAGCTACTTATATCATGTGTTTGCTACGTTATACTTTTTATGTGGTAGAAAACTACTATTATTCATTAAAATGCTTATAGAATTTTAATATTGTAGTTTTTAGAATAGTATAGTTAATATGTAGGTATGTTATATAAATAAAGTATGTGTATTTATATCAGCGTAATATGCCGTTCAAAGAATGCAATTTAATGAACGTTACAATAATAACAAAGGATATTTAATTTGAATTTTGTACAGATATAACTCCAATGGATAAATTAATAACACAACTTTAATAAAACTATTTTGTTTATTAATTGACTGGGGAAAAGGTATTTTAGTATTTTCTAGTAAAAAGTTGCATTATTCCAATATTTTTTGGTTGTATCGTTTGTAACTGGCTAATTTTGATACCACGAAAAGGTGATAGTTTAAAGGTAAAATTAAAAAGTGAAAACAGTTTTCCGCCAATTTTTTTTCGTTTTTCGGCCCGCCAAAATGGGTGATTCTCTTACCTTGAATTTCTATATAAAATACGAAAAAACTTTTTCCCCGATCTAATAAGTACAAAGCTTATAAACACATTGTCTACTCGATATGTACGTATGAGTATATGTAGGTATGAATCATAGACTCGTAGTGGACCGTGAAGTAACACAATTTGCGTCTAAACTTTATACAATGTCCTTTATTTTATTTTATATAAGTAAAATTGTGCGTGATGAAATCTTACACACGTGTGAAAGCGTATTATCTAAAATACAATTAATTATTTTTGTATTTGATTAAATGTGCTTTTTTATGATAATGGATTTGTAATCTAAAACAATTATTATTTAAAAAAAAATAGTTGTTAGGTGTACATTATAATTATTATTTAAGTCACATATTTAAAATTTTCTGATTTACATGTAATATTCATTTAATATATTTTTTTCACTTAATAGACCTATCGATCTGTAGAGAACCAGGAAAAAAAAATAATATAAATCGTGTATGTAGCTTTCGTACGAGTGACTGAATAGTATTGAATGCGTATTGCAAACAATTCTCGACCCGATATGCTGTTTTTGTGATAGAGGAAGACCCCTCTCTCACAATCTCTGCTTAAATGCGATGCGATGACATATCGCGATGTAGGCGAACATTAATTTAATGTCATCTTAAGAATGTATAGACTTTCGCCACATAAATAAACCTGCTGCTGCCCGCGATTCTAAGTGTTTGCATGAAAATTAACATAGTTTGCCGTATGTTTTGCTATGAAAAGAATACAATTTTTCGTTTTTTGCAGCATTTTTTATTGATACGTCGCTCTTATTAGTCGTTGCGTGATATCATACAGCCTATAACGTTCCTCAATAAATGGGTTATCCAACACAAAAAGAAATCTTCAAACCGACACAGCGTTTTTTTTTTTAAATTATCTCCTTTAACTATAATAAATTTAACAGTTAATGTTATAAAAATGGATTCATGTATTGTCTACAAAGAAAAAAAAAATAAAAATTACAATATAAATATATTTATTCGCATGTGAATTTTTAATTTTCTGTCATTAATAACAGTTTATGCTCTCAGTTATATATAAAAGCGAATCGCTTAATGCAGCTCGTACAAGTTTAATACAGCCAGCCATGTTTTGAACAGAGAAAATCGAACATTAAACTTCCTGTTCTAGCCAATAAGTAAATAGTTTAAAATGTTTAAATTCTTAATCAAAGCTTTAGAATTTGGTTTAACAATGGAGGCCAGTAAAATTTAGATTTTAACCTCGCACTAAATTTCCGATCCAATTTTTTTTAAAGGTAGGTATAGGATATTGAGTATAAAATCACAAAATGCTGACAGATTCAGGTGGAACAATAAGCGCCATCTTAGAAAAAACTTTTCGGGCGATATCTCGGAGACTGCACTTTAGGGCAAAGGTCATTGAGACCATTATTGTAGAGAATAAAATTTCGCATATTTTGTTTATTTTAACCTTTTTTTGCTGTGTGGCTACGGCAGTAAGAATATAGCCACCCCCTCTCTTCCCGTGGATGTCGTAAGAGGCGACTAAGGGATAACACAGTTCCACTACCACCTTGGAACTTATAAAACCGACCGATGGCGGGATAACCATCCAACTGCTGACATTGAAATACACAGGCCGAAGACGGGCAGCAGCGTCTTCAGTTCGACAAAGCCAGCCTTGCAGTCACCAACCCGCCTGCCCAGCGTGGTGACTATGGGCAAAACACACGAGTTCACGCCATTTTTGGCACGAACTTGTGAAGGCCTATGTCCAGCAGTGGACTGTATCAGGCTGAAGTGATGAGTGATGAACCTTTTTTTGTAAAAAAATTACCATTTACGATTTATGCCCCACTTAATGAAATTAAATGATATTTTCACTTTTAACTCGAATTTTATGAAACTTTAATTCAATGACATCTTCAAGTATAAAAGCGCAGAAAAATAGCGAATCATTTTTGTATAGAATTCAATAGTTTTAAAGAGACGTGGTCGAGGCAATTCCTCTGACGAATAATGTTCTGACAGGCCATTCACCTATTTTCTCGAATGAAATCTTAAAAACTTGAAGACTATTGTTAACGACAGACGTAATTTTATTTTTTTTGTAAAGAAAATAAGATAAAATATTTTAAGATACTTTACTACGATTTATTAACCGGACAAATTTTGTGATTAGACGTTCGGATAATCAAAAATCCTGGTAATCGGATGTGTTACGAAAATTGGTTTTTGTACATGTTATAGCATAATAGGTATAAGATAAATTAAAGAAGAGATGACACTTTGTAACTACTAAAATACAGCAAAAGAACATATAATAATGATAAAGAAGGATTAATTATAGTGCACTAATCACGTCTATAATGCATTATAAAAAAAACCTGTTGCTGTTATAACAAAATTGATAGGGTAACATAATAAACATAAGTGGGTACAACAGTGTAATTCATCGTATAGGTTCTTTACTAGCTGACCAGGCAAACGTTGTCTTGCCGCTAAACGCTATTAAGAAATAGGGGTTGGTGGTAGAAGGGTGATAATTTAGGGTTACATGTATTTTTTAACGCCAAATCACAATAAAATAAAAAATAAATAATTTATCTAAAAATTAAAAAAGTAGGGGTGGACTACCCTTAACATTTAGGGGGATGAAAATTAGATGTTGTTTGATTCTCAGACCTACCCAATATGCACACAAAATTTCATGAGAATCAGTCAAGCCGTTTTGGAGGAGTTTAACTCGGAGACGGGCAGCAGCGTCTTCGGTGCGACAAAGCCAGTACTGCGGTCACCAACTCGCCTGCCCAGCCTGGTGACTATGGGCAAAACACACGAGTTCACGTTATTTTTGGCGTAAACTTGTGGAGGCCTATGTCCAGCAGTGGACTGTATAGGCTGTAATGATGATAACTACAAACACCGCGACACGAGAATTTTATATATTAGATATAAGGGTGTGGGTGTAAGAAACAGTAAAATAAGAAATAATTTCAATAATTATGCAAAAAAGTTTGAAATGGGGGATGAAAGTTTGTTCAATTCCGTTTTTGAAGATTAAATTTTTGTGAAGCCTTTGATTAAAAATAAATAATTATATTCAGACTTAATTTATTTTAAAAATTCATGGTACCTAATTATAAAGAGCACATGATGAAAGTAAGGTATTTTTTATATTTTATATAATTGTAACAATCGTAATGATGCATAAAGACCACATAATGAAGGTTTCCAGTAAAATTAGAATACTTTAAAATTTTATAAATATTATTATTTAAGCTTAATTAAAAAAAAAAAAAAACAATGAGTGCGCTTAAACTGACGAAAATTAATTTTTCAAGTTTATCTCTAATATGTAATAATGTAAAAAATATTGTTTTTTTTTTTAAATTTATTTTGATTTAAATGCGTGGCCGATCTTTAATGTTAACCTTTCATAATTTTATTTACGTAGTAAAACACGTTATCTGTATTTACCTAATTTGTCATTTTCATCGTTACATAAAATGATAATGAAAATTTTAGTATCGTGTACAAAAAAAGTACTGCGTCAGTTATAAATATAACGGTCCTAAAACCGCTTTAAAATTGGAGAGCCCGCACTAGGGTACCAGGTGACACGATATGAAAGGATCATGTTTACTGACCAGGAATGCGCACACTTGAATGGAATAGTATACATCATACAGCCATTCACTGGGACATCCTTGTGAGTAGGTAACTAACCCTACCGTGAATACTCAAATAAGTGTGCGGTATAAATGTCACGCAACGAATTTCAAAATGCATCTGAGAATTCAAAACTTATTAAATTTTTTTTAAAAAGCGTCTGAAATTAAAGAAAAATCTCTCAGTAATCTGTATTTTTTTATTTATTTACGGAAAAATATTTTTACTGCAAGTTGAGTAGCATAGGGTAGCACACTTAATTTGGAAATTTAAAAGAACTTAAATTAATAGATATTCCTTAAAAATGGAATGTGACCAAAACACACATTACTCTTAAAATATTGAAAAGACCAATAAAAACCTTTATAGGGTAAACGCATTCTATAACCTATTCTGTGCCAAAAATTCGTGAGGCTGAGTAGTTTGCAGTCGAATATTACATATATTGCTAGGTCAGTGTCCTATTAACCTTTTCAAACGGTTATAATATTAATTAACCATGGTAGGCCGCGTTCCCAGCGGAGTAGTTACAGGTGAACGAGCGTTCCATTAGTGCTAATTAGAATTTCCCCGAGCTTGTGTCTAGCAGATACCTATAAGTGCTTACCGATACAAAATATTATTACATTATTAGGGAATGTAATTTCGAACGTGATCTCATGATATCTCGTCCAGGGTTTACGATGTAGGACATAGTATAAAAATAAATATTCAGCACTACCTGATGAGAAGAAAGAAGTCTTTTATGGGAATGAAATGGTGTTATGGTTTTTTAATTTCAAATACAATTCAATAATATTAAACTAAATGATTGTCATATTTTAGGTCTTTCTCAAATATCAATAATTAAGAAATTATAAGTAATATTTATAAAATTATATTATTTTAATGTCTTTTAAGTAACAGCCGACTGTTAGATATACAGAAATAATGAGATGACCTTAGTGGCTGAAAATCAGCGCATGGGTATGGTATGCTTCCCATGGGTCCCATCATAGTCTGATTTTGTACTTTACTTACTTAATGCTTTTACCTTATTTAATATATGTTCAATGAAAATTGATCTTCATCGTGAAAGTAAACTATTTATTAGTAACTATTATTTAACTGAGGTAGGGCACAGTATTAGGAATTTCCTGCTCAAAATATGGAGCAACCCGACTGGGGTAGTACCTCGACCTTACAGAAGATCACAGCAATATAATACTGTTTTCAAGCAGTATTGTGTTCCTATTGTAGAGTAAGGTGACCAGAGCTCCTGGGGGGATTGGGGATTGGGTCGGCAAAGCGCTTGCGATGCTTCTGGTGTTGCAGGTGTCTATAAGCTACGGTAATCTCTTACCATCAGGTGAGCCGTACGCTTGTTTGCCGACCTAGTGACATAAAAAAAAAATATACTTATTCATAAATATTACGATTTTCATTCACTGTGTGTAATTTAAAATAGTATATAAATATGTTAAAATTCAAGTGTAAAGTAGTGTTCAAGTTGTTTTGATCTTATTTGTAGATTTTTGTGTACATTTAAAAATACTGATTAATATTTATTTTTTACCAGCTGCCTGGAAAGACTTCGTTTTATCAAAAGTTAATAGTAAAAATTATTATTATTATTATTATTATTATTATAAAACCTTTCGTGGGCTTTAAGGAACATTAAAAAAAATTAGCCGAATTTGTCGAGCCATTCTCGAGTTTATACTCTTAGCAAAATTAATTTTTATTTATATAGACTAGTCTTCCCATTATTCGGTCCTCGGTATTATTCACAATTACGTTTATTGCTATTTGACTATTAAAATTAATATGTGTTTATCAAAATAAGTCTATCGAGTAACTATTTTATTAAAGAAGGTTACATCAAAGACAATTTTGTGTATATTTTCATATAGATAAAAAATTCTCACGATCTTTACAAGATCAAATATGAAAAAAAAGATTAGAGGATTTATCATAAAACTTATATCTTGTATAAATTACGAATAATAGCCTCCGTTTACATCAAAAGACTAGAGAATCAATGCGCCAACAATTTCCTTATAGCAATAATTCAATCTTGTGTTCTTGCTACTCCAACAGGAACAGGCGCTCAATATAAATGGGCGCTTTATTTAATAGAAAATAACGTAAAATGAAGTTTATATTTTAGCGATAATGTTACAGTTAATGTTACAGTTAATACTTATCATAGGTGCGTTGCAATTGTTTATTTTTTTGTACATGTAATTATGTTAATAATGGGCTAAGACTAAGTTTTATTACAATCGATGAATTCGGATCGCATGGTGGATAAACATACCAGCATTGACTAATGACTTTTAAATAAATTCATAGAGAACTTGACACGCCTATCATCTCATATGCATATATCATCTCATTACTTGTACCAATCCTTGAGTAACTTTTAAGAGTCAACAATTCAAAATCCAATCATAATAAGTTACAACTCTGGAGTATTGAACCAGCGCGCCTGATACAAAACAATAGCTATGAATTTAGCGAAACAGAACCAGCAAAATATTTACTTACTTTAACTTCCAAAAGCTATTCTTCCCACTGTGCGTATGTGGTTACTTTTAACTATCTGTAAATAGGAGTTATTTACATATATGCTGATTGCTGATACAGAGATAAGAAAAATATTCAACGTTAAGCGATTTAGAAAACTATTACCATATGGTCGAGTTAAAATATGTAAATGGGTCGAATAGTTACATGATATACCGTATTAAGTATAAATACTTCTTTTTGCATTCAATTATAATAAATTTATTTATGATGCGAAAACAAATAGACGCGAAGGTTATCAAAAAACAGCAATTATTTTAGCTTGTATATGTATAATGGACCCCTGTAAGTTGGTGACAACCTAAATGCATTTCTCTTCACACTTGATGCTCTTAACAAACATATCTTTACAAATATGTCGGCTGGTTTTCGTTTTATTATATGCATTAAATATATTGTAGTAGCGGAAGCTATAGATTTTTAACCAATTTCAAAAAAAGGAGGACGTTCTCAATTTGACTCTACTTTTTCTCGATGCCATTTTTTTGTATGTTACCTCAGAACTTTTTACAGGGTGGTACCGATTTCGATGATTCTTTTTTTAATCGCAAGCTGATGTGTGTCTTTTCGATGTTATTGAATTCGTTTTTTTTTTCGTTTGTGACCAAACACTATTATGTATTTTCTCAATCGTTATGACCTTCATTTCACAAATAAGTCGTCGTGGCAGCTGATATGTATGCTCCTGAAATGTTAGAATTAATATTTTAATTAAGTTTCATAATAAATATGATCTCTGATGATTAAAATTGTTTTCTATTTATGTACATTAAAAAAATGTTAAATATGAAATTCACATTAAGATGTAAAATCTGTACCAAAATGCGAGGCTCGTAATAAGGCTCGTTTTACCATTTAGCGAAATGCTCATCAGTGGGCGTGAAAGTAGGCTTCACGTCCGGTTTCCGGCGCGGAGCTGCCACCCGTTTCCTCTCAAGAGTTCTCTAGATTCCCCTTGACTGATTCGTACTTGACCATTTTCACTTTGTTCTTATCGATCTTACGCCAACTTTTGTACAGTTTTAATCAACGTAAATTTGCATAATCTTAATTTTTTTTCAGGCCTTAAAAGTATTAGAAAAGTACTAAAATTACGAGTATATAGGAATATAAATATTTTGTTCGTAAATAAATCCAAAAAAAATCCGTTCAGTTCTATCAAGGATAAAATCAATAATAACGACATGATTTACGAAAATTGTGATTACCGATACTTAAATTAGCTTTTATGACAAATAATAATAAATTATTTTCCATTGATAGCACGATAGCATTGTAAACTGTATACGGAATTGGCAAAACGTGGCAATAACGCGTGGCAATATGTTCGTGCGGATATGGAATGTAGATTGTTATTGCATGTTCTGATTCCAACTCGCTGATCCCATTCTTTTACATTATTTTTGTTTTTTTTTTTTTTTGTATATATTTCCCATTATGTAACTCTATATCACATTTACCATAACTGCCTTCCCATTATAATCTGACTTACCGTAACTGCTTTACGACCAGTTTCTATATCTGAATTTGCTTACTAAAGATAGAATTTTGCCGTAAGCCCCATGCAAATTTTGTCAAAAATAGGCGCTAGTAGCTAGATCATTGAAAACGGCCATTAGTGATTAACAATAAATAAAACTGTAAATTCATAATAATTATGTTGGTCTGTATTAAAACTTACCCAAGTATTGAGTAATCAAGTTTTGTTGCAGTTTATCTATCTTTTTGTCTAATTATTGTTTTAATAAGCATAAAATATTAAAATGTCAAAAACCATTGCATTTTACATTTTTCGTATGTCTGGTTTAATATTATGATAATTCTCAACACATTTCAGAGTTACGTGACATAATTAGACAGTAGTTTGTAATAAAATAATAGACAGATAATAATAAAAAAAACCGACTTCAATTACATCGATGAGATACAACGTAGGTAGACAAAAAATAGTCAAGTAAGTACCTATTATTAGAGATAACTCAAAATGTACTGGTCGAATCTCGATTAAATTTAAATGAGGCCGAATGACCAGTTAAAAGTTAAGGGAGATATGAGATGACACATATACAGTCATCTTGAGAAACTTTTCTTTTTTTTTGAAGTCGCTTAATAAGGTTCATCTTAAAGAATTTCTGCGGACTACATTCTGTGTTTATTCTCCTTCGTTTTTAGGTGTTTGTTTGTATAGGGAAATCATCGTATGGCCGACGGTTAAGAAAAACACCTTAAGGAATGTTTAAATCGGGTTTCCTTCTGGGATATGTATAATTGTATAGGTATTAGGTATCAATCATTCTGCAATAGAACAAATCGACATCAACAATTTATACTACGCCAATTCGACTTTTCGATAAGTTTGTTTTTTTAATGCGAATTTGATAAAATGTGGTTTTATATATAATAAAAAAATTGTGTAATTGCAATGAATAACTTAACTATTAAAGATACCAAATTTCAAATAAGTTTCTTAATCAATATAAAATGTATTACGTTTTTCCCTTTTATAAGCATCTATTGTAAAGTTCACTTTTAAGAGTTAGCTTAGTATAAATTGCTGGTGTCGAAATTTTGTAAACTGTTGTAAGAGAGTGTAGCGTCAAACTGTGGTCCATTAGTTTCCATGTATTTATCTTTTAATGTACAATTAAATATTTAAAACTGAGATTTAAAATTGGAAATTAAATTACTATACTAAACATTGAAAGTATGTCCCATAGCTTTTTTCTTCATTCTTTTACTTTTTTTTTTATTTGTAAATTATTTACTACATAATATCATGAATTAAAATACCACATGAATTACGCTCGTTTTTACAAGTATATTTATTGCTCTGTTACTATAAAAGCAAATTAGCATGGTGATTAAAGGTTATAACCATGCCCGATACACGAGGTCATATTCAAATATTTAAACAGGATTAGCTCCTTTAGATAAACAAACAAAACTTTCTGCTTGACAAGATTATCATGGATCTATAATTATGAACAAACCTCATATAATCCAGTCATTATAGTAGTTAAAATGACCAAGCTTAAAACGAAGTATCATTGAGTTGATTTGGTATACGGGTTTCTTTTGATGTCCTAATGAACTAGACAGTTGTCTCAAGCCAGAGTCGATCTGGATGGTGCAAAACTTTTAAGGTGCGGTCGAAGATAACTGAGAATAGTATTTAGCGAGCGTCTTTTTTATATTAGAAAATGTTCGACGAGAAAGAGATTTTGTTCTATTCAAATATAAAGTATTTGTTTTCATAAAAATTGAGTTGTATAATTTACGGCTAAGTTACATAGTACTTTATAAAGAGAAATTTTTGAAAAGGTCGATTTGAATTATGTATGTAGTACAAAATATGATGATATTGTGGATGATGATTTGTATTAGTGTATAGATACAATTTTGGAGTCGGGTCTTAGAAGCCTAAGTATAATGTGAAAATTATATAAATAATTTACCTACATCCGCTGACACAGATTTTAAAGAATTTTCGTCATAAGGAAATCGAATTAAAAAAGGGATTTATTAGTAGTGCTGAGGGCTACTACCAAACACAACCAATATTTTTATATTATGCGATTTTCACATTTCAGATACTCTCTGTGTTAAAAATATTTCAGTCTTGGAACAAACGATGTCTCTCAGATGAACAGATTTACATGAATCCTATTCCACTGCACTAACATTTAAAGAAACATGAATATTCTCGGCATGTACATCTCGCTACTTTAAATACGTGGACGAGATGGAATAGACACGCAAATTTGCATTACGAAATAAGAATTTTGTTTTTTTTTTAATTTTTGAAATTTAAATTCAAATGTTCATTTTTAACTCCAGTGGGGGGAGGTACAAGGGGTCTTATTAATTGACAAATTGACGCCATTATACTATTCTTTGAAATAAAATTAGCTTGCAAGCTTAAAATTTAGCAATCATAACTTCACAAAGAATACGTGTATGTATGCGATATAATTTTTTTGTTTTAATTAAATATATTCATAAAAACGTTGCATAAAATTCGACATGTTCACAGTGCCGTGTTGTGTTTACAGTCTGCCTCAGCAAATTCGCCTGTGCAAAGAGTAATTTAAAATTCAGAGCGCTCAGTCGCGTCAGCGTCGAGCCTCTCATTATTGCCTTAGGGCGAGGATTTCACATCGAAAACTTGGATGACATCGGAAACTTCTCGATTCGCATGTTGTACGAACAGACGCTGCTAATAATATTATACAGACAATATTATCTTTTTCTTTCCGTAATAGCCTGAAGCAAAACGCTCGCTACCTACTGTATTATACAATTGAAATTTTGTTTTAAAATAGTATTATTATAAAGTTATTAAAAATATTGTAATTATAACAAGCAGATAATTTATCCTGAAAACGAGAGGAAATACGTTCCTCTTGCAAATTACTAGTAAATTACTTACTTCTACTCTAATACATTCGTGCTGACTGGGACTGAGTTGCGTGTCGTACAGAGCTCCAGCTCTGTTCCAAATAACAGAAATAACCTTATCCGTAATCCGTGTATTGTGTAAACACTGTTGCTCTTTCGATTTCAACGGGCAATAATTAAATAGAGCAGTGTATTATTATCGTTAGCGTTTTATTTATACTCGTCCAAGCGTCCATTTACCGCCCACTGGGCTTGAAGGGTGTGGACCGGGATACACCGTTTTACTTCGCTTACACTGGAAAAATCTAACAATTCATCTTTTCTTGTGTCTGGTATTATATTAGATTCTTTGTTACATTTTTTGTGACGATGATTAAAAAGCATCTTTGTTTGAAAAAAAATATAAATTTAAAGTTAAACCACAAAAAGGAAAAAATATTTGTGTCAATTTTGTACCTCTCTGTTTTATGAGCTCTCTACTGTATACTCACATTCTTGTTATGAGCAAACAATACAATCGTGTAACATCCAGATAATCATTCGACTATCGTAATTATACCTCATTTGCGAGTAATAACATTATCATTGGAGAGAATGTTTGTATAAACTCTTAATAAATATTAATTAAACAAGCAGACTTCAAAACTTGCCATATTTACCCTTTCAATATTTTTGAAGTACTTCAAAATTATATTAATGTGAACTTTACATGTACAATACCTCTATTCCAATACTTCATTAATTTTGTCTCCGTATAATTATAATACGGTCACCAACCCGCCTGCCCAGCGTGGTGACTATGGGCAAAACACATGAGTTCACGTTATTTTTGGCGTAAACTTGTGGAGGCCTATGTCCAGCAGTGGACTGTATAGGCTGTAATGATGATAATTATAATACATACGCGTGTTAACACTAATTACAATTCCCAATAACCCACTCACTTATCACATTTTGATTTGAACACATTTTAAATGCATTCCTTACATTATATTAAAAGGAACATGAAATAGCTCAATTAAAGAAAACTAGCACTAGTATTCACGTATTCCAATAGTAATGAGGTTTCGTCTATTTAAATAAATCTATGAATCTTCTCACTCGGGGCTTTTGATCGCTTTCGTGACAATTTTAACATTTGGCATCAGCTATCCGCAAGGTATACTTCAGATTTTGTCACGTATTTTGTTTGAGCTAACTTTAGTTAATATTATTTTTGTAATTATAAATTAAAGTTATGTGTTATAGTGTATGAGTGCTAAGTGTGTATATGTCTATGTTTATATTTTATGGCTATATCATATCCAAGTGCATCTATTTTATCGACCACGGTAGAAAAGTGGTATAATTAAAAAAATAGGCGAGAACTCAGTACCGTCTTGTATGCGAGAGGCAGTCTGTCGCTGTCAAGTTCAGGATAAAGTTTGTATTGTTATATTTTTCCCTTTTTATTTGAGCTAAGTCTAGGTCCGAAGTGCCTAACTGCCGTAAACTTCGAAACAGTCTAGTCGCTTTTATACTTATTTTTTGTAATATGTATTTTTAAAATCAACCGAATATTCATTAAATATATTCTGATTTCACGGGATTGCTACATCAACACACATCTTATTTAGACAGTAATATAACATTAATATGACATTAGGAAAATTTAAATTATATGCTTCTTCCGACTTCGTCCGCGTGGTATTTAACGAAAAAGTTATTATTCGGTTCGCAGATTCCTACAACAAACAAATTTCTAAAATAAAAGTGGCCTAAGTTACGCCTTATTACATCAGCTCTCTGCCAGTGAAAGTCCTGTCAAAATCGGTCCAGCCGTTTCAGATATTAGCCAGAACAAACAGACAGACAAAAATTGTAAAAAATGTTATTTTGGAATATTCTGTGGGGTGTATATATCTAAATGCATTTAGTAAAAGGCAGTTATTTTAATATTACAAACAGACACTCCAATTTTATTTATTTATTTGTATAGATGCTTGCTCAGAATTTAAATACTGATAACATCAATTACTATAGACAAGAAAACTTTAAAAGTTGTAATATCAACTGATCCCTCATTACTTGCCACTAGTAAATAAATATATTATTATTTTTTCGGTAGGCATCAAGCATAAATATTTATTTTTCATTTTCGAATTCAGTTTGTAGGAGTACAGAAATCAAACGATCGACTATATGACTACATCTAATCTATACTAATATTATAAAGAGCAAGAATTTGTTTGTTTGTTTGTTTGCATTGAATATGCTCCGAAAACTTCTGAACCGAGTTAAAAAATTCTTTCATTGTTGGGAAGCTACTCTATCCGCGGATGAAATAGGCTATATCATATTTTCAAAAAAAAAAAAAAAAATAGGGTACAAAATAATTTTGAAATTTTCGTTAAATACCCTTGCGAAGCCGGGGCGGGATGCTAGTCTCAAATAAGTAGGTAATGTGAATACATCCTTTATTTTCTAGTTACTTACTCGTTGTATTTTGCTGACATATATCTATTTGTGATGAAAGATGGACATGTTTCTTATACATAGCTATTTTACTATAGTACCGCATAACATGTAATTCAGATTCCACATTTCGTGATAATTTATTTAAAAATAAACGTTTTCTAACTGTAATAGTTTCGTGCGTGCGATGTTTTCAAGAATCTTGATGTAAACTATTATAAACTGACATAAATAATTCATAGATTAGCTAACAGTGAATAGCTGTGCGTATATCTCTAATTAGACTTTTTTTTAATTTATGTATGAATGTTACTTTTTAATTCGACAGCGATTAAGAAAATAATTTAATGTTCTATTAATTATACATATTTTTGTAGCCGCCCTAAAAAACACAGGCACTAGGTTAACAGAATGCTTTGCCATAATATATTTATAAGTATTGAGAAGACTATTAAAATAAATTTTACTAACCAACCCAACTTATATATTTCTAGTATCCTTCTGGAGACTACAAAGGTAACGTAAAAATAGATAATATCTAAAGACTTAATGAGAGTATCGTTAATCTTGTCAAATTTCCGCTACTAATTTTAGAACAGTTGCTATTCAAAAGATAAATGCTATAAGGTTTATACGTAGATACTGGCTCAGAATTTAAATACGCTGTATTTATAACATCAATTGCTATAGATAGACAAGAAAACTTTTATATCAACTGATCGCTGATTACCTACCACTAGTAAATATAGAAATCGTTGGCATAAGGCACGGTACAATGACCCGAGATCTATAAAATAAATTATTATTTTGAAACTTTTTAGAACGTAACAAATTATAATAAATTAATTTACTATCCGTTATCGCTCTAACAGATACTTTTAACTGAAATTAAAAATTGTAGAAGTGGACTCAAGTGCTCCACGATCGAACCGACTCCCAAGTATTTCTCATGAAAGCGAACGCAGCCCTGTCAGGGTATAAATTGAACGACGGCTCCAAAGCTCCTAAATGAAATTTACTTTGTTAAAATAAATTGAACAAGCTCATTGATCATGGCCCGGCTTCTGCCTCAGAAAAGTATTAATTATGTTATGCTTACTTCCATTAATATTATTTTCGAATCAACTTTTACTCATCGGTAAATATAATTACTGACTTCATTACGAGACCCTGAATGTCAATATAATATACTAGGTTATAATAATGCCATAGTCAAATTTTACCACTATATACGGAAAATTTAACACTACCTATTTTTAGTCATAAGCCATTCTAGAGAACCTCTCTTAACGCTACATTTTAATTGATTGTTCTAACTTATACTATAGAAGCGAGGCAACTTTTAATCTGATTCAGAAAAGAAAGAGCTAACGGAAACAATTGCACAAGTATAGCTAACACTACATGAAAACAAACTACAAATTGAAAAGAGTAATTAATATTTTACTAGGAGCTAACCGCATTTGGTTTGATGAGTGATATTCAAATACAAATCATGTTTTATACATATCCAATACAGTATATAGAAAAAAAAGTCACATTCAAATAAAAATGTCGTCAAATACACAAAAATAATCTTTGACTTCTTTATGTTATTACATTTTTTAGAATAAATAAAATAACAATTTGTTTTGACACCGCTAGTGTAGGGTAGGGGTGCGTATGTTGTTTGGGCGCCTAAACATCGGTGGTTGCGGGTTCAACTACCATTCGGAATGGATATTTTTATTTGTGCGAATATATCTTTTCGGTCTGAGTTTGTCCTTGTTGGTCTCCCCACCTTGCCTAGGCCTTATTATTTTGTATTACCAAATGTTATTACAGATTTACCACATCGATATTCGAATTTTTTCGAATTCAAAACAATTATAGGCTTCATAGCTTTTTCTCATCTTCATAATCTCATCTTCATATTATTTGTCGCAATTAAATTGCGTTCTAAAAGAGAAATCATTATAAAAACAAATTGGTAATTTATTTTTATTATTAAAAAAGCATATTCCTAACATTATTTACTATATTATAAAAGAATAAGGAACACGTGTACGCTCCCATATATGCATTTATAAATAAAATCACATGTTTATCGAATATTCCGCCGCGACAGCTGTCGTTCTATTTCCGAAACGAGGGGATGGTTCTTATTGCTAACTGAACTTAACTGAATATATTGTGTCATATGTAATATTGATAAACACGCGTACTTATTCTGTGTACTATACTTACATTGTTTTTAATATTTTCTGCGCTGAATAAATAAACACTTTTTATCATTAACTTACTTTTCATACTACATAAAATGGTATCGGTAATAGTTACGTTGTCAGTGATAAGGTAAGGTAATAATTAACTATTTCTTATTTTAATACAAAATAACTTGTGTATGCAGATCGCTCGAGATAAATATGAATTGCTTGTCACCTCGAAGTAGAAGACGTAAACAAACAAATGAAACGAATACGATGCCGTACTATCCGCAACAACCGCCATATAATCCGGAATACATCTTTGGAAATATCGAAAATAAAGCAAACTTAGTTTCGTCTTGGGGTGTTTGCTACTCTGTACAATACACAGTAATGTCTCGTGAAGGCGAAGATAATAGTGATGGGCGGGGGCGCTGTTCATTGTACGAGGGCGTCAACTGGATGCCGGTGAGTGCGCAAGTGTATCTACTAGTGTGCATTACGACGCACGCTTTTACTGCGCTTACGCATTTACCGTATTGTCGGCTGTACGTGTGTAACGAGTTGTAGTGTTTGCCTGAAGTGTGATTAACTTTTATTGATTGTAATTTTCTTTGTAATAAAAAGTGCTTGTTTGAAAAATATGTTGTCATGCTTGTAAATAAAGGAGGGATCAAAGTGTAAGGATGTTAGAAATGCACCAGGCGCACGTACCAAGATCTATTTCCGGGCACGGATGATGACCGTATTCATTTAGGCGTAGCTCATTTTGAACGAAAACATGCGCGAGCTCGGCCGCGGGGGTTCACTCGTAGCGGCCACGATAGCCGCGTTGCACAGTCGATCGGCAGTCGATGTGAAACTTTTTTCAATCAATTCACGATCGACCATCGAAGAGGACAGAAATGGTTCTCAACCATCAAAAGAGACTGAGACCGAGGAAGCTTGTTCTCGACGGGTATCCGAAGTAAGCGAACGTCCCTTATCGACAGCATCGGAAACATCGGAACGCGATTCGGTCTCCGTTCATTCTAGCGAGGAACCACCCCCACAAGAGAGTACGTAACTGACGCTCTGTGAACGAATCACTGACGTAGTATAATTATACTGGAACATAGCCAAATTTTAAAATAGAGGCAAATCGGTGACTCGTACTTAGAGTTTGTCGCTCAGTGTCGTTTAAACGGGGCCTCATGTCCGACCAGGAGTATCTTACTGAGCCCTTTGATGAGGAACAGGAGCGCTCGGCGGTGGGCTATGTGCATCCCGCCGTGCGCTCCTATATGTACTCACCAATGGGTAGGCATAGAGATTTCGTTGTTCATGAGGCTTTCTCGGTTAGCAATTTCAAACAGTATTTCTTATTTCGTGACAGGCGGCGATTCGGATAGCCCTGATGAGACAACAGTAAAGTGTTCGACATGGACGGAACGAGCTGGAATCCCGGCGAGAGGGAAATCTTCTGACTCCGATAGCTCTACGGAGGAAGATTCCGATGAACATGAATATGAAACAGGTGGCTGTGACGCTGATTATCGGACGCTAACACCACATCAACGTTTGGACAACACGACACTTCGCGATAACGATTTTACGTGGATGCCGAGCGGTGACACAATGAATGACACAGTCGAGTCAAACATAGTGGGCTCAAATGTAGTCGATTTTTCTGCAACGAGCTTAGACCGGAGACGGCGAACGCCGAGTGATCGTAGTGACCGTGACAGAAAAACAAGGTCATCGTTGTCAGCAAAACCTCCCCAACATCCCAGTAGTGTGCGTGCGTCACCGCGGTCTCGCCGCTCTCCTAGAAATGAAGAAAGCCCGCCCGATTCTCAGCGTCGTTGGAATTCATATGAACATTTCCGTTACCCTGAAGGGGGGTGGTGGCCACCGCCAATGTGTTGGTGTCACGGGCCCCCAGTTCCTCCACCGTGTTACATGCACGAACGAACGTGGCCCTCACATCCTTCTTTATCAGTAGCGTCACGTCCATACAAGGTACGCATGTGTATTGAGTTTGACTATACTGTGTAAATAAGACAAAAGCGAAGTCTGTATATTTTATTTATTGTCTTATTCATGTAAGAATAATCCATTATTATTTAATGATGCCTATTATATTATTATTTAATGGCTGAGCGCCGCGGTTTCAACCGCGTATATTTGAGAAAAAATCGCAGTAAAATACTATATGGTCCTATAGTTATTCAGGAAATTAACTACCCAAAACAAAAAAAAAAATCAATTGGTTTTTTTTTGTATTAAACCTTTCGTGGGCCTTAAGGAACACACAAAAAATAAATTAGACAAACCCATTCTCAAATTATGCGCTTACCAACATTCATTTTTATTTATATAGATTTTACTGAAAAAAAATATATTTTTTAAAGTGTTATGTCGAGTATTACCTAAATGAAATAAAAAATATGCCGAAATTACGTTGATTTTTTTGTTTGTATATTTTTAAACCAAATCATTGTACATACTTGCGTGTTACTAATGTAAAAGTTATTGTTGTCGTGTGTAGTTCTAGTACATATAAATTTTATATAAAATATAAGGTGTCATTCGTAAAGTATTCGCTATAAGTTAAGCCCAACTTATTATTTCAAAAATGCATTACAAATGGCACGATTTGTACAAACTAACGCTACGGACTACGGTTCATCATTGTGACCGATGGCCGATCAAAGCATAAACAGCGATGTAACTTTTAACCTGACTTTTCAGAACGATGCAGAAGATCGCGTGCGGCGCTTGGAGGCAGATAAGGAGAGCTTACAGCTTCAAGTGCAAGTGTTGTCAGAACAGATCGCGGCTCAGACCGAGAAGATGGCGGATTTGGAGCGATCATTGTACGACACGAGGCAGAGGCTAGACGACACCGAGCAAAAACTGCAGAAGGTCAGGGTTACAACACTGTTCCGCATTTAACTCATTCAACATAATTATTAATTTGTTAGATTAGACTATATGCTATGATCTTATCTAAATAAGAATCAATCGCTACAGGTGCTAAACACAAAACTCAAAAACGGCTGCATCAATTCAGCTACTTTATTTAAACATTTAAAATGCTAAACATTTTTTAATATCATATCAAAAATTGACCGCTCCAGCGGGATTCAATTTTTGATATGATATTCAAAAATGTTTAGAATTCCTAATGTGTGGGTACACAAAAATAAAATCGTACATATTTAAAATGCTTTGTAGAAGGTTCTTTATGGGAAGATAAATTAAAAAAATGCTCAGAAAATTTGAGAAACCTGATTACTTATATTAGTACTAATTTGAAAGTGAACCATTTACATTATTTATTAATAAATAATTAGCATAGTCATGTTTTTAAAGCTACCAAATTTTTTATCAATATTTATATAGAAATACCTACTTGTATAACAATTACATTTACACTTTCAATCTTAATGATTCTAAGTAAAAGTATAATTTGCTGTATAAGGTACAAAACGATTTAGCATTCAAAACGCATACCGTCCCAACGGAGTGACGGTGGTTATTGAATAAACATGATTGGCAAGGCGGTGTAATTTCTACTCGTATTCTTCTTTATGTTTTTTAACCAGCTAGTTCTATTTTAGTAACAGTTAAATTCACTCACATTTTACTAATTAAAACTATATTTCCTGTTCGTATATTAATAGATAAAATTTAATCGAGATGTGATGAGTACTTTTTGAGTAATCTTTAATAACGCGTCCTTACTTGACCATTTTTTCGTTTATGTACGTTATATAACTTGTCGATGTAATTGAAGTCGGTTTTTTTTCGTTCGCGAGCAAACACAATTATCAATCGTCATCCAGCCTACACCGACAATCTGACGTTATATCTTATAGATCGTCAGTCCAGCGGGCCGGAGAACGTCCCACACTGTGATGCCTCATCCCCAAATCCAACGTTTTAAAGACAGATACAGATAACAAAAATCATATTAAATATTTATCTACGAAAAAGCTATTGTTTAAATTCTATTTTAAAAACAGAACCTGTAATTTGATATTGTAAAAAGATGTATAATAAAATAAAGCAGGATTATAGATATTAATCGAAAAACAAATTTATATTTATAGTGAATAATTCTGTATGCTTACAAACGAAAAAAAAAAAACCGACTTTAATTACATCGACAAATAATACGACGTATGCTGTCGGTAAAACAGTCAATTTAATACGCATTATTAGAGATATCTTGAAAATTAATTTTCATATCTCGATAAGAATTAAATGGGACTATGTGACAAGCTTTCGATTAAAAAAAAATCCGCGAAATCGGTCCACACCGTAAATATTTATGAGATCCAAGGTACAAGTGGTCCATCGTAATTTAACTCGCCGTAATAATCGTGGTCGGCTTCGTAATATTTAAGGTTACTGTTTTTCTAATCTGTTTTTTGACGCTAAGTTATTAATACGTAAAGCAAAAACTTTGTACCCGTTTTTACGAAATTTGCGCGGATGGAGGAGTATGAAATTTTTCACACTTATAGTTTATATAGAGGAGTGCAGAATGCTAATATATATTTTTTTAAATTATGTGTAAAAATAAATAAAATAAATTAGAAAAAAAACACTACACACACTGCTATGTATATGACACACACACACATATGTACTCTTTTGTTTATTATTATTGATATACTCGTAGAAGTAATAATGTTTAAACTTATAATTTGAATTAATTATAGTCGAATTTCGACCACTGGGCGACCACTAGAAAGAAAGTTGTAATTTCCAAATTGTTTTGGTACGCTATATAGCTGTCAAACAACAAAATGGTCATATATCTTTTAATTATTATTTTGGCCAAATGCATTGTAAAAATTAATGTTTAAACTACGGAACAGAATTGACTTTTCTAAGGTACATATATATATATATATATATATATATATATATATATATATATATATATATATTTCCCGTACTCAATGACCGGTCTAATGTAATGTAATGTAATTTTTAAATTAGTTCTGATGTTTCCCGAAATTAGCACTTTCAAACTAACCATTAAATTTATTATATCTCTTAGTACAGATTGTACATATTATACTTACCAATAATCTACATCAAAGGTCAACTTGGTAATAAATAAATAAAAAATCTTATTATTTATTTATATATATTATTACACGTAATTAGCATTACTAACTCAGGAACACAACACTGCTTTAAAACAGTATTATTTTTAGCTGTGATCTTCTTTAAGGTCGAGGTACTTCCCCAGTCGGGCTGCTCCAGATTTTGAACAGGATATTTCCTGCTACGCCCTACCTCAGTTGCCGTAATTCATATAGTTTTATAATACAATGTAAATGAGTTCGAAGGAAGTATGCATTAAAATACTTAAATACCTTTTATCTACACTAATGTTGTAACATTCTACTTATGTTTCCAATACTTGGACTTATAATTACTACTGTTATAGCGCAGACAACAAAACACTCAATTTAAGCAATTTCACATGATGGTATAATATCCACATCGATATCGTAAAATCTCATTATAACATCGCGCGCATGCGCGCATGCGCGCAGTTGCGCTCTCATTGGTTAGATTTTAATGGCGGCAAAATCACTGTGACAATACACGTACGCGTGAATTTAATTTAATAAATTAAAAGTTAAAAATGGATAGCGACGATAATATTTGTACGCCTCCGGATATTCTAGAATTGGCAACAAAATTAACTCACAATCTTTTGCCAGAAAAATCTAGAAAATTATATGAAAAAGAATATAATAACTTATTCCGACTCCGTCTACGAGCTCTACTGCTTGCCCCGCGACCGCTACAGCTGCTGGATCAATAATTAACATTAACTTTCAAAATTGTACCATCCAAAATTTGAACAATTATTATAAATAAACTATTGTCAGCTTTTACTCTTGTTGTTTGATTAATTGCATTAGTGAAGATAAAGTAGTGTATGTGTTGCAGTCAGAACTCTTAACCAGTCAAAAGTACTATTGACTAGCGAAATCAGTCAAAAGTACTTTTGACTGGACAAGTTGGTCAAAAGTGATTTTGACTGAAAATTATTGGTTATTAGTACTTTTGACTGCAAATTCGCGGTTAAAAATACTTTTGACTGACGCTCTCCGTCAAAAGTAGTTTTAACTGCAAAAAACGTCAGTCAAAAGCACTATTAACTTCGCGATCTTCTTGCGACTGCATGTCAATCAGATCGACTTGGCAGCGGATGTTCATTTCAGTGTGCAGGATTGGTTTCTAAACCTGACCCATCCTTTTCTTGTTTTTCTTCCTTTGGCATACTTCGCACATTGATAAATATACATTAATCATTTCTTTTGTAACATTAGCGTACTTTTTTGCCGTTTTATTCTTAAGTCTATCGCGACCACCATGCCCTATAGAAATATGAGCAGCATCAATAATGTCGTAGATTTCCTCAGCCGGCAAAAATATTTGACGGGTTCTGTGTTTGTAACTAATTTTTTTATACCACAAACTTCAATGTGTTAAAGCGTTGTAGTCTACTGTACTAATGGTGTTTCCTTTTCATTAAATTTCGCGTCTTCCACATCCATTGCAAACTTTTCAAATTTTTCTTTTGTCATCACATTGAAATGACTATCTTTCGTATCTTCCATCGCTAAAATTATTTGCAAAAAGCCTTCTTTCTTTTCGTAGTGACTCATTTTTGTTCTAATATCAGCACGTTCTCCACTAATAATGAGTAATATAAAAGTTTATATGTGCGTTTGTCGTTATTTTTATTGACCACCTTAAATTGTTAAGAGTTTTGACTGATACAACCAGTCAAAACCACTTTTGACGGAATCATTTAGTCAAAAGTACTTTTAACCAGCTCCATTGGGCAAAAGTACTTTTAACTGTTATTTTAGTCAAAAGTATTATTGACTAAAGCAAACGGTCAAAAGTACTTCTGACTGATTTTGCTAGTCAATAGTACTTTTGACTGGTTAAGAGTTCTGACTGCAACATATGCAACTGCATATAACACGGGTATTAAAACACTCGTTACTATTATGAAACTCGCTGCGCTCGTTTCATAAACTCACACTCGTGTTTTAATACCCTTCATTATATGACAGTTGCATAAACTACTATTATTATATTTCTTAAGTAACGCCGTAATTTCATGGCGAAACTCAGAATTTAAGGAACATGCAATTTGACATATTGAAATTCTATCTTACCCGACCTTGGTATGATAGCTCATAAGTACTAAACTAGATTTGAACCCGCCGACATCTGGTATCGAAACACGTACTATACCCGTCGACCTATTTTAAATCAACTTTTCCAGCGTAGATATGTTTTTAATATACTCGCGTTATTGTTTTACCAATGTGCTTATTCTACTTTGCCAACTTTTGAATTTGCATTGGTTTTTCTCGGCTTACATGTAGTTAAAAGTAAACTAATATAATGCTTAATAGTAATCGTTTTATATATTAATGCACTCGATGTATATATATTAATGTACTCAAAGAGGTAGGTACACACTGATAGTTTACAAGATGTATCAATTATTAAACCTTTTTCAAATATGATTTTTGTAAAAATATCCTGAATTATATTTAATTCAAACAAACGGACTTTTACTTCGCGGAATTCATGAAAATATATAAATGGAATAGTATTTCCAATTTATTATAAACACGTTTTGTTACGTTATATTATCCATTTAAAGTTTCTGGTTTTCTTTAAAATGAACATTTATCTTATGCTATCGGTGTTTGGAACAGCCACGTGTTTCTATAACGAATAGTGAGTCACAGCAGGTCTGGATGATTAATAAAACAGCGGGCCTACGTAATAATATCCTTACATTTTAGTCGATAAATTATATGAAATACAGTTTCATATTATTATTATGTTCAAAGTACATATTTGTATTATTGCTAATATCTCTTACAATGTTCGTTTTTCTACTTATATTTATAAAAAAAAATTATAACAACGAACATTTGGTATATACAAATTGTTACCTACTTTTATCTGTATAAGAGAAATCTTGATAAAAGCTAAAACAATTATCCATACAGTTCTTGCCTCTATCTGTATGCATGTTCCATCCATTCATTCCATGTTGCGCTGAATTTGCTTCATGAAATCAGATGCGGTTTTTACAATTGAATCCTGGTCACAATCACAAAAATGGTTTTGAAATTATAATGAAGTCACTTCTTTTTAATATTAACTGCCGTTGTCTCTACTGTGAACACATGCATCAAATTCTGTATGTCCATAATATGTCCGCATATCACATAGAACAGTTTACGGCGTTTAATAAACTTGTATATTTATATATTATAGACCTCTACATAAAAATAATATGAACTACAAATCTTAGATACGATCTATTAGTTAACCACGAATAGTCAAATAACTAAAATGGTTACGGTAGCCTATTTTTCGTGCGTATAAAGTCTCGTGCTAAAGTTTGTGTTGTCTAAATGTATATAAATTGAACAGAAAATATAATATTCTTTATTGTATTCGTTACTCTTTTGTGAACATAATTATCTTCGATGTAATAAACCTCCAATAAAAAAGTCTTTATTATCACGATGACCTATTTTTACGTAATAAATCTAGAGAGTTACAAATGGCTGAAATAAAAGGAAAAACAAAAACGGCTTTGATTCACGTAGTAATATTTAAAACCTAAAAGCCCGCTTGCGAAACATATCTTACTATTCGATGTTTATGCTTTTAAGACGTATTTCTCGCACATCACGGCTGGCAACCGGGAATACAGACATTTAGATAAAACAAATAGTTCTAAATCTGTATTCCATTTACGTCTCACGTGTATAAAGATTCCTCATCCTCACCGGGCGCGGAATTTTATTAAAGATAACGGAGCGTGTGGCTATAAAACGTTTGATTGATAAAGTTCCTTCACGAGGCCGACGCCCGTTTGTACGGAACCGTTTGGATGTGAACTTTTTTGTAGTGACCTCCTTACTGCATTTCGTATAACGTTTACTTTATAGCTGATTAATGTTATACAACTTTACGTAACATTCACCATAAAATGTGCGCTCAGCGGTACTGTAACTAAGAATTTCAAACGTGCATTGCAATTTACATTCTTGAATTTATTAAAACATCTTTATGTATTCTAATTTTATTCTCCAGTGTAGTTTACAATAGGACGGAGGAAGATATCACGTTGTCTGTTTTGAATAGTAACCGACTAGTTATTCTTACTTTATTGGAGTAATCCGTTCGTCTAGTGTAGTAGGATGTCGTTTACAATTGATCGCCCTATTATGCGTATTTATATTCTCAATGGCAAGGAGCTGTATCTCTATTACAAGTAAAGTTGATTGTGGGTATACTAAAACATATTTCTTTTTTAACGTTACTAGAGTAGACCTCGTGCATTATTGGTAATTACTTCATGTTTTTAGCCTATATACCATCTAACTGTAATGTAAGACTATTATCGAAAACGATCCGAATAGTTTTGAAACTAAAGATTTCAAAAAACGTTTATTATATTAGTATAAATTTAATCAGGCATATTATGTGCATAGATGTTTAGAAGACCTATAAATAATACGCGTTTATAGTATGAAACGTTTTATCGAGTAATATTAATTTGCATTAAATTGTCGTTGTTGTACCTACGTATATTTGTTTTATCATCTTAGTGAGAGTATGTAAGTGTTGGTCGCAAAATATTTCGCACGTAACGTACATGATGTACAGAGGAATGTGGGTCAGGTGTAATTATGCGTATTCATGTGTGTTATGTTATGTGTTGCTAGTATGTGTTACATATATTACGTCTTTTCATAATTATCTTTATATAAAATGCTTTGTCCCAACTGGCATATCAACCAGTCATATGATATGCAGTTACTTATGACGGAAGTCAGAAATTTCGAAAGAATCTTGATTTTATAATTTATACTGTACATAAGTTTTATTTATAATCGGATCTTTTAAAGTTCCTTTAAGTGGTTAATAGGTGTTGAAAATTGATATGGAAGTCCGTTATAGAAGATGTGAAAGTTTTTTTTTTGGTTACTGATCGAAAATGAGTAAATAATTACTTGTAATATAATAATTATATAAAAACAATAAGACATTATAGCATAGTGAAGGGTTTATCGTAACTGATGACAATAATATCAGATACGTCTCAAATAAAATCGATTTTGTAATCAGAACTGAAGTAACACTTACGTAAACCTAAATGAACAGAAAATCGAGACTTAATTCAATAAAATAAGCTAAGCTTCGTTGTGTGTTAAACTTTGTATCTTTCGACCAGAAAAGACGAAACTTTTGACATAGTACCTACTTATATAGAGACTTATACTATAAGAAATATGAAACATCAGGGATTTCGAAAATAAATCAATTTATGTAAATACATAATATTAATGCATGGATATTCATACTCCATTGTATGTATCTAACACTGCTTAAAAATATAAGAATTCTGCACTCCTTCACTATTTAAGGTAGTTTTTTTTTTTTTTTTATTAAGCCACATGAATTTATCTTTTGTTTTAAATATCTTTCTTAATAGTAGGACTGGACACTAAAATAGAGAATCTTGGGTGTAAAATTTTTGTCATAAAAACAATTTTGGCAAGGAATAGACATCTTGTTTACGTATTAATTAGTCATATAAAATTTTTAGGAATAATTTTGAGGAATATTAAGTATTAATTTTGCGTATTTTTCTCAATATCTATTAATTTTCGTTTATTTCTTTATGGCGTACAATAAAGACTATTATTGTTATTATTTATGTTGTTAAAACATTTAAAAACAACTTAATTTTACGATTTCCATTATATCGATATCGTTATACATGACATCAAAAAATAAAAAATAAAAATAAAACAGTGACCACTAAATTTCACATATATTTTTGGTAACATAATTTGTTTTTCTTTTTTAACATATCTATCGTCTTTAACAGGAAATGCTACAGCGGTCGTCCCTAGAGACTCAAAAGTTGGAGCTCCTGTCGAAATTGAGTGAGGTTCGTTTGCGAGTCGCCGAACGAAGCCTCGTAGAGCGCTCACCTCCTCCAGAGATGACGCCTATCGTGCGCCCTGCTCCACCTAGGGTAAGCCTTAAACTGTTTACAGGTTATTGTGGCAGGGTACAGCAGGAAAACTTGCTCAAAATTTGGAGCAGCCCTTATGTGGAAGTCCTTCAACCTTACTTTTTTAGAAAATTAATATTCGGAAAACCAACAGCACAAATAACAATTATATAGTAATTAAACTAAACAACACTTGGCTAATGATAGGTCTTCACGTATAAGAAGTAGTATATAAATAAACATATCATGCGGGCAGAGTAATTGTACGTCAAGATGTTACATAACCTTTTTAAACAATACATATATTACATCAATTAAATAATGCAAAAAAAAAAATCTGGCTCTATACTCGCCTCGCCACTACCACACCCGAACTGAATACATCAAAATCGCCCAATCTACACAGATTATTTAAGCCTTTACTCGCGCGCCACAGGAAAGCATTTGTGGATACCAGAGGTAGTTGAATAGGTGTATAATGCCATACTGATTTCAATGGTACGGTAAAATTATTTTAGAAAGTAGTTCCGGAGAGTTAATTTTATTAGTAATTAGTTTTATTAAAAAAACAATGTCAGCAATTTCACGCCGTTTGTATAAAGGAAGCAAGTGGAATCGTGCGCATTGATTAAGGCTAGTTTCCTCGAGCTTTTTTGTTTAGGAATATACAAACGGTTCGGATTTGTGTTCTTAAAGTATTTTAACGCTGCTTTAAATATAGCTTCTATCTCCCCTTGTTTGTTAAAAGCATTCTCTGTATATGTGTTATGGTTATGAGTGTTCAAAGTTGATTGTGTTATAGCATCTGTATATAAAATATTACTAGGAAAATCTTCCAGAGTAGCTGCTGTAAAAGATGATCTATGTACAGATTATGTCCGTTCAGGAATTTCGTTTTGCGGTTCAGTTGCGTTTAGTCCATTCGCAACTGTCATCACTAATGTATTTATTTGCATCTATTAATCGCCATAGATCTGTTATCCTTTGTTTCGTAACATGTGTGAGTTGAGGAAACGTGCTTTGAAGGTTTAGTGTAAAATTTTTCATAAGACGTTAAATTATTGCCTGAGTAATTTTAATAAATTGACCTCATAGTATGCTTATTATGTTCAAAAGTCCATTCAAGTTCTTTAAGATCCTTGTTGGCATAGTTGCTGTGTGGCGTTCGTGTTGTAAGTAGTAGAGTTTTGGTCGTTGTTATTGCTATTGTTGGTAATATTATGTCTTCCGTCTGATTAAATTTGTTTTATAATAATAACTATGATATTAATAACTATGATATTAATAAAATAATAACAAGGTACTACAAATTACGGTAGACTGAACTCCTAGAAGGGTCTCCCTAGAAGGAAGAGTAGGGTCGGCAAAGCGCTTGCAATACTCCTGGTGTTACATGCGTACATAAGCTACAGTATCCGCTTACCATCAAGGACCGTAAGCTTGTTTGTCACACTGGTGATATACGAAAAATTTTCAAATAAAAATATGTATACAAAAGATATACTACTCTATGATGATGTACTCTATGTTGTTTAATAAATCATGTTAGTGTATACAAAATATTTACATTTATCATACTTATAATATGTATTTTTTTTATTCCGAATTCAAAAAAATGAATGTGATGATGTGCTCGTTCATCTGAAACACGGTGTTATGAGCATATTTTCATCATCATCGTCATCATCATTATCATTTCAGCCTATTGCAGTCCACTGTTGGACATAGGCCTACACAAGTTCGCGTCAAAAATGGCGTGAACTCATGTGTGTTGCCCATAGTACGCTGGGCAGGCGGGTTGGTGCAAAGCAGCAGTTGGTTGGTTATCCCGCTATCGGTCGGCTTTATAAGTTCCAAGGTGGTAGAGGAACTATGTTATCCCTTAGACGACTCTTACGATACCCACGGGAAGTGATGGGATGGCTATATTCTTTAATACCGTAGCCACACAGCCTGAGCATATTTTACTCAAAATTACATATGAAATACTTTTATAATATTGAACTCATTAAAAGCTGTTAGGAATAGTATAACACCAAATAAACAAAACATTAGAATTACTTTTTTTTTTGCTACGTGAAAATTGCTTTCGCAAATTGACGGAAACCATCAAAATCACCTTATAAAACTGAAATTTAATTACAAAATACGTACTTTTTATATAAAAAAAATCCGTCTTACTTTACGCAAATTTCAAAATCCCGTGAAAAGAGGTAGCCTGTGAAATAGGATGCAAAGACAAGCGGGACTCATTAGTCGTGCTCTGCGGGCTTTAACGTCTAACTAATGATCCGTATGAGCTCGTACAGACGTAACTACATATACCATTTACACGGTATAATGCACTGGACTATTATCGAGATTCGATTTGAGCGAAAACTTATAACGTATTATTGTATAGTCTAATATTGTTTGAAATGATAAATTGGTTTTTTGTTGTATCCTGTATTTACGTTGCTTATTATATAAAATATTAATAGTAGTCCCAAGTTTATGAGATGTAAATTTATGTAATAACAAGCTGTGAGTAAATGTTCTCGCTAAATGATGTTTCACAATATGATGTTCGTATGCAACTGATTTTTTTTTACATAGACTTTAATATACCACAATTATAAAGCGTGAAATTAACTCAAAATTCAAGAATAGGTATACCTACTAAATAAATATTTTACTTAAGTATTACTATCTCAATTTAAAAATTCAGGCCCATCTTATTATATAGTTAATACTAGTATTCGATATTTTTATATTTATTTATTCATAAGTCAACACCAACAAGTAGTACAACAACAAATACAAAATTAATAAAGTAAACATCGGTATCTAGATAATTGCCTACTTTTTTACAGGTGTCCTTAAGTTACTAAGAATATCGTACAACATCGAATTAAGTCAAATTAAAAATTGTCCATTTAGCATACAGTAATGAATATTCGAGATTAATTTCAGAAATTATTGTCAAAAACTAAATTATGAAAAGTAAATTTAAAAAAAAAACTGACGTCAAAAACATTTAAGATAAATATAGTAAAAGTGAGCATCAACGGAATTTAGAAAATCGTCCAGTATTATTTACAGGTGTTCGTAAATTACTTACAATATTAAAAACGTAAAATAAACCGATCAAACAACTGACATTGTTACAAACAGTAACAATTCAAAATACATATCAATATAAATATACAAAATAAAATCTTACATGAATGTCAGAGAGCAATATTAAAACAAAAAGTCAAAAGCATTCAAAGTTTGTTAACATTTATTGTGAGTGTATAAATGCAAATTACATTTTTACAAAATAAATTAATTCAAATTAAGCGAGTACGCTATAAAAATGTCAAGTTATACTGTTGCAAATATTCAGATTTTAATAATATGAAATAGAAATAGAGAAAAGCAACTTACACACCATTTGTCGAGAGATTTTCACATTTACGTTACGGTTGTCACTCGCCAATAAATAGAATGATCACTAATTATAATAGCATGTACAGACATGTGAATTCTTCAAATTGTAAGAATAAAAAATGTAAAGACAGCAGACGGCCCTGGCCGCGACATTTTTGGTGATAATTTAAGGTACTTTAAGAAAAAAACAACAATGTATTTTATTAATAACAATGACATTTAATACTTTGACATGTAATCAAATTTGTATAAAATTACTTTTTTTTATGTACTCAGACTTGTAATGATCATATCATCATATTCCATATTATTTTATTTTATACTTTATTGTACACCACAAATATATTACAAACAAAGCATAAAGATAGTTACAGACAGTGAAGTACAATGAGCGGACTTATGGGCTAATTAGCCATTTCTTCCAGACAACCCATTGTTAAGATTCATGCAATTTGTCTGACACCATAATGCCAGGCTGTTAAGGTGGTTTTGAAGACAGATGGCATTTAAATCAGTGCAAACAGTTCTATAGAGCTTAAGATCGTCGGCATATAATTGGCACTTGGAATTTTTGAAGCATTTGCTGATGTCGTTAATGAAAATATTAAAGAATAGAGGACCCAAATGAGATCCATGGGGTACCCCAGAATAGGAAAGAAAAGGACTAGAATAGTATCCCTTAACAACAACGACAGATTTTCTGGAACGAAGATACGAATCGCACCACGTTAGTAAAATGCCTGTCACACCAACCATCCTAAGCTTTTGTAATAGTATAGTGTGATTAACTTTGTCGAAGGCCTTACTGAAATCAGTGTATATATGTTATATAGTTGGTACTAGTTATTAACTTTATCCATTACAAACGTTCATAAATACAAAAATACAAATCCTCTTTATAATTCTAGTATAGTTATATTTTATACGAGTACATATAAAACGTTACTTGCAAAAAGATAATAACGATAGTTAATTAGTTGATTTGAATAGTAAAGCACATTAAATAATTTATAGATATTTTGTTCCATATCAATTTTAAGGAAAAAACGTACCAAAAAAATATTTTTAAACCATTAATTACTGTGCGACTCGGGTGGGGCAACTTACAAAGGCGCGCGGCGCGACGTGGCGTCGTTTCTAGTGGCCCTGTTTTCTGTTCCATGGGTTGCGGGTTCGATTCTCGCCTTACTCTTGGTGTAATATTTGTATTTATATATGTATTGTTTCTATGTATATTTATCAAAAAAATATTTAACTATAACAGTCTGCTGTTACCTATAACACAAACATTGAGTTGCTAACCTTAAGAACAGAAGACCGTGTGTTTATGTTAAAAGATATTTGTTTAGTTGATTTTACATTATCTCCTCAATTATGCGGCTAAATTAAATTCTATAAAAGACGAAGTTTATCTTTATAGACTTACTTTTTAATGAAGTAATTTTCATTTGTAAGGATTCATAATTACACACATTGTGATGTCATTAGCCTATCGCAGTCCACTGCTGGACATAGACCTCAACAAATTCGCGCCAAAAATGGCGTGAACTCATGTGTGTTGCCCACATTCACCACGCCGGGCAGGCGGGTTGGTGACCACAGGGCTGGCTTTGTTGCACCGAAGACACTGCTGCTGTATTTAGTGTTAACTTAAAGAATTAGACTTTAATTCTTTTTCTCCAAAAAATGCCCAACGTCTCAGAACCTTAAGCATATCTCAAGATATGGTATTGTTTCCAGACCCCGCCGGCGAACTACGGGCGTCAGATTGAGCGCAACACGCACATGTACTCATCGCTGCCTCGTTCATCGGTGCTCAGTTCGGAGGCGCGCGTCGCGTTCGGTAAACACAACATGGTGGTGGCGCGCGGCCGCGGACAATCGGTGCCCAACCTAGGTCTCTGGGGACAATGGACTCTATTCCGACTGCGTAGTAACGCTTTTCGCGTGATCCTGCACACCCCCAGACGCCTTGCCTTCCTATATTCAGAAAACTATTCGTTTTGCTATATTCGAAGGCGTGTTCGTAATTTTCTGAATATAAGAACCCATTAGCTAAGTTGTGCACGGATGGAACTTTTCAGTCTATGTGTAGATTCACACGTATCCTGGAAAGACCAATCGTCTCGGCTTAAGAATTTTTTGTTAGAAACTTTATTAATTTATGCCATATAAATTCCGTTTTGCAGTCCATTTTGCAAGATATTGTTTTACAAGTTGTAACGTCAGAACATATTTTGGTGTTTGAAATTTTCTAACGGAAAATTCTCACAATGTGTTGTCAGCTTTATTCGTGTCGACATAAAGTCGCCTCTCCGCTCTATATCAAGCTAGACCAAGCTGAACCAGAGTGGCCTATACAAGCAACCAAAGAAAATATTCACAACATTAATAAACTTTTAAGAAATTACATCATTTAGCTGTTACTTTTTTAATAGATATCAGAAAGTTTATAACATATTTAAAGCCCGAACTACATTTTATAAAATATATTACTTAGACCACTCTGGTTCTGTTAGCCTTAATTATGTATTAAAACCAGTAACCTTATTATTATGGAAATAAGGTAGCTTCTCCGCTTCTCCTACTAGACATCCATTCGCTTTAAATTAATTTTAATTAACAGTCGCCTTAGTAATGCAAACTCTTCGTAATATTATGTTTAGCGAACTGTCGTAGTAATTTTAAGTTTTAATTACCTTAGTTTTACCACGACCTTAGCTTTCGTGTCTAGTGATGTTTTTGTTAAAACGATCCTCTCGAGATGGTGTTTAATGTCAACAATGGAAATAATTTTGTTTCTAAATTTACATTACCGCAATATCAGGTTTCTGTTAATATTATATTAAATTTTATAGATTTCGATTTCTTTCGAGAGTAGGTTTTCATATTAATAAAAATTTTAGCTGTATCTGCAATTTCTAGGATTACGTGGCAAAGCAGAGGGTGATAATACAATCTCTGCAAACTAAATATGTAGATGCTTGTAATTTTTTACAAAATTTATACAAATAATAAATGTTTACTAGACTAAAAACTTGAGTTGTTCATATAAGATAACTGATTTTTAGCTTGACTTTTTATGTTCGAAATTTAAATGTTTACAAAAATAAACACTAAAGTTTAAAAAAATACCACAAATGTTAAAAGATTATTACTTATTTTCAACCGACGCAACTACTCAACAGTTTCCAATATTAAAAAAGAACATACAACAAAATTAAGAAGAGATGCTTAACATTAACAGTTCTATATAATAATAATAACTAACTAATTAATAAATAAAACATTATTACAAATTGATTAATAGCCAGGGAGAAAAAAAAAGCGAGAAAGATATTCTAAAATAAATAAGGGTATTATTAAACAAAAAAAAAGTTAATGAATCACAATTTAAAAAAAAATTAAAATCAAAATTAAAATAAAAAAAGTTAAAATAAAAATCAAAAAATCAAATTGCTGATTCTTTTTTTGTTGGAAATTAAACCAGAATCTGATGATGACATCCCAGAGAAATCGAGGGGATTCATCGAAAATCGTAGTGGCGACTAGTGCGTTTGTTTTTTTTTTCGTCTACTTACAATTAGTATTGGTAGGTATATGACATAAATACGTTAATTGGTATTGGTATATGACAGTGTGGTGGATTTAGCTCTGATCCTACATGGGGAAAGAGGTCTATGCCCAGCAGTGGAATATTACAGGCTGAAGCGTAATATGACATAAATACGAGTGAAGAGATAAATAATAAAATTAGAACAAATAATAATAAGTTGTTGAATAATGTGTTAAGAAATAGTTTTTAATAAGTAGGTATTTTTTCACTTGTCTTTTTTAAATCAATTCTTTTAAACGTTTTGTATGTCGTCTTTGTTTTGCTGTAAATAATTTTATTTATAAATGTGTAAAAAACTCATGTGATGCATGATCCGTATTTTTTTTTTTGGTAGTCTAAAATATTAAAAATTTCATTCTTCGTAAAGATTTTTTACCAAAAACTAAATAAAAAGTGTTGTCGTCACTTTTTAAATTATCTTTTAGAAATATTTGAAAAAAAACTATATTTTAGTCTATATTATCACTTTATGATTAAAAACTTTTCTTAAAAAATCTACAGTCAAAATATTTTGTTAAAAATAAGTATTACAAGTGGAGATTGTTACTTTACGTTTTACACGCAGTTTTATAGTTTGATATTGATTTTAATACTAATTGTATTATCAAATAAAAAATAAAAAAAAAAATACTTATTTAATATTATATAAAATATATAATTACTTTAAAAAATTATTTGCCACTCATATTTTTGTGCTAGGGGTCTGATTTAAGTTCACTAACTTAACTTTAATACAGTGACGTCACGAGCTGACCCTAACACAAAAATATGAATAAAACAAATAACGAAATGTTAAACAATACAATTATTTAATCAGCTGAAAAAGAAGAGACGATACCTCGAGGCAGCCCTTCGCCCTCACTGCGTGAAGTTCGATCTCGACTGGGTAGTGGGAGTGTGAGGCTTGAAGGAGATGAGCTCACACGCTCTTCATTGAGAGCCTCCGTACCTAGGCAGCGACCGCAGACTATGCCGTGGTAAGATATATGTTTGGGTGAGTGAGTGTGCCTTCGTGCGTGCCTATGAGTTCATCAAAATTGCATAAAAACACAAAACATACCGTTAACGATAACATTTTGCTATTGCTGTGGATTGTATGTAACATTTCTGTGAGAACTCGACACTGTATGATGTATTCAAACCAATCACTCATAATCAGACCTGCCTATTTCGTTATATTTTATGAAAGGTACTTTTCGTATTAGAGATATTTGCAACGGCTATATACAAAATAATACGTTATAACGATACGCTACTTTTAAAACGTCTATTATTTTTTACGTTATAGTATATTAGTATAATTTTTTTTTTGTCGTACTAACTCAGAAACCTTTGTGGGCCATTACTTTGCTAAAGATCATGACATGATTATATGCATAGTTTACGATTCTATAAAGGACGCCATCTTTGGTGCGAACTTGTGGAGGTATATGTCCAGCTGTGGACTGTATTAGGCTGAAGTGAAAGGACATACAGACAAACATTTATTTTTATAGATATAGACTAGCGGCCCGCTCTCATTTCGCTTCGGGTAACTTAAGTTTTACCAATAAAATTTTATGATTTTGATAATATTCTATTCATCCTATTATGTCATTGATGTTACAATATATCGATTATCATATTTTTTATATTCGATACAGTAGTTTTAAATGAAAGTATCTTTTTACAATATTTACATTACGCTTTTTTTTTGCAATTTCATCCACCACAGTAAAATAATTCCACATTTGTCCTTTTCGTGGCATTTTAATTAATTATACTAAAATACTATGACTAAACTCATTAAACAACTAAATTATATTTACAGTTCCTCAAAAGGCAACACCGCAATCGTAAAAAATAACAAATTCACGAAAATAACGAATATCATACGAGAACAAACGCGTTATCCATACTGATTACTGACTCGGAAACGAAATAAATAAGTCTAACGTGTAATATTATATAATAACAACACGAACATTCTAATTATCTCAAAATATTAGTTTTTAAAAATATATTAGTTCTGCACATTGAAAGGAAAAAAGTTCTTAGTTAGTTACCACAGAATACAATTTGACATGGGACTAATATATTATACGGGAAGGTGAGATGTTCTGAATATTGAAAGGAAAATAGTTCTTAGTCAGTTACAATAGAAAACAATTTGACATTGGACTAATATACTATACGGCAAGATGAGACGTTCTGGACATTGTAAGGAATTTTGTTCTTATTCCGTTACAATATAATATTGCTTTGTGTACCATTATGTTCTGATGTAATAAAAAACAACCTGAAATCGCAATACTAGTAGTTGACGTTACTCTCGCCTTTTTACCTTCTTTCTGAAAAAAGATTTAATTTAAATGACTACTTTCAAAGATAAAAATATTACAAATTATGTAGTGTCATGGGACACCAGGTAAGAACGAAGTTCCTTCGGATAGTATACAAGCAACACAATTTGAAAAAAAATATGTTGAATTTTATATATATTTTCTAGTTCTTGATTTTTTTTTTTTTAACTTTGTTGATTGATTTTTAATTAAGTACATAAAATTATTTAGGAAATTTAGTATTTTAGAAAATAACAAATACCGTAAAATAAAATAAATCAAAGAAAATAATAATAATTCAAACTATTAAGTGAAATAAAACATATGTCTTCATTTATTTAAAAATTATATTTAAAAAAGTTATAGTAATATTTTAGTTTTACTCACGTCATATTATACAGTCGTGTCACTGATATTACGTCACTTCCGTTATATACTTTTCTTACGGTTGTAGTATCACATTTTTTTCAGTTCGGTCGCCCAGCCAAATGTCAAGCCTGCCGTAAGGAACCTCGTTTCAAAAATATTCTTTTAACATAAATAACGTTTGCCATGTAAAATAAATAATAGTTTATATGATTATTTTATCCGCTATCCAATATAACGAACAGCTCTATTCGTTTAATGGAAAGAGATCTTATTTTTCCTATAATTCTAAAAACGGATAATAAATTGGAACGGAACATTGGTATGCTTAGTGTGTCGTCTTATACAGGCAGACGACAGACGTGCGACAGTGGGATTGCGAAATGACATGCGGCTGGCTAGAGTCGCTGGGGCTGGAGGCCTACGTTCCGGCGGCAAGGGCCTGGCTGGGGGACACGAGGGGAGCCCTCGCTGCAGCTCCGTCAGCCGTCTTCGAGCGAGAGCTCGGACTGAGGCACCCACTGCATAAGAAGAAAATCGTGCTTGCCCTTGCTGACCTCATGGTAATCCCCCCTCCCCACGCACTCAGTATTTTTTGTATGATTATTCCGGGGCGATTAGCATAATGCTAAAACTTACGTGGTGACCCTTAGCGTTGACAAGCTTCGGGCTAAGTTGTCAGCACCGACGGACATGGTGACTCTAAAATTAGCCACATGATATTGTAAAATTTTATTGTCGTTAATGTACACGTTTTATATAGCTTTCACTCTTAAGACAACCGAATCGATTTTTATCAAATATAGCTAAGAGAAGCTGCATCGAAATCGATCTACCCATTTTTTTTTTGTGAGGGGGTTAGAACACATGCATCAATAATTTGACGTGTTACCTGTGACCAGGGTGGGCACGGCGACCCGCTGCTGACGGCGGCGGGGCGGCTGGACGGCGCGTGGGCGCTGCGCTGGCTGGAGGACGTGGGCGTGGGAGGCGCGCGAGCGGCCGCGGCGGACGGCGCGCTGGATGGCCGTCTGCTGCACCGCCTTACGCACGCCGAGCTGCACGCGCACCTGCGCGTCGCCACCGCGCTGCACGCGCTCTCCATACGTAGAGGTGCGCCCGGCAGCTGCTGCTGTGTCGTTGTTGTTGTTATTGTTGCTGTCACTGTCGGCGGACGGCGCGCTGGATGGCCGTCTGCTGCACCGCCTTACGCACGCCGAGCTGCACGCGCACCTGCGCGTCGCCACCGCGCTGCACGCGCTCTCCATACGTAGAGGTGCGCCCGGCAGCTGCTGCTGTGTCGTTGTTGTTGTTATTGTTGCTGTCACTGTCGGCGGACGGCGCGCTGGATGGCCGTCTGCTGCACCGCCTTACGCACGCCGAGCTGCACGCGCACCTGCGCGTCGCCACCGCGCTGCACGCGCTCTCCATACGTAGAGGTGCGCCCGGCAGCTGCTGCTGTGTCGTTGTTGTTGTTATTGTTGCTGTCACTGTCGGCGGACGGCGCGCTGGATGGCCGTCTGCTGCACCGCCTTACGCACGCCGAGCTGCACGCGCACCTGCGCGTCGCCACCGCGCTGCACGCGCTCTCCATACGTAGAGGTGCGCCCGGCAGCTGCTGCTGTGTCGTTGTTGTTGTTATTGTTGCTGTCACTGTCGGCGGACGGCGCGCTGGATGGCCGTCTGCTGCACCGCCTTACGCACGCCGAGCTGCACGCGCACCTGCGCGTCGCCACCGCGCTGCACGCGCTCTCCATACGTAGAGGTGCGCCCGGCAGCTGCTGCTGTGTCGTTGTTGTTGTTATTGTTGCTGTCACTGTCGGCGGACGGCGCGCTGGATGGCCGTCTGCTGCACCGCCTTACGCACGCCGAGCTGCACGCGCACCTGCGCGTCGCCACCGCGCTGCACGCGCTCTCCATACGTAGAGGTGCGCCCGGCAGCTGCTGCTGTGTCGTTGTTGTTGTTATTGTTGCTGTCACTGTCGGCGGACGGCGCGCTGGATGGCCGTCTGCTGCACCGCCTTACGCACGCCGAGCTGCACGCGCACCTGCGCGTCGCCACCGCGCTGCACGCGCTCTCCATACGTAGAGGTGCGCCCGGCAGCTGCTGCTGTGTCGTTGTTGTTGTTATTGTTGCTGTCACTGTCGGCGGACGGCGCGCTGGACGGCCATACCTACCTGGCTCTATACGTAGACTACTTTTTAACAATGATATAATCTATTTTCATTTCATTGATTTTGAGTTCAATACAACTCAGTTCAATTCAACAGATATTATTGCAACAGCAGTTTTATTATTATTGTAGATCAAAATACAAATATACATAGCAAGAATACAAAAAAAAAAAAAAATGAACAAACGCAATCTAATCGCTAAAAGAGCTATTTCTTCCAGACGACCTTTGGTCATAGAACACGATACAATAGTTGGAAAAGTAGTTAGTATTTGAATCCAGAAAAAAATATAAATAACTAATATTTACATACTAACAGGTATCCAGGTACTCCGTGACAACAAATTCAACCCCGAAACGATGATCCGACGCGCGCCTGAAGAACCAGGCGAGGAACGCGATGAAGGCAGCGAACTGGCGCGCTGGTCCTCGCACCGCGTCATGCAGTGGCTTAAAGAGATCGACCTCGCCGAGTACGCGCCTAATCTACGCGGCGCCGGTCAGTAACCTACCAGTACCCGAACGAACAACCAGTACACACACTACCGGCCACTACACGCACTACCGGCCACTACACGCACTACCGGCCACTACACGCACTACCGGCCACTACACGCACTACCGGCCACTACACGCACTACCGGCCACTACACGCACTACCGGCCACTACACGCACTACCGGCCACTACACGCACTACCGGCCACTACACGCACTACCGGCCACTACACGCACTACCGGCCACTACACGCACTACCGGCCACTACACGCACTACCGGCCACTACACGCACTACCGGCCACTACACGCACTACCGGCCACTACACGCACTACCGGCCAATACACGCATTACCGGCCACTACATGCTTTACCGCCCAGTAAACGCACTTCCGACTGCTCACTAATAATGCATGGTCAGGGGTGATATATTTATATTGTGTGATTCTTAAACACTCAAGAACATGATAACTCAAGGTTGAACAGAATATTTAAAGCACCACATTAAAAAAAATACTAAGAAAACTAATCAAATTATCTTGTATATTCTATGTTTATAAAAAAAACCATTTTTATTTGTTGTTGTGGAGTCTAACTTATGGCGACATCTTTTGGCAAATAATTGGAATGAATACTAATCCTATATACGGAAATTAACCCTATACATATATTATTTTTATTTGACAGGTGTCCATGGCGGATTGATGTTGCTGGAACCTCGATTTACGGCAGAGCTACTTGCAGCGCTACTCAATATCCCTGCCAATAAGACCTTGCTGCGACGACATCTCACACAGAGGTTCGTTTACTTTTAAATTAAATAATTGTGTTTGCTCGCAAACGAAAAAAAACCGACTTCAATTACATCGACGAGTAATACAACGTAGTTTGACGAAAAAATAGTCAAGTAACTACGCGTTATCAAAGATTACTCAAAAAGTAGTTATCAGATCTCGATAAAATTTATATGTGACCACATGATAAACATCACCTTTCGATTAAATTAAAAATTATCAAAATCGGTACACCCAGTAAAAAGTTATTGCGGATTTTCAAGAGTTTACCTCGATTTCTCTAGGATCCCATCATCAGATCCTGGTTTCCTTATCATGGTACTAAACTAGGGATATCTTCTTTCCAACGAAAAAAGAATTATCAAAATCGGTACACCCAGTAAAAAGTTATTGCGGATTTTCAAGAGTTTCCGTCGATTTCTCTGGGATCCCATCATCAGATTCTGGTTTTCTTATCATGGTACCAAACTAGGGATATCTCCTTTCCAACAAAAAAAGAATTATCAAAATCGGTCTTTCGATTAAAAAAAAATTGTCGAAATCGGTCCACACGGTCAAAAGTTCTGATGTAACATACATAAAAAAAAAATACAGTCGAATTGAGAACCTCCTCCTTTTTTGGAAGTCGGTTAAAAATAATTAAATAATAATCAGTTCTAAATCTAAAAAGTTATATATGTTCTATAAATTTGAATTATATACACTTTTTATTTCATAGGTTTAACGATTTGCTTGGAAGAGACGTGATACAGCAAAAACGAAACGCTGAACAAACACTGGGGTATCAACCACTTACAGCTACTACCAAATATAAGGTACTTGATATAAAAACTGCTTTATTTATGTCTAGTAGAAACAATTTCTCTGCTTCATTTACTTCTTTTTTTTTACTTGTCTGTTTTTGTTTAATGAAAGAAATATGAAAGATGAGAAATAGAAATAAGGCCGGCTGCCATTGCTATAAATCTATAAAATGTCGTTTTTCTAACAGACACTTTTTACCACATTTTTATTAGCTTGGGTTGTATGTATGTAATGGAATCTTTGAACATAATTTTCACCAATTTCCAGAAGTTTGATTAATTTGAAACTTTGCACACGTATCAAGGACCGGTGACAATGCAATAATTCAATAACAGTTTCCCAATATCCTTATTAGGACCATCACAATTAATAAATTCTTTCGTGGATCCTCTGTAAGGAAGTAAGAGAGATAATGCTGCGCATGCCATGTCCGCAAATAATTCATTGGAAAATCGAACTAAGAAATAAAAAATAAATTATAGTTTCGTTTCGTAATCGAACTAAAAAGTAGGAAATAATTTTTAATTACAAAGAGTTTATATTACAGTAGTAGAAGATCGAACAATCAATCATTAAAAAAATACTTCAAAATAAAATTCAATTCAGAATTTAAAAGCGTGGGGTGCTTGATATATTAAATGTGGAGAGTTATAAAAACATAGTAAAAAGTTATGAAAATATAGCAAAATGCACCCCACGTTTTTTACTCTGAATTGAAATTGAAAGCATACTTGAATAAAAAAATGATAATGATTATGATTAGTAGATAGTAATATACATTGAACTGTTTAATCGCTCGCTTCTGTGTATTGCAGGCTTTTATCACGTATAGTTCGCGTCATGTAAAAAGAACGCTGAAGAAACTGGAGGGGGCGCGTTTGCGCATGGGTATATTCGCGCATGAAAGTACTACTGTTTATTTTTTAATTACGTTTACATTTTTTTTAAACAAAAGCAATAAAAACATTTTTAGTTGTTGTCGCCGGTAGAACTAGCAATTATATATAAAATTACAGTCGTTAATTCAAACCTGCGATAATTCGAACCTCCCTATAATTCAAAGTCATTACGAGTTCCCTATAAAATCTATTTATATTTCGAACTAAATGAAAACAAATTTATTTATTTATTTATTTATTTATGTTTATTAGGAAGACATACAGTTTGATATACATTAAAAATAAAATTTAAGTGACATACATTTACCAGTTAAGTCTTCACATAATAATAGCACAAATAATAGCAATTAGTACATTAATAAAAAAGGCATACTAATTTCAACTCTAAGGGTCTAAATTTAGATATATATTTTCGTATACCAAATTAAAATGCCAATAAAATATGATTGAAAACGAAAAAAAATGACAACAAAAAAGTGACAGAATTCTAACAATATCAGATATTAAGATTACAATTAAAATTAATTAAAATTAAAATATCATCGAGAAATGATATATCATCGTATTATAATACATTTTTATACACATGGTAATTCGAACGAAAAAACCGAGTCGACTTTAACTATAATTTCTGTGGAATAATTGTAAGGCTTTTTCTAAAAAGGGAGGCAAACATCTTAAACCTTAGCGTATCAATATATATGACAGATTGAAGAATATAATTAAATAGAATTTAAAAAATGTTTTATTCAGTGTATGTTTCATTTAATTACCTAAAATTAAAGCAAGGGTGTTACTCCTTCCATTAAGTCGTCGCAGGTGACGTGAAATCTAGATGAGGATGCGGTGTTGGTGCTGGATGTGGCCATTTCATCATCGTCACCGTCGTCACTTGAGCTTTCATCGTTATTTGAGTCAGACTCATCATCCCCTACACGAATAACGAAAGTTTCTGTCATCATGTCCACCACATGATCACTTTTATAATAATCGGCCTCTATTTCTTTCACCTTGGTGCATAATTTTCCCCACTCTGGTGCTCCCATTGAATTTATTTTTTCATTGACCAGGTCAGTAATAAGTGCAAGGTTCCAACTCACATTTTTGCTGGCGACATATCCCTTTATTTGGGACCAGACCATTTCTATGGGATTTAGGTCTGGATGGTATGGGGGCAAACGAAGTACAGAATGACCTGCTTCGCTTAATATTGTATCAATATTATATTTTTTATATTGGTCTTTGTATTTTTTTATTAAATTGTATAACTGTGGCTTTAACATAGATTCTTCATAAGAAATATCTTTTTGACGGAGCCAGGTTTGCATGTCTGCTTTCTTTGTAGTGGACGTTGGTGCAGCATCTAGTTGTTGGTTGTGGTAAGACGCATTGTCGACTACCACTACTGCATTTGGAGGTAAATTTGGCATCAGCTTAGTACGGAGCCACCGCTCGTAATTCTCTGAGTTCATATTATCGTGATAGTCACCGCTTTTTGTACCGGCTTTGAATGTCAGCAAGGCATTCGGCACAAAACCTGCTTCACTACCTGCGTGCACGATGACCAAGCGATTTCCTTTCGATATAGGTTTTTTAATGCCTTTTGTGGAACCGTCTGTCCAAGAATGATGATACGCATGGGAACTATCGACGTATGATTCGTCAGTGTAAATTACAGCTCTTCCTTCCTCTCTATATTTCTTTATCTTTCTTAGATATTCAATCCTTTGGAATCGAATTTGTGACTGTTCAATCAAAATTTTTCTATTTGTTTCTGTTTTTTTCCACTTAAAACCCATGTTCTTTAATATTCGCCTGAGACTTGCTGCAGATCCTTGGAAATTCAGATCATCCTGTAACTTCATTTGCAACTTGCCTATGGTAGGCAATTCTTTTTCAGTAACGTGGAAATTGTGGATCATTCTTTTTATAACACCCTGGTCAAAGCTATCAATTTGTGTTATTGGTTTTTGTTTCATTCTTTTATTTTTGCCGGGAGTTCGGAAGACAGTAAGAAATTCCGAATCTTTCGAACCTTTTACAATTCGTCTCACTGTAGACTCGGAACATTTTGTTGCCTCTGCGGTCCGTTTCATACACTGTTTTAAATTCTTGACTGCATTATTATCAGCCTCTTTCTTCATAAAACAATATACGTTATAAATCATTTTTCTCACTTCTCTATGTAAAACCATTTCGTTATTTAAAACTTTACACGTACGTTTATGTATTTTTATTTTTTGAATCAGGAGTGTCCCAATTGTATGCAATATCGAAGTCCTTGATGAATAGCCAGAAGTCGTCAGTCCAAAGAATAACACAAAACAAATCACTGAGCACTCAAAAATCCAAAAGCAAGCCAAGTCGTTAAAACATATAATCCAAAGAGCACCCGTAACGTACAACATCAAGGAAGGCGACGAGACGAATGAGCTAATTCGTATTATTCTGATGTTCTTTGCCATTAAAATTTAACAAATATTACTAACAATAAAGAAAACAAAGTATAATATTTTTTAAGCAACACATGTAGTTTAAGAAAACAAAAGAGGCGCATATGGTCATTTTGTATCCTTTTATTTAAAATGTTCGTTAAAAAGGACGTCACAAATAAAATTTACAACACAGTCAAAGAAAACAAAGTATAATATTTTTTAAGCAACACATGTAGTTTAAGAAAACAAAAGAGGCGCTTGGGTTATTTATGGTCATTTTGTATCCTTTTATTTAAAATGTTCGTTAAAAAGGACGTCACAAATAAAATTTACAACACAACAGAGTAGCGTGTGTAAAAAAATGTCGACCCAATTAGTATTATTGTCACACTATTTGTATTTGTTTTGATTAAAAAACCTTACGCCCGCGGCGCATTTGCTCTAACAGTTGACAAAAGGACTCATACCATTGTTTTTGCCAGTGCTATGTGCTATACTTATATATTATATGGGATAACGTTAAAAAATAAAACAATATATATTAACTTAATAGCAAATTGCTTTACGGTAACATTGTTTTAACTTATTTACAAATTATAGTTCGTGAAAATTTAAAATATTCGTAAAGAATACTGCCTATTTTGTTACTCATTTTGTCCCTATTTGCCTAATAAAAAAAGTATTGAAATGCTATATTTAAAAATATTAATTATCTATGCTTTCGATATTCGTATTTTAATCATTTTTATGTGTTTAAAATGATTAATTGGTATTTGTTTTTAGTGGAATAAACAGTAAATGGAGTTTTACAAGTGTCCGTATGCCAATGTGTTGTGAAAGTGAGTGATAAATGCGGAAAAAACGTGAATTACGATTGACAGTGGTTTGTTTACCAAATAAGACTGTTCCAAAAAATGGACAGTACGAAAAAGTTTTATCAAGAGTTGGCAACACTGTAAATCGTCTTTGCGCATTTTGACAACCAGCGTTCTTTTTACATGACGCGAATTATATGTTATAAATAATTTTTCTCACTTTTCTATGTAAAACTATTTCGTAATTTAAAACTTTTGTGCGCGATAGTATTATTGTGTCGACATATCACGTGTCGCATGCTTGCCGGTGTGCTATTGGTTGGACAGAAATGTCATTTCTGTCCAACCAATAGCACACCGGCAAGCATGCGACACTTGATAAACACTCCCGTCCCGCTACCCCATACCACCAAATAGACCGATAAATCGCTTCTGCGCAGCTTCAAGGCCAGCGTTCTTTTTACATGACGCGAACTATACCTAGTTAAAAACCAAAGCACTTACTTTCAACCTAACATAGGTTATTACTTTATTTAGGTAAAGCTTTAGATTAGGAAAAAACCGAATTTCGGGACCGTGGGGGGAAAGGGGGGGGGGACGCCACCCCTGGTACCACTGTCACACTTCGAAACCCCATGGTTATGGAGATATCCATTGTTAAAGTTTTGAGGTTAGAAGAAGAATTTCGTAGCTTTCACACATTATTTTCATATTTCACGCTCGTTTTTTTTCACATTTCACACGCTATTTTCCATACTTCACACGTTTTTTTCACGTTTCATAAGTTATTTTCAAAATAAAAACGATCTCGACTCCAAGATCAACAAAAGATACAACTTACGTTACTCATGCTCCGTTCCATAGTTTTCACATGTTATTTTCACATTTGGCACTTGATTTTAACATTCCACACGTTAATTTAACGTTTTCACACGGTTTTTTTAACAAACGATACAACTAATGTTTAACAACTGAGAAATAGATGTTTTAATAAAAAATGACAGGCCATTTATCGTTTCGCTCCAAAAAAATGTAAGCATAAATTCATTGTTTTTGTTTAAATAATTGTAAAGGCAAAGGTCTTGGACCATACAGCCTCGTTTCATTTTATGTTTTTTAATAAAATATAATTTATTTTTATTTATTTACTATTACAAACGAAAAATATTCAATATTTTAGTTCATTTTATATGACAATAAATAAATAAAATATAATGAAGTGAAAAACATGACATGAATAATTTTTTTTACCATAATCGGACTTCAGAAAGGGGCCGTTTATAGGCATAATTCCGTTACAAAAAAACCCTAACCTATCTAATTTAAAAATTACACCGTTTATAGACATAGTTTTGTTACTAAAAAAAAAAAAATAACCCTAACCTATCTAAATTAAAAATTACACCGTTTATAGACATAGTTAAAAAAAAAATAACCCTAACCTATCTAATTTAAAAATTACACAGTTTATAGACATAGTTTTGTTACTAAAAAAAAAATAACCCTAACCTATCTAATTTAAAAATTACACCATTTATCGACGTAATTTTATATCAGTAAATAAAAAGAAAATATATTTAATTAAAAAAACATAACATGAAACAAGGCTGTATGGTTTTTTAGACCTTTGCCTTTACAGTTATTTAAACAAAAAATGAATTTATGCTTACATTGCTTTGGAGCGAAACGATAAGTGGCGCGCCATTTTTTTTTAAAGCACTATATCTCAGTTATTAAACATCAGTTGTATCGTTTGTTAAAAAACCGTGTGAAAAGAATAACTTAAAGTCTTAAATGTTAATTTCAAGTACGAAATGTGAATATAACATCTGAAAGCTACGGAACTAAGCATGGTTACCGCAAGTTGTATCGTTTGTTGATCTTGGAGTCGAGATCGTTTTTACGTACTCCTGTTCGAAAATAACTTATAAAGTTGTGAAACGGCGCATGAATTGCACTGCCCGCAGCGCCGGAGCTAAGGTGAAATCAGACGCGGAGCTCAAAGGTATTATAATAGCTTTAAATTCTTCCTCTGATCTCAAAACTTTAACCATGGATATCTCCATAACCATGGGGTTTCGAGCAGTGTTACCTTGTATAGCTTCTCCTACACCCTCCGCCCCCCACACCCAAAAACCCCATAATTCGGTTTTTCCTAGTCTAGATCTTAGCCCTTTATTATTACAAAAGGTACCAAAGAAGAGCCAGTTCTCGTTGAAGCGCAAGAAGAGCAAAGACGACCTCGACCTCGGCGACCTCGTGTGTCCTCTGAACGACGACTGCTCAGGTGACCTTATGGCCTCACCCGTAAGTCGCCTACTAACAATACTAATACCGCTAGACATCACACTTTATATACAGTTTGAAAAAATGAAGAGGGTTCTCAATTCGAATGTATTTTTTTTTGTCTCATAACTTTTTACTGGATGAAGGTGGTGCTTGTTGTGTACCCGTTTAAATTCGATCGCCATCTAATGAGTAATTTTTGAGTTATTCATAATAATCCGTATTTAATTGACTGTTATACCGACTACCTACGTCGTATTACCTGTCGATCGTAATTGAATTTTAAAAACCGACCAAATAGGTACGAGAACAGTTACTATTTTGTTTATTCAGTACAGAACGACAAAAATGTTCCTTTAATTACGTTGGAAAATAATGTCTTGCAAATGTAAATATGCTGATTTTTAAGATAAATTTACAGTATATATTAATAATAAATTTTGTATTTGAAGTGAAAACGATTAAAAGTATAATTATGTAACGCTTATGTATTAAAGGTCATTGCAGGTTGAATGAAAAATATATAGGGAATTTTATGAATAAAATATTTTTCATGAATAGTTTGGTTTTCAAAGTTACGTTGGTCGATCATCTGAGATGTCAATAGAGCAATTCTTAATTCGTAAGTTGCACGTATTGTTTAGGTCTATAGTTAGACACATGATTGCATTTGTTATGTGTAATGATAATATATTTTATTCTTATTCATTTATGAACACTTGAGCTTAGTACAATTATACCCTGATTTATTTTACTTTTGTTAAAGAATATTTTAATTATTTATTTAAAGTAAGTAATTTGTAAAATATACCTAATGTTGGTTTTAATTGGTAATCCTTACACAATACATCCGTACATCGTCCATCGTAATAGGCAATAAAATTGCATGATTTAGGGGTACAATTGTATTAATATTTTAGCGTGTTTTTATTTAACCGATTTAACCAGGGATACGGTGTGGATTATTAACGTAGTTTTTTTTTTTTTGTGGTGGATATTAACTAACAGAAAGTTTGACGACTAGACCTGCAGGCCTAGCATGCGCGCCACGACAAAATTTTGTCTACCCCTTTTCTCGTATTATCTCCCTATGTCTACAGTAGCTAACATGCGTGCACGCGATACTCTTCTCGTTACGTCAATAGAAGAGATAATCATTAAATTTTAGTGATCTGTGATATTTATCTCTACGGTAGCTAACATGACATCGTAATTTTGTCGAATTTTGTCGTTTTAGGAAGAGAAACTTCTCGTTTTCAATATTATCGACGAGAAAGACGATAAATAAAAAATAAATAAAACCGGGTGCCTATTTTTGTATACCATGGCGTTTCCCTATTATAATTATATAATTTCGGTATACGAAGAGCGGGAAATGCGAAAAGTCGAGTGAAGTGTGCCATATAATGACACAAAAAACGTATTTGCGCCCTGTTGCTTCTTATTCTAAATAATAATAATAATACTTTATTTCAGACCAAAGTATAAGTCCATATTGGGTTAGTACAACAAGACAAGACAACATTCAGAATAAAAAACAAAACAAAATTATATTAAAAAAATCAAAAAGTAAAAATAAAATTAAATAGAATAAAAGTAAAATCAATAATCAAAAAAAAAAAAATCAAAAATTTTAAAAATTAAAAAAAAAAAAACAATGCGTGATAGAATTACAATTATCTAATGTGCGACAAGATATAAAGCACAACACGAGCATATTGTTTTACATGTATAATTAAATTCATTTACTTACGCCGTTTTATTTTCCATATTAGATTTTTTAAATTAAATATACACTTTTTATCTTAGCCAAAGGCCGAGAACATTGTTAAATAAAACATGTGTCACTCGTTTGAAATTATACAAACGTTGGCTCATCCCGGTTTGGCACGATTGGTCAATAACCTTGTAAATTCAACTTTACGACATAATAAATAAGAATGATATTCAGTTGTGATTATGGTTGATAATGTTTCTCTACTCGACAAGGCGAAGTCTTCGGAAGAGAATTTTGTCTCTCGTAGTGCGCATGTTAGGGTAATCGAGAAAATACTCGATGTAGACATTATCTCTCTCTCTCGTCAAGAGATATCTCGTTGTATGCATGCTAGGCCGGCAGGCGTGAATCCAAGAGTGATTTTTTTTTAATACTTGAATTTCCTCATTAAATTAACCACATACATATAAAAAATCAGTACACTGACCAGTTGGTCAGGTAACTAGTTAGTTATCAATCTTGTATCCGCGCCTGTACCTAAAATTAAAAAAAAAATTTGACAATTCCATGGACTCTGTTTTTAGTGGCCCTGCTTTCTGCTCCGCGGGTTGTGGGTCCGATTCCCGCCTGAGTCTGTGTTTATATATATAGTTATTTCTTTATAATTTAATTTTAATAATTATTCGACTCAACAGACGATGAAAGTAAAGTCAGCAACAGCGGGCGTCGCGTCGGCTGTCTGTCCCCCGCGCGATGACTCAAGGACACATTAGTGTTAGTTTTTAATTAACCGAGCTACGACGCTTCTTGGACGTATTTATCACTAGGCAATGGCCTATACTACGCCATACTAAGCCTATGCTATGCTGTAATCTAACCGGAATGCTTCAAGACAAAATTCTAATCTTGATTTTAAATAAAACCTAAATTCTAAATTTCTTAATTTTCTTAATTTTTCTTTTTTTCTTTTTTCTTTTCTTAATTTTTTCTTAATTTATAATTCTCTCTTCCTATTTCTACATTTACTGACATCAAGAATATTGTTAGTCGGAACATCAAACCTAACCGGCACGTATCGCGGCTTAATTTGATTTTATTTATCATAAATAAATTTAATAATTTCAAAGATAGGTAAAAAATATAGCATTTTTTTATCTCTATGTATAACATCCGAACGAGTGCACCCAAATGGATACGTATTTTTTTTAGTATTGGGTATTGTCGAAACAAGATTTATAGGTATATAAGAAAATTTATAAAAATATATTATTCACGAAAAAAATATGGCGGTACGAAATTCGTTAGATCAGCTAGTAATATACTAATATCCATAAATGTGTATAGGAAATGTGGTTAAATACGTCCTTGCGTCTATCCAGTGAGATAAAAGATATTGAAATGCTCGTGGGCCTTGAGTTCTAGTGTTCCAAGAACGATACACGCACATTTATGCACATAGTGTGCACCTTGGTAATTTTTTAAGTTATTTCTTTGCTTTGCTTATTAAATCTTGTATTTTTTTTCCGAATCGATTGATATTTTTAATTTTGTCAAATTAAAAAAGAGATGCCGAATGTAAAAAAAGAAATCTTTTTTTAAAGTAAACATTTTTATTCATTATTATCAATAACAAGCAAAAATACCGACTGTTTTTTTTATATTTAATGTTTAAGGTTATTCCTTTTTATTCAGCAGCTCCTTAAATATTATTGGCAACAATTTGTTTTATTATTAGATATTTCCTTATCTAAAAGCTTTAAAATCTATACGGACATTTTTAACAATTTTTAACTTAAATTGGCGTCACTATGTGGGTGCTAGATATATAATGACGAAAATTTATATTTAAGTATTGTAACAGAGTAGTCAATATAAAGCCAAGGTAATTTTATTTTTGAGTCTTAATTACCAAAAATCATGTCATGAGTACTATTGGTTCGTAGGTTTAAGAAAGTAATTTATTTAATTAGTTATTTAAATTATGAACCTACAATATTATTATTTAAGATAAAAAATATGAACATGTTTCCATGATCCGCAAACCCAGTTATTATGCTAGTTTATTCGAACTTTTTTTATAACATTCCAATCATTCTAGACAAAATTTAATACACATTTTGCAAAACATTTTATATTGTAGTATTGATATTATTGTTATTCAGATTACTAAATGATTTCGCGCTCTGAAAGCTAATAATAACTAAGTAGGTAATTGGAAAATGACTGAGAAATGACAATACATAACTTGTATCATTTCTTCTGCTAATGTTTTGAAAGTAATTTATTGTATTAAAACGTAAGGATATATTATATAATAACAGTTTGTTACTGTAGCTCAGATGATAGAGTAGTTGAGAACACGTTGAGTTTTCTAAGAGTTTTCATTGTTAGTATTTAAATGTGTATTTATTAATGAATCGCTTAAAATAAGTATGTTTAAAACAATTTTCATAATCTTTCCTACTCTGCCCTAAATCGCACAACATACAGTGTTCAAAATACAGCATTTACTGAGTGTTCTGTACAAAAACTTGGACCACAATAACAATTATGTAAATCTCTTATAACTTTTAGAATAAAAAATCAAAATATTGTAGAAAAGTTAATAACTTAACGAAGGTCCAATTTTTATTTTTAAGCTGTGTGAAAATGTCTTCTTGTACTTTGCAATTATACTTGGCGACAAAATTGTATTTTTGTCTTATGTGTACCAAATTTTGGATACGATTTACTTAGACTGGATGAACCATGATCCTGTTCCTACCAAGCTGTGCCAAATCTTATATAAATGTTGTAATAGCCCTTTGTGGACATTTCTGAACCATTTTAGAGTTAAATCTTTACTCACGGAATTCTATCATATAATATAATATAGCAAAGAAATATTTGATTTCATAACAAGTTATAAGAATAATGTAATTAAGAATAATGTTTGAAGATTAACTCTAAAAGGGAATAGCAATAATTCGACCTTTATGATGGACCCTTGTCTTCCATAGCTTTGTAATAATTAAAAATCGGCGGTGATGAATATCATAACAACAGCTCGTTTATACAAAAATGTATTGAAATAATTTTTACAATAACTTAAATAAATATAAAAATGTAAGAGTTAATAAACACTGAATGAATTAATATAATTGTTTTTCATTCCTTATCGTTGAATAGCGGTTGTGATTTAGCAAAATTCGAATCTGCCGTTTTTAATATTTTTAAACCCTCTGAAAAAAAAATCTACTTTATTTAAAAGTATGTATGAAATATTAATAGAAAAAAAAATGGAATGGCAACATTAACAAATTCTTACAGAAGCATCGAGATAAAGTAACCGACATAAATAAAATTTTGATTTGAAGTCAAAATGGTAATTTTTATGACCTTTTCCTCTGCCCTTACGTCTTAGTTCAGCGAGCCTCTCAACTTCAGTCTCTTCTTCGAAATGTTCTCTTTCTTTTCTCAAAGATTCTTCTTGAGCTTGTTTCAAAAGCGACTCTTCTAAAAACGTTAATTCTACAAGGAAATAAACAATATTAGAATGTAAGATATTGTACATATATAATATAAGTAGAAAAACGAGAGTACAAAGAGGTACTGTATCAAACTCATCATCATCACTTCAGCTTATTCAGTGCTGAACATAGGCCTCTCTAAGTTCGCGCCAAAAATGGCGCCAACTCATGTATTTTGCCCATAGTCACCACGCTGGGCAGGCGGGTTGGTGACCGAAGGGCTGACTTTGTCGCACCGAAGACGCTGCTGCCCGTCTTCGTCCTGTGTATTTGAAAGCCAGCAGTTGGATGGTTATCAAGCCATCGGTCGGCTTTTTAAGTTCCAAGGTGGTAGTGGAACTGTGTTATCCCTTAGTCGCCTCTTACGACACCCACGAGAAGAGAGAAGGTGGCTATATTCTTTACTGCTAATACTGTTTCTATCTGCCCCATGCTCCGACCAGCAACATCAACCTACTTAAAATTTCTATCAAATATTTAATAGTTTAACAACAATGATACAATATTTGCACATTGATAACGTTTTTAGAATTAAAAAAAAATCAATTTGTAAAATAAGGACCTGATAAATATTGACTGTATTCGGTATATAAATTCAGATAAAAGATGTGTACTAATATAATGAAAATTAAATTAATGTCTTTAAGTCACGGTCTTATATACACGTCATGAAACTAAGTCTAATTTCAACAGTGAGAGATTAGTAAGAATATGACTATTCATTGTAATTGACTATATTTTAAAACAAATTCTTTACGTGTGATAGAAAAAGAAACAGAATTCTATTCCGTCTTCGTTGTACAGCACACCCATCGATCGTCATGCCTCTGGTGGCCGTAAACCATTATGCCGACGTACCCCCCACTACTGTAGTTACATGACCTGTGTATAAGACCGTGCTTTAAGCATTCTCATCAGGTAGGTACTATAATAGCCTGATTTACCAAATACATTTTGGATATGATCGTTTTTAATAAGAATAATAAAGATTATCAAATTTAAGTTATAGCCGATTTATTTATATCAACTCAATATTGAGTCAAAATTCAACGCAAATTAAACCAAGTTGGTCCACTTATTAAAAACAAAACGCTTTCTAACTCATAAGTCTCGGGTCCATAGCAATCCAGGTTCCATTAAAAGTGGCAGCGGCAGTCGGGCGCGCCTTCGGCTCTGGTTCCATCAACTGCGTCACTTGTAACTTACACTCTGTCGAGAGATTGTTTACAACACTTGTACGAAAGCGCCACTTGCGCATTACCTACGTATAGATGAAACGTTTTCTGTTAACAATGTTTATTGAAATCTTAGTATAGCAAATTATAGTCTGTTTTTTTTTTTTGGCGAACGGGTAAGTACTATGTATATCTTTCGCACATTTCCGATATTGATAGAGTGAGATGGGTTATTGTTAGGGGTGGGGCCAACGCCTTTTTTCTTGTTTTTAAATTTCTATAGGCTCGTTCATATCGAATATTTCTTAAATTTACTGTAGAGAAAATTATATTATTTTTATAGATTAATAACAGACGACGGCTGTTGCGCTGGCGGTTGCGGGTTCGGTCCCGCACATGACAAATATTTGTATTGACTATACAGATGTTTGCCGTGGCCTGGGTGTTTGTGCAGTCCTTGTGTCTCCCCACCGTGTCCCGGTGAGCACGTGGCCCAATAACAGCGCAGTCAAAGTTTTCGAAACCCGTTTGTTAAAAAAAAACAGACTAGAAATGTTACTGCACTGCAACAATCTACTCCACTTTCTATTTAGAAAAAGTGTTGAAGGACTTTCCATCACATCACGACACCACTGGCTGATCATTTGAAAATTACTGGATAAATTTTTGGACAGTATTTGGCTGTCCAAAAAAATTACCAGGTAAGTTAAATTTTTACACGCATTGATAATACTTTGTAATAATAATTATATAAATAATAATTTGTAAAACTTTAATACTGACTATTTTTTACCTGTTTTTCGTATAGTTTCTTTACAGATGTCTCATTAAAAGGTAAAGCTTTGTTGAGCATTGTGTACAAAATGACACCGACAGACCACATATCAGAAAGTTTTGGTAAATACGGAACGCCTTTCAAGACTTCAGGGGCTGCGTACGATAACGAACCGCAGTACGTTTCACTCAACAAATCGCGATCTCTCTGTCTGACATTTCGAGCAAACCCAAAATCCGTTATTTTAACATTGTAATTTGCTGTTATAAGTATGTTTTCACATTTCAAGTCTCTGTGGGCTACGTTCAAAGTATGTATGTAGTTGATTCCAGATAAAATCTGACGCATCCAAAGTCTACTTTGATTTTCTGGCACGGCACCGTTTTGTGACAAGAAATCCAGTAAGTCACCATTTTCGGCAAAGCGGAGAAATATAAAGTATTTGGCACGGCGTTGAAAAATATTGGATACGTGGACAATGTGCGGATGGTTGACACGAATCAAAATGTCTAACTCTCGTGGTAAGAATTTCGTTAAGTAGTCCCGAGGAGCTTGTGCCGTATCTATTACTTTACAGGCCATAATGCTGTGACGGGTTTCGTCTACCAGGTGCGTTGCTTTAAATACCTATGAATTTTTTAAGTTTTATAGGTATTCGAAAAATAGTATTTTTTTATAGTTACATTTAATTTGTTGATACTTACTTTAGCGTAAGAACCCTCTCCAATTATCTTTTCTAATATGAATCCTTTCTCCTGCAACACTAAAATATCTGATTGTGTTGTACTCAAATCTAACTTCTCCGTTGCCGGACACATTTGTGTGACCTTATCGCTTTACATTCTACATAATTATTTTATTTTTACTTTTGTCGGCATAGTGATTAAAATATTATCGATTATAAAAACACATGATCTATTTTTTTTATTGTTCTACATTTTTATCAAAAATACCGTAAATTTTGAAGTTTATCAAAATTGCAATGATGACTTTCGGTATGATTGACACATTACATCAGGTTTGTTTTCTCTTAAGTATGCCAATTAAGTTCTTATATGTTCTAATAATAATAACGTAAAAATTAAAACCCCGACAATACTAACGAAGTAGCGCTCACAGTAACATAGAAATTCCAATTGCAATATTTTGAGCAGCCAATTAATTTTTTCTTTCAGCTCTTTTTCGACATCTAAAATAAGATACACTTTATAATCACTCAATAGTGTCCTAGTGATAATTACTACGTCAATTGTGTATTCATGATTAGTCGCACCATGTGGAATTAGAACCGACTGATTCACAATTACTTTTAACAATCGATGTTTCTGGTTGCGGTTCCTTAATGTTTTCTTCGACTTCTAATTTTTTTATCAAACTTCTTTTCTCTTCTCGAGCTTTATTGTAGGCCAATGTCTCTTGAGGAGACCATTCTGAAATTTTATAACATTTCAAGCAGTTAACGAAAAAATTTACTTTTACTTTAAATCAACAACAAATTAATACATTACAATAATAAACTGTTCCAACCTAGTAGCCTGGCGTCCATGGCTATCCACTCACTGTTAAGAATATTATCAATTTTTATCCTATTTCGATAATTAGGTTCTAACATCTGATTAATAAGTCGCTTACAATTATCTGATAAAGAATCAACATAGCGTGATCGAAATCTCCAATTTTTGTTTATTTGAGCTTGATACAGTTGCTTTATGTGTTTATCTTCGAAAGGCATCGCTCTGTTTAACATAACATACATAACGATACCAAGTGACCATATGTCCGTCGGTTTTGGATAGTATGGCGACCCTTGCAAGATCTCCGGCGCAGTGTATGACAAAGAGCCACAGAATGTATCGCTGTGAATACTCTTTAGTCTTTTGTCAACACACATGCGAGCAAAGCCAAAATCCGATAGCTTGGCGTTTTGATTCGCTGTTAAAAGTACGTTTTCACATTTAATATCCCTATGTGCTATTTCCAGTTCGTGCATATATTGTATGGCAAGAGCCAACTGCCGCGTCCATATCCTAGCCTGATCTTCTTGAACTGCACCTTTTTGTAATATATGTTCGAGTAAGTCTCCATTCTCCATAAATCTCATAAATATAAAATATTTATTTCTTCTCTGAAAAATACTATGCGTGTGAACGAGATGTGGATGGTTAAGCTTTATTAACATTTCGATTTCTCTTGGTAGAAACTTCTTAACGAAATCCTTGGGTGCTGTGTTAGTATCGATCACTTTACAAGCCAGTACTGTTAGTTTATCATTTTTATTCGGGTTTCTATATTCTGCAAGGTAGACCTATAGGAATATTTATCAGAGATAAATTAAATTTACTAAATAATGTCACGTTTACGATTAAAGTGATGTCTGTTCACCTTAGCGTAGGACCCCTCATTGACTTTCTTTATCATTTTGTAACCACGATTGGCAAGCGTTAACTGTTCAGAACCCGTTAATTTTAAATCCTCTATTATCTTGAGCTATATTCGTTAAAAGATAAAGCTTAAACAGAACTCACAAAGACAATAATATTTATTTAATAAAATAATACAACACCTTTACTTTTCCCTCCATTTAATCCGCTTTTTTCTGTTTCGCCGTTAGGTTTGCAAGAGACTTTATCATTTCACTGACCTGCGTAGGCGTATAAAATTTTACTAACATAAATTCACGAATTTGTGATAATATTCAGACTAAAAATGTCGTAAATACCCTATTTGTGGATTCCCTATGTTCGCGTTCTAAGATATCGCCTTGCCTTTTTGGTGGATTTTTATGAATATCTGTCAATCTTTGTCTTTCCTCTTTAGCCCTTTGAAGAGCAGCTGCTTCAACTGCGTTGAGAGCTAGAATTTTAACAAACGTATTTTACGAATATATTTACAGTTTTACATATTTTATAAAAACAATACATTGTCTGGCCTTAAATACTGTTACAATTAAAAATAAACAAATATTACATTTTAATTTGGAATCTGTCATTTTTATATGATTGTTTCATTGTAAAATATTTTGTGATATTAAAATACGGCATAAGTGTATCAAGATAGATTCTTGAGAAGGTAGTTAAGCCTCTTAACAACATAATGTTGAATAACCAAGAATGGTTCTTTCAGCAAGACTTGACGCCGGATCATAAAGCTCGATCCACCCAATCTTGGTTAGAAACCAACGTTCCGGACTTCATCAGACCTGGAGACGGGCCGTCATGTAGTCTCGATCTTAATCCTCTAGATTATAATTTATGGTCAGTTTTAGAGCGTTATTACTTGCTCTAAATACCATGATAATTTGGACTCCCTAAAACCATCCAGACGGTTTGCAGTGAAGAATTTTCCCATAGAAAGAGTGCGTGCTTCATTATAATTGATAACTGACCTTAACGTTTAAAGGAGTGTTATTGCAGCCAATGGAGACTACTTCGAATAAGCTTTATATTATATTTTAATGATTTTATAATAATGTTTTAAACTATAATATTAATAAGTTTTAGTGTGTTAACACTATAATATTAATAAATGTTACTTACGTACAATAGAAAAAAGTTTTTTTTTCTTAGTAACAATATTTAGGGCCAGCCTATGTATATCAGCTACTACAATGATACTGTTTATTTTTTACATCATTGGTAGTCTTTAATACTCACTGGTGAGTCTACTGTCCATAGCAATCCAATCCGAATTAAGAATTTGAGTCGCTGAATGTCTCAATCCGGGATCTGGTTCAAGCAAATGCTTCACCACAGACTTACACTCTAACGAAAGGACACTTGCGACGCGTGATCTAAATCTATACTTTTTTCCCATCTGTTGTTCGTAAAGCTTTCGCATACGAGTGTCATCGAAAGGCATCGACTTATTTAACATTACAAAGAGCACAACTCCTAAAGACCATAAATCGGTCGGTTTAGGTAAATACGGCTTGCCGCGTAAAATCTCCGGTGCCGCGTAGGACATCGAACCGCAATATGTCTCGCTCAAGATCGGTTGGTCTTCATCATCCACGCAAAACCTCGAGAAACCAAAATCGGATAGTTTCACGTTGAAATTGGCAGTTAACAAAACGTTCTCACATTTAATATCTCGATGACTGATTTCCAATTCATGAAGGTACTGCAGAGCTAGAGCTAACTGGCGAAGCCAAACTCTCGATTGATTTTCAGAAACGCAGCCGTTTTTCAAAATATACCCAAGGAGATCGCCATTTTCGCTGTATCGCATAAAAATGTAGTACTTTGTTTTTCTTTGAAATATGCTATGGACATGAATTACGTGTGGATGATTTAAATGAATAAGGACGTCTATTTCACGAGGCAAGAACTTGACAACGAAATCTTTCGGAGCCTTCAGTGTCTCTATTATTTTACATGCTAATGTCGTTTTATTAGTTTCGTCTTTTGCCGTGTACTCAGTTAAATACACCTAGTAAAATATTGTGAATTTAAATAAGTTGTTTTTATTTTTTTACGTACTCTGGTGGAACTATTTGTTGGAAACATTTACATAAGTCTGAAATTTCAGACAATATTTGATCTTTTCAGAGTTTTGAAGAGTTATAAAGACTTATTATTTTAAAAGTCTTAAGATTTTTTAAGATTTTTGCAGAGTTATGAAGACTTTTTAAGATTTTTAATACTTTTTCCAAACAAACATTTCGACCACGGTACACAAGATATAATTTTATAAAATTTTAATTGACTCTGATATCGTATTAGTCTTGTTACATTATTCTCATTTCTTTATTACCTTAGCGTATGCTCCTTCACCGACGAATTTTTGCAATTTATATCCTTTAGCAGATAACGTATTTTCCTCTGATACAGTAGTTTTCAGATCGTTCATTATAATTCCGACATCTATTCAAACATAGAGCATTGTGCCACGAATAATCACAAAATATCCCTCGCTCAGCTGACAAATTTGCAGCGAGATAATAAGAGGGCATTTTTAAATTTTGTTTTACATTACTGAAATTTAGTTCTATGAAGTTTTCTAAAATATATTTATAGCTATATGCCAAATTGACGCTGCTATTCATTGCTATTTGAGGGAAATAAATACGACAGAGTATAAGAATAAAAATAAGAACTAAGAAGAAAAAAGTTTTAATGAATTGGTTTGCATGCTTCAAAAGATTCATTTTAAATTGAAAATCTGGGGGTTTTTATCAAATAATAGGCAATTTTTAATATAACAATATTTATTTTTTTATATATTACTAACAAAAAACTTTAGCCTTATTTCTTTTATTAATTTATATTATAGTTGATATCTAAATTGAAGCCTAGCATTTTATGCTACAGAAATGTGTAACGACTAAGTAGAATAACACATTCTAGGCAATACATTAAAGATAAAATCAAATTCATGAAATGTCACAATTCAATATGTTTTCTGTTCAAAAATTCGCCGGCGATACACACCCTCTGCATAAAGGTTGGGGCCGATGTCAGAAGTAAACTATAATTATTGATATCCGGATGTTCCGGATATCGCTTTTCATTTCGTATCCTCTCCAACATGCGTTGCGGATCGCAAGTCGCCTTCGGTTTGTAGTCGTTATTGATGTAGTCTTGAATAACTTTCGGCAATAACTTTAATACTTCCTTCGCTCTCGTACTACTCGGCGGTTGTAACTTCACAGTTTCTATTTTCGGTACGATTATATCGTCGACTTCTACTTTAGAATCCGCTTTAACATCGGGCTCTGGAATTGGCTTCACTTCGCTCTCGTTTATCTTCGTACTGTTGTAGTAATTATTTATATGTTCTTTCAAGATATCGCCTAGACTTTCATTTTTATTTTTCTCTCTCTCTGTACCGTCAATGTTAACGTATCCTGTTCGCGTTTCAGTTTTGATCAACTCTTGATTCTGTTCGCCTTTTTTTTCGGCTGTTGTTGTATTAGTAGTTTCGGCTGTTGTTGTATTAGTAGTTTCGACTGTATCATTTGCTACTGATTCAGATTGTGTTGTAGTCTCAGTTGTATTGGTAACATTTCTGTTCATAGAGGCGTCTATCATTGTCATAAACTTTATATTATCTTCCTCGTCCAATATTTGTGATATTCTGTGTACTTCGCTTATGTTTATACTGAAAAATAATTATTAGTCTTTGAATTGATTTTTTTTATAACTAGGAAGGCAAACAAGTGTTCGGCCCACCCAGCCCCCGCCAGAAGTATCGAAAAAGTGTTGCCGACCCTACCCCTGACCCATTCCTGGAGCTCAGAACACTTAACTATACTGGCCCAACCTTACCATATTAAAATAGTTTAAAAAATCTGATATGTTGCGACTAATATATATGCAACTTAAAGTATAAAGTCAGAATAGTGCTCTACCTCAATAAAATAGATAGCATAATTAAACATTAACTGACATTTTTAGATAATATTAATTCACATACCCTTGACTTGCTTCGTGGCAACAATGTAACATTAGTGGATCGATGGGATGAGCCTCAGTGTTAAACACATATCCTCCCATGTCAACGATACATTCTCCATTAGGTGTGTTTATAACTGTTCCGTGGACCCCCGGGTTGTGTATGAAGTTGTCAGGGTCAAACAATAAGTATAAGTATTTGGTAGTTTCAGCGAGAAAGAATGATTCCATTCGATCTTCCTTTCGGTGGTCACGGACGTCTTTTATCTGTAATTTTACACTTTCTTGCAATACAATGAATTGTTATTTTATATAAAATAATTTTTTTAATATATTCTTTAGTCTTATAAATTAATCGCTGCATGCATTTTAACTTTCGCACCTTTGTTACGTTATTTTTTATGTAATTTAATTATTCAGGTTGTCCAGTTATTGTTTTAATTATTTTGTATGCTGATGGATTTAATATGGAAATCTCCAAATAGAATTTATTATTGTTTCATTGAATCCAAGAAGTTTTTTTTTTGTTCATTAATTTTGGAAGTCCACCAGACTAGTTTCTAGTAATATATACACATCAATAAAATTAGAGTGTCTGTTTGTAATATAAAAAAATATCCACCTTTTAAGAAATGCATATACACGGTACATATACCAAAATAACATTTTTAACCATTTTCATTTTGAAACGGCTTGATTGACGGCAATTTAGACGGCACTTTCACTGGCAGATAACTAATGTGATAAGGAGTAACTTAGGCTACTTTTAATTTAGAAGTTTATTTATTTTATAACTCTAAGAACTGAACAATAACATTTTGTTACATTGCACACGAACGACTTCGGGGGCACAGCTAGTATTTCAATAAAATCAACTTACCGTAGCATATCCACAAGGTGTTCTTGCACTGTGCTGTATGCTCCGGAGTATATCCTCTCCCATTTGTAACAGTATAGGATCTCTTGTCTCTCTATATAAGTACATGATAGACTCAATCAGCTCCGGTCTCAAAGGATAGCTTTCCCTTGCTGATGAGGCCTCTCCTGTACCGAGGTTGTATACTTCTGGTGTAAATCCATATTGCTTCCAAACACTGTGGTAATTGTGTATTATTCGCAGTGCAGTATCACTTTCACCTGAAAATTAAATTTTGTTGTTAGTACTTTTCCTAAATTAAATAAAATCCTATTGTTTTTGTTCATAAAATCAACACAATAGGTTTTAGTAAATACATAGAAGAGTTTACACAGTACGTTTATATATATATAAAAAAAAATTACATTTATATCATCATTACAGCCTATACAGTCCACTGCTGGACATAGGCCTCCACAAGTTTACGCCAAAAATAACGTGAACTCATGTGTTTTGCCCATAGTCACCACGCTGGGCAGGCGGGTTGGTGACCGCAGTACTGGCTTTGTCGCACCGAAGACGCTGCTGCCCGTCTTCGGCCTGTGTATTTCAAAGCCAGCAGTTGGATGGTTATCCCGCCATCGGTCGGCTTCTTAAGTTCCAAGATGGTTGTGGAACCTTGTTATCCCTTAGTCGCCTCTTACGACACCCACGAGAAGAGAGGGGGTGGCTAAATTCTTTAGTGCCGTAGCCACACAGCATATAAAAAAATTAAATTACATATCATAGCTGCTTTTATTTTAATAAGAATTTATTTCTACTGGTAGAAAGTTAATAATTTTTTTTTTTAAATGTTTTAGATTGGCAATCAAGCGTACGGCTCATCTGATGGTAAGGGATTACCGTAGTTTATAAATGTCTGCAACACCAGAAGTATCGTCTCGTAAGCGCGTTTCCAACCCCATACACCCCCCCCCCCAGGAGCTCTGGTCATCCTACCCTACCTCAGTATAATGAAGTGATTCTTATTTTATTTATACAGAACTTCATTTATACAGAAAAATTATTAGGTTTCTCTGTCTAAACTTAATTATAGAAATATAATAACCTTTTTACAGAAAATCTTGTATATAAAATAAATACCTATTAGACTGAGTAAGCCGGGCCAGTAGGAGTCCAGTGACTGAAACACAGGCAGCGTGACGTGTCCTCTCAACATGGTCGCCCAAACATACCAGTCGTCTTTCTTGAGGTACTTGTCGATTGCACGGCGGGCTTCGTTGAACATTGACATCAACTCGGGCCGCTCTAGCAGTATCGCCCCTAGAATAATATATTTTATTACCTTAAGGCCCTTTACCATAATACACTCTATTATACCATATTGAATGGTAACAACCAGTATTTATATTACAAATTTATAACAATATTAATATTACATATAATAAAATGGTAGGAAAGTCAAAACTGTACATTGAATATTTTTTTAAAAGAATACTTGGGATGTGATCTACAATCGATACCGAAGCCAAAAATATGGTTTTTAGAATTTTTGTCTGTTTGTCTGTCTGTATGTATGTCCGGGATAAACTCAAAAAGTACTGCATGGATTTACTTCAAATTTGGCACGAATATTATTAAGAAGTCGGGTCAACATATAGGCTACATACATACATATTATCACGCTATCACCTACGGGGCACAAGCAGTGAACCTTCATTTCTTCAGTGCACTCTGTAACAACGTGTAATCTAACGACGCATATTTGAATGTTGTTGTTATTATGTTAATAACCATGCTATAAGCTAGCCTCACACTTCACACTATAAATAAAGACATTCTGTAGTATATTTAGTAAAAGCATTGCGAAGCCGGGGCGGGTCACTAGTTATCAATAATTAATTAGAGATTAGCTTTGATTTAAATCACTAATCTTTCTATTAATATTCAAATGCTCCTAACTGGGCCGCCATGACCATACCTATCCCATCAACATGTAAATTAAAATTTTAGACTTAACCTTTTTTTACTATACCTTTTACTAGATATTCAAAATAAGAATCAACTCCGCCTCCAATACCAGAGTCTTGGGCCGTCCATCTTCCAGTCATGACATCAATATGGTTACCGACTAGACCTATGGGTGATTTGTGATGATATAATGCCTTTAATGCATTAAGTGCAACCTGTACAAAATAAGTAACATTTTGTTGTTTGTTGACATATTAACATATAAACTGGACAGCAAGGAAAAACGGTCAGTTAGAGAATCTTCAATATCTTCAAAAGTACCCCACTAGCTTTTTGCTTTACTGTTGCGGACAAATATATGTCTTTTAAATCTAAATGGGCACTTCTCAAGTTCCAGAAGGTTAAATCTTTTAAATTGATCAAATATTTATTTTGCAGTAAAACATTGTATGTTAGCCAAGACTGATTGGGTATTTACCAACGCAAGTCACTTTCATAAGATAAGAAGCCTTTGCGGCTCATTGAAAAGATTAAATAATAAATTAATCTACGTAAGATTGCCAGTGTAGGCTGGATGAGGAACAAACGGCGCGAACTTGGGGAGGTCTATGTCCGGCAGTGTACTGCAAGAGGCTGAACTGACTGACTGACTGCCCCTCATTGATACGTTCAAAAGATTTTTTTAGTTAAAAAATTCTCACCTCTTCATATAAGGGATCTCCAGTAAGCCTGCTTAAAGTACTAAATTCAATAATAAATGTGCCCACACCAGCTGTGCAAGTTATGCTTGTTTCTCCTGGTGGCACGCCCTTTCTCAGGTTAATAGTGCCATAGGGCATTCCAGTGGTTGTATCAAAAGCAGCAATTAGTCTCTGAGCTACATCTTCTGCAAGACGTAGGAGGGGGCCATTACATGGCCAACCAGGTTCTAACTTCATTCCTGACCTAAAGATGTAAAAAATACTTTTAAATAAGAATGCAAACAAATGAAATTAGTTTAAATAATTAATTTTAAACCAAATATATAAAATTCAAATAAATAATTTTATATGACGATTGTATATAGTAAATTAAAACTTAGTTACGACAGTGACTAGGCTTTTAATGAATATATATATATATATATATATATATAATATATATAATATATCATTACATAGTATAAAACACAGTCGCTTCCCGCTGTCTGTATGCTTAGACTTTTAAAACTACGCAACAGATTTTTATGTGGTTTTCTTTAGTAAATAGAGTAATTCCAAAGGAAGGTTTATATGTATAATAGATGCATAATGATCGCCATTGGGAATCCACAATAGCGTCTTCCAAGCGGAATGCATGGGAATCATAATGGCAACAACAGCGATCAACTCTAGAGAGGTACAGGGTTTTCCAATCCGTATACTTTCCGATAGCAGATTGGTCCTGCAAGCCCTACAGAGCGACATTATGACATCAGGGCTAATATACGAGTGCCATCGAGCTCTGACGAAGGTAAGTGAAACAAACACCATTACCCTTCAATGGATAAAGGGCCACAGTGGATCGCGATGTAACGACGCGGCCGATCGACTGGCAAGGAATGGATCGGAGAAGAGGGTCGACGGACCTGAACCCATTCTACCTCTGCCTTTAGGATGGCTGCGCAGCCAGCTGCGACACAACACCAAGGTAATGCACCAAGAATATTGAACAAACCTAACTACCTGCAGGCAGACCAAGGAAGCTCTTCCGACCATCAACCCAGGATTGTCCCACAAACTTTGCGGTTATGAAAGAGCCCAGCTCCGACTACTGGTCGGGGCTCTTACTGGACATGCCTTGCTTAAAAGCACTTACACGATCTAGGTGTTACAGACGGCCCCCTATGCGGAGCGTGCATGGAGGCAGAAGAAACGGCCTCACATATCCTGCTGGAATGCGGTGGTGTGGCGAACTACAAGGCACAACACCTCGGGACACTGATGTCGCTCCAGGAAGTCGTCGGCAACGTGAAGGGTCTGCTAGGCTTCCTCAAGGAGCTAGGCTGGCACGGATAGTGCCCCCCAGTCAATCAAGCAAAATAGGCGCACCATGACGTCGAGTTGCGGAAAAAAGCCCGTGAACAACAACAACATACATGCATAATGTAGTAGAGGAACACTGATAGTTTTTGCAAATGTGTGAAGCCCAGGCGGATCGCTAGTATATATCCACTTATAGTAATTTACTCTCTGTTGTGGTGGTAGATATCCCTTGGTCTCCTGCTGTAAGGGAGTTTGGCCAAAAGGGGTAGAAATGGTTGTTGCCCGGGAAGGATTTCTTAGATTATCTTAGGAAAAGTGTGACAACAGCTGTTCTAGTGTTTTAAGTCTAGAAATTTCTATTGTTGATGGTATATAAGTAGAAACTCGATGAATATTTATCTGTTTCATACTAGTATCAGTCAAATTAAAATCAATGAGTATCAAAGTTAAAAGTAAACAAAGTCCAGTGTTTCCTAGAACACAGTAAAGTATCTGAACCTTCTAGAATTCTGTTTCTAGAATTTTCGGTTATTAATGGTATGAAAATGAAACTCGGTGAATTATCATCAGTTTCATTCCTATATAAATTGATCAGAGAGAATCAAAAATAAAAAGTGAACAAAATTGAATGATTATAATTATTTCAATTAACTTATTAGTTAATTGTATTTATGTGCTTTTTATACACCATATATTTAATGGTAAATAGATATCTTTATATCCGAGATTTTAATGTTAAAGTTTCTTACTATAATTACACTTTGTATTAAGACTTAATACTTACTTATATGATAAAAGATGTGCACTAAGTAGCCCACCAATAATTCTAATATTGGTTTCGAACACTGAGACATTTATATCTGAATCAAAGTTTTGTTTCTCAAGAACTACATCCACTACTCTATTAAACTCCGTATAGTTTCCCATAATTACTAGCATGTCCAGAGCATCTACAAGTGTCAGCGAATAACTGCCCCAAGTATCAACTCCATCACAACTCAGAGGGCGCAACTCATCGTAAGGGTATGCATAGCGTAGGTAACTGTCGTAGGCATGTTGAAACATTTCTCTTACTTCTTCTCTAAAATTATAAACAAAGTTAGTAATTTTATTAAATGGTCTGTAAACACGTTATCACACATATAATCTCTCACCTTAATTTTAAGATATCTTCTTTACTATATTCCCGTATGGACAAAACATTTTCAGATTTGAAACACAAAATTAATAATGAAATAAGTAACAGTTTATACATTTTTTAAAGATCGATAGTGTTATATTTAGTATTTCTGTGGTCTGTGTAGTGTTAAATATTTTAATAAGATATTTGTATGAAGATTCTCACGTTACAATACACATATTGAGGTTTTTATAATTTACATTGTTTTCATCACATAATCGGTCGATATAACATAATGTTATAGTTGATTAGTTGTCGGCAGAAACGTACCTACCCAATACCACCCAATACGACCACAAGTCAAAATATTCTATAAATCCTATTTATACCTATATATTTAATTATTTATTCTACTCTATGGTCTATACTCTGTACAGTACTAAAAATGAAATTTCTCGGATGTCTGGTATCGATTAAACTATTTATTTCGAAATTTTACAATTAAAATAACATACAATAAAACGAAATTTTAAAATATTTACAGATAGTTATATATTATAAAATTATAAATCATGTCCGCACGAAATTGTTCTATGAATTAGACATGGCGATCTGAAATCGATTACTCGGACCAAATAAATCGATTTTTAAACGAACTAAAAAAGGAGGAGGTTACTCAATTCGACCGTATAATATATACATTTTTTTTGTGTATTCGGGGATAACTTCGTCGTTTATGAACCGATTTTTATAATTCTTTCTTTTGTTGGAAAGTAGATATCCCTGATGTGGTACCATGATAAGGCAACCAGGATCTGATGATGGGGTCTCAGAGAAATCGAGGGAAACTCTCGAAAATCCGCATAATATTTTACTGGATCAGGACCATAAACTTATGTAGTATTTTAAAAATTAGTAATACTAAACTATACTAATACTATAAATAGAAAAAGATTTGTATATGTCGGCACCTGTACTGTCGTAGGTAATTAGCAAGAGATTTATAAACAACCATAGACAAGAATTTACTAATAGCTGTCAATGATTGTCATAGAGAACACTTTACAAAAACACAAAAAAAAAAACATTTGAAAAAAGGATTTTATTAAAGATAATTCCACTGCGATAAAATCTACTCTCTATAAAAATGATATTACTACATATTTTAAGCATAATAGTTAAATATAAAAGCTCAGGATCACAAAATAAAGCCTTTGGGGCTGATTCAGTCTGTATGTACCAGATGGAGTTCTGTTTTTTATCAGTTGGAACGATTTGTTGAGTTATGGGATTTTTTGTAAATTTCTAACTATAGTAAAGTTTAGTGTTAAAATCTTTAAGTATAAACATACGTTAAGTTTTATGTATTTATTAATTACTCGAATTTAAGTTAAAACTACTTAAAATAAAATTTTGTTTCTGGTATATAACATATTATACGTCTGATGCTTTTATAATAAGTTATCGATTTTGTAAGGTTTAACTTTAAATGTCCTGGGCTAATGATGTCCAGTCTGTTTCTTTTTTCGTTAGGAGATTGGTAATAGCGCCAAGTCCCTGTTCCGCTGTGTAAATATTATAAGATAGTATTATATATAATGTAAGTAAATAGGTACTATGTTTGTTGTGTAGGTATTTGTAAAGATACACTATCGTGGACCACCATTTTCATTTTATAGACCCTCCAATTTTTTTTTTCGCTTTCATAGACCCCTTGCAGGTTGTCATAGCCTATTACACCATACCCTAGGGGTCGTTAAAGACCACTTTGGGAATCACTGCTATGAATGAACATTGGTGGCGTTCCACTTAAGACCCACAAAGCTATCGATTACGACCGCTGAAATTGCCGTTCCAACTTCCACTGACTTAAAAAACGCCGCGGGTGTTGTAAGCTAATTATATAAATGGGACGCATATTTGATCACAAAACATGCAGCTGTGGGAATTATGAGTAAATATTCACATGGGTTGGAGTAAAATTTATTTTAACATGGATGCCTGTGAATTTATTGTTGCATTCTTGATGAATAGAATAAGAGATAACTTTAAATCAACAGTTGTTTTTTCAAATTCCAGCTACGAAAACTAACTCTAACCCACATATACTTTGTGGGCGAAGTGGGCACGATGTGGTCGCGAACAGTGACATCATCTATGACGAACGAGCGATGGATAGAGCATTGCGGTCGTTGCAGTCGCTCAGTGGGATGTACTCAATGTTACCGTTTTTCCATAGACTCAGAAATGAGTGCTTCAACGTTATTGGTTAAATTTGAAATGGCATAGATAATAGACAAACGTAAACTGCAACAGCTGAAACAACCAAAATGTGTGTTGTCCGTTGACGCTATTTAGCGTTTTTGAGGGTGTTTTCAATTCTTAACTAGTTACAATTTCAAGACTACTCTCATAATTTTATAAAATGCGATCCTCGTGATTTTAATGCAACTAAACCTCGCTTTGACAAAGCGTTCTCTGCGTATTATTTTATCATATTAACGGCTTAGCAGTTGTCGTTAAAAATACGGAAGAAGCGGCGCAATGGCATCGTTTAGAATTCACGAGGATCAGGAAAATACCGCGCTAGCATTAAGGAAAGAGGCTGATGTATTTTCGGCTGCCACCCAGCGGCGTGCCCTTGGCGACCTCAGTCAGTTCGCCTGCAATCAAAACCGAAATATCAAGCATGTAAGTTAATTTGTTGTATTTACAGTGACCAGTGATGAAGAACAAAATAGCTCTAATTATAATATAATTCTAGGCCGGATTAACGAATGGACCTTGCAAAGTTCAAGATGAGAATAGAACAGTACGTCAGATTAAAAATGAGAAGAACATCGTACCTCCCGTGGCCCAATTTCGGGCCTTTAGTGTGTACGAAGACAAACCGACTGAAGTCGAAGTGAAGAAGAGAGAACCAACATTCAAGCCATTTGTTTCTAAAGAAATTCGAAAAGATAATTTCTTTACTAATGCAGCAGAGAACGTCAGAAATCTGTGTATTCAGGTTGAAAAGTCAAAGCACCAAGAACAGGTCAAAGATGTTGCTGCAATCAGGTAAAACAAATTATTTAACTGAAGCAAAGTCTGTTGGAATTTTAAATATTCAAGTTTTATTTTTAATCTCACTGAATTTGATAAAATTTTATATTTTTAACTACTTGGTAAACATTCTCAACACATATTGTAAGAGATTCATTAAAGGCCATGTATGAACATAACCTATACTATGTAATATGTATACACTATCTTATTACCATCGAACTAGCCTTCAATTTATGTTTAATTTTACTTTTTAACACGTTATTCATTGGTGCCGCCGGGAATACCACATGACCCTGAGCCAGAGTCAATTTAAAAAATATGTCTTAGCAAAATATGTCATATAGTGTAAGGAAAAATAAGTAAGATCTTTAAGAATGGGTATGGTAGCGCAATAAAAACTTATAAAAATTTTGTAAATAAGGACTTAAACTGGCCCCATGGACTAAACAAGTGAGGCCCAACTGGTGTCCCCCATGGCGTTCAACGTGTTAATTATTTATGAAATTGGTTTAAACTTTCTATTTTCTGCCTAATTAGTCTAATAATAAACAGTTCCTACAAAAAAAGAAAAAAAAGTTGTGCTATTTTTATTGTACCCATTGTTTAAAAAATGGTGGGCAGTATATTCTGCTATCTTTAAACTTCAAGGTTATCTTTAATAAAAATGTACAAATCATTTTTTGTTCATTTCTTAGAAACATTTTATTTGGCTTGACAACTCTAGTGAAAAGACAATAGCTATGTTGTTCCAACTTGTCATGCTTTCAATTATTTATTACAACCTTCTATGTTGTAAAAAAACTATTGTTTGAAAAAAAAATATTAACTGCAGTTTCTTGTCTTTATGTTCACTATTCCATTTCATAAAGTGCATCATATTTGATATCTTATTGCTAAGATCATTATAATAATGACCAGGCTCAATCTATACTCATTTTGTTTACTAAAGATAAAATTTTGACATCAACTTTACAATTTGTATTACAAATCTGTTGTTAGTAAACAAAAACAAAGAATGATTATTAAGTTCATCTGTAAAAGACATTAAACTACTTACTACATATTTCTACAACTTAACACATATACAAAGTAACTAAAGTCTGTTACTTTATAATATTTATAAACAGCAATTATCACTGCTTTTTTATTTTAAGGGTCAGTTTCACCAGTGGTTGATAAGCTTTATTGACATTAATTACTTACAGGTTTTAATCAATCATTAAACTAAAACTTTTAGATTCACAGTTAAAAAAATATATATCCAATAATAAATTGGAATTTGTTGGTGAAAAATTAAAAATATGATAAACTTTTCTATCTATTGGATACCCTCATATGTCAAATAAAACAGAAACTGGTGAAACAGGCCCTTAGGAGAATAATTAGTAGTAGTAATTGTATCCAAGTAAATATTAACTAATCATTTATTGATTGCCTAATTACATATGACCAAAGTCCATTTACATTAGGAAATAATTTACTTATTTAGACCTCCATTGCAAGAGAAGAAAGAAAAAGAGAAGGATGTTGTTGAATCACCTATGTCAGTGGTTGATACCAGCATCCTTTCCATGTCTATCTCACAAAATGAGAGTCAGATTATTGATGATGATGACGATGATACAACGACGGCGCAGTCTGACCGTGAGATGTTCTTCCACGTTGTGGAGTATAGGCAAGATATATATGACTACATGAGAGAGATTGAGGTGAGTTTAGAAATAATACTGTGTATATTCAATACTAACAAGATTTATTTTTTAACAAGATTTCATTTTGCATCTCTTGCAATTGTATTTTTTTCTGATTGTAATAAAATACTAATAGTGCTTTAAAAAAATGATGAATTTATCGTTAACTAAATTACTTGTTTTGAACATGCATAGCTATTGTTTTTGTTGTTGTTAATATATATTTTTGAAGTTAAACTTAACGCACGCTTGACTTGGGGAGTAAACTGGTGAATGCGTGACGAGAGCGTTACGAAAAGTGTTATCGGGCGAGGCGAACAGAAGTTGAGAGGGAGCTTAAGTTAGTGAAGAAAAAGAGAAAGTGATGTTTCGTATACCTATTACTATAGAAGTTGAAGAAGTTTTCCTTCAGTCATGTGATCTAAAGCACACTCGTATTTTTAACCGACTTCAAAAAAAGGAGGAGGTTACTCAATTCGACCATATATATATATATATATATATATATATATATATTTTTATGTATATTCAGGGATAACTTTGTTGTTTATGAACCGATTTTGATAATTCTTTTCTTGTTGGAAAGGAGATATCTCAAGTGTGGTACCATGATAAGGAAACCAGGATCTGATGATGGGATCCCAGAGGAATCGAGGGAAACCCTCGAAAATCGTAGAGACGACTAGTGCGTTTGTTCATTTTTGTCGTCTGCTTCCGTTGTACTTGTCGATGTAGTTGAAGTCGGTTTTTTTCGTTTGCGAGCAAACACAATTATTATAAAACAAGCAATGTGGTAAATTTTAAACAAAAGTATGTAAATATTAATAAACATTGGATTCCAATAGTGAAAAGAATTAAGTTGAAGTAGTTTCAAAATGTATTCATTTCTAATTTAAAGTTTCATTCTTGTTTATAAACATTTGTGCAGATTTATTAAATTAAACGCAATCAATGATTTATTTCATTATTCATCAAATAATCATTTTTATAACCTACTTTGGACTGACTTTTTGATTAGATGACAGAATATTTAGACAGAATATTATATATTACCTTTGAATTGTAAATTGTTTTTTTCCTAAAATTGCTTCTTCTAAAAATTTAATAATTACTGATATAAATATTTGCTGCTTTGAGATGTATACTAATTTACGTTGCAATAATTTTATTAATATATCTTACGATTACTCTTCTCTATTTTTATTTCATTCAAACATGACGAGGCATTGGCACAATAGTCACAGAACGGGCTGTTGCGCATTCGGTTGCGGGTTCGATCCCCACCGTTGCCAAACATTTGTATTGGCCATACAGAGGTCTGTCATGGTCTGGGCGTTTGTACTTGTGTATTTTGTCTAATTCCGGACGCCCGACTCAGGAGAAAACCCTACTGGGGGCCGTTGAGAGGAAAAAGTTTATTTATTTACTATTGCTAAAAACCTTTCAAAAGCAAAAATAAGAATTTAAATTCAGAAATTAAACTAGAACTTAAAAAAAAAATCCTTCATGATTTCTTCTTAAAGCATTCCAAACTAAGCATAGTTTGCATAAACATAAACAAATCACAGCTTCAGTAGACATTAGTTAAAGAATTATTTATAAAAAAATTTAAAGTTTGTTTCTTTTAAAACAGGTTAAAAACAGACCAAATCCTCGTTACATGCGCAAGCAGCCAGATATTACACACAAAATGCGTTCCATACTGATTGATTGGCTTGTCGAGGTGTGCGATGAATATGGACAACAGAGTGAAACTCTACACCTTGCCGTATCTTATGTCGACCGCTTCTTGTCGTATATGAGTGTAGTACATACCAAACTGCAACTTGTAGGCACTGCAGCTACTTACATAGCCGCGTAAGTTGAAGTCAATCATTGTTTTTTTTTATATTTTTTTAATGTTGTTATTTGTTTTATTTATACAGGGCGTTGAACTCCTAACTGTATTCTTTTAGGGGGCTCTGTAGGTGTAATATATCACATTCCACATGAAAAAAAAATCCTAGCTCATTTTTAAATTTGACTTTATTTAAATAGATGAGCTACTGACGACTGCTCTGATGAAATGGTGCGTGTGGTGTGTCGTGTCGGCGGCGCATAAACACCGGCGGTTGCGGGTTCGATTCTCGCTCGGAGTGGATATCTTTTGTACCTGATAGCGATGGTTACTCATCGTAAGGAGTATATCCGCGAACCCGCAGTGGAGCAACGCTCTGATCCTTCTCCTACATGGAGACAGAAGCCTATGTCCAGCAGTAAATTAATGCCAGCACTTTAAGACAAAAATACTTTAAGAGAAAGATGAAAGTTATGGAATACATATATTACAATATTATTACTTATTTTGTAAATCTGATGGAACCAATTTATTTTAATTTTTTAACTCAGTGTCATGAATATTGAATGTACTTTGTTTTAAACACCTGTTAATAACACCGGCCCACAAAAAAAGTGCTCTGTACTTTTGATACACCTAGGTTATGGATTTTGATGCGCTGAATCCGAATTTAAGGTCTGTTTGGTCCCTACACATACTCTTGATTTTGAGTACATTTAAAAAAAACGCTTAAAATGCCAAGAAATCGCAAAAATGCATTTATGCAACCATTTTTTTTAACTACCTTAAATATGTTTCTTGTGTATTTTAAATGAGCTGAAACAAAATCTGAAGCTGGTTTGGCTCGTCAGCCTTCTAAATTTAAAGTAAATTCCAAATAATCGCTAAAATCGTAAAAAAAGAAATACAAAAAAAAAATTTTTCTCGCTCTAATTCAAGTATAACTTTTTTATGTATTTTTCTTTTGTATTTTATATCCAAGTTAACCACTAATTCAAATTATTGGGTGTAGGGACTGAACGACCCTCAAATTCGGATTCAGCGCATCGAAATACTTAAACTTAGGTGGGTCTGGTCAAAGGTACAGAGTAATTTATTTTGTGAATCTTGTGTAATTATTAATTTACATTTTAACAGGAAATATGAAGAAGTCTACCCTCCAGAGGTATCTGAGTTTGCTTATATAACAGATGATACTTATACAAAGCGGGAGGTGCTACGTATGGAGCATTTGATTTTGAAAGTGCTGTCGTTTGATCTCTCAACACCAACATCGCTTGCCTTCCTCTCACTTTTCTGCATTTCCAATGGAATATCCAAGAAAATATTCCACTTAGCTGCGGTAAGAATATTTTGAATTTTCTGTTATAGTAACCTCTAATCTTAATATATTTATCTATCTTAATTCCTTATAAATCCATCCTATCAATACGATTATATTTTAGAATTCATATTATATTTATTAAATCACAAGAGAAATGTGTCTGGCAAGCTAGAATTCCACAGTATTTACAAAAAAAAAAAAAAAATGGAACTGGTACAAATGTAAAACATTTCTTAGTATTTGGTAGCCATAACCTCTTTAATACTTTTTCTATACCCTTTGAAGCTGTCAAGGTAACACATTGGTGAGGCATCGATTCAATTAATTTTACGATTCTATCTTGAGAGATATTTTGCCACTCTCCTTAAACTTTACGCCATAAAGTAGGTTTATTTGTACATTTTTCTGTTCCTACTCGGAATTATAATTCTTGCACTAAATTTTCAATGCGTATTAAGTCCGTAGATTTACTCAGCCACTCTAAATCTCAGGTTTGTTTCTTGGAAAGATTCATCCTCTTTACATGTTTAGATAAAGCAGCATTTATTCTAATATGATATTACTGTACATATCACAACCCATGCCTTAAATTGGACCAATAACTTTTTAACGGCTAGTCTCACCAACCAATCTTAAGTTAAATTGCGCCAGATAGCACAAACGTCGTTTTTGCTTTGTAATAAGTTATTTGACTTGGAATTTCTATCTTCAACTTTGATCTATCTATAAGAGGGCGCTGAGCTCACTGACAATAGAGAAAGCAATAGGAAAAAATTTGAAGCTAGCTGGCGAACTTCGCATCGCTATTTTTTTTTTAATTTTGGGATAAAAAATATCGCGGTCATTAATGGAAATAAAATATAGCCTGTATTTTAAGTTGGACAAAGTTACATATCTTTGCAAAATTTCATTGAAATTGGTGCAGTAGTTCCGGAAGATTAACCCGGACAAACATCGTGACACGAGATTTCTATATATATATATACTAGCTGACCCGCAAACGTTGTTTTGCCGCTAAACTTTATTGAAAAATAGGTGTTGGTGGTAGAAGGGTGAAAATTTAGGGTTCCATGTATTTTTCAATGCCAAATTATAATGAAATAAAAATTTGTCGTAAGATTAAATTTTTTGGTGGATCACCCTTATAACTTAAGGGTTTAAAAAATAGTTAACAATTCTCAGACCTACCAAATAGGCGAAAAATTTTCATAAGAATCGGTCGAGCCGTTACAGAGGAGTTTGGCCCGTAATACTGTGATGCGAGAATTTTATATTTATATTTCTGTATTAATACGTGAAGCAAAGACTTGGTCTCCCTTTTTACTAAAATTGCGCGGACGGAGGAGTATATAATTTCGCACACTTATACTTTATCGAGAGAAGGAGTGCAGAATACTAATATTTTTTTAAGATTATGCATAAAAAATACATTAAAACAATTAAAAAAAAAAAAAAAAATAACACACTACCATGTATTTGACACACACAGACGCATATCTTGTCACTCTTTTGTTCATTATTATAGAAGTACTAGCTGACCTGGCAAACTTCGTATCGCCTTATTTTTTTTCTTAAATATAATAATTACATATATCAAAACAAAATATACCCTATCTTTCAAGTTGGATCAAACTGCACACGGTGTGCAAATTTGATTAAAATCGGTTAAGTAGTTTAAGAGTTCATCGCGGACAAACATTGTGACACGAGATTTATATATATTAAGATAGTTAAAATAAATCATGGTCGAATTTCGACCACCGGGCGATCAGCAGTACTGGATAGAATTGTGATTACGGACTCTAATCCCGCAGTACATCGCGGAGCTGTCCCTGCTGGAGTCGGAGCCGTACCTGCAGTTCCGGCCGTCCGTGGTGGCGGCGAGCGCGCTGGCCACGGCGCGCCACTGCCTGCTGTGCGAGCGCGCCTGCGGCCGCTCGCCCGCCGCGCACGTCGCCTGCGCCGACACGGGTACGCGCCCTACTCTCACCTCTTTCTTCATTCTAAATTCAAAAATAACTACGTTCTCAGTCCGACTGTATGTCTTCTGAATTCAAATTGTATTTTTTGCGAATATACTAAACAAAGATGTGAGCAGAAAAAACATTAGCCATAACAGTCGGCTGTTATATGTAACACAAGCATTAAGTTGCTTAACATAGGAATAGACGACCGTGTGTGTATGTTAGAAGGTCAAAAAAAAAAGTTAGTGTTAATGTTTGTTTTTGTGTCAAAATAAAAATCGAAATCAAAAATTGCATTCTTCAAATAGGATTACTCACTATTTTTGATGTTAGATGAGATGAGATTAATTGGAAATACTCACTTCAACCTATCGCAGTGGTTGGACATAAGCCTTCCAAAAGTTCGCGCCAAAAATGGCATGAATTCATACGTTTTGCCCATAGTCGTTTTTTTTTCTGATTGGACTACTTGTGTCTGGAGCAAAGCTCTGTAAACTTGTATGTATGGGGAATTAAATAAATAAATATGTAGCTGTAAGTTTAAACGCGGTAGGTTCTGACTCCATCAGTCGTAACATGATCATCCCTATTATAGATTCTGTTCTACCTGTCCTAACCCACATTTTTCATGAATCCTTAACTTCCAATAACTTTCCTACTTTCTGGAAAGACGCTCAACTCATTCATCTACACAAAAAAACTAATTGAACAGCTTTTTCTGATTTTCGTCCAATTGCAATCCTTCCTTTTTTATCCAAAGTTTTGGAGCGCCTTACCTCACCCAATCACATCACCCAATTTCGCACTCAACTTAAGTGGCTCCCAATCTAACGTCGCCTTGATATGCACATCCTTTCTTTTCTCTATAACACACTCCATGACCAAAATTCTCCCTCCTACCTTCGGTCCCGTTTCTTTCTACCTCCTACCCCAACACGTTCTATGAGGTCTTGCATCACATCGATACTTGAAGTCCCCAGACAAAACACCAACTTCCTCCTCAATTCATTCACAATAAGGGCTGTAACACTTTGGAATCATTTACCGAGAGTGATCCAAGTAAGCACTTCAATTTATGCTTTCAAAGACATATATATATATATATATATATATATATATGCATGTAGGTATATATGTATGCATGTATGTATTGTATGATGTATGTGTGTATGTACATACATATTTTTAGGATGATATAAATATGCATGAATTGTTTATATTTATGTATATATATCTATGTGTGTATATGTGAGTGTATGTAAGTATGTATGCATATGTATGTATATAGTTTTATATTCTATTGTAATTTATTCTAATTTCTATAACAACCGCCCTTCTATGCCCTGTCCTATACCCAAAGGTTGTCTAAAAGAAATCGCTCTTTTAGCGATAAGACCGCCTTTTTTACATCTTCCTCTAATTGTACTACTTTTGTTTGTATCTTTGAATGGTGTGCAATAAAGATTATGATTATTATTATTATTAAATATGATTGTAATCGTCTGCAGCGTGGCCGGCGGCGTTGGTGCAGAGCTCGGGCTACGGCTGGGGCGAGCTGGAGCCGTGCGCGCGGGAGCTGGCGCGCTCGCACGCGCACGCGCAGCGGCAGCCCTACCGCGCCATACCCGACAAGTACAAGAACAACAAGTGAGGGCTTCCTTACGCTGCACCTCCGCCACGCCTAATAACACCTCGCATTCATATAACACATTTGTACTGATCATGAAAGTTTAATCACTTGTATAGTCTCACATGTTCCCACACGGTTTGGGCATTCTATCTGAGCAGTTGGATGAATGAGAAATTTTGGAGCAATCCAATTGGGGAACTACCTCAACCCTTCAAAAGCTCACAGCCAAGTAATATTGCTTTCAAGTAGTATTGTTACTGTGGTAAGGTGGCCAGAGCTCCTGAGGAGAATTGGGGGTGGGGGTGGGGATGCCCAAAAAAGTAATTTGTATCGATATACCTTCTCGTAATGTATCGCATGCATTTGTAGCGATATACGATATTATCGAATACCTTTTTTTCTATACATGCAATATTTTCGACATTTTAATCGTTACAAAACTATAAAGTTACAGCTATTTAGTTTACTCTATTAGTCCTATGCTTAGTAATCGCTTAGACAGCAAGGTCTTTCACCTTTGAAATCTTTGTGATCCAAAAAAAAAAGCATGTAATGATTGTATTTGCTCGCAAACGAAAAATAACCGACTTCAATTACATCGACAAGTAATACAAAGTAGATCGACAAAAAAATAGTCAAGTAACTACGCGTTATCAAAGATTAGTCAAAAAGTAGATCAGATCTCGATAAAATTCAAATGTGACCACATGATAAACATCAGCTTTCGATTAAATTAAAAATTATCAAAAATCGGTACACCCAGTAAAAAGTATGCGGATTTTCGAGAGTCCCACGATTTATCATCCGATCCGGATTTCGGGCACAGCTAGTCGTAATATATATCGATAAATCGTATAGTATTGAATCGATATTCCGATGTTTTGGTATAGAATCAAGCACCCTAGGTAGGGGTTGGCCACACGCTAACAATGTTTCTGGCGGCAACACCAGACCCAACTACTGGAAAAGGTAACGCTTATCATTAGGAGCGCTGTATGCTGGTTTGCTAGCCATGAAGGATCAAAAAGTTATTTGGAAAAAATGTGACAACAGTTATAAAAAACTATGGTTCGTTTCATACTGTTTCAATACCTGTTAGATTGGTTAATTTGTCGTTTCTTAGCTTTCTAGTAATGAAGAAATTTATATACAATTACTTGATTTCGTGTAGAGTTTATCGATTAAAAATAAATAGATTTTATTCTTATTAAACTTGGCGGTAGGCGCGCTCCATAATGTAACGCGTACTGTTTGAGTGTACACGAACTCAGTGGCTATTTCATAAAACATTTTTTTTTGTTAAATTTTATTATATATATTTTTTAATTATATAATATAATTTAATGTTTTTTTAATGATACCACAGTGTCCGACTAAGTACTTTTTGCACATGTTTTATAAAAAAAAAAAAAAAAAAACAATTTATTTAAAGCAAAAGAACGTCACTTGACAATATTGTATTTTAATACAAGGCTAAGGTACTATATCTTCTTTATAAGATGTCGATATATGTTAGGACACTGGTATGTCTTCACCGTCTTGCTCTGAATTATTTTCATGCCGACTATATTCGTTATTGTCATCAATTTTTTAAATATTTTTTCGCTGTTGTCTTCACAAAGCAGTTAGTCTTCTATTTGTTCTTCATTAAGAGGAAAATAAGACACCTAGTTAGTCTAAAACTAAAAATAATAAGACACTAATAGCCCCTAAAAAACACTTATATGTGTCTAAAAGGCCATTCCAACTGGTGGACCATTACACATTTCTCGAAAGGTACTCAAAGCGGCACTGCACAAAATTAAGCAGAAACTAAATATTTTTAATTTTTTTGCACTATGTGGTAAAGTTTACCCGCTAGTGCTTCCTGGTTAGTTAATACTAGTAGGTAAAACCCACCTGCAGGCCTAGCATGCGCGCCACGACAAAATTTTGTCTACCCCTTTTCTCGTATTATCTCTCTATGTCTACAGTAGCTAACATGCGTGCACGCGATACTCTTCTCGTTACGTCAAGAAGAGATAATCATTAAATTTTAGTGATCTGTGATATTTATCTCTACGGAAGCTAACATGACATCGTAATTTTGTCGAATTTTGTCGTTTTAGGAAGAGAAACTTCTCGTCTTCAATATTATCGACGAGAAAGACGATAAATAAAAAATAAATAAAACCGGGTGCCTATTTTTTGTATACCATGGCGTTTCCCTATTATAATTATATAATTTCGGTATACGAAGAGCGGAAAATGCGAAAAGTCGAGTGAAGTGTGCCATATAATGACACAAAAAACGTATTTGCGCCCTGTTGCTTCTTATTCTAAATAATAATAATAATAATACTTTATTTCAGACCAAAGTATAAGTCCATATTGGGTTAGTACAACAAGACAAGACAACATTCAGAATAAAAAACAAAACAAAATTATATTAAAAAAATCAATAACTAAAAATAAAATTAAATAGAATAAAAGTAAAATCAATAATCAAAAAAAAAATTCAAAAAATTTTAAAAATTAAAAAAAAAAAAAAAAAACAATGCGTGATAGAATTACAATTATCTAATGTGCGACAAGATATAAAGCACAACACGAGCATATTGTTTTAAATATATAATTAAATTCATTTACTTGCGCCGTTTTATTTTCCATATTAGATTTTTTAAATTAGATATACACTTTTTATCTTAGCCAAAAGGCCGAGAACATTGTTAAATAAAACATGTGTCACTCGTTTGAAATTGGTCAATAACCTTGTAAATTCAACTTTACGACATAAGAAATAAGAATGATATTCAGTTGTGATTATGGTTGATAATGTTTCTCTACTCGACAAGGCGAAGTCTTCGGAAGAGAATTTTGTCTCTCGTAGTGCGCATGTTAGGGTGATCGAGAAAATACTCGATGTAGACCTTATCTCTCTCTCTCGTCAAGAGATATCTCGTTGTATGCATGCTAGGCCGGCAGATTTTATATTTACCCGACTGCTTTAAAGTTATATCGTTATAAATGTTCCTACTATCTGCCAAACTAATCTTAATATATAAAATTCTCGTGTCGCGGTGTTTGTAGTTCATCCCCCCTCAATGTTAAGGGTAGTCCACCCCTAAAAGTTTTTTTTTAATTTTTTTGATAAAATATTTATTTTTTATTTTATTATGATTTAGCGTTGAAAAATACATACAATACTGAATTTCCACCCTTCTACCACAACCCTAACCACCAACCCCTATTTTTATATAGCGTTTAGCGGCAAGACAACGTTTGCCGAGTCAGCTAGTATTTATATATTGTAATTATCCGCTTGGAATTTAGCAAAAAAGTTATTCTTCAGTTCGCAGAGTTATAAAATAAATAAATTTCTAAAATAAAAGCAGACTAAGTTACTCCTTACTATATCAGCTATCTATCTGCCAGTGAAAATCCCGTCAAAATCGGTCCAGCCGTTTCAGAGATTAGCCGAAACATACAGACAGACAGACAAAAATTTCTAAAAATGTTATTTTGGTAATGTACCGTGTCGTGTATACATCAATATGCATTCAGTAAAAAGTGGTTATTTTAATGTTACAAACAGACACTCCAATTTTATTTATTTTATAGATATAATTGCCCGTAATTTGTCACAGTTGGGCAAAAATGTTCTATAGAATGAGGATTATATCAGCTTGGCTATGGTAATGTTTTAAGTAAGTAAGACCTTGGAATGAACATTCTGATAAAATTCTTCTGTTTCCAGGTTTGACGGTGTATCTACAATTGAGCCTAAACCAATGTTCCCAGTACCACCGTACCAACAGCCACCCGTCACAAACGCGCGACCGCAGCCGGAAGCCACGCGCACGAGCTAGTGTTCCTATAATGTTCATTTGTTTTAGCTAAAAACAGGGCTACCATCGTCTAAATGTCCGGGCAAAATTAAGGACTATTGGGGACTAATGGAGTTTTTGAGGACACCAAAATATTTAGCAGCAAAAATGTTAAACTATCATTTTAATTGTTATCTGTCTCAATGTGGTTCTTATATCGCAAAAAGTGTTTAGATTTAACCTGGACACTTAGAGCTCGTCCGAAACTACCTCTAACTAGGACAAGTCCGGAGAATTCTATACAGATGGGAGCCCTAACCAAAAAGGACTAACGTCGACTTCTCTAGACGTTTCGCTAGTGACGTGGACATCATGAGTACATTCGATCATAGATCGTAGTCAAGTGAGAATTTTATTTAAAACATGGTATTTGGATGGTAGAATTTTAATTTCATCATAACGGATGCAATTCTTAGTTGCAATAAAGCAGTCTGAGTCCACCAGAAGAATAGAAATGCTTTTCCAGGTGGTTTTTAAGTGTCTAAAATTATGCACTATCTTTTAAAACGAACATAGAGATATTTGGGTAAAATAATATGCATAAAGATTAAGAAACGGAATTGTTGAAATGACCCATATAAAAAAGCATTTATTTGTTTTGTGATGTGTTTTATGTGTATATTAAGATTACGTACAGTATAAATATTCATGCATTTTTTAAAATGCTTGTCATTGGCAAAACTATTTTTATTATAAGAGTGCTAAGCAACAGCTTACTTGCTTGCATTAAATTACACAATAGTCAAATACAAATAAAAATCGAGAATTATTCAGATCTAGGTCAGGTTACTAGGTTAAATGACATCTAAAGAAGATCAGTGTAATATAAAGCCAATAGTGAAATTCAAAATCGTTAGATATTATACGTAAACGATACGACAATTAGCTAAATTTAAACAGAGATCTTTATTTTTACCAGTATTGTGTTCATTTCATTGTAGTTCGTCTGCCGCTTGTATCACACTGATTCTCCAGACTGCGAAATATATAAAACTTCGCTATTCTAGAATTGATAAGTAAATAAAATTGTGATTGCCTTATGGACCAATTTTTATAGAAACTAATGTAATTCTACTGTACGATGTTAGTTTTAAAGCGTTTGTCAATTTTTCAATGTATTTCAAATTATAATTTTTACAATATGATGGATGAATGATAGAGTACTTAGCGTTAAACGGTTTATAGTAATGTTTTGAATTGTAAACGACTTAGTGATTATTTGAATACCAATCCCTAGGACTTATTTTCATGTTTGTTAGTAAATTATTTTTTGAGATATAAGGTATGTTTTTAATGTTGATAAGTAGTTTTATTGTAATTTAATTTAATGTAATAAAAACACATATTTTGCTCTTGATTTATCTGATGGAGGTAAGTACCGATATCAGTTAATATACAATTTTAAAATATTAAGAGTTTTCTTTGACCCTACAGACTAAGTTTTTATTCTTTCTACATATTGATACTATATATGATATTGTTTCTATTCTTTCCGACTTGTATACTTACTAGTGTAATTTTTAAAGTATAACCACTATATTTGTTTACTAACTGAATATTAAAGGCCATCACAAACGTTACTAATGTTTTTTTTTTTTTTCTAATATTAAATGCCATTTTGTCTATCAAATACATTTGTATTCGCATCAATATTGTAAATTAATTAAAGCTAACGGTCTGTTCTCCCTTTTAATTGTCTCTAGAATTGCAGTAGCTTGACGGCTATCGGTGAAATATGAACATTGAACATAAAAACTTATCGCGAAACATTTACCTAACGGCTTTAATACGAGAGAGCGAACTACAGTGCTAGGCACTCTTCTATTTTAGGATCACTGACGTTGGTACATAGTTTTCGACCTCGAGTGCAAAGTAAATACAATCTTAAATTACTGACTTTCAAACTGGGAGTCATGATTCTCACATGATTACGTAAGCAAATTTTAAAAATATAAAATGATCAGTACATTAAAAACAAACAACTTCATTGTGACTTCTATATATATATATTTCGTTTTACAAAAATAAGTATTTCATAATGTTCCTTCTAAGTGATGTATGTGCGAGGTTTTTCGATATATTTGTACTTGTATTATTGGTTTTTCGGTGGTTATTAATTATGCTTCTCTTGAGTGTACACGTTTCCTAATCCCTTTTTCGTTGTGACGGCGCCTGCAAAAAAAAAAAACTTATTTTCGTACTATGCAATTAATCTTATCTTTCAACCCGCATGTTGGCAATGTTGATTTCTTTCTACGAAGAGATCATGCAGAGGGACCTGTGTAGAAACAATTTCTTATCAGTGCAGTAGTCAGTTTTAAAAATCATAATAAAATTAAAGGTGATATAAAGAATCAAATTATTATGAGGACTTAAAATTGTCACAGTATAAATAGCGGCAGTGCGAATTTATATATACAAAAAAGTAGTCATTCTTACGTAACATCTCTGTAAAAAAAATGTTTTCGTTGGAGCGAGCATAATATGCTAATTGCGGTTTGTAGCTGCCGTATTTGTATTTACGGCGTATACGTGTGCTTGTGGAATTTTAAACGACACAGCTGCCGACTTCGTCCGCAGTTATATGTAGGTATGAATGAAAGGATCACTGTATGCATTTAGGAATGCAAATGTTTTCTCAGTAAATATTCTTATATTTTTGGAACGAAGTTCCTTACGGCAGGCTTGACATTTGGCTGGGCGACCGAACTGAAAAAAATGTGATACTAAAACCGTAAGAAAAATATATAACGGAATTGAAGTAATATCAGTCACACGATTGTATAATATGACGTTTGTAAAACTAAAATATTACTAACTTTTTTTAAAATTATTTATGTAATTTTATACTGTCGACAAAAATAAATAAAGACACGTTTTTTTATTTCACTTATAGTTTGAATTATTATTATTATTATTTCGTTTGATTTATTTTATTTTACGGTTTGTTGTTATCTAAAATACTAAATTTCCTAAATACTTTTGTACTTAATTAAAAACCAATCAAAAAAATTAAAAAAAAAAATCAAGAACTAGAAAAAATATATAAAATTCAGCATTTTTTTGTTGCTTTAATTGTGCTTAAATTGTGTTGCTTCTATACTATCCGAAGGAACTTCGTTCCTACCTGCAGGCCTAGCATGCACGCCACGACAAAATTTTGTCGACCCCTTTTCTCGTATTATCTCTCTATGTCTACAGTAGCTAACATGCGTGCACGCGATACTCTTCTCGTTACGTCAAGAAGAGATAATCATTAAATTTTAGTGATCTGTGATATTTATCTCTACGGAAGCTAACATGACATCGTAATTTTGTCGAATTTTGTCGTTTTAGGAAGAGAAACTTCTCGTCTTCAATATTATCGACGAGAAAGACGATAAATAAAAAATAAATAAAACCGGGTGCCTATTTTTTGTATACCATGGCGTTTCCCTATTATAATTATATAATTTCGGTATACGAAGAGCGGGAAATGCGAAAAGTCGAGTGAAGTGTGCCATATAATGACACAAAAAACGTATTTGCGCCCTGTTGCTTCTTATTCTAAATAATAATAATAATAATAATACTTTATTTTAGACCAAAGTATAAGTCCATATTTTGTTAGTACAACAAGACAAGACAACATTCAGAATAAAAAACAAAACAAAATTATATTAAAAAAATCAATAACTAAAAATAAAATTAAATAGAATAAAAGTAAAATCAATAATCAAAAAAAAATTCAAAAATTCAAAAAATTTTAAAAATTAAAAAAAAAAAAAAAAACAAACAAACAATGCGTGATAGAATTACAATTATCTAATGTGCGACAAGATATAAAGCACAACACGAGCATATTGTTTTACATATATAATTAAATTCATTTACTTACGCCGTTTTATTTTCCATATTAGAGTTTTTTAAATTAGATATACACTTTTTATCTTAGCCAAAAGGCCGAGAACATTTTTAAATAAAACATGTGTCACTCGTTTGAAATTGGTCAATAACCTTGTAAATTCAACTTTACGACATAAGAAATAAGAATGATATTCAGTTGTGATTATGGTTGATAATGTTTCTCTACTCGACAAGGCGAAGTCTTCGGAAGAGAATTTTGTCTCTCGTAGTGCGCATGTTAGGGTAATCGAGAAAATACTCGATGTAGACATTATCTTTCTCTCTCGTCAAGAGATATCTCGTTGTATGCATGCTAGGCCGGCTGGTGTCCCATGACACCACATAATTTTATAAGTACATTATTTAAATATTATGTCAATATTGAATAGACCAGCGTAAATAAATAAGTAAATAATATTTTTTTTTCTTAAATCGTCCAAATTATTCATCAAAGTAATGAAAAATCTTTACGAATAAATGTTCTATTTACGAACGACTTTTAGTTTATATGACGGCGACGGAATGTTTATAAACAGACGTGATATTGGCAAGTGTACGAGAACGTGCGCGAACCGCCTATTTCAGGCGTAGTTTCCAGGAAGTTCTCATTTAAACTTCAGTCTTACTGTTTTAATATGATTTACCTAACCTTCAAACGCTCGCCAATTCTATGTTCCGTCTGGAGAGCGCGGCGAACAATTTAATTCTTATTCGCAACGAGACGGTTTTATGGAGCCACAGACAAGCTGCATAAACATAATAAATCATTTGTCGTCCAGCCTGAGTGGTGCGACGAGATATTTAAAGCATGATAAGGGCCGGCTCTTGGCATCAGACGTTCATCTTGTGATTAACTATCGAGAGTCATTCATTCAATACTATTTATATCAGTGCAAGTTGCAACGTAAATTTGACGCCTTACGAGAAGCGTTGTATGTTGATTCATAATTTGCATTCCCCATATTAAAATCTTACAATAAAAATATTTTTTAATATCTTAAGTAAGTTTAGATTTCATAAATCATGTAACAATAGTAGAATAGTACACATCTACTGAAAAAACGTTTAAATACAACACCCTTCTCGTAAACAATCGTATTCCTATTATATTAAATTTATATCTATATTATATAAAATAAATAAATAAAAACGTATATTGCGAAAGCCACACGGGAGGACATCCACGATATAACGAGTATATTTTGCTGGTCGTGCTTTAGCACCTCTACCAACTTATCTGCGCGGTACAATAGAACGTGAACAGAAAATTAATCATTCATTATTTTTATGCATTGAATAGAATTGTAATATCTACTTATATACCAAGAGCTAGTAAACAAATAGCAGATGCTTAAATACAATTAAACTATCTATTATACCTAGTCATATTATTATATTATACAACTATTATTTTTAACCGACTTCCAAAAAAAGGAGGAGGTTCTCAATTCGACTGTATTTTTTTAATGTATGTTACTTCAGAACTTTTGACTGGGTGGACCGATTTCGACAATTTTTTTTAATCGAAAGTTGGTGTGTGTCATTTGGTCCCATTTAAATTTATTTGAGATCTAACAACTACTTTTCGAGTTATATGTAATAATGCGTTTTTACTTGACGCTTTTTTCGTCGACCTATGTTGTATTATACCTCGAAAATCCGCAATAACTTTTTACTGGATGTACCGATTTTGATAATTTTTAATTTAATCAAAAGCTGATGTTTATCATGTGGTCACATATAAATTTTATTGAGATCTGATAACTACTTTTTGAGTAATCTTTGATAACGCGTAGTTACTTGACTATTTTTTCGTCGATCTACGTTGTATTACTACGCTGTAATTGAAGTCGGTTTTTTTTCGTTTGCAAGCAAACACAATTATTTCTTCAAATAATTAATATAAAATATATTTAAACATCTCAAAGCCTAAAAAACCTTTTCCAAATAAAAGTCATTTTAAAGGTTTCCGTTAACCTTCAGTTACGTTACGTTCTTATACCTAGGATCATTAAAAATTTATTGTACGAGTTTTTATACCTCGAGCCTATATCTACCTTGTCAAAAATGTTTATAGCTCTCTTGCCGCGTGTGAGACCTCCGCGAAGTAGTCTCGAGTCCATGCTGACATAACTCACACTCACGTTATGAACAGCCGTGAACGTTGACAATGTTGTTAAAATTATTTCAAAAATGACAGGAAAATTTAATATATTTTTTTGTTTTGTATAAAACTTGAATAATTTCATCAAAGTAGTAGAATCTAATGACTTCAATTTTAAAAATAACTGTTTTATTAAGCTCGTCATTCACAAAGTCGACAACATGTCCAGTAGTTATCGATAAGTACTGATTATCAATTACCGACGATTCGCCAACGAGCATTTCGCATGTTAAGAAGATGTCCATATCGCATTCATGAACCCACTTCCGCAGCCCGGAAAGGAAAGGAAATTCACCTGCAAGTTAGCAATTCTGTACACAGCCATTATTTTGACCGTTCCGTTTCTCATGGTGTAACAATTATTGTTTTGTTTTTAAATGTTAATTTACATCCTATGTCTAAGATATACTATTACTACAATACCATAAGACCACAAGTAAAGCCTAATAGTTACTCAGCAAATATTGATTGTGACTTTTTTTTATAAGCCTTATAAAAAATTCAGAATGCAGTGTTTGACAATTGACAATTTGAAATTTTGACAGTTAAAATGTTTGGGACGTTTGAAGGCAATTTGCTATAAGATTTGTAAGTAGTTATAACTGTAAATAATCCTCGAAGATGTTTAGAGAATACTTGTATCTCAATTTACAAAGTTTATGGAACAATTGTATGCTATAAAAATAATTATGTAGTGGGTACAAACTGCATGATACTTATTATGTATCTACGACAGTGTTTCTGGCGTTTATGATAGATCGGTAATAAACAGTTTAGATTGGATGGTCTATTATTGACTGCACAAACATCTCGAAGGAAGCTTTGGGCCATTTCCTGGTAAGAGAAATGGGGCCGCTCGTGACGCACGTTTTACCTATTACATCCGTTCATATTTATAAATGAACATTTTTTACGTATACTAATAATTTTAGGTTTCCGGGACTCGAACTTTGCTTTCTATTTATATCTCATTAATAACTGCTGTTCATTGTTTTCTACCTTTCGTTTTTTGGTTAAGAAGTCAACAATGAATGCTAAGAGCAGTATTATTAGAGTAATCACGATTTCTTAAAGAAAAATCTTCAATATTTTTTTCTACAATACTCTATTAAAAATAATTTTATACATCTTAATTTAATTCTTATGTCACGTTTTTATTATTAAAAATGTGATAGACACATGTAACGCATTTCTTATTTATCTTTTAGTTTTTATTTCAAAGAGTGTAGCAGTATAAGCACGGGTCAGATGCCCCTGGGGGAATTTATGTCAAAATTTTGATGACGAAATCACCGTGTTAAGAGGAACATTTCCCTAGGTTACCACACCTCTGAATGCGCTAGTTTTTCAAAAAAAAATTTTTTTCAAATTTTGAAAAAAATTTTTTTTTCTCTTGCAATATAATATTTATTTGTAATTTTTCTACCAATCGCTAGATACACTAAAGAAGCATTTAATAAGGTACTTTTGAAGTCTTCGCAGCAATTGATATATCGGAATATCACAAATTCAAAATTTTAAAATTTTAAATCTCACGTATTTTAAGAGACACTATCACGAATTTTTTTGTATAAATAGCCCTTACTACGCTCTATAAAATATATTTTTTTCAAAATTTTCTCTAGGGTAGATCAGTGTTAAAAAAAATATTATTACTATCCTGATATGAATAATTGAGGAGCATCTGAGCAAGTAATACTGCTATAATTTTTAAATGTAATTTTAATATTTACGATATTAATAATTATAACAGTAAGAAATTGATGTGCGATTTTTGTTTTTTATGTTTAAATTTTTTTTATAATTCTTAATGATGAACTTTTACTTGTTTTATGCATTAAGTTGTATTTCTACTCAAGAGGCATGAAAATTAAAAGATTATTTTAGCTACGTCTAAAGAAATTCTTTTAGTTTGTGTTTTATTTGGGAATGTTTTATATGAGGTTAATTTATATGTATATTGTTACTATTTTAGTTCTCGGTTTATTGTTACATTTGTTTCGAGCGAGCATCTAGTCGTCGCTCCCAATACGCGACATTTTTATCACTCTGCATTTTTATCAACGAAGATAAATAGCTAAGATCACATGAAATGTTACTATTTAAATACAATGTCACTATGTTACATTACTGCGTTTTCGCCTTTAAATGTTAGTTTTAAATAATTTATTTAAAATTATTTTTATTCAAAATCACAGTATAAAAATATTAGAATCACTATATCAGAATCACTAATATTGAACTATATGGCAGTCAACTTCGTAATAAGATGATTTCGTATCAGCAGACAAAAGAAACATACGTTTAGACCGCGAATTCAAGAAGACAACAAAGTAAACAAACACGCATCAACTTGTCGCGTATTGGGAGCGACGACTAGATGCTCGCTCGAAACAAATGTAACAATAAACCGAGAACTAAAATAGTAACAATATACATATAAATTAACCTCATATAAAACATTCCCAAATAAAACACAAACTAAAAGAATTTCTTTAGACGTAGCTAAAATAATCTTTTAATTTTCATGCCTCTTGAGTAGAAATACAACTTAATGCATAAAACAAGTAAAAGTTCATCATTAAGAATTATAAAAAAAATTTAAACATAAAAAACAAAAATCGCACATCAATTTCTTACTGTTATAATTATTAATATCGTAAATATTAAAATTACATTTAAAAATTATAGCAGTATTACTTGCTCAGATGCTCCTCAATTATTCATATCAGGATAGTAATAATATTTTTTTTAACACTGATCTACCCTAGAGAAAATTTTGAAAAAAATATATTTTATAGAGCGTAGTAAGGGCTATTTATACAAAAAAATTCGTGATAGTGTCTCTTAAAATACGTGAGATTTAAAATTTTAAAATTTTGAATTTGTGATATTCCGATATATCAATTGCTGCGAAGACTTCAAAAGTACCTTATTAAATGCTTCTTTAGTGTATCTAGCGATTGGTAGAAAAATTACAAATAAATATTATATTGCAAGAGAAAAAAAAAATTTTTTTCAAAATTTGAAAAAAATTTTTTTTTGAAAAACTAGCGCATTCAGAGGTGTGGTAACCTAGGGAAATGTTCCTCTTAACACGGTGATTTCGTCATCAAAATTTTGACATAAATTCCCCCAGGGGCATCTGACCCGTGCTTATACTGCTACACTCTTTGTTATTACATAAAAAAAGATGGTCGTGGTGATTTATAGAATTTCGTTACCATAATTGTTCGAGCATCGTTTCTTTACATCACGATTTAACGTGACTGGACTTAGTTTTGCTATCGTTCTTCGAAAACAGTTTGTTGTCATGTTTCCATTGCTTTTACTACAAACTAAGACAATAAATAAAAATAATATTTTAAAAAACCTTTATATATACGCCAACCCGCATTAGAGCAGTGTGGTGGATTAAGCTCTGATCCTTCTCCTATATGGGGATAGAGGCCTATGCCCAGCAGTGAGATATTACAGGCTGAAGTGAAGCGAATATTTGAATAATTGTCTAATAATAATTATCATTAACAAAATATGTGGTCAAGAAATATTTGTAAGCTGCGTAGGCGTCGTTTTTAGTTTTAGTTAAAATATTAATAAGAGTAAAACAACCGATTAACTACTGTACTGTGTGGCTACGGTACTAAAGAATATAGCCACCCCCTCTCTTCCCGTGGGTGTCGTAAGAGGCGACTAAGGGATAACACAGTTCCGCTACCACCTTGGAACTTAAAAAGCCGACCGGTGGCGGGATAACCATCCAACTGCTGGCGTTGAAATACACAGGCCGAAGACGGGCAGCAGCGTCTTCGGTGCGACAAAGCCAGCCCTGCGGTCACCAACCCGCCTGCCCAGCGTGGTGACTATGGGCAAAACACATGAGTTCACGTTATTTTTGGCGTAAACTTGTGGAAGCCTATGTCCAGCAGTGGACTGTATAGGCTGTAATGATGAACCGATTAAAGCATCAATCAATAGGCAGTTTCATTTAATGTGAACAAGAATTCGTATGTAGTTTATTATGTTTACAATCACTTCTGTTTCTTCAGTCTTCATACAATATGTGATCGTGTATATCAGATTTTATTGCTTTACTACTTTGGTACTACATATTAAGTAACGTACAAGTTTAGTTACCTACTGTAATTGACTGCTACACAAATAATAAAAAAATGGAAACGAGACGATACGTCGAAACGTATCAGCGTCGTCAGCTATACTTCTCAGAGACCGCTTAACGCTTTATCCCACGACGCGGGTTCCACTCTGAATGCTAAGTTGAGTTCAGTATAAACACACTGGATTTTGTAGTAGTCTGTTCGATATCTATACATACAAAAAAAAAATTGGAGTGACTGTTTGTAATATTACAATAACCGCTTTTTACTAAATGCATATGGATGTATATACGGTACATATACCAAAATAACATTTTTTACAATTTTGTCTGTCTTTCCGTCTGTTTGTTCCAGCTAATCTCTGAAACGACTTGACCGATTTTGACGAGACTTCCACTGGCAGATAGCTAATGTAATAAGGAGTAACTTAGACTACTTTTATTTAAGAACTTTATTTATTTTATACATTTTTTACAATTTTGTCTGTCTTTCCGTCTGTTTGTTCCAGCTAATCTCTGAAACGACTGGACCGATTTTGACGAGACTTCCACTGATAGATAGCTAATGTAATAAGGAGTAACTTAGACTACTTTTATTTTAGAAATTTATTTATTTTATAACTCTGCGAATCGAACAATAACTTTTTGTTAAATTCCACGCGGACGAGGTTGCGGGCACAGCTAGTTGAATTATAAATATGCGAGTATTCATCGCAGTTCAAAGAAAAACACCTGCCTGATGTTATACATCACCTCGTCTGTTTATCTTTTTAGATCCAATTAATATTCGCTACCTACTATAATTTTGTGTTAAGGTAAATCTTATTCGAAGAATGAATTATAATTTGTAAAACGAAGAGTAACATAAACTCACAATTAGCATATAATCGCGCAGGTATGCTTAAAAAAAAAATAGAATAAGCACCTTTCCATTCGAAGACAAGAAAATTAACATGTCACTATTCACTTAGGTACCTACGGGTTAAGGCAGTGAAGTCAACAACCCAATAAATTCAATATTGATATTTATTTATTGTTAATTGTCAAAAATCGGTACGAACAGGAAGTGAGAGGCTTCCCGGCGGCGAGTGAAAACCTTGAGAGCGGAAGCGGTGCGGAGCGAGTGACAAGTTTGCATTACAAATTACGACTAAACAAACGCACCACGCACGTGCGTGCCGGGGCGAGAACTGTTGTTCCGATCATATTCCAATATTCGATCAGTGATATTTTGACATTTATTGTGTTTTTTTTTTGGTTTAAATTGTAGTTAAGTTCTTATGTAACAATATAAGGCCTAAAACGCTGAAAATGTCACTCTCAGCGTCACTGAGTCAGTGTAGTGTTTTTTTTACACGATTATACTTTTCACATTTTTTTATACCATGGGCCTTTGGGACGTGCGAGGGTCGTCCGTCCGAAGTACTTAGCCTACAAAGGGGCCTTACTTGTCACTGATGGTCACATTTATGACCCCTGCCCTACCTAGTGTGACGTTACATATTTTGCAGTTTTACACCTATAAATTCTTATTGATTAAATTTAAACATGCTGTGTGGTTACGGCACTAAAGAATTTAGCCACCCCATCTCTTCCCGTGGGTGTCGTAAGAGGCGACTAAGGGATAGCACAGTTCCACTACCACCTTGGAACTTAAAAGGCCGACCGATGGCGGGATAGCCATCCAACTGCTGGCTTTTTAAATGCACAGATCGAGGACGGGCAGCAGCGTCTTCGGTGCGACAAAGTCAGCCCTGCGGTCACCAACCCGCCTGCCCAGCGTGGTGACTATGGGCAAAAACCCCCATGAGTTCGAACTTAAAAATAAGGCCCTCAGTTCCCGGCAGCCCCACTATTCCCGGCTACGGCAGCGGCCGTGGTAACGGTGGGGTAGAGGGTGCCAAGAATCACCGGGGTACGGGAGGCTGCCATAGAAAAATCTTCCTGGCTACGTATAATGGACGCACGCTACGGTTGGACCATCACCTCACCGAACTTGAGGTAGAACTTAGTCACATTAAGTGGAGCATACTGGGGTTGTCTGAAGTCCGAAGAGAGGGAGACTTCAACGCTAAAGTGGGAGTACAAGGCCGCGACGGATCGAGCATCGGACCACACGGATTGGGGCACAGGAATCACAGGGGGCAGACGCTTGTCAACTTCCTCGAATCGGAGGGGCTCTTCTTGATGAACTCATTTTTTCAGAAGAAGCCCCAAAGGAGGTGGACATGGCAAAGCCCCGATACTGTGACGAGGAACGAGATAGATTTCATCATAGCGGATAAAAGGCATATATTCAGAGATGTCTCAGTGGTTAACAGGTTTAACACCGGCAGCGACCACCGGCTGGTACGGGGCACTCTGAATATATGTCTCCGAAAGGAGCGGACCCGCTTGATGAAATCTACTCTCCGACCTACGCTGCCCCAAATACTATGTGGCTCCGAGCAGTTTCAGTTGGAACTCCAAAACCGATTCGATTCGCTGGAAACTACTAGCGACGTGGACGAGATAACCGACAACGTGGTGAAGACGGTGTGTACACTGGGTCGCAGGCACTTTCCACCAACAAAGCCAACGAAGCAGTCCAAACTTTCTCCCGAAGCCTTGGATCTGATGCGGCAGAGGCGCGAGTTGCCGGCTGCTTCGCCAGAACAGAGGGCTCTTTCCAAGAGGGTACGGAAAATTATTCGCCGAGACCTCCGCTGGTCAAATACGAGAGAGGTTGCTACTCTGATTGAGCAGAATAGGGGGTCCAAAGTTTTCCAAAGACCATTGGGGAGAAGCCTTCTTGCGAAGCTTAAAACAGCAGATGGCAGAACCGTCTGCTCTCGCCCTCAGGTCCGAGAAGAGGTTGAGAATTTTTATGGACAGCTGTACTCGTCGAGCGCACGCAAGCCTGCGACTTGGGACACCGAAGATCCACGGGCACCATTGTTGCGCCATTATTCGGAGTGTATCCCGGACTTCGAAGAGGATGAGATTGGTGCAGCGCTCGGGCAGCTTAAAAACGGGAGGGCCCCGGGGGATGACGGAGTTACCACTGAACTCCTTAAAGCCGCAGGGCGACCTGTCCTGAAAGCCTTGGCAAGACTATTTAACGCCGTCATCCACCGAGGTACCACGCCGGAGGCGTGGTCCAGGAGTGTGGTGGTGCTGTTCTTTAAGAGAGGTGATAAGTCTCTGTTAAAGAATTACAGACCGATCTCACTTCTGAGCCACGTCTATAAGCTGTTTTCGAGGGTTGTTACGAATCGTCTCGCCAGAAGACTCGACGAATTCCAACCACCAGAGCAGGCTGGGTTTCGAAATGGCTACAGCACCGTGGACCACATCCATACTGTTCGGCAGATTATCCAAAAGACGGAAGAATATAATCAACCGCTGTGTATGGCATTTGTGGACTACGAGAAAGCCTTCGACTCCGTCGAGACCTGGGCTGTCCTGGACTCTCTGCAGAGATGTCATATCGACTGGCGATATATCGAGGTACTAAAATCTATGTACGACGCGGCGACGATGACCGTTCATGTCAATGACCAAAGAACAAGACCTATTTCCCTCCGGCGAGGGGTAAGACAGGGGGATGTAATATCACCGAAACTGTTTACCACTGCGCTAGAGGATGTTTTTAAGACCTTGGATTGGGGGGAACGGGGCATCAACGTCAACGGTGAATTCATCTCTCACCTTCGTTTCGCCGACGATATTGTCATCTTTGCGGAGACGCTGGATGAGTTAGGCCAAATGCTGGCCGGCCTAAACGAGTCCTCCCGACGTGTCGGTCTCTGTATGAACTTGGATAAGACGAAAGTTATGTTTAACAACCAAGTCATACCGATACCGGTATCGGTCGATGGTACCCTTCTCGAAGTTGTTCAGGATTATATTTACCTAGGCCATACTATCCAACTAGGCCGCAACAACTTCGAGAAGGAGGCCGATAGGAGGATTCGGTTGGGCTGGGCGGAGTTTGGCAGACTCCGTCGAGTCTTCACTTCGAAGATTCCGCAATGCTTGAAGACAAAAGTTTTCGAGCAATGCGTCCTGCCTGTGTTAACATACGGAGCCGAGACGTGGACACTGACCAAGGGACTGGTCCACAAGTTTAAAGTCGCTTAACGTGCAATGGAACGGGCTATGCTTGGGGTCTCTCTCAAAGACAGGATTAGAAATGAGACTATCCGCGAGAGAACGAAAGTAACCGACCTAGCCCACAGAATTAGCAAGTTGAAGTGGCAGTGGGCTGGTCATCTGTATCGCAGGACCGATGGCCGTTGGAGTAGACGGGTCCTAGAGTGGAGACCGCGTCTTGGCAAACGCAGTGTGGGACGTCCTCCGGCCCGTTGGACCGACGATCTACGTAAGATTGCCGGTGTAGGCTGGATGAGGATTGCGGAAGACCGGGATGTGTGGCGCGAACTTGGGGAGGCCTATGTCCAGCAGTGGACTGCGATAGGCTGAAGTGAGTGAGTGAAATTTAAACATAAGTTTCGACATTATTTTGGTTTCCGTTATTACATACCTATAGGTATTATATTTCGAAATGTGATGTCACGAAATTTCCTCCTCAAAATATGGAGCAGCCCGACTGGGGTAGTTCCTCGACTTTACACAGAAGATCAGTTCTGTTGTATTCCTGTTGGTGAGTAAGGTGACCAGAGCTCCTGGAGAGCTATTGGGGATGGGGTCGGCAACGCGTTTGCGATGCATGTGGTGTTGTAGACGTCTATAAGCTACGGTAATCACTTACCATCAGGTAAGCCGTACGCTTGTTTGCCGACCTAGTTATATAAAAAATAGTTTCCTTTTATTTCTATACACTTGACCCAGTTACGCTCCAACTTCTTTAACCTTCTGAAAAATACTTTTCTAGAGGTCTGCAAAGTAGACCGCCTTGGCGGCGATAACTTCCTCGTTAGACTTAAATTTCTGTCCAGTGAGTGACTTTTTCAGGTTTGGAAACAAAAGGAAGTCGTTTGGGGTCAAATCTGGAGAATTCGGTAATTGGAGCAGCACTTCGTAGCCTAATTCGATCAATTTGGGCGTGGTGTGACAACGCGGAGTTGTGAGCCGGTACGTAGTCTTAATGGAAAAGCATTTTTTTTCTCGCCAAATGGGGTCGTTTCCGTCTGAATTTCGAAGTCGAATTGATCAAATAATTCGGAATAATAGATCTCTGTGACCGCTTTGCCCTTCTCCAGTTTGTCATCACACCTTGTGTTTCTTCTCCATAAGCTGTGATCTACATCGACTAACTGGAAAAACTATCTGGCACACCTTTAATCGGTGGTCTACGAGTACTAGATTGTGTATTTTTGTAGTGTTATCTTCCGATCGACATGCGAACACATTGAAAATCGTTAAAAAAAAATCGAAAAAAGTCGCCGTACACAGCATCCAAATACTCTTTGATTTTGCTGCATGATTTCCCTTTCAAATCCAAGAAGTCAATCATCGACCGAAATGGCTTTTCTACTATTTTTCTAAAATCCCGAACACGCGCGATTCCGCAGGTGGTGAAAATAAAACTACAAGTCCAAACCGGCTGTAATTTTTAGTGTAGCTGTCTACAAGAATATTTTCCACGATAGTATATATTTCTTACGATAAAGGCGCCATCGGGAGATGGGGTTATGTATTTATTGGACCGCCTTGTAATGCGTAGTTCTTAAGAAGTAGCTCAAAAAAAAAACAAAAAGATAATCACTCCGGACTGTAATATCCCACTGCTAGACATAGGCCTCTTTCCCCATGTAGGAGAAGAATTCGAGCTTAATCCGCTATTCTGGTCCAATGCGGGTTGGCGGATATATTTCCTACTATGAGTAACGATCGCTTTCAGAGCTGTACATGATAAGAACCAGGACCGACGGCTTAATGTGCTCTCCAAGGCACGTTGGGAAGTCCCACAAGGACTGAACAAACACCCATATCACGGCAAACATCTGCATGGCCAATCCAAATGTTTGTCATGTGCAGGGATCGAACCCGCAACCGCTAGCGCAACAGACATAAATCAGTGCTTGGGACCGTTGCGTTAAGATAGTGCTTATTAAAAATACGCAAGTAAGTAGGTATGTAATTGTAATTTTCTACTATGCTTGCATTTAAATAAAAAAATCATACAATGGCCCCCAATGAGAACCACGTGTTGGGGTCCTGAAACACGCAAATGTCTAAACTACGAAAAACATCGCATGGCTTATTACAATATCGACCGGGGATTGATCCCCAACCAACAGTGCAAAAATGATTTGCTATTTCAGCTACTACTAATTTCCCTTATACGTATAAAGAAAAAAAATATATAACTATTCTAAAATATATAAGTGGGATTAGATTATTTTACACTCCATAAACATTACTTTCACAATACAAAGTACCTATATTACGTACTGCCAAACAACTCCGAACACAATTTATTTTAATTAATTTTTAGATTATATCATAAGATTCGCTGTGTTAAACTGTTAACTGTAAATTTTTAGATTGACGTCATCACAACTTGAAAGATTAGTTTCATTACGAAGCAAATTTAGTTGTTGGTGCCTTATGACTCTGTGAAATTTAACTTTTAGTGTAAAGCGAGAAACGAAACACTTGAAAAGTCTGACTTGAATATTTATAATTTTAAAAATAGGAAAAAAGGAAATGTAAGGTATTCTCAACGTCTTATGATTTTGTTAAATTTTAGAGGGCACGGGGGGGGGGGAGACGTTCGTCCTAAGGGTGTCTGATTCTCAATTGTCTTTAGATTACTGTTCATCTATTTTCAAGAATGTAGATTTCTTTTATACGATTTGATAAAAAAATTATATTACTATGTTATTTGTATGTTTGTCTTTATATAGTTATTTATCATTAATTTTTTTCTTTTTCTTATCTATTTTATCGTAAGAAAAAATATGTTAAGCATGCCTATCCTTTAACTTATAACTTAATACTTAATCTTAGATTTTGACGATTTAAAATGTTTATCAGAAATATTTTTACAATTATCGAATTCAATGTGACCCCTGCAATTTAAAGTAATGATGCTGAGCAAGTACACCCACGCGACTTTATTTTAGAACGTTTAACTGGATCCAATAACTGGCATGTTGCCAGTGCGCTTCGCCTGAAACCTGCCCGTGTCGCGGGCTAACGAGTTACAACTTACGCGCGCCGTAAACATTCCTTTCATGGTTTCCTTTTTTGAAATTTTCATTTCATTTTGTTGTTTAAAACATCAGTAACGAGCATCATATGTTTGTGGCGTGAGATATTTCAGAAACACTTAAAAATAGACTGAATGGTTAAATTAATCACAGTCATCATCATCACAGCAGCCTTTCGCAGTCCACTACTGGACATAGGCCTCCACAAGTTCACGTCAAAAATGGCGTGAACTCATGTGTTTTGCCTATAGTCACCACGCTGGGCAGGCGAGTTGGTGACCGCAGGGCTGGCTTTGTCGCACCGAAGACGCTGCTGCCCGTCTTCTGGTTAATGGTTGTTACAAGTTTTTAAATTAATTAAATTGGTTGCAATCCTCAGTAGACGCAACTGAAAAAATTTGAGATGACCACTTTTGAAAATTGAAAAATTACCTGTTGATTTTGGTTGACAATTTTTTGTTTGCTATTATTACTTACCGAGCAAAGCATCCTTGCCGACGTGTATATTACAATAAATATGGTGGTCACTAGGCACCGGTTCTGAAGGAGCATCTCCACCAGTCTCCATCAATCTCAGCTTAGCTGATAAATCTTGTGCATCTGTGAAATAGATGTAAAAATATTATTAAGAACTAAGGTCATAAAAATAATTTTAACTATAAGTAGATAAGAGAATTACGTTTCTACTAAGTGCCTATTTCTTGGGTAACGTCGAAGATTATCCATGTAGAAAAAAAAAAACACTCAAATAAATAGGATGTCCAAAAAAAAAAAAAAGGATTAAAGTAGTGAGCTTTCGAGAAAAAAATCCATAAAAATATTCTTTAATGTTATCAAAACAGTACAGTCAAGTCAAGTGAAACAAATTGCACTTGATTTATACGTTAATAGGCATAGTCGTCAAAGCTATTATTGAACTTAATAAATGATGTCGTCTAAGATCCGAACTAGACATTATCTTCAACTATCTGCTTCGCTTCAGCCTATAATATCCCACTGCTGGGCATAGGCCTCTTTCCCCAAAAAGATCAGAGCTTAATCCACCACGCTGCTTCAATACAGGTTGGCGGATCCATCCATCCATCTGCTTTATGGATAAAAAATATGTTCTATCTACGTTAGTATGTTAAAGATAAATCGCGAATGGGATGGCTGAAAAATTCCTGACCCGGCTATATTATATTTGCCAACCGCCATTCAAATCAGATTTTTAGCAGACAACCATCGTACGAGTATATATCACCGTATCGCAATAAAACAGCGCTCATTTCGATGTAAGATTTATTTATTAAACATGTGAGTGAAAGTAACTAGTATGCCACACAGTAGTTATGCCAGGAAAACAATAGACAACCCAACGTTTGCATTTTCTACAGTATTCATATTTCGGTAGGTATTTAATTTATATTATTTAAGCTCGTGGGTACATTTTAAACAAAAATAAATTTTTCAATTTTGAATTAAATGTAGCCTGGCCAGGAATTTTTTAGCCAACCCTTTCGCGATTATTTTTCTAATATAATAAAATAATTATAAAATAATTTACATGCATTAAGCAGATGGGTGATGTTCGTCTCTAGTTCGGATCTCGGACTAATGGCAAAAAATATACCTACTGTGCAATTTTATCTTGTCGGAGAGTGAGACGGATTTAGATTGCAATATTTTCAGTCTAGTTTTAATTGTTTGTGTTGTACTACTTAATATACTAAAAATATGTATGAAAACATGATTTATGTCTAAAATCCGCCAATTGTTTAAAATAAATTATTTAAGTATTATACGTGTTCAATTTTAATATGAAAGTTAAATCTGGCTCTAATTAGTATACAAAGTAATAAAAAAGTGCTATAAACGAGTTAATTTTGAACAAATTAACGGCATAGACGGGAGAAGCTAAAACATCATCGCTTTTGCTGCTGTCTGTATTCTGGTTTTAGTATAAGCGAATGCAAACAAAAAACACCGTTAGCTATTGTTCCAATGGCGGTCGGCAACTCAGGTCAAAATTAGTAGCGCACATGTTTAAACAAACCCGCATTGTTTACGCGGGATAACGCATGCGTTGTTCACCTTCAAGCAGCTCGCGCCAAAACTACATTTACATAATTATGTACCTATAACATGACTGTATACATTTTCTGATGCTAGCTTTTTCTGTTGGCTAGTCTATATAGTTTCGTATCACGAGTCTTCGCGCCATCGGTGGGCGTTAAAAAAAAGAAACCATAGTTTACAAGACCGTCCGAAACGTTTATAAATTATACTTAGTTTTATTTTTCATTTTTTGTTATACTTGGTTATTATTAAAATATTTCTGAACTCACAAATTATTTCTATATGTGCATGTACCAACAGGATTTATTTGATTATTGTAAATATTTGGTTATTAAGAAATGGGCACACGAAATTAGAACATTTTTATTATAAAATGTTGTAAAAAGTAGCACATCTCATATTTAGGCCATCATTAGCAGTTCAATCATACAACACTGTTTTTTTTTTTAATTCTTTTATTATGTCTTTAGGTATGATAATTTTATCCGCTACTGTCATTTACTGCTTTTCGTTTCCTCTTTATAGCCGATAAGACAAGACGAAATAATTTCTATCTCTGGTGTGTATTTACATTGGTTAACATTAAAAAGGTGCTTAAGACATACGTTATCTTATCAATTGTCCATATTTTCAAATCATTTGTGGAAATATGTCGTTAAAATAAAAAACTTATTTTAACATTTACTACGAAGTAAATAATGAACAAGTTAACAAGCTAGTTCAAGAAATTATTTGCCTGGGTCATTTAGTCTCAAGGCACATTTATATTCATAATTAAGTATGGGGAGTGTTGGCACGTGTTTGTGGTCAGTTGCGGTCGTTAAAATAACTTCATACGTTTCGGTGGCTCCAACATGTCTGAAATTACATTAACTTTTTATTATGGCGTGATATTTGAAACATGTGTCAACTTAACTTTCTAATTACATCACGCCTTTTTGTCCGTTTATTAAATCCTTATTATTTAAAGAGTATGGATATCAATTTTCATAGTAATGGGTCAAAATTAGATTTAAAATTGTTAACAAATAAGTTTAGAATAAAATTCATGTTTTGTACACACATTACATTGAAAAAATATCATGTTTGTGATTTCTTTTTTCAGTTAGTGAAGTACCTAAGTAGTCGTGGGTCGTAACGTCTTTTATGTGTAATCGGTTATACGTAGTTTCGTGGATACGCGTAACTAGTTTCGAAACTGCTTATTTTTCGAAACTAGTTATTTTTGTATACAGTATCAGTACGGGACGGCGACGTTATATTACTTTTGTTTGTATTATGGTTATGAAGTAGTTATATGTTATAACTTGTAACATATACGAATGCCGTTACGTACGTTAATATTGATGGATAGTATAATTAAATTAACTTCCCTTCATATTTTATCCAGGCTTACGACTGGCTGCAAAACATGTTATTTAAATTACTTTTTGATTTTTGTATAGTCATAATAATCGATGCAGGCGTATTTAGAAGTTCATTTGATTTTATGTACAGTTTTTAATTATTTTTCGAAATACATACATACATACATATAATTAAAAATACAACAAAAAACCCATACTATTTTAGTATATACTTCAACACGAGACAATAACATTAATCGTTAATAATTAATCACTCGTCAACTGTCTTAACTTAATGCTAAATAGTAAATTCGAAAATATTTAAAAAGAAACACGACCGAAATTAAAATTTCTTTAAAAAAACTGTGCGTATTAAAATAAACTTAAGCTCATAGTCAATTGCGTACAAAATCCCATGAGCATATTCGAAAACAAAGATGCATCTATAGTACTTATAGCCATCTCTTTTAATCTTACGCGTAAGCGTATCTGCGTATTGTAATGATTAATATTAGTAACCTCTTTGTTAGTAACCTGTTACGTTATTAGGCAAAACGCTTATGCGCCGGTCGTTGTGTCAAGTTTTTGATAAAACTGCGTACGCAAAAAAACTGCGTACGTAAAATAATCGTTACATTCGTATCGGCGAAACTACGTATATGGTTATTCGCTTCGTAACTAGTTACTGAAACCGATTACGTTAAATAACGCCCACCGCTATACCTAAGTACTTGCGGAAGAAATAAGTGTGTTTCATCATTACAGCCTATACAGTCCACTGCTGGACATAGGCCTCCACAAGTTTACGCCAAAAATAACGTGAACTCATGTGTTTTGCCCATAGTCACCACGCTGGGCAGGCGGGTTGGTGACCGCAGTACTGGCTTTGTCGCACCGAAGACGCTGCTGCCCGTCTTGTGTGTTTGCTTTCAAACAAAAAAAAACATAACTTCAATTACGGACCAGTAATACAACGTAGCTAACGAAAAAATAGTCAATTAAATACGCATTATTAGATATTAATAAAAAAGTAGCTAGATCTCAATCTCAAAAAGTAGGTACTCGTCAGATCTCGGACGTGTACCTACTTTTTGAGATATCTTTAATAATCCATATTTACTTGACTATTTTGTCATCTACCAACGTTGTATTACTTGTTGCTTCGTCACTCATCTCTCACCGCGCCGATTTTGTCGTTATTGGTAGCAATTAGCAAAAAAGATTGGAAAGGGTTAGAGATGTTGGATGCTTAACAAGCGTAATTTATTATCGAAATGCAATTACGCAAACTAAAAAATGGTCAAAAATTAGCTTTGATAATTTTTTTATCTATTAGTTTCTTCACATTTTTTTCTGATATTTTATATATGTGCCTACTCTTATTTATCCACTGATTAGTAGTATCTATGGTTCACTTAATATGAGTATTTCATAAATGAAATTTTGTGATAACAGAAATTTACGACAGAATAATTATTGAAATATTAGCTTTGTCTCTAATAACACGTAACGTTTTTTTCTGTTAAGGCTTTTAGGTGTCCATATTTTGATATTTTAAGCAACGTATAGTTAGCCTGAATTTAAACTCATAACCCGGCTTTCATATTCGATTTCTAGTCACTTGGCCTTCTTGGCTCAAAATTGTAGCCGAATTTAAAGGTACCGTAAACAGTATCCGCCAACCCGCATTGGAGCAGCGTGGTGGATTAAGCTCTGATCCTTCTCCTACATGGGGAAAGAGGCCCAGTAGTGGGATATTACAGGCTGAAAACGTAAACAGTATCCAAAGCGTGCTAAACTGTCCAGTCAATAGTACCTAACATTTCAATGTTTGTCCATTCGCTCGTCCGTTTAACACAGTTATTTTTTGAATTATAATAGGTCAAACATATGAAAACATAATAACGTTATACATTTAAGAAATTCCGTATTTTAGAAGCTACCTAACCATACCTAATGTCATCATGGGATCGATGAGAATTTAACCATCTTAAATATTGACCAGTCATTTATTTTAAAATGGCTTACCTAAGCCTATAGCCGCGTTGGCGCAACGGTCACAGCCATGGATTGTACCTGTTGCGCTGGCGGTTGCGGGTTCGATCCCCGCACATGACAAACATTTGTATTGGCCATACAGATGTTTGCCGTGGTCTGGGTGTTTGTGCAGTCCTTGTGGGTCTTCCCACCATGCCACGGAGAGCACGTTAAGCCATTGGTCCCGGTTGTTATCATGTACACCTGATAGCGATCGTTACTCATAGTAGGGAATATATTTGCCAACCCGCATTGGAGCAGCGTGGTGGATTAAGCTCTGATCCTTCTGCTACATGGGGAAAGAGGCCTATGCCCAGTAGTGGGATATTACAGGCTGAAGCGACCTAAGCTAAACCATTTTTACTACAAAGCAAATTTCTTAAATAGCTTGTAGTTAAAAAAAATAGTAACAAAAATAAGTTGTTGTTGTTGTGGTTTTTTTTAAATGGTTGGTGGTGGAAGTTTGTTACTCATATAAGACAACCTATTAATTTTTTTTGTATTGTTTTTAAAGACGAATGGAGTCATTTAATATATTTTTTTAATTAATGGTAACTAACACGTTTGTTCCATCCCTTCTCAACCATTTTACGTATAATCATTAGTTAATCTTTATTATATGTATGTACGAACGCTTACTATTTATATGTGAATATACATTTTCTATAGGTATTACAGTAGTTTGAGTAGATATGGTAGGTAGGTAGAAGCTAAGGCCGAAGATATTAATCGTTTAATCTGTTGATATTCATTGAGCGTCGTCGGTTTCGTTAGAGTCACCTACATAGATACAACTATAGGACATGCCTTGTGTGCAGTTAAACATGGAGGCCGCTTGTCCATCATTGTCCTGAATAAACAAACTGTTATTACAGCTAATTTTATATATCGATCTTGTTTGTGATGATAATACCTACGTTTTTATCGGATTGCTTTTGATGGTACAAACTGATTAATAAAGATTCGACGAACTCTCTTTCTTCTTTAAATGTACACTAATTTAATATCTAATTGGTGCTGTTTAAGATTTTTTAAAATACGGATTTTGTCTTATGAATCGAATGTTTAATATTCAACGTATTAAAGTTGTGCTTATTCAACAAAAAAACAAGACTTCGCATTTTGCAGATTTTACGTTACCGTAAACCCATTATGATTAATAATCACCATTAATATGTAAAGATGCAGGTGTTGGGCATGTAGCGAAAGAAGTGTTATAATATATATGTAATAGCCATAGTTTTAAGCTAATTTTATTCTATCAGTTTCGGTTGTTATGATAAATACCTAATAGCGATCGTAACCCACATAGTAGGGAATATATGCGCCAACCCGCAGCAGCACGGAGGCGTGGTGAATCAAAATGGTGCACAAGAGCGTGGTCGATTAAGCCAATCCAATTCCTCTCCTACATGGAGAGAGAGGCGTATGCCCAACAGTGAGATGTTACAGATTGAATCGTAATCCATAGTTTTACACCTACCTGATTTAAGCGTTTGCTTTAGCACTCGCCATTGCTTCGCGTGGTAAAGCGACAAAGTTACAACTACCACAAAAAACACTATACACCCACTCACGGCGAGAGTTAGAGTCGATGCTTGAATGTCCCACTCTATATCATCACTCACTTCACCGCTGTAGTCTGTTTCCTCGTAATATTCATAATCACTAGAGGTTTCACTGACGTCATTGTCTTTCTCCGTGTTGAAGGGCCAGATGCGGACCTCGTACAGAGGTTGGCATATCGTGTCTCGGTGTAGTTCGCACGGGTATTTGACGACAAGGCGGTGCGGGTCGCATCTCGTGCAAGGGATGCAGGAGCCGCGCTGTCGGTGCCACCAAGTACGCCCGCGTTCGCAAGCGCCTTCGCTCGATACGGTCCCGAGCGTGAGGGTAGCGATCACCAAACACAACTTTGCTATCTCTCCGCGCATACCTGGAAAAATATCAATATTGTCCAAACCTATTGTTTATATACCGGTCGTAAGTCGATTTTAATTTTTAGGGGTATTCATCGACTTCGATAACATTATCAAAATTGACGTGTGTTTGCCTGAGATATAAATAGGAGATCTACTTTATGGAAATGATATTTTACAAATATATTTTTAATCAGCTAAATTGTTTAGAAGATGTGATTGGAATTAAAGAACTGTGAGAAATCGGTTTACTTAGTCCGTTTTGGTAGTTATGCACGAATTTACGATTAGAGTTAAAAAGCAGCAGGCAAATAGCCCATTGGGACCTGTTTATCCTCAATTAATAAACTGAAATTTTTAGAATCACAGGTAGCTAATAGAAATACACTATAAGTAAAATGGTATTCGATGGTGAAAAAAAAAATTAAAAAATTTAGTAGCTTTTCTTTCTTTCTGAACAACTATTTTGAGTATGTTACGCACAGAGCAATAACAACATCGAAAACGATCGTGTCACGTGTCATCGATACGATTCGTGTGAGACAGTTAAAATTTGTAGATACTGCGTTATGAAAATATTTGTGATATAAAAATAGCTGTAAGTGATTTTATCGATCTTTTTGAAAATTAGACGCTTTTGGTATGCTCAAACTTTATTGACTCGCAAAGCTAAGAGCAATGGCAATATTTTTAAAGCTTTTATTTAACTTGCAATGTATGTATGTTTGTGAGCGTCCACGAAGTATAGATACAAGGAATTACGAAAAACGGTACGTTACGAACGGTAAAAAAATAGGGTATTAAAAATAGTCAGTCCAGGATTTTTTAGGCAACCCATTTTAATGTATATTATCTAATATACGAAATTTATTATAAAGTTTGTTTCATTTTATTATCAGCTCGGGGAAGATCGACTTAGGTTCGGATCTTAGACCTTGCTTGTTTTTTTTTCAAATTTTTTTCACTTTTTAAAGTTTATTTACCTATAGGATTAAAATATTAATAGCATTTAGTTTTACAATGTTTTGTAATCCTAAACTTGTTTTTGGAGTCAATAGAGGATCAAAACAGTAATAATTGTTAAAAGACCACCTTTTAGTATTATTCATCCTTTAGTATTATTCGTCTTCTTCGCGTGGTGTATATAGAGTAAAGAGATACCTACATCTCTTAATCTCTATTCATATTTTATAGGATAATGAAATACTCACGTAATCTCTCTTTGTAAGTTACTAACAACTTTCTAAACCCTTTTAACCTTAATTTTAAACGAAACGTCTGGCGAATATAAATTAATTTAAATCGTTACGTACGTCCCTATAAATGGTAGGTATAGGCTGACTATTTTATTCAGCGAAATAATAACTTTTTAGTTATTAATCAAAATTATTTTTAAGCATAGTTTTTAATATGCATTCATAATAAAATACAAAATTATTATAGTGTACAAAGATCTTAATTTATATTAATAATGATATCGGATTATAAATTGTGAATAAGAATAAAAAACAGTAATAATTGTTGAATAATTTTTGCCAAAAATGTCTATAAAGTTGATATGTAAAATAAAATAAATGCGAGGCGATAAAAAAAAAAAGAAAAAAAAAACTGTTAGAATATTTAAATACTTAAGTAAGAAAAATAAAATGCTTATTGCAATAATTTAACACAAAAATTTAACCTTAGTCCTTAGATTCATCTAGTTTTATGTTTCCACCAAATTCATCTCTCATCTCCGTTAAGATACTGCACTTTCACTGGCACATCACATAATTTTATGAATAGGTAATATTTGGAAAAAAAGTTATAATGTTAATTCACTACACGAACATCACTTAACAGATTTTATTAATCATTTTATGAAAGAGTGTTAATATCGATATTTACAAAGTATTATTTACAACGCGCGAAGTGGGACTGACGCGTTTCCGATGCACTACTCCGGTGTCGACTGTTCGACTGGATAAGAAACAAGCAAGACGAGTCGCGGGGCCACGAGACTCCCTCAATTAACTTTCGTCTAGATATAATAGTTATAGTCCTCCTACATTCGTCTAGTAATATTAAAACTTATATAAGCAGCGTTATACACTACTTAGTTATTATCAATCTATACTTAAATATTGTAGCGGAAAAGTTCACCACGGTTATTTCAGAATCTATTGAACTGATTTAAAAAGTTCTTTCGAAAGCTAAATATTCTATTCTATACCTACGCACTCATAAAATAATGTGTCCTTTTTGACAGACTGATTAAATAACTGATTTGTTATTACCTAGTTTATAGTAGGTAGTTAGGTACCACAGGTAGGTACTAAAGCTACTCATGAATTTGAAAAGCAGAACTTTTTACTATGTACCTAAATAAAAATTAGGGGAGATTAAGTAGGTATAATATTTAAATTCCACGCCAGGTGAGTTCGGAAATTCTCAAAATTAAAATAAAAAATAACTGTATTCAAATAAATCTATCTATTCAAAAGCACCTTCGAATCGTCATTATACAAATTAATATTTTTCATCGAAAGCGCTGAATAAACATTGCAGTAATTCGAAAACTATTTAGACGGATACAGTAATAATCCTTATTAAGTAAAATACATTGATTACAGGGCTGCCAGATGTACGATTTAAATCGTACTCATACGATTTTTTTGCATTTTTACTCATGTACGATCGCTAGACCAAGATCGTACACAAAATGTACGATTTTTATATTCCTATTACCTGGAAGCATTTTATAACTAAAAAAACGTCATACACCGGCAAGCATGAATTTAGGAGAACTACCCCAACTACCTAACGCGTGTCTAGATCTTTTACTTGAATGAAGTCTCTGAATAATCATATAAGAGCTGTATTTGTTTGCTTTCTAACAAAACTAATATAAATAATATAGATATTTTCTCTTTCTTTAAGACTGTTTGGAAGCATTTTCTTCAAACTCAACAATAAACAAGTAATTCATAATTATAATGTATACATATATGTATTTATATGTATGTATGCATGTACGTGGGTATATATGTATATATGTCAGTATGTATGTATGTATTTATGTATCTATTTATGTATGTATGTATATGTGTAATTATTTGAATATTTATAATAAATTTGTTGTAACTTGTACACCTATGCTGACGCTAGACCATTTCCTTTGCCCTAAGGTTGCCTGGAAGAGATCGCTTTTTAGCGATAAGGCCGCCCTTTGTACCTAATGAATATATTGTCAATATTTTCTTTCTTTCTTTGATATGTATTATTTCTGTTTTTGGTGTACAATAAAGTGTATTATTATTATTATTATTATTTCTCTTTCGGTATTAATTGCGACTTGAAATAAAAAACAATTTGAAAATTATAAAACACTGGCTCAATTTGCTTTAAATTTGTTATGTTTTCCCCACTACAGTGCAGATTGTGAACGAGCATTCAGCGAAGTTTATTTAATCAAAACAAAACTTAGAAACAGTTTATCCAATGATACACGTAAGTGCAAATTATTAGCTAAGCAATCAATTAAGAAGAAACGAAAATTTTACGAAGCTTAACCCAACAAATTCTTTTATTAAAAAATATGACCACAGAAAATTTTGTATGAGTGTAACAAATAGTTTTATTACATTTATTTTATAAAACTAAACGAATTTTGATAATTTATAATAAAAAATTAGTACTTAGTCTTAAAGGGCTGTACGATCTTTTTATTTCAAAATTTCCTTGGCATACGATTTTTTTGTAGTTAACGTACGATCACACTTTTTGTGCACCTGGCAGCCCTGATTGATTACCTTAACCATTATACTCCTCTGTACTTTATTTTATATTAAGTAAACGAAATTATACATTTCTTTGAAAGGCGGTTATTTATCCGCTTATTTAAACTTTCAAGTTGTATGTTTGTCTTCACCTCCCTATATAGGGATGTTACACGTAGAAAAAAAATATTAACAAATAATAATCGATTATTAATAATTTAAAAACGATTATTTATATTTAATCATCGATCATTAAAAGTCGATTATAAGAAATAAAGGATTATTGAAGTAAAACTTCTTTACGCACGCTTGACTTCAGGATTAAGCTGGTGAATGTGTGACGAGAGCATTACGATACGCGTGATCGGGTGAGGCTAACAGCGCAAGGGAAAGAGGTGCGAGCACACATTTTCTTTCTATCTCTCATAGCCAGTTACGTTTCGTATATCAAAGACACAGTGACAGTGCAAGCCTATTGTGCAGAAGTTTTACTTCAGTCGAGTGGTCTAAAGCACACTCATTTTTTATAAGCATCGGTTATATTTTTGCATCTCAAGTCCTATATAACAGTGGCAAAATCAACCGTGCAACATTTCTACAAATCTTTTATATAATGAAACCAATAAAATATAAATAATTAATAAGTATTTAAGTTAAAAAACCTTCAAATTCATTTTACTAATTTTGAAATTTAATTATATTACTATAAAAAATAAGAGGTAACTTAGGTGTTAGGTGTAGTAGGTTTTTATTTTCTGCGCATTATAAAATCAATTATTTTTATTTTGCCGCGCTTTTTTTAAGTCGGTTTTCGTTAGCTAATCTAAATCATAGAGGAAAACGAAATCTCTTTGATACTTAAAAAGTTGTTTTACATGTAGTTAATTATATTTTTAAAAATTGTGACGAAGAAAAACTAGTATCCAATTTATATTTAATTTTTATTCGTACACTTTAACAATAGATGTAATAGCAGCTTTAAAGGTAATATGGCAACACCATTTAAATATTTGAAATTGTCAATCTTGTCTTTGTAGGTAATGAAGATTGAAGTATGTAGTTGCAATTTTTTAGTCAATAAAACTGATTCACTAATTCACAAGTCACTTAAATTTTAAATTTCAATTGAAATTAAATATTAATTACTTTAAGTAAGACCTGATTTATATAAGTTAATAGATTAAAAAATCCAGTGAATTTTATAAAAAAATTTTATGAAAATATAGGTGACAAGAATGAGTGCAATTAATCGAAGAAATAATGATCGTGCCCCTTTGGCTCAAGGTGATAAAATACAAGATCCTTCAATTTCGTCCACAGCAAACATCCAACCAAGAATACGGTCTATTAGAACAGATTGTATTGGTTTATACTATCCTATTCCAAGTACCTATTTCCTTTATTAATCCATTATCCTCGAGAAGAATTTTACTAGTATATCAATGATAATTTGTAGTTGAATTGATTATTGTGGGATTATAAATATAAATTTGCCTTACAGACAAACAAAACTCAGAAAATCCAATCAAAACAGGACTGTCAACATCAAAGTCTCTTGTTTTAGTTGTTATAATTTTTATTTCATCTCTAATAGGCTTAGGACTATTATATTCACAATTTCCTGAATTAGAAGAGTAAGTGTGTGACTTATAATTAAATAATTTATTGTTTTAATGTATATTTAAATTCATATCAATTGTTTTGTAATTTTAGACATGAGAAACAGCATATAAAATTACCTTGGGACCTAGAAGATGCCAAGCAATTGGGTCTCGTTTTAGACAGATACAAAGACAAGTATTTCTATGAAGTATTACTGGGAGTATTTTTAGTTTATATATTGTATCCTTTTAATACAGTATTGTATGTTCTTAATCTGTAGTTCCTCTTGTATCTGCCTAATTGCTTAAAAGTAATATATTACATTCTACTAATTCAAAGGAAAAGTACCCATCAAAGATAAAAACAAAAATCTAATTCTTAGTTTCCAAGTCAGAGATGTGGACTTTGTAAAATGAAATCGTTTTTTTTTTTTGTGTACAAGGAAATTAATTCTTTAAGTTAAATCATAAAGATTGAAATATTAATGAAGATGTTTTTTCACAATTACAATATGCATGCCATTAAATTACAATATCACATGCCATTAAATTGTTTAGAATAAACAATGAAAATCCTTAACTTGCTAAAACAGTTTGCAAACATTTGCAATTCCTGGTTCAATATTCCTGAGTATATTATCAGGATTTTTGTTCCCTTTTCATTTAGCACTAATATTAGTTTGTTGCTGCTCTGCAATTGGAGCCAGTTTATGTTTCTTTTTATCCAATCTCTTGGGAAAGAAACTAGTCCGGCGATTCTTCCCAGAAAGAGCAGCACAATGGTCGAAGGCTGTTTCAAAACACAAAAATAACTTGCTCAACTATATTATATTTTTGAGGGTCACTCCATTTTTACCAAACTGGTTTATTAATATGTCTGCACCTGTTATCGGTGTGCCCCTAACACCATTTGCTTTAGGAACATTCATTGGTAAGTGATTATTAAAATATGTATGAAAACATATCCAAAAATTTGATATTTTTTAAAAATTGAATTTTATTTGTAGGTGTAGCTCCACCGTCTTTTGTAGCAATACAAGCTGGACAAACTCTCCATACATTGACATCAACAAGTGATGCTTGGTCGTGGACATCCATCACCATTCTTAGCATTTTTGCACTTATCTCTCTAGTCCCAGTACTATTGAAGCAGAAGCTAAGAGAAAAGTTTGATTAAACTTATTTATTTTAGCTAATTCAGAATAGAAAAATTGAACATTATTATTAAAGGTATGATAAAATAATAAATGTTTTATACATTCCAAATCAGTGTTTATTAATTATATTTAACAATATGAGCCGACATGAGCTATGAAAGTTTCATTACTTCTTGATGCTGGAACTGTGGGCCTCCAATACCACCAATTATACCACACTGGAATACAATAAATATATTGTAAATGATAATATCACTGTATGGTTGTTTTCAAGCTTTCCATTAGAAAATTGAGAAAATTCACTGATTAGTATGCAAAAACGGGGTTTTTGTTGAGCAAGAGATCAATAGATTGGTCACATACCAAAAATGTTAAAAATATTATGGTAGCACATACATAAGAGAGTTCTCAAATTTTTTTATAAAAAATGGCAGAGGGTCAGTATAGGAGATCAGACAAAATTTTCAGAAAGCGTTTTAAATTCAATAAAAAATAAAATTTTATTTATTTATAGGCTTTTAGGTACTCAAAATAATGTTTTAATTTTTATTGTTTATAAAATTCCACCAAAACGCTACGTTATGTCATCTGAGATTTAATAATTTAATTATTATTAAGCTGAAGAGTTTGTTTGTTTGTTTGTTTAAACATGCTAATCTCAGTAGCTACTGGTCTCAATTGAAAAATTCTTTTTGTTTTGGTTAGTCCATTTGCCGAGGAAGGCTATAGGTTATATAGTATTTTAGTAAGTTTCTTTCTGACACGAACACAGGATAAACCGCGGGACACAGCTCGTATAATATATAAAATGTTTTACAAATGAAGACGTTATTATAATTATACTAATGACATGTTAATTTGTGTAGTCATACATTGTAATCTTATTAATTAGCAATAAGCAAACAAATATAACAGTATATAATAACATTAAAGTAATATATGTAGTTTATTATAATTTTATTTATGCAATTTATTTATTCTTCGCATACTTACATAAATAAGATTTCTTTAACTCCATTTTAAATGATTTACATTGATATTTGCATTCTTCAGCGGGTTGTAAGTCAATAATTCTAGTACCACTTAGAACAAGCAGGAAAGTGAAATTGCATTCTGTATCAGGTATGTGAAAAGTATCATGTTTAGAATCTATTATGATAAATCTTTCTGTGCTTTGACCAAATTTAGGAACTATTTTGGGCCTTGCAATGATTTGACGTAATGTCCTTGCAGCATTAAAATGATTTAGTTTCCTAAAATGTAAACATAATAATATATTTATGTAGCTGTTCTATACATTGTTAATCCTACTTATAAATTTGAAAGCTTGTAACGTATGTAAAACGACTGGACCCATTTTAATGAAACTTGCTACGTACATAGCTGGAGATCTAGAATAACACATAGGCTACTTTTTATCCCAACATTCCCATGAGATCAGAAATTATGCGGGTGAAACCGCATAGTGCAGCTAGTATATAATATTATAATGTAACTTTTTACGTACCAAATGTAAAGTTGTTCTTTTAATATTTCTGAATCAAAAATGTCTTTAGGAGTTTGATAGTACTTATTATTTGTGAGAACTTTAGAATTTTCACTATCAAATACATCTTTGTTTTTAATATACAAAGTTTTTAATGCATTTATATCAATTTCTGGTTGGTCTGTCTGAAAAAAAGAAATATTTTTAAAATATTTTTTATTCTCTGCTGATATTTCTAGCTATCTGGATCCAGATAGATCTATCTGCGATCCAGATAGCCCAGATAAAAACAGATAAAAATTGTATGAAAATTTTGGAATCCCTGTTTCAAACACACAACAGTTTACAATAACTGCCCAAACAAATAATACGATTATTTGTAATTTTCAGCAGGGTTGTTTGTAAACATTTTTTTTTCATGGTTGTAAAATACCTTATAAATAAAAGGTGCAATCTGTTGTTTATGAACTGGTTGGGGATTGAATACTTCACCAATATTATTCACTGAACTGCAAGGCCAGCAGTCCATATCCACCACGGTGAAAAAAGGATTTTGTATCAGACATGTTTCTTGATATAAATCTGAAATATAAAATAAATTACACACATTTTTACAATTAAAATTTACAGTTGATAATAGTATAATGAGAAGAAACTAAAATATTTTAAGAATTTTAACGATGATTAAAGTTATTCATTGAAAAATAAAAGATTAGAGATTTATAAATTACTAACGCCTCACACAATGGCCCCCAGTAGGATTTTCTCCTATGTATGGGGAGTATGGAATCAATTGTGGTTAAGTAATAAATCATCAACCTACTATTATTGTTTATAATAATTACAATTTCAAAAGTTTTAATAAAAATTTCACTTACCAGTCAATGAAGGAAATAATGACAAAAAAGGAATAGAAATTTTTCTTAATAACCTATATCCTGGGTAAATATATTCTTGTACATTACATAGGAAACAGCTGTATATAGACTTAAAATTATATGCTACAAATAAAACTATAAAAAAGCACGTTATAATAAATTTGTACTTCTTCAAAAAACTTTGGTTCTCATTCACTAAATTATCAACGTCTTTAATACTTTCAAAATACATTTCTTTAAACTCTTCATCGCTTATACCAGCTTTTGCGCATTCCTTTTTTAAACTTCTTATCGATTCTGAATATTCTTGTAACAGTTCTTTATTATTCATTGGAATAAATTTGATAAAACATTAACAAATTAAATGTTTTTAATTATGACTTTGATTAATAAATTGACATATTAGAGTAATGTTTTAATTTTATTACCAACTTTAATCATAAATTTGATAGCCTTTATGTAATAATAAATACTTCCTTATTGTTAACTTTCATTACTGTTACTAATTGATGAAGTTTATCAGATGGACCAATTTGGCATTTTGACATAAATGTTGTAGTTACCTATGTCACTGTCAATTAGACAGCACATTTTAATTCGATTATAAAACTACTATTCGTTTCAGGCTGTATGGATTATAGTCCTTTGCCTTTCCCTATTGGGGATAAATTTTAAAACAACTACTATTCGTTTCAATCGATATCTAAATCGGAATCAAAATACTACAAAAAAAATTATTAATTATTAACTATATACCTATATCAAGCAGAGCAATACATTAACAGTTACGAAGGTCTTTCTTTCCAGTTCGACCCTCACACATTCCACGAGAATGTGGTAAACATCTTCAATTTGATCGCACTCTGGACATTTTACAGACTGCGCTTTCCCTACAAGGTTTGCAAAGTTATTCAAGGGGATGTGGCCGGATCGAAGTCGAAAAGCCGTTACTAAATCTTTTCCATTTAATTTTACTTTAGAAAACTGTGTTGTAAGCGGAAGTGAAAGTTGAACGATTTTATTACAAATGCCTTTCATGAGCGATCGGACATCAAAAACCAACCTTACCACCCTTGTAAATTTACTAAAGTATGGAAGTCCATTAAAAGGTTATACCATCTACAAGAGCCTCTTTTGCAAGCAAGTCCACACTTTCATTTTCAATTAGCCCTATGTGAGATGGAACCCACTGTAGTTTTAATTTTTTGTTTTTACTGGACATAATATTTATCGATTTCATTATATTGTACGCAATAGGTGGTTCCCTAACAACTGTTGTACATTTTAAAAGATGCAGTAAGGCATAAGATGCCGTAAGGCAGTTGAGATAGGGCACAGCGGGAAATTTCTCGCTCAAAAAACAGAGCAGCCCGACTGGGGTAGTACCTCGACCTTACAGAAGTAGAATTTACCTTAGAATCACTAAATAGAATACACAAACTTGCTTCCCGCTGTCTGTTTGTCCATATGTATGTTTAGGTCTTTAAAAATACGCAACGGATTTTGATGCGGTTTTTTTAATAGATAGAGTGATTCATGAGGAAGGTTTATATGTATAATACATTCATAATATAGTAGAGAAACATCGAAAATTTTAGAGGTTTATAGTGTGATGGCGTAAATAAACACACATTTTGCGATTACAGTTGCTAAAGCTGGCTGAACCCTACGAGATAGATCGAAATAATGTACTATAGTATTGTACACCTTAAAAAGGTCTACAAAGAAGTCCGCGATGGTATATGTAATCTGAAAATAAGAGCAACGCAATTTGTTTATTTATAAAGAAATACCTTATAAAACGACAATTTATGTTTATTATTTATAATTCTTCTGTATTAATTATATTTTATTATTATTTTCCGTCTTCATCAAACACCATAGTTTTTACTTTTATTATTTTTTTATGTCATCTGCCATGACAATTGAAAATACTAAATTTAAATATTTAGATATTAAAGAGGATACTCTTTATATCCCCCCCCCCCCACGAGGAGTCACTATTTTTTTTATTATTATATAATTCTTCATTATTTATTTTCACCATCTTCAACCACACTGTCCTCTAAAATTGGAATTGGTATAAGTTTAGTAATATGGTACAAATTTGATTCAGTTTTTTTGTGTCCAGTATCTATTTTATATATTGTATTAGAATTTTTATCAATGATCTTATACGGCCCAATTTGTAATTCATCTAGCTTTTTTCTGTTCAACTTATTTCCGTTTTCTACATACACCATGTCTCCAATATTAAACTCCCACATTTTCACTTTTTTTTTTCAAATAATGTTTTGTTGTAATTGTGTGATTGTCTATTGACAAAAAAGCTGTGAAAGTTGTAAATAAAGACATTCTGTAGTATATTTAGTATCAGCGTTTCACCCGTGCGAATCCAGGGGTGGGTCGATAGTAACTACTTCAACCTAAAAACCTCGTCAGTATTGTATAGTTACCAGTTGAGTGTTTATAAAGTTGTCTTCAGTGGGTTATTCAATTTGTGCACCCCTACTGACCTCTGAAATTTGATACTTTATTTACTATAGATGTACAGTCAGGCACGTATTCAGCCATCAAACGAAGTTATAGTTACAGCCACCCGAAGGTCGTGTAGTGTAGTAACATTTAGTTTATAAGACATATATTTTCATTATATGTAGGCAGAATAAATCAGAGCGTTGTCCGGAACACTTGTGCGCCTTTTACTGTATCTCCCCGTACCTCACACCTCATGGCGACCCTGCCATGCCGTGGCGGTTGCGAGTGTCGGGTGACCGGCGCAAAACGCAAACGCGACGGATTCCAGTGTGCCTCGGTGCAACTTTTAAAGAATTTATAATTTATAATTTATAACGAGCAGTGAATAAAGTGAGACCTTCATTAAAACTATATCTAATTAATAAATAATATGGGGAAAAATTACTCGAAAAACGAAGATAAGGAAATATTAATAACGCAGAATGCCGCTGCAGGGAGTAACACTGGAGGAATTACAGAAATCGAAAGTAACATAAAAACGAGTAATATTTTAATCACCGTGGCCCTAATAATTTTTATTTGTACTATGGTTTACTTGGCATGGAAAAGCTGGAGAAATAAAGAAAGGAAATGGATAGAAAAAAGAATGCAGTCTGAATTTTTTACGAGAATTCGGCAGAGGTTTTCTGGCAGATTCAACCCTACAAACGCTGACGGAGGAGATACGGTATAGTGAAAAGTGAATAGTGAAAGTAAAAAGTTAAAAAGTAATAATAATATAAATGAAAAGTGAAAATATGTGAAGTGAAAACCTTTCCTTCCCCTCTATTGTTAATTTCTGTGTATAGATTTCATACCATATTTACGTAAAATATGTAAGAACTATGTGTAATATTGACTGTAAGTTTAAAACTATATGGAAAAAGAATTAGAAATTATTTTAAATAAGTTAAGTGAAATTCAAATTGATTTAAGAAAATTAGGTCCCACTAGAAGATTACAATATACAGGTAATGTGAATAAAAAAATTGTAAAAGCTGAAAAACTATTTCGTGAATATAAAGATATTATTAATATTTTTAACGAACAAAAATGTAAAGTTGAATTAAAAGATTATGTTTATGGAATATTAGAACGCATTGAATTAGTATATAATAAAATTTTAAGTTACAAAATTAATTGTGTGGATAGTATAATGGAAAAATCGGAAATAACAAAAATGGATAGGTTCGACTTAAAAACTGCTACTTCTTTAATTCCCGTAATGGATAATACGGAAGAAACTACTGAAAAAATTATTGACGGAATTGAAATGTATGATGAATATCTTGTAGATTTCACACAGAAAAAATTATTAATTTCATTTGTATTAAAAACCAGGTTAACTAAATGTGCTAAATTAAAATTAAAAAGCGAATATAGTGATGTAAAGAGCTTAATCCATGATATTAGAAATTCTTTATTAACAAAAAAATCAGCAAATGCGATACTTAGCCAATTAAATAACTTATCTCAAAATAATATGTCAATTCATGAGTATGGAGATAAATTATCTGAGTTATTTGTAGGCCTCACTATAGCACAGAGCAACGGAAACCCGAAGGCTTGTGAGATATTGAGACCTATTAATGAAAAATTAGCGATTAAAAGATTTGCAGATGGATTACGTAATAGGCGACTCAGCACAATTATATCAGCTCGAGACTACTCCGAGTTGAAGGATGCAGTCCGTGCTGCTGAAGACGAGGAGTTGGGACAACCTTCATCGTCTAACAATATATTCAACGCGCAAAGAAGAGGTAATCGAATCCCCTACTATAGGTCTTCCCAAAGAGGCAGAGGCGGACGAACCAATAAAACTAATTTTTACTCACATCGTGGACGGAACAACAATCTCAATAATACCCCTCGTACAGGTATGTATGTTAAAAATAATTATAATAATTCAGGATATTATTCTAACAAAAACCACTCGACCCCGACTCGAGGTCCCCGTCGAGTTTACAATAGTAGCGGTAACCGTAGTAAGCAAAATATTTGTTCGGTACAACTTGAAAAAGAAAAAACTACTGAACCGAAACAGTTTTTTCGGGACTAAAAATTATATTTTAAATTACGAAAACAATGTAAAATACATATTCTTAAATATCTATAGAAAAAAATGTTCGTGGTTACTAGATACCGGTGCATCTTTATCGGCTATTCGTAGTAGTATATTATCGAAACATACACCGATACATAAAGACCCTATAGTCATTAACGGTATAGGTGGCAAGACATATTCAGAGGGTTATGTTTATTTAACTTTACAGGCGTTAGATGGAACTAATTATGAACACAAATTTTATTTGTTTGAGGAATTACCTTGTAAATCAGATGGAATAATTGGGTTAGATTTTCTAAACAATTTTTATTCGATTATCGATTTAGAGAAAAATATATTAATGTTAACAAATGAAAAACAAAGCTAGATACCATTATATACTTCACCTAAATTATGTACAGACTATATAACGATACCAGCACGATGCGAAACTATTCATTATATAAAGTTAAATTCAGATGTGAAAGAAGATAGTGTGATTGTACAGGAAGAATTACAAGAAAATTTATTTTTAGCTAGTTTAATAGTAAAACCAAAAAATAACATAATACCTATTAGATTAATGAATACTAGTGACAAAGAAATTATTATTCCAATTTTTCAACCTCAGCTATTACCATTAAAAGAGTATAATGTTTGTTCTTTTGATAAGTGTACTTCGAACTCTACACGTGCAAAAACATTGTTGCAATCTTTGAAACTTGATCACTTAGGTACAAGTGAACGTAACAGTATAGAGAGTATTTGTTCAAAGTATGCTGACATATTTTATTTACCCGGTGATAAGCTTACGACTACTAACTTGTGTGAACAATCAATTAATTTGAAACGAAATGTAAATCCAGTTTATATAAAACCATATAGATTACCACATAGTTTAAAACCTGAAGTAGATAAACAAATTAAACAAATGTTAGCTGATGACATAATAGAACCATCACAAAGTGAATGGTCCAGTCCGATATTGTTAGTACCCAAAAAATCAGATGACAAAAATAATAAAAAGTGGAGATTAGTTATAGACTATCGAAAGTTAAATGAAGTAATACAGGATGATAAATTTCCATTACCAAACATAACAGAGATATTGGATTCGTTATCAGGCGCAATTTATTTCTCTCATTTAGACCTAAGTCAATCATATTATCAATGTTCATTAAAACCCGAATCTAGACCAATCACATCATTTACAACTAGTACAGGTCAGTTTCAAATGAAACGTCTACCTATGGGGCTAAAGATCAGTCCCAGCGCTTTCTCTAGAGTCATGTCAGTAGCTATGTCAGGTCTTAACTATATAAATTGTTTTATTTATTTAGACGATTGTGTTTGCTTCGGAAGAAATTTAGAATCACATAATAAAAACTTAATAGAAATTTTCGAACGCTTACGTAAAGTCAATCTCAAACTAAATCCGAGTAAATGTCAATTCTTAAAAACAGAACTATTATATTTAGGCCATACGATATCCTCTAAAGGAATTCAACCAGACCAAGACAAAATTAAGACTATTCAAAATTACCCAATACCGACGAACGTCGATGAGTTGAGACGTTTTGTGGCAATGTGTAATTACTATAGAAAGTTTATTAAAAATTTTGCTGAATTAACTAATTGTTTAAATAAACTTTGTAGGAGGAATGTAAAATATGAGTGGACTGAACAATGTGAGATATCATTTAATATTTTGAAAAATGCTTTAATAAATCCACCCATTCTACAATACCCTGATTTTTCAAAAGAATTTATATTACAAACTGATGCTTCAGGGACAGCAATAGGTGCAGTACTTTGTAATAATAACATGAGAGCTGTAGCATATGCTAGTAGACCTTTGAATAAAGCTGAATTAAATTACCCAACTATACAGAAAGAACTACTTGCCATAGTTTGGAGTGTAAAATATTTTCGACCATATTTATTTGGACGTACTTTTACTATTATGACGGATCATAAACCCCTTATATACCTATTTGGACTAAAAGACCCTTCAAGTAGACTTTTAAAATTTCGGTTAGCACTAGAAGAGTATGATTTTAAAGTAGTATACGTGAAAGGTAAAGAAAATGTAATAGCGGACGCTTTATCGCGAATAAGTATGACTTCCCAAGATTTGAAAGCTATGAATGAAAGGTTATTAGCAGTAACAACAAGAGCACAGGCTAAGAAAGTAAAAGAGGCAGAAAGAAAGAATGAAAGTGGAGATGATAGAATGATAAGCGATATTCCAAGTATTGACCCGAACAATTGGCCTGATCAACCAAGTGTTGTGGAAATACTTAGAATACCGAGTGGATCAGTTGAGTTAAGTTTAATACAAGGGAAAGAACTAAGAAAAATGAAAGAGAAAAAATATATGGATGTCGAATCTGAATGTTTCGCATTTAATAAAAATAAAAATATATTATATGTTAACCTTGATTTTAAAGCACATTATACGCGAGACGTTTTTGTGGAAAAATTGAGGAAAATATGTGAAAAGTTAGAAATTAGAGAAATATGCATTATAAAGAAAGAAGATAACGCGTTATTTATAAGGAGTCTTATAGAAGAAATAAAAAGTAAAAATAAATATAACGGTCCAAGGATTTGTATTTTGAAAGGTATAAAAAGAATAGATAGTGACGAGGAAAAACAATTTATTATGAATGACTATCATCTGCTACCCACAAGCGGACATGCTGGGATTCGCAGAATGGTAAATAACATAAAACGTAAATTCTACTGGCCAGGAATAGAAAATGATGTTAAGAGTTACGTTAGAAAGTGTGAAAAATGTCAAAAAAGTAAACATTCTAGGCATATTAAGGAACCCCTAGTTATTACAACCACAGCTAGTTCTGCTTTGGAAAAAGTTTTTCTAGACATAATAGGTCCATTAGATAGAGATTTAGAAGATAATAAATATATATTAACAATACAATGTGAATTAAGTAAATTTGTAGAGGCATATCCTCTTAGAAATAAGGAAACGGTAAGTATAGCTAAGAATTTTGTGAATAATTTCATTTTAAGGTTCGGAATCCCAAAGGTCATCACTACGGATCGTGGAACTGAATTTATATCGGATACAATGGAACAGGTTTGTAAGTTACTAAATATAGAAAAACTAAGTTCTACTGCATACCATCATCAAACTATTGGTTCTCTTGAAAATGCACATAAACATTTAGGTTCATTTTTGCGCATACAATGTGATAACCATCCAGAGACATGGAGCCAATGGCTACCATTTTGGTGTTTTACATATAATAATACAATTCACTCAAGTACAAGATATGCACCATACGAGTTAGTTTTTGGAAAATCATGTGAAATACCTAGTAGAATTTCTTCTGACATTGAACCTTTATACAATCCAGACAATTACAGTTTAGAATTAAAGTACAGGTTACAGACAGCTAATAGGGATGCGAGAGAAAATTTGTTAAAGTCTAAAGAGAAAAGAAAACAGAAATATGATAAAAAGGTAAATAAAATAAAATACAAACCAAATGATATGTTATTAGTAAAAAATGAAACAGGAGGAAAATTAGATACCTTGTATAATGGCCCGTATTTAGTTATTGAAGAGCAGGAACCGAATGTAAAAATTTTGAGAAATAATAAAATTGAAATTATTCATAAAAATAGAACAAAACTTTTTTTTAAAAGATAAATAATTAATGTTTATTTCTAAATCATTTCAAATTATTGTATACTATATTTAGATACATACTAATTGTTTTATTACTATTACTTTTACGTATTAAAACTTTTCATATTTACATTATATACTTATACAAAAAAAAAAAAACTTAATTATGTAATTAATTTTTATTTTTTTATTTTGCCCCGGTGGTGTAGTGTAGTAACATTTAGTTTATAAGACATATATTTTCATTATATGTAGGCAGAATAAATCAGAGCGTTGTCCGGAACACTTGTGCGCCTTTTACTGTATCTCCCCGTACCTCACACCTCAGTCGGCCGAGTGCTAGTCGCAGTACGAACTTGCCCATAAATTAAGAGAAAAAGATAAAAGCAATGTATATCTGTGTTAGGGATGTGTTTTAAATTTCATAATTCTGTAATATATTCAAGGCAAGGGAAAATAAATATATTTCGGCTAACCTAGTTTTTTTACTTATCCGTTGTTGTAAAAATTTTGCAGACACGCCCTTTAATTTTTTTAGATGTAGGTATATAATAATGTTTATTTATTTATTTATTTATTCTTAATGTACACCGAAAAACAGACACATTTACAGAAAGATACACAGCGACTGATAAACAGTTCTGACCGCCCTAGGCTAATTATGAGGACGCGCCCCCGCTTAGGTGTGTTACGGACGGCCTAAAAAGTAGTACGTACTACCTATAAAAGTTTTCAGATCGATGTACAAGCGAAACTAACCTAACCTTAGGGTGCAAACCCTTTTTTAAGCTGATCGTACATAAAAGCAAAATACCTCACGCATTATATACGCTGTGTGGTTAAGGCATTAAGAATATAGCCACCCACTCTCTTCGTGTGGGTATCGTAAGAGGCGACTAAGTTATAACACAGTTTCACTACCACCTTGGAGCTTACAAAGTCGACCGATGGCGGGATAATCATCGAACTGCTGGTTTTGAAATACACAGATCGAAGACGGGCAGCAGCGTTTTAGGCGTGACAAAACCAGCTCTGCGGTCACCAACCCATCTACCCAGCGTGGTGACTATGAGCAAAACATATGAGTTCACTCCATTTTTGGTGCGAAGTTGTGAAGGCCTATGTCCAGCAGTACACTGTAATAGGCTGAAATGATGATGATGATGATGATTATAAGAACAAAACCATGACAAGTAACTGTAGGCTATCAAGTAGAAAACCAAATCCATGTCGTGTTTGGCCACATTACTTGTATTAGCTTAGTTTCTATAAACAACTTAGTTGCCATTTAATTAAGCGTTGTTGTTATATAATTACTTTTAGGTATGATAACATCAAATGGTCGTTCCTATTATCAGTACAATCTTTTTGGAAAACATAAATAGAAAAGTAATTACTTCAGCGCAACGATTATAGTACTGGCTAATGGGTGTCGAGCTGGCGGTTAGAGGTTCGATCCCCGCACAATGGTTGTTTGTACTTCTGTTTTGTGAGTGTTTCCGGACCCTTGATACAGGAGTCAATCTTAGTGGGGGACCGTTTAATAAAAGGGGTTTTTTATTTATTAATAATTAATGATTTACAAGACTAAGCATGAAGTGTAATAAATAGTTCTTATTGACACTACCTGATATGGTTTATTATTATGAAATAGGGACATTACTTATCCATCAATAACGAATCAATTACGTGTGACGTATGTATAATAATTATCAATTAGGTCTGGGTAATTAAAAAATTATCGGTAGATATAATAAATGCACATTATACTTTTTTCGTATGTAGTTCTATAACGATATCCTTAGGCTATTAGTATTTTAAATAACCACAAAATAATAACATGATAAGATAAGCTCAAGTAGCCGTGTTCGGGTCTGATGATAACACTGTCGATGCATGGATAAAGCCGTCAATACGACGTCATGTTCGCTCAAAGACGTCTGGATTGATGTTGTGGTTCTTTCAAAAGATCTATTATTTTGTAATAATCCCAAAGTGAAGTGCATTTAAAGTACAGTGTTGAAAAATCTCTGTGGAAAATTTTAAACAATGTTAAAAGAAAGGATACTAAATGGAGGTTGACGAGAGAGTTTACATGGCGAGTTGGCGATGGCCACTTCTCCTATCGGTTATGGTGTTAAACGTATGTATTATTTAATAGTTATTATGATTGAACCAAGAAATTGGGTACGTATTTTTGGTCCGTAAAAGAACTAGTACCACGTAGAACTAGATACCCACGTACAATTGGATTAAAATTTTAATTCTAATAAATTTAATTTATAATGTATTTATTTATCTATATGCCGAAGTGACATATTAAAAATAAATAAAATTAAAAGTGATAATGAAATATAGATATGAACTCCCCCATCTTTGTTAGCCACAGATGCTATTTATTTTAATGAACATAACTACCTTTTCTATGCAGATGTGTCATATTTTTAATATCGTATATCATAAAGTAATATCATCTTCATTCTTCGTCATATGTACATTGTATGATAAAAACAAATACAGTATGACAGGATAAGATTGTTTAAATATTGTCTGATCGCGCGACTAATTCGAAATTATAAAGCAATGTTGTATTTAAACAATTTTATGATTATTACATTCTTATGATAATTAGAACAAAAAAAAATATATATATATTTTTCATTTGTAAAACAAACACAACTGCACAGTAAATGTTGCAAATATGTATCGATGTGTTTTAACGATTTCGAAATAAGGTCCTCGTAAAATGTGGTAGGTTAGGTAACCTACCTATACGTATGATAAATAAGTACCTATCTAACTTGTTTTGTTTTGTTTCATTTTCATTCAGAGAAAATATGTTATTTGCTACAAACATACAAGTTTTCAAAAGAGACAAGATTCTTACGTTGTACCTATGATTCAAATACAACATTTGGTTGAATGCGTCTCGAAATTAGTTAGGTACTTTATTTTTGTTTTGGTTAAATAGATTGGTACATAAATCCTATATTACGTTATGCTACACTTTGATATATGCGGCTTGAATGTTTGTTTTAATAACATTACCGATGTCACGTAGAAAATAACAAAATATTTGTATTTATTGAACAATCATCATGTTTTAGATCTCAAAGTGTATTTTCTTCGCTTGCATCTTATCATAACGACCGTGGTGTCATAATGTTAGGGTTAGCTATCGTGACACACGTCGTAAACAAAGCTGATACGCAGGTGACAGACAGCAACACATGTAGGAAATAATATTAATGTTAACTTAGTAACGTAGTGGCACCAATCGTCGACACTTTAAGGAGATAGTGGACTTCTTTATAAAATTAAAGGTCATTTAGTCATCTTTAAACCAAAAGTAACGATTGAGTATGGTAAGGTATATTCTTGATATAAGAATAGGATGTAATATTTTTATTAACTATATTCGGATTAGAAAAAAATCCTAAAAATGGAAAAAGTGTATAAATCTCCAATCATCGACACCGAATCTCCAGTAATCGACACCCCAGTAATCGACAGTTACCAATTACCGACTCCCAGTTATCGACTATTACCTATAATGTGTATCTGCCAAATCGCGGCCTCCTTAGTGGGTCGTTAAAATAAAATTAACAGTTTAATAAGTATTCATTTATTGTCCATAGTATAATGTCCATATTTTTAACCGACTTCAAAAAAAGGAGGAGGTTACTCAATTCGACCGTATATTTATTTATTTTTTATGTATGTTCGGGCATAACTCCGTCGTTTATGAACCGATTTTGATAATTCTTTTTTTTTTTTGTTGGAAAGGAGATATCCCTAGTTTGGTGCCATGATAAGGAAAGCAGGATCTGATGATGGGATCCCAGAAAAATCGAGGGAAACTCTCGAAAATCCGCATAATTTTTACTGGGTGTACCGATTTTAATGATTTTTAATTTAATCGAAAGCCGATGTTTATTATGTGGTCACATTTAAATTTCATCGAGATCTGATTACAACTTTTTGAGTAATCTTTGATAATGCGTATTTACTTGACTAATTTTTCGTCTACCTACGTTGTATTACTCGTCGATATAATTGAAGTCGGCTTTTCTTCGTTTGCCTGCAAACACAATTATTCTTTCTGAAGTGTATTAATCATAAAAATACACAGATTACACACTTACAGACTTATGTAAATTATAATAAAAAGGGTCAATATAATTAACAAACAATTATCAAAAATTTTCATCATCATCATTTCAGCCTATTGCAGTCTACTGCTGGGCATATGCCTCCACAAGTTCGCGCCAAAAATGGTATGCGACTGCAATCTTTTCGCCATTTTTTTTACAGCTTCTAAGGTTTTTTCTAACTGGTTGGGAGTATAATTTTTTCTCGGAACCATCTGTAAGAACCAATCATCGACACATTATTTCCCAATAATCGACACTTGTCGATTACCGGTCTCTCGACTTTGTTTAGTTTACTTCAAATATCTACCAAATACGCAAAGTAAGAAGAACTATATTCGCTTGTAAAATGAAAAATGTTTTCAAAAAATTATTATCGACCTGTGTCGATTATTGGTAAAAGTCAGTTTATGAAAACCAGTGATCGACACCAACATTAAACTAATATCAAAATAGCCTTAAACTTTCGTTAGAACAAAAATCGATCGTATAGTTCTTATAATAACCCGTGAAAAACATAAAATTCAAATATGTTAGACTACATTAGTATAATTAATAAAAAAATGTACTCACTTCCTTAAGGATTTCACTAAGAAATGTTGTAATTTTCACCGGTACTCCAGGCGCAATCAGTTGTCATACCGTCATTTTCAAAAAAAAAGACGGATATCGCTCAAAAGTCACTGGGAGCCAATCAAAAGTGTGCTATCTATGGTACAGTTTTGCTATATTAAGAAATCGTTTTCCTACTCTTATTTTATTGAATCAAAATATAAAGTGTCGGTTATTGGGTCTTGTCGGTCATTGATGCCACTACGGTACTTACTATTCATTCAGTTAAAATATAAAACTATTCTAATCTTTAAAAAATATTACGGGAAAACTCGTTTATTTATTTATTCTTAATGAACACCGAAATACAGACAAATAATTATGAAGAAAGACAATACAAGATGTACAAAGGCGATATTATCGCTAAAGAGCGATTTCTTCCAAATTACCCTTGGGCATAGGACACGATACAGTAGCAGCGGTTTGAAGAATCGTTGTTATAATTAGGCATAGAAATTAGTAGATAATAATTGGATGTATTTATTGGTTATCACGAAATTACAGAATTACGTCACCAGTGGATATAAGAGCAACAATAATAATTTTATCTCAAGAATCACGTGCTTTGAACGTTGGAAAAAATATCTAGATACGATTTATATTATCAAAGTATCGAAAAAGATATATATATATATATACATATATCACACATAATTTTAAAATCAATTATTTTTGTAGCATAATATATAAAGTTTTGTTTAATTGTACTTGTAAAAGTATCTAGAAATGTTTTTTTTTACTACGGGACCGAGATTCATCGAATTTTATATCGATTCGAATTTGTTTCTAGCGCAGCACTTTTCTTAAAATAGTTATCATTAGAAAAACCTTTCTAACAATTGATGTACTTATTGCAATTTTTTTTCTTAATAACATACGAGATTATTTTGTGGATTTTGTCATTTTTCACTCATCTATATTTATATAGATGTTTTATGTATATCCATACGTGAATCATCTATCATAAACATGTGTTTTTTTTCAGTTACAAATTTCAACTATGATTCACTTGATTTTTCAGTACATTTTTCTTTCTAGATCTGCTTGCCAAGTTTGGTCTTATCTTACGGCATATTATGGATTCATTTATCGACTTTCGAAGTCCCCCTGTGGCTCGGACTCGCAGCACCATCAATCTTTATTCTCATCTATGGTTTAACGCGTGAGATATTTTTTTACTATTTTACTGTAGAATTGTATATAATAGTACCTATACATCTTTATAAATATAAATTACGCGTAACGTTGTTTGTTCGCGATGGACTTCTAAATTACTTAACCGATTTTAATCATATTTGCACGCCGTGTGCAGTTTGATCCAACTTGAAAGGTATAGTCTATATTTTATTTGGATAAATGTAATTATTATATTTAAGAAAAAATATAAGGCAATGCGAAGTTCGCCAAGTCAGCTAGTTGTACATATAGCGATCGTTACTCATAGTAGGGAATATATCCGCCAACCTGCATTGAAACAGCGTGGTGGATTAAGCTCTGACCCTTCTCCTACATTGGGAAAGGGACTTATGCCCAACTGTGGGATATTGCAGGTTGAAGCGTAGCGTATATGGTTTTTGAGTCAGTCTTTCTAATAAACGAGCGAACGAGAGAAGTCATAAATTCCCTTAATAGGACCAGCCTTACCCACGTTATTAAAACATAAAATATATGTCAAGTATTAATAAGATGTTCTTGTCTTTTTCAGAATGCTGGTTCAGAGAGGCAGCTGACACATGGGGTGGGAAAATAGGCTACAGACTTATGGCTTCGATTGGACTTATGATTATAGTTTTTAGTCTGTTTATTTGTGCATTTATACCTAGTCATATACAACCCTTTGTGTATGGTATATTCGGTGGTAAGAAAATATTCTAATAATAAATTTAATGTTAATTTTTGCAAATAAATGTAATTGGTAATCGGTAATTTAATTCTTTTTTAGGATTAGGATCTTCGCTAATATCAGCTCAAGTCGATGTAGTTCTATTTGAAACGTATGACTCACGTCTTGGACTCGTACGAGGCTTGTGCTTTGCGGGTCAGGCAGTGGGACAATCTATTTTCCCTCATATTTTACATGTAATTATTGAATATTATGAATATTCGAATTGTTACATAATATTGGCGGGCATAATGCTACAAACATTGCCTGCGATAATGCTACTAAAAGTACACGAAGATAGGAAATCTAGTTATTTCTCAAGATATAAAGAATTATCACAAACTTTTACAGTTTATAGCAATGACTCTATGGATAATTACTATGGCACGGAATTAAAACTCCATAACTTAAGTAAAAAATGCTGGAAGAGCCCAGCAGATGATAATTTACATAGATTTGAGGAATTTGATGATGACGACGATTGTATAAATTATACCACCACACCTCCACCTAGTCCTGAAGAAAAAAGAAGGAATATATTTGGAGTTGAAATTTTACCAGAAATTCCAGAGGAAAGTGAAGAAAGCGATGCAGATGTAGAAATTCAAACAGGCAGTAATAATAAACGCCTCAGTCTCGTTATAAAAAGATTGAGTATAATAGGTGACAATTTTGATGGATGTATTATAAATCAATTTAGAAAGGATTCGCACCGTAATAGCGACAGCAATGATAAAGATCCTCAAATAGAAGTTGTTTATGAGACAATAGCGCCTATAACGGATATACACACGGAAAAACTTTTAAATACTTTCAGTTTTCGATGTCAGGCTGCATATACTAATATGAAGAGAAAGTTATGGATACCTTCATATAGAATATATAGAATGAAGCGGAGATTTTCGTACCTGATGTACAATATTAATGACACATTTTTTAAACCCTTAACGCGGTCCCTCACGTGTGGAAAATTTTACCCAGTTTTATTATTAATTTTTATTAAATTAACTTTAACAGGGGTGGGTATAGTCTTGATGCCTATGATAGGGTTGCAAGTATGGCCAAAAATAGCAATGATTGAAAATAATTTCTTAATGTCGCTATATGGTTTTACATGGATATGTTTTTTGGTGTTCACGCCATGGCTGGCACAAACTCCAAAAAGGAATTTTAAATACATTGTCCTCTGTGGTCTTATCGTAACCACTTGTGCATGTTTCGGTAAGCGTATTTTTAGTCTTAATTGTTATAATGTTTCTTTTGTTTAACCTAATAGCGTACTTTGATAACTTTAAGTGAAAAATAACTAAAGATATCAGATTAAGAATGAATTCTAGTTTTTCTGTATACTAAAAACGTATCCTTTTTATATTACTAGATCGGCAAACAAGCGTACGGCTCACCTGATGGTAAGCGATTACCGTGGCTTATAGACGTCTGTAACACTAAAATCATCGCAAGCACGTTGCCGACTCCATTTCCCCCAGGAGCTCTAGTCACCTTGCTTACCACCAGGAACACAACACTGCTTGAAAAGAAACGCACATAGCGTTTCAAGGCAATCGGAGCTCGTATCTTGGTCAAAATAATACAATAATAATTTTTTTCTCAGTGTTAGCAGAAGCCAGCAGTTACGACTCATTCTCTATAGGCTGCGTGATAGCTGGATTCGGGTATGGAGTTATCACATCATGCTGGGAAACAACGGCACAAGATTTCGTCGGTGCACGAAATTGGCCTAAAATCCATAGCACTTTGGAAACAGTATCAGCTGTCCTTCAAGCTTTGTTTGTTGTCGGTCTCATTTTCGTATTGCAGAAGGAAGACCGCTCTGGTCTCCAGTTCTCTATGTTCATATTAGGTATAATCATTGCCATGTGCACATTTGTTTGGTTTGTTATAACAAGTGTATATTTTTACAAGAGTAAAGTGAAATCATTTAGTTTTAGAAGAAAATGGTGGTTTTGATGACGTTGTGTACCTATATAATTTTTACTTAAACTGTAAAATGAATCTATCTAATAAATGTTTGCGTTAGTAGTCGAGTAATGTAGTAGCGTTCATTTGAGTTTTAACTAGAACATTTGTATTTATTGACGAACTTTGTGATATTATTATACTTAAGTTATATTTTGATCGTGGATAAATATTAATTACTGTATATGACATAAGTTTAAGTCTATAAATATAGAAAACATTTCACATAAAAAAAAATCATTAATAACTTTAACTTACAGACGGGCTATAAATACGGGTGCCTCTCTCATATAAAACTGTAATGAATATTACAATGCGAAATAATATACAATGCCTACTTAAATTTTGTTGACATGAAAGATTTTGTTTTATTTATAAAATATATAATAACCCCTTTTGAAGTATTTACTCAAGTTGAAGAATGAGCCGAAAGCTAATCAAAATTGAATACAGGACCCATTCTAGTCGACATAGGATTAAATAAGTATATAAACATAATACATAAATATTCCGCGACGATGGTACCGAAAAAAATATTTGGGGGAACCGTATATTAAAAGCCCTCAAGTAGACGTAAACAGTTTTGTTAGAACAACAAAAGTATGTCATATGTACTCGTATTTAAAAATCTAGACTGCTTCTACTAAAAGGTCACAGGAAAATAAAATTGATCTCCTAGTGGTATAAAAATCTAATCTGGAGTCTCGGCTTAACGTGCTTTCCGAGGCACGGTTACCTGATAGCGATCGTTACTCATAGTAGGGAATATATCCGCCAACCCGCATTGGAGCAGCGTGGTGGATTAAGCTCTGATCCTACTCCTACATGGGAAAAGAGGCCTATGCCCAGTAGTGGGATATTACAGGCTGAAACGTAAGCGTAACAACCATTTTACAATTTGTCAATCTAAAAATTACAACTAGTTTGATTTAATTACTTTGAATTAAAATTTTAGAGACCTTTTTTGTCAAAATTTAAAGTTTAAAAACCATTAATCGAAATAAGATTAAAATATTTTTCTGACGTATCGCACTGAAACCTAGACTATAAATACGTATGCAATAAAAAAAATAATGACTTACTGAGCAAATATTTAAGTTTAGGTACTAATATAAAAAGTAACAGATATATTAAATACCAACTGCTTTAGATTTATTTAAAATGTAACAAATTAGCACAATTAGAATATTCCATATTTTCTTCAAAGGTTTTGAATGAAATATTTATTTTCTTGTGAAGTTATAACGAGAATCTAACAATATTTATGTATTGTGATTGGAACACCCATTTTTGGGCAAAGGCCTCCTCCATCCTTCTCCATGCAGTACGATCTCGCGCCAATCTCGTCCAGGTGGACCGCGCCATTCTCGTCCAGGTGGTCCCCGCCGCCTCGGTGAGGTCGTCGCGCTATGAGGTTTAGGGTAGGTATTAAGTATTCGTCGCGAAGAGGGCGATACGCGGTTACTAGACGCTGTCCTGGACGGCGGCATGCGTGCTGGCCGGTGATCCCCCTGGGAACTGAAGGTGAGATCCTCACCGAAACTTATCACTTGGTGGTGGCGAGGAGATCCCGGGGGGAGACCGACGTCGGAGGAGGTCGCACGCATGAGGAGGCTGGCGAATGACACCCTGTTGTGGCGGTGGACGTAGAACCTGGCCCCACCGGTTCCTGGGCAGTGGACGGTGTATGCGGTCAAGCCGGTCCTTCGAAAGTGGATGAGGCGGCGGTTCGGGCCACTGACCTTCCGATTGGTGCGGGTGCTTTCCGGACATGGGTGCTTCGGTAAGTATCTGCACCCAATTTATTTATTTATTTATTAATACTTTATTGCACAATACATTAAAGAATTGTACAAAAGGCGGGCTTAATGCTAAAAGCATTCTCTACTAGCCAACTTAAGGACGTACAAAAGCAGAGGTTTGTAGGTGTGCAAAAGCGGGTATTAGTAAAATTCAGATAAAGAAGAAAAAAAAGGGAGGAAATATAAAGTAAAGTTAGTGGCTTAGTATATACATGAGCAAATAAATTCATATATTTTTATCGGGGCCCCGAGGTTTCCGTTTTCCGTCCGGGCCTACCGCTGGGGCGAGGTGGTGAATGCTAGCGCGACCCCATCTCGCCCCACCCAGGTGAAAGACTGTTCATACGTGGTAGTTTTTAGTCAGAAAAGTCTGACATTACTTATCCAGTGTCCCCGCGCTGGAGGGGTATCCATGAGGATTTTCCTCACGTAAAAAAGGTAGTGAGTATTCGGAATAAACTATCGTAAGGAGAAGCATTATTTATTTTAAGCAATTATATACTATTAAGCATGTATTTCAGACACTTTTGATTCATTTAATTATTTACTTCTACTTTTTTTATGTGTAACTGTGTAGCTGTGCCCGCGACTTCGTCCGCGTGGAATTTAACAAAATAATTGTGTAAAATAGTTATAAAGTAGTTATAAAGTAAAATAAAAAATCTAAAATAAAAGTAGCTTAAGTTACTTCTTATTACATCAGCATCAGCCTGTGAAAGTACCGTCAAAATCGGTCCAGCCGTTTCAGAGATTAGCCGGAATAAACAAACAGACAGACACACAAAAATTATAAAAAATCACATGACACTCCAATTTTATTTATTTGTATAGATTTTTGAGCAAGCAATGCCCTAAGCACGTTATAAAATCGTTGTATATTGCAAATTACATAAGGCGCACTAAAAGTTTCCGGAACTGGCCAGTTACATAAACAATATTTAAAAAGTAATTACAACGCCTGTAGAATGCAGTTTGTTTTATCTGTCAATTGTTTTAACATTGTGGCGCCATTTTAAAAATTGCGTGTTTACATTAAAATGGATTTAACTCGGAAAAAATTTCGTAGTATGATTTTCTACGATTTCAAGTGTAATTTGACAGTTCATCAGAGCCTCGCTAGGCTTCAATCTGCTTTTGGCGATGAAGCACCATGCCAGACGACTATTTATAGCTGGTTTGCGGAAACCAAGCGCGGTCGTGTCAATCTCAGTGACGAATCTCGCGATGGTTGGCCGTCCACCGCTGTGACCAACAATAACATTGATGCTGTGCGCCTTATGATCGGAACAGACAGGCATGTGACCTACCACGAGATTCGGGCATCCTTAGAAATAGGCATAAGTCAAATACAATCAATCCTACATAAACATTTGGGTCTGAAAAAGATATACTCGTGGTGGATACCACACAATTTGACCGAGGCTCAAAAAACGGACCGCGTCATTTGGTGCAATGTCATGCTTACCAGATTCATGAAGAGGCGTCAAATTTGGTGTGGACAATAGTAACAGGTGACGAAACATGGATTTATTGCTACGGTCCCAAAACAAAGCAGCAATCGAGCGTATAGGTCTTTCAAGGCGAGCCGAAACCAACCAAAGCGGCTCGCGTGAAAAGTGCATCTAAGTGGATGATTGCTTCTTTTTTTAATAAAACTGGACGTGGCTAACGTTTGTTTTAGAGAATTGTCGTACGGTGAATAGTGATTGGTACACGACCATTTGTTTGCCGGAAGTTATTGACGAACTGCGTAAAAATAACTGTAAACGCTGTATCATCTTGCACCAGGACAATGCTAGCTCCCACACGGCCAGACGGATAAACGAATTTTTGAAGGTGAAAAACGTAGAACTTATGAGCCATCCTGCATACAGTCCCGACCTGGCACCTTGTGATTTTTTGCTGTTCCCAAAAATTAAGAACTAATTACGCGGTCACCGATTTTCATCACCAGAAGAGGCCGTCGAAGAGTATGAAAAACACGTTTATGAGGTAACTACGGAGGAGTGGCACAAATGTTTTCAAAGTTGGTTTAATCGTATGAAAAAGTGCATTAATGCAAAGGGACAATATTTTGAGAAACAATAAATTTATTTTTGACCTTTAATACTCGTAGTATTTTTTTCTTATTAATTCCGGAAACTTTTAGTGTGCCCCACGTACTTTGTGAATTACGATTCTTTTAATCTATTATATATATTATTATTGTCTATTTAAAGCTAACGACTTAAGTTTATTTTAGGAATTTGTAAAACTTAAAATCCTAAAAATTGGCACTTAATATAATTTGAGTCTTAGTCTAAGTTATCTAATTGTAATAGGTATAAAAAAATTGTATTAGTTGAGTTATAAGCAAATAAAACCGCAATAATATTCAATTCTTAACACCAAGAGAAGTTGTTTGTTTATTTAATGTAGTTACGATATAACTTAATATTTATTCATGTCATTCATTCAGTGAGTTATTGAGGTAAAACCCATATTGCCGTAAATATTTGTTCGTTTCGAGATATATCTATCTACCTTAATTTTGCAATCTTGATAACGCGTAGGATCTTTCAAGACGAAACAACTAAATATAGGAATTGGATAAGAGTAATTTGTACTTTTACGATTGCTATTGTGGCCCACTCGACTGTTTTTGTTTAGGTATTTTGATTTAGTGACATCTATATAAAAATAATAAATTTTGTTTTTAGATTACGTATTACTCATGACAATTTTACAAGCTTTTTATATATATGTACCTATTTATACAAAACCACTCTGGTTTAGTGGTGCGTGTAATCGTTTAAAATACCGACGGTTTGCGGGTTCGATTCCTGCTCGGGATGGATATTTGTATTTGTACAAATATTTTTTTCCAATTTGGATGTCTGTCCTTCTGGGTCTCCTCACCGTGCCTCGGAGAGCACGCTAAGCCGTCGATCCCGGTTGTTATCATAAATACTTGATAGCGATCGTTACTCATAGTAGGGAAAATATCTGTCTACTCATAGTGGAGCAGCGTGGTGGACTAAGCTCCAATACTTCTCCAACATGGAGAAAGAGGCCTATACCCAGCAGTGAGATGTTATAGGCTAAATCGTGGTAATAACAGAATCTAATTCTGTTAAAAAATAATACTTTTTCGTAGAAGTAGATAATAGTTTTGTTACAGGAAGTAACGCATCAACAGTATTTACATAATGTCGTTGTATATTTCCACGCATGTTTATGTAGTGAAGTGTCATATGCTAACAGATCTCGCAACTATAGAAATTATCTGTAATCAAAAGCCTGCTTTTATTCTCTTGAAAACAACGCGACAAACGACAAGTGTTTATATGTACTTAATAATATTCTAATTAAAACTAAAAATGTTGCTATGGCTTTTCGTAAAAAAATGGATGACATTTTTTTCGCCCTTCTTTTGGTAATATATTTTATTTTTATTATATGAATATTACTTTATTAAATACACGAAATATCTTTGTTAAAACACGTTTCTTTACAGACAGTTGCGATTCTGATATTCCCGTTTGTAACATCGGAAAATATTGATTGCAAAGGAAAAGCATTTCATTGTGTCAATTCAACACATTTTAAGATATGTGTTGATTTCGGCGGAGGTGTATCGAAAACAGTAGATGACTTTCAAATACCATGTCCAACGAATACGGTGTGCAGGGATATTAATAAATTCGAATGTGAACAACTAGTTACGACCACGCTTGCTCCTTTACAGCAGAGTGATGAAACGACCGAAGACGTAGAACTAAGTTTCATACCTTCCGTTAAAGAAGTTAATGTTATGCCATTTCTTCCTGAATATAAAACAGCAGGAAAACTTGAATCAAGTAGCGATAGCTTAAGGAATACCGAATCGAGTTTTTCGGGTACTTTGCAAGATACAACGAATTTCATTTCATCGACAACGTTGGATGAAGGTTCGAATCAAACGACTTTGACCAGTGAAAATACCATTCGGTATAATAAACAAAGTGAGTTAAATTTAAGTGATATTGTTACTGTTCCTTACACGTCAGAATCAGGGTTGAATTTAGTGACAAATAGTGACGAATTTTCGACAACTGTTGCGAAGATAAAAAAGGTAAATGATACTTTACAAAATTTTTTAGTACATAATAGCTCAACTAATAATAGGGACAATTTGTCTTTAAAGAAATCTATTAAAACAATCGAAGGTTCCTTATTACGTAATCCGGTTAGAGAACAAAATGTAAATATCGAAAATAAAAATCCATATTATACGACCAATCTGCTTCCTATATCTCCTTTGGATATAAAAAAAGAAAGCCTGTCTACTCAAAGCACAATACTTAAAAATGATTCTCCATATTTTACAGAAAATGCGTATGTTACAAATTATCCTAATCTTTTTACTGTACCTGTATTAGCATTAAGTAGTTTGAGTGATAAAAATATTGCTAACCACCCTTCAGTAAGTGTATTAAATCCTGTCATTACTACAGAATCGTATAATACAGATATAGAACAAACTACCGAGTCTAATGATGGTACCATTAGAAATTTATCTTTTGACAACTCAAAAAATAATTTGACAAAAAATTGTGTCAATAATTTTAAAGATAATTTGTCTACTTACGAAAATACTCATACCACTAAAAATATAAACAGAAAATATTCAATAAATTTAATGAATACTGGTTTTACTACTACAAATATCAATAATGACAAATTATCAGACAAAAAAGAAACTTTGGCTGTATTAACTGACTTTCCTTCAACAATGTCAGCCACAGAAACTTTTGATGACACAAATGAAGAAAATGATATCAAAAGCACTCTCCTCACTGGTACTAATGGTTATTATAAAAATGATAATTTAATTAACTTTATAGCTAGTAATGAATATGAGCAAAGTTTCGAACAAAATGTAACTAGTGTGCCAGATTCTATTGATCTGTACACAGGAAATGTAACAACAATATCAGGTAATCAATATATAGATAATTTCACAGAATCAGAAACCACAATGCCTTATATTGATCTCTTATCAATGACTACATTCAATTCGACAGTTGCATCAATTGAATCATTACCAACAGAATTATTGAAAACTTCGTCTGATAATATTTTAGCTAAGTCGGACTTAAACAGTTCAAAAATAGAAGTTCTAATAAAGTTACATAAAAATAATAAAACTATTCACAATAACGAAATTGCTACCGATAATTTGTTACTTGTTAATGTAGATCACACAAACTATGAAAAAAATATATCTACAGCAACAGACGACAATGAAGTTACTGAAAATAAAACAACATTACTTAAAGAAAATACATACATAGATACTCCTTTATTAGTAGAAATATACAACATCACAAATTCATCTGAATCAAATTTAGCTTCCTTGCATGAAACCACGATTAATTTTATGCCACTAACTAATGTAAGTGTAACTCCTTTGAATATTAGTGTCGATATTACTTCAGAAACAACTTTTCAATATTCCTCGTTACCTGAACAATCTACAACAACTGTTGTTTCTGAAGAAACTATTCCTACTGTATCTGTAACGGAAACAAATATTGATAATAATATACAGAGAGTAGTAGATAACAATGAAGTCACTGAAAATAAAACAAAATTATGTATTGGGAGTACACTCAGAGTTACTGCTTCATCAATAGAAAAATATAACTCCACAGATACTTCCCAATCAAATGTAGCTTCCTTACAAGAAACCACTGTTAAATTAACCTCACAAAATGATGCAACTTCTATGAATATTGATGTCGGTTTAAATTCAAAAACAACTCTTCAATATACATCGTTTCACGAACAATTGACTACAATTTTTTTTTCTGAACTACATAAAAATCATACTAATTCATATTACGTAGTCCCAAATCCCATTATTTCTGTAACTGATACTAACATTGAAAATAATGTGCACAAAGCAGCAGACGACCGCGACATTCATGAAAATAAAACTATTCTACTTAATAAAAACGGAGACATAAATACCATTCATTCACCTTCATTGAAAAAAACATATAGTACCACAGTGTCTTCCGAATCAATTTTGGCTTCATTAGCCGAAGCCCAAAATAATTTAACGCCACTTATTGATGTTACTCCTTCAAACGTTGGTGTCGATTTAAATTCTAGGGCAACTCTTCAATATATACCATCAACCCAACAATTTACCTCAAAAATTATTTCTGAAACATATAAAAATCAAGAAAATACATATTATGTTGCCACAACTCCTACTATTCCTGATTTTAAAGAGAATGAAATGCTATCAACAACAGTTTCACCGCCTATTTACTCTGGTATTACGTATACAGATAAAACATTATACAACGTTCCTTATTCGAATAATACATCGAATGCTGAAGAATCAGTAATATTGATAAATAATTCCAATAATGACTATTTGAATTTACGCTCTTCGTCATTTATTGTTTCAAGGAAAAGCTCTATTAATCCGACACCAAAGCAAGCATTAAATAATACGGACGATCAGATATATAAAAATAATCAAAAGATAAACGTATTAAATATGACAACTACTAGTTATGTATCGTATGCTAATAACGAAAAAAATCAATCCCAGTTAGATAAAATGTTTATTGGAAAAATCAAACATACAACATCTTTGAATGTAGAATTTAATATTTCAAATGTATCAATAAATAAAGTAAATACTACTGTAAACAGTAATTTAAACAATGTCGATCATAGCACTATCGTTATACCATTACTAAAACAAAAAATTTCAATCATACCATTTGATAAAAATTTAGAAAAGATAGAAAGCAGTGAAATAATTACTACCACCGAGGCGACAAACTCCCATTTATTTTTAACAGGTAGTATAGAATCTATAAACATAAGTCCCATCACTGAAAGTAGTTCACTTACAACTAACCCGTTTCCACACGTTTACCATAAAGAGAACATAACAAAAGTTGTTTCGTCACAGAAGAAAAATGATCTTAAACGTAGTAATGAAAAGGACGAAACAATTTTTAATACAGACACTAATTTACCATATATTTTACCGAACACGTTGGATAGCGTGTCAGATGTAGAAGATTATGACATAAGCAGAAGTGAGGCAGTTTTTAATTCATATACCACACCTGAAACTACATCGTTCGTGACAAAAAGTATTAAAAGTTTAGAAACTAACGTTGCTCAAACAACTTCTCATGAAACAACATCAAATAAATATCATAGCAATGTAACAAATAAAAAAAGTAATTATGTAAACAGTAACAATATTATAACGACAGTTAATATCATTGATGATCTGCATAACAATTTTCATAATGTACAAAAAATAACAGAGAGAACAAGTAATACATCAACATTAGATACGGAAAATATTAGAAGTGAATTAGTGAATGAAACCGCTAGTGAAGGTTTTATATTGTCTAAAATATTTAAAGTATCAACTAACCACTCTTCTTTAAAATATGAAAATACATCGCTCTCAAAGCAGTACGGAACAAACAGTAATAAAAACGTATCGTTATTAGAGACTAATATGAATCAAAATATGTCTTTTCAGAATGATAACAATTTATTAAAGAAGGATTTACAACAAAATACAGATAACTACGATAATGATATTGAAAAACCGCCCATAACAATAAATATACTAAGAAATTTATCAAATGAATCGAAACAAAATATATCGAATTTTAACGGTCAAACGACACCATTAGCCTCACAATTTTCTTGTTTTAACCGTGATCGTGGTAAATACTCTGATAAAAATAACTGTACTAAATTTTATATTTGTATAGGAAAACTTCAACCGATATATGGAATGTGTCCACCAGATACAGTGTTTAGTGAAATTAACAAACAATGTACGAAAAATCTCTCACATTGCATCAGGAATAATGAATTTAGATGTTTATCGTCTGGAAGATTTATTAATGTCTTATCAGATAAGTTTTACTACATTTGCGCTAAGTATTTGGGCGGTTATATTAGATTTAAGTTACAATGCCAAAAAGGTTACCATTTAAATAAAAAGAACATCTCATGTGTTTCTGAATTTTCATCTATTGAAAATGTTTCCAAAACGAATAGTGATGTTAGTACTGATGAAAATATATCCAAAGAATTTAAACAATCTGAAAAGTATACGAAACAATTTCACTGCATAAAAGAAGGAAAATTTGAACATCCCGACAATTGCAGGAAATATTTTGTATGCAAAAAGGGTTCCAAATCCCAATTTCGTCGAAAAGTTAAAAAGTGCGACTCTGATGAAGTTTTTAATAAAGACAAACAAAAATGTGTTGATTCCGATACTTATGAATGTTAGGCGTAGTTTAAAAATTGCAATAACAAATGTTATTGTTATTGTAACAGCAAATGTCTTGCACGTCGGCGAATGAATCCGTATATATTTTGAGCTGCTTACGAAATATACACTTTACAATATTTTCGCAGCTCGAGCTAACAAGATTAATTAATTAATTAATTTATTTATTATACATATATTGCATAATACACTAAGGAATTGTACAAAAGGCGGGCTTAATGCTAAAAGCATTCTCTATCAGCCAACCTTAGGACATACAAGAGCAGACGTTTGTAGGTGTGCAATATAATAGGTTTGTAGGTGTGAAATATGTGTTATAACTAATTATTTGGAGGTTTAAGTAATAATAAAATAATAATTAGAATCAATACTTAGCAAATAAAAAAATATTTCAGTCTCATGCTTTAAATTTTTATGTATTTTAAGATTTCAAAAAATGTTGTCGAGGTCTTCGAAATGCTGTGCCCGTGCTTTGCATAAATTGGTCTTCCATATCTCTTTCTAACGTTACACAAAAATTGTTTGAAAATACAGTGCAATAAAGTGAGCTTCCACCTCTTGTTGATTTCGAAGGGCAGAAGAATGTTGCGCGTGAGGGGCTATCGTCTTGCGTTACTGTGAACTTGTAGTTTTTACAATCTATAGATTTGTGACCCGGACCATTCGAAGTTTGAAAGTTATTACGATTAGAATTTATTTGTTTATTGTCTTCGTAAAATTGTGGCTTGGTTTTGGCAGTATTAACAAGTGGGCACTTGTATTGTTCGGGAGAGGTACAAGCACGAGTGTATCCGTTAAAAATTGTGTTTCCAGTACATTTAAATTTGATGCCTTGAAAGCGTTTTTTGTTAGGAATACATAAGATGTAGCCTTTGCAGTCAGGGACGGTTGGATCTGCAATTCTTTCACTGCGATGGCATCGAACATTCTTTGTAATGGAAGAATCTATATTGCTTATAGTGTCCTCACAGAGATCAGTAGACTCTTCATTACATACTGTGTTAGCGGGACAAAGGAAAGACGGTCCCAGTAACTTGTCCCCGTCGCATAATCTAACTTTCGAAACTCCTTCACAAACAAAACCGTAACGTCCACATTCAGGATTATAGGGATTCCATAATCCAAAAACATCTTTGCTATTGATTAGGATCTGAAAAGATAAGTCATTAATATAATCACTACGTATATGTGTACGCAAACGAAAAAAAAAACCGACTTCAAATACATCAACAATACAATACATACAATTGTAGTGACCCTGCTTTCTGCTCCGAGGGTTGTGGGTTCGATTCCCACCCCGAGTCTGGGTGTAATATATATTTTTATATATGTTTATTTTTATTATGTGTATTTATAAGTATATTTATCGAACAAAATATATATACAACTGTACCAGTCGGCTGTTACCTATAACACAAGCATTAAGTTGCTTGCTTTAGGAACAGATGACCGTGTGTGTATTACGTAGACAAAAAAAGAATAGTCAAGTAATTACGCATTAGTAGAGATAATTCAAAAAGTACTCCTCAGATCTCGAATTAAGTTAAATGGGACCACATGACACCATCTTTCGATTAAAAACAAGAACTATCGAAATCCACCCAGTTGAAAGTTATGAGTGTTGTGAGGTACCAATTAAACACAGTCGAATTAAGAACTTCCTCCTTTTTTGAAGTCGGTTAAAATAGTTTATTATATATTGGGATAAATATTAATAATATTATGTACATATTATGATCTGTTAATGTCTTATCTTGAATAAAAGTGCTTTTAAATTATTCATTAGCCTTTTCTTATATTAAATGATTCATTATACTAATGTTTATAAATATAAAAAAAAACTAGGGCGGCACTTAAAAGATTAAATATGTTACTCACAATAAATGTCACGAAGATGCTATTGAACATTTTCAAAGAGACAGCGACGATTTCAATTTTTGAATACGCCAGTCAAGGTTACCAGAAGACTAGCCACGGACAACTAACGGAGAGACAGGCTTTCTTTAGAACTTTTCATGTCACTACCAATTACCATTGTTAACACCTTTGGCCAGATTTCGTGTCACTAGCACACCGTGTCACGGTAAATTTAGATTTAAATATCTACTAATGTTTACTTAAATTGTGTATTGCTCTATTTCATAAATAGTTTTTGATTATGCACACATCCGTTGTGAATGATTTATAAGTGGAATTTAAGATGGAGTTTAAATATTTGAGAAAAATGTAGAATTAGATCTCTCAACGCAGCTATGTGTATATTGAAGAGTACATATGAATAGTTTGGTATAATTTCTCATGTTACATATATCTTGATTTTGTCTCATTAGATCTATGATGATTGTATCGTAACAATTATAATTTATTAATTATAAATTAAGTGAAAAATAAATAAAAATCTATTGATTATATCTAAATGCATTTTATTATAATACTATTATATTCTACAATTATTTTAGTTAGTCTAATCGTCATCAGATGATTCGTTGCCGCTGTCTGAGCTTGTCGACGATCCTGAATCTTGTAATGGCACACCAGTTTTGGCTCTAAAGAAATAAAATAAATTAAAAAGTAATATCGATGTCATATTATTAATACTTTTGCCCTACATTACGTCATTTAAATAAATATTTTAGAAGATATTCTAGATTCGAAAACGAATCTAAATGAAAATGAGAACAAAACAGTTAGTCATGTTTACATGACGTTCGGTATTTGTACATACATACATGTAAACCTAGAGTCAAGGAGATAATACTTGATAAATTTGTATACTTTTAGTTAAAGTTATATATATATATTTGTTCTCCGTGTAAAAAATTTGCATAATATTTTTCCTAAGCAATCGAACCAGCCGAGAAACTCTTTTTATTATAAAGACTAAAATGATGACAGGATATTTGATATTCTTTAATGCAAACAGTAGTAGTAAGTTGACTAAGCTACTATTATTCTAGATCACAGATTACATAAGATTAAAGTCACAGGTGAGTCACGGAAGGGTCATTTTTCCACACTTTTTACGACATTCTGTGATGTTTCCTGCTTAAAATATGGAGCAGCCCGTTTGGGGTAGCACCTCGACCTTACAGAAGATCACAGCAAAATAACACTGTTTTCAAGCAGTGTGTTGTTCCTGTTGGTGAGTAAGGTGACCAGAGCTCCTGGGGGGAATTTATTCTATCATCAATAGTTTTGGCAGTGCACACGATGTAAAGAATAATTTAGTTATTTTTTATAGCTTCCCAACAGCGAAAGAATTTTCCAAATCGGTTCAGTAGTTTCGGAGCCTATTAAATGCAAACAAACAATCAAATCTTTCCTCTTTATAATATTAGTATAGATTTCATATGATTCTGACTTAAGTTATATAATAATGACGGCAAGTTGTTTACGTAATATCTGAGTAAATGATATAAAGTTATTCTAAGGATATGTATTTATAAATTTTTCATTTCTTCTAAAATATACATTATACCTTATCTGTCATCTATAACTAACTAAACTAATACTGAACGAAAAATTCAATTACAAATTTACACTAATTTAATATTTATTGAACAGTTTCTTTATTTTTAAAATTAAGCCCGATAAATTGATTAATAAATTAATTAAAATAATATTTTGGCTACAATATTTTAGTATTATATGTACTATCGCATTAGGTAATAAGCCTGTAATGGTAGTATGTTTATGGCAACAAATAAATAAATAAATTTAGAAATAACACCGATACATCAGTTATGTTCTAAAATATACTTACGTATTGTAAGCTCGAACGATTTCCAATGCTGAAGACTGTAAGGAGGTAGCGAGCGAAGGGCTATTTTCTTCTAGAAGCTTCTCGACCTCCTCCTTACTCCTGTTCAACATCAGGCCCAATGTTTCGACACATGCCGCCGTCGCTTCTTCGAATCCGTACTCAGCTAAGTATGTTACTGCCATCTATAAAAACAAATATGTAGGTATATCACATTGGTATTATATTATTATACGTGAAATTGTGGATTGATCACGTGTCAATTGTCATTTTGAAACGATAGCACCAATACAAAAAAGTACAAGTTTACTTATCTAACAGATCGTGTAACTAATCCTGATGTGCTGATATATGAGTCTGCATTTTGACATTTTGATGGATAGATTTTGTATTATTATTTATTTATTTAATTATCAGTTAAAGAAACAATACATACAAATTCACAATTATAAGTAGCAAAAGAAAACCACTAAGGTTTGTACAATGCTACAGTTGACATTCCATAGTTTCATAGTTCAGTTGGTAAATCAATTTTTATACAATGCATTTTAATAATTTAATGTTTTCAATAGATCACAGCTAAAAAACACTGCTCTGAAGTAGTGTTATGTTCCCGTGCTAATGGTAAGGTAGGTGAATGAATACGGTAACCGTTTACCATCAGGTGGGCCTTGTTTGCCGACCTGATCATAATCGATGGCTCCTAAGTATACTGAGTCAACTCTACTTTTAATAACTTTATTTTTTTGTTACATAGGTAGATAGGAAATGAAGTAAATGTTATTAATATCTTAAAAAATGAAATTATCAAAAGTTGTTAGTTGACTCAGTATACTTAGGAGCCATCGATATTTAAAAGAAGTATTGGTACTCACAGCGGCGAGCCCGTGCTCTCCGGCGGCAGCGGCGCGTGTTGCGAGGTCGGCGACGGGCGCGGCCAGCGGCACGCCAGTTGCGCGATCGTCGCGCAACCGCCGCAGCGCCGCCTCCGCCTCCGACCACATGCCCTCGCCCGAGCCGCACAGCTGGATCACGTGCGACAGCGCCGTCGCCGACAACCTGATGATACAACGTTATTGTAACATCTGAAGTAACTTGTTCTAATACCACAAATATGCCCATCTTAATATATATAAATCTCGTGTCACAATGTTTGTCCGCGATGAACTCTTAAACTACTTAACCGATTTTAATCAAATTTGCACACCGTGTGCAGTTTGATCCAACTTGAAAGATAGGGTATATTTTGTTTTAATATATGTAATTATTATATTAAAAAAAAAAAATAAGGCGATACGAAGTTTGCCAGGTCAGCTAGTTTTTTATATGTTTTTCCGCCTTATGCGGTAAATACATATGCCTATGTATTTACCGGATAACAAAATAATTCAAAATTAAAATTTCAAGGGCGTTTTTTATTTTTATATTAATTTATACTTGACACTGGCAGAATGTCGCTAATGGCGATCGTATGCTAAAAATAAAAGAAGAAGAACAAGAAGATCTGAAGTAACAGTCTGTGAAATTGACCGTTGGGAATGATTTCATCTTCTACATGGATATAGAAGGGATGGACTCGAGTGAAAGGAGAAGGAAAGAATTGTACTTTAAAGTAAGATTCATAATTATTTTTCCAAAAAATGTATAAAAATTCGTGAAAATTAATGACCAAGACAGTTCTTGTCATAAGTCTTTATAGGTACTTATACCGTATTACATATTAAAAACTATACATATGCAATTACGTTTATTATACTGAAATTGAATTGAAAAAAATAACAATTTAAAGTACACACGAAATTTTTAATTGTAATCTCTAGATTTTGATCTTGCATTAACCGTTAATAATTCGAAGAGAATTTGACTTTTAGGATTTGGTAAATTATTTTATATGTTACTAGCTGACCCGGCGAACTTCGTATCGCCTAACACAAACTTTATCGTATGATATTAAAGTTCAAATTGACTTTTAAGTATTATCACAAATCTTTTGTATGGGAGTATAGAAAAGTGTTGTTTTTAGACTTTTTCAGGAAATTTAATTTTTTTTTTAGATTTTTTCTCTCCGTAAGAACCATCCTCGTACTTCAAGGAATATTTAAAAAAAAGAATAAGCGAAATCGGTCCAACCGTTCTCGAGTTTTGCGCTTAGCAACACATTCAGCGACTCATTTTTATATTATAGATTAATTAATCATATTACATTGATTTAAAAATAAATAAATTGGTATTTGCTTAGCAAAAATATGTTTCAAAACTAGTTAAGATTTCTGATACCATCATAATTAAAATTATTATAGAACAGTTATTCGAAAAGTAGCTTCGGATTATCTATACTTTATACCAAAAATTTTAGACTTAAAAAGAGTAGGAATTAAAACAAATACTGAGATAGGGCACAGCAGGATATATCTTGCTTAAATACTGGAGCATCTCGTCTGGAAAAATATCTCATCCTTACAAAAGATCACAATTAAAAAATATTGCTCTCAAGTAGACTTGGGTTTCTGTGATGAGTAAGAAGGCCAGAGCTCTTGGGGAGTGTCCGACTCGAGAGTAGACTACGGTAACCGCTTACATACATAAATACGACATATAAGCACTTATATTTCTTACTTTTGTACAGGTGTTCGGCTATCGTCATTCTCTTCCCGTTCTTCAAGCATCTGACCATACTTCAAGATATCCGCTGCGACGCCTCTGATTTTCGCTTTCACGTCCTCTTCTACACGCCACAAGTGTAAAATAACATAAGAAATATACAATTCACAAAAGACAAAATTAGAAATAATTTAAAAAATTACTTTTACTTTAAAATAGTAGATTATGACGAAAATTGTGTTATATTAATGTGGTTTAAATCAAGCACGCATTTTACCCAATTAAATATTACTTTAAATTGTAGAAAATATTCTTTGGATTAAAAAAATTAGCAACCCTTAATCCTAGTATTAGATTCATCTTCTCGCGCCAACACCTTTAATAACTGAGGTAGGGCATAGCAAGAAATTTCCTGCTCAAAATATGTAGCAGCCCGTTTGGGGGAGCACCTCGACTTACAGAAGATCACAGCTAAAAAACACTGTTTTCATGCAGTATTGTGTTCCTGTTGGTGAGTAAGGTGACCAGAGCTCCTGGGGGGAATTTATTCTATCATCAATAGTTTTGGTGCACACGATGTAAAGAATAATTTAGGTATTTTTTATAGCTTCCCAACTTTGAAAGATGGGATGGGACGGGGCCGGCAACGCGCCGGACCGCCGGACACCACGAGCTGCGCCCACGCCGCCGCCAGCCGCTCGCCCGCCACTGGTGTTGCAGACGTCTATAAGCCACGGCGCTAGCACCAGCACTGACCCTGCAGCTCGGCGCAGCGCACGAGCGCGGCCAGCAGGCGCTCCACGAGGCGCGCGCGGCTCGCCAGGCCGGACACCACGAGCTGCGCCCACGCCGCCGCCAGCCGCTCGCCCGCGCCCGCCACCTCCAGCGTCTTTATTATCTGTGGCAACGCACGGGTTGCGGCTCGTCCGTAATATGTTCGCACAAAGGGGCATTCGCATTCAGCCTGTAACCTCCTGCTGTCGGGCATAGGCCTCCGCCACGCTGCCCCATTGCGGGGTGGTGTATGTTCCCTACTATGAGAAACAATCGCTATCAGGTATGATGAAGACCGGGACCGACGGCTTAACGTGCTCTCCGAGGCACGGTGAGGCGACCCACATACAAGGACAGACAACCAAACCGGAAAGGAATATTTGTACAAATACAAATATTCATCCTGAGCGGGAATCGAACACGTAAACTGTTTTTTCCACAGCTTGACAGTACTTAATTTTTATTAATGACGATGATTGTCCCCACATACTTAAAAGCCTATCTTACTGCTATATAGGGTAAGATTCCAGGCATCATTTGTTATGACGTAATATTTCTTGGGGGTACTGTGTGGCTACGGTACTAAAGAATATAGCCACCCCCTCTTTTCCCGTGGGTGTCGTAAGAGGCGACTATGGGATAACATAGTTCCGCTACCACCTTGGAACTTAAAAAGCCGACCGATGGCAGGATAACCATCCAAATGCTGGCTTTGAAATACACAGGCCGAAGACGGGCAACAGCGTTGTCGGTGCGACAAAGCCAGTACCGCGATCACCAATCCGCCTGCCCAGCGTGGTGACTATGGGCAAAACACATGAGTTCACGTTATTTTTGGCGTAAACTTGTAGAGGCCTATGTCCAGCAGTGGAGTGTATAGGCTGTAATGATGATGATGATTTCTTGGGGGGCCGATATAGCTGTGACATAGCGTGACAAAGGAGGAGGGAGGTGTCCAAAATAGTAAAGTTTTACGTGACACATATTTTATGAACGGTCTCTTATCAAAATATCGAAAACGTGCGAACGTGGTAAGCCATATTGAAAAAAGAAATATTTTTTAATAAACTAAGCGACGTATACATTGTCAGTTACGTTGAAGTCTATAACTCCATCTCACCCATGTGAGAGTACCGTGATATACTATAATCTACAATCTTCTATGATAATACGTGGGCGCCGATCACTTTTATTATTAGTCGAATAGATCTCAAAATGAACGCACTCCGGTAAAAACTTTTATTAAAGCCTGATCTATACTGTTAAGAAAATAAGATAGGTGTGGGGTGCTTGAGATCTTCCTATAACTCTACATATAACAATATCGCACAAGTTAAAACTCCCAAAAATTTTAAGGAATTATGTATCAAGATTAATACGCCCACATAAAATATTAATTCATATCCTTGTATTGTCTTGCTTGGAAATACGGCTTTTTGCGATTCGGTAAAATTTTGTATTTTTTATTTTACAGTCATTTTTCAGCGGACATGTTTTGTAGTGGAGACCGCGTCTTGGCAAATGCAGTGTGGGATGTCCTCCGGCCCGCTGGACCGACGATCTACGTAAGACTGCCGGTGTAGGCTGGACGAGGATTGCGGAAACGGTTTTCCGTATGTCTGGTGCGAACTTGGAGAAGCCTATGTCCAGCAGTGGACTGCAATAGGCTGAACTGATGATGATGATGAAACATTTTTTTTATAATTTTGTTGAACTTACCTCCTCCATGACTGATGGTTCAGGAACATAAACGTTTGGTACTAAAATATCCAACAACTCTGTCGTTCTTTCAAATGGCGCGTATCTAAAATTATTAAATATCAATTATATTAGAGTTAGTATTTGAATCACTTGGAAATTCAATTCATTTTCTAAATACATTTTTTTTTTAATTTCAAATATACATATTTACTAGAAATAAAATATCAAATCACTAGAAACCTGTCAACACCGAATGGAAAGAAGCATTCTCAACATAAAATTAAAAGATAAAATTAGTTTAAAAACAATCAGAAAACGAACTAAGATTAAAGATATAAAATACCAAATTAAACAACTGAAATGGAAATGGGCTGGACACATAACAAGAAGTAGGACAGAAAAGTGGACAAACGAAGTAACGGAATGGTGCCCTAGATATAATAAGAGAAGTAAAGGCAGACAGTATAGAAGGTGGGAGGATGATATCAAGGAGGTAGCAGGACCATGCTGGATGAGGATAGCAAGAGATCAATCGTTGTGGAGAACACTTGGGGAGGCCTATGCCAAAGAGCAAGACAATCACAAAACCGGTGTCTAATACAAATAATAAAATTAATTACGTTGCTTTCATAAACAACCAATTTAGTATTAGTAAGTAGTACATAAGTAGTGATAAGATGAAATGTAACGTATAAGATTGTTAATAAAGGCTTTTTTATTATTATTATTATTATTATACATATTTACAAAGAAAATTTTAAAGAAATTTTTTAACCACCCAAGGCAAGAACATTGGTTAGGTACATTATTATAAGTACTTAAATAATTTCATTAAATTAATAAAATTAACTACAATCAAGAATTTTTGCACATATGTCATTTTGTAACAAAACATTAGTTAAATAGTACTGAAATGTTTTTTTATTAAAAACTTCAATCACATCAAAATACTATCTATTACATATATTTTACTAGATAAATTTCCATAGAAGTAAAATTTACATACCTGCAGGCAACAGTAACAAAATGCCTGTAATATATACTTTCTTTGTATGCATCTCCAACTAGTTTATAATTGTCATCTTTCATTAGTAACTTGTGTAACCTCTCTGCTAAATTTATATCCTAAAAAGATGATATATAATTATTAAAGATTGTAATGGAAGAAAAAATTATCTGACCATAGAGCACATAAATGAATGAAAAAAGTGAGAACCGATTCTAAATTTTTTTTTTATTACTTCTGTTTATAAAGGAATATGATGGTTTATGCTATGAAAAGGAATATAAAGGGCTAAAGTACTAAAGGAGATGCGTATTGCGTGTTTATTTAAACCGCAAACAGATAGATAACTGAACTTTCAAAATACGTGTGTTATTTATAAATTCGTAACGAAATACTTAAAGTTTTGATCAGTTACAAAAATATATACCTGCAAGTGGTTACTACAAACTCCCATTGCTGTTATGAAAAAGTTTGTATCAACAGCGTCTGTAGGTTTCAAAGATTCTCTATTTTCTAGATCCGTTATTATTGATGTTAATATATCAATTTTTGGTCCTTCTGTAATAATAATATTATTTCATTTAACATAGAAGTGCACTAATCAAAAAAATTTGCTACAAGCATTTATGTTCCGTAATTTCTCATTTATATTTTTTCAGATAATACTTTTGCAGACATAGCTAAAGTATACAGATTTTTTTTTAATTGAAAATGACAAAAACATCGTAAAAGTGCCTTATTTTATTTTAGTATCTGATGTATGATTATTTTAAACGACCCCTAGATGAGGCTGTTATACAGATTTTTTCTTTTTATATTCAAGAATTATTATTAAACATAATAAAAATAACAGTTGTTCATAAACTGAAATAAAGAATGATAATTTCAGTGGGTTATTAAAACGGAGTTGAGTATTTTCCACTCTTTCTTATTTCATATAAGGCTAAATGGCACATTTTCAAAATTACTGTATAGTCAATTGATAAGAAGAAAAAATATAAAAACATACTCACGCTCCTTACAAAATAAACACAATAAGTAGTAGTAAGCAGAGAGACTCGGTTCAATGCCTAGTTGCTTAAAGTCTGCGACTATTTGTAGTGCAACTGTTTGTAACACCTTCCCACTTCCCCACGCTGATAACGATTTTAGACATGCATTGAGAGTTCCTGAATTTGGAGATAATCCCTAAAAAATAGAAGTATAGATGATGATTTTATCTATTTGGAATGTTAAATATTGTAACACCAATAAGGGATTAGCAATAGCAATATCATTTTATTATGTACCAAAATAATTGTCATTACCCATATAGTAATTACTCATATAGCGTATTTATTATATGGCGATACAAATTATAAATATAAACCTAATTTAGAAAATAATAAATAAATAGTAACTTTTTGAAGGAAAACTTCTTTACGCACTTTTTACTTGGGGAGTAAGTTGGTTATTGCGTAACGAGAGCGTTATGAAAAGTGTGATCGGGCGAGGCGAACGGAAGTTGAGAGGGAGATATAACTTAGTGGAGGTAGAAAGGGAGATAGTAAGTTTTACTTCAGTCGAGTGGTATAAAAAAAGAACACTCATAAAAAAAACACACTCGTTTTCTTCTGATAAACATTAAATAGTAAGACATTTAAAAATGAGAACATATAAAAAAATAAGGGACATGAAGCTTTTAGTGTACTTTTCTTTGATAGTCTTAAAACTATTAAATTTAATAGTTTGATGTGTATCACTACAGAATAACAATGATATTAAATAATTTATCTGTGTGTAGGTATGTGTGTGTGTGTATGTGTGTGTCATAAATAAGTTATTTCACCTGTTCATTCATTTCTAGTAGTAAGCTTTTTAAAGCGTCAATACGCAATGTGACTCCTTCCTTCAGGAAACCAATGCATCCTAACAAAGCATTATATACGTTTGTGGAAAGGGGTATGCCATTCTCTTTTGCCTCTTGGGCCAAGGTATGAGCTCGTTCAGCCTAAAAATGTATTTATAATTAATAAAAAATTGACTACACATTTATAAAATTTGTTTAAATTTTCAATCGTTTTTGAAAATTAGCTATTTTTATTTATTCATTCAAGATCAAATAATCAATTTTTTAATCTAGTTAATTATAGATCTATATGGGACAAGTAATAATACAACGTAGGTAGACGAAAAAATACTCAAGTAAATACGCGTTATCAAAAATTACCACCACTCCACATGATAAGCATCAGCTTTCGATTAAATTAAAAATCATCAAAATTGGTACACCCAGTAAAAAGTTATGCGGTATAATACAACGTAGGTCGACGAAAAAATAGTCAAGTAAAAACGCATTATTAGATATAACTCGAAAAGTAGTTATTAGATTTCAAAAAAATTTTAATGGTACTAAATGACACGCACCACCTTTCGATTAAAATTTTTTTTGTCGAAATCGGTCCATCCTGTCAAAAGTTCTGAAGTAACATACTGTTACGTGTTAGGGTTCGAAGGATTTGGAGAGAAAGACCTGCTGACTCTTTTGGAGACTTTATTTACTAGCACTAGGTCCAACACAAAGCACTAGGTTCAACCACTAAGCACTAATGATGTTCTAAGTCGTAGTCAATGTCGTAGGTTTCGCTGGTGCCACTCTTGATCACTAGTTTTCACTTTGAAATCGCCTCGAAGATCGCTTAAACTGAACTGAACTCGCTCGCCTCCCTGCGGCTATTTATATCGGCCGAGACGAGGCCCAGACCATTCTGGAAAGTTCGCGCATGTACCCGGTTTTCGAAACTATACTTCTATTTAGTTCCACCGTAGTTCCTCTAGCGCCATCTAGTATTGAGTAGAGGGTTTCATGCTGTCTCTGTCTTTGTGTGGTTTCAATGGTTGCCGCTAGATGGCCGGTCCTGTATCGGGATTCAAGTGCCTCCATCAAGTCTTGGAACCCATTTCCTGTATGTGGCAGTGCTTCCAGAACCGACAAAGCTTGCCCTCTGAGCGCAACAGTGACAGCGGTCAGGCATTGTTTTTCCGTCCATCCGTTGGCAGTAATAACAGTCTGGAATTGTCGACGATAAGCGTTCCACGAAGCAGTGCCGTCGTATGGACGCACTTTCACTTTTGTCCTTGCGCCACTCCGGTAGTTCCACTAGATATCGCAACTCCCGTGGTTTCAAGGCGCACTAATTTCTTCTGTAGTTCAGCGAGGCCGGTTTTCACATTTTCAACATACAATCCTAACCTGGTAACTCGTTCTTCCACTACGTCGACATCTTTTCGAAGCTTAGTCACCGCGTCACTAACATCCTTTATAGCTCAAAGCGTTTTTTCTTGGAACTCTTTTTGTTGCTCTTGTAATTCTTGCAAAGCACCACGAATTTCAGCCTTTTGTTGCTCTTGTTATTCTTGCAATTTGGAACTTGTTTGCTCTTGTAATTCTTGCAATTAGAAACTTATTTGCTCTTGTGATTCTTGCAAAGCACTACGAATTTCAGCCTTTTGTTGCTATTGTGATTCTTGCAATTTGAAACTTGTTTTGTCTTGTGATTCTTGCAAAGCACTAAGAATTTCAGCCCTGTGAAGCTCCATTAATTTAATTAAACTTACTAATTGAAGAGCCACTTGAGGGTCTGTAGAAGCTACGGTGTCGCTGTTGGGCGTGGTAAGGTGGGCGGATTAAGTGGGCGTGGCCTGAGCCTGAGTAGGCGGGACCTGAGCCCGAATGGACGGGGGCCTGATTCCGAGTAGGCGGGGCTTGACACAAAGTAGGCGGGGCTTGACTCAAAGTAGGCGGGGCTTGACGCAAAGTAGGCGGCGTCTAAGCCTGAGTGGGCGGGGTCTAAGCCCGAATGGGCGGGGCCTGAGTCCGAGTAGGCGGGGCCTGAGGGCGTGGTCAGTGGGCGGGGCATGATAGGCGGGGTGTGAGAGGGGCATGATAGGCGGGGTGTGGGCGGGGCTTGGCGCACGGTGGGTGTGGCCTCCGCAGCTCGTTGTGCCCTTGTCCTTACGTCCTCCTTGAAGTCTTTTCTCGGAGTCAATGGCATCTCCAAATCTCACTTCCGACACCAGTTGTTACGTGTTAGGGTTCGAAGGATTTGGAGAGAAAGACCTGCTGACTCTTTTGGAGACTTTATTTACTAGCACTAGGTCCAACACAAAGCACTAACAATGTCCTAAGTTTTAGCCAATGTCGTAGGTTTTGCTGGTGCCACTCTTGATCACTAGTTTTCACTTTGAAGTTGCCTCGAAGATCGCTCAAACTGAACTGAACTCGCTCGCCTCCCTGCGGCTATTTATATCGGCCGAGACGAGGCCCAGACCATTCTGGAAAGTTCGCGCATGTACCCGGTTTTTGAGACTATACTTCTAGTATTGAGTAAAGGGTTTCATGCTGTCTCTGTCTTTGTGTGCTTTCAATGGTTGCCGCTAGATGGCGCCAGTTTCTTTGTGTGTTCGCAACAATACATTAAAAAAAAATTAAATAAAAATACAGTCGAATTGAGAATCTCCTCCTTTTTGGAAGTCGGTTAAAAAATTATATAGTAGGAATTGATTATAAAATTTATAATTTTTAATTTACTTGTTAAGTTTATAAAAAATTAATGTTTTTTACCTGAAAATATTTAGCCATGCCCTGAATAATAGCACAATATGCCTCTGGTGTCTTAGGATCCATCGCTGCAAAAATCTTATCAGCCAGTCCACCCAATCTATAAAGAACAAAAAAATTATTTTAAAAAATAAAAAATTATTTTAATAGTAATTGTTACATGAAGCAAATAAAATTTATTATTTTTTTTTTTGGCCTAAATAAAGAATAAATTTTAATATGTGGTAATAAAATGAATTTTTTTTTAAATAAATGTCAACCATATTATGGCTACAAAAAAATTTGAAGCGAAAGGGTGGGTTTTTCATGGGAATACTACTGTTTCACTTGCAAGCGAATAAAAAAAATCTTTTTTAGGTATGTCGCAAACAAAATTTTTAGTAACATTGATGTGAAAATATTTGAAATTTTGTAATAAAAAATATAAATCCATACTTCCAAGTAGCAGCGTGTCTTTCTTTTGTGGCTGCAGAAAACCATCTCTCTTCAAGCCATTCCATTGAAATAGGTTCCTTTTCATTGTAAAAGCACAGAAGTTGCAGAAATGATAGTTTTAATTTGTCACTTATATTGGCCTCCCCACCAAGGAGTTCGAAAACTTTAATTGCATCTTCTAGTAGTGCATTTTCTATTGTGTATTTTAAATCATCTTCTGTTACCTTCAAGTTAAAAAAAAATAATATGAAGAAAATTACTTTGTTAGGATGGATGAACTTTTTATAATATAAAATTTGATAGTTTTAATATAAAAATTGTACACATACACCTATCACATACACAAAAATTTAGGTCTTTGAGATGAAATTGCATTTTTAAAATGGCTAAAGATTCTAAGTAATACATCTTATTAAAAATAAACTTTATTTGAATGTATCATTAATGTATATTTAAAGTCAATAGTACAATTTTTTTTTTTAATTTAATGTATGTTGCCAGCATCAAATCAATCAATTGAAAAATAAGCGCTTAAGAATAGTAATGCTACTTACCTTACTTTCATCATTATATATAGGTTTAGGAGCAAATGCTGGTATTTTTGGATCAGCGTTGAAGTATGGCTCTTTCATTTTCATTGGTGGGTCCCATTCTCTTATTGTGAAAAGATCTGCATGTTCGTCTCTGATCCAAGCAGCTGCTTTTCTTCCTGCCTCCGCAGACAGAGCATAGGATCGTTTACGGAAGTTTGATAGAGGGATTAGAAATGGATCATCATGGTACCTAAAAATTAATTTATTATTATTGTAAATATTAATTTATTAAAAATGAAACATCCAAACAAGTACACTTGATTGTTTGACTGTGCTTATCAGTGGATTTATATATTACATGATTAAAAAAAAAACATGTAAAGATAGACGTAGCAGATAAAGCACAGTCTATTAAACCAAAATAGTAAGCATAAATGAAGACAAAACTGAACAAGTTGTCTTATATAGACGAAAATAAATAGGAAAATACTTGTATTTGAATGTGTAAAATTTGGTTACTTGTAATGTGCCGCTGTAGGATCGTTTCCAACGGTTGCCGCAAGTGCCTGTAAGATGTCAGTCGGGCCTCTTGGTATACGAGGCGGCGGTGAAATACCATCAGTTGAGGTACTCGTTTGTGGCAGCTTTTGACCTTCTAATGATGACAATGAGCGACACACATTCGCGAGCCTGGACCACTGCCTATTATTTAAAATAAATATTAATGTTTAAAATTTTCATAAAAATAAACTTAATAGTAAATTAGAAAATAAAATTTACCATGTATACCTTGACATAACAACGTTTGAATACATTTGAATTACTAACGGAAAATAGTATTATAATGATATTTCTGTGATAATTTTTCTAATTTGAAGTTTTGTATTGTAAGAACAACATAACCTCTTATACCTCACTTTAACTCAGTTATTGTCCATTGACAATTTTGACAATGAATGTCATAATACTGTCAAATCGAACGTCAATGGATACAGAAAATACCAAAGGCTGTATGGATTATAGTCCTTTGCCTTTCCCTATTGGGGATAAATTTTAAAACAACAGAAAATACCAAAAATATTGTAAATAAATTATTATATAAAAATATTGTAATAAATAAGTGATTGTTCTATCATAGTGTAGTTGTAAATAAATTATTAATAATATTCTTGTTTATGTATATAGTATATTTAGTGCTTGTGTTGTTTTAGGTTCATAGTTTGATATATAATACCTACTATTTTGGCAGTCTTCAAAATTCTACTGAGGTTGCTACCTCTAATTCACCGACCAATCTCCGTCGTGTCTTCTCCATCTTACGTGACATTGGCGAAATCATCTGTGCTATTCGGCACTAGTGAAAGCCATTAATTCTAAATTAATAATAATACAGAAAATACCGTATCCCGTACCCACGAAACCATGGCACGAAACAGAAAAAAAAAAATGGAAAAAAACTAGTTCTTCCTATTCCGTGTAGGTATCTTATGCTGTTCTTACTAATTTCGAACCGAAAATATTTTGATCGTACTCGATTCTTCATGATATTATATAAATCGATTCTACGATATAATCCATTTTAAATTTCCATGTTTTCTTTTGAAGAGAATTGGAACAGAACTAAGTTGAACAGAAGCGAGTTGGTAAATAATTATACAATTATACAATCTAGAATAACGAGCGCTAGTAGGTGTGTAATGTGTTATAATAAATTATAAGTGGGACAGACGGCTTAATGTGTTTTCTGAAAAATGTTTAAAAAATATATCGATTGACTCTTTATTTTTGTACTAAGAATAAAATTTAAAATATTTTTTAAGAAAGTGTAGTGGGGGATCAGGGATGACATCAAGAGATGCAGGTAGGGCAAGATGACATCATAAAGACACGAGGACCGGAAAGGGAAGAAGGCAATAAAAGAGGGACTCTGCGTAGTATAATGTTTATTCTAGCGAGATTAATACAAAGTCGTATTTAAACTTTACTTAGACTTTCTGAGAGCAGCCGGTCAAAAGGCACAGTAAGGACACTCAATGAAGAGCCTGCGCGAATTAAACGCTAGAGACTAGTGTACCACCAGAAGTCCCTTTCATCATTTTGTCAAATATATTCATTCTTCCGTCTAACATTGATAGCGTAATGTGAATGATGTCAGCACCATCTAGTGTCGAGTGCGTTACTTATTTTATTTTTATTTCATTTTATCAATAACAATGTCATCTTATTTTTATCAGGTTTGTTGCTACTTAAACCAATCAATCAATCAACTACATTGTTACTTTAATGTCAAGTTTTAGCTTTGTGTGCTTAGAAAGTGAACTTGATTAACCAACTTTACGAAACTTTGTAGTGAAATAATTAGTCTAATGAAAACGATATATATATATACATAATAAAGCTGAGCCAAATTAAGCCTCGACCTCCTTTTGATTTTGAGCGATAGAGTGGTAGGTAGGACTGAGGTTGTCATTCAGTTACTCGCATGTGCGAGTATATCCAAAACGCATATAACAACGCTCTGGTGTAGTGGTGCGAGTAATCACCTAAAACACCGGCGGTTTGCGGGTTCGATTCCCGCTCGAGAAGGACATTAATATTTGTGCAAATATTCCTTTCCAGTTTAGATGTCTGTCTTTGTGGGTCTCTCTAGCGTGCCTCGGAGAGCACGTTAATCCGTAGGTCCCGGTTGTTATCATAAATACTTGGAACACATGCGCCAACCCTAGTGGAGCAGCGTAGTAGATTAAGCTCCAATCCTTCTTCTACATGGAGAATGAGGTGTATGGCCAGCACTGGGATGTTACAGACTAGACTAGAACTAACTACTAGACAGAAAAAAGTTATTATAAAATGTATGCTTCAAGTTTTATTTTTTGCTTAGAAAGACTATGACTAAGCTTGATGAATAATATTTCGACCGCACGATTGATTTCAATAGTAATAATTGTATTTGCTCGCAAACGAAAAAAGCCGACTTCAATTACATCGACAAGTAATACAACGTAAGTAGACGAAAAAAGTTAGCAAACGCACTTATCGTCACTATGATTTTCGTGGGTTTCCCTCGATTTTACTGGGATTCCATCATCAGATCCTGGTTTTCTTATCATGGTACCACACTTGGAATATCTTTCCTACAAAAATCGATTTCTTATTTTTCTAACAAAAAAGAATCATCAAAATCGGTTCATAAGCGACGAAGTTATCCCCGAACATAGATAAATATATATATATCGGTCGAATTGAGTAACCTCCTTTTTTAAAGTTGGTTAAAAAAAGTAATTCCTAAATTTCGTTGCGGCTGTACAAGCACGAGAGAAGCCGAACACAGGGAACAGCCAACTGGTATAGCTACATTTTTTTTCGATAAACATACATATAAACAATACATATATAAATAAATATATATATTAAACCCAGACTCGGGGTGGAAATCGAATCCACGAACCCCGGAGCAGAAAGCAGGGTCACCACAAACTGGGCCAGTGGGCTAGTCAACGCGAAGTCTGTAGAGCTCGAAGGATGTTGAAAACTAGAATGATAATTATTCGTCATAAAACCTATTTTTTTGTCAAACAGTCCCGGATTTATTGACCGGTCAATGATATGATAGTTTGAAAAAAATATGACAAAATCAATAGTTTTCACTAGTAATACACTCATCAGTTATTGAAATTTTATATTTTCTTTCAATTATGAATTCTAGACAAATAAGTAAAAGGTATATATACCGTATACACTAACTTATACAAAACCAATTAGCTCCTTGTAAAACCCCTTTTGAAAAAAGCTATTAAATTATAATTAAAATATGTTTTTATGTTTATATTATCCATAGGATTACAAATATCTTTAAACTCAGTTATCTATAAATGCGAATAAATGTTTTTACTCCAACATGACAAACGCTTTGCACGTACCTTCTCACAATGATGCTGTATGATAACAAAAGCAAATAATACCATATCTTGAATTATGTGAATGACGCATTTGACATATTTTACATTAAAACCGTAATAAACTGTTAAGATACTATTTAAATAATACGAAAACTTTCGTGAACACTGCGCTAATTTTTATGACAAGGATTCAAAACCACAAAACAACAATCACGTCGGTACGAATAATTACAAAGTAGAATTAATCATACGTTTATTATAATATTAAAAGCAATTATATAAATAAACATTCCATATTGTGTGTATGCACTTTTATACAGGCAGATAGCATTATTCGATATACCCGTAGATTGATCGTCGGACCCCTGTAGAACATTCGGCGATTCTGTTGCAAACTCACATTTAAATAACGTTTCATTTACACAAATACTTTCTTGTGAACTGAAAATTGTTTCCGCCGGACAATGTATAAGTCTTGCAGTTGTTATATTGTTGAGGTCTTTTACACAGGCGATATACGATTTGCAGTGTTCACTTGAAGGGTCGATGTAATCGCCTTCAAGCGTGCAATTGTGATTAGGCAGGCACTGATAACTAGTCACGTTAGTGCACTGGTTTTCTATATGACTATAAACGGTCTTTTCTGGACAGAGAAGATCATACTTTGTCAAACTTGTAGCTCCGCTAATGCACATTGGTAGCCTCGGCAATCTGTATTCATATTGTTAGGGAATCTGCCTCTTGTAGTGCATTCCATGACAGAGTCAGTGCCATGATAAACTGTCTGAAATATAAAAATAGATTTAAATGTATTAAATTTTAAGAAGCTATGTAACCTATTTAATTTTCTGATTTAAAAGTAGATTTCGTATGCAAAGTAGCCTAACTTTTACAAATTTCTACAGTAACAAACCGTTGCGACACTATTGCTATTTCTTTGCAAGCATACAAAAATGAATGCCATTAAAAATTGAGCAACAGTAATTATACTTACAAAAAGAAGGATTAGAATCCGTATGAACATTTTAATTTTTTTTTTTTTTTATATATTAAATTGATAATATATTTTTTTTACTCAAGATACTGTTACTCTTACTCCAATACTCTTCATATCACGGACAAGATAAAAGCAGAAACTGAGAAAATATTGTTAACGCTAGAGCCTTATTATGTTATTAGGGAGGTACTTTTGAATTGTATAAGTCAATGTCGATAATTGTTTCATAGCAAATACGGAATAGGTATAGTATATGTAAATGTAGGTATATCTATGTATTTTAATAGTACAAAATGTTTTATCATATTTTATATATTAAAATTATAGTTTATTTGAAAGTTAACTTCAAAATAGAAAAAGAATATAATCATCAAAATTTTTGTTGAGTAAATAAATTTAATTTTAAAACGATATCGTTATGTAAATTCTTCTTGCCAATTACCTGAATCTCAACCTTTTTTATTATTATAACATATATAGCGCCTTTTTTTTAAATATAATAATTATATATCGAAATAAAATATAGTCTATCTTTCAAGTTGGATCAAACTGTACATGTGTGCAAATTTGGTTAAAATCGGTTAAGTAGTTTAGGGAGTCCATCGCGGACAAACAACGGGACACGAAATTTATATATTAAGATATTTTAAGATTTATACATATATTAAGATATTTAATATACAGCTTTTAAATGAAATTACAGTAACGTTTTTATGTAACGATAAACAAACGGACATCACTATGTACATAGTCGAAAGATAAGTGATTTTATTGTTTAAATAGTAAAGACTCGTGTTTTATCGTGAGCTCTAGATGAGTGATAATAGCGTTTTAATAATAACTAGAGTCACCATAATAATAATAATATATGTACAAAATATAAATAAGGCATCGCCCATATTTGATTTTAATCGCAAAGATCAGCAAGAGATTAGAATTGTTTTTAAATTACAAATGCTATTGTTTTGTATTATTTATTATTTTAAATTAAAAATTCTGAAAATCGTAACTTAACCTTAGTTTCGTAACCAAAGGATGGAGTCGCAAGTTTATAATATAATAATTTCGTTGCCTGTCTACCTATTACGGTGCGGTATCTTTAGAATATTAGACAGACAGATTTTTGGAATATTCATAAAAATATATTGGCGTTACTACGAATACGTCTTCGGTGTGACATAGCCAGCCACAGAGTTCACGCCATTTTTGGTGCTAACTTGTGGAGGCCTTATAGGCCTGGCCTATGTCCAGCAGTGAACTGCGATAGGCTGAAGTGACTATCAATACAAGAAGACAAGAACAATTTATTCATAGAAGAAAAGGTATTTTTGGTCAAAATATTGTATGATGACCTTCGTTTGCGAATCCGATATACGCTTATTCAGTTTTTTTGCATGCAAATACTCGTGATAATGTATTTTTTAATCCTACAAAAACACAATTAGATACTGTTTGTTAAATCAACAATACAATATTAGGGTTTGTTCAGTTATTTTCTCATGTTCGTAAATGATAATTAGTTAAGATTTCGTTGTAACAAATTGTAAATTTGTTTTTAATCTTGTTTAGCGCACTAGTGTTATCATATTTATATTTATAATTAAACATATTATTAAAAATTATAATATGTGGAAACTATTATAAAATTTAAAGTATGTTTTTAAAGTTTCATTTGGAAATTCTTAAATATGAATAGCGTCTTGAGAACGTAGATGTCAATACTTACATATTTAATCTTATTTAGAGTTTAAAGTTGTTAGTTTTTTGTAATTATTTATACGAAAAAGTTTGAGAACGTTTATCGAGGAAGATTTAATAGCACCTGTCTATGTAAAACACGTCATTAAGTTTTATAATTATTTAAAGTAGTGTACAATACGTGAAACCACACAGTTTGTTTTATACGCTGGTTCTTAATCTTCAGTGAGGTAGTTATTCTTTGACAAAATGTCTGCTTTGCTACGGACTACGGAATACAAATTATTTGAGGGTAAAATCTGGAGTATTTTTTATTTAGTGTAATTAAAAAGAATTTTATAGGTCGATTCGTTGGTAGCCGACGATATTTGCCTTTTCTATCGAACTTTACAATAGATTGTGTTTGCTGGTAAACGGAAAAACACCAGTTTAATTTTAAAAGCACAATTTACACCGACAAATTATACAACATAGGTAGTAAAAAATAGTCAATTAAATAGGCACTATTAAGGATGACTCAAAAAGTACTTGATCAATTCAGATCTCGATCAAATTTTATTGGAACTAAACGACAAGCATCAGATTTCGATTAAAAAAATCAGTAAACCCAGTAAAAAGTTGACCATACAGAAAAAATAGGTACAATCGAATTGCGAGCCTTGTACTTTTATTGAAGTCGGCTAAAAATATAAAAACACTGAATAAAACTGAACGGAACAAGAGTCTAATGATACAGCGTGAGTGATCACAATGCACCCAGCCAAACCTCTTTGGGTGCTTCCATGAACCATCAGTGGTCCACGGATGACCTCTGGTCTAGTGAAATGATATAGTAATAAAAGTAAGTACAAATAAAATAGTCTTTTTACTTCTTTGGATAAACTAAAAAAAACTGTTCACAAACAATGTTTACGAAACTAAATTCCAAATAAGTACCATATATAAAATTCGTTAATTTTAAAACATTATTTTTATGACCTAACATGCATTATACATTTCCATAACTGTACAATTCTTGTTATTTGATTGAGTACATTTAGCAGTCTGGTCATACGTTTGAATCAGCAATCACTACCATATTTTCTTACTTCTTCTTCTTTCGGTTGAAATGGCTTTCAATAGTGCCAAATGAGCACAGATGATTTCGCGAATGTCACGGAGAATACCATATTTTCTATTAAGGCCATGATTAGGTTTCTTCGACGTCCACTAATTTCGCTTTTATCAAGCACTACTAAGACGATCCACAGCATTGGACAAGACTACATGATTGAAAAAAAATTGTGAAAACAACAACAATTGATATTAACAGTCTAATTCACTTTTGTTTGAAAAGGACCTCGCACGTTGCAAGGTAGGTTTGGTGTTGCATGTTTCGAAGATACTGCTTTGTGTCACGATTAAGCGTGTAAGATCCCACTGCTGGGTATAGACCTCTTTCTCCATGTAGGAGAAGGATTAGAGTTTAATCCACCACGCTGCCCCACTGAGGGTTGGCGGATATGTTCCTGATTAAGAGTAGCGATCGCTATCGATATTTATGATAATAACCGGGGCTAGCAGCTTAACGTGCTCTCCGAGGCACGGTGACGAGATATCCAAGCCGGGAAGAAATATTTGTTTACTTTTAGCCTGGTACTTGGTTGTATTCTTACCTAATAATTGCGCTTATGAATTTATTGTTAAACGACTTCAAAAAAGTAGTAGGTTGCTCAATTCGACCGTATATAACTTCGTCGTTTAAGAAACAATTTTATTAATTTTTTTTTGCTGGAAAGGTGATATCCCAAGTGTTGTACCGTGATAAGGAAACCAGGATCTGATGATGGGATCCCAGAAAAATTAAAGGGAATCCTCGAAAATCGTAGTGACGACTAGTGCGATTATAAGTAAATTTTTTTCGTCTACTTCCGTTGCATTACTTGTCGATGTAATTGAAGTCGGTTTTTTTCGTTTGCTAGCACTAAACACAATTATTCAGCTTTCCTCTTTTGTCAATTTTACCCATATTTGGATCTTGTTACCGATATTGATAGTCCATTAATATTATTTGTCACTCAGTAAGATAGCAAACTTCTTCTCAGTGTACATGAATATTGGATTCCACATACATAATTCAGTAGTCAAACTCTACGTTTTGTTATGCCAGTTTATACATATTAAATTAAATTAAAAAAAAAAAAAAAAAAACTTAGACTAGACCTCGAATATTGTAGACAGTACTATAATAATATTGAATGGATTGGATAGTAAAATTTTGCATTAAGGACTATGAAACAAAGTTACCGTATTTTTTGTGTTTATGTATTAATAAAAACTAGCTATACTCGTGCGAATAATTCGTACTAAATAGGTATAATAATTATTACTTTACAAAATTCCAAAAAGTATTTATACGTGAGTTGATTTGAAATTGAACAAAACATTTACCGAGAATCAATTATGTTGACGTTGTTTCAAAATTAAAGCCGTCAGATTACCGAGCGTCAATTATGTTGACGTTGTTTCAAAATTAAAGCCGTCAGATGGCAGCATTGCTGTATTGTGTGTGACTCTGAATATATAATTTTAATAATTAATAAATTTACAAAAACAAAAGCAATAATAATTATTTTACTTGTTTATGCCGGTACAGCAAGCAATTATCTATAAAATGTTATATAATTTATGTGGAGTAATTGTGAGGTATTTTCTAAAAAGGGAGGCAAACATCTTAATCTTAGCGTATTAATATATACTAACAATACCCGTTTGAATAATTCGAACTAAATAAGTAAAAAAATTACCGACCGTCAATCATGTTGACGTTGTTTCAAAATGAATGCCGTCATATACATAATTTATTATTTTACAAAAACAAAAGCAATAATAGTTTTTTTTTTTATTGTGAATGCCGGTAGAGCAAGCAATTATCTATAAAATGATATATAATTTATGTTGAGTGATTATGACTTTTTTTCTAAAAAGGGAGGCAAACATAACCTTAACGTATTAATATGTACGTTAAGAATTAGTGAGGAAAATTCTTTTCGTATAAATTATATGGTTCTTCAGTTTGAAGTGTCGTTGAAAGTCATTAACTTAATCCGAGCTGCTTAGAGAGGATATAAAATTTATTCTTTGTGGTATAAAAGACTTATCATTTTCTACTTTTATTGAGTCTGTGAAAATGGAGGGTAACCTTTGCATTACGATATTCGTTGTAAGTATTGTAAAATAAATTCATAGAAGATACATTTTAAAATTTTATATCCATTAAATTTTCTTGCAAGTCTATCATAAACTTTATACCGTTTCTTTATTAGGTTGTCTGCCTTGTATGGCAAGCACAGGCACAAACACAAGGAGTCAACTGCGCGCAAACTGGCGCAGGCCGTTTCGCAGATCCGGCCGATACAACATGCAGAAATTACACCCTCTGCGTTGCCCTCAACAACGTTACAGGTCAATTTTTATCGTATAATTATGTCTGTCCTACAACGTCGCTGTTCAATCCGCTGACACATCAGTGTACAACAAATTACGTTTGCAACGCAAACGCCGTACCACCAAATACTGCTACTTGCACTGCGGAAGGTTTTATCGCCAATCCGAATTCCGCAGATTGCACAAGTTTCATTCAGTGCGTTATACAAAATGGGGTTATGACTCAATTTCCTCAGACCTGCCCACAAGGCACCTTTTATAACCCTGCAACTACATTGTGTGAAGGAAATTATGTGTGTCCCGTTAATTGTGTCAATGCTGGTAGATTTCCAGATCCCACAAGTACGGATTGTTCAAATTATTTCTTGTGTGCAGCAGCAGCTAACGGCGTATTGACACGGTACTCTTATACTTGTCCCGGAACATCATTGTTTAATCCAAATACCGGAATATGTTCATCAACTTATATATGTCCACAGTAAATGTTGAGATGGTTTACTTTGCCGAAACTAAAATAGGTTTGTGAGCATTAAAATTGATTTATGTTATTCAAAAATAAAGCATTGAGCATTAATTTTTGTTTAATTTCATAAAGTTGTCAGTTATGATGTTTTTTATGTTTTAAATTAAATGCTACATGACTAATAAAACGAATAATAAAATGTTTACAATAGAATAATCTAGTGTATAGTAACGTCTACAGATTAACTAGTATTATATCATTTTATTATCACGATGAAGTGTAATTTGAGATAATCCGGATGTTAATTGTGTCGGCAATCGTCATCGACGCTTTTGAGGCACTCCGTTTAAGAGCCATTTCACAATTTTACGCTCTGCAAGTTTAGGTAAATTTGGTCGCATCGCGCGAGTCGTACGAGCCGCGCGATCTTTGTGCTAGTACGTATAGTGTGACAACCAAAAGACCATCGTGATCATTTTCTGATGTATAATAAAAATTATAACTATGGTATAAAATGTTTTTTACATAATTAATTTGTCAAAAATTTCAAGTATGTTATATAACAACAGTCAATAAATTTAAAATAAAATTAAAAAAATCAATTTTATGAAACAATTTTTTTAAATTGATTTAGTTTTTTCAGTTTACGAATGAATCTAATATTTACGATATGAATAAAATAGCATTTAATGACATCGACACCGACAAACATATTAATTAACAAATAACAAGACAAACAGATTGAAATGCCAAAAAAGAAAATTAAATTATACATTTGTTTACAGAAATTATCATTATATTATTTTACAGTCATTTTCGTAATATGTTTATTTTATTTATATTTTATCATGAAAGTATCAAATGCGTTTTATCCGCTATAACAACAGGCGCTTGGCGCGTGTGAGCGAAAGAGACGGCTGCGCAGAATTTGGCGTGGACCTTACCTCTAAGAGCGCTAGCGCTCGACTGATTTACCGGGCTTGATGCGTGGCAATATATACTATCTTTTTATTATTTAATATAAAATGTATTAAAAAAAAATAATTACATCTTTTAATTATTTTTTTTTGTATTCCTTAATGATGTAAGTTTACTTTGATGAAGATAGTTCGTTAAAATTTCTTAGTTTTCTAAGAGAAATATCGCTTTTAAAATTGTACTTATTTGGAAAATATTCGTAACTTTAAATTTTTTTTATCGTTTAAAAGAGATACAAATGGAATAAAAATCTATGATAGTGGACAACAAAATTATATTCCACATATTATGATATTTTTTTAAAATGGTTTCAACGTAGAGGTTATTGAAAAGTAGGACTTCAAAGTATACATTGCGACCGTTTACCCAGGGAGGAGGCTGATGAAAAGGTTAATAATTTTATACACATAATATAAATCAAAATTCTGATCTGACTATGGACTACAACAAAGGTTGCTCTATTATATTTCAAGAATATAAATTACATTATTGCATCCAACACTGAGATTAACGACGTCAAAATATTACAATTTCGCGGATTGTTACCGATTTTTGTGAAATGGCTCTTAACGAATTTGTTAACCTAATTAAGTGTTGTAAATTATACCTAATGCTGATCGATTGATCATGCTGTGTCATACCTATAGCTTCGGTTAACCGGATTCATTTTCTGAAGCTTGTGTTGTTTGTAATAAAACCAATTTTGGCTTAAATTTGAATCAATAATATCCAAGCCAACCTGGCGAACTTGGTACCGCCATATTTTGTGTCTTGAATATAATAATTATATATATATATATATACTAGCTGTGCGCGCGACTTCGTCCGCGTGGAATAGTGACTTTGGACAGCATTTTTTCGATATATCTTCTGGTTTATTTTGGATATCGGAATAGCTCTAATATTTTATCTCTTGTAGCAAACTTATAAAATGTTCACGCTAATCTTACATATTTCAACATACAAACTTTCATCCTCTATTCCCTATTGTTATTTTACACCCTCGAGGACAAAACTTTTACGAAATTTCAATGTCATAATTTATTTATATCGAATCAGCCTAAAAAATGTTTCAATCCTCTCGTTCAGTCCGCTCTAAAAATGTTAAAACTTCCCTGAGGAAACTTCCATACAACTTTTCATCCCCACATTGTACCCCTTTTTTGGTATTAAAAAGTAGGCTATGTCCTTTCTCAGCTCTAGACTATCTGTCGCGCCCTATAAAGAACCTACCTGCCAAATTTCAAGTTCGTAGCTGTTATAGTTTCGGAGATTTCGTCATGAATGAGTGACCTTTCGCTTTTATATATATATATATATATATATATATATATATATATCTATATATATATGTATATCGAAATAAAATATAGCATATTTTTCAAGTTGGATCAAACTGCACACGGTGTGTAAATCTGATTAAAATCGGTTGAGGAGTTTAGGAGTTCATCGTGGACAAACGTACATATATTAAGATTGATGGAATCAGGCCAGCGCTATTAGAAAAAAACAATATTAATTACAGCGCTAATATATTTATTTTTGGTTTTTTGCGATATCATATAATTTTGAATAGTCAAAACTGGAAAATGTTCAACGGGTGAATCATTTATGATAAAATAGGGTCAAGTACAAATTTTTATTACTCTTTTAATTTTTAGGCCATATATCTAATAAGAAGTTAATCTAATTCATTAGGATAAAATTGGGTAAAGGTAAGAAAATAGGCAAAATTGTATTGTTTAGAAACTTGTTAATCTATGTAAATAAAAATGAATTGCTAAGCGCATAACTCGAGAATGGCTCGACCGATTCGGGTAATTTTATTTTTTTGTATGTTCCTTATGGCCCACGAAAGGTTTTAATACTAAAAAAATAAAAAAAATAAATAAACAAAAACTTAAAAAAGTCTGGATCGATTTTGACCTGACTTTCACTGGCAGATAGCTGATGTAATAAAGAGTAACTTAGGCTACTTTTATATTAGAAATTTATTTGTTTAATAAGTCTGTGAACTGAACAATGACTTTTTTGTTAAATTCTACGCCGGCGAAGTCGCGGGCACAGCTAGTATAAAGATATAAATTATCGTATTCCGAAACAATGCTCATATTTTTTCTTGAATAATTTTAAGTTATATATTAAGGCGAAAGCATACTATTACTTTTATAATTTTATATCACCTACATTTCGATATAATTTGAGTGAATAAAACGATGGGACTCGCTTTACGTTATCTTTGAAGTTTAATTAATGATAATGCACTCAAATAAAACCTCGGAAGAGAAGAGCTTCACTTCAATTTCCATTTTACTATTCGATTACAAGTCTAAAAAATATTGAGTAACCTTTACATCTTATGTTAAATTACCCGTAATAAAAACTGTTTGTGATAATGAACATAAAAACTAATGTAAAACATTTTTTTGATTACATCGTTTCTTTCGATTAACATTACTATAAAACACATTTTCTTTTATTGCATTATTCACTTCAAAAACTAATTTTGAAGCTAATTTCCTGGCTGTTTTTAAATTTTGTTGTAGTTTTATTCGTCTGGAATCTTTGTCTGTTTCAAGTACATCAAAGACGAGCGGTTTCGTTGAATACAAGTCCTCCGGAGTTTTTGGTTTATTCATTGTAGCGTAATAGTTTCTAAAATAATGTTCACGAGCCTTCTTTATATATGCAGATGGTATTTTTGACTTCATGTACTTTTTGTCACCAACGGTAACACTAGGAGTATTGTAGTAGTCTATTCCAATTGATCTTTTATCGTTGTTTGTAAACACGTTATCGATATTACTTTTCATGTGAAACCTAGGCTTGTATTGTTCGTAGTCAGGAAAGCTGGTCACGATGTACGAAGTTTCGTTGATGCGATCAACTTGAAATGTTTTTACTGAGTTCGTGAACGTTAGACCGGTTAGTATCCACTGCGTAAATAAAACATATTTTGTCTTGAGAATAATCATTTAATAAAAATATACAAATTTGTTTGGACACGACATTGACATTTTGACAATGGCCAACATTTGTGCAACATAAAACAAATAAAGATAATAATTAAATGCATTAATTTGTCATGTTAAAAAAACTAAAAAAAAAACCTTACATGTACTTAATATTATTTATGTTGTTATATTTATTGAATAACTAAAAGTTAAATAATTTGTGTTGGTATATTTATGATTACAGATAAAAAGTAAGTTGGCTTAAATTTTCTAATAATTTCAGTTTATAAAAACGTCAATCAATCATCAATCATTACAGCCTATACAGTCCACTGCTGGACATAGGCCTCCACAAGTTGACGCCAAAAATAACGTGAACTCGTGTGTTTTGCCCATAGTCACCACGCTGGGCAGGCGGGTTGGTGACCGCAGTACTGGCTTTGTCGCACCGAAGACGCTGCTGCCCGTCTTCGGCCTGTGTATTTCAAAGCCAGCAGTTGGATGGTTATCCCGCCATCGGTCGGCTTCTTAAGTTCCAAGGTGGTTGTGGAACCTTGTTATCCCTTAGTCGCCTCTTACGACACCCACGGGAAGAGAGGGAGTGGCTAAATTCTTTAGTGCCGTAGCCACACAGCAAAACGTACTCGTATAAAAATATCTTAAACTAGTTTAAAGTGATTAACTACGTACGAATAGAAAACTAAATTCGTGTTTCTGGTTCAATATATTAATAGATCCGATTTCCGGAAAACATAAATATTCTTACGACTTTGATCACGCATTCCGAAGATAAATTGCATACGATAAGTATTATTTAGTAAAATGTAAATCAAACTACACAATACACTACGAAACTCTTTTTGCGGGATATAAACAGTTATAGTAATTAAATGAAGTTTCAATTCAATCAGTTTAATAGTTTTTGCGTGAAAAACTAACCAACCTCCGTCCTTCCGAACAAACTTTCGCGTTTATAATATCATAGTAGGAGGACATTACATGCATTTAATCAAGTATCTGCTTTAATTATCTGACAATAAGAGTTGATTTAAATTAAGATTATAATTATGTACAATTTGCCAGGGAAGAGTCTGAGAATGCTCCCGATAGTGCCATTGTATTTGCTGCCACTTACACGATTTTTAATCGTTACTTCCGCAAATGCACAGAGAAAGTCATCGAGTGGAACTGTTATGTTACAAATATACTTAGTTATAATGTTTAACTTTTTTATTTTTTTCTTCAATGGTTGTAATAACGCTTTGTATCATACTTCCCGTCTAAATGGTAATTAAAGCCGATTCCTAGAGGGAAGTATCCTGTTATTCTGATATAGAGCTCCTTTTTTATAGTCCAGAACAAGTGGGCTTTGATTTTAGTTATATTTTTTTGTACTTTTTTATATTTAAAACTGTAAATTGTATTTATTTCTTATATGAACAATAAAATACCTACTTTTATCTTTATTTAATGCGCCGTTAAATGTGATATTAAGCTATAGTATTGTGAAATTGTCATCCTTGACCAAATACACACAATATTCTGTATCTTTTGTGAAAATAAAGATAATTTCACTTTTTATTTTAGTGTTAAAGGGTAAAAAAAAAGTAAACTTATATTTTGTTAAAGATGTTAAGAAGTTAGGAAGCTAAGAAATAAAAATTAGTAATTCACTATTATGAAAATTTTTATTTGATAATTTGTTGACGTAAATATTTCACAGGTATTTTTAAAACCACTATTAATTTTTTCGCAGTAACACATAAAAGTTTAGCGTAAATTTAATTCATATTTTATTATTAACTTTTATTAAGTACGAAACGTAGGTAATGTATATTAATTTCGACTCTACGCGTTTTCTTTGCCTGTTTAATTTGTTATCGTGTGATATACGCTTTCACTTGCGTGTCTTTGCTAGCCCGGTAATCGATTCCCATAGCTTTAGCTTATTTTAAGGAAAGCAGTTAGGAGTTGAACCCCTTGCATATTTATTTATTTGCGCATGCATTATTTTTGTGTCTTCTGTGACAAAAGATACAAAAATCATCATTTTAAAGGTGAGCAAAAAAAAAGATAAATAATAATCTTTTTTTGTGAACTAAGTGTGTAAATGTTAAGCATATTTATATCTATATTTATTTGTGTATACAACTACTATTTTAGTTTGTAAGCTGACAAAAAAGAGGATATTTTGACGTTTTTCATATTGCTTTTCTCATTAATAATGGGAAATAATAATCTGCAGAGCAAGAAAAAGCTATGTAGCGAATGATCTGACACTCTGACTAGTGGAATACTCGAGTCATTTCCGTTTGAGTTAAATCATTAATCATTACATAATGTCATCTAGGCCCACTGTGTAATTTACTATTGATTAGCTTACGTGGATAGAAATTACAGCCTGTGTCGATAATAGATTTCTATTTCTATGATTTTGCTTCATAGTGATAGGTTTTTGACACAGTTCCTATGGAATTCATTTCAAAATTCTATCTCTACTAAGTTAAAGTATAGATATATTGTATTGTGTATAGGTAGACTGTAGTGAAAACGAGTACTGTCAATATACATGTATATAAAAGGCAATGGGCAGACTGACAGATCAACTCACAGTCAATAATTAGAGGTTTTGAAATTTTTTGTGTTTAAAAATTTAAAAAAAGATGTCCAATTTTGTATCAATAGGAAATTTTTCTTAGTACCAAAGTTACTAGATATTAAACGATGCGAACAATAGCTTCTTAACACAATTTTTGTTTACTACTCCAAATAATGAATGAGTTGGATAGCATTAAATATGATGCAACTCGCGGGCAACATTTATTTACTAATAAGTGCATATGTAGGTAATATATGCGACAGTTAGCGATTGTATCACAATCGGAAATGGGATTAGATTTGGTTTGTGGTCCGTGTTACATGTTTTTTTACACATTTACGTGAGTGAAAAGCAATTATTACGTGTAACATACATATGAGAATTTATAAATTTCTGTACATGTGCTTATGTAATGTGATTTTTAATACATTTGTATTATAATATATAGTTACATATAGCTATATATTATACGTACTTGCGATATGATTTCTAATGAGTTATCGTAATTAGTTTTGCTGTAAAACACAAATCTTATTATCCTTTAAACACTCATAGTTAATACAAGCCATGTGTTGATAAATCATTTTATAAAATCTATTAAAAGTAATAATTGTTATAAGTCGGTCAACTGAAGACAATAATAATAATTTATGAATATATAAACGATTTCTTTAATAGTACCAAGATGTGTTTCTATTTTAATTTACCCAGTTATCGACTCTTACCGTCCATCGCAGATAAGCTTTCTAGGCCATGACAAAGCACTTCCACGGTTTTGCGTATATTTGCAATACTTTCGACGGCCGGTCACATACCATACGTACAGTCTTGTTTACAGCTCATGCAAATGGAATAATAACAAAGCAAACGTGCATGATTTGCTAAATAAATGGCATTTTCCTTTTTCGGTATATAGTCAGTGAATTTTGCAATGGATGAAATAACACAAAATTAACATGTTAATAATGTCAATCAGTCTTTCGTCTCTCTTATTTATGTTCTTTTGTGTTTATTTAAATATAACGACGACCTGGATTATTTTTGATACACTTTTCTATTTATTATTTTTTATACATAAAAGATACAGTTTATTATATATCAATAAATGCTTCAATCATTCATTACAGCCTATACAGTCCACTGCTGGACATAGGCCTCCACAAGTTTACGCCAAAATTAATGTGAACTCATGTGTTTTACCCATAGTCACCACGCTGGGCAGGCGGGTTGGTGACCGCAGTATTGGCTTTGTCGCACCGAAGACGCTGCTACCCGTCTTCGGCCTGTGTATTTCAAAGCCAGCAGTTGGATGGTTATCCCGCCATCGGTCGGCTTCTTAAGTTCCAAGGTGGTTGTGGAACCTTGTTATCCCTTAGTCGCCTCTTACGACACCCACGGGAAGAGAGGGGGTGGCTAAATTCTATAGTGCCGTAGCCACACAGCACAAAATGCTTATATGATTTAAAAAATCAAAAAGGATCATGAAAATAAACAACCGAGTTTTTAAATTCAAAGAACCGTAACATTGAATACAGTATAATGTTTTCCGCTTAAAAGTTAAAGAATATCTTTTAGTACCTATGTAGATAAAATAATGTAATATACCTACTCCTTATTAGGTGGCATTATGTTTGTGTTGGCAGTGATAGATAGGTAGGTGTTTGCCAAAAATGCAGATGTAATCCAATTTCGTAATATGAAACAACATAATTTTACTCAACCAAAGAAAATGTATGGCCAAAAGTAAAAGTTTCTTAATGGGACGTGATCGGAATTATAGGTGATTGCGAAAGCCATCTGTTTAGTAAATACGTTGTGCTTCGAAATTTTACAATTTCACTGAATTGCTACTCAACAACTTGAATACAAACTTGGATTACGTATTTATATTCTGTGCCGTTTATATGTACGAGTGTGTTGGGATGGACAATGGTGACAAGTAAATTGGTGATTCATTTTTTTACAAAATAATTATCTAAATATACCTATATTTAAATTAGTAGCCGACCTAAATTGAGTTAAGATAATATAATTACGCATAGGAGAAATATTTAGTAGTATTAAATTGACATGATGGTTTTTGATTTGTTTGTTTTGTAAAATTTCAATTCTTTGCAAAAAAAATATGTACAAACATTTTTAAGACGAGCAAACTATTATTATAAAGTAATAATACCTAATATAAGTCTTTAAGTATTCAAATTCTTATTGCTAATATTTATTACATTTCTAGCTTTTAATATTTATTATTCAATAATATTAATAGATTAGTTTTAAGAAACACAAAAATATCGCTCTCAGACTAAACATATAAGGAAATCATAAGTCATATTCACAGTGTAAGTTTTTATTACACCATACAATATTTAAAACCAACATAATTTCTGAGACCGATCTAAAGACGCCGAAAAATCATATTTCTCGCACGGGGATCCGATAAAAAGTAATAATAATAAATGTCGATTACACGGCTGTCAAATATTTGTGATCAATGAATCTAAATCGTGACTTACGGTTATCGATGGACAGTTTTACTATTAGAAAATTAAATCCATTTAATACACAAATCCAAAAGGTGTTGAACTTTACCAAGTATATTTTAATAAAAGGATCGTTGTAACAGAATATATAACGTATATAGTATATAACAGCCTTTATAAATTTACTGTAGACATTTTTTTATACTTTGTAATTTTAACTTAGCTATCTTTATACAAATAATTGTGTCTTGTCTGGGTGTTTGTCTTTCTGAGCGGGAAGACCACTGGGCTTTGCTATTATTATTCTTGGTAGAGAATTTGCCCACCAACTAGCAATGAACCAAATCAAATCCTCCTGTTTGGATAAGTACCTGATAATGATCAATAAACATGATGAAAATATCAGCTATGGAGCGCCGTGAGGGATCAGGATTTAACCCTGCTAACTTCTAAGCAGTTTTTTTAACTCTTAGTAAGGAAATCTAGACCATAATTTTGTAATGAGAAAAGCAGAGTATTATTCTATCATGGAGTGTAATTTATATGGGTTCCTGTGGCCGTCAAAGGTGAAATAAAAAAACGTGGTAGTAAAATAATCGTCTTTGCTCGCAAACGTAAAAAATAATCGACTTCAGTTACGTTGATCAGTTATACAACGTAGTTGACGAAAAAATAGTCAAGTTAATACGTTTTATCAAAGACCAGCTTCTGCCCGCGACTTTGTTCGCGTGGAACAGTTTATTTGGGCTATCTAGGGAAGCTGTCAAAAAGGAAAAAAACCCGATTTTGAAACATTTTTCATTGGTGTTCCGCTCCTATTGGTCTTAGCGTGATGATATATAGCCTATAGCCTTTATCGATAAATGAACTATCTAACACTGAAAGAATTTTTAAAATCGGACCAGTAGTTCCTGAGATTAGCGCGTTCAAACAAACAAACAAACAAATAAACTCTTCAGCTTTATTATATTAGTACAGATTACTGAAAAAGTATTCGCCACATCCCCATCAAATAAATGAATTCACAAACCAAGCATAAGCTTTTGATTAAAATAATAATCATCAAAATTGATCTACCCAGTAAAAAGTTGTGGTATACAACGTAGGTCGACCAAAAAATAGTAAAGTAAATACATATTATTATATAAAGCTCGAAAAGTACAATACAATACAACTACAAATACTCTTTATTGTACACTATCAGAGAAAAATATTTATGCCGAAAAAGAAAATATAGACATGTACAAAAGGCGGTCTTATCGCTAAAAGAGCAGATAATCGTAAATATACATACATATACGTATTACATATACGTATATACTCAAATATATATAAACATAATATATAAAAAATATATAAATACAAATATACATACGACAGAAGAGAGGAAGGACCGGCTAAAGTCATTGTCAATAATATACATTCATTTGCTGTAAATTAATTTATAAACTTATAGTATATTTATAAACTTATAACGTAAACATAAAGTACTTGTCACAGCTCGATAAAATTTAAAAATGACAAAGCTTTTCCATTAAAAAAGAACGTTCTGAGGTAAGATATATGTATAAAAAACAGACGAATTGAGAACCACCTACTTTTTTGGAAGTCGGTCAAAAAAGAAAAATATAAGCCCTTAAAAACTGATTTTAAAATAAATTAGAATTTAAATCCGCGATTTAAATCCGTGATTTAAATCCGCGATTGTGCTGTGTGGCTACGGCACTAAAGAATTTAGCCACCCCCTCTCTTCCCGTGGGTGTCGTAAGAGGCGACTAAGGGATAACAAGGTTCCACAACCACCTTGGAACTTAAGAAGCCGACCGATGGCGGGATAACCATCCAACTGCTGGCTTTGAAATACACAGGCCGAAGACGGGCAGCAGCGTCTTCGGTGCGACAAAGCCAGTACTGCGGTCACCAACCCGCCTGCCCAGCGTGGTGACTATGGGCAAAACACATGAGTTCACGTTATTTTTGGCGTAAACTTGTGGAGGCCTATGTCCAGCAGTGGACTGTATAGGCTGTAATGATGAATGATTAAATCCGCGAGCGCCATTGGCTGGCCATCTCGGCCGTTCATTATGATATTATTAAAATTAATTTGTGTTTTCTTTACTTCTATGACAAGATTGATGATGGTGGTTAAATCATTCATTAAATTGAATTACGTTTTATATAAAGAAAATTGCAAGAAGTAAATAGGGGTTTATAATATTTTCTTGGCCTATAGGAAATGAAAACTTTTACCTATTTATTAAACGAAGTACACATTTTTAACTCTTCATTCATCACTTTAGTCTATCGCAGTCAACGCCTGGACATAGGCCTCCACAAGTTCGCGCCAAAAATGGCGCGAACTCATAGTCACCACGCTGGGCAGGCGGGTTGGTGACCGCAGGGCTGGCTTTGTCGCACCGAAGACGCTGCTACCCGTCTTCAGCCTGTGTATTTCAAAGCCAGCAGTTGGATGGCTATCCCGCCATCGGTCAGCTTTTTAAGTTCCAAAATGGTAGTGGAACTGTGTTATCCCTTAGTCGCCTCTTACGACAAACACGGGAAGAGAGGGGGTGGCTATATTATTTACTGCCGTAACCACACATCATATAATCTTGATTATATTTTTTTAATAATAACTTCACGCATTTACCAATTCCTTCCTATTCACTCGAGGAAAAGTATTAATTAGTATTCTGTTATTCTCTATCTATAAATCATTTTTATATACTGTATGTTTTTCATAATTCCTTACTTTCGTGCTAGTGAATGTTGATACTATGTATTATACGCCTACCGATTTCATTAAAAATGTTCAGTCATTTTGTTAAGAACTATTAAAACTAATTTTAATGAAAGTCCTATGATATGTCGTGTCATATGATATTTCCTGAACGGGCGTTTACCTACTAGAAGTAATATTATTGGACGATTGTGGCTACTATTCAACTCCTGACATAGCGAGATGTTTTACAGCCTATAGACTTATTCAATTAAGAGGCTTCTTATTTGTAAAAAAAAAAGAACTTCATGACATATGTTTTGTGATTAGCGCGCAGTTAATAAGTTTAATAAAACAGACAGATTCTTTACTGTTATTGTAAATGGTAATAAATTGGATACCTATAACTGTTGTAATTAAATAAATCTGACAGTACCCTTATTTAGCACAAGAGATGATTTGTAGTGACACATTTCTCTTTAAAAATGTTTGACTAATTTCGTAAGGGTGCAGTCTAACAAATAAAGATAGTTTATCTCGGGCATTTTAAAGATGGATTTGAAAAGCAACAAAAAATCCCTTTGACTGGACCGCGCATTCTTTTCATTCTGGTCAATCACATCACTATTGTGCTGGTGCAAGTGAATCTATGATTTTGATTGAGGTTCTTACAATTTATTTTGATTATGGTATATAAAGATTTACTAAATACTTAAATATTTATATTAAATTTTTATAATCAATAAATTTCTAGATCAGCTGTAGGTTATGAAATAAATAGCTAGAAAGTCAGACACAATTGGTTATAATTATTTTTATGTAATAAGCTCTGATCCTTTTCCTACGTGGGGAAAGAGCTATGCCCAGTTGTGGGATGTTACAAGCTGAAGCGTAGCGCGTATTTTTTATGTGTAAATATCTGAAGCATTTGTTTAAATGACAACACAATAACTTTATTATAACGTCGTTTGAAATTTATCAGTTATTAATAGTATTATTGAATTTATAAGTCACTTATGTGGGTGCAAATTTTATTAATGTTAAAAATTATATTAGCTGTACCCTGAGCTACTTTTTTTTTGGTCGTACCAACTCAGAAACCTTTGTGGGCTCATGCACGACACTGCTGAAGATCATGACGTGATCAAATGTTACGATTCTATAAAGGACATACAGACAAACATTCATTTATATATATAGATTACTGGTATCAAAACTCATATATTTTTTATTACATTATACTGAATTTTCTTAAACTTTTATTTAACACTCGATCTCTATTTATTCTAATAGAACATATATTTAAATTATTGATCATCACTATATTTAAATTATACAGGGTTACTTTCATTTTACCTGTTATATGGCTATTTATATTATTAAATAGAAAGCTATTTTATTTAATTATCACGTGAAAATGATTATATTCTATTAAGTAAATTACTTTAGTGATTTTCTGATGTTGTTATCAAACAGCTACATCTCTATTTTATACTCAACAATTCTCTAAACGCGTGCTAGTATAAAAACAGAACCTTTTTTATTTTTATAGACGGTAGATGTTGGGGGTCGTAATTTGTAATTACATCATGTTCGAAGAAATGGGTCAGCAGGTATAAACTCCCGCTCTATCGTACGCGCGTCGTGACTGCGCTCATTCGCTTTTTGCCCACCTTTCGACTCGCGCGCAGCCTCCTCTATTGTTCACTCGAGCATTTCTCTCACGTGGGAACCTTTGACTTTTTCGTGCTTTACCAGAACGCCTGTACCTCTGCAACTCCGGGAGCGGTAACACGTTAAGAGTCGACTGTGAGTGATCGTGTTTATATCATGTGATATGAAAACTGGAGTGCAGTATTTGTAACGCTGGATTCGTAATAAGTGATATTTGAGTGATGATCAAACAGACTAAGTGATTATTCTACGTATATATTAGATAATCGGAGACAATGGCGACTGCGCCGGTGAGTTTTTGTTGACCTTACTTCGATGAACTTTTGATGAAGCTTAGATAAGCTCGCCCCTTACACACTTTTTATCTTAAAAGTGTTATTTTGAGCTTTTTTTTTAAATATTCACTTAAGTAAATGACATATACATTTTATAAATAGTAACAAGGAACCAAATATCCTATCTCGTAATGGTTTCAAATTAGAATTTCTTAAAAATTCTACTTACACTATTTTTCAAGTTAATCTTATAATTATTTTAAAATCCGCTAAAGTAGTATAATAACTTTCAATTTTTTTGACACAAATAAAATACTCTTAACTTTTTATGGGACATAAATTTCTTCTGACTATGACATATATAAAATTTTATCGTTTATAAATACCTGACATGGTGTCGCCATCACTCAAGAGTCGCTATTCAAATCCTTTTAAAGCTATACGTTAAGTACATTTTTTCCAAAGAGGCTTATATCGGGTTCCATTTAGAGTTTTAAAAGTAGGGTTCTAAATTTTATCGATAGAAAATGTGTTTCCGTCTTTAAACTATACTTAACTTAAGAATGATAAAAAGCTAAAAGAAACTAAAAAGTTTAAGTTGAAATGTGTCATTAAAGTGAATCAAAACAAAGTTGTCATTGAACACTTGAATGTCAGGCAAGTTAATTGTTGTGTGTACGGTGAGAAATCAGGTTAACATTTAAAATCAAACAGACGCACATTTTGCTTTTTCTCGGGTAAATTTTTTGAATTACTGATAAGTAAGCGGTTAAATAAACACGTAGAGCTTGCTTAGGGGAAAACTAATGGATCATCACGCTTTAGGTTACGAAACCTTTGTCGTGTGGATGATTCGACGAAATTTCATCGCGTTTCGTGATTGTGTTTTGACACTAGCACGAGAGAAATTTGACAAGCTGCAACATTTATTTGCTTTTGAACAGAAGAAGTTAAGTTTGTATTCATTTTAAACAAGGAAAATTAAGACACGCGTTTTACAATAATAACGTGTCCAGTGATATGAGGAAGTTCACGTGTATTGTTTAGAAATTGAAAGTGTTTGTAGTGTACTGTCGGTAAAAGTTAGTTATATTAAAATTCCATTTAAAATCACATTAAAAACACTATTAAATAAACGTGCAAATTGAAATTTTATTCAAAAATCTAAAGAGAATTAAAATGCATATTACTTATTCTAAAATATGAAATAGTTAATTCGGTGGACAGAATATAATTATTATTTATGAAATTGGATCAAGATGAGCGTAATTTATGATGATGACGACTTTTAATTGTTTTGCGTATTTCATCTGACTGGTATTAATTAATAAATTGTTTTGAAAATTTTTGCCGTGGTTATATCTTTACTGACATGGGATGGTTTAGTGGAACTTATTACAAACTATTATTTACTATTACTCAATTTCTTTTGTAATAGTAACCAAAGCAAGTTAATGTTCTTTGATTAGATCATATCAATCGGAGTCTACTACTTATATTACAGCGCGTGCGCGTATCACTTTCGTTTTCGGCGTTATTGTCCGTATTACTGACGGTTAGGTATGATAATAAATCATATATCATAGTAATATTATTTATTCAAGTAAAACTTCTTTACGCACGCTTGACTTGGGGAGTAAGCTGGTGAATGCGCGACGAGAGCGTTACGAAAAGTGTTATCTGGCGAGGCGAACGGAAGTTGAGAGGGAGATATAAGTTAGTGAAGATAGAAAGTGAGAGAGTTACGTTTCGTAAGTTTTACTTCAGTCGTGTGGTTTAAAGCACACTCGTTTTTACTAATTAATTACTGACATTATAACTAATAGAGGTTTTATCATGTAATCGATACATAATAGACGAAGATAATATTAAGAAAAATAGCCAATAATTTATCTAGGTATACAAATATTAATGAAAAGATTGAGAGAACAAGATTACTATTATATACAAGTATTATATTATTTTTTCTTAGCTTGCCCCGCGACTTTGTCCGCGTGTAATAGGAACAATTCTGTCTTACATGATTTTTGCGAAAGTTTTACTGTTTACGCAGCTCACGCAGCTCAAGTTCTCAAAAGGAAAAAAAAAATCCGATTTTGAAACATTCTTCATTGGTGTTCCGCTGCTCCTATTGGTTTTAGCGTGATGATATTATATCCTTCCTCGATAAATGGGCTATCTAACATTGAAAGAATTTTTCAAATCGTACCTGTAGTTCCTGAGATTACCGCGTTCAAGCAAACAAGCAAACTAACTCTTCAGCTTTATAATATTAATAGTATTCGATTTATATTTAAGCTTTTATCAATAAGAAAGAATCAAATATTTTTTTAGTGAAAATGATTCGTAAAAAATGAAAAACTAAATTTAGTAGTTCATAGATGTATAAATAATAGAATATGCAACCTAAGATTCATAGAAGTAGCCATAAATTTTAATGAAAGAAACTGTAATGGACATCTAGTCAAAAAATCAATTCACATTCATGAGATAATTTATAAGATCTTTTACAGTGAAAAAGAAAGTATTCTTGTCGATATATAATACAAATACTTACATAATTTGTAACATCCTATTCAATAAATACTCAATTACTCCTAAAATGTTCTAATCACGTCTCAATCGTTAACAAGATGGCTCATGACCATATCTCACGGTAATCCGCTAATGTCACTGCACATAATACAATGTCGGTGCTCTTGAACTAATCATTGTTCCATGCAATTGTTACGTCTGGGAATGTGTGCTTCTAAAGTTGTGAAAGCGTATTTTCTCACCTATCACTATAAAGCAATGTCGAGGTGCTTATTTCGTAAAATAATCCCACGAGTGGTGTAATTGTGCTGTTGATTGAATGAAAATATCCACTTTACCTTTGCATTTCGAAGAAGATAAGATGTCTCCATCGTTTGGAATTATTATAAGGTATAAAATTTAGTCCTGAGATAGTCTACTGGATCTGGAAACATCGGTCGATTGGTGTAACAAATGTTAAATTTCTTCAAAAAATTCTTCGATTTATTTATTTAGTACCTGGATGGAGCTTTTTTGATAGTTCGTGTTTTTTAGAAATTTTATTTACATACGAATTACATACTGATGAAATATGAATACTAAGAGGCCTTTTACCTATGAAATTGTCGTTTTTGATGAAATAAGTTAACGCACTTTTTTTCTATTTTTTTTTTAAGTAATTACCCATGGATTCAATACATTTTTGCCAACGTAGTGGTAACTTATTGATGCCTTTCTTGAAAAACTCTGCTGGACGGGAGGCAACAAACTCTTCAAAGGCGTTTTGTACTGCCTCTTGGGTATTGATTTTTTTTCCCGCCAAAAAGTTATATAAATTCTGGAAAAAGTCGAAGTCTGTAGGGGCAAGATCTGGTGAGTACGGTGAATGACGGAGAACTTCCAACCCCAGCTCTTGTATCTTGGAGACCGTCTGCTGTGCAATATGAGGTTGCGCGTTGTCGTGCAGGAGCAGCGGAGCCGAGCGATTGACTAAAGCTGGTTGGAGATGAGCGAGCTTCCCCATTATTGTGTTTAATTCTTCACAGTACATATCTGCAGTAATGCTCATGCCGTTTAGTAAGAAGCTGTGATGAATTACACCGACGCTAGACCACCAAACAGTTACCATCACTTTCTTTTAGGGGTCATTTTTCATTTAGGGAATTGCTTAGGTACTGAACCAGGATCTAACCAACTATCTGAGCATTTGCGATTGCCAAATAGAAACCATTTTTCGTCACAAGTAACAATGCGATTCAATATACCTTCGTTTGTGTGTCTGTTGAGCAGTGCAGGGCATGTGTCGAAGCGTATTTCGCGCTGGCGTTCCTTGGCGTACCTTGCCAATTTAACGCAAATGGATCGATATTGTTTAGTGCTAACTTCGAAAGCTGTTGCAAATTCAGCTGTAGTTTGAGAATCATCAGCCTCCACAATCGCATTAATTGCATTAAATTCGTCATTTTCGACCAACATATTCGGTCGACCACGTGGTTCATTTCTTAGGTCAAAATTTCCGGAACGAAAGCGAGCACACTAATAACGGGTGGTACGATCAAATACAAGAATTGCTCGTTTAAAGGTATTAGAAGTTAAATGACGTTTGATTCAGTGGACGTAGCAATTCGCTTATGTGCTGGCTATTTGGTTCCCGCACATTTTATGCTAGGCGTTTGTGAATGTATTGTAAGTGTTCCCGGATCCCGAGACAGGAACATATAATTTATTTACAATACAACCATACTTGCTGTTTTTTTTGTTGGTTAATGACAAAATAGCCCGGTTTTTAACATTATTTTTTGCAGCTAAAACTTAAAATATTAATTACATAGTATTAAAATTAGCAAAGTGAATGAACGTATAACAATTTTAAAACAATTCTAAATTTAAAAGACAACCAAAGATAATTTGTACTACAAATGCCTTTTCAAATAACACAGGACAGTTTTATGCAATACCTACAACATAATGCGGAAAAGTATGGAATAAGTTCATTTGATGCGTATCGCACGCAAACGATCGCGATAATTGATCACATAAAGTTAAATATAAACGTATTTAGTCGTTCATTTATTCGTCGTCGTCGGTCATTGTTATTCAGTATTTTCACTACCAGATTTACCCAGATTTAAATAGTAATGTATTTAGGTACTTATATCCTTATTGAGAAAGTAAAACAATAGGATCTTATGTGTTTAATATACATTTGTATTTTACACCCGTGTAATAAATAATAGTTAAAAGTAACTAGTGTAGATATGGTTGCAGATCTAGATTTATTTATTACTAGCTGCCAGGACAGACTTCGTTCTGTCAAAAGTTAATAGTAATTATTTTTAAATTTCTTTTTTTTAATATAACCTTCCGTGGGCCTTAAGGAACGTACAAAAAAAATTAAATTAAATGGGTATTTTCCCGACTTTTACCCCAAGAGTTTTTTCAGGGCTCAACCGATTTTCCTTGAACACATTATTTTGTAATGTGCACGTGATGCGCTTTCATTTGAGACCCCACTAGAATATATTTGCAGACATTCGGTTGTTCATCCCCACTTTCACCCCCCCCCCCCCACAACTTTTAAACGACTCAACCGATTTTCATCAAACATATCTAAAAACACTCGCCCGTAACTCACTTTTCATACAAAAAAAAACTAACTTGAAATCGCTTCATCCGTTCGCGAGCTACAGAGTCAGAGACAGACACTTCAAACTTATAACACCCCTCGTTTTGTGTCGGGGGATAAAAATTAAATTAGCCGAATTGGTCGAGCCTTTCTCGAGTTATACCTTACAACGTTCATTTTTATTTATATAGATACAAGAATCATTACATTCTTTTAAAAATAGATCTTCTAGAGTTTTTTACGAAGAATCAAAAAACGTTTATTCTTAGATGTTTAGCACAAATAAAGCAGTGTTAAGGATAATTTCACCATTGTTCTCAGTCACATCAAAGATGATAAAATATTTTTTTTGGGTTGGGTTTTACCATAATATCAAAATATTTGTCTTTTGAATGTTTTTGAATTCTCTGTGATGTAATTGTTATATTGCGTTTAAAAAAATACCATTAGTTGTAAGTTGTAACCTTTCACCTTCTGACATGACGATTATCATAAACGGAATTTCTCTTACACGATTCTGTATTGTCATCACATTTATTTTTATTGAACGAACAAAGCTCATCTATTTGTTGACTACATTAGTAGCCATAAATATTAACGACGGACATTTTCTTTTGTTTACAACATAAGAAATGTTGATTTTAATTTTATAGTTATTTAACGGGCTATAAAATTTGAATTATGCATAATTAGAGTACGAAATTAACTTATTGAACAACTAGCTGTACCCGTGACTTCGTCCGCGTGGAATTTAACAAAATAATTATTGTTCAGTTCGCAGAGTTATAAATTAAATAAATTTCTAAAATAAAAGTAGCCTACGTTACTCCTTATTACATCAGTTATCTGCCAGTGAAAGTCCCGTCAAAATCGGACCAGCTATTTCAGAGATTAGCCAGAACAAACAGACGGACATTATCATCAGTCATCACTTCAGCCTTTCGCAGTCCACTGCTGGACATAGGCCTCCACAAGTTCGCGCCAGAAATAGCGTGAACTCATGAAGTGTTTTGCCCATAGTCAACACGTGCACCGAACACGCTGCTGCCCGTCTTCGGCCTGTGTATTTTAAAGCCAACAGTTAGATGGTTATCCCGCCATTGGTCGGCTTTTTAAGTTCCAAGGTGGTAGTGGAACTATATTATCCCTTAGTCGCTTCTTACGACACCCACGGGAAGAGAGAGGTTGGCTATATTCTTTTATGCCGTAACCACACAGCAGACAGACAGACAAATATGGAAAAAAATGTTATTTTAGTATACGTACTTAGTAAAAATCGGTTACTTTAATATTACAAGTAGACACTCCGATTTCATTTGTATAGATTATGAAAATATACGCTTTTGATGATAATCTGTAACATATGTCAATGTCTACTTACAATTAGATAAATTTCATTATTATTAGTCAAAATAAAATATTGATTTTTTATAACGATGCGTTGGCGCAACGATCACAGCACTGGTTTGTGGCTGTTGCACTGGCAAAGTTCGTTACATTAGCATATATTACTCAGATAGATGACTTTGTTATATTATATTGTATATAAAATAATTGGTCAAAAAAGCGCAAAAATAACCTAAAATAAAAATTGACAAGTGTTGAATCGGTCAGTTTGTCTTAATCAGTGCTTATAAAAGCCATATACACTTAACTTGTCTTTCCTATTTATTTACAAAATAAAACATATTCATTGTTCTTTATTATAGATAAGTATAGTTATTGTATAAATCAGTAGTATGAATCAGTATTCATTTACATAATTTTTAAGTTATTGTTATATGCTTTTTTTATAAATGGACATTAATAAAAGTTAACGTATATCTAACGAATATTTTTAATTGGGACGTCCTCCGGCCCGTTGGACCGACAGCCTACGTAAGATTGCCGATGTAGGCTGGATGAGGATTGCGGAAAACCGGGCTGTCTGGCGCAAACTTGGGGTGGCCTATGTCCAGCAGTGGACTGCAAGTGGAGGCTGAATTGACTGAGGTATCTTTGAAAAAAAATGTTTCTATGTACAGATAATAAGGTCTTCCTGGTAAGGTAGGTGTGTATGTATACCCCTTGTAAAGGTAATTTTATCGTGCCATCTTAAGTATTATGAGGTCATTTACCTTGTTTTTAGGCCCAATAAGAATAATTGTGAGAACAAAGTACTCGTATGTATGAATTTTTTAATTTAATTTGTATAATATTTTGGAAGGTATTAAATAGTATGATAAAAATAAAAATAGAAATGAAGCAAAATGTAGGTATATTGTTGATTTATGGCCCATTTTGTCTTTAATAAAATTCGTTAGGAACTCAGATTTATTGTGATATATACATTGAAGTCTAAATTTTTTACACAAAATGTTTTACAATATAGATTAACTTACAGTTTGACGACCGCTCTGGTGTAATGGTGCGTGTGCCGTGTCAGCGGCGCATAAACACCGACGGTTACGGGTTCGATTCCCGCTTGGACTGTATATTTGTGTTTATACAAATATTTATTTCCAGTTTTGTTGGTCCTTGTGGGTCTGCCCACCGTGCCTTGGAGAGCACGTTAAGCTGTCGGTTCCGGTTGTTATCATGTACACAGGAGCAGCAGCAGCGTGGTGGACTAAGCTCTTATCCTTCTCCTACATAGGGAAAGAGGCCTATGCCCAGCAGTTGGATACTACAGGCTAAAGAGTAGCGTGAGCGTAACTTACGGTTTAGATTATAGGTAAGGGAGGTACTTTAAGTTCTTGTATCTTTGCATCAATTTTATTTTCTTGCTCTAATTACAATTAACTGACTTGTATAGTTTATATAATTATAATTTGCCAATTAAATTGGTTAATAAATAATTATTTAATTTAGAAAAGGTTTCTAGTAAAAAAAAACCGGTAAAACAAAAACTTCATCTTGCATCTACTGGAATTTAAGTACCTTCTTTGGTATCATATCATCCAAGAACGACTCTAATCTTTACGTAAGTACTTGTTCTGGATTCGTGTACCTACGAGATTCCTTGCGCGATAAGACGGCCTGGGACTCAAAGGAGGTAACTACCCAGTCATCAACAGATTACATCTTGATAGTTTTTCTACTTTCACAATCGTTTAATCAAAATAGTAATAAATAAATCCAACAAAAATATAACTATTCGTAAAATTTCAGTCAATTCTTGATGTATATTTTATGATTCTTTAATTGTAATAATAGTGCAGAGGTCATAGAAGTAACTGAAAACGTAAGCGTCTTAATTAACATTAAATAAAACGAAGCTTAATTTAAAACGACGCTTGTGTATAAAGCAATTTTATTTTAATGTTAAAAAACTTTCACCATCCAAATGACCCTTGTCCATTTTGAATGTTCGTGTCATTATTGTAGCGAATGTTGGTACATTAAGTTTCACTAATGTGTACTACGATGTTTAAGCACTTGATTTATGTTAATTTATTTGTATCGTCAAAAATCAGACAAGGGCGGTGTAACCAACGACCTTTTGAAGTCCTCGAAGTGTCAAGTCTCGAATAACAAATAATTTTATTTATTTGTTATTTCAATTTGACTGAGTCGCTTACTTTTAGCAAAATTATAAAATTCTCGTGTCACAGTTTTCGTTGCCATACTCCTCCGAAACGGCTTGACCGATTTTGATGAAATTTTTTGTTCTTATCCAGTATCTATGAGAATCGGCCAACATCTATTTTTCATCCCCCTAAATGTTAGGGGTAGTCCACCCCTAAATTTTTTATTTTTATTTTTTAGACAAAATTTTTAATTTCTATTTTTTTATGATACACCATTAAAAATACATACAACCCTAAATTTTCACCCTTCTACCACCAACCCCTATTTCTTAATAGCGTTTAGCGGCAAGACAACGTTTGCCGGGTCAGCTAGTATACCTTATATTAGTATTTAAATCCATCCACATTTTATGTGATCTTATCATATTTCATTTGATAGTGGTTGCGTCTGTGTTTATAGACACTGACGCTCATATAAAATATGTCGCGCCTTTAAGCTTTATTAATAAGCAGGTTCTGTGTCACAGTGTGTTTAATGAGAATTTTAAAATCTGTGCGTTTAATCAAACACAATATCCATATAAATAGATTTTATCTACATTTTATATAAAAAACTTAGCTTATAAAAAGTAGTTTGACAATAATTTAGAATTATGTATATGTTACAGCCCTTGCTTGTAAGATGGAATTTTCAATTAAAATATTTCAAATTTGCACAATAAGCCATAAAAAAAACAAAAAAACTCTTTTATTTTAATTTTTCAGTGTCATATCTCACTTGTATTTCGTGAAAAACATTTCTACGAAATTTCGACGAGGGATATTTTGAAATGTTTGCATCAATATAAGCATATTGACTCGCAGTAGTTTCGAAATTCGTTCCATATACGAGCTTAGAATTGAATATTGCATTTTTTGGTGACTCTAAAATACGTGCTGCTCATGTAAAGAGCAGTTTTATTATACAACTACGCTTCGCACGGGTGCAAAAACTACCAGTATTCCTCTACTATAATATGCGTGAATTATAAATATAAACATTCAAAGAAAACCGCATCAAAATCCGTTGCGTAGTTTTAAAGATCTAAGCATACAGACAGCGGGAAGCGGCTTTGTTTTATACTATGTAGTAATTAGACAATGCATTCAAGACCACACTTAAACGTTACGTAAGAATACATCTACGCTGAAGTTACTTTACTACTTACTACTAACGCATTTTTAAGATAGGAAGTTGAGACTTTATTAAATTTTGATTTTTTGGCGATTATTGTGTACATAAATAATGTATATTTATTCTCTGATTGAAGCAAGAACTTTTGCTTGAAATTCCTGAAAATATGGACAATAATATATATTAATACGTGTGATAATCGTGCTATATTATGATTTTGTTGTTGCAGTTTATAATTGTAATTTCGGATTTTTAATATCCGCCGGAGATGCGAATAAGAAAAGAGAAAAGTGCTGGAATACTAGTTCGTGGGAAATAGATACAATAGCCTATGAGTTGCGGGTTTCACCATATTTTCTAGCTAATTACTGATTCTTAAGCTGCGCTAACTTTGATATTGAATTAAATTATGAATACGAAATTATGATAATAAAATTAAAATCTTCATTCAGTATTAACTTTTTAATATAATTAGATGGTTAAAATACAAGTATATAAAAAGTGGCAAATATGACGATGAGAGATGTTTAAATATATTTTATATTAATAATTTGAAGAAAAAAAAATTGCTGTGTGGTTACGGCAGTAAGAATATAGCCATTCCCGTGGGTGTCGTAAGAGGTGACTAAGGGCGACTAAGGACTAAGGAGACGAGTATAATATAGTTCCACTACCACTTTGGAACTTAAAAAGCCGACTGATGGCGGGATAACCATCCAACTGCTGACTTTGAGATACACAGGCCAAAGACGGGCAGCAGCGTCTTCGGTGCGACAAAGCCAGCTCTGCGGTCACCAACCCGCCTGCTCAGCGTGGTGACTATGGGCAAAACACAAGAGTTCGCGCCATTTTGGGCGCCAACTTGTGGATGCCTATGTCCAGCAGTGGCAGGCTGAACTGATGATGATGAACAAATAATGACGAAAATACGTAATAGCTACGTTACATTTGCCTTAGCTTGAAATTTTGTATTTGACCAATATTATATTTTTAATATGCTATTTTCAGGTGGTTCCGGTTCTGCTCATCGTACTAATATCGAAGAGTCAGTGTGAACTAACGAACTTATACAACTACAACAGTAATGGAAAAGACGCATCACAATTTGGAAATTTATTGAAACCACCTCCGCCACCACTTTTACCGATTATCCCAGTGCCATTTCACGGAGGGTCAGGAAAGATTCGTCAAAATAATGACTTGGGTTATGAATTTCAGTCTCCGCCACCACCTCCTCTAGTGCCGCAGATCTCACCAGGGAAAGAATTCAAATTCCCTGCACCTTTTTATAAGCAGTACAATTTTAACTTCGTACCAGCACCTCACCCATTCACAACAACCCCGTCACCTGGTTTGTTTCAAAAGGTTTCTAATTGGCTCTTTCCTTCTCAACAAACATCATCTGATAAAGAATCACAAACCGGCTATAATTATAATATAGCGCCTTTAAAGAAAGATTGTAACCCATGCAACTCGGTGCCTTGGATCCCAGTTATAAGATATGATTTAACATCGAATACTGTACGTCAAAATAAAAATCCAACTTATGGACCTCCCAGTCCAACAGCTAAAACTAATAATAATTTTGGACAAAACTTACCACAACACTTTAATTTCCAGAATAGTAATGGTAAACCAGTTCAAATTTCAACTGGCATACCTCATACCCATTATGGACAACCCGCTCTCTCTTACTCTAATAATCAATTTAAGTCTCCGAGTTCAACCTATGGTCCTCCCAGTCCTACTCATACAATAAACATCTCAACACAAACGCCCTTAAGTTCTCCATATTCTGATATCTTATCACATGAAATACCGAATACTTCTATTGGTTTCAATTCAAACATTCGACTGCCTGGTTTATCATCGTATAATGGAAATGATTTTATACGTCAATCATCTCCTATCCCATATACTAATCCTTCAGTAAGTTTTAGAAATCAAGTATCTTCAACGACTTACAATCCGATCTCAGTAAGTTATAATCCCGGAGCATTGAACCAGCATTTACCAAAACAAAATAGTGTCGATGAATTTAAAGAAACAAAACCAGCAACAGATTTGCAACTTCCGAAAGTTACACATCCCACAGGCTTCCAAAATTCTTATGGAGAGCCTGTTGATTCATACCACTTAGATATTCCATATTCTGTTTCTGCAGCAGGTGCTGCATCTTCTAAAATAAAGACGGAAGTATTACCAAATACGTCTATCAAAGCTCAAGGCCCAAATATGACGATGTCTCTTTCGAATCCTGCACCATTTAGTCTTAACAGAGGTAGAAATATTCACACACTACAACCAGTTGCACTACCTAATCTTAGTGTCTCACCTTTGCCTCCGATTTTTAACGCACGACCTTTTCGGACCGTGACAACAAAATATTCACCGAATATTATCCAAGGAATAAATCATTTACAGACTGGATCAAACGGATTTAATGTGGCAAAAAGTGTTCCTGTTGCAGAATTTGTTCATTCTATAGACTATCCTACAACATTTATAGAATCACCTGTTATCGACATTGATGAATTAAAAAAAGCAAATAAGTCTAAAGCTTATAGAAATATTGCAAATGGTTACGAATTAGATGAAATACGTGACATATCTCCTCAAGCTTCCGAAGATCACATATCTGCAGCAAAATCAAATCAAGACTCTAGTTTTGAAAATGTTGGACTCAACAACGATTTATATGATTCAGGCATCCCTTTTGACTTTATACAATCTCCTAAAATTCCGTTTAATCATAAGATAAGTTTTGCTGATTTACGAGGCGTGAAAGATGAAGATGTGGACAAATACCGCACTGAGAGTAATTTACAGTATATTGATTCCCCACTTCTGTATTTAAAGCCAAGTGCCCCGCATAAAAATTACAAAAAATTTATGTTTACACAAACTACACCAAGTAAAGAAAACGAATATGAAATTTACGATGACTACCCAACAACTTCGCCACCATCGCATACTACTTCTTTAAATCCTTGGGAAACAAGTAGGACTCATGATACTGAAGATTCGTCTCAATCCATAACAGAGGAAGAAAATAAAAGTCAGCCAAAAATAGTTCAAATTATTGTTCCATATACTACTGGCCAAAGAATATACGATGATAACAATTTTTCACCAAGTCAACCCGATTTTACGAATAACGATCAACAATATCAAGCTCGGAAGATCCAGTCAAACACAGAAAATAGTTACATTACTATTGCAACAGAAAGTTACAGTAATACAGTTACAACAACCGAGATGCCAACGTCAACAACGAATGACCACTATGAAACAGAACGACTGAACACTCCAGCTGGTCAGAATGACTTTTATGATGTTAAAGAACCGCCTTTCGATATCATAAAATTACAGCATACAATTGATGACTGGACCGAACAAGAGTATTCAAAGCATTATAGTATCCCTCAGAGAACACGTTCTAATGAAAAGTATGCTAAACAAATTCCTGATGAGTATTTCACTACAATAAGTCCTATAACAAACTATGTTACTGAAAATAACAATTATAATTTTGACTCCTATGATCATGAAGGCTCGAGCAGCATTCAATATACAATTACGGAGAATCGAACCAATCCTTATGAAATAAAACGTAAAGAGTACAATGTTATTAAGAGAATAAAAAATAGATACGATAGTGATAAGAATGAGGAGTCTGAAGGTAATAAAAAACTACATATTTATACAGCCCCATCTACATTTCGTACTACGACAACAACGACTCCTGCACCTTGGGGACTGATACAGACTTCAATATCTCCCTTAACAAATGAAAAGGTATACGTCGTTACCTCTAAACCTTGGAAAGAAACTAACGATTCACAAGAATACGAATACGAAGTTGAAAAATTTGTATCTAAGAAAGCGAAAATAGATGGTGATGATTCCACTTCACTAGATGATCTATTATTCCATTCTCCCCGTTTTTCAAATCGACCTTCGTATGGATTCACAACAGATTCATTGGAATCTGTAAAGCCTAACTCGCCTTATGGATATTCGAAGGGATGGCATCGAAGAAGTAAGTAATTTAGAAAAATATGTGCCAAACCTTATTTTATATTGTTTCAAAAAATGCTAGTTCAATTGATGAATTACTTATTTTATTTAATTAGCAATTGCGTACCTATTGTTTATGTTTAAAGTGTAAACAAGCGAAATTAGAAGAATAAAGTTTTTCTTTTGTTTTAGTAAATAATCTGGAGTATCCTAATTCGGCATCTTACGAAGAGGACTCAGATAAGGAAACTAAAGTGAGTATTTTCCCGTCTAATTTATTCAATCATACTCATGATAAGTATGATGATATTTAAATCTACGTACGTGACTTGTTTGTTACAAATGCAAAATATATTTAAAACAAGATTTGGTTATTTGTTTAATAATGTGGTTAACCTTGTTCTATAAAAATAATCCAAAAATATTAAATAAATAATTAGGCTTTTGGTATAGAAAATGTCAATATCAAGATATATAGCAGTTTATGATAGCACTATAAAATACATGTACATAGGTCAGGATGAAATTTTGCATATATAAATAATTTGTAAACTCTTTTTCTACATGTGACTGTATGACGATTCCTTAACTTACAACATGGTACGTAACTTTCGATACTATGAGACAAATTGTGATATTTTATAGCCTATGTTATTATTGGATAATATAGCTTTGTAATGGTAAATGTGTAAGTTTTAGAATTAATTTCTTATAAAGTAAAAATGCTTTTAAAATATAAATGTATATATTAAGAATAATATAAGTTACTATTAATAATTAATTCTGACCAAGTATTAGTCGTTAATGCATTTTATTTTATTTTTACAGACTGAACAATCTTCAATCACTTCCGAATAAGACGTGAAGGATCTTATATTACTGCAGACACCAAAAAGTGTAAAGTGCTATATACAAATAAATGAACATTGCATTCGTAATTTTGTAACTTATTATGACTGACTGATATTAAATAGTATAGTGTTTAGTCAAGTAGTGCAATTAACATAATAGACATATGAACAAATTGCGAAGAATAAGTAACCGTTTTCTTGCGTATTCTTTCTTCTTAATTTGATCAATTTTAGTATAAAATATTTAAAAATAATATAAACCAAAGTAAGGAGTTTTTATCATTTTATTTTACCAAACTGATACATTAAATAAATAATTTTAAACAAGGTTATTACTGCTTGGTATCCAAAATGTAATTAACCGATAATAATATTTACATTTATAATAATTACTAACAACCTCATATTTGTAAATAAAAATAATTTGTAAATAAATGAACTGTTGTGTTGTATAACATTATTGAGACGCAAAATGGGGTTTTTTCTTATGTTTGACATTTGTCATTTTAAATTCAAAATATCGAACTCTAAATGACCAAAGAGTTTATTATGGTAAATATTCCGTTTTATGTTTTAATAATAGTGTGGGTGACCGTGAAACTTTAAATAGTTATATTGTGTTGTACAATTTGTAATGCAACGAGTACTGTATATAAGTTATAAAGCATAAAGTGATGTTTCCCTCGTTAGTGTAATTTGTACATCCTAGCTATTTTATATACATAAGAAACTAATGTAATATCCAATAAATCAATCTATTCAGAAGTTTGTTCAGTATTTTTGTTCTTTATCCTAAAGTAGAGAAATTCTGCACTCCACAAGATAATTGTCAAAAATGTTACGAAATTGAGCACTAGAATAGGTATTCGGTAAGATCCAGATAAGTCTCGAATACGACCTGAAAAAAGAAGAATTTAAATATATATATTTGTATACAATAAAGTGTATTAATATTATTTTACTACGTATCTAGGTACCGAGCGATCTACTCAGGGTAACCTTAAAAGAATTTTCAAACTAAATAAATTTTTAATGTGATATAAAGTTTTAATATGATAACAGTTTTGTTTATGAACGAATGAATTATCTGATAAAAACATCTATAATAGTTATTGTCTGAATATTATATTGGAAACTGATGTTTAAAATGTTTATGAATTAAATTAAAAATTGAATGAAATTTTGTTAATGATCTAAAATACTCGAAAACAATTATTATTTACAGAAAAAATATAAATTTTAGTCAAAGTTTAAAATGTTCCAAAGCAATTATTATTTATAAAAAGTATAATATTTGATTTATTTATAACTACCTGTACCCGCGACTTCGTTCGCACGGTTGATTCTATCTGGATACTTATTATAACTCATCATTACATCATCATTAGAGCCTATACAGTCCACTGCTGGACATAGGCCTCCACAAGTTTACGCCAAAAATAACGTGAACTCATGTGTTTTGCCCATAGTCACCAATTGGGCAGGCGGGTTGGTGACCGCGGTACTGGCTTTGTCGCACCGACGACGCTGTGGCCCGTCTTCGGCCTGTCTATTTCAAAGCCAGCAGTTGGATGGTTATCCCGCCATCGGACGGCTTTTTAAGTTCCAAGGTGGTAGTGGAACTGTGTTATCCCTTAGTCGCCTCTTACGACACCCACGGGAAGAGAGGGAGTGGCTATATTCTTTAGTATCGTAGCCACACAGTACAGTATTATAACTCATGTGACCTCAATTATTTTATTTTAGCCGTTTCAGTGACGTATATAAGTACAGAGATGTACAGAAATATACTCAGACAAACACTTTTTAAAATTTATTCTGATTGCGCGGAAATGCCGAGATAAAAACAGCCTATAATATGTTGCTTCACAATCACCTCTATCTTCAAGTTAAAGTTCCATAAAAGTCGGTTTAGCTGTTCCGAAGATTAACACACACAAACAGAAAGAAGACAGTCAAAAACTTTAAGATCGTTTGTTTGGGTTTTAGTATCGTGTAGTAAGTAACTTAAGGCAATTGAAAACACAGTTATTTTGAAATCACAGACAGAAATATAATTTTTTTTATATGTATAGATTTAGTTCTTATTTTGAGCTTTTAGATGTTATCGTAATCCACGTATTTTTATGTTATATTAAAAATTCTTTAGATATGGCTCGAGTCATCTATGATGTGTTGTAACGTGGCATGAGATATTACTTCACAAAAATTAAATATATCAAAGTTATAAAGAAAGAAACGAAAAATCACCCTCTTTTATATAAATAAACACAATTTTACAATAACAGTTATGGATATATAATTATTTTATATACTATATATATATTTCTAAAAATATTTCTCAATAAGCTTATGGTTGCCGTGTTTTATTATTTAGATAGTGGTATTTATCAAATGATTATTAGATTAATGTGATTCACAACAAAGGACCAATAGTATGAAACCTGACATCGGTTGCGATGCCATATCATACAACAATAAACTTGTTATCATTATCGTGCATAATAAAAATATATTTGAATTCGTCATAAGATAAGAACAGTAAGCAGCTAATAATAAAGGTATTATCGTAAAGGTAAGTAATAAATCTCGCAGTATTTAATTGCATATTTATATGTAAATTATTTTCTTTATATTTACTAAATTTAGATACATCAAAATTTACAGTCAAAACAATCATTTTGCACCTAAGATATAATTGAGTGACAAATATGTAACAAAATATTCAAACATATAGGATCCAAAAAGCAAAATCTGAAGATTATTTTTTTTTAGCGAAATAGGTGTCAAGTGAATTCTCAACAACAACAAAGTCCATTTCGCATATCACTACATAGTATAAAACTAAGTCGCTTCCTGCCGTCTGTATGCTTAGATCTTTAAAACTACGCAACGGATTTTAATGCGGAGTTATTTAGTAAATAGAGTGATTCCAGAGGAAGGTTTATATGTATAATACATGCATAATACGAGTATAATGGAGGAACACTGATAGTTTTAGAGGTTTCTAATGTTACGTCGTAAATAAAGACATTTTGTTTTGCGCTTATATTGCAAATATTTATTTTATATTTAGTATCAGCCCATGCGAAATCGGGGCGGGTCGCTAGTATTATATATATTTATAGCACGAATGCGATACTTTTCCGGTTTTGTTTTCATTGGAATGTATTATTTAACTTAAGAGACAATTTAATAAAAATATGTTTATAAAAAAAGTTATGATAATTGAGGCGCACTTTTTAACAAGACGTTTACGACATTTAGTATGCGATTGGTTTGATAAACTTCAAAGAGAAGAATTTGAATAGTTGTTGTTTTTTATATGAAAACCATTTTCTTTGTTTCATTTATTAATGTCTTTTAATGACTACGATAGTAAAGAATATAGCCACCCCTCCCTTCCCGGGTGTCGTAAGAGGCGACTAAGGGATAACACAGTTCCACTACCACCTTGGAACTTAAAAAGCCGACCGATGGCAGGATAACCATACAAGTGCTGGCTTTGAAATACACAGGCCGAAGACGGGCAGCAGCGTCTTCGGTGCGACAAAGCCAGCCCTGCTATCACCAACCTACCTGCCCAGCCTGGTGACTATGGGCAAAACACATGAGTTTACGCCATTTTTTGGCACGAAGTTGTGGAGGCCTATGTCCGGCAATGGACTGTAATAGGCTGAACTGATGATGATGATTATGAATTACTAAGATCCTATATTATTTATAAAAATTAATTGCTGCAATGTAATGTAATGTGTATTTACTCGCATAACTTCTATGACTGTACCAAATTGCATGTTGTCACTCTTTTGTTGTTCGAAAATACACGATTTTATGTAAGATGTAATGTATAAAGCTTTTGGATAAAAGAAAAAGGATGAAAGTCAGGAAACCAATCACAAAATACCTAGAACTGATCCAATTGTCAAGATAACGATGCCATTGCATAGCATTTGAATGCCGGAAGCGAACGGCAGCCGATCAAGTGGTACATAGTTCGGAATTATGATGTTCATGTATACAGTTCTTATACCCTTCGTCACTCCCATCAATAATGCTACGAATACCATGCCGCTAAACGATGTAGTGAACAGCATTACTGAAAAAAACAACATACAAAAATTATAAAAATCGAGCTCTAGCAGAGTTGAAAATGCAATTTAAATGTTAAATGTTCTGCAAATATTATTTTCTGCAGTGTAGACCACGTTTTGGAAAATGCAGGGTGGGACGCCCTCCGGCCCTCTGGACCTACAATCCGTTGGATATTGCCAGAGAAGGCTGGTAGAGAATTGCGGAGAACCGGGATTTTTACGCGAACTTGGGGAACAGACTGCGATAAACTAAAGTGATTGAGCAAGTGAGCGAAGTGTTAGTTTGTCACATTATATAATAATAATAATAATATAATAAATAAATAAAAAAAATATTGTGTCAAGAGATAATTTAAAGTAAGAACAACTATTTGATACAAAATAAGTAATGTGTGTCACGTTCTTTTGTGCGCAGGAAACAATAACATATTTAAATTAGATGGTGATAAATTTTACTTTGAACCTAAAAGTGAACATAATTGTTTGCTTCATTTGTAATTAAACACATTAATAAATGTAAAGAGGTAAATCGGGAAGTATATACATACATATGTGTATACAAAATACATACCAATTACGGAATAGTAAATAGGTAATTCATTAGCTCTAGTTTAAAATTGCAAATAAAATTCCAATTTTTTTCAAATAAAATTACAATTTTCAAATTTATAACTTTAGAAAACTATTACTCTTACTACTAGATCGTTCAATAAGTCCCGAGACTAACCTGGAAATGGCTCATATATTAAAAACTCTTTTGATTTTTAAAAAGTATTGGCTATCAATACAAGAATATGTGTCAAATTTTTAAAAATGGAACAATAAAATTATTGATTTTGAAACATTTAAGTGACGCTACGGTTGTAATTTCGATACAATGGAAAAAAACGAGTTTCGCGTGTTGATAAAACATTGTTTTTTAATGGGAAAAAATACCGTTGAAGCACAGCAATGTCTTATAAAATGTTATGCAGGATCAGCTCCCTCTAAATCAACCATTTGTCGGTGGTATGCCGACTTCAAACGCGGTCGCATGGACACCAATGATGGGGAACGCTCAGGTCGTCCAAATGAAGCAGTGACTCAACAAAATATTAACTAAGTCCTCAAAATCGTATTGGAAGATCGGAAGGTAAAAGTGCGAGAGATAGCCGAGATAGTGAAGATTTCAGCTGGTAGTGTTTTCACTATTTTACATAAAAAATTTGGCCATGAAAAAGCTTTTTTCTAAGTGGGTGCCGCGTTTGCTTACAACTAATCAAAAGGAACAACGTATCAATGATTCAGAGCGATGTTTGGCGCTGATGAATCATAATAAAAAGGATTTTTTACATCGGTATGTAACAATGGATGAAACCTGGATATACCATTTCACTCCGAAATCCAATCGGCAGGCAGCGGAGTGGAGAGCGGCTGGTGAAAGCCGCCCGAAGCGTCCAAAGACTCAGAAATCGGCCGGTAAGGTTATGGCGTCTATATTTTGGGATGCGCATGGAATATTTTTCATCGACTACCTTGAAAAGGGGCAAAATATAAATAGTGACTATTACATGTGCTTATTGGAGCGATTGAAGTACGAAATTGCGGATAAACGGCCTCACATAAACAAAAAGAAAGTGGTGTTTCACCAGGACAACGCGCCTTGTCACAAGTCCGTGAGAACGATGGCCAAAATTAACGAATTGGGCTTCAAATTGCTTCCTCATCCCTCTTATTCGCCAGACTTGGCCCCCAGCGATTACTGGCTGTTTGCAGACCTCAAAAAAATGCTTCAGGGTAAGAAATTTGACTCAAATAGTAAAGTTATCGCAGCAACGGAGGCGTATTTTGAAGCCAAAGACAAATCGTTCTACACACATGGGATAGAAAAGTTAGAAAAGCGTTGGAGGGACTGTATCGCTCTTGGAGGAGACTATGTTGATGAATAAAAATTAATTTTATAAAAAAGACCTTTTTTTAGTACTTAGTCTCGGGACTTATTGAACCACGTGTTATATAAGAGTAAATTCTAATAACTTTTTAATATTTAAATGTAGAATTTTCACTATCCTTGCAGGTTTCTTGTTTGAATTCTAAACATTGTTATGTTATATGTATAAGGCCTTTATACACAACAAGATTAGAAAAATATTGCAATTGAAAAAAAAAAAAATGGAAGCGGAATAACATAGACTGCAGATAATATGAATCAAATAATCGTAATGACCAACGATCAGTTTGAAACACAAAATTGTTACACAGAATAAAGTTAAAGGTTAAGATATAAATAATATTTATATTGAATTGAAATTAATAACTAGGCATGAATATATGTGTTTGAGTACGTTCCGTTTCGTTTGTTATAAAATCACTTTCACAACATTATTTAAATAAAGTAGCGAAATTGTATTCAAATAATTAACGTACATTTTATGTCTAGATAATGTTAATGTTACGAAATATTTGATAGTTGTTACATTTTTGATGGTATACAACTCTAGTAATACATAACTCTGACGAGAACGTTCATGTAGATGCAATTGTAGTAAATGTTTATTCTACACGTAGCGTCGCAAATATAAAAAAAAAACACTTATCGAAGGCGATAAGGTGTTTCTTTAATTTAAATAAAAAAAATTAAAAAAATTAGTAATCAAAATTACTTCATTTAATTTTACATCCTTTAATTTCTATCGAAACTCAAAATTTCATTTTATCATAATTATGTATTTAATTCTAAGTATTTTTGAGACTACTTACTTGTTCTTGTAAAGATGATAACTATCAGACATACTGAATACATCACTCGTGGAGGTCTGTGACACCAGTCTCCAATGAATGCAGACACCAGTCTGAATATTGTGTCAGAAAATCCTATTACGGCCATAATTTTTGCAATGTCTGATGTTTCAAATTGTAACATATCCTTAAGAATAATTGGTAGTATTAGTGAAAAATTTGTTTCGACGCACGAAGCCATCGACAATCCTAGTAAGATATTAATAAATATAGGATCTCTTAGAAGAGTTAAGTCAAAGAAGTCTATAACTTTTTTCACAAATCCTTTCGGTTTTTCTTCGGGAAGTTTTTTTTCAATTTCTTTATCTTTTCTGTTATAGTCTTTTTCATTGAATATATTAATGGAACTACCCAAATTTATTTCTTGAGATTCCCACCACTTGTATTTAGATTCAGCAAGCGGCGGTTCTGGTGTTTTTTTACGTATATCGGGGTGAGAGACGGCGTTTCTATCGTTATAACCATTAGTGTCTGGTAAAGATCGCATAGAATAACTTTTAGGTGGCGGTAGACCATTCTCTATAGATTCATCTAATTTTATTGATGATTCTGTTCCTAATAAAAAAACAAAGTTAGTTTATTAAACGTAACATACAGCTTAGTAAATGTTTATAAAGATAGGTTAGCCTGATATCTTGTTATATTTTGAATTAGAAATGTGTACCTGTATGTTTTGAGGACGTTAAAATGCTCCCATTAACTAATTCTATGTTAGTATCTTTGTTTAATGGAGCCATTTCTTCTGTAGTTTCTGGATATTTTAAGTACCATTTAGCCGGTCTAAGTAAAAATGCTGCTAATAGGGAATGTAAACAAACAGCACTCAAAATGAGAACAGCGTATCTCCAGCCGTATGCATATATAAGGACGCTCATTAATAGAGGCATGTAAATAGCTCCCAGTCCTGTTATAGACATACCGATGCCTACAGCACGTCCTCGTTTTTCTTTGAAGTATGAATTTATCGCTAAAGAAAATGCAGCCATGACTGCTGCAATTCCCATCGCTGTGAAAATAGAAGTCAAGTATAATTATTAAGATTTTATCTGTTTCTCTTTCATAATCGCTTTTTGTCATTTAAGACGATAGTAACAAAATTCTTATTAAAATACTGTATAGATCATACATTATGCTATCGTTGTAAAATCATGTGATTTTTAACAAAGGTATACAAACATTTTTAGGATATTTAGTTTTTCATGTGTTCATATAATAAGGAGCAATTGTTGAACATTTTTGATATTAAAATTTTCTTAGTGTTGAAGGTGTTATTTTTTTATATTGAGGAAAAAATACGAAATAAGATCAAAGTACTTACAATTAATAATACTGTACGAGATTAAAAATATCCAAAAGCTAGATGCAACTGCAGTTAACATAAGGCCGGATGAAACCAATAAAGCACCAACAACTGCTACTTTTCTGTATCCAAAGCGACTCAATGTTGGACCTCCAAAAAATGATAAGAGCATTCCAATTCCATGATTTAATATAATGATAAGTGTTCCTTCTGTGGCACTTAAGCCCGTTTCGTCGAACGCTTCTTGAAAAATTAAACCAAAGCCTGCTACGAGCGGGAGTACCACCACCTAAAATTATAAATCGATGTACTGACAAAACTTAAATAAATTTTATTAAATAAAAACAATTTTATTAAATAAACACATGAGTTCACGTTATTTTTGGCGTAAACTTGTGGAGGCCTATGTCCAGCAGTGGACTGTATAGGCTGTAATGATGATAATGATGAAATAAAATAAAGTTATTCTTAGTCTAGCTTCCGCATATTTATAATTTTCTTATTCACACAGCTAATTTAATATCGTGCAAAGTTATCAAACGCTACAGACGTAATTATCTCTAATTATAATTAATCTAATTTTATTTTATTTTCTTTAATTATTCTGTTTATATATTCACACTTACATTATTCAACGCATAGGCGAAAGTAACAACCCATCCGTATCCTCCATCAGGCGGCACTTTATTCATTGCTCGAGACATTGTAACGAAAGTGATTCCGGGTTTGAAACTGTCACATTTCTTGAACAATAACAGAGTCCAGTAAGTCTGTCCTAAATGAAACCGCTTTCACAAGTTCACTCAGCCTCCATCAAAGCGTTTACGATTATATACCATTATTTGCGACCTCTACCAGTTAGATATGTATGTCCTATAGGAGATGGGATGGCACTTAACACTTTAATAATTTAGAGTTCGTTGTTGATTCCGAGCGTTGTGCCCGTATGTAACGTTATAAGGACGAGACTAGCGTGAAAACAGACATTCTGACACTTCTTATCGTAATAATTATAACGTCTCCGTTATCAAATAACGTATTATTAGAATAAAGACTATTAATATTTACACTGACTTTGGTAATTGTTTGGTGAAATAATTTGTTTAGTAAAAAGTAGTAGTAAGTTTAATTTTTGAAGTGAAACTTCTTTAGACGCATGAGGGTAAATTTTTTTACGGATGAAACGGCATCGTTTTTGTTGATGGCGCTGGAACGGAAATATAAAGCTTTAGACTTGATTTGTATATAAACGAGACTTAAGAATTAGTTTGCCAAAGAATTTTTACTTCTGACATGTGTACTTTTTACGCAAACACTTTTTTTTCAATTGTATTAATACATACAACGTTTTTCTTATAAAACATTAAAAATCCAATTCAGAAAACAACAACCATGACGATAATAAACGATGTCTTGTATGATAATTATGTTTTATATATTATGTTGTAAAGTAAATATTACGAGCGTCTGGTGATATTGTTAAGTAAGTAAATGACAACTATCAAAAAGTAGTTATTTATCTTGTATTTTTCATTACAAACAAACTAATTTTCAATTAGTTTGAATTAAAATTACATCACCATTTCTTTACTTTACAACTAAGTCAGCAAACATGCGTACATACCTCTCATCTTATGGTAAGCGGTTAACGTAGCCCGTAACAATAGCCTGCAACACCAGAAGCATCATAAGCGCGTCGCCGATACTAACCCCGACCCTCCCCAGATGCTCCATACTCACCATAGGAGTACAACACTGCTGAAGAGCAGTATTATTTATAAAGCTGTGATCTTCTGTGAGGCACAGGTACTGCCCCAGTCGGGCTGCTGTAAATTTGGGGTAGGATATTTCCTGCTGTAGGTACTGTGCCTCAATAATCATTTTTATGTGTATAGTAGCACAAAAAAAAACATGCTTCTAAAATTTAATACTTATTACAAAAAACATTTAAGACGTATTGAGGTGTGAAAATTACATCAAAACTCGATTAATTATTTATTTCTTATTTTTAATCAATACCAAATGGAGTCTTTTTTCTTATAAAGGTTAAAATAATATTTAGAGTTTCAAAAGGAGTTAAGAAATAAAAGTTTATACAAAAAAGAGACACTTTCATACAAAATGTTAAGGATTTTGATGTAACTGATTTTCATTTAGTATTAAAAATACTGGAAAAATTGTCACGCTTGTAGTTCTAGAGATGCAGACTTTCATACAAATTTCATTCTCTATTTCATAATAATTAATCTTTATTAACTTTTTGTATAAATATGCCATCATTCATGTTCAATAACATTTCAATACGAAGCCGCTGGTTACGGCTTATGTTGTTAAGTACCTAGTTCAACGAGTTACCATAATTTAATGAATTCTAATATTGTATCTTAAATGTATTTTAACAGTTTAAATAAGTACATTATGAGCTAAATAGTTAAAATGTTGTTATCAACGATAAGCCAGTCACGCAATTGATAAAATTTATCATTAAATTTATAAGACGGATAGAATTACCTATATGTATTTAATAATAATATCTACTCGTAGTAAAGTGAATATTGTATTTAATGCAAGGTAACTAATATCGTGATAAAAATAATTAAATATTATATTTTTTGACAAACAAAAATTCGGTTTGTAATCGATACTAAGCCCAAAACTAATTTCTTTTTAATTTTTCCTGTCTATCTATATATTTGCGTGATTAGAGTTAATACATCGAGCTATACTTTTTAACCGACTTCTAAAAAAGAAGAAGGTTCTCTATTCGATTGTATTTTTTTTATGTATCAGAACTTTTGACTAGGTGGACCGTGGATGTCATGTGGTCCCATTTTTTAAGTGAGATCTGTCTAGTACTTTTAGAGTTATAGGTATCTAATAATGCGAATTTACTTGACTATTTTTTCGTCGACCTATGTACGCTGTATTAAATCGCGTAACTTTTCACTGGGTTTATCGATTTTGATGATTGTTACTTTAATCGAAAGCTAATGCATGTAGTCTTATTTACGAGATCTGATTACTACTTGAAGAGTAATCTTTGATAACGCGTATTTACTTGACTGTTTTTTGTATTATACCTTATAACTTTTTACTGGTCTCGGAACGTCCGCCTAGGTCTACCTCTTCCAACCATTCCATTCACATTCGCCTAATACACTTTTTTCGTCAATCGTTCTTCACTCATTCTCTCGACATGGCCAAACCATCTGAGCATACCTTTCTCAATTTTTGTCACTACATCTTCTTTCAGACCACAACGTTTCCTTATCTCACCATTTCTTATTCTGTCACTCAGTTTAACTCCTATCATACTTCTTAACGCTCTCATCTAAACTTCATTTATTCTGCTTTCATGTTTATTCTGCCATATCCAACTTTCACTTCCGTACACGAGCCTTGTTAGACACCTTCCGACTGCTCATAAAGGAGTGCAAAGCCCCATTCACCCTGTTTACTGCATTCACTCTTCTTTCAATATTACTCTCACACTTTCCATCTCTTGTAAACTTTGAACCCAGATACACAAACTCATTCACCTGTTCAATTTGTTCATCTCCAATCACGATATTGCAGTCTGTCACTGCCCCATCTCTTTCAAACACCATCACTTTCATCTTCTTTACATTCATCTTCATTCCCTTTTTTACAAAAGCTCCATTCATAGCAGTTACCATCTCTTTCAACTCCTCGGCCGAAGACGCAAGTAATACTTGGTCATCAGCATAGAGAAGACATTTGACGAGTAACTCATTCATTCTCAACCCACTTTCATTATCTTTTAAATCCGTCAAACAATTGTCTAGGAACAGATTATACAGCCACGGTGACGCTACACATCCCTGTCTAACACCTTTTTCGATATTAAAACATTCAGTGTATGTCCCGTTTATCCTACCACAAGCACTAGAATCCCTTTAAATAGATTGCAATGCTTGTATGAGGACACTGCTCACACCATTCACGGACAATGTTAGCCACAATTTATTCCTCATCACTCTATCATATTTTTTTATCATCTTATTTTTATATAGCTTTATAAAATATTAAGTTGTTGTATCGCATGTCGCGTTACTTATGCCAAATACCTGTAAACTATTTTAGCTTTTTAAATTTATACATATTCTGTTTTAAATTCGAAGAAGTTATAAACGACATAGTTCGTCTAATTGTTAATCGATGCAAAAAAGTTCATATATCGGTGATTATTCCTTCTTTGTACAATTATGTTGCATAATTTAAAATAGTAAAAGTAATTCTGTATCATTTGTAAAGTGAGACAGTATAAATTCAGAAAATTTCAGTTTTTTTTTATTAGTTTTCAAATAACAATGAGTCGTGGCAAAACTGTGTGTGAAGAACTTCCAAAGCGAATAGTTTGTAGGGTCGATGCTGGCAAATCAAGTTACCAAATATCTAAAGACTTGATACTTCACAGGTCTACAGTCCAATCTATCATTCAGGACTATAAAAAGAATAGAATGACTTCTTGTTTGAAGAAAACTGGTCGACCACGCATCACAAGTGCAGCAAAAATCAGAATCCTGAAGAAAATTATCAAAAATAATCGTCGTGCTCGAGCTGGAAAACTTACGGTGCAATGGAAGGACATGATTCACAAAGACGTCTCAGTTGATACTTGCAAAAGAGTCCTAAAAGGAATGGGTTACGGATTTTACAAAACAAAAGAAAAAGAAGTTGAAGTTTGCTCGTGATCATTTAAATTGGACTTCCGATCAGTGGCGTATCATTTGGAGTGACGAGCCCAAATTTGGAGTGACAGTCGGCGATGAAGGAAAAAAAGTGAAATAAAAATGAGGCATTTCATACTGATTGTCACAAACGCAAAGTGAAGTTTCCGGCGTCTCTTATGATATGGGGCTGCATGTCTGCACAAGGTGTTGGTGGTATGCAGTTTGTGGATGGTTCTATCAATTCTGTAAGGTATCAAAACCTTTTGGAAGAGAATTTACTGCTCTCTATTCCGTCACTCAAGCATCAAGATTCCTTCATTTTTCAACACGATGGTGCTTCCTGCCATACTGCAAGGACAACAAAGATGTGGCTACTGGCGGAAAGCATCCCTACAATCGAATGGCCATCTAATAGCCCGGACTTGTCGCCGATCGAAACCCTATGGTGGAAAATGAAAAAACTTCTCCGTAAAAATCCATCAAGATCGAAGAGCGACTTAAAGGCTAAACTCTTGGCTGTCTGGAAGTCAATTACACCTGAGGAGTGTGCAGCGTTGGTTGCAACCATGCCTCTTCGCATTAAAGCTGTCATTGAGACGAGAAGGCGACACAACTAAGTGGTAGACGAACTATTTTGCGTGAGTGACAAGGGTAGACGAATGCTTTTGCGTTATGTTTTTTAGAATATTTTTTTAAATTTTTTATGTTATGTAAAGTCATGGAAGAATTTCACTTATGTTAAAATAAACTTTATAACGTTCCTCAAATTGTGGTTTACTTTTTATTAAACGTTCTTAATTATTTTACCAATATTTACTTTCTATATTTTACGGTTTGCACTACTTTCCATACTAGACGAACTATTTTGCGTGAGTGACAAGGGTAGACGAATGCTTTTGCGTTATGTTTTTTAGAATATTTTTTTAAATTTTTTATGTTATGTAAAGTCATGGAAGAATTTCAGTTATGTTAAAATAAACTTTAAAACGTTCCTCAAATTGTGGTTTACTTTTTATTAAACGTTCTTAATTATTTTACCAATATTTACTTTCTATATTTTACGGTTTGCACTACTTTCCATACTAGACGAACTATTTTGCATCGGGGCTCGTAATGAGTACTTTTTGAGTAATCTTTGATGACGCGATTTATGAGACGGTGCAACGCCACGCCACGCCAACGCCATCTATCTGACTTCATTAAAATTATTACTTATATAGCTTCTGCTTAGTTTTTATAGGTAAAGATAAATTATATGTAAGGGATGCTCAATAATACATTAAAAATTCAAAATGTTGAATATTTGCACTTTAAACAAAGTTAAAGAAATTAGGAAAATTACAAGTAGAATTTCGGAAGGTTAGAATTTTGTAACAAAATTTATATCGGTTCGGATGAAATACTCTTGAGCCATATAGTAAAAAAATAATAATGCATATTGATATCAGTTTGAGAAGTAATCGCCAAACTTTCTGGTCAGTTGTGTATGAACTTATAACACGAGGAGTACCTACACCAAAGTCAATATTTATACTTCAATCAAGTAGGTTTTATAAGCACTTTTGAAGTGTCACTGAACGATAATAATATTTTAGACTGATCTGTTTAAATATACAAATATATTAACATGTTAGTATGGGTGTCTCAGGTAAAAATATGTTTTTTAAAAATAAAAATAAAATGTACTATTTTTTTTGTAAATATAAAAGTTTTTACGTATTACATTTCCAAACATTTAGCTACTTGTATCTATGTAAGAGGCGGACGTACAGAGATAGGTTTCTTTTTTTACCTAGAGCTCTAATATATATACATCTAATATATATATAATTGAGTAACCTCCTTTTTTTGAAGTCGGTTAAAAAACCGACTTTAGTTATATCGACAAGTAAAACGTAGATTGACGAAAATATAGTAAAGTAAATACGCATTATCAAAGATTACTCAAAAAGCCAAAAAGCAAGACAAGCATCAGCTTTCGAGTAAAACAAGAATCATCAAAATCGGTACACCCAGTAAAAAATTATGCGGATAATATAACGTAAGTCAACGAAAAAATATTCGACTACCTAAATACGCATTATTACATACAACTCGCAATATTACCTCTCAGACCACATGGCACGCAGCACCTGTCGATTAAAACCACCCAGTTCACCCAGTCCACCTCGTCAAAAGTTCTATAAGATACAATATAGATAAAAAAATACAAAGAACGTCCTCCTTTTTTGGAAGTCGGTTATGTAGTAACAGACGTACAATTTTTATATAAATTAAATTCGAATAATTCAGTAAATATAAGATAAGAACTAGCACGTTCAATAAAACTTTGCTAGATCATTGACATAATTTGATAAATACAGATATAATGAATGAACTAATTTTACGTCAAAAGTATATATTCACAGCTACACATTCAGTATTTTCAGCTGTTGTATATTATAATTTGTTTAAAAAAATCTATTTAAGCTGGTTAATGATGTTGTTGATAGCCCTTACCTATTAAGTTGCCTAAACTTTAATGTCCCAAATTTTTTTTTTCGTAAAATTGCTCGTTTTTTGAACAAAAACTGGTGATTTTTCCAAAAAATTATGATTTTTCTGGAACTACAAAAATTATTATATACAAAGTATAAATATTTTTTTTAACTTTTTAACTTGTTAGTTATGTATATAAGAAAGGCTCTAGGAAGTGAAAAATTTACGACAATTACTTAAATAAAACATTTACAATTGAGACGGAAGTTCGAGAAAAATTTGTTAGTTCGCTCGCGCAACCTATAAATGTCACACGGAGACCCAATTTCAGCATTAAAATTATAAATAATGGATTTAGAGATCCGGGAACTGAAGGTATTTTATTGGAAGGTTCCTCCTCTTTTAGAATCTTTTTTTGAAATTTTTTAAATATGAGTAGTTTATGAAATATTGGCAAAAACGAAATGCCATTTTTTTGTTCATCTTTAATTGTTTATAATTTTTGCAATTTTTTATGTGCTATATATAACACACGCTTTAAGAACATTTTTCTAAGAGCAGTATATCTATTTTCGACCATTTTCAACTTGTCGACTAGACTATTAGATAAGGAACTATTATTGATAAGGATTTAGATGTACTCTCTTAAGAAATAATATTAGTAAGCATGTTGATTAATAACGTAAAACTTACTTTTTCAGGTGTATATACTCGTATTGTACGTTATCATATTAAATTTTATAAGTTTGAAAAATATTATTTTTAATACATTACAATTGTCTAATCACGTAAATGCTATTAAATATTGATAGGAGCTTTAAATGTATATAAAAAAAACTACAACAATAATATGTTACAAACAGTTATAAGGCGGAGAAATGAATCCAGTAATGTATTTATAAAATTTTAAATAGGATAATATATGCACCAACAAAACGAGAAACTGTTAATAATACGAAAATACATTTATCTTCTCTATTTTTTGATATTATAATTGTTTTGCCTAATTTAAATTTTTCAATTATTCAAGGAACAGCTTCTCATTTATTTTTGAACCTGTCTTCAAAAAGATAATAATTTCTTACTCTCAATTATAATATATCGATTTCGTTACTAAAATTAACTATGAATAATTTTTATTATATATCATAGGATTTAATTAATTATAAATTACTTTCAATACAAAACTATTGACTTTGTTCTGTTTACTTTTCGGAAAAAGTACTTAAAATATACTAAAATAATCATAAACATAAGTAAATTAAAAAATATCTATCAGAGTATGTAAAATAGTGATTTTCAAATCGCGGTGATGTTTTTTTTGCTTTTTTTAAATTGATCCGGGGTATCTGGTTGGTCTGTGTTTAATAATTTGTGTGTTATTTTCTCCATTGAAAATGTAAGTACGACAACGAATGTCTGTTAATTGCTTGTTTTTATTTTAATTGTGTTCTCATGTAAGTGATGTTATTGTCTTTATGAGAATAAATAATCTTTAAACCTAAACCCAATTCTGCTTTAAATTATTTTTCTTCTAATAATTTACGTTTTACGTTCTTTAACACACTATTTTAGTGGTGTATTTAGTAATACATACTGTGATTAAGAACTCAAATTCCTTATTTAATTTATAATGTTTGGTTTTCTTATTTTCTGTTAAAACGTATCCTTAGAACACCTTTGTCCTGGCACATAACACTTATTAGGAGAAAATCAATGAAATCCATACACTTAACACTTTGTTTCTTAAATTTAGTACTTATCAAAAAGAAAGGTAGCTACAGTATTCTAGCTAACATTAGTAAAGATGTTATCGTGACACATGTTACGAATGTTAGTACGCGCACTGGCGGACGACTGACCCCAGTAACTCGACCTCAGTCGACACTAATCGACATCATTGGTTAATAGCTTCCATTTATTCGGGCATTATTCACTTAATAGAACTTAAAATGAATATATATAATGTATTTAATTATTTATTGGAGTAATCTTATTAATTTTACTTTAGCCTCACGATTTTATTAGTTCATGTTGAATTTCATTCTTCCTCGATGTTAAGAATTTTTCTAAGCCCCAAGATATTGCAGTGAGCCAGGTAAAGATGTTAAGACAATGTAATGTAACGGCTGTAGATGCAGTGTCTTTTATCCACCCTAAAATATAAATATTTTGTATTGAAAATACACACTATAATAATTTAGACTTTGTAATTTAAGATAGATGTAGCAATTTGGGTAAATAAAGTAGATTAAGAAAATTGATCGTCTTCGGTGCGACAAAGCCAGTACTGCGGTCACCAACCCGCCTGCCCAGCGTGGTGACTATGGGCAAAACACATGAGTTCACGTTATTTTTGGCGTAAACTTGTGGAGGCCTGTGTCCAGCAGTGGACTGTATAGGCTGCAATGATGAAGAAAATTGATTTACATAGTGAATATTATGTTGTCTTACCGACTACTGGTCCTAAAGTCAGATAAACAATGCCAGCAGTTAATAACTGTAGCCCTGTAGCACCCGGCAATTTATGCAGAGGAACGTGAGTAGGAATCACAAGAGCCATAAAAACTGTTCGAAGACCTTTTCCAAAACCAACAATTACTGCTACCATGAGTACTACAGAGTAATCCTGACAGTAAGACAGCACTAGAAAATTATTAAAATTGGACATTGTTTAATTTTAAGGACATTTGTATCTGTTAAAAATAAATAAAAATAATTACCTACTCTGCCCGTGGCCATCAACATAACACCGAATAAGAAAAAAGAGTTATTATCCCATCCAATTTTTCCTGCTACAAAAGGAATACAAAATCTAACACAAATATCTACTCCAGCCAATAAAGACATAAATATGGCTACTTGAGATTTAGTCATTCCGAAATCTCCTAGAATAAATGGCGTTAATAATGAAAAGTTTAACTCATTAAAATTCGCCAATGTGATTCCCAACATTAAATTGATAAAAGTAAGATCTTTTAGGAGATCCAAGTCGAAAAATATGTAGACTTTTTGGCAGAACGTCAAATCACTCTCTCCTTCTATTTCGTCTTGCTTCCCTTCCTCATTTTTCACTTTAAAAACATCATCCTCTAAAGGACTATTCATTAAAAGTTTAAACTTATCCGTTTGATATCTATCTTCAGTCTCTTTCAAATATTTTTCCAATTTTAACGAAGCTTCCTTAAGTACTTCACTCTCATAGTTAAAATTATTAGATTTACGCCTTTGCTTTGTGCGATAGGATTGATTACTGTGATTATCTTTCAAATATTTTCGTTCGTCTATTTCATCTTGATTTTTCAATGAAACATTACTATGGTTGTCTTTATGATACTTTTCACTGTATTGTCTATCCATTTTAAGCGACTTGATACTTTTCGTACCTGTTAAATTCATTTCTGCTTTATTTGCAATATATTTCGCCTTTTGTGAATCTATTTTTTCTACCTCGGCTTTTTCATCTGCTTTCAAATCTTGAGGTGCTTTTAATGTTGGGCAATCTTCTATTTCTGATTCTGGAATTTGAGTATTAAAAGTTATTGAAGATTTCCGTTTTAGCTTATTTGTTTGCTTGGGTTCACGGTCAAGGGTTCCTAGGTTAGCCGAGGAATTTTTTTTGGACTCATTAAGATATAAAATAGACGATTTTCGCGATCGGTTGTCTAATAGGTTAGACATAGATGATTTTTTTGAATTTAAGCGTGATGTTTTAGCAGATGCTTCCACAGAAGAGAGTCTACTTCTGGATTGCCTCGATTGACTAAAATAGCCATCATTTGCTCTCAGCATCATAGGTACACCAGGGTCTGTTATTTCATACCCAGGAGTAACTGGATCATCTTCGTTGTAAAGATACTGACTAGATAAGAGACTATGACTTCTTATCTTTGAAAGTTGATTAAAATAACTGCTTTCGTTAATTTTGTTTTCGCTTTTCAAATTAACCATTCTTGGTATTGGAGTCATTAATTTCTCTTCGTCTTGGGTTATGATAGTTGGAGATTTAGAATGCCATTTTACTGGCTGAAGTAAGAGAGCGCATGCCACTGAATGTAATGCGAATGCACTTATAATAAGAACTGTACCCATTTCGCCAAAGGCGGCATAAAGTCCAGTTATAATATGTGGCCATACAACAGGACCTAAGCCTGTTGTAGTCCATGATAATCCTGTAGCTAATCTTCGTCTGTTTTTCCAATATGTATTTAAAGCTAAGGCGTTCGCTGAACTGCTGATACCATAGCCTGCACCTAAAAGAATTAAAAATAAATTATTTATATCTACTTAAATTGATATAATATTTGCTATATCTACAGACAGGTTTAATAATTATATATTGTTGAGAGTCTTCGGTTATAATCAAATCATTTGAAACGGGAGCAGCCCAACTGGGCTAGTAGGTTTTGAAGCAGTGTTGTGTTCCTGCTGGTAAGTAAGGTTACCAGAGCTCCTGGAGCGAAGTGGAGATAGGGTCGGAAATACGCTTGCAATGTTTTTGGTGTTGCAGACATCTATAAGCTACGATAATCGCTTATCATCAGGTGGGCCGTACGCTTGTTAGGCGACCTAGTTATATATAAAATAAAAATAAAACATTTGAATAGTGATTAATTCGTACTAAGCGGTAAACGTTAACTCACCATAAAATATAGAGAAAAATGTCAAATACGTAACAAAGTTGTAAGAAAATGATGTTAACAGTAGTGACATAAAAACAATTAACGCTCCGGTAAGTGAAACTTGACGATAGCTGAATATTTTAAAGATTGGACCGTTTGCTAATCCTGAAAAAAAAAATTTGTTCCTGAGCTACTCGTGTTATCAAATGTTATAGGTAATCTACTTGAATAAAAATGAGTCTCTAAAATGTATATGGAACTTTTAACTTCCGAACGAATGCATCAAATTCCATAATTACTTTTTTTTTGTTTTGCTATTTTTTGCCTAGCAAGGGTATGAAAATAATGTATGAGCAAAATTACGAAGTAAGGATTATGAACCAAAGTCACAAAATTCTAAAATTGTTAGCGAGGATATTCCTTAATATAAGTGCACTTTACTACGTGTTTACGTCTTAACGCAGAATGGCAGATATTAAAGTATTGGATGGCCAGTATGGTATCAGTGAGTTACCATGCGAGGCGTATCACGCACCGACGCAAGAGGTCAGCGCGGAGTTCATGTTGATGATAGTCGTTGTTTGCGAACTGGTAATGCCCAGACGGGAGAACTTGTCTCGGAACAACAGGCCGAACTGTTGTAACATTGGTAGTGCTGACAACTGAAAGAGATACATAAAGTTATTGTATACAACATATAAAACGACTGAATTAGACTGTAATGGCACGCATCTTCTATTAAGGCAAAGGAAAGTAATTAAATTTAAACGATGTAGTATATAGGGATATTAAATTTAATATACGAAACAGGTACATATGAAAAATAAATATCAAAACAAGATACGGATAGCAATTTTGAACAATTATTCAGAAATTCTAAGCATGGATTTACTTCAAGGACGATTATACTGCATTTCATATCTGCAAACAAGAATTTACAATAAGAGTAATTTCTCTGATTCATAAATATCATTACACGAATCACGTGAAAGCCATGCTTCTTATAAGTGCATATCTAAAAGATAAAAATTATTTACTTCAGACAATTGTATTTCTTATCACCGTACATCTTATTCTTTTTAATTGATTTTGACAAAATAATACTATTTGCTGAGTTTATACACAAATTTTAGTGCTAAATTACACTAGTGGACTGGGCAGGACTACTTAGATAAGATGGTAGTAAAAATTTACACATAAAATAATATGGTAAAACAATACATACACGTATGTATCTTTATGCTATCAAGATCATGTAATTTTAACCAAGAGACGTGTTAGTGAAGGCCTGTGGCTTCGCCATTCATTTTCTTCTTATTCAAATGAAAATATGCGATTTTTAATGTTACTGGGCTATTAACATCGTTATTACTTTTTCTGCATAATTTAATTACAGATGCAGATGTATAATGCACAACTAAACGTAGATAACGATGCAAGTTTAATAAATTGATACATAAATAAATACACATATTTTAACAGTAAAGTCACAAAGTTAAATAGTATTATTACAAAAATAGTGAACTTACGTTTGAAAATCCAGCAGCGAAGACAATCATCCAACCCCAACCCCCATCGGGAGGTATGAAATCGCCATCTTTTTTGACTTTCATTTTTAACTCTTTCAATTTTACCATCGTCTGAAAAAATTCTAAAAGAAATGATTAATAGCTTAACAAAAATAAACAAAAATTCACTTCCATATGTTTAGGTAAAATCAATTATACATCGAACAGTTATGACTAGTATAGCGGTACCATTCAAAATGATAAGTAACGGCTGTACGCATTTATGAAATGGAACAATTACGAAAGATAAATATTATATGACATTTAATTAGGATATGTGGATCACTTCTACAGCTAGACATTATTTGTATAGGAAAATCTTATCTCAATAATATTATTGGTTTGTCCTTTGAATGTTATAAAAAACGATGTTATCTTTAAATCATTTATTGTAGGTATTACTATATACATGAAATAGAAAGGTTATAGTGGATTATTTTGCATTAGTTCATTTATTGTAAATGGTGAATTGTGTATGGTATATTGGTGCGCGTTAAACAATAAGCACTTAATAAATACTCGAGATATATTGCTTGATAAAAACTCTAAGGGTTCTACTGTTACGGTTTCAAACTTTGACGGGTTAATGTAAAAAAAACTAACATTTATCTATAGTATTAATAAATCTAGTTTTAAGCAGGGCCGGACTTAGGGGAGGGCAACCGGGGCTACAGCCCTGGGGCCATCACAAAAGAAGAGCCCTCACAATATAGAGACTTCGGAAAAAAAAAATCAAATTCAGACTAGTAAACAATAATAAACAACTTTTCGTTTCGTATTTTTTTGTTTTAATCTTTAAAAATTGTCTATTTTTTTAAAAGGAATTAATAAATAATAAAGGAATTAAAGAATTTAATTTGGAAAATAACATGGGGCCAAAAGGCCTCTACTTCTTTGTTGCTCCGAGGCCTCAAGACCTATAAACCCGGCCCTGGTTCGAAGAGCGAGTATTGCAGTGAAAATTTAATATGTTATTGTTTAACAAATTATCTGTCATTGAAATTTACAAAAGCTTAAATACTTATATTTAAAAACTACACATTACAATACTGCATTTGAGTATATAATATAACATATAAATATAGAAGTATATACAAATGAATAGGCGAAAAATATATCGACTTACACTGATGACTTTTTATAAATGTAGTCGAATAAAAAGTAAAAACTTTTCGACGACGAAGTGGTATAGAAATTGGTCTTTGCTGCACAGTTAGAAAGTGCTCGATTGCATACTAAACATTATATTATCATAAGCTTTATTATATAAAGGGTTTGAGTGAGTCCTTAGTAAGCGAATGACGAAGTGATGGCTCAACAACTTAATGTAATGATAACGTGTGATTCAAATGCTCCAGATAGTCACGTGTCATTTGAACTCGTTTCGGTTATTTACTATTATAATATATGTAGAGTTAAAATGTGACAGACAACAGCACTGTTTATTCACTACACCATACACCAGTTATGAATAAAGGTGATGATAACCTTCCTGCAAATAAGTTACGATTAGACTTGAGACCAGTATGAGGTAGAATAGGCCATTAAGATCGATTTCTCCTTCGTATCTTCTCTGAACCAAAAGTTGTCCAATTGGTAGCACTGCGAAATGGTTTATAACACTCTCCGTGAATTAAAATTTTGTTGGCAGATGATGGCATGTAACACCAATTATATTTGTTCATAAATAATCTCGCAATTTCCCCAGCATAGTTACCAATTTTTTTGCTATCTATCATTACAGAAGAAGTCAGACCTTGCAGAATTATGTATAATTTTTGATTATATATATATATATATATATATATATATATATATATATATATATATATATATATATATTATTTATTAAATCAATGTCTACTCCTGTGATTTCAGCAGTACGCCGCATTGTAAAAAACCTTCTTGCTGTATTTCCATCACTATTATTCCCTGTCCCTTATTGTGGTATATCTATGTTTAATCCTAACTCTACGTGAAATCGCTTGTCCTTCGACCTTCTTTTTTTGCTTGAGGCTTTTTTTTCTTCGCTCGTGGCAGACCACGTTTGAAATGAAAGAGTATATTATACTAGCTGACCTGGTGAACTTCGTATCACCTTATTCTTTTCTGAATAATAACATAATATATCAAAATAAAATATAGCCTATCTTTTAAGTTGGATCAAACTGCACACGGTGTTCAAATTTGATTAAAATCGGTTAAGTAGTTTATGAGTCCATTGAGGACAAACATTGTGACACGAGATTTATATATATTAAGATATGCAATATCATTTCCATACGTGTAATGTTGAAAGTCCGTATTGATAAGCATTTTCGTTTATAGGTCTCTCTGACACTTTAGTCAAATCCTTCATTTATCTGATAGTAGCTCTGTATATGGTACACGTGGAACTAGAAGTTGTCTCTGTTAAAACTTGCGCCACTTTTCCATCTAAGTATTATTGTTAAAAAAAGTTCATGCTTAACTTAAATTCTTACGCCTTCTTGATTGATTATTGAAGGAAGCAGGCTTTATTTTAATGTAACTAGGTAGGCAAACAAGCGTACAGTTCATCTGATGGTAAGCAGTTACAACGCAAACGCGTTGCTAACCTTATCCCCAATTACCCTCAGGAGCTCCGGTCGCCTTACCTCACCAACAGGAACACAACACTGCTTGAAAACAATATCATTTAGCTGTGATTTTCTGTAAGGTCGAGGTACTACCAGTCGAGCTGCTCCATATGTTGAGCAGGAAATTTCCTGCTGTGCCCTACTTCAGTTAATTTTCGTATTTAAGTTTTTATTCCATCAACAACAAATTTAGTTTTTTCTGGAGTTTCTTTACAAAATTTTATTGAAATAGGTCGACAAAACCGAACGAACCGAGATGAAGTCACTGGATTTTGCCAAATAATAGCACCTGATTCTTCATCAATTACTCTGATGGGCACAAAAGACGTAATAAACAAATTTGCATCGCAAATGAGATCGGATTCCTCTCGTAGTTTTTGATAGTACTGGCTTTGCTCAGATGATCCATCACAACCCCATTTACTACATAAAAGTAAATTTTGCACTCCATTCTTGTAAAGTGAATCTATTGATAAAATTATAGCTGCAGTATGATCTAATAGATCCCTAGATCTTAAAATTTTTGCATATCTATTCGTGATTTCGTTGGTTAAAGAAGGTGGATAAGCATTTATTTTTCATATCTTGTATTTTGTAGTAAGGTGGAAAGATAAAACAGTTTCTTTCATCTGTAACATTATTAAGATAGATATATTGTACTTTAGTCAGATCTAAGTCAACAAAAAAACTTAACGTTTCTTCATCTGTTAGCTTTTTTATTATATTTTCATTACGGAACTGTTTAGTTAAAACAGTTTTTTTTTCGGCATCAGCCAACCTTAATTCTTAGACAAGTTTTGCTTCCAAAGAAGAATATGATCTATCCCATATTCATTTAGCAAAATACATAGTATTTTCTTTTTTTTGCTTGATTATGAAGAGTCCTTCCACTCCTGAAAAAAGAGTCCACACGGCCTTCCTCGTTTTCCAGTAGAAGAGGATGTAGAATCGGTTGGCACGTTTTCTGATGTCAGTATGGTCACGGAATATTCGTACTTACCTACATTATTATTACGTGTCGATGCGAGCCAACATATTTTATGTTTAACATTATTGTATTTTAAAGATAATTTTTTTTAGTGTCACATTATTATTATTATTATTATTTGTTACATTTCGCATTCTTTTAGTTTTTTTATAAGCAGATTAGATACTTGACATTACTTTGAATGCGCTAGGGTCGTTTAAAATGTAATTATTGTGGTGTATGATTATTTATTTGCTCTCGTGACTAAGCGCGAAGCAAATAGGTACAGATTGATGTATAGTAGTTTTCAAGAACAACATGTTAAATCTAGCAATATGTAAAAAAATCGTTAGTTATGCTATTTTTATTTAAAAATACCTAATTGACAGTGTACATAAATAAGGTACGTTCGAATAGAAATTAATGAGATGATATTATGGATTATTTCCATGAGTACCTACTTAGTTTTAAAGAACGGATACCCATAAAATTTTAGTACAATATAAATAGTAAATGGTTCAAGAATTAGGAATATTGGGTTAGCTTTAGAAAATTCTGGAAATTTGGATATTGTTAAAAAAAAGTATAATAACAACTTGTTTTCAGGGTGCATTAAATTTCTATATCCGTATAGTAGTATAGTAATAACAGAAAATGTATTGTATAATAATTATTATTTATTTATTTTATATTATATTTTTATTCTCAATATGTTTAGATTGTACACGCATTTTTTTTATTTATCAAATAAACAATACTGTACTTATTCATTATAAATAACATTAAAAAACTACGTAGGTTTATGACAATGCTATTTAGTAATAACCAATGAAGCAAATATATGATATATATATATATATATATATATATATATATAGCTTTTGCTTCTAATAGGAGGGTGGGTAAATATGTAATTATTTTATATATATATATAAAATAATAATATATATAAAATAAATTTATATATATATATAAAATAATTACATATTTACCCACCCTCCTATTAGAAGCAAGCTGGGACTGAAAACTCAAATAAAAAGATGCACACAACCAAATACATCAAATCACAATAGTATCAAGAAAATAATTTTTAAGTTTATTTTTTAAATTAATTGGTGTAATACTCTCAATCAATTTTGATGGTACGTCATTTATTAGTCTAGCCAATAAATAAGCTGTTGTTCGCTCACCATATGTGTTGTGTATGCACCTAGTAGTCCATAACCGGTTTTTTGCGATAGTACGGGTGTGAGTAGGGTGTTTAACATGTTGCCAGAATTTTTGATGTAAATAATTTTCGGACCTATTTTTAATCAAAAATAAATTTGAAGTCATTGGTTTGGAACTTAATTTTAGCAAATGCGAACTTTTTATAAATAACTGTGACTTAAATTTAAATGACGTAAAACAAAAATTTAATATTTTGGCTTCAAATATTAAAATAGTTAATAGTAATTCCCTTTACCTCTTAGGTTCTCCAATTTTTGATGAATCTGTTTCTGAATATATTAATAACTCAATCACTAAATTTCAAAATTCTGTTGACCGTCTTCTAGAAATTAGTCCACATTATGCACTTTGTATCTTAAAATACTGTCTTTTCGTCCCAAAATTTACGTATGCGCTCCGTTGCTGCTCCTTTTAGAATCACAAGTAGACGACTTAATCAAAATCAGCTTAGAATCGATTCTTAATATGCAACTGAACAAGCAATCTTGGACCCAAGCATACCTATCCGTTATGGTGATTTAGGGATTCGCATATTTCCAGTGTCGCTTTGCCAGCCTTCCTATCTTCTGTCCATAGTTCAGCAAATCTCATAAGTAAAATTTTACGGGCATCCCCTTCAAACTTTGAGATTGCTGGTTTGGAAGAAGCTAGATACGCTTTCTTAATTGCATGCCCAGGTCAAAATTTTCCAGTTTCTCCAAATTCACAGAGGAGCTGGGACGACATAAATTGCAAATTGACTTATGACAATCTTTTAAGCTGTAGTACAGGTTCGGCGCGTGCTAGGCTTTTGGCCGTGGGTACGCATGAGGCCGGCTACTGGCTTCACGCGTACCCTTCGTCAAGTACAGGAATATTTCTTGAGCCTGACACGCTCCGAATCGCAACCTGTCTACGACTTGGGGTTCTGGTCTGCGCTCCTCATAAATGTCCCTGTGGTAGTGATGTCGACAAGCTAGGACATCACGGTCTGTCATGTCTAAAAAGTGCAGGCCGCTTCTCGAGACATGCTGCACTTAACGATATCATACGCCGGTCCCTTGCAACCGTCAACGTCGTCGTCGTTTTTTAAGTCCGTCCGTATCAATCCAAGGTACTTTAGTTTTGTTTGATTTTCTCTTATAATTTATATTTAATGATTCAGTTTTTTCAGCTTCTTGAAATGACTTTTATAAAGTTGTACATTTCATTTGTACATTTTATCTGTTTAGTTTTACCCCAGTCAACCTTTGCTAGTTCTTTGTTTAATAATTCTATATCGACCAAATTTCTTGAAACATTTTACGTTAACCTCGCTTCAACGTCCATATCGCAAGAAAAAAGTATCGCTCGATGATCTGCTAGTACAGTATCAAGCACCGCAGAGTACAGGTGAGATGTGGGGAATCGCGCAAATATGTGGTCGATGCATGTTTTTGTAGTTATATTTTGTTTGGTTACAATTCTGGTGTAATCGGTGATTCCACACATTAGTCCGCAATCGCTGAGCATATCTAATTATGAACGTGAATATGATGTTAAAGATTTAATATTTATATTAGTATCTCCGATCATCAAAATGTTTTGCTTAATAGTAAATTTTGAAATGCACCCAGCTAGCTCCTTAACAAAAACATTCTTGTAAGTTGCGGGTGGCCTATATAAAATAATAATTACTATGTCTTGGTTAGAAGATAATTTAAGAGTACTAATTAAACTTTCAAATCAAAAAGTTTTGTTTTTGCATAAAGTGAATTTTAAATGATTTTTAACATAGATAATAATACCCTCACCTCTTTTATTATATCTTAATTTTGAAAATATACTATAACCAGGTATATTAAATAGATGGACAATATTATCTGTTATACCAGCTTCTCTAAATTTTATTACATCTAAAGGAAATTTACAGTGGTGAGTGAGTAGTAACAATTTATCAAAATGTTTAGTATGTGACTGTATTTAGATGCAGACATGAAACATTTAAAGTAGGTTTTAGGAGGAAACAGTTTAAAGAAGTCGTTTTAGGAACTACAATAAAATATGTTTTTTTATCTGACTACCCATTATTAAAAATAAGAAAATAAAATAAATAAAATAAAGTTAATAAAACTTAATATAGACTTAATTTAGAATTTTTATCTGAAATAATTTTAATTCGATTTTATAAGTTCATTAATATCATCTATTGAGCGTATATAATAAATTTTACTGTTACCTGACTTTCTAACACAAACTTTACTATTTTTGTACCAAATGTATTGGAAATATTTATTCAATTGACTTTTAGCATTACAAAGTAGTGTCTTCGTATGTTTAGTGAGAGCTTCTCGTATGTAAACTCTTTGCATCGCACTTTCTTTAGAGATCTCTGGTAGCAGTAATCCTACGGTTGGACATTTTTCTTTTCCACTATTTATCCATTTTTCTTGAGCTTCTTTCGATTTCATTTCTAATAAAATTATCCCAGGTTTGGTTTTTGAACCTGGTAGGCGCTGAATGGACCGAATAGCCTCTTTATCCAAGTCCAACTTCGACACCATTTCTCCTTTCTTCTATGAATTTCTGGTATCAATTTATTACGATGCTTGATGAAAGATTTTTTTGTTCAAATTGGTGCAATACTTGTTCCAGCGTGGCTACACGTAAATTTAAATTTTTATTTCTATGTAGTAAATCTTGGTTTTTGTGTCCTAAATCTTTTATTTTAGAGTCTTGGTTTTTGACAGTTTGTTCCATTGAACTAATTTGCTCGCTTAAAAATTCTAAAGATGTTTCCAAGCTACGTAATTCTTATTTAAATGTTTTTGAATTTTGAAATGAATTTTGCGACTGTTTTATAAGTTTCCTGTGGCAGGAGTATTGGAGAGATTCCATCATGAGATAAGTAGTGCTTTTGTACCAGCATTGTTTATAAGAGCTATTTCCTTTTGCTATCCTAGTGTACATAAATTGTTAAAGAAATAAATAAATAAATAAAATAAATGAATGGTCTTTGTCTGTAAATTTATTTTCTACACTATAAATTATTATTAAATCCATTATTTTTAATTTTAAAAGTGTATTTTAATAATTAAATGTTTACCTACGGCTACTTACCTTTATTGTTATGACACTTTACACATAATTCTATTGAAATGTGTACCTATGTACTTATATAAATGACTGTTGGCTAAGCACGCTTACCAACGCGTAGGTACTCTGATACTGACACTATTAAAACGTTGGAATTTGTAGGTACATCATGCACTTAATGCAGCTAGAATAAACACAATTTGCTAATAAATACATTTTTTTCTAATACAGAGTACACTTTATGTAAAGTTATATTTGCTTAAGTGACACTTCTTTCTACTTACTTGTAGCTTAACCTTCTATTAAAATACATTTAGGTAGCCTTTAGTAGATTCTCGATTTATACTGCTGTATGTGGGCTTAGAAAAGCGTTAACAGCTGTGTGTTAGGTACCAATAATGTTTAGTATCGCTCTATAACAATGTATCTATATAGGTATGCAATTTACAGCAATCTGTAAAAGATGGGTTGTGTATTTATACGTGTTGAGGGAATTGTATTTGTACAAAGATTTCTTCCCGATCTAGGTGTCTATCCTTGCGGGGAACCCCACCGTGCCTCTCAGAGCAGAGCACATTAAGCTGTCAGTTCTGGTCAGTCCCGGTTGTTATCGTAGACAACTGATAATGATCGTTACTCCATAGTAGGGAATATATTCACCAACTCGTAGAGGAGCAGCGTGGTGGATTGAACTCCAACCACTTTCTTAATCAATCAATAAATTTTGAGATCTTATCTTCTTTTATATATAAAAAGACAAGTCCTGACTCATTCATCAACGCCCAGCCCAAACCCTTAGACCTATAAAGTTGAAACTTTGCACAGAGTTTCTCTTTATAATGTATACAAGGAACAAGGAATGGTATTGCGAAGTTCAACCCCTAAAGGGGTAAAATGGTGGTTCAAAATTTGTATGGCGAAACAATATTAAATAGACATTGAGATTCGAAATTTCGTAGGAGTACTCCCAAAAATAACTAAGCGAATACGTATTTCGTAATTTTCCAAAAATCAACCCCTTAGGAGGTGAATGGGGTAAATAAACCTAATAATCGACATGGGTGTCGTTATTTATGTTTTTTGGAACGTTGATTGCAAAAAGGGCAGTTATTTCTAAGTATAAGACGGCGAACATGGCATAAAATTAATTAAATTGTTTCCCAATACAAACTCTGAACTCCCGTTTCACCACTATGGGGTGACTATTCAATTCGAACCTTCGTAGGTACTCCAATAAAAAAAATAAGTAATTGTAAGTTTTGAAACTTCAAATACGTCATTATAACATTGATTTGAATTAGTGTTTTGTTTGTGCTGAAGTATACTTACTACAATTTGTACTTTAATTTTTCCCAAAATTCGATAATTCTGGCATTGCCTTTCTGCCTTTTCTAGGAAATTTGCCTCAGCATAGCATCTGAAGGCAGAACCTCTAATGTAGTATATAAAGAAATACTTTCAGCATAGACTGGAATTTTTCAAGTCAATTATTTTCATGAAGGCTAAAATACACTATTTTTACGAAATGTTTCTACATTCAAAATAATAAACATTGTTTCCTTATTATATAGCAAAACTTAATAATTAACGTTGTGCACTTTTCTTTAGGAAGGCGTCTATTAAAAGAAAAATAGAAAATAAAAAAGAGACTAGGGAATTACTCTAAGATGTGTTGTAAATTTGTAACTCAGTGTTGTAAATTTGTAAACTTACTACGGCATAAAATGTAGTAGAAATGCTGACAGCGTTTCAAAGATAGGAATAATAACGGAGATGACAAAGTCAAATACAATAAACCATTAATATTTTTCTAAAAAAAATAGCAAACCACATGTTATAACTCATTACTTAACTCTTAGGTTAAGAAAGATTTTATCGTTATTCTTTGTCTTATGAGACATGAGTTTCAAGTAGGATTTTCAATTTCGCCTACATTCAATCTCAATTGAAAATTCTAAATCCTGCAAATCAGGGATCTGTGTACGATCACGGTATAAGCCGGAGGGAAGTGAAAGCAATTACTGATAATTGAATGAGACTTTTTATAACTGCATCGAGCATCAGCCACTGACTTGAACTATTCTAATTTAAAATTTGATTATTATTTATTTTATAAGCACATGCAATGTCACAACGGCATTTTTAATAAGTCAAACTTTTGTTTGATATTCCACAATACTTTATGGCATAAAAGGACATTAAAGATGCATCAATATATGGTTGGTTTCTTTACTCAAAACCCTTTTTGTAATAAAATTGCAATAATATTAAACTTAATAAAAAAAAAAATACTTTTATTTAATTTGATAAGAAAATAACTTTCGATTGATTTACACAACACTCTCCGTCAAAGTTATGCGAAAAAAGCAGTTTTTGCTCTATTATTGATGCACTAGTTCTGTAAATGTTTTTAAAAGTTCCGCCAATATTTGATCTGTCACGAGATAGTTTTGCCACGGTCTTAAATACAGGTCTTGCAATGGAGTCTGTTCAATGGTGAGAGATTAGTACGATAGTGTCATAATTTTTCTTTCGCGTCAATGCCGTTGTACGTAGACAGCCGCTGTAACTCACTGCTGTCGATAGGTTCGGTCACGTGGTGCGGTATGCAGTGCACACTGCGCACGCTGTTTGTGTGACGTTTCATTGCAATTGGTTATATTGAGTGACATTTTATTGTAATTCGTTATATTTTAAAACATAATCTATCGCCATGCCTCTGGCGGCCATAAATTGAAAAGAAAAGCGCAACCATTAAGCCGACGTACTCCTACTACTGTTGTTGCACGACTTGTGTATAAGACCGTGGTTAAAATTGTTGCTTGATGTTTCCCCTCGGTCGTAGTACGTCATAGTTATAAAAAACTAATGGTCAATGTTTTGTTATTGCATTAAAAACGTTTTTATTGTATTTGTATAAAAAATAATAGCATTTGAAAAAAAATACCCGTCTTATTTTAATAAGAAAATACAAAATTGAGATGCGTCCTAATTTTTTATACAGTTCTATTTTAATTTGAATGCTCAAAATACATTGCCTACAGTCTACTAATAGAAGTTGTGACGTTTTGCGTACTTCGCATTACGAATTTTTAATTGAATTAATTTTTAATTTTAGTTTTCAATTTATAATTAAACAAATAAAATAAAACAAATTCATAATTAAACATATTTAAAATTACGTTATTAAACCGATTAATCACAATCGATGTTAAATCGATTCATACAATCGAAACATTTTTACTTGTTGACACATATTGCCAACATAATCATACGATGACATGCTGATAATCATCAAATGTGCAACAAGGATGAGGGAAAACATATGAAAGAGAAATAACAGAGGTTATGGAAACAGTTAGCATTCAGAAGTTACGACTTAACAGTATAAGTTTTTTTTAATTTTTGTGACCGTACTCTTTTTGTTTTGTGAAAGTGATAGTACTTATTTTGTTAATATTTTCCTTTGTAAAAGGAGATGTGTATAGGTTAAAAACTATTACAAAGGAAATTATTGTTTATCAATTAAAAAAGATAAAATAATACTTGAAATGTTGTTTTGATTGAAATATTTATTGGGCAACAACTCTTATATGGGAAATATATTTTGTGAAACGGTAAGTTAAAAATTATCTTTGTTTTATTGACAATAAAAGTTTTAACTATGTATCCTCATTTACCTTGACATAGATGTAAATATAGTATACATGCTCGAATTACAAAGTTACATACTACTACTAAAACTTTGGTACGTCCGATTTCTTAAATAGATATTTATTTCTTTTTTTTCTTCATGAAAAAATCATATAATAAATATTCAATTTTTTAATCTTTTGTTAATTTTTTTAATACCTTAATTTAAGTAAATTAATGTAGTTAAATTTATTAAATACCTTTTTCGTGCACATTACATTATTAATTTTTTGTTTTTATTTACTGTTTTGTTTTTAGTAATGCATGTAGAGTGATTTGACATTTATTATCTCAACTTTATTCGTTTTTTTTTAGAAATATCTATTGATGTTAGTTTTTTGAATCAAATAATATTTGATAATAAAATTTTAATCCCAACAATTCCTTACTATCTGGATAGAAAATTTATTGGTAATAATAAAGTGAAAAAAAGAAATTCATTAACATCCAGTAAATATTTGTATCTAGTTTTATTGAGGTAAGAACAGTAGGAAATACTTGCTCAAAATTTGTAGCAGCTTGACTAAGGAATTAGCTTAAACTTGAGAAGATCGCAGCTAATTAATAATGCTGCTTTTTAAAGTGATTGTATTCTTGTGTTGTGTGGTAGCCAAAGCAATGCTTCCTTTGTTGCAGGCTACACACCATAGTGGTAATTCATATACATTTTTATTTATAAAAACTTGCAATTACTTGTAACAACATCATTTGTTCAAAAATGACTTCCTGTAAAAAAATTAATTAGGAAGTGATTATAAAGACAATTGAACTCATTATTTATTTTATTAATAGAAATGACCTTTTGATGACTCGTATATCTATTTAGCAAATACTTTGACAGTTAATTGTGTTATTGTGTATTTAAAGTTACATGCGAAATATTTTTTTGTTGTTGATTGTTATCACAAAAGCTATTCTTGAATATAAAATTACAGTTAGATTTCTGTTTGTAAAAGGCACTAACCGTTGAAAATTCTGTTATTTGTTACACAAACAATAAAGTACTAGCCGTCTAAAATACTTTCGACTAGCCCGTTGGCGTCGTTTGTAGTGGCCATGCTTTCTGCTCCGTGGGTTGCGGGTTTCATTCTCACCTGAGCCTGGATGTAATACTTGTATTTATATATGTATTATTGCTATCTATGCATATTTATAAAAAAAATTAGTTATAATAGTCGGCCGCTACCTGTAACACAAACATTAAGTTGCTTACAATAGGAACAGACGACCATGTTATAAGATACACCAACCATTGTTATAAGATATTTATTTATTTATCTAATTATTTAAAAGGGGTACTGTTTAATTATAACAGTAAAGAAGTTTTATAAAAACATTGATAATCATCGCACTTAATTATCTATACATATAATAAAATGGTAGGAAAGTCAAAACTGTACATTGAATATTTTTTTAAAAGAATACTTGGGGTGTGATCTACAATCGATACCGAAGCCAAAAATATAGTTTTTAGAATTTTTGTCTGTTTGTGTGTTTGTCTGTATGTATGTCCGGGATAAACTCAAAAAGTACTGTATGGATTTACTTCAAATTTGGCACGAATATTATTAAAAAGTCGGTTCAACATATAGGCTACAAATTATCACGCTATCACCTACAGGGAACGAGCAGTGAACCTTTATTTCTTCAACGCATTCTGTAACAACGTCTAATCTAACGGCGCATATTTGAATGTTGTTGTTATTATGTTAATAACCATGCTATATAAGCTAGCATCATACTATAAATAAAGACATTCTGTAGTATATTTAGTATCAGCATTGCACCCGTGCGAAGCCAGGGTGGATTGCTAGTTATTTATAATATTACTTACTTTCTTCTTTAAAAGCAATAAAACTTTTTACTAAATTATTACATCCGTACTATACAATTTAAAATTTAAAAAGTAACATACTATTTAAAATTAACTATGTTTTTTTTTTTATGAGAATATAATTACTGATGTGTATCAGTTACTAATGATTAAAAATAATATTTTTCAAAATATTAAACATTCTAGATAAAAGTGTGAATTGGTTTAATCAATCAATATTATTGCAGCCTGTGTAGGGAAAGGCTGTGTAGGTTTTCACCTTACAAAAGATCATAGCTTAATAAAACTGCGTGGTGCTATGTTCCTGTACGGTAAGGTGACCAGAGCTCCTATGGAGTTTCAGGGATAGGATCGGCAATGGGCATGTGATGCTTCTGGTGTTGCAAGAGCCAATTGGCTAGGGTAACCGTTTACCATCAGATGGGCGCTTGTTTGCCATAGTAGTCATATATAAAAAAAAAATTAGGATGTAATTGTAAAATTTTGGAACAAAAATATGCATGTTTGTTTATATTTTGATCCCTATTATACCTAGTTCAGCCATAAGTCCTGTTACAAATGAAAATGCATTTTTTTTAAAATGAAGTAATGTAATATTATTAAAATTTATACCTGCTTATTTATTAACGTCTTAGCAAAAAATAAAAATATATTCGATTCGAAATGGCCAACTTTAGCTTTTATACAGGCTTTTAATCTGTTTGGCCACGAATCTATGGATTTACGCACTGTTTCCAAAGGAAATTTCGCCACTGCTTGCTTCAAAAATTTTTAAGAGACTCAGTTTCGCCGTGTCGTTTAGAGCAGGCCATGTCCTCTAAAACTGACCATAATTTGAAGTCTAAAAGGTTTAGGTCTGGGCTAGATGAGGGCCAGTCTTCAACTCTTATAAAGTCCGGAACGTTGGTTTCAAGCCGGCTTGGTAGTTCGCGCCTTGTGACCAGGTGCAGAGTCCTGCTGGAAAGTCCACGGTATATTTTTAAAAAGTGTATTGCTGAGAGGTTTCACAACATGATCCAAGACTGTATCTTGATACACTTTGGCTGAAGTTTTCATCGAATTTTTTCATCAGTAAAGAGGATATTTCTGTGCCTTTCAGCTGCGTATCGCGACAGAAAGAGTTTTGATTGATCCACTCTCTTTAATTGTAAATATTGATTTAGGTCCTGTATATCGGCGATAAGCACCGAACTTCAGGTCTTGTTTTTAACCGACTTCCAAAAAAGGAGGTCGACTGTTTTTTTTTTTATGTATGTTATATCAGAACTTTTGACCGGGTGGACCGATTTCGACACATTTTTTTTTTAATCGAAAGGTGGTGTGTGTCAATTGGTCCCATTTAAATTTATTTGAGATCTAACAACTACTTTTCGAGTTATGTCTAATAATGCGTTTTTACTTGACGCTTTTTTCGTCGACCTACGTTGTATTATACCGCATAACTTTCTACTGGATGTACCGATTTTGATAATTCTTTTTTTGTTGAAAAGGGGATATCCCTAGTTTAGTACCATGATAAGGAAACCAGGATCTGATGATTGGATCCCAGAGAAATCGAGGGAAACTCTCGAAAATCCGCAATAACTTTTTACTGGGTGTACCGATTTTGATAATTTTTAATTTAATCGAAAGCTGATATTTATCATGTGGTCACATATCAATTTTATCGAGATCTGATAACTACTTTTTGAGTAATCTTTGATAACGCGTAGTTACTTGACTATTTTTTCGTCGATCTACGTCGTATTACTCGTCGATGTAATTGAAGTCGGTTTTTTTTTTGTTTGCGAGCCAACACAATTATATAATACGCGAAAGAGTCCTAGCGGGAATCATCATTTCTTGTGGTAAGATTTTTTGCTTCCTAATGGGGTTTCGACGAATCTGGTTTTAACAGCATTAATCTGTTGATAGTACGATATACGAACATACGGCTGATACCAAGCTTTTGAAGTGTCTGGAATATGATCGACGGCTCCATACTCACTCTTTGCAAAACGATCACTGCAATCCTATTTTCATAACATCCCGTTCCATATTGTAATTTGATGATGAACACGAAAAAATTGTGTATGTGAAATGGCGCAAAATCGAAATAAGTTTTTATAATGATATACGTGTTCCATTTTCAAAATAATTAAAAAGTTGAAAAAAAAGAAAACTTTTTATGTAACAGTAATTATGGCCAGACTAGTTATACTAGGTATAACCTAGGTGAAGTAGTAAATAGCCCATGTGCATCAGAAGTCCTGTCTACGCGTTCCTCATAACAGTCGTAAGGCTTCTTTTCATTAGTGCGTGTTCAAAAGATTCAAAATAAATAAATAATAATATACATGATAGACTAAATATAAATCAAGCAGCTAAATACTCGTTTGTTACTTATTTATTTATTCTATAATATTTCGAAACAATTAGTTATATAATATGTATAGTATTAGTAGTATCAGTGATTTCGATTTAATATAAACAACGAATGTTTGATAGATACTTCTTTAAGCAAATCTTAAATTGAGATGTCTTCAAAATTAATATTTTCGCGATTGCACATAACGATACTATAACAGCGGTGTCTCAAGTTTTCGCCTTTTTCAATCTCGAAGTGACCTAAAGTTTTATTAGCCACTGACCATAACAAACAATCTTTTAATTCATAGTAATGTTGAACATTTAACATGCTTCAAGCGATTCGTATAGTGGTAAACATTTGTAATTGTACTTTATCGTTTGTGATTAGTTGGAGAGTGACGTCACGCGGGTTTCATTGCCCCCGTCCCATATCTGCTTGTAGAACAATAACAATTGTTAATTAATAAATTATGAGTAGCGTTTGTTGATACTTTTGGAAAGCATTGACCATAAAATTTGGCTAATGCTATCTATGTCACGTTTTGTAGGTTAAAACCGTAAGTGAACTATAGACATTTTAAATATACACGAAATAAATTATGATTAAAGCATCTATCTGTTCATGCTATAACAATTAGACGTACAAAACGGAAGGTAATATGCATATAATCGCTTTGTAATACAGTAATAATTTATTTGAAATCTAAAAAATCACTTCACTTCAGGCTATCGCAGTCCACTGCTGGACATAGGCCACCCCAAGCTCGCGCCACACATCCTGGTTTTTCGCAATCCTCATCCAGCCACCACCAACAATCTTACGTAAACCGTCGGTTCAGCGGGCCTGAGGACGTCCCACACTGGATACCTAGCACCCTCTGCCCCATCGTTACTGCGACCGCTGCCATGGCGGGGAATAGTGGGGATGCCGGGATCTGCCATGCGCATCGAATTTCTAAGCATGTTACCCTGTTTCTCACCAAATCCATATAGCCTTAGTTTACGGACTGACCTGACAGCACGGTATACGTTCTAATACACCACAGCATATCCGTATGCGGAAAGATATCTCCAAGTTTTCGCCTCCCCGAATATTACCGGGATCATATTTGCCAATGTTATTGAAATATTCCCTGTATATAGCGAACAAACCGCCAGCCGTAGTTGGTGATCATATTGTATTCAAAAAGTCCTTTTAATTTTTCAAGGCTCCTTTAGGCAGGTTGTCCCATTTTAAAATGTAGCCCCCTGTAGAAACCACCTCTGTTCTGTGGACTCGATGTGTACTCAAATATAATCTAAAAATTATGAACTTAACGGCAGTCCAATAGTTGAAATTGAACACATTATGAGTTATCAAAATCGACGTCTGTGTATAATGTTAGTCGTACAAGCAATTTTATGTATATTTATTGATATATGTTTATTACGATTCGTAGTTAAAATTGAGTTATCTTACTAACTAAATTTTAGAGGGACTTTTTTATCACCTAAATATTTGCATTAACATAACACATAACATAACACAAAAAGGAGGTTCTCAATTCATGTGGTCCCGTTTAAATTTAATTAAGATCTAACAAGTAGTTTTCAAGTTACATCTAATAATGCGTATTTACTTGACAATTTTTTTTTTCGAACTACGTTGTATTATACCGCATAACTTTTCACTGGGTATACCGATTTTGATGATTCTTGTTTTAATCAAAAGATGAGGCTTGACGTAGTGTTTGATCGAGATCTGATGACTACTTTTTGAGTATTATTTGATAACGCGCTTTAGTTGACTATTTTTTCGTCTACTTACGTTGTACATATTAGGTATTAGGTATGTTATTGTCGATGTTTGTTATTGATGATGTTATTTTCGCAAGCACAATTATTTACGATTGTAATCTCTTTTAAAATAATTTGATCCCTGATATATTATATTACTGTAACGTTATAAAATATCATAGTAGGTATGTTATATTTGTAAGATGTATGCAAGCTGCTCTGTATAAGCAAAATTTTGTTATAAGAGACATGATATTCAAATATGTGCTGAATTTATTATAATGACAAATGTTTCGTAACATATTTTTATTTAATTTATAACCATTATTTATTTCTCTGATAAATATTAATGCCCTAACAACTTGAGCTCATTGCTACTAAAATACTGGCCTTGGAAGTGATTTATTTATTTTTTATGTTATGTTTAGTTAATAAGCTAAGTGATTCATCAATTTTTTTCTGCTATGAAATAAGCTACAAACCTAGATGTTAATTCGTAAATAAAATAAAATTGTATGCAGTTGGAACTTACGGTAGCCACTTCAAAGATGTAAAGCCGTATACGCCGATGCTAAGAAATTGAATATTGTTATTTTCGTGTTCGTGTGTGTTGTGTATGTACGTAGGTAACTTAAGCAGCTGTAATTCTTTGTGTGCAACCTGATAACTTTTTACGGGAAGTTCCGATTTTGACGATTTTTTAATCGAAAGCTGGTGCTTGTCGTTTGGTCCCATTCAAATTTGATCGAGATGTGATGACAACTTTATGGGTACTTGTTTGGAGTCTTATTACTTATCGATAAAATTGAATCCGGTTTTTTTTTCGTCGGCGAGCAAACTCAATTATAAATCACAATGTGTTGGAATGTGATTGCAATATGTACAAACTAAATTATATGCTATTCGATTAGTGGTGTGTTATTGTGGTTAGTAAATAGCCTCTTGAGAATGTGCCGTTGCTAGCGGATATAGACTCTGCAAGACTCATTTAATGCGCATGGCCGGCGTTACTAGGCAACGCTTACCACCAAGCGGACCATAGGTTGGCCTGGACCCTAGTGTTGTGAAAAGATATGTTTAGTCATTGTTTTTCAATCTTCATATCGCTAGTGCGCACGCGACTTAAGATAAACGTAATGTAGGTTATGAAAAAATTTCCGCGCTGACCGCTTGCTCACGTGAAGAGTAGTATGTCATTTTAACGGAGAAAGTTCACTAGAAACTAGGAGTCCTAGATTACTAACGGATGTAAGTCTAACTAGACATCAAACTGTCAAAATTGTCAACTATTTTTAAGATGTTAAAAATGTGAATGTTTTAATTATAATAAAAAGTTGCAATGTTTACTAATGGTAATATTTTAAGAATGTAATCGGTTTGCTTCCAAATTGAAAGTTTTTAATGGTGCTACGGTGAGGGGGGGGGGGGGGGTTTATTCGGGCAAAAAAGGTAGTTTTGTGTCTTTTTTAACGACGTAGTTAAAATCTATTTATTAAAACGAATATTAGATTAAGCTATAATATTGCGAAAATATTGTGTAAATTTAATTAATAAGTCAGAAATATTCAAAATAAGACAACGGCAGCAACTATTTGGAAGCGTATCAGAAATAAAGTTATTTTGCGGTTGTGCCTCATAGCTCAGTGGTAATGAAAAAATCAAAGTTTTCGTTGGGTAATGGTTATCTTCAGGTAACGCTGGGAGGGTTTTTGCTATTTTAAATTCTTTACGTTTTGGAAACAATGAAGTGACAAAAGCGATTTGATGACTATCAAGTTTCCTTTGCAATTGGCTCAGTATTTTTTTATTTAACACTACGGCAAACAAACAGCAAACAAACTTATAGATCACCTGATGATAAGCGTTTACAGTAGCCTATAGACGCAAGATCGGAAGAAGCATCAAGCAAGCAAGGAGCTCTGGCCACATTACTCACCATAGGAACAGAATACTACTCGAGAGCAGTATTATTTAGCTGTGATTTTCTGTGTGGTTGAGGTTTCCAGAGGGGCTGCTCCAGATTTTGAGCAGAATATAATCTGCTGTGCCCTGTGCAAGTGAAAGTATTATTTATTTTCCATTTCGGTAATAAAAGAGTATATTAAACAATAAAACGAAATTGTACTGACTAAGTTTGTTCATAGTATATTTATATACAAATACTTAGCTACATCATTTACTGTTGTGTTTGTTTTTTTCTTTTTGTATTTGAATAAGTAAATTTTTTTTCTTTGTATTGTTATGATTCAGAAAAATACTGTATTTTGTACCAGTTATTATTCAGTTGTCTTTTAATATTTGCCATAGAATGTCAATTGCCATGGATTCTATTTCGCATACTCTCGAATAACTCTAGAACTGGCAAACATATCGCTATTTCTCTCGATGCTTGTAAGTTTCCACAAGATGTTATCCGTCACTGTCATGTTTCTTAATACATTTTAATTGATATGAACGCCATATAAAGGAAAAAATTTTTACAAACACATTAGATACTGAAACAACGACGTTACGATAAACTCAATGATTCACTATCAATCATGTCCATATTCAAACATAGATAAGAGAGTCAATCGCATTTCTCGTGATCTGATACATCTGATTACTTTGCGCATAATGCAGTGTTTCTTATCTCTCTAATACCGATTCATTATATTAAAGATCTATTTTAACGTGTAGATGATTGGAACAGAAAAGTCTGGTATACCTACATGTTTATCTTTTTCAACCACCAAATTCTACTTTATCTGCCAACTATTTCTATTCGCGACCTGAAAATCCAAGAGTTGTTAGTTTACTACTCATATCGACCATAAGGGCTTGTTTTCGTTTCTATTTTATACTATTAAACGAGCAATTCTTGTATATATATAATCTGAATCTCGGAAACGGCACCAATGATTTTCATGAAATTTAGTATGCAGGGAATTTCGGGGGAGATAAATAAATCTAGCTAGGAGGCTGGAGGCTTCAGTTTTAGAAAATGTCGTTTTATCGCTGTTTTAAGACAATGAAAAAATATCGCTAAAATACGAAGGTAAATTTCGCAAATGTCAGTAAACTTCTAATAGCTCAGGTGGGAAATCGGCCGGTCTAGATCGATCATAAAGACCACGGTTCAAATCCTCAAATTTTCAGATCGATTATTGTTTTTTCTTTTTTTTCTAATTGCACTCGTTATTTTTTATTTATTAATGTATTATTTCATTATTTTTCATTTTTTATATTTATTTATATTTTTAATCATTGCCGGTAAAAAAATATTATTCATATTTTATAAATATGTAATTCGTATTTAAATATGATTTCCGAAAAACACGATGTACTAAAAATACCGATTTAAGCTCGGTCACCCAGGGACTGTTTATTTAATAGGTATATGCATGTACGAGATAAATCTTATCAGCGACTGGTAAAACAAATCTATAAGTTATTGACACATAACACTTGACACATTTTGTTTATGATATCTATGACATACATGTCAAATGTTTTAAATGATTTACTTCAGTTTATTTGAAGATAGAAACATTATTTAAATAACAAAGGAAATATTTAAATAACAAATAATGTTGTTTTCAGGAACAAACCTGCATGAAACAAATTAAAATTTTAACCACAATCATTAGGAGTTCATTCCATTAATCATGTGATGGTGTATGTAGTGAAGTAAGGACTAACCCAACCATACCAAAAAATAACGAGTATTTTTTTTTTGTGAAAACCATATTGAAATTTTCACAACATTACAGCCTATACAGTCCACTGCTGGACACAGGCCTCCACAAGTTCGTGCCAAAAATGGCGTAAACTCATGTGTTTTGCCCATAGTCACCACGCTGGGCAGGCGGGTTGGTGACCGCAGTACTGGCTTTGTCGCACCGAAGACGCTGCTGCCCGTCTTCGGCCTGTGTATTTCAAAGCCAGCAGTTGGATGGTTATCCCGCCATCGGTCGGTTTCTTAAGTTCCAAGGTGGTTGTGAAACCTTGTTATCCCTTAGTCGCCTCTTACGACACCCACGGGAAGAGAGGGGGTGGCTAAATTCTTTAGTGCCGTAGCCACACAGCACTAAAAAACTAACACACTAAAACACTAAATTTTCACAAAATTATCGTTAAATAGGCGCAGGCCTGCCCAGCGTGGTGACTATGGGTAAACGGTAAAACACATAAGTTCACGCCATTATCGGTGCGAACTTGTGGAGACCTATGTCCAGCAGTGGACTGCAATATGCTGAAAAATAGATACATATAATCTGATTAAATTTGGAAAATTGCACTGTTTTTTGGTGGTTTTAAAATCGCGCGTTCAATGAAAAATAAATACATTTGATATATCATTACAGTCCCTACTTTTGATATTAACGGTCTTACTTATAAACGATTCTTAATTTTTAATCAATTGCTTAGCAACGGATTAGCAAAAACCTCACTTATAAACACTATTTAGCGTTAAGAAGTCGTTAAGTAGTGTTTAAATCGCCGTCAAATTTAAACACTGCCGAGGCATAGTTTAACTCCTGCTAAGCGGCAAGATGGCGGACTTCACATAAATCAGCTGTTATATTGTGACGTTTGATCTACGTACTTGCGTGTGTTTGTTAGAAAAAAAAATTATCATTCTTTGTTTGTTTCTTAACTAAGTAACAGCTAATCAACGTTTATAAGTAAACAAAAGTTAAACATGGATTTGTAGCTTAAGAGCGGTTTAACTAAGCGGTGGCTAAGTATTGCTTAGCGAGATTTTTATAAGTAAGACCGTACGTGATTTTTTTTCCGTACACCTCCACCCCTTTCGAGTCTCACGAGATTAGTTGACCCCTTATCAAGTTGTAGAGACGTAAAAAAATATTTTAAGTATGTATTTTTTTATTGAAAAGTTTACGTTATGTCATCAAACATTACGACGGTATGTAACTAGTTAATATTCATATATTTTATTAGCTTCTGCCCGGGACTTCGTCCGCGTGGAATAGTTACTTTGGGCTATAGTTCCTGAGATTAGCGCGTTGAAACAAACAAACAAACTCTTCAGCTTTATAATATTACTATAGATTTAAATAATATGCATCTACTTATAAGTTACTTTGTGACATACAATATTTATAGTCACATTTCAACATACCAGTACAATATATATATGTATATATAGTAGGTGTATATATTGTGGTGGTATATATATATATAATGTGCTATTAAACAACGGGTTAGCGTATTAGCTGAAAATAGATAGATAGAGGACGATCCTATTGTAAAATGGATGAAATCTATACCTACCTATACACATATTGAAGATTTTGTGATAAGGTCCTTCTATTGAGAATGGTTTATATTATTTGTGTATACTATGATTTCCTGTATTGAAAACTACGAAGAAGAGATTTTTTTTTGATAAAGCTTGCACGAGTATGCATGCAGTGAGTGTTTTGACTTGCCCTTTAGAAAATTATACGTGTTATTATACTTATTACCATTTGTATAGAAAAACTATGAGGATTGCGGAAGACCGGGATGTCTGGCGCGAACTTGGGGAGGCCTATGTCCAGCAGTGGACTGCGATAGGCTGAAGTGAGTATAGAAAAAATATACGGATATTATACACGTAACATAAAACCTGTTGTTGCTACTTGTTAATGAGTAAAGTGTACGTCATATGTATTTTTGTTCTCAATACGTTCATTGCTCTGTCATGGTTTGGTACTGCGTAGTAGGTATTAGTTCTGTATATTATACCAGTTTAACTCCATGTGGGCTTTACTATAGTCACGCGCTTAATGTAATTTTGATTTTGATTTTATTTTTGGCCGAATTTGAGGCCTATGTCCAGTAGTAGACTACGATAGGCTGGAGTGTGGAATAGATTTTTTAATTAAATTTAATATTATATTATTAATCTATTAATACATCGAAACCAATGAAATTAATTAACCGTATAGAGACAAGAAAGAGATAAGAAAAAACCGTAAACGAAAATTGTGTTATTGACCTTGTTACCGATCACAACAGTCAGTGTTTTAAGGTTTGATAAGTTCAGTTTGACATAATGAACGAGTTTGTTAAATTATTTATCTATTAATATATATACAATTCTCGTGTCACAATGTTAGCAACCATACTCCTCCGAAACGGCTGGACCGATTTTTATGAAATTTTGTGTGCATATCGAGTAGGTCTGAGAATCGGCAAATATCTATTTTTCATACCCCTAAGTTATAAGGGGATGGCAATTAAGGGGATTAATAACATATATGGCAAAACAACGCTTGCGGGATCAGCAATTAGTTATTATATATGTAATAGCTGACCCGGCGAACGTCGTACCGAAGTTTCTTTTTTCATGATAATATCGATTTTTTTTTATTTGCAAACTTTGACCTGACTAACGACAACCTAACGAACACAAATAAAATACCTATCTAAAATGATAAAGTCGTACAAAAGTTAGGCGCGCACATACATTTCAGCGATTAATTTTTATTGTAATTGGATTATAATGCGTTGTTATGACATAATCAAAGGTCTAGTACACTATTAACTGTTTTTGGCACTGCTATTATTATCGTATTAAAATAACAAGACACGAATACCAAAAGTTTAGTTTTAGTTGGCTGTAAGCTAGCAAATGGTGATCATTTTTGTTATATATAATACAGCTGTTATTTACAAATTATTATTTATAATTTATATTATAAAGTATTGTTTTTTTTTTAATTGGCTTTGGCTAACGTGACTTGAATAAACTAAAATTATTTTAATAATGTTATGTCTAAATGTGTAATGTAAATAAGACACATACAGCAAGATAAATTATATTTAAAAACAGTATATTCATAAATTTGGAATGGTTCATAAAATTGAAAAAAAAAAAACAGTATAAAATTCATTAATTTGTAGCAAACGCACCGAGGTCTTGGTTAACTAGTAATATACCCATTTAACGTGAGGCTCGATAGGAGGCCAATTTTGAAAAATTGGCTGGGTGTATGAAATTTCACGTGTATTTCAAAGGTCTAGTACACTGATCCCGCAAAAAATTATTTATTATTTATCGTCAAATAATTAAAGTAGACGATATTATATACATAAATTTCTTATGTATAAAGATAAATCCTAGAAATTACCTTTTCTACCATCATAATAAAGTAGGTATAAGGTAATAATTCAAAATTGTACAATTCATGGTTATTCTTACCAATCACAGAGTTAGAAAGTTACAGATCTTAACGACTGATACATATCTATAACATTGGAGATACATATATCTCTTTTTTTATTTAAAGTGAAAGTATTGTGCCCGTATCTTTTAAGAATAAATTGGAATTTTCTTTTGTGATATGCTTTCCTTTTTGTATGAATCACATTTGCATTGTTAGCGTCTGCAAGTAAATAAGTATATCGCTGTAGTGTAGCAATGTAACGGTATGATATCTGGTTCGCTAAATAGCTCTTAAAATCCTAAATAATAATTTGACTAGCCCGTTGGGCGTTGGCGCAGTTTGTAGTGACCCTGATTTCTGCTCCGAGGATTTTGGGTTCGATTCCCACTCCGAGTCTGGGTGTAATATAAACATTAATTTATACATGTATTATTTATAAGTATGTTTATTGAAAAAAATGAAGCTATACCAGTCGGATGTACCTATAACAAGCATTAAGTTGCTTACTTTAGGAACAGATGACCGTGTGTGTATTGTGTAGATATTTATTATTATTAAATAATATACGTATAATGTAGTATATAAAGTTATATGCATAAATAGGGACAATTTTCAGGACGAGTTTCAACAGTGATCGGCTACAAATTATACACACCTTGTATGAAGAGTGAGTAGTCAATCATTATTATTTTTTTAAAGTTACGGGTCAATTTGAGATCGATATCTTATAAAGTATTCATATACTGAAATAAAATATTAATTGGGGCAATTTGAATCTCCATAATATGCTGTATTTGGGTTAATAATTTATTATTCATACATGTAACTGTTGGTTATTGTTATTTAAAGTTAAGAGATAACTAAAAATATACATTGTTCGTAGACGAATGAAAATTTATCTAAATGATAGAGAAAATAAAATAAAACCCGTTGCTTAATATAGAAGAAAACGAAGAAAATGGTGATTATAGACGCTCATAGTGATGTTATTCGATACTTATTAACCCGAGAGAACGCTCGCTATGGACATTTTTCTGACATAAAATTTAGTTTCGATATTAATTTTTGATGTTTAAAGCATTTTGTTTGGACGCAAGTTTTTTTAGTATCTTCCTAAATATTCCTCCCCGTTACCATGCGTACGGTAACGTGCTGGCTAGTTCCGTTATAAATAGTTATGCTAAAAGAAGACAACTATAGTATTACAAATAAAATATGCAGCGGATTTCAATTTAATTCGTTTGTTTTAAAAGTTATTTTAAGCAAAAATCATTTCATAACAATTATTTATAGATTCTCATCTGGTGCCTTGAAAAGCTTAATACTATTTTTCCGTGTTTATCATTGTATATAAAAATACCTCTATCATTGATTTATATAAAAAAAGGTTTTTTTTTTTATAAATCACTGGTGTTTATTGTTCATAAACTAGGTCAAATACACAATTATTATTTGGGTCTTGCTTAGAAACTAACAGGCATGCGAATCAAAAGTATTTTTAAATTTTATTAGGTATTAAGAAATAATGTGAGCTATAAAACAAGTTACGAGTATATATGCAATTATGCATGTATAAAAAGTTAAATATTAACATTGTTACTGTATGCTTTTTAAATAACTGTTTTCTGTAACTATACTGTGTACGCAAATTAATGTCACAACTGTTATAATCAAAATAGGTACCTCATTAAAATTTTTGATGTTCGTACATCGTATTATTGTATCATTTCTATTGTTGCAATGAAATTTTTAAAGTGCAGTATGACGTGCCACTCTTGATTGTTATAAGCTGGTGTGTGCTATAACTCTGTTTATACTAGCTCTCGAGACATGAGCGGGTGAGTCATTGCTCTCAGATGGCTTTGTTATTATAGCCAATAAAAGGCCATCCATAAATTACGTCACACTTTTTGAAGTAAAACTTCTTTACGCACGCTTTACTTCGGAAGTACCTAACTTCGTGAATTAATGGGGAATTATTACTTAAATTTTATTAAATTAATTGTGTGGCTACGGCACTAAAGAATTTAGCCACCCCCTCTCTTCCCGTGGGTGTCGTAAGAGGCGACTAAGGGATAACAAGGTTCCACAACCATCTTGGAACTTAAAAAGCCGACCGATGGCGGGATAACCATCCAACTGCTGGCTTTGAAATACACAGGCCGAAGACGGGCAGCAGTGCCTTCGGTGCGACAAAGCCAGTACTGCGGTCACCAACCCGCCTGCCCAGCGTGGTGACTATGGGCAAAACACATGAGTTCACGTTATTTTGGGCGTAAACTTGTGGAGGCCTATGTCCAGCAGTGGACTGTATAGGCTGTAATGATATTACTTAAATGGAAATAAAAAACGAGTGTGCCTTAGACTACACGAATGAGGTAAAACTTCCTTAGCTCCGTCTAACTTATATGTCCTTCCTAACTTGCGTTTGCCTCGCCCGATCACGCTTTTCGTAACGCTCTCGTCACATATTCACCAGCTTATTTCTAAATTAAAGCGTGCGTAAAGAAGTTTCACTTCAAAAATAATTATATAAACTCTAATCATAAGACTAATATAGTAAAAGATCATGGTTTTTATTTCGGTTTGACCTCGCGAATCGAGCACGTGTTGCCGGCTCGATGTGAACGTGTTTCTTGCGTGATTTTCCGTCTCTACCACGCTATACATTGCGTGCGCTGTGCCCACTTGTCACAATACACACATTTCGTATTGTGGATGTTAAATTACACTCCGTTCTCGATTTTTGTATTGAGATTTATTTTATGATTATTTTACATCTGATTGACATACATTGTTGACAATTGCTATTGATAGTTATCAAGATATCAACTCGGTTACTTTACACAGATTATAGTAAATAATAAACAAGATTATATTTTTTGACCGTTAATTTATATTTATATTCGCTAGCAACGGTTTTTGCATTAATATTATATATATATTTCCTGCCCTAGGATAATATATAAATAATAAGTATAAAACGAATGCATCAATAGACTTATTTTTATAAATTAGGGAACTGTTAGTTATAATACGTTTCAATATATATTTTTATTAGTCTAGGACATGATATCGGCAGTTTCATAACCGGAAATCTTTCCGGTTATGAAACTAATTTTTCGCTCTTCTTTATTTTATGAAAAACATCACCGAAAAATGTATCTTTTACAGATCCATAGGTGACAAAGGCTAAAATGACGGTTGAGAAAAGCAAAGGGACAGAGAAGAAAGTCCCGCCGCCAACACGGAAAGTGGCTCCGGATGGAGGATGGGCGTGGATGGTGTGTCTAGGAGTGAGTTTAGTCAATGTAAGTAAAATTGTTTTGTCTTAGCTAGCGACTTATCTACGTTTTGATAACTTAAGTTAAAAAAATGTTTAGAACTTAAGTTAGACGAGAAAACGCCGGTTTCTGATTAAAAAAAAAATGGATTAAACGGTTAATTTCGCCTTATAACAACCGCTCTGGTGTAGTAGAGCGTGTAGGCGCCTAAAATACTGACGGTTCGCGGGCTCGATACCCGCTCGGGATGGATATTTGTATTTGTACTTTTCTTTCCGGGTTTGAGTCTGTCCTTATGGATCTCCCTACCGTGCCTCGGAGAGCACGTTAAGCTGTTGGTCCCGGTTGTTATCGTAAATACCTGATAGCGATCTTTACTCACAGTACGTAATATATCCGCCAACCCGCAGTGGAGCCGCGTGGTGGATTAAGCTCCAATCCTTATTTTACACGAAGAGAAAGGCCTATGCTCAGCATTGGGATATTTCAGGCTGAATCGTGATCATGATTGTTTAATTTTAAGCACTGCTCGAATTGTAGGTTAGAAAACGAATCGTATTTTAATGTAGATACCGCGCTTAATAATATAACATATGCGGGTATTACCCGTATGACATAACGTTTAAATGCCAAATAATAACAACTAGTGGTCGGCCAGTGGTCGAAATTCGACCTTAATTATTTTCATTTATAAGTTTGAACATTAAACAAAAGAGTATATAGGTGTGCGTGTGTCAAATACATGGTAGTGTGTGTAAGGTTTTGTCTTATTGATTTAATGTATTTTAATACATAATTTTAAAAAACATTAGCATTCTGCACTCCTCTATATACACTTGTACGAAATTTCATACTCCTCGGTCCGCGCAATTTTTGTAAAAAGGGGCACAAAGTTTTTGCTTCACGTATTATAGTTATATATAGATAGATTTCAGACAGTATGTACACATCCATTTATCATCAACAAATTATCATGTTAAGGTTTCAGCGTCAAATTTTCTTATTTTTTTGCTCAATGTATAAATATATTTTTATAAAAATTAAATATTATGATCCATTTTAAAAATTTTATATAAAAAAATATTTTCATTTCATTTTATTTCAAATAAAGTATACTATAACTGTGGCGTGTCTTCCATTAGCGTTTCTCGTTGTCCTAGTTATTCTTATACCCAACTGTGTGTATGAGATTTTTGGGCACAAGCTTCAGCTGTTCAAGCTCAATATAATTTGTAGTGTATGGCTTCATCAGAAATTACTGTTGACATGTTAATATTGTGTATAGCTATGGATATTTCCTGACTAAATTCACACATACAAGCGTATACGTACTTCGTGATCTTTTTCCATTTCATATCTAAAATATAAAAATTTGTATTCAGTAAATATAGAATCGGTTAACATCTTAAATGTATTTTCTAAATCACAATATTTTTCGAATATTCCTATAAATTTGCAATAGTAAAATGTCGTAAACTCGTCAAACAGTAGTGTGAAGAAGTAAGCGATTAAAATATGATACTCTATGATATGCACACATACATATGCACATAACATTAATAAATGCACTCGACTCTTGATAATTTAAATCTCTTATTCGAAGTAGTCATTGGATCTATAGCAAATATCTCGTTAAATCGAATTTATTTCAGTCGCTTTTGGTACACTTGGTAATTCTCGTTTACTGGATAAAATTAACATTTTTTGCACAATAAAACTAAGTTATTATTACAAATATTATCATTTACAATCAATTGCAATATCATCATTATTACAATCTCATTCTAAAATGTTAAGAGATAATTACGCTTACGCTTCAGCCTGTAATATCCCACTGCCGGGCATAGGCCTCTTTCCCCATGTAGGAGAAGGATCAGAGCTTAATCCACCACGCTGCTCCACTGCGGGTTGGCGGATATACTCCCTACTATGAGTAAAGATCGCTATCAGGTGTACATAAAGTAAAAATAAGAATTGTTACATCAGTCACGGTATTTTTATATTAAAATTAGTTTCGGTCGGTATATTTAAAATACTCTTGATGCTGTGCGGGTCTTTGTGCCAAAAGCGTGACTGCGAATATATTATGCGCCTTGTAATATATATTTATGAAAAAAAAAAAAAATCAAATATATAGCTTTGCTAATAGTTCTATGAAATAACAAATCTGCGGGCTCTTAGGTAGATCTAGTGCTATGGGAAATAGTTGAAAAAGATGAAGTTATTTGCTAACCCATTGTGAACCGTAACGAATTGGGTACATGTTTTATGATCTTACTAATTTATATACATAACAACCGAAAATAAATAAGTATAGTATAATAATTACTATATAAACTACCTAAAATAATTACTTATTACTAGAATTAAAAAAGTTATTTCGTAAATCAAGGAATTACATGATAACATGACACGAAATATGTGTTAAACCTTATTAAGCACCTAAGATTCTACCTAATCATTTTAATCGACTTCCAAAAAAGGAGGACGATCTCCATTCGTTTCAATATTTTTTAATGTATTGTTGTTGCCTCAAAGATTGTAACTAGGTGGACCGATTTCGAGGATTTTTCTTAAATCGGAAATTAGTGCGTGTCATGTGGCCGATTTAATTGAGATCTAACAAGTACATTTCGAGTTATATCTAATAATTCGTATTTACTTGACTATTTTTTCGTCGACGTTGCATTATAATAACTTTTCACTAGGTGTGCCGTTTCGATAATTCCTTTCGATAAGTCCCATTTTAATTTGAAATGGACCCGATAAATAGTTTTTGATAACGCTTATTTACTTGCCTGATTTTTCGTCTACCCACATTGTATTATTTTGTCTATGTAGTCGAAGTTTTTTTTTCGTTTGCGAGCAACGTAATCCGTCTACTTAAGTTATATTATACCTCATACCTTTTTACTGGAGAGGATCAATTTCGATGATTCTTTTTTAATCGAAAGCTGGTGCTTGTGATGTGATTCCCTTTAAATTTGATCGACATCTGATAAGTACTTTTTGAGGTATCTGTAATTAATGCGTGTTTACTCGACAATTTTTTCGTCTACCTACGTTGTATTACTTATCATTATTTCTGGTTCTGGTCTTGTAATTATTTCTAGTCTGGTTGGCCTCGTGGGTCTTCCAACGTGCCTCGGAAATAAATAATTATGTTTTATGTAGGTACATAGGAATCGTAAAATATTTTTTGAAGATGAGTCTTTCTTAGACAACTTTTTGAGTACCTAATGAGTTATAATTTAGCTATGTTATTATGTACTCATAGCTGCATTTTCTGGAGTGATTTCACTCACCATCAAGCTAGTATTTCATTTTGTGTCATGATTGTATGGATTTTAATGTTTACTAGCGACTCGCCCCGGCTTCGCACGGTTGCAAAAAACTACCAGTGTTCCTCTACTATATTATGCATGTATTATACAGATAAACCTACATCTAGAATCACTCTATTTACTTAAGAAAACCGCATCAAAATCCGTTGCGTAGTTTTAAAGATCTAAGCATACAGACAGCGGGAAGCGACTTTGTTTTATATCATGCAATGATTTACTCCTAGGTATATTATAAGAATTTTAATCTGCATTCTGCAGTGTTAGTTGGTGAAAACATAGTTATAAATAAGACATCTTAAAAATTGCTCGAATATAATCCATTAATAATTGTATTTGCTCGCAAACGAAAAAAACCGACTTCAATTACATCGACAAGTAATACAACGTAGGTAGACGAAAAAATAGTCAAGTAAATACGCGTTATCAAAGATTATTCAAAAAGTTATTATCATATCTCAATGAAATTTAAATGTGACCACATGATAGACATCAGCTTTCGATTAAATTAAAAATCATCAAAATCGGTACACCCAGTAAAAAGTTATGCGGTATAATACAACGTTGGTCGACGAAAAATAGTCAAGTAAAAACGCATTATTAGATATAGCTCGAAAAGTAGTTGTTAGATCTCAAATAAATTTAAGTGCGACCAAATGACACACAATACAACGTTGGTCGACGAAAAAATAGTCAAGTAAAAACGCATTATTAGATATAGCTCGAAAAGTAGTTGTTAGATCTCAAATAAATTTAAGTGCGACCAAATGACACACACCACCTTTCGATTAAAAAAAATGTTGAAATCGGTCCACCCAGTCAAAAGTTCTGAAGTAACATACATAAAAAAAATACAGTCGAATTGAGAACCTACTCCTTTTTGGAAGTCGGTTAAAAACGTACGTAACTACTGAACTAGGTCTTCTTGAGATGTATTTGTATTTGAATTATTATCAGAACAAATTGTTACTAATCGGTCATAAATGTCTCGTAGATATAATTCTTACAAATTGATTTTAAAGCGTCATAAGTCTCTAAAATTATATTTTGATTGAAATGAGGTGAAAAAAGAAAAAAGGTCAATAAAAAATATTGCTCTAACATTACTTTTTTCACCTATACTTCTAATGTTTTTAATTAAGAATATAACCTTCTTATTCATAATGAGTAGGAGGAAAATAAGAGGTAGGTTATTGTAAAATCAGATTGTAAAGTTGACATAATTTATTCATTAAAGCATCATTTAATTTGTTTCAGTGTTCTTGAATTGTATTGATTTTACTTTTAAAATGGAATTTCAATTACAAGGTTTAGTTATCATTAACCGACGTTCAAAAAAGGAAGAGTTTCTTAATTCTATTGTTTTTTTATGTATGTTACCTCAGAACTTATGACTGAGTGGAGCGATTTCAATGATTTTTGTGTTAATCGAAAAGTGGTGCGTGTCATGTGGTCCCATTTAAATTTGATTGAGACCTAACAAGTACTTTTCGAGTTACATGTAATAATGCGTATTTGCTTGACTATTTTTTCGTCGACCTACGTTGTATTATACCGCATACATATTCACTGTATTTACCGATTTGGATGATGCTTATTTTAATCGAAAGCTGATGCCTGTCTTGTAGTCCAATTTAAATTTGATCGAGATATTAGACGCGTATTAATGTGACTGTGCGTACTCGCGACGCCATCTCGGCATTCAGTAAAACTACTTCGGTTCAGACTATCGATCTACTATAATGTAGTGAGTTATATATATTATACACTAGAGAGGTAGTAGCAGTTTATTTTTTATAAATATTTTTTGTGATTTATGTTTCAATCGAAATGTTTGTCTTGTCTATCGTTCCATTTAAATTTAATCGAGATAATTATGATGACTACTTTTTGAGTAATCTTTGATAAAGCAGATTTGTTTGACTATTTTGCGTCTACTTACGTTGTATTACTTGTCGATGTAACTGAAGTCGGTTTTTTTTTTGTTGCGAGCAAACAAAATTATTTAATACTAATTTCATATAAAATATGCTTCATAAGTTTATTGCATTACTATCTGACCTGACCAATTGTCCTGTTGAAGTAATCGTTGTTTTCTGAAAATTCTCATTTTTTTTGCGCAATTTTCTTGATTTTTCTTTCGTAAGAAACTTATATAAAACTATTTGAAAACTTAAAAAAAAGATGAATGAAATCTGTAAAGTTGCTCTCAAGTTATGGTGTGACCAAGAGAAAAAGTAATTCATTTACATATATCTTATATATAAAATTCTCGTGTCGCGGTGTCTGTAGTTAAACTCCTCCGAAATGGCTTGACCGATTCTCTTGAAATTTTATGTGCATACTGGCTAGGTCTGAGAATCGAACAACATCTATTTTTTATCCCCCTAAATGTTAAGGGTAGTCCACCACTATTTTTTTTTAATTTTTAGATAAATTATTTATTTTTTATTTTATTATGATTTGGCGTTGCAAAATACATACAACCCTAAATTTTAACCCTTCTATCACCAACCCCTATTTTTAAATAGCGTTTAGTGGCAAGACAACGTTTGCCGAGTCACCTAGTAATTGTTATATAAAATTAAAATTCTAACAGTATCAAAAAGCAATAAAATATTCATTCTACTAAGTGTTTATATACTCGAGTTTTACTATAATTCGTAAATAATTGATTAGCGATATATTTCACCAAGGGCATTATCCTACGCAGGCCACTCGAGTGAAGCAATACGCCCGTGAAATAAAACGGCCCAAGTCACGTAATCTTATTTTGTGCGTACTTTATTACAAAATTAATGTTATGTATTTTGTATACCTGTATTTTAAGTAGTTTTATTATGTAGACTTACCATTTGAAGTCTATAAAAGGTCATTATTTATACATTGCAACAAAAATGTCTTAGAAATATTGATATAATCTATACGGGGTGTTCGGCTCCTACCTAATTTCCTTCAAATTCGGGACTCTGTAGGTTTCATCGCAGAATGTTATTATTGTATATTATAGCCGTGCTTACGCGCCTATTGGACGGTTATACAGAAGTACACAGCTGAGCCAGAGAAGCTCGTATATTAAGTTCAGGTAAATAAAATAAAAAAGGATTTTTTCACGTACAACGTGATATATAAAACACTTAGAATCCCTTAATTGAAGAATGATTTCCTCTCCACTAAAAATTTACCTGGTATATAGTTTATATGCTACTATAAATAAAAAATAATGCCAGCTGGTTGTATCTCAGTGGACAGTTTGTCAGCTGGTACCCTTTTGTTACATCTTTCACGGTCTAGAGAAGACTGTTTTTTGCACGACAGACTGTTTTACGGCTTAGAACGTCTGTCTGATCGAGAGTGAGCTCTGGCAGCAGTCTGGTATTTCTTACGCACCAAAATCGAACTATAAATGTGGCATACAAAAAGGTACTAAATTATTTTAATAAAATAATTAGGCACTACTTTAGTACCTCTTTGCAAATGTATAAAGTATATTTCTACGCGAGCGAAGGCGCGGGCAACTGCTAGTTGTAATATGTTGTTATGTATGTTGTACCGATATACAACTTTTAACGATTAGTTCTCGTTTCACTAGTTGTGGATAACGCTATTTAATGGATGACGATATCCAACAGATAAAAGTTTATGATATATTATTCTTTTTTATCATCGAATTCCAGTTTATGATATATTTCTATTCGCAAATGTCAATTTAAAAATAGTTAATTTTTTAAGTGAGGCGAAACAGAACTTAATGGCCTATTTTTACCTCCTGCTGTTAAAATCTACTCATTACTTACGTGCAGGATAAACTTTATCCACAAACGGTGAAACAGGCCCTTAGGTTCTTCTACTATACGACGTTTATCATATTTTACATATGTGCACTTTTTCTTTTTAACCGTGACCGCTATTACGCTTGTAATAGTGCCAAAATATCGGAAATCAAAATGACCAAAATCAAACATGGCCCTACAGACAGCGGGTATAACAATAAAACGGAAGTTTTATATAATAATAGCTGACTCGGCAAACGTTGTCTTGTCGCTAAACGCTATTTGGTTGGTGGTAGAAGGGTGAAAATTTAGAGTTGTATGTATTTTTCAACGCCGAATCATAATAAAATAAAAATTAAATAATGTATCTAAAACGTAAAAATTAGTTTTGGGGTGGACTACTCTTAACATTTAGTAGGATAAAAAAACCTGTTGTTCGATTCTCAGACCTACCCAATATGCACACAAAATTTCATGAGAATTTTATATATAAACGCTACATACTATATATTAGACTAGCTGGCCTGGCGAACTTCGTACCGCCTCATTTTTTTTTGTGAATATAATAATTATTATTTATATCGATATATTATGTATTGGCCATACAGGTGTTTGCCGTGGTCTGGGTGTTTGTGCAGTCCTTGTGGGTCTCCCCACCGTGCCTCGAAAAGCACGCTAAGCCGTCGGTCCCGGTTGTTATCATGTACACCTGATAGCGATCGCTACTAATAGTAGGGAATATATCCGCCAACCCGCATTGGAGCAGCGTGGTGGAAGCTCTGATTCTTCTCCTACATGAGGAAAGAGGCCTATGCCCAGTAGTGGAATATTACAGGCTGAAGCGTATATCGATATAAAATATATCTTTCAAGTTGGATCAAACTGCACACGGTGAAAAAATTTGAATAAAATCGGTTAAGTAGTTTAGGGAGTCTATCGCGGACAAACAACGTGACCCGTAATTTATATATATTAAGATAAATCGCAGTATTAGTACCGTGAAAACTATAATAAAAACCTGTAGCGATAATAAAAGTAATGTTAAGTTTGTTCAACATTTTTCTCTACATTAAAATATATTTCCTTCCAGTTTTCAACGCGTTCCTTGGAACCGTCCTTCGGTCTTTTGTTCAAGGACCTGTTAGACGACCTCGGTGTCCACACGACTGGTGCGTCGGTCATCGCCAGTACACTCGACTCGGTTGTTAACTTCTCTGGTTTTTTCGTGGGTCCTGTTATAAAGACTTTCTCATACCGAAAAGTCTGTGTTGTCGGTTCGACGATATGTGCACTCGGTCTGCTCTTCACTGCGCCGGCCAACAGTATGGGTCATATATTGGGTACATACAGTATATTGGGAGGTAAGAATTTTTGATATTATTTTTGATACTAACAATAAACTAGAAGAAGAAATTTGTATTTGAAACTTGTATTTTACAAGCAGTGGCATTAATAGAGACGAATTAATGAGCATTTTTTCGTTCGCAATAAAATTGTTGACAATCTCTAATATTCGAAAAATTACGGTTTACTTTTGGTGAGCTCCTAAATCTCAAAATGATCACTTGATCAAATTTCATGTTAGTTATGTATTTTCGGCTGTTTCCTGATGAGGCAGATATAAAAAATCGTTTAAAAAGACAAGACAAGAGTTCTAGAATATATCTCTTGCCTTTATTATATTATACTTTGAAGAAGACACGAATTATTCATAAAAGTAAAAACTAATATTGATGTAATTATTACTTGTGAAACCCTGGAGTCGAACTGTCTCGATGTTCTTAGAATTTTATCTGCATAAATATGTAAAGATGAGGTCATAAGCTTTGTACTGTAAAAATGTTGAACAAAGGTTAAGGTTGCGTGACTAACTGTTAGCTCTTTGATAATGTCAATACAAGTAATAACATAATGACGTGACTTGTTATAACGAGTAAAAATTGTCAAATTTCTTTTTTGTTGATAAGGCTTAGGGCTAAAGAATTTTATGATGCAGTTAGGTGTAGCGGTTACGGCATTTGGACTCTTAAAGATGGAGGAATCCAACTCCAATTAAAACGAAACATTTGCATAAGCTTACTGCTTTCTAGATGTGGGTTAGCACAACTAATAATTTTTTTTTATAAACAAAGAAACTGATTAATCGCTCATATTTACGACGCTTAAATTAATGAATGACCTATTTAAATATATTTTATTAAATGTATTTAGTTTTTTTTTTTAGAATTTTTTTCTAGTTTTAATCGACTACAAAAACGGGGAGGTTCTCAATTCGACTATTCTTTTTTGTTTGTGAGGTACCTCATAACTTTTAACTGAGTGTAGCGGTTTTTATGATTCTTTTTTTCAAACGAAAGCTGGTGCTTGTCATGTGGTCCCATTTAAAAATTTAAATCTGATCGAGATCTGACGAATACTGTTTGAGCTTTTTTTTTTTGTTGTTTTTGCTGTGGTTATATACGATCGCTTTAATTTAAAAAATACCAACCGTCAATCATGTTGACGTCGTTTCAAAATTTTGAAACGACGTCAACATGATTGACGGTTGGTATTTTTTTTACTTATTTAGTGCGAATTATTTGCACGGGTATTGCTAGTTACATATTAATTGAATAAGTAAATGATAAATGTCTTGGTTCCATAAAAATTCCATAACCATCGACATAAGAATAAACATTGTATAAAATACATATTTTCCTTATGTTCCGGATAGTGTTAATTTGTATGGAAGTAACATTTCTATTAGTTAAGTAGCACGATGCATTGTAGTGTTAAGATTGTAGGTTAACCTTGAGGAAAACTGCCAGCTAAAGTGTATGTTATCTGTATGAGCCTAGTTTACAAAACAGTTATGTTTAATATAACGATTTAGAATATTTTATTTTTATAAATAGAATAAAAAAGAGCGCGTTCGATATGTAACCAATGTAAATATATATATTAATTTTTATTTTTAATTTATTTAATTTAATTTATATATTAATTATATAATATATAAATTAAATTAAATAAATTAAAAATAATAAACTTTTTAAAAAAGAAGCAACAAGCGTGAAATTTAAATAATCGTACTTACTATTAGTTTGAAAATTTAACTAATCTATTTTTTAATAATAATTTTCCACAATATACCTACAGGGGATAACGGAGCCAGTATTTTTAATACTTAGAAAAAAATAAATATGGTCTAAGATAGTAACGGTTTCAAATTAAGGTTAATTTAGACCTGTTCACAAATACCCGTTGAAAATGAAGTATCAAAGCCGGCAAAAGAACTTACAGAAATTTTCGTAACGGGGTATTCCAGGACTAGATAATTGTTTGATTACTCATCACTAAATTGTGATACTGCGTACTATTACCGCCCTCTCTTTTCTGTAGTTTTTATGCTTGAAATTTTGTATACCTTTTTTCATCGTCAGCCAGATTTTAGTGCATAGTGCATATATGTATGTGCATGAAATGTTTATCTTAAAATAGGTTTTGCCAAAATGACTGGTTTCGACTTTAACATTTTTGAAGGCTTAAGTTATTTAAATAAAATAATTAAGAACTAGGTGATCAGGCAGACATCGTCCTGTCTTGCGATTGTCAAAAGCATGAGATTTTATATAATCGTAAGTTTTCTGAAAATTTCGAATTTTCTGCGCAACTTTCTGATTTAAGATTATTCTACAAAGCTAAAAAAATGCCGAATATGTCCAGCCGCTCTTGACTTTTGCGTTTTGGAACTTTCATTTTTTTAAACGAAAATAAGGATAGACAGTTAAAAATAAAAATAAAGAGATTTGACGCTTTTATATGCTTTGATTATGGAGTACTAAAGTTTAATGAGCCGCTAAGAATAACACCAAGGTCTTGTATGCTATTAACAAATGCGTACATTATTAGTTAGGATGTAACTGAATCGGACACAGTTTTATGACATTTTGTTTGTAAAAATAAACGAGTGTGCTTTAGATCACACGACTGAAGTAAAACTTGCGAAATGTAACTCTCTCTCTTTCTATCTTCACTAACTTATATTTTCCTCTCAACGTTCGTTCGCCTCGCCCGATCACATTTATCATAACGCTCTCGTCACGCATGCACCAGCTTACTCCCCAAGTCAAACGTGCGTAAAAAGGTTTTACTTCAAAAATATTTGTTCTACTTAAACCTAACTGTAATGGTCAAACTCTGTACGTATATAAGATGTTAACGTACGTAACGTATGTCTGTACGTATATAAGATGTTGTCGTATGTAAGATGTAGAACATATTTTTTGACGATATTAATCGATACGAAAGTTTACTCGTCAAGAATGAAACTTTTGCCGTTGTTATCTGTCTACCAATGTCTTGGACATGTGTTACGCCGAAACTACTTAATAAATTATATTCAAATTGGTCAAGGCTTAAGTGTACAAACTACGAATAGTAGCAAAATTTAAGGGTTATAAGTATCTGTTTTTCTGACTGCTTCATCTCAAAAAAGGGGTTAATGCTCGAGGTCTAATGTTTATGCATAATCGGTGATTTGAAATATCTAAACCTATATAATGTATTCCATTAAACGATCACCTTGGTTTTGATCTGTTTACAATTTAAGTATTTTTTATGTCATCATTACAGCCTATACAGTCCACTGCTGGACATAGGCCTCCACAAGTTTACGCCAAAATAACGTGAACTCATGTGTTTTGCCCATAGTCACCACGCTGGGCAGGCGGGTTGGTGACCGCAGTATTAGCTTTGTCGCACCGAAGACGCTGCTGCCCGTCTTTGGCCTGTGTATTTCGAAGCCAGCAGTTGGATGGTTATCCCGCCATCGGTCGGCTTCTTAAGTTCCAAGATGGTTGTGGAACCTTGTTATCCCTTAGTCGCCTCTTACGACACCCACGGGAAGAGAGGGAGTGGCTAAATTCTTTAGTGCCGCAGCCACACAACATTTTTTATGTAGATGGTATTTATTTTTTACTACATATTTCTTAAAGTTCTGTTACAATCTCACTTTTTGATCAAATATAATATGCATACATGCTTAATAAAAAGAAAAACTTACGCTTCAGCCTGTAATATCCCACTACTGGACATAGGCCTCTTTCCCCATGTAGGAGAAGGATCAGAGCTTAATCCACCACGCTGCTCCAATGCGGGTTGGCGGATATATTCCCTACTATGATTAACGATCGCTATCAGGTGTACATGATAACAACCAGGACCGACGGCTTAACGCGCTCTCCGAGGCACGGTGGGGAGACCCACAAGGACTGCACAAACACTCAGACCACGGCAAACACTTGTATGGCTAATACGAATGTTTGTCATGTGTGGGGATAGAATCCGCAACCGCTAGCGCAACAGGTACAATCCATGGCTGTAACCGTTGCGCCAACGCGGCGCCGCAGAATAATAAAAAGAAAAACTTATTATATATAAATTACGTTACGCTATTTGTCCGCAATGGACTCCAAAACTACTAAACCAATTTTAATCAAATTTGCACAACGTGTGCAGTTTGATCCACTTGAAAGAAAGAAAAAATAAGGGGGTACGAAGTTCGCCGGGTCAGCAAGAAAAACCTAAATATACATTAGTGAGGTTATTTATGGCTTGACTGCTAAACAGGCATTTATTTAACATATTAACGACGCAGGGCCATGTTAACGTTGTGCGTATCGTATGTGAAAGTCTAACTTATTATTTATTTCTAAAACATTATTTGCCACTTGCCATTATTACAGATCTTTTTAATGCGCAAGAGAAGCTATTGTAACATTGTAATCAAATTTATTACTTAACTAGCTGTAAGCCTGCGCGCGTTGCTACGCTTTTTTTTTTGGTCGCACTAACTCAGAAACCTTTGTGGGCTCATGCACAACACTTTGCTGAAGATCATGACACGATCAAATGCATAGTTTACGATTCTATAAAGGACATACAGATAAACATTCATTTATTTATATATATATATATTTCCGAAATCAAATAATGCACGATTAAAAACGTAAATAAAGAAAAATCATAAATAATGAGTATCGTAAAGAAGTGGTTAAAAAACAATCAACATTTCATATCGTAATAAACTTTGTTAATAAAAGTGATTTATGGTAATATTCTTAACCTTGCCAATGAAATTATGCGATTTTACGCAGCAAAATTTGTTACAAACATGTCTTCTTATTCCAGGGTTCGGAGTTGGGTTAGCATCATCGTCGTCTTTTGTTTCTCTTAACCATTACTTCTCGAAGAAGCGTGGGCAGGCTGTCGGCTTATCTATGGCTGGTACAGGTTTCGGCCTCATGGTCATGCCACAATTAGTCAAACTGCTACTCGGCGAATACGGGTTTAGATGGACCGTTGTAATATTGGGCGCTTTGGCCTTCCATGCCGTACTTGGATCATGTCTACTTCAGCCTGTTAAACGACATCTTAAAGATGAACCGATAGATTGTGAGATGCAATTAGTAAAGGTTAGTTTATTAAATACGATATTTTTGGGTATTATAAAAAAGTAACATAATAATTTGTATTATTGCTTAATCTTTAGGATTTTAAACAATTGTATAAATAATTCCAATAATAAGAATTCTCCATAGTATTTGCGTAAATTATATTATAACTGATGGTTGGCTGGGTTCATGGTGTCCGCATTTTCTCGTTTTAAATTTATTGGAGCTTAATTCGTTGTAAATCGGTGGTTGCCCATGTAATGGAATTTTTGTAACATTCAGCTTTCGCTGTTCTTCGCTTTTTCCACCACCGCAAAACTGTCTGCAGTACTAAACCAAACCAACCTATCTAAATACCTATCTATATCTATCACTACGACAGGCGTGGCAGAAGTAGTTTGATACACAGCGAAGTCATTGTAGTAGCACAACTGTAAATAATTTTTTTGGATGTTTTATTAAGTCTCACAAAAAAAAAAAAAACTATTGAATTAGATACATTTTTAAAATTTAATTTTAGGAGATGGAATGTATTCACGAGAGCGACGAAGAAGACGATAAATTCGAAATTAATCCACTTGTAACACATCAGATGACAAAGTTACCAAAGCAAAGATCTAACCTTAATATGAACCACCCATCTGTAAGGACAATTGGCCTCCCTCGGGCCAAGACTTGTGACAAACCTCTTCAAGAATTCGATGGTAGTACAAAATTTATTCCAGGCCTGACAACCGCCGCCTCAGTGGCTGCGATGCAGAGGGTGACATCTAGCGGCAGTATGCCCGAAGCGCTTAGAAAAAGAAAAGTATCTGTGATATCGAATATTTCAAATATGGACTTTACGGGAAGTTACCTGCAGCTGTATCTTGATGTAAGTTCTGAATTTTCTAAATTAGTAAAAATTTTATAGTTCTTTTACAATGTTAAGTCAAAATGGCGTGAATTTTAAAACTACACTATTTTATTCACACTCAATCGAATGGGTAATTGAAGTTTTTTTTTTAATATTTTGGTAATTACGTTTGCTGAATTTTGAGATAAATCATAAAATGACACAGAAATCGTAAATAAACGGAAAAAATATATCATACTATTTCATTTTTCAGACAGCAGATGAAGACGCTCTACAAATGAAAGCCATTAAAAAATCTGAACCAGAAGTAGAAAAAAAGCAAGGTTGCTTTAAAAAGTTTATTAGCCTTATGGACTTAGATTTATTGAAAGACTGGTCATTTTTGAACCTTTTACTTGGTCTTTCATTATTCTGGAGTGGGGAGTTACAGTTTAGGATGTTAACACCGTTCTTCATAAGGAGTTTAGGTTATAATATGAATGATACTGCGTTCTGTTTGTCTATGACTGCTATAACTGACATAGGTGTTCGCTTGGTGTTGCCACCTATATTTGACAGAATTAATGTCACTAAGAAGATGATCTTTTTCATTTCGGCTTTCTTTTTAGCTGCTACGCGATCAGGTGGGTTACGTTATTATCATCAATTTTCTAATTATTTATTATTAAATACGTGTGATTGTTAAAGATTTAAATGAGACGAGAGTCTTGTCGCGCGCAACTTTGTGCTTTTTTAGGGTTCCGTACCCAAAGGGTAAAAACGGGACCCTATTACTAGAAGAAGACTTCGCTGTCTGTGCGTCCGTCGGTCTGTCTGTCTGTCTGTCTGTCTGTCTGTCTGTCTGTCTGTCTGTCTGTCTGTCTGTCTGTCTGTCTGTCCGTCCGTCCGTCCGGCCGTCCGTCCGTCCGTCCGTCCGTCCGTCCGTCCGTCCGTCCGTCCGTCCGTCCGTCCGTCACCAGGCTGTATCTGAAGAACCGCGATAGCTAGACAGTTGAAATTTTCACAAATTATTTATTTATGTTGCCGCTATAACAACAAATACTAAAACCAAAATAAAATAAATATTTTAGGGGGCTCCCATACAAAAAACGCAATTTTTTGCCTACTTTTACTCGATATCAATAAATGGTAATAGTGGTAGGCACTTGAAATAGTCATAAAATACCTAATTATATATATACTTTAATAATGAATAATAAAATTTAAATGTTTAGACAGATTTTTTACTGAATATTTTACCCAGTCAATGGCACGGAACCCTTTGTGTGCGGGTCAGACTCGCACTTGGCCCGTTTTTTTGAAAGTATAAAGCTTTTATTTATGTAACAATGATGTGGAAGTCGTTAGTAATACAAATATTAACAAAAACAGGTTGAATTACTAGTGATTCTTACTGTGAAGTTTTGTTTCCTATTTTTTTAAAAAGATATTTAAACATTTGACTAGCCCATTGGCGCAGTTTGCAGTAAGCCTGCTTTTTGCTCCGGGGGTTTTGGGTTTGATTCCCGCCTCGAGTGTAGGTTTGATATATGTATTTATATATAAGTAGTATTTACATGTATTTATCGAAAAAAAAAGTAGCTATATCGGCCGGCTGTTACTTATAACACAAGCATTAAGTTGCTGACCGTAGGAACAGACAGATAATTATATATATATATATATATATATATATATATTTTAATTTGCACCAAACAAATAGTTGAATTTGTTTTTATGAACTATTATTTACATAGTTTTATTTTACTTACAGTTCTGGCTGAGCAATCTGAATGGGTACCCCTTATGGTCTGGCTGTCCATTTGTGGTTTCTTTAGAGGAATGTGTCTCAGTAACTTCACACTAACAATATCTGAGTATTGTCCCTTGGAAAAGTTGCCTGCTGCCTTTGGACTACATATGGTCAGCAAAGGAGTATTTGTGGTTATTATTGGTCCGATTATTGGTGAGATTTTAAATGATATTTATATTTTTTATTATATGAAAAAAAAAAAAATTGTGGTTACTAACTTATTAAATAGAAGGATGAGGTGTAGAGCTCTAGTCTTATGTAAAAAAGGTAAAAGGCCTGTTCATTCCTTTATTGGTAACCTGTTTTTTCTAAACTTTCACGAAGGATATAAAAGTCGGCAAAAAAGCGTACGGCTTACCTAATGGTATGCAATTACCGTAGCTTAATATATGTATAAGTTCTAACAAAAAACTATTCTGTATACATATACAAACTAAAGTTTTAACTTATGTTGCAGGATATGTAAGAGATTACACGGGCAGCTTCTCCATGTGTATACACGTTCAAAACGCTCTCATTATGTCCTGCGTACTAGTTTGGGGAATAGAATACGCATTAGCGTTTACCCGACGCCGTAAAGTTGTACAAATATAGTACGAAATGTACTTATTGTGAGGCTGCAACACAATTTTGCCGGAAAGCAATCTAAGACTTAAGAACACTGGGAATGTTCGCTTCGTTATATTGTTACTGTACTTTATTTTCGCGCATCTTAGTATGTTGACTTACGTAAGGATATATATCAGTTTAATGTTAGTTTTAGAATTTATAATGTTCTTCTGTGTGCTGTAGAAAAAAACTGCCAACATTCTAAGCGCTTACATTACTTTAGGAGCGTACTTATTTTATCTTTGTCTTTAATATTTTTTTAAGGATTAAGTAGCTTGTTGACTGTAACTTAATGACTAAATATAATTAATATGTATTTTTAAAGTTACTTGAAATTTATCGTATGTTAATGAACAGTATTGTTACAAATAGCTGTATATTCTAAATGATTAATTTTATGCTCAAATAATTACTCTTTCTGTTATTATAGCTCTCATGTTAGAATGATGTTCTTCATGACATTTTTAAATTACTTGCTAGGACAGTAGAATGTGAAGTATTTTACATAATATCACGTATATTATGAAAAAATATTGTTGGATTCGCTTTTAATGGTGATAATATTACACTTAATTTTTATATCTGAAATTTTAAGAAACATTTTAGACAAATTTTCTTATTACTTTTTAACTATACTATTTTTAGAAGTCTGTTAATAGATATCTAGGCATTTAGATCACTCTTTGTCTAAACTCTTGAAATTTTTCGCCTTAATTAGTTTTTCGTAAAAAAAAACTCAATACCGATAAGTGCGAGTTTGACTCGATCATACACGTTGAAAGACACTGTCTACTACGGGCAACAATTATGATTTATTTGTTTTTTATTGTGGCCATAGTGGCCAAGTTTAAGTGTCTACCAATTACCGTTACAAATATACAGCCATTTGACTGATAAATAAACGGATAAATACAAGCTTTAGTAATATAGCACTCTATAGAAGTCCTTTGGACGCGACTAACTAAAAAGTGATATAATAAGTAAAAAAAAGTTAAAAAACACATACATAATAGACAGACATAGTAAAATTTAAATTAAATTGTAATCTGCAATAAAACGTCCCTTTCATAAAAAAGTCCAATAAAGGCCAATTAATGTAATAATGTAGTCCATAGATAATAAACTTTTTACATTTTTTAGTTTATTTATTCCTAACCAGTGACAAATATCAGTAGGAAAGTTGTAAACATTAAAGAATGGTTGATACTATTTTTTCCATCTAAACCTCCCAGTGATGTAGTTTGAGTAATTTATTGTTTTATTTAAAGTTATCTTTTCACTATGTCTATACCTGAATTGTTAAAAAGGCAATATTTATAAGAGACATTATAGAAGTAAGTTGTTTTTGCATTATTTACATATTGATAACATGATATTAAATTTATAACAAAATAAAAAGTTAAAAAATAATTAATTAAAATGATAAGATCATTTGCCAAATTTTGACGCAATATTAAGTTTTTATATAATTATAACAATATTGAATTTTTATATTACTACTTCTTTTTCGTCTTCCAACATTTGTTTTTTGATTTTAATGTGGATTTAGGACATGTGATTTTAGCGACCAAATAGTATACTAACTTTTGATAAATGCGTTATTGTACTTAGAATTAAAAAAAATGTGTCATTTTGACATTCTATCTGTCATTTTCATATGAGGCATCTTATAAATCTGTACGTCTTATAAAACTCACGCAATCAATTGACGAAATGTGTGTGCCAATAATTGTAAAAAATATTTATATTCAAATGTAAACTAGGTATATGTATGTAAATTTGTATTGTTATGCAAGACTTAATGAATGGGATAAAAAAGTGAGAGTCGTTAAAAGTATATATTTTCTATTATCTTTTGGTGTCAAGTATATATAATTTGTATTGTTATGCAAGACTTAATGAATGGGATAAAAAAGTGAGAGTCGTTAAAAGTATATATTTTCTATTATCTTTTGGTGTCAAGTATATATATCTTATATATAAAATTCTCGTGTCACAATGTTAGTTACCATACTCCTCCGAAACGGCTGGACAGGTTTTTATGATGTTTTCTGTATATCGGGTAGGTCTGAGAATCGGCCAACATCTATTTTTCATACTCCTAAGTTAAGGGGGGGGATTAAGGGGGCTAATAACATATATGGCAAAACAACGTTTGCCGGGTCGGCTAGTATATATATATACATACATATATATTTACTAGGTATATATATATATATATATATATATATATATATACTAGCTGTACCCGTGACTTTGTCCGCGTGGAATTTAACAAAAAAGTTATTATTCAGTTCACAGAGTTATAAAATAACTAAATTTCTAAAATAAAAGTAGCCTATGTTACTCCTTACTATATCAGCTATCTGTCAGTAAAAGTCTCGATCGAAATCGGTCCAGCCATTTTAGAGATTTGCTGGAACAAACAGACAGACAAAAATTGTAAAAAATGTTATTTTGCTATATGTACCGTGTATACATACATCCATATGCATTTTTTACAAAGCGGTTATTTTAATATTACAAATAGACACTCCAATTTTATTTATTTGCATAGATATACTAAGTAATGTCGATATATATATATATAGACAATTTTAACAATTAATGACAATTAATTATATTTGCAATATCCTTAATATTTTATATTATATGTATATATGTTTTATCCTCGACGATATTTGATTCTATCGAAATGTGGGTTTTTATTTATTTACATGTTTTTAACTAAGCAATGTATGGTATGTAAACGTTCCAACTGGCGCCTGCTGTAATTCGACATACTATACGAGGTGTTGTCTAACAAAGATAGTTCATTACGGAGAATTTGCCATCTATTCTATAATTATGTCGGAGCGATCTAACGCACAATGTGATTAGCCATATGCAGATAGCTAGCTGGTCGTATCACTGCAAGAAATAAATGTGTTTATTAAAACATCAATAGAAATGCTGTCTGTACTGCGGCCCAATGCGCCGCGGCCCTGCTGATGGTTGAAAGGAAATTATATGGCTGCAAAACAACGATTATTCAAACATAACTTATGGCCTTGTTTGTCGGGTTCGCAAAATTTGCTGCCATATTCCACTTGTTATTTAATATATACTTATCAGATCAAGTATTACACAGTACATTTCTAGTTTAAAAGATAAACTTTAATGCCTTGAATTAAGTCGCTGCTTTAAAAATCGATTTACTAAAATAAATATTTGCCCATAAACTTTATAATATATCAAGATTAATAATGAGTATATTATTTTTTAAGACTTTAAAAGTGACTTCAAACTTTTGATAAGTATCAACCATCTCAAATAAAATTTCGAAGGTTATCTTTATAAATGTACATTATGTTTTCCGCACAATCATATAAATTGTGTTATCAGTAAAATGCAATTAATAAAATAAATATATAAAACCTTGTCCGTTATCATTAAATTATAATGATATTGACTTTTATTTGCTACTATAAAATGACATTTCGAAATATTATTCTAGCTTTGCTGAATAAAAATGAGAATGAACTAATTTTGTTATGTCCATTATCATGTTGATATCACTAAAAAGTAAAAAGCAATCGAAAGACAGCTTGTCTTGAAATATTAAGCATTTACTTTGTATACTTAATAAAAATAAATAAATTGTACCAAAATGGCCCTGATATATTTTATATTTTACAAAAAAAGTAAATAAATTGGAGAACGTTTTGACGTGTGTAATAAGAGTTTAATTTGAATGGAAGCATCAATCACGATTCTATTTTGCTTTCTCACTTAGCGTTCAACAACCCTAAGGCTATTATTATATTCTGATATTTAATGCTTTATTATTTACTTACTATGGATGATAAATGGTGCAAAATTATAACTATCTAGATATGATACAAATTATATTATTGTATTCTTGTAAAAATTAGCAAGACTTATAAAAAATGACTTAATCTAATAAAGTACTTATTGATTACATTAACATTTCTTTTATTTTCCAAATATAGGGAATATCTGTGTGTATACAAAAATGTTAAGTAATTTTCCCAGATGAAAATGCCAGATGATAGATCTATCTGGAATCTAGATAGCCCACATAAAGAGATAAAAATTGTATGAAAATTTTGGAACACAATAGTTTACAATAACTTATCATAGAAATCATCATTTTCTATTTGGAATTTTCAGCAGGGTTGTCTTTGTTATTACTCAACGCTGCAATACTGCACTATATTTTGTGATTAAACACAATCTACGTAAATAAAATAATTGAGTTCTGTCATTGGGTACGGCATATAGAATAACTACTGATTTTATTTTTTCTAATTCATACCATTATCCAAAAATAAAGCTATTGCTTAAACACTTAGGTGTATGTTTTATAGTGCAGTTTTTGTATGTTTTTTATCTGAACGTAAAATACATATATCTACGTAGCCGTTCGAAATGCACTAATTTGTAGTGGTATTATTTTCCCCCAGGTAGGTATTTATAATAAGAAGAATGCGTTTTAACCGTAAACAATAACAGTAAAAACATTTATTTTGATTTTTAGTCTAAAAATTATAAATTTTCAGAAAATTGTATTACTGTAAGTTACCTATATTTAGTGTATTACTAACCGACTTCCAAAAAGGGGGAGATTCATGATTCGATTGTATTTTATGTGTTTCCATTTAAATTTAAATGAGACCTCACAAGTACTTTCGAGTTATACCTATATTTTTTTATTTTTTTTGTCGACCTGCGTTGTGATATGCCGATTTTTACGATTCTTATTTTAATCGAAAGTTGATAATTGTCTTGTAGTCCCATTTAATCTTGATCGAGATCTGATGATGAGTTTTTGAGCAATCTTCAAAAGCGCGTATTTACTTGACTATTTTTTTTGTCTACTTACATTGTATTAGTTATCGATGTAATTGAAAATTACGGTTTTTTTTTAATTTCATAACTTCAGCCTATCGCAATCCACTGTTGGACATAGGCTTCCCCAAATTCGCGCCAAACATTATGGTGCGAACTCATGTGTTTTGGCCATAGTCACTACGCTGGGCAGACAGGTTGGTGACCGTTTTTTTCGTTTGCGTGCAAACAATTATTTTACTAAGTAAATCGTTGATTGTGTATCCTGCCGCTTTTATTCAAAAACAAAATTTACTTTACTCAGTTAAGCTTCAATTTAAATTTTGATTCGTTATTTCACATATCAAACTTATATTTGTGTTTAAAAAATAAGAAAGTGTGTATAGTATAAGACGTGAGTTTACTCCTGAATCACGATTACCATCATATTTAAAAATATAATTATTACTTTCTCGCTAGAGACGTTGCGCGGTAAAACATCTCTGTCAGGTCAGGTGTCACGGCTCAGCGATACTGCTTCACACGATTACATTCCTTTGTCTTTATCGTTTCTTAGTTATCAAAATATATACTTTTTCAACTCAGCGCATTTAATTTCGTATAAAACTTGTAAATTAGTTTCATAATCGGTAATGCTATAGTAAATCGGGCGCCGATTTATGTGGTTTTGGAGGGGAGAGGAGCGGTAAAGGGGGGGTGGGGGGTTACCCTCTGCTACCACTGCCACCATCTGAAACGCCATGGTTATGAAGATATCGTGGTTAAAGTTTTGAAGTTAGAATTGTGTTACTTAGAGCTATCACAATACTTTAGACCTCCGCATCTGACTCCACCCTAGCTCCAGCGCTGCGGGAAGTGCCTTCATACTCCGTTTCGCAACTGTCACACGTTATTTTCGAACAGGAATACGTGTAAACGATCTCGACTGCAAGATCAACAAACGATACGAACTGACGTTTAACGACATAGATAACTGACTCCACCTTAGCTCCGGCGCTGCGGGAAATGCACTCACGTTCCGCAACTTTCACACGTTCTTTTCGAACAGGAGTACGTAAAAAAGATCTCGAATTCTCGACTGCAAAATCAACAAACGATACGAACTGATGTTTAACGACATAGATAACTGACTCCACCTTAGCTCCGGCGCTGCGGGAAGTGCACCCATGCTCCGCACTCACGTTGCGCAACTTTCACACGTTCTTTTCGAACAGAGTACGTAAAAACGATCTCGAATTCTCGACTGCAAAATCAACAAACGATACGAGCTGACGTTTAACGACTGACAAATAGAAGCTTTCTAACAAAATAGCGCGTCACTTAACGCGTTTCGTTCAAAAACAATTTAGGCACAAATGCATTATTTTTGTCCAAATAACTGTATCTAAATTAATAACACAGTAACAATTATTAAAAATATCTATGGTTAAAGTTTTGAAGCTATGTAGAATAACGCTTGGCTTCGGCGCTCTGGGAAGTGCAGCCTTTCCTTTCCTTCCTTTCCCTTGCATACGAAAGCGTAAGCTTAAGTATGAGCACGTCCCATCACAAGTGTAAGATCATTATTTAATACCTCAATGATCAAGTATTTTAATAAAATAAATTTACAGTTATTGTAATAAAACAACAAACGAAGTACCTAAGTACTTAACCTACTTAATTTAACTTAATTACTTCCAATAGCAACCTTAAATAATTTTGCATTTTTCAATGTCATAACTCATATAAGGTAAAGGAGAATACAAGAAAGTGATCACTCTGGAAATTTCAAACAATACTCAATAATCGGTTTAAATAACTGGATCAAACATGAAATACAATATGTCAAATTCAAGGCTTTGTGTTATTCGATAGGTGCGACCTTGATTCAGAAAATTTATTTAATATTTCATTTTTGTTCTATTTACCGATGATCGACATAACTTCCGTCAGTCTAATTTTAGGAACTTACCCAAAATAAATATATCCAAAAAACATACTAAAATAAATATTACATTTGAATTTGGAATTTTGGATTGTTGTTTTGTGTCATTGTGTTTTCTCATTTTCGGGCCAGTAAATTGTAAAATATTTTGTGATATTAAATTGGAGTGGGATGATAAAGAGAACCGAATCGCTGTCAAAATCAAAATCAAAAATAGCTTTATTCAAATAGGCTCTAAGAGCACTTTCGAATCGTCATTTTACAAATTAAAACTTTAAAAATAAATTATTATTTTTGTAAAAGTGAAGCTACCACCGATTCGGAATGTAGATTCTGCAGAGAAGAATCGGCAAGAAACTCCGCAGTTACTCTTTTGAAAATAATATATAAACTATGTTTTAGTACAAAATTAGAAACATGTTGCATGAAATACAGCGTCACTAAGTCCACACATCTTTATCAACTATGTAATCCTGCACCGAGTAAGCTTTATCTATTTTTTTTTAATAAAAACTTTAAATTAATGTTGAGAAAATTCTAAAATTGTTTGTGGGATTTTATTATACATGCGAATACCATAACCCAGAAAGGCAACGTTTACTTGGCGCAGTCGGAAACTTGGAATTACAATTTTGCTACTCCTTCTCGTGTTTACAATGCGATTTTTACTATTTATTTCAAAACAATGAATATTCTGGTGAATATACATAATATTGTTATAAATATACTGCGACGCAATTGTTAATATGTCTACGTTTTGGAAAATATCCCGTAGGGAGACACGAGCTCCAAGATCGTTAATGCCGCGAATAGCCATTTTTTGCAAGATAAATATAGTCTCAATATTTGCAGCATTACCCCACAGTAACTGGCCGTAAGACATAACACTATGGAAATAGCTTAAATATATTAAGCGTTTTTAAGGACAAGTCCCAAAATTTCTACAGCAATGGAATCCTGTCACTACGTACAAGTTGGCGGCAAGTTATCGAAAAAAATAGTACATATATATTATTTGCTTCAGCCTGTAATATCCCACTACTGGGCATAGGCCTCTTTCTTCATGCAGGAGAAGGATCAGAGCTTAGTCCATCAGGCCGCTCCAATGCGGGTTGGCGGATAGGTATATATTTATTTATTTATTTATTTATTTTATAGGCAATCCGACAGCGTTATTTTACAATAGTATGTTACAATATATAATGTACAAATATGGCCAAAGTAGGATCACACTGATATATAAAATTATTAATCATTTTAAAATACACAACTAGTCACTATATTTAAAAAATAACAGAAAGTAATAAAAAGTAAACGGCTATGTTCCGTCCCCTCCACTGCAGTTAGAGGTGAGTATGAGACATGAAAAGGTGAATGTGTGTTCGTGTAGGTATGTGCATGTAAGACGAAGGGTGAGACGTATTAGTGTGGATTTGTGTATAAAAAAATGAATAACGAAAAATGCATCATTTTGATTTTTTTTAAGTGCCGTCTTCGTTCTTAGGTAAAACAGGTAAGTTTGGATACTGCGTATTATACGTATTGACAATACGGCAGAGGACCGAGTTACGTGCGTAATTAGTACTCGACGTGTATGGAACAATGGTTTAATATGTCTAGAGCGTCTTGATGGTATTCGGAATTCAATCTGGGATAAAAGCTCAGTGCAATCTATTTTCCCACTCACGATATCATGTAACAAGATAATATCGTACTGCTTACGACGTTGGGATAGGGATTCAATTTGGTAGTGTTTACATGAATCAAAATAGGTGGGACGGATTCTGTAAGTTTTGAAATTTAAAAGTTTTATAAATTTTTTCTGGAGTGATTCAATCCTGTCGATGTGTACATTGTATACAGGGGCCCATATAATACAAGCGTATTCCAGTATAGTTCGTGTTGCAAACTCGTGATATGAAACCTAGTTGACTATATGCTTTAGGAATTATTGTATCGATATGATTTACAAAAGTCATTTTGGAATCTAGGTCTCGAATAGAATCGACTCTTACGATGGGGACATTGTTTTTAGCATAAGTATATAATATAGGATTCTTTTTACGAATGAAAGTAATTTGATGACATTTAGCTGTGTTTACAGTGTGATACGATTAGTTAAATAATATATGTATAGATTATTTAGGTCACATTGTATTTTGTGGCAATCAGTGAGTTTATTAATTTTTAAATAAATCTTCTTGTCGTCAGCAAACATTATAAATTTAGAGTAAGTTAAACATGAACCAACATCGTAGAGATACACATTGTAGAGTAATGGACCCAGAATAGACCCCTGAGGAACTCCAGAAATAACTGAAACGTAAGAACTTTGCACTCTTCCCAAAGTTATGGCTTGACTCCTATTTGTTACGTACGAGCTTAACCATCTAAAAAGGTCACCTCTTATACCCAGGGCATGCAACTTGTGTAACAGAATTACGTGGTAAACCCTGTCGAACGCCTTTTTAAAATCTGTGTATATAGCGTCAACTTGAATACCACCATCCATTGAGCGAAAGATGTAATCTGTGAATACCATTAAATTGCTTACAGTGGAACGCCTCTTCATAAATCCATGTTGCTCATCCGGGATCGAAGAGAGAATTAACGGACTTATAGGTTGGTATACTAATTTTTCGAAGATTTTACAAAATAAGTTTAATTTTGAGATTGGCCGATAATTCTCAATCCGACCACGGGAACCACTTTTATGAATGGGTATAACTAACGCTTCTTTCCAGATACTAGGAAAAGTGCCAAAAACGTTTAAAGAAAGATTAAAAATTAAGGTCAACGGCTTAGCTAGGCAAGAAGCACAGTTTTTTATAAACGTTGGGGGATCTTATACCTACCTGGGCCGTTGTTAAGATCAATATTTTTTAGTAATTTTAAAACCACATCCTCAGAGAAGCTTAGCCTATGAATTGTATCAGTTGATTCTGCTAGTAGTGGGAGATTACATTAAGATTATATGAGAGATATATTCCCTACTATGAGTAACGATCGCTATCAGGTGTGCATGATAATAACCGAGACCGACGGCTTAACGTGCTCTCCGAGGCACGGTGGGAAGACCCACAAAGACTGCACAAACATCCAGACCACGGCAAACACCTGTATGGCCAATACAAATGTTTGTCATGTGCGGGGACCGAACCCGCAACCGCCAGCGCAACAGGTATAATCCATGGCTGTAACCGTTGCGCTAACGCGGCGTATTATAATTAATATGAATAAATTTGGTAAAATCTTATCATGAATTTCTGTATACTCTCTGCAACTTTACAAGTTATAAAAATAGTAGTAAATATAATACAAATTGTTTGATTTTGTAAGTATGTTTCATTTTTAAATCAAATTCAAACACACTTACACACTTCAGCTTATCGTAGTCCACTGCTAGACATAGGCCTCCCAAAATTCAAACACGTTGCTATAATTAAGTTTTATATAAAACTCCCGAACGGTAAACACCGTATGACTTGCACACGCAGTTACTTTATATCTTGAGATATGTTATTGTACTGTAGAATGACATTCAGATAATTAACAATTGAATACTTTCCTTATCACAATTGAATTCATATGTCACGGATGTATTGAAGAAATTATTTATTCCAAGGTTTTATGTATTTTGTATTTACATTTAAAACATCTACATCATTTGAATAAGTCTAAAATATCACACTTATACAAAAAACGATTAACCTTTATATTCTTTGAAGTAAAGAATATTTTTTTTTAGAAAAAAAAACTTCGAAATAAATATTATCTAGAAATGCTTACAACATTAGTTATGTAGATGAATGTTGAAAATTTTAAATATATTTTAATAAAATTGCTTCATTAATGTCGACGGTTGTGGAGACTATCCTTGCTGGGCACAGATGTTGGTTGTATTTACACAAATATTCTGGGAATCCCTACCGTGCCTTGGAGAATATATAAAGCTATCGATCTCGCTTATATTTAAAATATTTCTCAATCATATTTACATTATATTCAGATCAAGCTTTCAGTTCTAGCTCAGAAATAGCATTAAACTCTATTTCTTTTCGAATATAGAAAGGAGCAGCCCAGCGTTTGGACACTCGTAAGACTATTTCAGTGCAGTTCAGTTCAAAATTCGTTTAGGTATACTGCATAACTTCCTCAAATGATATTGATTGATAGAAAAACAAAAAAAAAAAAAAACATGTACGATATTACACAACTCTAATTCCAATAATTTTATGTCTAGAATTGTTACAGTGACATATAAAAAAGCGGAATATGCGAATTTGCAATTATACCTAAAAATTATTATAATCGGTATAGTCAGTGAAAAGTTATGCGGTATAATACATCGTTAGTCGACGAAAAATACTAAACTAAATACGTATTATATAGCTCGAAAAGTACCTATTTGTAAGATCTTAATTAAATTCTAATGGGACAACATGACACGCACTATCTTTCGATTAAAACAAAAATCATCTAAATTGCTAGTCCAGTTCTGACGTAACATACATAAAAAAATACAATCGAATCTAGAACCTCCTCCTTTTTTAGAAGTCAGTTAAAAAATAACGAATTTCGACTAATTATTATTTTTATATAGGTACATGTGTAATAAGTGCTTCTCTGTATAATTAGATGTACATACGGGTCTACGAGTATTTGTATAATTTAGTGTTCATTTAGGTTTTATATGTATATCAGATTTGTGCAGAGTATCATTGTATTTAACAAAATCCTTATATGTCTTAGATGGAAAATCATAAATACTTATGCAATTGTATTATTATTATTTATTTTTATTATTTAACAGCTATCTGTTGCATGGTTTTGCTTTTATGCATGATATACAAATTTCTTTTTGTGCATGATTTTGTTTGTGAATAGGAATTTTAATTTAAATAATTGACGCTTCAGCCTGTACTGTCTCACTGCTGAGCATATGTCTCTTTCCCCATGTAGGAGAAGGATCAAAGCTTAAACTACCACGCTGCTCCAATGTGGGTTGGCGAATATATACTCTACCATGAGTAACAATCGCTAACAGGTGTACGTGATAACAATCGGGACCGACGGCTTAACGTGCACTCCCAGGCATGGAGGGCCCACAAGGTCTGCTAAAGCACCCAGACCACGGTAAACATTAGTATGGCCAATACAAATGTTTGTCATGTGGCGGGGATCGAACTCGCAACCGCCAGCGCAACAGCCACAAATTAGTGCTGTGACCGTTTGCGCCAATGCGTCGTCAAATCATTATATCGGTAAATTATTTATTACATTTTAATTTATAAAAATAAATAAATAAATAGTAATCATGATGATGATGATGATGATGAATTAACAAAATATTTATTCTTACCGTATTCTGACTGAACATATCATAATACATTTCTGTATTAATATATTAATATTAATATATTATATTAATACTAATATAGGTCAAGTTATTGTTGAACTTTGAAAAAAGGCTAAAATTCGTATCATCGTACAAAACTATTTTAACACTACAGTGTTTTTTTATTTCATTAGAAACGCTGAAAAACATACGTTTCTTGTATTGGGTACATTGTATATTTATTTTACATTGTATATTTCCTCGTACATCTACGTAATAATCTGCGTAATAAACGTAAGTTATCTAACATACAGGATGATACAGGAGATAGGAGGATTAATTATTATATCAAAAATCAAAATGTTGATTTTTTGTTATTGGAGAATGATGAATTAAGGAATAAATTAAATAATTATGAGTTAGATTAAAAAACAGTATTCTTATATTGAGAGTTTAGATAATAGAATATAATTTTTAGAGACAAAATCGTTATCATCGAGTATTGAGCTGTGTAATATTCCCTTTACCGTCCTCAAAATAAGTCTACTTCCTATAAGCCTATTGTTGTTGAGTTGAGCATGTCCTCTCAAACGAAAACATTATCACAAAGTTAAAGAAATTTAATAAGCAAACACAGTGAGCAAAAAGTTTTGTAATATGACACGATATTGACAGACCCTATTGACAGATTTATACTGATGATGATATGACTATGACTGTTTTACCTAGCACGTGATTTCGTCAAAGATAATAATAATTTATTTTGCTGGACTTCGTCTGGATGTATTTACTTGCGTAAAAGACAAGTACGCCGCTAATACGTATTGATAGCGAAGAGAAATAAAAAACTCAATGAGACTAGTACATTTTAATTTATTTTTGAATTTTAAAGTTTGCATATGCTTATGTTTAACTGTTTTATTACTGTAAGATATATATTGGTTTTTATTTGGTTTCCGTTTGTAATTTACATAACATAACATAACAATACACTTTATTGTACACCAAAACAGAAATAATACATATTATGGACTTAAACTTTGTTTACTTACATTTTGTTTGTTTATATTGTGTGAATACACAACATATGTGTTACCGGACATGCCTTGCTCAACAAACACTTACACAACTTAGGTGTTACAGACAGCCCCCTATGCAGAGCGTGCATGGAGGCAGAAGAAACGGCCACACACATCCTGCTGGAATGCGGTAGTGTGGCGAACTACAGGGCGATACACCTCGGGACACCGAGGTCGCTCCGGGAAGTCGTCGGCAACGCAAGGGGTCTGCTAGGCTTCCTCAAGGAGCTAGGCTGGCATGAATGAAGCCCCCAGCCTACCACGCAAAATAGGCGCACTAAGTCGTCGAGTTGCGGAGAATAGCCCGTTGAAAAATCAATCAATCAAATACACAACATAAATATCAGTCCATATGACACATATACACTTTCGCACATGTCCCTTTTGCAACATTATAAACTTGTTAGGAAGTTACTGCATAGCATTCATGGAATTATAGAATTTATTTCTATCGTTATACAGGTACAAGACTTTCTTGATTCAAATATTACAGATGTAGGTGACATCAATATAAACATTTTTTCACCACATAAGGATACTAACGCACATGAGTATCTTAATTTGTCGTTCTAGAACATAGATTGTCACCCAACAAAGAAATTTTAAAAAAGATATATTTTCGACATAGGAATTGTGAAAAGGTGCTAAAGAAATCAAAACGTGCGTACGGGAAACACGAATTTGATAGAGCAAAAAATAATGTATATGCCACATGGAATGTTATTAAAGGTGGCCGAAATAAGTCCAAAGAGTTCTTCAGCTACTGAATTGCTTAATTTATGTTCTACGCCTGATGATTCTGTAAACTAGGTTAATAGATTTTTTCTCAAGTTGGCTGTCAGTTTGCTCAGAGCATTGGTTCGGGTCCAAATTTCATGTTTCAATTGTTGTTTAATTAGATATAAATTCATTTAAATTACCATTACAGATGGACTCATACACCGTACATATTCTATCTCACAGCTATTGAATTGCTTAAATTACGTTCTAAGCCTGAGGATTCTGCAAATCAGTTTCATAGATAATTATATTTTTTCACACATATAAAAGAATATTTTATTTTGTTAACAATTATTTGTTTTGTATTCGCTACGCGTCTAATTTTTAATTAAGTGTAGATTCCTAGAGGGGAGAACCCTGTTAGTTTTAACTACTTCATAGGTATAATAAGTGCTGTTTGTACCACATTAATTGTAAAAATGTTAATTTTACCTGTTTATTTGTAACCATAAAAACTTGTTTACTGTCATAACAATAACAATATTAAAATATATACTGCAAATTTTCAAGTGTCTAATTAACTAACCAAGATTTCAAAGACACTGATGATATCCAGAAGGATAGACATAAAATGCTTATTGTACATACAGAAATGTTTGTTAATTATTAATATATGTAAGAATTCAAATATTTCTTTCGTAAATTATTCTAATTTGTTGACAATAAATTGTACATTATAATTTTTCTTATATAAGTCACAACCCAAAAAAACTAGTTTTTCGTTTTGAAGTAAACTTTTTCTACATAGGAAATCTGTGTATCTTTGCCTTGTTTTGTGTCTCGTGATGTCTCGTAACGTTGAGTCGAGACTCGAGACTGTAGCGAGGACATAAGGAGGCTAGCTCTTACGCGTGCAGGTTGTCTGCAAGCTTTGCGGACAAAATGAAACTTTTCAATAACCTAAAGTAGCATAATTAATTTATGAAATAAATAATAGTTACGTTTACCAAATATGAGCATAGTTAGTTGATGTTTCATATCACAATTTTGTTAGTTAATTTGTTTTTGTTTCGTGAATTTTTTATTAAAATAATATCAATAAAATGGATGAAGCATTTGCACACCTCGAGGGAAATAAAATAAGGAACAACAAGAAAACTGAGATTCCTCCGGATGGTGGCTGGGGCTATGTCGTTTGTATCGGAGTAGGATTTACGTTCGTAAGTATTAAAATTTTTACTAATAAAAACAAATCACAAAAATTATAATTCCTAGTCTTCTTTAAGTAAGTTATATATATATATACTAGCTGACTCGGCAAACGTTGTCTTGCCGCTAAACGCTATTTAAAAATAGGGGTTGGTAGTAGAAAGGTATAAATTTAGGATTGTATGTATTTTTGAACGTCAAATTATAATAAAATAAAAAATAAATAATTATCTAAAAATTAAAAAAAAAAATTGGGGCTGGACTACCCTTAATATTTAGGGGGATGAAAAATAGATGTTGTTCGATTCTCAGACCTACCCAATATGCACACAAAATTTCATGATAATCGGTCAAGCCGTTTGTGAGGAGTTTAACTACAAACACCGCGACAAGAGAATTTTATATATATAATACAAGATGACCCATACTTACTTCCCTTCAAAAGTTTTTCTTGCGATAAAATAATAGTGTGTGATTCTTAGCGCTATTTAGGATTTTTTATTATTATTTATTGACTGCTAGTACTGTATAACCCATGTTGAGATTCATTTTCCAAGACCTCTGTAACTATGCGTAGTATAATGACCTTGATGCCAAAGTAAGTTATTTATTCGTAAGTAGTATACCATACTTTATTTGAAAGCTTAGAAATCTCTTGCCAAATTTTATTTTATTTTCAAATAATTTTTTTTGGTTGTAATGTTTGCAGGTCTCTTAAACAGTTATATTTCTTTAATATATTGTATCTTACAATTACGTTAACATAAGCCGATAAAGCGGCACACTACTGCCTTTTCTTGCAATGTTTTACAAATATAAATATATTATATTCTGACTGAAAATTCATTGTTACGAAAATTATAACCTCTGAAACCTAAATAATTACATAGCTTTTAAATTTTCCCATCATTCCTAATTCTAATATATAAAATTCTCGTGTCATGGTGTTAAACATTGAACTCCTCCGAAACGGCTCGACCGATTTTAATAAAATTTTGTGGGTATATCGGGTAGGTCTGAGAATCGACCAACATCTATTTTTCATACCCCTAAGTTATAAGGGGGGGGATTAAGCGGGTTAATAACATACCTATATGGCAAAGAAACGTTTGCGGGGTCAGCTAGTCTTCTTCTAATATATAAAATTCTCGTGTCACGGTGTTAAACATTGAACTCCTCCGAAACGGCTCGACCGATTTTAATAAAATTTTGTGGGCATATCGGGTAGGTCTGAGAATCGGCCAACATCTATTTTTCATACCCCTAAGTTATAAGGGGGAGGGGGGATTAAGCGGGTTAATAACATATATGGCAAAGAAACGTTTGCGGGGTCAGCTAGCATTTATATATATTACCTACTAATACTATTAGTACCTACTAATACTATTAGTACTACCTTACAGATTTGTTTTAAAATTTACGAATTAACCGACTTTAAAAAAGGAGGAGATTCTCAATTCGAGTGTATGACTGATTTTTTCAAATTTGTGTTAATCTCTTTATTTGAACTGGGTGTGATGTTTTTTTTATTCATGACACGTGGTTACATTTAAATTTTGAGTGAGATCTGAAGTATTTTATGAATTATAGCTAACAATGTGTATTTTATTGACATTGATGTTTTTATTAGTCCATGTTAATTTAAGTCAGTTTATTTTTTATTTTTTTGGGGATAAACAAAATTAACATTAACTAGAATAATATAGTAATTTAACCGGTATATTATAATTTTATACGACAATATTTATGATTCGTGATAATCTATAGAATGACAATTTTTAGGTAAAGCGTGAAATTTGACGTATTTCGTACTTTTCTCTTAGTTTCCACGCGTTAATGACGATGTGACATTTTTAAGTATGATACTATTAATGTTAGTTTTATTAAAAATTAGCACTTCTGCTCAAGGGTTGAATGTTAAACGAGCCTATAATAAAAAGTTTAAAATTTCAATTTCATGCGAACCGGTCCGCTCGGTCCTTATTTTGCTCCTTAGTTGCATTTTTAAGACGCTCTGAACGAGTTATACAATAACATAACCTGATTACCTTCTTCTGTTTGTCAAATTTTGGTTTATTTGTTTTTTAGTTTGTTATCAAGGCAATTTATAAAAAATAAAAATGGATAAAATATTCCACAAAATGTCTAGATTAGATTTGAATTGTATTCTATATATATATATATATATTTTTTTTTTTTCTTTATATACAATCTTTTTATAAGCTTCCATATAATATTAATTTATAAATGTAATTAATGTACAGATTTAATAGTGTATCTGTGTCTCGACACTATTAGTTATGTTTTATGGGCTAGGTCGTTATGTTCATATTATTAATGATGTTTATCATTAATAATAAACGTTTTTAATAAAAAAAAATTATTATTATTAAAGAAATGTGCGTTAATTATCACTTAAAAAGGAGTAATATCTATTTAATCTTTTGTAAAAAAAAAAAAAAAAAACAAAAAATGTTTCCCTAATTTATGTTTATTGGTCAATATTTGTTTATGTTTGTTTAGAAATAGACATAAAAAGAAGGCGTCTTATGTGGTATGTGTTTTTTATTTGTGTTAAAATATCACAATAATGTAGTAGTTGTTTATTGCGGCTTCGGCCGCGTGGAATTAGTTCTGTCCTATTTCCAGTGACGGTAACGCAATACGTGTTACACGGAAACATTTTAGAAAATGTTTTTTTTTTTTTTTACATAAACATATATAATTAAATTATTTAGAATTGTAAACTGTTCGAGATAATCAGTATCATAATATATGTATATGAAAATAACTTCAAAATAGCAGATCTAATCTTTACTAATATTAACTTAGAATGTTTATTTATTTGTTTAAACGCATTAATCTCAGGAACTACTGGTTCGAATTAAAATTAATTTTTGTGTTGGATAATCCATTGCAGAAGATATTACAGAGCTATATAGCATCACGCTGCGATCAAAAAGATCAGAGCATTTATAAAAAAGTGTTACTAAAATGGGAAAAATATTCTTTTTTGAAAGTTTCCGTTGCATACACTGCGTAAACGGTAAAAACGGTTAAAGCTAACGTAAAATTATGTAATACAGAGTTGATCGCCATTAAAAGTTCTAAAAAAAATTCACGACCGCATAATTATATCCATCCTTCATTAACACCTTTTTTGTAGTAATCAAGTTTGTTCTAAAATTATGCTTTATTTTTGAATTTTGTGTGCATATTACGGGAGGGGGGGTTTAGGGGATTCGTAATATGGCAAAACAACGTTTGCTGGGTCAGGTCAGCTAGTTCTTATCTAAATAAATACGTCATTCATAAGAAGTATTTCTTTTTGAACAAAATTGTCCTTGACATCATTTGATTTCAATCAATATCTTAAAAGATATCATTGTGTTAGCTCTGAACGAATTAATGATCATAAAAAATGTAAACGTGATTTTATTGCTTTATTTTATTAGCCAGGCATAGGAATCCTTACGCAATAGTTTATCAACAAGAAAATTTTATGAAAAGAAACTGTCTTTTATATAATTTGATTTGGTCGCAAAATTTGGGAGATAATGTAAAATCAAATGATATAACGCCGCGTCGCGCCGCGTGATTTTGCAAGTAAACCAAGTTGCACAGTGATGTTTTAAAATATTTTAGTACGTCTTTCTTCCAACTAACGCGGGTGAAATCGTGCGGCACAGCTAGTACGATATTAAAATTTTAAACAGTTTTATTTTTTATTAGCCAACTAACTGCCCGCAACTTCGTCCGCGTGGAATTTGACAAAAAAGTTATTGTTCAGTTCGCAGTCATAAAATAATTAAATTTCTAAAATAAAAGTAGCCTAATTTACTCCCTATTATATCAGCTGTCTGCTAGTGAAAGTCCCGTCAAATCGGTCCAGTCGTTTCTGAAATTAGCCGGAACAAACAGACAGACAGACAGACAAAAATTGTAAAAAAATGTTATTTTGGTTTATGTGCCTGTAATAATAATAACAATATTAATACATCCATATGTATTTAGTAAAAATCGGTTATTTTAATATTACAAACAGACACTCTAATTTTATTTATTTGTATTTGTATCTTTGGAAATTAATATTGATAATCCCAGCCCTTTAAACATTTTACGTTTTACTTTTTATTTTTAAGGGCAGTTTAAACATTATCATAATAAAAATCAGCAAATTATCCTATTGCTATTCCATCTCATGTTTATAGAAAGTGATGTTGTCTCATATAATTTGTCAGGTTCTAGTTTACCAATGGGTTATTGGAGATCCGTATTAATAGATAAATAGATAAAAGCACATGCTTTTAAAGCATATGCATTTGTACTCTCTGTAGTATATATGTTAGTAGCTTAACTTTGTCCTCTACTCCTTTCTTCTAATGTCTTTGAATTTATATTTTCTGCGCAGCGTAAATGCAACGTTCTGAGCGGTTATCAACCTCTCTGGTGTAGTGGTGCGTATGACATGTCAGCGCCCGCGCACCTGTGGTTGCGGGTCCGAATCCCGCTCGGAATGTGCATTACTATTTACAAATATTTCTTTCCGGTTTGGACGTCTATTGTTGTGGGTCTCCCCACCTTGCCTCGGAGAACACATTAAGCTGTAAGTCCCGGTTGTTATCATAAATATCTAATAACGATCGTTACATGAGTAACATGAGTTTACATGAGTAACGATTGTTATCGTATCGTTATATGAGGAACGATCGTTACTATGAAGTAGGAATATATCCGCCAACCCGAAGTCGAGCAGCGTCGTGGATTAAACTCTAATCTTTCTCCTACACGAAGTAACAGCCCTATTCCCAGTAGTGAGGTATAACGGGCTGAATCGTGTGGGTAAACAGGTAAATCCCGTTTTGACAAGAGCATACAACATTAATAAATAATAATAAATAAATAAATAAATATCTATACAATACACACACGGTCGTCTGTTCCTAAAGTAAGCAACTAAATGCTTGTGTTATAGGTAACAGCCGACTGGTATATAGCTACATATATTTTTTTTTTCGATAAACCTATTTATAAATAATACATATATAAATATATAAATAAATATTTATATTACACCCAGACTCGGGGTGGGAATCGAACCCACAACCCTCGGAGCAGAAAGCAGGGTCACTACAAACTGCGCCAACGGGCTAGTAATTGTATTGTAACATTGTAGACAGGTGGCGTCGTAAAGTCTGACTGTACGATATTAAAGATTTTTTGAATATGCGTTACTTTGAAACTGGTATTTTCAAAAATATACGTAGGTACGTTGAAATAAAACAATTAAAATCTGTATTAATATAGAGTACATTCATTAAAGAGAGAGAATACATTCATATAATATTACTTGCACCTATAATTAAATATAAATTCTTATTACTTAGATTTATTACTTATTTTGATATATATATATATATATCAAAATAAGTAATAAATATATATATATATATATATATATATATGGGTTTTATTTTGGATAGGGTGTTAAAAGCTCAGCTCTGATCTTTCTTCTACATGAGGAAATAGGCCTCTTAGTAGCTTGGTTAGCCTTTCTAATGGGATATTATATGCTGAAGCGATTAGATCTAGCTCGAAAAGTAGTTGTTAGATCTCAAATAAATTTGGGACCAATTGACACACACCACCTTTCGATTAAAAAAAATTGTCGAAATCAGTCCACACGGTCAAAGGTTCTGGATATAACATACATAAAAAAAAAATTACATTCGAATTGAGAACCTCCTCCTTTTTTGGAAGTCGGTTAAAAATAGGTCAACGCGCGGCTGCTTAGGCTTACGCGCACCGCTGCCAAACCGAATAATTTTTAAAAATGATGATTTACTCTAAATACTTAAATAAATAGGGCTATTGTTAATTAGCAAAGATTTTTTAATGTAATTTTTTCCCGACCTTCGTTTTCATTGCAGATAATAAAAAATCTTTAAAATAACTGCTTTCTTATATATAGACTCAATATGATCACGTTGCTAAAATTTTTAAAAGTTATGTATTTTGTATATAATAATTTTTTCGGAATTAGTAAAAAAGACCGATTGTTAGAAAAACACAAATGCTTCATCACGTTCATGTCGTACTGACCAAAAATCTGATAATTATGCGAAGGAAATTCCCTATAACAGACAGTTTGAAAAAAAAAAATTTCTTCGTCCGGTCACACCAACCACGCAAACCGGCAAATTAATAAAATTCCGTTATCAGAAATACGTAGTCCACATACTACTACGAAATACTACTACTGTACTAATATCTGACGCGCTCGAGTAGGTATTTCCTTGTGACTGACTACACGCTCTCTCCACCGCTGAAAGGTCATCATATAATTTTTCTTTTTTCTTTTACTAGCCTTCACTATAATAATAGATGTTTATTGTCTTTTTTTACTTCTGTAACTGCTGCTTATTTGTAATTTTGTTATTACGTCGTCGTATCTTAAAGCTCTTGATGTTTCAGTGTATTAGAAGGATAAATACTGTAAATTTGTACCTCCTGGGATAAGTAAGACATGTCAAAAATAATTTTACAGGAGAGCATAAACAAGTTAGATAAAAACATTTTTGAATATCATATCAAAAATTGACCGCTCCAGCGGGATTCGAACCCGCGTCTCCGACTGACCGTGTCGGCGCTCTAGCCAATTAAGCTATGGAACGATGTACCCGCTAGAGCGAAATTTTTGATATGATGATTTTTATTTTCGGTTTAAGCGAACCGTGGCGCCGTCTATAGTGAGTTCTTTAGAGAGACCCGTAACTATTCAAAGTTTCATATTACAATGAAAATCTTTGACAGGAGACGACACCATGCTATTTTTAATAAGTACGATTTTATTTTTGTGTTACCCTCACATTAGGAATTCTAAACATTTTTGAATATCATATCAAAAATTGACCGCTCCAGCGGGATTCGAACCCGCGTCTCCGACTGACCGTGTCGGCGCTCTAGCCAATTAAGCTATGGAACGATGTACCCGCTAGAGCGAAATTTTTGATATGATGATTTTTATTTTCGGTTTAAGCGAACCGTGGCGCCGTCTATAGTGAGTTCTTTACAGAGACCCGTAACTATTCAAAGTTTCATACTACAATGAAAATCTTTGACAGGAGACGACACCATGCTATTTTTAATAAGTACGATTTTATTTTTGTGTTACCCTCACATTAGGAATTCTAAACATTTTTGAATATCATATCAAAAATTGACCGCTCCAGCGGGATTCGAACCCGCGTCTCCGACTGACCGTGTCGGCGCTCTAGCCAATTAAGCTATGGAATGATGTACCCGCTAGAGCGGCGCCACGGTTCGCTTAAACCGAAAATAAAAATCATCATATCAAAAATTTCGCTCTAGCGGGTACATCGTTCCATAGCTTAATTGGCTAGAGCGCCGACACGGTCAGTCGGAGACGCGGGTTCGAATCCCGCTGGAGCGGTCAATTTTTGATATGATATTCAAAAATGTTTAGAATTCCTAATGTGAGGGTAACACAAAAATAAAATCGTACTTATTAAGTTAGATAAAAACTTTGTACGTGACCTAAGTATACTAGGTTCAACTGGATTATCTTCTTTTGTAAAGTTAAACGTTCTCTTTTAATATACATTTTAGTTTTTATGACAAATCATTAATTTTAAAATTATTATAAGAAAAAAAATTGCATTGTACCTTTTCACATTTATTAGGTGTTACAATTATGTGATAAATGATTACTTTACACCTATAACTTGTCTTTGTTTAAATTTTAGATTAATGAACCTAACGCAATGTTCCTCAAACAAAAGATAAAGATACAACGCTTTAGATTTATTTATTTTTGTTATCCTCCTACTCGTCTGTTCACATAATTTAATTAAATTTTATCAGTTTACAAAAGCTTATGCGTTATGGGATATAATTCTAGATACATCAGTATTCACGAAAAATCGAATGAAAAATAATTGTGAAATTAAATACGAGTACAATTGCATTTAAAGCACAAAGCTGACAAAATTGATATCGATGAATTTTTTAACAAAGTTATATCACTTTCAACAAAAGTTATATACGGAACTCTGGCTAATAGAATAACGTAGGTTAGACCCGTAAATTTGTTATTTTTTTTCTGATAATGTCCATTAATTATCACATCACAAAAAGGCTATAACCTGACTTAAATTACTTGTCACAGGGAGGAACTGAATATTATAAGTAAGGTTATTTAACACTACAAATCAAAATTTATTTTTGTTACATTTGTTTTCTATATGAAAACCGATTTTTATAATGTGAAAAATCTATTTTCTTACGGAAGAAATACTAAGTCGCGTGTGGTAAATAAATCGGCTTAAGGTGCAAATTAAGGCTAGCTGGTGCGCCTAGATGTCTGTGACACGCTGAGCTATCTTTAGTTAGCACGTTTTAAGCGTTTAGCTCATTTTACAAATTTACTGTAAATTAGATATAAATATTATAGTGTTTGTTGCTTCTAAAATGTAATGTTTTTTCTTTTATTTCCGTTGCGATAGAATTTAATTGGAGCCATATGACCTGGAATTTGATAAGATTTCTACGGCCTACTCGTATTATTATTATAAATTTCCTTTAAACTACTAGAGTAGTATGAATTTGAATGTTTGTTCGTTACACAACTCATTCATAATTTAATATGTTGATAGAATAAATTATACCTTGAAATTATTTATGTCTTGAAAGTAAAGTATGTATATGGTAGAATTACAATACGAATTAAATACGAATACGAATTACATATTAGATTTAGGTAGTTACTAACCTGGTCATCATTACAGCCTATACAGTCCACAGTTGGACATAGGCCTCCACAAGCTCACGCCAAAAATAACGTGAACTCATGTGTTTTGCCCATAGTCACCACGCTGGGCAGGCGGGTTGGTGACCGCAGGGCTGGCTTTGTCGCACCGAAGACGCTGCTGCCCCGTTTTCGGCCTGTGTATTTCAAAGCCAGCAGTTGGATGGTTATCCCGCCATCGGTCGGCTTTTTAAGTTCCAAGGTAGTAGTGGAACTGTGTTATCCCTTAGTCGCCACTTACGACACCCACGGGAAGAGAAATAAAGATTATATAGCGTAAAATAATAATTATATAGGGTTTTCAATTAACGTGGGTAGGTTTTGGTGGCCCGTAGTTTTGGTGACATCTGTAGTCTTTTGTTTATTATTTAGTCACTTAGTTACTAATGCCAAATCATCATGGAAAGTTACACGATTGAACTGCTGTTCAATCAGTCCATATGGTAAAATTTCAAAATGAGTGTTCGTAAGCGCGGTCATTGTGTGCGCATTGCGTGAAGATTTTTACGGTAGATATGGTTAAAACTTCACAGTCGACTCTTCAACGTTTAGTGGCTAAATTTAAAATAATCAATAATAAACAATCAACTATACGTTCAAGAAACGTAACATCAGCGGAAAACATCGCCGCGGTACGTGAAAGTGTATAGCAGAACCTAAGACAGTCGACTTCTTGCCATGCACAAAAAATCCGGCTTTCAAAGACTTTAAATTGGGCGCCAGGACTTTGGTCGACATTCCAAAAAAAAATCTATCGATCTATTAGCTCAATGTTTACGACCAAAGATAATGCCGTTTGGTTGTCGACTACCCTTCGGATCATTTGGTATATCACCCCAATTTGCGGAAAAATCATCTTCAGAGAGGATTCCCATTTTTTGATGGATACTTATTATAACAAACTAAATTGTCGTATATCTGATGACACCAACTTACGCGAGGTTTATTAGGCAATAATGCATCCGCAACGATAACCTATCCAGGGCTAGCAGCGACAGTTGTCTGTACTTGCTGCACTGCTGGACATAGGCCTCCACAAGTTCGTGCCAAAAATGGAGCGAACTCATGTGCTTTGCCCATAGTCACCACGCTGGGCAGGCGGGTTGGTGACCGCAGGGCTAGCTTTGTCGCATCGAAGACGCTGCTGCCCGTCTTCGGCCTGTGTATTTCAAACCCAGCAGTTTTTTTTTAATTTATTGGAACCACAAACAAGTTTACATTAGACATTAATAACATTAAGCTTAAGTATTACAATTTAAGTTATTGCAAACTCAACATTGATGGTCACATTGAACATAATTAAATTGCAAATGGTGAACCAGTCTTACAATTCATTGTTTCTATAATGAAATTTGATAAGTTTTAATCAAAAAATAATATATAATACATATGTACTCACATATAGATATATAAAATTTTATTAATAGGTACACAATTATTAACGTGACTATAAAATATGTAAATACACTGATATAGTAGTTTTAAATATACTTTTATATACATATTTTCTTCAATATAGGTATACTATGCGTGTAAGTGACTGGTGTGTTATGGTTGTGCATTTAAAATATTAATAACCTGCCTTGTATATGCGTCAGTAGGATGGTTATCCCGCCATCGGTCGGCTTTTTAAGTTCCAAGGTGGTGGTAGTGGTACTGTGTTATCCCTTAGTCGCCTTTTACGACACCCATGGGAAGAGAGAGGGTGGCTACATTCTTAACGCTGTAACCACACAGCACCAGCGACAAAAAATCTATCAAATACAAAAATACATTTCAAGAACCCGATAATTTTAGTTTCAAAATTACAGTAACGGTAAGTAGCGAAGAATCAAGTGCTCGATAGCTACTTTCGAAAATTATTAATTAAATTCATCCACTTGCTAAACAATGTCAAAAAATATCGAAATGAGCCAATCTTGTAAGATATTTATTTATGCTAAGTCTATTTGACGTTTTTGTATAAATCATTTAGGTTTAAAACGAATGCAAATTTTAATTAGCCACATTAAATAAATTTATTATAATTTTAAAGCAATCGCAATAACATGAACGCAAATGAATTAATTAGGTATTCAATTATTATTATAAATATTTGTTTTAAATAAGGGTTAGTTCGTTAATTTTTATATCTAATAGGGAACTATCCCTATAAGATATCTCTCTTCCTATCAATCCTTTCGATTAAGGAGTTGAAACAATTACACTATTGAAAAAATAACAAACAAAATATTTAACTTAGTGACTCATAAACATAACAGACAGGTTCCAAAATATTTATCAAATAATTAAAAATCTTGTTTCTTGTTTTATCACATACCTGTCTGAACGCTTACGCATGTGGATGTGCACACGTGAATTTAGCTACATAGTGGCTGTTCAAAAATAAAATTTACATTAAGTATAATTAATGACTAATTTAGCAAAAACAAATATATATAAATTGTCATTTTATATAAAATAAAATATTTTAAATTTATTTATTATTACATGATTATTTATTATTCAGTTCCAAACGAAATGTTAAATACTTAAGTCATGTTAATATTGCTTTTCATTTAAGTATAAAATGAGAAATCATTATTATAAGTATGTTTTTTACATACCGTTGTGCAAGTATATCATTTTACTATAGCTACTTGATATGTTTTACGAAGGTTATGTTGCCACAAGAGGCAGAAAATAATTTTAGTATGGCGGAAGGAAAAAATAAGTAATAAATGTTTAAGTATACAAATGTATACAACGTATATTTTGTTTTCTTTTTTTTTAAAACTATATATAATTTAAGTTTGGTTCATCGAAAAATTTCTTTTTTAACCGACTTCCAAAAAAAGAGGTTCTCAATTCGATTGTATTTTTTAATGCATATTAGTTACCTCAGAATTTTTGATTGGTTGAACAGATTTCGATGGTTTTTTTTAATCGAAAGGTTGTTGTGTGTCATGTGACCCCATTAAAATTTATTTGAGATCTAACAAGTATTTTTTGAGTTATATGTAATAATGCGTATTTGCTTGACTATTTTTTCGTCGACCTACGTTGTATAATTCCGAATAACTTTTCACTGGGTACACCGATTTTGATGTTTTTTGTTTTGGTCTATAGCTGATGCTTGTCTTGAAGTCCCATTTTTCCCAGTCCCAAATTAGATCAAGATCTGATAACTAGTTTTTGGGTAATCTTTGATAACGCGTATTTGTGCGTGTACTTGACAATTTTTTCGTCTATTTATGTTGTATTATTTGTCGATATAATTGAAGTCGGTTTTTTTTTTCGTTTGCGAGAAAACAAATTTATATAACAACATTATTAATTGTTACTATAAAACAGTAACAATTAATATGGCACGCAAATTCAGTAGCTATGTCTTCGAATTAGTTACTTCTAAAATAAAACTTAGAAGCTCGAGGTTTAGAAAAAAAATTAGAATTATAATTCTTTTCACCTAGTGACGAAAGAGGTAATGTCCAATTTTATTTCGATTGTCAATAAATATTTAGTTCTGATCTAGGTTTTTAGTTTTTTTTTTTTCGTTTCAATATTTGTAACTGGTACGGGACTAGGAGTTGCATTAAGTATACGAGATTACATATTTGTTTACAATCAGTATAAAAATTCAAATAGTATCGAAAAAAGTTTTAACGAGATCAGATTTAAAATAAAATTCTAAGACTTTAAGTTAGTGAAATTTTCATCTCATAATTAATACTCTGGTTACAGTAGTATGTCCGATAAATAAAAAAGTACTTGTAGAATTCGGAGCCAACAAAGAACCTGTTATATCAGCCCAGTACTTAAAATTAACCATTTAAAGTTGATCCACACACCCATGCTTTCGACTATCAAAGTAATGCTATTTTAAGATGGTCAATATTTTGTTTTTTATTTTTTATTTTATCAAGTAAAGCTTCGCATAATAACTTCGCATAATACGTTAGGTATAAGTTGACGAAATTTTGTTACTAATTATTTCAAAGGTTCTAAGTTACTGGTTTTAAGTTGTGTGGATCATCATAACATTGAGATTAGGTTGGCACCGAGTTTTGTACCTTATTTTCTATTATCATATTTATATTAACAGTTTTGTTTTCATAAGTTTAAGGGAATTTAATTATGTATTATTATTAATAAATTATATATTTATATATATGTATATATATTATTAATAAATGATATAATATATTATTAATAATAAATTATTAATAAATTATATAATATATTATTAATATATTATTAATTAGCACTCTAATAAAAGTACAATAAAATTTTGTGAATTACTAGAATACAAAAAAAAATATTAGAGGCGTGCAGACTTGTTGTTAATATTATACTTTTAGGAATCTTTTTTTCATAAGTGCGATATAGTTACAGGAAAGACGTAATAATTAGGTTAAGCCGACTCAAACTGTTAAATAATCCACTTTGAAGCTGTTAAGGTCGAATTCACTAATCTTATTTTGGCTTCGTATGTTAATGTGTTAATTACCACCTTATAACTTAATTTAGATTTTTTTAAAACTTTTTTATACGTATATAATTGTATAATATTTATTGCAATTATTTTTCTCGTTTATCTAAGATTATAAATGACACTAATAACATAGTTATAACAATGTGGAAATGTAAATAATTATATGGAGTTTTTATAATATGATACTACTTTAGTACATTTTATTTTATAAATGAAATATTCGTATAATGTATACCTACATATGTAGGTATAATAATTTATTGTAAATAAATATAATAGTTAATGGGTAGGTAACATAATAAATTGTATAATAACTAATCGATGTTTGTATATGACATAGCTATGCCCGTATTTAGGAAAAAAAATTGTAAATTTTTTATAATTTTTATTTTTCTTAATCAGAATCACTTAAACTTTCTTAGGTTTTATAACAAACTGACTGAAAAACTGTCTAGAAGTATAGTTACTCTACGGAAAATTGTGTTTGAACATCGTGCTTATGACATACCTAGCGTGGTTTTTTACCACACATGGCCCACGGAAAATTTGCCGCCTTTAACAATTCATTTAATTATCTTTACCAAATTAATTTAAAGACTTATTGCAAACACAATTTTCATTTTGTTCATTAACTGACTTCAAAAAAGGAAGAGGTTCTCAATTCTACTGCATTTTTATGATTACATTGCTGCCGCGAATTGGAATTATTTTTTTGTAAATTGAAAAAAAAAACATTGTGATTTTGCCACCCACCTTTTGTGTGCCCCCTCCGCCCCTGGCATCCCCCACGCTACGCCACTGTGACACACATAAGTGGAATAATTCTATTAAAGGTAACGCTATTGGAATCAAATCCACGTCATGTAATTGTTACTTAGTAGTTGAACTTAGCGTAGAGTTGTCATCTGGATATCTGACCATGGTATCTCGGGTTTTTGTTTATGTGTTCTATTTGTTTTAAGAGCGATTGCTAAAACCAAGTTTGGTATTACTTCGAAGTAATAATTCGATCTAATAAAAGACGTTCACAAAATATATGTAAGTACGGTACACTCAAGAGCTTTATGTCACGGAAATGAAAATGCTGCGAGGGCTGTGTGGCGTAACGCGAGACAACCGCATACGAAACTCCTTTTTCCGAGGCAGTCTCGGGGTCCGTGACATAACCGATAAAGTCTAAGAGCAGCGCCTAGGGTGGTATGGTCATGTGGTGCACCGGTCTGAGGATTACGAAGGAAGAAGGTGCATTAATATGTCTGTCCCTGGAACTAGACCTCCCAGACGTTCAAGAAAGAGATAGTTAGATATTCGTGAAGTTGGACATGAGAACCAATGGTCAAACCTTTATACAAACATTTGTCCGGCTTTAATGACAATTTAGGTTACAACACATCTAGTTTAGCGACCCTGTGTACCTCCGCGTAATGTAAAAAAGAAATCATGGTTATAAATTTCTTATCAATCAATCTTTGGTTATAAATTTGTTATATTTAGATAGCACAGATATTCTTAGTCTAATATTATTCTTCTTTTCCATTATAAATATTGTAATTTTTTCATATTTTACTTTAATGACGAAGTACCAACACCTGAACGTAGACTTGAATTAAATGAATTGAATGAGTTTGATTAATCGTAGGATTCGCAGGGCTGCAAACCATACATATAAATATACATATAATCACGCCTCTTTCCCGTAGGGGTAGGCAGAGACCACTTCTTTCCCCTTGCTACGATCCTTACATACTTGTTTCGCTTCATCCACTTTCATTATTCCCTTCATACATGCTCGTCGGTTTAGGGTACTCTTGACCTGGCCTTTTTTCAAGACGTCCCCGATTTGGTCTTGAAATGTCCGCCTAGGTCTACCCCTTCCAACACTTCCACTCACACTCGCCTTATACACTTTTTTCGTCAGTCGTTCTTCATTCATTCTCTCGACATGACCAAACCATCTCAGCATACCTTTCTCAATTTTTGTCACTACATCTTCTTTCAGACCACACCGTTTCTTTATCTCACTATTTCTCATCCTGTCACTCAGTTTAACTCCTATCATACTTCTTAACGCTCTCATCTCAACTGCATTTATTCTGCTTTCATGTCTCTTCTGCCATACCCAACTTTCGCTTCCGTACATGAGTGTCGGAAGCAACACCCCCTCATGCACAGCCAAACGAGCCTTTTTAGACACCTTCCGACTGCTCATAAAGGAGTTCAAAGCTCCGTTCACCATGTTTCCTGCATTCAATCTTCTTTCAATATCACTCTCACACTTTCCATCTCTTGTAAACTTCGAACCCAGATACACAAACTCTTTCACCTGTTCAATTTGTTCATCTCCAATCACGATATTACAGTCTGTCACTACCTCATCTCTTTCAAACACCATCACTTTCGTCTTCTTTACATTCATCTTCATTCCCTTTCTAACAAAAGCTCCACTCATAGCAGTTACCATCTCCTGCAACTCCTCGGCCGAGGACGCAAGTAGTACTTGGTCATCAGCATAGAGAAGACATTTGACGAGTAACTCACCCATTCTCAACCCACTTTCATTCTCTTTTAACTCTGTCAAGCAATTGTCCATGAACAAGTTAAACAGCCACGGTGACGCTACACATCCCTGTCTAACACCTTTTTCGATATTAAACCATTCAGTGTATGCCCCGTTTATCCTCACACAAGCACTAGAATCCCTATAAAGAGATTGTAGTGCTCGCATGAGTGCGTCGCTCACACCGTACACGGACAATGCTGACCACAATTCATTCCTCACCACTCTATCATAGGCCTTTTCCAAATCCACGAACGCGCAATAGACCTTTTTGTTTTTTGCTAAAAACTTTTCGGCTATGCACCGCAAGGAAAAGACCTGATCCGTACATCCCATTCCCTTTCTAAATCCCGCTTGTGCATCCCATACTTTTTCATCTGTTTCATTCACAACCCTTTCAATCAACACTTTCGCATACAATTTACCGACGACGCTGAGAAGGCTTATACCGCGGTAATTTATGCAGTCCTGCCGTGACCCTTTTCCCTTATACAACGGCACGATTACGGCTTTGCACCAGTCTTCCGGTACTTGCCCATTTCGCCAGCACAAATTGAAAAGGCAGTACAGCTGGCTAGCCACTATACCCTGTCCAGCCCTCAGCATCTCGACGGTGATCCTGTCATACTAATGGATAACCGAAAAAATTTTATTCATAAAAATGGCGGCGGTGTGGTTCGCCACCCATCACGTCTCGTTTCTCGCGGGGGCGAAAAGCGGCCCATGGAGAGCCGCTTTGCTACGTTGAATGTAAGAGGAGGAATGGATGGTAAGGTAGATGAAGTATGTCAGATGATGGATGAAAGATTCATAGATATTTTGTGCGTGAATGAAACCAAGAGGAAAGGGTGTGACACCACGGTACATGGACCCTACACGGCATACTGGTCGGGAGTCCCCCAAACCAGCCGAGCCTGTCAGGGAGTTGGTGTGATCCTTTCCTCTCGAATGGTTGAATGTGTGATGGAGCATGAATGTGTAAGCCCAAGACTCCTCCAAACCATACGATCTGTTTAATTTAATAAAATTATGAATTTTTCGCATTATCGTCTATTTTTGACTTTGACTTGACTTAGCTAGGGGCCCTTGAATCCGCGGGGCCCTGAGCTGAAACCCAAAAAGCCATATGATAGATCCGGCCCTGAGCTTAAGTAACTTTCATCTGAATTTTAACATTAACCGACGTCCATTTACATATTACTTATACTTACTCCTACAGCTACAGTTTAGTCATTTTTATGTATACGTAATATGTAAAAAAATTAACTTCATAACATCAATGAAAGCAAATTCAATTTATTTTTTTACAATTTTGAAGGCACATTATAATTGTATTTTTTTTGTACAGCAAGAATTACCATATTTAAATCAATCAATTATACTCAAAGAATTAATAAAATTATCGCGCATTTATGACTTAAGTTTTATTTGAATAAACATCATATTTTTCAAGCCATAATAAAGGTATACATACTATTATACATTTTTATTATAATATATGTTGATATAGGTACATTTTTAATTCTACAGTCTAAATTGAAATTTACATTAAATATCAATAAACAAAAATTCCGATCTACTATAAAAACAATTTTGAACCATAATAAAATAAATTAGGCTTCAAAAATAAAATTTAAATGATGAAAATTTTGTCTCTGATAACCTTTTTATTTTCGTAAGTAACATTATATACATCGAGAAATAGTTCCTAAAAAAAATTGGTAGGTATATGTTCCTATACTTCATTCTATATATTTAAGTTTCTTTAAGATAACAAATCTATAAATCAGATTTGGATTTCAAATTAGCAGTTCAATTTAAGTGTATAGCCACTGAACTAAACAAGTACTCGCATATCTACCACTTTTTTTTAAATTCTTGATTTATGTTCGTGGTTGGATTTTAATGTAAAATTTTTATTTTTATCAATATTTATTTCATATATTATTTAACTATAAAGAAAAATTAAATCAATCCTAATTGATTTATGAAAATTAATTAACTTTTAAAAATATAAGTAATTTAGAATAAGCATCGCTCAAACTACACAAAATAGGTATAATATACACTCTTAGCGATAACTTTTTATTAATAACTAAAATATTAAATTTAGATTTGGGTTTTTTTTCAATAAAACAATTAAATGTAAAATTTACTAATAGGCATTTTTTTAGCTTAAGTTTTTAACGTTTTGTATTTCTATTATACCATATAGCTAGTGATGATACGGTTTGAACATGACAATACAAAATAAGATATTAATTTATCTCTTTAGGTATACTTAGAATAAATTGACAGTTATTATTATTTTATGAAAATAAGCGTGTTTTTTAAAGTATAAGGTGTTCGACTGCTAACTGCTGTCATTCAAATGGGGTCCTGTAGGTGTTATAGATCACGTTTAACGGAAAAAAATTGTAGTCCCCCTTTTAATTTTACATTATCTTAATATACTGGCTACTCCGGATAGATAGCTCTGTATAAACCGTTCTTCCATTGTAAATTATAGTCGTGCTTACGCGTTCAATGGACACTACATACGTCATAACTACAGGACCCCTATTCGAAAGACTGCAGTTAGTAGTCGAACACCTTATAAATTTTCGTACACACGCGGTTTTTTGTTTTTTAGATAAGCAACTTAAAAGTCCAGGATCCAGATTCAATTGTTACCACTAATTACTATTGGTCTTATTTACCGAGTGTAGGTTTTTTTGGGGAGATGCCCAATTTTTTGTCTGACAAAAGTTAGTAATACCTTTTTGAGAATCGTCAAATTAACATATTCCATCCCTGCTACCTCTTTTACCTACCACAATCGAGAATCGTTGTCCGAGAAAAAGTTGGGCGTCTCGTCAAGTTGAAGTTATTCTCGGAAAGTATGCTTGGTAAAAATGGACCCTGTAAGTGTAAATATAATAAAAATAAAAACAATTAAAAAAAAACAATATGTAGAATAATCTTGGTCAGTGGACTCGCGTAGATTTTTAGAGATTATTAGGCTAGTTCTTAAGTTTTCTAAAGTTGCAGTGAAGTACCGATGCATATTTAAAAAAAAAATTAAAAAATATGAAATAAAATCACGGGCATTATAAGCTTGTGGATATATCACTTACATAAAAAAATGGACCCTAGATCCTGGACTATAATGTTTTTTTATAGGTAAGAGGCGGCTAATTTACTCGTAACTATATTTATTCGATAAATATACACATACATATACTTGTACATAAAGACATATTTTACACCTAGAGTCGGAGCGGAAATCGAATCATTTTGATGTAATAAATATGTATTAAGATATAAACAACAATATAATTTAAAATACACGGATTGTTCCATACCAACCGTTTGATGAATAACCTAATTCAAATATCTGTGACATATAAAATATCGACCCATCGTGTCACTATTTTCTCGACCAGGCTGCACACAAACAACAAACAAATATGCACATTCTTGTTTGTCGTGTTAAGACGGATACAAACTTATCTATCCAGTTTCATATTTTAATTCGCATTAATCTAGTCATTCTAATGTATCGGCTTGTTATCTTTCTATAGAATACTTGTTGAGCTAGTTTGGCATAAAAATAATTAATTACTTTTTTGCTTGATATTTAAAACTTAAAAAATATGTTTCGTAAATATATCTAGTGTTACTTTATAAACAATGAATGATGAATATCTCATTTTGTTTCACATTTGTGACATCGTGAGGTAATTATTAATAACGTGTATTAAATATGCCAACATCGATCATTTTAATCACATTAAAGTCCTATTTACCTTTTGTTTTTAAAGTTATCTGACTTTATCACACTATTTCTGTTAGTAATTTATCTAAAAGTTCTATTTTTAACCGACTTCAAAAAAAGGAGGAGGTTACACAATTCGACCGTATATATATATACTAGCTGTGCCCGCGGCTTCGCCCGCGTTGAAATCAGTGTGTCACAAAGTTTTCCCGGCACACTTCCAGTTAAACTCTCATTATAATCGGCTTAACCGTTCCGTAAACCTTCCTCTTGAACCGCATGAAAATCCGTTCAGTAGATTTTGAGGAAATCGATCACATAAACTTTTGGAGACTTTGTTTTATAATACACTAACTGTTGCCCGCGACTACATCCGCGTGGTTATGAAGATATGCATTACTATTAAGATGTTTAACGCATTTTTTTTATTTCAGTCACTTGAAATGCTTATCACACTGAGTAACTTTTTAAAAGGCACAATTTAGTATAATTTAATACTTGTTTTTATAAAACCTCTCTATACACCACATTTTTAGTTTTATTTTCAGGCTGCAGTATAAATAACCTATCGACGAATTTATATAACTGCTGTATATGTTTCATACAAACTATCAACCCCAATTAAACCCCCTTAGTGGTGGAATATCGCTAAATCTCTCTACTCTACTACTATTATCTACTAACTATAATCTACCTCCCTGCCAAATTTCATCTTTATCCATCCTAGATGGATGGACCTTCCAGCTGTTTTTGGGTTCTCGTGATGAGTGAGTCAGTGACCTTTCTCTTTTATATATATAGATTACGATGTATTATTTGGACACCTCCTCGCCATCTATAGAGCATATATTTTAAATTTCAAGTCTCTTACTTCAAAGACATAGAACTTTCATACAAATTTCCAACCCCCGTTTTATCCCCTTAGGGGTTGAGTTTCGTAAAATTTGTTCTTAGCGGATGTTTACGCTCTATAATGAACCTACCTATCAAATATCAAATTTGTAGCTGTTATAGTTTCGGGGATTTCGTGATGAATGAGTCATTGTACCATCCCCCGTTTTAACCCCGAAAGGGAGTTGATTTCTAAAGATAAATTGTTTAGAGACCTCCTCACTATCTATAGAGCATACATTTTAAATTTCAAGTCTCTTACTTCAAAATCATAGTACGTTCATACAAACTTGCAACCCCCATTTCACCCCTTTAGTGGTCGAGTTTCGTAAAATTTGTTCTTAGCGGATGTTTAAGCCCTATAAGAAACCTACCTATCAAATGCCAAATTTGTAGCTGTTATAGTTTCGGAGATTTCGTGATGAATGAGTCAATCTACCATCCCCCGTGTTAACCCCAAAAAGGAGTTGATTTCTAAAGATACATTGTTTACGTGTATTATGTGTAGACACCTCCTCACCATCTATAAAGCATACATTTTAAACTTCAAGTCGTTTACTTCAAAAACATAGGACTTTCATACAAAATTCCAACCCCCGTTTTATCCCCTTAGGGGTCGAGTTTCGTAAAATCCGTTCTTAGCGGGTGTCTACGTCTTATAAGAAACCAACCTGCCAAATGTCAAATTTTTAGCTGTTATAGTTTCGGAGATTTCGTGATGAGTGAGTCAATCTACCATCCCCCGTTTCAACCCCAAAAGGGAGGTTATTTTTAAAGATAAATTATTTGTACACTTTCTCATCATCTATAGAGCATACATTTTAAATTTCAAGTCTCTTACTTCAAAAACATAGGACTTTCATACAAACTTCCAACCCCCGTTTTACTCCTTTAAGGGTCGAGTTTCGTAAAATCAGTTCTTAGTAGATGTCTACGCCTTATAAGGAACCTACTTGTCAAATATCAAATTTGTAGCTCCTCTAGTTTCGGAGATTTCGTGATGAATGAGTCAATCTACCATCCCCTGTTTTAACCCCAAAAGAGAATTTATTTCTAAGGATACATTATTTGGATACCTCTTCACCATCTATAGAATATACATTTTAAATTTCAAGTAGCTTACTTCAAAAACATAGGACTTTCATACAAACTTCCAACCCCCGTTTTACTCCCTTAGGGGTCGAGTTTTGTAAAATTCGTTCTTAGCGGATGTCTACGATCTATAAGGAGCTTACCTGCTAAATTTCAAGTTTGTAAGTGTTATAGTTTTGGAGATTTCGTGATCAGTGAGTCAACCTACGAACCCCCGTTTTAACCCCAAAAAGGAGTTGATTTCTAAATATACATTATTTGGACACCTCCTCACCATCTATAGAGCATACACTTTAAATTTCAAGTCTCTTACTTCAAAGACATAGAACTTTCATACAAATTTCCAACCCCCGTTTTATCTCCTTAGGGGTTGAGTTTCGTAAAATTTGTTCTTAGCGGATGTTTACGCTCTATAAGGAACCTACCTATCAAACGTCAAATTTGTAGCTGTTATAGTTTCGGAGATTTCGCGATAAATGAGTCAATGTACCATCCCCCGTTTTAACCCCAAAAGGGAGTTGATTTCTAAAGATAGATTATTTGGACACCTTCTCATTATCTATAAGGCATACATTTTAAATTTCAAGTCTCTTACTTCAAAATCATGGGACTTTCATACAAACTTCCAACCCCCGTTTTATCCCCTTAGGGGTTGAATTTCGTAAAATCCGTTCTTAGCGGATGTTTACAATCTATAAGGAGCCTTCCTGCCAAATTTCAAGTTTGTAGGTGTTATAGTTTCAGAGATTTCGTGATGAGTGAGTCAACCTACCATCCCCCGATTCAACCCCAAAAGGGAGTTGATTTCTAAAGATATATTATTTGAACACCTTCTCATCATCTATAGAGCATACATTTTAAATTTCAAGTCTCTTACTTCAAAATCATAGGACTTTCATACAAACTTGAAACCCCTTAGGGGGTGAAATGGGGGTTGTAAGTTTGTTTCGTAAAATCCGTTCTTAGCGGATGCCTACGTCTTATAAGGAGCCTACCTGCCAAATTTCAAGTTTGTAGGTGTTATAGTTTCGGAGATTTCGTGATGAATGACCTTTCGCGTTTATATATATTATATATATATATATATACGGTCGAATTAAATACTAACGAAAGTAAATACTACAACAACCTGACTACAATAAAAATACAAACAACACACACACAACAAACGAGTACAAAAAATGTTATTAGATATATCAAAACAATAACAGAATAATAACAGTATTCAAACTAATAGTCAATGAAACAAATTATGAAAGAAAACTGAATACAACTTACCAGTAGATACTAGAGTAGTTATTGTTTGACTTGGCACCGACTTCAAAATTAAAAAACATAACCCTTCCTTGGCAGTCGGGTAAAAATATTTATTAATCATTTCTGATTAACTAAATCAAAATACGAATTACTTTGTACTAAGTAAATTTATTTTTCACTTTTTAGTTTCCTGTTTGAAGTCGGTTTTTTTTTGTTAAAAATTATTTTATTCATTGATGTGAAATAGGCGTTTTAGTGTACAACCCGTTGCATAAAATTTCCATATACGATTATCAAAATAGTTTCTGGGTTACAGCTAAACGCCACAGAATGAGCAATTTAATTAAATTTTATAATAAATAATAGTTTTCGTAAATACGACTAAAGTTGTTGTAAAAATAATTGTGTTTGCTTGCAAACGAAAAAAAAACCGACTTCAATTACACCGACGAGTAATATAACGTAGATCGACGAAAAAATAGTCAAGTAACTACGCGTTATCAAAGATTACTCAAAAAGTAGTTATCAGATCTCGATAAAAATTTGACCACATGATAAACATCCGCTTTCGATAAAATTAAAAATTATCAAAATCGGTACACCCAGTAAAAAGTTATTGCGGATTTTCGAGAGTTTCCCTCGATTTCTCTGGGATTCCATCATCAGATCCTGGTTTCCTTATCATGGTACCAAACTAGGGATATCTCCTTTCCAACAAAAAAAAGAAATATCAAAATCGGTACATTCAGTAGAAAGTTATGCGGTATAATACAACGTAGGTCGACGAAAAAAGTGTCAAGTAAAAACGCATTATTAGATATAACTTGAAAAGTAATTGTTAGATCTCAAATAAATTTAAATGGGACTAATTGGCACACACCACCTTTCGATTAAAAAAAAATTTGTCGAAATCCGTCAAAAGTTCTGATGTAACATACATAAAAAAAAAATACAGTCGAATTGAATACCTCCTCCTTTTTTGGACGTCGGTTAAAAAAAACATAATTTTCGTTAATGTTAAAGCTGGAAGAATAATAAATTTACTGTCCTAAATAATTAATTAAATAACCAAAATGGCGGCGATGTGGTCCGCCACCCATCACGTCTCGTTTCTCGCGGGGGCGAAAAGTGGCCTATGGAGAGCCGTTTCGCTACGTTGAATGTAAGAGGAGGAATGGATGGTAAGGTAGATGAAGTATGTCAGATGATGGATGAACGATGTATGATATTCTGTGTGTGAACAAGACTAAGAGGAAGGGATGTGACACCACAGCTCATGGTTCCTACACGGCGTACTAGTCGGGAGTCCCCCAAACCAGCCGAGGCTGTCAGGGAGTTGGTGTGATTCTTTCCTCTCGAATGGTTGAATGTGTGGATGGAGCATGAATGTGTAAGCCTAAGACTCCTCTAGATCAGACTAAAAGTCGGACTCATTCGCATTTTTATCCTTGGGTCTATACACTGACAGAGCTGCGCGGAGGTGGGTTATCAAAAGTCCAACAAGAGACAGAGGATTTTTGGGATAGCATGAGAGATGTCTTGAATAAGTGCGGAAAAATGAACGGATCGTGATGTTAGGGGACTTTAATGGATGGGTTGGAATGAAGCGTGATGGGTAATAAAGTGTTCTGGGTACGTATGGGGACGAGAGAGTGAATGACAATGGGAGAAGCTTGCTTGAAGTATCCTTGGAATGAAATCTTTGCGTGGCCAACACAATGTTTGACCACAAAAAGATCCATTTGTATACAAGAGATGAGGGTGAGTCTAGAAGTATGATTGATTTTGTAATAGTGGATGAAAGACTGAGGAAGAAAGTGCTAGACACTCGGGCATACCGCGGTGAAGGCCTTGACACAGACCACTTCCTGGTCGTAGCCCGAATGCGTGGCCTCTTTAAACGGTGGTGATACCAAAGGGCCGAGCCTATGAGTGTTTTGGACAGAGTGAAAGTCGAAAACCTATAAGAAAAGGAAAAGAAAGACGAGTATGTAGAGAAACTGAAAGAAAGTTTTAAAGGCATAGAAGAGATAGGTGTGATTGAAGACGTTTGTGTGGAAAAAGGTGTTAGACAGGGATGAGTAGCGTCACCGTGGCTATTTAATCTATTCATGGACGATTGTTTGACACATTTAAAAGAGAATGAAAATGGGTTGAGAATGAATGAGTTACTCGTCAAATGTCTTCTCAATGCCGATGACGTCTTCGCCCGAGGAGTTGCAGGAGATGGTAACTGATATGAGTGGAGCCTTTGTTAGAAAGAGAATGAAGATAAATGTAAAGAAGACGAAATTGATGGTGTTCAAAAGAGATGAAGCAGTGACAGACTGCAATATCGTGATTGGAGATGAACAAATTGAACAGGTGAATAAGTTTGTGTATCTGGGTTCAAAGTTTACAAGAGATGGAAAGTGTGAGAGTGATATTGAAAGAAGAGTGAATGCAGGAAACAAGGTGAATGGGGCTTTGCACTCCTTTATGAGCAGTCGGAGGATGTCTAACAAGGCTCGTTTGGCTGTGCATGAGGGGGTGTTGGTTCCGACACTCATGTACGGAAGTGAAAGTTGGGTATGGCAGAAGAAACATGAAATCAGAATAAATGCAGTTGAGATGAGAGCGTTAAGAAGTATGATAGGAGTTAAATTGAGTGACAGGATAAGAAATAGTGAGATAAGGAAACGTTGTGGTCTGAAAGAAGATGTAGTGACAAAAACTGAGAAAGGTATGCTCAGATGGTTTGACCATGTGATGCGTGAGAATGAGTGAAGAACGATTGACGAAAAAAGTTTATAAAGCGAGTGTGAATGGAAGGGTTGACCTAGACGGACGTTCCGAGACCAAATAAGGGTCGTCTTGAAAAAAGACCAGGTCAAGAGTACCCTAAACCGAAGAGCATGTATGAAGGGAATAATGAAAGTGGACGAAGCGAAAGAAGTATGTAAGTATGCGGTCCCTACGGGAAAGAGGCGTGATTATATGTATGTACCTATGTTAAAAATAATTATTTATAAAATTTTAACTAAACAAGCTTTAGTAATATCAGTTGTTTATTAAATCGTTGACCCACATGTGTCACTTTCCAAGAAATTATTAGTGAAACGATATTAAAATACTGTATTTAATTATTCGACTAGCTCACATCTTCGTCCGCGTGGAATTTAACAAAAAGTTATTGTTAATTTCGCAGAGTTATAAAATAAATAAATTTCTAAAATAAAAGTAGCCTAAGTTACTCCTTATTACATCAGCTATATTCCAGTGAAAGTTCAATCATTATCGGTCCAGGCGTTTTTTGTGTAGCCGGAACAAACAGACAGACAGAAAGACAGACAAAAATTGTAAAAAATGTTATTTTGGTATATGTACCGTTTTATATATCCATATGCATAAAAAGCGGTTATTTTAATATTACAAACAGTCGCTTCAATTTTATTTAATTGTATAGATGTATTATTATCTTGAATAAATTCTCTGGTTTCTCAAAGCACCTAAGCCGTTTATGCGCCAATTATACATCAGACAGATAAAACAAGATTGCGATTTTATAACTTTTGTAAATATTGTTTCGTCTTCTTATAATCTGCACTAATGCCGCAGTTATTTTTTTGTCATTTATCTTTTTTAAACATATTATGTAAATTACAACAAAGCAAATCGTTACGAAAGCTAGACACGTCAACCTTGATACTGACTCAGGAACTACAGAATTTATCCAAATATAATTATACTCCTTTTGTGTAGTTTTCTAATACTAAAGTTATTTTAACACATTCAATCGCTTAGTCTTAAGAAGTAATGCAATTTACTTAAAATATGAAGGGCATGTTTTACATCTTTTTTATAGCTTATTCGGGATAGATTGATTCATGTATATATTTTGTTGTTAAGTTTTTATGCACTTATAGTTCAAATAAATGTTTTTTTTTCATTCTGTCGTTCTACCCCAAGAAAGAGAGGGTTTTATATTACTGCTCGATATTCAACGATATATAATTAGAGGTATTAAATAGTTCAGAAAATCACGCTCTTCTATTTTAGAAAATAATCTTCAGGCTTGAAACAAACGTTTCAAATTCAAATGTTAATTATCCCCCTAAGAGTGGACTGGCATAAAATCAAAGATATTTTTATCTCTAGAAGATTTTTAGGTAATGAATAAAATGAAATTTAGGTAATGATAAAAAATATGAGAAAACTATGTAAGAAAAATAAAATTTTTCTTTTTTCAACATATTCACACATTCAGCACGGTAAAGCTACCGCGTTATGGTGGCGAAGCTGATGGTTTTTATACTGGCATATAGAAAAGGTTTTATTGTGGTCTAGACGTCGTTTTTTGTTTTTATATCGTAGTTAGTGCCTAATGATTATTTTGCAATAATTTAGGACCATGCGTTGATATGCAGTAATGTGATAGACATGTCTTAGCGGACGTCTAGGTATTAACTATAAACTACTATTCTTTCTAACTTCATCTTTATACGTTAAATAATTTTCGATACTAAAAAAATCTATATATACAGATGTACTGGGGATCAATAAGTTTGAGCTGTTTGGATGGTTGATTGATTAATTAAAAAAAAAGTTGGTTTAGTCTTAGAAACAAATAAAAACCTATAGTCATTTAAAAAAATATATTTTAATGATCGGAGATTTGAAACTAATAGAGCTTAAGATAACGTCAATAGTCTTTGTTGTAATTTGTATTCACAATTGTATATTTTCATTTTTTTTAGAACTATTTACTATTCAAATCAAACGACCTAAATGCTATTAAATGAATGATTAATCGACCAATAAAAAAATTAAAAAACTGGAGGACAATTGAGTCATAATTTAAGCGATGAAATAATTAATATTAATAATGAATTAAACCATTTGACTAATAAGTTTAAACGACATTTCATGTTTGCGGTAACAAAAACGCGATAAATTACCGTGAAACATTCTAAATTTTACTAATGGGAATAAGTATTGTCGTTTAAATATTTATGAACTTCTTGATTTTTATTTGACGTTTTAAAAATTGTGTCAAGAAAGTAGAAATGAAAAAATATATGTATAACTAGCTATGCCCGCGACTTCGTCCGCGTGAAATTTAATAAAATACTTATTGTTCAGTTCGCAAAGTTATAAAATAAAAAAAGTTCTAAAATAAAAATTACCTAAGCTACTCCTTATTACAACACCTAACTGCCAGTGAAAGTCCCGTCAAAATCGGTCTAGCCGTTTCAGAGATTAGCCGGAACAAACAGCCAGACATATATAAACATATATGTACCGTGCACATATGAATTTAGTAAAAAGCGGTCATTTTAATATTACGAACAGACACTCCAATTTAATTGATATATATATATATATATATATATATATATATATATATATATATATAGATGTAAGATGATAATAGTCACAGGACTGTCGATCTGTAGTGTTAAATGATAAATTGCCCGTCGGATAAGCTTAATTAATGCATAATGTTTTATAAAAGGCATGGGCATATTATAGAGCTTGTGGATGTTCATACAAAATAAAAATAAAAATGTAATGATAACACGTTTTGGGACAACCTGCTGTGTTATTTCTTTTAGATCTAAAATAAAAAAAAGAATGAAATTACACGAGAGACACATTTCATCTTGACATTTCCTTTTTCAGATGCTTGGCTTTGGCTCGTCGAACGCGTTTGGTATTTTGTTCAACAATTTCTTCCTTGAACAAGACGGTGCTAGCGGTCTCCCGCTTGTCATTGGTGTTTATAATGGAGCACTATCGATTGCAGGTAAGTCAGTAGTATAATTATTTTATTTAAAATTTAAATTATTTTTGAGAAAATTGTACTAAATTCATAAAATTTTTATTAAAAAAAAATTACGAATCCAGTGCCTGTTCATTGTACAAGATTTCCTAAATAATGATTTTTGTAACAAGCTTATTAGAATTATTTCTATAACACTATGTCACAACGTAGTACGCGAAGAGTCGGTATGTCTTGCAATGTGTAATACAATAGCTTGCCTTAAAATTGGTCTAGTAACCTTACGAAGTATATAATTGTGTTTGCTCGCAAACGAAAAAAAAACCGACTTCAATTACATCGACAGGTAATACAACGTAGATCAACGAAAAAATAGTCAAGCAACTACGCGTTATCAAAGATTACCCAAAAAGTAGTTATCAGATCTCGATAAAATTTGATGAAACCACACATAAACATCAGCTTTCGATTAAATTAAAAATTATCAAAATCGGTACACCCAGTAAAAAGTTATTGCGGATTTTCGAGAGTTTCCCTCGATTTCTCTGGAATCCCATCATCAGACCCTGGTTTCCTTATCATGGTACTAAAATAGGGATATCCCCTTTCCAACAAAAAAAGAATTATCAAAATCGGTACATCCAGTAGAAATTATGCAGTATAATAGAACGTAGGTCGACGAAAAAAGCGTCAAGTAAAAACGCATTATTAGATATAACTCGAAAAGTAGTTGTTGGATCTCAAATAAATTTAAATGGGACCAATTGGCACACACCACCTTTCGATTAAAACAAAATTTGTCGAAATCGGTCTACCCGGTCAAAACTCCTGATGTAACATACATAAAAAAAAAAAAAAATACAGTCGAATTGAGAACCTCCTCCTTTTTTGGAAGTCGGTTAAAAATAAACTATTCGAATAGCATTAAAAATAGATAGGCAATCTAATCTATCTGCGTAAGGCGCATATTTAAATCTTCCTAATAGTAGTTAACAAGAAACGAAGACTTCACAGTTTTAAGTCTTAAGTCTTACCCATATGTTTGGATTGTAATTAATAATTTTATTTATTTTTTTATTTTAATCGATACGAAATTTATAATTATTCAAGCAAATTGTAAACTGTCAGAAAAAAAAGAAGGACAAAAAACTCTCTAATCGATATGATTGTTCTTCTAATTATCAAAGTAAAGAAACAGTTCTCAGACATTAATCATATCAGGTCAAATGTTAAATCTCAAGGCTTATGTTACCAATTCTGATTGATGAAAGACTATTCATATTTTAAGCCATTAATCTAAACGTAAAGAGACCGATTTAAGACTGTCAATGGCAAATCCATTCAGTTGCCCCAGTTATTGATTAGAACGACATTTAAATGAAAACCATATCCAGTGTAATCCGAATAAAGACTACGAGTAAATGTCAATGTGTACTATATTCATGAAACTGTAATCTTAAACATTAATATGATTTAGTATGTAGGTATGTACTTATTATTTGAGTTGATTAATTAGAGATAGTGGTTTCACTGATTCTCTTTATAAATAATAATCAGAGATAGAGAGAGAGAGAGATAGAGAGAGAGAGAGAGAGAGATAGAGAGAGAGAGAGATAGAGAGAGAGAGAGAGAGAGAGCATTAGGGAGCAGGAATTCGACTTAAATTTTTTTTAAAGTATGAAACGAATGTATTTAATTTAAATTTGGACATAGCAAAGATATAATAATAATATGTTACGGAATTTAATACAAACTCAAAAACATAATGTATGTATGAATTTTTTATTAAAATCCGGTCTTCAAATTTTTTAAAAAACGATTCTAATAAATGAATTTAATTTAAATTTGGACATAGCAAAGGTATAATAATCATGCATATGTTATGTAATTTAAAATAAACAAACTCAAAAAGATAATGTATTTATGAATTTTTTATTAAAATCAGTTCTTGTAATAAATTTTTATTTTATGTAAAAAAAAATGTCAAATTTATTAGGCCGTTTCGTTGTCAAGGAAAACTTGATGTAAAATGTAAATGATCTACATTTTCGTCCATCACATTAAAAGTCTTAGACGTTTTTAAAATTATGTTAATTTTGTAGTGGTATTAATTTTTTGAACAAAATTAACTAAAGTCCTTATTTAGCAATTGTAACACTATAAATATCGGTATAACAGATAAATAAGTCTAGAAGTCAAGAACTACGTGAACGAAAAATCGGGGATGTATAGTATGATTTAATTCATACTAGCTATACCTGTGCGAATAATTCACACAAAATAAGTATAATAGTTATCACTTTACAAAGTAACAAAAAAGTATTTATACGTGAGTAGATTTGAAATTTTAACAAAAATTTACCGACCGTCAATCATCTTGACGTTGTTTCTCAATAATATATCTACATATATAGTTTTAATGATTAATTAATTTACAAAAAATGCCATAACAAGCAAGCAATTATCTATAAAATTATATATAATTTATGTGGAATAATTGTGAGGCTTTTTCTGAAAAGGGACGCAAACATCTTAAACCTTAGCGTAGTTATATAATATATGATACTATTATATATTATTCATTGAATATTACTTAATTTAATTTTCTAAAAGATACATATCTACAACAACATTTCCTTTTAACGATAACATTTTCTTTTAACGATATTTTACTAACAGTAAAAGTGTCAGGTTTTCTTGTCATCTATACACTCATAGACATAAATAAAATTTAAATGTGTCTGTGATTTCAAAATAACTGTGTTTTCAATTAAATATATTTATTTACACTTCCGGTCAAATGCCCTGTATTTTGGATGACTCTAATGGACATGGGCACACCAAAACACCTTGTTCATTTGCTCCGACGTTTATACGAGGGTGGTACTGTGCATCTGTAAGGACAGACAATAAGCTTTCGGCTAACTTTCATCCTAATGCCGGCGTCAGCCAAGGGTGCATTATTTCCCCGATTCTCTTCAACATCTATACTGAAATGATAACGAGACGAAGTTTTGAGAACTGGGCAGATGGAGTAGCAATCGTAGGCTTAAAAATCTCCAACTTACGTTATCCGGATGATACCACACTATTTGCGACTATTATCTGCCATATAGAAGAGCTTTTCCAAAAGATGGAATCCATAAGTCTAGAATTCGGCCTCAAGATCAACCGCAGTAAAACTAAAGTCATGATTGTCGGCCGAATTAACAACAACTCGCCAGAAGTGACTCAAATAGCGAACTGTGATGTGATCTTATGTCTATTTAGGAGCATTAATCTAGAATAACGGAGGCTGCATAGACGAAATAAAACGGCGCACGGCGATATTCAGATCAGCTATGGATAAGATGCAAAAAATATGGAGGAATCGTAAAATCACCAAGACCACTAAGATTCGGCTAGTTATAGCGCTAGTATTTTCCATATTTCTCTACGCTTCGGAGACGTGGACCCTGCGAGAAAGTGAGAAGAAGAAAATAGACGTTCTCAAGATATGGTGCTGGAGAAAAATGTTAAAAGTGTCCTGGAATTAATTTCGGACCAACAAGTCCATTCTGGAAGAACTCGGCATCAAGAAACGTATATCTTCCATCGTGCAGCCTCGAATTCTCACTTTCTTTGGTCACGTGACTAGACGTGACAATGTCTCCATCGAAAAGTAGAAGGAACCAGACCTCGCGGCAGATTGCCTATGAGATGGACGGACCAAGTAAAGGCTGCAGTGGACGTTCCATTGCATGTGTGCTGCCGAAAAGCAGCTGTCAGGGAAGAATGGAGACGGATCGTCAAGCATGTGACTGGGAAGTGATGACCACGACCGCTCTGAAAAGAGCGTAACGAAAGAGATGACATCATGACTCCCACTTTTCCTTAGTTTTTGCGTCGAATACATATTTGAATATATTGTTTCGTTAAACGTAAAACGTTTACGTTAAAAATATTATAAACTCAAAAGCCTATATGGATCGATGTGTCTTAAAAGCTTATATTTAACTTGTGATGTGTTCTATGTATGCCTGTTTATTGGGGTAGAATCTTGCAACTTAATTTTTAAGCATTTATCTTGAATCGATTGATCTGAAATTTAGTATATACGTTTAGTTTAGATCGCAATGCATAGTGTGACATTATTCTAAATCCAACATAGCGGAACACCCAAGATGACGGACAGTCAGATATCAAATGAAAAAAAAAAAAAAACGACTGTGCTTTAGACTACACGACTGAAGTGAGACATCTTTAGCTCCATCTAACTTATATCTCCCTCTGAACTTCCGTTCGCCTCGTCCGATCACACTTTTTGTAACGCTCTCGTCATGAATTCACCAGCTTACTCCCCAACTCAATCGTGCGTAAAAAAAGTTTTACTTCAAAAAGCCTACTGAGAATAACTCAAAAAATAAAGTGACGTCACTTTAAATCCAATATATATCAGCATATGTATATAATGATTGTCGCGATATTTAAATATTTAGATACATAAACAAGTAAATTACAAAATTGATATTAATTTAAAAAAAATCAACTTAAGTAAATACGGATCGTTAAATTTTGCGACCAGATTTCATCCAGGTCATATAAATTGTGTAATGACGCTATATACTCGTATTGATAGTAAGAGCTTTAAAGGAAAAGTTCATTTTATTCTTTTTAGCCCAAATAAAAAAAATAAAAAAAATAATACTTTTAATTTATTTCATATGTCCGGATTACGACTAGTAAAAAATTCGGGTTGAACCTGTCATCTAAATCGATAGACTTAGAAGATTAAAGCGGTGTCTACTATTTGTTTTTTAATTAACTCGAAATTAAAATAGCAAAGTTTGTTGTTAAGTTTTGACATAAATTCTGTTTGTATTTATGTTTGTGTTTGTGTCGTACATAATATTTTAGACAAATGTCACGCTTAACGCTTCAGCCTGTAATATCTCACTACTGGGCGTAGGCCTCTTTCCCCATATAGGAGAAGGATCAGAGCTTAATCCACCACGCTGCTCCAATGCGGGTTGACGAATATATTATATATATTAATATATATATATATATATATTAATATATATATATATATTAATATATATATATTCCTTACTATGAGTAACGATTGCTATCAGGTGTACATGATAACAACCGGAACCGATGGCTTAACGTGCTCTCCAAGGCAGGGTGGGGAGACCCACAAGAACTGCACAAACATCCAGACCATGGCAAACACCTGTATGGCCAATACAAATGTTTGTCATGTGCGGGGATCGATGCCTGCAACCGCCAGCGCAACAGGCACTTAGACAAATATGCGAGCTCATAAATAAAAAGAGTTTTTTTTATTAGAACTTATGTTGTTTGGAATCCGCGACTGATTAAAATTAACGAACTTTACAGTATTTCTAATCTACGTAACATTATATGAGCAGGTACTAGCGACCCGCCCCAGCTTAGCATGGGTGCAATGCTGATACTAAATATAAAGTATAAGATAAATATTTTTGCTATGTAAGTACAAAAAATGTGTCTATTTATGACATCCCATTAGAAACATCTAAAACTATCAGTGTTCCTCTACTACATTATGCATATATCATATGTATATATAAACCTTCTTCTGGAATCACTCTATTAACTAAAGAAAACCGCATCAAAATCCGTTTCGTAGTTTTAAATATCTAAGCATACAGACAGCGGGAAGCGGCTTTGTTTTATACTATGAAATAAAATAGTAAATTTAGTTAAGCTTAACTTACATTTTAAAGTAGGGTAAAATAGGATATATTATTAAAAGCCTGAAATCATTGTCTGACAAAACAGCGTATTTTACCATTGCTCTTATACCTATTACTCACTGTGTACAAAATATGTTAATTGATAAATAGAAGTATCATTGATTTTCTCGAATATTTAGAATGTATCATTAATTATTGTATTTGTTTTAAGGGTTCCTGAGTGGAATAGCTTTAAAAAAATATTCCTTTCGTCAAGTTGGTTTAGTTGGAGCTGGCTTATTTGTTTTAGGAGATATATTGACTATATTCGTACAAAGAACTTACCAGCTTGTGTTCACTTTTGGAGTTATACGAGGTATATAATGTATACGTATTTCACATCTGAGCTAAGTATTAATTTATAAGTGTCAATCTACCCATAATAACCGGTAATATCTTACCTTCAACCCCAGTAGTCACGTCAAAATAGCTTGTCCTAGGACAAACTAGTTAGAGTCGTACGTGATCGGTACATAAAAACCGATAATAATTTTTTTAAGCTCAAACCTGACATAATTTGAATATTGTTTACGACTGATTCGTTCAAAATTATATGTATAACTTTTAACATTATTATTTACGACCTGTTTCATATATTTGTTGTACACATGTTTGCTTAGATATGCTTGTCTTTCCTATGATTTCTCAGTCAGATTCATGATTTGAGTAAACGAATCATTAGTACTAGTGAATCACTCTCTTGGTTTAATACAAAATGAAAGACTCTCGCAATTCCTTTCTAGGTGCAGGTTTTGGTGTAATGATACCTGTGAGTTTCACAGCGTTTAATTGTTATTTTACAAAAAAACGGACAGCAATGATGAGCGCAAATCAGACAATGAGCAGTATGGCGTCTATAACTTTTCCAATATTAGTAACGTTTTTACTGGCGGAATATGGTTTTCGGTGGACCTTAGCTCTGATAATGGCCGTTGACTTACATCTACTAGTCGCTATGATAGTAATGCATCCTGTTGAATGGCATATGATTAAATCTCCCGATTGCCCCGAAAGAGGTAAGTGTATGCAATACTTATTTGAAGTTAGTACTTGTTGTGAGCGTCTTGTGTTTCTTATACTTTGCTTTTTGTGACGAGATCTTACATCCATCCATTATGTGTATATATTCTTAGTTTAAAAGTAAAGCTTTCCTAACTATTCCTTTGGGCTGCATTATCACATTTCTGTTTTATTTTAAATCATTATTAATATTCACATGTAGTCAACTAAACTAACTACTCTTTCTTTAGAAACATTAACACCATTTGTAAGTTGTCTGCAATTCATTTTCATGTTTATGTATTTTTAGAACTATCGGCTTCTGACCTAGATCATACTATAAAATGTAAGACCAATAAATCGGAAGTATTTGATGAATCAATAATAAAAATGTTACCAGGTGATGATAATGTAATTGAAATGAAAAAAACACAGGTGAAGTCAGGTCGACACGAGTCTATACAAAAGAGTATAATGTAAGTTAAAAAAAACCAATCTCGTTATGTAACCAAAAAATAATTAAGATTGTACGAATACAATATTTATTTAATTATAATATTTTTCATCCTGTTGTCTTTATCGCGAGCCTGTCTGTTGGCCCATTAATTTTGTCACTTAAATTACAATTTTAAAATACTTAAAATAAGTATCAGTACTATATACTTTAAACTATTAAATTTAAATGAATTTATATTAATTTAAATGTAAATATTTTAGTAAAGTCATATACGACAACGTCGAACTCGACTTATTGAAAGATCCTCGATTTGTAAGTACTTTGGTTGGACTTGGGTTTGCTTTCGTCTCTGATGTGACGTATTTGGCTATGGAACCGATGTTATTATTTTCATATGGATATACACAGGTGAAATATATACAACATTTATCTTTTATTTATTACATATCAATATTAGTTTTAAAATGATTATAAAATGTAAAGAGTACATAAATAATTTTATAAAAAATAACCGCAAAAAAGCAATGCTCCCAATTGTTGTTGTATTGCGTTAGGAGCAATGTGCTTTACTTACTTTAAAATAATTTGACTTAAATAGAAAAAAACAATATAGGTATCATTATCATAGCCATCAATTTATCTACGTTTATTCATAGTGTAAATTTTCAATAGATGATTAATTTTTTGTCATTAAAATGAACTACACAAATCAGCAACATAAGTACTGTCATGTCATGTGATGAATGTAGAAATTATTCAATTTGTCGTTCCTGATCAAATAAATGATTAAAATGTAAAATGAATTTTATCTTTTCAGATGCAAGTAGCAACGTGTGTCATGATTGGTGCCATAGCTGATCTAGTCGCAAGGTTCAGCCTAGCTGTGTTTACTTATTTTTATAATGTTGACAGTAAAATACTTTTCTTCGCCGGTACTTGTGTTACTATGGTTTTAAGAATAGGTAAGCTAATTTTTGTTATATTTTAGTCTTACTGCCGCACTCAGAAAAGTTCATTAGTCCTAATTGGTACTTAAGTAATTTACATTAAATCCCTTAATTATCGTCACATCCCAGAGACATAATTTAAGTGTTCGTTAGTTAATGACAGATTTAAGTGACCGTGTCAGGGAAATGACTTTTTCGATAGAATATCGATAAGTGTTGGTGTTGTTGTACGTAAAAATGTAAATTTAAATTAACAACATTTAGAATAAATTACATAAAAAACCTCATTTTATGCATAAATATGTAAGAATTAGTTCTTTTGCGATCAGTTTTTATCAAAAAAACGTAATGAAAAGATACTTTTGCGTTATTTTTAATACTACGTTCAGTTTTTTTTTTTTCAGTGGTAATATTTAATTCCTACTGGCAGTCTGTTTTAATATATCAAACAAATGTTATTTGTCAATCGGGTTTTCGGCTTTCGATCGTTATCGCAAAAATTTGATTTTGTTGGATTTTGATTCAATCTTTGTTGAATTTTAATTTTGTAAAGTAATGGTTGGTAAATTACTACCGAAAATATTTAAGTTTAGTTTCTCTGAACCTTCTTGCATAATTTACAAACTCGACAAAATCTTCTAGATCAGACATCACACTTGTTTATAATTTATTTATTAATTAGATTAATTTATAATATTATACACCACGGGCTACTGTTGTCATATAACATAACAAGCTAACCTCACTTTCGAAACGTGAAAATCTCCATTTAACAATACTTAAGTAAGGGTCCAGCAATACTTAAAGTTAATGGATGATTAGTCATATAACAAATCATTAACTGACTCTGAGAGACAACTTTTTTAAATCTGTACTTAGTAATCGTTTAAGTAATCATTAAACGTCTCTGAGTGCGGCAGTTAGTGTTTTTGGTGTGATGTTAAAAATTAAACTGCAACTGTCCATTAAGTTGTTGTTATTATTGAGGTATAGGGCACAGCAAGACATATCATGCTTAAAATGTGGAACAGCTTAACTGGGGAAATACCTTGACCTTAGAGTCTTCTCTAATCGTAAAGTAATCCTTAGAGTCGTCTCTGTGACCTTTAACAGCTAAATAATATTGCTTTCAAGCAGTTTTGTGGTACTGTGTTGAGTAAGGTGGCCAGAGCTCTTGAGATTGGGTAAAGTCGGCAACACTCTTGCGATGTTTCCTAAAAAGTAGATACCAAAATTATTCAGACCAGAAAAAAATATACAATTCATCATTACTACGGAATGATCTTTGGAACTATGTTTTGTTTAATTTAACCCGTTTTTGTTTTTAGTTCTCGTAACATCTGACAATTTGAGCTTCGTGATCGCAATCACGGCAATCTCAGGTCTGGTCAGGTGTTCTGTGCAAGTTCTATTTCCTTTAGTACTTGTGACGGCAGCGCCGGATCGTTTTCCGGCTGCTTTAGCATTGCATATCCTATTTTCTGGATTCCTGATGTTAATGGCCGATCCGTTAATAGGTAAGATTCATTAAAATCATTTTCGGGTACGTGTATATGATGTACAATTTTTGATGACAAATAAAATAAAAAATAACCAAGTTCCATACAAACTTGTCCCCTTTTAAGCTATAAACATCTAAAATCCTTTCTTAAATGATGCCTGTAGTATAAAAACAACAAATTGTCAGTATTTCAAATTTCTATTATTAGTGTAGATATGTCGCGCGTTGGCGTAACGGTCACAGCACTGGTTTGTGGCTGTTGCGCTGGCGGTTGCGGGTTCGATCTCTGCACATGAAAAACATTTGTATTGGCCATACAGATGTTTGCCGTGGTCTGGGTGTCTGTGCAGTCCTTGTGGGTCTTTCCACCGTGCCTCGGAAAGCATGCTAAGCCGTCAGTCCCGGTTGCTATCATGTACACCTGATAGCGATCGTTACTCATAATAGGGAATATATCCATATATGTGGGTAACACAAAAATAAAATCTTAGATATTAAAAATAGCACGGTGTCGTCTCCTGTCAAAGATTTTCATTGTAATATGAAACTTTGAATAGTTACGGGTTTCTGTAAAGAGCTCACTATAGACGGCGCCACGGTTCGCTTAAACCGTAATTTAAAATTATCATATCGAAAATTTCGCTCGAGCGGGTGTATCGTTCCATAGCTTAATTGGCTAGAGCGCCGACACGGTACGTCGGAGACGCGGGTTCGAACCCCGCTGGAGCGGTCAATTTTTGATATGATATTCAAAAATGTTTAGAATTCCTAATGTGGGTAACACAAAAATAAAATCTTAGATATTAAAAATAGCACGGTGTCGTCTCCTGTCAAAGATTTTCATTGTAATATGAAACTTTGAATAGTTACGGGTTTCTGTAAAGAGCTCACTATAGACGGCGCCACGGTTCGCTTAAACCGTAATTTAAAATTATCATATCGAAAATTTCGCTCGAGCGGGTGTATCGTTCCATAGCTTAATTGGCTAGAGCGCCGACACGGTACGTCGGAGACGCGGGTTCGAACCCCGCTGGAGCGGTCAATTTTTGATATGATATTCAAAAATGTTTAGGGAATATATCCGCTAAGCCACATGGGGAAAGAGGAATATCCCAGCAGTGGGACATTACAGGCTGAAGCGTTGATATGTCAGTCAGGATATTGCATTAATAATAAATACTCTTCATTGTACACCACGAAGAAACATTACAAAACTTAGTAGGTAGGTACATTTTAGAAGTATTATTACTCGTTTCGAACATTGAAATTCCATCTCTTATGTCTGTCATGTGATATGGATTCGTTCGACGCTGAAAGTAAAGGGTAAATATTTTTTGCAACATTAACATATACGTATAGTGAATGGTCACTCACTCATACACTGTGTAATTGGGAAATTTCGATAAGTACTATGATTTTGACGTTTAAATTTGGCACAAAGTTTGATAATGAATAGAAGACGACATTAGGAACGGAGTTTCTCAGAAAATTTTCTTTTTTACCATTACTAGGGCAAGGTTAGAGCTTGCACGTAACTTTAATGTTTTTGAGAAGTATGGTGACGATTTTAAGACTATTGATAACAATAAAAAGTAATCTATTTTAGTGTTATTAAATTTCATTCTAGTAGATGTATTGTAACTTTTTAATTTTTTACATAGGGCTGGGGTTTAGACGGCTGATTACATCATGTACTTTTATAAATTAGAATACATCGATTGTTTATAATTATTATATTATTATTTATTTGTTTCAGGTGTTATTTACGAAACAACAGGCAGCTATGTCAATTGTTTTCTGGCTATGAGTTTCTGTTGCTTAGTTTGTGTAGTGCTTTGGACTGTAGAATACTTTGTTAGTCGTAGAAATAAATCGTAAATGTTAATTATTATAGACCAAGTATTATTGACTTTAATAATCACATATCAATATAATAAGCACAAGGAAAGTTTGTAACTCTGTTAAGTTCTGTTATCTTTCTCGTCTTTATCTTCTCGTATTATTTTTATTATGTTTTTATTTTCCTCGTATCGTGTTACCTTACGCAAGAAATATGTACAAGACTCCTGACTTCAGACTTCAAGATATCAGTTCTAGTACGTGAAAAAATGTAAATTTAAAGTTGGGATGAAATTTAAATTATTTATTTATTTTTCCTGAAAAAACTAGAAGAGGGTAAATTAAAATCTTAGGTAGAAACAAAGGGCAGATCAATATCTATAGCCTGGTATTCTTTTATTAACAAATTATTAAATTATTATATATGCAGACTGGAAGGGGGGGGGGGAGATGCCTGTGAAAATTGGATCCTTAACCTTAATCTTAATTTAGAGGTCGCGCATCTATTTTCTCAGTAAATAGCATGGATACACATTCAATCAACGGAATTCTATGTGCCATAAAGATTTTTTTAGGAAATTTATTACTCGACAAAAAATGTCTCTTATGATTTTTCGATAAATCGACGAGTTTCAAAGTTAGTCAAGGTTAAATTTAAATTTTTGTTTGTTGTGAGGCCAGCGGATAAATTTATTTTCGCGCGCTTATTAGTTATTGTTTGCATGTAATAATATTGGAGTAAATATCGTTCTTAAGTTAACAAGAATTGATACTGTATTCATCTAAATAGTTTCCCAATTACTGCATGTAGTAAGCAGTATGCATGTGATCATTTCCTGAAAATTATAAATTTAACCAATTTCACAATTACTATATAAATATATACCCTTAAACGAAATTTATAGAATTTAAAGCATTGACCTAAATAAGTAAAATTTATAAAGATGTGAGATTTGTTTAATAACGCTTGTTTACAATAAAATGTAAAAAGATACGATGTAAACGATGACGATACAAATAGACTTTGACAGTGGGAGGTAGAATAGGTTGAATAGGCCAGTAGGACCTGCTTCTCTTTAATTAATAAAATGCAAATTTATGTATATGCGAATAGAAATATCTCATAAATAAAGTAGAATTCGATGGTATGGATGGTAAGCAATGAATCAAAAACTTTGTACTATCGTATACTGTCATGTCGTATAGGTCAGGGTGCGGTGTCAGCGACCGCTTGTGGTGTGCGGTCAAATGATCTTTTGTTCACGATTGTGCGAGTTTTTCGGTGTAAATATTTAAAAGTAAGATCAAGTCACAAAACCATCTATGTGTTATGTTAATGAGTTATCAAAAAAATGTATACATAATTATGCAATAATTCGCGTGATGTTTTATTATGTTTCGTTTGCATTAATAGTATCAAAGAATTGTTTGTATACAATATTTACAGATTATGGGCAGATTCAGTCTAGCTTGGCTAGAACAAAAATACAAATATCCACCCCGAGCGGGAATCGAATCTGCAAAACGTTGGCGTTTAAGGCAACTACCCGCACTACTTCACCAGAGCGGCTATTAAGTGTAGGCGACTTAATGGTTGTGTTTTATTAAGAAAACTTTGCATATCGTATAATTATTACACAAGCTTGAGAAGGTACGCTCTTAATTATTTTTTATACGTCTGGGTTACCAGTACGTTCTATAAAATAATTAACAAATTTTTCTTTAACATACAATGGTAGCTTCTTAAAATGCCATACAGGTATACTTTCCGTACCTAAGTTTGAGCATTATTATTTTCATTATGTAAGATTTGAATAATGATAATAATTAACGATATTAATAACTTAACGACTTTGGTTTACGATAAACTATCAATGACAGTCATTCAGACGCCAAATGTTATGTTTTAACGAGCGTCGAAAGTCGGGTGTTTGTACATATTCAAGTTGTGTGGTATAATGTATTCTTTTCTTTTTTTTTGTTTTGAGATACGTATACGTAATAAGTAATCTGACAAATTGTATATTATTATTGTACACAAAAAGTAAATAATGTAAAATAGAGTTTAAACAGACCCATATACAAAGTATCATGTATGTATTGCAGTTGAAACTTAACAGCACATTTAATGAATCAATTGTCGAGTACAAACATGAGAAATAGTGATTAAGTATTTTAATTTTAATTCGTTTTACTTGGTCTATAAATAATACTAATAGTTTAAGTTAACAATCGTCATTAGCATACAATAATGTACCTATAAATATAATTTAAAACATTTAATAAGAAACTCAAAAGTGGAGTTGGTCACATAAATGTTCATATATTTTATGAATTTATTTTTACTTGTTATATTTCAGAGCTTTAAAGACGACAAATAAGTTATGTTAATGTATCTAATTAATAGCTTTGTTGTATTATACAAGCACCAAAAGTAGGAAAATTTTAAACTCAATTTGTCAATATTATTGTTTGATTAAATTTTACAATAAAAAGTTAATGTTTAAATTGAATATCTTTTTAAATAACTGTTTTTGCTTGCAAATAAAAAAAACCGCCTGTAATTATGTAGACACTTATCGAAAAAATAGTCAAGTAATTAAGCATTAGGTACTAGAGATAACTCAAAAAAGGACGTGTCAGATCTCAACCAAATTTAAATTAGACCACATGACAAGCACTATCTTTTGATTAAAGAAAGAATTATCGAAATCGGTCCACCCAGTAAAAAAGCTATAAGGTATAATACAACGCAGATCGACGAAAAAATAGTAAGTAAATACGCATTATTAGCAATGACTCAAAAAGTACTTGTCAGATCTCAATAAAATTTAAATGAGGCCAAATGACGCGCAGCCAACTTTTAATTTAAAAAAAAAAACCATTGAAATTGGTCCACCCAGTCAAAACTTCTGAGGTAACATACATTAAAATACATCCGAATTAAGAATCTCCTTTTTTGAAGTCGGTGTAAAAAATACAGTCGAATTGAGAACCTCTTCCTTAATGATGTTGTTTAAAAAGAAAACGAAAATGGAAAACTTATAATTATACTTATAGTGCATTGACATTTGGTTTGAGTGTGAATATTAAAAAATTGATTTTTAAAAATGTGTAAATGAAATATAATTTTCGTTCGAATGTTTCCTCAATTCACTTTTGATTTATTTAAAATCGAAAATATTTTACAAAAAGAAAAGAAACGTAGAGCTCATAATCACACTTAGAGTAGGTATATACATATACATTATACATACTCGTATGAAGCGAAAATATATAAAATAATGAGTATATAATAAAAAGGCTAAGAATATAAGTATCTTGGATGTACGCTTATTTTTCAGTTTTGGTTTACTATTACAATTTCGGGAATATCTTAGCATAATGAAATGAGACTATCCGCGAGAGAACGAAAGTAACCGACATAGTCCACAGAATCAGCCAAGTTGAAGTGGGAGTGGGTTGGTCACCTGTGGCGCAGGACCGATGGTCGATGGAGCAGACGTGTCCTGAGTGGAGATCGCGTCTTAGCAAATGCAGTGCGGGTCGACCTCCGCCCCGCTGGACCGACGATCTACGTATAATTGTGCGGTGTATGCTGGATGAGGATTGCGGGAAACCGGGCTGTCTGGCGAGAACTAGGGAAGGCCTATATTCAGCAGTGGACTGCAATAGGCTGAACTGATTGACTGACTGACTTAGCATATAGTTTTCTCTATTAAATTAAAATTAAAAATCATTTTGTAAGGTATTATGATTTTATCAGTATTATAAAAGTATATATTTTATAATATACTTGTCGGCATTACCTTCACATTCAATAAAATCAAATAAATTGAACAGAATTATTTTATCATGTGCCAATAATATAACCAATAATTACCATATAATTCTTTTTACTTTTTGGCCGGCGGACTTTAGTAACCTGGCGATTATGAGTTTTTGAAAAAGAGTGCTTTCAGTTGTGGAGTGCTATTTTGTTCTGGAATAAAGTTAGATGTATGGGGAAAATTTTATCAAAGTTGTGATTTGGTATACATGTTAAGCGGAACAAGGATAAAAACAAAGTCAACTGAATAGATGCTCTTTTTATTATTTAGTATTGCTAATTTCTCTACCGTTATTGGCGCTGCGGTTATAGCGCTGGCTCTTATTTTTATAGGTTTTTGTGATTGTATTGGCTCTAATAATCCGGACTATAATAGTATCAAATGAGGATAAGGACAACGGCTGTGGGCATGTTTAATTAATGCAATACAATTTTAATTTCACGATTGCTTTTCGATGAATAAATAAAATAAAAAAATAGAAAAAAACAAGTTTTAGATCATTTTAATATTAATTAGGTAACCTTAACTTCTTTGACGCAAAATAAGAAGTTGTAAAATGAATAATGCATAATTATTTAACAATTATTTAATTCAAAATAATTTAGTTTATTTAAAAGCCTACAATTTTAATGACTATTTAAAATTATATTTATCACAATAGGATCGCGTGCCGTGCTGAGTTTGTTTATTGTAAATTAATAATTCACGAGGGACTTGAAATCTTAATATATTAATATAATAAAACCTGTATTAATATCGTGACTAAACTAAATTATTGAAATATAATTAGAAACTAGCAGACTTGAAATAGGTACATTACGAGTATACTGTCTCGTAAACTTTAAGCAGTCGTTAAGTTTTCTGAAACTTACCACGTTTTTTGTGCAATTTCCTATTTTTTTTTTGTTTTGCAAGAACCTTATTTAAAGTAGTAGGAAATAAAAATATAAATTATGTGGAGTTAGGGAAGACAGATCCTAAATGATGATGAGAAAAAGAATGAGTGTAGTGAGAATTCGTGGTCTCAGCCACTGTAGCTCGTACAGTAGTCTAACATTGGTATAGTGCTGAAGATTGTTACAATTCCACGCCTTTAAGTTTCCATGAAACACTATGACCAAAACATATTTATGAGCTACATTGGACATACGAGCATATGTAGCAAGTGTCTGAAAATTGCAAACTTAGCATTGTCCAAGGAACATTTAGGTTTTGTAGAATACTCGTAAACAGTTAGTAAAACTTGTAAATGTTTTGTACAGTATACAATTACTAAAAGTAAAATTTACTCTAAAGTCTCATTGTTAACTGAACGTGTATACTACGAGTGATCCAAGCTAGTTAGAGATAGTTCATAGAATAATCTTACGAAAACTAGTTTGAATTTTCACAGGTAACATACAGCACGACGACTTGCTAAATCGTTTGACATACTTTATTTTTTTGTGCGTGTCCATAACACAATGTTTTCAACTTTATGCATACTAACTGCTTAAGTTTAATTCAGCTAGAATTCCAGGCAACTCTTATACTTTGCCCAGAAAATGGATGTTTGATGCAGTGACTTTAATATTTAAGTATACATTATTAACATCATTACAGCCTATGCAGTCCACTGCTGGACATAGGTCTTCACAAGTTTACGCCAAAAATAACGTGAGTTCATGTGTTTTGCCCGTAGTCACCACGCTGGGCAGGCGGGTTGGTGACCGCAGGGTTGGCTTTGTCGCGCCGAAGACACTGCTGCCCGTCTTCGGCCTGTGTATTTCAAAGCCAGCAGTTGGATGGTTATCCCGCCATCAGTCGGCCCTACGGTCACCAACCCGCCTGCCCAGCGTAGTGACTATGGGCAAAACACATGAGTTCATACCATTTTTGGCGTGAACTTGTGGAGGACAATGTCCAGCAGTGGACTGCGATAGGCTGAAGTGATTTGTCATGTTGTCTACTAGCTGCTTCTTGGTTTCTTTTTGTTTGATATTTATCTTTTATTAAATTATCTTTAGTGTTTATTTTCTACTGATACCATAGTACATTCCTTATATCAAGTCTTGTTTAGGAGGATTAATTATTTTAATTTCAATAAGTATTTACGACTATATATTATTATTATAGAAATTGGTTTACATTTTATGTTAAAGAGTAAACCGTTGCATCATTACAAAACATTCTAAAATAACAAAAAAAAAAGAACAAGACCCACTATAAGAAAAAACCTAATGATAGGACCTAAAACTGAATAGGTACGGAAAAAAAACTAAACGGCTAAACTAAGCTAAATCAGTATTTTGCGACACAATTATTCGTAATGCAGCACTAATTATGAATTTTATAGCATAGATTCGATAGGATTTATAGGATAGATTCAATAGGATTACATTAGGATAATTCTCATGTCTATAAACTGAGCGCACAGTGTACGCCACCGACTGCTTTAAAAATAATATTATTTTTTCGTTATAATAAAATTAAAGCACCAAGTTGAGTTTATAGTATATTTTATTTAATATTTACAAAAATATAACATGAAATTATATAAAAAAATGGAAAATAAGACATTACCAAGGAAAATAGAAATAATGTTCAATTTATATATTGCCTATAAATGTAAATTTCGTTATTAATGCTTTGTAAAATACATTATAAATGTACGAGTACGCTTACAAGTTTGTAATATAAAATAGACATGCAAATATACCTTACCTTTATATAGTTTAACTCATAGGTAATATTATATTGTTAAATAAAAGCTTATTATTATTAATTAATAGTCATAAAAATGAATATTATAATGTACATATGATAAGAGCACCAAATTAAGCACTCGTCGGGACCCTCTTCCTCGGTTCAATCTGGACCCTGAATCCGTCATTCCTTTTAAGGATGATATCTGCTTGAAGTACAAACTGATCTTCGGTGATGTTAGATACCATCTTGTAGTTACGCAGAATTGTAGAGATTAAAATTTTGAGTTTTAAGATGGCGTATTTCCGTCCTAAGTAAAAAATAAATCAAAATCAGCCGTTTTCAGGTTATATTTGCTTTAAATGTAATTTTTGTTACAAATGTTTTGTGTGATTTTCTTCTGTACATAAAATATAAAGTAATTATAATAAGAAATGCAAGAAAACTCGTGGGCAGTCGCTAGTCTGGTCTGGGTCTGAAATTTCTGTTTGTATATATATATATATATGGATGTATACAGGTTACAGATACCATAATATCATTTTTCATAATTTTTGTCTGTCTGTTTTTTCCGGCTAATTTCTGAAACAGCTCGACCGATTTTGACGAGACTTTTACTGGCAGATAGCTGATGTAATAAAGAGTAACTTAGGCTACTTTTATTTAAAAAAATTATTTATTTAATAACTTTTTTTGTTAAATTCCACGCGGATGAAGTCGCGGGAATAGCTAGTATCAATATAAATAAATATAATACGCATTCTGTCTTGGCGTAGAGAACATCAGAATTTATCAAACTTGTTTTACTCGTCGTTACTAAGGATATGAAGGCGTATATTTTATTTCACAAAATGTATATATATTGCGTAACTTTTTATTGACTATAGAATTGTTGCACAAGTATATGTAATGTTTGTGGAACACAATACTGAAATGGATTTTGAATAACGCATAAAATTATTACGGAGATTAATTATATACGGAGGTTTTTGATGCGTAATAGAATTTTTTACTTTTTCTGTAGCTTTGATTTTTTGAGAAAGATGTTCTATGACTACAAAACGTACTTTCAATGTAATATCATATTTACACGCGATGACTTCATTGCGATTTAGGTTATGTTAATATAAAAATAATAGGATTAATAACTTGGGAGAACAAAACAGTTCGTCTTATGCTAAAATTATTATAATATCGGATTTTTTACCATCATAATTTGGTAGATACCAAAGTTGCTGTCTTTATTACATTACAGTTTTTAAAATAAATCATAATCATTATAGCTATATTAAATTTTAGTGATAAAATATAAGAAGTATAAAAGATTGAAATTAGCAGCGAAAGAAGTTGTGTCTAGAAAGAAGAAGAACGAAAGGATAATTTTGATAGAAGTCTCACTGAAGATTTCCAGTCAAACATCAAGTTTTTCTGGAAATCCATCAAAACAGCTAGAGGAAAAACTTCTACCTCGGAGCTGAGTACAGTCAGAAGTCAAGATGGGAGCATTATAAAAGGAGAAATAATGTGTGCTAAAGAGATGAAAAGAGTATTTTGAAAGTTTATTTGAAAGAGAGGAAGTGCAGGTATAACATACGGCCATGGAAGAGAGTATAAATGGTGATGAAAGTGAGATAAGTATGGATGAAATAGTGAAAGTGTTGAAAAGTATGAGATTAGGTAAGGCTGCAGGATATGACAGGATTACAGTCGAGATGCTGAAGGCTGGACAGGGCATAGTGGCTAGACAGCTGTACCGCCTTTTCAATTTGTGCTGGCGACATGGGCAAGTATCGGGAGACTGATGTAAAGCCATAATCGTATAAGGGAAAAGCGTCATGGCAGGACTGCATAAATTACCGCGGTATAAGCTTTCTCAGCGTCGTTGGTAAATTGTATTCGAAAGTGTTGATTGAAAGGGTTGTGAGTGAAACAGACGAAAAAGTATGGGATGCACAAGCAGGATTTAGAAAGGGAATATGATGTACGGATCAGGTCTTTTCTTTGCGTTGCATAGGCAAAAACTGTTTGGCTAAAAACAAGGCGGTCTATTGCGCGTTCGTGGATCTAGAAAAGGCCTAGTGGTGAGAAATGACTTATGGTCAGCATTGTCCGTGAACGCTATGAGCAGTATCCTCATACGAGCATTACAATCTCTTTATAGGAATCTAGTACTTGTGTAAGGAAAACATTGAATGGTTTAATATCGAAAAAGGTGTTAGACAGGGATGTGTAGCATCACCGTGGCTGTTTAATTTGTTCAGGAACAATTGTTTGACAGATTTGAAAGGGAATGAAAGTGGGTTGAGAATTAATGAGTTACTCGTCTAATGTCTTCTCTATGCTGATGACCAAGTATTACTTGCCTCTTCGGCCGATGAGTTGCAGGAGATGGTAATTGCTATGAGTGAAGCTTTTGTTAGAAAGGGAATGAAGATGTAAAGAAGACGAAAGTGATCGTGTTTGAAAGAGGTGACGCAGTAAGAGACTGCAATACGTGAATGGAGATGAAAAACTTTGTGTATCTGGATTCAAAGTTTACAAGAGATGGAAAGTGTGAGAGTGATATTGAAAGAAGAGTGGATGCAGTAAAAAGGGTGAATAGAGCTTTGTTCTCCCCTATGAGCAGTCGGAAGGCGCTTAACAAGGCTCGTTTGACTGTGCATGAGGGGGTGTTGGTTCCGACTATTATGTATGGAAGTGAACGTTGTGTATGGAAAAAGAAACATGAAAGCAGAATAAATGTAATGCAATAAATAATGCAAATCGCTCTAGCGGGTACATCGTTCCATAGGTTAATTGGCTTGAGCGCCGACACGGTCAGTCGGAGACGCGGGTTCGAATCCCGCTGGAGCGGTCAATTTTTGATATGATATTCAATAATGTTTAGAATAAATGCAGTTGAGATGAGAGCGTTAAGAAATATGATAGGAGTTAAGCTGAGTGACAGGATAAAAAATAGTGAGATAAGGAAACGTTGTGATCTGAAAGAAGATGTGACAAAATTTGAGAAAGGTATGCTCAGATGGTTTGGCCATGTCGAGAGAATGAGTGAAGAACGATTGACGAAAAAAGTCTATAAGGTCTATAAGGAGTGTGAATGTAAGAGTTGGAAGGGGTAGATCTAAGTGGACGTTTCGGTCTTGAAAAAAAGTCAAGTCAAGAGTATCCTAAACCCAATATCATGTATGAAGGGAATAATGAAAGTGGGCGAAGGGAAAGAAGTATGTAAGGATCGTAGGAAATGGAAAGAAAAGGAAAGAGGCGTGATTATATGTATGTAAATTTTATAATTTGTTGCAATCTTAGTCGCAGTAACTTGAGCGATGACTATTATATAAATTCATTTATATTCTTTCATATTTTATTATACATGTTACATAAGAAGAAGGCTATAAGAAGTCGTATCTAGTAAATTAGATTGTTTATGAGGACCGTAAATATATCGAAAGACTTATTTTTATACAACTAGGTCGGTATGCAACTGTATGGCTAAACTGGTAAACGATTACCGTAGCCTATATACGCCTGCAATACCACAAGCATCGGAAGTGCGTTGCCGACTCTACCTCGATCCCCCCGGGAGCTCTAGTCACCTTACTCACCACAGGAACACAACACGACTTGAAATTAGTATTATTTAGCTGCTATCTTTTGTAAGGTGGATATTTCCTGCTGTACCCTAGCTTAGTTATTGACTGTTTGTTTGAGTTTAATACATATTAATAATGACTGTAAATTTAGGAATAACGTATGAAGATTTATTTAATCATGACCGTACTGAAATATTTTATTGTTAAGAAAAAAACTTACTGTCTGTTTAAAAGAACGAAGATTTAAAACACTTATATATTTAAAAAAAATCTAGTACATACCAACACAGCTTCTAGGTCCAGCACTGAACGGAATATAACTATAGTAGTGTCTGTTCTGAGTATTTTCTGGTAGGAAATTGTCGGGATTAAATACGTTAGGATTTTTGTAGTATTTTGGGTTCCTATGTATTTGGAAAGTTCCAATCACCACAGTTGCACCAGCTGGAAGTACATAGTCCTTTGTTGCTGGAAAAGTAATTAAATAATTAAACACATGGACGACTATTCCTCAAGTAAGCATGTGTTTTAGTTAAAAGCTGACGAATGACTGATATAATATGTTTTATATATACGTAGGTAAACGTACCGTAATATATAAAGATACAAGTAACTAAATATAAGTAAAGAATAAAAAAAATCAAAGTGATTTTCACGCAAGGATACACTATGTATTAGATATATTTTACGAGAATGTAATTTATTTTATTTAAAAAAAAATCTACATTTAATAGGGCGAAAATCTAATTTATTTTGGACATACCAATTTTAACATCGCGTTGCAACTTTCTAGCGATAATCGGTACAGGTGGGTACATCCTCAAGCCTTCGAAAATGACTCTCTCCAAGTATTTCATCTGAAGAGTGTCTTCGAAGGTAGCGGGACGGTCGGAGTCACCGAAAATGCTATACAGCTCATTGTATACTCTCTCTTGGATGTCTTGGTGGACGCCGAGGAGGCAGAGCACGAAGCTGGAACCGGCAGCGGTTGTGTCGTGGCCCTATATGATGAATAAAATTAATGATAAAATAAATATAAAACTCTAATGTAGTTACAATATAGTGAAACGCAATTCTACTAATATTTGAAACAAAAGCGTGAATAGAAAAGGGACGGGTAGTCATAGCCATGTCAGTATGGTCTGATTTCGAATCTGTAACCACATATTAGATTCGAAAACCACAGGTTCGAAACTGATGACGTTAAAAAGGTTAACATTAATGAATCCTATTAGCATTGTTCGTAAAAATTAGCACGCAAAACATGCATTAGAGAATATAGAATGAAAAATTTTTTTTTTGTGCTTACCTCGAACATAATTGTATCGACTTCTTCTTTGATTTCATGATCAGTAATTACGTTGGTACCATTTTGAGCCGATTCAATCATAAGGTCCAAGAAAGCCAAACGTTTCTTTGCACCTTAAAATAACAATTATATTAATTTTAGTAACTAACCTTTAATTTACCAAGTTATCAAATACATTTTTTTTTACGATATAAAACGTAAAAGTTAAAAGATTTTTATAAACATTTTAAGCTCAATAGACATAATATATATTGTGCGGAAAGTTGCTGCTTAGAATGTATTCCTAATTCGGGTTATTTGGGATACGTTTGCCTTTAAATAATTAGTAACAAGTAAAACAATTTAAATATCTAAAAAGTTATAATAATTCATTAAAAGTATACGTAGAAAAATTAAGAACCTGATTTAAGAGATTATAGAGCATGTATATGTGTAAAAACATTTTAAAATACATACCAACATCGTTTTCATCATTGAAATCTAAGTCATCACGGTAACCCTTGAACACCGTATCAGCAAGAGTTTTTTCGTTAGCGAGCGTAGTTTCACTTTCAGGTGACGATCTCGTTACTTCTTCAATTGTAGGTGGAATTATGCCTTTTGCTTTATTTTGCTGGTATATTTCTTTTTTAAGTTTAATGACCTAATGTGAAAAAAATACTTTAAGAACTTTTATCGTCCTTTTTTTCTTTTTGAGATGATTTAAAATTTAATTTATTAATTCAAATATTATTCGAAATATATTTTTAGTATATTGGATCTACATGAAGTAAGGGCCACATCAGGAAATAGCTTGTTCGAAAATTTTGAGAAGCTCGGATTATGTTCCTGTGACAAGTAAAGAAATTAGTGCTGCTGAGAAGTGTCGGGTATATAATTGGCAACGCGTTTGAAATACTCCTGGCGTTGCCGGCATCCATAGGCCATGGTATCCGTCTACTATCAGGTGAAGCTTTAATTATAGCATAGTGGTATAAAAAATCAACAAGTCCCATAATTATTACCTTATTTGTCAGTCCATGAATAATTCCAAGAAGTTGCTTCTGTTTTTCAAAGAATGATGTTAATTTAAAAATAGAGTCAAAACGCAACCAAAACTTGTAATGTCTTTGATGGATAATATCACACATCCTGAAAATAAATATATTCTATTCATTTTACATCCTAACTATGTTTGCTTTTTTTATCGGTAATTATACAAAATATTACTTGTGAATTAATTGTGATGACTTTGCAGAAGATCGGTTAATCTTTTGTCATGATTACAAAACTTAAGCTGTGTAAAATAAAGTTTACTCTTTGTAAAAGAATCACTCAAGCAGACTAGACGATTATAATAACGTTTTTTTTTTTTGTAGACTGATCTTTAGCGTTTTTTTAAATGATTAAAAGCAATATAATAGACGATGACTTTGTAAAATAATAGTGACAACGGAGTCGATAGTATAAAAACATCAAAACAAATATACATACAATCTGGTGAAACAGGCCCTGAGACTTAAAAACGATCGACATCAATAAGTTATACAATGAGCTATCTCATTGTAAAATTCTAATCATATCGTGCTTTACTTAAGGTTGTAATTTGTAAATTACTTGATATATTATTACATTGAGACAAGTTTATTTGAGATCTAACAACTACTTTTCGAGTTATATCTAATAATGCGTTTTTACTTGACGCTTTTTTCGTCGACCTACGTATACCGCATAACTTTCTACTGGATGTACCGATTTTGATAATTCTTTTTTTGTTGGAAAGGAGATATCTCTAGTTTAGTACCATGATAAGCACAGACACTGATTAAATCATCTGTCAAGATGTTACAGGCCTTATGATGATGAGACAAGTTTTATATTACCTAACTAATTAGTAATTTAATTAGAATAAAAAAATGTATACCCTTATAGTATGTAGTAAGTATGAATTCTTCTCGGTTACGCACAACATATTCAAATGCTAGCACACATATACATAAACGTATTTGCACACAGTCATGTCCACGCACGCACGAAACACTTTTTGTATGATAAACAATCGTTACAAAAAATTTACTTTAGCGGAGGCTCTAAGACAGTATTCGTAAAAAAACAAACTTACTTCATAACTGCCATTGCGTAGTCAAAACCCGCATCGTCCTGTGTATCCTTTGTGATGCCCATGGCGGTTTCTGCAAGTTGAATAAAACTTGTGTAATTACGATTTAACTGGGGATAATATTTTTAGTAGTAGTAAAATTTTAATAATAGTTCGGCTGTTCTCAAAAAAAGAAATTACTTTCACTAACATAACAAGTACAATACAATACACATTATTAGGAATAATTCAAAAATTACTAATCAGATCTCGTTCGAATTTAAGTGGGAATACGTGTCAAGCGTCACCTAAATAATTTAAATAATTGTGTTTGTTCGCAAACGAAAAAAAAACCGACTTCAATTACATCGACGAGTAATACAACGTAGATCGACGAAAAAATAGTCAAGTAACTACGCGTTATCAAAGATTACTCAAAAAGTAGTTATCAGACCACAATGAAAATTTTATGTAACCACATGACAAACATCAGCTTTCGATTAAATTAAAAATAATTAAAATCGGTACACCCAGTAAAAAGTTATTGCGGATTTTCAAGAGTTTCCCTCGATTTCTCTAAGATTCCATCATCAGATCCTGGTTTCCTTATCATGGTACTAAACTAGGGATATATTCTTTCCAACAAAAAAAAGAATTATCAAAATCGGTACACCCAGTAAAAAGTTATTGCGGATTTTCAAGAGTTTCCCTCGATTTCTCTGGGATCCCATCATCAGATCCTGGTTTCCTAATCATGGTACTAAACTAGGGATATCTCCTTTCCAACAAAAAAAGAATTATCAAAATCGGTACATCCAGTAGAAAGTTATGCGGTATAATACAACTTAGGTCGACGAAAAAAGCGTCAAGTAAAAACGCATTATTAGATATAACTCGAAAAGTAGTTGTTAGATCTCAAATAAATTTAAATGGGACCAATTGACATATACAACCTTTCGATTAAAAAAAAATGTCGAAATCGGTCCACACGGTCAAAAGTTCTGATGTAACATACATAAAAAAAAAATACAGTCGAATTGAGAACCTCCTTCTTTTTTGGAAGTTGGTTAAAAAATACTAATCCGAATATATGTTTTTCACTCACTTTATTAAAATAAAAGTTTAGGGAGATAATCTTCTCCTTTTTTTTCCAATTCGGTTAACAATATTATTTTCGATAGTTAATGTATTTTAGGATACTCAATTAGTTAATGAGTGTATTCTAAATATTTTATCAAATTAAATTAATTTAATAAGCAAAATAGTAATAAATAACAAAAATAAACAATAAATATCTTCCGGAGAAAATGTCGGCACCTGCCCTGTCGTAGGCCACTAGCAAGGGATTTATAAACAACAGATGCACCGATTACGCCACGCTCGATATCATTCGATTGTCACCTACCTTCACTTATTTTATTACTCGAGTCATTTTGACGTGTATAAAAAACGATCGATGCAACCGCGGCTAAGACAGTCTTTGTTCTGGTTTAGCTCGGTGCACTTATTGTATCCTGCTATTAGCTTAACCTAGACTCTTTCAATAATTAATTTGTGAAAACGAATTAATTGTTACATATTAGATTACGATCTATAATTTGGCTAGGCATTGCGGGCAACTCGTGCAGTGAAGGTGAGCGTTGATGCGCATCTCAAAGGGGGCCTCCTTAAACTTACACCTAGGTCGCAAGGTGAAAAACCCACACTCCCTCCCCCCCTTTCCCCCACCCCATTAATTTCTTACCGGCGATGTACATAATCACTCTAATAGCTACCTTGTGTTAATTATTATTTTACATTGTTACAACATATATGAACAACATTGTATGCATCTAATTATATCTACAATTTTTTTAAATGGCTAAACTGTTAAAATATCTTTATTTTTGTTATCTATTAATTATATTCTATTAAGGTCGAGTAACATCATAAAATCGGTTTTAATGAATATCCTTAATTAAAATACGATACCATAAAAATATTGAGATTTTTGTTAAAATTAATTATTCAAATGGTCTGTTATTTTATTATTATATATTTTTTTACTGTGGTTTGTTTTCAGATTTGTTTATCGTTTTGTAAGTTTGACCTTGTTTTTTAAACTAAATACGTTATATATAACTAATACGTTATATATATTAATAGTTTCGTAATAATAAAAATGTTTTTGCTAAGAAATTTCCATTCAAACTGAGTGTCGCTTTCGACTTTCACTGGAATAATATGAAGATTTTTGATCTGGGTGCTTTTTGATACTTGTGGGTACTTCGGAAAGGTATTTAAGCTATCTGTCTGGAGGACCCGGCAAGCCGGAGCTGGTGGCGGCAATTCGGCCCTGTTACGTAGCTGGTCGCCGGGGGTATATCGTCTGATTTGCACGGTCCCGAGGTGGGGGGCGACTTTAGTGTTCGGGGGAGCCTCTCGGGAGTCGCTTATGGCGACGTGCCCTAGTTTGGGCAACGCCGGCGGGATCGCGGAAGTGCTTAGCGTCCCCGTGATCCTACTCCAGGCGCGTGAAGGAACACCCCAGAGGTTTTAGTCCGTGCGAATTGGACATACCACCGGACTTGAGCCATCTGTTAGGGGGTCCTCTGAGTCAAGAAAAAAAGGGTCCTAAAGCTATCTGTCTCGGATGTATAGCACCTGATAATTATTGTTACCACGTACGTATTAGACTGCACAGTTTTCTTGGTAGACACCAATCAACATAATAGTGGATTATAGCCTCTAACCTTTCACCTATTCAGAAAGCAATGTGGAGTTTTTACATTTGAAACGATTTATTTTATTAATCAGACTCCATAACTATGACTGAAGAAAAAAATTCTAAGATATCTTACACGAAGACACTTACCTAGGAGAATGTCTACAGTGACGCCGCTCATGTAATCGTGGACATCAAAATATTTACCGACTTCACCCCTCATTTTCTCGACAACATTTTTACTATTTTGGTTGAACACACCAACAAACGACTTGAGAATATTTATATGGAATGTGGGTGCAATCATTTTACGATGTGAACGCCATTTTTCACCTAAACATATAAAATTACAAATTAATATTTTTTAAACATTCAAATTTTATTTTATGGTAATTATTCTGTGACACACTACACTTTGTTACTGAAAATTTTCGCTACGTCAACTAAACTTTTAATAACGTCTCGAGGACGTCTTTGGATTCCATGAAATTACGGATTTAGGTAACAGTGACAATTAGCGTACTCTTGTATTGAAATATATTTTTTATGGCGTAAAGTACCTGAACTGATTAGAAGACCTTCGCCGAGCCAGGGTTTGAAAAATCGATATTCCGAGGCTTTGTCGATGTGTATGTGGCTATTCAGGATAACTTCAACATCGTCAGGGTCTGACAAAAATATGAGTAGCTTTGTACCAAGCCATCCACGGACCACTGTTCCGTATCTGTCTGCGTATTCTAACGCCAATGTTATGAGTTCTAAAAAGACGTATAAAAGATATAAAAAATTAAGAGTCTAAACTATTAAAAAGTAACGTCGCAAAAATAAGCGTAATTAGTAGCGAGTTTGAACAAAAGCCACACCTTCAAAGTCTTAACTGACAGCTGATAGTCGTTTATTTTTCTTATAATGTTTGTTCTATTTTGTTCTTAAAATGTTAACTTCAAATTAGACTTGTTAAAAGCAATTATAATACAGAAAGGTATTTAGAAAAAAAAAGAATTATAAGCGTCATTATTGAAAACAAAAAGAATTCTCAAAATAACTCTTATTTGAGTTTTATCGGCTTGTTTCTAGAATTATTCTTATTTCTGTATAAAAAAAATGTAGTGAAATTCTAACAACGTCGATTTGTACACAAACCTATTTTACATTAGCAGCGAAGCACAGTTAGTATTAAATATTAGTCATAAAAATTGTAACTTTATTAAATGAGCAAAAGTATAGATTGATAAGTTTGATAGATTTTATTAGTTTTTTCAGCTTTAGCACAGTTGATGTCGTTAATGCTACACAAAATGAAGAAGACCCGAAGCGGATTAATCAGTCTTGAGAAGCAATTAGCATAAAAATTAAGTTAAGTCTAATCATTCAATATATGGCCTGATGTGGTCTTACCTTCAGGTTTCTTGCCAATAGCTAATAGTGCGTTTCCGAATAGCGGTATTGGCAAAGGTCCAGGTAGTTTGTTGCCTAGCTTGTATAGTTTCGACTGTTGCTGCCATCTGTATAATAACCACAGGCCAGTGGCGAGTAAGACTAGAGGATAGAAGAACAATCTCGTTGAGGTAAGAGCACCTAGATTAACGTCTTCGACGACCGTCATCTTCCTAGATGAAGTAAATTATGACAGTAAATATTGTGTGATTATATACAAATAGTCTTTAGTTAGTACGGATAATATGTTATTAAAAACAATAAAATTGACATAAAATATCAAAAAAAAAAATCCATAATAGAAAGCCTTGATATATACTTCAGTTATAGGTCATAAATACACACACACACAGACATGTGTGACAAGTTATGGTACTAAAACATGACAAGTCTGGGTGTTTGTACAGTCTTTGTGGGTCTCCCCCGTGCCTCGGAGAGTACGATAAACCGTCTGTCCGGGTTGTTATCATGTACACCTGATAGCAGTCGTTTTTTTCTTTCTTTTTTTTATGTCACTAGGTCGGCAAACAAGCGTACGGCTCAACTGATGGTAAGCGATTACCGTAGCCTATAGACACCTGCAACACCAGAAGCATCGCAAGCGCGTTGCCGACCCAATCCCCAATCCCCCCAGGAGCTCTGGTCACCTTACTCACCAACAGGAACACAATACTGCTTGAAAACAGTATTATTTTGCAGTGATCTTCTGTAAGGTCGAGGTACTACCCCAGTCGGGCTGCTCCATATTTTGAGCAGGAAATTCCTGCTGTGCCCTACCTCAGTTAAAACTCGTTACTCATAGTAGAAAATATATCCGTCAACCTGCATTGGAGCAGGGTGGTGGATTAAACTCTCCGATTAACGGTGAATTAAACTACATGGGGAAAGAGGCGTATGCCAAGCAGTGGGATATTACAGCTTAAAGGTTTAATAACAAAATCAGTTATCAGATCTCTATGAAATTGAAGTATAACCACAAGACAAGCATTAGCTTTTGATTAAAATAAGAATAATCAAATATATTTGTAAACAATAACTTGCCATTGCCCTCTAGTGGATAATATAGTTCACTACGTAATACGATAGTTTGAACCGAAGTAGTTTCTAACAAATCGGAACTCAATAATGTTCCGATAGATGGCGATACGACAACGACGCGTACGTACCGTTACATAAATACGCGTTATCAAAGATTACTCATTATATCATAATTTTAAATGGAACCACAAGTCAAGCTCCAGCTTTCGATCAAACAAGAGTCATCAAAATCGGTATACACAGTGAAAATATAACATAGTTGAGCAAATACTAATAGCTTAAAAAGTACTTGATAGTACATCATCCTAGACTGAGTAGGCTCTACAGAGAATTTACAGTTAAAACAAGTCATTAGACATCTTTGCAGATAACTTAGCTGTATTTAAAAAGAAACTATTAAAGTCATTTGATTCCTCAAATCAAAATTTATGTAGCACTAATATTAACTTATCTTAATTTACAATAGTAATAGTTATGTATTTAGTTCTTTATTTTGTATGTATTTTTTTTAAATTTAAATCCTATATGTTTAAAATCTTTTAATGCTGCTAACTCAATTGTCTAAAGCGCATGCTGTAACTACCTTTAAGAGGAATTATATGTATATACTTAATATCTTTGCATATATCTAATTGTAAATTTTTTAAACATGCAATTCTGTTGGTGGTTCTAATTAAATAAATAAATAAATAAATAAAACGTTTAAGTATTTTTTTTAATGCGATAATCTCAAGGACTACTAGTTTAAGTTGAAAAATTATTTTCCTATTGGATTGTCAAGGAAATATATAGGCTATATCACCCTTCTACCAATCCACATGCATGAAAATTAGGAAATTACTAATTTTGGAAATTTGCACCAGAATCAGGTTGCTTGTCGAATTATTTAAATATTCGGAACAACGTTCTTACGTGAACTCTTTTATTCCACTCTAAAATTCGTGAAATCCAACATCAGTGTTAACTAATCAGCATGTGCAAGAACTGCTGTACTGAGAAGTACTGTCACCATTTATTCACAAAATTAAAAAATATATATATGAAAAGAAGTTAAGTAAATTTGTTTAATTTTTAATATTTAATAATTAAATTCAATGATATAATTATAAATATAATTTCTATAAAAATAATTTTAAAATTTTTTTGCTATCTTTTAAGTACGTAATTAATTACGGCTCGCGAAAATTTCAAATTTTGAAAAATGGTGCTAATCGGGCTATATAATATTTTTAGTATGTTTTTTTCTTAAATCAACTCGGGTAAAACCGCGAGGTATAGCTAGTGAAGCAAGCAAGTAGTGAAGCATATTTTATCGATTGAAAACTTTTTTATAGAATAAAAATAAGGACGCTGTTAACTTTTGTTTAATTTGAACTGTCAATAAAAATCTATATATGTTTACAACATCCATAAGGTAAAATTCATTACCAACTAAAAACTGTGTTAATTTGAAATATTTTAAAATGTTACCTGTGTTGATTATATTTTTCTTGTGATTATTAATTAATTTGTCTATGTAAAATTATTTCTTTCGTTTTTCACAAACTATCACCAAACTTCTAAAACGAGACACTTGCATATTCTTTTATGTACACTTTTTATATATTGACCTCTACTAAAGTTTATATTAATATGCAATAAAAGTAAGCAAGTAAAAATAATTAAGGCGAATACAATATGTTGTTTTTTGTTAATTGAATTTTTTGTAGCAATGAATATTTGTGCAAATCATTGTAATGGTGGTAAAAGCTAGAAAAAATTATCAATATAATAAATTGCGATTTTATTGTTAGATTAATAAAGCTTAAGCGTTTACCTTTTTTTACGTAAAGGTAGGTAAACAGTAAACGATTAAACTTACTATAAAATATTGTCGTTTGACGTAACAGACAAGTTTTTTATACGATTTTATTTTGTTCCAAACAAGTTTATTTTATAGACCTATATATGTCTATTATAATTTCTGTATATTGTCTCTTTGTAAAAGTAGATGGTAAACAAAGTTATGCTTTCTTTACATACAAATAGTTCATAAAAATATAAAAATAGCGTTACAATTTTTGTAAAATTTATGATCTTCGTATCATATTTTTTATAAGTGTGTATTTTATAGAATATTAATGCATTTTTATAAAATTATGGAGGTTACAAAGTAAGCCCTTCCCGTATTTTCCATTTTGTGAGAGTAAAGCTTCTTTGGATAAGTGCGAAATGATAGCGTAAGGTTAATTTTTCACCAGAGCTATGCGATCTTGACTAAAATAGCTTAAACGTTAATAACATCGTAAACCTATTTGACAATAATTATTTAAAAAATAATATCGGGGTAAATAGTTTATAGACCGTCAGTACAAATACTTATTTCTTTTTATTTGCGATATGATTATATTTAAAAAATAATAGAATGAGAGAGTCATATTACACATGTTTAAATGTGTTAAGAAATCCTGTAAGTGTATTTACTCAGTCGGAGTGTTCCAGATTTTGAGTAGGATATTTCCTGCTGTACTCTACATTAGTAATTAACTATTTTAATCTCTTATTTTAATTATTTTCATGTATCATTAAATTTTTCATCACTTCTCTTTTGTAGCTGCCTAAATAATATGTATCGTTTTTTACCCTTAATGAATATTTTAATTGATTGTTATAATGAGTAACTTTTGACCCGAGATTTTTCATTGTTTGCTAATCAATGACAATGGCCAAAAGAATTGCCAATAAAATGACAAACAGTAAATATCGCTTGCTCTTCAAAACAATAGCGCATTTTAATATTTGTTTTTATGGAACTAGTTGCTTATAAAAACGGTAGACAGTTTTTAGTTATATATTTATATATATTACTATCTATATACATCATTCTTTTAATTAACGATATTAAATAAAATGTCTCACATAAAAATAAAAAATATATATTTAAAAGACTGTGTGTGTGTGGCTCTTCCTGACAGGCCCCAGGGTCTGTCTGGGTACGAGCCTCGAGATTGCCCTCTTTACCCGGGCTGTCTTCACCGGGGCTTCGCCTCCGGGGTCACATCATTTCGGCCCTATTGGGCCAGGGTCTCAATGCCCTTGGGGTCTTCGCCTTGTATATGTTTCCTAATCTAACGTCGGTCAGTCCTTTAACGTCGGTCAGTCCATTTCTACGACGGGATATCCTCCCCCGCGTCGTCCAGATCGTCGCCACCACTGTCCGCGCTGGGTCGGCTCGGCGGTGGTTGCAGGAGCTCGCGTGGTAGAGCACGCCCTTCTCGCGGTCTTGCATACTGCAAAGCATACTTGCAAGACTGTAAATAAAGAACATAAGGTTTCATAGTATTTATCAATAGATGGCGTTAGTTTCTCATATTAAAGTCTAATGTTATATTTTTAACCACTTCAAAAATTGAGGAGATTATCAATTCGATTGTATTCTTTGAACCAACCTCAAAAAAGGAGGTCTTCGATTTGATTGAATTTGTTTTAATGTACGTTACCTCTGTACATTGGACTGATTTGACTGATTTTCATGTTTTTTGTTTTTATCGAAAGTTGATACGTTAAGTTATACGATTTAGTTGAGATTTAACGACTAATTTTTGAGTTATATCTAATAACCCGTATTTACTAGACTGTTTTTCATCACTCATCCTCGTAACTTTTCACTAGATTTACCAATTTTAATGATTCTTATTTTAATTCAAAGCTGATGAGTGACATGCAATCTAATTCAAATTTGATTGAGATCTGATCACCACTTTTTGTGTAATTTTTTATAACGCGCATCTACTTGATTATTTTTCGGTCTACTCACGTTGTATTACTTGTCGATGTAATAGAAGTCAGTGTTGTGACCGTTGTGCTAAAGTTGTGCTAAAGCGTTGTCATAATGTCAAAATGTGTGCAAGAGGATGGAAATAGTAAAAGTGATAAAGAGGAAAACCATTACTGTGAGTTTATACATACCGATTTTAGCTTCTTGCACGAATGCTATATAATTTGTTAAGGCGCTTTAAATGTATAGTGTAAAAATTGCAATCCATAAACGTTTGTTATTATTATTATTATATACTTTATTGCACTTAAGAACAGAATATACAGAAAATTACATATATAGTTGATGGTAAAGGTGGACTTATCCCTAGAAGAGATCTCTTCCAGTCAACCAATGGTCATGAGAGAGAGTGTCATATAGCGGGGGACACAGTGCAAGAAATAACACTATTGAGAAAATAGTTGAATAACTGTAATTTATTACAAACTTATAAGTATAAATACATACACACAGACATATCATACATATATATATATATATATACATACCTTATATTTATACATACATACATATATATATATATATATACATACACACATACATACACATAAAAATACACACATAAATACATACAAATACATAACATAATAGATAGGTAATTATGTACTTACATACTCACTAAGTAGATGATTGTAAATTGACTTGAGAAATATAGTGCTCCTTTAATTTACGTTTGAAGGAGACAAGGGAAGGACTTTTTTGGATACTTTCTGGGAGTTTGTTCCACAGTATAGAGGCGCGTACCGTAAATGAATTAAGTTTGAATTTCGTATTGCACTTTGGTACATCCAGCTTTGTTGTAATTGCAGGGCGCCTGGAACGATTAGGAGAGGGTAGGAAGTGAAAACGGGATCGAAGATAAGAAGGAGAGTTTGGATCACGTAGGATATTAATATTTACATATTATATTGCAATACATAATTTGTTTCTTTATTTCAACATAAAATTACGTTAAATAAAACTCTATTACATTATAACTATAAGTTAGATTATTGCTAAAATTGTTACATTTTTTGTTACATTTTTTTATAATATATAAGTAAATACATACATATTCTATAATATACAGATGATTACACATTAGCTAGTGAAAGCAAGTGTTTCTTTAATTTATATTTAAAGGAAACAAGGGAAGGACTAGTTTGAATGACTCTTGGGAGTTTGTTCCATAGTATGGAGGCGCGTACCGAATAAGAATTTAACTTAAATTTTGTATTACATTTCGGTATGTCTAGCTTAGTTGTAATGCCAGGGCGCCTGGAACGAGTAAGAGAGGGCAGTAGGTGAAATCGGGATCGAAGATACGATCGAGCATTTGGATCATGAAGGATATTAAAGAGACTGGAAAAGATGTGCATATCACGCCGAAGACGAATAGGGAGCCTTTTTAACTGAGCACGAAAGTGAGTGATGCGATCAAATTTTCGCAGGCCAAAAATGAACCTTATGGCAAGATTTTGGAGTCGTTCTAACTTTGTAAGTAGCTCCTCAGTCACATCCAGATAGCATACAGCAGCACAATTAAGGATAGGCAGTAGAAGGGTTTGCGCAAGCATGCGCAGCATTTGGTTTGGAAAGGAAGAAAATATTGGAGACGCTTGAGAGAGTGAAATGTGTAGTGTATTCTTCTGCTGACCTCGCTGACATGAGGTGCCCATGACAGACTGCAATTCATAATGAGCCCTAAATTCCTAACTTTATTACAGTAAGGAATTGGAACCCCAGAGTACGAGATTTTAGGAACCAATTCCCAGTCAAGTCTGCTTCTCAATCGACTAATTCCAATAATGATAGCTTGTGATTTAGCAGGGTTGACCACCAGACCAAAAGACCTAGCCCAGTCCTGAACTGCGACAAGGTCACTATTTAAATTTTCAACAGCCTCATGCAACTCAGTCAACTGTAAGTGTCTGTATATTTGTAAGTCATCTGGAAGGGAGAAGTGATAACACGAAAAACATTGTTAATGAACACAGAAAATAGCAATAGAGATAAGGAAGCCACCTTGTGGAACACCAGCAGTAAGTTCCATCCAATCTGACGCATTGCCATTGAAAGTAACGCACTGCTGACGTCCAGAAAGATAGGAATGAAACCAGTCAATAACTGCAGGTGAAATGTTAACCGCACGCAGAGTACCAAGAAGAATGTCGTAATCAAATGAATATAGAATACTTAAGTATAAAGTCATTAGTTCTTTTATTTTTATTATGCATTTATTATTATATGTAGTCTAAACTGATCAAAAAATAGCTCACGTAATTAATGGATATTAAATAAATATTTATTTATTTAATGGCTATTCCACATACAATAAATTTATTTATAAATATAAAATCCTATTTGGTGTTATACCAAATATAAGTTTAATAAAATTTACAATCTGTTCTGAAAATATGAGTATTAATATTTAAAAAAAAAAATGTCAAAAATAAAACACCTAAATTATGCGAACTGACCCTATCTGCTATCGATGTTTCTAAACGCACTTAGTTATGTATATACAGTTCAGGCCAGTCTAGCAGGAAGTCCGTTTTTACACATGAAGCGGTCGTAAGACGTAGTAGGAGTTAGTTAAATTTTAATATAAAAATAATTACATGCGGTACACCAGATATCAATGCCTACCTACCTATTTGGTACCTATTTGGCTACATTTCACTGAGGACATTATGTGAAAGATATAATATGCTATATTGTTCTTAAAAGAATGTAAAAAGTTGATTACGATTATCTTAATGATATTTGCTTTTGTGATGTTAAGCGGAATTCGTTTAGTATACAGACACTGCTGTTTCCTTAGGTAAAGTTATATTTGGTCGAAAGTGTTTGACATTAAATCATACATATTTTGCTCTCTTTAAATTAAATATATCTATTGTCCATATATTTCAATTCTTTAATCAGTTAAATCAATATATCCATTTAACATATATTTTACATATTCAGTGACATTAATGGTCATTTATACTGTTAGGATAAATTAATTGATAAAATGCATACATTGTGTCGAAAATCATCTAATAATGAGGCAATCAGTTAAAAGAGCTCCTGGAAGAAACTGGAGCTAGGGTCGGCAACGCGCTTGCGGTCCTTCTGGTGTTTCAGACGTCTATAAGCTACGGTAATCGCTTACCATCAGCTGAGCCGTACGTTTGTTTGTCGATCTAGTTACATAAAAAAAAGGAAATCCAATGATAACGTTTTGTCATCATAACCAGACACAGTAAACAATAAATAAAGAGATAGAAGAAAAAAAAAGTTAAGTTTTCTTACAATCAGACTTACATATGTATAAAATTTGTTTGAAAAACATACATATGTCTCAACGTCTTATTAGCATCAAAACAAAACAGCATGTCGTGGACCTTTAGAAACGAGTTATCGAAACACGTGCCTTTACTTTATATTTTCGCAGTATCAACAAGTTTGACCAGTTACTTTGTACCAGAAGTCTATATAAAGGGTTCAGGAAATGAACTCTATTCGATGCTTATAAGTATAAAATATTTGGATGTCATTGACATAGTGATGCGCTTGAACATAACGTAAGACTTTAAGTATCTTACTTAAAGACAAATAACAAAGTTTTAAATAGTAATTTTGTTTCGATCTTGACAATGACAGTTGATTTGAAACGTCGAATGACTGTAGATGCAAGTATTTACGAAGAAGTGATAAGATAGTAGGCCATCAAATATTGTGATTGGAGTTTCATACAGTCCTTGTTTCGGACTTACGGAGCAGTTTCACCACTGATTCGATACGCGATGGACCGCGCCACTGCACAGGAATTAGAGAAAATTAATCATAGTGAATACGAAAATGGACATATTAAGAATAGCGAACAAAAGAGATACGATGAAGTACAATCTAGGCATTCGCCGTTTTGGAGACAGGTGTGTTAAGTAACGTTTGTGTGTGTTTGTGGTTAAGATTCACTAAGGAGCTTTTGATTAAATTAAGAAAAACGTTATGTGAAATTATTTAAATAAGTAATCTGATTTCTGATGAAATTCAATTAATGATAAATTAACATAATTAAAGGTGTAATGTTACTGCATATAACAACTAACTGGTAAAGTATTCCTAAAATCAAAAACGTAAATACAATGTTTATACAAATTTTTAAATAGATTTTTTATTTTTACCTTTAACAAAATTACCTTTAAAAAAATAATTAATTAAAAAAATAGGCAATAACATGATTAAGTCTATCCTAAGTGGCGCAAGAAAACGTCTTTCAAACGTTATAAACAATAAATATAAAATGTATCAATATAATTAAATGGTCTATAATTAGTGTTATAATACATAATAATTATTTAAACTGTATATGTAATAAATTACTCGGTAAATCTAGTTTTGAGATAAGTTCAAAGAGCTACCATACATACATACATACATACATAATGGATTATGAACTTCTTTGCTTTTATATTCTCTTTGTTCTTGCATATTGATGTATTAACATTTATTGTTGCTTGTGTTTATGTGTATGAATAGTCTTTGTCTACTAAATAAATAAAATAGTGAACTAAGTTTAAGTCCGATGGATTAATGTTTTCATAGAGAGATATGTTTATTAAGTGCAAGTTAGAGATAACATTTCTGTATAACATTTCTCATCTCTTCATCTTATCATTTCTTCATCTGAGAAAAGTAGGATAGTTCTGTATCAGTATACATTTTTTACGCTTATAAAGAAAAAGTTATTTACCTACAACTTTACAAATTTGAACCCTTTTTTATAGTCGATCTACTATTCAGAAATAAAATGAAAATAAATTAAGAGCCCTTCTTAGTAAAATGACTTACAAATCTGCATTTCATTTTAATGATATTTATATTAAAGTAATAACATGTTCTTATAGATCAGAAATGTATGCTAAACAAGCTATAAAATAGAACAACAAATACGTATCTTAGCATTTACATTTTGTTTTTTTAGTTAGAAACCTGTTATGAATAATTTTGATCAATAATATTATTAAATTTTTATATCATTTTTTGTTTCAATAGTATTGACCGTTTTATTACTTTCATCATATAACTTAAACATCAAGATGATGATGACTTACGTAATGAAATAAAAACTATATCTATTTATTTAAATAAACACGCCCTCTGTGTCATCGCTCTTCCTTTGTTATGGTCAAAGGTCAGATAGCGTCTATCTGGAATCAAACATGCAATATATTGCAAACATAACATAACATATAAAACTTTGTCCACTTTTTTATGATATTTACAAAGATTGTGGTCAACGACATCGTTCGCGTGGATCTCTAAAGAATATTATGGAGTAACTTCAGAGAGAGAGGGAACACCTCAAAATTCAAAATATTTTATTTCAATGTCTTAAAGCTATTTCCAAACGTTTTTAATTTTTAAACGATGTGTGTATATTCAGTTACATTTAATAGTAGATAAAGATAAATTAAATATGTTTTAATAGATTCTGTATCGATGATAATTTTGTATACCTTGACACCATTAGGTATTTATAATATGACACGACTGAAGTCCTTAGATTAGTAAAGATTGTATGCACGAGTTTCCTTCGTTCTGCTCTTTATTTAACAGTTTACCTCAGTTATAAACAAAATAATTTTTCAGTTCTACGTTTCTACTTCAGAAATTATTAACTTTTACGTTGTAGTAATGGTCACGTTGAAGTCTTAGTTTTTTATTTTGTTTAATTTTTGAATATAGAGCAACACGGAGTTTTAGAATGATTAAAAATAATGAATCATGTTTATTTATGATAGGTGCGGAAGTAATTAAATTGCTGAAAGTTGGAATTGTTTTGGTTTTTTAATTCTTACATTATTCATATAACATTATTAATTAGGGAAAATTCTGCTTCTTACTAATACAACTAAATTAAAATTTTGTTTATATACGTGTATGTAGACAATAAAATTTGAAATATATTTTAATTTAATTTTAAGTTTGAGTAATGTTTATTTATCCATATATATGCAAGTTATTTTAGTTACTTCTCATTATCATCATCGTCATCATAACTTCAGCCTAATACAGTCCACTGCTGGACATAGGTCTCTACAAGTTCGCGCCAAAAATGGAGTGAACTCATGTGTTTTGCCCATAGTCACCACGATGAGCAGGCGGGTTGGTGACCGTTACTTCTAAAATAATCAAATTTTGTTATTGTTACAGGCATTTATATCTCTTGGTTCGTTCCTGCTATCCTTTAGTGCGGGAGCAACAGGAGGATTTTCAGCTATCCTAATACCACAGCTTCAACATGATAAAGGAAAACATAAATACTCTACGGAAATGGTTTCATGGGTGGGTACGTATCGTTTTTACAATATTTCTGTCGGTGACAGCCCTTTTTGTGTCACCGCCGAGGAAAATTTATTTTTATTGTACATTTCAAGATTATTGCAATTTAATCTAATTTTATTGTTATTTTTATTTACAGCGGCCATGGCTTCTTTTGCTTTATTATTTGGAAACATGATATCAGGATACTTGATGGATAGACTTGGAAGAAGAGCATCGCAAATATTATTATCAGTTTGTTACGTGGGTGGTTGGACAATAATTGGTTTTGCTAGTAACATACACTTGATATTACTTGGAAGATTCATCACAGGATTCTGTCAAGGTTGGCTCGGTCCTTTAGGGCCCGTTTTTGTTGGAGAAATTAGTTCACCAGTGTACAGGGGTCTATTTTTAGCTGGCCTCTCCCTATCTATAGCCGCAGGTGTTTTTATGTCCCACTTGTTTGGAACATTTTTACATTGGAGAAACGCTTCCTTTCTTTGCGGGTTGTTTCCTTTACTTGGATGTATTATACTTTACTTTGCACCAGAATCTCCCGCTTGGTTAGCATCTAAGAATCAAATCGATAGATGTGTGCAATCTTTTCATTGGTACAGAGGTACTAGTATAGAAATGAAATCTGAACTAGAAAAAATGATAGCTGATCAAACTCAGAGGAAAGAACAAAAGAGTAAATTGGCAACATTGTCAGAAAATATAAAGAAGCCTGAATTTTGGAAACCTTTGGGTATTATGATTGTGTTCTTTTTAGTAACACAATTGTCAGGAATAAATGTCATCAGTGCCTATTCGACCAATATAATGGAAGCGCTTATTGGTAATAATTCAAACACTTATGCAGCAATGTTGGCAACAGACCTTTTACGGGTTTTTTCTTTACTGTGTGCTTGTTTTATACTGAGAAAAAAGGGTCGGCGTCCTTTAGCTATATTTAGTGGTGTCTTCACAACATTGTCTCTTATAGCACTGGCAATATACTTATATTTAGTGGATGTACGTGTAATAAGGCACATCTCACCATATATATCCTTAAGCTTAATGTCAATATATGTTTTTGTATCAAACCTAGGAATATCGTTACTACCTTGGAACATGGTAGGTGAACTATTTGCAACTGAAACTAAAGGTTTGGGTTCTGGCATAAGCGTGATGATGACATCCATCGCATTTTTCGGCACGATAAAAACTGCTCCTGCAATGTTCCAAGGAATAGGGTATCATGGTACATACTTATTTTATGGATTGTCAACTTTGGCAGGAACTATATTTTTATACTTCTGTCTTCCCGAAACAAGGGGTAAAACATTATTACAAATTGCAGAAGAATTTCGATATGGGCGTAAAGGACGAAGAAAAGTTATAAATGATTGTGAAAGCACTTTATAATGCTGTTAGGTAAAAAGGTATTTTTAAGTAAATGTTTTTGAAATGCCAGTTAAATGTTTTTAAAAATATCGTTGCAAAATTCGTGTGTTGTAATGTATAATATATCGATTTTTACTCGCTTGTGAATACGTAGCTAAATTAATTAGTAATATTGATATGACATTGAAGTTCTTTAGGAGGGGCAAATATTTAACCCAGTAAGATAAAATATTAAATTTTATAGAGGACACAACTTCAAGTCAAGTATCGATTAGTATTACGTAGTAAACGTTTATTAAATAGTCTATTGACAGTAGTAGGTACAATATTTGTATAATCTCTTTGCGATATATTGAATCACTTATCAATCTGTTTGTGTGATAAGAATTCAATACAAGAACTAAGTAACATAATTATAGTTATTAGTACAATTGTTGTTCTTGTATTACGTAAAACGGAGGCAACTAGAAAAATTTGTCTATGTTAATTTATAATCATTATATCATAGTAAAACAAAGCGAATTCGTGCCGCATTGATGAACCCTTATTATAAAAACTTGAGGTCTATTTCACACTACGTTAGAGACGGACAAGTGGCACGCGTCGTCGCTAAAATACATACGTCTTCCTGTTTTGACACGTGGATATGACCTTTTGAAGAAAAAGGCTCTCAATGATTCGCTAACATCTGCGACAAACTTTTTCGGCGATCAGAAATTCCCACGTTGGGACGCGACATGTTTCTGTAGACAGCAAAAACACCAGGAAAACATCTGGGGTATGGATATGGTTATTAATAGAAAACCACAGAAAGTTAAAGAGCATCGCGTACATTGTATAATATAACATAAAGTTGCAAAGTTTATTAAAGTGATAAAATTTATAAATTGTTTTATAGACTGCTAAGTAAATTATCCATTAAGTGTGACTATTATAGTCTTCATTTGTTTAACGAACAAATATGATTTTGTTGACATTCATTTAAACAGTACAAATCTATTAAGCTTTGTGCGTTGCTGTAATAAAAACGTATCTGATGATCACTTAATAAACTTGCCATAATAATATACTGTGATAGTACAGGCGTAAATATTTTAGCATTTTTTTATTATAGTTAACAATAGTTAAGAATTAAGTATTGAACTATTTGATTTATTAAATTAGTGACATATATCTATCTAGGCTTGATCGAAAGTAGATAATGAGGCTAATAACAATGACACAGGGAGCTCATGTCGAAAATGTAGTGGTAATGTGGGGTGAGCGTCAAAATTGCCTTTTATTTTCACGTCAAGTAGTTCCTGCGCTTTCATTTGTTTGTTTCATTGTGCACCACTTGTACTTGTATAATCATACCGTAGTCTGTGGCGATGGTGCGCTTAGAGCGGAACGAATATTTAATAACTTACAATAAGACACGTGGCAGAACGGAAACTGTACACGTGGTATCAATTAAAGAGTTATAAAAAATATGAAAATAATTCAAAGGCTAACCCTTAGTGGGAGGAGTTGTTAACATACAATAAAGGGATATCTATCGTAGAAATATTTAATAATCTATGAAGTTTTTTTTTTATGGTTGCAGTGTTTGTGTTTTGTAAGTTTTCTTAAATAACAAATATAGCCAAGAGAAAAATTATTACGAGTCCATAAACATATTTTTCGACCACTTTATCATCAGTATCTATTCATTTATTTTAAACTTTAAGGTTAATGTTCAAGATACAAGTTTATATTGTGATCTAATAATAGCGATATTTTTGTGATAAAAAAATATTCCATTAATACGAAAATTTTCCTATACTGTTTGTTATAAACACTGATAAAATATTACTAACATAAACGAGAAACAAAAAGAATTAATTTTTGTAGGTACTTACGATAAAAAAAAGTTAAAGCAATACTTTACCTACTTGTTTAAAGTAAATTATGTAGTAAATGACATGTTTTGTAAAATTTGCCTTGTTTAAGAGTAATAGAATAGTATTTTTATTTATTTTAGAATATATAAAGGTATGTTCAATACTGAAAATATGTTGTAATTATTTTTGTATGAGATGTAATTAATATAAAAATGTTGTAATGGTTAGTTAATTTTTGTTGAGCAAACAATTTAAAAGTAAAGAAGAAAACTTAACTACTTTGTATTTAGTAACTATTTTGTATATAGTAACTAAAATTTAGACTTTATCTAGTTACGATTATTACAAATGTATGCGCTGTCTTAGCTTCTCCTAACAAGTCTACATACCCAAGTACTAAAAAAAGCACTATTCATTTGCCACGTTTGTTAAACTGTCATTCAAAGTCCAAGTCTGGCAGTCATTTATTATATGGCCTATGTACTTAAAAATTGACCCAAAGAATAAAAAGTGCACAATTGAGGACAAATAAAAAAGTACACAATCATTGTATAATTAACATTAAAGTTTAACTAATGATACAATTTTGTTTGTATCATTAAAATTATATTGAATAATTTAATATATAATCACGCCAAAATCAACGTTAAACAGTTACATTGCTATGTCCACATGCATGTTGAGTAATTTAAATTTTAAACTTTGTGACATGTGTCTGGGCAAAGGCGGAATCATAGTTGAATTGTACACGTAAATCTGCGCGCACGTGTGCTTCCGTGATTCCGGTTATTGTAATGAGTTTTTTTTAAATATTTTTAAAGGTTTTTCTGCTGTTATTTTGTCATAAGTCACGAATTCGAGTTGACTTATAGTTTACTATCATTTTGCAGTTTGCTGTGATTCTATTTTTGTTTCTGGGTCATGGGTTCGATTCATACTCCTAATCTAAGTATAAAATCATATTTATTTACTTATTTATTATAACAATTATACTCTACTAAAACAGAAATTAAGTTCGGAATTGTAGGAACAAACGGCCATGTGTATGTTAAACATAATATTTAGTCTTTTAAAACTCTAACAAGTCCGGCGCAATAGGCTTGTACTAATATGAATGCTGTTAGCAAAAAAAAAAAAAACAACCAAAAGTGACCAAGTAAAATAGAGTAAGCAATAATTAAAGGCGATTCTTTACAATAGTAATTTGTACGGTGGTTCGGAATAATTAATCTGCAAATCTGATCCGCATTTCTAGATGCAGTTGCGACTCTTCATTTTACTACACCTTTTATAGTATAATTATATCCAGAATGCATTTTTATCTTGCATTTCCTGGTTGAATCACACATGACTCTCTGTTCTATTTTCGTACCTCTTAACAGTGGGTCTTATGCAATGCATATGTTTGAAAGGAGCTATTAACTACGTAATATTTAAATTTCTTTTATGACAAAAATGTGCTTATCAATAGTGACAATCTATAAAGATTTACTGATATGTCAACTCGGTTAAATGCTGGTTTTGAAGAAACAAATAAAAACTTTATTTGTGTTTGTATAAGTTAAGCCAATTTAAAATAATAAATTAATTATACACAGGGATGGTTACTATGTATGATTGTAGAATCAACGTATTTTTAGATTCAATGTCATCCACCAACGTATTTTTATGATTCAATATCATAAGAATGATATTAAATAGATAGATAAGTTCTTAGTGACAACAGTAGGTAGGTCAATAATAATGTTATAAACTTAAGTTAAAATGTTAGATACACATCAGTGTAAAGTTGAAAAACATTATTATAATCTATAATACGTAAAACAAAAAATTGTATCCTTTTACGGAAATTGCGCGGACGGAGAAGTATAACGTACACTTATTATTAGATAGAGAACTGCATAGAGGATTGCAGAATGCTAATATATTTTTTAAATTTTGCATAAAAACACATTAAATCAACAAAACACACACACACACACACACACACACACACACACACACACACGCATATATGCTCTTTTTAACCGACTTCCAAAGAGGAGGAGGGTGTCAATTCGATTGTATTTTGTATGTATGTATGTAACTTTTGACTAGGTGGATAGATTTTTATTTTAATCGAAAGATGGTGCGTGTCATTTGCTCCCATTTAAATTTAATTGAGACAAGTACTTTTTGAGTTATATCAATAATGCGTATTTACTTGACTATTTTCGTCAACCTTCGTTATATTATACTTTTAACTGGGTGTATCGATTTTAATTATTCTTATTTTAATCGAAAGCTGGTGATTGTCGCATAGTTTCATTCGAATTTGATCGATATCTGATAACTATGTTTTGAGTAATCTTTGGTTGACTTGACTATTTTTTCCTTAACCTACGTTGTATTAGTTGTTGATGTAACTAAAGTCGGTTTTCTAACCGACTCAAAAAAAGTAGGAGGTACTCAATTCGACCGTATACATATATATATTTTTTAATGTATGTTTGGGGATAACTCCGTCATTTATGAACCGATTTTGATAATTCTTTTTTGTTGGAAAGGAGATATTCCTAGTTTGGTACCATGATAAGGAAACCAGGATCTGATGATGGGATCCCAGAGAAATCGAGGGAAACTCTCGAAAATCCGCATAACTTTTTACTGGGGGTACCGATTTTGATGATTTTTAATTTAATCGAAAGCCGATGTTATCATGTGGTCACATTTAAATTTCATCGAGATCTGATTACAACTTTTGGAGTAATTCTTTGATAATGCGTATTTACTTGACTATTTTTTCGTCTACCTCCGTTGTATTACTTGTCGATATAATTGAAGTCGGTTTTTTTTCGTTTGCCTGCAAACACAATTATTTTCTTTTGCGAGCAAACACAATTATGTTTATTATTATAGAAGTAGGCTTTGACAAGAGAACCTCAATAATGTTCAAACTAATAATTTAAATTAATTATCGTCGAATTTCGAACACTGGACGACCACTAGTGATATGTATCAAAGCTGATATGTTTAAAAAAATAGCTGATATGTATCAAAAATGAATTTTTGTTATATATTTGGAATGTTCAAATGGGTATGAACTTTTCTAGGAAAAATGTAATTTTTCTAGTTTTAAACACGAGATTTGTTAATAAGCTTTCTGTCAGAGAGAGGCTTTAAAGTAAATAAAAGCTTTTATTAAATTGTTATAAATATTATATTAATTATGCAATTATTACCAAGCTACCGCGTGTATATGCAAGGCACATTTACTTAGACATGAATTTAAACATTTATTTCTCAATATAAGTAATTAATTGTGGAAAAAAAATATTAACGTAATTATTTCACATGTAATATTATATAGATTTTATTAATCATATATACACTTATAAAGCGCAATTCGCTTATTAACGAAATTTTTGTTTTTAATAAATTTGTATCATATTGATGCTGTTTGTATGTAATATTAGTTAAAGAAGTTGGGAAGTTGCGAGTCATTCTAATAACAACAAGTATCATATGTAAGTTAGTTATATTGTAGTCAGATTTCACGAATAAAGGTGTTACTATTATTATTATTGTCTTTTATTTTAATATTTTAACCTATTCATAAATATGCTAATAAAAATGCTACACATATTTATAAAAAAAGATAAACAAAAATATTTAAGAATAGAAAAATAGTAATCTTCCAGTGGCAGGTTGAGGCCCTGGTCACCGGTAGTTAAGGCTTCTTCCTTACAATGCCGTCTCAAGCAAAACTGTTTTTTGAATCCAACAGACAAGCGAGACTTTCTTAAGGTGTTGATAAAAACTCTTCGCTAATAAACTATTGACCGACACAACAATGGGAACAATTATTGTAGAGTATATATTCCACATGCTCGTAATCTCGTGGCCAAGGTCTAAATGTTTTCTTAATTTTTCTTTTACCGCCTTTATCGAAGATTATCGTCATGTGGAATTGTAACGTCAACAATAATATGTAGCTCAGCGTGTTGATCGGTCTACTACCACTATTGTATATATTAGCTGCAATAAACCTGTCAGTGATAATAGACCGATCTCAGTAGAACAACGCATGAGAATTTTCAACGAGGCCGTATCGAAAAGAAAGTTGTTGGTAAGTAATTTACTAGGTTTACGCCATTTCTCTTTCCCTAAGGACAGCGGAGTAAAGCCTTGATCAACGATAACAACATCCTTGTGCATGATGTTTCAAAAATAGTCTCGGAGATTATTGTGGAGATTTTTTGCGTTTAAAAAGCCTCTACCCCCACATTTAAATAGGATGTATACGGTTTCCACTAAAACGGAGAGGAGATGCTTAACAGAAAGGAAATGTGAGCTGTGTGTAGCGAAAATGAGAGGAGAGATCTTCACAGAGCTGAAAATCAGTCAATTTCTGTTAACGACAGGAAAATGTCATATCGTTATAAAAGTTATATCCTAATTTACTTAAGGAAGAGGAATTAGAGGTTAAAGAAACATTATTAAGGCGTGGGGAATGGATAGAACGAACACTTGGCCCCCCGGCTATACACATCTCTGCTGTGCCGCGCTGCTTGCTCGCTCGCGGCACTAAATTCTATAGATAAATGGAACATCTCTTTACCTACCTACCAAAGAAGCTAAGTTTTTTTATATATATCACTAGGTCGGCAAACATGCGTAGGCTCACCTGATAAGAGATTACCGTAGCTTATAGACGCCTACAATACCAAACGCATCGAAAGCGCGTTGCCGACCCAATCCCCAATCTCCCCAGAAGCTCTGGTCACCTTACTCACCAACAGGAACACAATACTGCTTGAAAACAGTATTATTTAGCTGTGGTCTTCTGTAAGGTTGAGGTACTACCCCAGTCGGGCTGCTCCATAAGTGGAGAGGAGATTTAAAAATAACGAAATCTAAATGGTTATTCAAAATACATCTACTCTCGTCTCCTCTCCTTTCCTCTCCGCTTTGGTGGAAACCGGACCGTTTGCTTGTTTGTCGTCCTAGCTGTATAAAAAAAAAGAAAAGTGTAATAATAATGACAAGCAGTTGTACCTAAAATAAACTCTTCAACGATTTAACTAATACGTCTTCAAGCTTGTAATCATTCATTGAGTTTTGACACACCGTGTTGCAAAATTCTCACGAAAGCAGTGTAAAATAGGTATATATTATTTTAATAATTGTATATTATTAATTAAATTGCTTGCTGGCAAAAGGAAAAAAAAACCGACTTCAATTACATCGACAAGTAATACAATGTAGGTAGATGAAAAAATAGTCAAGTAAATACGCATTATCAAAGATTACCCCAATAGTTATAATAAATATTTACCTGTTATAATGCCCTTTGTTGGGAGTTGATATCGAAACTCTTATTTTATTAATGCATACGTGTTTACGTAGGAAGCATATGCAAAATTATAAAGCATTGTTAAATAATTTAATGTGCTTTTATATTTTTGAACCGACTTCTGTGACGTACTGTGTGGCTACGGTACTAAAGAATATAGCCACTCCCTCTCTTCCTGTGGGTGTCGTAAGAGGCGACTAAGGGATAACACAGTTCCGCTACCACCTTGGAACTCAAAAAGCCGACCGGTGGCGGGATAACCATCCAACTGCTGGCTTTGAAATACACAGGCCGAAGACGGGCAGCAGCGTCTTCGGTGCAACAAAGTCAGGCCTGCGGTCACCAACCCGCGTGCACAGCGTGGTGACTATCGGCAAAACACATGACTTCACATTATTTTTGGCGTAAACTTGTGGAGGCCTATGTCCAGCAGTGGACTGTATAGGCTGTAATGATAATGATGAACCGACTTCAAAGAAAAGGAGGAGGTTACTCAATTCGACCGTATATTATTTTTATATATATATATTATGTCGATATAATTGAAGTCTGTTATTGGTTATAGTTCGTTTGCCTGCAAACACAATTATTTTATAACAAGCAAATATATAGAAAACAAAGATAAAAATGACGCATAACGACTTACGTATTTAGTATAATTAATGACATCTGCGAAATTCAAAACTGCTATTATGTGGTAAAATAAGCTTTATAATAAAGTAATACTCACAGTAGTGTAAATAAAGATAATTATCATAATCAATGTTGAAACATGTACTTTAATTTGATAATAATATCAGTATAGAAACAAGCGTTTAGAATTGTTAGGATACATCATCATCACTGTCATTCTCGTTGTTTACTTGAAGATTCATTTAAGTAAATAGTGATTGGTGTGTTTGGTTTTATGCGTCTTTATTTACAGAAATTATTTACCTACATTTACATGAGACACATGTCAACAATAGTTTACATTGTGAGCGTTGACTTTATAGCTACGTGCAAATATTAGATATAAAATTTCATTATTTTTGTACACTTCCTGTATATGTAATACAATTGTGACTGTTGATGTCTGTAGATGAGAGATATTTAGGAAAAATGAAGTCATAGAGTAGGGGTGTAAATGGTCTATAAAAGTAATAGAAGCCGAAATAATTGTTTTTAGCATTTTTGATTATCTATCTGCCTGCATGTTCGTTCCCGCATCGTGCAAATTTCCATTATTCTGCATCTTGATACTCCATTTAGTGAAAGGGTTTTATTAAGTATTCTATAAACAATTGTAAGGAAATTGTAACACAGTCGTTTTGTAAATATATAACGCGAAAAATTGTTAAGTTATAAATTCAGCAAATGTTAAATAAAACCGTTGTTGCGTTCAAATGAAATTTCTATATTCTAATGCCCGTTTGCGTTTTACTAGAACTTTTTACTAGCTTCAGTTTTCGCTTTAAGTCATGTAGTAGGTAATGCTGCTTCATGGCAGGAAAATGACTCAATTACTGTTTAACTACAAACAGTTTAAACCCTACCTACTCAAATGACAGGTTCACGTTGCAAATAGTCGCCATCAGAGGCACGCGTATGCGCAAGAAATGCATATATAACAGAAGATCTAAAATCATTTCTTCAATAGGCCAACGTTTCTCTATGTTATGGAGCAGATGAATCTCTTTTCAGAGCCCGCGACGTCTTTTGCAGCTTGGTGTCACTTCTGTCGCTAATTGAGAACGCTACACTAGAGGCGGCACCAAGGCACAAAGTTTGATGTTATGAGTGAAACAATAATTTCTCAAATAAATGATTCTTTACCGTTAAATTTTTAATTAGATATTATATGCCATAATATATAAGATCTACTGTTGAATAAAGTCTATATAAATTATATCAATTAAAGGGAATTTTGAAAAAAATATTACTCAAATCTCTGCAGATATATAAAAAGTCAAAAACTAAGTTTGTTAATATACTTTTCAATAAAGCAAGTTGTTCATTTAAACATCAGCATTTTAGGAGTAAAAAATCTTAGAAATTCATATTACATCGAAGTTACATCATTACTACATAATTTCTTCAACTAGTAGTCGCCCAGTGGTCGAAATTCGACTATAATTAAAAATTTAAATTAAAATAAAATCCAAAATAATGAAATATTATAAAAGTAAAGAACTTTTTAAAAAAAATTCAATTTGACTTCAGACTTTGACAATCAACAAAATAGTATGTATAATATGAGCGTGTGTGTCAAATACATGGTAGTGTGTATAATGTCTGTTTTATTGATTTCATATATATTTATGCACTATTTAAAAAAAAATAGTATTCTGTACTTCTTCTTTATATTAACTATAATTATACGAAATTTCATACTTCTCCGTCCACACAATTTTCGTAAAAAGAGGTACAAAGTTTTTGCTTCACGTATTAATATTATTAAATGGTAAAATACACTAATTCACTCTTAAACTAGATTGAGTTTTTTACGTTTAAGTAGGTAATAAACAAGTAGTGTGTTTATACTTGATCTTAAATGATCTCTGCCGACGCTCTTAGCACTTTAATTTTAACAACTTTAACGTTGCAAATGTTGACCGACACATTTTATTAGCATTCAAAATTCTGCTTGTAACTATTCTACGCCAAAACGCCTATAAGAGTCGGATATAGTATCTGCTGAACGCTGACGCATTAAACTCAACAATGTATTTATTAGTACAGTCATATATAATTTGTTTGCTTACTGCGTGTAATTTTAAATAGAAAAAACACTTAATACTTTGTTTGAGGGTAGATTAAGATTACCGCCAATGATGCAACATGCAACTAAGTAATAATATTTGAATGTGAGTAATCCACGTGTAAAACTGCTTTAATGTATATAATTAAAATGTCATGACAGAGATACATATGAACTTATCATATCTTTGTGTACATATTGCTAATTATTATGAATCATTAACGGATTGTTTACGAGCTATGTTTAGAATCAGCTGTTTGTTATCACGTAATTTATGCTTTGAACTTTATTAATCTGAGTAAGTGCTCCACATTATTGACGACTCATTTAAAATATAATTATTAATAATAATAACAGTGGAAAATTAGTATCTACTTTTGTTTTTCTTTGTTAGTTTATACTTTCTTATCCCTAATTCTAATTTAGTTAATGAAAAAAAAATGTGGTGTCATGGGACACCAGGTAGGAACGAATTTCCTTCGGATAGTATAAAAGCAACACAATTTGAAAAAAAAAAAATGTTGAATTATATATATATTCTAGTTCTTGATTTTTTTTTAATTTTGTTGATTGGTTTTTAATTAAGTACATAAAAGTATTTAGGAAATTTAGTATTTTAGAAAATAACAAATACCATAAAATGAAACAAATCAAAGAAAATAATAATAATTCAAACTATTAAGTGAAATAAAAAAAACATATGTCTTTATTTATTTTTGTCGACAGTATAAATTGAATTTTGAATTTCCGGTTCCGGTAGCAAAAGCGTAACACCCGTGCTAGTAATCTTCGTGAATAAAATTTAAAATCAGTATAAATAAGTGGCTACACAACAAATTATATACACATTTGTGAACACCAATGTACAAGAACTTTGAACAGAATAACAATCACAGTGAAAATCTGCACAAGTGCTAAAGATTTTATGGAAAATATTCGGCAGTATAACCTAAAAGTGCATGTCATCGGAAACTGTGAAACGTTCGTTCACCACCATATTATATTATCATATTACCCTCCAATTACTCAACAACAGTACCAACATAACAAACGACATTCAACTGTCAACGTCATTGACATTTGGCATATTGACAACGTCAACGTATCATAAACAATCATTGGAACAAGTGTTGCCATCGCAAGCTAAAAAATTTCCCACATTAATTTTAAAAATGAATATAGACATGGATTTGCTTTTATCAAAATTAGATGAAAAACTACAGCACCAAACTTTAAATATTACTGCAGCTATAACTAAAACTGTTATGGATGCATTGGAAGAAAAAATAGCTCCAATTATTGAGGAAAACAAAAACTTGAAAACAAAAATGATCAAATTAGAACAAAAACTAAATTTCATGGAGAAAGAAAAGCGAAAGTTTAATCTTATTTTTTTTTTTTTATTTTTTTTTTTTTTATTTTTTTTTTTTGGTACTGAAGAGAATGGTAAACGCGAAGCAGAACTTGTAGACTACATAAAAGAATTGATCCTGGAAACAGGTACATATATAGACAGCCAGGAAATAAGCAATATTTACCGTATAAAAACATCTAAGCCATCAACAAGCCAACCGGTAGTCATCACTCTTTCTACTATATGGAAAAAGCATCTTATTTTGAAGAATAAAAAGAAACTACCCCCTGGCATCTACATCAAGGAGGACTATCCTAAAGATATTGTCGAAATACGTAAAAAACTACAGCCAAGAGTAGATGAAGAAATAAAGAAGGGCAATATTGCCTTCATAAAATACGATAAATTAGTAACGAAAAATCTAAATGAAAGTAATCGCGAGAAGAGAAAGAGGGAACAAAGTAAATCGCCGCGTACATCTACTCAAAAGAAATTAAATACTAACAAAAATGTTGAAGAAACAAACAACAAAACACTTACAAAGCAAGTAATCAAACCAAATATATTAAACTACTTAGCACGTGAAAGATCATCTTCTTTATCAGAAATATCAAAAAACAACTAAATGCCCCCGACAACCGGAGTTTGAATTTGAATAGCAAAAACACTCAACAAAAACAAACAAGAAAAAATTACACCCCAAGCCGGCTGGTCACCGTGGGGGCAAGAGACCAAAACCCTCCCGTTCAAACACTCCATATTTGTACACTAAATACAAGATCACTTTTATCAACAGAAAGGCTTTTAGAATTAAAAGAAAGCTTGTCAAATATTAAGTACGATGTTGTTGGTCTTTCGGAAGTAAGAAGAACAGGCTATGCCATACTAGAACAAGAAGATCATATTTTCTGTTATTATGGAGAAACCAAGGGTCTGCACGGGGTTGGCTTCCTAATAAAAAAGAACTTGAAAGAAAATATAGAGAGCTTTATTGGAGTAACTGAAAGAATCGCCATCCTCAACCTCAAATTTGGCAACACATCACTCACTATTGTCCAGGTATATGCTCCAACTATTGACGCTAGTGACTATGACATAGAAAGTTTCTACGAAAAATTACAAGAAGTTAAAGAACTCAATGGTAAAAACCTCATACTAATGGGCGATTTTAACGCGCGCATTGGTCAACGTCTTCCGAGCGAAGAACATGTACTTGGGCCATACTGCTATGAAAAAAGGGACAAACGAGGTGAAAGACTGCTCCAATTCGCCCTGGAAAACAATCTTACTATCATGAACAGTATATTTAAAAAGAATGTCAGCAGCTTGTGGACCTGGTGCTCACCAAAAAAGAATAAAAGTCAAATAGATTACATCTTAACAGATAATAGAAAATATTTTACAAATATAGATATTATTAAACAGTTCACCTTCTCTACTGATCATAGATTGATTAGAAGCACTATACTCATAACAAAAATTAGAAAAAGTAGAGCTACCTTCAACAAGATAACATCAAAAATCGGCACACAAGAAAATCAACTCCAATATATAGAAGCTTTGAAGGAAAATTTAAATAAGTCTGATATATCCGAAGAACATAACATCGAATGTTATAATTCAAAACTCAAAACAATGATTATAAAAAGCCTTAACTCTGTAAAAAACATAAAAAATAAGAAGAAATACTCGATCTCAAACTCAATTAAACTCATGATACTAAGAAGAAGTGAATTACAACATAAGAAACCCCTTAACTTAGAAGAAAAACAGGAATTAAGAAAGCTATACAAATCTATTGGTAGACAAATAAAAAAAGAATACAAAGAACATAAACTGGAGGTAATAAAAAGACACTTGAATACTGCAAGAAGCCTGAAAAAGGGATTAAAAGAAATATACACTGCAAAGAACTGGATACCACATCTAAATAAAAACTCTATCAAATATTATTCAAGATCAGAAATAATAAACATATGTACAGAATTCTACCGGTCACTCTATACGCAAAAAACACATATACCAAATCAGAGCCCTTCTATTCCCACCATCAATCATCAAGATTCTACATTATTAGAGAGATTTACAGAACAAGAAATACTTTCTAGAATCGAAAAACTTAAAACAGATAAAATTAATGGACCAGATGGCATACCAAATGAAGCCTTAAAATCAGCCAAATATGTACTAATTACTTACATAACTAACCTCTTCAACAAAATACTGGACAATAGACAAATACCAATAGAGTGGGCACAATCTGATATCATACTTTTATACAAAAAAGGCGACCCTGCTGACGTTGGCAATTACCGCCCCATTAGTCTCCAGCCAAATATGTACAAACTATTTGCCTCGTGTCTCGAAAAACGCCTAGAACCCTATACTGAAGACTACCAGCCAGTTGAGCAAGCAGGTTTTAGAAAAGGCTACTCAACAGTTGACCATATATATAGCCTTGAACAAATTATTGAGAAATATGAAGATCAACAATCTCCACTTTACCTGGCCTTCATAGATTATGCTAAAGCGTTCGATTCAATCTCTCATGAAAGCATATGGAAAGCTTTAGAGGACTGTAACATACCAAATGAAACCATAGAGCTTATAAAAGACATCTACAAGAAAAGTACAAGCAGAGTCAGACTAGAGAGAAAAGGTCCGGAAATAAAAATATGCAGAGGAGTAAGACAAGGGGATCCGCTGTCACCTAGACTGTTTATTACTGTTCTTCAATATGTCATGAAAAGCCTAAAATGGTCTGAAAAAGGAATTTTCATACACGGAAAATATCTGAATAATCTCAGATTTGCTGATGACATAGTAATATTCTCAGAAACACCAAAACAATTACAAAAAATGATTAACGACCTCAACAATGTCAGTAGAAACATAGGCTTAGAACTAAATATTACTAAAACTAAGGTCATGACAAATAAAGTTAAACACCCAATTATAGTCGATGGTAGCCTCCTAGAATATGTACACGAATACATCTACCTCGGCAAACAAATTTCCTTTAGAAGATCTAGACATATGGATGAATTAAACAGACGCATAAACTTAACATGGAAAAAATTTTGGAGCTATAAAGAAATACTAAAGTCACGTCTACCAATCAACCTAAAATCTTTTGTTTTGGACTCCAGTCTACTACCCTGCCTATCATATGCGTGCCAAACATGGATCTATAACAAGAAAACCGAAAGGAAAATCCAAACCTGCCAAAGAGCAATGGAAAGGAGTATTCTGAACCTAAAACGCATAGACAAGCAAAGAAACATAGCTATAAGAAAACAAACAAAGGTAATGGATGCTCTAAACCACTGCAAAAAACTTAAGTGGAGATGGGCAGGCCACGTAGCACGTATGAATTCAGATAGATGGTCTAACAAAGTAACTCATTGGCCAGGCCCGTTTGGAAAAAGGAAACAGGGTAGGCCCCCTGATAAGTGGCTTGATGAAATTAAAAAGATAGCAGGAGAAAATTGGACGTCAAAAGCCAAAGATAGAAAACTTTGGAGTGAAATGGAGGAGGCCTTTACTCGAAAAGAGGTCCTTAAAAGAGAAACAATAACTACATTTGCATGATTTACTCACAAAATTATTTATTGTATTTTAAGGATAAATAAATGGCTTAATAATAATAATAATAATAAAAATACATAAATAATTTTAAAAAAGTTTACTAGTAATATTTTAGTTTTACAAACGTCATATTATACAGTCGTGTGACTGATATTACGTTACTTCCGATATATATTTTTCTTACGGTTTTAGTATCACATTTTTTTCAGTTCGGTCACCTAGCCAAATGTCAAGCCTGCCGTAAGGAACTTCGTTCCAAAAAGCTTAATCTGATTTTAGATAATTGACTTAGCGTTGTCGTGTTGCTATCTTATTATAGGTATGAAATATACAAATTACATTCAAATAAAAGCATATGCCACCGTGACTTTTAGCGTAGTGTAGTTAATTTAGTGTTGGTTTTTGTAACAAGCCGAGTTGTGCCAGATGGTTGTTGCCTTGTGTCGCTCGCATGCCGTATGGCGGCACCAGGCTTTGGAGTCTGGCAATTTCTCTGTCTATCTCAGATAATCTGGTGTGCGTCTGTTGTAAACAGTTTGAAGCCTACATTAAAATACGAATGAATAATACATCAACAAAAAAAGAAATAAACAGAATAGTTTCCTGCTTTAAGTATTTTTTTAACTGATTTTACAATATTTCCTTAAATTGAGATATTCGTATTTTATGATTATATTTAATAAATGTAGTTTATTTAACTATGTAATGGCTTACTTTTATTTGTTTAATAGAAAATTATATTGAAAAAGTAATTTCTTTAGTACAATACGGATATAATTAATAAAAACACTCGTTAGTAAATAAAAATGATTCCTGTTTAAAAGTTATAAAACTTTATCGTTCCTTTTCTATTTCTTTAAAATCCGTACAACCAATAAACAAACATGTTTTGTAATTTATGTATGTCTAAGAACCAAAAGGTCTTCGCATAAGACGTTCAGATTATATACGTCATTCTAATCTCTGAACACGTGGATTCATGCAATGCGTTGAAAAAGTGCTTATTCAGTTCTGTACGTTGTAAGTTTCAAAGCAGAGTCCGTTTTTTGCCGGTTCCCATGAACCCTGCGACAATGGAGGCGACCTCGATGAAAGACTTTAACGAAGATCCACGCAAGAATAAATATTACAACAATAGGGTAGCTTCTTTGACTTTAGTTCGCGTGAGTGTAGATGGAATGATACGACTTGATACTTTTAAAGTATTTCGTATTCACAGTTATTCGGTTTTATGTGAAAATATTTTGATATTCTTAATTCGTTTTTATTGACTACATTAATAAATGGATAATAAGTTATATTAAAACTGAAAATATCTTTTTTAGTTTAAAGTAACATAAAGTCTACTTATTAGCTTAATTAAAATGTATTGTATGTAAAAACTTATAAGTATGTGTATTAAATATAATTTGTAAGCATCCGCAATAATTTTCACTATTGTGTTAAAATAGCAATAAACTCGTCGTTCCATGAATGAAGTAATAATAAAGCAAAAAAAAAAAATCTTTTTGACGATTAGAAAAGTATGAAGATTATGTATTCCTGCTGCAATACCCAAAACAACAAAAGATATAGTGGTTTCTAACGGACTTTTTGATGCATCGATCAAGATTTTTTCCTTATGTACTGTATAAAGATTTTAAATGCATTTTGTAATCCAAATTATATATTCCCACGCCTTACTATGATTTTACAAAGGCAAATTGCTAATTTTAGTAATAAATTATTTACAATAAATTAATGGTAATTTTACTATACGTCTTATAAATAATTGTGTTTGGCTCGCAAACGAAAAAAAAACCGACTTCAATTACATCGACAAGTAATACAACGTAGATCGACGAAAAAGTAGTCAAGCAACTACGCGTTATCAAAGATTACTCAAAAAGTAGTTATCAGATCTCGATAAAATTTATATGTAACCACATGATAAACATCAGCTTTCGATTAAATTAAAAATTATTAAAAGCGGTACACCCAGTAAAAAGTTATTGTGGATTTTCGAGAGTTTCCCTCGATTCCTCTGGGATCCCATCATCAGATCCTGGTTTCCTTATCATGGTACCAAGCTAGGGATATTTCCTTTCCAACATAAAAAGAATTATCAAAATCGGTACATCCAGTAGAAAGTTATGCGGTATAATACAACGTAGGTCGATGAAAAAAGCGTCAAGTAAAAATACATTATTAGATATAACTCGAAAAGTAGTTGTTAGATCTCAAATAAATTTAAATGGGACCAATTGGCACACACCACCTTTCGATTAAAACAAAATTTGTCGAAATCTGTCTGCCCGGTCAAAAGTTCTGATGTAAAATACATAAAAAAAAAAAAAAAAAAAAATACAGTCGAATTGAGAACCTCCTCCTTTTTTGGAAGTCGGTTAAAAATAAAAAGATTTGTAAATAAAGATATAAGAACATGATACGTTAATGATGCATTTTAAAAAGCTTAAAGAAGCTAATCAGCTAACACTTTATTTGAAGAGCTAGTACTTATGTTTTCAAGCGCTTGGTTTTTAATGACGGTAGCAAACACACTACCCCTTAGGGATTTTTTTCATGTAAACAAAAAATACGTTTAAGACAACTATAATACTTTTAAAACTACTTTATAAATTGTAATAGTAAAAACTGCTCCCTTACACCTTACCAAGTTAGGTGGTAAAAGGAAAGGTACCTGTACCTTTCAACATACATGATGTTTTCTATGTGAGAAAATAACACTTACTTCCAATATATATGTTTAAAAAAAAAATACTTTGCGAGCTTAGTAAAAAAAAAAAAAAAAAAGATTTAAACAACATTTACATTATAGTTAAATATTTATTTTAATTGTTTTAATATTACGGGATATGACTTTTAAAGCAGATGGTGGTATGTAGAAAATAAGAATGTAATGTGCTTGCTACCTGCTAATCCATAGAAAAACAACGTGTTAAATTAAAATCAGAATAAAAATTTATCGCAATCATGAGAGACCTTTACTTGGGTTTAATTAATTAATAATTTATTCCAATTACTGAGGATATGCTAATAGTAAATTTAAATAATTCACCGTTTTATTAAAATTTATTATCATTAATAAAAAATATTTCCACAGTGCTTCGTAATTGAAACTGCAATTTATACATTTGTTAGAAGAAAGTTATCTTTTTAATAATTATTAATAATTATTTACTTATTAACAATAATTTAGTTATTAATAATTATATACTTTTTAATAATTATTTAATTTAGTATAAAATGTTTGTGTATGTGGTTGTACATTTACTTGACCTTAATTTAAAAAAAAATTAAGGTATATAAAATACGAAGTGTTTTAACGATTATTTTGTTTGTATTTTGTGTTTCCGTTGGGTTTTAACTATATATTGACATTTTACTGTATATTGAGATTTGTACTTATATTTGACCCTGATTTTTGCTCCAGGAATTCAATTCCCGCCGAGTTTAGATTCATTTAAATTTGTATTTTTTTAGCTGAAATTTGTTTTCATTTCGAAATTTTACAATATTTACAATTCACAACTTAATAACTAAATGTTTACACGGTTACGGTATAAATCATACGTATTACTTACGTGGCTTAATTGGCTGTCACTGAGAGGCATTAAGGTTGCATATTTTCTTTATTATTATTACTACAACCAGATGAGTGTATGTGTAGATTAAATATATTTATTTATTTATTTACCTGGTTGACCTTATTGGAAATGGAGAATTTAGTTCGCTCACGTGTGTCTAAAACACTAATCATAGGGAACGGTGCCTGACGAATGAAGCGGAAAATATTTAAATGGAAGCCAAAATAGCGTGCAACGTTGAACCCGTAAAATATGACGATATTTTGACGAAGGGAAAAAAATTAAAGAAATTAAAATTCTTAACGCTCCCGGAAACCGGACGCATGCGCAACTTATGTTATTAAACTCTAAAATCGATAAAAATTTTCGCGGGTAAGTAGAAATTAGTAAAAATAAAGACGAGTAGTAGGAGTTACTTATAAAATAAGCCGAGGAAAAAATCGTTTCGTATTTTCTACTAAAAAGTGGCATTAAAATCTTTTTGGTTGTATTGTTTGTAACTGCCTGGTTGTGACATCAGGAAAAGGTGACATTTTAAAAATGAAATTATTATAAATTTAGTAGTAGTAATTAAAAACAGTTTCCCGCCACTTTTAATTTGTTTTTCTGTCCGTTAAAATGAGTGAATCCAACGGAGAAAATTGGTACATTTTAAAGCTTTACTTTAATAAAAGGGAAAAGCGACTCAAGTTGCGAAAAAAAAAATTGTGACGTTTATGGACCTAATGCATTGTCAGTAAGTGTAGTGTAAAATTGGTTTGAGCGTTTTTAATCAGGAAATTTTGATGTCAAAGATGCATTTCAAAGAATTATTTTGTAAAGTGAACATCAGGAGGAGACTGTCAAAATTAAATGTCGCGGTTTTTTAATGGGAAGTCCTAAGATTTCTACAGCAACGGAATCCTTTTATTACCAAATTATCGAAAAAAATAGTATATATTATAATTATTGTAAATAAATTTTGTACAATCATACCTTGAAAATCTATATAAAAGACAAATAAACTTTTTCACCGACCTAATATTATTTATGTCTGTCTACACATGAAAATAATTTTTTCTTTCTCTCAAAATAAGCTGATAGTAATCAAGCAATCTTATATCTTGTAAATGATCAGGTAACCATAAATATTTATTATTAAAAATAATCAAGACAGTTCGTTCGTTAGAGGAGCAACCTTAGAATAGATGAGAATAACAGATGTAGAAGCATAATACTGTTTAAGTTAATAATTTAACGTTGATTTGCCACAAAAAAAAAAAAAAACTTTATAAATCCGTAATTACTTCAAGAATTTTAGATTTACTATACTTTTTTTATTTATTTCCTTTTACAAATTAAGCAAATTTATTAACATCAAAAGCAAGTTCGGAAACCCATTCCAAAAATGCCCCTATTCTTTTCACCTCCCTTGAAATCTGGTATTTTTTAGAGTAACGGCGGCGCATTACAATCATAATGGCGCCTACCGTTAACGGTCCAATCTCTGGGACCAGTGTCACGAAATAGAAAACTTTAATTTGTAGTTTAATTTACTACATCAATTTGAAAATATATGTTGATAATGTAAACAATAAAGAAATAGTTATTAATTAATCAACAGTTTGATATAGTGATTTATATCAAAACAGTTTACACTCTCGTGGATGTTTATTTTATATTTATGATTTTTTGTATAAAAGTAAATCTGATTTATGTCTACTTATTATCCACTCATGACAAACCAACAAGAAATTTATTAAAAAGAAATTTAAGCAACCAGTTAAGTTTAATCTTAACTGGTAGTAAGTCAATGCAGTGTAACAGGCTCGGCGGCTTTTTTAACCCAAAGCTTTTTAAGTAGGTCACTTAATGTTCAACAATTTGGCTGCATTAGCATAGGGGTTTGTTTCAAGGGGTTGCTATTCAGGAGATGTGTCGTTAAAGCGTGATTAAGATTATCGAATGACTAAAATTAGATGAAAATTTATATATAGCTATTATTGGAAGGTCGCGTTATAAATTAAACAGTGTGGTGTCGATAAAAGCATTTTATTTATTGTATTTAAAATTACTATCTAACATCACATTCCTTTTAGTTGAAGGCACAGTATTAAGTTATTATCATAATTTGTATTTTTATTAGGTGCCCTATTTGACCTTTATGTACATTATAAAATAATGAAATAACTTATGATTAAGTGTCATAAAATAACACGTGATCATATATATAAGATTAAATTAGAATAAAATAAAGTTAAAAGTTACTGCGGCAATTATTTTAACTAAAATATTATATGGAACGTATTACTTAAGGTACCTACCGCTGTTTAAATTGTAAAAACATTTAATTTAATTATTAATAAGTTATTCAATACTAAAAAATTAAATATCTAACTCTATATTTTTTAGTTAACGCTATGTCGAGTGACCGTTACAGAACACCTTGCGCCCCCGTCAAGTACACTCTTTGGCAACAACAGCTGTATGTTTTTTTTTTTGTTATTAAATAATTGCAATATATGTATTTACATTGAGAATAATTTCTTTAGGGAAATTTTTCTAATCATTAAATACTATTAAACTAATTGTTGATTTTAGACAGCACACGAGTTTGTCTTGTTTTTTCTTGCCACCATTTAAGGGTTTCTTCGAATTGCTCACGATCTTCAGGAGTTACTTGGATCTCTGGAAGTTCCTTCTTTAAATCCACGTCATTATAAGGCTCGTTATCGAGGTACGTATTTGTTTCTTCTTTGAATTTGAACTGATTGTTCGATAGAATTAAATCTGGATTAATGGCATCTAGATGCATTTCAGATTCTTCGTCAAAATTTGAATTGATCTGTTGATGGATATTTTCTGCATATTTTACTTCAAAATCTCCTTCACCTATAGGAGCATCCGCTTCATTACTGAAAGTTTGTTCAGGGATCACCGTAAACTGTTCTGCTGAGTTGGGAAAAGGAAAATGAGTCTCCAATACATGCGAATTCATTTCATCTTGGGCCAGAAGATCTGGCGAAGGGGTTAGTGGTTGCCCAGTACCATCTTCTTCTTCGTACAAATGAGGTGTAGACACTAGCTGAAAGGTTTCGGAAGCTTGTAAGTCAATGTATTGCTGTGGTGGCATCTGGTGCAACGAACCGTCTATTTCATCTTCATCAACATCTTCATCATCCAAAGCTGGCGAGTTCAACGAATAGTAACTTCTTTCTTGACTATTATCTCTAGGAGATGACGATGCAGGTGAAGGGAAAGATTCAATAGATGGCCGTGACAAATTTTCTTTGTCAGCATGACCAATGTTGAGAAGACTTTCTAGATTTCGAATATATTCTACTGCCATACGAAGAGTTTCAACTTTGCTTAATTTCTTGTTTGGTCCTCGATTAGAATTAGCATTTTCAAAAGCAGCAGCGACTTCTTCTGGTATGTGACGACGCAAAGCAGCAAATCCGTCATTCACTTGACGCACTCTATTCCGTTCCCGCGCATTTCTTCGCGCCACTGCTAAAGGTGTCGGGGTTCGTGAAGACTCCTCGAGAGAATTTTCACGTAGACGGGGTCTTTTTGCGAAAACATTTGAATTCACAGGTTCGTTAGCACGCACTAATGATGTAACTGAAACTGTATTTTGTGGCGAATGAACTTTTGATTTCTTTCTCACTATAATGATTTCACGTTTTATATTGATCGCATCGTTATTATTTATATTGACAGAATTATTCACGGACTCCTGCAACACCTGCGCCTTTAGCGGCGAGTTACGGAAAACGACAACACCGATAGAACTCATTATGAAAGGATAGTCGGTTTTTTCAACATGTTATAACTGTTTGTTTTTCATTAGTTCCGGTTCAAAAATTAGATGAAATCACGTAGCTAGTTGAGCTAGACTATTACACGTGGCTATCCTTGAATTTAGATGGCGTCAGAGCGCCGGTCGCGGCAGGAATGGCGCGTGCCGTGCAGCCGCACCTGGGGTGGCTCGCGGCTCGCGGGGGGATTAACAGGGGTTGTACTTACGTGTACTAGTTGCACACATGTCTTTCAAAGAATGGAATGGAGTAGCACAATTTGCAACTTTGTTTTTAATTTTTGTTATTTAATCTCAGACGTTTTAAAACTCCGTTTAGTTTTAGTACATTTTGCTTTTGTTTTATTCCTACTGTATTTTTTTTAAATAAATTTCAATGAATTATACTTTTGATATTAAATATTAGTTAATTTTCAAATAATTATTATTATAGGTACTATTAGACATAAATTATCATTAGGTTTTTTTTTCATATAGGTCAAAATGTAAAATGTTTAATAGTTTACTTATGGTATATATAATTTTAGCACAAACAGTTTTTTGTAGTAGTTGTAGATTTGTGGTTATTTCATCAAAAATGATTTAGAAACTATAAACAATTTAACGAAGCTCTACTCCACTTACAACTAATGACAATAATTTCGTGGGGTGTCGCACCCAACTACCTTGTTTGTGTATGCGTGTATGTAGCACGCACACATCCCTTATTTAGATGAAATATTTATAGATATATATACATATATGTGAAATAACGGGCTCAAACCGTTCGCGTGTAGTAATGGAATTTCGAATGCGCTGGCGCAGGGGATGCTTGATACAATTGGAATAAATTATTACGTTGAGAGCAATATTTTGATAATCTAAAAATTCAAGATATTTCATAATTATAATATTATTTGAAATATTTAGGATTTTGTCCGTTTTTATTTATTTTTTTCTTAATCAATGTTTAAATTTCAGCACTGTAAAAATTAAGCTGTTTACAATGATTGATGATGATTTTTTTATCGTTGATTCTGGTCAATTAAACTAGTAGATTGTCACGTGTTTTATTTTAACGGAAACGTCTTGTTAGCGGATTACTTGAGCGAATTAAGACATAGAAATTATTAATTAATGTAAATTTTACTAGATGTTTCGTTGATAATGTAGGTGGACACACACACAAACAACTTTTGTACATACACGTTCGCCTACGCCAGCTGCCTGTCTGCTTTTATGCTTTGTATTGTGGCACGCGCCAGTTTTCTATGACTATTATTCACTATCGTAATCTATAAAACTAGTTATAATTATGTCGTCTATTCAAATACCGCTTCTATTTACTAAGGTACTAGGTTCCTTTATCCATTAACCAATTTTGAAAGTGCGAATTACATTTAATGTTATATGTGAGGGTGAGATAAAATAATTGCAGTGAATCGGTAATAAAAACATTTTTATTATTATAAGACAAGCGCCTGAGTCTCTCTAGCAGCAATGTTTTAAGATGTTAAATGATCCGATAGAGCCTTTAAGGCGTATAGTATTAGTGCCTACAGGAGCTAAGTCACTTGCATTGACTTTATTTATATATTACACAAACATATACCCTTATCATATATATATAGTAACTAGTACTTTAGCATACTTGTATTCTATTTTTGCATACTTATATAATATAACTATCCCGTTGGCGCAGTTTGTGGTCGCCCCGCTTTTTGCTCCGGGTGTTGTTGGTTCGTATTAGGTACTACTCCTCGATGTAATTTGAAGTTGGTTTTTATTTCGTTTGCGAGTAAACACAATGAAATATTACTTAAAATTTAATAATAAAAAAACAACCCAAAAACAATTTCTTAAATCTGTCTAAATTTGATTATTATTTATGTTATTTATAAAATGCATACAAACGTATATTTATATATGTATATTATTACGGCTCACCCTTGAACCAGTATGAACCAAAATTTATGACCTGAATGTACTAACCGCTACATAAGGAGATTTTGTTGGGATAAAATATATTTAATTCTTATATAATTTTTTAATTTTGCTTAGAACAGGTAATTAAAATATAAAAAAACTGCATAATTAATCGATCGCAAATTTTTAAATATAAGCAAATTACAATAATTAGTAATTTATACTAAGAATTTATAATAGAAAAAGAAAAAAGGTACCCGCAGTAGGTACACATACATATATAAGGTAGGTAAAGTAGTTAGTAGGTATATAAGGTAGGTAATAAACGGAAACATAAATACACCTACAATGTATTTACACATTTTTCAAAGTAGATAAATTTCATCTATAAATTTGGTACATTAGGTATTCTAAACCAATTTAACTAATGTTTTCAAAATTAAATCAAATATTATCATCAAACTAGCGATACGCCGCGGCTTAGCACGGGTGTAATACTGATTACTAAGTATAAAATATAAAATAAATATAATATAAAATAAAAGTAATAAAAAATAAATATACTATAAAATAAATATAATATATAATATATGTGCAAAAAAATGTCTTAATTTTCGACATCCCATTAGAAACCTCTAAAACTATCAGTGTTCCTCTACTACATTATGCATATATTATATGTACATATAAATCTTCCCCTGGAATCACTTTATTTACTAAAGAAAATCGTATCAAAATTCGTTGCGTAGTTTTAAAGATCTAAACATACAGACAGCGGGAAGCGACTTTGTTTTATACTATGTAGTGATATAATAAAAACACTAAAACAATAAATTTATTTAATGTCATTTTGATATGTTAAGTCCGATCAAATATCATTTTGAGGATTGCCTACTAGTGTTAAAAATATTTAAATTTTAGAGTTGCATGAAATCTTTTATTAATAATAATATAAACATATTAACAAAATAAATTCGAAATCTAAATAAAGGATTACTTTTATTTTGATAACTAACTGTGCCTACAACTTTGTCCGCGTGGCATAGTGACTTTGGACAGCATTTTTTGGATATATCTTTAGGTTTATTTTGGATTATAAATACCGTCGTCGTATTATTTGAATTAGCATAGCTTTTTTATTTATGAACCGATTGACAGAAACAAACTCTAAATGTTAAGTGAAGTTTAGCACAATATATTAGTGATCACCTAAATCTCTAAGCCGTTTCTGAGATTAGCGTGCACAAACATTATATTTACATTTTATTATATGTATTGAATGATATCTACTGATAATCCATATGTAATTTAAGCATAATGCGAATAAAATTGGATTAGTTATTATGGTTTTAAAACGACTATCGCCTGACTTTAAAGAGGGAAGTCCTCCTTATACTCTAAAAGTGCATCCTGTAACTCAAGATGTAATTTTTTCGCTCACAATCCGCTCAGTAAGGTGAGTCCCACCATCTTGCGAACATGTGGGTCCCGTACACGAGGGATTAGATCTATATTTAGTTAAACCATATGTAAAATAAAATTAATAGCCTCGTAGAGGAAGGTGTAGCAAATCAGTTTTGAAAGTGCATGTGAGTTGGAAATGCTGTCAAAATAATGTAACCCTTTCTACCTTCTTTTTTCTTGCATACTTATTAGTTATTTCATAGCCTTGTCATGACTGTATATTTAGCAAACTTTAATAAAATACAATTTTATAAAAGTATTAAAACTATATGTTAAATATGTGTTTATAGACAGATTTCATTATTATTAATAATATACTAGCTGTGCCCGCGATTTCGTCCGGGATGAATTTAACAATAGGTTATTGTTCAGTTTGCAGAGTTATAAAATAAATAAATTTCTAAATTAAAAGTAGCGTAAGTTACTTCTTATTACATCAGCTATCTGCTAGTGGAAGTCCCGTAAAAATCGGTCCAGCCGTTTCAGAGATTAGGCGGAACAAACAGACAGACAGATAAACAAAATTAAAAAAAATGTTATTTTGGTATATGTACCGTGTATACCATCCATATGCATTTAGTAAAAAGCGGTTATTTTAATATTACAAACAGACACTCTTATTTTATTTATTTGTATGGATTATTAAATTTATTTTAGCGGTATGCAACATTTAATATTGATAACTTTAATATTTTAAACTAGTTTCTAATTTAGTATCCAAAATTAAACATATATATAATATAGTATAATAAATATTTTTTTAATAGTCATAAATATTTTCATTTGTTTGTAATTCAAAACAGAAATAATTTAACATTACACATGTGTTGTTGTACAATAATTCCTACAAATACATCTAACCTGCTATACTTCTAAACAGCTGTATTTTACAAGGGTCCCTCCGACCGAGTTACCTTCAAATGCAATAACCTATCTCAATACAGGTCGCCTTGAAATAGTTTAGCTATTGAGACTTCAGCCAGACGTGCCATTATTTCTTATTAGAATGCAAATAAAAGGGAACCTTCAACTTGGGAATAAAATAAGCTAAGGTCAGTAGCACAAAGCAGGTATAATGTATACTGCATCTAGAGGACTAGACTGTAATGATTGTTCATTCGGTTGCTATAGGGGAGCTCTAAAGGCTGTGTATCCGGCTTCCTACATTGTTGGTGTGTTTCGGATTATGATTCAGACATGGATTTTTATACAACACGTTCTAAAGCTATTTTATATTTGAGAAATTCGTACAAATAATTTTAGGTACATATTTAGAGCCACATTTGTATTAAATCAAAAATATATTGTTATGCATAGTATTATTAATTTTTCTTATTCTAAGTCTATATTATTTCTTTCTCTTCTCTTTTCTTTTCTTTTTGTGTATTTTATATATATAAGTTTGTTAATTTGTTTTGTCTAGTTACGTTGTATTACTTGTCAATGTAATTGAAGTTGGTTTTTTCTCATTTCTAGCAAACACAGTTATAATCATCATGTAATTTTTGTATTCTGTGCTTTAAATTTTGGAATAGATTTCCGTAACGATATCCCAAAATTTATAGTTTATTGAATTGGGCTTATTGAAAGTAAAAATATCTTACGAATGATTTCCCATGGTTAGCTTCGCGCTCCCTTTCAACATATCTAGAGCAAAAATAACAATAATAACGTCGAATGCGCTTTCAATTTGTGGTCCAGACACAAAACGCTTTTCAAATTCATTGTTTCTCTCCAGACGAACGTTCAGATTCTTGTTCCCTTCCTCGGGGAACTTCTCACTGCGCTCGTTTTCAATGAACTTCTTACATCCTACAAACTTATACTAGTGACTTGGTAATGCTCTTGCTATATAAACTTGTCTCTACAATCCTATAACATAAGAGTGCTTTGCCAATTCATCGAGTAAATGTTGTACCTGGTGAAAGAACAAGATCGAGTCTGGTAGTTGTTAAGTTCAATTATTTAGTATTTTCAATAGAAGAAACCGTTACATGCTGAATGCTTGTTTACGCAACGTACAAATAAAAATTAAAAATTAAAAACTGGAAAACTTTAAAATGTTATTTGTTTGTTTATTTATATTTTAATGCTAATGTTGTTTAAAATTGTACTTTATTCTGAATATAAAGGAAATTATAAGCAAAACTAAAAATATTTAAAATAACGAAGGCTATATCATTATTACGCTTTAATCGTCCAAAAAATATCAGGCCTGGCAGATGTTCGGGCCCGCGCCATCTTAAAAACACAATCAAGTACGTCATATATTTTGTCTTTGTCTACGTGAGCGGTTTCGAGATATACGGAAAGAGAGAAAATATCGATTAGGGGTTGTGACGAGGGTTTTGCCACGTGACCTCAGTTTCGTTCACTCACACATATGCACCGTAGATTCCTCGACTATTTTATTGATATAATGAAAAAAAAACTTACGATTAATGATATTATTTTTACCTTACATTACTTATATGTTTATACATAATCATAGCAACGTTTTTAAAAATCTCCAAGTTTATGTGACGTATGGCAATAATCCAAAATTTATATATGACAACTTCGGAAATATGACCAAATCATTATTATTTTTTGTATTACTTTTAATTTGAAAAAATATCCAAAAAAGAATATATTCGTGTCAACGAACTAAAGTACATGTATTGAAATGACTATAAAATTAAATTTATTCAAACGTATTCGTTACGTCACATTCGTAATGTAAGTGTGAAAAACAAAACAATAATGGACAGACTTAAATATTAAAACATTTAAATTGACAACAGCAAAATGACAATAAGAAGCGGCATTCATAAACAGTCTATTAGTTCAGGGTGATCTTCAATATAATATCGTCAACTCACTGGCTTCCGACAATTTGGATCGTGTAAGAAAAACAAACTACTGGACTCGCGTATCGTGTTACACTACTTAAACTGTCGTCAGACGCCACCCACACAGTGTCGATTTTGTTTTTTACTAGATTTTTTAGACAACAAAATAGATTTCCTGTTAGAAAAACAAACAGAGACGTTTATTGACTCCGGAATTTTTCATTTTAGTATGTCTTGTTACGGATGAATGATGGACTTAGGTCGACTTCACCTTTGACGGATGGCGCTTCCGATCTTTGGAAATTATACATATTAAACATAAATTATCATTATTCTGTGCTAATACTATAGGCTATTATCTTAAAGGATTGCGGATCAGGAAATTTTCATTGTGTGAGGTCTTCACAATCAAAATTTAGGAATATTTGTTTGAATGAGGTTAACTTGGATATCAAATTTATCTGTTCATCAAACTCCATTTAAGAGAAATATATCAACTTCTGTAAAATTTTAGGGTATACATCGGGTTGACGGAGCGTATTCGGTGATCATAATCGAGGTTGGTCTGCGGGAATTGCTTTCATAGTCCAGTAGCCATGGGTTAGACAATAATATATGACTATACGATATCCTATTCCATATCGAAATTTATATACGACAAATAAAATCAAATGTTTGGAAAAATAAATAATTATAAAAAATTATGATTTACATACACACGTCTGTTCCTGGGGTAGCTTAATGTCACTGTTTTAGGTAACAGCCGGCTGATATAGCTACATATTATTACTTCATTTGCAATACATTTATATATGAATAACACACATATAAATAAATTCATATTACACACAGGACGGAAATCGAACCAGTAACCTCTAGAGCAGAGGGCAAATTAATCCTAATAAAAGCCTAATTAATGTCAACTATGCATAAATTAAGAAATCGCATTAATACATTACAAATAATAAAATAAATACGATACTTAAGAATAGATAAATAATAAATAAATATCTTAGAACATTTACAAACAGTCGCCTGTTCCTAACGTTAGCAACTTAATGCTTGTGTTATAGATAAAGAAATATATATAATTACAAATATTACACTCAGTTTCAGGCAGGAATCAAACCCACGACCCGCGAGTAGAAAGCACTATAAACTGCGCTAACGGGCTAGAAAATATATACAGTTAACGCATTTATTACATACTACATACATTGTAAAAAAATATATAATAATATACCTACATATTATTTTTAATCGTACTAAATTGTATAGTGTAATCTTTTTATTTTTTCCCCTATACTAGTTTTTTCCTAATTACTAATGATGTGATGGATGGAAAAAGAGATACTTATCTCTCGCTTTAGAATATTTGACCAAAAATGCACAGGGACCGCAAACAACTACCGTGGACACCGCTTTGATTTACGAGAAATAAAATTTTGGGACGATTTAGCGGCGCAATTAAAATATTTAAAAAACCACCCTCAGTGGGTGGTGGGCGACAGTTCTCACGAGCCTATTAAATATTATTTTATTTATTTTTGTCGTTCTTTTTGTCGACGAATGCTGTCCTCGGATTTATTGTCGTGGACATTTCGGCGTACTTTGATGTGTTTTATGACATGCGTTTCGGTACGGTGGCGCTACGATGTCACTTCCTATACGGAATCGGAATAAATTATTTACGTGCTATTTTTTGCAAACACTAAAACAAAACAACCTTTTTATGCTATTTAATTTATTACCTATCCTTTGTATGAAGATTATTTTTTAATTCTTTATACACTTTGTTCTGCGATGTTCTAAAAATCACCGTTAAGTTGTTATAAGTATATTTCCGTACTGTGCACATTACAGGACGCAGCGGGTATTCTGCAATTATGTTCTGATTTATAAATCGGAAACCGACAAGTTATAATATCATGACAATTAATAGCCCGTTATTCAAAGAAGTAACCCTTTAGAGTCGAGTGGGCCGTTTGTCCAAATGTCAACATTCATAACCGCGCGATGTTATCAACGAGGCACATACGTGTAGTGTCAGTTTTAAAATAAATTCTATTATAAACGGTTTGTGAAATGCGTTGTCAGCATGACGCGCTCGGCGTTTAGTGAAATCAGACTTTTTATTCAACAATAGGCATAATAGTTTTGTCCTCTGACAACGCTGATGAAATGTCTTAGTGAATTCACAGCATGAGGCTCGCGGCCGCTCACTGTTTGGAAGCTGCCACCCGCTTTGAAATGTTGCTCGAAATTAACATATAACATTCATTTTTTAGCTTTGCATTAATTGAATGTCAGTTGAGATAGAACGGATCAAATGAAAATAGCTTATCACTATGGTTCGATGGGGAACGGAGCATGTCATCAGTTACTATGGGTGGGGAGGTCGTTAGCATAAATTGAGCACCAGATAGTACATCAGCGGTACTAGAGCTTTTAAATGAAATGGCAGTGTACATGGAACGTCTGGTACTAATCTATTGCAATAATTTCCGAGGCGTTAAGATGACCCCGGTCGGAGTCGACTCGCAACTGAATAATTTAATTGAACAAAATTAGCCTATAAATTTCGTTTGGCGAAGCCTACAATGGAATACCGTATTCTGAACTCGTAAAACACTTTTATTTACTAGAGCCTTCTTCGGGAATCCACATTACGAAGCCACAATACTCCACTTGAAATATTTTCATATGTTTTTATCTTAGGAAGTATGTTAGTGGATAGTGTGCTGTACTAATAGAATTGTAAACGTTCTATTGAATTTTTTTTTTGAATTAAAGTTAATTTAGATTTTTAATGTTCATTCAACAATTACGTATGTACGTAACATAAAAGATGTTTTAGTCATAAGGGTTTTACTACAAGAGAAATTTACAGATTATATATGAATTATTTAAGCAGAAAGGAATTATAATGAAAGAATATTTTTAATTATGTAGGTGCGCAGTTGTTTCAAATCAACTATTACAGGTGCTCAAGACACGCAAGGCCGCGGTGGTGCCACTAAAACAAGCAGAAGTCTTAATCAGGACCTGTTTATTTCATTTTTTACTTCAGTGATGACCAAGATTTAGAATTAGTATTTATCGATATGAATTCTCTCGTATTGATATTTCGATAAAGATCACATATTTGTGATTTAATTCGTAGGTATAAATTCTTACATCTGACGAATCTATATCAATATTATAAAGCTGAAGAGTTTGTTTGATTGTTTGTTTGTTTGAACGCGCTAATCTCAGAAACTACTGGTCCGATTTGAAAAATTATTTTAGTGTTAGATAGCTCATTTATCGAGAAAGATTATCAGCTATATATCATCACGCTAATACCAAAAGGAGCGGAGCAGCAATGAAGAATGTTTCAAAATCGGGGGTTCCTTTTTCTTTTTGTGAGCTTCCGCTACGTGCGCTATGAAAACTATTAAAGTTACGCAAAAATCATGTATAACAAAATTGATTCTCTTTAAAAGTTCTAAAAAAAAGTCTGCGATAGCATATATCTATCTTTTAAGGTTGGTTCACTACAACCTTTTTTATGCTAACCAAGTTTGTTCTAAAATAATGCATTATTTGCGGAGATGTTTTTATAAACATGATATTAATCCTTATCTAAATAAATACGTTATTCATCACGAGTATTTAATTTAAAATAAAATAGTCTTTTACATAATTCGATTTCAATGAGTATCTCAGGAGATATCTCAGCTTTAAAATAACATCGCAGCAAAATAATGATCAAGTATTGCGCCTCTGTGCCACGCGGACGAAGTCGCGCGCAGAAGCTAGTATACAATGAAATTTAGTTTTGATATTGTGACAAAAAATGTGTTTACAAATAAAATAATTGTACTTTATATCAAAAACTTTTGTGTGTGATTGTTGAAACCGTAGTGTATTTGTATCGAAACTTTTGTTGTTATTTGTGGATGTTATGTCCAACACTATAGGTCGGTTGACAGCAAGGTGGGACCGCCTACGGATTATAAAACAATGCGTGACACCTCTTGTCCGCTAAACTATGATGATGAAATAAAAGTATCTAAATTAAGATAGGGATTGAAAAAATATTCCTTTGATTAACAGCTATATATCTTTGAAGCGGAGATAATTAAACATTGTATATAATCTCATTAAAATTATGCATTTATATCAGTGTAATTGGGACTGGCTTGTTTAATAAAAAAACGAATATCATAATCACCGAGTGACTTACTGTACCAATTATAATATGAACGAAACGAAACTGCATAAGAGATTTCGCTATTAGCGATACTACCGACCGTGTGACAAATGTTGGTCGGCTCTTTGTCGGCGACCTAATGAGACGCTGCGTGAGCCGGGGACAAATTTATCTCATAAATAATCCGATACATCGATCTAAAGGTTTAATTTACTTTCGATAATGATATCGTAAGTCATTCATGTCTTTATTACGTCATTTATTCGAATATAATCGTTACGATATGTCATATACTTTATTCAGAGTATGGTACCTACTCATCACGAGGTATCGTGAAGCGTCTTTTAGTTACCGCTGATTGGTGTATTCATATTTTAATGCGAAAGTTTTCAATTTCAGACCAATAATGTACGAATTTTTGAAAAGTTTAGTATAGAAATATGTTCTTACTTTAAACTACAAGGACAGAGAGAGTAATGAAATTTTGGTAATAAATAAGCAGTTATTTTCGTAAAAACCATTCCACAAGATACTATTTAGAATGATTTCAGGAGAATAATAGGTATTTGGGGGTGTGAGGAACGGTGTGTTGAGTTCCTCGTCCGCCATCATAAAGGGAGGATCCTCCAACCAGACGGGTATTACCCCAACGGTTGTTGTCAGGTTCTCTTGTATATATGTTCAATTGCTCTGATAACTTTGATATCGCGATGTAGGACACTTTAGTTCTTAGTTCGTAGTTCGTATGCTACGCGATAGGTGTCGCCACAGGTATTACGTACATAAAATAATTAAATATTATATTTCGCCGAAAATTGTAATTTATTTATTTAATAAGGTTTGCTAGCAGTTGTTACATTTATGATACATGACAATATTAATTTTATCATAGACTACATTTCTAAATGTACAACCATATTAAAGCAAACACGACATGCAAAGTTATCCTGTTAATGTAGCAATAGAAGAGAACTTGATCAAACAGTAGCAAGAACTCAGAAGAAAATAAGGCATAAATTTTCAAGATGAAATTTTTTTTTTAATTGTATAGTGCCAAACAGTAAAATATTACATTGTAAGAGAAATAAAATCAAGATTAGTGTGCCGAAATTTGATTAAGCCAATATTTGACCAAGCCAAAATCATAAAGTTTACAAAAACATTCATCAGTGGAACTTAATTCATAAAACGAACTCAAATTACACTAAGCTCAGACAAGATACACAATAGATTTGATTTAATCAGTGAAATCATTAATTATTAAATCAAATCAAAAGATATGTATAACTGTAAATGAAACTGAATCAAGTAAGACCGAGTCAAGTTGTCATGAATTAAAACATTAAATTAATCAAACTCTAGTCTATAGATTTTTAGTCAAATTATGTTATTATCAATCAAGTAAAACGAGTTTAAATTTAATTTAATTTAATTGAGACTTTAAGCCACTTTCAGTCCATAACAATCAGGACCACGTTTTACAAATTGAATCAGTGAACCACAAAATACACAATATTACACACAATAAAATTAGGTACTTATAATTTATATAGTAGTATTTATTTAGCGGAAAAATTTCGGAATTGACAAAGCAGTAAATGTAAATAAAATTTAAATTATGTTTATAGCGTAATAAAAACAAAATTGTAATCAACTTTGTGATGTCATTAATTAATTATGTATTTAATTTTACTTTGTTTAAATTTAAATTTGTCTTTGTAATACTAGCAGTGAAACTCGTAGGTAGTATTTTATTTATTTTTTTGTTTTTTATGTAAAGTTTACAAATTGATATACATTTTGGTAAAAAAAAATCTTTATTATTTTGTATATGTAATGTGTATTAATACATTGGATCCGTGTTCTGTTGCATTCACTTATTAAAAAAACTATTTGAGTACTTTTTAATGTTTTTTATTTCAATTTTAAATCTCATTCTCCTTCTTGTAGAAGTTATCTTGCTTTTTTGTCGGCTGCCTGTTTAATGGTCAGATAAATTACGCCTCATTTCTCACTACAACGCGCCATAAATTAAAAGTGCAGCGTCTATTTCATTAAATCCGATAATCGTAATGACGCACTGACCTTAATCACTGCTTGCATTGCAGATTGCATTGATAGAATTAACCTGCACGAAATATACTAATAAATTCGTATCATAATTTATCCATCTCTTTCTCTTGTACGTTTTATAAGCGAGACAGAAATAGCTATTGGATATGTGGTCAACGAATGGGTCCAATGAGCAATGATCGCTCACAGGCACGGTAAACATATTTCCTTAACGATTGCTCCTGAAACCTTAATTTTGCAGATGCAGAAGCGTGCCACACGCCGTGTTTCGACCTTAAATCCCTTATGCAAATAGCAACTATATTGTAAGATGTAACCATTATGTTAAGTGGGCGTTTGTACATGTCATACTAAAGTATGTTGAAAGTTTATTTTTTATTTAAGCGTACAGAGCCAATATGACTTAGTGAATAGATTACCAGTTGGCTGATTCATTTGAGGTTTCGAATATTTACCTCTTCTTCGATGGCGAATTGAGATATTTTAAGAACATTTCTTAAAAATATTGTGGGATAATTTTGTCAGCCTTCAATTGATATCTGGTCAAGATCATCTTTTTTGGACTCACGAAATTTCATTCGTATAAAATATGAAATTATGTTATTTATTTATTTTACAGAAAAAAAAACACATTGAATGTGATAACCAGTGCAACAAAAAGAATGTACATTTCAACGGTGTTTCTAGAAAAGTATTATAATATAAAATTGTTATAATTAATATATCTGTATCGCCTACCTTTAGTAAGATGATATATATATATATATATATATATATATATATATATATATATATATATACGAACATCTAAACATAAATTCCCCGCAATGGTGTGTCCAGCGATGCGATGGAGCCAAGCCGGGTGGATTAGGTGAATCAAAAATAATTAAAAACTGAGAAATAAATCAATAAGTTCAAAAATTAATTAAAAGTAATAAACAAATGAATAAGGTTACTAATCTTATAATTACTATTTATTTCGTGTAATATATTTTAAAATATTTTCTTATGAATGAAAAAATAAGTTGTAACTTTTAGAGAAACAAAAAGTTAAAGGCAATTAAAATGTAATCAGTTAAAATCTTCTGTCACAGCTATAATCGTGTTAGCAAGTTGTTAACAAGATCACAACCACTCATTGTTTACAGAACAAACAGCGATAACAAGCTCGAAGATTCTCGGTCTACTTTTTGAGATTTGGCAACAAAACATTTTTTATTCACCTGTTTCGTTGAGATATCTCAAAAGTTTCTACCACCCGTGTTCTAACAAACACTTATCGGAACTGGATCACATGTAGCAAAGAATTATGGCATATTTAAACAATTTATTGCTGCCGCAGAAAAAGGGAAACCTTGATAAGCCTCTGGTTTTGCGATAACGTTTTTTAGTTTCAAATCACCAAAAACATTGTAAATGGTACTGGGTAAATACTGACGCTGTCATTTTTTTAGCCGACTTCCAAAAAAATGAGGAGGTTCTCAATTCGGTTGTATTTATTTCATATGTATGTTACCGTATAACTTTTTACTGGATGTACCGATTTTGATAACTTTTGTGTAAATCGAAAGTTGATGCTTGTTTTGTGTGCTTGATTATTTGTTCGTCTATCTACGTTGTATTAGTTGTCGATGTAGTCGAAGTCGGTTTTTTCCGTTTGCGAGCAAACACAATTATGTTTTTATTATTTTAGTTTTGTTTTTACTTTTAAATACGCTTTTAAAATTCTTTTAAAAATTGGTTATAATTAGGTATATTAATGGAGACATAGCTTACGATGAATATTGCTGTTTTAAATATTTAACGAGAGCTAATGAATAATATTTTAAATATAATTGCAGAACTAATGTTATTAGTTGCATACGAATTGTTTGATTCGCGTTGTTTTCTTTTTGGGGTTTTTTGTTTACAAAACGATGGAGGAAATTGTGAATGGAGATTTGTAAGGTTTGCAAAAAAATAAATACATATGACATTATTTCTGTAGTTTAAAAATATGAATAATAGCAATTAAAATATGAACATCCATTATCTATCAACCCGCAGTTGAGCAGTGTGGTGGTTAAGCTTCAATCCTTCTCCTACATTGAGAAAGAGGCCTATGCCCAGCAGTGGGATGTTCAGGTTGAATCGTAAAATTGATCTCCTTAATTTAGCTTATTTATTACGAAATTGTTATTTGACTGATGCAGATTTCTAATGACAACAAGACTTGAAGATATTTTTTTTTTTTGTTTTACTAACTTTGATTTATTTTGCAAACATTTTTAACCGACTTCCAAAAAAGGAGGAGGTTCTCAATTCGACTGTATTTTTTTTTTTTTATGTATGTTACATCAGAACTTTTGACCGGGTAGAGCGATTTCGACAAATTTTGTTTTAATCAAAAGGTGGTGTGTGCAAATTGGTCCCATTTAAATTTATTTGAGATCTAACAACTACTTTTCGAGTTATATCTAATAATGCGTTTTTACTTGACGCTTTTTTCGTCGACCTACGTTGTATTATACCGCATAACTTTCTACTGGATGTACCGATTTTGATAATTCTTTTTTTGTTAGAAAGGGGATATTCCTAGTTTAGTACCATGATAAGGAAATCAGGATCTGATGATGGGATCCCAGAGAAATCGAGAGAAACTCTCAAAAATCCGTAATAACTTTTTACTGGGTGTACCGATTTTGATAATTTTTAATTTAATCGAAAGCTGATGTTTATCATATGGTCACATATAAATTTTATCGAGATCTGATAACAACTTTTTGAGTAATCTTTGATAACGCGTAGTTGCTTGACTATTTTTTCGTCGATCTGCGTTGTATTACTTGTCGATGTAATTGAAGTCGGTTTTTTTTTTCGTTTGCGAGCAAACACTATTATTGTTGAAATGTACCCATATAAGACAAAAATATGTAGGAGCGTGGCAAATTATTTTTTTCCCTCCTATCTATCATTAAACATTTCAAAATTAAACAGTATTAATCGAATAAAACGTGATCCCATAGCTTCACAATTGTACAGACTATCCCACGGAGTATCAATTTCAAATAATAGTTTGTAATATAATCTTTTTTGCGGACCGTAGCTTCAGTGCACGCTTTGACATCTTAATCCAATCATCGAAATTAGTTATTAAGTTACAAAGATTGTTGTTTAGCAAATTACTTACAAATCAACGATCTCTGAACACGTGCCCTAATCATTAGCATTCGATGACTTAAGGTAGGTCAATAATAATTTGTTGAAATTTATAATTTAAGTTTCTTAGTTATTTATGTAAATCGGTATCAAATGAGTTAATTTCATGATGAACGAGTTTCAAGAATCCTAATTTAAAATTAATTATATTGCGACGACAATGTTTATGTTGCTTTGATAAAAAAAAACAATGACTGCCCGAAACGACTTAATGTGTGATAATTTATATGTATCATAACATGAATATTAACACTGTTTTTAACCTTACGTTTGTGTGTAAAATCGCAACACTTGTTGTCAGTATGATTTGGCACTTTATGTCATTGCGTAAAATAATTGTATTTGTTACTTATACCAAACTTTTCATATACCAATGGAAACGATATGAGTGCCTATTTTTATTTTTGGGAAACGATAGCGCCGGTTAAGATGACCAGCGATTCAGGGAGGATTGCTATCGACCTATTATTATTAATACATACTTTTTCTAACCACCCTGTTATCTGACGCGAGAATCCTTTCAATCCATCCATACTATTGTTTTTGAATCACTTTTTTATGGTGATATCAATATTTTTTTCGATGGGAGTAACGATAAAATAGTGATTTGTTCGGAACAGATATCGAATGAACGAAATGCCTTTAGGCCTCTTATGATGCGTATATCATTCGGCGGCAACCTTTCTTTTGTATGTAAATGTTTTATTGTTACATTTTTAACTAGTTTATTTTCGAATATCCGTGGTGTAAGATAAATATATTTCTTCATAGTTAAGTATTTAAATTCCCGATTGAATTTACAATCTCGTCATGAGAGGGAAGGTTCAAAAAGTAATTTGTAAGGGTTAGGAATTGATCTGACACTAATTTTAGATTAATGGGTCCTTAAAAGATCTAGAATATTTACATTTTTAACTAGTTTATTTTCGAATATCCGTGGCGTAAGATTTTGTTTATAGTTAAGTATTTAAATTCCTGATTGAATTCACAGCCTCGTCATTAGAGGGAAGGTTCAAAAACTAATTTGTAAGGCTTAGGAATTGATCTGACACTAATTTTACATTAATGGGTCCTTATAAGATCTAGAAATTTATTTCTTTTATTACAAAATCGTTTGCAGAAACGGACATCGATATTTTAACAATATGGGATACTGCTAAGTAGACCATAAAATATCATCGATTTTTATGGCGGCCGCTTTTGCTGTTAGTAGAGGCAATGTAATATTTTTCTTTTATAAGGAGATATCGTTACGATCTGGTGGTCACATTTTAGGTATTTAATGATTCTCGTATTAAATATCTAGCTTTGTACATTTTATTGAGACATTTTGAAATGAAGTAGCATGTTCATTTTATGAGGCAATTTTTTACAATTTGTGCTTAAATATCATTACAATGTTTAAGTGTGACATAGCTGTATTTTTTATTTCTATTACTTTATTTCATTTAGCAATTAAATCTTATGTATGACTTGTATTTATCGGCACATTAGAGATAAATATAAATATTTATTTCATGTAAATTTTATGGTCATATAATTAATATAAATTAAAAAACGATAGATTTTGTCATGTTGAGATTTAGTTATAATGAAATACTAGCAGGAGATTCGTTTAAACGAGTTTTGTAAGGCAATAAAAAAGCTTTGTTTTTTTTTTCTATTCGAAGATCCTGCGATATATAACACATCGATTAAAAATCGTGTTAGATTATAAGTTTAGACATTCTATGATTAATACTGCTCCCGATTTTAAGTTTTTCAAAGGCTCAAGACAAATTAATAGATATGTTTGTTTTAGGTGATACGAAGCATCCGGCGCCGCGGGCGACTAAAGTATTCCAATCTTTAATGGAGTGTTGGTTGGTTGTTTATGAATGTGTAATATGATTTTATTTTGTTACTCTGTATGTATTTTTGATAAAATATATTGAAGAGTTTACATATTAGAGACATTTATACCTTTGGTACATATGCTGCGTGTTCGGCGTAAGCTAGAATGTTATAATGTATTTCGTATTCACATTGGTCCCTCTAATCGTCTGTATTTTTGGTTACTAAAAATAAAATTCTTACCTAAATCCACAAATTGTCTCTATCCGTGAAAATAAATTTATACACAATAATATTCGTCCTCAAAACTTTTCTGTTTTCCTGCATTCCATTCCATTTACAAAAAATTCCAATGAATCAGTTATTTATACCATACACATTAATACAACACATATAGATAGGAATTCAAATAATTATGGAATGTATGTCAATATATTAACGCTAAAGGGAACAAAAGCGAAAGTAACCGCGATAGACACCATCAAATGATAGTTTATAGTGTACTAGCATTAACACCGCTTCTGGATTTGGTTACCGATCATGAATAATCGAAGACTTGCATCGCGTTAATGACAATGAGTGTAGTTGAGTGAGATCGAATAGATGATAAGGCGAGCACCCCGCGGCCGACAGATACATTGCAGTAAAGATACAGTAAACAACAAATATTACTATTTAAATCCGTGTCCTGATTGGGTATTTAATTTTATCATGTGTTTCACATCACCTATATATATTTAAAAATAATAATAATAGTTTATTAAACATTATATATATTTACAATTCAAACTTAAGAACTAAATATTTACAGACAGTTTTGGTATAAATCATGTCCGCGTGGAATTGTGCCAAGAATGCTGTTAGCATTTCCCCGTTGAATCGCTATGCCGATTTTATGGGCAAAAAATGCACCAGCCCTCTTGTCACCAGTGGAGGCAATAAGGCGAGGAGTTATCTCATTTAAAAATTTTTAGCACTGCTACTCCAAGGTCCAAGTTTTTCGACTGCAAACGGCACAAAGATGTAATTTGGGATTAGTGACGAATATTTGTGCCGTTTAGTCATTTCAGCTTTTTTCGTTGCGGTTCCCGCTTTTAAGGCTGATTTCCTTACATGTGACGGAGCAAGCGTGTCAACGCAGGTTGCGTCCCACAAAAGCGCCCGTCCCCTTTCCCAGGGAACAAATGTCAATCCATCAGGTCGCTTGCCATCATTGTGACTAATTCCAGTAGGCTCGATAATAGCAGCAACGTCGATGGTGGCAAGAGCTCTTTTTTATGGTATCGTTTAGGGAACCGTGGCGGGAAAACCTACCTGAACTCTTGTTATAGGAAGGCCGTGCAGTCCGAAAGAAACAACCTCAATATATTTAGTAAGTTTAACTAAGAGACTTTTCGTATGTTACAATTACCTACAAATATTTTTTTACAAATATTATATTGGTTGCTAATTTGCTATTAAAGTTTTGCCTTATGATTGTCTTACATATGAAACGGATATTTCGTTTAAATATAAGAATAATAATAAACAATAGGTATAAGTGATTCCAAAACATTAAAAACTGATTAAACTTTAAAGAATATTTTTATTATAAACCTTAAAAAGATACGATGAATTTAAATTATAAAAATAATTATATTATTAACAACCTCTCGGGTGTCCCAGCGGTGTAACATCCCATTGCTGGGCATAGGCCTCTTTCTCCACGTAGGAGAAAGATTTTAGCTTAATCAACCACGCTGGTCCATTGCGGGTTGTCGGATATATGTTCCTTATTATGAGTAACGATCACTATCAGATGTTTAGGATAACAACCGTGACCGACGGCTTAACGTGAGGCACGGTGGGGAGATCTACAAGGGCTGACATCCAAATCAGATATTTTTTTTTTGTACAAATACAAATATTTATTCCGAGTGGGAATCGAACCCGCAAACCTGTGTTATTAGACGACTACTCGAACCACTACACCAGAGCGGTTGTTAAGAATAGAAGTTCAATGAGAGTTAAACAATAACAATGGGAGTCATGGTGATAACAATATTTACATTTACTGATTTTAATTTTTTATATCACTAGGCTGGCAAACAGGCATACGGTTTCCCTAATGGTAAGAGTGTATCGTAGCTTATGCATGCCTGTGACACAAAAACCATCGCTAACGCGTTGAGGATCATTCCCTCGACAATAACCTGGAGCTCTGTCTGCATTACGCAACACATGCAAAGCATTACTTGAGGTCAGTATTATTTGGCTAATATCATCTGTAAGGTGAAGATACCTCCCAAATCAAGTTGCTCTTAATTTTGAACAAGATAATTTAAAAATAAAATTTATTGCATTTGTTACATTAATGTTAAGCAATCTAAACATGTTTCCGACTGTACTTAAAATCGTCGACCACTTTACGGTATAATAATGAATTTGTTTCGTTCTTTCACAGTTAGACAGTTCTCGTTTATTTTAATAGAATAAATAAGAAGATAATTTGAATATTATCGTTTGTATATTAAAAGGGCCATGAAAGTTATACGTCGTTTTGATATTATTTATTAATTGAAAGATAACGCATATGTATTAGATACGTTTCTGTGGGAATAAATTTTTTTGAGGCAAAATTGTAGTTTTGTATAGTAGAGGAATTATTGTAAATATTGTAATGATAGCAATAAATAAGTCCCACAGAAATTACTAATTTTATATTCTGTTTTTTCTCATAATTAAAAATGATGACACTTATCCGGCTATTTATTTCTATTTTATACTTTAGCTAGCTCTCAGATATGACCTTGTACGAAGTAAAATTAAAAATAAGCTCTAAATTTATCACATTAACTGTTCGACTGTGTAAACTAAAATACTAAGTTAAAATATCATCATCATCATCATCATCGACGTCATCGTCATTATCATCATCATCACTTCAATCTATCACAATACACTACTGAACATAGGCCTCCACAAGTTCACGCTAAAAACGGCGTAAATTCATGTGTTTTTGTCATAGTCACCACGCTGGGTAGGCGGATTGGTGACCGCAGGGCTGGCTTTTGTCGCACCAAAGACTCTGTTGCCCGTCGTCGGCCTGTGTATTTCAAAGTCAACAGTTAGATGGTTATCGCGCCATCGGTCGGCTTTTTAAGTTCCAAGGTGGTAGTGGAACTGTGTTATCTCTTAGTCGCCTCTTACGACACCTACGGGAAGAGAGGGGATGGAACAGCAGTTAAAATATAAATTGGTCAGACAAGAATTCGATTTTTTTTACGTAATCTATTTTATAAAACCTTCAAAAATTCAAACCATTGAAAAAACTGAACAGCAAAAAATAATAATAAATAAATAATTTTTATTTAACCTTAATAACTAAGTTCTTAAACTTATGTAAGTATACCTAAGTAATTTTGAGCCAGCGCCAAACAATCAAAGAACAAATACCACTAATTTACCTTAAATTTTAAGAATTAACAAAATCAAATTAACAATGAAACGTGAAATTTCCAGCGATAAATAATATTAACTTTTCAAAAAAATGCGTCTCCGCACGACCACTCGCAACAACGTGTGTCCCGTTCGGGTTGCTGTCTAGCTGACAATAACTTCGTGAACGCTCAGTATTTTTCCCCCGGCACGCATCACACCATATATGTATATATAAATAAATAGATAATTTGCGTGTTTGGCGAAAATGGGAGTTTAATTTTTTTGTTAAAAAGTTTTTATTAATACTGCATATATTGATGCCGTTGTCGACCTAAATATAATTATTAAAAAAATAACAATGTTCCAATGTAAGCTGTTATTTGGACAGGAATGTAATAACAACACGTGATCACATTATATTTTTATTCACTATAATACATGGAAACTTGGCTCGACAAAATTTCCATAACACGTCTCTCAACTATAAATTAATTTAAAAGCACTTTGAAAGTCACCTCCGCACATCGCTAGATAAAACTCACGCAGTGAAAAAATACTTTAATATTTCCAATTAGCCCTAATAATAGGCTCTGGGCACAGTGGAGGCAGTGCGATTAAAAAGACAAATTCCTTAACCACTAGACTACAATAGCAGGTTGCGAGCATTCCCTTCGGTTCGAGCCTCGCCTTTATTAATAGATGGCGACCGGTAGCTGCGGTCAATACTAGCGAAAGATATGATTAACACAAAGGCGAATGCGACCAGTTTGGGAGCTATGGTTAATATGCCACCGCAGCAGGTTTCGATCATATTCATTACAGGCTAATAATGTTCGTGCGACAAACGCGATTGTATGAGATAGGTCGGGAACATATTGCCGGCGTATTGTTTTGATTTTTATTTTATTTTTATTCATAATACTTATAAATATTTTACTTTTACGCTAAATATGCGTAATTATTATAAGTTAAGTATTAAGTGAGAATACGATCGAGTTTCTAATGTTTCGGCACTATTGATTTATGTATAAATATATGGTCAGTTTAGCGATCAACATTTTATCCTTACAATAATAAGTAATTTTACTCATTGTGATATCGTTTTTAATTATATCTTTGTCACATTTTTTTTTAAATTACATTACCAAAAAGTATTTCATTCACTATTGCTTAAGATTTTACATTATTCTTCATACATACACATAACTTCCTAAAGAGCGATAAGGACCGCGTTCTCGTTATTTGAGTTTCACATCGCGGACGTACTTAAAACATACGTATTCGATGTCGTGTCCTTAATGTGTAACCACAGCCTTTAATTAACGAAGGTGCAGATGTTGATCTGGCACGTGACCATAGTATCGGACGAGAATAATTTTACGTGTGCTTTACGGCCCTAGTCCTGGTGCATTCATTTATATTCATTTCGCACTCCGCTATAATTCAACTCATTTACTATTCTCTGTCGATGATTTGATTGCCATCGCCCAATTATCGCTAACCCGTTTGTAAATTTGATATTCATGCATGCATCATTAATCTTTATCTAGATATTCATATATTTGCATACGCTTTTGGTTTGAGAGAAACTTGCCTTTACGATCAGTGAAATATTCGTTTCTATGCCCATTGTAGGATGGCGCATTTTTTGTGCTTTTTAACAATTTTTATTTTTAACCAGTACGCGATGCAACCTTTACGATTAAGGCGATGAAAAGCTATTAATTAAGTTAACGACAAAGCCGTCCATCTCCCGTTTACTCGGACGTTTATTCGAGTGTAAGACGGTGAGCGAGCATAATAAGTCAACTAGTGGGACCGTCATAGGAGGGCGTTTTTGTCCGTCTGTGACGCAAGTAGGCGTTTATCGTTGCTGCCTCCGTTCTCGCTTTTTCAAATGTATATAATAATAATTTACTCTTATCTCATGATAAATACACAGTGGTGATTGTAAATAACTTTCCAATGACAAGGGATGTAATTGGTTGCGCTTCGACATCGATCAGACGGCTTTGAAGTTATTGCTAAACGAAACGCTAGTGAAACCGAGGACGCGTATATTTATTTTGTTGACTTATTAAAGGCTTCGGGCATATTCTATTTGGATTTAAAACAAGAAAGTACAGAGTAATTATTGAGTTTGATTAGAGTTTAATGAATACTGCTTATAGACACGCAAACTTCTGATTTTACCCACTCTATAATTGTGCAATAAAATGTAAATTTAAATATACTCTGTATTGATTTTCTGCATAATAAATATAAGAAGAAAATTCGCATATCGCATAAAAAATGCAAAAAATTGATCTAACCTTGCAATACCTAATGACGAGTATCCGCCAATTAAGGTGCGTATGCGCTGGACAAGTGCGACAAAAACTTGTCTAAGAGCTTTCAGAGGCGCTACCGAACTTAATTGGACTCAGTTATTGACTGGTGGGTATTGTACTAATATGCCATTGCTATTTGAAGGTCGCTTGGCATATCTTGTATATAGCATTTCTGTAGTCAGACAAGTCAACTATTTCTTGATGATCGTTTAAAAATAAAGCGAACGAAATAATAATGGAATTCGATCTGTCGCCAAAGAATGTAGTATTTACGATAGCTAAATGCTATCACGTAATACTATTATCTATTTATACACGAACTAGTTAGGAGATTTGTTGGAATTTCAATAATTACAATATGCTTTAATTTTAAGTATTTTTCATTTAAATGCTTTTCTTATGTACCTTGTCTACGGCAGTATTCTTTGTGTACATTTTATGGAACTAATAGAATTGACTTAGAACTTCAAATAAATTAAGAAACGTAATTTTAAAAAGCCATTCAGAGTGTGTTTTATTACGTTTGATTTTAAAGTTACTGTTCGTTTTTCACTCTTCTTACACTTGACGTTTGATTTTTGAATAGTAAGTGTGGTAAGATAAATAAAACTGTTGATTTCTACTTTGTAGTATATCGACTGGAGACTATAAATAATATTAATTCCTGATTATTAGAGGATTTTAATTATTGATTAACAAACATTGACATTATTAATGATTTAACAAAAATCATCTAATCTGTATTTTAATTTTTTTCCTTTCAATATTGGCAATTCCTAAGTTTTCATAATCTCATAATTTCTTATAAATAAAGAGATTGTTGAATGAGAGAATTGTTGTTTTTATTTTTTGATATCATAAAATTAGCTAAGTAAAGAAGTTACTTTCCAAAGCATTTGTTTGTTTAACGATTATTCCTTGTGAAATTAAGGTTGCATTTATAAGAAATCAATTACTACTGTTTTTGCAGATTACATTAATGAGCTTTTATAAGATACATTTTGGTTGATGTACTTAATTTCCGTCCATATTCTTTGCAATTTTCTTAGTAAAAACTTCCTTTGATACGTTCAAAATACTTAATAGGTAGTGTTTGCTTTGATCAATATATTTGGATAGCCCCACTGATAGACTTATTTTTAAAAATGATCACAAAATCGTCTTTGTATTCGTTAAGCATGCGCAATATAATAATATTTTTCAGTGGTAAACGTATGTCAAATTTTAGAATTTATTGTAGTTAATAATTATAATAATAATTTACTCTTTATCGTACAAATAAAAAGTTTATAAATGTATTTACAACAGGCGCTCTTATCGCTTAACAGCGATCTCTTCCAGACAACCAGCGTGGAGAGAAAAGCGGAAAGGGTTTACCGAAGTTAGAAGTATTTTAAAAAAAATGTCTTTTTCTTCTGAAGTCTGTCATAATAAAATGTAGTCAGTCTACTATTGGCAGATGGAAGCCGATGTGGCTTAAAGGTATGCTGTTGAAGTCACTGGACGCAACAACAATTACGTTTAGCTCAAAATATTATAATATACAAAAAATTATATAGAAAGAAAAAAACTCAAAATTTTAATTTTAAAAAATAATTTATTTTATAGTCAGAGTTTGATTTGTTAAATTTTGTGCGTTGCTACTATATACACAATTTATCCCAACCTTACTGATAATTATAGCTAAATAATGCTTTCAGAGGAACGTAACCAGAGCTGAGGAGAGTTTGCTATGCTTCTGTTGCTGCAAGCATCCATACCCAAAGGCCTCCGCTTACCATCAGGCTGACCGCACGATTGTTTTCCATTTTGTTGTATAAAGTACATTAAAAATATTATTCGTGTTATCAGGTCATTAATATATAAATTAACGCTACAATTGTATTTAAAGCATGCTTTTCTTTTTCCTTCTTTTTTATTTTTTGCTAGTATCTAAACTTAATTAAAACACTTTTGCGCAGACGATCAGGTTGATTTTTTAATATTTATGTAATTTTTACTCATTATAGACAAGAAAATGATAAGAGTTTTAAAAGCCTTGTTTCAGAAATAATACTAGCTTTACAAACTCTTTCGTATATACCTTTATACTACTTTAGTTAGTCTTCAATACAGTGACAGTGAGTTGTTATAATTTATATCAAACAGGTTGTATCGATGGCGCGTGGCACGTACATTATATACGTAGTTGTGTACATAGATATGTATGTACATTTGTTTGCACGTGTGTGTGTGAATTATTATATTATATGGTTCGATAAAATTAACACTGTGTTGTGTAGAATTTGATGTTCTATTTTTCATTTTTATTTATGTAATACCAAATAATATAAGATAGATACAAAGTTACATGGGAATGACGAATGTAAAATAAAAACAGTGTATATCCACGTACATAATTCGAGCATTATTATTAAATAACACTAAAAATGAATAAAATATCTATATAATTCATATTACAATTAAAATATGAATATGAATAATTTATATGATATATTCATTTATACTTCTTTACAAAACTACTTTTAATATAAAGATAGTTTTTATTTATTTATAAATAATCAATACCGAATTTTGCATACTTATGATTATAAGTCGATAATTTAAACAATAAAACTAGACACGTGCTGTGATTGTGTTTTGGTATAATAAAAATGTTGTCATTCGATATTGCAATAATATGCAAAGGATTATCGAAATGCATAAAGTTTTCTTGTTAGTTCTTTTTATTTAAAAAAGGTGCGTATTTCATTTATTTCTTAATAAGCGAGCAAGTGTCCTTTGGGTTTGCGGTTTAATTAAGAACTAGAGAAATATTCGCACCCAACCTGATCTGTATAGGTATTTGTATTTTAATCACGATTATTTATAGATGCGATTTTCTTTTGTCAGGTAATTTAACGGTGATTAATTCGTTACTTAAGGTGATGAATGCGCCATTTAAACGTTTCTTATTTTCGTTAGCGTGATCTTAAGAGATCTCGCCTGAAAGATCTCGAATAAAAACGAACAGTAATAAATATATGGGCGGCGAAAATAATTGTAAGAAAGCGAAAGACAAAAGTTTAAAGTCACTGCGGAAGAACAATATTAAAAAATATACAGGAGGTCGTCGCTCTTCGACGATACTCACATAATTCTCTTTTAAAATACTGAATTTATTAAAAATATAATTGGTAGTAAAGAATAACACGCGACTGCGGAAAATATGTTACAACTTTGTCAAATTCAATCTATCGCAACAATGTAAGCGAGCTTTTAGCATTTCAGGAAATGCTTTACTTTGAAAGGGTTCTAAAAATGATGACTTGTTCATCGAGCTTACCAGGTTAGTAAAAAATGGAATCTTGTGTGTCCAGCGAAGGAGTCCATTCAAGAATTTGTTGACAAGCAATTAAGGGTGGGCCGAGTATTCGAAGTCGATCAAAGGACTAAGTGGCGAAATTCAAGTTTGACTGTTTTTCTTACTGTGAATATATCTTGAATTGAATTAAGATATAAAGTCTAATGAACCTCCAAAGAATATGTGCTAAAAGAAGAAATATAATTAGCTAACATATACACACATACATACATACATGTGATATAGTCAAACAGAGGAGACGAGCAATCAATTTCGTCTCGCGACAGAGGTATTTAACGCTTTCTTTGACTAGAATATAATATGTTCACGTTCAATTAAAGTCATAAACACATCGGATCCACGTAATAAAATTTTGATAGTCAAGAACAAGCTTTCATTACGTGTGCACGGCGTGAGTGCATAAACGCTCTGATTATCTCTATGGCATCTTATTTAAGTGTCAATAAACCAGTACAAGATTAAGGATAATGAAATATTTGTACGTCTGCTTCAAAATTTGTTTTTGAGTCGTTATAATTAATTTCTGGTTATAAAATAGTAACTGCAGTGTTGTTAAATAAATTCAGTACCACAAAAGAAGTCTTGTTAATTATTATTACATTCACGGTCACTCAGATAAACAAATCTTGTTTTCGAGATTGTGTTTACCTCTTCACAAAAAAAATCTGTCAGTTAATATTCTGACTATTCTATGATAAAATATTAAACCTAAACATAAAAACTAGATTAGAACATTTTACCAGCTTTTAAAATACTTCTGAGACACGTGGAATTTTTTTCACAAAATTTTGCAGTCTTAAAAAATAAAAAAGCTGGATCTGTTAAGATCTATTATTACTAAATTGTTAACAGGAATTAAAATATTCATTCAAATTAATTGCTTTGTACCTCTTTATATAAAAAAATAAAATAGCGATTGAGCGCTGAAGCTGTTACCGGCGCTATTATTAATAATTAAAACGATTATTTACACGAGACAGTTCAGCAGCAGAAAATAATTAATATTGTTAATAGCTCGCTAGAGGCTCGCGTATCCATATCATAGTAGCATGTAATGGACGCGATAGTGGCGTCGAAAGCATACGAGAATATTCAAAAACGCTCATTAATTTCTGAGGATATTTCAAAAAGACGAGTAAAAGTATTTTGTAATTTAAATAACAATAATTATATATTCTCCGTTTAACTGCAAAAATAAAACAAGCAAATTCATTAGGTGAGCTTCACTGTTTTAGTGTTGTAATTATGAAACGATATTTCTTTTGTGTGTCTTGTAACGTAATTTAGTTTTATATAAAAATAAAGTAAATATAACAGTCACTTCACTCCAATGTATTTAAGGGATTTATATAAAAAAATGAGTATAAGTATGATCTTCCATAGCCTTAAATACTTCACTGACGGTTAAAAGTTTGTTAAAATGAAAGTTTCGGATGACACGTAATCCGTACATACATAATCCATTAAGCTACTTTACTCAACACCGTGCTTATGTTTTTTCAATTTTTAATATTCAATTTTGTATTAATTTTAACTGATTTAGTTATATTTGAATTCAGGGGATAAAGTTCGAATTTCAAGCATGTGCAGACTATTATTTAATATTGTAATGTTTGTAAGTCACTTTAATCTCGGTATTTACACATTCCATTTAAGAAGGTAAGTGAGAGTAAAACTGCGCAGGTTTCCCAGTATTGTAAACAAGTGTGGCGTGTAAGAACTTTGTTTTTCTTGTATAAATTCAAGTGTTTAAGAGTAATTTATCAATACAGGTATGTACTGAAAGAAGTTTAATTGAGAAGCTAGCTATTGAGCCACGCCGGTTCTTCTTGCCACAATCCACATTCCGGTAGTATCAACATGTTGAAATAACTGTTTTTTTTTGTAATAAAAATTTAAATGTTAATAATTTTGCAGCATTCTAGTTATCAGTCGAAATGTTTATTACAGTCTGTAACTCTTGAATATTAAAAACATATTTTCTAATATATGTACATATATAATTATGATGCTATGAATGGGCTTCAAATATTTGTACATTGTTTATGAATGTCTTTTTTTAACATCGATGTATTTTGTAATGAAACAACTTTTTCGGAATTTATCGCGGTTTACAAAATTTTTTAAACAGCATCGGGCATCTAAACAACTTAATAAACCGCGATAAAACCTGAAAAAAGTTGTTTCATTATAATGAGTGAAATTCGCCTAAATATTAGAAAATGTTTATGTTTAGATTTCCGCAATTATGACTCGTAGCGTATATTAAAGAGAAACTAGTGACTCGTCGTTGTCACCCAGCCACCATCCTTGTTTAATTTAATTGTTGTATAACAAAACAGTTGTCCATAGGGCTATTTTAAGCTTTGAGCTGGATAATTTTAACACGATAAATTAATTATTATTTTTGTGCTGTTTGGCTACGGCACTAAAGAATTTAGCCACCCCCTCTCTTCCCGTGGGTGTCGTAAGAGGCGACTAAGGGATAACAAGGGGTTCCACAACCACCTTGGAACTTAAGAAGCCGACCGATGGCGGGATAACCATCCAACTGCTGGCTTTGAAATACACAGGCCGAAGACGGGCAGCAGCGTCTTCGGTGCGACAAAGCCAGTACTGCGGTTACCAACCCGCCTGCCCAGCGTGGTGACTATGGGCAAAACACATGAGTTCACGTTATTTTTGTCGTAAACTTGTGGAGGCCTATGTCCAGCGGTGGACTGTATAGGCTGTAATGATGAAAATAATTTTAGACTTAGAAGTGATTTATCTCATATAAGTAACTCATTCGAATAAACAAAGTAAACTATAATTTTGTTTTGGCAAACTTAATATTAACAATTTAAACTGATGTAAATACATTTAATAGTTAGTTGCTGTAAGAGGTAAGAAGGTATCCCGTTCATGCCCAGACCATGAAGTAGGCCAATATCGTCATCGTTTGGACCCATTATCATCAACCTGTTTACACTTTACTGAATAACAATGTAACATGCTACATCTTGTACATACTCCGTACATGGGCATGTTATGAGAACGTACAAGTCGACTAGTTAGCTTTAATAGTCTATTTTATATCAAATTTAAATATCATATTTCAATTATTTTATTCCTAACGATGTCGGTATTGATTAAAATAACTTCGTTAACACAGGCATCCTTTTAAGAGATAGATCTCTAATAAATTATCGATTGAACACGTAGATAATATAAAATATTTTATTAATAATTTTAGCCTTCAGAACTCGGTTGTATCTTGTAAATTGTAAGTTTCTCGATTTCAAGACAATAAATATTAATAAACATTGCTCTTGTCAAAAAAAGTCCCTTAACGTAGTAACTCTTCCAGGGTTGTAGTGTAATAGATGGCGACTTTGCGCACAAAAAATCATTAAAATCCATTATAATGAAATAAACTAGCCAGTATAAAAATTAAAATTATTGAAGTAAATTGAAGTTAACTGAATCTGCATGCTAACATTCCATTAGCGGGCCCTCTTATCCATACATAGAAGAAGGTTGGCGCTTACCATCACGTTGTTGTACTGGGTCCGACGGCTTTACATGTTCTTCGAGGCACGGTGTGAAGACCAACAAGGACATTTGCCTAAAATAAAATTAATTGTTTATAGAAATAAAAATATACCGCGAGCGGATATCGTACTCGCGTCCGTCAGACGACTTCTTGCACCACTACACCAGAACGGCTGTCACAATAATAAATGTATATATTTTTTCCTATGACTACCCACTACTCAATCGTGAGAACGTAACTATTTCATTAGTAAACGATTAACAAATTGTTTTTATTAATTTACGTTAGAATGAATTGATGGTTTGTCATTGTCAAATGTGTAAGATAAAATGTTGAAAGTTAATAACGCATTAACGATGCTCGAATAAAAAAACCGTGTTTAGTGTTTTCAATTAACTTTATCGCACGGTTACGCAAACAATTTTCTTGATTTTTTAATTTTATTCGCCTCAGCCGAGTGCTTTTAAAGTAATCGTTTTTGTAGTAAGCTATAAGACTTGCATAGTTACTCACTTACAAGAACGTAAGATGAGGCTTATATTTAGTTATAATTAATACTAACAAGTTTTAAATCAGCAATCTGTTCGGAGGTAGAAGAATCATGGCATTTTCTACCGTCTTTTGATTTACAAGTGATCCATAGAGGGATAAACTCAGCCTTATAATCGTTAAGATAATTGTTGGTTTAACAAATGCAATCTGTGGTATTTAAAAACGTTGACTACAGACGGGAGACAGTAACACATATTCTACACAATTTAAAAGCGCTTCGTTGTTCTAAATGTAATAAATTAAAAGGAATATCGAAATATATATTACATATATGTATTTTTTTTATATTTTTGTATATATCCTTAATGACTTTCTTTGTAAATGATCTGCGATCAACTTAAGTTTGCAACACCCTCGACTAACGCACGGCAGCTAAAATTAATGGACACCTGAATTAAAGCTGCGGTGCGGAGTCGTAATGAAGATAACGTCAGTGTGGACGCGGCTCGATAAACAACTGACGGCGTTCCTGCTCCCAAGATAAACCTTTAATTATTGAGATAATGCCCTTTTCAAACTAGAGTGAAGTAGAGTTTAGTAGATTGAACCTTGTCTTGTCTTGTGTCTGTTATCTGTTAGGCTGAAACGTTACATTAATACCTAGGTATTTTATAAATATTTTCGTCAAGTTACTTAGAAGTGATCTAGAACATTTTAAATAAAAAAAAAGCGTTTGAAGTAAAACAAAAGCATCTGAAAATATTCTGGAATATCAATTCCCTTTATTAACGCGCTCATATTTTGTGTGTTAACACATGCGCTTAAATTATACACTGATATTAAATAAAACTCAGCCATATCATTTCATATTCCAGACATAATCCGTTGAGATATTCGAGTAATAAATTTATGCGAAAGTACTAGCTGGGCTGTGTTAATATTGATTGACGAGTCAGTTGTATTAACGCTTGGAAGGAACCGCATCTTGTTAGCGCCGAGCTTCTACAGGGAAGAATTATTTCGGTACATTTAAACCATCAATCTCGTATTCATTATTTCCGAAGCATTGATTGCTAAATCTCTCGGTCGCTCCGCCTACATTTCGCACTAGCTAAATGTGTTTATAACGACGACGCCTCCGACGTCCACAGAAGACGACACCGGCCATCCATTTCCTATTTCACTAATAGACAATGATTGATGAAACATTGGCGAATTTCATATACTAGCGAGAGAACCATATAATTATAGTGTGATTAATGTGCAAATGATATAAAACACGGGATTACTGTTTTTTGTACATTAAAGCTGAATTATTTTTCAATATTTCGGACGGAAATGACAAATAAAACCAGTTGGATGGGAGATATTGTGTTTCCGCTATCAATCTTGATGAAAAACAATAAGTTGGCATTGAGGAGGTGATTTCCCACGCCCGTCGGCCAATCGCAACGTAGGTACGTAGTCAGGCCGAGTAATAAGTCACTAGGTCCTGAACACACAACTTCATGTCTTGAATGACATTAATTTACAATGAATTGTAAGAACTGTATAACTAATATAATGTGTATAAAATAATGAATTTTATGACTATCTGACCTTTTTATGGTCAGTAGTATTTTATCGAAACTAAAACTGGTTCACTACATATCAAAGACATACCTATGTATATTCGTTCGTATCGTCCAATCAACATTAATTCATTAGTCTTTTTATAAACATTGTTTACATTAACACTAATAATTCATTAGATTAAAATTTTTTATATATTATATCTACAAATATTGGTTTATTAGGTAATAATTATTCAAAAATAAATATATTTTTATATAAATCACGGTATGTTATAAATGCATATTTCGAATATTTCCATGTTGTGTCATAATTCAAAAATAATTAAAATGTGCCGCGAACATCGTTAACAATATGTTGATAACATATTCGGAAGGTGCATTATGTAATAATTATAAATTATTTCACGGACGATTGGCGATGATTTATTATAATTGTTCTCGAATAACGACAATAAATTATTTTAAAATACGGTCATTATGCAGACGTGCTTATAATGTAGTCTTAAACGGTGAAAATGAAATATATTAAAATTTCTAACCGTTTTATATTGTTGAAAATGTTAAGGTTAGTTACTTCAATTAAACTATTATACGACAAAAAAAAAAAGCAATGGGCTTACTTTAGTGACATCCGGAGAAAATAGCTATAAGGGTAATAAGCATACTTTTGTCTGGGCTATGTAATGTTATAGATTTTTTATTTTCTTATTTAAATTAACTTTATTAACAACTAAACGAATAAGTGAGTTCACTAAAAAGATCACATACTCACTCTACCCACCCGTTGAACGACTTGTGCGACTCTGGCCCGCGGCGTCAGACCAATTTTGCAGTTAATATATTTGCACTGATTGCCGGGACAACGCTACGCGTATTTATTTACAACTGTACTCAAACCCGACTTGAGAAGTTTATTATTAAACTTAATACAGCTCAAAGTTATTACATCCAATGGCAAGTCCGGTAATTGCATGTGGACTCTAACGATTTCATATTAAAAGGCTATCTATCATTGTCTCGTATTACCTATATTGTTTAGCTGTAATTGCTTGACAAAGTGGCGGTTAAGCGCTTCATTTATTTTAATCATGTTTTACATGACAAATTCAATAAAAACGTAGACTATACTATTTCTTCTTTATAAAACTATTATTTATATCTTTAAATATGAAGATGAAAATATTAAGAAAAGCAAGTTTTACATTTTTTTTACTTCTTAATATACAAAACAACGCGGCGCCTAAATACCGACAGTCGCGGGTTCGTTTCCGCTTAAAGTGGATATTTGTGTTGATAATAATATTTGTTTCTGGTCTGGTTGTTAGCCCTTGTGGGGTCTTCCCACCGTGCCTTGGAGAGCACGTTAAGCTGTCGGTCCTATTTGTTATCATGTACACTTGATACCGACCGTTACTCATAGTAGGGAATATATCCGCCAACCCGATTGGAGCAGCGTGGTGGATTAAGCTTTGATCCTTCTCCTACATGGGGAAAGAGGCCTACGCCCAGCTGTGGGATATTATAGGTAAATAATATAAGCATAATAACGTAATATATAAACAATATCGGATTGGTTTGAACACTAATAACTCGTGAACGGCTGGGCCGACTTTCATGGACTTTAATTTGACTGCGTCTCCAATAGCAGAATAACTATTAAAAATATTGGAAATTACCGAAAAAAAAAAGGCAAAAACATCCAATAAAAATGTTCATGGGTTACGTAACTGTCGAACATTTAAGGGTCATCCCGTCGATACGGTAAACTCTCATGTAACTGGTAAATGAACATTGGTTAATAAGGAAGAAAGAAAAAATTGAAGTGAACGTAAAAATATTTATACTATACTATTTAATTATCACAATATAATTCAATCATATCCTGAAGTCCATATAAAGCAAAAGTAAGTACGACCTCAGTATGCATAGTACAATTGCAGCTCTCGGTATTCCGGCGTCTACAATGAGGGCGGATACGCAAACAGCTTTTTGTTCTGTCGGTAAGTCACAAACAGCTTTCGGCTAATGGGCGGATAGAAAGGCGATTACGTTGTAAACCTACTTGGCATAGCAGTTACGAAATTTCGGATTTCGTTTTTGAAATTTGGTTTTAAACATAATAAGTTTTCACGTCGTTGACGAATTTATTTGAAAAGTATATCATGTGGAATTCGTAAATGTAATAATCATAATATAAAAAAAATCTTTTAGTTTAAACATACACGCACAGTCATAAGTTGCAAATATAGGCAATTTTATTAAAACACTCGTAAATAATAAATATATACATAATTAACGTGTGTGGTTTCGACCGAGTAGAATAGCACCACACCCTTTCTTCCTGCGGGGGTCGTAAAAGGCGACCGAAGGATAAACCTGGCCCAAAATCATCAGGGTCCTGGAGAAGGAAAACTTCATTTGAAACTCGGAATGGGGTCTCCGTCAAGCATTCGTGGCATAGCTCTAAATGCGAAAGACTCCTGCAGCCGAACTGGCTCCACACGTATCGATTTGTCGTTCCTGTGGGCCTAGCCAGTGAGGTCGAGAGGGTGGTACAGAGCTTAGGCAACTCTACGTTTTCCTGAAGAGTGACATAGGCGATACAGTGTCTGTCTGACACTGTCTAAATTGTCTGTAATAGACGGACTAAGGCCAATGATGATGACATAAATGTATATTACACCCAGACAAGCGTCAAAACTAACAATCCCAGTGCAGGAAGCAGGCTCACTGTTAACTGCGCCAACGGGCTAGTAAAATTTACGTACAGTTCGATTTCTCATATGTTCCAATTTGAATAGGAACCTTATAAGAAGTATGTATATATGTGTGTATGTGTATATGCGAAAAAACGTGAGAATGTGCGTATTTTTAAACTTGATCTTTACTTTAACTCTTTAATTAATTCGTTTAATCAATATATCGATTTAACTTAATGACGAGGCAATCATATTTTTATTATTATTATTATATAAAATTCTCGTGTCGCGGTGTTTGTGGTTAAACTCCTCCGAAACGGTTTGACCGATTCTCATTAAATTTTGTGTGCATATCGGGTAGGTGTGAGAATCGAACAACATCTATTTTTCATACCCCTAAGTATAAGGGGGGGTAAAAGAGGTTTAATAAAATATTATGAAATTTTGTGTGCATATCGGGTAGGTCTAAGAATCGGCCAACATCTATTTTTTATTCCCCTAAGTTATAAGGGGGGGGGGGGGATTGAGAAGGTTAATAAAATATGTGGCAAAACAACGTTTGCAGGATCAGCTAGTTTTATTATAAGTTTTATTATTTTTCTCCCATTAAGAATTTCTGTAACCATTATAATTGTTATTGGCTCATGATATTTTTAATGTCTAGTTTTATTTTTAATGATATATTGTTTTTAATACTTTAAATATAAATTGTAAACACAAAAAGGACTTGTTTCTAGCTGACTTCAGACAGGTATTGTATAATTCTTGTATTATATTGTTTAATAATAAAAATTACGAGTTGTAAAGGGAACGCGTGTGTGATAGACAGGTGTGTTCGACCCTCTGACACTAAGGCTCGGAGGGTCAGAGTTAAACTAAGCATTATTGGATTTTAAGTTTCATTCATTGTTATACGAATATTATAAAAATAAAAACTCATTGATTTAGAAAATATATTTAACGGGCAAAATGTTTTATAAAGCAAATGAAAAGTAAACTTAATGGAAATCATATATATTAATACGCTAAGGTAAAGATGTTTGCCTCCCTTTTCAGAAAAAAAACCCACAATTACTCCATATAAATTGTATCAATTTATAGATAATTGCTTGCTCTACCGGATCAATAACTAAAAATTTATTATTGCTTTTATTTTTGTAAATTAATGCGAATTATTCGCACGGATATAGCTAATATGAACTTAGTCTTTTTGAGTTTCATAGCCTGTTTGTGTATATAACGAAGGTACAGATCCTATATAAATGTGTGTATTGGTGTTTAATGTCAATCATTCTGACACACATCAAATTTAAACACATATGAGTAAAATCACGTACACCTAGTATTATTACACAATCGTAATAATTGACCTGCCTGTTTCATACAAGTAATAATACCCAGGCCTAATAATAATGCACCCTGCGCAAATCAGAACAATAAAAAACAAGCCACCATAATATCCATTACCGTACGCATTTCTATACAAGTTCTGATTTAAGAATATTGTGTATGGCCACCGGCACCCTAATATGTAAACCATTTTTAATAGATCTTCGAGCGTCATATTAATTGTCACGACGTAATAAAAAAGAGGAGGTCTGGCGAAGCTGGTGGACGGTCTTATGCAACATGCGTTAGCGTCGCGTGTCGCGAGGGCGCGGGACAGGTGTGTTTCACCCCTTATTTGAGGGAATTTGAGGCTATAATGCATAACTATACTTGCACAGACTATAATAAAGAAGGGCGGCCACAAATTATAATAGCCAAAGCAGCGTTTCTTAGACTTAACAAAAACTTTGGCAATGATAGAAAATAGCTTAAGATTAAAGTTTATTGTTTTGAAATGTCTCTTGTCACGACACTGTTTTCTGATGATTATAATTATTATATTAAACCACAAAATTGTAAGAATTACTACAGAAGACGTTTATTTGAAAAAAGTAGTTTTTTTTAAAAACATTATTTTTTAAATCTGTAGTGTAAATTTAGTACAATTTAAGACAACGTTAAGTATAAAGATATGTCCTTTACAAGCATCGATAATGGTGTTCCTACAATCGGTACTCATCCACAGTAAAAGCACGTTACACTTATCGAATGCAAATAAACGTGTTATATTTGAATATTGTCAACCCCTTGGTAAAAATAAAAAATTTAAGTGAGAATGTACGTGCGTATACTGGGCGTGTATTCATTATTATAACAATATACTCGTAATTTTTATGGATTATATTATAAAAAGACGTAGGTCAATTATGTTTCAGGCTATCGAAGTCCGCTACTGGATATAGGTCTTCCCTACTTCACACCAAGCGTCCCGGGTCTCCACATTCCTCATCCAGCCTCCGCCGGTAACCTTACTAAATCATCGTTACAGCGGAACGGGTCAGTTTGTTCCAGCGGCCATCGCTCGGCCTCTCGACACGTGACTAACCTACTGAAGCGGCTTTATCTTGTGGGTTCTACGGGATATATTATTATTAATAATAATAAGAATAATAAATATCTAACAATACACACACGGTCGTCTGTTCCTAAAGTAAGCAACTTAATGCTTGTGTTATAGGTAACAGACGACTGGTATAGCTATTATTCGTATTTTTTTTTCGATAAACATAGTTATAGATGATACGCATAAATATATAAATAAATATTTATATTACACCGACACTCGGGGTGGGAATCGAACCCACAACCCTCGCATCAGAAAGCAGGGTCATTCGTTTTCTCGAGGATAATCTCACTTTTAATGCTTTATTTGAAATATACTAAAATCGTAGTCCGTTCCGTAGAACATTGAGTAAGTTTAAGTTTGTGGGTAGAACTGTACCTACTACTATCATCAGTGTACACGTCTCGGCATCGTATATCAACACAGGCAGGAAAAATTGGTTGAAGAGTATTCGCCTTCAAGCGTTGAAGACTCAGCATATCCTGCAAGTTTTTTTTTTTTTTTTTTTTGATGGAATGAATAATATAAAAGCCCAAAATGTATTTATGATATTTATCAAAATCCGCGTGAAGATAGATAGTATCAAGTCATCTATTAAAGAATTTTATCTTAAGTTCATGTCAATGTTTGGATATTTTGACCGCAAGAAAAATCAAATCGCCATATATCTCATACAGTATTGAATGTTTTTTTCGTGATCGTTGTGACGGCTTTTGTTGGAACGGCGTTATATTGAAAGTGAGTCTGCGAGTGTATGAGCCTGATCGCACGATAGCATTCATCTATTTCGTCACTATTATATCGTCTCTTTGAAACGATCTACGCTTTTCTATTGAAATTTATCCGGCGATGATGGAACCTTATCATTAGGATCATTTTTTTTAACAACATTAATACAACATTGCTCACCGAATTTAAATTTTATCAACAAAGTAAAAGAGCCGGTGTTGCTTAATTCTGATGATTATTATTATGTACTGCGAATACTTGTATAAATTGTTTGATTTATTTTATTAAATAAAAATGTTAACCTATATAGAGTAAGAATTTTGGTTATTGGAATTCTACAACATATTATAATTACTGCACAAAATAAAAGCAATTTTGTGATTCAAATACATTTTTCCCAATGTTTTTATATTATTTGTAAAATAAGCAAAGTAAGGTTGTATGCGTATATAGTTACTACATAGATATTTCATTGATATATTTTTTTTTACTTATCTGCGTTACAGGTACCAAAATTTAAGTATCAATAAGTATTAGGCCTTCATTTTGTCGAAAACGTATTAAAGTGCGATAATATTGTTAATTTTAGTCATCGACTTCACGCTTCTCTTTAAAAATTCAATTTTGTGAGGACACGTTTAGATTAATTCATTTTTTAAGTTTTTTAAAAGAAAGATAAAAAGGTTTCAAATATCAGGTAGACACCAATTCAAACTTATTACCGGCGTCATTAAATTTTATAGACGCGGAGGAGTCTTCGATATGATTATATATATTTTATTTCACACGGACGCGATACGGATTCTTGATACATCGGTTATTTCATACACCGCGCTATGAATAATAGATACTTGTATTTTTGCCATGTAATTGACACGGCGCAGTTCTTGTGCGAATAAACTTATGATATAGTTAAAACGATTAATCTGGCACGGTAGGTGGTAAAATTTACGAATAATGAGACGAAACACCTCCGGAGCCCTTCGCGTGCCAATTATTGACGTAATTATTTTAAAAATATGACCATCCTTCTGCTATATTAAACACTTTAAAGTGGTAATATTTTTTAATCACCCACCGCGACCAGTGTTTATACACTATGCTTCTCGGATCGTTAATTGACTCTTTATTCGTCTCTCAGTTTCTCCACACATTCGTGAAGTTTTAATGATGAAGTGTCATTTCATACTTCAACGAAGTCGAGGTCTTTATAAAGTCTGCGAGTCGTTTATTATCTGTGATGCGTTCAATGAAATTAAGTACATACGTTTAACCTGCAACATGATTGGAACTGGCAACCCGAAAATAATGTAAGCGTCGTAATGGTCCAGTGAATCACGCGCGATGCCATTAATGGAAGAAGCAAGTAAATCCTGGCATGAATTGATGGGATAATCTGTACTTAAGCACGTAATTAGCACTTATTGAATGTTTTCCTGAGATAATACGGTTAAACGTCAAGGGGATTATATGAAAATAGTTTGCACAGATAAAATATTAGCATATTACAGTCGTACATTTATTTTTTAAATTTATTACCACGAAATCGAAATTTATTTCCTTTTAACCAAATGCATATGAATAAGTATAGTTGTCAAATTAATACTACTTGCTGCAGGTGAAATTTATTTAAGTGGTTTTAAGAAATCTTAGTTTAGGAAAGTTTGTTTGTCATCCAAGTGTCATCATCATCATCGTCACTTTAGCCTATCGCAGTCCACTGCTGGACATAGGCCTCCCCAAGTTCGCGCCAGACATTCCGGTCTTCCGCAATTCTCATCCAGCCGACACCGGCAATCTTACGTAGATCGTCGGTCCAACGGGCCGGAGGACGTCCCACACTGCGTTTGCCAAGACGCGGTCTCCACTCTAGGACCCGTCTACTCCAAGTGTACGGTCTTATAAATATCGTCAATGGTTTTACAACTTAGATATCCGTTACAAGCTACTGCAAATTTTTACATTTATATATCTCTTAAGAATATAATAATATGAATATCGGATACGTATTTGCTATATGAAATCACATTTATTTGTTTGTAAATAAATTTGTCACAAACTACATCCTACACCCGAATAATCACGCTGTCTAATTACCTAAAATTATTTTGAAATTTGACACAACATTCTCATTTCTATTTGCAGCTTCATCAACAGACTTTGTTCTTAATATATAAGAACTTTTTAGGACCGATCAAATAAGATCAAATATGATAAGTTTATGATTTGGAAGGGAACTAATCACGCTGTAGCACCAAGTGAAGGATATTAGACAACACGCATAGATAAACACATCAAAATGAGGAGTATAATACTAGTCGTTTTAGTCAAGGGTAATAATTATGTTTGCAAGCAAACGAAAAAAACCGACTTCAATTACATCGACAATTAATACAACGTAATTAAACGAAAAAAATTGACAAACGCACTAGTCGCCACTACGATTTTCATCCATCGATTTCTCTGGAATATCATCATGAGATCCTGGTTTCCTTATTATGGTACTACCCTTAGGATATCTTCTTTCCAACTAAAAAAGAATCATGGAAATCGGTTCATAAACGACGAAGTTATCCGCGAACACACATAAAAAGTATGTATATACGGTCGAATTGAGAAACCTCATCCTTTTTTGCTGTCAGCTAAAAAAACACGTACCAAATTCACAAATTTTTTGAAAAAATATTGCTGGTAAATCATTGCCAGAAAAATATGCAAACGTTTACAGGCGTTTAATTAGTTTGCAAACTAATCTCAGTTGCTTTGCGTCTCGACTCGTTAAAGAGTAAGACTTATCATCAGACGAGACATTTGAAAAGTGACTTCTGATTATCCGCCGTTCACACCACGCCATGCTATTAGTAGCACAGAAAGGATTCCATTTATTTCGATTATCAATTAATTAGTCCTTTACACTCAGATGTAAGATAAATCCACATTTTTAAACATAAACGACTAACTTTTAATTAACAGCGAATTAAAATGAAAAATTCACCCGCAGTTAGTGTTAATAAAGCGAATAATATGTGCGAACTGCAGATTTTTCTGTATAAGAATTTGCCACCTGAATCCGAATAGTTTATAGCGACTTCTTGCTATATAAATTGTCTCAGAAAAACTGCTTTAAGTGGCGGTGACAAAACTCATTACAACTATTTATCATCGCATAAACAAAATGATGGCATGGCTTTTAATTGTGTTTATTATTTATAGCAAAAATTAATGTCAGCCAATACTAATATTTTAAAAACGCCGTTGCATTTCTTTTTGTCCATATATTTGATTCTGCTAGGCTACTGTGATAAAAGTAGCCGTTTGTAGGAAAGGATAAATTTTTACTATGCCTCATTTTATTGTTTAAAAGTGACTGTATAAATGATGATACGTCACAAAAAACTATTCCCAATATAACTGAATTGGGCTAGCAACTGACATATTAACTCCTTTCACTTAATAGTATCATAAGTTATTTTAATAAGTAAAAACCTGAATTCCTACCAATTATGTAAAGGAATACAGCAAGCTATTCATGTATTATTATATTTTATTTACATGGTTTCTTCTTCAGAAATTTAAGAGTTTCAAGTAAAAACTTTTAATAAAGCATCTCTCTTTTATTTTCACTTGTAATTGCTTTAAACTTCGTATGAACAACTCATTGTAGACGCGAGCTATGTTGGGAATACAAGGATTTCGCACTAAAGCCGTTCTATTGCACTGTAGTGCATTAAGCTGTCCTGCGAGTAATGGATAGGGAATTTCATGCTCCAAAGGTCGATTTAAATTAATTTACACATTAAAAAGACAAGTGGAGTGGTCGTGAAACTCGGAGTAAATAGCCTTAATCCGATCCGCAACGAGCGGGCGATGCTTGGTAGTACGACATGTATTAAAGATAATATTTATTTTGAACGATAAAAACTTGCATGTTGTGTTTGTGTGCTTGTAGGTGTCATTACTTTTAATAGCAATTAATATTTCATTACGATTTTGTACAGTGAATCTTTGTTATGGTAAGTGAATCTTTGAAATTCATTTTACGATTAGTTACGCGTGTGCTTGAGTACATATATTTTATAAGGTAGTAATTTCGATATTAAGTGTTTTATTTTTTATTTTAATATTAAAAACAAAATATATTTTTATAAAAACTATAAAAAGGCTGCATTTTATTCATTTGTCCGTTGAATCGAACACAAAAGGGTTATAATTGATTTATGGATTATAAATAGGCTGCCACCGGATAGTAGGGGTGAGTTTTTGTTCATTTCTGCAAATGCAAAATCCTTTAAGATGAAGGCGGATACTTAAGATGTTTACAGACATAATAAGAAATAAACCGAATATCGAACGGAAGCAATTGTGGATATTGACCCTTTGAGACCCTTGCCCAAATACAATGAAGGATCAACAAAAATAGAGAGTGTCGAGCGCGCCGTCGCATCTGCCGGCCACTATCGAATAAATCTACTAAAATAATATTTTTATTTTGATTATGCATGCACGGGTTAGGCAGATGTTAGAAACATTTTACACTTACGTCTACTTCGTCGAGCAACACGGTATTAGTGTCTGTCAAGCGACGAATAAATATCAAGTTGCTGGCTCTTCATTAAAACACGATAGAAATAAATTGGTTAGCTCTTATATGTACTCTGTTTTCAGATTAACATCATTTCCACTTCAAAAGGCTTACCTATGCGTAATAAGTAAAAAAAAATGAAACCTCCTACTGGCATTATGTTCGACAAGGTTTTATTAAATAAGGTAGAGTTCACTGAACGTAAGCGCCGTGTGTCGTTAAAACTATGGGCGGTTCAAACCTCTAGTCTGACCAAAGCCGCTTTTAATAAGATAGGGCATTATCTTCATATTGACCCAGTACAAGGTGTGATCATACATCACGGTGCTTTGAAGATCGTTACAATATAAGATAATGCATCGCAAACGTAGGGGAAGACGAAATTACTATCGTTTTTATCAAACACTAGTCGGTTTTTACCGTTAGCTTTAAAATGTAGATACACTTGTAATTGGTTTTGAAATCCAACTTTTAATCATGCAGTTTTACTATCCAGGTATTTAGGTTATAATTAGTTCAGATAGACAACTCATACAAACAAAATATTGTATTTGTATACAAATAAACAAATAGACAATAACTCAAAAATAGTATTATTCAAAGTTATTAAGATGTTATATAGAGATATATATTTTAAATTGTTATTATGTGCAAGAAATTCTTATGACACGCTAATATAAGTACTTATACCACGTAGATTTACTAGATACAAATATAGTTAAAAAAGAGAGTATCAGTCGCTGGATTTTCGAGATTTTTAACATAAAGGTTTTGTAATTTATTAGTGTATCGGATATAAACGCAAAATAGTGATTAAATTTTGTGTATATCTTTTTTTTTTCATCGTGCATTACCAAAATATACAATAGAATTTAATATAAAAGTTAGCAATCGTACTAAGGTAATTAAGCTTTTTCGAAACTCTCTAAATAGGTAAGCAGTATTAATAGATACAAAGTAAGTATTATAAAAAAAAAAATTGATTTCATGCTTGGGTAACATGAGGTGTTACCGCCTTCATTGACAAAGGTGCACAATTCCATAATTTGACAAACCATAAAAGACTATAATAAATAAAATTAACATTGTTGCTTATAACGACAATGATCAAAGGTCGCCGCAGGAATTTATAGGTCCTCAACCATTCTTGACCATGTATTTGGAAACCATAAAAAATATAAAATTTTAATTGTTTAGGGATTTAATTTTAAGGTAATTAATGACTACATTAAAATAGTGCTTGAAATAATCAGTAACTTAATAGAAACAAAATAAGAAAAAAGTATTTTTCTCTTTATGCTATAAGTCTACAAAATAATATAATGAAGGCTAAGTAAGCCTTTTTAGGCATTTACTATTGTTACTAAATCAAGAATTTTAACCAGGAAATATTATAAAAAAGACTATTAAATTAAATGTATTGTTTATCTATAAAGCACATTCCTAAAGAAAGATAAATAGAATTTCAAAAAAATGTGACCCACTAACTCCAACGCCGACATAAATCTTTAACGCTTCGACACATTTTGACCACACGTCAACTTATGATCGGTATAAAATACTTCCATTTGTAGTCCGCCCTTTACGCGGATCATACAATGGACAGACGTCTAACTTATAAATTTTAGTACGAACAAAGGCGCCATATCGACAATGTCTCTGAATATAATCGATAAATGGATGGCCGGACGGCGATATTAAAATATATCGGCCGTGAGATCGGAGTAAATCAAAATCGATGATAGCTTAAATCATATGCAGTCCAGTTGTTTACAGCGCTGCATCGCTGCAATAAAGTTGCTACTGAATGCTCATGTAAATCTGTTACAAAACACGTGTATATCTATCTATACTTATTTCGTATCATTTTGCAGGAAGAGTTTGTTGGTGGCATGTTTTCCTGCGTGTTAGTGTCAGTTCAGTGTTCGACGCATCGGTGTACGCTATTTCGACATTCATGCGAAATAATCCAACAAAAAGGCTTCCGCTCAATTTCCCTCGAAACGTCAAATGTTTGCTTTCGAGAAGTATTTTAAAATGCAACAAGTTTTTGTGTGTTGTAAGTATCCCCCGATTGCAGTATGCAAAGCTGCAACAGATTCTGTTCCTGCGCGTAACTAAACGCAAACCTTTAAACCCCGTAGACTTAAAGCACCGGTTCTTACAACCTATTGTAGCTAAACTTACCTCTGTAAGATAAACGCAAAAGTTTGTGCTCGATTCGATGCGCGGATATCGACCGAGCTACAATGGATACTATTTGATTGCTTCATTATGCGAAATCGGAGTCGGTTCATTGTATATCATTTTGCATGTTATATCTGTTTGTATCCTAATTTAATCATCTTGAAGATTGGACCACCGGGAAATGTCGTGTATCGGGTGGCCTTAACGTTATTATTATTTAGTTCTTTATTGCTATTTTACTCAATTTATACCTACTTAGCTTAGTGACATAAAATCCGTTAAGTGATTTAAGATATTACCGTTACAAGAATTACAAAATAGCGATGCATCTTCGTATTTTATAGCTACTTTAATGTGTCGTGAACTTATGATAAATAAATAATTAATTATGGCGTCGTATAAGAAAACGATTTGTCTTAATAAATTTAGTCTGTGGTTTATGGATATAAAGATTTCGTAAAAACATATTAATAATTTTAACTAATTAATAATTTTACGATATTAATTTAAAAATGACAGTCAATGTATTAACGACACCACGGTTAATATATTTTATTAACGTTTTCAAGTTATGTTTTATACAAATATATTAATAAAATTGATGTTTACTTAGAACATACTGTATAGTATTAAGAGTTTTAGGTTTTCGTCTTCGTGATATTGAAATACGACGGCGTATTTGGATTTATTTGCAGAAACGATCGAATCTAATGCCTTCGCAAGCATTCATTCAATTGATCTGTTTCAATTTATCGGACGTCATACTAAAGTTACTTCAGTCACGGTGGTCGTTTCTTCTCGAAAGATGTCTTGGACAAAACAATGGGATTTAAAATCAGTGCTTGGTACAAAAACAAGCTAACAGTAAACTTTCATATAAAACAATGAAACAATTTATTACATTAATTTACATTAACACATATCACGGGGTTTGTGTCAAAATGTGCAAAGGTACTTGAGTTTCAAAAAAGTGTACAATGAATACATTAGTAACGTGCCATGAAGAAGTGTAAAAGAAGTGTAACAGTACACTCTGTAACAGGCATAACAATGGTGTATCGTTTCTTCGAAGTCACGAGACTGAAAAGCGAAGCCGCCGACATTATACCGTCTGATGTTAAATTTAGCGTTAGTGATCCCATCTACATTTTAACCTTTTGAAACCTTTAAAAGTAAAAGTAGATAAACAAAAAATCAAATAGTAGCTGTGTACCTTTGAAAAAAAACCTTAAGGAGTGTAACTGGATTAACAGTTATCATTTGTGCAACTGTGAAAGTAATGCTACATTGATGTCATCGTTTTTTTTTTGTAGCTCTTATCAAAATAAGATTTTTTTGTGAGACCTTGTGATTAATCGTAGTAATAATACACTACGTAATAATAATTATAATAATTATAAGAATCTCTGTTTTATATATGTAGGTATAAGTTATTTACTATATTATTTATATAAGTATTTATTATAATATATATGTATCCATTATATATTAAGCGGGTGGAGTGACATCCAGTACAATAATAATAATAATATTATAATATATGCATCTATTATATATTAAGCTGGTAGAGTCACATTCAGTCACATAATAATAATACAAATATGATAGTAATTGTCATCATGCCTTATATTTAGATGTTTTTATAATACCCAATTATTAAATTAATTATTTTTATAATATCCGCCAACCCGCATTGGAGCAGCGTGGTGGATTAAGCTCTGATCCTTCTCCTATATGGGGAAAGAGGCCTATGCCCAGTAGTGGGATATTACAGGCTGAAGCGTATAATACCCAATATAAATTTGACGCCGAATTATTGTAGTATATATATTATACCTATTTGCAAGTATACTAATCTTAATTTAAATATACCAATTACTAACAGTTATTATATTTATTTGTAGAAATTAAGAAAGTTTTTATTTATTTCTAATAAAATCAGTCAATAGTCATCAATTTTCTACCCCATTCAATGGATTCGTCTTAAATATATAGTTAATTTAGAAACCATAGTTAATAATATAGTGAATATAGAAACCATATATACCAAAAATTAAATAACTGTCCGCCCTTATAAACATCGGGCATGTACACGTATAATATAAAACAATACCCAATAAAGCCTATAAAAATGCTCAATTACAATTATTCTCTTCAAGTATTTAATGTGAGTATACGTTACCGTTAAATTTTTATGTATAGATATAATTCATGGCCGTACGATAAACGACGGTTGTTTTTCTGAAACGAATGATCACTCGAATAAAATATGTCACAGTTGCTACTCAAAATTACAAGCGACAGATAAATATTTATTGGGCACCTACTTACGATGTCAAAAAATTGATAACAGGATTTTTGGTCATTAATTGAAGATCTCCCGTTACAATCGTTTGTATTATTTTTTTCATAGCTTAAATAAGATATGAGAAAATTATTGACAGTGTAGGAATTTCAATGCTTTTACGCGGTACGGTTTATAGCATAAGGCAGGTAATATGTGATGAAAAAGAAAGCTAAATCACAAATGTTTTTTGTTCAGTTTTGTTCAAACGCTTTTAAAAATTTTAGCTTCATAAATTAATATTTTATTTTCAACATACAGGCATTTGGATACATATTTCAAAATGTAGTAAACAATAGTTGTGTGAAAATAGTAGTAAACTACATAAGAACATCTACTACCATTTTGACTATATAACCTTTTAGTTGATTAATTAAAAAAAAAAACTGTTGTGTACTATTTACTCTTTATAAGCACATTATTTCATATGTTAGTATATATACATATAGAACAATTAAAGTATAAATTGAAGTTCATGTAAGTAATTTCTTTATAAACTAGGAAGAAGCCATGAAACCGGGTTAGTAAGTAAAAAAATATATATTAATGCTGTCAAAAGGACACGTGCATTTTCATTCACACCGGCCGTCGAAGAACAAAAATACGTTAATGTGAAAGAATCATAATTGTTTCAATGGTTTATGAGAGTCATATCGACGCTCGTTTACATTTTATGATGGAGAGGTATGTAACAGAAGATCCAACGGCGTGCCTACACTCGTCAACCAGGAACAAATTCTTATTTATATAGAAAAAAGTTCCGTAGTCCGAGAAATCGAGAAATCTTTGAATGACATGAAGATATTATATGTATACGTTTCCATTGACAGTATAAAGATTTGAGTTACACATTCTCTTGTAGAAATACGGAAAGTGACTAAAAAAGAACAGATTTGTTACAAAAACTTATGTATACTTAATACGTATAGAGTAGTATAAATAAATGAATAAATAAAAATAAGTATATTTAACGGCATTGTAAGGTATTTAAATATATACGTGTAACTGCCAAAGTACTTTTGGGTAGGTACATATGTAAAAGGTAACCAAAATTAAATATTTAGTTTTAGTGTTATATAAATAAATAGTCTTACCATCAACGAAAAAGTTCCCTTGTGATTAGTTGGAACATTAAAATGTGTTCTTCCTTTCCCTTCCTTATTATCTAAACATCATTTCAACTTTAATGCTATATTCAATGTTACATCACAAAATGATGTACATGTGGGCTTGTAGTATACACGATGACTCTGCAGCAGTAAAAAGTGGTAAGACACCTACCTAGCCACCAACTTGGCCCGTTGCCTCAATCAGATAGTGCTCTCACGCACTACGCATTCATCTTGGGCATTTATCGCCGAAGAACGGATGCTGTCTACAACTTTTATATAAAAATCTTGATGCGTGGAAAACTGGCGCACCACTAGTTCACTCTTAATAGTTAGAATTCTTTATATATTTTTTCTTGGAATGAAGAGCGGCTTACTGAATGAGTTTTAATAGTTCAATCATAGGTAATGAATGAAATCGCCTTTTTTGTAATGAGGCTCTTGAACGGTTTTCACACTGCATTTATGCTCTTATTAGTCACAGCATTTATGGCAATTTATGGCTAACTCTTTTTTTATAGGTCCGCAAACAAGCTTACGGCTCACCTGATGTTTAGCGATTACCGTAGCTTATAGACGCCTGCAACACCAGAAGCATCGCAAGCGCGTGGCCAACCCTACCCCGAAATCCCCCCAGGAGTTCAAATCACCTTATTCACCACAGGAATACAAGACTGCTTGAGAGAAGTATTATTAAACTGTGATCTTCTGTAAGGTTGAGGTACTTTCCCAGTCGGCCTGCTCCAAATTGTGCGCAGGATATGTCCTGCTATGCCCTACCTCAGTTAAAAGCTCAACTCAGACGTTTGAAGAACGTCTTTGTAGTTTCCCAGTCGGCCTGCTCCAAATTGTGCGCAGGATATGTCCTGCTATGCCCTACCTCAGTTAAAAGCTCAACTCAGACGTTTGAAGAACGTCTTAGTAGGTATCTAAACGTATCTACTTATATATTAAAGAACAATTACCAGTGAATGTAAAAAAAAAAATATCTTTTACATTTGACTTAAATACTTAAGCGATTAAATTTCGACACAAGAATGTCAATAACTAATTACAATCGTTTTCAATTTACTTAAATATCTTTAGAAAATGAATAACAATTTATATAAATGGCTTAAGAACAGCTTATTTAAAAAAAAATTATCACTATTTATATAAAAAAAATACTTAAAGTGTATCGATCTGATAAAAAACTCTATAAACTAATCAACGCCATCGTGTCTCCAGAGATAGTTTATCTATATACAAGCTCACTAAAGATAAAATTTAAATTTTAGATTATGAAGTAATAATACACCTTAATAAAAACATTATTTTATTCTGCCATCAATCTTGTAGGTTACTTTGGATGTATTTCCATCAAGTGTGATGTTAACTATGTCCTTATTATTTTCTATTATAAGCGATGATGAAGCTTGAAGACTTTGTAAAAAAGTCAATGAAATTAAAGTTAATTAGGTTGAGTTTACGAAACAAAGTGGATAAAAATATAGAAAGCTTTTTTGACATAGATAAAAAGTTTATTACAGTAAGAAATAAAATTATAAGCACTTGATTAAAAAAATTATACCACACTTTTATATAGATTTAAGTTTTGCGAAGAAAAATATTAATAAGATGTGGAGGCTAATATTTAAGTAGGCAATTTCTTCTTTAAAATACTGTCGTAGTTTTATGCTTAAAAATTTAATAGATTAAGCGTAACGGCAAGTCTGATGTGCATCTCTGTTTTTTAGGAAAAAAATATTTTTTTAAGTTTTTTGCGATGAGTAATAAACAGAAATAATAAATATTAACAAGCGATCTTTAATTGCTTAAATTAGTTTCTTATCACTTTTAACTGGTTCTGGTACCTTTTAAGATAATAACGAGTAATCATAAAATTATGATTTTATCTGTTCTATTTCCCAAAATCATTTTTGTCATGTCTACAAATTATGTGTACATACACATTAATTTATCTAGTAAATATTTTGACAACTCGAGACGAGGTCTATTTCCGTTTTTTAAGCACGGTAAATGTCAACTCTTTCTTATATCGTGAATACGATCACCTAATCTTATCTTTTAAAGTTTTTATCCTGTGGTTATTGTGTCGAGTTGGATTTCGAGAGTTGTTTGAGATAGGAATATTACATATTTTATAAATTAATAAAGAAATAAAATAAAAAATAGTGGTTATATTGGTATTATATAAAGTTGCTATATTACATATTATAGCACTGGCTGTTACGTTAGCTGTCGCAAGTTCGATTCCCGCTCACAACAGACATTTGTATCGGCCATATAGATGTTTGTCGTGGTCTGGGTGTTGTGTTTGTGTATTATGTGTGTTTCCGGACCCCCAACACAGGAGAAAATCCTACTGGGGGTCCGTTGAGTGTGAAGCCTTTATTAATTATTAATTAATTATTCTTAATTATATCCATATTTTTTATATTACTGTCATAACAACTTAATTTTCATATGAAGGTTAGCAGTAAATTGTATGATAAGTCTAAGAAACCTCTTATAAGATATTCATACTGTTAATTTCACGGCGTCGAAGTTGTTAAACAACCAGATCGTTAACAAGACAAGGTGTCAATCAATCTTTAAATTATGATTCCTATCTATTTTAGTTAGACAGAATACATTTTGCTAATGTTGTATAAAAAATAACTACGTACTTTGTTACCAAAATAACTACGTACTTTTGTTACCCAAGATAAAAGAAAAATATATATCAATTTAGCAACTTGTTGACAGATATTAAATAACATTATAAACATGTTATTTGGTTTCTTTCACTTTCTATGACGAAAGTAAAATTAAACTATTTAACGATCAAAATGTTTGTTTTCTTAGAAAAGGGTACCATTCTTTCGTGTAATCCTAAACTCTTTTTCCGGGAGGTTCGTCGAGGGATCGAAAGTCAGGTCTCTGTTGACATCCGTTGGATACTGTTTGGTTAAAACACTTAGTGGCTACCGATTTTTGAATCTTTATTGACATTTAGAGGTCAAACTTTCCCATTGTTTAACTACGACCTTTTCATTAACATCCGATACATCAAAATGTACGACTATTAGTTAAATCATAGTTTTATAATAAACTTGTCAATAGTTTTTTTAACTGTTTGGTGTCGACGCTATTCCTTAAAATGTTTAAAATATGAGAATATTTTTTTAAAAAGTCGGGATAAATCGAAGTCAACGATGGCATATATATTATAGTTATCGTTATTAAAAAATGCGCGCCAAAATAAATGGGCTCGGGCGTCCCCGCAGTCTCCGCGTCAGTCTCCCTACGTGCGGCGGTGTAGAGTCTGACACCTGGTAGGTAGGATGCCGCCTCGTCCAGTTCGCATTCCCCAGCACCTATTCACTCCACATGAAAGCACACAAAAATAAAAAAAGGTATACACAGCGGCTGCACGTCCTCCCACTGAAAGTGCACCTCTCTAACATCCGAGGTCTGCACTCCAATCTCGAATCTGTCCACCACCACCTAGAAACAGAAAAACCGCAGCTGCTGTTCCTCACTGAGACGCAGATCAGATGTCCGGCTGACACGGCGTACCTCAGCTACCCCGGGTATTCTCTGGAGCACAGGTTCATACCTCGTGCCGGAGTCTGTGTGTACGTCCGTGATGACATTTGCATCAAGCGTCTTAAGCACCTTGAGACATCCAGTTACTCCATCCTATGGGTTCTGGTGGACACAGGACAGGAGAAAATCCTGTATGCCTGTGTCTACCGTTCGCACAGTGGAGACGTGGAGACAACTCAGTTATGTGACCATCTTACCCTAACGACGGATAAGGCTCGAGAGCGTTACCCTTCGGCACAGTTAGTCATCCTGGGGGACTTCAACGCCCACCACCAGGAGTGGCTGTACCCATACCAGGTGACCGACCATGCTGGGAGAGAAGTGCGTAAACTAGCCTTGACGCTGGACCTCACCCAGCTTGTAAATTGTGCTACCAGGGTACCAGACGTAGACTCTCATACCGCCAACTGCTTAGACCTATTTTTAACAACTGATCCAGACAGGTACTTAATAACAGTTTCTGCACCACTGGGTACTTCTGACCACTGTCTGGTAAAATCAATATCCGTCTGTTCCCCACCCGAAGAATCCCCATGTGGCCCAAGACGGGTGTGGCGATATAAGGCAGCGGATTGGGATGAGATGCGTCACTTTTTCTCGTCCTATCCTTGGCGAGAGGTATGCTTTTCTTCTGATGATCCGTCGAGCTGCGCTGAAGCCATTACCGCGGTAATACGTCAGGGTATGGAATATTTTATACCATACTCTGACGTAGCGACGAATGGAAAAGCTCGCCCATGGTTTGATGCGGAATGCTATCGTGCAGAAGCCAAAAAGCGGTCGGCATACACTGCATGGGCTGAAGCTCGAGCGCGCAAGTCTCCAAATTCTCGGAATTTGAAGAAAGCTTTTAACCAAGCCGCCAAGGCATGTAAAAGGACGTTACGCAGGACTAGATTCAACCATATCAGCCGCATTGGGGCCAAACTAGCTTCTTACCCTTCTGGGAGCAAAGCGTTTTGGTCCCTGGCAAAAGCCGTTGAATCTAACTTTTGTCGGCCGTCACTTCCACCATTGCTGAGGACTGATGGATCACTGGCCCACTCTGCGAAAGAGAAAGCGGATTTGTTTGCATCTTTTTTTGCTGAGAACTCGCGTCTGGATGTTGCAGGAAAAGCTCCACCAATCTCAACTCGTGCTGACTGCATTATGGCAGAAGTACGCATACGCCAAAAAGAGATCCTTAAAATCCTGCAAACTCTAGACGTGAACAAGGCCAGCGGACCGGATGGTATACCAGCGATAGTCCTGCGTACCTGTGCCCCTGAGTTGTCTCCACCCCTTACACGCCTGTACCGCCTGTCACTTAAGACTGGCAAAGTGCTGAAGTCTTGGAAGCTTGCCAACGTGCAGCCTGTGCCCAAAAAAGGTAGTCGTGCAGACCCTGTCAATTACCGTCCCATCTCGGTCACATCCATACTCTGTAAGACTATGGAACGTGAACTTAACAACAAACTCTTGGCCCACTTGGAAGGTAACGATCTCCTCAGCGACCGGCAGTACGGTTTCCGCCAGCACCGTTCGACTGGGGACCTTCTAGTGTATGCCACACATATTTGGAGTGAGGCCATTGACAAACACGGCGAAGCACTTGCCGTGTCTCTCGATATCTCGAAGGCCTTTGACAGGGTTTGGCACGCGAGCCTTATAAGCAAGCTTCCTTCATATGGTATTCCACCTGGCCTTTGCACTAGGATTTCTGACTTCCTGAGCGAACGTTCAATACAAGTTGTCCTTGACGGGTACTCGTCGGACCAAAAGGCTATCGACGCTGGTGTTCCTCAGGGATCAGTCTTGTCCGCTACCCTCTTCCTGCTGCATATTAACGATCTGCTCGTCCCCGGTACCTTTGGGTACGCTGACGACTGCACAGTGACGGACAGATACTTTTCGGGTGCGAGGGCTAGTAAGGATGTTATCCAGTCTTGTCGAGAGGATATGGTCAGCCGCTTGAACGTCGCCCTCCAGGCTGTCTCCGAATGGGGCGATGCCAATCTGGTCACGTTCAACGCTACAAAAACTCAGGCGTGTGTGTTCTCCTCTAAACGGAGCCCTTTACACCTGGCTCCGACTTTCCGGGATGTTTCTGTGGAAATTACCGACTCCCTACAGCTCCTCGGTGTAGAGCTATCGTCCAATCTGAACTTTGGGCAACACATCGAGTCCAAAGCAAAAACTGCAGCAAAAAAACTAGGTATTCTCTCTAAGGTCAGGCGATACTTCACTCCAGAACAGCTGCTTCAACTATACCAAGCACAAGTTCGGTCTTGTATGGAGTATTGCTGCCATCTTTGGGATGGATCCGCCAAATACCAACTGGCAACTTTGGACTCGGTGGAAAAACGAGCTAAGAGACTCATAGGTGACCCTACTCTGACAGACACCAAGTTGCAGAGTCTCGATCATCGGCGTAGGGTAGCTCGTCTGTCGGTGTTCTACAAAATATATTTCGGTGAGTGTGCGAAGGAATTACACGATCTAATTCCCCCAACAACCTTCCGCCATCGGGACACTAGGCGCGGTCGATCGTTCCATCCTTATGTCGTCGATATGCCACCTACGCGCACAAAACGCTTTGGCTCTACTTTTCTGATGCGCACAGCTAAGGAATGGAACTCGTTGCCCGCGTCTGTGTTTCCCGAACGATACAATCTGGGTGCCTTCAAGGCCAGAGTGAATAGGCTGTTATTAGGCAGGCATGCTCCACCTTCGACCGCATCGTCACTTAACATCAGGTGAGATAGTGGTCAAATGCCTGCCTATTTGTCATAAAAAAAAAAAAAAAAAAAAAAAAAAAAATCTACGATGCGACCACCACCGCCGCTTCGCACATACACATCTCTTTCTATCGCAAATACCCACGCGAAGCCGAGGCGAGTGGCTATGATATATAAGTAAGAAATATCCGCTAAGCGTAGACACACTTGATTTAGAGAAAATATTTTAAAAACAAATACAACTAAGCACTGAAGTATCCGATCCGTCAGATTCCTAAGCCAATGTCACACACGACAAGTTAAATAAAAACTATAATGTCATTGCGCAATCTCATAAAAAGGCCTATTCACACTACCCCGGTAGATGTTTTTTCAATGTCAAGCCGGGACAGGCATGCAATTTTGGACAAAAAACGGCAAAATCAATAATGGCCCCGTGCACGTGTTGCCGAAGGATTATAGATTACGTTCTTGAAGATTTTCTCAGCGTTTCGTGTATCTTCGCGTCAGGTATGAGGATGGGAATCTGTAGAGTAGTATAAGTTTTGTAACGTGTAAATCATTTAGGTTGTGTAAGAAGTACGTGCCAAAAGTTTGGTATGGTATTACTAGAAGTAATAAGGTAGTTATGTTGACAATTATTTCAAACGAAACAGAAAAAAAATTGTTGTTTTAATGAAAAAAATCCCAGATGAATACTTTTAAAAGCGTTTATTCTGTAATTAAGACAATAATCTTTGTCTTTGGCATTATATATAATACTAGCTGTGCCCGCCATTAATTTTTAATAATAATAATATTATGGAGGATACGGGTTCTATTCTCTTTGGCGCCGCTCTAGCGGTGCACCGCCTTGTCGGAGCCAAGACCCAGGAGTCTGGACGCGCTACTCATAAGAATAGCGACGTACCAGCCTGGAAGAGGAGAAAAGAACGCCGTATCAACCTGGCCAGGGCCCTCATTGGTAGGCTGCTAGCTTTCAGGTCGGGCAACACAAGGCCAAGGATTGTGCGCTCTGTTAGAATGGCCTTCAACGGGCTAGGCATCAGCCTCGATCAGCCTGACATAGCCGATAAACTAACGGAGCGCATCGACGGCCTGAAGCAGAGAATCGCGGCATGGGGAAAGCGCATTCGCAGGTACTCTGAGAGAGTTGAGCGCTTTCGACAAAATCGCCTCTTCGTGAGTGATCAGAAAAGCTTCTATAGAAAGCTGGAGAACCCGATATCGAGCTCTGCTTCCCTAAAACCGAGTACGGTTGACCTCGTCGCCTTCTGGCGCAACATATGGTCAGGGGAGGTGGAGCACGAGGAGGGCCCTTGGATTGCGGCGGTTCAGGACGCATGTGCTAAAATCGAACCGATGAACCCAATCGCCATCTCTACGGAGGACGTCAGTGGTGCGGTCCGGCGGGCTCCGAACTGGAAAAGTCCGGGGGCCGACGGTCTGCATCACTACTGGCTGAAAGGGCTCTCGGTCTGCCATGCGACCTTGGCTCGACAATACCAAGAGGCAATAGATCGGAAGACACTCCCGAACCTTTTCACTACCGGGATCACTCACTTAGCTCCTAAGTCCACCAACACCGCAGATCCCACCAACTACCGCCCCATAACGTGTCTGACCTCCATCTACAAGACACTGACGTCCGTTCTGAGCTGTAAGATCTCACGACATATTGGTGAGTTTAATATCTTGTCTGCAGCTCAGAACGGATGTCGTGGAGGCGGTCGCGGTACAAAGGAGCTCCTTCTCATCGACTCTGTGGCGGGCCAGCTTGTCAGACGCAACCGTCGGAACTTTTCGGCCGCCTGGATCGACTACAAAAAGGCTTTTGACTCGGTGCCTCATTCATGGCTCCTGAGGGTCCTCGAGCTGTACAAGATTGACCAGGCAGTTCGAGACTTCCTCGGAGTATGTATGGGGCAATGGAGCACGATCCTATGTCTCCAGGGCGAGCGACTGACGGGTGCGGATGACCCAATCAGGATACGGAGGGGTATTTTCCAGGGTGATTGCCTGAGTCCACTATGGTTCTGCTTGTCCTTGAACCCTCTAAGCACCCTGCTGGAGCGTTCGGGGACAGGCTTTCAGTTTCGGAGAGGAGGTACTAAAGTCTCCCACCTTCTCTACATGGACGACCTCAAATTGCTGGCACCTAACGCTGCACGCCTGCAGGAACTGCTGAAAATCACTACGGAGTTCAGCAGTTCCATCAGGATGCAGCTTGGAGTGGATAAGTGTGCGGTCGTGCATGTGGACAGGGGTCAGGTGACTCAATCGTCGCAGCTTAGTCTCGAATTAACATCATTCAAGACCCTTTCCGAAGCTGAATCTTACCGGTATCTGGGCATGTCACAATGCATAGGGGTGAAGGAAGTGGACATGAAACAGGCAGTTTGTGAAATCTTTTTTGGACGGCTGACAAAAGTTCTTCGGAGCTACTTGTCTGGAGCCAACAAGGTCCGAGCCTATAACGCTTGGGTCATGCCCACTCTCTTGTACACCTTTGGCATACTCAGATGGACTCAGACCGAACTTGACGCCCTGGACAGGAGAGTCCGCACAACTATGACGTACCATCGCATGCACCACCCTAAGTCGTCGGTCATGAGACTGTACATCCCGCGGAAGTGTGGTGGTCGAGGCATGTTAAGCGCTAAGACTATGCATAACCGCGAGGTGTGCAGCCTCAGGGCCTACTTTGAAACGAGACGGGACAGCGCTTTGCATGGTGACGTTTCAATGTGTGACAAAGGACTAACCCCCCTAGCCTTGGCCAAAGAGAAGTCCGGCTCTACTGGGACCTGCCTATCGCCACAGACAGGACGATACTGGCGAACAAGCCTGATATCGTGGTAATGGACAGGGCACGGTCGAGGGTATTTTTAGTGGACATCACCGTCCCGCATGACGAGAACCTCGTGAAAGCCGAGACTGAGAAAAAACGTAAATATCTGGATCTGGCGCACGAGATTGTCGACATGTGGGGTGTGGGGTCAGCTGAAATAATCCCTATCGTAATATCTGCCAACGGTTTGATCCCGGTTAGCCTCGCTCACCATCTGAGGCAACTGGGGATCCGGGACGGTTCGCTCGCAGCCAGGATGCAGAAGGCGGTGTTACTTGACTCGGCTAGGATTGTCCGCCGGTTTCTCAGCCTACAGCCCTAACCCCCGGCCGTTTGATCTCCCTGCCGGGGCGTATTCCTCCACCCGCTTATATTTATATATGTAAGTATAAGTAAATTTACTATATTATTTATATAAGTAGTTATTATAATATATGTATCTATTATGTATTGGGCGGGCGGAGTGACATTCAGTACAATAATAATAAAAATAAATAAAATAAAAGTAGCCTATGTTACTCCTTACTACGTCAGCTATCTGCCAGTGAAAGTCCCGTCAAAATCGGTCCAGCCGTTTCAGAGATTAGCCGGAACAAACAGACAGACAAAATTTATAAAAAATGCGATTATTTTAATATTACAAACAGACACTCCAATTTTATTTATTTGTATAGATTTATACAATACCAATGAACGATAACTTCTTTAAATATAGTTCGCTTTCGCTTCGCTTCAACCTGTAATATTCCACCGCTGGGTATAGGCCTATTTCGCCATGTAAGAGAAAGATCAGAGCTTAATCCATCACGCTGCTCCAATGTGGTTTGGCGGATATATTCCCTACTATTAAAAAACGATCGCTATCAGATGTACATGATAACAATCGGGACGTTAAATATAAGTAACAGGGTAACAAAAATTATGTACACTCCACCGCTTACTCTGTCGCATTTTTGATTCCTGAGCTTTACAAAGCAATTCTATACAATTATAACGGCCGAAATTGTAACTGTCTCTTAACAAAACTCCGATGTTATACTTAAAGTAAATTCTACAAAAGCAGGTAATTTTATAAGGAGACGGTGTCTTTTGTGTTCATAAAAAACCGTATACAGTTATTTCATTCAGATGTAACCCGAAGATAGGTCTAATAAATAGGTCAGCGGCATTGCGAACTAATTCATGTTATTAACCTTTCGGCGAAAAGTACTTATGAGTTATTTATAGTTTTATAATCAATAGACATACACTTAAAACATATGACTCGGGATTTTCAAAATTACTAGAATTCAATTTACGAAATAGATACAATCTTCAGACTGTTATAGTTTTTTTATTAATAGGTAGAATATTACGTGTCATTTCTGATCGGAATTTATTTTTATACCTACTTTTGTTTTATTGCTTTCCATTTATTTCATATTCGTTTTCACTAAAGATTGAACACATATACATGTAATTATGTATTATATACAAAAATCAAACAAAATATTTGTAAAGCAAAATGTAATATTACAATGAAAAGTGTGTTGACCTTTACGATTAGAAGAACATAAAGCGAAACAGTACAACATTCTATAATTTAACCTCATAAAATTTTATGATGCACAATTTTGACCCTTATTCTTATCATCTCCTTACTTAACCCATCATTAAACATTCCCATAAGCTTACTTCAGTAGTACAAAAGTAATTCACGTATGATTATTGTTTGTTTGTAAGGATACAAAACGAATGATCGAAAATATATAAATCATATGATATCTCAAAACTTAAGCATCGAAAATACCTAATATTTCTAAATTAAATTGTATGAAATGTTTGATATTTTATTATCATTTTATTTGTGTTTTATTTCTCGGCTTAAACTTAAATCTTTTTATCACTTTTCTCGCATTAATACTTCATCGTTGTAATAATAATTATAAAAAAAGAGTTGTTTTGAAGGAAAAAGCCACAAGCCTGCCCATTGTACTTCACAGTCAGGAACTGTCTTAAAATATGTTCAATGTGTAAAGTGTAGTTGTGGTGTACAATAACGTGTAAATAAATAAAAAATAAAAAAAAGTTAAATTTCTACAATATAAAGCTATATAATAACAATATTAATAAATAAACATACAAACTCGACAGTTTTTTAACATTCTTTTAATCTAATTATGCTGAAAATATACGAAAATGTCATTCTGAATATCTGCTACATGCTTTTGAAAAAAAAACGCGTAATCTCTATAAGTCCCTTCTTCTATTTTTATCACAGGAAATGTCACAAATTTTTCTCAGTTCAAGGATACAGTTTGAAAATCCGTCTGCATGCCTGCAATATCGTAGAATAACGTTTCCTGTGTATTTACTTTTGTGGTGTACCACACATGTACAAACTATTTATATCCGAATAATAACCAAATCTCATTTTATGTTTTTGTATTATTTATTAAACTATTTTTTGATAGATGTCAAGATTTTTTTAAAAAATCTTCTTTATAATTTATATTTACCGTCAACTCATCATAATATTATTCTATACTAATATTATAAAGCTGAAGAGTTTGTTTGTTTGAACGCGCTAATCTCAGAAACTACTGGTACGATTTAAAAATTCTTTTAGTGTTAGATAGCCCATTTATCGAGGAAGGTTATAGGCTATATATCATCACGATCAAAAGGAACGGAACACCATTGAAGAATGTTTCAAAATCGGGGGTTCTTTTTTCCTTTTGAGAGCTTTCGCTGTGTGTGCTACGGAAACAGTTAAAGTTCCGCAAAAATAATGTATGACAGAATTGTTCCCCTTTAAAAAGAAAAACCTTTAAAACCCGCTTAAAACAACGTTTATATTACATGTATTAAAAATAAGATAATCTTTGTAAATTATAAATTATAAATATAGTAGGTAAATGATAATATAAATATAGTTTAAGGGATTGTAAAATATTGTCACCAGGAATGTGATGTTTTTAATTCAATCGTCTGTTACAGGACTGTATCTTTTTAATAGTAATGTCATTTACTGGAAGTTTTTAATAGCAAACAATAAAAATGAAACATAGCTAAAAACAAAATAGATACATACAAGAACCGCATAATTTTTTTGTGATATTTTTTAATGAAAATAGTATAAAGTGGTAGCCTTCATGCAGGAATTTAAGCCTTAACTCTTTGGATTTTTTAATCACACAATTATATCTAGGTAGGTATAGTTATAATACACTTAATAAATTCTTAAAACTTTTACTTAACTCGAGGTGGTTGATTCTATATTTCATGCTAATTTCTATTTATTAAGCCTTTTGCACTTAAACTTTACTATATCGTGTGCAATAAAGTAAATGATAATACTATGCCGGGAGAAGTCATTGGCTAAAAATTCAATTGATACCTGATGTTTGCGAGCTTAAATCAGGGCTAACTGATCTTTGGTCTCTTTTAAATATATTCGTACTCTGTGCTGAGGGAAAATACTTTAAAGTACACGTCTCGGAAGATATTTTGAAGTAATTTATTATAAGTATCCTTGTAAGCTTCAATTTCAATCCTTCTTAGGAAAGGACAGTGGGGTGACCTTCACAACCATGTCCAATTATTATAATTACTGATCATTATCTTACGATTATCGCGACAAATAAAGAATTTCCATGTCTTTTTTTTCAGTTCATTAGTAAATAAGTAATTATTTGGTTCAATAATAATAATAATAAACAAGTTTAAAATTAAGTCACTGTATTAACTAATTGAAGACATAAATTTCAAAAATGACAGTTCATGTACGGCATGTACAGGCTTGAAAAAAAATTGACATTTTACATATTTCATCGGTCGTTCGATTGAAAACGCTCAGTGTGCCAACGGGTTATTGAAATATCTCAAGTGAACAGGATAAGGTCATTGACATAAAAGTAGCAAAAAAAATTTGGGAAAACGTCAAAGAGAACGAGTCGTGTCAGTTCGCGTGTGTCGCAGCAATGTCAGCGGCGGCGCGGGCGCATCTCCGAATAACAATAATCGTGAATGAATTGTAATGGCCGCTGGTTTAATTGATTCGGCGACCCGCCGGACCTGTCTCTGCGGTAGAGCGGAGAGGATTATTTTTACGACATCGATATTTCATATGGGAATTATTTATATTTATAGTGATTACTGAGATGAGAAATTATTTTGACATACGTAAGCTTATAGAATATTAATAAACAATCATATAAAATAATTTCGAGTTGGGAATAATTTAAAATAAATATACCTACCCTTTGTATGGTGAAATTTACTATTGCGGTATATTAATGGAAGAAGTATTTGATTTATATTATAATTTATTCAACAAACTACAGTGAAAGAAATAAAATAGAAAAGAGAATATGTTTGTATATTCTGGATGATTTTTAATTGCGTTTAAATTGATTTATAATTAAAGGAAAAAATTTCACTCGAGCAAACTGAACATCTAATCTTAATTAATATTTTAATTTTGTATAATATTTATAATACACATCGTGAATGACAAGCATGCGGGATGACTTCATCTGAACAATCTTGAAAGAACCGGACTGGTCCTGTATGGCAAATTGTCTTCCTTATACGACACGAGCGTCATACACCGAGTGAGTCTTGTCTATTTAGCTTTATTGACATTAGCATTAATAGCCTTGACACCTAATCGGAAGTTGAATCAATTGAAGGCGCAATTCTCTGCACAATAGTTTCAGGAGACAATTGCATCATCGAGTGATGCGTCGAGTCATCGGCCGGCCACTTACCGAGCGGATGTAGTTAACCGTGCCTTGATTAGCCGAGACGATCTTAAACGGCAGCCCGGGCAAGTTCAAACAATTAACTGTATACAAGTGTCCGACTCTAATGAATGATACAGACTTGCTCCATTTTATTATACAAATACCGTGACAAGACGCTGCTTACAAATTGAGATTAATTTCAGCCTAGGTTCAGCATAACTGTCCTGTCTATAAATGTTATAAGCACTTGTGCACCTAGCAAACGATTCTGATTTTTATTTTGTTTGACATATGGATGACATTGAAGTGAACCTCTATTAAGCATAGTTATATAATAATACTGTCAGAATAGAATGAATCGCAAAATAAAACAATTTTACTTAGTATTGCTATGCCTTGTGGCTATGTATATAAACAGGGCACTTAAGAGACCCTTTTTTAGATTGCAGCCTATTAAGATAAAGGAAGTAAATTTTCTTTGTGATATTCACGTATTGTGAGTACGAAAACGTAAGAGAATATGTATTGTAACGATCGCTAGAATTCACGGGTTCATTGATTTTGGAGTATGTAAACACTACTCCAGATACTATGTTTTTTATTACACCGATGTATTCTTAAGGTATTGTAATTTTCTTTCTCGTCCATTGTGAGGTGTATCCAGGTATGTACATTGACATTTCTTTGTGAGTGTACACATTGGTGACGTTTTTTTAAATAGATACTACTTTCTATAATAATAAGTAACAAGGTTAATATACCAATGTATTTGAAATGAGAAAAATTGAATGAAAATCAGGAAAATTTATGCGTTAGATACACATACGGGATTATTTGTCAAATGTCTTTTATGTTTATTATTTTATTTGATTATTAAATTTAATTAATACAAAATACAATTCAATCAGCAGCTAAATCTAAATTTACATTGTCTTATAATTATGTTGTACCTAAACCGGCACACAAAATAATGAAATAAAACGGAAGCATGATAATAGAGATACCACACAAGCGCTGTTATTGTACCTAAGTAATATATTTTGATAGTCGTATTAGTGGACGTAAATTGTACAATTTGTCATGAGACCGAAATATAAGCACTTAGCAGTCGTGAAGACGGTCTTTAGTTGATAATGATTACAGCATATCGACACTAACGCCCACGCTTTGTAAATATTAGTCCAAGATATCATACATGAGGTAGAGGAAGTATTACTAAGAATATTTCGATAAAGCTCGCGTTTTATTATGTTTAAGTAATTCTGGTCGCTCATTCATAAATTACGCAACGTGTACTAAGAAGCACATAATACGATACACTGTGCGCTTATCGTTACTGGAAAATAGTTTCATGAAAATGCAATTTCAATTGTACGTAATCTATGAAAATAGGTTCTATCATATTTGTGTTTGCTTAAGAATGAAAAAAAATATCGACTTTGGTTTACATCGGCAGCTAATACAACTTAGGTAGTCAAAAAAAAAAGAATTTAATACACATTATTAGTGATAATTCAAAAAGTACTAAACATGTCCATATAAAATTGAAATGATCTTTTGATTAAAAAAAAAAGTGAATAATCAAAATCAGTACACACAGTATAAAGTTATCTATACTAATATTATAAAGCTGAAGAGTTTGTTTGTTTGTTTAAACGCGCTATACCCAGGAACTACTTAGTCGGATTTAAAAAAAAATTCAGTGTTAGATAGCTCATTTATCGAGGAAAGATATAGGCTATATTTCATTACGCTAAGATCAATAGAAGCAGACCACCAATGAAGAATGTTTTAAAATCGGGCTGTTTTCCTTTTGAGAGCTTCCGCTGCGTGTGCTGCAGTTTCGCAAAAATCACGTATGACAGAATTGTTCCTATTCCACGCGGACGAAGTCACGGGCAAAAGCTAGTAAGGTAAACACATAAAAATACAGTCGAATTGAGAACATCCTCCTTTTTTTGTAATCGGTTACAAATAAGATAAATTACTAGAGATTTAAAAAAATGACAGGTTTCGAATTTTTTGACATATAAAGTTTCTATTGTCACTAGTGTAAGCTATAGGAGGATATTTATAAACAAACATTATTAATTAAGTTTTAAACAAACTTAGTCTTTAGCTTTGATTTAAGTAATAATTAAATCATAAATCTTTAATTTTATGTGGTTATATGCAGCGGAGTAGTGACCTTCAATATTAACCAATCTGATAAGTATCAGTTCGTGAAACCACGAGACGTCTAGTATTACACATTTAAGTTACAAGTACTAAATATGCAAGATTAACTCAATTATTATTAACTTCAATGTTTATTGTTTTATTGACTATTAATGTTGTACGACTCGCGTAATTTCGCGAAGTCGGTGTTTTTATATCATAAAGGTTTTCTTCAGATGCTCCACTTGTCACACGACAAAGCCTATTCATTCGTAATTTAGTATTATAGGGACAATTACAAGGTGTTGACGAAAGAATTTAACTCAATGCAATGAGAACCTTATTTCATAGACATAAGATTTAGGAAAAAATTGATTTCGTATTTGTAGGGACAACTTCAAACAAACATTACGTCTCCTCGGGGAGCCGCCTAAAGGTGATAATAATGGGAAATAAATGGTCAACTTTGCGGCACAATGGTAAGAATAAAGATAATGAATGAATTACACGGAAATTTCGAGGCGTGAACCATTGTCAATGCCTTGACTAGATAACAATTTGCACTTGAAGTGTCAGCCTTTGTGTTAGTGACATTAGAAATAAACATTACAATGACTACCAGATGTGTGAAGGAGCTTTTACACGTGCTTCGGCGCACGCGCAAGCCTTTGAACACATCTAAAAGGGCAATGAAATATTGGACACTCGGGACCAACTGATGAATTATTTGTTACGTTTTTCTTTTTGTATGATTAAAAATAGTATTTTTTTACCTTAGTCTTAAATACCTATATATAAATTAACGACTAATCAGATTTTAAATATATAATAAAATGCTTTATGGATGATTCTACAGGTGAAAGTAATGAGCCTATATATATAATATTATATATATTTTTTTTTAAACATAATATACAGTATGCACGATTTTTATTTTTGTGTACCCACACATTAGGAATTCTAAACATTTTTGAATATCATATCAAAAATTGACCGCTCCAGCGGGATTCGAACGCCGCCACGGTTCGCTTAAACCGAAAATAGAAATCATCATATCAAGAATTTCGCTCTGGCGGGCACATCGTTCCATAGCTTAATTGGCTAGAGCGCCGACACGGTCAGTCGGAGACGCGGGTTCGAATCCCGCTGGAGCGGTCAATTTTTGATATGATATTCAAAAATGTTTATAATATACAGTATTTTATTACGTTACGTAATTTTATTATAAGTACTCTCAAATGGTTTTAGTGATTAAAACATAATACTTTAAAAAATACAAAACGGAGTAGTATCTACTCTTACACAGACTATTCTGTCACAAGTATCAACACACATAAAGATATTTTTATATATTTTATTTTTATTTTACAACATTAGATACCATATTTTTATCATGATTTATGTGTGTTTAGGAAATTCAATTAATTCATTTTGGACCTACTTGAGCATAGTAATACATCTGGTGAGTACAAAAAGAAAACTTATTGATTCTGAATTGAATCTTCTCGTCTCAAGTACCTTCAACATATTATCATTATACATTTTACTTATTTATGACAACAACCGCTCTGGTGTGGTGGTGCCTAAATACACCAGTATTCTTTATTATTAATATTTATTTTTCTATATTATTAGTATTATTAGTAGTTATAGTATTAGGGTTCAATTCTTGTTCGGAACGGTTATTTGGATTTATCTTGTCTGGGAGAGCATGTTGAGTTGTCCGGTCTTGGTTGTTATATTTAGTGAAAAAATTATATAATATATATTACATGTTTTTTTTATTATGGTGGATAAATAGACGACAGTCATAACGAATATAAAATATATATTTTGATTAGGTACTAGTTTATTTTCGTTTAATGAAATGTAAAACCATATTTTATTACCGATTTACAAATTTCGCAACGAATCTTAGCAACAACTTTGGTTGATATCGATTGGGTACAGAACTCTAAAACAAATTAGTACAAACAAATTTGCATAAGAGGTAGCACGGCCATGTAATCTAGTTTTTATTTTTATTTTTATAATGATCAAATTGATTAACAATATCTAAAGAAACGAGTTAAAAATATTTCTCTCTAAAAGTTTAATATTCAACAATATCATTAGCTTTACTTAGTAAAATTTATTATTTTTATTTTTTAAGTTTGCATTACTCTATAATTGATTTACATTTCTCTTAATGCAAAGTAAATTTTATAACGAAACACTTGTGTTGTCGATTGTATCGATACATTTTAATCGTAATGGTAACTCAGAAGTTAAGAGATGATTAAAAAACAACAACAGAATCAAACTCAATAATAGCTCGCATTCATTTGTTGAACGGAGATGAAGTTGTTTCCTCATTAACATCGACCAATCCTAGAGGCAATACAATGTGTTGTTATTAATTTATAGAAAGTCATCGTGGGCCCATTAGTCGAGATAACCATATTGATCTCTCCGATAATATTTCGAGCTGACCACTGCTCACTGCCTCCTTCTTTGTATGTGATTGCTCTAATGATCACGTGCTGCTTGTTAGTGATGATCAGCGCTTATTATTACGATTGATTTTCTATATCGTTGATGCCACCGTCGGCATTTAGATTTATGGCGTTCACAAATTTTAATAGTGCAATTATGGATACAACTGAGCCCGCTTCCGACTAGGTTTATCTAGTTAAGACACCAGTAAAATCTTAGCGGCGTATGAACAAAAAAAAAACGCATCCAAGAAAATTAAATTGTAACTATTGCTAATGATTTATTTTTGAATATTTATCACCGCGGACACGATATCGGAAGTCACTCATTAATGTCACGTAAATGCACCCAAAGGAGTTCTGGTAATTCTTATCGTTGAAATCTCTACAATCTTAACGGTGATCTCACGAATTAATTTCTTTACACCTCATTAATGTCTTATAAGATTCATTAACAATAGAAATGCAAATCCGAATTGATATTCAGGCGAGCATTTTGGTTCTTAGAGTTTCACTCAGTCCAATTAACATCTAGTATAATGTTGTATTTTATCGAAATTTCAATGGGTTTCCAACAAAATAAATTAGGAGGGAGGCTATTAGTTTGGCCGTTTTGTGTTAGCGGCCGAGAGGTCGTATATTTCGTTTCTAGTTTTCGATCGAGTAACTTTTTCTCCGGATACACAAACGTCTTAATTAAAGTTTGGATATTTCGACGTATAAAATATTGCATCGTATCTTTTGGCTTGAAAAGTGGACACCGAATATTTAATTCGACAATGTTTTGAGATAGAGAGATCATTTCCATTCCAATAGATATCGAGATGTGTTGTAAAAAATTGTTGCGTTATCATAAAGTGAAAATAAATATTCAAATGAAAATACCGAGTCGATGCGTTTAATGCGGATAGTTCATTTACACCGTGGATTGTAAATGTTGATAAGCGGAGGTTTACATTTTTAATAAAAATTAACGCGACTATTAACAAATCAATGACGAGATTCCAATTAAGTAGCGAGCGTTGTTCAGCGCTGGTTAGCAATTCTCGCCCCCTTGTCGATTATCAAAAAATTAAATCTTAATATTGGAACGAACGCGTTGTATGAATACGATATTAATTCGTATAGTTTTTTTAAACTCAACTTAAGTCTTTTTCATTTGTTTATAGTTATAATATGTCAAGCTAAAGTTAAATTATACGCATTTAAAAATATTATTTTTAGGCTGGTAGGGCCATGAAATAAAACTAAAATGTAATCATTCCTTCAGCATCATTGCGTTCCGTGAAGCCGTACAATTGAACAAAAAATTAAAATGACCATAATTATGTTGTTAATCTGTTGCAAACATTTATTTTGTAGAAAACAGGACTTTATCTAATTCCATCAAACGAGTAATTCTTGTATATTTGTATATACCTATAAATATATATTTTCTATCCGACCCTTTCTTTTTGCAGTTCAGTTTATTTAATCAAAAGAGTTTTGCACGATTCGCAAAAGTAGGTATGTTAAAATCGAATTAACTAAATTAACCATCTAATATTTTAACATGTAGATACATTTATAGATAAAATTAAGAATTCAAAAACATTCTTTAACATAAATTAAAAGAAAAGTAGAAATTGTATTAATGAATACACAAATATGTATTTATAAAATATTTTTATTTACTACGAATATAAATACCATTATTTAAAATAAACAGTCACACTGACGACAGGTAAATGTATTTCAGACAAATACTTGTCACATTATAACCATTGACCCTTTAACCTTAAGCTAAGTTATTAAAGTTGACCAAAACGTTAGCGGTTCAAGGTATAAAAATATACATTTATACGAGGATTTAAGAGTTATAATGTTGGGAATATTTTATTTGGCTATACGTATAAATTATATTTCTAATATATATATGTATGTATAAATTTCTTCTGAAAATGCATATGTATTTTTAAAATTTTATGATCTCATAGCTATAAATTTACCGTAGTTTTCGCAGTATATTTAAATAACTATTAAATGTGAAGCTTAGTTTTAGAAGCGGCGCCTCAAAAGGCACCTGTACCCCTAGCTGTTAAACAAATAAGCAAAAAATGAACGTTTAACGTTGCCATAAATATTAATAACGCTATTTCTAACCGTTAAATGAAAAATTAGAGTAACCATGGTTGTCTTGTAACAGGATAATACTTCAGATTGTATTTAGAAGTAAAATTTTAATTTATTTCAAATGCTAGTTATAAAATAATTAATTTCTCTTATGATAAGAGTCCAATATTGCTAGATAAATAGATAATACAAAGTGTTATTATTGTCTATTTGAGGACTATTTTCATATTAAAAGAATTATACATATATATTATAGTATTTATGTAAAGTATTTTTTACCACGCACTACCTACTAAACATATATATCGAATAACTTCAAATTACGCTTGTTTGATTTAAGCCTTTAACAGCTTTCTGCTGGGTAAATGTATCTTTATGTATACAGATGAGTGATTGAAGATTTATATCATAAATACAATACCACATGAAATAACAGAAATTAGAATGTTGTAAAATTGTAAAAGTTATACACACTATTACGAGAAGTATGGTGTCTTTACGAATGCGATATATTTGCGTCAATTTTGACGATATGCAACCTCAAATTTGATTTTACGAGGTTCAAACGCATCGGGTTCGACCACAAAATTAATCAAAACGCCTATTTTTTGTACCTGTTTGTTTATAATCGAAGTATTTGCTCTTCTCTCTCTTTGTATTTGACCGCTGATTAAGATTTTATTCATGGAGTTATAATTTCACGTCAGTATTTTAACTTAAATTCTTAACACGTTTATTGGACGGTAAATTATTACACAGAAACTTATTTATTTATTTTTTTTAAATTTCTGCCTATCGTTTTATGAGCATGTAAATTATTTTGCTTTAACTATAAAATATTTGTATTGACTACTTTTTTCATGATAGAGAAATAATAGATTATTTTGTTTTACATCAAAATTTTTGTTAAAAGAAAATAAATCAAAATATAAAGTTAAAAATATATCAATCAATAGCATATTATTAATCCATATAAACAATATGCCTTATAGGCCAAAATTTGGCCAGCTGCCTTTGACCACAAGGACAAAAAATGTCCTGATACAATCAGGTCGAATTACACCGCCCAGGCACTCGACGGTGGACGAAAACTTACCGAAAAAAAAATTGCCGCAGTGTAAATAAGACGTTGTAACGAACTTGCAATTTCTACTTTTTATTGTTCTTGTTACTGTTGCTCTGTTTACAACTTTATTAAGCATATCGATAGCTTTGCGTAGTTTTAGTTTCCTGTTTTAAAGAAAATTATTAAGGTGTCGTCTACACAATGTTTAGATTATATTATTACATGGAAAAAATACTAATTTCTTATGTGCATATAGGTTTTTTTCTTTTCCAATTATTAAACAAAGTACACTTATATTATTGACGAATTTTGAAACATTCATCAATAATATATATTATCGTAAATTGTATCGTATTGCCGATGTGGTTTTATTCATGTGCCTTCTATAATTATTAATTCTTTGAAGTTTTAAAACTATCTGGACAGTGATTCTTTTGAAGGCATATGTGAATTTGCAAAGTTCATGAAATATTACTGTGACTAAGGTTCATCGATTTTAACGGATCCTTTTATTCCAAGATACCATAAACTGGTATAAAATACGAATCTAATATCGCCACCGCATCTTTCGAACAAAATGCATTTCTCTACGGCTTTTAAACTTGAATAGGACAGTATTTAGATGATATTTTTTGCAAAGGTCGTGGGTACTGTTCTCTTATTTGCCTTTTGTCGATTTGTGGGCGCGACAAAGCCACAAACATAGCCTGCTGTGCGACCCGCCGATTTTTTGTCGAAATTCCGTATTTTATTTCATTTATTGACGCTCAATACACTGAAAAAATGCGCTTCGTACGTGTACGTGCTTAAAAAAATTTAATAGAAGATGCACATGATATATCGTCTCGTGGATAGGTTATCTATTCTGTATGGAGGCATTGTGGTGAGTTTCCTTTATCACCGACTGGACTGGTCAACCACAAATTATTTAAGGACTTAAGTAAGGAATATATTTATAAAAAAATATACTATAGATTTGCGAAGCGAATGTCGCTGGTTTTTATTTAGTTACATTCGTTTACAATCAAAGAAACAAGTAGCGAATTTTCGACTTAAAGTTTCATAAATCCATAAAGTTACAAAATAATACCACGTACTTCAAAAACCTCAATACCTACATACTACTCATATACAGTGAAGGTATGCCGCTATTTTTGAATACACTTTTCATAACTCTGAAGCGGAAATGAATTATTTTTAAAATTATGCGTTTTAATAATACACCAGGTACATTAATTTTCAAGGTTCTCTGTAGTAATGTCTGAAAATCGGAACAATTTTATTGAGTTAGGCTTTCGTGGTCTTTTAGTTAGTTAACACTGATTGCAGGGGCGCGGGCGTGCACAAAACATTCCGGAACACGTGCAAGTTCGCACAATGAGAGTTTGCATTTCCGCCCGCCATGCACTTCCTTTACTCAGGTTTTACTTTTTATTGGGCATGCTTTTATATCGCGGTCTGGACGCCTTTGTGAGCCTTCATTGTGAGTAGGACATTCAGTCACATAACGAATCGTAGGTTTCGATTTCGTTAATGATATCGGAACGTTATTATCACACATGAAATCGAAAGGAAAGGAAATAAAAGAGCGAAATCGTTTGGTAAGGCGAGGGTAATCGCCTGTTAGAGACGTTAGATCTTGTTTTGATTCGCGAAAGAATTTTAATCTGGTAACGTAGAAAACGTGTTCTGAGTCAATTTAACACTTTTAATCTCACTGATCGGCTTGGAGTTAAGATAAGACTCACACCGGCAGCATGCCCTTTTTCTGAAAAATGTATTTGCACTTCTATCTCTGGGTTTTAAAACAAAAAGTCAAAACACCATTATTCACAAGAAACAATACGGGACAAAAACAAACGTAAGTAGATCAGATAGTACAAAAGGTTGTTTGGGTATGGGATGACAACGGTTTTTGTTGCAAACAGAAGTGCTCTAATGTTGTCGTTTTGCGGTGTCATGTTGCTAAGGTATAAGGGTTAGAATCGTTCGTTGCTAAAAAGAGCAAGTTCGAAATTGTCGCATGAGGCTTTGTTGTGGTCAGTCTGATTATTTTCTATCTGTGCCGTATCTCTGATGGCGTCAAAACTTGTGTCCGGATCTCCGGGTGTTACAGGAAGGTGTGCTAGCAGGAGGTCGTTACCACACAGGGTGACATCTTATTTTCCTGTAGTAAGGGTTGATAAAGTTGTGACAAATTACATCGTAAAAGGAATGATAATAATAGGAGGTCGAATTTCGTCTTCAATAATTCATGGTATTGACATTTATATATCGCGTAAGATGATTCAATCATTTGGTGTAGGTGTAACTCACATTTTAGTTTAAGACTAAATTCTTACAATATAGAAAGGGTACAAATGCAATTTAAAAAAAATCTATTATTCATTCGAAATATTGCTAAAACCGTCACAATAATGCGCGGTCATTGTAATAATCATTTATTTCTGTATGTCTATTTTTACAATTTAGTCTACAAAAATTATACTTTAAGCATTAAAACCATTTTATTAAATGTATTTATATGTAATATTAATAATATTATAAATAAATATTTTCAAATTTATGCGTGGACAACTACCGTTGACGAAACAGTGAAACAGTCTTGACTGTACTTAAATATGTAGATTTTTTGGGTACATAATTTTTTTTTAAATTCTATAAGCACACATGTTTATTACGTTGAGCAAAATTTTACTAGAAGCTTTAATATTTATTAACCGACTTCCAAAAAAGGAGGAGGTTCTCAATTCGACTGTTTTTTTTTATGTATGTTACTTCAGAACTTTTGACTGGGTGGACCGATTTCAACAATTTTTTTTAATCGAAAGGTGATGTGTGTTATTTGGTCCCACTTAAATTTATTTGAGATCTAACAACTACTTTTCGAGCTATATCTAATAATGCGTTTTTACTTGACTATTTTTTCGTCGACCTACGTTGTATTATACCGCATAACTTTTTACTGGATGTACCGATTTTGATAATTTTTAATTTAATCAAAAGCTGATATTTATCATGTAGTTACTTTTAAATTTTATCGAGATCTGATAACTAATTTTTGAGTAATCTTTGACAACGCGTATTTACTTGACTATTTTTTCGTCGATCTACATAGTATTACTTGTCGATGTAATTGAAGTCGGTTTTTTTTTTGTTTGTAAGCAAACACAATTATTTTAAATATGTATCTAATATAACTTTAACTTTTACCGTTTGCTCAGATCCATTAAGATGTGAGTACTTACGTTACAAATTAGTTATCTCTATATTCAGACGACGCAGCAACGGTCGAGTAAATTTTAACTAGTAACTCAAAACAGTTGTCAATTTTAACGGTTTCGTATAACGGAGGGACAGGTGGATACTTGGAAAAATTTAAATGCGATCAAATCTGGTCAATCTACTTTAACTTACTGTTAGTATTAGTTTGTAGTGAAAAAAATATTCTCAGTTGTATTTATTGTTAAATATACAAAATATTTTCTTTACTGAAAGATAAGGACTAAAAGGTATTTGTTTTAAAACTTATAAAAAATAATCAAATATTAGATGAGTACAAAAGATGCAATGGTATTTATTTTCAATAACAACACTGTAGGTATTATGTACAAAGTACTTTTTATAAACCATTACTAACAACGAAAATAGGATATAATTTGTTTCAATATATTAGAAATAATTAAAGAGAATAAAATATAAAGTAACTATTAATGTTTAAAAAATTATTTTGAAAACATCTGGAACTACTGCGTCTGATAGTACTCAGAGAAGGTTGATTTATACTAACTCCCTCAGATTTGCCGCGGGATAGTACTTATATCGTTAGGTGTACTACAGAATGCAGTGACATTGCATGATATCTGCTATCAAGCCGTGCAATGGCCGTGGGATAACGCGGAATTACACGAGTATCGCCATTATGTCGTTCAAAGTATGGACCATAAAGACTGCATCTCATACTTTGTATTCAAGTAATGCGTGTAATCAGCTCCTGATTGGCTTGAATTAATCGTGAGCATGCGTGACCGCTACCAGCCGAGCTGCGCTTCATGAGGCTGCCTTTATGAGAAATTGTCCAAGACTCGAGAGTAAATTAAAAATAATGGCATAATTAAAACTTACATCGTTCTTTGTGCTTACAGCGTATAAAAGCTCCGCTTGTGTTACTTTGTTTTAATTACACCTATTAGTGGTTAGTATATTAAAAAATCATTTACGTGTCGGCGTTTATTCGTTACTTCTGTTGTCAATATCACGCAATATATTTTCTTCTATATTGTTCATATAATCACTTTTAAAAACGATATAACGGTGGTTTTTTTTGTGTTAATTATTCTGAAAAGTAAAACACAACTTCGCATATTTTACTTATCGAAATACATATGTAAAACTTGTTCACCGTCGTGTTTATTTCAAACATAATCGTTACAAAGTTATGGGACTGTGGCGAAATTAACATCGTAAATTAATCAACTCTTCACTTTACATGTGGCTGAGATAAACAAATGAATAACATTCAATACTAAATAATTGCATGAAAGTCGATATTTCGAATAAAAGTCGAAAGCGACAGATCTTCAAAGCACCGAATCAAGTTTATATTTACAGCGGCGACGACACTGATAGCATGTCATTTAACTTAAGTAAGACGTTGCATAAACTGATAAATGCTCCAAATACTTGAGGACGGAGCATTAAATCATTTGATCTGAGATCAATTAATCTTGCTATTATAGACACTTCGTGAAATTAACGTCGTATCAAAGTACGTTAGCACCCATTAATGGACGCAGTTAATTTAAATTTTTCTGATATGTTTAATAATAAAACCATTAAACTAATAGCGGTGGGCGGGTGAGCGTCCAATTCGTCACAATCATTACACCGATCTGAATGTAGAAACGAGGACCACCGACGAGCTTCCGACTTTTCTATCGAAAGTATATATTATTGTGGACGAAATGATAACATTTGAATATAAATGATGGTGTTACTTTCTGTTCGAATTAATTTTACACAAGAATATCCATTATATTTTAATTTTTCGGGTTTCTAATATTTATATTCGAGCGATACAGTATTAGTTAGAAAGATAGAAAATAGATAAAATAGAATAGAATAGAAAAAAATGTACCTAATCTTAAAACATGTCTTCAAATAATTTACAATATTTTATTTAACATATTTCAAGTAATTGAGTCAATCAAACATAGTCACATATTATATTTTGAGCATTCAAATTTTCGTTAATCTAAAGCTTAATGAACAACCGCTCCTGTGTGGTGCGTATAGTCGCCTAAAACACCGACGGTTTGCGGGTTCCATTTCCGCTCAGATTGGATATTTGTATTTGTACAAATATTACTTTACGGTTTGGATGTCTGTCCTTGTGGGTCTCACCACCGAGCCTCGGAGAACACGTTAAACCGTCGGTCTCGATTGTTATTATAAATACCTGATAGCGTTCGTTATTTATAGTAGAGAACATATCCGCTTACCCGCAATGGAGCAGCGTGGTGGGTAAAGCTCCAACCCTTCTCCTATATGGAGAAAGAAGCCTATGCCCAGCAGTGTTCTGTTTAGGCTGAATTGATAGATCGAAAAGTTTAATTAATAAAACTACAGTATATAATGCATTGGCTAACGGAACAGTAATTTTCTTGACGCCGTGACAATTGGTTCCGTATCTTGCATGAAAGCTGTGATGTATCTGATTCGTTCTGCGACTACCGCCCATTAGCTACCGACTTTGATTACTGCTCTACACTTAATTCTTTATGGCTCACCACACTTACAACGATTATTGTGGGTTACGCCTCATTTTATAATTAAGACTTTCGCTTCGATTGAGTTTTTCTTTTATTTTAACAACGACAGTAAATAAAGTAAAATCAATCAGATTTTTATCATCAGGTATTTAGTATGCAAAGTACACTAACAAGATAAACTTTTTATTATTAAATGAATAGAATAGCTACGATGATAGTAAGATTTTTTTTAATCTGTTTTAAAGTTAATATCCTACTGGTATTAGATAGTTTTGCAATCAAAACTTACTTGGTCACAACTTAGCAAATCTAACTAGTAGTGACAAATGTATATTGCTCCGACCATTTCTTAGCGAGCGTTCATGTTTATGACGTTCTAAAATTACTTTAAATGAATTTCTAACAATTCAAATCAATTTCAGTGTGTCAGGAGTGGTACTACTGTTTCATTGGTTGCGTGAGGAAGCCACGTAAAGTTAGAAGCGCGGTGCAAGTGTAACATATGAAGTATAATGCCAGCAAATCTACCGAAATCACGCAGATATTCATCGTGTTATTATTTTTTATTTATTTGTTCGTTATTAAAGTTTATGTAATTGACTTCATTGATTTATTACAACGTACAAACTTCTATTGTTGTTAGTCTTGCTAGTTTTTTTTAATTAGTTTTATAAAATTAGCTATGTTTGAATTACGGGATTTAAGTAGGGATTCACTTATTTTCTTGCAGAATCTAATTGGAGTTTTGTAAAGTAGTAAAGTTTTGTAAGTGATATAATAAAGATTATAGTATTTTAAACCGAAGAACAAAATAATTAAACAAGCATTCACGTTACAAAATAAGCAGCCCATGTGTGATTTCACAAACAAATTTAAAAGAAAAAACTGAATTCTAAATGTCAAAATTAAATTATCTAATAAGCAAATTTTAATTTATTTCTTTACGGTTTAGCCTTTACACCTTAGCGTTATGAAGGGGGTAAATAAACTGAACTGGGTTTAAAGTAATCAAATAAGTTTTAGTTGTTGTTACTTTATTTAAAAAAAAAAATATTGAATCATTTCTTTGTCTATGTAGTTTTCAATTCGATGAACTTTTCAGTTCAGTAACTTTGACTCGTGCTTTACCTTGTTCTAAGCAGTCAAACAGAAAATTGGTTAAAATATTAATGCGGTCTAATCTCAAGACGATGACTTGTTACTTAGAAGTCAATAAATTTGAATGTTACTGACACAAATTGACCAAATCCGCGGCAAAATGATCTAAAAGAAACTAGAAATAATTTCTGTGGTCGGAAATACCAGAACTAAATGTATTCGTTGGACAAAAAGAATAAATTGCAGATCTTTTTTAGACCTTGAGAAAATAAATTCTTGTAATTATGTTGCTAATTGAGAGCCACGTGTAGAACAATTTACTAAGTAAATTTTTGGAAATTATTTGTTATAAAATCGTATTGCCATGTACGATTTTTTTTTCAGATTGTTCTTAATTTTGTTGCGTGCAAAAAAGACACGTTACCCAGATCAAATTAGTAAATCTTATCACTGTATAAGTATAGTTAAATGGCATCTCGATATAAATTGAAGTTCATAGCCATTTAATAATAAGTAAAGAGCGCAGTGCGGTGCTACCTTTTAAAGGTATACATTAACAAATTGCTTACGGCCAGAAATTGTGATGTTATTTATTTAAAAAAATAGTTTATCGACTCGTTAGCTGTTGACAAATGCCTCTTGATTCAGTGATTATAACGTACTTTGTCGATGTAATAGTTCTGATTAGCTCTGTGGGAATATTTTACTTTTACACTTTCATTTTATATAATAAAGATTCAGGCAATTTAAAAATTTATCTTCATTGCTGTGTACTCAGTAAGACTTGCAATTTATATTACACAATATATTATATACAACCTTTAAAACATCGAGTACTTGTATAGAATACATCCTAAGACAACGACGCCCTAAATGTTTTATATAATTGCATGTGTATGGAAAAATACTTCCTGTTCGGTTAGCCCTGTATCTGATTTAGCTCTATAATCGATCATTTCATCGCGAACGGCAAATCGATACTCCCAGTAATGAGCACCTTAGAGAACGCCATCTTATAATGTACCAGAGTCCGTTACTGGTAAAGTGCATTTAGCAAATTTTGGTTAGCACTCTTAATGAGTACCGTGAAATAATTGAGCGGAACTAATGTTCGGGATTGCTAATACTGCTCAATTGTTGGTTATTATTCGGAAGCGTGTTTGACGCGATATTTAAGAGTAGGTACTTGTAATGATTGATTTTTTTTCAGTTTAAAATTGTATTCCTTCCTACTGTTCTTTATTTTCGTGTGTGTAGTTAGAAAACATTTTCATAAAATTATTGTATTCGATAAAGTATGTTTTTAATTATAGTCACTGGAACAAATATTCACTGTATTTGCTTTATAAATTGGAATCAACCTTTGAACTTCAATCATGTGTGGTCTTACACCAAGTATATTGCATATTAACCTCTGATCTTTGACTACCAAACACAACAATATGTAGTAGTATCAATTATTACCATGGAAGTAATTCACATGCATATAGCCTGCGTAATGAAGGTTCGGTGACAGAGGACCACCGGCATCGAGTGGTTTTTTCCCTGCCTTAACTTCATTAGAGCGAAACATTGAGTGACGTGAAATCCTACAGTATCGTTTGCGTAGCGTAGAAGAATAGATTAACCTTTTCAATTTGTACAGTATAAAAAGAACCTCTACTTATTTTTTTTTTACTACGTATAATATTTACAAATGTGATAACAATGTGAAGTTGACAAATGGTGACAATTGCTAAGTAAACGTATAAATAATAATATATCCTAAATCATATACATATATATGTATCGACATACAGTTTATAACGGTATTATATTCAAAGCTTTTTAATCACTTTCTATTAAGCCATTCTGAATATCGTTAAAAGGTTTTATAGGTTAATACAGTTGTCAATCATCTCGACAGGTATTATATTAAATGACAGAATTAAGTTATTGATATGTCGATGTAATGTAATCTAGAGCGTTATTATGATAGGTTAGTTCCATAGAGACATCATTATCACTCCCATCGATTGTACATAATTTCTTCCGTTTGTTGATAACTCAAATATTTACTGTCACTTCACCTGGTTCGGTCAATGAACTTATCTGTTACTTTTGATTTATTTATTGACTTTTAAGGCCCTTACTTGTAATTTTTAAACGATACTCATTGAATTAAAAAAGTGGTATGTATAATTGAAATAAATTTTTTAATAATTATTTTAAACGGGATATTTACCGTGTTTTTTATTTTCATTTTGCTGAGCTCGATATTTCGACATTACTACGAATGTTCACGAAATTGAGTCTCGTAAATATCCCGTTTTAAATAATTTTAGTAATAAAAATAACGTGTTAATTTAAAATCTACCTGGGTGACCGAGCTTAGCTTTATTTTTTAGCAAATCGTGATTTTTGGAAATCATATTTAAATACGAATTACATATTGATAAAATATGAATAATATTTTCCGATTTTACCGACATAATAATAAAAAATAGGAAGTGATTATTGAAATAAAAAAATCATGAGTGCAATTAGAAAAAAAGAAAAAAAAAAATCTATCTGGAGACATGGAAATTTGAATCATGGTCTTCTCGGTCGACCCGAATGACCGATTTTCCCACCTGAGCTATTACAACATTATTGACAATTGCGAAATTTACCTTCGTATTCCAACGATATTGTAGCCATTTTTTCATTGCCTAAAAACAGGGATAAAACGATATTTTCTAAAAATGAATACTAGATATATCGATTCCCCTGCATACTGAATTTCATGAAAATCGTTGGAACCGTTTCCGAGATTCACACAGACACACACACACACACACACACATACACATATCATAGAAGAATTGCTCGATTAATAGTATTAGATATAGAATGATTATAATGTGGATATTACATTATATAGTATATGCCAATTACCCGTATGAGCAGCCGATGTCACATTTTAAGATGTACAACACAGATTATCTGCAGAAATGTGCTACCAACTAAGGCCAATTTCACTCCGAAAATTTTTTCAATAATCGACGACGATGGTTTTTGCAATTCTATAAGGCTTTATATGAAAGATAAATTATGTCGTTTGCTTACTCGATATATTACGATGGTATACGTTTTTGTCAGTTGAACGAACGATTTTTATGTAGTTTAATTCGATGCCAATTGCAGGATCAGACGTAATTATTTGAATAGCGCGTCTTTGATGTGCGCCGATAAATCGTGCCACGGAGAAGTTTGAGTCAACAATTATAACAACAGTGTTGTTCTTATATTTCGTGTATTTATCTATGTGTTAAAACAAATATATTTTTATTATTAAATACTAATTTCCTTAAAAACGTCCTTTCTCTTCATAATTATTATTTATTATATATTACAGTGTACTTCTATTGTAAAAATTTGATATATTTTTGATAAAAAATAATATTATAAAGCTGAGGGATTTGTTTGTTTGTTTAATAGCGCTAATTTCGGGAACTACTGGTCCAATTTGGAAAATTCTTTCAGTGTTAGATAGCCTATTTATCGACGAAGGCTATAGGCTATATATCATCACGTTAAGACCAATAGGAGCGGAGCACCAATGAAGAAAGTTTCAAAATCGAGTTTTTTTTTCTTTTGAGAGTTTCCGCTGCGTACGCTGCATAAGCAGTTACAGTTTAGCAAATTATTAAAGTTAGCATTAGCCCAAAGTAACTATGCCGTGCGGACGAAGTCGCGGGCAGAAGCTAGTTTTTAATAATCCTATTTAAGCTACAGCTGTCTGAAAATATTCCGGGTAAAGTTTTCATGCACTTTTTTATTGAGTGAGTCACAACTTGATGAACTTATAAAATTTATTTTGCTTTAATACCTACACGTATAAAAAAAGTGTCATCCGGCATGACATATTATATTTGGTATCATTACATAGTATAAAACAAAGTCGCTTCCCGCTGTCTGTATGCTTAGATCTTTAAAACCACTCAACGGATATTGATGCGGTTTTCTTTAGTATATAGAGTGATTCCAGAGAAAGATTTATATACATATATATACATGCACAATATAGTAGAGAAATACTGATAGTTTTAGATGTCTCTAATGTGATTTTGGAAATAAACACATTTTTTGCGCTTACATTGCAAATATTTATTTTATATTTTATATTTAGTATCACCATTGTATCTGTGCGAAGCCACGGCGGGTCGCTAGTAAATAATAAATTAAACTTCTAAGGGTATTCGAAGGGAAGACCGATACACATAGGGAGGAACATTTGAATTTTGGGTGACATAACTGTATGGTATTTGAAAGAACTTCAGCCGTGGTATTTTAAGTATTTTAAAAAACCGCTACCTGCTACTGATCCTCAATTCATTAAGGAACATTAATGAACTTTATTGCGAGCTGAATGATAATTTACGATGCACCGGTTACTAATAAATTTAACAGGCGGCAAATGAGTGAATCTGACGACGTGATGTATACCGCCTATACCTATTAATAAATACAATATTATATCCTGATTGTGATGTGGCCTCAAATGTTTTTCTTTTTTTGCAAATAAAAAGAAACGAGTGTGTTTTACACCACATGACTGAAGTAAAACTTACGAAACGTAACTCTCTTTCTATCTTCACTAACTTATGTCTCCCTTTCAACTTCCGTTCGCCTCACCCGATCACACTTTTTGTAACGCTCTCGTCACGCATTCACTAGCTTACTCCCGAAGTCAAGCGTGCGTAAAGAAGTTTTCATTTTAAAAAGAAAGAAGTATACAAACAATCCAATGTTTATAGTGGCACTTGAAATTACGAGAATGCGACACTCAAAAATAGCGTGCATGTGCAAGGGAATTAGGTCACACGACCATTGGTTGCGGCTCTCTGCCAAGGACAGCACTTATGTTGTGTCGGCGAAATTGGTTTAATGTTTCCCAAGACGCCTGTTTTTTTTTTTTTCCTTTAAATCGAACATTTAGATTTGGGTTATGAGGTGTGTTATTTTAAAATAATTTACGCTTCAGCCTGTAATATCCCACTACTGGGCATAGGCCTCTTTCCCCATATAGGAGAAGGATCAGATCTTAATCCACCACGCTGCTCCACTGCGGGTTGGCGGATATATTCCCTACTGTGAGTAACGATCGCTATCAGGTGTATATGATAACAACTGGGCCCGACGGCTTAACGTGCTCTCCGAGACACGATGGGGAGACTCACAAGGACTACACAAACACCCAGATCGCGGCAAACACCTGTATGGCTAATACAAATGTTTGTCATGTGCGGGGATCGAACCCGCAACTGCCAGCGCAACAGATAAAATCCATGGCTGTGACCGTTGCACCAACGCGGCGTCAAAATAATTTATCAAAACAGAATTGTAGTAATAATTTAACAATTTTAACATACTGAATCCACTAACCCTCATTGGAGCAGCGTGGTGGATTAAGCTCTGATCCTTCTCCTTCACGGGGAAAGAGGCCTAGCAGTGGAATATTACAGGCTGAAGCGAACATACTAAGTTTGTAGCGTTATAATATTTAATATTATATATTATGAATTGCAACTAGTTTTCAACAAGGAAGTCCACCAAATAAGGGACATCTTGAAAAAAGGCCAGGTCAAGAGTACCCTAAGCCGAAGAGCATGTATGAAGGGAATAATGAAAGTGGACGAGGCGAAAGAAGTATGTAAGGATCGTAACAAGTGAAAAGAAGTGGTCTCTGCCTACCCCTATGGGAAAGAGGATTATATGTATGTATGTAAGTAAGTATGTATGTATGTATGTATTTTTCAAACGTAAATTTGAACGTTTAAATATTTATATCTTAGAAGGTCAAATCCGAACTTTAAATTTATTTTGTTTAGGTAAATCAGAAGAATCATCCAAAGTTAATTAATATGCATTTTTTACTCTAGAAAAGTAATCGGCGCAAGCGGTTGGCAGCTGTCGCGCGTCTGACGCGTGCACAACGCACGAGTGGAGCCGAGCGCGCTCGAGTGCGATCGAACTTGCGCCAAGTAACCTTTGAAGGCAGGTTTTAAGGTTTTTCATAATCGAAACAATATCTTTACATGACTTTTTTTATCTCTGGTTTGTGAATTATATACATACCTATATCTTGAATATAGTCGTATTTATATATTGTATTTTGTGATGTTATATTTTATAATCATACCTAAATATATCCTTTAAAAAAAACACAATCATTTGTATTTTTTCTATTTCCTTTTCATTTTTTCTATTTCATTATTTATTATTTTGATAAAATATTTGAATTAAACAAATATAGATATGGACATTTAATTAGTTTATGTATTTTTAGTTTTTAAACATTCCGTTTATACCTATAATAGAAACGAGATCCTGCTTACTGGAGCGATTAAGTTATGTATGATAAAATAACATATCCTGTTCAAGGACTCGTCGAATAATCATCCCTTGTCAATTGTTCCTTTCAATCAACTAGTTATGCCACTAGACGAACAACATAAAAAGTTGTTTCGTTGCAAACGGATACCTACAACATTGAGTAGCGCCTAACAATTAATGGAAAGGGAATTAATGAGGTAGCCTATGATCGACAAAACTACGCGAATATATTTACAGGTGTGCTCGCCGCGTTTCCGTCGCATCTAGTCCGTCCCGTTTCTTAAAGAGCAACAAGTTTAAACAATTAATACCACCGACGGAAACATCCACCCATAATCGCCCGAGCTTCCCTTCCATTATCAAAAATTACTATTGCAATTTGAATTCGCTGGGCGGGTATGCGACGTGATCGCGTTGCAACCCACATTGTCTTTTTCAAATTAAATGCTACATCGAGATATTTAGGGTCCCTATTTGGGTATTTCGCATGTGTTATTACGTGTTTCTTTCGCAAAATGTAATCGGAGTCGAGGCACGTGTTGTTAAAGTACTTTTTGTTAATTTTTATTTAAAACTAAAACGTTACTACCGAATGAGCGTACCTGCGCATATTTCATGTTAACAGTTCTCGATGTGAGTACCTATAACTCAATCTGTATTTTAATGATACCAGTAACATTCAATATTAATCATTAATCTATAAATTTTACTTACGGCTTTATAGCGACATAATGATAGTAAGTACTATGATTTTATTTTGTGGTTGAATCATATGATTGATTGGATAGTTAATGTAGTTCAGAAATTTCAACCGGAAATTAAAGTCGAAAACCTTGCAACTGACGGCGCGAGACGACTTGAACTTAACAAGTAGGCATAGTGAACTGAGAAAGAGATTATTTTGATTGTTTAAATAAAAGTTTGCTAAACTATGTCATTGTTTTATTTATTCAATTAAATGAAAAATGAAACTGATTTTTTAACCGACTTCAAAAAAGGAAGAGGTTACTCAATTCGACCGTATATGGACATATATGGATATATTTGGACGTTCGGGGATAACTACGACGTTTATGAACCGATTTTGATAATTCTTTTTTTGTTAGAAAGGAGATATCCCAAGAATGGTACCATGATAAGGAAACTAGGATCTGATGATGGAATCACAGAGAAATCGACGGAAACCCTCGAAAATCGTAGTGACGACTAGTGCGTTTGTTAATTTTTTTCGTCTACTTAAGTCGGTTTTTTTTTCGTTTGCAAAACACAGCAAACACAGTGCAAATTGAATTTTATCTATAATGAATATATTGGATCTTCAAATGGAATTCTGTTACTAAGTACTTACTACAATTATATACAATTGTATTGAATCAAAAAAGTTAAATGAAAACGTAAGTATAACGTTTTATAACGAATAAGAATTTTAATAAAATAAATAGGCAATGAAATCAAAAACATACATGATCATAGAATAATATTCAAATAATAGAGAAACACATTGAAACTCTAGTACGAACAATACTTAGTAGATAACTTTCCTAATTTTGGATATTGTTTTTACCTACTACTGCTGTGCCCTACCTCAGTTAGTAAACTGAGGTAGGGCACAGCAGGAATTTCCTGGTCAAAATATAGAGCAGCCCGACTGGGGTAGTACCTCGACCTTACAGAAGATCACAGCACAATAATACTGTTTTCAAGCAGTATTGTGTTCCTGGTGGTGAGTAAGGTGACCAGAGCTCCTGGGGGGATTGGGAATTGGGTCGGGAACGCGCTTGCGATGCTTCTGGTGTTGCAGGCGTCTATAAGCTACGGTAATCCCTTACCATCAGGTGAGCCGTACGCTTGTTTGCCGACCTAGTGATATAAAAAAAAATACCTTCATCGGCCCGCTTTGCTCCTGGCGGTATTACCATCCTTAATAAATACTCTACAATATAAGAAAAAGAAAAAAAAAAAAACAAATCGAACGGACATCTTGAGACAAGTGCGTAAAAACAAAGGTTTAAACGTTGTAACAAAAGTAAAGATTTTAAAAGTAAACTATGTTATATTATTTATATAAAAATGTAGTGTATTGGGTTTTGTGGTGAATATTAAATAAATGGGAGTCATAATAAAAAAAGTCTTAATACCAGCATATTTATTTATTTTGCAAATTATCTATTAAGTTCCGACTTTTGGCAATTGGACATAGGTGATTGTCATCTAACTAGTAGTAGATAGAGTTAAAACTATCAAACACTTAAGATACGTCCCATAAAACGTTTTAGTAAACACAAACACAAACATGCGGGTGGAACCACGCAGAAAGTCTAGTTTAAGTCAAAATTTTTAATACTGGCAAAAAAGGTTACTAAGTGCCATCGTAGTGTGGTTTTCTTATTCTTTGCTTATTTTACAAAATTTACTACCTGTTTTATTTTATTAGTGATAAGGTATAGTTCTAAATTTCACTTTTCATAGCAATCTGTGCTTACATAATACGAGGTGATAGTGTATATTACCATATTTTTTATGTTAACTTTAAATATTGGCTATTAATAATAATAAATCTCATTTCGAGATTTTCTCTGATAATGCTTTTTACATAAAAATAAAAATTCTTATGTAAAGTATAAGCATTCTATAAAATTAGGTTTAAAGAAAACGATTATATTTTATAAAAAAATATTTCATATATTTACTTATAGTCACAACGCAATCGGTTGGTTTTTGAGGATTTTTTTACTTAACATTAACAACGACATATAAATCTTAAGTTATTAGGAATTTGTCTTAGGGTGCTAAACTTATTTATTTACATCAAAGTCTTTGTCATAGAATAGTTAATAATCTGATTTGTTTTGTTTTCTCAAAAAGAATAAAAAGTACAGAATTGCCATATTCTTAGCCCTCTTAATAAATCTGAACACTATAAACTATTTTAAACATAATGACTAGATAAAATATTAAAACTTAACCTTAAAACTTTATGACGTTGGAAGCTAAGAAAAGGCTATATTAAGGCACAGCGTGTTTTGAGTCTTTTACGATACATCTAAATGCTTAAATGGAACAAAATTATCGTTTCAGTCTTGGTACTGCTATTCCATCCATGTATGAAATGAAAGCAGTGGTCGGTTTCTCAGTCACTCGACGGAATGCATCGATGGGGTCGTTATAGTCCACCATTATCCCCTCTCATTAGGAATATACTGATTGCGCTTAATTAGAGGTTCTCTCAAAGTCTCTCGCGCTCCAACGTTCGAGTCCTTCTTGAAGCGAATACTTCTTTTTTTCACAATCAACAAGCCGCGCAATGGCCGCACTTTGATCACCGTAAATCACGATACCTGGAAAAAAATAAATTTTATTGAATAAAAATTGTAAAAAAATCATTACGAATTACTAATAGTGATTTATTAATTTCAAATATAATTCCCATCAAAATCCAACTGGTATCACCAGATGTTTGCTCAGTGCTTAGCAAATATTGTAACACGTGTGCTTCCCTCACCGCCCTTCTATTTCCTCTTGAGATTTCGTCTTCCGGCACAATAAATTAATAGGCGGTTGGCGGTTTTTATATGGCTCTACTTGTTTTGTGAAATTTTCGAAAATGAAACATTTGGCGAAATGTGTTGACAGTTATAACTGACCGGACGCATCGTATTGATTCGAGGTAAATAAACAAACCTTAAAACTGAAATCTGTTTCCACTTGTTTTAAATCGAGCAATCTCTAAGAACCAGTTTCTATTAGAATACGCTTCTTTTTATATGCAATTTTCTCACTACATGCGGGATGAACCACAATATTATTAGAAATAATTGTTAGTAGACTTGAGGAGTAAGTATGCGGGCCCAATTGGTTTTGTTAAACCAGTTTTTCTTGGATAGAGAAACTTCTAACTATAATAAAAAAGTCTACTTTGCTAAAAAAATTTGAAAGAAATATTTCAAAATTCATCTTTGTCAAAGACATTATTTTTTGCTAACTTTATTTAACAATGAATAGATAAAGTCTACGACGACGGTTCAATGCGCAGCTATAATAGTGTATATGTTTACCTTTTGGCTCGTAGCGCAAGGGTCCTAAATCTCTTTTCAAATTGTGCAACATAAAAGCATAGACCTGTCCCGATAGGTAACCGTGACTAACGAATAGCACAAAGAGCTTAGCATATTTTTAATATTTACCTGAGCTTTTTATAGAAATCCGTATGTCGCTAATAAATAAAAGCTAAAAGTGCCTTATTCGATAAAAAAAAAAAACGATAATGTGATAACGCAATGTCAACAAAGTCGCGACAAACAATGCAAACAAAATGATAAGAATTTGGAAATATCAAAGCACAGGGGCCTTATACCAACTAACTTATAGAATAATTCAAATATTTAATAATAACTAGTTTATCTTTTTGTAACCTTGCTTTCTTATCGCTATACTGAATAAAGTAAGGAAGATATAAGTTTTCACGGCCATTCAAGCTTTTATTTGAACTTAAAGAATAATACGTTTTAGTCATGGATTTCTCGTTTAAATTACTACTTCTTATTTTAATATGTTTAATAATAAAGCGTAACCAACCTTAATTCATTGTTGTTGCCACCAAGTAATAACATCAAGTAACTCTTCATCTTCAGGACTCATCGGTTCATAGGAATCGTAAGCGTCGTGACAGGTTGGCCCTGTCGAACTTTCTGATATTAGTGAAGGTGCAGGTGAATGAGACTCGTCTGAAGACGGAGGTGTTTGTGGTCCATTACCACTTAAGCCCAAACTCATTTGAGTTTCTGAGCATCCTTCTTCACTCTCATCTAATAAACGTTTCAAGCTCTTAATGTATTCAACAGCGAGCCTCAACGTATCAACTTTACTCAGTTTTCTGGAAGATCCTCTGCCACCCGCTAAAGCAGCCGTGACAGCGGAAGGAATATGTTGTCGAAGGGCTGCAAATCCATTGTTAACTTGTTTCACTCTATTCCTTTCCCTGGCGTTTCTTCGGGCCACAGACGCTGGTTGAATCGGGTAAGGCTGATGAATATAAGATTTCTTTTTACAACGCGCTGTGTCTACTGGAGCCGGTGCTAAGCGTCTCGGTGCGGGGTTCTGCAGCTGCGTTAACTTTTGGTTAACGTCGAGATTTTGATAAGTGTGAATCGCCGCCATGGGCATCACGAACGTAAAACTGTCGATATTAGGTCAGGTCGAGCGCACGTGTGCGTGCCGCGGAGGTTGCCGGTGGATTGGCGGAGGTGGCTCGCACCCCCGACACTAAGTAGTGCGCGGCGCGCGGCGGCGGTGGGGCGCGTGCCGGGCGCGCGCGCACGCACGGGCCGCGGTCCTCCCCGCCTGCTGCTCGGCTACTTGTTGCACGTTGATCAAAATACGTCGGTTCTTATTATGCCAGAGCTAGCGCAACTCGCACCGCTATTGTTGCACGTTGTTACGCATAATTATCCTGTCGATTACCATGTTCGGTAGACGAGATTCGCCGGCATCATCTATTTAGACGTCGTTAGGTAGAATGGACGCTATAAATGTTGTAGAAACTTATATTACGTTGACGATTTTAGAGCTTTTTTCCTGAAGTAAGATAATTGCTGTTAAAATAACTATGATGCTAATGGATATAAGTACAAGCATGCTTAAAAAGCAATAATGGGACAACGAGTAGATTTTATAATCATTATATCATAATCGAGTAATATTAGCTAAATTATCCTTTCCGCCAAAGAGACCTTTCATCTATACACCTATACACCCAAGAGCAGGTGCGCGTGGGAAGATCTAAATCGTACGAAAACCATTTCAAAATCAAAAATATTTAGAATTATTAGATATTTTTATCTACAATATTTATTGCTCAAAAAGAAAATGCATGCAGTATAATTTTTAGCAAAGTTTTTTACAGCATTAAACGTATCACTTTATATTATTTTAAATATTGTTACATGTACAATTTATCAACTTTGAACGTTCACGTCATACAAATGTCGACGTCAAAAGATTTGTCAAACACCCCTAAAGACATCTAGTAAAAATAAGTCTCGAATAATCGTAAAGGTTTTATACCAGTAAACATTGTTAAGTAATTACTATGATGTCTTTTACTAGCCGATGTGGTGTAAAATATATTGGCGCGATGGTTCACAGCGTCGGCTGGGAGGCAGGTGCTCGGCGTGTGCGTAACTATTATAGAATACGTCACTACTCAATCTCTCCGACTCAGATAATTCTTACTGAGGCAACTGAGAGTTAATAAATAAAGAATATCTTACATAATTATGGAAATATTTAGATTTCAAATAAATAACTTTATTGTTATTATTAATAAAAGAAATTTGTCTATTCGTTTAAAATTTCGATATAGTTATTATTATTGACTTAAATTTTTATATAAAAATTATCACCATAAATGTTTACTTATGGTCTAATATATAAAAAAAGTGCCATAGAGTAGCCAACAATTGTATAATTTACAATGTAATCTTAACCCATATGTGCTCACCGCCCCATTTTTAAAACGGCAGGTTATTTATTTTCTGTGTCGAACTAAAACTGTGGTTTGATTATTGAATGGTACTGTTCGCTTTGTTTACATTTTGACATTATAAAAAAAAAAAACGAAAAGTTGCTGGCGCCATTTTTTCTGTTTTTTGGAAGAATAGAAAGTGCAAGTGTGGTGTTCACGATGGCGGGAATAAAAAGTAAGTTTATTTTTTATTTATTTATAAGTAAAACCGTGTAAAGCAGTTTTTTTATATGTATTATTTTATATTTGATTAGTTTTGTGATAAAAATCAATTCTTTCGGTTGAGATTTAGTTTTTTAGAGGCATTATTTATAGCGCCCCATTATTGGGGCGCTGGGCACGTACTTGCATGTTGATTTCAAACTTCATAGTATATGTGTTATATTTTATTTACATTGTTTATAGCAACTTCCAGTTATATTGGTACTTTATATGTTATACTTTTATATTTATTATGTTGTTTTAGGTTGAGTTTGGCAGAAATTATCGACTTATTGGAGACGGAAGATGAGGACACTATCTACACATAGCCCAGCAACCAAATGTTGACGAGAGACTGCGATAGTTACGAAGTAAATGCGCTTGTAGGTAATATCAATCACCTGACAGGCAATCAACTACGAGCCGAGGCGCTGCTTGTATCGAGCCGAGGCGCTGCTTGTATGTGTGCGCAAATTGGGTTCACTTTTACAAAGATAAGTTATAGAAGTGGACTCGATTGATTGACAAGATATCCCTATCGGGAGATACATCCACTTCTGCGCCAAAAAGAGGTAGCACAGGTAACACTAATCCCGATCTAGGTGTTGGAGGATCTGTCATTACGAACTTGGCGGCCAAATTGCCTACAGATTTTCCAGTTCATGTTTACATAGACAATTTCTTTACATCGTTTAGATTGCTTATCACTTTGAAGGATTTTGGCCACCAGGGGATATGGACAATACGGGCCAAAGGGTCGAAAATGCGCTGCTAGAGTCAATCGACGACATAAAGAAAAAACAGCGAGGGAGCTATGATCAACACGCCTGATGTTTCATCAAATCATTGATGAAACATCAGGCATGTCCCTAGTGCGATACAACGTCAGTAACGTCGTTACCGTAGCTTCGAGCTGTGAAGGTGTTTCTCCAGTTGGATCCGCAAGCGATGGTCAAGTGCTGTAAAAGAACCCTCGATTTAACAGCCCTTTTGTGTTCAAATGTATAATCAATATATGGGCGGAGTAGATCGTCTAGATCAAAATATAGGCTGCTACCGCAATAGCATAAATAAAAAAAGTGGTATTATTCTGATGTGTGGATGTGTATAGATGTTCTTAGATGTAATAAAAATTTCTTTACAACCTCTATAACAGTTATTTTATTAATATTACTCTTTAAAATAAATGCAATTGAAAAAATTAAGGAGTGGTTATAGACGTGATCTGCCGTGCTCAGCGCCCCAAAATTGGGGCGGTGAAAATGTCCAAAACGGCATTTTTTTTTAATTTAATTTTCAGAATACCTTTATTTTTATGCTTATTGGACTTAGAATATAACGAAAAAAATATCAGTTTTTACGAAAAAAAAAGTTGAGCACATATGGGTTAATTCGAATTTATATATTTTATTCATAGATTTTTCTTAATCGTTCTAATTTTAAATGCTTATAATCTTCTTGTTATTTCAAAATAAGTGCCATCTAACATTTACTTGAACTGGGGCATTGATGTCACGGATTTTCGATTAGAACAGGTGTAGGGCGTGTGCGACATTCTCACCTTTCTAGTCAATCTCAAATCTCAATAATTACCTTGGATCATACTGTTGAAGACTGGAAATATTATGACTGATTGATATAAATAATATTTCCCTCTCTTATTGCAGAGCTAAATATATATTTATTGGTGTGGAGTCAGGTTATAGGCAGGTGTGTGGCGTGTGCGACACTTCTGAACGTTCTACGTGTGACGTCAGAACAGGTAAATACTGTGATTTCTCTGATTTTTAATGCAATCACTTCGCAGCTTATAATGTAGTTGGTTTTAAATATAATGCCAATAACAACCAGGAATAAGAATATTATAATATGTAAATCGAAATGAGACTTTTTTATTTTTTTTAAACATTTACGGGCTCTTAATTGCTCTTGCCTTTTTTGCATCATCCCGACTAGAAAAAAGGTCAGGCTCAAGGTCCAGATGGACCGGATCAGGATATAATGAGGCATGCCAGATCCGGCAAGCTCTATCAGGACCAGGTCTGGTCCAGACAAGGATAGCCTGATGTAAAATATAATCAAGTATGGTAAGGTATACTGGATCAGGACCCGGTCCGGTCCAGATAAGGAGAGCATGATTGAAAATATAATCAAGTATAGTAAGGCATACTGGATCAGGACCTGGTCCGGTCCAGATAAGGACAGCGTGATGTAAAATATAATCAAGTATGGTAAGGCATACTGGATCAGGACCTGGTCCGTTCCAGATCAGGATGACCTGTAAGGAATTACGCGAACTGAGCCTGAATCGCGCTATTAATGTTTTTAAGTGCACTTAGTATATATACAGTTACTAGAACAGTCTAGCAGGGAGTCCATTTCTACACAGTGGAACAGTCGTAAGTAATAGGAAATAATTAATTAATAGTTAATTATTAGAAGTTAATAAATAAAATTTAATTAATAATAATAATTAATTAATAACATAAAAATAAAAATAATTAATATTTAAAGTAAAAATATAAATAAATAATACATTGGAAAAAATAAACGGAAATAAATATCATAATAATTATGTTAAGTAACATATTTATAATATCAATTCGCTTTATTTATTTTTTTTGTTAAACAATTTTTTCAAAAATATATATTCGTGTTTTTTAAAAAGACCGGACCGAACCGGCTGATCAGGATGAGATGAGATTTCCTGATCTGGATCTGATCAGGAAATCTCATCTCATCCTTATCAGGTCCAGACCAATCATCTGCGTTACATGCCTTATCTAGTCCTGATCAGGCATGCCTGGTCCGGTCCTTCGAAGGAAGACGAACAAATCTCTACTCGGGATGTATTTTATTGTAATGCTTATCCTACGTGCGATTAACAAAATTTTCTTCAATAACAGTCCTAGCACTAATCAGAAAGTTGAGCTATGGCCCAAAACTAACGATATTCTGTTGCAATTTTTTTTTTTACTGAAGCTAGTTGAGACCATCCACGCAGTTTCCACATATATATATACATATATATATATACATATATATACATATACATTACAAAATTATGTATATATATTAAAGACAATTCTATTTATTAAAATTTTTAACAAAAATATTATTAATCGAATACCTCAATAGTAACTTTTATGACAACATGAATTTTATAATAAGGTTAAAATTGATTTTCAACCCCTAAAAATAACAGTAGTGCCATCTACACAACACCCCTAACACACTCACTAAAATCGTTACAACAGTTTCAACCCCGTAATTGATTCATAGAATCGTCTCAAGATGGCGCTGCATACCTACTGCATTTTTTTTTGTAACAGAGTACAATTCTATAAGGTTAAGCTACAGTGATATTTAATGTTATTCTGAGAATGTTTGAATAGGCTAAATTCATGTCCGGTTATTCGGCATCATTTTTAATCATTCTATTATCTTATAGTATAGTGATAACTCAATTAAAAATAATATTACCTATAATCATATGTAACACACTAATAGAAATCATTAAAGTAAAATTACTTTTGAGCACTTAATGCGCGTAGTGTGAAGCAACCTCGATTCGAAATGCCTGTTAAAATCTATAAGATATACCATGTAGTTATTAAAACCGATCACGATACTTTCTTCGGCTCGAGAGGCAATATATTTTTATAATACGGTAGCTTACGATTAATTAGCACGAAACCGCCGGAGGGACCTAATACTGGGCCTCAAATTAACTATTAAAAATGCAATATTCGTAACATGAATGTTTGGATCTAATTCTCGAGCCATATTTAACCGTTCAACGAATGAATTATCACACTAATACGTCGAAAAGATTTAAACTATAAGCCATTAATATTTTTAATAACCATAAGAGAAACAGCCTGCACGTGTCTTAGCACTCTTAACATATTTGAATTTCATTAATCCGTAATTATCAGACAAACATCTATAGTTATTTAGTGCATAAAACTCCATGTAAGGACGCCAATAGCTTGCATAAACTATGCATTATTTATTACCGTAATATTCGACCGTTGCACATCAACGGAGATAAGACATTCTTTAGACAATGTGTAATTTTATTCTTAAATTATAATTTAATTGGATTACAAAGAGTCTGACTTAATGGACGGAGGTAACCGGCCACCGTTATCAGAGCTCTTTGATTATGCAGACGTTTTCAGTAAGCCTTCATTATAATTACGTTGTCATTCGCTGAATTTATTGATATCTTTAATAACCGTGTCGGTTACGCGTGTTCATTCGTCACAGCTTTGGAAGAGTATGATTCTGATAAAATTATCGTCAACTTTAAAAGCTACTTGTGCAATCTTCGTCGATAATTAGATGATAAAAATGTATTTTGGTTTTTAAAGTAATATTATGTTCTTATATATATTTGGTGATACCGTCATTTTCTTGAGATATTTGTATTAATATTTCAAAGATAAAAAAATAAGAAGTCAATTGCACAAACCAGCTCTCAACAGTTATATTAAATTAAGGACGATGTGAATCAAAACTGCGAGTCAGTTGCAATATATTAGTTACAACATACAAGCCATATAAATGACAAAGCGTCGACAGCAGACACAGACAGATTCCGATTGTCATCGAAACAAACGGTGTAGTACGGTCTCGCACTTTAAATTATGCTTAGTTATGGCAATAATTTCTGTAGCTCTAGAAGGCTATCATTTACCAAATTACAATCAAAAATAAAAAGCAGTGCATTTATGTATATGGGTATTAGCGTTGTTGCGCGCAAGCGTCGCAGTCGAGTGTATAATTTTGCGTCTGCTGACACCGAGACTCTCCGCCGGTGTTGCCATTCAATAATATATCACACGCGCACGTACCTCTATAGTGTATAATTCGTATAATTTATTGCATATCTACTAGGAGTAGTAGCAAGACACGGTTAATAGCTGGTAACCACGCGACATACGCATTCGTGTGTACAGTCGGGAGCGATATGCCCGAAGCGATATCCTAGAGTAATTTGCGACTCAGTCAAATGAACTGTAAATACCTGCTTCAAATCATGATTGTTGGTAATTTTTGAATGATAGTTTGACTAAGTATCTACTAGTATGGACCTAGGAGGTAATTCACAGTTTATTCGTTTTTATTTAATGACTGCTTTTAAATCTTGCAAGTGAAATATAGAGATATATACATACACACACAATAAAAAATCGTTTATGTCACAAGGATTTTGTTTAAAGATATTTTTGTTTTATTGGATAAGAAAAATACATTTCTTTGTAACAATATTTTATTTCGATGTAACTACGGCCGAACAGCGCCTCTATTTTATTTATTTTCAGTGATAGTTTAATGTGCAATCCTCTGAGCTGGTTAATCATTTAAGTTCACACAAGAACATGCTATGGACACTGTTTTTTTGAAAAGTATCAGAATCTTTAGCTTTTATCATAAAGTTGTAAAACCTATTGCAATAAGGCTTATATTTTAATGTAAATTTAAGTATCCGATGAAGATGGAAAAAGATCATAATTTTTCTTTTTGGATTGTCAAAAATAATAATAATAATAAACGCTTCACACTCAACGGATCCCGGATTTTCTCCTGTGTAATATACAAACACAATGCCCAGACCACGACTAACATCTATATGGTCGATACAAATGTCGTGAGCGGGAATCGAACCCGCGATCGCTAGCGTAATAGCCAGTGCTATGACTGCTGAGCCAACGCGTCGTCAAATTCATTGACATTAAAAATTTTACATATGACTATAGTGATAGAATGAAATTCTGAAAAGATTTCATTTAACTCACTCTTCTTAATCACTCTACGCATCTTCAAGCGCACTCAATAATTAATTTAACCTGTCATTGCAATTAAGAATTAATTACTTTACGACGTCGTCGCTTTGAAGATTCACTTTTATTTCTTGTAGGAGCGCGTCTGATTTACGCCAACAATCTCAAATTAGACGACGTAACGATTATCCGTGTTTAAGATGTAATTCAATTGCCTCGAGCTCGCCACAATTTGCCATCAAACCATACCTGTGCCGAAGTCCGAGACACTTTAGTTCGTAAGTCAGCGGTGAAAATTTTCAACGAGCTACATTACGGAAACTGGAATCTTTGAAGACGGTTGATTAATAAAACTGCTCAACTTAATTTATTGGAATCTTATTAGCAGTAATAAGTTGGTTTGTTGTTTTTATTGGACAGGTGTATTTCAGCCATAGTTTTTATGACTGTCCCGTTATCTTGTGTCACCGGAGCGACTCAAAGCGGCTACCGATTATAACGATGTTATAAATTAAAACGTTTTCCTTTATCGGTTACACAAAGTTTTCCTAACAGAAATAGTTATGAAACAACACGAATAATTTTGTATAACATTTTAATTAATATGATAATCAAATATGTCATCGGCTTACGATGAGTCTTAAATTATAGCATAAATTACTGATAAATAAGTATAACTGTGACATGATGTTTATATTTTGGAGGTCGAACGATTTAATGAAAGTGATCGAGAGCTTCGAATGTTATCTAAACAAATTTAGTTTAGATTGTAAAGGTATTTAGATCGTACCTCAAGATTCTAAGTAGGTTTACGTTGAATTCAATTTCGCTACACGCGTAGACCGGCCTATTGTTGCGCCACAGCCTGCTATTGGCGGCCGTATGCGTAGTGTTTACGTCTGTCCTCCAATCACGGCGTGGGGTTCTAGTTAGGCATAGACATTTGCAAGCGCTTATAGACCGCTACACGTATGGTACGTCTATGTGACTGTAAGGCCAGTTTTCTAATATGATTTATATGTGTGGTCGGATTTAAAGCAGCATTATGATTTGTATATGAATAATCAACTTATAACGAGTTTTTTCTGAAATCTTCTGTAAGTAAATAAAACATTTAGACCCACTATCAGGCCTCTAATGAGAAAAATTTTCTGTGTTACGTGTAGTAGTTACGAAAGAATTTGATTATCCTGTAGCATGTGTTAATGCGGTAGAGATACTGCCCTTTGCCTCTAGTTTAAGGGTTCAATTCTCATTTCCAGTTTAGCAAATATTATATATTCTTTTACTAAATGAATATATGATATGTAAAAGTTATACATTTAAATGCTAATAATATAGATAAGTAGATCAGTCAAATGCTATTTAAAAATTAAGAAAAATATTATATTTAAAAAAGCATGACTTACATTTATATTAAGAAGCAGAAGCGTATTTAGTTGAAAGTAAACAAAAGAAAAACTATTTAAATAAATGTATTTCAATAAACTATTATTTCACTGCCTTATCTCCGAAATGTATCTAGGTAATAAATCAATGTTTAATGTTCAGTTTTTATTGTAGATTTATTCAAATCGATTAAACAATATCTTGTTTAATGATATTTATTAAATCATTAAATGTTAGTTAATTTAATAACATATTAGATATTAATTAAAATAATTAAATTGGAACATATTTATATATAAGAAAATATCTAATTAGATTCAAAGAAGAATGTCCTATAAGGTTTCCATGGAATCATCTTAGAACTTGTTCTTATTGGATATTTTACTTTGCACTCCAAATTCATGTAAATAAAACATTTTTTTTTGTAAGTGGATTTTTTTTAAAGTTTATACAATTAATATAACAGTAGTTATTCAAAATAAATTAATGAAAGTTAATCAAAAGTAATTTATCAAAATTAATTAGTTTTCTGACGTAGTAGTGAAAAAGATCTAGATTAAGACTAAGACACACAGGTTGTGGTGAGAGTGACATACAATGAGGTTGCGATCTCGATTCTAGTACATTTGTTTTGATCTACGCGTTTTTCCTGTTGGTGTCCTGTGGTTGGTAGGTATACCATGCTTGTGGAGGAGATAATGTAAAGACGGAGGTCGCGATTGCGATCCATATTGTTATCATGATTATTCTTATTCGATAACGCTATTCTCAGTAGAGAAGATAGTCACAAATCAATGTAGATTGTGTGAAAGCAGATAGGCATATTAAAGTAGAAGGGGATTTTTTTATCTAGAAATTAAATCCTGTTTTAGTTTAGTAACACTAAATTAGTTTCACGTAAAAATTGTTACACGATTATTATCATACTTTAAACAATTCGAATAAATCTTCACAGCAACAAAAGTACATTTTAAGCTATCTCCTGCTACGTCTAAAATAAATAAAAGAGCTTGAAATAAAATTAGCGTATTAAATTTGCAACATGATACTCGCTATGTAACGTTGCACTCCAGCTTTGTCCTATAAATACTTGCCGGAGTTCTCGTCTCATTAATTCATTCTCACCTTATATTTCTTGCTGGTCTTATGGTGGTTTATTTGTCAAAGCAAGCGATAGCTATCCGAAGATGCGTATCTTCGTTTAACTCGCATCAACGACGCGGTATACGAAACGATGGAGATTTGTAACATTCCATGAATTATTTTAGTTCTAATCATTCTATCTATGCCTTATTAAAATAAATTTTTAAATTTAAACATATTTTTTCTGACTTTTATTTTTATTCGATAAAATTGCTTAAAATATCGTATTTATTTTAGTATATTTAATAATAATATAAATAATAAATGTTTGCAACTTAATGCTTGTGTTACAGGTAACAGCCTATAGTTAATGTGCTATAGCTATTTTTTTTTGGTAAATTACATAGCAATAATACATGTATAAATATATAAATACACATATTACACCCAAACTCAGGCGGGAATCGAACCCCCAAACCGCGGAACAAAAAGCACTACAAACTGCGCGAACGGGCGAGTCAATAAAAATAAAAATAACCAATGAATAAAACGTTAAAGCTAATAAATAACACATAATGTCTAAATAACGTTTTTATTTAATGAATGTTTATTACAAAAATTCAAATCAATCGAATATCATCCCAAATATTAAACTTAAAGTGAATACGACAAAATTTGCCCAGAAAGGTTACGAAAGATACAAAACGCAAACACGCTCTAATAAAACAGTACCTAAAGTTGACAATACATAAAACGTATTTCATCAAAAACAATTATGAATACTCAGAACTGGATCCATTCATAAAATATGATATTTAATTCAACTCACGACAATAGCTGGCTTCTGAATACGCGAGACTATGGAAAATGTCGAAACTTTTACTTTTTTCTATAAAAACTCAATGAATCGTCACGTATTTATAATTTAACGTCATTATTCTGAACGTGTGATAATCTGTTATAAGTTGGCGCCAGAATTTTATTGTTCTCGACCGTGGAGGTTGATCCTTCGTATTTCTACGTGATTGCTTTTATTGTGGACGGACGAATAAGGCATTTTAAGTAATTTGAAGATACATAGACGACGCGTTGACGCAGCGGTCACAGTACTGGCTATTGCGCTAGCGATCGCAGGTTCGATCCCCACACATGACTTGCATTTTTACTGGTCATATAGATGTTTGTCGTTGTCTGGTCGTTTGTACTTATGTATTGTGTGTATTTCTGGACCCCGAAGAAAATCCTACTGGGGGCCGTTGAGTGTGAAGCATTTATTTATATATACGTATAATGATTTGCTCTATTTCTATAATTTTGTATAAAGCACTTCTAATATTGAATGTATTTTCGTATAGCCTTAGATCTTAAAAAAAAAAGAAGTCTTTCATTTGTATAAATTATAAATAACATAAAATTAATTTTAGAATAATTATGTCAGCATATAAATGAATAAAAATATTAAAGATAAAAGTAATTTAGTTTTATCCAAAATAATTAAAAGAAAAATTTTGTATCGAAACGGTATTTTTTTTTTTTTTTTTAATATTAATAAATCTGCTCTTAATCATCATCATAAAAAAACGTGATTGTGTCGCGTCGTAACAATTATCAAAATACACAAAGTACATAATTACAGCAATCAAAGCAACAAAATTGACCAATATAAACATTTGACAGTACGACAAAGACAATGAGATTGATGTTGCAATTACTCAAGCTACTTATTAACTGAAAACAGAAAAAAACTTTTTGGACATTATATCTGTAAAATATTGTAATGATTTTCGACAAAATATTATGTAACAACATATCTTAGTAGGAAGCCTCAAATTCAGTTCTTAATTAAAAGTTCCATCCCTTAAAAACATGTTTTTGAACCTAATTAGTAATCTAAGGTTTATAGTGCTATAAATAAATAAAATGGATCCCAGTTTTTAAGTTCACATGCCTTTTATTGCCTTTTTTTGTCTTAAATCGATGAAGACGTGATTACGACTAATTAAATTTCCTGATCCTTTCATTTGTAGTACTTCGCACTTATAAAAATCATAACACTAAAACACATCACGCAAATACAATCTAAGTGTAGGTTAAATAAATATATTTACTGTATGTACATATACGTATCGTATCCTGCACTAAAATTTAACTTTTATCATCATTTTTTGGATTTTTTTTGTAAATATTATTACCATTATACCTATTGCAATAAAATATTGCCTTTAGTTTATTATTTAGATTCTGCAAATAGTTTTAGTATCCATGGGGCTTCCCTTCATATGTGATGCATAATTTACGTATCTTTTTTAATCATTCTTCGACAATAAAGGGATAAAGGCCGATTTCTTGCTTTTTAGGAACACCGCACGAGATCGCCTGATCAGCGGGATGTAAGCCAGGAGCATTCTCTGATGTCCGCATATTATGATTTTATGGTGTTAATGATTTGTTTCGAAAATAACCGTAAGCTATTTTACAGTACATAAAATTTTGTTTATCAAATTCTACCCATTAGAAGTTTGTGTCAGTGTATTTTCTTTGTGGAATCATTTATTTGTTAAACAAAACGTAATTTTTGAATTCAGATTAACAACTATTTTACCCAGTGTTTTTATAAACAAACTATCATCTAAGAATTCTATATATATATATATATATATATATATATATATATATATATATATATATATATATATATATACCATTTTTTAAATAGACATTTAATAAGTCAATATTATTCCGAAACTCGGGTAGTAAATCGAACTTATGAACCTTGCAGCGGAAAACAGATTCAACGTTAACTGCGCCATCGGGCGAGTCAATCATCAAATTATATTACGTAAAGCATACCTAGCTGTTATATATTTACTTTTTCTTCGCTGTGCCTGTTGAGATTTTACGTTTTCTTTAGTCTTGGAGTTAATCCACAGATATAGAGAAGTACACTTGTTCATTACAGTACCTACCCGCAAAAATACAAGAGTTTTTTATACACATTTATTTTTTTCTTGATTTATCACATAATGATTTCATAACCATAACCTTATTTAAATAGAACCTTAAAGCTTTCTTAGCTACCATAATTTAATGACGTACATAAGTTTAATACTTTTCAACTATATCTTTTGTACTGGCATGCAGATAATAAAGTTATTCCGCTAAACTGTATTATAAAAATATAATTTTTACCACATATCACTTAAAGTTTTATTCTTTTTGTTACAAGCAAAGATGTGCACTTAACAAGATTACGAATGTTATTTTACTCCGCAAAAGAAGAAGCCGAGACATTTAATACAGCAACTGTATAAAGTGGCAATGAAATCAACCGACCGCTTAGTAAAGATTCTTGCCATTATCTGAGTAAAAAAATTCCTCACATAATAAAGAAGTAGCTTAATATTCAAAACAAGTAAGTGCTGGATTCAGTTCCAAAATGACCAGAGAGAATTTAAATAAGGTGCCAATTAGACACTGGTATTCTTATGAAGTCTCTGAATAATTTTATCTTACCGATACATAAAGATGGCGTCTTCATAATAATAATTGTACTTACCATAAAGTTTCTAAGGTACTATATTTTTATTATTATAGTTTTTGCATACAATTTACTCTTTAAAGAATTTTAAGCTTGCCAACTAATGGTTAAGTAATAATTCTAATTAACATACATTCTTTTTTTTACTACCTCTACTCGCATACGAACAAACGAAACTTGTTTTATAATTCGAAAAACCGTTTTAAGAATATGTAGGTACCTTTATCTCGAGACCTTTATTAGTGAATAATAAAGTCCTGTACTGATTATACTCTTTGCCATATTGACATTTACGCAAACCAAAACAAAAGTCATGAAACAGAGATCGACTTAATTTAAACAAAGATTTTAGTACCTAAAATGATGTTTCATATTCTCGTTAGTTATGAAGTGTTTTTAAATTAATAAAAGATTAAATTTTATATTTCAAAATTATACTATAGTTATAATAAGTTATATATAAAACAATTTAGTATAAGAATCGCAACCATATTTCGTAATAAAACTGCTTACCTTTTTTACATGAACGATTACGTCAAGATAGTTATTACACGATAACTTTAAGGTGAGGGTATTGATTTAATGATTGCTTATATCAAACGAGCAATAGCTGTGTGTGGCGCGTGGTAAAAAACAAATTTGAAGCGTGAAACAATAAATCATGTACAAAAAATACGTGTTACTCCAGACTGTTGTTTACACGTGGCCCGACAATGTCGCATGAGCTAAAAATGTAGACTTTAAACTTCGCCCTTAAGGCGCATATGCATTTTAACATATTTTTTTTATTCTTAATTTAAATTCATATTATTCTTAATTTAAATTTAATATTCATGCTACTTTTTTGTGATGTATTGGTGTTTATCTTGTTGGTGCAACTAAATAAATAAATAAATAGTTTAAACAACTACGCCCCGTTTATTTGTCTCACTTTACTGTTCACGCATCACACACAACATCTTACGATAATGTTGGAAAGCACTCGTTAGTTAATATTATAAAAAAAATCCATGTTTAAGTATACTGAGAATCATCTGAGAATAGTAAAATTACTTGGCTATAAAATGGTTTTATTTACAGAAATCATTTATAGAGAAATTATTGTAACTGGCTTTAAGTAAAAGTTTAAGCCATTTATACAATGAAAGTACTGTTTCATCGTTATTGTACCTTAAATAAATTGAAATAAACACGTTGCTTTCTTCATTACCCTACCGCCCAAACCGACCAGAAGCAAAAACATTAAATGACATACACCAATACACGAACGAATTCACTTAGTAAATTGAGAAATGAAAACAGTCTTTTTTCATTCGAAAACTGCTCTAATTGATATTTCATTCAACGCTCTTGCTCGTTGGGTGGCAGAATATAAAAATATTAAAAATATGATACCAGAAATGGAAAATATAGTGAGGGTCGTTGTTATGTTATTTTAATGTTAAATAATGCATTCGTTCCTTCACATCTCATAAAAAATGACATAATAATTACCTAATTTCTGTTTTTAAGTAACGATATTATTTACCTATCTAACAAAATCGTCGACCAAAATGTTGTATTACGCGCTCAATTAAAAATAACGACATGATTGATTCATAAAAACTCTTTGAAAAATACGTGGTTTGATGTCTTACTTTGAATCTATTAAATTATACGTTTCTATGATCTCTATTACTTTTGTGTGCATTTGTTTTTTCTTTATGTTGTTATCTCGAGTTTGGTTAGTAGTAATAGATGGTTAATTACGGTTATTTTTTATTCAATCAAAGAACCTTCCGTGACGTTCTTCATTAATGTTTCTTGAGGTAGTCGGATGGTGGAAATAAGAAGACAGTCTGTTGTCCTTATTAGATTTTTTATTGTGTCCAGATAATCGCATGCCTTTAATAAAAATTTGTTTCAACCCTTTCGGATGTCGGTGTATCGTTTTTATATATATTTCTTGCGGCCTAAGCAACCGATTGGATCAGTTTAACAGTGACAAAATACCTGGCCCAGTGTTCCTTTGTCGTCGGTTCGGATTCAATATATACGTCGAGATGTATCTTGTGATATTTTAACCTTATGTCATTATTAAGACATCACTTACCCGGTGGCGCAGGAGATCTTTTTGTTGATAAAATTTTGATCATTTATTCAGTACTCCGGATGAGTGCTTGGGAAAAAGCGTTATTGTTGTAATGAATTTGAATATGTTTTTGATAGAGATACTTGGAATGAGATTTATATTTACTTTCTCACAGTTTATTTTGTATACTATACATATATTTTTATTAAGTGAAATGATTAATGTATTCCATTTCAGATAGTTTTTACAATAATATGCTTAGTTAAACAGATTCGTAGTTGCCTTCTTGACAGGTTTGGCGTCCGAGTCAAAACAAACCGATGTTCAATCGCACGTTAAGCGCTACAGAACGATGAAGGAAGTATTAATTAGGAGTCCGCTCTTAATTAAATTGTAACGTCTCAGCGAATTTCCCTGGGATCCTATCTCGGTGGTCTTGCAGGTAATTGATGGCCGCACGTGATCTTTATGTTATAGGCAATAAAAGTAACATTCAAATGATTTTTAAATTAAAAGGTTATTTCTCTTTTTTAATCGTTATTAAAAGACGCAGTAAGGCTCGTAAATTTGTGTGACAGTTTTATACGAATTTAAGATAGTTACGAAAGGAATAAATGAAGTCTGTAGATTGTACGAAGCTTAAATTATGAATATGATTTTATAACACTCCAATTTATATGGCAACGTGGCTATCTGTATGAAAAATTGTATAAAAGTGACTATATTTACAAAGAATAAGTTTGTATCATTTGTATCATAAGAGTTAATTACACTATCATCTAAAACAGAAAAAAAATTCATTGAAATACGAATACTCCTATCTGCTGCGAGCAGAAATCGACGCGATCAATTCCTGCTCAAAATATGGAGCAGTCTGACTGGGGTAGTACTTCGATCTTACAGAAAACCACAGCTAAATAATATGGTTTTTCAAGCAGTTGTTGGTGAGTAAGGTGACCAGAGCTCCTGGGGGGATTGGGGATAGGGTCGGTAACGCGCTTGCGATGCTTCTGGATTACAATAGTATTCTGTTCTCATCCTCCGTTATACCTAATTTTATACTCGGGAAATTTGTTTATTTGGATTGACGAGAATAAATCCATTAATTGCAAAGTAATTTTTCACTAATATTAATAAATTGATTTTGAGCAGGAGTCAATTCCATAAACTTTAATGATAACAAAACCTTCATACCTCAGCGCCTGGATTATTTTATCACACGTTTATATGATTTTGTTGTTGTAAGGAATGTGAATACGCGAATGCCGTAGCTACCATGTCGCTCCTGTAGCTCCCTTACGAGTCTAATTTTCTCAGCACGACATACCTCACGCTGGGCTATTGTCATACCGACACTATTAATCAACTCCTAATCATATATCAGAGCATCTTCTTCGGCATTTAATTTGTTTTCAACGGTAGATAATTTTCTAATGAACCGTTACTGTAGTAGTTTGTCTTTTAAATGTACATTTTCGCCGTCTATATTACAAGAAACGTTTCACTTGCCTTATAAGATTGTGAATTGCCTTAACGATTTTCGTTTACCGATCCAAATTTTTTACATAATCGTATTTATTACTGGTAATACAAAAACAGATGATATTTAGAGAGATATACTTAACGCCATACTGAATATTTTTTTTTATGAAATTCAATTGTTTTTTTTTTTCTGTTAAGGAAGTCTACTGCAGTATAAATATTTTATTCATTGTTTTGTCTTGCTCGCCGCTGGTAATAAGAATCAAACCGAGTACAAAACGTTCATTGACAGCTTCCAATTGCCGCTTAATGACGATCGGACAAATAATGGAGTAACCTAATATAGACATGGTCTAGAACACGTTCCCAAATATGTTGTTGGATGCGGTTTGAACAAGACTATTGACTGCAGGGTTGAAAAGCTCGCACGTAGAATACTAATGAGCGGTAAGAACTATTTTAGACTATGTCATTAAAAAACAGGTCACATAAAGTAAAATGCAGTGGCTCTGATCTGGGTATCGTGCTTACGTAAAGTTTATTGGAATTAAAAGTGCGTGTTAAAAGAAAAGGATGGAAATATGATTTTGTTTATGCGTGAGAGGGATACACTAGTTTTAAGGCAGGTGTCACGATACATCTGCGCATGCGCACTGACCGGCACGTGCGTCCCCAAAGCCTTCAGTCCAAAACATTCTTGCTAAACATGTCAAAGATTTCTAATGACAAAATGTTAACCTGACGATGAAGGTTTTGGATATGCATATGTAACACGTGCTGTTTGCGTAACTAATGAACCGGTCGATAGGTAGCCGGAACTTTTCTGCATAAATACCGTTGACTGATACATAAGCTATAATTCTTTAATTGACTTATTAATGATACTTGACACACATACGAGTACGTTTTTACTTTTAAAAACAATAGAATTAACGCTTTAATTTGTTATTAGAAACTTTCGTGACACTTGTAGTTTTTTTTTTCTGGATTTGTAACACCTCTACATACTCCTAGAAGTTAGTGTGGTATGTTCTAGAACATCCAAACATGTATAAACAAAGAATAAATGACAAATTAAATATATTTAAATCTTTAATAATTGCTTTACAGATTACATATTAAACTCTAAGAAGTTATGACAAATTTAATTTCAGATTTACCATCTTACATTGATTGTATCAGATGAATTTTATTAATAACATTGCACACTTGCAAGATAAATTGCTCTCTATTCAACAATCTCGAAAGATAATTGAAAAATAAAGTAGCATCAACTTTTTTGGTATTATTAACAACATCGGACCGGCACGAGCGATCGCCAATTTTATAAGCAATTTCGAAGCAGGAAGCCCTGCGCGTGCGACAGCCTGATTTTAATAATAAATCGATAGCTTCACCGTTCGACCAGCGCTCCGTTTGTCGCGCTCTGAAATTATCGATGTCAGCGTTGATTCCAAACCTCTCGAGGCGGAGACCAACGGTTTTCGACATTGCCTGTTTTTTAGCGATTACAAGAATCGCCGATTAAGGACTTTTAAAAATTGACACTCGATCATTGCCCATTATACTTAATTGTATCTCCTCACTGTCAAGTTGTCCGTGTCTATATAATTAACGGATGCAACGGCGTAACCAAGTCCGTGAAATCGAGATATGGAAGTAACAATCAAACGTTTAAAAGTATTTATTGTGTGATTTAAATCGTAATACGCAATGAAGATATATGCACCAAGGGAAATATGTTACCATATGTATTAAAATTTTCTAGATTTTAAAAAAAATTAAATTTATACAATATTTTTTTTACTTTGTATAAAAGCGTATAAAGCATATATTTCACGAGCTCTTTCAAGAATTTAAAATTTAATATAATAACACTGTAAACTTTATTGTTTATCATAATATTGAGTTACAAAAATAGACATGTAATTTAAGCAGTTAATCGTTGAAAAAAGTCGTTTGAAATAGTTACCCAAACAAGCCGTTGTCGGCTTGTTAAAAGGCTATTAATTCAATTTTGACGAATTTCAATAAACGTTTTAACACTTTTCCCTGAAGGTATCATTAGACTTATTTCGAAAAAGATGATTGGATATAGCATTTTATCTAGCTCAAAACGGTCAGCAGCTCTGATCATAACATGAAGGCTGAATCATTCTTAGCCATTGTTATTCTTTAAATTTTATCATATATTTATAATATTATTAGTTATTATCTTAATGAGTTACTACTCATTAAGATAATAATAATAAAAATTGATGTGTACTTACTATACTAGTAGTACACATCTATTTTTTGTTCTGTCTATGTATTTTGTATTATTCTTGTAAAGATTGTAAAGATGTCATCATCACAGCCTACACAGTCCACTGCTGGACATAGGCCTCCACAAGTCTACGCCAAACATAACGTGAACTCGTGTGTTTTGCCCATAGTCACCACGCTGGGCAGGTGGGTCGGTAACCGCAGGGCTGGCTTTGTCGCACCGAAGACGCTGCTGCCCGTCATCGGCCTGTGTTTTTCAAAGCCAGCAGTTGGATGGTTATCCCGCCACCGGTCGGCTTGTTAAAGATGTATCTACGTTAAAATCAAAATCAGTTTCGATTATTAGGAATTTAATAAATTGTTTGAAGATGTTAAATAAGGTATGTACCTACTTTATTTCCGTTTCATTTAGCAAGTTAGTCTGTCGTATTAATAACATTTGTAATAATTAGGTACCTTTCAAAAGAAACGTAATTATTCATATTATCTTTTTCTTTTAACTTCCCTAAAAATATATTATAATTTACTTGGAAGATTTAATAACCTTTATGCAGAAATTATAAGCGATCACCACAATAAATGTTATGCGAAAATTTTTATATATTTTGTAACACTGTAAATTTTCTATGCATAATTTATAGTACGTTCATTCTATTTCCGTCAATAGATTCTTTAGCTTTATTCGCTATTGAAATATTATTTAATATATGAATAAATTTATAATACTAAATTAAAATATCAGAAGACATTTATATTCATTAAAACCGAAATGACCCATTGATTAGGATTCGCGGATTGCGTGTTTTAATCGAAAGGTATTCGGTTCCAACTTGATGTTGTGGCGCTAATATTTCCAACTTTCCCAAGAAAATAGATTTTGATGTTTATTAATATAATAAGTCTCTAGAAATTTGAGGCTCATGGATATTTGTGGCTACTTTTACGTATGTTTATGTGATTTTTGTACGATACATAATGTTTCCTATACCTTTGGATAACATATCACAACAATAATATACTCTTCACATTCAACGGCCTCTACTATTACTCTAGAATTCCTATTTTGGGGATCCATAAACACATAAATATAGACTGCCTAAATCGTGTACTACAGTTTAGCGAATGTCAAAATGAAGTTCACGTTTAAGAAAAATATTTTTCTGTTTGTCGCTATGAACTTATGATGAGATATATGAGATTTGGCACAAATAGCAGTGCAAGTAACCATTTAAGTCTTCAAGAGCTAATTAAATTACACAATGTTAGGGTACAGATGTAAGCTTGCAAATGAAAAAAATCTTATTAGGCATATAGGTTCCGTACGATTTACAAATACTTTTTGATGTGACTCAATGTTTTATATACTAGTTACCTCACACTCAGACACGTTTTTACTTTTACTCTCATACTTTTACCCGCTCTGTTTATCGTTACTTTTGTATAATGTAATTAAAGAATGATGTTCTATAACCTAAGCTAGAATCAGCTATAGCGACATGTATTTTTCTTTGTACCATTAAAATTTATCAACACTTCTTGGAATCTACGTGTTCATACTATAATATGTACAACAAATAGATAAGATCCTAATAAAAATAAATAGTCTTAAAATATTCTGACTATATTAGCCTTCGCAGAATTGGCCTTGATACAATTATGTTATAGGTAGGCATAGAATTTTTTTTTTAGAATTTATAATTAAGTTTACAAAATTTAATCCTTATTTAATATAAAAGTATATCTAAAATATCACGGACGTTATCTTCTAAAGTGTTCATTAAGCTACTTTAATTTTATCTCCGCGCTTAATGTTAGTCCACGCGCGGTATTTCTGATGCCAAATCGTATTAATTGGAACCTCTTACCAACTAATTAGAACGAATTGTGACTGCTTAACGCATTTAACAATCCGACCATTTTTTGCTTTTATTTTTATTTCAAAGTAAGTTATGAGTCACATTTTTATAAAATTAATATAATAACTTTTGGCACGAATATTATTCGAGATAACAGATAAAATTCTTGAATATAAAACTAAAATATTACTTGCCTCAAATCCGTGTCAAGGCCACTATTTGAGTATGAAATTTGTTTGAAATACATATAATAATATATGATGCTATTATGCTTAGTTTGCTAAGTGCAAAATTAGCAAAACTAACTTTGTAACGCTTCGCTTTTCCTGCGTGGATTACGAAGTTCTGGCTGTTCCGTTTTTTCCTATTAAAATATAGCTTGTTACTCTGTGATAACTATGAAATTCTTATAAAATACTTTTTAAAATCACAGCCTGTACTTTTTGAGGTCAACCATTGTAAACAAACATTTTAAAAAAACCTCTTCATATTAGTAGAGACGAAAGTAATAATGAAGAAGAGTTAGAGCTTATTTTGCCACTCTATTTCACTTTTTGTTAGGTAACTTACATGTCCTAGAATTTCTTCCGATAATAAATTGGGAAGCCTTGGGTTAATTCTTAAAAACTGGTTCAGCATTGGACAGTTTACAGCACTAAACAGAATTTGTCATTCTTTTTTGTTGATACGTTTCAGCTCTTATTAAATATAATGTTAACGTATAACTAGCAATAATAAATATGACAATCCTCTCCAAGACAACTTTTTAAAAGAAAGAAAATGATTGTGTTTGCTCGCAAACGTAAAAAAAAACCGACTTCAATTACATAATACAACATAAGTAGACAAATAAAAATTAACAAACACACTAGTCGTCATTACGATTTTCGAGGGTTTCCATCATCAGATCCTGGTTTCCTTATTATGGTACCACACTTGGAATATATCCTTTCCAACAAAAAAAAAAAAGAAAAATTATCAAAATCGGTTCATAAACGACGAAGTTATCCCCGAATATACGTTTAAAAATATATATATGTATATACGGCCGAATTGAGTAACCTCCTCCTTTTTTTTCAATTTGGTTAAAAAGTGAATTACAAAGTAGTAACAAATTAACTGATATTACTATTTATAAATAGGAACGAATAAATATTACATTTCGTAATTACCTCAGTTTTGGTACAGAAACTCGAATTTAGATTATTAAAGATTTAATACACGTTTTAAGAACCTGTTACAAATTACTGACATTTTTTTCAACGCTTGATGTGTGAAGAAAAACGACACTCATTTGTGGCACTCAATTTTTCATTTTATTTATAAACGTTTAATCTATACAAATAAATAAAATTGAAGTGTCTGTTTGTAATATTAAAATAACCGATTTGTACTAAATGCACATGGATGTATGAGGTACATATACCAAGGTACATATACCAAAATAACATTTTTTTACAATTTTTGTCTGTATGTCAGTCTGTCTTTTTGTTCCGGCTAATCCTTGAAACGGCTGGGCCGATTTTGATGGGGCTTTCACTAGCAGATAGCTGATGTAATAAAGCGTAACTTAGGCAACTTTTAGTTTAGAACTTTATTTATTTTATAACTCTGCGAACTGAACAATAACTTTTTTGTTAAATTCCACGCGGGCGAAGTCGTGAGCACAGCTAGTTATCATATAACACTATTACACGTAGCATACACAGAATTATAGCATGTAGCTTGTGACATAATTTGTGTCAAGTGACACTAACGACATGTAATTGAGATAAACATCCACGTTCGTCAATTTCTAAGTACCTTAAGTATATAAATAATAAATAGAAATAATAAATCAGAAATGATAAAATTCTCATACAAACATTAGTCTTCCTCTTTTACTGTCGTAGGAAAAATACAAAATATTTCTTAAAAAAGTAATGTAATACCCAATTGTGCAATCGTGTTTAGCTTTAATTAATTTTAAAATTAATATATCATCATCAAAAGAAAAATAAGTGATGATTAGAATAATAAGTGATGATACTGAGCACTTTAGGAGACGGAGCTTATTATTTTAAAAGTAAAATTAATAATAATATATACACATAGACAAAGAAGTAGAACTTTTGACCTCGTTTACAAGGTTGATTAAGTGTAATCCAGTTTAATATAAAAATTAGTACTAGATATTATTATACACTAAATTTAGTAGGTGTTATCGTAAACTTGAAAATATAATATAATATGAAAAAGTTAAGAAAAGTATTTGATTAATAAGCGTTTGAGAATTACTAAGCGAGAAATGTAAATATATGAACAGTTTTATTTTTTATTATCAGCTGTGTCTGAAACACTGCAAATAGTTATATCGTTTGTTTATGCCTTCTCAGAATTCTGACATCGGTAAAAAGTAGTTCAAAACTAAAATAAAAATAATGGACGCAACGAAAAACCCGCATAACGACTATATAATATAATAAAAGTGACTTCACTGTAAAAGTATGTTAGGCCTACCAATATAAATATTTTAAGTGCGGTCGATATATTGATTATATAAAATATCTTGTGTAAGAACTAGATTTACGTTATTTATTGATTTTGTTGTTTGTAACAAAAGTTCTATATAAATAACGTTAAGGTTAACAACAATTACCAACTATTTTATAAAATTTTTAAAAGCTTTTGATAAATATGTTTAAAAAGACGAAATAAATCTTCATTTTTTTGTAATAGAATCAACTTTACATGTGAATGCAAAAATACGTCTGGACATTTTAAAATCATAATATTAAAAAATATATGTGTAGATGTGTCAGCCGGCTAATAACAGCCTAAAACACAGACATTAAGTTACAGCCTACCTTAGGACTGGTCTTACGTGTTTGTTTAATAAGCAAATAAATCGAACAAAGTAGAAAAGCTAATGTGGCTAGTTCGATAGCTAATTTCGTCACTGCCGCTCTACTACTGTGCGAGTACGAGTATATTTTAACGGACTTGCTAAAGTACTAAACAGCATTCAATGCTAACGCGAACTGAACACGACTTAAATAATAATTAATTAATTGTTTTATATCGACCACAAAATACAAGAAACAAATTACAAGTAATAGCAAATTTAGTCTACTTTTATTTTTCTTATAATAATATAGTAATTATATTGATATTTAGGCATATTGATGTTTTTAATTTTAGAACAAAAATTCCTAATTTTTACAGACAAACGAGACAAAGTTCTCATGTCACTGTTACATAAATTAGAAAAAAGTATTGAAAATTAGCAAGGTAATAAATTTATATCTTAATTGATAATAAAATTGCCGTACATTTTTCTTAATCGTAATGTCAGAGATTTCTTGGTGGCGCTAATTTGAGTTAATGGCAGCTATCAATATTATTTATCTAATTATCTTGTTTTTTTTTTCTTTTTTAATAGTTTTTATAATATCCTATAATAAATTGAGTTATACTATGTAATTATATACTAATAGTACACTATTTTCTACTAGCATACTACTTTTAATAATGTTGTGTCACCCTGAAAATATTTAGCAATAATACTACATTTTTTAAAGTTGAATTAGTTGTACTTAAGTTACGAGTACTTATGAATATGTTCACATATTTTTTAGTTATTTTTTTAAAATATATATGACTTTTAACATCAGATAATCAATAATAATAAATTATAGTTGAAAAAACTAAAAAACCACGCTTTTATAGCTAATCGAACTAAAAAGTAGAAAATCATTTTTAATTAAGAGTTTATATTACAGTAGTAGAAGATCGAACAATCAATCATAATTAATTACTTTAAAATAAAATTATAATAAAGTTGAAGTTATTAAGAGAATAATTCAATTCAGAGTAAAAAACGTGGGGTGCATTTTACTATTTTTGTAACTTTTTTATAACTCTTCGCACATAGATATTTGTAAGTAGAATAATTGTTACATTTAATATATCAAGCACAGTATTTTGCAGCGAACTCAAATGCCTAAGAATGAAATAAAAAGGACAAATAATAACGTTTGAAAATTGTGAATAGTCAATAAATGTTGTCGTTGAAGATGGCTTACGGAATATGGACCATGGCTTACGGAACGAGTAGTCCTACAACAAACGTCTGTAACGTCGCCGTAATACCGGAAATTTAAAATAAAATAAAATTAAATGAAACAAAACAAAATGAAATCAAATGAAGACTTTTATCTCGCCATAAGGGGCCATCCATAAATTACGCCTTACCCTAAGGAGGGGTAGGGGGTCCCCGAAGTGTGACATAGTGTGACAAGGGGCAAAATGGGTGTCCAAAATTTTATGACATTACAATTCAAAATGTCATAATAATATGTAATAGTAATATTTTAAAATGTAGTAAAAATGTATAACTGTTAGTATTGAAATAATTTTATTTTTCATACCCATGTTGGAGTGATCTTGATTTTGTTATTTTAATATGTCGAAACTAACGTTATGATTTAATCTAAATATATCTAATACTATTAAATAAGCAATTCTTGTATATATAATCTGAATCTTGGAAACGGCCCCAACGATTTTCATGAAATTTAGCATGCAGGGGATTTCGGGGGCGATAAATCGATATAGCTAGGATTCATTTTTAGAAAATGTCGTTATATCTCTTTTAGGCAATGTAAAAATGGCTGCAATATCGTTAGAATTCGAAGGTAAATTTCGCACGTATCAATAAAGTTCTAATAGCTCAGGTGGTTAAATCGGCCGAGTGGCATCGACCGAGAAGGTCACGGTCCAAATCCCCATGGCTTGGAGATCGATTATTTTTTTCCTTTTTTTCTAATTGCACTCATGATTTTTTATTTAAATAACCAATATATATATATATATATATATATATATATATATATATATATATTATTATGTCAGTAAAATCGGAAAATATTATTCATATTTGTAATTAAGTAAATGTAATTCGTATTTAAAATATAATTTCTAAAAAATACGATGTTCTAAAATAACCGAGCTAAGCTCGGTCACCCAGATACTAAAAATTATACGTCACGTGGTTTGTCCGCAATGCACTCCTACTTAAATGATGAACTGCTTAAATGATTTTGATCAAATTTGCACAGCGTGTACAAATTGATCCAACTTGAAATATAGGATTTATTTTATTGCGATATATTTTATATAATTTTTACATTCAAGGAAAAAGGGGAGGCGGTACGAACTAACGGCTAGTAAATAATAATTTATATATGTAAAATTGAAAAATATGTGACTTTACAATAGGTAGGGGTTCTCACATATGAGACCATCTGTAACGGGGGGCGTCGAAAATCGTGATATACGTATGATGATGTATGTATATACACACTTAACAAACGTCAAATAAAAATTAAAATTATTGGTAGCAAAATAACTAACAATTTCAAAATTGTTTCTTTTAACATTAGGTACATTACAATCTTAGGCAAAGTAAATGCTGATTATTTGGAATGTATTTATAGGAGACCCTTCGATAACTGCTTGTCTTGAACGGAGTGGCGAAAACTGGGAAGGTGCTGTGTACAAATACTTGAGCGATGATTAAAATTACAAATATTAATTTAGACAAAAATTTATGCCAGAAATAAAGTTAGTAATAACGTTTAAATAAAAGTGTTTATAGTGAAAGTCACCGTTTAAAAACTTATATGGTAGGTACATAGGTATACACATAAACAAACGTAGTCTATTATTAACAAATTTAACGACCGCTTCGTCGTTATCTGTAACAAATTACGAGGATTATTATGGTTTTTTTAAAGCCTGTCCCACTACTGGGCATAGATCTTTTTCTCAACGTAGAAGAAGGTTATTACGGCTACAACTGTGCAATTAAAAATAGTATCTAAATTTACAATGTTTGTTGTTGAAAATTTTGTATAACTAAAATTTCGATACTTTCGCAGTTAGTTTACTTTTTTTTTCTGAAGTGAAATTTCTTAAGAATCGTGATTCGAAGCTCGATGAAACGAAAATGTGTCGCGATAGAGAAACAAATACACAAATGTGTAGGAGACAATGAGATAGATTATGTTACTGCTCAAAACGCGTAGGCGACGCGTTTTGCATGGCGTTTAAGACTTTTTTTACGAGACTATGGTCGATAGGACAAATCGCAGAGCACTTCTGCCGTGTGTATTCATATTTCAAGCAGAATTTTTCTAATGTGTCCTACCTCAAAAAAACATTAATAATTACAATAAATATTATTATTGTGTCACTACGGTCACCTCTTCCCCTTGTCCATTCAGAGAGTTCAAATAACGATTGGTTCACACGCTCAAAAATGGCTGTCATTAAATCACAATTTGATGTTTGACCCTGACGTGACAAACGATCAGAGATCAGTAACGGATACACGGACACGGTTCCTGTACACAATTACAAAAGCACACTAATCTATAATATAAAAATGAGTCGCTGAATGTGTTGCTAAGCACAAAACTCGAGAACGGTCGGACCGATTTCGCTAATTCTTTTTTTTAAATATTCCTTGAAGTACGAGGATGGTTCTTACGGAGAGAAAATTAAAAAAAAAAAAATTTAAATTTCCTGAAAAAGTCTAAAAACAACACTTTTCTATAATCCCATACAAAAGATTTGTGATAATACTTAAAAGTCACTGTTAGGCGATACGAAGTTCGCCGGGTCAGCTAGTAATAATAATAAATAATAATAATAATTAATTTATTTGTGAAATCGTTATAAAATATCATATTATCATATATAATATATATTATTTCATATTTTATACTTTACAAACAATATAAGTAATTCATTTGTATAAAATTTCAGGTACATAAACATATTTGCCATTAGTTTTACACACATGCTTTCGAATTTAATTATACTATAATTTGAAAGAAACATTACAATCACTTATAGTACGTTATATATAGTACTAGCTGTGCCCGCGGCTTCGCCCGCGTTGAAATCAGTGTGTCACAAAGTTTTACCGGCAAACTTCCAGTGAAACTCTCATCAAAATCGGCTTAGCCGTTCCTTAAACCTTTCACTTGAAGCCCTCTCTCCATTGGTGAACCCGCATGAAAATCCGTTCAGTAAATTTTGAGGGAATCGATCACATACGCTTTTGGGGACTTTGTTTTATAATACACTAACTGTTGCCCGCGACTACGTCCGCGTGGTTATGAAGATATGCATTACTATTAAGAAGTTTAACGCAAATTATTTTTTATTTCTTTCACTTGAAATGTTTATCACACTGAGTAACTTTTTAAAAGGCACGATTTTGTATAATTTAATAGTTATTTTTATAAAACCTCTCTATACACCACATCTTTAGTTTTATTTTCAGACTGCAGTATAGATAACCTATGTATGTACCTGTGTATTTCAAAGCCAGTAGTTGGATGGTTATCCCACCATCGGTCGGCTTTTTAAGTTCCAAGGTAGTAGTGGAACTGTGTTATCCCTTAGTCGCCGCTTACGACACCCACGGGAAGAGAGGGGGAGGCTATATTCTTTACTGCCGTAACCACACATTACATAACTAACAATTAAATGTGATAAAACAATCGAATGACATAGAAGCAATATTTTTGTAATGTATGTTTATCTATAAAGCTCATTATTTCTTATCTCAAGGAATAAGCAAGAAATTAATTAAGACACTTTTGACCACTAATTTGATACATAAATGATTTAGGAAACTTACTAATTAAACTAATGTGATAAATGTGTACTCTTAAATTTTATGTATCAGTACTATGATGTATGTTGTCTAATTGGCACTGTTTTATTATATATATTTTATTGCTAATTGCTTTTATAACTATAATTAGATGTAGGCAATTATACATCTAATGATTTAAATTGTAATGACGAAATGTTTTATTCCATGACACCTTGCATCACAATTTGAGCGAAATTTTTAATCATTACTACGTAATAAACGATTAGCGGAATCACGTATAATTTTCTTCACGGTATTGCAATTTTACTTATGGTATTATAACCTTTATCCCATATCGAATTAAGTCGAAAATTCTATAAAATATACATAAATAGGTTCCTGTTAATATACCCCTAGTTATAGCGCAAAGGGTAAACAGTGTGGTCTTTTGACATGAATTCCCACGCACGATACGGTTGACACGGATTACACCACATTGGCAGGGTGTAACGTTTGTCCACTTCCCATATCCGGTTATGATTTTGTCACCTTTCTCATAACTATTTGTAACTCTCATAATTATTAAATATGTAATTTTGCCTTAAACAGAGAGCGTCATAGTAAATTAGATGTCTCCATATATTGTGATAAATGCCGCAGTTTAATTTAAAGGCACATGCTTTACGATGTATAATTTGTATGTAAAAAATTATATCAAATCGTAACTTAAATATACACAAATTGGCGGTATTGATAGCCTTACAGTTTATCGCAACTACAGCTCAATGTACATCGTGTTCCAAATAAATTCTCTGTTCTTGTATCTGTTAAGATAACGACTAATTACCGATCCTCAATTGTCCTTTATTTTCCTGTCGTGCGGTATGTATCAGCGACGGACGTTCACCGCAAGGACCACCGTATTGCACTATCAACAATTCCGTCTGCAATTTGCCTTTGAAGCTGCCGGCGATCAAACTCTTATCAGTACATAGAAATGATAAAATCTCTGTCGGCTTACGAGTTTTTTATTGTCCCGCCCATTAACGCCCATTAAAACTGCAATCGATACCCACTTATTCATCTGTCGAAGACGAAAAGTCGCAACGATCTGAAGTCGAGTGTCGCATCTCTATCTCTCTTTAATTACACGAACTCATCTTGTCACTTTACAGTGTTGCTACCGATCACTAATTAAACATAAAATTACTTTTCGATAGTTTCCTTTCGGGCCGACGCGAACCAATAAACCCCTGGTGGTATTATGACTGTGACTGATTTTGTTAGTTTTAAGGTGGGAAACGGAGCCGACTGTGGTAAAAAACTATACAAATATTCCGTAGAACTAATGAGTGTGTAATTTGGTTAGGTAGGCTATGTGAGGGCGTCCATTGGTCAATAATTTGCTTCCAGATGATAGTAGTACAAAAAATGGCTATGGAAACACATTGAAATTTTTACTCTCGATCACAAACACGGTCAAGGCAGTTAATTATGTTAAAAAGTAAAGTACCCGTCCAGCATAAAACAAATCGAAGGGCGATAATTTAATTTAGAGTACCAGAACGTAATGCCTTGAAGACGGACTATAAAACTTAGCCGATTAAATTGCGCCGTAAAACGTTATATTAACCCTTAGTCGGCCCTATTTATCCGACGTAATTGATTTCTTTTAGAATGTTTTAACTAAAATTCAAGAATTTTATTCCTTATTTATATTTAAACGCAATAAACAAACAAATGATTTTAAAAACTTTTATTATTATAGCTAATATTATTTATTCATATATTAATACAAAAATATATATGTCGTTAACACTGTTTATTATATATATTTTGGTGCTTTTTTTCGTATTATGTTATTTTGAGTTGTTTTTTATAGTATCTTCCATGAACGAAAACACATAAAAAGACTTCGTTGCATTTTTATACCTAACGAGCTCGTGATCGGCTTAGTGAATACGAAAGGGTGCAATCTTAACAGACGCCATACAAAGGCGATTTGTGTTGGCAATGAAAGGTTTATTGGCTGCTGATACGACGGCGCTTCAACGTTCGCGCCTCGAGCGTGGTTAACGAGCCGTAAATGACATTACAGACGTTCAATCAAATCTGTGATTGCTCGATTAATAGGCTTCGCTCGATACTGCCTGAACGAATTCGAATTGCATTTGATACGCTTCAAAATTGGATGACTATGTCAATTAAATTTTGTTTTACTGCGAAACTTTCCGCTTCCATATGCGATTGATTTATTTAATGTTTGGTTTTATGATCTTACAGATGTTTTTTAACTTGCAATTAGGATGTGGAAATAATGTTTTAAATTAAGGAAAAACGGTACATTTCTACTACGATTTGACTATATGGATCAAGAGTCGTATTTTTTTTTTAATTATTATACTAAGTGTTGAAATAGGTACCTACTCATTAAAATTTAAATTAGTAGTCTCTCTGAAACTCCATTAGAAACCTTCGTCAGCAACTTCGGAACAACACGAGAAACTTTGGAATTTACAATGTTAAAGACCTGTATAAAATAGTATTTCTTTTATTTTTACTTAAAGAGTGTACCGATTCATTATAACATTTACATTCTTAGTAGAGTGATGTCTCTCTAGGTGTCACTTATCTAGTGAACTCGGCAATTATTCTTCAAAAAACACTAACAATAACATTGACACGCGTTAACAATGTTTTGGTATAAGTAAGTGGTCACGTCGGACATACGTAGAGAACACTGATTGTTCTCGGTTGTGACGGACGCATGTCCATCACCTAGCGTAGCGTTAACGAGCACATGCAAATAACGGATACTAATGATATTCCTGTAAAACTAGGTGTGCTGCGTAACAAACGACACGAACGTGTAAGTGATTGGTGCTGTCTTGAAGCCTTATCTACAACCACTGCTACTGACATGAATATTGTTCAAAAACTGATTTGTAGCGGAAACTAATTACGGAACTGAATATTTTCTCTACAAGTAGAGGAATAGTAAATAATAGATTATTTTTTTAATCTAGAGATTATATAATATTGTTAAATCAGAAATATTATTTTATTATATTATATTATTAATATTATGTTATATGTAATGTTATATTATATTATTTGTTTTATTTTTTTATTGTACACCTACACACTGTACTTTCTTGCACATATCAAGGTTGGCTGGTAGAAAATGCATTAGCGTTAAGTCTTTTGTACACACTTGTATTAGTGTATTTATTATATATATTAATAAAGAATTTAAATAAATAAATAAGTAAATAAATAAATAGAAATTGAATTTTCTTGACAAATAAAATTATTTTATTAACAAATAAAAAAGGCCCACCAATAGAACGTGTTGTCACCTTTGACCAACCCAGCACATAAATATGTTTCTTATAAATTTAAATGCTCTGAACTCATATCCGAAACTGGTTTGGCTCGTCAGCCCTATAAGTTTAGCTGTAATGATGAAATTGCAAGAAACCTAAATCCCAAAAAATTGTAAAAAAAAATGCAAGCAATATATTTTTCTCGAACTAGTCCAAATATATTTCTTATGTATTTTGATGCGCTGAATCTGAACCTCAAGTTGATTTAGCTGGTAGACCCTCTAAATTACAATAAATTGCGAAAAATCGCTTCTAATCAGAAAAAATTGCAATTATGTTAACGAAAAAAAAAATTATAAACTAGATGAGAAATGTTTAAGTATGTTGAAGTATGTTTTATACTTAGGATAGTTTAAAAGAAAAAAAAAAATTTGATTTTTTTGTGATTATTTGCCATTTTTGGCAGTTTTTTTTTTCTATAATTAATGTTGATTACTACAAAACAGACATCAAATTCAGATTCAGTGCATGTCATGTCATGTGGTGTGTCTTGTCAAACTACAAAACACTTTTTTTGTAAACAATTGACTGTGTAACTAATTGACTAAATTTTGTATGTCGTACTTATATACATAAACATACACATAAATATTGTAATACTTCAGCGTTTATAGATATCTAAACATTTTTAAACGTATGTAATTTTACTTTCATAGCCCATTCAAAAGGCAATCACTACAAGTTTATATCGATTCGTATGCAATTTGTTTTTGCCTCGACAACTTCCCTTAACAAGGCAAGACTGTCAAGATTATTTGTTACAAAAGTGACTTGAAGGAAACCCTATTTGAGTAATTAAACTTTGATCTTCAATAGCATATTTTTATATGTAACATATAAATATTTAAATAACATATAAATGTATATTACTTTATATACATTTTAGACGACATTCGAGACTAAACATTTCTATTTATAATATTATAAATGTGAATGTAAGTTTGCTTTTTATGCTTACACACGAAAATTACTTAACCGATCAATATCATGAAACTTTATACACATCCCGACTAGAAAACAGGTCAGGCTCAACCAGATCATGTATCTGGACCGGATCAGGATAGAATGATGCATGCCAGATCCGGTAAGCTCTATCAGGACCAGGTCTGGTCCAGACAAGGATAGCCTGATGTAAAATATAATCAAATATGGTAAGGCATACTGGATCAGGACCCGGTCCGGTCCAGATCAGGATAGCCTTAAAGAAATTACGCGAACTGAGCTTGAATCGCGCTATTAATGTTTTTAAGCGCACTTAGTAATAGTTTAGTTAGTTGTATATACCTATATACAGGTCCGAATCTAATGAAATATTAAACGTATGTTATTTATATCCAAGTTTCATTGATTATTCTTTTCAAAATTTTGCCAAAACCCTATCTCATTTCAAGTAAACCATATAATTTTTAATTTAAAAAATCAACGGAATAAATTAAAATTTGTTAATTTAATAATATTTAAATAAATTATGAAATAATAGTCTTTAATATAGGCGTAATTATATTTACCTACGATTGGAAGTGTCAGCTGACATAACTTAAATTATTTTATATTCTTCCACTTTCAAAATCAGTTATCCCACGATTACTCCTAATCACAGAGTAATGAAATTACGTAATCAAACTAAATTTGTAATTAGGTTAAAATAATCGCATGTATCATACTGATGTAAAATATATGTATGTATGGAAATATCGTTACAACACAACTATACTTTATGGATTATACATCGATGAGTTTCCAATCCATTTAACCTTGTTATGTGCCATTTATTCGAATTTGAAATCTATTTCTTTTTACTGATGGTCGTAGTATAAATGTAAGGATCATGCCATGATATCGTTTTAGTAATAGTTTGATTTCGTTAGAGATCTCCACACCTCTGGGTGGGCGCCGACCGCCCGCTATCAACAGATTTAAAATCTAAGCACATTGCGTGGCTTGTAAACATATATTAATCGGTATTTGTTTCAACGTCGTATTCTTATAAAACTGCGTGAGTAAATTCGATTTAGCTTGTTATCATGCAATATTGTGGGAACCTAAAAGTTTAAATCGATGAGCACGCTTTATTCAACTGGTTTAACATCTCAAACACAAGGAAATAGTGTCGGTATAAAAATATTCTCACATTAATTTTTGAATAGAAGTATGTATTTTATGGAATTTAAATTTATTAATTTGTATATTTGTAAATCTCAAAAGGTATATATAAGTTATTCATTGCAAAAAAAATAACCAAATTTGGTCACATTTCTTTAGTATTTAAAAATACAATTCATCATCATCATCATCATCATTTTAGCCTATCACAGTCTACTGCTTAACATAGGCCTCCACAATTTCATGCCAAAAATAGCAAGAACTTTGTGTTTAGTCCATAGTCACCACGCTGGGCAGGCGGGTTGGTGACCGGCAGGGCTGGCTTTCTCGTACCGAAAAAGCTGCTGAAAATTGCAAAAATACAGATGAACTTGTTTAGTTGTTTGATTTTTAGTAAATATGTAGTTAGTTACTAGCTGACTCGGCAAACGTTGTCTTGCCGCTAAACGCTATTTAAAAATAGGGGATGATGGTATAAGGGTGTAAATTTAGGTTTCTATGTATTTTTCAAGGCCAAATTATAATAAAATAAAAAATAAATAATTTATCTAAAAAGTAACAAAAAAATTTAGGGGTGGACTATCCTTAACATTTAGGGGGATGAAAAATAGATGTTGTTCGATTCTCAGATCTACCCAATATGCACACAAAATTTCATGAGAATCGGTCAAGCCGTTTCAGAGGAGTTTAACTAGAAACACCGCGACACGAGAATTTTATATATTAGACTAGCTGTGCACCGCGGTTTAACCCGCGTTAATTTGAGGAAAGTAGTTGCCTATAACCTTCATCACTATATCTTTATATCTTCTAATGATTGTCCCATAAAAATTCAACACAATTATTTAAACAAAAAGAATTTGATCGCAAAAAATTGTCGTATTTAATAAAAAATGTTTGGGTATTTCATATCTATCTGGGCGAGTACCTACTCGGACCCGGTAAACATAGTTTTTACCGCGTAAAACCCCGATTTAGCAGAAATTTCGGGATAGAAAGGAGCCTATGTTTGGCCTCCAACCTTTTTTGTCTTCTAATGACTATTCCATAAAAATCGGTTCAGCCGCTCCAAAGATAAGCCAACAGAAAGACAGACAGACATACAAAAATTAGAGAATACGGTACGGTACGTGAAATGATGATTATAATAATAATAGTAACTACGAAAATGATAAGAACGGATCGTCAGAGATTGTGTCGCAGTCTGGCATGCAAAACGTGCATTTCAAGACATGTGCAGTATATTGGTCCTCAATACAGCTCGACATTTCGAAATAGATAATATAATGGTTCTGCGACTTGTCAAATCAACGGGTTTGACGGTGTACACAATTTTTCATGTAAAGCTATAACGTCAAGTTTGGATTTACAATCTAATGACCAGGAAATACAGGCACCACGCATACCCAAAGAAATTTGTTCGTATATTGGAGCTAGTAAAAACCTGTATTCTTTAAGCAATTCCAAAACACCTGTGTCTAATTTTTTTATTAAGTATAACTTTTGCGCGCGACTTCGTCCGCGTGGAACAGAGGCGCGCGGTATACTTGATCATTATTTTGCTGCGATGTTATTTTAAAACTGCGATATCTCCTGAGATACTCACTGAAATCCAATTATGTAAAAGGGTATTATATTTTAAATTAAATACTTGTGATGATTAACGTATTTATTTAGATAAGGATTAATATCATGTTTATAAAAACATCTTTGCAAATAATGCATTATTTTAGAACATACTTGGTTAGCATAAAAAAGGTTATAGTGAGCCAACCTTAAAAGATAGATATATGCTGTCGCGGACTTTTTTTTAGAACTTTTAAAGAGAATTAATTCTGTCATACATGATTTTTGCGATACTTTAACTGTTTTCACAGCGCACGCAGCGGAAGCTCTCGAAAAGAAAAAAGAATCCCCGATTTTGAAACATTCTTTATTGGTGCTCCGCTCCTTTTGGTCTTAGCGTGATGAAATATAGCCTATAACCTTCCTCGATAAATGGGCTATCTAACACAAAAAGAATTTTTCAAAGCGCACCAGTGGTTTCTGAGATTAGCGCGTTCAAATAAACAAACAAACAAACTCTTCAGCTTTATAATATTAAGAATAGATTATGTAGGCTTATTTGAAATAAAACAAACTTTTGTAATATAGCCTGTACATACAGGAAATTTGAATTTTTTTCCTTCGAATGGGAGAAATATTTAATAAGAACGATTGTAAAGTTAGAATTAAATACACCGTGTATTTAATTCGAACTCAGAAACTATAATAGTCTATTATATTACACTCTTATATACTTTTAAAGTTTCGATACAAACTCTTGATCAATCTGAAGAAAAGTACGCGATAATTTATGTCTGTATTCTAAAATCATTTTAAAATATATACTTTAAACATAATGATATATTTCTATTATCTATATAATTAATACGTGAAGCAAAAACTTTGTACCCCTTATTACGAAAATTGTGCGGATGGAGGACAAATGAAATTTCGTACACATAATTATAGTTTATATAGAGAAGGAGCGCAGAATGCTAATATTTTTTTAAATTATTCATGAAAATATATTAAATTAATAAAAATAACATTATACACACTACCATATATTTGACACACACACGCATATTACACACTTTTGTTGATTGTCAAAGTCTGTAGTCAAATTGAAAATATTTAAAAAAGGTTTTTTATTTTCATAATTTTTTGGTTCTCTTTAATTTAAATTTTTTATTATGGTAGAATTTCGACCTCTGGTCAACTACTAGTTTATTGTTAATATACTTATCCAGAGGGATACATGACATTCAAAATAATTATATTTTATTATAAAATAAAAATAAATACATAATAAAATATTTATATTTTAGATGTCATATATTTACAAATTTAATTAATCTGATATAATATATAAATAAATTAAGAGTGATATACATGCCTGTAATTGGCATGCATACTATCTTCTTAATATTGTAAAATATAGCTTATTGTAATGTTTGTAAAGCTGTTGGTGTGTCTGTAAATAAATAAATATATCCATCAACCTGTATAACAGATAAAAATTGCTTAGCACACAAAATTACTTAAATACATATTTACGAAAATACCTATCACAGTTTCAAAATTACCCGTAACAAAACCTTAATGTAGCTGCACATCGATACGGTTAGGCGGCACGCCTGTGAGTACCGCAACTCTCCGAACGTATATTTAGCATAATTTGCACTAATGCTATAAAAATTTAATAAAATATTATTTTCAAATTCATATACAATTTTGATACATATATATTTAATATTACAGTACCAGTTGAAAAGAACGAGTAATAATTCTACTAATGTACCCAGGCTTATCTCCTCACGCTTAATCCACCACTCGTCTCCACTTTTGTTTATAGAGACGGTTAACATATATTACTCCTAAAGCTTGTTGATGTTAGTCATAATCATTATAGATCTCTTTCTAGTTAATTAGGTATATATTATATTTAATAAACGGGACAGAGGTCTCTATAACTAGTGATCATTTTTTATCTCACAGCAAAGAAATGCGTTGATGACAAAAATGTATTTTATTTTTTAGAACATTACAATGTTATCAATACGCTGTTACAATCAACGATACTTTCGCGGTCCACTGTATAATTTCACAAAGGACTATAAGGAACAATAAATATTTATAGAGGCACTTTTCCATCCCGAGTAAATTGCGGCGTAATCGAGTCAACGTTTATCACAAGAACGTTTTTATATCGATTGCTCTGAATCATGTACGACGAGCCGACTTACAAAGTACAGCGTTTAAAACAATGTCCGTGACGGATAAAGGGCCAATCAAGTTAAAATAAATTGTTTTATTGTTGCACTTCTCGAGTCTCATAAACTTTTAAGAACAGAAGCTTCGATACTTCTTTCATTAGGTCTGGGCTGGAATCCCATACATAATACATCAAATAATAAATACAATTAAGAAACTCTTATTAGTTTTTAAACGTTTAAAAAATAAAGAAAATTAAGAGAGTATAATATATTGTCGATAAATACAGCCATATTTCAAATTTATGTCCGCTTAAAAATAAAGTACCACTTATGTGTATTTATTAAATAAATACAGTAGTAGTGAACTTTCTATAGAGAAGCAACATTGAATCTTAGCTATAAAATAATTGCGAGGAACATTTATATTCTATATTTATATCAGCACGTATGCAGGGAGAAATGAATTTAAAGTTATGATCATTAATGAACCAGTTTTAATTTACGATCACCTGAAGATAAATAAGCGAGTTCAAGAAGGTATGAAAAAAAAAAATTAAACGGATGATATGTGCTACGATATTTTTTCCTATATTTATTTATATGTGAAACGTACATTAACTAATTGTACTTCTAGCGGTAACATTTCCGTGCATGCATAAATTATGCAATTATCATTACCATTTATATATACGTACATTTTATTTTCCCGTCATGTTGAATACTTTTGAATACCGAACAAACGCTAGCATAATATGAGACATGACAACATAATGTGATAGGTCAGTTAAAGACAATTAGTGCATACACTATTATAAGTCAAGAACTACAAATTAATGTTAATTAACTTGAAAAAAAAAATTAAAAAACTGTATTAATGTATCATTACAAATTATTTGTTGTATATATATAATAATATATAATTATACTTCGTTAAATAGTAAGTATTACTAGAGATAATACAGATAATAATTAACTAACAACCCATCTTAATTTAACACAATACATTGTTTCAATAAAAGAAAGACACAAGTTAATCGCTCACGATCGGATTGAGACTATTTGTCAGCGTGACGTTAAATTATTCGATAACATTGTAAAATTAACATAATATATGATCAGGTGATTCGTCAAATCATATCGATCGTGTGTCATTACTTTGTCTTAGTAGTCTCTTGACGCTGATGACGTGAGATAGGATCACTGTCGTCACCGAAGCTTTTTTTAAGCATATGCATAAGAAAAAGCAAATTTAAAAAAATAACTATATACCAACATTTTATGAACACATAAACATAAGAAAAAGTTATTATTTTAAAAAGGAATAGATGATTTAGCTTAGTAAACATGTATAGGGTTATATATAGCGTTATCTTTAGGTTTAATCTCATGACATACGACTTTATTTAAGAAAGAAACTTTTCTCAACGTTGTATTATTAAAAACTTAAACTGAATCTAAAGTTATCATTCTAGCAAAATGAAAGTCAATCAAGTGTGATTAAATCGAAGCGCGTGTATTTTCATAATATAATTAAACTCCGATCAGATTTTAATTTATCTAACATAGATCGTGTAAGCGTTGCCCGTTTAATTATTCATACAAGACAATCTTCGCTGAAAGTTCCCACGAGCGGTAATGGATCGACCAGTACCACGAGCAATGGAACAGCGAGATCACATCGCAAAATCACCATGTCCTGTGCCGTGGTGCGTACACGCCGATGTGACAGGGTAGCTGGTTAATTTAAACGGACGTAATCAATAAACACTTTTATCTCAGCCATCGGACAGTGAGGCATTACGAGCTTTTAGCATTCTCTCGTATAGTTCTCTTTCAAATATATTTTTCGAAAGTACTAAGTGATAAGTAACAAAAATTTGACAGCCTGATACATAAAAAAATAACCACATTTATAAAATATTGGTAGAAATAGAAGCCATTTCTAAGGTATCACCTTCAAATTTCTCTTTGATTCATAAGTAAATGAAGCCGCATCTTATTTCAAAGGAGTGAATTCAAATCAAACACGTAATAAAAACCAACTTTGCTAACAACATCATCACATCAACGAGCGTCACAAATTATATTTAAATCGCGGTATTGGATTCGGAGCATACGAAATCAATAATTGCACTGACACAAAGAGCCACGGCTTAGTTATCCATGGTGATAATATTTTGACTACATTTTTGACACCTGCAAACGCACTCGTTGATGTAAAAATAAAACCGGTTGAGTAAAATTCCGTGGCCGAATTTAACTTTATTAACTTTTTCTATCAGTTTAGATATATATTCAGATTTCAGCTTAATTAACACATCGAGGTGAAAATCTTTATCGTTTACTTTAACTAATTAATACAGATTTTAATTCAAAGATTAACTCGTATCAGTAGCCTTTCTAAAGATTTTATAAAATTTAACAAGATTATAAAAAGTTAAAAGGTTAATTTCAATAGTAGTTTTCTACATTTTAGATTTTCTTTAATATTTTCTATCGTGGTCGTAGTTATACGGTTTCTACCGTATCTCGTAACGGTAAGTACTAAAAGTAGCGATCTTCGTTAGATATGTACTCAGTTAACTGAGTAATAAACTAAATGATTCATACTCGAGCCGTAGCGTTCAGTTTTAATTAAGTTACTTAAAATTTATACGCTGGAAGGTTAACTACGAATAGGAAGCTATTGACTAATTGTGGAGTAACGCGTCTTTCTAACATTAAAGAAACTCGTTAAAAGTTTATTAGGTGCGATGAAATACGGTGGCGCAGTACTAATTTTACCATTCTTATTTTTTTATAGATTTGACATTATATATGTCTTTAAATTGTTGACAACATCAAGTATAAAATTATGTCTACTACTAGACATAAGCTGTTTGCGCGGATTTTCAATAATTGCAGTATTAGGCAGGTTTTGATCTAGCATCTTTCCGCAATAGGTTTGTCCATCTACCTTGCTGGTTAGGATTATATAACCACTAGTAGCGTTCGTTGCATAGTCGATATTTCAGAAATTTAGGTTCCTGAGTTATAAATAGTTTTTCTCACATGACAAGCGTCATTTGAGATTTTCATTGACAAATCGTATGCTCGTTGTCTTAGGTTCGAATCGCGCTACGATTCATATCAATATCATTGTTGTGCAACGAATATCAAAAGAAAATAAAATAAAATAAAAATGATAGCTTATGATACAATCTCGTTCAATGAAAATAAATTAAGAATTTTAAACTCTTTAAATTCTACTTTGAAACTGTTCATGAATATTCATTATATAAAACGAGTTTAAATGAACAATTTGCAGAGTCATTTAATGACATAATAATACAGAGTATTTAATCTACATCAATCGCATCCCTCGTGTAATTTACCGCCAGAGCCGCTATAGAGCACTTATATCTCAACATGAACACATATTGCCGATTATTTAAAAGACAACTGCAATTATCTCAGAATATCACTTTAGCCCATTCAAATTACACCTGAGATCACATCAGATCGGATACAACCAAACTTACCGAAATTCGAATTGGCTGTCTGGCTAATTTCATCTTATGAGGAACGTAAATTTGTTTCGAGGTGTCATTATCAATTAGCAATTATAGTTAAAATAATAAACAGAGTAGTGAGTTTCATAAATACACAATAATCAGCACTAAGTCACTTGTGATATCAACATTGTAGACTGTCATTTTCCACTTTCTTATCCCATATTATGCTATCTATTTTTATATCTTCTTCTATCTCTATATTAAATTATATCTCATCTATTCAAATAGTTTTTCAGCATCCTTAACAAGCATAAAGGAGATATTTTAGATTGATATTAAATATTAGTATGGAAAATGGATTTTATGTTTAATAATCCATGACCTCTACTGACGTAAATTTCATTTTACTAAAATTTTATGGGTATTTCGTATTCTCCTTTTAAAATGTCTTTATTTAGTCCTAATTAAAGATCAATAAAAGTTTGTAAGCTGCATAGTTTATTTATATCTTCAAGCGGTCTCGTTATACCACATTGATTTACAACAACTCGCTGTCAAAATGAACCAATAGAATGCAAATATTACGATTCTCGAATGAAGTCATTATTTGTCATGGATCAAAGCCGATGGTGTATGAAACGGGTGAACAGGAGGTGTTCCCGCAGACGCCGCCAGCATCAAAGCGGCGCGGCGGAGAGAGGCCTCACACAACACCCGCTCGCTGCATGCTTACGCTCATCTCTTTAATTGATGTCGGTTTTTGAGTGTACCAATAAGCCGCCTGCGCACATCGTTACCGCACCTCTGTTTAACTGCAATGTATGGAATTTGTATTCAATAACTTAAACAGCCGGCCGGTGTTTTGAGAATGCAACGATGTTTATTTTCAACGTTATTTATTGGTCTTATAAAACAAAATATTTTCTCAAATGGAGACTTTAAAGCATTTGGTTATGCGGGAATAGTATTTTTATGTACATGTCAGTGGTGTATTACACGATGTTAGCATTCTTGTTAGTAAAGAATCTAATAAGAAGAAAAACCAATGTTGTTGCCTATCCAGTAGACATAACAACTTAAATAATTTTTTAATTGTTGTTAAGTGTTCATTTTGTATTTATTGTTTCACGAAAAATATTTTTATTTTCGCAGACATCGCATTGTTTAAAATCTGATTGTCAAGATCCGTCAGCGGATACAGGTGTGCTTTGAAAACAATCAAAGTCCTCCCTCTGAATAAAATCTCTGTAGTGTCCAAACGTCCACTTTTCCGAACGATACAGCCTCCATACGTTACCTACGTATATTTTATCATTTTTGTACTACTTTATTTACTAGCGCTTCAGAAACCAAAATTTAATACACCATTTGTTTAATCCTATCACTGCGAAAAAACATATTTTTTTATACCTATATAGACAGCTAATGGTAAGTAACTTATAAAAACTTTGCATTGTTTAAATGTTAATTATACAAGATGTACTTAAGGTGAAACCAAATAAAGGGCACTTAACGGAAGTGTAAAGCGTACTATAGCATCAAATTAATCGTTTTTTTTTTGCAAAGGTGACAAGATAACACCGTCCTAAAAATCTCATTACTAAACGCTCGTAATGTTTTAATGTTCTAATACAGCAGGCAGTTAAGCACGCACCAATTTAGCCTGAGCAAATATTATTTGTGCTTTCGAATGAACTTCATTTATATACTGTAAACAGATAATGCACAAATCATTTACACGATGAAATATCATGTTTCAGTTAAATTGATTTGTTTTCCACAAATTCGCGAAATTACTTTTAGAAATTTTCACATCTCTTAATTTCTTATTTTGTCTCGGTACGGCATGCAGAGTTTGAATACAAATACCTACATTAAAAGTTTTTTCAGCACCATTTAGTAGGCAAATACAAGTACAATTCATTTGTCTTTTATTTTATGTTATGATGATTTAAACATATCGTAAAGTCACTTTTATATCTTAAATTTCAGATAAAACATAAATTTTGCGAGAAAATGTCACAATTTTTTTTCCTATGTTACAGGATTGTCACAAAAATGAAGTAAGAAGACCAATCATCATTTCTTTTACAATCTTTGCAAATAATCGAAAATCGACGTTTGCTAAAACAGATTTAATTACACGTTATCACAATGTTGGATGAAATAAATAATATGGCAATCTGTATTTTATTTATTATTCCGTAGTGTGGTCCAAAGACCGCCGGACGCAGGTGTACTATAAATACGGATGTTACACACCCCATCTTACATCCAAAACGTGAAAAAAATCTCCCTGTTAACGAAAATTCAATTTGGATACGAAACTTTAATTAGGTGACCTCTTTAGAGACGACGGAAGATCAAAAATGTCTAGACGAGTTTGAGGACTCAATGTTTCAAAATGCTGTTCTACATGATATATATAACGATTCATACATACATAAAAGTAATATATATATATATATATAAAATATTTTGCTCGTGACATCGTCTCGTGACGTGGTCGTCGACGCCGCGTTGGCGCAACGGTCACAGCCATGGATTGTATCTGTTGCGCTGGTTGCGGGTTCGATCCCCGCACATGACAAACATTTGTATTGGCCATACAGGTGTTTGCCGTGGTCTGGGTGTTTGTGCAGTCCTTGTGGGTCTCCCCACCGTACCTCGGAGAGCAAGTTAATCCGTCGGTCCCGGTGGTTATCATGTACACCTGATAGCGATCGTTAGTCTTAGTAGGGAATATATCCGCTAACCCGCATTGGAGCAGCATGGTGGATTAAGCTCTGATCCTTCTCCTATTTGGGGAAAGAGGCCTATGCCCTTTAGTGGGATATTACAGGCTGAAGTGACATCGTCTAGTTAGTTAGGACACGTTTACATTGTTTTAGTGACAACAATATTATTTTAGATCGTCAGTGATCATAAGTTGAATTGGTTGAAGTAGTGAAATAAAACTACATAACTAGTACATACTTTACGAATCTTAATAACTTGATAAATAAAGTAATTTAGTTTGATTTTAATTAAAATGAGAAATTAAAATGTAATGTGTATTCGATAAACAAAATATATTTAATTTATATGAATAAATGAAAATTGCAATTTTCACCAGAGAGCATTTGACATCCCAGTCGAAATAAAGATAGAACAACTCACCAGGTTGCTGCGATGTATAATATACATTATAATTCAAAAACAAAAATTAAACATTTAAGACTTAAGAATATTTTTCTTTTCACGGCCCGCATCTTCCTTCTTCGACACCATCTTGTCCAGTCCCTAACACGTTTGTACTTTCTTCATCCCTCGCGCCGTCTTGTCGAGTCATCAAATCTTTTTCTCATTAAGAAAACGGCGGTCGCGCAATGAAATATTTTATACAGCCTAATATTAAAAATAAATGAAAAAAAAAACATAACATTATTTATTTTATAGTAATATTATAATTACGTTACAATTATTAAATAAATTAATTAAAAATTATAATTTTGTAATGTGAATTGTAACTTTTTTTCATTATTTTGTTAGTAGTAGTGGTACATAGGTACCTAACCTGCAATGAGATTTTTTTTTAATCTGTTAACAAACGAAATTATTATATTTATTATGCATCTGTGTGTACTGTCATAATATAAATAAGGAATTTCAGTTCATAACTCAAAAATATTTAATCAATTAGTTAGTTTTAAAAAATAATTTACATTAATAAAAAAATGTAAAGATTCATAAAAATTGTATGATTGAATGAATTTTTCAGTAGTTACTATTCGAATCTGAAGATAAAATGTAGGTATTTACAAGTCGTATAGAAGCACACACTAGCCCGTTGACGCAGTTTGTAGTGCTTTTTGTTCCGCGGTTTGCGGGTTCTATTCCCGCCTGAGTCTGGGCTTAATATTTGTATTTTTATATTTATATATGTATTATTTCTATGTATATTTAATAGTTATACAAAAATAGTTGGCTGTTACCATTACACAAGCATGATGTTGCTTACTATAGGAACAAATTTTAATGACCGTGTGTACGTTATAAGATATTTATTTATTTATTTATTTATGTGGACATATTACACTTTTCACCCTCATAAAATTTTCACAAATCAGACATTCAGTAAAACGTCAACATTAGTGTATTTTGTCGGACGCTATGTAATGGTGATTGAATCAGACTCTTATTATAAAGGGTCTTTGGGGTTCTAATAAGAATTTTATTTTAAGATGGTCTAACATTTCTTTATAGGAAAACTGACCCAACCTATGTAAGAAGTATGAAGTTTATCCTTCTTGGTGACGTTGACAGAAAAGTGCTTAATTTAGTGTAAAGTTATAAACATGTTACATAATACTGTGAAATTCCTCTTTGATTTGGTTACGACAAATTTACTACGAGTTTACTTCCTAACAGTTTTGATGAACTTTTTTTGGCAAAGGATTGATCATTATTTTAATAACACACTTTGGGTGTAATCAAACTTTACACAAATTTTAAGTTAAAATCGTTAGTGTAAAACTTTTGTTTCAATATGTATTATTAACTACCGTATATTTTTACTACGACTACGAATCCAGTGCTCAGATAGGTACCATGTTTTAATATAAATTTTTGTTTTGCCTGATTGAATTGCCACATTAAATATCGCGCATTCTAAAATTTGGATGTATGAAATTTGCAAGAAGTAACAGTTCATGATCCACAGTTTTTTTTTTATTATATTTAAGTGTCATTTAAGAAGTATTATTATTAGGTAACTTATAGTGGCAGATCACATTTTTTGTGTGTTGATCATTTTGAGTTAAGCTTTTTATTACAAAACTATAATTACGCGCTTCTGCCTATTCTGTATTAATTTTATCTCAGAAAGATTCATCATATAAAAAATTTATTAAACTATTTTATTTTTAATTTATTTGTGACATTTGGGCTAGTAAAGAGTCAACGAATATGTAGGTACTACATAATAAAATACTTATTTAAATTCCTTTACAACCGGGCAAAACCGTAAACCCAAAACGTCATTATGGATAATCAGATTAAGGTAAAGTGATTTCACATTAAAAAGAAATGTGAGACTCATTTTTTTCATACAAAAACGTGTCCTTAACCCCAAAAAAACTTGGGAAACAAAATCTAATCCGAAACTAATAGCACCAATTTCTTATGGTCGTATTAATTTTTTACTTGAGATTTTACCTCAATTTGTATTAAAAATTAATGTACTTTATGCCGTATGAGTAAATTGCAATTGTGTGTAAATAATACCTGTAAGTAGTTAAATACAATAGTGTATGACTTTATTGAATTAGAAACTTAATTTTAATTACATTCAGCATGTAACATCCCACTTCTGGGCATAGGTCTCTTTCTCCATATAGAAAAAGCATTGAAGCTTAATCCACCACGCTGCTCTATTGCGGGTTGGCGGATATATCAACAATAACATCAGTAACGATTAGTAACGTTTATGGTAATGACCGGGGCCAGAAATAATAGGAAATACAAATATCAATCCCGAGCGGGAATCGAACCCGCAAACCGTTGGTGTTTTAGGCGACTATTCGCACCACTACACCAGAGCGGTTGTATTTTCCTTTTCATAGTTATTTAACAGACCGATTTCCGTATGTGTTGGTGTGTAAACAATTTATTGTAACACTTTGCGCAATAGAAACTAGACTTACGGTAAGACGACACTGTCGAATTGCAATTCTTTTTCCTTGTCAAACCTACAAAAAATATCTATAATATAATATATAATATAATAACATATAATATAATAATCTGAATATGTAATAATATGATATAAAAATACGGAGCAGCCCGACTGGGGAATTACCTCGACCTTACAGAAGATCACAGCTAAATAATAATATATTTTATATAAAGCAGTGTCGTCTTCCACCATGGGGATTGGGGGTAGGTAGGTTCGACAACGTGTTTGCGATGCTTTTGATCTTGCAGACGTCTATAAGTTACAGTAATCGTTTACCATCAGGTGAGCCATAGGCTTGTTTGCCGACCCAGTTGTATAAAATAAAAAATACTTAGTACAACAACGTTTCGAAAAATCATATTTTACCTCAGCACGGATTTGTAGACTATTTTTTATTAATTTTATTTATGAATCAAACAGTGCAATAATACAATAAATTGAAAAACTTATACAGCAAATACACAAACCGATAAAGTTTTCGATAGTAAACAATTCATAATTGAGCTAAAAAGCACACAATTAATAAGGAATAATCAATACACACATGGAAATATAAATAATTCAAGCAATAATAAAATCAATTCTTGAATAAAAAATTCGAATAGAAAAATTTCATCTAATTATCAATCTAATAATAAATAATTAAAAGAAATTTTATACAATATTACAAATATCAATCATACCAAGTACTGATTCAATATAATTATAATAAATTAATTTAAAGTCGAATCAAACCATTTCCGTTTTTTCCTATTACATTTAATACTCAACCTATAACGCTACTAATACTTTTTTCCTAGGTTATTGAATAGTACCTTGACGAATTGTTGTATTATTCGTATCAGATAAATCGTACGTTGTCAATAGATGTCACTGTAAAATATTACTACAACATAAATGTAACGAATAAATATACTACATCATAAGTAGGTAGTTGTGGAAAAGGAAAATATAATTTTATGTAGATTATTTTGAGTTTTGTAATAATACACAATGTTTATTAATATCTAAAGTAAATGTGTTAAACGTGACGCATAATACACGATATCAAATCATAAAGGTATTTGAGGAATATAATTATGAACTAGTCATTTCATATATCTAATACGTAGGTACCTACCGACTTATTACATTCATCACATATTTTGTAAATTCTTATAGTGAAGTAATGCAAACGTGGCTGCAGAATGCTACTCGTTATAAATAATTACGAACATGATTTATCGAAAAGAATTACTTAGATCTTTCTTCAGGCGGTGTTGTCATTCATCAATCAAAAAATCGTAAAGGTATGTATCAACGTTCTCTTTCTATCTATATTCAAGAGATAAAGACAAAAAATATGCTACCCTAGAAATTTATATCGAATCAACTAACTCACGTGGTTTGCTTCGGGGCTTGAAATCACTCAAGCGTTTCTAGAATATAATCATTCGTATTTCTTCTGAAATTTAAATATTTATTCATATATTCCGGTAAAGGAATGCTTTATTTGAGACAAAGATTCCTTATTAGGATTTTTTTACATGTATTTTTCTTAGCCTCACTGAACATTGCAGTAAATAATTTTACTGAAGTTTCAATGATCATAAAGTTCCCACTTTTGCACAATTTAAATAACGTTTTAATTGTATTTTCTTCGTGCTTAGCAATTTCAATAACGATTTTATGTGCATCGAAATTAGTGAGTCACATTTTAAAAAATGTGTGTGTAATTCACACACGGCAGAAGAGATACTTCTGAAAAGTCTTAGGGAGGTAGGCTTTTACGATTTATTCTATCGACGACACGACGATGATCACGGTCTGGCGAAAAAGGTCTTAAGCGCCATGCAAAACGCGCCACTTAGGTACGCGTTTTGAGCAGTAACGTTCTTATTCGTATTCTATTTCAGTGTGTTATTTCTTTATCGTGACACATTTTCCTTTAATCGAGTTTCAAATCACAACGATTATATAAAATTTTACTTCAAAAATGATAATAACTCGTGTCGAAATATATCAACTACACGAGTATATCTATACAAATAAAAAAAATTGGTATGTCTGTTTGTAATATTAAAATAATCGCTTTTTACTAAAAGTATCGCTTTTTAATATATGGATGCATATACACACGATACATAACCAAAATTACATTTTTTGTACTTTTTTTGTCTGTCTGTCTGTCGGTTTGTTCCGGCTAATCTCTGGAACGGCTGGACCGATTTTGACGGGATTTTCATTGGCAGACAGCTAATGTAATAAGGAGTAACTTAGGCTACTTTTAAAAATATTTTTATTTTGTAACTCTGCGAGCTGAACAAGTTTTTTTTTAATACCACGCGGACAAAGTCGCGGGCACAGCTTAGTCTTATATATAAAATTCTCGTGTCATAATGTTAGTTACAATACTCCTCCGAAACGGCTGGACCGATTTTTATGTAATTGTGATTTTAATGTAACCCGTGCATATCGGGTAGGTCTGAAAAATCTCTATTTTTCGTACCCCTTAGTTATAAGGGGGTGGATTAAGAGGTTAATAATATATATGGCAAAACAACGTTTGCATAGTCATATAGTATATGTGTATATGTATACTACGCTTCAGTCTGTAATATCCCACTACACACATTTTTTGGACCTTTCGACAGAGTTTCTCCAAAGCATTGTTAAATCAATCCGATTGCTTAGGGCCCCTAACATTTGGCGAACTCGAAGAAATTAAAGTTTCAAGTTTGACTCTTGATTTTTTTATATATTTTTTTCAGATTTCAGCCCGAAGCTCGAATCCCGATAACGACTATTGATATAAAAAACGTGTTTAAAATTTATTATTTTTGTTACAAAACTATATCTCTAATGTCTCTATTTGCCACAAGATATTCAAATTATAAAGAACGCGTCAATGCAAAACGTTCTTGGATAGTCTATTTATTTATTTTGTCAACGGAAAATATAATTAATAATTGAATTTTACTGTTAATTTTGAAAATTAAGCTACAAAATATTATTATTAATTATGAGATTTTTTATTTCAGGATGTTTCGATATTTTCTGTTCCTGCCACCCAATGTTATGAAGGATTGCTTTATAAAAAATAAAAAATGATTTATATGGACTCCCGCTATTTTTGTTTACGAACATATCGCCGAACAAAGCGGGTAGATCGATATCGGCTCTCATAAATGCGTTCAGCATGATGCGAGAATTTTGACACCAAACACTAACGATAACATCTTAAATCTCCTAATGTTTTAAACAAACTCCTTTATGTGGGCTAACTTAATTTCGTGAGAATAAAAGACAGCGCTTTATTAATGGATTTTTACTTTATTGTTTTCTTTCTCTCCAAATAGAAGTTCGTAGTACGTGACTTAACAAAATCAAAGTATTAGCAACACTAACGTAATAAAGATTTGTAGGTTTTTTTCTGTAATTGATATACTCTGAAAGTAGATAAGTTATGTAAATAGCAGTTTACCTTTAGAAAACTTTTACAAACGGGGTAAAAAAATTTAAGGCTAAGGTGTATGTGTGTAAGTAAAAAGTGAAGTAAAGTAAAAAATACAAACTTACACGTCCGTAGCAGGTCTTGCCAAAAAAATAAATAAATAAAATTGTGTAAGAACGATGAATGTCTTGCAAAATATCCAAAAAAAAAAAAAAATATTTTGAGTAAAAAGGCTATCACTTTAAGCTTTAATACAAAACAATGTATCCAATTAGTCATGCATACTTTACTATGATCAAAGTGTTTTATTTGGCCTGCGAGCTATGCAAATGTTAACGATAAACAGCCCACAAGGACCGATTCGCGTTGATGCACAGGTGTTTTCCCTTTTTATTTAAAAACATATTTCTAAGAAGGTATTATATAAATATTACTTTGTGTACACATAGAGATAAAATAAATATCGATTTTTTTAGAAATATTTGCATATTGGCTTTTAAAATTGATTGTTTATGATAGTAAAATTACAATAAGGATTCTATTAAAATTTAAAAAACAGTTTTTTTTTTAATATAATTAATTTATTCGTTTAATTTATTTCAAAAGAATGTTATATTTATAAGGCTCGATTACTTATATCTCGATTAATTATATTTCGTTAAAAAATAGTTGGTTTTTCAAACGTTGCATTTTCATTTTGTTCTTATTTTGAAAATGATACATTTATTAAAATTAGATTATAAACAACCGATTTTAATTTAGAAAATGTAAAACTTTCCGCTAATGTATATTTATAGGTGTGGCAATGCGTGTCAAAGCTATTAATTGAAGCGTTTTAAAAACAAGTTTGAAGTCCAGGTATTTATTTATGCACAATTTTAGTTAATGTTGAAGGGCCAAGAAATTTCTTTTAGTTACTTGTTTGTCACTTTATTTTTATATCAACATGTAGCTTATTTATTACGTTTGTATTGTAAAATATATTCCTTAAGCGATCGTTATCATGATTTTTAATAAAATTTATTGAATATTTTGTGACATTTTCAAGTGACATAAATTTATGTTAGTGAAATAAAGCTCACATGTGTTTTCGTTCGACTAAGATATACTTATGATCTACTGATCGATCCTATTGTGTATTGGTATTGGGTTTGGAATTTTTTCCATTTATAGACTATTTTAATTCGTCATACTGTGAACAGATATCAAACTTTCGTACATTTAATTTGACTAACTCGTTGGCGCAGTTTGTAATGGCCCTGCTTTCTGCTCCGCGGGTTGCAGGTTCGATTCCCGCCTGAGTCTGAATCATTGGATTTATTTATTTATATATGTATATAAAAAGTATCTAGCTATATCACCCAGCTGTTACCTATAACACAAGTATTAATTTGCTTACCATAGGAACAGATGATCGTGTATGTATGTTATAAGATAAAAAAAAATGTGTATGAAAAAGTATGTCAAGACCTATCTCAGTACATTTTTTTTTTTGGTTTACGAATTGAGGACGGACTGTAAATGGCGATTTATTTATTATTTTATTTTAGTGATTTGTATTTGGGAATCAAATAGTATAATAATATATATAGTAAGAAATAGTAATAATTGATGATAAATGTTGAACGCCTCGCAGACTCAATGGTTAAAGCAACTAGTTATTGTATTAATGGTATCGTGTTTGATCTATACTTACGAAAAATATTTGTATAGGACTCACCAATCTTTATTCGCTGTATGTTTGAGTTTGTGTTGTATGCAAATCTACTCCCTCGACGTAGAAACTTTCATGGACTGTGGAATGTGGTTATAAAGTCAAATTCTAACCAAATTATATAATATATATTAATTTTATGGACTAAAATTACAAACATATGTTTATTTACATTAATTTACAAATTTTCCAATATCAAATGACATTTTAAAAATTAAAAAGTTAGAACCTCATGGATATTACCTTGTTACAAAATTTTATAAATAAAAGATGTTTTATAATTGAAAATATATCAAGTATAGACTCTAAAGCGTCTAGTAGACGCAATTATAATTTCAAACGAGTAGAAGAATGCGGGTTCCCTTTGGACAGCTACCTGCATGCGTTAAGATTCTGCACGGCACTAAGCCAGCCTCACCTACAAACCCGTTGCCCGTATTCCCATCCAAGCTATAAAAATAGTAGCTGGTTTGTTAAGATCTAGGTATAACAAAAATTGCTAGAAATGTCACAAATTAAATGTTTTTTTTTTTTTGTTTCAACTAAAATAAAAATAAAAAATATATTTGTTTTTAATTTTGTAATAATATTTTTTTATATGTTATTATTTCAATAGAGACATGATATATGTTCAATTTTTTCACTTTTTTTCAAAAAAAGAAGAATAATAATTGAAAATGAAAACATGGATCACATTTTTATTTGAATAAAATTAAAATAAGAAAGATGCTAATGAAATTAGTTACTAAATAATACTAAATAATGTTATTTTTTGTTGTTCAAACGATTTCCTCCAATTTCCTTAAGGTAATAATTTAATAAATTTTATAAATTCAATATATTCTTCTCTGTATTTAATCATTTATAATTGTTTTCTATTTCTATAGCAAACGAACGCAGTATTAGCGGTCAGTGTGGTCAAATACAACCAGTCTGATGCAGGTGACACTCAGATAGTGTTTTTAAGGAAACTATAATTATGAATGCAAATTATAAAAAAAAAAAACAGCAAACTATATAACTTGTGATATTAGAATTAATCAATACTTTCGCAGTAAAGTATAAGTTCTTCATAATCATCTCTCATATTGAAACATGAGTTGTTTATTCATATCGTTCCATCCAGTCGTCGAGCTATTAAATATAATTAAAAGATGACTTAAACAGCGAGTATAATCTGTTGATAACTTGGCCGACAAGTACGTGTAAATATTTTCATCTGTTTGACGTACTGGTATTTTTTCTTTATTTTGCTGTCCGAACTCGTATTCTGTATTAGGTCCTTATAATGATGTGACGTTTTTCTTCGGATCATTTTAATGTGTAGGTACGGCATATGTGAACTCGGTGTTGTAACAATTACTATTCGCTAAAGGAGTTGCACCTGCTAAACGACACTAATTATAACTTCAATATGATTGTCTATGACTATTTTGCATTGTAGTTAGTCGTACAAAAGGATACAAACCTGTACTTAGTTAAAATTCTTTCGTAGACACTTTCTATAAGTACCTAATAAATATTTATCGAATAATAAATAAAGTAAAAATAAGAACACATTTAACAATATTGGTAAAATTGGATACAAATTGAAACTGTAGCTGTTTGTATTAAAAAACGTTAAATAACCATGAGGAGGACAAGTTAACGTTTTAATTATGAAAATAGGATATTCTAAAGTGCAATGTATGGAAGAGCCGTCCTTCACGAAGGCCGCGTGCTCAGTGAAGAGTGTGAGTGACCTGTCAACCGGCTGAGCGCGCGCCTCGTGCTGCGCCCGCGCCGCCATGCGCCATGTTAATTACTACGACCAGTAAGGCGCCCCGTCAACATATTTATTTTTTTAATTTATGACTTGCGCAGAAACCCACTTCATTAAGTAAGTGTATCGCAACTTTTTTTCAGGGGCCAGTATGAAACGCGACGACCTTGATCAAAATGCCAAGATTAATTCTTTACATTTTATGGCACGGACGTGCCACAGCACGACTACTGCTTTCGATTGCCATTTTTAGAAAGATTCAAGTATTCTTAAAGTTTTTTTTTATTATTTTTTAATTAAAATCCTAGAGTCGTTACCGAATACCCACAAGACCACATTTTAGTGTCTAGTATTGGAAATGTACTCATATTTTTAATTGTCGATAAACTGTACGAGCTGCTTAGAAAGGTTCATCTTCTGGATTATATTTACTTATTGAATGATATTTTTACACGATTTTAATTCTGTAGATATTTTTATCGATAAACGGCAATTATTCTTCTGGATCTACAACAAAACGAAAATGGTAAACAATTTTAAAGTTATCGTGAAAAAATTCACCCCGCCAATATTTTGAATGGTCGTCGAACTCGTCAACACACGAGATCAAAGCTGACCGCACGACGCTCTTCCTATCGAGCCCTGAATCTTTGTCATTCGCGCTCGAGTTGACTTCGCGTCGTCGAAACACAGACGCCGCCGTTGGCAATTAATGTAACCGAAGATCATCAATAAACATCTTTATCACTTCATCGCCTCTGACACCAGGAGTACTTAACATCTAGGGACTTATAAGTTTTTAATAAATATTTAGTCACGCAGGGTTTTAACGATTCATACGATGCCGAATATTTTTATTTTGCTTCTGGACTCGAAATATTTGAAAGCGAGACGGAGTAAATAACAATGAAACAGAACGGATATTAAAATCTTAACATCGAACGCGTCGAGCGAGTCACGATTGAATCGGTTAAAAGCTATGTTCTAATGATCGAGTGCCGTTTTTAAGGCCCGCTTGACCAATTATGACCATTTAAACGAATGGTCGAGGCGTATGATGAACCGGCCTAGCCGTCATACCATGTAAGGTAATCCAATGTTCGATCTACGCCGGCCCTTTGATATTGTTTTCCTTGGTAATTTAGACGCTACTAGATACTACTGAGCGCAGAAGCTACTCGTACCTTAAGCAGTATTTGAAGAAAACACTTAAAGTCGGCTTCACGATAAATATCTATTTGTATAAGTAATAAGACTTTAAAATAGCAGGTATAAATAATAATTGTAATTTATATTGTTTCTCCTTTAAACAGGTTATGTATTTTTTTACACAGCTCAGCAGGTAAGTATTTCAATTTTATAGCAGGTAGGTACTTACGGCACCAATCAGATATTGCTTTCAAATAGGTATTTAAACTGTAAGGATACTTTTCTTTCTATATTGTATTCTAAACAACATACATAGCAGTGCTAATAGACATATTGTTACTTATTTTCATTTTTAAAATTCTAAATCTACGTTAAAAAAATGTGTGTATAAAATTTGATTATTTTACTGCATGTAATTTTCATAAAATCGTGACGGATTGTTTTAATTATTTCAGCTAAGTATTATTTGAGAAGGAAATTGAAGTACAGTATTTAGAAACAAATTCCCGAAAAATAATCACCTAATCATTTTTAAATTTTAATTAAATATTCACCTTTGATGATAATAACATTAAGGCTTACATTTCTTTAAAATAATAATAATAGTAATTTATATATTAACGTATTTGCTGTATAATATATATTTAGGAAAAAAAGGCTACACTACTTTGGACGGAACATCGGATAGTGTCCTAAAGGTTTAGTTAGCGGTGAGAAACAAAGATCAGCATCTCGCGTGATCTGCGCTAAAGTATAGAGATACCAGATGCAGATCAAGCGCATTGATAAAGCAATCACGTGTTCGTACTTCGCTCGCCGAGTGTGGGAGTCTGTGTGACGGGTCTAAAAATAAGAGGACATTTATTTAACGCCGCTCCCTTAACAGTGATAATAACGGAGTTTGAAGTGCTTTATAACATTCAGACGTTTAAAATGTACCGACATACTGATTTATTTGCACGATATATTTAATAGTTGGCAATATGTTAGCGTAGTGGTTACGGAACTGACTCTTCGCTAGCGTTCACGGGTCCGCTCACCACACATGGTAAATATTTGTATCGGTAATTCAAGTGTTTGCCTAGGTCTTTTCGTTTGTGTATGTGTGTACACACACGTTGTAAATCCTAATAAAGCGTTGTCAGGCGTTTGAAACTGAAGATTTTTTTTTAAAGAAAAAACAAAAATTGCTGGATTTAAGCATTATTACAAATTCGGCCAAGGAAAACAACATTATAGATCTGAAAAATATCTTCAGTCATGGCCAGACATTGTATCATCTCACGCTTGGCCACGAGAACGCCGCGAGCAAACCCGCCTTCTTCCATTGTGTTGTACAATACGTTGTAACTCCTTGCTAACGAGACCTAAAAGTGATACAGGTCACAGTCGACAGCGGACGTAATTAGAAATTAGGTTTTATATTTTAACTTTTAATTTTTTCCATATTATTGACTCATTTATCTCATTTATTTATATCATATTACTATTACATAATATTTTTCAATTGTTTTTAAAATCGAAGAAGTTCATTATACCAAAACAACCCTCACGAATGTACTCCCGTTGATATTATTTTAACTTTTACTAGATAGTAGCTATTGTTTCTCTGCTACTAGTAAGGTTTTTTTTTATGTCACTAGGTCGGCAAACAAGCGTACGGCTCACCTGATGGTAAGCGATTACCGTAGCTTATAGACGCCTGCAACACCAGAGGCATCGCAAGCGCGTTGCCGACCCAATCCCCCCCCCCCCCCCCCGCCAGGAGCTCTGGTCACCTTACTCACTAACAGGAACACAATACTGCTTGAAAACAGTATTATTTTGCTGTGATCTTCTGTAAGGTCAGAAGACTGTAAGGTCGAGGTACTACCCCAGTCGGGCTGCTCCATATTTTTAAGCAGAAAATTCCTGCTGTGCCCTACCTCGGTTATATAGGCATTATTTAAGTAATTGTTACTGCTAAATAATCCTTCTCTCCTTATAGTATTATTATCTGTATACAAATATTGTATAATATTCATATAAATACGATCAAAAAAGAATTTTCTTTACATCAGTATGTACGTTGTAGAGCAGGTTTTAGTTTGTAATAATAATGTTTATTCCTAATAGAATTGAACTATATTTAGCGCCTCATTAGCACGAGCATATTTTATTAGTACAAAATTGACATTGTACCGTCCTACATGAAAGTAGGTACTCGTTTCCGATAAGAATCTTGAAAACGTAGTTTGACAGAATGAGAACTTAGTTCTTGTTACCTCATAGATTGTAGTCTTAACTCGTTAAATCAAAGTAATAAATGATAATAGTTGTACCACTGAGCTCACTTGTTATCATTGCAAAGAGTTAATAATATATTATAATGTATTAATAATGTATATAATAATATATTTATTATTATTTTGTTAAAAACTAACTACAAAAGTATGTACGCGCTACCTTTTGAACGACTATCCCAAATTATTTAATTATTTTATTTGTGTGTTACTTTCGGGTCAAAGCTTGCAAAAAAGATATAAAAAATAAAACTAACATATTTCCAAAAAAGAAATATTAAAAAAAATGACGCTACAAAGTTTGCTGGGTAAGATATTTGGATATAATATGAAAACTCAAAATGGTTAGAACTTTACCCTACATATAAAGATGGTTCCACTTTTATCTAAAAATTATAGTATAATATGGAATGTCACGTACCTTCTCAAATTTGGCTGATGTGTCTGTTTTATCACGATAAGTTTTGTCGTACATACATACACATGAGCTATTAATATTATACACACGCAAAACTATTAATATTTCGAATTGATGGCTTATAAAAATATAGGTATTAAGCAACATAGTATTTAGACGTTTTTATACGTATATCACTAAAGAAAATATATGAAATGCTTCTCGATTGAAATCGATCCTTGTTTTTATACAAATTATAATCAACGTTTCATTTTCATATATTAATTGACATGTAATAAATAATTTCAAGATTATATCGAGTTCAGATTACGCTTCCGATGTGCATCTTCTGGTTATATTTAAAGTTCTTCAGAAACATGCATATTTAATACAACGTAATCATGTATCAGAAAAAATATACATAATAGGAACATGTTATGACATGTACCACACGCAATGAAAATGTGCTCACATTTATAAAAACCATAATAAGCGTTCACTTTTGGCATATTGTATTGACACGAGATAAATATTTTCGAGATTACGTCGAGTTCAGATTACGCATGAGATGTGTTGTAGCTCCAGGATATATTCTGGCTTTCTTGGAATGACAAGTTTATTTGTTGTCTTACCAATAGAAGTGATCTTACAACTTAATCGATCATAATATCAATAACAAACAGTGATGACGATTATAAACAATTATGGTATTTAATAGTAAACAAAAAAACATCATAAAATTTTAAATGTTGTATGACGTTACACTTTTGATAATTATTATATATACTAGCTAGCCGGACAGACTTCGTTCTGTCAATAGTTAATAGTAAAAAATATTTTTTTTATAGTATTAAAACCTTCCGTGGGCCTAAAGGAACATTAAAAAAATTAGCTGAATTGGTTGAGCCATTCTCGAGTTATGCGCTTAGCAACATTCATTTTTATTTATATAGAAGAATATGTGAAAAGTGAAATTGGCAAACTAGGCGATATCAACAACACTCTACAACACAAAATGGCAAAAAAATCCCAATTAAAAACGAAAGTTTTTTTTTAAAGTTGTTGTAGTTCAATTGTATATGGCTCGTATAGAATCTTTTGTCAGGCCCAAACGTACTTCTTGGAATTATTTTTGTCCCCAGCTGTGTTGCTATGATTTGAAATTGCATAATTAATCTATATCTTTAGATTTAGTTTACAAGGTCTTTTAACTCAGCCGATCCTTACTTTTCTAAAACTTACACAGGTATTTGTTTAATAATTTTTAAGTTAGTAAAGTATAAAATGTAACAAAAAAATAAATAAATACTTAAGCCCAATATTTGAAAGTTCTTTGACTAACCGTCGGGTCCGGTTTCGGGTTTTTTATTAATAAAAATTGAAAAGGAAGTTTTATTAGATATATTTTAGTTTTAATATTTCGTATTTACAAATTGTTTCGGTTTTCGCACTTATTTTAACACTAGCTGCTGCCCGTGACACATTTTTTTTTAATGTGTTGCTCACCTCTGAAACGAATTAACGATACAATTTTTAAGAAGAAAATAAACAACTCCATCTATGAGTTTTAAAAACAACTATTAACCTCGCCAACATGATCATTTAAATTATTTATGTCCAAAAAGGGATTGATGATGATGTTTTTGAAATCTCATAGATGGCGCTACTTTAAAATTGTCTTGATACTACTTATATTTATTTAATTATGTTTATCGGCCTAAGTTACTTGTATTGCATGATTTTTATAGTGTGAAGCTAACTTATATAGCATGGTTATTAACATAATAACAACAACATTCAAAAATGCGTCGTTAGATTACACGTTGTTACAGAATGCGTTGAAGAAATAAAGGTTCACTGCTCCTTCCCCGTAGGTGATAGCGTGATAATATGTAGCCGTGATAATATGTTGACCCGACTTCTTAATAATATTCGTGCCAAATTTGAAGTAAATCCATGCAGTACTTTTTGAGTTAATCCCGGACATACATACAGACAAACAGACAAACAAACAAACAGACAAAAATTCTAAAAACTATTGTTTTGGCTTCGGTCTCAATTGTAGATCACACCCCAAGTATTCTTTAAAAAAAATATTCATTGTACATTTTTTACTTTCCTACCATTTTATTATATGCTATTTATTATATACATTTTTTTTCTTAAATTATAAAACTATAAAACTTTTTTTATTTTAATTCCCTTGTTTTGATAAAACATATTTTTCCGAATATCATGATAAATTTCATAAAATTGTTAATGTTAATTGAAAAATCAATATCATTCATCGTTTATTATATTATCATCATCGGAAAACAGTTTCATTTATAAAATCATTTTAATATTAAAGTTAATGAATTGATTGAGTTAAGTATGACACCGATTAACACTAATAATGAAAGCAGCTAAAAGACGAACTAGCACGATAACTAATAATAAGTAAGATAATTTAACGATGAGAAAAATTAAGTTTTATTAGTGTTTTAAATGTCTATATAGGCGATGCTTAATGAATGTGTTACAAACATATCCCGCAAAACGACATATTTTACTACCAGAGACCTTGTAGAATGAACGTAACATTGTAATCTATATTTGAACAACGCTGAGACTGTAAAGATACATACCAACACGCCTCCTCGAAAGATACTAATTTTAATGAATCTTAGTGAACAGAAAATAAGCAATCTTAAAAACCATTTACACGTGCGCGCTTTAATAGCGACGAGTTCGTAAATTAATGCTTTTTTATTCATTATTTAATTTTTTTAAGCGAAGACTGAATATCGGAATGTAGCGAGCGCCACCCTTTAAAAAGCCTAATTTAATTTAACAGGTAGGCAGCGCTTCTTTAATCATAGGCTTACTCTAAATTATATGGTACAGTAATAGCTCCCGAGCAATCATCAATTTCTCATATTTGCTACCGCTTTTTTTATGTAAATAAAAAATATGCGCATCACTCAAGTTATTGCTTCAAAATTCAAGGCTAAAAAGCAGTATAAAATACACTTTGGTATATATACGTAATAGGTAAAGTATGTTTTTGTGTGAAATAAAAGAATCAAAATATAATATAATAATATAACTGCGCACGGTAATTTTAATAAATATTTTAGTAGGCATGTGGTTCTCTGTGTTCACAAATGATCATGCATAAATTATCATCATTATTTTTCTATGATTATCGAAACCAAATATCTATAAAAAATGTATTTTTTACAAAAATTACAGAGCGCCAGCCATGGAATCTAAGATAACATTTCCTCATTAAAATCGAATGACGCTGCAAAAAAATGTATGACTATTATAAATCAAGAGTTATGATCAGCACGTAGTTCCGAGGGTAAAGTAATGTGGGATAGAACACACAAACTGGTGTACGTCGTCAGCACACGTCTACAAAATTACAGGGGGAAACACAAAACTTAGCACTCCTTAGGTGTTAAAATTGCCATAATTTTCAGAAGCGGTGTCCACCACGCCTCCTAAAAGTAAGCCGCCTTTTTGCCCATTTCAAAAAATTTCAAACTCAATTTTTTTAATGATTTGTAGCCGCAACCGATACTTCGAAATTGGACGATCGGAAACAAAACCCTCATCGATCGTGTGAAAATTATTTTCGGATCGGACGATTTTTTCATAAACGATATGGCCTAATCGTAATTTCTCCGAATATCCGCAAGTCATCTCGTAAACCACATTATTGTATTTGAAATTTACAAGAATAATATATATATATATATTCTTTATATAATTATAAATATACTTGGACAGAATTCCTTCGAAAAGACAACGGACTGGTCAAACTTTTTGATATATGATGATGATTATAGCATCATTTCATATAGTTAAATATTCAGAGTAATAAACTATAAATAGCTAGTTATCTTCGTTATTGATAGAGTCGTTTAGAATCATTGTGATGCGATTAGACTCGCTCTCGAAATATCTTTGATTTCAAACAATCGACCTATATTAGTAACTGACAAAAAAAACATTATTTATTATCTTGGTGGTCGCCCAGATAGCATCATAGAAGATGTTTTTCTATTTATTTTATTTGATTTTATCACAATAATAAAAGATACATGACTGTTATATCAAAGTTGGTTATAACTAAAAGTTTTAAAAATAAGTACCTACTAATTAATATCAAAAACTTTGCCGATTGTTATTCCGTCAAGGTATTAGGGTTTTTATATCATTTAATGAAATATATTTAGCGTAAACTTTAATAAACCAAACGATATCTATCATTAGGTTAAATTTCTGTCGTTAACGCTATTTTATGGCAACTTACCTATCCTTTTATATAAAATAGAAGCAATATTTCATCTAGGTAAAGTGCGCGGGGACAACACAAATTGCATGTTTTCAACAGCAAACCAAACGTGAAATTGGACTTCTTTGAAGTGTAACGGCAAGACAAGTGTGGCGACAACAAATGAATAGTCTTGTTGTCCGTTACCATGAATTGTGCAAAAAGGGTTTTACCTGCAACTTGAAGACTCGACAGCACAGCTCCTGTTTTAAGTATCTCGACAGCTATACGATTTCGGATCGAAACTCCTCGGAAGGGTGTACGCCGTCGTCTCGCTACATTACACAATATTCACAATAGAACTCGTCGTTCAATCTTCTTAAGGACCTTTCGATTTTTTTCTCAAGTTTAATTTTGTTGAGCGTCGAAGTCAACAAGGTGGACTTAGAGCACTATCGGCAAACTGGTAAACAATTGTTGTGTCACGGTCAATAGAGCACGGTTGGTTTTTGTCGTTTTTTTTTACCATATCTCAAATTAACAACTTGTGTTAGTTAACCAGTACAAATCATGCAGTAATGCGCTTAGAGAGGATTAAACGTAAGTAGGATTACCAATTTCAAAACATTATTATAGTAAAATAATCTAGACGAAAAAAAAATTGAAGATTATCTTCTTAAAAGTTGATAAAAATGTTATTTTGGGAATTGTAACTGTAAGAGATAGTAAAAATATTTTGTTATTATTATTGAATATGTATATTTGCCAAAAATGGTACTATTACGAATAGAACAGCTTTCAAATACAGAAGTTCATTAAAAAATAGAATAGAGTGAAAACCATTTATTTTTTGTAACAATTTTGAATCATTTGTGCGAAACAGTTTTCTATAATAGATCAATATCATGCATGATGTTTAATTAAGCTAACGATTGCTAAAATAGCGTAAAAACGTTGCTTCGTCATTCAATAAAGATAAACGGATATCTTCTAACTAAAAAAAGTTGTGTATATATTATTGAACGAAATATTGTCAAATAAAATGTCACAATGAAATCACAATAACTCTTGCTAATTTTAAGAATAGCCACTCGGAAAATTGTTGACAAATGCCTCTTCCTATACCGAGGCCACAATTTACTATCACGCCTTCGTTTCATTTGATAAAGCTTATGCCATTATAGAGATTTATACCTTGACACAATGTAACTCGTAAATTTATATCGTACTTTAGAATTGCAAACAATAATAATAGATTCCCGGAGGAAATAAATGGCGTAGCAATTATTCACAAAGCAATCGTCCGGAAGTTTTCGAGTATTTTAGCGGTATGCCCATTCAACGCTCTGCCGATTTTAAACAAATATGTAACGCACGTAACATTTTCGACGATATTTAAGCCGAGATGAATAGAAGATTATGTTGAAATCGTGTTATTGTTTGTTTTCTTTGCCGTAATTCTATTATGTATAAACGTCTACACTATTAGATTTTACTATAGCGTAGGAAAAAGTAATATTGTTATTTCTTCTCATATTTTTTTTAACCCAAATCATCGAATTAAATCAAAAAAACAAAAGAAGACCACAAACATGTTTCCGTGTGAAATATAACAGACCTATTTCATTTTTTTTGCATCAACCAATTTAGATGTTTAAATTGGTTATAAGGTTGCATGTTTTGACCGCGATTTTTATCAATATACCACGAAAAAAGAAAAAAAAAAACGTTTTAGTAAGTATTACCAATGATTTATTTTTTTTAGATGTTGATACTTGTAGATACGTGTTGAATGATTTGATTTCAAACTTACACTTTATCCCACCCCTTCTTTCGTTTTATTACTTTCTTCAACATAAGAAAGATATCAAGTAGTATAATGAAATGGAATCGATATCAAAATCATTCATACGTGAGTAACGTGATTTATTTTTCATCCAGTCCCAGTGAATTAAACTCTTAGATAGTAGCTAAAAGCATTGGCTTCTGTATCTAAGAAAAGGCGTCATATTTATCAAAATTAATTATATGAACGATCGGTATTAGAAGAAGCGAGACGATAAGCTGCGGTCAATCTGACTCAATTTCACTTGTTATTATTTTAACTTTTTATAACCAAATGTATTATTACTAATTTAAATACCTTACCTATCTTAAGTATCAACTTTATTCTCAATTTCATCGATATATATTTTTTCATATTTTCTCTATTATATACATTCCCAGGAGTCAAAAAGTTTATAAGAAGTGTCGGGATTATCATCGACATTAATATAACGACGTTTTATCGGTTTCATGTTAAGTAACATAGTCGACACATTAATCGAACCACCTTACCTTAATTGGTGTCTTCTTTTAAGGTATCTCAAATTCAATAACGAGGCGTATATAATTGAACCGTATGAAACAGTTAGCTGTCTAGTTTTATGTAACATTTTTAAATATTCTTAGTGTAATTTTTATTATTTTTAATTTCCTGATATACTAGATCGTTCAATAAGTCCCGAGACTAACCTGGAAATGGCGCATATATTAAAAACTCTTTTGATTTTTAAAAATTACTGGCTATCAATACAAGAATATGTGTCAAATTTTTAAAAATGGAACAATAAAATTATTGATTTTGAAACATTTAAGTGACGCTACGGTTGTAATTTCGATACAATGGAAAAAAACGAGTTTCGCGTGTTGATAAAACATTGTTTTTTAATGGGAAAAAATACCGTTGAAGCACAGCAATGGCTTATAAAATGTTATGCAGGATCAGCTCCCTCTAAAGCAACCATTTGTCGGTGGTGTGCCGACTTCAAACGCGGTCGCATGGACACCAATGATGGGGAACGCTCAGGTCGTCCAAATGAAGCAGTGACTCAACAAAATATTAACCAAGTCCTCAAAATCGTATTGGAAGATCGGAAGGTAAAAGTGCGAGAGATAGCCGAGATAGTGAAGATTTCAGCTGGTAGTGTTTTCACTATTTTACATAAAAATTTGGCCATGAAAAAGCTTTTTTCTAAGTGGGTGCCGCGTTTGCTTACAACTAATCAAAAGGAACAACGTATCAATGATTCAGAGCGATGTTTGGCGCTGATGAATCATAATAAAAAGGATTTTTTACGTCGGTATGTAACAATGGATGAAACCTGGATATACCATTTCACTCCGGAATCCAATCGACAGGCAGCGGAGTGGAGAGCGGCTGGTGAAAGCCGCCCGAAGCGTCCAAAGACTCAGAAATCGGCCGGTAAGGTTATGGCGTCTATATTTTGGGATGCGCATGGAATACTTTTCATCGACTACCTTGAAAAGGGAAAAAATATAAATAGTGACTATTACATGTGCTTATTAGAGCGATTGAAGTACGAAATTGCGGATAAACGGCCTCACATGAACAAAAAGAAAGTGGTGTTTCACCAGGACAACGCATTGGGCTTCGAATTGCTTCCTCATCCCCCTTATTCGCCAGACTTGGCCCCCAGCGATTACTGGCTGTTTGCAGACCTCAAAAAAATGCTTCAGGGTAAGAAATTTGACTCAAATAGTGAAGTTATCGCAGCAACGGAGGCTTATTTTGAAGCCAAAGACAAATCGTTCTACACACGTGGGATAGAAAAGTTAGAAAAGCGTTGGAGGGACTGTATCGCTCTTGGAGGAGACTATGTTGATGAATAAAAATTAATTTTATAAAAAAAACCTTTTTTTAGTACTTAGTCTCGGGACTTATTGAACCACGTGTTATAGTGTATTATAACCATATTTTAACAGTATTTAAATCTAAGATGTTAATTTATTCAAGAGTTTTACTTAAAATCTGTAATGTAAACTTAAGACCATAAATATACCTGCGTATTACCTGTTTTCGTTGTTAGTATTTACTTTTTCTATTTTCTTGTAATTCTAGAGTTAGAAATAACGCAAGTCACCAAAAATTACTACAATAATTGAAAGTAGCGGATTTAAGCCTCATTTAACTTTCGGACCTTTTGTCCACTTTCCGTCTTTTCCAGCCATATCAAAGCAACAACCGACAATGCACCCGTATCGTACCAAACGCGTGCCCATAATCTCTATTGATATAACGGATCTTAAGGAAACTTACGAACACCTTATCCGTTTTTTATGCGTACCGTTCAGCAGCATTAAAATCCCAATAAAACGGTACATATTTGTATCCCTTCTAATATGAGGGAGTCGGTAATGCACTATACCGTTACTACAAACAAAGAATCATTCTCGGTGTTACAATTTTTTGACATAACTGTATCACCTACCCGCTTCCGAGGCTCTCAAGGGTCACGGATTGCTTCAAGGTGGAAGGAAGCAATACATTTTGCTCACTGATCAACATTATGTTATTGAATTACTTTTAAATATGAAATTTAGGACTGTTTGCAGTACGTACGCATCTGCTGCGTTCAATGTGTTTTTTGCTCGGCAGATTTTATAGAGGACCTTTTAGATGTGGGTGCTTAATTATGGTGAACTTTTACAAAGATAACGTAATATAATCTTCTTTGTAAACAATTGTGTCGTAGCAAGGTGATATAAGACTTTAGGTAGGTCGATAGATGTATGAAATGTGTGCGTTTAAAGGACCATCTTTCAAATAATTACCTTTGTACTCGTAGGTTATATTACTCAAGGTGGATTATTTTGGCACGTTCCTTCATTAATTCTTATACTCCTTTTGGACGTTTTACACCTTGCACTATGTAGAGAAGAAGCGACGATAAGTCTACTCTAATCTTTCATATTATTATAGGCGTAGTTTGATTCGTAACGCAGATGTTAAAGGGTTTCTGTAAATTATTGTGATTTCAATAGACTGTCAAGGTGTACTTGACTTTCTATAGCGGCATGCGCCAAATGTTTTTAATAAACGGTAACTTTGCTCAACTTCAGACGGTCTTGATATACTGGTTTTTTTTGAATTGATATTGATTAGAATTGCTCGAGTGCATAGCCAGCAGTAGTGAAGACACTCGAATAAATAATTATGGAGTAATTAAAACTTGTACTCGTTAATGCGTTTTATGTCACCAATAAAGCTTGTTTGCTCTATATAACGTTCTATGTATTTCGAGAAACTTTATACGATACGTTACGTAGCTGGGCATTTAATGAATTTATTGGGCCAAAAGATGCACGCATTTTAATTAATACTCGTTCTATCGGTTAGATCGCGTGTTTCGTAAGAGACGGAAAACCGCAGTTATTTTATTAAAAGAGGTTTTACATCGCTCGACTTTTTAAATCGATGCTCACGTGTTATTCCCATATATTACCGAATGCGAATTAACATTTAAAACCACTAAACTACTGGTTTCATACTCAGCTTAATCCAAAGTATAGACAAGTCAAGGATTTTATTATCTGACTTTTATGAACGTTTTTTATTGGATATGCTGTTAATTAAGATTTCTTTCATTTTTATTGAAACAGAATCTTTAAAGTAGCTCCCTAAGTGCTATAAGCAATGTAGCAATTATTTTATCTTTGCTCCAGAGAATTTGTAATTTTTATGCATACCTACTATCTACATATGAGTACGTAATCGTTACTTCTGTGTTCTTAGATACACTAAGCAAAACATTTACATTTTTATTTATAATATACATTTATATTTATACTATAGTTTTGAAAAATTGTGGATAAACACAGTAAAACGTAATAACACATTTAATAAAAATAAGTAACAGAATAATTGCACTACGTTTTTTTAGTTGCAATTTTTTTTTTTATTGACATCCACACACTACGCCTGCATTCTTTGATTTTGATTCCAACGAATTGGCAGATATCGATTCGTCGGCAAGTATTCAAAGGGCCGGCAGATGACATATCCGTTGCACAATACGATGACATAAAGGGGTTGAGTGCATGGCAATGCAATTCATAAGGGCACTTCATGGCCAATGTGGAACTTAACACTCGCTAAAAACCCTTCTCGATTTCAGCACGTGTGCTAAATTATCATCAATAATGTACTTTTAAAGTTAAGAATGAGGTATAGTAATAATATATATATTTATATTTATAATAATATAATAATAATATTCTTTATTGCACATCATTAAAAGATACAAACAAAAGTAGTACAATTAGAGGAATATGTACAAAGGCGGTCTTATCGCTAAAGGAGCGATTTCTTTCAGACAACCTTTGGGTATAGGACATCATATACTTAGTACGAAAATTTTAAAAGTATTCAAGTAAAAGAAATATTTTCCGAATTATAATAGACAGAACATATGCCTCTAATACTCACCATCAATTGGTGTTGAAAGAAAATCAATTTAGAGCAGCTTAGCGTAAAATATTAAAAATAATGGTCATTGTAAAATAGGCCTAAATAAACATTGCAGTTTGCCCACTGGCGCCTGTAACTTGATAGGTATTTGACCAACATTGGTGAGGGTACGCGCGTATTATTTACAAAAATATATTAAAATCATAGTCACAATGGGATCAGGCAGAATGGGAATTGCATTCGTTACTGTAATTACTTTTAGTGATAGTGCTACTTCCACTGATCATACTTCTACTGACGATACTTTATGATGACATTAGTCTAAAGACAAAAGATATTTCTGTAAGAAATATCTCATAAACATACTAATAGATTTGTTTTATGCAAATATAAATTCATATAAATATTTTCAATGAATCGTTATTACTTTTCGATGTTTGGTTAATTTTTTTCATGTCGCGTGTTGAATGTTACAACTTTTTAATACATACTGTACTAACATTCAACAACCTTATTCCATGTCATATGTTTATTTGTAAAACCATATGTAAAAATGTAATTGAAACATCGAATGTTCGTTCAAATTTTATACTAAATACTGTTCAAGATAACTTAATCGTAAAAGAAGATTAAAAACATATTTTATTATTACTGCATTTATATTATAATTGAGTTTTGAAGTAATCTCCATAACATAAACAATTTCGCTTCTTACACCGTTTAATATACATCGATTTAAAATGTACGCTCTTTTAAAACATCTATTAAATATTTATTAGTACAATTTGGAGGCAATTACGTTAACGGGATAACGTGTTATTTAAAAATTATTTTCTGCTTACCTAATTAATATGCACTTAGCTATTTATATATAATAAAATAAACTTTAAAATGCCTATGGGCCTATGCGCCTATGCTATTAATATATATAGTACGTATTAATTATTGCATAGGGTTTATGTTTAAATAGCTCTATACGATGTCTATTAAAAAGGTTAAATAGATAACACAGATTATATAACACGCTCACCATTTAAAGTTAATATAAAAATATATCGAGTGTATGGTTACTTTTTATGAAGAAAAAAAAACCATTTAGATTTTTTTGTATATTTTTACATAATCTAAATTCATTCACGATAAATGTCTCAGAGCAATGCTAATTTTAATCAGCTCTCATACACAAAGTTGCAACTCGGGCAGTAAATATTAGCCTGGCTCTTATAACATGTATTCGGAATAAAGGCAGGTACAAATTACTGAGACGGGACTCGATCACTCGAGATGGTGGTCGGCGATAAGACGACACCGTCACGATAAAGACATAATTTAGTCAGGGAACAAAAAGTATGGGACAGAACTAGACGAACGATGTTGCCTCCGCGTTTTAATTAATGATACTAACATTCGATTGAAATGTCCTGCCGTTGGATTATACTTACGATTAGTACGATTCGCCAAATGACGTTGTGGTTTAAATTTGGAATACAGATATCACTACAAGTCGGCTTCTTTTAAACTTTCGCTTTGATTGAGTATTTTTTATGTTTTTATTAAGACACTTAAAATTTTATTTAATCTGGAATTTGTGTATATTATTCTGTATAATTGTATATTATTCATTTGTTTAATAATTACATATTTTTAATTACTTTTAAAAAATTTATTTAAAGTTTTTATAGGACAAAATCGGAAAATATAGCAATAATAATAAGCTATATAACCTTAAATACTTTAATAAGCTACGCTAAAAGCAGATATTCTAAGGAGCGATTGTCGGCACAGTGAAAGGGTTTACATACACTCCAAAAGTTATATACGGCTAATGAAGCATGCTTACTTCCTATCTGCTCGAATTGAGATGTATCGTCAACCCGGAAACGCCTTTGTTAAAATTTAATCCGACAAAATATGTATAAGGATGACATATCGTCGAGGATAATTGACACGCATGTAATTAACGCATCGCTCATAGTGTCAAATATGAATTATAAGGGAGAACATAGAAATTGATGTATGTAATGAAGCTTGAAATCATCTGAAACTTTTATTCACAGCTACATTTTTTTATCGAATTAATTTTAGAGCTTTTAAATATTAATTAACTATAAAAAAAACACTCTTCGTATTAACGCGTAACAGCTAAGTCGCTCTACTACTGATTTTATCAACGTTAGCTTAATTTATTTACACAAGTATTTTCAAAATTACTCTATTGTTAAAGAAAAACCAAAACCTAGGAGTAACCGTCCGCGTCCAGAGATCAAGATTAAAGTAAGAGCTACTTTTGTAATCGATTTTTGGTACATCTAAAAGTACTCTAAAATAATGTAAATACCTCATGTTTATTACAGCATTATTAGCAGAAAAAACTCTGTAACTAACTAACTCAAAATGAAAATTAATAATAAAGAATATATAATAATGTCATTTTAAGCTCATAATAAGTTAATAGAGGTTGATTGACGGCTAAAATAAACACAGTGCTTTAAATATTTTTGTCTTAAAGTTTATTGATGTAATCCATTTACGATTAGAATTATCGCAGCCTTAGGGTCATAAACTAGTTTCTGATCCAAATCTTAGCGGGGTGCGGCGCCCACCCATAGGTGTGGACAGCGAGGATATTAAACGTACTCTACTGTGATTAATTTTATTAAATGTATTAGGTATTTGTTTTGTCTCTTTTCGACGACGCCGCGCCTTGTCTAGTTTCTGTACCGGTACAATATTTTTTTTCAAAAGTTAATTTAAAATCAAACTTCTTATTTTGAATATAAACATATTAAATAGAAAATATCTATCTTTGAACACATAAGTATTAAAGCATTTATTATTTAGACATTTTTTTTCTATAAGATAACTAGCGACCCGCCCCGGCGTCGCAAAATCTATCAGTGTTTCTCTACTATATTATTCATATATTATACACATAAACCTTCATCTGGAATCACTCTATTTACTAAAGAAAATAGCATCAAAATCCGTTGCGTAGTTTTAAAAATCTAAGCATTCAGATAGCGGAAAGCGACCTTGTTTTATACTATGAAATGAAATATATTCGTACCTACAAACATATGAAAAAACTTCGTTCAATAATGCAAAAAAAAAAATTAGAATTACTCGACATATACTAAGTACATATTTCTAAGTAGTCTTATTATAATTTTTAAACTTATATAAATCATTACTATCAAGTTAGCAAGAAACACTAAAACCATTCATAAAACAATTGGATAACTCGTTTACATCAATTCGAAGGAGAATCGAGGACAGTTCTTGTAAATCTATCTTCGATAGCGATCTTGATGTACGCACGGATGCAAAACGGGATCCTCTCCGACCCTCAGTTTGATTTAAGGAAATTTAAAATGTTCGATCGACTCAAAAAGGGTAAATACACACTAAACTAACGATTAAAATCTTTTAAATTCTACCTTTGATAGACATTCTACATACTAACCTACTAAGATATTATTAAGAATTCTAGGTAATAAAAAAAACTGTGTTATTAACGTAAACATCTTCTTGGACTGTACTTGTTTTCTTATTGATAAAATTTACTATTTATAAATAACATTAAGTGTGTCTTTAACCTAAGCCGTATATGCAATCTAACGTTCAGTCAATTTGCTTATCATTTAGCTCAGTGATGCGAACGTTTTAAATAAAACTCAATAAAATTTGGATAACAATAAGCTATTTACAATCCTAAACAATTTCAATAAATCGTATCCATCGACCTGATCTATTCATCTTTTAGTACATTGATCTTATCATCGAATTGGTTTTATATTTCAAAAAATGAGTACAATTTTTTTCGTTTGTGTATTTAAATAATTCAATATAATTTGAATTTTAAATTACCGCGGCTAATCTAATTTCAACTAAGCGTCCTATGGTGTGTATTCATCATATTAGCCGTTTGATTCTCGCCTCATAAATAAATAATACTCAAGGGGAGCCCAAACCTAGCGAGTAAAATTTATTGAGGTCTAATACAAACAAGGGCAATGTCCCACTGAGACACTCAGTTAGATCCTTCTAGTGATGCAAATACGTGTATAAAATTTATTGTCAAACAATACATAATGACAAGCTTTAAAGATTCGTTTGGGTTGTATTATATATTCCGTTTAACTTTTTAACTAATCTATTTTACACTGACAAATACAAATATATCATTTTAAATTGCATATGTCAAAATGCTTTTATTTTATTATGACTAAATGAGTTTCATATTGGGTTTGTTTGTCATGATCAAAGTGAAGTATCATCTTAAAGGCAAGGTGTATCGACACGGCACGTGTTGCGTGCATCACCTCGGCTCTACAAAAATGTAACACCGCTAAAAACAATATTTTGGCACGTCTGCTAACGACCGCCTCTGTTGATTTGGCAGATGTTATTTTTGGTCATTAGAAGTAAAAAAAAATCAATTAATAACCGCCGTTTGTACACAAAATTGATTACTCCCTCTAAAGTCAGAGCTCCGATGTACCCGGGGCATCCGTGTGAACCCTAAAAATTGTGATTGTGTTCTGCCTAATCAAAATACTATTAGCCCTTTCATTCTTACTTATGTCTGAAATTGAAAGTGCGAAAGAGATAACGGATAGGAAGTAAATGGTGCTTCCACTCTTTGCGACTACATTTTGATTGATGAACAGAGAAAACGCCTCAAGTGAGTTAATCACGCCCAAATTTAATTTAAAAGGAATATGAAAATGCGAAGGCTATTAATTATATTTTGTTTGTTTTGGAGCGCTTTTTTTCTAACCCGTATTCAATAACATACTCCGTAATTTTGAGACCAGAATAAAAACATAATGTAATACTACACCGATGCCTCAAGACTGTATCCAAGTACAGTTTAATTGAGAACAGGTCTTCTATTTCCAAATATTTTTAAAGTATAATTTTCAAAGATATTACTTATTAGGCATTTTTACATAATTATGTTTCGGTAGCTGTTAATTTTCTTATGTTTAATGAATTGAACAAGACTTTACTTTAATTTTTTTTATGTTTTTTAATATTCAATAAAATAAAATAGTTTTTTTATTCAATTTTATTTTGCGTTGTAGAAAATAGGTTTTTTAAGCCATACCGTCATAAAGATATTATTCACATTTTTTAAAGGTAAACGTTATAATGGTCGCGTTAAACGTTTTGTGGAATATAAACTTAAGTTAAACGTATCCTATTACATCCACTTAATGCTAGAGCAATTCAGGGCTATAAACATAATATTTCTAATCATGGGACCTTTGACTCTGTTGCCATGGAGTCGGTTTATAACTCTTTTAAAAAACTATACTTAGCTACAAATTTATTTATTTATTAATTTTTAAATACAGTTTTTATAGGCTAGTAATAATTATAGGAACTCAGTATCAAGTGACCCATTTAACAAATAACAAAATTGTAAGCACATCTCAAAACAATACTTTCTTCTCTTATTATTTATTTGTTTGGTCCTATATTGTATAAGAGTTGCCCATTATATTTATTTCTATTTTTGCAGTGTTATAATTTGTGTAACATTAAATCTCCATTCGTTCTATGTTCCTAAACACAAGCAATCGGTCATCATTTTAAAATTACGCATAAATAAATAGATAATAAAGTAAATTGAATATCTTCTCAAAAGTGGTCCACGACGTGTAATGACACCGGAACCCTTTGAATTAGTTTACGGTAAAAAAAAAACTGTCTGTTAACATGATGTAAGCACAGGCATTAGAGGCGCCTAAAGTTATCTTATATAGAATATCATAAATGTATTGCCATATCTATCAAAGATAGATAGATTATTTATACACATTTTATTACCACAAAGTAATTATGGTTTTTTTTTGTCACGAAATAATGCGAAATGACGATATATTCATGATTAATTATCATTTCGCGACAGTTATGAGTGATATAAAATTAATTATATTTTCGAAAAATCGATCTCAGAAAAAAATAAAAAATAATATCTTTTTCTGTTTTCATATACCGACATATGTCAAAATTTTTATTTTGTGTATCTTTTTATTTTTGTGTCAAATAATTTTAATATTTGTCTATTTTATAGTTATTTCTTCATGATATCCTGAATTACTTTAAAAGGAATACTTGTGAAGTAATTTTTATTTTTAATAAAGAAAAAAATTCAAAATTTATTCACAATGAAGATAATATAGTTAACGTACGAAAAATACATTCAGACAAATATGTACGTCTTTTTTAAGACAATCATTAAAAATAAGTTCAATAAGTACCTACTATTTTTTATTTTAGGATTTGTAAAAATAGGTAAAAAATTATTCTACTTTTTTGTAAAAAGATATAACAAAATTTTATAGCCTTTAAGTACATTAAAAATGGAGATTCAAAACTTTCTACTCATATTATCGTTCTCAAGATCTTCAAATGTAAAATTAATTTTTAATTTAACATTAAACTTTCCATCAATTTAAATAGACATTGAATAGTTCAATTCCGAGCCATAATCCGGCATCAGTCACCGTCAAAACCGTATCTGTAACGACGTGACATAATATTCGGTGTTAGAATTTATGCGGTGATGTTATCTCAAACATTCGATCAAACTTGCTACTTAACTATATCAAACAGGCAGATGTATTCAACTTGTTATCTCGGTTTGCGTGGGTGGACGGCACGCGACACGTTGCCAATGAACTGCTCTCAATGCTGCCCATTGTTGGTCACCCCTGCAACGATTAGTGGCACTCGCCACTACTACTTCCTTGTTTGTATTTGCCCAGGTACACTTATGTATTCGAAGAAGTACCCTTTCTTATTGAATTTCTTGTATAGTAGATTTAAGTTCTTATTATCAGATAAGACAATTATATTGTACCTAACCACGAGAATAATACAATTTTTCATATATATTCTTTAATATATTAAACAATTAGATACGTGTAATTAAATTTTTACAATAGTATTGTTTTCTAATATTTACGACAATTTCGACATTTTATCGCGGTTTATTAGGTTTTTTAGATGCTCGACGTTTCGAATACTTTACAGCAACCATGGTCACGAGAGTTTTTTTTAAATAATTTTCAGTAATAATTTAAGTAATAATAATTTAAGTTTTATACTAAAATGTGCATATTTATAATAAATCTTAAATAATATGTGAAGCTAATTTGACGTAAAAATAGCAGCTATGTAACAATACATAGCTACTATTTATTTATGTTTACTTTTTTTAAACTAAATTTTTTAGACTACAAATGTCTATGGTTAAAAGCATAATATGTCAACAATATTTATCAAAATTATTATCATTTAAATAACATACACATTTCATAAGAATTCATTTGAAACAAATGGTTACTAAATGAACTGGACTGCAATCAAAGCAATCAACATGCAAAAGTCCTACGGCTGGTCAAAGGCTACTTCCCAATATGGGAAAAGGGTTGGAAATTTATCAACTGCTATGTGGGTTAGCGGATAATTTTTATACCAGGACCAGCGACTTCTCTTAAGAGTATACAAACAACCGTGACCGATAGTTATATGTAACAAGTAAATATAGAAAAGCTACAAAGTCAATCACGAAGAGCAGAAAAAAACATATTTTTTATAAATACGAGGATTCGTCCCGAGAATCAAACCCACGACCGCGAACTGTCGCCCACTTCTCCCATCACTACACCAGAACGGTTGTAGTTACGGACTAATATCTTTAAGTTACGTGTACGCTAAAGAGCATCGCTTGAATGCGCGTGTCTTTAAAACGTCTAACATTTTACAGGTTAAACCAACCTCTAATAAGTGTTTCGCCATCGACAGTAGACAGCTTGTCGCATGATATTTCGATGATTATCTCTCGCTTGGAACATGATAAAAGAACGACATAGCATCTTATTAACATAATTATGCATTCAGATTTTATTATGATGGACGACCTGCCAATCTCCTAAAATCAAACAACCACCCGAGCAAACCGTAATTCGTGTATTTAGAAACATGTGTATCATATAATAAAAGAGGCCATTCGACTTAATGCTTTGTCCCGTTACTACCTAAAACCCTTTAAGGAAAATAATATCAAAATTTATAAGCTTTGTTTATTACGCACAATCGTTCCTAGAAATATTCTAGTAAATGGCTAGTTAATAGTGATTGATATAATTTGAACGCAATTTTGATATCAAAGTGGATAGCCGAAAGAAGATACTAAGCAAAACAGGAAGGTATTTAGGATAGAACTGGTCTTTGATTTTGCCGCTTGCTAATTTTAAAGCAGTTTATAAGTGTCGCAAAACAATTTAATGGAAAGAATTACAATTAAGAATGTCTGCAAACCTATAATGAAAACAAATTAGTAGGTTACACTTTTTTATGAAAAAGAGCTATTTAATCAAGAGTGGAACAATAATGGAATATAAATTTTACGTATTAATTGGTTAGATAGCGCTAATCGCTATCTGGATAAAATTTTAACTGATACTGAAGTAAAAATTTGACGCATGGCTGTCGCACAAACAAATCCTAATTTATTTCAAAATATATTCTTAAAAGAAGATTTAAGACAATTTTTTTTAATACTAAAATAATTTTATTTGTTACATTTACTTATGTCTATTACTACCTATATATAATCACACAAATAATTTATACTTGGCAACATAAAGGTGTCGATGAATCATAAGAAATAATGAATCACAACCCTATATATTATAAAACATTTAACTAAATTGTATTGGGGTTGAAGTATAGAACTAAATGTTGTACTATTATTTACTACGAGGGTAGATGAAAATAATAAGTTATACCTCTTTTAACTGTATTTATTTGTACGTCTAGCTGTTTTATTCAATGCGCAATGTCGGTTTAAAAATACTTTTTTCTTGGTAAAATCATAATCAAGATAACGTTTTTAGATCAACCCCCCAGAAATTAAGTTTCTTTGTTCACTTTTCTATTTTTTTAAAGTATAATTTTATTTTTTAAAGTGTAATTTAATTTGTGCTGTGTGGCTACGGCACCAAAGAAGAATATAGCCACCCCCTCTCTTCCCGTGGGTGTCGTAAGAGGCGACTAAGGGATAACAAATTTCCACTACCACCTTGGAACTTAAGAAGCCGACCGATGGCGCGATAACCATCTATCCGCTGGCTTTGAAACACACAGACCGAAGACGGGCAGCAAAGTCTTAGGTGCGAAAAAGCCAGCCCTGTGGTCACCAACCCGCCTGCTCAGCGTGGTGACTATGGGCAACACACATAAGTTCACGCATTTCTGGCCTGAACTTGAGGCCTATGTCCAGCAGTGGACTGCAATAGGCTGATGAATGATGATGATGATAATTTTATTTTCTTATGTTTATATTTAGGGAAGTGTTATTAAAATATCTTATATTTTAGATTTAATTTCTCATCAATATGATTAAGCTATATAGCGTAAGGATTTTTGTTATTTTGTGAAACCATTAACTCCACGTATTGTATATTCAAAGCCCTAAATAATATTTCTCACGTAATATGATACCATAGGAAGAAAATCAACCAAAACAGACAATAAGCATTCCATTTTATAAACCGGGGTTTTAAAGCCTATTAAAAATCCTGAAAATAATAAGTCTTAACAATTTTTTTAACTTAATCTTTATTTCTGATTTTCCATTTTATAATATGTAGCAGTAATTTTTAGGTTTATTCTATTTTTATATACGAAAGTTTTATATGTCAAAATTAAAAACATAATACATATATTCCGAAATGTTTAAAAATTATAAAGCTATTTATAAATAAAAGGTAAAAAAGTCATTGTAAATATCAAAACCTCTCATTACAACTAGAAAAAAATCTCACCCCAATGTCGAGGTGCATTTTACCTACACAACTTTTCGAAAATATCTGCTGTTACGAAGCTAACAAATTAAAACATTCTTTAATAAAGACAAATATATCTAATGAAATCAGTATGATCAAACTACATTAATACTCGCCTAATGATTTCATGATGCCCTTCCAGGTAAGGGAAGATCGAGCCACCCCATGCGTCCAACAAAATTACAGACTCATTAACTTTTGATATAACAATGAATTGTTTTATAACCCCTTTTTAGAGATCTGTACCCAAAAGTGGCCAATTCTATTCCTAAATTAACTCCTGCTGCACGTCCTTCTATCCTTCTTTGTAATCGTTATAAGTTTTCGACCGTAAATATTTCTTTCGTATTGTTGTGCAGTCTTACCCTGTTTTAAAAATATATGTAAATAATGTTCAAGTCTACTTATATAGACTTAATGTTCTTAAAAGGAGACTTCATGTACTTCTCATAAAGTACTTTGTAGGAAAATAAATATATTTTTTTAAGGATTTCTAGTACGGAACTCTTTGTTTGCGAGTCCAACCAGTTCTTGATTGATTTTTATTTAAAATAGAACATCAATAGCGCCGTCCTGGGACATACAGATTAGATGCTATCTTAGAAACTGCTCTGTAGTCGTAAATTATTATTTTTATTATATATATGTACATAATAAGTATCAAAATGATTACGTGTTTAAGACATATGTGATACAATTATTGTAATGTGCAAATATTCAATTTCTGGTTCCTACTATTTATCTTTATGATATTATTATGGTTATATTTATGTTTGGTATTATATTTTAGATATAATATTATAAGCAGCATATTTGTGAAAGTAATTAAAAAATAAGCGAAGAATCACTTAATCAATAAATTATTACATCCGAGCCTTAAGCGGTCATCTCCAGTATTTAATTTTGGCGCATCGAGACCTTTACCCTTTTCGTGTGAGTTGCCTTATTTATAGTATCTACTTACGCTACAAAATATCTTAAAAATAAGTTGTAAAAGTCACCATTTTGCGTTTAAATAGAAATTAATTAATATGTTCTATCATTTTTTTTTTCGGTAACTCGTATTCGTAACTTGATATGACTAAATGAGAAGTTTTTTTTTAAAGAATACTTTAAGGATACAGACGTTATCAGAAGCTGGGAGACTATGAAACTTCCCTTTAGTTATGCTTAGAAATAAATAATAATTTACGTTCTCAGCATGATTGTCTTTTCACCTTTGGATGACATAAATATGTATGAATTGTTTATATTTATATATGAGTATATATGTATATGTGAATGTATGTAAGTGTGTAAGCATATGTGTATGTATACATATATATATATATATATATATATATATATATATATATATATATATATATATATATATATATATATATATATATATATATATATATATATATGTATATGTATATGTATAATTTTATAATTTATTGTGATGTATTCTAATTTCTATAACAATTATTTGTACACTTCCTAACCGCTTTTCTATGCGCTGTCCTATACCCAAAGGTTGTCTGGAAGAAATCGCTCTTTTAGCGATAAGACGGCCTTTGTACATTTTCCTCTAATTATACTACTTTTGTTTGTATCTTTTAATGGTGTGCAATAAAGATTATTATTATTATTACGTTGTTCGACCGTTTTAGAATTCCACTGAAACAATAATAGAAAGAAAATTAAAAACGAAAGTGTGAACGAAGAAGTCATCATAAATGTTAAGTTAAAAATGAATATTAGTTATTTAGGTTTTCATTTACAAAATTGTATGGGAATGTATTAGCGTACTTTCGAATTGCACAAGTAAAACAGGCTTTCTTCATATTTTTTTTTGTTTCGAGATTTAGTTTTAATTATTTATCTTGTTGTTTTTTATATTTGTATTTGTTTTTTTTGTATTTGTGTGTGTATTTTAAACAAACAAAAAAATCTAACAAAATTGGTGAGTCAATCTCAAATAATTTATCTTACAAGTATTTTATGTTATACAGTTTTCTACAGTAGGACAATATTCTATCATAATGTACCTAATATAGACGATAAAAAAGTAGTTTAGTTTAATCTATGGCTTTCTTTTCTCTACAAGTAAAGTATTTTAAAACATTTCGTTTACTTACATTAGATGTTTATTATGTGTTTTTATAACATCACACAATGTTTTTTTGATAATGTGTAGCGTTTCCAAGTCCATTACAGTAATTGATACAGATAAAGTTCACAGAATAGTAAGAAATTTATTACCTAGTCGAAGTAGTTCATAAGAAGTCGTTATATACCTCGCTTAGAGTTCCCGCGTTTAGAGAAAGATAGCGTTTACAGTTTTAGATATCATTAAAATAAGGCACTTTATCGCTATTTGGCTTTCAGTTTTGTTACCCTTTTTTATTTAATTTTATCGGTTTTTGCTTCAGTAGTTGCCTCACTAAGATGATAATTTTTTTTATATATTTTTTTAACTATATCACTAATTAAAAGAGGAAATTGATAAGTAATATTTGTTTATGAAGCGCTGCATTTACAGATATTTTAAATTTATTTTTATTAGGTATTATTAGCTGGGCTAGTGCATAAAAGAACGTATTCTGCTAAAAATCTAGAGCAGGCCGACTGGGGAAGTATTTAGACCTTACAGAAGATCACAGCTATATAATACTGCTTTGTTCCTGTGGTGAGTAGGAGACCAGAACTCCTGGGGGGATTGAAGGTAGAGTCGGCAACACACTTGTGATGCCTCTGGTGTTGCAGGCGTCTATAGACTTATGATCGCTTACGACCAGGGGAACCGTACGCTTGTTTGACGACCTAGTTGTATAAAAAATCCTAATAAATAAACGCACAAAGATTTAAACGAATCGTTTTTGAAGATTTTAAATAACACAAATTTGTATGTAATGATAATTTAATTATAATTACATGTTTCCATTTATATTACTTTCATAAAATTAAAATATAATTTTATCAATTAATATTTTAAAATTAAAAATTGGCTTACATATTTAATGTGTGTCTTTTCTGCGTATAATATTATGAATGACTACGAATACGTATTCCGAGCATCCTCACAGTGTAGATAATTTGTTCCGCTGATAATAATTAACAATATCTCGCTCGTGACCACCGAAGGGTGTCGTGACCGCGGCGTCTCTGACCCCTCAGATTGAGATATCAAAATTCGCATATCAATTCAACAATACGCGTTTGTTTTATAGTAATCGTTTAGGCCTTTAGGTCTGTGTGCGGTGTTATACATTAGAATATAATGATAATGAAGTCTCATATTTTACTTTTAATTTTATCATATTTAATACCATCTGTAGCTATACAATAAAAGCGAAGCAATTGTTCTTTAAAAAGTTCTTAATAGAAGAATGTTGAAGTTGGTTTTAAGTAAAGGATCACTAAACAATAATATGACCATAACTATATTAGATTTATTAGTGACTTTGCGCATAACAAAGAGAAAAAAATAATAATTAAGGAAAGCATTTAAACTGTCTAAGATAAAAAAAAATGTTTTAAAATAACGTTTAAAAACATCATTATTTCTATCATTTAAATTAATATGATTGTATTAATGATACCACAAAGACGGAGAAAAGTAAAGTGAAAGCTGTCATCAAGTAGGTAGGTACTGCTGTTTTAATTAAGTAGCTACTAAAATATATATTAATTACAGTTTGGTAGAAGTATTAGAAAACTATTGCTTTGTTATTTTTAATTTGCATATTAGTCCATAGTGTTGAAACTTTATGAATCCACCAAGAAATATTTGAAAACCGCTAATTAACGTCTTGCGTCAAGGATTACCACTTCTTGTTTGACAGTTAATGTGACTCATGACAGCTGTTGAACAGCCAAGTATATCAGATTTGGCGTCACCAATACAAGCGTGACGTTGATTTATGTTATAAATATTTTTCATATTTTTGTCAATTTCATCCGAGCGTACGAGTGTAAATGTTGATTCATATTTTGAAAAATATTGCCACGTTACCTTAGTTAGCTTTGTTCCAAATAATTTTATTTTTGAACTAGGTGCTATGCATCACATATTTTTTAGGTGACTGTAAGTTTCAAGGATATAAAAAACTCAAGCTTTGAATTTAGACACGTATATACGCTAAACATAACACCTCATATCTTTCACCTCTACTTAAGAAGAGGAATTTGTTGACCCCATAACACAATCCTTTAAATTCAGTCAACTATTAATTAATCGGGCAAGTATTTTTAAAATCGACATGCCTAAAATGGCACTATGATCATGTATTAAAAAGTTAACATTTACATCAGCTTATTGTCGATTAAAATGAATATTTAAGTACTTATATAAGAATATAATTATAAAGTTTTACTATCTGATATTACTACCTCAGTAGTGTTATTACTTTTACATTTTATCAGATGAAAATAAATGTTCTCTATGAATCTCTATAGGATACATTTCCATTGATAACACAATTACAGATAGCTGAAATTCCCACCGCTGTGACAGCGTCGTAATCGTAAACTCTTGAACGCACTGATGTTCTATAATTTAATTCCGACGTAACTACTTGTGCTTCGGTGGAATTTCCACTTGTACGCGAACCTCCCAGACACAGCATTTACATATTTTTGATACTATCTTGGGGACATATTACGGAACCTGTATCGTTACAAATGCTGCTAACATCAAATGCGTGCATAAATTTTACCTTAATAAAAATTTACGCAATAAATTGTAGTATACCTCTCCGAATAAATTATTGTATTGAATTGCGCAGAGGTACAAGTTGATTCTATTTGCACTTTCTCGAGAGGCGGTCCTATCTGCGATCGCTACAGTAAACGCAGCTAAATAGCGAATGTTTTTATTTGGCCGGTACAAATTACAGTATCCGTTGCATAAAGCTCAGGCGCCTTCATCGATAGAGCTTGCTCTGATTTATATTTCATCGAGCATCGAGATACGAACACGAGTAACATTATTACGTTCGGATAAAGCATCCGCCCTATGTTTTAATTCTTATTTATTTTTTGTTAGTAGTAATAACACGATAATAATATTAAAAGTAAGATATAATGTAAAAATAAATATTGTAACTAGTAGATACGTAGGTTGATTTGCGTTTAACTGGAAGGAGATGTAAATATTTTTTATGAATATAATTCCATTATTTACAAAACGTATACATATATGTATCTGAAATTATGATTTTAACATATATCCTATACATAGAAATAATTAAAATTTACAAATTTTTAAATTTATTCATAATACGTTATAAAATTTTTCATCATTCATTTCAGGTTAAGAATAATTCATACGTTAAGTTTAACCGATCATGTGGGAGTTGGTTTTACCGCGAAGATAATCCAATATTTATATTAGCCCGAAGCTCAAATTTAATAATTTAATTTTACAAATAAAATCTAGATAAAGCGGTTCACTTCAACGCCTTCCAGTGCTTATGGGCTCACCCTCGCTTTTTAATATTATGTTTCACATGACATCTCTACTACTTTGTACTTCTTATCTCTATCTTTTTTATTTGTTTTTCATTAAAACCGAACCTCCCATTTATATGCAAACAAAGTTTCAAACTAATCAATTCTGGTTATTTTTATTTGTCGCCTTCACACCGTTTATGTGACGAATAATATATGTATCAATCAATCAAAACGCAAACAAAAAGAAAACCTTGGAATCAGCAGCTGCATTTATTTAAACGATTACATTCGTGGTTTACTAATAAAAGTTTAAAAATCACGCATTCATCGGCGTGTCACTTGAGAGGTGCCGCACGCGCAAGATCTCTCATATGTACGTGTAATAAAATAATAGCAGTACATAAACAAGTCTATATTGCGAGAATAATCAGATTTAAAAAATAAATAAAACATATCCACCTACTACATTGCAACGTGAAACTTTATAACAAAAAACGGCAACTATCACAGCCCTATTTTAATGCTAGACTCTAATATTGTTTTTGATATACATATATACGTATTTGTTATATGTTTCGTTTTTCAATGTTTTTATACATTCTTTGGAATATACAAATATTTAGTAACCCTACAATATTTTAACAGTGTTCATTAATTAGTAGTAGTTAGATATTAACTTGTTAAGTACCACTATAGAGCAATCGCTCTTCTTGCAATAAACCAATAATATGTTAGGTACTTTTAAAATATTGACATAAATATTTAATTAACTTTGTATTAGAAAACTAAATTTGGTTCATTATGTTAATTGGTTTACGATTTGTATATCGTTGTATCAGGAACAAACGCTGATTTAATCACCGATTAATTGGACAACTCTCCGTTAATTAGTTTTTCGAGAAATATTAATGTGACAACTATAACTTAATGTGACATTAGTTAAAAACGTCAAAAACATCTTTGAGTAAAATAAAAGTATGGAAAGTAATTCATGCAGTAGTTAAACATGTTTAGTTATGTTACAGTTTAACCACGTGAGCCAAGATCGATATCGAATCTACTGCTTTACTTTTGGCAACGTTAAATTTGCATCGAAAAATAATCTTGTAAGTTAGCTAGTACCCTACCTTAAGATCATAGAGTTCAATTTATGTGAAGTTAAGCAATGGGACATGTAAGACATTTTTGTATTGGCGCTTGTTGAAACTTTTGTCGCATTATCTGAATTGGATCTGCTCCTAAGTTTTACGGTAATCGTACTCGGAGTCTTAACACTCAGAGGCATTTATGTTTATCGTTATTTTTAGTAGCTGCATAATATTTTTTTCCTGCAGAGAGCTGATTACAGATACATTTATTTTTCCTCGTGGCTAGGGCTAAAGTCCGCTTTATCCTTTTATGAATTGTTAGAGCTTATCTTCGTATCAAAATGAAGATATTAAAAACATTACTCCTCTAGAACCCATATAAAGTCTTTTTAGGCTACTGCTACTTTGTAAATCCGTTATTTACTTTTTGCGCACTATTATATTATATTATTATTGAATAAATAAAAATTATTACTTACCATACTTATATACATAAAGATAACTTTAAATCAAACCATCAAAAAGACATAAAAAATATATTTGTTAAAAGAAAATTTATAGTACGATTATAATTAGCAATGTGCCGAGTACGGCTTGACTTGAGTCGGTACGGTTGACTCGATTCCGGCTTTGGACTCGTATTGGTACTCGAGTACATTTATTTTGACTTGATTACGCCAGACTCGAGTCCGGGATTCGAATTCGTAACTCGAGTCCAGGATTCGAGTTTACGGTTCGACTTCGAGACGATTCGATCGACGAATTTGAATTTGATTTTAGAACAAAAATAAAAAAAATGTCATATAGTCTGCGCAGCGACTGGACGACGATCTGGGATGCGTGATGACTTTTTCTTTTTTACCATTCTCTTTGATCTAAAATCAGACTCGAATTTGTCGATCGAATCCTCTCGGATTCAAATCGTGGACTTGAGTTTTGGATTCGAATCCCGGACTCGAGTCACGTATACCGTATCACGTGCAAACCAACTCGAGTTGAGTTTCTCTCGGCACGTCACTAATAATAATTGACATTGTACGAAAATTGCGTTGGTTTAAATATAATAAGCGCTAAAAATTCAAGTGAGCATACTCAAAACCGTTTTCCCCGCCCAGAGGCAGCTGTGTCCTCACAGGACTGCTAAGCCTCTATTATGGTACCCTCTCGCATAAACACAACGTCCCATAAAAGCCGACTGAGGCAAGCGTCAATTTATTTTTGAAATTAACCTGTCGCATGCACTTAAGGCGCCTGGTAGGTACGCTTATACCTTAAATGAATCGCAGCAATTTTCTGATGTCAATTGTAATTTTTATGTATTAATTATAATTGTCAGTGTTACATGTTTATTGTATGTACAAATAAAGAAGCTGGACGAAACATTTATTGTTGATAGATTTTTGTAACTGTAGTAATTATAGTTCTACTACAATAAAATTCTAAAATGTGTTTGCCAACGCGCAGTGGAGCTGCGTTGTGGATTAAGCTCCAATACTTTTCCTACATAGAAAAAGAGGTCTACGCCCAAAAGCGGGCCCAATGTTACAGGCTAAATGAATATTATTACGATAAAATATCAAAAATAATATGATATGTTTTACCCTGACAAAATTAACAATTCATGAAAATTGTTAAAAATTCGGTAAGTAGTCATCTGAAACACTAACGCGTATATGGTCGCGGATTCTTCGATGCATTATTACGAGCCTTCTTAGCAGTCTTATATTAATACTTACCATCTGTCAAAATTTCATATGCCATCTCATTACATTAACTAAATAAATAAAAAATATCGAATTGATCTTTAAATCGATCTTCATATAAATTTAGTGAGCAACATTACGGTAAATTATATGCGCAACCCATTTTTTGGTCATTTAAATTAATTCTATCTCCTTACAGTTTGTATCGTTACTTTTTTCTTCAAAATTTAATGACCGTATAATTTTCTACTTATACTCTCTTTTATCTTTATTTTTTTAATTGCTTAGGAGGTACAAACTTTAATTAGCTACTAAGGAAATGAGGAAAATGACTGCAAAAATTTAAATTTAATACAATTTAATAAATAAGCCTTAGCACTTTGTAAATCACGCTACTGACGTATACTCGTGTTTAGATCATAACAATTTTTAAACTAATATAAAATTAAGACAAGGTAAGGGGGCATCAAGGAGGGGGCATAGACAGCGAGGGCAGATGTATAGTGACACCTGCCCTTCGATAGTGTCCGTCTCTCTTTCCCTCTTCCATATATTACTTATTAACGTCCCTTTCTAGTAGCTAGTTTTATGAATAATTAATTAAGCTCATACCTAATCAAGCAAATATATTCGATACTTGTAAAATTTCTACTTACAAATCTTTCGGCTTCCGTTAGAAATGAAATCGCCAAACTTGGAGTCGTATGGGTTAATGAAACTAGAGCCATATTTGATAACGCATAATTTTGTATATTAATTTGATTCGAAATTTTCTTCATTAGCTAAACTATGTTGCCATCCGATCAGCTGTGAATCCGAAGCATCGACATCGACTACGCAGGTGTCTTTACTATTATAATTACAAAATATGAAGCTATAAACGTAAATTTCATGCGAGGTTGTGTCGCGGCGTGCGTGTGTCAAATACGAAATTGAACAAATGTTAAGCATGTATATTTTGTTTTAAATCAAGGCATTTGTGTTGTTTTTTTACATTGTAAATACATTTTTAAACGTTAAGTTCCGCTTATGTGACCGAAATTAGTTGATTAAAAACTTAAATTCAAGGCTTTTCAAAAACGTATAAGAAAAATTGTTTTAATTTATTTTAATAAATCTGAAATATATTCATTTTAGATGTAATATTCATAATTTGTACTATAAATCGTAACTATAATGTGAAAATAGCCAAAGACCAAGTGTAATCCGCAATTTTTAAGTAAACATACGCTAAAATGCAATAAGTAAACGCAAACATTTATGATAAACACTACTGGTCAGCGTAGTTTTCAGCCGTCTCGGGCAGGTGCTTGCCGGGCGCACACTTCTTTCATTAAAATTAATACCAATGTCGCGTGTGCACATTCTTACTCGATAACGCCTCACCGTAATTAAGGTATGGTTTAAAACGAGCAAACCCGTCTGACGATGCGCCCGCGCCGTCGTGCGCCCGCCACGCGCCTCTTTCTACCGCGGTTAAGCTTGTTGTACACTGCTCGAGAATATTTATTCGCGTGACGGGACGCGGCAATTGCGCATGACATCGCGTAAAGACAGCTTTTTATATAAAACATTTTTATAGCTTTTATCTATTCAGATTAAATTTTTCGTAAACGAATGTATACGATGGTTATTTGTTTAGTCAATCGTAAAACGTACCTAAGTGTTGTAGAACACGTTAGAAATTATTTGTAATCAATAAGAATAATTTTATATTGTTCTATTTTTTGACTAACGCAATTTTACTCATAAAGTATAAACGATATAATGATATTACTTCCGTGTACATCGACCGTTCTTAAATTTTTTTCTTCGAACTTCATTTCTTGCATATCGTATCAAGATTATATGACACAAAATATCGACTTTGTTTATTGGCAATCAGCGTTCGACATTTTATATATGTTCGTCGCCTCTCACCTGCTAACAGTGTAATCAATTTTTAACAGTCGCAATTAAACAATACGGACTTGAAAAAAAAATGTGACAACTATATGAGACAAAACAAAGCTAATTATCTATTTAGGCTCATCTTATCGCCGCAGCTAACGAGGTACACTAAAACTATAAAAGAGTCGTTTGTCGGTGAAAAAATAAGTTTTTTAACTAGCTTTATTTATTGGGGGTTATAAGGTACCTTTGTAGTCTTTTTCAAAAACAGAATAAATTAGAGCAGTCAAACTCATTAATAATAAAACAATGTAAGCAATATATAAAAGAAAATGTTTTATTTTGTACTTAAGTACATTACACGAACATGTTTTAGGAAGGTCCTTTCAAAATTCGGTCGTCACCACGACATTCAATAGAAACGAAACCAAGGCGTATCTGTCAGGATCGATGTCGAGGTGTCGAGGTGTCTCTAGCGTGACTTCCCGTCGATGTCACGATGTCTGACACAGACGTTGCGAAGTTTGAAGTGCTCTCGAACCGATGGGAGTCAAAGATAGTCTCTACTGTTTTACAAGCCATCTTGACAGGATATTTGCATTTCGGGATATTGAATACAGACCGTGAGAATTGTCCTGATTTATTTCTGTTATTTTTATGTATAAATTTTAGTGTTTTGTTACCATTATCGAATACATTTTTCAAATATTTTGTCATATTTACCTAGAAGAATATTTAATAAAATTTCTTCAAGGAACTCAGCTGCGAATAGATGACTAACAAAAAAAAATCTATATAAAATCATAAATGAATGATCTTGAATATAGTTAAATGCTTTGATCAATCAATTAGAACCGCGTGCTGTGTGTTAGAACCGCAACTCACGCACCACGTTGTCGATGTTGAATGTTTAACTAGACGAAACATTGTAACAGAACCGATGAAATGTATAACATTCTCTTTATTAATGCTTAATATCACCCTTTTGATGTTGCGATGAATAGCAGTCACTCAACATATCGTTAATCAAACTATATTGGATACGAATCAGGTAGTTTCATTGTGTGACCGATACCGACATCTTTTATGAATATGATTTATAGACGAACATAATTTTTAAATATGTAGCTAATGTGAGATTTATTCTTTGGTAAAGCTTGCAACCGGGAGCGTAATGAGCTACCGAACTGATTGGAATAACAACTCTTAAACACGCACCCAGAATATTTATGTTATTTGCTTTGAGCGTTATTTAAACATTCTCAGAAACGAGAAAAAAGTAAAAAACTAAAACCCGATTACGACGAAATAAATGTTAATACGTCACTTTATGACCTATAGAGGTGCCACATTCAATATCTTGTACCATCATATGGCCTATAACTAGGGGACGACAATTCATACATTTCTAATGATACCAAATTTTTCTAAATATGACTAGTATTTTGGGTTAGTTATGAAGAACAAATGAACATACATACAAAGTTATAACCCTCCTTTTGGCTTTGCCGTTGTCGGGTGTAAAGCAAAAGTATTATAAATTAAAATATTTTTCAGGAATACAATAGCATATTATTTACAAATTGCAAACAGTAAAATAGAAAATTTTATTGCGATATATTTTTAGTTTTAAGAAGAAATGTGACGAAATTTTATATATTAAATGAATGAATACATATTTTTTTGTGAATTGACATATATACATTATTAAAAAATTGTAATCCGATTCTACTATGACGGCTGCTATACCCTAAGGTTTATTTTGAAGAGCTCTTCTGGCTACAAGACTGACTTTATACATATTTTTTACATTCTATATTTTCTTTTTATTTAGTTGTGTGCTATTGAGAGTACAAAATTTATTATTATATTATACCGTCAAAACTCATTTTTCCAGGCTCTAAAAAGCTGTATTTCTTTGGAAAATTTAACAGAACATTGTACATAAATCGAATTAAACTTAAAGTTAATTTATGCATGTAATAAATTTTCAACAAACAACAATTCATCATTTGTTTTAGATCCCACACTAGTGAAGCGTAACTTAGCATCGACAGATGACATTTTTCCCATAATCATCATTTCATCCCTAAAATCCCACGTTGTTTTACATCTCCGTAATTTGTTTGACATAATTGTGTTATTTGCAGCGACTAATTGTTTAATGACTTGATGTCACACGCTATAGGGTGATAAGTTGGAAAGAGATGGTGTTTGATAAACTTAAAATTAGAAATAATGATACAATTGGTTCGTGCAGAGGCGGAGCATTGGAATGCCACTTGTCGGTGACCTCTTCGCGGTTCTCCCTGGGCAACGATTGGTAGCAGTTTCTCAGTTTCGGAACTATTGCCGATCGCGGTTAACGACTGACTCGTAGAGAATGCACTCCAAGTAATTCTCTGGCTTTATCAGACTGAGCTCGTGAGCGCATAAGTGGTGAGTGTGTAGCGCCGAGATGGCGCGGAGAATTGAGCGGGAGATTTTTCTCCCCGATCGAGGGACCGGGTGGGCGCTTTCGCTCGCTCTGGTTTTAGTGGATAGATTGCCAATCAGCTTGGAACTCCATACTCCGTCTTTAGGAAAAGTAGTCATAATACTGTCAGTCACAGGTTCTATTTCCCTCATTAACAAGTACTTATAAGTGTAGGTCATTTGCTTGATCCACATTCATAACAAATATTATTTAGGCTATAGAGTTACTAATCGTGGTCACAGCATTTGTTTTTTTTTAGTTCCAGACTTCAACATAGGTTTAATACAAAGAATAGATTTTTTTTCTACTTGAAGCTTTTGCGTATGTAAGAAGCGCAAAAAATCTAAAAAAAATGTATGTAAATAATTCCTTAAATCGTAACAATAAACATGGGAAAAACATAAAATAACTATTTCACGCTTATATTTCGTTAACAGAGCTCGCCATGAAATCGTCACATTATGTTCTGTGAGGGGAAATTAATTTCATCTTAATTACACAACGGGTGGTAAAGAAGCCGTCATTCGTTACGAAATTGCCATAACAACATCCGATCTGAATTAATACAAATTATGAGACTACACATTGATATATTATCGTTATTTTATGCAAACGAGAAAAGAAAGTAATTGCCGCCAAAATGTTTAAAGTTATGATAAATTGCGCTTGTATAGAGATTAAATAAAAACATGGTCCTTTCAAAGAAGCCTAAGTATTGCTTGGAGCACGGCATTAAATTCACTGTTTTATTAAGCGATAATATTCACTTATGACATTATTTTGATAACGTTAATATATTTTTACTCATACACAAGAGTTACACACAAATAATATATACAGATATAAAATACACATACAAATAATGAATTGAATAATTGTGTTTGCTGCCAAACGAAAAAAAAACCGACTTAAATTACATCGACAAGTAATACAACGTAGGTAGACGAAAAATAGTCAAGTAAATACGCATTATCAAATATTACTCTAAAAGTTGTTCATAATATATATACGGTCGAATTGAGCAAATACCTCCTTTTTGAAGTCGGTTAAAAAAAGACAAAAAAAAAAACAAAACCGAAACAAATAATAAATAGAGTTACACACAAATAATAAATATTTAATATAGCCAGTTTTGTAATAAGTATCAATGAGTTTTAAATGATCTACGGCACACACATATGCAGTGGCACAGAAAGACTAAGATCATGGTTAATAAAAAGGTCACCGATTAAATTTTCAACAGTTGTAAGTCTAGAAACTTGTTATATACGGATATCGTCTAGTACAATATTAATAACTTAAAAAAATAGTAATGAAAAAGATTCAGTTATCTAGATTTGCACGAGCAAGGTGTCAATGGTAAAAAACATATATTGGGTTCTGAAGACTAAAGCCGGGATGATTAGATTAAAATTGTTTGAATTTTTTTTTTCTCATTTAAAAGATAACGAAGGTATGCTCGTATTCTAATGTCATGGTTGAAAACATTATACGGTAAACTATAAAATTTATATAATTAAAACTAAGTCAAACTTATACGTACTGAATGGTAAGAAATTTTCAACTACATATGACGTTTGTATATTCGTATGACATTTGTTGTATGTTTACGGTATTTTTAGTACATTTTCAAAGCATGTTCTGCAAAAAATGTAAAAAAATTTGCAATTGCAAATTTTTTAACGCCAGCGGCGATATCTAAAATAATAATCTACAAAAATTAAACTTAATATTATTTAGTTGCTTAATCTGTGATCTCCTATCTCAAAAGAATCATGCGCCTTATGTCTAATAAAATTATAAGTGGCATGGACTACAGTTAACATACTTGTTATGTCTGGTAATAAGAACAAAAATTTTAATATAATTATGCTCTTTTTAAGGTTAATAAAAGATGTTCAAATAACTTAGAAATGTTTTAAACTTTTTTATTCTATAATAATTTTTTGAAATGTTTTTTAAACTTTTTCTTTAGACTCATTTGAATCACCAGTGCAGTATCTAATATTGTTCAGGTAATCAAGACACATGTTAATTGAAATAATACGCCGATAATTATGCGTGGCGTAATTAAAATATTTGTCATCAGCGGGTATTTAACCTGCAATCGCTAACGCAATAGCCAATAACTTTGACCAATAAACAGTCGTTACACATACTTTCTGAAATAGTATTTCTGAAATGGGAACAAACAAACTCTTTGTCTTCAAAAATATTACTGGAATCACGATTTCACCCGTAATTCTTTATTTCCGATCCCATGAGGATATCAGGTTGATAAGTAGCCTAAGTGTTATTTTGGATCTCCAGCTATCTGCGCACTGAGTTCATTACAATCCGGTAAGAAGTTTTTGCACATAATAATGGCAAACATACACTCATCCATCCTCACAAACTTTCGCATTTGTAATATTAGTAAGAGGTAAGATGGTCGAACGGAAGGTGTCGCACGTGCCTGCGTTGCGGCCTTTTAGATATTTTTTCTGGTCAAGTATTTGCTCATAGCTTACAAACCCCGCCTCGGGCTATAATAATCTTCATTAAATAATGAATATATTTTAAATTTTATTTTATTAAATGTTTTTATCTAAGTGCAAGCTTTACCATAAAACATTTTAGATAATTAACACAACAAGATTGTGCTTGTATTAAAACATTACTTAGATTACCAATTTTTGTAATTATTTCGTTAAAACGCAAGATGTGTAATTATTTTGTGATTAATATATTTATAGCTTCAACAACATTTAATGCTTTTCTAAAATATTTTCCTAATAGTTAACATGGTCTTAGTAGATAATCATCATTACAGCCTATACAGTCCACTGCTGGACATAGGCCTCCACAAGTTTACGCCAAAAATAACGTGAAATCATGTGTTTTGCCCATAGTCACCACACTGGGCAGGCGGGTTGGTGACCGGTGAAGTAGATAATATCGTTAAACTATTAAATATAAGTTACACACATCAGTATCTGTGGACACATCTACTCTAGATAGTTCGACTTAATTGTTGCATGTTTTCTTCATTGAAAAATTTATTTCTAAAATATTCTAGAAAGGTTCCAATACGTGTCTAATGGCAAGATCGAATGCACGTAAACACTTAGAACCTTTTAATAAAACGGCTATCACATTTCATTAATTAGAATTCAAAAACAGTAAATTAATAGTCCACTTTAAATTAATCAATTGGTATCTGAATTATTTGAGAAAGCTAAAGCAACAAGGTTTAAACGTTCTCAGCTAATCGATATTTTAACATTTCAAATATGTAAAAAATGCCCGTACACTCGTGAAGTATACTAAATATATGGAAACTTAAAAGTTTTTATTTATTTATTATTATTTTAGGGAAAAATAAACGAATGAGTCGAATGTTAAAGTAATTGATAACGAATAAAATACTGAACTTAAATATTAATGACTGCTAATGAAAGATCAATTGAAATGAAATTTAATGTAATCAAACAATAAACTGTTTTGTTTCGAATTTAACGAAGCGAAATATAAGTTAAACTGACTTAAATAAAATAAATAATGCATATTAAAAAAAAAAAAACTTTAATTAATGTTAAATATACAGTAAATATTGTATAACAATCGTGCATACTCAATCATTGCTTTTGTGTTACTGTTTTCAATAGTACAAAGGGACCTATTAGTATTCTTGAGGTTTTACTTTTTGTGAAGGAGAAAATACTTTTAATTCGTTGCCTATAATTGGCACAATGACCACTCGACTGCAATGTCTGGACATATTGGCCACTACTAATTTGCTACTGAAATAAACTGATAACTTGGTATTGAGCTAGGCTAATTGATGAGACAAATAAATAAATGGGAGTACTAATATGCGTAACTGGTTTATGCTTTCAAAGTATGAAATCCAAAACTCTTTGACAAGAATAGCAACAAAGGTGTTTGATTAAATTTATGATAAGGCTCGATCAAACCAAAGCGATGTTTTCAATCATTTATAACATCTTAATATAAGAAAATATTAATGTCAAACATATTAAGAAATCATCAGATAAAATACTTAAATGGTTGATTTATTTAATCAGTCCAAAATTTTAGTTAATCGTTGTGATATTATCTTCTCACTTTTTGATAACCGGATTATTATATAAAGTTACATTCTTTCTTATTTTACAAATATTTAATTTAATATAAAACAATAGAATTTCTCAAAAAGTAATAATAATGATAATATTTTGTGTATTCTTTTAGCCGCACAATCACTAAATTTACCACTAGGTCATCAGAAAAAAACTGGGCACGCGTTAGCCGCTCGCTGCCCGCTCCCCTAACCACTTCGCCAGGTACGAACCCGTACGTATAAAGGGGAAGGGATGATGGAAAATAATAGGGGAAGAGAATTTTAAAATTTATATTTTTTGCAGCCGGCGCAGGTGATATAACGCGTGCGCGTGCGTCGGCGACTCACTTGTGCGTGAAGCTCCGTCGTCGTCGCTCGCGCTCGCCTAAACCGAAAGCTCCCACGAAGCCTTCCCTTACGCGCCGACCAGTGCTTTTCCGACCTCTACGCGGATCGGTTGTGTGCGCTTACATTTCGCGACCGCTCGCGTAACCACGTAAAATGTTACAAGAAATACAATTAGTTCAAGGTCAAACCAACTATGTGGTCGTCTCATCCGGCTACCCATCCGCGACTGTAACAAAACCATCGTTGGAAAAAAGGATTGTTCCGATTGCACCAGCCCCAGAAAAAAATTATGTCACTCACGATACACCGCCTAATCTACAGTATAGAAAGAAAGTACATTTTAGAACGAATCCCTATACTGGACCTCAGGCTGCGTCGATTGCGAGGCGCAATGCCCGTGAACGTAATCGTGTAAAACAAGTAAACGATGGATTCAATGCCCTACGTCGTCACCTACCGGCTTCAGTGGTCGCCGCTTTGTCGGGTGGTGCTAGACGAGGATCTGGAAAAAAACTGAGCAAAGTCGATACGTTACGAATGGTCGTCGAATATATTAGATATTTACAGCAATTACTAGATGAGAGTGATGCTGCTTTAGGGATAACTCGTGATCAAGAAAATAGAGAAAATATTCCTAGCAGTAACTCACAAAATATAAATTCTATAGCAGATATGGATGATGGTTTCTTCTATGGAAGCAGTTCTCCCTGTTCCGAGAAGGCGGATTCCCCTGCACCTTCAGAATGCTCTTCTGGGGTGTCATCTGCGTATTCCGCTGTTGATCGATATGAAGTTTCAACGCAACAAACCTTAGGCCCTATGGATGAGGATGAGCTCCTCGATGTGATATCCTGGTGGCAGCAGAAATAACTATAATGTAAGTTTATTACGTATTATTTTTATAAACAATAATATTTTCTTTTTTATAAATATTTTTTTACTATTCAAATAACAATAATGACTTCAGTTGTAATTTTTTTTTTATATAAAATAGAATATTAATATCAAAATTATAGTGTTAATATGATTTTTTTTTCTTCACAGGTAACTGACAAGTTGAAAGAAGTTTTGACGAATCCCTCCGAGTTACTGTATTACACTTAATAGTGAAGACGAAAAGACTCTTTATATTTCTAGTCAAATGTTAGTGCCTTAAAATTAAATTATAAGTTATAGTAGTAAGTAAAGTTAAGTGTTCAACGAAACTCTAGAAAAGTGAATAATCGAATTAATTTTCATAAACATTTTGGAATTTCATCGATTGAAACTTTTGACCATAAGTGAACATTTGAGGTCTTGTTATATGATTATAATAGAGCCTACATGTAAACACGTAGATCTAGTAATCGAATAAATTATTTATTGAACAGTGTTTATTTTTTTATTCTACTTAGACACCCCATTAAAAAAAACTCAGGAATATTTTACATTTCTATTCATTGACATAGACATTTTAACAAAAAAATAAAATAAAAATACTTTGACATGAATGTTAATTGCAACAATAGAGAAGCTTACGATCAAAGATATTTTTTTATAATATGAATAAAAATTTGAAGCCTTAATTTTTTAAGTAGTTAAATGAAAAATATAGAATTATTTTACTGTATTAAATTTTTATACTACCTATTAAAATTTTATTAAAATAGTAAGCTATTTATATATTATTTGATTTATAGCATCGTTTAAGAGATTTAAAAAAATGTTTGATTTATTACATACCATTAAAATTATATTTAATGAAACTCTTTGATTTATTTATTATATATTTATTTATATTATGTTACTTTAATTAGAACGGTACAAAACCAACGTATACCTCCCCATTCATCCGCAAACAGATCATTTATTTATTTATTGTGTGTCTTTATATTTTTTTTGTAATTTTTAAAACAATGATATTATTAAGTTAATGTATAAAATTATTATAATATGCCTTTTACAAAACTAGTACTATTTAAAGTGAATACGTAATAAACAGATGCTTGTAACAGTTCAAGATGCTATAAAAGGAAATGTACTTTTTCTTCTTTAAAATACCTTTCTTTATATAGGTATAATTTTTCAAGTCTATACCTGTGCACCTCTCTAAACCCAGCAGATCTACAACTAATACACTTAAAATTTAATCGCCGAAATGTGAGTTTAAGCGCAAAGCTTCCGAGAGACTGCGCTAAATTGGATAAAAAATGTATTAATAATATTAATAATATAAAGAAAAATATGTATGTATGAAGATTGTTGAATTGGCTAGTACGTATATAATAAAATTACCTACTAGTATAATTCCTTACTTTAGCGGTAGGGAAATATTAATGGGCAAAATTATTTTTTCTTAAGAAGAAGAAAAAAGTGTAAGAGTACTATATTAATTTTTTAATATGCATGTGAATTATACGGTATTTTATAATACGTAATAAATAATAAGATTATGTTTCAAAAGTAATAGAACTATTGACCCAAAATAATTTTCTAATTTTGATACAAAAAATTTCTATTATTAATACATCTAGTCAAAAGCAATATAACTAAGCAATTAATTTATTTTAATTTTCGTGTATGTATATCTACTCATACTTCACTACACGTAATCGAGATATCTCATTACCAATGGTTACTATGAAATTTGTCGGTCATTGCAATGGTTTATTAAACGTTGCTTGATAGTAAAATATCATCGGTGCTTGACTACGATGATGATTATAAAACGAATATGTGCTACAACACATAGCTTTATACTAATGTTTTTGATTTAGTACAATTAAAAATCACTATACATTCTCGAAAATGAGAAGGTTAGCCTTGTACTCGGTGATGTTGAAAATTTTTGTTTATCTGCTAGTTCGCAATAAAACAAGATGCAGCTTAAGCATTATAGCCTCTTAAACTAGGCCTAACACCAGTAGTAGAATGTTACATAAGTTGTTACTTCACTTTCTATATCAATAGCATAATTACATATAATTATGTTCATATGTTTAAATCATAAATAATCCTCACGGAGTAAAATTCTGTAGGCATTAAAATAAAAAGATTAGCGTCTACACGTAAAGTAGACTTAAGACTTACGAGTAAGAGGACTTAAAAGGACATGAGTACTCGTTTCATAGTATTTGACGTCTAGTATAAACAGCGATTATTATAAAATTAATAAAATGTTCTGACGTTAAATTAATTGTATGCTTGGAATAAACCAGTTTCTTGATTCTGTAAATTTCATTTAAACTGTATGTAATTAAAAAGAAGAAGTTAAGAATATATTTATATATTAATATTTTTTAAAGGCAAAGAGGCTATAAACTATTTTATATATGTTTTGTATTCTGGGTACCGCGTTTTAGCAAACGCAGTGTGGGACATCATCCGGCCCGCATCCCGCGAATCGTATGTAATAAATCGTTTGTAACTTATAGTTATAGTAATAAATAATTAACTAAACATTTATAAAGGTTAACAAGTTATTATAAATGATTCTTTTTCTATTAATTTATTCACGAGAATAAAATAAAGAATAAATAATGATAGGACCGTTATAGATAGCTGTGAGGTTTCGCTATATGTTTTTGTAAATTAATATGTCAAAATATTTACAAAAGTACTCGACACCTGTTGCTTATATAACGAATAATTGTGAATTAAATTCAGTTAAATGCATACTTAACTAATAGTAGGCCCTTTTAAGTGAAAGCTATTAATGTGCTCTACAAGCACTTAATGTTATAGCTTAAATGTCACATATTTTAAAATAGTTAAAAAAAACTTCTTAAAATACTACTTCAGCCTATCACACTCCACTGGTGGACATAGGCCTCCCCAAGTTTGAGCTAAGCATCCCAGTTTTCCGCAATCCTCACCTAGCCTTCATCGGCAATTTTACGTATATCGTCGGTCCAGCGATCTTAAAATAACAATTATTAAAACTCTAAGATGATATCTATTTTCATCTATCGTGTTATATCATACTATAAATAAGATATCATTCGAAATAAAAACATTTTCATGATGTCATAATATTGTTTAGACGTTTAGTTATGACGATTAAGTAGATAACAATCAGATGGCGTATCTATTACCCCTTGCTAGCCATAAATCATTGTTGCCCACATGACAGAATTAGCAAGGCTAGATGCCATCTCTTCATGATCCTTCCCTAAAAAACGTAAAAAAATACCTCACACGAAACCAATCAAGCATTATTATACGACAACTATAAGGGTAGATTCTATTAATTTATAGCCAATGTGGGAGGATACACTGACATTATTTTTCTATGGGCAATGAAATAACTGTAATTTTATGGTATTTTTATTAAGGATATATCTGTATATCTATGATAAAGTACTATAACAATAATAAGTATAAACAATTGTTTACCTCTTCAATGTCCTTACGTTTGGTTTAATTTAAACTGGTACGATCTGCGTAATACGTTGTCTTTTTTTCTTCTTTTATCATCACAAAACAAGATGTAGTGAAAAAGAAGGATAAAGATAACTTTAATTAATACTAAAACGTAAATTATATTTTGATTCGATTGTTAACTTTTACAAATTCACTATAAATTTCGAAGCGTGTGACCAACGCGGTTTTACAAAAATGTTATTGTTTTGATAAAAAATGACGTGCCATGAAGGTATCTGATAATAAACGTGGGCGGGGTTACAACAAAAGAAAAATTGGTTAGCACCGCATAACACAATACGGGTTGATATTTTGATTCGGGTGTAAAATTAAGTTTTCTAACAACCGATGTCTATTGTTTGTTTCTTAGTTTTTTTAGTTTAGTCACACTTCCTGGATATTTCGATAATTCATTGTTTGTTAAGCAAACAAATTGACAGTAATTGTCTCTTTTACCTGAGACTATTAAAAACCTTCCAACTAAAATTTAACGTGTAAAAATTAATTTGTTTTTGTATTACCGTTCAGTGATATAACGAGAATGGATTGTTCCTTGACATTAATCAAGAACTGTAGGTACGTATCTCAGCCTTTCCTGCGTGGTTCAGTGGAGGCTTTTAGGAAGTTTATCTTGCTAATGATGTTAAACGACGTAGCTCCACTCCACGTTATCACTAGCTGTCGCCTACGGTAGCCAATGCATATTTATTGGACTCGATAGTAAAAACCAGACTTTATATGCTGTAATTTAAGATTTAATTTGAATTGAAGATTGAATGATAGCGAAATAGTGGTAGCATTGTCTCGTCGGCTGTCCCTTTGTCGCCTTTCATATCTCAAAAGTAAATTAATTGACGGATTGCGGTAGCCATATTGATTACGGCCTTTTTGTGTGACATCCTACCTCTTTTGTCACGAAATTTATCTTGTAGATAGAAGGATACATCTTATTTTAAGTGAGAATAATGAATGATAATATTTGATAGCAATGGTACTCAGCTATTTAAAAAAAATAGTAAATGAAACTGTGCCCTATCGAATTTAAAAAAAACTACCGCCGACAAAACTAAGCCGAGATGGGTAGTAGCTGTATGTGAATCACAGCTATTGGTAATTTACCAATGAAAACCTAAGTCAAGCCACAGTTTACTTGCATTTTTGTTTAAAGTTTTATCTCGTACTTAGTGGAAGAGAAAAATATCGCAAGTAAATCAGATGTATTAAATCTAATTTTTTTAAACAAAAGAAGAAGCATTTTACCATTATTAAAACATTCTGAGTTGACACGAGTAGATTTACTTTTTTTAAGATAAACAATTGCTGATTTAAACGAAATTTATATATTTTTAAGAGAGTTGTTAGAATATGATCAAGCTTCTATGTATTAAAATTTAACGAAGCGAGGATGCTAACTGGTATGTTGACCGCTAATTGAGTGAAGGAAACACTGGGCAATATTCCAATTGAATATTTCGGGCACGGAGAACAAAGGCCGGCAACACGGCTGTCGGCCGCTTTAACGCCCTACTACAATAAATCCCGGAGGTCCGTCGCCACGGGGCTAATTACTCTGGATATCGGGTGATATACTGTCTACTTAGGACCTGTGATGTATGGTTGCACTCAAAGGTATGGACGCCGCGCGCCCGCGGCACGGATCCGATGCTACGATTATAATTATGCATGTTTAGGATAACTATCGATGGTATATCGGGAATCCAGTGCTTACGGAAGCAGTTAGAAAAATGACTTATACGATAAGACAGATTTATATTCTCACTCGCTCGGAAGCATGCATAGATAAGCCTACATTGACGTACATTTTCGTTATATACAGAAAAAGCTATGTTTTGGTATATTTATTAGGTTTTTGATGTGTTTATGATTATCTTATTTAGAAACATAAGTAGATGAAAGGTAAGTTTTAAGTGTTTTTAACACCTTCGTAAAAGTTGGAACCCCAAAGTGCTTATACAAAATAAAAAACTTGGCAGTGAAGTCAAAACTTTAATACTTTTTAGCCCGGATTTTTAGGCTAGCAGCTCCTCTTATATTGCAGATGTCCATGGACGGTAGCCATTTAACATAAGATGGGTTCTTCTGCTCTTGTGTGTTCTACTGTTATAAAAAAAACATACTCAAAACTACACATATTGTATTACTAAAACCATCATTACACTAAAACCAGTATATGTATCAGTTAGTATCGATAATATTATTAGAGATCAGGCAAGAACTTTTCCTGAGAGCAATTATGAGTTACAGTGTGTTGATTATGATCTCAGCGAGACTGTCATGTCTCAGAAGTAGACATCTAAGAGGGATCAGGAAAGCACCGACCTATCTCGGCGTGGATGAAGAAACCATTCATATAAATACAATCACATGTGAAATTATTATTGATAATTTTGTAACCATTTTTATTCTTACTTATTATTTCAAATAAAATGAAATTAATTAATTAGTCAAATAGAAGTAATGTAAAGTTGTATAATCTATTTTTTTAATGTGGGGTATATCTTTCAGAAAGTCATAAATCAACATTTTAATATTTTGCTTACAATTAGTGTGTAAAAAATATACGCTTCAGCTTGTAATATTCCACTGCTGGACATAGGCCTCTTTCTCCGCGTAGGAGAAGGATTAGAACTTAATCCACCGCGCTGCTCCAATGCGGGTTGGTGGATATATTTTCTACTATAAGTAACGACCGTTATCAGGTGTACATGATAACAACCAGGACCGACGGCTTAACGTGTTCTCTGAGGCACGGTGGAGAGATCCACAAGGACTGCACAAACACCCAGACCACGGCAAACATCTGTATGGCCACTACAAATGTTCATCATATGCAGGGATCGAACCCGCAACCGCTAGTGCAACAGCCACAAACCAGTACTGTGACCGTGCCGCAAACGCGTTGTAAAAATAGGTATATCTAGACTATACTTAATGAGTACTTAAATGAGTATTTTGCAATAAGTATAGTAATAAATAGCCTCTTTTGTAGAAACTGCATAAACATAATTACGTTATTACATTATAACACACATTTTAATTTAGCTAGATTTAATTTAAAACACCATTCTTCATTTTTTTAACCGACTTCCAAAAAAGGAGGAGGTTCTCAATTCGACTGTATTTTTTTTCTTTTATGTATGTTACATCAGAACTTTTGACCGGGTCGACCGATTTCGACAAATTTTGTTTCAATCGAAAGGTTGTGGTGTGTTAATTGGTCCCATTTAAATTTATTTGAGATCTAACAACTACTTTTCGAGTAATCTTTTAGAGTAATCTTTGATAACGCGTAGTTACTTGACTATTTTTTCGTCGATCTACGTTGTGTTACTCGTCGATGTAATTGAAGTCGGTTTTTTTTCGTTTGCGAGCAAACACAATTATTCTATGTATTTTCTCAATAATTTTAGCAATATGAATTGTAATGAAATACATTTTTCAACACATTTAATTATATAAAGAGAAATATCATCAACATAACATCTATCAGACAATAGAATATGAAATTGGTAGAATATCAAATTTTGTCTGTAACCAGACATAACCACAATAGAACAGATAAGATCAAAACTCAAGCTTCACTAGACAAATTGTGCTCATTGAAAAATGAAACGTGTTTACAAAACATGTCATTCCGAGAGAATTATATTAAAAAGTGTTTTGTACTGTGAAATTGATTCTAAAATTTTCTTTCAAAATGGTGTAAGGAATTACACGGTGGTTTAATATAATTTTTATCTTGCAATCTTGATTCATATTAAACTATTGATATTTGGTGGCCAATTTTTGAAAGATTTTGTTGTTATTGTTAAAGACTATGTTTTACTTAAAATTTTGAAAGGGTTAAATCTCTCTGACTATTGATTTTGGTTTGTTCATCATCACCATTTCAGCCTATCACAGTCCACTGCTGGACATAGGCCTCTACAAGTTCGCGTCAAAAATGGCGTGAACTCATTTGTTTTGCCCATAGTTACCATGCTGGGGAGGTGGGTTGGTGACCGCAGGGCTGGCTTTGTCCCACCAAAGACGCTGCTACGCATCTTCAGTCGGTGTATTTCAAAGCCAGCAGTTGGAAGGTTATGCCGCCATAGGTCGGCGTTTTAAGTTCCAAGGTGGTAGTGGAACTGTGTCGCCTCTTGCGACACCTACGGGAAGAGACGGGGTGGCTATATTCTTTACTACCGTAGCCATACAACAAGTTTGTAGTATTAAATGTACATAATTCTACGTTTTAATAAAATTTGCTAAAGACAAAACTTTTTATATATACATTTTTTTTCATATTACTTAATATTTGTGACAATTTGTTTTATACTTTTTTATTTATACCATTCATATATAGAGTACTATTAAAAAGCCTGTATCAATATTAATTTACGGTACGTTACAGCTAGAGTTCTTACATTTAGTACATTTTATTTTATTTTATTTGCATATCTTACAGCTTATAATAACTATAACTAATACAGAAAAGAAAATTAGAAAGCTAATAACAAGCAATAATATTTGACATTTTAACAAGAGCTCGAAGACAAAGTTATTGTTTATACATCAAAAATACTGTTACGTGTATTTCTTTTATTTTAATCTAACCTACATCTATAATAATGAATCGTTATTTGTGAGTATAATCAGCCGTCCTGGACAGATGTCAAAGGATTGGGTACGGCAAGGTGTCTGCTTGTCTCAGGTGCGGTTGTCGGCACAAGCTACGAAATTATCATTGTACTGCTAAGAAATGGCGTTCTTCTAAGATTTTATCTTATTTTATTATATTGAAGTGTTTGTATATGGGTTATATTTTGTTTTACATCAAAGATAAGTATTCCTTTTTTGCCATATTCAAAAAAGAAATTCAAAAAAAGTTAAAAAAAGACAAGAATAGTATTCATACAAAGAAAGTTTATGTACAGTGTACACCAGTAAAAAAAATGACTAAAAAATTATCAAACTGTCGTTTAGTAAACATATTTGTATACTTAGTTTTCAAGTAAGCAAAAAATAATATTTGTATTTTTAGAAGCCTGCACTTACATAGATAGTTTCACATCCGCTCCCTTCAGAAGTCGTTTTATATATTATGCGGAATATGCAAAACCAGCACAGCAAATATATCCTTAAGTTTTTTCATTAGAAACAATTTTGTAATAATTATAGTTTGTGTGGATAAATGAATTAATAGACGGACGGATGGATGTTTTCTTCATAGAAAACAATTGAGCTACTTTAGTTTTTACATTAATTTTATAATATGCATAGTTTAGTGTATGAAAAAGATTATATTTTGAAGAATTAATACTTCACATCTTCAAATAAATATAAAAAGGATAAGTAATAATTTTGTAAAATACATTTGGATATTTAGTTTTATTATTAACTAGCTCTGCCCGCGACTTCGTCGGCGTGGAACTTAACAATAAAGTTATTTCTCAGTTCACAGAGTTATAAAATAAATAAATTTCGAAAATGAAAGTAACCTAAGTTACTCCTTATTACATCAGCTATGAAAGAAGTGAGAGTCCCGTCACAATTAGTCCAGCCGTTTTAGAGATTAGCCGGAACAAACAAATAGACAGACAGACAAAAATTGCAAAAAAATGTTATTTTGGTATATGTACCGTGTATATATCCATATGCATTTATTAAAAAGTGGTTATTTTAATATTACAAACCGAAACTCTAATTTTATTTATTTGTATAGATATATAATGTATTTGAGTGAATCAACGGGAATATAAAATTATTTTAATTTACAAAATCCATCAATTCAATCGTAACAAATTATACTAAAGTTTCCTATTTAAAACGGAAGGAATGTATTAAACGCATAAGTAGATGATAATCGTTAGAGATGGGTGCTTTGCACAATAAATGTGAACGAAAGCTGCGAATCAAAGGATTTTTAAGCGAGTATAGATGGACAAACCGCTCTATTTTGTGCAAAAACTTCTATACACTTTCTATTTATATTTTTTTCCTTTGCATAACCCTTGCGTATTGGCTTTCATAAGGTTCGATTTGATAGAAAAAAACAGCGCATGCTATAGCAGATGCGCAACATTAAAAGCACTCATCATATACAAATTCGCAATTTTAGACAGAGTTAATGCAAAAAAAATCTATTCGTAGTTATTATACAAGAGAAATTGAACGGAAACTATAAAACTTTTTATGATAGTATAAGTTAAGTTAATCTTAAACCAGATTAAGTGAAGTGTTAAAATATTTTGTAAAAACATCTTAACTAAATATATAATTTGAATATTTTAGTATTTATTAAAGCGATCATCGAGAAGTCGTTAAGACCAATAATATTTACGTTTTCCCTAAACTTTTAATACCTTAATAACAGAACCGAAGTTCGGAACCCTGTCATAATTTAGACGTATATTAAAATTTTAAACCTTCCTATATCAAGAAATTTAAATGACAATGAAACGAACGTTAAGTAAACAAGTCACAGTCCAAATAGTTTATGGTGAGACGTTTACACTGGTGTTAACGAGGCTCCCCTCAATAAAAGTTTTGTGAACGAACATAAATCTTTTTCACTAGATCCAGAAAACGTTTCAATGATACAAATAAAATGTGTGATAATATTTAAGACATACTAAAATGATATATGTGTCGGAAATTTCCATTAAACTACGAATCTTAAAGATAAACTATCATTAATGAAAACTATTAAAAAGAAACCTCAACTTGAATGACTTTTTTTGGAGTTCCCTTGCGAAATTTATCTCTTGCGGTCAACGCCCTAATGTCTTTTCCTTGTTGAGTGGATATAACTATCTTGAAAACAAATGATATCTTAAGACTAATAGATGTAATGATGTGATATACGCAATAAAATAGATATTTTCGTATTTTTAAGCTATATGCTTCGATATGATGTTTATATGTATAACTTATTATGTAACAAAAATACAATTAGATATATAAGATTACGCAGTGAAAGTTTCGATATACAACATTAGGACTTAATAAAATCAATGCTATAAATGATTTGTAAGCCTATTACGAAGTCAACATAACTAATTTACTGTAGGTATTATTTTCAATTAAATTAATGTTTTAAAAGTATCTATCTTTTAATCGATTTCCGTTTAATAAGCTGATATATTCCAGCAAGTAAACGTTAAGTGCGTGTAAAATGTTTGTGTTGCTATCTAAAAATTTAAAATTTTAATGATTTTGAAGTGTAAAAATTGTGATAAAGGCTAGGTATCGTCGCAGCTTAAGTGGCCGATAAGGAAGAAAAGTTGTTTTTTTAATTAACACATAAAGGCAAGATATCTTAATCTCTTTGGCGCCAATTCCTGAGAGAGCTTACCCCTTGATAACAGTCTCGACGTCTTTATCAAATATAACCGTAGGGCATTCCTATAGAACGGGATTCGTTATGCAAAAAAATCAACCGGTTTCTTTGGTAATTAATGGTTTAAGGGTGTACTTTTTAATATAGACCACCCTTGTTCTATCGACTCAGCAAGCATACATTTTTAATAATTCCTTTTATATATATTATTGATTAATTGCTATTAGAAGATACTATAATTAAAATTAATTATGATTACCATTTAATAAGCTTTCTTATTTAATACATGTTTGTTAAGAAATTTATAAAATTATACTTACAATACATATTTTTACACTCCTATAAGTAAGTTTCGTGATAATCTGTAGCAAGAACAGTACCAATTTTTGCGATTGAATAGCGATTTTATTCATATTTTATTCTTGGAAATTAAAGCAGGGGTTTGTCATTGCCTCATGGAATCCTGGTGTCTTCTAGTGACTCGTAAAAGATACTAAAACCATTAAGTTCAGTTCAGGAATGTAATTAATCAAATAAATGTTTCATTATCCTATACCATTGGCTGGTGCTAAGACAAACTTATAATAGAAATTCTAAATGGAACTATCTTTAACTAAAAAGTATTATTTTGACACTCATTTTAATCAAAACGGATCAAATAATGAATATGAATGAACTATTAAAAATTACATTGATTACATTATTTTATGACTGAATTACTAATGAAACAAAAAAAAAATATATATACACAAAACAGTTACGTTTATAGAGAATCACAATTATGATACCTATAGAGGTTTAGTATAATCGAAAATGTCTAGATTCTCCTTAAAGATTAAAGCTGTATAATGATCTCAGTGCAACGTGGGAATCCGTTCTGGCAGCGATCGCCACACACTCAATAATAAATCACGAGAAATACAGCAGGAGATTTATGCCACGAGTAATTATGTATCACTGAATATGTAGAGACGGTGTGTGTAAAAATTATCAATTTTAAATTTAAGTGAGATTAAATTACGGTTTATTTATCATATTAATAGCATTATTTAATTAAATAAATTAATGAGGAATAATTAAATAATATCAATTTAAATAATTTCTTAATATTATAATGAAACTTTGTTTTATACTGTTTAGTAAGTTTTATATATATTTCTATCACATATTTGTAATTTTAAATGACATGTTAAAAATTATTTGTAGTAGTCATTCGTGTTTCCGATAGGCTCATAAAGTCTTTGATATATTACGGCAATTATAGAAAGGAAACAAGAAAATCATGAAGACAAAATCGCTAGCCAGCGGCTACAGTGCGGAGGGCCACTGTTTATTCCACATTTGGATATTTTTTGCTATAGTTTATGAGAAATGTACGCTATCCCAGAGATCTCGTTCCAGTGATTTATCGTCTGAGGCCGTCTAATCTGTGCCTCGAACACTTGTTAGTATTCAGAGCAGATTTGCATCTAATTAGGCGCATTAGAATTTTGTATTTTGTGATCTACCGTATCAAATCACCTGTACTTTGTGCGCCTATCATAAAAAGGATTGCTTACAGTCTTCATAAATTAGTTAATACGCTGTACGCACCCTTAATCATTTTTCAAATGAGGGTATACCAGCATATTTAAATCCTAATTAATAATTCAAAATAGCTTTATAACCATTAACATATGGTGTAATTATGTTTATTTAATTAACGAATTACATAAATAATAGTTTTAATCTGTTTTCTAATATTTCACAGAAGCAACATATAATGCAGTTCAGAACAAATTAACAATAGGTCCTCAGTTCCCATTGTAGTTTGAAAACACACACAGGCCTGTAAATTAAACGAGCAACGAATTTCATTTATTATGAACAGTTGATCCTGTAGGTAAGCATTGGTTATCTTTACAGCTTAATATTAAAATCTTTTTTTGATTTATTTTTAACTGACTTCAAAAAAGGAGGAGGTTCTCAACTCTGGTCTATGTATCAAATGTGTACGTGTAATATTACTTTTATATGTTAATTGAGGTCGGATGTTTTTCGTTTGAGAAAAAACATTATTAGCCCTTTCGATAAAGAAAATTGTTTTAAAAGAAAAATTTCATTCATTTATTTTGATTAATGATCTTCAATAATGCCAAAAATAATACAAAAGATTTCTACAACACCATATAAAAGATCGAGTAGAATGAGTATAATTAGAGAAGATACAAAACGGAATGAGAAACAAAATTTTATAAATATTGTGACAATATGCCGTCTAAATGGTTAGTTCTTACATTTTTTGTAACTTTTTTGATTAAAACTGTTAAGTTTTTTGTTTTCTCTGGTTACCAACAAACCAACAAAGAGTATTCTTTTGCAGCAATCAGTGTGTCTCAGTTGCTTGCCGTCGGCTACCACCAACCGCCCAGGAAGAGCAACTCAACGTGCGAATAAGAAATAAATTTTCTGGCAAGCGTAACAAAGGTAAAGCAAAAGGAAGCTTTCTACCCTTAGGCTCTTGGTTCATACTTCACGAAAATACTTTACGCTTTTTGAATCGAAGTTCATAGTGCTAGAAGAGTTTAATCTGATATTAATATAAATAAAAGTATTGAGGTTCAACAAAAGTATTGCGTAGCTTTTTTTGCTATTTTCATAAATTAATGTATAAATACACATAAATAAAGATACCGACTTCTGAATGCTATATATAGACAAAAAATATATTACATAATGTAAATAATATGTGTAATATATTAATAAAAAGTCGTAAGTCGATCGTAGCTAACATTAAACTGTATATAAATATTTTGTATAACTTAAACTAAGCTAATCATATCTACGGGTAAAATTATAATAAAATATTTGTAAAGGTATTTTAATATTAAAAAGAAGTCAAAATGTTACATGTACGAGTATATTCATTTAAACTATCAGAACAACTTGTGTCATAATCCATTTTATTAATTCTTACGAAAAAATCCTAATTGCTCACGATTTCTTTTAACTATTTGAAAACAGTTCTGCGTGATACCAATTAACAAAACTAGTTAACTAATAAATCAGTAGAGACTGAACACTGACCAATGTTCAGTGACACAGGTTTAGGTGGAAGCAATTTGTCTTACATCGATAGATACTGATCAGAAACATTCCTTTACACGTCCACACATCTATTGACCCCTGATACAAGACCACAACACAAGAACACAGTTTTGAGCGTTGTAAATTTAATGAGTGCAATATTAAAGGCAGTTTAGATTTTTCAACAGATTAAAACAAAAACAAAAAAAAATAACTTGAACTATTTAACATTACTTTTTAATGTACGTTAATAGTAGGTGCGCATACAATACAAATAACGACTTTATTTAATGGGTATTTTCAAACATACTTAAAAACGAAAAAAATCTATAAGAGCTTTATTTAAATTACATATATGCATATAAATCCTTTTTCAAATATATTTCTGAATTCGAAACATTTTTAAGGCATTATATTATCTATTATTGTACTAAAAAAAAACTTCAAAATTCAAAACACAATAGCAAAAATTACATTATAATGAATAAAAGAAAAACTATCACCATAAAGCAACAAGGAGGATCTACTTTCTACGACTTATTCCTTTCTATCTTTCTCAAGTATCGACTCAATAGTATCGTACATTTATACATAATTTCGAATAAGGTGTTAGTAGAATAACTCTAAAAGTGTTTCCCAAACAGCGATAAAAACCGATAAGGAGTTAAGCAAACATTGCGAGTACAATGAATGCGACATACTTTTTCATGTTCATTCAACTTTTGTATTCGAGGTGTTAAATTATTTACAAGATAAAATCTTCTTTTCAATAAGAAGCTCTCGGTGTTCTTTTTTACTGCAATGGTACAGCCAAGTAAAAAACATATTGTAATTAAATATGACGACTGTTAAAATTCGTAAGTCTTATGTGAAAATATTTTGATATATGTCTTTAATTTACAAATATAAGAATCACAAATGTTTTTAATTAAACTATCAGTTGAAAATAAAATTTTAACAATATTAAATAAAACGTAAGGTATTCATATAAATCTATTAATAATGACCTAGTTGGTTTCAAGTTAAAGATTTTCAAAGTATTGTCTACATATCTAATATGTCGGCGAAACACAAAGTTTATTACTATTGTAAGAAAATTATAAACTTGCCAAAAAAAAACTTTGCTACAAAATTATAATTATGTACAAAAAGGTTAAATATTTTAAACACTTTTGGAATATACACGTCAAATAATACGATTCGTAAAGTTGATCTCCCGTCCGCTAACGCCCGCGGACAAGAAGTAATGAGCACTTAAACACACATGAAATCGCTTCCAATATTTCTACATAATGGTTAACAAAATTGTTACATTGACGTTAATGATCGAGCCAACGAAAATCAACTCGGATACAATAATCATTTTCAATTGCAATAAACATCTTTACGACAAAGTTGAGTTGTCCAGGTGGTTACTAACGAAACATCAGAATCATCAAATCTTATAAATTGAGTGTTGAGACTGGATATTCTGTGCGTAGGAAAAATACAGAGGGATAATAACCAGGACATAATATTAATTTATCTCGTGTATTCTCAAGTCTAAGTCTTATATAATTTAAATATTGCCTCTGTTTTTTAATCGTAAGCAGGTCAACCGAAACTTATAAACACAAATCATGTCGCAAGAATAGTTTGCTTATTTGCATTTTAAAATATATTTTTATTAGTAATTTAGATATATTCCTTCTAATATGATATGTAGTAATTTAGAAACCGATAATTGGAAAACTTACTGACGTGCGTTGGTCGAGAAATATCGTATGACATTATTTTCTAAGAAATTACAATATAAAAGTAACTTTTCTAAGTACCAAACTAGAAAAAGCTGCTATAAAGGCAACAATTTTTATTTATTAACAAAATCTTTTATTTAACATTATATACTTTATGTTCAATGAAAATGTTTGTATATGAACTCACCGTCGCTGTCAATCTTTTTTGATTGTATTCAATAAAAGATATCACAAGAATTTGATTGTTCTTTTGTTTTTATTCATACAACAGACACATCTATCGTCAATAGGTTATGGACATACACATATATATGTGTAAAATTATACCAATATTAGTATGGTAATATTAATGGTGTGGTTAATAATAAATTATTATTGAAACGTCTGCAGTTAGCCAACTCAGTATCATTTCTATACGCTTACGCTTCAGCCTGTAACATCCCACTGCTGGGCATAGGCTTCTTTCCCCATTTAGGATGAGAAGCAAAACTTAATTCACCACGCTGCTCCAATGCGGGTTGGCGGATACCAATTACAATACTATTTCTATAACAGAAGATAATCAACTATAGCTGACACCCACATCATACCAACGCATGTAACAGAATACAATCATGCCAACACGCGTTACAGGACGTGACCATGCATAGTCACCTATCGCCACACTAAGTACGTTTGATATTTCAATGATTATTTAAATTTCATCCCCTATATGTATAATTATGTCAACTAATAAAATTGACATACCGCATGAATGACTATTTAAACAAAAATTCGTTACAATAACATTTATTTAAAAATTGTTTACACCTTTTTAACGTTACTCATACATTGCGTTGTAACATACAAGAAGGTTTCACATATGTGCGTTATTTTGAACATTTTTTTAAACGCTGAAGCTTGACAGCGTCGGTCACTGCGTAATGTTTATACATTAGTATTAGGAAGTGTAGATACAATATTTTTCATTTCCTGTTTGTAAAGAAGTAAAATTTTGGAGAGTAGTTTTTGCATTGTTCGCATACATCCGTGGGAGCGGCTACCTGGCCCCCGCGGCGCAGTAATTCCTTATAAATCGACATCGAGTGAGATATCCAGAGACGCGGCTCCTTTCCTGCTGCGAGGGGCGCGGGGTGCGGGCGCCGGCGAGCCGTAACAATGACGCACAATAGTACACTGATCTAGATTAGTGACGCGTATTGTGTCGCCAAAGGGTTGCGTCCTTTATGCGCTACACAAACGCTGCGCCCGCGCATAATGCGAATTACCCGCAAACATCTCGATACTGAATTCGCACGGATTCTATGAATTTCTAAAGAAAATAAATATAACTTTTGACAGCGGACCACGCATCGATTCTATCTTTATTTGTCATTGTAAATTCAAAATACAGATATGAAATAACAATAACCCTTTGATTGTAATATATTTTATAATATTCAATAGAATGTACGATGCTTTGAATAGCTTTCGTTTTTCTACTCCGAGGTGATGTTAGTAATTAATTTTCATTTGGAACATAACTAATAATCATACTTTCAACTTAATTAGAGGCTAAGACGCGATATAGTAGAGCCTAAAACAGAAATCTACTCTTTGAAATATTCTAATAGTTTCTAATGACTTGATTCTTATTAACATAAGACAACCAGCAATTAAGAGAATTTGGTGTGGTTAAAAGATGTTATAATTATTATTTACTTCCAGAACTTTTAAGGGCTAATCTTTTTTACATCAACCCTTCGCTTAAAACATTTTAGAATAGAGATTAAATAATAACCACATAAAAACAAATTTAAAAAGGGTTAAGGGTTTGCATCGTTAATATATAAATACAAAACAAATTCCTACATTCTAGGTTATTTTTTCAGCCTAAATCCAACATTGATAATAATCGAATGAAAGAATATAAACATTTTAAATCTTATTTTGTCGGTTGAAGCATAAAAACTCTCTAGGATAACTATTAAAAATACTAATATAAAAACGACTTGTCCTTTTAAGTCCAGTAAAAGAGCAGTCAAAATATTTTATGGATGAGAATGTTAACACTTTTGTCAAACGAGATCACCCACACTACACACAAAGGGTACCGATGTAAATCTTTGCTTTTATATGCCGCTAAAATCATTTCGATTGGTCCTTAAAAAATATAGATATGAACAAAACGCTAAATGCAATAAATTTCTTCAACCTGTTTCCCTAACCATTCATAGTTACACTAGATTAAAAAAAAATCTGTCCTACGTTTCGTATTAATTCAAAACTCCTGTCTATCGAATTTTTTATATACAACCTGACCGCTGTCATAGGCGATTGTAAAACGTAAGTTAAAAATTGTATAAATGGTCTCGGGCGCTGTCGTTTGAGCTCCTAAGGGTTGACAAAAATTGAGGTGATTTGTCTTACACGTTTAGATTTCATCTCAATTTTGAAGAATATTTTTTCGCACCTAATTGTAACACCTTTTTTCGATCGATCGACTTTTGTGACGTTTTTTATATATATATTTTTCTTATTAAACACATGAAAACTTTTTTGGGTTAAATTCGTAGTTTTATTGCAACTGGCATCAAAAGATATATGTTTGTATAGCTGGACATAAATTGACCCCTACTAAATCAAGGCTACACCATTCATCACTAGTGCGACACTTATTTATTAATGCTCACTTTTTGTCACTCTGAAAGCAGCCGAATGGTCGCCTATACATAAGAGTTAGCCGCTCAAAATATACTTTTGTTTTATTTATTTCTATTTAAATAACGCTGCGAGCTTTGTGGTGTCATCAGTATCAAATTAGATAAAACAATTAATATTTCATCCATCCTGATTCTCACCTTTGGTGGTACAGTATTTAGATACGGCTATCACATATTTCCATATAGCTTTTGGATTATTCCGATCCTTAAGAACACATTAAGGAATTGATAAGATGGTATAAAAAGTAAAAATGATTTAAATAAAGTGACTTTATCAAAACTGTACGGAGTGCAATGACGAGCAAAAAACTAGCGGAAGAGGATGGGACCTTCCAATATTAGTTTTATATCTGTCAGAAAAAACCTGACACATGAGAGCGATTGTCGATCGAAAGAAGAATAATGGGAACCCTTTAAAATGGAGAATTATTTACGAACCCTTTCGGTAAGTAGAGCACCTGATACGGAAGCCTTTCGCGCATTTCGTGGGAAATAATGTCTTCGTACATTTTGTCACGTTTCTTAGCAATTTTGTACAATTTGAGATAAACAATAATACTATTATTTTTATTGATGTTGAAAATTTAAATGTTTGTTTATATTCTTACTATTAAAATGTTTTTGCTATTGATGCATATCTAAATAAAAACACTGATTTAATCTATGGAATGCAGACAAAAATCTCTGGAAAAGGATTATAAATATGTCAAAAGAAAGATTAAATAAAAAAAATGCAAACTTAAAACTATTTAACTATTTTAAACTATCAAATATTGTAGTTTTTTCTATAGAAATTAATCCTATTTCAACTAAATATTTACTTACTGGATCATATATACCTATTTTTTTAAATATAAATAGGTTTTAGCTATTCTTAACAAAATTTCATTGTTTTAAGTATAAGAAAAATTAAAGATGCAGTCAGCACAAGTTCAAGACTTAACACTAGCCAGTCACGTCCTGAATATCACTAGTAACGAATAAAATGCTAACTCAGACTAATCAAAAATAGACTCAATCTCTCAGTAATAAAGATTAATTTTAACTGCATAATTTTTGAATCTATATCAGGCATGCCCGCATGGTAGTATAGTGCAGACACGCGTCAGCGCATTGTTGATAGTACTATCTTTACACTTGACTCCAAATGTAACCAACCTTACTTAGATAACACAGTTGATCAAGTAATATTATGTACAAATTTTAATTTATTTGTTTTTCATTGGTGTTAGAAATATCAGCATAATCAAATCCATCGCAACAAAAGTAGCGAGATGGCAATAATAACGTTTGCTGTGTATATTTTCATAATATTGTAAACATATTAATAAAATCAATTAGAAAAGAATGTCGTTTTTTTATTTTCGAATTAATCACTTGGTCACCAAAATTAAGTCACTAATATATATTTTATTACATTATCATCATCATTCTTATAACATTTTCCACATTGTGTACCATAAAACACATAAAAATAATCTAATTATGGTGTTAAAAGAAATTTAAACTATTTTCACATGAAAGTGATCTTATCGCTAAATAGCGGTTTCTTCCACAAAATATTCTCTCAAGTTTTAAAACTGTTGTTTAAAAAGTAAAAGTAACGCATAATTCATTATATACGCGGTTAAATAATATATTTGACAAATGTTTATCAATTTAGGATTAAAGGCAAAATAAGGTAATATTTTAGGTCTAAGTTTTTTTTTTTATAAATGCTTTTAAAGTTATTAATGTATATAGTTATGAGCAATAAGATATCTTGCATATCTTGAATATAGTGATTACTGTTGTACCTACCCGCGTACATTTTTTTTTTAATTTTGTTTGAATTTTAATACCAATATTTTAAAATGTAATTTTTAAAAAATCACTTCAAAATCAATATGACTAAATCTAACAATAATCTTACAGCCAAGAAAAAATTAATGAAATATAATTTTTAGAAATCATTTTATCCGTTAAAGAGTAAGAGCAACGTGTCTAGGGATTACTTGCATATAGGTCAAAAACATAACCTTCTATTTGGATTTCACCGCAGCCATATAAAAAAAGAATTCCATTAACCAAGCGTCAAACGGTCATATCATTAATTCATGAATCTAAATAATGATTTTGTCACCTCCACAAGTGCCTAATGTCACGGAAGCTATATAGAGCTTAATAATTTGATCGCTGTCATAACAACGGATACGGGCCATTTAAGCTTATTTCGCCTAATTGAATCCTAGAGAATTAAGCCTTCCCTACTTATAATCTCCTTTATGGGAATCACGCCGACGCCGACGTCTTATGGATCACATACTCAACTGTCTCCTTAAGTATTATATTTTTTATCTACAAATCAAGAGCGGGTTACAAAAGTGTGAATACGGGTCTTTAATGGTAAATGACGTCTATTAAAATAACAAAAATTAAAATGAATAGAATATTGAAAAATTCTCAATATCCGCATATAAATATTTTTATTTTACTTTATAATATATAAAAAACCTAAAACCTATTTCATATTGATGTCCCCTAGGTTTAAATTTTAAAGTTATAAGTTAAGCATAAAAAATAAAACCCGCGACCTTTGTTTTAATTAATAATTAGTCATGTTTTCAATTTGTCTACGTTTTCATCACTCCATAAAATAATTTAACACGTTAAGAGTTGTATGGTCACTGGTTATCTCTACGTTCCATGACAGATGACCGCACCGCTTGATACTGCAAAATACATACAGTAAACAATTTTAGTGCCGTCTTGTAATATGAAATATTGCAACGAAAGTTTTTTTTTTAAGTTTTTTTAATATTACCTTTGAAATATATGAAAATGACAACATTGTAAAATATGTTCGGTTATGAATATTTTAACGTCAAACAATTTGCATAGTATGAAATATTTACTTTTTTCAACTGTCATAGAAAATATATTTTCTACTACCTACATTATAAATTTTAGAATTGTAATATAAATACGTATATATAATAATAACTATATTAATTTGCATTTTTTTCTGCATATATTAATAGTATAAAATAGTTATTTTTGTAAAGTACGTGATTCTAAATCAAAAAAAGTTTTGTACTTGTAATTTTTATAAATATATAATAAGAAATTGCACAAATCAAATATATCGGTACATCAAAGCTTCGCTGTCATTTTAGAAATATTACTAAAACCCACAGAAGTGCTCTTATGTGGTTGAAATTACTTTTTCTAAAGTAATTTCTATATTGAAATAAACTTAAAAGTCTCCAAAGTGTTCTCATCCTTAAAAATAAATACTATTCAAAGAGTAACCGCAAATATCTAAAAAGCGAGGATGTACAAAAAAATTGTTGCAAATAGTAATAAGTGTGAGCTATTTGACGTTGTTCGTGCGGAAAAGATTCTCAAATTGCACATCACAAAATATCTTCCGATTACACAACTCGAGTATCTCTCGAGGGGTACGATTATTACTTTTTATGAAACAGTGAAAACTTCACTAAAAATTATTAATATTTCTCGTAGTTTCAAAGTATCGTATATCTCTAGCCATTCATAACGATGGTAGGTGTAATATAAAACTATGAGTTTGCGGTCAAGTGGTCACATTTACGGCTATAGATCTAATTATAAATCGTAATTAGATTTTGCAGCTTCCAGTCTTCAACAGATGCGTAAACACTTTTTTCATGTTTTCACTTTCTTAGTAATGCATTGTTATATCGTTCTAACAATATTAAAAAAAAAACTCGCATCGATTTTTACACACACCAAACTACAAATTGTAAGTTTATAATAACTTTTTACATTTTAATTTTATTAATCTATACAATCCTATTTTAAGCCTTACAGTTTCTTTAATTTCCACTCCTTCTCAAAACCGTTTGATTAATTATTGCTCATTATTATTTCAAACAGAAAATAAAAGTTAAAACTGATTTTCAACAACGTTTCATTTATCTAATTAATCATATTAATTATTTATTTGTTATTGACAACTCATTAATTAATTTACGCATATATTTAAATTAATGTTTTCAATTCAATTATGTAAATAGGAAACGTCAATAAAATTTTCATATATTACGTTTTCGCTGATAATTATGTGCATTAATAAAGAAAACTTTTTCAATTCGTTGTAACTTTTTGTGTCTGACCTCACGCACTATCACACGGTTCCCGCCGGCGGAGGAAGCCGGTATCCGACAATTATTTATATCGCTCGTTGTGGCCGTGCTTCGACTGTTTCGCTAGCCCACGGGTGTAGGTAACGATTTCGCACAACGTATCACAATAAATAAAATTTTAAATGTGAAAATAAAAAGTAAATAAATTGCTACATTTCTATTAATTTTTACGTTGTCTTACTTTAAGACAATATATGTAAATACTTATAAACGTTTTAAATTACTTACAGAGTGCTAGTATATGTACAATCTACATTATGAAACACGTATTTCGCGGTAACTTTTGTTTTTTTTTTTTCTATCTATAAATCGTAATCAACACCCATTTCATTAAAGCGATTAATAAAAGATTTCATTTTTAATCACGTACTTTGAATTATTTAAACGTAATTATTTAACAAGTCAACATCGCCTTTACAAATATTCGTTCGCTAAGAAGATAATTATAATATGCAACGAATGTTACTAACCAACGCTAATACAATAAATCTCGTAGGGAGACGAGACAGAGGCTATAAAGTATTTGCATAAACGGCGGTGCTTGTCTCGGACTGTCGTTTCATTATATTTATGCGGAACTACCACGGACATATCAATTTGAAATTGGAACATCGTTCGATAAAATTTACATTTACTCCAAATATATATATATATATTGAATAACATTTTTAATCATCTACATATTAGTGTCAACTTCGTTAATAGCACTTATTTCAATAGAATATAATGGAAAGTAAAAAGCAAGAGCCTATTCAAGGACATAAAACAACAATAACTATATTAGGACTCGAGAAGTGAAGAACAAGAAAACAATAGCAAACTTCAACAACCTTATTAAGAAAGCAACTGATTGAATTGATTACATCGATGGCTTTTAATATTATTTTTTTTTTAATTAATTGGTTGATGTTTATATAGATAAGTAAAATATAATAAGGTGTATAAATAGAATCCGTAATAAGTATCGATACTCTGATATATTGCTTTGACATTATACGCACTGGTAACATAAAAACAACTCTAAGAGACTGTGTACTTAAGAGGTGCAGAAAAACACAAATGGTGGTATTAAGTACAGTAGTAATCCGCCTGTAGCTTGAGTTTATCGTTTATATTTCGCAAAAATCACGAACGGAACAAAGCTCACGTGCTCGTAGTAATAAGATTACAAATACAAAATGAAACGAATTCGACACAATTTAATAGTTTCCGGAGTTTACCTAAACGATTTTGTTATTCACGATTTTTTGTTTGATAACCAACAAACTGGAAGTATAGAAATCTAAAAATAAATCAATAAATTTCACTTTTATAAACTAATCTTTATATCTTTATTGAGAAACACGCTTTATATTTTACTTTCAAACTAAGTGATAAAAAACAAAATCGCCTTTACGAATTTCATTTCTAATTACGATCGTTAATTTTCTTTTCTATCACAATATTAACCATAATCGTAAACTTAAAACAGTGATATCGAACAATTTAAATATATACACACGGTTTAATTAGACTGCAAGCATATAAAAATAACCTCATGAACAAAATGACGAAATACATTTAAGCACATCAATTTAGGTATTGTTTTCGTATTCTTCATAATAATCTACCAAACAAAAACGAACAATGAGAGTTTTAAAATTCGAACTTTTAAGTTAACATATTTAAAAAAATATAAATAGATATATAATAATATCATCTCTTGCCTACGAAGTATACACAAATATGTTATATTAAAGATCATACGAATAATTATGATGAAGTGCCTCGCATTTTAAAACACTATGTCGTGGACTTGAATAAAGGATGGTGGTAGATATAATTCGATGCGAACTTATTTTGTCGCTTTATCTGGTGCGCTTTATTTGCACATGTAAATGCATTTAGCTCCCACCTCCTTATCTCGCAGAACACCATTAATCTTGTATAACAATGTCCCGCGGTGTAACATCTACGACTTAATCAACAATTCTTTGGTGTAATTTCAGCACAATTTCGGCGTCTGCGTTGATAACGATATCGGCCCAAAACTATAAAGACAAAAAGATTTATATCGCGTTTTAATCGAGCCGCTTCCGAGGTTAATTTAAAATATCAACGGCTTACTATTTCTTTATTTGGAAACTTATCTTTTGCGAATGAAAAAGATAATAAAAAGCATTGTAAGTTTTTCGATATTCTCAGGATGCAGTTGTTTTGATAAATTCGAACAAGCAACCAGTATTTGTTAGTATATCTTTAGTATATTATGCCATCCTTAATTACTAGGATGTATATAACCTGCCTTTTGCATAAAACCCTTATTTTTTTAAATAAAGTTTTACATGTTACAATATCAGTGAACATGCAAATCACAATTTTATAATTATTTATTAGAATTTCTTCTCAACTTTTAACTTATAAAATTTTATTTTTTCTTTTTGATAACGCGCGTAGGTATACAAACCCCATACTATAACCAAAATGTTCATTATAACTGAGTACCTGTTACCGACGTGTTATTAATATCAAAATAGCTGAACTTACATTACACATGCTCTTTTATTGTAGTCATTGATTAGGAAATGGAGAAACCTGAACGAAAATAATGTGAACACCAATCATCTGGATTAAAACGGTCGGCTGGTATTATTTTATATTTACAACACTACAGTTCGAAAGCAGTGACGCAATCAAAATATATGACTTATTATGATTCGAAATTTTTAATTTAAAAACTTCCGGCAAATTAATACCATACCAATAAACCTTGAGCTTACATTTCATCAGTTTTAATTACTAAAAGGCACTTCAAATCAAATACGAGTTACAAGAAATTAATTAGGACACGTCCATAACAAACAACTTGTTACAGTTGTGGTTATCGTACTTGTAAATGTAAGCTTTAACCGCAGTTTATCTCAAATTTTTATCTCCTTGTCGAATACTTTCACTTGTATTTATAATTATACATCTTCGTTAATATAAAACTAGAAAAAAAACTATAAACTTTCTGCTCAACTAAAAAAGTGCTTTCAATTAAAATATATCTCACTAGAACAACAAAAATAAGCTATCCATTGACTATCACTTTTATCTTAAGATGATTTACATAAAAAATATATATATAAGGGAAGCAAAAATGAAAATGGTAACATATTTTTAAATTATTTATTTTTAATTATATTACAATTTTCTATTATACTATTCTACTTTCTATATACTTTTATATTTCCTATAATATTTCACAGCCAAAAACTATTTATACATTTTTTTTACAAACACTATAATTTCTTTAAATTTTTATTTTGTAATGACTAGGTACACACTATATTTGCATAATACAAAAATTCTCCTACTTTTGTTGCCACCATGTAATTGCGTCTAGTAGCTCGTTATCATCCACAGTAGCTACTTCAGAAAAGTGGCTATTTTGATAGCAATCATTGTTTGCCGAAACACTCGAAGAGATACCCGATGAACATTCCGAGTTTGTAGGCGAAGGTACCGATTCGGAGTAAGGTGACATTCTTCCGCCGAAAATTCCTTCATCGACTTCATTGTGAAGAGACTTATCCATTGCAATTTTACTTTCTTGTATAATGCCTATAGCGGCATCGCTCTCTTCAATTAAACTCTCCAGGTATCTTATGTACTCGACGACCATACGTAAAGTATCGACTTTGCTAAGTTTCTTACCGGAACCTCGACGTGAGCCACCGGACAGAGCGTTTACGATCGCCGCCGGCAATCTTTTTCTTAATGCGTTAAATCCGTCGTTTACTTGCTTCACACGGTTCCTTTCGCGAGCGTTCCTTCTTGCTATTGATGCCGCTTGTGCTCCACTATAATTATACTTATATGTATACTTCTTGCTTGTACAATCCATGTCCAAGTTTTCCTTAGTATTCGGTGCAATTGGAGTAAACTTTGGTAACTCGTTCTTGTAATGTGACAAATGAGAAACGTTATAATTCTTGCTTTGAAGCATGACGTGTTTACGGTAACAATGTTAGAAAAACCTTTATCGCTCTCGACTACGAGATAATGAATGAGGGCGAAGGGCTTTTGCGGCTATTTATATAGCTTACTTGAACAAAAAAAAAATGAATAGGGAACACTCCCACCCTTATCCTTTTTTGTTTGGTTCGTACCTGGATTATAATTTTTTCGAAAAGTGAGCGAGTATCCCGGGATTTGTACACGTGCCGTTGAATGCACATTATTTATAATGTAATATTTGAGAAATATTTTATTAGTTATTTTGTCAATTCGTATCGAAATTGGTATCTAGAGAAAATACTAAAATAAAAGGACAAAGTTTTATCAGATAAGTTTTTAAACATTTATCCAAAGGAATATACCAATTATTTATGGTATAGTTTCAAGATTTCCAGATATAACATAAAATAGAAGAACTCGTTTCTCCTTGGAAAGTTCTGAATCTATACGCATTTTATTACAGATAACTAAAAATAACGCCTCGTTTAGAAAGAAGTAATCAATATAAAAAGGGAAATATTATCAATTTCCACAAAAAAATTACATATAATACAACAAATGGTTTAAAATAAGGTTGGTAACAATAAAAATAATATAATTCATGAATTATTATTATTGAAATTTTATTGTTTAATATTAGATTTATTGAAGAACTATAAATAATAATAATTTGTTATATTTATAAAAAACGGTTTCGTTACAATTGCACTAGAAAGAACTGTGTTTCCTGAGCAGTATATCAAAATGAAACAAACATGAGTTGTTGAGGTAATCTCCAGAATGAAAACTGTACAAAGTGTATCTATTTTCGTGCAGATTTTTTTAGAGAAATTGTTAAATTTTGAAAACGTATTACTTGAAATCAGTTTTAATTATAATTATTAATTACTTTTATATCACTTTTATTTCATATAAAACTTTTAAATTAAAGACAATAATAAACAGTATCTTAATTACTTAAATAAACTTTTATAGATTTCAACAAAGAAAATCTTAAAGGTATGCTATTAAATAATAATTCACTTCTTTTTTCATTAAATTCTCTTTAAATCAAGTGTAATTCTTACAATGGTAAACATATAACAACGCAATGGAAAATTTATTACGGTTCTAAAACGAAACAATATATATTTTATGGTATTTATGCCAATGACAAAAACCAAAACCAATGGTGATACCTATGTTACCCCAAGATTTTACAATTCACATTCAACTTTATTCTATAATAATTAAAGTTTAGATTGCTACTATAGTTCATAGTACTAATTTCTGCGAGCTCTTTGGGCGGCATACCTTCAGTGAATTTTCTGAAACGGTTACGTTAATTTAGAACTAAAAGTGTCAGTATTTTTGCTCTCGAATCGACAATAGCCTACTATTGTCACTGTTATTGTGCTATAAAAAGATTACAAGAGGAATGTGGGCCAGCCATTGAGACAACGAAGAATGAAATGCTTAGAAGCCTTCAATCATTCCCATTGAAGTAGGCGCTTAACTTGAGTTTAATAGACTACGTGTCGCCTCGACAAGTAATTCATATTTAATTTTGTTCCATTGATTCTCTTTGGTCTACCTCTTTTTTCGGTCTTTTATATTCTTGTAATGGAATAAATTATACTTCTTAAATCTTCCATTTTTATGGCTAAAACTTTTGTTGAAATATTATCAGTAAATTAATATATTTTAACTGTCAATATCATTTTAATATTTTGTACTAAGCATGATTTTATAAATAGATATACTAGGATTCAATTTTAGATTTTACCATTGAAATAAAAACTAAGACAACAAAAAATATTGTGACTCGTCTATAGAAAAAATTCATAAACATACTAACGAACGATATTTTATTACAAGCACTTAATTAAAAGTAAGTTAAGGCTTCATTTCTTATTAAAGATCTTGGCCTTTTAAGAAGTTGTTAAGAATCTTCTCATCACATTATGCGATTATTATTTTTATGTGAAATAATTAAAGAAGCTTTAAAAACTATAAAAGTCTTGTGTAATAAACTTTTGCGAACTATTAATACGATATAGATATGAACCGCTTTTTTTAGCAGTGGAAGAAAATGCATAGAAGATAATGTGTCCCTTGAGTCATATAACTTCGCGCATCGCTTCTGAATAAACGCTACACCCATCCATCATTTACCTAGGCTTCTTCTTGCAATAAGAAAAAGTTAAATATAAAAATTGTGGGAGTGATACAGTCAAGTACAAAATGAACACAAAAGCACCACGGGCGTGCACACAATGCGATCGTCAAATAACATTTAGCCAGCCCACACCTTAGAAAATCGCAAAATAGAGACATCACCAGACAAAGCGTTATAAAGGAGCAAACGGGACCATCACCGATAATTACAACCTTTATAAAATATACTTAAATGCGATCGTATGACATGCGTAACAATGATATTAAAGAAGGCCCTTCAAGCGAATCTGTAACACTATGATTGAGCACCAAACATTTTTTAATTTAAAAATAAATATAAAAGTATGTGTATTTTATATAATATATTGATAGGTAAAAAGCAAGCTATAAAAGTACATATTGATATATTTATTACTTGTTCATTTGTAATATAGGACTCCTGCCTCGATAAAGACACTAAAGTTATCTAAAATGCTATTCTATACAATCAATATTGTCTCTATTTAAGGGAAAAAAATTCTTCAAGTCTATCTTGAGCGTATTCACAATTGGATCGTTGATAAATACGAGAAAAACGTTGGCATATTCTACTTTAGCATTGATATTTAGTGCAGTTAACCGAATAAATACCGAGTATCGTATTGAATCTACATATAAGTGGGCAGTGCTCTCGCAATAAACTCATTGGGCGGATTATAGACAAGTACCGATCGCTTGACAGTTCCATTACCCAGGCAATGCGTAACTAATATTTATACACAGTATATACAATCCTCGCAAATTTGCGGCGCGGTGGTCTGCGTGTATTGGATAAGTCTTTGATCGATAAAGTCGTTGTTTAATTACTAAACTGGAACTGAAACGACTTTCAAAGATACCGCACCGTGTCCTCGCGAGCCTCCTTTGTACGTTATTATTGATCTAGGAACTAACAACGTTATTAACGTATGATAATATGTACCGATCGTAAATCTGGTTTTTATTAGTTGGAAGTAACATAAGAATCTGATAAAGTTATTAATACTTATTAAAGGTGAATGCCTAGCTTAAGAATAATGATGAAAATATCGTCGGGTGCTATATGCAAAAATGAAGAGTACTATTTATTTGTCTTAACCAGATAGTTTTACTTTTGTTTAATCTTTTCTTTTTGCATCAAACAGATTGTTTATTTTGAAAACTATAGGTTTCTACTTATTGTAATCTACAATAGCATCTGAAGACTGAAGAATAAAAGGGGAATACAACACAGTAATACAAATTACAAAAAAAAAATAATTACTAATATACCTACATACATATATAAGTCAATCTATTTCATTGATTTTATTTGCAATAAGTACGAGGACGTATCGACAGCGAATAGGCAAATAAAATATCTAATATCGACTATTTATTAGTATTTGCATAGTTTGGCACAAGCCATATGAGTAGATCAAAGATACACACCTTGCCGGCATGTGTGCAATCCTTTCGCATCTGCCGATCTTGCACTGATTTTTATTTATGAATAATATGACGAATTATGGCTGGCCTTTTATTTGAGCTACCACCTTTCCGGATGTACTTCGGCAGCGGATGTTTCTATCATACAATGTTGCGAAACTATTTTGCTGAGTAATTGTATACCCGAAATTTCTAATAATTTTTTAAATGAGACGAAAATATACCATATATAGACACAGTTTATTTAAAGATATAAGAAGTGAAAAAATATGTTGTTACATTACTTATATAAATATGAAAATTATTTCAAATATCTTCAGTTTTCTTTTATTACTACGTGATCACAATCAATAAAATATCTAAGAAAAATGAAATATAAAAAAAAATTGTCGTTGAATTCTTAAATATCTAACACAAAAAATACAATTTACAACAATCAATCTTACGGTCCAAGAAGATGAAAGACATGAAGTTTGCTTAAAATAAACACAACCAAATATGACTTTATCCGCTTACAATAGTCACACACTGCAAAAAACTGGCCGCGATTAAATTACGAGTACTATTGAAATACCTATCAATCCTCTACGCTTCCATTTAATAGTGTATTTTAATAGAATTATTCGCATGACAGTGCTCTAAGAATCGCATTGTTGCGCAACATCGGTCCCCTATTGATATACAAGCTTTTTAGTGGTCGTATCCCATTGTGATCGCCTCCTCGAATTAATGGCTTAAAGTATTTTTTCAATGGTATCCTAGTAGCACGCGACATGGTACATTTTACTTATATTAAACTTTTAACATCTTAGCTACTAAAGTTGCTCGTATTAAGTATACACTCCTTAAAAATTAGACTTATTTAGTTTGTCTTAACCTATATTTAGTCTCCGCGAGTCCAGTTGGTCTTTAACGATTAGTATTTTTTAAACTATTTACACCAGCAACTTGAAAGTTTTGGTCACTTCCTAGCTGGTTATCAACCACCTCTATGATATCAGCACAGTGGAAGTAATCAGACATGTTGTACAGTAGCATTTGGGGTCTTTGCGACCCCAAATGAGTATAGTTCAAATTTAGCTTGGTATATTTTTTGACGTTTCCTGGTTTTATTTTATAAATTTGTATAGAGTAAAACTGTTTACACATTGTATACAGTTATATTCTCATAAAATGACAAAAAATTCAATATTTTCATGTCTATTAGCGATCGTAAATAAAATAAGTTTGCGAACAAGGGGGTGCTTTGTTTACCGTGACAAACGGGGATGGGGTGTCTAAGAAAATGTGACGTTCGTATTACGTTTTATTTATTTTTATCATAACTTGACTATTGTGACGTCATATTTGTTAGAGGTAATAATGAAAGTGTGACAGCTTCGCAAAGTGGAATGAAAAAAAGGGGTTCAAAATAGTAAAATTTTGCGTAACGTATTCAGAGGACGGCCCCTTATATTGTTTTATTTATTCATAACCATACTATGTATATCATTATGCATTTGATTATTTGTTTTTTTTATGACGGTATATTATGAAACTTGTCTTTCAAAAGCCATTTTTACAAGAATCTAGTAAAAGCACGTAAATTAGAACGCTTAGTGCAGTCTGATTAAGGGTCCTCTGATGGTGAAGTTCCAGGCCCAACAACACCAAACAGCGATTTGCAAACAATGAAACGAGGAAGATGTCACATCTGCCCACAAGATTGCAGTTGAAAAACGATCTGAAAGTGTTATAAATATGCTAAATCTATCTGTGGTGACTACTCGAAGAAAATTTTTGATAAATTTTTATCAATTTTCTACTTCCGATAGCTTTGTTTTGTGTAATATTGAAAATGTACCTTTAATGTTGTTTACTATTTACTAGTATTATTATGCGCTTCAGTCTGTAATATCCGACTGCTGGGCTTAGGCCTATTTTCCCATGTAGGAGAAAGATTAGAGCTTAATCCACCACGCTAATCCAATGCGGGTTGGCGAATATATTTTCTACTATAAGTAACGATGGCTATCAGGTGTACGTGTATATGATAACAACCGGAACCGATGGCTTAACGTGCTCTCTGAGACACGGTGGGGAAACCCACAAGGACAGCACACACACCCAGACCACGGCAAACATCAGTTTGGCCAATACAAATGTTTGTCATCTGTGGAGATCGAACTCGCAAACGCCAGCGCAACAGCCACAAACCAGTGCTGTGACCGTTGCGCCAACGCGTCATCAATATTATTCTAGTCAAGTATTATTATAGCAAAAATGGCGTGAGCTCATGTTTGTTGTCTATAGTTACCACGCTGGGCAGGCGGGTTGGTGACTGCAGAGCTGGCTTTGTTGAACCGAAGACGTTGCTGCCCGTCTTTGACCTGTATATTTCAAAGCCAGCAGTGGGATGATTATCCCGCTATCAGTCGGCTTTTTAAGTTCTAAGGTAGTTTTTAAGTAGTAGTAGTCAAGGTAGGTTTCGTATAGTTTTTATTTACTGCCATTATTTTGGAGTAAACGACCTCGCGCGACCACCAATATTAGTTTTTTTACGCGCCTAACTACAGGTTAATAAAATTTATGTAATTTTTAATGTATTTAAGGCACTACTAGTTATCTAATTCTGAGATAGACAAACTTATGCCTATGTTTTTAATTTTTTATTTAGACAACACGTGAGTAATAAGTTTTATTTAAATTGTGTAATTTTAAAATCAAATTACAGTTTAAGTCTATCAACTTTCCGTCATCCAAGACGCACCCCGGAGCGAAACGCAAATTGAAATAAAATTTAAGAAGCCTATAAAATGAAAGGTAACAACAGGAAATAGAGACGACTTAATAAGACGTCATCTGTGACCATATTAAAGATTCTGTGAGAACTATTCTTTTTTATGACACAGAAATAAAATAAATTTAATTGAAAACGTAGTTCATTAAACGACTATTTAAATATTTATTTTACGATTACATTTAAAATTAATGATAGAAAATGTCATATTTAATATAAATATATACCTACTGGTGTATTAGTATTACTATATACTCGTACTGTTATCATTATTAATAACTATAATTCAGTTGTTACTACAATAAATTGTATTAAGGGCTCACACTAATAAACTATGCACATTGTATGGTATTCGTAGTGTCTGTAGTTGTCCTAATTTTTAAATACCTGATATGGTAAAGTGGTTAAGTCCATACTGTTACTACCGCCTATAAATAATAATGCAGGGTAATAGAATAAGTTCCGACTCCCGTGTATAAAATTATGAAGACCCTCGCTTAAAAACATTCTTAATTCTACCAAAAATTGCTTTTGGCATCTCAAGTGCCACTTTCTGAATAAACTTGATTGTGTTTAATAAACCAGTACTTGTGATAAAGAGTTTTTCACTATAGAGTTTTAATCAGCAAGTTGAAGTTGCAGTAGGTAAGTCACATGTGTTGCAAAATCGATGGTCATAGCATATGGTATACGGTATACAGCGTGTGGTATACAATATACCACTGTATATGAGCAAGATCGTCAGCATTTGGTGCGAACTTGGAGAGGCTTATGTGCAACAATGGACTGCAATAAACTGAAACAAGTAATTTATTAATATATAAATAAATACAATTTCCTCATACTTTATAATTGTGTTTGCTCGCAAACGAAAAAAAAACCGACTTCAATTACATCGACGAGTAATACAACGTAGATCGACTAAAAAATAGTCAAGTAACCACGCGTTATCAAAGATTACTCAAAAAGTAGTTATCAGATCTCGATAAAATTTATATGTGACCACATGATAAACATTAACTTTCGATTAAATTAAAAATTAACAAAATCGGTACACCCAGTAAAAAGTTATTGCGGATTTTCGAGAGTTTCCCTCGATTTCTCTGGGATCCCATCATCAGATCCTAGTTTCCTTATCATGGTACCAAACTGAGGATATCCCCTTTCCAACAAAAAAAGAATGATCAAAATCGGTACATCCAGTAGAAAGTTATTGCGAATTTTCGAGAGTTTCCCTCGATTTCTCTGAGATCCCATCATCAGATCCTAGTTTCGTTATCATGATACCAAACTAGGGATATCCTCTTTCTAACAAAAAAAGAATTATCAAAATCGGTACATCCAGTAGAAAGTTATGTGGTATAATACAACGTAGGTCGACGAAAAAAGCGTCAAGTAAAAACGCATTATTAGATATAACTCGAAAAGTAGTTGTTAGATCTCAAATAAATTTAAATGGGACCAATTGGCACACAGTCAAAAGTTCTGATGTAACATACACATAAAAAAAAATATACAGTCGAATTGAGAACCTCCTCCTTTTTTGGAAGTCGGTTAATAATAGGAAACAAAAGGTTTGACCCACTAATCGAACCTTTACAGGTTATACATTACCACATATTTAATCAGAACGTGCTGAGTTAAAAAGATATTTTCAACGATTTAGTAACTTCATGAAATATAAAACATGTCGTTTAACTGACCTTAACTGACCTTCTGGTTAAGGACTCTCATTAGGGATACTATAATTATACTTATAATGTCATATTAAGTATTATACCTACTATTTAGACTCATTACTTTGTTTTTATTCAATTAAATGATTATAAAACTTTGCTAGAAGCGTATTTATATGGACTGTTTATGAATATTTAATATTATTAGTAATAAACGTTAAAAATATTTTAGCCATAATAGTTTAATTACGTTATTTTATACGTACTTAATGCTTAATTTTACGATGAAATCACTAAAAGAAATTTTTATTACTTAAAAATAAGTATATAAAAGTATGGAGGAGCTTTCAGCACGTTGAATTCTTTTTTTACGTTCGTTCGTATCGCTTCATGTGGTAAACTTAAACTTGTTGCTTGTACATACATAATTATGTTATGTATTCACAATTAAAGAACAAAAATTTGAAATGAATATCAATGATGTTGACGTACATTTATGATAATATTCCAAACGCGAAGTTAACAATTACAATGAAATCTATCTCGTTATTTGAAATCAATGAAAATAAGGTGACTTTTTACTTAGCAAAGAAAATGATTGTCATAGAATTATTTTAAATACAATTACACCTTTCTAGTGTTTATTAATAAAAAAATACGGAAAGCGCTTACTTTTACACCTCTATACTTTTATAACAATGCATTAATATAACACTTTTATATAGTATACACATAAGACTATAATTTAAATATGATTTGAAGTTTTTTTTACTACTATTATGTGAAATTTTCCGTTGATAAAATATTATGTTGGACGTCAACCTTTTTGATATACGGCTGATAGCAAAATAACGCGACCACTTGACGAAATAAGGTTTTTTTTTATCGTGCCAGGAAACTAAAAGCTTGAATTCTGAAAATTTTTTCAATTATTTACAATAAATATTTTTACATTGCTATCATAGTAATATAGTATCAGAGCCGTATGTGATTATCTGCAAGAACCAAATCAACTAATCAAAATTATTATTGTTGCACGGTTGATCATTATTTCCTAAACATACTACTAGATGGCGCTGCTAGATATAGACTGCAAACAAGTTTTAAAGAAGTGCGTGGAGGCGTACATATTTGGATTTTAAAAATATACATTTTTACGCAATATATAAATATTTAGAAAGAGGTGGTAGCTTCACTTTTAAAAATATTAAAAAAAATTATATAAAATTACGATTCAAAGGCGCTTTTTAAGCCTATTTGAATTAAGCTATTTTTGATTATGGTTTTGATTGTATTAAGTATTATAATGTTTAATATTCGTTTCAATTGGTGTGTATCGTGTTGTATAATTTTTATTTAAAACCTGCCTCGTATTTACTCGCGGGTTTTAATAATCGTCAGATATGTTGCTATTTATGATTATTTTTCTATTCATCATTCATCATTACAGCCTATCACAGTCCACTGCTGGACATAGGCCTCCATAAGTTTACGCCAAAAATAGCGTGAACTCATGTGTTTTGCCCATAGTCACCACGCTGGGCAGGCGGGTTGGTGACCGCTGTGCTGGCTTTGTCGCACCGAAGACGATGCTGCCCGTCTTCGGCCTGTGTATTTCAAAGCTAGCAGTTGGATGGTTATCCCGCCACCGGTCGGCTTTTTAAGTTCCAATGTGGTAGTGGGACTGTGTTATCCCTTAGTCGCCTCTTACGACACCCACGGGAAGAGAGGGGGTGGCTAAATTCTTTAGTACCGTAGCCACACAGTATTTTCTTTTGCTGTGCTCTTATATAGATTTTTTTTAAAAGCAAAGAAACACCTTAGCTTCATCGATATTGTTCATAATAAATAACTTCTTCGCTCTCTTCAGTGCTGACGTAATAACCAATTTTATTTAAAAATACTATACCATTTGTCAAAATACAATATTATTTTTTGGTATTGGTCTTTAATTAGATATAAATAACAAGTTATTTGCAATATTTGGAAATTTCCCTAACCTTTCTAACTGAATCAATTATAAACCTGCAAAAAGGCTACAAATAAAAAGAAATACACTAATGATTATGTATATTTACAGCTAAACAATCATATTAAAATAACTTTGCTACTTACCCGGTGGCCTAAAAATTTATAAATAGCATTAATAAAATTAGATACACTAATGGTAATTAAATGAAACCTCACGAGAATCAACAACAAAAAAGGTAAATGAAATAGACTCAGTGATTTACCGTGACAATTTATTACTTGAAGCCTCCAAGTCGTACGCAATTAAGGGCTACCACTCAAACATGCACACTCTTATATTCTATTACTAGAAGTTCCATAAAAAAGTTTAAAAAGAACAACGTCAACAAAAATAAAGTATTCTCAAAATATATGTATTTCTGCAAAATCTTTAACATCATTCTAGACTCTAATATATGGTAGTAATACAGTATAAACAGCTTTAAATCAGACATTCATATTACTATGTTGCTGCATTTTTTATTTCAGTATCTTGACTTCGAATTGCAGGAATATTATTGATAAAAAATACAAAGAAAAAAATAAAAAATATAGTAAATATGTATGTACAAATATTATTTTTTATGTATTCAGTTGTTTCATTAGCATTAGATTACTTCTAATAAATCCTTTACTAAGGAACTTTGAAACCGATAAAATAAATAGACTATATAAGCACATCTGATTGTAATAAAATCGATGCAATATTACGCAATTTAAATAGATTTATATAAAATTGAAAAATGTTACACTCCTGTATCGCCGCCCTAATCATTTAAATGCGGTTAAAGCGCATGCGGCTTCCTCTCTTGTGACACTTATATAACTGATATAACTAAAATACTCACGCATTTAAGATATCGCTGACTTCTAAATATCATTAATCCGCATGTAAGTACTTAATGTATTTTTAATAGTTTGCCCGCTACTGATAAATGAAAATTACTTTTATATTCTTTATATCACCGTTAATGTAAAAGCTATAAAAATAAAAATCTATGCCAGTCTGCACTGAGACATTCTTTTGTAGCTCTAACTATATTAACAATAGTTTCATAATATGCGTTAAAAAATTATCACGTATTAAAATAGTAACTACTAACAAAGTTTCTCTTTGTTATTCTTAATATAATCTGCACTCTAAATCGGTGATACGACGATATTTACCTACCATATAATTACGATTTCTACGCGTTGCTCAGTGAAATACGGTAGAGCAAACGCATATCAAAAATGATTTTTTTGCACTTTATAAATAGGGCTATGATATTATTTGATAGTTCGAAAATCAAACTTTGATGTTCTTTAATGTACTATATATTGTTTTTAGTGTACGTAGTTGTTTTCATGTAGCGAAAATAAACGTTTTTGTAATTGGCAAATTTAAAGTTCTTCAATTACAACTGTCAAAGTGAACTTGTTTTAAAACTTCACGTTAAATTACCTACACTCCATAGAGTACTATATAAATATTTTTAAAAAACTTCATCATTACAGCCTATACAGTCCACTGCTGGACATAGGCCTCCACAAGTTTACGCCAAAAATAACGTGAACTCATGTGTTTTGCCCATAGTCACCACGCTGGGCAGGCGGGTTGGTGACCGCAGTACTGGCTTTGTCGCACCCAAGACGCTGCTGCCCGTCTTCGGCCTGTGTATTTCAAAGCCAGCAGTCGGATGGTTATCCCGCCATCGGTCGGCTTCTTAAGTTCCAAGGTGGTTGTGGAACCTTGTTATCCCTTAGTCGCCTCTTACGACACCCACGGGAAGAGAGGGGGTGGCTAAATTCTTTAGTGCCGTAGCCACACAGCACTTGTTTATTGAATATTTACACACAAAAACTTGTTTATTGAATATTTAGAAAAAACATGTTGTACACTATTATTTATTTAAGAAATGAATTGTATGAAAGTTTTAAACATTAAATGAACAAAAAAAGTATATTTAAACTTCATCGAAGCTTTTATTTCTTTTTGTCGTTAGCATCTGCTTTTAATTTAGTATTTTTTCGTAGAGTTACATACATAAAAATGTCGTCTAAAACACATATAATAATTTGCTGGTATTTTTTGCTGTTGATATATAAAATATATTGTTATTGTATTGTTGTATTGTTTTCGTGGTTGACCATTCCTATATTAATTACTTATTTATTTATTTATTTAACAATTTATGTACACTAAGATAGCAAAAGGAAATAGCTCTTATAAACAATGCTGGTACAAAGGCACTACTTATCCCATGATGGAATCTCTTCCAGTAGTCCTGCCACAGGAAACTTATAAAACAGTCGCAAAATTAGCGTGTACAATCTAAACATATAGATAATAAAAATATAATATATAATAAATACATAAATATACAATATATAAATGCACACATACATAATAATGTATACACACGTAGATACAAATAATACGATACTTATACTTATACATACACGCATACACATATACGATACATAGTATAATACATACGATAATATATTCCAATACGTATAAAGACACTTAATTAAATTGATTTTAGACTAGGATTGATTAAGGTAGAATTTTCTCAGTCTTTTCTTAAATAGCGATAGTGTTTTGCAATCGCGATATTCATATGGTAGGGAATTCCAAAGTCTAACGGAGTGTACAGTAAAGGAGTAAGAATAAAAATCGGTACGGTAGGTAGGCATCTGAAGAAGAGAACGTTTAAGAGATCTGTACGGAGAATCATCATCGTGAGAGAAAGAAAAGCGGTCCCGTAGATACGAAGGAGAACAAGGATTAAAAAGAGTCTTAAAAAGGAAACAAAGTATTCTAAAATTTCTACGATGGCGTATAGGTAGCCATTGAAGCTACTTACAAAAATGATTTACATGATCATATTTTTTTAAGCCGAAAGTGACACGCAAGCATAAATTTTGTAGTCGCTCAAACCTGTTAAGTAATTCTTCGTGGCATCTAAACAAGTGACATTGGCGTAATCAATGATCGGATGTATGAGAGTTTGCACAGGAGAAACTTTAATCTTGAAGGGTAAAAAATTTTTGTAGTGCTTTTAGAGAATGGAGCGAAAAGTATACCTTACGACTGATCTCATTGATATAAGCATTCCAGTTAAGATTGGAGTCAAAAACAACACCTAAATTCTTAGCCGAGTCGGAAAAAGTAATAGGAACGCCGTCGACGGTAATAGGGGGTAGTTCAGCTATATCAAGTCGAGAGCGAATGCGTTTAATACTTATGATTAATGCTTTAGTCTTTCCCGGGTTAACAGTAAGACCGAAACTATCAGCCCATTCAGTAATACAATACGCCTTAGATCATGTTATGTTTATCAGTTAAATTTCTGCTATTGTTAATAAATATCTTATAATAATTCAGACACGCTTTTCTGTTCTTATGATAAGCAACTTAATGTTTGTGTTATAGTTAACATTGCTATAGCTAAATATTTTTGAAGTAAAACTTTTTTACGCACGCTTGACTCGGGGAGTAAGCTGGCGAATGCGTGTCAAGAGCTTTACGAAAAGTGTGATTGGGCGAAGCGAATGGAAGTTGAGATGGAGAGATATGAGTTAGTAAAGGTAGAAGGAGAGAGTTGCGTTTCGCAAGTTTTACTTAAGCTAAGTTAAGCTGTGTGGAAAAAATATAGCCACCCCCTCTCTTCCCGTGGCTGTCGTAAGAGGCAACTAAGGTATGACACAGTTCCACTACCACCTTGGAATTAAAAAAACCGACCAATGGCGGGATAACCATCCAACTGCTGGCTTTGAAATACACAGGTCGAAGTCGCCTGCGGTCACCAACTCGCCTGCCCAGCTGAACTGCGCTAGGCAGAAGTGATGATGATGAGGATGATGACTTCAGTCGTGTTGTCTAAAGCACTATATTTCTAACCGACTTCAAAAAAGGAGGAGGTTACTCAATTCAACCGTATATATATATATATATATATATATATATATATATATATATATATATACTAGCTGACTCGGCAAACGTTGTCTTGACGCTAAACGCTATTTAAACATAGGGGTTGGTAGTAGAAGGGTGAAAATTTAGGGTTGTATGTATTTTTCAACGCCAAATCATAATAAAATAAAAAATAAATAATTTATCTAAAAATTAAAGAAACGGTCTAGGTGTGGACTACCCTTAACATTTAGGGGGATGAAAAATAGATGTTGTTCGATTCTCTGACCTATCCAATATGCAGACAAAATTTCATGAGAATCCGTCAAGCCGTTTCGGAGGAGTTTAACTACAAACACCGCGACACGAGAATTTTATATATTAGATATATGTATGTATGTTCGGGGATAGTTTCATCTCTTATGAACCGATTTTGATAATTCTTTTTTAATTGGAAAGGAGCTATTTCAAGGGTAAACCATAATTAGGAACTCAGGATCTGATGATGGAATCCGAGAGAAATCGAGGGGAACCCTTGAAAAACACAGTGACGACGAGGGTGTTTGTTATTTTTTTTTTTTCGTCTTAAGTTGTATTACTTTTCATGTAATTGAAATCGGTTTTTTTTCGTTTGCAAGCAAACACAATTATTTTGATAAATAGATGGAAATAATACATATATGAATATATAAACACAAATATTACACCTAGACTCAGGCGTAAATCAAACGAATCGACAACCCTCGGAGCAGAAAGCAGGGCCACAAACTACACCAATGGGCTAGTCATCAGACAGTTTTTGTCATTTTGTATCAATTTCTGCGAAAAATTACAATACATATTATACAGATGATACCTTCAATCATGCTTAATAAGGAAAAAACATTTTTTCTTATATCAAACAACAACATGATTGCTCACAATAATAAACTTACACAAACATACAACCACTTTCGCATCCAAACAGTCGATAATTAAAAGGTGTGAAAAAACTACACATAAATTTAAGTTTTGCATTCGAAGTTCTTGCACACCTAAATCACGGCACAATTAACACGTCATAAGTTATTGTGAACCACTTAATCTTCAAAACGCATGATGAACGCACTTGAAATCGATAACCATTAATTATCTCACTGAGGATTAAAGTTTTAAATTAGATTTTTCAAATGGATTAATGTACGTATTACTACTGGTACATAATACTTTTAATTACAAAAAATATTAAGTTTGCTACTACTGAGCGTTAATTATTAGTAACGAAATAATTTATTGATCCAGTTGAATGATAATGGAATAACGCCGACAATCAAAGTTTAATTATTAATTACGATTCAGCCCACCCCAATGCTGGATATAGGCCTCTTTCTCCGTGTAGAATTATAGGAGAAGGAGGCCTATGTCCAGTAGTTCAATTATTGATCATCATCACCATCATTACTTCAGCCATCGCTGTCCACTGCTGGATATAGGCCTCCGCAAGTTCGCGCCAAAAATGGCGTGAACTCATGTATCTTGTCATAGTCAATTATTGATATGGTGCAAAAAATATTTTTGTGTAAGTACCCGCAGATAATAGATTAAAAAATTAAGCTGTTATCGATATTTCATGTAAAAACAGGAATCTATACGACCACGACTATTAACAAGATGCAAACTATTTTGGTTCAATTTGAATTTAAACAAGTATTAATAACAGAAAATTAGTATTATTATAAATAAATAAAAATTATCGTAAAATAACACATTTCTACATTTCTTTATTTCATATAGAGTGGTGCTGTGTTTGTGATGATGAAACCATGTTTTATCACTATTCCCTATTAAAACTTGCCATGAATCTAATCATTAATATTATAAAAATTAACAAAAATTACGATTAGCAGCATTAGTGGCCAAAAGTGTTGATATATTCTACTTAATTAACAAATATATTTACAAATAATTATTTATTACAGGTACGCTCTGGTGTAGTGGTGCGAGCAGTCGCCTAAAACGTCGATGATTTGCGGGTTTGACTCCTTCGATGTCTGTCCTTGTGGCCCTCTCCACCGTGTCTCAGAGAGCACGTTAAGCCGTCGGTCCCGGTTGTTATCATAACTACCTGATAGCGATCATTACTCATAGTAGGGAAAATACCCGCCAACCCGCAGTGGAGCAGCGAGATTGATTAAGCTTTAATCCTTCTCCTACATAGAGAGTGAGACCAGCAGTGGGAAGTTAGAGGCCGCATGTGATTTATTACAGTAATCTTGCATTTAGGTTTAATATACATACATTGGAGAACAACCTACACAATATTCGACAAAAATTATTAACATCACATAATTAATATAAAATACCTAAACCGAAGTGTCTTCTATCACTACATTTTTAGAAATAATAGATGGATGATATTCTATCGAAGTTTTAGGGCCTTTTATTATTTAAAAGAAGTTTTGCAAATTGTTATCAATGAACAATGGCTAGCTATAGCTCCGGGCACCGTCTATTTGTTTATGATGATATCTTAAACAAAATATTGAGTGCTATAAGCGTACCATAAAGATTCTCGTGAATAAACTTACTATATTCGATAGAGCATTCATTAGGTGAGATGTGGTAGTGTACCAATATAACATAAATATGAAGAAATAATAATAAGAATGGAAGAATTTATATTATTGTTCCTATACTTTTTGTAGATAGACCGAAACATGAAATTATTGATATTTTCAATTCATTAAAAATTGCAAGTATTTGAGTGTTGCAGTCTACATCAATGGTTCAAACTATACTGTTCATTATTTCCATACTATCGGTACATGGAACGTTTACACGACGTAAATTTTCCAACTCACTTATGATTTCAGTGATCAGTGCCAAATTCTCTAACTACCCCAGGACTATCCCAGGCGGAGAGTATCCATGAGGATTTCCCCACGATAAAAAAGGGTGATTTGTTTCTTGTTGTGAAACCACTGGTCGCATTAGACTGTGGCACCTGTACATCTCTTATCTAATGATCTGGCTTTATTAATATTTTAAGCAATCGCCCTAAAGGCTTAGAGTAGGCTGTATCTTTAAGTTACAAATTATTTTTATAATAATATGAATTTCATATTGATAATTTAAAATAATGGCGAAATAACTTTCACTTACATCTAGATTGCATTTTATAGTTTTTACTAGTAAAAACTAAGTCTTTAAGTTACTTAACTAGTTAAGTATATAAAGATCGTGAATAAAACCAAAATGGTCTTTAATACGACCCAAACAAGATATTTTGAACTTTATCTTATGAATAAGATAAAATATTCATTTCCAACAGTTCATTAAAACAATATCATTTGAAACAAAAATAAATAAATATTGAAAAATATTAACTTTTTAATTGAATAATATACTTAAAAAAAACTTCCATCACAGAAACATACAATTTTTCTAAAAATGTTTAGTTAATTAGGCAATTAAATAATTTCCTTGAGCGGTGGATGCGCCGTAAGCGCAAACCCCTCACCTTCCGTCTGACGCAGGTTCTCACCGGGCACGGCTGCTTTGGTGAATACTTGTGTCGGACGGCCCAAAGGGAGCCGACGACTGAATGTCACGATTGCGGCGCGGCGGTGGACTCTGCCCAGCACACCCTCGAGGTGTGCCCGAGATGGGCGGCGCTACGTCGCGATCTGACGACAGTCCTCGGAGGGGACTTGTCACTGCCGAGCGTTATCACCGCGATGCTCGGTGACGACGAGTCCTGGAAGGCGATGGTCTCCTTCTGCGAGACAGTAATGTCCCAGAAGGAGAACGACGAGCGGATGAGAGAGGGGGCCGCCGACGAGGCCTCCGTCCGCAGGCGACGAACGGGGGTGCGTAGGAGGCGCTACTTAATGCGTCTCCAGTAACGCCCCTGTGCCCATGTCGGGCCGGGATGGGAACCCGGTCCTGCTAGACATGGCGTCGTCGGGATTGTTCAGAGGTGAGCCGGACAGTCCCATGGAGGAGAAGTCTGGTCTTTTCGCCGAGGCCAGCCTGTCGCTGGAGGGATCCTGTTGCCTGCAAAAAAAAGGTTCCGGGACCCTCCAATTAAAGCGGCTGAAGGCTCCCGCAGGGGTTTTGGTCGGTAGTGCACCCCCAAGTGCTAAGCCGACATATGGTCTAGGAATGCCTACCCGGGCATCCTGGATATCACCCGTAAATGGGTTACCCTGCGATATCAAAAAAAAAAAAAAAAAAAAAGGCAATTAAATAATTACAATAAACTTACATACAGATTACTTAATTATGAAAATGCGTACTTATCATAATTATCATTAGAGCAGGCAGTGCTTATACCTTACATGACACACACGAGTCCCTAACCACATGCCGTAAAACTATAATATATACGAGTAAATCTTTAAATTTCACTTCAGGCTATTTGGATAGCAAATGATGCATCCATTTCAACTTAGATTATCTTTGAGATAATTTCTGAAACTAAATTAATACTCTCACTTTGATAAACAAACAGATATTTGCATATCTTTATCCAGTTTAGATTTTATCAATTGTAATTTTGATAGTTTAAAGAATTTAATATTTTTAAATTGAAACAAATTGTGTAGTTAACGTAAAAAGGAAAGATTATAAATTACTATAAATATATCATTAGTAATAAAATATTCATATTTTACTCATCATCATCACTTCAGTCGATTATCACAGTCCACTGCTGGACATAGGCCTCTACAAGTTTGCGCAAAAAAATGGCGTGAGCTCATATTTGTTGCACATAATTACCACGCTGGGTAGGCGGATTGGTGGCTGGCTTTGTCGCACCGAAAACGCTGCCACCCGTCTTCGGCCTATGTATTTCAAAGCCAGCAGTTGGATGATTATTCCGCCATCGATCGACTTTTTAAGTTCTAAGGTGGTAGTGGAACTGTGTCATCCTCAGTCGCCTCTTACGACAGCCAAGGGAAGAGAGAGGGTGGCTATATTCTTACAAATTTTTACTAATAAATATGATAAAAACTAAATTTAGTGTAACATCAATTAATTTGTAGCCAATTAGTAGCCTATGAACTAATTAATGTCACATTAAAATGTAGTTGGTCTAACTCTAAGTAATAAAAAAAAAACAAATTATATTATTAAAGTTACGAAGTATCAATGTGAATGCATCGCTCTATATTGAAAAATGATTTGCCAAAACAAGCAATCTGTTGGGATAACTAATAGCTTAATTCTATGTTACATTCGCTAAGGTGCTTGGTTTCTCGGCTTCTCACTGTATCGAAAACAAGCTTCCCTTAATAAATATATGGTATTAACCGCAGACGTTTATAAATAACATACAACAATAGCGTTCTTCATCTTTTTTTGATATTCAAATTTTGTAATTATGCACGAGCAGGCTCTATTTTGATCTGTAATTGTACTGATACAGTCAAAATTTGTGAGGTTGTAAAGTTGAATGAACTAGTGCACAAAGTTGAATAAATTTCAAAAATATACATATATATTGCAAGGCTAGCACGCAACTTATCAAAAAACTTTTTTTGTAAATACAAAGAGTTTGTTTGTATGTTTTGAAGCTGACTTTTTTTATACTAAAAGGTAAACTGTTATCCAAAAACGGGCATTAAGCTCAAATATGTACGTAAAATAAAATAAACATTCGCACAAGTGCACTACTCTATAATTTCTGTTATTTTCTGTTATTTCTATGATTACTCTTACATAGAATCTTAAAAAACTTAACTGGTAACATCAATTATTTTTATTGGTTCAGTCGACACACGTCCTTTGAATATATTTTAAATTATTAACGTATATTAAATGCACTGAAATGCTTAGGCATTCCTGACTTTTCTTGTCTCATATATTTGGTCGAATTCTTTATCCACATACGATACTCCTTTAGTAAGATCATTTAAGGTTAATACGCGTTTGGCCACCCATCTAGCGCCCCACGCGGCGTCCTTGGCCACTGTGACGGATCCCAGACACGCCCCTCATTTGTTATACAAATTTTATACTACCCTCCGAGCTAAAGCTCAGCAGCGAAATCCTGACGAAGAAACAATGGACCGAAAACTTTCGATTATGCAAGAACCTTGTAATTTTGCGTATATGCTTGCAATTTTATTTATATTTTACGCGTGTAAACGTAAAAGTGTTTATAAAAGTATGTAATGAATAAATTAGAAGCTTAAAAACGGCACTAATTACTTATTCAATATGCAAAGTAATACTACATATATATACATATATGATTTAAAGTAGTTCATTGCACTTTATTTCTTTCTTCATTACAGAAATTCGCAAGTTATTATTAGATTTGATATAACAACATAGGTTAACTTTTTTCTAATACTTAGTTATTAAGTCAATGTTTTATGCAGTGTAAATATTAGCTTTAAATTTTATGGTGTTTTATTCAATCTCTGCAACGGATAATGCGACTGCGTTCAGTAAAACAACTACTGACAGTTTCCAAATGCAATCTGATGTGAAAGTGAAGAACTTCCATTTAATTCACTATCACCCGAGGATAACTTGCAATTGTACAGAGGCAGTCGAGATTGAGACGGCAGAAATGGATTACTCCGTGCGGCCGCGGGGTTTTGGGTACTACCTTGATTAAATAAACCTTCAAGTCAATGTCACGCCGCCGGCAGCTAGTGTCAGTCTTCGGCATATACCACAAGTTCCATACCGACTTTTTTTAATTTGAATTCCAAATAACATTACGCTTTCATTCGTAACTGAATACCGCAACACCTTTCAATTTGTTGTTTCATTATCCATTTACATTTGCTATACACGAACATTGAAGTAACATACTACAGCTGCTTGTAATAAATAATACACACGATTATTCTGTACATGGAAATAAAATGTACTAGTGACACAGTTATGGTCAAGCAAAATGAAATAATAAAATCTTTCGAATTAGGAATGTTAACATATTTTCATAAGTTATCGTTTTTAATCTTCACACCATGCATATTCATTACTCGATAGGAGCTATTGGAATTTTTCCTTAAGGTAACGAAATGGAGCAACTGTCATCCCCAGGGAATACATACGTTTCTTTACAATTTATCTGAGTACGGGCCAAGCGATTTGTCTACAAGAAACCATATTTTTTTAAATCGAACCTATTCAAACCTTTCACAGGCTCTATTTCTGTGTACTAATTGATTTGAGATTGAAAATTTTTCAATATATAATATTATACAAACTATTAATTTTATGAGGAAATTGCGTTATTATAAGAATTTGAAGTGGACGAGATATTCAATTTTGTAGGAAGTTGGAAGAAATAAAGAAATAGTCAATAAATACCAAACATAAGATAAAATTCGAAGCCGTTTATTAAAATATGTAACTTCATTTCGTTACGCCCTAAATTATGACTTTATAAAATACATCAAACCTCGTATTTCACGCCGTGATAAAAGAAGATACAACGCAAGCGGCTACCCATTACAATTTAAATCGGTGAATCTATTAACCGGACTCAAAATTCGACGTGTGATATCGAAATAGAATTAAATCAATTACCACACCATTTTCCTAATCAACGTTTAATTTTTATTAGCTGAGATAAAACTATTTGATATGCGGTGGGAGTGATACTCGAAACTTTATTGATATCCACCTGTGAATCGCTTCTACGCTTTCGAACTGCCAATTAGGGTGACATAATATCTCGACGTGATCTAGATGTATGAAGAAACGATTAATGCTCTTTATTAAAATCACATCAAAAACATTATCTATGGCGTATCGCGTCTGTGCTGCTAGTAAAATAAGAAACGTTTACATTTGCTTTCTCTGACGAAAGTTTAACAAAATGTCAAATATGACGAAGATAATATCTATGTAGATATTATCTTCGACAAGATAATGAAAATAACTTAAATACCAATTACTGTCATTCACAATACAGATAGAATATAGCTCTAAACCCACGAACAAATTATTTGCCTAAAAGTATTTAAATCAGTTTTTTCTCACAGTCCAAAAATAAAATCAATCATATTTTCTTTACCTTCTGTTCATCATTTTTTCGCAAAAGCTACCAATCATAAATCACTCATCCAACAAATCTGGTACAATGGTCAGCGAGTCGAGTCTACCCTACGTAATAAATTTAAAGGATTGACTTGCGGAGTAGTGAGAACTCGTATATTTGCAGAAGCCGCCATATTACAAGAGTATAAATCTAACCGGAGTGTCGTTGGACATTGCCGACCATGAATGGAACCGCAATATGAGCGATGACCAGGCTTGAAGCGAACCAACCTATACGCATGTCAAGTACTGCCTGTTACAGGACATTTTGACAATCAACAATACGAGAATTGAAATATGGAGCCCTCTGAACGACTCGACTTTGAACATGATGAATAAGATAATTAACTAATAAAATTCCGTTTTCCGTCAACCATGAATGATCGGCAACTCTTTAAAGGATAACCAGTTAGATGAGCATTTAAATTTATACGAAGTAATATAATGTTATATATCTTTAGTTACAATACTTCTTCAAAACGGCTGAACCAATTTTTATGAAATTTTGTGTGCATATCGGGTAGGTCTCTATCAAAATCTATTTTTATAATAACATAACGTTATTATATATATATATATTACCTGATCCCGCAAATATGTGTGTACATATAATTGATCGGTAATATAATAACGGTAATTAGTATCTAATAACTTTACATAACTTTTACATTTAATTTAATGTAGTTTCATAAGAAATTTGAATAGATACAATTTAATAAATGTATTTGCTCGCAAACAAAAAAACCGATTTTAATTACATCGACAAGTAATACAACGTAAGTAGACGAAAAAAATTAACAAACGCACTAGTCGTCACTACGATTTTCGAGGGTTTCCCTCGATTTCTCTGGGACTCCATCATCAGATCCTGGTTTCCTTATCATGATACCACCTGGGATATCTCCTTTTCAACGAAAAAAAAAAAGAAACTATCAAAATCAGTTCATAAACGACGAAGTTATCCCCGAACATATATAAATATATGGTCGAATTGAGTAACCTCCTCCATTTTCGAAGTCGGTTAAAAATACAAGAAGCACTTAACATATGTAATTGATATTTTTTAACAAAAATTTTCTTCTTCTTCTTCTTCTTCTTAAAATTGCTTTCAATAGTGCCAAATGAGCACAGATGATTTCGCCAATGTCACGTAGAAAACAAAAATATTGGTAGGTATACTATATTAAGGGCTACAATTATTTTATTTAGATAAGAAATACTATATATAGGTTCTATTAAGAATAATATAACTCTATGGTTCAGTTAAAAAAAGGACCTGAAACCCTGACCAATATAGCGTCTTGCTTTATTAATTTGAAATGCCCCTGAATTTATTAAAAGCGAATTTATCATTTTTTGTCGTTTCTTACTGCGGGCTGACGTCAATTTAGCGGCGTTGGGGATGGAGTCAAAGCTGAAGAAAAAATACAATAGGATTATGCGGCCTTAATGGTGCTCCGAACATGGGCATTAATCTCGTCATACAATATTGATGTTTTTAAAATTTATAGCCATTGCTTAGAGAAATCTTAAAGTCAATATGACTTATTAATGTGTGAAGAGTCACCTTCCCTGCAATCTCTCCTCTCGTGACATATTTTTATAAACCCAACGGAGATCATTAGAGAAATATTTCGGTTTTCGTTTGCGGAATACAATTGAATGTGTTCTTTAAAAACTTGCCTCATAATTTAGTTAATATACAAAACCGTACGACTTTTCTTTCGATTCCACATTGCAGCTGATAATTGACAAAAACTTTTTAGTTGACAATTTTAAAAAATTGATATTCTCAAAAAGTATAAATACACTCGAAATTTGATGCAAATAAAATCATTTATATTTCTAGGCTTTATCATATATACAACTAAATAATTTGAAATTTAAATAATAAGATATGTGCAATATTTTAATGATTGAGAAAAAAAAATGGTAGAAGTATTTCAAGAACCATTTTATAAATATCGAGCCATGTTAAGGTTTTATATGTTTAATATGTATTTGCTGACTTTTAACGACAATGAAGAAAGAATAACCTCTCGTATAAATTTATATTCGTTAAGAAAATTCCTGAACATCAATATCCGTCAATCTAGACTTAATATGTTACAATTATGGGCTTGCCAAAAATGATTTCTAATGAGAATGCTATTCAGCTGTTAAGACAGCTAATTCATTTATTTAATAAAAAAATTCGTGAATTCACTTGGTCCCACTTTTAGATCATTGAAAAACAAGACTTAAAATATAAATCATCCAATAGAAGTATCATAAATTAAGATCAACAAACAGGATCCGAAATAAAAAATAACAAAACAATATTAAGAATTAAATTTTGTAATATTCTATTGAAGTTGTCATATACGATCTAATCTTAGAACTGTGGACATTGGTTTCTCAGGCACGTTCTGCGATTGAGGGGGTTTAATCTGATCCTCTTACGAATAGAAACCTCCTTCAATGGGCCTTTAATCGTTCAATAATATAGTCGTGCATGTTTATTGTTATTTGCATTTGCATATCGCGCATACGTTAGCCCCCGCTGTGATCCGTAAATCGTAATTTGTCTTAATATAATAAGGTAATAAAACTTAACCTATTTGCTATTTGAAGTAGATGTTGCATTATGTATATGTTTTGACCATGTTCTACAAGTTTATATATTTACAATTATTTTAAACTTTATATTATTTATTACAATACCTTATTTCTAAGACATTTAATTTAACCTTAATCTTTAATCCACATACAATATTGCGGTATATTATAAAACATTATAATATATATGATAATTAATATTTTAAACATACCACCGTTTAGATATGCTAATGAGCATATTTTATATACCCAAAAAAATTACATAAATAACATAGCAGCAGATGTATGAACATAATTTATACGTAATACAAATTTAGCTGCGAGAAAATGTTTTTTTTTACAACTACATGACCTATGGATGCAACTGAAATCTGGGCGTTTCATTAGCATCCGCTTTGTTACAATTTAAACCAGTGCATTGCCTTTAATAAGAGTATTTAGATGATAAGACGTGATGACAAGCCTCGCGGCACAGCTCGAGACGCAAATTATGGCAATCTTGACACCTTCGAGGTGCTAACTGGGTGCACCCTGCAATTTGCCGAACGTGAAGTGTTACAAGTAACGTTTGCTGCCGGCTAATAATCGAGCCTTTGATTCTGTACATGGTCGATTCACACAAATAAATATACCTCATTTTATATCTTAACACTGATATTATATTCCGAAGCATATGCACTAAAGACTTTACCGAAACATTAATTTTAGAATATAAAATTTAATATTGCTGGAAGCCAAACCCAAAGTTTTTAGTGGCAAATAAAGATGTTATCGGAGTGATAAGGCAAAAAATCCACGTGTTTCAGTGGCCCGATGAGCGCAACCGTGTGTAATACAGTCCGGATAAAGCGATCGTCTACCGGTCCGCAAAACAATAGCAACAACAAAAGAATACGGGCTATCGATTGTGCATGCAGCATCGCAATCTTTGTGCGGTATAATCTTGCAAATATTTATTATATGTCAAAACAATATGCCGAAATGGAACGCTTATTGTTGTTTTTACAAATGTGTCTGGTTCGCTCGGAGCGCTCGTTAGCGTGAAGTACGATGCATTGTGGGGGTACAATGGAGGGCGGAGCGGCTCGCGGCGACTGCAGCGCGGGAAAACGTGAACATCTCTGCTTCACGGTTAACCAATGATAGTCCAGTTTTCTGTGCAAAACGATAGACATCGACGCTAAGGTGTTATAAGATTTGATTTTCCCATATGACATACAAATTAGTTTCCTTTTAAATACATTGAATTAAGTTCTTCGTTTTAACGAGGCTACGTTTTGTATAATTGAACACACACTTATCGTTTAAAACGTTAAACTTGATAATTAAAGTTCTTCTTTATGTGAAGAATAAAGAACCATATTAATAATTATTATTGGTCTGTTGGAGTCTGATAAAGAAATAATCAAAGAGTCCCGTTATGTGGATATCGAGGATGGCCCGTGGTATTTCCATATTACCTCGGTTTTATGACAAAATAATATACTTCAATTATATAAAAGCGTCGCAAAATAAAGAGGCGGTGGCGACGCACGCGACATCTGTATTAAAATTTAATGGTATATCATATGCACCTGCTTCGAACAGAAGTCGATCACACGGATTTCGGCTCTCCGGTATCTGCGAAGCGTCTAATTAAATTTTAATTACATAATTTCTAAACATCGACGGGAAAAAACAGAATATGACAGACGTAAGAACTTGTTGTAACCATTAAGTATTGTGTAATTTTTTTGCAGATGATTGTATTTCTAACTTATTAACTAAATTAACTTAAAATCTTCGACCATCATCAGTCAAAACCTAACTTTATAAAATTCTTTTCACGCTAACTATGCTTTACGGTTGGTTTAATGCATTCCTAGTTTGGATCCTAGCCACGAAAATTTTGTTATAATAATAAAGTAAAAAACACAATGATAATTTTTGTGATATCAAAGAAAAATTAAAAAAAAAATTAAAATTAAATCTGAAAAGAGCATATAGAATCAATCGAATTTTTGTTCTTACAGCAAACAATTAGAAATAACGTTCAGTGTATGATTTTGAGCACAATAAATATACTATTATAATTATTATGTATTAAATAAAAAATCTTTGATTATTTGTGATGTTAAGAAACCTTATTTATTTTGAAGGTTTAATACAAAATAATTTTTAAGATAAGATATTTAATTTATTTTAGTAAATTTTTCGGTGACGCGAAGATTGTAATAGGAATACTAGGTCAATATTAACTAACCACAGTTTTTGCATCGTTTTTGGAGTCATTACTTTACCACCCATCTTAGATTTGTTACGCAAGTAACAGGTACTTTGGTCAATTAATACAATTTAGCTCTGGTCACTATAACTGCCACAAGGTCCATTCTAGTGGCCGTCACTTGTGTAATTTTTATAAAAATAAGTACATCAAGATAAGGACACATATATAAAATTCGTTTGTAAATAAAAGTGATGGCTATAGTAGCAAAAGCAGGTGTCACGACACATCTGCTGGCGAGGCACGTGGCTCAACCCTCTAAGCCAAGCTACGTGAACTTAACTACGTGAAAAAGAGAAATCGTTTAAAACCCTGCAACAACGTACTAATTCCGCCTTAAAATTATTTTCTTTTGCTGAAAAGAAATGCGAGGAACAGGTTACACTCATCACACACAAGTAAACGGTTAGTAGCAGCTATGTTTATTTCCTCACCAAAAATTTGTATAACCTTATTAAGCAGTTTGTCGTTTACAGTACACAATTTTTATATCATATTGGTAAGTGATGATGTAATTCTAGATAATTCGACCAACAATCCTTTGAAATGAAACTTGTCTACAGAAGACATGATGTTGCGACGCATATTTTTTCTTGCCTGGGTTGGATTACACTAAAAGTGGTATATTATTAGACTGAATCATATTAGAGACAGTTAAATTGGATTGACGAGAGTAATTATTTGACAGCCAGAGATACTCCTAGATGCAGAATTTGAAATTCGTTGACATATCATTACATACATTACATAGTTTAAAACAAAGTCGCTTCCCGCTGACTGTAATCTTTAAAACTACGCAACGGATTTTGATGCGGTTTTCTTTGGTAAATAGAGTAATTCCAGAGGAAGGTTTATATGTATAATACATGCTGAATATAGTACAGGAACACTTTGCAACCGTGCGAAGCCGAGGCGGGTTGCTAGTTTGATACCTATATTATATTCGTTACACTTAGTGCTTATTTATTGAATGCGTCAAATAATTATAAATTTAAGAATGCTTTTAAGAAAGATTGATTATATCAAACTTTTCTTTTAAAATAAAATAAAAATAAACTAATGTGACCAATTAAATGTTCTACTACTACGCAGTATTTATATTATACCTAATATTAGTTCGATAAAAGCACGTTTACGCCAAAGAGCAACACGGAGGGGAGTAGCCATGTACAGGCGTTCCCCTCTGTCAAGGTATAAGGCCAAATGGCCATATGCATACAATAAAACTAGTTGCGGCCGCACTGATCACTAGACTAAATCTAGTTGCGCGATTGAATCAACGTCCTTCAAAAAATGCCAAATTGTTTTGTTTTTTGCTTCAAAAAAAGATCTGCCACGTCAAATTTACTAAAACATGTCGTTACCTTTCATACGTAAGTATTTTTTAATCACATTATTACTTGTATACTACTTTTAAACCTTTTTTAAACTTAAAAATTACAAATATTATCGGTCGTGTTGACTCGATTTGTTCACCAACACAGGCCGCTCGCCCATATACAATATGCGGATCGGTCGAGCGACTGATCGGAGTCTATTTCCGAGAAGTCACTGTCGCCGAGCGATAGTGTTGTTACCGGTTTGTTTGTAGATAGTTATCGATAAAAACGGCAAAGGCAAAAGAGGCGACAGACATTTTTGAGATTTTGATTTATTTAAAATATATTATTGCTAGCTTTTTTTAATAAACATAGTTATATAATAAAATTGCATTAAATTAAATATAATACGCGTATTACGACTATTAATACATTTTACTAGAATTACTTAATGTGAACTTCGACCATAATGTTATTTATAAAAATTTGGCAGGTTTTCTGAAAATCCAAATTTAAGGGATACATGGAAAAAAGTGTAATAACAGATTAACTTGGACGCCCACAAAAAATAGTGTAATTTGTTCAGATCATATCAATACCACTAACTTTCAAGTGTTGGCAAACAATAGAAGGATTAGTCGAGGGCACCAAACCAACACTAACGCCACACTGTTTTTGTCCCGTAAGTTTTTTTTTTTTTTTGTCTCATGTACAAGGTAATCAAGATATGGTTCACCTTAGTCATAGTAGTGAAACGAAACTTAAATTTGTCAACTTTGAAAATTAACAATGTTAAATCCATCCCTTCAGAGTCATCAACAAATCATTCAATTTAGCAGATGACAGGCTATCATCTTATGATGCCATTAGTGCTACGCTCCCTATTCCTGATTCGTTGACATCACAGTGTACATCATCAACTCCTCAAAATGTGGGTTAATTTTAAATCGTTTATTGTAGACTAGCATTGTTTGGCACAACAACGTTGCACCAAACGTATTGTGACATAATTATAATAGTTAGACATATGCTGTCGCGACACTTTTTAACCGACTTCCAAAAAGGGAGGAGGGTCTCAATTCGAGTGTATTTTTTTATGTATGTTACTTTAGAACTTTTGACTGGGTGGACCAATTTTGATGATTTTTAATTTAATAGAAAGCTGATGTTTATCATGTGGTTGCGCTTAAATTTCATCGAGATCTGATAACAACTTTTTGAGTAACCTTTGATAACGCGTATATATTACATATATTGTATTACTTGTCGATGTAATTGAAGTCAGTTTTTTTTTTCGTTTGCGAGCAAATACATTTATTGTAGATAATGGTGTGTTCTACAAAGTCTTACTACATTATATATTTCTATTATCATTAGTTTTTGCAGCGCACGCAATGTAAGAAATTTTTTAGGATATTTTTTATCCCTTGGGTTACATTATTGGAGTTTTAGTAAAGATCCCTAACATTTTTAAAAATATAATATAACCTATGTCGCTCAAGGATAGTGTAGCTTCTCAACGATGAAATAATTTTTTGAATCGGTCCAATAGTTTCGGAGCCTATTCAATGCTAACAAACAAACAATCAAATCTTTACTCTTTATAATCGTTTATTTTACATGAAGATGTTTGATTTGTAGTATATAAGAAATTAAGTCTATTTTTATAATAATATCTTACCTTTGTATCACTTTAAAAACATTATTTCCCTAACCGAGTAGTTGAATTTATCGATAATGCATATCGACAGTTGTTACAACCACGGCTGTTAGCAACTTTTCAGTGTAGTTGCGGTGTGTCATTATACTGTAATGACACAGAATGTATCTATGTGTGTGTGAAAAATGTAAGTGTGATTTTAATTTAGTATGTGTGAGTTTCGTAGTGACAGATAATTATTTTTGTGTGGGAATTAGATAAAGTGTGCATGTGTGTAATTTCCCCCCGCAAAAAATGACAGAAAGTTTTGTTTCGGTAACAAACGCAATGGCCACTCCCCTCCGTGTTGCTCTATGGTTTACGCCTTTTAAAGGTTAGCTGAGTTTAATAGTATTAAGAGAAAAAAATATATATAATTTATGTCAACATCATGTTTTAAACGTTCATACATGCTATATTTTATATTCATAAAACAAACCCTTTCCTAATTTGTTGCTGGGCAGACAACAAACCAGTAAATAAATTGTTTAAACAAATTTTAACAACAAGGTCATAAATGTGAATTTTTATTCGAAAATTAATTAAAACAGTAATTAAAAGTGCAATTAATATTTTAACGACTCCCACCTCTTCCTTGTCAATTTTTATATCGTCGAAATAAAAGTTATGCATCAGCTATTAAAATTTTTGCTTTAAGCTATATTTAATAATACTATAATAACTCCTAAAAATTATTCTCAATTATAATTACGTATGAGCTTCAATTAAAAAATACTATTTTTTTCGATGAATGTTGTAATAGGTATCCTTTTTTATAGCCCTCCGACGTAAATGGAGACTTTAACTTTCCTCTTCTATACCAATTCTCGCTTTCAGGCCGTAATCGGTATCTCATAGGTGATTAAGACGCTATTGATAAACATTTTTGACATGTTTATAATTTAAGAAACAATATACCAATATATTAATTACCCTTTGGTATGATTTTTTTTTTTTTTTGTAAAATATAGGTATAATAGTATACATACCGATATAACGATTCAACTAGCAAGCGTCAATTTATGTTTTGATGCTAGCCTTTTATTATTTTAATTAATTTTAATTTTATAAATTTAATATGATCACAGAGAGCACGTTAAGCCGTCGGTCCCGCTTGTTATCATGTACACCTGATAGCGATCGTTACTCAGCAGCAGCGTGGTGGATTAAGCTCTGGTCCATCTCCACGAGGAAAGAGGCCTATCAGTGGAATATTACATGCTGAATCGTGAGAGGATATTTAAGTTTGACGGTTCTTAAGGTGTAAACTCCTGTCGCGTGTCATCTCGCGTGGGTTTGTGTAATGTGTATTTCCGAGCCCCCGAAACAGGAGAAAACTATTCTGGGGTCCGTTGAGTGTGAAGCGTTTATATGTTTATTTATTTTTACACAAGATACATATCATAATAATAAAATAATATCGACTTAAATTCACTAAATAATCACTTCTCCTCTTCAGATGCTATTGATAATGCTATCAAGTCCAATACCATTTCTCTTCTTTCTGCCAATGTAAACTCCACATTTTCCCCATTTTCTTTTAGCCAATTAACCGAGGGTGATGTTAAGAGGAATATTTTAGCCATAAAGTCTGATGCTGTTGGTTCTGATAGCATTAGCCGGAAAATGATTATCCCTGTTATTGATTATGTCACTCCTGTCTTAACATCCATTTTCAATAACTCAGTTGCGACTATGACTTTTCCTTCCCCATGGAAAGATGCCCAAATAATCCCACTTCCAAAAAAAAGAAATCCCTCTTCATACAGTGATTACCGTCCTATTTCCATTGTCCCGTTCCTCTCTAAAGTTTTAGAACGAATTTTATACCATCAACTTGAAAGTTTCTTTTGTTCAAACAACCTTCTAAATCGTTTTCAATCCGGCTTCAGAGCGGGTCATAGTACGACTACTGCTTTGGTCAAGATTACCGATGACATCAGACAGGCTATGGACGGCCAGAAACTCACAGTTTTGACGTTACTAGACTTTAGTAATGCCTTCATCACGGTAGACTTTGACATTCTGCTGGCGGTTCTTAATTCCCTTAACTTATCTTCATCGGTAATTGGCTGGTTTCATAGCTATTTATACGGTCGCCGTCAGCGGGTTCGAGTTCAGGACTCATATTCTGATTGGCTGACCGTCAATGCCGGTGTACCTCAAGGAGGCGTTCTATTGCCTCTGCTATTTTCAGCTTTTATTAATAATGTAACTTCCCGTATTTCTTCTCTCTACCACTTGTATGCAGACGATCTACAGATTTATGCGCATTCTAGGTTAGATGATATTCACCATACAATTAACTCAATTAACTCCGACTTAAGTGAAATCGTTAATTGGAGTAACTCATTTGGTCTAAAAGTAAATCCTGTGAAAAGTCAAGCTATTATTATTGGCAGCCATCATTTGATTCGTCGTTTGGATCACTCTCTTTTGCCATCAGTTATATTTAACAACAATGTTATTCCTTATAGTTCTGAAGTAAAAAATCTAGGTATTATTTTTGACCAAAATTTGACCTGGAATTCACAGATTATGGAAATTAGTCGTAAAATGTTTACTGCTATTAGTTCCATTCGTAGGTTACGAAATCTTTTGCCAATTCCCACCAAGATTGCGTTGGCACAATCCATCCTTCTTCCTATTCTCGACTATGCCGACACCTATTACCTCGACCTCAGGGAAGATCAATTAAATAAACTCGAGCGTATTCAAAACCTTTCTATTCGCTTCATATTTGGACTTAGGAAATATGACCACATTTCTGAGTTTCGCAAAAAGCTCGGGTGGCTCCCAATTCGACTTCGCCGGAATACTCACATTCTTTCACTTCTCTACTGCGTACTGTTTAATCCAAAGACGCCTTCCTATTTAAAAGAGCGCTTTGAGCTACTATCAAACTGTCACGATCGGTCTCTTCGATCGGATAATAATCTTATCCTTAAAATTCCTTCTCATACTTCTTCTTTTTATACTAACTCTTTTTCGGTACAAGCTGTTCGGTTGTGGAATGCTTTACCCGTAAATATAAGGCGGGCACAATCACTAGACACTTTCAAAAGTTACTTAAAGAAACACTATTTAAACTGATGAGTCACGTTATAAGTTTATAAATTTAACTTACTACAAACATTACTGACAATGACTTTAGCCGGTCCTTCCTCTCTTCTGTCGTATGTATATTTGTATTTTCATATTCTTTATATATTATGTTTATATATATTTGATATATATATATATATATATATATATATATATATATATATATATATATGTATATATATATATGTATGTATGTATATGTATATATATGTGTATGTGTATGTATGTATATATATATATATATATATGTGTGTGTGTGTGTGTGTGTGTGTAATGTGTATATGTATGTATATTCACGTATTATATGTATATATTATGTATGTACACCTCCATGCCGTCTAATTCTTTAGTCGTGTCCTTTTCATGCTAGAGGTTGTCTGGAAGAGATCGCTCTTTTAGCGATAAGGCCGCCTTTTGTACATGTCTATATTTTCTTTTACGGTGTAAAATTTTTCTCTGATAGTGTACAATAAAGAGTATTTGTATTTGTATTTGTATTTGTATCATGCAATAACAATATGATCATCATGATTCAGCCTGTAACATCCCACAGCCATCCCGCTTTCTCCATGTAGCGAAGGATCGGAGCTTAATCCACCGCGATGGTCCACTGCGGGTTAGCGGGTATATTCTCTATTTTCTTTATTTTTTGAGGCCGCTTTTGCATCTCTTTAAGGTGTAATAATGTATTTCCTTATGAAATTTTAAATGTCAAATAAAATTTTAAATAATACTATATAAATAAAAATGAATGTTACTAAGCGCATAACTCGACAATTTCTCAACCAATTCGGCTAATTTATTTTTTTGTATATAAAAAAATTAAAAAAATTATTATTAAGTATTGACAGAACGAAGTATGTCCGGGCAGCTAGTAATAAATAAATACGAATAACGATAGCTTTAAGGTAATAGTTAAGGTGCTCTCCGAGGCACAGTAGCTAGATCCACAAGGACAGACATTCAAACCGAAAACAAGAATACAAATATGCTTCTCGAGCGGGAACCGAACCCACAATCTGCCGGTTTTTATAATAAGGACTAAAAATGTTTTCTATAAACTGTTCCTGAATACTTGTATTAAAACATTAACTTTAACTTCATGCTATTAAGATAACATTAAGTAAAAGTAGATACATATAATTGAAATATTTTAACAAAAAACCAATTCGATAAAATATATTATTATATCTTATCTATGTCTATATAGAACCTGCAAATATGCGCACGCATAATGCGCAACTATCAATAATATGCATATGCCAATACAGTACATATGTATATATGTAATGTACAAACATAAGTTTATTATTGTTAAGATGGCAGGGGGGGGGAGGGCGAACCACCGACACTTCCCAGGAGTTCTGAATACTTTACTCACCACAGATACAGCACAAATTAAGACCATAACAATATGAGTGTGATCATTTGTATGATTGTCAAAGAAAACATTTTCACTGATTTATCTATTTATTATTTATTTTTACACAATACGTAATAAAAATACACAAGGATGACTTAATACTAAAATTCATTACTTTTCCTTATGGACGATACTAAAACTAAATATGCGTGTTTTGACAAAGTGCAACTTTGGTGCTCGTAACATTTTTATCATTATCGGAGTAAGACGTGTTCTCATCATTTTGTTCGACGTATATCGTCAAGATAGTTGTCATAAAGTTTTATTTGACTGAACTTTTACTATTTATCAGAAAACCTAACGGTATTTAAATAAATGATTGTAAAATAAGTCACATAAAATTTATTCTGTAAATTAAGAAAATTTTATGTTATCGAGAATAACGACAATTCTATAGATAAGTAATTTAAATAAATTAATGATGTGCTTAATTACATAAGCTAATGAAGATGGCATAGACGGAGATGTTTAAAAAAGTTCAAATTAGTTAAGATATTATTCGATTATCTTGATTGAATTTTATCAAAATGCATCGCGTGTGAAGATACTCTTAATAACCCGTCTGAGACTACTACAAGTTAATTAAATAAATAAATTCCATTTTCAATAGCTTGTCACTATGTCACACAGGCTGAAGAATTAATAATTGTGTTTGCAGGCAAACGAAGAAAAACCTACTTCAATTATATCGACAAGTAATAAAAAGGTAGACGAAAAAATAGTCAAGTAAATACGCATTATCAAAGATTACTCCAAAAGTTGTACTCAGATCCCCATAAAATTTAAATGTGACCACATGATAAACATCGGTTTTCAGTTAAACTAAAAATTATTAAAATCGTTACACCCAGTAAAAAGTTATGCGGATTTTCGAGAGTTTCTTTCGATTTCTCCTAGATTCCATCATCAGATCCTGGTTTCCTTATCATAGTACCAAACTAGGGATATCTTCTTTCCAACAAAAAAAGAATTATCAAAATTGATTCGTAAACGACGGAGTTATCCTCGAACATACATAATAAAAAACATATATACGGTCAAATTGAGTAACCTCCTCCTTTTTTTGAAGTCGGTTAGAAAACAATACAATATGATCTTAACAACATCTTCAAATATTCTTTGAGCTGTATATAATAACACCACGACTTAACTATAATATACTACACGTATCTCATGGTTTAACCCGCGTAATTTTTTTTTTTTATGTCACTTGGTCGGCAAACAAGCGTACGGCTCACCTGATGGTAAGCGATTACCGTAGCTTATAGACGCCTGCAACACCAGAAGCATCGCAAACGCGTTACCGACCCAATCCCCAATCCCCCCAGGAGCTCTGGTCACCTTACTCACCAACAGCAACACAATACTGCTTGAAAACAGTATTATTTTGCTGTGATCTTCTGTAAGGTCGAGGTACTACCCCAGTCGGGCTGCTCCATATTTTGAGCAGGAAATTCCTGCTGTGCCTTACCTCAGTTGTAAATTCGGGATAAAAAATGACTACGTGTTATTCTGGATCTAGCTATACGCATAGATGTTTAGTCGATGTCACCTAAATTAATGTAGGTACTGGAAACAGAATTCGAAATTACTATAGTAAATTGTGGATATCATTATTGTAATAGTAATTTAGCCTAAAAATGTATTATAAATATAATGTTAACAATAAGTGAGCTTTTGTTAAACAATGTATCAACTTACATGATTTAATAAAGACATTTAAAAATCAAAATCAATCAATTATTATTTGCTAGTAGATACCTGTTACTTCGTCTGCATGCAGCATTGTGTCTGTGTTAGAAAGATCAGAACAGTATATATATATATCTTTCTCTGATTATCTCTGATATGATTTTATAACGTATTATTATGTAAAAAAGCATCTCGATATCGATATTTTTAGAAAAGGGAACAATGTGTAACAATATAACATTAAAAAAGCTTAAGTAAAGTCCATCTAGTATTTTATTTCGTTATATAGAACTAACCGTAAGTCTCTATCGTTTTATTCATTTAGATAATATACTTATCTTAATAAACCAGCATTTATAACTAGGAAGATATAATTAATTAAGGTATAATAATATAACATAATGTGTAACTTAATGTAAACATAATTTATTGAAGTAAAACAGAATTTTCAAAGGACAAAAATGTTAATGTCATACCATACTATAAACCTTAAGGTGACGATCAATTATGTTTAACGCCTGATAATTTTGTAAAGCAAAATTGTCATGGGATAAAACTGCATAATAAATATAGAAGGAGTGAATTATTCATCTTATTAATATTGAAGCAAATATATAAAGAGAGATAAAGCCAAAAGTGAAAAGATAAAAATAAGACACTCACCCAGAGATACGATCAGTCAAGAGTAATCAAAACCTGTTTTAACTTTTGTTCCTATTCCCCACATCATGTTTAAGGTAAGCAGGTAATATATCTATCAAGTTTAGTTACCACAATTCTTCTGTCTATTTTAAGAAGGTGTTTATAATGAATTCTCCAGTAGGGATTGCCATATTGCCACGACAATTCAGGACTTCAAATCATAAAAAATATTAGGTTGCAATTTAAATAATAACATTTATTAATACATGAAGTGTTTGCTCTAAAACATGCATACAGTTGTAAAAATGTCAAATTTAAAACAAGTTTAGTGTATAGTTTATTATAGTTTAATGTATGAAAGTTGTAGTACAGACAATCTTTTATTTATAACAATTGCGTTAGAATTAAAACACAGAACACAAAAAGCCTTTAAACACGTTTTTGTTATGTGCAAAATATTATGCATTCGACTTCTTTTTGTCCTGTTGCATGTGTACTGAATAAAGAGTATATGCTAAAAAGAGACAGCGGCATTATACTAAAATAAATTTATTCTAATATGATCTAAATTCAAATTCGTATACCTCTCTTAATGTTTTAATGACACGGTAATATTTTATACAGAGAAATGAGGTCTATCCGGAAGGCTTCCTCGACAGAATACCACAGTGTCCGCATCAACTTACATAATATACATAATATGAATAAGTGTATATATTGTCAAGGCTAATTTTTGTATACATTCAAAGATATGATTGCAAGAAAAATTTAAATTTTACCCGACTTCAAAAAAGAAGGAGCTTGTCAATTCGACCGTATATTTTTTGTGTGTGCTTATCTCATAACTTTTTTACTGTGTGGACCATATTCCATTGTTTTTTTTTTTAAATCGAAAGGTCTGCTTGTCATGTGGCCCCATTTAAATTTGATCAATTTTAACTAACTTAAAATACTACGAATTTACTTGACTATTTTTTCGTCTACGTTGTAATTGAAGTCGGTTTTTTATAATTAGATTATACTTTGCTTTTAACTTGTAACGCTCGTCTAAGCATAGCGTCTTATATTCACAATGCAGATTTATGATGTGGATAAATCAACTATTTATAGTATGTTATTGAAATAAGTTTTAGGTTTTCTTTTTGTACTTCAACACCAATAATAAGACTGTTTATATTTTGTTCCTTTTTTATATTTTTTATATTTTATTATATGTAACCTATCATTTTTTGTATATACAATTTCACACTTGTCCGACTGCCTTTCAATATTACTTAATACCTATAGTACTACTTTTGTGACATTTTTTATGTATCTTCTACATATTAAGACATAAATTTTTACGTTTATATTATACAAATATCATTATATATATAATTCTTATAACCCTATTTAAACATAGCACTAGCTAAATTTATAACAACAATTTAGATGACATATTGACGTTAGGTAACATATTGCCTAACGAGCTTAATAGTTTCGCCAAGAACATTAACTATTGCCATATCAACGCTCAAAGTACCACGACCTAATTACACTAATTCACTTAGTTACTTGCATTTTCAATACTGAACGCGTTATTATGCTGTTTAAAACTTCTTCAACTATTTGCTTATTTTGGACATCGTTTAGATTCGATGTCTACATACTACATAATTATATCTTACTGCAGAGCATTATTGAGTGTAAGGCATTTATTTATTTTCTTCACTTAATTCTTAAAAAAAATATTTTCCACAAAATAAAATATATCATGGTAACTCCACAACTAGGCACGCGACTGAAGGGTTCAAGAGTGGACACATCGACAGGTTTCCTATAGCGGACTGGGTCTCAAGTAAGAATGCGTTGAAAACTAAAAATAAGAATCCTTTAGGTCGACATTCATCACCATATTACATGTTTTGTCTTTTAAAATTACGATTAATGTGCTAAATTTTTACATATGACTGTTTTTAGTTCTTGCCCCGTGGAATGCACGACAACAGCGTATGAAAAAATAATTGGTAACTACTTATTGTTTTTAGAAGTCTATTTTTATAACTGCCTTATCATAACTATGAGTAAAAATCAATTTATATTCCTCTTTAAGCAACAACTGTGTTTCGCTAGACTCAGTCAGAGTGACATTCATTTCTTCACACTATTCCCTTAAACTACTAACCTTAAAATAACTACTGAACAGTGTTTAATGAAAACCAATATTAGTTCATGAGAATTTTAGATTATTTAAATATTAGTATACAACTCCTGTTATTAGTTTATGAGAATAATGATTAATATGGAATAATCGTTTTTGACTGCTATTCTCTTCATCTATTATTGTAATCAAAATCAACCTCTATAGCTTTGTTTGAATGTCTAAAGAAATCATTTTTTTTTTTGGTATGGGAACCCATTTACGTGTGATATCCAGGACGCCCGGGTAGGCAATCCTAGACCGTATGGCGGCTTCAGTACTTGGGGGTGCAATACCAACCAAACCCCTGCGGGAGCCTTCAGCCGCTTTAATTGGAGGGTCCCAGATCTGCATGCAACATGATCCCTCCAGCGACAGGCTGGCCTCGGCGAAAAGGCCAGACTTCTCCTCCATGGGGACTGTCCGGCTCACCTCTGAACAATCCCGACGACGCCGTGTCTAGTAAGACCGGGTTCCTATCCCAGACCGACACAGGCACAGGGGTGTTTTTTTATTTTTTATTTCTATACACCCGATATATGTATAAGGTTTGAGTCTGTATCTGCTTTGTTCTCGTTCATGCCTGCTATCGATTATTTATTTGTTATACTATCCTCTTTTATACTAATATCTTTCATTTCTCATCTCTCATACTCAGGGTGAATTCCCTCTATTTATAGTGCCTTACTGTAGTCTATTCTCTATCCTATCTCTCTCGTCTTTTATCTATTTTATAGTGCCTGATTGTATTCTATGATGTGATGTAGCATGTATAATTTGCTTGATTTAATTCATTTCTACCTAATTTTCATCCATATTTGTGCCTGGCTTTAATTGGTGTTACTGGAGGCGGATTTAGTAGCGCCTCCTATGCATCCCCATTCGTCGCCTGCGGAGGGAGGCCGGAAGGTGGAAGGTGAGAGGCTTGCGCTTACGGCGCATCCACCGCTCAAGTACCGGGCGCAAGGCAGCTATTACGCGTGTGCCATATGGCTGCTCCGCCAGGTCCTCCCTCCACCTCCAGATTAGTGCTTCTTTCCCCATCCGGCGCACCCGTAGGATCCCGTCCAACGCAGGTTTCTCACCGAGAGCCATCCTACCCAAGACGTATGAGTAGGTCTCGGCATGGACCTCCGCCACGAGTTCCCACGGGGGGGTCGCCGGCTCGAGCAGTAGCTGCAGCATACGATACCGTACGGTATCCCCGGATCACCTTCACGGCGATGATCCTCTGCGCAGAACGCAGCGTGGCCTTATAACGAAATTATTATACGTTTACTGTATCAATTCCGTATTAAGAAAGATTAACTAAAAAAAAAATTAGGTTCAATTGACAAACAACGTAAGAATTTTTTGAACGTTACAATGCTTAATAGTATTTAAAATAAAACATTTACGTCACGCTTATACTATCTTCTACGTATACAGTATGACGTCATTCCGTTCGCTTACTCACGGATTCTGGCTGACCGACTAACCAAAAAATTATAGCCCTATAAAATGATAGCCCTTAGAATTTAGATGCAGTAGTCCCGAGAACAGTTTGATGCCCTAGCGGTGGTGGCTTTTTAACCGACTTAAAAAAAGGAGGAGGTTCCCAATTTAATTGTATTTTTTTTCTTTTTTATATATCACACTACAACCTGTAATATCCCACTGCTGAGCATAGACCTCTTTCCCCATGTCTATGTCTATGTCATGTCTATTATCTCACTACTGGGCATAGGCCTATTTCCCCATGTAGGAGAAGGATCAAAGTTTAATCCACCACGCTGCTCCAATGCGAGTTGGCGGATATATTTCCTACTATGAGTAACGATAACTAACCGGTGTACATGACAACAACCGGGGGATATATTATACCTCTGAACTTTTGAGTTGGTTGGACCGATTTTGATATTATTATTACTCGAAAGATAGTACGAGTCATGTAGTCCTACTTAAATATAATTGTGTTCAGATAAGTACTTTTCGAACTATATCTAATAATGCGTATTTACTTGACTATTTTTTCGTCGATCTACGTTGTATTTTTTTATAAGCTTTAACATCCATAGGCTCTTAAGTGCCCATGCCTTTTTTATTTACATTTTAATTTTCAAAGCGTTGAGGCGTATTAATTTCAACATTGCATGCTTCAAATTGTGAACTAAAGCTTATTTTCTCTTATTCGATGGTGAGGCCAAAACTGACCATGAGAGATATATATGTATAATATAAATTTATGTATATTAAGAATTTAGCCACCCCCTCTCTTCCCGCGGGTGTCGTAAAAGGCGACTATGGGACATCACAGTTTCACTACCACCTTGGAACTTAAAAAGCCGACCGGTGGCGGGATAACCATCAAACTGCTGGCTTTAAAATACACAGGCCGAAAACGGGCAGCAGCGTCTTCAGTGCGACAAAGCCAGTACTGCGGTCACCAACCCGCCTGCCCAGCGTGGTGACTATGGGCAAAACACATGAGTTCACGTTATGTTTGGCGTAAACTTGTGGAGGCCTATGTCCAGCAGTGGACTGTATAGGCTGTAATGATGATGATGATGATGATGATGTAGGTTAACAATTAAGATAATTATTTACGACTATGGTTATTTTTTTATGCTACATGCTCTATGCATTACTATTTTATAACACACTACATGCTTTATACTTTACATGTGTAACTCTACAATGTTAATTTACCGCATTGTCGACGGCCACTCTCATTTTTCTAAAACAGCGCCCGCCGCCAGTTTCGCGAGCACATCCTCAATAACGTTCGCATCCCTATTATGGATCGCCATTTTGAGGCTGTGCTCGAGAATTTGCCTACGGTTTGCCTCCACCTGACCTGGTTTCTGACGAAGTGGCGGATTGCGTCGCCCTTGTCGTCGGTGTAATAGACACAGGTGTTAGTGTGTCTAGTCACCGCAACCACCGCTTGCGAGACACTATCATGGATTCGAAGCCTCTCCGCCCTCGTCTGGATAACAATGATGTTTTCACTCGTCTGTCCCTGCGCCTCATGAATGGTCAAGATTCTCGACCCCTCCCCGGCTCCGTATCCCCGACCTATCAACGCTTTCTTCTCCTCTTGCATGAAAGTCAGGTACAGGGTCCGGTCCTGTTCTGCTGGTATTCGTGAGTCGGTGAAACCTTTCATACGCAACGAGTGGATGATCGGGCTCGAGCTGTAGATCCTGTCGTACACTCACTCACTGATGGCGAAAGCAACGTCTTTTGGGTTTCGATGCGTGCAGGACAGCTTGCATGAGATACCTACTGACAGGTAAGGTCTGCTGTACCGTATCTCAAACAGGTTTTCCCTGTCGATATACGGCAGTGGGTTTACGTCTCCGATGAGGACCACCTCTTCTGCTGCCGATAGCCGAACAGCCATGACTATGGCTCCGAAATGGTTCTTAAGGGCTTCGTCCACCATTAGTTAGCTTATCTTAAAGCCCTCACGAAAACCATTTGTCAGTATGGACGGCATAGTGCGCACCTTCGTTTTGGCCTTATTGCCTTAGCCGGTGCGCCAGCTTCTAACCTACGTTGTATTATACCATATTCCCTGGGTGGTAGGATTTCACTGGGTGTACCGATTCTGATGATTTTTATTTTCATCAAAATCTTTTGCTTGTCTTGTGATCCCATTTAAATTTGATTGACATCTGACGATTTCTTTTTGAGTAATGTTTGATAATACGTAAATACTTAACTAGTTTTTTGTCTACTTACTTTGTATTACTTGTCGATGTAATTGAAGTCTCATCAGCCCATTAGGACAATCTGAGACATTATTAATAGAGGGTAAAACAGACTTTTAGAGAATGCTCAATTTCAACTAATTAAACTGCAACCTTAAAATCTTAATTTTAAGAAAGATTGTCCGTATGCGTTTTACCAAGTATCAGTGGTTTTAAAAGATTATATTTTACTAGAATACACTTCTTATACATACATTTCGATGTCCATCTTTACGTGCCATATAGGAATGCACAAATAAATATAAGTAATAAGAATATATAAATAAACACGTTAAGATAGTTTGAATGCTTTTATACAACTTTGATCTTGCTCGTCAAAAAGTTCGAACGGTTAAAAAAACTTCCAAATATATCCTTCTTATTGACTTAAATGAACTAAGAACGTTTAATAATAATAATTTTATAATGTTAAACGGGAACCTTATCCGTAGATAACGATGCACATACCTATATACCGGTATATATTGGTATTTGTAGTTTAAGAAAAAAAAAAATACCTAGTAAGGAAAAACTAGTACAGAATATTTCTTGTAATGGGATTTTATTAAAAATAGACAGTTTCACAAAAACTAAAGCAATTTTAGGTCTTGGAATTCGATTTACCATTTTGAAGCATCGGCTATTTATTTATAAGGGCCCTTATTTATTACTACATTTTATTGAGCAAGTCATTCAGTATCAAGAGGAATTTTCTTAGTGTTTGTACACCCATATATATTTATTTACACTGTTTTATGAACTTTGTAAACAATGGTTGCAGTGGTGAGGGGCCTTAAATGGCTAAAGTGAATACATAAATCGATTTTTATTGAACATTCTTGATATATTTTGCTCGGACTTCGGACGACCTCGGAGTATTACTGCTGTATTTAATATCCGCTACAAAGCTACGAACAAGTAACTTAGCTATGAGACTGATTAACATCGTTATTAGTTTAAATTAATTTGAAATGTTATTTTTCAAACAAATTAAATATAATATAATATAGTTAGCCCAGTCATTTACTGATATAAATCCTTACAAATATTATAAATATTGAGTTTTTATATTTAATTATTTATTTCTGTATATTTATCTCAAAATATTTCGATACTAAATTATTAACAGTCATTTGCCGCAAAATATATTAAACATAACGTGTGGAGGCAATGGAGCAGTGCACTTTGGATAATCTTTAACATGTGTTAAATATTTCAATTAATTCGCTCTAATATTATTCTTATAAAAATGTTGAATTAAGACTACTAATGTTTTGAATATTTTTCATAATTACCAAATAAGTACAAAGAATACAAATTAAAAGCCTATAATATATTTTTTTCCAACAAAAATATTTTAATTTATAATCAACACTTATTCGGTAATTTTGTTAGTTATAAGCTTAATGAAATATTTTGTTCTAATTATCGAGATATTTGTGAAAGTAACATATCATACTACTTTTGGATAAAAGTTTTATTATAATTAAAATAGTTTTATAGGTATTTTTATGAAATCTAAAATATACGAACAATCTGAAGTTGATGGCTAAAAGTATAATGAGGGAATGAAGACAAGTAGAAAAGATACTAAGTTTTCTGGAAATATATCGTCGCTGAATAGGCAAAACTGCTAACGTGCACAAGGGCTGTTTTGAGAAAAAACAATTTTAAGTTTTTTTTTGCTTTAACCTGTCACAACTTTTTTTCTTTTGGGTGAAAGTAAGAACTGTTAAGGAAACATAATCATGATTTAATTTTATCTACGCAATTAATCTATTACACTGTTCGTATTTTAACTATTTACGGAGTTAGCTGTCACTTTAGGATAAATCCTCTGAGTCCTGAAAAAAAACCAGCAAGGGAAATTTACTAACCTCCACGTTAAGTTCACGGTTAGGGAGTCGCCAACTACTAAAGACTCGAGTGTGTTAACATTCTCTTTGGAAAAAAATACTAACATTATTTAAAAAATATAATAGTCGTAAACGAAAATTACTAAGAGATAAATCTACTACAGAAAGATATATATCAAAAAGACATTCAGCATCGGATACTAGAGAAATCTCGAAAGCTTTTTACTTTCAAGACATAGTTGCCAATTAAATAATGGGATGATTATACTTTCATCACTTTTTATCTTGTTCCAGCCTAAATATTATTACTAATGTGAGCAACAAAAATGTTTATTATGACATATTAACCCGTATAATAATAATACACTTTATTGTACACCAAAAACAGAAATAATACATATCAAAGAAAGAAAGAAAATATTGACAATATATTCATTAGGTACAAAGGGCGGCCTTATCGCTAAAAAGCGATCTCTTCCAGGCAACCTTAGGGCAAAGGAAATGGTCTAGCGTCAGCATAGGTGTACAAGTTACAACAAATTTATTATAAATATTCAAGTAATTAAACATATACATACATACATACATATATACATATATACCCACATACATGCATACATACATATATGTATACATTATAATTATGAATTACTTGTTTATTGTTGAGTTTGAAGAAAATGCTTCCAAACAGTCTTTTTAAAAAGTGCAGGTGTTTGTACACGTCTGATATTCAAGGGCAAGGTATTCCATAAGCGAGAGGCTTGAACTGTAAAAGATTTGTCATAAAAGGAAGAGGATTGAGAAGGAATTTCAAGAAGAAAATTACTGTCAGAACGAAGACAGCGTTCGTGAGAATCACCAAGGAATTTGAAACGTTCTTTCAGATAGGAAGGGGTAAAGGGATTAAATAAAATGGAGTAAAGTAGGGTAAGGATATGAGTATTCCTGCGAAGGCGAATTGGGAGCCACTTGAGTTTTTTGCGAAATTCTGAAATATGGTCATATTTGCGTAGTCCAAAGATAAATCTTATACATACATTCTGAATGCGCTCAAGCTTATTAAGCTGCTCCTCTGTAATGTCAAGATAGCAAGTATCAGCATAATCAAGAATTGGTAATAGGAGACTATGTGCAAGAGCAATTTTAGTAGGAATGAGCAGTAGATTACGCAATCTGCGGAGAGACCCAACCGAAGCGAACAGTCTGCGACTAATTTCACATATTTGAGGACCCCAAGAGAGATGTTGGTCAAAGATAACACCTAAATTTCTCACGCTTTCGCTGTATGGAATGGTGAATCCATTAAATGTAACAGGAGATACCTCAGATTTATCAATGCGGCTGAGCAGTCTGGAGCTTCCTATAATAATAGCTTTCGTTTTATTTGGATTTATATTTAGGCCATAGGCTTTACTCCATTTACCAATGGCTAAAAGGTCATTGTTTATACGCGATACACACTGAGATAAGTTATGAACAGTGGAGTGAGAGTATATCTGGAGATCATCTGCATAGAGGTGGTAGAAAGAAGATATTACATTACAGATAGAGTTTATAAATATTGAAAACAAAAGAGGGGAGAGCACGCCACCTTGCGGGACACCGGTATTGACCATTGACCAATTGGAGTATGAGTCATTCAATTTAACTCGCTGCCGGCGACCCTGCAAGTAACTAAGAAACCAATCAGCAACCTCAGGAGATATGTTAAGAGAACGTAAAATATCACATAGTATATCAAAATCCACAGTATTAAAGGCGTTACTAAAATCGAGTAACGTTAATACCGTGACCTGTTGGTTTTCCATATTTGATCGTATATCATCAGTTATTTTTACAAGCGCAGTAGTCCTACTGTGACCTGGACGAAAACCGGATTGCATGGGATTCAACAGACGGTGTTTCAAAAGGAAACTGCTGAGCTGTTGATGCACAAGCCGTATAATAAATAAATAACACCAATTTAACATAAAAATCTTTATTCAATTAAAAAATTTGTTCAAACAAAATTGACATTTTCTCAGATTATAAATAAAACAAAAATCACCTTCCTCCGTAATTTTCCACATTTGTTTATAAAAACGTACTAAATAAAAACATAATGTGGAGTTTCGCTATTGCAACTAACACAAATAACTCCCTCTGGAATCACTGTTCAGTTCAGGCGCTATATTGTTCTTTTATACTAAGCTTAGTTTAAAATAACAATATCACGCCTGTCGTTCAAAACAGTCATCCTAGACGGAGTTACTTAAGTTAGTTACAATTACAAGACTCCATTTTAACAATAATCAGTATACTTATTGTAATTTAAATAAGAGATCAAAACTGAACATTATTAACTTCTAATTCTAATAAAATATTGATTGAGAAATAATAATCTACTTAATCCTCATTAATCTCATCCTCTTCGTCAGTGTCTGGTAGCGTGTCCTGAACGTTCGCTATACAAGGCATGTTTTTGTATTCATCGTGGTGTTCTTCTGCGATTACTTTTGATGTGCACAATTTCCATAAATCATCGTACTTCTTTTTAGAAATAGGCAGCCGAGTTTTACATATCTTTTTTAACACACTTTTGTTTTTTCCATTGACAGTTAACTCTTCTGCTTCTGTTACATCAGCCGCTCAAAAATGCTAATATCCTGTTACTTAAATTACTGAGTAAAGCAAAAATACTAAAGCGCCATGGTTGATGATTCTTGCTGAAAGATTATTTACTTATAAGCTTGAGTATACGTGATTTCAATCAGCAGAAACTACTAAATCACCATATCTTGTGGTTTTTTCTTAAGCTCATTTGACTAAAAGGACCCGTGGTAAAAAAATAGATTCAAGCGAAAGTTATATAAATACCATCGGTTATCAAAAGTATACTTTCGAAAATTACTAACAAACCTGAATAGGGCTTGTTGCAGCGAGCATAATACTAAACTGACAATTATACGAAAATGTGTCGAAGTAAGCCACACATTAGTAAAAAGTCGCAACACATCTTGTAAGATTTTAACCCCATTTTGAGTGCTAAAGCGCCAAAAAAATGCTCTGATCGCCACGAGACCCGGACTAATAGGCAGAGAAAAAAAAATGCAGTCGAACCATATATATAACTCATTTTGACCAAAATGGCGCTTTAGTAGTTTTGCCTATTCAGCGACGATATGGTACTACAGCAGCTAAAGCTATCTCAAGCGTATATTAGCTACAACTAGGTTCCATCAATAAAATCATCTTAAAAATCGACTTAAGCTTAACATTAGCTACAAATATCATCATACCTTCTAATTAGTTATACGGAATGAATAACTTTACATCCATCCCTATTATTAGTTATATGGAATGAATAACAGTAAAATATATATTTTTTTGAAACGTAATTACAAGTCGTACAAAAACAATTAGGGTCTGCAACTAAAATCAATTGCTAAAACAAGATTAAGGTGGAGCATCGGATCGTTTGCAAATTAAGAACGGATTCGAAATATATTTTTTATTTGTATAAAATTTTAACGCTCGGTTAAGAAATACAATATTACATTTCATAGCATTGGTCCATGACTAAATTAAAAATATTTGACAGTCCCTAAAACAGGTTAACTCGTTAAGATTTTTTTCGGCATAATCGGCAAAATTGCACGAATTCTATTTTTAAGAATTCCTTTCACTTAAACAAAAATAAACGGCACGTGCGCTGGACCAGTTAATAATGATCTGAAATATAAAAAACTTTTATCAATGAATGTCCAAAAATACTTTTTGGGAATGTCATTGAATTTTAATCGCCGATCTCACAAGATACCCTTTTTACACACAGACTCGCGGCCTTTGAATATAATATTCAATTTCCCTAATTAGATTTTTGGTTCTTATATTAAAACATTTAACAATGCGAAACGTCGGGATCGGCTTCATATCTTCGTCATTCACCCATTCTGAATGGAATATTTTTTACCGGTCATAGCTGTTGTTTTAATTTCAAATAAGAGTCAACATTGTTCTTGAACAATGGTATGTTTATGTTCTGAAGTGAGGACGAGAACCTTTGAGGCTTCGCTCGGAAGCCAGCTAATTGGGTCCTGGCAATTTGAAAACTTTGTCGAACTTTAACGTCTAGGGTTCCCTGCAACTTATCAGCGAATTGCAGATCGCCTTATTGATATAATTAGATAAAGTATACAGCGTAATTGTAAAAATATGGAATCTAAGAGATATTTGTAAAATTATTTAAACCATTTTATTTTAAAAACTATAGCAATACCTATGTCAAATGTTATTAAGAGAAGTTTACATTTAAGAATAATAAATAAATAACGTAAAAGAGATTTAAAAATATATTAAAGTCACATGTGTTATTAGGCCTTTTATCTTATTTGTGAGTCCCTAATTGAGTATTAAGTCAGTGATCACAAAACACGAATCGACAGTGCTTAGAAATCTGATGTTGTTCTTAATGAGCACCCAATATTAGAAATGTCTGAATAACAGGTGGTATGACTAATTGATACAGGGTTATAGTGAGATTGAAGGCTCGAGTGGCATTGTGATTCAATCGAGGAATCGGTACAGATCTGGGTAAAAGTAGATACGACACTTTCAAACGTTAGATGACAAGAACTAGAGATAACTCTGTAATAAAAATAACAATAATACAATGTGTTATTTGTGGGAAATACAATTAAGGATCTTTTATTTCCGGTGTAAGTGAAACCGATGAGTGTGCTAACTCGTACATACATAACTTATGTCGCGTAAGAAATAAGTTATCGTATATTATTAAATATATAATTATGTAGCTATAGCCTAAAATAACTTCTTGAAAACGATCTGCAGGCAATAGGATCCCTCCAGCGACAGGCTGGCCTCGGAGAAAAGGCCAGACTTGTCTTCCATGGGGACTGTCTGGCTCGCCTCTGAACAATCCCGACGACACCGTGTCTAACAGGACTGGGTTCCCATCCCGACCCAACACTGGCACAGGGGCGTTACTGGAGGCGCATTAAGTAGCGCCTCCTACGCACCCCCGTTCGTCGCCTGCGGACAGAGGCTTCGTTGGCGGCTTCCATCTCACCCGCTCGTCATTCTCCTTCTGGGACATTACTGTATCGCAGAAGGAGACCAACGCCTTCCATGACTCGTCGTCGCCGAGCATCGCGGTGATGACGCTCGGCAAAGTTCAGCCCTCTGACCTAAGGTATTTTAAAACCTAAAATTATAAAAATATTAATTTAGTAGAAGAAAAATCATTGACACTGCAAAAGATCAGCAAACATATTTCGTGTCTTGAAATTATTAAGCATTGTAATGTTTTCATTAAATAAACTATGAATATGTTAACTCTATTTGATCTTCAATAACGTACACTTTATGTAACCTTCGCCTGATTCATACATAGTCATAATAATCATAGAAACCTTACCATCAACCGCAATTCATGATATTTATATTAACAGCATTTAGGTAATAATGATGCGGATACGGAATTATTTTAATCAATTTCTGTAACACATAAGATTAGCTCGAAGCAATTCTGTTCACTTAAACCACTAAAACTACTTCCTACACATAATCTACTAAACAGAAACGTAAGTATATACGGAATAGCTTAGCTTTCCCTACTACATAACTATTTTTAGCCGACTTCAAAAAAGGAGGAGGTTTCTCAATTCGACCGAATATATATACATTTTTATGTGTGCTCACGGATAACTTTGTCGTTTATGAACCGATTTTGATGATTCTTTTTTTGTTGTAAAGTAGATATCCCAAGAATGGTACCACGATAAGGGAATTAGGATCTGATGATGGTATCTCAGAGAAATCGAGGGGAACCTTCGAAAATCATAGTCGCGACTAGTGTGTTTGTTTATTTTTTTCGTCTAAGTACTTAAGTTGTATTACTTGTCGATGTGATTGAATTCGATTTTTTTTCGGTTGCTAGCAAACACAATTGTGTAAGGTAGTCTCAAAACATACATAATTATACTAATGGTAATAATGACAATTCTTGGTTTTTCAGCTTTTTGACACACATTATTTATAGTGCTGTGTGGCTACGGCACTAAAGAATTTAGCCACCCCCTCTCTTCCCGTGGGTGTCGTAAGAGGCGACTAAGGGATAACATGGTTCCACAACCACCTTGGAACTTAAGAAGCCGACCGGTGGCGGGATAACCATCCAACTGCTGGCTTTGAAATACACAGGCCGAAGACGGGCAGCAGCGTCTTCGGTGCGACAAAGCCAGTACTGCGGTCACCAACCCGCCTGCCCAGCGTGGTGACTATGGGCAAAACACATGAGTTCACGTTATTTTTGGCGTAAACTTGTGGAGGCCTATGTTCAGCAGTGGACTGTATAGGCTGTAATGATTTATAGGTGTCAAAAATATTTTTCTTCCTACTCTAAGAATTTTGACACATTGTAGGACGTAGAATTCACGGAATGATTTTTATCATTACTTGTAGCGTAGGCGTGTAAGCAGTTTAGGTGGTATTAAGAAATGAATACAAAATTAAGTAATATGTTTTACGCCTGCGGTATCTTGCGGTAACTACTATCAGAATCACGTGGAATGTGGTTATCCGCGAGCTCGGTGGCTGTCATTCGCGCACTATAAGGTTAGTTAGTGCGCTTGACTGAATTTAGTTTAATCTTAAATAACCGCTCGACTTACAACTATCTGCCAAACAGCTTGAAGAACTCTTCGCAACCTCTAGCCACTGCGGACATAAGTGTACATCGTTATTCTGAATAAAATCAACGCTACCTTCTTTTTTATAATTATTAAGTATGCACTACAGTTACAATTATTTATATATTTATTTAAATGAAAGCAGATCATGTAATATAAGTATAGTAATCCAATAAAATGCAATTGCTTTATAACTAATTGCTGTTCTTATTACAAAAACTCTGTATGTACTGAGTATAACAAAATATAATAAAATTAAATGACCTAAAGGTAACTATTAAAGAACTTTAATGAAATAAAAAAATCATATCATGATACAAGACATACAAACCTCGTCAAATTCTTGCGTAATTCGTTACTGTTAGTTTTTTTTTCCGTTTAATTAACTGATAGCTATTTACGAAAGTATTGGACATGTATTTGTACTCTGTGGTTAACAAACTCATATACAAAGGTTATATAGTATAACAAAACTATATTCGGTTCCTGTCGATACAAATAACTGAGGTAGGGCACAGCAGGAATTTCCTGCTCAAAATATAGAGCAGCCCGACTGGGGTAGGGGGACTGGGACCGACGGCGTAACGTGCTCTCCGAGGCGCGATGGGGTGACCCACAAGGACAGACATCCAAACCGGAAATTAATATTTATACAAATATAAATATCCATACCGAGGGGGATTCGAACCCGCAACCCGTCAGTGTTTAAGGCGACTACTCGCACCACTGCACCGCAGCGGTTGTTTCTTCATATCAACAGTTGCATAATCATCTGTTAGTTGTAAAGATAAATATAGGCACTAGCACGGTAACTTATATTTTGTACATATGATACTGTTTACCCTGGAATATGAAAGTGTTCTCACGGTGTAAAACAACTTATCTCCACGAGGTTAAGAAAGGCGTAACAACTTTTGTCTATATAACTCTTTTAACTTTTACAGTCTTTTAATAATAATAAAATACCTTTTTTATAGTGTATAAACCAAGTAATAAATCATCTTTACGGAGTACGAACATCTAAAACTTTAAGTTAATTTAAATCTTACATAAATTATAATTTTAAGGACCTTTTACTATCGGATTATTTCCTCATAATTTTCGCACATTTACTATGTTATTGTTATAAAAAAACTAGTATTTCTAGCTACAATTCACTAACTTCAGCTTATTGCAGTCCACTGCTGGACATAAGCCTCCCCAAGTTCGCGCTAAAAATGGCGCGAACTCGTGTGTTTTGGCCATAGTAACCACGCTATTGCAGGCGGGTTGGTAACCGCAGTGCTGGCTTTGTCACACCGAAGACGCTGCTACCCGTCTTCGGTGTTACCGTTATCTGTGTATTATTAAGGTAAATTAAAAAGGAACGTTTGTAGCTACTTTTGTATTTAACGTAAAACAAAAATAATCCAACACGGACCAGTGGATTTAACACGCAAATTTTAATTGGAAGGTTGCGGATACGAATTCGGATTAAGTAATCTGGTAATATGAAAAACAGGTAATAAAGAAGGCCTGTAACAGTCTTTATTTTGTTGCACACAGTCACTGACCAAAACCAACCAAGTGTGGAAAACGATATGGTTTCAGCAATTAACTAAAACAATTCATGCATTACTAGAACAACATGATACTTTACTAGAGAAAAACTAGTAACACTTCATCAAGTATAATTCGCTTGATTGCCCACGCCATCGCCTCAAAAGATATTTTCACAACGATTCGCGTTAAAACGTCTCAATTATATTTATATATTATATATATTAATCTCAATTATATTATTCGTCTCAATTATTTGATTAATTAGTAGTACAATGGACGGACTTGGGGTTAATCAGCCATTTTTTCTAGATAACACAACAAACATTTTAAAGAAGCGATGAAATTGTTAATGTTGATTAATAATAGAGTAATATGTTGATATTACTCTATTTTGTTTCTATATCGTGTACTCATTACAGGCGGGCTAACCGTCGCTGTGTCATAGTGACATGGCAAAGCAATGCCGTGGCGTTTTATTATAAAGATAAGGGTACCGATGGGTTTTAGTGGCTTTTCTGGCTCGTTCTTCCATAGCGGAGAGGGGGGGTTTAGGTCGTTATCGCTCCTGCGTGGCTGACCCTACTCTCACATGGTAAGCACCATGTGCTTAACATGTGAGCCATACGCTTGTTTTCTGGCCTATTCACATAAAAAGTGGCCAGGCTTAAAAATAAATTCTAATAAATAACCAAAATATGTTCTATCCAAATATTCATATCTTTTTTTTCTTTGTGTAAAGAGATATAAGTAATACATAAATTTATTGTTTAAAATAATGATTGAAATCAATAACGTACCAAGAGCATATTTATTGTTATTGTCAGGTCGTTATAACTTTATTACTTTTATTACGTACAAATTGATTTAACTCTTTAAATTCTTATTCTTCTTATATCTTTTTATATTTTCTTATCTTATATTATCTTATATCTTCTTATATTGTTCGTATTTATTGGCGCTGCAAGCTAGATTGTAAATTTTAAATGAACCACTTCTAAGCAAATATTAAAAACCCCGTCTTTGCATCCTTGTGGATTTTTATTCACACTTGAGGATTATTACCCTGTTTATGTTAAATTCACTTTACTGTTTGAATAAATATGTGTAACCTTATGGCCCCCCTTCGTCTATGGAGCGCTCACGGGCTCCGAGGTGCCCGATAAACACCTGTATCAGTCTAAGGAACAGCAGCCTGTGTTGCCTTTTGACCCAGCGACGAAGGATAGGACTCCAGGTCCTTCGTCCATTCCCGTCCCGTTAGTTCCTTAGGCCCTCCAAGCTCAGCATTGCAGTTTAAAAATCAAGTTTGGCCTCTTTTTAATGTAAATTTAATTCATTTTAGAAAAATTCGACATAGGTCGCATTATTTAATTCGTTTACTTACCATTTGATGGTATTATTTTTTTAGACTGTCGATCTGTTGGAGTAAACTTCAGTCTTACATCGGAGCTGACACACACACTTTTTTTTCATACCGGGGGCCTTATTTTATGATATAAATCATAAAATCTACTGAGCATTCGTTCAGAATGGCCTCGTTACAAAAAACGTAACGAGGTCATTGGCTCAGTAGATTTTACGTCTCATATTGTTTCATACCCGGGGAGGGGGCTTATATGAAAATCGTTTCTTAAAGAGTAAAGAGTGGATTGTACCCGTTGTGCTGGCGGTTGCGGGTTCGATCCCCGCACATGACAAACATTTGTATTGGCCATACAGGTGTTTGCCGTGGTCTGGGTGTTTGTGCAGTCCTTGTGGGTCTCCCCACCGTGCCTCGGAGAGCACGTTAAGCCGTCGGTCCCGGTTGTTATCATATACACCTGATAGCGATCGTTATCAATATATCTGCCAACCCGCATTGGAGCAGCGTGGTGGATTAAGCTCTGATCCTTCTCCTACATGGGGAAAGAGGCCTATGCCCAACAGTGGGATATTACAGGCTGAAGAGAAACTCCAAAAATAGATACATTAACGACGAATAAAATGCTTGAAGTAGTTGTAATTATTGTTCTTTATGTAATAATTCCACAAAAGAATTAAATTTTAAATATAAGATTGTTATAATCTAAATATATTATATTAATGCGAGAATAAGAATGTATTATGACATTCATAAATTATCTAACACAATAAAACTCAGCTGTAGAACTAATAAGTAGACAATTAAGTGTTACGAAAACATACCAGCTTTAACATAATGGCTAGACAACAATTTAGTTTAACATTGAACTCAAAAGCCATTCACAATATTTAGATTTAGAGGCACAATTGTTGTAACATATATATGTCTCGTTGTAAGTAAATTATCTACTTAGTGAAATAATTATTAATGTTTATATTACAAAATTCGTAACGTAATGCGCTGTTCCTGAAAAATGTCTTAGTTAAAGTATAGTATACATATATTTACTGTAAATGACAAAAATTCATGATACACTATCTCACCCTCTTCGCCCCACTATTATTTACGTGACAGGGATCGAATTCAAGTCTAAAGGGCCTGGCAGAAACTTAGGGGAACCGGGAGCTGCAGCGAGCTTATGAGGGTTTATGGCCACAGTTACCACGCGTGGCAAACAGGTTGGTGATGGGCTGATTTTGCTTGTGTTAGTGTACAAATTCCTATAATATTTATGTTGAAATCGAAGATAAATCGTAAATGTTAAAATACGCCAAAGTACCGTGCTGAATTTCCTGAAACCGAAACCGAACATTTTCCTGTTTCTGATAGTCCGAGATGAACAACCCTTTTTCAAGCTCATTTACACAAACGTTAAGAGAAAAATTTAAAAGATTAGATTAAGAGTAGTAACCTCTCACCATGAAATTAAAACTTAAACAAGAATAACTATTTTACATATCTAAATTTATGTGTGTGAAGATTGAATTCATGATTTATAATTATATATGTACAAAGTTTAACCGGAAATTATAATAACAAGTATAGTTTTTACCATGGATTCTCTTAAGTCTTTTCTTGGTAATCATTCTAGCCATAAAGTATTGAATAATATATGACAATTTAGTAATTTTTTACGTACATTATTTGTAAACCTATGTTAAAATATAATCTAAAATTTAATAATAAATTATAGTAAGATAAAATTTCAAAATTTACTAAAACATTTATATAATTACTCTAGTACGAATGTAACACTAATAAATTTATTCAAATTTGTTTTGATTTCCTACTTGTTGCGTCATGTTTTCGAACTAGAAATTCAAAAAATCTATGTCGAAATATTGCTCTACTGGTTTGCAGAAGGTAAATAAGTCCAGACACAGTCATTTAATTTAATCAATTCGTTTGATTTCAGTCTACTTTAATAATTCAATAGTGCTCATAAATGGATAATTACAACCGTTTTAGCAGGTAATAAAAATAATATATGATTTATGTCATGAATAACTATATAATTTATAAACCATCTATATTTATATTATTTTTCTGCCTATTATATATAAAAAATGTACATATATATACATATAACCTTAAAATAATAAAATGTGCAATGTGTGTGATAGTAAAATGTGCACACAGATTTTATTTGTGCCTTATGCCTATTATGTGCACATCTCTTTATATATGTAATTCAATTTGTTTTATTTTCATTTCTAGCATAAGGTATTTTTAACAGCACAAAGCTGAAAAAAATACCTTATATAATATCCACAAAAATACATAAGTGTTAAACACGAGAGAATGATAGAACTGTACAAAGTATCTGACTCCACTTATAATGGACACTATTTGTATATCATAAACAAAAATATTTATAAAAAAACTAGTTGACCCGGGAAACTTCGTATCGCTATATTGTTGTTTTGTGAATAAACAACATTTTTAAAGATTTTCTTTTAAACAAACCTTGTCTTGACAAATACAATAAAAAAATAAGCTTTAAAAGCATTTTAGAATCGATATTTTACAAATTAAAATTTTAAAATGATTATAACTTTTAAAAGTATTACGCCTATATAACCAACCATTTGAAGGAATCTATTTAGGAGTCGAGCATTCTGTATATCTTACATCTTATATATATTCTTTATTGCACTTAAAAAAATTACAGTTATTTGTATACAAATTTAGTTAGCAACGGTGGACTTATCCCTAGAAGAGATCTCTTCCACCCAACCTGTGATAGTGAGAACTAATGTTACATAGTGAGAACTAACGTTACATCATTCTTGAAAATAAAAACCTCATCACATCACATCACAGCAGCCTTTCGCAGTCCACAACTGGGAATAGGCCTACACAAGTTCACGCCATTTTTTGGCGTGTGTCTAAACTCATGTGTTTTGCCCATAGTCACCACGCTGTCAAAATAAAAACCTAATTAAATAATATTCATAACATCATACAATATACATATACATACTACACATAATATACCATTATACACACCACTTCTTATAGACTAATATACTAATATACACATAAATATTACATATATATATTTATATAAAATACATACATATAATACAATACACAATAAAAGTAAATATTATTGAAGATATTTACGGATTAATTTCAGCGAGGAGGTGTTGTTTTAGCTTTTTTTTTAAAGGATACATAGAATGACTAAGCTGGATATATTTAGGAAGTTTGTTCCAGAGCGATGCACCATATACCGAAAAAGATTTTAAGCGGAATTTGTTGTTGCTCTTCGGTACGTCGAGCATCGTACTGATGATGGAAGAAGAGAGAATTTGGAAACTTAAACGTAGGTATGCAGGAGAATTGGGATCACGCAGTACTCTGTAAAGGAATGACAGGATGTGCATATCACGGCAAAGGCGGATTGGAAGCCATTTAAGTTGAGCACGAAAATACCACTTATACCCAAAACAGTTGTTGAATATTATATGACTAACGATAAAACACGTTTGACAATGATATCAGTTTTACTGCCATGAATTGCAGAATTGGTGTATAAAAGTTGCAAAATCAAAAAGACGCAAGTTCTATTTTGAAATAATTCAAAATACTAAGTATTTGTTCGAAAACAAGCTTTAAAGATCCATGACTATACAGTGTTTCTTATAATAGATTATTGCCACATTGCTTTATTATCTGAATTTCTCTTGTATTGTTATATTTTAATATGTTTTCATAAGAAAATACTTAATACTTAGAGCACTTCAAAATTAGACAGTCCAGCTTAGATTTCAAAGGGCGTTTTGTTAAAAGTTGGGGTAAAAAAATTACATATATATGTATATATATTTTTTTTTTCACAATATTAACTTTAATTTTTTATCTTTGTTTATACACGGTAACAATTTTTTAAGAAGTTTCTAGTATTTAAAAAAAAATGCGTGAAAAACATATATTTTCTTTGGATAAATAATTCTATGATAATTATTTTTTACCAATAAGGAGATCAAATCGATCGAATCAAATTTAAAATAAGTAAACTAACTGACAGTAACTGACAAATTGGTGACTTACTTTATACAGACACATCCAGCTTTTTGCTTTAATTCAACTAAAGTAACGAACCCTTCAATTGATAAAAAATGTTAAGTGACATAGGGTAGAGATAATGCGTTACTAGTTGTGAAGGTGGCGTGGTCTTTAAAACGGATATCCGTTTTTGAAAATGCATGGACATCACTACATATACATTATTTTAACTATTAGGTTTAATGAGATACACATACTCGTATTAGGTTCTATTCGTACCACCTAAGATAATTAAAATCTGTAGTTCTAATATAAATTAAAGAACAGCAAGAACACGAAGTTACAATAAAACACGAATAATTTGTTATAATTGTAACTTGAAAGCGAAAATTATGGTATTTAGCCTTGGTTGATATCTACCGTTTACATATTAGCATACCCTGATACTAAGCCCTTGCTATTATGTTAATCGAGAGTTTGACAACTGATACAAATTTTCAAATTAGGTTTATTATATTTTGACAAATATATTCACTTACTATGGATAATTCAGACGTTAACAGTTACTTTTGGTCATTAATTAGTTTTATAAAAGATTAGAAAATTTTTCATACTTATCCTCTAACCCGCAATTTTTCCCAAGCTTTGTTGCTTGAAGTTGCTTTAAGCTTTGGAACAACACGTACGAAAAAATTAACAAACTACTTTAAAATTTCTAATAACAAATTCTAACCCTTAATTTCATAATAATTAATAATAGTAACTAGGATAAACATCTTGATAGAAAAAAAATAATGGCTTTTATAATTTTTGTCTGTCTGTCTGTCTGTTTGTTCCGGCCAATCTCTGAAACGGCTGGACCGATTTTGGCGGTACTTCCACTAGCAGATAGTTAATGTAGTAAGGAGTAAGTAAGCTACTCTTACTTTAGAAATTTGTTTATTTTGTAACTCTGCGAACTGAATTTTTTTTTTTATTCCACCTGGACGAAGACGCACGCACGGCTAGTATGTAAATAAATATTGTATAATCATATGATTTCAGTTTTTTAGGCCTCAAGGAACTTACTAAATAAATAGTGTTACTATAAAGTGGTATGGGATTTTATGCTCATTTACAAAGTTTTATCACCTAACAAACATTCACGTTCGTCACAATGAACTTTGTCATTTTTTTTTTTTTTTAATAAACGATTCCCATTCAACGGCTCCCAGTAGGATTTTCTCCTGTGTCGGGGGTCCGGAAACACACGCAATAGACAAGGAAAACGCCCAGACCATCTATATGAATAACCATCCATAACCAAATAACCATGTATATAGCTGACACAAACGTCTGTTGTGAGCGGGAATCGAACCCGCGACCGCCAGCGCAACAGCCAGTGCTATGACCGCTGCGTCAACACGTTGTCAAATTATTATTATCAAAAATTATATTAATTGCCTACAATATACCTGCTTATCGGTGACTTTATTGTTCTTATTATTTATTATTTTGTGTTTATTTAATTGCATTGTTATTGTTTCACTTATTCTTCCTTTTCGTTTTCATTAAAATCTTACGCTTATAATTTATTTCTTTACAAAATATTACTATATTACAAAAATTATTTTTCTTATATTTATGGTTTTGCCCATCATTAGCATAATTTACAATAAAAAAATGCCAATACAAATTAATATTTTAGCTACAAAACGTGTGCTTTCTGATAATAATAATAATAATAATAAATATTTACACAATACACACACAGTCGTCTGTTCCTAAAGTAAGCAACTTAATGCTTGTGTTATAGGTAACAGCCGACTGGTATATAGCTACATATTTTTTTTTCGATAAACATACTTATATATAATACATATATAAATATATAAATAAATATTTATATTACACCCAGACTCGGAGTGGGAATCGAACCCACAACCCTCGGAGCAGAAAGCAGGGTCACTACAAACTGCGCCAACGGGCTAGTCAAACTACTATTGAAACTATATTGATACTATTGAAAATACTACTACTAACAGTGAGAACCAACCACGGTCTCCAAGCATCTCTAGAATTTCGTCACCTTTCATTATATCCTTTTTAGAGTTTATGAACTTCTTAATAGTTCAGAACCCAACAATTTATATGTAAACAATGTTTATTTGAATGAACCTAATGATCAACTAATCTTAATCATTTCAATTGATTCCAGTTTTACGAGAAACACGTTGACGATTACCTATTGAGTACCTGTATAGCCCTTGCAATTCCATTATTGTAATGTCACGCCTTTATCTTCAATGATATTACTTCTTCCACTGTAGTTATCCTCCATCTTAGCTATATTATGATTTTGAGCTAGAGTCATAAAAATTAAAATCTTGCTAACAGACCAAATAAAAATATTCTGACTGAGAAAGTTCGTTCTGATTTACGAATATAATTAAGTCACGTTTCTCCAATTACTATGAGTATGATTTTATAATCCAAATGATGAGTTTCCAGATTAATTGTGGCTGATTTTCACTCCCAATATCATGATATTGAAATTACAAAATAGCAAATCTTTATTATATGCAGAAAACTTGAATTGAAGTTATGATAAATTTCATAATTACACCTTTATAGACAAAGGCATTGCTCAAATTTAAAAAACAAGTATTTGTCACTAAATTCTAATAAACATAAAACATCCAAATTGGGTGGTTGTTTTCTACAGATTTCGCAACGTTCAGTGTGATAAATAAAGGTTCCTAAAACCTGAAAGTTGCAGACTTTTTTCATTATTTTTTTCGTATTGAGGGACGCCATTGAACACAAATATATAATTTATTTTTATAAACTAGACATTTATGATGATATGTGATAGCAGCCTAACAATTTCATACGCATTTATGATGCCTGCTATGTTGCGAAAATTTGTGCATTTATGAAAACGTTTTTGTTTTTTACTTATTTATTGGGGATAGACTATAAATAGTCTATCCCTAATCATTTCAAAAATCTTAGTTTGGACAAGAACACATTCTAACAAACAAAACATGGGATTTTTGTCCTTCAATCGTATCTTATGTCAGCAAGCGTTCGCCAACTGAACACATTAATTACTAAAACTTTTTTATTGCAGACGACCTTCTTTCAAATATATAAACAGGGTCATTTCTGTACATACATTACTTTTCATAATTAAGTAATTGTAGACACTATTCATAAACAATAGAGTTTGGTTTTCATTATATATTGTAATTAATTTTTTTTAATATAATATATTTTTTTAATATATATTAATTTTAAATATAAGTATTTATTTCGTGGAATAAAGATATTTTTGTTATAAATATTTTAACTGATTTATTTTTGTTCATTTTAAATTTCATCAATATTGTGTATGATTTTACTTATACGGAATTTAAATAGTCATTATCATACTTGAGATATTTCAGCGACGTTGCAGACACCCGTGACCATGGCATCGTAAGAGCTCATAACCTTGAAAGCTTAAAAACTTATAGCATTTTATTCGTTAAATACATACTTATATGTTAAATTGTAATTAAATTGTTATTTCTGGTAATGGTCATAGACAATAATTGAAAGTACATTAAACACGCATTTTTTAATTTATAAACACGTATAATATATATATTTGTATATATATATATATATATATATATATATATATATATATATATATATATATATATATATATATACATATATTATTAAATTAATGCACGCTACAATAAATCCTTCGCAATTCTTAGCCGTTACTACGTTGTTGAATTAATTTAAGAAAAATTTATATTGAAAAATATTTTTCAAACAAGTTTTTATACATATTACAACTGAAAAGAAGAAAATAGGTTTTGTACTAAAATGTTGTGACAAGCTTTTATTTGATATTCAATAGTACAACGACATAAAATTTAATTTAACTAGTAAAATTGTCATCAAAACTAAAGGTATCCCAAATTTCAGGTGAATCTTTGATTTCCGATTTGACCTAGTCTGGGAGTTTGTGCTTGTCTACTGAGTGTGTTTCCAAACTCCCGACACAGAAGTAAATCCTAGTAAACACACTCAATAGACAAGGATTCCATTGAGGTTCCCGTTGAGTGTGAGGCGGTTACTGAAAAAAAAAGAAATGTTGATTGCATATTTGTGTAAAACACTAATAGGATATAAACATCACTCACTCACTCACTTCAGCCTATAGCAGGCCACTGCTGGACATAGGCCTCCCCAAGTTTGCGCCAGACATCCCGGTTTTCCGCAAGCCTCATCCAGTCTACACCGGCAATCTTACGTAGATCGTCGGTCCAACGGGCCGGAGGACGTCCCACACTGCGTTTGCCAAGACGCGGTCTCCACTCCAGGACCCGTCTACTCCAACGGCCATCGGTCCTGCGACACAGATGACCAGCCCACTGCCACTTCAACTTGCTAATTATGTGGGCTATGTCGGTTACTTTCGTTCTCTCAAATTCGATAGTATCATTTCTAATCCTATCTTTGAGAGAAACCCCAAGCATAGCCCGTTCCATTGCATGTTGAGCGACTTTAAATTTGTGGACCAGTCCCTTCGTCAGTGTCCACGTCTCGGCTCCGTATGTTAGCACAGGCAGAACGCATTGCTCGAAAACTTTTGTCTTCAAGCATTGCGGAATCTTCGAAGTGAAGACTCGACGAAGCCTGCCCAACGCCGCCCAGCCCAACCGAATCCTCCTGTCGGCCTCCTTCTCGAAGTTGTTGCGGCCTAGTTGGATAGTATGGCCTAGGTAAATATAATCCTGAACAACTTCGAGAAGGGTACCATCGACCGATACCGGTCTCGGTATGACTTGGTTGTTAAACATAACTTCCGTTTTGTCCAAGTTCATACAGAAACCGACACGCTGGGAGAACTCGTTTTGGCCGGCCAGTATGTGGCCTAACTCATACAACGTCTCCGCAAAGATGACAATATCGTTTGCGAAACGAAGGTGAGAGATGAATTCACCGTTGACGTTAATGCCTCATTCTCCCCAATCTAAGGTCTTAAAGACATCCTCCAGCGCAGTGATAAACAGTTTAGGTGATATTACATCCCTCTCTCTTACATCCCTCTGTCCCACACTATGGGAAAATCGCGTATGTTTCGTTTCAAAACTCCGTATCTCAGTTGTTTCAAAACTAAATGAGCTGTAATTTTGCACACATATACTTGTATATACAAAGTTTAATGGAAATAATTTTGATTTTGAAAATTCTGTTTATTAATTAATTTAAGAAATAAAACTTTAAAAAAAATACATGCATTCATATCATTTTCATTCATTCATATTGAAATATAAACAAAATTTGTCTTTTTTTTTAATTTACATAAAATGGAATAATAGTAACAAACGAGAAAAAAAATATGTACAAAATTCAGGAAGCTCCTACGGATTTTCGTTAATAGCAAGAAGGGCCTTGGCTTCATATAAAAGTTCTTTCGATATTGTTTCTGAGGTGTTACTCAAACTTGATATGCATGGATCAGAAGTGTACCATAAGGTACGGAACACGTCTTCATTGGTAGCCACTCTTGAACACTTTCTAGAATGATGAAGTCTAAACTTTTTGTAATCCTTATTTCGGGATTCTTGCGCGTCTTCGGATAATTGTCCGATAGGTAAAATAGCATAGTACTCAATGATTTTTACTCCGTGAATAAGTATTTTATGCACGGACGAAGCCATATAATACCAATTATAAATATTTACGTACAGTTGGGCTGTACTATATGCGTATTCACCGATCTTTTTTGAATTAATAACCATTCCAGATGACATAGTTTGTAGTATTATGTACATTCGTTTTATGAATTCTACGTCTACACCTGTAATGTCTGCAGAGCAAGAGTAATTCTGAAAAAATCTCCGAGCTGTGTTTTCGTCATTACTATTTCCAGTGGCTTGTCGAGGTTTATCGACATGCAGTCCCATTTCCTCCCTAAACCGCTTTTGTACCAGTTTTTTATTTTCTTTGTTTTTTATTTTTTATTTTGTAGTAGCTGATCACTTTTCAAAAGACAAGTTATAAAAAATGTGTAAGATCATCTCCATCCAAGCATGTAGTGTTGACAGTCCGTATTGAAATGAACTTTCGTTCACATCTCGTGTCCTAACTGCCTCTAAGTTATTCATTTGCCGAGGAATAGCACCATAAATTGTAACAGAAGCGCTCGAACGAGTCTCAGTTAAAACTTGTGCCACTTTACCATCAGTCATGGTTAAAAATAGGTCTTATTTATCAGGGAGGGAGACAGATTTTGTTTTTGATTGTTGATATCAGCCACAACAGACGCGGGTTTTTCAGGAGTTTCTTTGGCAAATTCTAACAATATAGGTCTGCAATATCTTACAGATGAGCAAGTTTCATTCTTCCAAACAACAGTATTAGTTGTCTCATCTATGAGTCTTGTACCAACAAGTGAAGCAATAAAAAGCTTTGAATCTGATATTAAATCGCTTTCTTCGGTCAAAACTTGCTTGTATTCACTCTGTCCTGATGACCCGTCACAACCCCATTTACAGAATAGTTTCAACTTTCTTAAATTGTTTTAGTAAACTGAATCAATTAGTAATACACGTGCCACAGTATGATCCAATAAGTCCTGCAGATTGACTTTTGAACTTATGTTAGTAATGGCTATGCTCAAATCTGGTGGGGTAACATATCTTCTTCGCTTCGACTAAAGTTGGATAAGAAGGAAACACTGAGCAGTTTTTGTCCGCCAAACAAAGTCGAAGTTTCCCATACTGTTCTTTGTTAAGATCTAAGTCAATGAAGGTCCGTTGTGCTTCCTCCATTGAAAAAGGTGTAACGTCTTCAGAGTTCTCAGTAATGTGTTTAAAAAATTTTTTCTTATCATTTTTTGATGTCGTGACGTCTTCAGAGTTCTCAGTAATTTATTTAAGAATTTTTTTCTTATCATTTTTTGATGCAGTTATCCGAGATGCATTTCTCCAGCGTTCGTTACATTTAGATACCAAGTTTCTTTGAATGTAAGAGACCACAGTAGCCATATCCTCTGGTGACAAATTGAAATTTTCTTGTAAGTAGTCTTCTATATTATTCCCATTTATCAACAAATTACACAACTCTCGCTTATTACAAACAAATTCACCCATTTTTCAAATCAGTTAATTTTTGGGAATATTTGAAAATAGTATTAACTGCTTTTTAGGGCAACTTACTGTCTGACCAACAACTGTGAATTTTTCAGGGCTCACCTTCCTTTTATAGGCCAATGAAATAGTGCTATGTGCAAAAAGATAAGAAAATAATAATTTGCACTCTTCCCATAACCAACCTGTTTTTAATTCGACCCTAATAGGTAAGTGACCATATTTTATCAAGTAAGGTGGTCAAAACTGTATCAAAACCAGAAAAAAATATTAATAATACTAATCACTGTAATGAGCTTTTGATCAATTTGACCTTAATAGATAAAAAATGATTTTATGAGAAATAAAAAGAAATTGAAAAAATAACGATTTTTACCTCACGATATGTTTTGACACCGTGACAAAAAAAGTGCAAATATGTGTATTTTTTTCTCCTTGCGTTAGCTAATGTATAAAGATCTTAATACAAGAAATATCTCGATAGCGGCAAGCAGCGGTAATGGGTAAACGTCTCGTTAAAAAAAAAATAACCCTAAAAACATACCATATTATACTATATTGGTTAATTTTATTTTTTCAAACTAATATATATAATACTAATTACGAAACGTTAAGAGGAGATTATAAGCATTTAAAAAATGTATAATACTTATACATTTATATCAAAAACTTTCGAGTAATGTGGCGTTGAATTGTAGTAACGCATTGCATCAAAATTACGTTATTGAACATGAGTTAGCTTTGAAGACTATTTATATACATTATAACAAAATAAAAAAATAAGATAAAGAAAGCTTATTTATTAGACTATATTAATTTATTATTTTTATTCCATAACAACGACTTTCTTGTGAAACGGTTTTGAGACGGCATTGTATACGGCTTTCCCATAGTGCACCGCAGGGAAATAGGTCCTGTTCTCTGGTCCTGGACATGAATAGTCATCGTCGCCGCGTCGTACATACATCTCAGTATCTCGATATATCGCCAGTCGATATGAAATCTCTGCAGAGAGTCTAGGACAGCCAAGGTCTCGACAGAGTCGAAGGCTTTCTCGTAGTCCACAAATGCCATACACAGCGGTTGATTATATTCTTGTCTTTTGAATAATCTGCCAAACAGTATGGATGTGGTCCACGGTGGTGTAGCCATTTCAAAACCCAGCCTGCTCTGGTGGTTGAAATTCGTCGAGTCTTCTGTCGAGACGATTCGTAACAACCCTCGAAAACAGCTTTTAGACGTGGCTCAGAAGTGAGATCAGTCTGTAATTTCTCAACAGAGACTTATCACCTCTCTTAAAAAACAGCACCACCACACTCCTGGACCACGCCTCCGGCGTGTTACCTCGGTGGGTGACGGCGTTAAAGAGCCTTGCCAAGGTTTTTAGGACAGGTCGCTCTGCGGCTGAGGCCCTCCCGTCTTTAAGCTGGCCAAACCGCTGCACTAATCTCGCCCTCTTCGACGTCCGTGATACTCTCCGAAGTATATATTAACTGAAACGCTGTTGGTTTTCTTTAATAAATAAATAAACAAATAATGGCGCCACAATGGTGCCCGTGGATCTTCGGTGTCCCAAGTCGCAGGCTTGCGTGCGCTTGACGAGTACAGCTGTCCATAAAAATTCTCAACCTCTTCTCGGATCTGAATGCGAGAGCAGACGGTTCTGCTATCCGCTGTTTTGAGCTTCGCAAGAAAGCTTCTCCCCAATGCTCTTTGGAAAACCTTGGACCCCCTATTCTGCTCAATCAGAGCAACAATCTCTCTCGTATTTGAGCAGCGGAAGTCTCGGCGTACAAGTTTCTGTATCCTCTTCGAAAGAGCCCTCTGTTCTGGCGTAGCAGCCGGCAACTCGCGCGTGGAAAGTGCCTGCGACCCAGCGTACACACCGTCTTCACCACGTTGTCGGTTATCTCGTCCACGTCGTCAGTAGTTTCCAGCAAATCGAATCGGTTTTGGAGTTCCAATTGGAACTGCTCGGAGCCACATATAATTTTTGCGGCAGCGTAGGTCGGAGAGTAGATTTCATCAAGCGGGCCCGCTCTTTTCGGAGGTATATATTCAGAGTGCCTCGTACTAGCCGGATATAAACGTAGTTCTATCGAATCGCACCCATTAATAAAACCCATCAAAGAATTTTATAATTAAATGGTTATCAATTGTGCTCAGGTGATCAGAGAAAATGAGAAAATATTTTAATTTATTATTATCTTAGTCTTAAGTGAACTTGAGTTTGTTTGTTTTATGCTCGAAAAATACACGAATACGTTCTGCAACAACTATATATTAAAGATTTTTTTGCCTCAATTGGAATAATTGTTTGATGAATATATAATATAACTTTAATTTATTCTATACGTTACTGATGATTCATGTATTTTTGTTGGTAAATACTTATTTAGAATGTAGTAATTATATATAATGTAATCAAAAACAATTAAAACTGTATATTACATAAATAACATTGTTCTATTTAACTTGTTTATTTCAAACGTTTATCTTTTCGTCTTACACTCATATTTCAATTCTGTTTTAGTAGTAATTGGATATATATATATATATATATATATATATATCGGGGTAGAGCTCTGTGGTTACGACAGTAAAGAATATAGCCACCCCCTCTCTTCCCGTGGGTGTCGTAAGAGGCGACTAAGGAATTACACAGTTCCACTACCACCTTGGAACTTAAAAAAGCCGACTGACGGCGGGATAACCATCCAACTGCTGGCTTTGAAATACACAGACCGAAGACGGGCAGCAACGTCTTCGGTGCGATAAAGCCAGCCCTGCGATCAACAACCCACCTGTCCAGCGTCGTGACTATGGGCAACACACATTTTTGGTGTGGACTTGTAGAGGCCTATGTCCAGCAGTGGACTACGATAGGCTGAAGTGAAGTAATCGGCAGCTGTTTTAAGGACGTAGTATGTTATTGGTACCTTATATTATATGACAATATTTTTTATGCTTAAAAATATCTCAAAGGTAGTGTTTTTTAGGTAGTTTATATATTTTATAAACTGACCCGACAGGCGTTGTCCTGCCTTGCGAAATATTAAACACGTGAAGTTTAAATCAAATCGATGATTTATCCGAATTTTGCAATTTCCGCAGAAAGAATCATTTATTTCTTCATTCTGTAACAATCCTCTACAAAATAACCTTTCTAACAAACTTTATAAAATAATATTTATGACGGCTCGCTGGACCGCGTCTTGCTAAGGTTATTCTTTTATTTTCAGTTGCATATAGTGTATATTCATTTTCTGCATGCCGTAACATTGGTTTTCCTAGCATGGTAGCAGAGGCATCCTAAATATAATTACTGTGAAATTGCTTTGTAACTACATTTAAGTACAAATGTAAATCTTTTTACTTAAAAAATATAAAGTATTCTTACGATTATGACTTACCACCAAAGCTAATGAGAACGGTTGTGGTAGCGATTATGAAAAACAAAATAGGTGATTTTGCGAATAGTTCGAACTATTAACTTTTTGAACATATTTTTATCTATATTTCATTTATTTATTCTTTATTACGTAGTATTTTATTTTGTGTAATGTATTTATAGATATATTTTACGTTATATGGTTAAATAAAATCTGTTTGCGCCGTGTTCCGTTAGTTTAAAATTTAAAATAATAGCTTCACAGAAGAACAGCATTGTATTTAATCAGATGCAGCACAAGCTAAGTGAAGGTCTTTTTGAGTATAAATATTTTGGATCTAAGTCTCTAATTGTTCTGTTGCTTTCTTTTTGTAATACTTTACCTAAATAAACATTTTTAACCGACTTCAAAAGAGGAGGGGGTTACTCAATTCGACCGTATATATATATATATATTTATTTATTTATTTATTTATTTATGTATATATTTTTAATGTATGTTCGGGGATAATGACTTCGTCGTTTATGAACCGATTTTGATAATAATTATTTTTTTTTTGTTCGAAAGGAGATGTCCTAAGTGTGGTACCATGATAAGAAAACCAGGATCTGATGATGGTATCCCAGAGAAATCGAGGGAAATCCTCGAAAATCCACATAACTTATTACTGGGTGTACCAATTATGATGATTTTTAATTTAATTGAATGCCGATGTTTATTATGTGGTCACATTTAAATTTCATCGAGATCTGATTACAACTTTGGAGTAATCTTTGATAATGCGTATTAACTTGACTTTTTTTCGTCTACCTACGTTGTATTACTTGTCGATGTAATTGAAGTCGGTTTTTTTTTCGTTTGCTAATAAACCCAATTAGTTCATTATTTTTCTTCTTTTCTTCAATAAAGGATGGAATGAATTGCAAACTGTTAAAAATGACTCAATGTAGCTGCTAGGGGTCTACCGGAACCGGAAAAATTTTGAAAGTGGTCTGTGAGAAAAAACAATTTAGTCAAAGTTGGGTTCAGATAGTAGTAAAATGTTTTTTATTACGTTGGTTTTCGATAATCACTATGTAAACCTGTTTATAAACTTCGTATTCGATGGTCTGTACAATAATAATATTATACTAGTTTTATATAACTAGATGAATGACCTACTAAATAATAATGAAGAAAATAACCGGTCAAATAACCCAAATGATAGAAAGTGGTTACCGTAGCCTATAGAAGTCTACAACACTAATAATATACTAACCCTGATCCTCTCCAGGTGTTCTGACCATCATACTCACCACAGAAACACAACACTACTACTATTTAGCTATAATCTTCAGTAAGGTTAAGGTACTTCCCCAGACGTGCTGCTCTAAATTTTAAGCAGGTTATATCCTGCCGTGCCTTTTTTTATCACTGGGGAATGCATTTACACACCCCGCCACCCGTAGGCTACGGGAGTGTGGGACTCCCGGCGCAGACTAAGAACGCGGACGGGCTCCCCACTAAAAACACATCGTCATAGTGGGTCGCCATGGGATCGCTAACGCAAGCAAACGTGACGCCCCGATGTGTGGCCCACTTGTGTGGGCTGCCTTCGCCAATAGAACTCACGGTGCCCGTGAGCGCCAGGTCCTGGGGTCCCCAAGCAGTGCATCCCTCTAGAGTGTGACGCGCCGTATCCATCCTTTTTGACCCAGGGAAAATCCCTAACGGATACACATGGCCAGGGGGAGCCGCGGGCTATGTCAGATTTGCACAGACCAAAAACCCCTGGGGTGTTCCTTCTCTCGCTTGAGGTGGAACCACGGGGAGGGCCCATTGCATAAGTGACCACCGAGAGGCACTCTCGAACACTAAATTCACCTCCCTCTTCGGGACCGTGCAATGCCCAACGATAGATCCCTCAATCTATCGCCGGCTGGTCCGGCGTTACGGCGGCAGGCTGGCCAGGTAGACCCTGCACCGCCGACCGCGCCTTCCGCGGTGAATTGGGAGCGAGTTCGGATAGCGTTCCCGCTTCCGCTCTGCCACCTCCTTCCGCAGCATTACAGCGCTACAGAAGGAAGAAACGGCGTCCCAGTTCTCCTCACCGCTGACCATGGCCACAGTCAAGGCCGGGAGTGAGAGACCCGCCCCGATAACCGCCGATAAGGTGGCGCGCTCTTAAGTCCTCGCTGGGCAGCCCACGCGCGTGTCCTCCGCCGTGTCCTCGGCACTGACGTCGCAGTGATGATATCCCGACGTCGGCTCCCGCCCCAGACCATATCCATCTGCCGTGCCCTACTTCAAAAAATTTGAACTGTTTCGAAGTTTATTATGGTCATATTATATATTTTTAAAAAATCATAAAGAATTTCAATATATAAGGGCTAAATATTAACAAATTCTTTTTAATTAATTTTCTTAATATCTAAAATATAGAATGATTGGCTGTTGTTTTGTATTTCAATATTTTTTTATTTAAATTTATAGTATACCGAATCTAATATATTTGGCTAGTATCCTAAAAAACTAACTATACTTATGCCGTCAAGAGACAGATCGAGCTATAATATATTATCAAAATCAAACTCTAGTTTTTGGCGTAATTCCACGTTGACATGATTTGTACTATAACTATCTGTAAATATTTAGTTTTTAAGTTGTGAATTGTAAATATATATAATGTTTAAAATGCAAACTAAAAATCCAATTAATGACTACCCTTCTTATATTGAATAACTGACGAAGTATAAGTCGATCTTGTACAATTTATTTTCCATACTGGTAGTTAGAAACCCTATAAAATAATTTAAGCTACAAAATATGTGATTTATATTAACTTTGTAATTTTATTGAGAATACTTAGTATAAATGGAATTTTAATTATGTTTGTGTACGGTATTTTTTTTTTTGAAATGCAGACAAGGACGCACAGTAATGTATTCATTTGTTTGTTGAAAATGATAAAATTAAGAGTCATATTATATATAACGCCTTCTTTAGTTGATTAGGAATAAAAGTCTTATGTAATTTTTTAAACTTCTATTTCATCTGTCTAAAGCAACACTCTAATAGTGTTTAAAATTCTAACTAATGCAGTGAGAAAAATTCAAAAAAAAGGGGGGGAAATCTTCTTACCATAGCGATTATAAATTGTAATTAATAATTAAAACGCAGTAAAACCCACTATGATTCTGAATAAAACACTAAGAGACTTCACTCAACTATTAATTTGATTGAAGCTTAACATTACCATTAGAAAATTCATTATAAGATCAATACGTTCACGTTGTTAATCTTGTTTATTTTAGATTGTTGTATTAAAGTAAAAATCGTCGTCAAAGTCGTAATTACACTTCAAAACAACTTTTGAATATTTTTTTATCATTAAGATAGCTTAAAAATATTTGTGTGGATCACGGCAAATCTATCTATCGGTACAATTGCAAATTTTGCATCAGTTACTAATTGCAAACATAACATATGAAATTTCTTTCAATATTACGAATAATTCTTTTGCACACTTCATTACGCTACATTCACTCTAATTTATTTTTTATTTAATTACGCTGATCTCCTTCGTGCAAAAGAGAAAGCAATTAGTCAATTTATTAGATTTTATATTTCAAAATAAAATACCATTATTTTTTTGTAAATTTAAATTTATGCAATCGGTAGTGATATATTCATTGACTATAAAATTAAAATATAAACCAGTCTGTTTGAATTTAAAAATTATAACGTTAAATAATATGGATCTCAGGGTCTTTTTTAAAATAAATAAAAATAACCCCCAGAACAATAATATATGAAAAAATATATTTTATAATCAGGATACGGTATTTAAAATTCGTAGAATTAAGACTGAATATATTAAGAATATTTCCTAATATATAAAAATTTCATGTGTGTTTGTTATCGAACTCCTCCGAAACGGCTCGACCGATTTATATGTTTTTTTTTTTTTTTTGAATATTTGGTAGATCTGAGAATAGATCGTGTACATTCAAAATAACTTTTCAATCGTGAAAACTAAACGTGCGTTTCGTAAAAAAAATAAAGTGAAAATTGCTCCAGGTAATAACACTATTAGACGACACCAGTAGTCTTAGTAATGCCTGACATCTATCCAGACAACGAACAAGACGTTCTGATGAAAATATCGAAGCCATACGAGCCAGTATTGAAGAGACTCTAACAACATACGGTACCGTCAATGGTGAGCGTTATCGGGCCATGATAACGGATTTTCTGATGCCATTTATTCGTGAAAATGACATGGACGATTACTAGTTTCAACAGAACGGCGCCACATGCCACACAGCTCGAGTAACAATCAATTTATTGTTCCCTGGGTATCGAAAAAGGGTGATTTTGACTGGCTACCGAGATCACCTGATTTGACGCCACCAGACTTTTTTGTGGGATTATTTAAAATCCAAGGTAAACTTAACAAGCCAAGGACTCTAGCTGCCCACAAGAACAATATTCGTTAAGAAATTGCCGCTATACCCGCCGAAACATTGGCCAACGTTATTGAAAACACCGAAAAAAGGACACATTTAGTTGCCAAGGCCAGAGGTGGCCATTTGCGCGATATCATTTTAAAAAAGTCATTATAACAAATCTCCTTAGATCAAAATAAAATATTTTACAAATGAACAACAAAAAACAATATTTTTTTATCTTTTTAACAAACAATTGCTTCCACTTTAAATGGCCCATCCAGTAGTATTACTGTATTGATTCCTTAGTTCTCAACACAAAGCTTTTAGGATTATTTTTGTGATAATTTGCCCTTGTAAAAACGGTCTCAATTATAAATATCATGCATAAATATATATATTACCTCCTTATAATTTGCTAACATAAACAGTAGTATTAGTAAGTATTCAGTAGTTTACAGAATAAAAAAACGATATTTTTTAAATTAACACTGTAATATTAACAACTAAAATACTTTTTAAAAAAATTCTTCCCCGACTTTTAATAATAACCATTTAGTAGACTCTTCAAAATAAAATATATACATATTTTATATCATTAACAGTAAAAATTAATATTTTGTTTGAGATATAAACCGCTTTTTTTTTTGAAACTTTTTTTTTTAATAGATTTATGATATATTAAGAGAAAAATTTAATTTACTTTTCTGATAAAGTCAAAATTGAGCTATTGATAATTATAAGCTCTTTATAGTACAGCACAAATAAACCAAAATTAATACATATAAAGAAAGATATAAAATGGCTGTTTTATCGCTAAGAGATCGCGCTTTTAGAGAAGGAAAAGCGATAATGAAGTAAGTGTACAACGAGATCGTCATTTGAGAAGAAGCTTCACGGGGAATTCGTATGTAAAGCTGTAATCTTTATCTGTAAGTTTGTGAAGCAAAATTACACTTGCTTTCCTTAGTTGTGCTCTGCTGTCACCCACAAGTGGAGCAGGGTACGCACGGAACCACACACATGCGCATGTGAAAATAATCCAGCATCAATAAAATACTTAATACAATACACATTTACAAGTGCTACTTATACCAAAAAAATAATAATAAATTAAAATTTAAAAATCGTTTATCCTTCATTTCTATGTTATTGCTTCACTGGAAAGTGACAACTATAAATTGTCGCATGATCCAATACTGATCAGACTCATATTGCTGTTATTAATTACAATTATTAGCACTAATAATTTAAGTACATACTGAAAGCATATAATTATGTGCATTTTATCTGAACTTGGTAAATATAAATATACTCCAAATTGTAAAAAAATGCTTCGCATTAACTGAATAATTCTAACTTCGTACGAGGTACCCCTCGTCTACATTTAAAATTGTAGTGAAATAAGACCAGTCTATTTTTTACAAATTGATATGAAATTACTTAACGTCAAAGATGTATAAATAACGTTTTTAGTTTCTAGTCTCCTTGAGCCCCAGCAAAATGGGCCTAGAGCAAGGACCATTACTTTTCATTTTTTTAATTACATTCCTTAACAAACGTTTGGATTTTTAGTTTTCATCAGATTATTTTTTATTATAACATAATTTTTTTTTCAAGGTAATTTATTCATTTTAAATAAGATTTGCAATTAAATTCCTGTCAATGTCAGAACAACAAAAATATGCAGTACGTTTTCACAGAACGTTGCCGAAAGAGCTAGTCGAATTTCTCCTTTTAGTGGCAAGTTAGATTATATTGAAAAAAAATGAATTAGGTTCTTGGACCCTTTTTCGTCCGCCCTTGTAATTTAATGACGTGACGTGGAGCCAGTGTGTTGATTTTGGTCACCCAAAACAGGACTCTTCCCTTTTCTTTTATCTATTTATTTATTTATTGCTACTTTATTGCTCAATACATTAAAGAAATGTACAAAATGCGGGCTTAATGCTAAAAGCATTCTCTACCAGCCAACCTTAGGACGTACAAGAGCAACATTTCTAGGTGTGCAAAATTGCAAGTTTTATCTTGAAGATAAATATCAGCATTCTCAAAAAATGAGAATGTCGAAGGTAGCAAGTGCTTTTTTCCATGTTTTGATTACGAGGACCATTGCGGTAAAATCTTACATAACCAAAAGTTTTGAAACTATAAGAAAAGGACTAGAAAATCTACTACTACAATCTACTACTACTATGCCGCACGGATTAAATTTAAAAAAAAAAACTAAACATGTCATGCTTTAAATAACAGGAATATCGAAGATTACTCAAACCATAGCGGGTCCCGAACTAAAACAACAAACAAAAAACAAAAGTCAACTATCTAGTGCGGATAGCTGTGCTTAAAGTTCTCAAATTTAAATAAAAAAACCTGTACGTATGTAGCAAAACACGTATCAATTTTAAAAGTTTACGCGAATTTCATTCATCACTTGTGAATTAAAAAAATCACGAGACTCGACTAAGTGTGGGTCAAACTGTGCGCTAAGTAACTCGTGAACGTAAACGCGTCACGTGTAAATACCAGAGACCTACGAAACATTAGATATCACCAATGAAAGAATTCAAATTAAACTTTATAATAAAAGAAACTTATAACACAAATTTATATCATTTTATTTTTTCATACGTGAAAAATATCAAAATAATTGAGGCGCAGTATTGAAGGACATTTATTTCACAAAAATTAACATAAAGTTATGTAAAAAAAACCTATTAAAGCATTAAAGAAAACGATTTTCATATTTAATTTCTAATAAAGAGAAATTAGCTATTAAAATTTGGACTTGATTTTGTATTTTGAAATCTGTAAAAATGTAATATAACGACTGGATACGAATTTTTAATACTAACGAACGCAGACTATTAGGTAATTATTAAAGTCTGCGTTCATTCCCTCTACAGTTTTATCGTTGGAAGGAGAAGATGGAGGTACGTTTATAATAGTAGACGTCCGTTGATACATTTCAGTGTGAACCCGACGGCCAAAACCATTGGCTTGACCGGTATTAGTGCAAAATGTACGTAACCTCAAATTACTAAATAGAGTATAAAATATCTACTTCACAAGAAACAATTTAAAAAAAAGGAAATACCCGATTTCACATGTAGTATTATAGATACATACTTAATCGAATTAGATAGTTTGCAGAATTTCGATTTATACGCTTCAAACGTTTTGATAGAACCAAAAAAAAATAACCATTACACGAGTATGTTTGTTATTTTTATCAGGAGTTTGATCGTATCGCACATATTTTGAGACAGGATTTACAATGATGTGATTTTTTTTATTGAACTCATGTTTTAAATTTCAGTTTTCGAGATGGTGGGGAAACTCTTTTTACTTTTTGGGTTGGTAGCTGTCGTTTCAGCGACGGTGAAGCTCCAAGAAGTGTTTTCATGGAACGTTTTGGATTGGAACTATCCAGACGAATACCAAAAACAACAGGCACTTCAAAGTGGTGCCCTTATCAGAGAAAACGCTCTTCCGGTTGGTATTGAAAGATGGAGGAACAAGCTCTTCGTGAGTGTACCAAGGTGGTTCCCGGGTAAGCTAATATTTTTTTTTTAAATTCATTCAGTTGTATTGTATCTTGAACAAAAGTAGTCCTCTATGGATTCATATAGCGTCCTTGATTTATTACTTTTTTCAATTGGATTTTATCTGTCACAAAATTAATCCTTAAACTCCTCGATTTTTAGCATTAACATTAATTTGCAATGTAAAATTCTGATTACCAATTTTATATGAGGTAAACTGTAGGTATAATACGATGTCTCACATCTTTATTTATTATTACTAGTCATATAAACTAAATAAATTCCACAAAAGTAACATAACAGGATTGCCTCATTTTTTTTTTGTATTTGTAACTGTTAATACTAGATAATCGATCAAGAAATTTTAGTTAACATCTAATAACTATAAATTACCAATGAGGATATCTTTTGAACATATATTTTTACGAAATGGAAATCAAAATAAGGAAAACATAATATTAAATAAAAATTTGAAACAAAAAAACATCAAACAATACAAAAATCGAAGTCATTAAAATGTTCAATTATATAACAAAAAAAACCTATATATTTTCCTTAAACACATATTTTTACGTACTGGAAATCAAAACAAAGGTTATACTTAATAAAAAGACAACAGATAATAACGCAAAAAAAGCTAGGTGTAATTTTTATCTATACATTGCAAAAGTATGAGAATCAAAAAATAAATTCTTAAATCACATACGTTATAACTAGATTACTGAGTAAATAGTTAATTTCAAACACGTACTCGTTGAGGCCGCTATATCGCCTAGGTGATCTGTAATTAAATGGGCAATTTACTGACCAACCTCAAGCTATAAATTATTAAAATTGCTAAATAATTTAAATTTCAAAAAGAAATATTTAAATACGTAATATCTTTATATGTATTAGTTAGTATGTAGTATGTTACATTTTTTTAAATATATATAAATTTAATTATCTTTTATTTATTAACTTTTTGGTATTTTTTTCTTCTTAATAAATACTTCTTGCACTGTTTGCCTCGCTATATGAAACACTCATGACCATGGATTGACTGGAAGAAATCTCTTTCAAAGATTCAAGTCCACCTTTGCCATAAACCTTACTATTATTTTATGTTCCTATATGTATTTTTGAGTGCAATAAAGTATATGTATACTTCACTTGTACTAATTTAAATAAAAAATCCATTCAAACGACACTTCCTAGGTATTTTCAATATTTGCGTTTAACTGGGTCAAAATATCACTTATGTAAATCAAAAATTTTCAAACGTAATTCGAAATCAGTCGCCAAACTTGTTATCTAAATACTTCGTAACGTATTATTTGGCAATTTCGAAAAAATAAATAGCGTTACTTCATATGTTTACTCATATAAGTTTAGAATTTATTATTAAAACTTATAAAATTTATAGTTTCATTAACGTGGTCTGCGTAATAAAGTACGAAATTTATGAATACTTTAAAATATTATTTTTTGTTTTTATTGGACAAAAAACAAATTTTATGGGTTTAGAAATGTATTAATTTAATACCTAAAAATTCTTACCATAATAACACAAACTATTGACTTTGAATAAATGAACACGTTATAGTCACATATACAAGTTTTAAGCGGATGCTTCAATATTAATCGTTAAAGGTTTCTATTACAAATAATACAATTATTGAAAAAAAAATATATAATGAAACCTCGTCGGTAAATAATTTCTTAGGATATTTTGCGTAAGAAATATCAATTAACATCGCGCAGTAGAAACAGAATAACACCAATAAATATTTATTTTTATATATCTAGTTCTACCCTAACTTTGAAGATTGGTAGGCTTTCAAGGATCACTTGGGATCGTACTACGGAAACCTAATGTAATAAATATGCTCTATAGTGAATCTATAGTGATACAATTGAGAATTTCCCAAACATACATAAACTAAAAAACCTATCTTTTATCTTGCATCTCAATCATTATAAGACAAAGCTGCTGCTGAGCTTCAAAGCTGCGAAAAAATATATAATCTTCATCTTGTCTTTTTTAGTCCATTAGCAACCGCAAATTAGCTTTAGCAGATTGAAAAACATTAGTACCAACACTTTAATATATTTAATAATTATATTTACGATCTTCACATTTAAAGAGTCTTCCGTCTTGGTAACGCCTCTATTAAGAGTTTAATAAAAAGTGCAAATATACTTCTAATATTAGAACAACTTTATAAGACAAAATAGTAATAGTTAGTTATTATAAATAGCAAGTTATAATACTATTACTACATTATGTTATTTTTTTCTCTTCTTATTTATTCTAATAAAATAATAAAAAGTGTAATAATTTAATAACAGTATCTCAGTTACAAAGTTACGTGATAACTAGTTACGCCCTGCTGATAATTTTAATCAGTGGTTTAATATGCCGTTATAACAATATGCAAAAAGTTAAACGGCCGTCTTTCCGCTAAGGAAATTTAAAAAAAGTATTACAGGTGCGAAGGTTACCTATTTAACTATATTAGAAATTTTTGAATAATTCATTATCATAAACTATCATACTATTAGACAGACAACATAATTATAGTATCAGATAACTTTTTGACAATTTTTTTATTATTATTAGTGATATTAGTTTTTTAACTTCGCATATCTATTACTCCTACAATATACACATTATGTATGTTGTATTCATTTACTACAAATTTATGACTTCATATGTTATTTTATTAGTTTTTGATACTACTCTACATAATATTAAATATTCAAAACACGCACAAACTCACATAGTTAAAGTTTATAACCACATACCAAGGTTAAAGGGTAGGCATGTGTGAAAACTATTTAGAAAACCGGTACTGAATTAACCTTGTTACAATAGGAGTAGCTATCATACTAAATACACATAAATTATAAATTGACACGATAAATCAACATAGGTTTTTTTTATGCAGACGGAAGTATCGTAGCAACACGTTTCGCTTTACAGATTTCAACATGTATATCCTTTAGAAAATAGACTACGATTAGATAATGAAAATTTTCAATTTAAATTCATTTGAACAAGTCACGCGCTTATAAAAAGGATCACGTATCTTTTCACATATTTTTGTGGAATTTGTGTAACTTTAAACGTACTCAGTAATTTAGAAAACTGGTCAAAGTCTATGTTGTTAGGAATGTGTATAGTTGCAATTTTTTTTGAAACAACTCAGCATCACGACCATAAAACTCATTACGTAATCAGATACTCAGCTTGTATTTTTTGATAATACTGTCTGAAATAATTTCACTGGATCATATACTATGATTTTTCTTATTGCAACGCAAGTGAAGAAGATAATACAGGTGACATGTTTGATTGCTAAATGCTTATAATAACTATTTCTACCAATAAACCGACTTGTGATCTAATAAAATGTCCACTCACAATCGTAGTTAAAATAATTCAGGAATGCTTGAAACTTAATCTAATTTAGTCTACAAACCTAATCACAGCTACATAATTTAAATTTTTATAATTGCGAGGCATCTAAATATTTCAACGTATGCGTGTTTACTGATAGTTACTGATAACATTTATACAGAGTTTTATCAATTTTCCATGTCTAAACTATGTCTCGGAAACGGCTCCAACGATTTTCGTGAAATTTTGTATGCAGGGGATTTCGGGGAATCTAGCTAGGATTTATTTTTAGAAAATGTCGTTTTATCCCAGTTTTTAGCCAATGAAAAAATACAATACAATACTACAATATCGTTAGAATACAAAGGTAAATTTTGCACTTGTCAATAAAGTTATAATAGCTCAGATAGACTTCGGTTCAAATCCTCATATTTCCAGATCGATTATAACTTTTTCTGTCTTATTTTTTATTATTATGTCGGTAATATCGAAAAATATTATTCATATTTTATCATTATTATTTTTTTATTTTTGATTTTTTATATTTATTTATATTTTTTATTATTGTCGGTAAAAAAAATACTATTCATATTGTATAAATATGTAATTCGTATTTTAATATGATTTTCAAAAACACGATTTACTAAAAATATCGAGCTAAGCTCGGTCACCACTGTACTGATAAATTATTTATGATTCTTAATTATAATGCGTTTCTCACTATCGTTGCTATACCGTCATAGTATAAAATAATATATCCACATAGTGACGTGAAATTATGAAACTAAAACAATTCAACTGAAAACATGAAACCACGCCTGCGAAAAAATGTTGATTTACTACATTTTTAACTAAGTTACTCAAATGAAATGGTAATATAACCTAAATACTTAATTGATACTTTACTACAGATAGCTGTTACGTATAGTATATTAATACGATTCCAAAAAAAAATCCATGCTTACACAATACACGATAATTTCGGTGTATCTCTTTTAGAAAGTTTTTAAAAAATACTATCTTTTAAAACAAGATTTTGATTGCCACATATTATTTAAGAATGCTCAAAAACATACTAAAATATCTTAAACGTAGGTATAAAACATACCTACGTTAAAGATATTAATGATTATGTTTTCTTACCGTATAAGGATTTTACGATTCGTTGATAATTCCGATTCCAAAAAAATATTTACCGACATTTTTAAATATGTAAACAAGTTATTTATAAATAAGGAATGGATTTTTGTAGTTATTTATAAATAAATTTGTGATACGATTTTCCATAACGGTTCAAGTAAAATGTTTAATTGTAAAAACAGGAATATATTGTCACAGTACATAATTACTAATGCACGTAACCATATACTTTTATTCTCTTAGTCTGTTTTTTAAAAGTCAAAGACCCATATAAAAGATGCGCCTCCTACGTTGCTTAAATAATTCAAACAAATTTAAAATAAAAGTTACTAAGCGCATAGTTGTTTTTTTTACGAAGAAATTGAAATTCAAATAATATTTCGGTCTCTTACATGTTCCTCAACTTTTTGACAACTACTACGTAAGCAACAATAACAGCATATATATATATATATATATGTGTGTATAGCATAAATTATATGAATATTTTTGATATGTATGAGAATAGATCACAAAATGTATTCCATACCGCAAGCAGATTAGGGTGTCCGTATCCAGATTTTGTTATATTTAATTCTTACGCGCTTGACAGAATGTAAGCCAGGACAACGTTGGTTGGATCAACTATAATCTGTATATTAAGATGTGAAGCAAAAACTCTATACCCCTTTTTGGAAAATTACGCGGACGAAGGAGTATGAAATTTCGCGCACTTATAGTTTATATAAAGAGAAGTGCAGATTGCTATTTTTTTTATTATGCATATAAATATAATAAATTAATAAAAAAAAACATTACACATACTACCATGTATTTGACACACACACGCATATTATGCTCTTTTGTTGATTGTCAAAGTATGTAGTCAATTTAAAAAAAATTAAAAAACCTTCTTTATTTTCATAATTTTTTGGTTTTCTTTAATTAAAATTTTTAATTGTGGTCGAATTTTGACCTCTTTTTTTTATTAAATTTTTTAACATCCATAGGCTCTTGAGTGCCCATGCCTTTTTTATTTACATTTTAATTTTCAAGCGTTGAGGCGTATTATTTTCAACATTGCATGCTTCAAATAACGAACTAAAGCTTATTTTCTCTAATTCGATGGTGAGTCCAAAACTGACCGTGAGAGATATATATACCTATATATACATATATATTTATGTAGGTTAATAATTAAGATAATTATTTACAACTAAGATTTTTTTTTGCGACTTCGACCTCTGGGCGACCACTAGTAAAATATAAATATGCAAAACAATTTTAAAAATACTCTTTCAATGTTTTAAATATGACTACGACTCGGGTAATTATGCTATATCTGTACTTATTTATGTTAAGAGCCTTACTATTCTTAAGTCCTAGAAATAGAAAATTAATTTATTTTCACACAAAAAAAAATATTAATACATGAGAAATAGTTTCATTCTCTGTAGTAAGATAATTCAATATAAGTTAATAAGTATCAATATTAAAAAGAACGTGACTATAAGTACTGACATCTTACATTACGAAATTTTTATTAATAACTGTAATAAATGAAAGGTCGACCGACCTTAAGAGCTTGTACCTACATGTTAATCAATGGGTCGAAAATCATTTAAGAGTTTTGAAACTAGTATCTTTGATAATTTTATGCGTTTCTAATTATGATTTTGCTGTATAATAATTGTTTCTCGCAAACGAAAAAAAACCGACTTCAATTACATCGACAAATATAATACAGCGTAAGTACACGAAAACAATTTAAAAAAACGCACTAGTCGTCACTACGAATTTCGAGGGAATCCCTCGATTTCTCTGAAATCCCATCATCAGATCCTGGCTACCTTATCATGGTACACTTGGGATATCTCCTTTTCAACAAAAAAAGTATTATTAAAATCAGTTCATAAACGACGAAGTTATCCCCGAACATACATAATATATATATATACGGTCGAATTGAGTAACCTCTTCCTTTTTTGAAGTCAGTAAAAAAAAAGAATTATCAAAATCGGACTACTCTGTAAAAATTTATGCGTGGTCATACCTTACAACCAGTGAGTGAACAATCAATCCTCCCCTGTTTTCCTACCCTTAGGGTTGGATTGTTTTGAAGTCGGTTAAAAATAATTAATATGTTAACAACATTGGTTAACACTCAATAATAATAATAAATAGAAATTAATAAAAACTAATTTTTTTTGACCAAATTGTAGTATAATAAGAACTCTGTTCATACCTTATAGTCATACCGCAAAGTCTCCATTATTCAAAATATACAATCCTTAAAATTTATTTAATATCGTATCCGTTACATTTCAATCATTCATTTCATCCGTACATTTTTCATATTTGCAATATTTATAACTCGGCTATAAATATTTTTGTTCCTTGTATAAATTGTTTGTTACGTTACACCATAAACATTTATCATTCAGATAAGCGTTATATGTATCTGAAAAGGCTAAAAATAAGCGTCATACCAAAGTTTACTTAATTACATCGAGTATTCTTGTTATGGCTCATAATTACATATATTAAAATCAGTGATGTTAAAATCGAAACAAAATACTTTATCGTCTTTGTATTTCTTAAAAATCTTAATTATATTAATATGGAATGAAAGAGCCCAAAAATAAAAACAATTTTATATTCATCTCCAAAAATTATTGGAACATCACTCATCACTTCAGCCTATCCATCGTAATCCACTCCTGGACATAGAACCTCTACAAGTTCGCGCCAAACGTCCAAAAATGTCGTAAACTCATGTGTGTTGGCCATAGTCACCACGCTGGGCAGGCGGGTTGGTGACCACAACGCTGCCTTTGTCGCACCGAAGACGCTACTTATCGGAAAAAAAACATGAAAAATTAAGTTTCGAAGTTTATTTTTAATAAAAATAAAAACAAAAGAATAATTTTTAGCTCGTTGTTATTGTTTTGAGGCTGAAAAGGAATTTAATAATTTAAACCACTGTTGCAATTTATGATGGAAGGTGCCGTGAAAGGTGTCGGAAATCAACTATTGCAAAATCAGTGTTCGTACTGGTAAACAAATGATACGCAATACTGCAAACATGTGATCAAATTTCACGAGATTTTACAATTTGTAACGAATGACATATATAAAGTAAAGAATTTGCATTTTATAGTTGTCACTGTGGTCTTGTACTTGTACTTGAGCCAACTTGTACTGTGACACTACTATTAGTGTTGAAATTATAAAATAACTTTGAAAATCATGTAGGTAATTTGAAAGTAATTATGTTTCAATTCTACATAAGAAAATTATATGTCACAAGAATAATTTAAACATCAATTTATTTTATAGTACATTCTAAAAAGTCATTAAAAAGACATATACCGTACGTACGGATAATAACAGTTAAATAAGAATTTCCAGCCGTTTAAAATAGCATTAACTATATACTGGAAACGGCTCGACTGACTCGACTGATTCTCGTATACCTCCTAATACAGTGTCAATGTAGATACTCGGTTTTTCAAGATCCTTCTGTTGTGAGAAAAATTATTTTTGTGACCCCTTTTATTTACGCATCTTATTCGTATCTAATAATATTTAAGAAAATGTCCGTAAGATCGAAAAATATTATTCATATTTCATCAGTAGTAGTTCGGTCATCCAAGTACTTATTGGTTTAAAACCGTTGTGAATTATTATATTTTTGCCATTTTACATTTTCTTTATTACTAAATCGTAGCTTGAATCCGAAGTAGACCTTAGATTTAATTTATTTTTATGCATAATTGAAGAAAATATTAGAATTCTCTATATAAACTATAAGCGTTCGAAATTTCATACTCCTCCGTCCGCGCAATTTTCGTAAAAAGGGATACAAAGTTTTTGCTTCACCTATTAATATATAGATTACATCACTTAACTAAGCTATAATTTAGACTAAGAATTACAGCTTGTAAATAGAATGATTAAAATACACTTAGATTGAGCCACAAAAATTTTACTAAGTTTACGAAAGTAGCTTTTCAGGATACTCTTCCGGTTTCAGATTAGTTTCTTTAGAAAGTCAATGACTATACAAAATTAAGAAATGCATAATAATGAAAACTTTGATCCTACATAATAGATGAAATGAGTATGTAGATATCGCAATGGCATTAAATTTCGTTTCTATTGTTATAGGTATTCCCGCTACCTTGAACTACATTCCTTTAGATGGACCATATGATCCTTCACCAAAATTAACTCCTTATCCTAGTTTCAAGGGCAACCAATTAGGAGATTGTGAAAACGGTCTAACTACAGTTTACAGAATCAAAGCAGATAAATGTGACCGACTCTGGGTTTTGGACGTTGGTACTTATGGATACGGTAAATATATTATTTTTAGTTATTCTACGGTTATCTACCAGCAACAGTTGTACTTAATTACTTGAATGTATAAATAATCTTTCATTTACTTTCTTTTTTTTTCAGATCCTAACGTTACCAATGTTTGCCCTTACGCTTTAAATGTATATGATTTGCACACTGATCAACGTATCAGAAGATACGTTTTCCGTCCTGAAGACATAGTACCTTCAACTTTTATCGCAAACATAGCTTTAGACGAAGGACGCACATGCGATGATACTTTTGCCTATTTTTCTGATGAACTTGGATATGGTCTCATCGCTTACTCATGGGAACAAAATAAATCGTGGAGATTCAGCCATAGCTACTTTATGCCCGACCCCTTAGTTGGAGATTTTAACATCGCTGGCCTTAATTTCCAATGGGGTGCCGAAGGTATTTTTGGAATAAGCGCTGGTCCGATGGGTGCTGATGGTTTTAGAACTCTTTACTTTAGTCCTATAACCAGTTTTACTGAATTCTCAGTTTCCACTAAAATTTTAAGAGACGAATCTAAAGTTAAAGGATCTTACCATGACTTTAACGTAGTTGGAATTCGTGGACCCGATACACACACCACAGCTAAAGTAATGGACAGCACTGGCGTTCAACTTTTTGCTTTAATTGATCAAAATGCTATTGGTTGCTGGAACACTGAGTTGCCTTTAAAACCCCAAAATGTTGGTGTCGTAGACAAGGATGATGTCGACCTTATTTTTCCCTGTGACGTTAAAATTGATGACAACAGAAATGTTTGGGTGATATCAGATCGAATGTCCACATTTTTGGAATCTCAATTAAACTACGGTGAAATAAACTTTAGAATTTTCGTGGCGCCTTTTGAAAAACTTACCGAAGGAACTGTCTGTCAAAGTACTGCTTCTGCAGTTAAAGCACCGAAACTATTCCCGAATTATGCTCCACAGACGCAATTCTTTAATCCACCTCACTTAGAATCAGTTTCTCAAATTCCATCACACATTTTCCTTCCAGCCACGTCTTCAAAAACCTTAACATCGCCGTTTAATTCATTTTCTTCAAAAAGTGTATTTCCTAAAGCGACAACATCATGGAAAATATCTAAGCAACCTTCCCAACCGTATTACTTCTCATCGTTGCAGTCACATACCACAACCCCAAACCCATGGTGGCTGCAGAATAATTACTAGATACGGATTTAGGTAATTCTCATCATAGGAGAAAATAACCTAAATTAATATAAATAAACACAATATGGTTTTGTTATGTATACGATAATTGAAAGAATTGCTTTCAAGAAGATACATATACTATTAACATCGATAGCTTTTGTGTACCTTAATTTTTGTATAAGTGTTATTAAATTGATCTAATTTTATTTATATGTAGTGTATGGATGGTGATTTTGTTATAAAGATTATTGTTGCTAGTATTCATTACGCAATATGATTGTGTGATTTTTTATATAAGAAATAAATGCGAAAAATCGTGTTTTGTGCCTTTTTTATTATTTTTCATACTTTTTATTTATTTTCCTCTAAAATAAAGATTCCTCGTACGTCATATTATACAGTTACCTTGTTGTAAGCCTGTATTTTAGTTTAAGAGATTTCAACCACATTAAGCACGTATCTTGTTATTTTAAATAAAATAGGATGTTAATATGCAGTGAAAATAAATAAAATACAAATATCTATTACTTATGTGATATTTTTTAATGATTGATAAAAAATATCACATATAACCAAATATATCTTTATAGATAATAATTGTATTTGCTCCCAAGCGAAAAAAACCGACTTCAATTACATCGACTAGTAATACAACATAGGTAGACCAAAAAATAGTCAAGTAAATACGCGTTATCAAAGATCACTCAAAAAGTTGTTATCAGATCTCGAAGAAATTTAAATGCGACCAAATGACACAGACCACCTTTCGATTTAAAAAAAATGCGTCGGATTAGCCCAACCAGTCAAAAGTTCTGAAGTAACATACATAAAAAAATACAGACGGATTGAGAACCTCCTCCTTTTTTGGAAGTCGGTTAAACGACAAGTCCTTACTCACTCATCAACACCCAGCCCAAATCCTTGTACCTAAAAAGCTGAAATTTTGCACAGAGTTTTCTTTTATAATTTATAACAAGGAATAAGGAATGATATTTTGAAATTCAACCCCTAAAGGGGTAAAATGGTGGTTCAAAATTTGTATGACGAAACAATATTAAATAGACATTTCAATTCGAAACTTCGTAGGAGTACTCCCAAAAATAAATAAGCAAATACGTTTTTCGTGATTTTCCGAAAATCGACCCCTTAGGGGGTGAAATGGGGTAAATAAACCTATTCACCACAATGGGGTGACTATTCAATTCGGACCTTCGTAGGTGTACTCCAATAAAAAATAAGTAATTATAAGTTTTCAAACTTCATATACATCATTATAACATTAATTCGAATGTTTTGCGAAACAGACCTTAAGGGGGAATTACTTCTCGCACGGCCAGTTTTAAGTAGCCTGCTCGAGAGTGGCTGATCTAACAACTTGGTCGTGTTAGCATCTGAAGGCAGAACCTCTAATGTAGTATATAAAAAAGTACTTTCAGCATAGACTGGTAAAATAAATAGTCTTAACCCTTAAGTACTTCCTAAGGTAGGTTGCGCGAGCGAAGCCGCGGGCAAAAGCTAGTATCACATAAGTATCATTTCCAAAACCTAGAAGTTTACACTAATGGTGTTAAAATTAAAAAAAAAAAACTTGATAGGTACATCTTAAATTATTTAAAAAGAGTATTATTATGTTGTTGAAGAATTGTTGAATTTTTTTAAAAAGTATTTTAGTTGTTAATATTACAGTGTTATTTTAAAAATTATCGTTTTTTATTCTGTAAACTACTGAATACTTACTAATACTACTGTTTATTTCAGCATAATATAAGGAGGTAATATATATATTTATCATTACAGCCTATACAGTCCACTGCTGGACATAGGCCTCCACAAATTCGTGCCAAAAATGCGTGAACTCATGTGTGTTGCCCATAGTCACCACGCTGGGCAGGCGGGTTGGTGACCGCAGGGCTGGCTTTTGTCGCACCTAAGACGCTACTGCCGTCTTTGGCCTGTGTATTTCAAAGCCAGCGGTTAGATGGTTATCCCGCCATCGGTCGGTTTCTTAAGTTTCAAGGTGGTAGTGGAACCACGACACCCACGGGAAGAGAGGGGTGGCTATATTCTTTGGTGCCGTATCCACACAGCACAATGTGTTGAATTGTTTTTACTAACAAGTAATACGTAAGTAGCTGAAAAAATAGAAAGATTGTTCAAAAAGTGAGAAAATTTTAGTTGAAATACAAGACAAGTATCAGCTTTCGAATAACAAAAAATAAACGTTAATTTGGACGAAAAATAAATTATTATTGTCAGATTTCACTAGCCCGGTCGCGCAATTTGTAATGGCCCTGCTTTCTGTTCCGCGGGTTGTGGGTTCGATGAGCCTGAGTGTCGGTGTTATATGTGTATGTATATATTTATTATTTCTATGTATATTTATAAAAATAAAAAATAAAATATTTAGCTAAAACCGTCGGCTGTTACCTGTAACACAAGCATTAAATTGCTTATCATGGGCACAGACGACCATGTGAGTATATTATATTTATTTATTTTATTTAAATGGTAAATCATAATTATTTTCCTTTGTATGGTTAGTAAAGTTATCCGTCAACACGCAGTATAGCGGATCCAATCCTCCTCCCAGGCGGGGAAAGAGGCCTATTCTCAGTGGTGTGTCAGGCTGATTCGTAAAGTTAGACAGTAAATATTTTTTCATATTTGATACAGCTGTTATTAATATTCATTTGAATAATAAAATAGTCCTATGACTCTAAATTAGCTCAGCCTTTACTAAGGATATACGCTTCAGTCTGTAATATCCCACGACTGGGGATAGGCCTCTTTCCCCATGTATGAGAAGGATCAGAGCTTAATCCACCAAGCTGCTCCAATGCGGGTTGGTGGATATATTCCCTACTATGAGTAACGATCGCTATCAGGTGTATATGATAACAACCGGGACCGACGGCTTAACGTGCTCTCCGAAGCACGGTGGGGAGACCCACAAGGACTGCACAAACACCGAGACCACGGCAAACACCTGAATGGCCAATACAAATGTTTGTCATGTGCGGGGATCGAACCCGCAACCGCCAGCGCAACAGGTACAATCCATGGCTGTGACCGTTGCGCCAACGCGGCGTACACGCGGCATATATAGCTTGTGAACTAAGAAACAGGTCAAACATGATCGAAACGCAGAATTTTAATTTTAACTTTAAGTCATTGAATGACAGTTATACCTACAAGCTAATCAATTAAGACGTTAAGACAAGTACGTTAATAAAGTTTACGTTCACAAATTTACTAGATCACAAGGTTTAAGATAACATAAATCATCGTCATAAGACTATGCCTGCATAAATTTATTATTACGTCACTTATTCAAAGTATGTGACTTATGTCACATAGGCTAATATCGTAATAACCTAAAATATAATTATTTCTATTTAAACTTCAGACATATAGTAAGTCGATTATATAAAACTACTAGAACAGTGTTGAAATTCATATTTACATTAAGATAACATAATCAAATTAACTTTTTTGTTTATCATACGGCTCTAGAAAATATGTCGGCTCTATATTTTCACTGATTGTTATAAAAAAGTATAATATAAAGAAAGCATACGGACGATTATTTCCATCTCAATATGAAATTAATACGAATATACAATAAATTAGTTGTATTCGGTACCTACCCGAGAACCTATTTATTAACAGCAATACCAGATATAACATGAACAGGTGACGCAGTAGAACGTGCATATTTAAAAAATAGATTAAACATAAATTTATAAGGTATAGTTAAAATAAAAATAAGGAATTGTAAAGTAATAAATAAATAAATTAACTAAAGTATTTTATTTCAGACTGCACATCCATATTGTATTAGTATATTAGTAACAATATTTACTTATAATTTATGTTAGTTATTGTTAGTAAGATTAAAAACTAGTAAGAGATTAATTTCAGCTGGTATAAACTTAGTTGCGATAAGTGGAAGACAGATGATTTTTTGCGAGTAGACTATAATCGTGGGTCATCTCGTACCAGATTGCATAGCTCGCTCAATATTGTCTTCAGTCCTAGATGCTCTAGGACGACCTTATACTTGTGGTTTAAAAGTTGAACCAAAGTCTTCAAAACACTTTACCCATATTCTAATTAAATTAGCACTTGGAGCTTCATTATTTCGCCATAGTCCGTGTTCAGAATAATCTAGTCGCCTAGTAATAAAGTATGAACGATAGTTCTCGCAAAATTCACGACGCCTCACATCAAAATAACTCACTGTAACTAAAACTTCATGAGCGTGTCTACCCAAGGGTAGTAAGCTCCCCCGCTTACGCATTTACTACTCCGCAAAAAAAGATGATGCATTATGCACGTTCTATATTATTCCGGTATTTATAAACAGATGTCGATGTTTACCTTATTGCAGTATGATGGTGAAGCAGCAAGCAGCAGAATATAGAATTAATTTAGATTTTAAGACAATTCAATTTATAATTACAGTTAATGAAAAAATATAAATATATTTACTCGAACGAAGCCCGATCAAAAAACTAGTAACTGTCGTAAATATCGTAACTACACAAATATATCTTGTAACTTATATAATTAACCTTAACATACAAAGAACGAGATAAATTGACATTGAACAATTCCTTATTTTTATACTAAAGAATTTCTTGTCTATTTCACTGTACATCCAATGATGAAGGCTTGCACGTTATGATTGGCTTATCAGTTTATCAAATAAAGCGTTATGGTATTAACTTAAGGCTTAACCACAATCGTTATTATAATATACCATACAAATGACTGGCCTCGAGAGTGTTTACTAAACGTATATGACTTATTTTCAAGAAAATCTTTCTAGGATCCAGTAGAACGTATTGTTTGCCTTCCCATTTAGAATATAGAACAATAAATTTTACGCTCGGTTCCGCTGAATTTACAATAAGATGTATATTAGAAAAGTTGTTTTGAGAGAAACGTGATTATTGTTTTAAATTTAAGTGTTAAAAGACGTGAAAATGGATAAAGATTACAAACAAGAAGAATACGATCCGTACGAACATAGAAAAGTTGAAAAACCAAGTTCGTAAGTACATAATTATTTAATGTGGTGAATTGAGAAAACAGGAAGATAAATTAACAGCTGAATTTAAAGAAAACACATTTGTAGGTTACAATTGATGATATAAATGATATAGCTTATACGATACAATCGTCATTTAAAAATTAAATATTATTTTAGAGATATCAGAGCAACAGCAAATTTAATAAAAGCTTCCTTGGGATCAGGGTTATTAGCTGGTCCTTTAGCATTTTCTAACGCTGGATGGGGCTTAGGTCTTATTGGAACCCTTTTAATTGGATTTATATGTGGACACTGCATACATATACTGGTAAATAGATTAAATATATATATTTTTGTGCCCAATTAGATTTATATTTAAATTTGTTTTATTTTATATTTTTTTACTACAACATTTTTTTCTCTCAACGTACATAGAAAGGTTGCTGAAAAATCAAACATTTATTTCTAAATTTTACGATAAATATTACAGGTGCCAAGTTACTGGTAGCATTTCCTCAAACAAAAAATCACAAACCCTCTCCTTCTCAGTGAAAGCATAAAGTCGACCTCACAGAAGATAACAGCTAAATAATACTGTTGTCAACAGAATTGTGTTCCTGTTGGTGAGTAAGGTGACCAGAGCTCCTGGGTGATGATGAGAGATTGGGGATCGGATCGGCAACACGCTTGTGATGCTTCTGGTGTTGCAGGCATCTATAAGCTACGGTAATCTCTTACCATCAGGTGAGCCGTACGCTTGTTTAATATAAAAAAACGAGGAGTTACTTCTTTTAAAAAAAAATTGGCACTGCTACTCCAAGGTCCAAGTGTTTTGACTGAAATACGGCACTAAGATGTAATTTGGGATTAGTGTCACGAATATTTGCCGTTTCGTTATTACAGCCTTTTTTGCATCGACTTCCACTCTTAAGGCAATTTCCCTGACACGAAACGAGGCAAGTGTGTCAATGCAGGTTGTATCCCACAAAAGTGCCCGTCATTTTCCCAGAGAACCAACGCTAATCCATCGGGTCTTTTACCATCATTACGACTAATTTCAATAGGTGGCAAGAGCTCTTTTTATGGTTTAAGTGACGTAACAGTAGAGAGATAGCCTACCTAAACTCTAGATGTAGAAAAGATCGTGTAGTAGTAGATCGTGAGACCGAAAGCAATTCTAAAACTTTCATAGTCTAAAAGTGTCTCAAGGTCGTGTTTGACAGTATTGCGTGAAACCAGTGACCTGACTCTTTATTTGTCACAGCTAGAAGGCTTCCTCAGTTTTTGTCACTGTAAGATTAGCGTCAAATTAATATGAATATTGTTGACTAATGGCATATCCTGAAGTTTGTGTTTTTATTTTGTCCTTGGAGATATTGCCATTAAGACACCTTACTCGTAACTTGTAATTTTCTATTTCGTCTTTAGCATCTGTAATTTAAACTGAATTCAATTTTGAGAAGTCGGAACATAGATACTTGTAATTCTATATTTATTTAGTATTAAATTAAATAAGCTTTGACTGCTACGACAGTGATGCGTTGCTTTAAAATCTACTTTTATTTTAAAAAAAATCAGTCTATTTTACGCATAAACAATTAATGTGTCAACCTTGATTCATACAAAACATTGTAATCAAAAGTAACAAAAGTATTTACTAAACGCAAAGCAAATATATATATATATATATATGTCTGTGTGTGTGTGTGTGTGTGTGTGTGTGTGTGTGTGTGTGCGTACGATTTTTAAAAATCTATTTATGACTTTTTGTTTTACTAATGTATTGTTTCTAATTATCTCAACAAAAAAGACAATTTAATATGAGATGGGATGGAAAATTTAATATCACAAAATCAAGGTCTGCTTTTTGGGCAAGGTTTTACTTGTATCCGTGACGATGTATTTTGATGGGTAAACAAATGCGTAGACAACGTTGGAAGACACAGTGCCGCGGCGAGCATAATTGCTTTAAATGCATTGAATTCTAGCTGTATCTCTGACTTTTTAGCAATTTTTCGTTCTTTTGCAGTCAGTACCTTTTTAGTAGTCAGCCCTTAAATTAAGCTTATACGAAATTATTTACTTCACTTTAATATGAGCCGTACGTTCAAAGGTATATACTGAGTTTCACATTTATGAATCTTTATACTGAAGGTTATTATATCCATAATTTTTCAAACTAACAAACTAAGGAACAGTGACATTTTTTTTCAAAATAGCTTGTAGTATGACCTCTAATCCTGTCCAATTTTGACATCCAGGCAGTAATTTAATCGACAAAAAATATAGTACAATATATATATAGTTATATATATTATACATACACACTACAATATATATAGTTACAAGAAACTCATTTAGTCCTTTATACATTTTTTTTACAGTTTAGTAGTCTTTTTAGTCAGGTTTATTTAAATTTGAATGATAGTAAATAAAACACGTGCCCAATACATCAGATATAATGTTGTCAAACGTGTTTTGTGCTATAAAAGAGTGACGCATTTCGTGTCAGAAGAGAATCCGAATTCGTATTAGAAATATGGCCTTAGCTTAAAGAGGAAAATATAGTCACTCAAATTCCTAAAGTATAACTTATTGTGTTGATTATATTAAGATGATTTTACTGTAGTCCAATATAATATATGTGTTCGTATTTATAAACACAGGTAAAGACATCTCTTGGTTGTTGCAAAATAGAACGTAAACCTCTTCTTAGTTACGCTGAAACATGCAAAGCAGCATTTCAAAATGGACCTATACCACTTCGATCCTACGCAAACGCTGCCAGGTTAGTTTTGCACTATATAATTATTATTTGCGAATATATTATTAATGATATCATTTACATTCGAAATAGTTAAGACAGGTTAAGCAATATGTTACTTTTTACATACCCATTTCGATTAAAAAAGCTTTCTCTTTTCTTAATACTCACAACCGTGACAGTGAATGCATAAAAATAAACGCATATTTCTATATTTAGGTTAAGGTCTTTGAATATTTCTGTGTCAATACTTAATATAGACACATGCCCAAATTTTTACGTTACACATTATCGTTACATACGAGTATATATAATTTTAAAATTACAAGTTCCCAACAACAAGTACTTAAGATACAACAGTACCCAAGATAAAGCATAAAATATTAGAAAAAAATATAATACTAAAAGCTTTCTTAAGTAGTATAATTATTAAGTACTATAATTATATTGTATTGTATTGTAATTAAGTTTTATTGTTGCAGTATTTTTGCGGAATTTTCTTTATTGTGTACATATGTAGGCGTTTGCTGTATTTATACAGTTCTCATATCAGACTCCATAAAACAGGTTTGTGATTTATACATTACGAAAATTTATAAATATATTATTTAATTTGACATCTAAATACTACCTTTATTATTATTAAGGTCGTATCATGAGAAACTAAATTTAAGATGGTGTTAAAATAAGATGAAGGCATTAATTTACATTACTGTAACCTGAATATTCAATGGAATAATCATTCATAATTTCAGCCTATTGCAGTCCACTGCTGGACATAGGCCTCCACAAGTTCGCGCCAAAAACGGTGTGTTGCCCATAGTCACCACGCTGGGCAGGCGGGTTGGTGACCGCAGGGCTGGCTTTGTCGCACCGAAGACGCTGCTGCCCGTCTTCGGCCTGTGTATTTTAAAGCCAGCAGTTGGATGGTTATCCCGCCATCGGTCGGCTTTATAAGTTCCAAGGTGGTAGTGAAACTGTCTTATCCCTTAGTCACCTCTTACTAATTACCCACGGGAAGAGAGGGGGTGGCTATATTCTTTAATGCCGTAGCCACACAGCATCCGTAGCCACACAGGATGGAATGATACAGACAGTGATGTCTGTATAGCTACTGGTACTGTCCATGATTTATACTATTATGTGCTTTTATCCTTTCAATTTTCAAAATACAATAAGGATACTTCATTAATTTATTTATTTGAATGAATGGCTTCATACATGGCAAAACTTAATACAACTGTTCCGTTCCAGCTGATTGACAAATATGTACCAAGTGTCAACATTTCGATAGAAATGTATTGCTTGATAACATTAATTCCGTTATGCATGCTGTGTCAAATTAAATACTTGAAATGGTTAGCGATTTTCTCGATATTGGCTAACTTATTCCTATTCCTAACGTACCTCATTTGCCTATATTATATATTTGCAAATGAGATTAGTTTATACGATAAGAAAGTGGTCGGCAACCCCGCAAGGATACCAGCGTTCATATCGTAAGTACAAATTAACCTGTCAATAAAATAAAATAAATATTAATATAAGTTTTGTTCCTTAAATGATTCTGAATCAATGTTATCAGTATTAATTCTTATTTTACTGTATAATGTTTTGACACATGACATAATATTGAAAATAAAATATTGATTATTTTAAGTACTCAAAATATTTAGATTATTATATATTTCTGCGACGATTTTACAATCGTAGACCAATATTAGATAGTACAGCCTTAAGGTGACAATAATATTATTTATAATTTCACTTTTTTAATATAAAAACAACAATAAAAACATTAAAACAACTCGAAATCAAACCAAATAAATCTTGCATCTAATTTATTAAAAGATAAAATCGAAGTGAACGCTTACCTTAATATAAATAAATATTAAGCTTAATGCAACACGCTTAGCATTTCATCTATTTTATATACGATGCTAGTAATCTAATAAATAAATAATAATAAATATATTAATAAATAAATAGTTAATGGTAATAATTGCAAACTAATCCATCATCTCACATCGACGAGATAAGAAATTTTGACATAAACCATTAACAAAATTTTGTGTTATGATTGATACACAACGTGGTTCTTTTATTTCTCTTCTAAACAAAATGTCATCTATAAAAAAACTAATTATCATTTGGTGTGTTGCGATAAGAAAATACAAACGATGTATTTTGTTATTTATAGTTACGTTGTTTTTATATCAATCTTAATCCGACATATAGTCATTACTCGCAAAAAAGGAAAAACATTATGTACATAAACTTATATTTAATACATAAATTCCTCTAAAATCTATTTGTCACATTCCCATCTTCCACGTTCGCATAACTTATTTAAATTTTTGTGCCCATTTCACACAGGACAGTAATATTTGCAATGGAAGGTATAGGCGTGGTAATGCCTGTTGAAAATGCCATGAAGAAACCCCAGCACTTCCTAGGTTGTCCTAGCGTTCTGGTCGTGGCAATGTCAGCTATCGTCTTCTTCTATAGCACTCTCGGTGTCTTCGGATATCTACGATATGGAGACGTATTGCGAGGATCTATAACATTAAATCTTCCTATAGACGACTGGTAAGTTAAAAAATACAAGTAAAAGTATTACGTAGTATTGCTATAATAATGTATTCTATATTTATATCAGTAGATAAATTACTTCCTAAGAGACCTTTTAAAAAAAATATTGCATATATTGTACATACAAAAATGTTAAACCAAATATAACACGAATATTTTTTTTATTACAAGCTAAACTTTGAACACTATCCCTAAGTTCTCATTATCAGAATACACCAACATTTAAAATTTAGCCGACGATATTGTCATCTTTGCGGAGACGCTGGATGAGTTAGGCCAAATGCTGGCCGGCCTAAACGAGTCCTCCCGACGTGTCGGTCTCTGTATGAACTTGGATAAGACGAAAGTTATGTTTAACAACCAAGTCATACCGATACCGGTATCGGTCGATGGTACCCTTCTCGAAGTTGTTCAGGATTATATTTACCTAGGCCATACTATCCAACTAGGCCGCAACAACTTCGAGAAGGAGGCCGATAGGAGGATTCGGTTGGGCTGGGCGGCGTTTGGCAGACTCCGTCGAGTCTTCACTTCGAAGATTCCGCAATGCTTGAAGACAAAAGTTTTCGAGCAATGCGTCCTGCCTGTGTTAACATACGGAGCCGAGACGTGGACACTGACCAAGGGACTGGTCCACAAGTTTAAAGTCGCTCAACGTGCAATGGAACGGGCTATGCTTGGGGTCTCTCTCAAAGACAGGATTAGAAATGAGACTATCCGCGAGAGAACGAAAGTAACCGACATAGCCCACAGAATTAGCAAGTTGAAGTGGCAGTGGGCTGGTCATCTGTGTCGCAGGACCAATGGCCGTTGGAGTAGACGGGTCCTAGAGTGGAGACCGCGTCTTGGCAAACGCAGTGTGGGACGTCCTCCGGCCCGTTGGACCGACGATCTACGTAAGATTGCCGGTGTAGGCTGGATGAGGATTGCGGAAGACCGGGATGTGTGGCGCGAACTTGGGGAGGCCTATGTCCAGCAGTGGACTGCGATAGGCTGAAGTGTGTTAAAATTTAGACGGCAGTCTTGTTTTTGATTATTTAACATAATAACTAAGCAAATCAAAACAGTAAACAGTTTTTAAATTTAAACACAGCGCTTAACACATATAATTATGTAAGCTTATAATTTAACTTGTTTTGTTTTCACCAACAAGCTATATGATTTACGTAATAATAATTTTAAGCTGACGTTTCCTAATCAATCTTTATATCATATTCAAAATGTTTATTCATGTTTTGATACTTGTTACATAATACTCATTCTCTGTAAAAACCAAAAAATGACATGGGATTATTTGCGTCTAAATAAAAGTTTGTTCTGTAAAGCAACCAATAACGTCTACCTGAAAAATAGTCATTATATATATATATATATAATATATACGGAGTCACCACGGAGGAGTGGCACAACATATATATATATATATATATATACAGAGGGCCCACTAAAAGTTTCCGGGACTGGCCAGTTACATAAACAATATTTAAAAAATTAATTACAACATTTGAAAATGGAACTCTTTAGCTGTAGAATGCAGTTTGTTTTATCTGACTGTCAATTGTTTTTACCATTGTGGTGCCATTTTAAAAATTGCGTGTCTACATTAACATGCATTTAACTCGGGAAAATTTTCGTAATATGATTTTCTACGATTTCAAGTGTAATTTGACAGTTCAGCAAAGCCTCTCTCGGCTTCAATCTGCTTTTGGCGATGAAGCACCATACCAGACGACTATTTATAACTGGTTTGCGGAATTCAAGTTCGGTCGTGTGAATCTCAGTGACGAATCTCGCGAAGGTCGCCCGTCCACCGCTGTGTACAATAAAAACATTGATGCTGTGCGCCGTATGATCGAAACAGACAGGTTCGTGATCTACCATGAAATTCGGGCATCTCTAATACTACTACTACTGAAAGCTATACTCACGGGAGATCCCACACAATTTGACCTAGGCTCAAAAAACGGACCGCGTCACTTGGTACTTACCAGATTCAACGAAGGGGCGTCAAATTTGGTGTGGGACATAGTAACAGGTGACGAAACATGAACTTATTGCTACGATCCCAAAACAAAGCAGCAATCGAGCGTATGGGTCTTTCAAGGTGAGCCGAAATCAACCAAAGCGGCTTGCGTGAAAAGTGCATCTAAGCGGATGATTGCTTCTTTTTCTAATAAAACTGGACACGTGGCTACTGTTGCTTTAGATAATTGTCTTACCGTGTACAGTAATTAGTATACGACCATTTGTTTGCCAGAAGTTATTGACAAACTGCGTAAAAATAACCGTAAACGCCGTATCATCACCTTGTGACTTTTTTCTGTTCCCAAAAATTAGGAAACTATTACGCGGTAAAGGATTTTCGAAGAGGCCGTCGAAGAGTATGAAAAACACGTTTATGAGGTCACCACGGAGGAGTGGCACAAATATTTTCAAAATCGGTTTAATCGTATAAAAAAAAAGTGTATTAACGCAAAGGGAGAATATTTTGAGAAACAATAAATTCATTTTTGACCTTTAATTGTATTTTTTTCTTATTCATTCCGGAAACTTTTAGTGTGCCCCACGTATATATATACATATATATAAAAAATTAATAGTACATCTCACGCTGGACATAGTCCTCTTTTTCCATATAGAAGAAGGATTAGTGATAAATCCACCATGCTGCTCCACTGCGGGTTGCCAGATATTTTCCCTACGGTAAGTAACGATTGCTATCAGGTATCTACAGTAACAACCAAAACTGAGGCGTGAGGGTAAAAAATTTGCAACCTTTGAATGTCAAATTTATTTATATTGAATCAACAGCCTAAAAAATAGCTTTCAAGCTTCTAGCTCTAAAAATGACGATACGTCCATAAGAAATTTAGTTTCAATACGTTTCAAACCTTATTACACCCCTTTTTTCGCATTAAAAAGTAGCCTATCTCCTTTCTCATGCTCTACGCTATCAGTCCTTGTGGGTCTCCCCACCGTTCCTCGGTGAGCACCAGTGCCAGATTTATATTTTTTATGAGTGTAGGCCACTTTATTTCTGACGCCCCATGTAAAGGAGGCCCTTTTACTACAAATGGAAAATTATTATTTAAATAAACGAATGAATTAGTCACTAAGAAAGAGAGCGTAAAAAAGAAACATGTTTGACTTTTATCCTCTGAAATAAAGTGACCGACCTCTGAAATCTGCCGCCCCTAGGACGCTGCCGCCCCTGGGCCGCGGAATACGGCCTATTTATAAATCCAGGACTGGTGAGGACGTTAAGCTGTCGGTCCCGGTTGTTATCATGTACACCTAATAGCGATCTGTTACGCGGCACCTCCCGGTGGTCTTTTAAAAAACACACAAGTTGTTTGAATATTCATATAGTTTATTATATCGTCCAAACACTAACAGTAACTTTCCCTAAAACACCTCACTTTCCTTTTCTGGATAAAATATATAGCTAGTGACGCGCTGGATGGTAAACGGCATGGAAAATGGAATATTTAAAAGGAATTAAAATAGCGGCGTCAGAATTAATTGCGAATTAAACCTAGATATAACAGACCGTTACTCATAGTAGGGAATATATCCGCCAACCCGCATTGGAGCAGTGTGGTGGATTAAGCTCTGATCCTTCTCCTACATGGGGAAATAGGCCTATGCCCAGTAGTTAGATATTACAGGCTGAAGTGATATATTCATTAAAGTTGAGTTACTTCGCCAGATGGGTTACTCCAATATATGAAGATAGATCAAGATATTTCTTGACTTGCCCCACCTTAATAATTATAATTTTAAAAGACATTATTTGAAAAAGTCACTTGTTAATTACACCCACTCGCAAGTAAAGCTTTTATTTTTATCCTAGTCCAAAATATTATATTAACTTAAAGAATGGCAGAACTTTCATAAATCTTTCATCCTATAACATCTTGAAATGGGGCCGTATAATTTTTAAAGCTAAAGCTTTCAATTATATATGTATTATATTACTACGGTCACCAACCCGCCTGCCCAGCGTGGTGACTATGGGCAAAACACATGAGTTCACGTTATTTTTGGCGTCAACTTGTGGAGGCCTATGTCCAGTAGTGGACTGTATAGGCTGTAATGATATTACTAAACTAAAAAAAAAATAGTCTTCGAACTTAAATTTAAACCGAGCTGTCATAAGAGAGATTATCCCTCATGTATGAAAATATATAAACTAAAAATATCTATAACGTAAAATATTTATAAACGAAAAATTAAGCGATTTATTTTTAACGAAAAATCATTAACAAATTTTCACAATTCAAGCATCAATAATTATCTGCGTGCAAACGAAAAAAATCGATTGCAATTACATTGTCAACTAATACAACGTAGGTAGACGAAATAACAGTCAAGTAGATATGTATTATTAGAGACTAGTGGTCGCCCAGTGATCGAAATTCGACCATAATTATTTAAATTATAAGTTTGAACATTATTAAGGTTCTGTTCCTAAAGACTATATATCAACAGAACCTTATCTATAATATAAAAATGAGTCGCTGAATGTGTTGCTAAGCGCAAAACTCGAGAACAGTTGGACCGATTTCGCTAATTCTTTTTTTAAAATATTCCTTGAAGTACGAGGATGGTTCTTACGGAGAGAAAAATTCAAAAAAAATAAAAAAATAAATTTCCTGAAAAAGTCTAAAAACAACACTTTTTTATACTCCCATACAAAAGATTTGTGATAATACTTAAAAGTCAATTTGAACTTTAATACCATACGATAAAGTTTGTGTTAGGCGATACGAAGTTCGCCGGGTCAGCTAGTATTGTATAATAATAAACAATAGAACATATATGTGTGTGTCAAATACATGGTAGTTTGTGTAATGTTTTTTTTTCATTGATTTGATTTTTTTAATGCATAATTTAAGAAAATATTAGCATTTTCTATATAAACCATAAGTGTGCGAAATTTCATACTCCTCCGTCCGCGCAATTTTCGTAAGAGGTACAAAGTTTTTGCCTCATGTATTAATATATAGAAGATAACTCAAAAAGTACTTGTAAAAAAATCGAATCGAGAACCTGTCTCCTTTTTTAAAGTCGGTTAAAAATAACAGAAATTCATACAACAAATCGATGCAATCAAATCATTTGATCTGATTTGAAATTAGTCAGAAAACAGAAGCAATCAACTGTTTACATTATAAAAGGCTACTGCAGTAATTAAAGTATAACGTGACTAATGATAACATTACTCACATATAATTCACAGTCAATAAATTGTCGTAAATTAATATTAATATTATCATTAAATATTAAGCCAACACTTCACATGGGTTATTTGATTGTATTCACCGCCCGCACTCATACTCGTATAAGAAGTAAACATAATAAGTGCTTACTGAGGACCGATATTTAATCTTACTAATAATAAGTTCACCTACATATCAAATATATCATTATCTTATTAGAAATTGTATCTGTTTGTATTTCCCATACAAAATTTACCTAACTCCTAATGAAACGTGAGTGAAGTCATGGAAAAATGCAGTCATAATCATTCAAAGCGTCAATTGGGCAACTCTTTTAATTGGAGCAAACGTGTAGACCATAAAATTTATTGAATAATATACACATAGATCGTAATTAAATATTATTACTTACATCTAAATGGTAGAATATATATATAGTTATAACAGTCGGCTGTTACCTGTAACACAAGCATTAAGTTAAGACCATAGAAACAGACGACCGTGTGTGTATGTTATAAGATATTTATTTATTTATTTATATACCGTGTACTGAAATACGTTTCAAAACGGTCTATCTTTAGTATCTTCTGTCACTTCAAAGAAAAAACAAAAAAGAAAACGACGTCACAAAACGATGCAGTTTTCTTAGTAATAACAAAAATATTCAAAACAAGCGCTTACATATTTATGCACATACCCGCACGAACACGCGCTCATCTTTACACGCACACACCTCTAATTACCATGGATAATATTGAACATAACCGTTTACCTGTTAAACTAACTAGTTATGTAGTTCATAATAATTAAATTATTCATATCAGTATAATCCTATTTTCGAAATATCCAATAATATATATTGTATTATACTATTGTATCATTTTGGTGGTTGAATGCCTAGTAAAATAAAATAAAATAATGGTGTTTGCTCACAAACGAAAAAAACTGACTTCAATTATATCGAGAAGTAATACAAGGTAAGTAGACGAAAAAAATTAACAAATGCACTTGTCGTCACTACGATTTTCGAGGGTTTCCCTCGATTTCTCTGGGATCCCATCATTAGCCCTGGAGATATCTTCTTTCTAACAAAAAAAGATTTATCAAAATCGGTTCATAAACGACGAAGTTATCGCCGAACATACATAAAAATATCTATATATATATATATAAATAAATAAATATATATATATATATATATATATATATATATATATATATATATGTATATATATATATATATATATATATGAGATAAGTTATATATTATGGTACCAACGTACTAAAAACTAGTATAAATTATATAAAAAATGTATTCTCAATAAACACTTCGTATTCTTATATTTATTTAAAAGATACCAAACTATATTTTTAATTAAGACATTGTAGTTAAGATATAAATATGTGTCACTTACATGCAAGTGTGAAATACTTGTTATTTTTATTGTTAATTTTATGTTATCACACGCGTTGGTGCAACGGTCACAGCACTGGTTTATAGCTGTTGCGCTGGCGATTGCGGGTTCGATCCCCGCAAATAACAAACATTTTTATTGGCCATACAGATGTTTGTCGTGATCTGGGTGTTTGTGCAGTCCTTGTGGGTCTCCCCACCGTGCCTCGAAGAGCACGTTAAGCCGTCGGTCTCGGTTGTTATCATGTACACCTGATAGCAATCGTTACTCATAGTAGAGAATATATCTGCCTAACAGCATTGGAGCAGGTTCTGATCCTTCTCCTACATGGCTAAAGAGGCCTATTCCCGGCAGTGGGATATTACAGGCTGAAACGAAAACAAACAAAATTAGAAATAACTTTTTATATTAAATGCCTATTTCTGGATTTTTTGCAACTTGTTGTTAAACTTTGTGTATAGTATACTCCAAGTATTTAAATTATTTTATCTTTATTTTCAGGCCTGCGATATTTGCAAAAATTTTTATTGCCTTATCAATTTTCTTCACTTATCCTCTGCAGTTTTTCGTTGTTTTCGATATAATTAAAAAATATACAGATGGTTGCATTAAAGATAAATATCGCACTTCAATTGATATTGTTTCTAGATCACTAGGCGTCTGCTTCTGCGGTAAGTGCGGTATTTTTTTCCTATAATTAACATTCAATATGCCTGGTCGTAATAATTAATATTCAATTATTATTACATAATAAATAGTAAAACATCAATTTATTTCATTAAGGAATAAATTTAAACTAGTTTTGAAGCTTGAAACTTTGAAAATAGTGTATATTTTTCACATTAGTAAAACTATGACATTTTATGTCACACTTCTGTACAAACATTTAACGATGAAATATTGAAAACCAAACTTTCTAATTTCTAGCCAATTGGTTATGATGGGAAAATTCCTAATTTTTATATTTTTAATTATCTCCTTATTATTTTTATCATGATGATGATTCTAATTTTTAATATCGTGATTATAATGACAGTGTTTACATGTTTTAAATTGTTTTATATTTAAAAAAATCACATTTACTCTTATATGTGTATGACTAGCCCATTGGCGTAGTTTGTAGTGACCCTGCTTTCTGCTTCGAGTATTGTGGGTTCGATTCCCACCCCGAGTCTGGGTGTAATATACATATTTATTTATATATTTATATATGTATGATTTGTAAGTATGTTTATCGAAAAAAAAAATTGTAGCTATACTAGTCGGCTGTTAGCTATAACACAAGCATAAGTGTGTGTAGATATTTATTTATTATTTATTTATGTACATCCCTTAAAAACTATTTGTGACTTTTTGTATGTTTTGGTTAATGAATCTCAAAATATTATGTAATGTTTTCATATGTATGTTGTAAGTGTGCTTTTACAAATATCTTAATATATATAAATCTCGTGTCACAATGTTTGTCCTCAATGGACTCCTAAACTACTTAACCGATTTTAGTCAAATTTGCACACCGTGTGCAGTTTGATCCAACTTAAAAGATAGGCTATATTTTATTTTGATATATTATGTTATTATTATATTTCAGAAAAAAATAAGGTGATACGAAGTTCGCCAGGTCAGCTAGTAATAAATAAAATCTTCAATCTGTGTTTTTTCAGTTGGAATTGGCATCGCTTTACCGTTATTGGAACAGATAATAAACATCGTTGGTGCTTGCTTTTATTCTATACTTGGTTTGATTATCCCGGGAATCATAGAAACTGTATTCAGGTGGCAGAATCTCGGAAAATATAATTGGATTCTTTGGAAAAATATCCTTATCGTTCTTTTTGGAGTAGGAAGTTTAATATCTGGCTGTACAGTCACAATAATGGACATTATAAAAATATTAAACAACAAAATTGAGTGAGATTCTTCGTAATCTTGATGCCTGATGAATAAGATTAAGAATTTTTGATTTAATGTAATAATATTTTCTGTAAGTTATTAAATTTTGAAATCTATTGCATTTGTTTTATTTTTTTTCTCTTGTAAATAATACTCGTTTTAATAATAATAATAATAATATTCTTTATTATACACCATTAAAAGATACAAACAAAAGTAGTACAATTAGAGAAAGATGTACAAAGGCGGTCTTATCGCTAAAAGAACCTTTCTCCCAGACCAACCTTTGGGTGTTTTATGTATTTTTGTTTTTGTGTTATTTATTGATTCAATTTGTAAAATCCCACTATAGGGGGGGGGGGAGGGGTTGTTATACATGTAGAGAGAAGAAGAGTAGGATCTTAATCCACTACGCTGATATTCTTTTGGTATATGTTCACCACTATGAGTAACTTGCTATCAGGTTCCTTTGATGACAACCGGGACCAAATTGCTTAACTTGCTCTCTGAGGCATTGCGGCGTGACCAACAAGGGAAGACACCCAGACTAGAAACAAACATTGATACAAATACAGTGATAAAAAAATACAGTGCTAATTACATATTTGTTGTCACATAATGTTTTACACGACGCTTTGGCACAACGGTCACAGCACTGGTTTGTGGCTGTTGCGGTGGTGATCGCGGGTTCGATCCCCGTACATGACAAACACTTGTATTGGTCATACAAGTGTTTGCCGTTTGCCGTTTGATGTTTGCCATGAGGAACATTTTCGAGTCGTTTATTAATTTTCCACCGTGTACTCATAATTACATTTGAATTATTTAAAACATTAACTTATCGTTTAAGTCATTTAATCATTGACTCGAGTAATGAAAAAATTTCTATATAAGTAGACAATAAAATTAAAAATCTAACTCATGTTCTGATTTTGTTTATTAGTGACAACCTGTGCCCCGTGGTTTACTCGCGTTTATTTGAGGAAATAACGAAATAAATATTTTTAAGCCGTTACTGTGCAACCGATCAAAATCGGATCATAAACGACGAAGTTATCCCCGTACATACATAAAAAATATATACTTATATATATATACGTTCGTATTGAGTAACCTCCTCCTTTTTTGAAGTTGGTTAAAAGTAAAGCTAGATCGACATTGGAGTAGTCACCTTAAAGCTAAAGATTTGGTCTTGGCCATAAAGGCCATAAATTCGATTTAGGGGTTCCAATGTACTCACTCTCTCGTGAGACCTAATGATATCAAACCATTTTTGAAGATAATGATCACTGTTGATGAAAAGTGAATCACTTACGATAAGAATGTACGAAAAAGATCGTAGTCAATGGTCAGTCGAACTGCACAGACTATCCCAAAAGCCCCGTTCACATGCAATAAGATGATGTAGAATATATGGTGGGATTGAAGAGGCATTTATTATGAGTTTTTATTGCCGGGCAAAAGTATAGATTCAGAATTCTACTGTCAACAGCTAATGAGGCTTAAGCAAGAAATTGAGAATAAACTACCAGAATTGATCAATAGAAAAAAAATGTTGTATTTCATCACTACAACGCCTTACCACTTACGTCTTTAGTCACTCAACAAAAATTAAGAGAGTTGGGTTGGGAAGTCTTAATGCAACCACCATATAGCCCCGATCTTGCACCCTCAGATTTCCATCTGTTTTGGTCTCTTAACAATTATTTTCATTCATTCATCGATCCATCCATCCGTCTTTAGAAGTCCACTGCTGGATGTAGGCCTCCCCTAATGCTCACCACTCGATTCGGTCCTATGCCCTCTGAATCCAGCAGCCTCCCGATGTCCACGTCTCAGCACCGTAGGTCATCACTGACAACATACGTTGTTCATACCTTTGACTTCAGTCACTGAGGTAATTGGACGAGAACATACTTTGTAATTTCCTGAATGTTGCTCAACCTCGTTTGAATCTGCGCGTTACCTCTCTCTCGAAGTTGGACTTACCCATACGGATTATTTGTCTCATTTATATGTACGTGTCGACAACTTCGAAAGTAGCGCCGTCAACAACGACGGATATGTATGTGACATGGGCATTAGACATAATTTTCGTCTTTTCCATGTTTATTTTAAGACCCACCCGTTGTGAGTCGCATGTGGTTTACCTAGCATAGTCCTGAGTTCCTTCAGGGATTCTGCCAGGGCCACTATATCATCGGAAAATCGAAGGTATGTGAGGTGTTCGCCATTGGTGTTTATACCTAGTCCTTCCTACTGTATCAGCTTAGACACGTCTTCCAGTGCAGCGGTATACAGTTTCAGGAATATAACATCCCCTTCTCGTACACCACGCTGCAGTGGAATAACTTCAGACTTGGTTAGTACTCGGACTGTCATGGTTGCGACTTTGTATATATTTTTTTAACAATTTGATATACCAGAAATCAATCTGGCACCACTGGGGAGACTCTAGCAGCACCCAGGTCTCGATAGAATCGAAGGCTTTTTCATAATCCACATAAGTAATACACAGTGGCAGGCTATTCTCCTCGGTCTTCTGTATGACTTTTTTTACGTGGTTAAAATCCATCATGGAAAACCCTTCAGCGCGGGGGCGCCAGAGGGTTATGTCAGATTCCTACTGACTAAAACACCACCACGTGTAAGTAGTCGTCCTCCTGGGTGAGGCGAGATGGGGTCACGCTAGCATTCGCCACCTCGCCCCGGCAGTAGGCCCGGACAAAGCCTCCGGGCCCCAGCACAATGGTGGGGTGTTCTCGCTCACAACAAGGCCACCCCTCAGACGTGTAGGGTCGTGTCGTCTGAGCTGACTATGCTTCTACATTTGTACAGGCTGACGTCCGGGATATCCTCGGAATAGTGTCGGGTCTACAGCAGTTACTGAGGTTAGCGCATTTTAATCAACCAAACAAACAAACAAATTCTACAGCTTTATGATATTAGAGATAATACTTCATTTGTCTTTTTCTTATCTAGGTGTTTAATGCCGGTATTATTATGTTCGTAAGACATTTGTATTAAGATAAAGCTTGTTACGATCAACTCAATATGTCTTCTCGAGATAACAGAGCAAATGACAAAAATTAATATTTACCGTGAAACATTTTTTGTGAGTAACATATTATTTTAATACTGTAAGATTAGAATACTGCTGTACTATGTATATTCAGTGAATGTAGCCAAACCACGCACTGTTATTTTTCTCTGAATTACTTAAGTTTTATGTTTAATTTAAATTAAGTTAAAATGGAAATAAAACAAAATGAAATAGAAGCACAAGTTTCGGATTATAATCCGTTTGAACATCGACAAGTTAAGAAACCTAATTCGTAAGTGTCTTTTCATTTATAATATTACTAGCTGTACCATGCGCGTGTTGCTAGCATTTTTTTTTTTTTTGGTCGTACCAATCGATCGTACCAATAGATCTGAATTTAAAAATAATTTAATTTAGTGTATTTTTGTAAATTATTTCAGTGATATCAGATCTTTGGCAAATTTATTAAAAGCGTCATTAGGGACTGGCATCCTGGCTATACCTCTGGCATTCGCCAATTCGGGATGGGGTGTAGGAATCGTGGGTACTGTCATTATAGCATTTATTTGTGCACATTGCGTCGATATATTTGTAAGTACAATGGTTTTAATAAATATTTTTTATATCATTAAAAATACGCAGACAAACTGTTTATTTAATTTACTTTATCTTTTTTATTATTTACCACTTATATTAAAAAGTAACAACCGCTCTGGTGTAGTGGTGCGTCTCTGGTTTCTGGTGTAATGGTGTCGGCTGTTATCAATACTGGATAGCAATTGTTACTCAAAGTAAAGAATCCGCAGTATAGCGATGGGAGATTAAGCTTCAATCTTTCTGCCACATGGAGATAAATGCTTATGTCCTGCTGGACGAATGGTGGGATGTAACAGGCTGAGTCGTATAGTATCATATATAATAATAACGTTTTAAAAATCCCACATATTTTAATGAAAGTAATAATATACATAATAGTATATAGAGTTGTGGCCTACATAGTAAATAAAGTTACATTAATTTTATTGTTTTTACTATTTTTTGACATTTTTATATTTATAACGTTCTTCTAATCGTAAAAAATTACGAGAATAATAATGCATACGTATAATGAAACAACTAATGCATTTCTAAAATATATTGTATTTCACAGTACTAATAATGCAATAACTCAATTTCAAAAAACGTATAGCAGTTCTTATTTCAAATACACTGATATAATTCCAATTACAATTATATAAAAAATAATAATTAATTTATATATTTGGGTGTACATAACACATAACTTTATATATTTTTGAAATAATTATTATACAAATATTTATAACTTTTTTTATTATAAAAATAACGGTAACCAACCCGCTTGCCCAGCGTGGTGACTATGGGCAAAACACATGAGTTCACGTTATTTTTGGCGTAAACTTGTGGAGGCCTATGTCCAGCAGTGGACTGTAAAGGCTGTAATGATGATGATGATGATGATTATAAAAATACTACGGAGTGTTAACAAAGTAACTGGGCAGTTCCTTGGCGGTTCTTCTCTGCCGAATTTACATTCCGAATCAGTGGTAGCTTCACTTTAAATAGGGTGTAAATTTGAAATATTCTTAAGGGTCCTACTTTGAGAAATTTTTAATTTTGAATATAATAATATTTTTATAGGTTACAGTATCTAGAAATTGCTGTAAAGCAGTACGAAAACCTTTATTAAATTATGCAGAAACATGTGAAGTAGCCGTTGCTATTGGACCCAAAAGACTGAGACCTCTAGCATCAGCTGCTAGGTGAGTTAAATACAGAAAAAGTTAATTATTGAATAATTAAAATTTATATCAAATTAAAAAATATTTATAATATGATTATATTTTTCATTACTAATAAAGCAACTTTTTACTAATTAAAATGCTTTAAAAGTAAATCTCCGTATTGATAATCTCTAGCTAAACTTATAATATTTTCATATAATATTCTCTAAGCTTATACTCATAATATTCTCAGTCAACATAACAACTCATTTAAAAGAATATTTTGTAAACTTTGCAGGGTATTTGCAGAATTTTCTTTACTATTCACTTATATAGGAGTTTGCTGCATATTTACTGTATTGATAGCGGATTCCGTTAAACAGGTTTGTTTATATTTTTATTTAAATTTTATTATTTTTATGAGGGTATTAAATTATTTAGTTTTTTTTTTTTTTTGACCAAATTTTTATCAACTTTTTTTCTTATATAACTGCGTCGGCAAACAAATGTACGGCTCACCCGATGTTAAGCGATTAGTATAGCTTTATCAATACGCCTTCAACAATAGAAGCCTGCGTCCTAACAACAAGTACAAAAAAAAATTCAATTTAGTGCAGTTGTTCGGAATTTATACGCGCACATTTCAGCGGTTTACTTTTGTTTATTCACCTACATGTTTATTTATTCGGTAACCCACAAAGTCAATTTAAACTTGTTTAGAATTTTCATATTATGACATAATCACCTGCGTACACTTACATTACACGTGATATGATTTATCTTATATTTGTCTAAGTAATGTTAGACCGTGTATTTTTCTTGTCAAATGTCTTTCACGTTCTATTTTATCAGATTGTCTTGTAGGATGTAGTCTGTTTGATTACTATTAACATAAAATAACAACCTCTTTCCTGTTTGGATGTCTATTATTGTGAGCTTCACTACCGTGCGTCGAAGCGAACGTTAAGCTGTCGGTCCCGGTTGCTATCAAATACACCTCATAACCAATCTTGTAGTAAAAATCCTCAAAAATCAATATAAATGCGCCCTCAAGATTTCCTCGTGCAATTAGATACGCTCCATTTTCGATTCCACATTCAAAAACAAAATTGGGTCAGAACGCTACTATGATTAGATTTTTTAAGCAATATAGGCCACAGAATAACAAAAAACAAAAAAATTGATGTGGATATCGATTCATCCCCAAATTTTAAAAGCAAAGCTATTGCAAGCTTTATTACTCTTCTATCTCGACACTGCATCACTATTTCCTTCAATATCGATCACGTTCTATATATTTTTTCGCTAGATAGTGTATATTTTATTTTTTTGTTTGTAATCTTTCTTTTAAGGAATGTATAGCTGACATTGCGTTGTTATTGTTATTGTTATTTTTATAGATGTCATGAACCAATTTTAAAAAATTCTTTTTGTTTTTAATTTGTAACATGTACAAAAATTTGTTATAAGGATTTTTTTAGTTTTAGTGAGACAGAGACCAATGCCCAGCTGTGGGATGTTATAGGCTGAATAATTTAAATCACTCATTTTACAAAAATAATGATGGTGTCAGTTTTAAAATGTCTCAGTATTTTGTACAGTGACTTGGTGGTTACATATTTACAAAATGTTCCCCAACAAATAGAAAATTAAGATTAATACAATAACCAAAGACTAAATATAGGTTTTTAAAATAATTTTATTATTTATTACCTTACAGCTCTTTGATCAATATATATCTGGATACATATTACCAGTGGAATACTACTGCCTGATATTAATTATACCTCTCTGTCTATTAGTGCAGATAAGGTATTTGAAATGGTTAGCTCCTCTTTCGCTGACTGCAAATATTTTACTAGTAGTTACATTTTTAATTTGCCTCTACTATATATTCAAAGATGAAATTAAAGTAGCAGACAAACGAGTGGTTGGCTACCCATCTAGGTTTCCAGCATTTCTTTCGTAAGTATCATTTATGTCGCTATATTTATTACGTTATAAAAATATCAACACAGTTTCAAAAATAACCAAAAACTTTTTACTTACTACTCATATGAGTACAAGTTAAATTCAAATGAGTACAACTTTCAACCTTGTACTATTTGTAACTATTTATTGTTTTAAAAAATAAATAATAATAACCCCTAATAAAATAATGTAGATTTGCTTCGTGTACGATATTGCTCAGTTGAAAAATTGTGAAATGCTAAAATTTCACTTGTCTCTTTTTTTAGAAACTGTATTGAAATATCGAATAGAGGTTAAGTTAAAGCAATTTGCGCTTCTTGGAGAGCCTTAAACATTCCACTGCGGGGCATAGGCCTCTTAGGTCAGAGCTTAATCCACCACGCTACTCCACTGCGGGTTGGCGGATATGCTCCCTACTGTGAGTAGCGATCTCAATCAGGTGTCTATAATAACAACCGGGACCGATTGACGCACGTGGGAGAGACCCACAAGGTCAGACAACCAGACCGAAGAAAAAAATATTTGTAAAAATACAAAATTATCCCGAGCGGGAATCGAACACGCAATCGCCAGTATGTGTGTGCTGGTGTAATGGCTGGTGTACACGGTACACCTGCCATTAAACCAGAGCGATGTCAAAATAGTCGAAGTATGAAAAATTTCGTGAATCACTTCCGAAATTAAAAAGCAAAATATACAGTTACACCCTTTTTGTTGTACACATAGCAGGCGCTAAAATATTCTCATAGTTTTACGCTATACACACAAGAATAAATATAAAATTAACAACCTCCTCTTTAAACTTTAAATAAAAGCTACCTTAAATTTTTAGGACAGTGATATTTGCCATGGAGGGAATTGGCGTGGTGATGCCAGTTGAGAATAATATGAAGAAACCAGAACACTTCCTCGGATGTCCAAGTGTTTTGTCAATAGCGATGACATTTATCATGATACTTTATGCGATTTTAGGACTGTTTGGATACTTTCGATATGGAGACGATCTGAAGGGATCTATCACATTAAATTTACCTTTAGACTCCTGGTGTGTAAAACTATTTTCGGTAAATCCCGTTTAAATAAATTATTAATAGTGACCGTGAAAGCTTAAAAACTTCTCTTTTTTGATAATTTAACTGTCTAATATTATTGTCAGAAAATTAATAAACGTTTGAAGTAGATAACTTAAAAAAACTTATAACTTATTTTTATTTACAGGCCAGCTATTTGCGGAAAAGCTTTTATAGCCATATCTATTTTCTTGACGTATCCTCTTCATTTTTATGTCGTTCTTGATGTACTGACAAAGTATGCAGAACCAATTATTAAAGACAAATATAAAAATTTTGCACAAATCTTCGGAAGGATAATTATTGTATGTTTTTGTGGTAGGTTACATTTCCACAAACAGTATACGAAAAAGTTTTACTAAACACTAATCGCTATTATCTGAATTATTGATTACTCATTAGTTATCTATTAGCTTTATATCTTATGGCTACAGGCTTCTTTATTTTCTCTTAAAAACTCAAATCCGAATGGCCCATCTTGTGGCGTCATGTACCTTTAAATAAACTATTTTGCGTTATTGTTAAAAAGTAGTACATAATTATGTATTTGTCACTAGATGCCTCTAACCTGCTTAACCGATTCTGTGATTTCTTTTCAAATTTTTATGTAAATTTCAGGAATATAAATCCGTTTGTAAGTTAAATGAATAATTTGACTTAACAACAACGCCATAATAAACTCCCAAGTTTTTACAGATAGGACAAATTGTGTCTACAAGTGTTAAAATAGATTTTAATCGATTTTTCAGGTGGAATCGGCATAGCATTACCAATGTTGGAGCAGATCATTAACATAGTCGGAGCGGTCTTCTACTCTATACTGGGACTCATTATACCAGGAGTTATTGAGACTATTAATAGATGGGATAACCTTGGAAAATATAATTGGGTTCTGTGGAAGAACATACTAATTGTATTATTCGGAGTATGTAGTCTCATATCTGGTCTCATTGTTACAATATTTGATATAATCGAAAATTTAAATAAAAGAAGTGGTTGAAATATTCAAAAATGACTTGTCTTTTGATTTACATACATGTACTACACTATCTATACGTACCATGAATTTTGTCAAAATATAACTGTAATTAGTAATTACGTAGTCCGTAGATAAAATATATTGTATCTGGCAACGCTAAGATTCTATTACTTTTTCCGGTCCGATTGTTATAGTGCTCGGGGCTATATATCTATCTATATCTTTGGAAAAAGACTATCAGCTACTTTCAGCTTCGCATTTTGTCAGTCGTTGTTCAAATGCGATAGAGTGTAGTCGCACCAGTTTAGAATATATATAGAGTTGTTAACATCCCAAAATTTTAATAATTTAAAGTTGTGCTATGGCATCTTTAGAAAAAAGGAGGAACCTTTTAAAAAGGATAGGGAAACCTTTACAAAGTCCATTACGAGAAATTATCTTCAATCTTTATAAGCATTTTGTTACCGAAACCGTAAAATTAAAAAACAAAATGAAAATATAGATACATAATAACTTTAAAAAGGTTTAAGAGCGAGTTGAAAATAGTACTGGAATAGCAATAAGAACTTTGAATAATATCATAAGGGCAGCCAGTACTGAAACACATTCTACTGCAATTAAGTTCAACACTCCAAAATAAGTGAGACCTAAAAAGCAATTTCGTTTAGATAGGGGAAAGACGTACAAAATGACATGCTAGTTACTAAATCTGTCATTACATATTTAACATTTTTAACGTTTAATATATCTATAAATTCTTTGGTTCATTACCTAGCTATAATTAGGATAATCAACTTAATCATCACTTCAGCCTATCTAGTCCACTGCTGGACATAGGCCTCCACAAGTTCGCGCCAAAAATGGCGTGAACTCATATGTGTAGCCCATAGTCACCACGCTGGGAAGGCGGGTATGTGACTGAATCAACTAATGACATACTATGCCATTTTGTCTGAACAAGCAGAGTTTCATTTTTATCCGCTGTATCGGCTAATCAGTCAGTTTAGCCTATTGCAATCCACTGCTGGACATAGGCCTCCTCAAGTTCGCACCCGACATCCCGATTTTCTGTAATTCTCATCCAGCCTACACCGGCAATCTTACGTAGATCGTCAGTTCAGCGGACTAGAGGACGTCCCACACCGCGATTGCCAACATGCTGTCTCCACTCCAAGACACATCTGCTCCAATGGCCATCGATCATGCGACATAGGTGAGCCACTTCTATATGCTGATTTTGAGGGTCGTTACGAATCGTCTCGCCACTCGACGAATCCTCCAGACTCGACGAATTCCAATCACCGGAGCAGGCTGGTTTTCTAATGGCTATACCGTAAGTATCCTTGACCACATCTATATTATCTGCTGTATAACCTACAGCAAAAAAACCAATCACTAAAAATATGGAAATGGTTGTAACAATGAAACGTTTCCACGAAGTTATTTAATAATTTTATAATAAACTAACGCTAATGAAGAGATATGAACGTAGAAAAATAATTAAATTACATACATCTTTTTGCGAACAATTAAAAATATCAACGTGAGTAGGCTAGAGAGGGCAAAAATTAAACAATCGAGTTTCTGCATTACACGGCCAAACGGATGTGACTGGCGTCGACACAGGTTTTTGATTTGTTACTAGACGGACCTCTACAGGTCGTTATAAGAATTAATATGTCTGTAGTTTATCGAAAACACGGTGTGTCATTTTAGCCGCTTATGTCATTTTGTACGCCTTTCCCTATGAATTATTTTGATTACCTATGATGTAACTACTAGTAAACAGATAAATGTGTAAACATTATATGTACATGTCTGTTTAGTTATTGTAGTGTGTTAGTAAAGACAGTACTTATACAAAGAAGTTGTATTGTGTCACTCAAAGTTTTAAAAAATATCTATATGACGGCGGCAGCGATGGCTGAGCGATAAAGCTGCCTTTGTCTATGTTCGGTTTTACGGTGTCCGTCAAGATATTGTATCAAAAATAAACTCGATCTAGGTATAACCAAAATTTTATTATTGCAAATCACAATCCACTATAATCAGGTACAAGTACTAGGTAGGTAAACCGACAGTTTCGCCATGGAGGTGTGGACTGGTCGGTTTCTCAAACGCAAGTGTTTGTTACACAGTCCCCCACCCCTCCCTCTCGAACACGACTCTGTCCACGTGACCACAAATGACGTCACCACGTTTACCCGTTACTACTATAATCAGGTCAGCGACTTTTAATTAAAAATATTGTTTTTCCACGACATATATAAGAAAAACATAATTGTCTTAACAGCTCCTAATAGGTAACCCGACTAGAAAAAAGATCAGGCTCAACCAGATCATGTATCTTGACCGGATCAGGATAGAATGAGGCATACCAGATCCAGCAAACTCGATCAGGACCAGGTCTGGTCCCCAGACAAGGATAGCCTGATGTAAAATATAATCAAGTATGGTAAGACATACTGGATGAGGACCCGGTCCGGTCCATATCAGGATAGCCTGTAAGAAATTACGCGAACTTAGCCTGAATCGCGCTATTAATGCTTTTAAGCGCACTAAGTATATATACAATTATCAGGACAGTCTAGCAGGGAGTCCATTTCTACACAGTGGAGCAGTCGTAAGTAATAGGAAATAGTTGATTAGTAGTTAATTATTAAAAGGTAATAAATAAAATTTAATTAATAATAATAATTAATTAATAACATACAAATAAATAAAAATAATTAATATTTAAAGTAAAAACATAAATAAATAAACATTGGAAAAAATAAACGGAAATAATTATCATAATAACTATGTTAAGTAACATATTTATAATATCAATTCGCTTTTATTTTTTGTTAGACAATTTTTTCAAGAATATACATTCGTGTTTTTTAAAAGGACCGGACCGAACCGGCTGATCAGGATGAGATGAGATTTCCTGATCTGGACCCGATCAGGAAATCTCATCTCATCCTGATCAGATCCAGACCCATCATCCGCGTTACATACCTTATCTAGTCCTGATCAGGCATGCCTAGTCCGGTTCTTCTAAGGAAGTCGAAAAAATTTCTACTCAGGAATCTAATAGATGATATGAATGATGATGATAATGATGATGATAATAATGATAATCCTAATAGATATCTCGATATATATTTCGAGTGGCAGATGTAATAGAATAATATCCTTTGGGATACCCTTTCTTACTTTTAACCACATGAAAACACCTAATGTTAGTAGTACCACTTTTACGTATATGTGGCAGCTAATATTAAAAAATTTGCCCTCGGCCTCAGCTAGCCGGTATGTAAATGTGTTCACTGTTTTCACTAATACTAATATCGTAAGTTGTTCATCAGAAACTAAAAAAGGTCTGGTGGTGTGGGATCTTGGACCATAACATTCAACGAAGGCAGAATTAGCCGATTGTCTCTTTCCAAAGGTCGAGGTGCAACATTCAATGGGTACTGTACATATATTTTTAATTTTCATATGCAAATAGAGGCAGCTGAAAAAAACTTCATTCATTTTAACTTATTTTTTAATTTCATATTAAGTAACCATACATCAAACTTGCCTCAATTTTGAGATAATTTTCATCGTGGAGCTTAATTCCTAACTTAGAGTAGCTTATGACTACAAAAATGAAAATTCCTTTTTAAATACTATCCCTGTAACAGCTTATAAATGACCTTGCTTAAAGAAAAATTCAGTTCTTAACTAACCATGCTCTTTCATTCCTAATAAAACTTTTTTGTTCTTTATTCTTCTTTTTAAACAAACTTTTTTTATAGCTAAAAAACTAGTTTTATTTAAAATATATTACTGAGTACAAATTGTTTTTTTTTTCAACGGTATGTTTCAACTCCACGTGTACAGACAGTTATTCGTTGACGGATCACATTAAATTACGTTGTGAGTGATTGAGCCAAATGCGCAGTATCGCATTGATAGATGTCAAGTATCTATAATATAGCTGTCGGCGGAATTATGAAGTTCGGCAATACCGTTGACTCTTAATAATTTCTTCTCTAGGTGGCACTTACTCAACAGTTATTACATTAGATGTTAGAGGTAGGAGAAAAACAAAACGACTGACTCGTCATAACCAACTTTGATGAAAATCTTTGTTGATAATAAATTGATTGAGATTCTAGACGGTTTTTTTATTGGGACCAGGCAGACTCTTTAATAAGTGTATGGCGGCTGCAACATCGCGTCAAACACATTTAGTTACAATAAAAGCAGTGATGTGAAAACCTGTAGAAGTTGATTAGGGATCAAATTACTAGAAAAAAAGTTTGTTATCGGCAAAATTTTGATGTAGTCACCTTTCCAACACAAAAGACGACTTATAAAGCCGACTGATGGCGGGATAACCATCCAACTGCTGGCTTTCAAATACACAGACCGAAGACGGGCAGCAGCGTCTTCGGTGCGGCAAACCAAGTCTTGCGGTCGCCAACCCGCCTGCCCAACGTGGTGACTTTGGGCAAAAATATGAGTTCGCGCGATAATGTTTGGTACGAACTTGGGGAGGCATATGTCCAGCAGTGGACTGCGATTTGCTGAATTGATGATGATGATGATCACTTTAAATCCTACAATGCCACAGGTTCTAGTCTTATAGTACGCCTAAATACACAACGCCTTTTTTAAATTCAACATCACGATTCAACACAGCGGTGTTAGTATCCATATATGTACGTTAAGGTATGTAAAAACAGATAGGGCGTCTAGTTTTAGGAAGTAAAATTTTTAATAAATATTTATTCTTTTCCTTAAATTCTACGATACAAAAATTATACAATAGATATAATATTATACAAATAGAACAATTATTAAGGAAGTTTATTATATACACTGCAGCGCAAGAGATAAAAGTGAACACAATCACTGTGTGCCGTGATTTAAATCCACGGCTACTAATTTTACTACGTCTATTTATGTGAGTAATTAATTCCTCCAGTGGCAAAAATATTGGTTTACATGCCTATTAGAAAAACATCTTATCTACAAGTATGTCCAATAGTTTGACTACACTAACGCCTTAAAAAATAAACCTAAAATTTTAATCATAAAATGTTTTAATTAAATGATTAAATAAATTATTTATCAGTAAATATTTTCACTGCTCATAGATTTGTACAAAAACTTCAACACAAATTAACATAGAACTTTCACGTACCTAATACTAGCTTTTACAATCTAGGTTAACGCTAAAAATCGTTCTCTTAATGTTTATGGTTACTTTCATATTTCAATTGGTTTATAAAAAGGCGTAATAAAATGATTATTTCTTGGCTGAATTAGAAACAAGTAAATTTACTTTCAAAATAAAACCAAAGTAGGATTATTCTTAATTATATTATCTGTACAAATAAATAAAATTGGAGTATCTGTTTGAAATATTAAAATAATCGCTTTTTACTGAATGCATATAGATGTATACACGGTACATATACCAAAATAACATTTCTTACAAGTTTTGTCTGTCTGTCTGTCTGCTTGTTCCGGCTAATCCCTGAAACGGCTGGACCGATTTTGACGGGACTTTCACTGGCAGATAGCTGATGTAATAAGGAGTAACTTAGGATACTTTTATTTTCGATTTCTTTTTTATTTTATAACTCTGCGAACTAAACAATAACTATTTTGTTAAATTCCACGCAGATGAAGTCGCGGGCACAGCTAGTCTAGTATAAAATTTCACTGTCATCAAAACCTTCGAACAATATTGCTAACGATAATTTAGAGATTTGTTTCATTCAAGAAAATCTTATATTATTTCAAGAAGGCCTATTAGCATATTCGTTAATAGGCCTCCTAAAAATATTATAAGATTTTCTTGTCGTGTCCTTATTTCTTCCATAGCAAATCCAGAAGAATTGGCATAGTTCAATATTGATCTCGAAACAGAAGGCGAAATAATACCATACCCCCACCGGCATCCGGTAGATAGATGATCTAAAATAACCTTACCTTTTTCCTTCGTTTGCTCCTTCCTCCCTGCTTTCGTTAAACCCTTGTTTTCACCTTTGTCGATTAGCATTAGACTTCACATTCCAAGATTTGTGAATTGTAACGTCTAATAAAACCTAGTAGAAAAATATATTGAATGCAAATTTTCGCTAATGGAAAGAGATATCTTCTTTGATTACTATTTTCGATTTCGATTCCTACAATTAAGAACAAGCTGTATAATTAGTTCAGAGTTTCGATTATGTATTGCTTTATTCTAAGTGCTCTTTGTTAGAATTTAATTAAAAAAGTATTAAAAATTAAATAATCTCATTTGATTTTTCTAATACCTAAAAATTAAAATACGAAGTCACACATTATAAATATTTCTATTTTATTTTTCTGTTGTTTTGTTCTGTATTCATTCATTTATAAATAGCACTACCAAATTTTAATGTTCAAGAAAGTACGTCGACATTTCATACTATCCTTGACCCGCTTAACAATGTAACTATTTACTGAAAATTTTCGTGATGCTCACGTGTTCAGCGTGTATTTATAAATTAGATATTTAATGTTTCGTGCGTGCCAATGATTGAAATGAATACGTTTCAACATCACAAGACACCATTGTCTTTAACCGTGTAATCTGTATAAATAAAAATAAATGTTGCTAAGCGCACAATTCGAGAATGGCTCGACCAATTCGGCTAAGTTATTTTTTAGTACCTTCCTTAAAGCCCACAAAATTAAAAAATATATATATATTGTTACTATTAACTTTTGACAGAACGAAGTCTGTCCGGCAGCTAGTTGATTAATAAAATATTAGGATGAGCCTTTATTTTTCTGAAATTATATTTTTAGTAATATTTTACTGGGTATACCGACTTTAATAATTCTTTTTTTAATTAGAAGCTGTTGCTTTTCGTGTGGCCCCATTTAAATTTGATCGAGATCTGACGAGGAATTTTTGAGTTATCCATATCAATCTATACTTAATGGCATTTTTTTAAGTAAAACTTCTTTACGCGCGTTTGACTTGGGGAGTAAGCAAGTGAATTCGTGACGAGAGCGTTAAGAAAAGGGTGATCGGGCGAGGCGAACGGAGCAAGAGAGAAAGAGGTGAGAGGCGAGCACACATTTTCTTTCTCTCTTTCTCTCATACCCAGATAGGTTTCGTATATCTAAGACACAGTGCAGCCCTATTGTGCAGAAGTTTTATTTCAGTGGTGTGGTCTAAAGCACAGTCGTTTTTCGAAATTGTATTACTTATCGATATAAATTGAAGTCAGCTATTTGTTGTTTGCACAGACAACCATCCTAACAAACATACATACATACTTACATACACACATACATTGCAAGTTTAATAAAAGCTTTTAAAAAATGTTAAGGACCAATTCATACGAAAATTGACGACTTTTGTCAAAAAAAGTAGTATTTAACATAAACCCGTTTAAAATATTGAATTCTCCACAAGATTACATGGATACTAACTGCCGTGTCCATAATAATCAGCGAGTGTGACATTTATGTGTCACTGGAAATATGTTTAATTAGGCATTTTATAAAAAATACCTAGGTAATACTCAGTGTACTTGAAACATTAAGATAGATCATTATATATTTTTTTATACTTGGGTAATATCTTAATACGAGATAGGAGCAGGGATGAAAATGACGTTTGGGCAAGCAGGCATTATGCACATTTCGTCTTTGCTAATATAATCTTTACCTCGCGATCATACTTAAAGCGTCAAAAATAAAATAAATAATAATAATTTAAAATAATATTATAGATAATTTATAATAAATTATGTTGTTTCATCACTACTCAGGTCGTATACTGAGTTCGAACTAAAACATACCTCTATAGGGTCAACAAAAAAAGCCTTTTTAGTTGTAAAGCCTCAAAGTGCATATTGTAAACATAAAGCTATCCCAAATACCAAAATTATAAAAAAAATCATCATTCGTTTTTTCAAATATTGTAATAATGCTGTACATTTTGAGAATCTTTGTGACCTCGATCGACTTCCCGCAACAAGACAAGCAAGGTATTAAAGATTGCAGTTCGCGGTTTCTTATCAAGAATTCCTTTAAGTATTCGTTCAAATTTGTTCTTACAAAAAATTATAAGTACCAAAAGTGTCCATGTCTTAAAAGTAACTTAAATACAAAGTTAATGTAGTACATTGTCTCGGCATTGTATTCAATACCTGAATTATACAGATTGCCTGTAACATTTATAAATATTACTGCTACGTAGACGCTTGCTTAATTCATAAGATCACTATTGCCACCAGTGCACATTTAGAAACATGTCGTACGCGTGAACGGTTGTAAATAAAGCTAACGTAAATAAATAAACGTATTGTATTTTCACAAGACTAAGGACAAACCGAGAACATGGCAAACAGTTATAATATGAAGGAGTTTAGTTCAACGTGAGTCAATAAATAAGTTTATTTCTTAGTTTCATTAATTAATTAAGTATAACTTCAATTAAATTTTATATTTTTTTACATGATCTATGGATTTCTGTTTTTATACTATTATGATGAGTGCTTAAACGTGTTTTCCTTTAGGTAATCCTTTTAAATGAAGATTGCAAGTGGTGCGAATATGATATAAGGTATATTTTAGTAAAATTTGAAACCGGTTTCCTTAGTTTAATTCCTTAGCAACTACACGGATTGGCTTACTAAAAGCCGTTTGTGAGCACTTCCAACCTGACATGTTACTTATTTTACCTTGTTTACTGCATAACTTTTACATAAATGCAAAATTTACTATCAAAAAACTTCAAGAATTTCTTTTTTGTTTCTTATTGACTATTATAAATTCGACGGAGTCTCGCAAAAACTTTTATTTGGTAAATATTTTTGTCTCTGGTCCGAGAATCACAAATTAATATGATACTTATTTAGAACCTTTGCGAAAGCACATTTATATTTTTAGGCGTTTAATCTTGTACTATTTATTAATTACCTAAACAATGTAATGTAAATTATGGCAATGCTCCAAAAACCAAATGTGTCATCTAGTTGATTACGATGTACGTTTATTTCGTATCTCCTTCCTCAATCTAGCAATTATACACTTTATATAACATATAACATCGATTGAATAGACTGGTCTTTTACATTAACCATATACGAAAGTCTGTCACTTGTTTTAGAAATGTCGTCTACAGACGGTTATGTCGTCCTATCCAGGAAATGTTCTTTCATCCTTTATATTCCCTTAAAGTGTAATCAATAGAAATAATGGCTTAAAATTTTAAGAAATGTTTGGTCATTATTTCAATTGATTTTTGTTAAATATTTAATAGGTATTATCTTTTTATTCTTATTCATTAATACAAAGCATAGATAAAAATAATTCATAGGCTATCGAAATTATTTATTAAAAGTGGTAACAATTTTCTAATAATCCTCGATCTTCTTAAATTGTTTCCTAAGTAATAAAGACAATTATCGATAGTTCTTTGTTAACTTAATTAAATAATTCAAATAATTGGAAGTAATAATTTAACATTTTTAGTTTCTTAAACAAAGTATCCTACTTATATCAATGACATATAAAACATTACTAAAATGGTATATCTTATATTATCTCTGGATAAAACAGTTGTGAAGACATTTATTATTGTGTTTTAGACTTTAACTTAGTTTCTTATAATTAAGTTTGCATATCTTGCAAAATGAGTGAGAAACGTGAATTAATGTCATTTGGCTTTATTTAAAATGTTTAATAATGATAAAGATAATAATATTATATGAAAAATTAAATAGAATTCTTGAATATTAAGTGTAACTATGGTATAGAGACTAATTTGTTTATCAAGCTCATTTAAAAATTAAAATTTAGAACTGAAACACAAAATCAAATATTGTTTTCTAATGTTTACGCGAATTTTACTCATTTAATAAAACACTTTTTTCGGATTTTATCGCGGTTTATTGTTAACTTTTGATTCCCGACGTTTCGGATACTTTACAGCAACCATGGTCACGGGAGGAGTCCTAGTTAACAATAAACCGCGATAAAATCCGAAAAAAGTGTTTCACAAAATCAAAATCAAAAACAACTTTAATCAAACCGGCTTTAAAAGCACTTTCGAATCCTTATTTTACAGGCCTATAATTTTAAAGTGATTATTATTGTTTAAAAGCGGGTTTATTATTATTATTATTGTGGTTATTAGCTTACCACCGATTTAGAATGTAAATTCTGCAGAGAAGAATCGGAAGAAACTCCGCAGTTACTCTTTTTAATATAATATATAAACTATGTTTTAGTACAAAAATTTGTGATATATTTTGCATGATATACAGCGTCACTAAGTCCACACATCTTTATCAATTATGTAGTCCTGCACTGAATAATCGCTTTATCTTTTAATTTATTTTTAATGAAAACTTTAAATTTATGTTGGGACAGTTGCAAAATTGTTTGTGGGGTTTTACCGTATACCTATGATACAAATATCATAACCCCGAAAGGAGACATTTACGTCTAAATGTTCAGAATAAACGTAAAACTAAATATTCAAAGATGACACTGTCCAAAAAATAAAAAAATTGCATGTTTTAAGCGGAAAATATTAAATACTACTAGCTGCCCGGATAGACTTTGTTCTATCAAAAGTTAATATTAAACATTAAATAAATGTAACGTATTCCGAGTGATCACTTTATTTTGATTTTTTTTTTAGTATTTTATTGTTCAGCAAAGTGTTGTGCATGAGCCCACAAAGGTTTCTGAGTTGGTACGACCAAAAAAAAATTATAAAAAAACTTTTTAAAGAAGCGTAGCAACGCGGGCAGGATACAGCTAGTAACATATAAAATAAATATTTGCAATGTAAGCGCAAAAAATGTGTTTATTAAAGATATCACATTAGAAACCTCTAAAACTATCAGTGTTCCTCTACTATATTATGCATGTATTATACATATAAGCCTTTCTTTGGAATCACTCTATTTACTAAAGGAAACCGCATCAAAATCCGATGCATAATTTAAAAATCTAAACATACAGACAGCGGGAAGAGACTTTGTTTTATACTATGTTAAATAATATTTATTAATAATAAAAAACGGGTATTTTAATATTATAAACAGACACTCCAATTTTATTTATTTGTATAGATATATAATTTACATTACAGAAATTTTGATATATCATTTTTCAAAAAATTCATGTGCTTTAATTCATTAAACGGTCAATTAGTAGAAGTCATATACTTTTTACAGTTACGTTAAATCTTTGGGAAATTCTTTCAAAAACCTCTTTCCAATTTCATAAAAGTTACTTTTAAAGAATTTTATTACTTTTACGACGGATGCTTGCAGATTGTTTTAAAATAATCTATACAAATAAATAAAATAAGAGTGTCTGTTTGTCATATTAATATAGCTTTTTACTAAATGCATATGGATCTATACGCTACATATACCAAAAATGACATTTTTTTACAATATTGTGTATCTGTCTGTCTATTTGTTCCGGCTAATATCTGAAACGGCTAGATCGATTTTGACGGGACTTTCACTGGCAGATAGCTGATATAGTAAGGGGTAACTTGGGCTACTTTTATTTTTGAAATGTATTATAACTCGACGATCTGAACTATATTTTTTTTGTTAAATTCCACGGACGAAGTCGCGAGCACAGCTAGTTTAACATATAAAAATTCAACATAAACGTAACTATAAATTATGTAAGTAAATACCTATTTATATCTGCCAACCCAATAGTTAATAGATAACCCAACGTTTCTATTTTCTACAGGCTTCAAACTGTCGGTAAGTATCAAAATATTCTCTTTAATTATAACGTCGCTGAATAGGCAAAACTGCTAACGTGCACAAAGGCTGTTTTGAGAAAAAACAATTTTAAGTTTTTTTTTTGCTTTAACCTGTCACAACTTTTTTTCTTTTGGGTGAAAGTAAGAACTGTCAAGGAAACATAATCATGATTTAATTTTATCTACGCAATTAATCTATTACACTGTTCGTATTTTAACTATTTACGGAGTTAGCTGTCACTTTAGGATAAATCCTCTGAGTCCTGAAAAAAAACCAGCAAGGGAAATTTACTAACCTCCACGTTAAGTTCACGGTTAGGGAGTCGCCAACTACTAAAGACTCGAGTGTGTTAACATTCTCTTTGGAAAAAAATACTAACATTATTTAAAAAATATAATAGTCGTAAACGAAAATTACTAAGAGATAAATCTACTACAGAAAGACATATAGCAAAAAGACATTCAGCATCGGATACTAGAGAAATCTCGAAAGCTTTTTACTTTCAAGACATAGTTGCCAATTAAATAATGGGATGATTATACTTTCATCACTTTTTATCTTGTTCCAGCCTAAATATTATTACTAATGTGAGCAACAAAAATGTTTATTATGACATATTAACCCGTATAATAATAATACACTTTATTGTACACCAAAAACAGAAATAATACATATCAAAGAAAGAAAGAAAATATTGACAATATATTCATTAGGTACAAAGGGCGGCCTTATCGCTAAAAAGCGATCTCTTCCAGGCAACCTTAGGGCAAAGGAAATGGTCTAGCGTCAGCATAGGTGTACAAGTTACAACAAATTTATTATAAATATTCAAATAATTAAACATATACATACATACATACATACATACATACATACATACATACATACATACATACATACATACATACATATATACATATATACCCACATACATGCATACATACATATAAATACATATATGTATACATTATAATTATGAATTACTTGTTTATTGTTGAGTTTGAAGAAAATGCTTCCAAACAGTCTTTTTAAAAACTGCAGGTGTTTGTACACGTCTGATATTCAAGGGCAAGGTATTCCATAAGCGAGAGGCTTGAACTGTAAAAGATTTGTCATAAAAGGAAGAGGAGTGAGAAGGAATTTCAAGAAGAAAATTACTGTCAGAACGAAGACAGCGTTTGTGAGAATCACCAAGGAATTTGAAACGTTCTTTCAGATAGGAAGGGGTAAAGGGATTAAATAAAATGGAGTAAAGTAGGGTAAGGATATGAGTATTCCTGCGAAGGCGAATTGGGAGCCACTTGAGTTTTTTGCGAAATTCTGAAATATGGTCATATTTGCGTAGTCCAAAGATAAATCTTATACATACATTCTGAATGCGCTCAAGCTTATTAAGCTGCTCCTCTGTAATGTCAAGATAGCAAGTATCAGCATAATCAAGAATTGGTAATAGGAGACTATGTGCAAGAGCAATTTTAGTAGGAATGGGCAGTAGATTACGCAATCTGCGGAGAGACCCAACCGAAGCGAACAGTCTGCGACTAATTTCACATATTTGAGGACCCCAAGAGAGATGTTGGTCAAAGATAACACCTGAATTTCTCACGCTTTCGCTGTATGGAATGGTGAATCCATTAAATGTAACAGGAGATACCTCAGATTTATCAATGCGGCTGAGCAGTCTGGAGCTTCCTATAATAATAGCTTTCGTTTTATTTGGATTTATATTTAGGCCATAGGCTTTACTCCATTTACCAATGGCTAAAAGGTCATTGTTTATACGCGATACACACTGAGATAAGTTATGAACAGTGGAGTGAGAGTATATCTGGAGATCATCTGCATAGAGGTGGTAGAAAGAAGATATTACATTACAGATAGAGTTTATAAATATTGAAAACAAAAGAGGGGAGAGCACGCCACCTTGCGGGACACCGGTATTGACCATTGACCAATTGGAGTATGAGTCATTCAATTTAACTCGCTGCCGGCGACCCTGCAAGTAACTAAGAAACCAATCAGCAACCTCAGGAGATATGTTAAGAGAACGTAAAATATCACATAGTATATCAAAGTCCACAGTATTAAAGGCGTTACTAAAATCGAGTAACGTTAATACCGTGACCTGTTGGTTTTCCATATTTGATCGTATATCATCAGTTATTTTTACAAGCGCAGTAGTCGTACTGTGACCTGGACGAAAACCGGATTGCATGGGATTCAACAGACGGTGTTTCAAAAGGAAACTGATGAGCTGTTGATGCACAAGCCGTATAATAAATAAATAACACCAATTTAACATAAATCTTTATTCAATTAAAAAATTTGTTCAAACAAAATTGACATTTTCTCAGATTATAAATAAAACAAAAATCACCTTCCTCCGTAATTTTCCACATTTGTTTATAAAAACGTACTAAATAAAAACATAATGTGGAGTTTCGCTATTGCAACTAACACAAATAACTCCCTCTGGAATCACTGTTCAGTTCAGGCGCTATATTGGTCTTTTATACTAAGCTTAGTTTAAAATAACAATATCACGCCCGTCGTTCAAAACAGTCATCCTAGACGGAGTTACTTAAGTTAGTTACAATTACAAGACTCCATTTTAACAATAATCAGTATACTTATTGTAATTTAAATAAGAGATCAAAACTGAACATTATTAACTTCTAATTCTAATAAAATATTGATTGAGAAATAATAATCTACTTAATCCTCATTAATCTCATCCTCTTCGTCAGTGTCTGGTAGCGTGTCCTGAACGTTCGCTATACAAGGCATGTTTTTGTATTCATCGTGGTGTTCTTCTGCGATTACTTTTGATGTGCACAATTTCCATAAATCATCGTACTTCTTTTTAGAAATAGGCCGCCGAGTTTTATATATAATTTTAAACACACTTTTGTTTTTTCCATTGACAGTTAACTCTTCTGCTTCTGTTACATCAGCCGCTCAAAAATGCTAATATCCTGTTACTTAAATTACTGAGTAAAGCTAAAATACTAAAGCGCCATGGTTAATGATTCTTGCTGAAAGATTATTTACTTATAAGCTTGAGTATACGTGATTTCAATCAGCAGAAACTACTAAATCACCATATCTTGTGGTTTTTTCTTAAGCTCATTTGACTTAAAGGACCCGTGGTAAAAAAATAGATTCAAGCGAAAGTTATATAAATACCATCGGTTATCAAAAGTATACTTTCGAAAATTACTAACAAACCTGAATAGGGCTTGTTGCAGCGAGCATAATACTAAACCGACAATTATACGAAAATGTGTCGAAGTAAGCCACACATTAGTAAAAAGTCGCAACACATCTTGTGAGATTTTAACCCCATTTTGAGTGCTAAAGCGCCAAAAAAATGCTCTGATCGCCACGAGACCCGGACTAATAGGTAGAGAAAAAAAAATGCAGTCGAACCATATATATAACTCATTTTGACCAAAATGGCGCTTTAGTAGTTTTGCCTATTCAGCGACGATAATATTTACTATTTAAGCTCGTATGTGCATTTTTTTAAAATGAATTTTTATATTTTGAATTAAATATTGCCTGGTTAGGATTTTTCAAGCAACTCTTTCGCGATTATTTTTCTAATATACTAAAATAAGTATAAAACAATTATCATCCGTTCGTAATCTTCTACCATAATTTGTACCAATCCAGATATAATGGTGTAATAAATTATTAACTACGAGTACGTACGTTTTTTTTTCTAACCAAGTTTTAGAATATAAAATCTCTGAATTAGCAAATCTAAACTTTTTTGTCTGAAGCAAAAACAACAGATTTTTATATGTGAGGAATATAATTACCCACATACATAGGTAAATATTACGTCATGCAATTGTTATTCAGAGCTTTGGTATGCCAATATTTCATGGTGATTATTATAAAACCTTCTGAGCTTCAGATAAAAACTATATGAAGTCATCGTAAAAAGATAGAAACTATTTTTTTTTTTCAAATCAAAATCTATAGTCATAAGTACGTGTAAGGTTTGTTAACATTTTTGATTATTGCTCCGTACTCAATAAACAAATTTCCTCATAACACATTAAAATTAAAATATAATTTTAACCACTAAAACTAATCATCTGAACTGCCGCATCTTTTGTTTTCACTCAGCAATAAAATATAGGAGTGATAAAAGAGATCCGTTTGAATTACGTTTCTATAAGTCATTAAACTTCTAAATGCTAAAGAGCCTTTTATATCAAAGAATACCCTTCAAAAGGCACTTACATCAGGGTCACCTTAATAAAGTTTTGGACGCTTACCAACTAAGAAGTTACAATAATATCAATCAGAAGACAATTTAATGTCATTGACCTGTCTATTTATACAATAACCATAATTTATAATTACAGAATTACTCTACAGTAATCGATTACATTTGAAAAATATATATAATCATGATATAAAGGAGTTAAAAATAATCATCACTATTCGCAATCCAAACTGAAGTAATTTTTGATTTCGGATTTACATTATTCTTTAATTTCCCTAATTACTCAGCAATATTCTATAATTAACAATATAATAAGACTATCATCATCATCACATCAGCCTTTCGCAGTCCACTACTGGACATAGACCTCCACAAGTTCACGCCAAAAATGGCGTGAACTCATGTGTTTTGACCATAGTCGCCACGCTGGACAGGCTGGTGACCGCAGGGCTGCCTGACTAGAAAAAAAGTCAGGCTCAACCAGATCATGTATCTGGACCGGATCAGGATAGAATGAGGCATGCCAGATCCAGCAAGCTCTATCAGGACCAGGTCTGGTCCAGACAAGGATAGCCCGATGTAGAATATAATCAAGCATGGTAAGACATACTGGATCAGGATCCGGCCCAGTCCAGATAAGGACAGCCTGATGTAAAATATAATAAAGTATAGTAAGGCTGTAAGGCCAGTATGGATCAGGACCCGGTCCGGTCCAGCCGGCCTAGCATGCATACAACGAGATATCTCTTGACGAGAGAGAGAGATAATGTCTACATCGAGTATTTTCTCGATTACCCTAACATGCGAACTACGAGAGACAAAATTCTCTTCCGAAGACTTCGCCTTGTCGAGTAGAGAAACATTATCAACCATAATCACAACTGAATATCATTCTTATTTCTTATGTCGTAAAGTTGAATTTACAAGGTTATTGACCAATTTCAAACGAGTGACACATGTTTTATTTAACAATGTTCTCGGCCTTTTGGCTAAGATAAAAAGTGTATATCTAATTTAAAAAATCTAATATGGAAAATAAAACGGCGTAAGTAAATGAATTTAATTATATATGTAAAACAATATGCTCGTGTTGTGCTTTATATCTTGTCGCACATTAGATAATTGTAATTCTATCACGCAGTTTTTTTTTTTTTTTTTAATTTTTAAAATTTTTTGAATTTTTGAATTTTTTTTTTGATTATTGATTTTACTTTTATTCTATTTAATTTTATTTTTAGTTATTGATTTTTTTAATATAATTTTGTTTTGTTTTTTATTCTGAATGTTGTCTTGTCTTGTTGTACTAACCCAATATGGACTTATACTTTGGTCTGAAATAAAGTATTATTATTATTATTATTTAGAATAAGAAGCAACAGGGCGCAAATACGTTTTTTGTGTCATTATATGGCACACTTCACTCGACTTTTCGCATTTCCCGCTCTTCGTATACCGAAATTATATAATTATAATAGGGAAACGCCATGGTATACAAAAAATAGGCACCCGGTTTTATTTATTTTTTATTTATCGTCTTTCTCGTCGATAATATTGAAGACGAGAAGTTTCTCTTCCTAAAACGACAAAATTCGACAAAATTACGATGTCATGTTAGCTTCCGTAGAGATAAATATCACAGATCACTAAAATTTAATGATTATCTCTTCTTGACGTAACGAGAAGAGTATCGCGTGCACGCATGTTAGCTACTGTAGACATAGAGAGATAATACGAGAAAAGGGGTAGACAAAATTTTGTCGTGGCGCGCATGCTAGGCCTGCAGATCAGGATAGCCTGAAAGAAATTACGCGAACTGAGCCTGAATCGCGCTATCAATATTTTTAAGCGCACTTATACAGTTATCAGGACAATCTAGCAGCGAGTCCATTTCTACACAGTAAAGCAGTCGTAAGTAGTAGGGAGTAGTTAATTAGTAGTTAATTATTAGAAGTTAATAAATAAAATTTAATAATAATAATTAATTAATAACATAAAAATAAATAAAAATAATTGATATTTAAAGTAAAACATAAATAAATAATACATTGGAAAAAATAAACGTAAATAAATATCATAAACATTTTTATAATCTCAATTCGCTTTTTTTTTTACACATTCGTGTTTTTTAAAACGACCGGACCGAACAGGCTGATCAGGATGAGATGAGATTTCCTGATCTGGACCTGATCAGGAAATCTCATCTCATCTTGATCAGATCCAAACAAATCTTTTGCGTTACATACCTTGTCCGGTCCAGATCAGGCATGCCCGGTCCGGTCCTTCTAAGGAACACGAAAAAATTTCTACTCGGGATGGTTTTGTCGCACCGAAGACGCTGTTGCCCGTCTTCGGCTTGTGTATTTTAAAGCCAGTAGTTGGATGGTTATCCCACCATCGGTCGACTTTTTAAGTTCCAAGGTAGTAGTGGAACTGCGTTATCCCCCAGTCGCCTCTTGCGACACCCACGGGAAGAGAGACGGTGGCTATATTGTTTAATGCCGTAACCACACAGCATTAATAAGACTATATTAAATTATTACTATCGTGGTCAGTAAAGAAATAAAAAGCGATATTTCAGAAATTGTACGAAATTATAGCGTAATACAAATTCATCATATTATATGTACATAAAACAGCACAATGACTATGTATTCTTATAATCTCTCTTCTCTTATTTGAGTTTAAATGAGGTAAAACGCTTTTATCACAATCAGTAAAGACTACGAAGGTATTTTAGATTGTAACAATTGTCAATTCATCCAAGATTTTTTTTAGTAATGTTTATTATTTACAAACAATAATGTTTAGTATGAAGGTATATACTCGTATTACAAAACTACTAAGCTATTATATAGCTATGTGTACGTATAAAAGTTAATGGATCACAAACATTAATTTTGCTGTATGTTAATAAATTTGATATGCCTATAAGAAGTAGATATATAATATCTTTGCCAGTATTTTTGTAGTATTTTTTAAAACGTCATTTTCTTCTCTTTGTTCTTGTTGCATTTCTTTTTTTTTAAAATCTTTATTTACTACTCAATTATTACATTTAACGCCACAATTACTATTAACTGTATTTTTAAACACAAAAAATGAATAACTAAATACCAAATCCATAACATTGGCCTACACTATTTTAATGTCTATTACGAGTATTTATACGACCTTAAGTATTCGTAACCTAACGTACCTAATTACGAGTATTTATACGACCTTAAGTATTCGTGTATTAAAAAAAACTTATGCAACGAATACGTAGTTAGTATAATATTTATCTTAATATGATGAAATAAAAGGTGCTGTATTTGCTTATAACATTGTGATTACATAACCTTAAACGAGAATTATCTCATGGTTAATAAATGCTAGCCTAACTCATTTAATACCTAATTATAATAAGATTCTTCATTCGTCACTTATAGTGAGCAAGTAGACAGTATTTGCCCACTTAAATTTAATTACGTTTCACTATAAGAGTAGCTAGAAGATTAACACAAGTCTACCCGCTTACTTGTGTTAGAATCGAGTATTAATCAATTAGTAGAATCAAATATTAATATTGTTATAATCAAGTAATAATATCAATGTTTAAAAAATTGAATAACTCTTAGTCGATTATTTATATGTAGCAATGTTTAAAGTAAATGATGTTTGTAGGGTAGATTGAATAAGAGATAAGATGTAAGAATAATCACTTTGTAATGTCAGTCTTGGAGAAAATTTCAATTAATTGAAAACCGAACCGATCCAACACTTGTCATGTAAGCATATTCTTAAAGGATAAAAAATATTTCTTTATTGAATCAAGCATTTAATCTATAAGACTATAAGATATATAAGAATTGTATGAAATTCTTGTGATTAAATTGGTTTAATCTCTACTTAAATTTTAATTTTGTTTCGTGCAACTCGGCAGATGAGATTTAGTTTGTTTAATTTTTTATATATTTATTATATTAAATGCGCTGATAAAAACCGGTTCTAGGTAGTTTTTATTGTTCAAGAAAACACCAACGCCATTCCATTTAAAAGTCATACCGTAACCATATGTGGGAATCTATTAATATTCATATATGGAATTTCTATTTCATAAAGTTTTTATTGCATTTTTCATAAAATATATGTTTATTCATAAAATATTCATTGCTTTTTATCTAGCGCAGAGACAATTGTTAGGAAGGACAACGATAGTTTTATTGTTAGTCTTCACAACACTCAATCACCGTAAAACACTAAAACGGGATATATTTTTATCTATGAACAATTGCAATTCAAAATCACTTCAAAGTGTACTAACGCTTGGTTTTGCTGAAGTAAAATGTAAAAAACAAGTAATTAGATGTATAATTAGGTTGATGACTTTTTAATACACAAGTTAATTAGGTAACAATTATATTAATATTTACGTTTTCTTATCTGATAGTATTTGTTTCAGAAAATTTAAAATAAAAACAATTTGTGTACACTAATAAAATATTTAACACAAATTTATTGAAAACAGAATACTTAATTTGTGAGTTAATTTTTTAGTCAATAAATAGATGTATTACAGTCCAAAATTCGTTTCTTAGGAAAATTTTTACCTAAGTAAAATTATTTACTATCTATACAAATAAATAAAATTGGAGTAACTGTTTGTGATATTAAAATAACCGCTTTTTACTAAATTCATATGGATGTATACACGGTGCATATACCAAAATACCATTTTTACTCTGTCTATCTGTCTGTTCCGGCTAATCTCCGAAACGGCTGAACGGATTTTGACGGGACTTTCACTGGCAGATAGCTGATGTAATAAGGAGTAACTTTGGCTACATTTATTTTAGAAATTTATTTTATTTTATGAATCTACGAACTGAACAATAACTTTTTGTTAAATTCCACGCGGACAAAGTCGCGGACACAGCTATACAGTTGAAAATAAATGTTTTAATTATACAATTATTTTTAACTTTCGATATTTACGTCGCAGGGCTGTCATCACAGAAAATGCAGTATTTCCGTCAACAATATCCATTAACACAATCAATACAAAACATAAAGAAAATGTAAATGAAAAAACTTACGACCCTTTTCAAAATAGAGAGTTGGAACATCCTAATTCGTAAGTTACAATACGTTGTTTTTGTTTCTTTACATTTCCACATTAATAACCGTGTTGCGTTTTTTCGAAAAACGTTAGAAATATTCCTTACAAGATCCAACTGGTCATGAAAGGCATTTAGATATGTCTAAATCCATAACATACATCGATGTCCCATGATGTTAAGCTTGACAAATAAAAAACATTTTCTCTGTCTAAATGTCTGTAAGGGGTATCCAATATAGCAGAGATCTATCCGTGCGACAGCGTCAAAATGTCCCGTTAGTGGGCAACGACTCTTTATGAGTGCAAATAGGTTTTATAACAAAATAATACTAATAGACTGATATTAAAATTTTAATCATACCTCATAATACTATAATACTATGTACTTTTGCAGTTTTAATCACACACAATGCCTTTTTTACGTAACCCTTTGGACACGAGTTCAATTTGCACATGACCAGTTAGTTATTCATCAATGCTCTGATTGAACAAATCAAACACTGTGATATATTTAGTCAAATGTACGAGTAGAAATACTGACAATATTTTTTTTATATATTTTCAGAGACGTGAGGTCATTCGCAAACCTATTAAAATCTTCCTTGGGATCAGGTATTCTTGCAATGCCGGCTGCTTTCAAAAATGCAGGAACAATAGTTGGAATTTTTGGCACAATCATCTTGGGATATATTTGTACACACTGCGTATATTTATTGGTAATATTCTCACCCTCCATAATTATTCTTAAAAAAGTAAATGAAAACTAAACTAATGACTAATTCAAATTCCAGGGAAATGTCTGTTTTAAAAATCATTGAATAGCTATTAAAATTCGAACTAAATTTTTAATATTTTATCATATAGACAACAATTATTATTTAAATAAGTCTAAAATGTCATAATTTGTTTTTACAATCGACCTATTTTGGTATTCTTATTTTTTTTTGTTGAGTTATAATTACTTTAAAAATATGACAGGTTAAAACATCACAAGACGTATGCAGAGTATCGAAAGTCCCGTCGTTAGGCTATGCAGAAACAGTTGAAGCAGTTTTTGCAACAGGTCCGCAGTCATTGCGAAAATTTTCTAAAGCCATGAGGTAATAAAATATTTAATTCTTACAAGAGATTATTAGGCATAAAAACTTAAACTTTTGTCTTATAATTTTTTTGAGAAAGTTAACACACTTTTATTCCGTTCCACTCCTATTAACTTCTAATATATTGAACAATATGAATCTTAAATAATAATAACTGATTTTAATCAATTCAAACGCCAAAGGAATCACGAATACGCTTATTGATGGAAAGTCGATCTCCTTGAAACATGACCCGTCATGGAATAAAGTATTGTGAGCCTTGCAATCTCAATGTGTGTGAATGATTGATTATATGGCAACGTTATAATAATTTAAAATTAAATTCGTTTAGGTATTCTATTAAAAAATTGTATCAATTCAATATTTAATTTTTTAAATACTAGGAAAACTAGGATGATAGTCAATACATAATAATGATAGTTAACTAAATTACTATTTCACATAAATGTCATTTAAAATAGAATTGTCATTAATGTTGCAAATCTTTTTCAGGATATTTATAGACTGGGCGATGGCTCTCACAATTCTTGGCGCCTGTGCGGTATATGTCATTCTACTCGTGGAATCCGTACAGCAGGTATTTCGGACAGCTGTCAACAATTTAAATCATAGTTACAGCTAGTCATATAAAAACATCAACGCTAATAATGTTGCTACTTTTTATTACATTGATTGTATGATAAAATAACAATAATTTATTGTTTTAATGAAATCGATAGAAGTATGTCAATTGTTAAAATCACTTTGTCATTCGTTCGTTCGACTTCAATTTACATCGACAAGTAATACGATGTAGAAGTAGATAGTTGATAAAACAATTAAATAATTATCTATTATTAGAGATAACTCAAAAAGGATTAGTCAGAAACTCAGGACTCACGCACTTCAGCCTAGTGCGGTCCACTGCTGGAGGCCAAAAGTGTTGCCCATAGTCACCAACGCTGGGCAGGCGGGTGACCGCAGGGCTGGCTTTGTCGCACCGATGACGCTGCTGTATATTTTACGCTGTGTATTTTAAAGCCAGTAACTCAGGACTCGATTCAATTTAAATGACAAGCATCAGCATTCAATTGATAATTGTACCTACTTGCTCGCAAACGAAAAAAAATCGACTTCAAATACATCGATAAGTAATACAACGTAGGTAGACGAAAAGGTATTAAAGTAATTACGCGTCATTAAAGATTACTCAAATAGTAATTATCAGATCTCGATCAAATTAATTAACACCAAAAACAAGCGTCAGCTATCGATTAAAATATGAATCATCAATATCGGTGTACGCAGTAAAAAGTTATGAGGTACATATAATACAACATAGGTCGATAAAAAAATTGTCATTATTAGATATAATTCTAAAAGTACTTATCAGATCTCAATCAAATTTAAATGAGTGCACAGCGCACATGAAAAGTACAAATTTTTTGATTAAAAAAAAGATTCATCAAAATCGGTCTACCTAGTTAAAAAGTTCTGGGGTAACATACATATACAATACAGTCGAATTGAGAAACTCCTCCTTTCTTTAAATCGCTTAAAATAGATAAAAAAATACCCGAGATAAAAATCTTAAAATGTTGAATTGTTTTCTTTTTTCAGATTGTCGATCATTTTTCTAAGGACAATAGTCTCAACACCACTCTATACTGTCTAATATTTTTGGTTCCGATACTGATATTTACTCAAATAAAGAACTTAAAATACATTGCTCCATTTTCTGGTTTCGCAAACATCTTACTAGTACTAACATTCATAATATGTATATACTACATATGTAATGATTTCCCGAGCTTTGATTCACGACCAATGGCAGTTCCAGTTGGCAGATTACCACTATTTATCGGGTAGGAGCTTGATTATTTTATTATTCCTAAGAAGTAATAACCGTGCATATAATTTACTAGCAAATATGTCTTTACCGTCGCGAACGAACAATCTTTTGATCTCCACTTAGTAAAATATTCGTTTTCAATAGTAACGACAAAATTAATAGGGTATGCTAATGTAGTAGGATGCCGGTGAAAACGGTAAAACAATCAACTAGATTTAATATTTTTAAAATATTCATCATTTTGACGTGACCGAACAATAAAAACATTTATCTAATGTACTTACAATATAAAACTACCCATACAACTTGCAGAAAACCGAAATAAAATAATACTGAGATCAAATTGTTTCAGTACAGTTATATTTGCAATGGAAGGAATTGGCGTAGTTTTGCCTGTGGAAAACACTATGGCTAAACCGCAACATTTTCTGGGCTGCCCCGGAGTTTTGAATATTACTATGAGTATTGTAGTCCTCCTTTATATGGTCATGGGTATTCTGGGCTACTTGAAATACGGTGAAAATGCTGAAGGGAGCATCACTTTAAACTTACCTACAGAAGAAATGTAAGTATAAAATAACATTTTTTACAGTTTTTGTCTGTCTGTCTGTATGTTTGTTCCGGCTAATCTCTGAAACGGCTGAACCGATTTTGACGGGACTTTCACTGGTAGATAACTGATGTAGTAAGGAGTAACTTAGGCTACTTTTATTTTAGACATTTAATTATTTTGTAACTCTACGAAGTGAAAAATATTTTTTTTAAATTCCACGTGGACGAAGTCGAGGGCACAACTAGACTTTCTCTATAAATTAAACATAAATTTTCCTAAAGCAAAAAAAAATTCAAAATCGAATCGGTGGATCCGGATTAGATTACTTGTGCTTAAAAACATTGACAGGATCTTGCAATAAAATCAAATGACATCAATTAAAAGATTAGAGTTCTCGTACATACTTAAATTGAAAATTTTAAAACTTAAAGTCAGTCATGACATTGTTTAATTCCCTTGTTCATCTACACAAAAAAAAATCGCAACAAGCTTTTATCCTTACTAATATCATAAATGCGAAAGTAGCTCTGTCTGTCTGTCTGTCTGTCGCGCTTTCACGCCAAAACTAGAGCCTGAGAAAGGACATAAGCTCCTTTTTAATGCTAAAGGGTTGCAAGATGGGGATGAAAAGTTGTATGGAAGTATCGTTATTTTTAGAGCTAGAAGCTTGAAACTTAGTTTTAGGCTGTTGATGCGATATAAATAAATAAGGCATTCAAAGTTTGTAGAAATTTTACCCTCAAGGGTATAAAATAACAATAGGGACTATAGGGTGAAAGTTCATATGGAAATATGTAAGGTTTATGTGAATATTTCATAAGTTTGCGACAAGAGACAAAATATTAGAGCTATTCAGATGTCCAAAATAAAAAAATGCTGTCCAAAGTCACTATTCCATGCGGATGAAGTCGCGGGCATAGCTGGTATCATATAAATTATGTAATAACTTCATATGTCTACTGTTACTATTTCAGACCAGCATTAATGGCTAAGGTTTTTATAGTCCTAGCTATATTTTTCACCTACATTCTACAATTTTATGTACCGATGGAGATCGTATGGCGCAACACAAGGGAACACGTACCGCTGAGGTACCATAATATTGCTCAAGCCGTGATGAGAGCATTTTTTGCAATAATTACAGGTAATTTACTTTTTTCTACTTCAATAGTTCTACGTTGGCTTGGCGCAACGGTCACAGCACTGGTTTGTAGCTGTTGCGCTGACGGTTGCGGGTTCGATGCCCGCACATGACAAACATTTGTATTGGCCATACAGATATTTGCCGTGGTCTGGATGTTGTGGGTCTCCCCACCATGTCTCGGAGAGCACGTTAAGTCATCGGTCCTGGTTGTTATCATGTACACCTGATAGCGATCGCTACTCATAGTAGGAGATATATCCGCCAACCCGCATTGGAGCAGCGTGTTGAATTTAGCTCTGATCCTTCTCCTACATGAAGAAAGAGGCCTATGCCCAGCAGTGGGATATTACAGGCTAATGGAAGTATTTATAACTTTTAAAATAAATACTAAGTTTTAAGAAGTAACTCTTTATTATACGTTAATTAAGTTAATTGCAGTTACAATAATAAAACCGCATATTTCTAAAAAGTTTACTTTGAACCTGTTCAACGATTGCTGTTTATCTGTCTATATAATATAGACATAATAGATTAACACTTGACATTTGACATTCACATTAGCTTCTGGTGGCACAGTCACAATTTCTGAATTTGGATTTTCAGATTTTCGTTAAATAAAGTACGTATATCCTAAATGCTATTCTAGATATTCTATTTACATACCAATTTTAAGAATTCTGTTTAGTTTTAATGTAATATTATGAATATTAGAATAAAGATTTCGACGTTTTTAACTAAATCTTAACAAATACTTATATACGTTAATACTTAATACGTAAGCCATTTCAAGTTAACTTTCTGCAACTGAGGTGGTAGTCTGTCAAACACCGCTGACCATACCAACCCTCCACATTTCTGAATGTGGCATCCCGTAGTGCTGCCTCGTTCAGTACCTTCCTAAAACAGTTTTCGCTACCCGACCCTCGCGGCCAGAAGACCGCACCGTACTGACTTTTGGTGTTACGAGGTATCAGTGTCTCAGAGACGCAAGCACAGCAATAATGCTGGGTCTAATAGACGTCTGCTGTGTGGTTACGGCATTAAGAATATAGCCACCCCCTCTCTTCCCGTGGGTGCCGTAAGAGGCGACTAAGGGATAACACAGTTCCACTACCACCTTTGAACTTAAAAAGCCGACCGATGGCGCGATAACCATCCAACTGCTGGCTTTGAAATACACAGACCGAAGACGGGCAGCAGCGTCTTCGGTGCGACAAAGCCAGCCCTGCGGTCACCAACCCGCCTGCCCAGCGTGGTGACTATGGGCAAAACACATGAGTTCACTCCATTTTTGGCGCGAACTTGTGGAGGCCTATGTCCAGCAGTGGACTGTATTAGGTTAAAGTGATGAATAGACGTCACGTCAACAAAACTGTATTAATTGTCTTGTATCAGTGGTACATAACCTCAGTATATCATCTACATTTGCTTAGTGTCTATTAGTCATAATTTCATATTAATGCGTTTTGGCAGAAGAAAAAAAATCCGTGTTCCAATACGGTCTGTTCTTCGACTTTCGAAACCAATCGGAAGCAATGACCGAAAAATAACTGCTGATTTTTGCCGAGGTTTAATTTATCCAGCATTGATGTGACGTATTTATAACGACCCACTACCAAATTTGTCAGTAAAAAATTTAAAATAACTAGGTTTTTAGTTTTATTTGTATACCTCTTCTTTTTATATTGTAAATTAACTAACTCTATTAATGTCTATTGTGATATGAATTCCTGGTTCAATGTGGATATAAAATATTTGACACATTTTAATTTGACATCTGATAGACTACGCCCCAGTCAAACATTAACAACAAACTTACCTCAGTCGCAGAAACTTTAAAAATACACAGTGACACGGTGACAGACATTTTATCGATTTTTGTAAAAAAATTTGACATATATTTTTTTAATTTTTCAGTGATAGCTGCAGCTTCATTGCCAAGATTAGAGCAAGTGATAGGACTAGAGGGAGCATTCTTCTATTCCTTTCTTGGATTAATAGCTCCTTCTTTAATGGAACTCATCTTCCGTTGGGAGAGAGGTCTTGGTATATACAAATATATCCTTATTAAGGACGCAACACTTATTATTTTTGGACTGTTTGTACTCGTGACGGGAGTAACGCAAAGTATTAGAGAAATTATCAGGACTAGTTAGTGATACAGTGTTTAGAATTTAATATTAAATTATATTTTTATTATATATTTGTAAATAATTGAAAAATAAAATACTTTACAAAGTACTGTTCTAAGTTTGATTTTATCTTCAAACTAATCGCTTTATACATATTGATAACAGTAAAAACGATTCGAATCAATTCAGATGCACATCTAGGTACATTTGAACTTATTATCAATTCTCCTAATTTCAATAATTCGGTATTTTTTAAAGTTAGAGTTATGAAAGTCAAAGCTCATCACAACCACAACATTAAAATTTTACCGATAATGACTAAAGTAATAATTTATTATCACCTTTTAAGAGTTTTCAATACGTGAAATAAAAAAGAGTTTCAAATACGTGAAGGAAAAACTTTGTGAGGAGTATGAAATTTCGTACACTTACAGTTTATATAGAATTTTTTAAGTATGCATAAAAATATATTAAATAAAAAAAAAAAAATTACTAAAAAATTAATTATTGTATACTATTTTGTTGATTGTCAGTCTGTAGTCAAATTGAATATTTTTTTTTTCATTATTTTTTGGGGTTTTATTTTCATTATTTTTTGGGTTTTATTTTAATTTAAGTTTTTAATTATGGTCGAATTTCGACCACTGAGCGACCACTAGTATATATTAATACTCTAAGATTAAGATGTTTGCCTCCTTTTTTAGAAAAAAAAACCTCACAATTACTTTACATAAATTATAATATATCATTTTGTAGATAATAGCTTGCTCTATCGGGATCCACAACTAAAATATTTGAACTATTTAAAAAGGAAGGTTAGGTATGCTTTAAAAAGAAAGAATGCTATTTTTTTCCTAAAATCAACGTGGATGAAACCGCGGGGCTCAGCTTGTATAATAATAATGAGAAATGAGTAAATGTTTTATATGGATTTACCACTGATTCCTCAACAAAACAGTGTAATGATATAAGTACTCAGTTTATGATGTACTTTGACATTATAAAGGTCTAATTCAATTCAATTTCATAGGTTGCATGGATTTCCTGTTATTATTTCCCCAATAACATTGACGTTGCAAAGAAAAGACACAAAGGTCTAGACTGCTCTAGTGTTCAAAGCAAGTAAAACAAGACTACTGATTATAGTCTCCATACATTAAACAATTTCTAATAGAAAATTAGATTGCTCATAACCATGACTGTCTTCACGAAAAAAGTACCTAAAGTAAATTGTAAATGTCCACCTATAGAGATTACCCGACACAGACATATCTTGGACTGACTATTGATAACAAGCTTAACTGAATTCACCACAATGAACGAGTGTGTGATAAAATAAGGCAGTTTCTTGCAAATGTCACAATACTGAAAATTCGTATTCCGTTTAAGTTAAATATTATACTTTACCACGCATTTGGAGAATCATGTAATACGGCCTCAATAGTTACGGTCTTACGTACAAAACTTATCTTGATAAAATCTATATCTTCAATTAAAAATCTTAAAAACAATAGTGTCACCAAAGATAAAAAGTCAGTTTTATAATAATGAATCAGGATTCTTTAAGCATTTTAAAGTTTTAACAATACATTACAAAGTAGATTTTATATTGCTTAGAGAAAATTTTATAAATATGACGTTAAAAATATTATTGAACATTCTATTTGCACACGGGCGATCACTGAGAGACATAATATTACGAGTATAAATTAGCGCACTGCGTTACGTACGTAACAATATGTATGTATGGTGAGCGTAAAATTTAAATATTTCTATTTAAAAATATTTTTAAATAACATTACTTAAATATTTTGAGCTAAAACTTACTTCAATTGTATGAACATTGTAAATGGTTTTCGTATTTTTGTTAATATTTTAAGTTTTGAGAGAGAAGTCGTACATTGTCTGCGACCATTATAATAAACTAGTTGTGCCCACGACTTCGTTCGCGTGGAATTTAGCAAAATATTTATTGCTTAGTTTGCAGAGTTATAAAGTAAAAAAAGAATATCTTAAATAAAAGTAACTTAAGTTACTCCTTATTACATTAGCAGCCGTTTCAGAGTTTAGCCGGAATAAACAGACAAACAGACAGACAGACAAAAATTATAACAAATGTTATTTTGGTGTAAATAACGTGTATACATCCATATGCATTTATTAATAAGAGTTTATTTTAATATTAATTTAATATTTTCTAATATTAATTTAATATTAATATTTAAATTACAAACAGATATTCTAATTTTATTTATTTATATAGATGTATAGATAATGAATATGTAAGTATAATTAGACTACGATAGCATATGTTGAAGTAGGTTTTTTGTTGCTATTTTTTAATATTTTATGTATTGGAAAATTTATAAACGATGAAAATAAAATTTAAAAAGTTATTAAAATTGTACAAAATACAAAATGAACGTTGGTGTAAGAATGAATCTTAAAGTCTCAAATATTTTTCTGTTTGTAATAACTACCATATCTTATACACTGTGTATCGTATAATAGATTAATTAGTTAAAAACGATTACTTTGTAGATATAATAATCATTTGGATATTCTTATCATAATATTTTCGTATCTGATGAAAAAAGTAAGGAATTTAATACATTTTTATTCAATAGTAATTTATTATTCGTCTCAGTAAAATGAGTTTGGTTAGTAAATTATCTACATAATTTTTTTTTTTTCGAATCATATTTAAGTTAATTAAAATTGGATCTAAAATCATTTATTCAATATTTTTACAACGTTATTTAATACTTCTATTGCTGATGTGTTATAAGTGTAAAGATTTAAACGGAGGTAGGGCTCAGCGAGAAATTTCCTAATCAAAGTATGGAGCAGCCCGACTGGGGTAGTACATGGGGTCCTTAGAGAAGATCACGGCTAAATAATACTGTTTTCAAGCAGTGTTCTGTTCCTGTTTGTGAGTAAGGTGACCAGAGCTCCTGGGGGGGATTGGGGGTAGGATAGACAACGCGCTTGAATGCTTTCTGGTGTTGCATCACTTCAGCCTAATACAGACCACAGCTGGACATAGGCCTCCACAAGTTCAAGCAAGCCTCCAAAAAGCCGAACGATGGCGGGATATCCATCCAACTGCTGGCTTTGAAATACACGGGCCAAAGACGGACAGCATCGTCTTCGGTGCGACAAAGCCAGCCCTGCGGTCATCAACCCGCCAGCCTAGCTGGTGACTATGGGCAAATCACAGAAGTTCGCTTCGAATTTGAGGAGGCCTTTGTCTAGCAGTTGGACTGGTAGGCTAAACTGAGCTGAGCAGACTCAATAAATATGTATAAGTAGTAATTCATTAAAAATATTATTAAAACTTTTTCTCACAGGTACTTCCAATTGTGTTCGGGGTTGGCGCTGTTGTTGTTTTAACATCGGCTTTCGCACATTTCGTGCTGGGCAGTAAGCCCAAACCTGCTAAAAATAAAAAGCTTGTGACTCTAGTGGACCCAAACACAAAATATCCCTTACCTCTCATTGAACGAGAAGAGCTAAACCATGATACAAGACGGTTTCGATTTGGTTTGCCTACTCCGGAACATGTTCTGGGTATGTAAAAAAAATATACTTTTAATTACTGTGTAAAATAATTCCATTCGTCTACTCCATTCTAATATCAATAATGAAAATCATGAAAATCTCTTGTAGTTTTAATTTCTATAATTAATTTAAATTATAAGTTTGAACATTGTTAAGGTTCTGTTGTCAAATACTATAGTTCTCTAATAATAAACAAATATATATGCGTGTGTGTGTCTGTCAAATAGATGGTAGTGTGTGTAATATTTTTTTTATCGATTTAATGTATTTTTGATGCAAAAATTAAAAAATATTAAAATTCTGCACTCCTTCTCTAAACTATAAGTGTGCGAAATTTCATACTCCTCCGTCTGCACAATTTTCGTAAAAAGAGGTACAAAGTTTTTGCTTCACATATTATCTATATAAATAAATAAAATTGAAGTGTCTGTTTGTAATATTAAAATAACCGATTTTTACTAAATCATATGAGTATACGGTACATATATCAAAATAACATTTTTTACAATTCTTATCTGTTTGTCTGTCTGTTTGTTCCGGCTAATCTCTGAAACGGCTGGACCGATTTTAAAAGGACTTTCACTGACAGATAGCTGATGTAGTAAGGAGTAACTTAGGCTACTTTTAATTTAGAAATGTATTTATTTTATAACTCTGCGAACTGAATAATATATTTTTGCAAAATTCCACGCGGACGAAGTCGCAGGCACAACTAGTTACATATAGATATTTAGAAGTTAGAAATCATGCCGAAAATTTTGACAAATCTATGGATTGTATTATATTATACTGTTAAATAAATTTATTTTATTTATTTTATTCTGACAAGTAATAATTTACTACAAACTTAAAACCTTTTCCCAAAATTTATGAATTTTTATTTTTTACATTCCATTCAGTAATAAAAAATTACATAATATGTCATATTTACTTCAGGTTCGCCTGTAGGCCAACATATTCTTTTATCTGTTAAGATAGACGGTGAACTCATTATAAGAGCATACACTCCAGTATCGAGTGATGAAGAAAAGGGTTATGTTGATTTGGTTGTCAAGGTAAATGTTTTATAAATTGATTTTGTGGTGTATGACTTTACGTAAATTAAACTTTAAACGCTACAGTCAAAAGATCTATTAGTAAAAAAACATAGCAAAACTTTGTAAATGAATAATTCACACTCAACGGTCCTCAGTAGGAGTTTCTCATGTGTCGAGGATCCGGAAACATGCACAATGCACAAGCACAAACGAACAAACCACGACAAATATCTGTATGGCCAATAGAAATGTCTGTCGTAAGCGGGGATCGAACCCGCGCCCGCCAACGCAACAGCCAGAGCTGTGTCCGCTGCTCCAACACGTCTTCTTATTTGATCAGTAAGTAATAATAATTGTCTTTGCTTGTAAAGAAAAAAAACGACAATTGAATTACATTGACAAGTAAAACAATGTAGAGAAGTTAATGATGCTGATCCCCCCCCCCCCCTATTAAAGGGACGTGTTAAATAAACTTCATTACTTATATTATGTGGGCTATGTAGCACTGGGTGGGCCATTTAAATTGGAAGCAATTGTTTATAAAAAAAAATATTTTTTGCTGCCCATTTGTAAAATATTTTATTTTGATCTAAAGAGATTTGTTATAATATCGCGCAATGGCCAAATGTGTTCTTTTTTCGGCCAATGTTTCGGCGGATATGGTGGCAATTTCTTGACGAATTTTATTCTTGAGGACAGCTAGAGGGCAGCTAGAGAGGCTTGTTAGCGTATACTTTGGATTTCAAGTAATCCCACAAAAAAATCTGGTGACGTCAAATCAGGTGATCTCGGTGGCCAGTCAAAATCGCTATTTTTCGATATCAGTCGCCCAGGGAACCATGGTCGCAATAAATTGATTGTCGCTCGAGCTGTGTGGCATGTGGCGCCGTCCTGTTGGAACCAGTAAGCGTCCATGTCATTTTCACGAATATTTGGCATCAGAAAATCCGTTATCGTGGCCCGATAACGCACACAATTGACGGTACCGTATGTTGTTGGAGTCTCTTTAATACTGACTCGTATGGCTTCAATATTTTCATCGGAACGTCTTGTTCGTTGTCTGAATAGGTGTCTGACATTATTACTAAGACTACCGGTGTACACAAGTTTTGCGTATAAACGTCTGATAGTGTTATCACCTGGAGCAATTTTAATTTTTTTTTTTTTTTTTACGAAACGTACGTTTAGTTTTCACGATTGAAAAGTTATTTTGAATGTACAGCTAAACAATTTAAGCACTTCTTGTGTACTAGTCCATGATTCAAATTCTACTGAAATGACGCTTCCAACATGGTATGTCATTAATCGATCTGATAACTAATGTCAAAGATTTAGGGTTGCCCGATGCTTCCACTTTAAATGACCCACCTATATAAATAATATTGTTATATAATAAACAAGCCACATATTATTGTTTCATTATACTCTAGTAAAATTTTGTATTGACCTCTAGAAAACTGTAATAAATGATTAAAAGTCCTTTCTTCACTAAATGAGATGGGTTAAAAGTTTTGCAAATGTACACACTTTTAACCAGGACAATATTCAATTATAGTTGAGCTATAGTAAAATGGGCAGTAAATAGTAAGATGGGCAGCAGCGTCTTCGGTACGACCAAGACAGCCCTGCGGTCACCAACCCACCTGCCCAGCGTGGTGACTATGTGCAACACATACGAGTTCACGCCATTTTTGGCACGATTTTGGGGTGGCCTATGTCCAGCAGCGAACTGCGATCGGCTGAAGGGAATGAAGTTAATAGTAAAACATACCGTGCTAGAAATCTTTATGCAAGTAAATACTTTTAGGTATACTTTAAAAATGTCCATCCAAATTTCCCTGAAGGAGGTAAAATGTCTCAATACTTGGATAACATGAAGCTCGGTGAAACAATTGACTTCAAAGGACCATCGGGAAGATTACAGTATGTAGGAAATGGATTGTTTTTAATCAAGAAGTTGAGAAAAGACCCGCCTATTAAAGTACAAGTTAAAAAGCTGAACATGATTGCAGGTAAGATATCAGTGATATGACATAAGCGTTAAATCATTTTAATAACTCTAGACTAAATTTATATCAACTGTAAAGATACTAGAACTCAAATATATTTAGTTCTTGTGAGAAATTTACTATTTTCTGAATAAGAAGTAGAAAATCTCTCTGACGTCTGGTTTCTGTGATCTTTTCTAATATTTTAAATTATCTCAATTTTGCTTTCCCTAGTCATAGTAGCAGTTAATTTAGTAAAAAGCAATGGAGTTCATAATTGTGTTAATGACTAGTTTAAAATTATTTTTTTACAACTTCACATCAAAGTAATACTGAAAATAGTTCACTTATCTTATTTCTTTTACCACATATATGATTCTCTAAGCTAATCCAAAAGATGATAAAATTTGATGAGTCCAAGGGAGTAATATATAACATACAATATTTTTTGTAATTATTATTTTTAATAATGGGTCGGGGAAAAATCCTTTTTTATTTTCTATTAAAAAATTGCAATAAAACCTTTTTGGTTATATTGTTTATAACTGGCTGGTTTTGATACCGTGAAAGGATGTCATTTTAAAAATGAAATTAGGCCTGCCATGTACATATGTGTAAAAGTCGCTAATAAAGATATTTAAAAAATGAAATTAAATAGTAAAAACAGTTCCTGTCACTTTTCATTTCTTTTTCTGTCCGTCAAATTGGGTGAATCCAATAAAGAAATTCGATACATTTTAAAGTTTTACTTTAAAATAGGGAAAATGCGACAGAAGCCGCGAAAGAAATTTGTGACATTTATGGACCTAATGCAATGTCAGTAGGAGTAAAACAAAATTGGTTTAAGCGTTTTCAGGCAGGAAATTTTGATGTCAAAGATGTATTTCACTCTTTGTCACCCAGTTATGGATAAACGTAACGACATTTTTTTAAGTGTAGCTAGCTCGAATAAATAAAACAGTTTTAACCCATTTGAAAAAAGCTGGCTCGACAATAAAGCTTTTATACATGGGTGCCAAATGAACTCACTAATATAAACCTAATGGACCGTTTACTCATTTGCGATTAGACGTAATGATATCGAAACATTTTTGAAGAAATTGATCACTGGTGACAAAAAGTGGACCATCTACGATAAAAATGTACAAAAACAATTGTAATCATAGGTCGGTCAAATTGCACAGACTATCGCGAAACCCGGGTTGACATGCAATAAGGTGATGTTGAGTGTATGGTTAGATTTTAAGGACATCATTCATTATGAGCTTTTACTGCCGAGTAAAACAATCGATTCGGATCTCTATTCTTGACAGCTGACGCGAGTTAAGCAAAAAATTGAGAATAAACGGCCAGAATTGACCAACAGAAAAGGTGTTGTCTTTCATCACGACAACGCTCGACCATACAAATCTTTAGTTACTCAACTAAAATTTGATAATTTGACTGGGGGAATTAACCCCGATCTTGCACCTCAGATTTCCATCTGTTTCGCTATCTTCGGAATTCTTAAGGTAGTGTAAAGTTAAAATCAAGAGAGGACTGCCAACATAGAGCAACACGGAGGGGAGTAGCCCTGGCGTTTTTTACCAATACAAAACTGTCTGGCATTTTTTGCGGGGGAAAATTACACACATGCTTAGTTTATCTAATTCCCACACAAAAATAATCGTTTATCACTACGAAACTCACACATACTAAATTAAAAACACATTTAAATTGTCACACACACATAGATACATTCTGTGTCATTACAGTATAATGACACGCCGCAACTACACTGACAAGTTGCTTACAGCCGTGGTTGTAACAACTGTCGATATGCATTATCGATAAATTCAAGTACTCGGTTAGGGAAATAAGGTTTTTAAAGTGATACAAAGGTAAGATGTTATTATGAAAATAGACTTAATTTATTATATACTACAAATCAAACATCTTCATGTAAAATAAACGATTATAAAGAGTAAAGATTTGATTGTTTGTTTGTTAGCATTGAATAGGCTCCGAAACTACTGGACCGATTTAAAAAAATATTTCACCGTTGAGAAGCTACACTATCCTAAAGCGACATAGGTTATACTATATTTTCAAAAATATTAGGGATCCTTACTAAAACCCCAATAATGTAACCCAAGGGATAAAAAAATAACCTAAAAAATTCCTTACATTGCGTGCGCTGCAAAAACTAATGATAATAGAAATATATAATGTAGTAAGACTTTGTAGAACACATCATTATCTACAATAATTGTATTTGCTCGCAAACGAAAGAAAAACCGACTTCAATTACATCGACAAGTAATACAATATACGTAATATATACGCGTTATCAAAGGTTACTCAAAAAGTTGTTATCAGAATCCGATGGAATTTGAACGCGATCACATGATAAACATCAGCTTTCTAATAAATTAAAAATCATCAAAATCGGTCCACCCAGTCAAAAGTTCTGAAGTAACATACATAAAAAAAAATACAGTCGAATTGAGAACCTCCTCCATTTTTTGGAAGTTAATTAAAAAGTGTCGCGACAGCATATGTCTAACTATTATAATTATGTCACAATAAGTTTGGTGCAACGTTGTTGTGCCAAACAATGCCAGTCTACAATAAACGATTTCAAGTTAACCCACATTTTGAGGAATCGATGATGTACACGGTGATGTCAACGAATCAGGAATAGGGAACGTAGCACTAATGGCATCATAAGATGATAGCCTGTCATCTGCTAGATTGAATGATTTGTTGATGACTCTGAAAGAAAAAAAAGGATGAATTTAACATTGTTAATTTTCAAACTTGATAAATCTAAGCTTCATTTCACTACTATGACTAAGGTGAACCATATCTTGATTACCTTGTACATGAGACAAAAAAAAAAAAATTACGGGACAAAAACAGTGTGGCGTTAGTGTTGGTTTGGTGCCCTCGACTAATTTCCTTCTATTGTTCGCCAACACTTGAAAGTTAGTGGTATTGATATGATCTGAACAAACTACACTTTTTTTGTGGGCGTCCAAGTTAGTCTGTTATTACAATTTTTCTTCCAAGTATCCCTTAAATTTGGATTTTTAGAAAACCTGCCAAATTTTTATATAAAACATTATGGTCGAAGTTCATATTAAGTAATTCTAGTAAAATGTGTTAATACTCGTGAGTATTGTATTATATTTAATTTAATGCAATTTTATTATATAACTATGTTTATTAAAAAAAGCTAGAAATATAATATTTTAAATAAATCAAAATCTCAAAAATGCCTGTCTCCTCTTTTGCCTTTGCCGTTTTTATCGATAACTATCTACAAACAAACCGGTAGCAACACTATCGCTCGGCGACAGTGACTTCTCGGAAATAGGTAGACTCCGATCAGTCACTCGACCGATCCGCATATTGTATGAGGGCGAGCAGCCTGTGTTAGTAAACAAATCCAGTCAACACGACCAATAATATTTGTAATTTTTAAGTTTAAAAAAGGTTTAAAAGAAGTATACAAGTCATAATGTGATTAAAAAATAGTTACGTATGAAAGGTAACGCCATGTTTTAGTAAATTTGACGTGGCAGATTTCTTTTTGCAGCAAAAAACAGAACAATTTGGTATTTTTTGAAGGACGTTGATTCAATCGCGCAATTAGATTTAGTCTAGTGATCAGTGCTGCTGCAACTAGTTTTATTGTACGCATATGGCCATTTGGCCTTATACCTTGACAAAGGGGAACGGCTGTAAATGGCTACTCCCCTCCGTGTTGCTCTTTGACTGCCAAAAATACTTAATCGCGGCTTTTAATGAAAAGTCATAAAATTTCTATCAAGTCCAAGTCACGAGCCTAATCTTGTTCGTTTTCGTCTACTATTCTATAATAAGAAAACCTATATACTGATCGTGTGCAGCTGACAGATGGATAGGTTGGGCATCCAATATGTTCCTTGGGTTTTCAAATTATTAATATGTAAAAAATACACATAATATTGGTTGTAATGTTATTTCTTTCTATGTCGTTGCTTTCTTTAGTATGCTATATGCTACAAAATAAGGTTAAGTTTTTTTGAGAATTTTTCTAATCTGTCTAGTATAGATTAGAAAAAATCTCAAGATAAAAATTACCGCGATTAAACACAAAGTCTCCAGATTTATTGAAGGTCATAGATCGACAATCTACACTTTAATATTTTTTTAATGTCATTAGATAATAAAAAATAATGAAACACCTGTGATAGCTAAAAATTTGTGATAAGATAAAATTGTATAACAATAAAATGGTACTTGTAATAATAACTAATCTTCATTTCGTTCATCACTTCGCGAAGCAATTCGGCGACAACTTTGATTTTAAGCGGAAAAAATTGTTTTGTTAAATCAAATTATTACTATAGTTGTTGTTGTTTGGAGCCGCCATATAATCATGCAGTTACCACGGTTTACATGTATTTAATCTTTTGATGCTAAAAAACCTCACTGCGATACCTGGACTGCGATAGGTCGTGTGATGACAATGATGATGATTGAAAAGCCTAAATTAACACTAAAATTGGTCAAATTAAAGTAGTCATAGAACTACTAGTTTATAGTTAATTTAAATGTTCTAATTAGTACAATTTTATTGGTGAAGAGGCGTGCTTAAGCGAAGTGACAACGATGAGTCACTATTTTCTAAACATGAATGGACTATAGCTGTTTCCCGTGCCGTTGCTCGTTTAGAAATAGATCATAAATACATTAAAATTGAGCAAATAAATATTTAAAATACTTATCATCCATCCATCCATCCATCAGCCCTTAGAAGTCTACTGCTGGACGTGCGCGTCCCCCAACGCTCGCAACTACGTCCGGTCCTGAGCTCTCTGAATCCAGCGGCTTCCCACTCTTTTCTTCAGGTTGTCAGTCCACCTGCTCGGAGGGCAGCCTCTACTTCTTTTGCCGAGACGTGGTCGCCATTCGAGAACCTTTCTTCTCCAGCGGTTGTGGGTCCGATCCCCGCACACGACAAACATTTGTATTGGCCATATAAATGTTTGCCGTGGTCTGGGTGCTTGCACAGTCTATATGGGTTTCCTCTCGGAGAGCACGTTTAGCTGTCGGTCCCGGTTGTTATTATGTACACCTGATAGCGATCGTTACTCAAAGTATAATGGGAATATATCCACCAACCCACATTGGAGCAGCGTTACCACGCTTAGGTTAAGCTCTGATCCTTCTCCTACATTGGGAAAGAGGCCTATGCCCAGCAATGGGATCTTACAGGCTGAAGCATGAAGCGTCAAGGGACTGTTTCACCAGTTATAGATAACGCTATTTATCGGATGATAGTATCCGACAGTAAAAGTTTTTGTTTCAATATTCTTCTTTACCATCGAATTCTACCATATTTATGACATATTACTAGTCGCATATATTAATCTTAAAATTGCAGTTTATTAATTGAGGAGAAACATGGCTATTCTACCTTCCGCTGTCAAAGTCTATTTGTATCGTCATCCGTCAAATAGCATTATCCACTATCTCTGAAACAGGTCCTTATAGAATTAGTTATACCTATATACTATGAAGAAACTACTAGCCGTCACACTAAACAGCTATCTTTAACCGACTTCAAAAAAAGAAGGAGGTTCTCAATTCGATTATATATTTTTTTTGTTTTTTTTTTATGTATGTTACTTCGGAACTTTTGACTGGGTGGACTGATTTCGACAACTTTTTTTTAATCGAAAGGTAGTGTGTATCATTTGGTTCCATTTCAATTTATTTGCGTAATAATGCGTTTTTACTTGACTATCTTTTCGTCGACCTACTTTGTATTATACCGCATAACTTTTTACTGGGTGTACCGATTTTGATGATTTTTAATTTAATCGGAAGCTGGTGGTTATCATGTGGTCATGTTGTAATTTCATCGAGATCTGATTACAACTTTTTGAGTGATCTTTGATAACTTGACTATTTTTTCGTCTCTTTTTGTTAGAAAGGAGATATCCCTAGTTTGGTACCATGATAAGGAAACCAGGATCTGATGATAGGATCCCAGAGAAATCGAGGTAAACTCTCGAAAATCTGCAATAACTTTTTACTGGGTGTACAGATTTTGATAATTTTTAATTTAATCAAAAGCTGATGTTTATCATGTGGTCACATATAAATTTTATCGAGATCTGATAACTACTTTTTGAGTAATCTTTGATAACGCGTAGTTACTTGACTATTTTTTCGTCGATCTACGTTGTATTACTTGTCGATGTAATTGAAGTCGGTTTTTTTTTTGTTTGCGAGCAAATACAATTATAACCAACTTACCTTGAGTTTTTTATTACGAGTATAAGATGACGTCTGTATTTAAATAATGATTTATTTTCAGCATTCAAGTAATATATAAATAAGTATGTACACTAATGTACATTTATATGGATAATTTTAATACAACAATGATAATCTTTAGATCTAAAAAAAGTCCGCGACTCTCTGTATCTATCTATGGGTATATAATAATATAGAATTATGTGACAAAATTATAAAAAAAAAATTAATAATAATTAAGGAGTTGCGCTGTCACTATAGTAGAAAAAAACTCGAAACTTACATTATATAAATTTGCTGTCTAGCGAAGAGGGCGTGGGTCAGCTAAGTTAAAAATATATATAAATTTGTGTCAAAGTGTCATCATGATTAGTCATTACTCGTGGTAAAAATAATTTAGTTGTATAAGGCAGTTAGTATTAATATTTCACTTTAACGAGATTTTTAGGGCTAAGAAAAATAGTATCGGAAGGTTGTGCAGAAGTGCCTTGCCAGAGTAACTAGTATATTAAATCTAAATAAAAAAATTTAAGGGGCTATGAGTTTTTATTTCACGTGGAATGTAATTTATTTTCACCTCCAGAACCTAATATAATATTCCTGAAAGATAATTTTATATGTGGTACAAAATCATTGCTTACTATAATATTTTGTTGAAGTTAAAATTGTGGTAGTGTGGGCATGACTAGTTTTAAGAATTACCTTCACATTAATTATATATTTTTGCATACGTTTTGGAAGGTACTGCGATCATATATCTCTGCAACAATAGACAAAGCGTAGAATCAAAATATATTAGCAGAAATACTAATTAAGTAGATCGGTTGGGAACTTGGGAACAGGTGTTAATAATCTTTGTTCATATTATAATTTCACAGGTGGAACAGGCATTGTACCAATGATACAGCTCATTAAATACATATGTAAGGATGCTAGTGATTCAACGGAAGTGAGACTGATATTTGCGAACCGGACCGAACAAGATATTATGTTAAGGGATGAACTCGAAAAGTATCAAAGTCAGCTTCCTGGACAATTAAAGCTATGGTACACGATCAGTAGAGGAAATGAAAGTAATTTACTTAATTTTAGTAGTTTACACTATTCAAGATTCATTAAAAAGTAGTTTAAAAAATAATAAACAAAATAGATATTTTTGGACACTCACATACATAACAACGCAACTTTTTGCAGTAAATAAACGGTTAATTTTCTTACATTTTTGCATTTTATAGACAATCTCTGTTGATGTTTTAATTTTTAATTAGATTTTAAATAAATGCTTTGTAATCAATTTTGACTAGCCCGTTGGCGCAGTTTGTAGTGGCCCTGCTTTCTGTCCCGCGGGGGCGGGTTCGATTCCCGCCTGAATATGTGTATTTATATATTTATATATGTATTATTTCTATGTATATTTATCAAAAAAATATATTTTAAGCTTATATTTAGCTATTACATTCGGCTGTTACCTGTAACAGAAGCATTAAGTTGCTTAACATGGGAACAGATGGCCGTGTGTGTATGTATGTTATACTTAGGATATTTATTTATATTTATAATATTAATATTTATATTATTAAATTCCTTAGAAATAAGAACAAACAACTTGAAATTAAATTAAGCTTTAAAAGTTTTAATTTTTAATATTGTAGGATGGAAGTACAGCGTTGGTCACATCAATGATGAAATGATCAAAGAACACCTATTCCCCCCCGGAGATGACATCATGGTGCTGATGTCCGGACCCCCAGCTATGATAAACCTCACCTGTATCCCGGCCTTAAAAAAACTAGGCTATCCAGAAAACTCATGTTTTGTTTACTAAGTTAAAAAAAAATATTTCTAGTGAAATATTTTAATTTTAATACATGCGTTATTAGAATGTGAATATTGTAGATAATCGTAGCTGGTGTTAAAGACAATAAATGTTTATATAACTTTCATTAATTAATTTTTTCAATTAATATCGTAATCCCTTATTTTTATAGATGGGGAAATGCTATTTACGCACTAGCCCCGCCAACTGAGGGCAACGAGAATGTGGAGCACCCAGCCTACTGCTAGACTATCCACCAAAACCACCATCTGTTTTTCAGTGGCACCTTATTAGGAACGTCATGGGATCGCTTTCGTATTCTACCACGACGCCCCTGGTGTGAGCCTTTCGCCACGTCGGAAGGTCCCTCTAGTGTACTCGCGGGTCCACTCTAATAAAATCAGAGCGGTACCTGGGGCGCACCCTCACCTCCCCCGGACCCCCAAACCGACCCATAAAAACGAGCCTGCTAGACCTGCCCCCCGGTACTTCAGGACCGACTCAGAGGGCTGGACACCCTTGGAGCTCGACCTAAAGGCCCCGGCACCCCATGCACTTTCGCGCCTCCCTCGAAGCGCGACCCAACGGCCCCGGCACTCCAATACGCTTTCGTGCCCCCCTCCCGGAAGCGACCCAAAGGTCCCGGCAATCCATGCGCTTTCGCAACTTCCTCAGAGCGCGACTCAACGGTCCCGGCACTCCAATGCGCTTTCGCGCCCTCCTCTGCTGGATTTAATCCACGGGAGTCCACAAGACGCAACCTACCACCCGTAAGCGGGTGGCGCACCACCATCTGCCACTTAAGGACGCGCCCAGTAGGAATATCTTAACCCCTGGTATCTTGGACCTATATAAATAAAAGTGGCCGCTTAAAGTCTGTAACGGCTATATTACATTTATGCTTTACTATAATTGACATTAACAAACTATTTAGGCAAGACAAAAGGAAAAAACAAGAAAAACCCTAATACGGTTGGTTCATCATTACAGCCTTTACAGACCACTACTGGACATGTGTTTTGCCCATAGTCACCATGCTGGGCAGGCGGGTTGGTGACCGCAGGGCTGGCTTTGTCGCACCGAAGACGCTGCTGCCCGTCTTTGGCCTGTATATTTCAAAGCCAGCAGTTGGGTGGTTATCCCGCCACCGGTCGGCTTTTCAAGTTCCAAGGTGGTAGCGGAACTATGTTATCCCTTAGTCGCCTCTTACGACACCCACGGGAAGAGAGGGGGTGGCTATATTCTTTAGTACCGTAGCCACACAGTACGGTTGGTTACCACAGGGTTATCGACCAAACACCTCAAAATACTACACTAATAATAATTACTACATAGTATAAAACAGTCGCTTCCCGCTGTCTGTATGCTTAGATCTTTAAAACTACGCAACGGATTTTGATGCGGTTTTCTTTAGTAAATGGAGTGTTTACAGAGGAAGGTTTATATGTATAAAACATGCATAATATTGTAGAGGAACACTGATAGTTTTAGAGGTTTCTAATGTGATATCGCAAAAAACACATTTTTTGCACATATAGTATATATAATATTTATTTTATTTTATATTTGGTATCGGCATTGCACCCGTGCAAAGCCGGGGCGGGTCGCTAGTGGAAAATAAAACAATAATAAACACCAAGAAAAGGTGACTCCACATAGCGATATCGAATACAAGATCATTAAAGTCAAAAGAATGTATAACAGAACTTGAAAAAACGTTAAAAAACATTAATTGAGATATTATTGGTATAAGTAATGTACAAAGTGGCCTGTAGGAATACACAATATACTGTAAAAATGAAATACCAGGAATATACTGCGTGGGCTTCTTAGTAAAAATAAAGTACTTGAAAAATAACATAGTTGAATTTAAAGGAGTCTCAGACAGGATAGCTGTCTTAAACATTATATTTCCTGGTCGCAAACAACCGACATCAATAGTCCAAGTATATACTCCTACTGAGGTAGCGAAAAAAGAAATTAAAAATAGCTTTAACGAAAACCTAAATGAAATAATGAAGACCTTGTATAAAGGTCATTATTGTGGAATTAAAGTATTTAAATTTTCTGTAAAAATCACTATTTCGTTTTTTTTTTCAGGCCAATCGTTCAGTCATTTCGTCGTTAAAAGGGCTTCTGACGTATATTTTATTTATAACTAGCTATGATACCCGGCTTCGCTCGGGAGTTGATATGAGATTACGTGGTAGTTGAAATAAATAAAAAAAAAACTATGACGTAAAAAGTAAAAAAAAAAATTATTGAAAACATTTTTTTATTATTTACACTACTTGTTTATAAACAACATTTTTCATTTTATTGTCCGGGTATATATATTCTTAGAAATCAGAAGTGAAAGAGAATTTTATTTTAAAAAAAGAGTAACACACGGAGTAACCTTACAAGATTTATTCATTTACATCAACTAAATGTTTATCAACACAAGTACAAGTACGCGTCCTATTAGCACTAGAGAGTACGTCCGTCGCTGCCGCGAGCTCGAAGCAAAGAGAGCGATGCTACCGCATGATGCGACGTGGCGCACGCGGCGTTATTGCCCCGCCCTCGGCGCTCCGTCGCACGACGTCACTGAGTAGAGCGGCCGAGTCGTGGGAAAGTTTCTAACAATATATATAAATTGTAAAATTCTCGATTCTTCAATACTTATATTTTCTTTTCTTTCTTTGCTTTTTCTGCTTTTCAGGGTGCTCATTCTGGTTCGTTGATTTTGTAAACGTGCTTCGTGCTCTTCTTCCGTTTTATTTCTTCGATATTCTTTTTTTTTCCGCCGCTGTAGAACTGGCAAGATCTCCTCCTCTTTTACGTCTAGGCATTGTATTCTGTAAAATATAAATTAAATGAACATTTTATAGACAAATATATTGTTACGTAAACGTGGGGTACGTTTAGACAAAGAAAAAAATTATTTAACCTTCAAGCGGTCGCGCGATATTTTGTTCAAGGCCAAAAGTATATAGAAGGCATCGATTTAACGTCACGCGATTGCTTGAAGATTAAGGAAATTACAATTAAAAGAAAAGAAAAAAAAACGTTAGAATTAATTAAACACACTATTAAAAATACACACACGTGATACTTCAAAATAAAGGCTCACAGATAACTTCTTTTCTGTTCGTTTCGAAATCGCTTGTTTCGCTGTTCAAATCGAACTAACTCTGGCGGGCGACACCGGGCTATTATATATTCAGAGAGCTAGGTTCTAGGATATTCGAAAAATTTTAAGAATATTTTCTTTCTCACACCTTCTTGAATGTTCTCGACATTATCGTCCGCCGTAACAATAGGTTTTGCAGCTGTAGCAAACGTAGTAAAGCGAAATTTAACAACTTAAATTTTAAAATGTTTTCAGAACTAATTTGAATAACTAAAATTATGTCGCTTTAACTCCAAAATATAAGTTAGCTACTGCTGTATAAATACATAAAATTTAATAACTTTATTATAGTAACAAATGTAATTTAAGACTTTATTGAAATTCGAATTTTAAATTTCGCGCCATTACTACACATGCTGCAATTGCTCGCAGCGCTTTTCCAAATGCAACCTAAATAATCGTTGTTCTGAACGAATCTTTAAAACTACGCAACGGATTTTGATGCGGTTCTTTTTAATAGATAGATTGATTCAAGAGGAAGGTTTATATGTATAATAACATCCATTAAATAGTGGAGAAATACTGTTATTTTTGAGTTTTCTAATGTTATGTCGTAAATAATAATAATTTTTTTTCGCTTAAATTGCAAACGCAGGCTGAACCCTACGAGATTTATCAAAATAATGTACTAAGTATTGTACACATTAAAAAGGTCTACAGAAAACTACACGATGGTATATTCCTATCTCTTATGGATATCCCACAATAACATTTTTTTGTCATTTACTTTTTACGACAAATAATGGCTAATTTTTGAAGCGATTTTAACCAATACAGCATTAATCCTTATCCAATTAAATACCTTAAATATATTTTTTATTTAATATAGATCTATATGGTCCCGTACAGCGTATGATTTAAATGAATATTTTCGAAGATATTAGAGATTTAAAAATCGCGGTACGTAGCGTTTGCGGCGGTTCCGGCCGGCTTTTACTCTAAGTTAACGCGTGCGGGCCACGGGCAGTAATGAATAAATCAAAACTACTGGATCAATTTTAATTATTTTTTCAGTGAATGACATAGGCTATAATTATATTTTATACCCGTGCGAAGCCGGAGCGGGTCGCTAGTTATACTATATAATATACTGCAAATTTATGTTTTCTTGTTGGTTATAAACATACAGAAAATTTGAAATTATTAAAAAATAAACACTGCACCTTTGCACCTACTAGTAAAACCAAGCAAAACTAGCAATAAACAACATAGAGCGATTTTTTTTAATATTAGAAATGTTACTAACATTAAAGAATTATTCCATGAAAGTCATTTCGATTATTGTTTCATTCTCTTCATCCGATTATTTGCTATCCTGTGTGGCTACGGCATTAAAGAATAGTAGGTGTCATAAGAGATAACACGGTTAAGGAACAACACGGTTCCACTACCACCTTGGAACTTATAAACCCGACCGATGGTGGAATAACCATTCAACTGCTGACTTTGAAATAAACTTGCCACCAGCGAGGCAGCGAAAATCTACTAATGGACCTAAATCTACTAATGAATCTACTAATGCTCGATGAGGCAGAGGCAGCCATATATAATAACGACACGTCCCAGGTTATCAAAGGACACGTTGTTTTGTGGGCACGGTTAAGACGGCAGGGCGAGAGAACACGTCACTAAAATTTTTGCAAAGTGCACGAGAGTAATGCTGGATGACAGGATATTTGAGATGGCAAAATCCATTTCAGGGATCTTAATGTCGCCGCAGGCCTCGTGGGCTGACAATTGCCTAAGCTGGAGTAGATAAATGGGGTACCTGGGTGCGGAAAAACGACACACATAGTCGGAAGCTTGGATGAGAATGTAGAAATAGTAGTTACCACGACGGTCAAAGCTGCCAAAGATCTTAAAGAGAAACTAGCCCGCCGCTTTAGCGACAAAATCAGGTCTAGGGTACATACTATGGCCTCCATTTTAATAAATGGATTCAAAGAGGGCACGAAATGTAACCGTTTAACGGTGGACGAAGCTCTTATGAACCATTTTGGAGCTATAGTATTGGCGGCACTGCTTTCGGGGGCAAATGAGTTGTTCTCATCGGAGATGTCAACCAGTTGCCTTATATAGACAGAGAAAATCTGTTCGAAATAAGGTACTATAGACCTTATCTGACAATCAACATCTCACGTGAGTTGTCCTGCACATACCGGAGTCCCATGGACGTTGTATATGCCATCTGCGAGGTATAAGTAAATATGTACTCGTCAAATCTCACCATCCACTCCCTCAGCATGAACGGATAGACTGGCGCGCCAATACCAAAACTTCAAAAGGACACCCTATACTTGGTCTATACGCAGGTAGAGAAAAAAATCCTGATGGATCAGGGATACGGCACTGGAGAGGGATCGCGCGTCATGACATTTCATGAAGCACAAGGGCAAACCTACGGCGAGGTCACCATCGTCCAGACAAAGACCGAGAGGCTAAATATTAATAATAACTATATATAAATAAATATATTTAAAATAACCCTTACTAAAGGTAACATAGGCTAAGTATATATTGTAAGTAGAACATAAGTGTAATTATATGGTAACTAGGAAATAAGTGTTGATATAGACATAGATAAGAAAATGAATAAAATGTTCAGAAATTATGAATAAATGAATAATGAGTGATCAAAGAGTATTTGCAAGGAAAAAAACCGTCAGCGTCGGACCACGTCCTAATTTTACTAGGTAATTACAGGACTGTCGATCTGTAGTTTGTATGACAAATCGCTTGTGGTATTAATGTAATTATAATGCATGTTTAACAAAAGGCATGGGCATTTTGAGCCCGTGGATGTAATTTTTTTTAATACAAATAAATACATAAATAAATAAACAGGCCGAAGACGGGCACAGCATCTTCGGTGCGACAAAGCCAGCCCTGCGGTCACCAACCCGCCCGCCCAGCATGGTGACTATGGGCAACGCACAATAAGTTCACGCCATTTTTACGCGAACTTGTGGAGGCCTATGTCCAGCAGTGGATTGCAATATAGATATGATGATGATTTACTATCGTACTAACTTTGTAAATTTTGTAAAGTTTTAATGTATATAAAAAATTAATAGTTTTCATGCAGATATAATAATGATCTAGATAAGTCCTTATGTCCTGTCGATTTATGGGGTTCTAGGGGAAGAGAGGGGAGAAGAGGGAGCGGATTATTCCCTGATTCCACTCCCACTCTGCAGAACTCCGTTGTTATGGAGATATTATGGAGATATCCATGGTTAAAGTTTAGAGGTTAGAAGAAGAATTTAAAGCTATTACAATACCTTTGAGCTCCTCGTCTGACTCCACCTTAGCTCTGGCGCTGCGGGAAGTACACTCATGCTCTGATCGGTTGCGGAGTACGTAAAAACGATCTCGACTGCAAGAGCAACAAACGATACTGACACTGACACTGACAGATAGACGCTTTCAAACAAAATGGCGCGTTACGGATTCCGCAGGGTGGGAGTGGCACCAGGGGATAACCTGCTTCCACCCTCCATCCTCCACTCCTAGAACCCTATTAATCTACGGGCACTAAAAGGCCTTCTACACGGTCGGGATCGACCGCCGAACATCGTGTCCTTGGTCGGGTTCATATAAAAATGGACAGTGTGGAAAACGGTTGACCCGACCAATATTTGATTGATGTCAACGGTCTTGGTCGCGAGCGCATCTCTCGCGACAGGCTACGTTCGTGGTCGGTCCCGACCATGTCCCGACCGTGTGGAACGCTGTCGGCCGACGCGAGCGCTTCATTTTGCGCTTGTCAGTCGTCACGGGTAGCTAGTTTAAGTGTATTATGTATGGTCACGGGCGCATGTCATCACGTATCGCAACAGATTCGCAAAACGAACGCCACGAACGAGAGGTTCTGACCGAATTTATATCTTTATATATTAATTTGCTATGCCTTTGGGAGATTGGATCCGATCTATACAAAAAAAAAAGAACCAAAAAACTTCACTTCACTTTAGCATAAAAAAAGTTATTGCCAAACCCACTTTCTGTTACTTTATAATTGTGTTTGCTCGCAAACGAAAAAAAAAAGACTTCAATTACATCGACGAGTAATACAACAAGTAGAGAGAGTAGAGTTATCAATGATTACTCAAAAAGTAGTTCATATCTAAGATTTTTATTTTTGTGTTACCCACATTAGGAATTCTAAACATTTTTGAATATCATATCAAAAATTGACCGCTCCAGCGGGGTTCGAACCCGTGTCTCCGACTTGCCGTGTCGGCGCTCTAGCCAATTAAGCTATGGAACGATGCACCCGCTCGAGCGAAATTTTCGATATGATAATTTTTAATTTTCGGTTTAAGCGAACCGTGGCGCCGTCTATAGTGAGCTCTTTACAGAAACCCGTAACTATTCAAAGTTTCATATTACAATGAAAATCTTTGACAGGAGACGACACCGTGCTATTTTTAATATCTAAGATTTTTATTTTTGTGTTACCCACATTAGGAATTCTAAACATTTTTGAATATCATATCAAAAATTGACCGCTCCAGCGGGGTTCGAACCCGCGTCTCCGACTTGCCGTGTCGGCGCTCTAGCCAATTAAGCTATGGAACGATGCACCCGCTCGAGCGAAATTTTCGATATGATAATTTTTAATTTTCGGTTTAAGCGAACCGTGGCGCCGTCTATAGTGAGCTCTTTACAGAAACCCGTAACTATTCAAAGTTTCATATTACAATGAAAATCTTTGACAGGAGACGACACCGTGCTATTTTTAATATCTAAGATTTTTATTTTTGTGTTACCCACATTAGGAATTCTAAACATTTTTGAATATCATATCAAAAATTGACCGCTCCAGCGGGGTTCGAACCCGCGTCTCCGACTTGCCGTGTCGGCGCTCTAGCCAATTAAGCTATGGAACGATGCACCCGCTCGAGCGAAATTTTCGATATGATAATTTTTAATTTTCGGTTTAAGCGAACCGTGGCGCCGTCTATAGTGAGCTCTTTACAGAAACCCGTAACTATTCAAAGTTTCATATTACAATGAAAATCTTGGACAGGAGACGACACCGTGCTATTTTTAATATCTAAGATTTTTATTTTTGTGTTACCCACATTAGGAATTCTAAACATTTTTGAATATCATATCAAAAATTGACCGCTCCAGCGGGGTTCGACCCCGCGTCTCCGACTTGCCGTATCGGCGCTCTAGCCAATTTAGCCGGTTTAAGCGAAAAAATAAAAAAATAAAAATCTTAGATATTAAAAATAGCACGGTGTCGTCTCCTGTCAAAGATTTTCATTGTAATATGAAACTTTGAATAGTTACGGGTTTCTGTAAAGAGCTCACTATAGACGGCGCCACGGTTCGCTTAAACCGAAAATTAAAAATTATCATATCGAAAATTTCGCTCGAGCGGGTGCATCGTTCCATAGCTTAATTGGCTAGAGCGCCGACACGGCAAGTCGGAGACGCGGGTTCGAACCCCGCTGGAGCGGTCAATTTTTGATATGATATTCAAAAATGTTTAGAATTCCTAATGTGGGTAACACAAAAATAAAAATCTTAGATATTAAAAATAGCACGGTGTCGTCTCCTGTCAAAGATTTTCATTGTAATATGAAACTTTGAATAGTTACGGGTTTCTGTAAAGAGCTCACTATAGACGGCGCCACGGTTCGCTTAAACCGAAAATTAAAAATTATCATATCGAAAATTTCGCTCGAGCGGGTGCATCGTTCCATAGCTTAATTGGCTAGAGCGCCGACACGGCAAGTCGGAGACGCGGGTTCGAACCCCGCTGGAGCGGTCAATTTTTGATATGATATTCAAAAATGTTTAGAATTCCTAATGTGGGTAACACAAAAATAAAAATCTTAGATATTAAAAATAGCACGGTGTCGTCTCCTGTCAAAGATTTTCATTGTAATATGAAACTTTGAATAGTTACGGGTTTCTGTAAAGAGCTCACTATAGACGGCGCCACGGTTCGCTTAAACCGAAAATTAAAAATTATCATATCGAAAATTTCGCTCGAGCGGGTGCATCGTTCCATAGCTTAATTGGCTAGAGCGCCGACACGGCAAGTCGGAGACGCGGGTTCGAACCCCGCTGGAGCGGTCAATTTTTGATATGATATTCAAAAATGTTCAAAAAGTAGTTATCAGATCTTGATAAAATTTATATGTGACCACATGATAAACATCAGCTTTCGATAAAATTAAAAATTATCAAAATCGGTACACCCAGTAAAAAGTTATTGCAAATTTTTGGGAGTTTCCCTCGATTTCTCTAGGATCCCATCATCAGATTCTGGTTTCCTTATCATGGTACCAAACTAGGGATATCCCCTTTCTAACAAAAAAAGAATTATCAAAATCGGTACATCCAGTAGAAAGTTATGTGGTATAATACAACGTAGGTCGACGAAAAAAGCGTCAAGTAAAAGCGCATTATTAGATATAACTCGAAAAGTAGTTAGATCTCAAATAAATTTAAATGGGACCAAATGACACAAACCACCTTTCGATCAAAAGAAAATTTGTCGAAATTGCTCCACCTACTCAAAAGTTCTGAAGTAACATACATAAAAAAAAATACAGTCGAATTGAGAACCTCCTCCTTTTTTGGAAGTCGGTTAAAAATGCAAGGAGCCATCGCTTCAAATACCAGAGAAGAAATGACAAGTTGAGTCAACCACCGACCGTGTAGAATGAATACAAAAATTGGTTGATCCGACCAAGGACACAACGGTCGACGGTCGATCCCGACCGTGTAGAAGGCCTTTAATCTAAAGTATAGCCATGATCTATTCTAAGAACATTATGAATTTTTTACTCGTTTGAGAAAGAGAATCCAGTTCATTTAAACGCTAAAACGAAAATAAATTTCGCTCGACAGTCTTATGCAACACAAACGCGTAAACTATGTAAAGTTTTCCTATGTTGTACCGTTACACGACCACATCTGGAACAAAAAATTATCAGTTTAGTTATTAATGTAAGAGATTAAAGCTAAAAAAATACAAAATGAACGTTGGTATCAGAGTGAATCCTAAAATCGTAAGTATTTTTATGTTCGTATTAGGTACCTACTATATTTTAGACACTTAAGTAGTATTAGTAGATTATGTAGTAAAATACGTTACTTGGTAGATATATATAATATTAAATGAAGTATTCTTATCATATTATTTTTGTATCTGATATAAAAGGTGAGGAATGGATGAGTTTGGTTAGTAAATTGTCTACATAATTTTTCCTTTCGAATCATATTTCATTTCAAGTATAAAATTGTTGCTAAGATCATCTATTCAATATTTTTACGACGTTATTTAAGACTTATTGCTGATGTGTTTTATGTGTAAAGATAACTAAGTTCAAGGATCATTTTAGTATCCACAGAGTGGTTATCACTTGTCATATAGAGGCATTCTGTACTTCAGTCATCAGTGAATATTTTGACTAAATTGTAAATAAAGCCGCTAGTGCCTTGACGTGTGATAACATGAGTAATTTAGAAGTAAGTAGCTCTATCAAATTTTTGTGACAAAATAACAGTATGTGGTTGTGTAGTTTTAAAAATATTAATAATCGCCTAATGTTTCTGGTCTGAATATAAATCTCACATTCAGTGTTCATTAATTTGTTACATTCAGTGATTATGAAAATTCATATATTTTTTTGTAGCAAAACTGATACAAGAGTTTTAATTGTATAATTGCATCAATATTTGCTTCATTGTGGCTTATAACATCACTGATCTTCAATAATATTACCAATAAAAAGTTTGTACTCAAGAAATATGTGTAAGTAGTAATTTATTAAAATTGTTACCCAACATTTTTCTCACAGGTACTTCCAATTGTGTTTGGGGTTGGTGCTGTTGTTGTCTTAACATCAGCTTTAGCACATTTCGTGTGGGGCAGGAAGCCCAAACCTGCTAAAAATAAGAAGCCTGTGACTCTAGTGGACCCAAACACAAAATATCCCTTACCTCTCATTGATCGAGAAGAACTAAGCCATGATACAAGGCGGTTTCGATTTGGTTTGCCTACTCCGGAACATGTTCTGGGTATGTAAATAAAATATACTTTTAATTACTTTTTGAAACAATTCTATTCCTTCAGTCCATTATAATACCAATAATGACATTGTTGAGAATGTCTTTTATTTTTAATTTCATATTCAATTAGGTCCCATTTTTAAGTACACAAATTTCATTGTTACAAATCATATTCAAAATTTTCACAAATATATAAAGTATAGTATAGTATAATGTTAAATAAATTGTTTTTCTATACTTAATTCTGACCTGTAGTAATTTACTACAAACTTAAAACCTTTCTGTAAAATTTATATTTATATATTTTTCACACTCTATTCATGTCATATTTACTTCAGGTTTGCCTATAGGCCAACACATTCATTTATCTGTTAAGATAGACGACGACCTCATTATTAGAGCATACACTCCAGTATCGAGTGACGAAGAAAAGGGTTATGTAGATTTGGTTATCAAGGTAAATGTTTTATAAATTGATCTTGTGATGTATGATTTTATGTACATTAAAGTTTAAACACTACAGTTAAAAGATAATTTGAGAATGATAGCAAAACTTTATTTGATCATTAAGTATAAATAATTGTGTTTACTCACAAGCGAAAAAACCAACAATTCAATTACATTACAGGAAAAAATTGTCAAGTTAATGATGCTGATAATAGAATGATGTGATTACTTATGTGGGCTATGTATTATAAATAATATTGTCATACAAAAAACAAGACATTGTTTCATTATATTTTAGTGAAATCTTGTACTGAGCTCTAAAAAACTATAATAAATGATTAAAAGCCTTTTCTTCACTAAATGCAATGGTTTAAAAGTTTTTGCAAATGTACACACTTTTAATTAGGAGAAATTTTAATTATATTTGAATAGTAAGACATACTGTGCCAGAAATCTTTATGTAAGTAAATAATTTTAGGTATACTTTAAAAATGTTCATCCGAAATTCCCTGAAGGAGGTAAAATGTCCCAATACTTAGATAACATGAAACTTGGTGAAACAATTGACGTCAGAGGACCATCGGGAAGATTACAGTATGCAGGAAATGGATTGTTTTTGATCAAGAAGTTGAGGAAAGACCCACCTATTAAAGTACCAGTTACAAAGTTAAACATGATTGCAGGTAAGATATCAGTGATATGACATAAGCGTTAAATCATTTTAATAACTCTAGGGTAAAGTTACATCAAATGTAAAGAAATCCAAACTATTAGAACGCAAATTTAGTCCTTGTGAAAAATATACTATTATAAGTACAAAATCTTCCAGACCTCTGGTTTCTGTGGCTTTTTTCTAATATTTTAAATGGGGAATTTTTAATTGCACCTCTATTTAAAATTCAAGCTAACTAAATTTCCCTACTAATAACCCACTACATATCAGATAAATGACTGTGTTACAAATTAACTACTTGATTACCTAAACATATTTTATTAAAACACTTAAAATAAATCAAAATCAGATGGCCTTTTTATTTAATTTACAACGAAAATCTAGCTAAAACCACAGATATACAGATTTTAAGACAAAATTATTCGCCGTATATCAAAAACACTGAATTAACCATCTTACAACAGAATTTCCAAAATCATTTCTAAAACTTTAGGTTAAGTTAGGTTATGTTATTTTAATACAATAAGTTTTTTTTTATGTTGTGATAACAAAGATTGATTTGTTAAAAAAAACTGAGTTACCTTACTGTTTTGTAATTTGTTAAAAAAAAAACTGAGTTACCTTACTGTTTAATAGGTGATGGATTTAAAAAAAAAATAGATTTAAATATTATGTTGCACACACAGAATTATCAGTTTTACTTTTAGTTAACAGATAGTCATTCAGTAAAACAGTTCAGCAGTTATAGATCAAACAGTATATTAGATTTGATTTACCTATTTGATGAACAAATTTAGTATGCAAAATTCAGTATTTTTGGTAGTATTTTCGAATATTCGAATAGAAAAAATTGGATTTACAGTTGTAGGCTTAAATACTAACAATTTTAAATTATTTCAATTTTGCTTTCCCTAGTCATATTAGCAGTAAAATTAGTAACAAACACTGGAGTTCACAATTTTATTAATGACTAGCTTCTGCGCGCAACTTCGTCCGCGTGGACTGAGGCGCGTGCAATACTTGATCATTATTTTGATGCGTTGTTATTTAAAAACTGCGATATCTCCTGAAATACTCAGTAAAATCGAATTATGTAAAAGGCTATTTTGTTTTAAATTAAATACTTGTGATGAATAACGTATTTATTTAGATAAGGATTAATATCATGTTTATAAAAACATATTCGCAAATAATGCATTATTTTTCGAACAAACTTGGTTGGCATAGAAAAGGTTATAGTGAGCCAATCTTAAAAGATAAATATATGCTGTCGCGGACTTTTTTTAGAACTTTTAAAGGGGATCAATTCTGTCATACATAATGTTTGCGAAACTTTAACTGTTTTTACAGCGCACTAAGCGGAAGCTCTCAAAAGGAAAAAAGAACCCCCGATTTTGAAACGTTCTTCGTTGGTGCTCCGCTACTTTTGGTCTTACCCCGATGATATACAGCCTATAACTTTCCTCTATAAATGGACTATCTAACACTAAAAGAATTTTTCAAATCGGACCATTAGTTTCTGAGATTAGCGTGTTCAAACAAACAAACAAACAAACTCTTCAGCTTTATAATATTAGTATAAATATCAAAATACTACAACTTTACATAATACATAAAGTGTCATGCTGTAAAAATAGTTTAGTTATTTATTTCTTTTGACACATTTAAGATTTTTATTGAATTGAATTGAACACATTCTCTAATCTGATCCAGTTAATAATGTGATGGGTCTTTTTTTGGGTTCGCGGGGGAACCCATTTACGGGTGATATCCAGGATGCCCGGGTAGGCATTCCTAGACCGTATGTCAGCTTCAGCACTTGGGGGTGCAATACCGACCAAAACCCCTGCGAGAGCCTTCAGCCGTATTAATTGGGGGGGTCCCGGATCTGTAGGAAACAGGATCCCTCCAGCGACAGGCTTTTTTTTTTTTTTTTATTTAAATTTTAACATCCATAGGCTCTTGAGTGCCCATGCCTTTTTTTACTTAAATTTTAATTTTCAAGTATTGAGGCGTATTATTTTCAACATTGCAGTGTTCGTAGTGAGTCCAAAACCGACCGTGAGAGATATATATAATTATATAATAATAATAATTAGAATAATTATTAGAATTAAATTAAATAACAATAACTAGAATAATCACTTACGACTATGGTTTTTTTTTTTTTTTTTGTTTTTTTTTTTTTTGTTTTTTTTTTTTCTACATGCTCCATTAATTTTATAATGCACTACATGCTTTATAATTTACATTGTGTGACTTACATTGTTAATTTACCGCATTGTCGACGGCCACTCTCATTTTTCTAAACCAGCGCCCGCCGCCAGTTTCGCGAGCACATCCTCAATAACATTCGCATCCCTATTATGGATCGCCATTTTGAGGCTGTGCTCGAGAATTTGCATACGGTTAGCCTCCACCGCCCTTCTGACGAAGTAGCCAATTGCGTCGTCCTTGTCGTCGGTGTAATAGACACAGGTGTTAGTGTGTCTAGTCACCGCGACCACCGCGTGCGAGACACTATCATGGATTCGAAGCCTCTCCGCCCTCGTCTGGATAACAATGACGTTTTCACTCGTCTGTCCCTGCGCCTCATGAATGGTCAGGATTTTCGACCCCGCCCCAGCTCCGTATCCCCGACCTATCAACGCCTTCTTCTCCTCTTGCGTGAAAGTCAGGTACAGGGTCCGGTCCTGTTCTGCTGGTATTCGTGAGTCGGTGAATCCTTCCATGCGCAACGAGTGGATGATCGGGCTCGAGCTGTAGATCCCGTCGTACACCTCACTGATGGCGAAAGCAACGTCTTTTGGGTTTCGATGCGTGCAGGACAGCTCGCATGAGATACCTACTGTCAGGTAAGGTCTGCTGTACCGCATCTCGAACAGGTTTTCCCTGTCGATGTACGGCAGCTGGTTTACGTCTCCGATGAGGACCACCTCTTCTGCTGCCGATAGCCGGGCAGCCATGACTATGGCTCCGAAATGGTTCATAAGGGCTTCGTCTACCGTTAATCGGCTTATCTTAACGCCCTCACGAAAACCATTTGCCAGTATGGACGCCATTGTGCGCACCTTCGTTTTGGCCTTATTGCCATAGCGGTGCGCCAACTTCTCTTTAAGATCTTTCGCTGCCTCGATCGTGGTTGTGACTACGACTTCGCCGTCCTCATCGAAGTTCCCGACTATGTGAGTTGTCTTGCCGCATCCGGGTACCCCGTTTGTCCATCTCAGTTGCGGTAGCCTCCAAGCCCCGAAAGCGCCTTCGGCGTCCGGATCACTCATGATGGTTTTAGCCATCCCGAGCACCCTATCACCCAGCATCACTCTCGTGCACTTGGCCACCACCACCAACGGGTCCCCTTTCGGTGTGTGAAAGGTCTGAATCTCGTCGTTCTGTCCCTCGTCCTCGACTGCGTCCACGAAGCCTGACGTGATGTTGTATGCAGCCATATATCTTACCGACATGTTGCCCTTGAGGACTTGCCGGGTGTCGTTATTATAAATGGCTGCTTCGGCTTCTTCGAGTTCCACCTCCAGCAACTTTTCATGGTTGTACTGGTAGGTCTGCATGATTTTCTTGCATATGGCCAGGCTTACCTCGCGGTTAGCATTTGTTATGGCCAGGAACTCGATCAGCGCATTTTCCGCATGCTGTAGTGGTGTGGATGCTGGTCGAAGTCTGGGTGGTGTTACTTGCCCCATGTCGGCCCTCGTTCGAGTGGCTGATGGTGCTTGAGAGTACCTCGGACTTTCGTCCTTGGTAAATCTGCTTATTGCTTTCATTTGCAGCTCACTCGTTTCCGCCAATTTTGGGGAAAGGTGGGACAGTCGTTTACCTCTTTTGGGGGAGATGGTAGCCTGGACGAACTTTGCTATCGCCATCAGTCGGGGCTTCGCCTTTTGAGTATTATCTTCGGGGTCGCGTCGTCCCTCCATTTTCTTTTTCGCCTCAGCCTTTTGTTGCAGTCGCTCCGAGCCACTGAGAGCAGTCTCCTCGAGAGTCGGCCATGCAGGGGGTGAAAGTGGTTGTGATCTGGGCTTTAAGTAGCCCAGATCCTCCCCCCTGTCCTCATAGGCTATGATTTGGTGGTGTCTTGACGCTAGTAGGCAGCCGTATCTATCCGATACGCCACCTCTATCGTAACCAACTCTCATAGAGTCCACGCTGATTTTTCCAGGGACACCCCCGGAGGATTCACCCAGCTGTTGCAGCCACGAGTTGGCCTGCGCAAAGGCTGACTTCTCCCCCCACTCGAATAGCACTATCGCTTTATTGTGCAATTGCACCAGACGGCAGGTAGAGTCGTCCCCGTATTTTTGCGCAAGCGTATCGATCTTTGATTTTTTTACGCTTGTTTTTTCTGTGCTACCTTTTAACAGCAGGGCGAGCCCCGGGGAAACCACCAGTCGATCCCGCCCCTCGAAGCGACAGAAACTTACTCCCAATCTCTCTGCTTCATTGTCCATGAAGAGGGCTATGCATTTGGTGCTTATGCCCACTTCTCCGCTACGGTTGCCTTCTCCAAGTAGGGACTCTATCGTCTTGCTCGGAGCAGGTGATTCCGGAGGTGCGTTTTGATTGGCCCTCCTCTGTATAATCTTCAGCAGAGGAGACCGGATGGTCTGGGCGATGTGGCCCAGCAGCGTTCGGGGTTGTGGGCACTGAATGGCAGGCACGGTAGTCGACCGATCTGTTTGTTGTGTTTGTGTATGTGTAATTGTATTTGTATTTGCGGTGATTGTGTGTGTGGTCTGTGGTACGGATGTCACAGCTAGAGGTAGAGCGGTTGAGCCATTTCTTTTGGCAGCCCTTGATGCGGCGCTTCTTGCGAATGCGAGGAAGACAGCCCTTTCGGCATCATTCTCCATGATGGTGTGGAGCGAAGATTGCTCTAGTCCCTTCTGGAGTTTTATTTCCAAATCCAGTCTCTCTTTGCTAAATCTCGGGCATTCCAATATGATATGTAGAATCGTCTCCTCGCAATCTGGATCGCAAATACACGAAGGATCGTCTCGGAGGTGGAATCTGTGAAGATACGCCGCAAATCCTCCGTGGCCGGTCAGAATCTGTGTGTCGACAGGTGTTAGCGCCGATTTCCTTACCAGTTTGCAAGCGGTCTTTGCATCTGGTAGGAATATTTTCGTAACCGATCCAGTTTCCGAAGAATTGTATCTATCCTGCCACAACCTGACGGTCTCTTCCCGTATCAGCCGTCTGACGTACGATATAGGTACTTTATCGTAGTCAGGGGCTGTTTTCTTAGTAAGGGCCGCCTTTTTGGCCAATTCGTCCGCTCTTTCATTGCCCGGTGTTCCCACGTGAGCCTTCAACCAAAAGAACCGCACTGTCCTATTTTCCTCATGGATCTGCCTGATGCAACTCTTCATCTCAATGGCCAGAGGGTGAGTTGCCGAAGGACTCCTAAGTAGATCGAGTGACGATCTAGAGTCGCTCAAGATGTTAATAGAGCCCTCCTTCGACTTTCTTGCCATGTCCACAGCTCGAAAGAGTGCGTACATCTCCGATTGGAAGACGGTATTGTCCAGCGACAGGCTGGCCTCGGCGAAAATACCATACTTCTACTCCATGGGGACTGTCCGACTCACTTCTGAACAATCCCGAAGACGCCTTGTCTAGCAGGACCGGATTCCCATCCCAGCCCGACACGAGCACAGGGGCGTTACTGGAAGCGCATTAAGTAGCGCCTCCTACGCACCCCCGTTCGTCGCCTGCGGACGGAGGCCTCGACGGCGGCCCCCTCTGTCATCCGCTCGTCATTCTCCTTCTGGGACATTACTATCTCGCAGATGGATGGACGATACCAGACTGCCAAAGGCATTGCTTTGTTCGGAGCTTAGTTGTGGGAAGAGGAAAGCCGGAGGTCAATACCTCCGATATAAAGACGTCCTTAAGCGCCACTTATCGGCTTGCGGCATGTCTGTGGACTCGTGGGAGGAGCTGGCACAAAATAGGACAGAATGGAGACGAACCATCAAATCAAGTATATCAATCTTTGAATCCAGTCGCTTGGCAAGCCTAGATGCTAAGCGCGAACAACGGAAATCTCGTCCTAAGCCCTCCTACGACTACACATACAATAAAGACGGGCAATTGTACTGTTTCTCTTGCTGCCGAACGTTTAAAACAAAGTTTGGCTTCGCTAGTCATCTCAGAGCGCACGCCAGGCGCTAACAGAGGGTCGCCGTAGACGGATACGTCTTGGACGACATCATCTCGCAGAAGGAGACGATCGCCTTCCAGGACTCGTCGTCGCCGAGCATCGCGGTAATAACGCTTGGTAGTGACAAGTCCCCTCTGAGGACTGTCGTCAGATCGCGACGCAGCGCCGCCCATCTTTAACACACCTCGAGGGTGTGCTGGACAGAGTCCACCGCCGCGCCACAGTCGCGACATCCAGTCGTCGGCTCCCTTTGGGCCGTCCGACACAAGTATTCACCAAAGCAGCCGTGCCCAGTGAGAACTTGCGTCAGACGGGAGAGGGGACAGGAGAGGGGCTTGCGCTTACGGCGCATCCACCGCTCAAGGTCGCAAGGCAGCCATTACGCGTATGCCATACGGCTGCTCCGCCAGGTCCTCTCCCACCTCCGCATTAGCGCTTCTTGCCCCATCCGGCGTACCCGTATGATCCCGTCCAACATGGGGCTCTCACCGAGAGCCCTCCTTACCCGACACGTATGAGTAGGTCTCGGCAATGACCTTCGCCACGAGCTCCCACGGGGGGTCGCCGGCTAGAGCAGTAGCTGCAGCCTACGATACCGTACGGTATCCCCGGATCACCCTCACCGCGATAATCCTCTGTGCAGACCGCAGCGCGGCCTTGTTCCTCGCAGTGAGGTGATCCGCCGGCTTGTTTCGATACCATGAAAATATGGCATTTTAAAAATGAAATTAAATAGTAAAACAGTTTCCTGTTACTTTTCATTTGTTTTTCTATCTGCCAAAATCTATCCAACGAAGAAATTTGGTACATTTTAAATTTTTATTTTAAAACAGGTAAAATAAAATTCAACCCGCGAAAATAAATTATGACGTTTATGGACCTAATGCAGTGTCAGTAAGAATAGCACAAAATTGATTTACTGTTTTAGTCAGGAAATTTCGATGTCAAACATGTATTTTGCTCTGGTTGCCCAGTTACGGATAAAAGTGACGAAATTTTTAAAAAAAATGGAACTAGATCGAAATTTGAGTAGCTACGATATAGCTGACGTTTAGAGAATTGACCATAAAACAGTTTTGACCCATTTAAAAAAGTCTGGATCGACAATAACGCTTTTGTACATGGATGCCGCCACATGAACTTACTGGACAAAAACCTAATGGATCGTGTACTTGTTCGCAATTCTCTCTTAAGGCGATTTCGCTTCCGCCTGTAATAACCCACTGCTGGGCATACGGCGGTCCACAATCAGTACCTTGGTCTTGCAGCGATTGATCTTCAATCCGAACTCGAGACTTGTGCATTCCATCCCTTTGTATAACAACAAGAGCAACAAATAAATAAATTGACATTGAAATCAGCAGCTCTCCCATTCTATCCTGGTGGGTTACAAATAATGTGGTGTTACATGCGTAACATGCCTTCGAGAGCGATGCGCATAATCAGTTTCAAGCATAGATCAAGTAAAAAGAATAGATAACGCACTTAGAACAAAAAAGTGAAGCCACTTTTTTAAATATGTGTGAGTGAGTGAAGTGTTGACACTTTTTAAAAAAAGTCCCTGAAAATTTTATTAAATGGGATTAAACACAATTAATTTAATATTGGTAAAATGGGTATGCGAAAATAAAAATCTGTTTATAGTTTTAAATATATTTACTCCTTTTTTGCTTCAAATTTTTAAATAAATCTATTGCAGCAATGTTTTGATTTAATGAATTATATAAATCTGTGTCAATGAAAATTGCGTTTTTAAGTAATTGATGATTCCTCTGAAGGGCAAGTTCCTGTTTTAAAGACGTCTAACTCTTTGCTGTAATGATTTAATTTTTTTACATTTTTTTTAAATAAAGTTCCTGTTTTTTTAACTTTTCTCTTAGTTTATGTTTTCTAGGTGTATCAAAGATTGAATCTTGGTTAACGACTAATTTAAGACTCATCCGGTAGGTCCTAGAACAAAAAATTCAACATTAAAATACCTAGTAGTAAGTAGTAGTATATACGTGATGGTACTCTGCGAAGTCCACGTTTTGTACCGTACATGTCAGCTTTATCAAAATGGTTGGAACAAACCACACAAGATGAGGATGGCTGTCGTTGTAGTTCATTTCAGCTCAGTCGCACAGCAGCTACCTATTCTATCTATCTCCTATTAAAATATTCGTTGGAAACCTAAAATCATGATATTTAGTAGTAAAATATGAGTAGTTAATTCACAAATTTAAACAGACAAAAACGAGTTAAAAATTCATATTGACTTCAATTTAGGTAAAACATAAAATCACACGATAAAAAAAAACACAATAATGATGTCCACTTTCTACTTAATTATTTTTGTATGATTGCCTACAATTTACTTACCCGCATTTTGGGCTATTGGAAATAAAAATTACTGGTAACACTCCTTCGGTACCTCATTTCGGGGCATAGAAATTATAAGTTCCGAATAACCTCAATATTATTTTGGAATAACAAAAAATATAAAGTTTTGTATGTATTTACGTGTGAAACGATATTTCTTCAGACTTTTTGTTCACTTTGGTATTGTTTTTGCACCATTTAATTACAAAAGAACGGCATTTTATAGGCAAAGTTACTCTACGAGGCCTCGTGAGATACTAACGAAAATGAGCGTAGTTTGATGCATATGTGTGCGTGAGCGCGTGTGTTTACTTGAAGGAGCCGAGTTTTGTGGCTTCACTAACAACAAAAGCCGCGCATTATCTACTTTTTTTTACTTCATCTATGGTTTCAAGTAAACATTGAATAGTAATGGCGATATTATCCACCCTTGACGTTAACTTTCAGTCGTGGGTACGGTTTCAGTCGTTCGCCGATAGATCTGATGATCTATATGGGAATCGCATCTCTGCTATCTTTGTAGCCTTTCCTTTTTTAAGGTTTGATCGCCGTTTCAACCTCCGAGAGGAAAATATTTGGTTTATTTCTTCAGGCTCTGAACTCTAAAATTTCGGTAATCGAGATCCTGAAACCGTGATTGGCAGAAGTTTCTTCACTCTTCAGAAATATGGTCGAGCTCCGTCACTAATACGATTACGATATTTTGAATTGCCCAAGATTTGTATGGCAACGTTTTTGTGGTGCTCTGTAACTCTTCAGTTTTTGGGTATTACGAATAGAGGTCTTTCAACGCGATCGAATCAGAACATAATTAATTTGGTTGCGGTATTTTGTTTACGTTTATTTTGTTACGGTTTCAGTTGATGTTGGAACAGTGTGTTAGTTATAATCAGATTATTTTCAGCTGCAAACTGTATCAGACGTTCGTCTCTTTCGTTGATTTCTCCAAGTTTAAAATTACCCAGACATGTAATCATGTTTTGAGAATTGGCTCCAATCTTTGCATTTAAATCACTTAAGATTATAAGTAGTTCTTTTTTAGGGATTTTGGTTATGGTATTTTCTAACGCAGAGTAAAAATTCTCTATTTCGTTGCCGGAGGCATCACTAGGGCCTAAATTTGCATAAGATTTAGGTTCATTGGTGATGCCTTCATCTTAAAAGCAATGACGCGGTCGTTTATCGGTCCGGAACCCATCACTTAGTTCTTTTAATCCAAAGGAAGGAAGAAAACCACTCCGTTTCGGCCGTTACTATTATTACCAGAAAAGTAAATAACACGGGTTTCGTTATACGGGTTTATCTCTCTTTGCAAGATGTCTTATTTACCAGTAAACAGCAACCCTCGATTATTCCACGTTCTCAGAGTCTTAATCTGCTGTAGTTTGAATGATACCCCAGTAGCAGTCTCCATGCGGAGACTGGTCTCCCACTCCATCCTGGCTGGCAACCCATTTCACACCGCTCGTCCCGGGACTAGCGTGACGCTGAGCATTAGTCGGTTCGCATGGTTTTTGAGGTCTGTCTAATTGCATTTTCATAACAATTTTCTTGGGAAGTTAGCTGCAGTGGTTTCCCCTTGCCTTCTTCGCCAGACATTTTTAGGATGACTTAGATCCTATGGCCACTGAAGCCTCTTCTGGTCAGTCGCCTAATCAGGTGTGTGGTTTTACCGCCACTACTCGGTCGCCATTGCCTCGTCAATTATCCTGCAGGGAGCACCACGGAATGCGTTAGTTTTCTATTGCCTTTCGGCGCGTGCAGGTGATGCTGACAGTTTGGTAGCATAGATAGTTGCTTTCCCCTTTACTCTCCAACAGACATACAGACAGACAAATATTAATTCGTTTTATAATTCGTTTATTCTTAAATACCAATAATGTACTGACTATAACTGGTTACAATTTTAGTAAATGTATACATAGATAACTAGACACATTACGTAGGTATTAAGGCTTTTTTTGTATATAAAACACTATTCATGATAAAAGTTATGTATTAAAATAATTGTGGTGGTGATAATACAAATAAATGTAAATAAAATGGTTTTTATGATAAAAATATTCAAAAAGCAGCAAGTAATATACTCACGTATTTTACATTATAGATATTCAAATGCTTACGTGTTGATAAACATGTAAATTATCTCAAGTGCGTGCATACATCACATTTAGCATACCTATAAATTTAAAAAGATAATAAAATGTTACATACTTGTATCTCAGGCTCTGTCGTCGTCACTATATAAATCCGACTCGAAAGTGGCCAATTTTTATTGATCTACCATTTAACTCGAGTAATATTTATATAAAGGGGATAAATTTCATTGTCCACTGCAATGGACTGTGATAGACTGAATAGAAAATGTACCGTCGGCCAAGGAAGTTGTGTACTACCTTAAGGTTGAATGCCGCTTGCAGATTCATAGGTGATAAAGATTAGTTTCGCTTGCAGATCGATCTGACAATTTCTATTGCCGTCTTTGTCTGATTATTGATAACGATTATTACTGTTTGTAACGTGACAGCTACTTTTAGTTTGAACTTGATGAAACCAATGACGTCGTAAATTCCGAATTGTAAACAAGTTACATAAAATTGTAATGGCACAAGCGAGTCTATGAAAGAATATGCATTTAAAACAGTTTATTTCAGGATAAGTTTTCATTATATTGTCAGAAAAATAAGCTATAAATAGATTTATCCTTTTATTAAATTTCCACAATCACTGTTAATACACTTAATATAAAAAACATAAACATAGTCATATGGTAACATTAGAATAGGTTGGAAAAATTTAAAATTTAGAAACGCGGAACCTCTAAAAGACGAGACCGCATTGAACCAACAAGCCGTGACCAGATATCGGTTCCCCGCATTTCCTCCCATATAGAATTACAGTGACTAATAATGAGATTGTTTGGTTCTTTCATTTTGATGCAACCATCGTTGGGCCATATGGCCCCAAAGATTTTCTATCGGGTTGAGGTCCGGTGCTATGGCACTAAAGAATTTAGCCACCCCCTCTCTTCCCGTGGGTGTCGTAAGAGGCGACTAAGGGATAACAAGGTTCCACAACCACCTTGGAACTTAAGAAACCGACCGATGGCGGGATAACCATCCAACTGCTGGCTTTGAAATACACAGGCCGAAGACGGGCAGCAGCGTCTTCGGCGCGACAAAGCCAGTACTGCGGTCACCAACCCGCCTGCCCAGCGTGGTGACTATGGGCAAAACACATGAGTTCACGTTATTTTTGGCGTAAACTTGTGGAGGCCTATGTCCAGCAGTGGACTGTATAGGCTGTAATGATGAGGTCCGGTGATCTTGAGGTTCACGGAATTACGTCAGTGTTTGAACGAAACCAGGCTCTTACGATCCTCGCATTATGAATTGCACAATTATCTTGAACAAAATCAAATTGTGGCACTTCTTTCTCCGGGTGAACATTACGGACTGTCTGTACCATGCCATTCTGAAGCACGTCGATATAATTTACAGCCGTCACTCGAGGAGGTAGAGAGCACAATTCTCCTACCAAGGGATTTAAAAAAAGAGATTTTAAAAAAGTTGCCAAATATAATGCAACCAAAGTCCTAAGTCTTTGAGTTGATTTGCTTGAAGTTCAAGCCTTGAACAATCAATTCCATACGTCGAAACTCAAATGAATTCACCAATTCCACTCCTAATATTCCGTACGCTCAACTACGCTCTGCCTGCTCTATATGTATATAGTACTAAGATACTGTTATTATTACAATCGCTGTAGATGTAAGGCTCGTAGTACAAGTGAAAAGCTTCATGGGCTGTCGACTTTACCTACAATTCATACCTACTTTTCTCATTCATAGAGAATGAGAAAAGTATGAATTGTAGTAGGTAAAGTCAACTTGCCCCCCCCCCTGCGCCATCGGCTGGCGACGCCCTTGTCTCCTACACCATCCGCACTCATCCAGCCCCAAATATTTACGGAAACTCGACCTTATTTGGGACTACATGATCATCTCTATGCCGCGTTGAATCATATCCCCAAAGGTGAAGACGTCCATGCTAACTGGATTTAAAAGTTTTTTCATCACAACACACTATTAGACCAATCAAAATTTAACTGCTCTCTGGCGAAGTTCAGACGAGCAAGTCTGTGAGCATCCGTCAAATATATTTTCTTGGCGTAATGCCTGTAGTGCAACCCCATGTAATATAGATGTTTCCTTATTGTTTGGGCACTCACATCGAACATCTTCGCAAAATGTTTTGTTGGTTGAAATTGATTCCAAAATTTAAATTTTGGAATCAATTTCAACAGACCGGACACATCCTACAAGCCAATCAAGTAGTTAACTAATACAATGGCAATCTCCTTAATCCATTAATTATTATATATAAAAATGAATCGCAAAATGTGTTGCTAAGCGGAAAACTCGAGAACGGTTGGACCGATTTCGCTAATTTTTTTTTTAAAATGTTCCTTGAAGCACGAGGATGGTTCTTACGGAGAGAAAAATTCTAAAAAAAAAAAAATTTAAATTTCCTGAAAAAGTCTAAAAACAACACTTTTCTATACTCCCATATAAAAGATTTGTGATAATACTTAAAAGTCAATTTGAACTTTAATACCATACGATAAATTTTGTGGTAGGCGATACGAAGTTCGCCGGGTCAGCTAGTTACTTATAAGTAAGAAAAACAATAAAATGTAAATACAAAATAAATTTGATTTTAAAAACAATTATGGGGCAGCAACGATCAGTCAAACTACGGAGATCTTCGAATAAAACAACGTAGACTAATTTGAACTACGTTTAATATCGCGGTTTACAATATTTTTTAATTTTATACAAGAGAGATGTTCGGAGCGTTTACGTTTAATTTCGAAATTATATTTTTCTAGTCACCGTCTAAATGAATTTATATAAAAAAAGAATCCGAATCGATGGCTTCAGCGCCACACAGTGGACAACGGTGGCAACCATTTAAAACTTCACGTGTAGCCCCACCATCTGCACACTAGATGGGGTTGCTTGCTAAGCCGCGACATACCCCCCGCCTTGGTAACACCGGCTTCCAACATCAGGCTTCATCGTTGGATGGCTGCAGCGGCAAAGGGCAAATTTTCGAAAACGCCCTCCTCGTCGTTCCGGTTGCGGTACGGATGTCGGCCACACGTGTAACACCATCAGTCCCCGGGTAAATGCGAGTTATGCGTCCCAGACGCCATTTAAGTGATGGTAAATTTTCATCTTTGATGAGGACGAGACGATCAATGGTTAAATCGTCATGATGAGTTTTCCACTTGGTTCTCTGTTGAAGTTCTCCGATGTATTCTCTGGACCACCTCCGCCAGAACTGCTGCCGCAACTGCTCTATACGGCGGTACCGGTTCATCGTCAGACCTGTAGCATCAGAAATGGTCTCGTATGGCAGCGAAGTTAACGGTCGGCCCGTGAGGAAGTGACCAGGAGTGAGGGGAGTGAAATCGGTAGGATCGGTGGATAAGGGTGACAGTGGACGAGAGTTTAAAACGGCTTCGATTTGAATTAAAACCGTATTCATTTCCTCGTATGTTAATTTGGCGTTACCAACAATACGTTTAAGGTGATGTTTGCAAGACCTTACACCACTCTCCCACAGACCTCCAAAATGCGGCGCATACGGTGGAATAAAATGAAAGTCAATACCCTCACATGAGGCGTAATCGTTTATTTGTTGTGAATTATCATGAATTAAATTTCGAATTTCTTTTTCAGCACCAACAAAATTTCTACCATTGTCGGAATAAATAGCTACTGGTTTTCCGCGTCTACCACTGAAACGTTTTAAAGCTAAAATATAGTCGTCCGTCGAAAGGCTCGTGACTAGTTCGATATGTACAGCTTAATTTAGTTATGAAACAGACAAATAAACAAATATACGATTTTATTTGCCTAGCACCTCTTCCTTTACGATTCATAATCATAATAGGTCCAGCATAATCAACACCGGTCCGCTCAAACGGAAATCCCGCATCCAGACGTTCAGATGGTAAATTTCCCATTATAGGCTTTGGTATCTTATTGTTAAATCGAGAACAGGTAATACATTGACGCACGATTTTTCTCACAAGACCTCTTGCACTTAATATCCACCATGTCTCGCGCAGGGTGTGTAAAATAAGTTGAGGTCCTGCATGAAGCAGCCTCTTGTGCTCATGATTGACCAACAAATTAGACATCCAGTGTCGACTGCACATTAAAAACGGATGTTTTTTATTAAAATCGAAATTAGATGCGTTTCGAAGTCGACCACCAACACGAATTAATTTTTTATCGTCTAAAAACACGTTTAATCCAGATACACGATTTAATTCTTTATTATTACCTGTGTAACTTCTTTCATTCAGCAAATTATCATAAATCGTCGGAAAGGATTGCATTTGTGCAAAACGAATCAACGTATACTGCGCTTCCTCTAGTTCGAACACTGATAACGAGCCGGTGTGTTTTGTTTTGTATCTATTAGCCTCGCCCCCTCGTACGTTGTTTATGAATTGAAGTACGTAGGCCCATACGCGTTTAAGTTTTGTGAAAGACGAGTATTTATTAAATTGAATAAAATTTAAGTTTTCGAAACTGCTAAAATTATGTACTACATTTGATTTTAAGTCAGACAAATTTTCTAAATTAATTATATTATTATTTAACGAATTAAAATTATTATGACATTGCAAGTAAGACGGGCCGTTCCACCAAAGTTCACAATTAATCAAAGAATCAAAGGCTAATCCTCTAGACAATAAATCGGCTGGGTTGTTCTCGCTCGACACATGCAACCACTCGGAGTCACCTGTCAGCTCGTTTAACTCAGTTACGCGATTTTGTACGAACGGCTTTAAGAGATGTGGTGACATCTTAACCCAACCGATGACGATGGTCGAATCAGTCCAAAAGATGACCCTTGAAAATGTTAAACGAATAACGTCGATTATTTTTTTATAAAGTTTTGCGCCTAATAAAGCACCACAAAGTTCTAACCTCGGGATACTTATAGACTTTAAGGGAGCAACTTTAGTTTTTGCGCGTAATAATTTTACGACGATTTTAGAATCATTGTTATACGTACGTACATAAGCACAAGCGCCGTATGCACTTTGTGACGCGTCGGTAAATATGTGCAGTTCTTTGTATTGCGTGTAGTCGCTCATTACGTAACGAGGAATTTTTAATTCATTTAAACGTTTTAAAACTAACATAAATCGTATGAATCGTAAAAGTATAGAAAAAATGTCATTTTGAAGAGCCGGTCCCGGGTACTGAATATCATTAAGTGACTTAGAAGAAGTAGTTGTAGCACTCGCGTCGAAGACCACACGAAGCTTAGTGGTTGAACTGTACATACATTACAACCTATACAGTCCACTGCTGGACATAGGCCTCCACAAGTTTACGCCAAAAATAACGTGAACTCATGTGTTTTGCCATAGTCACCACGCTGGGCAGGCGGGTTGGTGACCGCAGTACTGGCTTTGTCGCACCGAAGACGCTGCTGCCCGTCTTCGGCCTGTGTATTTCAAAGCCAGCAGTTGGATGGTTATCCCGCCATCGGTCGGCTTCTTAAGTTCCAAGGTGGTTGTGGAACCTTGTTATCCCTTAGTCGCCTCTTACGACACCCACGGGAAGAGAAGGGGTGGCTAAATTCTTTAGTGCCGTAGCCACACAGCACACTGAACTTGTTGAACTGAACTGAACTGAAGGTTGAACTGTGCTCTTTAAAAACACCGTGATGCGGCAAGAAAAAGTTAGGATATTCAACCTTATTCACACGTGTCATATGGCCTAACGATTCGTATTCGTTTATAAAGTCACGATACATACGTTTATATTCTGGTGTGCGCTCAAGTTTACGTTCTAATGCGAAAAACCTATTTTTTGCTAAATTATACGAATCACCTAAAACATCTGATGATTGTTTCAAAGGAATGCGTACTGAAAACCTACCATCGATGTCTCGTTTAGTCGTATTTTTAAATAGATCCTCGCATATACGCTCATCAGCAGTAAGAATGTTACTGGACTGAGATACGTTTTCTATTTCCCAGAAACGTTTTAAATTGTCGTCTAAAGTTTGATTGAAATTACAATAAACTTGATCGGTTTCACTGTCTTTTAATTGCGACGTATAAAGCGGGCCACACAATAACCATCCTAATTTAGAATTTTGGAGGTAAGGTCCCTTTTCTAATCGAATTCTATTATCGTTTAGCAATAATTCCCAGAATAAATCAGCACCGATTAGTAAATCGATACCCGAGGAAATATTAAATGATGGATCCGCAAGACGAATATTATTAGGAATACGTATAAATTTATTATCAATGTTTGTTGTAGGCAAACTAGACGTAATGTGCTGCAAAATGTAGCACCGAATTTTTGTACTATAATCGTTTATCTTAGAACGTATAATTATTTCGCACAATTTATTCGATTGCGTTTTAGACATACCAACGCCCGATATACGTATAGTGGACTGTATAGGTTTCGTATTCAAACGTTTAAATAATTTTTCTGAAATAAAACTATGTTGACTGCCGTTATCCAAAAGCGCGCGAGCTGTAAAAATTTCATTATTCCGATCTATTATATCTACCAACGCAGTGCATAGCAAAACCGGTTGTAATGTACTTCGCGGCCGCGCGTGGCAAGTAGCTACGCTATGAAGCGCGGTCGACCGGCCGGCCGCTTCACGAGTCTCGTTTAAATCAGCTGATCGGCCGCTTTGCGTATATTCGAATTTATTCAAATTATTATTAATATGTAATAAAGTATTATGTTTGTTCCGACATTGCTTGCACGGTCCGAACATACATTCCGTTGCAGAATGACCTGAACAACGTAAACAATTACTGCATAGTTTGTTATCTTCAACGAATTTTAGCCTATCTATAACAGACAAATTTAAAAATTTATAGCACGTATAGAGTAGATGATTACCATTGCACAAGAAACAACTATTATTGTCTGGAGAAATTCGTTTATTAGAACTAAATGACTTCTTAGAATTATTTTTATTACAATTAGTAGACGTGTAAGTATGCCCTATGACATGGCCTTTTGATTGGTAATGCTTATTTTCGCTTATAACGTGAGGCTTACATTGAGGCAACTTATTTTGACTAGAACTAATCATCTCGAGGGTATTCGATTTATTTCTTAAGAATGTCAGTAAATCATCTAATTTTAGTCGTTTATTCGAATCAGTTAAAATTGAACCCTTATAATTCTCCCATTCCCGCTCAGTAGATTCGTCTAATTTAGATACAACTAAGTATATAATTATTGTATCCCAATGTTCAGTAGGTTCGTTTAATGATTTTAAAGCACGCAGGTTTCTGAGTGTAGTATCTATTAACCTACGAATCTGCAAGTGGGATTCCTGCTTGAGCGGAGTGATAGAAAATAATGATTTCAAGTGGTTCTGTATAAGAAGTCGCGTATTATGAAATCTACTATGAAGTAGATCCCAGGCATGCACGTAATTATCCGCTGTAAATTCCAAAGCGCTTATAACTTGTAACGCACAACCGCTCAGCGAAGCCTTTAAATAATGAAATTTCTGAATTTCGTCTAAGTCTGAACGGTTGTGTATCATAGTAATATACGAATTTCTATATTCTAGCCACTGATCAAACGAACCATCAAAGGAGGGTAATTTTATGTCCGGCAGCTTAACATTAGATTGCACTGACGATTTACTGCTACATTTTAGGCTTTCAACGGAATTTTCGACTATACTTTCAGCTGTAGCTAGAACGTTAAAATATAATGATTCGAAAGATTCTACATACTCAAAGTTTGCTGTATATTCCGACTCGGGTAAAATTAGCTCAATTTGATTTTGAATGTTGTTAAAAGTATTAAAATGATCTTGAGCTGTTTGCATTCTTAATTTAACTTCTTTAACTTGAACTTGAGATATAGAATTACAAGGCAATGAATCTAAATATTTTTTAAATTGTGTTAAACGACCTTTCAAATTACCTCGCTGTTTTTTAAGTTCGGAAATATCTTTTAGTTGTTTTCTCAAGGGGGAAGCTGCGGAAGGCACTAATAATTTATCTTCAGTGGACATTTTAGAGGCCTACGCGTAAGAATAATGTAAGGTACTCACGGTTATACGAAGACTTTGAATCAGCACAAATCGCAAAGAAACGTCACTAACCTGAAATGTAAATGATACGATTTTTAATTCAAACGTTTACGGGAAAGGAGTAGAAAGGAAATAAGACCTGACCGTTGACTGAAGAAGTAGCTGCGTCGAATTTTCCTTGACGAATAGCAGTCGGTGCGAAGTCCAATTTCTTGGTAAATACGGCTCGAAGACCAAATTATGGGGCAGCAACGATCAGTCAAACTACGGAGATCTTCGAATAAAACAACGTAGACTAATTTGAACTACGTGTAATATCGCGGTTTACAATATTTTTTAATTTTATACAAGAGAGATGTTCGGAGCGTTTACGTTTAATTTCGAAATTATATTTTTCTAGTCACCGTCTAAATGAATTTATATAAAAAAAGAATCCGAATCGATGGCTTCAGCGCCACACAGTGGACAACGGTGGCAACCATTTAAAACTTCACGTGTAGCCCCACCATCTGCACACTAGATGGGGTTGCTTGCTAAGCCGCGACAAATTCATCTATACTTATTATAAAAATAAGTCCCCCGGCCGCGTCTTTCTGTCCTCCTGTCTGTCCTCCTGTCTGTCCTCCTGTCTGTCTGAACGCGATAAACTCGAAAACTACTGAACGGATTTTTATACGGTTTTCAACAATAGAAAGAGTAATTCTTGAGGAAGGTTTAGGTATATAATTTATTATGCTTTTATGTAAATTAGTTGAAATACGGCGACAAATGTTGAAGAGGTCGCAAAAAATCTCGCCAAATGGGAACTTTCCACGCGAACGCCGCGTAAACTAGCAAAGATACAGTTAAGTAATGTACTAGAGAATTCAAAATCTATAAAAATGCTACAAAAAAGTCCGCGATAGCATATCTCTATCTCTTACGGTTGACTTACAATAACCACTTTTATGTTAACATTTTTAATTAAAAACATTACGTTATTTTCAAAGCTATTTTCTTTAGTTCGGTATTAATCCTTATCCAAATGAATATGTTAGTTAGCTTAGTCATTTAATGCAGATTAAAATTGCTCTTTACACTAAATCAATCAGATGAATAGTTTTTGAGATATCGTTGTTAGAAGTAATTAGTAGCGAAACATTTTTAATGCTTGGCGAGCATTGAGATGCCTACGGCGAGTCCATCCCCTCTGCCCCGCATCGCTCGACCGCCTGCTCAAGCTATATAAACCGGGCGATGTAGCGCGCGATCCGCCATAGTAAACAGACTTTGGTAGCAACTGAACGCATTGCGTATATCGACTGTCATCGGCTTACTACGGGTATTGCTGTTCGGCATTAAATCTTGCTATTGGTTCCTATTATTATGCTATTGTTAGTTTTAATTAATTATTTTCATACTTAGTAGGTGGTGTAAGAAACCTTTCAGTTTACTTTCTTCTTTTCGTTTGGTTATTTCGTTACTTTTTAAATAACCAAGTACCTTACTTTTCCGTACTTGGTTGCTATAAATAGATTTTTGTAAATAATTTTCGTGAGTCTATTTAAGTTCATGTATATTCCTTAATTAATTATTTTCATACTTAGTAGGTGGTGTAAGAAACCTTTCAGTTTACTTTCTTCTTTTCGTTTGGTTCTTTCGTTACTTTTTAAATAACCAAGTACTTTACTTTTCCGTACTTAGTTGTTATAAATAGATTTTTGTAAATAATTTTCGTGAGTCTATTTAAGTTCATGTATATTACTTTTTTGTTACTTGGGTGTTGTAGGGAAGTTGTTGTAAATAAATATTATTTAGATTCATTAAACTGTTTCTATTAAGTACCTCTTTATTCAATTTCTTATTAAACTTAGGTAGATAATCATGCCGAGAAGAAGGCCAAATATAGGACGCAGTACGTCTGCTGCTAAAAGACTTCGTTTGAATCGGAATAGTGAAAATAATGAAGAGAGAGAACTGCGTTTATCATTGGACCGTGAAAGACATATTTCGCAAAGACTGCGAGAGTCTTCTGCGGAACGTAACGCACGTTTGTCGTTGGATCGTGAAAGACATGTTTCACAAAGACTGCGCGAATCCTCTGCTGAACGTAACGTACGTTTGTCGTTGGACCGTGAAAGGTATGTTTCGCAAAGACTGCGTGAATCCTCGGCAGAACGTGATTTACGTTTGTCGTTGGATCGTGAAAGACATGTTTCACAAAAACTGCGTGAATCCTCTGCTGAACGTAACGTACGTTTGTCGTTGGACCGTGAAAGACATGTTTTACAAAGACTGCGCGAATCCTCTGCTGAACGTAACGTACGTTTGTCGTTGGATCGTGAAAGGTATGTTTCGCAAAGACTGCGCGAATCCTCGGCGGAACGTGATGTACGTTTGTCGTTAGATCGTGAAAGACATGTTTCACAAAGACTGCGTGAATCCTCTGCTGAACGTAACGTACGTTTGTCGTTGGACCGTGAAAGACATGTTTCACAAAGACTGCGCGAATCCTCTGCTGAACGTAACGTACGTTTGTCGTTGGACCGTGAAAGGTATGTTTCGCAAAGACTGTGGGAATCCTCGGCGGAACGTGATTTACGTTTGTCGTTGGATCGCGAAAGACATGTTTCTCAGAGGCTACGCGAATCCTCTGCTGAACGTAACCTACGTTTATCTTTAGATCGTGATAGACACAATGCTTTAATGGAAACTGAAACATCTGAGAGAAGACAACTCCGACTACAAAACGATCGTATTCGGCACATAAATTTTAGGAATAATATGCCAACTAATGGAACACAAAATAATAATAGATGGTCCAATAAAGAGTACTCGGCAATGAATTACAGTACAACAATTGATTATCAAAATTATCGTATCGTTTGTATAGGTTCTCCTTCCATTGTTTGTCAATACTGTTCGGCACTGAGATGGAAAGATGAGTCAAAAGGTTTATGTTGTTCAAATGGTAAGGTAAAATTAGATGAAATAGGTGCTCCACCTGAACCTTTAAATTCTCTACTTGATGAAAGTCATCCAAAGCATACAGAATTTATGCGTCATATTCGGCGGTATAATAATGCGTTCCAGATGACTTCATTCAAAAGTCAACGAGTAGTTGAAAACGGCTTCATGCCAACATTTAAAGTCCAGGGCCAGGTTTACCACCTTGCAGGTAGTCTTCTTCCACAAGTTCCTGACGACCATAAGTTTTTGCAGATATATTTTATTTCCGATCCTGAAGTTCAAGCAACGACTCGATGTAATATTAGTAATAGTAATTCAAGAACACCACTTGATAACTCTATAGTCAGGTCATTGCAAAACATGTTGCATTTGCATAATAGATACGTACAATCTTTTAAAACTGCAATGGAAAGTATCTCTCTCGATGTCCCAGATTACAATGTAGTAATTCATGCCAGCAGGGTACCTGACGGTGAACACCGTGGACGGTATAATGCTCCTTCTACCAGTGAAGTAGCAGTTGTCATTGCTGGACAACAATTTGACAAAAGGGATATCGTTCTTCGAAGCCGCGACGAAAATCTCCACAAAATTTCCGAACTACATCGTTCATATGACAGTCTTCAATATCCATTGATGTTTTGTCGAGGTGAAGACGGATACACAATTGATATTCCCCAAGTTAATCCTTCTACAGGAGACAGAGTACAGAAGAAAGTTTCATGTATGAATTATTATTGCTATCGTTTAATGGAACGCCATAATCATTATAATGTTTTACTAAGGTACGGAATGTTACTGAATCAATATGTTGTAGATCAGTATGCTAAACTAGAATCAGAACGTTTAGCTTTTATACGAAATAACCAAACACAATTACGCGCAGAAAATTATATACACTTACAGGATGCTTTACATTCTAATGAACACACGACAAACAATATTGGGCAGCTGGTAATATTACCGTCATCTTTTACTGGCGGACCAAGATACTTACACGAAAAAACTCAAGATGCCATGACCTATGTCAGGAATTACGGGAAACCTGACCTCTTCATTACTATGACCTGTAATCCTAATTGGAAAGAAATAAAAGATAATCTGCATTCCACCGCAACACCTCAAGACCGATATGACATTTTAAATCGTGTGTTTCATTTAAAAGTACAAAAACTATTACACTTAATAAATAACGTAAACGTATTTGGTCCGACACGCTGTCACATGTATACGGTGGAGTGGCAAAAACGTGGGCTGCCACATATACATTTGCTTTTGTGGCTGACAAATAAAATCAGGCCCGACCAAATTGACACAGTTATAACGGCAGAATTACCAGACCAAGACGAAGACCCAACATTGTATGACATCGTGGTAAGGAACATGATTCACGGACCCTGTGGAGCTTTAAACCCTAACTCGCCATGCATGCATGAGAGAAAATGTTCAAAAAAATTCCCAAAACCATATCAGAGTCAAACTTCAACTGGTGATGATGGCTATCCAAAGTATAGAAGATTATCACCAGAGGAAGGAGGACGCAAGGCTGCTATTCGTAATTACGAAATTGATAACAGATGGGTAGTGCCTTACAATAAACTATTATTAAAAATTTTCGAGGCGCATGTTAATGTAGAACTTTGCAGTTCCGTGAAATCAATAAAATATGTCACTAAATACATCAATAAAGGAAGTGACCAGGCTACGTTTAGTTTACATTCTACAAATGAAGTAGAACAATTTCAATCTGGCCGCTACATTTGTAGTTCTGAAGCACTATGGCGGATTATGTCCTTCAATATTCATGAAAGAGCACCAACTGTCACACACCTCGCTGTTCATTTAGAAAACGGACAGCGGGTGTATTTCACTGAAAATAATGTAAATGACATTGTGAATAATCCAAGAGATACTACTTTAACAGCGTTTTTCAAACTATGTGCAGAGGACGACTTCGCAAAAACTCTGACCTACGACAAGGTGCCTGCCTATTATACCTGGAATCAAAATACGAAAAAATTCCAACGACGAAAGCAGGGGGCGGTAGTTTTTGGGTACCCTGGCGTGAGAAAAACTGATGCTCTTGGAAGGGTGTACGTGGTACACCCTAATAATGCAGAATGTTTTCATTTGCGGTTGTTACTCCACGTTATAAAAGGCCCTACTTCGTTTAGAAGTCTCCGCACTTTTGAAGGTGTAACTTACGACACATTCCAAGGGGCTTGCAAAGCTATGGGCCTCCTCGAAGATGACAGTCACTGGGAGAGTACGCTCTCTGAAGCAGCCATATGCTGTTCACCAAAATCACTTAGGTGCCTTTTTGCCATTATGATATCGTTCTGCCAAATCACGGACCCGCATCTTCTTTGGCAAAACTATCAGGAAAGTATGTCCGAAGATATACTGCAACGCAGACGACAAGAACTGTCATCAGATGATTTAGAGTACGACCAAAATATTTTTGATGAAGCTTTAAATGAATTAAATAAAGAGGTCGAATCTCTATCAGGTAAAAGTATAAAAGATTTTGGTTTTAACTTGCCGTTAAATTCAAATCTTTATGCAATGAACAACATCGAGGATTTACGAGACTGACTATGATTACACCCAACTCTTACAGACAATTCAAGATGAACATCGCTTAAATCCAGAACAAAAAATTGTTTACGACCAAATATTGTCATCAGTTAATAGTAATGAAGGGAAAATGTTCTTTCTAGATGCACCCGGGGGCACGGGTAAAACATTTATAATTAATTTATTATTAGCAAAAGTAAGGTCTGACAGAAAAATTGCTCTTGCCGTGGCGTCGTCCGGTATTGCAGCCACACTTTTGAAAGGCGGGCGAACTGCACATTCCACTTTCAAACTACCTTTAAAAATTTGCAGTGACGACGTCTCTAGCGTTTGTAACATCTCAAAACAGAGTAAAACAGGTAAATTAATGCAGGATTGTAGCTTGATTATTTGGGACGAAGCTTCCATGTCCCATAAAGCATCAGTTGAGGCATTAGACAGGACAGTGCGCGATTTACGCAACAGAAATTGCCCAATGGGTGGCTGCACCGTTTTGTTTTCTGGAGACTTTCGTCAAATTTTGCCAGTCATAGCAAGGGGGACTAGAGCTGACGAAGTCAATGCATCACTCAAAAGATCTTATCTTTGGCCACATATTACAAAATGTGAACTTAATACAAATATGAGAATTTTGTCCTCCAGTGAAGACAATAAACAATTTTCAAATAACTTACTTCAAATAGGTAATGGTGCATTTCAATCCGGAAATGTTAAAATCAATCTTAGTAACCTATGTGCTTTGGTTCAAAATGTGGAAGAATTGGTTGAGACCGTATATCCCGATATTACTAATATAACTACAAAGACTTTATGCTGGTTTAAGGAAAGGGCTATATTGGCACCTACTAATGAACAGGTTGATAAAATTAATCATTTAATTATTTCCAAGTTTGAAGCACCATCACAGATATACTATTCAGTTGATACAGTTTTGGATACCGCAGAGGCAGTACATTATCCAACTGAATTTTTGAATTCTTTAGTTCCTCCCGGAATTCCTCCACACAAGTTAATATTAAAAGTGGGTTCACCAGTGATATTACTTAGAAATTTAAATCCCCCAAAATTGTGTAATGGCACGAGACTCAAAATAGTTAAATTTGGCTGTGGTACTGGTGATACTGTTTTAATTCCCAGAATACCGATGATTCCCTCCGAATTACCCTTCCAATTCAAAAGACTGCAATTTCCAATCAAATTAGCCTTTGGTATTACTATTAATAAGGCACAAGGCCAAACTTTAAAAGTTGCAGGAATAGATTTAACTGATCAATGTTTTTCTCACGGCCAGTTATATGTTGCCCTTTCAAGGGTGACATGTAAAAATAATCTGTTTGTGTTTACTAACAATCCGTCAGAAGTAATGAACGTTGTGTATAAGGAAATATTTCAATAGAAATATTCCTTATACACAACGTTTCAAGTAAAAAGTATTCACTTTTAAATATCCGGTGCCTACCTTACAGCTTCATCATCAACAATGTGTAGATATCTTTGTCATCACATATACTTCTTTATCTATACCTAAAACACTGGATGTGTCTATAATATGCGAGGAGTTATTTCAATTACTCTAGGCTCCCATCACCACATCCTGACCTGGTTACTATAGGACCAGCTGCAATGTTTACTCTTTCAAACATAATAAGAATTATCCAAGTCGATACACTGGCCTCGAAGTAATAGGGAAACATAGTCATTATTGGGGAGTTTCGACGATGATATGATATACCTAATCATCGTATTTTTAAAAACAGACAAACAAGTTACACATAAAAATACCAAAATCGTCATAGGTTTGCCTATAATATTTAAGAAGTTCCTGCGATTTCACCAGGATCCCATCATCAGATCCTAACTGGACAATGGGACCACCTGCATACGCACCATATATTAAAAAACATCCCTACGAATTGAGAACCTCCTCCATTTTTGAAGTCCGAAATCCACACGGGCGAAGCTGCGGGCGGAAGCTATCTATATAAATAAAAATGAATGTTGTTAAGCGCATAACTCGAGAATGGCTCGGCTAATTTATTTTTTTGTATGTTCCTTAAGGCCCACGGAAGGTGTTAATACAAAAAAAAATTTACTATTGACAGAACGAAGTCTGTCCGGGCAGCTAGTTAAAAATAAAAATAGATTTATGGCGTGAGAAATCGTCAAAAACTTACTATAAGTATATTAATTTTATAAAAATGTATAAAATATTTTAAATTATAACAAAATCATTACAAATGTAGATATATGGCATCGATAACTTTACTTATGAAGAATTAATTGTTTTATTTAAAATACAAAATCTCGCTTCTTTTATTACGGACTTGCATTTACCGGCACAATATACTTCTTATTTTTCTTTTATTAGCGCTTTTAGTCGCTATCTCAAAGTCAAAAGACAACTTACACACAATCCATCTTTACATTGGTTTTCTTCAGAATATCAATCTGTATTCATTCCTATTTTACCTACATTATAGATAGCACTCTTCATATTAATACCCAACCCCATAAACTCTCATTTTGTACGTCATCGGCACTTCTTTTAAATTTTCTCTGCTACTGTAGCACATGTTATGAAATCAGAAATTAATAATAATAATAATAATAATAATAATCTTTATTGCACACCATTAAAAGATACAAACAAAAGTAGTACAATTTGAGGAAGATGTACAAGGGCGGGCAGTCTTATCGCTAAAAGAGCGATTTCTTCCAGACAACCTTTGGATATAGGACAGGGCATAGAGAAGCGGTTAGGAAGTGTACAAATAATTGTTATAGGAATTAGAATAACATATATATATATATATATATATATATATATATATATATATATATATATATATATATATATATATATACTAAAAAACATATTGAATTACATATTGATAAAATATGAAAAATATTTAACGATTTTACGGATATAATAATAAAAAATATGAACTGGTTATTAAAATAAAAAATCATTAGTGCAATTAAAAAAGGAAAAAAAAATAGATCTGAAGACCGAAATTTGAACCATGGTATTATCGGTCGATCCCGACCCATTTTCCACTTGAGCTATTACAACTTTATTGACAATTGCGTAATTTACCTTCGTATTCTAACGATATTGTAGCAATTTTTTCAATGCCTAAAAACAGGGATAAAACGACATTTTCTAAAAATGAATCCTAGCCCTATCGATTTATCGCTCCCGAAATACCCGACATACCAAATTTCATGAAAATCGTTGGAGCCGTTACCGAGGTTCAGATCTTATATATTAAGAATTGCTCGTTTAATCTAATACATAAAATTCTCGTGAAATTTTGGGTGCATATTGGGTAGGTCTGAGAACCGAACAACATCTATTTTTCATCCCCCTGAGTAATAAGGGGGGGACGATTGAGAGGGTTAATAACATATATGGCAAAACAACGTTTGCGGTGTCAGCTAGTAGTATTAGATAAATGTCATCATGATAAGTCATTACTCGTGTTAAAAATGCTTTAGTTGTTGTATCCGGCAGTTAGTATTAATAATTCACTTTATCGAAGCTTGTTAGGGCTAAGAAAAATAGCATTGGACGGTTAAGCAGAAGTACCTTGGTAGAGTAACTTGAATATAAAGACAAAAAAAGCTAAAAAAGGGCATAAGATTTTTATTTCACGTGGAACTTGATCTATTACACCTACAGAATACTACATGGGGCCCAGTTGAAGGAACGTAATGTAAAATTCCTGAAAGTTAATTTTACATGTGATATAAAATCATTGTTTCCTGTAAATGTTGTTGAAGTTAAAATTGTGGAAGTGTGGGCTTGGCTAGTTTTAAGAATTACCTTCGCAATTATGATATATTTTTGCATACATTTTAGAAGGTACTACGATCATATATCTCTGCAACAATAGACAAAGCGTAGAATCAAAAAATATTAGTAGAGATACTAATTGAGTAGATCGGTTGGGAACTTGGGAACAGGTGTTAATAACCTTTGTTCATATTATAATTTCGCAGGTGGAACGGGCATTACGCCAATGTTACAACTCATTAGACAGATTTGTAAGGATGCTAGTGATTCCACGGAAATGAGACTGATATTTGCGAACCAGACCGAACAAGATATTCTATTAAGAGATGAACTCGAGAAGTATCAAAGTGAGCACCCTGAAAATTTCAAGCTATGGTACACGATCGATAGAGCAAATGAAGGTAATTTACTTAATTTTAGTAGTTTACATTATTCAAGATTCATTAAAAGGTAGTTTCAAAAGTAAGAAACAAAATTAATATTTTTGGACACAATGGCTGTATTACATACATTTCAACACAACTTTTTGTAGTAAACGGTTACATTTCTTATATTTTTGCATTTTATTGACAATCACTGTTGATGTTTTAATTTTTAATTAGATTTTAAATAAATGCTTTGTAATTAAATTCCTCAGAAATGAGAACAAACAACTTTAGATTAAATTAAGCTTAAAAAAGTAATAATTTTCATATTCTAGGATGGAAGTACAGTGTTGGTTTCATCAATGATGAAATGATCAAAGAGCACCTATTTCCCCCCGGGGATGACGTCATCGTGCTCATGTGCGGACCCCCACCTATGATAAACTTCGCCTGTAACCCGGCCTTAGAAAAACTAGGCTATCCAGAAAACTTGCGTTTTGCTTATTAAGTTAAAAAAAATTCTAGTGAAATATTTTTATTTTACTACATGCGTTATTTGAATGTGAAACTTGAATATAATCGTAGTTTGTTAAGGACAATAAATGTTTCTACATCAATCATGAATAATTTTATTCAATTAATATTCCATTTCTTGACCTATAGATAAAAGAGACCGACTTTAAAGTCTGTAACGGCTATATACATTTATGCTTTATTATACACACATTAAGGAAATTACATACTAATAATTATGTCCCAGAGGAACTAATTTTGAACTTACAACATCGGTTGTAGACAAACTGTACATTATTTAAATTAAATCGCTAGCGACAGCCATCGGAATAGATATTCTGTATCATGGCGGCAAATTTAGAGAAACTATCCGCTGATATTTTGGATAAGGATTTCAGAAACATTTTTAGGCCGGTTTTTTTAATTCAAGCTGCACTCGGTAGTCTCAGAGTAGACATTAAACACGGTTTCGCTACACCAACCACAACATTGTATAATTGTTATTCAATTTTTGTTTGTTTAGTAAATATATCAGCCCATATATGTTTACTTTTTCTGTGCGAGTGTACAAATTTTTTGTTTATAAGCGATTTTACGTTAAAATTATTTGTTATGTACCTTAACGTCGTTGATACAATTTCGTTCTTTTATGAAAAATTTAGCAGCTCAGGTGCTGAGCAAAGCGACTTTTATGTGAAGCTGCAAAAAATAGATCGAGTTTTTTACATGAAGTCCACTAAACAAGTTAATTGTAATCTTTCAAAGTTAAGCACCTTTATTTCTGTCAGTATCATTGCAATGGTTATCATTTGGACAGGGTTTCATAATAAATATCTATTTAAAGAATTATGTCCATTTGGTATTTTCATAAGTTTTTCAAGTATGTTAAATTATTGCAACGTCGAAGTAATGCTTTTTATTCTGACATTTATATTAATTCGAGTCTACCACATTGAAAACAAATTGAAGGAAATAAAGAGTATGATTGAGAGTGATTTCAAATCGGACGATATGCAACAACATTCATCTAAGGAAACTGTAAACGTCAATTTGGATTTTAATCTGAAAAACTTAATATCGGGTATTCGTGCTGTTTTAACAGTCGTCTCAGAGTTTGAACGTCTATTCCAATTCAGGGTAAAGAGTAACTAATCGCTTAAATACTAAAACTATGTTATGTAATTATTTATAATTGACATTATTTATCTCTTGCAGATATTTTATTTTACATATCAAGTGATAATGTGGATGCTTCTGGTGGTCACATTAACAATAGTTTTAGTTAAACATCAAGCAAGTATTTTTGTTCAAATGGTAAGTATTTTTTTTTTTTTTCGTGAAACGCATTTTTGAACAATGATAGTAAATAAAGTTTTTTTTTAACTGAAGGCCTGTTTCACCACTTTCTGATTAAGTTAATCACGCACATAAGTTAATAATAGGCTGTGTCAGGAGAAGGTAAAACCTTACAGGCTAAACACAGTAACAACCTTAATGGCCTACCTTATGATTTATTTCATCTTTTCTAATAAACTACAACTTGTGGTTTCGCAGGTTGCGAAAGTATTTCTATACTTGATAGATGTTTGGACTTTAATATTGAAAAAAAAGTGTCATAAACTTTTTCTATTTGAAAGTTATCAGAAACTGGTGAAACAGGCTTTGAATATATTAAAAAATTCAAAGTGACTTTCAGACCTTATATTATTAAAATAAAATTAAATAAACAAACAGAACAAAAATTATGAATAATAAATTACTAAACAACATGACGTTTTAGAAAGATATTCTATTTTGTATGATACTAATAGAAATTAATTTTATGTTACAGAAAATCACACACAAGGAATTTTATGTAGTAGTGCTATTGGTATTTTTATTATATTTTATAACGTTAATTCTGGTCTGCATTGTAGCCGATTTAATTGCATCAAAACTCGACAATTCAAAAAAAGTGTGTATCGACATTATTCATCGTTCATTTAGTAACAATGTTAATGGTAAGTTTAAGTGTATAGAAACAGCACACTACCAAAAATAATTACCTATAATTTTTTTTAGTATACAGGTATGTAATGTACTTCGAATCTTGAGAATCTTCCTAATACTATAGCTTCGATTAATTCACATTTGGCTACCGTCTCCGAATGGTGTAAGCAATATGGTCTTACGGTTAACCCATCAAAAAGTTAAGTAACCCTGATCGGTAGCTAGAAAATTACTGCAAAAATTAACTACACAAATTTGCCTCTTATTTCTTTTGATGACGTTTAACCTTTACCCTTTTTTAACTTTTCTGGATAAAGTGAAGAACCTTGGTATTTATTTCGATCAGACATTATCCTGGACTCACTAAATTATCGAAGTTAGCAGGAAAATGTTTAGTGCCGCAGGATTATTGAGACGTTTACGTAACTTTCTCCCAATTCCGACTAAAATTGCGCTTGCAAATTCACTCATGCTTTCGATTTTGGACTACCCTGACGTATGCTATATCAACCTCACTGAAAATCAGTTACATAAACTTGAGCGACTTCAAAATGTTGCGATTCGGATCATATTTGGCTTGCGTAAATATGACCACATTTCAGAATTTCGTGAAAAGCTCAGCTGGTTACCCATTCGTCTTCGCCGGAATTCTCATATATTGTCTCTTCTGTAATGTGTACTATTTCATCCGTCAACAACTGTTTACCTAAAGGATACGTTCGAATTCCTTGGTTCATGTAATGAAATTTTAAGGTCATCAGAAAACCTTAAGCTGCAAATACCTCTTCACAGAACAAACTTTTATAAAAACTTTTTTGCTGTGCAAGCTGTTTTGCTATGGAACGACCTGCCTGTGCCCATAAGACGGGCTCAAAATTTGTTTATATTTAAGAAGCATTTGAAAGCATATTACCTTAGTCTATAAATTTTTTTAAACTCACTACATTCAATTGATAAAAGATCATTAAATTTGCCATGAAGCTATGTATTATAAGATTACTATATTTTATATTTGTATATGTAAATGTTTATATTTATTTATTTTTTATTGCGTACATATCTGTATAATGTATGTATATATATATATATATATATATATATATATATATATATATATATATATATATATATATATATATATATATATATATATATATATATATAATTGTTATATATTACATTATTTTTTACTTTTTTATATTTATATACCACCTGACCATCGGAAAAGCAACGTCCCTTTCATTATTAGGTTGTCTAGAAGAAATTGCTTTTTAGCAATAAGATCGCCTGGTTGTACAATTTGTTACTATAATTACTTATAGTGTAAATTTTGTTCTTTATTTAAATTTTATATACTATACATAAAATTATTTGCGAAATAGGGGAGTGCTACCGCCCCCTAGTGTTAGAGTCATAATTATAATGATAATATCACCTCATTATACATATATGAGATGAGTATCTCATACATGTATATGAGTTGATATTAAGTTATAAGAAAAAACAGAAACTAAAGGCAAAAATTAATAGGATACTACAGCACAATTTAAGCAACGATATTAATATGGAATTTGGTTTGGCTAAATTTAAAATGCTTCACATAAAACCAGGTAAGGTCGGCCGAGCCATTGTGCGGTTAATGATATCGATATATGCTATGGAACCAACCGAATAATATAAATACTTACGAAATAAACAGCTTAGAGGATTTTTTATGTATGTATATATATATATATATATATATATATATATATATATATATATATATATATATATATATATATATATATATATAAATTGGTTGGCAAAATACACGAACAAGCATACAGCTTACTGATAGTAAGCGATTAACGTAGCTTATAGACGTCTGTAACACCAGAAGCATCGCGAGCGCATTACCGACCCTATCCCCAACTACCCCCAGGAACTGTGGCCACCTTACTCACCAACAGGAATACAACACTGCTTAAAAATAATACTGTTTAGCTGTGATCATCTGCAAAAGGTCGAGATATACTACCTAGCCGTGCTGCTCCATATTTTGAGCAGGAAATATCCTGCTCTGCCCTACCTCAGGATTAGATCACACAGAAATCAAAAACACTTTAACAATAGATCTTAACAGACGAAATAATGCTCTTTGCAAAAGTCAATTAACAGGCTAACATCTCATTAAGTCCTTAAATACTTACTACGCTATCACAATCACTACTGGCTAAAAACCACGCGCTCGCTTCTTCCTAGATTGATCATCGCTCCTCGTTGTCCTCCTCGCTGGTGGCGACTTGAACTGGACCTGAAACAACAACTGTTGTTCTTTGGCCAGCTCCGCCACTTGGCACTTCAGGACTTTGACGTCCATCCTCAGCCGAGTGTTCTCCGCTTGTAGTTTGCGGACCTCGTCCGAGGAAGTACACTCCTCCAGTGCCTCTACCGCGAGTCGAATAGAAGCAGCGGTGTCCTTGAGGGCCTTGACAGAGGTCGCCTTAAGTCGCATAGACTTTGGCAGCTTCCTCCCTTCTATTGCAGTGCTTACGCATCAGCGCCGATGACGATACGATGACTCTCGTCATCCGAAGACAACAACCGCGGAACCGAGAGCAGTCATTGCCTCTTCCCCATCTATTGAGTCTCTCTATAAGCCGGAATACTGTTGTCGGAGTCAAAGGCAGTCTGACCCTCTGCCATGTTCTCCAAACTAATTATAGAGCAGGAAATACTCCTTACCTCACGCAGACCCGTTCAAACCCGTCGTGATCCACCTCGGGCGTCGCCCGTCCCATACTCATCGATGATGCGCGTTAGCATTACCAGTGGCTGCAACGTCGAAGCGCTCGTTCAAGACCCGTGAAAAATACCGCCCTACTCAGGCTTCCCGTCTTCGCCGTCCTTCGCGGGCACAACCTCACACCGCCCTTCTCGGGCTGCTCACAGAAACATTTGTGTTCCCGACACAAATACGTGTTTGCGATTAACTTGAATCCTTCGTCCAAAACAACATTTGCGTAGTATATTTGCGTCGATAAGTTGGTTTATAATTGTTCAAAAGAGTCAGACAAAGTCACAAGCTTTACTCTACTTCCATTAGTTCTTTACTTATCGCTTGGTACTTATTAAATATCACACTTTTGAACATTAAATTAATTGTTTAATATTTGTCCAATCAATTATAAGTAATCAAGGTAATGGAAATTTTTGAAAGAGTAGCTAAGTTCATTAAAAGACGAGTATTCATATGGCATAGGTCACGTTAAATTAAAAAGTCATTATGTATCGATTACATTAATAGGTATTGAAGACACGCTCGAATTATATCATATGTTAACAGTTAAATTTGCTTTTCTGGGTTTACTTAGGGTCAAAATGTAGGTAGGTACAAAATAATCTTGCAAATGTCTTCTTACTTTGATAAGTAGTCGCACAAAAATATTTTCTTCGTTTCTTTTTTCGATTTGTCAAACAACACGTAAACAAAAAAAATATATAATAAATATGTATTGTGGCAAGAAGTGACATCTAAATCCGTTTATTAAGTTGGGGGAAAGGGTTCGTATTTTATTTAGAAATTTAAGGTAAGGTTTTAAAATTTTCGTTGTGTGTAACTGGCAGATATATGAGAGAAAAATATTATTGGGACCTTTATCAGCGTTAACAGCACCCGAAACAATGATTGTTAGAATTTTAGTCTGTTTATCTGCTTGTCTGTGTATTTGTGCACGCTAATCTCAGAAACGGCCTATCCGATTTAGATGTGATTTTCACTAATATATTGTGATAAGCTTCACTTAAAATTTAGTGTCTGTTTCATGTCAATCGGTTTATAAATAAAATAGTTATGCCAATTTAAATAATCACATTAACATGTATATATACCCAAACGACGGTGCTTATAAGTAATCCAAAATAAACCAAAAGATATATCCGAAAAAATGCTGGCCAAAGTCAATATTCCACTCGAACGAAGTCGTGGGCACGCTAGTAATATATACGCATGTCCCATTTTGTTCGATAACTTGCCACCATCTCGTAGTTCCGATACTGTAGAAATTTTGCGACTTCTTAACACACACACACAAGTAGTTTTGACAGTCCTCTCTTGAAGCTAGCTTTACACTACATAAAGAATGCATAAGAGAGACACAAAAGGAAATCTTAGGGTGCACGATTATATGCATTAAAACTTCCCAGTTAAACTCTCTCAACTTTTGTTGAGTGAAGTTGAAAGACTAAACCTTTTTTCTAAATTTCTTGCTTGTCTCATAAGATATTGACAGTAGAAATCCGAATCCATGGTTTTGCCCGGCCGTAAAAACTCATAATGAATGATACCCTCCCAATCTCACCCTACACTCAACATCACTTAATTAACCGACTTCAAAAAAAAGGAGAAGGTTCTCAATTCGACTGTATTTTTTTAATGTATGTTACCTCATAACTTTTTACTGGGTGGACCGATTACGATGATTCTTTTTTTAATCGAAATGTGGTGTGTGACATGTGTAAATATAATAATGAGTATTTGCTTGACAATTTTTTCTTCAACCTACGTTGCATTAAACCGCATAACTTTTCACTAGGTATACCGATTTTGATTATTACTTGACTAGTTTACGTTCGATTTATTTTTCGTTTGCGAAGAAAAACAATTTTTGCGGGTCAACTTGAATTTTATGATAGTCTAAATAATAATGTGTTCAGAACTTGTTCCACACTATTACGTCTTCAGAGAGAATCGCAAATGAGTACACGGTCCATTAGGCTTGTTTCAGTGAGATCATGTGGCCCATATATCGAGCTTTTTTGTATAGCTATACAATATATCGAGCTTTTTTGTATAGCTGTACAAAAAAGCTCGATATACCCTTTTTCAAATGCGTCTAAACTGTTTTATAGTCATTCTCAGATCTTCAGCTACATCGTAACTACTCAAATGTCGATCTAGCTCCACTTTTTCAAGAATGTCGTCAAGATTATTCGTAACTGAGCAAAATGCATGTTTGACATCAAAATTTCCTGACTAAAAAGCTTGAACCAATTTTATGCTACTCTTACTGACACTGCATTAAGTCCATAAACGACACAAGTTTTTTCGCGGCTTGAGTCGCATTCTTCCATTTATTAAGAAAAACTTTAATATATAACCAAATTTTTCGTTGAATTCACTCAGTTTAGCAGACAGAAAAACAAATGAACAGTGGCGAGAAACTATTTTTTACTTTTTAATTTCATTTTCCAAATGCTTTTCATGGCATCAAAACCAGCCAGTACAAACAATAAAACCTAAAATGTATTGCAACTTTTTACTAGAAAATACAAAAAGACTTTTTTCTGACCTATGCATGGATTTATATCTAAGTTCAATTTTAAACATATATAAAAGTAACCCAACCTTTTAAATTGAGGTAGGTAATTATTGGCAGAAAATTTTGAATAGCTTAAAGCTTAATGTAAATATTTCTTGGTTCAGATACGGTCCGGCGAAATACTAAGTGTATGTTGCTGTTGTTGGATGTCAAAAACAACATATCTATATATAATATTTTCACGCTAGACACTCGATTAATCGCAAAGACTGTAGCCGTAACCGCTACATACACGATTATTATACTTCAGTTCTATGTATAATATAATAACATGTAAGTATTTCTGACACGTTTTTTGTTTTCATATACAATTATGTAAATAATAACGGATTTGAAAACTACCCACAACCGCACAGCCAACAACAAAGGAACTGTGTATTACCGTAGATTTACTCTAGTGGTGGAATAAATACGGGAATGGAAAAGTACAGCAAAAAAAATTTAGGAAGGGTGCAGAACAGACAAAATAACATTTTTAACAATATTTTCTATTTAGATATTTAAGTTCAAAATAGATCGCTAAGTTACACTATATAGAGAATTGGTGATAAAGTTTGGCGAACTAATTGCGGAAGATTTTCGCTTTTTTACGAGCTTAATTTCTTCTACTTAGTTGTGTGCTCACGCAGCGCTGATGAAATTCTCATTGTAAAAGTCGGAGACACAGATTCAGAAAATATAGGTGGAGTTTAGATTACTTGAATTTAAGAAAAATTCGTTTAACTCACTGATTGTATAAAGTCTTAGTTTTTATTGTCATTTAATACACTTACTTGGTTTTTTAAAGGAATCAAACGTTCAATCACAAATAGGTATATAGGCTAATAGTATACCAGCAATTAGGTACTGTTCTAATACAAATAACAAGCATCAGTTATAATAACAATAATAATTACTTTATTTGTAATTTATTTTTATGAATTAATGAATGATATGTAATGTTAGCAATTTAAGAAAATGAAGCAAATTATAAAGACACAAAATAAAGGACGATTTTTCGTTAAATTTCATTACAATATGTGTATACTTTTCTATTTACGATTATTCTATTTAGCCACTTAAAATAAAGATATACGAATAGGTAGATAAACATACATTTCTTTTTTTTCAGATTTTTATCGGTTATTAGCACTAGTATAATAAAGCGTTGCACATTGTAGCAGTGATATTTACATAATAGATATTAATGATGAAATCAGAATACGTCTCAAGAGACATGTTAGAGGAGAGCTATCTCAAGTTGTTTTCACCATTTCGTGTGATACAGTTCGTACTCGGATCATGTAGAGTAGATGTCAAACATAGATTTGTAACTTCGCCAACGAAAGGGCAAAAGATATACACAATTTTTTATTTACTAAGTGTTTTATCGCTGCATTTATTTTTTTATTTTAATTATTTGGTGAGACTTTATCCGTATCCCATTGCATACTATGTAAACTTAATTGCGATCTTCTTTTATTATGGAACTTTTGCATGTAACATTATTCACGTGCGGTTTATAAATAACGACATGAATGTTAAATTTTACCTTAGAATGCAAGATATTGATCGAAAATTAAAAATCGAAAAAATCAAAGTTATCAACGACTTTATTTTTAAAGCAAATTTAATAACCTTTATGGTTGTATTATTCTTTTTGTGTTTGATATTTGGCACTGTTATTGCTGGGGATAGTCGTTTATTTGTCTACTTCGTGGGCCCATTACTAGCTGAATTGACAAGTACAATAGAATGTTTGTTTGGCGCGAACCTCCTCATATATTTCTACCTTCGCCTGAGTTACATAAACGCCATTATGGTAAATTACATAAAAGGCACGACAGATATAAACATCGAAAAAGTTAGAAACAAGAGTATTCCTACGATGAAAGTATTACGTTACTTAGCGTCAAAGACACATGACTTTCAGTACAGTGATGTTGACGTATATTTGAAAAACATACTAGAAGAATTATTAAATTTTCAATATCTTTACCGATTTCAGGTAAGATGATAAAAAATTTAGCTTTATTGTATATATTTTATGTATCCGTGTTATTGATAACTTAATTTTCCTTCATTTTTCCAGTTCTTTTTATTCTGTTTCAAGTTCGTTGTTTCGTCGCTTATGTCGTTTGAATATGGACTACAAGGATTACAAAAGAATGTAAGAAACACAATTTTACCGACTTCTAAATTAATGCTGATAACAAAAATAAGTAGAACATTGCATTGTGCAATGAAACAAAAATAAATAAATTAATTAATTATTACTAGTATTCAAATTATCGAAAATATTTATTTACTTATCAACATCATTATCTTATTAACAACCTCCAACTTTAACTTTTCAGTTTATACACTGGTTTGAGTTTCTTCTCTTACCCACGTTAACCGTGATTTACGTGATAATAGTAATTGTTGTATGCATACGACTCGAAGCCTTTTTTAAACAAATTAAGCGCACAAAATATCTTTGTATCAAAGTTCTGTCTCGTGTTCATAGAGGTAAGTACCATCATATATATACAAATAAAAATGAATATCATTTGTTGCTAAGCGCTAAGTACGAAAATATAGTGACCAATTCGACTATTTTATTTTAAGTTTTTCTTATACTTTTTTGGAAGGTTTTCAAAATAAAATATTAAGAAGATTGTTCAGATAATTGTAAAAATTTAAGAAACGTACCTAATGATTGTTTAAACTGCGCGCATTTAACAGTCGCTGAATAGAAGAAGGGCTGTCTGGTCAGCTAGTACTTAATATTATAAAGCTGAGGAGTTGGTTTAAAACGCGCTAATCTCAGAAACTGCTGGTTTCAATTGAATTAGAAAATTCCTTTTATGTTGAATATTCTATTTACCGAGGAAGGCTATATAACATCACGCATCGACCAATAAGTGCTGAGCATTAATGTACAACGTAAACAAAACCTATGTATGATGGAATTAATCGACACTGAAAGTTCTAAAAAAAAAGTCCGCGACAACATCTATTGTCTATCTCTCAAGGTTATCTCATAACAAATATTTTGGAGCTTACTCCTTAAGAATCGATTCTCATATAATGGTAAAATGTGAAAAAATGTTAGGAGTAAATTCTACTGAACGAATGACCGTTACGTTTTGAATTTGAATGTCGTTACGTTTTCCTAAATCCATCTATCGGATATCGAAGATGGCATTACGACGTCGATTCGTTTATTTAACATTTGATATGATATTAATCTTTTACTTAGACTAGTAAGCCTCTTTTGTTTTGTGCCTATTACTCCAATCGTGCGGCGGAGCTGTGTCAGCTGGACACACACTTTTTTTTTATAGTAATCAAGTTTGTTCTAATATAATACACTATTTGCGAATGTGGTTTTATAAATATAATGTAAATCCTTATCCAAATAAATACGTTATTCATCATAAGTATGTCATTTTGAACTAAGTTGTCCTTGACATCATCAGGTTTCAATTAATATCTTAGAAGATATCATAGTTTTGAACTGCAATGAATTAATGATCACAAAAAATGAAAAGGTGTAAAATCTTTACGAATTTAAATTTCTTCATCAACAAGATAATTTTATGAAGATAAACTTTGATTTATTGTAAGTATTTAATTTGAAGGCATTATTGAGGAGATAATGTAAAATCAAATGAAATTATGCCGCGTGGCTCCGCGCATAAAGTCGCCCGAGTTGCACAGTAATGGTTTAAAAATATTTTAGTAAGGTTTTTCCTTAAATTAACATGGGTAAAACCAAGGGGCATAGCTAGTAATGAATATATACAAAAACGCTTCATATTCAACAGCCCCCATTAGAACCGCACACACAACAAAAAGGCCCAGTAAGGCAAAATGGCGACATCTGCCACGAGTGGAAGTCGAGCCTGCGAAACTAAGCGCAGAGGTCAGGATTGATAGCAACTCCCCAATCCGTCGTCAGTTAAAACAAAACACCTAAATAAATCATTATCACCTTTAATTTATTATATAAAATATTTGTTCTACACATTACGCTATCTATACTTTAACTACTACTAACAAGTGATATAAAATTATAAATAAAACTAAAGTTAATTTACTTAATCAATGTATTAATCATTGCGCTATCTAGTGTCGAATCTGACAGAAAGAGTTAAGTTAAACAAACGGACAAAAGATTGGAAATTGGAGTCTTAACAAGTGTTGCATTGAAAATTTTATACTTACTATTAACTAAACCTTATACATATCTCTTGTATTTTTGGGTGTAAACATTTAATATTGTTAAAACTTAAGGATACTTGATGATTCAGCTGAGCACCTTCTATGCGCTTAATGATCACTATATGCCTGAAACGTATCGTAGACGTCAAACAAAGATTACACAGTAATATTATCATAAATTTTCAGGGCCTTTAAGACGAAAAGCTATTAAAATGTTAAAGATGATTAAAGAGAAACCTCCGCAACTATCAGTTTATGGCATGTGGAAAATGGAGACATCTACTATGATTAGTATGATAAACTTGGTCACTACACTTATGGTCACTCTCTTACAATTTACTGTATTGTAAAAATATATTTTATAAGTAGCAAATTTTGGTCATTATGACGTGCGTGTGCTATTTCATGTGACATTCAGTGGATTGAAATTATTAGGTACACGATTGCTTATTTTTGTGTAAAATATGAAATAAAATAAAACTTCGAAAAAATTACCTGAGTTGTTTTTTTTTTCAATTTTTTTATATTATGCGCTAAATGTGCTTAACACCTAAGGTGGTTCCGCCTAAAAAAGGCCTGTTCCAGTCCATCACTTTCAACTTCCCATATCTCATACTTAAACCAAAACGGGTATCGCGTGTTCTCGCCATAGTAACCAATTACAAAAGTGTACCACCATTAATTAATTTCGCGCTGACAATATTGACAGACTGTGCATAATCTCAAAGGCGGTCAACGTGACTCAATTTAGAAAATATTCCGATACAATTCTACGTCTTTCAGTAATAAAATCAGATTAACATTTAGTACTTCCGCAATAGTAATGATAAAATACTATCAGAACGATGATCGATAGGGTAAGCTACCATAATTATTGCTCTTTATCTCGTTGCGCTAGCGGTTGCGGGTTCGATCCCCGCACATGAAAAACATTTGTATTGACCATACAGGTGTTTGCCGTGGTCTGGGTGTTTGTGCAGTCCTTGTGGGTCTCCCCACAGTGCCTCGGAGAGCACGTTAAGCCGTCGTTCCCGGTTATCATGTACACCTGATAGCGATCGATACTCATAGTAGGGAATATATCCGCCAACCCGCATTGGAGCAGCGTTGTGGATTAAGCTCTGATCCTTCTCCTAAATGGGGAAAGAGGCCTACGCTCAGTAGTGGGATATTACAGGCTGAAACGTACATGACAAACATTTGTATTAACTATACAGATGTTTGCTGTGAATTTGCCCCGGAGAGCACGTTAAGCCGTCGGTCCCGATTGTTATCATATACACCTTACAGCAATCGTTACTCATAATAGGGAATATATCCGCTAAGTCGCAGCGTGGTGGATTAAGCTTTGATCTTACTCCTACATGGGGAAAGAGGCCTATGTCCGGCAGTGGGATATTACAGGTGAAGCGTAAAAAGAAAAAAAAAGGTGAGCAAAACGAAACCGTACGAGATGGTCCAGTTCAGTTACAGTATTTATTGCCAGCAACTCTAATTTTATTATAATTTAAGCTCCTTACAACATATTCTATATTGACAGCACCTTTAATATTACCTATAGGTGGAAGAATTAATTAACTTATTTTAACTTATAAGCTTGATGTCTCTACATAGTTTTCAATTTACGAAATAATCAAGTCTAGCAGCTCACAATTTCCCGATAAACTTATACCGTACCTACTGAACGGTACAGAATGGGCTGTATGAGATGGATGGATGGGACTTTGTTTTATTAATGTGGTGGTTTGAAAACCTTCTTTAGGGGACGCCATTCATGACGTGAAGCTCGAAGGTTGGTTCGAAAAAAATCACGAAACATTACAAGGAGGGGCGAGGTTGAGTATCACGTGTATTTTTCGTTGAACGCGCGATTTCTAAGCAGGACAATCGACCAACAAACAGACTGCAACCGCACCTTCATCCTTCACTTTAGCCTAATGCAGTCCACTGCTGGACATAGGCATCTACAAGTTCGCGCCAAAAATGGCGTGAACTCATGTGTTTTGCCCATAGTCACCACGCTGGGCAGGCTGGTGACCGCAGGGCTGGCGTTGTCGCACCGAAACCGCTGCTGCTCGTCTTTGGCCTGTGTATTTCAAAGCCAGCAGTTGGATAGTTATCACGCCATCGGTCAGCTTTTTAAGCTCCATGGTGGTAGTAGAACTGTATTATCCCTTAGTCGCCTCTTACGACACCCACGGGAAGATTCTTTACTGCCGTAACCACACAGGTAACACTTTTTTTTTATAAAGTGAAAATACATCCACAGGCTTTTGAAACCCATGTCCTTTTTTATTCTTAAAATATGCTATTTTTTATCAAAGTAGGCGTTTTTCGACAGCATTATTTTTTAACTTAGATAGACTATCTTAATGTGTCTAACAGAGACGTGAGTCCACTGAGCGGTTTCTATTGTAACGTATAAAAGATTTTTTTTGGATTTTTTTTTTAGATTTTTTGAATTAAAATTATTTTATGTGTATCTTACATTATCTACACGAACAACACATTTTCCTAATAATGATATATGTATAAAAACCTTACTTTAATACTATAACCTGCAAGCAATAAAACTAATCTAAAAGGGTCTGGTTTATCATAAAAACAATATCAGACAATATTTTTCACTTATATAAAGCACTTTATTTAAGGACATACAAAAAAAGTCGTATATTTTATACTACAAATGTATAATTTAGTTGTAAAACAGATTTAAATAATAAAAAAAAATTAAATTAAAACGTAATAGGTAAACAGGTTGCATATTACAAATAAAGAATATAAAAATTTGTTAAATATCAGATCAAACTAATATTTTACAAGTCCATCAAAGAGATTAAATAAACACTAATTGTAAATTGATCCTATAACAATAAAAATGTTGACACTCACAATAAAATAATAATGGAATTAAAATGGACGGAGTTTTATGATAACAACTTAAAATTAAATGTTATTCTAATGCAAAAAGGCACAAAATTGGCAATCTTTTTCCAAATTATGATTTAAGAGAAGTTTAATACAAATCTGGAACTATTTGTCAATTCTTAAATTTCTGGTATTTCATTCTATCAAATTTGTAGAATAATTTAACTTAAAGTAAATAATATTGCATAAAAATAGTGTATAGTTTTTAACTTATCGTTTAATCTATATAAATTGATCAAATGTGCAATTATCAGACTATTAAACATTGTATATTATTATTGATATTATTGATATTTTAAAGCACTAATATAATCAATCTACTATCTTATAATAAACTACAAAATTGTTTCCCTATTTTTACAGTCTGTTAACAATGTTCAGCTGATTTGGTGTTGCATGAGTGAACATCAAAACAATACTCTTTTTAACAACAGAAATAAACTCGTCAAGGCCAACATCACCATTGAATTCGATTTACCTGATGCATCATTACACCTATGATCGAGGAAACAGAAACACCATATTGTCTGGTCATACCAATCTCTGAAATAATACATAACAACATTAAACAAACATATAATATAAAATCTATACATAAAAATAGAAATGCAGCACCAAAATGTACGTATGTGCAAGCTTTCAAACTAGTACACGAAATTAGATAATTCTTTTTTGTTGCTCAACTAGTAATAAAATATAATAAATTTTCACAGTAAGTTACGAGTTACTGTTAAAATTGATGCTTAGCTTATATTATAAATATACTAGCTGACCCTGCAAACGTTGTTTTGCAATATATGTTATAAAGTCCCTTAATCTCCCCCGCGCCCCTTATAACTTAGGGGTATGAAAAATAGATGTTGTTCGATTCTCAGACCTACCCAATATGCACACAAAATTTCATCAAAATCGGTCAAGCCGTTTCGGAGGAGTTTAACTACAAACACCGCAACACGAGAATTTTATATATTAGATATATATATTTAAAAATAAAATTAAAAAAGAAATATCATTAACATACATTAAACTTTTCATTCCAATTCAGTTGCCTGTTCCCATGGTAAGCAACTTAATGCTTGTGTTATATTATTTAGGTAACAGCCAACTGATATAGCTAATTTTTTTTCTTTTTTGATAAAATGTATTATACATTTTTAAATAAATAAATATATTATTTTTAGACTGGGGGGCGAGAATTCAACCTACTACAGCCGTAGCAGAAGGCAGGGTCACTACAAACTGCACCAACTGGCTTTAAATACACTCAGAATGTAATTTAAAGATTAATTTTTATGTGACGTCTAATAAATAGATGAACTCCAGTGGCATGTACGTAAAAGGATGACTCATTGTGGAGTTACGCTCACTATCCCGTTACACTCAATGATAGTATATGGAATATCTTCCACTGTATTCGCCTATACGTCCGAGATGTTTTGTTATGACGTTGTCACGTTAAACTATTGTCCATAAACCTACTTTACAGACAACCAAATGTTTACGTATCTAAATGTATTGACAATATTTTAAGTATTTTTATTAATTAAAATACCATATTGGAAGTAGACACGTGAACTTTTATAAATTAATTTTGTTTAATAATTTCTCCTTCAGAACATCTAACAAAAAAGCTACTTTAAAAGAAATTTTATAGAAACTAAAAAATTTAACTATACCTTCTTAAGTCCAATTCTTTTACAGTGTTGTTGACATAATGTGCCAAATTGACATCTTTAACTGCCGGACGACATCCTTCATATGTATCAGCCGGTATGTCAGTTCTAATTGCTTTGAAATTACTCAAGCAGTCTCTCGTTATTACTTCTCTAGCTACAAATGGATTCAAAATAAAAATATATAGTAAGAAAACACCTTAAATCAAAATATAAAAGTGGCGCGCAGCCCTGCCGGGCGCTCATTTGTCGGTTGTCGCTCGACGAGGCAACATCACTCAAGTACTTTAAGTGTCAGTGTTTAAGTGGGTAGTTGTAAGGCGAATACTCTGTAAGTTAATTTTTGTTAATTGTTGTTTACTGGTGATTATTTTGTTCCATGTGCTAGCTTTTATGTTTGTTTATTAGAATAAAAAAACTGATTGTCACTTTAATAATTGTTGTATGTGTTTTTTTTTATAAATTTCGAACCTAGAACCTAAATTCAGAATTGGGATAAAGATCTCTATTCATTCGGTCATTTAAGGGACAAAATAATCATCTCGTTTTCATTTTTCTCTATATCACTTTCTTGAACTACCGCTTATTTTGTTGTTTTTAATAATCATGCCTAAGGAAACGAATCGTAATCGATCTAGAATTAGAAGTAGGTCACGTCATGCTAGAGATAGATTAACACCTAGTCCACGTAGGTCTCGTAGAGCCCGTGGACGGTCGCGTGATAGCTCACTGAGCCGGTATGAGCACGAGTCTCGTAGGCGGAGCGATTCAGAGGATAGTGCGAATGGGCGCTACGACTCTGTTCGTACTCGTTATCGTAGATCGAGACATGAGTCGAGAAGTTTACGCAGAACGCCTCCTCGACACTCATCCGTGTCACGATTAGTTGGTAGTGACTCGCTGCAAGACACTCTGAATAACATCTTAGTAAGACTAAACGCTGTCGAACAGTCTAGCAATAGTGGCATGACGCCGATGCCTGATAATATTGCCAAACCGGGTAGTAGCATTGTAAAAAGTGTACCTACAGCTAACAATCACGTAGGCAATAATAACAACGTTACGTCGCGCGCGAATAGTTTAGTAAACTTGAGTGATGTTCCTCAGACAAGCGTGGACAATTCCGAGGGCTTGCATTCTACTCACGATCCAGATCCCACGGTTCGTAGTTCCGATACCATCTCAGCTTCTTCTATTACCGTTCTGGCGGAAGCCATTAAGTCTCTTAGTTCAAGTAAGTCGCGTGATTACTACGTGTCCACCTTTGATCCATCCATACATGACATCGACTTGTGGTGTTCAGAGGTTGACCGTGCTATGACTGTGAACGGCTGGGGGGATCAGGAGTGTCTTTCCCGTGTGGCAGCGTGTTTAAAAGGTGACGCCAAAATATGGTTAAATGAATGGGTGACAAGTGATCGCACTTGGTCAAATTTTAAAAATGAATTTAAGCCTCTCTGCCCTCGGAAGTTGGACTACGCTAACATTCTATTTGAATGTATGAACACGACATCCGACAAATACACGACATACGCTGAGTATGCGAGACGCACATTGTTGCGCTTGCGAGTAGTTAAGGGTTTATCGGAAGATCTAAGGACCCTTATAGTCATACGAGGTATCGAAAATCCTCAAATTAGGGCTGCAGCGGCAAACGCGAACTTGTCAGCTGGAGATTTAGTCTCGTTTCTATCGATTTACACGAAACCAAATCGTAATAAAAGTAACAACACTCACGTTAGACCCCAAAAAGCTTCGCGGTCAGGAATCAAATGTTATATCTGCGGTCAACGCGGACATTCAAGACATCATTGTAATAAAAACAAAGACACTAACACCAATAATGTCCCGAATACAAGTACTGCTCCCACTGCTAGGTCCACGGTGTCGTGTACTTTCTGTAAAAAGACGGGGCACGCGGAAGACAAATGTTTCGTAAAGAACAGGGCGGAACTGAGAAACCAGCGAAATGTGAACTTGTGCGCACCCAAAGTTCTCACTAACCTCGATGTAGTTCCTGCAGTTGTCCAGGGCATACCGATGGACGTATTTATTGATAGTGGTGCTCACAACATATCGCTGATTTCTTCTGACGTTCTTAAGTTTCTTTCGTGTCAACCCAAATATACACGATGTACGATAAAAGGCGTTAGTGAACAGGAAATTGTTGCAACTTCTTATGTCACTGTTACCATTGAGTTGAGTAATATTTCATTAGAGGCTGATCTAGTTGTAGTGCCGTCGACTTGCATGAACACCTCAATAGTGATAGGGACTGATGTTCTGAATCGTGATGGGGTCATGTATGTACGCACAAAAGACCAACAGTATATCACTCGCGTCGAAAGTGCTACTGGTCAGGTTAATCAATTGCAGAATATTGAAAGCTCCTCAGTAAAAACTCCGCTGCTAGGCAGTGATTTGGAAGCACTTACACTCGTGTTGACTCCATTCTCGAATTTCCTCATCTCGGGTACTGCTACCACGACAGTCACTACTGGCGAGATGGAAATCAAACTCACCAGTTCCACTCCAATAACCTACCGCCCATATAAGTTATCTTATGGAGAGAAACTCAAAGTTCGCGAGATAATTGGGGATCTTTTAACGAAGGGCATCATCAGGGAATCTCGATCCCAGTATGCGAGCCCCATAATTCTGGTGAAAAAGAAAGACGGCACTGACCGTATGTGTGTCGATTTTAGAGCACTTAATCGCATCACTGAAAGGGAGAGGTACCCGCTCCCCCTCATTGATGATCAAATCGATCGTCTTGGGCGGTACACTTTCTTCACCAGCCTGGACATGGCCACTGGTTTTCACCAGATAAGGATTAGAGACGACTGCGTTCACTACACGGGGTTCGTCACGCCCGAAGGGCATTATGAATACTTAAAGATGCCATATGGTTTGACAAACTCACCAATAGTTTATCAGCGAATAATCAATGATACTCTACGTGAGTTCATTGATTCCGGCAATGTGCTCGTTTATATCGATGACGTGCTCCTTCTGAGTAATACAGTAAAAGATGGTATTTTGTTGCTTGAAAGAGTGCTTAAGAAATTAACGGGATCCGGTTTTTCGATTAACATTAAGAAATGCTCCTTCTTAACTACCGAGGTCGAGTACCTCGGTAGACTAGTAAGTGGTGGTCAGGTACGACCAAGCGCCAGAAAGGTTGAGGCCCTAAAGAATTCTTCTGCACCTAAAAATGTGAAACAAGTCAGACAGTTTCTTGGGCTCGCGGGCTATTTTCGTAGGTACATATCTGGTTACGCCACTAAAACAGCATGTATTGCTCTACTAACTAGAAAGGGGGTTCAGTTCAACTGGGGTCCCGAACAGGAACAAGTTCGTCAAGACTTGATAAGATGCTTGACAAGTGAACCTGTTCTCACTATCTTTAGACCTGAACTGCCTACTAAAGTCCATACCGACGCGAGCAGTGCAGGTTATGGGGCTGTACTCATGCAGACACATCCGGATGGCAGTAGGCATGTAGTAGCGTACTTCAGTAAGGTCACACAAGGAGCCGAAAGTAAATACCACAGCTACGAGCTGGAAACGTTAGCGGTGGTTAAGGCCTTGCAGCACTTCCGCCATTACTTAGTAGGCATCCAGTTTAAGGTTATAACTGACTGCAATGCCCTCAAATCGACCCAAAGCAAGAAAGATCTTCTCCCTCGTGTGGCCCGCTGGTGGATATACCTGCAGGATTTCCACTTCACCATGGAGTACCGTAAAGGAGTCATGCTGCAACATGCCGACTACCTTAGCAGGAACCCGGTAGCGACAGTTAACCAGGTATCTAACCCGCGTAATTGGGCACAAATCGCGCAGGCGGCCGATTGCGAAACCAGGGACTTGATGCAAAAGGTATCGGAAGGTCAATTAGATTCGGATCGCTACGTCATACGAAATGAATTACTGTACTACAAATATACATCTGTTGGCGAAGAACCACGCCTTCTGTGCTACATTCCGAAGGGTCATCGTTTAAGCTTATTGCGTGTCTTTCATGACGAACATCAACACATTAGTGCTGATAAAACCTTGCATCTTATCCTGAAACATTTTTGGTTTCCTAATCTTCGCCAATTTGTAAGGAAATACGTTTTACATTGCTTGGTCTGTATATCAAGGAAGCGGGTACCAAGAGCTCCACTTCAAAACATATCGTCCTGGCCAAAGCCCAGTAGTCCATTCGACACCGTACATATAGACTCGCTTGGGCCATTACCAGTTTCTGAGGGTTACAAATTCGTGCTAATATTAATAGACTCCTTTACCAAGTTCTGTTTATTATACCCGATGTATCGTCAAGATGCCAGTGAACTCCAAAAGGTAATAACACAGGCTATCTCACTGTTTGGCGTCCCAAAGCTGCTAGTCACCGATCGAGGCCGAATGTTCGAAGCCAGAAGTTTCGTCCAATGGGTATCTGAACTTGGGGCTGATTTGCATTACATTACCCCAGAAATGCACAACTCAAACGGACAAGTGGAAAGGTATGTGCGGACGGTCCTAAATATGTTACGCGTCGAAGTAGGTCATCGAAATGCCTCCTGGTCTGAATCTCTCTGGAAGCTCCAGTTGGTCCTGAACATTACAAAGCAGAAGACCACCCGAGCTTCCCCAATAAGCTTAATGATAGGTACCGAAGCCACGACTCCAGTCATACGCTCTCTGGTACGAGATGTTGCCGTCAGTAACCCCATGAACAACCGAGAAGCTCTGAGAGAAGTCAACAGGAACCGTGCCGCTGAACTTCTTCGAAAGAATCAAGAAAATCAAGATTCTTTAGTAAACCAGTCGAGACATAAGCCACGGACATACGCTGTTGACGATCTAGCCTTCGTCATAAAATACTCGCAATCGACAGGCAAGCTGGATCCTGGAATGCGAGGGCCGTATCGAGTCACTAAGGTTTTACCAAACGGGCGTTATGAATTGAAGTTACTCAGCGGTAGCAAGGGAAAATCAACTCAAGCAGCCGCCCAATACATGATCCCATGGAGAGGCGAATGGTGCCCCGAGACTTGTGCCATATTTTTCGATGGTAAGGTTCTCAAACTCTTTAATTGCTTTGCTGTGACTTTGTTTTGGTGATTGTTTTCAGAAGCAGTTGTGAGAAGTGACGCTCAACGTCACTTACCGAGATGCACAAGGCATCTCGTGGAGCTGCTGCTCTGTGGGGGGCCTGACTGCACCCTCATCGATCACCACCGGCGTTTGTCGCCACTGACGTTAGTCGTCAATTGCATTTGTCGCACCGGCGTTTGTCGCCACTGACGTTAGTCGTCAATTGCGTTAGTCGCACCGGCGTTTGTCGCCACTGACGTTAGTCGTCAATCGCGTTAGTCGCACCGGCGTTTGTCGCCACTGACGTTAGTCGTCAATTGCGTTAGTCGCACCGGCGTTAGTCGCCACTGACGTTAGTCGTCAATCGTGTTAGTCGCACTGGCGTTAGTCGCCACTGACGTTAATCGTCAATTGCGTTAGTTGCACTTGCGTTAAGCGCCCACCAATGGTAATATACGGTGAGGATGTGAAATGGTCGGGACGCCGACGATTTTACATCTTTACTTTCGTTATTCACTGTTATTGTTGTGTCTGTCTCGCTTTCATTGCTTTATTAATGTGATTTTGATATTGGAACTCCAAGCTGATACAAACAATATCTTTCAGATGACAACAATGATACTTTGACACCAGAAAGTGAGCATGACAGTGACCAGAGCGCCCTAGCTGGACCGTCTATGCCTATGCTTGAAGACGAGGATCAGGAAAGTTACCAAGCAACTTCCTTAGAAGGACCTTTAAGGAATGTGGTCGAGGACGAACCAGAGTCAGGAGAGGCCGAGTAAGAAAACACCTTAAATCAAAATATAAAAGTGGCGCGCAGCCCTGCCGGGCGCTCATTTGTCGGTTGTCGCTCGACGAGGCAACATCACTCAAGTACTTTAAGTGTCAGTGTTTAAGTGGGTAGTTGTAAGGCGAATACTCTGTAAGTTAATTTTTGTTAATTGTTGTTTACTGGTGATTATTTTGTTCCATGTGCTAGCTTTTATGTTTGTTTATTAGAATAAAAAAACTGATTGTCACTTTAATAATTGTTGTATGTGTTTTTTTTTATAAATTTCGAACCTAGAACCTAAATATATACATAAAAACTTTGGCAATATGCATATAAATTTATTATACATTAGTGTTATATTGCATTTATACAAATGCTCAGAATGTGTAACTTATGATATTATGTTCTTCCTATATTTCAAAATTCAATGTATCATACCTCCTTTTCTCTCAATGAGTTTTACACACACATCTTCATTGTCGGGGCAAGGGTTGCCCAAGTAACCAACTCCACGCCAATCAAATGGTTCTGTACAACCAGGAGTGGCCGCTGTGCATTGATAGCACCATATTGCAAAACCTGTAATTTGTTTTTTAAGTAATAAATTAAAATTTCTAAGTCTTAAACTGCAGCCAAAATTTATCTAAACTTTTATTTTATTATTATTATAAAAATAACAGACGAATTATAACAAAAATATTGATAAAGAATTAAATTTTATAAAAACTGATAAAAACAAAAACTGAAACAACATTTCTTTATATCACAATTATTGTTAAAAGCCACACCCTCGCTGCAAACAAACCCAGATTTTGTGACTATGACTATTTAAACACTTACTTCCTTTTAAACTTGCTATGAAAAGCAATACAGTAAAAAATATATGCATCGTCGAAATTTAATTTAGTAAATTTATGGCAAATATATACTTTTTATTTATTAACACCGGTTAAAATAGTTTAATAGTTTAAAATACAACAAAGTTTGATCAACTTGAAATGTCATTTTCAAATAAAGATTACAGCTTTTTATGTAAACTTCAACTTCAACATCCATCAATTTCGTATCTATGTTTTTTTTTTTTTTTTTTGAACGATCTTCGAGGACCATAGAGCAACACGGAGGGGAGTGGCCATTGCGTTTGTTACCGATACAAAACTTTCTGTCATTTTTTGCGGGGGGAAATTACACACATGCACACTTTATCTAATTCCCACACAAAAATAATCGGCTGTCACTACGAAACTCACACATACTAAATTAAAATCACACTTACATTTTTCACACACACATAGATACATTCTGTGTCATTACAGTATAATGACACGCCGCAACTACACTGAAAAGTTGCTAACAGCCGTGGTTGTAACAACTGTCGATATGCATTATCGATAAATTCAACTACTCGGTTAGGCAAATAATGTTTTTAAAGTGATACAAAGGTAAGATATTATTATAAAAATAGACTTAATTTATTATATACTACAAATCAAACATCTTCATGTAAAATAAACGATTATAAAGAGTAAAGATTTGATTGTTTGTTTGTTAGCATTGAATAGGCTCCGAAACTATTGGACCGATTCAAAAAATTATTTCATCGTTGAGAAGCTACACTATCCTTGAGCGACATAGGTTATAATATATTTTTAAAAATATTAGGGATCTTTACTAAAACTCCAATAATGTAACCCAAGGGATAAAAAAATATCCTAAAAAATTCCTTACATTGCGTGCGCTGCAAAAATTAATGATAATAGAAATACAAAATGTAGTAATAATTTGTAGAATACATCATTATCTACTATAATTGTATTTGCTCGCAAACGAAAAAAAAAACTGACTTCAATTACATCGACAAGTGATACAATATATGTAATATATACGCGTTATCAAAGGTTACTCAAAAAGTTGTTATCAGATCTCGATGAAATTTAAGCGCAACCACATGATAAACATCAGCTTTCTATTAAATTAAAAATTATCAAAATTGGTCCACCCAGTCAAAAGTTCTGAAGTAACATACATAAAAAAATACACTCGAATTGAGACCCTCCTCCCTTTTTGGAAGTCGGTTAAAAAGTGTCGCGACAGCATATGTCTAACTATTATAATTATGTCACAATACGTTTGGTGCAACGTTGTTATGCCAAACAATGCCAGTCTACAATAAACGATTTAAAATTAACCCACATTTTGAGGAGTTGATGATGTACACTGTGATGTCAACGAATCAGGAATAGGGAGCGTAGCACTAATGGCATCATAAGATGATAGCTTGTCATCTGCTAGATTTAATGATTTGTTGATGACTCTGAAAGGATGGATTTAATATTGTTAATTTTCAAAGTTGACAAATCTAAGTTTCGTTTCACTACTATGACTAAGGTGAACCATATCTTGATTACCTTGTACATGAGACAAAAAAAAAAAACTTACGGGACAAAAACAGTGTGGCGTTAGTGTTGGTTTGGTGCCCTCGACTAATCTTTCTATTGTTCGCCAACACTTGAAAGTTAGTGGTATTGATATGATCTGAACAAATTACACTATTTTTTGTGGGCGTCCAGGTCTGTCTGTTATTACAATTTTTTTCCATGTATCCCTTAAATTTGGATTTTCAGAAAACCTGCCAAATTTTTATATAAAACATTATGGTCGAAGTTCACATTAAGTAATTCTAGTAAAATGTATTAATACTCGTAATACGCGTATTATATTTAATTTAATGCAATTTTATTATATAACTATGTTTATTTAAAAAAGCTAGCAATATTATATTATAAATAAATCAAAATCTCAAAAATGTCTGTCACCTCTTTTGCCTTTGCCGTTTTTATCGATAACTATCTACAAACAAACCGGTAACAACACTATAGCTCGGCGACAGTGACTTCTCGGAAATAGACTCCGATCAGTCGCTCGACCGATCCGCATATTGTATGAGGGCGAGCGGCCTATGTTGGTAAACAAATCGAGTCAACACGACCGATAATATTTGTAATTTTTTAAGTTTAAAAAAGGTTTAAAAGTAGTATACAAGTAATAATGTGATTAAAAAATACTTACGTATGAAAGGTAACGCCACGTTTTAGTAAATTTGACGTGGCAGATCTTTTTTTGAAACAAAAAACAGAACAATTTGGCATTTTTTGAAGGACGTTGATTCAATCGCGCAACTAGATTTAGTCTAGTGATCAGTGCGACTGCAACTAGTTTTATTGTACGCATATGGCCATTTGGCCTTATACCTTGACAGAGGGGAACGCCTGTACATGGCTACTCCCCTCCGTGTTGCTCTTTGTCGAGGACTGTAAAGCGCGAGAAAAAGGTAAGTATTCGAAGTGACACGATAAATTTTCCTTATTTGCCATGTAAATTTTACGAATAATTAGGTTTTTTTATTTATTTATATAGAAGTTTTCTTTTTTTTCTTTGGTGTTTTTTTATTTTTATTTATTTTTTTCTTCTTAATGAATACTTCTTGCACTGTTTACCTCGCTATATGAAACACTTAGTCATGAGCATGGGTTGACTGGAAGAAATCTCTTTCAGAGATAAGTCCACCTTTGCCATAAACTTTACTATTATTTTATGTTTCTATAAGTATTTTTGAGCGCAATAAAGTATTTAATGAAGATTACTCCTTAAGAGTGTCGCTTTACAGCGCAGTTATCGTACACCACAACTACATTTTAAATATTAGACACAATTTTCGCTATTAGCTATACTTCGGTAAGATATAGATTTAATAACTGAAAACCGTAAAACAACACAACAAAACCGACAACCGCGGGATTGCGAGGTCAATAGGGAAAAAACCGGGAACGATATTCGTCAATGATTTTCACTGACAATATATTAAAATTTTCTTATGTTGTATAGGTAATTAATTTTACCATATACATAGGGCCTGTTTCAACAGTTGTGGATAACCACGGTCTTATACACAGTTCGGGCAACTACAGTGATGAGAACGTCGGCTTAATGGTTTACAGTCGCCAGAGGCATGACGATCGATGGTCTTCACACGTCACGCATTTATGTTTTAAAATATAACCAAATTACAATGAAACGTCACTCAATATAATCAATTACAATGAAGCGTCACTCACAAAAAAGCTATACGGACGGACCATTGGTTTATTGGCAATCTTATCACAAGTTAGCGGGAGCAACTCAGTTTTTTATTATTATTTTTTTGCTATTTCATTTGTTCGCTAATTATGCTTCTAAGTTTGACCATAATTTTTTTTGTTCGTTTTAAGTTTTTTCTTTTAGAATTTTCAAAATTTGACTCAAATTAGCACTAAATATTATTTTTTTCACTTATATTTTTTTTTGCTATTTCAATTGTTCGCTAATTGGTCTTCAATGTTTGATCATCATTTTTTTGTTCGTTTTTAGTTTTTTTTTTTTTTAATTTAAAAAATTGACTCAAGTTAACACTAAATATTGATTGTTCTCTTTTTTGCTATTGCAAAAAAAAAAGAAGTGAAAAGTTCTTGTTTCAATTGTATACTATTTCAATTTGAAATAGCCAAAAAAACTAAGTTTAGCCGCAGCCAACTTAAGATTGATTAATTTATTGTCTACAATAAGCCTGTCAGTGACAATAGACCGATCCCAGTAGAGCAATGCACAACTATTTTCAGGAAATGGCTTTGGGTAATACCTAGAATCATCATCATCAGCTCACGGACGCCCACTGCTGGGCATAAGCCTCCCCTAAAGCTTTCCACGACGATCGGTTCTGCGCAGCACGCATCAAGTAGCTTCCCGCGACCCTGACCAGATGGTCTGTCCACCTCGTGGGGGGCCTGCCAACGCTGCGGTGCCCGGTACGCGGTCGCCACTCGAGAACCTTGCCGCCCCATCGGCCACGCATATACTCTTTTGTTGATTGTCAGTCTATAGTCAAATTTAAAATTTTAAAAAAGTTTCTTTTTTTTCATAATTTTTTTGGTTTTCTTTAATTTAAATTTTTAATTATGGTCGAATTTCGACCTCTGTGCGGACTACGAGTACGAGTAATTGTACTTTGTTTTCAAACTTTTCAATTTATTTACAAGGATTACTTTACATAACCTATCTATATACCTTTAATAAGGCAACTCATTTTCAACGAGGCCGTATCGAATAGCAAGTTGTTACAGGTGGATAATCTTGGTTACTTAGTTATGTGTGCAAGTACTCACCGTTAGCAAGATGACTACAACCGCAAACAACATGTCTAATGGATCCTCCAGGCTTATGACAAGCTTAACATATGTCTGGAGTTTTATCTTTCATGATATGTTTCCGGTAGTTATTCGTCTTAATAACTTCGTCCATAATTGCACAGACAAAACGGAGGTTACCGCATTGTAACCAGGATAAAGAACTAGGCTGGTCTACATCTGGGCTTTCAGAATTTTGTGGAACCGACCATATAGTTCTGTGCTCTTCCATACGGCTACGCGGTCAACGGTACTCATTACTATAGGTTTATGCTATTTCTCTTTGCCTAAGGACAGGGGAGAAAAGCCCTTATCAACTGCCTTATTATTATTATTATAGACACCTGCAATACCAGAGGCCTCGCAAGCGCGTTGACAACCTTACCCCCATGAGCTCTGACCACCTTACTCACGACAGGAACATAAAACTACTATACACGGTAGGGGTCTGAAAGGGACTTTTTTTCTACATGCCCTAGAAAATCAATACGATACCTTTTTAAATTAGTAGGATAACTAACCTTCGTTAGATATATAGCTAACTAAAACACTGTTGTCGTTTATATTTATCAATTATTATTTAATAGGTACCTATTTAAAGCATTTAAAAAAGTGTGGTTATATCCCTTTTATAAATAATTATGCAGTATTGAAAAGGATGCAAACGAAATTACATCAATACAGATGATAGGTTAATATTTAGTGCATAAGTTTATGTTTTTTTTTATACAATGATAGGCTTGCATTTGACCACTATTTCACCTGATGATAAGTGAAAATGCGGTCTAAGATGGAGCACGCTTACCTAGAAGTAACCTATTCACTCGCGACTTAAAGATCCCCAGGTTATAGTTTTCCGGATACACAGACGCTGGTAGAGAGTTCCATTCTTTGGCCGTACGGATCAAGAATGTACTAGCGAATCACTTAGTGCGTATAAGGGGAATGTCAACCATATAAGGGTGGCGTAACGCAGAGCGTCTGGTTGTACGATGATGGAAGTGGGAGGGGGGAAACAGGTTATGGAGTTCCTGCGCACACTCTCCGAAGTGTATCCGATAAAAAACCGACAGGCCTACCACCCTCCGTCGATGATGCAAGCTTTGCAGCTTTGCAGCGACCAGTGCATTATCACCGATGAGCCTCCTGGCTCGTCTCTCAATCGACTCGAGAAGCTCTAGCTGGTACTTGGCTGAGTCATCCCAAAGATGAGAACAGTACTCCATGCATGATCGAACTTGCGCTTGATATAAATTTAGAAGCTGTTCCGGAGTGAAGTACTGTCTCACCTTCGAGAGGACGCCCAGTTTTCTGGCAGCTGTTTGAGCCTTTGCCTCTATGTATGAACCGAAATTGAGGGTGGATGACAAAGTAACGCCAAGAAGCTCTAGGCGGCTGGTTATGGGCACGGGCACACCTCGGAAAGAGGGAGTCAGATGGAAAGGACTTCGCTTTGCCGAAAAAAGACACGCCTGGGTCTTAGCGGCGTTGAACTTGACCAGGTTTGCGTCACCCCAATCGGAGACAGCTTTAAGGGATAAGTTCAGACGCTGAATCATAGCTTCCCTCAGCGATTGGATCTCAGACCCACTCGCTCGTGTGTCGGACACGTAACGCTCGACAACGGTGCTGTCATCTGCATACCCAAAGGTTCCGGGTTTGAGCAGGTCGTTGATGTGCAGCAAGAATAGCGTTGCCGAGAGTACAGACCCCTGAGAAACCCCGGCATTGATGGCCAAACGATCGGAATCGCAACCGTCTATGACTACGCGGATCGATCGATCTCTCAGGAAGTCAGATATCCAAACACAGAGAGAAACAGGTAGGCCGTATGAAGGCAGTTTGCTAATAAGGCCGTCATGCCAGACCCTGTCAAATGCCTTCGAGATATCGAGCGAGACCGCAATGGCTTCCCCGTGTTTCTCGATAGCCTCACTCCAAATGTGTATGGCATACGTCAGAAGATCCCCCGTGGACCGATTACGGCGAAAACCGAACTGTCGGTCGCTAAGGAGATCGTCCTTCTCAAGGTGTGCCAGGAGCCGGTTATTCAGTATTCGTTCCATAATCTTACAGAGTATGGACGTTATGGAAATAGGTCTGTAATTGACAGGGTCAGCTCGACTGCCCTTTTTGGGCACATGCTGCACGTTAGCTTGCTTCCAGGCTTTCGGCACTTGTCCTGTCGCTAGAGAGAGACGAAACAGACGTGTCAGGATTGGAGACAACTGAGGCGCACAAGTTTTGAGTACTATGGCAGGTATTCCGTCAGGACCACTAGCTGTTTTAAAATCACATGTGAAAGGGACTTTAGATAGTTATTTTCAGTCGTGCTGTTGTTAATTTTTATTAATTTTTATGCCTTCTTATTTTTTAGTTCGTCGATGGGATTTTTTAGGCAATTTTGTTTTAAGTGCAAGTATAGTAGATACATCTAATGAAACGGTTAAATCAGTTTCTTGTGTCCCTTTCATAAATGTTGTACCTTAATTCAAAACACGTCTATAAAATTTATAAGCTTGATCGAAATCTTGCTGGCCTTTTCTTTCAATATGAATGTAGTCGATCAATATAAATGATAATCAAAAATACAGCAACTTCCAACATTTGAAAGAGCACTTTACAGTGGCAATAAAAAAAACTTACTCATCACAGCTATCACTGAATTGATAAAGGCGTGAAGTCGGGAGTAAAAGAATGTGCGTCGGTGCAGCTATAGTATAACAAATATGGTGTTGATTCGAAATTGTTTTTATTTTGCGGCTAATTCGAATTGTCCTTTTCAACGTGTGTCCCTTTCATGTGACTTCTCGTATACAGTTTAAGCAATAATTAATTACTTATTTTAGTTTAATCAAGAATTATTTACTCACGTTATTGTTAACGTACATGATATACATTTCGTGACTTAAATGATCAATCCAATATATTTTAAACTAGCTGTGCCCACGATTTCGTCCGCGTGGAATTTAAGAAAAAAGTTTTTCAGTTCGCAGAGTTATACAGTAAATAAATTTCTAAAATAAAAGTAGCCTAAGTTACTCCTTTGACTAGCCCGTTGGCGCAGTTTGTAGTGACCCTGCTTTCTGCTCCGAGGGTTGTGGGTTCGATTCCCACCCCGAGTCTGGGTTTAATATAAATATTTATTTATATATTTATATTTGTATTATTTATAAGTACGTTTATCGAAAAAAAAAATATATTTAGCTATATACCAGTCGGCTGATACCTTATAACACAAGCATTAAGTTACTTACTTTAGGAACAGACGATCGTGTGTGTATTGTGTAGATATTTATTTTATTTATTTATTTATTTATTACATCAGCTATCAGGTAATGAAAGTCCCGTCAAAATCGATCGAGCCGTTTCAGAGAAAGTATAATTAATAATTGTGTTTGCTCGCAAACGAAAAAAAACCGACTTCATTCACATCGACGAGTAATACAACGTAGATCGACGAAAAAATAGTCAAGTAACGACGCGTTATCAAAGATTACTCAAAAAGTAGTTATCAGATCTCAATAAAATTTATATGTGACCACATGACAAACATCAGCTTTCGATTAAATTAAAAATTATTAAAATCGGTACACCCAGTAAAAAGTTATTGCGGATTTTCAAGAAGTTCCCTCAATTTCTCTGGGATCCCATCATCAGATCCTGGTTTCCTTATCATGGTACTAAACTAAGGATATCTTCTTTCCAGCAAAAAAAGAATTATCAAAATCGGTACACCCAGTAAAAAGTTATTGCGGATTTTCAAGAATTTTTATCAATTTCCCTAGGATCCCATCATCAGATCCTGGCTTCCTTATCATGGTACTAAACTTGGGATACCTCCTTTCAAACAAAAAAAGAATTATCAAAATCGATACATCCAGTAGAAAGTTATGCGGTATAATACAACGTAGGTCGACGAAAAAAGCGTCAAGTAAAAACGCATTATTAGATATAGCTCGAAAAGTAGTTGTTAGATCTCAAATAAATTTAAATGGGACCAATTGGCACACACCACCTTTCGATTAAAAGAAAATTTGTCGAAATCGCTCCACCCAGTCAAAAGTTCTGATGTAACATACATTAAAAAAAAATACAGTCGAATTGAGAACCTCCTCCTTTTTTGGAAGTCGGTTAAAAATAAAATCAATTAAAAAATATCTAAAAATAAAGGTATAATAATCATAAATTATTTTATGTTCTTTGATTTAATATATTATAAAATATTTTAAAATACAGTACTGATCCAAAAAAAAAACAGTATAAAATTACCGCGAAGAACTTTGTCGATTTATTCATCATAGGGAATGTTTACTAGTCTTTTCTTCTGGATATAGAGACGCTTTTAACATCAACAAATCCTCTTTATTAAGATCTATACACATTGTGCCAACAACGTCTTCGATTCCAATGGTTCCATCATTAGCTATATCTACTTCTTTTATTAGATTATCCAACTGTTTCTGGGGCATTTTATGACCCTGTTTAGCTAGTACTTCCTTTAAGTATTCTCTATCCACTACTCCCGTTCTCCCTGGGTCATATACTTGTAAAGCAGAGCGCAATTCATCTTCAACCGGAAAATCTCTTTGTCGCATTGTAACCATTTTCAAAAATTGTTCATAATTTATGTGACCCTGAGGATGCGATGGTCTCACACAAAATGCTATCAGTTCTTGCAATTGTTCGGGAGTATGAGTCATTAAAAGAAGAGATTTTAACATATACACAAGTTCTTTTTCTGTTATGTATCCATCTATGTCTGTATATGCAGGTGTATAGTTCTGATATACCTCCCAAAGTTGTTCTACTTCTGCTATTTGGTCAGGTCTTAATTCAAACGGAGGCTTGAGAGCTTCTTTAGAATCACTTAAATCAAACGGAGCAGTTGGATCTGGTGGTGGTTCTTCTACGTACCGTTCCTCTTCTTCTTCAAGCTGTTCTGGTTCTGGTGGCTTTTGATTTTCTACTTTCATTACTTCTTGTTCGTGTGTTTGTTTTTCTTCATCATTTTCTTCTTTCTCCTCTTCCATGCCTTCTTCTTTGTCATCATGTAAAGAAGCTTCTTGTTCGTGACCCACATCATCGATTTCTTCTTCTTCATCTTTACTTGCTATTTCTTTATTGAGATGTTCGTCCAATCCCTCTTCTAGAACCTCTTCAGCTTGATTTGTAGTATTTTCTTCACTTTGCTTATTGTCTACTAAATCGTTTACTTCGTTGTTAGATTGTATTTCATTTTCGTTTGTAATTTCATAATTACTAACAATATTTTCATCCATTTTTTTTAAATTACACTTGCTGAATTTCGCTTCATAAAATTATATTACAACTACGTATATTTCATACCAAAAAATTGTCTTCACATCTAGGTTTGTTAAGATGGGATCTAAGTATGACCGTTAGGTTTTCAGTAATTTTATCATATAGGTTAAGACTTTCCAAAGCTAAAAAATCAAGGACATCAATAAATTCACTTAAAAGTTCATTACGAAAATGATCTACAAAATCAAACATTGATAAAAAAAATTATGTCAAAACAGAAACTTACTGACAGGTCTTTTTTAAAACAAATAGATACACTTCAGTATAAACTTTTCAATTTTTTAAATTAGTGCTGTCTTAAAAACTTCATGCCGCGCCGTACATGTAATTAACATATGTAAGACTTTTTAGTACATTTTTATGCAAATAATTTTAATTTGTCAGTTGTTAAACCATAAAGTTGTAATAATCTTAAAATGTGTGCTGAAAATACTAATAATAAAAAAATGTTTAAAAATTCTGTTTACAGACAATAAATATCAAGTTAGTTCGAAAACTGACAAAACGGTGAAACTTGGTAAAGATGGAAGCTTCATTATTGAAAAACCGCAGGTCATAATTAGCAGTGAACTGTTTCCCGCATGGATATCCAACTAATTTAAACTTGATGCAATGCAGTAAATTTTGTCATCACAATAGAGCGTCTCACGGTTATTACTAAAACACTTTCGGAAATCAAAACTGTTCTATCGTAAAAATATTGTTCTATCGTACCACTGCAAATGCTTTCAAAAGGCGCATCACGTGCTTTGGAGAAAGATGCAGTTACGATGGTGAGCGGTGGTGCGCGTGGGCTGTGGGAAGTACAAAATAGTTCGACTACAAGCAGAAGGCAAATCGCGCGGGAACATCGCGCATGCGCACATATTCAAATCATTTTCTACGCAAAAATTCGGTTAGCAAGAGTTATATATTTATTGAGGTATTACATATTCAACTATTCAGTCGATTTGGTTTTAATGGAATGTATAATCGTGCCATAAGTGTGTCGTTTCGTTAAATTATATTTCGAAAAATGGTAAGTAAATATCGATTATATTGTTTTTTTTTTTTTATAACATATTAAAGTGAATCATCCAGTCAAGAAATATTTTAACGAAATTTTATAACAACCACGGAATAACCCTTCAATGATATATTAAAATAAAAGTAATAACAAAATAATATACAAAAATATCACATTTTACAGACTAAAAAATAATTGAAATTTGTAAAAAAAAATTATGTGGTGTCATGGGACACCAGGTAGGAACGAAGTGCCTTCGGATAGTATAGAAGCAACATAATTTGAAAAAAAAAATGTTGAATTTTATATATATCTTCTAGTTCTTGATTTTTTTTTTAATTTTGTTGATTGGTTTTTAATTAGGTACATAAAAGTATTTAGGAAATTAGTATTTTAGAAAATAACAAATACCGTAAAATAAAATAAATCAAACAAAATAATAATAATAACAATAATTCAAACTATTAAGTGAAATTAAAAACATAATATGTCTTTAGTTATTTTTGTCGACGGTATAAAATTACATAAATAATTTAAAAAAAGTTTACTAGTAATATTTTAGTTTTACAAACGTCATATTATACAGTCGTGTGACTGATATTACGTCACTTCCGTTATATATTTTTCTTACGGTTTTAATATCACATTTTTTCAGTTCGGTCGCCCAGCCAAATGTCAAGCCTGCCGTAAAGAACTTCGTTCCAAAAATCTTAATGATAGATAAAGTCTAAATCTACTAAATTTTCGACGAAGACTGAAATAAAATTAATACATATCAACACATATGTATATGTATAAAAAAATAAAAGTAATATGAATATCTAATTTGATCGATTACCCTCAAATAAATTATTTTATAACTAATGAGTGCCTAAAGCCCAATTAAATTCAATGAAAACAAATCACCTGAGCACAAAATAGCAAAAACAATAAGCTATGATGTTGCGTTCTATATAAACACCATTCTATCCAGTCCAAGTACCTATCGTTTTACTAATTGATCGATATAAAAAGTCGACACCAGTACTCGCTTTACAAAAAAGCAGCATACTTAATTTTATATGACATTATTTTACATGGTGGCACATTATTTCTATCGAGAAATCATAGCAAATTTTTATATACTTTTACTTATTAAACACTCACTTCACTCACTCACTCACTTAAGTATTACGTAAGCAGAATTTTAGTAATTTTTAACCCCCTCTTTCACCTGGTCAGTGAAAGTCTGCAAAACCCTAACCCCAGATCATCAGACCATCAGAGATCCAGGTCTTCAACTATTTCTATATAAAGGCTATCTAAAGGATTCAGTGGGTTTAATGTTGAAAAATAACAAACTGAACTATAAACTCACAAATTTTTACGTATATCATAATAGTTTTACAGACACTTAAGACTTATAATAATAACAATAATACTCTTTATTGTACACCATTAAAAGAAACAACAGAGAAAAAAAACATAAAATGAAAGATGTACAAAGGCGGTCCTATCGCTTTGGGTATAGGACACGAAATAGAAACTGCAGTTAGGAAGTAAACAAACGATTGGTGTGCGAATTAGAATACTCGAACACAGTACTTAGGTACCTATATGGATGTTTCTTGCTAATTTCGAATTTACTGGTTAGTATGCCTATATAATTTAGTCGTTGTTAATAGCATTGGATACTTACTGGAATGAATATTATTTAAAAATCTTAATGTGATAGCAAAACATTTTATAAAATTGCTTAAATTCATAATTTAGTTGAATCTCGCTGCCGCAATGTACTTACTTACCCAACACAAATTACACAGAAATAATAACTTACATTTTCGAAATATAATCTAGATGTAGTACCCAAATTTGTTCACATAATTGACAAAATTAAACCGTTTTCGCAACCAAAGTTATATATAAAGTATACTATAAAACTTGAGTTACAAAGTGAGGGAGGGTTTATAAGGACATTTAAGGTAGCTGGGTTTTTTAAATTAGTATTTTAGTGGCTTTTTTGTAAATTTATTGTACATGCCTTACTAGCTTAAAATTTGAAAATATTAAAATATATTATAGATGCTTGACGCTTCAGCCTGTAATATCCCACTGCTGGGCATAGGCCTCTTTTCCCATATAGGAAAAGGATCAGAGCTTAATCTACCACGCTGCTCCAATGCGAGCTGACGGATATATTCCCTACTATGAGTAACGATGGCTATTAGGTGTACATGATAACAACCGCGACCGACGGCTTAATGTGCTCTCCGAGTCATGGTGGAGATACCCACAAGGACTAACAACCAGACCGGCAATAAATATTTGTATAAGAACAAATATCCACTCCGAGCGGGAATCGAACCCACGACAGTTGGTGTTTAGGGCATCGCCGACACTGCACACGCCCTATACACTATAGAATATATTATTAAACCGACTTAAATAAAATGTGGTATGTGTGAATTTATAGACCTTACTAGCTGTGCCCGCGGCTTCGCCCGCGTTGAAATTAGTGTGTCACAAAGTTTTCCCGGTAAATTTCTAGTGAAACTCTCATCAAAATCAGCTTAGCCGTTCCGTAAACCTTCCTCTTGCCAGTGGTGGAGCCCTCTCTCCAATGGTGAAACCGCATGAAAATCCGTTCTGTAGATTTTGAGCGAATCGATGACATACACTTTTGGGGACTTTGTTTTATAGTACACTAACTGTTGTCCGTGACTACGTCCGCGTGGTTATGAAGATATGCATTACTATTAAGATGGTAAACGCAAATTATTTTTTTTATTTCAGTCACTTGAAATGCTTATCAAACTGAGTAACTTTTTAAAAGGCACAATTTAGTATAATTTAATAGTTATTTTTATAAAACCTCTCTATACACCAGATTTTTAGTTTTGTTTTCAGGCTGTATATCTTTCATGCAAACTATCAACCCTAATTAAACCCCCTTAGCGGTGGAATATTGTAAAATCCGTTCTTAGCGGGCGTCTGCTAACTATAATCTACCTCCCTGCCAAATTTTATCTTTGTCCAACCTGGATGGATAGACCATCCAGCGGTTTTTGAGTTCTCGTGATGCGTGAGTTATTTACCTTTCTCTTTTATATATATAGATAACGATGCATTATTTGGACACCCTCTCACCATCTAAAGAGCATATATTTTAAATTTCAAGTCTCTTACTTCAAAAACATAGGACGTTCATACAAACTTCCAACCCCCGTTTTATCCCCTTAGGGGTCGAGTTTCGTAAAATTATCTCTTAGCGGATGTTTACGCCCTATATGAAACCTACCTGTCAAATTTCAAGATTGTAGCTGTTATAGTTTCGGAGATTTCGTGATGGGGGCGTCAACCTACCATCCCCCGTTTTAACCCCAAAAAGGAGTTGATTTCTAAATATACATTATTTGGACACTTTCTCACCATCTAAAGAGCGTACATTTTATATTTCAAGTCTCTTACTTCAAAAACATGGGACTTTCATACAAACTTCCAACCCCCGTTTTATCCCCTTAGGGGTCGAGTTTCGTAAAATTATTTCTTAGCGGATGTTTACGCCCTATATGAAACCTACCTGCCAAATTTCAAGTTTGTAGCTGTTATAGTTTCGGAGATTTCGTGATGAGGGAGTCAACCTACCATCCCCCGTTTTAACCCCAAAAAGGAGTTGATTTCTAAATATACATTATTTGGACACTTTCTCACCATCTAAAGAGCGTACATTTTATATTTCAAGTCTCTTACTTCAAAAACATAGGACTTTCATACAAACTTGCAACCCCCGTTTTACCCCTTTAGGGGTCGAGTTTCGTAAAATCCGTTCTTAGCGGATGTCTACGTCCTATAAGAAGCCTACCTGCCAAATTTCAAGTTTGTAGGTGTTATAGTTTCGGAGATTTCGTGATGAGTGAGTGACCTTTCGCTTTTATATATATTATAGATTATAGATTAATGAAAAATAAATACAAAGGCCTTTTACTTTGTCGCAACTTTGTACCTTTTAAATATATTCATAAGTATATGGGTATCTATTGTTCTTCGTTTCCATTCGTTTTTATTTTATTTTATTGAAACATGTAAAATATTTCATGTAAGCCCAACACTGGGCCAAGGTTTTTTAACCTCTTATCCAAGAATCAGTATCATAAGCCACAAGGCTATTTTGTGGTTAGAAGTATCTCTTATACAATTACAACTGTATTATTAGCCGGATTAAATGACGATGACATGCGGCTTAAATTTCGTATTTATTAATACGGGCTATATTGGGTGTTACTTTGTGACTGTTAGTCAAATTTGTCTGTTATTATAAATACAATTTGTCTTTTATTTTGTACAATGTTAAATAACGGTTAAATGTTGTCACAATAAAAGTAGTAATATAAAATAAATTATGAACATTTTTTAAACATATCGTAAGACACTCGTGGTTTCTAAACATACCTTTTTCTTATTCCTAAGGATAAAAACGGATACATAGTTCGATATAGCTTGACGCTTTGACGATTGTGTCGAAATTTCAGACGAGTTGCGTAGTTGTGGTCACGACGTTCTCGTAAAATTAAATATATTTGTTCTGAGGTGGGAAGGATTGCGTTTTAAAAATGTCATCCTGTCAGCGATGATTTTTTTTTATTGCATTATAATGGAAAAAATTATTTCAGCCCTAGCAGTACGCACGGATTATTAACATTCTAATTCTTTTTCGCAATTAGAATATTTTACACATCTTTGGGACATTTACAGTCATTGAAATACTGTTCCTTATATAGTATGCTGCACCATTTTCAGATCTCCTTATGACATTTTTCTTCCCCAACCTTCACTTCATACCCTTTACAATTTGATCTTACTGCAGTTTCAAACCGTGACCTTTTATTATGATACTCGTTACGAATTTTACTGCCCATAAAATTTGGCTATATAAGGATATCAATGCGACAGATTATCTACATCCATAAACTCTATACACCTAAGTTACAAAAAGTTTTTGTCATTTCTGTGTTATAAAATTAATGTTTATTGCCTGTTTGATAAATAAATTTAATACCAGAGTACTCACATATAAAAAGACTTGTAAATAAAATATTATTACAAAAATGATTACTATATACTAACATAAGATAAATTAACAAAATGACAATGTACAACCTTTATATTTATATGCCTATTGTTCAATAGTGTTTAATAATTTCCAATCTCTTTCTTATATATATATACTCGTAGTCTTTACTACCATAAAATATAAGTGGCTATATGTACTTGTTTTTCTTGAATTTTTATTTAATATTACTATTGTAGGTACGTTTCACGTGTTTTCTATCAATGATTTCCAATCTGAATTCATATCTCATCAGAAAAAAATAATCATTTTTAGAATTTACTTGAATTTTTAGGCTTATCTAAAGACAATGTTTTCTAGTAATTTGATTTATTATTTATTTACTAATGGCATATTATGATAGGATACTAGGGAGGTGAGCTGTAACATCTTGTGGACAGTCCACTGCTGAGCTCACGCCTCTTATGTGAAGGAGATGATGTAAAAATTAATCCGCTTTACTAATAAAGTTCAGTTTAACGGGTATTGACCATCAGCTTTTACTAGCGACACCGTAAACGTGAAATTTCTAATCTAGTATGATTATTTTTCTTTCTTTGCATATAAGAATAAGCTAATCTAAAACAAAAATATATACCTATTTTTTGTTTTTAGATCAGCTTATCATCAGCTTATCATCAGCCCTGTCTAACTATTTTACAGACGATATTAACTTGTCTGATTCACAGCTCCTACTTACACACATAAATATATCAAAGATAATTATTGTTTTTTATTTTTTGTTTTTGTGATTGTCTAATTAAATTGTTTTTATTTTGTGTTGTAACTCTGACTGATTAAAAAAAAAAAAAAAAAAAAAGAAAAAAAAAAAAAAAACTAAAACTTTAACTGATCAATGTTTGTATTTTGCAATGCCATATAAATAATAATATTTGTGAATTATCGATTACAATTTTTTAATCGTTTTTAATTATATATAAATATGCCTAATTGTATTCAATCAGTAGTTGGTATAATTTAGTTTTGTAATTTTGTATAATTTAATTTGTTATCTTTCAATTCTTTATTATTTAATTGATGATTGTATTAAATTTTTCTATTTGTTTTTGTTTGTCTTAATTGTTTATTTTAGTGTTGCTTGAATTATTTATATTTTATATTTCTGTATGTGATTTATCGATTATTTCTTGTTAATGTGTTCTTTTTGCTCATTTATGAATTATTTACTGTTGGAAACTTTGCTGGTGTGTGTATTGGCTGTATGAATTTATTAATTTACTGTATTATTGTACTGTATGTTTCCTAAATAAAATAAAATAAAATAAAATAAAATAAAGGAAGACGGGTTCCTCGTCGGAAAACTAAAAGCCAAAGAAATGAAGAAATATTAATTATACCATTTAGGTTTGATTTTTTTCTTAATTAAAAAATAAATATTAATTATCAAACAGATACTACTAAATAAATAAACTATTTCAAATATATTTTATTTGGCTATTACGTCATTACTATGGCAATGACCTTGTAACATCAACTTAACATGGGAATAGCCTTGATCATAGCTGTCTCATCAAACTATTGATCACGTTTTACAAACAATTCAGTTAATTGGACCATAGACGTATTTAAACATAATTAAAGATTGATTGACGACGCGTTGGCGTAGCGGTCACAGTACTGACTGTTGCGCTGGCGGTTGCGGGTTCGATCCCTGCTCACGACTGATATTCGTATTGGCTATATAGATATTTGTCGTGGTCTGGGCAATTCTGCTTGTGTATTGTGTGTTTCTGGACCCCAGACACAGGAGAAAATCCTACTGGGGGCCGTTGAGTGTGAAGTGTTTATTTATTTATTATTATTGAGATACGTCTGTGTTTTAAGCTTAATAGATTAACTTTATATTTACCAAACATGCAGAACAAGTTCAATAAACATAAATTCAATATTTTTTATCTTGTGCTTATATCCAAAAAGACCACCTCCTTATTAGAAATAAATAAATAAATAATCAATCCTTTATTTAAATGCGCTAAAAAGAATAAAATAAGTGAGATTTACCTGTGTAGATATACAAGTAAATTAAATCTTGGGTGTTCCGCCATGATGGATTTAGAATGACGTAACATGACTAACCATGTATTGTCATAGTAAATATGTAAGCGTACAAAATATCAGCGGCAATTGGTTGAAATAGGTACTCGTATATGCTTTTGCGAGTTTCCACCCTAACAAACATACAGACTCATGCACTGCATGTTAAAAACTTTTAAAATCACTAAGGTGGACTAATAAGCCTTATTACTAACTTATTTTTTTAAAGAACAGAAACTACGGAGAGATTAATATTTTATTACAATTGGTAAAATTCTCAATAAGGATATAAAATAAATATAATATATAAACGGGGACGGTACATTTATAATAATTTCAGCTAATAATGAACAACAAGCGTTTAAGTAGCAGCTTTTGCTGTTCGAAAAGATAATTAGACATACTTTTTTTTCCTAAACTTACGATAGAATGGGGATTGAGACGAATTTAATCACTAAAGCGCCTGTTTTGGAAGAGGGAATTATTTATTTGTTCTTTTGACTAAGAAAATTCATACAACTTACAGCACGTATTTCATGCACGCTTAGGTACGTCTGCATAACTTCCATAAAACACTTAAGATTTCCAATAAAACTTGATTACAGATCGTAATCAGATATCATTTTAATTAGTCTTGATTGATGTACAAGATACAAAAAGATTAATATTTTAAATAGTTAATAGCTTAATATATCCTGGTAACCTACATCGTGAGATACAAATGAAGCAATAATGAATTTGGAATAAAAGCCATTTCTATATCACGCAGAACTTGATGATCCTTGAGTGTAAAATATATCGAGTAGTTTCAATTAAAATCTGTTATTATTATATTTATTAATACTTTACGCAATATATGGCACTTATTTAAATATTTCCGTATTAAGACTAAACTTCAATAGATGAATTATATACCATCTTGTATTGTCTTTTTAATATTTTTATATCATTTTATTATCACAGATACAAATTCAGATAGCCGATGTCCACTTTTTAGCCGACTTCCAAAAAAAGTTCGACGTTTTTTTTAATCGAAAGGTGGTGCGTGTCATGTGGTCCCATTTTAATTAAATAAGATCTAACAAGTAATTTTCGAGCTATATCTAATAATGCGTATTTACTTGACTATTTTTTCATCGATCTACGTTTGTATTATACCGCATAAATTTACACGGGCTATATCGATTTTGATGATTCTTGTTTTAAATCTGGGATGATCTTAATCTTGGGAAAAGCTGTTTTCTCTAGTCGCTTAAATGTTTTTGACAAATTAGTGGGAAAGCTATAAATTTTGTAATTTAACAACACCATTTGGAAAAAAAATTCAGTAATAAAATCATTAATAAATCTGATCACATGACGGTAGTGTTTAAACCTGGAGTTGAAACTGGTTTTAGTGTGACACCGAGTTGAGATTTGAGAAAAGTAATTGAATATTAGTATTATTACGAAGATGGTTTGCTAGAGCGATTTACAGATTCACAAAATTAATGTAATTTACCAAATCCAAATATTTACCACTTAAGAAGATTGTAGGTAAATGTGCTCAATTTCGTTACCTAATTTTAAACTTTGATTGAAATTGTTTACATTTACATGAAACTAATTTATTATATTTTATAACATATTAATACCATAAAATAGCAAATGAGTACTCTATTGACAAATGATAAAGATGGCAATGAAAAAAGGCGAGTAACGGATCTAAAGTTCAAAGAACTCTCAAAGAACGATCAATGAAATCCGCTGCATTATGCTTCAGTTACAACCGGTCCGACTAACTAATGGAATTCGAACGTACGTGTATCACGATCACGCTGGTCTAATTATTTTACAATAACCTTATATTGATTGTGAAAACTAGTTCAACTCAGAAATAATTTAAAACATCTTCTTATAAAACCATATTTTAAAATTTAAAACCGATACGTAGGGTCCTGGAAAGATTTTCACAAAAAGTTATTGAAAAACCACTTCATCTAAAATAAAATAATTATTTTAAGCCATAATTTACGAAATATGTGAAATATTGCAACAAAGCTATCTAATTGAAGTTCTCATTTACCAATCTGCAGAAGGATAGTGTATATATGTATAATATACCATAATCATTCTATTTAGTACGAGAAGAAGAATTGTCTCAGCAATAGTTTTTATCCATAAAATATTTTGTTTTCTCAAACGTCCTAAAGAAGCGTATCGTTTTACTTATTTCGATCAAAACTTTTGAAATTAATCTCTATTTAATTTAAAACTACTTATATAATGTAAAACCGTCTAATTGAACATACGATTTGAATATTTATATTATATGCCTAATTTTTACCCAATCAATTCTTATTATACATACTGTGTGGCTACGGCAGTAAAGAATATAGCCACACCCTCTCTTCTTAAAAGTCTCAGTTCCCGGCAACCCACTATTCCCGCCCACGTAAGATTGCCGGTGAAGGCTGGATGAAAGGCTGGATCATATCGATAGCACAATCACCTCAGCTACAAAGTCACTGGGTTTTGTGTTGAGGAATTCCAGAGTTGTGAAAGCCAGCTACTACAATTAAACTTTATAGAAGTCAGGTCAGAAGTAACCTAGAATACTGCAGTCAAATGTGAAGTCCTCACTACAAAAACCATACGATTCGAATAGAAAGAATATAAAAGCGACTGCTGCGTCATCTCGCGTACCGCTCGAACGGCAGTCAAAGTAGTAATTCATACGAAGGACGGGTGGTTCAACATAATATGTCGTCACTGCAATCGCGCAGAACTATCTCGGACATGATATTTCTGCACAGAACACTGAATAAGAACATTGATTGTCCACTAATACTCCAATTATCCCATTACAATATACCACCCAGATTACCCAGGGAACCGCACGTCTTGTTAAATGTATCCCTCTACAGATCAAACTTTGGCAAGTATTCCCCTTTATCCCGACTGGCACGTACTTATAACGATCTGTTGTCAAAGGTTTCCGGACTATTGCATGTTGCGATGACCTTTAAAAAGGAATACAATTAAACTTCTTTAATCTAATATGTAAAATATTTCTTTTTGTATTATTGTTATAATTTTTGTTGGTAATCCAAATAAATAAATGATTATAGCGGAAAAAAGTGATGTCTGGCGTGAACTTGGGGAGGCCTATGTCCAGCAGGGGACTGCGATAGGTTGAAGTGATGATGGTGATTAATACTTATTAAGTTATTATGTATACTCCAATATTATATGCCTACTTCAGGTTTCCGACTGCGAAAAGTCGTCTCCTTTCTGGGTTACGGTATTCACATGTATAATAAAATCCCACAAACTACGTAAATGTAAAGTTGTCATTAAAAACAAATAAATAGATAAAACTTATTGTTTTATATTCGGTGCAGGATTACATAGATGATAAAAATGTGTGGACTTAGCTATTATTATATTTTATATTTCATGCAAGATATTACAAATTTTGTACTAAAACACAGTTTATATATTATTTTTAAAAGCGTAACTGCGAAATTGCGCTTTCGGTGCGTAGAATCTAGAATTGTACATTCCGAGTCGGTGGTAGCTTCACTTTTAAAAATAATAATTACTTTTAAAGTTTTAATTTGTAAAATGACGATTCGAAGGTGCTTTTGAAGCCTATTTGAATAAAGTTGATTTTTGATTTTGATATATTGAGCAATCGTAGTGGATAAGCCCTATTGGATTGCTGAAAGGTAAATAATCAAATCAAGCTTCAAATGTCTTATGATCCGAGCAGGAATCGAACCCGCAAACCACTGCTGTTTAAGCGCGTAGATAAATGGCATACACACCACTTGACCAGAGCGGTTGTTAAATAAGTAAATAGTACAGACCGAAAAGACCATGGTTCAAATCCTCAGATTTAGAGATCGATTATTATTTTTTCTTTCTTTTTCTAATTGCACTCGTTTTTTTTTAATTTAAATAGCCAGTTCTTATTTTTTTTATTATTATGTCGGTAAAATCGAAAAATATTATTCATATTATAATATTATCATTTTTTATAATTATTTTTTTATTTTTGATTTTTTATATTAAAAAAGATTATTTTTTCAACTAAATTATGACAAATATGTCAACTTATAAGTTGATTTTGTTTATAAATAAATGAGTAATATTATGATAAGATTTTTTTTCTTGATTATTTTCATATTTTAATGTACCCCAATATTGCTAAAAATAGTCTTCGAAGATTGAGTTACATCTGCCCTAGCATCGCTTTGATATACTATGACAATACATAATTAGTTCCGTAGTCTATGCAACCAGTGGAAAGTATTAAATGAGCTGCCCGTCATAGGCTACATAGTAAAGCGTATTGTGTTCTCTTCCTATGGAATAAACAATAATAAAGCACGACAATTTTTTTGTGCATTTGATAGTGTTAGTTTTAGAAACAATGCGCACATTTAAAACATTTTGCGTCATGTAAGGTATTTATTACGAAGAACTACATAAAATTAATAAATTCAAGTAAATAACTGCTCTGGTGTAGTGATCAGAGTAGTCACCTAAAACACCGATGGTTTGCGGGTTCGTTTCCCGCTTGGGATGGATATTTGTATTAGTACAAATATTTCTTTCCGGTTTGGACGTCTGTCATCATGGGTCTTCCCATCGTGCCTCGGAGAGCAAGTTAAGCCGTCGGTCCTGGCTTTGAAATACACAGACCGAAGATGGGCAGCAGCGTCTTCGGTGCGACAAAGCCAGCCCTGCGGTCACTAACCCACCAATTTTTGGTGCAAACTTGGCAGGCCTATGTCCAGCAGTGGACTGCGATGAGCTGATGTGTGTGTGTGTGTGTGTGTGTGTGTGTGTGTGTACATAAATATACTCAAAAATAGGTTAGCATTATCTTACTACAAGGTAAAAAATATTTTCATCAGAGACAAACTTTCACTATTCATCAGCTTATAATGGGATGTCGATAAATCAATTTATCCTCAAAGTTGCATTATGTGTCCGCAGTAATGTTCCTAGGACGTAATACTCAAAGGTAATTAGACAACTGCTCTTATACGTATTCCAATAAACGCTTGAAGACGTTTTACGCTTCTTGCACCTGTTAATGTGTGTACCGTACCAGTTGTTTTTGTTTTGTCATTTCAAATTCACACTTAGGTTTTGTTTTACCACTACCATAAGACTTTCCTTATTTAGTTATTTTTTTATAAACACTATATGTACTTATATAATAAAAAATAATAATAAAGAAATAAGCACAAAAACTATTTATTACTGCATTATTTTTGTAATACCGGCAGTAACAGTTACAATTTATCAAATAGGTATCTATGTTTATACATATAGATGTTTATACATAAAGATATTTATAAAATGTCAAATCTATCTAGTCTATCTATTACGACAAATTGAAATTAAATAATTTGAATGGTGTATTCAACTATCAATCAATATATATGCCATTTGACTAATTTCGTCAATACAAACTGGTAAACGGTCTTGGGCTAAGCTTATATGTATAGTTGTTAAGATTTTATTTAATTGTTGAGATCTTAATTTTTATGTAATCTTCATTGTACCTACTTACATACACTCTACTTATACATTGATAAAAAGTTCATTGTTTCGTATGTTGACATGTTATAATATTTTTGATCTATTTCATAAAAAAAAAGAATACATAATAGTGAATGCGAGAGGAAACTATAGACATTAGATTATCCGGGTGAAAGTGAAACAACGGTGTCGAGGGAGTGTGGACACTACAGATGCCTTCGCTCATAGAATATAAAGAATCCATCACATTATATATATGATGGTTCTTTGTTTTCTGATATGAGATAAATTTATTTTAAAGATATTTCGATATTTTCTAAAAATGAATCCTAGCTAGATCAATTTAACGCCCCCTAAACCCCCTGCCTACTAAATTTTATAAAAATCTTTTGAGCCATACATATATAAGAAAACATATATAACATATAACATACATATATAAGAGTACATATATAAGAATACGCACCTACCTATACGCACTAAGCGATTCGCGAGTACATTCTTGATCCGTACGGCCAAAGAATGGAACTCTTTACCGGCGTCTGTGTTTCCGGAAAACTATAACCTCACTTCTCGGGGATCTTTACGTCCCGAGTGAACAGGTTACTTCTAGGTAAGCGTGCTCCATCTTAGACCGCATTTTCACTTATCATCAGGTGAAATACTCGAGTAGAAATTTTTTCGCGTTCCTTAGAAGGACCGGACCGGGCATGCCTGGTCTGGACCGGGTAAGGTATGTAACGCAGATGATTTGTCTGGACCTGATCAGGATGAGGTGAGGTTCCCTGATCGGGTCCAGATCAGGAAATCTCATCTCATTCTGATCAGCCGGTTCGGTCCGGTTATTTTAAAAAACACGAATGTATATTCTTGAAAAAATTGATAAAAAAAGGTGAATTGATATTATACATAATATGTTACTTAACATAGTTGTTATGACATTTATTTCCGTTTATTTTTTCTAATGTATTATTTATGTATGTTTTACTTTAAATATCAATTATTTTTATTTATTTTTATATTACTAATTAACTATTGTTAGTAATTAAATTTTATTTATTAACTTCTAATAATTAACCACTAATTAACTACTTCCTACTACTTACGACTGCTCCACTGTGTAGTAATGGACTCTCTGCTAGACTGTCCTGATAACTGTATATATACTAAGTGCGCTTAAAAATATTGATAGCGCGATTCAGGCTCAGTTTGCGTAATTTCTTTCAGGCTATCCTGATCTGGACCGGACCGGGTCCTGATCCCGTATGCCTTACCATACTTGATTATATTTTACATCGGGCTATCCTTATCTGGACCGGACCGGGTCCTGATCCAGTATGCCTTACCATACTTGATTATATTTTACATCAGGCTACCCTTATCTGGACCGAACCGGGTCCTGATCCAGTATGCCTTACCATACTTGATTATATTTTACATCAGGCTATCCTTGTCTGGACCAGGCCTGGTCCTGATAGAGCTTGCCGGATCTGGCATGCCTCACTCTATCCTGATCCGGTCCAAATACATGATCTGGTTGAACCTGACCTTTTTTCTAGTCGGGTAGCGGTCAAACGCAAGCCTATCATTGTATTAAAAAAAAAAATTACTCGTTTCAAGGTATTAGATAAAGAATATATATATGAATTATTGTGATACAGTTCAAAGTGAAGACAGGCGATAATATGTGACTGGATAGATAAGGTATGGATTAAAATGAAAGGAAATAGTGTTTTACAGAATTTTTGAAAATACTTGGGTTCAGCGCGACTAATGAGCAAAGTTAAGGAGTTCCAAAGCCAAGCAGCTTGGACAGTGAATGATTTAGTATAGAAAGTAGTGTAGTGGGGAGGAATTTTAAGGAGAAAACTACCATCGGAGCAAAGGGACGCTCATGGGACTCTTAAGATACTTAAAATGTTCTTGTAGGTAAAAAGGAGTCGCAGGATTGAATAGTATACAATATAATAGTAAACAAGTAAGAATGTGAGTATTCCTGCGAAGGCGAATTGGGTGCCACTTGAGTTTTATGCGCAAATCAGATATGTGATCATATTTGCGTAGGCCAAATATGAAACGGATACATATATCATGAACTGCATACGCTTAAGATTACTAGGTTCCTCCTCAGTAATGTCAAGAAAGTAGTGTCAGCATACCAGGTAAGAGAAGACTATGTGCATGTATAATTTTGTTATGTTTAGATCACACAGATCTATAATATATTATTAGGTTATCTAGAATACCGATTTCCAACTAGTTTTATGTGTAGCCTAGAGGATTCTCTGGGTCCCATTGGGCGTATGTGAAAATTAGATAAGCTTGTATAAATATTATTAAAAAAAGAGATACATTATTAGGAGTAGGTACGGACTTATCATGGGGGGTTTCCCTAAATGACAAATTTTGTTAAGTCGTGTTAGAACGGAAAGAGACTGGGAAGCACTGATTCTTGAAAACTACGCAATTAGCCGATTTTCTAAACTTGTTGCACATGCACTCGCAACAGCTTGATAATGCAGCGATTAAACAAATTGGTTAGTCGGGTTGAATAGAAGTCTTGTCCTTGCTTAAATCGGCGATGGCTCGTGACACGCTTAAATCAAAATGACAAAAGATCGTGATATATTCCTGTCGCCTATAGGCTTATTGATGTATTAATCACCACACCACTATTATTTTAAAGCATTTATATATGTACTTTTTTAATTAATAAGAAATTTAAATAATTTTATTAAATTGGAAGGTTTCTTAAAACACTAAATAATTGTATTTGCTCGCAAACGAAAATAATTGTGTTTGCTCGCAAACGAAAAAAAACCGACTTCAATTACATCGACGAGTAATACAACGTAGATCGACGAAAAAACAGTCAAGTAACTACGCATTATCAAAGATTACTCAAAAAGTAGTTATCAGATCTCAATAAAATTTATATGTGACCACATGACAAACATCAGCTTTCGATTAAATTAAAAATTATTAAAATTGGTACACCCAGTAAAAAGTTATTGCAGATTTTCAAGAAGTTCCCTCAATTAATCTGGGATCACATCATCAGATCCTGGTTTCCTTATCATGGTACTAAACTAGGGATATCTTCTTTCCAACAAAAAAGAATTATCAAAATCGGTACACCCAGTAAAAAGTTATTGCGGATTTTCGAGAGTTTTCCTCGATTTCTCTGGGATCCCATCATCAGATCCTGGTTTTCTTATCATGGTACTAATCTAGGGATATCTCCTTTCCAACAAAAAAAGAATTATCAAAATCGGTACATCCAGTAGAAAGTTATGCGGTCTAATACAACGTAGGTCGACGAAAAAAGCGTCAAGTAAAAACGCATTATTAGATATAACTCGAAAAGTAGTTGTTAAATCTCAAATAAATTTAAATGGGACCAATCGGTACACACCACCTTTCGATTAAAAAAACATTTGTCGAAATCGGTCCACACGGTCAAAAGTTCTGATGTAACATACATAGAAAAAAAAATACAGTCGAATTGAGAACCTCCTACTTTTTTGGAAGTCGGTTAAAAAACCGACTTCAATTACATCGACGAGAAATACAACGTAGAACGACGAAAAAATAGTCAAGTAATTACGCGTTATCAAAGATTACTCAAAAAGTAGTTATCAGATATGGATAAAATTTATATGTGACCACATGATAAACACCAGCTTTCGATTAAATTAAAAATTATCAAAATCGGTACAACCAGTAAAAAGTTATTGCGGATTTTCGAGAGTTTCCCTCGATTTCTCTGAGATCCCATCATCAGATTCTGGTTTCCTTATCATGGTACTAAACTAAGGATATCCCCTTTCTAACAAAAAAAAGATTTATTCAAATCGCTACATCCAGTAGAAAGTTATGCGGTATAATACAACGAAAAGTAGTTTTTAGATCTCAAATAAATTTAAATGGGACCAATTGAAACATACCACCTTTTGATTAAAAAAAAATTTGTCGAAATCGGTCCACACGGTCAAAAGTTCTGATGTAACATACATAAAAAAGAGATCTAACAACTACTTTTCGAGTTATATCTAATAATGCGTTTTTACTCGACAATTTTTTGTCTACCTACGTTGTATCACTTGTCGATATAATTGAAGGCGGTTTTTCTTCGTTTGCCTGCAAACACAATTATTATAACCTCAAAAACAGTCCAAAAATAACGGCTCTTAAATCTTAAAAGAAAAATCGCGCTTTCAATTTCAGAAATTTCAATCCTTGTTACCCCATTAGAGATTGAATTTTAAATATACTGAAATACACGTTTATGTATTTGTCATCAAAAACCTAAGGATACGCAAATGATCGCATTCTTTGCTTAACAAAACCATATAATCAAAACTTATAATAATAATGTAACAGGTCGCTGTCTGTACATTTGAGATACATGAGCAAAAATATTGACCTTTATCAATGAAAATAACTCCTAAAACAATGACTGTCAGAATTTTTGTCTGTGCGTTTGTGCACGCTAATCTCAGAAATGGCTTATCCGATTTAGATGTGGTTTCCTAATATATTGTTGCTAGCTTAGCTTCATGTCAATCGGTTCATAAATAAAAAAGTTATGACAATTTATAGAATCACGTTAAACATGTAAAGTCACTAGTCCAGCGGACGAAGTCGCGAGTACAGCTAGTTTATTTAATAAAGATTAATATGCCAGAAAAGTTAATTGATATTTCGTAATAAAAAACTTGGCTTAAGAACAAAAACGTAAACGTAGGATTAATCTTCTTTACGATCAGGGGATCGGTAATTAAAGGCACTTTGTTTAAGTCACGTTTATTAGGTTCAAGCCTTCAAATGATGTGATCGTTAGTGGTTGATTTATGGTAGGTTATCTACGTAATAAAATGCAGGCGTTACAATATCGGCAGTCTAGGCTAACATTATTAAATGACAGTACTGTGTTTAAGACGTGTTTTGAATAGTAAGTGGGCGTGTTACACATAGCCTATAACAGTAGATCGCTGCATCAGCATGCTTGCATTTTCATCGTTACATTGCACACGGCACCTACGACCTACATAGGCTCCACGTTAAACAAGCTCAGCAATTGCAAGCCAGCATTGACGTCAATGGAAGTTTTCATTCGAAGCCTGAAATGTGGAAGCATTGGACTCTTGGTACAAACATCGACCAATTGTCACTACTGTAATTTAGTTGTAATTTCTTTTTTTTTTGTAATACATTTAATAAATTAATTTTAAATTTAATTTGATTTTTTTTTGGATCCTCCGGCTGCACCGCAACTATCGTAGTTGGCGTTGTAAATTTACGCGTTGGCTTAGACAGATTTAAATAAATTTACAATGTGTATCAAAAGGATCTAACTATTATATATTAAACCTTATAAATAGTCGCTTTTTAATATTAAAAGTAACTGATTTTGACAGTGGAGCAGCTTGGTGGATAAAGCTCTGAGCTTTCTCCTAGATGGAGAAAGAGGCTTATGCTTAGGAGTGGGATGTTACATGAGATGTGCCTGATTCAATCAATAAATCAATTAAATTTGCTACAAATAAAGAAATATGTGTCTACTTTAGAGGAGCGCAGAATGCTAATACTTTTTTAAAATTATGCATAAAAATATATCAAATAAATAATAAAAACATTACACACACTACCATGTATTTGACACACATGCATATTACACTCTTTTGTGAATTGTCAAAATTTGTAATCAAAGAGAAAAATTTGAAAAAAGGTTCTTTATTTACATAATTTTTTGATTTTCTTAAATTTTTTAAATTATGGTCGAATTTCGACCTCTGGGCGACCACTAGTTTTCATAAAACTCTTAACTGTTAAATCATAGGAATGTGAATACGCACAATAAAAGAAAAGAATAAAATAAATGTGATTTAATATCGCGTATAATAAAAAATTTAGTTTTTAAAAGTTATAATATTTTTTGTTAAAATACCTAAGTATGTACATCGAGACGCTATACCAATAAAATATTTACCTATATTGAATGCCCTCAGAAAGCAATGGCAGCAAAACATTGTACTCAACATTCACCAATTTATTTAAAATAGGTCTGATGCTGTACATGAGATTATAGTGTTACGAACATCCGAATACACGATTTGGACGTTGAACGTGACTGTACGTCCACTTCTAATTTTGCAACTTATAATTAATATCTTAACTTTGTTACACATTAAAAAACCAGAACTCTTTATCTCCCTTAATTTTATTCCCGAATTATATCTCAAATATCAATACAATTTTATATTATAGAGCTATGAAAGAAATTTTTAAAAATATATCAATTTTAAAATTTATTCAAGAGTAAAAATAACTACACATATCTAATTTATAAAACTTAACGTTTTGTTACTTACTTAATTTGATTTGACGCGTTTCCCTCGAGATAAACGATAATAAGAAAAAAAATGTATCAATAATATATTGTTTATTGAAGTTTAGGGCTTAACAATTCGTCTCGTTTAACAATTGGGCACATTTTTTTTAGGATAATCGATACCTACTGACAATTATTTTCAAATTTTAGCCTAAACCTAAAGAATCAATTAAATGTGATCGACTTTTTTATCTTTTCATTATAGTTTTTATTACAATTCTTGAATGTATCTCTATAAATCTTCTTGTCTTTGTCGAAAACAAAGAAGATTATTTTTGAATTGGAATGTCCTCACCTTGAGCCAATGTGAAATTCGATTCCATTATTACAGATCATTAAGAGATCTATTTATTACGTACCTATGTCTTCTGGAAGGCTAAAACTTATTTCGACACATTGCCATTGAAATTATGCATTTACTAGCGATGCCCGCGACTTCGTCCGCGTGGTATTTATTATTCCTTCAATTAAAATTTTATAGATAGCAATACCTTATGTTTCTTTATAGACGACATTCAACGCTAACTGATTCAGAACATGGACAAATAGGTTGGTTGGCTGACTTACACGGGAGAAACCAACACAGAGCTGGCATGACGCTGAGGTTCACGCTCGCAACACGCACTCTGCCCTTGAGATTTGTTGTTATCACGAACGAATAACCAAACGAGAACCCTCACATAACAACTTTTTTTTCACTATGGCGATGTATATTACTGTCAAACACCATCTAGTTTATTTAATATGATGATGAAATACGCTATGCTAGTCACTGTTTTTGTAAGATTTTAATTTCTCGCGGAATCTCGGCTTTTTAATATATAAATTGTTTTATTGTATGATAATACGTGCAATATCAAATAATTAGGTGCGTCAGTTGTATGTCACGGTTGCATGCTTACGTCACGTGCGTCCCACTACGACGATGAGGGCACTGCTGGTTTTTAGTGGGTAGTCCGGCAGTCCGGCGCGTTTTGTCTGCGCCAGAAGTCCCACACTTCCGTCGCCTAAGGACGGCGGGATCCGTGCGTATTTTTTTTTTAAGTGTATAAGTTGTATAATAAGCTGTTTAAGTAATTAAATTTTCTTTAACTCTCCCACGGGAAGTCTAATTTTTCTGGGTCAAAAAAACCTATATGTTGACCATAGATATAAACTACCACCATACAAAATTTCATTTATACGGTCCAGACCTTTCGGAGATTAGTCCGTAAAAACAGACAGACAAACAGAGAAACAAAAAATTTGAGAAAATTTAAATTAGTTCTATTTCAATTATTACATCCCCCTGACTCGATTTTTAGTAGGGTCATTTCGCCTGTTCGCGTCCACTTTGTGCAGTTGACAAGTTTGAAGAAGAAAATAAAAATGTCCCAGCACTAATTTCTATGAAAAATTTATTTACTGTGTTCATTGTATAGTCTACTAGCTGTTGAACGCGACTTCGTCCGCGTCAATTTCTGTTATTATAATCTATGTTATTATGATATATATCTGTGTTATTCTGATATATATTTCTGTTATTATGATATATATCTGTTATATGATATATTTTAAAGTACTTCTTCGTAAATGATATTTTTAGTTTTATTTTCTTGTGGCAGAAGAACATACTGATTTTCTCCGCAACCCGATCTTAACAACGCGACATATACATAGTTGGCCGTGTGAAAAGCAGTCTTGACGTAAATCGATTCCTTCATAGTTAAATGTTTACCCCTGTGGGTTATTAATTGTTACGGCAAAAGATAACTTACCGGGAAATTGGAATCTTTTAAAATTAAAAGGTAAATCATTTGGAATCATTGGGCGATCATCATGCGAGATATAAGCACTGTTTGACCAACTGCTGTACCAGTCAAAACTATTGCTACGGTCACGTTATTGCGCAGAAATTTGACTTGAAGCCTGATACCGTTACATAAAATTGGTGGTTTAAGATTTGTAAGTAAAATTATTGGGGCACCTATTTTTAACTTGAGGGAATGTGGGGAAAGGCCACTCGGGTTCAAAGAATTAAGAAACTCCTGTGGGTAATAGACCGCATCTTCTTGATCCATTACATTATCAATACATGTGTATAATAGGTAACTATATTTCCTGCCTCCCCATTGCCCTTAATAGTCTTGCGTATCATGCGCGCGTGTTAATTTTGTTGCGGAGTGATTTTAATATTATACTATCTTCTAAGATGTTAATTGAAATTAAGTGATAACAAGGACAATTTTGTTTACAATTAAATACTCTTAATCAACAATACATTTATTTGGGTAAGGATTAATAATATGTTGATAAAATTCTTTGGCAAATAATTGGCATTAATGCATTAATTTCGACCAAATTTGATTACCATAAAAAGGTTATAGTGAGTCAATCTTAAAAGATAGATATACTGTCGTGGACATTTTGGTAGATCATTTAAAGAGGAATAATTCTTTCATACATATTTTTGGGTAGCTTGAACCGTTCACACAGCGCACGCAACGAAAACCTTCAAATATGAATACTTTTCCCGGTTTTTGAATATCATATCAAAAATTGACCGCTCCAGCGGGGTTCGAACCCGCGTCTTTGACTGACACATATCTCTATTCGCATTAAATATTAATAATACCTGTGTATTAATAATACATGTTTCCTTTTTACCCGACTGCCAAGGAAGGGTTATGTTTTTCGCGCGTATCTTGTATGTATGTATGTATGTTTGTATGTAATATTCTTTACTACCTCATATTTCCAGAACCACTGAACGGATTTACATAATTGAGGTATCGTTAGGTTCGTCTTAGCTGCCCAAGTGTTCTTAGATAGGTGACATTAAAAAAAATCAAACAAGGCGGCTGCGCGAAGCCATTGTAGTAAATGAAAAAAAAAAATTCTCGAATACTACAATATGGGTATCAAATTGAAGGGCACAATACAAGGATTTTAAAAAGGTATATCATGATTATTATTACCGTAATACTAATAAAGAAACACAATATTAAAGTTTAAAAAATGTGGACTTTGCTCTTTCCCACGCCTATGCCATGCCAAACTCGCCTCCTAGGCGACGATCAACTTCGGGGTGTAGCCTTTCTAATAAAATACAATGGTTAAAAAAAAACATACAATTAAAATTACAAATAAAAATTAATAAATGTCACACCAATTTACAATTACATTAATAAAATCAATAACAAATACATAATACCAAATACAAACAAATAATTTTAATAATAATTTCATTATATTAAAACTAATATAACTATTAATTTATAATTTTGTCACAATAATAATTTTAAATTAACTTTCTGCGACTAGATGGCGCTGATTGTATTTTACATCGCGCTATAGTTTTTTTGCAACCGATTTACTTATAAGTTTCACTTACGGCCGCGTACGCCTTACAGATAATGTAATAATAATAATACGTAGCTGCATAGCGGCATGAAATTGAAGGATAAGTCAAATTATTCTCTCTTTGTGCATGTCTCCGACTGCATGTTATGTACGACGTTGCATAAAGTTTCGAAGGACTACCGTATTAATATATTTTAAATGTACAGCACAAAATGTTTGATATTGTTTCTATTTATTTCGCTGACTTTGTGTGCATATTGAATTTTTATCTTGTTCCAGCTTTTTCAGTTGATTTTCTATTAGTTGTTCTTCACGCAGGCGGGTTTTTTAACCGACTTCCAAAAAAGGAGGAGGTTCTCAATTCGACTGTATTTTTTTTTTTTTTTTTTTTTTTTTTTTTTTTTTTTTTTTTTATGTATGTTACCTCAGAACTTTTGACCGGGTTGACCGATTTCAACAAATTTTGTTTTAATCGAAAGGTGGTGTGTGCCAATTGGTCCCATTTAAATTTATTTGAGATCTAACCACTACTTTTCGAGTTATATCTAATAATCCGTTTTTACTTGACGCTTTTTTCGTCGACCTACGTTGTATTATACCGCATAACTTTCTACTGGATGTACCGATTTTGATAATTCTTCTTTTGTTGGAAAGGGGATATCCCTAGTTTTGTACCGTGATAAGGAAACCAGGATCTGATGATGGGATCCCAGAGAAATCGAGGGAAACTCTCAAAAAGCCGTAATAACTTTTTACTGGGTGTACCGATTATGATGATTTTTAATTTAATCGAAAGCTGATGTTTATCATATGGTCACATATAAATTTTATCGAGATCTGATAACTACTTTTTGAGTTATCTTTGATAACGCGTAGTTGCTTGACTATTTTTTCGTCGATCTACGTTGTATTACTTGTCGATGTAATTGAAGTCGGTTTTTTTTCGTTTGCGAGCAAACACAATTATTGTTTTTTTTATTATTATTATTTTTTCGTTACTTGGTTTTATTTGATACTAGCTGTGCCCGCGACTTCATCCGCGTGGAATTTAAATAAAATATTGTTCTGTTCGTAGAGTTACAAAATAAATAAATTTCTAAAATAAAAGTAGCCTAATTTACTCCTTATTACATTAGCTATCTGCCAGTGAAAGTCCCGTCAAAATCAGTCCAGTCGTTTCAGAGATTAGGCGGAACAAACAGACAGACAGAAGACAAAAATTCTAAATAATGTTATTTTGGTATTTGTACCGTGTATAAATCAATATCCATTTAGTAAAAAGCTGTTACCTTAATATTACAAACAGACACTCCAATTTTATTTATTTGTGTAGATAAGTTTTGAACCCTCTTGGTCTGCACCCACTGATTTTGTCCAATATCTGAATAGCATATTTTTTGCATGGGTGCTTGTCTTACCGATTTCTTCTTCTCTTGAATTTCGTGCAACGCTTGCCTTTCTGTGTATGTTATTTTTTTCTTCTTCTTTCTTATCTGCAAAGAAGTCATCTTAAACAGAAAAAAATAAGAAAGAAATTACTTATTTCATTCAAAGTAGAATAGGTATTAAGCTTGTAGTTATTAGTTATATGTATTAGACTTATATAATTAATTTAAGAAATGGAAGCGATATACTTTTATTATTAATCCCTGTAGGTATAATTTGCGTCCATTGCGGACGCAAAGTGGAAGTGTTATAAATACGGTGTAGTAGTTCGCGTCCACCTTATTTTAACTGTTAACTATAAAAAAATGAGCAAATTCATAATTAATATAGTTCCTTTTATCATAATCAACGCCTAGAAACAGCTATGTATTCAAAATAGACATAAAACAATAAAAGACTTACCTTTAAACAAACCGCTGCCCGCTATTTTCTTCTCATTATCAGCCCTCACTAATTATTTTTTCTACCCAGGATTTCTTGGACGCACGGAACGTTTGTCTATGCGTGCGTGCCTCTTATACATTGAGGTATTGCCGGTAATGACTTTTCGACTTATTGGTGTCTTAGTATACTTAATTTTGAGAGTTTTCAAAGTGAGATCCGTAAAATGGACGCGAATTGGGCGATGGACGCGAACAGGGGAAATGACCCTATTTTGTTTCATTGTACAGAAATTCGACCTTTACAGTTTTATGATATGTAGGTATATAGATAAATCGTCTTAAGAAGTGCTTTATTAGGTAAATCCTGATATCAAAAACATTCAATTGAGTGTGTTTAACCACACGTATAAAAAGGTTTTTAAAAAAGTTTTTACTAACGTCTATTAAGATGGTTAATGAGAAGTTAAATCAAGTAAACATATTATATTAATGGCAATTTTATGTTAATAATAGCATTGTTAACAAGTTCACAATAACTCATATATTGCAATAGATGAAAAAGTTTCCATAGACTTCATTAAAATATAGTATTACTTGATACTCCCACGCGTGTCGTACTTAATTTATACTGAAATGAAATACTTATGAATAGAAAAAATATTTCTTACGTGAATTATTCTAAATGGTGATAAGTAACTGAAATTTTTGTGAGATTGCTTGTGTTATATTTAATCATTTTTAATATTCCTTATTATAAGCAGTTGTTTTCAGTTGTCACGATATTTTTATTCGTTTTTACAATAAAATAAATTAATATTCACGATTTTGACCGTCAATTAAAAGTGACTTACAATATGATTGTATGTATTAAATAGTTGGTTTCTATTAAATCTATACTATATTATAAAGAGGAAAGATTTGATTGTTTGTTTGTTTGCAGTTAATAGGCTCCGAAACTACTGAACCGATTTGAAATATCGTTCACTGTTGGAAAGCTATACTATCCGCGGGTGACATAGGCTATAATTTAAATATCTCAGCCATTGGGTCGTCGAGAATCTAGAAGACAACGAGGACATATGGAGGGGAATCGCAGGTCACTGTCCGTCCGCAGCAATATGTTAGCCCGCAGATTTGCACGCTGTAATAAAGAAGTAAAGATCACGCTTTTCAAAGCATATTGCCAGTCGCTTTACACTTGTAGTCTGTGGGTGAACTACACGAGGAAGGCATATAGTGGTCTGCGCGTCCATTATAATAATGCATTTAGGCTATTGATGGGGTTGTCTTGGCGGTGCAGCGCTTCAAGTATGTTTGCCGAAGCGGGGGTGGACTCTTTTGGCGCTATAATGCGCAAGCGTAGCGCATCAATGTTGCGACGGCTGCGAGCCAGCGCCAACACCATCCTGGGCGCATTGACGGATAGTTTTGACTCTCCGATAATGGAGCACTGGATACGACTGCACGCAGTCAAGTAGAACTTCTATCCTACCATCGGCCAGTCAAAAGTATCCTATTTAGTATTTAATATTATGTAATTTATCTTATTTTGTTTTACTATTGTTACTAACATAGTTTTATAAGATCATTGTTACTAACACTTTTTATGGGCAATTTTTTGTCTGAAATAAATGATTATTATTATATAAGGTTGGAAAAATTATTTTGAAATTTTTGTTAAATACCCGTGCGAAGCCGGGGCAGGATGCTAGTAGTTTATAAATGACTAAGTTCAAATATTACGGTCAGGTATATTTACTTAGGGGCTGTCCATTAATCGATTGATTGATTGGTTTAAGTTTTTAGCAATTTTTTAACTCCTTACCCTCCTTGGTGATATATGTGGTTTTTTATATTACCGCCAAAAATCATTTTTTGTATGAAGTATATTAGAATTTTTTGAATATTATCTTTAAATACAACTATTACGCTTCAGCCTGTAATATCCCACTACTGGGCATAGGCCTCTTTCCCCATGTAGGAGAAGGATCAGAGCTTAATCCACCACACTGCTCCAATGCGGGTTGGCGGATATATTCCCTACTATGAGTAACGATCGCTATCAGGTGTACATGATAACAATCGGGACCGACGGCTTAACGTGCTCTGCGAGGCACGGTGGGCAGACCCACAAGGACTGCACAAACACCCAGACCACAGCAAACACCTGTATGGCCAATACAAATGTTTGTCATGTGCGGGGATCGAACCCGCAACCGCTAGCTCAACACAGGTACAATCCATGGCTGTGACCGTTGCGCCAACGCAAATACGACTATAATCTTATTGAATTATATATGGAAAATTATTAATTTACCAATTTGTAGATAGACATTAGAGTTACAGGATGTTTTTTGGTTGTTTATTTAGCTTAGAAATCACGTCCTTAGAACCTAGCGTGATTAATTGACGACCCCTTATACACAAATTCAAAAATTTAAAAAGGGTTTCAGATTTTTTTTTTTTAATATTATGTATTTTTTCATGAAATAGCATTTTTATATAAACAATACAATATGATTTAATACCAGAGATCAGCACTTATGATTCTGTACTCATCATTTCGCCACACTGGTCCAATTCAAACTAAATACTCAACATTGTGTTGCAACTGCACCGTGAGAGTATGCGCTACTATTCCACTAAAGGACTTTTCACATTAAAAAAAATATATCGGGCAAAGCTAGTTTAACTTTGCCGCGACTTTGTTTGCGTGGAATTTAACAAAATAGTTATTGTTCAGTTCGCAGAGTTATAAAATAAATAAATTTCTAAAATAAAAGTAAGTTATTCCTTACTACATCAGCTATCTGCCAGTGAGAGTCCTGTTAAAATCAGTTCCGACAGATAGACAGACAGACAGACAGACAGACAAAAATTGTAAAAAATGTTATTTTGGTAGGTATATGTACCGTCTATATATCCATATGCATTTAGTAATAATTGTTTTTGCTCGCAAACGGAAAAAAACTGACTTCAATTACATCGTTAAAAAAACGACGAAAAAAATTATCAAAACGCACTAGTCCTCATTACGATTTTAAAGGGTTTTCTTCGATTTCTCTGGGATTCCATCATCAGACCCTGGTTTCCTTATCATGGTACCACACTTGGGATATCTCCTTTCCAACAAAAAAGAATTATCAAATCGGTTCATAAACAACGAAGTTATGCCAGAACATATATAACCTCCTTCTTTTTTGAAGTCGCTTAAAAAAGCGATTATGTTAATATTACAACAGAAACTCCAATTTTTATTTAAATTGTTGTACTATTAGTAAAAGTTTAACTTTTATCACAATATTATGCTGGAATTTTATTTATTTTAGGCGAAATATTAAAATAAAAATTAACACCTTCGAAAAAAGTTTCAAATCGATTTAGAAAGGGTTCAGTTAAATTGAAAACTATTTTACTGAATTGTAATTACTATATGTCAACAATAAGTAGTAAGTATAAGCCGAATGAATGAAATTAATACTTACCAAATAGTTTTATCTCCTGAAAAACAATAAAAAAAATTAAAACCGTGGGAAACAAACATGATCACTGAATACATATTTACGGCGGCTACACAAGAATCAATGTCATTACGTTTTCTATGTCAAGTTTAAAATATATTGCAGACTAGCTGTACCCATGACTTCGTCCGTGTGGAATATTTATTATGTATATTATTAATTCGCTTTGGACAGTATTTTTTGGATATATGTTTTGGTTTATATTGGATGACAAACACCGTCGTTTGGGTATTTACGTGTTATACGAGTATACTTGTTATATTGTTCAACGTGATTATTTAAATTGGCATAACTTTATTAATTATGAATTGATTGACATGAAAAAACACTACATGTTAAGTGAAGCTTACCACAATAGGTATATTAATAAAAACTGCATCTAAATCGGATAAGCCGTTTCTGAGATTAGCGTACACAAAGATATTACATTTACATTTTTATTATAGGTATTGAAAACACACAATATTGCTTATCGCTTTTAATAATTTAACAAATTTAATAAAAAAATAAAAAAAACTAGCAATACCCGTGCGAATAATTTGCACTAAAGTATATTAAATAATTATCACCTTTAAAAAATTACAAAAAATGTTTTTTTTATTGTACAACTTCTTTATAAATAATATTCGAAGTGTAGATAAACTCATCTGTAACAACTTGTTTGTCACTTTCTGTAATTGATACAGTTAGGTAATATTTTGAAATTTCGAGCTCTGGAAAGGGCAACGTATAACTAACTGTCCATGAGTGAATACTGGTGATAGCATTTTATTTTATCGTTTTTGTAATTATTATCTACTATTAAACGAGCAATTCTTGTATATATATAGAATCTGAATCTCGGAAACGGCTCCAACGATTTTCATAAAATTTTGTATGCAGGGTATTTTAGGGGAGATAAATAAATCCAGCTAGGATTCATTTTTAGAAAATGTCGTATTATCACTGTTTTTAGGCATTGAAAAAATTACTACAATATCGTTAAAATAGAAGGTAAATTTCGCACTTTTCAATAAAGTTGTGATAGTTCAGGTGGGAATTCGGCCGATCAAGATCGACCGAAGATTCAAATCCTTATATTTTCAGATCGATTTTTTTTTCTAATTGCACTCGTTATTTTTTATTTAAATAGCCAGTTCATATTTTTTATTATTATGTCGGTAAAATAGAAAAGTATTATTCATATTTTATCATTATTGTTTTTAATTATTTTTTTATTTTTGATTTTTAATATTCATTAAAAATCAAAAAATAAATAAAAAATAATAATTATCAAAATAAAAATAATAACAATAATAAAATGATAATAACAATTTTGATTTTTAATATATAGTGCCGCTGCATTTCATGCAACATGTTTCTAATTTTGTACTAAAACACAGTTTATATATTATTTTCAAAAGAGTAACTGCGGAGTTTCTTGCCGATTCTTCTCTGCAGAATCTACATTCCGAATCGGTGGTAGCTTCACTTTTACAAAAATAATAATTTGTTTTTAAAGTTTTAATTTGTAAAATGACGATTCGAAAGTGCTCTTGGAGCCTATTTGAATAAAGCTATTTTTAACCGACTTCCAAAAAAGGAGGAGGTTCTCAATTCGACTGTATTTTTTTTACGTATGTTACATCAGAACTTTTGACCGGGTAGGACCGATTTCGACATTTTTTTTAATCGAAAGGTGGTGTGTGTCTAACAACTACTTTTTGAGTTATATCTAATAATGCGTTTTTACTTGACGCTTTTTTCGTCGACCTACGTTGTATTATACCGCATAACTTTCTACTGGATGTACCGATTTTGATTATTCTTTTTTTGTTGGAAAGGGGATATCCCTAGTTTAGTACCATGATAAGGAAACTAAGATCTGATGATGGGATCCCAGAGAAAGCGAGGGAAACTCTCGAAAATCTGCAATAACTTTTTACTGGGTGTACCGATTTTGATAATTTTTAATTTAATCGAAATCTGGTGTTTATCATGTGGTCACATATAAATTTTATCCAGATCTGATAACTACTTTTTGAGTAATCTTTGATAACGCGTAATTACTTGACTATTTTTTCGTCGTTCTACGTTGTATTACTCATCGATGTAATTGAAGTCGGTTTTTTTTCGTTTGCGAGCAAACACAACTATCGATTTTGATTTCGATTTATATTTTTATTACTGTCGGTAAAAAAAAATATTTCTCATATTTTATCAATATGTAATTCGTATTTAAATATGATTTCCAAAAAACACGATTTACTAAAAATACCGAGCTAAGCTCGGTCACCCAGGTACTGTAAATAAATCATTGAACTCAATTTAATAAATCAAAATTTTATTGCAGACATTCAATTAGTTTCTAATGTTGCACACTGCTTATATCGTTCTTTTTTTCTTTTGTTGTTGTATTACCTACCTATATTATGAAGCTCAGGTGACAGATTGAAGAAATATTTTACTAAAATTGACATATAGAGGCGCAACTATCATAAGCGTTGAATTAAAACGCCACTATGCGAAAAGTATTTACCTATACGTAAGTTGATTTGAAATTGAATAAAAAACTTTACCGACCGTCAATCATGTTGACATACTTATATATAATTTAAATAATTAATTAATTTACAACAACAAAAGCAATAATAAATTTTTTAGTTGTAGATGCCGGTAGAGCAAGCAATTATCTATAAAATGATATTTAAAATTTATGTGGAGTAATTGTGAGGTTTTTTCTAAAAAGGAAGCCAAACATCTTATTCTTAGCGTACTAATATATATATATATATATATATATATATATATATATATATATATATATATACATAACGTATGGTTTGCAGACAGTCTTTCGAGCGGACGTATGGTGTGGGGACATTTGTATACTTTGGAGACTGGTTTCAAAGTATCTTTATATTAAGCGTATGGTTTGGGGACAGTTTATAGGGAAGTATAATTTGCGGACTGTCCTCAAAGTATCTTTATATTAAGCGTATGGTTTGGGGACAGTTTATAGGGAAGTATAATTTGCAGACTGTCCTCAAATTATCTCTTCTACTTGAAAACCTGGAAGGTATAGTTTGGAGACATTTTTATTCACATATAAAGTATACTATAAGTCGCACTCAACAATATACGTAACGAGATAGAGTTTCTATTGCCACCCTTAATGAGTTCACGGATTTTATCTTAGACATACACTCCACTAATATTTTATAAATAAACAGTATGTATTTTCAATAAAAAACTTTAATAGATAAAGCATATAGGGATAGAGTAGATAGAAATATTATAATTACGTCTGACAATCGCGTTGGCGTTAAAAACACTCACGGTGTATTATGTTCTTCTTCTTGCTACTGTGTGAGTAAGGAACGCAAAAAAGTTTCGTATAAATAAATTAGCGTTAGGAGTCGCCCATATTTAGATTTTCCAAATTATTTTTTTCTTGTTGCCAATAGTTTTCTGAGCGAAAGCTAACTCTAAAAATGTAAAAAAAATCTTCAAAGCCAAAACGACGTATGTTCGCAATTATTCGTGTTTTCGGCTCAAGGACATTGAAAATTTATTAGAGTTTGAGATTCGTGATTGCCCTATACTTATATGCATAAGTATAGGCATAACGTATGTTTTGCCGAGAGTTTTTCGAGCGGACGTATGGTTAGGGGACATTTGTATACTTTGGAGTCTGGTTTTAAAACATTTTCATATCTAGCCTATGGTTTGGGGACAGTTTCTAATTTATCTAATTTATCGGTTCTATCTCCATACAAACGTAGTCGACTGTTTTCTCCCCGGATAATGACACTAGATCAAATATTCTTGTAACGTAAAACCTTTAACTTTCATGACCATGCTTTCATCATCATAGGGAGTAGGAGTCTTCAAAAACTAGAAATAATGCCTATTTTTAACCGACTTCCTAAAAAGGAGGAGGTTCTCAATTCGACTGTACTTGACGCTACTTTCGTCGACCTACGTTGTATTATACTGCATAACTTTTTACTGGATGTACCAATTTTGATTATTTATTTTTTTGTTGGAAAGGAGATATCTCTAATTTGGTACCATGATAAGGAAACTAGGATCTGATAATGGAATCCCAGAGAAATCGAGGGAAACTCTCGAAAATCCGTATAACGTTTTACTGGGTGTACTATTTTGATAATTTTTAATTTAATCATAAGCTGATGTTTATTATGTGGTCACATTTAAATTTTATCGAGATATGATAACTACTTTTTGAGTAATCTTTGATAACGCGTAGTTACCTACTAGTCTATTTTTTCGTCGATCTACGTTGTATTACTTGTCGATGTAATTGAAGTTGGTTTTTTTTTTTCGTTGGCGAGCAAATACAATTATTTTATACATTTTCAGACATTCATTAAAAAATAATGCGTATTTACAAAAAATCGACAACAGAGGCATGGCTGAAGGTTTTTTAGTAACATAAAAATGGCATGTTTTGGGGAGGAAATAGTCGACTACGAAATTCTGTTTTGGTCATTAATTATCTACCTACCTAAAACGGTCTGAGCTGCAGTTATTCCTTTCTTGTCTCGGGGTGCGGCGACGGCATACAGCGAGACAGTTACATTTTATTCAAATACCTATTTGTCAGAAGTCTTTCAAGTACTCTTTCCTATTAAGAGTATGATTCGCGGACTGTCCTTAAATTATCTCTACTACTCGAATACAATCTGGAGTCATTGTTGTACACATTTAACTGTTGCTCACGTATACTGTAAGTCTCACTCGTCTATATACGGCAATCTTTAGATAGCGTTCCTATTGCCAACATTGATAAGTCCATCGATTTTCTTTTCGACATACACTCCACCGATATTTGATCTATTCACACAATATCACAATACCTATTTTCAATAAAAGACTGTAATTCATAAGTCATATACCGATGAAAACGCTATTTCAATGGCTTGAATTTCTTACGGTATTGAACGGGACGAAAAGGAAACAAAACTTGTAACATATGAAGCTGACGCGTAAATTTGTTTTATGAAGAAAAATAAGTAATCAATTTATTAAATGTATTTTTCGTTAATTAATTAATCGGAATTTTTAATACTAAAATTTATGGTTTCATTTTTTTAAAAGATGCCAAAAAAATCGACAAATTGAGTTATCAAGGTTTTATTTTCAGGAATTTCACCTTAGGAATGAGGATACTTATATTACAATTAATTCCATTTAACGATATTTATTTCATGTAAAGAAATAAGATACATACATAACGAAATTTATTGAATAATAACAATAAATTTACGTTTATGAACCTTTCGAATCATCACTCAAAAAATTATTCTAATAAACTTGTAACTTATCGAAAACTAGTCCGAACTTAGCCGAACATAGAACGTAGGTACGTTAGTAAGTATTATCCCTATTGAAAAATTCTAACAGGATCTCATCGAAAACGATAAAAGCCACTTAGAAACCGATAAATATCTATTAGTAGTAGGTATGCATTTAAAAATGCGCGCGAAAATATTATTCAATGACGGGTTAGATACCGACGACGTCACCCGCTCGATGTGACCTTCGCTCCGCGCCCCCCGCTGTTGCTGAGATAATAATTATAATTGTACTAGGTAAGAAGTCACCCGTACAAAGCCGCCACAGGACACTAGAGAAATATAAATTTCGACAAAATCAGTAACAACGAGTAGGTGGTATCTTCTTGTTAGTTTTATAAAATATTAGGATGCCATATCTTAATATTAATTAATTTTATTTTATTAATTTTAACATAAAATATATCACGCAAATTTTTATCATTAATTTGAGACCCCTCGCTCCCTCTTTGTCACGTTAAGTCACACATTCAGCGATCCCCTAACAAACATTACATAGCATACATATAACCTGTTTCCTGAAACAAAATTAATTTGTCTAGCATAAGAAAATCATGACTGTTTAAATACAAAACTGTTGAACCATGAATATGTTTTAATAGTAGTGTAAAATCGACTTTTAATATAAAATATTGTAAAATTTTACGATTTCATAAAAAAATTAACAAATATTTTACAAACGCGGTTTCAGCTTCAGAGTAAGTAAAGGTGACATTTGGAAAAAATAGTTTGCACGGTCTTATTATGTACACATTTCTTTATAAATTCTTTTGTTGCAATCTGCGACTACACCTGTTTTTCTCACTTAGTAGTCCCCCAACGCGACGACGTTTTGAAAATAAAAATATTTGAACTCACACACACACTGGGCAGGCGGGTTGATCACCAACCCGCCTGCCCAGCGTGGTGACTATTGGCAACACACATGAGTTCACGCATTTTTGGCGTGAACTTGTGGAGGCCTATGTCCAGCAGTGGACTGTAATAGGCTGAAATGATGATGATGATAATATGATTCCAAATCAGAATATTTAAGTGTATTTCTACATAAATTTTAATTTTTATCAAAATTTTATAATTTATTTTTCACCACCGAAAATAGGTAGGTACCCTAGTAGGTACTAGGTCAGTAGGGCGAAAGCCGCCGTAAGGTTCGTATGTCGTAGTGCGTCCATCTTCCCGCGCGCGCGCCTAGCGATCGATCTTACGCGTATACCTAATATATCGTGTGCGAATGAGACCTGTCATTAGTAATTAGGTATGGCTTATCAATACACAAATGCAGAGTACGTGATAGTGAGTTTACTGCCGAGGTTCACTCGGATATAATTAAACCTACCTATACGATAATAATTTCCATGGCAACGAACCCACGCTACCCGTACTGCGGCCCCGGGGAATTCCCCGCTTGTGGACTAGTCGTCACTTGTTTGCGTAAACAACACTCGTTATTGCATTGATGATTTTAATATTGTAGTTAAATAGTAATTGAATTATTATTTTATTGAAGTGTGTGAATAGTCTTTTATTTGTTTCTTTTTTTGGCCTCTGGAATGAAAATCTTATGTATGTAAAGATGAATAATTCAAAACCAAAGTTTATTAGGTAGGTAGGTACATACTACCAAAAATAAAAATTATTAGCACCTTTGTAAGTACAAATAAAAATAAAAATTAAAACAAACAAAACGTGTATTAATTTTTCCTTTAATTCATACGTAATAAATATGTATAGGACGAATTCGGCGTTCTGGATATATCATTTACGTGAAATAAGAATGCATGTTTTTATTTCGTTTCTAAGTACGTGTAGCTCTAAAAGACTTGTTTTTATACTAGAATGTTGCTGGGATATTGTGTTTTGAGATATGTTGACTTAACATATTAGAAATATTTTTTTAAAATAATTTTATTTAATTAATATTTTTGTGGTACGGATTTCTTGTCGCCTATCGACGTCGTTTAAAACTTATAAAAAATTATCTGCACTCAACAATAAGCCAGGAAAGATTAACAAATTTAGCAACAATATCCATAGAGGAAGAAATATTGGACCATATAGACAAACACGAAACTACTAGGTCCCCGGACAGACTTCGTTCTGTCAAAAGTTAATACTAAAAATTAATTAATTTTGTTTTTTTACCAATTAAACCTTCCGTGGACCTTATGGAACATATAATACAAAAAAAGTAGCCGAATTGGTCGAGCCATTCTCGAGTTATAACGCTAAGCAACACTTATTTTTATTTGTATCATCATCATCATCATCATCATGATTTCAGCCTATTGCAGTCCACTGTTGGACATAGGCCTCCACAAGTTCGAGCCAAAAATGGCTCGAGCTCATGTGTGTTGCCCATAGTGACCACGCTGGGCAGGCGGGTTGGTGACCGTGTATAGATATCGCAAATAGAAGAGCGAGAAGAGTGGAAATAATATAATTTAAGTATGTTTATATTCTTACACATTTTACTCTTGTTTTTTTTTTTTAAACATAGCATACCTAATAGTAAATTTAGCATTATTAGACAAAAGTCAACTATTTTGTTATTCATGTCTAAGTAGATATACACCACAAATAATTGTGTTTGCTCGCAAACGAAAAAAAAACCGACTTCAATTACATCGAAGAGTAATACAACGTAGATCGACGAAAAAATAGTAATACTTTGTTCGTATTCCATATAACGCGACATTATAAAATTGTAGAATTATATAATATTTACTGTTATTTCTAACATTTTGTTAGCGATTGTAGGCAGAAATTTCATAAAAGGCCCGTCGTCGATTCGCGCGAAGCGCTGACATCGCTTATTACGGCGGGTTTTTTAGTTGAAGCGGATTTATATTGAATTACGGTTTATGTCTTTTTTATTAAAAATATGTAATGTTCATGTTTTCACACAGCTCCGATGCACGACTGGAGTTTACCCCTTCAGATCAACTGTCTAAATAGGCACAAAAAGGCTTACTAGTCTAAGAAATATATTATTACTATATCAAATTGTAAATAAATTAATGCAATAACGCCATCTATCGGAACCTAATTGCGTTATTAGAAAACGTCTGAACGCCATCTCTAACAAGGTCATTCGTTCAGTAGATTTTACTGTTCAATTTTTTCATTCCGGGGCCTTAAATGAAAATCGATTCTTAAGGAGAAAACTCCAAAAACAGTCAAGTAAATACGCCATATCAGATATAGCTCAAAAAGTTCGAGTCAAATCTCAATTATATTTAAATGGGACCACATGACAAGCACCACCTATCGATTAAAAAAAGAATCATCGATATCGATCCACCCAGTAAAATAGTAATGAGGTTAATATAACGTTGGTCGACGTAAAATAGCCAAGTAAATACCCAGTATTAGCAATAACTCAAAAATTAAAAGCTCAAATATATTTATAACGAATAAACTGCTACTCTCTACTCTAGTGGAATATTGTAATTTGATCGATAGTGAACGAAGTAATTTCATAACATTTTGATAGATGGCGTTGTGGCAAAGTATTGAACATGACCACAGTCGTCTTAACATCGTCATGTAAATACGTGTCATCAAAGATTACTCAAAAATTGCTCATTATATCTCAATCATATTTAAAACGGACGACATGACAAGTATTAGCTTTTGATTTATACAAAAAAGATCAAAATCAGTGCACCCAGTAAAAAGATATAACGTATAATACAACGTAGGGTGACGAAAAAACCGTCAAGTAAATACGCAATATTAGATATAACTCACAAATTACGAATCAAATCTCAATTAAATTTGAATGGGACCACGTGACAAATAGTAGCTTTTAATTTATATAAGAAACGTCAAAATCGGTGCACCTAGTAAAAAGTTATGAGGTATAATAGGTACAACGTAAGGTGACGAAAATAATGTCAAGTAAATACGCGTTATCAAAGATTAATCAAAAAGTAGTTATCAGATCTCGATAAAATTTATATGTGACCACATGATAAACATCAGCTTTCGATTAAAGTAAAAATTATCAAAATCGATACACCCAGTAAAAAGTTATTGCGGATTTTCAAGAGTTTCTCTCGATTTCTCTGGGATCCCATCATCAGATCCTGGTTTCCTTATCATGGTACTAAACTAGGGATATCCCCTTTCCAACAAAAAAAGAATTATCAAAATCGGTACACCCAGTAGAAAGTTATGTGGTATAATACAACGTAGGTCGACGAAAAAAGCGTCAAGTAAAAACGCATTATGAGATATAATTCGAAAAGTAGTTGTTAGATCTCAAATAAATTTAAATGGGACCAATCGGCACACACCACCTTTCGATTAAAACAAAATTTATCGAAATCGGTCTACCTGGTCAAAAGTTCTGATGTAACATACATAAAAAAAAAAAAAAAAAAAAAAAAAAAATACAGTCGAATTGAGAACCTCCTCCTTTTTTGGAAGTCGGTTAATAAGTATGTAAAAATTTAATCCGTGTTTTATTTATCGCAGTAATTGGCAAGCGGAAGCGAAATAGTTTTACACATTTAGGAAAATATTATCTAAGTATATATGAAACTGGAAAAATTTATTTCGGTCAAAATTAACAAATCTAAAAAAAAAAATAAGTTAAAACATGAAGTGTCGTGAAATAATTGTGTTTGTAGGCAAACGAAAAAAAAAACAACTTCAATTACATCGACAAGTAATACAACGTAGATCGACGAAAAAATAGTCAAGTAACTACGCGTTATCAAAGATTACTCAAAAAGTAGTTATCATATCTCGATAAAATTTAAATGTGACCACATAATAAACATCAGCTTATGATTAAATTAAAAGTATCAAAATTGGTACACCCAGTAAAAAGTTATGCGGATTTTCGAGATTTTCGAAAATATCGTCAAGTAAAAACGCATTATTAGATATAACTCGAAAAGTAGTTGTTGGACTTCAAATAAATTTAAATGGGACCAATTGACAAACACCACCTTTCGATTAAAAAAAAATTGTCGAAATCAGTCCACCCGGTCAAAATTTCTGATGTAACATACCATTCTTATATTATAATGATGATAATTATAATTATGTTGATAAAATATAAGATGTATATTTTAGAGACACGTTCCAAAGTATACTCATATATACCTATATACATATTACAGTATATTGTGGGGACAGTCGCATTGTATGCGATACTTTGATTGTGCAAGACTGATGACCTGTAATACAGGTATTTTATTCCTAGCATAGGCATCAGACTCGCATCAACATTGACGAGGTTCGGAAAATAATAATTGTGTTTGCTCGCAAACGAAAAAAAACCGACTTCAATTACATCGACAAGTAATACAACGTAGATCGACGAAAAAATAGTCAAGCAACTACGCGTTATCAAAGATAACTCAAAAAGTAGTTATCAGATCTCGATAAAATTTATATGTGACCATATGATAAACATCAGCTTTCGATTAAATTAAAAATCATCATAATCGGTACACCCAGTAAAAAGTTATTACGGCTTTTTGAGAGTTTCCCTCGATTTCTCTGGGATCCCATCATCAGATCCTGGTTTCCTTATCACGGTACAAAACTAGGGATATCCCCTTTCCAACAAAAGAAGAATTATCAAAATCGGTACATCCAGTAGAAAGTTATGCGGTATAATACAACGTAGGTCGACGAAAAAAGCGTCAAGTAAAAACGGATTATTAGATATAACTCGAAAAGTAGTGGTTAGATCTCAAATAAATTTAAATGGGACCAATTGGCACACACCACCTTTCGATTAAAACAAAATTTGTTGAAATCGGTCAACCCGGTCAAAAGTTCTGAGGTAACATACATAAAAAAAAAAAAAAAAAAAAAAAAAAAAAAATACAGTCGAATTGAGAACCTCCTCCTTTTTTGGAAGTCGGTTAAAAAGTATATTTGTTATACGGTGAATAATTTTGTCTTCAAATCTGTATATCTGTGGTTTCAGTTAGATTTTCGTTGTAAATTAGATAAAAAGGCCACCTGATTTTGATTTATTTTATATGTGTTTTAATAGAATATGTTTTATATTATTTTGTGATACATTTTGTGATTTCTAGGAATTATCAATCAATAAAAACTTCGATACGTAGTTAAGTATGTGTGTGTAAGTAGTTTAAATAATTTGTGTTTGAATTGTAAATAATAAAAAAGCATGTGTTTGTCAGCTGTGATCACCGTGATATTTAAACACTTTAATTTTATTTGTAAAGAATCAAATTGTAATTAAATAAATAAATAATAAAATAAATTTTGATGAGTCCTCAAACCATACTTATAGTACATGATTGCTGATAAAATGTAAGATGTATATTTTAGAGACAGTTCCCAAAGTATACCATATTTTGATGAGTCCTCAAACTATCGTTATAGTATATGAATTGTAAAATAATCGAAAATATTTGTTCATATGTTAACATATGAACATATGTTAATTATGAGGCTTGTCTTAAGACTATATTAACAAAATCACAATGTGGCCCAAAGCATACGTTATACATATATATATATATATATATATATATATATATATATATATATATATATATATATATATATATATATATATATATATATATAATTATATGTATAATTGTATATTATATGTATGTATATCTCTTCTCTGTATCATCTCTATATATTCGTGTTTTCGAATTTTGTAGTAAAAAGGTGCAATAAAATTTTTCGGTTGTATTTTTTGTAAGTGGCTGGTTTTGAAGCCATCAAAAGGTAACATTTTAAAAATGAAACTGAAAGTGGAGCTCCACTTTTTGAAAAAGGCATTTTTGAAGAAGTGGAGCTGAATCGTTATTTGACTAGTGAAATAACCATTAATTTTAATGAGAAATCAAAAATTGTGTCCCTTCCTACGAAATGGACTCAAGTTATCGAACAAAATGGTACATATATATTTTAATTAATTTTAATGGGTTGTCTGGAAGAAATGGCTTATTAGCCATAAGTCCGCCCATTGTACTTCACTGTCTGTAACTATCTTTATGCTTTGTTTGTAATATATTTGTGGTGTACAATAAAGTATAAAATAAATAAATAAAATAAATAATAAATAAATAAATTTGTAAAATCTTACCTTGAATTTCTGTATAAAATACGAAGAAAGCTTTTCCCCAACCTAATATTATGCGACTACCTTAGGTAGCACTTTTAATGCTTTAGGATTATTATTTTACAAAAAAAATATATAGGTACCTACATCGTAAGAAGTACCTTACCTAACTACAAAGTTTCATAGTTTAATCTTAAAGAATGACGAACCCCTACCAGTGACGGATTTACCAGTAGGCTGAATAGGCTGGATCCACTTGGCAACAAATGTTGCCTTAATTTTATTTTTGAAACATTATTTAATGCTTCAGCCTGTAATATCCCACTGCTGGGCTTGTATCTCTAAATAGAAAATGGGTCAGAGCTTAATCCACCACGCTGCTCTACTGCAGGTTGGCGGATATATTGCCTACTATGAGTAACGATCGCTATTTATTGTTTTTATTTATTTAAATAGGACACCAGCAGTACACACATGATAACAGTTTTGCAATAGAAAATGCTTATTAACTCTGATGTGTACACCTTTGTAGGCATTCACATGTCAAAGCAAGTCAGATAATTATTATATTATTTTTTAAATATTTTTTTAACAATTAATTATTTTGTACAATTGATTAAAATTTTGTTAATATTGAAACAATTAATAAATATTTTTTTAAGAATTAATAATTTTGAACAATTGATTATATGTAAATGAACAAAGAAATGCAAAACAATTCAAACAATAGAACAAATAAACACAAAAATAACAATAATAAACTCGGAATACCAATTGGACCGAATTGAGTCTGAGATAAAATATTAATCTAAGGTTTAATGTTATAATGTTGTAATATTTTAGTTTTATAACAGTTATATGTGTCGTGAAAAATGTCGATGTTGGTGATGCGATGGCGCCGCATACTACGTTATACTCATTACCCATTTTTGTAATCGAAGTCTGTGTGCCCAAATCAGTTCTGGAGAAGGAGCCACGAAAAAGCCTAGTAATTGGACGACGAGGCAAGTTGAACGGAACATTGGCAGAAAAATGCAACAGCGAATCGCAACAGCCGGTCCGCCCGCTAACCAGTCTGTGGAAAAGGAGGAGGTCATGGACTGTTCTTCGAGTTTCAGGCATTTTAAAGAAGGCTAGGCGCTGGTTGTAAGGGTTCCTGTGAGAGATACCGTTGCACATATACGCAAGATGTTGAGCGAAGGATCTCTGGATATTCTCAATTCTTTCCGAGTGTACTAAGAGGGGGTTCCAAATTGAGCTGGCATATTCCAGACGACTTCGCACCGTGCTGTTAAAAAATAGTATTTTGGTGCTATAATAAAAACCTTTACTGTTGCGCTTAATGAATCCCTAAGTTTGCGCAGACTTCCTTACGATGTCATCAACGTGAGAGCTATAGCGGAGCTTAGAGTCTAACGTGATGCCGAGATCTCGAATTTCGTTAACTTCTTTTAGTGTTGTGGGACCCAACTTGTAACTAGAAAAGTATGGTACTTTCTTTCTCGTAAAATTAATGTGGAAGCACTTTTGAGGGTTCAATATCATTCTATTAGTAAGGCACCACATACTCAAATTGTTAGATCACTCTGAAAAAGTGTTGCATCTATATGGGATGAAACATTTCTATATATTTTTAAATCATCTGCGAAAAGTGATATGGTGCTATGTTTGATGACGAGAGAGATATCGTTAATAAATAACGAGAAAAGTATGGTGCCCAGGTGTGTACCTTGAGGTTTACCTAATTCGGCGTAATACATTTATGACTCGTAACCACCGACTGTCACTAGTTGAGACCTTCTCTCCAAATAAGAGGCAAACCACGCAGGCAGCGGACCGATCGCTATCAGGTGTACATGATAACAACCCGGGACCGACAGCTTAACGCGCTCTCCGATGCATGGTAGGAGACCCACAATGACCGACTAGACCGGTAATAAATATTCATATAAACACATATATCCATTACAAACTACACCAGAGCGATCAACATTATTATATACCAACAAATAAATGCACAAAGTAAACGCGCATGCCCAATAGAAATTATACCTAATATACATTTATACCATGTAATTCGATTACAACAAATTAGTGAAATTGGTAAGGTCACTAAGGAAATAAGACGCTTTTGCTTGTAATTGAACCTAATTTTTTTTACTTCATTATTAAGATTTCATACAATACAACATTATGTAACTGCTTTTCTAAATATTTTTTTTCAGAATCTCCAAAATCTATCTAAAATTGCTTACGTGTTAGTCCTGTACACGATTCAATTAACGCGTGGTGGTTCGGGGACACAATTCGCGTCACATGTTAGCTTCAACTCGCCCGCACGCAGTTTCACTCACGGGGTCGGCGACCCGATACCAGTGTTGGAACGACGGGTCTACCAGCGTCATCAGAACCCATCATTAAAGAGATTGCGAAGTAAGTGTTTTCACATTATATTGCTAGATATTGTTTATCAAGAGTATCCACGTATTTGCATTTTATTGTAGAATCTAAATAAAATCGTAGAGCATTATTTTTCTAAACTTTTGTTTCAGTACACCTATCGTATTTAATAAAATAAAATTCACTATTTATGTTCATTGCTTTTATGTCATAAATGAAAAAGAATTATGAGTATCCAAAATGCCAAGCGTTACAAAAATGTATCGATTATTTTTGACCGATATTAGTAGCTCTTATATATATTACTCGTATATGGACCAATATACAGGACTATCTATAGAACCTATAATAATTAATGCATTCAAGTTCAGTTATGTTATTACTATTAAAATGAATATTTACAGGACCAATATCACAAACGCATGGCGGCTACCCCCGACAGAAACCAACGATACCATTCCAGGCTGAAGAACTGCCACAAGGTCATAGTGTAGGCACTCCTTACCATCTAAACGACTATATGGGTAAGAACTGGTTTCTCATTATTTTCGTTGTTTCTTTTTTACTAAGATATGACTTCATGTTATTATTACACATTTTATTATAAACTATAGGAAAAAATAGCCTAGTCTTCCTCGAAAAATCTACTATCCAACACAAAAATAATTTTCATTTTGAACTAGTATTTCTTGAGATTAGCGCCTTTAACAAATAAACAAACTTTTCAGATTAATAATATTACTTAGTACAATTTTGTGACTACTTGAAGATTAAAATAGTAGAAATAAAATATATAAATATTAATTTACCTAACAAGTTAGATATAGCAGTTACAAATACTAGGCTACAATGGGTATAATTTGGTAATCATATATAACTTTATTCTGTCTCAAAGCCACAAATATTTGCAACCGCATTCTATACAAACTTTCATTTCCATTCTAACTCCAAAAACATGTAATTCCAAAATTGAAAAAAAAGGGTTCTAATAAAATTGTCATCAACAGAGCCTAAACACTAATTTTCACACTTCTAATCCAAAATTACGTAGCGAAGTTCTATAAAAACTTCAACACTCCATTAACCAAGACCACATTTTACAAAACTATTTCCGTACATGAGGTATTCTAATTTTTTTTTTTTTTTTTTCAGCAAAGCCCTATGCTCTTAATTTTAACACTATGTCAAAATTTAAATTTATTGATCTAGTTCTAGTATTTTTAAAGATTTTTAATCAGTAAACTTATGAGTTGGCGACCTTTCGTTTACACGTATAAACGTACGTTAACGTAATTAACTTATTAATTTATTTAATGATTTTCTCTATTATTGTTCTGTTTTTTTTATGCTGCAACTTATGTAATAGTTCATTTAACTATACCTATATGTATTTAACATAAATAAATTAATGTACCTGTAATATACCTACTATTACGCCTACTGAATACTAATACAGTGTTATATAATTATTTTAATAATATTCCTACTATTGTTACAAAGGTGTTACTATACAAGTACTGCCGCCGTCACCGTATAAAGTGGATTCGCCGGATCCGGAATCTTTATGGCCAATTGGATTATTTTTACCACCTCTGATTCCTCTAAATTATGGCACTTTACGGAGATCTGATAAAGAAAGTCTGACAAAGGCTGATGGTAAGAAATGTTTTGTTTTTAATACCTTATTTTCTCCAACAGTTTAATTGCTGTTAATCAGATGCTATTAATTAAAAAAAAATCTAAATCCTCATTTTATTTACGTTTTTCTAAATTATGTAATTTACTTTGACTACTGTCGGAAGAACTTCAACTGATCAATATGAACACGTCAACACGGTATTTTGGTTGACTAAGTTTTACTTAGCGAATAGACTATAGTACCTAATTGAAACCGGAATTATATTACTCTAACCGCGTTTTTATCATATTTAAAATTTCGAAAAAGTGTTAACAGAAATTTGATATTTTCCTATTAATACATTTTTGTTTTGTGACAAAAATTTGAAATACTTTAATAACTTGGGCTTATGTATTTACAGATTCGAATAATGAAGATCCATATCTCCTGGAGGGCTCTGAAGCCATCGCAGCAGTTGCGAAGTCTACGCGTCACGGCCACCTGTACTTTCACGACATTCCTCATATTAATTCACTAATCGCCAATCAAGAACTTCGAATAAAAAACAATCTGAAGCCTCACCGAATCGCAAGCATAAGAAAAACGTGGCCATATAACAGACCTTAGTACAAATAAAAGAAAATAATATCTTTAATTGTATATTTGTATACTTTTATACACTGTATTATAAAATACTCATTCTTATAATTATCTACTATACATGCATTTATAAAAATATATAAAAAATACCTCAACTTTAATTGTTATTTTATTTGAGCATTAATTTGACCAGATCTAATTATTATATACATTAGTTACTTAATAGCCAAAGATAAAACTTTAAATACTATATTTTTAAGAGCATACTAAACAACAGTTATTACGTAAGTTTTGATGATACAATTAACAAAACATTAATATCACATTAAACGGACGGAACATTCATATTGCTTGAATCACATCTTTCCTAATTGAATCTATTAATATATACATAAATCTGACATTTCCAAGTCAGTCAGTCAGTCAGTCAGTCAGTCAGCTCAGCCTATTGCAGTCCACTGCTGGACATAGGCCTCCCCAAGCTCGCGCCAGAAACAATCATCAAAATCTAATATAAATGTAAACAGAAAGATATGAATTACAAAAAAAAAGTAAACTGTAGAAATACTTTTATATCACAAGTTAAATAACCTGATCAAAAGTTATAAGATATTATTGCTAGTACGTACATAAGTACTTAGATAAAGTAACTAAAATAGAAAAAAGGAGTAGAGGTGGTGTTGATATTTTGTAAGATGAGTTGCAAAGATCTCCATTACAGAAACACATGTAGACTTTTCTATGATTCCACATTGTATAGGCACATCTTTCTTCATCATCACTCGGTGATCTTTGAAGGCACATTCTCTGTGTTGCTGCCCCGTAATCTGTAGTTTCAGATTAGTTAAAATTAAATATATATATATATATATATAATTTTTAAAGTGTTTGCAAGTAAAATACAAATTATTTATCGTTGTGTCCATTTATTATAAGTATTCTTTGACGGTTTGCAGGAAAGTGGACATAAGGTTTTTTTTTTATATTATATGTCCAGTTTCCTGCAAACCGTCAAAGAATAAAATACAAATGTTAAAAATTTTCAAACCTAAGTTTTACAACTGCCAGATCTACTTTGTTGTTAAAAACAATCACCATAATAGTTTGCATTGAAGAAGAAATATTTGAAAAGATTTTTTTATCAACACAATGCACACATTTTATTATTAATACCAATAAAAATAAAAATGTAATCAAACTGTACTAGTTTTTTGAATTTATGATTTCCTATTTTAAATAATGTCGTGTGTATATACCAAAACTTTTACAAAAAAAGTTTGTTCCTTGACGCAAAAGCGAAGGGCTTCCATAGCGGCGGAGACAGCACGGGACGAAATTATGCCGATGAACAGTCTAATTTTGAGGTTAGGTCTATGGGATTTCTTTTTTTTGTGAGTGGTATGAGGGGATTGAGTCGGACTCCCCCATTCCCCTCACACCGTTTCACCCTTAAATTCATGCCAAACGATTCTTAATTTCAATTCAAATTACCCACAAATTATTTGATTAAATATATCTTTAACAATTCTATTCGTGAAAATTACTTTAGGTACTCATATAAGTTAGGGAAACTCAAAATTTTATTGAGATCTTACCATCAGTTCTAAAGGCTCCAGTAGTTCCTTCAATCATTTTTCCACACCATCCAGAGGGACAAGCAACCACATGAATGCCTGCTTCTACTTCTGGCTCAGTCACATTAAATGGAAAAGGGTCTCCACAGGACCCCAATTCTCCTCTTGACCTACATTTAATACATCGCTTGTGTAAACCTAAAATAAATGTTTTTTTTTTTTGTAAGCAAAGTAAATAATTTTTAAAACTTAAAAATGTAGATATGGCTAGCCTTTAGATTAAGAACCGTCATATCGAAGTTAGATAGGTTAGAATTTTTTTTGTAACAAAATTATGCTGCTAAGCGCTCAAATTTTGAGCTTAGATAGGTTAGGGTTTTCTTTTGTAACGAAATTAAGCCGATAAACGGTCAAATTTTGAGCTTAGATAATTCGACGGTTGTTAATCTAAAGCCTTACCTGTAGATATTATTTTTCACTTGTAGAGAAAGTAAAATAACGTTTATGACAAGTTAGTGTAATCAGACTTCATATAAAAAATATAAGAGTAAAAAGAATCTTTTATTTTTTTAAGGTAATGTGAGTCAAGACAGTATAAAATTTCGCATTCAACTCTACTCTCACTTTACCTTGAAAATATATCCGTGTCAAAGAACTACTTAAAACTTACAACTAACTTCTTCAATCAACACTGCTACGATAAAAAAAAGAAACAACGTTTTATAAAACATTTTGCTACCAGATGTGAACACTACTTTAGCTATTAACATTTTAAACATTAATATAACTTTTCAAAACTTTTCATTTTCGTAGAAGGCATACGTCACACGTTATGTACAACTTTAAACAACAAATCCACGACGACCACAACAAATCACAAATGACAATTGACAACAAATTATCAAACTGAATTGCACGGATTAGCAGTGTGACCAGATTTCATTTAACGAATCTACTGCTTGTAGAGGTTAAAAACTACTAAATTCTACCAGATGAGACTAAAAATCTATTACATTTTTTCGCCGTTGTGTTACAACGAAGAAGCATGATATTGTTCTCTTGATTATAACGATAAAACAATAAGATGAACAAAGAAAACACTATAAATCAATTAAAGATCAATGTTTATTAGGGGACAGCCATTAATTACGTAAGCTCAGAATGGCGGGGAAAGGGGTCCAATGAAATCTCACCAAATTATATTTAAACCGAGGGGGTGGGATAGTCTAAAATCTCACCTCGACTTCAAAAAATATAAAATATTACAGGTATTTATAAAAATATTTTGAGTGTTCATTTAGGCCGCGTTCATTAGGTGATGAAACGGCAACGTTTTTGTCAGACTTAAAAATTAGTATATTATATTTTACTAAAGTTACGAATATTTTCTTATTCATAAAGAGTTTGAATCAAATACAGGTTGTACTCATTCACGAATCGAGCTTAACTAGAAAAAAGAAAAGGCATCATAGAGAATAATGTATAGGGTTAGCAAAAAATTTAAACGAAGCAGATACAGGTTCATGAAGTTGGCACCCAGAATTATGAATTTATAATTTATGATAATTTAGTTTTACTTAATCGTTTGCGCGTTAAAATTTATGAAAAAAAGGATCAATAAATTAATTAATTAGTTTGCGCGTGTCCTCGTTTTTGAGAAAAATCAAAATCAAAATTGGGTGCTACAACGCCAGCACTCAAAAATAAAATCCATTTTTGGCTTAAAAATGGCAGTATTGAATATTTTTATTTATACATATCGACTGCGCATGACACGCGCTGATGGCACCCCAAAGAAATAATGAGCTATTATATTAACTCAATAATCAATTATTAATATTTTCATATTTTTTATCGGGAAATAGTGCGTTCCACTACGCGAATCCATATTGCATTAACGTTTTACTCCAATCCATGCGCGGCCATTTAGTGGAACACACCCAATAAGTTTTTTTTTTGAATTTATGGCCTGGTATAGACCTTTAGGCCAAGTCTTGAGTATTTTTATTCGATTTATTACACGCCCAATAAGTCAAGCCACACTGCCACAGATTTTCTTTATTGGCCACGTGATCTAACTTCTCTTTTTATAACTAAACACTATATCAATCAGATGAATAGTTTTTGAGATATCGTCGTTAGAAGTAATTAACAGCGAAACATTCAAATCTTGGCGAGCCAGCGTTCTTTCCTTGAGATACCGCATCGTTCGACTGCCTGCTCATGATATATTTTTGAAAAATTCTCTCACTGTCGGGAAGCTACACTACCCGCGGGTGACATAGGTTATATTACATTTTCAAAAAAATTAGGAAACAAAAAGAAATTTGAAATTTTTCTTAAATACCCGTGCGAAGCCGGCGCGAGATACTATATAATTTAGTTCACCATCGGTCGGCTTTTTAAGTTCGAAGGTGGTAGTGGAACTGTGTTATCCCTTAGTGGCCTCTTACAACACTCACAGGAAGATATAGGGTAGCTAAGTTCTTTATTGCCGTAACCACACAGGCAACCCTTACGCGACCCTTTTTATTTACCTTGATGAGTTATGCCTTATGGGTATGGACTGTAGAAGGGAGAAGTATAATGTTATATGGGAGAAAAGTTGACAGTGCTCTATGCTATAAATAACAGTTCAAAAACCTACCACAATCGCGCTGGTCAGACAGAAGACAGACAAAGGGTATGGTATGAATGTAGCACATATAGTTCAAATTTGACCGAAATGGTGCTAATAATAATATCACCAAATATATGATATAAAGTGAGCAATTATAGACAACGTGAACTTAAAGATTTACCCTGATGATAATCTGGCGCCACCCCAATTTATTGCATTTCGACGGAAACTTTCTAATATTTAAAGATTGTTCTTCTCCCCTCTACACTGCGTACAAATATTTGTTTTTCACCCCTTTATTATATCAGTATATTCTTTAACCTCGTATCAAATCAAAATGAGCATGATTACAAATATTTTATAATTTATCAAATAAACTGATAATATTATATAACGTACGTTTTAATGAGTTCCGCTTCACGCTTACGTTTCAGCCTGTACCTGTAATATCCCACGGCTGGGCATGGCTGCTAGTTTTATTTAGCAATTAATTTTTCCTATTCTTCTGAACTTTAAATTATAACAAAATTAAATTTCTAGTTTGAAAACGTATTTCGTTATTTAGTTATCACTTAAAAAAAAATAACGTTATTATAACATTCTTTAAATAATTTCGAAGGAAAAATTGTAATCACCTACAAGCAATTTATAATTTCTATTATTTGTGAAAGTGAAATCTTGTAGTACCATAATGTAAAGACTTGCATTGTCATTTGTTAAACTTGGCGCTCTCAATCTTCAAATTGAATCAAATTTACGACATCAACATGGCGGATAAATTGCAAAGTAAGTTTGTTTATGTTTTTAAATATAATAATTCTTTGTTTTTGGTAAGCGTTTAATATCAAAATAAAAGTCTCTAAATTTTTTTATTGCCGTTAGATCTTTTTAAGCCGTCTAGAGTCGTCTACTTTAAAATGCATGATGAACATGGAAGTTCAAAATTTGAAAAAATTCAAATTTGTAGACGAATTGTCACTTTATTTTTAATATTTATTTTCAATTTGATAGTGAATACTTGTTAGTCACTTGACTTTTTTAACTCCTAAACTCATATTAAACAAATCTGACAATATTGCACAGCGTATTAGTAAAATATTTATTTTTTATCTCCAGATATTCAAAACGATGAAAAAAATTCAAGCAAATTTCAATACAGAATTAAAGATGAGCCAATGGATGCCGATTTACCCGAAGAAGATGAAGAACCTCCTGCGTTCGGACCCGCTGCGTTGGGACTTCACAGAGTTGGCACAAAATTGCCGCCAAAACCAGCACCAAGTGAGCCTGTTCAAAAATTAAATGCCAGAGGGATGCCTGCCCGAATAAGAAAGAAAAATAGATTTATATTTGTTGATGATTTTGTGAATACTTCACCACCTAGGCAATCCCCTAAAAGAACACCAAAAATATTAGCAAAAACCCCAAACAAACAGTCTAGTGGTAAAAAGCAGAAATCTCCAATGAAGACACCAAAAACTATTGAAAAAATTGAAGAGAAGGTGAATCATCAATCACCAGATCGTAAGAGTGGTCAGCGAATAGGCATGAGACTAAGAAATTTATTAAAGTTACCAAAAGCTCACAAATGGGTATGTTTTGAATATTTTTATAGTAACATTGACAAGGCTCTCTTTGATGGTGAGAATGATTTTATGATTTGTCTTAAAGAATCATTTCCACAGTTGACTAATAAAAAACTAACTCAAGTTCAATGGGCTAAAATACGGCGGATGATGGGTAAACCACGGCGTTGCTCTCAAGCATTTTTTGCTGAAGAGCGCAAAGAATTAGAAAGAAAAAGGAAATTGATTAGATATATTCAGCAAAGAAAAACTGCTGATATATGTGTTAAAGATTTACCTAACGAAATACCTATGCAGTTAGTTGTAGGAACTAAAGTTACAGCAAGGTTACGCAAGCCTCAAGATGGTTTGTTTACAGGTTGCATTGATGCAGTTGATACATCAAATAATACATATAGAATAACCTTTGAAAGGCCAAAACTAGGAACACATTCTGTTCCAGACTATGAAGTTTTATCTAACGAGCCACCAGACACTATATGTCTGTCTAGTATAACCCAAAAATTTAGACCACGCTATGTAATGCAAGAAATATTCAATCTTTATCAGCCATCTGCACCCAACAAAAGTAATAGCCAAGGTGATCCTATGATTGGGTGTAGCGAGTTAGCAAAACATTTTGATTCAAACACAGGTAATTATCCTTATCAACTTCTGGAATTAATTGTGAAATTAAATAAGATATTGCAGGCTAAAAGGAGTAAAATTAATAAATTGAAAGAGTTTAACTGTGAAGCAGAAAAAAGAAAATCGTTTGGACAAAAGATGCCTGAGGATTTTGAAAGAAAATATGCAGCAACAGTTATCGATCTTGAGAGAATGAATATGGATTTGCAAGAATATATAAATGAAATCCAAGTGCACTGTCAGCAAATTGCACCAGGTCCCAGTTTAGCCGCAATGTTAGCACCATCACATCTTCGAGAAAAATGCCGGGAAGAAGCTTCTGCTCTAGTAGAAAAGAATAATAATGGATCTGTTAAAGAATCAAATGTTTTAGATCTTATAACAGATCTTACAGCTTTAATGTTTCAGGTTAAAAGTCTTTCAGATTCTGACCAAAATGCTTATGAATTGAGTGTTTTACAAGGAACAATGGACCAAATTAAAATGAAGTTAGAGCCTCAATATCAAAGACTATTTCAGAATAATGTAGAACTTCACATGCAAAGAATTCAGATGGGCCTAGGTCAAATGATATCTAGTAGTTACGTGGCAGGCACATAAAACTACAAATGTAGCTGAAATAAAAAATGATTCAATTATAACTTGTTATTGCTTTATGAATTTATAAACATGTGCTTAATGTTAAATAAAATTTATAATATTGAGATAAATACGATTATGTATGTAATATTTATGGTTTTCGTTAAAATTTCATCATTTTAATATATTTAAATTGTCATACACACATAAAATGAATAAAATTAAGCTTAAATAACATAGTCAAATATTTTAGCTTATTTTTATTGTTCACCTTAAATTTTAATTTTAAACTTGAATGTCCTATCACTTCTATGAAGGATGTAATAAAATTTTAGAAAGTTGTTAGAAAATGTGTAATTGATTTTTAATAAAATCTCAACATACATTTTTACACTTTTATTGGTCCCTAATCATTGATTTATTTATAGCATTACTAGCTGTACCCTGCGCGCGTTGCTACGCTTTTTATATTATTATTATTGTTTGGTCATACCAACTCGAAAACCTTTGTGGGTTCATGTACAATCAACACTTTGCTGAAGATCATGACATGATCAAATGTATAGTTTATGATTCTATGAAGGACATACAGACAAACATTCTTATTTATATATGCAGATAGTGTTTACAATAGATATTCTATATGTACTTTCAAGATATATTTGTTTATATTTGAAATTTATTTGTACAATTTTAAAATTCTCTTATTATATTCTTAATAGGTACGATATTTGTAACCCGATTGTAACAAATTAATGTAATAATTAGATTAATAAGAAGCCTAAACATAAGTATTGGCTAAAGTAGGATTCTATTAATAAAATAAATTAGATGTTTTACTATTTATTTTCAGATATCATGTTATTAACATAGCTTTCACTAGTAAAATGTGAAAATATGTTTAAAAAAAAATATTAAATTACTTGCATTTGGGCAAATATGTAAAGTAAAACAGTATGATAATAATCAAAATGAAGTGCATCCTTTAAAAAATATGATTTCACAGGAATGTAAATTTAAACATTGTATTACTAAATATTTACACGCAAAATTGCATTTTAAAATCAAATACAAATAATAAATGTTTCTAATGTAACTTTTTATAATCAGACATTTACACTTTTAAAACTATTTAAGCCTTATATTTGTTTAACGTTTCCAGTAACTCATCTGCTTCTTCTGATGTTTTGACTCGTATAAGAATGGATGTTGGTGGGGGTTTTGAATCTGGAGTAGGGATACAAACCATCATTACATTGTTTTTACCCATACGTTGAGTGGGTATTGATGAACCCAATATCAAATTTAATAATACATTTCCTAAAGCAGTATTTGCTCGAACTAGTAGTTGATGTTTCCCACTCTCTTCTATTTTTTTTATGTAGAGTGTACCAACACCTTTATCAATAAAATTGCCATCTTTCTTTACAAATATTTTACATTTTTTGTCATACACACTATTTTCCTCTACAATTGGTGTATATTCAACTTTTGGTGGTTCATCCTCATTTTCTTGCCCTTCTTTTGGTGGTTCCTCATTTTTCTGAACATTTGAGTTAAAACTGAATGGCTTTCCAATACCAAATGAGAAAGGTGCACTACTATTACCATTTGTTGTTGCAGTATTACTACTGGCAAAGGGGGAGTTATTTGTAGTTGATGGTTTTATACCAAATGAAAACCCACTGCTTGGTGGACTTGTAGTTGAAAAATTATTTGTTGATGCACTAGTAGAGCCCAAACCCTTTGATAAATCTGGATTTTTTTCTGGTGAAGTTGCATTGTTTTTATTATTTGTAAACATATTTGTCGATGTTTGAAATGTTGAGGAACTTATGTTAGTAGACCATGGTGAAGAAGTGGCACCTGCAGTACTTTGTTTATTATCAAAAGTGGATTCAGTTTTAGTTTTTTCTTTACTTTTTTCATATTCATCTTGAATTTCCTTAAGATATTTCTCGTAATCCCTAAATATAGGTGTTAAAATGCACAAAGGTGTCTCTTCAACATGTTTCTTTATCCAGGCTGACACACTTTCATTTAGGCCTTTCAATTTGTTGTAGTATACTAACTTTTTATCATCCTGAGTATCAGTTTTATCAGTTGATTTATCACTGGCCTGGGAAGATGAAACAATCTGTGGTTTTTCAGATGAGGCATTATTACTTGTAGTAGAAAACAAAGATTTTTCACTCTTTGCAGTTGCAGATGATGCTCCAAAAACGTTTGAAGATATAGGAGTAGCTGGGTTATCATTACTGGTATTTGATTTTGATGCTGTATCAGTATTAAAGACTGGACTTGTAGTTGATTGAATTTTAAACGGACTTTCATTGGTTGACTTGGAAGCGGTAAAAACTGACTGTGAAAATACTGAACTAGTTGTGCCTTGCACTGCACTGCCTCCAAATATAGAGGATTCCCCTGTTGATTTACCAAATGTTGACTTTGCTAAGGGTGTTGATGTTCCAGATATACTGTCAATTCTACTGCTCGGAGAACTTATTGCAGGTTTAGTAAAGTTTGTTTCTGCCGAGGTCTCACTTTTAGAAGTAAGTATGTTATTAGCATTGCTGCTATTAGTTAATTTGGCAAGAAAATCAAAGGACGATGGTTGAGTCTTATTAATACCACCAAAGCCACTAAAAACACTTCTTTTTGTCTGTAAATAAAAATATCTGTCAATGATAAAGCAACTTTATGTGACGATCAATTAATTATAATTAGTTTGTGACAAATTTAAAGAACCATAATAGTCATACCTCGTCGGTAGTAACTTGTGATCGTCTTTTAGCGGTTCGTATAACCCGTTTCTCCAGAACTTCTTTCGAAGCCATTTTAAAACCACCTGTTTCCTCTTCGTCTACTGGGTCGTCCTGGTCCCAATTTTCATGATTTAATTGCGTCGTTGCCTGTCTTTTCACCGACATTTTTAAGATTACCGGTGCACCCCTAAACTAATCATATGAAATCACAAAGCATATGTATAAAATGTTAAATATGTCATAATTTGAGGAATAAACGATCCAATCACAAATCTTTGTAATAATTTAAACTTTTCTGTAAATTAAGCCAGATTATTTAGAAAATAGAAATAAATGCGAGCCATATGTAATTTAACTGAGGTTGTACATAATTGTAGTTTTTAACCAAGTAACTGTAAAATTCTTAAGAATTATTCAGTACTGGTTGATACCTGCTTATAAATAACTTGAAAACTGAACTGCCATTAAAATTATTTGGCGAAATTACAACGCAGAGTAGTATTGAGAGGTACGTGCAAAAATGCTGCTTTAACATTTAGAGATGTGAAGTAAAACCGTATAACGATTTATTCGTTAAGTGTATTAATTTGACATCTCGATTGTGTGGATTGTGGTTGTATTGTTGTAAATTGTAATTATGCTCTTTGTCGATTGTATAAAAAAAATCGAGTGTCGGGACAAAAGCAATTATTTTGAGGCATTTTGTATGGATTATAGTCCTTTGCCTATTTCCGTATTGAGGATAAATTTTTAAACAACAATCATTTTGAGTAAAAGGCAAGCATTTTGTAGACTAAATAAAAATAAACACTGCTTATTGTTCCTGCGCTGATTTAGATTTTGGATTATTGCGACTTCAGTTACATACATTCAAAAAAGAGTGTATTTAGACCACACGATTAATATAAAAACTTTAAGTTTCACAAACTTATATCTTCCTCACAACTTCCGTTCGGTGCATATGATCACACTTTTCGTAACGCTAACGTCACTCACCAGCCTATTCCCCAAGTCAAGCGTGCGTGAAGACGTTTTACTTCAAAAATATATCGTTTTATAATTTTCGATATTGGATATTTGGTATCGATATATCGGAATCAAAATATATCGGCCAAAAATATCGATATATTGGTATTTTTTTAACAAGCTTAGGTGCCTAGCAAAGAATAATGGTGCCTAGCGAGTGCGTACCTACAGCATTTTATCATCTTTTTATACAATATACTATATATCATAGACAATATAACAATGACATTATGTACCCAATTATATATAACCGACTAGTATAGTTCACAAAATAAATCTTTGATCTTTGCAAGTAACTAAGTAGTTGTGTATAGAACTCCATTTATTTTTACTTTTATGACTTGTTACACTTACAAAAAAATAACTGAAAGTAGAAGAAGAAATGTATATTTTGATTTTATTAAAAACTCCGTTTAAAGCAAACGTAAATAAATATTCTGTTGGTGATGTCTTAAATGAGAGTTTTGAGTTGTAATTAAATGGTTTCCTAATTTTTATAAACAAAGTGCAAGTGCTATTAATGATTTTAATATTATTGTCAAATATTTCTTTGGTTTCTGTTTTCCTGTATGATTTCATACTGTAAAAATAAGTTAGTAAAATAAATGTTTATGTGTTAAAGTTTTTTAACGTGATATAATGGAAGTATCTAATGAAATAAAAGAAGACATACGGAAAACACAAACAGAACTTAAAAATGCTATCCGAGTACATCAGGTAATTTAGAATCGTTCTCTATAAAATAAAAGAGATTAAGGTTTTTTTATTCTTTGTTGCCTACTAATATAAACAAAGCCGTAACATGAACTTATTTCAATTTCAGATATGGGTTGCGCGATTGCAGGACGACCAAAGTGTAAGAAACGAACTTTTTATATTACATTTTTTTGGTAAATAACATGTGTTTAAAAATCATTTTTCATTTTTTTAGAATGCTCATTTGAAAAATAAAGTTTCGGAAGCCGAGAAAGAAATCGTGGCTATTGGTCAAGCGCAAGTAAGTATAATCTCATATAATATTCATTATAAAATTATTAATTGCAATATATTATTTTTAATACATCCGCCAACCCGCATTGGAGCAGTCCACCAGGATTAAGCTCTGATTCTTCTCCTCCTACATGATGTAAGAGGCCTATACCCAGCAGTGGGATATTACAGGCTGAAGCACGCGTATTTTTAATACAATACTTATAAGCTTTTTTTGTCATAGTATAAAAATATTCAGTTTAGATCTTTTGCTATAAATTTATTTTTTAATTAATTATATTAGAATTGTATTATTAAAAATATTGTTGATTTACTTTTTATATACATATCTTCGTTTAATTGATTTCATTATTTAAAAAAAAATATTAAAATTTATTTCAGAAGTTAGTAGTGGACAGACTTCGCAGAGAATTAGAACTGTATCAGCAGCGCTTAAGAGCTAGAAACAAGCAAATCTGTCTTGAAAATGATAACAGATATGTGGCTCAACAGTTAAGAGATCATCAATTACAGTATCGTCATAGAAATTGCACTATATCACTTTTAAAGCCCTCGGTCCTTAATGAGATTCAAATCAAAACTGAGAATGTGTGTAATGATGTATCTGATTCGGACAATGAAAATAAATATGATGCAAAAATAAATAAAAATAATGTGGCAGTTGATAACAAGAATTATTATATGAAGAATGTGGAACAGTTACAGAATATTATGCAAGATAGCAGAAGTCATTTTGCCAATGCTTTAAATAAAGTTAAGAAATCTTTAATGTGAGTTGTAACTTTTTATACTTTAAAAGTTTTTTTGCTTTTTTTATATTAAATTATTCTTGTTACTAATTAAAAAAAAATGTATACATTAAAGTAATAAGTAGAATATGTAGTATATTGTAATATCTATTTTATGACACAAAAATATTGTTTTTAGAAAAGTAGTTTGGAGGCATTGAATTATGATACATAATCTAATAATATTTTTACTAGAAGCATGTTCAGGGATATTTATTTAGATGACATTTGAAATTAGGCCTGAATGGGACACAGCATTATGCATATATATACTAACAATAAGGTAACTTTGCTGTACCAATAGCTGCTTCCTTATTACAATGATATTTTGTTTCTTATAGAATTTCTCTGATTTTCTTAGAAGATTATTTTTTCTAAGTTTTCTTACCTTCTTTTCTTCAATTGACTGTTATTCATCTAAAATATTTTACTATGAAACACAATGCAAATTTTATAGTCTATTTTGTGGTGAGATCTTGGTTGAACTGTTTCATAAGATAATCATTGTCACTGGTATCCACCTCCGATCCCATGATAATATTCAAAGACTTGAAACAAGAAATTTTGTTTATTAGACGTTTCATATTACATGGAATACCTAAAAGACACTCTGGATAATAATTTCCAGACAAAATTTCTTCAAAGCAAATTTTAAAGTGATCTTGGTGACTAAATGAGTATGCAAGACCAGCCTCTAAGCAGCAAAAATTCTCTTAGAGTCTGAACAAGTGATTGAAGAATTCAGACTAATGTAATGACTATGCCCAGTCTGAGACATCCCTTATTATTTTATACGATTTATTTTGGTTCTTATGAGAATTACTCCTATTGAGAGATGCTTGTTATGTTACTACTTGATTCTATATTAATAATATTAAATTGAAACAAATTAGTCAAGGCCTATATATATATTAGTAATTAATTATATAATAAATAAAAGCAATTTAGATAAAAAAATATGTACTCTATATGAAAAAAAAAATTAAAATTATTGTCCAAATTAATGAATTTGTCGAAAAAAACAAAAACAAATTGATTATAGAAAAAGGCTGATTGCATATAAATAATAAAAAAAAAAACTATTTAAAAATTTGTATGGTTGTTTGATATTTTACCTTGTTTCGTATATTTCAGTGAAGATAAAATTGACAATGATGATAACGAGTGGCAAGAAAACCAGTCGGATTCTGATTCTTCGCCAGGAATGGATATTTCTCCGACACCATCTCCCCCACCACTTCCAGAACCAGGAGAACATATACCTAAAGAGGTTTTTATGAGGTTTGTATAATTATTGTGTAATTTTGACTCAGAGATACCAAAATTCAATATTATTCCATTGACCATAGTTCAAAATTTTGAGTTTCCATCATTACATTTTTCATCAGAAGAATTTGTACTATCTCCAACAATACATAACTTAAAGTAACAGCTATAATAAATTGTATTTTTATCTCAGCTCTATTTAATGTTAATATTAATGTCTTGTACTTTTCATGTTTCCTCTTAGCAGAGGGTAGCGTTAAAAAATATAAAATATATAATGGAATATTGTTTCAGGCTAATTGGTTTAATAACATTGCACCAAAAGGATTTAATAGAAAAAAAACGGAATGAACGTCGCAAGCGTTCTATGAATGGCAGTAATAAGAATGAATTCATCTACAGTAATTATGATATGATACCGGTAATTATTAAAGTTTTCTATAAATTTTTATTGATTATTGTTTATTTTTTATACAGTAGAATTTAGCTGTAGCCATATTTGCCGTATATATGACATACATATCTGATGTTTAATGTTACAAATTTGTGGTACCCGTTAAGATATTAGGTATTAAATAGCTATTATAGTGACAATTAGTGTGCAGAGCCAGAAGTCAATATTTGCACTTTAGCCAATTATAATGAATACTACATCTGATAACAAATTCGTAGTTTTGTTTTTTTTACGTGTAGTTTTTTTATTTATGTTTTATTGTAACACGTTCATTATAAATAATATAGTTATTTTTACTAACAAAATAAAAATTAATTAAAATTTTTCAATATTTAATAAATTTAATTTTTTCTAATTAAAAATGATTAATTTTCGTCGTAATGACAACTTTTTAATATTATAATTCTAAGAACTATGTTAATATGTTATATATAATAACATAATAACATAGTTCTTAGAACTATAAAATCTATTAAATCGTTAATTAGTAATGGTAGTCAAATTTTGTGTCAAGATGTGTGTGAAAAAGTAACAATGACAATAAAATACTTACATTTTTTTCACTTAGTGAGATGACTTTTTCTTATGAAATTAATAAATTAGTGTAATAAAAGAAATTATGTTACATTCTTAAGAAAAATATATATTCCAATTTTCTTTCAGAAACGCAAAAAGTATAATCAATATCCATATCTGCAGTCACACAGCGATCCACCGCAGACACGTTCTGCGAAATTAAAAAAGCAACAGGTAAATTTTAAATATGCACGAGTATGAATCATCATTGATTTTTATCAGTCATTAAAAAAAAAAAAAACGCGCGATTACTTCGCGCAGTAAGAAATGAGTATTGACAATATCAGTAGACATAAATATTTTTTGAAGTGTACATATAAAATTACGGATAAAAGATGCGTCTTTACAGGTGAATTAAACAACATAAATAAAACTTAAGCATAAATTAGAGATAAAAGAAATACAATAAAATATAAACAATAAAAATTGAAAATTAAACATTTAGAATCTTAAACACTAATCATTAGTGAAGCGGGGCAAAACAAGTAGTATTTTACATTTTCTTGTGAAAAGTCGTACGAAGTCAACTCAAACTGGCTGAATTTATTATTTTATAAATGAAAACAAAATTTACAGAATCAGAATAAATCCTCCCGCGAAGGTTCTCCTTCAGGCTCCTCATCAGAGAATAAAGGAGGTAAGGTTTCTATCTGTTTATACTTTGTTTCAACTTTTTCAAACTACCAGTCTTATAAATATGAAGTTTGTAATAATTTGGTTTATCTTCACTGACTTGGGATATTCACCTTGTGTGACGTCAAATATTTTGCAATTTTACATTGATAAATTCTTATTTATTAAATTAAAAGTAACGACATTATTTTTATTTCCTTTTGAAATATTTTTCAACAAAATCAGCATCAATCCAACGTAGATATGAAAAATAAAATTATTTTAATGCTAACTCTGTACCCCTCCCCGCCCTTGTTACACAATGTCACACGTCGTGAAACTCCTACACCCCCCCCCCCCCCTTAAGATGTGACGTAGTTTATGGATGGTCCCTAATGTGAAACAAAGGATTTTTAATTTCTATTATACTGTTGTAAATATTTATATTATTTAATTTATTTAAATAATTATTTAAAGCAAATTCAAATGTAACAGGTTGGGGCAACACCAAGCCGGCATGGGTCGCATCTTTACCGGCGGGACTCTCAGTAGAACCGGTGTATTCACCTACAAAGAAAGTCTGTCACGGATGTGGAAGAAATGGTGATTATATGTTTTATATTGTAGTCTATTATATTGACGTTAAGATATAGTTAGTAGTTACTAGTTAGTCATTGTATTAGTCAATGTGATCAATTAATTCGTAGCAAATTAGAACGCCGTGTTCTCAGAAAGTTCAGAACATTCTTAAAGTTAAAACCTATACAACTTCGTAATTTTTAGTGTTCTTTAACCCTCCGTTGGTCGCGTGGGGTCTTTGAAAGCCCAGGTGTTACAGAAATGTAAAATTTTAACATTTAAAACCATCTCAGCGATTCAATGTTTTGGGTACCCTCCTAATTTGGATTATACTTGCTGCGTATACCCATTAACTGAAGTTAATGGGTATACGGTAATTCATATTCATTTCATTCATCGGTATTCATTCAATTAACGGTATATTCGTGCGTAAGTGCCGTGAGATACAAACGTGTTTTGTGCGTACGGGCTTTGAAAGACCCCACGCGACTAACCGCGTAAGTAAAATTTAATTGATTTTTTTAGTTTAGATTTCATTTGTAACATATTTTTATGTATTTTTATTTTATTTTAAATTTTATTAACTGGTAAAATGGACGAAGAACAACAACGTCATATATCAAGCTGGTTAGATGATGAAAATAACGATGTTTACGGTGGTAGTAATGATGAAGATGGTGAAGGCAGTATATATCCGGATAAAAGGAGTAAGCATAACACTGATTCTGAGCAGAAATGTGAAGATGAATTTACAGAATAACATGAGGTATCTCTGGACAAACTGCTTGAGAATTGGGAATCTTTGCGTGAGCATCGTCAGGTTCTGGAATCGTTGGACGAACAGCATGTGTTTTTGGAATCGAATAAACAACACATAGATTTGAAAAGTTCGTATAGAGATGATAATGAAGAGCCATTGATAAATATATCGTCACAAAAGTTTTCCATCGTCAAAAAGAGGGAGAGAAATAGGACCTACGAAATAAGTTGCAAATTGATTGATTAATTGCAGTGACATAAAAAAAAAATTGAGGAAGACACCTTTGCATTCATCGTTCAAGATCAACAGATCGAAAATGCAAATCTGTTTGCCATTATTGTAAGGGTAACATATGCCTAACACGTATTAAAACGGTATACACTGACTGTGTCCAAAAAGATAATTGGTAAAAAAATGATTGACTTCAATTGGTAAAAGTTTATGTTTTTTTTTTGTTGGTGTTTTCCAAATTTTACGTAACTGTCTTTGTTATTTTAGTGTTATTGTATATATATTTATTAAAAGGAGAAGTTCCTGCATTTAGTTACATTAAAACATTTTTTTTGTGATTGTGATCTCAAGGAGAGAAATTTAGGTTCCTACTTTTAGATTGTAAGTTGAAGGCAGAAATAAAAGAATATTTTACGTAACTCGTTGTAGTTGTATTGTAATTAGGTTAATTACCAATAATTTGCTAAGATAGTTAAGAAAATTTAATTAGATAGTTGTTTTTTAGGCTGTTTATTTTTGGGGTCTCGAGAGACCCCACGACCCAAACGGGTAAACAAAAATCGCGCGACCGACCGAAGGTTAATTCTCAGGATATGTATGGCAACATATAATTAAATTTTTTAAACAACTGTCTATGTAATATATAATTATGCACTATTATTAGAAAAAAGTCGATAATAATATATACTATGTACGTTTTTGTTACTTAAAAAATAAAACAAAAGTTTTTAAATAAATATATTTGAACAGATCTGATAGCGTCAACTTAATATTTGTGTAATAGGGAAAAGCCTATTGATATAGCTATATGTTTTTTTTGACATTTACAAATATATATAAAATAAAATTACTCGTAGACTCGGGACGGGAATCGAACACAGAACCCCCTACCCCCCTACCTTGAAATAGAAAAAAAATAAAAATAGAAATTGCATGTTTTTAGAATAAAAAAGGACATGGGTTCATAAGCCCGTGGATGTATATCACTTGTAAAAAAAAAAAAAACACAGAACCCCTGCAACAGAAAGCAGTGTCTCTGCACACTACGCCATCAGGGAAGGCAAATGTTTTTAACCGACTTCCAAAAAAGGAGGAGGTTCTCAATTCGACTGTATTTTTTAACCGACTTCCAAAAAAGGAGGAGGTTCTCAATTCGACTGTATTTTTTTTTTTTTTTATGTATGTTACATCAGAACTTTTGACCGGGTAGACCGACTTCGACGAATTTTGTTTTAATCGAAATGTGGTGTGTGCCATTTAAATTTATTTGAGATCTAACAACTACTTTTCGAGTTATATCTAATAATGCGTTTTTACTTGACGCTTTTTTCGTCGACCTACGTTGTATTATACCGCATAACTTTCTACTGGATGTACCAATTTTGATAATTCTTTTTTTGTTAGAAAGGGGATATCCCTAGTTTTGTACCGTGATAAGGAAACCAGGATCTGATGATGAGATCCCAGAGAAATCAAGGGAAACTCTCGAAAATCCGTAATAACTTTTTACTGGGTGTACCGATTTTGATAATTTTTAATTTAATCGAAAGCTGAAGTTTATCATGTGGTCACATATAAATTTTATCGAGATCTGATAACTACTTTTTGAGTAATCTTTGATAACGCGTAGTTGCTTGACTATTTTTTCGTCGATCTACGTTGTATTACTTGTCGATGTAATTGAAGTCGGTTTTTTTTTCGTTTGCGAGCAAACACAATTATTGTTTTAATAATCTTTAAAAGATTGTCAGGGTGCGTTTCTATTGATGCGGAGCTGGGCGGAGAGGACCTTGAATTGAACACAGTGATTGGAATCTCGACTCCGCATCAGTGGAAATATTGTAAGCGATATAGACCTGAGCTGACTTTGAAAGAAAATATATGAACACGTTTCCCCAGCGGAGTCAAAAAGTCGAACGGAACGAACGAAGTGGAAGGAAGCGCGACAGAGTGGAGCGTGTGTAGAGTAAACTTGTCAGTAAAGGACTTGGGGATAAAGCTGGTGAATGCACTGACGAGAGCGTTACGAAAAGTGTGACCGGGCGAGGCGACCGGTAATTGAGACGTTTAACTTAAAAAACAAAACGAATGTGTTTTAGACCACACTACTGAAATAAAACTTATGATACGTAATTCTCTCTCTTTCTATTTTCACTAACCTATATCTTTCAACTTCCGTTCGCCTCGACCGATAACACTAGTTACTGCAAAAAAAAAAAAAAAACGCTGCCCCTTTCAATACCAGAAACATTACGTAAAACAGAAAAATCTAAGAGATCGAATTGGTCTTATAAGAACACGGCTCAATGCAGCTCTGTTCCGCTCGATTCCTTTCGGCTCTACTCCGCCCCGGTCTTCTCCGCTTCAATGGAAACACTTGTCACTTTTTACTGCTGTTCGCCGCTCCACTCAGCCCAGTCCCGCGTCAGTGGAAACACCCTAAACCTGTAAGATAATGACGTCAGTTCGCGTGTTGTCGTTGCAGACGTGCCGTCGCTGCTGGTGTGGTGCGGCTGGTGCGCGCGCTGGTGGCACACGGGCTGCGGCGCGGCGGGCCGCTGTGCGTGCGGCCGCGCGCTGCCCGAGCCCGCCGTGGACGCCGCGCGCCGCGACACCGACATCTACCGCGGTGAGTGCCGGAGTGCCGGAGTGCCGGTGTGGTGCGGCTGGTGGCACGCGGGCTGCGGCGCGGCGGGCCGCTGTGCGTGCGGCCGCGCGCTGCCCGAGCCCGCCGTGGACGCCGCGCGCCGCGACACCGACATCTACCGCGGTGAGTGCCGGAGTGCCGGAGTGCCGGTGTGGTGCGGCTGGTGGCACGCGGGCTGCGGCGCGGCGGGCCGCTGTGCGTGCGGCCGCGCGCTGCCCGAGCCCGCCGTGGACGCCGCGCGCCGCGACACCGACATCTACCGCGGTGAGTGCCGGAGTGCCGGAGTGCCGGTGTGGTGCGGCTGGTGGCACGCGGGCTGCGGCGCGGCGGGCCGCTGTGCGTGCGGCCGCGCGCTGCCCGAGCCCGCCGTGGACGCCGCGCGCCGCGACACCGACATCTACCGTGGTAAGTGCCGGAGTGCCGGAGTGCCGGAGTGCCGGAGTGCCGGAGTGCCGGAGTGCCGGAGTGCCGGAGTGCCGGAGTGCCGGTGTGCCGGTGTGCCGGTGTGCCGGTGTGCCGGTGTGCCGGTGTGCCGGTGTGCCGGTGTGCCGGTGTGCCGGTGTGCCGGTGTGCCGGTGTGCCGGTGTGCCGATGTGCCGGTGTGCCGGTGTGCCGGTGTGATGCAGCTGGTGGCACGCGGGCTGCGGCACTATAACGCATGTCTAGTAACCAATAAATTTCAAAGATTGAGCGCCCCTGGAGCAAGGGATATGAACAGTTTTGTCGCAAAGTGATATATTAATGATTGCCTCGCCCTGTGCCACATTTCTACGAACAAAGATACTCGAAATTCGTTTCTGCATGGGTTTAAGGTCAGCGCTCAATATCCATGCCGATACCTTTACTAGCTTATATTGCTTATATAACCGTGGACTTGGAACTCCGATAATTTCTTCATCCAATCCTCCTTTTCTTCTGATTCACAGAAGAAGCCTTTGTTCATATGTGGACGTGTTCGGACCATCTAATACTGTAGAATTCACTCGTCGAAAAAACTTAATTTATGAATTTCTATGCAAAGACAGGTTTTATAAGCAAAAAGTATATATCTGACAGTGGAAGATCAGAGGATCTTTCTATTATGATACTATCTAAAGTAGTTATTTTGTAAGTTTTATTTTTAAGATACCTATGTATGTTAACTTGTATGCACAATAAAGTATATTTCTGCTTCTTCTTTCTCAATATAACGAAAAATTACATAGATATTTTTTCTGAAATAATAATATGTAAGTTTATTATTTTCAGATAAACTAGCTGAAAGAAAGCGTCTGCAAGAAAAAAACATTGAGTTATGCGTTGAGCTCCGAAAATTAGAAACGCGAGCTGCGACTCTTAAAGAAAATTTAGATGAGCATAACGCAGAGAAACGTCAGTTACTGGCCGACCAGATAAAGACACAGAGAAATCTTCAGAAACTTCTGGATTTCATCAGTCATTTCAAAGACACGTCCCTTAGTATCCGATCCACATCAGTCAGTGACTCTGGTAGTGAAGTTAGTAGAAGTAATGAAGAATGAAATGGTAAGTTCGATATTGTTTACCATATTCACGTACTATGCTACTAGTTATTAGACAGATCTATCATCGGTTGGCTTTATAAACAAATAAATAAGTCCCTTAGTTGAATAAACTATTCAACTCGAATAAACCTTAATATTACTTTTATTGTTTTGTTGATTGTTCCTATTATTAATCTTTTAGCTCAAATAATTACTCCTTATTTTTAACTTCTCTATCCAGTTATCTACATTTCTACCATGTGGAATTATGGCTAAATTATTCCTTTAAAATCAAATCCCTGTACTTATTCCGATTATCGACCAATTTCTATTTTTCCATTTCTGTCAAAGTCTTTGAATGTCTTATTTATCAACAAATAATTCCTTTTCTTTCTAAACACAACCTTTTAAATTTTCAATCTTGTATCCGCCATGGTCATAGTATGGCTACTGTCTTAATAAAAATAACGGACGATATCAGAGCAGGCATGAATAATCAATTTGTCACGGTATTAACAGTACTGGACTAATGTTTTTTAATACTCTCGATTTTAACATACTACTTGCCGTACTTCGTTCTATTAACATATATCCTGAGGTGACTGACTGGTTTCAATGTTACTTGCGTCGTTGTCAGCAGCGCATACATTTTGAGGGATATGTACTCTTCTAATTATTGTACCATCAATGCTGGCATTCCATGTCGTTGAATAAGGACCTTATGAGTATACAAAATTGGAATGAATCATTCGGTTTGAAAATCAATCCTTCAAAAACGCAAGTTATTGTCATCGGTAGCCAGAAAAAAAAGAAATTAATATCACGCATTAACTTTTCACAACTCCCGTCAGTGATTGTTGGCAGAATATGCATACCAATAAGCTAAAATAAAGTTAAAAATTATTGTTTTCTCGGATACACTAAATAAACAATATAAGTAGGAAATTATTTGCAGCAATTGGGTCTTTGGAAAGTCTAAGCAACAGCACACTCTCCTTTTACCAATTCTTGTCTATATCTGCAGGCCTAGCATGCGCGCCACGACAAAATTTTGTCTACCCCTTTTCTCGTATTATCTCTCTATGTCTACAGTAGCTAACATGCGTGCACGCGATACTCTTCTCGTTACGTCAAGAAGAGATAATCATTAAATTTTAGTGATCTGTGATATTTATCTCTACGGAAGCTAACATGACATCGTAATTTTGTCGAATTTTGTCGTTTTAGGAAGAGAAACTTCTCGTCTTCAATATTATCGACGAGAAAGACGATAAATAAAAAATAAATAAAACCGGGTGCCTATTTTTTGTATACCATGGCGTTTCCCTATTATAATTATATAATTTCGGTATACGAAGAGCGGGAAATGCGAAAAGTCGAGTGAAGTGTGCCATATAATGACACAAAAAACGTATTTGCGCCCTGTTGCTTCTTATTCTAAATAATAATAATAATAATACTTTATTTCAGACCAAAGTATAAGTCCATATTGGGTTAGTACAACAAGACAAGACAACATTCAGAATAAAAAACAAAACAAAATTATATTTAAAAAATCAATAACTAAAAATAAAATTAAATAGAATAAAAGTAAAATCAATAATCAAAAAAAAAAAATTCAAAAATTCAAAAAATTTTAAAAATTAAAAAAAAAAAAAAAAAAAAAAAACAATGCGTGATAGAATTACAATTATCTAATGTGCGACAAGATATAAAGCACAACACGAGCATATTGTTTTACATATATAATTAAATTCATTTACTTACGCCGTTTTATTTTCCATATTAGATTTTTTAAATTAGATATACACTTTTTATCTTAGCCAAAAGGCCGAGAACATTGTTAAATAAAACATGTGTCACTCGTTTGAAATTGGTCAATAACCTTGTAAATTCAACTTTACGACATAAGAAATAAGAATGATATTCAGTTGTGATTATGGTTGATAATGTTTCTCTACTCGACAAGGCAAAGTCTTCGGAAGAGAATTTTGTCTCTCGTAGTGCGCATGTTAGGGTAATCGAGAAAATACTCGATGTAGACATTATCTCTCTCTCTCGTCAAGAGATATCTCGTTGTATGCATGCTAGGCCGGCTGGTACTACTAATGTTAATTGGAATGAGGAACAGTTAAATAAACCTGAGCGCTTACAAAATCTCTTTATTCGGCTTATTTTTGGGTTACGTAAATATTCACAAACTGTTTATTGGTCGATTTCGCAGGAATAGGGGATCGGATAAATTTTCAGAAAGCGTTTTAAATTAATCTATGGATACTTCTTTCCATAGTGTATATATATATATATATATATATATATATATATATATATATATATATATATATATATATATATACATACATACTATGGAAAGAAGTACCCATAGATTAATTAGGCTATAAATATATTTTTTTCTTTTATTTAGGAACAAACAGTTGTATACAATTGAAAAAAATACATATATAATAATAATTTTAAACCTATAGTTCCCTGAATTGCCATATATACTGAATTACCATATTTTTTTATTAAATAAAAATAATTTTGTTTTTGTTTCAGATTAATTAATAATTTAAGAGGTTTGTAAATGTGTTTGTTGCATAATTTGTATATAAATCGTTTTTAATTAGTAGTAAATTTTATACAAAATGTGAATTAAGTGATGTGAAAAAATTAAATAGTTGTCGCTAGTAAGAATGAGGTTTAGGATTTGTTGTCTAAATTTTATTGGTTGATTTAAAATATTGTATCCTTTATTAAAAATTATTATGGCATTGGTGTAGTAATGCCAGTATGTCAATTTTTATGTCGTATTTTAAAAATTAACAAATCGTAACAACATTCATCATCGAAAGTTTTCCAGGAAATTAATTGTAATTCCTTAATTTTTTTAAACTTTTTTATTTTTTAAATTACAACGATTATAAAATTACATATCATATTTGCTTTTTTTAATGAAAATCTAAAATTAAAACTTTGTTATGTTAAGTATTATTATTTAGTTTTATTTTGATTAGTGTTATCAATTTAGTTAGATTACGATAGTGATTTTTAAATCATAATTGAAATGAATTGGTTTTGTTCATTCTGAAAATTTTGTTTGATTGCACAATGTTTATAATTTTATTGGTGTTTTTTTTTTTTTTTTTAAAGAAGCGTACAACAGAAACAAAGGCAAAACTGACGAAATTTGTTCAAACTTGTTATTTATTCATGTTGTGATAACATATTTTTGTTTGTTGCTATTACAAAAAAAAAAAAATGAAGTTTGCATGAATCCATTCATTCATCCATTTTTGCAAAAATTTTGTCATCTTTTCGTCATTTAACGCTTTTGTGAAGTCTCCTATATTTTGTAATTTAAAGTGTATTTAACGAATCAATACAATCTAATGTGATTTAAACATATAACTGAAGTATATATAACTGCGGATTTGTCTCCAAAGAATATCTAAAATGTCAGGTAAATATTATATGTAGAATAAAAATGCAACACAATATAGCTTTATAATTAAATGGAATCTAATTTTTTAACAGTATTGCTTTGTGTTATTGTTGAAGCATTAACAGCACTAACATTTTGTTAAACTTTACTGACATACTTTTATTCTTTTTAGGGGGTATTCATTTATTACGTGAGCTATTTTTCGATCAGTTTAGACCCCTCTTCCCCCTTAAGTGAAATTTAATGAGATTTGCCTGGACCTTCCCAGAATATTTTAAACTATAGTTATTTTTATTATTCGGGCAAATAACAAACCGTTTCAGGTAGGTATGCTATAGTTAATGAATAGATTAGAAATAGAGCTTCCTTACATATATACTGTTTTGTCTGTATTTTATAACGTAACTACAACTATATGTCTGAAATTGTAAAATATTTTCTGTTTCTGTTTAATAAATTTCATTTCATTTCATTTCATTTCATTTCATTTCAATTTCAATTAAATAAAATTCAAAACAAAAACACACAAAAACAATAATTTTCAAGTTTTGACTCAATCCACGGATACTCGGGTAATCTCGATTTAAGTTGTTTTTTTTTTTTCGTTTGGTTGCAAACACAATTATTCGTGTAATATTTTATATTTTTCGAAGCTGATGTGCGATTTTCAACTATCCCTCGGTTTAAATGAGATTTGGTGAGATTTCATTGGACGCCTCCTATTCTGAGCTCATGCAATTAATGGATGTCCCCTTATACCTAAAATTGTTCAGTATTATGCTAAAAATAATAAATATCTAACGAATAAATAAGGGAAATCCATAAATTTTGAATGTAGAACGTAGTTACAAAAATATTTTTCTACTATTTAGTTATTTGAATTTACAAAATCTTATTTGTTTCTGTGATATGATTGTTTTGTCTCGTTCATAATAAACAATTATTTTGTTAAACGTCATGTTTGTATGTGAATAAATGCATTCGTTGATATTGTCTTATTTCATTTTCCTTTATTAGTGTAGTCTTATAGGATATCTTTTAGCTTATATATTAACTGTAATACGAAAATAAATCTCTAAAAAGGAAAACATTTTATTTTCGGTACATAAAATATACATTTTATGGCTCTTTATAAAGGCCAGTTATGCATACTCCAAAATTTTTTTACCTTTAACAACATCTTTTCTTAATTGCTCAATACAACGTTCTAACAAATCACATTCAAATTGTGATAAATTAGAGTATCTTTGCATTTCGCCAGCGCCGTTTTGATCCACATTTAATAAACCCGCGAAATAGGATGTACCAAAATCATTATTTTCAACATATGCATGTAATATGGTTGGCCGACTCTGTAAAGCATCACATATTCCTTGAACAAACGTCGAGACACTGTAGACAGTAGATAATATTGGCGACCAACCTTTCATTACATTCCTAGTAAGTTCTTCACGAGAACGAAATTTAACTGTAAATTCTTCCATTTTCTTTTGATCCCAATTACACGAGGGCTTTACTTGAGATAATAAAGGAATAACTGTTTCCTTTGAATGACCACCTATAACAGGTACGGTGCAATTTTCTGGTTTCAAATTATTTTCAGTTGCATACAAAGCTTTTGCTTTTAAGAAATCAGCGCCTGTGATTCCAAATAGTTTTCTTGGGTCATATTCGCCGTTGTTTCTCATCACTTCAGCTGCCATAGGAACCAGAATATTTATTGGTTCAGTTACAATTCCAATTAAAGGTACAGGGGTCACTTTTGCAGCACATGTTGCTAATGTCTTAATAAAATCAATATTCAAATTGAATGCGGCCTTTGCAGACAATCCGGGGTTTTCTGTGACACCAGTTGCAATAATAAGATCAGAATTCTGTATCGCGCTTTCTAGAGTATCGTTCCCAACATAACCTTCGATTGCAGAGTTTGAAGGTATATGAGACAAATCTAATACAATTCCTGGTAAATGTTTAACTGTATCATGAACAATTAATTTACTAATTAATGGTTGAGTTCGAAGCGACAAAGCAACGCTTTGTCCTACTTCATTTCCTCCTCCAACTATTGTAACATGGTAATTTCTAGACAATATTTTACCGAAGTAAAAATACAAAAGGGTTTTTGGGTAAAATCTTAAATTTTTTATCTTATAGATAGTCATAGTGAAAATTATTATTTATTATGAAATCAAATTACTCAAATTTGACAAATTTCGGTGACATTTTTATAAAGAAGCTATAAACACGATTGACATAAAAGTATCTACAAATTGCGTGACATTCACTTAAAATAAGCGCAGAAAAATATACGTCAAAAAGAATTGTCAATAATCTCTAAATTTTTTAGTACCATGATATACAAAAAACACCAATCAAATAGTTATTACGTACACAAGTGGTATAACATGATTACCCGTAAATTATCTAGCGTAATTTTCTCTAAGCGTCTTTACTACATCAACAAAGTACAGTTTAAATATATTCAAGTATCCGTGATTGGCGCTGCGAATGGTATAGGAAGAAACGTTGCACTACTTTTAAAACAAAATCGCTTTATAACAAAACTGAATCTATATGATGATGATGATAGAGTACTGGGTATGGAACTGGAGTTGCGACAAATACCTGGAGGACCCGTAATTAGCTCCTTTTCAGGTGATGCATTTTTATCACCTGCTATTCGATATTCTCATCTTGTTTTAATGCTTACTAGAATGCCACGGAAACTTGGATACACCCGGGAGCAAATGTTAGCAACTAACGCGTTAGCTGTTCAAAGAATTTGTAGAGCTTTGGCTTATGAAAATCCTGACGCTTTTTTTGCCATTTCATCTAATCCTATAAACTCTATTGTGTCATTTGCTAGTAAGCTTTTACAAAACTATAATGCGTATAATAAGCATAAAATATTTGGAATTACTCATATCGATACAGCCAGAACAAGAGCGTTGCTTGGTAAAACTTTGAATATCAATCCTCGACATTTACACGTTCCTGTAATTGGCGGTCACTCCGACGAAACTATCATACCATTATTTTCAAATTTATTACCAAGTCACTATCACATCAAAGAACACCAAGCTGAAGCACTAACTCGTCTAGTAAGAAAGTCTGGTACCGAAGTATTAAATCTGAAACAAGGTAGCGACTCTGCTACTCTCGCTATGGCGTGGTCTATTAATGAATTTGTTGAAAAAATATCAGAAGTATTTTACGGAAGCTACGTGATAGTTAACAGTTTTACTGCAAATCCTTATTTCGGCACTAAATTTTTCTCAGGACCTACTAAAGTGAGTGAGTGTGGTATCTTTGAAACTTGTAGTAATTTTGTTATGAGTGAATATGAATGCCATCTTTTGAGTCAAGCTGTGCCTCTGATAAATCGGGATATTGCCCGAGGAGAAGAACACGTTCAAGTGATTGAAGAAGGGCGCAATCTTTAGGTACTGAATATTATTTTGTAAGATTCTATTCATACTTTTAATTCGAATAAAATAATATTTAATAAAAATATTAAATAATTAAAATTTTCGTATGTTAATTTTGTACCCTCTGGTTTGTGAGTGGATTTTCCGCTGATACTTACTTACTATTCTATTAAAATTTAAAACGTGAAAATATTTTTTGATGTTTTTATATCCCATTAGCTGATTTTAAGATCAAAAAGTCTCCGAGCAATGTGTTCTACCTATATTAACATACGAAGCCGAGACGTGGACGTTGAGGAAGGGACTGGTCCACAAGTTTAAAGTCACTCAACGTACAATTGAACAGACTATAGGCTTCAGCCTGTAATATCCCACTACTGGGCATAGGCCTCTTTCCCCATGTAGGAGAAGAATCAGAGCTTAATCCACCACGCTGCTCCAATGCGGGTTGGCGGCTATATTCCATACTATGAGTAACGATCACTATCAGGTGTACATGATAACACCGGGACCGACGACTTAACGTGCTTTCCGAGGCACGGTGGGGAGACTCACAAGCACTGCACAAACACCCAGACCACGGCAAACACCTGTATGGCCAATACAAATGTTTGTCATGTGTGGGGATCGAACCCGCAACCGCCAGAGCAACATGGCTATAACCGTTGCGCCAACGCGGCGTCTGGAACGGACTATGCTTGGGGTTTTTCTCAAAGATAGGATTAGAAATGAGACTCTGCAAGAGAACGAAAATGACGTAGCCCATACCAGTAGCAAGTTGAATTGGCAGTTAAAGAGTATATAAAGGTGGTTGCAGTGGGCTGGTCGCCTGTGTCGTAGAACCGATGGCCGTTGGAGCAGACGTGTCCTGGAGTGGAGACCGCGTCTTGTCAAACGTAGTATGGGGTGTCCTCCGGCCCGCTGGACCGATTGCAGGTGTAGGCTGGATGAAGATTGTGGAAAACCGGGATGTCTGGCGCGAACTTAGGGAGGCCTATGGCCAGCAGGGGACTACTATAGGCTGAAATAACTGACTGAATGAGCTGATCTTAGATGTCTCTAGCCAATCACTCGTAAATTTAAATATGTTCCTGAATATTAATGTTAAAATAATAAATACATAAATGTGTTTAACATATAATACACCTCTTTGTCAATTTCTAAGGTACGCAACTTATTGCTTGTTTTAGGGTCTGATTCATCAGTTGTGGATAAGTTTTTTGACGGATGTAAGTTTTATCCAGTGAAAAGTGTTTTATTCGTTATTCATTTTTACCATCGAATTGAATAAGATATATTAATCATATATTTCTATTTGTATATATTAATCTTAAAAGTCACTCACTACAGCCTATATCAGTGCACTGCTGGTCATAAGCTTCCACGAATTTGCGCCAAAAATGGCGTGGATTCGTGTGTTTTGCCCATAGTCACCATGCTGGGGAGGCGGTTTGGTGACCGCTGGGCTGCTTTGTCGCACCGAAGACGCTGCTGCGCGTCTTCGGCCTGTATTTTAAAGCTAGCAGTTGGATGGTTATCCCACCAATATATATATATCCCATCAATCAATCAATCCGTCAAATAGCACTACCCACAACTGGTGAAACAGGCCCTTAAGTAACAGCTGGCTGATATATATAGCTGCATATTTTTTATATCTTAATATTATATTTTTAGTAATAAATGTACATACGAGTATAAGCGAAAGATTCGATGCCACAATCCCTGAAGCATATAAGCAAGTTGAACATATTAATGAATGAATTATTTATTAAAAGAGATACTAAAAAACGACTGTGCTTTAGACCACACGACTGAAGTAAAACTTCTGCACAATAGGCCTGAACTATGTCTTAGATAGGTATATGAAACCTAACTGGTTATGAGAGAAAGAGGAAAAGAAAACGTGTGCTCGCACCTCTCTTTCTCATTCTGCATTCACCTCATCCGATCATACTTTTTCGTAACGCTCTCGTCACGCGTTTACCAGCTTACTCCCAGAGCCAAGCGTACGTAAAAAAGTTTTACTTCAATACTTATAAACAAAATATTGATATATGTTTCTATTTGTAACTCAAACGTCTACTCATTACAATGTTCTACTTACTGAATATCTATTTGTAAAGAAAACAAAGACTACACTTTGAAAACATAATCGTAGATATCTCGTGCAGAACGTAGAGGTTCAATATCGGACAAATAGCATGGCGCGGCACAAAACGGCCATCGGCGTCGCATCGCATTTGAAAGACAGTGTAACTACCTTAGCGACGCCCCGGTCACTACTGGACCAATATAAAGCGTAGTGTACACGAACCTAATATTTTTCATAATTCTCTTTAATTCGCTACAATTATTGAATGGAATGTATATCTTCCTAAATAGTTATAGTTCTAAGTTATATATTTAAGTGATAAAATAATTTTTATATTTTCTCCGATTTAATTGAATATATTGAAATATTCTTTCATTTTAGCGAAGATACAGTTTGAGGAATGAGTGGGCCAAGAAAATATAACATGGCTCGACTACACAGAGACAGATATTTTAATGTGGATTTTGGGATAGGGTGACTTGAAATTTCGAGTATACATTTTTTTGATGGTTTAACAATATTCGTGAAGTTGACTATTTCTTAAACAATTGCGCTATCCATATTCAGGAAAAGGTACAGTATTTATCTTTTATTTATTGTTTTTACTGCTTACTCCCCAAACTGCATTATATCCATACAAATAAATAAAATTGGAGTGTCTGTTTATAATATTAAAATAATCGGTTTTTACTAAATGTATACATATACACGGTACATATACCAAAATAACATTTCTTACTATTTTTGTCTGTCTGTCTGTCTGTTTGTTTCGGCTGGCTCGGCAACTTTTATTTTTGAAATTTATTTATTTTATAAGTCTGCGGACTGAACAACATTATCGTAAAATTCCATGAGGACGAAGTCGCTGGCACAGCTAGTTTCTAATAAAAATTATAGAATATATCACCAGACTGTGCCTAATAATATAAAACTAGATATTAAATTATCACATTTATTTATTGAGTGTTGTGTGTTATTAGCCTAAATTTAACCGTTTACAGCTCAGAGCAACCGCAAATAAGGTTCGTAACGACAGGGTTAACTTTAAGATAATCGCCGTGTGGCCATACGAGGGTACTATAACGTTGCTCCTAATGTAAGGCTTCACTGCCACTGCTTGCTGTTTGAGGGTTAAGGGTCGTAAGACTGGTGATTATGTGACCTTAACTTGCTTGATAGTGTGAAACTAATCTTTGATTATATGAAGGCGTTCTGATTTTCTATCACATTGATTTCGATTCGGATAGTATTTAATTTTCTTTTATAATATATTATAAAGAAAAAACTTGTTTTATTTGAGTGGTAGTATTATAAATCCATAGGATATTTAATTACGTAAAAATAAAAATAACAGAAAATTACTGAGTTTATCTGCGTGTAACAGACTGTCAATATTTTACAAAGTTTACTTTATTAAAAAAGGGTTTAAATAATAATATATAGGGTTAAAGGGTTTAAAAAATTCTATATATGGTAGCTTGTTATTAGGTTTGCTATCCTAATAAAATAAAAATATCGAATTCAGTGCATAAAACTATTGATGCATGTTTTGACTCTTGGGATTTCAAATGAACTCAAAGTTAATTACCCGCATATCCATTATGAAACAATATTTTCAAGTTGAACAAATTAAAGTCTCGTTTTAAGAATAAGTAAGTAGACATTTTTAAAGAACTTTTAAGAAGCTTATTAAAACAATAAAAATTTAATTTTTTTTTTCAACTAAAATGCAGTAATATAAATAACAAGAAAAACAGACATAAAAAACGATTGTACTTTTTGTACTTGAACTTGTAATCGACGTGAACGTTATCGGCAAGTTGTTTGTTAAACCCGCCAAGAATTGCAAATGGCGATAATTCCAACTACGTCAATAAATCAGCAACACCCGTTCAACTTTTTTCTCGAGGGTGCACCTCGGTCCCATTGTTGGTGATTGATCGCTCGTTTCTGTACTTAAAACTTTCTTTGGCACAACTTTGCGAACTATACGAGCATGTGCTCCCAAAAGAGTTTGCACGCTACGGCATATATGAATTCGTTGGCGCTAATTTATCGTTTTTTAATTTTTAAATAATATTTTAGTCTTTCCAACGCAAGTGTTCTGCCATTTTCGGTTTTATTCAAAGATAATTTAAAAATATTTTTTTAATTTAAGTTACATAATAGTCATAATGATACGCCATAATACTTATTACATAAGTAATACTTAATTTAATAAAATTATTTTGTATAAAAATGTAACGAATTTAAGAGTTATGATTAAAAGCAATTGCAAATAAAGCGTAAATTGGCCATTAGCTTTTCTTAGTCTAAAGAAAAGTAATAAATTATATAGTGATGACACCCCCGGGAGACGACCAGCAGAGCTAGTGATGTAACGTCGATTTATAGCCTTCGCTAATTGCCCTTAATTTATATCCTCCAAGTCATTGTATCTTCCAACTACTATATAAGGACAGACGTGTGTAGGCGACATCGTATCGAAGTATAAATTAGTCTGGCTCCAATTAAGTTCATATTTAATAAAAAGCTTCAATTTCAAGTCATTATAGAACAGCAAACTGCGGTTGCCGTTGCGAGCGTGTAGACTGTAATTCGATCCCCGCAATAATTAGCGGGAAGCAATCAGGCAATTTTATGGCAACCGCCTGCATGACAAGGACCATATAATATGCTTAGACCATAGTGTTTCCGCTTCTTAAAAGGACATGCCGGTGTAATTTTCTACCTAATATTATTTTCCTGTCGGTCTATTTGGCTAAAACTACTCGTATAATTATTTGCATACTTACATAAATCCAGTTATTTACATATAAATAGTTTGTTTTTTAAAATCCTGATGATCGAGACTAAGATTACAGAGAAAATAAAACTCAAGCAAGACTAATGTCTATATTAGATTTATATAAAACAATGTTTTTAGCCGTAAATCAATCTCATTAATTAAATAATCCTTAGAACCGATTTTGGCGGGACTCTCACTGGCAGATAGCTGATGTAATAAGGAGTAATTTAACTTTTATTTTAGAAATTCATTTATTTTATAACTCTTTGCGAATTGATCAATAACTTTTTTGTTAAATGCCACGCGGACGTAGTCGCGGTAGGTAAGTCTATAATTATGAAAAAATAGTAATGACTTTTATAATAATATTAAAAAAGTAATACCTAATCTAGAATATTTTAATTTTAAATATTGGGTATTTATTTTTATGCTGCACTTTAGCTATGTACATATGTGCACATATGATATTTCATCCATACATAATTAATCACATTAATACAGATAATTAACACAAAACCTAAAGCAAACAGTTATAGTAGGTAATAAAAAGTCGAGCATAATCTGTCCGTGACGCGTAAGGTTCGCTTTGGTAATCGATTTAATTGAGCCAATGAACAATTTAATTAAAATTCTAAAGACACGGCGGGGTACGATTCTGGGCCGCGGGACGACTGATGTAGCAGTTAAACATTACTTTTATGATAATCATTAAAGTTAACCCAAACCTGTTTTGACAGGCTGACAAAAGCTTTTTAGGTAGGTAATAGTTTTTTTTTTTCTAATAAAACCCATCTTTATATTATTGTCTTTATCTTATCAAATTATTAAATTGTTTCTTCCTACACGCATGTTTTTATTTCAATATTTATTTATATTATAAAGCTATAATTTTTGTTTGAAAATGGAAGGTATACAAAATATTTTTAGATTTTATTATGTATTAAAATTGTTTCCTTAAATTAAAATTATTTATTGTTTACAAGTATTATTAGATAATGTCAATATTTGTGTAATTGGCTGTAACACCTAAGTATAAAAATATGCGATTATTAAAATGTTGGAGCATAAATGAGCGCTATAGATATGCAGGTATTTACGGTACGGGTTATTCGAGATCTGGGGGATGACACTCGTCCTTTTTTACCCGACTGCCAAGGAAGGGTTATGTTTTTCGCGCGTATCTTGTATGTATGTATGTATGTTTGTATGTAATATTCTTTACTACCTCATATTTCCAGAACCACTGAACGGATTTACATAATTGAGGTATCGTTAGGTTCGTCTTAGCTGCCCAAGTGTTCTTAGATAGGTGACATTAAAAAAAATCAAACATGGCGGCTGCGCGAAGCCATTGTAGTTAATGAAAAAAAAATTTTTTTTCTCGAATACTACAATATGGGTATCAAATTGAAGGGCACAATACAAGGATTTTAAAAAGGTATATCATGATTATTCTCTATTTTCTAGCACAAATCATATTATAAGTAATTTTCATTCATAGTTTTATGTATGTAATATTGTAAAATGGACGCTTGAGATTTTATTCACTGATTTAGATATACAATATATCTCATCATCATTGGCCTTAATTCGTCTATTATAGACGATTTAGACAGTGTCAGAAAGATACTGTGTTGCCTAGGACACTCTTCAGGAGAATGCAGAGTTGCCTAAGCTCTGCGCCACCCTCTCGACCTCACTGGCTAGGCCCACAGGAACGACGAGTCGATATGTGTGGAGCCAGTTCGGCTGCAGGAGTCTTTCGCATTTTAGAGGTATGCCACGAATGCTTGAAGGAGACCCTATTCCGGGTTTCAAATGAAGTTTTCCTTCTCCAGGACCCTGATGATTTTGAGCCAGGTTTATCCCTCGGTCGCCTTTTACGACCCCCACGGGAAGAAAGAGGGTGATGCTATTCTACTCGGCCTACACCACACGGCATACACTACAATATATTTAGGTATGTATAATTTCATAGTACCTTGTGCTTATGTTATCTTTTTTGGCAAAGTATTTTGACTTTGTAGTGTAACCTTTGCTTTGATTTATATCTGTCTATGCTAGGAAAGTATATATATTAAAGTGTTGTATAACCGATTCGGAATTACAGTTGATTACGGAAATTACAGTTACGGAATACGGGGTAAGCAGAGTGCCTTAAGTCTCCCATCTTCTCTAAATCGATAACTTCAAATTGCTGGCACCTAATCCTGCACGCCTGCAGGAACTGCTGAAAATCACCACAGCGTTCAGCGATTCCATCAGAAATGTAGCTTGGAGTGGATAAGTGTGCGGTCGGTCATGTAGACAGGGGCAAGGTGACGCTATAGGGGCTGCTTAGTTTCGAGTTAACATCCTTTAAGGGCTTTTCAGACGCTGAATCTTACCAGTATCTGGGTATGTCATAATGCATAGGAGTAAAAGAGGTGGACATAAAACAGGCAGTTTGCGAAGTCTTTTTTGGTCGGCGAACAACATTACATTAGCTACATTTTTTTGACGGCTGGGTTTTACCTACTTTTCTACACCTTTGGCGTTCTCAGATGGACTCAGACCGAACTTGACGCCCTGAACAGAAGAGTTCGCAAGATTATGACGGACTATCGCGTCCTTTACCCAAAGTCATTTGTCACGAGACTGTACATCTGACAAATGTCTGACCCCTTAACCCTTGACCAAAAAGGAAAAGCAGAATTCACTAGTACTGAGCACCTCTGACCAGGAGACCGTACAGATGTAGAAGGAGCTGCATGGATGGTTTTACAAGGCGCTTTACGCGCCTCACGTATATAGTAAGGCTTCCGTGCAGTGGCTACGATTCGGGGACTTCTTTGGGGAAACTGAAGGCTCTGGCAATACAATATCAGGTAGTTAAGACTAACGAACATTACTGAACCTAAAACACAAACTGAAAGATAGTACGCCCGGTTTTTGTAGAGCCTATCATCATCCTAGTGAGTCACTCAGGCATGTGCTTTCGGGTTGTTCTGTGCTTGCTAACGCTGAGTACTTGCACAGACATAACCAAACGTCCAAGATTCTCCTCCAAGAGCTTGCTCTTATGTACGGTCTCCTGGAATAGATGATGCCGTATTATCAGTATTCTTCGGTCCCTGTACTCAAATGCAACGGGAACTCAACTCCATAAATCCAAAAATATGCAACTCAAATCAAGCTCTAATGAAACCTGAATAACGCCACGGGCAGGACAATACTGGTGAACAAGCTTGATATCGTGGTGATGGACAAGGCGTAGTCGATGGTGTTTTTAGTAGACATCACCATTCCGCATGACGAGAACCACATCAAAGGCGAAATAGAGAGAAAATGTAAATATCAGAATCTGGCGCACGAGATTCTCGACATGTGGGGTGTGAGGTCCGCTGAAATCATCCCTATATTGATATCTTATATGACGGTTTGCGGGTATAAAGTAATGCTTTTCGGTTAAGTTAATATATTCTTGATGATATCGAAAAGATCATCGCGTAATTTCATGGGTGCTCAATGAGATCTGACCTATAAATTGCATAGATCCCTTAGTTTGATGTCACACGCACGCGTAGCTGCGCCTATAGATAAATCCAGAGAAATGAAGAGGCGCGTGCGCGGCGCGTGCCTTAATTTCATACCGTATGTTTTGTGGTGAATGGCAGTGGATTATGAAAAATAATAGAAATGGCAAAGTGGTTCTTTTTATTTTAGTCTAGTCATTTATTTTCGCAGGCTGTTTTTATCTTTATTTCTAGTAGTACATGTAAAATATTGTAATCAATTGATAGAGATCATTATATATCAGATCAGACTGTAAACATTCACAGTTATAAAAAAAAGAACAGATCGAATTCTGCACAATTATTATATTTAGAAAATATTATTGAGAACACTAAGTTTAAAACTAGAACTATAAATATATTTTTAGTGATTACCCGACAAAAGTGTATTTTTTAGTTTACTCCTTAAAAAACCATATAAGACCCATAGTATGGAATAAATATGTGGGGAGAAAATACGTGAAACAACTGACACGTCACAGTGACGCTGAGAGGGACGCTTTGCAGCGCTTTTGTGCGCGCAGTGCTTACAGCTTTTAATGTAAGACTAGCTGTGCCCGCAACTTCGTCCGCGCGGAATGTAACAAAAAGTTATTGTTTAGTTTGCAGAGTTTTAAAATAAATTTTCTCTACAATAAAAGTAGCCTAACTTATTTCTTATTACATCAGCTATCTGCCAGTCAAAGTCCCGTGAAAACCGGTCCAACCGTTTCAAAGATTAACAGACACACGCACAAATTTTTGTTTTTAACCGACTTCCAAAAAAGGAGGAGGTTCTCAATTCGACTGTATTTTTTTTTTTTTTTAATGTATGTTACATCAGAACTTTTGACTGGGTGGAGCGATTTCGACAAATTTTCTTTTAATCGAAAGGTGGTGTGTGCCAATTGGTCCCATTTAAATTTATTTGAGATCTAACAACTACTTTCCGAGCTATATCTAATAATGCGTTTTTACTTGACGCTTTTTTCGTCGACCTGCGTTGTATTATACCGCATAACTTTCTACTCGATGTACCGATTTTGATAATTCTTTTTTTGTTGGAAAGGAGATATCTCAAGTTTAGCACTATAATAAGGAAACCAGGATCTGATGATGGGATCCCAGAGAAATCGAGGGAAACTCTTGAAAATCCGCAATAACTTTTTACTGGGTGTACCGATTTTAATAATTTTTAATTTAATCGAAAGCCGATGTTTATCATGTGGTCACATTTAAATTTCATCGAGATCTGATAACTACTTTTTGAGTAATCTTTGATAATGCGTTGTTACTTGACTATTTTTTCGTCGATCTACGTTGTATTATACGATGATATATATATATATATATATATATATATATATATATATATATATATATATATATATATATAAGATGTAATTGAAGTCGGTTTTTTTTTCGTTTGCGAGCAAACACAATTTTTTTTTTTTATGTATGTTACGTCAGAACTTTTGACCGGGTGGACCGATTTCGACAAATTTTGTTTTAATCGAAAGGTGGTGTGTGCCAATTGGTCCCATTTAAATTTATTTGAGATCTAACCACTACTTTTTGAGTTATATCTAATAATGCGTTTTTACTTGACGCTTTTTTCGTCGACCTACGTTGTATTATACCGCATAACTTTCTACTAGATGTACAGATTTTGATAATTTTTTTTTTTGTTGAAAAGAAGATATCCCTAGTTTAGTATCATGATAAGGAAACCAGGATCTGATGATGGGATCCCAGAGAAATCGAAGGAAACTCTCGAAAATCCGCAATAACTTTTTACTGGGTATATCGATTTTGATAATTTTTGGTTTAATCGAAAGCTGATGTTTATCATGTGGTCACATATAAATTTTATCGAAATCTGATAACTACGTTTTGAGTAATCTTTGATAACGCGTAGTTACTTGACTATTTTTTTGTCGATCTACGTTGTATTACTCGTCGATGTAATTGAAGTCGGTTTTTTTTTTCGTTTGCGAGCAAACACAATTATTGTACATCTTTATTTCAGTTGCACTCTAATAAAAAGGATCTCAGAAGAACTCTTTAAATATGTAGATTTCTATGTGATAAACTCTTTTATAAAAATATTTTTTAATTAATATATTATAAAAAACTGAGTATAACTATTTCTACGATAGAATCTTCAGTTATGATTTAATTTCTCAACGTTATCTAGTCTGTTATCTTTTATGACTTTTTATAATAATCTTTGAGATTCTATTTATAACTATTCTTTGAATGAAGTATGTTGTAAAACAAAAACTAGTCTAAACATTAGCTGCCATGTCTAAATTTTGTTCATTCTGCGTGCATATTTTGTAGGGCTCCTAATATGTGCTTGTGAATTTTGGAAAGCGATCAATTAGCACGCGTCAGTATTTATCATATAAGTCACACAAAACGGCTTTTGCAATTACAAAAGAAGATATGCAACTGTGCAGAGGCGTTTTTTGTCACATTTTATGTAAATGTTTTTTTTTTTTTAATTTTATACAATTTTAATAGAATTACAGTTATAGAAATCTGAGTGTTTGATATCATGACATAACATTACACGGAACTTACAATAATATACTTTAAATAATCTTTGATAAAATAAAAGATGAGCGAAAAATAGGTAGATAAAACGTTAGTATGTGACATATATTTAAATAAGAAACTTACTTAAAACTCTAATTTAACTCTAATTTACATTTTTAATAAAATTTGTAAAAAAAAAAGTATAGTCCTCTTGTCGAAAGGCCCTGTAACGCAAAATTCTGGCTTGGCTTAAACCGTTAGTAAAAATAACTATTATTGTCATGATGTGGCGATCACAACCCCTAATCATTATACTGGTGTTAATACCAAATCGGCATTGCGCTCCATTAAGTTCGGCTTTCCAGCCACAGAATAAATAAAGATTATTTTAACTAGTGGTTGAATGTGAGAACGACTTTAGCCAATAAATCATGCATAATCGTGACGTGAAAATGTGTATTGTTTACTTGTAGCAGGTTTGGACCTATTTTGGTAATGTATAATATAGTTAAAGGTGTATTTTGTTTGCAACTTTTGTGTATAAATTATAGATACAAAAAATAATACACATAAAAACACGTTTTCAAATTATTGCACGCCTCCAAGGATTCTATTTCATAATTAATTGATCATCTGCCTACTGCAGTCCACAACTGGACGTAAGCTTCCCGCAGGATATGCCACAAGACCCGATTTCCCGATTCAGCAATCCAGTCACTACTAGTTACCCTGTTCATGTCGTTGGTTTATCTGGCAGGAGGGCTTCCAACACTAGGTTTGCCGAGCCATGGCCTCCGTTCGAGAACCTTCTGATTCTTCCGGTGAAGCATCACCGACCATCGTTTCTAAGATAGTCATTATTTATTTCTAAGATAATCATTCGCTTTCCGTGTCCTACTCTCACAAAATAAAAAATACAGGAATCGCTTACTTTTAAATCTTTATATTTATATAACAATGCACTAATATGCTATAAAATGTACACTTTTAACCAGAATACACAACAAACTATAAATTAACTATCATTTGAAGTCTTTTTAATACTATTATAGTAAAAAGAATCGATGTAATAAATACTATGTTGGACGTCAACAATTTTGATGTACGGACAATAACAAAATAATGCAAGAACCACTTGACGAAATAAGCTGTTTTTTTATTATGTCACGAAACTATTAACTAAGAAGACAAATAGTTTTAAAGGAGAACGTAGAGGCGTGCAGTTTTGGATTTTGCAAAGTTTTTAAAATGTAATCTAGAAATTATAGGTTTTAAATTTGTTTTCTGATTAAGATTGTATGGATATTGGACGAGGATTGCGGAAAACTTGAACTTGAACTTGGGGAGGCCTATGTCCAGCAGTGGACTGCCATAGGCTAAAGTGGTGATGAAGTGATGATCTATTTTTTAAAAATTCCAAGTCACTTGACAAACATTATAGGTCAAAAACGACACACGAAATACAATGTTGCTAGGTAGCTGTAAACTTAGAGCATCATAAAATATTATTTAAAAGCTAATTAAGCAACGATGAATGCTCTACTAACTTAATAAGCAAATAACTTAAATTCGTTCTCATTCATGTTTAATGAATGTCCAAGAGGAGAATTCAAAATATTAAGCATCCTAGTCTCTGATCTTTTCAGCATAGGACATTAATCTAAGATCGTACTTATCATTTAATTAGATCCAGCGAGCGCCCTTGCGGCTTCAATTTTATTTTATAACGTCATACACACGTTCCCCTGCTAACTACATTGCAAATAAATTTCAACTGCCTAATATTAGTTTTCTGTCTCGTGAACGCAAGGTCGAAATTCCCGTGTCACAAAATAACAACACATTTTGTAGTTTCGATAGCAGTATCCCTACGTTTCGGTTGTTGTCTATTCGCTACTGGCCAGTTGATGCGGCAAATTAGCAGGGTTGTCATCATTGGAGTCTTATACCGGTATTAGGTTGTATCTCTTTGTTTATATTTTATTTGTATTATTTTAAAATTTGTATCTTTAAAAACTATATAGTAAGAAACGTATTTTTATTAGAAAATGAATGGCATTTGAATAACGTATTTAATTTCACTTTTGCGTTTATTCGTTTGTGAATATATCTATTATAATAATAACAACAATAATAATATACACATCTATGAGAAATATTATTTCTTTACCTAATATGTTATTGATAGCCCTGATTGGACCAGCAAACTGCATTTTATGTCTTGTGCCTTCCCGGCGGATATTAAGCCCCCAAACTTAATCACGTCCCTCTTCTCTTACAATATTGTACAGTGGTAGAAATTTTTTACGCCACTCATTACATCGTAAAATTCCCACGAATTTAATTTTTTTTATAGTCACCGTTCTATTATTTTCTAAATTACTTTTGGATGCAATGCGTTCACGCTGCATAATTTCTACGTCATTCTTTTCATTCAAATATGTTTTTACGTTCCATTTTTAATTGAATGAATGAACACATTATTGCATAGGATTCGCATGACAAAAGAGCTAATACGTATTTAATTTATCTGCACCACATTTTGATATTCTACTCACGTGTTTCAAATATTTTATGTCAAGCTATCAAAATTTAAAATTTAATGAAATAATTAAATATATTTATATTTAATATGTCAAATAAATTAAATTTTCTTTCAATAATTTAACATTTCATTTCCACGTATTCGGATCGGAACTTTGCAAATAAGCATTAGTATGATAATGCTATAGTTAACATAGCATTTATATAAGTATTTCTAACATTTAACTGGTGTAAACGAACTTATTGTATCAATCAGTAGCGACCCGTCCCGGCTTCGCACGGGTTCAATGCTGATACTAAATATAAAATATAAAATAAATATTTGCAATGTAAGCGCAAAAACTGTGTTTAATTACGACATGGCATTAGAAACCTCTAAAACTATCAGTGTTCCTCTATTATATTATGCATGTATTATACATATAAACCTTCCTCTAGAGTCACGCTATTTACTAAAGAAAACCGCATCAAAACCGTTGCGTATTTTTAAAGATCTAAACATACAGAAAGCGGGAAGCGACTTTGTTTTTACTATGTAGTGATTTTGTGTTACGTTGTTCGCGCTGTCTAAGTATGTATATAATTATATATGTAGTTATTTACTTATTTTTCATAAACAATAGAGAAAATGCTTATATGTTTATACGTGTATATTCAGCTCGTAACATCTGCCACTGTAAAAAATCCGGCGGCGTAGCGAAAAAGAAGAGTTTAAACTGTATTTAAATTTGCATCACAGCGGTTCTGATGCAGATGAGGGACGTCACGTGGTCGCTCGCCTAATTGACACCATGATGGGGGCCTTGTGAAATTAGTTTATCTTTTTGAGTGTATGTGAAGCTGTGTAAACTTTTAGTTGTTTCTTATTAATATATGCATATCAAAGAATGTACATATAGTACAATTAAGAATAAATACTTGGGTTGCCTGGAAGAAATAGCTATAAGATCGCCCATTGTACTACATAATCTGACTATTTTAAAATAGCCAATAAGGTATGAATAACATATACAATACATTACAAAGTAAACTTACAAGTAACAATATAAGATAAATAAATAGGTACGTTTAATTATTCCAACTTTTTAAGATTTAGTCTTATTTTGTCAACGGCGTTTAGTTTTTTTTAATTCTAGACGATCGTCCATCAATTATAAAGTATTTATCATACTTTTTGATAAAGTGATAATATATAGGAACGAATATAAAATTTCATAATAATACATTGATATAGATGAATAAGAAATGTGATTTAATAAGCTATAAGCTATACGCATGTAACACAAACACTATAAAAGCAACGAGTCCTGTTAATACAAAGGCTGTAAGCCATATTATTTGTCAACGCCGAGTCGGAGCGAGAAAATCTTAAAATCAATTTTCATTTATTAGCAGATTATCCTCTGTACTTCGTCTTTGGTTAGGATGTGTGAAATCTAGAGGTGTAAATGATAAAAAATATATCTACAAATGTAATGTTAATTTATCATTTCAATTACGAACGTGTTACAACTCCAGATGATAATAATTAATAAAAATAATTTTATCTGCGATAACTTTTATAGCTAATGTTCTCAAAAGTACGCGTGAGACTTTTATAGCCTGCTAGCTACACTTGCGGCTTCAGACACATAATATCCATTTATGTGGAAATGTTGGGATAAAAAGTAGCTAATATGTTATTTTTGGACCTCCAGTTTTCTACGTACCAGTTTCACTACAATCAGTAGTTTTTACGTAACAGAGTAACAAACGTACATTAATCCATTCCAAATACTTTCGATTTTTTATTATTAGTAGGACAGGTTAGCTTACTTAATAAAAAGGATTTATGTAGCATTTTCTTGTTCTCTTGTCTTTTTATTATCTTCATTAATATTAATTACACATTATATAATATATACTTACTTACTTAATGTAATTTATTGATTCAGAGGATGCTAAGTAAGTAAATCATTTTTGTAATAGGTCTAAATCAAATATGAATTTTCCTTCGTAACTCCGTGGAGCCGTATGGCCACAACACAGTCGAATAGTCTTGGGCGGTAGGGCTCGCAAAATCTTTACAAATGTGCGCCGTTATCGCGCCGCACTGCCGCCCGATTGACCGGACCAGTCCGACCGCACATTTCTCACTCTGAAAAATAACGGATTTATTTAATTTTATGGCCACGCCGCGTGCTGAATGGACGATTGGGCCACGGCTGGGATGTGAACTTATTTTGTTATTTCATTTGATGAAATAGCAAATCTATAGCTTTTGGTGATATTTACTATAAATTATCTATAGGTTTATTTCTTACGAAGTGGGCCAGTGGATAGATCGAAACTCATTATTGGTGTTGTGTTTTTCCATATCCAAAATCGTGTTTGGATCTGGAAAACACAGTTAAATTTTGTAGAGGTAGTGCTTAAAATAAATTTATAGCTGGGCAATATAGAAAACTTTACGAGGTAGGTCTCGATAGATATTTAAAAAAATTTCTAATGCTCTGTGGAGAGTCTTGACGGATTAAGCTACACTTTATCAGTTCTCAAAAAGAAAAATCACCCGTGTAAACCTGTAAATGTCTTACTGCAGCACTGAGTAAATCATTTCAAATGAAATAATATGATTTTTTATCATTGCGACGGAAAATAATTGCTTGTTATGATGAAAGCAAAGGTGCAATAATGTTCTAAACACGGAGGACGCGACACACAAGAATAAGCCTAACATATTGTCAAATAACTCCAACTGCAATAAATGTTTGATTTATATAGCATTAAATTGTCAACACTAAATCGTTACGGATACATCGATTATTTTTTCGTTGTCTGTTTACTAACTAATAGTGTACAAGTACAATGCTTCTTCCCCCGTGTTTGCTTTTCCCATGGCGGTTGAACGACTGGGTAAGTATGATCTCATTAATTTAATCCCGGTTGATAATATAACGATTCGTCACGCTTTGTTGTCCTCGTTTGGGTTTAAAAAATAACAAAAAAGCGGTCCAATACTTTTAAATGTTGTCATATATTTACGTAAATAAGTATGTATTTGTTTTTATGTGTACCTACGTGAAAGTGTCCGAAGACAATAAATTTTTGTAGCTAATATTTGAGCTAATATTTTGTAGCTGATATTGAAATTTTGTTTCAAATTTAGGCACTATAGTTTTTTATCATAGTGAAAAGATTTAACTTATTCGAAAGTGAAATTGTGAAAATGTTGTTAGTCTCTTTGATTTTAAGTCTCTTATTATTAACAGTAATGGCTAATAGCAGAACGAAAATTGCAAAAAATAACTCAATGTTTCAATCAGTACGTTTGTTAGTAATAATAATGGATTTATAAAATGTAATTAAGCGTTACTCTTGGCTGTATTGCGTAATAAAATCGATGAAAAAAACGACAAGGCCGATAAAAATTATTGTAGCGTGAAATTGTCAAAGCCGATTTAGAAATTAAAATAAAACAAATTAAATAAGAAGTTTTCACTTACTTTAATAATACGAAACTGCGTAATCACAATACTTATTACTTACAAGGAAAATGCACATTTTTTGTTTAATTATTAAAAAAAAAATTAACGTAATAACATGTTATTAACTAGTGTAATATTAAAAAATATATATTTTCCGTAATTGATAATGTGACGAAACCTTGTTTTGCTGTACCTTTATCTTAAAAAATACGAAAAAAAAAACAAATTAACTTCGAAACAAATTTAATAATTGTATCCAATTTGTAATTTATATCGATTATCACAAAATTCACCATGACCGTCGCTACGTTTAAAGAATATTTTATTGTGAGATTTTATTTCACGGTTGTTGAGCGCGCAGGGTGCAGTAGTTTGCCAATAGTTGTGTAGTTTTTGCATCTATCCGTTATCGCAATAAAACCCCGAAATTAGATTTACTCTATTCTTAAACGAATCTCATTATCTTTTAACGTTCTTGTTCTAATTTCTTTTAGCCTTATTTTTTTACACATTTTTTTTTGTTTAATTAACTGGCAAGCGAGACTGTTTAAATGATAATAATACTTATAACTTTTTCTGCATAAAAGTATGTTTAAAGGTGCCTCGAAGATTGTTCAGATAGCAATTCGATCCCACCTGCTCTGGCAAACAAAATTATTTTAGACATTATTTTGAAATTGCCGTCTTTAAGTTAATTAAAGCAGCGAATTAAAATCAACTTAATTCCTCGTTGGAAGGCATGTTATTAAAACAACTCGAGTAAACAAAATTTAAATAAGTAACGCGAACTTGGCAGCATAGGCCGTTTTACATGCCTTCATTTGCTTATTACGGCCCCGCGTTGCTCCTCTGATTTTAAGATAAACGACAAATTATTCAACTTCCAAAAAATATAGATAGCCGGTATGTACGTACCTATATAATAAATTATCTTTTATTTATGCATTATTCCAGAGAATACTTGCGGCGCAGCGGTTATTCTCGGCCAGTGTAATCAGGTGATGAGTTTGTAATCTGAGGTAAATTAAACGATTTGATCACATGGACGTGCGTACTTAACAAAATAAAACCTTTTGTGTTTTCTTGAAATTGTTTTAAAATCATTTTCTCGATCTAAATTACTTGCAGTAGGTGTCACCCTTAAAGTTCTTGAATGTACACGTGGCGTCACTTGATACCGAATCTGTTCGCGTGTGAGCTTTAAGCCGCCATTAGCACATTTTGTAAACTGACGAAAGATGCCGGATTAATTTATGGAAATTTCTCTTTCCTCGTTTTCTTTGCTAGGACTTAGTAGGAGAGGCCAAACAAGGAGGGGAAGATTACTTTGGATCCGTTTAAGACAATTACGTTGTATTCGAAATTAGATTTTCCGTGACATAAAGCTCTATCAAGATCTTTTAAATTAAAAATACTAATTAATGGAAATAATTTTAAGTATATATAGCTATTATTTTATAAACAATTCATAATTAATTCTTATTTTTAATCTATTTGAATGAAAACAGATCTTGTTGATGAATTTAGTCTGATTTCTTAAATCTCTTGGAAGACTAATCGTCAGATTTATACTGCGCGGTCGGCGGCATCATCAGTTTACAGCACAATGGCTACCAACAATAGACCAAAACGGCTCACAATAGTACCAGTTACCCTACGATATTGGCTCAATGGTCAGCCGACCCTTCGTTGAAAAACTCGAGGAAACAACCCGATAAGAGTGATTAATTGGCTTAAGTCGAATTCAATGAAAGTAAATTCAGAAAGCCTTCTTTAAAAAGAGTAATAAAATCTTTTTAGAACGCCGTTTAGCGAGCTAACAGTAGGAAATTTTTATGTCGTTGTAAAATTATAAAATAAAATAATAGATAATTAAGAAACGTTTTTTAAATTGTTTGAAAATCTCTAATTGATATTATTTAATCTTTTTTAATTGTATTTTATAGACGAACTTAGTGTTGCTTATGTTTTAAATATAAAAATTATTGTTTATAAGATATTGTTTAGACTAACATTTCCACAGAATTGAAATTTAGTGAGGTAAAATATTTAGACACAGCTAGTATAATAGAAAAGGAATAAAAATTTATATTGTTGATATGATTTCTGAGCAAAAATATTTCAAGTGCCTAAAAAGCAATAAATTATTCGATTGTAGAATATAAATGTATCAATCTAAGCCGTAGATTAAGTCGCTTGAACTTAAGTGATGTACTTTGATTTATCGACAACTGACGGGATAAACACTTATGATGCATTTAAAATACTCTATTTACATCTCATCTTAATGATTGCGTGGCTTAAGAGAACAAATTGCGTTAATATCTCCATGTATTGAAAAATTTCTACTTGAACAATAATATTTGTGTTTGATAATTTAATTTTTTTGTCGATATTTAAAAAGTATGCATGTTCGCAGCCTTAATGTCGTCAGGGACGCGTTGAATGGATTGCAAATTGATACAGAAACGCAAGGCGTTCCTTTCGATTTATTTAGGAATTTTACGTATTCATGTCATGAGTGTTTAAATTGATCTATTCTACTGTACCTAATAGAAAATCAAATACCACTGTGTCATTTCTTACGATTTTATTTCATGTAATATTATTATTAATTATACTTATTGTATTATTTCTTTCAACACGATTTCGTATTTTTTTTTAATTAGTTAAACCATAATTTAAATTTACCAAGTGTTCTGTAATAATTGGTTACTTGTCACCAACTGCTCTGTAATAATGCTTCGCCTACACTTACACACAAGTGGTCGCGGGTTCGATTCCCACTCGGGATGGATATTTGTATTTGTGCAAATATTTGATTACGAACATTGCGTCTGTCCTTGTCGGCCTCCGTGATACGGGAATCACGTGAAGCTGTTGGTCCCGATTGTTATCATAAACAGCTGATAGCGATCGTTACATATAGTTGGGAATAAATTTACTGACTTCTTATATTTTACTAGCTTCTGCCTGCGGTTTAACTAACCTAACTTTAATAATTTGCGAAACTTTAACTGTTTACGCAGCGCAAGTAACGGAAGCTCTCAAAAGGAAAAAAAAACCCGTTTTTAAAACATTCTTCATTGGTGCTCCGCTCCTATTGGTCTTAGCGTGATAATATATAGCCTTTAGCCTTCCTCGATAAATGAGCTATCTAATACTGAAAGAATATTTCTAATCGGACTAGTAGTTCCTGAGATTAGCTCGTTGAAACAAACAAACAAACAATCTCTTTAGCTTTATAATATAAGTATAGATTAAAATCCTAATAGTTGAATGTAAGGATTTCTACCACACCCTGTTTAGTACATACAAATGTAGATTCTTTAGAATTTTAAGTATATACTGGTAAATGGCAATGGACCAGCCAGTATGCTCTATATGAATTATAATTTTATCACAATGTTATATCAAGTCACTTGAGATATTAATTAAGAGTATTGTGGTCGCTAGTAATAAATCATGTTTTATAGAACCCTTTCACTGTGGCCTAATTGATTCAATACACGAATGTGAGTAAGAAAAGATGGATAACAAGACATAACTAACAAAGGGTTCGTACTGCCCTTGTTTGACGCGTTTTTACGATATGAATTTGAAATTTAATTTTATCTGAAAGGGTCACATACACCATACGATCATGTGAAAATTAAAAAAAAAAGGAAAATATGTAATTCGAAAGTCTTGATAAAATTTAATTAAATGTTCTGACATTTTATAATATGAATCGATTCGAATATATTCGTATTTTAAGAAGTATAGTTTAAGGCTTCTGTATTCAACGTATATGACACTCGTTTCAATTATTAAACGATTAAAAATTTATTTTAATCTAACTAGAATTTTACGAAATATTAATAAAGAACTATCAATATTTTTTTTTCGCTGTTAAGCTTACAACAATATCAAAGAGATGATATAATTATGCTTTATATACATACTAGCTTTTACTCGCGGCTTTGCACGCATCGATTTTTTTAATAAAAAGTATCCTATGTTATTTTTAATACCTGCAAGAATATGTCTACAAAGTTTCATGATGATCGGTTAAATAATTGATTGGTGATTTTAAAACAAAACAGGGTCATCAAAAAGACAAAACAAAAATTAAAAACAAAGTGGATCCTACAATCTAATAATACAATAATATATATATATATATATATATATATATATATATATATAGTTACTTCACAAAAATTTTTGATTCATAAAACAATAATTTAAGAACGCTTTCATCAAATAATTTGATTTAGTTTCGCTTTTATTTAGGCCTAAATACTGTACCGCAAAATCTGCCCACTTACGGCGTTAAGCGTTGCTTCAGCGTAAGAAAAGCGTATGTGACGATGCCTGCTTTGTGCGAAAAGCTCCGCAATGGTAAAGCTTTCGTACGGGAAAAGGAAGAGCATCACTCCCCGCCTAGTAGCGAGCAACTCCTGTTCATTCGCTTCCCGACCGCGGTGGCGAACGTACGTCTTTGTATGAACAGTAGTGTTGATAATACGATCGCGGAAAAACTTTTCGGTGCGGTACGAACGATATTCATACGCTTAAAATATGAACACGGTTTGATTGTGCTGTGATTTTTAACTAAGTGAAAAGAGACTTAGCTGCGGCAGTGCACTGAAGAGGCTAATTACCGGCTAGGCTAATTGGCGGGGCCGGCGTTTCATGAAGGTGAGCCGACTTTTATTTCCGTTCGGCAATCCCTCTAATTGCGTCAATTAGTGTAATGTGGCGACAGCTTTGAAGAGTCCGCTTAATGATCTCCATAGTAGCTTGTATAGCCTTTGAAAAACTATTAAAAGTAGCGAGAATTGAATAGCGATTGTATGTAAAGAATAATTGGCTTAATAATTTTCCTCCTTCTTGTTCTGTTTATATCTCGAATTAACTTGAAAATACGAAAGAGAATAAAGGATACATTTGTTTAATAATACCAATTATGTATAAAAAATAATGAAAATAAATTATTATCCGTAATTAAGTTAAAGCGAAACGAATATAAAAGAAAATGTAATATCCTTAATTGGAACAGTATCGTATATCTTAGCTAATGAATAATATTGAGAATAGCCGTAATCACGCGAAGTTAGAAAATGTAGATGCGGTATTTTTATTGTATACTTTTTTATAACTTATATTACAAATTTACAATAATATTTCCTGTTTTTTTTGTAATTAAAACATATTTTAGAAATGATTTAAAATAGTACCCAAATTTGTATTGTACAAACTAATAAATGGCCAAAATATAACTGAAATGAACACAAATTTTTATAAATATAAGATAAAATTAAGGTTACGTTAATAATAATAACTTTTTAAAATAAGTTTTTACAAAATATCTTTCAAAATTCCCAATTTCAAAAGTTGTAACGGTCAACAAACTAGACATGCAGGTAACTTAATAACAAAAAAATTGAAAGCCTATCAAATAAATTGAAGACAATAAAGTATTAAATTGAAAATTGTTGCGATAGTCGTTAAACAAGTTAAATATAAAACCTACTTCAAAAGTCTTTTCAATTTATAACTTAAGAGCGCGACATGGTTGTCCCAAAAGCCAATTAGAATGGCGTATCCGCTTGTTCCTTCTCTAATTAGCAAGTGGCTCATTAGAGCTACATCACTAGACCAAAGAGTGTAGCAATGCTTCATTCGTTTTAATTATAAACACGGCTTCTCTTCTTATAATTACCGAGCGCAATTAAGGGACAACATTTTATTGCTTATCTAGATAATGACTGTTTATAATGAATTAGCTTACGTACTTGTTTGTATGGTTCTTTGTTTACCCAGTCCTGTTCCTAATAAAGTAATTTTTATTTTTATTCGAAGAAAAATTATAAACACAATTTTTAATAAATTAATTTTTAAGCTTTCTCTTCATTGTAATTATTATATAACCATTATTTTATTATTCTTACTAACTATATTTTATTGTGACTTACGTTCGAGTGTAAAAAATGACATATCATCAATCATCTCATCAATTAGTGTTATAAAAAAATGTGTGAACTTAATCAAATATTTAAAATATATTATATGTGTCATATACATTAATTCATTTGAGCTAATTAATAAAGCTGCTTTAATTAACGAGGCTGTTAGTACAAATTAATCAACGCTGATTGGTCCATAGCGATGACCGCGCGTCTAATATTAATTACAACTAGGATTATTCCATTTTGTTTCATAATTTTATATGGCATTAATATTAATCAATGGTGAATATGCCATTAATATTAACTCGTCTCGTTAAATTGTTATTAAAGTCATTATAGTTTAATTTAAGTTTATTTTTAAAATATGATATGTGCAATTGAATCAAAAGTAACAAGTATGTGAAAATGGCAGATGTTGTCTTGTATATGGTTTTCGGGGTCTTACCGATGGGCAATGCTTTTTGCACCTATTAAAATATACTCGTGTTTATTTTACTTATAAGGGTTTACACCATGTTAAAATCTAAATAAAGAAGGACTGGGAAGAAGATAATTACAAATACCTATAAATAACTCTCGCGGTAATTAAAATTAAGATATCAATTTCGAAATCATTATATATTTAAGAATAGCGTTAAAATGTTATGATATATACAATTATGTTGAACAAATTCTTAAATGAATAATAAAATCGACGTTAAGTATTTGAGGATAGATAACAAATTTAGATTGTTTTCAAAGCTGTCGTATTAAATCAAAACCATGTTTTTTTTTAATTAATCACATTATTATCACTTGTGATGTATTAAAAGACTTTTTGGCTTTTTAATTATTTAGTTAAATTAACTAAAAAATTAACTCATCTTGATACACAGAGATAATAATTGTATTTGCTCGCAAATAAAAAAACTGACTTCAATTACATCGACAAGTAATACAACGTAGGTAGACGAAAAAATATTCAAGTAAATACGCGTTATCAAAGATTAATCAAAAAGTTGTAATCAGATCTTGATAAAATTTAAATGTGGATGACCACATGATAAACATCAGCTTTCGATTAAAAATCATCAAAATCAGTACACCCAGTAAAGACTTATGCGTTATAATACAACATAGGTCGACGAAAAATAGTCAAGTAAAAACGCATTATTAGATACAACTTGAAAAGTAATTGTTAGATCTCAAATAAATTTAAATGGGACCAAATGACACGCACTACCTTTCGATTAAAAAAAAATGTCGAAATCGGTCAACCCAGTCAAAAGTTCTGAAGTAACATACATAAAAAAAAATACAATCGAATTGAGAACCACCTCCTTTTTTGGAAGTCGGTTAGTAAAGTAAGAAAAGGTAACATTATCATTTATTTTGATCCAGCTGGTTTTTTATTACTCCTTTAACTATTTTGAATAATTTTAATACTTTATTAAAATTAAACAAATATCCAAGATAAGAAAAATATTCCTCAACTATAAATTAAAGCATCAGAAAAATAGTGTTTAAACAGAGTAGTTAAAATATTATTTAAAATTCCATTTAAATATTTATAATTTATTAAAGTAATTTTAAAGAAAAAATTTGATAAATCCGGAAGTAAATATAATTTAATCGTATGATTGAATGCATAAATTTTATTCAACATTTATTTTTGAAAACTATCATTGATTGTAAATACATATATTGTTACGTTATTAAAATAAAAAATGACTAAAATACATTTCCTGATAATAATAAAGATCTTGTACAAGCTCGAAGAAAGAACAGATTTTAAATTAATTAATTATATAAAAATAGCGTAATGAAATTTCTAGCGAACTAGCTAGATCTCTTTCTACGAAAGAAAATTAATTTCTGAAATGTGTTTCTATTATTTTAATTTCCTTATAACATTCATTAAGGTCTAGAAATAATAACGTCATAATTATTGTAATCATTAACTCTGTTACAAATAAATAAAAATAATAGACGTATTAATAATATTCATGTTACTTCTGTGTACGAACTAAACTTTCATTAATACATCAACTTTTTTATTCCAATATTACAAATGCACATGTCTCACAACCAGGGCCGGATCTGCCATATAGCTTTTTGGGCTTCAGCCCAGGGCCCTGTGGATTCAAGGGCCCAGCTAAGTTAAGTCAAAATCAAAAATAGACGATAATGCGATAGAATCCACAATTTTATTAAATTAAGCAGATCGTATGGTTTGCAGCTCTGCGAATCTTACGATTAATCAAACCCATTCAATTTATTTAATTCAAGTCTACGTTCAGGTGTTGGTACTTCGAAGTGACTGTTAAAATGTTCGGCTGCCATTACACATTAATCTCAATCGTGGTAAAATTAAGGCCTAGGGCGCTCTAAAGTCACGGTCCGGCCCTGCTCAGAACTACTTCGAATACAATCAGGTGACTTACAGATTGGACATCCTTTACATTTTACAGGCTACATTTTATCAGGCTGGTTTTGAATCCGCGACCTATTGGTATCGATTCGTATGAATTTTCAATTGACATACAACGAGACAGTTGCGGTCTCATTCGTTTCCTGTAAGTTACATTTCACATAGTAACTCTGTTTTCAGAAGTCATAGTATTATATTTTTCTTCTTCTTCTTCTTAAAATGGCTTTCAGTAGTGCCAAATGAGCACAGATGATTTCGCTAATGTCACGTAGAATATTATGTTTTTATAGCCTGTACTTTTTAAGTCGAAGCGTATGTTTTGAAGCAGATGTCGTTGGGATTGTATTGCGAAATCGAAGTTTATAAGTCAATTCTGTATATCTCTTAGCTTTGGCTTTGACACATCAGCCTACCACTTACCTATATATGTGTATCTATAGTCATTATTCTCATTATAAGACCATATAAGTTTATTTATTGAAGTTAACACAGACATTTACGAATTATTTTATAGTAAATATTATGATCTGTAATCCCGAGTGAAGGTCATCAGTTTGAAGAAGAAGACTTGTTTTTCAGATGATGGCAACATCGTTTCCTCTTGTACATTTATTTAATTGGTATATATTATCCAATTTTCGTATACATTTTTTTTTCAAAATACTAATATCTTCTATTATTGTGTATTGGGAAAAGTCTATTTCGATTCATCAAAATAACAATAAGCCATATAAGTTACACTAATTGTGTTCATTTTAGTAGGTATGAATTCTTATTTATTATTCCAAAAAAAATAAAATCTGTAATATTATATGCGTCTATATATATTATATATCTATGAGCGTAAGTGCACGGGCGCCGTGACTAAGATTTGATTAAATATTGTTTGTATTCCAGTATCAGTATCCGAAACAAGCATCAAATGCATAATTTTCAAAATTGTTTTTTTTTTTAATTTTTTTTTTACACAATAAGACTGCAAGCGTACGGTTCACATGATGGTAAGCGATTACTGTAGCCTATAGACGCCTGCAACACTCAAAAACCTCGCAAGCGCCATGCCAGCCCCATCCTCAATTCCCCCCCAGGAGCTCTGGTCACCTTACTCACCAATAGGAACACAACACTGCTTGAAAATAGTGTTATTTAGCTGTGATTTTCTATCTTCTTCTTCTAAAAAAATATTGTTAGATCGTCATATATACATCCGTTTAAAACTATTATTTAGTTGATAACTTTGATTTTATCACTTACGTCTATCTAATTAAGTTCTATCATACCTATAATAATAATACTATACGGCCGAAATGAATCTTAGAACTGTATCTGTAGAGTAAAAGTTTCATGTGACATACAAACAAAGCTTACAGTAATTAAAATATTGTTTTTTCTTTAATATAATTTGAAGTGTAAAATAAATAATAAAGAAAAACTTTGAAAAGTATACGATAAAAATACAAAATTACAAACATAATAACTAGACATATCGATTAACACATGAATAGCATATCATTTTTATTGCATTGAGCGTCATATCATTATTAAATAAATAATTATTACTTTTAGTACTCAAAATACCTTCCAAGAGATTTTTCTACTTGAATTTCATTTGTCTACATCGATGCCATTTTTTAACTAAAGCTAAAATTTATCGAAATTATTCGTAAAATGTATAGAATTAATCGTGACACTTAAAATTACTTTTAACTTTGACAAATAATAGAATTTAGTATTTCTATGTTTTTGCTCTGCCTTTATATATTACTGTGGTTACAATAGAACATTAATACTAAAATCTTACAAGTGATGTTTATTCAAGTAACTTAATATTTTTCTATATGTTATTACCAATACAAACAGCTGTCATGTCCGTATAAGTGCAACAGTATGCTGTAACATAGTGTGCACTAGAATCAACTGCACTTAAATATAAATAGAGAATAGTAATTAGAAAGTCTTGCCCCTCCACCCCGGTTCACTCATTCAAGCAGATAACCTTTGGTGGCGTGACTAATGACGTGCATTGACGTTTGTTTTTGTGACGAATCTACATAATAAACACAGTGAGAAGTGAATTACGATTCATTTATCTGAAAAATGTAAATAAAATTCTATATATATGTGTGTACAAGGTCAAACCTTGTATACATTTATAGACTAATACTCAATTTAGAAGAAGAAGAAATATTCTTTATTGTGCATACAAGTTAACGTACAGTAGGTATATTAGTAAATATTTTTCTGTTATTATATTTAATACTCTTTTCTCGTGCCTACTAACATATAAATTTAAACGTAATTACATTATGTGTAATGATGACAATAAATTATAAATGCTAACTATTTTATTAACCATTTTTAACAATAGGTATCTAGTGGTGTATAATTTATTAACAAAAATCGATAATTTTGTTCAATTTCTTGCTCTCCCTAATTGGTCGTACTATGTCGGTGGCTAGAATGCAAATACTCTGTTATTAGGCAGGTTAATTAAAGAGTTATCGGTCGTAATTAACCCGTTTCGGTACTGAACGTGTGCCCATGACTCGTACAAACACTACTAATTAAGAAATTCCTCTTCATTAGCTCAATTAGATTAATTCACGTCAGAAAATATACCAAAACATATTTACAAATAGAGCATTTTATTGTATTTATAGTAATTATTATTAAACCAATAATCATATTTTCGTTTTACTATATTATCATGTAGTCCAATAAAAATTAAAAAATATTTAGTTTGCGAATTTTTGTAATAGGAAATGGAAAATGTGTAAATAATGGAGTCAATGTATTACTATATGTTGACACTTCAATTCTGTTGCTAACAGTTTAATGCGAGGATTTTTGTATGGAATTTCTTAACTGAATAAATTATGATATAAATTTTACTTTTTATGTTAAATTTAAGACATTATTATTATTGCATACTCTAACACTCTGTATCCATAACAATTTTCAGCAGACTGCTTCAGAGTTATGTACATCATATTACGAGTATATCACAAACATGATGTACTTTTGACAGTTTTTTTAGGGCTTAAACGGTTAGATTTTTACCAGCCATTAACGCAAAACCCTGGTGGTAACGTTGAGTTCTTGGTTTTTGTATTTACAAGATTAACTACGCCCAAAAGTCTAAAAAGTTATCTAATTATGACGTTAGGATTATTTCATAGTATTACTTAGTACTAGCTGTGCTCGCGACTTCGTCCGCGTGGGATTTAACAAAAAAGTTATTTTTCAGTTTACTATGTTATAAAATAATAAAAAAACTAAAATAAAAGTAGCCTAAGTTACTTTTTATCACATCAGCTATCTGCCAGTGAGAGTCCCGTCAAAATCAGTCCAGCCGATTCAGAGTTTAGACGGAACAAACAGACAGACAGACATATAGACAGACAGATAGACGAAAATTGTAAAAATGTTATTTTGGTATATGCATTTAGTAGAAAGCGGTTTTTTTAATATTACAAACAGACACTCCAATTTTATTTATTTGTGTAGATTACAGGTTTAAATAAAAAGAAAAGACAGAAAACAAATTTGTGATCAATAGATCATTACAATATTTTTTTTTTTTTTTGATATTGAAATTTTTAAAACGAGCAGAAGATTATCAACATATTTAGTTAGCGCTGTATATTTTTTGAAATTAAAAGTAAAACGGAAAACAAAGTATAGTGGCATATTTAATAGTGTTGTTGTTGTGTTAGCAATAATTTAATCTAATTACCTTGTTTGAAAAAAAGTTTAGTCAAAGAAGCCTCAATTGTGCAGTAAGCCAGTAGCCAGCTTACGTTACTTGACGTTGAATATGAAAGTAGAATACGTGAAACGACTAGTTGTTTGGCCATTAATATGGTTTTTAACTCAAAATATATTTGCTTGGTTATTTAATTTTTATTTTCATTTTTCACTAGCCGGCCCAGTAATTTTTTTCGTTAGTATATCAACTTTTAAATCCTTTTCCTAATAATATCGAAAACGACAAAAAAAGTTTATTCAATTTGGTACGATAGCTCTTAAGTTATGAGCGTAAATACATTTCGTCGGTTCATTTTTACTAGTGGTCGCCCAGTGATTGAAATTCGAACATAATTAATTTAAATTATAAGTTTGAACATTATCAAGGTTCTGTCGTCAAAGACTAACTGTCAAATATATGGTAGTGAGTATTGTTTTTTTATTGATTTAATCTATTATTAAAAAATATATATTAGCATCATGTAATCCTTCTCTATATGTATAAGCTATAAGTACGCGAAATTTCATACTCCTCCGTCCACGTAATTTTCGTAAAAAGGGGTATAAAGGGAATTTAAACATATATATTTTACATTTATACACGGATATTATACTATCTTGATTATATATGTATGGATATTTGTGTGTATTTATGATTATTTATGTATGGAAATTTTTCTATGAATATATTATTGAATCTATCAAGCACTATTATTATTCATCCTTAAGAATATTGTACACTTCCTATCCGTCACTACTATATGTGTCTTGTGCTCAAAAGTTATCTGGAAGAAATCGCTCTTCAGCGATAAGATTGCCTTTGTACATCCGTTTTTAGTTACTACTCTGTTTGTTTGTATTTTTGTATACAATAAAGAATGTATTATTAGTATTGTTATAACAAAGTTTTTGCTACACGTATATATCTACAGGTTTATGCAGTTTTGATTATTTTTTATTTAAATTGCTTATTTTTTAATTTATTTTGCTTTTAAAGTTGTTGTTGTTTTTGAAACAACGATGTCATTTCCTCTACAGTCTTGTTAATTCTATTGTTGATATTGTAGGAAGTCGTGACCCGCAGCGGGTTATCGACAATTAAGAATGAATCGTTGACGTCAGCTATCGTATCGTATTGGTAGAGGCTTTAGACTGCCTGTCCATTAAAGCGGAACTTACAACATAAATAGATATATGATTACTCTTGGTACTACATACTAGATCTATCCTTCTATTTCACTCGTGTATCTTTCGCATTCAGCCTGTAACATCCCACTGTTGGGCATTGGTTTCTTTCTCCGTGTAGAAGTAGGATGTGTATCCGATATCGTGTATCTTTAGAACACGAAAAATTTTAATTGTATAAATAATTCGAGTATTATCTGTCTGTGTGATTTTAGCAAAAAGTGTAGAAGAGAAAGGAAATAACAAATATTTTTGTATATCTCTACTATTCTTTGCATTTATAATAATTATGCTCTTTTGTACATACATTTACTATAATCTGTTAAATCTTACATTATCTGTTTTTAGCTTTAAAAGATATCGCTAGCCTTTATTTAACTCTCATAGTTTTGAAACTTATACTAATAATAATACTTTGTTTACTTACTTTTCTTTATCAATTTATTTCTAATTCAAGTATTATATTATAATAATAAAAATAACAATATGGTTTTCTTGTTAAGTTTCAGTGGTAGATAGACCTTATCCACTTTTAATTTGAGGCTCGTCGAGATAACCTTCATAATGACAAAATGTAGAGCTTCATTAATAATACACTTATCAGTTATAAATTTGTATCTTAATGAGTAAATAATATTATCACAGTGACGTAATCGTTGTTAGTTTTAATGAGTCCTGTATAACATAACAATTGATAATTATAAATAATTACACTTAAAATATAAACATTTTTGTTCCATTAATTTTACTAATACTTAGTTTTTGTTTTTTCCAGAAGTTCTATATCAATAAAGCTAGTGTTTTAATACTCTGCTGTTTGATTATTTGATGGTGACGATTATAATTATGTGTTGGGGATATAAATAAAGTTATATATTGTAATTATTAATTTCTTATTGATATTATGATTACATTCATTAAAAAAATGTTTCGCTTTACCTTAATGAGTAGAACAATGAACCTGCATACATTGAAATATCAATATTTAACAACAAAACAGTGAATCTTTAGCATAATTAATATGATGCAACTGTTAAATAGGTACCATGGTAGAGAAGAACATTGAATTGTAGCAAATACTTTCCATAAGTAAACGTTATTAAACCGCTTATGCGCTTGATACGTGAGTTTTGGATAAATGTGTGAGCCAATACATATTATGTCAGTAAATCTAAAGCTAAGAGGTTATCGCTGTTTCATAAAGTTAAGGAATAGCTCTATAACAGCTTACTTGAAATACACACGTGATAGGATATATTATTTTGACGGCTGATGGTCTCGAAATAACAAATAGTTAAATTCTATTTTATAACCTGTTTATACTCGTTCAATATGAATTTATTAAATACCTAAATATTTAAATCAAATTGTGAATAGCTTCAATAAAATATCACACGTGATTTGAATTCGTACATTGACAATAATTATATATTACACGATCCTAATTAGCGATTTTATACATGTCCTAATTAATTATTTCAATATGTAGTTTGAACAGTATTGTCAAAAGAGGTAGGAATATTAAAAATAGCATAAACGAAACAGAAATAGTTTGGCAAGTTTCCACCTTGATAGGCGAAGGTATAAAACTTAATTTTTATGGCATACTGATGTTATATTAATAAAAAAGTGTTTTAAAATGAAGATTTTGATACATGTATTAATGATGAACCGCTTTTATTCTTGATTATTATTTTCGTATCGCACGTCAGCATCGTTAACTTTGAAGTGTTTATTGAATGTCGACTCATCGTTCAGCCGGGTTTTTTACATGTATTCGATGCTGATATGAAAAAAGTTAAGGCCATAAAGTAAAACTTTTTTTCGATATTATGCCAATGAGTAGGTATATTACTTTACAAAATGAACGTAATATAGTAAGAACGATTAAGAAATTTTACGGAAGAACTGAGAATCTTAAAAACTGTTTTGCGTGCTGGAATGTAATTTAAATTTAATCAAAGTTTAAAATATAGGTACTTAATTGTAAATGTAGATTTATTAAAGTGTTACAAAAAAATTGCAACGTATTAAAGAAAAAAATGTGTGTAATAACGTGTTCCGTTTTTGACGTAAAATGTTTTAATACAAAAATTGAGGTCGTGAATTTATTGGCCATTTCGATTTAAGCGCTTTTCAAGTACAGTCAAAAGTTTACTTCGATGGCGCCGTTCGGCGGATTTTATGCAAATTTTGACAACTTAACATTAAGTAGGGAACAAACTGTGTCTACGTTTTACTACTTTGTCTTATAAGACTCATTACCAATATAGGTATATTGTTCTTACAAATTCATTAAAAGTTTTTGAAGTAATATTTTATTTCATATAGAATGTAGTTCACGCTTATATTAATAGAATAAAAATACAAGAAATCGTATTTTAGTCATAAATAAATATTTACATGAAGTTTGTGTTTTTAAACGAGTTTTTGTTTTGTCAATTTCAATTTTAATCAATAATTATTATTAGTCATTAGCGACTAATTAAGCAAATTACGAGTATTCAGTCTTATTTGTAATAGCATCTTACTTGACGAGTACTCGTAGTTCCCTGAGCTGAGCGAACTGACCGGTCAACAATGAAATTCACAACGAGGTTAATACCCCTTCATAGAAAGCGTTCATTTCCTCTGCGTACTTCATTCGTAGAGTAGCAAACATCGCCTGTAATGAACGAGCGGGAATAGCGTCCACCGCTACGGCAATTTGAACGCGCAGTGGGCCGGCGCGCACCAACAGTCCTCGAAATTAGTACTGCTCGATACCTAGTGCTTACAACAGCCACGTGTGTGTAATAAGCATTTAATATCGCACTTCGGCTTCCTAAGGATTTTTATCTGTATAAATACTTCACGGATAAGGTATCCAAGCGTTTCTACATACAAATTAAAAAATAATTTACTGCCAGTAAAGTAAACCAAAACAGAACGGTTACATGTCCTAATTAGATCGAATATTGATTCAATAATCATAATATATTAAAAGGAAAAGTTATTGCAAAAGGGTCACATCTATAATAACATCCATATAAGGGTTAGTTATGTTTATCTTTACGGTCCAGTAAATTGAATTGATTTGAAAACTTCTGTTCACTTTGAACTACCTTAAAATTTTGTAAACATTTGTAATTTACCCACACGTTGCATTGTTTCAATATCGTCTGTCACATTCACGGTGGCCACAAAGTTAGAATATGACACCTGCGTTTATCCACAATCAGCCTATAGTTACGACTGTGTGGTCAGCGCGGAGTCAGATTTGCGCTGTTATTAATTCCGCTAAATTGAAAGCCGACCCGGTACGCTGTTGACTCCAATGATTACCCATCCAGTTTGAAACTTTACCGAGTGCTCTGAAATAGCTCTACTAAATTAAGTCGTTCGAATTTGGCTCTTGTATTCGTCTTTGTATTTGTTTTGTGTCTATAATATGAATTTGAACGAAATTATTACATTTTGTTACTCTTGTTCTCGTATTTTTAAATATATTTCTTAAAAAATTTGTGTCTTTATATTTCTTGATATAACTGGTTTACTGGAAATTACACTTAGAATTATTACGAGACGAAGACATGGACTTATATATAAAATGTCGAAAACTAATCCGTTCACGTTTCGCGCATGAAAACAGAGCAAACTCCCGCGATTCAATTACAAGCGAGCATTTATCATCGAAGTTGACAAACGATGTCAACTTGGCATTTCAACGACAAATGTTTGAGAACTATTGCGTATTGAACCTTAATTTCAACGACTTTTTCACGTTTCGTTTATGAAACAAATGTGGATATCAAAGTTTAAAATAGTAATTGGCAAATATTTAAATACCTACCTGTCTACCTCTACTTATGTATTTGTTCATAAAAATTCTAACAAATCGGATTCAGATTTGCATTATTTTTATATTATTTTTTTTTACTTTATGAAAAAGTTCATATTGATTGATACAGCTTCATCACAAATATAAATTGGTTCTGAGTATAAAAAAATCCTAGTATTACAAAAACAATTGGCTTAGAAGAATGCATAATGGGCGGAAAAATGTCAAACGTAAGTGTATTAAAGTTGGGGTGGTGTTTCCACTGCGTGCCGCAACTGATGTATGGTCGCGACCGACAAATTGAAAACAGTAGTAAATGGCCCGATCGCGGTCCCAGGACCCTCTACAATAGTAGCATTTATTTAACTCTGTCGTCGTGTTAGAGATTTGTATACAAAAAAAAAAATGTAACCAAGCAATTAAATTTCTATTTACAGATAAATATTCATATTTTGTCTCAGCATTAATAAATATTTATAAGTAAAAGTAAATTCAAATGAACTGTGTTTAATATCCACAAATAAATCGTATGGTTTTTGCTCTATAACAATTCATATCAAGTTTTGTTTAAGGCCATTTTAAAACAAATTCTTTGTGAACATTGTGGAAGGTGATATCTATTAGAATTCAGTCCAATATAGTTTCGTTCACCCAGAAAATGGCTGTGAAACGCGTGAGCTCTGTTTCAGCCTGCGACCTATTCCTACCCGAATTATTTTACACTGGCGAATTGAAATTCTCATAACAAAAGTATTATTAGCTTATTTAGAAGTTCGTGCAAGTGGTCTAATAAATATATTTTAAGTAAGGTTGCAACTGTTCTTATTGCTAGATGTTAGATCCAAGTTTATAACCAATATTTTTAAATTTTTTTTATAAAACCTAAAACAGAGGAAATAGTATAATAAGGGGTACTCGTCCCTCACAAATAGTTAGATTATATAAATAAGGCGCTCGGAACAGTTTAGACGATAGCAATCTGCGGCCGGACGGTCGGATGCTAGCGTCTCAACTCAAATCGAGTAGGGTTTACGAAGATTTTTTTATTTTATTTCCAATGTTCTACACACTTCTGCTCTTTTGACATTTTGCAGTATATCAGTGAATTTATTTAAATTTACTTATTAATTTCTTATGTTAATATCAATAAAGTGGTAATACACAATCGTTGTGTAAAGTATATTTTGCGGTTTGCATAGTATCGTGGTAACGTGATATTACGAGACGCTTCGCCAACCACGGATAAACTGGCTAAAGTTACGTTTCTATCCAGTTTACTGATACGTTACAAATTGAGCCGTCGACACTCGATATGTACGTACATACATAGGTGCAGTGATTTATTTAAATTGATTTTTCACTGCGTACATTCTTGATAATTTAATTATCAGACACGGATCATTGTTAATACAACAATACATTTGCCTGAAGCCAATATTTCAGTTAATATACACAGTTTCGATTTCAATATTTCAATACGTTTGCACTATTTGTTGTTAATATAAATGTCAATACTTTGTTTATTTTTTGTTTGTCATTTGTTGGAATTCATCGGTCTAAAAGTTGTGTAAGGAAGGAAATATAATAATTTGTTTTATGCTACCAAATAAAATCATGTTCAACAAATGAAGAGCCTTTCGCAAGGGTTGGATTTCGTAATACTGACGTTCAGACAAAATCTCGACGGAGAAAATAAGAAATGCAATCTTTTAACGAAATCAAACAAATAGCGGAGTTTGTGCAGTGACCAATTCAAATTGTAAGAACAGTCGGGCTCGTAGCGGGATGGAATCCAATCAGCGAAACTAGTTTCACTGATGCCTATCGCTAGTTTCACATTCTAAGATTTGTTTCTCGAGATTAAATCAAAGGCGAATTACAGTAGCGGCGAAAAAGAAATATGGTGAGTCCGGCCCCGCTCTAGGGCGGGGGTGTGCTGAAATTGCTTTTCAATCCCTCGGACTTTGGACTTGTAAAGAAGTTATTACCTTCCGAGGAGATAGCGGCGGGTCCGGTGATACGGATATATGTCTTTTTCATATGTAATATTCCTTTCTCGCGTTTTATTAATGGAAAATGTTTCGTGGGACAGTGCGGCTGGCTCTCGCCTCCGATATTAAAAAAGCCGCTTTGATACAGTGTGGCTGCTTCTTTTATTAGATTGTCGTAAATAAGTTTACGTATCTGAATAGGTATTACGTGTACTTGTTCCGGTGTTGTTGTCTTTGTATTACTACATGATAAATTGTGATTATTATAGTTTTTGCACTTAGAGACGTAATACTGGCAATCTATTCAAAAGTACATAGTTATATTTCTACACATAAACTTTAGTGTAATTGAATAACGGTGTAACAGTTATTAATATCATCCATCCATTGTTTCGCTGGTATACCACCGTGTGCAGTGTCCGTTTAATAATGATGCCTACTCTAATTAAGTCCACTACACCAATGTTTGGAATTAATTAGTGTATTGTTTAATTGGCATCTCTTGTTATCTGTTTGTTTGGATTATTTATTCATTAGTGGTGTTTGTGACAGCTGTTGCTGAGGTAGCCGCTTACATTGGTCCATGTTGTGTAATTACGTTGCGATATTATTGTATAAGTAAACATTAATGTTAATAAAAATATTAAGTTTCTCAAATTTATACGATTTGAATTTTTTTTAGGCAAGAATTTTGCGATTGTAGTATTTGTGTGATTAAAATAGAACAAATGTACGTAATGCAGGTAAAGTTCTTACATATATGTAGAGATGACACTCTGTATCAGTGATGTGGACTTCATGGGTTATTGTGTTTTTATTACATTCAATTAAGTATTTGTTAGTGAAATTTGACATTTATATTTAATTGGTTAATAACTAATATGATTTAATATGAAATAAAATTTCTGTCAAGACAATAAAATTTCAGTTGTTTATAAATTGATATTCAAAGAATTGACGTTTTATTAAGAATTAATGACCAGTTACTAGCGACCCGCCCCCGATTCGCACGGGTGCAATGCAGATACTAAATATAAAGTAAACATTTGCAATTAAGCGCAAAAAAATGTGTTTATTTACGACATTAGTAACATCAGTATCATCTTAAACTATCAGTGTTCCTCTACTATATTATGCATTACATATATAAATCTTTCTCTGGGATCACGTTATTTACCATAGAAAATTGTAACAAAATCCGTTCCGTAGTTTTAAAGATCTAGGGATACAGACAGAGGGCTACGACATTGTTTTATACTATGTAGTCATTAGATAATACACGAGGTAATTTTTGTGGCTTTTTTTTTTACAATAACACGTTAATATCGTTTATCGAATGTAGGTTTCTATTCTTTCTATTGTTGCGTTCCCATTAATATTTGGACAGGGGATTTATTAAAAAGTAAATACATGACACCAATGGCGGTCGAACACGATACAAGTAACACGGGAGTCAGTTTCAGGGGCGTCATCGTCACATGCCGGTCAGAACAATGCGGGCAACAAGCACACTGCTTGATTACACCTGTCCGTCACGATTAATAGAATATTGTGTGTGATTCAAATTGAATTAGCCCGCCATTGTGGAATTACCCGTGTATGTTTCGTACGGAGTATTGGTTTTGAATATTTAGTAGCCAATTTAGATCGTGTTGCTATTGTGATTTGGTAATAGAATACGGCCTGGAATGTTTCATACTACCTAATTAAACTTGCATTATATTAATTGGATATAGATTAAAAATTAGATATTCATTTGCGAGGTAAATTAGTGTGTGAATTATACTCATTGTGTAATGGTTTTGTTATTCGATTAGAACTAATCTGCAAAGCGGCAAAAGCGGGAAATATATAATTATGTGCTTTGTTTTATAGGACATTCGTAAATAGAAGTTTAGTTAAAAGTTATTTTATAAATGATAACATTTTTTTGTATTTTTTCTATAGTATCACCAACTCACACAAAAACTGCATGCATTCTCACACGTAATTGTATTTAAAAATCCATATTCTAATATACATTTTTTCTAAACAGAATATCTATATCAAAATATAATATATAATATTTAGACAGAATAATTAAATCGCGCTTTATTTCAGTATTGAATATTTAAATATAATTTATTTAAAGTCGATAACAATATTTTGGACAAAATTTCTATATATTTTTTACATTTTTATGTAGAACTGTACGTATAGATGTTAAATACGTCTTGTTTGCGTGAATATCTATTTTACTTTGCCTTTGTCAACGTTCCCTATATTTTCCGACCAATTGGCCACGAATGTGTTCCTTTACAACTCAATATTTACTTAGAAATTACGGAATACAGCTGTGTCTGATTTGTTTAATCAGCTGCTATTTGTAACTAATTAGTTAAGGGACGTTACTCATTTAAAAAACAGAGTATACACATATCAATCGTTGTTTTACCTTTGTTAAGAGTAAATGAGCTACGCTTAATTTTTAAATTAAATTTATAGGCACATATAACAAAATTGTAAATATCAAGTGCTTTTTATTTTTAGTAGATTTTAACGAAAATGAGTGTATTTCAAACCCTAATTTATACAAAAGAAAACACTAATTAGATTGATTAGGTGCTTAGTTAAAGTATACTCCGGAAATTCGATTGTTGGTGTTCCTAGTCAATAGTGGTAGTTATAATAAATTAAATCAGTAAATAAATTAATAAACAATAACGATGCTGTGGGCACAGCTAGTATATAAAATTAAAAGATTGTACTCTGTTTAGCCTTAATTCGTTTTTTTTTTTAATTTATAAACTATGAAAATTATGCTCTGTAGTATAAAAAGTATCTTTTCTTGACAATCAGACGCCATAAATGCCCACCATTTTACTGATTCTAATACACAAGTATGACACAGCGAAAGACGTTTAGCATTAGATACTAATAAAGTCTCGCTTCATAGCTACATATAAGGCATTCTCAAAGTAAAGCAACATGTAATAGAATATGGTTGTTAGACTAATTTAGAAGGAAGATCATCCACGTAATTAATCCACTTATCAGAAACCCGTCTTTGAAACTAGATGCTCAACTTCAGAACTTGGGCTACCTTGCCAAGCTCGCTACTGTATCCTATTATTCACAAGTACGTTTTAAGTCAATTAATTTGAAAATGTATGATTTTGAACACTGGGTTTGTTGAACAATTTATTGATATTTTTAAACAAACATTTTATTGAAGTAAAAATTCTTTGCGAATGCTTGAGTCGGGGAGTAAGCTGATGAATGAGTGACGAGAGCGTTACGAAAGGTGTGATCGTGCGAGGCGAACGGAAGTTGAGAGGGAGATATAAGAAGATGAAGATAGAAAGAGAGAGTTACTTTTCGTGAGATTTACTTCAGTCGTGTGGTCTAAAGCAAACTCGTTTTTTTTTAATATTAATTATATTTATATGTGCTCACAGAAATTATATCCAGCTATCCACGATTACTTGGTCTAGCAGTTCCATAACCTGGCTTTAATCGCCGTGGCCGTGGGTTTGATGCTTACTTAAAATAGTAAACTTACGTGTAATAAGTCAGTTTCGATTTTGGATTCTACTGTTTGTCAGTATGTATGTCCGGGATAAACTCAAAAAGTACTGCATGGATTTACATCAAATTAGGCACGAATATTATTAAGAAGTCGGGTCAACATATAGGCTACATATTATCACGCTATCGCCTACGGGGAACGAGCAGTGAACCTTTATTTCTTCAACGCATTCTGTAATCTGTGTAATCTAACGACGCATGTTTGAATGTTGTTCTTATTATGTTAAGAACCATGCTTTAAGCTAGCTTCACACTATAAATAAAGACATTCTGTAGTATATTTAGTATCAGCATTGCACCCGTGCGAAGCCGGGGCGGGTCGCTAGTTATATATAAATTTAGATTATGTATATTTTAACAAGTAAGTATAGTCAAAGAGGGATAAGAGTTACACTCGATACGTTGTTCCGATTGACTTTGATTCTACAACTATTCGATATTCTTATTTCTTCTAATAATTGACGGATTTAAATTACAAAAATAATAACTTGTATTATAACATAATGCGAGCAAATTGAAAGTAATAATAATAAGATTCTTAATGTATGTAAATAAAAATTAATCGCGCAATACTCTCTATTCTATTCTGTATACCTACATACAAATAAATATAATTGGAGTGTCTGTTTGTAATATTAAAATTACCGCTTTTTACTAGTTGCATATGGATGTATATACGGTAAATATACCAAAATAACATTTTTTACAATTTTTGTCTCTCTGTTTGTCTGTCTGTTTGTTCCGGCTAATCTCTGAAACAGCTGGACCGATTTTGACGGGATTTTCACTGGCAGATTATCTTGTGTAGAAGGAGTAACTTAGGCTACTTTTATTTTATAAATTTATTTATTTTATAACTCTACGAACTGAACAATAATTTTTTTGTTAAATTCCACGCGGAAGTCGCGGGCACAGCTAGTTTTCTTATAAAAATGTAAAATTGTAGAAAAAGTAACGATTATCATTTTAACTTCACGCATTTGAGTTAGTATGATATGACAAGATCTACTGGATTAGCTACTCTTGATCAATTGATAGATTCAGCCTTTAACCTTCTACTGCAGAGCATAGGGTTCTTCCTCTATGTAAGAGAAGGAGCTTATTTCACCTCACTGTTCCACTGCGGGTTGTCGAATAAGCTACTATTAGTGTTTAAAATAAACATGTAATTAACTTTACATCTTCTAGGAATATCATTTGTATTGTGAAGTTCTTGTGAACGAATACCAATAGTTAATTTTTTATGTTTAATCAAAAGTTACATTCAATTTTAGTACAATAGAGTATTAATAAATATTTGCCGGAAATTTAATTTCCGATTTCCAATAACTGCTAAATTAATATTGCATATCTACGTTTCTCTTATTAAAATTATATTAAATAAACTATTCGGAAATATAGTATGTAATAAACAGAATACCGTAAGTGTTAATAACTCAGCGGTATGAACGTGAAAGCTTTTTAATAACATTGTTAATTGCTGATAGTTATTACACCAATTAACATTCTATCAATACTTGTAATAAAACTATGATAGATCTTGTTTTGTACATTAAATATTTTGAAAATACTTTGAAATATTTTGAAAAAACTGATTTTTTATATATTTTCTCTCTGCATGTTTGTTTGTTTGTTTGTATTTTAAGCCGTGCTTCACGCCGAGTGTATGGAATAGATTTGAATGAACCTTTGCATGACTTGTATTCACGTTACAAGTTTAGACACTGGATACTTTTATCCTGTAGTTCTGTTGGTAAGCGAGTAATGCAATATTATTAAAACGTGTTGAACAAATAATGTTCAACTTTAACGAATTAGGAGAATATTTTTTTATAATAAATATTTAAAAAGTGATAAAAAAATGTATTAATTGACACAGTAATAAAATTAGCATTGTTTATAAAATTAAGAGTGATTGATTGAGAAATATCTCAAGTCATAAATATGTCTTGAATAAAGATATAACTATTTTATACAAAATATAAAAAGTATTAAGAGACTCTTCAGTAAATTATATGTATCAGCAAAACGTCTGACATACTTACAGCAGACAGAAGAAAATTAAATTTTAATTATGGGAAATCAAATTAATTTTGTAACTAATTGCCGCGTTCGAACGCTTAACATACCGGTGGCAGTCGGCACGCATCGATTTAATCAAACGATCGTCACTGATCCAATATTGTGAGTGTTTGGGTTTTAATTATAATTATACGGATTGTGACGACCTGGTCGATTGATATGAGGGCCATATGTTTGATTGTGGCGGCATACGCTTTTTAGTTTATGAATTGGATGTCCTGATATGACCTTTGTGTTGCTTAGTGCTGTATTTCTTTTATTGTATACTATCTGACCCGTTGAACTTCGTGCCGCAAAATAGCAAGACATAAGCTTGAATATCGGCATTAACAGGAAAACAAACCTCTAATTGGATATTTATTTTGTTTTACTAAAATACAACTTAAGTTACCCACATAGTAGATTAACAATGTGGGTAGTAGTTATTATACTATTTATTTGTTTGTAGGTATTAAATGATACGCAATAGACAGCTTGCATAGACATGAGCTTTACAGCGTGATTAGATGCGTCATGTTATGCACTCAATTAATCAGTCACAAACCAATCCCTAACACTAATAGTATCAAGACGCATCAGTTCGTTATGATTAATTAAATGTTCTAAGGCATGTGATACATCTTTTTTTGTGTGCATATGACTGCAGTTTGTATACAGATAACGTAATATTATGTACTAAGATATATGTGATATGATAGTTTTTTATTAAAATAAATTAATAAAATCATACTTTCAAAGTGACGCTAGAGCCTATTCTGTCGACATAATTATCATAAGTACTTTTACATTAATGTCCTATACTACTCGTATTATATACTCGATAAAAAACTTGGTAAAGCTTTAGATTAGGTAAAACCGAATTTCGGGACCGTGGGGGTAAGGGGGGGAGAGGGTGGGGAACGCTACCCCTGGTACCACTGTCACACCTCAGAACCCCATGGTTATGGAGATATCCATGGTTAAAGTTTTGAGGTTAGAAGAAGAATTTCGAAAGTTAGAGGAACGCTTGGCTCCGGGAGGCTGCCCTCCCTCCGCGCCACCGCGGCACAAAAAAAAAACACTCTAGGGGTAGGACAGACCAAGACCACGTGGACAGTGGGGTGCTCCGATTCGGTTTTGGGTATTTTTCGAATTTCTAAACCTATATTCTAGCACGCAATATTACTAATTTTATTAGAATATTATGTCTGACGCGTTATTTTGTTTAAAAGTGTCGATTTGTCACACAATGCAAACAGTACGAGCTCAAAGGTATTATAATAGCTTTAAATTCTTCTTCTAACCTCAAAACTTTAACCATGGATATCTCCATAACCATGGGGTTTTGAGGTGTGACAGTGTTACCTTGTATAGATTCCTATACACCCTCCACCCTCCACACCCAAAAACCCCATAATTCGGTTTTTCTAATTCGGTTTTACCTAATCTAGATCTTAGCCAAAAACTTTTTCAATTGAGGACAAATTAAATTTGATCTGCAACGCTGACACACTAAATGCTGTTTTTAACGTGTATAATACATAAATACATACTACTAGAGTTTTTTATGCATTAATTATAATTTAAAATGTATTGCAAAAAGGTATGTAGTTTTTGTCATAACCTTAAGAATTTGTATTGCTTAGGTTTCTGAAGCCTTTCATGTTTAAATGGACTAACGTGTTAGTTCTTAATAAAGAAAAAAAAATATTTAAATTAAATTTGATGATGAAATATAATATGAACGTGTAGTAAATAATATTAAAAGAATATCATCATTAATAATTTATTTTACAACAATGCGTACACTGTAGGTATACTGAATTGTTTGGTTATTAGTAGCCAATAGTGATAGAATAAAGGTTTGTTTGAATAAGAATAATAATTGTCACTACAGACTAATATCAATAATGTTGTGTAATGTTCTACTATAATAAATATGTATTATTACAGCTACTTTGCTCAAATACGGTTTAACGGATATGTCTGTAATGTCTATTATCTCCGAAATGTGTATATTTTTTTTCACATGTTTTCCTTTACTTAAAATAATGAGACTTATTTAAAAGAAAAAATTCAGCACTTGAAAACTTATTGGAACGAGTATAAACCTGTGTTATTGATTCACGTGTTCTCGATAATTTAATACAGTGGTATTTATTTTATTATTGTTTTGTACTTTAGTTCTAATTATTAATTAACGAACTTATTTTCTTAGAAGGTAAATAATGTAGTTATGTAGGCGAGGTCACAAAAAAATCTTAAGTCCTATTAATGAAAATAGCTCTGTTAATTAACCTCTAATAAGTATAAAATGGTTTAAAGTTTTATCAAAACAAAAACTTTAGTTCTTTTTATCTTTAATTAACGACGTAATTATATTTAAACTGTTACTGTTATCTGTTCTTAATGAACTATTCATTACAAATGAATACTAGAACGTAAATACTATGTCACTCATGATTTATTGTGGGTAGGTATATTGTAGCGTAAATTTATGAATGAGTGGCTCGTTTGTGTTTTTCCAATGATTATCCTGTTCTATTTTTGTTTTTACTTAGTTGAGATTTTGGGGTTTTATGTAGGTATATGTATAAAGTAAATGATAGACTATTTATTTATCTACCTTGTTTGTTTTAATAAATACTAGCTGTGCCCGCGACTTCGTGAATATTAAACAAAAAAGTTATTTTTCAGTTCACAGAGTAAACGGACAGAGTAAAATAAATAAATTTCTTAAATAGAGACACACAGACAGACAGACAGACAGACAGACAAAAGTTGTAACAAACGTTATTTTGATATATGTACCGTGTATAAGTCCATGTGCATTTAGTAAAAATCTGTTATTTTAATATTAAAAACAGACTCTCCAATTTTATTCATTTGTATAGATTTACTGTTTTATTTTACATTGTAAGTTATTTTTAATCACCACGAATTTAAGTACCTGGGTTATGAAAATCTGTATGTGTTTTCGTTCATGACTTGAATATTATTCCAAAAGATATGTGCACCTATTTCCCGTAATATATTTCTTCAACGCCTTATAAGAGATAAATTTAAGCGCATGAAATTTAGTGGTATTACTCCAGGTTTGAGCCTCCAACCGTCGATGTCAATATACGTGACCTTTGGGATATTTTGGTTCAAAGCAAATGATTACTACTAACACTAGAAAATATTAACAAACATTTAGAGAGTGGATTTGACGTAGAACATACGACTCCAGGTTTCTGTCAAAACATATCCACTCAGTCACAATGTCTATACATTGTATTTGTCTAGACGGAACTCAGAAAATGAAGATTTCAAACGATTTTAAGATTTTATTTTACCGTGAAGTCGTTGCCTATAGATTAATCGTGTCTATATTCTTATACTAATATTATAAAGCTAAAGAGTTCTATATTTGTTTGTTTAAACGCGCTAATTTCAGGAACTACTGCTTTTAATTGGAAAATTTTTTCTGTGTGAGATAGTCAATTTACGGAAGGCTATATAAAACTTTTGTACTTTTTTCTCAATTTAACAATTCGTATTGAATGTTTGTTTAAAATGATACAGCTTAATATGTTCTCTAACAAATTTTTAGATTAGATGATTATAATTGTTTTTATGTAATAACAAATATGATCAGACACACACTCAAATAGTTATTGTCGAAACCACACCGACCAGGCGCTGCACCAATAATACGCTCAATTAATTAGCGCACCGACTGACGTGTTCGACGTACTTACCTAATTAATGTCCCAGAACCGAGCCAACAATAACGCTGTTATTATAATACCACTGACTGCCACTGATTGAGTTACCTCAGACTCGTAATCTAATGAGCATTTGTATAAGGTTACGCTTTTGAATTATCGCTATATATTGTTTAAAACTTAATAACATAATGTTACAAGTAAAATAATATTTTCAGAATATTTGTTATTTAAAAATATGCTGTGTTTTGTATTAGTAATGTAATGTGTGTAAATGAGTTTCATTCTGAAACCTAAAGCGTACCTAGACTTTCCAATAAAAAAAATAAGCGTGCCCACCAGCACGTCTTTTTAATAGGGCTGCCAAATATGAATGACAATGACATATACATGTATGTTAAAGGAGAAATCTTTCTTTAATAATAATTTACATCTATAGTAACTTGGGGAGGCCTATGCCCAGCAGTTGACTGCAATAGGCTGAATTGACTGACTGACTGATTGACTGACTTACATCTATAAAAATAATTTGCAGTGACTAACTAAGAGGATTACATAAAGTGTCAAAATTGTATTGACGATCGTGTATTATTAATTTGAATATAATCTTAATTAATCTAATCTAAACAAAAGAAAATACAAGCCTTTTAAGCCCCTTAGCAGATTTTAAAGTTTCTTTGAATAAATGTCAAAATAGATGGTCAAGGCGCAAACAGTTGTCAGTAAACAATTTCTTTGTACTGGCAATCATTGAATAACGGTGTTAGCACTAGTATATAAAGTCAATAACTCACCTTCGACCTACGAAATTCAAGGGGAGAGAGGGGAGCAATTTAGCAGCAATTTTAATAATAAGACCCCGGTATTTCTATTATAGCCGGGAGGCGATCAGGTGGGACGAACTGAGGGGCTTAATAACTCTCGATTAGCCTATTGGATTCGCTATGAATGTTTGCTATTTTTTCTATATCGCCCTACGCACGTTTAAATGAAGCGGAAATTAAAAATAGTTTGTTTGTTCAATGCAGACTTCTATTCCATTATTAAATCGCCGTCGTAATATGTGGAGTGCATCGAATAAACTTGGCAGACATGTTAATGAAATATTGTGGTTTCAATATCAACGCGAGACATTTAATATCTGATTGTATCATAGTTATTAATAATTATTATTGATCTGAAATGTGATTTAGTGCATCAACAGCTTTAATACTAAAATTAAACTTAAACTCGAATATGGGAAACTTTCTTGTATCAATCCTGTTTGATTATAGTACCATGAGTTTTTAGATATGGGTTTATGCAAGATATAAAATACATATTAAAGCACGTCATTGTAAGGCTCGTGTTAAATTTTGAACTAAACGAATTCATTTCTTTTATATCACATAACAACATTTGAAAAAAGAATCACAAAAATAGTTAGTCATAACAATTTTTAATTAAAAGTGGTAAAGCGTAATGTGCAGTGTTCCCTATGTGGGTGGGGTGATTTTTAATTATTAAAATTTCTACGCCAACGACGGTCGCCAATATTACTTTGATACCAGTCCCTTCCAGATATCGTTATCTAATAGAAACGAAATTTAATAAATATAAATGTTAAATGCTAAATCCACTATACGCATTATTTTTTATTTCATGGGCTTTTAATAATTTCTTTTTTTTTAATTTTATCTTATGTCTACTGTTGTACTATAAACATAAAACGAACTTTTTGGTGACCTAAAATAAAATATAAACTAAAATTATTATTAATGTTTGTATTAATATTTGTTTATATAATACTAGCGACCCCTGTCCGTCCATATTTTTTACATGATAAGTAATCACCGGCATATTATATACTAAAATATCTACAAAACACGCTGCATCTTATGGTATAAGTATTATTTCGATCAGTTTAGTAAATTTCGCAATATAACCGAACAAAAAAACTGTACCTATATTTAGTAAAAAGCAGTTATTTTAATATCAAAAACAGACACTCCAATCTTATTTATTTGTAGGTAGATGACATGTCTTATGCAACAAGTATTTTTTTTAAATTACAATTGTATATGATATAGCTGTATAACATAATATATGTGTAAACATGACCTAAATTAATAAAAAGCCTGAAATTAAATAAAATTAATGTTGTAATTAAAGGATCAGAATAGGCCGTCGCAATCGTACGCGGGTAGCGAATTGAAAATAATAACGGAATGTTTTAATTTCCCTGCGAGTGACGGGTCACGTGCGCGCCGCCCCCTTGCCCGACTGTCATCGTCACTGCCGCGGACAATTAGTCTCCTGCTCATGAGATTAAACAAGTACACAGAATGTTTGCCCGATTTTTTACATCATAGCTTCCAGCCAGCACAGTCAACTTAGACATAATAGCCGGCTGGGAATGAATACCGCCATAATAAATAAGACAAGCATAAGCAATATGAATACATGGTTTCGTTGATTTCAGTTCGAATACATTTACAAAACTCATTAAAGGTATGTTTAATTAATGTTACATAACAATATGTATAAGAATATGTAGGTGGCATACGCGAATAAATTTTTTATCTGATACACGTATTTTTAAATCCTATTAATCTGACGTCGGATATTTTTCCACGATTTTTTTGATGGAGCAACTGTAGGCGAAGTCACACGAGCGGAAAATTATAGCATTTGTTGCAAGTGTGGACGTATTGCATGTGGCAGCGCTGAATGCGGCATAATGCACGGATTAGGAACAACCGTATTCAAAGTAGCACAATCACTGATATCATCTATTGCATTGTATTGAAGTATGACGTAATATGAGAAATAGGTTTAGGAAATTCAATAAAGGGAATTCATTACTAATTAAAGTTCATCCCTTATGAGCATGTAAGAATTCCCGGAACGTTTGATATACGAGGAAATCTCAGTGTTTAATATGAGCTTATTTCTAGTAAGACTAATTTGAAATACGAGTAACATAACGAGTTGAAATTACGATGCGTCCAGAGCTCGGGGGTCAAAAGTCGGGCACACAATAGATGCATTGCGATCCAATTAAAATTAATTAGCTTCAGAACACACTGTACAGCCAAGGCAACAAATCAACGAAAGATACAACATCGGATCGCGGTGTCCGTGGATAAGAGCATGGCTGCGATTTAAACATCGCTACTGTGAAATAAATTCTAAATATTCTTTGGTAGTGTTGCGATTTCCGTAGTGACGTTATGACTCATTTTCGTTTATTTGCTCTCACTGTATTATATCAGATGTGAACTTTTGTTACTCATGTCCTTTGCGATATATTTTTGTTATTTTCTTTATTTTTGTTATACACTTACTACTAAATCTAGTTAAATATTTAAAAAATAAATTATCATAATAACGATGTAAAAATACAAGTCTCTAATATTGATTACAGAGTCGTTTTATAAAATGTTACAATATGTCGGTTGTCGATTTTTATCTGTTGTGCGCGGGAGGAGACGTAGTTTATCAAAGACGTAGCAATTGCCAAAATAACCGGTGTTCGTGGTCAATGATTAATGATACGCTATGTAATTACAATGTATATGTGTCGTTCGGTTCATGCGTAATTGACTTCTTAATAATGAAGGCAGCTTGTTACAGCTGTGGAAATAGGGCGATAAAAATAGAAAAAGATCACCTACCTACAACATTGTGACACTTTTTTGAATTTAGGTAATACATTAAATAGCTTTTGTCACATCTCTAACACCTCCGAAGTTGAGTAGTAAAATATAAATTTTAATTCCTAAAGTAAGTTTGAAATACTTAGTAGTTTTTTTTGAAAATTGATTTTTAAATAATACGACAACCATATTAAAAATTAACAGGTGTATGTAACGCTACCCACATTGAAAAAAAAAACGTTCTTTATGTAAACTTTTTCTAAAACAGTTCATAAGTAAATCATTTGGTTGTGTACTAAATTGTAACAGCACAAATAATATAACCCATGCAATACTAATAATACTTACGTAAATTTAATGTGTTATAGGAGATAATTAGATATTTAAGCGAAAATGAGTCCAACAAAGTAATTACTATACCATCATAGATATAGTAAAAAAAAGTAGATAATGCGCGACCTTTGTTGTTAGTGAAGCCACAAAACTCGGCTCCTTCAAGTAAATACACGCGCTCACGCACACATATGCATCAAACTACGCTCATTTTCGTTAGTATGTCACGAGGCTTCATACAGTAACTTTGCTTATAAAATGCCGTCTTGTGTGATTAAATGGTGCATAAACAATACCAAAGTAAACAAAAAATCTGAAGGAATATCGTTTCACACGTAAGTACATATAAAACTTTAAATTTATTGTTATTCCAAAATAATATTGAGGTTATTCGGAACTTATAATTTCAATGTCACCAAATGACGTACCACGGAAGTGTTTCCAGTAGTTCTTTTTTTCAATACCCCAAAATGTGGGTAAGTAAATTGTACGCAATCAGAAAAATAATTAAGTAAAAAGTAGACATAGTTATTGTTTTTTTTTCTCGTGTTATTTTACGTTACATAAATTGAAAATAAAAAAATCAAAATATATTTATGAATTATTAACTCGTTTGTTTTATGTTTTAACTTTTTACAATTTTTGAGTAAACTAGGTACCCATATTTTACTATCAAATTTCATGGTTTTAGGTTTCCAACGAATATTTTAATAAGAGGTGAATGGGTAGCGGCTGTAAGACTGAGAAAATGACCACGATTATGCTGGCCATGCGCATAAAGTCAATTTAATACGATTAGTGATTGAAAAATATTTGAACATAAGACTACATCATATTAGTAAAATGCAAACAATGACGATGACTCTGAGTTCTAAGCGACAAAAATTTAAAAAACTTATCCAACATAAAGGATTCTATGTTTAAGAAAAATAGTTAAAAAAAAACCGACTGCAAACTGAAAAGAGATAAACAAAGGGGATAGGAAGTGTCCATTCATACGATTATCTTATGAATATATTTTTTTATTATTCTACCGATTTTTTGTTTTATTTTTAGTAAATTTATTTAAAACTATAAACAGGTTTTTATTTTCACATACCCATTTTACCTATATTAAATTAATTGTTTAATAAAAATTTTAGGAACTTTTTTTAAAAGGTGTCAACACTTCACTCACTCACACATATTTAAAAAAGTGGCTTCACTTTTCTGTTCTAGGTGCGTTATCTACCTTTTTTTACTTGATCTATGTATACCATCTAATAGATAAAACGTACATCTAACAAACTCTTCAGGTGTTACCACATATAAAAATCCGGGCAATTCAATTAGTAGGAAAGCTGTGAGGGCGCGCAGGGCAGGGCCTAATAAACATAATATAAATAATCTGTGGCGATAAATCTGCAGCGCTTTATGGCAGGAGTGGGTTGTCACTCCGTCTAATTAGCGCTAGTGCTGCTGCGAGTGGGATCTGAACAGCGCTGCAGCGCTAGAAACTCGAATTTGTGCACCGATTCTATTTTTAGCCTTTTTACAGATATATTAAAAATCAATAGCTACTACTAGTTAAATAGCAGTATTTTATAAAATAAACCATTTTTCATTCTAGGCCAATAGAATATTTTATTTTATACCTACAGTATTTTATTCAAAGAACAAGTAAAATAATAGAATATTTGTAAAATTATATTCAAATAATATAAAAGAGTCGTAAATATTTTAAATATACGCATATGAAGAAAGTATACCAAAAATTAAAAAATATATATAATGTTACCCCACCAACAAAGCGCTTAAGCTGCTTTTTTGTAACTTGCTCTCGTCACAGCACTCTTCATCAGGCTTAGTTAATTATGAGGACATATCAGCTTTATTATAATTACTCATTTTAATGTCGCTGCGCCTAGACTGCCGTGCCTTTTACACCGTTACGACACTTTCATGTCCACGTCGTGGGAAATTGAATATTAGCTGGTTTTTTGTAATGTTTTGAGGGATAATATTATAAATGTGAAATGGTTGAATACAGTAGGCAACCTCAATTTTTTTTTAATAAAATAAAACTATAAATATGATTGCCAGGAACGTATGAAATAATAAAGATTAAAAATAAATGAAATAGTTCAATAAATACTTTTTCTCTGACCTAAAACATTTGCTACGTTTTGCGACAACACTCGCACTATGCCATCCAGCCATGACATACGAATAAAAATTTAATTAAAACATTAAAATCTAAAGTATCGCAGGTGTTACACGCACTAGTCCGGACTCTCTCGACCGGTATCACATGCATGCACCATTACCTCCATAATTTAATTAGTTTCGAGTGATCATTTCATTAATAGAGGCGATATTTGGTAAGCGCTCGCATGCCCGCGGCTTTGTCAATTTTAATTAATACCCGATAGGTGGACCGAAATGTTGGAATTCTTCGTTAATTAGCTCGGTACGAGATTTCTAATAATTTAATTAAAGGAGAGAGTTAATAAGCTGGTCGTCCTAATGGTATTCCGGTTACGCGACGGTATTCGCGCGACCGTTATCTCTATATCGTATTCATTATAGCACCCGAGTATAGATCCAATATTATTGGCGTTATTACTCTTACCTAATGATTATTGATTTATGGATACTCAGTGCAATTGTGGGCTACATATTCATGTATTTTATATAATAGTCAGTTTAAATGTTAATAATATTGTTATAAATCGGTACAAATAAACTATTTCGTGGTATTGTTAAAATTTTCCTAACTCACTAATTTATTTGTACCTACATATAAAATGGTTTTGATATATGAACAAAAATACCTAGAACTAGAACAAATATTCGTTTGAGTAAGTCAATTCTATTGTTATTAATAAAAGTTTCTTCACCAAAAAACAAGAAACATCTTTCCATGTGGTCTGGATATTCATTGTCGGTTTTGTCCTTATTACCTCCCACCGTGTCTTAGAGAGCACATTAAACTATCTTTTTCGTTTCTTATGTCACAATAAATAATAAACAATCGACAAGAGTAACCACTCTTGATACGTAAATTATATGCCAGTCCGAACCTATTGAAGTAGCGGGGTGGATTAAGCTCCAATCTTTTTCTGTTAGATATATAGGGGAGCCTCTGGCTATCAGTGCGTATATAATTTTATAGGCTATAGCTCAGTTCGTAGATAATAGAATTCATTGTATGTACATATTTTTGAAAATTGTGACACTTTGAAGTTAAGATAAAATATTCTTCATTTGTTTCTTTGTTTCCAATTGAATTAAAAATAAAAAAAATTACGAACTAAAATTATATACACAAAAAACTTTCAATTATAAACTCATTCAATCGTTCAAAATGCATCTCATTTAATTCAAATTATTTATATAGCATATTTTTTAAGAAGTAAAAATTATTATTAAAATGAATGTAGATTAAAATTTAAAACACGTAAAAGATTAAAAAAAAATACTATCACTAAAGATACTTATGCATGGGCCGGAGACAATGCATTGGTTGTAAGCATCCAACCCTTTATCTGTCGGCGGCGTTTGAAGTATCGTCTCAAAGGAAGCTCGAAGCAAACACGCGTAATAAAATATGCTAATATTTAAGTTCCGTGCCCCCACGGATGCTTTGAAAAGCAATTAAGATAATAACACAATGAATATGTGTAGTCAAAGCATGAATTTATATATTTTTTACATTTACGATTAGACGTAATAAAAAATAATGAAGCAACTAATTTAAAATATAAATTTGTAAATATAATATTTTTTTAAGCAAATGAGATATATGGTTTCCGTTCAAAAATTATAATAAGTTTTAAACTTTACTTACTCAGTAATGGTTACAGCAACTATTACAAGTAATGGAACTTTATTATTTTTGTTTACCTAATTAAATTTTTGTTACTTTTTGTGTTCATGTGCAAAAAGTGTAAATAAATAAATAAAATAAGTATATTATTGACCGATTTCCAAAGAAGGGGGGTTTTCAATTCGATTGTATTTTTTATTTGCAATGTACCTTGTTACCTCACTTTTTACCGGGTGGACCAATGTCGATGATGCTTTTTGTAATCGAAAAGTGATGCTTGTCATGTGGTCCCATTTAATTGAGGTGTGAAGAGTACTTTTAGAGCTATATCTAATGATGCGTTTTAACTTGACTATTTTTCGTCGACTATACTTCATAATTTACTGCATGTACAGATTTAGATGAGCCTATTTTAATTGAAATGTTATGCTTGTTTTGTGTGCCCATTTAAATTTGATCGCGCTATAACTACTTTTGAGTAATCTTTGATAACGCGCATTTACTTTACTTTTTTTTTTCGTCTACCTACGTTCTTTTACTTGTCGGTGTAACTGGAGTCGTTTTTTTTTTTCATTTGCGAGCAAACAAAATTAATAAAATTTCTGATACTTTGGTGACGTTGCAGGCGCCATGGTTTCGGGTGAGTCACGCGAATCAAGTGTTCAATTTTATAAAAGACGAAGTCAGTAGGCTCAGTTTACATGAGTTCAAAATGTTTTATGTACTGAAAACATTGTTAAAATCGATAAATTAGTTTTGGAGTATTGAGTTAAATTAGTGTAGTTCAAGTGGCCAGAGATCATGGAAATGAATTGAAAACGTGCAGCACGATCAGCAATGATCAAGCGCAAATTATCGTCTCTACGACGATTTGAACCGCTTGATGCTTAAGAAGGCAGATTAAGCTTGCGTGATCTGCGATTTAGACGGCTGCTTTTGCTACGCTTAACGGCTTTTTAAATGAAACGTTATCGCTGTTATTTTTGTGCTATTGAAAATGTATCGTGATTTATATTATTAGATACAAGTTTTAAATATTACTTGTAAAATTTTATGTCGTTGCATTCGTCGAATTAATTAAAACGACATTTTGTGAAAACCACGATTCGTCATTGTTGACAACGTGGCGTACTTGATAATTTTAGAGTTGTGGTTAATATAGATTATAGACCAACATTTTACTTAGTGTTAAAAAAGGTGCACAATTATTATTTTTTTTTGTTTTGTTTTGTATCTATTGATGAATAATATTCTGTTGATGTATTTTTAAGTTCGGTCGTTAAACTGGTTGTTTCTTTAAAACTATCTGAGGTTAGTGTCGTTGTTTCGCATTCTAATCCTGCGGCCGATGCGGCGGGAAAATGGCTGAAATTGAAAATAAACATTTCATCTGCGCCCCGGCACGCACTGCCCAAATTGACAATACAACCAATTTGCCGCCGCGCACCGACCACCTTTGTATGGGAATTGAAAAATAATATTACTCTTTTTTTTTCTGCCACGAGCACGAGCAATCTCGAAAATAAACTATGACCCCTCGACAGTTCACATTTTATTTGAAAACTATAAATGTTCAAAGCAACAAGTGACTTAGATATGTCTGAAGTACGCGAGACCTTTGTAAGGTTAAAGGTTTATTGGGTAAAATGCGTAAGAAACTTTACGTAAATACTACGTAATAGAACTTTACGTCTGCAATGAATTAACTTACAATCTTAATTCTGCGTCACTAAACCACACTTGTATTTTCCACTTACTACCTACTAGGACAATTCGATGAGTTTTTTTAATTGTTTATAAAACTACTTTTTTATTTGAAAAATAAAATAGATAACAGAGTTTGCTTATCATACACACGTCTCCTTCTACATTTTTAGTAAATTTAGATTTTGTTACTGACGAATGTTTTATCTTTTCAAAAAATTCGAAAAGCAATTGTAAACAAATTAACCAAGCAATTATCATTACATAGTTCCTAGCCATCATCGTTAGTTTGTCGGGAACAAGTGCAATGGGACAGAGTCGTCAAGGGTGTTATCAAACAGGAAGTCGCGATAGAGCGCGGTGGTATGAACACTTCCATTCGCGTTACATTCAGTTTTTACTAGAATATTACTTTGTAAACACGTATTTATTGTGTTTGATAAGTTAATATTTATAATTAGTTTTAATTATCAAAGTTCTTGAGAAAGTGTTATTGTGTCGTCTCATTTTTTTTACAAAAGGGCACTCTTGTAAGTACATTTAAAAATATTTTAAATTATAGCTAATAATATTAACTTAATTACAAACATATATGTAATATACAATCATAAAATTGTTATATCCTGTTCATGGTTATCATATAGATTTTTTTAATAAATTATCTATATGACTATGATGACTATTTATTGTGACATAATAATACAATTAATTTAAAATAAACCTAAAAAATGTTGGATGACAACAAATAACATAACATTTTCTTTTACGTTTAAAATTTGTGTGCGTAGCAAGTCATAAATATTAATTAATGCCAATTAAATTATTCTAAATAGATGTGCGTTACTAAAATAATTATGTATGTGGCTGTTTTTGTACTTAATTTACTTGAACTTTAAAACCCCTAAATTAATTTCACTCGCTATAAAGAAATAACCAAAATTAATCGAAAAATTATTTTTGTAACGGCGAACTCCATGTATATCATAATCTAATGATGACGTCATATTGATATTATTGTCAAGCATTATACACATAAAAACCAATTGGTGCTGTTGGGTAATAATTATAAAAAAATCGTTGAAATGATAATAACAGATAATGCAACATTTTCATGCAGCTTTCACTCTATTTTCATTAAATACTGTAAACAAGATTGTGCTTGAACTAAATATAAATAACTGCAATAACTTCGTCTTGATGCGGAAGTCTAGTAATATTAATACTCTTGTTAGCAATTATTTAAAATCTTGACTAAAATAAGTTTAGGATCAGACCAGATTAAATTTTAAAAGAGTGAAAAAAAAATAAAAATCATATTTCAAAAGGAGTAGGTAAACTGTATTGTAATAAAGCTAATGTTATTACTACTTTCATTATTAATATAGAAAAGGCGGGTAACTTCTAATTAAATAAAACTCCACTCGTAAGTACCGCAAATGGATGTATGAAGGACTTCTAACAAATAAAAGTAATTTTCTGAAAGTCCTGCCAATGGTCAATTTAATCTAATTAATACTTCAATTTTCACTGATTAAACTATTTCTAATTTAAGACTAGCGTGGATCGTGAGATCGTATCCTATACTTTGATTTTGTTTCCCACTGCAATTGAACAAAACCATTTTCTAGTTTAATTTAATGCTACAAGACGGTAAAATACATCAAAACTAGATATTTTTACGTCTATAATCGAATATAGAACTGCTTCTAAACATAACTTGTTTGAGGAAATCTCTCGTACCTGAACTTCTTACATCGCATTTGTATTGTCAGTTCAACGTGAAAATTGTAATAATATAAGGGATAATAAATAAAACATCACCTCGAGTATCTTGCGATAGCTTTCGTCTTAGCTAATAAATGTTTAATAAGAATTAGGTAAAAGTGGCACTCCCTAGATAGCTAGGGGATCTTCATTGTATTAGTGGGGGCGACTGCATAATGTCAGTATTGACATACGCCCGTAGCTCTTCTAATATTGTAATATTTTTAATGGAACCGAGGCTAATCAAATTACTTATTTACTTATTTTTTATTCCATTATTGAATATTTATAGTTATTGAAACATGCGATCGATCTTACAGATAAGATATTTAATGGCGCCGGAAATGTAATTGAAAATGTGAGATTAATAAAGTAAAATGAATAATTGTTACCGAGCGGCGCGTATCCAGTTTCTTTCAAGATGGATACGCGAGAAGCACTTATCTTGAGAACAATTTACTTGATTACTTCTGCCAGAAAAACTCGTTTTCTAATAGATCTACATCTCGATTGAATTTTAATTGAGGTAACGAGGGAGTGCACTTCAATAATGGAGTAAGTTAATTATAAAAAGCAATTGATTTAAATTGAGCGGTGTCGAGGACGCGGTATGAGTAAGAGAAAAAGTTTTCAATTTCATTAAAAGGGACTGGTTTGTGTCTCAGAAGTCTCGTCTGGTTATCGGCTTGTAATGTATGAACTTACTCGCCGCGACTTTATTTTATAACTCACTTCACGTAATAGGCTTCGAGTTGCTTTAATTCACTCTACCCCTCGCCGCGCGACTCGTTTACTAATTTAGCTTTGTGTTCATCTCGAAACGTGCTAATCGGAACTGTCGCCGCCGATTCGCTTCGTAACTTCAACGCAATCTTTTAGTATTCGGAGAATATAGAATTTTATCGTCATAAAATTATCCATAAACATGCATCATAAATTATCATGACAACGATTTGGAACATTTTACAACTGCTATCAAAGTTTCTTTACGATCAATGACGATGGTGACTGTAGTATGTCCCATAATTAATTTGGGACGTTTGTTTTATAATATAATAAAACGTCAGCAGTATCGGCTCGAGCTAATATTATTACATCCTACGTTACACTTGATACGCTAACTCGCTCCATAACATTTAGTAATCGTAAAATACTTTCGATTTTATTAAAACTCGATAAGATGATGACATGAGAGGATCTTTCGAAACCTTGTACCACCGGGAGTAGAACCGGACGCAACAGTCTATATCGACTCACTTTGAATATTTAATGAATACACAGGTTAGTAATTGATATGATATCACCTTATTAAATTTAATGGTTCAAACACTTAAGTTAATTAGGATTATTTTAATAATATATTCTCTCATAAATACTAATGGCTAATATGTTACTGGGAATCGGTATTGAAATGTTATTTTAAAACAGGATCGAGAGAATGTAGAAGTCGTGTCAGTTATAAAAGTGGAGTATCTCGATCCAAATTGAGTTCGACATTTCAAATAGATAAACCGATATCTACCCGTTATAAAGCAAACTTTATAGTTTTGTTTTTGGCAGTTCTGACACCGCTACCATCTACTTATTTGTTCTTCCATTGCATCGAACTAGTGCGAAACTTTTAACTTTCAAAACGTATATTCCACCTGAGCATCATACTTTGGCTTTCACGGGAATCAAGTTTATTATCTGCCAGAACGCTTTCGTATAACCAGGTCTAATAAAATATTGTACGTTAAAATAATTTCGTCTCGCTGTCACTAGTATTAATTCGAGTAATCGGCATTTTAGATGCTTAAATTTAAAGGATTCGGTAATATTGTTATATCGTATGTCGTCAAACATAAGTGTTTACACTAACATTTTATTGGACAGTCATACTCAGAGATAGGATTCGGGTATTGTGTAGCTCCTTGAGCCAGTTGACGGAGACACCTGAAAACAATAAACACGAAATTGCCACAATAATCGGCCCTCATGATCAGCGCAACGAGCGACAGACAATGGGGCAGATTACGTGATAGGGGTTTAGCCGAATAGCAGCTAACTCGATTATGCGGCCATCCGTGATTGTGTTTGAGCCTATTAATGTTTGAATTTCGTTATATTATTGCGGCAGTCGGCTATCGCCAGTAATCCAATACGGCGGAGTATTAACGAAGTTTAGCTTTTAACTTTTAACGCGAATTCCCTTACTGGAACATGAAAATATTGCGGTAAAATTAATAAAATTATTTAAAGTATTTAATATTTATATCACTATTAAACGTGTTTGTAGTTAAAATTTTCTTACTTCTATTGATACTGATTTTCAAAAATATGGTTTAATTTCCAAGCAATAGAACAATCAAAGAAAGGACTTAACAAGCAGCATTCTTAACATAGTCGCAACAATGGTTTTTAGGTACTCACAAATGAGGGTATATACGAGCGTCGAGACGAGGGTGCAAAGCCTACCATCGCTAGATTAAAGAACAACTTAAAGGAAAGCAATCTGCTAAATAAGTGTCACTGTTTTCGCTCTGTGGTGCAGGGTACTCTACTTCATTATTAGTTAATTTTTAGCGTTTTCTATGTTAAGAGTATAGTAGTTTTATTAAATAAGTTAAAAGTACGTACCTCCTTTAAATATCTTCAAATTAAAACTTTTTTTATTAAACATTAAAAATGCTTGTAAAATATTGCATTTAAATAATGAGCGGTAATGATACATAATTATATTATATTTATTTTATTTTATTCATATTGCAGACGATAACTCTCCTTTTGTTTTAGGACTTTCATAAATTAACATTGCGAAAATAGTAATGTAAAGCATAGCTTGAGTTACTGTAAGTTGGTTGAATTATTTAGCCCGTCTCGTTCGTTACTTTAGCCGTTTCCGCAGGTGTGGCAGTCATATTGTGTCTCCCACACGGGGGCGCCATCTCCCTCACCAAGCTTATTCTTTAATCTCGCTGATGAATTATGATTAGCAGAGTGCACTCAATCCTATTAGTCTGCCTTAAAATGGACTCAAAGATTTGTCTTATTAGCCACACTCGTTTCTTTAAGTGTACAAGTTACAATACGTAGTACGAGTTCTTTACCTTTTATAAACGTAAATTAAAAAAAAACTATGTAAATCGATTATATTTTCAACATAAAATGTAATTATTTTCTATATAGCTTTAAAGCCGTGATTGCACGGCTATTATTTCCCATATATAAATTAATTTGTTCGACTGCAACTTTTACTCGTAGCATTGCAGTTAAATGCATTCGAAACATGCATTAAAATTTTCCGACAGCGAAACAAAAACCTTTATGGCCCGTACAGCCACGTAATAGCTCGCCGTGGGACCACAAACTCCGATTATCCAAACATAGAGCTTCCGAAACAGCGCTGTGAAATTTTAACGTGTAATTGATTATGAAGTTGGCCACTAATGGTTGAAAATAGTTTCTAATTTGGAGTGCGGCGGCAGCGCGTAATTGGTCTCGGACCGCGTCTGTGTTAATCATTAACGTCGGTGCGGAACGCGCTGTCCCTCGCGACTCTCGCACACAACGCAGAGCACAGAGCAGCCTTCAATTTACTTGCATCACTATGAACAACAACCCATCACTCTAAATAGCGCGATACGTTTCTGACCAAACTGAATCAATAGGGTCAAAGAATCTTCATAGTTTTATTTCTTTATCGAGTAGCCATTCGTTAAATCCGTAATTCGTGCGTATTGACATTTGAAAGTCAATGTTAATGGAAGGCGTAAGCTTTTTTGCGCCTAATCTCGGTTGACTGCATTTGCCACGGATTGTTTTCGAAGTGGCATGGCATGTCGCTGTCACCTCTCGGCTGGTAATTATTCACGAAGGCTCGCTTCACGGCTCGTCCACTTCAAAAATGTGGTGTGAAATGTGACTATCGTTCGATATTAAATTTATAATTTTTACACGTTCAAATTTTACAGCAATTATTATTTAAATGTCATTATTTATTTAGAAAACCAACAGTTTATACTGGATTTTGTATTGATATTACTCTTATTGTTTATTCATTTAATACTGAAACAGTACGACGATGTTGACACCATCTTCCAAATGGTTAATATTAATTTACGATTAGTCAGTCGCCATCTTTATTATTTGTTTTGTAGGGTAGTACAATAAATACTGTTATCATTCAAATGTATGCCTGTAATAATTTTAATAGATTGTATTGATTATAATTTCATTAGATTGTAGTGTCATTGATGTGATTATTCATTATTGAAGTACCGGAAGAGCATAAAGATGGAGACACCATCTTCCGAATAGTTAATACTAATTTTCTTATTGGTCAGTGGTCTTCTATGTCTTGTATTGGCGGGATTGTTGTCCTAAAAATATGATAATTTCTAAGTGAAGAAGCAGTTATTGTTTAATTATTTTGCGGCTAACGTTGCTGCTCGATAAGTGGCGTATAAGTGATTAGTGTGATAAATTATTCAATGTAGTTAAAAGTGTGTATTGCGAATGAATGAACTATAGATTTGAAGTGAAAAATAAATGTTTCGTTGAGTGTTCTCAGTCGTGTTCTACACATACAATTGTTGTCATATAGTATACATACAACAAATAATATAGCTAATAACAGGTTTCCCTAAACTTAACAAATTGGTATTATGGAAATATCGTTTACAAAAAATTGATCGAATACTGTTTATACAAAAATTAAAATATGTTTTGCTTGAGATTATGTTTATATAGGTAGAACTATATGGAATAAATCGAACTCTTCCCTTTTTATGAAAGGCTGCAATAACCGCATTACTTTTCATATTGCGATTTACATCGAGCCTATGTCGCGCGACGTTCGGCGACAGGAAGCGACACAAATTGACACGACTGTCCGCAATCGGCCAAAATTAAGTTAACGTTCGTACGAAATTAAATTCTTTTCACTCGAACATAATCGACGGTCTTATTCATCGAACAATGGATACGTTCACGAATGTCAAAAGAAAAATATAAAAACATGGAAATATTTTACGTTACACGTGGTATATTAAATATTATAATTTGTGACTTGCAATTAAATTAACGATGTTACTGATTTATAATATTCAATTTCAACATCATGAGCATTATTTACACGTGTCGTTGAAACATTCTTAGAGTCATTACGTAAACATTTATTTATATTCGACTTTAATTGAAGGCACTCTGTACTATTGTAGTTTTATGTTAAAAAATGTTTTACAATGATTTTAGTGAAATCGTTGAATTAGTTTTCGTATTTACAATTTAGGAAACCGTGTGCATGCTTCCGCTCAATATCAAAACCATTATTTATCGCCTGATCGGTCCAAAACATACAAAAGTGACCGGTTCCCGTCATTCGTCACGGGCTCACAATACACCGTATTGTTTCAGCCAGTTTGTTCTTGACTAGTTTAAAACCGAACTAAAAAGTATACAAACTCCTGAAGAGACGTGAACACAGTATCGTCAATTACAATGTCTTTGGCGTCTATACTTTTTACTTTTTCAATTTGTAGCATTACATTCATCAAATGCAGTTTGTTCAATTATGATTATATTTATAGAGATTTTACATAACAATGTTTCGTCGCACCGCAGTGGGATGATCGGAGGGTGCGTTAAAATAATAAAATGAATAGCAGCACCTGTGCACGCCTGTAGTCGCCAAATTTAATTGAAAAATGTTCGTATTTAAAGTGTTAATTAAGCGTGACGACGCTACTCCGTGCTTGACTTTATTGCTTACCATGGGGCAGTTTTTTGATCCGAGAGGTTTAAATTACTGTTTTTTAGTATTTATTCGATATTTTAAGGCTCATAATTTGCTATAGTTCGGAAACGGCGAGTCGTGTTTCATGTTCTCATTTATCGGTTGACTAGTCGTGCTAATTTTTTCGTGAATTATTACCTATAGTAAAATTCTATTATTATAAAACGTGAAAATGTTTTTTTATTAGAACAAATAAAATTAATTTATTTTATTTTGAAGTTGTTTCTCCGTAACATATATATTTTACTCGTGCTACTATAATAAAAACACAGTTTATTTATTTATTAAAACTTCCTTAAAAGAAGATTTGTAGTTGCGATATGAAAATAATTTGTGTGTTTAGGTAACGAGTTTATTATGGAATCATAGAAGCTACGTGTATAGGATCCTGTTAGGTAAGCAAATCTGAAAAAAATCTAAAGTTAATGTAAATGAAACTGCAAAGGAATACTAGTATAATATATGTATGTTTGCATTTCAGTGACACAACATATAACAGATTTTTTTTCTGCGGTAACAGTATATCGTTTTTGTTATTCTGAAACACTTTTATTTATGAGAACGTTACAGACTTCGTAGAGTCAGAATCTGAATCTTTTAATGCAAATTTAAGCCAAGCATGTGGCCTTGTATACCTGTATCTTCTTTTTGAAACCAAAACAAACAGTTTATATATATATATATATTTTATTGCACTTAACAACAGAATATACAGAAAATTACATATATAGTTGTTGCAAAGGTGGACTTATCCCTAGAAGAGATCTCTTCCAGTCAACCAATGGTCATGAGAGAGAGTGTCATATAGCGGGGGACACAGTGCAAGAAATAACAATGTAGAGAAAATAGTTGAATAACTGTAATGTATTACAAACTTATAAGTATAAATACATACACACATACATATCATACATATATATACATACACACATACATACATACACTCATAAATACATACAAATATATGACATAATAGATAGGTAATTATATACTTACATATTCACTAAGTAGATGATAGATAGTAAAGTTTATACTACGTTAACTGAATAAGTAGATATCTCTACAGAATGAAGCATCTACAATGAAACTGGGTAAGCTTTTTTATAACAAGCAACGTTTCAATTTTCGATAGTTTCAGTCATGGATATTAATCGCAAGCATTGTTTTTTTTTATAATTTTTTCTTTAGAATTTTTGCATTGACCCCATTGTAAACTACAAAAAGCCTGCCGCAGTAATAAGACAACGTAACAATCGTTAAGTAATTATATATTGTTAATCGTTTTATAATTGTGTTTGCTCGCACACTAAAAAAAAAACGACTTGAATTACATCGACAAGTAATACAACGTAAGTAGACGAAAAAATAGTTAACTAAATACGCGTTATTAAAGATTACTCAAAAAATAGTCATTAGATCTCGATAAAATTTAAATAGGAATACGATACAAGATAAGATTTCAAATAAAATAAGAATCATCACATTCGGTCTAGTTAAAAGTTATGCGGTATAATAAAACGAAGGTCGACGAAAACATAGTCAAGCAATCATTATTTTCATATTCATTTCATTATTACTCTAAAAGCACTTGTTAGATCTCAATTAAATTTAAATGTAACTTTCATGACACGCACCACCTTTCGATTAAAAAAAAATTGAAATCGGTAGACCCGGTAAAAAAATCTGAAGTAAGATACATAAAAAAATGCAATCGAATTGAGAACCTCTTTTTTGGAAGGCGGTTAAAATACATTTTAATGGAGTTATAATTTAAAAGTGAGCATTTTATTACTGTATTGATCACTTTTTAACGTAATTTGCAGATTTCTATACATTTCAATCTTATAAATTCTTTATCTCTAAAAAATAGACAACTCTTCACTTAAAATATTCTTATTGAAAGCCGTGAGTATTATTGTGGAGTGATTAATTAATCATTAATTACACAGTAACGTAACTCGATGCCTTCTGTTCTTCAATCAGGGTAGTTTTAAAATTTTACGCCTTTGCCAAAGCTGTGATATGACTGAAAAGACGATTTGGTACCTATATGATTTTAATAAGTTGATCTTGTATTTAGATGTTCAATACGACTAAAAAAAAGTGAGGTACTTAACTAAAAAACGTTTTAGATAGATATTTTTGTGATATTTTAACTTTTTTATAATTGCTCATTAACTTATGGTGTCATCTTTTGCCATGTGGTCAAATTAAACTAGTACTAATAGCTTTTGCATCTACACAACTAATAATTTTTACTAGTCTCAGTGAGCTGGTGATTCTAGACACAACGCAATTGTATTAATTAACACGTTTTGCCATAAATATCGAAATTAAATCAGTTGAACTCGAGTAATTAATTAAAGTATTATAGACAGGTGAGTGTCACAAATTCATGATACCAATTGTAAATTTGTTGTGAACAGTGCGAGAGGCGGACGCCGCAACAATCAAGCGGCGGTAGTCCCGGCATCGGCACGCAAATGTTAGCCATGGACGTGACCAAGGAGGCTCGAGCGTCACCGATACCTGCCGGTGCACAGACTGCCACGGCTACCTCTACGCAGCCACCTCAGCCACAGGTGAATATTATTATACTTATTAATAGAAAATAATAACTGTATTAATATAAATTTTTAATAACAGAGCGAAATAGACGCAGTAGCGGCAAAGCTCTTTAATAAATAAATAAAAAGTACCTATTGTATATATTATATATCCTTTCTTTGTATCCTTAACAGTGTATATTTCTTTTGTATATAAGTCTGAATAAGTATATATAAAAGTTCTACATCATAAAATTAAATTCATATCAGATCTGCGCGGGATGCAGCAAGGTGATAACGGAAAGGTACTTGCTGAAGGCGTTGGATCAGCTGTGGCATGAGGACTGTCTCAAATGCGGTTGCTGTGACTGTCGACTCGGAGAAGTCGGGCACACGCTTTACACACGAGCGAATCTCATATTATGCAAACGTGACTATTTGAGGTGAATATTGATTATATCAGATCCTATTATTATAATATCTTTAATATTTATTTATTTATACCTTATGGTATGGAATAAGAAATTTAGATACGTATTTTTAACTGACTTCAAAAAGGGAGGAGGTTGCTGAATGAACCGATTTTGATAATTCTTTTTTTGTTGGGAAGGAGATATCCCTAGTTTGGTACCATGATAAAGAAACTACGATCTGATGATGGGATCCCAGAGAAATCGAGGGAAACCCTCGAAAATCCGCATAACTTTTAACCGCTAGGTGTACCAATTTCGATGATTTTTAATTTAATAATCATAATTTCATTGATATCTGATTACAACTCTTGGTAATCTTTGATAATACGTTTTCATTGATATCTGATTACAACTCTTGGTAATCTTTGATAATACGTATTTACTTGACGATTTTTTCGTTTACCTACGTTGTGTTACTTGTCAATGTAATTGGAGTCGGTTTTTTTTCGTTTGTCAGCAAACACAATTATAATAGTTTTTAAGCAACTAGACAATGAAAATTATTTATCTGGCGTCCATTATTACCATTTCTTCCATGTTAAAAAACGTATATATTAAAAAAAAAAATTAAAAATAGGAGTATAAAGTCAGACATAAGGCGCATCCTAACTGACAAAGACGCTTTTCAGACTAATACAAAATTTTGTTGTAATGTAAAGGGTTAACTCGGAATGAAAAACTTGAAAACCTTTATAAATATATGTAAGACATAAGAATTCTGTTTTGAAAAAGCCGTCATTGTTGTATATTGGTAATAACTAATAATTTGTTATTGTTATAACAGGCTTTTTGGAAATACCGGGTACTGCGCAGCTTGCAACAAGGTTATTCCCGCGTTTGAGATGGTTATGCGTGCGCGCAGCAACGTTTATCATCTTGAGTGCTTTGCATGCCAACAGTGCAATCATAGGTAAGTTCATAATTACCATAAATAACATCATATTTTCACAGCTTACAAATTAATGTAGATAATAATAAACAAATAATAAAAATAAAATTTAGTTGTAACAGACATACGTTGATAATTCAATGTCAATGTCAACTTAAAAAAGAAATACGTTTATTAGACCTTATTCGACCTCAAACGTGAATCTTTAAAATTCCTTCACACATTTATCGCTTCAAAGAGGATTTACGACGCGAGTTCACTTAATTTTCTCACCTGTCAAAAGCGATTGCGTCCGTGAAAATTGAGCAGGGACGCCTCTGTATTGAATACAAGTCCAGTTTGGGACTTATTCTGCGAGTGAGATAAAATATTTACAATAAGTTGATGAGTGAGGGAGACAGGTGTACTATCTAGCGGTAGCTTTTGTATGGTTTATTCAACTCACGAACGACAAACAAAGAGCACGATTAAATTTTCCGCTACATAAGAAGCAACATGCAAAGGAAATTTGCTTTTAAAACAGTTGAGATTGTTTTTGTGCGTTGCATAAATTTAGTGTCATTTATAAACACATCTCATGCATAGGATAGGATGGGGCTTTCATAATAAACTATGTTACTTTACTTAAGTGTTTACTAGTACAGTAATATACCATTGCCATTTTTACAAGGTAAAGTTGACGTTAGTTTATTGTTAAAAGAGATTTGATTTTGTTTTTAATTGTACTTATTAAAAGTACTTTAAAATAGATAAACTTCACAAAATAGGCTTAAGCTTTCAGTATTATTTGACTAATAGTAGATACATATGTACATGTGCGTTATTGCTGGCAGCGAGTAAACAGAGGTAACTGTGCTTGATTTCCCCGTGCTCCCTCAGTTATTGAGTTGAGCGATGATGCATCTAGCGATATTGGAACTTATTAATGAATCACTCGATAAAGTTTGCTCAAAAGGATTATGAAAATAATTCTTTATTTTTATTGTTTAAGATTCGTGTATGCAACGTTTAACTAAACGGGAACGTCATGAAATAGTTTATATAAGCAATTGTGTGTATTGTGTTATAGATTTGTAAAAAAATATATAAAAAAGTCGGTCCGTTTGTGTGTGTCCTAAATGACACTTTCTTTAAGAGATGAATAGAAAGTTATCATTGTTAAGGATTTGTTGTTTAATATCTGTTATGTCCACACGAATCGTATTTAAATAAATAAATTTTTCAACTTACATAAGCGTGAAACAAATTTAAGAAAATGCATTATTCATCATCTGACCAAAAGGATTGTATTTCGAGTTATTAAATTTATTTTGTAACATACAAGTGGACTTAAAATATCGAACAAGATAGTAAACGCGAAAAGAGCAATTTTCGTCGCAGTCGTCCGTTTAAATAATAGAAAGGTCGCGAGATTGGAGCCACTCCGAATAGTTTATACGTCACTTGTGGACCTTTGTCGTGTCGTTCCTCGCGTGTCGTCGCGTATTGTATATTCATTTGACTGCTACTTAAACTCGTATGACCAAGGCGAAGGGATTGAAATATAGAATATTCTAAGAGATTACCTTCGAAATTAAACTTCAACATTATTAATTGAAATATTAAGACACTCGTCTAGACGTTGACCACGATCTTGATCCACTTTTTGTCATCAGTTATCAATATCTTAAGTCTTGAGAGAGAAAAGCAAATGAGTACACGGTCGATAAGGTTTCTTTCAGTGAGTTCATGTGGAACCCATATATCGAGCTTTTTTGTATATTCAGCATTTTCAAATGATTGACATATGTCAACTGTTTTAGGTTCAATTCTCAGATCTTCAGCTTTATATATTGTATCTAATTAAATGTCGATCTAGCTCCCAGTTTTTCAAAAATGTGGTTACATTTATCAGTAGCTGGGCAACCAGAGCAAAATGATTTCCTGATTAAAAACGATCAAACAATTTTGTGCTACTCTTACTTATACTGCATTAGGTCCATAAAGGTCACAAATTTTATTCGCGGCTTAAGTCCGATTTTTCACTTTTTTAAAGTAAAACTTTAAAATTAACTTAATTTTAAGATTCACCCATTTTGGCGTAGAGAAAAACAAATGAAAAGTGGTGGGAAACTGTTTGTTACTTTTTAATTTTATTTTTAAAATGTCACCTTTACATGTCATCAAAGCCAGCTAGTTACAAACAATACAAACAAAAAGATTTTATTGCAAATTTGTCCTAGAAAATACGAAAAGACGTTTTCCCCGACCTATTATTTTGATACAACTATATATTCATATATTTATTAGCTAACTCTATATTAGGATAATAACCTAATTAATGATTCCATAGGTTCTGTGTCACACAGAAAAAATACCCTATATTTCTAAAGTTAATAAAATATACGCAAGAAATGTGACGTACGTAAAAATATATGTCTATGTACAATGCATGTTTATCTAACAACGGGCTCAGGTTATTAAATATCACGTACAAATCAATTTCCACCGGGTAGAAATCTGAATCCAATTTGCGGGCTGTCCGATTGGAGCGCCGGACGGCAGATATCAGGGCAAATATCGCTAAACGGCTAAATAATTTAGTAGCAATCTGCCGGGGTGCCCGCGGCGGACGCCACGGAAACGCAGCTCGTGCGAAACTTAAAGACTCAAACCACTACAGCGATCTCTACTATCCGTGCTATGAACGTTACTTTAGCGCTTATGCAAAAGCTATATTTTTTGATTAAGTATTATTAAAAATATATTGAAGAGTATATTTTGGCGTTTATTACATGTTTTAAGGGTTTTATCACGTTAATATTTCACGCTCAATGATTACTAGAATGACGAAATACTATCTCGGAGGCAGTTGCTGTGACTGCGCCAATACGAATAAAATTTAATATTTGTAATTAAAAAAAAACTTTCGTTTTGAATTTATTTTTGATACGTTCTAGTAGGAATCATATCTGTCGCGTTTTTTAAACGCAATTAATAATTTTATACCGCAAACATGATATGTAACAGTGTAGTGGACAGACAAGTTTATGAAGTACGGCGGCATCTGCCTCGCCGTGTTGTTGTGTCGAGCTGTTTGTGTATGATTTCACGTATTTTGACATCATTTTTAACTTCTATTTTTTTAATTTGCGAGTAAATAAAATCATGATGTTTTTGCATTCTAATAAAAGTACTGTATTGGTCTCTCCACGTAGAAAATGGATCGGACCTCTATCCACCGCGTTGCTCCACTGCAGATTGGCGCTCCTACCATGAGTAATGTCTGGTGTCTTTGATTACTGCCAGTACAGATACACGCACACACACACATACACAGTACAGATGTCTTAACGTGTTCTTCTAGGCACGGTGGGGTCCTTGTGAATCTCTATCAAAGATACATAAAAAATATTTATCCAACTTGTAATGTAATTACTGTGTCATTTAATTTTTGCATCGTCCTAGTAAGTCATCATCATCTTCCTGCCCTTATCCCACTTACGTAGGGACAGCACAACATGTTTTCCTCTTCAATTCCTCTCTATTATTCGTCATTTCAGCGCTTACTCCTTGCTTGCTCATATCCTCACTCACACAATCCATCGCTTTTTTTGGTCTGCCGATCGCTCTTCGTCCTTCGACATCCATCCCTAATATTCTTTTACCAATATAGCGCTAACCTAATGCTCCTTATTTTCTCCCTCACGGACTTTCGTCGTCCTAGTAAGTCAAGAAATATATAAGCTTAAAGCGCCCAATAAAAAAATAATTAATTATAATAATAAAATAATGTTAATAAAACATTAATGCTTAGTGTAGTGTAAATTTTTAAAGTCTTCGTCACTCTAGACGTGTCGGAGTACAATGCTGTAGCGTTAGGTTAGGTTAATGCTTGATAACTATTACAGTTTAGTCAACAAGTTAAAAACGTGTTAAATAGAGGTAAAGCTCATAGCATTATCAAAGATTACTCCAAAAGTTGTAATCAGATCTCGATGAAATTTAAATGTGACCACATGATAAACATCGGCTTTCGATTAAATTAAAAATCATTAAAATCAGTACACCCAGTAAAAGCTATACGGATTTTTGCGGGACCAACCCGCCTGCCCAGCGTGGTGACTATGGGCAAAAAACATGAGTTCGCGTAATTTTTGGCGCAAATTTGTGGAGGCCTATGTCCAGCAGTGGAATGTATTAGGCTGAAGTGAGTGAATGAGTGAGTGAGTGAATAAAAAGTGTTTAAATTATTGCTTTATAAATTATTCGCTTCGTGGAGCCTTTCTTTTATATGTAATTAATAGGATCAAGTTGTTTTTTACAACGTGTTTTTTTTAATAATAAGTTCACAGTTAGAGGTAGCGTTAACCTGTGTATATAACAAGTAAATTAAATATCTAGAAATAAATGATTTTCATTTTTAAAATTTTAAATAAAGTAAATACGAGAAAAGATTTATATCATGTATCAGTGAAATTTTACAAAAGCGATTGTTCAGTTCGCAGAGTTAAAAAAAATCTAAAATAAAGGCAGCCTAAGTTACTCCTTATTACACTAGCAGATGCTAGTGAAAGTCCCGTCAAAATTGGTCCGGCTGTTACAGAGATTAGTAGACAGACAGACAGGCAGACAAAAAATGTAAAAAAAATGTAATTTTGGTATATATACCGTGTCATTTTACATTCATATGCAGTAAAAAGCGGTTATTTTAATTTTACAAACATATACCTACTCCAACTGTGGGTCTCCCCACCGTGCCTCGGAGAGCACGTTAAGCCGTCGGTCCCGGTTGTTATCATGTACACCTGATAGCGATCGTTACTCATAGTAGGGAATATATCTGCCAACCCGCATTGGAGCAGCGTGGTGGATTAAGCTCTGATCCTTCTCCTACACGGGGAAAGAGGCCTATGCCCAGTAGTGGGATATTACAGGCTGAAGCGTATACCTACTCCAATGTTATTTATTTATATTTACACAATTTATTATACAAATATATAATAAATTGTGTAATGTTGATTGTAAGAGATTTAAAGGTAAAAGTTTGTTTTGTTTAGTTTTTTTACTTTCAATATTGTGTTATTTCAATACATTTTAAAATTCAATTTTCCTTTATTCTCAAGGTGTGTTACATTTTTCGCATAATATTAATAAAAGTAACCATTATTAAAGATAGTACTAATGAATAAATATGCTATAATTTTCCCTCTTACAATGAAAAAAATATACAACTAGACCTCTCTACGTTCCACACAACCGTCAATCACGCGAATGAACAATAGTTTCTGTAACACGGTGTAAGTGTGCACAAAAGCACAAAATACATAAAAATAATGTTTGTCACTTAGCATGAATCAAAATATTTAAAGTTTTATATAGTAATATACCCTTAAATCTTATACATCTTAAATAACGTCGGGCGTACCTACTAAAAAAAAGAGTGAAGATGTAAAGACATGGGAAGAAAACATGAACGTCGTGGGTAAGAAACATCTAAAATCATTGTATTACAGTTACGTAACATTGTTATTCATACTATTTCACTGCGAAGAGAAAACAGTAAATAGACACGTTCTACTACGCAAAACGTCAAACTTCGTGTCGCATTCGACGCGTCACAATGGCGTCGCACAAAGCTTAACTTGCACCCAGTCATTAAAATTTCGTTCTACATCTTTTCCATTACGCGACTGCAGACAAAAAATAGAAAAATAAAAAAAGACAACCCCCAAAAACAAAAGTCAGAACGGAGAGAACAGGAAATAAAGTTAATTAAGAGCGGCGAAATCGACTGAGTTGCGGTGGAAATTGGCCCCTTAAAAAAGAGACATTTGTAGCCGAGCTATTGCGCTTAATTTTTGTGACAAGTGAAACAAAAGAGTTGGCGGGGTGTTGGGGTGTACGGGGGGTGAAAATACGTGGGGGGAGAGTGAAAAGATAAGGTTCGGTGTTATCACCGGCGGTTCCGGGCGGCCAGTGGCGAGTCGAAGGCGATACCTTTTGTTTTGCCACATTGAGGGATGCGCGCTCGCTTGACGTTATCGGACTCCTTGTTCACGTTGACCTTTCCACTCATGCTAGTAAATTTTATTTTCTAAGACATTTCGTCTTTTTTCCGGTGTCAGTTCAACAATGATAAGTTCGCGATAACGTCGGGCTATTTAGGTTACTATTGAGAGATAAATGTAGTTATATTAAACGTTTTATCTAATAAAGCCGTAACTGAAATTCAAGAGATATTGATTTTTATAGGATTTACTCACATAAATTTGATCTGCCTTTATCAAAAAGCGTCATAATCTTAGTCTCAATTATAGGAATGAAAAACGTTTAATAATTTTCGAGACTCGAGGAGTAAATACAAATAGATACAAGGACAGATATTTGGCACGTAGGTTGCTTTGTTTGTAAATTAATTATTTAACAAGAAAGTAATAAGACCTGTTATTACGTGTACAAATATACATACCTAAGTAGAAGGTAAATTACAACAAGTAAGTTTACGAACATTCAATGAATTTTATTAAGGTAAATATTTTTTGCTTAACAGATTCTGCGTGGGCGATCGATTTTATTTGTGTGAGAACAAGATCTTATGCGAGTACGATTATGAGGAGCGTTTGGTGTTTGCAAACATGGCGTACAACCCACCGCCGCTTGCGCATCTGAAGAGACAGACAACTCACCTACCACCGCCGCCGGTGAGTTTATCGGATTATATATAAATATAGTAGCTTCAATATGACTGTTGTTATTGCTCAATGACAATCTACGAATATACAACTGGTCGACAAAGTAAATGAAGAGTTGAGTATGCTGCTGATGCAGCTTCACAGTTGTTGTAATTATCTACTAGTTTTTTTTTTTTAAATCGATCTCTTCCTGTCCTCAAAATCCTTTAAGAATACTTGTTTTTTAAACTTTTTTGGAATTATTTTATATGACATAGTTAAAATTCTATTTTTGTTAATAGGCGAACAACGCAATGGGAGGTCTTATGAACGGCTCAAGCCGCTCTGGCGACCTCAACAACAATATGTCGGGCTCGTCTCCCGCGCCCTTCGCGCCTCCGCACCTTAAGCCTCTCGGCCTCTCCGCATCCAGCTGAGACTACCGCGTGTGAGACACGGCTCATCCCTACGTCAAGTATCAAAACTGAGCCCTTTTTGTGAATTTGACGCTCATATAAAATCAGTGTTACTTAATAACGTGACAGATTAACAATGCGTACGACAAATTTAAGTGAAGCCATTGAGGTTTTGTCTTAGTTGCCATTTTACTATAAAGCGCTCGAAAGTATTGTCAAGTATCAATACTCAATAGACTCAGTGTTACGAGCTATTGCTAAATCTAATGTAGGTATGTGTTTTAATATGGTAAGCGTATTCATTAAAACGCTGTTTTAAACTAAAGGTGACAATTAAAATTCAAACTAACGGTATAGCGTTTAGCTTTGAATAGTTGTTACGAAGTTAATGCCAAAATCGGATTAGACAATTATACTTCCTATGTGGATGATGTTAGATAGACTTTTAAAATATAATGGATTTTTATTCTCATAAGATGATCTCATAAAGCAATCTCGATTTAGTATATCTTTAACGAAAACTAAATAAAAGGTTCGAACTCAATAAAATGTAGACTACGCGTAAAGACGCGGGCAAGACTGCTTTCTGAGACGGGTTCAAAGAGTAATTAATTACATTAAGATCTTAACTTTATAGGATTAATTAAAATTAATGTAAATATGAAAATTATACGTTTAAATTTTCTATGTATCAAAATTAAGCGAGCAGTGTCGCAAGACGTGTGGTCATTTTTTGTGCTGTTTTTTTTTTCATAAATTTTTGTTATACATACAATTTTGGCTTGGCCATTAAAAAAAATTATTTTACCATGTAGCGCTCGCCACATTGTTATTTCGTTTTGTACCTAAGTATATTGTATATTACCTGTTAAGTTTATCATGGACATTGTTATAATGTTTGTATTATTTATGTATATAAGATATAATCGTAAGTAGACTTATTGTATCCTACATTAAATAATTAATACATTGATGTATATTAAATATTAAAAATATAGAGAAATGTGAAAAAACATGTTGAATACAATTTTTGAATTTCATGATTATTCAGAATAGTTCAAAGTTAGTTTGTTTAGTGATATTATTAAATCTTCCTCATATTGTGTACTGATAATTTATATTTCCGCATTTACGTAGGCGAAGTTTCATGCATTCCTATAAAATTTGCTATCATGTAAACTATTGAAACATGTCAGACTTCCAAACCAATGATATGACCAAAGAAGTAGCTAATTAAAGCCTTGTTCAAAATGAAATGTTTTTTTTTCTTATATTTATCAACCAACTACCCTTTTGTTGTTAATTGATTATTATAATTATTATTTATATATAATTAGTCAAATTAATGTTAAGAATTAGTATATTTATTTATTTTTATTACTATCGCGAAAAATAATTATAAGCAAGCTCAATTGACAAACAAAAATAATTCATCGTTATTTCAAAGATAAACTATATTCCAGAGACTAGCGCCCGCCTTGGCTTCGCACGATTGCAATGCTAATAGTAAATATATAATAACTGTGTTTGCAGGTAAACGAAAAAAAAAACCGACTTCAATTATATCGACAAGTAATACAACGTAGGTAGACGAAAAATTAGTCAAGTAAAGCAATATCAAAGATTACTCCAAAAGTTGTGACCAGATCTCGATGAAATTTAAATGTGACCATATGATAAACATCGGCTTTCGATTAAATTAAAAATCATCAAAATCGGTACACCCAGTAAAAAGTTATGCGGATTTTCGAGTTTCCCTCGATTTATCTGAGATCCCATCACCAGATCCTGGTTTCCTTATCATGGTACCACACTAGGGGTATCTCCTTTCCAACAAAAAAAGAATTGTTAAAATCGGTTCATAAACAACGAAGTTATCCCCGAACATACATAATATATATATATATATATATATATATATATATATATATATATATATATATATATATATATATATATATGTAATATTGAGTAACCCTCTCCTTTTTTGAAGTCGGTTAAAAAATATAAAATAAATATTTGCAATGTAAGCGCAAAATGTGTTTATTTACGACATCACATTGGAAACCTCTAAAACTATCAGTTTTCCTCTACTATATTATGCATTTATTATACATATAAACCTTCCTTTGGAGTCACTTTATTTAAGAAAGAAAACCGCATCAAAATCCGTTGCTTAGTTTTATATAAAGATCTAAGCATACAGACAGCGGGAAGCGACTTTGTTGTATACTATGTATATTTTAAAAATATTCTTTAAAATCACACACAATTCTAAATGATTATTTATTTCTAACAAAAGCCATCGACACTATATACCTAAGTGTCAACAAGTTACCTAATTAAAGCATAAAAATTAAATACGCTTAATTATGAAAATTAAAAATTATGCAAGTAAAATTTCATTCGTATTATTAATGTATTCGCTAACGTTACATTTCGTCGCTGGACGTGCAAAGAGAAGAAAAATCACCCTAATTTCCCGGCTCCCCGCCTGCCTCCATTGATGTTTGAAAATAGATACAAACGTTATCGATGACATCTCTAAATTCATCAGTAAGCAAGATCATTTCTGGATGTGATATTCTATAAAATACATGGCTTAATCTTGATTTTTATGTTGATTAATATTTATTTGCAAATTAATGACATTATAATATAACTATATATTTGATGTTAGTTAAGATTATACTCTTATAAACTTTTAACTGAGGTAGGGCACAGCAGGAATTTCCTGCTCAAAATATGGAGCAGCCCGACTGGGATAGTACCTCGACCTTACAGATTACAGCAAAATAATACTGTTTTCAAGCAGTATTGTGTTCCTGTTGGTGAGTAAGGTAACCAGAGCTCCTGGGGGGATTGGGAGTTGGGTCGGCAACGTGTTTGCGATGCTTTTGGATGCTTTTAGTATAAGCTACGGTAATCGCTTACCATCAGGTGAGCCGTACGCTTGTTTGCCGACCTAGTGCCATAAAAAAAAAAAACAAATTATCTAAACTGGGCGTCGGATAGAACGTACTTATAATATGGCTCCATTAATATATAATTATCTTTAAAAAAAAGTATTAATTAATGGTGTATTCAAAGTAAGCAAATCAAATAAAGGTGTGACGTGTGAGTAGGCCTTTGCAGCAAACTTCCTCGACCATGAACGACACAATGAGGCGCGTGAAAAATGGCACCGGCCGACGCGACGGCCCACAAATCAAAACTGTGAAACCGTTCGACAAAAAAAAAAATAGAAAAAAAAGCGTAAGCCGAGCGCACACCACTGATGGCTTCTTGCAATAATTTCCGTTTTCAATGAACGCGTTTTTCTTTTTCTTATCACCGCACGAACTAGGATGGTTGGGAATAAATTGAAATACAAAATTGATTGTTGACTTTTCCCGGTCGCTTTATTACTGTCATAAATAGAAAAGAGATTGAAAATTGCCTACCGAGGCGGTGTCGACAGATTTGACGATTCCGTTATTCTTTCACAGAATAGTATATTAAAGTATAATATTCACTGCTTTTTATTATTTTTTATTGTTAGTGTTATTATAAGTAATATATAATGAATATCGATTTTTTGTTGACAAATATGATATAAACAGCAAGAATAAAAAGATAATATACACAAGAAGTATTATAAGAATGATACAAGCACAGCAGTTTTAAATACAAAATTACACAAAACAAAGTTTAAATAAAATAAATAATATCTAAAACAGGAAAAAAAAAATAACTACGCAAGGCTTAAACCGACTACGAAGTAAAAAATATGACCACTTCAAGCACTTGGTAACATAGTTTAGTAGCAAAATTGCCAGAAGCAGTAGGTAATTTTCAATAAGAGCTCACCAGCATGACTCTGCCATCAGACTCTTGGCTAGATTATAAACTGATGAAACTCATGCATTCGTCTACGTTCCCTTTATGAATTGCAGTTTTGATGACTTCTGAAGGGTTCTAAGTAGTTTACCTTCATTATTTTAAGAATAAAAATCCACACGCCAGAAGCACCAGTAATACCGGAACGAAAATGAAAAATTTTGATGGGATATAGTACTTAGTAAGATGTTAAATATCGTACAATAGTAAAAATATTACTTTAATATTTTACAATCATAATTAAATAACAATGAACATCAATTATTCCATTAAATATCAATATATAATTTCCAAAGCATATTTAATAAGTTTTCCAGCTAAATCTCGCCGGACATTGTCCCGATAGCAAAATGACGTTCAAGGTTAGAACGCATGAGCTCAGATATATGATTTGGACTTCCTTAAGAAACTCCTCAAGAAGTTGAATACGCCATCTAACGTAGACTTCAGATCTCATCAAAAAGAGCTCTCAAAGAGCTCTTTTAACTGAGAGATGATGAGAGAAATGAACAAGATGACTTCATTTAGACGTCAAAAAAAATTACTTCCCGTTTATGAGTTCATTAAAAACTCTGAATTCTGAGCTGATAAAAATTAGCTACTTAAGACGTCATGTTAGAACCTCTATAAGAGGTTTTTTTAAATACTTCATACTGAAATCTTCATGATTTGGATGATCACTGAGGTGTGCTATATTGGCTCGTCAAACTATCAACCAGTCGTAAGATTGTTTTCAATGTTAATAACTGTATTCCAAATCTTTGTATAAAAGAGATAAATCTTATTAGTAACATAGTTTTTCCTTATAAGAAGACGTCCTCCTACACCTGATTTAAGGATTAAGGAGTTTAGTTGATATAGGTATACATCGAATATAATAACATATACTCGATATTATGAGGCAAAAACACGTGATAGCTACTTATCTGCATGTTTGGATGTCTATATATAATAATTTATGTAGTATTAAAGATACTTAAGCCTAAACCTATACACTACTTCTTATTCTTAATGTGCCATCTTCTCACGAAGTTCGGCGATCATTTTGGCAACTTGTACCCTTGATACCGCGATAAAGAATGGATGCTTTTCCCAAACTATTGGAGTATATTTTTAGCTAAAATGTTCTTCTATAACCCAAACTGCGCTTGCCTTGTATCTTGTGCTGGATAATAAGTTGTAGCACCTGGTATTTAGAGTTTCTCGTAATATGGCCGAAGTATTCGAGTTTTCTTTTCTTAGCCGAGTATACAACTTCTGTTTTCTTCTTTACTCGACTTAGCTTATAGGTACACTACAAAATATGCTAATAAGCCTCAATTAATAAACATTTTAAATACCTTAAAGCAAAATTTTTAATTTAATTTATTGCTATTATACTATTACTATACATTATAAAGCGTGACTATATTACAAGAAAGAGATTTTAATGCTTATCTCCCTCGTGTTCTAATGTTTTTTCACCGCTAATAAGAAGGTATACCATATATTATTCATGAAAATTATAATGACCTTATACCGTTAGTACTTTAACACCCGTAAATAATATCGTAGGCTATTATTTTTATGGGATATTTTCCCATTTACAGTCTTCAATCGGCAGTCAGAATAAGTTAACAAGTGTCGTTAGTTCTAACAACCCCCCTCCGGCTTGGGATTTACAAATGAAAACGACTCCCAAAACGTAACCACCTAAAGATGAGCCCCAACAAGTGTAAGTCAGATAATTCTTTATCCTATTTTTTTTTTGTAAAAGGGGAGAACTCGAATGTCTACTATAACTGGCGTTGTCTACCCTGGGTGTTTTATTTTATTCGAGTTTTAATTATTAAAAGTTTTATGAACTGCTTATTTCTTTTTATGAGGTTGTTGAATTAATTCCTTTTGTTTGTTTATTCACTGCCCTCGGTGTTAATTGCTAAAATTTCGCAAAATAGTCTTTTCTGTTTTGTAAACAAGTACAAAATCAAACTTATACGGCAAAGCTATTCATGTTATATATTGCTATTTTACTCTTTGAAGGCGTTTTAGTTCTCGAATTATAATTTATTGTAATTTACCTATATAAAAAATACAAAATATCAAATTCTAAGACTTGAACATCCAAAGCAAGCCCTTCTATAGAAAAACTATACTTATTGCATTTTTATTTTCAGTCTTTCATTTAATCTAGGTATACAAATAAATAAAATTGGAGTGTCTGTTTGTAATATTATAATAACAACTTTTTACTAAATGTATGTGGATGTATACACGGTACATATACCATTAACATTTTATAACATTTTTTTACAATTTTTGTCAGTCTGTCTCTCGGTCTGTTTGTTCCAGCTAATCTCTGAAATGGCTGGTCCGATTTTGACGGGACTTTCACTGGCAGATAGCTGATGTAGTAAGGAGTAACTTAGGCTACTTTTATTGTAGAAATTTATTTATTTTATAGGTCTGCGAAATGAACAATAACTTTTTTATAAATTCTACGCAGACGTCGCGGGCACAGCTAGTTAATTAATAAAACACATTCTAAGTACTTACCGAGTTTATACGTGAATTGTTAGTTTAATTTTTGATTTAAGGCTGTCCCATATAGAAGTTTATTATGTTGAATGTAATTTTTTTATCTTTATACATTATGTTTATTACTGCAATATGATACAGTTGGAAAGTTGATTTAAATATTATAAAATAACTAGCTGACCTGGCGAACTTCGTATCACCTTATTTTTTTCTGAAATATAATATTAACATAATATATCAAAATAAAATATAGCCTATCTTTTAAGTTGGATCAAACTGCACACGGTGTGCAAATTTGACTAAAATCGGTTAAGTAGTTTAGGAGTCCATTGAGGACAAACATTGTGACACGAGATTTATATATATTAAGATTTGACGGATTATTAATGATATTCAAACAACCTCTTATCACGTACGTCGAATATCATAAAACATTTTAAGTTCACAAAGAAGCTACTCACGGTGAATTCTCATTCGACGCGGCAAGTCCGTTGTAAGTAAATTTAACTTTAAAATATGCATAACAGTTTCCCAATGCGATCTCCTTTCGGAATTTAAACATGTCGAATCCTATTAAGATACATTCTGATTCCTGCTGCACTTCGAAGCTTGGGAAAGAAAATTCACTTAGATATTGTTATCATACTTTACTCAAATATTTATTTTCATCTATTTAACGCTTAGATTATTAAAGGAAGTATTTGTTTATGCATAGTTTATTTTAATGACTTTATTTAAATAAGTTTATTACTTTTCTATAATAAATGAAATGCGTTTGCATTATTATTATTGTTAACACGAGTAAAACTATGGCATTTATCTATTACTAGCGACCCGCCCCGGCTTCTCACGGGTGCAATGCTGATACTAAATATACTACAGAATGTCTTTATTTATAGTGTGAAGCTAGCTTATGACATGGTTATTAACATAATAAAAACAACAATCAAATATGCGTCGTTATATTACACGTTGTTACAGAATGCGTTGAAGAAATAAAGGTTCACTGTTCGTTCCCCGTAGGTGATAGTGTGATAATATGTAGCCTATATGTTGACCCGATTTCTTAATAATATTCGTGCCAAATTTGAAGTAAATCCATGCATGCCATATTTATAATATGGTTCTGTAGTTTAAATTAGACCTAGAATTAGAGATGGCAACTAATAAATCGCATCCCTTTTACTGTAATAGATTATTATTATAATTAGATTTGCTTGATGCTGAAGCAGTTAGAGAGTCAAATAGCCATTTTTTTAACCGATTTCCAAACAAAAGAAGGTTATCAATTCGACTGTACTTTTAATGTGTGTTACTTCAGATCTTTTAGTGGGAAGACCGATTTCAATAATTCTGTTTTTAATCAAAAGATGATGATTGTCAAGTGGTCTTATTTAACTTTAATCGAGATGTGACAAGCAATGATTGGAGTTATCTTTAATAACGCGTTATTTGCTGACTAGTTTTTCGTCAACCGTCGCTGTATTATAGATTACGTTCGTCGTTGTATTGTAGATAACTACCACATAACTTTTTATTAGGTGGACCGAATACGATGAGTTTTTCTTGAATCGATAGCTGATACTTGTCACGTGGTCCCGTTTAAATGTGATTGAGATCTGACAAGTGTTTTCTGAGATATCTCTCTAATTCTCTAACTAGCTGAGCCTGCGACATCGTCCACGTGGAATTTAACAAAATATTTATTGGTCAGTTCGTAGTTATAACACAAAAAAAAAACTGATATAAAAGTAGCCTATGTTACTCCTTATTACATCAGCTACCTGCCAATCAAAGTTCCGTTAAAATCGGTCCAGCCGTTTCAGAGATTAGCCGGAACAAACAGACAGACAAAAATTATAAAAAATATTATTTTGAATATTTCAATATTACAAACAGACACTCCAATTTTATTTATTTGTATAGATGTATTTATTTATTTATTTTTATTTTATTTTATTTATTCAGAAAAACTTACAGCTATACATAACAAATTAAAAATACAATTAAAAAACTAAAAGCCATTTATAAGTTTTTACAATTAACAACAAAAGAGTGCTGTACTAATTAAGAGCTTGAGTAAAACAAAAATTAAACTTAGGATGGTTTGAGAACTTAGCTGGATCATTAAGCTGCTTAGACATTATTAACTATCGGAAGAGAAGTATTCTGTGGTCACCAATCGTCTAATAGAGTAAGGTTTAATGAGAAAAACATCAACGTCACGATGGTCGCGCAAAAAGTCATTAAATCGCGTAGTAGATCTGCAAATATATATATAAATAGGTAATGCATGTTTATTCGACTACTAGCTGTAACCGCGACTTCGTCCGCGTGGAATTAAAAAAAATATTGTTCAGTTCGCAGCGTTACAAAAAAATAAATTCCTAAAATAAAAGTAGCCTTAGCCAGTGAAATTCCCGTCAAAATCGGTCCAGCCGTTTTAGAGATTAGCTGGAACAAACAGACAGACAGACAGACACAAATTGAAAAAAATGTTATTTTGGTATATGTACCGTGTATACATCTATTTGTATTTAGTATAAAGCGGTTATTTTAATATTACAAACAGACACTCCAATTTTATTTATTTGTATAGATATTGTCATCTACCTAAGTTGTGTTACTAATTCAGTCGTCAGGCAGTCGGTTTTTTTTTGTTTGTGATCAAACAATTATTTTTATAATTTTTTCGCCATATTGTTATCATACAAATCCATACAACTCCTTTTTCCTAAATATCTCTGATTGATTTAATTCTCTGTTTAATATTTAAATTTGACTATTATAATATGCCATCGATATACGTTGATAATTAAAATTGCATCGAAAATGAGGAAAATAATTCAGTACTAAGTAAGTTACTATAAGACGTCAGACCAAGTGTTAAACTTTTGCAAATAAGTAGAATTAAGTAAGGTTGCAGGCTTAACGCCACCGCAGTTTGCTTTAATAGTATTATCAAGTTTCCAGACCGTATTGAAGGAATCTTATACATATTGTACTGAAAATTTAAATAACTGAGTACGTTTACAATTTATATAAAACTACTTTATAAAAACGTTGTATTAGTTACACATCATTTGAACAATGTGGTTCTTATGTTTATGTATATAAAAGTAAATAAAAAGCTTGTAAACAATCTAATGAAGTTTAATGAATTAAGAACATAAATTAAACTAAACCATACCTAGTACAATGAGGTAACCATACATGAAATATTTGAATGAACAAAATGTATTTATGGTTGCATCACTCCGTAGCACTTGTTGTTTAGTTTCGACATTGGCCTTTCTTTCACGTTCTTCTTGTAAATCTGCCATCTCCCTTTCTGTATGTTCGTTTGTTTCAGTTGTAGTATCTTCAACCTTACTTAAGCTAGTAACGGTTGTAGTAGTTGTACCTTGTGTAACTCTCACAGTAGTTGAAGTTGTTCCTTGTGTTATAATTTCACTGGTTTCCGCCACAGTTGTCAGAGTGGGCGATGTTATTGTACTAATACTTGTTTCATTAATATACCCATCGACAAGCTTAATTTTTATTTCTTCCGTAACAGACAACGGTGATGGTGATATTTTCGTTACTGGGTCTTTATTTATAGAAAAACATATTGTAGCACACTGTTCCTCTTCACATTTTTCCTCTATTGCACATGATATCATATCGTCCCAGGAACTCAAAAGCTGATAGAGGTATGGTTGATTACAACCATTGATGTATGTTTGCGTACCAACTAAATCGTTATCACATATCAGAGGACCACCGCTATTACCCTGTAGTAACAAATACATTAATCAGTTTTCTTCTATATGTTCTTTTAAATTGTTGAATATAAATTTCTCACCTCACAAAAGTCTGAACTCGCGGAAATGTTACTTTTTTCATCAATAGTCGCGCAAACCATTGTGTCATTACTGAAGTTGCTACCACATTTATCTTGCGAAGATGGTATCAATCTAACAAATATTGTCATTAAAATTCTTTCTTCTATTATTTTTTGGATATGTCTCTTAAACAAAAAAAGAAAAATATCTTTATATATATATATAATATATAAAATTCTCGTGTCGCGGTGTTTGTAGTTAAACTCCTCCGAAACGGCTTGACCGATTCTCATGAAATTTTGTGTGCATATCGGGTATGTCTAAGAATCAAATAACATCTATTTTTCATATCCCTAAGTTATAGGGGGGGGGGGATGTAAGAGGGTTGATAAAATATAAAATTTTGTGTGCATATCGGGTAGGTCTGAGAATCGGCCAACATCTATTTTTATTCCCCTAAGCTATAAGGGATTGAGAAGGTTAATAAAATATATGGCAAAACAACGTTTGCTGGGTCAGCTAGCACATATATATATATAGAATTAAAATGTAACATTTAAAAAATACAAATTACTTACAGCATAAACAAGCATGAAACAGTTTTCACCAATCATTTTACTTGACCTTATTGCATATGGCTTCACTGTCGCAGTGATGTTAAAAGGTAAGAGTGTCTTCAATAGCGATATGTCGTTGTACCACCATTCCGTTCTATTGAAAACATAAGGACGAACAACACGAATTATCTGTGAAAGCAATGTGCCATTTATATCGAAATATTTCTGCAAAAATAAATGTTTATATTTGAAAATTAGACAGTTTGGATATATTTTGTTACCTCCCGTTCTTGCTCATTTTCGTCTTCGTTTAAATTAAAATTGGCATCAATGCTAATAGCTCCGACTCTAGCTACAAGAGTTTTTTTTGGAAATAAGCTCAGAATGTTGTCAGTTTCGAGAGAAGCAGTGATCAGCCAATCATTTTGTATCAAGACGGCACTTCGTGTAAATTGTCCTCTTAAGCCGTCTTCTACAGTTTGATCCGGATAGTAAACAAAAGCCTAATATAACAAACAGGAATTAACGATAAGTTAATGTAAACAATTAAATGCTGTAGACATTATAAATCTTACCATGAAAGGAAAGGTACCCCTTTTGATAACTTCTTCTTCGGAAGCCACATCTCTAAGTAATAGTGCTAGAAAAATAGGAATATGTTTATCATACTATATTTCTATTACATATAATATATATAAAGATTCATTTTGGTACAGTTATTATTAAAAATTCTTACCAACAATTGCTATTATTAATGTTAAAATACGCATATTTTAGAAAATTACAAACAAGAAGCTCTTAGTAACAGACGTTTTAGTTTATATCATAAATTTTTGACGTTTACGTATTTTGAAAGAAGAATATATATTTTGCTTTTTAAAAATATTTCTATCTGCACTATCTTAATTTAAAATATAAAAAGTTTGAACATTTTTAATCACTTATTCGAATAAAACTCGCATAAATTTTTTAAATTTTCTCCTTGTAAAAACCGAATTAGTCGAGTCACGTCCCATTATTTTTTGTCGTTATCTCTGACAAAGTTGCGTCGATCTAGTCGAGGGCATTAATCAGAATCGCAACGGAGCTAAGATGTATTATCCTCAATACGGCGAAAAGAATGAGTTTGCAAATTTAAAACGCGTGTTTTACAGATAAGGTGGAGAATAAATCCGGGAAACATCTAATTATTCATGTAAGGGGTGTTTAAGGACGCGTATTAATTCGCTTGGAACGCAGCTCTGCCGACTTTTGAAAAATATGCTAAGCATATAAAAAGTGTCGTTTATTTTAAAATATTGCGGACGGCTACACGACTTGGGCGGTTCTGGGATTCGCGTCTTTTCTCTCTTGAAATTGAATAAATACATGAAACATTCATCTTGTCTGTGATACTTTTTAAAGGCTTAACTAAATATAGCAGAGTTTGTGTAACGATAGAAAACTATTCGGCATTTTTATAACACGTACTTTTTTAATTTATGTCTGTTAAAGTAGAAAAAAGTAAGAATAATAAAACTGTGAAATTGCCCACGAATGAGCTTAAGGATAGTATCAGAACCGCTGATGTGGCGACGTCAGAACGACTTGTTCAGACAGTTATCACATGACCAATTTAGCGAGAACCATTCGAATGTGTCGGACGCTTATAAAATCGTTTGTTTTCCACGTTTTCATTGGAAAGAAAGTGTCTACAAATATTGGCATTGCTATAACGACAGGAATGAACGAGCTACGTGTTTTGGCGACTTCCCGCAATTGCTTGCAAGTTCTTCAGGTCGCTTTACTTATTTTAAAATAATTTTTGTATCATCATTGGCTTAGTTTCATTTTTATTCTTATATAAATATAGAAATATTTAGCACGCCTAATGTCCATAATTATTTTTACTGTGCTTATAATAATAAAAACTTTTGGAACATTTATATAACTAACCCTGTGTACTATATATTATTAAATAACCAAAGTAATGAATATATATGTATATTTTGCACTATATACCTATACATAATACAGTGCGTCTTAGTTCCTCATAAATCTTAATATATATAAATCTCGTGTCACAATGTTTGTCCTCAATGGACTCCTAAACTACTTAACCGATTTTAGTCAAATTTACACACCGTGTGCAGTTTGATCCAACTTAAAAGATAGGCTATATTTTATTTTGATATATTATGTTATTATTATATTTCAGAAAAAAATAAGGTGATACGAAGTTCGCCAGGTCAGCTAGTAATACTCATAAATTATTTGCATGGTAACAAAATTAGAATTCAATGTAAAATATAAAATACTATTAGATCTTATCAACGTTTTTCAAACTTGTCGTAAACGTTCTCACAATCGAAGAGTCGCTTACGATTAGCAACAAACTGAGGATTTTACCACAATTGAAGTGACCCATCAGTTGTTCGACTTTGTAATTTAAAGCTTTTAAAATCTTATCTTTTGCTTAACGATTCAAACTTTCAGTGTATTGAACGCTATTATTAACCGACTTCAAAAAAGGAGGATGTTGTCAATTCGATCTGACTGAAATCGACAGTATTTTTTTTTATGTGTGTTACCACAGTACTTTATTATTGAAACACCCAATTTCGATAATTCTGTTTTTAATTGAAAGGTAGCTTGTCATCAGGTCATATTTATATTTTATCGAGATCTGATTAGTACTTTTTAAGTTATCTTTAATAATGTGTATTTGCTTGACTGGTTTTTCGTTTCGTTTTAGTAAAGGTTCGGTCCACCTAATTAATAGTTTTTATTTTATTCAAAAGCTGATACCTGTTACATGCTCCCGTTCAAATTTGATTGAGATCTGACGAGTACTTTTTGAGTTATCATTAATGATAAGTATTTACATCGTCTATTTTTTTTGTCTACCCACGTTAAATTACTAGTCTATGTAATTGAAATTGTTTGATGTGATTTCGTTTGCGAGCAAACACAATTATTTTGATTTGATAAATTTAAACTAATAAAAAGTTCATAATGTAAATAGCTAATATTTAACATAAATGATCCATGGTGAAATGAGTTAAAGAGATTCGAAGTCGATGTGCGCTCTCGCAACTCTCTCGAAGGTGATATGAATATTAAACGCTCGAAGAATTAGAAGATTTATACAGCGATTCGGAAGTTAGAACCCCCACTTAAATGAATGTTTAACATTATCTGCGGAGTTTTGAGCGAGTTGAGCCTCTTAACAACTTTCGAAGAAACTTTAATAGACAGCGGCTCTCGGGCGATTAATTCGGAGACGTGGAAAGGTGGACGAGAATTCTTAATGTGAAAGGGTGACTGTCTTTCGATATTATCGATGCATTACAATGTACAAGGATTCAGAAGATAATTGAAACTAAGTTGTTCTTATCCCGAAAGCGTTATCATTTGGTAATATTTTAAAGTGATTTTAATGTAATAAAAGATATAAATATTTTGATGGAATAGTAAATATTATTTGTTATCAATTGGCTTAACATGCACATTTTACTGTGTAAGTCTCTAGTCATTTATTTTAGTCTAGTCATTCATTTAACTATAGTAACAATTATTTATCTCATAGATAAGTGAAAAGTGAATTTTATTAATTTTTAGAAAAATCAATAAATGCAGGAGAACACACGCATAAGTCTGTGATATAAATTTGATTGGGACGCATCCCGAGCACATCGAGCAGTCATTGTTTGACGGCGTCATTTTCCGATGCCTGTCCCACACTATTGTGCAGGGCTTTATTGAATTTGATTTACGCGCCAATTTTTGTAGGCTTCGGTTTTTATTAACTGACCTCGGCGCCGATGTAAACTTAATTGAATCCGCCAACAAAAGGCATCGAATGAAAAGAGCGTCCAGCAGTGTGCAATGCAGATTATAATAGATTTTTCCGAATTTGCATGGGTTTTAAGTTACCCGATATTGGATTTTTTCACGGTGGTTGAACTATTGTTTTCACAACATTTAATAACTCTAAAATAATTGAAATGCATTATGTTTTCGTTTTGTCTGATAAAACTTGTAATATCGTAATGTTGATATATCAATATATCACGTATGCATAACTCTCAATGCTAATTGACAGAGCTCTTCAATGTACTGAAATTATAGTATTATATTAGTTCAAATTACTGAAATATTTGAACGTATTAATAGCAAATACGAGAGCAAATTGAAATGCTGGGAGAAGAAAATGGCATAAATCAAAAGAGAAGATAAAGTAATAATGTTCTATGTAATATTTATTAGAACAAAAAAAAATATATAATAAAACGATTTCTTATTTTGCATGGTCCACTCTTTTTTTATATATTTGATTCAATATTACTTTAACTTGGCCTCTAACAATTTTCTTGAAACAAAAGCGAATTATATGCTGAGAGACCGTAATCTTAGTTAATTATCTAAAATTCGGTCGTATTTAACGTCGTTTCAAAACGAGTTTTCACAATAATTGTAGTCGAGGCGAAAGAGATTTGTAAAGGAATCGCAAACACAATTAGGAACAAGTTGTTGTTTGTTGAAATTGTCTGGTATAGTGTGTATGACGCGTTGGGTCGGCGACATCGATGCGGTGACATTTGTCATACGAATACTCTTTAACATTTTATTAATTACTAGCTGACCTGGCAAACTTCGTATCGCCTTATTTTTTTTTCTTAAATATAATAATTACATATATCAAAACAAAATATACCCTATCTTTCAAGTTGGATCAAACTGCACACGGTGTGCAAATTTGATTAAAATCGGTTAAGTAGTTTAAGAGTTCATCGCGGACAAACATTGTGACACGAGATTTATATATATTAAGATTTGTTATTTTGTATTGATACTATTTTAATATTAAAATGTGTTTTAAATGAATCAATAATAATATAATGAATAATGAATCTATTTGCACAATTATATCCATAATTTAATGTTTTCTACTTAATTCTGCGTTAAATTAGTCTTCTTAAGTTGCTGTATGTATATATTTTTTTTGAATTGTTTTAGATTATGTTTTAGTCAAATCAACATTTGTAGTAGGCAATTAACGAAAAAATTACAAAACGTTGCGTTATGTATGAAATCGGCACGTAATGATATAAAAACTTTTATAAATTAATTTCACCTGTAATATATAGAAAGATTAAATAAATTAAAAATTTTTAAATATAATAATTACAATTTCGTTCTAAAACTCAGTTTCGTAGTTATGACGCGGCACAATCGCTCGACCACTAAAGCGCGTTATTATGATTGTGCCTACAGAGACAGAATCAAATCAAACGGAACAATAGCGGTGCAATTAAACCCATGAGGGGTAGTCTTGTAAGCGACTCGAAGACAGATTTCCCTTACACTTTTTAACTTGAATTTACCTACTCTTGAAATCATGGGTAAAAGAATATTTCTAAAAACCACAAATCCAACAATTTATTCATCGTAAAATTTTAAGTTTTTTTACTGTTTGTATAATTGACTGTAATTCGATTATCACGTGATGAATCTCGATAATATTATAAAAACAAGTACAGGTTTTTGACTTATTAATCATTTAAGAAACATATCGATGCTATTGACATTTTACTAACTTAGAAGGCAAATTGGATGGTTATGTCGAAATGTATAAAAGTTTTCTTTCATTGTCAACTCCAATGCAAATTCTTGCCTGAATACGGTCTGTTTATTTCTTTGCCCCTTTGTTTTAGCCGTAACGAGCAGAAAAAGGACCCATTCAGAGCATCCGAACCTAATTACCCTACCCTCGGTTACAAAGGAGGGTTTCTAATTAACGACATTATGTCAAATAATTTGTTTGAGCCGACGACGTCTTACTTCGTTTCACTCGCGGATTGGATTAAGTTTGCTTTCGGTCGGGTTCGTTTGTTTTATAAAGAAAGGCTGCTCGATTGAATCTATTCTTAATTATTTATATTGTAGCTAAATCTTTGGTTTGATTGACCTTTCTTTCGAAATATCCAATACAAAGTTTCATGGAGAAATATACGATTTAGGTATATTAAGAAATACAGAATACTTCAAGTTACATATTTAAGAAAGAAGTAAAAACTTAGCTATCCTAATTGTCGATGTCGTGTTATTTTTTTTTTTTTTTTAATTATTTTGTATATTTTATTCTTATTAATATTAATTTAATATTAATTTCACATAACTATGGGCGACATAAGAAATTTAGTATGTGTTAACGTTATTATATAATATTTAGAGACACATAGTCACATAATTATATAATTATACATATATGCTACAATAGTTACAAGGTACGATCTTTGTAATTATGCTGATGATAAATGATTTCGACTGTACCAAGTACAACACTTCTTGTCTTGTCAGCTGTTCAAGATAGCCTTATTCTGGAGTTTATTAGCGAAGTGTTTGCGTTGTAGGACTTTTTCGCTAGTAAAAAGTATTATTGCCAATTTAGCCCATTTTAGGAATAGTGTTTTTTATTATTAATTTAGTTAAGCTTGTTATGATAATATATATTTACTTATAATATGTAGTTTTTATAATTAGTTTTTTTTAAATATATATTGTGATTTATAACTTAAGTAATATCAGTTAAAGATGAAATCTACAAAAAAAAAATTATTTCTTTGTGAATTATATGTGATGTAAAGAAAATATAGAAAAACGAATTTTCTGTATAATTTATGTATAATTGGAGATTACGTCCACAGAAATAGTGTGTGTGTACTTATGTACGCACGTAAGTAGTTATACTTAATTGGCTAACTAACTTCAAATTGCTAACTTCTTCTTCGTTGACTAGCTAAATTCAGGGTGTCGTTTTTTTGTGAAGGTGTGCGAGCGCATCGCAGAAATTTACTCATCATTTTTCCCTAAAGCGCCAAAAGCAGTATAACTTCAAAAATAAAAATTTAAGTTATACTTAAGATTTAAGTTTAGTTAAGTAGTATATTACCAATATTTATAGTTTGAATACTCTGATAATATGTTGTAGACAAAAATAATATATTTCTTAACGTGCTATTAGCGATGGAGTGACGTAATCTTTTATTATGTCTAGAATAAGACCTCGTGTTGCCCTAGTGATCTGTCATTGCTATCAATGCATTTGTCGGTACGATTGCCACAATTAATTGAATTAACGCTAATTACTTGTCTGTTCAATTTAATGTCGTTATACATTATTATATATAATACAGATTATTACATAATTAGGTTGTGATACGTTATAAATGGCTACGGTATAATAATAACGGTACTATTAAAAATTTAAGTTGAACAGAATATTAAAGATAAATTGCGAAACATATGTATCTTGAAATAAAAATACAGAAAGTTTTTTAGACTCTGTAGAAAAACAAGGCACTATCTAAATCCCCGAGGACTGACCATTCCTAATGCCAGCCGGCTTTAGGACGGATTAGCAGACATTTGAATGCCGGGCCGGCGCGTCTCGTCGCTAATTGAGTTAATATTTGGTTATCGGCGGCGCACACTCGCTTCCGCGGCTAATCCCCACGAATTAATGACTCAAATTTATCGTTATTAATGCCCACATGAACCCTACCTGCACCTGATATTATAAGTTACAGCGTTTGTTCTAAGCCCAAGGTATCCTTTTTTATACTAGAATAAAATTATACAATTCCTTTTTCACAAGGCTTATGATAGCTATACATAAATTACTAAGTACTTGAAAAAATGTCCAACTCCTAAATAACTCCTACATAGTACTCCTAAAAAACTCCTACACGAATAATCAAAACTGGACTAATTCGTTTTCTGATCATACCATCATAATATTGATTGAGTTATATTATTATGTTTTAAAGATCTAGTTATGTTGGACCAAAGCATGAGAACAATACAAGTAAATGCTTAATCAGCGGAATAGGAATAACAAATGATTTCTCACGTTGTCTCATGCTTTGGGATCATAATTATGTCTTGAGAAAGTTTAATTAGAATTAAATCGACGATTGATCCAGAGCATGTAATTCTGTTCGGACGTGTCCACTGTAATTTTAATTAATTTTTAATTAAATAGTTTTAGTTTAATTAATGTAATATTTTTTTAAAAAGCCCTTTCGCGCTCCCGTAAACTTGTCTGGCGCAGCCGGTAGGATTGTTTCAAAATAATTACAGCCTTCGTTCTTAAGAATTCGTCTTCAAAATCAGCGAATAATTGGGCTTTCGAAGGTCTGTAAGAAACAATCCCGAACCAAATAAATAAGACAGTGATCGAGGAGTCCAGGAGCTGGCGATGCTGGTGACCGGTTGGTGAGTAGAACTTTTCACCTTCCTTCTGTCTCTTGTTATTTTGGGATAAGACTTCTCCTATTATAACGTTTTCTGGTTTTCTTATGTATTTTTGTTAGTTATTAATTTAAATATTAAAAATTGTACTTTTGATAAAAAGAATTAAAAAAAAAATTTGTTTAATATATTATTAATTTAATATTTCAATTCAAAATCATTGAAATATTATTAACATAATTTGTGTGTAAAATTAATAATTATAATTTTAAAACTTTTATTTTACAAAAATAAAATGGAACAAATAACTCTGATTCCAAACGAAATATTAAAATTAATTCCTCTTTTTGGTGGCGATAAACGTCAATTAAACTTATTTATAAGAAAATGTGAATATGTAATTAATAAATTTCAAGGCAGTGATGTACAAAATGTCTATATTATGCATAGCATAACGAGTCGCTTAGTCGATGACGCTGCCGCGCTTATCAGTGAACGTGAGGATATTGTTTCATGGAGTGAATTTAAAGATTTATTAATACAACATTTTGGAGATCCGCGAAGCGAAGAATGTATCGCAATAGAATTAGAAAATTTAAAAATAAAATCGGGAGAAAGTTACCTTGATTTTTGTAATAGAATCCAATCAGTGCGTTCTGTTTTATTATCTAAGGTTAATCAAATATTAAACGAGGATATTAGGCAAAGTAAAATAGTTATTTACAATAATACATCCCTTAACGTTTTTCTTTATAATTTACCCGAAAATATGGTTAGAATAGTTAGATTAAAATCAGCGACATCATTAGAATCTGCGTTGAGCATTGTTTTAGAAGAAGTAAACTTTCACGAACAGTATAATCAGCGTAATAAAATTTCAAATTTACCGAATTCAAAATTAAATTTTGCGAATAAGTTTAATCTACCTATGACATTTAATTCATACAACCAACAACCTAAATATAAATTTGGAATACCTCAAGGAAATCAAAAAGCACCTATGCCTATGCCTACAGGTTTTAGACCAAATTTTTCTCAATTTAAATATGGAATTCCGAAGGGACCACAAATACCACCACCGAGAATTAATCCTCAGTACGGACACCGTCCTGTACAACAATTAGGGTATCGACCTCCATTTAATTATAATAATTATAAACCCCCAACACAATTTGGTTATAAGCCTAATTTTAGACCAGACGGACAAGGACTAAATGACGTGTCGATGAGAACGATAACTAATAATAAACCGAGTTTCCCGATTAATAAAACATATATTCATGATTATAACTACAACAATTATGACGTAACAGACTATATAGAACAAACAGACGAGCAGACTGACGAAGGAAATTCTAGTGACCTTGATAATGATGATCAGGAAGAAAATTTTTCCATACGTGTAAAATTAAATGCAATAGGGTCAGATGATAATATTTCTTTGTCAGTAAATGTTGATGATAGAGAATCTCAATTCCAAGAACACTTACGTGACGTGACAGACCAAATTTTAGAATTATCCCCAAGACGTAATACAGATGATTCTAGAACTTTAACTGTAACTGACTCTGAGGCGACAATACCAGCAAGTCCTAGAGATTTATCTGTAATCGAACCTCCAGATCATTCTGATTCTAGCACTAGTATTGAGACAGTCCATTCAAATATAGAACGCGATTCTCCTAGTATTCCAATTTTACATGAAGCTATCAATACTAAGCCTAATCGGATATTAGTATTTTCGTGGCTTAAAAACGAAAGTCAGGTTAAAGATTTAACAAGGTCAAAACGGAAAATCCTTGAAGTTTTCTTACCCTTAAATAATTTACAATTAATAAAACAATTCCTTAAAGAGTATATCCGGCCCAAAATTAAATATTTTATATATTTTGAACACCAGAAACATAGGAAAGATTTCGCAAATATAATAATTTCCTTATTTAAGAAAGGCACTATTAATATAAAAGAATGTACCAGACGTAAAATGAATCGTAATGAAGTGCCCGTAAATATTAGAAAGCGGAGAACTAAGGTTCCATTAAAAAATATAAAACGACCTCCACAGGTGGTGTTTAATCGCCCTGACGATGATGAAGGAGACCCAATCCCTTCAACTTCAAAAGATTGAAGGTAACCCAGGCCTGTTACCTGTCAAACAAGGTCAGGCCTATAAACAAGAAAATAAGTGGTTAATTATAAAAGTATTAGATTTAAGTTCTATATTTGTTGATTTAGAGTTTAATATGAATAAGTATAGTGATTTTAATAGAGTAATTAATACAGATAAACCTTATATGTATGAATTTATTAATATGAAAATGCAAGTAGAATATTTAAAAGATATAACTATAGAAAAGGCAAAACAGATAGCACCAACAAAAATATTTCGAAGAGGTTTGCTTAATCCCGTAGGTTCTATTATAAAATCGATAACTGGTAACTTAGATCACGAAGACGCGCTTTACTATGATAATCTTATTAACAAATTATATAACAAAAAAAATTTAATCGATAATAAAATTACCCTGGTTTCCAAAATGTTGGATTATTCTATTAATAGTACAGAAATTTTATATAACAATTCTTTAATTATTAATGAACGTTTAAAACGCGTAGAAAGTATGTTGAAAGACATGGTGACAAAAGAAGAAAACTCAATATATTCCACTTATGTTTTGAGTATATATAGTACGTTTATTAATAATTTCCGTTCAATATATATAACACTCAGTGAAATTGAGACAGCCTTAGCCTTTAGTAAAATTTCTGTGCTACATCAATCAATAATTAATTCTACTGAATTGTTTTACATATTTTCTTCTATAGAAAAATATCATAGTTTATTGTATCCTGTAACAGAAAGTAATATAATTAAAATAGAGCGAACATTGTCTGTTAAGGCGTATGTAAAAGGAAACCAGATAACATTTATAATAGAAGTTCCCCTTACAGATAATAATACGTATAACTATTATAAAATTTATTCATTGCCTATTTTTGATCAAATTAAAAACAAAACTTTCATTATTATTCCCGAATATCCCTTCCTTATGGTGAAAGGTTCGAAGTACTTGCCGGTCGCGTCTCCGTGTCAACATGTGTTCGGCGATAATCAGTACATATGCACTGAACATAATTTTATCCCTTACTCAACGATAACGTGTATGGAACAATTGATGCAATTTCACAATGACTTAACTCAATGTCATAGACGAGTAGTTCATATCGAAGAAGTTAAAGCACAACGTCTTTCTTCTGCCCGTTGGATAATATATTCACGAAATAAGGAAGTAATGTCTTACAAATGTGGAAACGATATAACAAAAACATCTATGATGGGAACTTATCTCGTTCAAATAGATCCTGGCTGCGAGATTCTACTTAATGATCTTCATTTATATTATCTTCAACACACATTGGAAAAATTTGAATACAAGGTGACACCTATTATTAATTTACCTCAGCCAAAGAAGGAAATCCCTATTCCTGTCGATCCGATTGATATTAAGGGAATTAATTTGGATGACATAAAGTATCTATCTGCGGCCTTAAAAATGAAAAGTTCAAGTGAAAGTGAAAGTGAAAGTGAAATTAAATCAATAATAAAAGTTAACAGTGTCAGTGTAGGAACTCTAATTTTATATCTTATATTAATTACTATTTGTTTAATTTTAGTTATAAAAAGTGTTAAGAATAAAATTTTAAGCAAGGGTCGAAACCTTCAGAAGTCAAATTCTTCCGACGGTTTCGAACTTAAGGGGGGAAGAGTTATGTTGGACCAAAGCATGAGAACAATACAAGTAAATGCTTAATCAGCGGAATAGGAATAACAAATGATTTCTCACGTTGTCTCATGCTTTGGGATCATATGTCTTGAGAAAGTTTAATTAGAATTAAATCGACGATTGATCCAGAGCATGTAATTCTGTTCGGACGTATCCACTGTAATTTTAATTAATTTTTAATTAAATAGTTTTAGTTTAATTAATGTAATATTTTTTTAAAAAGCCCTTTCGCGCTCCCGTAAACTTGTCTATCTTAAATTTAATCTTCTATGCCATAACAAACTGTTTTTTTAAACAAATAACATAATGCGTTATTTTCATCTTTTCAAAATTTCAATGATTGATGGTAAAATTTAAGAAAGTTAATAAAGTTGCCGGTAGGTCGGAGTGCGCGACTGATTGCAGCGCAGCCGGTCAACTGCGTCCGCCATTCAATTCGACAGTTTTACGACGAGCTACTGCTTTTATTTGCACGTTCCGCTTCGTTTACGGCTTTATGGCTATTTTTTATAGCGCCACTAGTTCATATTTTGGCAGGTTTAAAGGATTAAGGGATAAACTAACCGTGATAGAATACTGGCTGTAAACATATTTAAAGTTCAATTCAACTTTGATTTGTTTTTACTTTTTAATTAAGATCTGAGTGAGAGAATTATTTTTTTTTTGAGTATGTGAAAAAAAATCCCTCTTGTTATATTATTTCAAATACGAAATAATTTAAAAGAAAATATTTTTATATGTGTTAAATGTAAAAACATACACAATTGGTTAATAACATATTTCCCAATCAGATAAAAATAAATTATAAATAACCATTTTGTTTTAAGCGATCTAGGTTTATTATTAAACTGAGATGTTCATTACAAAGTAATTATAATTTTATGCAAAGCCCAAAACGCATACATTTCTAAGTTTTTACTGTTCAAAATGCAATCAGACAATTATCCCAGCCGCAAATTTAGAAATCGTAATTTGAATTATAATTTCAAAGCAAACCTATTCCGGGTTTTTCATCGCGGTTATATCATCGTAGGGACGTGGCATATTCATGAGTGACCATGTGACTCCGCAAACAGCCGGTAACGAGCGATCAATGCGCAATCACACTCGCTAATCACTCGCGATTGACGGCCCTCGTTGTGAGCGAGCGTCGCATGTGACGGCGCTCTAATGAATTAATGTGCCAATATTATTTGTTGTAGGTACTGGTCGCCGTTATTAGAACGGTTATGGACTTTTTTCTTTATTTGAAAGACTTGCTGTGCCTCCTCGGTTAATAGACTATTCAACACAAAAAAAAATTCAATTCAAACCAGTTTTGTCAAAGATTAGCGCGTTTAAATAAACAAACACACTCTTGAGCTCTGTAATTATTTGATAGATATCAGCAAAGTGATTATTATATCTGTAGAAAAGATTATGCAAATTTAATTTTTAATTGAGCACAGCAGGAAATAGGCTACTCAAAAGCAAGAGCAACCTAACTGTGAACGTACCTTAACCTCATAATAGAAGATCACAGCCAAGTAATGATGCTCTTAAGTGTTGTTTCCTGTGATGACGATGCGTCTGGTGTTGCGGAATCTATTATGTTGACCGTACCTATGTATTTTTGCCACTCTAGAACAACAATAAATCATGGTAAACTTACTATATATATTATGTATATGTAACATGCACTCGTTTTCTAGTGCATAAATCATTAGTTAATAATTTATCGCATTTTTTTCATATATTTTATATAGTATTGGAACGTAGTCGGAACTGAGTAGGAACGTAGCAGTAGAGTCGAAGTAGAAATTATTTATTTATTTACTTTATTGTACACGACAGCTACATTTTACACATTAAACGTATATTAAGATAGTTACAGAGTGTAAAGTACAATGAGCGGATGGCTATTTAGCCATTTCTTCCAGACAACCCAAGTAAAGGAATTTACATGCAAAATATATACATACTAACACTTATACAAAATACAGATATACATAATACATAACTTTATTATAAATGAATAAATAAATATAAAAGAATAGTAATAATATAATTGTGTTTGCAGGCAAACGAAGACAAACCGATTATATCGACACGCATTATCAAAGATTTCAAAAGTTGTAATCAGATCTCGATGAAATTAAAATATGACCACATGATAAACATCGACTTTCGATTAAATTAAAAATAATCAAAATCGGTACACCAAGTAAAAAGTTATGCGGATTTTCGAGAGTTTCCCTCGATTTCTCTGAGATCCCATCATCAGATCCTGATTTCCTTTTCATGTTACCAAACTAGAGATATCTCCTTTCCAACAAAAAAAGAATTATCGAAATCGGTCCATAAACTAAGGAGTTATCCCCGAACATACATAAAAAAAACATATATACAGTCGAACTGAGTAACCTCCTCCTTTTTTTGAAGTCGGTTAAAAAAAACAATAATATATATCTATATCCATACAAATAAATAAAATTGGTGTGTCTGTTTGTAATATTTAAATAACCGCTTTTTACTAAGTGCATATGTACATATGTACATACTCGGTACATACATATACCAAAATTACATTTTTTACTATTTTTGTCTGTCTGTCTGTTTGTTCCGGTTAATCTCTGAACGGCTGGACCGGTTTCGACGGGACTTTCACTGGCAGATAGCTGATGTAATGTAATAAGGAGTAACTTAGTCTTCTTTTATTTCAGAAATTTATTTATTTTATAACTCTGCAAACCGAACAATAACATCTTTTTAAATTCCAGGCGGATTAAGTCGCGGGCACAGCTAGTACCCAATAAATTCTGATAGCAAAACATATTACCACAAAAACTCGTTCATGTCGTCTAGAGGTTAATATGGTAATCCTTTACAGTTAGTACATGACTTCGCGATCTCCTTCATACTGAAGCATCTCTTAGATATTAAAATTTATCTATTTAGTAAGTCGGAGCCTTTGGATTAAATTACTTATAATACAGTAGAGAAATCCGCCAACCTGCAGTGACCTATGCCCAACAGTGGGATGTTATAGGCTGAATTCAACAGTAAAGAAAGAATATGCAGAATCTGGCGATAGCACATAGACAGCCTTGACTTGAGCTTTAAGCGAAATCAGGAAACATGGTCGAATTGCGAAGGCAAAATATAAACCAGATAGAAAGCCTTTGTAGTCGCTCAAGCTTATTAAGTTGATAATTATGTTTGCAGAATTAATATATATATATATATATATATATATATATATATATATATTTATATAATGTCGATAGAACACATCACTCCAGCCTAACGCAGTCCACTGCTGGACATAGGCCTCCCCAATTTCGCGCCAGAAATTATGGCACGAACTCGTGTGTTTGCCCATACTCACCACGCTGGGCAGGCGGGTTGGTAACCGCAGGGCTGGCTTTGTCGCACCGAAGACGCTGCTGCCAGTTTTTGGCCTATGGATTTCAAACCCAGCAGTTGGATGGTTATGCCGTCATCGATCGGCTTCATACGTCCCAAGGTGGTAATGGGACTTTGTTATCCCTTAGTCGCCTCTTACGATACCCACCGGAATAGAGAGGGTGGCTATATTCTTTACTGCCGTAACCACACAGCGACGATAGTACAAGTACTTATATTATTATATTTGATTCAATTACAACTGTAAACAAAAACGTTAATGTATATAAGATGCATTGCGCTTACATCAGAACGTGCCTATTCATAGTAACATTACTGTGACAAATTGGATCAAATAACACAGGAAATGTATATCAATAGCTAATATATAACAGACATGACGTTAGTCTGCATAATGACGTCACGCATGCACCATGACCAGTAATTAACGACTGATTAACGCACAATTAGGCAAGTAATCATTGATAACAGATGTCGCTAGCCACGCTTAATTGACAATATTGTGCCGGCTCCTAATGATTTCCTATAGATAACATTTAAATAGGTTACGTTTATATAGCCAATTTCAAAAAAGATAGTAGTTGTAGTAGAGATATAATAATTGGAACGAAGTTCCTTACGGCCGGCTTGACATTTGGCTGAGCGAGCGAACTGAAAAAAATATGACACTAAAACCTTAAGAAAAATATATAACCGAAGTGACGTAATATCAGTCACACGACTGTATAATATGACGTTTGTAAAACTAAAATATTACTTGTAAATTTTTTTTTTAATTATTTATGTAATTTTATACTGTCGACAAAAAGAAAAACTTTTATGTACTTAATTAAAAACCAATCAACAAAATTAAAAAAAAAATCAAAAACTAGAATATATATATATATATATATATATATATATATATATATATATATATATATATATATATATATATATATATATATAAAATACAACACTTTTTTTTCAAATTGTGTTGCTTCTATACTATCCGAAGGAACTTCGTTCCTACCTGGTGTGCCATGACACCACGTAACTTTTTAACCGACTTCAAAAAAAAGGAGGTGGAGGAGGTGGGATCATTTTTATTAAAACTGTGGTAGGGCACAACAGGAAATGTTCTGCTCAAAATCTGGAGCCGCCCATTTGGTAAATTGTCTACTTCGACCTTATAGAAGATCACAGCTAAATAACACGCCTTTCAAGTAGTTTTGTCTTCTTGTGGTGAGTTAGGTGACCAGAGCTCCTGGGGGGATTGTGGGTATTTTCGGAAACTCGTTTGCGATGCTTCTGATGTTGCAGGCGTCTATAAGTGGCGGTAATAGCTTATCATCAGGTGAGCTATACGCATGTTTGCCGGCCTCGTTGTATAAAAAAAAATTAGCTAGCTATAGTATTCAAAAAGCGGATAAAAATATGTCGAGTGTTTTGTGTATGATTGTTATGTAGACATCAAGAAGAACAAGGAAGAACAACGAAAGGCTACCTATTACCTGTTGTTGTATGGCAGAAAAGTGCAAATAGTAACATGAAAATACAATGTAAAATTATTTTAATTACAACACAAATATTAATTGAATTACGGAAGGACATAACAGGAAATTTGGAGCAGCCCGACTGGGTAAGCAGAAACTGACTGAAACTGACGAAAGAAATAATACTGCTTTCAAGTAGTATGGTGTTCCTGTGATATGTAAGTAAGATAAGAGCAGTGTCGCGCAGTCCAGTCAATATGGCATGACGTCGATGCGTCGCACGATTTGTGAAAATCTTTAAAAGGAAAATTATGGCATTTACGATGTAGTTTCTTAGCTCGACTATCCCACACTTCGCCCACATGATGTCTGACGATAGTTACAATAACGCTCTCTTCGACATATATAATGACGTTTGTTAATCATCTTAAAACTCGAGACCAATAATAACCGCTTTGGTGTAGTGGTGTGAGTAGTCGCCTAAAACACTGACGGCATACGGGTTCGATTCCCACTCAGAATAGATGTTTGTATTTGAACAAATATATTTATATATATTATATATATTTTTTTCCGGTTTGGATGTCAGTTATTGTGAGTCTCCCCACCGTACCTCGGAGAGCACGTTAAACCGCCAGTTCCGGTTGTTATCATAAATACCCAATAGAGATATTACTCATAGTAGGCAACATATCCGCCAACCCGCAAAGGAGCAGTGTGGAAGCGAAAGAGGCCTATGCTCAGCAAAGGGATGTTACAGGCTTAATGTGACTAAAACTTGAGAACGGCTCGACCAACTTGTCTTATTTTGGTTTTGAAATATTTGTAGTAGTTTAAAAGGTAAGAAAATATGAATAAATTGACTAGCCCGTTGGCGCAGTTTGTAGTGACTCTGCTTTCTTCTCCGTTGGTTGTGGGTTCGATTCCCAAGTCTGGGTGTAATATTTATATTTATCTATATATGTACTATTTATATTTATGTTTATCAAAAATATATATATAACTATACCAGTCGGTACTGTGTGGCTACGGTACTAAAGAATATAGCCACCCCCTCTCTTCCCGTGGGCGTCGTAAGAGGTGACTAAGGGATAACACAGTTCCTCAGCTACAACCTTGGAACTTAAAAAGCCGACCGGTGGCGGGATAACGATCCAAATGCTGGCTTTGGAATTCACAGGCCAAAGACGGGCAGCAGCGTCTTCGGTGCGACAAAGCTAACCCTGCGGTCACTAACCCGCCTGCCCAGCGTGGTGACTATGGACAAAACACATGAGTTCACGTTATTTTTGGCGTAAACTTGTGGAGGCCTATGTCCAGCAGTGGACTGTATAGGCTGTAATGATGATATTATCCGACCGAATTTCGGCCATGGCGACCACTTCGACCCCTTACAGGGCTAGGCGCTGGTGCGCACGGAGATGGCTTATATAGCCGATTTTTGCAGTAAACTCCCTTGCACAAAGTGGGCAAGTGAGCTTACCGCTCTCATAGTTAAAGTGAATGGCGGCGAGTGGACGGTCCCTGAGCTCATCGCGCTTGGCGTCGAGGTCAGCTAGTCGCTGCTCCTCAAATTCACCAGTACGCTCCCTCACGATCTCGCGCCATTCCGGTCGCTGTGCTGCCAAACTCTCCCATCGAGAGGGCTCTATATTGCATCTTTTCATGTGACGTTTCAGAACATCTTTGTATCTGAGGAGTTGTCCACCATGCTTTCGCTGGCCTTCCTCCAGCTCAGAGTAAAAGATGCGCTTCGCCACTCTCTCCTCCGACATCCGTGATACATGACCGCACCACCGAAGTTGGCGACGCATCAAATATGCCTCAATGCCACCAACATTGGCCCGTCTTAGAACTTCGGTATTACGTACCCGATCGGACCATCTGATCTTCATGATGGTGCGCAGGCATTTTAGGTGGAATCGATCGAGAGTGCGTATATGACGACGATACACACACCAGGTCTCAGAAGAGTAGAGAAGGCTTGGCAGCACGATCGACATATAAACCGAGATTTTAGTAGCCAGCTTAAGGTCATGCGAGCAGAAGACCTTGGAACACAGCTTTCCAAATGTTGCAGCTGCAGCACTTATCCTGCTGTTGATCTCGGCATCAAGGTCACAATTAGCTGTTATAGTGTTCCCCAGATAACGAAATTTATCGACCTGTTTCAGCACGTCCTCACCAAGCTTAATGGTCAGTGTCTCCCAACCATGGATGTCTAGAGACATTACTTCCGTCTTTTTTACATTGATCTTTAGGCCGAATTTGCAACATGCTTGGTGGAAAGCGGACATCAGCTGTTGCAGGCCGTCTGGGGATTCTGCCAAAAAGCACAGGTCATCAGCGTACATGATCTCTGTGATCAATGCATAAGAGACTTTGGTGCGTGCCTTAAGTCTAGCTAAGTTGAAAATACTGCCATCAGTGCGAAAGCGAATGCGAACTCCTTCAGAAACAGCTTGTAGGATCTCCTTGACTACTACTGCAAAGTATAGGGCGAACAGTGTGGGTGCTAGGACACACCCTTGCTTTACCCCACAAGTAACGGGGAAAAAGTCGGACTGTTCGCCGTCTACGGAGACGCAGCACTGCATATTGTCATGCAGGAGTCGCAGAAGTCTCACAAACTTCTCTGTGCATCCTAGCTTTCCCAGTACTATCCAGAGGGCTTCGCGAGGCACACTGTCGAATGCATTCTCCAAGTCAACAAAGCAGAGATACAGCTGACGTCCCTGTTCTCTGCTTTTCTCCTGAAGTTGACGCACCGAGAAAATAGCTTCACATGTGCCTCGGTTAGGTCGGAAGCCAAACTGGGTTTCAGGCAGGATCCTTTCTGATAAGTCCCTTAGGCGGTTCAATAGAACTCTGGCAAAGACCTTCCCAGGAGCAGATAATAGTGAAATACCGCGATATGAACTACAGTCAGAACGATCGCCCCGGTTCTTGTAAAGGGCACTAATACGAGACAATTTGAAATCGTCTGGGACTCGCTCCTCCGCCCACATTCGGACAAACAGTTTCCAAAGAGACGTGTGCAAATCCTTACCGCCGTACTTCAACAGCTCGCTTGGTATATGGTCAATGCCAGCTGCCCGCTTATTTTTCTGCTGTCTGATGGCGGTGACAACCTCGTCGAACGTCAGTGGCTCATCTAGCTCGATAGATAATGGAAGTTGAGGCATTAAGCTGATGTTTCGCAGATCCGCTGATCGATCCACGTTGAACAGAGTGTTAAAGTGTTCAGCCCAGCGTTTTAATACTTCCTCCTTGCTAGTGAGGAGGTGTGAACTGTCTAAAGACCTCAGAGGTACTTTTGCTCGGCAGGAAATACCAAGCAGCTTTCGGAATTCGCAGTAAAACTCCCGAAGCTGATTAGTGTCAGCAAGCCACTGCATTTGACAAGCTTTGTCACGCCACCACTCATCTTTTATCTGACGAGACAGCTTGCGCAATTCTTGGTCACTCGCTTTGACCGCCGCAATGTTTCCGCCTCTTCTACTGTGCTGTCGCAAGAGTTCCCGATGTTTGTCAAGTGCTGCCCGGAGAGCCTCATTGTTGTCATCGAACCAATCTTCGCTACGCCGGTCTTTGGTGCCCAATGTAGCTAACGCGGTTTCCATAATATGACTAGACATAGCTCCCCAAGCAGCACTGACATCATCCGTCTCATTAGCAGGCAACAGATTTCCCGATAAGGCTTCGGCATATTGTTTTCTAGCCTCGCAGCACTTTAGCCTATCCACGTTCAAACACACAGGCTTTTTCTCAATGGATCTACGAGGCCGGCGGAGGCGGAGTCTTAGCTTGGTGACAATGAGTCGATGGTCAGTCCAACAGTGCGCACCTCTCATAACACGGGTGACTTGTACTTGACTGATATCTCGTTGCCGTATGATGGCGTAGTCTATCAAATGCCAGTGTTTAGACCGCGGGTGCATCCAGGTTGTCTTGTGCTTAGCGGCAAGCCGAAACATAGTGTTCGATATCGCAAGGTCGTATTGAGCACATAGACTGAGCAGCAACTGACCATTGCTGTTCATGTTGCCGACTCCATGTCTGCCCAGAACTCCAGGCCAAGCCTCATAGTCTCGGCCAACTCTGGCATTGAAATCGCCTAGCAGCAATATCTGCTCTTCGCTGTTGATGTTGTTAAGGCATTGAGATAATTCCTCATAGAATTTGTCCTTGATGTCATCAGACTTGTCCAGCGTTGGTGCATAAACACTGATGACATTAAGGTAGTTGTCCGAGTCCAGGTGAAGGCGCAGCGTGGTAACGCGGTCCGTGATGTGCACAGGACATTCATGAAGTCGCTTTGTTAATTGAGTTTTGATGGCAAATCCTACCCCAGACCTACGAGGTTCAGATGAAGGGGTACCCTTCCAGAAGAAAGTGTAACCACCTCCAACCTCCACCAGCTCTCCTTCATCAGCGAGATGTGTTTCGCTGAGTGCAGCCACATCGACATTATAACGAAGAAGTTCACGAGCTACTATAGCGGTTTTGCGTTCGGGCAGGCGTTGCCATCTCGGTCAATGAGCGTTCTTACATTCCACGCGCCAAATATCATGGTAGGCGGTTTCATGATTGTTTTACTCTTTCTGTTACGTCGACCACGAATTAGATTGATGCAGTGGCAGCCGCGGTTACTACCACTTTCCGGGTTGGGACGAGCCTTTTTTAGGGCACCTTTTCTAGCCCCCTCCTCGGCTGAGCGAGGAGAGCAGTGCCTCCCTAAATAGGGCTGCTCTGTCACCCCAGGTGCTGCGGAGTTCGCATTGTCGTCCCATACTTGCAATGCGAAGGCGACCAGGACGTGTATTCACGCCCCTGGGGCCGCCTATGTGTAGGTATCAGACAAAGCCCGGCTCGCATCCCGCCGGACCTCTCTACCTCAACCCATCGCCATAGGACTTAGCGTACACGGAGTCCATGAATCGGAAGCAGTCAACTGCGCAGGATATATTAAGGTGCGCAAGCGTTTGCGCATACGCAGGCGCACACACTCGTCCTCCCCCTCCCTAATTCAGTGGAACGGTGAACCGATACGACTGTGGAAGAGGTCGGATGATGTGTCTGGCCGACGGTAACTGTACGCCCTCTGCCGTCGCCCTAGGCCATCCACCTTGCCTTGCTGAATCGCCGAGTGTACCAAACCCCTTCGCAATATCTTCATTGGGTTGCCACCCTCGCCGAAGCAGACTTTCAATGGGGATACTACTGTCTCGACGGGAGGGGGCCAGAGACAGTAGCAGCTCGGGAAGCCGGGGTCGCATACCCGTATACCACAATACAACTTTCGACAGAAGTTGCAGTGGTACCCCTGACTGAAATGATGATGATGATAATGATATACGAGTCGGCTGTTACGTATTACACAAGCATTAAGTTGCTTACTTTAGGAACAGATGACCATGTGTGTATGTTGTAAATATTTATTGATTTATTTAATTGCAAGGGAAGTGTGAAAGCATCAATTTTAACTTTTTAATCATTTTCATCTCATCATTCAGTCAATCATTTCAGCATCAATTTTTTTTTAATAACTGTTCGTAAACGTCAAACAACATTCAGTATAAATGACATTAAATATTTGACTACAAACAAATGAAGCACAATTGATCAATTCATTTATTTTCATTGAGATTATGTAAAAGTACTGCCATTTACTGTTTTTTATAGTCTGATTAGTGAACTAAATGAAAATGTATGTGTGATTTTTCACAGAGAATGCTATTGCGTATATTTTCTTGTGTTTTTACTAATTTTTAGTTATTCAACTTTCACATTAGTTAGTTTAGCGGCGCTAAAAAAAACTTCACCGGGTCGGCTAGTGTTAAATATAAAAGTTCTTAAAAACATTTTTTTAAGTGATTTCATATCATATGAAAATTGTTAGTAAATTATACAATCAATTGAATTAAATACAAATAGTGATAAAATTGTCAAATATATAAATAAAGACAAAAAAAAGAAAGTAGATTTTTTTTTCACTTACTTCAAATAAAAAAATAAAATAAAACATAAGTGCAGTAATTTAAAACGGCTGCAATCCAGTCAAGTACCTATTGAAGTACAATTATTACAAAAAAATATACCGCGTATTTATCTATACCTACCGGCTGTTACCTAAAACACAGGCATTAATTTAGCTACCTCTGAAAGAGACGACCTATGTTAAAATATATTTAATTCTAATAGTGTGAGATTATAATTAGGATACTTTATTATGACGTTACTGAAATGAAATTACTACGATCATGGCATCTCGCTGGATCTACCAGCGAGATGCCTCACATCAAAGGGAGACATTAAAGGAATATCTTAGGCACAGTCATCCATTCTTGTGAATATTTATATACCATCGGTTAAGACTCTTTGTACAATGATATAAAGTAAACAGTTATTGAGAGATTTATGGATTTAATAAAGATTAAAATAATCTCTTTATTTAATATTTAAACTATTGAGATTGACAGTAATTTTTATAGGTATATTGTCAGTCGCTTTTATATAAATTATGTATTTTTACAGCTGTATAAAAATAAACAAAACTCTTATTCGGATTACGTTGTGTTTATTTGTCGTTAGATGTTACGGGGATGTTTGTGTGTTCATCGGGTGATACGCATATTATTTATATTACATAAATACTTATATATATTTATGTCTGATTGTACTTTACTGTATAAATCATCAATAGTTCTTGGATTATCGTTTAACAAAAATGATAGTAGCAATAATGGAGATGATAATGCATTATATACACTTTTAGCTATTTTCTAATATGTCCACTTTAATTACATTACACTAGCCTGTGTAACGGAAGACATGGCACAGTGGAGGACGTGCAATATAAAAATGGATACACCGAAGTTGTGGGCCAGTTCTCGATTAGCAGTTTTGTCGACAAGTTGAGTTGATCTGAGTTGTCTTTAGCTGCTAAATATATTTAATCTTCATAAAAAAAAGTTTTACTTTACACATGTGACATGTACGAGTATGTATTAATAACAAGCCAGTGCTAACAAGTGATTAAAATAATATTTCTCTTATTTTCATTTATGTTAAGTAAAATAATTTATGTAGAGATATATACTTACTTAAAATATTATTATTCTTTTTTTGCTTCCTTAAGTTGACAGAGAAAGATTAATCATAAGTAGGTAATAGGGATACCTACTTTATTTTAACATCGCTCTGTAAAATTTTCTTTTACACATAAAACGTTATGTATATAATGTATGTACAAATTTTGTATATAGAAAATTATAACATCTATTTTCATAACGTTAAATATTCTCAACGCGATTTTCAAGGTATAAAGCGACCTCTTGACATTCCCAAAATATTGTAACACAAGCGTATGAACAAGGTGCCCTTAATTAAATTTTAGCTTAAGCAGTTAAATGCCGTCGCTGCTTAGCAATGGCGAAGGAGCAATGTCAACAATTTTCGCAAAGACATTCCGCGAACGCCTCGCCCCGCTACGCTTTGATAACTCTTTAGAATAACTCAACTTTTTCTTAGACATCCGTGAGATCAGAGCTGTTAAATACCACTTTAAAGAAAAATATGCAGTGCCTTTTTTGTATAAATGCTTGTTATTCTACCTTTAAAACAAGCGTCTATCTCTATACTTATGTATAATAAAATTGTAACAAGGTAACTGTAAGTTCTCTACGTTGAAGATATTTTGATATTTTGTTTTGGAAAGCTATCTACAAAAGGTAGATAGGGAATTTAAAACTGCAATATTTAAAATTACATTATACAATTAATTATAATATTTCAAATGGATCGCTAAATAATGTTGTGACAGTACTCGTAGATGCATAATAGTTTGTTATAACGTACTTATATTCAATGTTGAAGTAGTTTAAAACATTATATTGCTGGATTGGTATTTATTATTTCGTAAAAAGTTAAAATTTACATAAAAAAATAAAGAATATAATATAACCTCATTTATTAAAAATAGTAATTTTATTTGCTTAATATTATTTTTTTTATGTTAAGCGGCATAAAATATACCATTGCCTGACCACTATTTTCTTATTGAAAAAAAGAAAAAGAAAAAGGACGCGTCGGAAGACTGGAAAAATGGAGCCGAGGAAGAAAGACGTGAACCTGAAAAGAATTGAATTGAAAAAACATTGTTTCAATTACATATAAGAGTAATTCATTTATTAATTTGGGGTTTTATTTGCTATTTATTAAGTATATATTCACTTTGAATTTATAAATAATGTAGGGACCTATCCATACAAGTAGGTACTGGCCTCATTATAATTTAATCTCAAACGCTTATATTTCGCATACTTAATTAAAACGCATATAAGTCGAATAATTGCATCGATATAAGCGCTGCCACAAACTCTTTCTCTTGTTATACCTATTACCTCCGAATAATCTACCCGCGTTTTATTTACTTTTTCGCTTAAGACATCCACCACGCTTTTCTTGCTTTGGTGGAATTTTGGTGGAATTATTGAGTAAATTTTCTTTTATTATTAACGTACGAAGAACTTCTAACAGTTCTTTCGCAAATAAAAACAATGTTAAATTCTTACCCGTTGTGTACTTTAACAGAAGATACGCATCCTGAACCGCTTACTGACGCACATTTTATTATGTCAACTCCGCTTACATTTTTACCAGCTATCATAGAATGGAAAAGGGACTTAGTTTATAAAGTATAAAACTATTACTCGACCAAATGGTACAGTCATACTGGAATAAATGGCATTTAGAATATTAACGTAATTCACAAATGCATTAAAAATGATGTGATAAAAAGAAAACGTTCGAATGGACAGTAATGATTATTCATAAAGATGATATTCCACAATTGCGATGGCCGATGGCAGTAATAGTGAAAGTTTATCCTGGTTCAAATAACAATATTAGAATCGCGTTTGTAAAAACTGTTACACGTCTTGTTAAAGGTCCCTTCAGTAAAATTAAGTCCGTTACCTTCGCAATAATTGCAAATCCCGCTTTATAATTAATTATAAGTCAATAGAATAACGCATATCGCAAATTATCCTTAAATTTAATTTCACTCTTTTTCAATTTTGAGAAAATTAATTTTCTCAACGCGGTGGAGAATGTTGGCGCTAACGTATAGTTTTTTGTTTTTATTATCTATTATTAGAAACGCATATACATCCCATATCTTCTTCTCTCCTGTACCTTATTACGAGAGAAGAAAAGGACAACGCGTCGTCGTGAACTATTGAAGGTCAGTGTGTATGTTGAGAGATATGTGACAAAAGACTCCACGCGCGAGGGGAATGCCTCCCGCTTAATTGTGTAACAAACCGCTGTAAAAGTGAAAAATCAAAAAAATCGCGAGTGAGAACTCCTGGTAGAAAAGGTTTTCCGCCGGGTTTGAAAAAATCTTTCCGAAGAACAAAGACCACGAAACGATTTTTATATAATCCTTCACCTTCCTAACATTTTAATTCCACTCCCAAGCATTATACTGGTCACTCAGATAAGTGAAATTAAAAAATTACCAAGAATTTTGAGGGATTTGTAAAGTTCTTTAGGAGATACCAATGGTTATAGGCGTCTTTATGACGATTCAAAAGTATTTAAAAAGCCTACTTAAACAAAGTCATTTTTGACGTTTATTTTGTAGTTAGGAAGGTATAAAAGGTCTCTTACACTAAAGTTAATTGAGTTTTAAATGTCAATCAGAATGAAAGGGCACTGAAATACAAAAGGCCAAGTAAAAGTACACACACAAACAATGCTAGCTATAATTAATAAATAGAACGTGCATAAATAATTGTATTTATTATAATTATGAATTTAGTGTTATATTAGCTATTTTATAGATGGATATAATTTTTGAAGCATAATAAATATTAAACACGTAAAATTTTGAATTTATAAAAAATTCTGTTAAAATGTTATATTTTAATATAGTTTTATGAGATGACTAGACGAGTATTTCAGTTTAAATTTAAAATAAAATATAATAATATGAGCGTAGCAACACGTAGTGACAGCATTAAAATCTTATATTAAATTGTTTGTACAAAACGTTCAATCTATCAAAGTCAGTCTGAAAATAAATTTTAAATCGACATCAATGTTAACAAATTACTTGATGAAGAGTCCATAGTGATACTTCAGGTTTCCCCGCCCACCTGCCACGTTTTGCGCCAAGAGGCGTGGTCTGTTGTGGGCGGGTCTTGTTTAATAGGCGGAGGACACGCCCATTGCCGCGCCACGCCCATTCGGTGATGTCTCAGTTCCATGCGACACGTCGCATCGAATGAATCTCTCGAGGACGTCACGGTTGACTGTATAACAACCGCTACAAAACTTTCACCTTAAAATTATAAAGAAAATTATGTTTTATTGCAAATCGTTAATTTTTTTTAATTACTTAACGTAAAATTACCATATAGCTGTATCTTTTTCTTTTAAGCGCTTTATTAGACAGAGAAAAAAAATCAATAAATGTAACCGTCACTTAGTAAAACAAATATTTTGCTTACGTTATCTTAGATGTTTATAATTCTTAGTAGATTTTTTATTACATAATTGAGTCAAGTAGTGATATATTGTATATACTTTCTAAATATATGATTAGAGTGCAAACATTATTTCCGAGAGATTTTAACAAAAATACTGAATAACCGTTTATTTAACGTAGGTATTATAGATAACTGATGCGAAACTCTAGGTTATATTTTTATGAACTGAAACGATGGCACCCATAATAGCACTGGAGTGGTATAAAAATACGATATTCTTTATTTAAATAAAATGCTAAGCTGAGCATAAACGGTAGAGACTCTCGGAGCAAATGTAGGATTATTCAGATTGTAGCGCGTCCTACGACTCATTTCCATAATTATTATTTCATTTAACTTTTACACTTTCTTCTAAGTACTAGATAACAAAAGAGGAATTTATATGAATAGGTTTTTGTTATTTTTTTGAGTAATATTTGTTTATTAGTTTCTTGCTGTGGCCCGTGAGTTCACACACGTTAAATAATTAATTCAGCTCGAACCAGTACTTCCTGAGATCAGTGCGCTTAACCAAACTAACAATCTTTTCAGCTTTATAATATTAGTATGGCTTCAGTAGTTTTGTAGTTTTAGTACTTTAGTGTGGTATTAGAATTAAAGTAATTATAGGCTGTCTAGATCAAATCGTAACTAGGCGATAAGATTTTAAAATTGCCTTTATGTAATATTCTTTTAAGTACCTTTTCTATACCGATATGCTATAAAGAATACAATTATTTTTAATATTAAGTAACGCATAAATCACTCACTTTATCGTATTTTATTAAATTACTAGCCGGATAGATTTCGTTATGTCAAAAGTTAATAGCAAAATATTGTTTGTTTTTTTTTTTGAAGAATTAAAACCTTAGGTCTTAAGGAACATACGAAAAAAAAATTGGTCGAGCCATTTTCGAGCTATGCACTTAGCAGCATTCATTTTTATTTATATAGATTAAGTATTGTATTAAAAAATATTTTTATCCTACATACGAAAGATCTCGTGCCGTATTATGACTGAATTAGATACTTTTAAAACGAACGTATGATGACACTGAATAAACACATTTACACTTGCGTCGGGAATGCATTGATTTTTTATGTTAGTTGACACATTTTTTTATTACTATTACTATAGGATACAACGATTAGACACACAAAAATGCCCCAAAATCTTAAGTCCTGCCAGTATGTTTTGGCTACAAAAAACTCCGGCAAAATCTATTTAAATTCAACTGCATTTTTACTGAGATGGCGTTTAAAGGCAGCACCACAAAGTTTTCTAGCGCGAAATCTGTTTAAAATTCAACTCATGGTATGCTTAAACAAATTCTTAAGGTAGCGTCCATGTCTCAACAGAAATTCTAAAATATTTAACCATCCAAAGTGTAGAAGTGTTGTGTTTTCGATCGAATACAATTTTTTTTAATAAATTAATAACTTGTACTCTAATGTAAATAACAGCAGTGTGAGGAAGTCCACATATCGGAAGAAATTCTGAGTTAGTTGATAAACGGTCTGAAGTAGTGTCGCGGGTTTAACTCGAGCTGTCAAAATTTTTCTTGAACTCAAATTTTGTGTGCATATTATAGGGTAGGTCTGAGAATCGGCCAACATCTATTTTTCATAACCCTAAGGATGAGGGTTGTCTACACCTAACTTTTTTTTGGACAATTTTTTTTATTTTTGGAACAAAGTTCCTTACTGCCGGCTTGACATTTGGCAGGGCGACCGAACTAAAAAAAAGGTGATACTAAAACCGTAAAAAAATATATAACGGAAGTGACGTAATAACAGTCACACGACTGTATAATATGATGTTTGTAACACTAAAATATTACTAGTAAACTTTTTTTAAAATTATTTATGTAATTTTATACTGTCGACAAAAATAAATAAAGACACACGTTTTCTTATTTCACAACTATTAAAGTTTGAATTATTATTATTATTATTTTGTTTGATTTATGTTATTTTACGGTATTTATTATTTTCTAAAATACTAAATTTCCTAAATACTTTTATGTTCTTAATTAAACACCAGTCAACAAAATTTAAAAAAAAAATCAAGAACTAGAAAATATATATAAAATTCAAGATTTTTTTTTAATTGTGTTGCTTCTATACTATCCGAAGGAATTTCGTTCCGACCTGGTGTCCCATGACACCACATATTTTTTTTATATTTTTATAATGTGGCATTAAAAAATAAATACAACCTTAAATTTTCAACCTTCTATCACCAACCCGTTTTTATAAATACAAATTTTAGTAATTTCATCATTTTTAATCACGCTCGATAGGCATAGAAAAATGAAAACAACCCAAATTTTCACGTTTCTCATGTCTCATGTCCTTTTAGTAATTTAATCATTTTTCATCCAGCTAGATAAATTATAAATTATAACTTGGTAAGTTATCCCCGCCAGTTGAGCATAACATTTAATTGAAACTTTTTACATTGTAACATTCTGTCAATATCATTTTGTCACCCGTCATAGCAAATGAAAAAAATCTTAAAAAATTGTATTTCACGTTCATTGTTTGTCATTCCATGTTCAACATACGCTAATGAGATCAACGCTTGCTTAAAATCATCGCCATTGTGGCGTAATGTTGAAAAAATACAGTTGAAAATAAATATTTGCGTTCAAATGATACAAGATCCATCCGCTGAAACGTTTTCAAAACAACTCTTAGATATCAACGATGTAAAAGTTCGACGAGTGGGTAAACCATTCAGTTTGTTTATCTCTAAGATAGCTAAAGATAGCAGTAGCTAAAGATGGGCTAACATAAAATATTGTTCACGCTATAGCATTAAGAGATTGATATTGTTTGTTAGTGTTACTATCGTAATTAATTAATGATATATATAGTTTTAAGAAAAAAATTGAAAAGTTTGGTGTTTTATTATTTTTATATTCCCTCATCGGTAACAGCGCTCCATGCCCCTTTCACTCATATATCACATCCTTACACACTTACAATAAGTTAGTTATTTTTTTTTATACACTAAAATTCCGTAGAAATAATTTATATGGCAAAACAACGTTGGCCGGGTCAGCTAGTATATATATATTAAAATTATGCAATATAAAAACTTACAGGCTTTTAATTTTAATGTTACTTATATATTTTATACTTTAACTATTACCTCCCATAGTAGACTTAACCGTTATAATATTTTGAAACTAGAACTGGTTTTAAGAGTGCCGTTTTCACACAAACAAAAGGTATTTTACACCAGAAAGTAAAGACTATATGTAACAAAAATATGAAATTCACGGAGAATTGAAGCTTATGACAAAGTAAGGGTATCCTTATCAACCGAAATTATATCCAGTACTTAGCTTAAAATTTAAAATAAAAAATAGTAAATTACAATTATATTATTAGTATAAAAATTAATTAAAAAAAAAAAAAACAATCAAGTAATCCTTTCATGATATCATGTTTTTCGTGCATTGTAATAAAGTTCACCGTCCCGATATTCTACAGTTTAATTAAGAACTTTTCTATTCTATTAAATTTATCAGTAAAAAGTCTGAAGATAGCAATCGGCGCTCGTATTTCACGTTTAATCTTCAATGATTAATTAAGAAGCTGCCGAGGGCCGCGAGACCGCGTATACATCATAATATTGTCTTGACTGCATTTCATTACAATACTGGGAAGTATCCAGTAAAAAAATACTAAATTGGAATATTTATATTTGTTCAAAATGTGTATATTTTATTTTATGTGATCAAATTACATTATAACATAACAACTTTAATAATAATTAATTTCAAGATTTTAATGAAGTTTTTTTTTCAAGAAACCTCATAAAATGGACAAGGAATTAATTGAGGTAATAATATATATTGTGGGTTTGATAAATGTTTAGTAAATCAAATAGATACAAATAATGATAAATATTTTTTTTTCTAAAAATTGAAGTAAAGGTCTTTAAAAAGAAACAGAAAAACTTATAATAACTTAAATTTACATTCATGTAATTGTGTCTCTGTGATGAATTAATAATATTAAAAAAATTAGGAGTATGATATTCCTATCTTGCTTATTAGAAATATTATTAATAAAATTAAATTGCTCGTCGTTTATAAATACAAATCCGTAATATAATAATCCGTACTTTTAATATTAAATTTTATATCGTTTAATCTTTCTAATAATGTATATAAATAAATAATTTAAACAAAATCAAAACAGATTCCGGCCCTTGATGAAAAATTAGCAAAAGTAATTCATTAACCGCTTACAAAGATCCTAAGTTCCTTATTTCGAGCGGGCTCCGTTCAAAGTATTTTTTAATTCCGCCGCATTACCATTGTCTGCCGTGATTTATGGGACGCTGTACGCAAATAGACCGAGATAATGGCCTTTTCACACCTTAATTAAAAATGCTGCTTAATTGATGAGAAAACGTGCTTAAGAATCCTTGTAATTTCAGAAATACTTTTTAGTTGATATTGTTTCTGTCAAGGCTTATTTAATAAAAAAATACTTATAATAAATTTAGCAAAAGCGATCAAGTGTGTTTACAAACTTACGTCACTTCTGGTATACGATAAGAGACAATACATTTTATTGAGGTGAGATTTGAATCGTTGAGGCTATTTTTAAGTAACTTAGAAGTAGCTTTTCATGTACCAAAAGATACCAAAATATTCGATTAAGTTCTAGAGTTGCAGAATTGAAAAGCAAGCGTTATTTAGAAATTATCACCTACCACATCCTCGTAAACCCGAGGTGCTGTTTATGTGAAGCGATATAAGGTCGGTCCAGACCCATCTTATTCACTTTTATCTCAACAGTGTCTGGTCTAAATTTACGATTTTAAAGTGAAAAGTTCATACTCATTTTTTACGTTAAAATATCAGATTGTTGTATGTATGATCTCGTCTTAAAAATATTTTATATTTCTTTCAAATATATTATACTAAAATATATTATTTTTTTATTTATAATTTCGTAATTATTTCAGATATACATTTTAATTACAAGTCAGTGTATACTTGATTTTTTTATGAACGTTATGGTATTTCATATACATTTACCATTTTTTTTTTGTTGCTTCCACTGCTAACACGAGGGCTAGTGATTTTTTTCCCAGAGAATCAGGATAACGATTCAACGGGAAAATGCTGCCTGCATTTTGGCACCATTCCACGTGGACATGATTTATACTGCAACTATCTGTAAATATTTAGTTCTTAAGTTGCGAATTATATTTTATTATTTTACATTTTCAAATACTATTGTATAATTTCGCAATAAATGTTAATTTTCCCTTAACATTTATACATATAATCATATCAACATAAACATACAAGTGAAACATTAATGTGTAAGAAATGATAATTTAACCACGCCGATAAAATTACGATGATATATTTTATATGTGATGTTATAAATACGCATTAAGTAATAGTAGTAATAACAATAATGAAATATAAAACATTTGTAAACCACACGAATATTATATTTATATATGTATCTATATTATATATGTATATTGACATAAATATGTTCGCATAATAGTCTAAGATCTGAACTAGATAAATTATCTACACCATCTGAATAAAAATTAAATAATTGTCTTCTTTAGAATGTTAAAGATAAATCGCGATAAGGTTGTCTGGAAAATTCCTGGCCAGGCAATATTATATTCGCCAACCGCAAGACCAGACTTTTAGCAGGCTTTCCTATGTGATATTGTTGGCAATAAAACAATGCTCATTTTGATGTAAAATATACTTATTAAACATGTGGTGAAAGTATCTAGTAGCAATATATAATTATTAATATACCTGCTTATACCTGCCAACCCAGTATTTATACCTATTATAGACAACCCAACGTTTGCATTTTCTACAGGCTTCATACGTTCGGTAGGTATTAAATTTATTCCTTAAACTCGTAGATACATTTTCAAATAAAATAAATTTTTCAATTTTGACGCCGCGTTGGCGCAACGGTTACAGCCATGGATTGTACCTGTTGCGCTGGCGGTTGCGGGTTCGATCCCCGCACATGACAAACATTAGTATTGGCCATACAGGTGTTTGCCGTGGTCTGGGTGTTTGTGCAGTCCTTGTGGGTCTCCCCACCGTGCCTCGGAGAGCACGTTAAGCAGTCGGTCCCGGTTGTTATCATGTACACCTGATAGCGATCGTTACTCATAGTAGGGAATATATCCGCCAACCCGCATTGGAGCAGCGTGGTGGATTAAGCTCTGATCCTTCTTCTACATGGGGAAAGAGGCCTATGCCCAGTAGTGGGATATTACAGGCTGAAGCGATTTCAATTTTGAATTAATTTTAGCCTGGTCAGGATTTTTCCTTTAACTCTTTTGTGATTATTTTTTTTTAAATACAAAAATAGATGTAAAATAATTTTCATCCAATAAGCAGATGGATGAAGTTCGTCGCTTATTCGGATCTCCTACTTTAATATAATTTGTTTAATCGTAAATGGATTATAAAAACTTCGTTGTTAAGGTTTCAATGTGCTTAAGAACATAGTTTATTTGAACAATTGCAAAACGCAAAATTTACTGGGCCGATTTTAACATTTTTTTCTTCACAAAGAATATCTTTTTGCATCTTTGCTCTGTCTGTCTTTGCTCTATCTGTTTTGCAAATTTTATTTTTAAAGATGTATGTTATGTAATATGCACAATAAAGTATATTTCTTCTTCTTCTTCTTTTTTAAAAATATCGAGGCTAACATATCTAGTGACTATTTAAATAATATTCACTAGTAAAAACATTCCTTATATTACCAAAACTTGATGCACAATCGAAATAATATCTTAAAACATACTAGTTTTTTTCTTTCTTTTAAATGTAAGTTCTATTCGTGTGATGGTTAACATCTCGACTATACGTAGAAACATCTCAGTTTCATATTCGACATTAATTGCCGGCGCAGGCTTTTCAGTCCTATCGACAAACATAGTTTAGTAAACAGCACTCGAGCTGTGTTCGTTCCTGCATTCTAATTGTCGCATTCAAAGTGGACCGCCGATTTGCCGCCGGTTGCCGTCACAAGCGCCCTCTGAAAACTCTAATTACGATAAATGATGTTTATAATTAAAATAACACTCGTGATTCTTGAGCCAAGAATCAAAGCGACAGAATAGCTGATGCATAAACAAGCCACTTCACTTTGTGCTATTTTGCTGTGCGCCTGCATATCTCTTGGGGAATTTAGGGTTGGATTTTTAATTAATATATCTTTTTTGATATTATATTTTTACAGGCTTCTTAGACGATACAGACGTTTGTAAGGGAAACGGTATTTCCACTTCTTTTAGATATTATATTAGTCTTGTGATAAAATAATCCATTTTATAAATAAATAAATATATACGTTTAATACGACTTTTTTCAAATCCCAAAAAAACCTAACTAATCTTAAATGTTTTAAACAATGTAGTAAAGTGTATTAAGCTCGGGTTTTTACAAATAACAGTAATACTTGTACATCAAGGCGCATATCAAGTGATCAGTGAGTACAGACAGGCACTAGGCGGCCGGGGCGCGCCGAGACACGCACGGCTTAGCACGGGGCATCTAGCTGGGGCACTGAGAATACTAATTAAGGGTTGAGCCGTACAATGATACCAGTGGAATTAGTGGGTTTTATTTAGTACTCCTGTATGAGGGTTGCTCTAGACAACACTTGTACTTGTAACTCATATCAAATAAGATACAAATAGTAAAAAAATGTGTAATGTTCTCAATCGACGGTATATTTTTTAATGAATAATACTAAATATTTTTTACTGCTCGAACCAATTTGTATGATTCTTTTTGAAGTTGTGCTTCTTTTGGCGCGTTAGGGAAAAATTATGATAGTAAATTTTTAGGATGCGCGCGCACACCGTCACTAAAAAAACGACACCCTGAAGTTACCTAGTCAACAAAGAAAAATTGACAACGTGAAGTTAGCAAGCCAATGAAGTATAACTTCTTACGTGCGTACATAAGTATACGCTTCAGCCTGTAATATCCCACTGCTGGGCTCACCCCTTTCTCCATGTAGGAGAAGGATCGGAGCTTAATTGAACAAGCTACACCACTGTGCATTCATAATTTCTTTGTATTGTAAAAATAAATCTGTTATTGTATCTTATTGTAATTATTTCATTTGTATTTATACGAATTGTGCGAGATAGTCTTCTCAGCCGATTTCAAATGCATATTAATGATGGTTTGCTGTGTAATCTGTGTCTAGACCTCGCTTCTGGAAGCGATTTCCATGACACGACATGGCCACTCCAATGATAATAATTGATATCAAATCGCTTAATGACTTCAATGTATACTCATTGTATATAAGCACTAGCTTTTTGACTTCGCCACTTTGACTACATTACTTTAGCAGTTCCGGTATCTCCGTTAAAATAAATGCTATATTGATGTTACTTGCGATAACTGTAAGTGAACGGACGATTATTACTCATAATAATTAAAAGTATAAAATATTTATCATAATATTTTTTTACGTTCACATCTGCGGAGCTTAATTAATACAGTACTTACTTTTATTCTGAATTCTAAAGACGTAGAAAACCGAGTGCTAAGCTTATTCCTTACAATATTACTGAGTAGAAAATAATAAATTCTTACTAATTTAAATTAAAATTTCATTAATATCAATATATCTATTTATATAAATAAAAATGAATGTTTCTAAGCACATAACTCGCGAATGGTACGAACAATTCAGATAATTTATTTTTTATATGTTCCTTAAAGCCCACGGAAGGTTTTAATAATTAAAAAAAAAATACTTTTTGGCAGAACGAGTCCGGGCAGCTAGTAGGTAATTAATAAAAGTAACAAAATTATCTATAAGTACACATCTACTGCATACTGCTTATTGAATTAAAATATTATAAAAGTACACGATAATACCAAATCTAAAAATATTTTACGTTGCACCAGAATTACTTAACCGCCATAATAATAATTAACAATATTTAAATTTTAATTTTAGTCTGTCATAAAGGTCACTAAGCACTTATTAAAAAAATATTCTTTTATTGTTTTAGAATATATGAATAGCTCTAATTTCAGCTCCAATTCTTCTCCTATATTGAGAAAGAGGCCTATGCCCAGCAGTGGGATGTTACAAACTGAATTGATCGATCGATATCGAAATTTTTTTTCATGAAAAATTAAAAAAGACATTTTATTAACATAAATTATGTTTAAAATATTGATTAAATGTCTCATATTTTTTTAAATTAAATACTACAAACCTGCGCCGCGTTGTAACGATTGGCTCTGATCGAGAGGACTCGAGTAGCTATTCATTTGGACTACACTTTTATCGTTGTAAAAATCAGCTTTATCAGATTATCATCATTCATCATTCATCATCGTCATATTTTAGCCTATCACAGTCCACTGCTAGACATAGGCCTCCACTCATGTGTTTTGTCCATAGTCACCACGCTGGGCAGGCGGGTTGGTGACTTCGGCCTGTGTATTTCAAAATCAGCGGTTTGATGGTTATCCCGTTTTTTATCCCAGCTTTTTAAGTTCCAAGGTGGTAGTGTAACTATGTTATCCCTTAGTCGTGTCTTACGACATCCACGGGAAGAGAAGGGGTGGTTATATTCGTAATGAAAAGGATGTGTAACTTAAAAACATTAAAATTATACAAAGCCTCCAGAAACGAGCTTACAATAATAGTCTAACACTCAAAAATCTCAGAATGTACTGCGTCTCATTCCGAATTTAAATTTACATCACTTCTTCAAAACTACACAACTTTTTTATTATGTTAATTAATAGAGTACGTTTAAGCTTGGATGTGCTCATACAGATGCACTTTTACTGTGTGAACGTAGCTTTAATATTTTATACGAACGCAGTGTAACACAGCTTTATTTCTTTTGGTTCCGCCGGATGTGTAATTAAAACCATCCTTTACTGATTTATCGCGTCCACAATTTATTCCTTTATCTTTGCACGGACCACTTATATCTTTATTCAGTGGCGCTTGGGATAAAATTAGCGAATTTGTTCGTTCTGCAGTACCTATCCGACTTCCCTTTCGCTCTGTTTGTTTAAAGGGGTGAACCGTAATTCACTTTCAAGTTATTTACGGTGTTAAGACTTATTTTTAGAATTTAACGGCCAAGTTTATGTTCATCTATAGCTTTAGTAAAAACTAATAATGTTGTGCACTAATATTGTTGTAAACTAATAGTGTTGATACAGCAAAATAATTGTGTTAAATAACACAATAAATGCGATAAAAAATATAGAAAATAAAAAAAGTTGGGAATATGAATTTTGGTTTCAATTTTCGTAGACAATAAGTCTAAACTGTCCTGGTAACGTTCTTAGTGGGTGTTTTTTTTCTACAAAAGAGTGGCGTTGAGCTTTAACTGTCACTGCTCTACTGTTTGTTAACTGAATGGCAGGTGTAAAAGTACAGAATACAGAAACTAAAATTTAGCAACAAAAAATTCACAATGATTTTTCGCAATAAATTTAAAAGAAAAATTTACCCCGTAAATTAAGTGGTTTTAGCATGTATTTGAAACCATGATATCTCGTATCGATTTGCGTGCACTATCCACTGGGCCATCTCTGCACTTCAATTACTACACTAAAACTAATTTTGTTGAACATAATTATGATACCATACAAGTACATTATTATGTCATCAAGTATATTATAGTGTTACGTTTAATATGAGCACACACGCGAAACTCCCGTTTTCACGGATACTGTTATTCGGTAGTAATAGCATTGAATGCACCGTTAATAAATTTAACAGGCGATTTATTAAAATTTTCATCGACCAGGCCATGTCGGACTCGTGGCTCGATAAAAATATTAATAATTCACAAGTTTACGGTGTTTAGTGAGGCTTTGTTGCATGGCGGCGCTTTATCGCGCGATCTCACAGTGAAATGGCAGTGTATAAAATGCATCTAAAGAGAAGGTTGGCGGTCGACCCGTTGTTATGACATCTAATATACGTTTGGCACGCGATCCCGTGCGACCGCCGTGCCCGTGTTAATAGCCCGGTGTAACGCTTATGCGATATTGGTATTGTGTGATTGATTGGTTTAATTGCACGTGGAATAACCCTCTATTCATCAATTGTCTTGTTTAAAATAATATGTTCACTAATTTAAAAAATTCAAGCTAATGAGGCGTAGATAGCGCTGTAGCCCAACCGGCAAATATGATGTCTATGTAAATTAGTATGCTTAACTATGTTACTGTGTCAACTGCATGGAAAGCAAAAGCACTTACAAAAAGTCTTAAATTGGCTAATATTTGAAAATGATAAAGAAATATAACAAAATTTAAAATATATGTGATCTTTTTAGATTGTTTCTATTTTCTGCTCTTTTATTCTTATTTTTATCAAATGAAAAAGAATTGTCATTAGAAGCCTTTAGTTTATTAAATTAAAGTAGACTCTTACACAAACCGTAATCGTGTGATTACTTTTAGAGTGTTTTAAGGAAACATCTTGGGGTCACCTCTTTTTTATTAATATGTTTATTATTTCTCTGCATTTCGTTAATTAAGACTAGATTGTCTGATAGCAAAAATCTGGATTATTGCGTTAAAGAAGACTCATAGATTGATTGTCCGACGGTGTGGTTACCATTATTATATGTTTACTTGTCTCAGTTCCATCAATATTTGTTGAAAGTTACAACTTCTTAACCCAATTTGGAATAATTAAAAAAAAAAACAAACACAAGATCAAAGAGAAAGATTGCACAGCTAAACATTTAAATTAAATTAACATTTATTTGTCTGATAAATCAAATTGTGTCTTTGTGTAGTCAGTTTGACTTTTAATATGACTTGTCACCTTTTAATTTATTTTTGTTTTTTCATAGATATCAACGCTAAAGTGATCTGTAGATATAGTAAAAGCGAAGTGCGAGGCGGACTCGCTCGCACCGAGGGTTACGTACAAAAATTATTAAAAATATTTAAATTTTTTTCTGTATCTCAAGAACCATGATAGCTAGACAGTTCAAATTTTCACAAATTATGTGTTTCTCTTGCCAAAAACGCTCTATAACAGCAAATACTAAAAACAAAATAAAATAAATATTTAAGTTGGGCTCCCATACAAAAAACACCGTTTTTGTCTATTTTTGCTTGATTATCAATCGTTAATAGGTAGATACTTGAAATATTCACAAAACATAATTGTATATTTACTTTAATAATAAATAATAAAATTAAATTAAAAAAATGTCAAAAAATTTGTCTAAATATTTTACCTAGTCAATGGTACGGAACCCTTCGTGCACTCGCACTTGGCCGGTTTTTTGTTTCCGTTTGAAGTACGGAACCTTAAAAATGAACGGTATGATAGATGACACAATGTTTTGCATAATTTGTTTAACTTTATAACACTGTATCTGTCAAGGTTAATAGCATTTCATCTTAAATCAATGAAACTTCACACGGGGAACCCTTGAGCGCGAGTTGTTTCTCTTAAAACCTACAGCTTTGTTAAGTTTTCAAAATTACAATTTTGGTCACGTGAAATTAATTATGTAATGTACCTTATTATATAATATAATGTACCGTATTTTACAAATTTTATATATTAATAATTATTTTATGTTAAAGTTGTATTTTCGTTAATAACAATCAGTTACGTGTGTGACTTGTTTGGTGTTGCGGGGTTCAGACCTCACAGTGCCGCGAGGCTTTTGATCTCATTAAATGAATTAAAATAGTGTGTAAATTTTACTATATGAATAACATTTGATTTGGGAATTTGGATGTAAGGTAATATTTGTTTAAAAAAATAATAGAAATTATTTTTTTAAATATGAAATTAAAAATTAATATCTTTGGTTGGTGGCTCAGGAGAAACCTTTATAAATTTTCTGGGTCCGGAAAAAACTGGCTCATTTATATCGGGTTCTTACATTTTTATTGTTTAATCTATAATTGTATTTTTATAGATTTAGGTTAAAATTTATATTATGTTATTATTTAGTTACATTTTACGTTTCTTCACTAAAAAAAATAAGGAACATGGTTTTAATTGGGCTACGAAATACATTTGAAACCGAGGTCCAATTGTTACAGCAAACGAAATCAAACAAAGGCTACGACAGGTCGCAGTCGACAATGAGTCATGCTTATTAAGTACATATTTGCTCGACAACGGTCCATTAATCAATTTTTGCATTTTTAATCCGCCCCTCATTATTTGCCCGTGAATTTCATTTCCACTGTTGTTCCACCATTTTAAATTTTAAACTGGCCGGAGCTTCAAAACGCACATTTCCAAGTAATTTACAATTTATCGTGTTCGCCTGCAAATGAGCAAATATTTTTCGTTTGTTAAGCCACTTGTAATTAAATATATTAAAATTTTATTTGAAAATGCGGTTTCGTATTGTGTTCGGTGTCGGAGATTTTTCATTAAAGCGGGAACTGAAATATACACATAATATTCAATAATAACGAACATTAACATTGAAAGCTGCATTTTAAATACACATTAAGTATGCCTAAATATAATAAACAAACCAAATCATAAACGTATTCTCAATTAAATCTGACTGAATCTCAATCAGTTACTTGATTAAAATCAATGTAGTTGGTAATAATATCTAAATCACATCAAATTTGATTTAATTACTACTTTTGCTCAAAGGAACTCAACCGATAAATACATTTTGGACCTCTATAGTAGAGACACACTTATAATGCGAAGTGCCGATATAGGTATAAAGGTGTAGGTGAAATTTCCTGATTATACAAATATAAATAAATAAAAAGGTTGCAACTTTAATAAAATGCTCGCACGACTACACAAGTTTCCACTTTTATCGCTGAAGTGTCGTTCACAACCAATTGAAATATTCCATTGAAGCACTGTCCAGCAAATTCGTCAAAGTGGAAAATCGATGATCGCTCGAGAGGAAACTGATATTGATAAAGAGACGTAATACATATTTACAAATAGCTATATTTTTTTTCATTTCTTCAACTAGAACCGTATAGTTCAGAACTTTGTTCTATTTATCAATTAATTTCGTTAGTTACACGTCATATAAATCTGTTCAACTTATTATTTATATCGGAACAAATAAAGTTCTTTTCAAATAACGACTGATTTATTTTAAGGTAATTGCAATATTTTCAAAAATTATTATATTAAACGAAGGGGTTACACTTATAATTAATTTAGTTAGTGAATTATCTTTGTGAGTAGCCAATAAATACAATAAATCTCAAGCCAATCAAAGTGTCCAGTAAACAACTTTGAGAGAAACCAAATCACTGATAATAAATCCTTATAACTTTATCATAAGAAATACTTAGATTGTAAAAATTTGAACAACCATCGTTTAACTTTATAATTTTTTTTCCATCGGTATTGTATAACTGATAAAGGCAGAACGTGGTCGTGCCATGACATGTTGTGTTTATGCGCATTTAAAAGCTTCCGACTCGCGGATTTTAAATCAGAATTAATTACATGTTTCCATGATCAATCCCGTCGAAAATGACAGCTGCTTTTTAGTAACACACCGTAAATTCACTTTACTTATAGTTTTATTTATACTGACATTTAAGTAATTAATTAATTGTCAGATGTTATTAACTGTACACGCTGGTTATTTATTTAATGTTAAATAATTACTTAATTATTACGCTTTCATATAAAATATAATATGATAAAACTTCAACAACATTTGATCCGAAATAATAAATCAAACGTATTTTAGTGTTATCTTTTAACTAATGTTTATAGCAATAAGTTTTTGCAAATTTTTGATTTGTTATAATAAGAAATTATTTCCTGGCTTTTAATTATGGGATGGTACATTCCATGCCTTTACAAAGAAAGTTGGTAACGTAGCTATGCTACGGTCGCCAAAGTCAGCGCCTTCTTCGCATCACCATTACCGGGTAAAAGTATTTATTATCGGGCTATTAAAAGTTAATAATGATAGTACGTCGTTCTGGGTTTCAGACGTAAAGAGAAGGTGAAGTTTTTGTCTTACAAATAAATTATTATAAACCATAATAGTAATAGACGCAAAATTCCTAGTAATATTCTTATGGATAGCTTCGGAGACTGCTACTTATATAATTTTAACATTCTGCACCCATCGCTTAGAACTATAACTGATACAAAGTAAGCAAAGCCCACCTTTATGCTAAACACCTTAATAATCTCGACAACTTGATTCACCGTAGCTACAATGCTAACTAGACCGATTTAACTTTCATATATTAGACAACTTTATCTTTGTAATCAATTAATTCTAAAATGTTCAATTTTCAATCGTATGCCCTAGAATTTAAAGTATATTATATATTTTGTCATAAGAATAATAATTTGCACGTATGTACACAGAGTTGGGCTAAGTTGAAGCTGTCAAATTTGTTTAGCGGTAAGGAGGGCCAAGTTGCGAAGCGCCGCCGGCACATAACTAAGTGCTTACTTGCCTACAACTTGCCAAATTGTAACATTTGTGTAGCAAAATTAATGCCGCGATTTATGCGATGTAGTTTAACCATTACTGATAACAACGTGTTTTACTTATGTATATGAAGTTATGATATATTCTGAAACAAAGTAAGGAAAAGAAAACATTCGATATTCATATCCGATTCCCACATACATTTGTGGTCTTAAGTTACTAAAATCGATTTTATTAAGGACGTATATAATTTTATTACTTAAAACTAGCTGTTTCCGCGACTTGGTATTTAAAAAAGTAGTTATTTTTCAATTCACAGAGTTATGGAAAAAAAACTAAAATAAAAGTAGCCTAAGTTACTCCTTATTACATTAGCTATCAGCCAGTGAAAGTCCCATCAAAATCAGTCCAGTCGTTTCAGCTATCAGCCGGAACAAACAGGCAGACAGACAAAAATTGTAAAAAAAAAATGTTTTGGTATGTGTGCCCTGTATTTATCCATATGCATTTAGTAAAAAGCGGTTATTTTAATATAACAAACAGACACTCCAATTTTATTGCTTGTCGACTTAAATAATCTAATTTTTGATATGATGTGATTAATAGTTTTTGCAACTATTATAATGACAAATAATACCTATAGGCCTCTTTCCCCGTATAGGAGAAGGATTGAGCTTAGTTCACTCCATTTCCTTTTTTGAAGAACGATCGCTATCAGATGCTTATAATAACAACCGGGACCGCTAGCGTAACGTGTTCTCCGAGACACAGTAGGGAGACTCATAATAACGGACATCCAAACCAGAAAGAAATATTTCTATGAATACAAATATCCATCCCGAGCGGGAATCGAACCCGCAAACCGCCGGTGTTAAGACGCGTACATGACACACACACCATTACACCAGAGCGGTTGTTATTGAATATAACACATCGAATCCTATTCCCAATCAGTCTGTTTCTTGGGTATCGAAGAAACCTCTAGCTAATAGTTAAGTTGCTTAGCAATACCTGATGGTAAACGATCGCATTACACAATGAGCACTGCCGAGGATTCCGGTCAAAGTTCCGAGGAAGCCGGACAGATGTGGCCGGGACTAATTACGATAAAAAAAAAACTCGATGCTTTCTTTAAATATTTCTTAATGTTTGTTGTGACCTTTGAAAATTAACGTAATATAAATTCTCGGAAACCTTTGGAATGTTATTTTTATTTACTTTCAAGATTGGCGTCTTCAATGTTATCGATATTACAAAACGTCTTAAAGTAAAGGAAATCTTAGTGAAAAAATATTACTTTTAAATGTTTTGATTTATATGCCATTGTCTAAGTCTATTTTCGTTTTTATATACTTCTTCTATACGAGTTTTGTTCGGTTTAATCTCCAAAACAATAAATTTGATCACAAATTTAATATTATGGATATGTTGATAAAAATAACATAAAAGTTGGTTAAATTTACAAGTTACATTATCAAACATAAAATAGGTATTGAGAAGCACATACAATATTTTCGTTACTAACAACAAGAATGTCAAGAACGTATGTTGCACGGCACAATCACGTACTAAAGCCGTCATAAAAAGAAAATGGTTTTCTAAACGTATGTTACTTACTCAATGGTTATGGATATTACCTCCTTTTTGTGTAACAAACCCTTCCACCCTGTAAAACTTTGAAAGTATTTTTAAAATATTTATTATATTCAAAATGTTTGTTTATTTTTAAAAGTACGGAATATTTTGTTTATTCAATAAGTTTTGGTTTGTGGGATTCTTTTATATTGCGATCAAAATATACGTAAATAAATCGAAAAGTAAGTCATAATAAACAGAGCTAATTATTTCAAACCACGAAATAATATCAAACTATTCTGTTGTTAACTATGTCACTGCTCACGAGTCTATTGTTAAACGTTATAAGTATACTCAGTGAGGTGCTAAGGGCCGTTATACATTGCGTCATATTTCACAAAGTGCCCTAAGTTCGGCAGTTTCACGGTTATGGCACTGTTAACACGTGTTGACGCTATATTGTTTCTACTTCACATCCAACTAAATCATGGGAAACGTGAAAAAAATTACGTTGAATGGGTACTCGTATATCGTATTAAGTTTCACTTTTTTATCGAACTTGTGATAAGGCAAAATTTTATCGGAATACTTTGCCGTGTTTAAATTTTATTTATATATTAATTTGTAGTTTATTAAACGCTTTATTATTTTTTTCTATGTTGTTGTAACAGTTGGTTACAAAATTTATATGATTATGCATTCCAAAATAAACCAAAACATTTGTATGTTTTTTACCTTTATCTTAATAATGCATTTATTTTTATGTATTAAAATTCTTTATTTTAAAACCATCTTTTGTAACCAACGACGCTTTATCATAATCTTTAAATGAAATTTTATTACATTCACTGCAAACAAAACTCCGACTGTGAAATGGTCCGGGAAAAAAGAGGACCAACCCATATTTTCCGGTAAGCTCGGGAACGAGCCAGAGCGTATTTACGGTGTCGCATGAGAAAAATCCATGGTTTATCAGCTTGTATTGTAACAAATAGCTCGCAATAGACGGTGTGAGTGTACCTGATGGCGATCACTTAATTAAAACACACTTTTAATGGGTTATGTCATTTTTATAACTATTTTCAGTAGTCCCAATTGTTGTTGATTAATTATTATTATATTACTTAATTTTTTATGTTACAGACTTATCAGTTATAATAAATTAAGGTTTTTAACATAATTAAATAAGATTTGTGTAGAGATAGATATCTGGGGCGTACAAGTATCTACAAAAAACATCATGTTGTATACATACTACATCAAAGTTCATATATTTTAACATTGTTTGATGTTATGTTAACTGAAGTATGTTTCTACAAAATTTTCATAAGAGAGCTCGGGTAAAGCGTCACCCGGGGCGACCGGCGGCTGCCGCTCAAGATCACTTTGTAGCATTAAATGTGCCTTTATCGAAAACAGGGACTCACTTGGTGGACATCGTCCTGACATAGAACGTAACAGGATTTGAATAGTAATATTTTTTGCGATATGACAAAATAACTTTATATTATATGTTTAATGAACTTTTGTTAATTTTACATATACAATTCATGTATTAAAAATGAAAAAAAAAAAAAAAAAAAAAAAAAATATATATATATATATATATATATATATATATAATTTTTTCAATTATATACGTAATGAAACAAACGTTTTCCTTTCTATGTAAATATATTATTTTCTGTAAAACATGTAAAACTTTAAGTTCATCAAAAAGACAATTACATTTACGTGTATAAATATTTTACTACACGAACTATGACTTACAAAGCTAATAAAACTACAACTTCGCTTTATATATTTTTATTATGAAAACGCAATGCGTTTACGATCATAGTCCAGGATTCCTTTAAGGACGTCACTATAAATAAGTCCAGTGAGGCGAGCGAGGCTTGACAGTATCATATCCGAAGATTGCTCTGTAGAACGCGAAATTAAACTTTATTAAATTTTATTCATACAAATATGTTGTCACAAATGTAACAATTACTTTTACGCTAACGATTCCCATTAAAATTGATTTCTATTGTTATCATATATTAATTTAGGATCTACATTATTAATTTTACAAAATACATAAGTTCATGGTAAGTAATTAAAACAAAATAAATATAGACACTTTAGTTATAGAACGGGGTCGTTTGGCACGAACTTTTGGAGAGATATGTCCAGCAGTGGACTGCAATAGGCTGAAGCAAGCAAAATAGGTATCCATAGGTTATCGCACTATACACATATTTAGATAGTTGACTGTAAAAATTAAAAATGTTTCATATTTAGACAAAAATCTATGACACTCTCATCTATGTAAAAATATTTTCATATGTATGAATTTCACATCAATTTTCAAGTTACGAGTGGAATCAGAAAGATATTCGGAATTCTTTTCACAGAGGAAAATGAAACGTTCAAGTATCAAAATTACTAAAACGTGGACGATTTCCTACGCCGGACGTACAATTCCCAAAATGTGTTTGCAATGAAGGTCGAGCGGAGTATGGCATATTTCATCATTCCGAGGAAATACCTACGACTACAAAAATGAGAAGAAAACAGGTACAATCACGGAAAAAATAAAAAAAAACGTATGTTCTAGTTTAGATTTTTATTTATAGTTATTTTTATAATTAAATAGGCGTTAATAATGTAAAGTACAATATACTCTGCTCTGGTAAGTCATAAATTATAAACGTGCGTTTATTACATTAACAAATTTAAAAATTAACAATAACGTATTCGTCAAAGCCCACACGATATGTTCGAAATTAAACAGACTGTGAACAAAACGATTAGTTTTCTGAATATAGGAACAGGACTCACAAAAGCTATTTCGATTAAGACGAATATCTATTCCAGTATTTCCTTGAAAATTGAGCAAATGTGAGCGTAAGTGTATTAGGTGGGTCCGGCCCGGTTCCGGTCACTATGTAATAAAGTTATTCTTCGTCTTTCGATAAACTTGAGTTTGGGCGGCGATAAATTACCCGCTCACTCGCGGAAGTCGCTCGCCAAATATTGGCTTAACTTTGAAGAATGCCTCGGATTTTGTTGAGATAACTTATATTTTGTGTGGACAAATAATAAGGGGATAAGAACATCGTAAATCATAATACTTTTGTTATTGACATTGAAATTACATTAAATAGCGAATAAGGTATTTCCTTAGTATATAATTGAAAAAAAATAAATGTAAATGTTATATTTAGTTCAATATAATTTCAAATAAACTCCATTTTATGGTATGTCTGTCTCACGTCGTTCAGCGCGCTACGGTCGCGTAGCGGACAAACGTAGGCACCGCTACGATAGTCGACTAAAGACCTATGAACATCGCTGACATTTTTCGTATTATTTTTAATTTTTTTGTTTGCTTTTTTTTAATAATAATAATAACTGTGGCATAAAAACGATTGGTTTGCATTGATTAGAAAGACGTTGTTATATTATGTCATAAAATAAAAATTTATAACTTTAATCAGGAAAGGAATCTGAAATAGAGATTATGTATTCTGATACAAATTACTTTGGTTTGATTATGACATCCGTTTTAATAATAAGTTGTATTAAAAAAGTTCCGTTCTGAAATTCCGCTATCGTCGTTCTTTGCGAGAGCTATTCCTGTATCTGATGGCGCGGCACTAATGCCGTATGAATGAAATTTACTGTCAATATCTGGGCCCGCATGCAGCTTTGTGACGTAAACTCGCCTTTTATATCCACCATTATTCCTGTTTTTATTTCATCCTTTGCATTTTTTAGCTACTTTCCTACTTTTATATCGATAGCCAGAAAATCGATAATTTTGATGTATATTCAGAACTGTAGTCTTTGATATACGTAAAGTATTACTGAAACAGTGATATTATGTTTTTAACTTGTTAAATTAATTCATTAATAAAATTTAGTCATTTAAGGTTTTGTATCCGTGGAAAGTATAGAACATAATAGTTAGATAAAGAGACTTTTCTCAACTGACTGTTAAATAATGAGCACAAAACCTCCACGCAGCTTATAAGCACCCCTATAATTTGTCCGGGATTATCGTGAGACGGAGCGAGGTGAATCCCGGCGATTAGTCACAAGTATCGCGCGATGAATTCACATAGCGCCCGGATCTGAGGCTTATCGCTCACCCGGAGAATCGAACGAACTCCTACAGAATGCTGATTACCTGCTGCCTCTATTAAGTATTCAAGTAAAGGTGCTTTTATCTACATTGAACTATGAACATTGACTTAAATTTTACGTCATATTCAGAAAATTCAATTACAGTCATACTAGTCTATTACTAGTATGTCTGTAATTATTATGTAAATTAATATTAAATGTTTTCCTTTTTATCATTAGACCTACTTTAACTGCTTTAATTACTATATCGCTTAAACACAATCAGCCTTAATAACGTATTAAATTTACTGTACCTTAATTATTTTAAGTCTAATGAATACTAGTAAAGAAATTATAGTACATTGTATTCCAGGCTTTAATTATTAGAAGTTAAAATGTGGGCAGTATATCTGAGTCTAATTAAATAATAAGATAACCGACGAAGCGTCCCAGTGGGCTGAGCAATTAATTCTGTCGGTGGCGTGCGCCGAGGTTGCGGTTCGATGCCCGTCCCCTGTCCTCGGCGTGTGCACTAGTCGCTACCATGTACTCGGATATTCAAACGCACGACTGAAACTTGTAATTAATAGAGCCTAAGTTTATTGATGTAGAAAATGGGCAAGCTAAGCCGACGACTTATTGAGCGGTCGCAAATTTCAGTAGAGCTGTTTGGTGTGTACAGTTATATAAAAAATAATTAACATTACAGCATTGAATAATTAGATTAACCATTTTACAATTTTAGTCGTTAAAAATTAACTTAATAAGAAATTATTACAAGAAACTTATTATACGATTACTTTTCATATCTGATATATAACTTATTATACAAAAAAAATATTTCTTGCACATTTATTTTAAAAAATTGAATAACATTCAAGGATGACGTATTCAAAAGATATTAAACTAGATCTATTCATCATGTTAGACTGAGGTTTATACTAGTATCAGAATTTCCACAGGCACGATAATTACGGCGCACCTCAGGCACGAGCCGCAATTAATTCCTGTCCATTCCGCATCTCAGTCCACAGCCCGGGTCCGCACGTCTCGGTTGCGGTGACACTGCCCCAGACACCATTCCAGGAATCTTAACACTTTAATTAACACTCAAGACTCATTTCTATGGAAATAGCGATCGATATTATTGTTAATCAAGTATTCCACTACACTAATATAATATAGCGGAATTACGGTTGATTTCATTGTTAGACAAATATTTATATGTAAAGTTGTTTGCAAATTGACATTACACTTATTCTACATCCATTGATCTAATTTTTATATGATATATGTGTACAAAATGTAGGGATTTAAATTTTTTATCAATTTTTAAATATAATATGCACTTTAACTCTAAAGCGCTACGAATATTATCTTCTATATCTATATCTATAGATCATTTAATTAAATTGGAACAAACTACACGTGTGCTTAAAATATCAATTAGATGAATCCCCAGCTAGGAACAAAAGATATTACAACCCTAATGAATTCGTAATCTCGGTAATCTGTTCAATGAGAAATGGCATTTTCCAAATAGCGGCATGCCGGCAAACAAATTAAACCTTTCCCAAAAATGAATTTATCACGTAGGACGCTCTGCACGGCTTTAGCTAACTATCCATTTGTCCCTGTTTGTACAATACTGACCATTTGCATTGTTTGGTTGGGAATTACGTTTAAAATTTAATAAAAATGTATTATTTAAAATATATTATTATTGTTATTGTTGTATTATATAAAAAATGTGTTAAACTAATTTAGTCTCGGTTGAACAGTATATAAGGTTTGTATATCCTATTTTATTTATTCAACTTCAAAAAGAGAGAAGGTTCTCTATTCGACTGTGTTTTTTATGTGTTACCTCAGAACTTTTGACTTTGTGGCTCGATTTCGATGATTCTTTTTTTTTATCGTAAGGTGATGCCTGTCATGTAGTCGTATTTAATTTTTTTTACATCTGAATAGTAAATTTTGAGTTATCTCTAATAACGCATATTTACTTGACTATTTTTTCGTTTACTTACGTTGTATACTTGTCGATGTACTTGAAATCGGTTTTTTCTGTTTCGGTTATCTGTACTAGATATATGATAGACTCAGATTATCGTGTTTAAAGGTATGCCCTACATTAGGGTTATTGCTGGAGAAGCTCACAAAGTAATGGAGAGAATTTTTCGTTAAACGTAAAAAATAATTCTTTTACGTTACATTTTTTTAGAATTTAATAATAAAAACTGTAATTTATTCAACATAAACCAAAAACAATAGGCCGTTAAATTGAAATGAAAACATATCATTACATGTGTATATTATCTTTACAATAATTATAAAGGATGAGCGATTAATACCAAATGTTGCGCGCTTGTCGGACCCGCGCGTGTAGTCCCTAATATTTTAATTTAAACCAAGTAGCTACTGTAAGACCACTGTCCAGTGGCAACATGTGGCGGACGGTGATTAATATGCAGGACGGAGGATAGGCAACCACTCACTACAAACATAGTCGTAATATTATTTATTTGAAGTATTGATAACAATATTAATACTATAACAATTTTTTTTCGCGTATTGTGGTATATACCTAAAGTATTAGAATTAAAAAATCCTTACAATATTCCCCTTTTCCATTGATAAGATACGTATTTTTAAGAAGAAAAAAAGGCTATAGTTTTCCTCGGTAAGTGGGCTATTCAACACAAAAAGAATTTTTTAATTCGAGCTAGTAGTTCTGATATCAGCGCGTTCAACTAAACAAATAAACTTTTCAGCTTATAATATTAGTATATTAGTATACATAACTATAAGTTTACTGGTTAAGTGTCAGACATTAATTCCGTATCGTGTGATGAGTAAACACTATTCTTAAATATTTTTATTAAAAGATCATTATGCTAATTTTACAATATATTTATAGGTTTGCTGTATAGCTGCTAATGGCTCGAACATATGTTTTTTTTTTTCAATTCTGCAAATATATCACTACGCATCAAACGCCGGCGTCATTGAAGTAAGCCTACAAACGGTATGCTACAAATTGGAGGTCATAACTGCGCTCTTGAAACCGTTAATTGTTTATACATTAAGCTTATTTTTTCTTTTTATAAAAAATAAATGTTGTTATATTTACTTGTGGTAGCGTTATGGAAATGATATTTTACCAAATTAGCTATCTGGTTCTTTTTTTAATCTTATCATAAAAATGGTTCATAAATTTTTTAATATATATTACATCGTGGGTACAAATGCATAAAAGACTTAACGAAATTTATAAGTTAATAATCTGTTTTACTAATTTTCTATATTTTCTTTAAATTAAAAACAAATACAGAGAAAGTGAGAAGGAAAGTAATTTGCTAAATATATTACATAATAAATATTTTTACAGGAATTTTCAAAGTGTGACGAGAAGTAAGATCTCGTTCAAAAGTAATAAAGTTTTAAATAAAATGAAACTGTGTTGGCCATTGCGTTATCTGCTGTGCATTTCGAAATAAAATGTGAGTTAAGAGTCAAGTTTGCACAATAAATAATTGTTTCCCAAGACGTAATTGCCGTAATTTCATGAATAATTACCGCCACAGCGCAATTAAATAAATTACAGCAGGAATAACGACCTCCTTCGGGCTTTAGTTTAAACTTAGGGCGCCGGCTGTTGCAGTTTGCGAAACATAACTCTTACGTTTTCAAATACCATATTTTACTGCAGTGAGCAGTGCGCTATCATAAAGTAAGGGTTATGTCACGACAAGTTCGACTAACGATAAAAATACGTTGAAATTTCATAACCCCTAACAAATTTTATTCTCGGAAAATCTAAACACGTAACCGAAAATCGTAGTAGCAAACCCGGTTAGGCTGAAAATTTCAAAAAGAGAATCGCTACTGTCATACGCGATATGGCCGGCTTCCAAATATTGGGGGTGCAAGGGTGAAGGGCTTACGGGAGAAGCGGTAGCTACCCCACATGGCCAGTTAGTTACGCCGCGAATTATAGGGGCCATTACGATTCATTAAGGCCAGTTAGGCTTAAACCGGTGTTTACCCACGCACACAGATAAATCTACGTGTGTATGTGGAGGTTTTGCAACAGTTGGTAGGTTGTGTTATATTCGAGAGCGAAAGAGATGGCGTATATAGCAGCGTATCCATGTAGAATTTTAAGCTGCGATATTGTGGATGTAATTAGTGGCACTCGTAACGAGTTTAGGGTCTTGAGCACTGAAGTGTGAATTTTTGTTTTTTTTTTAATAAGTTAAACGCCAGCCTTCTAACCTTGCAAATTTTGTTAAACCAAAAGATACGATATAATTTAATACCTCGTTTAAGGGTATATATACACATTTATTCTCTATTTGGACAATTTACTCATACATTTTTATTACACGTTAAAATCAAATCAAATTTTTGCAAATAAATTTCTTAGTTACACAAAAACGCACGTGTTCTTAAAATGATAAGCATGTACAACTCTCTCATAACGATAATTCATACATAAATTAATATTGTATTCATAGTTGGATACGAGCCAACACTAACACGGCACTAGTCGATAATGTCAGCAGTCAGGCAGCTTATAGGTAAATATTTAGAGCATGTACTAAAATAAAATTTGAAAGGCTATTAAAATAATAGTGTTTAATATTACGCTTATAATTTAAACTGTATAATTTTTTGTTACTGATAAAAGACATGTATCGAAAAAGAGATATTGCTGAGCGCTTGTAGTACATTGTTGAGCGCTCGGGCGCTCATTCAGAATATACTCTGTACTATAAATACAAAACTAATACTACTGTAACAGTTACTATCTATAATACCGTAAATAGAAGAAATACTCCTTATACTCATTATAACAATTTTTATTTTATTACTATCTAAAGTTAAACCTACTACTTATTAATTTATAATAATAAAATATTTATTTCATTGATATTATTTACATGACGGGTTAGCGCAGTGATTAGAGCAACTGACTTATTATGCCAGTTGTAATTCTTATACGTAACAAATATTTCTGCAAGCAGCTATATTCCGGAGTCTGCCGGAGTATGGCGACGTACGGTGCCCCGGTTTGGGCGGATCGCCTCACTGCGAGGAACAAGGTCGCACTGCGGTCGGCGCAGAGGATCATCGCGGTGAGGGTGATCCGGGGGTACCGTACGGTATCGATGGTTGATGGACGATGGTGTCCTTCTGCGAGATAGTAATGTCCCAGAAGGAGAACGACGAGCGGATGAGGGAGGAGGCCACCGACAAGGCCTTCGTCCGCAGGCGACGAACGGGGGTACGTAGAAGGCGCTACTTAATGCGCCTCCAGTAACGCCCCTGTGCTCGTGTCGGGCCGGGGTGGGAACCCGGTCCTGCTAGACATGGCGTCATCGGGATTGTTCAGAGGTGAGCCGGACAATCCCCATGGAGGAGAAGTCTGGCCTTTTCGCCGAGGCCAGCCGGTCGCTGGAGGGATCCTGTTGCCTGCAGATCCGGAACCCCTCCAATTAAAGCGGTTGAAGGCTCCCGCAGGAGTTTGGTCGGTATTGCACCCCCCAAGTGCTGAAGCCGACATACGGTCTAGGACTAACCTAACCTACCCGGGCATCCTAGATATCACCCATAAATGGGTTCCCCTGCGATACCAAAAAAAAAACGTAACAAATATTTAACTAAGGTTAGGGCACAGCATGAAATTTCCTGCTCAAAATATGAAGACAGAAGACCACAGCTAAATAATACTGTTTCAAGCAGTATTGTGTTCCTATTGGTGAGTAAGGTGACCAGAGCTCCTGGGGGGATTGGGGATTGGGTCGGCAACGCGCTTGCGATGCTTCTGGTGTTACAGGCGTCTATAAGTTACGGTAATTGCTTTTTTACCAGCAGGTGAGCCGTACGCTTGTTTGCCGACCTAGTTATATAAATCAATATCTATCATCATCTATCAAGCCATATCGGAGTGTTGTTACTCTTAATAGTGTAATTGTCTGCCTATCCACGCTCTTCTCTTTTCTTTCATTTTATAAATACAATTAATTTATAAATATAATATTTTTTGCTGATAATATTTATTGTGTGATTGTTACACGTATCCTTCAAATTGTTCACAATTATAGATGCCATATTAAATTATTTGTCATATCTCGTCTTTAAAAATATATTGAAACTAATACGCTAAAAAGAAGACCAAACGTAAAAAAAAATTAAAAAGCAGATATCTGCCAATTTGTAGGTGCTGTATGTTGAAAGTAAATAACGGAGGATCGTTTACCAATGCTTTTGACAGCCCGTAGCATTGAACAAACATAACGATCAATTTTATCGCATATTTTTTTCGATACGTCTGAATTTTACATTTAACGTCATTTTACTGAAATACAAAAATGAGAAACGTGGCAGTCGATTTTAAAATCTTAAATTAAGCTATTATACCTGCTCTGCCGGTCTATATCCAGTATTACAAATATACGAATACATTAAATCGTAATGATCAATTATAAGACTCACTCAACCGAAACTACAAAATCAATAAAATCACAATCAACCGCTACCCGGAAACAAGCGTCACGCTTAATTACTGGTCGTAGGAAATCTGTATGTAACCGGCTCTGACTCATTTAAAAACGGTTCTGCCAATTTATTATCCAAGCCAGACGCATTAACAAAGACCCGCGACCAGAAAGATGTGAAAAAAACGGCCTGACTGCCCAACTAAGCCCAGAGGCTATCTAATAACATTTATTACTCCGCTCCCCAGCGACCACTTTCAGTCGCTGATAAACTGACGCCATTTTTGCCGCCATATTTATTTATAGGTGTTTGTTTGCGATAATGTCGATGCGTGAATCGTTTATTACGCGAAGAGCCCGCAGCCGGAACGCGGCGCGGGTTTATCGCGGATTTACTATATTGGCTTTGTATTTGCAGTTAACTATTAAACCCATGCGATTTTATAATCATCGTTCACATTTAGCTGTTTAAAGTTTGCTGTTACTTCTTAATTTAATACTATTTAGTGATATTCAAGTTTACATATAAGGTTAAACAGAAATAGGGACAGTATCGCCAAAATCATACAAAGTTGTACAGAATTCATATTTTGGAATAACTTTAAAGACATCAACATTTAAAATTCAATTACTTTCTGATTATTTGACAAAATATTATTCGAGAATTAGTTTGATAAATAGACCCCCTCAATAAAAGTTTTATTTTTATAAATGTGTAGAAAAAAATAATTTTGTATTTTATCAGAATAACGGGAAATATTTCTATGTATACGTATGGTGTAGTTACAAAATAGTCCATAAATATCGAAAAGAAGAAGTGCGCAGTCCGCAAATACTTGAACCGTCAAATATTTAATCAGCAAGATAAAGACTCATTTAGTAGCATCGATTAATCATATCGACAGTATGGGCGAGTGTCGGCAGGATTTATACGCAAAGTTTTCCGCCTCGCACGCGCCCTGCGACTAATGACGACTATCACGAGTATAAATGACGATTTCATGTGAAAAATTTGATAAATAACGCAATATTTATAATAGAAATATTGGAAAAAAATATTGACTGTCGCATTATTCAGTTGTAAACACAACAAATGCGCATTCAGCCTTTTACATATTTTAAAACCAAAATGTCCAAACCAAAAATCGGTCGAGCCTTTCTCGAGTTTTAATCGCTTCCACTCTGTATCATCCCACTACTGGGCATAGACCTCTTACTCCATTTAGGAGAAGGATTGGAGCTTAATCCACCATGCCACTCCGCTGCGGTTTGGCGGATATATTCCCTACTATGAGTAACAATCGCTATCAAGTATTTATGATAACAACCGGGACCGATAGCTTAACATAAACTCAGAGGGACGGTGGGGAGACCCACAAGGACAGACATCCAAACCAAGGAAAGAAATATTTCTACAAATACAAATATCCATCCCGAGCGGGAATCGAACCGGCAAACCCTAGGAGTTTTAAGTGCCTTCTCTCACCACTACATTTTAGCGATTGTCGTTACATTTATAAATTGACATGTTCTTTTAAATGAACCAAATTATGATTAAAAATATTGAAAAACTCTAATAACTTGCTATTCGTGCCAGTACAATAGAGGCTGACTTACTTATTATACCTACACCTTGCTACCACTAATTGTGCTGTAAAGCGACACTCATAGCCTCACTAGGCGTCAGCATCACTGAGTTACAGCATCAGTTGTTTCACATTATTTCAGGCCCCGTATTCTTTCATTTCACGGGTCTTTTATCGTTTCTTAAAGTAAGCTTCAATTAAATACTTATAATATAAACATTTTAGTCTTTATTACAGGGTTAGTTAAAATATAATTAACGCTGTAGCTGAATAACAAAAAAATCACATTTAATTTATTTTACCAAATTATTTAAAACGAGTATTTTAACATACCTATAACGCAAATCTCATTATTATTATTTTTTTCAGTTTTGGGTTTTATTTGGGTACCTTTTCACTAGCTTAATGAAATATACATCTTTAAGTTGTATAATGATTAAGGTTTGTCGACGATTCCGGTGAATCGACAATACAATTTTTGGTGTTAGCACTAAAATAAGTATTAAAACATTAAAATAATTCCAAAATTTAAACTTAAAATTTTAGCAAAATTTTTAATCTGTAAAACCTCTTACAAAAATATTTACTTACTTACTTTTTTTGCTTATTAAACTAATTTTTTATTGCTTGATTAGTTTTTATTAGAGCAAAGATTTTACATTCTTGAAAGATAATAAGTAGTTTATTCGTAAGAAATTAGTTAATTGATTGTTAATTTACTTTGAGAATTTATATTTTTAATATTTATTTAGAAATAAATGTTTCATACGTTAGAATGCAGCATATGTTGCATTATAAAGTTTGGAATATTTGTAAATTAACGTTATAATTTAGCAATGTTTGTCTAAAGTGGACAACGAGATCCTTCACATAAATCGTATGAAGGTTAGAGTTAGCGAAATACAGAGAGCGCCCGAGGGACTCGTCCCGCACACAAATTATGGTGTCTACTACTTCGGATAAGGTACACATCCACGTCAAGGAGTTTGGGTTGTATCAGTTAACTTTTTAGAATGGACCATTTCAGAATATTTTGTATTTATGAATAACTTTTGTACTATAACAATAAAAGTTTTATTAAATCAACCTCTTAGAGATTATAGATTGACATTGTTTTTAGTTTTCGACTTCGAAATCGTATACTATTATAATATGTCGCTCTAGTATGTTATATTCTACAACATTTATATTCTGTAAAAGCAGAATGTTGCTAAGATGATACAAACATGAGAAAACAATTCTTTCTCTAGTATTTTAAAGACTATTTTTCCATAATTTTACGCGAGAACAATTTTAAAAATAAAAATAACCTACACATAATTCAAATACATAAGAATGTTTAAAGCTATAATATTTTACTCCATGAGTTTATTTATCAAATTTAACAACGTTTAATCAACTCATATTTTCCTAGCTATTACTCGTGATGACTACAAAGAAGCATTCATCTCAGCTTCTCCAATACCCCAGACACGCATTAGCCGGCCCTTGTCTTTGCTCTTTGATTTGTGGACGGTTACAAGAGATCAATTGCCTCAGGCGGGGTTTACTGGGTCTTGAAAACTTCAAACTTATCTTTTCTTATTATTTTGTGGATAGTTTCAAGAGATGTACCAGAGGTATTATTTATTTGTAAATATAAAAACAAACATAATTATTTAGTAACAGAGTCAAATCACAATAAACTGATTGACAGATAACGCTAAGCTTGTTTATAGGTGTTACTCATGGTGTTTTTGAGTCATAAAATTATAAAATATACATATTTTTAATTTAACTATACTAAATGAATTGTGTAATATTTTACCTCATAAACCAACTCTCTAAGAATACTAAAGAAATTATAACTACTAAAAACATTAAATGAGCACTAAAAACGTTTTGTGTACAATTAATATTAAATAAATACTCATAACACGCCTAGTTTAATAAAATCATACTCTATATATAAACATTGTACTTTTTATCAATGCCGTGCTGTGGAATGTAAACAAAAGGCATTTATTTATTTATTAAGCTTTTCATTAAGTTTTTTTTTTTTAACTAACACCTATTACCCTAATAGAAATGTAATTTCTTATATGTACATTTTTTTGTCTCTAAATGCTAAGAATATTGTAATAATCTTTTCTTTTACTTTGTTATATGGTTCACGGTTGCATAGTGCGTGTATATGTGATATATGTGCGTATATATCACTTGTTGTTTTACTCATTGTCGACGGCCGAGTGTACAGTATAACTCTTAAGTTTACGTTTACACCCTCGAAGATGAAAATCGATATTTAAACTTTTTTTTATGTGATGAATAAATTAATAAATAAATAGCCTATACTTTGATAATTATATTCGTCATCAAACGGAACACATTAAAAATTACATTGCAATAACCAATTTTGTAAATGATATTAAATACATTTTAAGTGTGAATGTAAAACTAACATAAATTAAATACGTATTAAACTTAGTCTTTATAATAAAATGTATCATGATTGTCTAGCATCATTCGTAACCGTCAAAGCAATGACTGCTGAAATCTCCTGATTCATAATTAATGATATCCGAGCGAAGGGGATTTTTCATTGACGAGAAAAAAATGCCGCCGACGGAAAAATAATCGCTGGAGAGCGTCACTCTTTTATGAAGGTAAATTAAACATTCAAAGAGTTGTTTTTTTTTTTTGCTTTATCATTTTTAATATCTGAAGCCGTTTATGTGCTTACTTTAAAGTACTTTCGTTTTGGCAACATTTTGATCGCCTACCTCTTTTAACGTTCACCCTTTTAAAAGCTATTGTTGTTAGTATTATTAAAATTATAATTTTAACTTGAATTATAGTTATTATGACCTGATTGACTAAAACAAGATAGACTTATTAGGTACGTTCCTAGGTAGGTTCTTAGGTATCAGGTAGGGTCTTAATAAGGTTGGTGTATCAGCAGGTACATCAATAATTCATCTATGTGATAATAGTTTTATTTTGAGAAATATATATCTAAGGGCTAGGTAACAAGTAGTTATTCCAGAAGATATATCTTTAAAACTATGATGGACTTACGGCTTATCTTTTGATTAACTTAGAAGTTTGATTTTTTTCACAGCTCCAAGGGACAGTAGACCTGAGTATTTGATATGAATTTCAGCTTGATACCCTTCACGCATTTCTGAGAAAAAGGGTATTGACAGATAGACGAACAAAAAAGGAATCCTATAAAGGTTCCGTTTTTTCCTCTTTAGGTATGGAACCTTTAACCTTTTATGGAACCTTAGGATGGAAATTGTAACGATTTTTTTTAATCTAATCTATTTTTCTAAATGAGTTATTATCGGTTTTAGTAGTATAGTTCTAATAAAGTGAGTTAGTTATGTATCACTGTGTAAGATTACAGAATAGATTTAATACACCGAACACTATAAAATTCTGTCGAAATTCAGATCACATATCACAACCGGAGATTAAAATCTATGACTATTTCATTCATACCCACAGTCACGTGATATCGACTATCACTAAAACGGAAATACAAGATAAAAAAAATACAACCTTAAAAAAAGGAGTGCTTAAACCGGAAGCGAAAGGCAGGAAGACGACAGCGCTGCGTCGCCGCTTCAGCAAATTAAAAATTAACCGAGTATCCGTTTCCGGTAACCGTGATATTTTTCTGTTTTTATTTTTGCTGTGGAATTTGAAAAAGTGTCATTTGAACAAATAACTTCATATTAGAAACAAAAAAAGAGAAATAATTATTACTTCAGCCAGTAATTCTTTTTTCATGTTTAATATACTTTTAAACCGACTTTATAAAAAGAGGAGTTTTCTTAATTCGACCGTATATTTTTTTTCATGTATGTTCACGGATTTTTTTTATTATTATTACAGCCTATACAGTCCACTGCTGGACATAGGCCTCCTCAAGTTTACGCCAAAAATAGCGTGAACTCATGTGTTTTGCCCATAGTCACCACGCTGGGCAGGCGGGTTGGTGACCGCAGTACTGGCTTTGTCGCACCGAAGACGCTGCTTCTTGTCCGTCTTCGGCCTGTGTATTTCAAAGCCACTCACATAGTTCACGGATTACTTCGTCGTTTATGAACCGATTTTAATAATTTTGTTTTTGTTCGAAAAAAGATATCCCAAGGGTGGTAGCAAGATAAGGAAACCAGGGTCTGATGATGGCATTTCAGAGAAATCGAAGGGAACATCCGAAAATCATAATGACGACTTGTGCGTTTGTTAATTTTTTTTGTCTACTTACGTTGTATTACTTGTCGATGTAATTAAAGTCGGTTTTTTTTCCTTTGCTAGCAAACACAATTATTCTTAAAACCATCAATAGATAAACAAAACGACACATATTCTGATACAATGAATGTGTTGAGCATAGGAAGTTGTATATTATATGTTAAGCACATTGTGACTAGATTCAACTATCATATTATAGAGAGAATTCGTATATAAAAATATTATTTGTTTGGATCGTGATATTGTCTAATTAGTTAGGATATGTTTTACGTAGTTTATGTGATAACCGTGTTCTTTTAGAACATCAATGATCATAAGTTCAATTGATTATAAAGAATTGAAATACTCGTAAAACTACATAACTATTACTTATAAATTATGCTGTATGGTTACGGCAGTAAATAATATAGCCAGCTCCTCACTTCCCGTGAATGTCGTAAGAGGCGAATTAAAGATAGCACAGTTTCACTACCATCTTGGAATTTGTACGATGTTATTTTTGTGCCCCCCCCCCCATTAGGAAATTCTAAACATTTTTTAAAAATCGACCGTTCCAGCGAGGATCGAACCTTCATCTCCGACTGACCGTGTCGGTGCTCTAGTCAATTAAGCTAAGAAACGATGTACCCGCTAGATCGAAATTTTTGGTATGATGATTTTATATTCGGTCTAAGCGACCATGGCGCCGTCTATAGTGAGTTCTTTACAGAAACCCGTAACTATTCACAGTTTCATATTACAATGAAATTCTTAGACAGAAGACGACACCATGCTATTTTTATTTTCTACGATTTTATTTTTGTGTTACCCGCACATTAGGAAATTCTAAACATTTTTCAATATCATATCAAAAATCGACTGTTCGATCCGAACCTGCACATCCGCACCTGCTACATTACAGTAGTTTCCAACCTTGCGTCGATGAACTTTCCCCATGAGATCGGCAATTTATAGTGTGCCTGCATTTGTTTTATATAAACATTTAATATAGTTGCCCATTACGTGTAAAAGATGCAACAGCCGAAGGTAAGGCATAAAAATAGGGACGGTAGTCAAACAAACTTCGACTTCGTTCATATCGTTTCGACCTTCAGCAACCATAACCATCAGGCGGCCAAATGTGGCGCTTTATTAACCAGCGTTATTTTATATGATATTATAGTAGGTACGGTAGGCATCGCGTCTCACAATTACTTCACCTCTACAAAGTCAAGACGACAATGACAGAGGGCTCAATACTCTCTGCGAAGACTGAAATCAACCATAGCGTCTAGAATTCCAATTTCGAATAATAGAGAAAACGCTAGAGTACATTCAGTGCGATGATCGTTCGAAAACTGTAAATGTAAAATAAGGTAGTCGAAAATACATCGTTCGTTTCAGTAATTTTTAATAAAAAAAAAATTATTTGTTATACATACACATTTAAAAATTGCAATTTCGATCAGCATTTGCCATCCCAGTCAAAATTACGACTTACTTACGAATAAACGCAAATAAGCAAACTTATCGTTAAATAAAGGTAAATTTATACTTCTGTGGCTTATTTTATACAATAAGAATTACTTAAGTATACATTTATTTTCCGTATTATGAATTACGGATACATCTTCTAAATATGTAATATGATTCATAGGTGACATTAAATATACATTAAGATATTTTGTTTTATATTATTTAATTGTATAGCTTTTTACGTACGAAATAATTAATATCAAACTTTAATACATTACTATTCACAATGAAGTATTCACATTAAACCTGGTTCTATATCAGACAATAACTATATTCTAGATAAGTGGTCCACCTTATAGAGTCTGGCATTCAGACACGCACACAGTCTCACATTTCTATGTACACGGTATATGGACGACGAGTCCTAACAACTTTATTTATATAATATGAAACTGAAGAAGTGTCTCTCTCTAGTCTGAAGAGAGGATCTTAGTGGGCGTTCCCTACGTAGGGCGGAGCTTGAGACGGACACTCCTTGGATTTCTCTTTTTTACTTCAACGAGTATTTAGGTACGCGTCGTCCAATTAAGCAAGACCTTTGGATTTTCTCACAGCTTCTCTCCTCTCGCCTCGTTGTTTGCCCGGGAGGAGGTGCGGGAGGTCGATTTAAATGGACATGTTTATGTAAGCGTAGCAACAAAGCACCGAACAACTTTAGTCGTTATCGCATTTATAAAGTCCTCGAGACGATTCCATTTTATGGGGTGTTTTGTGCGAGATAAATTTTATTTCAGCTGTCTACTTACTTTTTGTTTAGTTTCTTTGTACAGAAGTTTGTGCTGTTAGAATTTATTAAAGTTGCAAATATTAAAATGTTCGCATTTTATTAAAATTAAAAGTGCCTCCAAAACATTAAAATAAAGTAAAAATTATGAAAGCTTTAAATCACTTGAAACGAATAAGCCAGCGGTATTGAGGGCCAATCATATTTTTCAGGGATCTGCTCTTGAGGGGAAAATCTTGCTGCACATCTGATATCTTTAATCACTACCGAGTTTAAGTACACTGATAACAAAAAAAAAAATATCCCCTTATATTGAATGACCTATATTCAATGACTGTGAGCAAAGACATGTCCTGGTAAAACACAATAATTTATCCAATAAAGAGACGTCTGCAGGAGTTCATGACAACTTAGTAGCGAGAAAATGAAAGTGTATCTGTTTACTACTAAAAAAGATATTTCACATTTACTCCAATTCTTCTAATTGTATTCAATCCGATTGGAGGCCACCAAAACTACGGAATTGATATCTCGTCTAATTTCTAATTAAAGAAATGCAAAGAATCCAAGGTGACACAATTAACAAAATACTTAAAATTTAATAACTTTTTTAAGAATATTTCATATTGAAACGGAAAAAAATTCTCAGATCAAAATACCGACGCAATGTTTCTTGATTATTAAGTTTTTACAGGTTATATTTCTAAGAAAGCTCAGGATCTTTACAGCCCTATTAGTCTTTCACCTTTCTTTTATAGAACAGTGAGACACTCTACAAAGAGTTTTGGATTCCTTAAAAAAATTAAGTCTCCTAATTGTAATACATGTGGAATTAAAGAAGATTTATATCACTTGTTGATGGAAAGTGTCAAATTGCAGACTCAGAGACAAGTATTGTTTAGGAACTTGAAACTTTATTCGTTCGATGCTGGGGCGGTGCAAAGTATTCTATCGGATCCCTTATCAGAATCTGCTAGAATAATTTTTGATTTTTATTAATTATTCCTTGTTTTATGTAACTAAATTTTAGAAATTGAGGTATTTTAGTTTAAGTTTTTTTTGTGCGTGTCGTGATTATTTTGTAAAAATTACAATGGGACTGGCATTTCCTTGTTGGACAAAAGTCTCTAAAGTCAATAAAAGAATTTAAAAAAAGTGAGGCACTAGATATTTTCCTACTTTTTGTAGTCAAGGCTACCAATGTATAAAAGAAAAAAAAAAACAGTAAATAACCTTGTCAGCATTCGTGTTTTCTACTTCATACCAGTGATAGAAGATATATTTGAGAGAAGAAAGAATAGGTATTTTCTAGACCCCTTGCCCCCCTTGTGTATAAAATGCTTTGATCTGAACGTTGTCATTTCATTCCATCAGGCAAGGTTTTTGTCAACAGCAATACTATATTCCAAATTTTTTACTGTTTGTTTCATTCTTTTCATGTCGCATTAAACACATAAATTTTCTATCTTACATCCTCTGTTTACACAAACCTAAAAAATATCTGAGTTTTTGGCACTGTTCTCATAACTAGTAATTAGTTTTTAGTTTAAATAATTGTTTCATTGTACCTACTCACATCGGTCAATCTAAGAATATAAAAAACGTTTTCTATATTGGTAGGACTATTATAGAGAAACGTATTACAAAAAATAATAAGATAGTCAATAAATACTCACTTGTAGTATTAAGATAAGAAGAAAACATATCTGAAAGAATCGCGGCAGTAAGATTGATAGTACGTCGTAAATACATCACGCGAGAACCCGCATCATGTGGAGATTATGAAGTAATACATCGACCAAGACTACAGTAATGGGTGATGGATGGACCCGAAAGACAATCTAATGGATACATTAACTATTTTTCCTTACTTAAGACAAAAATAATATTTATAAATACGAGTATATCGCTGGCCCCGGGCAATAAAGCGGTATACGCCGGTTACACCCTTTTTAATGTTATTTAATTTTTGGCTTCTCTGAGTATCAATCTATCACTCTTATTTTTTTCAGTTTTTTTTTATTAATATTTCGTTAGAATAAATGACAATAACCGTTTTATTGCATGGATAATTCTCTTACGACTAAGCTATGTATTATTGCATTACTCTAAGAAAAATAACAGAAAAAACCGGTGAACATCTTTACAGTAATTGTTAATGATCTTGCAATTAAAATAGTATCCTCTATGAATTTATACATTTTTTTTAATTATTTCATTAAAAAATTATACGATTTATTTTTAAAAAATTATTTTTAAAAGCTTAAATTGGTAAAAAAATAGCTTTCATTTGACATATTGAACGTCTGTTTTGGATCACTGTACACTGCACTATAAACAAATTAGCTTCTTTTATTTCTCCTGTAAAATTTGATTTTTGATATTACCGCTTTATTGCCCGGGGACAGCGTTATACTTTCCGGTTTTTAATAAAAGATGTAATAATTTTTTAGACATTTTTCTGTTTAAGACCATGTGGCGAAATTATCCTACAATTAAAACATTTTTTTAGCATTCGCATTCGGCTTGTAACATCCTTTTTTCCATGTAGAAGAAGGGTCGGAGCTTAATCCACCACGTTGCTTCACTGCGGATTGGCGGATATATTCCCTACTGTGAGTAAAGATCGCTATCAGGTATTAATGATACCAACCGGAATCGACTGCCTAATTTGCACTCAGAAGCATGGCAGGGAGACCCATAAGGACAGACATCCCAACCGGAAAGGAATATTGGTACAAATACAAATCCATCCATACATCCCGAGTGGAAATCGAACCCGCTAACCGTCGGTGTTAGGCGACTACTCGCACCACTACACCAGAGCAGTTGTAATTAAAACATAGCTTTGTCGAAAATCACCAATGGCAATATCAACTGGTATACTAGTTGTCTAAAACTACTTAATAGATACAAAGTAACTTCATTCAGTCTTAGTAAATCAGGCAATATATAATCACGGAAGTATTTATTATTCACTTAAAATTTTAGTAAACCATATTTTTAAGATCATTGCTATTGTTATACTATTTCCACCAGTTATCCATGCTCACTGCAATGTTGCAAGCTTTAAAAAAATAACTCTGAGTACAGCAAAACGATACATTGATTTATAGATTGTTTATTTTTATGTAATACTTTAAAAATACCGATTTTTTCTGGTGAATATTAAAATCATCTTTGTCCATCGTACATATTTAAAAGAAAATTAATTGTCACAAACAATTTAGCGCTTGTTAACATATGATTCCTTTTTTAAGATGCCTTATGTCGCTGATGATGCCTAATGCTTAGAAATCAAAGATCGTCATTATAACTATGATAAATATTATAATTTTCATACCATAATCTAGGTATGTTTAGCAAATTTTAGGTGTCAATAATTTTTAACATTATTGTCATTTTTTATATTTTTATAAACCATCAAAAACGAAAAGCTATAAAACATACTTTTAATAGTATCTTTACCGTCTGCTTTATAGTGTGTTAACTACATTTCAGAACATATAACATCTTAGGCAAAACGTCCCCGACGGACACAACACGGAACCGCCGGCCGCCCTTATCTTTGCCACTTCCTTTGCTGTTCAATTGTGCAGACAACCGAATGTGTTTCACAGCTACTAATGTTCTTATAGTTACGCTTTTGATTGTCTTATTAGACTACACATAGCTACACACTAAAATACTACCTACTAATCTATAATATAAAAATGAGTCGCTGAATGTGTTGCTAAGCGCAAAACTCGAGAGCGGTTGGACCGATTTCGCTAATTCTTTTTTTAAAATATTCCTTGAAGTACGAGGATGGTTTTAACGGAGAGAAAAATTCTAAAAAAGAAAAATTTAAATTTCCTGAAAAAGTCTAAAAACAACACTTTTCTATACTCCCATACAAAATATTTGTGATAATACTTAAAAGTCAATTTGAACTTTAATACCATACGATAAAGTTTGTGTTAGGCGATACGAAGTTCGCCGGGTCAGCTAGTAATATATAATTCTAATATACTATTAGTAAGTACAACGGTTTACCGATTCTTATTTTATTAATATGCAAAACTAAAGTACAGATGATAAACAATTTTATTGATTTTAATATTTAATTCAATATCACCATCTTATATCATATTAAGATCATAAATAATTAAATTAATACATAAAATTTGCAATGTATATGTGTAGGGAGTTCTTTACGAAATCATATTTTAAATCAGTAACAGCCGTTTTCAATAACCTATCTATATCTGGTTTTGCCTACTGCAAACAGATTTTATTAACAAAATTTGCATGGAGCTTACGTTAAAATTATGTCTCTAGTAAGGAAATTTAGAGATAGAAAGAACATTGAAAATGTCCGCAAGCCGATGACGTATCTGTTTTGTAAATATAGCACACACTTGCTGTGATATGCGGTGTGATTCGTATCAAAGTTGATGTTTTACAATGACGTTTAGTAATTGTTAATATTTCGTTTATTTGATTGGAAATTTGATTTCGTCTTTAAACATATGAATATATAAACGATAGCTCAAGTTTTAAACAATTATTATCATTTATAATAACCATCGGTATTACAAGCTACACGTGTATAAGAGAAGAGTGAAGTGAAGTGTACCAGTTCATTAAGACATTTCACATTAAGGTCACGTCACAATGAATCCGCCATCGAGTTGTGCTTCAACACATTCAATTTGGCACTTACACCCCATTACAGCAAATTATTGATGTCACCTACATTACATTGTGTGAACTCAACCCTAAGAGCTATTTATATCCCAGTGTGAGTAACGTCCTTGTTAATACACGCATGTAATTGTGTGCGTTATCTGAAAGATTCCACTTCATTTCCTTCGACCCACGCATGACGTCACATATTATAAATATAAAGCCTCTATTTAGTTATGTAATGTATAATATAAATTATACGCGAACTATGTCATACATGTTGACAGGCATTGTATTGATTACGATATACGATTGTCTCCTCGTAGACGATCGATGTTAATGTAAATCATATTTTCACTTAAACTAATTAGAACAAATTTTCTGAAATGATTTTATAGGTAGTTCGTTTGCAAAAATTAAATTTGTTGAAGGAAATATGTCACTGTCTTCTAATAATTTTGGTTTTATAATAAAACTTACACAAATCGATTATTGTACAATAAGGTCAGTCCAAAAACAAAATAAAAAGTAACGAAAAAGATGTAAGTGCATTTACGTTGTAACACGTTCAGGATCAGTATTTGAAATAGACATGGAAATTTTTGTAACATGCATAAAAAAGTTGAAATTCTCTTATATCAATTATGTAAAAATAAGTACACATACATAAACATCAGCGGTTTACCGTCGGTCGTCGTTTAGGAAATGAACGTCAGCTCTTTTATCTAAATGGGAGTGCGGGGACGTAAAAATGGCGTAAAATTCCCGTTTGATACAATAAATAATGAAATAAAATTTTTACCTACATGCTGCTTAATGTGGTACGAGTTATGAGCCTAATAATTTCAGTCACTAAAAATTACGATGTTATCAATATTACGTCATCAAAAAGTAGGTATATAGAAAAAAAGTTGTCAAACGTATTTCATTACTTTTATAAAATTGTATAAAAATCATTTACAAATTTAAAACAAAAGCGTCAGAAGTTATAATTGAAAACGAAACAAGTCTATAAAAACGAACGTTAATAAACAAGGAAAATAATTGTCGAAACGAGAAAAAGCAAACAAAACGCGGCACAAAAGCGGTAGTATTCCGCAACCTTTTCGCCGGCTTGTAATGAAGCCATATCTTTAATAGCCGCGATAAGGGCGTTAAATGTTTGCGCACACGCCAAATAATAAGCGACTCGATCATTTACTGCGAGGGGTGAAGTTTTGACGTGAAAAAAGAATATTCAGTCTTTTGATCGCAACCGCTTATCGGTAAATGATATGACCGAAATTGATTCTGGGCTGGATTCATTACGTTTCCACAGAATTACATAAGGTTTAGATGTTTAAAGTATAGAGATCTCTTAATCGTCAAGCTCAAAATATACAAATTGTAATCCGATATTTCTATCATTGCTCCGAATTTCGGTTTCAGTAATATATCTTAGTTGTCACAGTTAAACGCTGCTCACAGTAACTTTTTCCGATAAACACAGATGGGTAATGTCCTGATATCGTTCGAACTCTTTACGGTTATTCGCCCATAAAGGCTACTTTAAGTAAAAACAACTTTACAGCTATCGATTTATCGTTCTCTTTTATGCTTGCGGTATGTCTTAAAACTACGTAGGTATATTTTTTACTTTTACACATGTTTAGAATTTTTTGTGTTTATAGTACGTATAGTAAATTTTATTAATCACACAGAGATAAAATAGTTGTACTAATTATTGTACTTATCTTATAGGCAATGATCTCGAATAATTTATATGAAAATATTGAATCGAAAACACAAGTTATGTCAATATGTAGTCATAAACTGACATGTTCTACATATTGTAATAATTATTTTTTAAACATTTAATACATACTTTTTTATATGTATAATACTGTAAACTATCTTCATCTAAATATTAATTTTAAAAAAATTGGACGATACTTGTAGAATAAGACATAATAAGTAATATAGCAAAACGATTGTATTGTTCCACATGTCAAATGAGATGACAGAGTCACAATAATTCTATTATTAAGAAACTAACAAAATGTACCAATCAATATATGCAAAATTCAAATGTTGTTGGTTTTTATAATCACATGTCTATCAGTTTGTACATTTTTTTTAAATGTTCACATGATAATGTGAAACTTTAATGTTTGAGAGAAAGTTACCGACAATCATGAAATTATTCTTTTTTTTTTTTTTTTTTGATATCGCAGGGTAACCCATTTACGGGTGATATCCAGGATGCCCGGGTAGGCATTCCTAAACCGTATGTCGGCTTAGCACTTGGGGGTGCACTACCGACCAAAACCCCTGCGGGAGCCTTCAGCCGCTTTCAATTATTCTTTTTAATTATTATTATTCTTTTAAAAAAAAAAAAAACTCCTACCAATATATTCCTTTGTTCCGTAAATTATATTAAAATTAAAGAGTAAACTAATTGCAAAACCTTAAAGTACTAATCCGACATCGGACACTTATCGTCACGAACAACGATTCAAACTAAAGGGAAACAAAATTGCAATCCCACATCAAATAACCGGAGGAATGACGCGCAGAACTAACTTCGTTTCGAACTACGAACATACGGTCACGAGGAACAGAGAACCTGTCTTGAGATTTTTATATTATTTCTAGCTCATAGAAAATAATATACAAGACATAAAAATTAATATAAAAATTTTTATCGCCATAAAAATATTGTAATATGCTTGATCGATTCCAGATGCAGACTATTTAGAACATTTTTTCATTAAAAGTGAACTTTAATGAATTGAACTAAAACAGCTGAAAAGTGTTCGAATTTGTGTTTAAGTAGTTTTCATGTAGGATAATTGTTTGAAATTAACCACGCCTCTCCACAATGTTCTTAGATTATAGAGTTTATGGCATAAAAAGAGACTGATTAATACAAGTGCTATTCACGGCTACAAGGTACCGTCTGAGAAATCTAAAAAGACAAAACATAAGATCAGAGATAAATATTTGTGTAAATGCAATCGCTTCATGGCTGTGTAAAAATACAAACATACTGTATAAAGCGGAAATTGAGTCCGTGACCGATTCCGTTATTGGAACTTTTGCACCACTGCCACTGCATCAAAACAGATATCTATTGTAATTACAACTAAATTAACCAAAACATAAAATTATGAAGATACTGCTAACAAAAAAAAAAAGTACAATGACTATATATACATAAACGTTCGTGTGTCATACAAGTAAATTGCTAGATGAATATTGTTTCAAACGGAATTAAGCACGCACCGCTGGGACAGGGATCACTTATAATTGTTATTTTATTCATAGAAACAACAGTCCTACGGGACGTTGGATAGGTGAGCAAATATTTTGACTTCTCGAGTACCTTTTAACGCGTGTAATGTTTTGAAAGACGCAAATGTAGTTCTCATATTTGGTAGCCACTTAGTTTTAATAGTCGTATTTAATGTTCAAAGTAAAAAACTTAATACAAATTAAATAATTATATTCCTGTAATTTTCGTATGGTTGCGCCATTTGCAACTATTTCTAACTTGCAAGTAAATGCGGATTACGGTTGCTACATAACCTGTAGCGAAGAGATAAACCAGACCAAGTTGTCCGACTTTATCCCGTCCAATCATCCCGCAAATCCCGTATCATTAAGTATCGCTAAGAAAGCGTTTCGCGGCCATTACCATGTTAATAACGTGGGGGAAAGAGCGATTAATCAAGTTGACGTTTAGACACCGCAAACTAACCTCTGCGGTTGAGACAATTTTATGCATAGATTTTCGATTTGAAGCAACTCATTGTTGAACAGATTAGGTTTTTAAATCACATTTAAGCATTATGAGATTGACTGACTTTGTATTTAAATGGAATTCTAAATATTTCATTATAAATACATCTCGTTGTAAAATAAACGAATAATTGTTTTATTTAACAATGTTATTGCAAAAATAAATAAATATATGTAGCAGCGTAAGCATTCTATTTTTTCGCTCATTTAAATTATAATAGCTTGACTACATACAAATCCAACATAACATAATATGCGTAATCTGGCCGGCTCACCGCGACGGTCAAAAGCTGATATTTCTCCTTTTAATCCCTGTCAGATTATTTAAATTCCCACCTGCGAGCTCTTGCTTTACCTTCCGGAGGGTTTTTTATTTAACAAAATAAAATATAAAAATATTCGTATTTGTTTTGGACGGGCGCAATCCTTTAATTTTCGGGCCGGCGCTGCGTGACAGTTCACCCGCTGTCCGCTTGCAGTTTTTGGTAGCTTTGACGAAAATATTTTTACATTTCTAATTTTATATTTCGCTACAGCGGATAATTAAAAAGTAAAAAAGGTAATTTATGTATTTATTTTTTAAGTATACAATTGATGTGAGCGCTCAAGGATAAAAAATACTGTTGTTTTAAATTAATGTTTTGTGATGATTACTGAGGTATATGCAAGGAATGAGGTCAAATGCGCATATAAAATTTATTTTATTTTTATTATATTTCATTTTGCCCTTATAAAATTTATTTATATAAATTCCTATTTCCCTGGTAATATCATTTTTTGAAGACAATGGCGTCAAAGAATGTTCCCTCGTAAAACAATTAGTTGGTGGCATTGTCCTACAACTAAGAACAGAAAAGCGCTTCGTAGCTGGAATGCAGCAATTGTTGCGACTGGCTATATTCCGCGACTGTCGCTATCGTTTTATTTGTTTCTCTCTACTTTAAATTCTTTCCACTCGTAGTGCTTTATGTAACTTTTTCGCGCACTCGTAGCACGCAGTGTACCGCGAGAGCGTTCCGTAATGAAAACAACTTTTTGAATTAACGTCGCAATGGAGTTTTTGCCATTCGGCTTTCCATTGAAATATAAAACTCCTGTATCGAGCTTGAAGTTACGCGAAAAAAACATTCCACTTTAAAATCCTTTAGCTTCACATACGAGAGGCTTAATTTGCAGTTATATTTGAGTGCGCTTTATATAATTTACTGGAAACGTTTTACATGTTAGCGGAAAATTTCGAGGGGATATTAGTTCTACTACATAACTACACACACTACATATTTTGTTTACATACAGTTTGATTTTATAAAGACTTTCAAAATTTCTTCAATCGATCTGTCGACGCAGAAGTAGCGATTGATCGTTCACTATACTTCCGGTTGAACGGATTGCTTAAAATCAAAACCGCAACAAGGCAACCGATAAATCACCAGCCAACTTCAAATAGAAATGTCATATTATTTCCACAAAAGATTTAACTCGAAAATAAATTATATTTTCCCCTATCCGTGCTATTGTTCACCGACGTGTGGAATCCGTACCATTCTCTGCGATATTTAAAAAACCATTAAGTGCACGCTTTTGTATAGAAAAATTCAGACGGCATTGTATCTAATTGTTTTGCCTTTGAATACATCATTTTATTAACAAATAACAACTTATTGTACACCGCCTCGTATGTATGAAACCTTTTCAATTATTTTCTTCTTCTGATATCGATTACGTAGTTAACTATTGTTGTTTGTTTTTTTTCTTCAGAATTTATGTAAAAAGTTAAACATGTTGCGTTTCCAATAGCCGGCACTCAAATGAATCAATAAATCATTATTTGTCCTAAACTCAAAAGCACACTTGCCGTCATTCCGCGCTTAATTGTCTCTAAATATCCGTAAAGCATATTTCCGTCACGTGCTAAGCAACAAATCCGCGAATACCGCCATAAATTCCGCGCCAGCCTGATTTACAACCGGCAACTAAATGTTTGATTTGTGCTCATAAATCGAGATGAGCCTCTGTCAGGCTCACAGCTGTACCAGTGTGGTCTTTGCTTTTTCAAAAATATTTTTTATCGTATGCAATATAAACAGGATATATCGATTTTACTATTTGAAAAGAGAAAAAAAAATTTAAACATTTAATGATACACAAAAAATTATCTTGTAAATAAAATTGATTTGCTAAATTTGTAATCTGTACCATGATAAAAAAATTATACAGTTTTACTAAGTGTTAGTTTATTTTTTACAGTCAGCTCAGCCTATTGCAGTCCACTGCTGGACATAGGCCTCCCCAAGTTTGCGCCAGACATCCCGGTTTTCCGCAGTCTACACCGGCAATCGTCGGTCCAACGGGCCGGAGGACGTCCCACACTGCGTTTGCCAAGATACGGTCTCCACTCCAGGACCCGTCTCCTCCAACGGCCATCGGTTCTGCGACACAGATGACCAGCCCACTGCCACTTCAACTTGCTAATTCTGTGGGCTATGTACTTTCGTTCTCTCGCGGATAGTCTCGTTTCTAATCCTATCTTTGAGAGAAACCCCAAGCATAGCCCGTTCCATTGCACGTTGAGTGACTTTAAACTTGTGGACCAGTCCCTTCGTCAGTGTCAACGTCTCGGCTCCGTATATTAACACAGGCAGGACGCATTGCTCGAAGACTTTTGTCTTCAAGCATTGCAGAATCTTCGAAGTGAAGACTCGACGAAGCCTGCCAAATGCCGCCCAGCCTAACCGAATCCTCCTATCGGCCTCCTTCTCGAAGTTGTTGCGGCCTAGTTGGATAGTATGGAATAAGTAAATATAATCTTGAACAACTTCGAGAAGGATATCATCGACCGATACCGGTCTCGGTATGACTTGGTTGTTAAACATAACTTTCGTTTTGTCCAAGTTCATACAGACACCGACACGTCGGGAGGACTCGTTTAGCCTGGCCAGCATTTGGTCTAACTCATCGAACGTCTCCGCAAAGATGACAATATCGTCGGCGAAACGAAGGTGAGAGATAAATTCACCGTTGACGTTGATGCCTCGTTCCCCCCAATCCCAGGTCTTAAAGACATCCTCCAGCGCAGTGGTAAACAAATTCGGTGATATTACATCTCCCTGTCTTACCCCACGCCGGAAGGGAATTGGTCTTGTTCTCTGGTCCTGGACATGAACGGTCATCGTCGCCGCGTCGTACATACATTTCAGTACCTCGATATCAGTACTTAAAACAATGAAACGTTAATTTGTAATCCTACTTTCAGTATAGCTTATAACTTATATTATAAGACTTCTTTTATAAAACAGAATAAGAGTTTCGTTAAAAAGAATAAAAATAAACACAGAAATACTACGATTTGTACCTTTAATATTAGTGTAGTATTAGTGTATTTTAAAATTCGGATGAACTTTAAAAATATTGATGTAATGTACCTAATAAGTAGATGTCCCAAAATAATTTCAAAATAGTTTCAAATTATATTTAAAATGCATAAATTACATCTAAAACATATTTGTTATTTTGTAATAAGGAAATGATTTATAAAGAGCTCCTAAACACGGCGTACAGAGATAAACACAAAACCTAATTGTGATCATACTTACATCCTGCAATAATACAAAAGTACCAACTTTAATTAGCTTAATTCAGTGCCAAGTTTCTCAGCGGCTGGTCTATTCAGACCTACTAATGTGTGAGCACGATAACGTATAGCTTCATACTAAACTGCTAACTCATATAACATTAATTAACATTTATACTTACGGGATAAACGGATGGATAAATTGAAAAAAAAAATTCTTTGTTATTCTTAGTTCGACTGTTATATTCCAAAGGAAGTAATTTCAGTTTCTGCTTAAAATAAATAACACCTATGAAGTGTTAAAAACAGAACATTTTTTTTTTATTAACTTAATCTAGTATTAAAAATTTGGGAACCACTCTGGCGTAGTGGTGCGTGTAGTCGTCTATAGATAACACCAACGGTTTGCAGGTTTGATTCCCACTCGGGAAGGATATTTGGCTTGGATGTCTGTCATTGTGGGTCTCCTCACCATACCTCAGAGAGCGCGTTAAGCCGTCGGTCTCGGTTGCTTACATAAATACCTGATAGCGATCGTTACACATAGTAGGTTTTATATCCGCCAACTCGCGATGGAGCAGCGTGGTGGATTAAGCTCCGATCGATGTATAATTAAGCTCCATATATATATTTAGATTTAATGTAATATTATTATTAGATTTTAATTCGTTTAGCCTTACTTTTGACTAACAACACTTACCTTCGTTTTAACATTATTGCAAGTAAACGTCAAACTCCTAAAAAATAATTATAAAAATCTTGTTGTAAAAATCGTTTTTCTGCCGTGTTCGTAATTATTACGTCAAAATTTGAATGAAAGAAAAAAAATTGAAAAATCCATAAAAAAATATTTGGATGGCATTCTTATATGAAGATCTTATTTGAGGTGACATTCAGGTTGAAAATATGCTATAACAAGCTGGGCCCCGCGGTTTCACCCGCGTTGATTTGAGGGAAAAATAGCCTTCCTTCTTTTTAAAGCACACCTAACCTTCCTTTTTTAATAGTTTAAATTTTTTTAGTTGTGGATGCCGATAAAGCAAGCAATTATCTATAAAATTAAATATAATTTATGAGGATGTTTTTTTCTAAAAAGGGAGGCAAACACGTACACGTACCTTAGCGTATTAATATATATGATATTATTTTTTAAGAATTCAAAAAAAAATAGTTTAGTAATATTTTGAGTTGCTTTAAACTCATAATAGGTTAATTAGCAAAATAAAAGTGGTTGTATTATAGGCAAATTTTGGCAGCCGGCTATGTTACAGGAAAATGGAACATGAACTTGTCGCCCAGGGCGATGGGAGAATGCGAATAAATCCGATAAACAGGACCACCGGCTGCAATGTCGTTAATTCGACGATTTAAATCGGAAACACGCGATAAATTTGCCGCACGCCGCTTTTGAATTCAAATACCACCCAATTTGAATACTACAATGATAACTATTGTGGTCTAACTATACCGTTTAACTTCGTGTAAGCTAATAAAATTATAAATACAAATATATATTGTTTTACATTATTCAATCAATTGTAAGATTAAATTGTTGGTGTTGAAGGAGATATACAACATTTTTTTAACGAAATGTGTTCGAAACGGAGAAAAGAGAAAAGACGTAATAATAAATTTTAGTTTAAATTTAAATTCTACAGGAAATTTTCAAAGTATATTAGCAACTCCAATGTCAGAAGTAGACAAGATAATTTATTTATTTTATTTTATTTTATACTTTATTGTATACCATAAGATATATATTTAAAAAAAGCATAAATATTACAGACAGTAAAGTACAACAATGGGTGGGACTTATGGCATATTAATTTATAGTTTTAAATAAAAATTAAAATTAAAAATAGAATATATTGATGAATTGTCGATTGTGATTAGGGTATAATGAGACTGACATATTCAGCCTTGATCAAAATAGAAAATAAAAAAAACGAACAAACTGAAGTTTTGTAAAGCTAGTTTAACTAAGTAGATTGTTTTATATTTGTACACTAATTGTTAATTGTAGTGGAAGAAAATTATTAGCGTTAATAAAATATTTTTGCACTTAAAATGTCAATCATCAAACTTTTTTATACTAAAATGAAATGGTACGTATAGGAAAAAGTTAAAATTCCTATCACATTGTAAGTTTGTATTAATATTTAATGAAGCGTAGCTTTCCAAAGTTAATAATACATTGATAGGTTTGATTTCACCCGACCCTGTGCGCTTTTTGTTGGTTATTTATAGCCCCATAGATATCGATACGCCACCAGCGGTATCATGAAATATTAAACGCATTACAAGTGGCATATAGGCCAAAAGATGAGGTAAGAAAAACGTTCTCATTTCAATTGTAAGAAAGAATTGAATGGATGTTTAAAATATTTGCAATATGTATTTTTAGAATGTTTTAAATATATGTTAGTAAATAATTATCACATTTTTTATTATATATTTTTTGTTGATAGTTGAAATTTTATTAATGATTTCGCTTTAAAACATTCATAGCGACGTTCTGGTCACAATGTTTCTGAAAGAATCATTGATTTATATAAAAATTTGAATAACAAAGAGACATTACTGTTCGTGAAAGCTCCAAATAATATTTAAAATATTTTTATCTACGCGTCTAGGGAATGTCTTCATTTTTCGTTCAGTGCTCGTCGTCAGTGCCAACTTTCCCGCACCCACCGCAATACTATCTCGCTTAGGAATCACACAAAAGTTTATTCGTTCGCTTTTATCGCGGAACTGTAGCACGTTAGCAAAAATGATTTATACGATTTATCATAAATAACTTATTCGATTCATGGTAAAAAAACTATCCTTTGTACGCTTACGGCCGTTACGATGAAAGAGGGGATATTTGAATGAGATGGGATTCAAATGTAATATCGCTATCAGCGATGAATGTTAAATAAGAATACACTTTGATAAGGGATTAACGTTCTCATTAATTAAAGAAGTGACACCTTATCTTAATAAAAATTATAACGTATCAGATGTATTTTATAACTATTTTGTACTTTTCATAGGGAAATGCAAACAAATATTTCTGCGCTGTTTCGACTCTAATATCTTTATCACGATTGTATTTGTATTTACCGGTTATATTTTAACATTTTACTGTTTAACCTTTTTATAAAACAAACAGAAAGGGTTATTGATACTACGGCTATGTAATACAGCATCGACTAGTCCCTCGCAATATTTCTAATATTCTCGTAATCTACATATTATTCCAATAAGTGGGTTTTCTACGCCAATATTGCTCGGAAGTAAAGTAGCCGACCCTCACGGGAAGTAAGTTTTACCTTTTATTGTTTTATTTATAACTTTGTGATTGATGATGGTTGAACCCAAAGTTAGCTTCATAAATATTGAGACGCGACCTCACGCTGCGCAATAGTTTCCCGACGTTACTGAATGCTATACAAAATTTTTTGTCTGCATAGACTGATGCCAACAAGAATACTTGCTTTTTCATAAACATTTATCCTGGGTCGGGATTAAACCCGCAAACTGGTGGACTACCCAGTAGCTATGACCACTTCGCCAATGGGTTGTCAAGATGCTGGCAAATATTTTCTTATTGAAAAGAAGAATTAGAACTCAATTTGTCATTCGTCACTCTGCTTCTTACTTATGGTTAGTAAATAATACATGTATATGTTCATATGGTTTTTGAGGCATCCAGATTTCCTGAATCGGTTTAATTAAGCTTTAGTTATGACACGAGGCAGGATTTAAACCGACGATTCCGTGGCTAAAATATATCAGCTCAATGTAGGTACTATAATTTCTCGTATCCACAATACACTTATAAATATTAAGAAAACAAATTAAAAAATTTTCAGTTATCATTTCACGTCGGTGTCAACTTGCAGCTCTAATATTATAAATGTACATAAGCATCACATTTAAAGACAAGCGTATTCTCGCTCAAAGTAATGCTTATCCAGCTTAGTAATAATAACTACTTTAAAAAATGCCTTGATTTTCGTACCAAAAGGGCAGTGAGAAAATGTTGACACTACACCGTCTATAACAATAACAGTACTTTAATTATGACTGAAGGTAGTAATCGCTATTAAACCGAACAATAAAACAAAGTGGAATACATTGTTTATATTTTTGTAAAGAGCAACAATAAAAATCATGTTTTTAGTACTTATAGCTTAATCTTGAAAGTATGATCTAGTATACAGTATTGTACAGTGGTACGGAAAACTTTATGCGTGACTCCAGCACGTACTTTTGCCCATTTTTTAAATAAAATCAACATTCTGAATAAATTTAAGAGTCGAGTTTTACGACTACAAATAGTGTGTTATCAGCAATCAACGCATTGCACAGACACCATCGCCTGCGCTGACCGCTAAACGATTCAATTTGCATAAGCGTTAATTGTTATTGTTTGGTGGTTGCCGTCGCTCTTTCATTTCAAGAGGAATTAAAAATCAATGCTCAAGATAACCTATTTAAGTAATCTTGAAAATTTACTAATGTTTACTATGTCATCTCCAATCAATATTGCGTACGTCACTCTTGCAGCGTGTATCTTTTGTGTAGTGAACTTAATAAATAATCATAATTTTTTTGTTTTTTGTCTAATTTTCCAATTGTAAAAATCTTAAAAACTTTATATTAAGAATTTGTGTTTGTTTGATAACAAAGCAAATAAATCCCAAATTAGAAAATTATTCCGTCTCATTTTTTAAATAAATAGCCTACTATTTACTATTACTTCATACCAAACAAAAACTTATGTATAAAATACGAAATATTACCAACAGCCAAATAGCTACGAAACGTAAACATAATTTGTAACCTAACAGGTATGGCTATAAGAATAAACGGTCCCAGCTTTCTGTGAAGGTGGCACGACAATGTCGTTTTATGCGATATCTGTGAATGACTATCCATAAAGTGGCATTCACAAAGAGACGTCCGTACAGCCCGGCGGCCGATAGCACAATGCGGCAAACGACGCCGGCGCTTCCGTTTCCGGCCGCGGCGCCACCGTCGCAGATTTATGCGACTCACTTCCTAACTGAACGCCATATGCGTGTCCCTCCCGCTCATTTACACAAAACTCGAGTTTTTCAAGTACCTGTGTTATCGTATACAGTGGCGGATGTCGACTTTTTACCGTACTCTCGACTTTTTAAATTGTATTTTAAATATTTTGGGCTTGGAAAAATAAAATGGATTTTAAACGTTGGCTTCTTTTTTGTTTTTCTCTATTTTATATTTATATGAATTTCCTCAAAATCACATTTACTTTATTTGATACTAGCTGACCCGTGCCCACTTCGTTGGGCGTTAATTATTTATTTTTATAATGCAAATATATAGTAACTTTTCATCTCGCTCGTCAATCAAGTAGGAGAAATCTCCTAATTGCGTTACATATACTATTATTTTTCACTGATTTTTTTATTTAATAACGATAAAATATAGCCTAATAATGAATTTTCATGATTGGATCAGTATTTGTGAAGATTACCCCCTACAAACAAACAAAGTTAAAACTTTACCTCCTCATAATATTAGTATAGATTATTAAAATTAGTGTAATAATTTTATTTCTTAGTGTGTGAAGAGTAATCAGTAGTAAAATCACTATACTTATAAATCATACCAAGCCTTCAAGTCATGTCAAGGTATGGAACCGGCTAGAGGAGTGAGGAACAAAAAGGGAGTTCCTGCATAATGGAGCGACGGCCGCGAACATTCGTAACGTCTCGGAATATCTTAGTAGTTGTACCGCTTGTACGTCAATCTCTAGGAGGGGAGGCCTTTCTACGGCGATTTATAATAATTGAGTTGCAAGGAATTATTTTTATTTTGACACTGTTTGTCAGAGATTTTGATAAAAATATTCTAGAGCTGATGACCAATTTCGACTTCTATTAAACAGTTTTTTTTATTGTCATTAAAAATATAGTATTAGCTTTGAAGTAATTTTGCTTTAGCTTTGAAATAATTAATATTTTGTGAGAAACAAATGACGCCGCGTTAGCGCTACGGTCACAGCCATGGATTGTACCTGTTGCGCTGGCAGTTGCAGGTTCGATCCCCGCACATGACAAACATTTGTATTGGACATACAGGTGTTTGCCATGGTTTGGGTGTTTGTGCAGTCCTTGTGGGTCTCCCCACCGTGCCTCGGAGAGCACGTTAAGCCGTCGGTCCCGGTTGTTATCATGTACACCTGATAGCGATCGTTAGTTATAGTATGGAATATATCCGCCAACCCGCATTGGAGCAGCGTGGTGGATTAAGCTCTGATCCTTCTTCTACATGGGAAAAGAGGCCTATGCCCAGTAGTAGGATATTACAGGCTGAAACGTTGAGATACAAAACTACCAGAACGGTGCTACATTAAGAAGTACAAACAAAAATACATCAGGAAAATTTTTGTTCTAAAGACAACTTAATAATTGGATATTCAAGAAACGCAGAGTTTATCAGAAATTTTACTCAGACAAGAGGAGGAGATGGTAATACCATAAGTACTTTTTGTTTATATAATGTATAACTTTTACTGACTGTATCTCTAATACTGTCTAGACTGTATATCGGAATATACGATATAATATCATGTATTAATTATAATAATTATACAAAAGACATTGACAACGTATAAATTTCGTAATAAAAAAGTCGTAAATAAATAAATAACGATTTGTGTTACATATATAATAGGACAAAAAACAGTCTATGGGAGAATATTATTCTATTTCAACATTATTCGTAGTATAAAACCCGCAACATCTGAAGTTCTAAAGCGAAGTTTCATATAAATTTTGTAGAGCAAACCTTAGTTGACGTTAACTTGGTATCTTTGTCTGATACTCACGTGGGGGCAGGTGAGGGTGGCTGAGGAATGCCAGCCAGCTTTGTGAATCAATCAGGAATTAATTGCCCCTTGAAGAAAGCTGATTTGTTTTCAACTTCACATTAATAAATGAATATGTTTTTTCATTCCAAATGGTTTTTATATGCTTACAAAGTTTTTCATATGACTGAAACACATTATGAAAAAATAAAGAACAATTTGCGATCTTTTGTATAATTGTGGATATCGTTGTATCCACATAGAACGTATTTTTTTACAAATCGACACATGAGATAGATTGTTTGTTCGCGGTGCCTATTTAGGCTCATAAAGCGTAACGAATAACTGACGATTATTTTTTAAAAGTTACAATATTACGGTCACACAGAAGTTCTCTTTCTATAATTCCAGTATTTTGCCTTTCATCATATGATGTGGTAGGATTGGTTGCGACTCTCTTTATAGGAGCTAAAATTTTAGTTATATATTTTTATATTTTAATTTATCAAATTTTATACGCGTAGCATTTTTGTTAGTGAAACCACTCGCGTTGTTTTATAAGTGAAGCCGAACAGTTTCTCAACTTGTCGGAAGTTGGAAAGCTAAAACTTTATAACGCTGCGATTGTTTAGATGTTCGGAAAGGTACGCCATGAACTGCGTCAAAGGAAAAGTTTCAAGTGGCTCGAAATATACCATTGTCGGTTTGTACGATTGAAAAGCAATTGTTTAAATGGTTATTAATTGGAGGTAAATTAAATTTATATTAAGATTCGAAATGTATTCATTTTAAATAAGTTTCCTTTCATAATAAAATCTTTATGGTAAACCTATTAATCTAGCCAAATAAAATAGTAACTTAGGAAATTGAAAATATGTCGATTAAAAGTTTCATCATGTCTAAACAGCCTTAATAAATTTGCTACAATATTTTTAGCTAATCAGATAAATCAAATTATAACGCTCGTTTTGACAAACTTTAAGTATTTTAATAGCATAACTCTTGAAGTCATGGCTTAGTAAAACAATAACTGGGTGATTATTTTGAGATGTGCATATCACGCGGCCCTCCATAAATAACTACTTAGTTAAATATAAAGTTACGTTTTTTTTCATTTGACGTAAAATATAGTTGCAGCACTATATACAGATGTACATAATATATTTCTATTGTTATAAATAGCTTAGTTATGTTCGTAAACGTTCCTCAAATCTCATCACCATTCGTGTCCCAATCTCCAAATTTTAGCAGTTCATGCTCTTGAAGTTATAAAAATACTCTAAAGATCGTATTTTTAAGAAGTTATTAAAATAGTACACAACATGTTTTACCAATTATCAAAATTATACATATTAAAGAATACTTTTAGGCAATTTGTGACGACTTTGAAAATTGTCCCAACACTTCCGACTCACTACCATTTGTTCATACAGTCGGAGGGTAATTTTTTTCTGTATAGGGTAAATTGCTATCTGTAGAGAACTCGGTGGTTGCGCTTAGTTCTGCCTCTCGACTCGTGCGGGTAACACATCAAAAAGTGTTTTGGCGCCAACTCTAGCCTACCTCAATCGCCCAGAAATTGTGTTTGGCAAAAAAAAATCTCCTTACCGTTCGAGATTTCCCTGGTAAGTCTAATATTTTTATTTAACATTTTTATGCATTGTAACAGTCGCCATAGGATACTCTTTGAGTTGATTAAGTTTCTAATTTTTTAAGTTCTACAAAGAACGTATAATGTGAAGAAGTATACAAATATCTAATTACCGTTTATATAATTACCGTTTTTCCCGTTCGTATTTTGGCGAATGGTAATGACCAATTTAAAATGGTAATTGGCACCAGCATATGCTGGTCTCTTATTATATTGAATCTTCTTACTCCATTAGTCCAGCCCAAGGTAGAATTCTTATTACCAACGCGTGACCCATTGTTGATCTTCTGGTATGAACTCGCACTTTCGCAACAAAAAAACCTACTAACAGACTACCCACCTACAACTAACATATTATCATTTCAGCCTATTGCAGTCCACCGCTGGACACAGACCTCCACAAGTTCACGCCAAAAATGCGTGAACTCATGTGTTTAGCCCATAGTCACCGCGCTGGGCGGGCGAGTTGGTGACCGCAGGACTGGCTTTGTTGCACCTAAGACGCTACTGCCCGTCTTCGGTCCGTGTATTTCAAAGCCAGCGGTTAGATGATTATCCCGCCATCGGTCGGCTTCTTAAGTTCCAAGGATGTGGTGGAACCTTGTTATCCCTTAGTCGCCTCTTACGACACCCACGGGAAGAGAGGGGGTGGCTAAATTCTTTAGTACCGTAGCCATACAGCAGACCACTAATATATATATATATATATATATATATATATATATATATATATATATATTTATTTATCAGAGTAAAAATGCCTCGGAAGAAACAGCAATCGAAAGAGGAAACATTGGCTAAGGCTAAAATCGCGCGTCGGAAACGATACGCTAAAATCCAAGCTGAACCTATTTTATATGCACTTAAAAATTAAAAAGAACGTCAGCGATACAAAAAACGAAGAGAACAGAAAAACTTTTGACAGTTACAGAATGACGCCACGAGCTAGAAAGCTACAGAGGAAGAAATGGAGAGAGAACTTTAAAAAGCATTTTCAAAAATAGAAATTAATGAAGGAAGGAGTTAAATATACAAGTGAAAGTCCCAGTGAAAGTGAAAATAATAGAAATAATATTGAAAAAACACCCAGAAGACAAAACTCAATTTGTGGAAATGGGCCACAATTATCTAGATCTAAAGATCTACACGAAACATTAGTCAATAACTTGAGATAAAAATTAAGGAAGATGCGCTACATAATACAAAAAAAAGACTAAATTTACAAATCACAATTAGAATCCTTGCAACAAAAAAATAATGCGTATACGAAAATAATTATAAGACTGAAAAAAACGACTGCAAAGTCCTAATTCTAAAGTAACAGCACTAGTTAGAGACAAAACCAAAGTAGAAGAAGCAAAGAGAAAAAATATTTGGAGAAGCAATGAGAAATACGTTAGAAGCAAATTACAAAAATAAAAAATTGAAGAAAGAAAAAAGAGAATTTAGTGATGCTGTCATTAGTAATCAGCTGATTTTGAAAGATCTCAAGGTTTTATCTGAAACTAATAGATTTCGAGTGCGAGAGATAAATAAAATTAACCAAAGAAATGTTAAATATGAGAAACTAAAAGAAGACATTCAATTATTTTTTGACCGCGACGACGTTTCTAGGGCGACCTCAGGCATAAAAGAATTTATTACAAAAAAGAAAGAGAGAAAGCAAAAGCGGTATTTGTTAAATACAATAACAAAACTTCACAAAATTTTTGAAACTGAATTTCGCAAGGTAAGTTAATCTTACTTTTGTAAACATAGACCATTTTGGGTACTTATATCTAATCTAAATCAAAGAGATACATGTCTCTGCAAACTTCATGCAAACATAGATCTTTTGATTCAAACGTTGCACAAAAAAAGATAATTAAATACAACAATTCTAGCAACTTAATTTATTAATTAGTATTAACATTCAGTTTTTGAGCAACATTGTATTGATTGATTATTGTCATTACATTGACTATTGTCTATGTTGCTCAAAAACTGAATGTTTACTTAAACGATGTAATTTGTGCAAAAATAAAGTTGATAACGAAGATCCAGTATCATTCAAAAAATGGGAAAACGCGATAAGCACTTACGTAGTTAAAGGCGTAGAGAAAACTAAAAAGATAGCTATTGCTAGATAAGCTATTGCAGAATTAGAAAATATAATTCCTATATTTCTGAAACATGAAGAAACACGCAGGTGGCAATTTGCTGCAGTAAAAGATCTGAAGGAACATCTCAAGGGCAATGAAGCTATCATTCACATAGATTTCAGTGAGAACTATGCTTTGAAATATGGGTCGGAGGGTCAAGCTTTCAACTTTGGAGGAAGTAGGCAAGAGCTAGAACTTCATACTGCAGTTATATATAATGGATAATGTATTTTTTAAATTTTTATATAAGATCTCATCGTCTAACTTCAATTTCACTGAGTTTTGAACTTGTGTCTTAGTTGATTTTATTTCAATTACTAGACAGAAAGTATTATAAATTTTTGGGAAAACCGCTTTATTTTTGACTAATTATTATTATTCAATCACGTCGCTATATAGCTAAGTTTGAAATCATTTACTGTCACCTAAATAATTAATAAATATGTGATTCAAGTATATTATTCACTTTATTTCTAATTACCAATCACGAAGCATAATTACCCTTTTTATATACTAATTACCGTGTGTTTTATATCTCATCACCGTTCGACGGAAATTTTCAGCTTTAGATTCAGACCTATATATCATTTCAAATACTGTGCGCTTAATTTATTTCGTTAATCTGCACTATAAAATTTAGGTTAAATCAATAAAAGTTGTAATTGAAAGAAATATTTGACCTTAATTTACAAACCCTGAATATGTCTATCTTCAAATATTCACCCAACTACTCGTAGTTAGTATACAGAGTAAATAAACATTGTTTAACTCTCAAGTAATCACTAAATTCCATTTAGTTTTATGACTAGTTCCGTTGGGTAGATTTGTAGCCAAGTACATTGAATCTAGTCGAGTTACCTGTGATGTTGAGAGAACATTCCACGACTCGAGTAGCTCTTGATATACGACTGAGTTTAGACTGTTCTAGTTACAAAGGCTTGCCATTCCTTGCTTGCCGAAGCGCCACTCAGCTATAGATTTATAATCCAAATACTTGCTAATAATTCGAAACAGTATCAATTTCGGGTTAAAGTTATACTAGAAAGATAAATTATTTTATAAAATGTTGAATCTTCTGTTTAAATTGCAAGTCAATGCTTACTAGGGTTCAAGTATATATGTCATCGAAAGTATTCCACTTTTTGATGGATTTATTTTAAATCATTCTCTTTATTTTTTTTACTCAAAAATTATTATACACTATATGTTTTACTTTGACATAAGTATCTAATAGACTCAAGACCGAGAAAGAATATAATTCTTGAAGTTTGTCACAAATTTTCCGACAGGCATGAAACAGGAAAAAATATTTATGGGAAACTTTGTCTCGCATTGTTTTCACGGCTAATATTTTAACTTTATTAACCAAGTATTTAAAGTTAATACTATAAGTAGTAGAATTAAGTGAAATTGGTTACGTAGTTCATATGAAGTCTTTATTGGAGCAGATTGCGTAGTAGCTTAAAGATGTTAAATTAATATTTTGTTTAAATTATTTTTTGTTTTGAAAACATATTTATGTTATTCTATAGATTTCATTTTAGGACAGCATCAATTGATTTCTATTGAGAATAATAATTATGGCTAGTTAAATTTCGAAACATTTGTTTATTTACTTTTTCCTCACTAAATTAAATTTTAGTTTTACTTAATAGACCTAATTTTTAAATTCTTGGTGTATTAGGTTGATCTTATTAATTTGTTAGAAGAAGCAAGGAAAGTCAGTAATATCTCACTGAACTGTGAAATCTGAAACTATTTAAACGAACTTTTGTATTTGATGAAACATTTCCATTATTAAGGAATAAACGCCTCGAAAGATATTCTTAAATTCTTAATAAGATCTTAAAGAAACGTCGAGTGAAGACGTCGAGACGTTCCCTCTTTCACGTGTTGGTTTCATAATACATAATTAACGCTTAAAACATACTACGTAACTTAGAGATTTACGAAATACTTTGTTGATTACTGCTTTTAACATAGATGTATTATTCATTAGGTAACTTACACGCGATTGCGATGCTATTTCATTATTAAGCCATTTTCCAAAGCGTTAGTTACCTTTAGGTATTTATCTACACTAATATTATAAAGAGGTAAAGTTTTTAACTTTTTTCGTTTATAGGGGGTAATCTACGCAAATACTGATCCGATCATGAAAATTCTTTCACTAACAGAAAGCTACACTATTGAGGAGTGACATAGACTAATATTTTATTATGACTGTTCAAAAAATTCAGTAAAAAATCTTTTATATGAAATTCTCGTGTCACAATGTTAGTTACAATACTCCTCCGAAACGGCTGCACTGAGTTTTATAAAATTTTGTGTGCATATCGGTTAGGTCTGATAATAGGCCAACATTTTTTTTCATACTCCTAAGTTATAAGCGGGGAAGCATTAGGGGGGGGGTCTAAATAACATATATGACAAAACAACGTTTGCGGGGTCATCTATTATTTAATATATATAAAAATTCTTTAAATCATATCAAGTAAGTTTAATGAGAGTAATGCTGCAGCCTACCTATACCTATATATAATATAGACACTTACACTTAGTATAAAATATATTTGCCTCTGTTTCTTAAATCATATTAAAGCTATGACGAAAATCAGTAGGAGCATATGGTTTCAAATTACTTATGTGGTTTCGTTATGTAGAGCCTTTATAATCCTATATGCTAATAGCAATTTGTTATCATAAGCCTAAGAAGATTTGCGTTGAACAATAAACTATGCTTATCTAAGGAGTTCGGCGAAAGGGCCATCTTGGAAGGGACGAGGGCTAAGTGAGATCCCACTTAAGCAATTATCTCGGCCTGCCAAGGTGATGTACTACCGCGGAATGGGCTCATTTACCTTTGAAAGATTTATACATGAAACTGAAATATGGGTTGTTTCAAGTAAAACATATAACGAACGAATATGGGAAATGTTACTTATTCTTTATAAATAGCATTTATTTTCCGTAAAATAAATAATTTTCATATATGGGAAAAATATATTTTGATTTTTAAAATTTTCTTTTATACAAACCTTGTTCTGAAAACGATGAACATTAAAAAAAAAAATTTTATGTGCATATCGCACAATTAGTGCAGTCGTTTGGAAGCTATGCGTGTACATACATACATTTCGGCAGTACATTTTTATATGTATGCAATACATATTGATGTATCTACAAGTTTATAGTTACAAATACTAATATAAGATATTAATATTGAGACTAAGTAAAATACGAGATAATCCTTTAAGCAATATAATAATTCAAAGCGGGGTCTGACAGAGAGATGCTTTACCCAAAAGCCAATTCGCAATAATTTTCACTCAAATCTGACGTAAACATGACCGATATTCGCCAATTTGCATGACCGTTGCCTTTGAATAAATTACATTTACCTGAGGGATCAGTTCTTATGAATATGTAAGACGATGGCTTTCAAATCTTAGTTTGCAATTAGAAGGGAAGTCATTAAGCCTATCAGTGATTACAACTGCTGTAACAGCACTCGCATAGTAAATAATTATATGGGCTAATACTATTGATAACGTTTGCTACATACATACGTTTTATCTTTTAGTTCTAATTTATATATCTGTCTGTCTTCGTTAGTCTGTCTTGTTGGCTGTATTGAGTTCAATGTGTACAATTTACTTATAAGGTCTTAAAATTTCAAGGCCACACCGTAATTGATTTTCTTTTCTTTGTCTACAACGTCGCTGAAATATGGGAAATTTCGAAATGGCAATCGAGTAAGTATCGTATAAGTAAAAGTGTATAAATTACTTATATACACCTTGTATTATACATTTTAACAAGATAAATTAAATGTAAGTATTCTAACTACGTTAAAAAACTATGTTAGCTTAGCGTCATCCTACAGGCATTTGGTTTTTGATATTTTAAATTTTGATTTGATATTTTTACTCGCTCATTCTAATTATATTATCTTTGCAATATAACATTCTTAAGTACCTACAACATTATAAATTCGACACGATATCAAAAATACGTCAACTTAATTACAAATATCTACTTTTATATTTTGTATTAGGTTTTGATAGCAATTTTTTGCGTTGTCAACTATCGGATATCGGAAGTAAAATCGATTATCGAGTGGTCAGTCAGAGGCACTTAGCCGTCGGTCAGTAATCTCGTTACATCGTTTAATCGATTCAGCCGGAAGCAACTCGTGTAACCCACACTGTGCCGGTAATTTTAGTGCATATTCTCACCTGGTTATAGGAAAATTCATTTTCAAATTTACCAGATTTTAATTTTTGAACGAACTCGATTACTCTTCGTCGATTAGAAAATCATTTTACGTGATCATTAACTGCTAACAAACAACAATATTATACATATTTAGATACGTATATATATATTTCGTTAAATTTAAGACTAAAATGTTCGCATGAGAACTCATGGTAATGAAAGCTAAAAGTCAGATTTGTACGATACGAAAAATAACATGAATCGTGTTTTATAACGAGCTAATTATTCCGGTGTGCGAGCACGACGAGCGCGACTGTACCATAAATACAGAAAGCAAACAAGCATTAGCACCGGTCACGGTGTATGTTTGTTCACGGCCTAAAACAACAGCGTTTGCGACCACCGACTAAATTTGTTACTGTCGGTCATCCGCTGACTCAACGTAAATGATGTACAAGCACATGCAACATATCTAAAACCTCACAGCCTAAGCTAAAATACTAAAAACATAGCTCATTAAATCACTACACCAATGTAAATTTATAATTTCGGCACGCTTGTTAAACGAGTTTAAATCAATATTTGTTAGTTCGGACATTGTTTGTCGGTAAACTTTTGTATTCAACTGTACTTAAACGTGACTACGCGTTAATGGAGAGATAAGGATTCCATTTTATATTTTGTTTTATGCAATTAATACAACGAATTAATTTTGTCTATAAAGATATTATTTTTGTTGATTCTTATCTATATTTAAATACATATTTCATTTTTAATATATTTATATTGTTAACAATGGGGTAACGAAATGTAAGGGTTAATAGACAACAGTATTATATGTTATTACAATCGAATGTGCATATAGTAGGAGATGAAATATTAGTCGGATTATTCTATTTTTCTTCAAACTTTTTACTGTATCTTACATATGTTAATATATGTACCAATTACATAATCATTTAAATACTTACATTGTTCAATTTTGGTAGTAAAAAAAATATACAGACCAGGATAAATAACTTTTCAGACAAAAAAATTAGACCAGGATTAAACCAATTACAAAAGTAAAAAAATAAAAGAAAAAATTATGTGGTGTCATGGGACACCAGGTAGGAACAAAGTTCCTTCGGACAGTATAGAAGCAACACAATTTGAAAAAAAAAGTGTTGAATTTTATATATATTTTCTAGTTCTTGATTTTTTTTTAATTTTGTTGATTGGTTTTTAATTAGGTACATAAAAGTATTTAGGAAATTTAGTATTTTAGAAAATAGCAAATACCGTAATATAAAATAAATGAAACAAAATAATAATAATTCAAACTATAAAAAAACATGTGTTTTTATTTATTTTTGTCGACAGTATAAAATATTTTAGTTTTACAAACGTCATACTATACAGTCATGTGACTGATATTACGTCACTTCCGTTATATATTTTTCTTACGGTTTTAGTATCACATTTTTTTCAGTTCGGTCGCCCAGCCAAATGTCAAGCCTGCCGTAAAGAACTTCGTTCAAAAAAAAAAAAACAATTTACGCGTGATTTGAGGTCGAGAAGTGAGGAAGGGGTTGGGGGTAAAATTTGAAAACGGTATATCCCGATATCCGGCAAAATTACAAGTCCTATGAAAAAAAAATACATTTTCTTTGGGATATGGGTAATAAAAAAATGGTAATGTGAAAAAAATGCATACACAACAGTTGTAGATCTTTTAAGCCAACTTTTAAGTCTAGGCTTCGTCGAGTCTTCCACAATTACTGAATATAAAAGTCTTCAGGCTATGCGTCCTGCCTATTTTAACGCACGGTACTAGTCCACTAGTTTCATATCGCACAACGTGCTATGAAAAGACACTGCCCTAATATAGACCCTAAGGTCTCTCGCATAGATAGGATCAAAAATGAGACTACCCGCAAGAGAACGAAAGTAACCGAAATAGACCACAGAATTAGCGAGTTGAAGTGGCAGTGTGCACCCGAGTGACAGGGCCGATGGCCGCTGGAGCAGACGTGCCCTGCAGTGGAGGCCGCGTGTTGGCAAATGCAGTGTGGGACGTCCTCCGGCCTTCTGGATCGACCATCTACGTAAGATTGTCGGTGGAGGCTGGATGAGGATTGTGGAAAACCGGGATAATTGGCGCAAAATTGGGGCGTACGTCCAGCAGTGGACTGCGATAGGCTGATGTGATGATACAATTCGCCTTATACGCCTAATTTACATTTTTTTTCTTATATAGATAGGTGAAGATAATTATCATTAAATAAAGGACTAAAGCAAATAAGAGATAATATCGAGAGCACGTCGATTTTAGCTAATATCACCATGTCAACAAGACCGCCGGTCGCCGGTCGCCGCTCGCCACGGACCCGACTAAACAAACACTCATTACTCGCGACACCGCCGCGTCACCAAACATGATCGCTGTAAACGATCGCATATCGAAGACCAATAAACATTTTTTTATTTTTTATTAAATAAAATAAAATATAAGTGTACCTATGAATTATTATATACGATATTTGAACGATAATTATGAAAGATTAAGTAATTTACACACACGTTTGAAAGTAGAATGATTTCAACTATGACAGTATTGATGTACAATTATTGAACTAGTAAAATATGACATAAGGCTGACGCGAAAACAGTTGACTCTTCGATCTCTAGACAAAACAAATATTTGCATAGGCTTTATAGATGTCTGTAGTAGTTTGGAAGCTTGTGCTTGTAAATAGTGCGTGTTTGCGGACCCCATCACTGAATTCACATTACACGATGTTATTGTGTGAAGCGTTTGTTACTTACTATTACGGAAGTGTAAATAAAGCAAGAATGTTAAACTTAAAATTAAGCTAAAAATCGCGTTCATTATGGATTACTTGTAAAAACAATCCATAATGAACGCGATATCTATCTATACGCGATATCAATATTTGAACACTAACAACTAAAATAATATAATAACTAGTATATGAATAGTAAATAGCATGCTGTGAAGGCACTAACTCGTATCTAGAACCAAATAAATGTATATTTTTTTTAAACTACAAAATTTATTCAATTTTATACATATTTATACAATTCATAACTTAAGAACTAAATATTTACAGATAGTTAAATAAATATGAACTAAATAAATATGAAATAAAATAAATATGAACTATAACTAAAGACCTTGACCACTAGGCAACCTTACGAGAATTTGAAATTTATACAAATAAATAAAATTGGAGTGTCTGTTTGTAATATTAAAATAACTGCCTTCACTCAATGCATATGGATGTTTCACGATACATATACCAAAATAACATTTTTTTTTACAATTTTTGTCTGTCTGTCTGTCTGTTTGTCCTGGCTAATCTCTGAAACGGCTGAACCGATTTTGAGGGGACTTTCACTGGTAGACTGCTGATGTAATAAGGATTACACTGCGAACTGAACTTTTTATTAAATTTACTTTTTAATTTAACTTTTTGTTAAATTCCACGCTAATGAAGCCGCGGGCACAGCTAGTTCTAAGTAATGACCTAAAACTTAAGTTTAAGAATGAAAACATCATTTTCATCCATTTCATCATTGATGGCAAATAAATACCTATATGATTAGATCTTCACACAAACAAAGTTACATCTATACAAATAAATAAAATTGGAGTCTGTTTGTAATGTTAAAATAACCGCTTTTTACTAAATGCAAATGGATGTATACACGGTACATATACCAAAACAGCATTTTGTACAATTTTTGTCCGTCTGTCTGTACGTGTGTCTGTCTGTCTGTTTTTTCCGGCTAATCTCTGAAATGGCTGGACCGATTTTGACGGCACTTTCACTGGCAGACAGCTGGTGTAATTAGGATTAACTTAGGCTACTTTTATTTTAGACATCTATTTATTTTATAACTCTACGAACTGAACTGAAATTTTTCGTTAAATTCCACGCGAACAAATTCGCGGGCACAGCTAATTATAGCTAAAGTTAAATTTTAAAAATAAATGAATACCTTATAACAAAACTATAACACCTATATCATATTCTAATGTCGCTTTAAAGCTGTTTTACAAAACATAGATCATTTAGAATGCAGCGTGTAGCTGGTCCGTATTGCAGCGGACCGATGCGACGACACGCGACGCATGACTGATGCCGTGCACGTGCCTGCACTGCTATGCACATGTCACTTTCAGCATATTTTGCTACTGTAGCCTACTCGGAAAATACTGTGACATTTTCTATTTCATGTTGTATGAAAATCATTGTTAAATATTCATTGGTGCTTCGTAAATTACTTTGAATTAATCTATCGATAGATATGCATTTGCGAATTTAGGTCAATTATTTTTCATTATTTCAAGTTTTTGCAACATATCAAAAGTATTTTAAAAGGCTTTGTGTTTTCCAACTAACAATGACCTAGCAATTTTTTGTTTATCATAAAGATATAAATATAAATCACCGTAAGAATAACATAGGCTTACAACCATCACTTTTTCAAAATACATATGGATTGATGTTATGTACTCTTTGTAAAAAAATACCCTTTATATTTTTAATATATTTGGACAAGAAATTTGTTTATTACTAGTAAATCAACGTTTTCCCTCGAGGGCCGAACTTTCCACCAGTGACCCTTAAACTTAAGCAGTAAATACCGAAGCCGCTCAAACTATCAAAAACTTAAGCACTATTCCCACTTGCGGCTGACCCCTGTTTAAAACAAGAACAGCAGTGGACCCTCGCTCTGGGAATAAATACATTAATTAAATGTACTTTCTGTGTGTGGCATATCAGAATAACATTATAACTTCAACTTAATAAGTTTACTGTAACATTATTATAAATAATGGTAATACCAACGTTGTGCACTCACGTAGTCTTCCCTCGCGACTTAACCTGTGAAGATATTCACGACTACGAAATCGCTACTTTGTCTACGTTCGTCGTCTACGATCTAGTAGGTTCAATTTTTTGCTCGACCATGATATGTGTATTCGGAAAAATTTCGTTTTGAGTCTGGTAATTTTTTGCACATAGGTGGTAAGTGATATGTCAAAGATCACGTAAGATTTTGGCTCGGTTGTTATCATAAACATCTGATATCGATTGATAGGTAAATTATACGTCGAAAAGCAGTGACGCAGAAATTCGAATTAGGCATAAACAAATAGCGCCCATTTTTCTTCTATAAGTAGCCTCTTTTATAAAAATACACAGTTTTTAGAGTCGAAAAAGTATCATAAATATACTTTGAGTCTAAATAGTCTACTCAAACAGTCAAAAATATACCTTAGAAGTCGCTTTATAATTTTAGTATAAAATAATCATTAATTTATCTTATGTAATCAAATACAACGCGCATAAATTTATAATACAGAATTACCAAGACGTTTCCAACACCAACATAGCTCCATCCTTAACCTGTCAAGGTGGAAGTTGGCTAAGTTGAACAGATTTCAAAGTACCGAGATATAGTTAGACTGTACAGACGTCGACTGAAGTAACAGATTCGAAACAGTGTTGGTATTGCACGAGCCACTTCCAAATTCAATTAATCATAGTTCGGATTAGTTCCTCTTTGACGATCCGTGGCGAGACGTGACCGTCTTGCGTAATGATAGTTTGATATCGATTTTAATAATTCTTATTATGAAATTGATTAAACTATTACATCTATATTTTAGTACATATTTCAAATATATCCGACACACACAGCGTCTATCAATTATTTAATAAATAACTATGCAGTTAATAAAATTAATCAACAGTCATAATGTCATTACTTACTTCGTATACAGCCTATATTTTCACTATAAATTAAAATAATAATTAATATAAATATACTCGAAAATTTATTTTGGGGATAAAATTAAGATTTCATTTTAACACAGAAAATAATAAAAACATAAGTAGTTAAATTGAATAGCATGTACTAAATTTAAAGGTAAATAACAACATAGATGAAAATATTTAAAAGAAACGTTTAATACTAGGAGTTAAATATTCTTAAGTAGAAATACAGTAGCTTCCGATGGTCAGTGCCAAAGCAAGGCTAACTACTTAATACGTACCGGATCCGACGCCCGGGAATTAAACCCCGCACGCTCACTATATTTATTAGTAAGCTATTTCTAAATTCTATTAAGACTGAGGTTTGAGCTTAAATCCTGGTTCCCTTGGTCTTAAAGCCACTGAATTCTCGTTTGAGATGTTTCTTTATAAAATTCGAAAATTTAAGTTTTATTAACAGTCCAATAAAGACGTATTACCAATTTTTTTTTCAATTGAAAACTGATTTACTCGCCGTAATTATATACTTATATTCAAATAAGAAGATACTAAAAATTAAAAAAATCAATAAATTCAAATATTCTTGTATACCAAAAATAAAATTTTTACCAAAATAAAACATCAATCCTTTTGTTGGAAACTAGCAACAAATCAAAAGACTAATAAAGGCGAGTTGAACAAGTCTAGGAAGTATTTCTTTCATCGGTCTCGGAGTTACCAGTCGGAATTTCCTGAGAACAAGGGAACGGAATCGCCAACGACTTCGAAGCGGATGCAACTGCACGTAGACGGTTTTGCTATTTCTTTTTAAACTACTGATACGTATTATGAGTCATTAAACTTTGTTTCTCGAACAATGTAAAATTTTAAAGAGAACATTTTTATTATTTTCTTGAATAGTACGGTATGAACGTATGTGTGTGTGTGTGTACGTTTTCGTGGCTTATTTCTGCCTACGTATGAGTGCCCTGAAATTTTGAATATAATTTTTTTGTTTTCCATTTTTGAAAACTAAATATTATGTTCATAGGTAATAATACCGCTAAATAATGAAATAGAATAAAAAATTGCGATATTATCTTTAATTTTCAAATATGTATTTACTTTTAAATTTAATTTCCACCTTAACGATTTAAATCCACCACTTAACATGCTGTACAAACTTACGAACAAAACTTAATCACAACAAGTTACAACGGGCGAACATTATGTAAACAATCCGGTTCAACAATCAATATTGGTTTCAATTTATCTAACAATATAATCAACCGTAATTTGCCAAACTTCAGTTATTGAAAACTAAATTGATGACCACTTTAAATAAGACACGAATATTTATATAATAAAGTTTCCACGCTTAGTTTATATAGGCTAATAACAAAAACTTAGCTGACAATAACAGACTTTACAATAAATAAATACCTACTTTATATTAAAGAAGCTGGTTTGTAAACTACGAGATTGTTATATACTAATGGATTGCTTCTAATCATATGTATATGCAGATACTTTTATATATGCATGCCGTCGTGTGTACCTCATTAACATCGACAAACACTTTGTACAAGAATAAAAGTAAGACAATGAAGACCCACGTTTTCCTCCTTCATAGTTATCTCTATTAATTTCCTGTAAACAATTCAATCAATGTTTCTTGACATTAGGGTGGGAAGTATACGAATTCAGTGTATTTCAACCAACCAATAACTTAAACTAAAATATATACAAACAGTATAAAATATAAACAGTACAAAGTAAAGCCAAAATTGATATGCCAAAATCTTTGTGAATATTTTAAACATATTAAAAAATCCAAATTATGACAGTACGTCTGTATAGTAAAAACTTAAATCGATGTCAATGAAATTACGTATGTTGAAAACTATACTTGCATATTTCATTACTGTTTTAATTTTAAGTGCTCGCGTAGCATTCGATCGTCGAAACCGGCCCTAAAATTTTAATCCAACATGTGAATATTTCAATATTGCATGTAAATCGAATCGTAAAACTCTTCAATATCGTGCACTTTATAACACTAAAAAGGGAATACACACTCGACGTGTAATCAAATACGCCGAACATCAGAATCGAGTAGAAATAGAATTTTTTCGCTCTTAAAAATTGCGATCACGTTTCTAATATAGTGAAAACAATATCCTAGTGACCGGGTGATTTCTGCACAGATGCCTGCCCTTTCAATATTATGTCTAGGTGAAATATTTGTGATTGTAAAAAATGTGAGTGTCACATCAAATGTTTAGTTTTATTAACTACAAGTTATGTAATCCTATTGAAATACACTTTGATGATTTATAACTTTTAATACAGAAATATATTTAATTGAATATAACTTTTTTTTTAATCTATAAATAGATCACATCAATTTCGGTGCTGTAAACGATTTTACGATAGCATAATATCGCCTTTTTAAATCTCATATATCGTTCGGCGTCGCTTTTAATGGTCTTAGGGGGTTTGAAAAACGCGCATCGATATAAAAAACCGCACTAATCTATCGCTTATCTCAACCGTGTTATTTAATGACGCGTCATTTCGCGGTTATTTGTAATATTTATATGTAGATCGATGTGATGTGATTTAGATAGGGGTATATATTGGGGAAGCGATGCTCGACACTGTGATGTCGAAACTTAATGAACTAACAAAAAACTTTATTAATTTTTATTTATGTTTATAAAAATAACAAAAATTAAAACTCAGTAATATTTTTCCGTTAGCGTTAACTGACTATTCAATCGATAATAACATTGTTTGCTATAAGTTTTCTGAATTAATTAAACGGTACTGTTTTCAAAAGAAATAAAACAAGTGTGTTGACGGTTTAAATATTTTAAATGTACATGTTAACGTCAAATTTAAAATAACTTGAGCATAAAAGTTTTATGTTCGTTTATAATGCGACTTATTACCATATTTTTATAGAAAATTTTATAAGCTTTCATTACGGTGCAAAAGAAAAATGGTTATTAATAAAATATTAAAATGTACAAACATGTTTTGGTACAGAAATAGTCGTATTATCATAGAAAACTTTTTATGAATGTATTATTAAAAAATATGATTTGAATATATGTTTACGTAAAAAAAATTTTTTTTCTGATGATTTAGTGATGTTTCAAACACGGTTATTTTCTAATATTTCATAAACTACATTCCTTCTACTAAACATGTATAAATATAAAAACAAATAAAATTAGTGATGTTTTACAAAACAACAGAATTCAAGTAACAGAAAACGAAACACGTAAAGAGAATGCATTAAAAAACCGAGCAGTTTATCAGGCGGGCGATTATTCCGAACATTTTCCTGAACGGTGGACGATTTGCATGAAATATAAAGGTGACCGCACATAGTTCGCCTTGTTTATGGCGGTCACTAGACGTTGTTTTGTTTACTCTCCCCTTTCGCATTCCTGTCTTAGTTCCTTTATTGTCTTACTTTCCGCTCGTGACGTTGGATAAAGCATATTTATTATATCCGAACAAAGGGATATTATATTATGTGAAATGTTTCTGTTAAAAACTTTTCTGGTAAAAAAATTCTAAAATATTTGAATACTGAGTTTTAGCTTACACGAACGTAAAATATATTACAGTTATGTAAATTATATGTATATGTACATTTATTTATATACATAATTAGCAATTCGAATACAAATATTTAAACTTAAAATAAAACTTTAATTTATTTTATTAACACAAACGCAAAGACTATAAAACTGCACTAAAAATCATGAACCGCATCGGAAGTACTTAAAATAGCTTGACATTTTATTAAAATAAAAACCGTTCCAAGTTTTATTCTTCTCATTCATCGGCATTCAAGTAACCTAGACCATTATTTCGTCTCGCCGCTTTTATTCAATTATATCGAGATCTGTCAGTTGAGTGTCATATTGTCGACAATCGACACTCGATCATTCTTCTTTTTCTAATGAGGGGCGACGTATTGAAGACCGAAGTGGAATTATTAAAAAACCATTTAGATGTGGGGCAAACACCGTGATGGATGGACTCTCAAATCCGATCCATTTCAATTTCGGCGTCCGATGTCTCTTTATAAAGGGTGAGTCCCTGGCGTATGGTAATTCGTTTTAAGTCGAGCGTAACTCGCTTTGTTTCTATTTAAAATGTTTCGTAAACAAAAAGCTAATATTATGTTACGTTGGATACTTTACTAAGCGTAATTTTCGGTAAAATTTGTTTGTAACATAAAACAGTAACATTCATAAGGCAATAACGGGTACGGCATTACTCACACCTAACAAGGAGTGATGAGAGGATAAATCATATCTAGTCGCCGATTTATATCGCAATAAACAGGGAGAAACTGTGGTCATAAATAAATACTGTTTAACTCTTTATGATGCCGAAGCATCATAAAGAGTTAAACAGTATTTACAGTAACATGATCGTATAATATTTCAAATTAAATAACCGCTTTATGCTTATAGATCACTTAATATAAGATTTTATTTCGTTACATATAATAAAAAACATAATATACCTTAAGTGGCAAAGTATCTCTATATTTAGCTACGTGGCGTAGATCGTCTACGCTGTAGAATGTTAAAGTCTGGAAGAGTTAAGTTAGCCTCACTGTATAAAATAACCATCTGTGGAAACCGACGCTTATCCCTTAGAAAAACTCTCTTTGTGAGGATAACTCGCTCTTCATCCCCTCTTATGATATGTTTATGTACTTTGAGATTTTATGTGGACGTTCTAACGCCAAGCACGAATTTTATTGGGTTTATAGAATTTTATGGCGTCATATTCCATGAATTGGCCGCTGTTTTTCGCCGTTTATTGATTCTGATAGGTCCGTTCTTTTTTAGAACTATTTATCTGTTGACATTAATTTACATTTACGATGTCTTTTATATAAAGTATAATAATAAAATGTTAAAATAGAATATTAGTGTTGCAAAACATATTTTGAAGTGGGCTTTAACAGTTTGACGGTGCACTTAATGTATTTATACCGGGCAACGGGCAGCGGCATCTGTGGCTAATGATATCGCCGGACTACTGCCCCCTGAGCACCCCCTCCCCCTCCCGGCCCCCATGACTCGGTCATTAGTTAAACACGCACAGCCGCCCGCATGTCGCAAGTTTATCTTTGGCTAAATTGTAGGTATGTTGAGTCGATTAGCCCTTTGATCAAATAATCCAGCGATAAAGTAGGGTTTGTCGAGGAAATTTAATAACATTAAATGTCATTGTTCGGGTACTCTGGCGGTGAAATGGTGCCGTTAATTCGTAACTATGATAGCTGGTCGTCATTTCATTTAATTCTATATATATGTAGGCATGTTTACCATGACGCTCGCTCCTAAATAAAGATAGTTTTATACTTCACATTTTTTATAATTGTAGTAGAATGTCTAAACTGGAAAACTGATTTTTATGTGAAAGTTTAGTAAATCTTTTCACTACCAATAACCAACCAACCAAGATAGCAAACTGTAATCCGAAATACATTTAATTCTGTGTATTTTATCTGTGAGGCTTAAAGTGCATAGTCCACATTAGGGCACATAGTTCTTAACTTTGTTACACAGACAACTAATCAAACGGTGCAATAAAATCTAAATTTTGACCAAAAAGTTTACAGTTAAAATAATTGTTTGTTTGGGATACCAAACATATAGCATTGATATTGTTTTGTATGTTTACATAATGATATGTAACAGCAAATTCGAGGTGCATAAGGCCCAGCAACCTGCGGCGGTCACTCGATTAATACCAACATTAATCTCGGCGCCGGCCCCGGGCTACGAGGGACTTTAATTTATATCCTCGTTTTGACAATTGATGGTCGTCAAAACGCTCAACATACTCTGTTTTGGAAATGGTTAAATGTTTACCATAAAGTCGTTATAAATATTGTGCCGTCGCTGTTTAAATATAAGCGGATTCGGATAATGACTTCTTTGATTGATTTCTTTTTGAAGAATAATTTTTGGCATATTTTTGATCGAGAAAATACAAAGAAAATAATATTTTGGGAAGATAATGACTATTTCATTATATTGTTATATAATAAATTTAAATTCCTAATATACAAACATATTTTTTTATAATTTTTGATTTAATTAAGAGATATTAAATAATCTATTGATAATTAAAGTAAAGATTTCTAAATATGTATAATAATATTCTATAATGTACATACATATATATTATAAAGAATTAGTTTAATCGTTGATAATGATACCATCAAGTTATTGATTTAAGGTGTTGTGTTTCGGATTTCCAAAGGCATTTTATTAATACAAGCCGAATCGATTTATTTGACTGAGCAGACAGTTCGGCTCCTTAAAAAAACTTTAAATAAAAAAAAAAATCGTGTTCTAAAAATATTGAGTAATTTACCATAAGGTCCCAACTGAAAATTTAATAATTTCCAAAATAGTAATAAGTATTGAGGAGTGCCTCAAATAAACTGTAACAAAATCTAATAACCAACCTAATAATAAACTGCAATAATTTTACATTGCACGCGGACCTCGGGGTGAGAATCGAATCCACAACCTTCGGAGCAAAACAGGGCACACTACAGACTGGGCCAACGGGCTAGTGAAAAAACATTTTTCAAGTTTTATGTCCAATCAACTTTTCATTTTGTATCAAACCAGTAATTTTTACATAAAATGTATAATTTATTTTCAATAACTACAGCAAAAAAATACTTTTTAAAATGTCGTGCAATTTTAACTCTCATTTTATACGTATATTTGTAGTAGATTATATTTGTAATTGAAAGGAAGTAGTAAAGTAAAGAATACATACTTTATTGTCTGACCAAAAAACATGATAGAACATACATCTAGTATACAAAAAACAAAAAAAAAATACAAGGAATACTTACAAGAAAACTTTTCAACAAGTGAACGACACGGAGGTGTACATTTAGAAATACACACATACAAATTAATAATTTTAATTTGACTTTCTATTGTATTTGTGATGAAAATATGCTCGTGAGTTTTATTCCCGTTCGAATCAGATATGTTTGTAGAAATATTGGTTTTTGGTCAGGGTCTTGGATACTTCGTACCATGACTCAAAGAACTCGTAAAAACTATCCACCAACTCACAATAGGATATGAAACTGGATTATAACGTTAACAAAATAGATATGTTTAACAAGTGTGCTATTCATGACGGAACTTCTGATTTTTCAGATTTGTACTACGAAAAATCATATTTAAATATATAATGACATTAATTTACAATACTGTCATGAAATCTCCTTAACACCGGAGGTTTGTTTGTGGGTTCGATTCGGTTTGGATGTATGTCCTCGTGGGTCTCTCCACCGTGCATCGGAGAGCAGGATAAGGTGTCGGTTTCGGTTGTTATCGTAAATACCTGATATCGATCCTTACTCTCTACTTACATAGTTGGGTATACAAACACTTTATAGAACAACAAACATTATATTTAATATGAAAAATATAAAGTTAAACAGAACATTAAGTACATAATTATATTCACAATTCATTGTCACATAAATATTTTAACCAAATATGTCTTATCGTTTATTGTTTGTTGCTTTTTAAGGGACGGATAAAATTTTACCCTTTTTTGTATATAGAAATAAATATCTAGTTTAGTTCAGTTGAACTACAGTTTAGCTAAACAGAATTATATATATATTTCCTATCCAATAGCAAAATATGAACGATAATGAAGAATAATAATACGTTTTTTAGCATTCAGGCAACATTTCTCTAAAAAGATACAAAGCCTAAAAATGAAAAATACATTTTATTTAAAAATGTCTGAAACAATTGCCTTCACAGTAATGAGTGGCCGTGGCGGCCGGCGGAAGACAAGGCATGCGTGAACAGTGCTTGTGACGTGACTCGGAATATTAATTCACTGCTACATCAGAATTTCACTAGCAGACTAGATTACGCACGGAAAATTATTTCCGTGATTGATATTGTTTGATTTATTATTAATATTCATACATCTGAACTACAATTTATAAAAAGTTATTTTTAGTGTATCGTATTGTGTAAGCTACGAAAGCGTAACCTACCTATGTTTTGATAATTGTATGTTTTTTTGTAATTTATTTAATACTGTATCAAGTAAATGGTAATAATATGGAATACCGAAATACATCTATACTAATATTATAAAGAGGAAAGATGGAACCGATTGATGCTACTGAACCGATAATAACTACTGAACCGATTTGAAAAATTCTTTCACCGTTGGGAAGCTACACTATCCACGGGTGAAATAGGCTATATTATATTTAAAAAAATGTAACCAAGGTGTATAAAAATTACCTAAAATATTAGTTACATCGCGTGTGCTGCGAAAACTATTGATAAAAGAATAAAATAATGTACTATGTATAATGTAATGTATATTTACAAAGTGTCGCAACGAAGTGTTTTTTTATTTTAAAAATTTAATTGAAATGCCGCCACTAGAAAAGGCTCTATTTGTATACTTGGGATTAATCCTTCTCAAAATAAATTAAAATAAATTTATATTAAGGACTGCTTCAATACCTTTATATAACTTTTTGAATTATTCAATTCGGACATTCCATTCGGAAGATATGATGTGTTTAAATAGGAAGTATTAGAAAAAAGTTGCGCGGTTACGGCTTACCCTGCTTGGCTAGCCTTATGAGGAGGCCGTTTCTTAATATGTAATTTTCTTTCTTTTTTTTTAAATCATTAATTTTTAATTATGACATTTTAAATAAATAACCGTGCGAAGCCGGGGCAGGCTGGTAGTATATTATAAAACAACTATGTATTATGAAATCAATTATTTACTGGTCTTTGAAACACTTGAATCATTTAATTTAAAAAATTGTAAATTTTGCGTAAGTTAAATTAAAAATGAATTAAGAGTATTTAAATAAATTTGAATTATCGAGAAACTTAATAAGTGTCAACTTAAATTAATTACTCAACAGATAGAGTTTTACCCTCAAAATTATAAATTCGACGTTGACGCAGGGTCTTCGAACAAAACTAATATGGAATAAATTTTCAACTTAATTTAACTATACAAACACAAAGGGCTAAATGAAAGGGACGAACTATATTCAGTATTGAAGTGGAAACTAATGATAAGGCAGTTTCTACGCAGATGTAGAAAGTATATGAATAACGCATCAAATATTCTAGTAACTTATATTTGCAGGAAAGAATAATTGCTTCAAAATTTACAGCATTTTATCTGCATCAACTTCAATTGAAACACAAAAAAATATATAATTGTGACATCAATTATGATCACCAAATGACCAATAGTAAATTACACATATTATACTTACAAAACTCCTATTAGGTATAGTTTTACATTTACAATATATTTATATTAAGAAATTAATTATTGCACAATTAAATAAATTAAAAACATACATATTTTACTTTTAACAAATATACTTACATCTAAAGTGCAAAGAACTATTAATTGACATGTTTAAATATCAATGTTTTGTTTTTTTTTTTAATTTCTTTTTTTAAATTCGATATTATAAGTTTCAAAACGAAAGTTTCAAAAAGCTACATACCGCATCCAACTGATCGAAAATAATCGCAGCGACATATCGGCGCGTCGCGATTTCGCGCTCCGCTGTGCGCCCGCACCTGGCGCTTGCGAGCGTCCGCGATCGCGCTTCAACAACTTGCTTGCAACAATCGCTTCACTTTTGCAATTTTTTTATATGACTAGGTCGGCACACAATCGTTTGGCTCACCCGATGGTAAGCGTAGCCTATAGACGCCTGAAACACCAGAATCATCACAGGGGCGTTGCCGAACCTACCCTTAATATCCCCAGGAAATCTTACTAAGGAACATAACACTGCTTTAAAACAGCATTATTTATCTATGATCTTCTGTAAGGTCGAGTTACTATCCAGTCGGGCTGATCCTGGTTATGAGCAGGATATTTCTTAGTGTGCCTTACCTCAGTTGTCTACAATGTTTTTTGAAAATTTACAGTTTTTACAAAATATCCAGACACTTGTTACAAATTAGTTTGTATATTTAGAATTTTCATGACTCAGTTTATTAAATAACAGGTTAACAGGTCAGGCCACCATCGTTATGTAATATGTATTGTCAAATTCGGATACATATTTATCAGCAATAGAAGAGTATTATGTGACACAATACAAGTCGAGATGTATTCATATCAATTTTTTCCCAGAAATCCTTGAGACTTTATGTCCATAAGACGCGTAGTTAATTACTCACCGATTCACTTCACATTCTTCCTTTTCCTGTTCCTTGTAACTATGCAGAATTAACTCATCCTCTTTATTAGTTCATACTCATTTTTATTATGTATGTGAATACATATAATATTTTGTTTAAAAATTTATTTATGTATGTTTTAATGATACAATATCAATTGTTTACTGAATATACTAGATTCGCCAAAACACACACCCACAATCATGTTTATAAATATATTCGTTATATAACAATATTATATTTCATACATTTCGTACGTCTGATATTGAATGTTTCCAGTCAAAGGTCACTATAATTTAATCGGCGTCAAATACAGTGATCTGTCTGTGCATGCGATATCATGCAGTTATTAAACCACATTTCGAAATCACCAATTACAACGTAACCCCAAAACCCGGACGTTTTAATTATGATTTTACCTGTGCACTATTGCACTGCACAATTTTAAACACTAATTAATAAAGTTACACTACATCTAAATTTAACAGTATTATAAATTTATAATAATTGGCTGAATCATTCGATGGTAATGTGTTCGGTACTTAATCGTTGAATTAAACTGAATAAATATTTTTATATTTTATTGGTTAATCTTCATGCAGATTTGTATCTGAAATATCGTCGTTACTAACTCGTTACTAAGATGGTTATTAAAATTGTATGACCTTCACCTTATCGACGACTTTTTTATCGATGTTGTCCCGTTCCGGAAGAAATCATGAAAGTAAAATGAATCTTAAGACACAATCTTAACTGACAGATTTAGCAGTCTCCGTTTAAGAACTCTAGAACCAGAAAAAAGGATAAAACAATTTAAAACTTATGATGGTTTTCTATTACTGTTACCAAATAGTTTACTGCTGTTTTAGACGAAACGCTGGTGCGATGGTCACAGCAATTGACTTTTGCACTAACTATTGTGGATTAAATCTCCATAATTTGTGTATAGGCCACTGATTGAGTTATGTGTGCCTACACGATACCAAAATTTTACCATACAGGAGGCGAAAATGTAATTTTTATCAAGAAGATCAAACGACTACATCTTGACTTCGTGGTCTGATTGATCTTGTAAAGATTTTATATGTATTCTATTGACTTCTAAATATAAAATAATAGTTAGATAATTTATTAAGAAGCTCTTATTAAACAAAAACAACAAAGTTTCTTAGTTTGATCCCGATGTGCCCTCTTCAAAATAGAATCACTTCGCTAAGTTTCACCGTACATTTTCATTCGGCAATAACAAAGACGGGGGAAGGGATTAATAAAGCTAATATGATTAGTAGTTGTGCTTCGAACTTAGTATTGCCTCAGCAAATACTGCTAAATGAGCGCTTCTACAAGAACTACAAGGTGGGTGTATTGGAATAATGAGTTTGTTTTCTATTCAATTGCACTATTGATGCTTCAGTTAATGTAAATGAAGTTAGTTGTTCAGGCACAAATTGTAGCACGCTTTTGTTAATTTCGCTGCTTGAAATAATCTCTTATTTTGCATTCCCATATCTTTATTTACTTTTACGGATTACAAATGTTTTTGAAACATATTTTAAACATATTTTTAACTCTAATAATTAATAAAATAAAAACTGTAAAATTGTTATAGTTATTTTGTTTATAATAATATATTGTTAAATTTGAAAGAAAATGCATTTAGAACATTATTCGATTTTTTGTTACTGTCGACAGCGAAACATAGCTTTACTGAACAAACTATATTTCACGAGAGCAAGACTTTGAGAATTAAGCTACAATTAAATGGTCGTAAATTCCAAGTTTGGGTCGGGTCACTTCGGGGAGCTCAGTGGCAATTTATCAATTATTTACGCCGCTTGGGCCCGCCGGCTGCCGTCACCTGACGCGACTGATTCTCAGATTTGTTTATAGACTTACTTAGACATGTATTTATAATGAATACATATACATTATCATACATTTTATACAAACATTATAAGCATAACAGATTTCTTGTTTGTAATTATCATTGATAGACTGTAAAACAATTAGACCGTTAAAATGCTTAAATATTAACACAATAAGTTATCTGGAATAGTAGCCATAACTAATAATAAAACAAATTTTATCGACTCAACTCAAAAATTACTATGTTTGAGACTGGGAATTGCTATTTTTAATTCTAATTTTATGTATAAGGTATTAGGGTAGATATTATTAGAATTGAGTTTTCACAGTAACTTCCTGTTTCTCTGTTTACAGTTGTTTTGACGCCATTTTTATAATATAGTGGTGACCTGGGTGACCGAGCTTAAATACGAATTACATATATATAAAATATGATTTTTTTACCGACAATAATAAAGAAATATAAACAAATATAAAAAATAATTAAAAAATAATAAAGATAAAATATGAAAAATATTTTACGATTTTACCGATATAATAATAAAAAATAAGAAAATTTGAGGATTTAAACCGTGGTCTTTACGGTCGATCGCAACCGGCCAATTTCCCAACTGAGCTATTATAATCTTATTGACGAGTGCGAAATTTACCTTTGTATTCTAACGATATTGTAGCCATTTTTTCATTGTCTAAAAACTGGGATAAAACGACATTTTTTAAAAATGAACCCCAGCTAGATCTCCTCCGAAATTGCCTGCATGATGTATGTTCCAGATTAACCTCCGAAACTACTAAACCAATTTTTATCAAATTTTGTAAGCATCTGTAATTTGATCCAACTTGGGAGATATGGTAGTTTTTATTTCAATTAGACCCGGTACGTGGCGCTGCTATCGGTATGTAAGCAATCAAATTTGGTAGCTGTTTTCAGGGCAAGACAACGTCTGCCGTGTCCGCTAGTTGACATATAAGTTTTTAACTGATATAATATTCTGTCATGTCTTCACACAACATCTTCTTTGCTTCAGCCTGTAATATCCCACAACTGGGCATAGGCCTCTTTCCCCATGTAGGAGAAGGTTCAGAGCTTAATCCACCACGCTTATCTTTACACAACATACTGATCTTTTAAACAAAATAGCTCAATAAAACAGAACACAAATATTTTGATTACCTACAATTCCGTTTTTTGTATTTAAAATGTCAGTATAATATTTTCAGTATTTTTTAAAGGTAATATTATAATTTATTTAAAATAGTAATGAGCTTTTTCATTATGAGTTTTGACTAAAACAAAGGGTGAGAGGTATTGTCAAAGCCATCGGTCACTTAACCGTCGCCCACCACTTGTGCTTTGCGGTGGGCCCATCGATCTAAGTCCCGACAGTTTGCGTGACCTTAAGTAATGTAACGCTCCTCGGCCCTAACTATATTCAATATTTGTTTTAGGGATAAACCTGATGTTCCGTTCTTTAAAATTTCGAAGAAAATAGTTTATTTGCACAAAACAGAAAACAGTAAGTATATTAAAAAAAATCATTACCTATCTTTTCGGAAAATATAATATATTTGAATTTTAAATTTCAATATATAAGACTTTTATACATATTTATAGATTATTTAACATTTGATTATACAAATTTGAGATTATACAGTTTTATTTAACAAACAATTGATATGCATCCGAATTAAAATTTAACAACGCAATGAAATATCGAAAAGGCTTTGCAGTAATCGAATGTATTTACTATTTATTTATAGTCTGCTTCCTCTTCCGGTAATTCAATAAAGTTACAAATGCAATGAAAAATAGGGATTACTTAAATTTAAAAATGAAAATCGAACTTTATCAAAGCAATGATCGTATATACCCTTGATTGTTTTAATGTACCAACCAGTATTTACAAAAATTCGACTTAAGGTTTTTTTTAGAAATCGTAAAAAGCATAAATGTACAGACTACCAAAATCCAGGCATGGGCATATTATCCAAAGGTGGCAAACAAGGGTACGGTTCGCCTGATAGTAAACGGATACCGTATCTTATAGATGTCTGCAACACAAGGAACATTGCAAGACAGTTGCCGATCCTAACACTGACCATCTCCAGGAGTTCTGGACACCTTACGCACCACAGGAACACGATACTACTTGAGAGCAGTTTTATTTAGCTGTGATATTCTGTAAGGTCTGTACTCCCCAGTAGGGCTGCTCCAGATTTTAAGCAGGATATTTTCTGCTATAATACCTTAGTTAAAACTCATTAACATGTTTGACATATTTTCAAGTCTAGTACCTAATGCCAGTTTGTATGTCCGTACTTTTATACATATGTGTACCCAACTACAAGTAGACGCGTTACTTTTTATAATAAAATAAATAAAAATAAATATATTTTAAATAATAATAAAGGTTTCACTACCACCTTGGAACTTAAGAAGCCGACCGATGGCGGGATAACCATCTAACCGCTGGCTTAGAAACACACAAGCCGAAGACGGGCAGCAGCATCTTCGGTGTCACAAAGCCAACCCTGCGGTCACCAACCCGCCTGCCCAGCGTGGTGACTATGGGCAACACACATGAGTTCATGCATTTTTGGCGCGAACTTGTGGAGGCCTATCTCCAGCAGTGGACTGCAATAGGCTGGAATGATGATGATGAAATAATAATAATTTTGATAAGCTTAAGAACTTTGGTTAAACGATCCAAAAAAAAACAATCTTATATTTTTTTTATTCATATTTTTTTTCTTTATTTTTTTTTTTTTGTTTTTAATGTAATCTAAAAAAAATATTTGAAAACACGTTTTATAAAATCAAGCACAAATGTATTTGAGAAGGTAATTATTTGAAACAGAATATTGTATTAAGTAGAATTATACTATGAACATTTAGTAAACTGCACCGCGTCCTCGTTTGCAAACGACACTTCTTTCAAAAATTCTTCGTTCTTTAGTCACTCTTTAAGTTGTTTAAACGTAATATAACAAGAGTTACGATCTGTCAATTTCAAACTAACGAATCAAGAACCATGAGGACCAACTTTAAAAACTCTTTATAGATTATAAATAAATTGAATCTTTTTTCTTTCAAAAAATATAAATAAGTGATGTTTACGTATTAATAAATTATTAATTAAGTACAAATTTTTCTCCTTACTTCTAAGGAAATCGCGCTGAATGTGGAAAATAATCTGCCCGGTGATCATTTCTATTCATTTTATAAATTAGGCGTGACATTTTTGTAAGAACGTTAGAAATAATTATACTTTAGCAAGTGTATACGTGTGGTAATCCGCCTTTCACTTACGAACGTGACTGCAATTATGTAACAAATACGATAAGAGTAGCATAAGTATTGAAAAAAGGCAAAAATTCTCAAGCCTTCGATAGCTCAGTTGGTAGAGCGGTGGACTGTAGCGTGTACGACTGAAATCCATAGGTCGCTGGTTCAAATCCGGCTCGAAGGAATTTTTTTATAGCACTCCAAACTTTACTACAAACAACTTACTTAATTCGACTTTCTCTTAAGAACGTGGCTTTAATAATGCAACGAATACGATACATGTAGCATACGTATTGTAAAAAAGAAGAAACTGTCAAGCCTTCGATAGCTCAGTTGGTAGAGCGGTGGACTGTAGCGTGTACGATTGTTATCCATAGGTCGCTGGTTCAAATCCGGCTCGAAGGATTTTTTTTATCGCATTCAACAAAATAACTAGAACTTCTACAGTTAGTCAATTGTTGTAACAGATTTTATATTAAGAGTTTCGGATTAAATTATTGTGAAAGAAAAAATTGTATATGTTTGCTGCTATGTATATAAATACATACTTTTACGAGTATATGCAGACAATTTAATAGCCTAAGCTTTGTACCAATAATTAATTGAAACAAAATATTTTTACATTACTAATCATATTTTCTTTTTATAAAAAATATCTTTAATTAATACTTTCTTTAATAATATTTAAAAAAAATCTATCGACGAGTATTTTAACACATAAAATAAAGAGAATGTTTATTTACAGGACAGCACTATTGCTTTTTTTTCTTCTTGGAAAAACTGTTAACTAATTTTGAAATCGGAAAAAATAACGTCTTATCAGATCTTAAACTTCATTTTAATCATTTTTATTTGAAAATTCAAGAAACTAAACTTGTATAGTTACTAACGTTTTTAACCGACTTTTTGTTGGAAAGGAGATATCCCAATGGTAGTACCACGATAAGGAAACCAGGATCTTATGATGGAATCCCAGAGAAATCGAGGGGAACCTTCGAATGACGTAGTAACGACTAGTGCGTTTGTTATTTTTTTTTTTCGTCAACTTACGCTGTTTTACTTGTCTATGTAATTGAAGTCGGTTTGTTTTTCGTTTAAGACCATAATACACGGTTGCGAAGAAAAATGTATTCAATTATAGAAGTTTATTTCAAGTAAACCAAAATTAATTATACACAAACACGAGTGAGAGTAAAGAAGTTCTGATCTGTAAGCGACGGGCCGTCATCTGCTAGGAGAGATCTTTTATACGAAGCTCTAAAACAACGCAGAGGCGTCGAAGCTCACTTAAGCCTTTTGTTCTCTAATTCCTGAGATGAACACTGCGTGGTACACGTACACTGCAGGCTCGTAAACAATAATAAGTTTAACGTGTACTTTATACAATAGCATAAAAATATGTCGTTAATTCTATATAAACTTGATTTGTACACGTTTTTAATAACGTTAAAGTAGTCACGTTATATGCTAAGAACTTAATTCAAAATATTTCAACATACAACAATATTACTATCATTTAAACGTAGATTTATTATAAATTCATTCTAGTTATGTATAGATTGAATTAATCGACTGTTTCTTTCCAAAGGTCGATGCACATAATTATGGCCGGGACTGAAGTATCCAGGTATATATTAATACGTGAAGCAAAAGCTTTGTACCCCCTTTTACAAAAATTGCGCGGACGGATGAGTATGAAATATTGTACACTTATAGTTTATATAGAGAAAGAGAGAGAGAGAATGCTAATATATTTTTTTAAATTATGGATAAAAATATTTAAAATCAATAAAAAAACATTACACACTCTACCATCTTTTGTTGATTCTCAAAGTCTGTAGTCAAATTGAAAATTTCAAAAAAGTTTGTTCTTTTTCATAATTTTTTGGTTTTCTTTAATTTAAATTATTAATTATGGTCGAATTTTCACCTCTGGGCTTACACCAGTCTTAATAATAAAAACAGGATCATTAGATTTGAAGGAATGTGGTACTAAGCCTAAAACGTAATGCATTTTTTAATAATTGGGTATGCAAATGTAAATTACACAACTCATGACTGCAATTAATAAATAAACGTTAGGTATATGTAAGAATTCCTTCAGTGTACGATTACCATAAGAGCACCGAATTGTCTTGGCGCCATCAGTCACGAGTGAAAATTGTAACAATGCTGGATTAACAGTTGACGCCTTTATAAATATTCATTTCAGGAGTATTAAATTCGAGGGCCGTTTTAGGAGTTTCGTTTTGTTGGAACAGATGTGTTGTCTACATTTTAGACGGGATTTCATTTTACGTACGAATTAATAGAATATTATTTTGTCATTATGTATACTTACATTGTTTTTAAAATTTCACGGGTTCTATGAATTACCTCACTGACTTTTACGCTTCAGCCTGTAATATCAGCCACTACTGGGCATAGGCCTCTTTCCCCGTGTAGGAGAAGGATCAGAGCTTAACCCACCACGCTGCTCCAATGCGGGTTGGCGGATATATTCCTATATATATATTGATAACAATCGAGACCGACGGCTTAACGTGGTCTCCAAGGCATCGTGGGGAGACCCACAAGAACTGTACAAACACTGAGACTACCGTAAACATCTGTATGGCAAATGTTACAATATAAATGTTTGTCATGTGCGGAAATCGAACCCGCAACCGCCAGCGCAACAGCCACAAATCAGTGCTTTGACCCTTGGGTCAACGCCCAGTGCGCGTTGTTACTTTTCCAGGATTAGTCATTTTAAAACTATCTACATTTTACTTAATTTTTAAATTGAAATATTATATGAAAATATTTATATTTCTCCACTCAAAAATTTAAGTTTAGAACTTATTTCTACGTCACTTTTTTATTCCGTATATACCTTTTTCTCTTTTATTGTAGAACTCGTTGTAGTAATACGTAAAAAGTTACCAATATAAAACGACAATATGTAATAGATATACGTAATGAAGTCACCACTACCTATAGTGAGGTAGTGGAGCGCGCTATCGCGGTATCTTCATGCTCGACCGAGTGGAAGCCTTCTGCTTCATCACACATCCGCCACGCACAAACTAAAAATTTTGAAACTATCTTTTGAGTTTTCAATAAAGACATATCATGTATAATAAAATTACGTGATTTTTTGGTTAAATCATACTAGAAAAGAAAACATAAATAAAATCAAACACACTTTAGGTATTATAAATTTTTTAGCTTGATTTCGAGTTTTGTTACAGGAAAATATGTTGAATAGGTTTAATAATAATTATTTTATTTATAATGGGGTATATATTCATGGTATATATGGTAAGAGATTATCGTAGCTTATAGACGCCTGCAACACCATAAGCACCGCAAGCGCGTTTTGACCTACCCCCAATTGCCACCAGGGTATCTGGTCACCTTACTCACTACAAGGATACAACACTGCTTGAAGGCAGTATTATTTAGCTATGATGATCCGTAAGGTCGAGGTACTTCCCCTGTCGGGCTGTATATTTTCAGTCTGTATTTTACATTATTTTATATAACTTATTAGTAACTCTGAAAATAAGGTATTCTTAATAACAAAATTACATGCTATTAATATAATATGATGCTATTATTCATTGTGTATATAGACAAATATTAGCACTGAAAACGATTAAATGTATTTATGACCATTTCCATTGATTCATGACACGTAAAACGTTCAAAGGTATTGTTTACAAATAATTAATTGTCGAATACAACTGCGCCTGTTGATATTGGCATAATAACTGCTATAACATATCCATATAAATAAATATGTTACCGCTAAAAGTTCATACCAGCTCCAATTAGAAATATATTTTAAAACTTCATTCATAGAGCTCAAATTATTTTTAGTTTACTTGTACGGCGGGCAGTTCTGAACGGTCGTATACGGTGAATTTAAAAGGATATTAATTTTATTCATTGGGAAATAGAGAATATATTGGCTTGGATTAGTTTAACGATCTTACCAATTTTCATAAAGCTTAACTTGTATATATTTCATAGAATATTAGACCCTATGTTTCATCAATAAGGATTATTCTCTAATGTTACGGGTTTGTATTATAGATAAAAACAGTTTATATCACACGGAGGGAGATGCAGGGTGGCGGACACTGTGCAACGCGTGCCCGTGAATAATACGTCTCTAACGGGCGATTAACGTCACACATCAGTCGAAGTATTTTTACGTTACTTCCGATAAACGAAATCGATGAAAAATCTACAATTTTTGTCATTATAAAAAAATAAAAGTTTATAAATAATTAGAACTAACTGGAAATAACAATTAGAACTGAATTTAAAAAAATATTTTTTAATGTCGCGATGTTATCTTTTTAAACGACACCTTACACGGATAAAAATAACTGAAGGTACACAACATATACAAAATAATATTTTGAATACAGTACTATAAGATGACAAGGTGTTGATTTTTTATATTATTCTATAGTTTAGTAAGAAACTTTTAACTTTACGTTTTACAAATAAAATTATTCCAAAAAGTACTATTACATACCTACCAATGTTTCATATATGTAGCTGTAAATCTATTTACATTACATACTTATACTACCTGTTGTGTACACTTAGTCTCGCTCAGAATCTTTCATTTGCTAATTAGCTCACTAAGGTGTGGACTTCGTAAAACATTTCATACATTTTTAATAAACAGTCCATAAAAGTCTTACGATACTTGTTTCAAACATAAAGGAACTGCCATACAAACTAGTTATCCAACGCTAGTTTACACATGTAGTAGATAATATAATTATGTAGGTATTATTCAATATGGACGTGTAAATTTATAAGTAGTTTACAAAAAGAAACAATAGTTCGTTCCTTATTCTTACACTGTAAAATTTCTTTTAACATAAAGCTTACAATATCCAGAGAGAATATTATATAAAAATAAAAATAAAAAAACTAAAAATCTCTTGATCCAAGCAGGCTTCAAAAGCACTTTGAAAAGTTCAATTTACAATTATAATTATGTTTATCATTAAAAAATTAATTATGTTTAATTTGAAGCTACTAATGCCGCCGTGGTCTTGCAATAAAAGTGTGCCATAAATATCGTCGATATATTCATCTAGATATTTCATAATTATTAAAATAGTTGTTAACATTATGCACGTTGCTCAGTAATCGAAAAGGTAAATTTAGCTAACTTTTTTCAGCCCACGACTATGCCCGTATGGTTTGCACGATTGCGACTATTTCGTTTTCTCCCATTAATAGCACGTGTCACTGTGTTATAACGATTGAAACGAAAATTGGAATAATTGTTTTTCAATGTATCCATTACAAAGTATAGAACCAAATTTTTTCCCTTGTAATATTAGTAAAGATAAACTAATCGTAAACAATAACTAAAGCATTAAATATTTCTATATATACAATGTTAATTTAGCGTACGCTATTTATACCACACGTAACCAGATAACCATTAGCCAAGGATTAAAGTAGATGCCAAACGGTAAATCAATGAAGCCTGTCTAGTCAGGTTAATCAAATGTATCCACTGGGGTTTACGGATATACACTGGATACACTTCGGTAAATAAATATTTTTAGTGTGTTGCAATTAAATTTAAACAATATTTTTTTCATATCATAATATATATCATTGAAATCACTAACCAAAAACTATTACTAAAATCTACCGCAAAAACTGCACTAGAAAATTCAGTGAAAAATGTGACGTAGTAAAGAATGTGTGCTGTTAATTCTACCTATATTTTTATAACAACAAGTAGGTAAATCGAAATAAACTGAACGCAACTACACAGGACACTTGAGAGTACCTAAGTCGTAAAATTATAATAAAAACAACGTAAAACGACGTAAAATACTTTATGTTTTGAAACATTGAAAGTACTTAACGTGGATCACCAGTTTATTACGGAAAAAATATTTCTTAAAAAAAAAAAAATAAATTAGTTATATAAAAATAACAACAAAAGTAACGTGCCTAAAAATTTCAACTTCATTAATGTTTAAAAATTATCCTATAAAAATCTTTCTTTAATTAAACTCTGATAAATTATATTATATCTATAGGTAAATTGGTATTTTTTTTTTCTTATATAGGTAACTAGGCCGGCAAACGAGCATAATGCTCACCTGGTGGTAACCCATTACCGCAGGCTATAGACGCCTGCAACACCAGTTGTCGATCCTATACTCAATCCCCCCAGGAGCTCTGGTAATCTTACTCACTAACAAGAACACAACACTGTTTAAAAGCAGTATTATTTAGCTGTGATCTTAAATTATAATTTTTATTATTTTCTTTTACGAAATTGTGCTCGATAGTCCACACTAACATGAACTACGTGTAAGCGCATTCCTGGAATCACTGCACGATGTCTGAATATTGCTTACTCAATGAAATAGGCTTAATGTATCTTTGATATATTAGCCTGTCTACAAACATAATTAAGTAAAGCAGTATATAACGAACTAAAATTCACCATAGCTACAAATATTTGTTTCATTTACTGAAATAGTAACTTACCAATTGATGTTAAAATTTAAAACTAAATTACCAATACGAAAACCTTCATAAAATATTCTTTACACAAGCTTAAAAAATTGGATATTTTGAAACCTATTAACGTGATATCTATCACACCTATTTTATCATTCGTACACAATTGCCTCATAAAATCGCATTTCTACGACAGTGAAAAATCGTAGTCATCATTCCAGCACAATTTTATGGGCGTAATATCTTTAACATAAAAGTAAAAATCGGCCTGTCTTTATAAAAACATCTCTTCAATTGTCATTCATGAGGGCGCCGCGCGTATTTGTCACCCGCCATGTCTGCCGCAGATCGCGTTCCAAATATAAAAATGCAATTTTAAACAAAAACTCGTCGGATTCGAACCCTCATAATAAAAAAATGCTTTGTTAGATACGCATGCCAGGATTTTATTCATGTTTATATAATGCATCTGTAACATCGTATCGTACGTTTGTGTACTAAAACCCATTTTACGAAATATGTTGTTTATTACCAGTTATATTATTTATCGATAGTATTCTTAATGAACAAACAAAAATGAACCACTGTAAAATTCGGGGCTTCAAAAAATGAGGTTCTGTAGGTGCAATAGATTGCGTTCCACGTAAAAAATAATCAGCCCTTAAATATACAATTATATGTATATATAATTTACAATTAATAATATTCCACGAAGAAAATACTTCTTTCCAATACTCAGTTATTTAGTCGTATTCGTCAGTTAGTAATAATTTTCCTTCTAAAGGTGTACTTACATGCTCACGAAAGGTATCATGCAGAACCTGTCTATCAAAAACTTAATTATAATCGTTTATTTAAACTTAAAAGGGAGCTAAAATTTTTTTACGCGGATCGTAATTCATACGTACACACGGTATAAACAATTATTATTATTGATTTATTACTTTTTTATTATTACTGACCAAAAAATAAAACAATTTTATATAAATGTTATCACCAAACTAACATTTACATTTTTCACCCTGACATCATTTTTACTAAACCAAGATTTCTCTATACATTTAAATAATATCACTATAAGGAAAGTTTACAACGTCATTAGGAAAACAAATAATATCAAAAGTCAATACAATCGACAATAAATTTCAAAAACGAAATCAAACCCAGGGCCTCAAGAGACCTTCGCTACATGAATTCGGTATTCACTGCGTCGTCAAGAAGACATCAGTGGCGAAATATTATAATAGCATAATGGTGTCAGGTGCTGTTGTTCTATTGGGCTCCTCTTGCTTCATACAATCCCTGTGATGTCCCAATATTTTGTTTCATCGATATCGATACCTATAAATATTAAAGTACAAAAATTGCATTACAATTAAAATATATGACATAATTTGATTAATAGTTTAAGACTTATTTCATAATCTTGAGAACAGTATTTTAATTTAAAAACGAATACATGTCACAATATAGGTAGCTAAATATTTTACACTAGTTATTTTACAATATTTATGATTTGTCAAAGAATCTTACATATTATGTAATTGACACTCAAGATGTAAAACACGATCAAAGAACGTTAATACATAAAAATATACCTGTACCCTATTTTTTTTTGTTGACCCAGAGAAAATCCCTAATGGATGCCTCCAGCCCGGGGGAGCTGGAGGGTATGTCCGATTCGATCGGACTAAAACCTTTGGGGTGTACCTTCGATCGCCTGGAGTGGGATCACGGGGACGCTAAGCACTTCCGCGATCTCGCCGGTGTTGCCCAATTAGGGCCCGTCACCAAAAGCGACCTCCAAGAGACTCCCTCGAACACTAAGGTTGACTCCCTCCTCGGGACTGTGAGATGCGGATGATAAATCCCCCGGTATATCACCCGCTGGTCCGGCGTTAGGGCGGCAGGTTGGCTAGGTAAGCCCTGCGTCGCCGACCGCGCCTTTCACGATGACTTGGGAAATATACCTGTATCCCGACCGTCATGAAATTTGAATTTATAATTTGTCCGAATTAAAAAGAATCTGGTTTAAAAAATGTCATAAGTTTCTATACACATATGACATTTTTTAATTAGCCGCGGCTCTAAAGAAGGCTCCTAAATACCGGTGGTTTGACGGCTTAATTTACGCTAGGAATGGATATTTGTGTCTGTGTCTACATACAAGTGTTTCTTTTTAGTTTGGATGTCTGTCCTTGTTGGTCTCCCTACCGTGCCTCACAGCCACATTAGGCTGTCGGTCCCGTTTTTTATCATAGTTGGTACCCGCAGTGTGGAACAGCGAGGAGGATTGGGCTAAAATTCTTCTCCTATATGGAAAAATTGACCGATGCCCAGCAGTGGGACTTTACAAGCTGAATCGTATAGAATAGTAATATATATAGTAAGATAGTAGTAGAATAGTATCCATTAAAACGGCTTTTCTGAGAGTCTTTAAATATTGTATTTACGTTTTATAAAATAAACTAGCCGACCCGTGCCCACTTCGTTGGGCGTTAATTATTATTATATTAACTAAATAACATACTTTAAAGAATAAATTTACTTTAAAGAATATATTATAAATTACTTAAATAAATAATATGTTGCTCCAACGCCATCTATCGACGCCATCATCATCGTCGAAAGACTAATAAATTGTTTTCTAATAGCGATAGATGGCGCTAGTTTATTTACCATTTTGATATTATATTTTAATCTTTTTCTTATTTACTGAATTTTTTGTTCAATTACAATAAAATATAGCCTATGTCACTTCTGAATAGTGTAGCTTTCTGTTAGTGAAAGAATTTTCATGATCGGATCAGTATTTGCGAAGATTACACCCTACGTACAAACGAAGTTATAAACTTTACCTCTTTATAATATTAGTATAGATAAATAATAAATAATTTCAAATAAAACGAACCAAAAATTTTATAGGTTCGATTGATTAGTAAATGGGAAATTACTATTTTTTTCCGTCAAGTCGGTATGTAAGCAGTTGTTTAGTAGTGACTATTTTATAACAACAATTTTTTTTCGTGTGTCATAATGTAGGTATATAATATAAATTAACAATAATATGATAAATTAATAATAAAAAAATAAAAATAAAAAATAGTTTTATCGACATATTTATAAACGTCACTATCCAAATCCTACCTACGGCGTTACAACGCTCCCTGACATGACGCCTACCTACCGTAAGCGGGGTTTAGGCTCGTGATATGAAAGCGAAGTGACGTCACTAAACTCGACTGCCGAGCAACGACGAAACTTGGAGATCTCGAGTTTTATCGTTCGTCGGATTGTCGTGTGCTTAGTTTTATTGCACTCTCGATGTTTAGATACAGCCGCGGTGGTGTGAATGCCAAATAGCACCGAATATTCATGTATGAAAATCAACGCGTCGAATTGCCGGAATTCATTTTATTGCTGTTTGCAACTATGGAACTATTGTACCGAAGCGCCATAAAACTACCCAGAAATAACTACGCCACTTTTAACCGAACCCAGCACATTGTTTACTTTAATAATGATGATTATCCAAAATGTAAACGTGCCATATGAAAATGGCAATTAAGAATGAAAAATGATCATTACTGCTGTTATAATTAAAAAGCCCTGACATGTTCTTATGACTAGTCGTTTAGACTTTGATTAATATGGGTTATGACAGTTCTTTGTCATGAAAACTGACATGAATATATCCATTCTTGCCGCCGTTTGGCAACCTGAAGTACAATACAGGTGTTTTTATTCGTGAAGGATTTATGATGTTTTTGATATTTTAATTTAGCTTTAAGTCGTAAATACCATCGATAATAAATAAAACACTATAAGAAATTTTCGGCAAGTGATGAAAACATATATCCATACATATCTAACACATATGTATCAACTACCTATATATTTATTTATTTATAATTTATTTCGCACTTACAAGTAAATTAAAAAGAAACAAAAAAAAGAAGAAAAATATCTTATCTAAGTACAGATTAATACTACATACTACAATTGCCCAAACAATAACAACAATTTGTAAATAATGTTTATTTATTTTGCCATTATCCCGCACTTTATTAATAAATTTATTTCGACTGAGGTTAGCGTACGAGATGGCTCATAATAATAAGACAACCTTTTTATCCCGTCTTATGTGTGCCTCTTTATTTATTAATGTTTATAATAATGTATTTGTATGCAATAATGAAACGAATAAAAAAAACTATTGTAACATGGGTAATAATTGTATGGCTTGGACGACTACAAAGGCTAAAATGGTGTATTTCTCTCATTTTGTCCTTTGCTACGGTATTGTTAATCCACATCATTCAAATTTAAATGGCTGCAAACGAAAATGACAGCTTATAATCTATGTAATTAAGTGTACGTCACAGCGGGTTTACTCATACTGAAGGGCGTTATTTTGAGTTAAGTGTAAAGAGTAAATTATTGTTTAATTTTTTTTTTTTTTTTGTCTAAATCTCAGCGTTATGAATTAGGCTTGATATATTATGTTTGAAAATTGTTTCGTTTTCCCTTAAAAGGAAATTTACAATCTGTTAATTATCAGTAATAATATATCGTATAACCGCTGGAACTGACTGATGACTTAGGATGACTTTAAAATAGTTGCGTAAAAATTATATCTCGTAATATTGCTTTTAAAATAAAATAATTAACTTAAATCGTATGTTGTATACTTTTATGTTCTTCTTATCATTTTTAAATAAATTCCTTAAAAAATGTACGCTAGCTTTCTCTATGTCTTTCATTATGATCTTTCTATCCGTCACTACTATATCGTGTCCTGTGCCCAAAGGTTATCTGGAAGAAATCGCTCTTCAGCGATAAGATCGCCTTTGTACATCCGTTTTTAGTTACTACTCTATTTGTTTGTATTTTGGTGTTCAATAAAGAATATTATTATTATCATTATGATTTATTTTAATATACTTTGCTGTACTACCACCGAAGCTTTTTAATTCTATAACTTTTTCATTTTATGGATATAAAAAATACATACCTACTAACTACTAATTTATGCACTGCTATAAAACAAGACTAAATGAGCATATCCAACAATGTCAGCAGACTTAACACCCTCGAGATTCACACAGACTTCGCGAGTTAACTCTTGCTAAATGAATTATTTCCCGCCGAGTTGGCGCCTCTATTGACGGAGCAAACTTCGCTAAATAGTTTCGTTCCCACTGCTATTATTGTTTAGGAACTGTCGCATAACTTACTGACAGACAATAGACCTCCCTGTATGTATCACTTAGCTGTATATTTGATAGATAACGTTGTTCAATACTTGGGTTGAGATGTGTCAAAATATACAGACGTTAACTTATCAGATATTTCTCTTTAAAGGAAAAGTGTTTGTTAATTTTTTTTATATCAAAAATTTTCCTTCGAGCCGGATTTGAACCAGCGACCTATGGATTTCAATCTTCTACAAGCTACAGTCCACCGCTCTACCAACTGAGCTATCGAAGGTGCAGAAAAAATAACAAATTTAGTCAATTATTTCGTTCTTATTACGTAAGTAAAAGTGAGAGGTATGCTCCACGTAAGTATACGTTAAGAAATATAGCCATCAGTAATTTTTGTTATTTTTGTATTTTAGACTCAATTTATACGATCGATCACGATTCACCCTGTAATATGCCACCGCTGGGCATAGACCTCTTTTTCCAGGTAGGAGAAGGATTGGAGATAAATCAACTTACACTATTTTAGAATGTTTTTACTATGTGACTATTATTTACTAATGATTCTGTCTTCGTAAACTAGCTTTTTAATGCAGAAACAAATTAAAATAGCTGTCTTTTAAATTTTATTATACAAATGAGCTTGGGAATCGTATAAATACAAGAATTAGAATTAAGACGCCAAACTCCTGGAAGAGTTTCCTGAAAAATTTGATTGATAAAAAATTCATTGATTAAAAAATAATTTGAATAAACAAATCTAAATAATTTCTTTTACAAATTAACATATTAATTAAACAACATTCATCTATATACTTAATAATTGTTAAAAAATGTTCTAGTCGATCTGTCACATATTTATATTCAGACTTTCTCTACAAAAATTTCCTTCGTAATTATTATTTCTGAATATAAAACCGCTTTATAAAAATTTTACATTGTTATTTGTATTAAATTAATTAAGGTGTCTTTCTGTTTTGTTACACTTGAACCAATAACAATGTAATTAAAAGTGTACTGTTCACCGATGATTCATTTCTTAGTTCTTACATTCTCTTTATAGTTCCATATAGTTTTTATAAAGATTTAGTTCATGTTAAAATTGTATAATTGATTCATAAAGATTCAAATAATAAATGAAATTATTATGAAATTCTTTCATTAGGAAAAGTTTGTCTTCTTAATAAATAAATTTATAATAGATCTTAATCAATTAATGTGAATTTCGATTATAATCCGTCAAAGGTTTCCCTTTGGCGGGAAGCAAATCAGCTTACTCCGCTAACCTGCAGCAATTCCCAATTAATATGTTAATGTAAGAATATATTCGGTTTAGGCAGTGCTCGTTGCATCGAACGCAAGACGCAGAATTTCCCTCGTTCATATTCATAGTCGTTATTACGACTTAGACACTTATGTATACTTTGATACTACTATTTGAAGTTGTTGCAGTTAGTCTAGTAGTTGAAAACTTAGTTTTAATAATTTTACAACTTCGATCTCAGCTTACTGTTAAAAATCTTAATATGCATTTACAAGTGATAAGTAAAATAATTTTAATTTATCTTTCTTTGAAAGAAAATGTTTATGATATACCCATCCAAATCCAATGTTTATACTCTAATATTATTATTTCTTTACATTTATTTATACACATTACATTTTTAAATATATTTAAAAAAATTCTGTTTGCTCGCAAATGAAAAAAAACCGACTTCAATTACATCGACAAGTAATACAACGTAGATCGACGAAAAAATAGTCAAGTAACTACGCGTTATCAAAGATTACTCAAAAAGTAGTCATCAAATCTAAATCAAATATAAATGTGACCACAAAACAAGCATTCGCTTTCGATTAAAATAAGAATCATCAAAATCGATAAAAATAAAAAATATATGTGACCACATGACAAACATCAGCTTTCGATTAAATTAAAAATTATTAAAATCGGTACACCCAGTAAAAAGTTATTGCGGATTTTCAAGAAGTTCCCTCGATTTCTCTGAGATTCCATCATCAGATCCTGGTTTCCTTATCATGGTACTAAACTAGGGATATCTTCTTTCCAACACAAAAAGAATTATCAAAATCGGTACACCCAGTAAAAAGTTATTGCGGATTTTCGAGAGTTTCCCTTGATTTCTCTGGGATCCCATCATCAGATCCTGGTTTCCTTATTATGGTACTAAACTTGAGATATCTCCTTTCCAACAAAAAAAGAATTATCAAAATCGGTACATCCAGTAGAAAGTTATGTGGTATAATACAACGTAGGTCGACGAAAAAAGCGTCAAGTAAAAACGCATTATTAGATATAACTCGAAAAGTAGTTGTTAGATCTCAAATAAATTTAAATGGGACCAATTGACACACACCATCTTTCGATTAAAACAAAAATTGTCGAAATCGGTCCACACGGTCAAAAGTTCTGATGTAATTTAAAAAAAATTTAAATTTTCATTAAAAAAAAAGAACAAACAGTCGAATTGAGAACCTCCTCCTTTTTTGAAAGTCGGTTAAAAATAAAAATAAAAATATTTTTAAATATAAAAATATTGGTCCTCCGGTGGCGGGTTGCGGCCCAGGCTGCCGGTAGTAAAGGTTCGAAGCTGAGGAACCTTCTCACAATACGGGCCGTTTCAAGCAACACTGCCTCTTGAATCCAACCCTTGATCCAATAGTCAGCGAGAGTTTCTTAAGCTGTTGGTCGAAACTCTTCGCTACTAGACCATAGAACGACACAGCTATTATTATTGACAAAATCATTATTATTAAAACGGGGTGATCTTAATATAACAATTATTGCCAGCATTACTCATTGATACGTAGACAAGGAAATAAAAATTAGATTTGTATCTCAAAATTTAATGCAGTTTAAATAGCAGAACATCATTAAGTTAATGTAAATAACGTTATGGTCGATTAAGAACATTTCTATTCCTATATAAATAAAATAGAATCACCGAAATATGTGCGAGGATAACTAAGCAACTGCACCAAATTAAATAATTCTTTGTTTTGTATTCGTTCTTGTATAAAAAAAGTTTACATATTCACAAAAAAAATTGACAGCAAGAAAATCGTCGATAGGTTACAATAAGTCAGGCTTATATTTACCATATTATTTGTAATAGTTGTTTTGTTTGTGTGTGTAATGTTAAGTTTATTTAATTCGCTTACCTACAACTATCACGATAACAATTGAACTGTTGACCCAATTTAATCAATGCTTTGATTATTACCGCAATGAGACGTGCTCTGCATATATGTTCTATAAATATTACTATAGTCGGATATGTTATTAATGCTGTAATTATAAATGTACTTATTAAAGATATAATATTGCATAACACGAACTACTTGGTTAACAGTAATTGTAGTGCTGTAAAATCACGTCGCTGTAGTATTTTTTATATACATTGGATTCATTCGACTATAATAAAAAAAAAGTTATGTGGTGTCATGGGACACCAGGTAGTAACGAAGTTCCTTCGGATAGTATAGAAGCAACACAATTTGAAAAAAAAAATGTTGAATTTTATATATATTTTCTAGTTCTTGATTTTTTTATTATTTTGTTGATTGGTACATACGTTGGTGGATTAATTAAGTACATAAAAGTATTTAGGAAATTTAGTATTTTAGAAAATAACAAATACCGTAAAATAAAATAAATCAAACAAAATAATAATAATAACAATAATTCAAACTATTAAGTGAAATAAAAAAACATATGGCTTTATTTATTTTTGTCGACAGTATAAAATTACATAAATAATTTAAAAAAAAAGTTTACTAGTAATATTTTAGTTTTACAAACGTAATATTATACAGTCGTGTGACTTATATTATGTCACTTCCGTTATATATTTTTCTTACGGTTTTAGTATCACATTTTTTTTCAATTCGCTCGCCCAGCCAAATGTCAAGCCTGCCGTAAGGAACTTCGTTCCAATAACGTAAGCATTAATCATAATGTAAAAAGTAAAGATTTTTTTGTCATGAACTCAGTACCCACGAGCCCTTGTTGTCCAAGTGCTTTCTTGTTCAAAGCATGCAATTTTTCTCTCAACCGATTTCGACAATTTTGTTATTGTTTCGCTTTAGACCAGCAGTCCTATGACTAGCATTTCTAGGATGTTATCCGAAACTGACGGCTTTCGTTTCTGTTATAATTGCATACATATCCTTATATACTCCATGTACACATATTCTAATCATTCCTATTCATAGCCTATTAAATTTTTTTCTTTATATATATTTCTATTGTATCAACAATTTTTTTTCTATATTTTAAGCCAGTTTCTAACAAAGAATGATTAAAACCTGGCTATAATATCCGTGGATTTGTTTAGTACTATTAAAAAAGAAATATTATTGAAGACATTAGACAATAACGTTTGATGCACAAAACATATTACTTAAAAGCCTATTTAAAAAAACTGTACACATTCTCAGTTTTTCGGAGTTAACGCATACATTTATGCAAAAAAAAATTCCTTCGAGCCGGATTTGAACCAGCGACCTATGGATCACAATCGTACACGCTACAGTCCACCGCTCTACCAACTGAGCTATCGAAGGTATACGTATAATGGCGAAAATACATATCGCAATCACTACGAAGTATGTTTAAACTACATTTCAATGTTGACATTGAAAATTGTAGCCATTAAGCAGCAAACATGTTATTATGACATTTATTAAAATTTTAATATTATGGAACTGCTTTTTTATTACTGAGCAAAATATATATTTATTTCTCAGCAATCGATAAAATTTAAAACTACTCAAACAGTTGCAATTTCACTTCTATAATAATTAGTAAGTTTTAATATCAACACCATAAGCTAAAAAAAAAATATGCAATGACTTAAATGAACAGAATTATAAAATCACTGTAACTTTGTAATTAACAATTCTGTACTGATCAAATTTCGATTAAGGCTTATCAACTCAGACTAAGAAACTTTATAACGCAATATGCTGATATCAGACGATTAAAATGCAACGCAAACACCTTAACAATTAATTAACTACGATTACATTAATTAATTACGACTACAATATCATTAACCAATATTTTATAATTTAACTCAAAAAATATTAGTGAAATTGAATACTTACAAATAATGACATATGAACTACTTAAGAAATGTAGAGCACCTTTCACTTGAGCTTAAGCAACATAAGCATCACTCGGTAGAGTGGTGGACTGTAGCGTGTACGATTGGGATCCATAGGCATCTCATACATTTTGTGATGCAGAAGCAAGTCATCAACAAACCTTCCTACCTTAACCCTTTTTTATTACAAGTAAAAATCCTTCTTTGTTATCAAAATGTACATAAGTAGGTGATCTCGTCGAACATCAGAGGGATGACCTATCTACTTGCTTCCATGAAGTGGCATTGAGTTTGCATCAAATAAAATTCTTTTTTTATATAATACAAAACGCTATGTATACACTTTCGAATATGTATGAACGTCATTAAAACAATTGAAATAATCTTTTCGACTGCATTTACGTACCTTCGATAGCTCAGTTGGTAGAGCGGTGGACTGTAGCGTGTACGACTGAAATCCATAGGTCGCTGGTTCAAATCCGGCTCGAAGGATTCTTTTTGACCAAGAAAAAAACCTTTTTAAGAGATCGTTAAGGTATGTGAAGTAATTAAGGGATCCTAATACTGATCCCTGTGCCGTTCCTTCTGTTACTAGTATAAACCTCACTGAAGGTGTCAGTAATTAAGACACGGTGTTCTCTATTTGACAAATAGTTATATATCAGTTATATATAAGAGAGTTTCTTCCGTTATCATTTAATTTTTTACGAAGGGAATTATGTCGCAGATTATCAAATGCTTTGTTGAAAACGTTTAAAATAGCTAATAAAAATTAATCAAATTTATTGTTGTAAAAAATTGATGGAAGTTGTATAGTAATTATTTTGTTTAAACGGAATAGATCACTGTGTAACATATTATCGAAGTAAAATTTCTTTACACACGCTTGACTTGGAGAGTAAGCTGGTGAATGCAAAACGAGGGTGTTACGAAAAGTGTGATCTGGCGAGGCGAACGGAAGTTAGGAGGGATATATAAGTTAAATTATTGGAAAGATAGAAATAGGTTTATAGTTTTCACATTAGTTGAAGTTACTATTATATTGAGTAAGTCAGTTTTTAAGTATTGATTTTAAATTTAATCTGTATTCTTGATATGACAATTAAAAAAATTTAAATGATCAATGAATGAATATCATCTATTCCTGCAGATTTATTTGTTTATTTTTTGTATGAAGTGCCTGTAATTACTGTAGAGATAAAGCATATGTATATTGCCCCGTCTTCTTCCTTGCTGAACATTGTATCGAGTTTGCGTCAAATGAATTTCTTTATTTTTTTACGTCATTAAAATGTTACGTAAACGTGAGCACTTTCGATTGTGTACGATCGTCATGAAAAAAAAATTCAATAATCTTTTCGACTGCGTTTCTGTACCTTCGATAGCTCAGTTGGTAGAGCGGTGGACTGTAGCGTGCACGATTGTGATCCATAGGTCGCTGGTTCAAATCCGGCTCGAAGGATTTTTTTAATATGAGAATTTTTTTATAAAACTTCTTAGAAACTTTAAAAGTATCTGCTAAAACATCATATTTACACTTATTTTAACGTATTATATCGTTTGTATGCGCTAAAATCTGATATGGATATAAATCCGGACTGATCTATTTCTTGTTGAAAAATTCATCTCATGTGCTGTGAAAAAAGTATCGTGAAAAAGCTTAACGTACGAAAATTATGATGCAGGAGAAATTCTAAAAATTGTAGAAACGAGTATATAGCGACTCTGTAGTAACGCAGCATGGCCTTTACCCAACGATAGGTTCTTTACAGGTAACAAGCAAGAAAACACTATAGTACGGTAAACAAAAAGAAAAAGTTCAGTAACAACCTATTAATGTTCAGCCTGCTGTATTGTGAGTACCACTTAGTCTTTTCAGAAAAAAGGAGAGGATCTCAACCCGCCACGATGTTTATCCTGTCGTACGTAAATTGCCTCACCATGTCATCATGGAACACAAAATTAGTTCTTTATAGTTTCAGTTCAATTCTGGTTAAAAATCCCGTGTTATAATAATGTCGTAAATTAAATTATGATTACATGGGCCATTCGTCACTCGCTGATGAGTAAAACGTCTTAAAAAATCCGGAAAACTTTTATTAATCAGAAACAACACATTTCAGTTACTAGTGAACACGCCTTGTACGAAATATTTATCGTTGTTTTTCTATTACCAATGTAAAATTGGATAATTTGTATATTACAAGTTTTAAAATTCAAGCTTCTTGATTGCCTAGAAGAAAAACATTTTTTGCAATAATTGTGTATTACAAAGTTATTGTAGTTAATTCTGCAAAACGAATATTTAATCTCTATATCTACATTAATTTCGAAAATCTACTTCTCTTGTTTCTTCTTATGTGAAATAGATTCGTTTATTTCTATTCAATAATTTTATAATCTACAAAGACAAAGAAAAAAAAACTTTTTATCTATAAGGAAAAAAAGGAAAATTAAAGTAAATAAAGAATAATTCACAATTAAAAAATTGAAAATATACGTACCTACTAGTATTCAGATTTGAATAATATTTAAATATTTTGAGTATTTTGGACATTAAACTAAACAAAAGTATATAGTAGTAGATCCGAACTAGAGACGAGCTTCACCCATCTGCCATTAAGGATGAAATTATTTTATATTTATTTTCATCACTTCTGCCTATCGCAGTCTACTGCTGAACATAAGCCTCCACAAGTTCGCGCCATAGATGACGTGAACTCATGTGTATTGCCCATAGTCACCACGCTGAGCAGGCGGGTTGGTGAACGCAGGGCTGGCTTTGTCGCACCGAAGACGCTGCTGCCCGTGTATTTCAAAGCCAGCCATTGGATGGTGATCCCGCCATCGGTCGGCTTTTTAAGTTCCAAGGTGGTAGTGGAACTGTATTTCACCTATATGTTTAGTCAATAAATGTTACATCAATATGACTGGTTTCATTGCGTATACGATGACAAGAGTTATCTGCTAAAAGTCTGATTTGAATGACCAGAAATTCCCCAGCCAACTTTTTCCTAATTTATCTTTAACATACTAAAGAAGATAATTATATAATCTTTATCCATTAAGCAGATCAGTGACGATCACATCTAGTTCGGATCTCATTGTTTGGCTAATATTTTGCTTCACGTCATCTAATTTGAATACTACTGTTGCATCGCAATTCACAATACTTTACTGGATTGATCACGCCTTTTGAAAGGGACTAGAACTAACGGGATTGTTTACATTTACAATTTCTCACATAGAAAACAAATGTACGTGCTATTTATATTTAAGACCCTCTGAGTCTTAAATAAATATATTTATCATTTTGATTGTTTGACATCCTACTGCTGGGCATAGGCCACTTAACTCTCTGATTTGGATTTATAGTTCTCCTCTTCCAAATGATCCCTCGTCAAGGCTTGGCTCAGCTTAAAAATCGTTTTTATGATTGACTTAATTCAGCCATGACTAAAAATTTGTCGACTTTGTTATTTTTATTTTAAATAAAATTTAGTGATATTATGTTATAATAATTTCATGGTAGTAATAAATAGCCACAACACGGCAAAGTTTACTTTGAAGCTACGTTTATCACAAAAAAAAATTACACACAAATAATAATGTTTTAAAAGTACTAAAGTAGGTATTTGGTCGCCTGAATTACATATGTAATCCACGCATATTCGCGGAGATCCTGTGACAACCAAGTGAAGCTTGCGCTCGTGCTGTACGGAGTACGTTTTTTGAATATTCATTTGAAAGTACTTGGAAAGTCACGAAGACTAACCGATTTTTAGAAATTATCGATGTTGTATGGGTGGATTACATATAATTTATGTAATCGACGCGAACGATGCAATGTTAATTTGTATAAACACGGTCAGGACATGGTTTTCAACACTATCATCAAGTCAAAAGACACAAGTTTATTTTTCTTCTATATATGTTTATCCTAAGCTACGTATTACGAAAAGAATAATTATATTATTTTAAACAAAATCTGCATAAGCGCATTCGTTTTATTGATAAAAGTGTTAGCAAAAACCCAAAAGATAAGAACAATATGAGCACGTCTTGTTGTATGCATTGAGTTGTATAATATTTAAAATTATATTTTAATATTACAAGTCTGTTGATCTATGAACACACACGAACACACACACACACACACACACACACACGAGTTCACACCATTTTTAAGGTGAACTTGTGGAAGATAAGCACAACATGATTATGGCAGAAGATAAGAACAACATGAGCATGTTTTGTTGATGCATTGTTTGAGTTGTATAATATTTGAAATTATATTTTAATATTACAAGTCTGGTTGATATATGACTATAGACATAAATAAATAAATTAAGTAACCTCCCTGTAAAAGCCATGATGACCTACGTTCAGGAGACATACCCTTCAATATACATAAAATATTAACGCGCTAAATTGACAGCAATCACAGTAAAGGGCACCTCAAAGATCAAACATGAGTTCGCCAAATAATTCAGCAGGACCTAACACTTAGCATAAGGTCAAACTGACATTTCGTACAACATTTACCTCGACGCCAATTCATAACATCGTACGAAAGCAGCCGTCACGCGAGACTTATTCTAGGGGTTGGAAAATGTGGCTATCGATATCGGCTTGCATTGAATCGTTTTTGATTCGATAATTTGTTTTTATGGAAAAATAAAAAAAACAATGAGTTTATGCAACATAAGATAAGGAAACGTATATATTGTAAACCAAGACAGTGTTCAGAACTACAAATGTATAAATATTTGTACAATACATAGATTTTTCCATCGATATGAACCATCGATATTCAGTACCTTTGTTAACCGACTTCCAAAAAAGGAGGAGGTTCTCAATTCGACTGGATTTTTTTTTATGTATGTTACTTCAGAACTTTTGACTGGGTGGACCGATTTCGACAATTTTTTTTAATAGAAAGGTGGTGTGTGTCATTTAGTCACATTTAAATTTATTTGAGATCTAACTACTACTTTTCGAGTTATATCCAATAATGCGTTTTTACTTGACGCTTTTTTCGTTGACCTACGTTGTATTATACCGCATAACTTTTTACTGGATGGACCGATTTTGATAATTCTTTTTTCGTTGGAAAGTATATATCCCTAGTTTGGTACCATGATAAGAAAACTAGGATTTGATGATAGAATCCCAGAGAAATCGAGGGAAACTCTCGAAAATCCGCAATAACTTTTTACTGGGTGTACCGATTTTGATAATTTTTAATTTAATCGAAAGCTGATGTTTATCATGTGGTCACATATAAATTTTATCGAGATCTGATAACTACTTTTTGAGTAATCTTTGATAATGCGTAGTTACTTGACTATTTTTTCGTTGATCTACGTTGTATTACTACGATGTAATTGAAGTCGGTTTTTTTTTTGCGTTTGCTAGCAAACACAATTATAACAGGAATAAACGTAATTTATCTTATAATGATTTTTTGTTCTAATATATATTAATCATAAAATTCATATTCACATTCAATTCATATTAATAAATAAAAATGAAACAATAATGATAATTTGATATCTTAAAGTATTCATTATACAAAAGTAAAATTACTAAAAACCTACGTTTTACGTAACTTTATTACATCATAAGTTCGTACTAATTAATATAACATGATTGAAATGTTTATATTTATTTGTTAAAAAATAATTTTATTTTTAGTACTATTTTTAATTTAAGCTCGAAGAATGGGAAATTATAAGAATTCTCAAGCAAAAAAGTAAGTAAGTAAGTTTCAAAGTAAATAGCCAAAAAAAATTAAATTTATTGAGAACAGAAACATACCGCACGTCCTCGCAATCACAGTGTTACTTACTTAAATTGTTAGAAAAATAATTTTCATTTTACCTTAAGCATCATTTATTTAAATTATATGATTTACTTAACATGTTATTTTTTATTATAATAATTATTGGATTTAACTTGCAATAAATGTATGTTTGTTGGTGTGGAATCTTGAAACTCAATTTTGAAACACATATCTCCAACCGATTGAGGCTAATTTTTTAACGGATTTCAAAAAAAAGAGGAGGTTCTCAATTCGATTGTATTTTTTTATGTATGTTACATCAGAAATTTTGACTGGATGGACCGATTTCGATGAATTTTATTTTAATTGAAAGGTGTTGCGTGTCATTTGGTCTCATTTAAATTTAATTGAGATCGGACAAGTACTTTTAGAATGATATCTAATAATGCGTATTTACTACGTCTCTCTCTCTTACTATTTTTTCGTCGACCTACGTTGTATTAAATCGCATAACTTTTTACTGGGTCTATTGATTTTGATGATTCTTATTTTAATCGAAAGCGAATGCTTGTTTTGTGGTCACATTTATATTTGATTTAGATTTGATGACTACTTTTTGAGTAATCTTTGATAACGCGTAATTACTTGACTATTTTTTCGTCTACTTACGTTGTAATATTTATTGATGTAATTGAAGTCGGTTTTTTTCGTTTGCGAGCAAACACAATTATTTAACTACACGTTTACTTATATACTAGTTATGCTTGTTTGATATCGTTCTCTCAAGTCCCTTTGAAATTCTTTAAAAATAAAAATTTGAATCATAAACTGTATAATATGAGCACATTTTTATAAAAAAACAAAGAAAGTCGATATCCATTCTCCTTGACATCCTTGATTTGAAATAAAAGGGTAGTACTTCAAACGGAATTGCCTTGTCGTAGCCACCACTAAAATATTTATCCTCGAGTTAGGAAGAATGTCTGATTTAATTATTATAGTCATTCTAACTGCTGTTTGACATGAAACGCATTTAATAGGCCACGCTTCTATAAATATATTGTTACAAGATCTTTGCGATTGATACGAGTTTTTATAGCACTCATTGTTGCCTTTTTAATCGGCTAAGTCTATTTAACAGATAATCACCTTAATATATACAATCACGAATTCCATTTTCGTTTCTAGGTATTTCTTTTACCTATTTCATTGTTGAGTTGAGTTATACAATTTTCTCTAAATTGTTTGTTATTGTTATTATATCTTATTTAGGAAAACTAGTAAAAACGTTACTACAAAAGTCTCCAGTTCTAGTTATAACAAGATTTGTAGTAATTAAAATGAAATTAAAAATATATTTTGATATATTTTTTTTTTTTTTTTTTGTAAAAATTGAGATGATTCAAAATGCTCGAATCGAATCGCGTTGGCGCAGCGGTCATAGCCATGGATTGTACCTATTGCGCTGGCGGTTGCGGGTTCGATCTCCGCACATGACAAACATCTGTATTGGCCATACAGTTGTTCGTGGTCTGGGTATTGTGCAATCCTAGTGGGTCTCCCAACCGTGCCTCGGAGAGCACGCCAAGCCGTCGGTCCCGGTTGTTATCATGTACACCTGATAGCGATCGTTACTCATAGTAGGGAATATATCCGCCAACCCGCATTGGAGCAGCGTGGTGCATTAAGCTCCAATTCTTCTCCTACATGAAAAAAGAGGCCTATGCCCAGCTGTGAGATGTTTACAGACAGTTTACCATTTAAAATCAAAAATTATTCTTAAGTTAAAAAAAAACAAGTCACTAATCTTTAAAGGTGCGTATTTTAAAAATGCTTTTACTAATTCACGAAGACCTAATTAAGTCAATCTCCCATAAAATCCCCCTTTCTTAGCGACTCGTCTTGTCTAAGGCATAAAACGCGCGAAAACCTAATGCCATTTCACGGCGGAGTAAACCTTTCGCTTGGAGTTAATGTCTATTTAAACTCGGATTAACTTAATTGATCGAGAAGGCCCTTAATTATGGTTTTATCTCAGCAGAAACGAGGATCGAAGTTTCGAATTGGATTGAATTAAAGAACTTAAAGTTTTACTTCATAATACCAATTACTTACAAAATCGATATATTTTTTTACAAATCGTGAAGTGAAATAACGAACACCAATAATAGAATTTTCCAATTGGTACAATCGTTTGGAAATTATTGTGTTAATACGTTTCGGTGATTTATTTTCAAAACCTTTTAATTAACTTGCAATGTATATATCTAGTATGTAAGTATGTACGTTTGTTAGTGTGGAATCTTGCAACTCAATTTTGAAGCATATATCTTTAACCGATCGAGCTGAAATTTAGTGCACATGTTTAGTTTATATGACAATACATGTTTAGTTAGCTATGTGATGTCACTCTAAATCGATGATTTTAATTTTTTAAATTTTCAAACTAAATAATTATAATTACTTAAATCTCGCGATAAGTTTTATATCATATATCTTGCGTAAGATGGTGTATGTTGATAGAAAAAGTTTATTTTATTCTTTTTAGCGCAAATAAAATATAACCTTGTTTTTTTAAGTTTTTTACTTTAATTTATTGTTTGTAGAGTTGTAAATATCTACAGTGAGTACACACATTCTTCGTCTACTTCTTATTCTTTTTGTTCAATGGTTTTGAATGACAAAAAAATGTACTACAGGCGTATTAAGACCTTCAATATATACAAGCATAATACAAACTGTCAAGCGAAGGTTTGTCTGTCTGAATTAGCGTTAAGCCGCTAACCTAGAGTGTCGCCGCCATATAAATATTCATAATTGCTCCTTGAATGTTATTACGACGATGAGACTTGAGATGGTAATTTATTTTGGCATATCTGACGGCGAATTTAGGATTTATAAATGTTTTGTTCTTACATTTAAGCGAATATATTATGATATTAGATTATATGTACGCAGATTTAATAATAAGATGGTGTGTAGTACAAAATGGACGATTTAAAATTCATGTACAATTAAAATATACTAAATTCACTCTACTAAATTTATTCTTGATATTTTATAATATTAAAATTATAGTCGATACGATTGTATCCTGATAAAGTTATTAAAATCATAGTGATACATGATTTAAATGTGAAAGAAATTATTTTATACTAATATTATTAAGCTGAAGAGTTTGTTTGTTTGTTTTCTGTTTGTTTGCTTGAACATGCTAATCTGTTAATGTTATATAGCCCATTTATCGAGGAAGGCTATAGGCTATTTTTTTTAACTAAGACGCATGAAACTGCGGGTCACAGCTAGCAAATATATATATTGAAATCTATACAAATAAATAAAAATGGAGTGTCTGTGTGATGTATAATATTGAAATAACAACTTATTTTTACTAAATGCATATGTATACACGGTAAATATTATAAAATTACATTTTTTACAATTTTTGTCTGTCTGTCTTTTTGTCTATATGTTCCGACTAATCTCTGAAACGGCTGGACCGATTTTGACGGGACTTTCACTGACAGATAAATGATGTAATATGAAGTAGCTTAGGCTACTTTTATTTTTGAAATTTATTTATTTTATAAGTCTGCGAACTGAACAATAACTTTTTTTGTTCAATTCCGAGCGGACGAAGTCGCGGGCACACCTAGTAAAAATATAAAAGTACAGACATTATAATTTTATTTTAAGAAATAAATCATATTATTTAAATATTATATACACGTCCCAATAGACGGTAATATTTAAAAATTATCGAAATATAAAATCCGTGTTAAGTTCTGTGACTTGCAAGCCAAACCCCGCCGGGATCACAAACCCTAATTACCTCTGGAACAATACCGCCTTTATTTTTATCCGTTTCCCGCTCAATCATAATTACCACGACCTATCCTGGGATCCATTGTTGCAGAAAATCATCGCAGCCACCTTCGCTCGTAATATGATTTAGTAAAATTGGACCTGAGAGGTATCTGATAACGTTTTCTCGCTAAGATGTTTTTTCTTTCTTTTTTGTTACTTCCGTTTTACTGTTATCAAATAAATGTTGTTTTACAAATACTATTATTCTTCAAAATTTCTATGAAGTATTTATTTTAATTATGGGTATATTGATTTTTATTAATTTTATCTATTAAAAATTCTATTAAAGGTGTAAACGTGTAAACACTGTATAGCGATACAATAACGCCTGTGAAATCAAACAACAGCTCAATAAAAGCGAACGCAATTACCTGAGTCTCGCATATTTATCTTTTTCCCCGATATAAATGCTTTGTGGGGGTTGAACAATAGCGCGCGGGAGGAGGGAAGCTTTATAATTTTTTAATTAATGCCGCCGAAAATATCAAAGTCACTGGGTGTGCCTACTAGTCTGGAATGCTATTAAATTTCTGACAACTTTTTTATAAAGCATTCTCCACTTGTTACCGATTCGCGTAGTAACAATAGTTACTTAATAGTTTACCCTGGCTTTACTTGTTTGATTTAATATTTTTGTTTACATAAAACTATAACCGTCCAGAACAAAATAAAACGGGACTTAAATATATTCTGATCTAAAATTTGAGATGGAAAAGAAACAAATTGGCCAATACAAAAAAAAAACAATTTTAAAAATATGTGTTTTGTTCTTGTCAGATTAATGGGTATACAATTACCAGAATGAGCCCTTGTAAATGAGGTAATTCTATTGGAAATTCATGTCACTAAGGGGGTGCGTGCGGCTTTAGAAGACCGAGCGTGAAAGTCACTCATTGGGAAAACTTGTAGGAAAACACAAGTAGAAAGGATTTGCCGCTCAATCTACTCCGTTAATTGCAACATTGAATACCATAATAAAAGGATAAACTTATCTAAGTAAAGTATAGTACATTTAATTTATTCTTTTAAAATAGTTTTATTTAGCTTTGCTTTCATATACCTACCTATTTGTTTCTTTTTTATTTGAAACTAATTTTTACTACCACTATAATGTCGAAGAATTTTTGTAAAATTCAACACATGAATACAAAAGTATATTTTTAAACTCAACCTTTGTTAAATATAGTAAATAACTAATACAGTAAATCAGTCTTCTGCATAAATAGTGAAGTTTAAGTTTAATCATTTAAAATAACGAAATATCATTATGAACTGCTTAATTCTGCTTATTAATTTGATGAGATCAGACACTGACATCCGATATCGAAAATCAATATTGTGTCAAGGTGAAAAAAATAATTATTGATTGCCAGTGTCAACATTATGTCTAACATTGGTAATATCAATATTATAAGTTTTAATATTAAGATTTTTACTCTATCGAACCATATCCAGGACCAAGACTACACAAAAATGTACTAATTTTAGAATTGTCTATTTTCGGAAATAAAAAAATAAACCCGTTGTTTTTTTATTATTATTGCGTTCTTGATTATAAGCTTTTTATACTTAGAATACTACATCAATTTGACAAATAAATGAAACAAAATATCCTTTTCATTACAAAAATACTTAAGCACCATAAAAATTAGGCAAAATTTTACATAATATCAATTTTAATACATACCGAAATGAAGATTAGAACGAAAATTAGAACCTGGTAAACGTATAATAAAATTGTATGCTTGCACAATAGCCTACCGAAATTAGCGTTGTTAGCCGATCATGTAAATGGCCTGCTCCGTAGAAATTTATTGAAAGTAATTGATTTAATGCATCTCTTTGTTGTTAATTACGGGCACTCGCTCTGGGATTCGTTAAAAATTGAATTGAGCTTGGTGAAAAAATTGGCTATAATATTTAATCCTTTTGAACTGTTATTAAATTTTAATAGCACTTAGTAATGTGCCTAAGTATTTTATTATTGGTATGTTTTGTCAAAATAATTGGATTGTATATAAAACACGAATTTCGTTACAAAAACTAATGTTATAAACAAAACGTTTATAATTTATTATAAGTAGACATAAGAATCAAAAGTCGTGTACTTTTGATTTTTATTAAATACTATTGAAGTAAAAACTTCAAAAACTGTTTCCACAATACAGTCGACGTAATTAATTCCCCATTTTTACCTTTTACCTTATTGTAGGAAAGATTCAGTTTAATATACAATTATAATATATAAACGTACATCTCCTTCAAACCTCATTTTTTGATGGAAGTAAAATAATCTGAGTTTCTTTTTATGTTTTGAAACTAATAAAATAATCAATACATTTGTTATCCCAAGTATCGTGCATTAATGAATTGATAATAATTTGTTGATTGTGTAAGCAAGAAACTATCTATTTTTATTTCTTAAAGGGGTTTACTGTTAAACAACTACATTTTGTTTATATAGTTAGGTTTTTCAACTTTTACATTGACAGTCTTCTTAACTTAAAAAATATTCAAACATGTGTAAAAAAATGTGTTAATTATGCAATTTTTGTATTTTTTTTGAGTTTGTGGTAAGTTTTATTTTTGTTTGATACAGTTTTCAACAACTACCCTGCCGTTCCTAAAAACAAGTATAAGTAAATACAATACGCTATAATAATCAGTGGCGATCATAAAAACCATAATTTCCGGTCACAACGTATAACCACGTTGCAAAGCCGTACCTATTATTATACAGCCATTGTAATTGCATTGCCAACAGAAGCACTGACTTGTGACATTATTAAAAGTGCAGGCTTTTATTTTCAATCACGTATATCAGCTAATTTAACGATTAATACATTTTTAAAATGTTAATGTTAATGTTTGTCGTTTTTATTTATCAATAACTTTTTCTTATAGAGCCCAACAATAAATTTAATGAAATTCTTTTTAATGGAATTAATTTGTGATATCAAATCAAAATTAAATTGTTACAAAAATATGCTACACAATTAACTTACACTCCTTTATTTAATTACATATATATGTCTCGTATCAGGAAATATTTTTTAGCAAAAATTTTTTTCTCTTTTTTTTAGAAACTTAAATTAAATCAACTTCAATTTTATAACATTACTTCAAATGAACAGGCAAATCCTGCCACTAACTCTTCTAAGAATTGGTGTACTTAAAATCATGAATGGCAATCCTTATACCGGAAGGAGTCGAGGTTGCTTTATCAGGTCTGTTTAATTGTTGGCGGGAGACTATCTCGCGGTTTACTGGCACCGATTGCCGCTATAAAATGTTACAGCTCTTTTGTGTTGTTGTCGTCTGTGTAATGGCGGTTTGAATTCGCGTGTTTGAATTTTGTTTTATGTCATTGTTTTTCTTAAATTTTATTTGCTTTTAGTTTCTAGTTTTGTTTATTTATTTTTTGTTACATATGTATGTAGACATTACGAAAAAAATGAAATAGATAATTTTGTTGCCTTTTAGAGATAAATTGCCATTAATTTTTATATTCACTAGTACTTCAGCACCTATTAAATACATAAAAGACCATTTTGTTTTATCATCAAGTATGTTTAATTGAATATATGTACATATATGCTCGCGTCAAAACAGATTTCTAAATAAAGTCAGTGTTATGTAGAATCAGCTTTATATTGTTGTCGAGTATCGTAAACACGTACGATCTACTTTGAATAATTTAGTTTGAGCGAATTTTACGCACTTCCTCCATACAAAAGCCGCGCAACCTATGACTTATGTTTAAGCGAAAGCATACTTAGAAAAAAATTTAACCTACTTTTTGTAAAAATAAATACGAGTTGTACCTAATTACTAACAAATATTGATATTAAGCCTTTATTATTCACAGTTAGTTTATATTAATTTCAAAATTCTATGAATTTGTGACATACTAAAAAATCTCTTCCTTAATTTTTTTGTCTCCCGTTGATATCTGTTGCCACAGACAGGGACACTTATTAGTTGATAGATTGGAATTGTTAAATCTAACATTTCTTCCAAATATGAAACATAAATATCTTAAACATTTTGTTTTATGGTTGTATTTTAAGAATTATTTAGCATTATTTTATCAAATACACAAAATAAAATTGTAACTTTGGTATTAATCGGTTCTCCGCGTCAGTGTTTTTATATAGGTACTGTTTGGATTATATACATAATTTTTTTATCACGGTAGGGTATAGGCTATAATATAACTTGTTGAATCGTAAGATTCATGAGGAGAAGAGGTAATGAGAATGTTTATAGTTTGTCTAATAAAATATTTTATATCCCAACAAACGTAAATATGCATATAAAGTGTATGTATATATGTAAATGTGTCAATAAAAGTGGAATTTCTTACATATTTTTACTTTAAATCTGAAACCGCCATTCGATTGCAGGCTTTTGTGAAAAGTATCACGTTCAAAGTGCGCAACGCACCGTGATCCCATGTAACGCGTGCCGCGCGAATATTCTTTCTAGGGATTGACGAATGACAAGTGTCGATAAATGACAGGCAATGGCTTATTTCTTTATTCATATAGTGGTAATGATGTCATTTAAAAAAACTTTGATATAGATGTTTTGTATGTCTCTAAAACGTCGTGACTGACTTTGAACCTTCTTAAGAAATTTCAGAGTCACTTATGTACGTGTATACGAGGTCAAATTATAAATAAGGTGACCCGTAGAAGAACCGAATATATGACAAGATATTAAAAAGCTGTAGTGATATCATAGTTTAAAGAACCGTTAGTAGTTAGAACCCTAAAGTAATAAAATCGTGACAACGTATCAGAAAGCGCAGTGTGACCCGACCTCTTATCTGGTAAACAAGTTACTTAAAAATACTCGTGGAGATCCATCAGTTTATGACCACACCATACTACATACTTGACTCATAATCACCTATAGCTAATAACACATCATTATAATAAGTTGAATTGAATCAGCCTGTAAATGTCACACCACTTGAAATAGGCCTCTATTCCGTACAAATCTCCTCAAGAAAACAAACTCCAGCAGGAGTCAAATCAAGAACCGGTGGTATTAAGAGGACTACGTGGTGCCTATCACGGCACCAGAACATTTTTTCTGTATTAACCTATGTAGTACATATTGCATACTATAACACAAACGTTGTAGATAATTTTTCGATAAAATTCGTTTGTGGACATCTCTATGAAAATAAAATAGGATTCGTCAATAGTTCAGAATCGCTATTTGCGCCGCAAACAGGTCGCTTGTGTAAAGTGAAGTATCATAGGCTTCTATATTATATTTACTTTTATAAAACTTTTGTTAGAATTCATGACTTTTCACAATCATGTGATATAAATTTTAAGGCTAGGTATAAATATTTTTTAATTTGTTTTTATAGATTATTGAAAATATAGAAAGAGAATCACACAAATTTCTACTTTTATAGTAATATAAAAATAATTCAAGGAGATTAAAAAAACTGTATTATTCTTCGCCCTACAAATTATGACGTGTGTTCAAAGGTGGTGTTACTCACGGGTAATTACATGAAGCATTAGTCTCACCCAACAAAAATATACTCGCAATTCAACAAAAACAAACGTGAGGATTGCCTCTCAGCAGTGGTAGTTTGTCAGGGGTTCTTTGGCCAAAGAATATTTAAGTGTAGACTAGCAGCAGCACATATCCAATATATGATGAATGACTATAAATACTATTTTTGTACATTTCTCCTTTTTATTATTAACGAATCCATTTATCTAAACCTTTAAAAATTCTTTATAATTGAATTTTAAATCTAGCTTAAAATATTTTTAGAATAAAGACGTATAAAAGATAAATGACACTATACATATAGTATAAACAGCGTAATGCGTAAGACAACAGCACTAATTTCATTAAATGTTAGAATATATAGTTTAAATGACAAAATATCTCAGCATTTTGTAACCGCGTGATAATGATACATTTTAACAGATTTTTTTTTGGGTTGTTACTCTCGGAGTCAACGCAATAAAAACTGTAAGCCTTGACGATTCTATGAACAAATCCGTGGGAACAATCCGCAACGGTACCGTACGGTTGCGCCTCTAACGTCTTCTTCGAGGGGAATGAAATATCTAAATGCGAGTCTCTTAATGGTCCTCATTTATTTCTCCCGAATCTCGCACTGAACGTTCGTAATTATTGCGTTTCCAGTAGGGTTATTAAGTTTTGCTTCGGTTAAAATGAGAAATGGTCGCATTTATATCGCGCTCAACTTGATATCTTTGCGCGCCAAAGGGTTTAAATTTAATTTTAGATCATGATATTACGAGATTTAATAAAATTGGATCAAAGCCTTTAATTATTACGGACTATAATCATAAAACAATTATTTGTCATCTGATATTTATTAAATTGTATCGACTACATATTTTTTCCGTAATAACATTTTATAGAAGACTTTAAAAAAAATTTACAATACAGATTAGGTACTCTGAACTTTATTTTTAATTTTTTATCAAATATTAGCAAATACACAACGGACAAATTGTGTTACGTTGTAAATTAAAACAACAACCGCTCTGGTGTAGTGGTGCGAGTAGTCGCCTAAAACATCGATGGTTTGCGGGTTCGATTCGGTTCGATTCGGGAACCGTATTTATAAGACTACTAAAACGATTTTAAATGAAAAAAAAATCATTGTAATTCAAGATAGGCTAAAAATATTGTAATTTCGGTTACGAAAATAAAAATATATATAATATTGATCTTCTTTGAACACAGTAAAATTGTCTTAACAAATACCATTTTTTCACTCAATTTCAACATCACAGACGCTTATAATATACATTTAGTTGATATACTACATTATTGGAACTGTTCATACAATCTTTTTAAACTAAAACAATGGTATTCTTAATCATTGTAACTTGAACAAAAGCATCAAACTCTGCGTTTGATGTATCACAACGTGGTCAAGTTCATACTACAGGACGCAAACATTAATAGTAGAACAATTTATTTCATTACAGATGCGGCTTTATAATATCACTTGGCCACTTTTTAAATGCAACAAAATTGTAAAACGCCCTCCTGAAAAATTAACAAAATCGGATACAATGTTCTTCAGGTGTCGAATAAATAGTCGATTTTTATATAAAAATACAATTATACAAAAAAATAAAAAGGTTATATTAATGTAGTCGTTTCCATTAACTATTTTAAACGAGTTCCAAAAAAGTATGATGTTCTTATTTCGATTATATTTTTTTATGTGGAGTTATAGTATGGTATTATGAATGTAACATCATCAAAACTTTTTACTTGTGGACCAATTTTGATCATTTGTTTTAATCGAAAGGTGATCCCATTTAAATTTAATCTAGTACTGACAAGTACTTTTTGAATTATATCCAATAATCCTTATTTACTTGATTATTTTTTCGTCGACCTACCTTGTAATATACCTCATAACTTTGACAAGTTTACCGACGATAATGATTTTTATTTTAATTAAAAACGACACTATTTTACTACGCATAAAATGTAATCAGTACATATTAATATATATATATATATATATATATATATATATATATATATATATATATATATTAGCTGATCCCGCAAACATTGTTTTGGCTGTTGTTTTGTTTTGTTTGCATATTCTTTATTGCACTTAAAACTTAAAAAAACACTATTACAAATCATTTTTACAAAGAATGTTGGTAAGGGCAAATCTAATAATTCTAACTGCATACTACTTCAGAGTGACTTAAACAAATTGTGTGATTACTGCTCAGTGAATTCTATGTATCTGAAGATAAAAAAATGCTACGTGATATCCTTTTCTCGTAAGACTAACACAATTAATTTTAATTATCAACTTAATCAAGAGACAATAACACGAGTTACCGAGGTGCGAGACTTGGGTGTTTACATCGATAACAAATTGACTTTTAAGTCACATATTAATTTTGTTACTGCTAAAGCATTCCGAATGCTTGGATTTGTGTTGGGAGTGGGACGTGATTTTAAAAATGTCAGCACAATTATTCTCCTTTATAACTCTTTTGTAAGATCTATCTTGGAATACTGCTCAACTGTATGGAATCCATTTTACAAATGTCATGTAGCTCAATTGGAAAAAATTAATTATAAATTTATAAAATTTTTAAGATACAATGCTTCGCCGCATATTCAATGCAAATGCAATGCAATCCCTTATATTCTTTCTTTAGAAAATCGTCGATTGGAGAGAGACCAAATATTTTTATTTAAGTTACTTCGTAATTTTATTGATTCCCCTTATCTACTAAGTAATATATTATTTAGGTGTCCCAAAATAAATACACGTAATCAGTCCCTATTTTATGTGCCTAGAACTAGGACCAAATATACGCAGAATAATTTTACTTTTAGAGCATGTAAAATGTACAACCAATGTTTTCATCACATTGATTTTGCTACCTGTTCAGTGCAATCTTTAAGGAGTGAATTACGACATTCAATAAATTTTTAATTTATAATTTATCATTAATTATTTACATAATTCATGAATTTCTAGTAGGTTAGTTTGATTTTGTTATAAATTAATTTAATTATAATTGACTTATAGTTGGTATGATTAACTTTTAATGTTGTATATATCTGAATTTGTTATCTTTTAATTATTTATTATTTAATTGATAATTGTATGAAATGTTTCTATTCGTACATGTTTACCTAATTATTCAATTTACTACTGTTTGAATTATTTATATTTCTGTGTGTATCGATTATTTCTTATTAATGTGTGCTTTTTAGCTTATTAATGAATTGTTTACTATTGGAAACTTTATTGGTTTATGTATCAGTTTTATGAGATTTTTTTTCTTTGTATTATTGTACTGTTTGTTTCCTTAATAAAAATAAAATAAATAAAAAGGGCGAATTTATCTCTTTAAGAGATCCCACACCCGATATGCACACAAAATTTCATAAAAATTGGTCCAGCCATTTTGGAGGAGTATGTTAATTACATTGTGACACGAGAATTTTATATATAAGATATATTTGTTAATAAATGTTAAATCAGCAGCTCATTGTTACGCAACGCGGTACAAAGTGTATTCCGCTCATATTTTATGAGGCGCCTGCCGGCGGCATTAACAAATTTCTAACTTTGTTAAGATAACACGGCGCGGCTAAGCCTTCTGACTTTAGCAAATCCTGCATAATATGCCATGTGCAACTTTGATACGAACTTCATTTGAAACTTAATTACTAGTACAATATATACCTTGATCTTACTCTATTATAATCTTATTGTTAGAATATTATTATTCTGTTAATCACTTTAAGTTGGGAATTTATTTCTCCATCGAAATGGACTGAATAAGCCTGCAAATATTACACCTAAGACCACACCACGGGAAGAGCTATATTTTGTACTGCCGTAGCCACACAGCTTACAATAGATACACATATAAAATTTTAATTCGTATAGCAATCACAAAAAAATCACACTCACTGATATGTAGGTATGTCAGTAACTAAGTGTACACAACATTCGTAATTTATGTTAACAAATGACAATAGGATCCATTCAATAAATGAGTCCTTATTCCGTACTGTGAAAGCTTATTCAATACGATTATGTGGTCAGCTTTATCAAATGCACTACTGAAATCGGTATAAATGGTCATCGATTTTATTTCCCTTATTGACCTCCACCATAAGATCTGTAACAAAAATTTGTCAGGTAACTAACCTTAAGTTTGCAGAGATAAAACACCTCTAAAACCGTGCTGACTAGTGACTAATAAGTTGTCAAAAAGCCTGGCAAGAATGGGGTGAACCATACTTTCAAACAATTCTGAAAAGCATGACAATATATAGGTATATAGGGGCCCGTCTCTCCCAAATGCTTCATAACTGCGATGCTCAGCGACGACGAGTCCTGGAAGGCGATGGTCTCCTTCTGCGAGAAAGTAATGTTCCAGAAGGAGAACGACGAACGGGTGAGAGAAGAGGCCGCCGACGAGGCCTCTCTCTGCAGGCGACGAACGGGGGTGCGTAGGAGGCGCTACTTAATGCACCTCCAGTAACGCAACTGTGCCCGTGTCGGGCCCCGGTTATGGGAACCCGGTCCTGTTAGACACGGCGTCATCGGAATTGTTCAGAGATGAGCCGGTCAGTCCCTATGGAGGAGAAATCTGACCTTTTCGTCGAGGCCAGCCTGTCACTGGAGGGATACTGTTGCTTGCAGATCAGTACAGTTGTTGCTTGAAGCCTACATACGGTCTACCCGGGCGTTCTGGATATCACCCGTAAATGGGTTCCCCTGCGAAAATAAAAAAAAAGATTAGATTAGTTTAACTCAATTTTGCGCCTATATTCTTCAAAGCAAATATCATAGAATGTGTGACACTATAGCGACATCTATCTCGCGACATACAAACTGACGTATCTTACAACGCGAAGTTATCCGAAGATTTAACATATATACAAAGAACCCGACAACAACCGTCGGGGCAGTAACCCACCCGACACAACACCTGTCTGGTTGGAGGATCCTCTCGATTCACCCCAAAACACCAATTATGAATCATTTTAATTTTTATATTGTTGCGAGGATTGTTGTAGCTGCAAAATATTACTTTATTTCTGATAATAGTAAAAATAACCCATCACTAAACTTAAGGATCCTAAAATTTCATAAACCCTGGTTTACTATTATAGATTGTGAATGAAGGTATTGTTATGTTTTACAATTTAGAAACATGCATCGTCAGTTATCCGAGGCAGCCGGGCAATTTGTACCCGGTTCATAGCTGTGCGCCTTACGTGTTGTAAGGAAATTTTAGATTGACTCGCCTCAATGACTGCTCTACTTGTTTTTCAAATTTTAATTTAAAGAGAAAATTTTGCACTAATCTATCTTATACACTTACCTATGTATGAAAAAACTCATATAAAGATAAAATTTCTTTAGACATTGTTTAGACATTGTTTTATTTTAGTGAAATTTAGACATTGTCTTATTTTAGTGAAATTGAAATTAAACACAGATATACATATGAACAAAAATTATCTATATTATCAGGTTCCTTATAATTTTAAGACGTTTACTCTATTTTAAAAGGTACAGCTTTTAATATTATAATCTTATATAAAAATTAGTAGAGCAATTTCCCCTTAGAATTATTTAGTGGCCTCAACTCCAAATGCTCTGAAAGCGCCTCAAGGCACGAATACTAACCAAGACAAACCGAAATCTTATCAAGCGGCCGCCATGTTAGTCTCGTTAATAAGCAAAACTGCACACAAGGGCGGCCATAACTTACCTGAAGGCTGTTTGTGGAACATATTGCGCCGCGCCATACGCAAACACTCCATACCAATAACTTATGAGCGCTGAGCAGCTTCGACGTTTGTAATTCTTAATCAATTGCTTAAAATCTTACCCTTGTTGTTTCTTACTAGCAGAAAAATATAACACTTATGTGTAAAGCAAAGAAAAATATTTAGAATTAAAGAAAATAAATAATAAATATTTTCTAAAAAATGTAATAAAAATGGTTTATCCTATATTAATACGCTTCGGACTGTAATATCCCACTACTGGGCATAGGCCTCTTTCCTCATGTAGGAGAAGGTATGGTGCGATGGAATGTATGTGGCCATGTCGGTACTGGTGTGCTATTTTATTTTCAATTCAGTAATATTTACAATTCGTTAAACATTATTTTACTTAACAATTACTACAATTATTAGGGCTTCTTAAAAATTCTTATTGCCTTTAAAAAAATACTTTAGAAAAAAAGTTAAATGTTCAAGACGAAGAAATTTGCCTTTTAAACCCATATAAATTACCCGGTCATTTTCTAGAAGAACGTTATTTACTCATTAAACCAAAGTCATTGAATTTGGATATTCCTTGAAAAATAAGCCTTTCTCATTTCTAAGGTTCCGTATTCAAAAGGTTTGGACAACGTGAACTTAAAAATAAGACTTTATTGTTTATCGACGCTATTGATTATTTCAGAGGAACACATTATAAACCAGGATACGTTTCTAACGTTTCATTAGTTTTTTGTTTCTTAATTTATAAACATAATGTATTATTAATTAAATTTATTATTTTATTTTTTGTCATTGACTACTGTTATGTTCCCATTAAAAATTAAAGTCATTTATAAACTTATATATTTTAATTTCTATCATAATAGTTCAGGTTATAACGAAATAAAATAAAGTCGATCTCCAGATCTCACGGGAGTGATCATTTGATAGCAATTAGTTTGCTACAAGAGTGGATTCGTCACGAATGAATGAGTACCCCTTTTGAAAACCCTTAAGCAATGCGATTTTTAACCGACTTCAAAAAAGGAGGAGGTTACTCAATTCGACCGTATATATATATGTATGTATTTATGTGTGTATATATGTGTTTCATACATTATATACTAAAATATTTACTTATTTATATGTTTTTTTTCTTTTTTAATAATTATGTAAGTTTATCATATCGTAGTTTTTATCTATTTATAATTGATCTTTACTCCTTAATTTGTGCACACCTTAACCGCTGCTACTGTATCGTGTCCTGTACCCAAAGGTTATCTGGAAGAAATCGCTATTTAGCGATAAGATCGCCTTTGTACATCTTGTATTGTATCTTTCTTTATATGTGTGTCTGTATTTCGGTGTACATTAAGAATTAATAAATAAAATAAATAAATATATATATATATATATATATATATATATATATATATATATTACGTATGTTCGGGGATGACTTCGTCGTTTATGAACCGAGTTTGATGATTATTTTTTTGGTGGTAAGAAGTGATCCTAAGTGTGGTACCATGATAAGGAAACCAGGATCTGATGATAGGATCCCAGAGAAATCGAGGTAAACCCTCGAAAATCGCCATAACTTTTTACTGGGTGTACCGATTTTGAATTTCGTCGAGATCTGATTACAACTTTTGGAGTAATCTTTGATAATGCGTATTACTTGACTATTTTTTCGTCTACCTATGTTGTCAATTTTTGATATGATATTCAAAAATGTTTAGAATACCTACGTTGTATTACTTGTCGATGTAATTGAAGTCGGTTTTTTTTCGTTTGCCAGCAAACACAATTATTATAAAATAACTATTAAATTTCCGCCGACTTTGCATACTTTTTTGTTTTCTAAATTGTATCTTTGTTTCTATCTAATGTTTCTAAATTGTATCTTTTTTGTGTGCAATAAACTTTTTTAATATAAACTATATGTGGAACTCTATTTCTTGTAATAAAAAAGAAATTTGCATTATTTATATAGTTATATTAAATAGTTATACAAAAAATAGTGTGACAAATAAGGTGAAAATCTATAAGTCTTACATACAGACTAGTACAAACATACGATTCAGCCTGTAAGATACCACTGCTGGGCATGGGCCTCTTTCCCTAAGTAGGAGAACTATTGGAGCTTAATCTCTTATGATAAGAACGATCGACAGCTTAAAGTGCTTTCCAAGGTATACAAGGACAGACCGCATCCAAACCGGAAACAAATATTTGTACAAATTCAAATATTCATCCCGAACGGGAAGCTAACCCGCAAACCGCCAGTGTTTAGACGCCTACTCGCACGACTGCACCAAAGAGGAGTACCTAGGTACATAACAAGCTTTAAAAAATTTGAAACTCCCCTATTAATTCGTAGTTTTATTACTCCGCGTATACTTTTTGCAGCAGCAGCCGACGAACTGTTATAAAATTTTGATTTTTTTATTAAAATTTTCCGTCGATGTTTACATCTGTGGATGTCTGATCGGAACATATAAACGACATCACGAAAGAAACGACTAACTTGCTCATCTAAACCGAGATGTCGGGGAATCTGTAACAAAACGGCCATCGAGCCAACTCCAGACAATAAACAAAGTCGAGATAAGCGAGTTGTGACTTCATTGTTCTGTCGGGAATCGAGACAGGGAGGCGGTTGCTTATGAAATAAGTTTCCGTCGTATAATGTGATTTTTAATGCAATTCGACGAGAGAGTGTTTTTTACTTTAGTTATTCGTGGTTTGTATCACTGAAAATAAAAAATTGTCTAAAAGCTATAATTAGATACATATAAACGACTGACATTACAAATACATTGGCTATGGTTATAAGTATATGCAATGAACATAATTACAAGAATAGTGTTTTAATTAGTTTTAACACGGGGCACACACCCGTTGTAATGATTTTTTACTATGAAAATGCATATTAAATATGAAAAATCTCTATTTTTATATCTGTCTAACAAGCTCAACTTTAGTTAAAATGGTATTTAAGAAATTTTCGAAGTTAAGTCGCTGCAATATATATTTCATTATAAAATTCTAATAAATATAAGGGGTTACAAAATTTTAATTTGTCTCATTCACTTTCTCATTATCATTTTGTCTTACGAGACAACCCTATTCGTTACGGCTCATCGAAAGTTCGTTTAAGTAATGTCACTTTATCGCCCTTCCCCTTTCGAGACGACTGAGAGGCAATCATACAATATCATACGAGTAAACGAGACAAAAATTTCGACGATAATATCCTATAATCACAGTTTTGTTTTCCAATCGCTGCTAACGATTATTGGCATGTTATTTGGATGTCGTTTTGAAATTGCTTTAGTGCTTTGAGATAAGTCGTTAGTAAGCTCAATAAAAGGAAGGAAATAGGTATTAACTGTATTATGTTCGATCTCATGTACAAGTCTTATGTACAAGTTGTACTATAGGTTATATTTTGAATTTTCAAAATTCATAATATTCGTTAAAAGAAGATTCAGCAAGCCATTAACAATGTGATAAAGTTATGTCACTCCAAACTTTTTTACATAAATTAAAATTCAACCTTTGATTAACAAAATTGGAAAGCAAATGCATAAGTAGACAATTTTTGATAGCAATGACTACTCATTCAGACGAAGTAACGAAAGAGTTGGAATATTTGAAATTGCAGATTGGCAGGCAATATGCATATCCTTCACTAACAGCTAGGTACCCGACTTTATCTTTGAATATTCAATTTGGATAAATCAGATATCTGTATGATTCATTATTTTTAGCAATTTATTTATTATTTTTGTTAAATTTTATTTAATATTATATATAATAATTTTTATTTAATTGATTATACAATAAATATAATAATATAATTAATATAATAATATAATTATTATTATATTTGATCAAAATTATTATTATTACAACAAAAGTAAAAAATAATATCAACTATTTACGAGTATATTAAATTAACATACAGGGTTTTCTTCCATGAGGAACGTGATCATGTAATACCTACAGAATTCCCATTTGAAGGAACGCCGTTAGAAGTCGAACATTCTGTAGAGTTCTAGATTTATAATAAGTTAGGCCTTTAAAAATTTATTTTTCGCACTCATATCCAATTTTAAAAATGTCATCAAACCATACATAATACAAAAGGATTTTACGAGAGCTTAACGTTTAAATTAGTTTAGTCCCCTACAGAACCACAACGAAGGGTTGCAAAATTTAAATTACAAATAAAAGTACTGAAAAATATCTGAGAGTGGGTAGTGCCTCAATAACGACTTCCCTTAATTAAAGCGGAAAGGGTAATAAAGCGAAATAGTCCGGAAACTTGACTAAAATTATTGTCAAAGACTTTGTTAATTTTATATTTTAGCAAATGAATCTATGATTTTTCAATACAAATATATATACATTTGTATTTTATTATAGTCTACGCTTTTTCTTAAATTTACAAAATAAAACTATTCTTTTAACCTTTGAAACAAATTAGAATAATAACAAAAGTAAAAATAGATTTGCCTGCAACATTATGACTTGTCCTTCAAAATAATACAGTGAAATAATCTGGATATATATGGATTATTAACTAAGCTTTAGTCCAACGATCCCGATTCGGCACACATCCGTTACGCTCCAGAGATCTAACCGCTCAGCTGTGGCAGATGTGCCATATTGAAATATGTCACCCGACTGGCCGTCCGTCCGTCATATAGTTGCCCCGAGAAATATTAACTTCAAAGTACCTGTGTTTGACTCTAAATGCCTCACTGAATATTAGCAAATATGCAATATGAATTTTGGATGTTAGATATTATCAAACTCCGCTTTGTATGAGAGTACTAGTTGATATATGGCGCATTTTCTGCTGACGATTTGATTTCACACTAGTAAAGTTTGGGCGACTATTAAATTTTGACGACCGCTATCGTGTAATGGAAGCATGCCGTGTTGGTACCTACACACAAGAGATCAGAGTTTAAATTCGCGCTCGGAGTGATTATTTGTATTTGTATAAATACGTATTAAGGCTGTGTGGTTACGGCAACAAAGAATATAGCCACAGGCGACTAAGAGATAACACAGTTCCACTACAACCTTGGAACTTGAAAAGCCGACCGATGACGGGATAACCATCCAACTGCTGGCTTTGAAATACACAGACTGAAGACGGGACAGCAGTGTCTTCGATACAACAAAGTCAGCCCTTCGGTCACCAACCCGCCTGCCCAGCGTGGTGACCATAGGCAAAACACATGAGTTCCCGCCATTTTTGGCGCAAAATTGTGGAGGCCTATGTCCAGCAGTGGACTGCGATAGGCTGATCTGTAAAAACGTATTTTTGGTCTGAGTGTCTGTCCTGTCTATCCGTCGCATGGAGAAAAGGCCTATGCTCAACAGCGGGGTCTTAAACATTTTTGGGCCAGTTCTCATTACAACGATTGAACTGTCATTCACACAAACTTCTGTATAATTTAAATTATGTAATGATGATGTGTTGCTGGTAAAAATTTTAAAGGAAAATTTCATTGTATTCTTTTTTCCGCATTTAAATAAAAGCTTAATTTCAAAAAGTTTTTACTTTTAAGCTATCGCTGGACAGGTTTCTATTCACATTCTCAGGAAGGCATTTTATTTGACATATTGTAGGAAAGCATAAAAAACTTAGTCTACCAGCTTCAAAAGTCTGTCATATTGTCATTTTCATTTACTCTCCGCAAGGCCATTTGATACTCATATTGAAGAAATGTATTAAAAATAATTAGTCCACCATTTTGGGTGTTCCATGTTGGATTTAGAACGACGTTATATAGTTAACCAAAGATTGTCATCCAAATTAAACGGTTATACAAAATTTCAACTCAATCGGTTGAAGATATATGCTTTAAAATTGAGTTGCAAGATGCCAACCCCAACAAATATACACACAAGTTAAATAAAAGCTTTTAAAAATATCAACTACCTGACATGGTGAAACGTATCGTTTCTATTACTGAATTTAAAATTAATACGTTTTTAGTTACAATAAATTAGTTGGATGTTTGTATCGTTCTATTGTAATTTAATCGAATCGACAGAACTTTACATATAATGTAGGTCAACAATCAAGGCTTTTAAACAACATTCTGTGTTCGCCTAATGGTAAGTGTGGATATCGTACTATAACGATAACTAATAAACGTCTGGAACACCGTGAAGATTGTAAGCTTGTTGCCGACTCGAACCCCTAACTTCCTCAGGATCACGCACTCTTATACACCACAGGAACACATACTACTTGAGAACAATATCATATGGCTTTTATCTTTCTTGCCAATAAAGTGGTGTGGTTTTGATGTTTTATAAGTTTGAATAGTAGGTACCTACCTAGTAGTTTATACTCATTATTGCTCAATCATTAAACGTCTTATTACATGTATGTACGTCTGCTACTAAGTGTTTTTTTTTCAGAATTGTGTATACTTCAAAAATTATTCTTGATAATATTATTGTGATTCAAAGTCATAGGCCTATCCAGAATTTTGTAAAAGGTTGGGTAAAATCAAATAAATATAAAATTTCAATAAGTACCAACGTAAAAGAAAATTAAAAAAATACTTTTTTTTTTAACCTTCACTGATTACCCATTTCAATAATAGCTTGGGAACATTTTGGCTCATATAAAATTTAAATTATCAATGTAAAATTCTGTTACTAGCTTCGAGTCCGGGTGGGGCTAATGCCCCATCTTGCACCACTGTAGGTAAGCCCATGTCCTATATCCAAGTTTACCCATTTTTTTAGAGTTTAAAAAAAATCTGCTATACAGATATTTAAAAGTTTCTTACAATTCAAATATGAATGTTCAATAAACAAAACACATAACATAGTTAAAAAAACGTTGTACTTTATGATGCTATATCTAATTATTTAGCAACAAAAAATGAACCTAAAATAAAAAATGTACCTAACGCATCTAAAATTAATGGGAAAAAGTATTTAGAAACTATATTAATACAACTATCTTTTGTTTTCGATACAACTAGGTCGGTAAAAAAGTGTACGGCGGTAAGCGATTACCGCAGATTAGTTTTAGACGCCTGCAACACCAGAAGCATTGCAAGCGCATTACTGACCCTACCCGTAGTACCCCCACTCCACTAGTTACCTTACTCACCACAGGAGCACAACACTGCTTGAAAGCTGTATTATTTAGCTGTGATCTTCTGTGAGGTCGAGGTACTTCCCCAGTCGAGCTGCTAAAGATTTTGTGCAGGATATTTCCTGTTGTGCCCTACTTAAGTTAAAACTCTATTATACGTTCTATTACGTTAATAATAGACATTGATTATAACTTAGACAATAATTAGGTACAGAAATAAGTGTTCGTTCAGAAATAAGTGTTGAGTTCGCCTTGCTTGCTTAGTTAAAATTATTATTTTTGTATTACCCTTACTATTATCATTCCCGCCTATAATTATAAACTAACTTATTTATTTTACTTGTCTCAGCACCTCTATCTCTAATAGGTATACTATAATAAGTATCGTCGTAGCTTGCGTATCGTCGTGAACTCGGCTGATAGTCAAGTTCGACGTAATCCCCTTCTTCTCTTCTCAATTGACCTTTTTCTGAACCTGCATATCTTGGATCCTCGTAAATCGTTATAGTTTGCTTACGGTGGGCAACGACAGGAGCGTTCGCTGGGACTTCAGCCACTGGTTCTGGTCTAGATTCTCCGTAACGATAACCAAAACCATGATTAGGACCATAACCATATCCTCTATCATGACGTATGCCGTGATCATCATAATAGCCTGGACCGCTATAATCATTTTCCCATTGTGGATTTCGATCCCACCCCGAACGATCCCAACCAGAGCGATCCCAACCAGAGTGATCCCAGTCTCTTCTATTATTCCAATCCTTCCAGTCCCATCCTGGCTCGCGATGATAATGAGGAGCTTGATATTCGTGGCGATCGTGAAATTTACCTCTATCATAAGAACTTTGGCCCTTGCGATACTTATTATAATTTTCAGAATCATCCAAATAATACTTTTTCCCATAATCCTGATGATTAGAATGTTTGTTCCCATATTCTCCATACCTGTTAGATCCTCCACCACGGTAATCATTTTTTAAATACTCTTGACCATTATTATGAGAGCCTTCGTAGCTTCTTCCACCATTGTTATCATATTTATTCAATCTGCTGTTATAACCAGCCTGATCTCCCTCATCGTTGACATCATCAAAATAAGTACTTTTATTTGAGGACTCGTCTTTATGGTATGAGTTCTGGAATCCTTGTTTATGATGACCTTTTTTATGTCCTCTTTTAAATCCATCTGTGTGACTATCTTCAGTTTTGTCTTGCTTGGTATTATATCCGCCATAAGCATCCTTTTCCGAAGAAACTTTGCTTTCCTGATCTTTCTTTAGATATTTAATATCATCATTCGATTTCGAGTACTGATTGGAATGGCTGTCTTTTATTTGACTATCTTCGTGATGATCTTTCACAGCCTTATCCTTTTCTAATTTAATTGAATCAGATTCTTCATTATGGCCAATATCTTTTAAATGTTCTTCTAACGCATCTTTAAGCACTGATGAATGAACACTTGAAGTTAATAACAAAATACATAACGTTAAACTTAAATAATGTTTATATTGAAAAATCATCGCATTACACTAAGTTACTATAAATGTTCTATGTTATCGCTGTGACGTACAAATGTAAAATACGAAAAAATCTTATTAAAACAATTTTATATACAGAGAATACGTAGTGCTGGATTTCGCGGTAAATTAGGACACAATGTCAGGAAGTACGAAAGGGAACAATGGCCAAAACAACATGGTCAGTTTGTCCGTGACATGGTGGTTTTGAACCAAGAGTACGAATGAGTACCTCAATTCGACAGAGGTCGATATATCGGAAATAAGAAACAATAAATGAAGGTTATTCATAAGTTAAAAAAGTAATTAGTAGTTTACAAGTACTTATTCTAACCCTCTTGTTGCTTTTGGATACTATCCTATATCTTATGATCACGCTTTGGCATAGTGATTACTCCCGTACACAGCAAATTTTTATATATGCCACACAGATGTTTATCTTAGTCAGGGTGTTTATGTTTCCTGACCGCTCACACAGGATTCTTTACTTACTAGGGTTTCATTGAGCGTAAACAATTCAATTCAATCAAATATATTGAAATTCTTTTCAATTTTTCACATGAACTTTCAAGGAATGATTAGACATATATAAAAAACAAAATTTATTTCGGACTTCACTTTTTATCACTACATAGTATAAAACAAAGTCACTTTTCGCTGTCTGTATGCTTATATCTTTAAAACTACGGAAGGGATTTAGATGTGTTTCTTTAATCGTCAGAGTAATTCAAGAGGAAAGTTTATATGATAATTTTAGAAGGAACAGTGATAATTTTAGAGATTTCTAATGTCAACATAATGGTTGCAACGGTACCGTACTGGTACAGGTATTTTTAAGTATCGGAATTCGTAGTTTGAGGTTACCTATTTAAGTTCAAAAAAGAACTAAATAGAATAGGTATCTTTTTTGTTGCTAGTATATCAGCATTGCACCCGTGCGAAGCCGGGGCAGGTCGCTAGTTAAACATATAACCCAAGTGAAGTATTATGTTACATAAATTACATTTAAAGCATTTTTCTTTTCGAATTACTTCACGTAAAAGCATAAATAAAATATACAGATTTTATTTTTGCATACTAGGTCGGCAAACAAGCCTACAGCTCACCTGATCAGTAAGCGATTACTATATACTATAACTAATAGACGCCTGCAACACCAGAACCATCCCCAGGAGCTCTGGCTACCTTACTCACCACAGGAACACAACACTGCTTGAGAGCAATATTATTTAGATGTGATCTTCTGTAAGGTTGAAATACTTCCCCAGTCCACTCCAGATTCTCCAGATTTTGAGCAGGATATTCCCAGCTGTGTCCTACCTCAATAAAATTATTATAGTCAATATACTATAACATATATATAATAATTATATTGAGATTGTTGATAAGTATATAGTACAAGTTATTTGCTTTTACATAGGAATGCGGGAGTCACCTACGTACTACGTAGTGTGTGGGCCTCATAAAAGACATCTCAAACCAAACGTAAATCAAAGTAAAGGCCAAAAATAGAAGTAATGCAATATATTTAAAATTAATTAGTGTTTAAAGTAAATTACAAAATAACACACAGCAATACTATCATGAAAGTAAAGCTAAGACATTGAATAAAAAAATCACATGTCTAGTATGAAAGTAAAAATTTACCTTTATCATAAAAAGTTTAATATGAAGATATACAAAAAAGATATATAATATATATATTGTATACTGTTTGTTTCCACTGAAAATAAATAAATAAAATACCTAAGCAATATTCTGCAGTAGCGTTCAAAATGAATTTAAATAATAAAATATATCATGTAGTGTAGGTATTTATTTTAAAAATATTTTAACCATGAATACAATTCTTTCGTATACAAAATACTTTTGAAACCATTAAATTAATATTATCTTACTTAACTAGAAAGCATCTAATAAAATTTGTAAAAAGTGGAAAACGGCTATGATGTACATCACAGGTAGATTAATTTATGGGAGGTTAAATTTTTGTTATTTCTGACTCTACCTTGATTCCGGTGCTACGGGAAGTGTACTCGTGCTCCGTTTGCGACTATCACGCGTTATTTTCGAATAAATTCACGTATAATTGTGTTTGCTCGCAAACGAAAAAAAAACCGACTTCAATTACATCGACGAGTAGTACAACGTAGATCGACGAAAAAATAGTCAAGTAACTGCGCGTTATCAAAGATTACTCAAAAAGTAGTTATCAGATCTCAATAAAATTTATATGTGACCACATGACAAACATCAGCTTTCGATTAAATTAAAAATTATTAAAATCGGTACACCCAGTAAAAAGTTATTGCGGATTTTCAAGAATTTCTATCAATTTCTCTGGGATCCCATCATCAGATCCTGGTTTCCTTTTCATGGTACTAAACTTGGGATATCTCCTTTCCAACAAAAAAGGAATTATCAAAATCGGTATATCCAGTAGAAAGTTATGTGGTATAATACAACGTAAGTCGACGAAAGAAGCGTCAAGTAGAAACGCATTATTAGATATAGCTCGAAAAGTAGTTGCTAGATCTCAAATAAATTTAAATGGGACCAATTGGCACACACCACCTTTCGATTAAAAGAAAATTTGTCGAAATCGCTCCACCCAGTCAAAAGTTCTGATGTAACATACATTAAAAAAAAAAAAAAAAAAATACAGTCGAATTGAGAACCTCCTCCTTTTTCGGAAGTCGGTTAAAAAACGATCTTTACTGCAAGATCAAAATACGATACGAACTGACCTTTAACGACTGACATATAGACACTTTTAAACAAAATAACGCGTCAGACATAATATTCTAATAAAATTAGTAACATTGCGTCTAGAATATAGGTATAGAATTTCGAAAAATAGCCAAAACCGAATCGGAACACTGTCCACGTGGTCTTGGTCTGCCCTACCCCTAGAGTGTTTTTTTTTAAACCCTCGCCCGCCGTGCTTTCGCACGGAAGGGCGGAAGGGCTGCACTTCCCGCAGAGCCGAAGCCAAGCGTTACTCTAACCTCAAAGGTGGTAGGTTAATTTTTTCCGATTTAAAAATTGAACCTCAAATCTTCAACCACGATATCTCTGTAACAACGGCGTTTACACGAAAATAGTTGTCCGGGGGGGGGGGGTGCAAAACCCACACAGCCTTACACCCCCCACCCCCCCTTTCCCCCCAACACCATAAATTTCTTGCCGGCGATGTACATAATTACCTGGAAAACAATGTCATTATTTTTGTTATCCACAATTACAAATTACAGGAACTTAACAAAAAAAAAAATGATTCAACAAAAGCTTCATTATAAATGCGCATATAAATAAAATAGAATTGTAACATAGTCATGTATTGCTATCATATTATTTACGACCAAAATGTTTGAACGAAACATTGTTAAAAAGGATTTGATAAAGACAAGAAAATAATTAAACTTACTTAACTCAACCATGTATCATATACGAAGTATAACACAATTCACAAATACTTACAACATACCTAAACACGCTCGAACTATTCCAGACATTATCAAATAAATAAGTTAGTAAGTACTGACAAAAACAAAGCAAGAACAAATATTTAGGTTAAACAAATTTCGAGACAGATTGAAAAAATTAATTTTGAAAGATCCTCACTTTTAAAATATTTGTACAAATATTAATTTATTAAAATAAAAAATTGTTTACAAGTAAATATTATTTTGGTAGAGGTCCGTTCATGTCTTTTATGTCTAATACTTCAATTCTTGACTGAAGTTCTTGTACTAAGTTGTCTCTAGGGACTTCTTCCTCTTGTCTCGTTTTAATGTTTCGAATTTTAACAATACCACGTTTCAGTTCCGACTCGCCGAGGATTACTGCTAATGGTATACCATTTTCTTCACAGTGTTGTAGCTGATTTAGCATCTTAGGATTCTTTTTGTAGGATTGCTCGGTCTGAAAATGGTAACATTTTTCTTAGACTCTTTTTAAAAATAAACCTTCGTATAACTAAATTATAACAACACATACTTTATTTTTCAAGTTCAAATACTACATTAGTTCCAAAGTAGGAGAGTTTGTTCGTTTGTTTATTGGGATTTTCTGATCTTAAAGGTTGAGAGTAATTTTTTGTTCAACTAAATCGGCAAACGATCGTAGGACTTACCTGATGGTAACCGATTACCGTAGCTTATAGACATTTGAAACATCAGAAGCATCACAAGCGCGTGGCTGACCTTCCCCCAATTGCCACTAGGAGCTTTAGTCACCTTACTCGTCACAGGAACACTTCATGAAAGCAGTATTATTTCGATCTTCCTTAACGTTGAGGTGCTCCAGATTTTGAGCAGGATATTTCCTGCTGTGCCCCACCTTAGTTAAAAGTTATACTGACCTTGATTCCGGCGTTCCATAGCTCGGCGCAGATACGCAGTCTCTCATCGAGAAAGTTTTTCTGCGCGGACGCCACATAGACATCAACATCGCTGGTTCGTACGCTAATGTCTCCGGCAGCTAGCTTCGCCTCCAGAACAGAGAAAACACGCTCCACACCGATACTAACCCCCACACAGGGCACCTAAGACACACAATCCGAGATTTTTGACAGACTTAAAAAAAAGGAAGTCTCTCAACTCGATTATATCTTTTATGTGATTTTGATTTTTTTTTTTTTTTTTTTTTTATCTGGTGCTGGTGATTATTTTCGTGCGGAATATTAATTACTTATTAAAAAACATTAGCTTAGTTGTATTATATTACTTTGTTCCCAAATTAAACAAGCTCACAGTACTCTTAAATTTAACCCTCCCGATAAATTAAATATAATAGATATGTGTATACTATTCAATACTAAGGAATTACTATTTAATATTGTATGACTTTTATTTTCAATGTAAATTAACATTAATTATATAAAAATGCTCCTCCTTTTTTGAACGATACAATATACATATATTGTATCGTTCAAAAAAGGAGGAGGTTACTCAATTCGACCGTATATATATAACGCTTCAGCCTGTAATATCCCACTACTGGGCATAGGCCTCTTTCCCCATGTAGGAGAAGGATCAGAGCTTAATCCACCACGCTGCTCCAATGCGGGTTGGCGGATATATTGCCTACTATGAGTAACGATCGCTATCAGGTGTACATGGTAATAACCGGGACAGACGGCTTAACGTGCTCTCCGAGGCACGGTGGGGAGACCCTCAAGGACAGACCCACAGACCACGGCAAACATCTGTATGGCCAATATAAATGTTTGTCATGTGCAGGGATCGAACACGCGACCGCCAGCGCAACAACCACAAACCAGTGCTGTGACAGTTGCATTGCGCCAACGCTTGAAAAATATATACAAAACCATAAGTAAATCAAAATATAAGATTCATAAATTAAACGTTTACTTAAAAAAAATTACTTTCATACTGTTCATTCATTCAAATATTGAATGTCTTTGTACAATAAAAATACAAGTATTTATACAAAAAAATGTAAACCTTAATAAAATTAAATGAAATCTATAGGTACTAATATTGTAAAAAAGCAAACGTATGATTTTTTTGTTTGATTGTGATAGATAAATAAACTTATACCTGGTGAACAGACTTAAAAATTATTTAACCAAATGCTACTCACTAAGTGACATGGGTTATATTTTAGAATAAGAAAACGAAGCAGCCAAAATCGTGTAATCCACACGGACGAAGCCGCGAACGGAAATATAGTATAAAATATACTTATTACTCGAAATATCGTAATCATATTGTAACTATATTCTTTACATAACTTAATGATATATTTGACCTTAATACAAATAGATAAGTTGTTTAGACAACTTTAAAGTAGAGCTGTGCCACTATACTGCATTTGCTATCGATAGCAGTAGGTCAAGGTCAATAGTATTAATTTATTGTAACTATAATAAAGATAATAAAAATTGAGAAGATGTTTATAATTATGATATTTATTTTCTTTTATTTATTTATTTATTTTATACTTTATTGTACACCACAAATATATTACAAACAAAGCATAAATATAGTTACAGATAGTAAAGTTAAAATTTATATCAATATTATTAAAACTAGCTGTTTTTATTTAATACATTAATCAAAAGCATTTATGAATGCAGCAATACTGATTAACAATATAATTACTCAGAGGAGCAATTGCGCCATTATTTGAGAATGTGCTGGAACTAATTGACTTTCATTTTGTGACAGATATTTAAATATTTAGTACTTTAACGGTTTATGGGACAAGTTCTCAATATTTTGGTATTAACAGTAACCTAAGGATTTTTTTTTGTAAGAAACATGAATGAATCGTGTTTAATACCTGTTTATTCTTTGAGTCGAACATGCCAACAAGATTATCATATCTCCCTCCCCCAGCGATTGATCCAATTGTTTGTTCTTCATTTCCTATTTTAATTGGGTCTAAAACAAAATGAATTTTATTTAGAATCCAATTATTCTTTGAAATAAAAAATATTTAATAATAAATAAATCACACCATCATTATTAAAAAAGAACAAAGATGTTACATAATTGTTCATTTCTTTTTAAATAAATATTTTATATTTATATCAAAATTTTAAAGCATTTTTAAAACAAACTGACTTGACTTGACTGACTTGCCAATTTAATCAAATTAAGTAAAACATATAATGCTAAATATGCACAAGCTACTTACGTGTTAAAACAGCTTCATAAATAACACCAGTATAATAATCCAAGCCTCTTGCAAGGCTCAAATCAAACAATATTTTATCTTTTATTCCGAGAAGTTCACAATAATGCAGAAGTAGTTTTATTCCTTCGAGACCTTCAACCGCTCCTTTAGACTTAGTTAATTTTTCATCTTGTAAAAGTTTTTCAACTAATTCAATGCCACCATTCAATCGCACATATTCTCCAATACGATCGGCTGCATCAGGTGCAACACCTTTTTCATTGATCATTTCTGTGCGAACTTCTTCCCAGGGCGCCTGTTAGGGAAATTAATTTGATGTTATATTGCACAGGAAACAATATAAATAACACAAAGAGATATAACACCATTAAATATTACTAATTTTTTAATTTAAAACATTTGCAAATAAAAGCGAAACCACATATTAAGGGTTTACATATCGATGCCTAACAGCCAAAAAGGGTTAAGCGACATTTTTTGAGAAACTGAGTTATACAGGATGTGGCGTAAATAGTGGTCCACCGTTAAGGATTCGATAAACCAGGTAATTTACTATAACATATTACAATTTTATCCATTTTTACCCAAAGGTTCCGGAAATATTTTTATTTTTTATTTTTTTACGATATTTGTACCCCTTGTTACAAATTTGGTTGTAGTTTTAACAAATACCATTATTTTTTCATTTTGATTACTGGTAATTACTGCTGAACACTAGAGCTATCGTTAAATAACACGTTTTTAATGTAAATTTAAGGCTTTTGAAGAAAAAAATTGGTTTTACTCTACTTTAAACCCAAATTTTTAACATATCATGCTAATTCAAGAGCGATTTTTGTAAAAAAAATGTACTAAGCTGTCAGTGCCCATTCATTTAAAAATATGCCTACTAAATACCAATTTCAAAATGGTATCATAATAGCAGATCCTTTTGTTTAACAGAAAGATATCCAATTTTAATTGAAGAAAGGAAGATTTTCATTAAAATACATTTTAAAATTTAGTTGCGTTAATACTTATGATTTTTGTAAAAAAAGTAACTATACTGTCAGTGCCTATTCATTTTAAAATATTCCTACTAATAACAGATTTTAAAACGATTTGCCATCCCATTAATAAAAAAAATTATTGCAATTTTAATTGAAAAAGACTTAAAATAAAAATAAAAAATTACTACTGTTACAGAGTGATCTTGGCCTAACTTGTAAATTAGAACAAGGCATTAAAAAAAATAAGTCATACTGTCATCGTTGATTATTATTCTTTGCGATGATTACAAACACTCTAAAAATTACACTAAATGCTCGAAATGCCCCCATTCGCAGCTATACATGCTCTGCAACGTCGAATATACAGTGTTTGTAATCATGTCAAAGAATAATAATAAACGATGACAGTATGACTTGTTTTTAACCGACTTCCAAAAAAGGAGGAGGTTCTCAATTCGACTGTATTTTTTTTTATGTATGTTACATCAGAACCTTTGACCGTGTGGACCGATTTCGAGAATTTTTTTAATCGAAAGGTGGTGTGTGTCAATTGGGCCCATTTAAATTTATTTGAGATCTAACAACTACTTTTCGAGCTATATCTAATAATCCGTTTTTACTTGACGCTTTTTTCGTCGACCTACGGTGTATTATACCGCATAACTTTCTACTGGATGTACCGATTTTGATAATTATTTTTTTGTTGGAAAGGGGATATCCCTAGTTTGGTACCATGATAAGAAAACTAGGATCTGATGATGGGATCCCAGAGAAATCGAGGGAAACTCTCGAAAATCCGCAATAACTTTTTACTGGATGTACCGATTTTGATAATTTTTAATTTAATCGATTATCATGTGGTCACATATAAATTTTATTGAAATCTGATAACTACTTTTTGAGTAATCTTTGTATAACGCATAGTTACTTGACTATTTTTTCGTCGATCTACGTTGTATTACTCGTCGATGTAATTGAAGTCGATTTTTTTTTTCGTTTGTGAGCAAACACAATTATTTTTTAATGCCTTGTTCTAATTTACAAGTTAGGCCAAGATCACTCTGTAACAGTAGTAATTTTTTATTTTTATTTTAAGTCTTTTTCAATTAAAATTGCAATAATTTTTTTTATTAATGGGATGGCAAATCGTTTTAAAATCTGTTATTAGTAGGAATATTTTAAAATGAATAGGCACTGACAGTGTAGTTACTTTTTTTACAAAAATCATAAGTATTAACGCAACTAAATTTTAAAATGTATTTTAATGAAAATCTTCCTTTCTTCAATTAAAATTGGATATCTTTCTGTTAAACAAAAGGATCTGCTATTGTGATACCATTTTGAAATTGGTATTTAGTAGGCATATTTTTAAATGAATGGGCACTGACAGCTTAGTACATTTTTTTTACAAAAATCGCTCTTGAATTAGCATGATATGTTAAAAATTTGAGTTTAAAGTAGAGTAAAACCAATTTTTTTCTTCAAAAGCCTTAAATTTACATTAAAAACGTGTTATTTAACGATAGCTCTAGTGTTCAGCAGTAATTACCAGTAATCAAAATGAAAAAATAATGGTATTTGTTAAAACTACAACCAAATTTGTAACAAGGGGTACAAATATCGTAAAAAAATAAAAAATAAAAATATTTCCGGAACCTTTGGGTAAAAATGGATAAAATTGTAATATGTTATAGTAAATTACCTGGTTTATCGAATCCTTAACGGTGGACCACTATTTACGCCACACCCTGTATATATAGTTAGAATCGAATACAACTATATATATAAACTATATATATAACTCAGTTTCTCAAAAAATGTCGCTTAACCCTTTTTGGCTGTTAGGCATCGATATGATCCAAATTAATTTAAAAATTAATCAGCAATTCACTGTCCATCACTGCTGATCATAGCTTCCTACTATTAATAAGATTCCCAACATTCACAATCTTGGATCAATGTAGTGTCCAGCTCATCCACCTCAAGTCACTATTCCAATATTAGTAGCCCAACAACCACCATTTCTTTGAATTATGTACTTTGTCATGGCTACTTCACCTCCAGGACATCTTGAGCTCAGTTACACCGGTTCTTCTACAGATCTTATTCCAGATTCAATAGCGTATAATATGCACGCTGAGGCAAGCTCTCTCCATAGCCAACTCAATATTCCAGAATTCCTTTAAAGAACCAGTTAGCCACTATATTTCAGAAAATATAGCATCTCTAGCATTAAGAACTTTCGAAGACTGACCTTGAGATTATTACTACAGCCTATTGCAGTCCACTGCTGGACATAGGCCTCCACAAGTTCGCGTCAAAAATGGCGTAAACTTATGTGTGTTGCCCATAGTCACCACGCTGGGCAGGCGGTTTGGTGACCGCAGGGATTAAAAAAAAATTGTAATTTAGCTGTCCGAAAACTCAGTTATCCAAAATCCAGTTAAGCTGTAATCTGCGTTTTACTTCTATGTAGAAATTGGTCCTATCTAGTGGAATTGTTTGTACCAGATGTAATATAATTTGCCAATTTTGACGCCGGTTTTTCTCAAAAATTATTAGATGAGACGAGTCATAAGCAGGAAGCAGTCTTAGACTTGCATATGTTAATTTTTGGCCTTTGAAATTTTTTTAAGGTTATTTAGCTTAATTTGAAGTCCACACAAATAATTCAGTAGCTTAAAGACTTTCAAAACAGAAGATAAAAGTGCCGTGCACTTCATATTTTGACGTTTCTCTATATATTTTGATGTACAAGCACTTCAAAACTTGGATACTGTCACAATCAAATTCGCATCTCTTTAGTGACCTCATCATGGCATAATTTTTGTCCCAAAGCAATGGCTTGATAGATGCTATCAAAGTGGCAGTTTATACTATATATATGTTATAAAATATGAACTGTATGTAAGTCTTTTCGAGCATCTATTGTTTTTTACTGCTAACATGTATCTTCTACATGTAACATGTAGGAGATCTATGCCACCACTTTTAGAAACAGGTTTTAGAAACCTTGCTTTTATAAAAAACAAGACCTTCAAGGCATGTAAGGAGTATCTCTGATATAATCCACTCATGAATAACGGAATTGAACAATAACACAAGCTAAAGTGGTTGTCTTATTGAATCCAAGATTATTTGGGATTCTGTCATTACCTGCATTGTAACTAATTTAAAAAATATTATCTAATTCGAATTGATCTGTTCATTATCTATAAATTATGATACATTGATGTATTATTTTTAATTTCGAAATGAACAGAATAGCTCATTACCTTATCAAGTTTGTCAACAGTTGAACAAGTGGAGCGGAACTTATCATCTGGTACACCACAAGCGTCAAACATCCCATCAAGCAATCGTCTGTGATTAACCTTGAGGACATACTTTCCAATATCTAAGGCGTCCAATATCTCAGTGACTACTTTAAGACATTCAGAATCCGGCACCATCAAATCATATTGACCAGCAATATCAAAATCCTGTAAAATTTATGCTTTAAATTATTTAAGAAATATACCTATTAAGTTTTTTAAGATCTATTATGAACATGTATTATTTTTGAGAAATCATTTACATTTTTTAATATTTTACTTAAATGCATCCAAAAACCAATATTAATTATTTTATTAGTTAAGCGTTTTTCATAAGTTAATCTAACTTATAGAGTTTAAAATAGAAATTTAATTTAGTGTTAACTGATTTGTGTAATTTACTATTCAGTAAAACATAATTATTTTCTCTACAAAATTAACTTTAAGCTTTAAAATAACTTTAATTATTTTTAATAACACTGTCTTACACATTGATAGAACTCCCTGTACCTCCCCCTTGTCATAGCTGGATTATCTCTCCTGTACACCTTAGCAATGTGGTACCTTTTCAGAGTATTTATCTTGTTCATGGCCAAGTATCTGGCCAAAGGTACTGTTAAGTCATATCTTAGAGACAAAATCTCTCCACCCTGGTCTTTTAAATCATAAATCAGCTTTGAATCTTCACCATACTTTCCTGTTAGGACATCCTGTAAAAGAAAAAAAATTAATGAGGCCACTTTTAAGGATTAAATTCTAAGGTTTTATAGCAGATTCATTTTCCATAAAAGGGTTTTCTAACATAATAAATTGTATATAAAACCCACTAGTAGATCCAAAGGACAATCAACAAGTTATTCTCCATATAGTAATATTAATATAATATTTTAAGCAATTAAAATATACCTTCAATTCAAAAACTGGAGTATCAATACATTCAGCACCATGTCTCTTAAACACAGTGATAATTTTTTGCAACACATTATTACGAATTGTCATCTGCTGAGGATTGTAGTCCCTTGTCCCTTTTGCAGTCTTAAGAACAAACTTTGATGGTGCTGCATCTTCGGAGCCTAACTGAGCTTTTAAAGCCAGTAACTTTGACACCTCCTCTTGAATCTAGAATTTATTTAATTTTTCTTACACGTATCATTGATATACTCATTTTGTACTTTTTAAAGGTAAAAATTGAAAAAAGACCTTACAGACATCAAAAGGCATTCAGCAATCAGTTTATTACTAAAGATTAGTTTACACTGAGAAAAAACATACCTGAATTCAAAATGGGGATCAACTAAATCAAAAAATATAATAATAATAATAATAATAATAATATATATAACAAAAACAATAAAAATGCCAATTACAAGTACAAAAAATGTGCAATAGATATTAACAAAATAATACGACATTCTGTAATATAAGCCACAGCCGCCTGGTACCTTGAAATAAGATGTTGTTGCAATAGTTTTTGTTATACTGCTTCTTTCAATCGAGTTGTGCAACCATAGCTTTGTTGTGCTACTTTTTACAAGCTTCAATGCTTTATGCATAATGCTTGAGTTTTTTCCACTTCAAAAACTTCACAATATGATTCCTCGTCACCACTGTTTTTTTGAAACATTTACAAAAAAAAAAGGACTGTTAATGATTTTTATTAAAAAATTTTAAGCATGACAATTAGTGGTAACAAGCAACCATATGTGGAGGTTCATAGATCTCATAAACTAAACTAATAGCTTGCTCATAAAAGTGGTGCATACAACAGAAACTTATAACAAACTACCAACCTGGAGATCGATACTTTTTTCATTATTTATTTTACTTATCATACAATTTGAATATCTTTCTGGTAGTTGAGATCTCTCAGAGTCATTGAAACTCCGCATATGGTACCACCATCTCTTTATGTAAGGGTATTTTTGAAAATCTATTTTACTATCTAAACTACTATGTGTTTCTACGTCAATTTTACAAGGCATGTAGCCACATACGTAACTAAATTGAGACAGATGTTTATTTAATTGCTCGAGATCTCCATAGGGATTTTTGTTCGTCTTAACCTATAAAATGATGACCTATGTTAACTTTAATATGACGCAACTTACGATTAGGAAGGAATACATTGTATTGCAGACATTTCGATCATAATCAAGTGCTTACCTTATCATTTGATGCCTTAGTTGCTTTTAATTTTCTTACAAGATCACCCTGTTCTTTGATTTTTTGTAATAAAATTTCTTGAGACTCAGACATAATTGAAAAAATTAAATACAATGTGCAAAAATTATATCTAATAACCGCCACACACTCAAGGCTGAATTCAGCAATAGCAAAGGTAGCAATAGTGCTACTAACGTTCTAACAGTGAAATAATTGCAGGTTAACTTTTCCTCTCACGTCTAAACTCAAACCTTTCATTTCACTCATAAATTGCTCCAACACAAAAGTGATTGTCAAATATTCAAATGTCACTGTCGCTTGTCAAGGCTATTAAGGAGTAAATATTTCATATTTTGAAATAAATAAAATTAAGTTGTAATAGTTTAGTTATTAATAACTGTAGTCTTAGTATAACATTTACGGTCTTACTTATAAAAATCTCGCTATGCAATACTTAGCCACCTAACCCACCCCAGCCTGCAAAATAATGATACTTGTAATAAAAAAAATACTAATCGATAGATTTTCAATAGCTCAATTCAAAATTTCAACTACGTTGTCCTTTTAAATTGCTCGACTTAAACTATTTAATTAAAAATCAATAAATTCGTTGAAAAAAAAAATCATTTATCAATATTTTCAAACTCCTATATCTTTTGATGTATACAATATTTTAAATTGCTCAAAGTGTTAAAAAACTGCTCAAGTTGCATTTATAATTGCTCAAGTATAGTTTGGAACAGATCCACTTTCTTTAATTTTTAAATAAATATAAATAGTTCGAACAAATTTAACGTTTATATCATAAGCCACTATACACGCAAATTGGCACTATATACGCAAAGCGTATGGAGTGCCACCTCATAACTTTTAACTTTAAGAATCATTAAAATCGGTACTCCCAGTACCGATGTGTATTAGATATATATTTAATTATATAATATTCATTAAAATCGATTTGTCATTTTTTATTACGAAAAATTGATTATTATTTTAATATTTTCAAATAAATCGTTAATTATAAAATCGTTCACTTGGAAAAATAAACAATTATTTCAAAATTCGATTAATCTCACTTATTACTAATACCATGGAGCATAGACTAATACTAAACCGACTTATGTCATTATGTCAATTTTAAAAATGTCAAGACAGTGTTCATACAATTCATACTCTTTGCAATTCATAAATTAGAATTACAGTAAAGTTAGATTAAAAATTTTCCTTTCTCATAACTTCGATGAAAAAGCTTAAACTAAAGAATCTGTAATATAATATTACGTTAGATATATGTAACAAGAAATAATGTAACAAAATATTTTAATAAACTAATTTAAAAATCATTGATTGCTAAAAATCATATATTAATTTGTTCTATTTAAATAAAAGATTGATATGGATAGATTTGAATACATAGAAGCTCGCTTATTCGAAGGAGAAAATTATATTAAACGTGACAAAAATGTTAAAATCTATGACGGAGACGATAAGGTAAAATTATCGTATGTTTATGGGTATACTTAAATATGTACGTTATTCCTTATTAATACTCACATTCTAGACACAATTCGTTGACGGTGAAGTAGTACTAACGACACACAGAATTCTGTGGGGCAAGCCGGGTGATATACCAAAGGGATTTGTATGTTTGTCTCTACATTTATTTTACATATTCTGTATAGAAGAGGAAAGTGGTGGAATGTTCGGACTTGGTGGCCCGAAACGAATAATATTACATCTAGGACCAACAATTCCAGGTAACCTTTTAAATAATCACAATATATTTAAATTATATTCAAATTCTTCGATACAATTATTATTCACATTTACACGTTTTTAAGGTAAAAGGCCTGGCCCTGCCGTTGTAAGTCCGTACCATTTTATAAAATTTTCATTTAAAGATGGTATTGATACTGCCTTTTATAAAGCACTTAATGACGCAGTATCAGCTAAAGCGTGGGAAAGACCTCAACAAGCAGCTACTTCAGCCGATCTGTCACCACCAAGTTTGACTCCAAAACCCTCGGCAGCACCAGTCAATTCGAAAATTCGTTTAGGTATAGTTGGTATTGAAAGAAGTATAGAAGAACAACATAGAGCTACAGACCAGAGTATTAGTGTGGCTTTCCAAGATTTGAAAAAATTAATGGAAAAAGCTAAAGAAATGGTTACAATATCTAAGACAATTTCATCAAAAATAAGGGTACGTTTCAGATTTTGAGACCTCATTTATCATTAAAGTTAATTTCTTAAATATCTTATATACATTATTAATAGAACAATATTTTAATTCAAACATTCAAATAAAAATGAGACAATAAAAACAACAAAAAATATTACAAATCACACATTAAAATACCTAGACGTAGTAATTTTTATGGAAAACATAAGCTTGAATATATTATTCCTTTCTTAATAAATAGTTTGCTATCGAATTTAAAAGACCTACTTTTAGACCAACATATAGAGAGAGAATGAAATGGCTGCATTTATTATTATAATTATTATTATTCTTATCCACTTGATGTTAATTTTTTTTTTCTTTCTAATTATATTCACATATATAATCTATTATTGTATATTCTATAGCTTTATATAATAATAAAAAGTGAGCAAAATTACAAAAATAAAAACAGGAGATAAGTACAAAAGGCTGCCTTATCGCTAAGGAGCGATATCATATTTTTATATTAGTATATAATATTGCGTGTACTTTACTATTATTATTTTAGAAACACAGTGCACTGTTAAACTGTTTATTGTTTTTGCTGCACTGTTTATCACATAAATTGTATCTATTTTTTTCCTTTAAGTAAATAAATAAATAGATATAAATTGTTTTTTCTTACAGGAAAAACAAGGTGATATATCAGAAGATGATACTGTTAGATTCAAGGCTTATTTAATGAGCTTAGGTATTGACGATCCAGTCACAAGAGATGCATTTAGATCAGACTCAGATTATTATATAGGTTTAGCTCAACAGATATCGGATATGATGGTGGCAGTTTTGATTGTAAGTCTGCTGAAATTAAAAAACAAACATGTTTTTTTATTTCTGTTATTGGATATTTTTGCACAATAAGTGATTTTTGTTATATAATGAAAAAAGATTTTAGTAATCGTTTCCATTTATTTTAGGACTGTGGTGGAATAATGTCTCTAGCAGATGTATGGTGCAGAGTAAATAGAGCTAGAGGCTTGGAACTTATTTCACCTGAAGATTTGCTTAATGCTTGCAAGTGAGTAGAATATTAATAAATATTCTATGAGAAATGTCATAAAAAATTGTCTTTTTTGTATAGAAAGATTAAAGGCTTTTAAAATAATATTATACACTGCAACAGAGTCCTAACTGTGACTTCATTACAACTATAGCAATTTTAATATGACGACAACTCTAAAATTATACATACTTGCCTTGTTTCAGGTTGCTTCAAACAATCGATGCACCTATGTCTTTACGTAAATTCCCAAGTGGAGCTTGTGTTCTTCAGCTAAATAGTAACAGGGATGAGGAAATTGCAAAATCAACTAGTCAAATGGTACATGCACTTTTTTTTATATACAAAATAGTTGTGTGCTTGTAAATGAAAAAAGTAATAAAATATAGGTAGTTGAAAAGTGACCAAATAATATGCATTTATTAAGGATAACTCAAAAAGTACTCATCAGATCTTGATCAAATTTAAATCAGACAAAGTGACTAACACTAGCATTTGATAATAAAAAAAATCATCATAATACAACGTAGGTCGACGAAAAAATAGTCAAGTAAAAACGCATTATTAGATATAACTCGAAAAGTAGTTGTTAGATCTCAAATAAATTCAAGTGGGATCAAATGACACACACCACCTTTCGATTAAATTTTTTTGTCGAAATCTGTCCACCCAGTCAAAAGTTCTGAAGTAACATACATAAAAAAAATACAGTCGAATTGAGAGCCTCCTCCTTTTTTGGAAGTCGGTTAAAATAAATTAAAACCGCCAAAATTTGTTGGTCTACTTTCATCCAAAACTATGCAACTCACATTCACACACAGATTTTCTGGGGCATAATAAAATGCTATTTTATTCATATCGTAAATATTAGATTCATTCGTAATCTGAAAAAACTAAATCAATTAAAAAAAAACTTGTTTCATAAAATTGATTTTTTATTTTTATTTTAAATTTATTGACTGTTTTTATATAGCATACTTGAAATTTTTAACAAATTAATTATGTAATTATGTAATGTATGTATGTGCTGTGTGGCTACGGCACTAAAGAATTTAGCCACCCCCTCTCTTCCCGTGGGTGTCGTAAGAGGCGACTAAGGGATAACAAGGTTCCACAACCACCTTGGAACTTAAGAAGCCGACTGATGGCGGGATAACCATCCAACTGCTGGCTTTGAAATACACAGGCCGAAGACGGGCAGCAGCGTCTTCGGTGCGACAAAGCCAGTACTGCGGTCACCAACCCGCCTGCCCAGCGTGGTGACTATGGGCAAAACACATGAGTTCACGTTATTTTCGGCGTAAACTTGTGGAGGCCTATGTCCAGCAGTGGACTGTATAGGCTGTAATGATGATGTAATGATGAATTATGTAAAAAATATTTTATACCATAGTTATTAATTTTTATTATACATTAGAAAATGATCAAGATGGTATTTTGGTTTTTTTTTTTCGCTATTTTTAGTGTGAAATGGCTCTTAATACATATCACATTCACGCCAATATAAATTTAAAAGCGCATCCATAGAATATATTTTTATTATTATAATTTCTTCTATAATTTTATTGATAACTAGCTATGGCCCGCCGTTACCCCCGCGTTAATTTGAGAAAATAAAAGGTCCTAAAATATTATATAGCCTTCCTCGGAAAATGGACTATCAAACACAAAAAGTATTTTCAATTCGAACTAGTAGTTCTTAAGATTTGAGTGTTTAAACAAACAAACGCTTCTGTTTTATAATATTAGCATAGATACAATTCATATTGAATAACCAAAATACCAGCTATATGATATAATTATGATCATAATTAATGTGATATCTTTATATATCTTTTTAGCTGTTAAAAATGCATCATTTCGCATTGCACGCCGTATTTAACAACAAATATACCTATACGTCAATCCTTTTTTTATTTGCTGACATTCTACATTACTAAAATCTTAAATACGCCACTATCCGTATATTGTGGATATATCTTTTCGATTCGAAACCTTTATTCAAAAACATTTTTTTATTAGGAGAGTTTACCGTATCGACGGGATGAAAATTAAATGTTTGACAATTATGATACCCATGATTGTCACATTTTGTATTGGATTTTTTTTTTCAACAATTTTCCAATGTCTTTCATGTTTAATTATTGTATTATTCGGGACGGAGACAAATAGAACAAATCAAAAACCATGATAATCACTCAAGCCATTCTCGAGTTATAACTCTTTGTTTTCAACAAACCTGACTTTGTTCTATATATTAAGATTCTTTTATATTTTTTTTTTTATTATATTACTATGCTATCATTTAATTTGACAATTACGTTGTAAATTTTCAGCTTGAAGAAAATGGATTCCTAACTCCGGTGAAATTGTCACAAATTGCTAATGTTTCCGTCCTACTCGCTCGCGAGCGCCTTTTTACGACAGAACGCCTAGGCTTGGCGTGTCGGGACGAATCGATTGAAGGTTTAGCTTTTTACCCCAATTTGTTTCTTGAGAAAGTGTAAATAATATACATAAATAAATATATTACAATAAATATTTTTATAAAGTTATTTTTTTTTTTATTGTAAGAAAAACTGTTTCATTTTTAAGCTCAAATATACTTTATTAGCAAATTACTTATTCCACAAAAGCACAATGTAATTCTTAATCTATGAAAAAGGTGATGAAAGCACAATTCTATAAGCCTAAGCTTAACTTATCTGTAACTAACCACGATTGTAAACCATTTCTCAAAATATCTTTCTTATACTTTCATACTCACAGACATGAACAATCTTATTCTAAAAAAGCTTAGTAAGACAGTAAGTGATGCTTAAGTTATACATTTATATCTTGAAAATGATTTTATAGATATAGACTATAAAAATAATACAAATTTTAGTGCATTTTTTAATTTGTGAGAACTGTTATACAAAGAATTTGTGTTATTAATCACAGATGTGGGCGTAATTTTATTTTAAATAAATCTTAACATTTTTAAATATTTTAACAAATAATACTTTGGATACTGATTATTTTTGAACTTTGTCAGTAATTTTTTTTTAAATGCACTCAAATCGTAAATATATTTCTATTTTGCTAAAATTTGAAAATGATAATCTATATTGAAATCAACAAAAATTATGTTACTGGATTATACAATCTTTTTTAAACGAGGCAAAAGAAAAAAAAAAAAAGAAAAAATAAAGCCTAAGACTAAAATTTATTTTGTGGAATGTTAATATTCTATAGCATTTTTAAAATCCTTTGGTAATTGATATTGCTTGCCACACAGCTCCCAAGCTTTAAAATCATCACACAAGCGTAAATTTTCGACAAAACATTCAACGCCCCTTATAAAAGGTAGCATTATTTCATCATTAATCATTTCTGAAAGACGATGCAAGTAACATATATTCTTTGCAAGTGCCTCTTTGATACTATTAGCTAGTGGGCGCTCTGTACATTTTACAATGTCCAACTGAAATAACAAAAAAAAATGTTAAGACTTTTATACTTTAAATTTGTTTGTTTATTTTTAGGTAATTAATATAACTTACTTGTTCTTGGATAGTATTATGTTTCAAACCAAGGTGATTGTTAAGACACTCCGAGAGACTTTTTACATTGTTAGGTAAACGTCCAGTTTTATTTTTTGATATGATAAGATCGCCAACCTGAAAAAAATATTTTTTTGAGATAAATGTGACAAAAAATAACCTACAGTCAGAAAAGTTATTGAACCTACCTGAGTATCAAACACAGATTTCAGCTTAACATTATGTTTGTGGTATAAGCAATCAGATAGTTTTCTACAATCATGGACAATCTTTTTAGGAGTATCATCCTCAAGTATTTTTTTTAAGCCAGCTTCAAAAGCATGATACTGAAGAACTTGAATGTCAAATATATATATTTGTTGTGGTGTAGAGATGACCAAAAATGGCATCTTACATTTTCGACCCATATTTGCACCATCTGAACTTACGGCAACATAGTTATACTGATTCAAATCATTAATTGCCTCATGAAAAGTTTGATCAACTTGGTTTATATAAATATATTTTTTAGATATTTTTATAATGTCTTCACATTCTTTTTGTGTGATCTTTAAGTAAGTATGCTGATTAGTTTCTTGCAACTTTACAATATTTCTTACTTCTGAATCATAGTAGTGGCAAACTCCATCATTTAGTTCACCTTCCGGTAATTCTTTGACTTCGTAAAGTGATATCTTTGATTTATCATTATTCATGCTGTGAAACCTGCCTTCTACTATTTCGCTATTTTTAGTGTGAACTTGGATAAGTTCGCCTTTCATGTAAAGATTGTCCATTTTGTCCTCGACTTACTTCTAAAGTGTTGAATAAGTATTTTAATCTTTCTTCACTGGTTTAGCAGGCGGTTTATCGGTTTCACTGTATGCCCTATAAATATAGAGACCTAAAGTTACGTGTAAAACGACAACCGCTACTACAGCTGAATAAACGCTGCTCGTTACAGCCTCCAATCGCAACAAGCTATCGAAAAGCAAAATCTTTACTACAAAGAATGATAGCACTGGTACGATGATTATGAATAAACAGTACTTGATTACTGTCCGGAAAACTTGAAAATCGGGTAGTTCCTAAAATTAAAATAGGTTAATTTAACTTTTATTCACGACAAAATAAATGAAATGTATCGTTATTTTATTTGTTTATAAAAATTCATACATCTATTAACTTACATTTGCCTTTCCTTCAATCATTATAAGGGTAAAACAAAAATAAAAATAAAATTAAAATGACGAATTTTGACCTATCACTTTCATCAATAATCCAGAGACAGCTATGTAAGCTAGACTTTTATCACAGACTTTTATATACTCTTTGGCTAGACTACATATTTTATTACTGACATGTTACTGACATATAGACCGGACGTTGTCGCTGAACCTGGCGGCGTGACGGGCATGACGGACTAAAGATTAAAGAGTTTAAATTACATCGCTTAAAATTGTAATTAATAAAATAAGTTAATAAAATTTATGTTTTTAAAACAATTAAAGTAACACGTAGATATCTAAAATATTCCTTAATGCTATACAGCAGCTCCAAAGTGACAACGCTTTGGCGCAGCGGCAGTGGGGTAGCGTGGTTATTTAGGTATTTCAATTTAAAGTATACTAAAACTTACTTAGCTGAGTGACTACGACATATAGAATTTAGCCACCCACTTTCATCCCGTGGGTGTTGTAAAAGGCGACTAAGGGATAGATAAGTTCCAATAATAATAATAATAATAATAAAGCTTTATTTAATTCCATACAAAATTCATCAATCCTTATCTCAATTTGCCCAAATCAAAATTTCAATCAATTAAAAAAACAATACAAAATAATTAATAGTACTTATTAGATTAGTGATCATTATTAAAACATACTATTTCATGTAAAATAAATAAATTAATCTAATATATATAATTCTCGTGTCGCGGTGTTTGTATTTGAACTCCTCCGAAACGGCTTGACCGATTCTCATGAAATTTTGTGTGCATATCGGGTAGGTCTGAGAACCGAACAACATCTATTTTTCATCCCCCTAAATGTTAAGGGTAGTCCACCCCTTTTTTTAAATTTTAGATAAATTTATATTTTTTATTTTTTATGATAGAATATTAAAAAATACATACAACCCTAAATTTTCAACCTTCTACGATCAACCTTTATATTTTATTTGTTAATTATAAACTTTAATTTTTCTAGCAAGATTTTTATTTTTATTTTTTCATGACTTAGAATAAAAAAATATATATTTCTCTTAATTTTCAATCTTTCTACGATCAACCCCTATTTTCCCATCGCAATTTTTATTTCTTATTATTTTTAATAATTTCCTTTAATTATGATTTGCCTTCGCCGATCGATAACTATCAATGGATCAGTTATCCCCGCTAGATGTCTACATTACGTTGTCACCTCTCATCCAGCAAACATCACGGAGTAGGGATGAGAATACAGCCGGTCTTCTGTCTTACTCACTATACTGTTTTCGGCCATTTTTTTTTGGTTTTATTTGTGTATCGATCGTAGCAGTGACTGTTATACGTATTATTTTAATTTTTAAAGTTATGTTTAATAACCAAGTCGTACCGAGACTGGTATCGGTCTATGGTACCCTTCTCGAAGCTGTTCAGTATTATATTTACCTAGGCCATACCATCCAACTAGGCCGCAACAACTTCAAGAAAGAGGCCGATAGAAGGATTCGGTTAGTCTGGGCGGCGTTTGGCAGGCTTCGTCGAGTCTTCATTTCGAATATTCCGCAATGCTTGACAAAATTCCCCGAGTAATGCGTCCTGCCTGTGTTAACGATTGGTGATTGTGGAGCAGGCGGATTCTGGAGTAGAGACCGCGTCTTGGCGAACGCAGTGTAGGACGTCCTCCGGCCTGTTGGACCGACGATCTACGTAAGATTACCGGTTTGGGCTGGATAAGGATTGCGGAAAACCAGGATGCGGATATGTCGCGAACTTGGGGAGACCTATGTCCATAATATATCATTAAAAGAAAGGGATTCCCCGACTTCGCCTCAAAATAAGTAATGAAAAATTCCGTGCTCTTTTCAATCGGTCCGAAGTTGTAGTTGCGATAAAAATAATATAAAATGATTCAAATATTTACTAATTGTTTTTATTATTTAAATGTTATTCAATTTTGCCACCCCCTAAAAAGTGCCGCCCGGAGCCTGCTTTGACTGCTTTAAGAATTCGAAAGTTCCGTAATCCTTTTCGAGTTAAAGCCAACACGTAAATCTACTAAGAGATTATATATAAATATAAATATCTACAACGCACACACATGGTTGTCTATTCCTACAGTAAGCAACTTAATGCCTGTGTTATAGGTAATAGCCGATTGGTATAGCTACATTTTTTTTCGATATAAATACATATAAATACTTTATATGTAAATAAATATAATTATATTACACCCAGACTCGGGGTGGTAATCGAGCCCACAACCCTCGGAGCAGAAAGCAGGGTCGCTACAAACTGCTACAACTGCTTTTGTCGCTACAACTGCGCCTACGAGCTAGTCAAACATGTCTCAGAATTTCTTCTATAAGATACATTATGTTTGTTTATGACGTCTGTTGACTGACCAGCTCGAGATTAGTTATACCTACTCATCACATCATTATCATCATATCAGCCTATCATAGTCCACTATTGGACATAGGCCGCCACAAGTTCGAGTCAAAAATTGTTCCGTGAACTCATGTGTTTTGCCCATAGTCACCACGCTGGGCAGGCGGGTTGGTGACCGGAGGGTTAGCTTTATCACATCGAAGACGCTGCTGCCCGTCTTCGGCCTGTGTATTTCAAAGCCAGCAGTTGGATGGTTATCCCACCATCGGTCGGCTTTTACAGTTCCAAGGTGGTAGTTAAACTTGTTATCCCTTAGTCGCCTCTTACGACACCCACGGGAAGAGAGGAGATGAGTGGTGAGAATTATACCTGCTCAAAACCAACAAAGGGACTGGTCTACAAGTTTAGAGTCGCTCAACGTGCAATGTAACGGGCTATGCTTGGGGTTTCTCTCAAAGATAGGATTAAAAAAAATTACTTATAACTTATTTTCCTCATAATGTAATCTTCATCTACATAAAATATTTATTATTAAAAAAAAAAAAAAATTTAAGAGACAGAGGAATACTTAATTAAATACTTATTTCTGATATCTGACTTAAAAAATCTGTTGTGTGCCAACTTTAATGAAATCGAAAAAGTCCTCCATTTTCCTGTACTATTTGTATATTTATTAAGTGGGATAATTTGTGAATAATCCCAATTGTTTATTAAGTGACATCCTTTTTTGATTGAATGATTTATTTATAGAATGGTCCCATTACAAACTTAAATTTGTAAAAAAAAATACACTAAAAAAAATGAGACTATCCGCGAGAGAACGAAAGTAACCGACTTAGCCCACAGAATTAGCAAGTTGAAGTGGCAGTGGGCTGATCATCTGTGTCGCAAGGTCCTGGAGTGGAGACCGTGTCTTGGCAAACGCAGTTTGGGACGTCCCCTGGCCCGTTGGACCGATGATCTACGTAAGATTGTCGGTGTAGGCTGGATGAGAATTGCGGAAAACCGAGATGTCAGGCGCGAACTTGGGGAGGCCTATGTCCAGCAGTGGATTGCAGTAGACTGAGCTGATGATAATGAAAACTCAAAAATAGTTCAGAAGTTCTGGGCAGAAATTAAACACCACCAACTGATGACACCAACCCATTCGTTAAAAAAAAAAACAATTAAAAACTAAAACCTGACTACGACGAAAAAATTGTAGCACGTCACTTTATATTCTATAGAGGGTGCAGTCAATATAAAGTGTCCACTGGACATACCTTATAGCTTATAACGTATATCCAGTGGACAATTATGACGTATATATTGATACCTTATTTTTCTAAATAGGATAAGCAGTTTGAGAGATATCATACAACCCTCCTTTTGACTTTGCCATAGTCAGGAAAAAAACAAGAATTTTTTTAGAATAAACCTTTACTTTTGTACATCTACCCTAAAAGTCTTTTTGTATATCTTAAGGTGCCATCAGGGGCCATCCATAAATTACGTTACATGATTTATTTTTGCAATTTTACACATATAAACTTTTATTTATAAAATTAAAACCTTAGTTTCGACATTATTTTTATTTCTATTTAACTAACAATTACTAACGGCTTAACGTACTCTCCAAGGCACGGTGGAGAGACCCACAAGAACTGCACAAACAGCCAGACCACGACAAACATCTGTATGGCCAATACAAATGTTTGTCATGTGCGGGTATCGAACCCGCAAGCACTGGTGCAATAGCCACAAACCAGTCCTGTGACAGTTGCGCCAACGCGTCATTTATAAGAAAGTTAAAATAAATAAAATAAAGCAAGTCTCTAGTGTAGGTTAAGAGAAAAAAGCCCGACGAAAAAAAATCTCGGTACTCTTTTAAAATTTAAAGTCAACAAGAGAAAGACAAGAAAGACAAAGTCAGACAAAACGAAAAATGCAACAGCATGACCATGAAACGATTAGCACAAACACGAGACAGCCAATCGTGTATGTCGAAATCACCACTAACTATTTAGTGATCATAGCCGTAGCGTTTTTTCCGCTGGGAAATGCATTTACGTACTAGCTCCACCACCCGGAGGCGACGGGAATATGGGGCTCCCGCTGTGGTCAAACAGAGCACGGACTACCTACTAAAACCCAGCAATGCCCTCATCGTAATTGTGGGGAGCCACGGGATCGCTAACGCATGCAACCGTGACGCCCCGACGGTAGGCCTGCCTGTGCAGGCCACCTTCGCTTATAGAGTGCTCACGGGCATCGACAGCGCTCTATCGTCCACGTAAGGGGAGGGAAAAGAGCATCATCTCTGTTTCAGAGGGTGAAGGAATGGAGTGCGTGGTGGTGTTTTCTTCCCGCCGGTCGTCTCCCGCGTAACGCATCAGCGTAGGCGTCCGCTTCGCGCTCACGCTCCGAAGCCTCCTGAGCGCTATGACCTCTTCGCAGAAGGAGGCCACGGCCAACCAGCACCTCTCGTTGGTAAGCATGGAACGGACGATGGTTGACGGGAGGTCACAGCCTACAATGTCAATAAATAAATAAACAAAAGTTGGGGTAGCTTCCCTCCTTGCGATTTGATGCAGGAACTTACCGAAGCAGTCATAGACACTATTGATGGATGTTGTAATAAGCTTTACTACATAAAGTTCACTAGTAATTTTTTTAAACTTCAGTAAAGGCAGAATTTGGAAATCAGAATCTTATTATATGTTAAAATAAAAATTCATATAAAGGAACGACTTTTTTTCCTGAGTCGGCATTTAGGAATAAATGTTATTGAGTTGTTTCAGAATGTTCTATTTGAGTCATGCCGATCACTACGACAAAAAATGCCAATTTTTCCACCTATGATAGCAATATTATTACTCATAGTAGGAAATATATCCGCTTGTAATAGATTAAAGGTGGATGTTGCCTGTAAATTGATTTTAACGAGAATATTATGTGTATTTACTTTTTAATATCTACAGTATTCATTTAGTATATTTGTAAAATCTTTATTGCAGTTCTGAAACTAAGTATTCCTATTATAGGTACATGAAATTAACAATATAACCTTATTTAGTACTCTCACTTTACGGTATAATGAACATGAATAGTGTGATAATTTTATAAACGATTGTATTTTTGCAATTGCAATATTAGGGTACCGTCGGCGTCGTATCAAATATATTTCGTACTCACTCGGATATTTACATTTGATTTTATATTTACAATCTTTTAATGGTTGATATAATCATATTATGATACTTTTGTTTGCAGGTTTTCCTACAGTTATTATTAATAATAACTAGGTTATACTTAAATAGGTATTATGAGTTAAGATAGGACCGTTCGACATTGTCGAATTTCATTCATTTGTCGAGTATTTCGAAATAAAAGAGTTGTCGAATTACTAAAAATGTTCACGCATAAGAACGAAACCTATTGTTTGTGCTGGCATTCGTGCAGTGATAGGTTATTGTTAAAGTTCGATTTTTTTTAAGAGTAGGTATTTGTCTTACTTAGATTTATAATGTTTTGTATGCTTTTGTAGTTTTTATCAAGGGTTGATGGATAATATTCTTGGCCGATTAAACTTGGTTTGCGATTTTAGCTTCGTGGACATTTGTCATGTTTTCTAACTAGTGATAAGTACTAAAACAATTTAAATAGAAATATAAGCTATTTAAATTTGCCTCAAGTGTTTTGTAAATATTTCCAGTTCTTCCTTTTTTCAACACGTTTATAAATTTTATGTTATCGTTTCAAACGGAACCAGTGCGAAATGAAAATTTTGTGTACTTATCGATATGAAAGTATACATATTTTTCCATTTAGTTGTACTACATAAATATTATATTGGTTTGGTTTGTTATTTGACATACAGTTTTATGTAGGATAGGTCATTCAAAACTTTTACTTCTCGTACGTTTTCCAGAATAAAATGATAAAAACTGTCCATTATAGTATAATATTAACACTTCTTGTAAGTATTTTTATCTCTTTTTTAATTATTTTTTTTAAACTCATTGCTTTTTTTAAATAAAAAAGTAAGTAATATGTAATAAGTTTTAAATTGCCATATTATTCCCGTTTTTATTATTTCTAACAGATTGGGATTTATGGTACAATTTTAGATCTAAACGAGGTGCAAAAAAATATTTTGCAATGGAAGAATAACTTGCTAAATTTTAGCGAGGTCAGATGTTTCTATTGTTATTTTTTTGTTTCAAATTATTTTTAATTTTATTTTATAAATTATTTACTTAACTATTCATAACTATTTGGTTCTATTCATAGGTAGGTGTCTCTACAAACGGCATTTTTGATTTAACCGATGTGAAAAATAAAATTTTACAATGGAAAACCCAAAAAATTGCTGCCCTATGTCCTTCGAACGGGTAAGATTATTATAACTGATGATGATGTGCAAAATGTTCTTTATTCTTTATTTTCGTTTTGTTTTAGAGCAAAATTACAAAATTTGCTGAATCTTGCTTGTAGTACTGCGCAACCAACTAATGTTACAGTTCGCGACACTTGTATATCATGTTTTGCCAGAGTTACAGCAATGCCGGAGGTGATATTTAGATCAATAATAGTATTTTTAATACGACTCCAAATAATTCAGCAATAATTTTTATAGGGACCCCAAGAGTTGAGCGCGCTGAGTGCTTGTGCTGGACAATATTTTACAAATACATCATATGCAACATGCGCAACAAACGTAATGGTAAGTAATTACTTTTTATGATTAATGCTATTTTACGGAATTTTTATGTTAAGTACTTACTTTTTTCTGTTTGATCAGATTGTTCTGTTTTTATTTTATTTACAATAATATTAGTACAAATAAATAAATAAACAAATAAGATTAGATGAAAATTATAAATTTTTGTGTTAATTGACTAATAATTTTATAGTTAATAAGCTTTTAATTTCACTATCTAGGCACTGTCTACTTCAGCTTTAAATGTTCAACCATCTGGTTGCTATATGGGCTATTGTGATTTTGCACGTTGCTTAAGACGAGTTAACTCTGTGAATTTGGTAAGTGTATGTTATCAAATATATAATACTCATATACTAATTTTTTAAGAAAATTTATTTATCATATTATTTTAGATAACGCAATGTACTAGAGAGGCTAGAACTGGCGTCAACATAACGCTCGACGCTGACAATGTACGGTTTTTTACGAATGTAACATCATGTATTCTCGCCAAGACGAGGTGTGGTACGTTTAATCCTATAACCGGAGATCCTCAAACACCAGGATATACTACTTCGGGGCTAAGAGTCAGCAATGCCCTTCAGTTTTCTGAAGCTGGTGAAATTAGAGTATTGGCTTTTTCAGCAAACACGCCGGTGTCAGCCTCTTTTTGCGCCTTAACAACCAACTTAACTCAAACTAATTGGCTTACAAATAATTGTTAATAGGTTTTAAAATCAAATATACCACTACTGTTTATATTTATAAAATTTAATATAAAAACAAAACTGGCGCAGAATAAAACAAATAATAATAGTAAAAAAAAAACAACAACAGCAATAAAATAATGGCGAATTAATTTGAAGGTACGAGTATAAAGAAATTTGCTGGACTGAAATTTAGTTTAATTCATACTTCACATGTTGCTTGCTTTATCAACGCAGAGTTTAAGTTGTTGAAGTTAGACTTATGAATTCTAGTTAGTAGTAACACTTTTCAAATTGGTATTGCATAATTTTACACTATTAACCCCACTCTGTTTTGTAATGGAGAACCACTAGAAAAAGTCAGCAAATACAAATATTTAGGATGCTGGGTCGACGATACGGGGAGCCACGGTCTGGAAATAAGGTGCCGCATAGAACAAGCCCGTAATGCTTTCTTTCGGCTTAAACCACTTCTATGCAATAACAAGCTGAACATCGAGCTACGAGTACGATTAGCACGCTGTTACGTTTTCTCCATTCTCTTGTATGGTGTTGAAGCATGGACCCTCACCGAATCGACCTGTAAGAAGGTTGAAGCTTTCGAAATGTGGGTATACAGGAGAATGTTAAGGATATCCTGGAGAGATAAAATAAAGAACGTAACTGTGCTAAGTCGTGTGAAAAAGAAAGCGGAAGTTGTGTACGCGGTTAAGAAGAGAAAGCTTGAATACTTCGGCCACATCATGAGAAACTCTAAGTACCAGCTGCTTCGACTTATTATCCAGGGCAAGATCCAAGGCAAGCGCAGTGTGGGTCGTAGAAGAACATCTTGGCTAAAAAATCTACGCCAATGGTTTGGGAAAAGCACCCGTTCGTTATTCAGGGCTGCGGTATCAAGGATACAAGTTGCCAGAATGATCGCCGAACTTCGTGAGAAGATGGCACTTTAAGAAGAAGAAGACACTATTGGGTATTTTTACATAAAAAAATCTTTGTGTGCGTTTTAGTGTAATTAACTCAACTTAAATTTTTGATCTCTCATAAAAAAATTTGAGTACAACAGCAGAGGAAATAGATATTATGTATAAACGAACATGTATAGTCCCAAGTATGCGTACTTAATTTATTGGACCACGTAATGCAATGCGATGGTCACGGTCTTATACTCAGATTGGGCAGCGTCGTGGGGTACGTCGGCTTAATGGTTTACAGTCGCCAGAGGTACGACGATCGCTGGGTGAGCTGTGTAACGAAGACAAAATAGCATTCTGTATCTTTTTTATCACACGTCACGCATTTATGTTTTAAAATATAACCAATTAAAATGAAGCATCACCACTGCATCACGTGACCGCACACAGCGATAGAAGTGACGTACAGCGGCGTTGACGCGAACGAAAAGTTATGACATTATCGTACTAAAAATCTCTCACCATTGAAATTCAAATTAGTTTCCTGCCTGTATATAAAACCGTGGCAATGGTGACACTTGACAGTACGGTACGAACAGAATCAAGCAGAAATTAAGTCAAAATATTACTATTCGTCAGTAGCCGCTAAAAGAAATCTGAAATCACTTTGAAATAGTAGTATATCGAAACGTGTAATTATTTTGAAGTATAGAGTTGTCGAATTTATTTGATCTTTAGTATAATTGTTTTCAAAAACAACGTAATACTTGACACAACTTGAAAATTTCAATTATATAGTGTTCATTATAAAATATTTTTATCAATTAGTATACTGCTGGATAAAAATGGGCTTAATTATTATTATATCACAAAAAATTGAACCGTTTATCTTGCCTACAATATGTAATGTTACTGCTTCATCTTTGTTAAAGATGGCGTTAAAATGGGAGTTAATTGTTATCTAAAAACGTAACATGGTTTAGTCAGAGTTGCGTTAATGTAAGATTATAAATATACTTAGTAACGTTAGCAATGGATTATATAAATTAAGGCACTTTAAAAATATTGGTTACCATGCAGTGTAATATTTATTTACTAAGAGAATTACTGCATTGCGACGTAGATAGAGCGGATGCTTAAAGGAAAAAATGTACCTAGCAGAAAAATAATTGTCAATGTCAAAATCAATGTCATTTTTTTAATTGTAAATTTGTAAACTTCAGTCTTCACAACTGAAAAGTATAGTTTTAAAAAAATTATTAAATAATATTACTGAAAAGTGTATATTGAAATACTGAAATCAAGAAGAAAAAAAAGTTAGCGAACCTTATTTCTTGAAGCTATTTTCATCGTACATAGTAAATTGTAAGTATTTATATTAAAAGGTTAACAAAGTTCTTCATTTAAAATATTCGCAAACTAATGCCTATATTTTATATTTCCTTATGCGTATATATTTTTAAATTTAGCATTTTCTGATAATTTGATATAGTATTTATGTTAAGCAAACTGTCGTACATATATATACATGAAAAGTTAGTAGTAGCTGTATTTTTTGGGCTAATTAATATTACATTTATAACAAATTAATAGCTTAAAGAAAAAAAAAAATGGAATGATACCAAGAGGTTTATGTTAATTGTACAAAAAAAAAGTTTTTAGAAGTTGTACTTTGCAATAATGTTTTTTGATTCTATAGTGTGTACTTTAAATGCTATATTACATACACGCTGTTGAAGAATTAAATCGAAAATTTTATAAAAGTACAAATATTTTAGTTTCTATTCTTAGTCTCTGTGTGGGTCTTTTGCAATTTATTTTTAACTAATTTAGATTTTTTCTTGACTTTCTTTGTATTTCTAAGAGATTCATCAGAATCAGAGTTATCAGTTATAACATTTGGTATTGGCTTCCGACTAGACTTCTTAGTTTGTATAGCTGTTGCAACAAAAGCACTTTTTCTAAATGTTGATTGTGCAACTCTGTTTTGTATTATTGGTTGTGAATTTCTAGGAACATCTGTAAAACTAGTATTGTTAGTAAGTGTTGAGTTTTCTGATTTTGTATGTTTTAACCTGAAAAAAAACAAAAAAATTATCATTAACATCAAATATTTCTTCATATTTTGTATGAAAATTGAAATATATACACACTTTCCCTTTTTTTTAATTGTTTTTAATTTACTAACTGGTTCAATAATTTCATCAGAATTTGTAACTTTAATTGTAATCTTTTTAGATTTTACTTTCTTTTTCTTTTTTTCTTCTTTGCTTTTCTTTTTTTCACCCTCTAATTCTTCTAATTTCTTAGAACATGACCTGTTACAGATACATTGTTTATGCTTATAGTTTAGAAGCTTTATAATAAGTAATGATGACGAAATAAATTTATGGAATGCAAATATAATTATATTTTTTATATAAATACTAATTTGTATATTTATAATTTTCTGTTAATTTTGTAAGTATAAAAGTTTGTGACGATGTAATAGTAAAATTGTGGACAATCATTACTATTTTATTCTAAAACTAGCTGTGCCCCCAATTTCATCCGTGTGGAATTAAAAAAATGTTGTGTAGTTTGGCAAAACTAAAAAATAAACAAATTCCTAAAATAAAAGTAGCCTAAGTTACTCCTTATTACATCAGCTGTCTGCTAGTAAAAGTCCCGTCGAAATCGGTCTAGCCGTTTCAGAGATTAGCCGAAAAAACAGACAGACAGATAGATTTATTTTAGGTTAGGTTTTTGGTCTTATTTTAGGTAAAAATCAAATATCATATTTTGTAATGAAATTGTGTTATGTAAATCTTAATTAAAATACCTAAGTAAAGCTTCACTGTCTGTAAAGTAAGAGTTCATGGCAAAACTGGAAATGCCCCAAGACAAGGGACCTTTTTCATCATCCTGAACCCCGGTCCACACATTTTTCCTTAAAGAATTTAGTTTCACTTGTAATTCCGATGGCTGTGTGTGTCTACATTTAATTTCAGATAAACTCCTGCAATACAACATCCATATGTACTATATCTCTTAAAAATATTTACTTACTTTATGTATTAATGTATTGTACTTAGGGGGTGGTAAACGTTGGAATTGATGCCATGATGCCGGATTTAAAGGTCTTTTATTAAATGGTTCGGTTGTCATTGATACACTTCTCGGTCTTCTACATTTAGATGATTTTTTTTCACGATCAGAATTAAATGGTGAATCACTTGTCTGCAAAAAGAGATACATTAATAAACAGAAATTAAGTAAAACAAAATAAAATTATTATATTAAATATTAAAAAGATATATAAGTTACTGGTGCTGGAAAAATTTTTAATTCAGGAGGCATTTTTTTCTTTCTTCTTGCTTTGACTTTCGAAGATGAATGTATTAGTTTACGCACTCGTCGAATAGGGCTAAGATTTCCTTCAAATGAGTCACAATCTGATGATGCATCTGTCATAGCATCTGATGTTAAATCTATAGTAGCTCTTGATACCTGAATTTTTTTTAAATACATTTATTATGTATTAAGAATTTTACCTTCATAAATCATACAATAATTATGTTATAATTATATTGAAATTATATACCTGTAATGTTTCCCTTTTTGTTTTTTTCTTTTCAATTTTATTGATTTTTTCCAATACTATTCGTTGCCTTTGTGGTTTCTGGAGCATAAATATTAGGTCTTATATTTGAATACAATTTAATGTTACTATTAGTACTTCTACTTTCTATCACTTACATCAACTGTATTTTTATTAATATCCGGAAGAATCGGAGATGGTGGCGGCGCAAGTTGGTGAGTGACCTCATAAGGTTCTTTCGTAACACATGCCTCGGAACTGCTGCTTGATGTATCTCCTTCGTCACTATAAAAATTTTGGTTACTAATATGAAAAATATACTATTTGTTTAATCGTTATAATTTTGGTCTCTATATGTTAAATTATTGATCATTGAATCAAATCTCTATTATGCTCTTTCTAAATATATATCTATATTATCTAATTTATAATACACAATTTTGTGATATTTGTTTTCGAGTAATTTATTTATTTATTCAATGAGAAACACCAACAGAGTTACGTTTTAAAGAAAATTACAAGCAGCTAAATAATATTACAAATAGTGTACTTGTGATCAGCATGCAATGTAAATTTTTGCTTTAAATATGTAACGAAGGAGACTTACATCTAAGATACAGGATATGCCTAGTTTAGATGTATCGTTGCAAAATAAAGAAATGTATAAATGTATAATAAAAAATAAAAAAAAACTATGCTTAGGTGTTAAGTATACATATAATACTCTTTACGACAATTAAAACATGCACTTTAGACAAAAAAGTCGTGCTATTCTAAAATTTTAAGCATTGAAAAGAACATAAAAGGTTCATAATGGTATAGTACGTATATACCTTGAGTAATCAGAAAGATCGATATTTGTTGGCTCATCAGCATTCGATCCTTCCTTTAAAAGGCGTGTTACAATTTTTGTTCGCAATCTCTCTTTGCTTGGATCTTCGTCATAGAAGTCTAGTAATGTTTCACAAAATGTACGGCCAAGACTCTCGTAATCCTGTGTAGAAAAATGTGTTGACATTCTACTACCCATTTCTGATCCACCGAAAGATGCTTCCATTGTGTAACTGTTTGCTACTCCCAACATCCAAATTACCACTCTAGCAGTTCCTTCTTTACTACGTTGTATTCGAAATTTGCAATTTTCAAATGAAAACTGGAATTGTCACAAAAAAAAATTTGTTAAACAAATGTAATATATACAACTGAATATGTATATCTCAAAAGTCACCTTGTCGGCAGCATTCTTATGTAACATTAAAGGAAAAACTTGCTCTTGTAATCGCTTGTCAGAATTTTTGCGGCTTTCACATCCGTAAATGAAAATGTTATGTTTTCTTGAATGAGCGTGTAAATCCACATACATAGCCACGCCGCATTCTTCCTGTAATCTATTCTTAATCAGGCTTAGAATTAAAAAAAAAATATATAATTACATTTTATTGAATAATGTATATACCTTCGTATCATAACTTTTGTGTGCCAAACAGGTGGATATGTTTCTCTTATGACGGTTCTGTATTGTCTATTTAAATCTTTTCCGGTTAGAGAACAACGATTATTACCAACAATAACCTGTAATTATTATTATTATTATTATTTTGTTTATAAATTGACGCCGCGTTGGCGCAACGGTTACAGCCATGGATTGTAACTGTTGCGCTGGCGGTTGCGGGTTCGATCCCCGCACATGACAAACATTTGTATTAGCCATACAGTTGTCTGCCGCGGTCTGGGTGTTTATGCAGTCCTTGTGGGTGTCCCCACCGTGCCTCGGAGAGCACGTTAAGCCGTCGGTTCCGGTTGTTATCATATACACCTAATAGCGATCGTTACTCATAGTAGGGAATATATCCGCCAACCCGCATTGAAGTAGCGTGGTAGATTAAGCTCTGATCCTTTTCCTACATGGGGAAAGAGGCCTGATGCCCAGTAGTGGGATATCACAGGCTGAAGCGTTACAAACTAGATTACTTCATATAACTTAACCTATACTGATCCTTGCTATAATTTAATTTACTTACTCCGTCAGGATTTAACATCGGCACAAGCTTGAATATAAATTTCTCTCTCAATTCTCGCGCTTGATTCGAGTCTCCGGTTAGGTAATCCATAAATCCTTTCATCATCCACGATGAAGGTGTTTCTCCAGGATGGACACGAGCCGTAATTATTACAGCTTTTTTCTTCTTTTTGAGAATGGAAAACGACATTAAAATTTAGGTTTGTTACGTAATACTAGGTATATTATTTTAATTTAAAAAATTTAGAATAAAATAATTACCTTGGGTTCCATTTCGTTGGAATTTTGTGGCGCAGTAATGGTTAAATAATACACATTGTTACCGGCTAAAGTTCGACATAAAAGTCGTAGTTTTGAGTACGTTGATTTTACTGGATGTGCTTGCAGTCTAGAAAGATACTCTTGTAAATCTGAATATGTGTATGGATAACAATGTGCAATATATACAGCGTCGTCTGTGTGGGGAAATTCTAGATTAAATGTCAATGTGTAACTTGGGTTTTGGTCTTCTTCTTCGGACCTAGAGTTAAGTTCCTTATTAGTATTTATATATTGAATGTAATTTTATTTAGAATAATTTTTCTATTTATAAAATACTTTACGTGGAATCATTCTTGTAGTAAGCGATGTTATCGCCGCAACGTCGCCAACCGATCGAATGTAATTGGGCGTCCTTCGTTGAGTACAGTAAAGGTCGCATGCCATCGTTATATAAACTTTCGGGTTTTGACAAATTTACGATTGAAAACCTAAAATATATAATATTAATGAGTTTTTTATGGCAATTGATAACTTTGAAAAGTGTCTGCGTCACTGCTTTACCTGTACATCGTTTGTTTTTTAGTGTTAGACACCCTAAAGTAAAACCATTGCATGTGTCTATTAGTATAGAGATCAGTACGGAGGTGGAGCTCGTAGTAAGCAGACGTTATTTTAATTGCTTTCGCTAAATTTCCGCTTTCAAAACGCGATTCGAACCGTAATTCATCGTCACCCCCTGCACTCGTACACGCCGATAAATACAAGCGAGAGCCTCCTACCGACGATCGACTAAACTGTAATAATTTTATTTAATTCAATAAATATATTTTTGGTTTTAATAGAAGCATAACAACTAATATATTTTTGATATTGATTAAAACATTATTACTAACAATAGGTATATGGGCTTGGCTTTTTTTTTCAATTATCGCAGGGGAACCTATTTACGGGTGATATCCAGGATGCCCGGGTAGGCATTCCTAGACCGTATGTCGCCTTCAGCACTTGGGGGTGCAATACCGATCAAACCCCTTCAACCGCTTTCTTGCTTTCGCTTTTTGGAGGGTCCCGGATCTGCAGGCAATAGGATCCCTCCAGCGACAGGCTGGCCTTGGCGAAAAGGCCAGACTTCTCCTCCATGGGGACTGTCCGGCTCACCTCTGAACAATCCCGACGACGCCGTGTCTAACAGGACCAGGTTCCCATCCCATCCCCATCAAATCCCCTCCGAGAACTGTCGTCAGATCGCGACGCAGCGCCGCATATGGGCTTGGCCTGAGCTAAACAATTTCAAAAACAAACTTGATAGAATTATTAAAAACTTTGTAAACTTACATAATTTACTGCGCTCATAGGATAGTATTGAAAGATCACCGTTCCAGCTTCTTCTCCAACAGGCTGTGGCTTCAGTTCTTTCCCAGTCGAAACATAATATGGTTCTGGAGATGCAGGGCTCCATATTAAATGTTGTATTCGTTCCTCTACAACCTTCACAAAAAATATTAATTGTTGTATGCAAAGATTAAAAAAGTATACTTATATAAGTGAGTATGTTCTTCACCTGACATTCTGATGGCCATCGTGGCGCCTGTTGTGGACAGTCAAGCTCTTTAGGAAGTGCGAATAAATCGCGCGGTTCCTTTAATTTTGCTGTTGTTCTAAATGTTTTTATGTCGGTGTTTATTTCTAGCTGATTTGTTTTAATATTATTTTGAAGAAAGTTGGATATGAATGTTCCTGTAAAATATTTTTTTTTACAGTGACTTATTAGTTATAAAATTTTAAACATTTTGAAAATCCTTGCGATGTATTTATTATCATGTTATATTATCTCGTCGTTAAGATTACCTTTGTTACATATTGGGAAAAGAGAAGCTTGTAAACTTTTTACTTGGTCTATATTTGCTATCAATAAATTATCTTGTAATACAGGATCCCTAGTAGGTAATGTCAGAGTAATCGTTGTGTTGTCGATGTAGTTCTGCTCTTCCTGTTCTATCATCATAACGTTCTCTTGCACGCACTCAAGTTGTTTCCACCATAACATTTTGGTTAAATTTATTATATACAGTTGCTAAGCTACATATATCATCCTTATCGCCCCCACCTTAAATGTTATTAAATATTCTGTCTCCATGGTTGCAGAACTATTTAGATTGATAAGAATCGACAGATTTTAACTGCATGAAACTAGCGAATGAAACGGCGCACGGAAGCACACTGACGTTTTCGTACCGGGGCCAAAATTATCGTTATACAGAGACGAAAGCCTTACTGATGTCATGCTCCGATCGTTTTACTATTATCTAGTGATTGGTGACGTCATAGGGGTAGGAGTTACTGACTAACAGTCGAATCTGAATACATTACCGTTAAAGACACCGAGTGGACGTGTTGTTTTTGAAAACATTAGTCTAACATTTTCGTTATAATAGCTCTCTCTCATCAATAGTTCTGTTTCAGATCAAAATTCCACTTAACTTTAGTTAGTTGATTAGTTTTTTTACACTGTTTATTAATAAATACCTTGTTTTATGGATAGTGCTATTTATATTAAAACTATATAAATAATAATATTTATATATTTTATAATATTTACAATTAACCCAAAATTTATTCAAAAGTATTAAGTTTGAAATTTTTTAAATTTAATTTTTTAGTATGCATATGTTTGCTGTTTAATAAAACTGTTTTTCATGTATACTGTGTGATAGCCACTTTACTCACCTCTTCCATCTTCATTGGTAATTCCTTTTTCAATTTTATCAGAATATATTTGTATCTTTGACATTTTTATCACAAATTATCTTATTTATTTCACTATTAACATTTTTTGTAGTTAATTAAAAACCCCCGTGGTTTAACTGAAGTTATTCATAAAATTACAAATTGAAAAGTTATCAACTCTCGTTTATTTAATAAACATGAATAACTTCAGCTTAAATATCCTACAGAAATATTATACAAACGTTGTATTTATTTAACACTTACAAAAAATCTCACACACGTTAGTAAATAAAATAATACAGCTTCATTAAAAACTGACTAAAAAAAATACTTTGTATTTTCTTATCTTTGTTCTTACTTTTTAGTAATTAAGTCTCTCAAAGTGTAATAACTTGCCGCCTCGACGAAAGGCTGATAGAGGACTGCTATTCCTCGTAATGTGAAGTTATAAAGAAATGTTTTAACTTCGTTATGACCTACGATTAAGTTTTTAAAATTTTTATGATACTACCAATGATGATCAACTATAACATTATATCAAATATATAAATATAAACGTTATTAGATTACATACAATAATGTTCTCTATTTTAAATACACGTTTACTTTTAATAATAGAATGTATTAACAACATATTACGACTTCGTTTGGTCGAATAAATTTTAGCGCTAATTCCAATTTTTTTAGAAAGTATGATGGCTTGGTTGAAATTAGCGACATACAAGAAATAGTCAAAAATCTTATACATTGTATTAATGATACGAGTGCCGTGTAATATTTTATAATTTGCAGTATTTATTTAGTAAACAAGAATATGAATACATTTTAAGGCTATATAAAACATTCGGTTTAGTTACCTTGTCGCATATTGTAGGTATTAATGTTAAAGATAAGAAACACTGTTCAGATAGATAAAATTAATGAATACTTCGTTACAGCCAGTTTCAATATTCGTTATATCTCTGTGTTTGCTTATCTCTGAGACAGAATTTTGAAGTAAGCTGCGTACAAATTGCGTATCGCTAGTAGGCAAAACCAGAGAAAGCTAGATTATTGTAAACGGTCGTTAGGCAATAATAGTAGTATATATATTATTTTTTCTTGATAGGTTTTTCATTAAAATGTTATTCTAGCTGTTTGGTAAATTCAACTAGTTATTAAATTTTAAAGTTTTGATCTATGTTAAAAATATGGTACAGTGGTTAAGTAAAAGAAAAACTATTTGATGAATTTTAAACGGTATTGTCATATCTAATTTATGTATATATTGTAGTCGTCAAGACAACGACCTAATAAGTATATCGATTTTACGTACTTCAGTAACAGTGAATCAAAGAAAAATCTACTTGCTGGTGAGAAATAATAGCGATTGAATACTTTGATGATTGTGTTTGCTCTCAAACGAAAAAAACCGACTTCAATTACCGACAAGTAATACACTGTAAGTAAACAAAAAAAAAAGTCAAGTAAATACGCGCTATCAAAGATTACTCAAAAATTAGTGATCAGTTCTCGATCAAATTAAATAGGATTATATGACAATCATTAGCTTTCAATTAAAGTAAGAATCATCAAAATACCCAGTGTAAAGTTATGCGGTTTACGACGTAGGTCGACGAAAGAATAGTTAAGTAATTAAATATAACTCTAAAAGTACTTGTCAGATCGCATTTAACTTTAAATGGTACCAAATGACACGCAACACCTTTGAATTAAAACGAAATTCATCGAAATCGGTCCACCCAGTCAAAAGTTCTGATGTAACATACATAAAATTTTACAATCGAATTGAGAACCTCCTTTTTTGGCAGTCCGTTAAAAGGTGATTTTTACTGTAATTCTCTCTCTGCATAAAGTCAAATAGTATGGTTTAAAGTGTTTTTGTTTATATGTTGTACGAAATATTAAGATATTTTTTAAGCGAAATTTCTATGAGGGTAAAATTTTTACGGATGGAACGGCAACGTTTTGTCCATGGCGCTGGACCGGAAACCTAAAGCTTTAGATTTGTATAAGTATAAACGAGAGTTAAAAATAAGTTTGCCAAAGAAGGTGCACTTTTTTTTTTAAATTTTCATGTTGTTTGAAATTTGCGCATGCATGTTATTCATTTTAAAATTTTCTAGCAGTTTGTCAAGCAATTGCTGGCTCTTAATTATAAAATTTGCTCTACTTGTTAGTTATTCGGTGACAACGTAATGTTATTGTAACATCGACCTGGTTTAATAATATAGACAAAAATTATTATAAAAGTTTAAATGATGATTGAGCTTGATTATAAAACAGCTGCTGACTTCATTTTGACCCACTTCAAACGTTCAGATTTCATTTTAACTTGTAGATTTGTCGAGGACTGATGACAATACACTAATTTTATAAGGTTTTCTACTTTTTACTTTAGTTTATTTATAAAAGCGTGTTTTTTTTGTTTTTTTTTTTAAACTATTATTATTATTGTCAAAACAATGTATATGAATACAGTAGATAAATTTATGAGACATTTTCTTCGATATAATGACAATCAACTTTTTTTAAACTTTGTCTTATGTTACACATTTGTCCGTGTCAAGCAAGTTTAAGTTGTTTTTTTTTTAATACTATACCTCTAACACGCAAGCTAGAGAAATAAGGTGTTGTTTGCTTCGACCCATACTCTACTACAGACATACATAGACAGATATGTATACTCTACTACAGTTCTCGCTTTCATGCTGCTCGTACTTTCTTGCTTCATACTATAGCTTTCTATCAATCGTCATCTGACACCCGAAGGGTGGGTTCCCACACATGTTACTAAAATCTTATTTTTTATTTAGATTAGGTCAAGAATGTATTGTAGTTTAGTGGCTGCACATATTCTAAAATTACTATTATTTAGAAACTATTTTTTTTGCTGCAATGAAAATGAAAGTGAAACTATTATTAGTTCATATTCTAATCTTACATACTATTTTCCTTTATTTTAAACGGGAAGAGAGGGGGTGATTAATGCAAATTATAATCTAACAACATTTAATTTTCTTATCCTATTAGATTAAATATCTTATGCTGTTAAGGTATATCTACAACATATTTGCTTGTCACTTCAGTGCCATACTGTTTATTCTACATTTTAAAACTCTTATGAAGGGCAAGGAAAAATTAATACCGCTGACCACTAGCCAGTAGCCGCGTTGCCCTTAAAACCACTTTGTGTTTCGCTTTTAGTTTCCAGTAGATGCACGCTGTATGTTGACGTTCCTGTATTCTTGCAAGATCATTGTTACAAAGCAAGCTTATACGTTTCCCTCGGAGCAAAGACGACCGCAGATTGGGCTCTATAATTTAAAGTAACTGTGTAGCCCATTGCATCCTTAGCAATACACTACCAAGGACCGCGCTAAGTCGTCCCATATTCTTCCAATCGAGCATTCATTGTTCAATGCGACCCAGTCGATGCAATCCGCCTTCAGGCCCCGCACTGGCTGCATGCATTTACTGGTTTCTTGCAAAACTTCCTATTATGCCCATATTGCTTACATCTGGCATATTGGACCAGCGGGGGCTAGTCCTCAGCCTTCACCCTCTGGAGGTCAATGGAAAAATAGCCCCCTATGTATGATCCTATTTTAGAGGTTGGGTGAAGTTTCAGGGAGAATATAGGCAGTCAGTGGGTTTTTCGCCTTACCTCATTAGGTATATAACTCCCACCCTGTCGCTTTCATGGTCAAGATCGCCGAAGAGCTACCGTTTCTGGTTCCTCAGGGCTTTGATGTCCTCATCGTTGTTTATCGACAGGACTCCCTTTCGAACCAGAACCCTGTCCCAAACTTCCTCGAAGAAAAAAAAACGCCAATAACTTCTGTAAAAAGAGAGAAGTTCAATATCTCCTAAACAGCTGATCGAATGCAAGCGTGTGACGGCTCTCCACAATGGACTCGCGAGTCACTATCTAATTCTGGTCCGAAAACAGGGATCGGGGTCAACTCTATGTAGAACCTTATTCGTTTTAGCGCACAGATCTTTCCGTAGCAGTTATGCAGTATATGCAAGAAAAACCAGTTTTCTGCTTCGGAAAGTAGCCAATTTATAGCTAAAATAAAATTTTGCTTATGGTCACCAATATGGCCGCTAGGGAGTTCTTAATTTTGGGTTCGCTGTGTCTCACTTAAATATACGCTTCAGCCTGTATTATCCCACTACTGGGCCACATAAGCCTCTTTCCCCATATAGGAGAAGGATCAGAGCTTAATCCACCCCGCTGCTCCAATGTGGGTTGGTGGACATATTCCCTACTATGAGTAACGATCGCTATCAGGTGTACATGAAATAATAAATAATAAAAAGAAAACTATTACTGTGCCGAAAATTGTAAATTAAAGACCTGTGCAGATTTAATAAAGCTAGATCGAATTTAATAAATTTAGAGGCATTCTCACTTTAAATTTGGAAATAATAAAAAAAAAAAAATTAAATTAAGCTAAAATTTGGAAATCGAATATCTCTGAAAGTACTCACTTTTAAACTACGCCTGATATGTCAGTGTGTTTGACTCGTCACGGGTCTGGGTCTATTGATGCGTATCACGTCCGCCGTTCACCCCGGCAAGCACGTGGCCACGTAACAGTTCTTTTTTTTGCCGATTTATCAGCGTTCAAACGGGAGAAAAATCTGACAGTAGTGTCGAATTTCAGTTAAAGGGAGTTGAAATCGTTCAATTATACCAAATCGCGTTATTATTATCGTTTTTGTGCGTAGACCTTTTGACCGGGTCGTAGGGCGTAGGGCGAGGTGATTGGCCGGAACCTTGTACAGCCTGGCACGGATCGATTTCTTCATATCCCTAGACTGTCTGCCTGTCTTGTGCCACTCATCAATGAATTAAGTAGTAACTATATTTTACTATATTATATTATGGAACTACTTATGATTTTAATTACAAGTACCTGGGAGACCGAGCTTAGCTCGGTATTTTTAGTAAATCGTGTTTTTTGGAAATCATATTTAAATACGAATTACATATTTATAAAATATGTACTATTTTTTAACGACAATGATAAAAAATATAAATAAATATAAAAAATTAAAAATAAAAAAATAATAATGATAAAATATGAATAATATTTTTCGATTTTACATACATTATTAAATAAAAAATAACGAGTGCAATTAAAAAATAAAAGAAAAAATAATAATCGACCGAGGGTTTGAACCGTGGTCTTGTCGGTCGGTCGCGACCGGCCGATTTCCCACCTAAACTATTACAACTTTACTGACAATTGCGAAATTTACCTTCGTATTCTAACGATATTTTAATAAAGCATTATAAATAAATATTATTTAGTATTAGCTGTGCCTTGCAGTTTCACTTGTGTTAATTTTGGGAATAATATACAAAAATATAATGTAGCCTATAGTCTTCCTTGGTAAATGGACTATCCAACATATAATAATATATATATAATATCCAATACAGAATATATATATATATATATATATATATATATATATATATATATATATATATATATATATATATATAACGGATATACAAGAATTGCTCGTTTTATAGTATATTTTTGTACCATACTTAGTTTAGTTTAGTAGTTTTTTAATTATAATTATTGTCTGTCATAGCTATTGTGTACGAAATATTTGCCAAGTCAAAAAGAGGAAATAGCGCTTGACATCGAGAGCCTCTGACTTCTAACTGACTGAGTAATCTATTTCTATATTTCACAGTTTTAGACCCTATGTACCTATATGAACATTTTTTAAAATTGTTGTTTCAGGATAAATCTTCAACATGGGTCGTAAAGTTGTAGTAGCGGCATGTACATTAAACCAATGGGCATTAGACTTTGAAGGAAATTTAAATAGAATCTTGCAATCTATTCAAGAAGCTAAAGAAATGGGTGCTCTTTATAGGACAGGACCTGAGTTAGAAATATGGTACGTTACGCTTCAGCCTGTAATATGTATGCCCCACTACTGGGCATAGGCCTCTTTCCCCATGTAGGAGAAGGATTAGAGCTTAATCCACCACGCTGCTCCAATGCGGGTTGGCGAATATCTTAATATATATAAATCTCGTGTCACAATGTTTGTCCTCAATGGACTCCTAAACTACTTAACCGATTTTAGTCAAATTTGCACACCGTGTGCAGTTTGATCCAACTTAAAAGATAGGCTATATTTTATTTTGATATATTATGTTATTATTATATTTCAGAAAAAAATAAGGTGATACGAAGTTCGCCAGGTCAGCTAGTATATTATATATTACTATCTACTAAATCGACAAACAATGAAACGTAATAGTGTTAATAAATTGAAATTTAAAAAAAAATCTATTAAATAGTTATTTAAGAAATTTTATTTTATAGCGGGTATAGTTGTGAGGATCACTTCCATGAGCCAGACACATTTCTTCATAGCTGGCAAGTGCTTGCGGAACTACTTAAATCTGCAACATGCAAGGACATGCTCATAGATGTTGGCATGCCGGTCCAGCATCGAAATGTCTCATATAATTGTCGGGTGGTGTTTCTGAATAAGAAAATTTTACTTATTAGACCAAAGATGATATTATGCGAAGATGGAAACTATAGAGAGACACGATGGTTTTCTGGCTGGAAAAAAGTAAGCCATTGAACATTAAGGTTGTGTTTACTTTAGGTTTTTTTTTTTAAATAGATTAATTTCTTTTTATTTTCCAGGAAAGACAAGTAGAAGATTATTATTTACCTAGAATGATTACTGCTATTACGAGTCAAAACACAGTACCGATTGGTGATGCAGTAATATCTACAAGAGATACGTGTATAGGTTTTGAAATATGCGAAGAATTGTGGAATCCTCAAAGGTTGATAAAATTATTACTACACAAAAGCTTTTTATTTCACGTGCATGAGTAAAACTAATATTAAAAGAACGTGGAACATCTTACAATACTGTTTATTGGAAATCACTAGACCATTGGCGCAGTTTGCAGACTGCTTTCTGCTCTGGGGGATGGGGGGTTCGTATCCCGCCTTGAGTCTGAATGTTTTATATGTGTATTTATTTATATATAAATATTATTTATGTTTTTATTGAAAAAAATCTAGCTATATCATCCGGCTGTTATCTATAACACAATCATTAAGATACTTACTGTAGAAACAGATGAGCGTATGTGGATATAAATATAAGGTGTTTGACTCCTAACTGCGTTCCTTTGAATGGGGGGTTCTGTAGGCGTTATGGATCACGTTCCACGGCAAAAAAAAACCTAGCCCTTTTTAAAATTTTACTTTGTGTTAATATACAAGCTATTTTGGCCAGATACTTCTGCATAACCTTCCAATGCTATTTTTCTTAGCCCTAAAAACGTCGATAAAGTAAAATAATAATACTAATTACCGCATACAACTAAATAACCGCATATGGAAACGAATTATTTTTCTCGTAGAATGTCTTTAATTGTAAATTATAGACGTACTTACGCGCTAATAAAAGGTATCATGCGAAATGGACTCGTAGATACGACAAAATAGATCGCCTATTTAAGTGGAGTCAAATGTAAAAAAAGGACTAGGATTTATTTCTCACGTGAAATGTGACCTACAATATCTACACCCTCATTTGAAAGAACGCAGTTAGGAGTTGAACATTCTGTATGTATATTTATTTATGTTTGGAAATAGCTCCTGTGCCAATAAGTTTAATTTTTTTACAGTCGTCATATACCGTTAAGTCTTGATGGCGTAGAAATAATATCGAATGGTTCAGGCAGTTACATGGAACTTAGGAAAGCATATGTAACAGTTGATCTTGTGAAAAGTGCTACATTTAAGAGTGGTGGTGCTTACTTATTTAGTAATTTACGAGGGTGTGATGGGCAAAGGATTTATTTTAATGGGTGTTCTTGTGTGGCTGTTAATGGTGAGATTGTTAGCCGTGGACTACAATTCGCACTACACGACGTTGTAAGTATTTTTTATATTTTTGTATTCATTTACTTGAAATTAATCTATGTCTCTAATCTAATATGGTGTATAATTAAATTTTCAGGAAGTGATAACAGCAACAATCGATTTAGAAGATATACGTTCATATCGCACGCAAATGAGGTCGCGATCGCACTTAGCCGCTTCAAATACTCCGTTTCCACGAATATTCGCTGATTTCTCACTATCCGATGACGAAGACATGTACCTTACTGTCAGTCTACCCATTGAGTGGAAGTACCTTACGCCCGAAGAAGAAATAGAACTGGGTACTATACTTAATTCAAATTATTATTTCACTAGTAAGACAGATTTACATTATTAGAACCTGGTCAACAACGGTAGGTTTTTGAAAACTATTTATATGACTGATGTATAGTACATATCAATCTATATATATAAGAAGCTAACAAGGCTGTGTAGCAAATTAATTACACCTAATGAAGCAATTTAAACAAAAAACAACGCAAAGTTTAATTGTATAGTAAAAAAACCACCTTGAATATGTATGTAATACGTAAGGATTATTTTTGACCCGTTTTATCGATTTCAAGTTATACTGCCGTATTTTGTATAACCTACATTTATTTTTTATTGTAATAAATTATAATAACCGACAAACATAACTTTAAATCTTTATCCAAAATAGAGATCTCGTTGGGTTTGATAGCCGAAAAATATTTCGAAACCGTGAATCGTTGAGATATGCTACTTGCCTTCAGTTATTAACTGGTTTATGTTACAAAAAAATGCTCACATATAATTAGTTGATCGAAATTTATACGCACTAAGCGATTCGCTAGTACATTCTTGATCCGTACGGTCAAAGAATGGAACTCTCTACCAGCGTCTATGTTTCCCGAAAGCTATGACCTGGGGATCTTTAAGTCGCGAGTGAATAGGTTACTTCTAGGTAAACGGGCTCCATCTTAGACCGCATTTTCACTTATCATCAGGTGAAATAGCTGTCAAACGCCATCTATGTATAAAAAAAATCTTCAATCAACTATTTATTTTTCCTTAATATTAAACCTTTATTAAATACGACAATGTGGATATGTCTCACCGGTCACTCACAAGGCTTATCTGCGTAGGCTGTATTATATACTGAAGCTTTATAAGAAGGCGAAACGTGCTTATACGTGTTGGTTTCACCTCATCTGGGGAGTTTGATGGTAAAAAAAATATTTTATACTTTTGTTTTTTGATACCGTTACACGTTAGGTAACTTTAATAGCAACATTTAGCAGCTAGTAAGTTATTTAATTATTAAAAATGTTTTATTTCAGGTCCAGCGTGCTGGTTATGGGATTACTTAAGAAGGTCGGGTCAGGGAGGGTTTTTCCTTCCTCTAAGCGGAGGGGTGGATTCTACTAGTACAGCATGTATTGTTTTCTCAATGTGTACACAGATTTGTGATGCTGTTCAAAAGGGAGGTAAGTTCTGAATTAATTGTGATTCAACTGTTTTAAGTATTTTGTATCTAGTTATTTAGTTCAACTCTACCTATTTTGTATTTATTTATTTATTTATTTACTCTTTATTGTACACCACAATATGCAAGTACAAAATAATAATAACACAGATAACTTAAGAATGTGTGGTACAAGAGGTGGTCTTATGGCTAGTTAGCAATTTCTTCCAGACAACCCGAAATATGATTGAGTATTATTTATTTGAGAGATCGGGTCGATGGTGTAGTTATATTATAATAAACTTACATACAAATATCAACACATTAATACTTACAAGCAATACATATATACATTAGAATAATTTAAGAAACTAATAAATATAATAACAGTATCTCATAGCATTTACAGTCAATAACGCCATAAAAATAAAAAATAATAAAAATTTACTTATTTTTAAGTTATTGGATCTTAGTTTAGATATTATTTTTTACACCTGTGCTTATAATGTGTTATTACAACTGAAAGTCATTAAAATTTTTATTTAATTGAATTTGCTACTGATTACTTTCTATTAATCATTACTTTTAATTTATTGTAACAAAATTAAAAAACCAATAGCAAAGAAGATAATTGTGTTTGCTCGCAAACGAAAAAAAAAAACGACTTCAATTACATCGACGAGTAATACAACGTAGATCGACGAAAAAATAGTCAAGTAACTACGCGTTATCAAAGATTACTCAAAAAGTAGTTATCAGATCACAATAAAATTTATATGTGACCACATGACAAACATCAGCTTTCGATTAAATTAAAAATTATTAAAATCGGTACACCCAGTAAAAAGTTATTGCGGATTTTCAAGAGTTTCCCTCGATTTCTCTGGGATCCCATCATCAGATCCTGGTTTCCTTATCATGGTACTAAACTAGGGATATCTTCTTTCCAACAAAAAAAGAATTACCAAAATCGGTATATCCAGTAGAAAGTTATGCGGTATAATACAACGTAGGTCGACGAAAAAAGCGTCAAGTAAAACGCATTATTAGATATAACTCGAAAAGTAGTTGTTAGATCTCAAATAAATTTAAATGAGACCAATTGACACACACCACCTTTCGATTAAAAAAAAATGTCGATATCGGTCCACACGGTCAAAAGTTCTAATGTAACATACATAAAAAAAAATACAATAATATGTGCTGTGTGGCTACGGCACTAAAGAATTTAGCCACCCCCTCTCTTCCCGTGGGTGTCGTAAGAGGCGACTAAGAGATAACAAGGTTCCACAACCACCTTGGAACTTAAGAAGCCGACCGATGGCGGGATAACCATCCAACTGCTGGCTTTGAAATACACAGGCCGAAGACGGGCAGCAGCGTCTTCGGTGCGACAAAGCCAGTACTGCGGTCACCAACCCGCCTGCCCAGCGTGGTGACTATGGGCAAAACACATGAGTTCACGTTATTTTTGGCGTAAACTTGTGGAGGCCTATGTCCAGCAGTGGACTGTATAGGCTGTAATAATGATGAAAAAAAAATACAGTCGAATTGAGAACCTCCTCCTTTTTTGGAAGTCGGTTAAAAAAATGTTATAGTGAATTTATCTGTTGACAGAAAGCCAAGTTTTGTATGACGTGAGAAAAATTCTCTGTCAATCGGATTACACGCCGACCGATCCTATGGAGTTGTGTAACAGGTTACTGGTGACGTGTTACATGGCGTCAGAGAACTCTAGCCAAGAGACCAAGTTACGAGCCTCACAGGTAAAAATAATATGACGACTTTAAACCACGAATAAGCAACAATATAGGAAATATGTACAAAAGGCGGCCCTATCCCTAAAGAGCGATCTCTGGTACCTGGTATATTTATGGTATGGTACAGTTTTTATATGCATAAATATAACGAAAATAAAAAAAAAAACGCAAAAAATGCTTCAGCGTTTATTGAATTATTTACTGTCTCTTGAGTAAACATTTCAGGTACTGAATTATTTATTCAGATTTTAACATTACTTATGTAGGTTTTTTTATTTTTCTACAGTTACCTATATAAAATTTAAAAGAAAATATGTTAATAAAATTTCTAAGTTGTTATCATTAATAACATAACAACTTAGAAAGCAACATAATATGAAAATTATAAAAGAAATGTAAAGTATCAAACTACAACTAGCAGGCGTTGAGAACATTACCATGTCAACAAATCTAATGACCATCAAAACATATCGCGAGGGATTTCGTTGTATTTTGATGTACTCTACATCATTTAAATAATTGTTGAATAGAATGCAGACGTTGAGAATATTACCATGTCAACAAATCTAATGACCATCAAAACATATCGCGAGCGATTTCGTTGTGTTTTGATGTACTCTACATCATTTAAATAATTGTTGAATAGAATGCAGACGTTGAGAATATTACCATGTCAACAAATCTAATGACCATCAAAACATATCGCGAGCGATTTCGTTGTGTTTTGATGTACTCTACATCATTTAAATAATTGTTGAATAGAATGCAGACGTTGAGAATATTACCATGTCAACAAATCTAATGACCATCAAAACATATCGCGAGCGATTTCGTTGTGTTTTGATGTACTCTACATCATTTAAATAATTGTTGAATAGAATGCAGCCGTTGAGAATATTACCATGTCAACAAATCTAATGACCATCAAAACATATCGCGAGGGATTTCGTTGTATTTTGATGTACTCTACATCATTTAAATAATTGTTGAATAGAATGCAGACGTTGAGAATATTACCATGTCAACAAATCTAATGACCATCAAAACATATCGCGAGCGATTTCGTTGTGTTTTGATGTACTCTACATCATTTAAATAATTGTTGAATAGAATGCAGCCGTTGAGAATATTACCATGTCAACAAATCTAATGACCATCAAAACATATCGCGAGCGATTTCGTTGTGTTTTGATGTACTCTACATCATTTAAATAATTGTTGAATAGAATGCAGCCGTTGAGAATATTACCATGTCAACAAATCTAATGACCATCAAAACATATCGCGAGCGATTTCGTTGTGTTTTGATGTACTCTACATCATTTAAATAATTGTTGAATAGAATGCAGACGTTGAGAATATTACCATGTCAACAAATCTAATGACCATCAAAACATATCGCGAGCGATTTCGTTGTGTTTTGATGTACTCTACATCATTTAAATAATTGTTGAATAGAATGCAGCCGTTGAGAATATTACCATGTCAACAAATCTAATGACCATCAAAACATATCGCGAGCGATTTCGTTGTGTTTTGATGTACTCTACATCATTTAAATAATTGTTGAATAGAATGCAGCCGTTGAGAATATTACCATGTCAACAAATCTAATGACCATCAAAACATATCGCGAGCGATTTCGTTGTGTTTTGATGTACTCTACATCATTTAAATAATTGTTGAATAGAATGCAGCCGTTGAGAATATTACCATGTCAACAAATCTAATGACCATCAAAACATATCGCGAGCGATTTCGTTGTGTTTTGATGTACTCTACATCATTTAAATAATTGTTGAATAGAATAGTTTTACGAAAGAAAATCTTTACAAAAACCTTGTTCTTTCCAGCTTTCCAGTCAAATAGGTAGTTATCATTTTCCCATAGTGATTGATTCGGCTGTGAGTGCCGTTATTGGTATATTTACAACTGCGACTGGACTTGTTCCCAAGTTTAGAAGTAAGGGAGGCTGCCCTAGACAAAATCTTGCCTTGCAGAATATACAGGTAACAACATTTATACTAATATTGTAATTAATATTGAATTGAATTTTTTTTTTTGTGTTGGATAGTCCGTTTACCGAAAAAGGCTGTATAATAGTTTAGTACGTTTTTTTTTCTCAAATAACTGCGAGTGAAATTGCGGGGCATAGGTAATGAGTATATATGTCTAGAATAAGTCGTGAGATAGGATGGGCTAATCGGGGGTTATTACAATGTGGTTTGTTAGCATTGATAAGAGAGTCGTTTATTAAAATGCTAAATTTATTTCAAATTCTTAATTCCTTCCTTCATTTTTTATGTCATATAGGCTTTACCTACTCTTTGTTACTCTACATATATTTTAACGAAAAATTGTAAATATTTATGTACTACACGTGTACAGTTTAACCTCGTGTGCGCGAAAGTGACATGCGACTTCACAATTCGTAAATATCGACAAATCAGTCTCTCTCTCTCTCTCCCCCCCCCCTCTCCCTTTGTGTTTGACTACTCTTACGAGCGTTGCAGAGATCGATGTCCAAATTTTACTGTCCTAACTTTACTATTAAATAATTTGCACTATATTGTTTTGAGCCACATGTCAATTGTTAATTTTGAATTATGCTTCATTAATTTTTTTTTATCTATATAAATTAAGCATTTAAAAAATAAATGCTACTAGTGCGGACTTATACCGTAAACCTTTGATGAGAATCTACGTGTTCGATTTACTAAACTAACACAGCTCTATTACGGCACTGTGAACTGATACTCCATCAATATTATTAAAGCGAAAGTTTATGTAAGATTAATTAATTAATTAATTAATGTTTGTCGCTCTTTCGTAAAACAATTAGTAAAACAATTGATGTGATTATTTTTAAATATAATGTATTTTAGGCACGTCTTCGGATGGTTCTATCGTACCTGTTCGCTCAATTGATGCTGTGGGTGCGAGGGAGGCCAGGCGGTTTGCTTGTGTTGGGATCTTCTAATGTGGATGAAGCGTTAAGAGGGTATATGACCAAGTACGATTGTTCGAGTGCCGACATTAATCCTATTGGTGGAATATCTAAGACTGATTTAAAATCGTTTTTGCAATACGCTAAAAGCCGGTAAGAATTATATGTATTATTTTCTTTGTTATAATGCTAGTAATAAATTTACTAAAAATGAAACAATTACCTTTTGTTACTTAGTCTTTACTGCAACGTGTAATGCCTAAATATTTTTAGGCTGACTCTTGTACTCGTAACTGCATTAAAATATTACCTTATTTAGTCAGACCTACAGTATCGCAGGATTAATTTTACATCCACAAGTTCTAAAAATACTGTATTATTTTAATATAATATTAAGAAAACTAACACATAACTGGACGTGCTCTTAACTTATATTAATACCATTTGCTTGGAGTTTGAAATGTCTACTACCATACTATATCACAATGAAACCTCCTAAGTCTTTTGAAATTGTTTTCTAATGTTTACGCGAATTTTACTCATTTAATGAAACAACTTTTTTCGGATTTTATCGCGGTTTATTATTATCTTTTGATTCCCGACGTTTCGGATACTTTACAGCAACCATGGTCACGGGGGGACTCTCTTTTGAAATTCTTAAATATCTATAATCGCTAATCAGTAGTTTAGCAGCGCAGCAAATTCAGTTCTTAACCTTCTTAGAAACAAGGTCCATCGGGCATATTTTCCGGCTTTTACAATACAGTTATGGATTATCAAAATTGTTAATATTTCCAATATGTATTTTTGTTTCAGTTTCTTCTTGCCATCTCTGTCTGAAATATTACAAGCGGCACCCACAGCTGAATTAGAACCCCTAACCGACGGTCAGATTACACAAACAGACGAACAAGACATGGGTATGACGTATGCAGAATTGTCGGAATTCGGTCGCCTTAGGAAAACCTATCATTGTGGGCCGTTTAGTATGTTCCAGAAACTTGTACGCGAATGGAGCAATAAATGTTCTCCACACGAGGTACGTGAAGCATAAACTTTGTACCCCTTTTTAGGAAAATTGCGCGGACGGAGGAGTATGAAATTTCGCACACTTATAGTTTATATAGAGAAAGTACAGAATGCTAACATTTTTCTTATGACAAACAATATAGTCCATTACATAGTATAAAGTTGTAAATTGCACCGTGTGCTTGTTATATGTTACAAATGTTTCCTTTTTAAACGGGTTGTCTGTAAGAAATCACTATCAGTCATAAAGATCGCCTTTGCACTTTATTCAATGTGTTTTTTTCTCTTTTTTTAATGTTCTTGTAAGTGTGCAATAAAGTAAAAATAAAGTAAATTTTTTTTTATTATGCTTAAAAAATACAAAAAAATCAATAAAAAAAATATTACACACAATACCGTGTATTTGATACACACATGCATATATACTCTTTTATTTAAGGAATTCGAAATTCGAATTTCGACCACTGGGCGACCACTAGTAAATATAAATTATTATAATTATATTAAACAAAGTTGGATTTGTTCGAACACTTATAACTCGAGAACGGCTGGACCGATTTTCATGATTTTAATTTGTTGTATTTTTCTCCGTTCTGTATATAGCAGTGTGTATAGCAGAATAACAATTAAAAACATTGGAATCGAATATATAAAATTCTCGTGTCGCGGTGTTTGTAGTTAAACTCCTCCGAAACGGCTTGACCGATTCTCATGAAATTTTGTGTACATATTGAGTAGGTCTGAGAATCGAACAACATCTATTTTTTTATCCCCCTAAATGTTAAGGGTAGTCCACCCCTAATTTTTTTTTTAATTTTTAGATAAATTATTTATTTTTTATTTTATTATGATTTGGCGTTGAAAAATACAAAGAACCCTAAATTTTCACCATTCTACCAGCAACCCCTATTTTTAAATAGCCTTTAGCAGCAAGACAATGTTTGCCGAGTCAGCTAGTATTGACAAAAAAAAGAAAAAATCCAATACAAGATGTTCATGGGTTTCGTAACTGTCCCCTCAAATTAAAGAACGTATTTAAATAAAGGTTTCGAATCGACAAGATGTATCCACAATATTCGGATAGTGGCGTTATTTATGTCAGTAATATAAAAGGATTGACAAATATATTGATTGTCAAATATTTATGCGTGCGTTCAGAAAATTATTTTCTGTAAATAGCTTTTTTCCATATACTAATGATGCATTTTTAACAAAAAATAAACATATGACATTAATTAATCATTATATATTATATAGGTATTTTGGTTTTTCAGTATGAATATGATGAATCTATACTAATGTTTTAAAGCTAAAGCGTTTGAATTTTCAAATTTTTCAATAAAATCTCAAAAACTACTAGTTCGAATTGAGAAATTCTTTATTATTGAATGTCCATTTTAGGAGGAAGGCTATAACGATATTGTAGCAGTTTTTCATTCCCTGAAAACATGGATGAAACGACATTTTCTAAAAAGGAATCCTAGCTAGATCGATTTATCGCCCCAAATCGATCGATTATCGATTCAGATATACAATAATTGCTCGTTTAAAGGTATTAGATTTAATTCTGAAACCGTATTTAGGTGGCAGAGAAGGTGAAGCACTTCTTCCGCTGCTACGCCATCAACCGCCATAAGATGACGGTGCTGACGCCCAGCTACCACGCCGAGAGCTACAGTCCCGACGACAACCGCTTCGACCACCGCCCCTTCCTCTACCGCGTGCACTGGACGTGGCAGTTCCGCGCCATCGACGACGCCGTACGACACCATAACACTGACTCAGACTAGTTTTAGACTTCAGCCTGTAGTATCCCACTGCTGGGCATAGTCCTCTTTCCCCATGTAGAAGAAGGATCAGAGCTTAATTCACCACGCTGCTCCAATGCGGGTTGGCGAATATATTTCTTACTATGAGTAACGGTCGCTATCAGGTTTACACGTAACAACAGGAACCGATAGCTTAAAGTGCTCTCCTAGGCACGTTAGGGAGACCCACAAGGACTAACAACCAGACAGGAAATGAATTGAATGAATTTGTATAAACACAAATAACCACTCCGAGCGGGAATTGAACCCGCGACCATCGGTGTTTTGTCGCCGCCGACACGGTGCACGCACAATTACATCAGAGCGTTCGTCAGTTTTAGACATTAGCCACAAGAAGATCACAAAATCACTAAATAAAAAACAAAAAATATTTAGAAACAAAACATTGAATAAAGAAGACGGACAGTGCTATTTATTATTAAAAATATCAAATATCTTAGTAGTTTTTTTGTTGCTGTAATAATTATGTATTATTTGTTAATTGTTAAGCAGTAGGTAACATTCGTTAAAAAATTATTATGGTACGACGTAAGCCTTATAAAAGTTATCGTTTACCATAGCCATGGCAAAGAAAAGATAATAATAATTTACATAGTAAAGTTAGTTGTTTTGTGATTTTAAAAATAAAAAACGAATTATAACCGTCACTAAATGATAATTATGCAAATACATATATTTTTAATTTCAGGTGGCGCAAATGACTAAAGAGAAGCGAATATTACAAGGTGATTGTAACACAAAACAAGAGGCTTCCAACTCGAGCACAAATATGACAACACATTACAATATGCGACGAGACAGGAGGGGAGTACTTATTTAAATAAATGGAAACAATATGATTATTGACGGAGCGAAGACATTCATGATTACATTGATGATTCTGAAAAAAAATCGCGATAAATATTAAAATGACAATTGTATACACGAGTCTCGTATTTCTCTGTTGCATTATATTTAAGTATTTAAAGTCATTATTTTTTAATTGAAAGTGTAAAACATTTTAATTTTACCATAAAAAATTCTGCATCGAAGTACTCTCCAATGTCAGTTAAATGTACAATTTATTTGAGTTACAATCCTTGTACAAAATGACTTGACATCAGTCAAGCTGATAACGTACCTAAAACATGTTGAATTACAAATAGACACATAAGTAATTCTTTACAGATATATATTTTTTTTATAATATAGTCATTCAATACTTGACATGTTTCAGTCAAGAATATATTTTCTGACAAATGATAATAGATTTTATATGTCGAGAGAAAATAGTAATATTTTCAAAATTCGTAGTCTTAGCCGTACTTTGCTACGTCAATGAAATAAAATTTATTTTATAAAAGTTACTATAACTGTGTAATATTTAATATTGTAATATTAAGTAGTTGTAACATTAAGTACTGTAATGTATAGTTTATTGCATTGTTTTTTTTTTATTAAAAATGAGATTGGGTAAATAGGTGTACTTGTAAGTACATCTTAGGCGCTTTATCGAATTTAAAATATATATATTATTATGTTTATTTGTAATTGTTCCTAAAAATATTTTAGACTTAATAGCTTATATAGAATAGCTCAAATAGTGACTTATTTTATTATGAATTTACTGTTCAAATTGTTATATATTTATAAACCCGTACAAAATTATGAATATACAGAAATTGTAGCACAAATAATAATAATCAATATAAATATATAGTATGTATTTTATTAATATATAAACATAATTTGTTTAACGACTTTATTTTTTAAATAATTTATTTTAACTGAAGTGCTAGCTGTACTTTTACAATTTAAATAAAAAAGAAAAAATTTAAATGCTTGTGAGCGTTAGCCAATCCACTATAGACCTGAAAAAAAATTAAAAGATTTCAAGTCATCACATTCAAGATTTTGTTTAATTCAATAATGTTTTGCATTACATTATAATATTTAAATTTAAGTATTAAAATTTACATAAAAAAGTTTAGACTTATTAATTGTACTACTTACATTTTAATTTACGAGTAAAATCATCAAAATTAAATAAAAGAAAATGAATCACATTAAATTTAATCTTTTAAAAATATTATTACAATTATTTTAAATTTTTTTTATGTACGTTGTAAGAATTACCGAGAGAACCTAGTGGACTGCTTATCGCGTTCGAAGCTGCGCTCACTGCATTCGACACCGCGTCTTTACCTGGAATTTCAAATGCTGTGTTTGCTCGCTAACGAAAAAATCCGACTTCAACTTACATCGATAAGTAAAATAAAGTATTCATCAGATCTCGATTATATTTAAATTGGACAACACGACAAATACCTGTTTTTGATTAAAAAAGGAATCATCAAAAACGAAACACCAAGTAAAAAGTCACGTGTTACCGTAAAGAAATCAGTCGAATTGAGAACGGTATTATTATTACTTCTTAGCATATAGTTTCAAATATTGATTAAATATACTGCTCAAGTAAAAGTGCATAAGATTTTACCAAATAGTTTTTATTATCATTAATAGTAGGTTTAAGTTAGTTATTCCTACGTTTCAGCCTGTAATATCCCACTACTGGGCATAGGCCTCTTTCCCCATATAAGAGAAGAATCAGAGCTTAATCCACCACGCTGCTCCACTGCGGGTTGGCGGATATATTCCCTACCATGAGTAACGATCGCTATCAGGTGTACATGATAACCGGGACCGACGGCTTAACGTGCTCTTCGAGGCACGGTGGGGAGACCCACAAAGACTGCACAAACACCCAGACCACAGCAACCTGTATGGCCAATACAAATGTTTGTCATGTGCGGAAATCGAACCCGCAACCGCCAGCGCAACAGGTACAATCCATGGCTGTGACCGTTGCGTTAACGCGGCGTCAATATTCCAACGTTAGTGAATAAAACAAAAACAACTTACTTGGAATATCTTTTGGTATTTGTTTCATGAGATCTGTAGCGGCTGAAAAATATTTGTAATTTCATAATGTTTACTGTTTAGAATATACCACAATAATAATATGACGATAGTTGCTAGACCTTTTTAAAAAGCTCTGTGATGAAATATGATTTTCATGATACTCGTATCCGATATATTTTTTAATGATTGCTTTAAATTTCTTTCAAGATGGTGTATATTTTTTTTTGCTTTTGAACGTTATTTATAAATATTGATTTAGTTCACTTTCCTTAATCTCTATAAAAATCATTAACTTCAACTTACGCAAAACGTCCTTTGCTTTAGAAAGTACATCTGCTCCAGCGAGAGACGATGGTGATACTTCTGAAATAAATATAGTTTTTTTTTTAAAATATATTTGTATAATTTTCCATGTAAATTAATGTTGTATGCAAGTCTTATAAACTACTTACTGGACACTTTCAAAACGTTATTCATCATATTTTTGCCCATGTTGGCGACGTCGCTAAGATTAAAGATACCTAATCAAAAAAAAAAAAAAAAATTAACGATATATGAAACGATACATAAAAATTAATAATTTGATAAATCGCCAGGCACGGGTGAACCAGGGCCCTAGATAATGTAAACAAATGACATGACAGTTGACATATTTATTATATTTTGAACAAAAATTGTGGTTAAATTTAGTAGGTACTTACACAACAGTTTAAATAAAAAATTGATAAAATTTGCCCAAGCAGATATCACGGTGTTGCGGAATGTTGACATGAATGTACCTGGTTTTACAATATCGACAGGATTAATTGGACCTGAAAAGTTGTTGGTGTTACAAACAATAGACTGTCAGAGTTTAAAGTTAAAATTAGCATTATTTAAAATATTATTACTCGACTATTCATAATTTAAATTTGTTCAAATTTAGAAAGGCAGCAAAATGCGATAGCTTAGAGTCATTCGGGGCAACTGTGCGCACTTTTGCCTTTCATACGATACTGTGTCTTAAATATTAAAGCTAAAGAAATAAAAAGTTTATCCTTGAAAAGAGTATTTATTAATCTATAAATGGAAATTAAAAATTAAACAAATTTAAAGTAAATCTTTTTGCAATAAACGATTAAAGAGAAAAAATCGAAATGCGTTTACTTGACCCATATTTCGGGTGTGCATCATTTTGGGGTAAGTCAACGCATATGGGGTAAGTAAACACATTTTCAGTAAAATACAAAAAATATTATTTTGGGGACAATACTTTCTGGAAGATCCTATTATTAATTCAGTCTTCATTTTTAGTCACAAAGGTAATTTAGAGATCAATCATATTTATCTCAATCATAGAGTTAACTGTCACCATGCAAATAATTTGTGATGGGCCTCCGTCCAATAAATCATCACGGCATCTTTTCTGAGGGTAAATAAACGCTGGTGGGAGATATTGGCCAGTAACTCTCATGCAGCAGACTGCTGTCACGGGGACGCCTCTCTCTGCGGATACAACTGTAGCCACTACCTTTTTTTAACCAACTTATATATGTATATATAAAACTCTCCTATCCCTAATTTGGTACCATGATAAGGAAACCAGGATCTGATGATGGGATCCCAGAGAAATCGAGGGAAACTCTCGAATATCCGCATAACTTTTTACTGGGTGTACCGATTTTGATGATTTTTAATTTAATATGAAATATGTATTTTTCATACAATTGCTCTGTTTTTATAGAATCTATCAACTTGAACTTTATTAAACCCCATAGCTCGAGACAGACTGGTTACTTACCCACTGCGCACAGTTACCCCTGATTACTTTAACGTAAAATGTTATGTGTACGTACCTTGTCCATCTTTAATTAATTTTGAGATATCAGTAGCATTAGATGCTGGAGAAAAAACAGTTTTTCAATTATGTATAGGTGTTAGGGACATATATTTTGAAAGAGCATGGGAATAAATGACACGTGTCTTAAAAATAGTGTAAATATACGTGATTGTCATTAAAGTAACCTAGCTCACGTTGCAAAAGAAAATGTTTACTTTTAGAAGCACCAAGAGCAGCGTCTTTTACTTTTGGTGTTTCGTTAGCAGCGTCGGCTGCTATAAAATAATAATACAATTAAACGGGGCAATTTATTTACTGGGTTTAGCAGCAGTAAGGTTGTACTCGTTTAACGAAACGAAAAAGTTACAATTAACTTACCAGTATCGGCGGGGTGAGCGTTCTAAAAATGTAAGAAAAATTAATTTGTATCTTGTAATAAAAACTGGTCCTACAAACACATATTATAACAGATTTAACTTACTAAATGTGTCGTAGTCACAATGAAAATTAATAACACGATAAATTTCATATTTTACGTTGAGATCGATATATTTTCTGAAGCTGTTTTATTATACTAAAAAAGAAAATCGAATTGAGACACTTTATAAAGAAACAGCTACGTACATACTTTACTTTCGTAGATACACCTGAATAAATAAACGCACAAGTTCAATTTGTGCAAGTGTAAATAATATTCAAATCTTGTTTGAAATTTTCAATTTGATATTGCGTTTATTTGTGTATCATAATTTGGATTGGAATGGAATAGAGTAGAAAAAATAAGCACGAGAATTGTTGTCTACATATTTCATAGTAACGAGGTCATGTTTTCTGGGTGTTATAGATATAAGCAATAACAATAGAAAGATAATTTCGTCATTGTCATTTTCCAACAAATGAAAATTGGCGCCAACTTCATAAAAATATAACTACGTGCATATAAATTAACATATTAGATTCTTTTGGGATTACGAAAAAAAATTCAATCAAATCCATTCAACAGTTTTTATGTAATACGCAACCAGGATACAGATAGAAGAAAATAGCGTGTGTATCAGCTTTGACACGCAACTGGAGTTTAGGATTACCGTGATATTTTAAAACTAGAATGTTCTATTAAATGAATCACATTGGGATTAATTAAAATAATAAAACTCTACGATGTAGTAAATGCAGTATACCAAGTATACCAATACTGTTATAACTATTTCGTGTATAAACAGCTAAAAGCGCTGTAAAGCGTCACTCACAACGTCACTGCTCATCTTTGTTTCACAGACACTACATTTTTTTTTCATACCACGCGCCTTGTATCGTTTCTTAAGAAGTAAACTCCAAAAAAGTGGTTGTGTCAGCTACAACAAGCGATTGGACCTTGGCATTTAAAAAACGAATGTGTTTTAGACCACACGACAAGTAAATCTTCTGCATAATAGTCCGGCACTGTGTCTTAGATATACGAAACGTAACTTTATAAGAGAGAAAGAAAATATAGGCTCGCACTCCTCTCTCTTGCTCCGCTCACCTCGCCATATAACACTTTTCGTGACGCTCTCGTCACGCATTCACCAGCTTCCTCCCCAAGTCAAGGGTGTGTAACGAAATTTTACTTCAAAATATTTTGCACCACATGATATGATAAAAATTATTTATATCTACTTGAGTTTGACAAAAATAAATCGCGAAATGGTTGGCTGAAAAATTCATGTCCAACCTATATACATATATACTCGCCAACCTCCATTGAAACCAGATAAACCATGTCGTTGAAAATAACCAGTATCAATAAATACCAATTTATCTGTTTATACTCGTACGTGCCAGTTCAGTAGTTACATAATACATACATACATATATATAATCTCGTCTCTTTTCCGTAGGGGTAGGCAGAGACAGTGGGGTGCATAAAGTTTTTAGATAGGGTAGGCAGTCAAAAAAAATATGAACAGCCACTGTGCACTTACTTTCTCGCAACTTTTTCATTCAAAGCGAATTACTACTATTACGAAATTACTCTGTGGAATGTTGCGATTATGCGATCGTGTCAAAAATCATCATCATCACTTGATGATGATGCTGATTTTCGACATTAATTAATTAATTATAACATTAATAAATTAAAAATCATAATTATTGGTAAAAACGGTATCGAATTCAAGACAATTTGATTTGACAGGTTATTCTTAGCCTGTGCCTACTCTCATTGTTAAACCGACCAATGTTAAAAACAGAATACTTTGTTCGTATTGCATATGACGCGCGACATTATAAAATTGCAGGATTATATAATGTCCTACTGTCATTTCTAACATTTTGTTAGCTATTGTAGGCAGAAGTTTCATAAAAGGCCCGTCGTCGATTCGCGCAAAGCGCTGATATCGCATATATGACGGCGGGTATTTTAATTGAAGCGGATTTAAATTGAATTATGGCTTATGTCTTTTTTAAAAATATGTAATGTTCATGTTTTATATATTATTTTTAGTAATATGACAAGTTAGGCAGTGCCTTTCTGCCTATATGTAATGCACGCTACGGCGCAGAGACCACTTCTTTCCACTGGCCACTGGCACGATCCTTACACACTTCTTTCGCTTCGTCCACTTTCATTATTCCCTTCATACATGCTCTTTGGTTTAGGGTACTCTTGATCTATCCTTTTTTCAAGATGTCTCTTATTTGGTCTCGAAACGTTCGCCTTTTTTTAGCGTGGGGGAAATCCTTATGGACACCCTCCGGCGCGGGGGCCCCGGAGGGGATTCAGACTCTTACTGAATAAAAACCGCCACGTGTGTCCGCCTAGGCGCCTATGTGACGGTGTCGCGGGAACGCTGTAGCATGCTTCCGCAAACCCCACCGGCACTTGCCCTTGCGGGCCCACCGCGGTGCAAAGCGCCTCGGAAGGCGCGCTCGAACACGAAGCGCCCTCCCCGACTTGGGACCATACAATGCGGACGACGAATTCCCCGACCCATCGCCCGCTTGGCTACCGCGGGTGAGGAGAAAACCCCCCGCCCGCCCACCGTGCCCTACGGCACCGTGCCCCAAGGACGCCACCTCCTCGCGCCGCCCCGGTACCCCAGGCCTAGCCCGGGCGCACCAGGCCTAGCCCGGGGCGGACAGCGCCAACCGGAGTCGACAAAGCCCAGGGTGGCCCCGGCCCCCCACACACGGGCTGACCGCGGCCTCGGCGCGAGTGCGCGCTTTCGCACGCCTTAGGGCGGGTGAGCGAACCCCACCCACCCCGTCCTCCACGTGGGGGAAGGAAGAACCGACCCCCACGTTACCGCGCCGTCTCAGTAAAAGAAAAATTTATACTGTCGTTTGTTACACAATTTATTCTTTTAACTCATCGGTGAATATTTAAATAAAAATATATTTTTTTCAATTTTGAATTTAATATAGCCTGGCAAGGATAATTTCAGCCAACTCTCGCGATTTATTTTTTAATATACCAAAGTTAATATAAAATAATTTTCATCTATTAAATAGATGGTTGAAGTTCGTTTCTAGTTCGGATCTCCTACATACAACAATAAGTAAGTAGGTACGGTACATATTTATAATAATGTTTGCAGACAAACGAAAAAAAAAGCCGACTTCAATTACATCGACAAGTAATACAACGTAGATCGACGAAAAAATAGTCAAGTAACTACGCGTTATCAAAGATTACTCAAAAAGTACAGTTACATGATAAACATCAGCTTTTGATTAAATTAAAAATTATCAAAATCGGTACACCCAGTAAAAAGTTGTGCGGATTTTCGAGAGTTTCCCTCGATTTCTCTGGGATCCAATCATCAAATCCTGGTTTCCTTATCATGGTACAAAACTAGGGATATCTCCTTTTCAACAAAAAAAAAGAATTATCAAAATCGGTACATCCAGTAAAAAGTTATGTGGTATAATACAACGTAGGTCGACGAAAAAAGCGTCAAGTAAAAACGCATTATTAGATATAACTCGAAAAGTAGTTGTTAGATCTCAAATAAATTTAAATGGGACCAATTGACACACACCACCTTTCGATTAAAAAAAATTGTCGAAATCGGTCCACACGGTTAAAAGTTAAAAAAAAAATACAGTCGAATTGAGAACCTCCTCCTTTTTTGGAAGTCGGTTAAAAATACTAGAAAGAAATATGTAGAGACTAAGAAAATTAAGACTCAAAATTTTTTGTTTACCTATTGTAAAATAAAAATTAATCACAAAAACATTTGCGTTATACGTTCCAATGTGTTCCATAGCTTATTGCCATCTTGTAGGTAATGACATAATGCGTTCCTGTAGAAACTTTTGGATTTTTGTTAATATTACCCAAATAATTCTGAAGAGATTGAAACAGACGACTATCTGAGAGTGCATAGTCAGGACTATATGGCTCATGCATAACATTTCCCAATCAAACTCACTCAATTTTTTGATGAGAATTTTTGAAAAGAGCGATGCTATCGTATTATTTCACAATGACCGGGAAAATCGAGTGTAACTGTTATTCATATTGAGCTTCGAAGTATACGCACCATTTTATATTTAAACAAATTAATATGTAAGGAAAAGTTTATGAGAAATCATCCTTAGTTAGAATTATTACTAAAAAGGCATTTCAAGCAAACAATGTTTATTTTGTGTATTATAATATTTTAGTGCTAGGTTAACATAGTAGTTTTATTTAGTGATTAGTATGACAAGATAAATAGTGCAGGAGAAATTTAAAATTGAACCAATTCGTATTGTATACTAGCTGTACCCGCGATTTCGTACGCGTGTAATTTAATAAAAAAGTTAGTTTAGTTCTCAGAGTTATAAAATAAATAAATTTTTAAAATAAGAGTAGCCTAAGTTACTCCTTATTTTATCAGCTATCTGTCAGTGAAAGTCCAGTCAAAATCGGTCCAGCCGTTTCAGCCGATTAGCCGGATTAACAAACAGACAGACAGACAGACAGGTGTTTGTAGTTAAACTCCTCCGAAACGGCTTGACCGATTCTCATGAAATTTTGTGTGCATATTGGATAGGTCTGAGAATCGAACAACATCTATTTTTCATACCCCAAGCTATAAGGGGGGAGGATTAAGGGGTTTAATAACATATATGACAAAACAACGTTTGCGGGATCAGCTAATAGATGTATAAAATTTTATAGAAAATGTAAAATGTTATTATTTTCAGTTATATTATAAGCTACTGTTGTATCTTTCACACCTTCCAATGCTATCTGTAATTGCATTGTGATATAAACTGTAAGGGCTGCCGCGAGTCTAAGAAACATTCCTGAGTTGGTTTCGATCATGCCATAGATTGTACCGAAGTAGTTTCTCGTGATTAAAGTCTTAAGAATACTATCAGCGATTTGTATAATGTTTGCTGTAAAAAAAAAGTAAAATCTATGTTAAAAGAACCATGAAATCAGCTAAATCGATTAGGCTCGAATAAGGCTTGTTATACCTTTCGTAATAATTCGAATAGGTACGTCAGATATTCTTGAAAATAGAAAAAAATGTCTAATGTAAAACAAAATTTGGTAGATAAGAGAAAAGTTCATCATTACAGCCTATACAGTCCACTGCTGGACATAGGCCTCCACAAGTTTACGCCAAAAATAACGTGAACTCGTGTGTTTTGCCCATAGTCACCACGCTGGGCAGGCGGGTTGGTGACCGCAGTACTGGCTTTGTCGCACCGAAGACGCTGCTGCCCGTCTTCGGCCTGTGTATTTCAAAGCCAGCAGTTGGATGGTTATCCCGCCATCGGTCTGCTTCTTAAGTTCCACGGTGGTTGTGGAACCTTGTTATCCCTTAGTCGCCTCTTACGACACCCACGGGAAGAGAGGGGGTGGCTAAATTCTTTAGTGCCGTAGCCACACAGCACAAGAGAAAAGTTAGTTTAATTTATTAAAAAAAAAAAATATTAAATTAAATAACTCTAAAATTGCTTTGCTAGTACACGTTGAGAACTTACGTGGAATCGAATCTTTTAATAGTATATATGTACATATTAGTTTACTTCTTTCTGTCTCGTCGTATAAAAAGTCTAGCTCGATAAACGCACACACAGAAAATATCCAGGAACCGGTTACCCAAACTGTTGCAAAAATAGTTTTAATATGATCAGGCTAAAAGAAGAATTTTTATTTAAGAAATGATTTCGAAATAATTAACTAGGTATTTTCTAAACTAAAATTTCATAAAAATTATTGAATTTTTTTTAGACGCCATTCATTTAATAGGTGACCTCGGGTTTCTTTTTTGCTTCATTTATAGCCTCATAATTCATGGAGTAGGTAAAAACTCACGTATACGCAAACAATAACACGATCTCATATACTAAGTATGACCGAAAATTTTATAATATTTTATGTGAATAATATTATTAATAATAATATTTTATGATAAATAGAATGTTATTAGATATTTAAGTATTTTTAATTATAACATAATTGACTATATTTGATTGTAAGATCATTATCCAAGATAGTTGTCCAAACCACATATAGATTTTATAGAATTTTTATTTAAGCTAATAATTATGCTTATATAAAAGAATATGAAACTTTCTCCTTTTTAAAGTAAGATACAAAATAAATAAGCAATTTCGCAATTGGGTTTAAATTTCCATTTCAGGGTTCCGTACCCCAAAAGAGAAAACGAAACCCTTATTATATTGTTCTCCGTCTGTCTGTCAAGACCCTTTTATCAGGAATGCGTGGAGGTATCAGCTGAAATTCATATCAAATACCTAGATCTAAGGGTCTATTGTCCCTTAGTGCTGTGAAAAAATCAAATTTCTAAGCCAACGCAATCAAAAGATATAGCCGTTTACGCTGCAAATTTTTGACACTCGCAAGGAAATCAAAACTTCCCGTGAACTTAGAATCTTGAAAGCATAAATTTTTAGTTACATGATGTAGTTAAAAATATTGTTAATAGTGTTGTTTGTACGAAACCCTCGTTGCGTGAGTCCGATTCGCACTTGGCCGGTTTTTATTTTAAGACAAATTTATATTAGACAGGTAATTGATTCATAAATATAATTTATGTTAAAATAAATTGACTCAATAACTTTTTTAACTTGAATTTTCAAATGTCAAAAGCTAATATTAAGATCCTTTATATATAAATAAAAGTCATACCACTTACCGTTATTAAATACTCAATAAATGCTTGTACAGCTGAAAATGTCATTACAATCAGTGTTATAATACTGGTGAGAATCTGAAAAATATATATATTAAATACATATTAAAAGCTTAAGTATTACAACTGAAACATAAATTAAATTACTACTAAGTACTATTATTACATCTTAACCTAGTTCAGCGATATTACCCGTGTTGAGTTTTAGTTTAGTTTCTTGTAAAAAAAAGCTATTCGTGGCATTTACGATCTTGGAGCTCGAGTCTCCCTACGGGATGTTTTCCAAAAAGTAGACATATTAACAGTTGCGTCGCAGTATATTTATAACAATATTATGTATATTCACCAAAATATTCATTGTTTTGAAATAAATAGTAATAATCACATTGTAAACACGAGAAGGAATAACAAAATTGTAACTCCAAGTTTCCGACTGCGCAAAGTAAACGTTTCCTTTCTGGGTCATGGTATTCGCATGTATAATAAAATCCCACAAACGATTTTGGAATTGTCTCAACATAAATTTAAAGTTTTTATAAAAAAATAATAATAGATTATTACTCGGTGCAGGATTACATAATTGATAAAGATGTGTGGACTTAGTGACGCTGCATTTTATGCAATATGTTACTAATTTTGTACTAAAACACAGTTTATATATTATTTTTCAAAAGAGTAACTGCGGAATTTTTTTGTCGATTCTTCTCTGCAGAATCTACATTCCAAATCGGTGGTAGCTCTACTTCTACAAATATAATAATTTATTTTTGAGGTTTTGATTTGTAAAATGACGATTCGAAGGTGCTCTTGGAGCCTATTTGAATAAAGCTGTTTTTGATTTTGATTTTGATTTTGATTTTCATTTAATACAGATCAAATAATTATGTTTGCTCACAAACGAAAAAAACCAACAATTACATCGACAAGTAATACAACGTAAGTAGACGGAAAAAATTAACTAACGCAATAGTCGTCACTACGATTTTCGAGGATTTCTCTCGATTTCTCTGGGATCCCATTATCAGATCCTGGTTTCCTTATCATGATACCGCACTTGGGATATCCCATTTCCAACAAAAGAAGAATTATCAAAATCGGTCCATAAACGACGAAGTTAACCTCGAACCTACATATATACGGTCGAATTGAGTAGCCTCCTCCTTTTTTGAAGTCGGTTAAAAAGCAAGGTTACTCCGTGAGTTGTAGTGAACCTACAATAATAATTTAAGTTTTTATCTTTCAATTCTAATAGTATTCTATTTTCAAAATACTTACAGTAAGCCGACAATATTTTTCAAGGATACGTAGCTGGAGATAAATAATCTTATACGTTTCTGTAAAATCTAGGCACTCAGCTCGATTATGAAATTTGACCAAATCGTCATATTCATTTTTCCAGAAAAATCCATCAAATAATATGTATTTCGGAAAATACGTAGGATTTAATTTTGCTAATTTTATTAGCGTTACATTAAGATATCGCACTCTCATTGAAAGAAATAACATTGTCGAGGCGAAGAAACAATAATTGTAAAAAAGAAAGTTAAATCCAAAAAACATTATTACGGCAAATTTCATTGACCAATCTGATGTCCACATAACACAATAAATTATAATCAAAGCAGCTTGAATAATCCCCACTATTACGCTGACAATAACATATTGTTTTGCAGGAATATCTCTCATAAATTTTGTTTCTGCACCCCCTAGGATAACATCGATGTCGATTAAATTGTTGAACAAAATCTCTCCATATGTCCAATGTATCCGTGAGTTGTTGATTAACATCGAGTCTTGCACGGCTATTGTTACTAGTATGATCAACCTTTCAGTTGTTATTGCGAGCGACTCATTTGAATTACTGTAAGTATATAGTGCAGATAAATGCCAGATAAACAAAAATGATACTAAACACCATTTCGGTGTTATGTTTTTAGAAACAATTTTTCCATTTTGTATATAGAATGGCATAAATCCTAATATTTTCAAAGGCCATAAAATGTGAAAGCGATTAATTTTTGCCTCGTATTCCTTTAGGAACTCTTTTCTTTGTCGCTCCATAGTACTGTCTAAAACCGTTTATTAACCGGTAATACACGTTTAAGGCATTATATTTTTTCATCGATCACGAAAATTAAATTTTGATGTTAAGATAGCTACGATATTTGTATAATGTTTTTAATCCCTTGTGGGCTTAATGGTGCGGTTAAGTAGAAAATGATGTCGCAAGCGAGTACAAACGAGCTGTACTTTGAAACAAAAAAATATATTTTTTTGTCTTTCAAATAACACGTCATTTATGACGTATTGAGTCAAAATATATTATATTATTATCGTTATTGAAGATAGTTAATTATATATTTTTTTAAACTATTAAGAGTGTCAAACAAGTGGTGGACCGTAGTCCACCTTATGGTAAGCATACAACGTAGCCTATGGATGCTAGCAACTCTAAGAGAATTGTAAGCGCATCGCCGACCTAGCCACCGACCTGACCAGGAGATCTGGCTACCTTTCAGCAGTACAATACTACTTATGAGCAGTATTATTGAATTGTAATCTTCTGTAAAGATTGAGGTAGGGCATAGCAGGATATATCCTGCTCCAAATAGGAGCAGCCCGACTGGGAAAGTTTTTTTTTTACGTGGGGTTTTTTTTACCTGAGGGTTATGTCTCCTACTAACAAAAAACCACCACAGGTCGAATCGTGACAAGTTATCACAGCACGTCTATCTAAATATCTTATAATATACACAGTGTCGTCTGTTCCTACGGAAAGCTATCTATTAATTTCTTTTTAATAAACACTTATAATTTATGTTGAGGCATTTGCAAAATTATTAGTGGGATTATACATGCCGTTGAGTGAGTCGTTTTCCTTGCGCAGTCGGAAGCTTGGACAATAGCCGACTTATATAGCTAAAAATGCTTTTTGTGATAAATAATATTTATCAAAAATTATATTAAGTATATTATACAATTACATACATACATACATACTACTACATACACACTATCACCGTCATAGAAACAAAACATATAGAAATGAATACAAATATTACACGCAGACTAAGGTGGGAATAGAACCCGCAACTCCCGTAGCAGACAACAGGGCCACTACAAACTACGCCAAAGGGCTTGTCAAGTTAAACCAATCTAAAATTTTATGAAAAACTTACCTTTCATATTTTTTACACGCTGACGTAATTTTGTAACCGCCCTTTCGTAAAAACTCTTCACTACCAAGTAATAATACTATACCACGTATAAACTATACGTTAAATAAATAGCATCAGGTAGAATTTTTGTCAAAGAAAAATAGTCGAACGATTTGAAAATAGAAGAAAACTACGAAGATTTTTTACTACAAAGAAAGTTTACTTCTTACCATTAAATATTATATATAAAGACTACAGATAACGAATAAAAGTTAAAGTGCATATCCAGATTATCATTAAATATCTAATCCCTATTTTCCCAAACTCTAAAAATGAAATCTGAATCTAATTTTTAGATGTTTATAAACAGCCTAGACGAAATCGTCCTTAACTTATTTATAATTTGAAGTGAAAGGGACACAGGATATGCTATAATTATGAAAACCATTTGTTGATTGATACAAAACTTTCATTATCTATATCGTTTAACAACCGGGCCGCGACTTCGTCCGCGTGGAATTAAAAAAAAAGTTATTGTTCAGTTCGCAGATTTATAAAATAAATAAATTTCTAAAATAAAAGTACCCCTTAATTACTCCTTATAATATCAACTATCTGCCAGTGAAAGTCCCGTCAAAATCGGTCCAGAAACAGATAGACAGACAGACAGAAATTGTAAAAAATGTTATTTTGGTATATTTACAGTGTAGTATCCATATGCATTTACTAAAAAGCGTTATTTTTTATATTACAAACACACTCTAATTTTATTTATATGTATAGATTAAAGGTCAGAAAAAAATAATTGATACTATTAGAACTCATACGACTAATGAAACTTGAATAGCCGTTTGAATGTTGAGAATACTATTTTGTTCTTTATTTAATTTTTAATTCTATTGCAAGTTTGTTTCTAAGACATTATGCACCTGTTTCACATTTCTTACCCTACTTAAAGAGAAGGAATTAAGTTCTGTCGTCTCAGTGAATGATCCTAGGCTTCCCTGACAACTATTGTATTCGTTTGTTCAGTGAACGTATACATACCCGCTAGCTGAGGCCGGAGGCCAATTCTAAGATATCAGTAGTTAAAGTAGTAATTAAAATTATTAAGTTATAACCAATAACTATACAAAATATTTGAGCAATTCCTTATAAGAGTGCCAACTATTTGATATTGTTTTAGCAAAATTATACATGAAAATATTTTTGTGGGATAAGATACTTTTGTCAATTTATAGGTAGTTTGTTTATTTATTCGCTAAAATTGTCGGTGAACGACAATCAATTAAACATCTGTCTCTTTAAAATTGAATTTGTATCTATGAAAAACAAAAATGTCCAAATTCCGAAAAACTAGTAATTTCTTAAAGCATGTTCAGAGTAGCACAGTGAACGATGGAGATATTCCAATTGTAGCTTCTTAAACTTAACAGTCTCCGATTTTCGAAATCAACTCAAGTGGCTCCCTGTCTGCTTTCGCAGGAATACTCACCTCCTTTCTTTACTTTATTCTGTACTTTTTCATCCAGATACTCCCCTTTATCTAAAAAATCGCTTTGACTTTCTCTGTGACACTCATGAGCGTTCCCTCAGGTCATCTTCAACCTTAACACTCAAAACTCCTTCCCATTCATTCCTTTTATTCAAACTCCTTTTCTGTTAAAGCTGAACAACTTTGGAACTCTCTTCCTCTATCCTCCTATAAGAAAAGCTCAATTTCTTTCTTGTTTTAAAAAATGTCTAAAGGCGCATTTTTTTGTCACTTAATACGACATGTCATATGCCCAAAGGTTGTCTGGAAGAAATCGCTCTTAGCGATAAGACCGCCTTTGTACATCTTTCTTTGCATGTATCACTTTTTTTGTAATGTTTCTTTATGGTGTACAATAAAGAATATTTATTATTATTATTATTGTTCAACTACTTTTTATTTTAGTTTGCAATTATTGAAAATTCTGCGAGACAGTAGTGTCCCAGAAGGAGAATGACGAGCGCCGCCGAGGCCTCCTGCAGGCGATGTACGGGGGTGCGTAGGTGGCGCTACTTAATGCGCCTCCAGTAACGCCCCTGTGCCCATGTCGGGCCAGGATTGGAACGCGGTCCTGCTAGACACGGCGTCGTCGGGGTTGTGCAGAGGTGAGCCGGACAGTCCCCATGGAGAAGTCTGGCCTTTTCGCCGAAGCCAGCCAGTCGCTGGAGGGATCCTGTTGCCTGCAGATTCGGGACCCTCCAATTAAAGCGGCTGAAGGCTCCCCGCAGGGGTTTTGGTCGGTATTGCACCACCGAGTGCTGAAGCCGACATACGGTCTAGGAATGCCTACCCGGGCATTCTGGATATCACCCGTAAATGGGTTCCCCTGCGATAGCAAAAAAAAAAGGTTTTGTAGATAATACCAGGACATTAGCAATTGCGATATCGTTTTCGATGTCTACCAGCCACCAGGTGTTTTATTTACGCAAAACTAATAAATCTATAGTGTGCCTAAACTACTGTACCCACTTGACGAATTTTTGAATACAACTTATAAACGGTATGTAGTTTATGTGGTTTAATTTAATGCCTTTTGTTTATATCCTGTATATCAATCAATTAAAGCATTGAAGTTCAAACAAATTTATCTAAATGGAAATTTTATTGGATGAAACCGAAAGAAAAAAAAAATAGAAAAACTTTACTGCCATAGAGTTCGATAAAATCAAATTGAAAACGAGAGCCAGTGCTTGCACGAAAACAGTGTGATAATTGAAAATAAAACAGAAAATAAATTTTTTAATCTGTATATATTGCTTAATAGTACAGAATAACAAGGGAGTTTCCAAAAAATATGAAACTAGAACTTGATATTGAACTCCAAATGCTAATAAATGCAAAATAACTGTAGTTATAATACCAAGGCATTGCGCTATCACAATATTATGGAACAAATGAACATGATCACATGATAAGCCGATACATTCAATAAACGTTCAGATCTATCAATTTCGATCGAATTGTAAAAATATTATAACAATTTTAACTCTTTTTAAAATCTCATATACACTAATTAGGTACTATATTATTTAGATAAAATTAATTTTACTAAATTTACTTCTACTAACTAATTTAGACATATTTACAATTTGTCATTTTACCCACTAGATTCGCTGTGAAAGCGCAAAATAATAAACAAAATTGAGCATAATAGAATTAGATAAAATGTTTCCTTTTAGAATAAAAGCTGTTCACAATATTTATCTCGAAGTTTAGGTATGCAATAACAATTTACGCACATAATAACTTAAAAATTACACAATTGGATAATTCCCGCACACACTCACAGCACAGACAAATTCCAAACATTACATAGTTTAAATTATATAAATATATCTAAAAATGCAGTTCAACTTGGTACGACTTTTGGTTGTGACTCCTGAGACGCTGTCACAAATTTAAAAAAAAATATACCATTATAAGTACCAACAAGGAAAAATATAACATTAAGTACATAACACTTAAAACTTGTGACATTAATATTTTGTGTTATAGTTTTGAGAGACGATTAGAAGCTAATATCACTAAACGAGGAAGAGATTCCTTATTTCTTATATTGAGTTATTTCAAAACCTTATAGTCCGGTCAAATTAAACCAGAAAAAAAGAGTAAAACTACATAATTTAAAACTAGCTGAAAATTGGTGAAATCGTTCAAAATATAATTATAAATAAAATTTTAAAGTTCCCCATCTTTCCCCTGTATGGAAGGTCAAAGGTAAAAAAAATGAGTTTTTCGCAATTTTCAGCAAAACGGTAGCTTTATCATAAAAATACTTCAGATAAAAATTGTAGAGCATGAAATTATCTTTAAATAAATACTTTTTTCCTATGAGCCACCGTTTCTGAGATATTTCATATCATAGATTCAAAAATTTGTAAAAGTCGTAATCGTCATAATATTAGCTTTTATTTTATTTTTATTTATTTTTTTAACTAACTGATTTCAATTTCGATTTTGATTTTTGTTTTTAGTCTTGATTTTAGTTTTGATTTTTGATAGGGTGATAATTTGTGATAATTTAATATATTGTAATTTTTTAATTTTAATTTAAACTGAATGTCATTATTTTTATCCTTTTAATTGATTGAATTTTGATTTTAGTTTTAATTTTAATTTTTTTTTTAATTTTAATATTGATTGGATTTTAGTATTGATTTTGTCTTTAATTTTAACTATTGTAATTTTGATTTTTAGTATTTTTTTTTAATTTATATAAATTTTAATTATTGTAATATTAAACATTTTTGAATATCATATCAAAAATTTACCGCTCCAGCGGGATTCGAACCCGCGTCTCCGACTGACCGTGTCGGCGCTCTAGCCAATTAAGCTATGGAACGATATACCCGCTAGAGCGAAATTTATGATATGATGATTTTTATTTTCGGTTTAAGCGCCGACACGGTCAGTCGGAGACGCGGGTTCGAATCCCGCTGGAGCGGTCAATTTTTGATATGATATTCAAAAATGTTTAGAATTCCTAATGTGTGGGTAACACAAAAATAAAATCGTACATATTATTGTAATATTGATTGAATTTTAGTATTGAATTTGGTGATGATTTTAATTTTGGGTTTGATTGCATTTTAGTATATTCATTTTGATTTTAGTGTGATTTTGATTTGGTATAATTTGTTTTGTCACAATTGTTAAAACTAACATAGTTTAGGAAAAACATGTAACTAACAAAAATATGGACATATCTGAATTAAATTATTATTATTATTAATATGCAGTCATCTTTTCCGGGAATATTATCAAGTTCAAGTGTGGCTTGGTTATCAGCTAGATCCTACAAACTGGGGTTGGAAGTTGGTCAACAATACATTAGAACCAGTTCAAACCTTCCACACCAGTTCAAAAAGGGATGCAGTGCAGTATGGTTGCAAGAAAGTTGCATTGTTTTGTACAAATTGTCAAGGCCGGTCATGCTCTAATGTTGAATCACCAACAGTGAAGGATTCGTTTGATTCCAACGAAGTGACATGCGATACATTGCTATTGATGCAATTTACTTGCACCCAGAATGAAGATCAAGAAAAAGAACAAGAAGCTGAAGATCGAGAAGAAGAATAAGAAGAAGAATTTGAAGGCTACGAATCAGACGAATTTGTGGTGTCATGGGACACCATGGACATCGGATAGTATAGAAGCAACACAATTTGAAAAAAAAAATGTTGATTTTTTTATAATATTTTCTAATTCGATTTTTTTTTTAAATTTTGTTACAAATACCGTAAAATAAAATAAATCAAACAAAATAATAATAATAATAATTCAAACTATAAAGTAAAATAAAAAAGTGTCTATTTATTTTTGTCGACAGTATAAAATTACATAAATAATTTAAAAAAAAGTTTCCTAGTAATATTTTAGTTTTACAAACGTCATATTATACAGTCGTGTGACTCATATTAGGTCACTTCCGTTATATATTTCTCTAACGGTTTTAGTATCACATTTTTTTTCAATTCGCTCGCCTAGCCAAATGTCAAGCCTGCCGTAAGGAACTTCGTTCCAATAAACTTCACTATTTTGTTTTAATTTACATCGCTTTTATCTTTTCCAATCTTTGGTAATTTTCGTTATTTTGCAATAGTTTCAAATTAAACATGATCATAACTGACCCGTGGAATAGGCCTACTGGGGAAACCACGTTAAAAAAAATCGCGCTAAGTACGCTACCTCATAGGTGGCGTGGAATCGTGTGCATATTATGACAATTACAACTTTTACAAATTTTTGAATCGTTAAATCTCAGAAACGGTGGCTCGTAGGAAAAAAAGTATTGCTTGTTGTTAATTTATGTAGCTTCGAATGTCTACATTGACCGGACTATTATTGGCATTGATTTAATTATTATTATTTATGATTTGGACAAAAACTGTCATCCGAATCATAAAGGTTTCGTTTCAAGTCAGCGAAAATATTAAGACATATTTAGCACCGTACTCGCCCAGCCAATCTTGTCAAATTAACGCTGGTTTGAAATGAACCTAACAATATAATTTCGATAACATTACAAATATTCGTCAACTTATAATTAATCGTTATTAATTATATTATGTCTAAACTTAAAATAAATCCCGTACCATCACCCATGATTGCACATAATACCCGATACTTTGATTTTAAATTGCAGTCGCGCCTTTTTGTAAGGCCAGTGGATTTCCGTGACTGTTAGTTAACAAAAGATATTTTGGAGCGGAACACACGATAACGATGTTGTTCTTTATGTTGAACCTAAATCGCAGAGGAGTTACAAATTCAGTTAATACCTACATTAAGTTTGGAAGACAGAAGATAAATATTATAAATAACTGGCGTGAATTAATTCCACTCGCACTGGGATTTCAAATCCGTTTGAATTTGTTGTTTTTTTTTTAATGTAAGGACGGAATAAATTATTTCATTGTTTATTATTTGTACCGAAAGAATAAAAACACAAAGTTTCTTTTTCAAACCAGTACAAAATTGCTTTTATTTATTAGGAATTTTTTAATTGTGAACTGGCATAGGCAATTGGCCCAGTAGTTGATTGGCGAAAGATGCATTTGTAAATTTGAAATGCCGCTTGTCGTAAAATTTTAGCAGCGCAGGAGAATAAGGATGTTGCTTTTTTAGATGCATGTAATGTTCTTCAGGTTCTGATGTTGTGTGACCGCATTCTTCACATACGTACATCTGGGAAATAATAGAAACATTTTACATTAAATTTTATTCTAACGTCTTCAATCATCAATATCATCACTTTTAAAAGTAAATGAATAAAATCGTAGTTATAATAAGATAAATAACATTAAACTAAAAAACCATAAGTACATATATATATAATATAATAACTAAAAAATATTATTAAAAGGAGTCCCTTTAGGCAAGGTTCCGAAGAAGACTAATTCTTTGTCCGAAGTAGCTGCCAGCTCTTCGGTCTCCTGTGACGTCGAATAACCTTTTTGCTATTTTCTTAAAAAGCCTTTTAGCGAAAGTAAAGTATTGCAATGAAATTATAATCTTTAGTGAAATATATTCTGTTAAATTTAATTAAAATCTAAAAGTAGTTCCTAAATAAAGATTATAATAAATTATAATTTTTATTTATTATTATTACGTAATAAAAATTAAATTACCTTAGTTCTTCTTTCTTTATATGCATAGGTATGCTGAACACCGTGCACTTTCAAGCAATGAGACTCTAAAGAACATCTTTGGGTAAAAGATTTTTCACACAAATTGCATTTATAGGGTCGGACTCCTGTGTGTGTTCTGGTGTGTCTTTTTAGGTCAAAGGTGTCATTAAAACCTTTGCCACAAAAAGTGCAAAGATATCGTTTAACATCAGAATGACATTTCATATGTCTATTTAAAAGTCTTTGAAGACTGAAGTTCTTTGAGCATACTCTGCAAACAAATTTAGTAGGGTCATCTTCACTGACTAAAACTTGCTTATTTTTTTCCTCTTCTCTTTGTCTTGCATTTGCCTCAGTAGCTAAAGGATTTTTAACACCATGTCCACCGTTTATAAATTCTAATGGAAGTTCAGCTGGCAGTCCTAACTGTAACAAAACATTATAATATTATATACTTATTTATAATAAGGACAGCCATTTTGAAAATAGGAGTCAAAATATTTTCATGTGATAAGCTGAGCTTAATCAATTATAGCTGTCCTCTATAACATTTTTAAAGAAAATTTTATGTGACATATGGAAGAAATGAAATTGCATTAGGTAGAAGCAAAAGTTGATTCAGGCTCAGCGTTATATGTTAACGACATTAAATTTTGTCTTCAATGTCAACAATGATCAAAAAAATTTAATCTTATTTCATAACATTAAAGACAAATTGAATTGAAGCTTCGCCTTAAAATCAAATAATGCTTACCCTCTGTTGCAAGATTTGAATTTTGCTATCGTTGACAGAGCCTTTCTTGAGACTTACAGCAGCAGCAGGGCTGAGCGCAGAGTTCTCGATGTGATTGTTGCTATCCAAAGAATTATTTCCACCCGGCGACGGTAGTGAAACACCTGTTGGCGAATCTAAGTTCGCAAATGGGAAGCCCGGCGATAGTATTTGTTGCCTTTGTTGGAGTTGCACATGAATTTGCAGTTGTTGCATTTGACCTTCATTATGTTGTAACAGAGCAGGATTTAATTGCATCAGTAAATCTGGCCTTTCCTTGGCAAAGTTGTACGTAGAATTTTGTTCTTGGTTTGCAAAAGCTAAGTAATTAGCTTTTTCATAATACTGTCTGCTTAAATTTACTTGCTCTGCCAATGATTCTATATCTACAGCATTATGCACGGAGTCGGGAGTTATTGAAGATGACTCTCGTAATTCAGAATCGGTTATAGATTCTACATGATTATTTAACAGACTTGCAAAATCCTCTGTTGAATCTGAAAGATTTCCTAATATTCCTTCATTTGGAGCAAATGTTAATGTAGTATAGAATTGGTTATTATCTATAACATCTTCTCCCATATCTACCACCATGGAATCGTCAAAATTACTGCCATAATTACCAATGGCACCAAGATTTTCTATTTTGTTCTCATAATCAATTTCTTCATCTTTCAGCGCTAATCCATAATGGGCATTCTGCATTAATGAGTATTGTTTGCTCTGTTCTGGAAAATTTGTGTTTGGGTTTTCAGCATTTTCACAGTCCATATTAAAACCATTAATTATATTAAAATCGTTAGAGAAATTACCATTAGCGTTAAATGTGTTTTGGCCACTTTTAGTAGAAGGTCCTAAGGTTTCATAAAAAGGGGGAAGACTACCAGTAGGTGGACTGTTTGGTCCATAGTTTGATCTACCATCCCGACCATTACCTCCACTGCCTGAACCACCTCCTAGAGCACCACCTCCACCAGACGATGGGGTTGCGCTTCCACTACCAGAACTAAAAGTCCCTGATCCACCACTGTTTTGTGAGTTTCCACTTGAACCACTGCCGCCGGTTGATCGCCCATGACCCGCGGCTGCGTTGATGATTCCAGGTACTTTGGTTCCAGGTCTGTTTCGTAATACTAATACGGGTCTAGCTAAAATTCCATTCGCAATTTTGGAACTGCTTGTTCGTCTTTGCTCTCTTATTTTCTTTTCAGTTTCTTCATCTTCAGATTCACCTCTTTTTTTAGCAATAGCATAATCAATAGGCTGATCTTGTTCAGGTTCCGGAGTGGGTAATGTTGCTGGTAGTGTTACGTCAGACAGTTCTTTTTTACTATCACGAAATTGCGGTTGGGATGGTGTCCTTTGTATAACAGATACTTTTTGGCAAGTGACATTATTGTCAATACCGGGAGAAGGCGTTGACTCCGGAGAAGGTGAATTTGTAGAAGGAAGGACTACGGGTTCATTTTCTAATAAATCTTTTTCTTCTTTTATTAATGGTTTTTCCTCGTTTTTATTGTCATCAGCCAGAACAGGTAAGTATTGTTTTCGTTCTGCTTGGGTAAGTACATGTCCTCTGTGGCTTCCATATGGGATTTCACCTCCTAAAATAGAAGATATGAACCTTCTAGGTTCTTTTGTGCGTCTTTCTTGAGAGGTGTTTTCACCATGGTGTTCACCAAATACGTCTCGATCTGAAAATAAAATATTTAGATACTATATTGTTTATATATTTTAGTTTGAAAATATTTTAGTAACTAAAGGTTTCATTTAAACAAGTTACTGAGCAATGACTATTCTTGTTAATTTGTAACGTATTCGTGTAGCGTCGCAGGCGTAAGACCTCGTTGACGTCACTGGTATGTGCCTCCATAACGGTAATACTCGCCTCCGCCTTACACACCCACATTAACGATATATTTGTGTGTGTAAGTGTCGCATTATTAAAATTGTCGCTTTAGTGACAAACTCAAAGTCATGTTTTTAGCCTAATAAACACATTTAATAAACACGAGTACTAACTACGAGAAATAAGTAGGAGTTTCCTAAATTTTGTGACTATTGTGATAATGCTTTAAAAATTAAGCTCAAGTAAAAGACATAGTTTTTATATCAAAGACAATGTCACCTTACTTTTAATTAAATATAAAATAAATATATCAGGAAGGAAGCGATTGAACATCAAATTCTCTAGTTACATCTAAATATGCGTAGGTAGCCAGTGAAAGTCCCAAGGTTGGTCAAAACGAGTTCCTTTGCCCTTTCTCGGCTTTTGTTAGGGATTCAAGGACGAAGCCTGCATTGTTAAGTGTTTTTTGTTTATTTATTTTTTTGTAATTATATGGGTCTCTGTAGACGGGTGAGACAACATAAAGCTCTTTATAAAACTATGTAGGTAAACAAATTGCATATGACGCTGTAATTTTGTTATTGTCTATTGATAAAAATTATTAGTAGAGTACGTGGTGACTGTAAAAATGCATGTTTTTATAATGCTATTTTTAACAGAAATGTTGAACACTATTACTGACTGTAGTTTTGCAGAGTATTTTGTGTTATTCAAAACGAACGAGCTTTCCCGGTGTTGTACTGGTACCATAAAAAAAAACTGAAAATCACATTGTTTTATGAGCATTTCATGTAAAAATCTGTTCAAGCTGGTCATAAATGCTAATTGTTTTCGATTTTAACTATTTTAAATAACAAAATGTTTTAATATAAGTAATATGGTTAGATAATTAAACTACAAAATAAAAAAAGATTTTAAATTATTTCTCTTTACCTGTTTGTATCGCTATATATATATGGTTCGCTTAGTATCCAAAATGGGTAAACTGATTTTTGTGGCATGCTTTTGCATGTATTGCAGTAGCTGATGCTGTATGGAGCCACTTAAGTTACTTTTGTATTTAAATCGAAAGTTTTACATTTTTTCGCAAAAAAAAAATATAAAATTATTTTTAATGTCTTTATTTTATTAGCCGACTTCAAAAGGAGGAGGTTACTCAATTCGACCGTATATATCGTCGTCGACGTCGTTTATGAACCGATTTTGATAATTCTTTTTTTGTTGGCAATGAAATATCCCTAATTTGGTACCATGATAAGGAAACCAGGATCTGATGATGGGGTCCCAGAGAAATCGAGGGAAACTCTCGAAAATCCGCATAACCTTTTACTGGGTGTACCGATTTTGATGATTTTTAATTTAATCGAAAGCCGATGTTTATCATGTGGTCACATTTAAATTTCATCGAGATCTGATCACAAGTTTTGGAGTAATCTTTGATAATGCGTATTTACTTAACTATGCGTATTTTTCGTCTACACTACTAATTGAAGTCAGTTTTTCTTCGTTTGCCTGCAAACACAATTATACTGATACTAGCTGTGCCCGCGGCTTCGCCCGCGTTTAAATCAGTGAGTCAAAAAGTTTTCCCGGCAAACTTGCCACGATGTCCTTAGATGGCGAAGTGGCTTCTTCCGGACCGGGACAGATATAATATCATAAATAACGGTTCGTTATTAAACAGGTTTGTTATTTTTGTTGGCGTCCTGTCGTGTTGGCGCATTGGCGCGTTAGCACGTTGGCGCATTGGCGTGTTGGCGTGTTGGCATGTTGGCGTGTTGGACTGTTGGCGTGTTGGCGTATTGGCGTGTTGGCATGTTGGCGTGTTGGCGTTTTAACATGTTGGCGTGTTGACGTATTGGCGTGTTGGCGTATTGGCGTATTGGCGTGTTGGCGTATTGGCACATTGGCGTGTTGGCGGATTGGCACATTGGCGTGTTGGCGGATTGGCGTATTGGTGTGTTGGCATGTTGGCGTGTTGGACTGTTGGCGTGTTGGACTGTTGGCGTATTGGCGTGTTGGCGCATTGGCGTGTTGGCGTGTTGGCGTATTGGTGTGTTGGCGTGTTGGCGTATTGGCGTGTTGGAGTGTTGGAGTGTTGGCGTGTTGGCGTGTTGGAATGTTGGCGTATTGGCGTGTTGGCGTATTGGCGTGTTGGCGTGTTGGCGCATTAGCGTGTTGGAGTGTTGGCGCATTGGCGTGTTGGCGTGTTGGCGCATTGGCGTGTTGGCGTATTGGCGTTTTGACGTGTTGGAGTGTTGGCGTATTGGCGTGTTGGCGTATCAAAAAATCCGTTCTTAGCGGACGTTTACTAACTATAATCTACCTCCCTGCTAAATTTCATCTTTGTCCATCCTGGATGGATGGACCATCCAGCGGCTTTTGAGTTCTCGTGATGAGTGAGTCAGTGACCTTTCTATTTTATATATATAGATTACGATGCATTATTTGGACTCCTTTTCACCATCTATAGAGCATACATTTTAAATTTCGTCTCTTACTTTAAAAACATAGGACTTTCATACAAACTTCCAACCCCCGTTTTATCCCTTTAGGGGTCGAGTTTCGAAAAATCCGTTCTCAGCGGATGTATACGCCCTATAAGGAACCTACCTGCCAAATTTCAAGTTTATAGTTGTTATATTTTCGGAGATTTCGTGATGAGTGAGTCAACCTACCATCCCCCGTTTTAACGCTAAAAGGGAGTTGATTTCTAAAGATACATTATTTAGACACCTTCTCACCATCTATAGAGCATACGTTTTAAATTTCAAGTCTCTTACTTCAAAAACATAGGATTTTCATACAAACTTCCAACCCCCGTTTCACCCCCTTAGGGGTCGAGTTTCGTAAAATCCATTCTTAACGGATGTCTACGTCCTATAAGGAGCCTACCTGCCAAATTTTAAGTTTGTAGGTATTATAGTTTTGGAGATTTCGTGATGAGTGACCTTTCGCTTTTATATATATTATAAACTAGCTGTGCCCGCGGCTTCGCCCGCATTGTAATTAGTTTGTCACAAAGTTTTCCCGGCAAACTTCCAGTGAAACTCTCATCAAAATTGGCTTAGCCATTCCGTAAACCTTCCTCTTGAAGCCCTCTCTCCATTGGTGAAACCGCATGAAAATCCGTTCAGTAGATTTTGAGGGAATCGATCATATACGCTTTTGGGGACATTGTTTTATAACTAAACTACTGTTGCCCGCGACTACGTCCGCGTGGTTATAAAGATATGCATTACTATTAAGCTGCTTAACGCAAATTATTTTTTTATTTTAGTCACTTGAAATGCTTATCACTCCGAGTAACTTTTTCAAACGCACAATTTAGTATAATTTAATAGTTATTTTTATAAAACCTCTCTATACACCACATTTTTAGTTTTATTTTCAAGCTGCAGTATAAATAGCCTTTCAGGCGAACTTATAGCTGCTGTATATGTTTCATACAAACTATCAACCCCAATTAAACCCCTTTAGCGATGGAATATCGCAAAATCCGTTCTTAGCGGACGTCTACTAACTATAATCTACCTTCCTGCCAAATTTCATTTTAGTCCATCTTGGATGGATGGACCATCCAGCGGTTTTTGAGTTCTCGTGATGAGTGAGTCAGTGACCTTTCTCTTTTATATATATAGATTACGATGTATTATTTGGACACTTCGTCACCATCTATAGAGCATACATTTTAAATTTCAAGTCTCTTACTTCAAAAACATAGGACTTTTAAATACAAACTTCCAACCCCCGTTTTATTCCCTTAGGGGTCGAGTTTCGTAAAATCCGTTCTCCGTGGATGTTTACGCCCTATAAGGAACATATTTGCCAAATTTCAAGTTAATAGCCGTTATAGTTTCGGAGATTTTGTGATGAGTGAGTCAACCTACCATCCCCCGTTTTAACCCGAAAAGGGAGTTGATTTCTAAAGTTACATTATTTGGACACCTTCTCACCATCTATAGAGCATACATTTTAAGTTTCAAATCTCTTACTTCAAAAACATGGGACTCTCATACAAACTTCCAATCCCCGTTTTATCCCCTTAGGGGTCGAGTTTCGTAAAATCCGTTCTCAGCGGATGTTTACGCCCTATAAGAAACATATCTGCAAAATTTCAAGTTTGTATCTGTTATAGTTTCGGAGATTTCGTGATTAGTGAGTCAACCTACCATCCCCCGTTTTAACCCCAAAAGGGAGTGGATTTCTAAAGATAGATTATTTGGACACCTTCTCACCATTTATAGAGCATGCATTTTAAATTTAAAGTCTCTTACTTCAAAAACATAGGACTTTCATACAAACTACCAACCCCCGTTTTACCCCCTTAGGGGTCGAGTTTCGTAAAATCCGTTCTTTACAGATGTCTACACTCTATAAAGAAACTATCTGTCAAATTTCAAGTTTGTATCTGTTACAGTTTCGAAGATTTCGTGATGAGCGAGTCAACCTACCATCCCCCGTTTTAACCCCAAGAAGGAGTTGATTTCTAAAGACACATAATTTAGATACCTTCTCACCATCTATAGAGCATACATTTTAAATTTCAAGTCTCTTACTTCAAAAACATAGGACTTTCATACAAACTTCCAACCCCCGTTTTATCCCCTTAGGGGTCGAATTTCGTAACATCCGTTCTTAGCGGATGTCTACGTCCTATAAGGAACCTACCTGCCAAATTTTAAGTTTGTAGGTGTTATAGTTTCGGAGATTTCGTGATGAGTAAGTCAACCTACCATCCCCCGTTTTAACCCCAAAAGGGGGTTGATTTCTAACGATACATTATTTGAACGCCTCCTCACCATCTATAAAGCATACATTTTAAGTTTCAAATCTCTTACTTCAAAAACATGGGACTCTCATACAAACTTCCAACCCCTATTTTACCCCCTTAGGGGTTGAGTTTCGTAAAATCCGTTCTTAGCGGATGTCTACATCTTATAAGGAGCCTACCTGCCAAATTTCAAGTTTGTAGGTGTTATAGTTTCGGAGATTTCGTGATGAGTGAGTGACCTTTCGCTTTTATATATATTATAGATAGATAGATTAGTTGGGTATGATTGAGAATTTTGGACATTAAATTGGTATTGGGTGTAATTGGTCACTGAATATCTCATTTTATTTCATAAAGCATTTAAAACATTACGTGAAATACTAGAAATTTACAAGTGTACATTACGAACATCTTAATTGAGTTTTAAAATTTTGTTTGAATTTGAATTGTTTATCCTAGTAACGGATTAGCTTCTACAGAGATTGTTATTTTAAATAGATTAACTTACGAATAACCAACATTATACACGCAACATTGAAGTCATCGTAACGACGTCTATTTAAATAGTGCGGTTTTTATTCTAAAACGGTAAGTCAAGGTCCCGTAATTACCATGTCCATATCTATTCAGATACTTGCTGTTTCCTGTCGAGAAACTGTACGGACAACCTTGAATGCGAGCAGTCATTATTTGGCGATTACAGTGCTAGCCTTCTTTGCTCCTCGCTTTGGTTTTTGGCATAAATTAGCTATGGTCATTAAAAATTTTAACATACAAGCTATTTTAAATCCTATGTCTTTTTATTTTGAGACTAAATTACTTTAAGATGTTTTGCACAAAAACAAAATACACAGACAGCGTATGGCTAATATTATTGTAGCAGCTTCGTAATATCACTAAAAAAGTAATATTTTTTTCAATATTAGAGTTGATAATTTTATCAGGATATACCGGTAATGATAAATGAAATTGTAATTTAGCCGTGTGACATTGAGATCGCTTTAACCATCATTTAGCAATGATGTTACAGGAAGTTGAAATATTAACTGACTCTGCGACTACCGTTATTAAATACACAAATTCTAATTAATTATTTACTGACGCATTAAAAAAAATCTTTTATTGTCAAGCAACATAGGCTTATAGTTGGTTAGTACAATATAATTACTTAAGAACTATGTAAGTAAAACAAAATACAAACAAAAAATAAAAATTAATAAATAGAAATAAATAAATAGCTACCACAGGGAGATTGATCCAGTCACATTTTATACATATAACTTGATAAATCTCCTCATGGTCGGCCCATCCAGACTTTCTTCAAATAACTTCAGGATGCTGTTGGTGCTTACCCTCACCCTTTGTATTGTTGACGCCACCTTCTTACGCATTATCGTGAAATAATCGTCAGTGTGAGCATCTGCAAACATCCCTGACGCACTATAGTAATATGGTAGCCTCAACAGCGCCCTGAAGGACCTGGGACGTGTGCCGCTCTTCGGGTACAGCTAGCCCAAAGGCTGCTGGTGTAGAATGTTTGGCAATAATCCTATTATCGCCTTAAATGGCGATACATTTTTTAGATGTCACAATCATTATACGTTTCTTATTTAACTAGTTTCGCTCGATATATCGGTTGATTATGCAATGTCTAATTATTAATGAGGAACGTGTTTATTTTATGAGTTTTGTTAGTTATTACTACCCATATTTTATCATACCTTTTAAAATTTGGTATTAATATTGATTCGCATTCAAGTGAATATAAGGAGACTATAAAACAGGTCACATCTAAAGAAAAACTGACGAGAAACAGCGGGCGGACTAGCAGGTATGTCCTTGCGCTTGGGGTTATCGTACGCTAGTAGCATTTAAAGTATTAAAAACTTAAAACAGCTATGAAGAACCGCTTTGGATGGAGCACATTCACATAAAATTCCGTTCAAACCTTTTTTCCATAAACAAGCGCCGATAGCACACGGTACATCGGGAGCGCACTGGCCGCAAAGGATCGGTTAAAAGGTCACTTGGAAGGACGTTATTTTTATTCTGCATTATTTGTTGTAAATTAGCCGTATGGAAGTTTACTTTTAGAATTAAACGTGCTATGTCTACCTATATTATACTGTTTTTGTTTACGAAATAATGATAATTAACCGTTTGTGAAATGAATTAATTATTTTGAATATTAATTTTAAGATCACCTAAATTATAACATGTAATTATACAGTAAACGAGCCTTCCGGATATTATCAGCAGAGTACTGTACAAAAAACGTCGCTTTATTATTTCTTGCCTCTAAACGAACAGCTACAAAAACTGTTCAACGCTTTATTATTACTTTGATCACAGCATGAATCACAACCAGATTTGGCAAGGGTTAATGACCTAAATATGTTTGCCGAAGTGTTCAAGGCTAAAACAGACTAATTTAGTTGACTGAATGGAAAAAAATATCTACATCTAATATGAACGTAAATTTATTTAACATATTTATTATATCTACTACATTTTATAACCGTTAATGTTCAAAGAAGTATGAGACTCGGTGTCGGGACATTCAAGGCCTTTTTAAGCCAAATTTTTAGTCAATGATAAATTAAACAATGCTATTGGATTTTCTTAATAAATAATAATTAAATTGTTTCTTTACAAAAAAATATAACCTACATTTTTAAAACGAATTAACGGCAAAAGTCATTGTTTTGCAAATTAAAACCTACAAGTTGTATTTTGAGATGATTCAATTGTTCTGTAGAACGCCTTTATGTTGTCGTCAAATCTAAGATATCGTGGGCCGCGATCTGTAAATTGCTCCGAAATACCTACACGAAATGATTATCTCTTACAGCATGATACAACAATAGCGGAGATGACCTTACTCTTGTATGTTCGCGACGTTGTCTTTTAAATAAAAAGAAATAAAAAATAAAATTGCCGACTGTACAATTTAAAATATCCATTCAATTGTTTTGAAGACTTAATGAATTCTACAAAAACGTGATGTGAGTGTAAATGATAAAGATAAAACCTGTGAAGTCAATATTTTGTTAGCGTTAAAATAATGTGGTTTCAAATGTACTGTTATCACAATGGGCGAGGATCAATCAGTCTTTCTTCTAGAATGCACTTAAAACTACCGCTTATCTGTATCAGACCTCAGTACAATAATTTATACCGTAGACTTTGAAATATGTGGATTTGTCCTAAGGAGAAGGTACATATTAATTCCACTACTTATTACTGTTCATTTGAGTATTTATTATGAGACCACAAGTTTATAGCTGCTACGTTGTTATGATATAATACGAAATAGAATGAGTTATAATTAAGGCAGTACTTATAAACAAATATAAATACAAAAATACCGTTCGGCTTAAACCAACTAACCTTAATTATTCCCGTAATCGCTATGTAATATATTTTAATTACACAGTTACAGTCAGAATATATAAAATCCATTGGATGTTTTATCTTCTTATTACTTTATACCATCAATTACACAATTGATAGTCTTAAATTCTTAATAGCATCCGTTATAAGTTACGGGCAAATCGTATAATTTATTTGCTGTCCAAAATTTCGTAGTAATTGTATGCAATGCTGATTTCGGTCCTTTTTTTTCCACATAGTATACTGTATAGATACTGTAATACAGTATGTAAACATACAATACTTAATTTACCTAGTCACTGTGTGAATTTCCTAAGTATTGTATATAACAACAACAAGTGATCTCGTCTTAACTGAAAATGAAAGAATAAAGTCATTTGACACACAGAAAGACATGGATCAAGCTAGATTATAGTTATACATAAATACATCGAAATTAAATTACTTCTTAAAAGTGTCTATGTAAACTATACATTAATATTAAAAACATTCAACTTTTTTAAACATGCTAAAAGAACCGTTATACGAGTAAATAAACTGTCGACTGTTGTAGCAATACAACTAATTTGAAATTGTATAATGTAATAAAGTATGGAATATAGAGATATACATACACAACACACGAGTTCACGTTATTTTTGGCGTAAACTTGTGGAGGCCTATGTCCAGCAGTGGACTGTATAGTCTGTAATGATTGATTGTAATGATAAAGATATAAGGCTAAAATAAGTATGGATTATTGTCTTAAAGGAAGGGGATTTAAAGACTTAGTGAATAAGTTCAGAAATGTTTTAAAATATATGTAAGGAAGTCCTTAAAGTAATTTTAAATTAAAAAACACCATGGGAATGGAATGATATTTTACATATCAAGATAAACGTTAAAGAAATAAACGTCTTGTTATAAAGGTAACTTATTTCTGTAATTTAAATCAATTGGTTTTTTTTTTACACTTCAAAATATTGGCAGGAAATTGATAGTCATGCTTAATTATAAAAGAAATTAAGTCACGACTATCTCGAATTGTAATCTGTTTTGTTTTCGTAATGTTTTTTGCGATGACGTCTGTAAATATTACATAATTGATTGCTATACATTGTATTGTAATTCATTCGAAAACAGCAAGATTGATTTCGCCTGTATTACGTACTAGCGATCCGCCCCGGTTTCGCACGGGTGCAATGCTGATACGAAATATACTACAGAATGTCTTTATTTATAGTGTGAAGCTAGCTATGGTTATTGACATAATAACAACAACATTCAAATATTTGTCGTTAGATTACACGTTGTTACAGAATGCGTTGAAGAAATAAAGGTTCACTGCTCGTTCCCCGTAGGTGATAGCGTGATAATATGTAGCCTGTATGTTGATCCGACTTCTTAATAATATTTGTGCCAAATTTGAAGTAAAGCCATGCAGTACTTTTTGAGTTTATCCCGGACATACATATAGACAAACAAACAAACAGACAAAAAATCTAAAAACTATATTTTTGGTTTCGGTGTTGATTGCAGATCACACCCCAAGTATTCTTTTAAAAAATTATTCAATGTACAGTTTTGACTTTCCTACCATTTTATTATATGTATAGATAATGGAGAAGACTGACTGGAGGATCATATAAAATAACTTGTGTAACATGTTTAATATACATTTCATACATAATCTAGAAGCCGTATAGATACACAGCTCTTCATAAGCAAGTAAACAATTGTCAAAAAAACACAAAAATATATAAATATAGACGCAGGTGTATTTAATATAAATGCTGAGCAATTAAACTGCAGCCCGTATCTCGGTAGCTCATAGGAGAACCGGTGATTTGAATATCTTAACAAGACATGTGTGACCATTCCTAGAACAAACGCGCCATCATGTGCAACCCATCTTGCTTCGGCCACGCAAAAAATATGCCCTTATACACTCTTTAAGTGGCATCTTGAATCAGCTTGTTGACGTTTAAAAGTCGCTTACGTATATGTATTTGTCAATTAAGAGCAAATAGTTTATTTGCCTTTGTATATGGAATTATTGAGTTAAATTCAAATAGAGATGTATTACATAAATCAACATAATACTTAAATGATTTTAGATTATCACAGAGTAGCGACATAATGCATATACCTATATTCATTAATATTTTTATTGAAAAATACTTACCTACTAACATAAATATCATGTAGCTATAAAATAAATATTCTTATTTTTAAATGATTTGCTTACTGTAGATACTGTTGTGTGTAGTTACTGTAGATAGCGGTTTTGAGCCACTTTTTAAGACAATTTGTTATACTTAGATACATTTGTAAGATCATATATTTAAGTCTTATTTTGTTTAAGAACATAGGAACATTTTAAATGTAAAAAAAGAAATGGCATATTTTCAAACATTTATCTTCAAAGGTACGATAATCAAACATTTTAAAGAGCGTTGAGATTAAATGCAATTGTTCGGGCCTCGCCATTCCGAGAACGGTTTTACTCCACTATGAATGTATTTTTTTTTATGATCGCAAATCTCTGAAAAGGTAAATCGTTAAAAAGTAACACAATGGTCGAAGGATACAATGGCGAACCGGCCACATGGCGAAATGCTTTTTCGTTTTTTTTCACTCGAACTTACTTTGTTGCAGTTCAGGTACTATGTAAATTTTAGATTAAAGTTAGCTTTGTTTAGAATAGAGTATAAAATAACATTTGTTAAATAAATAGAAATAAAAAAAAAACACAATCATTTATCATAACGCACCTTTAATAAAACAAAGATGTAACTCAAAATTTGTGGATTTGGAGATTTTACAATAAAACGTGTCTTCGTCGCGTAAAGAATAGGTAGACTTCGACTCCGGCGTTTTAACTATAAGATACAGAGAGATACGCGATTGTTGCTCTCTTTTCTATCAACTGGAGCTGACAAGTCAGTTCTTATAAAGTGGCGTGATTCAGAGATGCACCGGCAGTGAGCGTAGATTGAAGTTCTGTCGTTTTTAATAACATCAAATAATTCGATATTGGATTAAAAGGTAAATATGGAATATTTTATTATTTAAAAATAAAAAGATAATTTTTGTTATACTTCATTCTCTCAGAAAACGCATTTGATGACGATATGATGACATTTGGATTTACTTCGTTTTTGTTTTAAAAATTGACAAATTTTACAAAGTTAACGCCTAACACTTCAGTTTTATATTGAAATATATGCCTTAGTTGTTGGAGTAATTGATTAAGTATCACTTTATTGTAATAAATAAGGCTGTTTATAAAAGTTACTTTTGTTTACTTCTTTTTATTATTTAGAATGACGAAAGATAAGTAAAAACTTTCAACATTAATTCCCTTTTCGTGTAAAAGTTAAGAATAACTTGTAACTGTTGTGCTTATTTGTATAGGTTTTGAAAATTGTGTCGTCTTAGAGCTCACAATTTTTTTTAAGTTTAATACCACAATCAGAAACTGAACACCACAATGAAGAGTTACAGCGTATCGAGCGTAAAAGTTATAAGATAAACATAATAGTGTAATAAGTTATAATTTTTTTTTCTCATCTGATTACTGTAATAAATGTGAAAGTTTATGAGGATGACATATGGATGGATGTTTGTTACTCTTTTACGGCAAAACGACTGAATAGATCATTGTCATTCAACAATCCTGCTACTTTGACGTTAAATAACGATTACGATTATTATTCATCCTTAAAATATACTGCAGTATTATCAGTTATTGTTATTTTAGACTAAAGAAGTTATGCAGGTTGAAGAGGAAAATCAACAAAATACATATATCTCCAGAGCCCAAAAAGGTAACTGAAGAGCTGACGAAAATGATGACACCGACTCAATATTTTACTGTTACTTATGAGTTGACGAGAAAAATGACACCTAAATAATACTAGCCATTTACAGTCCTCTAGTTCGTCTTCGAAATCATCTTCATCTAGTTCCGATTCATCTAGCTCATCATCGTCAAGCTCTTCTAGCTCATCTTCATCCAGTTTTTCAAGCTCCAATAGTTCAATGCCTACCCAAAACCCTGCCCCACAAAACGTTACAACGGATTGTAAAGAAAAGACGTCTTACAGCAATTCACCACAAAATAGCGAGAGGCAGCAAATTCAGCTGAGAGAGCGACGAAATTAAAATAGTGTGGCCAGTTACAATATTTCTCCAGCATACACAGATCTAAGTGACGTCGACCTGAGTGACGACGATCCACTGTAGATTTTAATACGTTTTTTAATAAGCCTATCAACAGAAGAAATTTTATGTTTGAAAATCAAAGTTCTTCTGACTCTGACTGCAATAATAAACCAAATATTTGTCAGTCAGTTCAGCCTATTGCAATGCACTGCTGGACATAGGCCTCCCCAAGTTCGCGCTAGACATCCCGGTTTTCCGCAATCCTCATCCAGCTTACATCGGCAATCTTACGTAGATCGTCGGCCAGAGGACGTCACACACTGTGTTTGCCAAGACGCGGTCTCTACTCCAGGACGCGTCTGCTCCAATAGCCACCGGTGCTGCGACACAGATGATCAGCCCACTGCCACTTCAACTTGCTAATTCTGTGGGTTATGTCGGTTACTTTCGTTCTCTCGCGGTAGTCTCGTTTCTAATCCTATCTTTGAGGGAAACCCCAAGCATGGCCAGTTCCATTGCACGTTGAGGGACTTTATATTTGTGGACCAGTCTCTTGGTCAGTGTCCATGTCTCGGCTCGGTATGTTAACACAGGCAGGACGCATTGCTCGAAGACTTTTGTCTTCAAGCATTGCGGAATCTTCGAAGTGAAGACTCGACGAAGCCTGCCAAATGCCACCCAGCCCCACCGAATCCTCCTATCCGCCTCCTTCTCAAAGTTGTTGCAGTCTAGTTGGATAGTATGGCCTAAGTAAATATAATCCTGAACAACTTAGAGAAGGGTAACATCGACCTATACCTGTCTCGGTATGACTTGGTTGTTAGACATAACTTTCGTTTTGTCCAAGTTCATACAGAGAACGACACGTCGGGAGGACTCGTTTAGACCGGCTAGCATTTGGCCTAACTCATCTAACGTGTCCGCAAAGATGACGATATCGTCGGCGAAACGAAGGTGAGAGATGTATTCACCGTTGACGTTGATGCCTTGTTCCCTCCAATCCAAGGTCTTAAAGATATCCTCCAGCGCAGTGGTAACAGTTTCGGTGATATTACATCTTGCTGTCTTACTCCACACTGCAGGGAAATAGGTCTTGTTCTCTGGTCCTGGACATGAACGGTCATCGTCGTTGCGTCGTACATACATCTCAGTACCACGATATATAGCCAGTCGATATGACATCTCTGCAGAGAGTCCAGGACAGCCCAGGTCTCGACAGAGTTGAAGGCTTTCTCGCAGTCCACAAATTCCATACACAGCGGCTGATTATATGTCTCTGTCTTTTGAATAATCTGCCGAATAGTATGGATGTGGTCTACGGTGTTGTAGCCATTTCGAAACCCAACCTGCTCTGGTGGTTGGAATTCGTCGAGTCTTATGGCGAGACGATTCGAAACTACCCTCGAAAACAGCTTATATACGTGACTTAAAAGTGAGATCGGTCTGTAATTCTTCAGCAGAGACTTAACGCCTCTCCTAAAGAACAACTAGAACAGCACTACCACACTCCTGGACCACAACTCCGGCGTAGTACCTCGGTGGATGTCAGTGTTAAAGAGTCTTGCCAAGTCTTTTAGGGCAGGTCGCTCTGCGGCTTTAAGAAGCTCAGTTGTACAAATATGTGTGGGGGCCGCAAAAGGTCACTAAACGTTGAAAAATGGCATCAAATTAGAGCAAAACGGCTCAGAAACATAGGCCAATCATATACGTCAGTGTCAAAAGCTCGTAAACAAATCCAGCTCGTTTTATAAAAGATACATGTACCGAAAAATGTAAATTCAAATGTGCAGAAAATATTGATTCCGACGGTATTTAACTTAGGGTTTCACCAACCAAAAAAAGGTCAGTGTGATCTATGTGTATCATATGATAATTCAAACAATGAGAAAAAACAAGATGATAGACAATATAAGAAAGAAGAGACTGCTGATTTTTATACTATTTACTAGCTGACCCCGCAAACGTTGTTTTGCCATATATGTTATTAACCCCCTTAATACCCCCCCCCCTTTTTTTTAACTTAGGGGTATGAAAAATAGATGTTGTTCGATTCTCAGACCTACCCGATATGCACACAAAATTTCGTGTGAATCGGTCTAGCCGTTTCGGAGGAGTTTAACTACAAACACCGCGACACGAGAATTTTATATATTAGATTATTTGTGGTTAGTTGTTATTTGTGATTTTAGGAGATATTTACTGGAGACTAATTGTACCTAATTCTTATAATAGTACATAGCTTTTGTTTTGTTTAAAAAACAATATTTGAAGCCATAAAGAGATATACAAATATCAGATGATTCATAAAAATTTGTTTAATTTAAAAAAAAGGTGATAAATTTCAGTTTTCGTTTTATAAAAAAATGATGCATTAGTACATACAACGTCATAATTACAATTAAATAATTATAAAACGAAATATTGTGATTTATTTTTAAAACTTTTTGTTATGTTTTAATACTAAAGAGAATTTTTTTGAAATACTACTTAAAATATTAAGTAATTTTTGGCATAAAGAGATTTAAGTCGGAACTTTTTTTTCATCTCCATTTTACAGCTATTATAGATTTTAACACAGTTGTTTTTCTATTATTCTATTAATCTCTGTACTTTAAACTACTGATATCAATAGTAAAAGTCATTAAGAGCATTACAAATAATTAGTAATTTTTAATCAAACACAATGCGGAAAAAGTGCTAAACTTCAAACGCCAATTCCCACAAATTGCGATTTTTGAGTTACATCTTTGTTTTATTAAGGGTGCGATAATTCATATATTATCAGATGATATGATATCATTACTTATTAGTTTTTTCATCATTAAGTTCGTAATTGATAACTGAGGACCTCGCGAACCCAAACACGTAAAAACGAGTGTGTTTTTAAACAGCATTGACATCAAACAAGTCAAAAAGTATTTTGTTCGTCTTGTTATCTAGTAATTTAAAAATCACATTATACGAAATTCAGAAAAACGAAAAGTCTCTTATTTTAAATCATAGTTACCAGTTTTGGTTCTTCATCTCCATGATCATATTGAATTATCATTAATATCAACGGCCACTCAGGTAAAGTGGTGACGTTAAACTAAACGCCGGCAGTCAGTGATTCGATTTCCGCTGGCGACGCTCTCCACGTTTTTTTTTATCAATATTCATTTTAGGTCTGAGAATTTTTTCCCGAGGGATTCTATTGTAGGACACCATACGTGTAGCGTGTAAGCTTCATGGTATAGCTGATATCATAGACACATAATATCATTTGTCAGTCTAGAGAGAGAAGTTTTGAAGTTACCAATAGTGGAGCAGAGTAGTAAATTAAGCATTTATTCTTCTTCTAAAAATCGAAACGGCGTTAGCTCAGAAGTGGGATGTGTAATGTTTTTGTTTACTGTAAATACAAAAGTATTTTATTAGTTTAAATTGTTATAACTGTGCTATTTAATCTATAATATATATAAAAGCGAAAGGTCACTCACTCATCACGAAATCTATAATAATATATATAAAAGCGAAAGGTCACTCACTCATCACGAAATCTCCGAAACTATAACAGCTATAAACTTGAAATTTGGCAGGTAGGTTCCTTATAAGGTGTAGACATCCGCTAAGAACGGATTTTATGATATTCGATCCCTAAGGGTTACCCCCTTAGGGATCGAATATCATAAAATAATATAATAATATAAAATGGGGGTTAGAAGTTTGTATGAAAGTCCTATGTTTTTGAAGTAAGAGACTTGAAATTTAAAATGTATGCTCTATAGATGGTGAGGAGGTGTCCAAATAATGCACCGTAATCTATATATATATATAAAAGAGAAAGGTCACTGATTCACTCATCACGAGAACTCAAAAAACCGCTGGATGGCCATCCATCCAGAATGGACAAAGGTGAAATTTGGCAGGGAGGTAGATTATAGTTAGTATACATCCGCTAACAGCGGGTTTTGCGATATTCCACCGCTAAGGTGGTTTTATTGTGGTTGATAGTTTGTATGAAACATATACAGCAGCTAAAAGTTTGGCTGATAGGTTATTTATACTGCAGCCGGAAAATAAAACTAAAAATGTGGTGTATAGAGAGGTTTTATAAAAACAACTATTAATTATACTAAATTGTGCCTAAAATAAAAAAATAAATTGCGTTCAACATCTTAATAGATTCGCATATCTTCATAACCACGCGGACGTAGTCGCGGGTAACAGTTAGTGTATTATAAAACAAAGTCCCCAAAAGTGTATGTGATTGATTCCCTCAAAATCTACTGAACGGATTTTCATGCGGTTTCACCAATAGAGAGAGGGCTTCAAAAGGAAGGTTTACGGAACGGCTAAGCCGATTTTGATGAGAGTTTCACTGGAAGTTTGCCGGGATAACTTTGTGACACACTGATTTCAACGCGGGCGAAGCCGCGGGCACAGCTAGTTTCATATAAACTTGTAATTTCACTTTGTTTAAAAATAACCCTGCGTAAAGTAATACCATCACATCACTTCAGCCTAGGCAAGTAATACCATAAACCAAACATATAACTGTTAAGATTTTTAATAGAAACAACGTTCATGAATAATTCCGGTGTTACTAAACTAAATTAACATTTATTGAACTAAATATGCTATGAAACGGGCTGTGCCTGGAGCCTCAAAGATATAATCAGAAATATGACTATCCTCAAGAGAACAAAAGTAACCGACGTAGCCCGTGGAATCAGCAAGTTAGAGTGGGTTGCTCACGTGTGTCGCAGTACTAATAGCCGCTGGAGCAAGTGTCTTGGAGTGGAGATAGCGTGTTAGCAAACGTAGTGTGGGATGGATGCCCTTATGATGCCCTTTGGTCCGCTAGACCAACGATCTACGCAATCTCGCTAGCGAAGCTGGCGAAGATTGTCAGATGTTTGGCGCGAACTTGAGGAGGCATATGTCCAGCGGTGGACTGCGGTAGACTGAAGCGAGCGATAGTTGTAGACTAAAGTCATAAAAAATAAGTATGTTTTGTATAAGTTAGGTATATGTATTATGTATGTGTTAGATATGTGTTATTTATTATGATGTTTATCTTAGTGTAATAAAACTATGTATAAAAAAGACAATGATAGCGACGCGTTGAAATCTTTTGTATAAGATATTCACTAAACGCTATATTTAAGCTACATGACTGTTGTATTATTTTTACTACCTAAATATTATTCAATTAATTTACAGCAAATAAAACAAACTTTAAATTAAATTTTGCACTCCATTAATAAATTACACATTATCTAATCTTCTATTTAAACAATAATATAGTTTTAGCGAAATTAATAACAATTACAAATAGACTAATAAAGTTGACTTTATCATTTATAAAAAAACTACAATTGGTTTTAATATAAGCGGCAGCGACGTTCCCCTTGCCCTTATTTATAATATAATACTTATCCCCTGACCTTACGAGCAATTTGCCCTTTTGTACAGGTGTCAGTTCACCTGGAAGTATGATCTACTCAATTTACCCTTTATGTCAAGTGTTCCGATAATAGGAATGCGGGCTTTCCGTAACGGTACGCCCGATCAATATATTTTCTTTGTTTTAGCACGAAGCAAATTTAATACTGGAAATAAATTTAAATGTTAACATTTAAACACAGCTAATGTATGTAAAACAACATAAGTAAAAAACAAATTAATTAATATAGAAGTAAAAACGTCTCAATCTCTAATTAGTTCGTCATTTAAGATATCTGTTTTTGTTCGCCATTTCAAGTTTGATCATAGCGGCCCACAATTAAACTTATGTATTTGTACGGTGTATTATTCAATGTAACGTTCTTGAGCGAAACGGTCAGCAAGCAAAAACAGTTCATTTAATGTAAAACCGTAATACACATTGTAGTTATTATTTAAATGACAGAGATCGCGGTGAGTGACCTAAATACAAAGCGACGAGCGGAAGCGCGCCATTGTGCTGCAATCATTGACACCTCAAACCACGGTTCCTGTCATGATTCGACTTGCCCATTTAAAACTGCACATACTCGTCTGGCTGTAAAATACGATGATAAGTATTTAAAACCAAAGCTTGTGTCATCGAGTACTTAGTTTATGGTGTCTATCTATTAACTTGATTTGCTTATCGTTTTTTTTTTTTGACAACATAATTAAGAGTTCAAGGCAATATTATATGGTGTTTATGAAATCTTTTTTCTACTTTTGGATTTAACTCCAAATCGTCTGTAGAGAAGAATAAGGTAAACCAGGATTCCCCTATTTCTTTATTGAAAAGTTCCATTTTAGTGTAAAATGATAGGTCATAACGATTGTAATTCTTGTTATATGATCTAAGAGTCAATGTTCGAATGGCCTTGAAAATGTTTGGAAGGCGAAGGATTTAGTGTTACAAAAAACTAGGTACATAACGTATTAGGTACGTAGGTACATTTAATTCAAATAAATGTTTTTATTTGGGTACACAAATCAACACGTGCGTTTCGAAACATTACTATTTAGTTCTAGTCGTTTTTAATGATATAAACTTTATTTTACCTATGAATTTGCATCTTAAAAAAACATACTAATGTAATAATATACTTAGTCAAGTTTTAACATATTTGTGCAAATTAAGAGTCTGCGAAAAGACGCAAAAACATTACAGTTATAGCAGTGATTCATTCGCTGTATGTACCTGACACCGTTAATATCCTTGGTGACGTTTCATCCTACTCGGTTATATTTTACATAATACTGAACAAAACAATGCAATAAAATAAAAATTAATTGTTCCCGTTTTATTAGAGCTTTATCCAATGTGTTTAAGATTTTGGCTAAACAGCTCTAACATTTATTAAACCTTTTAGTTAAACAGAAATGGAGTTGCATCTACAAAAATGCATAGTTATATTATTGATAAAATCAGTTGACAAAAGAATAACACATGAAAGATCACGCAAGTAACACATGACCGCAGGTAGACATTTCTTGGCTTAGCGTGGTCGGAAACAAGATTCTGAGTATTCTTTTTTTGTTTGGGCGGGTAGCCGTTATGGAGAAAATAAAGAATAAATAAAAGTAGTTCCCTAAAACCCGTAGTATAATTATGATAACTGTAGATTATTAGGTTTAATTTATGTTGTAACTAAACCTCAAATAGCGAAAATATTTGGAAGTATAAAATTGTTAAGAACTCCAATGAATGGGCGCATTATTTGAATCGAAACTCACCGGCACATTCCTTGTCCTTTTTCGAGAGGAGTGGTATGGGACCGTCATCGAGAGGAGAGCCAGGGCACAGCGGGTCACCTTTACTGAGAAGTTCCTGACCCTCCTGTAACCCAAGTTGCTGTTCATGCAACCGCTTCTTTATAAGGAAAATTTTCGGCATTTTTAGTCGCTAATTAACACTGCACTGGATCCTTCTGTTCGTCGATAATCACAAGTTCATATAAAAAATCACCCCGTCCAAAATCGGTAAACACAAATTTGCATCATAACACCATACAGTAGGTTTCCTCACGCCGCTGTTTACTTAGTGCGGAGCAGCTAGCGGCACATACAGTACCGTTGGCCGCTGCGAAAGGACTGCGAGATCGTAGGTGTGCGTTGCCCACGACACCGTTGCCCGAACAGGTCCGCCCGCGCCCGCGCCGGCGCCGCCCGCCCGTCCCCGTGCGCCCGCGCCGACACCACTATAAAGCCGAGTCCACACCAGGCCTTTACAAATACAGATTCCAGTAAAAGTACTAGGACTTAATACGACCCGGGTGTGTTTTAATAATACCGTATTTATAAGTTTTAAGGTGCGTGTAATTTATGACACTCACTCTATATCTAACAAAACAAAAATAATTATGTAATTATTATAAACTAGTAGCAGTAGATAAATATTGTTTATGTTGATACTACTATGATTATAATTACCCTAATTACTATTATATTATCTCATAAGTGTCATATGTAAGTTAATAATAACAAAATGATGTACGAGTATAATGCTTGAAATATTCATGGACACTTAACAATTAGCTGTTTTAAAAGTAATTCTTTAATAAATTCTTGGAAAAAATCTTAAAGAATCTGTGTCAAGCAAATCATCAAAAATGAATCATAAAATTTTCGGACTTCACGTTCGATGAAGTGATTTTTTAAGATGATATGGATAATATCTTCTATATTATCGTTAAATCATTTTAATAAATATGTATTAGCGTAACTTAAAACAAATGTACATAAGTTTTGCTGTTAGAATATTTTATATCTGTTTTATCTCAGCACTCAAAACAGTTATATTGATCATGTTTATTCAAGAGTTCTGTCCTTCTTTAACAATTACAAAAACTTTTCAGGTACGAAATTGTCATGGCTATTGTTTGTCGGCATCCCTTAAAGTAAGGGAATCACTGACACATTTCAATATATTCTATATATGTTTTCGGATACGGATTTTTTTTTTCTATCTGAACGAAAGGAATTTTACAAAATAAGTCATAAAGTAAATAAACAATAACATTTTACGACTACCTTGGTGTAATCGATATTTCTATTCCCATATTATTGCCTTATTGTTCTCTTATTAAAGGGAAAGAAGAGTTTTATTCATATTATTACATTACCATTACCTACTTTTTCATACTCTAACCGATTTACCTAAAGAGTTGGGGTATTTTGTACGTTAATAAGCCGAGAGAAATGTTTGATATGTTTTTTTTTTTTGTAAGAGCCGAAAAGTTCGACAGTAAATCGCTTCTAATTTGGTAACAACTTAATATTTCCGTCTTCATGTATTTGAGTAATTATTTATCATGCCTTACTTCCGTTTATTTTGTAATACCGCACCGTTCTACGAATAACAAACCCTTATAAATTCAAAACTTTATATCATTCTTTGGGGTGCTTGACTTAATAGTTTGTAGGTATAAAAGGAGCTTATTCCGGTTCAAATTGTCCCAAATAGTATGTTAAAATATAAATTTCTGCGAAAAAGGTATTTATTTTTGTTGGTTCGTATTCGTTGTGTATAAACGAGAAGAATTTGTATTGAGATTATTTGCGCCTTATTTACGTATGTGTGAGTGTGCTTCGAATACATTTTAAAGATTAAAAAAAAAATTAAATTATATGAATGAAAACCACCTCATACTTTAATAATTCCATTATTTCATTGCTAAACTCAAAATAAACCTACTATTTAGAGATACTAAAATTATAAATAACTTTACACGCGACGAATATCAGAACTGATGTGCTTATCTTATATATATATAAAATTCTCGTGCCACAATGTTAGTTATAATACTCTTCCGAAACGGCTGGACCGATTTTTATGCAATTTTGTGTGCATATCGGGTAGGTCTGAGAATCGGCCAACATCTATTTTTCAATACGCTAAGGGGGGGGGGGGGGGGGGTAAGGGGGTTAATAACATATATGGCAAAACAACATTTGCGGGGTCAGCTAGTTAAGACTATAAAATTCTCAAGAATATTAGATTGGTACAACATATCTTATACTATTAAACGAGCAATTCTTGTATATATATATATATATATATATATATATATAATCTGAATCTCGGAAACGGCTCCAACGATTTTCATGAAATTTAGTATACAGGGGATTACGGGGGAGATAAATAAATCTAGCTAGGATTCATTTTTAGAAAATGTCGTTTTATCCCTGTTTTTAGGCAATGAAAAAATGGCTACAATATCGTTAGAATAAGAAGGTAAATTTCGCATCTGTCAATAAAGTTGTAATAGCTCAGGGGAAATCGGCCGATCGCGCTCGGCCGAAAAGATCATGGTTCGAATCCTCACGTATTCCAGATCGATTATCGTTTTTTTTTCTTTTTTTTTCTAAAAAAAATAAAATCGAAAAATATTATTCATATTTTATCAATATGTAATTCGTATTTAAATATGATTTTCAAAAAACACGATTTACTAAAAATACCGAGCTAAGCTCGGTCACCCAGGTACTTACATAATATAAACAGTCGTTGCTTTAGCAACATAATTATTTTAATTTTAAATATATTGACGAATAAGCAAAACCTACACTTTTCAGGTCCTAAAATTAGGGATATCATCAATCATTATGTATTAAACTATTCGTCAAAAAGTCTGAAGATACCATAAGGAGATAAAATATTTCGCTAACACATAATTATAAAGTAAAGCAGAAATCGCCATCGAATGGCCAGTTTAATTTCTTTTTAGTGATAAATGAATGATATTTTCTTTTATAAATCCATTTTAGTTCAGCCATGTTGTCATGATCAATGCCTAATTATAAAAGATTTTATTGATAGCTACGCAATATACGAGTAGCTTATATTTGAAAGAGATTTATCATCATATCACTACCATTTTCTACCTTATCTATTTTTATATCGTAAAATTTATTATATGAAATTTATCTATATGTATAAAGGACTGCTTAATCTAATGATATGCGAAGTAGTATAAAATAATTAAGTAAATATGATTAACGTACACACACACCCGTCTGTTCCTCAGGTAGACAACTTAGTGCCTGTGTTAAGATATCAGCCGGCTGATAAAGATATTGTCACTGAAAACTATGCCAACGGGCTAGTTAAATAAGTTAAAATAAATCTGTAAATTATCGTTACTCTTTTGGAAAAATAGCGAATTTGATAATAAATAATATCAGCTAACCCGCATTGGAGCAGTGTGACGGATTAAGCTCTGATCCTTCTCCTAGATGGGGAAAGAGGCCTATTTCCCAGATGTGGGATATTACAGGCTAGAACGTGATAGTCGGATTGTGACTCCTCCTTACCCCTAATAATATGGGATGTTGTGTGGATGTCTAACTAAGCGAAAGAAACATTTTTTTTGTTTAAAACAAAAAAAAACTTCTTCATAGATATAAAATTAACAAAAGATACCGTTAAACTATAATATAGTTTTGTCCATCTGATCGGGATCTATTTGTTGTCAAGCGACTCATGTTTACTATAGTCGTCACAAAATAATAGGCCCGTTTTGTTTTCGATACCCACGATAATTCGAGTTTGTATGAGTATTTGATCGATTTGATTATATATAGGTACTGTAAAGTGCATTTGATTAAAATTTTGATCAGAAATTTAATTTAAGCTTTAATATTGTAGGTAATTTTAAATAATACATTGGTACAAAAGATTAATTTGTTTTTATTTTATATTTTTATATTGTTTTTTAATGTTTACACGAATTTTAATCATTATAATGATTTTTTTTTCGGATTTTATCGCGGTTTATTTGCCAAATCAAAATTTTATTTATGCCTTTGAGTGCCAAGCTCTTTTTTCCAGTAAATATCACTACACAATATTCAATTACGATTAAAATCGAATGAATCTGGTGAAATTCAGTAATTAATTAGTTACAGCACAAAAATGACTTAGCACGTAACTGTTTTTGAGACGTTTCGTAATAATTAGAAATTGCATGCTACATATTCTATCATATTATTTAACGCGCCAAAAAATTTATGTATTTTTAAAAACACTATGTAATTAATAATTCTTTTATTGTTTTTTACAGTTTCGTACCAAGTTACGCTCTACGGTATTTGTCAAATGTCAAAACGGGCCTCTTATTTGTTACTACTATAAATATCAACAATACGCACTAAAGTTTTTTTGGAGTTAAAAACATAATGGAATAATAAATGAAATAGTAGCGCTGAGCAGTGACGCCGAGAAAGACATAATACCGCGCAATGTCTATATTGCGAGAAAGAAAGGAATATGGTTTTAAATATTACTAAGGAGTATTATTTTGAGTTTTTTATAAATCTTCATTATTTTATTGTTGTTGTTGATGAGTGGTTTTTTTTTCAAAAAAGACAAAGCTGATGAACCCAGTTGTTTTTATTTAGGTATTTATTATAATTCTTTTTTTGACATTATATGCTTTTAATAATTATGAATGTATTATTATTGATGTGTTTTAAACTCTGACTTGATTTTAATTGTAACTTCGATTGAATTTTACTATGGATGTATTTTTAATTTTGACTTGATTTTAATTGTAATTCATACAAAAAAATTTCACATAAAATAAAAATCACACGTGTTACAGCGTGTCATACTAACATTAGTTTTTAAGTTATAAAATTGTTACTACTACCTACTTGTATGGATGTAAATCTTAATTAAATAAATAATAATAATTATTATTATGTTACCCAGATTGTAGGATTATTATATCTATTAAAGGCAATGGAGAAGCGCGAGTGACGTGAATTAAGCTTCAATTTTCTATAGGCAGAGAGAGGCCTAGCTTAATTCAACATCCACACAACAGCCCACATTATTAAGGGTAAGGAGGAGTCTCAATCTGACGATGACATGCTAGCGTGTAATATCTGACTGCTGGGTATTGGCCTCTTTTTCCATGTAGGAGGAGGAATGGAGCTTAATCCACCACGGTGCAGTGCGGGTTGCCTTTGTTTTTTGTTTGTTACCTCATAACCTTATAAACTGTACATATTAATAAGTGCACAGATTTTGATGATACTTTTTACATTCGAAAACTGCTGTTTGTGATGTGGTTCAAGTTAAATTGAGCGAGATTTGACGAGTACTTTTTGAGTTATACCTAACGATCTATATTCAATTGATTTGACTGCGTTGATGATACTCTCATTTCATTATTTGTAAATAAAAAATAAATAAATAAATAAATAAAATAAATAAATAAATACATACATAAATATATAAATAAATATCTACACAATACACGCGGTTGTCTGTTCCTAAAGTAAGCAACTTAATGCTTGTGTTATAGGTAACAGCCGACTGGTATAGTTGCATTTTTTAAGGCTCCGTACATTAAAAGGAAATAATGGAACATTTATAGGATCATTTTCTTGTCCGTCTGTCTCTGTCAAGATCCTTTTTTTCAGGAACATGTGTATCAAGGTGTTTGCGTAGAGTATCAAGATAAAATTCATATCAAATACTCAGGCTACAGCTGTGAAAAAATCAAACTTCTAAGTCAACGCAATCAAAAGATACAGCCGTTTATGCTGCAAATTTTCGACACTCGCAAGAGAATCAAAACTTACAGACTACTTCTCGTGAACTCAGGATCTTGAAATTTGGTACGAAGCAATGTCTTATAGCACAGATAAAGGAAAAATTGCGCAAAGCATAAATTTTTAGTTACGTGATGTAACTAAAAATATTTTTAATAATTTTGTTTGTGCGAAACCTTCGGTGCGCGAGTCCGACTCGCACTTGGCCGGTTTTTTTTTCAATAAACATATTTATAAATAATACATATATAAATAAAAATATATTTTACACACAGACTCAGGGTGGGAATCGAACCCACAACCCCCAGAGACTACTAACTGCGCCAACGGACTAGTCAAACTTGTGGATGTAAATTATTTCGATTTTGTCGATTAATTGGATTTTTTTTATATATTTGAGAACAACCACAATTGTACTGTTGCATATTGTAATTGAGTGTTAAGTATGGAAAATCAACTGTATAACACTTTAGTATTAAAACATTACAAACGTTAACGTTAAATTAATATTGTAAACAATATAGAACGTTCGTAGTGAATTCTTACATCGTTCTGTGTGCTTAAATTGCGCAACTAAGTATAAAGTACTAGAGGCTTGCGCTTGCGCCGGCCGGTTCCGCGCCGTCGACTCCGCTCAAGTTCTCGGCAACGTTAACCTCTTTCAAGTTTAGCTACCAACTCGACTGGTAATAATAAGACTTCTGGCATGACATAGATAGACTCTAAACATTTGTACTGATAACAGTTAATAATGATCTATTATTACTGAGCTCTTCGTCATATACTAGATATTTAAAGTAATTCTTTAAGTTCTATGACTTTCAAAGATTTAATTTTTTTTTATAAAATAATATTTTCATAGGTTTGTCTTCCTTATCAAATAATTCCTTAAATTCTCGAAACATAAAAAGGAAAAAAAAATAGCAATCTTCGAAAAGCATCGATTCTCGAAATAAATCGAGAGCACGTTTCGGTAAAACCCGATTTTATTATACGTATGTAATATATGCGTATGTACCTATATTCGAAGCTCCGCTTACATCAAGTGTGTCGCCGATACAGATCATCATACAACGTTATACTTTATGCATTCACGATTGCGATGAAGCACGCGCCATCAGCATTTGTAGCAACTCAAATACTTAGCGATCCTATTAATTCTTATAACCGGTCGAGCGATCAAGCGAGGGTTGATATTGTTTAATTAATAAATAATAAATAATAAATAAATAAATAATAAATAAATAAATATCTACACAATACACACACGGTCGTCTGTTCCTAAAGTAAGCAACTTAATGCTTGTGTTATAGGTAACAGCCGACTGGTATATAGCTACATATTTTTTTTTTTTCGATAAACATACTTATAAATAATACATATATAAATATATAAATAAATATTTATATTACACCCAGACTCGGGGTGGGAATCGAACCCACAACCCACGGAGCAGAAAGCAGGGTCACTACAAACTGCGCCAACGGGCTAGTCAAATTATGGAGGGAGGAGTCAATTAATGGAGGTTCCATTCCTTATTTTCTTTTTGTTTACCATAAAATGTATAATGTATGCTTGGTTTAAAACTGTTGAAATTAAATTATTTTGTTGGCAATATTTACAGAACATGAATATTTTTTCGTATAGACATTCAGGTGAAAAATCTATTCATAATTAGTAAATACGTATAAACATTTAATTTCAGCCTATCGCAGTCCACTGTGGGCATAGCTTCCCAAGCTCGCGCCAGACATTCCGGTTTTCCGTAATCCTCATTATCTTATCGTCGATCAAGTATATAAATAATAGGGACAGATAAATTTGTAGTAAGAATGATTCGCTTCAGCCTGTAATATCCCACTACTGGGCATAGGACTCTTTCCCCATGTAGGAGAAGGATCAGAGCTTAATTCACCACGCTGTACAATGCGGGTTGGCGCATATATTCCCTACTATAAGTAGCGATCGCTATCAGGTGTACATGATAACAACCGGGACCGACGGCTTAACGTGCTCTCCGAGGCACGGTGGGGAGGACACTAGGACTGCACAAACACCCAGACCATGGCAAACACCTGTATGGCCAGTACAAATGTATGTCACGTGCGGGAATCGAACCCGCGACCGCCAGCGCAACCGGCACAATCTATGGCTGTGGCCGTTGCGCCAACGCGGCGTCTGTAAGAATGATTAACTGTCTCTAGTACGAATGATTAACAATTGTAAAATCATTGATTGGCAAAGTTTTTGGTACTAAAACTTTTGCCAGTGGTTATGAAAAAAAAATTCAATTCGGCGGTTCGTGAATTTGCCGGTCCGTGGGCTAAAACTTCTTACGTACCAGCGTTACGTACCACGGTACGCCCTTGTATACATGGGGCCTGCGGGCCGCAGTTTCTCGCCCAAGGCTCTAGATTTTAATAGAACAAGTATCGTCGATTCTTGAAGTAAATAACTTCTTTACGCACGCTTGACTTGGGTAGTAATCTGGTGAATTCGTGACGAGAGCGTTACGAAAAGTGTGGTGTGGGAGAGGCGAACAGAAGTTCATCATCATCATCATCATTACAGCCTATCACAGTCCACTGCTGGACATAGGCCTCCACAAGTTCACGCCAAAAATGGCATGAGCTCATGTGTTTTGCCCATAGTCACCACGCTGGGCAGGCGGGTTGGTGACCGCAGTGCTGGCTTTGTCGCACCGAAGACGCTGCTGCCCGTCTTCGGCCTGTGTATGTCAAAGCTAGCAGTTGGATGGTTATCCCGCCACCGGTCGGCTTTTTAAGTTCCAATGTGGTAGTGGAACTGTGTTATCCCTTAGTCGCCTCTTACGACACCCACGGGAAGCCCCTCTGGGTGGCTAAATTCTTTAGTACCGTAGCCACACAGTACAACAGAAGTTGAGAGGGAGATATAAATTAGGTGGAGCTAAAGAAGTTTTACTTCAATCACGTGGATCCTGAAGGCCTTTTCATCCACGGGACCCTGGGCTTAAGCCCATTAAGCCCTTGAGTAGATGCTCTGGTTGTAATAGTGTGACTTTAATGTCTTCTTCAAAAACATTACTCATCTAACCCGACTGCCTATTTTTATACAACCTGTGATTAGTAGATATAAACAAATAAAAGTATTCTGTTTTATAACATTACTAGCGATACCACAGAATGTCTTTATTTATAGTGTGAAGCTAGCTTATAGCATGGTTCTTAACATAATAACAACAACATTCAAATATGCGTCGTTAGATTACACGTTGTTACAGAATGCGTTGAAGAAATAAAGGTTCACTGCTCGTTCCCCGTAGGTGATAGCGTGATAAAATGTAGCCTATATGTTGACCCGACTTCTTAATAATATTCGTGCCAAATTGGAAGTAAATCCATGCAGTACTTTTTGAGTTTATCCCGGACAGACAAACAGACAAAAATTCTAAAAACTTTATTTTTGGCTTCGGTATCGATTGTAAATCACACTCCAAATATTAGTTAATAGTTATATAATTAGTTAATATTTACGAGAATTATGAAAATTTTACTTAGGTAGTGTACTTTTAATTTTTTCCTTATTTTTCTGGAACTTGTATTTTTTGTTTCTCAGTTTGAATTGGATTAATAAAATTCAATTAATCCACTTCTTAAAATATATTTACTTACATAAAAAACACTACGCTATTATAGCTTTAAGTTTAAATCGTAAATTCATAATCTACAATTGAATGATAATCTGCTATAATTACGATTCGAAAAAATAAGTAAATAAAGTAAAATTTCTTAGATTAATCTCTATTTAAAAATATTGTTTAATAAAATACACACTGTTTTATCGATATTGATAATAATGTCCCTCCTGTTGTTTGTAACTTTTTACTTTAGATGCAAAAGGTTTTAAACATAAAGTTACAACAGTTCGTTACGTGAATTAGTTGTCAGAAAATTCTTAAATGTTCACATTCATGTTTACTATGTACATATACCGGTTGTCAAAAGGTGCGGGGAAAGAGGCGCGGGAGACGCGAACTGGGTACAGCGACCGCAATAATGCCATTATGGTATTAAAAGACGGATATCATCGTATTATATTTACGTAAAATGTGCTTTATTACAATAGTACCAGAGTTGAATTTGAAGTACAGGCGGTTTGAGATGCGTATTCTTCGTTTGTGGAGGCACTAGCGTTGCCGTGCCGCAGCGCCCAGCCAGCATTGCCCATTGCCAAGATCACGGACCGCGCGGCGAATGTCAGCCACGTCACGATCAAGCTTTGTGCTAACATTGAATAGATCTAATTTTAAATAAGATGTACTCACCTTTGGGTAAAAAATCAAAAATAAACTAACTATACTTGTAGTGTTATTTATTAAATTGGGAAAGAATTTTTATATTACATAGGTAAATAAAACTAACATGTCCTAAAACGTTTCATTGTTTCATTTTAAAAAGAAATTTGTAAAGTTTGTGCATGATAAAACATTTCTTGTTTCCAATAGCATTTATATACCGGTAAAATTATACGATCTTTTTTGTCAATGTAAAGTAAATTTAGCAATATTCTGTATGTAGATAGATAGCCATCTTCAATATTTATTGTTTAATTTATTTACAAATCACGCAGCTCCCTAAATCTGTCGCTATTATGCAATCATCGCACACATATACAAACGTTTTTTGTCCATACAATAGGTACCTCCCCACGGTAAATAGTGCCTCAAGACTCATGACAAGTTTTACCTCGCATCGTCTTCATATATAATAGCCCTTGCCCTATCTTTATATGGGCCGAACTGTAGACTCCCGCAATCCTCATTCAATTCACGTAAGGTAGCGGCTCTAAGGACCGGGTTTTTGTAATAGTGCAACAGGTAGAAAGGAAAGGATTGCGAGTGTATAACGAGCGAGACAGCGATATATCATCTTAGTCACCCGTCCCGTTCTTGTCGGACGGTGCTCTTAGACGTGCGGCGCGAGCGCAGGAATGCCGTACGATTTGTGGTTGTGCATGCGGACGGCTCCTATAGAATGATATGTATATTTTGTAGCTTAGCGCTTTACCAACACACACTGCCCTAATGCGTATGGGTCATATAGCGGGATCACAGAGTTTAACCAGTGAAATTAAATTGAAAGGGAGTCTGATCATTTTTCTTTATTTTAAAGTGTTTTGTTATTACTTATCATGTATTCTATTAATAATTTGTTTAAAAAAAAAAAAAACAATATATATATTTTTTGCAATAGCAATTTCTTAATGTACATTATTTAAGTAAGATTAAATTATACTTAAATATAATGAATACATTCAAATCTGTTTTCTATATAAGTCTGAAAAAAATATATTTGTGAGGCCATATTTTAAGTCAATATCATAGTATTTATTATTTTATATAAAAAAAATGATTAATTTATAAATTTTAATTACATTCTGTGAAACACTTAAAAAAATTTAAGTAAAAAATTACAAATAGTTCGCATAGACAATGTATAGGTAGATCAGTTTCATTACAACTCTATACAATGCTTTGTTGGACAACAACATCACCAACTATTTAATGTAAAATGTCTGCGGTTTGAGATTGACTAATTGATGAAATATTGAATTGAAAATATCGATATCACTATCTGTTACCTACCCGTATACTTAACGATCTTTGTAATATTCTACACCTATACATATAATTACATGTGTATGTAATAATTTGTTGGTAAAGTTATGTACTAGTAATGTTGGTTTCTTGTGTAAACATGACGCTTGGCCGCCGGTCACATAAAAAGTTTCCTCCAAGATCCGGTCACACTGGTCTGTAAGATCGACGACCTCAGTTCGCTGTTTGGCTTAATGGAAATTGCTTTTCTTACTTCACTGTAACGATAAGGATGCTTTTTGATTGGATAATATTGAAATTGGTTAATTCCGCTATTGATCATTTTAAGATTTTGTTTTATTTGTAAGTCGTGGGATGTGGCGTGTTTAAAACTTTGTTCTGTCGTAGAAACAGTTTTCTTTCTGTAAGGTTCGAGCATGCGTCCAAAGCTTGTAAGTGGAACTTGTAGTCTGTACTTTAATTATGCGAGATATTCCCCGTTTCCTACTTACGGTCTCAAGTTGTCATGTGATTATATCTATTTACTGATATATGCACGGACGTAATTATCTTTAGAGATTGTCAGACATAGGTTTACACTTCAGCCTGTAATACCCCACTACTGGGAATAGGTCTCTTTCCCCATCTAGGAAAAGGATCAGAGTTTAATCCACCACGCTGCTCCAATGCGGGTTGGCAAATATATTCCCTACTATGAGTAACGATCGTTATCAGGTGTACATGATAACAACCGGGACCGACGGCTTAATGTGCTCTCCGAGGCACGGTGGGGAGACCCACAAGGACTGCACAAATACCCAGACCACGGAAAACACTTGTATGGCCAATACAAATGTTTGTCACGTGCGGGGATCGAACCCGCAACCGCCAGCGCAACAGGTACAATCCATGGCTGTGACCGTTGCGCCAACGCGGCGTCAGACATAATTTCTAGAAAGTTTTTTTGCTGAAATACATTTATCCTTAAAAACTATAAATTCTATCACAAAACAGCGCATAAATTTAATCGTAAATATAACAAAATCGTAAGTAAACAATGAAGCAAAGCTATAATAGAATATTATAAATGACAATATTTGAGAGCTCGTATATTTATAACGATGCAGTTACCGATTATAAAAATATTATAAAACAAACATAAATCATAGCACGTCTCGAACATTAATTTATATCTAATTTATAATTCACCCCGTATTTACCCCGTATTTCCTAAAAGTGTGTCCGTCAAATATGGACTTCTACTCAATCGCAGTCGTAGCGCTGCGCCTCCGCGAACTTACATCAGCGGCGATAACATTACGCGACTTATGATACCGGTTACGCCGACTGCTTCTAACGTCGACATGATGGCTGCGATCGCTGCAAATGTACTTTCATATAAACATTTCTTAATTATGTTCCGTTATTAATAGCTTTATTTATTTATTCATTTAATATTTCATAGCTCATATACGAAATACAACATTTTACAATATTCAAAAGAAACGTGTAATAGCGTAACTACTAAAAGTGATTTCTTATAACACGTGTAGAGGAATTATTGTAATATAAGAAAAAAAATTTAGGCTGTTCTAAAAAAATATTTTATTTGTATGTTATTGTAAATTTTCAAATATTGATAAATTCTAGGCTTTACCTATACATTCGATTTACTCTCTTTATGTTATAATTCTCATATTCACTTCTGGGTATAGGTCTCTTTCTCCATGTAGGAGATGAGCCCAGCTATAGAATGTTACAGGCTGAATTGTGATAGTATAATTCTAAATTTATCGGCTGTCATCGTTAATTTTTAAATTGCGTCAGTATTCAGTTGACTTATTTTAAGTTTTGTCTCAAAAACTTTTCTATCAACTTCGGTTTGTTCAGTAACCAGCCAATTGTAATATCTCGCGTAGTAGTTCTGACGAATGAACTACAGACGGAGGCTTAAATATCTATTTATCAAGATTGCTCATAAAGATGAATCAAATAGTTCAGTAAAGTATATTTGTCACAAGTATTTTTAAATTCCAGGGTATACATTAATCTTATGATAAAGGCAGAAAATTATATCTTAAAACAAAAATCCTCAACTTTAGTAATTCATGTCCATAAAGGTAAGTCCTAGAATTTCTCGATGTTCGAGCTTTTGTCATAATAGAATCGGTATACATTATGTTTTTTTTTTCTCCTAAAATCGATGAGCAATATTAATTACATTACATTTGTATTATTTCTATTATACGTATAATTAAATTACATTTTAATATTTACATGACAAGTAATAGTGAACTAAAAAATTTAAGAGTTAGTCACCAGAGATGCTACTGCGACGCGTACTGGCGAAGAGCTAAATAAAACGCGTTACAATAGTGATGTTGCAATGCAAGTCGCGGGTTTAGCGGTCGCGCTCGGCGGTGCAGCACGATCTAACGTTCCGCTCTGCGCCGGCGCACATCCACCCTCCCCTCCCCAAACTAACTCCCATCGCACTAAGCTAGCCCTGACCGAGACAGTTCGTGCCATTACGAAACTGTCTATCGAGAAATTCTTTCTTGATCTACGTTGCTTGTTGCTATAAGCTGGAACGTGGATGTATTATTTATTAAAACTTTATGAATTTAGAGAGGACTAAAAAATTTGTTAATACAAAATAATTAACAATTTAATAATGAAAAGGCCTGGTATTGATTGTCGACGACTTTCAATTATAAATAATTTTAAAATTTTGAAGTAAAACAACGTAAACAAACGCTTGACTTGTGTAGTAAGCTGGTGAATGCGTGACGAGAGCGTTACGAAAACTGTGATCGGATGAGGCGAACGGAGCAAGAAAGAGGAAAGAGGTGCGAGCTCAAACTTTCTGTCTCTCTTTCTCTTATAGCCAGTTACGTTTCGTATATCTAAGACACAGTGCAGGCCTATTTAATTGTGCAGGCCTGTTGCTAAAGAAGTTTTACTTCAGTGTGGTCTAAAGCACACTCATTTTTTATTACGATATAATAGTGTAGTTATAAAGATCATTTCAGTGGTTCTTATCGGTTGTTTCATTAGAGATTATCTGTAAAATGATGACTCGACAGTACTTCGAAAAGCTTAATTGAATAAAGAATGATTTGAGTTTGAGAATGATTTTATTAATGTTGCGTTAAGAATAAAAATTCAACGCAATTTTTAATAGCATTAGTGTATGCGATAAAATTATCCCCATCCATTTAAAAATTTTTTCAAGAGCCCACCTCTATATTAAGTTATACTAATTAAAAAAAAATACCGTCTAGCAGCTTTGTTTGGAAAGGAAGTAAAGAAATTGACAGACACTATTTGAAAATGTGTTGTAAATTACGATGTTTTTAATAAATACACCTGCTAAATTAATTGTCCTTTACTGTAATTAAGTACAAATATTAAACATATTTAATTTAGAATTTGGATTGGCATTCATCTATTTCGGCAGATTAAGTTCTTTGGTTATTTGCTGATATCGTTTCCCTTTATCTTTCTTTATAAATTAATTTGCAGGTGCTGTTATTAAAACAAAATTTTGGCAACGTGCATCGTCCTAATAGCCTAACATGATGGGTTGGTGCCATGACATTCAAAATTTTGCACCTGCTTTAAATGTTATTTTGTTTCAAGGCTTGCTTATAACAAAAACAAAATATTAATAAATTTTCGTTAGATCGTTTGATTTGTTTATTGCGAAGTGTGTGTGCACGCGGGGTGCACTAGAAACAGCATATTACAACAAAAATAAAATTGGCTATAAAACTTCTTTTTTATCCATCATAAAACCTTGGAAACAACTTAACAATATTAATAAAATTCTTAGTCTAATTAATTACTTCGCTTGAAAGAGTTCATTCGCTTTTAATAATAACAACGTTTTATAAGAAAAAATATATAATTTGTACAATAGTAATTAAAAATTGTTGAGTTTTTTCATTCATATATATATTTTTATGTTCAACTATGTTATGTAAGTTTTATAAACTTTTTAATGCTTCTTTATGTTTGTTTAGTATATACTGAGAGCTTTGCTTTCGGAGACTAAGGGCCTGTTTCACCATTTGTGAATATCGCTACTTGACGGATGACGGTAATAAACAGATAAAAGTTTTTGATATGTTATTCTTTTTTACATTCAAATTCCACTATATTAACGAAATATTTTCATTCGAAAATGTGAAATTAAAGTAGTAGTTTATTATTAGAGGAGAAACAGGTCCTAATGGTCTATTCTACCTCTTAACTCTCTTTCTCGTTGTTTAAGTCTATTCAGAATTTATGTGTAGGATAAACAACCGCTGAAATAGGCCCTGATCATTTGAGGTGTAAAGTAGTTTATATCTAGGTTTATTGATTATAACCATGTATTTTAATCTACGTAATGTCATGTCATGTCACCTATTGTAATATGTGTACATCGTATAGAACAAAAAAACGAGTGTGCTATAGACCACACGACTGAAGTAAAACTTCTCTCCATCTAAGGTATATCTCCTTCTCAACTTCCGTTTATCTCGCCCGATCATACTTATCGTAACACTCGGCACGCATTCACCAGCGTACTCCCCGAGCCAAGTGTGCGGAAAGAAGTTATCTTAAAAAAAACATTATCTCTAAGAAAGTAATAATAGGTAATTAAATATATTAAGACATTCAAATAATTGTCATAAAAATAGTACGTTCAAACATCGCTTCGATCAAAAGATGTTTATGAAGATAAACAGTAAGTGTAACGAATGGACAGGGAGTTCAAGACGCTAGCCTGTTACAAACACTATGCATATTCATGTATTCGCGTCCTCCTTACAAAATGTCGCGACTAACATTGTCCCCACAGCGTGACACGGTTCCGCTTTTAACTATTAGGAGACACTAATTTGTCAACACACGATATAGATGATTTGAATACATATCACTCACAAAGAATACATAACACTCGCATACATCCGTTAGGTACTTTACTAATGTTAGTTTACATTTCTTTCAATTAAAAGTAGATTACCTTTTAAAATGTTCATTATTTTCGGTCAAGAGTATTATTCGTTTTAAGGTTGGCTAATAATTAGAATATAAAGTTATTCAAGCTACGTAAATTGAGTTAATATTTAAAAACTTTCGAATCAAGCTGCCATGGCGATACTATTTTCATTAATTACAATAGCAATACATCGAATTAATATGTCTGTAGAGTTGAGCGGAAATTTTTATTTTTAAAGACTACTAATGTCAAAGAAACCTCGGTTAAATACTTAAATCTTTTAATCAACAACGTCATTGTAATCGCCGAAATGGTTCAAGTGCATGACACATAATTCATGCATATTTTTGAAAGTAAAGTCGCCGTATCAAATATGTCACGCATTGGATAGTGGGTTTTTATATGCATATTAGAGAAAAAGATTTTGAGACATTAAGCTATAATCCGTAAGGAACAGTGCTTTGGACTAAAGTTCTAGTATTTCGTAAAAGAAGGGGATGTTTTTGTTCAGCAATTCATTTACGGAAGTACAGTTCAAAATGTATACAAAAATAGAGTTAAATTAAAGTAAGGTATATTTAAGCAATGTTAAAATAACAACTTTGTACTAAATGTATATCTATTATCACGGCTTATATGGTGCGTACTGCAACTAAAAAAATAAAACAATATACGAAATGTTTAAAAATTTTAAGCATAATATGTCACACGCACTTATGACTACTATTAATTTGGTATTTCGCGCAAAAAACTCTTCAAATTGTATTTAAAATTCGATTCAAAGGTCAGTTTTGCTAAATTTACCATAGAAATAAACTATTCAATACCTAGATACAAAAAAGATAAACGTGTGGTTAAATATAAACTTAATAGACAGGTAAATTAATTGAAATATGCAACAATGTATTACTGGTGAGGATTAGTCAATAAGTTAAACGTATGTACATACTTCATCTAGTTGTATTCAAATTTGACGAATGGCGCAAAGGTCAACAGATGAGTTGTTTTCAATTTAAATCATTTTATTACAAAATAATTACTTTATAATCGATTTGTTACACATTTCATTATCAATATATTTTATTTCTGAAAATATATTTAAAAAAAAATTTGTTTGACACACACTAGAAACACTAGAAGTTCATAGTTTATAACCTAGTTAGGTTGATAAACAAGCGTACGGCTCACTTGATGGTAAGCGATTACCGTAGCCTATAGACGCCTGTAAATCTAGAAATATCGCAAGTGAAATACAAAAAGCACGTTGCTGATCCTATCCTCATTCCCTCGAGGAGCTCTGGTCACCACAGGAACACAACTGCTTGAAAGCAGTATTATATAGCTGTGATCATTTGTAACGTCGAGGCTCCCCAGTCGGGCTGCACTAAATTTTTTGCAGGATATACCCTGCTGAGCTTGAAAGTTTTTCGTTAGCTTTTGATCACAGATATAATATATAAATATTACAACAAAAATAAAATTGGCTATAAAACTTCTTTTTTATCCATCATAAAACCTTGGAAACAACTTAACAATATTAATAAAATTCTTAGTCTAATTAATTACTTCGCTTGAAAGAGTTCATTCGCTTTTAATAATAACAACGTTTTATAAGAAAAAATATATAATTTGTACAATAGTAATTAAAAATTGTTGAGTTTTTTCATTCATATATATATTTTTATGTTCAACTATGTTATGTAAGTTTTATAAACTTTTTAATGCTTCTTTATGTTTGTTTAGTATATACTGAGAGCTTTGCTTTCGGAGACTAAGGGCCTGTTTCACCATTTGTGAATATCGCTACTTGACGGATGACGGTAATAAACAGATAAAAGTTTTTGATATGTTATTCTTTTTTACATTCAAATTCCACTATATTAACGAAATATTTTCATTCGAAAATGTGAAATTAAAGTAGTAGTTTATTATTAGAGGAGAAACAGGTCCTAATGGTCTATTCTACCTCTTAACTCTCTTTCTCGTTGTTTAAGTCTATTCAGAATTTATGTGTAGGATAAACAACCGCTGAAATAGGCCCTGATCATTTGAGGTGTAAAGTAGTTTATATCTAGGTTTATTGATTATAACCATGTATTTTAATCTACGTAATGTCATGTCATGTCACCTATTGTAATATGTGTACATCGTATAGAACAAAAAAACGAGTGTGCTATAGACCACACGACTGAAGTAAAACTTCTCTCCATCTAAGGTATATCTCCTTCTCAACTTCCGTTTATCTCGCCCGATCATACTTATCGTAACACTCGGCACGCATTCACCAGCGTACTCCCCGAGCCAAGTGTGCGGAAAGAAGTTATCTTAAAAAAAACATTATCTCTAAGAAAGTAATAATAGGTAATTAAATATATTAAGACATTCAAATAATTGTCATAAAAATAGTACGTTCAAACATCGCTTCGATCAAAAGATGTTTATGAAGATAAACAGTAAGTGTAACGAATGGACAGGGAGTTCAAGACGCTAGCCTGTTACAAACACTATGCATATTCATGTATTCGCGTCCTCCTTACAAAATGTCGCGACTAACATTGTCCCCACAGCGTGACACGGTTCCGCTTTTAACTATTAGGAGACACTAATTTGTCAACACACGATATAGATGATTTGAATACATATCACTCACAAAGAATACATAACACTCGCATACATCCGTTAGGTACTTTACTAATGTTAGTTTACATTTCTTTCAATTAAAAGTAGATTACCTTTTAAAATGTTCATTATTTTCGGTCAAGAGTATTATTCGTTTTAAGGTTGGCTAATAATTAGAATATAAAGTTATTCAAGCTACGTAAATTGAGTTAATATTTAAAAACTTTCGAATCAAGCTGCCATGGCGATACTATTTTCATTAATTACAATAGCAATACATCGAATTAATATGTCTGTAGAGTTGAGCGGAAATTTTTATTTTTAAAGACTACTAATGTCAAAGAAACCTCGGTTAAATACTTAAATCTTTTAATCAACAACGTCATTGTAATCGCCGAAATGGTTCAAGTGCATGACACATAATTCATGCATATTTTTGAAAGTAAAGTCGCCGTATCAAATATGTCACGCATTGGATAGTGGGTTTTTATATGCATATTAGAGAAAAAGATTTTGAGACATTAAGCTATAATCCGTAAGGAACAGTGCTTTGGACTAAAGTTCTAGTATTTCGTAAAAGAAGGGGATGTTTTTGTTCAGCAATTCATTTACGGAAGTACAGTTCAAAATGTATACAAAAATAGAGTTAAATTAAAGTAAGGTATATTTAAGCAATGTTAAAATAACAACTTTGTACTAAATGTATATCTATTATCACGGCTTATATGGTGCGTACTGCAACTAAAAAAATAAAACAATATACGAAATGTTTAAAAATTTTAAGCATAATATGTCACACGCACTTATGACTACTATTAATTTGGTATTTCGCGCAAAAAACTCTTCAAATTGTATTTAAAATTCGATTCAAAGGTCAGTTTTGCTAAATTTACCATAGAAATAAACTATTCAATACCTAGATACAAAAAAGATAAACGTGTGGTTAAATATAAACTTAATAGACAGGTAAATTAATTGAAATATGCAACAATGTATTACTGGTGAGGATTAGTCAATAAGTTAAACGTATGTACATACTTCATCTAGTTGTATTCAAATTTGACGAATGGCGCAAAGGTCAACAGATGAGTTGTTTTCAATTTAAATCATTTTATTACAAAATAATTACTTTATAATCGATTTGTTACACATTTCATTATCAATATATTTTATTTCTGAAAATATATTTAAAAAAAAATTTGTTTGACACACACTAGAAACACTAGAAGTTCATAGTTTATAACCTAGTTAGGTTGATAAACAAGCGTACGGCTCACTTGATGGTAAGCGATTACCGTAGCCTATAGACGCCTGTAAATCTAGAAATATCGCAAGTGAAATACAAAAAGCACGTTGCTGATCCTATCCTCATTCCCTCGAGGAGCTCTGGTCACCACAGGAACACAACTGCTTGAAAGCAGTATTATATAGCTGTGATCATTTGTAACGTCGAGGCTCCCCAGTCGGGCTGCACTAAATTTTTTGCAGGATATACCCTGCTGAGCTTGAAAGTTTTTCGTTAGCTTTTGATCACAGATATAATATATAAATATATATATTAGCATTTTTGAAGTTAAGAGAAATTTATTTACATCAAAATAATTGACATTACGTATGGAAGTGCGTCTTATTTTTGCATAAACCTGGACTGCTATTGTAATTCGAAATATTATTTTAACCTTTATTATTAGACCCGGTTAGGTATTGATCAAAATAAATATAACTAATCATTAGTTTAGTGTTAATATAATTTTTACTCCTCAATATATCTTGTGTTTTTTTATTATCACTTCGGAAGAAAAAAATTTAGAATCATGAAATTTTATTTTAAAGCTTTTACTACTTACTTATAAGTTCACATATCATTTAAATAAGCATGTCAGCGTTTTTGAAAATCCGAAAATTATGTGTGCTGAAATAAAAATCAGTTATAAAACATACGTGAACCATAAATGTGGTATAAAAGATATCTAAAATTGTTACAATATAATAATTATTCACTGTTATAGCCCCTCTGTAAATATTATCAATTAATAGGCCGGCGAAGCCGCGGGAAACTGCTAGTTAGTAAATGTAGGTAAGAACGAAAACATATTAACAAATTCTAAAGACATATAATAAGAAAGAAATATTCAGTAAAGTTTCCAGTTGTTTAGTTAAACTTCAATCGCCGTCGAAGTCCGTTACTGCGCTAATTCTTTCTTACGATATGATAATCACAAAAGCATATAAACTGGAGGATGTGACAATGCAAAAACGGATGAGTATATATTGTAAGTCTGACATCTCAATTATGAGGCAGTCTAAAAATTCGCACCATACATGAAAAAAAAAAGACAAAAACGGTATCTGTGCCGACGACCTATGAAAGGATGCTATAATGAGAAATGTTTCTATATAGTGTGGTAACTCAAAGGAAATAAGTTCACTGATGTACAAATTTTAGCTAAAAATAACTTAAACGTAGTATAAAAACGTATTTATGAATAAATCTCCCTAAACACAGAATAAGTAGTAAAACTGAATTTGTCTCACACAAGGCCATTGTTTGCCTATTCAAAGAATGATTTTATCAGTACATGTTAATGAAATACAAAGATCAGTCTGTGATCGGAAAGTCACCGTTTCATCTTAAAAATAGCGGGACGCTAATTGGTGGCGTGAAGTTGACTTCACGGTTTTATTGGGATAGGTACATAAACATTATTAAAACTGTCTTATTGTTAACTATTTCACTTCTTAAATAATTTTATGAGAAAATTTAATATTAATTAATGCACGTCTAATCTTTTTTATTAGCTTTATAAATGACTTGGTGAAGTCTAGACAAATGGCCTCCCTCTCCTTTAGGAAGTCGACTACCCACGACTAATTTAAAAACTTACATAAAAGGTTCAAAAACTTTACTTTAGCTGGTTGGACAAAGTTCGTGCTATACAAATGTACTTAATATAATTACATAATATAAATATTGAAGACCCATTACTTACCTAGACTCTTAATATGGAACAATGATTTCTGCAACAGTATATTGTAGATTGTTAATAAAGTCTTAAGGTTTTAAGGCGTAATTTTATTGAATATGTAAGTATACCTACTACTATAAAGTCCCTAATTAAAAACTGACGAAATGGAAAAAAACGAGTGTACACTCGGATGAATGGAATCGCAAAATCACGAATTCTTTGTGAATTAGCGGTAATTAGTTCCAAATCCGCAGACTTTTGTTTTTAAATTTTATTACATGCTAAGTGTTAAGGCAAAAAGTTTGAGAAAATCAGTGCGTTTTGAAAAAAATATCGTTAATTTGTAGTAGAAAATCGTCGGAATTAACTTGAGTCCGTCATCTTATAAAATCTCTACAGTCATTAAAAACTGGAAGTTAAGTAAGTTCTTAATTTAGCAATCATACAAATAAACACTTCACACTCAACGGCCAACAGTAGGCTTCACTCCTATGTTGGATGTCCGATAACATAGAATACAAATGCTCAATATACGGTAAACATCTGCATGGCCTATACATATGCTTACCATGAGCGGCAATCGAACTTGGGATTGATTCAGCGAAAAAGCCGTAGGTAACGTCGTATTATAATAAAAATAGTTATGTTATCTATTGTCGTGGCAAGTATAAATAAAACTTTAATATTTAAGCAGTCTCAAAATCAGAACGTCCTGCTTAAATCTAGTTGGTAGTGTATACAGCGCACGTCTTGGCAACAATTGTGAGCGGATGGAGTCAGGCCAGCGTCCGGTCTCAGTATGGAGCAATCCCGCGACATGTTTTAATTATTGGTTTAACTGCTACGTGTCAAAATACGTTCTTGTTCGTAACGACCAGCTTTGTTGAGTAAACACTTTTCTTAATAATATGCAGCATTTAACGATTTATAGCTTTGTTATTAATAAAGGTTGATATGTTAGAATATAATTTCTATAGTTTTCTTCGTCTAAAGCTGTTCTTCATGGTTTATCCGAATTGAGGTTTTATTCCATTCCATCTTTAGTAGGTGCTTTCGTTAGTTTCGTTAAAAATCGAAATATAACTTATGTATTGTGTTTAGTTAGTCCTTCTCGAACCACACTTAAAAGTAGTGTTTTAGCAAACATTTTAACAATATCGAAAAAACAATAAAAATTGTATCGACTGTGAACATACATACGTCGATGCGGGCGCCCACACAAACTGACGGAAGTAATGTGTACTCGTATGGAGATATTAGAAGTTGGTTCAGATACTATTCGTGCATATGTTGAACTGAATGAGTTTGCAGCCTGCATTATAATTACAAAAAGCATTATTATACGTTTTATTAGTTAAAAAGTATTTGCTTATAAATGATTGTTTTAAGATTTATTAAAAATAATTCATATTTGTATATTATTACAATTATTTTTTACTGTAGACACTGTTTCGTGGTTTCTTGGGCTTGAAGCTGTAATTCTATTGGCGTATATTTAGTTAAAAATAGGTAAATAACAATTAAATTTATATGTCTAGGATTGTTGTTAGTTAGTTGCTTTTTGTTTAGATTCATGGATCTAAGAATGCAAACCAATTTAGAGAATTAAAAATCTTATCCAAGTATTATATGAATAGGTCGAAAATATCATCACAATCAACATAGGTTAGAACAAAAAATACATAATTAGGGTGAGTCTGCTCTAGTCTCAAGTGTTTCTGTATAGCCGAGCGTAAATGCACATTTTTTTTAGTCCGGTTGACAAGAGTCAGGGTAAATATCACAAAAATAAAATATAAATGAATGGGAACTTGAAAGGAATTGAAAAAATTATTAGCTAATAAGACAATAATTCTTGGAAGTGATTTATAGTTCATGAACGTTGCACGCGAAACCGTCATCCCTAATCAATTTTACGGAATTAACTATCTTGTAACTCGCCATAACTTGGCAACGACTGAGAGTAACTGTAAACCTCTCTTGGGCTGACCATTGTAAAAAGTTAATCGTTAACAACTGGAGCAAATCGTACAATCGCGCTAATTGTAAAATCAATTAAATTGATATTGTGCAATATTCGATGTTGAAGCACAGAAGTTTATCAAAAAATTTCTAATCTGTTACAATATATAGTGTATCTATATATATTGATTTAGTTTAAATTGTATTTATGACATTTTTACCAAAATCAATATACCTACCGATCAATATATATTTAGTATTGGTGGGTAGTTGGTTTTCAATTTGATACCTCGATAGATTATAAGGCTTATATTTAGCCTCTATTATTAAACAGTTTGTATGTGTTTTTGTAATAATTTTAATGCCCTTATAACATAAACTAGGTAATTAACTTAAATTGTATATTGTTATAAACATTTTTAGCTTTATTTTTAGTAGACTAGTAGAAAAAAATATAACCCTCCTTTTGTACTTCGCCATTTTATTTCATTATTTTTTTATTTAGGAAATAAACAGTACAATAATACAACAAATTATTAAACTTATAAAGCTAATACACACACCAATTAAGTTTCCAACAGTAAACAATTCACAAATGAGCTAAAAAGCACATTATTAAGAAATAATCGATGAACTACACACAGAAATATAAATAATTCAAGCAATACTAAAATCAATAATTATATATACAAAAGCAAATCGGAAAATTTCATCCAATTAGTAATTAAATAATAAATAATTAAAAGATAACAAATTAATTTTTTTGAATAAAACAACAACTAACACTTACTTGCTTATTCGGAATAAAAAAAAAAAAAACAATTAAATCGGTAAAAAAAGAAACCATTTAAATGAAGTATAAATAATTCTAAGCCTAAATATAAGCCTACAAGTTTGTATTGTTATTGAATAGTATTACGAATGGTAGCAGCGGTGGGCGCTTATAAATAGTCGGATTGATGCAAAAGAGGTCGCGGAGGAAACGAGAGGAAAGTCGATAACCTCGACAGCCTTATTGCGTAGCAATGTCTAGGGTAAGGTCCCCAGCACCAAAGTGGAATAATGCTGTCGTCATTTGCTTAGTTCCGTAGGCGATTTTAATGTTACATTTTACAGCCATTCTCTCTCTCTTTTATATGTAGTTTCAATTTCTATCAAGCGATAGTGATAGAACGAAGTCAATGCGATTTAAATAAACTTCACTGGTCGTGTTCGTGTTAATAAGTCTGACAAAAATAAAAAGTTTTCTTTTCAATATAACATAGGTGTATATAATATTGTCGTAGTAGATACGAGAAAATAACGCATGGGGAGGGTTGTATATAAACATTCTTATATCGTTAAGAGAATGTTTACGGTGAATTATTTTGAATAAGTTAAAACAATTTTGGCTCAAAAACATTTCAAAGCTGCCAGTAATGGCTAGCCCGTTCGCCTCCGAGCTAGGTGTTTTCAAGAGAAAGAGAGAGGGTAATGCCCTCTGAGGTTGTTTGTGGCAAAAAATGGGGACACTGAGACCGGCTTACTTATTTCGGTTGCGTTATGAATCAGCACGAGATAAACAATATACCTAACTAATTAATAATGTACCCGCATTTGAAAGTCAAATAGGTCATGCTGAAGTTAATATGGAAATTCGAAAGGAAAACGTGTTTCTCTTGAAGTGCGCAGTCATAACTTAGTAAAATTTAATCAAATTAAATGAGTAAGTACGGAAATAAAAATCTTATAAAACGGCTAATATTTAATGCATTTATCTTCCTTTATGTTCTCTTCTAAAAAGCGGTATAGGTACAGGTGTATCACTGATAATATGTATAAGTCCCTGTATAACTTATTGATAATATATATGTCCCTACTGACGCGTCATAACACAGCACTGCCGCGCGCGCACCTTAATCTGACGTGCCGTGATGGCGCTGTTTCAGCAATCCCTGCAACCCGCTCATCTGACGCGAACCGGGATCGGTTCTGATGCGACACAACAGAAGCCATCACGACATGTCAAAACGCATCAATGTAAAGGTTGTCATACAAAATGTATTATACCGATTCTGTTCTGATGCGACACGACACGACACGTCAGTCAAATATAAATCCGCGCCTTCACTTGCGTTCTTCTTAAAGACTGATTTAAAAAAAATTGTCGAATTGCGATACTATAATTTTATGTAAACACAGGGGTAGGTGTATGAGTATAATTAATTATTAATTTAATCAATTGTCTTAAGAATAGATAATCGATAACAGAGAGTCACCAATAAAATCAGGAGCTATAAATATTTGATTTCTTTTTAAGATTTTCAATCAGCATTGTATATTTAATGTTCAATTTTCGTTATAACCAGTGATTAATTTTTTTATTTCGTAGTACTGTAGTATCGAAACCAATAGAAAATAATAAGAATAAATTTTTATTTGCAGACGGAAAATAAAAAAAATAAATAAATAAGAAATGGTACTTACTATAGTTTCCAAAAAGGAAAAAAGCGTGCAAAATAATTGTTGATTTGTTATTTTTTAAATCGCAATAATTTTGCAATTAGAAAATTTGAGGGCTTCAATTATAATATTTTAAAATCTTTCGTAGGTAATCTTTGGTAGGTAGTTAGAAGCCTAGTAAATTATTATCAAAAAATGTTAAACAACTTCCTAAATGAGTTATATAAAAACAAAGATGATTACGAAAGTTGATCGTTTTCCGGAAACTATTAAAGTGACCGTAAATAAACTTCTGTTTATTTGTCTTGCTCGTGTTTATTTTACCTTATATTTATCCTGAAATTGTTTTTATAAATGTTTAATAAGTGATATGTAAAACGTTAGCTTATATGACGATCGACCCATTTCTGACATCGAGCATAAGGCGTGAGATATTGACCTTTATAGTTATTCAGAACGCAAACAAATCGGTTGGGGTTAGCAGAAAGTGGCCATTGCCTTGAATATCATAGGAAACATATTAAAATATTATTTAAATCATTTTTCATGCTACGATCATTTTAGTAGATTTTTTTAGTCAAAACTTTACTCAGGTTGTGTTCTGATTTTGTTGTCAGCTTGTCAAGTGTTATATAAGTATGTATATTGTTTACTAAAAGTGCCTCACGGTTTCGCCTGCTTAGTTTGAGAAAAACTACTAAAATATTATATAACCTATAACCTTCCTCGGTAAATGAATTATCAAACACGAAAATTTTTTTTTTCAATTTTAACCATAGTTCCTAAAATTAGTGCGCTTAAACAAACAAACAAAGATTTCAACTTTATAATATTTATTGTATAATGACGGTGGAACTCATTGCAGTTTCAGAGGCTTTAAAATATCTGAGCGCACAGAATAATCGAAACATTGTAGCAGAGGTTTACACCAACTTCAGATTAGAATCAATATAAATGTGAAGCTGCAGCAGGTTCCATCGCATGTTAGTGTTAAACTTAATGTTAATCTTCTCAGCTTCATATAACTTATATCTTTCTCTCAACCTCCGTTTGCTCACCCAATTAAACTTTTCGTAACACTCTCGTCACACGTTCACCAGCTTACTCCCCCAGTCAACCTTGCGAAAAGAAGTTTTACGTAAAAAAAGCTGACTTTTCCAACTGTGACATATGCGACTTGCTAGACGAAATGGAGAGAGAATCATTGATGCAACAGTTTCATACAAATAATTACATTTTTATCTGTGTTAACAGAGCCGTTGCTCGATGCAACAAAATTGTGAAAATGTGTACGTAGACAAAAGTCATAAAAAATAATAAAATTTATACATATATACCTAAAATATAGGTTATGTATTTTCTATTTTAGAGGGAGTAATCAATATTTTATTATCTGACTATTTTTGAAAATTAAAAAAAATTGAAATTGATTGATAAATATTTTTGTTAATTTTCAAACGTTAAATAAAACAACATCCAATAAAACAAAATTATGAAAAAAAAAATTACAGTTAAGTCCCACTGTTTGTTTTGTATTGCCGTATTTAAATCTCGGTCATACAAGGATATAAACAACGTTATATGTGACTATTTTAAGTAGGTATGTTTATACGTACGTTCAGAACTACACATACGCATGTATTGAATGTTAAATTAATATAAGCTTTATATTTGTCACTATAATGTATGTTTTTCGTTGAAAAGCAAAAAATGACATATCTGACCAAACATTGAAAATTAATATTCGTACCGCCAGCAGAGAAACAAGAAAAAAAAAACATTTCTATTATTATACGAAAGCACTTACATAATAGTTACCAAAACCTAAAATATTTAATGATTTTATATTAGTTACCATGATCGATAATTTGAAACTCTCATGTCAGTTTAGTGCTCATTCTTTTATTTCTTCAAATTAAACATTGTATTTACTTGTACAAAATTAGAAGGATATAGTTTTATAATTATGATTATATATTATATTATTATTATGAGATTCATCAAATTACTGTTGGAACACCTCCTTGTGCTTATAATTTTTTTTCTTGACAACGTTACTATTCACAGATTTTCCTTTCCATGTGTTGAAGGCTCGGCGTGCGCAGGCTAACGGTTCGCTCACGTGTCTCTCAGAAGGCATCGACCCTGTGCGGCCTCCGCAATATTCTACGCGCAACTTCCACTCACTATTCAAAATGATCTAACTTAAATGTCCCTCATTTTCAATATGCACTTTATTCGTTCAATAGATAAAACTCAATTTAAATTAAATCAAAATGATAGATAAACTATTGTAAAAAAGTCCACTCGTTACAGCACTATAGGTAATATTTAGCTTATTAGAAATTGAATTTTATTTCCTTTTGAAAAAGACTTAAATTTCGACGCCAGTAACATTAACCAAAAATTCATTTCATTTTATGTTTTATTTAAACATCTATTTTAGGTATATAATGATCTCATTGTCTCTTTAATCATAAATGCAACTAGGTATCATCATGTTTGTTTAAAGTGCAAAAACGTTTAGTCCTCGTAAGTTAAATTTTATGAAACCAATAAACTTAATAAATTTAGCTGCGGATTATTCCTGGGAAGAGATTTTAAAAATGACAGTTGGTACAACTTAATAAACAACTAACTACCACTAATAACACATTTTTTTTTTAAAATCTAGAAGTAACTCAAAATAATTATTAAAATGTAAATACCGCAATATTACTTACTGGAAAATAAAAAACAATAAAAATAATTGTGTTTGCAGGCAAACGAAACAAAACCGACTTTAATTATATCGACCAGTAATACAACGTTGGTAGACGAAAAAATAGTCAAGTAAATACGCATTATCAGGATTAGGATTCTTTTTTTGTTGGAAAGGGGATATCCCTAGTTTGGTACCATGATAAGGAAACCAGGATCTGATGATGGGATCCCAGAGAAATCGAGGGAAACTCTCGAAAATCCGCAATAACTTTTTACTGGGTGTACCGATTTTGATAATTTTTAATTTAATCGAAAGCTGATGTTTATCATGTGGTCATATATAAATTTTATCGAGATTTAATAACTAATTTTTGAGTAATCTTTGATAACGCGTAGTTACTTGACTATTTTTTCGTCGATCTACGTTGTATTACTCGTCGATGTAATTGAAGTCGGTTTTTTTTCGTTTGCAAGCAAACACAATTATACAAATAAAAACTTTAAAAATAAATTATTGTTTTTGTAAAAGTAAAGCTACCACCGATTGGGAATGTAGATTCTGCAGAGAAGAATCGGCAAGAAACTCCGCGGTTACTCTTTTGAAAAATAATATATAAACTGTGTTTGTTTTAGTACAAGATTAGTAACATGTTGCATGAAATAAAGCGTCACTGCAGCCACACATCTTTATCAACTATGTAATCCTGCACCGAATAATAAGCTTTATCTATTAATTTAGATGTGACAAAGTTTAAAAAATTAGTAAATGTATGGATTAAAAGTGGTGCTAATTATAACTACTTAAGGGAAACACGCTTACTGACTGAAACATACAGGCTGTTGAAATTAATGCACTTGAACATTTTTGGAAACTTCTTTCTTCTTTTGATAATTTGTCGTCCCTTACCATTTTTTACCAAATTAATTTAAAACTCTTTGCAAGCACAATTTTCATTTATGTTCATTAACCGACTTCAAAAAAGAGGGAGGTACTCATTTCTTCAACCTTACAGAAGATCAGAGCTATATAGTACTGCTTTCAAGCAGTTTTGTGTTGCTGTGGTGAGTAAGGTGATCAGAGCTCTTAGGGGAGATTGGGGGTAGGGTCAGTAACGCGCTTGCGATGCTTCTGATTTGGCAGGCGTCTAAAAGCTACGATAATCATTTACCTGACCTAGTTAAAGTTTTGTGTGCGTTACATTGCAGACGTAATTTGGAATTGTATTTTTTTTTTCAATTGAAAAATTGTGGTGTTTTTTGCCGTCCCCTGTCGCGTGACGCCCGGGGCAATGGCCCCCAAGGCTGAGCCTTAAATTAATGAACTAAGTACACATTTTAAGTACAAACACAATATATTTTAGTACTGAGTATAAATTTTAATTTAAGTGTAGTAGTAGTAATTGAGGTAGGGTACAGCAGGAATATCGTGCTCAAAATATGGAGCAGCCCGACTGGGGTAGTACCTCGACCTTACAGAAGACCACAGCTAAGTAATACTGCTTAAAACAGTATTGTGTTCTTGTTGATGAGTGAAGTGACCAGAGCTTCTGGGGATTGGGGATTGGGTCGGTAACGCGCTTGCGATGCTTTTGGTGTTGCAGACGTCTATAAGCTACGGTAATCGCTAACCATCAGGTGAGCCGTACGTTGTTTGCCGACGTAGTTGTATGACAAAAAATAAGGAGACACGTTTGTAGCTTTTATGCAATACTAGCTGACCCCGCAAATGTTGTTTGCCATATATGTATGATATTAAATCTCTTAATCCCCCCCCTCTCCTCCAGACCTACCCAATATGCACACAAAATTTCATAAAAATCAATCCAGCCGTTTCGGAGGAGTAGTGTAAGTAGCACTGTGAGACGAGAATTATATATATATGATTTTTCACTGAATTTTTTGTTCAATCACAATAAAATATAGCCTCCTAATAAAATATGTCACTTCTGAATAGCTTCTTTTTAGTGAAAGAATTTTCGTGATCGGATCGGATTTGCAAAGATTACTCCCTACAAACAAACAAAGTTAGAAACTTTACCTATTTATAATATTAGTATATATATCATTCTTTTCATCCGTGTATTAAAAGCATAATCAATGCATGATGTTTGAAGTAAAATTACGGATAATTTTAAGAGATTTAGACGTCGTTTATTTAAATATTAATAAAAATGTATCGTTTGTTGTTAAAAGTACTATAATAACACGTTGTGTAATACATTAGAAGGATTTCTGCTTAAAAAGTATTACGTAACGTATACTAGTTACTTATTAATAGAATTCTAATTTATATGTCCTTAGAATATTCTAGTTTTCTTCGGAATTGGGGGCTTACAAGAGATATGTTAAAATGTCGTTTTCACCTTTTTCATTTTGTAATGTCGAATATGTTTTATTCAATATGTAAATTATGAAATGGTGTAAGCTCACTTCGATGTATTTACTTCAACATTTTATTTGCATGTTTTATGCCGATCTCATGTTTTGTTTCACTGTGCGATCATACGAGAAGGTATGTACATACATAAAATTTTGCCAAATAGATGTAGTGACATCAATAACTTGTGTACTGTAAGGTTAAAAACGTTACTACAAACAAACACTTAAATGGTAATAGGTAACTTTAAATGGAAAATTTTCCATTTGAAATTATTAACTACTACAAAATGGCCGTGTCGAAAATTGGAGAAATCAAATAGACCGAGAGAAAATAATTACAATACTTTTAATCGACAAAGTAAATACTAAGTCCATTAAAAACTTTTTGCGCTTAATAAAATACCGCTATTATGATGTTACGAACAACATGCACTTCATTTACTTATTTTAATAGATCACGATTTAAAAATAAATACTCGTGATATCCTTTTTTTAATTGTCTTCTAAATAGGCAAGTCTTAGGATGATACATTGGACTATAAATACACTTCAATAAATATGAGTATAATATCCATACCGCCAACCCGCATTGGAGCAGCGTGGTGGATTTAGCTACGATCCTTCTCCTACATGGGAAAAGAGGCCTATCAGTGGCCCAGCAGTGGGATATTACAGGCTGAAACATGGATGTTGTTTTTATTATGTATGACTGAAATTTGTAAGGCAACCCATATGCAATATGTCTAAATATTTTACCTAGTCAATGGTACGGAACCCTTCCTGCGCGATTTCGACTCGCACTTGGCAGGTTTATAAATATATTTTTTATAACACCTATATATTGACTATTTTTTCGTCAACTTACATTGTATTACTTGTCGATGTAATTTAAGTCGGTTTTTCTTTTTTTTTGCCAGAAAACATTTTTATTTTTCTTCTGTATCTCTATTTTTTTTCTTTATCCTTGCAGTAAACTATTAATTTTAATTTTATTATTTGTATATTATTATTATTTGTATATATACTGTAGAATACTTACCTGCTTTTTTTACTAAAAATTTTGAATCCTTACCAGTACAGTTTATTCTATCGGTGTAATTTTATGAAACACGGGGGTATAGTGGAGGCACATAACAGGACAAATACAATAAGGAATTTTACCTACCTTTTATGAAACTTAAAAAAAATCTCAAAAATTTTATTCTCAAAATATTATTAAAGGTCACATGTACTGTAATAAACATTTTTATTAATAAACTGCTAAGCGTGTAACGAATTAATTTATAATATAGTAACAGTTTGAACGCTATCAAAAGAAGTGGTATAAATATTTTTGTATTTCGGTAGAAACAAAAAATCAAGCAATTTATAAAGAAATCTTATTTTATCATAAATTTAAAGTAAATGTTTATAAAGTACTAGAAAGAATTTGAAATAAAAAAAATTGTTATTCTAAAAAAGGTAGCAAGTCATAAATTATTTAGGAGTATTTAAAAGTCAAACATATTAGTTCACATAAATAACATAGCATGCTAAAGATTGTGAAAATCGGTCGGTTATAGTTATTTCGAAGGGACAAAAAAAACAATACATATATATAGTGGGGGTGAATATCAATTCTCATTAGCGAATGCGAAAATAATAGTTCAACAATTTTATTTTATAACTAGCTGTGCCCGCGACTCCGTTCGCATGGAATTTTACAACAAAGTTATTGTTCATTTCACAGAGTTATGAAATAAATAAATTTCTAAAATAAAAGTAGCCTCAGTTACTCCTTATTACATCAGTTATCTGCCAGTGAAAGTCCCGCCAAAATCGGTCCAGACAGGAACAAACAGACAGGCAGTTAGACAGACGGACGGACAGACAGACAAAAATTGTAAAAAATGTTATTTTGGTAGATATTTGTACCGTGTATACATCCATATGCATTTAGTAAAAAACGGTTATTTTAATATTACAAACAGATACTCCAAATTTTATTTATTTATATAGGTAGGCTACTCAATAAAAAAAAGAAGAATAAAAATTTTCGTAAAAAAGGCCTAACTTAAATTTCAATATAGTTCGGAAAATTATGGATTGATTATAGTTTTGAATCGGTAACTTGATTTTAAAATTTTACTAATTACTTCATACAGTCACGTAACCGTATAAAATACTATATTGAAGAAAATATAATTATATATTTTATTATAATTATATGTTCCTCCTTTAATGAAAAAGAGTATAACAATTGTATGTACTGATATAATAGCGAAACATACAAACCTAAACTTACGAACCTTTTTTATATGTGGACAGTAAAATATACGATCATTAAAATTTAAAGTTGTTTTCTTTCAAACTTTTCGTTACAAAATTGTTAAATAAATCTGATAAAGATTAATCAGTTGCTTACGTGATCAGGAAAAATTCAAGATAGAACCGTTAATACATGGAGAATTCTTTTTGAATTTCGATCTGGGTATTTATCTGTGCACATCACGTGGCACACGTGAGCACTCAAGGACAATTTGACAACGCTGAATAGATTTGGTGGGTGGTGGTGGTGGTGGTGGTATTGATGAGTGGTGGTGACTATGGGCAAAACACATGAGTTCACGTTATTTTCGGCGTAAACTTGTGGAGGCCTATGTCTAGCAGTGGACTGTATAGGCTGTAATGATGATGATGATGATAATGATGAATAGATTTTTGGAAAAAAATTATATAACTAGCTGTGCCCGAGCTTCGCCCGCGTTGAAATCAGTGTGTCACAAAGTTTTCCCGGCAAACTTCCATTGAAACTCTCATCAAAATCGGCTTAGCCGTTCCGTAAACCTTTCTCTTGAACTACAAGAAAATCCGTTCAGTAGATTTTGAGGGAATCAATCACATATACTTTTGAGGACTTTGTTTTATAATACACTAATTGTCGCCCGCGACTACCCGACTAGAAAAAAGGTCAAGCTCAACCAGATCATGTATCTGGACCGGATCAGGATAGATTGAGTCATGCCAGATCCGACAAGCTTTATTAGGACCGGGTCTGGTCCAGACAAGGATAAACTGATGTAAAATATAATCAAGTATGGTAAGGCATACTGGATCAGGACCCGGTCCGGTCCAGATCAGGATAGCCTGATGTAAAATATAATCAAGTACCCGACTAGAACAAAGGTCAGGCTTAACCAGATCATGTATCTGGACCTGATCAGGATAGAATGAGGCGTGCCAAATCTGGCAAGCTCTATCAGGACTAGGTCTGGTCTAGACAAGCATAGTCTGATGTAACATATAATCAAGTATGGTAAGGCATTCTGGATCAGGACCCGGTCCGGTCCAGGTCAGAATAGCCTGATATAAAATATAATCAAGTATGGTAAGGCATACTGGATCAGGACCCTGTCCGGCCCCGATCAGGATAGCCTGAAAGAAATTACGCGAACTGAGCCTGAATCGCTCTATTAATGTTTTTAAGCGCACTTAGTATATATACAGTTATCAGGAAAGTCTAGCAGGGATTCCATTTCTACACAGTGGAGCAGTCGTAAGTAATAGGAATTAGTTAATTAGTAGTTAATTATTAGAAGTTAATAAATAAAATTTTATTAATAATACTAATTAATTAATAACATAAAAATAATTAATATTTAAAGTAAAAACATAAATAAATAACACATTGGAAAAAATCGTAATCTCTATATATATATATATATACAGGATATATACGGTCAAATTGAGTAACCTCCTCCTTTTTTGAAGTCGGTTAAAAATAAATATTAAAATACTTTTATGACACTATCATATCACAGTCATTATTATATTAAATATTGAGGTAATAAATGTTTAATTTTATTAATTGTGTACCTACACTAATATAGTATTATTAATAAACTGTTACAAATAAATGGTAGGTACGTAGTTGCTCTCGCTAATAAATAATTTCTGGGTACATTTCATATATACCTTTCCTAAGTAAGATTCCTAACTAAGTTTGTCAAATATAAAATATTATAATTTCAGTTTGAAAGAAATGTATTTTAAAATAGAAAATTAGGAAAATTGTTACTACTGTTACATAAAGAACTGTTCATTCATTGTTATTCTAATGATGCAATAGAAGACATCCTGAATTAGAATATATCCTGTAACATATAAAATATATTTTTGTTTTGGAAAAATATTCCGTCTTACGTGACTTTTAGTCACGTGGACATTACCTTCACGATTTGTATCAATTTGTTCACGTATACTGATTACATCTTAGAAACTTAAAATGGCGTAAATGTAATGTAAAATAGGTTGACTTTACTTACCACAGAAACACAACACAGCTTGAAAGCAGAATTATTTATCTGTGATTTACTGTGAGGTTTAAGTACTTAGTCAACCTGGTCGCTTCGAATTTCGAGCAAGATATTTTTTGCTGTACCTACTTAAATAAACCCAAGATTAAAAATCAAGAAAAAAAGGTGTATAAAAGTAAAAGATTTAGCTAAGAGTAACTTTATTTTTCTTCTAAATAGTTCATTTGAGGTCCCCAAAGTAAGAAAGGATTTGACTTGCAGAGCGGACGTGTTATTCAGGAGATACCGTAACTTTCATGCGATGTTTGAATACTATTGCATCACCGCCTAATCTGTAGTCAAAATTATGTAACCCCTATTTGGTTATTATGATTTCACTTTTGAGTACGAGGACTTTGTAAGTCGAGGGGACTTTTATAAGTCGATGTACTGAAATTTTTATTTTTATTTTATTTCTATTTGGGAAACATACAATTTTATATTACATTATTATGTTATGACTAATTACTATAACTGAAATCAATAAATTTTTCACTATTAGCTAATACATACAACATCTTTATAACATTGCGTAAAACATAATGTTTGGGAGAACAAAAAATTAAAAAAATAATGTAGAACAAAAATTGTTAAATTTAGTGTAAAAGAAAGGAAAAATCTTTAATCTAAGAAGGCATATATTTGAGCATTTGCTTAACGTCTCGTTTGTATCTTCCTAACTTCCAATTAAATTCTAATTTAGCGTCGAAATCTTTACTTAAGACTTATGTAGGTACCGTATTTTGTGTTATATTATAGTGTATATATTCTTTTAAACAATTTATTGAATTCATTTTAATAATTCTTCTATTGTTGTAAAATTTTATTATTTAATATATATAAGAAATAGATTAATAAAGTCTTACGTTAATATAAATTTAGTACAAACTAATCGAAACCCAATTCAGTTAATACAATTATATACATTTTTCTTTTGTGTTGTGTCGGTAATACGAATAGACCTTTCAAGGATTACCATTTTAAACATATGTATAGTTGCATTTTGACCATTCTAAATATTTTATTAAAAATTTATTGCCGTTTTCATTGCTAAATTTAGGCTATATTCATTTCCTTGTTTTTTTTTTTTAATGTGTAACTAATTGATAACTTATTTTTTAATTTTAATTTTGATATTTTATTTATGTTTTGTTTCAACTTAATTACACGTCGAGAGATTGATTAGGTACATCATACTTATACCATTTTTGTGTATAAGCGTATTTCATTTCACTTCAGCCTATTGCACTCCACTGCTGGACATAGACCTCCACAAGTTCGCACCAAAAATGGCGTAAACTCATGTGTGTTGCCTATAGTTACCACGCTGGGCAGGCGGGTTGGTGACCGCAGGGCTAGCTTTGTCGCACCGAAAACGCTGCTGTACGTCTTTGGCCTGTGTATTTCAAAGTCAACAGTTGGATAATTATCCCGCCATCGGTCGGCTTTTTAAGTTCCAAGGTGATAGTGCAACTGTGTTATCCCTTAGTCGCCTCTTACGACACCCAAGGGAAGATGGAAGAAGAAGGGGTGGTTATATTCTTTGCTGCCGTAACCACACAGCGAATAACCGTATTTCGTCCAATAGATTTTACCGTAAATATGTAATGTATTTTTATGTTTACTAGCTTCGACAAACCTAAATGCAACTGCTATCGTGATTAGTTTCCGATGAATATAAGTATGTCGCATGAAGGTAGATTTCTCTCGCTCATCGCCTCTGAGTACTCGGTCTACTGTGGGCTTCAGTGGTTAATGTTTGGCACAAGTAAACACAATTTATGATATCTCCAATTTCTTATAACTCGGGAATCACTTAGCAGAAAGGTATTCAGAACGCGGGATAGTTACTAGTTAACGGAGCGGAGACTAACTTAGCATTCTATGGATTCACCGTGCGGGTGCCGAGTCCATCGTGTGGCAGAGGTCAGACTCAGAGCAGTGCCTAGGACTTGCGACTTAGGTGTAGGTTTAAGGAGATCCCCTTTGAGATGTACATAAACGCTCACCTTCACTGATCGAGTTGTCCGCCCTCCCTAGCCAAATTATAGAGATTTATTGTTAGATATGTAACAATTAATTCGTTTGCACAAATTAATTATTGAAAGAGTCTAGGTTAAACTACTAGCAGGATACAACAAGTGCATTGTGCCAAGCAAGAGCCAAGCTGCCTTAGCCGCAATTGCACCGTTCGTTTTATACACGTCAGAATAACTCAAGCAATATAATGAGTGAGGGTAGGTGACTATCGAACGATGTGCTAGGTGGCGTGTTTGGTGCATCTGTTGTTTATAAATTCCTTACCAATTGCGTACGAAAGCGCAAGTGCCGACAATATGTAAAGTTTTACGAAAACTTGGAAGAGCTTTATTTTTAAGCCTTGGCTCTGAAATTGTATTTGTGCGACAACAAACAAACTTAAAATCATAAACAGTTATCCTATCTAACGAGCACAGGTAACGAAGGAAATAATATTTTTTATGATACGTTTCATAATAGATCGAAGATCAAATTGAACATGTTATAATGTCTTTCGTTTTGTATTACTTCCTGTGATTTCGTCCGCTTGAATGTTTTTCTGAGAAAAAATAAAAATTCGCAAATTAAATTGTCAGTGTGTGTTGAAAATTATACGTATGGATTTTACATAAATATATATGTGTCATTTCCTTTAAGCTTTTTATTGTGATTAGTGGCTCATTTTGTAAGAAGTAATGCTTTTAGAAGTGAGAAATAAAATTTTTGTGAATAATTATTGGGCAATATTAATATTTATATAATCACTACATACATAACACTAAATATATTCACTGCTATTACCTGTCCAGTTGAAGTAAATGAGCTTCTATCCCAAGTCTTACTTGATAATAAAACTTGAGACTATCTATAAATATTATTTATTTATTAATTCAAGCATGTATTGGTCACGTTCCGATAAAACAGCAATTAAAATATGCAAAAAGTTAAAGAATTTTTAAAGTACACCTATATATCTATCTTAATTTTCAATCGTTTCTTTTTACACTATTTTGTTTATTTGACTATCCGCTAGATGGATAAGTGAAATAGCTATATTAACTTAGTATCTGACCTGCTATTGTCACGGATTTCCCACAATTGTCAACATTATTTGTTATTCAGACTATTCTATTATATTTTAATATAGGTATAACTGCACCGCCTCCGCATCTTTGTTTCCTACAGGTGCCACATAGTTCGTTTTCCCATTCATACAATCTGTTCCCACGCTCGAATTACGATTGCGGAGTATTGTGAACAACCCCCGTGATTCATAGTAGTCTTTCAAAAGGTTAGGGGTGAATCTTGTACGCAGGTAGCGTAGGTGTACACATGAAAGCGAGGCGGTTAAGTGGCTGTGTAAGTAGTTATAGAATCTATTCCCGACGGTGTTAAATCCATTATTAATTGAGATGAAATTTAATGGTTCATGTGAAGATAGATGCTGTAAAAAAGGTTATTGATTGTCAAAAATACGTTATGGCCGTTGGTGCCAAGTTGATTTTATAGATAGAGGATAGAATTATTATATAAGGCGCATTAAATAAGGTGCAAAACTATTATAATTGTGTTTGCAGGCAAACGAAGAAAAACTGCCTTCAATTATATCGACGAGTAATACAACGTAGGTAGACAAAATAATTGTCGAGTAAATACGCATTATCAAAGATTACTCCAAAAGTTGTAATCAGATCTCGATGAAATTTAAATGAGACCACATGATAAACATCGGCTTTCGATTAAATTAAAAATCATCAAAATCGGTACACCCAGTAAAAAGTAATGCGGCCTTTCGAGAGTTTCCCTCGATTTCTCTGGGATCCCATCATCAGATCCTGGTTTCCTTATCATGGTATCAAACTAGGAATATGTCCTTTCCAACGAAACAAGAATTATCAAAATCGGTTCATAAACGACAGAGTTATCCCCGAACATACATAAAAAACGTATAGGGTCGAATTGAGTAACCTCCTCCTTTTATTGAAGTCGGTTAAAAAAGAAATTAATTTTATCCTTATATTTATATATAAAGCAATCATTATAAATTGAAACAAACGTAATGAATACTAATCAGCGCGCTTTAAAATTTTGATTGTCTGCGTGTGTGTACAAGGAAGTCCGTGACAAAGGCGAAGGAAACGGAAACACATCAAGGATCACGGTGGCTCTTGACTGACAGAGGACTGACCCATCAAACTAAATTCCAACTTTCATATAAAATTGCATAGTTTTATCATGAAAAAATTGTGGTGGAAACTTAGTGAGAAAATAAAACACTTCAAAAATGTCCGAGTACAATAATATTTTGTAGTTATATTTTTCCACATACTTACTCGTACAAAGAGATAATGAATTTTTAATAATTTAACACAAGCCAGTTTTTAAAATTACATTAAAAAGTAACTGATATATACATACAAAGCCAACACGTGGAAACAATGAAGTTGTGAATATTTGCTTGGGTATTATTCCAGCGTATGCTCTATAATTGCCTCATACATGCGTCGCCATAAGACGACGTATGAAAACATTTCTAGACTGTAATAACATTTACAGATTACTAAACAAGATGTAATCTATTAGAGAAGAAGTAATATTATTATATTTATTATCCAGGGACCACACACAATTAATTGAACGATGTTAGGCTTTGACGCGACAGAAACGATCCAACGGGTCTTGTACCTGCGAAGCCGCGAGATTAATAAATTTCTCCAATTACATTCTTCGATATGATTGTCATAAATTCTCATGTATCGTAAAATTTAATCATTAAATTACGATATGCATGATGCGGAAGTCGTGAACACGATCGTGATTGTGATAAATTAAACAGCAATGATTCTCGTACGAAGAGAACAATTGTTTCGGGTTATCGTACCGCAGTACCATTTCGGCGAAGGTCCCTAGACCCGAGGCTACAGCTAGCTTTTCATCTCATTTAAAATATCATACATTTTAATAACATTTAGCATATATAAGTATGCTAAATAGTAGATTTTATAAAACATTATACGATTTTAACGTGACCACGAAAATTTCCCTTGTTTTCGATTAGTGGTGATAAATATTTAAAGCAAATACGTAATCTTTTAACTTGAAATAAATGCCTAAAGATCTGTTACGATAGTGTATATAAAATTCCTATCTAAGTTATAATATACTTTACATAAAATTAAGAAAGTATCTGGTATCAAAGATATATAAGTACGTAGATATTACGTTAGAAATTGCATAAAAATAAATTGCATTATTAAAAAATACGAGTATAATTACTTAAAAAGCGTTTTGGTTTAGTAGTGCATATGTCACGTACGCGCCTAAATGGCAGTTTGTGGGTTCGATTCCCGCTCGGGATGAATATTTGTGTTTGTACTAATATTTCTTTCCAGTTTGGATGTTTGTTCTTGTGGGTCTCCCCACTCTGCCTCGGAGAGCACGTTAAGTATTCGGTTGAGGTTGTTATTATATACACTTGATAGCGATCGTTACTCGTAGTAGGGAATATATCTGCCAACCCGCAGTGGAGCAGCGTCGTGGATTAAGCTCCGATCCTTCTCCTACACAGAGAAAGAGGCCTATACCCAGCAGTGAGATGATACCGGCTGATTCGATCGAATCGATATAATAACTTAAATACAAACTAATTTAATCAATTAATAAATAAAGTTATAATTAATGAACAGAAGTATCCTATCTTATTTATAAAATTCTCGTCTCACAATGTTAGTTAACGTACTTCTCCGAAATGGATGGACCGATTTTTATAACATTTTCTGTGCATATCGGGTAGGTCTGAAAATCGGCTAAGATCTATTTTTCATACCTTTAAGTTATAAGGGGTGTTAAGGGGGGTAATAATGTATAATGTATATGGCAAAACAACGTTTGCGGGGTCAGCTAGTAATAATATAAAACTTCTACCATTTATTTATCGTGCTCAAGTTGATTATCTTTAAAGTGATATAAAAGGGAAAAATAAAATACAAATAGTTAGTTTATTACATTGTATGTATTTTAATAGCACTATACTATTAATTGGACTTATCATGCTTCGTAAAGTTGTTATTAATTGATATGTTTGCGTCATCTAAAGCGTTAAGTAGAAATAGTTTTGTTATATTTCTTAGGATTTCAGATCGCAAGAAAACTGTTTTTAAAAATATCAGCTTAGGTGTACTCGTATCTATTTGTAACGATTCCTTTGAATTTCTTAATAATGAATTATTAAGCAACTCTTGTAAGTCGATTGAAAAAAATAGAGGATTTATCGAAACAGCCACGTAATTCATTTATAATGAGAAAACATAACAAAACTTCTGAACAACAGAAAATTGTTATAAAATTGCAATAATAATCGATCGAACCGCCATCTAGTACTGTTCTAATACCACGTATTAGCTATGCACACAGACAGGGAAGCTATGAATGCGTGTGTACGTTCACTTTACGCACACAAATGAAATTGACATAGAAAAACGAACATTAACTCACACCGACACAGCATTACAGCCTCTTACGTGAAGAACGTAAGCGACTGCGGAACTCAAGATGGCTGACATTGGCAATGGTCGTTGACCCAGCATGCTCAGCCTTCAAAGCTTAGATCAGACATTAGAGAGGTTGATATTTTCCGTCAGAATTTCGTTGTTTTGTTTTTTGTGTATCATAACAGATTTTGTACAGCATTTTATTATAATATACATTTTTTTATGGATTAAACAGTTTGCCTGTTATAAGTCGGTATTTTACACTTACAAAAAAAATATTTGTATTAAGAGAGCGATTATTATTTTCCAACTTTTAAATCAAATGTAAATTAATTGTAATAATATTTTTTATATCGATGTGAGTTGATATGGCAGGAAGTACGATAGGTATTCAAGTGTCGTATACAATTCTGTGGCGCCTCCATGCGGCTGAACGAGGCAACCGCGGAATGTAGCTCAAGCTAACGGTCCGCGTGCGCCGCGAAAAAACTCAAGTTCACTATCACGGAAGATTGCGCGCCGCCATTACGCGGTTATGTTGTCGCCGGCTTGGTATTATGATACCGTGTTACCAACTATTATATAAGAATATTTTTATACATTTATTGTAATATTTTGTCTGATATGTTATAGACGTAGCAGAAGATTTAAAATCATCTTATGTACCTGAAATAACTTGATTTTTGTGAGAATTTTGAAGGATGCATGAAATTTAAAATCAAGCATGATATAAGAACCGGATTAGTTTACCATAAGAATCCTTTAGAAAATTAATAGTAGTTCATTATGTCTAACTAGAAATTACTTAGATACATATAAATATAAAATATTATATTTTATACCCAAAAATTAATTTACGTTAACTTACGTATATATGCTACTATTTTAAATATAAAACTCCCACCACGATAAGACCTCGAAATGTGGTTACAATATTACTAATGCGGCCTGTAAAGCTTGATCATGACAGTTATTATGTGAGACCACCATTGTTTTAGATCAGCATCTATCGTGGGTAAAATGCTTCTAGCTCTTAAAATGTTAATTACGTGACTAGAACGTACGTATTTAATTTTTTTTATATTCGTGCGAACATTGCCTATATAAGTGGTCCATACTCATAATTACGTGATTTCCGTGTAATCAACTTATGTCTGCCATAATATTTCAGTAATAAAGACAAGACAATTTGAATAATTTGTTTATGTTCATGGGAATAATTGATATTAAATAATTGTATCTATTATATGCTGCTAATTATGTGCTGTTTTCTATTATATGAACAAATAACTGTCACAAGGATTTTAGAAATCGTTAATTTGTGTAGATAAACTTTTTAATGGTAACTAATATTTTACTATAAATTAATATTAAATAACCGATTTTTTGTTATTATTCGGTTACTAATATTGTTCCTTTCTTCAAATCACTGTCGATTATTTTATAAAAGGTACTTTTTCATTTTGTCATTTGCAGAGGGTTACACCTGTAACAAACTTTCAACTAGATATCCATCTTCGCTTAGGACATTCATTATTAACGCTAAAATAAAATGATATATGTATGACGATGAATATATAAAATTTTACGCAAAATAACATTTGTTAAACAACGGTAAGGTTCATTTTACTGTATTGGCTTCTTTAACGAAACTGTATCGGTAACAAGGTCGAAGAGGCAGCTGATCGGGAATGTGTTATAAAGGCCATAATTTCGGTCGTTGTTATCTGATATTGATTTTCTTTGTTTTGGTACTAAATGATTGCTGGAGGCATAGAATACTAATAGATACAGCTGTGGCATAAGTTAAAACATTTGAAAATACCCTCCACAGTTAATTATGAAATAGAATTGAAAAACGTAAAACTTTTTTTATATATTTCTTATTTAAAAGATTAGGCAACTAATAAAAAAAATTAAACCTTTTTTTAGGCAATCTTAGCTAGAATAATATTAAATATATTTCCATACCGAAATAATATAGTAAATTTTAGAGTTTAGTCGTTCTTAACGAGTAAACTGTGGAACTGACACACACATTTTTTAAAATTATAAAATACTCTTATAATTCATATAAATTATACGTTTGTTATCTTTACTTACACTAATAACGTATTGCGTCTGCGCTTAGATTGGAACGAATGTCATTAACTGGTGCACCTTTTGATGTCGAATTTTATCATAACCTTTAAAAAAAGCGAAACAGGTGGAGAAATGAACTGATTTTATTCTCTTTTTATTTATGATGAGATCCCAGTATTCGTTGTCAACGATAAACATTGGAAGCTTCAACTTAACTGTGATGGTATAACATCATACTTAGAGTTCCAATATGTGTTATTAATATATAATGATACGAAATGTTAAGATTTATTAAGTAATTACATAGTTATTTATGTTTTATGTTTATTACTAGCTCATCTTTATCATTCCGTACTGTTACCAATTGATACAGTGATTTTTTAGACAAATATCTGCAAAAAGCTTACATTTATGTCACCTTAACTGTCAATTACGCCGTATCATGGTCAGCCTTCTTTGTGTACGCTATTGAGAAGAATAGCTATATATTTTAAAACATTCGTTAGTTGGAGGTTGGTGAATTCCAATTTACAATTTTAAAGTAGTTTCATTCACGTGTTTCGTCTCAGCTTTACGACTAAAACTTTATATGGTCACAATCTATATTTAATAGGTTTAACCGTACCATAATAAAAAATAGTACATTTTGTTATTTAACTCAACTTTTGCAATAGTCTTTGACTAAAAATTTAACACTCATGTATCAACTAAAGCCTTCGTCGCTAATGGACGTAAATATAAGAAATTAGAGTTTAATTAAACTAAATAAAATAATGTTCAAAAGTTCAAACGAATTCCTAAGTTCACACAGAAAAGTACGATTATAAGTTATACTAATTTATGAGCAAAAGAGTTCAACGCACTCTCTTTTTATATCTATGATAAATTTTAAATTTATAAAATGTTAAAACTCTTTTTTAATTTTAATGTTGGTTGCTTAGATGCAAATGGTATGCTTGTCTAATCAAATTTTAATTAGGTTCCTAATGTCTTTTATCTTATTAGTACGGGTTTTTATATACTGTAGGAAAAAAATAAAAATTGTTCCTTCTTGCAAATTCGAATCTAAGTGTATTAAATGATACTTATTAATAAAAAGAGAACCAAAGCATAAAGGTTTTACTTTATTTAAAATTCAAATGTACATTCGAACTGACGAAAATTTTATTAAACATTTTGATAATATTTTAGTGTTGAGTAACTGACAAATAAGGCACTGACTAGCCACAAAATTAGCTTTCTACAATACACTTACAGATTTTTTTATATTGTTTAGTATAGTTAGACATAGTCGTATAGGAAGTACATCTGCAGGCTTTATAGGAAACGCTTGCTTTGTATCCCGCACCTGCGGTGATCTCCCACGCTAGTGAACTACTTATACAGTACAACACTATGAATTACATTACAATAACATGACTGTTAATGTAATTCTTACGTCAATAGATATAAGGACGTTTTACCTACGTCAAGGAAAAACTTCCTGTGTGTGCTATCCGTACCATAGAGCAAAACTGGTACAACTAATGGTAATGAATTTTGGTTTTTACGCATTATGAAATAGATAAAAACATTCTTGAATATATCATTTAATTAAATTACTTTGGCAATTTTCATGAATATAATTTTGATACAGCACGCTTTTCAGTCAATAACATTAAAAGAAAATAATTATTTTACTTGTTATGTAATTTGTAACGACTGCTCTTTATTTTAGTTGTATCCGAGGTTATAAGTTATTGGCCTTATTAGAAATAATAATTATTTTATAACGTTATTTAAAGGTTTTGAACTTATTTATAGCTATTTACTTGGAAATATTTATGATTATTAACATTTTTTACAATATTATTATTATCTATACAAATAAATAAAATTGGAGTGTCTGTTTGTAATATTAAAATTTACCGCTTTTAAGTAAATTAATATGTATGTATACACGCTACATGTAACCAAATAACATTTTTTATAATTTTTGTTTGTTTGTCTGTCTGTATGTTCCGGCTAATCTCTGAAACGGCTGGAGCGATTTTGACGGGACTTTCACTGGTAGATATCTGAGATAATAAGGACATACTATAATATTTCTTAAATTTTCATTTAATTATGGTAGCTGACTGTCAAGTGTAGTTTTACCCTTGCTAAATATTACTTCTTAAATTATTTACATATACAGTTAGTGTATGAGTTTTGATTATAATTTTATAACTATAAATATACTTTATAATATTTTTTAGATTATATATCATACTTTATATCTCAAATCAATCTTAAAGCTATAAAAAACAGTTTCTAATGCAAAAAGAATTGACTCGATTGGTACTTTAAAACTAACAAAATCCATTTGGTAAATCACTGACGATTTAATATAAACTAAAAATCAAATTATGCTTTCACTTCCCAAAAAAAACTATTCCCATGGATTTTTTGCTTTCGATCAAACATAAAAAAATCCTTTCGATTTCCGTCCACATCCGAGGCGCCATCTGCTCTTATCCTTGTCATGTGTTTGTTTGAATTAGTTTTTTGAGATTTCACCGGAAATCCTTAAGGGCTGTCAGTGAAGGTGGTTTGAAATTAATTTTATGCATTGTGTTAGAACTAAGTTTTTTAATTATTTTTTATATCAACTTTTTTTGTACTTAATAGTAATCACGACTAGTTTGTGTGGGAAAAATTATTAAATTTTAAGGCCTATTTTTTATTGAAATATTTTACTAAGATTACTTACTATACTTATAGAACTAATAGATACAAAAGAAAACATGATATGGGACTACTACAAAAATTGATGATTAGAAATTAGAAAAATCATACTTAAAATTTTAGCAACCCAGGCATTTTAGACAACTTTGTTTGAGTTCTTAAGTCAAAAATATTTGCTGATCTATTTTATTAATAATCTCGAAATTATTATTTAATTCAAAAAAATTAGGGTTGAGACGATTTAAAAAAAAGTATATTTCTTATTAATCTTATTACAATTATAAATAATTGTGTTTGCTCGCAAACGAAAAAATACCGACTTCAATTACATCGACGAGTAATACAACGTAGATCGACGAAAAAATAGTCAAGTAGCTACGCGTTATCAAAGATTACTCAAAAAGTAGTGATCAGATCTCAATAAAATTTATATGTGACCACATGACAAACATCAGCTTTCGATTAAATTAAAAATTATCAAAATCGGTACACCCAGTAAAAAGTTATTGCAGATTTTCAAGAGTTTCCCTCGATTTCTCTGGGATCCCATCATCAGATCCTGGTTTCTTTATCATGGTACTAAACTAAACTAAAATATATCCTTTCCAACAAAAAAAGAATTATCAAAATCGGTACATCCAGTAGAAAGTTATGCGGTATAATACAACGTAGGTTGACGTTATCGTACGCTTTTATAAGCGTCAAGTAAAAACGCGTTATTAGATATAACTCGAAAAGTTGTTGTTAGATCTCAAATAAATTTAAATAGGACCAATTGGCACATACCACCTTTCGATTAAAAAAACATTTGTCGAAATCGGTCCACACGGTCAAAAGTTCTGATGTAACATACATAAAAAAAAATACAGTCGAATTGAGAACCTCCTCCTTTTTTGGAAGTCGGTTAAAAATAAGGCAATTAATCGTAATTGTTAGTCATTTATACATATGTGGTAGTTTAAAAATTCGTTTACAGTTGTCAAAGTATGCTACATAATATTACGTCAAATAAATATTTTATCTATCTCTTTATTATTTTACTTAAAATTGAATGCTCGAAACAAATATGAATATTAACAGAACGCCGAGGCATGCAATTTTATTTTCGGAAACCTTTTGTCTTTTTGTCAAAAAGTTTAAGACAAATTTGACATTATAAACAATACAAGTTTTTCATTAAATTTGTTTTTTTTTTTTATTATTGAAATAATAATCAATTTTCTAATGTTCAAATAATTCTTAAGCTAACTTATTTCTAGTAGCTATTTAATAATAGCATAATAAATAAAGTTGGTACTGAATAATGAAATGTTATTCTTCGACAACTTCGATTCCTACAACTTTATACAATAGTACTGGTTTGATTTGATTTCAACAATATTCAATAATTATCATATACACCTGTTTGTTTTTGAAATAAACAGAGCAAAATGTGTAGCTTTTATACAACTTTTAAATACCATATTATTAATATAAGCCTTCTATAGGAAATATATTATTAGAATTTTTTACAATATGGAAACTTTTTTAAACTTACCAACATTAAAGCACTGATTTTGTATGTGTCAAAAATACATTTGCTCAAATCAAGCATGTAAGTTGAATGAAAAAATCTAGAAAGAAGGTTACGATTTTAATCCCAGCTACGATAAATGTGGGTTATAGTTAAAGCGTAAAGTTTTAACAATAGCCTTGATGGAGGACACTTAAATTGATTTTTAAACATCTTTACTTCATATAAATACGGTTCATGGTATTAAACTGTAAAGTAAGAAATCGTAAGCACTTGTGAAACTTAAAAATTGTGGAATCACACACGTATCAGTTAACCGGATGCGTGATGTCGAAGTGCGTTTAAATGTTTATGTTTTTACTATTAGTATTTCCGAAGTGAATAACGACGATTTAGTAGTTTCCTGTTTTCTGACTCTATTGATCGGTAACTTATAGAGGTACGTATGGTTACCATACTACTGTAGAGTCTCGGATAAATTCCATATTTACATCATGTTTAAAAATATATTAACAGTGACATTACATACAGTTTCAAAAATATTTTATTATTTTTTCCCCTTTCCTAAATCAAATACCTTAGTTATACCATGAAAACTTATAACATTGAAAATATAGTTAGAGAAGACATTTTAAATTATCACTTTGTATATTATACTCAATTTAAGAAAAAAATAGTTTAGTAATGTTTGGTCTCGATTTAGTTTAAGTATTGTGTTTAGGAGTATAGTCATCATCATCATCATTACAGCCTATACAGTCCACTGCTGGACATAGGCCTCCACAAGTTTACGCCAAAAATAACGTGAACTCATGTGTTTTGCCCATAGTCACCACGCTGGGCAGGCGGGTTGGTGACCGCAGTACTGGCTTTGTCGCACCGAAGACGCTGTTGCCCGTCTTCGGCCTGTGTATTTCAAAGCCAGCAGTTGGATGGTTATCCCGCCATCGATCGGCTTCTTAAGTTCCAAGGTGGTTGTGGAACCTTGTTATCCCTTAGTCGCCTCTTACGACACCCACGGGAAGAGAGGGGGTGGCTAAATTCTTTAGTGCCGTAGCCACACAGCACAGCGCAGCAGGAGTATAGTAAAATGTCAAAATTAAATCTTCAAAGCCTTAAAGAAATTCTGAGATATTTTATCTGCTAATTCGCAATGGTCAGCCTAGTGAATTAAGTCCTTCTGCTAAGAAAACTCGTCTAAGAATCCTAGTACCAGCTGTAGCACATTTATAAGTATTTACAACGGATGGAGTTAATTTTAATTAATCTTAAAAATAATACTATAAAATTTATAATAATACTATAAGTCATCTGAATTATAATCTGTTTTATTATTTACACAATAAGTATGCTGTATTTCATAAATTTGTAGACACGGGTGATTATTATAATCATTTTACCATATCCCGAATTATCTAAAATTGGGATATGTATCGAAAGGATTTAGAAAAAAGGTAACTTGGCTAGAAACGCATCTGCTGTGTTTCCCACGGATGAAAAGGATTGTACCTTATGAACATTTATGCGTCTATCGATATTTATCTGATATATTTCTTCTTAATTCATATTTATATTTCTCATACATACGTTTTTATGATATTCTTTCATTAAGGTTGTAGATATTAATACTTATTTCTGTTTCTATTCAATGTATAAAATTTACCTCGCTATGTGTGTATGATTATGTATAGACATAAGTACAGAATAAAGGTATTTTTATACAAATAATATGATCGTCATACTCTAATAAAAGACTTCAACGCGTGCTTTCGTACTTGTAAGACTGTATCCACATAGTTACTGTTATAATAATGTAGCTTCAACAATGTTTAAATTAACATAATTATATTTCAGTCATATAGACAAATGATATTTTTATAAGAAGCATACGTACACAGCAAGCCATGGTAAAGTGCGTACTTTTACTGGTTCACTAAGAAAGATGGTACGTTTCCAACTACATAAAAAATAATTGTATATACTCGCAAATGAAAAAAAACCGACTTCAATTGCATCGACAAGTAATACAACGTAGGTAGACGAAAATATAGTCAAGTAAATATGCGTTATCAAAGATTACTCAAAAAGTTATTGTCAGACCTCGATGAAATTTAAACGTGACCACATGATAAACACCAGCTTTCTTACATAAATTGAAATAGGACCAAATATCACACGCAACCTTTTGATTAAATTTTTTTTTTTTGTCGAAATTGGTCCTTCCAGTCAAAAGTTCTGAAGTAACATACAGAAAAAAATACAGTTAAATTGAGAACCTACTCCTTTTTTGAAAGTCGGTTAAAAACAGAGTTTATTTCCTATTTTAAATCAGTTATAAAAAATAACGCAATTGTAGTTAACAGGTGTTTTTTTATATTAAAAATAAGAAAAAGTCTGATACCCCTAAGATGTCTTTTATAACTGTAAGAAAATACCCTTGTTTTTTTAATTAAGTTAGTTTTAAAATTAATAATATGATCGCCAAGAACTGAGAAATGGTTCACTGTTCAACAGGTCAGATCATGACTGCCGTTGATTTAAATCTGGGCCAGGTGAATTTTTAAGTGTTTAATTTAATTTTAAATACCTTTTGTGTGTGGTCAAGTAAATTGTGAAAAAAAAACTCTTTTTGTAATATGCACTGACAATCAGGAAATTGCACTTTAATCTTTCTCCGTTTTGCAAAAAAACGTGAATTTAACATAGTAATGTTTTTTATTTGTTTTTTATTTTTAAAAGAAATATGCATTTGTTTACGAGTGCTGAATGGCAATAAAAACCGCACTAAAATTGCTTTCATTACACACAAACACTATGGTTAGAGTGGTCAGCGCTTAGGAGGTTAATAATTGTGGTGCACGAATGGGGTGTTTAGGAAAATTACAAAAGAAATTATTGCTGGAAGTCATCTGGCTTCTGGCTATGTTCAAGTTTTGCCAAAGGCGCTACAATAAGCAGATACTTTATTCAATTAGTGACATCTGCATTTTATGATTTTAATATACACATGTAACAATGGTTATATTTAAAATAAGCAATTTTTAAAAAGAATATGTACATAAACGATACGTACGTGTTTATATGTTTGTGTACACCGTATACTGTACAACAACACAGAAGCTTGTAATGAGTTGATATAAAAACTGCATCCAGTAGAATAAAATTAAATTTTTATTATGTGTTTTTTTTTTTTCTTAAGAATATGCCTTCTTATAATATTTTCTTAATTTTCGTAATAAAATTTAAGAAAATATCTTGCAATATTTCTTAGTACTCAATTCTGTAAACCCTGAACGATTACAGTACTCGATTTATAAATATAATCAAGTATATATTCAGTGTATTGAATGTCGGATTTATTCCCAACCTAACCCTTTCGGCATTTATGACATGTGTCTTGTTCCAAACTGTTGAGTATTGTGCAAACACATGACAGCAGAATTCGCATTATTTCTGCAACCGCACTACATTGCATAGACTTTGTGTGATTGTAGTATTTTAGAGATCCTTAGATATGAATATAATTATCGTACTTATATATGGCACCATTCTAAACAGGTTTCTCTGAATATTTTTTAAGGAATAAGATATTTTATAGTAAGAATATAAAAGTTGGAATTGTTTAAAAGATAAACTACTATTATTTTGAACACATTTTTATTCATTTTTTATTTAAATACAATGTTGATGTTCAAAAATTTAAAATGGATAATAATTTTAATTATTAATGATTAAAATCTTTCGCACTATGTATTGTACATTTATTCATTTTTAATCTACATCAATATAGTTGCGAGTTAACCTAAATTGTTTTTTTAACTTTTTCAATGGACAGATGATTTTAAATAATGTGCTACCTCCGGACTGCTGATCTAACAAACACCCGACATATTCATTTTTCATTGTAAGATATAAAGAGATGCGCAATTTATACTTACACATTGCGTTACGTATGTTTTGCATACAGTTGCACACAAGGTGTGTAATTGTGAATAGAGCTCGCGGTCATCTATCATAACGTGTTACAAATAAAGCTATTGTAAAGAGCCGATGCATCTTCGTCAGTCGATGAAAGTGACAATTACATACATTGTTAAAAGTGAAATGTGGAGATGAAATGACGTTAATAGTATTTTTTTAGGACTATGTCTTAATATTTGACTATAGCAGAAGTTCATTCGAAAGATTATTTTTAAATAATATTTGCACAGTTCTGTAAATTAAAATAAAGTTATTATTTTAAAAATAAATATTGTACTAATGTGGTGAAGCAATAATTTGAACGAATTCAATGCAGTCAAACGACTTTATACAAAACATAGGTATAATTTAAACAGTCGGTTTTAGCGATTGCTATGTTCATCATCTTCTGTGCATAAGATTCGATCTCATAAGGACAGTCACTTATGAGGTTGAAGACCGATTGAATATTTGTATAGCCTTAATTACTAAACAAACACGGCGTTGCATGGATCACCTTGCGAAATATTTAACGTGTGATGGCTGTACTGTTTACTTAAGTAAATGTCCCTATAATGTAGCTACGAGATGAGGGAACATTTAATTAAATTTAAATATACTAACCTCATAGAGGTATGCTGGAGAGACTATCAAATACTTAATGAAAATGTCAATAAATATATATGAGTCAGAGTCAAAAGTGAAATATTTATTAACATATGTTTTAAGATCGAGCGTAATTGCGTTGAAAAAAAAACATATTTTATATGAGGACCTCACCATGTTATTAAACTACATCGTCTCGTATCATTTAAATGTGATACATAGTGATATAAAACATGATTATTATAATGTTTTTACCATAACTAAACATGTAACAGAGATCTCCACGAGTCAACTTTTGTTTACATTTTGCTAAATCCAAAAATGAATAAGGATTCGTTTTTTGAATTTAATCTAGACAAACAAATAAATTTGGTGTCCGTTTGTAATATTAAAATAACCGCTTTTTACTAAATGTATATGGGATGTGTCCACGGTACATATACCAAAATAACGTTTTTTACAATTTTGTCTGTCTGTCTATCTGTCTGTTTGTTATGGCTAATCTCTAAAACAGCTGGGCCGATTTTGACGGGACTTTCACTGGCCGATAGCTGACGTAATAGGAAGTTTATTAGGCTACTTTTATTTCAGTAACTTAATATTTTATAACTCTGTGAAATAAAAAATAGCTTTTTTGGTTAATTCCACGCCAAAAAGTCGCGCGCACAGCTAGTATAAAAATATAAACAATATCGTGTATCGATATAAATTATTTTTTTGGGTATCCTTAAAGTTAGTAAAATTCTTCATATGTATAGGTATATAGATTATTTAAACATATATGATCACAGTTTCCGGTAACGGTTTAATGTAAACGATGTTTGGTGTATGTTGTAATGGACTTCCCTTATATTTTATATTTGTATTTAATTTGTATTTAAATTAATTTTCATATTTGTCGTATTTGTATTTAAATTTCGGTAGAATAAATGTAAATATTTATCTATAACTGTTATGGCTATTAATTTATAAGTCCAGTATCAATTGCATAGTACCTAGGTGATCTATTATCGTACAATAGGACTTCAAGATTATTACATGTATTTTTTTCTAATTATAATCATTACATAACAAATTACATAACCTTTTGTCAAAAATAATAATCTACGAAATTTATTGAGATGCTACTAAAAGGAATTTAAAAATCAAACAGTAACTGGTAATAATTTTCATTAAAAAAATTACGTTAAAATTTAGTAAACAGCACTAAAATAAGAGAGTTTCGTCCTCGTGTTAACATACAAAACAACTTTTATTTTCTTTTATAAAATTGATAGATCCCTGACGTTATAGCGAGACAAATTTGAGGTGAACGGCCTGTCATGTCCTCTACAAGTATTATAGATACCTCATAGAGGCCATCCGCTAAAATTATCTCCATTAATTTACATTTACTCAAATTCTTTGCATAGAGACACTAAAATCCTTTGATATTTCATACCTTGCTGTTATGTGAAGTATATTATTGCTTAATTTATTTTACTTATACGACTTCTTTAAATGTTTCCATTCAAAAAATAATTATCGTCAACCTCGTATTAGTGAAATATATTTTTAACTGTTTATATATTTCCTTATAAATAAATAAATTAATTAATTTAAAAAATATTTTTGGTTTCATTTTAGATTTAGATTTTTGTTCTTATAATTTAGCAAAAGCTTAATGTATGTCATGACAATGCAAATTATAAACGAGACTATTCGTTGCATATTTTACCACAAAAAGATGCAAGGTATAATATAATCACAATTGTTTTAAGATTTTTAATTAATTTATTTACTAAATTAGCTTATAACATAAAATTAAAGCAAGTATGCATAGAACGAGTATTTTTATGAGACAACAGTTACTTAAATAAATAGAATTAGTTTTTAAGAAAGATTTAATGAAATTTAGAGTTTTTAACGTATGTTGCAATGTACACAACAGCAGGATTTAATTTTATAAAGTTAAATTACATAAATACTTGCTTAGAAAATAATATAAAACATTAGAAAACAATATAATAATATAAATATTAATACTAATATTAATATATAAATATTAATTTTAAGACTCGAATGTACATTATCTTAACAAAAACTTTGTTCATCCGAGGTTATATATATATATAATAAGTAGTTATTATTTAATGACTTTTTAATATATTGAACTTAATAAAACATTTTTAAATTTGATACATTTGATATGTACATCATCTGAAAAGTTATAGTTTTAGTAATTGAGTTAATTTAAATGGGAAAATAAATATAAATAAAACTTATTTACACAATTTGAGACAATGTTTATCTGAGATGAGATTGTTTTTTGCATATTTTATCATAAAAATATATGCAATATAAAATATTACCAAAATTGTTTTTGGGTCAAAAGCCCCATAAAGCAGGTCGTTAAGATGATAATTTAGTTTAAAACATGAAATTTAAGTTGGTGTGCTTAGAACTGGTATTTATATGAGATAATAGGAAAATAAATAAATAAAAATGTTTAAAAAATACTGATGAAATTTTGAATACTGCAATGTACAAGTAACGAAATTATATTATTTAATAAATTAAACGAAAATAATTAATTATAGCGTGCAAAATTGCACGTGGTTTTTGTTGAAATAGTTTATAAGAGACGAAATTTTTACGCTCATTGCACTTCCTTCTTGATTAGATTAAAAAACCAGCATATACCTAGATGTTGTAAAAAAAGAACAAAAAACTTCTAGAAAAGGCATACATTCCACGATAAATGAATGATTATTTCTATCTTTATCTTATTCCCGATATGTGTATAAAATTAAAATGACAATTAATTACATAATTTGATTATTTTAACTAATATTAGTGTGGAAAAGACTATATTAAAGTTACTTTAACTCTGGCAATCATGATGCAACACTTTCAAATATTAAATTTGTATTAATGACTCTTGAAGAACCCGTTATAATTGTAGCAAGTAATGCTTTAGAACGAATACGTTTTATTTTAATGATACTGAAATATTTTTATAGACGGTGACGATGACGAAAGAGGAAAGGCCAGAACAGCCTGAACGAGTCTGGACTTCCGAGTCATGGCTGACCCACTGCCGGAGTATTGACCTCCGCTCGCTCTGTCATTTTTAATATTTGCGTGCTGTTGAAAACCTTCAACGAACGCAACGTGAGAGTTTTTTTTAAATAATTCTCTAACTATATCAGGTTATAGATTATCTACGAAACGGAAAATTAGATACTAGGAAGTATTCTTGGTGCTATTCATTTTATCAAATAGTTCAATAATTTGTCTACTTTAATATTTTTTTTATTATTACTGTTTTATCAAGTTAAAATAGCAAACGTGTTTATTTATTATAAATGTAGTTCAAAATAACTTGAATATAAATAACCATTATTAACTTTAAAACCATTGAGAACTACCACTGTAGATCTCAATAAGAATTGTAGTCTCAATTCATTTTTAACAATGCATAATGAAAAAGTTCGGATCGCAGGGCCTTCACTGGCCCACATTTTAGAGTATTGACCCCAGAACACGCTTTCAAACTGACATTAATGTACGATCTAAGCGAAAAGGCGTCTAATTAACATTATAATAGACTGCGACTGTTTTTAATTTTACATTTTACTAAAATTACTTATTATATAAAACAAAATTATCATAGTGTATATTTAATAAACGTTATATTATTTACTTCTTTTCGTGTATAAATAAATATCATTATAATCAGTTGAGACGAACGTAAGGTTAAGGAAAAGATAAAGGGAGCTTAAAATAAATAACAGGATCTATTAAAGGTATTGAAGATTTTGGCCACTTTGAGTCGTGGAAAATTTTCAGTTATATTTCTAAATCACATATATATACATAATCGAAAATTGTTAACAACAAACCCATTGAATCTAGGAGTTGGTGTCATAAAGTTACATGATATAATTTAAATTGTGGTAGAATTTGCAAGATACCTCATTAACTTAACTAGATCAGCTGAGAGCGCTTTCGTTATCATGCCATAGTGGTTAGGCTTCGATGAAAATAAAGTAACTGTATTATTTAACGACAGATCAGATAGAGGTTTCATATTCTAACGAACAATACGACATTATTATTAATGATGCACTGAAATAATTTAGACTATTGAGTTTAGTATTTTTATAAAGGTGCAAGTCACTGGTATAAAAGTGATACTGACAAGAAAACATACAAGTAATAGCATTGATAAGCAATAGGAATAATATTCAACAAAGAATATAGCCTTGAGCTACGCCAATAGCAAAATTTAATTCGTGAAATGGATCAAATTCAGAACAGACTGCTCGTGTGCATTTTCAAAAATAGGACAACAATCCTTAGTAAACAACACCAAACAGTAAAATAGTTAATGTAATAATTTCATAGTAGAGAAAATTTAATAATTTTGTTTTAAATAATTTAATAAAGAAATGGAAAAGGGTGAAATTAATGGTATTTAAATAATAATAGTAACTAGTTCAAAGTGTGGATAAATGGTATAAAAATGTACGTATGTGTGATAAACCCATAAAAATAGAACAAATACATCTTATATAGGTACCTACATAGTTTTGTATTTCATTTTTACTTCATAGTTCAAACAACTGAGTAGTGGTATGTCACGTCTACTTGGTTTGTAGAATTTAGCACATTTAATTCTGTTGTCGTGACGTTATGGTTTAAACTTTCGTCCCTTTGCTTTTCTAGAGCGTTATCGATATTTTCATATTTCAAACAAGGTTCGGAACATTTATTATGTTTGTTAGATGTTAAATGGTAAGTTGTTTCACGGTAAGACAAAAACTAGTAACTTATTACTACTTTTCTCACTGTTCCCAGGATGTTTACACTGAAATATCATTAACATGATATCAATTACCGAATTAAATTATCGATTGAAAGTACTTCAAAATTTAAAAAACCTCTTTGACAAATTTGTAGCTTACCATAATATCGCCGTAATTCCTTTGTGGTGCAGATTGAAGCCTAACCTGATTATAATTTCAATAATTCTGATCTTAATTTAATTTTATAGGTATGGTTAAACATAAAATAACAAATAATTTATTGGATTGTGTTATTTTAAAACTTTGTATAATTATAAAATATAAGATATAATTTTGTTCCTTATTTAATCTCTAAACTGAAATTAAGTCACATCCTAATTCCGTGAATACTTTATTACAAGGTGAATTCTTAATATCGATATTCAGTTATTAGAGCACGAAATACAGTAGATAAGTAGAGAGGAATGGAGTCTTAAATATGATGAATGAACGAGTATTTGTCATTACATAGGAATCAGTTCATTTTTGTTTTAAATTATACAACTCCTTCGGGTGTACAAAAACCTTCACATAGTTGAGTGGCAGACATGTAACAAGTATCAATAGACCACGTTTTTCTTTTAACTTCAATTAACTTAATGATGGTTGATAAAGGGCTTGGCATTTGTGAATGCCCAGTCCGGCAATGTTGTGTTACTCGTTCCCAACACGGGGAAGCAGGATGCAAACCGGTCTCCGATAAAAACCAACATCCAGAATTGAACTTTGTAACTCTTGGATGTGAAGTATATAATGGAAAGACGCATATATACGTATATGTTAGATATTTCATGCTTTATTTGATCGATTATTTATAACTGATAAAAATTGATAATTTTATTAATTATTAGACGACACTCGCCGTTTTTACTTTTTTAAAGGTCAAGCTGGTAACAAAAGAAAAGGTTACACGAAAATAAAACAGCGTTCGAAAATACATAAACTAATTTTGTTTTTATACAAATTATTTCATTATTCTAGTATATTTTTACACTATTGTGTTGATTGTTCATTATTTTACTATATTTTTACACAATACTCACAGTACAGTTTTATAAAGTGTAATAATATTTAAAAGAACCCGACATTTTGTTCGCGATATAACAAATATCATATTATATTGTATTAAATCATGAAATTAAATACGATCATGTTTGTTTCTTTCGACCCTCAGATCTCAATTTTTTTCTATTCGATTTATATTTATATTTTTTTAAAGAATAACTGAGGATTAGAGTTGTATGTTTCCATAGTCGTAATTTTACTCATATTTGTTGTCAAGAATATTATGACAATGGTATATATATATATATATATATATATATATATATATATATATATATATATATATATATATATATATATATTCAAATTCAAAATTCAAATTCAAAATATTTTATTCAGCATAAAATTATTACAATTTCTTACTGAACGTCATGAGTCTACTACCAGTTCGGAAAGAAGAAGCCTCTGACCTGAGAAGAACTGGCGGAAGAAACTCAGCGGGACTAATATCATATTTTTTTTTTTTTACAGTAATGTTTTTTTTTTTTTTTTCCCAAAGCAAATCGAATTGAACAATAATTTTATAAGTTGAAATAGCCTGGAAGCGATCACATCATTCCCAAGGCGTACTGTCTTCTAGAAAATCATTAATCGAATAATATCCTTTACTACACAATCGTTTTTTCACAATTTTTTTAAATTTAGCAATAGAAGCTTTTTGAACGTTTTCTGGGAGCCTGTTGTATAAGCGTATACATTGTCCATAAAAGGAATTACTGACTCGGCGTAAGCGAGTTACAGGCACTGCAAGTTTATGTTTGTTCCTAGTATTAATGCTATGCATGTCGCAATTCCTGGGAAATTCGTGTATATTTTTATGAACATACATAACATTTTCGTACACATATTGAGAAGCAACAGTCAATATTTTTATTTCTTTAAACTTATCTCTTAATGATACTCTAGGGCCTAAACTATAAATTGCACGAATAGCTCTTTTCTGCAGGACAAAAATAGTATTGACAGTAGCTGCATTTCCCCATAATAAGATTCCATATGACATAATGCTATGGAAATAACTAAAATATACTACGCGAGCTGTATCTACGTCAGTAATAAGTCTAATTTTTTTAACCGCGAACGCTGCAGAGCTGAGCCTATTCGCTATCCCCTCAATATGAAGATCCCACCGCAATTTCGAATCTATAGTGATGCCTAGGAATTTAGTGGACTCCACCGGTTTTAACATCTCTCCTCCCAATTCTACACCATTATCAACAAGTTTAACATTAGGTGTCGTGAATTTTATTAATTTTGTTTTTTTTTTATTTAATAATAAATTATTTGAATCAAACCAGTAGACAACCTTTGAGAGAGCATCGTTTACATCGTCGTATATAAGTAAATTACGTTTCACCTTAAAAATAAGTGAAGTGTCATCAGCGAACAATACTATCTCATGCTTGTCCCGTACAAAAAATGGCAAATCATTTATGTAAATAAGGAAGAGAAATGGGCCAAGGATAGAGCCCTGTGGAACCCCCATATCCAGAGGAGCCCCAGGAGATCTCTTACCATTTATATCAACCCTCTGTATTCTATTATTCAAATAGGAATTCAGGAGGTCGAGTGCCTTATCTCTAATCCCATAATGATGCAGTTTCCTGATCAACGTCTCATGGTGCACACAATCAAAGGCCTTGGATAAGTCACAGAATATCCCAAGAGCATCCTGCGACCTCTCCCATGCCTCAAAAATATTTTTAATTAGCTCAACACTAGCATCTGTTGTGGAGCGACCTTTTGTAAAACCAAACTGTTTCTTATGTAGTAGATTGTGTGCATTAAAATGCAATAACATTTGCCCGAGGATGATTTTTTCAAAAATTTTACTAAATGTTGGGAGTACTGAAATTGGTCTGAAATTATTAGGATCTAGGGTACTGCCTGATTTAAAAATAGGAATTACTTTACTGTGTTTCATTAGATCAGGAAACACACCATGTTCTATACAGCCATTAAATATAGTAGCTAGATGAGGTGCGACAACATCAATTATCGAACTAACGACTTTTACAGATAAACCCCATAGATCAGCTGTTTTCTTGACGTCCAGGCTTCTGAAGGCTATTATTATATCTTTGGGGTTTACAGGTTTAAATGTAAATATTACATTACATTCTTTAACGTTTTTCTTTAGCAAAAATTCGGCAATGCCTGGAGACGAATTAAGTGATTGCGTTGTAGAAAGCGGAATGTCAGTGAAAAATTTTTCAAACTCAGATGCAACTTCTCGGTCTGAGGTAACAAATTTATCATTGACATTTAACTTAAAATCGAAGCTGCGATCTGTGACTCTTCCACTTTCACAAGCAATTATGTTCCATGTCATTTTAATTTTATTATGCGCATTTCTTATTTTGTCTTTAATATACAAGGATTTTGCCATGGAACATACTCTTCTAAACATTTTTGAGTAGGCACTTACAAAAGAAGCAAACGATACACTATGATTATAGGCTTTTTCACTGTACAATTCATAAAGCCTTTGCCTGCTCTTATATATGCCAGTAGTTGCCCATTCACCAAATGTCAAGAGACCCCCTGAATTGACTGTTTTTGAAGTGAATATTGTAGAAAATTCAGTTTTTACTAATTTAAATAAAGAGTTATATAAGTAGTTAGGGTCATTAATGTATGATAAATAAGGAAGTTTTGCCACAATACTACCTCTAAACTTCTCCACACGTGTAGCACTTATAGGTACAAAGGTCTTTTTTAAAATATTTTTGTTGACATTTAAAGAATAAGAAAAGGAAGCTAACTGGCCACAATGGTCTGAGCTTAACTTATTAATAATAGCTTTAGAATAAGGTTTACAGTTTGTAAATATGTTGTCAATACATGTAGCACTAGTAGCAGTGATTCTAGTGGGTTCAGTAAATAAGTTATGTAGGTTATATGATAGAAGCATAGACTTAAATCTCAGACTTATATTAGAATTATCTAATAAATCAATATTAAAATCCCCACATACAACAATAGCCTTATTAGAATTATTTGATTTTAACAAAACTTCTTCCAATACTTTCTCAAAGTACTCATATAACCCACTAGGAGGTCTGTATACGCATACAACAATGAAGTGCTCAAGCTCTACGCAGGCTAATTCAATAGTTTGCTCAACAGAGAGGCTCACAATGTCTTTACGTTCTTTATATTTAAAAAGTTTACTTACAATTATTAAAGAGCCACCGCGTATAGCTTTTTCTCTGTTGAACATACTAGCTACCTGGTGACCGCTGAAGTTAAATATGGACTGGGAAATAGAGAGCCAGTGTTCTGTTAAACATAAAATATTGATATTTTCACCATTCATAAATAACTCCAGTTCAAGATCTTTACCTAGCATGCCCTGTATATTTTGGTGCACCAGGTTTACAGTATATAAATTTTTACAACTGTGGGCTTTCCTTACCAAATTATTATGACATTTATCTGATTTAATGTCATGGATTATTAATATGCTAGAGGTTTCCTCTGTTGTCTTAATAATTAATTTAAATTATTATTTGGAACGGATTCCACGTCAGAAAATGTCACATTACAGTTTTGCTCAATATGAGCAGATATCAAAGTAACCAGATTATTGGCTATGTCTGTTTGTATATAATATGATAGCACAGATGCTATCTGTCGTTTAAAGAAAAATGGTAGGCTCAGCCTACTATATGTCAACATATAATTATTATTGTTCCATAAATTATTTATGTCAATAACATCAATTTTGTTACTTTTTTTAATATTTACATTTAAATACTTACAAGTAGTTATTGTGTGCATTAGATTATTAATGTCATATCTTAACCTATTTTCCTGTGGCAATTTAGCTAAATAAGGTAGTGTAAACAATAAAATTTTATTTATATTTAACTGATTCAATCTATTTAAAATGTTTTCCATTAGGTGTTTGTTTACATTACCCCTTCTCCCAATTAATAAAATAATAGTATATATATATATATATATATATATAACTGTAAATATTATATAATAACTTTAACATTCCGATTTATGATGAATATTTTAACCTTATAGTAATGATTTCTTTCCTCTTCTTGTCATAATTTTTATTAGAAACACATTTTTATGATAAAAAAGGCTATCCCAACAACAAAAAAAAAAAAACAGTGGATACACATTGACTTTGGACACAGGTTGTATTTTAATTTTTGATTGCAGGAATCTCAGTCGTAGATAGAATTTATATATGAATCTGTTAATTAATAAAATATTTAAGATATGTTACTCGTAGTATCTTATAATATGTGATCGCATGCCAAAGTGTAATATCGTTTGCCCGCGCCAAAAATTAGAAATAAATTTTCTAAGCACTTGACAATATTTTACAATACACCCGGTAGAGTCGTGCTCTCATTCACTCTGCTTACATGTCAGTGAGAGTGAGTGAGACCGCAGACAGTCCGACGATCAGGCAGACAGTCAGTTTAAAAAGAAAATAAGTAACACAAAATGTAGCAACTAATAATATAGTATAGTAAAAATAAAGACTTTACTAATAAAATATTCCAGAGAAACTTTACATGGGAATTATTGATATAAGTAGATATTAGTTATAAACCTGTAATGGTATGTGATTCCAGAAGAAGGTTTATTATAGTAGACGAACACTAATAGTTTTAGAGGTTTCTAATGTTGTGTCGTTAATAAACACATTATTTTGTGCTTACATGGCAAACATTTATTGTATATTTTATATTTAGTATCAGTATTGCACCTGTGCGAAGCCGAGGTGGGAAACGAGATTGATGATTAATTTAGTTTTTATAATTTAATATCAACTAGTTTTTTCTTAAAAATATTTTAACAAAATGGCAAATAATACAAAAATTCGAGAAGTTTTTATTCTAAAAACTACATTTACGACAACATTATTTTTGTGATATTGATTATTGAATAATTTCAAACTTAGTGTTTAAGACGTTATTTATATTTTCTGATACACGTTAATCTTCTTTAGTTACTTCTTCTTCATTTCTTTTTTCAATATTAAATAAAAATAAATCGTTTAATGGATTACTAGGCGCTAAACTTGAGAAGAGCTGGAAAAATTCTAGCTATTTGTTTTTTTTTTAGTTTTCTGGTGTTTGTTGAAGGTTCTTATGAAATAAAGAATTGAACCACCAGTTGTGTAAAGGAAATAATTCCAAAAGTTGTTTTTTTTAGGGAAATCGAAAAAAACTGTGTAACTTCTACATTTTATTTTTTGACAGTTAATGAATGAATGAAACCTATCTATGAATTAAAGTTCTATGTAGTTAGAGTTTTATGGTCTTATAAGACCATATATTTATTTTAGTTTTTGAGATTTTTTTATTTAAAGCAGTTGGATTTATTCCCTTTATACAATCGATGAAATGAAAATCTAATAAATAAAATAATAAGAATAACATGAAAATTTGCTGTCGTAAGGTTGAGACTAGTTTATATGGAAATTATTGCATTAGTTTGGAAAAGGGAATAAATCCGGATTTACTTCCTTCTTACAACTGATAAAATTTTTCACCGCGCAGTACTCAGTGAATATTGTGGTTTATATACCTATATCTCTTGAAGCTGATGGATGAGTCGACTACTAAAGATGACTTTTGCGTAAAAAAAAATGTTTTACGAAATTTGGTGTTTATCCCCTTTATACAACTGGCGGAACATCGCGGAGTAAAATAAAAAAAAATTGACGAAATTAAATAATTATTTCAGCTTTATGCGATTGAGAGTTCGTAGAACAGGATAAAGTTTATCGGGTTATATAGTTTAGTAATAAATATGCGGAGCGTATAATCTCTTATAATTTTAAAAATTGATTAATTTTATTTTTAAAAGTTTCAGTTTTACATTAAGTTTACACAGCTTTATATTTAAACTACTTCTTAAGCAATAACAATTTTTATTTTAAAAACTTAAAACCTGTTCTGCAATACAATTGTTTTTTTACAGGACGAAAACTATTTTACAAGAATTGTCTGTACTTCTAGATCTTATCTCTGCCTCCCTAAGTTATGTTGTTCGATATATTGCGCTGTATAATGTACATTCGATATATGGGATAGATATCTTTTATCATGATCCTTTTCAACCTTTTTATGTTTAAAAAAACTTTATTTCAAAGTAATAAAAGTAAAATTGTCTATTATTATGGGTTTCTGAAATATTATTAGTATGCCAAAAATCGAAAAGTGAACTTATAGTTAAAGTTTACGTTCGTTAATAAACATTCATGACAATATTGATAACTTCGTAATGATGATAACTTCATTAAAATATGGATTTCAATATGGAATAAGATTATAGTGTCGGCGCTCAACAACTTAGAATGATAAAGCTTTATAATACTTTATTACGCTGCATTACACAAGCGACGGTAATAATTCAACGAGGTAAATTGCGGCCAAGTGCGCTCCACGCGCATTGCCATTGCATCAAAGAGTAAAACAATCGATAGACAGACAACTATCGTTATGACACGGAAAGAAATTTGTTTTAGAATAAATTATTAAAATATTATTTTCGTTATGTACTTGTAGTGTTTTAATTTTGTTATATTTACATTTAATTAGCATTTGAGACCTTGTTGTATTTCAGTTGATAAAACTGATTTGAAAACTATTTTAATTGCAAACTGACTAAAAGAAAACGAAATAAAATAAGTGAAGGAAGAATCATTTGAAAAAAATAAAAATGAAATAATGTCTTTAATAGAAAAACAATAGATAAATAATTTTCTTTCCAATCTCTAAGAGATAAGTATGTGATAGGCATAACAGTTTTATGGAAAATGCATGCTTAATCGTTGGCAAATGAAAGAGGTGGCGAAGGCGCGGAGGTAGAGGCGCGGTGCTGGAGTGGGGCGAACCGCTGCGCAGTCACGGTCAAGGTCTAAATTAGCGGCGATGCCAACACTTGATTATACTTGTTGCATGTCTGCTAACTTACTGTTATGTAGTTGTTTGTTTATATATTGTATGACTCGTAACCTGATATTGAGTTTTTGATAAATAAAAAATATTAAAGACACTAAATAAGACTATGTTTGTCGATAAAATCAAAACACTTGTTATATTTTGTAAAACAATTAGGATTGCCTTTTGCGAACTTATTTCAATGATTGATACTGACTGATTGATTAATTCCTGTGTCAAGCACCCGCGCCAAACATCTGTATAGGCCATACAAATGTATTCCATGTGCAAGAATCGAACCCATGACCCCCAGTGAAACAGCCATAAGGCAAGGCTGTAAGCATTGCGCTAACGCATTGTTAATAAAAAAAAAATAAGGAACTTGAATGGAACATTGGAACAAAATTTACAACAATTTCTACTTCAGGCAGTTGGGTAGAAAGGAAATTATTATCAGTCGAGTCGACAACTATTACTGTTATATAAAATGCTTTAAAATTGTTATCTCCTTAATACTATACACATAGATATCTCTATATATATATTTTGTTTATTATAATTAACGCTCATGTATATATTACCAATGCAAACACTCTTAAGAAATGTCCACCTGCCAATAAGGTGCATCTTGACTTTTACATCACCTACCATATATAGCTCTACGTTAATATTTAAATTATTTCATTAACTTAAAATCTAATTACTTACATATTTTTCAAATGTGTTCGTGCTCTATTAATTACTAAGTTTTTAAATTTTTAACAGAAACTTTTTTATGAAGTACCTTTATATATATATGAAATAAAAATAATATATAGTTGTTATAGATATTCATAAATAATATTGTACAATACTAGACACATAAGGAAGGTTGAACAAAAAAAGTCAATATTAGAAATTTTAAAGGTAAATATAAATATCTTATACGTAATAAATATTATATGTATAAAAAGCTATTTTCCATATTACGACGACAAATATAGAGATGGTATGAGATAAAATTAAGTAAATTATGCCATTTAAATGTAAAATGAAATCTCCTTTGCTTATACAATGAATAGTATTTATGGTCCAAATGCAATGAAAAAGCTATGGGGCTTATTCTGTTTCACTTTGAATTTAAGGTTGTAACTACGATTATGTGTAATATTTTTAATTCTATTAAAGTTTCTTCACAGTATTTTACTTATCGTTGCCGAGCGTGAGTGGAATTAAAAATACAAATATAGGTCTTGTGCACATGACCATATATTCGATTCCATAATTTAAAAAGTTATAACAATATTTAAGCGTTTTAAAGGTCCTCGTAGAATAGAATCCTGTGACTGGGGTTCCGAACCTTACAAAGCATGAATGCAATTACAAACCGTGACCATATCTGCATGACCTGCACAAACATTTGCCTACTACATAGATCGAATCAACGACCGCTAACGTATCATTATTATATTAATATTATAACGTATTATATATTCATTTATATATATATGAAAATTAAGGAAATTATTTTTATGACCCTTTCTTTTAAATTCCGTATTATTTATATGTTGTTACTAATAAAATTTAAAACTTAATAATAATAGAGATGACCGCACAGAAGTGTTTTTATTTATTATTGAATTTTGACCAGTATCTTCTTGGTAATAATAATATACATCTGTGTAACCTACAACAAAGTACAAAAAATTTAGTTTAACAAGACCAAAATGTGGACTTTGATAAGAAAAAACATATATTACATTTATAACACTTGATTATAAATATGTTTTACATACCTTTAAAGAAACAAAATGTAGTTTCACGTAGAAAAAAATAGTTTTTCTTAAGTTAATTCGCCGATATACACCGATTAGTTGACCGAGTATTTGACAGACGTTTGATCAATGATTATAGCTTAATAGGCGTTTTAGAAACCCAAAATGGCGGTTAACATAGAGATGACATAACATTCCAGGGTCAAATTTGACAGCTATATCAACTGACAGTATGATCAAATTAAGTAGTTTAACCATGCTTTTAGCAACTCTTTTCATGCTTAACAAGAGATTTGACAGATAATTTGTTAATTTCTGCGTTGATCAGCCTTTCGAAAACCGGGGGTAAGTCAGCAATCAAGCTTGCGGCGCGGCTCACCTGATGGTAAGCGGTTAGGTTAGCCTAGCCTATAGACGCTCGCAACACTAGAAGCTTCCTCTACCCAGGAGCTCTGGCCACCTTACCAAAGAAACACAACACAACTTGGGAGCAGTATTATCTTCTGTAAGGTTAAGGTAGTTCCCCAGACGGCCTGCTTCAGATTTTATGCACGATATATCCTGCTGTGCCCTATCTCAATTAAATCTATGAAATAAAAGTAATTTGCTAGAATATTTGACAGTAACCTTGAAACTTTGCCTATAAACTTATCATATAATAAAAAATAACCTAACATCTTTTTTAGGAATTTCTCAACAATATTTGAGTTGCCTTGGTGTCCCTCTAAACCTCTGATAGTGAAGCATAGTCGGAGTCTAGATTGCAGTCCCACCTATTATCTACATAACATTTTTTAACTACTACAGGTGTAATCTACCATTTTAGTAAAAGCAAACCCGTATTGTTGCGTACAGAGGAAACACAGGAACTATGTACCTTGATGATGCTTCAACGTACCTAAAGTATGAGTCGAAACGTCAAGTTTTGGCCTTGGATTTGACCTGCTTCATATATTGCAAAATAAATTATCATCTAATAACAATCATTTTCAAATCATAAATAAAAAATATATTATTTCTGGTATCTCGATTTTAAATATCTATTCTTCTACAGTTGTGCTTTTAGTTAATATTTCCTTTTATCATATTTCTTTTTCGACTTATATTTCTAGATATTTATAGACATTATAATTATACAATATTTATTTAAATTAATTAATAATACTGATCTAAAGAGTATCTTCACACAAATTGAAAAATACCCAGGTTCTTTTCATGACGTTTTGTCTTTTTTTATATATAACTAGGTCACAAACAAGCGTACGGCTCAGATGATGATGGTATTACCGTACCTTATAGACGCCTGCAACACCAAAAGCATCGCAAGCGCGTTACCGACCCAATACCCAATCCCCAGGAGCTTTGGTTACATCACTCATTAACAGGAACACAATACTATTTTAAGCAGTATTATTTAGCTGTGGTCTTCTGTAAGGTCGAGGTACTACCTCAGTCGGACTGCTGCATATTTTGAGCAGGATATTCCTGCTGTACCCTACCTCAGTTAATTCCTGCTGTGCCCTACCTCAGTTAATTCCTGCTGTATCCTACCTCAGTTAATTCCTGCTGCGCTCTACCTCAGTTAATTCCTGCTGTACCCTACCTCAGTTAATTCCTGCTGTACTCTATCTCAGTTAATTCCAGCTGTGTTCTGCCTCAGTTAATTCCTGCTGTGCCCTACCTCAGTTAATTCCTGCTGTACCCTACCTCAGTTAATTCCTGCTGTGCCCTACCTCAGTTAATTCCTGCAGTGCTATACCTTATTCTTTAAAATTAAAATAATAAAACGTGTGTGACGTTCGGTTAGACACTGTCAAACTTAACGTCACTAGAATAATAATGAACCGAAAAAAAAACCGACTTCAGTTCCATCGACAAGAAAAAAATATCAAGTAAATACGCGTTATCAAATATTACTAAAATAAATAGTCGTGTGATTTAGATTAAATTTAAGTGCACAAGAGCATGCACAAATCAAAGTACAACTTTTCGATTAAAGAAATCATCGAAATCGTTCCACCCAGTCAAAAGTTCTGAGGTACATAAAAAATACGTAAAATATACATTAAAAAAATACAATCGAATTGAGAACCTCCTCCTTTTTTGGAAATCGTATAAAAAGGTAAAAATGTAGTTATGGTATAAGATCCGATCTTCTAATCATACATTTAAGTGAAAACGGTAAAGGTCAGGAACAATAAATAAAAATCTAAAATTAAAACGAGTGAGGTACGTGTTTATGTGACTTTTTTATTTATCAGTACCATACTAACTATAATATATAATTATGTATGTCAGTATATATAATATATATTGCGAATTTCTAAAATACACAACCATAATTTATAATTTATAATTCTATTCTACAAATTTATAGGTCATTCTTCTAGATATTCTTTCAGAAGCAAGGATATAAAAGCAAGATAAGCAACACATAATTCAACTATATTTAGGAACCAGTACCTGGGAGACCGAGCTTAGCTCGGTATTTTTAGTAAATCGTATTTTTTGGAAATCATATTTAAATACGAATTACATATTTATAAAATATGAATAATATTTTTTTTCCGATAGTGATAAAAAATATAAATAAATATAAAAAAAAAACAAAAATAAAAAAATTATTAAAAAATAATAATGATAAAATATAAATAATATCTTTCGATTTTACATACACTATTAAATAAAAAATAACGAGTGCAATTAGAAAAAAAAGAAAAGGTAATAATCGACCAAGGATTTGAACGGTGGTCTTTTCGGTCGATCGCGATCGGCTGGTTTCCCATCTGAACTATTTACAACTTTACTGACAGCTGCGAAATTCACCTTCGTATTCTAACAATATTTTTTATTGTCAAACTGAGATAAAACGACATTTTCTAAAAATAAATTCTGGCTAGATTTATTTATCTCCCCCGAAATTCCCTGCATACTAAATTATATATATACAATAACTGCTCGTTTAATACTATAAGATCTCATTTGCCCAATATATTCAACATGTCATTAAATTTTATTTTAAATTATATGTTTGTGAATAATATAATAATTTCTTTCAATCTCGATACGATGTATGGTTGTTAAGACTCGTGAACCTCCACCGAAGGGTGAGTTTTCAAGCGCTGAAGGTTCTAATTTCATCTTTTTCTAAGCAATGAAGTAAAATATTGTTAGGTAAATTGACAATAAAGCTATAGTGGAATAGATCGGCACAATAAATTTCCTGAATACGAGTAGTGGCTTAGCCAGCCAGGATTTCTATAGAAATTTACATGAGACAATCACAATATGCATATATAAATGGTTAAACTTTCATTATCACTAACAGTATGATTTATAGAGCTCATGGGATCCCGATATTTCAGCACTATCGGCACGGCAATCATGTTTGGCACGGGCGTAACACGATTAACAATAAATATAATTAATATCCAGTTTTACATACAAATTAATTACATTTACTTTTAATATATATGCACTTTTTATACTGACAACAAACACAATTTTAAATAGAGGAGATAATTTTTTCAACTTGGTTGCCGAGTATGGACGTTAGAAATAACAACTTTTTGCAGCAAACTTATGAAACTGCTTAAGTGCCAATCAATCTTTGAGATCTTCAAATGCTACGGAATAGGATGGTATTCGTGTGGTTGACTTTCCACTTCTATGGTAATATAATGTGGCATCTTGTTGTAAAAATACGGACAATTTATATAAATAATAAAACATTATAGGCCTGTTTCACTGGTTTCATAGTTCATGCTGCACGTGAGTTGTCAATAGGATCTATCTGCAGAAGGTTATATATACATTTACCTCTATGGGATGTTTCGCGTTAACTAAGAACTAAAAATTTGGTTACAGAGGCTACAAATAAAACCATCTATCTACAGATAAAGTGGAGTTTGAAGGCGAAAAAGAGAAGTATATCTGTCTATTTTTTCAGTCGAATACTGTTATACATCAGATAGCTTCTCAGCCGATGAAACGGGCTCTAAATCCAATGAATATTTTTAATGAATGAAATTTTCTTCAATTCTATAACGACACACGCCAAACTCGTAAAACAATGGAATAATAAAACAGGTTAGTTATCACTCATCGCGGTTTATTCTATTTATAATTGGGTGACGAATTTGTGTGACCTTGAAAGGTGAATACTAACACCATATGACTGAATAAAGAAGAATATGGCGTTATCGGGACTGCTCACATTCACTGCTTGCTAATTATGTGCTATTGATAAGCATTTTTCTTCAAGCAATTTTCTTCAAGCAAGCATTTTTAGCCTTCGCTTCAGCCTATCGCAGTCCACTGCTAAATATAATGTTTCCATACAAGCAATAAAAATACGTACAATAATCATATCATACAGAATACTTTAGAAACCGTTTCGAATTGTTTTTACATTTCGACATACAAGAGAGAAAAAAGCTATGCAAACAGTAAAACACGATTGTAAATAAGAAAACTTTGCTGAACTTGTTTAAAGTTTATACGTAATTAACTAAATTTGATTTATAAATAAACGTATCTAATCCGGTCTATATGAGCAAGCCGTAACAGGCGCTAGGCCAAGGCCGAGTGACATAACAAGTTACGTGTCGCGCCGTTAGCTGCGCCGGCACCGCTACTCGCGGCGGCAGATAACTCCGTCAACCATATACCGCCTTCAACGCACTGGAAATGATAATTAACTTGTTGAAATTACAATTCGTTACAAAAATAATGTATAAACGTATATACGTATGTACGTTACATAATAATAATGTTCCTGTAAAATGTTCCTGTTTCATGAAATTATTTGTTTGTTTCATATGATTTATTGAACACCACACCAACTATTAAAAAAAATAATATCAGGGTGGGCTTATTGCGTTTTATCGATTTCTTCTACCTTAGGTTTCGAAAACTATGAAGTTGAGCTGTTAACTGACGCAACAGAATGTATATAATACGAACATACAGATACATACATATACATACATATTCATGATTATTGTATGTGTAAAATATTAGAGCTTGTTTACCTGCAAAATCTTTGCCAAGTTAGCTACAAATAATTATAGCTCTCACATCATTCGTAATAACGTGAAGTGAGCTTAATAACGTAAATCGTAATAGTGGAGGCAACTCATGTTGTCACACGGGATGTCGGCCAACGGTACCGCCAATCAGCGATTACGTGGAAACTAGCGTTGCCATTTTACATTCCAAAACAGAAAGACGTGTGACGAATAAGTGCAACCATTAGGCTTTTGATTGCCTGCTGCTTAGTCCACTAATGAAATACATACCACCATTTCAGTATTTACAACTTTTTCATTTTACTAACGGTTGAATCATGTTAGCGTTTTTTAACAACGTCTACTTGTGGTCGTATAATATACGCTACACTAAGCGTTTGAGATAGATTATTTCCTAGTATAATAGTATATAATATTTTGACCTCATTGTGACCTTGAAACATAAGTAGCGACCTCAAAGTTATATTAAATTGCACAGTTATCGTGTGGGTTACATGACTAATGACCATGGTAACGCGGCTTATATCTCATCGCTGAAGGCTAAGGCTTTGTTCAATTAACACAGCAACCTTGCCCCGGTATTGAGCAAGATTGCCCATGGCTCTTTTGTACAAACAAAGGTATTTTTATACCTGTATCTCAGACAGAGTCAAAGACAATATTAAAAATAAAATATGTCAATTCTTCAGTTTTTGGTAATAAGCAAAGGGAATCGATTAGTTTTGTTTTTTGACGACTGTTCTGATATACTATAGTCATAGGTTTAATTCCCACGCGTGTAAAAAACAGTAAGTAAATAATTGAAAGCTACGCAGTATTAAAGTTACACTTTTATTAAATAATGTTCTCTTTAATATTGTATTTAGACGAAAGTGCCGGTTTTGTTTTTTTTCGTCGGTCGCGATTTCATTTCCGAATGGCAAACCCTTGTATTTGTACAAATATTGGTTCTATTCTGAGTGGATATCCTTGTGGTTATCCCTACCGTGCCCCTAGATCACGTAAAGTCGTTGGTCCTGATTATTATAGACACTTGATAGAGATCGTAACTCCTGGTAAAAAATTAAAAGCCTAACAGCAGCAATGGAGTGCTTTTGCCCAACAATGGAACATTAGATGATACGTTAATTCAAGTCTTATTTTGTTTCTAATAATATTGTAAACAAATATTTTTTTAAAGTTTTATAAGATCTTCTTCCATTGGATGTTCATTAAAAATTACCCTATGAAGTGTATAAAGCTTTAATTACAACGGAGAGTTTCGAGTTTATTTAGTATGCAATCTGGGCACAACCTACGCATTGTCATGTATATCATGTCATATCTTAGCTTATAATCCTGTTTTAAATTCACATCAGCTTCTTTAGGGTTAGTAGAGTTTAACATAGACATAAACCGCCAACTAGTGGCGTAACTGTTATGGCTCATTTTGCTCAAGAAACGAGAAACCAGTTATACAAGAATTGTCAGAGGTGCATCCTCATTCAGATATAACTAGATGGTAGAGTCAGTCATTAGTCTCTTAGCTTTATATACTTCCATACCTAAGTACGGTTACTTTGTGACCATTTTAGTATTGCCTTAGCTATATTCGTTATGCTTCTTTTAGACAAGTTTCTTTCTTCTTTTAGACAGAATAGATATAAGTATAGCTAAATGTATATTTAGCACCACGTAGTACATCAAAAATGATTTTCTGTCATAATAAAGTTTAGATGAATATAATTTAAAGTTATGCAAACATTTGTAAATCTCATCTTCTCCTGATCTGACAAAAAGTTTTTTTTTTGCACTTAGACATATGTATACGAGTACTACTAGACATATTAGACGTATGTAGACTATTTCGGGTTACTTCAGTATTGTATTAATAGTACCATTACCATTATAACATGATTAATGACTACACTATAATTGTTTTTGGATTAAAAATAAACATGAATTATTATACGTTAATATAACTTTCTCACAGAGTGGACGGAGCGCCCGCGGCCTCGTTGCAAAACGCATTGAATCTCTGTATAAAGGGAGTTGATCATTAACAGACCTTATTTGTAACGCGGTTGTGTCCTTCTCGATCCAGTCACGATCTCTCGTTGAATCGATATTTGGCAGCAAGTACAGTTAGTTATCGATTCGACATTGCTCGTCCTGGCATTCGCAGGCACCACGATACCGTGCGTGTTTTGAATTTATTGAAGCGTTCGTGAGAAACAACAGAATGTTATGTGCTCGATGCAAATAGAGTACTAATTACACAGTTAACTATGGCTTCTTATTTCTTAAACAACCTAATTTGATGTATTTGAAGAAGAAAAAAACGGAAAGATAAATATTACTGTACGTTTATATAAGTTTAAACAACACACAATAAAAAAAAACATGTGAGAAACTAGTAAGTGATAAATTTTACTTTATGAACAAAATTTTGTATGATGTAAAAAATTGATGATAAAATAAAACTAACAAATGTTCTTATTAAGTCTTTTACTTTAAATTCAAGAAATATTTGATATACCCCATTCAAATCGTATTCCTATATGCTAAATCCCGAGTGCGTTTTATCATCTAAATGTACGGTGTATTAGTACAATTAATTACAAAGCTGTTAAGCTGCTTTGTAATTATTTAGTAAGAGTTAATTCAAAAGTGCTTCTTAAACCACTTCCCACACTAACATAAGTAGAAGTTACTTCATAGACATCTCATTTTACTTTTATGCGAATGTTTCTAGTTATTTTTTGTTAATCTTCTTCTTCTTTTATTAATTTTTGTTATATAATGAAACATAAAATAACTCCTTATGATCCCCTACATATTGTTAATTTCTTGTCTCGACTATGAATTGTTTATATATTTTATTGCGATGTACCCAATATATAATTTATAATTTTTTGTTTAATTTTATTGTTTATAATTTCTCATGTAAATGAATTGTATTCTTTTAAGAAATAAATGATTTTTAACCGTAATCATTGAGTAAAACATAATTACTTACAGAAAAAAATGTTACATACTTAAATTACTTAGTATTCAAATTTAAACTTGTAGGGAAGTCTAAAACGATATTGAAATCTTGAAACGGAGGAGAACCTATATGACATAACCTTATGAAATTCGTGGCACGTTGCCCCCATGCCTTGTAATGTGTCATCGTCTACTATATGATCCACAAACGACGAGGTAACTAAATAAGTGAATTATTATTATCGATTACTTTCGTTAGTTTTTTACTGACTATTCGGTAAAAATGAATATTTTGAAAATAGGATATTATTAGATTTTTGATATGACAAGATTCCGCTGCCAATATTCCTTTGTTGTTGATAAGTATATTGAGTTTCTGTATACTAGAGTATTTTAAGTTATGTTTTTTCACGTATTAAACATATTTATGAAAACTGAATTGGTCTTTTATTTACCCAAACCAAGAGTGAAAAATGATACCTTAGCGGAATACTTAAAATTATTTGCAGAATATAAACATTTTATATCGAAGACATCTTAGACCCAATAAGAAACTGAAATTTATACGTGATTTCTGCTGAAATTGTGAATGTACTCGGTTATACGTTTTATTTCCATTAACGAAGTTAAGCCCTCGGCCTAAAAACCCACAGGCATAAATGAATGTTGAGTGCATTTGCAGCCAACAACCGCCACAAGGTTGCCATGGACACGTGCCGAACCACGGGCAGTCCAGGCGCATGTGTATAAACGTGATGCAGACCTACAAACCACTCGTGACCATTATTCCAAGCCATTGATATTCAAGCCATCGTGACCTCTTTTAATCCATATATCTATAATATTTCAGAATACAGACGACAATCATCTTAGAATCGTCGAGAACCATTGGGACACTGACAAGGACAAATATTAGCATTTTTTTAAATACTTATAAAGTCTGTTTTCTACGGAATCCTAAGGATTTTTTGTAATTTTAGCAACCTCCATGCCAAGATGGAAAGTTTTATTTATAGTATAACCATGCTTATAAATATTTTTACTGGAATTACGTAATTCTATGTTTAAAAAAAAAACTTTTTAACCTTATTCGTCCAAAAAAATAATTCAGTAAATTTAATTTTTAGATCATAATTTTACCATTTCTTAAACTTAAGGATGAATAATATCAAATGTTATCTTTTTTAATATACTATCATTGATCTCATAATAAGAATCAAAGCTACAAATATAAATATTTCCTGAAAGAAAAATGATGCATGTTACGAAAGTATGTAGACATTCACAGGAAATGAATTCATAGGTATCGTTGAATATATTTGAAAATGTATCGAAATAAGCACAGCGGCAGTATTCACGTTCAAAATATTCACACCACGACGAGAAGACCATAAATTGCGACAGTTTTATTTAATTCAAACAAGAGAACCGAGAAATTTTTTGTTTTGGTCCTTTTATGTAACGCTATTTTATATTTTTTTCCTTCTAATACAAAAGATGTTGTAATGTTAAAAAAAAGAAGTGACAAATAGACAAAAAGTTGTTTCTGAAGATATTGTATACATACTTTCGTTTTCTGAAGATATTGTGTAATTTTACTGCTGCACTTCCAAGACCCAAAATTTAAAACAACAAATATACATTCCTCTTACCCAACTTATTGTTGACATAATAAGGGCTAAAGCGTGACTTATTAAAGAAGCGGAACCATTAAAATATATACAAATAAATAAAATTGGAGTGTCTGTTTGTAATATTAAGAGAAACGTTTTTTACTAAATGCATAATTATGCATGTATTCAAGGTACAGTATACATGTATATACCAAAATAACATTTTTTACTATTTTTATCTGTCTGTCTGTTTGTGTGTCTGTCTGTTTCTCTCTCTATCTCTCTCTCTCTCTGAAATCTCTGAATCTCTGAATCTCTTAATTGGCTGGACCGAATTTGACGGGATTTTCACTGGCAGATAGCTGATGTAATATGGAGTAGCTTAGGCTACTTTTATTGTAGAAATTTATTAGTTTTATAACTCTGCGAACTAATCAATAACTTATTTGTTAAATTCTCCGCGGACGAACTCGCGCGCACAGCTAGTTTATGTATGTGGGTATCAACTATAGAAAGTAAAACATTTTTGGTTTTGTCTAAGGTAAATTAATTCAAAAGGATTCAAACAGTGAATAATGCTCATGTGGTCTTGTCTCTAAATGCCTTAGAAATTGCGTAACGCCATCGGTCCCGTTGACGAGATAGCTATTGTTACTAGAAAGAAAACTATTTAGAAATAAAGTCGTACTCCAATGGTTGACTTACGTGTATGTAATATAGATGTATGTATTTACGCAAATGTGATATTATTTATGTTGTTTTCTTTCCTGCACTTTCTTATACGAATCCTCTGTCCAAAGGGTACATGAAAACATAATAAATCGCTATGTTAAGTCCACCTTTTTACTTTTTATAGATGCTATTTACGCACTAGCCCCGGCCACCCGAGGGCGACAGGAGTGGAGCTCCCAGCCAGCCAGACTATCGACCAAAACCACCATCTGTTTTCCGGCGGCACCTTAATGGGGACGCCATGGGATCGCTTTCGCATTATACCACGATGTCCCTGGTGTTTGCTTTTCGGCCCCATGAGAAGGGACGCTCGACCGGTCCAAGTCAATCCCACCGCCGTCTGCAGGAGGGAGACAAAACCAGGAGCATACCACCGTCTGAGGTCAGGCGACCATGAGGTCAAGCCCGTCCTCGGTAGCCGGATTGCCGGATCGAAAGCAACCACGGCCTCCGTGTGCTTTCACGTCACAGGGCGAGCGAGCGAATCCACTCCCCCCGTCCCTCTATAGTGCGCTCGCGGAACCACTCCGATAAAACCAAAGCAGTACCCGGAGCGCATCCTTACCTCCGCCGGACTCCGAAACCGACCCATCCACGTCGAGAGACGAGCCTGCAATATCCGTGCAGTTCAGGACCTGCTTAGAGACCCACACACTCTTGGAGCGCGACCCAGCACTCCAATGCGCTTTCGTGCCTCCGTCGGAGCGCGGCGCAACGGCCCCGGCATTCTAATGCGCTTTCGCGCCCTCCTCTGCTGATTTTGGTCCACGGGGATCCGTTCTCAAGACCTCTACCATCCGCAAGCGGGTGTCGTTTCCCCATCCGTTACCTGGAAACGCGCCCAGTACTTGGAGTGTTAAGTCCACCTGTTGCAACTAATGCAATCAATAATAACTGTCAACATCCTAACGCTGAGCAAAAGCTTCTTTCTTTTCAACTCTTTTCAACCGACTTCCAAAAATAATTGTGTTTGCTCGAAAACGAAAAAAAACCAACTTCAATTACATCGACGAGTAATACAACGTAGATCGACGAAAAAATAGTCAAGTAACTACGCGTTATCAAAGATTACTCAAAAAGTAGTTATCAGATCTCGATAAAAATTATATGTGACCACATGATAAATATCAGCTTTTGATTAAATTAAAAATTATCACAATCGGTACACCCAGTAAAAAGTTATTGCGGATTTTCGAGAGTTTCCCTCGATTTCTCTGGGATCCATCATCAGTGCCTAGTTTCTTTATCATGGTACCAAACTACGGATATCCCCTTTCCAACAAAACAAGAATTATCAAAATCGGTACATCCAGTAGAAAGTTATGCGGTATAATACAACGTAGGTCGACGAAAAAAGCGTCAAGTAAAAACTTATTATTAGATATAACTCGAAAAGTGGTTGTTAGATCTCAAATAAATTTAAATGGGACCAATTGGCACACACTACCTTTCGATTAAAAAAAAAATTGTCGAAATCGGTCCACCCGGTCAAAAGTTCTGATGTAACATACATAAAAAAAAATACAGTCGAATTGAGAACCTCCTCCTTTTTTGGAAGTCGGTTAATAAGCAGGAGAAATATGTATAAAAAGCGAAGTGCTTAAATTAAGTAATTTTTGATTTTGATTTTATGAAAATGAGAAATGATTTTGTACCATTTCTTAAATGAAATTTAAAAAAAAATGATACCGTTGAAACAAAACAATACGGTTAATAAGGTTGAAAAGAGTAACTGCTTGAATTAAGTAATTTTTGATTTTGATTTTATAATAATGAGAAATTGTTTTGAACCATTTCTTCCAGGCAACATTTGTAGAATTAAAAAAAAAATACTGTTGAAACAAAACAATAACAATATAAGGTATAAATAAATACAAAACATTAATAAATATTATACTGTACACTATAATTATATGTAATCATATTATCTATACAAATAAATAAAATTGGAGTGTCTGTTTGTAATCTTAAAATAATCGCTTTTTATTAAATACATAGATATAAACACGGTACATTGGTAAATAACATTTTTACAATTTTTGACTGTCTGTCTGTCTGTTTGTTCCGGCTAATCTCTTAATTGGCTGGACCGATTTGACGGGACTTTTACTGGCAGAAAGCTGATGTACTAAGGAGTAACTTATACTACTTTTATTTCAGTTTTTTTTTTCATTTTATAACTGCAAACTAAACAATAACTATTTTGTTAAATTCCACGCGGACGAAGTCAAGAGCACAGCTTACTAGCTGCTTTTTGCTCTTTCGCGCGTTCAATATAAAGACGATTATAGGTGCAAGTTTGACAATAATCTACCATTTTTTTTTCATATTTGAGTTACATCATGTATTTTTGTGTTAGCATATTTTTGCTACTAAATAAAATTTAGTTTAGTTTTTTTTTTTTTGCATCTTTAATTTACTTTGTTGTTACAATTTCAGGGAACTGGTAACGATTTAAATACTGAATAACGAGAAATGATAATTTTTAACTTGCTTATATTTTAGTCGAGAAAGAATATTATAAATAATTATGTGGTATCATGGGACACCAAGTAGGAACGAAGTTCCTTCGGATAGTATAGAAGCAACACAATTTGAAAAAAAAATGTTGAATTTTATATATTTTCTAGTTTTTGATTTTTTTTTTTTTTTTTTTAATTTTGTCGATTGATGTAATTAAGTACATAAAAGTATTTAGGAAATTTAATATTTTAGAAAATAACAAATACCGTAAAATAAAATAAATCAAACAAAATAATAATAGACAGTATAAAATGACAAATAATTAAAAAAAAAGTTTACTAGTAATATTTTAGTTTTACAATCGTCATATTATACAGTCGTGTGACTGATATTACGTCACTTCCGTTATATATTTTTCTTACGGTTTTAGTACCACATTTTTTTCAGTTTGGTCGCCCAACCAAATGTCAAGCCTGCCGTAAGGAACTTCGTTCTAATAAAGCCGCGATAAGTTTCAAAATAAATGAAATGTGAAACGTACACTTTTTGACACCTCTCTCCTCTTCTAAGTAGAATCCCTTATTCCATGACTGAATCATTCTGAATTTTTAAATTAAAAATGATTAGTTTTATGACTTATTTATGACTATTGCTCTTCTTTTCTATGAGTCATCATGGCACCCTAAGTTTTTACTCTTTTTAAAAAAAACATCTCTACAGTACATAAAAAACCGCTCACAATTAATGCTCACAAACAAAGAGAGATACTGCAGCTTTTTCGTTTTCAAGATAATGACCATTCTTAGACTATATTGTTATCATGTTTCGTCCAATGCCGTTTTGTGCAAACATAATAATAGTTATTGTCTAACGCAAATTTTTTACATACCTACTTACATATCTTACCAAAAAATAAACCTGAGTCCAATAACTACATTAATATTAAATATATACATACAAGAGCTTGTTTTCGTCGTTAATTTGTTGTACCCGAGGTGTAGAGCCGGTATAAAAATTCCCGTGATACACGTAAGTTGGCCAAAGTGAAATGACCGCTGTTGACCATTTCGGTGGTTACGTCATTTAGCGCGCGAGTTTTGAATTCGAATTAAAAATTACTTAAAACGGACTAACAACAAAAGTATTTTATTTTTCACAGCATTATAAATGCATCATATTAAATTAGGACTTATAGATGACACACATACAGATCTAACTAAATACAACACTACAACAATATAACAATAGTAAAACATGTAGGCGCAGGTGAGTCATTCGACAAAGTAATAAGAAACTATTGTTACACCTAATTTTTGTCTCCGTAAATTTTTAAGCTAATTTACCAAACTCAAAGCAATTCAACTATCTATTAGATCCAAATAGCTGGTCTAAGCTTTACATCTTATTGCAAAAGTAAGAATTAATATTATATATCGTTCTATATTCAAAAACCGTGTTTCATGCAACCATCGCGTCCAAGTTCAACAGCTTTAGTCGTGGACGAAGGATGGAGCGACCCACTTGTGGTTCCCTGACCTCCGCAGCAACCTAGCATAGCATTCTGCATCTCTCTTACACTTATTGATGTTACGACACCATCTCTTTCCCTTCCGGAATATTTTCGCACGCATATTCGGTAAAATATTGCCGTAGAGGCTGAAAGGCATTTGAAAGATGATGTTAATATTATATTAAAATAATTTCCTAGGACTTTTAATATCATACCTACTATAACCATAATCTAACCAAACATTTTCTTGACGATTAATAAAATCAACGCTGAGATTTGTACTTTCTTTTGGTTTTATAAATAGTGGTAATAAGTGTGAATACAATATTGAGTACCTATTGAGTGTACGTTCGTATAAGGTACACAATGATTAATTAATTTTATAGTCAATTAGTTTTGACGACATGTTGGCGCAACTGTCAAAGCACTGGCTTGTGGCTGTTGCACTGGCTGGCGGTTGCGGGTTCGATTCCCGCACATGACAAACATTTATATTGTCCATACAGATGTTTGCCATGGTCTGGGTGTTTGTGTAGTCCTTGTGGGTCTCCCCACCGTGCCTCGGAGAGCACGGTAAGCTGTCTGTCGCGGTTATTATCATGTAACCTACCTGTACCTGATAGCGATCGTTATTCATGTAGGATATAATATATCCGCCAACCTGCATTGGAGCAGCGTGGTGGATTAAACTCTGATCCTTCTCCTACATAAGAAAAGAGGCCTATGCCCAGCGGTGGGATATCACAGGCTGAAGCGTCAGCGTAGTTAGTCTTGATTTTAAAATGGATAATAACTGAAAATTGACACAAATTATTATTATTTATTAACGTATCGAAACAGTTTACAGAGACACGATAAAAAAGACAGTAACACCTTAATATTAATAATTGCATTGATCTATAAATAAATAAAAAACCCTATAAATCAATATTTATTATTATTTTATGATTATAATTAATCTGCGAAGATTTTCTGACTGTTATGTAACAGTATCGACGACAAAAAGTTTTAGAACGTATGTTTTCATGAAAACTAAAAACTATTACGTGATCTCATGTAATGAAATACTTGACAACATATCGAATTCTGATAACTCTGTACACACCAAAATACATGGTCAAGTGTATTGTATGTAAATGATTACAAGTATATGTATAAAAAATTAAAGATATTTTTATTTGACGTTCTGTTTTTGTCTTCGTTTTAAACATGTCTTCTGTCTCTAAAATGTGCTTGTAACGAATTCCTACTCCTCATGAATCGAATTTATTGCTACATTTTATGTATCGAACATAAGCTATTTGAATTATAATTATAACATAATTTTATATTAAGGGTTATTAACCTTAGATTGAGTCAAATAAACATAATAAGCGTAATAGCATGTATAATCAATAAGTGTAGTATAAATTAATAAATATTGGATAAAATAAGATTTTAGTAATGATATATAAAAATGAAACAGCACTCGAGAGCATTACTTACTCTTTATGAATATTTGCAACATAATAAAGTAATTATTGCATTTAAGGTTAATGATTGTGATTATTGAAATTAAATTTTACGAGATATTAACCTCAATAATACGATAAAAATTAAGCTTTAGGTTATATAGCGGTAACATTACTTACATCGAATATCGAATATTGCTTACGTAACTAAAAGCGAATGTGACAACAAAGGACGGCGTGAACGCCGTGACACAACAAAACGGTAACCGAACAAGCGAAGCGAAGATCCGAAAGAGCATAACTTTACCATATAAAGAAGGACACGAGCGAGCTGAATTTCATTTTCTAAAACTCGATTACACGAGGTGACGCAAGGCGGGCTGGAGGTCGGCTAACGGTGACAGAGGCCTCGAAAACGAAAGGAGTTCGAAACTGAAATTGAAGGGAGCAATCCCGTTATCCTGCCGGACTGTTGAGATGGAAAGCTCCCGTTAAAGAGGCGTCATGAGCTCCGACCATGTAACAATGAATCATGGAATAGATTCAACGAAACGCCGTGAAACTCTTAACAATCGTTATTTAACGTTTAGGTATCAAACGTAATTTCATTCTCATTCTTTGTTAACAAAATTACAGAAAGCTATTCAGATTTTTTGACACTAAAAAAAAGCAAGCAGTAGGTAGATTTTAGTTAATTTTATGAAGTTGATAGATGAAAAAATCTCTCTTTAATCTATCACAGTTCACTGCTGGATACACGCCTCTCCAAGTTCATGCCAAACATTCCGGTTTTCCGCAATCCTCATCCAGCCTCCACCGGCAATTTTACATAGATCATCGGTCATCAATTAATGTCTGTTCTATTTACAAAAAGAAACTAAAACGTGTGTTAATATAAATATATACCTATAATACATGAGACCGACTCAAGACCAAAATTACCCCCTCTTTTTTACTGTAAGTGTCAAAGAACTTATGACTTACTTTTAAAAAGTAATCAAGACATCACCTACTAGGTATTTGATTGTTCTCTCTTATTTGTTCAAACATTTAATTTACAACGACCTTTTCATATTCTAAAATTGTTAGAAAAATTAACAAAAATTAACTTTCTGAAGTGTTATATCTACATAATTTAACAAGGTGTAATATTATGAAGTAAACTACAAATCTGCATCGCCTTGCTGTGTCGCGTTGTTTAAAAGTGTACGTGTGGTACATTCAAAGTTCTGTGTTTATGATTCTTTGAAGGAAATGAAGAATGCCGTGTGTTGTTAGTCCTGCATTGATGGGTACGTTCGTGGTGTCCTACTTCCAGGTAACGGTAAAGTTTAGTATTAGCGTAATCAGTATATTTTTCTAACATTCCAAGCGTTCTCGTGTAAAAAATATATTTTATTTCATTATGAATTATTTATCAGATTGTTTATTTTGTAGGTTTATTTACTAGACTAAAGAAATTAAGGTAAATCCTACGTCTTTCTTTATTACAGACTTAATGAAAAAGAATGACATAATTTATTTGTACAAAATAACATCGACCAATGAACTTTATAATTGTGCATGCTTGCAAACGAAACAAAACAATTGCAGCAACAAGTAATACAACGTAGGTCGACGAAAAAATAGTCAAGTAATACGCATTATTAGATATGTCGAATAGTACTTGTCAATCTTGATTAAATTTTAATGGGACCACATGAAAAGCACCACCTTTTGATTATAAAAAAGAGTCGTCGACACTTAATATCTAATTTAATTTATGTCCTTTTGGTTGTAGGTTTTACTGTCTGGTTGTTTCGTTTCGCGCCTGATTTTTTTTGCCGCATTTATTGTAGTAAGCAAAATGTTTTGACATTGCTTTTATCTTTTCATTACAAATCTCATTATTATAAAGTGTTGTTTGATTAAATTTATTACTTGTATTTTAATAGTAATGACTTATAGTAAATACAAAAATAAATAAAAAAATAGTGAAATAGAATTCCGGCAAAAAACAAAAGTAGTCATTCAAAGCATCTTTTCTTAAAGTGGTTTCTTCTATTGGGAATGCTCTTACTACGCCGTTATATCAGCAAAAAGCCAGAAGCTCTGAATAAATAAAGTCTGACTCAATGATACTATTTTAGTCGAAGACAGACGGGGTGAGACTATATGAATGATTGCTTAAAATAAAAAGTTGTACTATTCAATGAACAATATTTACATTCAAGCAATTTTTGATGAGTTATAAAATTATGCCTTAGCCCAAATCTTATCAGCATTAATTTATGCAGTAGTCCTGCCTCTTCAGATCTAAAAAAGTTCCTAAATGAGTCTAAACTAATAAGTATCTATATTAGTTTATTTTATATGCTATACAGCGCCATCTCTTAAATAGTATATACACTAGTTAAGAATTCCAAGGTAAAAAATACTTTCCAACTAAGTATAAGAAAATTGATATATCTGCTACAAGATGGCGCTAGCTTATTTAAAATTAAGTCAGAAGTCAACACATTAAACTTTTCTATACATATTACATTTTTGTGTACAATACGTACAGCCTATTACACATTTTCATAATGTGTAACGATTAAAATCTGACTATTTTGCCTGTTTCAAAATTAAATTGAGACTGTAATCTCAACCACACCGATAAATCCTCCGTGTATTCTCCATTTTACGTGACATTGGAGGAATCAACCGTGCTGCTTCACTGGCACAACTGAAAGCCATCGTCACAGTCGTCACCTCACAGTCGTTACATTTTTTTCGGTCAAGGGCCGTATTGGCATTGTAGATATCCTTACCAGGCCCGCACACTAAATGCGCATTTGTCAGTATGTCCACTTATAAGTATGTATTTGGTCCGTATTGATATATGCTTCATTATATTAAGGTACTATGACTAGGGCAGGATAAAATACAGCACTCACTCTCTTCCCGTGAGTGACCTAAGTGCGGACCTAAGGGATAACAACGTTTCACTAACAACTTAGAATTGTGGAAGACGATGGACGTCGGGGTAGCCATTGAACTGTTGACCTTTAAACGCACAGACCGGAGATTAGCAGTAGCAAATTTGGTTCGCATGCCTAATGCCTAGTTTATGCGCATAAATCTGTTTTTGCACTAAACACTTCAGCCCTCTATTACAGGCAGCAGTATTGAGGTTGGAGCAATGAATGCTAGAAACGAAGAGGCGGCCAACCATCCTTACACCTGACTACGTACAATAGACGTACTATCTATCTAGTTGATACAAATGTATGACTTCAGTTCAAGTTCAGGGTCGCTTACATATGTGAGCCCGCTGCCCTTTCCGTGCCTCGCTCCACTCGTTGTTTACGGAGCTCGTCTCACAGGGGCAAGTTTAACTTTGTCCCCTTCAAACTGCTCATAAAAACTGAATTCTATTTTGCCAGAATATTCAAGTGTGAAAAGCACGCCAGGACGGTTACGCCTCAAACAATATCATGTAATATCCCAACGCTAAGTGGATAGCTTCTGCATGACGTGAACTTTGGAGCTAAGAATCGTAGAACTTCGTGAATCGTATAAATCATTTAAAATTTATATGTCTCAATGTACGTTTGTGAGCGACAGTGTGACCAGATTTCATTTTACGAATCTACTGCTTGTGAAGGTTAAAAACTACTAAATTCTACCAAAAGAGGACGAGAAAATACTAAAAATCTATTACATTTTTCGCTGTTGTGTTACAACGGAGAAGCATAATTGTTCTCTTAATTATAACGATAAAATAATAAAATGAACAAAGAAAACACCATAAATTAGATAAATCAATGTTGATTACTTAAAATTAAAATCTACAGAAATATAGGTATTCTTAAATTGTGATCGAGTTATGATTTTTCTTCTTATGTTGGGTAACACTGTCATTGAGCTGTTTTGAGTCCATTAATTTGATTTATAAGCCCTATTTCTTAGAATCTTTAACCTATTTTACTTTTTATTGATTTTGTGTTTCACATGCAATTGATAACTGTGGGAAGACCCTACATCCCAAAAACAATAATATTCAATCCTTAGTACCTATGAAAGACAGCTTAGATTGGCTTGTATAATAAGAGGCCAATATGAAATGCCTCCGGAAATTACCATTTATGGACAGTTAAATTTAGGTACAAACAGTATAACAATCCTTAAAACTCGTATAATTTAAGTTTCATGTGCTAAAATTGAGTAAATTAGGAAATTTAATCCCTAAATTCTTTATACCGATATTTTTAACCAAAATCTGGTTCCACCGATAAATCGGTAACTTCTTCACTGGCTAACGGCTCAAATGGTTACGAAAAGAATAAAAATTTAAGATAAACCTACCTAATCAATCTTATTCATTACATGTGGGATTCTCCTAACAGCTTTCCCTCTTGAATAATCAATATTAGAAAGAGATAGTTACAATCCATTCGATGAAAAGGGGAATACCCCGCAATTTTTCGAGGGGTTTGCTAATTTCTACCAAAATATACCAAATAATTTTTAACTACTAGATACTGTTACCGGTACCTCGAAATCTACCAACAAAGTAGAAATCTACTAAATCTGGTCACGCTGGTGAGCGACACGTACAATTAGTTAGTTGAGAATCCTCACAAAAATGAGATTTACCATACGATAAATTAAAGGGTTACTGTTACATCGAAGGTCTGACGATCACATTCATTTCTCTACACAGTAGAGTCTTTCTTTGTATAATATGTAGGACTGTCTCGCAACTTGTAAAATTGTGACGATCGACGTACCCACGTAAGATCGCTACGTCTAGTCACCGGGTTTCCTATGTTCGATTTGTCTTTCGTGTACGCTCGTTAGTTAGTTTCTCATACAGAGCATGTGTGATTGAATATGTGAATCTGTTAATGATGCTCTTTTAAGACTCATCGGCCGTTCTTAAAACTGTTCTTATACCGTAAACGTTTCACCGCACGTAATGAAAAATACTGCACCGCGCACAAGGCACTTTGGCTCGATCCGGTCGCTGCAGGCGGTTGTAATATGTGCCGATGTCGTCTTGAGTTCGTATAGGTGACGCAAAAGCGAGGCGCGATGCCATGCGTCGAGATGTAAGTCATGATACGAAGAGTGTCGTATGTGACATCGAGGTAAAGGCTATTTATTATTAGTACAACTTCGGTTGGAATACTGTGTGTCCCTCTCTCTGCCTAGCTAGAATAGTGTATAAGCAATGTAAAATTGCTGTCCTATTTTTGATTGACGTTACGATGTCTTGAATGATATCTTTCGTTGACCAACTATATCGAAACCACGACTGAATGTTGCTCAGCGTTGCAGACGTTATTACGATCGCGATGGTCGAAGTGATACGTTACAGCAGTTTAGAACCTTCATTGTAGATTATTTTCATAGTGTTGACGTATGCATCGTTTATACGCAAAATGCGTTTGTTGCAAATGACTCGTCTTTATAGGGATGTTCTCTCACTTGAGATTAAGGGTTAACTTTCTGATGACATTAATACAAATTTGTTCGGCTGTTGCATCTTTCACACCTCTTAGACTTAGGTCCTATAACTATATTAAATGTTTTTATAAAACAACTAGCTGACCCGGCGAACTTCGTATCGCCTAACACAAACTTTATCGTATGGTATTAAAGTTCAAATTGACTTTTAACTATTATCACAAATCTTTTATATGGGAGTATAGAAAAGTGTTGTTTTTAGACTTTTTCAGGAAATTTAAAAAAAAAAAATTTTGAATTTTTCTCTCTGTAAGAACCATCCTCGTACTTCAAGGAATATTTTAAAAAAAGAATTAGCGAAATCGGTCCAACCGTTCTCGAGTTTTGCGCTTAGCAACACATTCAGCGACTCATTTTTATATTATAGATGGCAGTCACACTATAAAATTCTTATCTCTGTTGAGGAATTTTTAACGTCGTATGATCGGAACTTACTGTAAGTGGCGGGACAGGGGCCTCTTCTCCCTCATCTTTTATCTTTTACTCAATATTTAAATATGCACAAACATATGAGTTGTTAATAGAAAAAAGATTTAGATTTTATAATTATTAACATAAATTTACTTTTATTATAAATGTTTCTAATAAATATAAACTATTTTAGTAACCTTAACTATCTATTATAACTGACGGTTTAAAAGAACGTGGCTATCACGAAAACAACGTAAAACGGGTTCTAACGAACTAAATGATGTCAAGAGCCAAATAAGTAATATTTTTATATTATTTTTATACGATTATATACATAGTATAAGTAGAAATTAGTTACACTGCGGATTAGTTGCGGCCAAGTAGGCAGCAGCACCCACGGCTTTTCAAATTTTCTATAATGCTGTGATTTTGATGATATTTTATTTAAAAAACAATGGAAGTTTTTTTTTGAAATATTACTAGCAATATTTTTATTAAAAGTATTTGCGGGCAATTTTTGACTGGCACCCTGTTATAGATGTGTCATCTTATTCATATATGTCGCTTCAGCCTGTAATATCCCACTACTGGGCATAGGCCTCTTTCCCCAAGTAGGAGAAGGATCAGAGCTTAATCCACCACGCTGCTCCAATGCGGGTTGGCGGATATATTCCCTACTATGAGTAACGATCGCTATCAGGTGTACTTAATAACAATCGGGACCGACGAATTAGCGTGCTCTCCGAGGCACGGTGGGGAGACCCACAAGGACTGCACAAACACCCAGACTACGGCAAACACCTGTATTTATTTTTTATTTTATTTAGGAAGCATACAGTACAATAATACAGTAAATTAATAAATTCATACAGCCAATACACAAACCAGCAAAGTTTCCAACAGTAAATAATTCATAAATGAGCAAAAAGAACATGGCCAATACAATTGTTTGTCACGTGCGGGGATCGAAGCCGCAACCGCCAGCGCAACGGGTACAATCCATGGCTATAACCGTTGTGCCAACGCGGCGTCGGAATTCATATATGTACTTATGTTAAAATTGTGTTTGATTACATAGGTGATGACGCACTGGTTTTGTAGCTGGATCCCGTACTATTAAGTGATAGATTTACTTAGCCTAATATAATATGTTCTTTCACTAAAATTCATGGTAAATTTTCGTATTCATTTACTTTTAATGAACTATTTAACTATGAGAGACCTTAAGGTCATTCTTAGTAAAAAAAGGAACGTAAAAAAGTATTTACTTTTCTTTACAATTAATATGGATAATTATTTAGTTTAAAAAGATAAGTGAAGTAGGGCACAGCAGGAAATTTTCTGCCCAAAATATGGAGCAGCCCGACTGGGGTAGTACCTCGACATTACAGAAGGCCGTATAGCTAAATAATACAGTTTTCAAGCAGTATTGTGTTCCTGTTGGTGAGTAAGGTGACCAGAGCTCCTGGGGATCGGGGATAGGGTCGGCAACGCGCTTGCGATGGTTCTGGTGTTGCAGGCGTCTATAAGCTATGGTAATCTCTTATCATCAGGTGAGTCGTATGCTTATTTGCCGACATAGTTATATAAATAAATAAAAAGATAAACTACCGAACGGGTCAAGGTATTCTAAATAAAAAGTAGCACTCGGTAAATTTTAACGTCAATAATACAAGTATGTTGAAATACTAGTAGAGTACACGCTCTATCCTATGTTTGCCAAGAAAATTCTTTGCGATCGTAAAATGATTTTTAAAAAAATATTTTTAGAGACCATATCAGAATAACGCCTAACTGTGAAACCATTATTTGATTCAATCTTTAGTCCAATTGAAATATTCTTTTTATTTTTTATTATTTTTTGGCTATTTATATAGTCATTTATTATGATTTTATGGTAATGTTATTAATATATTGTAAAATATTACATTAATAAAACGACTGATATCAAAACATTTTTTTTTCTTGTGATTACAGCTTAACGTGCAACTAGACCGGAAATGAATATTTGTATAAACACAAATATCCACTCCGAGCGGGAATCGAACCCGCGACCGTCCGTATTTAGGCGCTGCCGATACGGCACACGCACAATTACACCAGAGCGGTTGGCATAAAGATAAAAAGAGAGAGAGAGAGTTACGTTTCGTATAATAAAGAAGTGTTACTTCGTACTCGTAAGGGCAATTAAAGAAGTGTTACTTCAGTCGTGTGATCTAAAGCGCTCTCGTTTTTTTCAACCGAATTCCAAAAAAGAGGAGGTTCTCAATTCGCCTTCACCTTTTTGTGTTACTTCAGATCTTTTTGCTGGGTTTACCGATTTTGATGATTCTTTTTTAATCGAAAAGTGGTGCAAGTCATCTAGTCCCAATTAAATTTAATTTAGATCTAACAAGTACTTTTCAGGTTATATCTAATAATGCGTATATGCTATACTATTTTTTCGTCGACCTACGTTGTATTATACCGCATAACTTTAACTGGGTATATCGATTTTGATTATTTTTTTTAATTGAAAGCTGACGCTTGTTTTGTAGTCGCTTTTAAATTTGATCGAGATTTGTTGATTACTTTTTGAGCTATCTTTCATAACGCGCATTTAGTTGACTTTTTTTCGTCTATTTACGTTGTCTTACTTGTCGATGTAATTGAAGTCGGTTTTTATCTGTGACCGCACCGTGACGCAGGACCGATGGCCGTTGGAGCAGACGGGTCTTGGAGTGGAGACGGCGTCTTGGCAAACGCAGTGGGTGACGTCCTCCGGCCCGTTGGACCGACGATCGACGATAGAAGATTGCCGGTGTAGGCTGAATAAGGATTGCGTAAAACCGGGATGTCAGGCGCGAACTTGGGGAGGCCTATGTCCAGCTGTGGACTACAATAGGCTAAACTGACTGAAGTTACTCTTTATTACATCAGCTATCTGCCAGTGAAAATCTCGTCAAAATCGGTCCAGCTGTTTCAGAGATTAGCCAGAACAAACAAACAGACAGACAGAAAGACAGACAGACAGACAAAAATAGTAAGTTAAGTTCCAGTGACTTTATAACATTCAGTAGGTAGGTATGCCATTTCATTTATTTTTCAAAATACATCTTTATAATATCTTTATCATTACAACGCCTATAAGCACAAAAAATATTAGAAAGTGTTAAAAATACTTATAAAAACCATATCGTACTATAATAGGTATTATTACATATATTGTTTCTTTTAATGGTGTACAATAAACAGTATTAATATTAAATAACTTTTCGTCCTTTCAGCTTGTAATATCCCACTATTGGGCATAGGCCTCTTTCCCCATGTAGGAGAAGGATCACAGCTTAATCCACCACGCTGCACCAATGCGGGTTGGCGGATATATTCCCTACTATGAGTAACGATCGCTATCAGGTGTACATGATAACAACCGGGACCGACGGCTTCACGTCTCTCCGAGGCACGGTGGGGAGACCCACAAGGTAAGTAACTCTTGACAGTAAATTATTTTATTGTATTCATAAAAAATTTCATAACAAGGTTCCACAACCACCTTGGAACTTAAGAAGCCGACCGATGGCGGGATAACCATCCAACTGCTGGCTTTGAAATACACAGGCCGAAGACGGGCAGCAGCGTCTTCGGTGCGACAAAGCCAGTACTGCGGTCACCAACCCGCCTGCCCAGCGTGGTGACTATGGGCAAAACACATAAGTTCACGTTATTTTTGGCGTAAACTTGTGGAGGCTTATGTCCAGCAGTGGACTGTATAGGCTGTAATGATGATGATAAAAAATTTGGTGTTCAAAATATGTTTAGAAAATATTCGTTCTTCATTTATAACGACTCTTGAGATGGCTTTATTATATAATGAATTATAATATAAACGTGTTTTAAACTTATTTATAAAGGAAACGATGCACAGTGCAATTAACTTTGAACATTTTAAATAAAAATAAGCTATAAATTATACTTTACATCCTCAATAGAATAGTGTTTTCCTATTTATTTTTACAAATATTTGTTATATTATTATTCAAATTTTAGCATTTAAGCCATCACTTTGGTTATAATTTATCAATACAACTATACTAGCGCTGATATGTTGTCTTGCTCTATCTGATCGTATTTTTAATTGCTTACGTAACCATGTTTTTAAAAAATGATCGTGTCTCTTTTAAGGAGATTAAAAAGTTAATAAACACTGACAGGTACAGGTAAGCAGAATTTACCATATCTAGTTCTTTGCGGTAAGACACAATGATACACTAGCTAAATTTTTTTAGTCTTAATTTTACATTTTATAAAATCATAGTTTCCGTTACATTTTTTTTCTTTAACAGGATCCTCATGATTAATAAATCTTATGAAGTAAAATATAAAATCAGTAATAACCACACTCACTGAATTGCTAGTACCAATCAAACAAACAGTTCTTTAAAAAAAACCTACAATAAAAAAGTAAACCTTAAAAATATGTATCGCTTCGTTTTCTTTTTTGATTCTTTGAACACGTCATTGCGATGTCATGTTCAACTAAAATTGCAAAAAAAATATACAGAATATTATTTACCTAAAACATTTTTAATTTTCTTTTTTTTCGTGTAACCGCGATTTACTCTTATAAAATGCTAATGTATTACAAGGATTTTATATACTTCAGACTATACGTATACTTCACTTTGTATAACACATTAAATTAAGAGCTCTAGAAAGCATCATTTCGACGGTTTTAAGTTACCTATATTTAAAACAACAATTTCCTAGAAAAAAAATTCATGGATCTGTTTCACGAAGGTTTCCCTTACATGGCAAAAATATGTCTGTGATTTAGCTGATTTTTCTATTTATCCCATTCTTTATTTAATAAGCTGTGCAACGAGTAGATCATGATATTAAAATTTATTAAATTAATTATCTTGTCAAAGTTTTCCTTGCAAAATGTTTTAAAGAGAAGTTATATAGGTATGTATATCACTTACTTTCGTAAAAAAAATGTTTATGTGCAATATAGGTAACATAAGTAAAAACAATTTGTTTTCTTTATAATACTAAAATGACATTATTTTAGTCTTAATTTATTCTTATTGTAAGCTATTTATAATATAGATAAATTTTTCCATTTATTTAAATATTTTAATAACAAGCTTTTGTTATCATATAAAAACAAAATTTTGAGTTAAAACGTATAATTTGATTATATTGTTGTTATTAATATAGGTATTTATTTTAAAATTTCCAATCACTTTTGTGTATTACGAGTAAATTCATAGTTGCAAAAATTTGTCAAAATACAAAAATGTTAGTTTTTTTTTGAGAAATTTTTCAAGTAGCATAACATTTTTTGTGCAAAAAACATGCATCCTTATGTGATCAAGATAAAAGATAAATAAGTAAAAATGATTATTTTTTTAACAATAATTATTTATTTATTCAAACTTTATTTCATACAAAATAATTATGTTTGCTCTCATACGAAAGAAACCGACTTCAATCACATCGAAAAGTAATAACAACGTAAGTAGACGAAAAAAATTAACAAACGCACTAGTAGTCACTAAAATTTTCGAGGGTTTACCTCGATTTCTCTGGGATTCCACTATCAGATCCTGGTTTCCTTATCATGGTACCACACTTGAGATATCTTATTTCCAACAAAAAAAGAATTGCCAAAATCGGTTCATAAACGACGAAGTTATCCCCGAACATACATATATATATTTAGGTATGTACATATGTACATATATAGTTATGTATGTAGAGTTTAGAACCATTAGATATAAAACAAATAAGTATGCAAAGGCGGCCTTATCAACCAGGCAACTTTTAATGAAAGTACTTTAGGAAAAATGTGCCGGTAAGAGTGCACAAACAACACTGCAAGTTTTTTAGATATACGAAATCAATTGAATATTAAACATAGTTAGATAATATAATATTCATACATCAAACGGTACATATGTACATAAACATAGACATACATGCATACATATATAAATACATACAATATATATATATATATATATATATATATATACATATATATAAACATAGGCATAGAAACCATATACCTGTAGATCACATATTTAAGACAATGAAAGAGATAAGTAGTATTTGTGCAAACGATTCTTAAAAGTATTTATAGACTCTGCTGACGATATAAGTGGGTAGGGAATTCCAAAGTTTGACGACTTTAGTAGTGAAGGAATTACACAAAGAGGTAAAACAAGCAAATTATTAATTACTACGGAAACGCAAGTTGCATTCAGTGTCATGTCCTAAAAACTTAAACTTTCCCTTAAGATAAGGGGGTGAGGATGATAAAAGATATTGAATATTAAAAAGAAAGAGCATGCATATTTCGTCGCTGATTATTGGTAGCCAACCTAACTGTTGACGATGTTGAAATATATGGGCAAATTTGCGCAACTCGAATATAAAGTGAATACTTATATTTTGTTATAGTTCCAATTTGCTTAACAATTGTTCAGATATATCAATATACACAATGTCGGTATAATCTAATAATTTTAATTAGTTCAAAGATGGTTCTGGTATAAAATATCTATTAAATTATAACAAATGATGACGCAAGTTTTACTGCTCTTCATAACACTTATGTAGTAATTAAAAGTTACAAATCATTCCACAATATTGCTTGTGCATTGTTTACAACGTACTGTTCATATATTTTACATAATACAATATTAGTCCATATAGAATATAACATAATCACAACTACGTAATACATTGCTGTTTACGAAAAATTAGGAAATCTTTCCGTTATTTCAAAGAAATAGTAAAAAGTTACTAATCTTTGTATGCAGGATCATTTTTTATTTTATTTTAAATAACATTTTATTCATGTACTCCATGAATTTATCGATGGGATTGTTTACTAATACGATAATTATATAATTTCCAAAGTTGTAGGGTTGAAATTTTTTTTACTGGTATACTGCTGCGGGGACTACGGCAGTATAGAATATAGCCACCCCCTCGCTTCCCGTAGGTGTCGTAAGAAGCGAATTCGGGATAACAAAGTTTCCTTACCACCTTTTGGAACTAATGAAGCCAACCGATGGCGGAATAACCAACCAATTGCTGGCTTTTAAATACACATATACAAATCTATACTAATATTATAAAGTTTGTTTGTTTGTTTGCTTTAACGCATTAATCTCAGGAACTACTGGTCTGATTTGAAAAATTATTTCAGTGTTAGACAGACTATTTATCGAGGAAGGCTATATATCATCAGGCTAAGTAAGACCAATAAGAGTTGAGCACCAATGAAGAGTGTATCAAAATCGGGGTTTTTATTTCCTATTGAGAGCTTCCGCAGCGTGCGCTGTGTAAATAGTCAAAGTTTCACAAAAAACTTGTATTGTTCTTATTCCACGCGGATGAAGTCACGTATCTTTATAAAATAGTTATTTTATTGTTAAAAAAGAAATAAAATTTCAAAAAAAACCTATTAAATTACAATGATTTTTATTGAATGAGACAGTTTTTTTAATCAATCAATTAAAATACTGAACGGCTCTGTTTCTTCAAATACTTGCACATAAAACCAGTGATTTTCCAAGAAAATAAGATTCCATAAGATGTTATTATGGATACTTGCATTATATCAAAGGAGTACCGGTTTTCCTTGTAGACTTGAACTATTCGTTATTACGTAGGCTACACGAGCTGATAATAATCTGCCTACAAGCGACATTGTCTACAATATCATTACTACGGTAGTACTGAATCACGTTCAAGCATTTGTGGCATAAATTGTTTTTTAATTATATACGCATGAGAATCAGTGAATACAATGTTACTCTAAACCGTTACGAGTCTAACTTTTGGCGGTTTAAGTAGGTTTAATTTCAAAAATTTGATAGCACGGTATTGTACTTGTTCAAGAGGCCTACGAAAATGATTTAAAAGCTCCATAAAATTGTTTCGTCGAAATCGTAAAACGCCAATTCCAAGTTGAAGGGTAGCCCTGGTGGAATTCTTATGCACATTAACAGTTATAGATTACTGAATTTAATCTATTCTTATTCTGGTGTTAGTTTATAAAGCACTATACACAAGTACACCGGTTCAAGAGTCATGTAATATTTAGTAGTCTAAAAGGTATTTTTTATGTCATGACCCCTCCTCTCTTATACATATTTTTGACAAATAAAAATATATATTATTATATGTATCAAAACTCATATTCAAATAAGATATCAGCAGAATTACACAAATATACGTAGACGTGGTTTTCTACAACGGGTTAGAAAAATAATTAGTTATTTCTATAAATCTTGCGATATGGAATTTATTTCAACAAAATATCTTATTTTTTTCACTCACATGATACGTACCAAACACATGTAACGTCCCATACGAAATTCGTATTTGTATCGATATGATATCGTTTTCAATCAAATCAAAATATGAATATTCACGTAAATAAATAAAAATTATATTGATTTTTTAACAATACATTTTTTTATATATTATTTTATTAAACGGTTTTATTTAGCTCACCCCGTTTGTTTTTTTTTATTTTTTATTTATTATTCTTGGGTCAAATTTAGTAATTCAAATTTCACCCTCTTCCTGTCAACCGATTAATCTGAAATTTTGTATACACTTTGGATTTTGGTGACAATCAATTATGTTTATTCATTATCATTATAAATTCAAGATGGCCGCCGCTACAAAATGGCGGATAATTTATGTTTTATTAATCCCATCAATATGGGTATCAAATGAAAGGGCTCAACAAGCAGAATACAATATACTATAAAAAATTGAAATCCAAGATGGCGGCCGCTACAAAATGGCGGATAACGTAGGTTTTATCAATCCCATCAATATGGGTATCAAATGAAAGGGCTCAACAAGCAGAATACAATACACTATAAAAAATTGAAATACAAGATGGCGGCCGCTACAAAATGGCGGATAACGTAGGTTTTATCGATCCCATCAATATGGGTATCAAATGAAAGGTCTCAACAAGTAGAATACAATTTACTATGCAAAATTGAAATCTAAGCTGGCCGCCGCTACCAAATGTCTGATAACAATTTTTTATCAATCCCACCAATATGGGTATCAAATAAAAGGGCTTGACAAGAAGAATACAGTGCACTATACAACCTCAATATTTAAGATGGGCCTTGCAATAATGAAGCACTAAATGAATTAAACAGAATGCGAAATAAAAACTCAAAACTAGAAAATAAAAATAGGTAAAAAAACTTTTTAAGTTAAACGGTTTTATGTTAAACATACATTGCAATGTTTAAGATAAATGTACTAAAAACCAAAAAATAATAAAATAGATACAGTCGTGGGAATTATAAACATATGCATAGACTAGACTAAAATAAAACCGTGGGGCACGTCAATTGTCTACAAATTATCGACTTAATGTGCGATAGAAGAATCGTTTAATTCGTCGTTAAAATAGGCAGTTGGCCCGCAGACGGTGAGGAAATTACTTACTATTTTCTTGCTCATGGAAATTCCAATAGTTATACACTCCATGTAAATAAAAGAGATGTTTCAACTAGTTTATCGTTGGACATTCACACTGCTGGCTGGCGAGGAATCGTTTCACTGCTCGTAGTTTGTCTTTAATCGACAAAACATATGATAAAAGTACTACTCGCTCACCACTATGAAACCCTAAAACTCGCTTATAATCGAGCTTGCTAGCTTGTTTCCACATTCTAGCCCTACTTATCACACGTCCATCGTTGTCGGTTGAACAACTGCCTAATTATAGTGTAACATTACAAAACAAACATTTTAATCAACGATTGTAGACAATTGACGTGCCCCACGGTTTTATTTTAGTCTAGTCTATGCATATGTTTATAATTCCCACGACTGTATCTATTTTATTATTTTTTGGTTTTTAGTACATTTATCTTAAACATTGCAATGTATGTTTAACATAAAACCGTTTAACTTAAAAAGTTTTTTTACCTATTTTTTTTCTATTTGATTTTTAAAAATAAAATATATCTACTAATTCTCATAATAGAATCAGATCCTACGGCATCTGAATTAACAACTAATATGCTCTTCTTGACATCACATACAGACAATTGAAAGAAAGTAACAGATGATGACAGCAAAGGTGTCATAATAGCAGAAAGATGGTTGAGAGTATTAGATTTAGTCGTGAGTTCATAGTGACAGAGGATGTGTAATGTTTATTAATTTAATTTAAAGCCATGTTTTGTTTGATGTTGCCAACTCCTAGTGATTTGAGAAATTTCCAAATTTTCGCAGAGTCTGCTTCCTCTAAAACAGAATTGTGGATATGGCTTCGTTGTGCATCTCTACATACTTTGTTTCAGCGATTCCGAGATGTCCTATACTTTTCCTTATTCGATGGGCTCGGTTCAGACTTATATGTAACTTTGGCTTTTTCTTTAGAATCTGCAATGCCTTAGTTTCCTTGCAGGCACATATCTGATACACACCGGTCGAACATGATAGTGATTCATTGTTTTATTATTATTTAATTATGTTTGTGTTTTATGAAGGTGTCCAGCTGGTATAGTTTTGTATTAAGTATACTACTATAATGGAACCAGGAGAATCACTTAATTTACAAATTTTTTCTTTGCTGACCTATCTCACGAATAGAATATTGTCTAATGTCCTTATACGTTAAATAGTTGTTGGAACGAAGTTCCTTACGGCAGGCTTGACATTTGGCTAGGCGACCGAACTGAAAAAAATGTAATACTAAAACCGTAAGAAAAATATATAACGGAAGTGACGTAATATCAGTCACACGACTGTATAATATGACGTTTGTAAAACTAAAATATTACTAGTAAACTGTTTTTTTTATTTCACTTAATATTTTGAATTATTATTATTACTATTATTTTGTTTGATTTATTTTATTTTACGGTATTTGTTATTTTCTAAAATATTAAATTTCCTGAATACTTTTATGTTCTTAATTAAAAACCAATCATCAAAATTAAAAAAAAAAAACAAGAACTAGAAAATATATATAAATAACAACATTTTTTTTCAAATTGTGTTGCTTCTACACTATCGGAAGGAACTTCGTTCCTACCTGGTGTCCCATGACACCACATAATTTTTCTCTTTTTAATGTATTAGTATATTCTGATTTTAAGTAAATAATTTAAGGTAAAAAACAACAATAAGTTTAATAAGTTGCGTAAAATTCAAATAATCATGACATCGAATCAATAAAAAAAAACCAAAAAAATTTAACAAAACAGTAACATATAATTATGTACATAGGCAGACAGGTAGAAAAACGAATTTAAATTTAGATTCAAAGAGTAGACAAAGTTATGATTGTTAAGATCTTTATTATTCTCCTTCTAAATAGCGTACATAATTTTAAAATTTAATTTATTCGTATCTCTTATCGTAATATTAAAAGTAGGGGTCGATCTTGCTTTATCAGCAAGTTTTTATAATGCATTTAAACTTCTTCCCTACAAAAAAAAAAAAAAAATTATTGCATTACTGTTATTTCGATGGTTCAAAAAAAACTTTTTCACATAATATTGTATAAATTATCGAATTTAGACTCTTACAAATGAGGAAAAATCGTCAAATGATAAAAAAGCAATCTTATTAAGATTTCACAAAAAATCTTTATTATACGAGCTTACCGAACAAAAAATTCTACAGCATCCCTTAAAATATCTGCAGTTTCGTCTTTATTTTGATAATTATGTATATTTAGAAATTTATACGAACAATTTTATTTATTTATTTATTTACACTTTTTGCAAATTTAATTAGGTTAAAAAAAATAATTGCATTAACACAACAACAACTAATATTTAATAATATAAAATAAAATAACAAAACAACAACTAATATTTAATAATATAAAAATATATAATTAGTTATACATTAACAATATACTAGTGGTCGCCCAGTGTTCGAAATTCGACCATAACCTATAATTTATTCTTAATTTGACCACAGAGTTTAACAATAAACAAAAGAGTATATATATGTCTTAAATACATGGTAGTGTGTGTAATTTTTTTATTGATTTAATGTATTTTATGCATAATTAAAAAAAAATATTAGCCTTCTGTACTCCTTTTCTATATAAACTATAAGTCTGCGTAATTTCATACCCCTCCGACCATGGAATTTTCCTAAAAAGGGGTAGGTACAAAGTTTCGCTTCACGTATTAATAAATAGATAACAATTAATCATTTAGCTTTGTGATATGTACACGTTATATGTCATGAATTGATTTGTGTAGTTAATCAAACTTAAATTCACGTATTAAAAAGTTTAACAAAATTATATGCACATAAAAATAAAACTGACGGAACTAGGGTCAGGTCAATGGTCGAGGTTATATGGCTAATAACACATACCTATTTATAATATTTTATGTGTATCTTAATAATTTTATAAAGCAAAGACCTCGTTATTACCATAGTTTACGTACGTTACTTTATGTAAAATCAACTAACAGTAGAATAAAATAAAAATAATATTTTAATTACTTTTATTAATCGGTTTATTTGCTGATAACGTAGCATAAGTAGTACCAGACTTAAAAACTAATATAACCTACGAAGGAGTAGTAAGTCAGGAGTATCCTGACTTTAATCAAACTATTTATGACCTAACACAATTATCTAAAACAAATATTATTCATTTTTCGAATGGATGAACAACAAGAGAAACCGTGTACGGCATATAGAATCTAGCTATCCCCTCCCTTTTTGCGTGGGTGTCATAAGAGGCGACTAAGGGCTAACACAGTTCCACTACCACCTTGGAACTTAAAAAGCCGACTGATTTCGGGATAACCATCCAACTGCTGCGATGTGTATATGTATATGTATGTGTCTATGTGTATATGTATGTGTGTATGGTTATATGTGTGTATGTATATATGTGTGTATGTTGGTATGTACGTATATGTATGTATGTATTTGTGTGTATGTATGTATATGTGTTTAAGTAAATATATTCAAACGTGTATGCCTTAATTTGTGCACCTATACCGACACAATATTATCTCCTTTGCCCTTAGGTTGCCTGGAAGAGATCGCTTTTCAGCGATAAGGCTGCCCTTTGTAACTTATGATACTCTGTTAAAATCAATCTATACAAAAAGTGTATTGTTATGTTATGTTATTTGAAACAAGCAATGACGTACTATTTCAGGGAATTCAGCTAGGCAAACATTGTGATTGGAAATAAATAATCTCATCTCAAAATTACTTTGTTTGTATTTGCCTTCCGCAGACTAACGCGTACTATTAAAAGAGATGCAGCTCTCACTGCATATTATGCATATGTTGCTTCATTACACACACACACACGCGCGCACACGCACACACACAAACACACGCGCGCGCGCACGTACGCACGCACGCACGCACGCACGCACGCACGCACGCACGCACGCACGCACGCACGAACGCCCTATTTCTATTCGATTGAAAATCGATTTTTTATTCGATTCTACTCGTATCTACTCCACTCCAGTCCACTCCGCTCCACTTCACTCCACTGCTCTGTTCTATTCTATTGTGGTTTATTATATTAATTAATCTAGACAAATAAATTAGATTGGAATTTTCTACTAAATGCACATGGATGTATAAACGATACATAAAAGTCTATCGGTCTGTTTGTTCCGACTAAACTCTGTAACGACTGAAATTTTGAAGGGATTTTCACTGGTAAATAGCTGATGTAATAAGGAGTAACTTAAGCTACTTTTGTTTTAGAAATTTATTTATTTTATAACTCTGCGAATTAAACAATAACTTTTTTGTTAAGTTCCACGCGGTTTAAGTCGCAGGCACGGCTAGTCATTTAATAAATTTTAACTTCTTATCATCAATTAGTTACTCGTAAAAGCTTTTATTTCAGACATAAAACAGAAACACAAAATATATATATATATATATATATATATATATATATATATATATATATATATATAACCATGCGAAAGAATCTATAAGCTCCTTAAAGTCCATGTCCATAGTAGTAGTCCAGTCCATGGCATAGACAGTATTTTAAATAAAGTAGATATAATAAAATAATAAGTATTTAGTGTTTATTTCATGTCAAATGTTAAAAAGTTATGCTAATTTCAAGAATCACGTTGAACATGTAAATACTTGGGTATTTGGGTACGTTGGTGTTTATAATCCAAAAATAAATCAAAAGATATATCCAAAAATGCTGTCCAAGGTCACTATTCCACGCGGACGTTGTAGCAGGCACAGCTAGTTATAATTAATTTTGATGATTCTTGTTTTAATCAAAAGCATAACAAATTAAATTTAATCGAGATGTGATGACTACTGTTTAATTAATCTCTGATAACGCGGCTTTACTCGATTATTTTACGTCTAATTACGTTGTATTACTTTTCGATGTACTTGAAGTCAGTTTTTTTTTTCGTTCATGAGCAAACACAATTATTATGCTGTGTATATAGGACACGGCATAGTAAAAGTGGTAGGACACCATACAAACAGACACTGCAGTTTTTTTTTTTATTTGTATAGATGTACAGATTAAATGACAAATAGTGTGCTTTTGAGCTATTTTTTGAAGCAAGACAAAGCCTTGCTTTGCCTTGTTTTACAGAAGAAGAAAGAGCGTTTCAAAGTTGAACAGCTTTACCTGAAAAAGAGTTGGAGTAAAAAGAAGTATGTGAGCTGGTGTTTCGAGTATCAAACTAGACTCGGATGTGAGGGTGCGTTCGTGCGTACCACAAGTAATACAAATATACTTGTAACGCTCTTTGAGGTAAAGAGGCGTATCGGGATGAAAAAGTACACAATATAGGAACGATAGTATGTGAGTATTCTTGCGGAAGCAAATCGGGAGGCACTTGAGATTGCGAAATTCAGGAACATGGTAGTATTTGCGGAGACTAAATATGAACCACATGCAAAGATTCTGGATGCACTCAAGCTTATTTAACTGCTTCTCTTTAAGATCAAGATAGCAAGTGTCAGAAAAGTTAAAAATTCGTAGAAAGGGTGACTTTGTCAGCGTAATTTTGGTAGGCAAAGTGAGTAAATATTGCAGTCGTCACAGTGATCCGATCAAAGAGTACTAAGAAAACTGGAGTTATAACTCAATATTTTAGAAGAAGAGGAGGAAAAAGAATGAAAGGAATCATCGTTGTCACTTGTTATTAAAAATAGAATTTTTATAATAAAAATTTATAAATAACAAAAATAATATAACTCGCAAACGTTGTTTAGACATATGTTATTAAATCCCTAATTCATTTTATTAAGGGGGAGGGTTTATAAATTAAAAATGTGAAATTAGATGTTGGCCGATTTCCAGACCTACCCGATATACACACAAAATTATATAAAAATCGGTCCAGCCGTTTCAGAGGAGTATGGTAACAAACATTGTGACACGAGAATTATATATAAGATAAATAACTAGTAATAAGTTAAAAAAAAAAAGAAAAATAAAGCTGAGCCTAAAATGTGATCCATACACCTGGCACATACAACGGCTGTAGCAGAACGGTAAAATCTATTTATAACATGCAAAATATTAATTTGGAGGATGCGAGGGTATATGTTGTTAAGTTCTCGGCTGCCATCGAAAAGGGAGGATCCTCCAACCAGACGGCTGTTGTGTCTGGCGGGCTAACGCCCCGACGGTTGTTGTCGGGATCTTGTATATATACTTAATCACTTTGAAAACTCTGATAGCGTGATGTAGCATACGTCAGTTTTCTCTAATTACGTAGTTTGTCGACGTTCGTATTTCGCGCGATAGATGTCGCCACATTAATAATAAGAAAAAAAAGAAATATTGTGATAATAACAGAATTATCTGTAAGAGAAAAGATAAAATAAGAGAAAGATAATTGTGTTTGCTGGCAAACGAAAAAAAACCGACTTCAATTATATCGACAAGTAACATAACGTAGGTAGACGAAAAAATAGTCAAGTAAATATGCATTATCAAAGATTACTCCAAAAGTTGTAATCATATCTCGATAAAATTTAAATGTGACCACATGATAAACATCGGCTTTCGATTAAATTAAAAATCATCAAAATCGGTACACCCAGTAAAAAGTTATGCGGATTTTCGAGGGTTTCCCTCGATTTGGCTGGGATCCCATTATCAGATCCTGGTTTCCTTATCATGATACCACAATTAAGATATCTCCTTTCCAACAAAAAAACTTCACGTTCACTAACGACGCAGTTATCCCCGAACACACACACACACACACACACACACACACACACACACACACACACACACACACACACACACACATATATATATATATACGGTCGAATTGAGTAACCTCCTCCTTTTTTTGAAGTCGGTTAAAAATAGTTAATCGAGTAGTCATAAAATCGTCCGTTTTAAGTTATAAAACTAGAATTAAAAATACAGATAATTAATATTAAGATAGAAGCTAAGTGATGCATACAATTACTATTCTTAGTTCACAATAGTTATTTCCAAATGAACGACATTGACATCAGATTTTTTTACAAAGACATATATATGCACTAGTGGTCGCCAGTGGTTTAAATCGACCATAATTAATGTAAATTATAAGTTTGAACATTATTAATGATGTCAAATGATTGGTTCTGTTGTCAAAGACTATACTCCTGTAATAATAAACAAAAGAGTATATATGCATGTCTGTGTTAAATACATGTAGTCCAGTCATTATATACATTTGGAAATGCAAATGAACCGAGAAAGCCAAATTTTGGATATGACGTGGGGGATGGCTAGAAAAGCTTAAGTTCAAATTGTCGACCAAAATAACCTTGTGGGTTTTCCGCCATCTTGAAAAAAGGGTTAAACTCAGTTTTTTTATCATAACTCCGGTTTTGAGATACGAAAATTTTTATAGAATACTTTTTTGTTGCTCTTTTTACGATCTACAATTAAGGTCCTATACATTTTTCACGTATCGATCATCGTTATCGAGATATCGTTAAAAAAGCCACAAAATTGGGAGAAAAAATTGTTTTTCGCCATTTCCTTTTTTCTCGTGAAAAATATCGAAAAATGTTTGAAATAAAACTTGTAGAGCCTGTTCAGACCTACAAATTCGTTTTTTAATTTTTCGTTTTCGAGAAAAATTACGACCTCTAGCGCACCGCAAAGTGTGTAAGACTGTGCCCGGTGTCGATTTAGCCGCTCGCACGCTTGTATCCACAACGTAAAAATGAATGAATTATTTGCTTAAGGGAATTATTTTTAAGGGAATTATTGGTTAAGGGAATTATTGCTATACGAAATAAATGAATAAACCAGCCAAATTATAAATCAAAAACATGAAATTTTTAAATATCTTCAGGAATGGGGTTGGCGACAGACGAGCAGCCCCACACTTTACTTTACATTTGCACGAAATTAGTTTTAAAAGTTCAGGTGGAGCGGGTGCGGCTGTGGTGCAAATTGGCTCAAGCCCGTAATTCGTCTGTCGCCAACCCCATTCCTGAGGATCTTTAAAAATTTCATGTTCTTGATTTATAATTTGGCTGGTTTATTCATATATTTCGTATAGCAATAATTCCCTTAACCAATAATTCCCTTAAAAATAATTCCCTTAAGCAAATAATTCATTCATTTTTACGTTGTGGATACATTCGTGCGAGCGGCTAAATCGACACCGGGCACAGTCTTACTCACTTTGCGGTGCACTAGAGGTCGTAATTTTTCTCGAAAACGAAAAATTAAAAAACGAATTTGTAGGTCTGAACAGGCTCTACAAGTTTTATTTCAAACATTTTTCGATATTTTTCACGAGAAAAAAGGAAATAGCGAAAAACAATTTTTTCTCCCAAAATTTGTGGCTTTTTTTAACGATATCTCGATAACGATGATCGATACGTGAAAAATGTATAGGACCTTAATTGTAGATCGTAAAAAGAGCAACAAAAAAATATTCTATAAAAAATTTCGTATCTCAACGGGGAACCGAGTTATGATAAAAAAACTGAGTTTAACCCTTTTTTCAAGATGGCGGAAAACCCACAAGGTTATTTTGGTCGACAATTTGAACTTAAGCTTTTCTAGCCATCCCCCACGTAATATCCAAAATTTGGCTTTCTCGGTTCATTTGCATTTCTAACCCGATTTTTTCGACGTAATGACTGGACTAATGGTATGTAATGTTTTTTTATTGATTTAAAGTATTTTTATGCATAATTAAAAAATATATAAGCATTCTGCACTCCTTTTCTATATTAACTATAAGTGTGCGAAATTTTATACTCCTCCGTCCGCGCAATTTGCGTAAAATCGGTACAAAGTTTTGCTTCACGTAATAATTATAGATTTTTATGAGTAATTAAAAAAAAATTAGCATTCTGCCCTCATTAGCAATAGCCCTCTCTATATTAACTATAAGTGTGTGAAATTGAGAAGTCTCCGTTTGCTCAAGTTTCGTAAAAAGGCGTACAAAGTTTTTGCGAGGTATATTATTAGATTTACTATTATTATTTCTTTTATTTCAATATTTTTACCTATTATTACATTTTTTAATATATTTATAAAAAAGATAAACAAAAATATTTAAAAATATAAGACTAGTATTCCTTCGGTAGCAGGTTGAGGCCCAGGCCGCCAGTAGTTAAGGCTCCAGGCTGAGGAACCTTCTTATGCGGGCCGTCTCAAGCAATACTGCCTTTTGAATCCGACCTTTGATTCAACAGTCAAACGATAGTTTCTCAAGGTATTAGCAGAAGTTCTTCGCTACTAAACCATTGAACGAAACAAATATGGGAATAATTTTTGTAGTCTACATGCCACATGGTTGTAACCGCGTGGGCAAAAACTAAACATTTACTTAATTTTTCTTTTTCTACCTGTATGAGAGTGGAGATGAGTCATGTGGAATTGTAACGTTGACGATAATAACTCAGCGCGTTGATCGGTCTACTAACACTTATATTAGGTTTATTGGCTGTAATATACTGAGAGGTTCAGTGATATAAGACCAATTCCAGTAGAGCAAAGCTTGACAAAAGACTTTGAATTGTATCTATTTATATACTCGTAGTATGCTAACTCATTTTCAAAGACACCGTATCAAAGAGCAAGTTGTTGGTGAATAATCCTGGCGACTTGGTTATGTTTGTGCAAATACTTACCGTTAGAAGACGACCACAATCGGAAACAACATGTTTGATGGATTCTTCAGGCTAATGACACGTTCGATATATTTCTGGAGTTCCATCTTACATGATATGTTTCCGGTACTTGTTTTTCTTAATAACTTTACCCATAATTGCACAGACAACCTTCAGTCTCTCCAAAGAGATTCTCGTGTATTACTAGGATACTGAACTGGTCTACATGTTGATCTGTTATTATTACTACGACTGTGCCCTATCTATCACTACGATATCAGACTTGATCGCCAGTATTGTCTTGTCAATAGGCTTGGCAATAGGCAGGTCACAGTATAGCCAGAGAGTACAGATAATACGGCATCCTCTGTTCCAGAAGACGGTACATAAAAGCAACCTCTTGGTGGAGAATCTTGGCCACTTGTTTATGTATGTGTAAGTTCTCTGTTTTGGCAAGTGTAGAACTTCAAGATATGCTTTAGACGCCAAGCTTTCTGGCCGCAGTTTGCGCTTTGGACTCAATGTAATTGCCAAATTTGAGGTTAGAACTCAACTCCATGCCAAGGAGGTCGAGTGTATCGGACACAGGGACAGGTGTATCACGGAAAGTAGGAGTCAAGTTGAAAGGGCTCCGTTTGGCGAAGAACAAACAAGCCTGCGTTTGGGCGGCGTTGAACGTGACCAGGTTGCAATCACCCCATTGGGATAAGTGCCCTAGTATTGAGTTCGTTCGCTCTATCATGGCCTCTCTCTGAGAACATATTACGTCCTTGTTGTCTTTTGCGTTGGACAGATATCTCTCAACAACCGTACTGTCATCTGAGTATCCAACAATGCCTAGTTGTAGCATGTCGTTAATATGGAGCTGGAAAAGAGTTGCAAAGAGAACAGAACCTTAAGGGACACCGGCGTTTATGTCCATCGGGTCAGAGGAGCAGCCGTCAACGACCACTCTGATCGACCGTTCACTCAAAAAATTTGAGATCCAGCTACAAAAGTCAGCAGGGATGCCGTAAGCAGGAAGCTTTTACCATGTGAATTCCTAGGGCTAAGTCAACCATTGGAAAGCTCATCCGGAGACTGCAGGGAGGCCCGAGCCCCCCTGGAAGTCGCCACCGGGTCCTCCCAATAAGTCGCCAACTCGCACGGTGGAGCTATTCCAGGATTTTTCACGTGGTGGCGGGACAGCCTTTGCCACGTGGCTGGCGCGCTAGGCCCCCCAACTGCCTGTTAGTGGCTCCGTTGCCCAGGGTGGACCACTAGGAGGTAGACCCCAACCACCCCAAAAATTTATTCACCTGATCCCTGTCTATGTGCACGACCGCACACATATTCACTCCAAGCTACATTCTGATGCAGCTTGGTGGATTTTTACTTCCCCAGTCGGGCTGTTCCAGATTTTAACAGGGATATTTTCTGTTCTACCCTACCTCAGTTGTTGTGTTTTATATTTTTAACGCTAAGTCGCGTTCATTGCGTGTCTTATATAGCACGAATTACAATCTAAATAAGAACTTGTTTCTTTTTCATTATATAAACAATTATAATAAAAATACAAAAGTCAAATTTAACAAATTAAATTATCAATAATTATTATCAATAATAATCACGTTACAATAACAATATTTCTAATAGTAAATTAAAACGAAAAAGGTAGCCAAAATAAAATGTGATATGTAAAGAAACAACAACAAAATAATGATCTAATTTGTAGAAAACGATTATCTTTAATATAATTATTATTCTTTTTTTGACATAACTTGTTTACAAGCAAAGTTCCTCTGAATATTCCACGGCTTACTTAGAGACGTTGTGAGTGGAAATATACTGGTATTTTTTTAGCCTCTAAACGACTATTAAAGTTTTTACATTGGCTTCGCTATGTTCGTATACCGTTTAAATCTACCTTGTGATTAGCGCAATCAAAGATTTATTTGTAATTTTTTTTTTTTTAATTCAAGTTACACTGAAACGTTAAATTTGCGAAAGGTTTAAATTATTATCTCAAAATTAGAGGCAAATGATTTTAATACAGCAAAAATAAATTTTAAAATTATTTTGATTTTGAGGTTGGAAAATACATTTTAATATACAATACAATTTAATACATATTTTACATTGTTGCATTTACTACTTTTCCGATTCCGTCGAGATTTTCGATCTGGTTCACTTAATTACTATATTTTATTTATTCCTGATATCCAATCCTATCTGAAAGTACGATACAAATTCCTTGGTGACTCCTATGAACGCTTTCTTAGTTCTAACAGTAATTTTCTTCTTGAAATTCCTTCTAACTCTTCCATTTATAATAAATCTTTTATCGTTCAAGCCTCTCACCTTTGAAATATTTGCCCTTATTACACGTGTACAAACACTTGCAACTTTTAAAAGACTGTTAGGAAGCATTTTCTTGAAACTCAACAATAAACAAGTAATTTATAAGTACATATGTATAAAAATATGTATTTATGTGTGCATGTATGTATTATATTTAATTATTTGAATATTTATTATAAAGTTATTGTAACTTGTACACCTATGCTAAAACTAGACCATTTCCTTTGGCCTAAGGTTGCCTGAATGAGATCGCTGTTTAGCGATAAGGCCGCCCTTTGTACCTAATGATATATTGTTAAAATCTTTCTTTCTTTTCATCGACTTCGATATCCGGAAATTCTTCCAAAAAATGGTGCAACAGTGGTGTATGTGGATCTTCGATGTTACGAGTCTCAGACTTGTGTGCGCTCGAAGAATACAGCTGTCCATAGAATTTCTCGACCTTTTCTCGGATCTGAGAGCAAATGGGTTTGCCATTTTTGGAAAACTTTTGACCCCTTATTCTGCTCTATAATAGTTGTAATGTCTCTCGTATTAAAGCAGTGAAGGTCTCTGCTCATAAATTTCCGTATCCTTTAGGAAAAAACCTTCTGTTCCAGCGAAGCTGCTTGTGTAGCATGAATCTAACATAACCCTATGCCGCAAAAGATCCAAGGTTTCGGGAGAAAGTTTGGACTGCTTCGTTAATTTTCGCGGGATGTTCTCCGTCCCGTTGTATCGAAGATCTACGTAAGATTTGTGATGTAGGTGAACTGACTGACTGTAATTGAAATCGTTTTTTTTCTTTTGCGAGCAAATACAATTATTAGTTGACAAACACAAAAGGTTACATTTTTAATGTCAACTTTTTAAAACCTCACATTTTCATGGTATCAAAACCAGTCAGTTACAAACAGTACAACCAAAATAATTTTATTGCAGCTTTTCATTAGAAAAAATACGAAAGTACTTCAAGATCTATTAACTTTATAGACGATTGCTGTTAATTTTTGGTGCTTAACTATCTATCTTTATAATAATTAGAAAGATTAAAAAATATATCTTTATAATAAAACTGTAACAGGGTCAACTATGTACACTGAAATTAAAATTTTCTTAAACACTATAGCGAACACGATAGAAGTAGAACAACGTAGTTTTTTTTTTAATTTTTCTGTCTGCATCTTAGTCTTAAATAACATAATATGCTTATCTTGCTTGCTAATTTATATAAATAGTAAATACAAAAAAGAAGTTTTACTGCGAATGGAATACTATTGGAAATCGTCTTTTACAGAATATCATTTAAATTATTACTGTAAAAATATTCAAGTTTTAAAATAATTGGAAATCAAAAAATTCAGTCAAAGGAAAAAAGGTTGCTGCTACACCGACTGAGCCTTCTTATACTAGTTTATGTATGTACGTGTATCTACATTAGGTGATCTAATGGGAATAGATTGGTCCCATTCTAAAACCGTACGGGTTGCTAGTAAGTAAATTATTTATCAGCCAAGGACATATATTCGACATGAGTACCTATTTAAACAAAACATATATAGCTTTTAAGCAAACTATCAAAATAAAGATAGTTCATGAAATAAAACTATTATTTCATTAATTCTTAAGGAGGCGTATTATTGAGGCGTAAAAATTATATTAGGACTATACCTACTAATTATTTAATAACTTATTATTTCAATTCAAATTTTATTAAATCATCAAAATCGGTACACCCATTGAAAAGTTATGCGGTATAATACAACGTAAGTTAACGAAAAAATAGTCAAGTTACACATTATTAGATATAACTAAAAACTAATATAAGTGGAAAAGGACAGATCGCGATTAAGTTTAAATAGGACCACATGACACACTACCTTTTGATCAAAATAAAAAACACCGAACTCGGTCCATGTAGTCAAAAGTTCTGAGGCAACATACATAAAAAAAATTCAGTCGAATTGAGAACCTTCTCCTTCTTCATTACAGCCTATACAGTCCACTGCTGGACATAGGCCTCCACAAGTTTACGCCAAAAATAACGTGAACTCATGTGTTTTGCCCATAGTCACCACGCTGGGCAGGCGGGTTGGCGACCGCAGTACTGGCTTTGTCGCACCGAAGACGCTGCTGCCCGTCTTCGGCCTGTGTATTTCAAAGCCAGCAGTTGGATGGTTATCCCGCCATCGGTCGGCTTCTTAAGTCCCAAGGTGGTTGTGGAACCTTGTTATCCCTTAGTCGCCTCTTACGACACCCACGGGAAGAGAGGGGGTGGCTAAATTTTTTAGTGCCGTAGCCACACAGCACCTTCTCCTTATTATCCTCAAATGCTAAAATACTTGTTTTATTCATTTTTAATTACTTGTCCAAAAATTAAGTTATATGCTTCTAATTTAAATAATGACGGACTTGTCATACAAACCTTTAACTCGTTCACCCCCTTAGAGCTATAATTTTTAACCGACTTCCAAAAAAGGAGGAGGTTCTCAATTCGACTGTATTTTTTTTTTTTCAAAATATGTTCTTTGTTTCTTTGTCGTTCGTTATTTGTGACACCGCGTTGGCGTAACGGTCACAGCCATGCATTGTACCTGTTGGGCTGGTGGTTGCGGGTTCGATCCCCGCACATGAATTCCCCGCGCATTTGAATTGGCCATACAGGTGTTTGCCGTGGTCTGGGTGTTTGTGCAGTCCTTGTGGGTCTCCCCACCGTGCCTCGGAGAGCACGTTAAGTCGTCGGTCCCGGTTGTTATCATGTACACCTGATAGTGGTCGTTACTCATAGTAGGGAATATATCCGCCAACCCGCATTGGAGGAGCGTGGTGGATTCAAAATCAAAATCAAAAATAGCTTTATTCAAGTAGGCTCCAAGAGCAACTTTCGAATTGTCATTTTACAAATTAAAACTTTAAAAACAAATTATTATTTTTGTAAAAGTGAAGCTACCACCGATTCGGAATGTAGATTCTGCAGAGAAGAATCGGCAAGAAACTCCGCAGTTACTCTTTTGAAAATAATATATAAACTGTGTTTTAGTACAAATTTAGAAACATATTGCAGGAAATACAGCGTCACTAAGTCCACACATCTTTATCTACTATGTAATCCTGCACCGAGTAATAAGCTTTATCTATTATTTTTTTTTAAATAAAAACTTTAAATTTATGTTGAGACAATTCCAAAATTGTTTGTGGTATTTTATTATACATGCGAATACCATGACCCAGAAAGGAAACGTTTAATTTGCGCAGTCGGAAACTTGGAGTTACAATTTTCTTATTCCTTCTCGTGTTTACAATGCGATTATTACTATTTATTTCAAAACAATGAATATTTTGGTGGATACATAATATTGTTATAAATATACTGCGACGCGATCGTTAATATTGTCCACCTTTTGGGAAACATCCCGTAGGGAGACTCGAGCTCCAAGATCGTAAATGCCGCGAATAGCCCTTTTTTGCAAGATAAATATAGTCTCAATATCTGCAGCATTACCCCACAGTAACAGGCCGTAAGACATAACACTATGGAAATAGCTAAAATATATTAAGCGTGCAGTTGCAACGTCGGTCAGTTGTTATACTTTTCTAACTGCGAATGCCGCGGAGCTGAGTCTACCATTCAAGGACGACAAATGGGAATTCCACTGAAGTTTTCGAGTCCAAATGTATCCCTAAGAAAACTATAGTATCATTGACAATAAGCCTCTCGTTATTTATTATAAAATTATAATTTGGATGCTTAACATTAGGTAACGAAAACACAACGCACTTGGTTTTTTTCACGTTCAAAACCAAGTTGTTTATTGTAAACCAATCTTGAATTCGCGACAAAGAAGAGTTCACGTCATCATAATTTACTTTTTTCCTATCAACTTTAAATATTAGAGAAGTGTCATCTGCAAATAGCACTATATCACAAATATATTTAACATAAAATGGCAGATCATTTATATATATTAAATAAGAAATGGACCCAGAATCGACCCCTGTGAAACGCCCATTTTGAGCACAGATCCAGAAGACTTAATTAAAGATATTAAAAGAAGATTAAGCTCTGATCCTTCTCCTACATGGGGAAAGAGGCCTATGCCCAGTAGTGGAATATTACAGGCTGAAGCGTAGCGTATATGTTCTTTATAGACGTCTACTAACCAAACGTACTGAAGTAGAAGAGAGTTTAGGGTGGAAAAGAGAGAAAGAATGCTATTTTGATTTTTTTTTTAATTCCAAGGCATATTATTAGTAAGTCATATTGTGTTGTGTTGGTTTATTTTTACGTTTATTGACTATCTTTCTGTCCAATTTGGAGCAAAAAAAAATGAAGGACTTTCCTACAAATTTGTGAGAGCTATTAGACCCCTTTAATACAGCCAACTACAAACTACTTCCTTGCCAAATTTCATTTCTGAGCGTCCAGTGGTTTTTGAGATTTCGTGATGAGAACCGAATATAAAATCATGATATCAAAAATTTCGATCTAACGGGTATATCGTTCCATAGCTTAATTGGCTAAAGTACCGACTTGGTCAGTCGGAGATACAGGTTCGATCCCCGCTGGAACGGTCGATTTTTGATATGATATTAAAAATTGCTTAGAATTTTCTAATGTGTTAAACAAAAATAAATAGTATGAACTTATTTATAGAGTTGTAAAGCTGTTCGCAATATTTTATTAGATTACTCGTAATTATATATTTAAATTAACTGAAGGTTAAAAAGTGTACGCGAGAAATAATTATAATTTTTATAATGGTAGTTAAAAATCAACATTTCATTTAAATTTGTAAATTGTTCGTTACGCAGGGAATTTAAATATGTCTAATTGAAATTATAATCTTCTTTTTAACAAACGTATAGACCACATTCATCGACGTTTATGTAAGTTAATTTTATGATTCAGTTCAAACATAATTATTACTTTGATATCTTTGATCAAAAAAATATATGACCAGTATAAACTCGAATGACCCGAGGATATCGCTAAAAGATATTGAGTTTTAAAATGTTTTGAGTATTGCTTGGAGAAACAGTATTAGTGATGTATACACCAATCAATCTTCCTCATATCCTTTACACTCTACAGGTTTAATTCATTTGTGTTATTGCATTATTGAAAGCCTAACTGCACAATCATTTTAAATACCTTTACCAATTAGTCAAGTTTTATTAAAACAGAAAATAAAGATATTTTTTTTTAGTTTACTAACTTTTTGTTTTTGCTTTTCGGTCTTGGTCGCGGCGTATAATTTTTAGTAATCCCCATTTTTTATATTTTATCACCTACACGAGTAAGTTTGTAATAAATTGAATTTAGAACCAGTGTTTGATCATTACGAATTACTAAGTCAACGATTGCACTGATTGGTCTGTTCATAGTTTGTTTACGACGTAAATAGGTTGTTTTTCTATATTTCTTGATGACCCGGGATACTTCCTATTACTTAAAACCTAGTCTCCACGGTACCTTTGGGATTTTCGTAGCCACCGTAGAATGGATGTTACATACATATACATATAATCACGCCTCTCCCGTAGGGGTACGCAGATACCACTTCTTTCCTCTTGCTACCTACGATTACATACTTGTTTTGCTTCATCCACTTTCATTATTACGTCATTATTTACAGAATCGATGTTAACATAAGGAAAAAAATAATATCAAAATAGACAAAGACATTTTTAAATTTTTGCGATATTAACCATTAATTATTTTGTTATTGGTAAAATTTACTTCTACTATCGCTAGCTACTATAGCTAACTTATATTATAAATGTAAATTTGTTTGTTACGCTTTCACGCGAAAACTACTGAACTGATCATCATGCAACTTTGTACACATATTCGTGGATGTATTGGAAGTAACATAGGATACTTTTTATATAAAAAACCAATGCGAGCAAAGCCGCAGGTTAAAGCTAGTATTATAATTCTTGACGAAAATAATATCCAGAACAACACAAATGTACTTGTACGTCTGTACTATTTAAACAAAAACATTTGTTTACAAAAAAGAGTCATCTAACTATTTTGTTTTATTTATTATATTTTTTGCTATTTATATTATTTTTTTTTTGAATAATAGGAAGTAAACAGTTATGTATAATTATATCCTGTTTTTAACATAAAATAACTGTGACTTGTAAAGAAAAAAAAAGTTAAGTATAAACACTACCATAAGTTATTTATATACATACATACATACAAATAAATAAAATTGGAGTGTCTGTTTGTAATATTAAAATTACATACGAAAAATAAACATATTGCAAAATAACATTTTTTACAATTTTCGTCTGTCTGTCTGTTTGTTCTGGCTAATCTCTGAAACGGCTGGACCGATTTTGACGAGACTTCCACTGGCAGATAGCTGATGTTATAAGGAGTAACTTAAGCTACTCGTACTTTGATTTTAGTTTTTTTTCATAACTCTGCGAACGAAAACAATTGTATTTACTGATTGGAGCATTTTTATTCGTGTCAATACAATATTAATTTTGTTAAAAAAATTCTCTTAGAGAGATGTTCAACATGTTTCAACATTCATTGATAAAGCTTCTCTAGATTTCCCTGAAGATGAAGTACACCTCGAAGATGAAGTAAACTACAAGAACATAAAATTTATATTGATGTTTAAAAACACACTCTTTCTCTCTCTCTCATTCTAAAACTACGCATGTGTTTCAGCAGGAAACAGCAAATCTACAACTTATTATAAGCCATACAAGCGGAAAATTCCACCAGTTTTCCATTTTAGAACGATGGTCTAAATGCCAAACAGTCCTTTACATCCTGTATTCAGTCTGTGCTGCGGTGCTGCTGTGCTGTAGTGCTGCTGTGCTCCTGTGTTGTTGTGCTGCAGTGCTTCAGTGATGCTGTGCTGCAGTGCTGCTATGCTGCCGTGCTGCAGTGCAGCTGTGCTGCTGTGCTGCAGTGCTACAGTGCTACTATGCTGCTATGCTGCAGTGCGGCTGTGCTGCAGTGCGGCTGTGCTGCAGTGCGGCTGTGCTGCAGTGCGGCTGTGCTGCAGTGCGGCTGTGCTGCTATGCTGCTGTGATGTAGTGCTGCTGTACTGCTGTGCTGCAGTGCTGCTATGCTGTTGTGCTGCGGTGATGCTGTGCTGCAGTGCTGCAGAGCTGCTGTGCAGCAGTGCTGCTGTGCAGCAGTGCTGCTGCGCTGCAGTAATTCTGTGCTGCAGTGCTGCTGTGCGGCTGCTTCTTCTTCTTCTTCCTCTTCTTCTTCTTTTTTTTCCTTTATGTGTACGCTCTATTCTAATTTGCACACCAATCATTTATTCACTTCCTACCTACAGTTTCTATTTCGTGTCCTATACAAAAAAAAAAATTATGTGGTGTCATGGGACACCAAGTAGGAACGAAGTTCCTTCGGATAGTATAGAAGCAAACAATTTGAAAAAAAAAATGTGTCATTTGGTCCCATTTAAATTTACTTGAGATCTAATAACTACTTTTCGAATTATATCTAATAATGCGTTTATACTTGACGCTTTTTTCGTCGACCTACCTTGTATTATACCACATAACTTTTTACTGGATATACCGATTTTGATAATCCTTTTTTTTTCGTTGGAAAGAAGATATTCCTAGTTTGGTACCATGATAAGGAAACCAGCATTTAATGATGGGATCCCGGAGAAATCGAGGGAAACTCTCGAAAATCCGCATAACTTTTTACTGGGTGTACCGATTTTGATAATTTTTAATTTAATCGAAAGTTGATGTTTATCATGTGGTGGTTTTGAGTAATCTTTGATTACACGTATTTACTTGACTTTTTTTTTCGTCGATCTACGTTGTATAACTTGTCGATGTAATTGAAGTCGGTTTTTTTTTCGTTTGCAAGCAAACACAATTATGTTGGTTGGTTTTTAATTAAGTACATAAAGTATTTAGGAAATTTAGTATTTTAGAAAATAACAAATACCGTAAAATAAAATAAATCAAACAAAATAATAATAATAATAATAATTCAAACTATTAAGGAAATAAAAAAACATATGGCTTTAGTTATTTTTGTCGACAGTATAAAATTACATAAATAATTAAAAAAAAGTTTACTAGTAATATTTATTTTTACAAACGTCATATTATACAGTCGTGTGACTGATATTACGTCACTTCTGTTATATATTTTTCTCACGGTTTTAGTATCACATTTTTTTCAGTTCGCTCGCCCAGCCAAATGTCAAGCTTTAAGGAACGTCGTTCCAAAAAACGATGATGAATGAAAGAGATCGCTCTTTCAGCGGTAAGAACGCCTTCGCACATCTGTCACTTTATGTTATTACTATTTGTTATACTATTTATGTCACTTTATGTTATTTTTAACTTTTGGAACTGGTGGTAGTAGAACTGTGTTATCCCTTAGTCGCTGCTTACGGTATTCAAAGGAAGAGAGGAGGTAGCTATATTCTTACTGCCGTAACCACACAGTAACTTTGGCTACTTTCTTTTATAAATTTATTTATTTTGTTACATATTATTATAATATTTATTTTTTTAATTTCACACGGACGAAGTCAAGGGCACAGCTAGTCCTAAATAAAAATGTTAATTTTAACATTTTAATGTAAATGTAGTTCTAAGTTTTCACATATTCAAAATTAAACTTTATTTTTCTTGTTAATTAACATTTTTGTTAACTTTGCTTTATTTATTATTTACTTACCACGTAATTTTCGTTAATAAACATTATGTAAAAATGTCAAGAGTCAACCTATTTAACACGGTTCTTGTATAACAAATACTATGCTAGTCTCATGTTAACCTTCGTCATATTATAGAATGACTCGGCAATTAGTTAAACTGGACTAATTTTTATTCTAAAAATAAATGTATATAAGCATATACGTTGTACGCCGTCGGCGTGGATGGCATTTCATTAGATATGCTACTCTTATCTATTCCGTACACACTAAACTCTTTTACCAACTTAGTAAATAGAAGCATCTTATCCTCAACATTTCCCGAGATGTGGCGTGATGCTGTGGTGCGTCCTATTCCTAAAACTTCCCACCCTTCCGAATTTAAAGATCTACGTCCAATAAGTATATTGTCGTGTCCCTCAAAAATCTTGGAAAAAATTGTCTGTAAGCAACTCACTGAATACGTAGAAAGTAGGAGCATCCTACCTGTAATGCAGTCAGGTTTTAGGAAGCACCACAGCACTACGACCGCTCTTGTGGGTGTGATCGATGACATACTTCATGCCCAAGATAGAGGAAACGTTACTATTGTTGTATTTCTTGATTTTTCTCGAGCATTTGATGCTATTAATATTAACTTACTTTTAGCAAAACTCCGATTTTACGGATTGGATGAGTCAGCTGTTCTGTGGTTTGCCAGTTATCTACAAGATAGATACCAAGTTGTAGAAATAAAAACAGAGGAGGGAAATGTGATTTCCTCACGGCGTAGCCCAGTTAAAAGAGGAGTGCCTCAGGGTTCCATACTGGGGCCAATCTTGTTTAGCATTTACTCTGCCGACGTTACTAGGTGCATACAAAATTGTAAATTTCATATTTATGCCGATGACATTCAGATATATTTTTCTTTTCGATCCCATGATGTTGCACCCTCGGTGGGTAAAATCAACAGTGATCTGGATAGGATTTTTGACTGGGCCAAGTCAAATGCTTTGGTTTTGAACCCCAACAAAACGAAGTATATGATTATCGGTACGCGAAAGCAGGTACAGCAAGTCCTGAACTTCGATCCACTGATTGCTGTTAATGGCTGCAAAATCGACAGAGTATCAGAAGCTCGTAATTTAGGTCTTCTAATGGATGAGAATCTACGATTCGAAAAATATGTTTTAAAGTTAGTACGTAATTGTTTTTTTCGTCTGAAAGTTATGTATCGTATTAGGAAGTCACTGAGTGAAGAACTACGCATTAGACTATGTGAAGCTTTGGTCCTCTCTCAGTTTAATTACGTCGATGCCGTTATAGGTCCAAGGCTATTGGAGCGCACTAAAAGATCGATTCAACGCGTTCAAAACGCCTGTGCACGTTATTGTTTTCGGATACCGCGGCGGGATCACGTTACTCCTTTCTTAAATCGGGCATCTATATTAAAAATGGAAAGTCGTAGGCAGTTACATCTTGCCACAATGCTGTTTGGCATAATTAAACACGGTGTACCCGTCTATTTATTTGAGAGGTTGGAATGGAAAAGAAACATTAACACCACACATTTCACACGATCTACTCGCTGCGCACTGTCTATGCCGGTTCACCACACGGCAGCATTTAGGGGTGGCTTTAAATACGCGGCAACCAAGTGCTGGAACAACCTTCCTCCTCCTCTGCGGGACCTTCGTACTAAAGCCAGCTTCAAGCGGCAATATAAAAAGTATTTATTAGAAGTACAAAAGAAAGATTAGTTTTTTTTTCTGTAGCTGTCAATTTTTATTTTTATTGTTTTTCTCACTTTTTTTTATGTTTATACGAGTATACTGTTTATTTAAGTATCTATCTCATTTCTTTAATAAGTATTTTATTCTGGAAGTGTTTTCCTTGTGGTACCAGTATTTCTATATAACCTAATAAATCGTATATGTATCCATTTATAATTATGTGTTTATATAATAAGCAAGTAGGTTTATGAGTATATATTTATATTTCAATTTATTCAATATAATTATGTTATAGATCGAATAAACGTATTATCCAGTGTACTTTTTTGTGTTATCCATATCGCATTCTTTTCTTTTAATTTAGTATGTATTGTTTTGCAATATTTTTTATAGTCCATAGATTTCTATGTTTATGTATGTATCTATGTGTATGTGTATTTATATCAGAATGCCGCCAAAATAAAAATTAATAACAAAACTTAGGGTGGTCCTGAAAACCAGTGTTAGGACTAACAGTCCTAACTTAAACTGAGGTCACACCTTTTTGTGAGGCATGCTGCGAACTTATATAAATAATGTCTTAGTTAAATACTTTTAATCGATAAGTTTATATTGTATTTTTTTTTTTGTTTTGTTTTACTTTTGCATCCTCTTTTGTTTTTAGTCCTTGTTGCAAATTATGTACAATGTGTTTTATTTTATATCATTTTAAGCTGATGCAGTGTGTTTCACAAATAAATTTATTATTATTATTATTATTATTATTATTATTTTACATTAATTTCAATCAATACAAGAGAGTAGTAGAGTATTGACGAAGACAGAAGACCTTTGAAAGCAAACGCTTGCGTGTATATCGTGTATACATATGCACAGTATGATGCCTGTTCGCATTTAAATTTGCGATTGTTTAGAGTCGATTTAAAACGTCATTGGGTCATTTTAAAGGTCAACAATAAACGCATTGTAACAAATTGAAAAAAACATAAATCAATTGAGTAAACTCATTTCATAATACAGCTGTGCATTTCGGCAGTTATTCCGAGACATGTCTATCAATCCGCAGAGGAGCAGCGTGACGGATTACGCTCAACTCTTCTCAGTGATAGAAGGCCTTTATATGACTAAAGTACTAGATAATATTACAAATACAAGCATATACAATTATTTTCACAGTTAATATAAGACGTACTATACAAATTTATACTACGAAATTTTGTATCAAAAAACCCCAATTGGTTTAAATTTTGAGAACCTAATAAATTTGTTATGAATGAAATAATCAATTATTCAAATTATCAAACGCTATTCAAAATTTATAGAGGAAAACTTTCTATATTGTAAGTGAAACAACAATAATGTCATTGTGTATTTTCAAAAAAAAAAAAAAAACTTTAAATCGCGACAGACGTCGAAGTACGAGTGATGTTCCTTCGTTTATTATAGAGGTTACTCAATTCGCCCGTATATTTTTTTAAAATGTATGTTCGGGGATGACTTCGTTGTTTATGAACCGATTTTTATAATTCTTGTTTTGTTGGAAAGGAGATATTCCAAATGTGGTACCATGATAAGAAAACCAGGATCTGATGATGGGATTCTAGAGAAATCGAGGGAAACTCTCGAAAATCCGCATAACATTTTACTGGGTGTACCGATTTTGATAATTTTTAATTTAGTCGAAAGCCGATATTTATCATATAGTCACATTTAAATTTCATGGAGATCTGATAACAACTTTTGGAGTAATCTTTGATAATGCGAATTTACTTGAATATTTTTTTGTCTACCTTTGATAGTATTTGTATTACTTGTCGATATAATTGAAGTCGGTTTTTTTTTTCGTTTGCCTGCAAACACAATTATTATTATTCATTCTATTCAATTAGAAAGTTGAAAATAACATAAGCAATTTATTATATAATATATAAAACAAAGTTTACTCTTTAGCAATTGCAGCTAGGGCAACATTTATACTATACTGTTTATTATAAGTTACTGTTAAATTTGGGACAAAACATATATTTTAGGAATTTACATTATATTTAACATGATTTGAAAGCGTACAGATTTAAATTGTTTTTTTTTTCTCATTATTTTAGATTGGTTAAAATTCTTAGTAGAAGAGTCTGAAAATTTTCGGATTTTCAAAAGAATTAAAATTGGATTCGACGACTTTTAAGCCTACTCGAATTAATTGCGATGATGACAAGATACCTGATGGATTGATGTTGGTTCCCTGGGAAAGGGGACGGACGCTTTCGTGGGACGCAACCTGCATTGACACACCTGCTCCGTCTCATGTCAGGGAAACAGCCTTAAAAGTGGGAGCTGCAGCGGAGAAAGCTGAAACGACTAAACGCAACAAATATTCGTCACTAATTCCAAATTACCTTGGAATACCAGTGCTATTTTTTTTTATGATCCAGGTCTCCACTGGTGACAAGAGGGCTGGTGCATTTTTTGCCCAGAGAATCGGCATAGCGATCCAACGGGGAAATGCTGCCAGCATTCTTGGCACAATTCCACGCGGACATGATTTGTATCAAAACTATCTGTAAATATTTAGTTTTTAAGTTGTGAGTTGTAAATATGAATAATGTTCAATAAACTATTATAATTTTACTTTCGAAAATGGTCATTAGGATTAAAGATGTACTCACTAAAGTAAAATACGTAACAAAATACCTCATATTTATTCGCACAAACGATTATGAAAATATTTAAGATTCCATTGTTTTTTTAATCCATAACATCGTGAATGTTAAGTAACTAAAGATAGATTGATTAAATAAGATTGTTGCATGTAAATTTAGTATAATAAATACAAATAATTTTTAAATTATTTGTATTTATCATACTCGATTCACGCGTAACAACAATCTTTAGATTTTTTTAATATTTCTCGGATTACTTTACAACTTATTTGATATAGGTAATATTGTTAAGTTACAATATACTAGATTTGGCCCAGGACTTCGTTCGCATCGCAGCGGGTCATCGCGACGAGGGCGATACGCGGTTACCGGACGGTGTCCTGGACGGCGGCGTGCGTGCTGGCCGGCGATCCCCCCTGGGAACTGCAGGCGGAGATCCTCGCCGAAACATATCATTTTGTGGCGGCGAGGAGATCCCGGGGGGAGTCTCCTACGTGGGAGGAGCTCGCACGCATGCAGAGGCTGGCGCAGGACACCCTGTTGCGGCGGTGGACGGAGGACTTGGCTTCGCCAGTCCCCGGGCAGTGGACGGTGGACGCAGTGAAGCCGGTCCTCCGGAAGTGGGTGAGGCGGCGGTTCGGGCCGCTGACCTTCCGTCTGGTGCAGGTGCTTTCCGGACATGGGTGTTTCGGTAAGTACCTGCACCAAATCGCGAGGCGGGAGGCGACTCCAGCCTGCCACGAGTGTGGAGCGCCAGAAGATACGGCGCTCCACACGCTGGAGGCGTGCGCCACTTGGGAACCGCAGCGGCGCACGCTTTCAGCGGTTATTGGACGGGATCTCTCGCTGCCGAGTGTCGTAAAGGCCATGATTGACAGCGAGAGATCGTGGCAGGCGGTGGTCTCCTTCTGCGAAGAGGTAATGACGCAGAAGGAGACCGCGGAGCGGGCCAGAGAGGAAGACGCCTATGCTGGCCCACTCCGGCGCAGACGTACGGGGGCAAGGAGAAGGCGGTTTGCCCCCCTCCTCCCCCCCTCGTAATAGTGGGGTCGGCGGCCGATAGTCGGGGGACTTCGGCCGGCCGGACGACACGACCCCATACGTCTGGGGATGGCCTTGTTGTGAGCGAGGCCACCCCACCATCATGCCGGGGCCCGGAAGCTTTGTCCGGGCCTACCGCTGAGGCGAGGTGGCGAATGCTAGCGCGACCCCTCTCGCCCCACCCAGGCGGATGACTGCTAACACGTTGTGGTTTTTAGTCAGTAGGAGTCTGACATAACCCTCTGGCGCCCCCGCGCTGGAGGGTATCCATGATGGATTTTCCCCACGTAAAAAAAAAAGAAAAAAAAAGAAAAGGACTTCGTTCGCATAGAATTCTCGCTTTTGCAATATTCTTCATAATGCTCCAATGCTCCGCTCCTTTTCTTCCTCGGTAAGTAGATTGTTCGAATAAGTAGTTCCTGAGATTATCGCGTCCACCACATACAACCAAACAAGATACAACTGAGAGTCATACAAAAAGTAAAATAAACAATAATTGCATTGTTTTAAACTTCTTGGTATGTATGAAAATAACTTTGTGGAAAAATTATAAATATGTGTCAAAGGGAAGTAGAAAAAATACCAATCAAGCATTATTACACATTTCGACGTGAACACACTCGATATCTCGATCCAAGTAATTTTTCAATTTTTATTTCATTGTTTGATTGTGAGTAGGCATTAGGATGAGATGCAATTCCGGGGTTATTTGTAAAGCAATGCCAAACTGGCTGCAAAAAAACTCGGGGCTCTGAACATGGCCCTACCCCTAACCTACAGAGAGAGGAAGTGTCTAAATTCTGTGTTGGCATAAACGCATAGCAAACAGCTTAAACTTACTGTTTCCTAACCTAGAATTTTGATAAAGGAAACTATTTTCTCAAGATAACCGAACAATAGAAAGGTCGCGAATAGTAGAATTCACTTATGATATCAGATTTTTGTTGATTTAGGGCCAATTTTAATTTATTTTAGTAGGAGGCTATCAGAAAGCTTATCAGCATTGTACAACTAGCTCCTAGGTCTTGACACTGACAACTGTATACTAGTGAACTATTTAAAATAAAGGGCACTATGTTAAAAAGGTTAAGATTTACATTTATAGAACTATTTATACGTTTTCATCTATCCAATACGCTTTGGAACGTATTTCAATTTATTACAATAAACTTTTCAATTACATCGTCAAGTATGAATACAATGTAAGTAGACGAAAAATTGTCAAGTAAATACGCGTTATGAAGGATTACTTTAAAATGAAGTCAAATCTAAATGGGACTACAAGAGAAGTATCAGCTTTCAATTAAAATAAGAACTATCAAAATCGGTATAGCCAGGGAAAAATTATGCTTTATAACAACGTAGATCAATTAAAAAATAGTCAAGTAAATACTTTATTAGATATAACACGAAAAGTACTTGTTAGATCTCACTTAAATTTAAATGGAACCACATAACACTACACCTTTTGATTATAAATAAAAATTATCAAAATCGGTCCATCTAGTCAAAATTTACCTTTTTTATTTATTAGTTTAAAAATACAACCGAATTGAGAACTTCCTGATTTTTAAACGGTTTTTTAAACGGTTTTATTTAGCTCACCCTGTTTGTTTTATTTTTTATTTATTATTTATTCTTGGGTCAAATTTAGTAATTCAAATTTCACCCTCTTCCTGTCAACCGATTAATCTGAAATTTTGTATACACTTTGGATTTTGGTGACAATACAATTATGTTTATTCATTATCATTATAAATTCAAGATGGCCGCCGCTACAAAATGGCGGATAATTTATGTTTTATTAATCCCATCAATATGGGTATCAAATGAAAGGTCTCAACAAGCAGAATACAATATACTATAAAAAATTGAAATCCAAGATGGCGGCCGCTACAAAATGGCGGATAACGTAGGTGTTATCAATCCCATCAATATGGGTATCAAATAAAAGGGCTCAACAAGCAGAATACAATATACTATAAAAAATTGAAATACAAGATGGCGGCCGCTACAAAATGGCGGATAACGTAGGTTTTATCGATCCCATCAATATGGGTATCAAATGAAAGTGCTCAACCAGTATAATCAATGTACTATATAAAATTAAAATCCAAGATGGCGGCCTCTACAAAATGGCGGATAACTTAGGTTTTATCAATCCCATCAACATGGGTATCAAATGAAAGGTCTCAACAAGTAGAATACAATTTACTATGCAAAATTGAAATCTAAGCTGGCCGCCGCTACCAAATGTCTGATAACAATTTTTTATCAATCCCACCAATATGGGTATCAAATAAAAGGGCTTGACAAGAAGAATACAGTGCACTATACAACCTCAATATTTAAGATGGGCCTTGCAATAATGAAGCACTAAATGAATTAAACAGAATGCGAAATAAAAACTCAAAACTAGAAAATAAAAATAGGTAAAAAAACTTTTTAAGTTAAACGGTTTTATGTTAAACATACATTGCAATGTTTAAGATAAATGTACTAAAAACCAAAAAATAATAAAATAGATACAGTCGTGGGAATTATAAACATATGCATAGACTAGACTAAAATAAAACCGTGGGGCACGTCAATTGTCTACAAATTATCGACTTAATGTGCGATAGAAGAATCGTTTAATTCGTCGTTAAAATAGGCAGTTGGCCCGCAGACGGTGAGGAAATTACTTACTATTTTCTTGCTCATGGAAATTCCAATAGTTATACACTCCATGTAAATAAAAGAGATGTTTCAACTAGTTTATCGTTGGACATTCACACTGCTGGCTGGCGAGGAATCGTTTCACTGCTCGTAGTTTGTCTTTAATCGACAAAACATATGATAAAAGTACTACTCGCTCACCACTATGAAACCCTAAAACTCGCTTATAATCGAGCTTGCTAGCTTGTTTCCACATTCTAGCCCTACTTATCACACGTCCATCGTTGTCGGTTGAACAACTGCCTAATTATAGTGTAACATTACAAAACAAACATTTTAATCAACGATTGTAGACAATTGACGTGCCCCACGGTTTTATTTTAGTCTAGTCTATGCATATGTTTATAATTCCCACGACTGTATCTATTTTATTATTTTTTGGTTTTTAGTACATTTATCTTAAACATTGCAATGTATGTTTAACATAAAACCGTTTAACTTAAAAAGTTTTTTTACCTATTTTTATTTGGAAGTCGGTTAAAAATAGGCTGAGCAAATCTATATATATAAATGAATTTTGTCTGTATGTCCTTTATAGTATCGTAAACTATGCATTTGATCATGTCATGATCTTCAGCAAAGTATTGTGCATGAGCTCACAAAGGTTGGCATGGCTCACATGAGTTGGTACGAGACAAAAAAAACGTAGCAACAAGCGCAGGGTACAGCTAGTTTTTAAAAAAATAAAGAATTGATATCTCACTAAGCTAAATAAATCAATTATGACACATACAAATTGTAGTCATTGACATTTAAGCTATGGGTTTATTTAAATTTGTATATAAACTACATTAATTGTATATCTGACATTGAATTAAAAGCATTAGTTAGGTACAGTCGCTTCTCACTAAATATTGTAGATTTATAATCTAATCCATAATCATTCGTATTTGATTAAATATCTAAGCCTGCTTCTTCTGTAGGGATTCCATTGAAAAGCGAAGGTAACGACATTAACGACTCATAATTTATACTTAATGTGGCCTAGTAATACCTACTAAGAAGAGATTACTGATATTTTACGAACGTTGGCCGCAGAAGCCGACGAGTCCTCTGCGTCTTAACAAACTCAGTGTATCTGATCCCCTAGATCGACGATCTACGTAGGATCGCCGGCGGAAGCTGAATGATAATTGCACACAACCGACATATTGGCGAGAGCTTGGGAAGATCTAATTCAGCATTGGACTGTAATAGACTAAAATACTCGAAGACAATTTTACGATTTAGTATTTAAATTTAATTTTAAGATATTCAGAATATTTACTGTAAGATATTCAGAATATTTACTGTCATACTGCTCACTAAAAAAATTAATGTATAAAGATATATGAATAAAATATTTCTAAAGAATACTGTTTTCTTAACTTCGTTTGATCTGAGCTTACGTTTAGCAGTCAATCATTTTAGATAAATTGTGATTACATTTATCAAAAGTAGACTAGATTTTTTTTTCTAGAAACAAGATTTAATATTAATATTTTTAGGTTATGGCAGCAAAAAATAGCCATACCCTCTCCCTACCCGTGGGTATCGTAAGAGGCGACTAAGAGATAACACAGTTCACTACCACCTTGGAACTTAAAAAGCCGACCGATGGCGGGATAACCATCCAAATGCCGGCTTTAAAATACACAGACTAAAGACGGGCAGCAGCGTCTTCGGTGTGACAAAACCAGCCTTGCGGTCACCAACCCGCCTGCCCCGCGTAGTGACTATGGGCAAAACACGTGAGTTCACGCCATTTTTGGCATGAACTTGTGGAAGCCTATGTCCAGCAGTGGACTGCGATAGGCTGATGTGTGTGTGTAAGATTTAACAGGATTTTGATCAAATAAATATTCACTCCTTAAATTACACATATTCAATATTTGTCAAAAGAATGTATGAATAGGAATCTATAAAGCTACCATTATGCAAAATAAAAAATTAGGATATTATAATAATAATATGTCACACTAGCCTAACCTTACGGTATCAGTGTACCTCCAATCTTACTAGATACGAAGACAAGTAAAACAATATATTTTAATATACGAAACCCAGGTGTGCCCACAGCATTATTTCACAGTACGGCACACGTGCAAGATTTCAACATTATTTCGGATGAAGATGGCAAGCAACGGAAGGCGACCACCGCAGAGACCACCGCAGCGACGGCCCCACCGTGGAAACCTCTCTTCAACTTCATTTTATTTAATAATTCTATTACTTAACATCAGTAGGGTCAGGGTCATCACCTCTTTTTAGTTATAAGTTTAATTGTAATTTAAATTAACAAAGTATTATAAGTAAATTGCTTTTTTTTGGCATCTGCGGCTACAACAATCGTAACTAATATATACAGAAAAAGCATTGAAGTTTTATTTGTAAATATGTGTAGCGACATCTATCACGCGGCATATAAACTAGAGAAAACTGACGTATACTACATCGCGCTATCAAAGTTATCAAAGTGATTGAGTATATACACTTCAGCCTGTAATATCCCACTACTGGGCATAGGCCTCTTTCCCCATATAGGAGAAGGATCAGACCTTAATCCACCACGCTGCTCCAATGCGGGTTGGCGGATATTTTCCCTACTATGAGTAATGATCAGGTGTACTTGGTAACAACCGGGACCGACGGCTTAACGTGCTCTCCGAGGCACAGTGGGGAGACCCACAAGGACTACACAAACACCCAGACCACGGCAAACACCTGTATGGCCAATACAAATGTATGTCATGTGCGGGGATCGAACCCGTAACTGCCAGCGCAACGGGTACAATCCATGGCTGTAACCGTTACGCCAACGCGGCGATTGAGTAGGTATATATACATACAACAAATTTAACCGTAATATGCTAACATTAAGCGTACGAGAAAGGTCAGTAGAAAAAATCTGGAATAGAGTTCTAAATTTTATGCTAATTTATTTTAAAGTTTCGTTAAAAGTTGACATATTTATTTATAACTTTCAGCATTTTACCCCTTTATTTAGTAAAAAAAAAGATAGACGAAGAAAAACAATTCTTATTACGTAATTTAATATTACTGAAAAGTAAGAAATAAATATTCATTTGAAATTCAAATTTCTTACCTACATAAACTGTATGTACTATTATAGAAAGGGCGTTGTAATTATATTTGTTAAAAATAACCACGTATTTAGAAAATATTAATTAATTAATTTTACTGACGCAAACATATCCAAATCGCACCTACTAAAGTCGGAAAAGAATGTAGCGCATATGACACTCGTTACAAGTATTATATCAGTCTTTTTTTCTTCATTTTATTGGACAAACAGTACATAGTAAAGTTCAAACAATGTGAATAATTTTTTTACATATTTTGTTAAATTACTGTCACTTTCAAAATATACCTTCACAAAGTACACTGACCCTAATAACTGTATTCAACTCCTTGATTCACAGTTGCCTAGACTATGCCTCAGTGTTATAGAATTCCTCTTTCAAAATTCACATAGTCAGAATTGAAATCATTTAAAAATACTTCACCCATCTCCTTGCGAGTTCACAGTCGGGTCCTTCCCTTTAGCAGAACCAATCTAGAAAAAATTTCCCCGTTCAACGTATGTATACGAACATACAACGCTATAAACAATTATGATATCGATATGCTTAGTGACTCCGAACGACTAGAAGTAAATGTTTTGCCCCGCTCCACCAGTGATTAGTGCATAAGATTCCGAATATTGTTTAATTTTTAATTGTTTACATTTTATTTTATTCTTTTAGCGTTTATCTTTTATCTCTAATTTATGTTGTTTATTTTCTTAAAAAAATATTTTTGTATGATTTGTGATATTGTCGATGTTGTATCTTTTTATAAATAAATAACACTTTTATGAAGAGATTTTTCTGATAATCTATTTTAATTGATACATTTTAAATGTAAACATGGCCAAATTGACATTGAGCAGCATTTACATGCAGCCCAATCTGTACGGGTTTTTTTAATGTGAGTTTTTGATATGATTCAGAGATTTCGTGATATTTTAAAGTGTGACAAACAGGAAGTGGACACATCTGACGTATACTTTAATGTGAAAAACGTATTTGACTGTACCAATTGTTATTTTACCCATATTTTTTCATTATTTATTTATTTATTTTATTTTATTTTATACTTTATCGTACACCACAAATATATTACAAACAAAACATAAAGATAGTTACAGTCAGTGAAGTACAATGGGCGGACTTATGGCTAATTAGCCATTTCTTCCAGACAACCCATACTTTATTTACTCGAGCTTGGCATAGTATAGCATAGGATACGATATCCAAAGCAACCTGTTTTTATACACATTTAGTCGTTCCTATAGAGATACCTTTTTTAAATATGTTACAAATAAATTATCCACACACCACATGTTCCAATAAAAATAAAATGATGTAATGATAAATATCCTCTAGATACTAGGGTGGAAATCCACATCCACAACCCCCACAACAGAAAGTACAATCTACGCCAAAGGGCTAGTCAAACATGTGTAATTTCGCAAACAACCAGTAGCAACAAGTTTATTTTTCAAATTTTTTATTATTTAGTTTTCAAACATTCTATGTCATTAAGAGCATCTTTCATTTTTTGACGTCAAAAGTTATTTTACTTTTCCAACAATTATTCTTCGCTAACATCTACCCAAGTAGAAATTTTGTCGTGTTCCTTAGAAGGACTTAGAAGGAGATGAGATTTCCTGATCGGGTCCAGATTAATCATCCGCGTTACATACCTTGCCTGGTCCGTGTCGAATATGCCTGGTCCGGTCCTTTAAAAAAACACGAATGTAATTATATTCTTGAAAACATTGTTTAATAAAAAAAAGTGAATTGATATTATAAATATGTTACATAACATAATTATTATTATATTTATTTCCGTTTATTTTTTCCAATGTATTGGAACGTTCCTTACGGCAGGCTTGAAATTTGGCTGGGAGACCTGAGAGAGAGACTGAGTAAAATGTGAGACTAAAACCGTAAGAAAAATATATAACGGAAGTGACGTAATATAAGTCACACGACTGTATAATATGACGTTTGTAAAACTAAAATATTACTAGTAAACTTTTTTAAAATTATTTATGTAATTTTATACTGTTGACAAAAATAAATAAAGACATGTTTTTTTATTTCACTTAATAATTTGAATTATTATTTATTATATTTTGTTTGTTTTTTTTTTTTACGGTATTTGTTATTTTCTAAAACACTAAATTTCCTAAATACTTTTATTTACTTAATAGAAACCAATCAACAAAATTGAAAAAAAAATCAAGAACTAGAAAATATATATAAAATTCAACATTTTTTTTTCAAATTGTTTTGCTTCTATACTATCCGAAGGAACTTCATTCCTCCCTGATGTCCCATGACACCACATAATTTTTATTTTTGTTTTTACTTTAAATATCAATTATTTTTATTTATTTTTATATTACTAATTAATTATTATTAGTAATTAAATTTTATTTATTAACTTCTATTAATTAACTACTTCCTACTACTTACGATTGCTCCACTGTGTAGAAATGGACTTCCTGCTAGACTGTCCTGATAACTTCGTATATACTAAGTGCGCTTAAAAACATCGATAGCGCGATTCAGGCTTAGTTCGCGTAATTTTATTCAGGCTATCCTGATCTGGACCAGGCCTGGTCCTGATGCAGTTATGCCTTACCATACTAGATTATATTTTATAACGGGCTATTCTTATCTGGACAAGACTGGGTCCTGATCCAGTATGCCTTACCATACTTGATTATATTTTACATCAGGCTATCCTTGTCTGGACCAGACCTGGTCCTGATAGAGCTTACCGGATCTGGCATACCTCATTCTATCCTGATCTGGTCCAGATACATGATCTGGTTGAGCCTGACTTTTTTTCTTGTCGGGTATTTCTTTATATAATTATCATCATAATTAGAGCATATTATGAATTTTTTCTTTTCACTCTTGCACTAAACCGTGCTGGCCTGAATTTGATGACCAATCATTGACCATCGGTTTTAATAATCGTATTCTATTCGGTGGGATATCTCGGCTCTCATCAATTAATTTAGTTTTTATTACAAAACAGCAATATTCGCGTGACCTTAAATAGCCTTGACTGGTATCATTACAAATTTATGTTGCCTTCAGTATAAAACTTGTGCAAGAGGGTTTTGAGGAATAATGTTTGTCAGGACTGTTTTTATAAATATTTATCAGCGGTGATTTACATTTGATGAAAATAAAATTGACAAAAACTAAAATTTTCAAAAAGAAAATGAAGGTGATTTTTTATTTTATGATCAAGATACACACAAGAAAGCAATAAAAACTATATGAACATTTAGGTGTCTTAACTTCTTTTCTGAAATATAATTTATAATAATTCAATAAAGTGGGGTAATTTATCAAATTTGCGTCATTTACTGCATAAAACTTACATTTTAACTTATTAGCACGTCATAAAAAAGTGAAATAGTGCACGAACGAACGATCAACAATTTTTTAATACATCTCTATGCATTTTTGGGGGAAGGGAAAAGACCCAAGGATAGCCCTATGCGATGGACAGATCAAACTCGTGCGGACGCTGATATTAATCTCACATACCATATATAGCGGAAGATCGAGGAAGATGGTGAAAAATAAGCCAAGATATGATGTTTCATAGAGATCCCGATCCTCAGCAGTGAGGAAAACGATGCAAGGAGGAGGATAATTTTTTTTTTTAGTATTAGAATTTTAGTTTATAATCATTCAAAACGTTCTTTTTATTATGCTTATTTTATAATTAATTTCTAGTTTGTAATACTTTTTATAGATCAAATATTAAATTTGACCTTAAAATCTTGTCAAGAGCGAACTACAAGGTAAGCCTAATAAGCATATAAACTATACATTTTATTAGATGCTATCAAATAATTGTCATATCATTGAATTATTTTTAAACTTAAAATTGTTATAAATATATATGTACGCTAAAAGAGCGGATAAATCATTGAAATTTATGTAAAAAATCAATGATTTGTTAAACCGTATGAATTATTAACTCAAAACGTCTAGACAGATGCAGTATTTTTCAATATTTTTGTCGAACAAGGCTAAGAATACATCTCTATTCATATAAGAAATACGAGTAAGTAGTTTCAGTAGCTTAAAAATGAGCAAGCTTTATTAATATTATAAATGCGAATGTAAGTTTGTTGGTTACGCTTTCACGCGAAAACTACTCAACAGATCATATAATGAAACTTTGTGCACATATTCTTGGAAATATTAGAAGTAGCATAGGATACTTTTTATAAAAAAAAATCAATGTGAGTGAAGCCACGGGTAAAAGCTAGTTATGAATAATTAAATCAATAACTAATAACGTATAATTATTATTTTTATGTAGAAGCAACAGAGTTTAATGTTTAATTTTGGTTGTTCGATCTGATCTCGATGATATATGTATGTACTAGCTGTGCCCGCGACTTCGCCCGCGTGTAATTTAACAAAAAAGTTATTATTCAGTTCGCAGAGTTATAAGATAAATAAATTTCTAAAATAAAAGTAGCCTAAGTTACTCCTTATTAGATCAGCTATCCGCCAGTGAAAGTCTCATCAAAATCGGTCCAGCCGTTTCAGAGATTAACCGGAACAAACAGACAGACAAACAGACAACCAAAATTTGTAAAATATGTTATTTTGGTATATGTACCGTGTATACATCCATATGCATTTAATAAAAAGCGGTTATTTTAATATTACAAACAGATACTCCAATTTTATTTATTTGTATAGATTTGTTAATTTTTTTATAATCGTTGGTACGCCATAATTGTATAACAATAAGCACAACAATCATAAGTATAATTCGCATTTACAAGAGAGTATTATAGATATATATCATTGACATAATTTACAGTTATTGCTATAGTAAATTATGTCAATTTACTTAAGCTATGAACATTTTATAAAGTGGAGTATGACATTGAATAATACAGTTATTTACACTTTACCAATATTAAATCGATGTAATTCTAATGTACAAATACAATACCTTATACGTAATGTTTGATATTTTTAAGCTGATTCGCACAAAAACTTTATAACATTCGCATTATAATAAAGTGATATGCCACAATGTCGTATTCGTGACGTCAAGAGCATGTATATAGATGGTTGCGCGGGAGTTTAGTAAATAGTCGGAACGCGTGTTACTCGCACCTCAGAACTCAAATTAAATGGTTTTATAGTGACCGGCCCGTGCAAGCCGGACATAGTAAGGTAGGGATTAAAAATAAAAGTGATGTGTTTCATTTTAAATAAATCGATAATTACATAATTTTCAAAGTAACTAGTTTTAAAGGTGGTGGTTATTTTATTTATTTGTTAATTTTATTTGGTGACCACTTCGTAAAACAAGGTAACATTTTCATGGTTCCTTATTTCGTGATATTCATTTTCAAAATAATAAAAAATTGCGATATGGAATTAGTTTTTATATTTTAAGTAATAAAACTTTATATTAATTTTCGTTCTTTTTTAAATACTACTATTATATTTACAAAGAATAATCAGTCACTTTAAGTTAAAATAAATTGTAATTTTTTAATTGTTATTCGCTGTTTTAAAGTTTTTATCTTTAAGGTCAATACTGTTTTCTATTTAACTTTTGTATAATTTACTATTATATAAATATATATATTATATTACACCCAGACTCCGAGTGTGACTCGAACCCATAACCTCCGGAGCAGACAGCACTACAAACTACGCCAACGGGCTAGTCATATCTTTACAATGTTTAGTTACGTAAAGGAACGGAAAATTTTTAACATTGAAATTTAAATCAAGTTCGTTGTTATATTTTCAATAGAAATACAGGAAATTTAGATCATAGAATGATACCATTTTATGCTTTATAATTATATTATTATTATAAATATTGATTTATTATTTAACATTATAAATTATTACGATAAAAGTGACTTATGTAATATATTTTTAATTTTTATCTCCGATTTACTAATAAAAAATAACTTTAAGTGAGAATATCTTTATACGAATATTTTAATTATTTAAATTTGTAACTTTTCTGATATTTTAAATTAATTATCATATCAAATATGATACTATTCGAATGTGTACCAATAAGAATAATTATGTAGCTTTATCAGCCGGCTGTTACCTACGTTTATAGCACAAGCATTAAGTTGCTCACTATAGGAACAGATGAGCCTGTTATAGATATTTATTTATTTATTGTAAAGAGATATTAGAGAAAATTCACCTGGGCATTAATCATTTTCTATATTCATATACAAAAGAATTAGGTATACTTATAAATTCAAAATTTTCTCTAGATTAATTTCACTTCACGTGCACTTTGTTTCTTTATAACTTTATATGGTGTTAAGAAATTAATTTTGTCATGTAAAATTGTAAGATAGCATATGGTATTTGCTGTTATTGATTTTAATTTATAAATTATTGAACGGTTACTACCTATTTTTAATTCTCCACGCATCTTCATGAAAAACAAATTAACACTACTATTATTTTAATTTATACTCATAAACAAATGCGTGATATATTTTAAGTCATTTTACTTTTTGCTATCCGGTTAGATACTTTTAAAATATTTTATAAAAAAGAGAGAGAACATTCACATATTCCATTCGTCGATAATTATTGTTTCAAATTGTTTTAAAATATGGATTCTTTCATTTTATAATTGTTAAATGTAATAATAATAACACACTTTATGGTACACCAAAAACAGAAATGATACATAGCAAAGAAATAAAAATATTAACAATATATTCATTAGGTAGAAAGGGCGGCCTTATCGCTAAAAAGCGATCTCTACCAGGCAACCTTAGGCCAAAGGAAATGGAGGAATGTAAATAAATGTAAAAAAGCTTTTAATACACGCAAGTTTTAGTCTATACTTAAAATGAGCCTATCACTTAGATTATAGTGACATTTAAATAAATTTAATTAAAGTAATATTTTAAATACGATTCATGGATCGCGTATGGGACAATAATATTTATAAAATAACAAGATATTGTTATTTTTACATGTGTTTTAAAGCTTTGTTCATCATTCGAAAAAGTTTGTGCTAAATGTGTTACTAACGTAATATATACGTGTTGAGTATTACGTGTTGAATATTTTAGAAAATATACGAGTTTTGTACATAAATTATATATCATTTTATAGATAATTGCTTGCTCTACTAGCATCTACAACAAAAAAATATTATTGCTTTTGTTTTTGTAAATTAATTATTTTAATTTAGAAACAACGTCAACATAATTGACGGTCGGTAAATTTTTTGTTCAATTTCAGGCTATTTTTTTCCTCAAATCAACGCAGGTGAAACTGCGGGGCCCAGCTAGTATTACTTGAAAGGAATTATAATACGAAGTTATCTACGTTTTATATTACCTGTGACAGGCACTAGTATTTTTTAAGAGATAAATTATTAACCAGTTTCATCAAAAACAGTTCTTAAAATTATGATTAGCTAAACAGAAACTTTGAGATTTACATACAAACGGCTTCAAGCGTTAACTATTTCAATTTCTCATTAATTCGTTTTATTTATTACTATTTCAAGCGTTATATTGTTATGGTTGAGAAATTTCGTTTTTAGATTATAAGATTTAATGTTATTTGCTAACATATACAAAAATATCTTTCCACTCTTCGTCTTTTTTGAAGTCTGCTAATGGTATCGCTTTATGAGTTAGGTGACGCATATTGTTAGGCTCTTATAACAAAATATAACAATGACTATTTTATATTTTAACAGAAAGTCAAAACCAAAATGAGTTACGCGGCCACTGAAAACGTCGTACCCAGCAGTACGTGGGCTGCCACTAATCTCTTTTACGTGCTGTTGGTACCTGCAGTACTCCTGTGGTATGCGTATTGGCGCATGTCCAGACGACATCTGTATGAACTCGCAGATAAAATAGCGGGACCCAAGGGTTATCCTCTAATTGGAAACGCTCTTGAATTCACTGGAGGCTCAGCCGGTAAGTTTGAAAAAAAAAAATTAATTTAATAAAGATAATTAGTATAAAAGTCAAACAATTTAGGAGAAACCAATTTTGGACAGTCTAAGTAGTAATGATAGCTATTTATGTTTTTTTTTTTGCTGAAATTTTATATTAGTAATTATAATTTCTTTAGACGTAAATAAACGAATAAAAAGAATGGATAGACTTTCTTTGATTAAGAAATTTACGTAATAAGTCATAGCACTGTCTCCATAAATTCGATTTTTCAAGCAAGTAACAAAATTATTTTTTAACAGATATTTTCAAAAGAGTCGTGGAAAGGGGAAAGGAATTCGAATCTGAAAATGCTGTCAAGATCTGGATTGGACCTAGGCTTTTAGTATTCTTGTTCGATCCTCGCGATGTTGAAGTCATCCTCAGTAGTCACGTCCACATCGACAAAGCCGAAGACTACAGATTCTTCAAGCCTTGGCTAGGAAACGGTCTTCTCATCAGTACTGGTAAAACCATAATAGCTTACCCAACAAACATTCTGAAACCAATTTTCTGATACCAACGAATGTAATATATGTGCCAAGTACACACTTATACGGTGTTTATTACGCAATAAATAAAATACGTTAACGAACATATACCTATAAATAAAGATAGCCTGCAATCTGAGACATTACGCCGACTGGACTGAATACTAATAAAGGCAGATACTTTGGAAATTTAAAGGTTACCTCTACTTTACTCTAACATACATGTATACTTTAGGTCAGAAATGGCGTTCCCACCGAAAATTGATTGCTCCTACTTTCCACTTGAACGTTCTCAAGAGCTTCATCGATTTATTCAACGCTAACTCCAGAGCCGTGGTTGACAAGCTAAAGAAAGAAGCCGGAACATTCGATTGTCATGACTACATGAGCGAATGTACCGTTGAAATCCTTCTAGGTATGTATTAAATATTCCAGGATGTCAGTTTCAACTACAAAAATATAATTGATAATTAACCAATAAAGATATATAATGCAAATTTATTCAAAACGTCAAAGAAATATAAATTTCATAACTTACGTTTTAGATAGTCTTTAGTGATATTCTAGACCTTGACCGAATTAAAATTTTAAAATGCAAATACATAAAATATAAACAATAAAAATTACGTGTTATATTACGATTTCAAATATGTTACACTTTCGATTAAAAAAATAAACATAGGAAAACGATGAGCGTACGTTTCATACAGGTTTCATTTAATCACATGAGTAATTAAAAGGAAGCAAGGATAATTCTTCAAGGAAGCAGCAAACATCTAGTTTTATCCTACCTCTAACTCGCGCATTAACTCATTACTAATAAGGTGAAATAATACTATAGAAAATCTGTACACTTCTCGCCTATTTAAAAACAAGGTCAAATTAGGACTTTAATATGTATAATTAACTTCCAAGACTATAATTGTTATTAATTACACCAGCGTTTCCGTGACTTAGCTAACGTGAACTTTATTTGTAAACTATTAAGCTATCTATGCACTATCTATAGAAAAATATTCAAATTTCGTGATAAATCAAGTCTGGGGCCATAGCATATTAATTGATGTATTGTTTATCATTAACAACAGAAAAAAAAACAAATGATTATAGCTTGTGTATTTCTAGGAAAAAAAAAACTTTAGAAAATTTACTATGTCTATTACATGTGCTCCAAATGCAAATTATAATATATTATTTAATATGTGCGTTCATTGGAATTAATTCTATACGTACAAGTAAAGACTTGTGAAGGAATATATTATTATTTGGGTACCAACTAAAAATTAACATGAAAATGGCAAGGATAAATACCACTTAAAATTAACCCAAATTATTTTTGATGCATGGTTACTTCATATTGATCTCTATCTCAAGGATCAACTACGAAATACGTTAGATATAAAAAACAATTTGTACGCCAAGTCACGTATATGAATTACTATCAACACTGACCGCCATGCTCCAAAGAACTGTTCTTGAGATTTTACCCCACCACATCTTAGTAATGTTTTACAGAACGAAGCAAAATTACTAGCTTATTTAATTTCCTAGTACTGCGCCATAATATAATTATTCATATATATGTATACGTAGAAGGTTCTACGTAAAACCTTCAATTTCAATTAATTGGTCAAGAGATTGTCATAATAATTCTTATTGCATTAAATAACTTTGTTTTATATCGCAAATCAGATGACGTTAAATAAATTGATCATGAATGTTTAACCTACTTTATAAATGTACTCGCTTGAATAATTTCATGACTCATAGGTCTCTTTAGAAAATTAAATTATGTATTTTATTTTTTTAAGTACAAAATATTGTCAATACACAAAATATAAACTTAGCCGTCTTAGTCTATATACTTAAAATTATAAACAACCTTATGGCTAAACATCAACACTGGTGTATCGAATAGGCTAACTAACCATGTTGATATAAGGAAAAGTGAGTACGTACACATTAAGCGTCAAGTTGAGCGACCCCCCACAACCGCACGTAATGTTAATGGGCGATAATCACCATACGTACTATCCGTAGGTAGAATATAATTGTCCATTAGTATACTGATTGCGAAAATTGAAAGTAAATCAAGAATGCTATATCTCTTTTTCTGCTTTTCCATTAGTGTCTACTAATCTCTCGCAACAATGCATTATATAGCTTCGCATGTGTTATTGTTTGTATGTTATACATTATGAATAGCATTAAAAATAGTGCTAGTACTCAAAGTAATCATAATTTACTTGTCTGTAGAAACTGCTATGGGTGTAAACAAGAGTACTCAGGACCAAAGTGGATTTGAATATGCTATGGCTGTTATGAAAATGTGCGACATCCTCCACTTAAGACATACTAAAATTTGGCTGAGACCCGACCTTTTATTTAACTTCACCCAGTATGCTAAATTGCAAAATAACCTTCTTGACGTTATCCACGGATTGACAAAGAAGGTAGCTTTTTCTTTTTATTACACTGCTTGAACATAAACTACGATATAATTTAATAAAACACTGAAAATTTATATGCATTAAATAATTTCTTTAGGTAATCAAGAAGAAGAAGGAAGAATTCAAATCTGGCAAAAAACCCGCCGTCGTAGAAACTGCCGAGGTATCAGACAGCAAAGAGGCTTTGTCTTCAAAAGTGACATCAGTCGAGGGACTATCTTTCGGCCAGTCTGCTGGACTTAAAGACGATTTGGACGTAGACGATGATGTTGGCCAAAAAAAACGTCTTGCTTTTCTCGACCTTCTTCTTGAGAGTGCTCAAGGTGGAGTAGTTATTTCCGATGAAGAGATCAAAGAACAAGTAGACACTATTATGTTCGAGGTATTTTATTTTTACCATATATCTAACATTTAGTCGTCATAGAGTGAATATTTGTTTTTAGCAAAAAATTTAACATGTTTCAGGGTCACGACACAACAGCTGCTGGTAGCAGTTTCTTCTTATCCTTAATGGGAATTCATCAAGATATACAAGACAAGGTTGTCGAAGAATTAGATCAAATATTTGGGGACTCAGACCGACCAGCCACCTTCCAAGATACTTTAGAGATGAAGTATTTGGAGAGATGTCTTATGGAAACTCTTCGACTTTTCCCTCCAGTACCAATTATTGCTCGTCACTTGAAACAAGATGTTACTATGCGTAAGTACCACTTTAAATAAAAAAATTGCAATTTATTTTTTTATTTAATTAATTAATTAATTAATTAATTAATTTTATTTATTTTATTTATTTTATTTATTTTATTTATTTATTTATTTATTTATTTATTTATTTATTTATTTATTTATTTATTTATTTATTTATTTATTTATTTATTTATTTATTTATTTATTTATTTATTTATTTATTTATTTATTTATTTATTTATTTATTTATTTATTTATTTATTTATTTATTTATTTATTTATTTATTTATTTATTTATTTATTTATTTATTTATTTATTTATTTATTTATTTATTTATTTATTTATTTATTTATTTATTTATTTATTTATTTATTTATTTATTTATTTATTTATTTATTTATTTATTTATTTATTTATTTATTTATTTATTTATTTATTTATTTATTTATTTATTTATTTATTTATTTATTTATTTATTTATTTATTTATTTATTTATTTATTTATTTATTTATTTATTTATTTATTTATTTATTAGGATTACCAACAGAAATTACAACAATAAAACAAAAAGAATTATTTTACATAATTGATTAAAGAAGTTCCATTGTATTTCGTTTTAAAGGTAATCACAGCATGCAATAATCAAACAGTAAATATGAAATAAAAAAATAAATATAAAAAAAATATAATCAAAAACTAGATTTTATAATTAGATAAATTGATATAGATTTTTAAAAAGAAATATAGCAATGATGAATGATGAATAAGTTCAAAATATTTTATATTTTCATGTGAATAGATTATTTGCAGCATGTTTTATAATAGTTTTTAATTTTTAGCATCCAATGGCAAGAAAATACCAGCCGGTACTACAGTTGTTATTGCCACCTATAAACTACATCGCCGCGCTGATGTTTATCCCAATCCTGACACGTTCGACCCTGACAATTTTCTCCCAGAACGCTCGGCTAATCGTCACTACTATGCTTTCGTACCTTTCTCAGCTGGGCCTCGAAGCTGTGTCGGTAAGTACTGTTAATACGTTTCAAAAACAATTCCTTTTTTTTTATTATTCAATGTCAAATCAAAACTAAAAAGCATAAGTATAATAAAATTCGAAACAACTGTAATAAAAATAATATTGTATTCAATATGTATTTGAAAGACTTTTTATCTGAGTGTGTTTTAATATTTTTCTCACTATACGTTTTATTATAGGTCGTAAATACGCCATGTTGAAGTTGAAGATCATCCTCTCTACTATTCTGAGAAACTTCCGAGTTTACTCCGACCTTAAAGAATCTGACTTCAAACTGCAGGCAGATATTATTTTGAAACGTGCCGAAGGATTCAAAGTACGCTTGGAGCCCCGCAAAAGGACGGCTAAAGCTTAAGAGAAATATACCAATATAGAACAAGCCCAAATACTTAATATTACTGTGTGCACATTTTACAGTATCTAGAGTTAATATCATGTGATACCAGTACTGACTAAATTATTGTTAATTTAATTTCTAAGATCGATAATTTATCAACGGTGGAAGAACTTAATACTTGGGATCGAAGGAATTACTATTGTTTTGCTTTAGTAAAAGTTGTGTTTTGTAAATAGTCAATGTAAATTATGAGGATAATGTTGGAGCAATAAACAATAAATAAAAATGTTAGAAAGTATTTCATTATATAATATTAAACATAACTCAACATTAGGCGATACTACTTCTCAACTTTCTAATGTCATCAACAGTATCTGTCCTATTTAATAATCCACCAGCTTCTGAATTTTCTGTTACCATATTCCTCTTCTCCAATTGAATCCTATAGACAGAATTTTTTAAACACTCACCTTTAAAAATTCGCAAATAATAACATAATTGATACAGTTGATAATAATTGATATAAAAAGATATTAATCATAGGTACTTTTGACTTAAACCCCTTATTCCTCTGGCTAGTTGATACCAGATTTCACCGTAGCCAAAATCTAACATATAATACTTAATCATGTTACAATACAAATGACATACCGTAACACATCCAGCGGTGTTCTGTTATGGACTGGACACGTACAAGGAATGTATTCGTGATGTTGTTTTGCGACCCACCACCCAGCTCGTGATAATTTCCACTCGATCATTTTTATTTTAGCAACAGTGCATTTACCAGACTCTCTTATCAAATTGAAAAAGGAAGACATCAATTCTTGACCTGAAAATAATTCCGTATTAGCGACATACTTATACTAATACTTGTTGTTCTTATCAAATTACGAAATAAGATTTAACATTGTATATTTGCGAACGTTGCGAAATTGGACTTTAGGTTAATTTGTATATGCGATATTTAAATGTATCATCTATTTTTATATACCTAACTATAACGGGGTCAAACATAAAATATTGAAAAGTTGATCTTTGTTTGGTTGTCTATTTGTTATTAAAACTTACAACATAATAATTTGTTCATTTAGTTATTTGGTTGTTCTATTGAGTGTAATAATTTTTTGTTACCGAACAAAATCAAGAAAAAATATCAAATTTGTTACCCTACGTTTCGTTTCAACACTCCGTGTTTATTATGCTACAGTTTATGACTCGACGCCCATTAAAAGTTTAAAACTCGTTTTAAATAAATATTAAAATGATGATTGTTTCTAAGGAATATTTATCCGGAAAATGAAAAATTACCTTGAATTATAATTTATTTGGCTACATTTACTTTACGAAAACATAAGATCGCGGAAATAACACCTCAACTAATATTGCATTTATTATTTTAGTTTGACTTAAATCTATTTTTTTTACTTTTATAAATATTTGATTAATTTTTTTTATGTCACTAGGTCGGCAAACAAGCGTACGGCTCACCTGATGGTAAGCGATTACCGTAGCTTATAGACACCTGCAACACCAGAAGCATCGCAGGTGCGTTGCCGACCCAATCCCCAATCCCTCCAGGAGCTCTGGTCACCTTACTCACCAACAGGAACACAATACTGCTTGAAACGAGTATTATTTTGCTGTGATCTTCTGTAAGGTCGAGGTACTACCCCAGTCGGGCTGCTCCATATTTTGAACAGGAAATTCTTGCTGTGCCCTACCAATTTTAAAATATACTTTAAAATCTTCACTACAATTCTGTCATGTTTTAAAACGGTTGTTTCGTCATTACAATCAACGACTTTGAATATTACCGGAAACGGTAGTTAGTCATCACTTTAAAATCATTTGGATGTTATATGGTTGAATAAAATTAGCACAAAAAAACTTACTAAAAAAGAAATATAGTAAATTCACGTCTATCAATATTCCATAACACTTAAAAGTAAAGCAACATTCGTATTTATTGTAATTAATGACATTTTATAATTAGCTTTGAATTTCTAAAACGAAAAATGTAAATCTGTTAGTAATTTTTTTTCAAAAATGTGTAATTTTATAAAGTCGACGAAAATTTTATTTCTCGTAACAATTTCTATCTCATATTATTAAATTAAAGTTAGTTAGATATACAATACCTACATTGATTCGATTCTGCTAATCCTAAACTATTAATTAGTCACGATACTGATATAATAATTTTACATCCTAAGATTGTTTATTGTAAAATGATATTCGTTTTAAAATCAAAAAAAAATCATCGACTTATTAGGCTATTTTTGTTAATGAATACATTAACAAAGTTGCGTTCCTAAGTGACAAATATGGAAACGCGCCGCTTATTGTGCTAGAATATGATTTATATGATTTGATGATTATGTTTGCATTTAATATTTAAATTTAAAAGACGTTTGAATATATGGTTACTGAGTAAATAGATAAAGCAATGCAGTAAGTGACTTAATTGTTGACTAGCCCATTGGCACAGTTTATAGTGACCTGCTTTCTGCTCCGGGGGTTGTGGGTTCGATTCCCACCCTGAGTCCTGGATGTAGTATATATATTTATTTATATATGTATTATTTTTATGTATGTTTATCGAAAAAAATATAGCTATACCAGTCGGCTGTTACCTGTAACACAAGCATTAAGTTGCTTACTTTAGTAACATATGACCGTGTGTGTATGTTGTAAATATTTATTTATTTATTTTGTCAGATGATTATAGTGTACGTAAACATTATAAAATTAAGTAATATAAATATATAAAAAAGGACGTTAGCCATTATAACTAAAATGTCAACTCGATGATGTACGTGTCACTGTATGTTACACAGCTACGTATAAAATAATTGTATACCAGCTGATATAGCCATCATCAATCTTGATTGTTCCGCTTCTTCTTCATAAATTTCTATAGCATCGGTTTTATATATAACGTCTAATCCACTCGCTGTTCCTTTGTCGTGTCTTACGGATGCTTCTGTTGGCTATTATATTATATAAAATTTTATTTATTTTGTTTATCAACCAGCAATTTAAATTAATTTCTATCTCTCAAAAACCAGTTTATATTAAAAATTCGTCCGAATATATGTTATGGATAAAATTATTTATAATTTATATTAATATTAAAAATGCCAGAGCAACTTGTATCTATTACGCTTTTACACCTTAACAACTGAACTATTTTTGACGAGATTTAGTACAAAGAAAGAAAGATCTTGAGAAAGGATATAGGCTATCTTTTATCAAAAAATAATATATAATTTATATAAACTATCCATTCCAAAACCTAACCAAAATTCCCAGTTAACGGTCATTTAAAATATTTTGTTTATTTTTTCTATTTTTGGAAAAAAGAACTAGAATAATTATACTAAATGGTATCTTATAAATCAGTGAAGAAACAAAACTACCAAAGTTCCAGAACTAACAAACTAAACTAAACAAAGACAAATTAACAAGTAATGATGAAATTTTCCTCAGTTTGAATTATATTTCACAAAAACTTAGACAATAAAACGGCACGCTACGATTAACATAAGTGAAGCGACAACCACAATTTTCTGTAAAAAAGATTGCATAAATTTTGCTCTATAAAACTAACTAAACAATTCAAAAATTATTTTAGTTCATTACATTTTGCCAATTTAATCCCATAAAACACTGAAACGCTTCGGTCAGATGTTGTGTGCCCAATTCTGGTCTCTCTCGTCTCAAATGTAGTTCTCCTAGTAGATGCAAAGCTCGGCCTAATTGTCTTCGAAGACCGTGCTCCATAGCCAAAGCACCCATTTCCGTAAGAAATTTGGCAGCCATTTCATGTTCGCCTAATCTAAAATACATGAATATTTTACTGGCATTGTAAATAAAACGAATATAATTCAATTATTTAAAAGAAATTAGTATGCTACACATAATAACATATGACCCTTAACGGTGACAACATTGTTCCGTGTAGGCTATAAAACAAATCTGTATAGTTATATATAAAATACTGAATTAAATAATGAAATATTTATTGAAAAAGTAAACTTGATTCTGGAATGAATTCAAACGTTTATGATATTTTTTTATTGTTTAATTTTGTGAATATAACGTAATGGTTGCACATAAGCCGGGTTTAAAAACTAGTTAATAACATAAATATTGCTTAATATGTTAAGTATTACAAAAACAAAGATTAAATGTAGGGCACAAAAATGGATAGCAAAAAAAAACGAAAATACGGATATTTTAAACACTTCACAAAAAAATTAACATTTATAATAAAATTAATAATTTAATAATACAAACACATAAACCTTTTGACTTCCCGAGCCGATTTTATAATTATTAATAATAAAATAACTGTTACTGAAATAAAATAAACTAATTTTTTTTATGTAAACGGTTTTATTACAATAAATATGATGTAGTTAGGCTATGTACTAAAAGCTAAAAAATAATTCGGTAAGTCCTAGCTACCAGCCGGCCTAGCATGCATACAACGAGATATCTCTTGACGAGAGAGAGAGATAATGTCTACATCGAGTATTTTCTCGATTACCCTAACATGCGCACTACGAGAGACAAAATTCTCTTCCGAAGACTTCGCCTTGTCGAGTAGAGAAACATTATCAACCATAATCACAACTGAATATCATTCTTATTTCTTATGTCGTAAAGTTAAATTTACAAGGTTATTGACCAATTTCAAACGAGTGACACATGTTTTATTTAACAATGTTCTCGGCCTTTTGGCTAAGATAAAAAGTGTATATCTAATTTAAAAAATCTAATATGGAAAATGAAACGGCGTAAGTAAATGAATTTAATTATATATGTAAAACAATATGCTCGTGTTGTGCTTTATATCTTGTCGCACATTAGATAATTGTAATTCTATCACGCATTTTTTTTTTTTTTTTTTAATTTTTAAATTTTTTGAATTTTTGATTTTTTTTTTGATTATTGATTTTACTTTTATTCTATTTAATTTTATTTTTAGTTATTGATTTTTTTAATATAATTTTGTTTTGTTTTTTATTCTGAATGTTGTCTTGTCTTGTTGTACTAACCCAATATGGACTTATACTTTGGTCTGAAATAAAGTATTATTATTATTATTATTATTTAGAATAAGAAGCAACAGGGCGCAAATACGTTTTTTGTGTCATTATATGGCACACTTCACTCGACTTTTCGCATTTCCCGCTCTTCGTATACCGAAATTATATAATTATAATAGGGAAACGCCATGGTATACAAAAAATAGGCACCCGGTTTTATTTATTTTTTATTTATCGTCTTTCTCGTCGATAATATTGAAGACGAGAAGTTTCTCTTCCTAAAACGACAAAATTCGACAAAATTACGATGTCATGTTAGCTTCCGTAGAGATAAATATCACAGATCACTAAAATTTAATGATTATCTCTTCTTGACGTAACGAGAAGAGTATCGCGTGCACGCATGTTAGCTACTGTAGACATAGAGAGATAATACGAGAAAAGGGGTAGACAAAATTTTGTCGTGGCGCGCATGCTAGGCCTGCAGATCGCAAAATCTTCTCATCAATCTCAGACGTAGCGTATCCAGAGTAAACATTATGATACAAATTTCACGTGCCCAACGATTTAATATTTGTCTGATCAATACCCCAGATTGACAGAGATTGACAGAGACCAGATTGACAGAGACATTTTATTTTATTTCCAAGTTTTTAGTTTTGTTGTTAGTTGTTACTTCTCATTCTATTGAGTTCATGTAATGCCTCACTATTACATGGTTTGTTTCCTGACAATTTGTTGCAATCTAACTTTTCAATACACAATTCTTCGAAACACTTCACTCAACTCACGAACGTATGCTTGTCCTTTCTCAAACAATTTTGAGCCTAAATATACAAATGCGTGGTCTACTATGCTACCTTGCATTTTGTGGACAGTGGAAGCCCAAGTCAAAATTAAAGGCAACATCCTTCTTTCAGTCGTCCCATAATTGAATTTCGCCGGAAACTGTATGGCTTTAGGATGAATAAGGTGTACGCCATCTTTTGAAAAGTCGATTTGAATTGACGGTACATCGGTTTGGTACATTTGGGTTCGACGAAACTGAGGCCAAACAATTTCTGTGATGTAGCCGATAGCACCGTTTACCAATCCTTTCGATACGCCAATATTAGGCAACATAACTTTTGCACCTTCAAATAATAGTTATACCTATGAAATTGCCGTTTTTTATGAAATAAGTTAACGCACTTTATGTCTATATTTTTTTTTTATTTAAAGTAATTACCCATGGAATCAATGCATTTTTGCCAACATAGTGGTAACTTATTGATGCCTTTCTTGAAAAACTCTGCTGAGCAGGAAGCAACAAACTCTTCAAAGGCATTTTGTACTGCCTCTCGGGTATGAAATTTTTTTCCCACTAAAAAGTTATCCAAATTCTGGAAAAAGTGGAAGTCTGTTGGGGCAAGATCTGGTAAGTACGGTAGTTGAAGGAGAACTTCTAACCCCAGCTCTTGTAACTTGGAGACCGTCTTCTATGCAGTATGAGGTCTCGCGTTGTCGTGCAAGTGCAGCGAAGTCGAGCGATTGACCAAAGCTGGTTGGAGACGTGCGCGCTTCCCCATTATTGTGTTTAGTTCTTCACAGTACACATCTGCAGTAATCCTCATGCCGTTTGGTAAGAAGCTGTGATGAATTACACCAGCGCTAGACCACCAAACCATACTTACCATAATACCATCACTTTCTTAGGGGTCATTTTTCGTTTAGGGCAGTGTTTAGGTGCTGAACGAGGATCTAACAGAATTCATTGAGGTCGAGGTCGAATAGAATTCATTTTTCATCACAAGTAACAATGCGATTCAATATACCTTTGTTTGTGTGTCTGTTGAGCAGTGCAAGGCACGTCTCGACGCATATTTCGCGCTGGCGTTCATTCAATTCGTGAGGCACGCATTTGTCGAGATTCTTTACCTTGCCAATTTGACACAAATGGACCAATATTGTTTTAGTACTAACTTCAAAAGCTGCTGCTAATTCGGCTGTAGTTTGAGAATCATCAGCCTCCACAATCGTCTTTAATTCGTCATTGTCGACCAACATTTTCGGCTGACCACGTGGTTCATTTCCCAGGTCGTATCGTTAGTAGTGTTCGCACCGTACACGTCGTTGATGTTGCGTACCGCTTCTGCCGCTTTGCTACCACGACGGAACTCATACACCATAATCACTCGGATTTTTAACGTATCCATGATGACGAAAAACATACAAATACGATGTAAACAGAACGCTCACCATTAAACAAATGACTAATTATAAAAAAAGAATTCTATATTTTTAAAATAAAAATAAGTTGAAATTCGAGTTCTTAGCGATTTTTTTTTTTTAGTTTTGAAATAGCCAGTACGACGAAACAGCAATTTCATAGGTAAAGACCTAATATTTTAAGTTCTCTCGGTAAGCCTCCGGTCCTGTTTATGTCTGTCAGTATTATATTAGCTAAATTCAAAACAATTATCTGTATTTTGTGTGGAGTCAATTAGCTGGTCCTGTGCTTTTATTTTATAAATTCGAATACTCTTGTTTCGAAACAAATTCAAAACAGCTGCGTTGTGATCTTTTACTTGCTGATTCGTGGGGTACCTATATCCTTAACGCTTTGTCTATTGCAAGCTTATCTTTTGGATCTTGAATAACTCTTTGCATCAAAATATTAAAATGTACCGCGGTAAGCTCACCGATTCTTAAAGCATTTAATACATCAATAAAAAAATGATCCCCTTGCTGACGCATGTTATCAGTCAGCTCACAAAGTGTGAACAAACGCCACAGATACGTGGCTGGTTGGAGATATTCTGGCTATTTGAATACAGGTGTTCCGGAGCATCTAATAGGAGGCAGCTGCAAAAGTTCGCCAAAGAGTAGAATGTTGACTCCACCAAAGAACTCGTGTTCACGGTTCTTAATTTGCCTTAATCGACCGTCAAGATTTTTCATATTGAGCCCTATTCTACCAACCAAGCCCTTTCATTCGATACCCGTATTGAGGTACTTGTGGAAAATATGAAATCCGCCATTTTGTGGCGGCGGCTATCTTGGATTTTTCATAGTAAGCTCTATTCTACCAATCGAGCCCTTTCATTTGATACCCATACTGAGGTATTTGTAGAAAATATGTAATTTGCCATTTTGTGGCAGCGGCCATCTTGGATTGTTCATAGTGAACTCTATTCTACCAATCATTTCATTTGATACCCATATACCATATACCGAATATCAGATCAATCTGTCATCAGAAAGAGGGTAAAATTCCAATTACTAAATTTGACCCAAACAAAAAAACTGGTCAGCTAAATAAAATCGTTTAAAATATTCATTACGAAGGTGCTGTACTATCCAACATAAAATATATTGTCTTTAATATGTATCTATGTAATAACCATACATACATATAACATAAGAATACATATACATACATATGTATGTACTTTTCAGCGATTACGCAAGATTTAATTGAATTTGCTTATGATTATTGGTGATTGGAAGACACATGATTTAAGGCGTTTAATATTTACATTCTATTATTTATCTTATCGACAAATTTTGTCAACACGACTATTTTTTATTCAATAAATCAGGTATAAGTAATGTGATTAAAGTTTAGTGTTTCTGAGTAAACTGCTCAGTTTTCCTATATTCTACAATCCTACCTATTAAAATAAGCACATTGAAAAAACAAATAAACAACAGCTTTTAAGACGGGACAAGTAAAATTCGAAAAACCAATCTCGTTACCTTCAATCAAACAAACAAAAAACACTTCAACTTTTAAAAACATATGGTACCAAAAAAAAAATTAAGCAGTTTTTAGCTACACACGTGTATTTCACAAAAAGTGACGTAAAAAGTGTTGATAAAATCATTATAATTTTCGTATGAAACAAAAAGCAACATCAAGTTAAGCAACCAAGAACGTACCTTTGCATAACGGCCGCTAAGTGCATCTTTGTCTCGCACAAGCCTTCCACGTTACCGCTTTCTTGATAAATATTAAGTGCTCTAAGAAATGTCTTTTGGGCATTATTTAGATTATTCATCATTAACTGACTTATACCAATTTCAATTATCGCCTCGGCTGTCTTTGGAGTGTCATCGGCTATAAATAAAATTAATCGTTTATTATACAGTTCTCGTCTTTTTCTTTAATTTTTTTTTTTGAGTTCTATCTGCACGCCTGCCTTAAGACTGCGCACTGCCTTAAGACTGCATATTTTATTTCCTATTTTAGTTGCGAATAATATTCTCTTTAGTGGTATAAAAACTATAACAATCGATGCAATTCAATACCTTTATCTATAATCAATATTTTTATTTTTATTCATATAAACTTAACTAGGCTGTTAAAACATTTTTTACCATCACGTGCTCTTCTTTCAGCGAGTCTCGATAGTCTCTCTGATTTAGCGGGATCCACGTCCCGAGCTACACGTGCCTTACTAAGTAAAACACGATGTAGCTGTACTGCTGTTGCAGAAAACACGGAGTCGGGTACTACCGCTGCTGCTTCTTCCTCACCTTCATCATATAAAGGCCAATCCTGTAAGAATTGCACTGATAAGATGTATAAACTTGTTTTGAGGTTGCAATTACTAAATCACACCTCTAAAAATTAGTCTATTACAATAGGAACTAAGTAACAAATGCTCAATAAAAACACTATTAGGTAAACATTCTAAGTTAAGTCATATTCCAAAGTCATAAATTTCATTTTTTAAAAATATTTATGTACATTTTAATACGTATGTACTTTTGTTTGTTAATAAATGCTAAAGTTTATTAATATATGCTACCAAACTTTGATTTAAAATTAAAAAATATTTTGTTTACTATCGCGAATTTTCCAATGATTTTTACAAACCTTTCCGATAGCACTGTCTCTTACTTCTGTAAGAATGACAAACGGTTCTTCCGGATCAGCGTCTGGAACTATTTTTAAGAAATACATAACATTGAATATTCTAGCACACCAATTATTTTATAGTTTAGATCTTCTTTATTAGTAAAAATAAACAAATTAAAAGAAACTACCTTTTATTCAATCGGTTAAAGATATATGCTTCAGAATACATATAAATTATAAAAGCTTTTAAAAAATTAAGACATATCATAAATTGACTTTACCTCAAACTTGGAATTCCCAAATTCGTAATGAGTTTAATTTCTTATTGGAAATGTTTAATACACTAAAGAACTGCCTTGAATTGTGATAAACAATTTATTTATTATATTGTATTCTACGTTATGATAATGTCCCTTTGCTACAACTTTAACAAAATACACTTCATCTCAATCATCATCAATCTTTCGAAGTGATCTGTGTCCCTCTGTTTTCTGCCACCATTCCATTTCACAATAATAATATATTTATGAATGATAAATATATTTGGAATAATATATGATATGATTATGTACACAATTACTTCGTAAAAAAACAAACTATTAAAAGCAAAAACAACGTACTCCATTTTAACACAAAAAAAAAACAAAAAAAAATACAGTGTTTAATTCTCGACAAAAAAATTAATTTAAGTGTATCTTAGTTATTATTATTGTTTTTGTTTCACAGAACAATAAAAAACAACATTTACACAACTGGTTTTTCCACAAGAAAAAAGTATGTATATTTTATTTCTCATATTGTTTTTAACATATTCCACAATACTTATAATTATACAAAACTATACGAATACGTTTTAAAATTCAAAGAAATACTTTTTAATATTGTAATAAGAATTCCTTCAAACTATAGACGACGCAAGAGTTTATTAAGTTGATTACAGTTTATTAGTTGATGATGACGTAAGTCGATCAAGGAACTCACACTTGTCAAGCAAGAAACTAGCGTAGTGGTATTTACAACAGCCTTTCAGTCGCCCTCCGTCTAGTAAGTATTGGCTAGAGACAGCAATGGCCGCTAAAAAGAACTTCTCCGCTAGCCACAAAATTCCTTTTCCTTCTTCGGCATAATGCAATGCAAGATTTAATAGTTCAAGGCATTCCTTCTTTGTATTTTCTATTACAAAAAGAAATATACGTTATATTGTCTACTATTTGTATTAAACTCATATATATAATGTACCTACCCATCCATGAAATTTTTCGTAACAAGTGGTTATCGAACCCGCACTATTAGTGCAACAAGTCCTATTACCACCATCCCCTTATATCTTTTCTAGTAAAAAGTATATAAATTATAAATATCTCAAAACTTATATCTATTTCTGTTTATTATACTTTGCTTCAGTCTATAAGTCACAATCATCATTTATTTAAAATCTTACATACACTTTGACCATAAATGCGAATAATAACATCTCTTTTTTTTAGTTTTGTAAGGTTAAGGAAACGTTGATTTCCTGTCGACTAATTCGTAAGCAAAGGATTGTATTTAATAAGTTTATATACATAAACCAGTTGGCATTAACTTGGAATTAATAGACGTGTTTACTATAATAATAATAAATCATTTTTGCACGGATTATGAAGGTTCCTCCGGACCTATAGTCGAAACTAGTCAGGGCCTCTTCGTTGGTCGTGACTCAAATCACATAAAATATATTAATTTATATTTGATGCTTAATATAACCACGAAATAAAAAATCTTACACCGGTATTATAAATAACTTTATATTACCTTTGTCGCGATATTTTTCTGCTCTGATTAAGCCTGCGCTAATATATTCTAGATAATCTTCCCTTTTCCTCAAATCAACAACAATACCAATGTCGTCTTCCATTAATAGCTGTATGTTGTCATAAATAAGATCCTGCAGGTAGTCCGAGGATTCAGAATAACCGCTTTCTCTCAGTTCCAAAATAAGGCATTCGTGGAGGGGAAATTTTCGTCTTCATATAAAACAGTACATTAAAAAAAATCTGAATAACGTTTGTAGCAGGAAATAAACATCGTATTAACGCTATAAAGGTCCTTTAGATTTACCTTCGGATTCCTTTAGCGTCTAACGCGTCTAAGCTAAACAAGGCCCTGTTTCTTAGATTTTCTAGACTATTCTTAGTCATACAAGCCATTAGTTTTGGTAGTTGTCGCCTCATTGGAATAGTTGTCTCCATGGTTGAATAAAGGTTTAAAAAGGTGAAAGTATTTTATTTTAATAACACGACAAAAATGTCGTATACCTAAAATATTTTATTAGATTATATGGCTTTTTTGTTCATATATTTGTAAACTTGTCAAAACTGACATATAGTTTTTTTTGGTATATTTATTTAATCAAATTCATTTTACAAATAATCAACGATGGATGAAGGTTTGCTAAAACTCTTTACAACAACCCGATGCATGTAATAACTGTCAATTCAATTGATATAAAATAATGAAACTGCCTTGTATGACACTTTCATCAAAACAGAATTTAAGGTTAAGGTACAAGTTTGATAGTTTTAAGTTATCCCCAAATAATGAATTAATAAATGGATATATAAGTAGATGATTTTAAGTAGTAAGGTAAAACAATAATAAGTATAATTATTTTAACAATGGGCAAACGTAACATTCCATAGTCTTCGCTTACGATTAGTGCTGATTCAAATAATAAATTACTCGCATTATGTTCCGCAGGTTTATTTTATTGCTATGAAAATTTTCGCAATAGCAAAAAAATGTAATCTTTTTTGTTACTTCACATGAAAAAAATTAAAGTAGTGGATATTGGATAATTAAGATAATAACTTTGTTTTTCATTTTTAAAAGTATGTACCTATCCGTGTATCGTTATTAGGTAAGACTAGTTTTCAAACACGTGTTGGAAACTGACCAGTTATAGAATAGGTATGTTCCCAATAAGGAATATCACAATATTTTAAATAATGAGCTTCTAACAATACGTAAATATAATCTGTAGTAATCTTCCTGTGTGCGTGTGTGTGTGTGTGTGTGTGTGTGGCTAGGCTAGAAAACAGCTAGGCTATGAAACACGTTATATTTCGAAATATTGAGTTTGTATTAACATATGAGTATGTTTGATTTAAGCTTATCAGACCACTTTAAACTTTATATAAAGTGTAACGTTATCGTAAAGTTTCATACTATTTTATGATGACTTTTTTTTTGATTTACCAAAATATCATCACTTCAGCCTATCCACAGTCCACTGCTGGACATACACCTCCACTATTTCGCGTCAATAATGGCGTGAACTCATGTGTGTTGCCCATGGTGACCAGTGCTGGATTAAGCCAGCGCGGGGCCTGTAGCAAATTCTGTCAAGGGGCCCTTGGTTTGCTTTAGGTTCTCAAGTTTAGGGTATTAAATAAAACAAAACTGTTACAAATAAACTTTTCTGGATTTAATATGGGCAAATTTAGAGATAACACTTTCAATATCGACTTCTTTAAGCAAATCGTGCTCTATATTCAACAAAGTGAGATGATTAAGACGTTCTTGGCCCATCGAGTTCCTTAATTCATTTTTAATACGTTTTAATGTCGAAAAAGAACGTTCGCCACTGCAGTTAGTGATCATGAAAGATAAGTAAATGCGCAAGGCAATTTTTAAGTCTGGAAAACACGACTCTAAAAAATTATTTAATAAAAGTTTATAAAATAGCTGTTCCAGAGGCTCCTGTTTCTTGCTGTCAATAACATTAGCCACATCTGTTTTCAGCAGCTCTGCAAACTGCACTAATTCACCGCCTAGGCTGTTCTCCAAATCATCTTCGTAAGCACTGACCATACTTGGGGATTTTTCCAAAATTTCTTCTATTGTAAGAGATTTTAGCTGTCGAAATACTTCATAATCACTAGTAATAATTTTATGATATGCTTTCATACGTTTCGTTAAAGCAGACAGTACGTTATCAATAATGACAATAAACACGTTAAATTCGAAACGTTGTCCAGGTGTTTGATTTTCAACAAAGTTGTCGAGTGTAGTAGAGCCGCTGAAATGGTCGTACCTTGTATTTCGCTTGATTCGTCTTGACGTCTGTTGCTGGTATTCTTCACAGTTGGTCAGATATTTGGCTCTTGCCTCAATATCTGAAAAAGTGGATCGCATTGCTTGGACGTAACCATATAATGATTCATAAAATGTGTATCCTGTATTAAGGTCTTGATCAGACGACTGCAGCGAAGCACTAATCGCTTGCAAGCGTTCTAGGATTCCGTTCCACATAATTGTCATTATTCCCGTTTCTAACTTATTCATCGTTGAAACTAGTCCGTAAGCTTTATTACGGCACTCCACTTTTTGATCAACGTTATTGAAAATGTCTTCCAAAACTTTCTTAATAGTGATAAAACCAAACAAAAGTGCCTTCGTAGCATCAGCTCGGGCTGACCACCTAGTGTCCGATAACCGTTTCAAAATCGAAATTTTTAAAGTTGCGTTCGTAAAACGACCCCATCGATAGGTAGAAGCGGAAAAAATGTATAGATGTTTTCAATGAAATCAAAGAAAAGTAATACTTCTGTACAGCAGTCTGCAGCGCACTTAGCAACCAAATTTAATGAATGTGCAAGACAGGGAATGTATTCTGCGTACTTATTTATTTCTTTAATTCGGGCTTGTAAACCGATTTCCCACTCATGTTGCTGGCATTATCGTAGCTTTTCCCATGACAATCTTTGATGTCAATGCCACTCTCACTCAAGAAATTTATTAAACTTTGAGTGAGTTGCTCAGCAGTATGACCTTCCATGTCCATGAAGTTAACAAATCTATCCACTGGTCCAGATGGCAGAACTACTGAACCAATTTTACATCAAGTTTTGTAAGCATCTGTAATTTTGTCTGACTTGGAAGATATGGTAGTTTTTATCTCAATTGGACCCGGTAGGTGGCGCTGCTATCGGTATGTAAGCTATCATTAGCATCATCATTCATCAGCATATCATTTTTTATTAAAAATTTCCTCTTCTTTCAGAATATTTTTTTGAAATTTCTTAATTTTTAATAGTTTATGATATATTGGCAAAAAAACGAAAGGCCATTTTTCCTTCTTTTAATTGTTTATAACTTTTGCATTTTTTATGTCCTAATACACGCTTTTAGAACATGTTTCTAGACGTCATTCCGGATTCAATGAGCATAATTTTAAGAGCACTATCTCTATTTTCGACCATTTTGAACTTGTCGACTGGAGTTGGAAGTAAAGCATAGCATAAACGCTTCGCGTTTAAGGCATGCGAGATATTTTACGCTCCTATCTAAATTGATATTTTTTTAATTACGGTCAGACAGGCGTTGGAGCGCGGGGCCCCCCAATTCGCGGGGCCCGTAGCATTTGCTACTCTTGCTACGTGGCTAATCCGGCACTGCAATGGTGACTATTCACCACGCTGAGCAGGCTAGTTGGTGACCGCAGGGCTGGCTTTATCGCACCTAAGACGCTGCTGCCCGTCTTCGACTTGTGTATTTCAAAGCCATCAGTTGAATGGTTATCCTGCACTTAGTTAGCTTCAGAAGTTCCCAGGTGATAGTGGAACTGTGCTATCCCTTAGTCGCCTCTACGACACCCACGGGAAGAGAGGGAGTAAACTATATTCTTTACTGCCGTAACTACACAACAGTAAAGAATAATGCATTGTTATTAAATTATTATACGGTGTTTTAAATAGTTGTTTACTTTACTAATAAAAAATATATATTTATTTAATCCCCATGTTGTACCTATTATAGTGTAGTACGTGTTCCTTATATGGAATACTATTCCTAAAAACACGATTAGAACAGACAAAAGACGAAATCTCGTTTTGAACATGACGCTTGTTTCATCGTCTAAAAATATTACTATGTCTGTATTAAATGCTTGCTCCAGTGTACTTCGAGTTAAAAATCCAGAAAAGCCTCGTCGAATGTTAGGGAGTCGAATTTATATTAGTGAATTATTTATATATATTTAACACTATGCCATAAAATATATGTTTATTTGGTAGTATTTTTTTTTTAGATTTATTTTTAAGGACAAATAATTATGGCTTTTTTGACTTTTTCTTAAATTTCAATAATTAATAACATTGACTGTAATTGATGATTAGAGACTGATATAAATAATTCTATTTATTGATTTTTTTTTTAGATTTTTACTGAAGTATTCATATATTTGATTTCCCTACTTATACGCATCATCCACAAAACCAAATTCATTAGAAACTTACAAGTGATCTAGATCACTTTATGATGAACTAACAACTAATAATAATTACCGAAGCTTCAATATCTTATATGTAATGCATATAATTATGTTTATCTAAATCATATGAGCATTCCAGTGTAAATATCCAAGTGGTAAAATTTAATACAGATTGCCCGTGAACCGTGGTAAAGTTCTGTGGGTAAAATAAATTATTTATACATTTTTGCGTAATAAATATGCATCAATAAGTCTCGCTTTGTTGCGCTTGGTAGACCTCGACCTTGTTTGATACAGCATAATTATTTATAGAAGTTTTACTGATCACAGACACGTATACACCGAGCTAGTGAGATCCTAACAAATGTGAGGAAAACAAAGCAAAAAGCTAACGAAAATGCTACTACACTCTACTGATCTGTAACAATAAGTTGAGGTGCTTTCAGATTAGCGAAATGAGTGTCGATGAATCTACCTTGAACTATTTATCTTCAAAATCCCTTTACGCTTGCGAATCGAAGAGAAGAAGGGAGATAGACAGCAAGCACGTTTACACACCCAAACATGCAAGGGCACGCAAAATTCAATTAAAGTTTAATATTGTATCTTTATCAATAGTTATATATTTTTTATACATACATGTACACATATATACCATTATATATTCTTATATATATACAATTCTCGTGTGACAATGCTAGTTACAATACTCCTCTAAAACGGCTGGACCGATTTTTATGAAATTTTGTGTGCGTATCGGGTAGGTCTGAGGATCAGCCAACATTTATTTTTCATACCCCTAAGCTAGAAGTGGGGGGCGGATTAAGGGGGTTAATAACATATATGGCAAAACAACGTTTACGGGGTCAGCTAATATATATATATATGTATCCCATATGTATTATCCACACATAATTATGGGAATTCATTTAGAACGGTCGATTTTTGATGTGATATTAAAAATGTTAATATTTTTCGATTTTTGGTAGATGACAAAAATTAATATTACATTTATTCATGACGATTTTAATTGTTCTACATATTACTTTTTATTATTATTATTTTATCCTTAAATAAAAAGATGAACTAGTTAGAGTTGGTGATGAAATAGTGAAGAAAAAATAATGGGAATTTTAAGGAATTTTTATTACACCACACATGTATTTATTACATTTTATGTATATTCGAGGACATCCTCGTCGTTTATCAACCGGTTTTGATAATTCTTTTTTTTTTTTTGTTGGAAATGAGATATCCCAAGTGAGGTACCATAATAAGGAAACCAGGATCTGATCATTAAATCTTAGAGAAATCGAGGGAAGCCTTCGAAAATAGTAGTGACGACTAGTGAGTTTGTTAATTTTTTTCATCTACTTACGTTGTGTTACTTGTCGATGTAATTGAAGTCTTTTTTTTTTTCGTTTGCGAGGAAACACAATTATTATATTTATTTCATACTTTAATGTACGCAGCAAATATATTACAAACAAAGCATAAAGATAGTTACAGACAGTGAAGTACAATGGGCGGCCTTACGGCTAATTAACCATTTCTTCCAGGCAACCCAATCCATTTATTATTTTATAGAGTGTGAAAGCTACTATTACACAAAAAAAGTTTCTTTACAACATATGTAGATATTACTTTCTTCTTATTACACTCAGTCTAATTTTACGATGCTAAGAGACCTCTCGTGTAACGACTTGCTTCAAATAGTTTTTTTTTTTTTTTGTAATCAATCTCAAGCTTATAGCAAGATATATAATAAGATATAATAATATTGTTTGTTAATTTTCATTCTTAATCGAACAGCAACTCGGAAGTATTAATTATAACTGAGAAGTGTTATTTGTTTATCTTAATCAACTGTATTTTAGCAAATACTTATAAGTTAGTACGTAGTAAAGTAAGTAATATTGAGGAATATAATAATTAAAGTTTACAAAAACAGTACATATTTATAAATCTTAATATAATCTCGTCAAATTAGGTAATTTTTACTATATTAAATGTAAATAATTTATAATTTGAAATAAATTAAAAACGTTTAGTAAAAAATATGCGGCATTTTGCCTTCTTCTAAACGCTAAATAATACGCTTGTTTGATGAAAATGTTTAAATTAAGTAGAGAAGGAATAAAAGGAAAGAAATATGTAATTTAAAAAGTTATCAAGTATTAAAATTACTAATTACGATCTAGCGCCAAACTTTAAGGAAATAAAACAAATTAATAACGAGTAGGTACTTACTTATTTAGCCTAATTACTACTACTACTAATACTGGTATCAATTTATTTATTTTTACTTTGTTAGTTAACCTTTGATTTAAAATTTATATGAACTCGACTTTAATATACAGACTATTAAGTATAAAACAAAAGTTCTAAACCATACAGCTTGATTTAAAGTTATGCGCAGGAGAGGTACAAAAACCGGTTACTGAGTAATTAATCGGATTTATATAGTATCGATATAGCCTATCTTAAATCAAACTGAATTTACAAACTTTTTCCTTTTACTGTCGTTTAAAAGGAATCCAAATTTTGTGTATTATAATGTGTAAAATAATAAATGTATTGATATAAATTTAAAATATATTAATCTTTATTTATACAAAATATTATACATATTTACAATTCAAAACTTAAGAACTAAATATTTAATTATAATTTAAAATGTGTACCTAACTACGAATTATGCCTACGATCTAATAGGCTTGTCAACTGACAACCGTGCGTAACTACGCAGGTTTGGCACTGACTAACAGTCTATAAACTTCTCGAAACGTTAATTATGTAGTATGTAGTAAATGATTCTCAGAATTCTTTCTTGTTTTATTTATGTTTTATTTTAAAAGAGTATACCCGTGCCAAATATTCGCTGATATTGTATTACCTTATTGATTTTTTGTTATATTTATATTTAATTTATTTTTATATTTGTACCGAGCTGAACTATTTTCTATTTGCGACCCATGTACGATGAGGGAGTGAGTGAGAGAGTTGCTATAACTCTGTCGCCGTGCGCTCAATGTCCGTGCCGATACCTACATAAAATATATCTATTTGTTTACTAGCTGACCCGGCGAACTTCGTATCGCCTAACACAAACTTTATCGTATGGTATTAAAGTTCAAATTGACTTTTAAGTATTATCACAAATCTTTTGTATGGGAGTATAGAAAAGTGTTGTTTTTAGACTTTTTCAGGAAATTTAATTTTTTTTTGAATTTTTGTCTCCGTAAGAACCATCCTCGTACTTCAAGGAATATTTTAAAAAAAGAATTAGCGAAATCGGTCCAACCGTTCTCGAGTTTTGCGCTTAGCAACACATTCAGCGACTCATTTTTATATTATAGATAGACTGTAGACTTTTTTGTGAGCGAATATAAGCATGTAATATAATAATAAAAAATGAAGAGTTTGTCAGCGATTTTAAAGTAATTATGTTGTTTCATGTGCATATAGTTATTTACATGATACTAAAATACAAACAAACGATTTTTTTTTTGTCTATCTATTTTTCTGTATTTCCCAGCACATCTTCGGAATAGCTAAACCAAATACCTATCGCCCAGGTTAATATTAATAACCAAACACTTTTCTATTCAAAACAATTTTTTTTGCGAGAAAACCCAATTCAAATTCCAAAAGATTTAAACAATAAAATAAATATAAAATATATAAATAGTAAATAAAGAAATAATGTTAAAATATCACATTCTGCATACCAAAACATTTACTGTATTTTGTCAAGTATTTATAGTCACTTATTTTTTTGATTTAAATTTTAGTCTGTTTGTCTCTAAATCTGTCTCTCATTATTTCAGCCTATCGCAGTCCACTCCTGAACATAGGCCTCCACAAGTTCGCGCCAAAAATGACGTGAACTCATGTGTTTTGCCCATAGTCACCACGCTGGGCAGGCGGGTTGGTGACCGCAGGGCTGACTTTGTCGCACTGAAGACGCTGCTGCCCGTCTTCGGCCTGGATATTTCAAAACCAGCAGTTGGATGGTTAGCCCACCACTGGTCGGCTTTTTAAGTTCCAAGGTGGTAGTGGAACTGTGTTATACCTTAGTCGCCTCTTACGACACCCACGGGAAGAGAGGGGGTAGCTATATTCTTTATTGCCGTAGCCACACAGCTTACATGTGTGTGTAGCTACATCTGTCTCTGAAACGGCTTAAATAAGTTAAAGGAGGTCACATATTTATATTGTTTTTATTTTATTTACATGATTAAAAAATGTTTTTTTAAATGTTAGTCTATCTGTCTATACATCTGTATATGGAACGGCTTAAAGAATTAAAGGAGGTACAACAACATAAAATTTTGAATTCGACTTCCAAAAAGGTTCTCAATTCGGTAGTATTTTTTTTTTATGTACGATGATTTTTTTTTTATTCAAAAGGTGTTACTTGTCGTGTGATCCCATTTTATTTTAATTGAAATCTAACCAGAATTTTTGAAATAAATTTAATAATCCGTATTTACTCGACTGTTTTTTGTCACCATACATTTTATTAGGCCTACCTCATAACTTTTTACTGGGTGCACCGATTTTGATGTTTCTTTTATAAATCAAAAGCTAATACTAGTCATGTGGTCTCATTTAAGTATATTCAATAAATAATGAGTACTTTTTGAGTCATCTTTGATTACGCGTTAACTGATGTAGGGCACAGCAGGAATTTCCTGCTCAAAATATGGAGCAGCCCGACTGGGGTAGTACCTCGACCTTACAGAAGATCACAGCAAAATAATACTGTTTTCAAGCAGTATTGTGTTCCTGTTGGTGAGTAAGGTGACCAGAGCTCCTGGGGGATTGGGGATTGGGTCGGCAACGCGCTTGCGATGCTTCTGGTGTTGCAGGTGTCTATAAGCTACGGTAATCGCTTACCATCAGGTGAGCCGTACGCTTGTTTGCCGACCTAGTGACATAAAAGAAAATATATACTAGCTGTGCCCGCGGCTTCGCCCGCGTTGAAATCAGTGTGTCACAAAGTTTTCCCGGCAAACTTCCAGTGAAACTCTCATCAAAATCGGCTTAGCCGTTTCGTAAGCCTTCCTCTTGAAGCCCTTTCTCCATTGGTGAAACCGCATGAAAATCCGTTCAGTAGATTTTGAGGGAATCGATCACATACACTTTTGGGGATTTTGTTTTATAATATAATTATATGAAGATATGCATTACTATTAAGATGTTTAACGCAAATTATTTTCTTACTTCAATCACTTGAATTAATTATCACACTTAAAAACTTTAAGAGTAACTGTCTAAAAGGGACAATTTAGTATAATTTAATAGTTGTTTTTATAAAACCTCTCTATACACCACATTTTTAGTTTTATTTTCAGGCTGCAATATAAATAACTCATCAGGCGAACTTATAGCTGCTGTATATGTTTCATAGAAACTATCTACCCCAGTCGGGCTGCTCCATACTTTGAGCAGGAAATTCCTGCTGTGCCCTACCTCAGTTATTTATAATACAGTTACTCAAAAAGTGGCGTATTGCAGGGACGTATAGCGGTCGGGATGTGGGCTATTACATACTCTTGTTTTTTTTTTGCTTTTCCCGAACTCGTGCGTTCTCTTTCCCAACTGTCAAAATAATGTCTATTAAAAAGAAAAACCAACCATGAAGTTTTTACTAAAAAAATTCATAGAAGTTTTTATAATTCATGAAAATACGTATATTTGTAAAAAGAAGCTACTAATTTGTTTCAATATCAGATTTAATGATTTGATTGAATGAGTTTGGTTAGGTTTCATTTCATTTCATCTCATTAAATTTCATTTTCATTTCATATCAATATAAAACTTCTACTAAAGACTTGGCTGTATGGGCATAGTTCCCTTTGCCTACCAGAATGGGTGGTTCTACGGTTGGCGCCATTTTTCAGAAATTTTCTTTTTATTATTTATTAAATTGCTTCATTTTTTCGCAACTGTATTAAAAATAGTCGTTCAGTACACGTGCGGAACCGTCATTGCAACTTGTTCCCACTGTCAACCTCTGAAACTGAACTCTTTGCAATAACAGCCTTTCCACACTTGTAATGAAATATACTATTTTTCTCACATATCTTCTATGTACAGACAGCGATACGTTACATTTTTATTATATGAATTGATTGATGATTATTTTTAAGTATAAAATAAACGCCGCGTTGGCGCAACGATTACAGCCATGGATTGTACCTGTTGCGCTGGCGGTTGCGGGTTCGATCCCCGCACATGATAAACATTTGTATTGGCCATACAGGTGTTTGCCGTGGTCTGGATGTTTGTGCAGTCCTTGTGGGTCTCCCCACCGTGCCTCGCAGAGCACGTTAAGCCGTCGGTCCTGGTTGTTATCATGTACACCTGATAGCGATCATTACTCATAATAGGGAATATATCCGCCAACCCGCATTGGAACAGCGTGGTGGATTAAGCTCTGATCCTTCACCTTCATGGGGAAAGAGGCATATGCCCGGTAGTGGGATATTACAGGCTGAAGCAAATGAAGTGAATAAAATAAACGAAGCTATTGAACTACAACTAATGAATAATATCTAAATATTCTATAATAGCAACGTAACGTAAAATTTCCAGGTATGAAGTAAAATTCCATAGCGTGCTTTAACACCGTCATACCTTTTTTACGCTTTTCAGTTTTGTTTTTCTTCGTTTTTATTTTTTGTTACACAGTATAAAAATACCGGCTAAGTATGAGTCGGTTTCACAAATGAAGCTACAGTGGGATATGTATACAGTACTTAACACTACAAATTTTTAAATAGGGTAAAACCGGGATAGATGCCTCACTTTTTGAAATTGCCACCTAATTTTAAAAATATGTTTTTTATACGAATAATTTTTATTAATGTAGCTAGCTCAATCCTTTATGTTGAATTATGACTATTTTTTTCTCAGAAATTAGCGTTTCGTGAACCCTTTTTTTTGAGGATAGATGCCTACCTATATGGATAGTTGCCTCACCATGAAAATAGTGAGTAGGATAGATGCCCTTTAAACCGTGTAAACGAAAAACCAAAAACCAAATGTTAGGTTAGGCTACTCCTAAAACATCGATTGTCTCCAAGAAACATGGGCCATAGCAATGAAAAAATTTTTCTGTTTTTTATATATTTTAATTGTTATAATTAGAACATAATTTTTATATCACACAAATTACTATATATATAAATTTAATTAAATTTTACAAGCATTTATTTAACAAAAGTATAAATTCTTAATTGTTGGTCTAAAATATTCATATCAAGTGTCAACATGCACATTGCACAATCATACTTTCTCATCGAAAGCTGACTGTAGGTTTTCTATAGTCCAAGAACATACTCGAGCTCGCATTTCTTCCTTTCTTTTATATTTTCGTGGCATAGTTCTGCTAAAATCAGTAAAACATCCAAACATAAATATACCTAAATACATAAAAAATATAACAGACACAAAAAAAATTATACATATAAACTTACTCTGTATATGATGAATGAAGGGAAAGATGGGGGCACCTATACCTCAAAAAATCAGGGCAACTATCCTTTGTGATTGGGATAGATGCCCACGTATTTTTTAAATAAATTATAAACAAAATAGCATCTATTTACAACTATATGCAGACTCAATGACCCAGTATATAGACGTGATAAAAAATATAACGGAATTTATTACTATTTATAAAATTATACAACCTTAAATACTAACCTTTAAAACTTTGACGTGTTTGTAAAATTTGCCACTGAGAAAATTACACACACGATCCAAACGCGTCCTTGCCACACGAATATCTGTGGATATCTGAGGTACGGGGTGTCTTCGACTCCTACTTATGCGATTAATTTTTATTTGTGAGTTCGGGATGTTAGGTTTTTAGAACATGAGGCATCTATCCCACTGCGGCATCTCTCCCGGTTTTACCATATATATATTTTTAAGCTATTAAAAATTCTTGTATGGTTTACCTATATTTTTATTTTTATTTTTATTTTTTTGCTGTAATGGTCATTTAAATTTCTGCGTATAATATCAATATTTCATATTTATTTAGTTAGTTATTTTTATAGGGTATAAAATAGTTTGAGACATATAAAATATGTATAATATGTACCTAATACACAATTACCATAATTTGATTACATTTGTAACAATTATATATATATATATATATATATATATATATATATATATATATATATATATATATATATATATATATATATATATATAGGAGATGAGGGTAGGACCTTCGCGCTGTCAACACTACTTACAACGAAGCTCCGTATTTAAAGTCAATTAAAAATATATAAAGTGAACAGAAAGTGCAATAATCGTATAAAAATTATTTTGACATATAAAATCTGTGATTCGAACTATAATTTACTAAAGAAAACTCAAGAATACACAAGAAATCTTAGAAATATAAGAAGAACAACAACGGAAAAATTTCAAACAATAAACTTAGAAATAACCTGCTCAGCATATAATATTCGATTGAAATACGACTCAAGCTAAAACAAGGTACATATTTTACTTAATTTGAGTGAAAACAGTGAAAGCAAGTGAAAAGATGCAATATTATAACCTAAAAACATAAACAACAAAAGATTATCGAGTTAAATTAGCAACCAGCGCCATCTATGGTTCAATAGCAAAACTTCTTCGTGTCGAACAGAAAAAAAACAGAAATACCTTAGAACGCCATCTAGTGCTGGGCAGTGTAAACTAAAGTGTACGTCATATAGCGACGAAGAGAGAAACTAAACATCATGGAAGAAATTACAAAAATTCTTAAAGAAATACAAATAGATCTCCAATGTCAAAAAGAAGAGATGAAAGAAATGCAATCGAACATAACCAATATTATAAATTCAAATATAAATGAAAAGTTTAAAGAAATCGAATCCAAGCACAGTATTTTATCTCAAAAATTAGAAGAACAACAAGGGAAGATCGAGTACTTAGAAAGGCAAAGCAGAAAGAAAAACTTAGTATTTTTTGGCATTGCAGAGGATGAAGAGAACTATTTCCAGCTTCAAGCAAAAATAATTAAGTTTCTTACCGAAAATATGAAAATGTCTTGTAACATATCAGACATAGAGTATATAAGACGCATAGGTAAGAAACAAGTCACACCTAGACCTATAATTGTAACTTTTCTTACAATGGGAAAAAAACTGGAAACCATAAGAAACAGAAAATATTTAAAGGGGAGTACATACAACATAAATGAAGACTTCCCGAGACATGTCCTAGAAAAAAGAAAAAGTCTACAAGCAGAATTACGAAAACAGCGAGAACAAGGCAAATTTGCTGTGCTAAAGTACGACAAAATTGTAATTCTCAATAAACGAACACAGCAAAATGAACATTCTGAACATTCTAAAAAGAGAGCTCTATCTTCATCCCCCGTAATAAATAAAACCCAAAAACCTTCGACGAATACTCAACAGGCCAAAAAGAACAAAAACAGTATCACTGGCTTTTTCACTGCACGACATGAGAGAGAATCTCTTGAACCCATTGCCCTTACGAGTCAAGGACCTGAATCTTCAAGAAATAAATAGCGCGAGGCCACCCCTCCTAGGCTCCCAATAAGGCTGGTCACCAAGGGAGTGCATGACCAAAACCCTCCAGGGATGAACTTGCTCTATATAGTCACCTATAATGTCAGAACTCTGTCATCCTATGACCGTCTCATATAACTTATAGAGTCAATGAAAAACAAGAAATTTGATATAATGGGATTATCCGAAGTAAGGAAAGTCGGGAACGTAATTCAAGAGTACGACGATTTTATTTTTCACTACGTAGGAGAAACAGCGGGACTGTATGGGGTAGGTTTCATAATAAAAAAATATTTAAAGAATTATATAGAAGCAATAATTGGTTTGTCCGAACGAGTCTCCCTATTATTATTAAATATTAACAACTTTGAATTGGTGATTATCCAAGTATACTCTCCTACGGATGCTGCTGACGACTGTTTAGTAGAACAATTTTATATTACTATCGATAAAGCTCTATTACTCGCAGGCAAAAAGAAAATAATAGTGATGGGAGACTTTAATGCTAAAATTGGAATGCCATTGCCCGATGAAAAATTAATAATGAAGAATTACGGCTACGGAATAAGAAATATTCGAGGTGAGAGACTAATTGAGTTTGCTTACGAAAACAAGCTATCAGTCATAAATACATTTTTCAAAAAGAAAACTAGAAATAGATGGACGTGGAGATCACCAGATGGAAAAACTAAAAACGAACTTGATTATATTCTATCTAACTTTCCTAGAAACTTTTATAACATCGAAGTCCTTAATATAACGTTTCCATCTGATCACAGACCACTAAGAGCTACAGTTAAAATACGGATGCCTAAAAAAAGCAGAGCGACCTTCAACAATAATGTAACCATACCTTTAAAAACGGACGCCCAGATATCCACCTACCTGACATCTCTACATGACAATTTATACAAACTCGCAAAAGATGAAACACAACTTACGGTCCAAGAATATCATGACCAAATAATAAACATAATTCAAACCAGCCTTAAAAAAGCCAACTGCAACTCTGAAAAACCATCTATAATGACCAATCGAACACGACAGTTAATATCACGACGACATGAACTCCATAATAAGAAACCAAAGACACGAAGTATGAAAAACGAGCTTAAAGCGCTTTACAAAATAATTAGCAAATACATTAAATATGACTATAGCAGTTTCAGATCTCGCACAATAGAGAAACACCTAAATTCAACTGGCAGTTTAAAACGAGCATACAAAGAATTACGGACTCACAAAAATTGGATAGAAGGGCTCCAAAATCAAGATAAAATATGTAACAGTAGAGACGCCATATTAAATATTGCAACATCTTTTTACAAAGATTTATACAATTGCCCTACAAATACACAGACAAACAATTTAGAAAAACTTACCAATATGGACTATTCAGGAGGAATAGAGCCAATTAAAGAAGCTGAGATACTCTATCATATTAAGAGAATGAAATCAGAGAAAAGTCCAGGCACTGATAAAATAACCAACGAAGCCATCAAGGTAGGTCACCAATTACTTGTAACTCCATTGGTAAAACTTTTCAACTTAATTTTGAACACGATTTCCACCCCTCAGCAATGGTCCGAATCAAATATTATATTGTTGTACAAAAAAGGTAATCCAAAAGATATCTCCAATTACCGCCCAATAAGCTTATTACCATCCCTATACAAACTTTTCTCTTCGATCATTGAAAAAAGGATTAGTCAAGTAGTAGATTCCAAACAACCGATGGAGCAAGCGGGTTTCAGAAAAGGTTTTAGTACTATCGATCATATCCATACCCTTGAACAAATAATAGAGAAATACCAAGAATTTCGAAGACCACTCTACATATGTTTCATCAATTACCAGAAGGCTTTCGATACTCTATCACATGCTTCGATATGGGAAACTCTATTATCTCAAAACGTTGATATAACCTATATCAAAATATTGAAACATATTTACGAAAAATGCCAAAGCAGAGTACAATTGGAGAGCATAGGACCACCTGTAAAAATAAAACGAGGAGTCAGACAGGGTGACCCTCTCTCGCCCAGAATTTTTATAGGAGTTTTGGAACATGTGATCAGCGGACTTGATTGGAATCAAATGGGATTAAATATTAAAGGAAAATACCTGTCACATCTAAGATTCGCTGATGACATCGTCCTTATGTCTGAAAGTAGTAAAAAATTGGAATACATGATATCAACTCTACATGAAGCTAGTAAAACAGTTGGGCTTGAAATAAATCTAAATAAAACAAAAATTATAACAAACAGCATAGTTAATCCTATAAAATTAAACAACATTCATCTTGAGTACGTAGATAGCTACATTTACCTCGGAAAACAAATATCCTTCAAAGCACAAAATAATGACCAAGAAATCACAAGAAGAATTAAAAAAACCTGGAGCAAGTTTTGGAGCTATAAAGAAGTTCTAAAAGGACATTTCTCTGTGAATTTGAAAAGAAAAATAATGAATACATGTCTTCTGCCTTCTTTAACCTATGCATGTCAAACATGGAAATTTACATCTAAAGCCAAACATAAAATTAAAACAACTCAGAGAGCCATGGAAAGAAGCATGTTAAAGATCAGAAAAATGCAGAAAATAAGGCACACAATTATTAGAGAGAAGTCAGAAGTGATCGACGCATTAAACTTCGCTATGAAATTAAAATGGAAATGGGCTGGACATGTATCTAGATTAACTGACGAAAGATGGACGAAACGAGTTACAGAGTGGACAGGTCCGCAAGGCTACAGAAGAGTAGGAAGACCACTTACGAGATGGGCTGACGACTTAACACACACCGCAGGCCGAGACTGGCTAAACATAGCTAAAGATAGAGACACGTGGCATTCTCTGGAGGAGGCCTTTACCTGAGAGGGGTTCTTGCATCTCAACTATATATTTCTAAATTCTAAATTTATTTATTCTGATTTTTATTTGCATTGACTGATATTTATTTTAAATTGAATTATTGAGTGTTATTTTATTTAATTATGAATGTAATGTAAACCTTGACAAATATTTTTGAATTTGAGTTATTAATTATATGCTATATTGACAATTATGAATGTAATATAAATACCTTGACAAATATTTTTTTTTTTTTTTGAATTTGAGTTATTAATAAAATTATTAGCTTTATTGACAATTATGAGTGTAATGTAAATACCTTGACAAATAGATATCATACAGTCAATCAGACAAAAATTATTCATAAATGTGATATTAAAAAAATCAATTATTAATTAATTTTTTTACAACAATAGTTTTTTTAATAATTTGTCATTATATCATAGTTTGTTTATTTTCAGTCTGATAATGTTATTAAATTTTTTCAACAATTTTAATGCAATAATTTTAGTCAAAAATCTGTAATGAAATGACGCAAGAAATAAAAGGCTTTTTTATTTTTATTTTTATTTATATATATATATATATATATATATATATATATATATACACTTTATTGTACACCAAACAAATAAAATAAGCAAGCAACGCTAGCAATAATTTGTAGAAAAAAAGAATGTACAAAAGGTGGCCTTATTGCTTAAGAGCAATCTCTTCCAGGCAACCTTAGGGCAAAGGATATATATTTTTAGGAGAAACAAACTTATTTATTTAAAAAAAAGACAGAAAACCGAACACTTAACTTCTATTTATTACTAATTTTTACAAACACAACAATTATCACGAAATTAACCTTAACCGCGAACGTAATCGAAAATAATGACCGAGAATTACAATTTAAATTAACCAAGCAAACAACGGTTACTTTGAATATAAAAATGATCAACGCACTCGTCATGAAACAACGACCTATCGTTCCGAAAGCTGAGAAGCAAAAGAGCCCTCTGAACGGGTAGGGACTGCTTTTATTGACGTTGTTGCATGACGTTACAAAACGTATTAAAATAATCGATATTATGCTAACAATATATATATATATATATATATATATATATATATATATATATATATATATATATATATATATAATTGTTAGGTCATTGACTTATCACGAAATCTCAAAATCCGCTCAACGTATGAAAACGAAATTTGGCAGAGAAATAGTTTATAGTTAGTAGAGGTCCTCTAAAAACGGATCTTGCGACTAGGACTGCATCAAAAAGGTCTCAAGGCTGTCGAACATTTTTATAAAAGTTCTTCATTTTTGTGCGAGGCACTAAAAAATTGAAAAAAAGTATTTAATGTTTGCTAGCGTTAACACAGTAGTTAATGTGTAGTTAGCACTGTAGCTAGCGCTAATATCCGCCAACCCGCATTGGAGCAGCGTGGTGGATTAAGCTCTGATCCTTTTCCTACATGGGGAAAGAGGCCTATGCCCAGTAGTGGGATATTACAGGCTGAAGCGAGATTTAATACTTTGTAGATGTACACCAACGATACCACGGATTTGACTAAGAGGTCACTAGGACACTAAAGAGGTCTAAGGTTTTTCGAAGATATTTATAAGATACTACATAATTTTACTACAAGCTATAAATTTGGCAGGAAAATAATTAATAGTTAGTAAAAACTCTCTAAGAAAGGATTTTGTGACTAAAATCGCAAAGGGACAACACCACTGTGACCCCCTGTTTTTGTTGCCGTTTTTCAAGAATTTTTTTTGTGAAAAAAAAAAGAGATATTTCAAATTTCTTTTTTTGTTTTGTTCGTTGTTTATTAAAGATACATAACAATTTTTTTTTAAATTTTCACGCCCCATGGTGGCGCTGGGGAAGCTCCCGCGTCAGGTGCAGTTGCTTCTGCAGTGATTCGCGGCACGCAGCAGAACTGTCTTCAAAGTCGATCTGAAAAAAATACCGAGTGTTTTCGTTAATAATATGATATTTTGAAGAGAAGTACATAGGGATTTGAAAAAATATTGATTTTTAAAAAAATGGGACGCTTTTGAAATTTAAAGTCGATTTTCGAGTAAAATTTCTCGTCGAAAAAAGCCTATAATTTATTTATCTATTGAGATATCGAAAAAATCCTATGTACTTCTTTAGATACTCTAGTTTTATTGATGCAGTCCAAATTTGAAGTCGATCGGATAAGAATTGCTCGAGTTCTACTGCGTGCCGTACTCAAAAAAGTGGTTTTGAGAAAAACGCGTTCAAAGTTTGAAGTTCGTTTTTATGCGATAAATTGAAAAAAAAATTTCTTACCTAGTCAGCGATTCCAGCACCATATAGCTGGCCTTCAAGAAGCAAATCACGGTCTCCAGCAACTTTTCTCGAACTTGTAGAGGCTCTCCTTGCCTCTTTTGCAGCATCCGTGAGCGAGCGCTCCGCCTGCTCGATCCGTGCTGCGTCGGTTTCAACGCAGAAATTGAAACAATTTGGGCCGATGGTTACCCCCAACGTCTCCAAAACTTTCATGAGGCTTCTCAGGCCATCGTTGAATAATAATACCGAGATATCAGTGGCAATATCGATGATTTTTTTTCCCCCGGACTGACACTTGGGGGCTATTGCCCAAACCGATTTGTTGAAGCTCTCGTTGTTGTTTTGGGTAAAGCCGCCCAAACAACGCTGCAGCAAATCGTCTCTGCTCAAATTTTCATATACTGGCGTAATTGCCTCCAATACTTCCTTAGGAAGAGGCGGCTTATGGCGATATTCAGAAATATTTCCGCTTGCAATCGCTCGCTGCCACGAACACCATGACTCGGCTCCCTTTGGGCAATCGTCATGTTGTGGCTTACTATCTGTGGATATTTTATGCTTGATAGTTGCCCAAATATCCTTCCTCATTTTTTCAACATCATCGCTGTTTCTCCGAATAGCCAAGCCGTAATATGTGCTCAACTCGTCGATCAATTTTCCAGTGAGCTTTCCTCTGCCAGACAATCCTTTTTGTTTTTTCACGATTTCGCGGAGGCGAGTCCCCATGCGTTTTTGGACATGATCGATGCACTCTTTTTTTTTATCTCGAAACCATTGTATGGATCGCTATTCGATATGCCCAAAAACGTTTTGGAATCGCCGTCACCAATATAATATTTATATTTTATGCCATAGAGCTCTTCAGATCGTTGAAACATTTCGATAGCTGAGTCGACTTCCATTTTTCCGGAGGAGCCGCTATGGTTCGCCTGGCACTCATCGTCGTGGGTACTTTTCCATTCCCAGTACTCCGCGGTGCCTTCTTTTGCTTCCCAATGCTGGCAAGCTTTGCAATATTTCGATTTCACAACAACGTCGATCACTTTTTTAGTGTACCAGCCGATAAGCGATGTTATGCCGAATAGCGAACTAAAACCGCGCTTTCGCCACCATCCATCGCCTGAAACGATAATTCCGTCCTCCATCCCATTTTCCAACGAAATTCTCTTCTCTTCAAGTGCAGCCTTTTTTTTGCTCACTGCGCTCACAGCTTGAGTGGCAATCGAAATCGAATTTACGATTCGATCGTAGAAGGATTGAAATATGGGGCGCGGTAGGTCCATAAATGCACAAAACTTCATCAGGCCATTCAAACCGACGCCAAGAAGACGCATACTGAACACGATCCGACGATTTATTTCGTATGTATTGTCAATCATAGGACACGAATTAATTTGCACTTTTTCACAATGGCCGCAATCGACCTCGATTTTGAATCCGAGTCCGCGCAAACTTTTTTCAGTGAACTTTATATCGTGATCACACACTTTGCACTTCACTAACGTCGATATAATGTTCAATGCATTAAAGAGGTGTACTATACGATAACCAAAATCGTTAGTAACACCGATCTCTAAATCGTCCGACGATTTTAACTTTTTCGCCGACGTGCTCACATTCTCTGCAGAACGATTTTCAGAGCTATAACGGTTCGGAGGTTTTCGATTCGAAATTTTCGATCGAGACTTCGTCGGATAGCTCCGTTTCGTACCCTTTTTCCCCGCGTACACTTTCTCGTTATTCATTTCGATGTTAAAAGAATAATTTTGAGCGTTCGATATTTGTAAACGAAACGATTCGGAGCGTTTAGATGCGAATAGCGTGGTTTCTATTCGTAAACTGTCGCTGTGACGCTATCCCTATACCTGCCTTGACAATTTCTCAACTATTGCCACCTATATCTTATTTCGAAACGAAATTTATGACCATAGTCGGTTTTTGTGAAGGGAGACAAAAGAATACTAGCCGACCGGTTGAGACCCGCACCTGGCTGAGGCGGCGCGGGACCCCGAGCGTCACGGAGCGCTGCACCGCTCCACAAAATATTCAATATCTCCGAAAATAATAAATAAAAATAGTGCTGTGTGGCTACGGCACTAAAGAATTTAGCCACCCCCTCTCTTCCCGTGGGTGTCGTAAGAGGCGACTAAGGGATAACAAGGTTCCACAACCATCTTGGAACTTAAAAAGCCGACCGATGGCGGGATAACCATCCAACTGCTGGCTTTGAAATACACAGGCCGAAGAAGGGCAGCAGCGTCTTCGGTGCGACAAAGCCCGTACTGCGGTCACCAACTCGCCTGCCCAGCGCGGTGACTATGGGCAAAACACATAAGTTCACGTTATTTTTGGCGTAAACTTGTGGAGGCCTATGTCCAGCAGTGGACTGTATAGGCTGTAATGATGATGATGATGACTCCGAAAATAATTATTTTTTCGACCTGCAACCAACGGCATTCGATTCCTAAATGTATTCTAGATTTTTCTAGATGGTTTTCAAAAAATCGATTTTTTGAAGCTGTCACAGTGGTGTTGTCCCTAAGAGGTCTAAAGGCTTTAACAAGTTATTACAAAAGTCCTTCGTTTTTTGTGCTATGAACTTTAAATTTGACAGAGATGTAGACAGAAGCTTTTTCCTTTAAGCAACACTTTAAAGCAGTATCAAACCCAACTGGATATCTTTGAAAATTATGCTTATTCAATGGAGTACATTTTTTTTATTGTGATATACAAAATATTATAAAAAGTCTCTACATTTTCATCAACGTCAACAGAAGACAATGTATGAATCCAGTCAAATTTATTTCATCATTACAGCCTATACAGTCCACTGCTGGACATAGGCCTCCACAAGTTTACGTCAAAAATAACGTGAACTCATGTGTTTTGCCCATAGTCACCACGCTGGGCAGGCGGGTTGGTGACCGCAGTACTGGCTTTGTCGCACCAAAGACGCTGCTGCCCGTCTTCGGCCTGTGTATTTCAAAGCCAGCAGTTGGATGGTTATCCCGCCATCGGTCGGCTTCTTAAGTTCGAAGATGGTTGTGGAACCTTGTTATCCCTTAGTCGCCTCTTACGACACCCATGGGAAGAGAGGGGGTGGCTAAATTCTTTAGTGTCGTAGCCACACATTTATTATATTATTTATAGTTTATTTAAAGGTTAATAAATATAACTTCTTCAGACTCTACGACCCCCAGTAGGAATTCCCCTAGTGTCGGGGGTTCGGAAACACACATAACACACAAAAACGAACACTCAGACCACGACAAACATATATATGGCAAATATAAATATTTGTCATGTGCGGAGATGAAACCCGCGACCGCTAGCGCAACACGCCGACTGCTGCGCCAACTCGTCGTCTGCTGACTCTTAACGTTATCATAATAGCAAGATTGTGTTTTGGTGGTTTCTTTTTTAGAATGGTTGTGATTTGAACTCGATGAAACATAAATGCGTCATGATAAAGAAACAAACACATAATATACCTAAACCTTCACGCTGATTCCATCTATTCCTATCGTAAAAATGTGTTAAAATATGTGTACAGTATTTGACAATGTTTTTGTAATTTTATTATATTCTGGTACCATCAGCGGACAACTTTTCTTTTTCTAGTTTTGAATATTTTTAGATAACTAAGTTTAACTAGTAAGTTTGGTGATTGTAATTTTTTGTGTAATTTTTGTGTAATGTCTTTATTGTTTTGCATGTGGTGTTTACCTTTAATTAGTTATTGCATTTAATTTTGTATTATTTATAATTAATTTTAAGTTATATTAATGTAAATAGCTGTAGGTAAACCTGTTAAATTAAAATTAAAAAATAAAAATAAAAAATAATTGTATAGAAGAAAATGAAATGTATACTATTTTACACAGTATTTGATATTCTCAGTAAAAAATGTTTCGTAGGCTACTTTTCAGAAGTTTCACTTCTGCCGTGTATGAATTGCACACACGTAAAATTAATCGTTGAATCTTCTTGTTTATTTTTAGTCATTGAAACTTTACGATTTGTTGAAAACTGAATTTACGATACCGATGAACATGAACTGTTGCGATCACTATATGAGGCGATTGAAATAATTAAATTCAATAGGTACTACTAACACAGAAATCTACTCTAAACTTTTTATAAAATTTAAGTAATTACGGAACAAGATAATGCACCGATGTTGGTGGACATACTGCCCCCGTTGTCTTAGTAGTCGTATCTCTTGAATACGGAACCCTAAGAACAAGCTGCTTCATTTGTTGTTATTCTAGGAAGAGAGTACGTTATTATCTCCTTCCTACTCACATAATATAGCTAAGTATCTCACGAAGATATATTTACCTTCGAGCTATAAGGTCAATGCTGTTTGTATCATTGTTTTATCGTATTCATTAAAACAGGAAAATCTATGGAATTTCATAAATAATATATATAAAATTAAAACTCTAAACATCCATACAGGTTTAGCAGGTTATTTTACGTCTTTATAATAGTTATATGCTTACACTAGCTGTTCCCCGCGATTTCATCCGCGTTAATATGCGAAAAAACGTACTAAAATATGTTTAAACCATGTTTTGTGCAACTCGGGTGACTTACAAAGAAAGGCAGTGCAACGCGGCGTCGTTGCATTTGATTTTGAATCAACTCCCATAAAAGTAGGAGGTTCTCAATCGCTTGTATTTCTTTTTTTATCTATGTTACCTCAGAACTTTACCTGGGTGGACCGATTGCGATGATTTTTTAATCGCAATGTGATGCGTGCCATATGGTCTCATTCAAATTTGATTGAGATCTGACAAGTAGTTTTCGATTTATAATATTTTCTTTTGTAAAATTACCATTTTTTTACATCTCATTTGCATTGTATTATTACGGAACTCTTCATTAAATTTTAATAACAAACTTCGAAGATTTACGAATATTCTTAAAACTATGTGGTGTCATGGGACACCGGGTAGGAACTGTTATATACGTGTTATGTATGTAATAACCCTTACACTGGTGCCTCGTAAGCACTTTGAATTAGAAGCTTATTAATCTCGAGTCTTCAGGGCTCAGTCTCCAGTCAACATCGGGTGAGACCACTTGCCTTTTCTATTTCCACTGTTTCGAATTAATAAAGTGACTCTTTTACTAAATCAAGTCCAGATTTCCTTTTATTCTTTTTTTAAAAATACTCAAATAGAAAGCCGTATAACAGAACGAAGTTCCTTCGGATAGTACACTAGAAGCAATACAATTTGAAAAAAAATGTTGAATTTAATCGAATTTAATCGAATTAATATTTAATCGAATTGCTGTAAAATGATTATAAATTTAGATTTTTTTTTATTATTTTTACAATTTTAACTATAAAATTTTATTATTTCATGAATTATAAAATTTCACAAAAATAATATTTATCTATGTGTGATTTTACTAGGCAGGGTAGCAATAGTTTTCGCTACCAAGCCTTTAAATTTACAAACATTATTTATGTTTTGAATTACTTTTTTATTATAAATCCTTCCGCTATTTTTACAATTCTTGTTGTAAAACTACACAGTGTGAACTTACTATAAAATATTATTTTAATATTAAAATCCTGCATCGCGCAGACTAGATTTCAATTGAGAACTATAGACAGTTTCTATAGTTTATTCAATGTTACTCCGATTTCCCTTCAAAACACATAAATCTTTCGCTTTTTACTAAAGATTACCATGGAGGAGAACACTCAATCAATCAAAATTTTAGGTAATTGTAGTAATCTCACTGTACTCAATATATGTATGTATGGTATAATTACAACACTGCATATGAAAATTACTCATAAAATTTTCTTTAACTGCTGAGTAAATTTCAAAAAATATTTTGGATTTTATTAATTTCAATTCAAGTGAATCAAGTGGTATAGTTACAAAACTGCATATTAAATTTACTAAGCATTCGTATGATGAATTATTAAATAAAATTAAAAAGTGGTTAGTAAAATGAATAATTGAATTTTCTGCAACCGGTTGGTAAATTCCAAAAAAATATTTTGTAATTTTGTCAAAATAAGTTAAAGTATTGTGTTTCTTTTGCGTTAAAACTTCACACATCACACATTAAACATTTTTGGCAAAATTACCAATGAAATTTTTAGCGGTGTAATAATGCGTATTTACTTGACATTTTGTTACTTGTCGATTTAGTTGAAGTCGTTTGCTTTTTTTTTGATTTGCGAGCAAACAATTAAATATTATATTCTTAATCACGCGACTAAATTAAATTCTATACAAGACAAAGTTTATCTTCATAAAATTGAGTTGTTGATGAAATATTTTTCATTCGTAAAAATTCATATGCCTGGCTAATACTATTGCAATAAAATCATCTTTTTATTTTTTGTGCTGATTATTCATATTCGTTGCAAGTTATTTGAAAATTATGATATCTTCTAAGATGTGCATTGAAATAAAATGATTCCAATAATTTGTTCACTATTTTGTACAAAAATAAAAATTTGTGATGAATAACGTTTTTATTTGGATAAGGATTTCTATCATGTCTATAAAACCAACTTCGCAAACAATGATTATTTTAGATAAAATTTGATTATAATAAATAAGGTTATAATGAGTTAATTTTAAAAGTTATTCATACGTTGTTACGGACTTCTATTAGAACTTTAAATGGCAATCAGCACCGTCATAAATAATTTTTGGGTAATTCAACCGTTTACGCAGCGCACGTAACGGAAGCTCTCTAAAAAGAATATTTTTCCCGTTTTCGTAACCTTTCTTATTAATGCTCAGCTCCTATTGGTCCAAGCATAATGTTATATAGCCTATAAATGGACTATTTAACACAAAAACAGTTTTTCAATTCGAACCAGTAGTTCCTGAGATTCGCGCGTTTAAACATACAAACAAACTTCTCCGCTTTATTATATTAGTGTAGATAAGGGCCGAATTGATTATTTTTAAAGACCTTAAAAAAAATATGTCACGAAAATAGACTTATAATGTAATCTTTTTAATTTTTCAATATAAGAGTCCTTAAACAATAATTGTATTTGCTGCCAAACAAAAAAAAAAGTCACTAATTTTCATCGAGAAGAAAAAAAATTATAAATAAATAAAATACAACGTAGGTAGTCGAATAAAATATTTTCAATAAAATACGGATTATTAAGTATAACTCAAAAATTACTCGTCAGTTATCGATTAAACTTAAGTGAAACCACATAAAAAGCACGAGCTTTGAATTTAAAAAGAAATCATCGAAATCAAAAAATAGTAGTAAGTTATGATGTAACATAAAAAATATAGTCGAATAGAAAACCTCCTCTTTTTTAAGTCGATAAAAAATAGATTTACGAACGTAACTTTATTATGGTGTTGAAATACACATATATATATATATATATATATATTATACATATACATATATATTATATACCCAAAGTCATGGCAGGTCACTGTAAACTCCGTCAATAGGCAGGTCAACTCATGTACTAAAACTCAGTGATATACACGTGTAACTTAATTCCTATCAGTCCATATACAGGTCAAAATAGTATATAGCATGAATAAATATAATATGCAATAAATTTTATAAATTTTACTGCTATGTATTAAAACGTTTGTCGTATTTTTATCTAAAAGGATAGAAATTAACATTGAGTTGGCCTCATTTTTTAGGGGTACCCACATTCGATTCAAAATTAAACCATTTTAGGATTACTCATATGTTGTCTATCAGCTTAGAACATCCAATTTGTTTTCAACTAATTCCATTGATTGAATAGTGTTTAAGTACACATACTTACGTATGTATATGATAACGACTAAACTACCACAATACGTAAAGAGCTACATTTTCTATGTAAATACTTGAAATATGAATTAAGGAGATAATTACGTAATATTATAATAGTAAAAAGAAAATATCGAATATAAGAACACAAAAATGTAGTTTTATTTTCATAGCTTCAGTGAAAACATCAAAATAATATTTAATAGGCTTACTAGTTTAGCTCCAATCCTTTATAATCGGCAGTAAGCGAACAGCATAAAAGATCATTGACAGGCGACGAAACGAAAACAAATTATCGTTATTCCTTTGTTGATAAATTGACAATGACTCACTGGGTTCAAATTATTAATTCAACGCATGTTATCGACTTATAATAAAAACTCCACTTTATTCCGCTGTGTCATACTGAATTTGATTTTAAGGTTATACTTAAAAAATATTAACAAAAATAATTGTCAACGGTCTTAAAAATGTTATAATTTAATTGCATCCTTTAAAATACTATCGAGATCGATAACAAAGATCACCGAGAACAAATGTGGTAAATGGCAATATTATAAGATCATAAATATAATGATAAAATATATATTCAATTTAATATGCTCTCAGTAAGAAACCACCTTTATCGGACAAAAGCCATCGTATGGCGGCGCCGGAAAGTCGACGCCTTTGCTTTTAATTCAAATACTATCCATAACATAAATTTCCACAAAGAAATTCAAAGAAAATCATTTGTTGTGTGTATTTATTATGAGTTATTATTATATTTAAAGCCGAAACGAATAATAATATAAAGATATACTGTATATGATGTAATATCTGTTTGAAATTTAAATTTTTACTTAATTAGATGTTTATTTTATTATACGATACCAATAAAATAGACAGATAAGTAACAACAATTTTAAAATAATCTGTTATAGTCTAAGATCCGAACTTAACACGATCTTAACCTATCTGCTTTATGAATCAAAATTATTTTATTTATTAGCTTTAGTATGTTAAAAAGCCTGGCCAGGCTATATTATATTCGGCGACTGCCATTCAAATCAGACCTTTAGCAGGCAACAAGCGTGCGTTTGATGTAAGATTTATTTATTAAACATTATTATTATCTGCGCCCGCGCTTCATCCACGTGGAATTAAAAAAATATTGTTCCGCTTGCAGAGCTACAAAACAAAAACATTTCTAAAATAAAAGTAGCCTAAGTTACTCCTTATTACATCAGCTATCTGCCAGTGAAAGCCCCGTCAAAATCGGTCCAGCCGTTTCAGAGCTTAACCGGAACGAACAGACAGATAGGCAAAATACTTTTCAGGTTTTTATTGCATTATTTTTCTGCAGTAGAGACAATACTAGTAATTGCAGCCAGATAGAAATAAATACTCGTATAAATTATCAACCAACTATAAATAGGCATATACTAATGTCGATAATTCAAACCTTGCTTAAACTTATAACTTTTAATCAGGCTGTAGTTGTTTTGAAATGAAGTACTGTCTGATTCCTGTGACTTTGGTTAAGTTGAATATCAATGTTATTTAAAGACCTTGTGTTTTTCTCTTGAACTTTATCCTAGACGGTAGTCCTTGACAGGAAATTCAACTAAAATGCTCATGTGCTAATTTTTTCGAACCTAAGAATGTTGGATCTTTCATAAAAATTTAAATACTTAGTGATTTCATAATCTTCACATATGATTTTTACAACGAAAGGTGAGTCTGTATATTCAATCTAGTTTAGTCATTTAAGACAGACAGTTTTTAGCATTTATTATGTGAATACAGGTTCCGATAGCAGCAGAAATAGGTCTCAGACACAGCTTAGATAGAAGACAATTTTTAGATTTATATAACTTCAAAAAGGTGATTTCGACATTTTTAAATTATGGTTAGAAGTATTTATTACATTAATTTACATATAAATTTGTATTATTTGAAGTAATCATCCTTGATATTCCTAATCTTTAACTGGCCTCGAAAGAATGATTTCATGGAAGAGACGTGACGTTAGGAACGGGGCTTTTGCTATAGTTGATTAGTTTAAAGGTTTTTTTCCTAATTTGCAATGAATATTAATCAAATATTATACTTTATATATGCTAGCTATTCCAGCAGTGGACTGCGATAGGCTGAAGTGATGATATAAAGTACAAATAACCATTATATTCTAAAATATACGCGTCTCGTATCGCATCAAGCAGCCATAAATCATATTTTATATTATGTGTACCTTATCTCCTAATCACATATTGAACGTGTAATGTCTCTTAAGCTAAGAACGGGCGTAAATGGACCGTATGATATTCTCACTTTACAAAATTAATGGAGCATTATATTTTCTGTTCAATCTAAGCAAATTTATGTACTCAAGTCTTAAAAATATACTTATGCTACACTAATTCTATGTGCTGTTTTATCCCGGGCTAAGTTTCGACTATAAACTAAAACTAATATTCATATACACAAAATATAATAGTTAATTATTCTTTATTGTTTAACTTTTTTGTTTTAACTTTTTTTTTTGTTTTAAATTATTTGAAAGAAATATAAATTTTTGAGTTGTATCAAAAAAGGGGCAACATTTCACAACTCGTCTGACTTTATTTTCACGCCTGAGCTTTATTTCTCAAATACTTATCTTAGTATGGATATTAACCGTAATCAGGCGGTCAAGGTAGTAAAATTTTATAAAAGTGTGTGTGTGTTTACATACGCACGTAAGAAGTTATACTTCGTCGGCTAGCTAACTTCAGGGTGTCGGTTTTTTGTGACAGTGTGCGCGCGTATCGTAAAAATTAACTCTCATAATTTTTTCCTAACGCGCCACAAGAAGTATAACTTCAATACATTTTTCAGACACGCAATGCACACTTACAGAGTAGAGGGTTTTTTCTTTGCCAGTCTCGAAAATTATCATGCGATACAGCAATCAGTCATTTTGAAATATAAGGATCCTTTTGCTTACAATACACAACTGTCAACCAACCGATTTATTTCAATCGACAATGACACTTATTCACCATATTCTTTTTACTTTTCCGTTCATTTATTTAGCTGACCCCGCAAACGCTGTTTTGGTAAGTTGGTGTAGGGAATAGGAAATGTAGGATATTACCTCCCAGAGGGTAAGGGATAGGACAGTAATAGCTGGGGAAGCCGGGGTCGCATACCTGTATACTATACCACAACTACCGGACAGGTAATGGGGATGAGTATCCCATGACTAATGGCATATAGTCCGGAGTTCCATCTTTCATAATATGTTTCCGTGTTGTAGCTAGTATTCAGAACTATATACTGGTCTACAACTTTGTGGAATCGACCATGTAGTTCCTTGCTCTTCCACACGGCCACGCGACCGGTGATACTCATTACTATAGGCTTACGCCATTTCCCTTTGTCTAAGGACAGCGGAATAAAGCCCGTATGAACTGCAACATCATACTTGTGTATACCAAGAGCGGTCTCATGATATTTATAAAATACTCTCTAAAATTAAACACTTAACGATTGTGGAGTTTTTAACACATGTTCGTGGGATGTATAATCTCATCAGAGAAATCATAGTTAAAACTAAGATCATCCATGTAAAGTAGGTGAGATATTTCTTTACTTCCTGTACAAAGGTGAAAACCCAACCTTAAATCCTCTAATGAAGTGCCTAATAGCTAGACTTCTGGGCTAGACAAAATCACAATAGACTCAAACTGTCACCTTAAAAAATACTTCGCATATCCTTATCGGTTTGCTCGACCCTGGAACATTACCACATCCTGACGACGTACAAAAGTTCTTACTGTAAAGAACACAAAGGTGCATCAATTTTGTATAGCTTCAAAACTTTCATAAGCCATGTATGAGGCACTGAATCCATACGCTTTCTTGTAGTCAATCCAAGCGGCAACCAGATTTTTCTGGTTTTGACATATCTGTTGGTATATATATATGGTCATCTCTAGAGGAGGAAAATATTTTAATACAGCGACTACCAGGCTTACATCCGTTCTGAGTGGTAGCGAAAATATTATTTGTAGTAAAATGTTTTCTAATTTTACGACAAGAAAAGATGTATACTTACAAATGGGGTGTAACCAAGTAATAGAGTGGTAGTTTTTAGGATCAATAGTACATCGAGATTTGTATAACCGAAATGTAGTGGCAGTCATTATAAATTTTGGCAGTGAATTATTGAAGAGGGAAAATTGAAATTGTGATACCACAATGGAGTGCGACCTAAGGAACCACTTAAGCCAAAAGTTATGCAATCCGTTCAGTTCAGGACATTTACAATCCGACTTTGAACGGATTGCATAACTTATATCTTCTGAACTTATCTTTATTTGTTCCATTTGTGGCACCGACTCCGTTCAATCACTTTCAATGTGGTCAATGGAATCCGACCAAATAGTTCGCCAAAAGTTAGTTAACGAGTATCAGGTTTATAAATCACCATTGACCAAATTGTTAGTGCACTGTTCCTAATTCCTGTATACCTTTCATTGGTCACTTTGAAATATGTTTTTTTAATAATATTAAAATCTATGTTTTTTATACTTTTTAATTCGTTTTGCCCATCCACAAAGCTTTTATTACACAAAATCAATGCGATCTGCGCCTGATGTTATATACTCCTAAAACGCCTTGCGTGTAAGCCACGTGATTTTCGGGCGCCCGTTACATGCCTTAAAACATGTTAATATGCCTATTAGGGTTCTGGTCAAACTTATTCGCTTTTCAATCCTGACTTGCCAAGCTGGAGAAGTTTTAGATGGTAAAGTAATTTTATTTAATAGAAATAATAATAATTATTATTATTATTATAAAATTATTTTTAACACAAAAATAAAGCAAAAATAATCTTTTTATTTGAACAATGGAAATTAACATTTAACTAATATTCGTACAAGTAAATTAACATGTTCCAATAGAACGGATAAAGAAAACAATTGAAAATCACATTAGAATAATTTAAATAATTTACAATGACATTGAAAATGTTAATTACATGATGGCGATTGTCATTAATAATATAATACGTTTATATCGTTGTTTAAACATATAGAATCCAGCAATAAGTGATAGGATCGTAAGTTTGTTATTTTCTTTGTCTTTTTTAGTTATTTTAATCTATACTAATACTATAAAGAGGTAAAGTTTATAACTTTGTTCGTATGTAGGGGGTAATCTTCGCAAATACTGATCCGATCATGAAAATTCTTTCACTAACAGAAAGCTACACTATTCAGGAGTGACATAGGCTATATTTTATTGTGATGGAACAAAAAATTCAATAAAAATTTTATATTTATAAAATTCCCGTGTCACAATGTTAGTTACAATATTCCTCCGAAACGGCTCGACAGATTTTCATGAAATTTTGTGTGCATATTAGGTAGGGTTGAGTATTGGCCAAGATCTATTTTTCATATAACTATGTTATAAAGGGAGGAGGGGGGGATTTAATAACATATATTATGCCAAAACAACGTTTGCGGGGTCAGCTAGTGTATTATATAGTTATGACTATATTATACAAAGAAATATTGATGTAAGTATATATGACAGAATACAGTTAATACAATATCTAAAATGAGAAAATACTACTCTATACTCTTTCATAATAGTTATTAAAAATAAAAAATATAAATAAAGAGTCTTTATAGACTGTAGGAAATAGTTACCTATAACCGTGCGTGCCATTCGACAGATGTTTTATGCCTTATTTGAAACATGCAAGTACAGGAAACAGTTTCCACGAATCTATTAAGTTTTTTATGTTACATAGCTTACTGTAACTTTAAATAACGAATTCAGCTCATAGAACATTATAAGTTTCTCACATAATAGTTTGCTTTTAGGGGCTGTTTTTAAATAACTCACAGGTTATTTTCGATTTTTTTTTCAAGTTTTATTTTGCATCTGCTCACGTTCTTTTACTACAAAATATTTTATTATTATTATTATTACAAAAATGCTTAACACGACCTTATTAAGCGTAAGAATTTTAAATTGACATATATAAAGTTGTCTTTTTTTGTATGATGGTAAGCGTTTACCGAAGCCTATAGACAACATCAAGCAACACAAGCATCGCAAGCGGGTTGCCGACTCTACACCCAATCCCCCCCCCCCCCCGGAACTCTGGCCACCTTACCCACACAGGAACATAGCACTTCTTAAAAGCAATATTATTTAGGTGTGATCTGCTGTAAGGTCGAGATCGAGTCGAGCTACTCCAGCTTTTGAGGAAGATATTTCCGTCTGTGCCCTAGCTCAGTTAACGAACTGTCTCAAATTATAAAACACATCATAAATTAATTAAATACAACGTCACGTGAACTTGCATTTTTTTTTTATAAATACATTTACTTCACGATCACAATTTCTCCTGTAAAATCCTACCGCCGGGCATAGGCTTCTTTCTCCGTGTAGAAGAAAGAATGAAGCATCAACTATGCTCCGTTACTGTGGGTTGGCGAACAATTAATTACTGCATTTAAAATTATTATAATTTTTAATGACTTGTAACGAAATCGTACATGCATTATACTCGTATTGTTTGCAAATTGGTGCCGCCGTCGCAACAGTCGTTCCATTAACGTGGATGTATTTTATTTATTTATAGTTTATCGCACAAGACTTTGAATTGTATAAAGGGCTCGCTTAATGCTCAAAGTGTTTTCTAATAGCCAACCTTAGGACATACAAAAGCGGACGTTGTACGAGTACTAACTAAACACAAGAACCTTATCAACTATTCATATTTTAAAAAAATTAAAAATATATTATATTATTTAAAAAATACCTTTTTCACTTTGTTTGGGCGACAATAAGGGTTAACGAGAGAGAGTGAGCTAAAGCGGAGACAGTCGCAAGCACGTAATGCTGCTCGCCATTTGCCTCTTTTTCCATGTAGGCGAAGTGTCAGATCTTAAACCACCACGCTTCTCCCACCATGATATATTATCTACTACGAGTAGCGATCGCACGATCGACGGGTGACTATCACGAGTCTATGATAATAACCGGGACCGACAACTTTCTGTGTTGTCCGTGGCATCACGGAGAGACCCACATATACAGATACTCAGAACGGAAGCAAATATTTGTACCAATTCAAATGTTCATCTCAATCCGAAATCGAGCGCGCAACCGCCTGTGTGTTTATTAGTGCCTATATTGAACACACGCCTCAACACCGTCGTCGAACTCCCATAGAGCAACACGGAGTCGAACTCTAATTAATGTTAATTATTTATTCAGTAAAACCACTTCCTTGCCTTTAAAATATACATATAACCTAGCGATGAGTAAAACTAAATACAAAAAAGAATATTTTATAGTTCATTAATATACTTCCAACTAATTTTATATTCATTAAAATAGCATATCAAAAAGAGTTCACTGTTTGATCTTGGACTCATTTCGATATTATTTTAAAATATGCGCAACTGGTCCGATGGTTTCTGATCCGATAGCGCAGTTGGCAGTGACCCTGCTGTCTGTTAATTTCCGCCTAGAGCCTGAGAGTATTATTTATATTACATATATAAATAATTGTGTTTGCTCACAAACGAAAAAAAACCGACTTCAATTACATCGAAGAGTAATACAACGTAGATCGACGAAAAAATAGTAATACTTTGTTCGTATTCCATATAACGCGACATTATAAAATTGTAGAATTATATAATGTTCTACTGTTATTTCTAACATTTTGTTAGCGATTGTAGGCAGAAATTTCATAAAAGGCCCGTCGTCGATTCGCGCGAAGCGCTGACATCGCTTATTACGGCGGGTTTTTTAGTTGAAGCGGATTTATATTGAATTACGGTTTATGTCTTTTTTATTAAAAATATGTAATGTTCATGTTTTCACACAGCTCCGATGCACGACTGGAGTTTACCCCTTCAGATCAACTGTCTAAATAGGCATAAAAAGGCTTACTAGTCTAAGAAATGTATTATTACTATATCAAATTGTAAATAAATGAATCCAATAACGCCATCTATCGGAACCTAATTGCGTTATTAGAAAACGTCTGAACGCCATCTCTAACAAGGTCATTCGTTCAGTAGATTTTACTGTTCAATTTTTTCATTCCGGGGCCTTAAATGAAAATCGATTCTTAAGGAGAAAACTCCAAAAACAGTCAAGTAAATACGCCATATCAGATATAGCTCAAAAAGTTCGAGTCAAATCTCAATTATATTTAAATGGGACCACATGACAAGCACCACCTATCGATTAAAAAAAGAATCAGTATATAGTAATGAGGTTAATATAACGTTGGTCGACGTTTTTTTTTTTTTTTTTTTTTTTTTTTATTTGTTCAAAATACAAAAAAATACATACTTAAGACTTATACATAAGCCTGCCACGAAAACTCACAAGAGCTTATCCGGACAAGCCGCCGCGTCGCATATCATATTATCATATGATATCTTTATCGTACCGTACCATGTTATAGTCATTTAATTTAAACTAAGGTAATTACCAAAATTTTGTAACTATTAAACGCTTAAAGATTTTAGTAAATGTTCTTTTAGTGATCTTCTATATTTTCGTTTGTCCAGGTATAACTCTTGTAGGTCTTCGGGAAGTTCATTAACAAATGCAGGTATAATAGTGTTTAACATTCTAGCTCCGTAAAAATTCCTAGCATTCGGCACAACAAATTTTTTTGAGTTTTGGATATGTCTTAGGGTATTGGGTCTACATTTTTCGATTAATAAAGATGGATCATTGACTTCATTTAGAATATTGAATTTCACCAAAGTAAATACATCCATGACATTACAATATTTAAAAATATCACTTTCATTCAAGATACGTTCATTTTCAAATTTTGGGATAATGGTTTTTAATAAACGTATCTGTAAAGCATAAATACTATTTAAATGTGTTTTATAGGTCCTACCGTAGCTACTCAGTCCATAACCGATAACAGATTGAGCCAGGGCTAGATACAGTGTTCTACAAATTTTATATGGGAGCTTATGTTTCAATATAAACAATCTACTAAGTAGAGATCTTAATTTAGAGCAGACGAGGTCTATGTGAGGCTTCCAGCTAAATCTATCATCAATAACGATGCCGAGATAAGTATGTTGATTTACTTTTTCTAACAGTGGACATTGACAATTCGAACTAAAACGACTACTATGGAAACATTCATGAGTGTGGGCCATGATAGCAGGGGAGGTGATAGGTACGTTATGGGAAGAATGTATATGTATAAATTTAGTTTTTTGAGCGTTAATCACGAGCCCAACATCATGGGCCCATTTACAAATAAGATTATAGTTGTTTTGCATAATATTTTCAGCTTCAGATACTGATCTATGTGCCGCAATCAAACAAGTGTCGTCGGCAAAATAGCCAAACGTAACGTAACCACGTAAAATAGCCAAGTAAATACCCAGTATTAGCGATAACTGAAAAATTAAAAGCTCAAATATATTTATAACGAATAAACTGCTACTCTCTAGTCTAGTGGAATATTGTAATTTGATCGATAGTGAACGAAGTAATTTCATTAAATTTTGATAGATGGCGTTGTGGCAAAGTATTGAACATGACCACAGTCGTCTTAACATCTTCATGTAAATACGTGTCATCAAAGATTACTCAAAAATTGCTCATTATATCTCAATCATATTTAAAACGGACGACATGACAAGTATTAGCTTTTGATTTATACAAAAAAGATCAAAATCAGTGTACCCAATAAAAAGATATAACGTATAATACAACGTAGGGTGACGAAAAAACCGTCAAGTAAATACGCAATATTAGATATAACTCACAAATCCCTAATCAAATCTCAATTAAATTTGAATGAGACCACGTGATGAATAGTAGCTTTTAATTTATATAAGAAACGTCAAAATCGGTGCACCTACTAAAAAGTTATGAGGTATAATACAACGTAAGGTGACGAAAATAATGGCAAGTAAATACGCGTTATCAAAGATTAATCAAAAAGTAGTTATCAAATCTCGATAAAATTTATATGTGACCACATGATAAACATCAGCTTTTGATTAAAGTAAAAATTATCAAAATCAATACACCTAGTGAAAAGTTATTGCGAATTTTCAAGAGTTTCCCTCGATTTCTCTGGGATCCCATCATCAGATCCTGGTTTCCTTATCATGGTACCAAACTAGGGATATCTCCTTTCCAACAAAAAAAGAATTATCAAAATCGGTACACTCAGTAGAAAGTTATGTGGTATAATACAACGTAGGTCGACGAAAAAAGCGTCAAGTAAAAACGCATTATTAGATATAATTCGAAAAGTAGTTGTTAGATCTCAAATAAATTTAAATGGGACTAATCGGCACACACCACCTTTCGATTAAAACAAAATTTGTCGAAATCGGTCTACCTGGTCAAAAGTTCTGATGTAACATACATAAAAAAAAAAAAAAAAATACAGTCGAATTGAGAACCTCCTCCTTTTTTGGAAGTCGGTTAAAAAGTTATTACAAAAAATGTATATTAGTCGGTTGCGTGCCAAGCAGGCGATTTTGTGTGCATACAACAAATATATATATATATATATATATATATATATATATATATATATATATATATATATATTTGTATATATATAAATATATATATATATAAATATATATATATAAATATAAAAATTTTTAAAAAATTTTTTCAAACCTGAATTTAATACTGACTGAATTGTATATTATATCATCATAATATTTCTACTCTCACGTAAAGGTTCTGTATATAAATATATATATATATATATGTCTGACAATACAAATTTGAGTGGATTGTTTGGCCATTAGTATGATCGATGTGATAAGTGATACGTATGGATGCGTTTTTGCAACAGACGTATTGATATCGAAATGTTTTTAAAACTTAATATTATATAATTTACAAACAATTCATTAAGCCCAAGTGTATATGTATAAATTTGTATACGTATAACTGTAAGCAATAATATGATAGCTTTTGTTACTTAAAAATTTATTTCGTTTTGTTTATACTTTTTTATGAACAGTAATCGGTCCCGTAAATAAATACGTGTGTAGTGATCGTAAATATGACAACATATAATACATATCGAAATGAATCTTTGGTATCATTATTTTGAAAGAAATTTGCAAGACATTGATGTAGTAATAAGTTTATGTTCCCCCATACTAAACTTTGCTATAGTAATTATTTCATGTCGTACTTACTATAATAGTATATAGGAAATCAGAACTATGCAATAAACCTTTATACTATAAAAATTGACTTTTCATATCATATTATTCTGCTATCGATCGATCTAAAAGTTGTTTTTTACTTTAACATTTAGAAATTGAGTAATTTTATTTGGAATTTGAATGCAATTATTCGATTAAGAACATATTTTATACACACTTTGTCATATTAGCTCAATACGCGTGTATCAAACGTATGTTATTGGACATAATTGTCTAGCACTGATCACTATGGAGGCTTTCACTGTGATGATAAAAACCTACTAATAATAATAATACTCGTATAGCTCATGCGGTAATGTGATAATAATAGTGTGTGTTATGTAATACTAGTAAATTATGTAAGTTATCGTTCCTGAGTATAGGTTTATCTTTGAATAGAGGACGGCACTTAAGAAGGCAAGATAAAGTGAAAATGGAGCTTAAATTGATGTCACAAAGGAACCACCATAAAGCTAAGACCTTGGACGATAAACGGAACTTTATTAGGTCAGATTCCCAACAAAAAACGAAACAGTCCTTTTTTTATACCTACACGAAAAGTAAGTATAAATAAAAATGAATTTAGCCGAGAAAGCGTTCTTTCTTATATGATTTATTAATTTCCATATTATATCTTTATCTTTCAAATACAATTCAGCTAACAACAAAAGTATCTACATTTTTAAGTTATAAAAATATCAGTAAAATTACAACTTTTTATATTACAATATATTCAGAAAAACTATCGAATATTTAAAAATACTTTTCACGTAATTAATGCTCTTAGACATAGAATTCTATGCCTTTAGTAACACGTTTGATAAAATATCTTTACCCTTCTACATATATCTACAAGGAAACAGGAACAGTGGCGTAGCTATCATAGGGCCAGGTGGTGCAGTGCACCGGGGCCCCGGAGCTCAGGGGGCCCTCTAACCTCAGCTTTGAAAAAAAAAAAAATAAAATAAAATAAATTAAAAAAAAAATTCTTGTGAGCAGGCTCGAGCCTCGAGTCAAGATTTTTTTAAAAAATCTTGTGAGCAGGCTCGAGCCTCGAGTCAAGTTTTTTTTTATTTTAATCTCATCTGTATAATAAATATTCTATATTGTCATGTGCGTCGTTGTTTATTTATACCCTTTTTCTTCTATTAAACACATGGATATTCTAATAGAGACGGGGTATGGATTTAGCCTACTAGGGATAAGTTCAACTCACTGCTTCCTATTCTTATTCCTATCAATAATTTTAAAGGCCAATACAAGTTCAAACAACGCGGAAAGAGGGGAGGAGGGCCCGATTCTTTCCCTATGCACCAGGGCCCTTGTCCCCCTAGCTACGCCACTGAACAGGAAACCATTTCCTGAAACTATTATTCACCATTAAAGGCAGAAACGTTTAGGATATTACGTAATGCTATACGAACATTAGTATACCACCACCATAATGTACAATGTTGACTATTATTCGAGTGGATTTCACAAAAATAGGTCGCAAGGTATGTTAGTCACCACAGTACACATATTATCCTCTCCACTACCGCCGGCGCCGGTGAGAAAGATTTAAAGAATGGTTTTCTGTCACGAAATCGATGTTGCGAGCTGTGGTCGTAATAAATCTTAATAAATAAATCTAATAAATATCTAATAAATCTTTGTTGACGTAAGAAAACAATATAAATTATCTTTGACGCTTCTTTTGATGAGTAGCTTCATTTCTTTTATGGCGCAAGAAATGAACTACTGATTGTATTAAACCTAGTTTATGAACGATAAAAATAAGAATAAGAGGAATCAAATTATGGCCAGTTTCAATACTCTATCTATCTCTAAATTTGCTTACTAGCGATAGATTTTTGACACAATTTATATGGAGTTAACGTCAAAATTCTATCTCTAGTAAGCAAATTTAGAGATAGATAGAGTATTGAAACTGGCCATTAGAGAATTTAAAGCGTTGATATCAATATACTTAATTTTGAATATCTCTTTTCAAAAAACGTTATATCGTTAAATCTATGTAAATATTTTTAAAGTAGTGTTTTGAATATATGTAAATTATAAATAAAAATGCCTTTCGTCAATAACATAAAATAAGATGGTAATAAGTGTTTGACGCACATGTGACGTGACTGTTGATAATTTAAATGTAAAACATGTCTGACCACAGGTCAATTATACCTAAACCAGTTATATCAATGACTAGCTGTGCCTTCGACTTCGTCCCCCTTTTTGGGTATTTCCATGTTTAACGTGACTCTTTAAACTAGCATAACTATTTTATTTATGAACCGATTAAGTGAAACTTACCACTAATTTAAATCAGATAAGATGTTTCTGAGATTAGCGCGCACAAACGCACAGGCAAACAGACAAAAATTCTAACAATAATTGTTTTGGGCGCTCTTTGCGTTGATAAAAGTCATAATAATATTTTTTCTCATATATCTTCTATGTACAGACAGCGATCTGTTACTTTTTTATTATATGTATTGATTAATATCACCTACCATCAACTGGTTTTAAAATACTTCATCCATACGTTTTAGTACACTAAATAGATTTTTTTGTCAAATCGTAATAATTATTTTGACAAATGGCATTAATTTTACACAAACATTTTTTACGAACGAAAATTGAAACCACGACCGCAATAGCTAGTCGTGATCACTGTGCCTATAGGTAGGCAAACAGATGCTATAATGAATTTATTAGCATTGTATAATGTTTATTTAAATTAACAACAATTCACTAGATCTAAGTGTTCTATTTACAAGGTATTATCATCGACGATTTACTTATCCATTATTTATATCTTATTTATTATTCTATTTATTTCTTGAATTTATTTATATATTCTAGACAAACACGAAATAATTCCCAGTCTAGACTAATTAAATTACATTCGAAATATTCTAATTAGTCTCAAAACGCCTTTTTCTTATACCATCAGGGAAATAGGTCGTTGCGACTGAAATGACAACGATCTTGGGACGCGTTAGACCGAGTTGGAATGTGTCTATTTCCATTGAGACTGTAACGAATTTTAATTAAAAAAACTTATTAATTGACAATTATATTTTGTAATAAAGATGTGCTAAGGTGTAAGTCAACTTTATTTATATTTAACTCAGGTGGCTGATACATTCGAAAGATTTCACTTAAAATGCAAACAATTAAAATCACATAAATTATTTTTAAACTTTTTTATAATATTAATATAAAGAAACGTAGAGGACTAAAGTAAGGTACAGGATCGGAAAATTTATCTCGAGAACCTTACATCTGAGATCCTTATTCCCCTATAAAATGTTGACTTGTACATCAATTAGATTTTATCTTTTGCTTATATTATATGTACCAAATTTTGGTTTCAATGACTTAATAGAAATGTATTTACAATTATTATTTATTAATTGTCATTATATATATAAATACATTTTTTGTTCTTATTATTTGACAAATAAATCATTCATAATTAACCTAAATGTTCATTCATTACAGAAATAAATTAAAATTGCCTTTATTTGAGACACATATGTATTACATACAGATATATTACTATAGACAAACATGAAGAGAAAAAGAAACCTAAAGTTAAATTTAAGTAATATAAGTAGGTATCTGCAAGGCAGTGTATTGACACAATATTTGTGTTTGGTCGCAAACGAAAAAACTACCGACTCCAATTACATGGACCAGTAATATAACGTAGGCAGAGGAAAAAATAGGGGTCAATGAGCATTATTAGAAATAGCTCAAACAATACTCATCAGAGTGCCTAGTGCGAGTTTTGTTTAATCCGTCTCGCAATAACGGGCGTAAACTTTAACTTCATTTTGTATGGGAAATTCGGGATTTCAACCTAGTTCTCGCGTTTACCGCTAGATGATTCTGTATCGATTGTATCGTATACTATTCATTATCGTCTAGGCTGCACTGTTTAAATTCCCATACAAAATAATCTTCACGTATAAACTCGATTCTGTCATGTTTCTGTTAATAAAACTCGCACTAGGCACTCAGATCTTGATCAAATTTAAACGAAACCACACGAAAAGCAAATAATACTTCGTAATGTTTTTTTAATCGCAAGTATCAACTTGCGATTTAAAAAAAAAAAACATTGATTTCGGTACGCCCAGTAAAAAGTTATGAGGTATAATATAACGTGGGTCGATGAAAAAAATAGTCAAGTAAAAACACTATTAGAGGTAACTCAAAAATAACCCGTCAGGTCACAATCAAATTTAAATGAAATCACATGAAAAACACCATATTTCGATTAAAAAAATAACTATCGAAATCGATGCACCCATTAAGTAGAACACACATAAAAATACAGTCGAATTAATAACCTCCTGCTTCTTTGAAGTCAATTAAAAATTAAGACTAGGTACTGCAGATGCTGATCTGTTGAAACAAAGGGCAGGGTATTATGACCATTAAATATACGATTTTCAATGTGACAACTGCCCTTAGGCCTTCTTGAAGGAACTATAGTGTATAGAATACTATAATATAAAATATATCCATATAGTTACATTAGGTAAAGTATGTATTTTTTTTTAACTAATTAACGTTTCGTTTTTCGGTATCATTCATATGACCTCGACAAATTAACAAACGTATAAGAATATAAATGTATTAAATAAATTATCTTAAAATATTAAGACCAACATATTTAATTATAAATTAAAACTTATTAGAATGAAAAAAATTGTTTATTTTAAATATTAAAATAAACAAGGTTACTAAAATAATTAATCAACGTTTCCATCTTTTTAATTTTTTTCAATAGATTCGTTTTTAAAGAAATCTGCAAATTCCTTGTGTAGTCAAATTAGAAGTTATTCCAATGATTACTTAATATTAGTCACTACCTTAATTTTAAAATTCTCTTTTTTATTATTATTATTACTTATATCTTTCGGAACCCACGTTAATAAGACACTCACACTCTACTTCAATCAAATCTTCATTTCTGAACCCTTTGACTTCAAAACTAATAGAATAAACTTTTATTTTAATTTATATAGTAAAATATTTATTAATTTATATACATATCAACTTAGAAAAATATATTTCAGGCATCTTTATTTAATTGATTTTAAGTTTAATAAAATACGGAATAATAACTTTGTATAATAAGGGTTTTTTTGTTTAAATGAATTAACTTGTACAAGTTAATTCATTTAAACAAAAAATACATTTTAGTATCATCACGTACTGCGAATGAAATAATTAGGGTTTTATTAAATAAATGGGGCAACGTCTAATAAATCAATGAACGCCGGCGGCATGCATGAAAAAGGATGACTCGTTGTAGCGTTACGATTATTGTCCCGTTACGCTCAGTAATAGTATATGGAATATAGATATATACTTGCGCCGCATTTATCTATGTTCCACTCGATTGGCCTATGTATCCGAGGAGTTGTTTTGTTGTGACGTTGTCATGTTAAACTATCGTCCGTAAACCAACTTTACAGATAACCAATTTTTATACTATACAATACTAACAATTTACTCTTCCAGTCGAAAAATTTAGTTTATATAAGCATATTTGTCCGTTGGTAGGTAAAAATAGATTAATAAAAATAATTTGGTAGCCATTTACAAAAAAGGTTTTCGTTTATTGATAATTATATTTTATCTACTTATTTAATTACGTTTGTTAAGTGGTATTTAAGGCTATTAATTTTTTATGATTTTATTTTATACCCATTATTTTGTGACTGAATGAATACATTTCAGTTATATAGCATAATAAAAATTACAGGTAAGGCAAGTAGTAAAGCTATCGATAAGCATCAAAGTAGGAAGGATCATAATATTTGCAATATGAGTATTTCATATTGTGTTATTAAACATTTACGGCTTTTTTCTTATCGATTTACGGCAAATCAGATAGATGAATTGCTGGTAATTTCAACGACAAAAGTAACTTAAAAATTGCTTCTTACTTATATATTCCAAAATTTTGCTTGCGCAATCCCTTCTTTTACCCATTCTCGACTATGCAGATGTGTGCTATTTAGATGTGACACAGGAGCTACTTGGTAAATTGGAGCGTCTACAAAATCTTGCTATACGCTTTATTTTTGGTTTACGCAAATATGATCGTATCTCCCACTTTCGTACTAAACTTAAGTGGCTCCCTATCCACCTTCGCCGTGATATGCACATCCTTTCTTTCCTTTATAACATACTCCATGATCAAAAATCTCCTCCTTACCTTCGATCCCGTTTCAAATTGCTTCCTACCCCCACCCGCTCTAGACGTTCTTGCATAACAACAATGCTTGAAGTTCCTAGGCATAACACCAACTTCCGATTAAATTCATTTTCCGTATACGCCGCTAAACTTTGGAATAATCTCCCAAAATTCATCCAAGAAAGCTCATCGTTGTCCACTTTTAAAAACAATCTTAAGAACTATCTGCTTTCCAAAATCACTACAGATGTATGAGATGTATATATGTATTATATTTATGTTTTATGTATATATGTATGTAGATGTATGTATGTATATATGTATGTATGTATGTATGTATGTATGAATTTAGATGTATCTGTGTATGTTTATATATGTTTATGTATGTGTGGTGTATGCATTTTATATGTTTTATTATTATTATTATTATTACTCTATTCCTGCACTACTTTGCCCCGCGTTTCACATTATAACTCACTGCCATGGGTTGACTGGAAGAGATCTCTTTTAGAGATAAGTTCGCCCTTGCCAACTTCCTTTATTATTATGACTATTGTAAAATTTACTTAGTGCAATAAAGAATATATATATAATATATATATTCCAGTAACTATTAAGCTATAAATATGTATACACCTACGTGTATATAACTTTTTATATTTTGGTAACATTTAAAAGAAAAATTGTTCATTTAGATTTTTCTTTTGTAATTATATCCCCCATGTTACAGTAGGTATGATTATCAAAACGCGCAGTTTCATCCGCGTTCAGGTATTTGATTACTGAAAAGTAGTAGTTACTGCAAAATCCATAAAATTTTCGTAAAATTAGTTTTTACATTATAATGCAATCATCACTTTACAGCATAGAATGACGGCGCAAAAAATTACAAAATATACATTAGGTCAATAAGCACAGACTTTTAATCTATATATAAATACGTGAAGCAAAAATTTTGTACTCCTTTTTACGAAAATTGCGTTTATGCAGGAGTATGAAATTCTGCACACTGATAGTTTATATTAGAGAATGAGTGCAGAATGCTAATATATATATATATATATATATATATATATACATTAACTATGCATAAAAATATATTAAATCAATAAAAAAAAAACATTACACACACTACCATGTATTTGACACAACACGCATATTATACTCTTTTGTTGATTGTCAAAGTCTGTAGTCAAATTGAATTTTTTTAAAAAGGTTCTTTATTTTCGTAATTTTTTGGTTATGGTCGAATATGGACCTCTGAGACCACTAATAATATTAAATGCTTATAAGTAGGTAAGTATTTCATTCTTCTACAAATCGTCACGTAATCAATCCACGCTAGTAAAATAGGTATGAAATTAAAATTTGAAAGAAAAATATTCGTTACTCGAAAACAAATAGCAGTTGTAAAAGAAAAAGGTTAGATAGAACTTTAAAAACAAACAGAAATTAATGAAATCAAGATACGTTATGAAATCAAGCGTAAAGTTAATGATATTATATTCGAAAAAATTATTACTTACGTATGCTATATATCACGCAGATACAAAACAGGAATAGAGATTTAAATTTAACATAATTATGAAATGTTTCTTATCAAATGTATCTTCTCTTCAAATTTAAAATAAACCTTACGAAGCAGATCATCAACTACATGTAGCATAAATAAAGACAAAAAGAATAAAAATAAAAAAGAGATAATTCTTAAGTTTTCTAAAACCATTTTAAAACATAGGCGAAAAATGTGACATAACTAGAAAAAGAACTATTACCCTATTAAGGAAACAATTCGAGTTTAACCCGTAGTGAAATTTTTTTATTAAGTTCCGTTATGAGTAAAATATCTCGCAACATTTTCCATCAATTTTATGCACAAGATGAGGTTAGAACATATCTTGTAAAACAAAAATGAGTCGACCCAACCCATCATCCCATGTTTAATCCGTAGCTTTTCGTTTACGATCCACTTTCTTTACAATGAAGCTCTATTTATTAATAATTATATACATGTAATAACAAAATCTTTACACATTTTAATATCAAATTCCTTTAAATGAAAATATGCTATAACAGTATAATCAGGCGTGTTAGCTTAGTTATATGTATATGTAATCAGCTAAGTGAAGCAGCTAAATGAAAGTGAACCCAATATATGTCACATGTGAACTGTGTTTAGAAACTTTCTTGATTTAACCTTTTTGTAGGGAATGAGTAAAAACTCCTATAGTCTGTAAAAGTACCTACATACCTACTTCTTGTATCATTGCCTAAAAGTAGGTATATATAACATCACAAAGTGACATTTTAAGGGTTTTCCCACAAAAATTGTAAAATCATATATCACTGTTAAAGAATAATGTATAAGTCTATCTATTCATCTGTTATAGTAGTTTTACCCTAAATGTATAAAAAAATGAATCTATAGCGTGATTTTTTTTACAATAACGTATTAATGACTTTCCTCCTGCAATAGGAATGTATGTCAGAATATCGTATTGAACTATTATGCAAAATTCGTTGTCGAGATAAAATTGTACATGTGGTAAGTACGTAGGTTCTACTAAAATTTGTCCTCGATACCAATTTTATTACACGATCGATTTAAGAGCCTACTTATTTTCAATTTATACCGTGTGTCGACTCTAAATAGATTTTAGCTTCAGCCTAAAATAAAATTGTAAGTCACTTTTACCTTTTTTCTTTCTCTAGTTTTTCTTTTATATACAATTTTTGGAAATATTTCTACTTAAGTGGTAGGATAGACGAAAATATCTTGCTTATGAACCGATTTTGATAATTCTTTTTTGTTGGAAAAGAGATATTCCAAGTGTGGTGCCATGATAAGGAAACCAGGATCTGATGATGGGATCCCAGAGAAATCGAGGGAAACCCTCGAAAATCGTAGTGACGATTAGTGCGTTTTTTAATTTTTTTCGTCTACTTACGTTGTATTACTTGTCGATGTAATTGAAGTCGGCTTTTTACACACACACGTCGGCTTTTGACACAATTATTTTGTACTATAAATAAATAATAAGTAAAAGTAGCTTATTTCAGACTGCACATCCACAAGAGCTATTTGACAGAGAGGTATTGAGGACAGGACGTAATTGTTAGTAAACGTCGACCAAGAATAGATTTTGCCACAGGGCCGTGGAAAAGTCCTTAGTTTTTATACTACAATATTGAAAATCGTCACATAGGGCATTTGATAGTGAGGCGTTTATTTTATTTTATTTTATCATGGAACGTCGCTGAAACAACGATCTACGTAAGATTGCTTGTGTTGGCTGAATGAGGATAGCGGAAAACCTGCACTGCAATAGGCTGAACTGACTGATGAAACACTAAGAACAAAATAGCCATTTATACAAAAATAAGGAGTGAAGATATTATTAGGATAAAAACATACTTTTATAAATTTTTTGACCTCATATTTTATAATGGAGAAAATGTCGATTTTGGCGCGAAAACGACTACTGAGAGGGCTGGCTTATGATAAAAGTGGCAAATTACCAGCTCGCTAGCGTTTTTTAGCGTTTTTGCTCCACAAACCCGCATTGGAACAGCGTGATCGATTAAGCTCTGATCATTCTCCTACATGAGGTAAAAGGCCTATGCCCAGCAGTGGGATATTACATGCTAAAACTTAGTGTTTTGGATTTCAAAAATTTACGTTATTACAAATTTACCTCGTTTGAAGTCTCCTCGCTCTCTGGAATCAATACCTAATCCAGAATAAGACGATTAATTATTCTATATCAGTTTTACAGTCAGTTACGAACGAACTTATCTCATATTAAAAAAAATCCTGTTACAGAGTTTATTTATTAAAGAAAGCTATAACACAATACTCTTTGCTATGGCTCTCGAACACTGCCAAATGATACGTCCAAACTATGAGAATAATAGGTTTATAACCGTTAAGTCTGAGATCATGGAAGATCATGGGATTCGAGACGATCTTCAGTCTAGAAACGATAGAGCAAAACTAACTCGCCACTATAATGAATATATCGCAAGAGTCAGTTTATATGAGGTTTGTATGAAAATAATACTTTATCTCTTCAACAAAAAACACAACATTCCAAAAAATGTGAAAAATGAACAGTTTTAAGTATTATTATTATTTATATTTTACTTTATTTATTTCGACGTTGTTGTATCTAATTTTAAGAAAATAAAAAGAGCAGATTTTTTATTTTTAAATCCTCAATGTTATTCTGTACTTAAATTAAGGGCTAATAAAATAATACTGTAATAAAAATAAGATTAACACTCCTACATCGGTGACATAGTGTACGCATGATATACGGTTACGCCAATTTAGTCACACCCAAGCTAATTACAGATAACACACCTATCAAATTTTCACTGATTGAATACTCACTTTCGTTGTCTTTTTGATTAATTTTCGTCTAAGAATACGTTATTTTAATGGCAGTCTGAAAACAGTAGTTAAGTCCTAAGCGGTGATGTTATAATAACAGTAAAGTATTAAAATTAAGTAACATAATCTGAACTGCAAAATTATTAATGATGTAAACTCAACTTATTTATATAATAAAGAAAAAAAAATGATCGAGTATATATCAAACAAAACCCTCATTTAATTTTTTAAACATTGTCTATACTTTAAAGTCCGTAAACATAACTTAATTCAAAGGAGCTAATAAAAATGTACAGACATAAATAATTACACTTTGGATAGTCAGCAAATGTTTTTACTATCAATATTCTTTAAGTACCGGTGTATATTATTAGTTCGTTCGCCCATAAGCAAGAATTAATGATACGAAACTACCTCGCTACGTTTACGTCAAGAACTCATTTTCCGAACTGTTTACAGTACTCGTCTTTCAAGATGGCTCAAGTGTGCTATAAATCACGAAATTTACTACCTCTTACAATGATCATTGAAAATGTTTATTTTATCATTGTCTGTGTCTCTCGTTGATGAGAGGAACGTTTCGTCGAGAATGCGATGGATTTGGCACACAGCGGACGAACTACCACGTGATTCCGAGCTGACTAATTAACTGTGACTATAAATAGATGTAATTATTATACATGAACATGACAACTAATATAAACTACATGGACCTATTTGATAAACTGATAATTTATAATTGTTTAGTTTAGTTTGATTGGTTAAGCTTGCTTTGTATATAGTTACATATATTTTGCAAAGATGGTAAATTTTGTGAATATTTAATAGTTACATGTAAAATATGTGAGATAACAGTATATTTTTAAATTCTTTAAAAAGTAATATTCATTCATTTCATTTATAAGCACTGAAAGTACGAAGATATACAAAAGAACGTATGTGCATGAGTTGTAAATCTTTAAACACACTTAGATCTTAATACAGATTTTTAAAAAATAATAATAAACAAAGTTGATTTCTATAACGATACTGTTAATAATTATAAGCTAAATCATCAACAATAATAACCAACTAATCTCGGTAAACTGAAGTCAATAAAGCGAAGTACGACCAAGAAGAGCTTAATAGTAATATGAGACATTCAATAAACAACGAATAACAATGTAAATAATGGTATAAAATATGAAATGTTAGTTGGCGCCATTTCAGCTATTATTTTTCTGTCTATTATGAAACTATTTATCGAGTAAGTTGCACTTCTATTTCTATAACAAAACAAGTAGTCTTTTCACAGGAAGCATAAATTTGTGATATAAATTTACAGGCTAAACAATAAATCTGTGCCTCCAGTACAAGTCAAAAATCACATAAGAAAGAAAAATAAAATTTTACAGGAGAGCAAATACAAGATTTTAAAAAATCTTGTTCGTGAACTAAGTCGGCTAGGTTCAATTCCGTACTTCAGTACTCCAGTTTTTTCTTTTGTAGAGTGAAACATCGTCTTTTCATATACATTGAAGTTTTTTTGGTAAATAGTTAATTTTACAAATAATTTACGGAAATAAATATTTAAGAATGTTCCTTAAACTCACTAACTTACTAAAACTCACTAAATGTATAAATCGACTTATATAAATAATGTTGGGATGATCCAACAAAGGGAGGAGTAGATGATGTGCTTTGTAATTAAATTATTTTCTAAAATCTTTGTACGTTTCTTAAAAAACATAAAAGAAAAATAAATACTTTACTGTTGTGTACGTTTTGAAGTTAAGGTCGGAAAATCCAAATGCAGTCATTTTAGACGGTTTCCAAGCTCTGTAACATCAAATATCTTAATAAATTTGTACAAATTAAAGTGTAATGTGAAAACTGGGCTACCACCGCTAAATTTACATGAACTTTATTTATTTAAGCTCGTATCTTGCTCGGAGATGAAATAAAACTTTACAAGAATGCAAATTTCATGTTTGAGAAGAAAATACTCGGTGTATTTCGTTGCCACCATTGAAAACTGTAAGGGAATGAACTTTTAGCTTTTTACTACTAATTGATACAAGCTTTCGTTTTAGACACAGTACAGTACACATATGTAAAATGCGATTTATTTACCTAGCAGAAATTATCATTAAATCCTTTACAATTGAAGTCTCAGCTCTGTACCACTGACTGTTGTAAGCTGCATCAGCTACTTTCGTACCCAAAACAAAGAAATAATCGGTGTAAATTATTTATTACTTATATTTTATATTTTACTGTTGTTTGCAAAAAATATAGTAATTTACTCACGAAAAAATAATCATATCTCCATAATAACATAGAAAATATATCTGAATAAGACTCATCATAAAAAATTGTAAGAAAGGCACTACCAGTGTCAAATCTTACATAGTCTGAAAATTGTTATAAATTTTTAACAGAATTTTTAGAGAATATAAAAAATTTTGGAGACTGTGCAATATCAGGATATTTTAATTTTATGCAGTATTCATTATCAGAAACTTGTTTGTTTTATTTCAAGTTTGACAGCCGCTCCGAAAGTACTATTCTGAAAAGAATATAATTTTCCACTTATCAGTTACTGGCTAAACTGAAATATTTATAACCTATAAATATTTACCGTGGTATTAAAAGCAGTAAGGCATATATATGTACATGTACTTGTTACGACGTTAAACAGAGTTGATTCTGAATAAACAAATTCCATTAGATCTACACACCTGAAATACAAGAATCAGTATGTATATCACTTCACAAAGTAAGACTTTGTTTATTATTCACAATCCGAATATAAATAGACTATGTATCACTATATTCTCGCAATTTGAAATTCTCACTTGAATTCAAATACAATATTAAGTTAAATTTCTTACGCTGACAATTTCTCGTGTCGAGCAATAACGTTTATCAACTTTCCGTTTATGTTCTCATCTTTTAGCTGAATACTTAAAGTGTTATCAACGGGATTTAATTTTTCCAAATCATTGTGAAGTACACGAAATTGAATAATTATAAAGGTAGAACAGGTGTAACACACGAATCCCGGAATCAAAACGGTAAAAGGTGCTACTACCGCTAAAATATACATATATTATATATTAGTAACATTACTTACAAAAACCTAAAGTATAAAAACGAATTTTCAAATTTATTTAAGTCTCACTTTGACCTACCTGATCATATTTCAAAAATATAAGCAATGTTAAATCATTCGTATCAAATGGAAATGCAAGCAGAAACGGTAGTATAAGATTTAATTTGCCTGTGTTATAGTAATCCTTAACGATAGTTACTAGAGGGATAACTTCAAATGAAATTACTCCAATAGTTATGAGTATACCTAAACCATGTATAGCAAATATTTAAAAATTTAAGGTAAAGCTTTAGATTAGGAAAAACCGAATTTCGGGACCGTGGTAGGAAGGGGGAGAAGGATGGGGAACGCTACCCCTGGTACCACTGCCACACTTCGAAACCCCGTGGTTACGGAGATATCCATAGTTAAAGTTTTGAGGTTAGAAGAAGAATTTCGCAGCTTTCACACGTTATTTTCAAATTTCACACGCATTTTTTTCACATTTCACGCGCTATTTTCACATTTCAAACGTTATTTTCACGTTTCATAAGTTATTTTCAAAATAAAAACGATCTCGACTTCAAGATCAACAAACAATACAACTTACGTTACTCATGCTCCGTTCCGTAGTTTTCACATGTTATTTTCACATTTCGCACATGAATTTAACATTTCGTACGTTAATTTAACGTTTTCACACGGTTTTTCAACAAACGATACAACTAATCTTTAACAACTGAGAAATAGATGTTTTAATAAAAAATGACAGGCCACTTATCGTTTCGCTCCAAAACAATGTAAACATAAATTCATTGTTTTTGTTTAAATAACTGTAAAGGCAAAAATTCAGGCAAGGCCGCTTATAGACATAGTTTTGTTACTAAAAAAAATAACCCTAACCTATCTAATTTAAAAATTACACTGTTTATCGACAAAATATTATAAAAGTAAATAAAAATAAAAACAATTTAACTAAAAAACATAACATGAAACAAGGTTGTATGGTCTTAGAACTTTGCCTTTACAGTTATTTAAAGAAAAACAATGAATTTTACGCTTACATTGCTTTGGAGCGAAACGATAAGTGGCGCGCCATTTTTTTTAAAGCATCTATATCTCAGTCATTAAACATCAGTTGTATTGTTTGTTAAAAAACCGTGTGAAAACAATAACTTAACGTCTGAAATGTTAATATCAAGTGCGAAATGTGAATATAACATCTGAAAGCTACGGAACTAAGCATGGCTACCGCAAGTTGTATCGTTTGTTGATCTTGGAGTCAAGATCGTTTTTACGTACTCCTGTTCGAAAATAACTTATAAAGTTGCGAAACGGCGCATGGGTGGCACTCCCCATAGCGCCGGAGCTAAGGTGAACGCAGACGCGGAGCTCAAAGGTATTATAATAGCTTTAAATTCTTCCTCTAATCTCTAAACTTTAACCATGGATATCTCCATAACCATAGGGTTTCGAAGTGTGGCAGTTTTACCTTGTATAGCTTCCCCTACACCCTCAGCCCTCCACCCCCAAAAAACCCATAATTCTGTTTTTCCTAGTCTAAAGCTTAGCCCTTACGTCTTCTATTAATTGATATACATGCCGACCAAACTTAATAAAATAAAACGATTGGATGTAAATCAAGAGGCATAAAATAACGCATGTCGCTACATTGGTGAGTTGAACGAAACATTTTCCTGGTGATGTGTTTTGCAAAAACCATGTCAACTAACAGAGTTCTGTTACGAATACCAGAGAAATGCTAATCACGGACCATAACTGCAAGCGTTTCCAAAAGCTTCTGTTACAAAAAAGATCATCGACTTGAAATCCGATGATCTTTAAATACCACTGCACTTTTCCAACTGCATTATTGGATAAAATTATTTCAAAATTTTCTTGAGTACCCATAACCCGTCCTTACGACTTAGTGGTATTTTAAGTAATACATATATTTTTGTACAAGTAGTACTAATTACTACACAAAATAATTAAAACCACTTAAAATAATAAACCGTAATTTCTGATTCAAAAGAACGATGTTTGGTTGGAATGACATGTAATTAAACCTATTTATTGTAATTGACTAATAATTAGGTTTAAGTATGTGATATATTATAGTTATCTGTAATTATACTTTTTTACAAAATGGTATTAATTAACGAAAAATAATAATAAAAAACTATTTAAAGAAATTAGATCGTTACAAAGCTTTAAATAGTGTATTGTGGTTTTGAAATCGTCCATAAAAGTGAAAAAAAAAACTGTAAACTTTATTTAAGTGTTCATTTCAATAAACAATGATCATAGTTACACCCCACTACTGGAGGTAGGATAAGGATTGGAGCATAAACTATCACGATGATCCACTACGGGTCGGCGGATAATATATCCTCAACTATGGGTAACGATCGCTATCAAGTGTATACGATAACAACCAGGACCGAAAGCTTAACATGCTCTCAATGGAAAATATTTTTCTCAAATTAGTTTAGTAACAGCAATAATCTTGTATCACTTTTGATTTAAAAAAATCATAGAAGAGTAATCGTATATATAAGTATCTGAAGATTTTATTACCATATTCTACGGAATCACCTTTTAAAGGAATGAAGTCACCCTCGTGACGTCACACAAAACTTCAACCTTCTTTAAATTAATTTATAAATAGTTATAATTATATGACTGACGGGTGAAATTTATTTTTCTCCACACACAAGCACAATTTATCTATTTATTTATTAATACTTTACTGCACAATACATTAAAAAATTGTACAAAAGGCGAGCTTAATACTAAAAGCATTCTCTACCAGCCAACCTTAGGACGAACAGGAGACGTTTGTAGGTGTGCAAAATTGAGTATTAGTAAAATTGACATTAACAAAAAAAGGGAGGTAAAACAAGGTAATGTCAGTGGCAATCGTTATAATATATACACGAGCAAATAATTCATATACTTTCACCATTAAGAGAAGAATCAGAGCTTAATCCACAACGCTGCTCCAATGCAAACATAGGTACTATACAAAACTATACAATAAATGTTCGTATAAAATAAATATATGTGTTAGGTTAATTATTTTTAAAACGTGACCCAAATTAAAGCGAGAACATTTAAATCGAGTCGTGTTTAACAAAAATTGCAATAAAAAGGTTAATAACGTTTAGAGTAATCCAATAAATCGTCTTGCTAAATATCAGTTTAAGAGCCAGTATGTTATTTTCATATATTAGCTAACAACGTCTGAACAAGCAGTCCACGAAGAAATTCTTATAGTGAGTGATTTAGTATGGATATTATTTAATTCTATTATCTTTATTTCTATTTAAATCATCGAAAAACATGTACAACTTAAACTTTTTTCTCATAATCTAATTCCTGTATATGAACTACACCATTTCGTATTAAACACGACATATGTGAATTACGATAAATAAATAAACCGCTATAAGGGTGGCATTATTACTTCAATATGTTGGCCTAATTTATCTTTCATAACTTTAAACGTGAAAATTTGTTTTTCATTCCACCACATGCGTATTATATGAAAAAAAAAATTTTTTTTGGGGTAAAAAACAAATATCGAGAGAGTATGAATTAGTGGGCCGACAATTAGTTAATTCGTAATAAAAACAATTAAAATCTCTAATATCAAATGTATAACTTTCCAATTGAGAAGTTGTAAAATCCTTAAAATAGGTCTAAATACTTCTTTCCGGTTTCTTATTACTGTAACTATTTATAAATAAAAAATGTATGTTTAATTACTCATAAAACACCCACAACGCGTCATCAGTATAGAAGGAAATGACTGTGTAAGTTCCTATAGCAAAAAAATAGTAGGTATAATTATATTTAACGTATTCAAACAACATCATTATTTATATGAAAAAATTGTTATTTTGAACTTATACAATTAACAATTATAGAAATGTGAGTAAAATACTTCCCAAGCGTTTAACTCGCATCTTTGTTGCGTTTATATAAACAACTAGCTGACCCGGCGAACTTCGTATCGCCTAACACAAACTTTATCGTATGTTATTAAAGTTCAAATTGACTTTTAAGTATTATCACAAATATTTTGTATGGGTGTATAGAAAAGTGTTGTTTTTAGACTTTTTCAGGAAATTTAAATTTTTTTTTTCTTTTTTAGAATTTTTCTCTCCGTAAGAACCATCCTCGTACTTCAAGGAATATTTTAAAAAAAGAATTAGCAAAATCGGTCTAACCGTTCTCGAGTTTTGCGCTTAGCAACACATTCAGCGACTCATTTTTATATTATAGATTACTCTTGTTTTAAATTAAGTACATTGAATCTTTGATATTTTTTCACCTGCCTCGATCGATGATATATGACGTACTCGAAAAGTGATTCATTCAAACCTCAATTTAGAAATATAGTATATAATTCTATATATACTATAGTATATATAGTATACTGTATTTACTATATATACTGTAGTTTATATACTATAGCATATACTTTTATATCTCATGATATTTTATAATCTGATTTAAAGAGACGCGCAGTAGCAGTTATTTTTCAACCATTTTGTAGTGTAATATTTAATGCACTTACCTCAATATTATTTTCTATTCGACCGGTAGACATACTAATGCCTTCACAACAAACTTTTAACAACATTAAGAGCAGATATAGTAGAACATGCGAATTATTAACCCTCTTTTTGTTTACAGATAACTCGAGCCCTCGATAAATATAAGTTTTAATAAGTATTAATAAATATTAGGAATATATGCGCATCTGTAACGGAAATGACTCATAAAACAGACATATATTGGAGATGAATACTGGAGCATATCGAGTGTTAATAAATATTAAACAATAACTTCCTAACCATTAATATTTGTTTTATTCGCTTTTGTAACATATATAATTAAGAATTTGGGTATTTTTCAACGTTATTTTAAATTATTATTCTAAGGTTAGAAAAGCGAACTTATATTTCTTTATTATATTTATATTGGGTTTATTAGTTCTATTTGTATTTATTTTCTTTTGTGGGTCATAAATCTTTGGTAGCATTTTATGACAATCATCTTATTACGAATTTATTGCCAAAGAATCTAGTCATGGGACTATAATATAAATAGTTAAGTACCTAGTCAATGAATTCTTTGTCGTAATTATATTCATTACTCTTAAAACTTTATTTCGTAATACATAAAAGTATATTTGAGTCAAACTTTTCAAGAAAAACAAATGACAAATGTACACTTTCTAAAATTAGCGAATGTCTCTTTAAGCGTATGAAAATAGCATTTACGCTTAAAAACATTTCGGCTCGGTTTCTTTGTTCTAAAATCTTGGTCAACTGTTTGTTTGTTATAAAAAGTTGTTACATTTTAATTGGGTAATGGTAACAATAATATTTTAAATGGAAGAATGTTTTATTTCTTTTAACCCGACAAACACAATTTATTAATTGAATATAAAGCTTGTACAAATAAATGTTATTGGCATTGAGTAACGTTATGTATCTTTTTACTCTCTCGTTACAATAGTTATAAAGTTCGCTTTAAACACTTTTGCAACATTTATTTCTCCCAACAAACAATAGATATAATATAATATAGTATGTTCCTTCCAAAGAATGTTAATTGCAATTCCCCAAGCAATTTGTATTATACTCGTACAGTAGCCACGATCATACATATGGAATATATTTGTGACAAAACACAGGGTATTTTATTTTATTTTCATGTTTTTTCTTTTGCAAATATAAACAAATAATAAATATATATCTATACAATATACACACGGTCGTCTGTTCCTAAAATAAGCATTAAATGATTGTGTTATAGATAACAGTCGACTGGTACATATATTTATAGCTACATACCTATATTTTTTTTTCGATATACATAAATATAAATACTATATATATATATATATATATATATATATATATATACATATATAAAAGAGAAAGGTCACTCATCACGAAATCTCCGAAACTATAACACCTACAAACTTGAAATTTGGCAGGTATGATCCTTATAAGACGTAGGCATCAGCTAAGAACGGATTTTACGAAACTCGACCCCTAAGGGGGTAAAACGGGGGTTGGAAGTTTGTATGAAAGTCCTATGTTTTTGAAGTAAGAGACTTGAAATTTAAAATGTAAGCTCTATAGATGGTGAAAAGGTGTTCAAATAATGTATCTTTAGAAATCAACTCCTTTTTGGGGTTAAAACGGGGGATGGTAGGTTGACGCACTCATCACGAAATCTCCAAAATTATAACACCTACATACTTGAAATTTGGCAAGTAGGTTTTGTATGGGACGTAAACATCCGCTAAAAACGAATTTTTCGAAACTCGACACCTATGAGGTTATCCTCATAGGTGTCGAGTTTCGAAAAATTTATTTTATAACGGGGGTCGGAAGTTTGTATGAAAGGCCTATGTTTTTAAAGTAAGAGACGACATTTAAAATGTATGCTCTATAGGTGGTGAAAAGGAGTCCAAATACTGCATCGTAATCTATATATATAAAAGAGAAAGGTCACTGACTCACTCATCACGAGAACTCAAAAACCGCTGGATGGTCCATCCATCCAGGATGGACAAAGATGAAATTTAGCAGGGAGGTAGATTATAGTTAGTAGACGTCCGCTAAGAACGGGTTTTTTGATATTCCACTGCTAAGGGCGTTTGATTGGGGTTGATAGTTTGTATGAAACATATACAGCAGCTATAAGTTCGCCTGCTAGGTTATTTATATTGCAGCCTGAAAATAAAACTAAAAATGTGGTGTATAGAGAGGTTTTATAAAAATAACTAATAAATTATACTAAATTGTGCCTTTTAAAAAATTACTCAGCGTGATAAGCATTTCAAGTGACTGAAATTATAAAATAATTTGCATAAACATCTTGATAGTATAGTATAGATAATGCATATCTTCATTGTATAGATAATGCATATCTTCATAACCACGCGAACGTAGTCGCGGGCAACAGTTAGTGTATTATAACAATAAGTCCCCAAAAGTGTATGTGATCGATTCCCTCAAAATTTACTGAACGGCTTTTCATGCGGTTTTACCAATGGAGAGAGGGCTTCAAGAGGAAGGTTTACGGAACGACTAAGCCGATTTTGATGAGATTTTCAGTTTCACTGGAAGTTTGCCGGGAAAACTTTGTGACTCACCGATTTAAACGCATGCGAAGCCGCGGGCACAGCTAGTAATTATATAGTATATAAATATATTGTTATATTGCGGAAAACCGGGATGTCTTGCGCGAACTCAGTGAGGCCTTTGTCCAGAAGTGGATTGACTGACTTGATATAACGCTTAAACAGATAGTCGATTCCGTGTCCAACACGCCAATACGCCAATACGCCAACACGCCAACACGCCAATACGCCAATGCGCCAACACGCCAACACGCCAACACGCCAATGTGCCAATACGCCAATACGCCAACACGCCAACAGTCCAACACGCCAACATGCCAACACGCCAATACACCAATACGCCAACACGCCAACACGCCAACACGCCAATACGCCAACACGCCAATGTGCCAATACGCCAAAATGCCAACACGCCAATACACCAATACGCCAACACGCCAACACGCCAATACGCCAATGCGCCAACATGCCAACACGCCAATGCGCCAACACGCCAATACACCAATACGCCAATGCGCAAACACACCAACACGCCAATACGCCAACACGCCAACACGCCAACATACCAACACGCCAACACGCCAACACGCCAATACACCAACACGCCAATACGCCATCACGCCAACATACCAACACGCCAACACGCCAACACGCCAACACGCCAACACGCCAATACGCCAACACGCCAATACACCAATACGCCAACACGCCAACACGCCAATACGCCAACACGCCAACACGCCAATACGCCAATGTGCCAACACGCCAATACGCCAATGTCCCAATACGCCAACACGCCAACAGTCCAACACGCCAACATGCCAATAGTCCAATACGCCAACATGCCAACACGCCAATACGCCAATGCGCCAACACGCCAACACGCCAATGTGCCAATACGCCAACACGCCAACACGCCAACACGCCAACACGCCAACACGACAGGACGCCAACAAAAATAACAAACCTGTTTAACAACGAACCGTTATTTATGATATTATATCTGTCCAGGTCCGGAAGAAGCCACTTCGCCATCTAAGGACATCGTGGCAGGATAGGAAATTGACTTACCCTTTTTGCGCTTGATAAAGCTCAAAAAAAGTTTAGGGTTTGAAGACCAATTTGTTTCCAGGCTATTCAAATACAATTTATAGTTTAGATTATGAAGCTTCGCACAACACTCCCCGAGCAACTTAAAAGTAATTAAATCACGAGGGTTGCAATTTTTACGATATTTAAATTTTTCATTGATGACTTTTATCAGTGCTGCAGAAAACCATAGCGGATATTTACTAGACCGTGTTTTGGATTTGGGCACATGTTTAGCAATGATAATTCTCAGAACAGCAATCATAACTCGACAATTTCTTCTCCCAAGAATATTATTCAGGGCACTTGTAATTTTGTCATAGTCAGCTTTGTAGAAGCGGAACCTAGCCCCAATACAAGATTCGAGCTTTTCCTGAAAGTTAATTTTAACGGAAAACTCAATAGGAGGGTTTAATGGTTCTATCCCAGAAATAGGGTCCTTGCTTTCGCTCAATTGGGAGATAACCAGAGAGCTAATTACTAGGTCTAAAACGCGATTTTTATTATTTTTACAATAATTATACTGTGTAAGAGCATTTAATGACATTAAATCAGTAATCATGTTATTCAACAAATTATTCGTTGTTATCGGACTCAGGAGTATATATATATATATATATATATATATATATATATATATAGAGAGAAAGAGAGAGAGAGCAATTCTTGTATATATATAAATATTATACATGTATACAAGAATTGCTCGTTTAATAGTATTAGATAAGATATAGATAAGAACGCCAAAATCTTGTGCATTATTTTACATATTTTAATCGTATCACATACTTAGGTTAATCAATCACCTATGATATTTTTTTAAGATAACATTAATTGCTCGCAAGAGTCAAATTACCTATAATGTACCTATTTTTTCCCAGACAAAACACAAGTTCCACGCATGATTGGTACTATACCTAGTCTGGTTTTTAACAAACGAGTACTGACTATGTCTCTCGCATTAGCTTCAAGAGGAAAGTTTACGGAACGGCTAAGCCGATTTTGATTAGAGTTTCACTGAAAGTTTGCCGGGAAAACATTGAGACACACTGATTTCAACGCGGGCGAAGCCGCGGGCACAACTAGTATATATATATATATATATATATATATATATATATATATATATATATATATATATATACTATTGTTGTATGTATATATATATATATATATATATATATACATACAACCAGAGTCGGGGTGGGAATCGAACCCATAACCCCCCGGAGCAGAAAGCAGGCACATTATAAACTGCGCCAACGAGCTAGTCAATAGTAAATAGTCAAATATTGTTATGTATAGTGTTACAAATGAAGGGTTCAGATAAAAAATATATAATATACTCGTATCATATCATACATATAATAAAAATATATCGGGTCGCTGTGTGTGTGTTTGTTTCATATCAAACGGTCCATAAATAAAAAAGTTATGTCAATTTAAAGAATCACGTTGAACGTGTAAAGTCACTATTCCACGCGGACGAAGTCGCGAGCACAGCTAGTATTCATATATATGCTACATTATACATTAATTCTAAAATTTAGGATATCTATGGAGATTCAAAATTTACAGTCCTGTGATACTATTGAACATACGGAAAAGGTAGGCTTAAAAATAGAGAATTCCATCAGAAAACTTTTGAGTTCTAATATAATTTTAAAATATAAAACAAGAAACTGAATCTGTTCATTAAGACTCTGACATTTTTAATAAATAGATTTGTATATTGACATAATATTACATATTAACTATCCATAAATACCTAATATTATTCATGTACGTTCAAATATTTAGAAATGTAAGCATAAAACTAAGTAAGTACACATTTTTTACATTATTAGGTAATATTAAGTAATGAAAGAGTAAAAATATACAAAATCCTATACTAATAACAATAAATTATAAATATTATTCTTATACCAGTGTATATTTATGTAATATTGTAGGTACCTACTTATTCCAGTGTAATATGCAGTGATTTATGAGCAAGGCCGTTTTATTTCAGGTATACAAAACACTATGTTACATTTTAATACATTCGCAACTTAAACCCATCGGCCCGATCGCGGTAGTGTTTACACAATAAATTATAGATATTAAACAAACATTGGGATTTATTTTATTACACTATAAAATCGAAAGGCGAAGTACAAATGTGGTGCCCGGCTGCCCGCATCATGCCACGAAATAGTCCAAACTACTAGTATTTATTGATTGAGTGGTTCAATTTATAGTAGATATTGAAATCGTTTTTTATTATTACGAAATTCTTTTAGGATTCCAAGCCCAAGGGAATCGAACCGTCTTTACTATATTACTAGGACTCCATTTAATAAAAGACTACATCTTTGCGTGTAACATAATGTATTTTAGTATGTAATCGACAGACAAAGCTTATTATTCGGTGCAGGATTACGTTAATGATAACATTGCGGGGATTTAGTGACTGAAGTATTTCATGCAACATATTACCAATTTTATACTAGAACTAGCTGTGCCTGCGACTTCGTCCCCGTGGAATTAAAAAAAATAATAATAAAATTCCAAAAAAAATAGCCTAAGTCACTCCTTATTACATCAGTTATCTGCCAGTAAAAGTCCCATCAAAATCGATCCAGCTATTTCAGAGATTAGCCGGAACAAACAGACAGACAGACAGACGGACAAAAATTGTAAAAAAAATTTGGCTTATGTACTGTGTAGACATCCATATGCATTTAGTAAAAAGCGGTAAAAATTTTAATATTACAATCAGGCACTCCAATTTTATTTGTTTGTATAGATACAGTTTTTTTTTTTTAAATAACTGTGCTAACTTTTGAGGTAAAACTTTTTTAGGCACACTTGACTAGGTGAGTAAGCTCGTTAATGCGTGACGACAGCGTTACGAAAAGTGTGATCGGCCGAAGAGAATAAAGTTCAGAGGGAGATATTAGTTAGACGGAGCTAAAGAAGTTTTACTTCAGTCGTGTGGTCTAAAACACACTCCTTTTATTTATTTATTTAAATACCTTAAGATGCCCTTAATGAACAGACAAATGTAAAAACACGATGTATAGACGAAAGATAGTGTGATAGGGTGACAATAAGTCTATACATTGTATCTAACCTACGTTCTATAATAAAATGCAAATACTTCTCCCGAGCTCCAATCAAAGACAAAGAAAAACAATGAAACGATTGTTTTTACACTTTAATTACATGTTAAGTAATATTTACGGCTCTGTCTCGTGTTCTATTCAGACTAATATGTTTTGTCATGAGTCGTTGGTTTAATTACCATCGTAACTTTTAAAGGCTTTACTTTGCCTCGGAGAACGAAATTAGCTCTTGTTTCAGGGTAATGTAAATAACATCTGGTAGTAATCGTTAACCCTTCGGGTTTCCCTAAAAGGGCCATGTCGGTCTAAAAGCATTGTCCTAAGCAGCAAACCTCGGATATTGATATTTATAAAGAGTCACATTAAACAATACTACAATATATAACTACAATGAATAAGATATTAACATCGTTGGGTAATGACGGTAAAATTTAAAATTCAGTTATTACACTTATTTATTAATTAAAACAAAATATATATATTTATAAATACTACTGCGTCTGCTATATCAAGATCTAACAGCTCTTATTAAGCAACATCTCACGCAGGTGTTGCAAAAGTTATTGCGATAATTTTTCAATGTCGTTGAACTTTTGTTTTAAGCATTTATAGTCATAATTACTCTGCTCTACTACATTATAGTCATAATTACTCTGCTGTACACTATTAGGTAGCACAGAGGTACTATATGTGTGTAATATAATTATGCCTACTGCGAGCGCTATTGTACCTTTGCGTACATTTAATTAAAAATAGACAGAAATATTTATTTCATTATTCGCTTGCTTTGTAGCTTTTTTACACATTTACACTTTGTCAATAAATATATTTGTATCAAATATTGTCTATACTTTGAAGTATAAAACATTTATGATTTAAAGATTTATTGTAATAAAAACGAACGTACAAAATGCAAATCATTTAATCAGTATGAATAGCAGTTTTTTTACATCACAAGCAATTATGGGTTAAATCCTTTCTTATAATCATTTCATTACAATTATGAACATGTTGTCTTTTTAAGTATTTTACAAATGAATAACTTTAATCGTTATTGCATTAGTTATAATTAGCAATTAATTTGTTCTATAATCGTTGTTGTGTAATTGATTTATAGTAATTGAGTTATTTATAATAATCTTTTGCTCAACAATTTGTGCTATTCACATATACATTTCCATTATTATCTATGCTCTTCTTATGAAACACTTAACTAGAAACTGCAATATTAATTTACATATAGGTATAAAGATTTCATTATTTCTTGGTCTAGGCTATGCGAAATACTACATTGTCGTCGAAATGTGGAGATTGAATTTATTTTACCGAATTTATTTTGTATCTGAAATTTTTCGCGGAATAATCCATTCGATGCTTTGATATTTTATAAAATGCTTTTTAGGTACCTTATCCTTAACTTTTATTAATAAAATTTCTTTTTGCATTAAAACCCAATTTTAATCAGAAACTCAACTACTCAATTACCTATACAATAAAAATAACTTAATACTTAGGAAAGTCGTCATTGTATTGTACATTTCAAATACGACAACAGCACAAGTGTTCCAGTGAATCCCGCTTTATCTCGTTCAGACACGCGATTTGATCGTCTTCGAAATGATAATAACATAATCTCCTCACAACGAATTTATGTATTATATTACGAACACTGAATTTACTAAATTATTGCATTCATTATTCCCTTACAGAAAATAAAAAATGGAAAACAATATTATATCTTAGACCTAATAATTAAAATAAAAATATAATACTTCAGAATTTTTTTTGCGCCTTAATTTTTGTGGGATAAATCTAATTAAAAAATAAAAACTGTCAAGTTATGGGAACTATAACGTGTTGTTTAACTTGCAGATGTCACGCTTTGTGAAATTAGGTCGTTGTTATAAATCACAGCCTTACACCACTGCCTAATCACGTACTCTATCATTATTTTGGTTCCACTTAATCACGTTGATTCTATCGCAAAAGTATATAACGCCTCCCTAGCTTGTTCTATCAAATATCAATGTACATAGTTTGATAAAAGGAGTAACCAGTTTATTAACATTTTAAACTGCTTGTTTCAATAACTTCCGAGCTCTGGATAATATATTGTGAAAGTCTGAAACGGACGAGTCTTATAAATAGGACTGGAAATAGAGATGGACATACTGTTTGTTTTATTTTAGAGTTTTGACAGCGGGTAACAAATTGCGTTCGTTTATGTGTTTCATTGTAAAAAAGCTATCAAACATGTTTATGGCGCAAAATTTCCCGTGGTTTATAAGTAGTTAGTTTAAAACTATTACATCATTGCGTTACATCATCGCAAAAGTTTGTAGCGATTGAAACTATTTATCGAATTATTTTAAATTGGATAGTGAAATATTTAACGATGGAAAAGTGAATTGGAGCACAGGAAAATTTGCCATGTATCTTCTAGGGATTAGACTGATGATTCATATATAACAATTTGGACTATGGGTGGTTTCGGTTGACTCGTAACAGGGCTAGTGATATCTCTGATTACCGCCTCCACGGCCGCCTCCCACTCCAGTTTGCTTTTCTCACCTAGAGCATCACGTCCGCTAAATTTGGGCATTGTGACCTAAAACATATAAAACAACAATGTAAATAATGACAATAACCTGAGAAAAAAAAACTATATAATATATCACATCTTGCCAAATGTAACAGAGAGTATTAACTAATTTGTCGTTATGAGCCATGACTTCATAAAAAAGTATATGAGTTTGTAAATACGATTTTGTTTGCACGTTTGTTTAAATGTTAACGAATGAGATGAAAATAAAAGTTTAGTAGAACGATGTGTCAAATAATAATAGTTTAAAAAAACTAAAAAAAAATACGCTTTTATAAATAAACCAAATTAAAAAGTAGAAAACCTTATCAAATTAGTGGCTTGCCATCGGTCCTCGATAAGTCTAAATCTGACCGGTTAAAGTGGTTCAAAATAAAGTCCAAAGGGGTCGGTTACAAACATACAAACATACAGGTTAAGCTAATAAAAAGTGTGTAAAAGGACACCGAAATAGATTCTACGAATCCACGCTATTAATTCTGTGACCCTTACCTTCACATCAATTTTATTATCATCCATGGCATTTCGAATGAAGGTGTATTTCACGAACAAGTATGAAGGTGTATTTTACAGTATCTAAACAATTATTGAATTAATTTCTATTTAATGATCACTTTTCTATAAATAAAAGTTCAATTTAAAAAAAATAGATATCTGAAACGTGCTTTATTCAAATGTAGCAACTATACCTTAGTTGCTATGGTTTGTTAATTCGTTACTTTAGAAACGAAAGGGATTATTGTTGTATCTAAAATTATTGGCACCATTAGCAAGGGTTCAATATTGCGTCCCACGGGTATAACAGTATAGATGTTACTGTTATCTACCTTTATAACGAAATGACATTAATCGTACTTTTCCCCGGTAATTATTAGAAGTACAGTATAGATTCAGTAGTTTTATGCTTTTAATATAATCGGTCATTTGAACTAATAACAGGGAAAACATATTTGAAAAAAATATGTTCGCGTCCTTGCAAACTTTGAGACCCTGAGGTCCGTACCCTTGGCAAGTGTCCAAGTTGCTTGGGTATATACATTTTTATGTACCCTTACATTCTATCCAAGTATTTCTATATTTATGTATAAAAACATAATTTACATCATTTTTATTTAAAAAATTATAACACTTTCCATTATTATTATGTAAATCATAATTACTGATTAGGTATAAATAATTTAAGTTTAAGTAACAGGTATAAATGTAAGTATTTACTATTCTGACCTCTTCAACCTCAGACCAAGCTTAACTACGGAATATAACTTTTCAGAGATCTAATGGTAAAGTAGTTATTAATGTTATGATTCAAAAACTTTGACAATATTACTAACATTGTTAGAGTTGAGAATGTCGTTGAAATGAAGGTTTACACTACGAGAAATAAATCTATTGTCGCTCGTAATGTGTGTGCAATATACTGGCAATTTGTTTCTATATATAATACATACTAGTATGTTCTACAAATATATATATATATTAACAGACATAAATTTAAATCGTGTAAATTTATTTTCATATCACAAAAATAATAACGCAAAAGGTTACCGTTATATTCATGAACATTGACACGCAATAGTCGGATACATCTTATCGAAGGTTAACGAAACACTGACGCACTTTTATAACATAACGATTTTTATAACCACGTGATCGGAAACTTATAAAAATATTTCATAACGTTCATTTTTAGTACATAATACTTTTTTTTGTTCCTCCGCTAGACGACTACTTTTTAAAACCAATCAATTGAAACCTTATTGATTCAGATTTAAAATAAGAATAAAAAAACTCATATGTTTCACTTTAGCTATTATTAAACCATATGATGTATTTGATGGTGTACTAAAACTAAAAGGGTGGCTATTGCGACATTGAAGCACTCAACGACCTCGATCTTTACTTATGCAAGCTACACAATACAATCAATGATGTAAAAATAGATGTGAAGCTTACTAATATATATTTTTTATATTAATAAATGTTTACCTAGTGTACGGATCTGAGCTATATAACATATCTAGCTACTGTAAAGCGAAATATGCAATACTTAGTCTATATAGAAAGGCGTTCACTTTTAGCACTTATGTACGTACACATCTCCGGTATTGATCTGAGAGTTGACTATCAAACAGAGGAGAACGTTCAGATGTTTACGAAGAAGACGGATGTCTGTCGCCACTGCAGTCTGATCATTCGAGCTAGGCTTTGAACTCGACACGTAAACACACATACACTTATTGAACACTCAGTAATTGTTCATATAATGACTAATATACGTACTATATCTACTTTTACACATTTTATTAAAATAATATTTGGAAATGAAATGAATTGAATAATTTATTTACATTTTTGACATTTAGCATTAGATACATATGAGTTGTTAATCGCATAAACGAAAATTTAATATGTTAAGATAATCTTATAAATTTGATTTTATTGTCACAAAATAAATATTTTTTAACAAAATTCTACAATTTTTATACGACATTATACTTACCAAATACGGAATCCATCTTTATTTAGAACGAAAAAACCGCAATAAGTCATCGTAAAAACCATCTTATGTAACCTACATATCTAATAAAAAATCCAAGTTATTTGGCAAACAGCGAAATGCATTTATGTGAACTGTAAATAAATTGAATCAAGGCTTAGCCAGTAGTTCCGTACAAAGCATAAACATTACTTACGATAGTTAAGACCTTTCTGAGATCGTTATGGAGCGCAGACACGTCGACTCCCCGCCCGGCGTCGCCAAGTCTTCTTAATGTGTCTGCCAAGGGACCAGATAGAGCTCGCAGTTGTTGCCACGACCTAGCGTACTGTCTCCTAACTAGTTCAATAATTGTCGACGTGAGTGCCAAGCCTATCAAAATATATAACGTACAAAGTAACATGTACTTTGGTCTTTCTGAAAAGAAAAGGATCATTTATTTTAGTTTTTTTTGTATGTAGTATGACTAATGCAAACGTCGAAATACTTACTCGGAACTAGATCACCAAATCCAATAGTAGTCATCGTTATGAAACAGAAATAGAATCCATCGTAGAAACTCCAATCATCTTCCCACATTTTAAACAGTCCTGCTCCGGCTGATAAGTAGACGAATAGGAAACAGACAGCCCAAAAAGCGTACAAAGATCTCTGACCCGCCGGATTAGTTTCCGATAGTCGACTACACCACTCTAGATACAACAAACAATTACTGCAAATAAATGTAATAATATTTCTTTTTTTATCAATATCAGTAAATACGTGTGCTACTGACTTGCTCATGTTCGCAAACCGCACAAAAAACGTTCCCTGGAACTTACTTGGCATCGTTGGTAAATGTTTGGCCACAACGGACACGACCGTTGCGAATACTCTTCCGAGATCAGCGATCACAGTCAGAGTTAGTGGAATCCCGATGAGTGCGTAAGCAATACAAAACAATCTTCCCCAGAATGTTTCTGGCACTATGTTGCCGTATCCTGTAATAAAAATAGGAATAATATAGTCGATGACTTTTTTGTTTTTGATCTAAATGCTTCATACCAAACATTCTCACATGGTTAAAAATACTTAAAAACAAATACAGCTAACTATAGTTATATAAAGTAAGCTTTTTTATTTTACAAATTCAACAAACTTAACTTTTCATATATGATCTTGTAAATAGGGTGAACCCCTTGTAAATATTAGGAACACATTATACACTGTGTATGCTTACATGATCGTACACACCTATTGTGGTGAGCACAGTCGAGGAAAAGAACACAGCTTGCAATATACTCCATTTTTCTTCCAAAGGAGGAAAATTTCTTTCTATTTCTAGCGCGATACCATTTCCAGATGCTTCTTCCAAAACCTTGTAAAGAAGATAAAACCTATTTTATTATATTATATATTAATTACAATTTAAAAATGATAAAAATATAACAAATGTTAATTACAAAATTGAAATATTTATCAACATAATAATTTTATAAACAAACTACATTTTTAGAACTTTTTTAAATTTAATTTTTAAGCATTTTTTAGTATCATATCAAATATCGAACGTTCCAGCGGGGATCGAACCTGCATCTCCGACTGACCGTGTCGGTGCTCTAGCCAATTAAGCTATGGAACGATGTAACCGCTAGATCGAATTTTTGATATGATGATTTTATATTCGGTTCTAAGCGATTTTTGATACGATATTTAAAAATGTTTAGAATTCCCTTATGTGTGGGTAACACAAAAATAAATCGTACGAATTACTTTTTAAGGTTGGTAAAAATATAACAAAATTAGTCATGAAATTACTTGTAGTGTCAAAATGATTATATAAATTTCTTACAATTAAAACTAAACAGAGTTTAAGAGTTCTATTAAAGAAAATTCAAAATTGTATATATATTAACATTATTATTATTTTAAAGAAACAGGCAGGTTTTTTGTAGATAAACCAAATACGTAAATATGTATATGAATAAAATTTTTACTACGTAATCCCAACGTTTATTTCAAATTTACATATATCAAAATTAATACAGGCTTATTTATGTCAATTTATGTTTTTCGTGTTGAAATCATTACAATTACGTTTTATAGCATGATATCGTGTAATTAAAACTTTCCACAACAGAAAAGCTAAATTCTTCCTACAAAACTTGCAGTTGTAAATACTTAAAAGGAACAAAACCCATTATTAACCAACATAAAATATTTTTGAATTTCGCAATTTAAGAATGTTATGGTTTTTTTATAAATATAATTATGAGAAAATTTAGTTTCTATACCTAAATATTGAAAAAAAATTAAAGCCTAAATATATAAAACGTTAGAAAAGTCGATACAATAATGTTAAAATCAAAGAAAATTTTAAAGAAATTTATTAATCGATTAACATATTAATAATTTAGAACTTTTGATTTCTCACCTTTTCATAGACAGCTAATTGATCACTTAAAACTTTTTCTAAGCTAACTTCTTCAGTTCCATTCATATTGTAATCAGATACTACTCTTATAAGATTCCATCGTTCAGTCAGGAGACGATCTCTAAGATATTCTTGCTTCGCCACTTCGGCTGGATATTCAAGCGCCCGAAACACCTAAATAGAATAAATAATAATTGTTTCATATTAAAAAGTTCTATACTATAAGTGGTATGATATAATAAAATGTTCTACATCTGCAGCCATGTAGCATAGCGTGCATATGTATGCAGTCGCTACTAAAAATATGTGAATAGGTTTTGTTAACTATATCTACCTATAAAGTATCCTATTTTATGCTTAAATATAAAAATAAAATACTTCACCTTAAAAAAGTTTTAAGTTAAATATTTATTATATTTTCAGTTTTATAACATTATGAGTACGCCTTTAGTAGCCATATAAAGTTTTATACACGCATAAATACTCATATCGAATAAAATCATCTGAATAATTAAGTTTTCTTTTCCTTATTTAACGAAACTATATCAAATTGCGACACAAAGGCTAATTAATTACGCATGTACTCGTAACTTTGCTATCGTTTAAATCATGTAGATTATCAACAATTTAGATGGAATAATAATGAAATACTAGTTAAATAAGGTATATGTTTAAGATATTTTAACATAATATTTACTATATTTCCATCGTAAATGAAAAAAATTAAAACGATACTTTAGATTATAACTTTTTAATGGCTGAGATTTTTACCAAAAATACGAGTTTTATCATATAAATTAAAAGTTTTCAAAATCTTTTTCAAATAAACAGTTGGGAGACTTTTTTAATTTCACGTCATCCATTTCAGGAAAGTTACTAGTATCGCCGGTTTTTCTACATATAGGAATAAATGGTGGGTATATTTTCTGGTGCAATATCATATGCCAATTTATTTCGTCAAACCAAACATGACTTTTAATATCATATACACCAGCCTTTAAAGAACCGTAGCGCTTTGTTGGATCCACATCTAGTAAATGTTTTATTAAAGACTTGCATGTGGGCGTCATATAATCAGGAGTTTTATAAACTCCGTTAAGAATTTTTTCGTAAAGTTTCATCGTGTCTGAATGGTAAAACGGAGGGTAGCCACTTATCATCTCATAAATAAGTATTCCAAGCGACCACCAATCTACACTATAACTGTATCCTTTAGACAAGATAATCTCTGGAGCTATATACTCGGGTGTACCACAAATGGTCCATGTTCGACTTTTTATTGTTTTGCCAAAACCGAAATCACCGAGTTTTATATATCCAGATTCATTAATCATAACATTTTCTGGCTTGATGTCCCTATGAACTATACAACAATGATGAAGATATTCTAAAGCTAAAACCATCTGTGCGGTGTAAAACTGTGCCAAGGGTTCGGAAAGATTCTTCATTCTTCTAATTAATGTAAAAAGTTCACCGCCGGCTTCGAATGGTAATATAAGGAAAACATATAAGTTATCTTTGCAACAAAAATCTAGCGATATCACAAATGGAAATTGAATGCTTTGTAATATTTTTTTTTCTTGATAAAGCTGTTTGATGTTTTTCCTTTTTATAACTTGACTTTTTTCTATAGCCTTCATAGCATGGTACTCGAAAGTAGTTTTATCGCGTACAAGGAAAACTGTCCCATAGGAGCCAATACCTATAATTCGGATGAGATCAAAATCTTCCGCTGATTTATCGTACTTTGTGACGGTAGCATAATTTTTCAAAAACTCTTGTTTCAACACATCTAAGTGACGCTTATGACTGATTTGTAATTCGTAAGAGTAGTGTTCAGTTTTATCCTCTTTCCTATCAAATATCATTTTATTAATATTTTTCCTTATTATTAAAAAATCTCTTTCTATTTTATGCCCCTATTAGTGGTTAATAGATTGCTAGTGACGTTACAGGAGTTTAATGACAGTATAAGATTATCAAATGTTTGCCATATTTATTTCATTTGTGCTCTATGTTGCTAGTCTATGCTTGTTGGTTACTACAAAACTTCAGTACTAAGTATAGAAAACTCACAAGGAAACTAAAATCTTCCACGTGGAAGATAAATATTAAAAATATTTACTATGTTTTAATAAATTAATAAATAAATGTCATCGCTCCTATGTAGTGATACGTGTAGCGTGTACGAGCACACTCATCGACGCTAGCGCGTTCGATTCCAGCTCGGCATGGATATTTGTATTTGTACAAATATTTCTTTCCGGTCTGTTTGACTATCCTTGTGGGTCTCCCCACCGCACCTCGGAGAGGACGTTAAGCTGTCGGTCAAGGTTGCTATCATAGACACCTGATAGCGATCTTTACTCATAATAGGGAAATATATATCAGCCGACCCGCAGCGGAGCAAGTTCCGATTGGCGGATTAAGCTCTGACCCTTCTCCTACGAGGAGAAAGAGGCATGTCCCCAGCAGTGGAATGTTACGGGCTAAACCAAAATTAATAAATACAATTTTAAGAACAATTTCGATTCCGAAAGAAAGGCATTTTATATTAAAACGACAAATGAGCGTAGTTTATAAAATTTTATAATTGTAAAATAAATTAATTGTTGCAAAGATTTATTTTAGAAATTTAATGATTTATATTTTTTTGCTTGTTATTTTGCCTATGAGAGACTCGAAGTCGATGAAATCACCGTTTACTTTTTTGATGATGTGATGATTGTCTAGATTTTAAAATAGATACATTACAAATATGAGGTACATTTTATCCTTTTAAAAATCTTCAAATTCGTTTTCATAAAGACACTGGGAACTCTTTTTCAGTTTCGTCTGTTCGATTTCTGGAAAATTGCTCGTATCACCTGGGGAAGGACATATAGGAACAAAAGGTGCCTGTACCCTTTGATGCAGTATAGATTGCCAACAAATATCATTAAACCATGGATGAGCTTTAATATCGTAGATACCACTCTTTAAAGAACCTAGACGCTTCGTCGGATCAACTTGCAATAAACTCTTAATCAAATGCTTACAATCGGGGTTAAAATTATCTGGACACTTGAAATGACCTTCTAAAATTTTTTCGTATAACTTGCTCGGATCTGAAGAAAAGAAAGGAGGATAACCAGCACCCATTTCAAATATTAGCACTCCTAAAGCCCACCAATCTACAGGAAAGGAGTAACCTTTTGACATAATCACTTCGGGCGCTAAATATTCCGGTGTGCCACATAAGGTCCACGTTTTTTTCTTGAGTATTTTACAAAAACCAAAATCACATACTTTTATATACCCATTTATGTCAATCAAAATATTTTCAGGCTTGATATCCCTATGTACAATATCACAGTAATGTAAATATTCTAACGCTAGTGTTACTTGACTTGCATAAAATTTAGATAGGTAATGTGATAAACTACCATATTTTTGTATATACGTAAATAGTTCTCCCCCAGCTACATATGGGAGTACAAAGTAAAGATACAAGTTATCTTTGAAAGCCTCGTCTAAAGAGAGAACAAAAGGAAACTGGACGGCTTGGAGAATTTTTTTTTCTAATATTAAGTGTTTTACATGTTTCCTTTCAACGACAATCCCTTTTGATACAACTTTCATAGCATGATACGCGAATGTGCTTTTATCTCTGACTAAAAATACTTCTCCATAAGCACCACTGCCGATAGCTTTTATGCTATCATAATCCATCGGCATTTTTTCAGAAGGAGATGGATCTTCGTACCTCTTTACAAATTCACATTTCAACATATCTAAATAACGACGATGATCCTGGTGATTCTGGCGACTGTATGAAGATTTTGCCATATATTACAAATATAAACGTTCAAATATATTACATGATTCATAAAAATATAAATAATATTATAAAATCACTTCATGAAAATGTAAATAAAAATCGCATTATTCCGCTTTTATTGTCATCAGCTCCATTATAACTGTCAATTTTTGATTTCGTCTAGTTACAAATATAAATATTTTATCTGAAAAATATAAAATTTATAATACATTGACATAAAACAAAATTAACTAAGGTAACATTTCATCTAAATAAAATAAAATATAAATTAAAATATTTACTATTAGAAAAAATTCACTGTATTTATTTTTCATCGTAAATTGTAGAAACTTCTTTCTGTAATAAGTATTAATTTCTTACATAAGTACATATGCTCTATGTTACGTCAACCTCGAGACGGGCTGTTTTATTGTAACAATTGTACAAAAAATCTCTCAAGCTGATTTCACAAAAAGAAATCGACGCTATGGCTGATGATGCCAAACGGTATATTAGCTCACCTTACCTTGGGGGCTATTCTATTGCAAAACAAGAACAGTATAGTAAATATCTCAAAAAACTACATCAAGATTTTATAGACTCTTGGAATGAAAAACCTCAGACTCATTCAAAACTGGAGGATTTCGATACTCAGAAAATATTAGGTACTGGAGCATTTGGAGTAGTATATTTAACTAAACATTTAGGCACCGGCAAGTTTTACGCTATGAAAATGTTAGAAAAGGAAAAAATAGTGAAGTTAAAGCAAATTGAACACAGTTACTATGAAAAGAAAATACTATGCGGCTTAAATTTTCCGTTCTGCGTTTACATGAAATATTTTTTCAAGGACAATGTATACTTGTACTATATTTTGCCGTACGTAGCTGGAGGAGAAATGTTCTCGCACCTTCGTAAATTGGGGAAATTCGAAGAAACGTCTTCGAGATTTTATGGCGCTCAAGTTATTCTGGCGCTTGAATATTTGCATGCTTGTGAACTAGTTTATCGAGATTTAAAGCCGGAAAATATTTTAATAGAACGAACTGGATATATCAAATTAACTGATTTCGGGTTTTGCAAGTTAGTCAGAGGTAGAACCTGGACTCTTTGTGGTACTCCGGAATATTTAGCGCCTGAAATCATTTTGAGCAAAGGCTACGGTATGTCAGTTGACTGGTGGTCTCTTGGTGTTCTTTTGTTTGAAATGAGTGCTGGTCATCCACCATTTTATGCATCGGATCCTATGAGAATTTATGAGAAAATTGTAGCTGGAAAATATCGATGTCCAAGTCACTTTTCGCCAGAATTGAAAGATTTGGTATCACGTATTTTACAGATTGATATAACTAGACGTTTAGGTAATTTAAAAAGCGGTGCTCTAGATTTTAAAAATCATAAATGGTTTCGCGAAATTGAGTGGGATAACTTACTGAATTGTCGTTTTCCTGCACCTTTTATACCTAAAATTCGCTCTCCAGGTGATTCATCTTATTTCGAAAACTATGATGAAGAAAAAATAAAGGAAAGTCCAGTTTGTTTGTATGAGGAAGAATTTGCTGATTTTTGAAAAAATTGCAATAACACAAATTATTCTTTTTTTTTAGTATACCGTGAATAAGGATATCACTATTAAGTTTAAGCACGAATGCCAAATATTTTTAGTTTAGATTTTGACCTAAAGTGCGCATTTCACGTATCTTTGGATAAAATGTATTTATAACCTCATTACTTATTTGATTTTTTGAAAATTATTATTATGTAATTAATGATTTATCTAAATTTAATTTTAAGGTAAGTATCAATAATGTAAAAAGCCTAGACGAGATACTTACCAATCCACCTCCAGCAGTATACAACATGAGGGCTACAAATAGCCCAATATGTGACAGAGCTGCTCTTGGTATAAATCGTTCCCAATTAGGTACGGGCGCTGCTGATCCCATCAAGGTTTCAGTCTCCCAGTTTACATTCTTCACTCCCTTGCACATACTTGTACTAATCTTCACACTTTCACAAATAACCGAAAACTCCCCTAACAGAGTTAACTATTTATATTTTACACGGCATCTTTAACTAACATTTCTCATTTTATATCTGGAAAATGAGTGTAAATTAATATTATGTTTAAGTAAATATAATGTCATGCAATTTTGTATATAATTTCAACAAAATACTGTTATTTTCCAACAGCAACTAAAAGCTACTACCATTTAAAAAGCGCTGCGATATAATGTTACACGCGAGAGTGGCATGCACTTTGGTATATTTGCTAAAAAATTACTAAAGTTAGTTTATTTGTAACGTTAATGCGTGATCCGTCTTAGTAAACTCAAAAGTTTTCAACAAATCCTACAGGGTTCTACTGTTGTTTCATATTGAAAAATATTCCTATAATATTAAATTAAATTAAAGACTTTATTTTGTTTTTATTCAAATAAATTGAAAACATAGACAGTAATGTTTTATTATAGACCTGAAATTCCTATTTCAAATTGTAATGTGTTAATTATGACGTTTAATGCAGCAAAACTCATTATTGACCTAACCTATTGTATTATGGGTCAACAAATCAGGCCGGCGCCTATTACAAATTGCCAAAGCTTGTATACTTAGGACTGATTACGTCTAAATAAATAAAAACATTCGGAAATTAATTATTCTTTCCCATGTTAACAAAAATTATACATCAATTTTTATCGCGTTTAGTAATATTATATATAGCAGTATATTTGAAATAAAGATAAATTCATGAATAATTTTAAATTAAAGTCAATTGTATGATTAAAAATAAAACTACTTGTGTCAAATTTTTAAGGCCTAGAATAACAAATATTTAACGCGTCCTATAAAAGAAGTCAATTTCTTACCAATGTTATACAATTCGATCTCTAAGCAATAATTGTATCGACACCTGACAATTATCCAAAGTAAAAAGGTAAATTTTAATTTAATGAAGTCTGCAATGCGTAAAGTTACATAAGTTCAAATACAAGCACTTAAAACCTGATATCTTTTTAAAGGACAGCGTGCTTTAACTTATTCGATTTATTTTTTAATAAATATTTAATACTGAAAACAAATATTTATAACAATCATATAGTACGTAATAAGTCTAATAATATTTAAAAAACTTACCTAGAAGAAAAAATTTTAGTCACTAAAGTAATATTTTCTTTACGAAAACATATATCATCAATATTTTGATCACAAAACAAGAAGTAATAAAAGTATTTATTTTTAATCCCGATCACGGTATTCTCAAGTCACGAAGTTACGTTCGTGGAAAAGACAAAAATAAAATGGGATTCGGGAACATGCATTCCCGTCCACGGTTCGCAAACAACTGAATTCACTGAAACAACTTTGCCGTATTCAAGATGATAAGCTTTCAGATGCAGTATTACGCTGAAAACAGGAATTCAAACAATAAATAGTTTCCAACATCTATCAAATAAATATTAAATTCAAATCTTTATAATAAATAATAACTTAATTCTTGTTGACTTGAAGTATACTTTAAGTACTGCATATTTTTAAAGCAATTTTTACTAAATCAAACTCAGGTCAACAACCTATCAAATAATTTTTTTTTTTTTTTTTATGTCACTAGGTCGGCAAACAAGCGTACGGCTCACCTGATGGTAAGGGATTACCGTAGCTTATAGACACCTGCAACATCAGAAGCATCGCAAGCTCGTTGCCGACAAAATCCCCAATCCCCCCCCCCCAGGAGCTCTGGTCACCATACTCACCAACAGGAACACAATACTGCTTGAAAACAGTATTATTAAAATATATTAAACATAATAGTAGAATATCTTAATAATGTAAACTCATAACTCATATAAACAATTAAGATATATTTTTTTAATAAATAATGGCTTCTGTAAAAGAGATTTATAGAGTTTATAGTATTCTATTACCAAATGGAACATCGATTGAATTAAAAATCAGGTGTTTTATCGCTGTAATTTATAAAGCAGATTTGCGGGCTTGCGCCTTGCGGTAAATTCATTCCGTACACGCGACTGACCGATATTGACCGCCGATAATAAATGCTACTCATTAACGTCACTCTCCTTTTGATTCAGGCGCTTTATTATTATTATTGAAATTAATCCAAAATCAAATCAGATACCAGCACCGCATAGCGATATGCATTCAGCCTGTATCATCCCACTGCTGGGCAAAGTCCTCTTTCTCGACGTAGGAGAAGGATTAGAGCTTAATCCACCACGCTACTCCACTGCGGTTTGGCGGATATATAAAAGTAAAATTGTTGTAACAGGTATCATTAAAAATATTACAATACATATAATAATAATACACAGTACACATAGAGTGTTTAAGACGAACTTGTAATAAGGATGCCTATGTTTGTGTCAAGGATCAGTCCTTATGGGAGAATCTTAAAAAGTGGATCATAACCCAAAAGAATGTGCATATCATTCAAGTAGCTGAAATCAAAAATGCTGAGGTGGATGTGCGGGAAACAAGACTCTAATCTAATTTGGTTTGCCCAACTTCGCCGGCTAGATTCAGGAAATTACCACGATGTAATGGTCCTGTAAGATAACGCGTGAGTTACAAAAGACGATATCGAAGACATAGCGAAGTTGAAGACAAAAAGATAAAGCAAACTGATCCAGTAATCCCACAAGCAAGCATTCTGCGACAAATACTTACTCGTATATATCGTCCTAGATATAAATCCTAGCTGTTTGGCCAACACGACTCGCTCGTGGAACAAATAGCTAGTAAGAGGCAAAAACAATGGTCACTTCTTCGTATGTCAAAGAAAATGTATGTAAAGGTAATTTTTTTCAGTATATAATCGTTCAGCCCTGAGCATAAACTTTTAACATTATGCTGTTCGTTTAATAAACTATGTACATTATATCATGTATGTACATTATCTTTCTTAATATATATAAATCTCGTGTCACAATGTTTGTCCTCAATGGACTCCTAAACTACTTAACCGATTTTAATCAAATTTGAACACCGTGGGCAGTTTGATCCAACTTAAAAGATAGGCTATATTTTATTTTGATATATTATGTTATTATTCAGAAAAGAATAAGGTGATACGAAGTTCGCCAGGTCAGCTAGTATATCATATTTATCTGAGATAGTGTACAGCAGAAAATCTCTTGCTCAAAATCTGGAGGAGCCCTACTGGGGTAGCTCGCTAAACAATACTGCTTTCAAGCAATGTTGTGTTCCTGCAGTGAGTAAGATGACCAGAGCTCCTGGGGGAAGGGGATTAGAGGTAAGGTCAGCAACGTGCTTGCGACGCTTCTGGTGTTTCTGACATCTTTAAGCTAGAGTAATCGCTTACCATCAGGTGAGTTATAAAAAACGTATAGACGTCATAACAATTAATTATGAAATCGATATTATTTACTTAATTCATGATTGCAATAATGATTTCCCTTAAATTCAATTTCCTCGGATTGGCTTAATTGGAAATTTAGTTAATATTATATCAAAATACGTCTATTACAAAATTTAAATAACGTCCAAGCGACCGCCCAATAAATTAAATAACTTTTACGGCAGATTGGCTAACGTTCCGACATTCCCCGACACAGCGACGCTTGTATCCAAATATTATTATTATCATTCGACATATAAGAAAGAAACGGGTACAAAACATTTTTTGTTTTTGTGATTTATTTAAGTCGAAATAATTTTTATATTAATAATTCGCTTTTAGCTGTCATAATAATTACGTTTACTGAGCGTGTACCTAATGCATAAAATACATGAAAATAACTTCATTTTTTATATACCTACTAATACTCATCCTCTTAATTGATATTATTGTGACAAAGTATAAAACGATATCACTATTTGCATCGTCTTTAATCTTATCCTCCGCTTTCTTGTTCTTAGCGCCTGTTTCCCTGCGGGTTGATGAAGTTTATTCTGCACATAAACTACTAATAGGTTTTAAGTGCAGGAGATAACAGAGCTCATTAGTACCTGTTTCGCCTCATTTAATAAACTAAAGCTTATAGATTAACAATGGCGAATATAAATGTCCTAGAAATAAATTGCAAATTGATGGTAATAAAAAAAAACATCAAACTTTTTTGGTACCGTCATACAGACAACAGGTGAAACAAGCCCTAAATGAGAGGAGGAGAGATATACAAAGGTGGTCTTATCGCTAAAAGAGCGATTTCTTCCAGACAACCTTTGAGTATAGGATAGGGCATAGAAAAGCGGTTTTTTTTTTTTTTTTTTTTTTTTAACAAGTCTTATACATCCACGGGCTTATGAACCCATGTCCTTTTTTACTCTAATACATGCAAATTTTTATTTTTATTTTTTTCTCTATTTCAAGGTAGGCGTTAGTCAACAACATCGCTGTTCAAGTCAGACTATGTTTGTTTTTAATGTCTCCAAAAGAGACGTGAGTCCACCGACCGGTTCTTAATCTAATCTATGGTACAACATTTTTTTTTTTTTTTTTTTTTTTTTTTTTTTTTTTTTTTTTTTTTTTGTATTATTATTATTTCCTTATAATACTATACTTATATCTAGCTAAATCTTACATTATTTACATGCGTAATAATCGTTTTCTTAGAAATATATTTTTTAATATTGTCTATATTACTACCAAACTTACTCCTCCCAAGCAAAGCAACCTATTCGAATTTTATTTTGACATCTCGAGAATACTCTCAACGACGGCGGTGTCTCTATTATGAATCGCCATCTTGAGACTATGCTCGAGGATGTCTTTTTCCGTAGCCTCCGCCGCCCTCCCGACGAAACGACAGATCGCGTCATCTCTGTAGTCGGTGTAGTAGACACAGGCCTTGGTGTGTCTAGTCACCGCGACTATCGCGTGCGAAACGCTGTCATGTATTCGCAGCCTCCCACTCCTCGTCTGGATGACGATGACACTCTCACTCGTCTGGCCCTGCGCCTCGTGGATAGTCAAGACACGCGACCCCTCCCCTTTCCCGTATCCCCGGTCCACCAGCAACTTCTTCTCTTCCTGCGTGAAGACCAGGTATAGGGTCCAGTTCTGTTTTGCAGAGATTTGCGCGCCCGTGAAGCTTTCCACGCGCAGGGAACGGATTATTGGGCTTGAGCTATAAATATCTTTGTAGACCTCGCTGATGGCGAAGGCGACATCCTTGGGGTTTCGGTGCGTACAAGACAGCTCCCACGATATGCCTGTTATCAGGGTTGGTCTGCTGTACCGCATCTTGAACAGGTTTTCCCTGTCGATGTACGGCAGCTGGTTAATATCTCCGATGAGGACCACCTTCTTAGCCCCTGATAGTCGGGCTGCCATCACTATGGCCCCGAAGTGGTTCATGAGGGCTTCATCTACCGTAAGACGGCTGATTTTTGCGCCCCCTCGAAAACCATTGACCAGTACGGAGGCCATAGTGCGCACCTTAGATTTGGCTTTAACGCCATAGCGGCGTGCCAGCTTCTCCTTAAGTTCTTTGGCAGCCTCGACTGTGGTCGTAATGACGACTTCCTCGTCCTCATCGAATTCCCCGACTATGCGAGTTGTCTTGCCACATCCTGGAACCCCATTTATCCATTCCAGTGAAGGTAGCCCCCAGACCACGGAAGAATCATCGGCGTCACGGTCCCCCGTGATGGTTTGAGCCATCCGGAGTATCCGATCATCCAGCATTACTCTCGTGCATCTGGCCACTACCACCACCGGGTCCCCTGGTGGTGTATTGAACATCTGAGGCTCTTGTTCCTGCCCCTCAGACTCGACCGCGCTCACGAAGCCTGCTGTGATGTTATATGCAGCCATATACCTCCCCGACATATTTCCTTTGAGTATCTGTCGAGTGTCGTTGTTGTAAATGGCTGCTTCGGCTTCTTCGAGTTCCACCTCCAGTAACTTTAGGTTGTTGTACTGGTAGGTCTGCATGATCTTATTGCATGTGGCCAGGTTCACCTCTCGGTTTGCCTTTGTTATGGCCAGGAACTCGGTAAGGGCATTTTGCGCGTGTTCAGACGGTGTGGACGCTGGTCGAAGTTTTGGTGGTGTTACTTGCCCCATATCGGCTCTTGTTCGAACAGTTGGTGGCGCCTCCGGGTGCTTCGAACTTTCGTCCTCGGTGAACCTTTCCAACGCCTTAATTTGCCGCTCTCTTGTATCGACCTGATTGGGGGACAAGTGGGGCGGTTTTTTGCCTCGTTTTGGGGAGATCGTCGATTGGATAAACTTCGCCATCGACATCAGGCTCGGTTTCGGTGTGGCTTTTGTCCGATTGCTTAACTCAGCCTTTTGGGCCTCGACCTGTTTCTGTAGGCGCTCCGATCCGCTGGGTGTGGGCTCTTCAAGAGCTGGCGATGCGGGGGGTTTAGATGTCCTGATCTTGGGTTTTAGGTAGCCTAGATCCTCCCCCCTGTCTTCGTATATAATGACCTCGTTGTTCAGTGAGGCCTTTAGACACCCGTACCTGTCTGATACGTTGCCTTTGTCATATCCGACTCTCATTGAGTCCACACTGATCCTTCCGGGGGCCCCACCGGAGGCCTCGTCCAGCCGCTGTAGCCACAAACTTGACTGCGCGAAGGCAGACCTTTCTCCTTCCTCGAAAAGCACGATTGTTTTATTTTTCAACCACACCAGACGGTAAATTAAGTCGTCCTTCGGTTTTTGCGCAAGCGCCTCGATCTTAGAGCGCTTTATGCTTGTGTTTTGCGTGCTACCTGTCATCAGCAGGGCAAGCCCCGGCGAGACCACCAGACGATCCTGACCTTCGGAGCGACAAAAACTCATTCCGACTCTCTCCGCTTCGCTGTCCATAAACAGAGCCACGCATCTGGTCTTTATTCCCACTTCACCGCTTCCTTTCCATTCTTTGAACAAGGCCACTGGTGTTTTACTGTGAGTAGGTTGCGGAGGTACGTTTTTATTGGCTCTCTTCTGGAACAAACTCTGCAGAGAAGACGGTGTGGTCTGTGTTATTTGGCCACGCAGCGTTTGGGTATTCAGGGGCTGAGAAGCAGTTGCCCCAGGCTGGTAAACGGTATATGGGACACGGACCTGAACGTGTGTCGGTGTCTGTGTAATTGTGTTTGTGTTTGTGTTGGTAGTTGTTGTGACGGTACTGGCACTATGTGGTATGAGTGCAGCCTGTGGTAGAGCGGTCGTGCTATTTCTTTTTGCAGCCAAGGAAGCGGCTTTTCTCGCAAATGTCAGGAAAGACGTTCTGCCCGGTTCATTTTCCAAGATGGTGCGGAGCGAGGTCTGGTCTAGTTTTGTCTGGAGTTTGAGTTCCAGAGCCAGCCTTTCTCCGCCGAACCTCGGACATTCCAGCAGAATGTGCAGAACTGTCTCCTGACAGTTTGAGTCGCAGATACACGAAGGGCTGTCCCTAAGGTGGAATCTGTGTAGATACGCCGCAAATCCTCCGTGACCGGTCAGTACTTGTGTGTCGACAGGTGTTAGTGCCGATTTTCTTACCAGCTTGTAAGCGGTCTTTACGTCTGGTAGAAAGATTTTCGTGACCGAACCAGTTACCGAAGAATTGTATCTTTCTTGCCACAACTCGACAGTCTCTTCACGTATCCGCCTTCTGACATACGACACTGGAACTTTGTCGTAGTCGGGTGCCGTCTTTTTCGTTAGGGCCGCCTTTTTAGCCAGTTCGTCCGCTCTTTCATTTCCCGGTGTACCTACGTGGGCCTTCAACCAAAAGAACCGCACCGTTCTATTGTCTTCTCGGATTTGCCTGATGCGACTCTTCATCTCAATGGCCAGAGGGTGGGTTACCGAAGGACTCCTTAGTAAATCAAGTGACGATCTAGAGTCGCTCAAGATGTTAATAGAGCTTTTTTTCGATTTCCTCGCCATGTCCACGGCTCGGAAGAGTGCGTACATCTCCGATTGGAAAACGGTGTTATGCGGTTCAAGCCGGAACGTGGAGTATCTTACTTCCTTGCCTTGATCCCACCACGTTAGGGCTGCTCCTACTTTGCCCTCTATTTTGCTACCGTCGGTGTAGATGTATGAGCCGACGATGTGGTGTTTTTCGAGGTCTTCAGGGTTCAGACTCTCCAAGCGCTCATACTCAGTTGGCATGAGTAGAGATGGATGGGGGTTTTGCATCGGACCCACCTTGCGCTCCAGCTCTCTGCCCGGTGGCAGAAGGTCCTCGCAGTGGCCTTTCTTAATTTTAAACAGCATGGCCGCTTCTCGGATCCGAAGGTCGAGTGGGAGCAGGCCTGAGAGGACGAGTGCCGATGTCAGAGACACCGTTCTGTACGCTTTGCATATTTTCTGTGCGAAGCCTCTTTGCAGTGAGTCTAGTTGCTTTCTTACAGACAACTTCTCTGCTGCTGAGGACCACGCGCTTGCCGCATACAGGACGATGGGCTCTATCACCGCCACGTATATGGTTCGGACTATTTCTCCGTTTAGACCCCAAGACACCTTCGCCGCGCGCGCTAAATGTTTATAAATGTTAGCCGCTTTCTTGCATACGGCGGCCACATGCGCATTGAATGTGAGCTTTGAGTCCAAAATGAGCCCCAGCAGTTTTATTTCTTCTACAAGCCTCAACTGAGTGCCGGACATGTGGACTATGGGGGTATCGTATTTTAGCTTCTTGGTCATTACCATCGCATTGGTTTTATGCGGTGCGAAGTTCAATTTATTACGTTTACCCCAGTCCTGTACGGCCGCTAAGGTGGTTTCAGCCGAAGCTTGCAGGTTGCTGGTTTTCTGGCTCGAGAAAACGAGGACCACATCGTCCGCAAAGGCTTGGCAGTACACTCCCATGCTTTGTACCTCTCTCAGAAGCGAATCCAGGATAAGGTTCCAGAAGGTCGGTCCACCTATGGATCCCTGGACACATCCCTTCGTGGTTTCCCTCTCACAGGATGCTCTGGCATAGTTTACTATGACTCTTCGGTCCTTCAGATATGAGTCGACCAAGGCGTATAGGTTCCTCGGGCAATGTTTTTCTACTAGCTGTTTCTTGAGAGCTGGCCACCATGCGTTGTCGAAGGCGCCCTCTATATCGAGCGATACCAGAAGTACTATCTTTTTTAATTTAATTTCCCTCCTGATATGCCCGACTAAGTCGTAGAGGGCGTCCTCCGTTCCCTTTTGTGGCATGAATCCATACTGGCTGCGGTGCAGCGTAGGGAATAGTCTCCACTGAAGTCTACCTATTAACATTTTCTCGACTGTCTTTCCGAGTATCGACAGGAGTCCGATAGGTCTGTAGGACTTCGGGTGGGTGTAGTCTTCCTTGGCTGGTTTGCGGAGAATGCATACGTGGGCGACTTTCCACTGCTTGGGGAAGTGAGACAGCGATAGACATTTATTTGCCAATGCTAAAAACAACCCCACATCGCAGTTTATTGCCACCCTGCATATGTCAGATGTTAGTCCATCCGGACCTGGAGCTTTCTTTGGATTTTGGTTCAAGAGAACTTGTTCCAGCTCGGCAGCTGTAAAAGGTGGATCATCATCCGAAAGGTCTTGTAGCTCCGCAGGAGTTCTGTATTCTACGGCCTCTCTGACCTGTTTGTGATAGGCAGTTTCGGTTGTCACAGAGTCCATCGGGTAGAACGTGTTTGCTAGGAGTTCAGCCGATTGATCCGGTGAAAGTGTTTCGCCGACCTCGCTCCTTAGCAATGTGTCTTCGTTTCTGCGAGATGTTTTCCTGATGACTCTGTAAATACCGTCCCATACGCTTTCACGGTCTTGTGCCGTACAGAACTCCTTCCAGCTTTGGGTGGCTGCTTCGCTTGCCGCTAGTTTGTATTTATCCCTAGCCAGTATGTATTCTTCTACAACGTAAGCCCTTCGGCTGGGTGCAGCATTTTTTATGCGACGTTTGTATTTTTTTGCTTCCCTTTTCAGGGAGTTAAGCTCAGCAGACCACCATGGTGGTCTGGGGTCGCCTTTCCACGGCTTTATCTTCGGGATAGTTTTCTCGCAAGTGCGATGGATCGCGGAGACATAGTTATTGATGATATCCTCCAGTTCTTCTTTGTCCAGGACCTTAGAGACGCAACTCTGAGTTATGTTTTCTTCTGCAAGCTCGGACTTCAAGTTTGTGGTGAAATCTGTCCATCTCGCCTTACTGGTGTTGTATCTGCGAGTCGAGATTGGTTCTAGCGGTTTTAGAGGTCCCTCGGTACGCAGGTTGAACGTGATGGCGTTGTGATCAGACGTAATCAGATCTCTTTCCACCCTCCAGTTCTCCATTGCTGCAAGAAGGGACTGACTGGTCAGAGTCACGTCCACACAGCTCGAGTAAAGCTTGCCGCCTCTATAGGTCTCGAATGTAGGGATATTGCCTACATTGTGAATATGGAGGTCCATCTCGGTTATAAATCCGTGGAATTGTGCTCCTCGATGATTTTCGGAGCTGCTGCCCCACCAGTGACTCCAGGCATTCACGTCACCTGCCACTATAAGATGGTGAGTGGAGATTTTTGTGGTTGCCGCTCTCAGCTGCTGTAGATAGGTTTCCATATCTTGGTCCCCTTCAAAGTACACGGACAGTAACCCGAGCTCGAGCTTGCCGGCCTTTACAAAGACCGCTACAAGGTTTTCGGTGACGATCTGGGGGTCGTGAATGACTTCCACATTGTCACCGAAGACGACGATTGCTGCCTTAACTGGTTTCTGGCGGCCCAGGGTGCACTGGATAATTTTCGCACCCGGGTATTGTCTCATTTCACCCGTTCTACCGATGTACGGTTCTTGGACTAAGGCGAAAGATATTCTCCTTTCTGCGGCCACCTGACGCAGCTCATCCGTAGCCAGTTTCGAGCGCTGCAGGTTTACCTGTATAAAGCGTAAGGCGCAGCCTGTTTTGTCCGCATCTTCGTTGGGAACCACCACTTTGGCCTCCGGGTCACCCTCAGCAATATTGGACCCTCGATCTAGCTATGTTGTCCCATTTTTGTCGTTCCTGGCACTCTGTGCTGTATGCAGTGTGAGCTAGGTCAGCGCCTGCCCTTTTGGCCCTGGAGCAGTTCACGCATCTAGGTTGTTCGTTATAGAAAAGCGGTTAGGAAGTGTACAAATAATTGTTATGTAAATTAGAATAAATAAAAAAGAATATAAAATACACATATTTTCTTACATACATAGATACACGTATATACATGCACTCACATATACATAAATACATACAAGTCATACACATTGATATCATGAATTAAATGCTAAGGAGCCAGTTTCACCAGTTGCTGATAAAGCTATCTGATAATTGACGGTAATTGTTATGGAAATACAAATAATTTGAAATTCTAAGGATTCATATTAGGTAAAGTATTTTTTTTTAAAGGATTAGGTTGGAAAACAAGCGCTCGACCCACCTGATGGTAAGCGATTAGCGTAGCCTAATTATGTACTTATTGGTAATAAGTCATTACAAGGTTAAGGTAACTACAGATGGGCTGTTCCAGATTTCAAACAGGATATATACCTACTGCTGAGCCCTACCTCAAACGTTACTTTATTTAAAGCATTTTAATGACAATAGTTAAATACGTGCTTTGTCTGTACTAGTTATTCACAAGCTTTAGAATGGTAATCGTTACACTCGTTACACTGTAAATCAAAACAAATAAAAAACGATCCAACCAAGTCATTGCATTAATACTAAAAAGATCAGATGAAATACTAAGTAATACGAAATTGTTAACACGGAAATACACTTTAATACAATTACAAGAATCTTATAAGTAACCCGTTCATTTATGTTAATAGCTTTACAATAAACAAAGAAGTATGAACAGACACAATGATATGTACAAGTACAAATAAAAAAGCAATGTTTGCTTTGAAAATCGCCGTACTACAGTATTTAAAAAAAATATACATTTATTTTGTTATTGCGAATGGCATATAGTACAAAAAAATCATGATACAATGAAGAATGACAGACAAGTGAATCGACACATCGGTCAAAGATCCAAATTTGGGTTAGCATTAATTCTTATTTTGACTGTTTGTTACATTGAAGGAGAGTACACAGTAATGTTTTAAAATTAAACTTATCCAAGATTTTTTTACACGAGTTACCAACGCTGAGAATGAATCCCAGTGAATGGGTTTTTGTTGTAAAGCTAACTTCCTGCGTTAAATAGAATTAAAATTCTGAAATAAAATTGTGGTTTTTAATAGTATAAGCTATAGCTATATATATAAATCTTAGAAGGAGAGTACATAGTATTGTTTTAAAATTAAACTTATCGAAGATTTTTTTACACGAGTTACCAACGCTGAGAATGAATCCCAATGAATGGGTTTTTGTTACACTGATAACTTATTTTTTAGTGCAATTAAAAATGCATAAATCATTTTCAATTAATTTAAATGAATGATATTTCACACAATTTATAATATTTCGCGATTTGTAAAGCTAACTTCCTGCGTTAAATAGAATTAAAATTCTGAAATAAAATTGTGGTTTTTAATAGTATAAGCTATAGCTATATATATAAATCTTAGATTTTGTCTAAGTGGACTTCGAGTAGCGTAACTCTTTTTTACTAAAGTAATATCAATAAAGTAATCTTGTAGTTGCACTTTAGTATTGTTCGTTTTTATTACTATTTAGATTGCTTATTGAATTAATAAATATCCACATATCATATATATTAATACGCTAAGGTTTGAGGTGTTTGCCCCCCTTTTTAGAAAAAGCCTAACAATTATTCCACATAAAAATTATATAAGTATCATTTTATAGATGTGATGTCGGCCGAGTAGAATAGCACCACTCCCTTTCTTCCCGTGAGGGTCGTAAAAGGCGACCGAGGGATAAACCTGGCTCAAAGTCATCAGGGTCCTGGAGAAGGAAAACTTCATTTGAAGTTCGGAATGGGGTCTCCGCTAAGCATTCGTGGCATAGCTCTAAAATGCGAAAGACTCCTGCAGCCGAACTGGCTCCACATATATGAAACAAACTGAAAGTCATACCTATAACAAATTTATTTTGAAATTTCGTAATAGGATTATACATATTTCTTTTCTACTTATTAACAATCCACAGCTTAAAAATTTAAATTTATTATAAGATTTGTTAATCATGTTCTTTTTTTACATGTTTTAGAACGTGCGATGAAATCAAACACTGCAATAAATTATTACTAAGTAGACTAGCGTTGGCTTCTTGCTGTGGTACCTAATCGAATAGCTCCTCGTACACCGTCGCCGAATCTTTTATCGAAAAATACTAACAACACACCCCGCCGCACACGATATTGATTGGTTGTCGCCCCCAACAGGAAAGCGAGACCAATTACATAAAATATTTTAAAAATAATAATTAATCATATATTTGAACTGGAATAATACAATATTTTTATCGTATTAACAAAAATCACGGCATATGTGTATTTTAAACTTTAAAATTATTTTGTTTTTGGTTATAATGAGTTACCTTTTTGAAATATAATTACATAAAATACCCTTTCGTAATTTATGATCCTGTTACAGTTTTATTATACTCGTGCCTAAATTACAAGTAAAAATACACGCACATAAAATTCGTTGATATAATAAAATGCTAATAACAAATTAACGAACATAATTAATCATTATAAAGTAACTTATATTATAATTATATTATTGATTGTATATTTATTAATATTTCTCCTTTTTTATTTGTTCTTTTGTCGGTTTATATACAATTTCAAAAAAACAAACAAATTTTAATAACAAATTACTTAAAAGACATATATGTCTTGTAGAATAAAAAATAGTAAACCAAAGTAAATTGTATACATTATTTTACTACATAGCTCCGTACCACTTTTTTCTTACATAGTGTTTTTTTTTTATATAAACCTTATCCTGTAATAAAGAACACAAAAAATGATCCAATTTAATGCAATCTTTTAGAGCAGTAGAGACACAATTGAGTGATTTATAAGACGACCGCTCTGGTGTAATGGCGCGTGTGCCGTGTCGGCGGCTCCTAAACACCGACGGTCGCGGGTTCGATATTATATCCGGTCTGGTCTGGTCTTTGTGGGTCTCCCCACCGTGCCCGTTTTTTATCATGTACACGTGATAGTGATCGTTACTCATAGAAGGGATTATATCGGCCAACCCGCATTAGAGCATCGTTGTGGATTAAGCTCTGATTCTTCTACTACATTGGAAAAGATTCCTATGCCCAGCAGTGGGATATTACAGGTTGAAGCGCGATAGATAAATTAACAATTTAATATATCAAATCGCAAGTTTAAATAAAACCAGGTTTGTTATTTTTATGAATGTAAATTCATATATTGTTATTTTAAAATGTCAGAAACAATAATTAGTTTTAAAAATAGAATTGAATCCTAGCTCTGGGTCATTGCCCCATCGACAAGCTTCCATATACGTCATTAAACAACTGTACATTTTAAACTTTGTATCATTGCATAGTAAAAAACAAAGTCGCTTCCCGCTGTCCGTATGCTTAGATCTTTAAAACTACGCAACGGATTTTTATGCGGTTTTCTTTTATAAATAGAGTAAATCCAGAGAAATGTTTTTATGTATAATACATGCATAATATAGTAGAGAAACACTGATAGTATTAGAGGTTTCTAATGTGATGTCGTAAATAAACACATTTTTTTTGCTCTTACATTGCAAATATTTATTTTATATTTAATATCAGGATTGTACCTGCGCGAAACCGCGGCGGGTCACTAGTATTCATATATATGAAGTCAACACCGTTATCTTTAAATTTTTCCACTTTTTTTACTACAAGTTTTGCATCTAACTGTATTAAAACGCTTTTGATATTTAACACAGGTAAAACTTATAGCTAGTGTTTACGATGAACCACAACGGGTTTAACATACTACAAAATTTCTTATGTAAAAACAAACCGAACATATCTTTACTTAATATAATAATTAATGAGCGATATATATATATATATATATATATATATATATATATATATATATATATATATATATATATAATGTATCCTTTTTTATAATATGCATTATGCTTTATTTCTAAATTTTACGATATTTTGTATAATATTTAAAATGCTTATGTATCAAGTAACTACTGCGTCAACATGTAGATGAATATATGCATATATGTATTATAAATACTTTACCGTCGATATTTTAGTTATAATAAAGAAGTATCACGAACAAAATATCCGTTCCTCGTAGGCATCATTGACTTCATTTATTTTATAAAAATTCAAAGTCAACGACAACAGGTTTCGATACGATTTTATTGAACTTGAACTTAAAAAATTGTTATTACTGGTATGTTTATTTTTAAGCTCGCAAAAAATTATGATATACTAAAATACATAATGAATACATCATTATATTTTTGATTGCACGACCTCAGAACTTATACTAGCTGTGCCCGCGACTTCGTCCGCGTGGAATTTAACAAAAAGGTATTGTTTTGTCCGCAGAGTTATAAAATAAATAAATTTCTAAAATAAAAGTGGCCTAAGTTACTCCTTACTACATCAGCTATCTGTCACTGAAAGTATCGTCAAAATCGATTCAGCCGTTTCAGAGATTAGCCGCATCAAACAGACAGTCACAAAAATTGAAAAAAAATGTCATTTTGGTATATGTACCGTGTATACATCCATATTCATTTAGTAAAACGCGGCTATTTTCATACTACAAACAGACACTCCAATTTTATTTATTTTTATAGATATAAAAAAACGAGTGTGCTTTGGACCTCACAACTAAAGTCAAGCGTGCTTAAAAAAGTTATACTGAAAAAAAATACAATGGAACTGAGAACCTCCTCCTTTTTTTCTGTTAAAAAATAAAGGATCTTGTGTTTTTGACCGGGAAAATATAAAAACATAGCACTAAATGTATTATTTAAATTCCTTCTGCGATAGATCCCTGCCAAATCATTCGAAACTTTTATGTCTGTATTATGTTAAGGTTTCTTTTTTCGAATATGTGATAGTTTCAATTATGTTTGCGAGACTCCAAATAGCCATAGTTTGAATCATAATAATGCTTGGTATTATTCAAGTAACTACAATGTGAAGTTCTTTAATTAAGGAGTTATATATCTTCACTTAGTACTGTGTGGCTATGGTACTAAAGAATATAGCCACCCCCTCTCTTCCCGTGGGTGTCGTAGGAGGCGACTAAGGTATAACACAGTTTCGCTACCACTTTGGAACTTAAAAAGCCGACCGGTGGCGGGATAACTATCCAACTGCTGGCTTTGAAATACACAGGCCGAAGACGGGCAGCAGCGTCTTCGGTGCGACAAAGCCAGTACTGCGGTCACCAACCCGCCTGCCCAGCGTGGTGACTATGGTCAAAACACATGAGTTCACGTTATTTTTGGCGTAAACTTGTGGAGGCCAGCCAGTCCAGCAGTGGACTGTATAGGCTGTAATGATGATATCTTCACTTAAGCGCATCTATAGCTAATGTAATAGCTGAAAACTATCAATCAAGTCTTTTATCTCAGTATTAAAGGACTCTCTCGTACACTTAAGAATCACGCTCTATCTTTCAATACAGCGATTATTTTCTAAAAAAATTCCATCACCTCTGCTCTGCTACTGGATCGGCCGGATTAACGGATCTGGTTTACCGGATTGCAATCCCTATGCGTGTGCTCGTAATTGCAGTCGACCTAGCAACATATTGTACATCCAATAAAAATAACTTGACATTTTGGTGCTATAAGTTAAATCTGGTGTTGTTTTGATAGATTTAACATTTCATTTTATTTACACAATCTTATTTGGCTGCCTCTTGCACATCTTAATTTTTTTCACTTGAAAAAAAATCTTAATTTTTATACAAAAAAATTCTCGTGCCACAATGCTAGTTACCATATTCCTCCGAAGCGGCTGGACCGATTTTTATAAAATTTTGTGCGTTCAGAAATTTATTTTGTGTAAACAGCTTTGATTCATATATTAATGATGCATTTTGAACACCGAAACATTGATTTTGATTGATGATATTAATTATGATCATAATTATATCATATAGGTATTATGGTTATTCAATATAAATAAAAATTAATGTTGCTAAGCGCATAACTCGAGAATGGCTCAAACAATTCGGCTAATTTATTTTTGTATTTTCCTTAAGACCCAGAGAAGGTTTTAATACTAAAAAAAAACTGAAAAAAAATTACTATCAAATTTTGAGAGAACGAAGTCTGTCCGGGCAGCTAGTTCAATATAAATATATGTTTCAATTAAACCTCAAGACCTACTGGTTCCAATTGAAAAATTATTTTTGTGTTTGATGTCCATTTTCCGAGGAAGGCTGGCTGTATAGTATTTTAGTACATTTTTTTTTCTCAAATTAACGCGGGTGAAACCGCGGGGCACAGCTAGTATAATTATAACTGGCTGGTAACATTATAACATCTTTAAAATCAAAAATAATTTATAGCTTTATGCGGAAACAATACATTAATAAATAACAGTTTTGACCTTTACTTGTATACTTACAGTAGGTACCTACAGCATATATGTAGTGTATACCTACAGAATATTCATTATAAATAAAACAAATAACAAATATCGTTTTGATGCTAAATTTAAATTTTGAAATCCTCATAATGTCATAACCGTCAGTCAACAAAACTTATTAATAAACTAACTGTGCCCTCGACTTCGTCCGCGTGGAATTCAACAAAAAATTATTGTTCAGTTCGCAGAGTTATAAAAGAAATAAATTTTTAAAATAAAACAATCCTAAGTTACTCCTTACTACATCAGCTATCTGCCAGTGAAAGTCCCGTCAAAATCGGTCCAGATGAAGCCAGAACAAGCAGACAGATAGACAGAAAGACATATAGACAAAATGTTTAAACAATGTTATTTTGGTATATGTACCGTGTATACATCCATATTCAATTAGTAAAAAGTGGTTATTTTAATATTACAAACAGACACTCCAATTTTATTTATTTCTATAGATTAAATCAATAATCAACTTATTAACAATATGGATAAATTACATTATATAAAATAACTACCTGTGCCCGCGGCTTCGTTCGCGCGAAATTTATTCAAAAAGTTATCGTTCAGTTCGCAGAGTTAAATCGGTCCAGCCGTTTCAGAGATTAACCGGAACAACAGACAGACAGATTAATATTGAAAAAAATGTTATTTTGGTATATGTACCGTGTATAAATCAATGCGCATTTAGTAAAAAGCGGTTATTTTAATTTTACAAACAGACACTCCAATTTTATTTATTTGTGTAGATATACCTAGGTATTTAAAAAAAAGTTAATCGTCAAAAATTTCAAAACTAAGTATTTAACTCATTCTAGTATGTATATTAAAGCAATTCTGTGATTTATTTGATGCTATTGATATATTAATTGAAGTAATGGAAAACATTGCATTTTAAATTAATATAAATATGCATATATACAAGTTCACGTTCTACTGTGCTTTTATCAGGTTATTGTATTTAAAAAAAGCAAATGATATTTCTATCTCAATAATCTATACCCACCGCAGTAAATGCATAAACAGACCATTTTGTAACTTAACATAATCTATATATATATATATATATATGAATGTCTTTATGTCTTTTATAGAATCGTAAACTATGCATTTGATCATGTCATGACCTTCAGCAAAGTGTTGTGTATGTGTCCATAAAGGTTTCTGAAAAAAAGCGTAGCGACGCGCGGAGCGTACCACTAGTAAGTATATATGTTGTATAAAAGATAAGCAAAAATTCTTGGGCGTATTTTAAAACTTTTCTAAAAAAGTTCCTCATATAGTGTACTTTTCAAGATTACAAAAACTAGTAATATTTTGAAGTCAGAGAAGTGGCATAGTCTGTATCTAGGATTTAGCTCGGTAAAAGTCGGGAATAGAAAACGTGAAACAAAACCAGAAAGCCAAGTAGGAGCTGGTAATCATTATAACCCCCAAGTTTTAAAATGACATAAGCCAAAACAAACAGTGTATTTAATATTACTTTATTTTGTTTTTAATTATTTTCTACACAATAATCGCGATCACGATTTAGGCTGTAACATCCCACTGCTGGACATTAACCCTTTTCTCCGTGTAGGTGCAAGATTATGATATAATGATAATTACACAATAATATCTTGGACCTATAACTATAGGTAGGTCGACGACCGCTCTGATGTAACGGTGCGTGCGCCGTGTCGGCGACGCCTAAACTACGACGGTCGCGGGTTCGATTCACGCTCGGAGTGGATATTTGTGTTTATACTAATATTTATTTCTGGTCTTATTGTTAGTTCTTGTGGGCCTTCCCACCGTTCCTCGAAAAGCACGTTAAGCTGTCGGTCGCGATTGTTATCATGTACACCTGATAGCGATCGTTACTCATAATAGGTCATATATATCTGCCAACCCGCATTGCAGCAGCGTGGTGGATTAAGCTCTGATCCTACATGGAGAAATAGGCCTATTCCCCGCATTGGAATATTACAGCCTGAAGCGTATACTATAGGTTTAAAAATTGCATTCTTTTATTGTTATTTCTTGAAGATACAGAAATGTTGTGAACTAAATATAGGCTTAGGTAATTTTTTCTCACACACGTGATTTGTATAGTAATGTAAATAGTTGATTTACGGAAAAACTCGGCAGTTATTAACAGTTTTATTATTATCATTCTACGGACAAATTATCCACCTAACTCAAAAAAAAAAACGTTTTTAATTTCGCTATAAGACAAAACAAAATAATTGTGTTTGCTCGCAAACGAAAAAAAACCGACTTCAATTTTAAAAGTAGTTATAAAATCGCGATCAAATTTAAATGTAACTACAAGACAAGCATCAGATATCGACTAAAAAAAGAATGATCAAAATCGGTACACCCAGTGAAAAGTAATGCGGTATAATAAAAACGTAGATCGACGAAAAAATAGTCAAGCAAATACACATTATTATCTGTGCAGTTCCTATCTGATGCTCACGATAAACAGATTGGGTTAAACGATGAAGTTAAGAATTCCCTATCTAATTTAAATTCGGAGAACCAAAACTTGCGATCACAAATATTTGTACTGGAGGGTAAAATGGACCAACTCGAGCAGCAGGCCAGGGATTGTAACGTGGAACTTCAGTGTGTCCCTGAGAACAAAAATGAGAATATTCTTACCATTGTCCAGCAGATGGCGTCGATTGTCGCCTGCGACTTATCGGATCAAAATATTCTGAGTTGCCACAGAGTTCCTAAGGTGGATTCGAGCTCGCAACGCACAAGAAGCATTGTGGTAAGATTAGCTAGCCCAAAAATACGGGACGACCTTCTGGCTTCCGTCAAACGATTTAATAAAAAGAATCTCCAGAACAAACTTAACACATCGCATCTGGGATTTGCTGGACAAAACTCACCGGTCTATGTTGTGGAACACTTGTCTCTAAAGAATAAAAGGCTCCATGCTGCCACCAGACTGGCTGCAAAAGAGAAGAAGTATGAATTTGTGTGGATAAGAAACGGTCGCGTTTTCGTTCGAAAAAATAATGAGTCTGCAGCTCAGTGGATTAAAAATATTGATGTCTTAAAAAATTTAAAATAAACTGATGCTCATTTCTATTTGCACGTATTTAGATATATATTTTTTTGTTATAAATTCACACTAAACATATTTTATCAAAATGTACGAGGTCTAAGGACCAAAACAGAGGATATCTATTCCGCGGTTCTCTCTCATGACTATGACATTATAGTTTTGACCGAAACTTGGTTAAACAGCACGGTTTTTGACAACGAAATTTTGGATGGTCGCTATATTTTGTATAGGCGTGATCGGTCGTCATGTCCTCTTTCTTTCCACAAAAAGGAAGGTGGTGGCGTGGCAATCGCTGTTAATAAAAAAATCGAATCAATAAGAAAATATGAATGGGAATCGGCTTGTGAAGACTTGTGGTTGTCAATTAAAACTAGTCATAATACTTATATATCTGTTTGCGTTGCCTATGTTCCGCCACCTGTTAGGGAGGATTACCTGGAATGCTTTCTTAAAAATGTCACAGATATCTGCAATAATAGAATGCCGCCTCGTTCACCAGTTCTCATCGTTGGTGACTTTAATTTATCTAATATTTTGTGGGAACCTAACAATAATGATAGTGACTTATTACCCAAACAATTTTCTAATAATGTAGATAGTAAATTTTTCGAAAACATGGCTTTTAATAATTTAAAACAATATAATTCCATTAAAAATGTAAATAATCGTATTTTAGATTTAGTACTAGCGAATAGTTCTGATTGGATAAAAGTGAGGAAAACAGATGATGCTTTGGTATCAATAGATCGCCATCATCCGCCTTTAAATGTTTTTATTAATTTAAAAACTCATTGTGATAATTATATTAGATCTTCCCGTGCACCATTTCTGAATTTTTTCTTGTGTGATTTCGACGGTGTATCCAATGAATTAGATGACATAGACTGGTTATCCGCATTTAATAATGCATCCTCGGTGGACGAAAAAGTAGATATTTTCTATCAGACAATAATGCCTATTATTTATAAATATACACCTATGCGTAAGCCCCGAGATAGCCACTATCCCATATGGTTTTCGGTTCCATTATTGAGGGCACTCAGGGAGAAGGCAAAATATCACTATAAAAGCAAGAAATATAATAATTCAATGGATAAATACTCTTATGAGATACTGCGTGAACGATGCGCGGTAATGATAAAAGATTGCTATACAAATTTTAAAAAGCGTGTCTCTGAAGGTATTCGTAGTGACCCTTCCTATTTTTGGACCTTCTTTAAGCATCAACGCAAAAATAGCAATAATTTTATTCCAAATGAAATGTTTCTCAAAGATTTCGTAGCCATAGGAGGTAAAAGTATATGCAATGCCTTCGCTAAATATTTTGAATCGATCTATATTTGCCCTAGTAATTGTCAATTGGAAGATTATCCCACCCCTCCCCCTGTGCACAATATTTCTAATATGCCATTAAGTGCTTGTCGGTTGTCAGAGGGAGAAGTTTTTGAGCATCTTTGTAATTTGGATCCATGCAAAGGAGCCGGGCCAGATCTCCTTGCTCCATTATTTCTTAAAAAATGCGCTCGTCAATTAGCTAGGCCACTTACCCTTATATATAATCATTCGCTGAACTCAGGTATTTTCCCTGCCAGGTGGAAAGCTGCTTATGTAACACCGGTCTACAAATCAGGGGACTCTAAGGATATTACAAATTACCGTCCAATATCCATTTTGTCAGTTAGTGGTAAGGTTTTGGAAAGTATAGTTCAAAAGCGAATTTACTCTCACATTGCTCCATTCTTAGACAACAACCAACACGGTTTTCGCCCTCGCAAATCTACGACTTCTAACTTAGTTAGCTATATTTCCGATATAGCAGAAATAGTGGATTCAGCTGGTGAGGTACATGCAATCTATACTGATTTCCGCAAAGCGTTTGACTTGGTCAACCATAGACTTCTCATGTTGAAAATTGAGTACATGGGAATTCACGGTTCTTTACTTCGTTGGTTCGAGTCCTATTTAGAGAATCGGTCACAGCTCGTTGCTGTAAATGGCTTTAAGTCTTACGAAATACAGGTAGCATCTGGTGTCCCACAGGGTTCCCATCTTGGTCCCACTCTCTTTTTAATTTTTATTAACGACTTAACACATTGTTTACATTCTAAAATGAAACTGTTTGCTGACGATTTAAAGATTTACAGAGCGATTGACTGCCAGCATGATATACGTGTACTACAGAGTGACATAGATGCCGTTAATTCCTGGTGCATCAGAAATGGCATGTCCCTAAACATTGATAAATGTTACCATATAAAATTCACAAGGAAGAGAAACCGGTTTAACTGCGTGTACAAAATAAATAATATAGACCTGACTGAGGTTGACTGTATCAGGGATCTTGGCGTTGTTATAGATTCAACTTTAAGTTTTCGCAAACACATTGAGAACGTAACGACCAAAGCTTCTAAGTTGTCGGGGCTAGTTTACAGACAGATGAAAATGTTCAATAACTCCACTTTATCGATACTAGTTTTTAACTGTATTGTCCGTAGCCTTCTTGAATATTGTAGTGTTGTGTGGAGCCCGAGTTATCAAGTTCATTCCGATAGAATCGAAAGAATCCAAAAGCGATTCCTTTTCCATCTAGCTTACGGAGATTTCAAGTATAAAGAATTGCTCACATATGAAGCTCGTCTTTCTTACTATAAAATGGTAACGCTAAAGGACCGTAGGCGGATCGCGGATATCGTTTTACTGTCTAAACTTCTGAAGGGGTTAATTGATGCACCTGAATTGATTGAACGCCTTAATTTGCTTGTTCCTCGTAAGGGTTGCCGCTTACATAACCGTAAGATATTTAGTTTGCCTAGAGTACAAAGTAATCTTGGTAGACATAGTCCATTGCACAGAATGCAGTTTTTCGCAAATGGAAAGAGAGACGTAATAGATATCTTCTGTGATAGTATAGCTACAGTTAAAAATAAGCTGTATAATGAGCTACGTGTTTAAATTGTATATTGCTGTACAGTATTTTAGGTTTCTGTTGTAATTAATTTTCCCTTTTTTATATTGAAATGTTTAATTTGTTTTTCTTTTATTATTTGAACTGCATGTGTTTAGTATTTTATATTTCTAACTTTTGATTTTGCACTATTGTTAAGTTACCTGTTTTGATTTTAGTTTTGTTTTTTTTTGTGAAATGCATGCTATGTCCACATCTAGGAGACTCAATTGTACATACCTACTTTACACTTTGTCCTTCACTTTATATGTCTATATTAAACGATTGTAGTCAGTTTTGTGGGCTAATAAAAAAAAAAAAAAAAATATAACTTGAAAAGTACTTGTTAGATCTCAATTAAATTTAAATTTTACCATATGACACGTACCACCTTTCGATTAAAAAAAAGAATCATCCAAATTGATCTACCCAGTAAAAAGTTCTGAGGTAACATACATACAAAAAATATAAAGAAAAATTGCGAACCTCCTCCTTTTTTTGAAATCGGTTAAAAATATGTATATACCTACATATTATGTTATCGGTGAGTACAATGTTTTCTGGCAAATGTCAATGTCTCCTCGTTTCTGTGAGGTTTTCTGAGTGACCCGACTTATTAATATTCACAGCTGAATTCTTCGAATAATTAAAAAATCAATGACTATACTACTGACATTGTGAAGATATTTGTTTTTACGTATTTCCCAATAATTAAGAATGTCATTTAATTTATGAAGTGCAATTACATCCTAGAGTTCAAAAAGTCAACTTCATCTGATGCTCCCAGTTGGCTACTTATAAATTGATAACACAAATCACGATGCTCCCAATCATCATCCCGAATCCCGTTCCTAGTTTTGACAATGGTTCAGCTAACGGCGATACAGAGACTAAAAGAAAAAAGAGGAAGAAAAAAATCCACTCTTGAAAATAAAAAATGGTATTAAATTTTTATCGAAGCATCGGATAAAATATACATAACACTAAATTTCTAGGAGCTTAGAGGAGCAAAATCACAGGCGACATCTAGTATTGATATAGATTTCAAATAACCTAAATAACTAGATTAGTCAACAAGTCTAATGCGGCTCTTTGGTACGCGCGTGCTCGCGGTGACAATTTCTGTCTTACAACATTACACGCACAATCACATTTTATTTTTTCTTTATACGCATCATTAATATTATACATAATATCGTTATATTACAGGAATAAAAATTAAATTTAGTAAACAACACAAATGAAATCAACTAAAATAATATTTCCTTGTCTACTTTTTATCCTTTTGCATAATATTTAATAGATATTTAAAGCTAAGAACATGATTGAACATGATTTGATAATAACGCTATTTCATACTATAGCATAAATTATTTTAAAAATTTAGTTGCTTTTGATCACACACTGGATATCACGTGTGATCATTACATACTACCTACATAACGTGCGTTTGTATTTAGCATAATAAAAGGACCTCAAGCTATAAAATGACGAAATTTTTTAAACATGTTGTAACATATCGTAGTAAGTAGGTACATTGAGTTTTTGCAATCAGTTTATACAAGAAAACAATTTGCACGAACGTTCATAGGCTTTTTACTCCTGTACGTCGCGGGTTTCAAATTATTTTGCACGTTAGCCTCCTCACGGAGTTCGGATAAAAAATATTAAGTGTTACAAGTGTACTGATAATTAAAACTAAAAGTATGCCATGTTTAAGACTAAAATGAAAAATGAGTTATGATTGCCGTGTATAAAAATATTTATAGAGAACCCGCTAAAAGCTTTTTTCGAAACATCTATGAACAGAGCTGGGCCTGTTGCAGTTTTTTTACTTACAAGCACCTACAGATTAATAAGCGATACATCATACACCAGACTCATCAGTATAATTACATCACGTAAGTTTACGCAATTGTCTTAAATAGTTGCGATTCGGAAATGTTCTTAAATATAGGTACTAACTAAAAAAGGATGATACTTAAGAGTGCTTAACAAAATCATTATTCTTATTACTTTCATATTTTTTAACTTGAAACTAAATGACAAAGTGCAATTTCTATTGTTTGTTTTAAATTATAAGGAATTCAAATTGCAATCCTTTTAATTATTAAACTTAAATTGTTATTTTGAGGCCTTTTCAATGCTTATGACTAAGGGTTATAGCACTTATGTGCTAGCCTATTTGGATACGTTTGTTAAAAATTTCACTTTAAAGTAGCAGGAAAAATATATTAAAATTAGCTCGGCAGTCCTACCAAGGTACACAGCCTCGACCATGAAGACAATAAATATGAAACACGATGCTCGTTCCGTCGCAGTAGCTGCTGAGCTCTTGTCAAAAACAGATAGTATCTCCTTTCCTGTTTTAAAACGCGAAACGACGATGAACTATTTATTAGCATTTGCGTTCTTCGTGGGTATCTATCACGTAAGGACAGCAGACGATTTTGATTTACGTGAGTTCAATTTTTTTATTATTATTAGGTAATAAAAAGAATATTAATTAACAAAACAGTTTTAAAAATGATTAAATAAATTTTACACATACATAACAAATATTTTTTATTTTTATATTGTTATTCTGATCTTTCATACTGTTTTCATCATTAGTAGAGATATAGAATGATATGAAAATGGTACAAGAAGACAAATGACGGACGTATTTTCTTCTAATTTTATAAATGTGTAATTAAGTGAAGTTTAACACAATAAATACATACTTATATAAATATTGTGACTGTAACCTATACTAATGTTATAAAACTGAAGAGTTTGTTTGTTTGTTTGTGTGAACGCGCTAATCTCAGGAACTTTTGGTCCAATTTGAAAAATTATTTCAAGGTTAGATAGCCCATTTTTCAAGGATGGTTATAGGCTATTTTTTTCCTAAATTAACACGTGTGAAACCGCGGGGCACAGCTAGTTTAATGTATATGGTGTTCGACTCTTTACTACGTACCTTCAAATGGGAAGTTCTGTAGGTGTTATAGATCACGTTCCATGTGGAAAAAAATTCTTAATAATTAATTTGTTTAACCTAATAAATTTATATTTCTTTTATATAATTGTTATTTTTGGAAACGTAATCCAAATGAAATGTGTAATAGGTAATAAAATAAATAATTTTTTTATTTATCTTTAACTGCTACAAATATTTGTATTTATTAACTTTATAGTAAGTACCAATTTTCTAAAACAGTAAAAGCAAAATAAATTTATCATGACTATTATAAAATACTATTTTACGTGTGGATGTCGGTTAACTGACTTTTTTGTATTTAACTTCATAAAGTAAAAAGATATTGGTAAAGGCAAGTTCCTTTGTCTAACTACCAAATAATTAGTTTAATTATTTTTAGAAGTGACATAAAGACTCAGATTCCAACCGCCTCACTGATGTTTTTAATTCGAATTAAAAAACTAAAGAAGGATTTACGAAGGCAATGATTACGCAAATAACAATTGATTGATTCCAAACCATTGTTAGTAGTAAATGATTATCATTTGTTAAGAATCGATTTAAAATGTTTTTATATTAAATAGTCGTCATCGTCATGTCACTTATTAGTCACGATGGGTAAAAAAACAAAATCGAATCAAACAAACAACATAAATAATTATTAATCAGTACTCACGTCAATAGTTAGTTGTTTTAAAGTATATAAAATTACATAATAATGGTAGTTAACTATTTTCTAGGTTCAGTTTAGTTTAGGAATTCAAAATTAGCAATTTGTCAAGTCCGAGAATCTTTTACTTACCTTCTTATGTTCCTTTAATTTTTTATTGTATTACAAAGCAACTAACTACACACTCCGGTATATTTACAGTTAATTTACAAAAAAGGGCAGTTATTATTATTTTTTTGCACTTTTAAAATTAGCGACTTTTTAAGCGCTGTGTTCTTCTTTAAGATTGTCTCTTCTCTTCATATTTTTTTTTGCATTGTATCCGTATTGTATATTGTTATTAGTGAACAAATCACTGTAGTACCTTTGCAAAAATAAATAGTTGCGTTTGTAGCAATTCGATTTCAGTAAAATATATTTATCGTAATTATATAATTTCTTCAGTCAAGTAAATCTTATAGGGTCATTGCGCCTGTTCGCGTCCACTTAGTGCAGTTGGCAAGTTTGAAGAAGAAAATAAAAATGTCCAAGCACTAATTTCTATGAAAAATTTATTTACTGTGTTCATTATATAGTCTATTTCAAGATTAATTTTCGGTTTTGTTCGAAACATCTTGTTATTATTTTATTTAAATACAAACTTCAGAATTAGGCGATTTACCCAGTTTGCGTCCATAAAATCCAATTCGCGTCCACCCGCTGGACCACTTCGCGTCCACTCGCTTAGAAAAGGCATAAAGAGGTGATATTTTTATGATAATGTAGAGAGATTGGATTTTAATAATTTATTTATTGAAGAATTATAGTTATTTCAAAATCAACATATTAACATTAATAAATCACTATAAAGAAAATAAAATACCTATTTATTCTTCTAAACATTGATAGAACTTAAAATTAAAAAACAAATTAGGTACCTATGTAGTAAGTAAATAGTAATTTCAACTTTTAAAATTCAACAATTATGTGTTCTGTGAATTTTAAAGGAATGTAAGCAAGCTAAAGATCAGCCTGCAATTACAATCACAGCAGTCTTTCGCAGTCCACTACTGGACATAGGCCTCGACAAGTTCACTCCTGTGTTTTGCCCATAGTCACCACGCTGGGCAGACGGGTTGGTGACCGCAGGGCTGGCATTGTCATACCGAAGACGCTGCTGCCCGTCTTCGGTTTGTGTATTTCAAAGCCAGCAGTTAGATGGTTATCCCGCCATCGGTCGGCTTTTTAAGTTCCGAGGTAGTAGTGGAACTGTGTTATCCCTTAGTCGCCTCTTACGACACCCATGGGAAGAGAGGGGGTGGCCATATTCTTTGATGCCGTGAGCACACAGCACCACAAAGATCAGCCTTGATTAATAATAATTATGGAAACAAAATACGAGGTGGACACATATCTCTATTCGCATTAAATATTAATAATACCGTTATGTTTTCTTCTTCATTACTTGGTTTTATTTGATAGTAGCTGTGCTCGTGACTTCATCCGCGTGGAATTAAAAAAAATTTATGGTTCTGTTCGTAGAATTACAAAATAAATAAATTTCTAAAATAAAAGTAGCCTAAGTTACTCCTTATTACATTAAGTATCTGCCAGTGAAAGTCCCGTCAAAAGCAGTCCAGTCGTTTCAGTGATTAGCCGGAGCAAACAGACAGACAGACAGACAAAAATTCTAAAAAATGTTATTTTGGTATATGTACCGTGTATAAATCAATATGCATTTAGTAAAAAGCTGTTACTTTAATATTACAAACAGACACTCCAATTTTTTTTATTTGTAGATAAGTTTTGTACCCTCTTGGTCTGCACCCACTGATTTTGTCCAATATCGGAATAGCATATTTTTTGCATAGGTGCTTGTCTTACCGATTTCTTCTTTTGAATGTCATGCAAAACTTCCCTTAAATCCTCCTCTGTGTATGTTCTTTTTTCCTTCTTCTTTCTTATCTGCAAAGAACTCATCTTAAACAGAAAAAAAATAAGAAAGAAATCACTTATTTCATTCAAAGTAGAATAGGTATTAAACTTGTAGTTATTAGTTTTATGTATTAAACTTATAGAATTAATTTAAGAAATGGACGCGATTTAGTTTTATTATTAATCCCTTTAGGTATAGTTTGCGTCCATTGCGGACGCAAAGTGGTAGTTTTATAAATTCGGTGTAGTAGTTCGCGTCCACCTTATTTTAACTGTTAACTATAAAAAAAATAAGCAAATTCATAATTATTATAATTCCTTTTATCATAACCAACGCCTAGAAACAGCTATGTATCCAAAATAGACATAAAACAATAAAAGACTTACCTTCAAACGAACCGCTGCCCACTATTTTCTTCTCATTATTCCGTGCCTTCGCGCTCTCTTGTTGAACAGCCCTTACTAATTATTTTTTTTTACCCAGGATTGCTTGGACGCCCGGAACTTTTGTCTATGCGTGCGTGCCTCTTATACATTGAGGTATTGCCGGTAATTACTTTTCGACTTATTGATGTCTTAGTATTCTTAATTTCGAGACTTTTCAAAGTGAGATCCGTAAAATGGACGCGAATTGGGCGGTGGACGCGAACAGGCGCAATGACCCTATATAAAATTCTCGTGTCGCGTTGTTTGTAGTTAAACTCCTCCGAAACGGCTTGACCGATTCTTATGAAATTTTTTGTGTATATTGGGTAGGTATGACAAGCGGACAACATCTATTTTTCATCCCTCTAAATGTTAAGTGTAGTCCACCCCTAATTTATTTTTTATTTTTAGATAAATTATTTATTCTTTAATTTATTATGATTTTGCGTTGAAAAATACATACAACCCTACATTTGCACCCTTCTACCACCAACCCCTATTTTTAAATAGCGTTTAGCGGCAAGACAACGTTTTCCGAGTCAGCTAGTATAAATATAAATATCTTATAACATACACCACACGGTCGTCTGTTCCTATGATAAGCAGGTAACAGCCGACTGGTATAGCTACATTTATTTCTTAAATATACATAGAAATAATACACATATCGATATATAAATACAAATATTACACAGAGACTCAGGCGGGATTCAAGCCCACAACCCGCGGAACAGAAAGCAGGGCCACTACAAACTGCGCCAACGGGCTAGTTGTTGTAGTATAACGTTTATTATCATATTTAATTTTTATTTTGTCTATTATAATAAAGTAAATATACACTGGCAGCGCAACGGCGTTATGCGTTTTGCATGCGTTTCAGCATCGTTTACATTCAACGTAAGTACCTAATCGTCCCAACTTTTTTTTTTATTATTTCTTTCAATATTGTTAAAGGTCGATTTTTCTTTAACTTATCTATATTTTAAACTTTTATCTTTTCATAGCCCAGCTACAAGTAAAAAGTTTTTAATACAATATTAATCAGATATTCTACAATACTAAAGCTATTTTCAAATATTTTAAAAATAAGACGGCATTAAGTTCACGGTTATTATTGTCTTAGCAACTGATTACAAAGATTAAAATTGAGCACTTGATGATATCACACAGCAAACAATTATTACTAACAAGTACTATTAGCTGATATTATACAATAAAATTGCTTTTTTTCGCTACTGTAGCTGCGTAAGTTCCGAGCCTGAGAAAAGTTTGAGTCAAAAGAAATCTAGCTATCTAGTTTTAGTTCCGGGTCTAAAAGCTTTCAACAGTCGAAAGTTCTTTAAAAAAAAGATCATCAAACAACCATCCATCTATCCCCACAAACTTCCCGGTTATAACATTTATTCGAAAATCTCCTTAATTACTTATTGAGAGTAACATTATGCACATGTTGAGATATAACTCAACATAGTAGGTACATAACTATATAGATTTGCTAGTTAACATACGAAAATATTTTTATTTATGAACGTGTTTGTGGTGTACGCAACTCTTTTCTTGTTCATACCATACCAAGTTCAATGTTACGTTGCGTAAATCTACTGTGTGTCACCAATTACTTAGTATATTGCCTTCGTCAAACTGGGTACCTTTTTCACGCAAGTCACCAACATCGTGTACTGACAAATTTTTTAAATATTGTATTATGTGTTATATTGTATCGTGTCCAGTAAGCACCCTAAGGTTATCTGGAAGAAATCGCTATTTAGCGATAAGATCGCCTTTGTACATCTTGTATTGTATCTTTCTTTATATGTGTCTGTATTTTGGTGCACATTAAGAATAAATAAATAAATAAATTGTAATGATTTTCATAGCTCAATATGTATTGGCCGCGGTGCTGTGTGTTGCATATATTTCAGTCAAAATTAGACCTTATTATCAGCGCCACTGCTGTGTGGTTACGGCAGTAAAGAATATAGCCACCCCCTATTTTCCCGTAGGTAGTGTAAGAGGACTAAGGAATAACACAATTCCACTATCATCCTGGAACTTACAAAGCCGGCCGACAAAAACAAGGCATTATTGAATGGTTACAATCGAAAAATATTGGTTGTGGCGTATCAGATGGCAACTTTTTGATTTAGTTAAACGAAACAAAGATCGCTTTGAGAAATTCGTCGTAGACGAGATGGCTAATTAATGTCGTTGCTTCACACCTCACACGTTTGCCACCGTATTATCACTGTGAGCTCAAGATCTCTCGATTGAGCTTGTTTGGGCTTAAGCGAAGGAAAGTAAATAACAAAAGTTATAAAATTGATAAAATTTGAACTCCTTTTTACATGGAGTAGCTAAAGTGGATAGCCAAAAAGGGTCGTCATGTGATAGTCAAAATCGAAACACAAATATACGAAGTCGACTAGTATGTACAAAATATGTTAGAGTAGCTTACTATTCCCGTATCTGCAAAAAGTTCATTGGAAGGAAGTGATGACAATAGTTTTTACAAGAGTTATATAATAATTAATTTATCTATTAATTCTTGTGCATAATAATATTTATACCATATCCAATATTGTTTTATTGTTATTTATTTATAATAATATTTACATAAAAATAGTTTGTACGGGTCAACGCACATTGAGCAATATGATTGTTTTGCTAATTAGTAACCTCTTTAATTTAGCTGATTTATTACGAAATTGTTATTTTTCTTATGCAGATTTCTAATGAAATTGATATTTGTTTGCTACGAATGACGTCAAATGACGTCTGTACTTCTGCCTATATATACACAAAATAATCTTAATAAATTTAGTGTTAGATCGACTTTCATTGGGTTTGGTTTCCCTCGTAACCTTCCCTCACATGTCATCTCTCACTCAACCATAGACTGTACCATACAGTTTTTTGGTCCTTCGAGAATACAGCATTGCTGTTGACAAGCTGTGGATTTCCATCGACGTTTGGAAGATAATACAGCAACTTCAAGCAAAATACAAGCTTTCTATAAGACAACAGTCTTTCTTCGAGGATCATACAGTTTTTTGGTCCTTCGAGAATACAGCCTTGCTGCTGACAAGCTGCGCAGTCATTCTGAACCTGCAAGCTACAAGACAACAGTCTTACTTCGAGGATACATACAGTCGTTTTGATCCTTCGAGAAAAATAAATAAATAAATATTTCTTCGAGAAATCACTCAAGAAAACAGCCAATCAAGACTATAAACTCTACGGATTTCCATCGACATTTGGAGAATCCAGATACAGTGGCCACAACGCTCATTTGGAATTTGTGTGACTGCGAATCGGTTGACTGGCTTCCCAGAAGCGGGTTCCACCAGTTAAATTGAGAAGGCGCAAACAAGGTCGCACTATCCACTGAGAGACTGGCCTGGACCCCTGAAGACGGTCCTATCAATTTTACATAAACGTCAGCATTAAAAAATGATGAAAATGGAGGGATCACTTCAAATTTCAAATGCCACTAAGACCTCAACGACGGATCGAGGTCAGGCAACAGAATTGATGTCACTGCAAAGAACAAACTTCCGAGCTTTTCATCGACAAATAAATCGCTTGAAAGTAGATGAAATCCAAGACAAATGGGAGCTGGAAGACGAGTTACGCAACATACAAACGCGCTGGAACGCAATAGACGCTTTGCACTTGCAAATAGATAATATCCTACAAGGATCGGATACCCAGTACGATAGTGAGTTTTACGCCTACGAAGATTCATATAAGTCAATCAAAAGGGCGTTGAATCTTAAACTCACATCGACCATTCATCACGAAAAATCGACACCACAGATCGACTTGCCTACATTTACAGGCAAATATACGCAATGGCCTACGTTTTATGACTTATACGTAGAAAGTATTCATAATAACAATTTGATTACAAAAACTCAGAAGATGCAACACCTAAAGAGCAAATTACGAGGAGATGCTGAACGAATCATCCAGCATCTAACTATCTCAGCGGACAACTACGACACAGCGTGGGAATTGTTGACACACAGATATAACAATCCACAATTGTTATTTACTAAACAAATCGAAATCTTTATTAATCAGCCAGCCGCTCAAAAACAATCAGCGTACGAGATTAGACGTATTTACGACACGTCAATGGAATGTATCTACGCTATTAAAAACCTGGGTATCGATACAAGTACCTGGGACCCATTACTAGTTCATATTATTACAAAAAAGCTGGATACAGTCACCTATAACGACTACAAGGAAGCCCGGAAAATGCCACGAGAATTACCTTCACTCTCGGAGCTAATGGACTTCTTAGAGAGCAAATTCATCGCTTTAGAACCAAGCGGCATAAGAGATAGAGAAATGTTGTCATCATTCAAAAAATATAATCAACAAAAATCAGTTAATAACAAGACTTACAAGCCTCAATTTCAAAAAGAACATCGGTATGGAAAATTAATAAATAAAGAATATCAAAGCGTTGCGACATACATGTCAAATTGCCCGATTTGTGACAAGAAACATCCCTTATACAAATGCGAAAGGTTTATCAAATTAACACCGGGCGAACGTTATCGAATTATCGAAGATTTTAACCTTTGTCATAATTGCTTGTACACACATAACAAGAATTTATGTACGTCAATGAAAAAATGCAAAATATGCGCACTGTGCATTTCCCACAGCAGGAATAAAGCCACATGTTATTGTTATGTAACTTGACCCAGCGCACGCGACATGGTGCCTCCTTTGTTTTACATATTGTTGTATTGTGTATACTCAAGTTACACATTCCGCTGGTTATTTGTAATTCGTATATCGGCTTATCGAGAGCGCATAATAATTTGTTTGTCTGTATGTGGACACAATTTTCTACATCTGATTCTGTCAAGATGAGTAGTAAGTCCTTTTGTAGATTGAATGCAATGTATGGTGCGATAAATTCTATGTTATAATGCTGCTGAGGAAGGGTTATTACTCTATCCAGTTCAAAATTTTCCTTAATTACCAAAGGGATCTTGATTTCGATTATCAAATAAAAAGAACCAATGTCGCCGTTGACCTTCATTAACTTATAAAGTTCTTTAAAGTCGTTTTTATCGGCAGGCAAAGTCAGGTCATTCGGTATATGTCGGTATATGATATTTAATTGTTCTTCCAATTGTTCAGGCGGCAACAAATGTGCATCTAAATGACCGTTTGCGAGGCTTGTTAAAGTGTTTATAACGCTTTCTTGCAAGCGTCGTAGGTATGATAAAATAATCATAGCTGAGACTGAAGATGACAAAATTTGTAATTCATTGTTAGTAGTTAGTTAGTTGACATATCCTTCAAGAAAGAATCGTGGCCTCATATACAACACATACAACTAGCCGACCCGGAATACAACGTATCTAGGCCTATCGATCTATTACTAGACGCAAGCATATATTCAGAAATTATAATGAGCGGCCTGATCAAAGGTCCGAACATGGCTCCAATAGCCCAACAAACAAAGTTAGGCTGGATAGTATCGGGTAGCGTGAAAACGTTTAAATGTCACGTGATTACTACAGACTTAGAAGAAGTCAGTGATTCATCTACCGAAATGACACCTGGCAAAGATGGATACGTACGAGTTGTATCCGTCAAAACTAAGAATGGCGTTATACAAAGACCCGTTTTAAAACTGTCAGTTCTACCCGTAAGAGAAGAAGGTACCGAAACTCAAGCACAGAACCGTATCGATAACATTTCAACAACGACATGCGGCGACGACACAGGCGTCGACTCGCAACAGAGGCAACGAAAGGGTAGACAATTAAGAAGGCCTCTCGGAACATTCTTTACTATGATATTGATGCTAATTCTATTTCTATTTAAACCAACTGAATGTTCATACAACGTTACAGCTCTGAACAGTAATCAAAACATTTATTTCGATAAAATGTATGACGTACACATAATACGCGATGAATGGAAACTAATCGCTTACTACAATATGAGTACCTATTGGTCGGCATTACGTCATGTGAAAGATTATGTCGGTCATTTGGGAGAATCATACTTAAGCCTCGATCTACTTCCAACACAATACAGGAGTATCATATATCAATTACAACACGAAATATCGGAAATCGAACATTATAACGCAATTTTCAAAAAACATATATATAAAAGACAAAAACGAGGACTGATTAACGGTGTAGGCTATGTAGCGAACTCACTATTTGGTGTCTTGGATGAGCGTTTCGCTAAAAAATATGAAAAGGATATAGAAAAAAATTCTGTAAATGAGAACCATCTACGATTCTTATTAAAAAATCAAACAAGTATCATAGAAGCGCAATATAACATTCTTCAGAGGAATGAAGTTATAATGAACAAGCAATTCGAAATAATACAGAAATGTCTAAAGAATCTTACCTTTATTACTAATCGAACTGAGAAGGTGACTAACAATGAATTACAAATTTTGTCATCTTCAGTCTCAGCTATGATTATTTTATCATACCTACGACGCTTGCAAGAAAGCGTTATAAACACTTTAACAAGCCTCGCAAACGGTCATTTAGATGCACATTTGTTGCCGCCTGAACAATTGGAAGAACAATTAAATATCATATACCGACATATACCGAATGACCTGACTTTGCCTGCCGATAAAAACGACTTTAAAGAACTTTATAAGTTAATGAAGGTCAACGGCGACATTGGTTCTTTTTATTTGATAATCGAAATCAAGATCCCTTTGGTAATTAAGGAAAATTTTGAACTGGATAGAGTAATAACCCTTCCTCAGCAGCATTATAACATAGAATTTATCGCACCATACATTGCATTCAATCTACAAAAGGACTTACTACTCATCTTGACAGAATCAGATGTAGAAAATTGTGTCCACATACAGACAAACAAATTATTATGCGCTCTCGATAAGCCGATATACGAATTACAAATAACCAGCGGAATGTGTAACTTGAGTATACACAATACAACAATATGTAAAACAAAGGAGGCACCATGTCGCGTGCGCTGGGTCAAGTTACATAACAATAACATGTGGCTTTATTCCTGCTGTGGGAAATGCACAGTGCGCATATTTTGCATTGACACTGGAGTTGTATTGACAACACTGACCGGGAACGGCCTTTTACAAATCGGTCAAGGTTGTACAATAAAAGGTGACACCTTCTCTATATTCACTCAAAATAGTTATATGAGCCAAGTTAAGGTCCAAGAAAACATACCGATCCCAGCCGATTATTCAATATTAAATTCCATAATAAATACTTCAGATTTCCAACTGTTCACACCCGAGGATCATGAAGACTTGTGGCGCCGGATGAAGTCTCAGATCATTAACCTCAAGGAGCAGGAAAACGCATCACTCAGTATACACGATATACATCAGTACTCTGTCTTGTATATAATCTTAGGGTCTATCATTGTTGCGGGATGTCTGTACGGGACCATGCGATATCACAGAAACAAAATTATACTGAGCAGTGCTGTGACAGACGTCTCCACGACCGCAGTTCAGTTGCAGCAGATACGAACGAAGATCAGGAGACCCCTGCTCCCCCGAGCGCGCGACCGCGATTCGTTCGACTGGACATACCAATTAAAGTGTAGTGCAGTGATGATTATTATATAAGTTATTTAATTCTAGGTACTTAAATTTTAATTGTATTGTTATTATTGTTATTGTAGATTTTAATATCAAAATTATCTTTCTTCTTTGAGTCGGCAGGATGTACGGGTCAACGCACATTGAGCAATATGATTGTTTTGCTAATTAGTAACCTCTTTAATTTAGCTGATTTATTACGAAATTGTTATTTTTCTTATGCAGATTTCTAATGAAATTGATATTTGTTTGCTACGAATGACGTCAAATGACGTCTGTACTTCTGCCTATATATACACAAAATAATCTTAATAAATTTAGTGTTAGATCGACTTTCATTGGGTTTGGTTTCCCTCATAACCTTCCCTCACATGTCGTCTCTCACTCAACCATAGACTGTCCCATACATAGTTTATTTTTTTTACTGCATATTTTAGATGTATCCAATATGAACGGGCCTTTATAATTCCAAACCAAGAACAAAGGCGTTGACCCCACCCCTAACAATGACTCATCTAACTCTTCCAATATCAAAAATGTGCGAGAGACATAGTCAGTACTCGTTTGTTAAAAACCAGACTAGGTATAGTACCAATCATGCATGGAACTTGTGTTTTGTCTGGAAACAAATAGGTACATTATAGGTTAATTTGACTCTTGCGATCAATTAATGTTATCTTAAAAAAATATCATAGGTGATTGATTAACCTAAGTATGTGATTATGATTAAAATATGTAAAATAATTCACAAGATTTTGGCGTTCTTATCTATATATATCTTATCTAATACTATTAAACGAGCAATTCTTGTATAATCTTCAATATATATATATATATATATACAAGAATATATATATATGTATATATATAATCTGAATCTCGGAAACGGCTCCAACGACTTTCATGAAATTTAGTATACAGAGGATTTCGGGGGAGATAAATAAATCTAGCTAGGATTCATTTTTAGAAAATGTCGTTTTATGCCAGTTTTCAGACAACGAAGAAATATCGTTAGAATACGAAGGTAAATTTCGCAAATGTCAGTAAAGTTGAAAAGCTCAGGTGGGAAATTGGCCGGTCGCGATCGACCGGAAAAACCACGGTTCAAATCCTCCATCGATTATTATTTTTTCTTTTTTTTCTAATTGCACTTATTGTTTTTTATTTAATAATGTATGTAAAGTCGAAAAATATTATTTATATTTTATCATTATTTTTTTTTATTATTTTCTTTTTGATTTTTTATATTTATTTAAAAAAAATCACTGTCGGAAAAAAAAATATTATTCATATTTTATAAATACGTAATTCGTATTTAAATATGATTTCCAAAAAACACGATTTACTAAAAAATACCGAGCTAAGCTCGGTTACCCAGGTACTATACTAATAAATAGAGAGCTGTTTTTTTGCTCAGTTACTCTGCGAAAACTACTGAACCGATCTTATGTTGCATCTTCTGGTATAAGAGTGTTTTGAAGAAGGTTTTAGTACATGATATGTTGGTGATTGGTGATTACTTATCGAGTAAAAAAATATGGACGTATAGAGGTCACTAGTATAACATACTACGACTCTTGAGCTTTACCGGAATGCGACACATAAGAGAAATTTCATTAAATGGAAGTCAAGCAAGTATGTATAGTTATTACGGCTAGGTTAAACAAATTAAGAAAAAGTAAAAAAACTCTACGTCGCGTCGCATACGACTCGCGCATGAAACCTACTCTATATGAAAGATTACAATGATTCTATCAATAAAAAAATAAGGAGAGACATAAGTACACAGTACTCCTTTGTTAAAAAAAAAACAGACCAACTGGGCAAGAGTTAATATAATAAATTAATATAATAGTAAAATGACTTGCATTAAGAATTTTTTAACCACGAATATAAAAAGCAATTAATGAAATTCAAAGACTAATAATATATGTAACACTTAATCTATTGGCGCTCGTTTATAAATGAATTAAATTTCTTAAATTATTTTTTCTAAAATAAAAAAGTCTTAATAATTCTCAAATAAAAAGCTATTCGTTAACATTCGTTTCTATAAAAAATGTGTACTTATATATTATTAGGTATTAAATGGCTTAAACAAGTTTATTTTTGCACTTGTCTTGATCTACCATTTAAATAGATATAATCAATTAAACAAACACTGAATGGAAAACATCGAGAAAACCATAAAACATTTCTCATCACGTATTTTTCTTAGAAGTAGTATTCACATATGGATGTGTATTCTTGATTTGATCACAAATCGTTATTTAGTGGAAACAATGATGTCTCTGTTTGAACCAGTCATGTAGATAATGTTGGGATTACATAATAATTAATAAAGTTATGAAATAAAAATATTTATTTCACGATAAGATTATTTCACTCACTAACAAACGCCAAAAATAATATCATTTACAAAAAAAAACTCAACATAAATAAAAGAAGTTACAAAAATATCAATCAGTAAAATAAAAATTTACATCTTAACATATATTTACAAACTTAGGTAATGTAACTAGTACTATCCAGCAACCTTAACTTAGTCGCAAAAATTAATTTACCCAAAATTCTAATGTGTCGGTAGAAATTACCTTCCTAATATCTCCTCGGCCTTATTAAATATTACAATAAATAAAAAAGTAATTTCCCCAGAAAAAATAAGCCGGAAGTACAAACTCTCGGTACTCTTTTAAAATTTAAAGTCAACAAGACAAAAACGAGTGTGCTTTAGAACACACGACTGAAGTAAAACTTTCTATTTTCACTAACCATCCTCTCAACTTCCATTCGCCGCATCCGATCACACTTTTCGTAACGCTTTCATCACGTATTCACCAGCTTACTCCCCAAATCAAGCATGCGTTAAGAAGTTTTACTTCAAAAACACAATTATCAGGACAAACACGAGACAGTCAATCGCTTGTGCCGAAATTACCACATACCAACTATTCACAATATTTGTAAGTGTATCTATTTACAGGGCGGGTCATAGACATAGCCTGGTTGAGCTTTATTCAATCCCGTGCCTTTTCATCATTAAGGTATTCATTGATATTATAATAATTATGCTTTACTTCATAAAGTCCGCTTGATAGCTTTTTTAAACTTCAGTAGAGATAGAGATTGAACCGCAGCCGAAATATTATTATATATTAATATAGACACGTACGAATATATGTTCATTTCTGAGTGTCACATCATTTGAAGCATGTCGATCACTACGATTTACAAATAAATGCCTATATTTCCGTGTGTACATTTAATTTTCAAAGATATACTGCGATGCAATGTTGATCTCTTGAAACTTTTCTTTCAGAAATTCTTTACATCCGTTTTTATAAATATAACGGATACAGAAATTTTTACAGAATAAAAAAGACATAAATATCAGCCGCATTGCCCCATAACAAAATACCATAGGACATTAAATTAAATACATTAATTAAACTTATGTAACATATATGTATTAAATGTAACATATCTATAAATATTATAAAAAGTCAATCACACATTAATATCCAAGCGGTATTATTGGGAAAGCGGAAAATTTATAAAGACACTAGCTGACACCGCAAACTTTGTTTTGTCATATATGTTATTAACCCCCTTAATTCCCCTTATAGCTTAAGGGTATGAAAAATAGATGTTGGCCTATTCTCAGACATACCCGATATGTACACAAAATTTTATAAAAATCGATCAAGCTGTTTCGGAGGAGTATTGTAACTAACATTGTGACACGAGAATTTTATATATAAGATGATTTATCTTATCCTTGCTTAGTGATTACATAAAACTTTTATTTCCTTTCCGTTCGTTAATTTTTATACTCTTTGTTTGTTTAATACTTGTAAATTCGTGGAAGTCTTGAATACAGTTAGTTATACATTAATAACATATAATAAAACCAAAGAGGACAAATAATATAGTAATTCATTATGTTGTATTTGATTGTATCTATGCACGCATACAAAAATCTATTACTGATTTACTACACAATCCTAAGATAAGCAAGCTATTGAATAATTGTGTTATAGATAACAACCGACTGATACCGCTACTTTTTTTCGACATATATACATATTATTGGTATATACGTAAATAAATACATATAATACAAGTCGAATCGAATAAAATCGAACCCACAACCCTCGAAGCAAAAAAAAACCGAAACAACGATTTAGTAGTAACGAGTTAGTAACCTTATAGAATTACATAAGTTTTTATTGGCATGAGCTCCGAAAATTAATATAAGTAACACATATGATACCAGCATGAGGGTTTTTTTAAAATCATGGTCTGAATGGGTTTAAGCAAAAGTAAAAGTTTGTATAGAAGTTTTGAAACTATAAGTACACCAATCTGGTGTGATGGTCGATTAAGTAGTTTTATGATAATGCCGTCAGTTACGGGTAGCATACAAATATTTTAGTTTGGGTGTTTGTCATCTATTAGGTCATAAGAAATGAAATTAATACGAACTGAAAGCTATCAAACCTAAAAATTGATTAATTAAATTTAAAAATAAACTATCAAGGGAATGAGATGTTGGTGGAAAGTTTACTTATTTTATGAATTAAGTAGATTTTAAAGTTTAACGATATGTAAAACTCCAATAATACTGTTTTACTGTTGACATTGTTCTTCTGCTACATTTAACAAACTTTTACTATATAAAAACATCAATTAGGCTACCATTTATCATTTCATAAAATATATGCAGCTTCATCATTTCTTATTTCCAAAATAATATAGTCTTATAAAATAAATTTAATTTCTACATATTCACTAATACTGTTCTAGGCAAAATTTCGCTGAAACTTAATCGTTTCTGTTTGAAACGCAATTAATTACGTCAGTGTGGGTTTCTTCTAGACATAGTAACTATCTCGTAATCGGTAATAATTAGTTATTCCTATCTACAACAATATCTTAATTTTTCTTTGATACTGCAAACAATGTAACATACTATCTGATAAGATGTACCTACATATCTAGCATTGATGAAGTTATTCGATTAGGTATATGTATTGCCTAAAGACGTTTGGTACAGAAAATTTGTAAACGATTTTTACCCCTACATGCGAGACCGCCAGAAGGGCGTCCTCTACCACGCGAGCTCCTGCAACCACCGCCGAGCCGACCCAGCGCGGACAGTGGTGGCGACGATCCGGGCGACGCGGGGGAGGACACCCCGTCATTGTAACACACAGGAGAGACCTAAGCAAGACGAGACAACCCAAACAAGATGATGACCCCAAGGGCACTGCGACCCTGGCCCAATAGGGCCGAAAGGACATGACCCCGGAGGCGAAGCCCCGGAGAAGAAAGCCCGGGTAAAGAGGGTAACCTCGAGGCCCGTACCCGGACAGACCTTCGGGCCTGTCAGGAAGACCCGCACACACCAAGTTGGACCAAATTACAGTTGCTTACAAAATTTAATAAAAATAAGTTCAGTAGTTTCGAAGTTACATACCGCTAGCGACACCACCTACCCGGTCCAATTGAGACAAAAACTAACCTATCTCCCTCTCTCTAAGTTGGACCAAATTACAGATGCTTACAAAATTTGATAAAAATTGGTTCAAAAGTTTTAGTGTTACATACCGATAGCAGCACCACCTACCGGGTCTAATAGAGATAAGAACTACCCTATCTTCCTAGTTGGAACAAATTACAGATGCTTACAAAAATTGATAAAAATTGGTTCAGTAGTTTCGGAGTTTATCTAGAACATACATCGTGACACGAAATTTATAATATATAAATATAGATATAACGGTAAACGATCTTAACAAATAAACTCCAGTCGCCTGTAGAAGCTGACACACAGACTTTTTTGGTATCTTAGTGTTAAATGTGTATAATGTGTATTCTTAAGATTCTTAACGAAACTTTCTTTTTTTCAGCTGATTACATGCATCAATGCGATTTAGATTCTAAAGTTTTCCAAAAATGTGTAAGAGAAGAGATAGAAAAAAGCCTTCCACATTTCACAAAAGGCATTCCTAAACTCGGAGTAGCATCGATAGATCCCGTCGATTTGGACGACATCTTAATTGATGGAAATGGTCTCAAATTAAAATTTACTAATGCACAATTGCACGGACTTAGCAAAATGAAATTGTCGGATTTCGAGTAAGTATACTACCTATATTTTCATAACACACCTTAATTTTAGTCATTCAATATTTATTAATCAAAGAGAACCAAACAAATAAAACACAAAAGTCTCACAAAAGTCGTGCGAGTAATTTTAATAAGTCATGTCCTAAAAACGCAGTCACCCACCCTTGAAAAATATTTAAAAATATTTATTACTTATATGGAGAATGAACGTATGGTAACTTAGGTATTGATCCGGTGCTTCTAAAAACAAATAGTTTGTAGTGTTTGTGTATAAATGTTTGCTATGTGCGACCGTCAGCCGGTGCTATGACTATCACCACTAAGCCGACTAGTATTTCTGTGGTCTGTGACGCCAACCCATCGTCTTTATACAATGCTTATAAATATATATAAAAAATATTCAAACTGATGAAAAAACATGTGCCACCCCATTTCGCAACGCTAAGCGATGCTCGATATAACAATGAAATCATTGTTAATACAACGTCAACTGTAAGATTTGCATAAAAATATCATCACATTGTGTGCTAATAATGTCGGTCACTTAGAATTAAAATGTATATAATAACAAGGAAAATACTACTTTTTTAGGGTCGAGTTTGCAGATGATAATGAGAAATTCAATTTGGCACTCGTAGCAAATTTGAGTTTGACAGCCAAATACAATGCCGATGGAAAAATATTGATACTTCCTATTAAAGGAGATGGAGACGCTTTAATTAAATGCAGTAAGTACATAGCTATTTACTTAAAAAGGGACATTGCGTAGTTGAAATCTACTTAAGAAAAAAACACCGAGTACAAATTTATACGTTTCAGAAGAAAATCTTAGACACGTGTTTCGCTAGATTCTTTTTTTGAGGTCATGACCAAACAGGAAAATCCTCTGTTTAAAACATTTACATGTCATTGGTGTTATGCTGCAACACATAATTAAAACTGCTAATAGGGCTTTACTATGAACATCCGTCGGCTCAGCTACTTTAATTTCAATATATGTAAATTTGAACAAGATACTTTTGGTTAACTTCACTGCCAAGTATGCCACTAGTTGGTTGTAGCTCGGACTTTCGGAGGCGTGACACAACATACATCCTGTCCAGTAATTAACGACATTGCTACACGTAAAACATAAATTGAATAGTCGAGTACAGGAAAAATACAAGTAACGTTTTACCTCATAATTTATTATATTAAAATAAATTTACTACTTCAGTTACTCAAACAACAATTACTAACAAATGGACGTTTTAACAATAATTAGCATTTTGTGTTTAAATAGTTAATACAATATAGGCAAAGGTAGGTTATAATTATTGACAATAAATAAAATGATTCTATATTATCATAAAATAGTGGTATTTATTACTAAACTTCGATATGTAATAGTAATAATATACTTACAAACATAAATTCTTATATCTCATCACGACGTATTTGCAAGACTGACTTAATTTTTATTCATAAACAATGATAATTATTCATCAATATTTATAGCCATTGAAATCAGTAAATAAACTTTAATCAACAATTAAATAAAAATAAATAGTAACGTGTATTTCAAAGATCAGATAATACAGTTAAAATTAAAATTTTGTTAATGCATACAAAAAGTATGACAGACGTATTTTGGTAAACCCATGGAATAAGTTTGACATTTTAGCGGAACACAGTTTCGTATGAAATTATATATATGTATATAAATAAGACGCTCATTTTGTATTTTTTAGAAACGTACTTTTACTTTTCTTCATTACAAAATTTCAATCGATCAACAAGTTAATAAATAGTAGATTTAGAGAAACAATTAACGTTCAAAGATGTTAAAATAAACGTACAACGTTCACACAACAACAGTTTTTACATTTATAATCATCTTAATATTTATGAATATAAAAGACAAAATAGTAAATAAATTAAGTAACTAAATATTTGTGTATGTAATATTGGTATTTTAATAGGGTCATAGCCAAGGCTAGTGGCCTAACATATTGCCAATCGAGGCACTATTTCGTCCATATCTGAACTAAACATTCTTTATTTTAATAACTTATTGTTAACAAGGGTAAAGCTGGGTTAGTTTTAAAACATCTAACTACGTCTCATGGCATGGAAACAGGAACTGCCACGAGCAACCAAACCATTAATGACAATAAAACAATGCGTCATTGTTATAGCTCATCTAGTATAACAAAAATATAATTATGTAACAATGTATGATTATTTTTCAGAAAACGTTGAGGTCGAAATCGCTAGTAAATTAAGTCACGTCAAAGGTGACTCAGGGGAACACTTCAAGCTAACAGTACCTAACTACAAATACAAAATTCAATCAACGAATTTCGATTTAAAGAACTTGTTCAATGGAAATAAACAACTTGGTAAGATGCTATACTGTCATTATTATTATGTGTCCTCTAGATAATACTTTTAATATCTAAAATAAATTTAATATTTAAAAGAAAAACATATAATTTGTAAATATTTTTTACTTTATCACACTTCAAATAATACAGATAATTGAGCAAGTTAAATTATACAGGTCTATTTTTCATTAAAAGATCTCATAAAGTCCACTTCTTAGTAATAAGCAACATTTTTTTTCAGCTGACACAACTATCCAATTTGCAAATCAAAACTGGGAACAGCTTATGGACGAACTTGCTCCTCCTGTTATAAAGCAGATTGTTAAGACTATCGTCAAAACCATCAACAAATTCTTTTCAAAAATCACCATAAATCGCATGGTTAAGGGATATAAAAAGTCATCATAAAATTGTAAAATCCGAATTATTTAATAAAGTAGTGTGATCTCCATAACGGACTTTGTTATTTTATTTAATAGTGTAGCGATATGAATAAAAGTTTACTTATTTGTTTAGATTAAGTATAAAATAGTAATTATTCAAAAAAAAAATGATAAATATAATAAAGTCAACAGTCTTTAAGATTTTCGTTTATATATCATTGAATTACTCTTTGGTCTCTTTGATTATACACATAAGACAACTGATCCATGGCTGAAATCTTTGAACAGCTTCAATTTTCTCATTCCCTTAATATAGTGTATAAGTAATAAATGAAGAAACATTTATGGTGGCATTATTCCAGTAAACCAAATACCTAAATCTGTGTTGGAACCAAATACTAAATCGTTGCTACAGAACCAAATACTCCCGAGATAACTAATTGCAGCTTAAAATTTTAAACAAAAAACTATGTGGTGTCATGGGACACCAGGTAGGAACGAAGTTCCTTCGGATAGTATAAAAGCAACAGAATTTGAAAAAAAAAATGTTGAATTTTATATATATTTTCTAGTTCTTGATTTTTTTTTTTATTTTGTTGACTGGTTTTTTATTAAGTACATAAAAGCTTTTAGGAAATTTAATATTTTAGAAAATAAAAAATACGTTAACGTTAACAAATAAGTTCCAACAAGTACCGCTGAAGCTATTGTAGATTTCGTTAGCGTGATTAGAGCAATTGAGTCACGTGATGGTGTTATACACACAAATGATGATAAAAAATAGTATAATATACTCTGGTGTAGTGCTGCGTAGGTCATGTACGTGCCGGCAGTTTACGAATTCGATTCCCGCTCGAAATAGATATATACAAATATTTCTTTCGTCTGACCCACAATCTCCTCAGCGTGCCTCAGAAAACACGTTACGCTGTCGATCCCGGCTGTTATCATATAGGTACACCTGATAGTGATTGCTACTTACAGTAGGGATATATTATCCGCCTACTCGTAGTGGGGCGACGTGGTGAAGTAAGCTCCGATCCTTATCCTACATGAAGAAAGAGACCTTTTTCCAGCAGTGGGATTTTACAAATTGAATCGTCGTTATTGACATGAAATTGTATCTATTTGATGTGAATCCCTATAAAAAATTAATAATTTCAGTAAAGATATTTTAAATAGAAATCATTTTTTATTATCACTCGCAAGACAGCTAAACTCTTCGATATTATTAAAAATGTATTATTCATTGGCTTATGTATGTGTATTTACATATTTGTTTTTGTGTATATGTATGTGTATATATATATATATGTGTGTGTGTGCGTGTGTGTATGTGTTTGTATGTATGTATTTATGTACCCGTGTTTGTGTATAGGTATGTATGAATGTGTGTATATAAATATATATGATTTATTTATTGTATTTTAGTTGCATGTGTATATATGTATGTATGTTTGTAGAAATTTATTACGTTACACTGCTAGCTTTTTTCTGTTGGGTAATCTGGAAGAGATCGCTATTTAGTGATAAGATCACCCATTGTACTATATGTGTCTAGAATTAAGGTTTGCTATGTATACTATCTTTAGTTGCAATAAAGTGGTTTATTATTATTAATGTAATAGTAAAATTAATCGCTTAATATTTTGCTGAAAAGAAAACTCCAAAATCGCTTGATCAAGTCGGCTACTTTTTTTTGTAAGTTTCCTAATAATGTGGAAAATTAAGGAAACAACGATTATTCAAGCGTTTGACATTTGCTACGCTTTTTTTTTCAACAAAAGATTACTAGACGTTCCAGTCCTGTAATTTACGCCGACTAGTTGTGTTCTTCTTATTTATCTTTTTAATCAAGTTTTACAAAAATAAAATCGTGTCCTTTATGTGTGAATGTATGTGTCCTTGGAATGTCAGATATGCGTTGCATGCATGATTCTATCTTATAATTTATTTTCTACAGATTGTTACAGCTATCTTAATCGCTTGATATAATTTACCAAAACTTATTCATACATTGTTTTGTTCTTCAGATATTGCATTGATTATACGTTCAAAGTAACATTGGTCAAGGTTAAGGTATCCATATCTGATACATTTATAACCTGTTACTCACCAAACTTTTTAACACACACAAGGAATTCGAATAAAACTGTCTTTAAAACACTTATTCTGTGCGCTAGATATTGAAAATAATTTTTGTTGTTTTTATTATACAAAACAAATCTGTTAAGCTAACCACAAAGAATTAAATAAGTAGCTGTATATGCAAACACATCAATAACTTCTCTAATTATAACAAATAAATAATATTTTTATAAAAAAAGTAATTAAAATAAGATAACGTTAGTACTATATAACTACGCGGACGCGTCCAACTTGACTTTTTAAAAGAATGCAACGCAAACGACCCGTAGGTTAGAACATCTTATAATCTCTGTTATAACACGACTAAGAATTAGCAATACTAGTATAGAAATGTGTAAAAGACCAACAAAAATACAAAGACATATTTATTTTATTTACTTTATATATTTTATTTATTTATTTATATATACATATATATTTTTATTTCAACAGTAACAATGCCATTAAACCCTTATTGGGTTTGTCTTGGCATATTTACAGTCGAAGTTCTATATTTTAACACTTACAATAAGAACAGAAATACATTAAAATATTTGTGTGTGCTAAAATCTATATGTCACAGTTGTTCTCAGTATTAAGTACAGGAATAAAAATCAAAATATAAATAAACAGCAATTATGCAGTATATGGGGTAGGGTAACAAAACATTTAAGAGATGCAAGCATAATGTTTGTGCGCAAAATGCGGGTACATGTCCAATACCGTGCGGACAACACGCTCACTGACAGGTTTATAAACATATACAGTCTGTTTACTGATTCGATATAATTTAAAAATAAAAAAAAAATAAAACTAATAGCTGTATAACATCGATTTTTCTTTATTTTTTTTTACAATATGTTATTTTTTGTTTATCGTATAATATTTATATATAAAGAGATACATGAAATTTTAAAATTTTACAATAAGGCAAACTAGAAGTAATAATTATTGTAATGATTCAAATTCATTCCTAATATTTTGTGTGTAGTATTGTTTTAATTTGTATTTTACGTTTGTTACGCTTAGCTGGTTTCTAAAATTCACCGGCAATTTATTATAAATTCTAAGTATTAGGTAGCTTACACGTTCGCCTGCCGTAACAATTCGAAGTTTTAGCGTTCGTGATCAGAAAGATATTTCTGATGGGTCCTCCTTGTGACAATTTTAGCATCTAAAGGCATAAGAAACCGCTGAGAGATAAGGAATTGATAAATCAATAGCGCACACTCAACCTTCTCAAATAACGGCATTATTTCACAGTAGCTAAATAAGGCACGATAGTTTTCCTTGAACTTAATATTATCTGTTATTCATTTGTTAAAACTTATCAAAAGTGAAACTTTAGATACGTAAAGTTTACTGTAAGCGCAAGCAATATGATAAATAAATAATTATCTAATTTTCAATAATAAATCTTATTTTTAACGGTTGTAAATCGAATCATTGCTGCTCGCGGAGCTAATATTGCCAGAAGAAGTACTTCTAGTTTGAAGAGAAAACGCATCTGCATCTGCTCTCTCCTGAGTATAATTATTCGTGTTCTCCCTTTTCAAGATAGGCCACCGAATCCATTGTCTTTTGTATGAGACATAACCAATAAGTATTACTACGAGAACCGACAGACCTACAGCCATTCCAATAATACCAGCTTGGTATTGATTATTGTAGTAATTATCTGTGAAATAGAATTTCCTAAAGTTATTCTATATTATTCATTTTTATTTTTCAATTTTATTTTATACTGATTAATTTTAATAAAAACTGGACACGCAACTGAAGTTTAGACCTTAAGAATAATCACCGTGATATTTAAAAATATATTTACGTATCTATTCCCGCCGAGAGATGTGCGGTAAAACGTCAGTCTCGGAGCAGGTCGTGTCACAGCTCATATATTTTTTTTAATTTCACTTCCCATTTTTTTCATACAACGGGTCTTATATCGTTTCTTAAGGAGTAAAGCTAAAAATAACTCACCATTGATGTAAACATATATGGTATCACTCGACTCCGAAATTTCATTATCAACTACGGCAGCACAAGTCCAGTTACCGATATCCTCCTCTTGTACAGATAAAATATTTAATGAGCAGTCCCCAGCATTAAGGTCTCTCCCAGGTGTAAAATAGAACCGATTTAATATCGCGCTAAAATGACATGTAACAAGTATTAAGTGCAATTTAAAGTGATATTATTATTAGATTCGTTACAAAAACTAAATTAATTCCACCTGTAAAGTTATTATTTCGAATTATGACTTCCTTAAATATTTTACTTAAATGGTATATATTTACAAAGACCTATTTCAATTTAACTACCTACGTGTAGACGTTGATTTATAAATAACTTACTTTTCCGGTGTGACTGACGAGTCAATGTTCATTCCGACTGAAGTAGGTGATAGGAATCGACAATAGTTTAATGGCCTTCTATTATTTGCCGTATGGCAATATAGTGTTGCATTCCCACCAATATTTACTTGCATATCTTTTTGATTCGCAGCTAATGGTCCCGTAACCCGCACTTGAACCGAATCGGACATTTCTACACCTAAACTTTGTCGAGGCCCCATATAACATGACCATTTACCATCATCACCACTTGAAGCATGCGCAAATGTTATACCACAATCACCTACTTCAAGACTCTGACCGGTATACCTAAAATAATTGGAATTTACTTTTTATTTACTTTCATAACTTATATGAGCAATTTATTTTTTAATATATATTTACAATTGTTACCAAAAAAGCTGTTCTTCGCCCACAAGTGGCACAGGAGTGAATTGAGTTCCATTAGGATGTTGAAACCAACAATAACTTAGAGAAACCTTAGAACTACAAGTTATTGTAAACGGAGAATCTTCTTCAACGAAAATTGTTCTTATTTCGTCATCACTTCTTTTGTTTCTCGCCAAATTAGCTGTTAAATAAATAGTTTTGACAATATATAACATCAAACAACATAGAAGCTATTTTATCAGTATTACAATTGTATAATATTTACACGATTTCATTATTTATAATTACATTTTTTTACCCTTTAATATACTTACTTGGTGCAATGCTTAGCAAAGCTTGCATAGGTGTCTGCTGTACGATCTGGTTACCAACAAACATTTGCACTCCAACAGAACAGCGCCAAGTTCCATAATCTTGCGCCGTTGGCCTCTCTATTGTCATTCCACATTGCTTAAAAGCAAAACCTTGGCCATAATAGCTACGAAGTAAAAGATTTGACAAAAAAAAGTTAATCATGAAAAATAAAAAGTATATCTTATATTATGTTACAAATAAAAACAAATTACCTATGGCTACCATCACTTAAACCATCGACGACGTTATACCCATAATTACTCGTTGTCCTCTGAAATCGGCAAAATGTCACGTTTTTCGTTGTATGCAAAATATTGCAATAAAGATGCAATTTATTATTACTTTCTCGTACATATCCCACATCCAAACGTTCCGCTAAAATATATATGAATTTAAATAATTCTTTTAATGCATTAAGCATTACAATCTAAATATGTTTGTGAAAACAACTTACTTTGCACAGTAACATGTCGATTGGCTTGAAGTTCGGTGACACGGCCGGGCAGACCTAAATATATTTGCCAGTTTCCTTGAACGGCTCTCGTTGTTCGATCTAATGTGACACTACAGTTACCAGGTACTAGGGAACTTTCTGAAAATGGCCTTGCTACAACACAATATGCATTGTGTAATGATGATAATTCAACTTTCGTTCCCGTTTCTCCATCTTGAAGTGATATTGGTGGTGCCGTCGTCGTAATCGTGTTATCTAAACGCGTAACAGAATGTTATTCATATGTAAAAATACAAACATATTTACTTATAAATATTTCAAATTCAACTACCTAGTACATGTACTTCAGTCCAGCCTGTAATTGATTTTGAACTGCTATTTGAGGCAGTCAGGCGCCAGCGACCCCCATCTTGTAAAGTTATATTCCGCACTCTAACACCGCAGCCGTCACTCCATTCTTGATACCTTCATATAGTCCAGTAGATAAACGTTTATATACAGTATTGCATAAACATATTAAAAAAAAAACTACCTACTTTAAAAGAAATGGAATCTCATATAACTAACCACTTACAAAGACATTAAGTAATTGTACCCTAACCTAACCTAAATTTATCATACTTACTACACTTCTTACTACTTATTACACTGATATAATTTTACAACGAACTCAAATAAAAAATACAAACGTCGCTGAAATATCGATCCTGTGTAAGTAAAATCCTGTGTGATAAAAACTTAAAACCTCGTAAAATAAAACTAAATAAAATATTTGTATTTTTTTATTATAATTAATATTCTTATTTATTTTATTTATATTTTTTATTTGAAGTTTAGTAATATAAAAATATTTGAAGTATAATAAAGAGTAACTAAATAAATAGGTATTACAAAGGTTAACTCGAAAAATTTACTTACTTATTACTAGGCGGTGATTTTACATCAAATTTAAGTCCTAATGGATCAGATACCGTACAAGTGGTTTGGTCTTCTAAATTTTCACGTAGTTTTATAAGAACTTCGTTTCCTTTTGCAACATGAATAGACGTTGGCCACCCTAAGCCATTTTGAGCAAGAAGTTTATTTTCGAACATAAGGTCAATTCCAACTTGACACCAAATATTTGGAAAAAAACCTGTTCGCAAGAAATTAAAATTAAATCGAGTAGGTATTTAAAGTAACTTTAAATTGACAGTAACTCCACTGCACTCTTACCGAAAATTAAGTAATATATGAAATATATTGATATCATTTCACTTATTAATTATTATATCTTATTTTATTAATAGCACTTCACACTAATAACGTTCACCGATCTAAATGAGACAGTGCCGCAATAAACATACGGCAAATATCGTAGGTACTATTTATCAACACTGATTTGACTGATAACAAATAACGATTTTTTTTTAAATAATCATATTAATTTTTTTCCGATTTAGTAGTGCGATTAGTTGCCATAATACGACCTGCTGCAGGTTCGGTTCTCGCTCCAGACATACTTTCGAATTAGTACAAATATTTGCTTCTGATCTGGGTGTATATCCTTGTAGTTGTAGGTCTCCCTGGCGCCTCTTGGTAAGCACATACAGTGGTCGGTTCTAGTTACTATTTAAAACATTTAGTAGGTAATCAAAAAAAATAGAGAAATTATCAAAGGTGTCATGGAGGTAAAACTTTTAGGAATTTTCAAAACGCTACTACTCTGAAAAAGTTTTTGTCTAAAAAGTCGACGGACGTGTAATGTATTGGTACGTTTAAGCAATTTAACTTTTTCCACAAAGGTTTTTAATATCGCAACTGAGGTACCTAATTAGATATACGCAATTTTTTTTAAGATAACATTAATCGGTCTCAAGAGTCGAATTCGTAATATACCTATTTGTTCCCAGACAAAACACGAATTCCACGCATGATAAGATCCTATCTTGTCTACTATTATAATTCGTTTTTAACCGACTTCAAAAAAAGGAGGAGGTTACTCAATTCGACCGTATATATTTTTTTTATGTATGTTCGGAGATAATTTCTTCGTTTATGAACCGATTTTGATAATTCTTTTTTGTTGGAAAGGAGATATCCATAGTTTGGTACCATGATAAGGAAACCAGGATCTGATGATGGGATCCCAGAGAAATCGAGGGAAACTTTCAAAAATCGTAATGGTGACTAGTAAATTTAATCATGTTTTCATTAAGTACTAAAAGATCTCATGATGGAGAAGAAAGATAGTCGAGGGAACTCATCAACAATTTATAGCAATTACCTGGTTTTTGAACTTAATTCGTTTCTATTGATGAGAACTTTGCACCTGTATGAGTTATAAGTGCCATTACAGTCTGATGATGGAAACGAAAGATAGTCGAGGGAACTTTTCAACGACTTACACCAATTACCTGCTGTTTGAACTTAATTCGTTTCTATTGATGAGAACTTTGCATCTATATGAGTTACAAGTGCCATTACAGTCTGATGATGGAGACGAAAGATAGTCGAGGGAACTTTTCAACGATTTATAGCAATTACCTGCTGTGTGATCATCTGTGTCGCAGGACCAGGTTTGATGATGGAGCCCATAAACACTCGAGGGAATTTCTCAACAATTTACAGCAGTTACCTTTTGCTGTTTAACAACCGCTTTGATATAATGGTGCATGTGCCGTGTCGGCGGCGCCTAAACACCGACGGTCGCGGGTTCTATTTCCGCTCGGAGTGGATATTAATGTTTATACAAATATTTATTTTCGGTCTAGTTGTTAATCTTTGTGGTTCTCCCAACCTAGCCTCAGAGAGCACGCTAGGCTGTCAGTCCCGGTTGTTATTACGTACACCTGATAGCGAACTTTACTCATAGTATGTCGACGCGTTAGCGCAGCGGTCACAGCACCGGCTGTTGCGCTGGCGTTAGTGGGTTCAATCTCCGCGCACGACAGACATTTGTATTGGCCATATAGATGTTTGTCATTGTCTGGGTGTTTGTGCTTGTGTATTGTGTATGTTTCCGGACCCCCGACACAAAAGAAAAAGCATCCTTGTTAGGTCTACCCATCGCTAAAAATTGTAAAATAAAATAATTTTTAACAAAAAAAAAACCGACTTCAAACAGGAAACTAAAAAGTGAAAAATAAATTTACTTAGTACAAAGTAATTCGTATTTTGATTTAGTTAATCAGAAATGATTAATAAATATTTTATAATTTTGAAGTTGGTGCCTATGTTTTTTTTTTCCTATTGAGCTTCTAATACCGAGAACTTTTCAAGATGAGTGAACTCATTTTTTTTTATATATAACTAGATCACCCAACAAGCGTAAGGCTCACTTGGTGGTAAGCGATTACCGTAGCCTACTCACTAACAGGAACACAAAACTGCTTGAAAGCAGCGTTATTTAGCTGTGATCTTCTGTAAGGTCGAGGTACTACCCCAGTCGGGCTGCTCCATATTTTGAGCAGGATATTTCTTGCTGTGCCCTACCTCAATAACTACTAAGTATGGTCATCAAATTTTACTATTTCCATCCAGACCATAAAAAGTTATTGTGTGTAATGTTCTTAACTACAATATCTGCAGGTAAGCGCATCATCTCACTACATAATGGAAAAAATTTGAGGAACGAATTTCAGTTTTAGTAGATCAACGTGGCAAATATTAGCACAAGAACTGAATTATAGATAAAGAGATGATGAGAAGTGTGTGTAATGATGTCAAATCGTTTTCATTGATAGTATCATATTGTGTCAGCAAAAATTCAAAGAAACTATATTTAGAAGGTGTGGATAGTGCTTCTCTAGTGTATAGCATATACACGGAATGGTTTGATTCTAAAAAAATATAGTGACAAAGCAAATAAATAGGAATATACTTAACGCAAACTTTTAAATTGGCTTTCATAAGCCTAAAAAAAGATCTCTATGATACTTGTCACACATATACGAAAGTAAAGAATCACCTACAAATGAAAAATAATCAGTAGATAAAGATGAAACTAAGTCGAATGAAGAAGTATTAGCAGCTACTTTTGATTTTGAAAAAGTTTTGATAACACCACATATATATGTAAGCGTGTTTTACTACAAAATGAAATTGTCTACCTTAAACTTTACGTTCTATAATTTGTCTAACAAAATAGCTACATGTTTTATGTGCCACGAAGCTATTGCAAAACGTTGTGCAAATGAAGTTTCAGGTTGACTTTATCAATATATATATAAGAAAACGCATATAGTCTAGGCAGAAATTTTGGTCCGACTATAGCCCGGGTCAGAACAGGAACGGAAGGAAGGTTTTTTCTCTATACTTGCTTGCAGTAAAAGAATTTGGAGTCACGATTACTCACTGTTTCATGGAGAAGGGTCATACTCAAAATGAAGGGGATAGTGTGCATTCAATCATCGAGCGCGTAGTGAACGCAAAATGCTATATTATATACCAGAGGAATGGTGCTGCCTCGTTCGCTGGGCCAAAGCTGAAGGTGAACCTTATGAAGTTAAAGTGATGATAACTCCAGAAATATTGGATTTTAAATCCTTGCTTTGAATTATATTAATTACACTGGACACATATGAAATATGTAACAGTTATGACACAGTTTTGACAGAATTTAATATGAATATAATTTTTAGGATATCACAATTTTTATCAGAATTCTATAATGTATGGAAAGGAATCTTCTTGGATGAAGAAGACTGATTTTCATTGATTAATCTAAAACATATTAATATAAGTCTTAGATTTAACCAAATCTTTGATTACTACCCAAGTGTCTTATTAAATCTAAATAATTATTATAGAAGATTTTGTGTTTTGTTTAGTAGATTTTAGTTATGCCACCAATTGTTGATTGTCAATAAGAAGATTGATTTGATTTAGTTAATCTGAATATTAGTTTTAAAAAAACAAAAGCTGTAATTATTTGTTGAGTTATTTCATCGTCTCAGACGATCACAGTCCACTGCTGGACATGGGCCTCCATAAGTTTACGCCAAAAATGGCATGAACTCGTGTGTTTTGCCCATAGTCACCACACTGGGCAGGGAGTTGGTGACCGCAGGGCTGGCTTTGTCGCACCGAAGACGCTGCTGCCCGTCTTCGGCCTGTGTATTTCAAAGCCAGCAGTTGGATGGTTATCCCGCCATCGGTCGGCTTTGTTAGTTCCAAGGTAGTAGTGGAACTGTGTTATCCCTTAGTCGCCTCTTACGACACCCCCGGGAAGAGGGCTAGGGTGAGAGGGTGGTTGAGTTATTTAAGTGAAAAGAAACATTTTGTATTTATTTTGACGATTCCTTTTATTCAACAAACTTTTCTTTGTTATTTCTAAATAAATATATTCACTTTTTTAAATTTTTGGTGTTTGTTTTTTAGTAATATTTACATACGACATACATTTGTTATAAATACTAACAATGAACAATGACGTAAATGGCATTTCCGACAAGCAATCATCAATTCCGTACAAGCAACAATGTCGGTTGTGGTACATCTGACAAATCAGTACCTATTAGTCTTAACCCGTTAAAAATGTAACAAGTGACTTTTCTCATATTTACACATTAAATACCGGCTAGTAATAATATCATCCAAAATATAAATAGCCTGTACAGCATTACTCTAAAATTTCATGATCCTGCTTAAAATGAGTAAAAAAATACACGCCTTTTACACTTTGAATCGCTCTCCTGTAAAGTTGCTGTTTTTCACATCCGACGTTTTTAATAGTCATGGGCGAAGTTTTCACTAATAATTATAACAGTAATACATTAGCAAAATAATTTGAAGAGAAATAGCAAAATTTTTAAGGTATTTTAAAAAGATAAAAGATACAAAACAAATACACCATAATATTAATAATTTCGATTAGCCAATTCAAAATGTACAAAAAGAATTACAAAAAGGCCAGCATGTAAATAAAAAGGACAGGAAAAAAAATTATTAAAATTAAAATATTTCCATCAGCTTCTGTCGTACAGTCCTCTTATAAATACTTATTGAGCAGCCAAAAGGGTCAATGTTTTGTAAGTGTTGATTATAAAAGTGGCATGAACGATGTATGAAGGTGTGTTTTTAAACGGTTTTATTTAGCTCACCCCGTTTGTTTTATTTTTTATTCTTGGGTCAAATTTAGTAATTCAAATTTCACCCTCTTCCTGTCAACAGATTAATCTGAAATTTTGTATACACTTTGGATTTTGGTGACAATACAATTATGTTTATTCATTATCATTATAAATTCAAGATGGCCGCCGCTACAAAATGGCGGATAATTTATGTTTTATTAATCCCATCAATATGGGTATCAAATGAAAGGGCTCAACAAGCAGAATACAATATACTATAAAAAATTGAAATCCAAGATGGCGGCCGCTACAAAATGGCGGATAACGTAGGTTTTATCAATCCCATCAATATGGGTATCAAATGAAAGGGCTCAACAAGCAGAATACAATATACTATAAAAAATTGAAATACAAGATGGCGGCCGCTACAAAATGGCGGATAACGTAGGTTTTATCGATCCCATCAATATGGGTATCAAATGAAAGTGCTCAACCAGTATAATCAATGTACTATATAAAATTAAAATCCAAGATGGCGGCCTCTACAAAATGGCGTATAACTTAGGTTTTATCAATCCCATCAACATGGGTATCAAATGAAAGGTCTCAACAAGTAGAATATAATTTACTATGCAAAATTGAAATCTAAGCTGGCCGCCGCTACCAAATGTCTGATAACAATTTTTTATCAATCCCACCAATATGGGTATCAAATAAAAGGGCTTGACAAGAAGAATACAGTGCACTATACAACCTCAATATTTAAGATGGGCCTTGCAATAATGAAGCACTAAATGAATTAAACAGAATGCGAAATAAAAACTAAAAACTAGAAAATAAAAATAGGTAAAAAAACTTTTTAAGTTAAACGGTTTTATGTTAAACATACATTGCAGTGTTTAAGATAAATGTACTAAAAACCAAAAAATAATAAAATAGATACAGTCGTGGGAATTATAAACATATGCATAGACTAGACTAAAATAAAACCGTGGGGCACGTCAATTGTCTACAAATTATCGACTTAATGTGCGATAGAAGAATCGTTTAATTCGTCGTTAAAATAGGCAGTTGGCCCGCAGACGGTGAGGAAGTTACTTACTATTTTCTTGCTCATGGAAATTCCAATAGTTATACACTCCATGTAAATAAAAGAGATGTTTCAACTAGTTTATCGTTGGACATTCACACTGCTGGCTGGCGAGGAATCGTTTCACTGCTCGTAGTTTGTCTTTAATCGACAAAACATATGATAAAAGTACTACTCGCTCACCACTATGAAACCCTAAAACTCGCTTATAATCGAGCTTGCTAGCTTGTTTCCACATTCTAGGCCTACTTATCACACGTCCATCGTTGTCGGTTGAACAACTGCCTAATTATAGTGTAACATTACAAAACAAACATTTTAATTAACGATTGTAGACAATTGACGTGCCCCACGGTTTTATTTTAGTCTAGTCTATGCATATGTTTATAATTCCCACGACTGTATCTATTTTATTATTTTTTGGTTTTTAGTACATTTATCTTAAACATTGCAATGTATGTTTAACATAAAACCGTTTAACTTAAAAAGTTTTTTTACCTATTTTTATTTGTAATAACAAGAGGAGTATAGAACAAGTTTCTAAGGCGCGAATTTACTCGGGGGCAACTAAAATTAATGTGACGAAGTAGAAATGGGCTGTCTATTTGGCCGTTAATAATCTTATATAGAAATAATTGGTCTCTCTCGGCTCTTCTGTGTGTTAGGGTTGCAATTGAAGTTGTTGATCCATACCTTTGTCTATGATGTTTGATAAAAAGGTTGAAAATTTTGTCCAGGTTATTTTGCTTTGTTACATGTTTGAGTTGGCGATGGCCGTGGAATCTTTCCACTATGCCGTTGCACGCTGGATGCTACGCAGTCGTGCGCTTATGCTCGAAACCAGCAGTCTTTACGAGGCACTGAAATAACGCCGACTCAAATTGACGACCGAGGTCGGTTATAATTGTAGATGGACAACCGAATCGAGTGATCCACGTTGACAGGAGTGCTTGGGCCACTGTTTCCGCAGTAATATCTGCGATCGGAACTGCTTCCAGCCCCCGATTAAATCGGTCTACCGCCGTCAGACAATACCGATAGCCTTGCGAAAGTGGTAAAGGGCCAATAATGTCAATGGGGATTTGGATGAAACGAACTTTAGGCAAGGTGTACGTACCGAGAGGTGCAGTAATGTGTCGATTGACCTTGGCCTTCTGATATGCTAGACACGCGCGAGCCCATTCACGGCAGTTCTTGCGTATCCTAAGCCAGACGAATCGTTCTGCAACGAGTTTTATAGTAGCACTAGAGCCAGGATGACTCAGCGAGTGAAGGCTCTCAAAAACTTGCTTGCGAAAAATCTTAGGTACATAGGGTCTAGAGGTCGTTGTACTGACGTCGCAATACAGTGGAACTTGACTTCCAGGTACCGGTCAGCTTCTTTAAACGCAGAGACGAACCTGCTGTTAGAAAAGTTTGGAGCTCTGAGTCGCACGATTGGGCTTGGGCTATGTTCTCGGTACTCACCGGTTTACCTAGTTCTTCAATCCTCGATAAGGTATCGGCAACTACATTACTTTTGCCAGATATGTGTCGGATATCGGATGTGAACTAAGCAATGAAATCGAGGTGTCTATACTGTCTAGGTGAACAGTTTTTCTTCCTTTCATGGAATGCAAAACGGATCGCCTTATGGTCAGTATAGATGACAAAATGCTGGGCATCGAGCATAAATTTGAAATATCTAATGCCTTCATATATGGCGAGCAATTCCCTGTCGTATGGATAATATTTCATGCCATGCTCCGTTCTTGTACTGTTGCAGAGCTGCATCGATTGCCTTATCGGAGGCATCTGTCACCAAAGCAAGTTTAGCAGTACAGTCGGGGTGAGCTAATAAAGGTGCCTCTGCGAGGCTGTTCTTACATGCGATGAAGGCTTCGAGAGCCTCCCCAGTAAGATTAATATGTTGTGACCCTTTGACAGAACCCGCCAGCAATGCATGTAGTGGAGCCTAGACTGCAGCTGCTTTAGGAAGAAATCTCCTGTAAGAATTAAGCATGCCCAAGAATGCCTTGAGCTGACGTACCGTAGTTGGAGTTGGAAACTCTTTTGGTCTGGTCCCCCAACGCTATGTATTTTTTTAGAATTATTAATACTCGTACATACTTAGCTTTTACTGTACTTTAATATTGAGTTTCTTTTTTTTTTACTTTTTAAAGGCAACTCAGGTTATTGTGTCTGGTTTTTTCTTTAATTTTTAATTTAATTTTTTAATATTAATATAAATAATTTTATAAATACATTGTAACAAAAAAATATTGGACATAGTAGGTATAAATATATTTTTCACAGGAACTTATAATACTATTGTGAAATATTAATACTAACTGCCGCATACAACTAAAGCACCTATAAAAAACGAATTCTTTTTCTCGTAGAATGTGGAAAACATTGTATATTATAGCCGCGTTTACACGCTCACGAAAGGTTTCATGCGAAACGAGTCCATCAAAGTAGATATATTTTTTTTCTTATTAGTCCTCAAAACCGACTACAATCGTTTAATATAGAATTATAGACAATTCAATCTACTAGATGTGGACATAGCATGTATTACAAAAAAACAAATAAAACAAAAATCGAAACAGGTAACTTAATTATAAAAGAAAAACAAATTAAACATTTCAATATAAAAAAGGGAAAATTCATTGCAATAGAAACTTAAAATACTATAAAGCAATGTAAAATATAAAAACACGGAGCTCATTATGCAGCTTATTTTTAACTGTAGGTAGGTATACTATCACAGAACATATCGATAACGTCTCTGCTTCCATTTGCAAAAAATTGCATTCTGTACAATGGACTTTCTACCAAGATTACTTTTTACTCTGGGTAAACTATATTTCTTACGGTTATGTAAGCGGCAACCCTTACGAGGAACAAACAATTTAATTCGTTCAACCAATTCAGGTGCATCGATTAACCCCTTCAGAAGTTTAGACAGGAAAACGATATCTGCGATCCGCCTACGGTCCTACGGCGTTACCATTTTATAGTATTAGATATATATGTATAATCTAGTATATATACATTTGTGTATATTTCTTTAAATGAAATAGCGTGTGTAGAAAAACTACAAATTTATGATATCGGAAAATACATAAATTCACACGGTCGTCGTATCTAATCTTAAGAAAGGAAATATATAAAAAACTTAAAAAATATATATATACTCAATACAATACGACAATATACGGACTAACAGAAGGGCAGATGAGCCAGAAGTCTTACGATTAGTAACGGGATCAAAAGTTTCAACTTTTAACTGAGTTTTTTTTTCATGCTGTTGTAGTCCTTAAATGCATGCTGAGCTTTTAGGTTTTTTGCCGTATTTGATGTTACTTTTATAATTAAAATAAAATTAGATGATAAATTATTTTATTAATTGGCTAGAGCACCGACACGGTCAGTCGGAGATGCAGGTTTATTTATACCATTATTTAATTAATAATAATGGTATAAATAATTCAGTTACGATTAATATTGGTTGTCTGGAAGAAATTAGCCATAAGTCCGCCCATTGTACTTCACTGTCTGTAACTATCTTTATGCTTTGTTTAATATATTTGTGGTGTACAATAAAGTATAAAAATAAAAATAAATAAAATATTTTTACTAATATGTAGTATATATTATTTTTTCCAAAGGTATTAGGTAAATGGTTCAAAATAAAATTCAAACAAAATTATCATTTAGCACTTTATAAATAAACTTATCGGACTTTTACATACATTCAATGAGATCATCAAAAATACCTTTAGTTTTTTTCTAAATTTATAATCAATTTTTCCATTTTCTTTTCTTTTACAGGAAGAAAAGGTATAACGTCATCTGCTTCTTTCATTTGATACGTAGGAATCTGTAAATGACAAATTTACATTGAACTTAATCAAATCATTTAAAATTGTTGTAATTAGAGGTATAATAAGCCTGACACAAAAATAAAAATAATATTAACTACAAGCTATGTATGTGAACCTCAAATTGCTCACTTATTTGAGCATGTAATTAGAATTACGGAAATGTAACATAAATTTACTATTAAAAATATCCTTTGTAATCCAATTTATTTTTGAAACATTAAAACTGACATGACAATAAGAAATATAATAAACGTATTTTTTATGTAAGAAATAAGTGATAGGGTTACATTAATTTTACATGAGGTGTGGTACAGCGGAAAATATCTGGATCAAAATCTGGACTAGCCCCAGTGGGAAAGTACCTCGACCAACTAAACCGACAGCTAAAGAATACTGCTTTCAAGCATTTTTGGATTTCTGTGTTGATTAAGGTGACCAGAGCTCCTGGGGGGAGGGGGGGGTCAGCATTGTATTTGCAATGCTTCTGGTGTTGCAGGTCTCACCATCAGGTGAGCAGTATGCTTATTTGTCGATTTAATTGTTTAAAAGAAAACAACAAAGTTTCTACTTCAAAACAATATTAGTAATAAACTTTATATACTAAAAATTATGTAAATAGTTATATGTAGCTAACAAAGGGCTTCCTCTCTAACTTAGTATTTCGTGCCCCAGTGGGGTTGATAATATCTTTTATATTTTTTTTATAAATACAATGTAAATTATAGTTGTGAAAGAAAAAAATAAAAATGGTACAAAAAGTACAACAGTGCAGAGAAATACATGGAGTGTTAGATGTGTTTATAATATTTAAAAAAAATGATTTTTATACATACATTTATATCCTGAGCCTTAGCTTCTTTAACAGTAAACTCCCGTAAAATATAGTCTTTATTTAGCAAATGAAACATCCTTGTCTCATGGGACCGTACCAGCACATCATCAACTCTTAAGAAATATCTCATCAGCACATACCAATATGTTGGCATTACTCTCTAGAAAAATTAAAATAAATTATAATTATTTCTATAAAAATTTAACCAAAGTTCGTGAGAACATCTAATAATTGGTAATCAATCATGTTAAAATTTTATAAGCTTTTTCAATATATAACATAATGCCTAATATTGATTCTGCAATTTTCAAGATACTGAACCAAAGGACCAAATACATTAGGGCAACATTGTAACAAATATTATTGATTAAAAATCTTATTTTACAGAACAAACTTATTCGAAGACATAAACATTAATGCATATGCAAGTTTCCCACTATTGTAAATATTATAATGGGAAAACTAACTTAATTTACGTAGCTTGGCCATAGTCAAGTCAAAACTTTTGATAAATTAGAAACAAAACACTAATTCAGCCTGTTCTTCAATCAAGTAAAATGATAGGCATCTCATTAACATACAAGTTTTTAAGCTTTCACATCCACTATGAACACTTTTGAAAACATGGGACATACTAGCTAGCATAGCTTTAGTCTGTAATATCCCACTGCTGGGCATATGACATATCTCGATATTTCGGAAACGCTGCAAGAGCCACAAGCACATTTACCCGAGACAACAAACGTGGTAGTTCTGGTAAATTCAAAATTAATTTAAAAAATATTTATTTTTTAGATGAATAAATAATTTTATGGAAAGGAAAACGAATTTAATAAATAGTATATATATTTTTTTCTTTTTTTTATGTTTACACGAATTTCACTCTCTTTCATCAATGTAACAACTTTTCCGGATTTTATTGCGGCCCTCCCGTGACCATGATTGCTGTAAGGTATCTGAAACGTCGGGCGTCTAAAAAACTTAATAAACCGCGATAAAATTCCGAAAGTTGTTTTATTGAGTATATATAATTACTTACAATCTTCACTGACAGCTTGGAAATACCATGATCGTGGAGCTCATCTTCAAAGAGTGTGAGGTCATGATAAAAAATAATTTGTTCTTTCCTCTTCAACAGATCAAAATCAATGGCTTCTTCTGTGGGTTCTATGATAATATTTTCAGACAAAGTCCCTTTATAATCTGTTGAAAAAGTCCAATCAAATGTGTTCTTTGGTTTTGTTGCATTTGGTCTAAAAAAACAAATATTCAGTAATATTACATGTGTATAGTTTTTGTAACATCATAAATCGAAAAATGGACCTCAAAGGTACAAGTTGATGTTATGTTACTTTCAGTACAGAATCATAATGAGATTTTTTTTTAATTATAGACTAAATTAATCTTTTTGTTCTATAATAAAACACAAATTTAGTTAATAAAGTTAGATATTATTAATTGTAGTACAACCAATCTGAACATCAAACATTTCTCTAAACAGTAATTTTTATGTAGAATATTTATATTCAATTTACTAAAACAATATATTTTCTATTAGGTGTATTGCGAGAGTACATAAATCTGAAAAATGTTATATACACATTTGAATAAAGTTTTCTATAATCATAGCTTATATGCCCGGTTATATTTATAGCTTATATAGCTTACTACAACAACGACGCGTTGGTGCAACGGTTACAGCACTGGTTTGTTGCTGTTGCGGTAGCGGTTGCGGGTTTGATCCCGCACATGACAAACATTTATATTGGCCATGGTCTGGGTGTTTGTGCAGTCTTTGTGGGTCTCCCCACCGTGCCTCGGAGAACACGTTATGTCGTTGGTCCCAGTTGTTATCATGTACATCTGATAGCGTTTGTTACTCAAATGGTGGAGGCCTATGCCCAGCAGTGGGATATTACAGGCTAAAGCATAAGTATATAACTTGCTCAGTTAGCATTTATGTAAATGCTAGTAAATGTTTTAGCTATTACAACAAGTTACCGTGATTCTTGCCATTCTTCAGCACAAGCTACTTCAATAGCTCGTGCTTTTGTTGAAACATTTCGCAAAGCATCCAATGGATTAAATTGTATTGCAGTCCCACTCTTGTGTTCCAATTTCAAAATATTTTTTGGAAACACCATATCAGGAAAATGGGGTAGACTCAGTTCTTTGCAGTATCTGTAACATATTTAATTAAAACGTTAGTTATACCGTGATATTAAATTGGCGCCCTTCCGTTTAGGGCATATAGAATTACATGTAGGCATACCACAACCAAAATTAAAAATGAAATGAAATGAAAATTAAACAGTAGTAAGTTATAGCTCATTACTAAGTAATCTTAAAATCAACACATTTGAAAAATGGAAGGACACCAATTTAATAACACATATATACAATAACTTAAAATTATGTCATTAAAATATTTCTTAATAGATTTAAGCACAATTGAAAACTAAAATCTAACAGTAACCAATCATATCTACATTATTAAGAATCTGTTCTTATCTCAGGATAACCCATACTTGGTATAATGGCTTTATACTTATTATATATATAAATAAAAACCAAGTGTATATGTTACTGTAAATGCACGAATTATGGTAAATCCTAAGATTTAAGAGTGTAACCTAAGATTTACCAAATCTTAATGGTAAAAGCCTGAACGATTTTGCGTTTCGTACTTTTACCATCATTCACTTGATAAGTCTTAGGATTTACATTAAAGGCACGCTAAATGTTACATACCGATGTTGACATACCGATTCAGAGACAGAAAACGCAACTCATGATCAAGAATATCTAATTACGAAGAAAATAAAAGATGTGCAGACAATAAAAACCAAAGCAAAATTTAATTTGGAACACCAAGCTGCAAAAATCAAAGCCGTAGGTATCGGCTGACAAATATCCAAATGTGAAAGTTGGCCAAAATGTAACACCGAAAATACCTGACAGAGCTAAAACTGATCCTAAAAACATTATTGTAGTTGTGATAGATGTAAAGAACAGTGAGGTTTACCAATTGAGTACCAAAACTTGAGTATTAAAGCAGCTTTACACACGGAATCAGTTTACCTTGTCCTCTGAAGATTATATAAAAATAGAAGAAGTTGTTAAAGATAAAGAAGTGAGTCTTCGAGAAGTTGTTGGGAAATTGTCGTTGACTGGAGGACAAGGATTCAAAAAAATGTAACTGTCTCAAAAAATGCTCGTCGAAGAAATGCACTTGCAAGTCATCAGGATTACTTTGTAATTCTAAATGGCACGTAAGTTGTCAATAAAAATATTAATATTATTTTACAAATTAGATAATTCATTTGATTTACAACTTACGTTTGATTACAACTACATAATTCTTATACACAATAAATTCTAAATACAAAGCTATGTTTATATGTTATGGTACTTATTATTTTTTAAAGTTTACTCACATACAAAATTGACAAAACTGGTTATCATTTCGCTCACAAACAACTTTCGTCGAGCAGACACTAGGCAGTATACAACTAATATCGTATGATATATTCCATGGACCAAACTGTATTGACTGCGAGGTCGTCGTATAACGGCCGGAATCAATATTTTCCTTTGTGTGAAAAAAATAAACATTAATCGTGTTCAATACTACAAATATAAATATAAAAAAAAGTTACTTCAATCTCCTACCACAAACATCATTTTATTGTCACTTTAAATACGTTTTGTTAGCAATGTTTATAACGTTAATAAAATTTCAGTGAAGACTACTTATTCGTAAATTAAAAGCAATTTGTAAATGAAAGCAATTATGTGTATAATTCGGAGTGAATTTAATTTTAATCACAACTTCTGATGTTTCTAATCATGGATTAATCTCTTTTAATGACAACCTCGGAGCTTGGAGATGACAAGTGACAACTTTGTATATGTCAATGTCAATTTGTAAAGTGTAGGTATAAGACCGTGAGTGTAAGTTATGGTTCCAACCATGTTCCAACAGATTTCTTTTTAATTTAATCACTATTCTATTTTATTTATACAATAACAATTAAATTATTTTATAAAAATAAACAAATTACAATTTATATCATTTTATTATAGAAAGATTTTTAATAGTAAGCACACGTTTGATTTTTTTTTTTTTTTTTTTGGCAGGTGTCAGCTACAAAACAATAAAATAAAACAAATTCAGACTAGGCTGTATGGATTATAGTCCTTTGCCTTTCCCTATTGGGGATAAATTTTAAAACAACAACAAACAATAAAATAAAAATATTATTGAAGTACAAATTGTAACGGTACTTACTATTAATTAATTTTACATAAAATTGTTTTTAGTTGATTTTATAAGACTAATAACTTGAAAATGGTACTTAACGTGTACTATTCAGTGTCTTATATCAAACAAAAAATAACATTACAGTTCCTATAATGTTTAGTGTTACTGTATTTTTATAGGTCGTTGGAATATTTCAAAACACAATATATGTAATACAGCGCGGCTTTGAACCATTTTGAAATATATGGACTTGGTTTAAAAAAAGGATTCAGAATCATCAACAGTTATGTGTAATTGAAAATTATAGCGTAGTACGCGTTCAAACTATGTCAAATAATTTTTATTTATAATTTGTGATTTATTACACTTAAAAATCAAAAGTCATACCGAGACCGGTATCGATCGATGGTACCCTTCCCGACGTTACATTGGACGAGGACTATGTCTACTTAAAAAATACAAACCACCTAGACCAAAATAGCGTGAACTCATGTGTTTTGCCCATAGTCACCACGCTGGGCAGGCGGGTTGGTGACCGCAGGGCTGGCTCACATGAGTTCACGCTATTTTTGGCGTAAACTTGTGGAGGCCTATGTCCAGCAGTGGACTGCGATAGGCTGTAATGATGAGACCAAAATAGCATCGAGAAGGAAGTCGATAACATTACTCGGTTTGGCTGTTTAGCATTTGGGATACTTCACTGGGTCTTCACTTGAAAAATTCCTTAGTGCTTGAAGACAAAACTCTTCATGTAGTACATCCTGCCTTTGTTGATGGAATATCTCTGAACTCTTAAGGATCCTACGGAAGCTTATTTAAAGGAAACTGCATCCATTCGTTTATAGCTTTAATCAGAGACTGACTTACACAAGATTTTTCTTATCCTCAAAATGACTAATTAATTAAATATAATATACTACCTACATTACAGTTGACATACGGTGGAACTGAGGATAGAACTAGCCCACAAGTAAAAGGCTCTCAAAGTGCTAAGAAATTAGCTATGTTAGAATTAGCAAGTTGAAGTGTTGGTGGTCACGTGTGATGCAAAACCAATGCCAGCTAGAGTATACATATCATGGAGTAGGAGACCATATGTTGGGACACCCGTGGGCCCGCCAGACTGACGGTCTATGTAAAGTTCATCACAGAGAGACTGGATGAGGATTGCGAAGGAATGCAATATTTAGTGCGACCTTGGAGAACCCTGTGTCCTGCGTGCCTAGTGGACTATTATAAGCTGAACTTTGAAGCAATAGTGCCTCTTGAACATTGTAGTAAGACTACTTGGTGATAATTAATCCATTCAAAAATCATAATTAGGTATATGATAGTTTTCATATTTTACTGAAACAATTTAATGCAATACCGATATAAATAAAATATTACAGATTTTGTAAGAATCGATATATTTTGTAAATGAATATCTTACTTCACTATTGACTATTGTTCTTGTTGAATCAATATGGCCGACTTTAACCGGTCAGTTTATGTGTTTTGATATTTACGAGTTTAAATGAAATAATCATTTTTACAGAAAAGTTGTACTTTTATCCAAATAAAATTTCAATTGATACTTAGTGCATTAATAATTATGGAAGCACTTATACCAGTGATTAATAAGCTTCAAGACGTTTTTAACACCGTTGGAGCTGATGCCATCCAATTGCCCCAAATTATCGTATTAGGAACTCAGGTTATAATACTTTTAATAAATTTTTATTTTCCTATTAAGAAATAAATACGTAACACGTGTTATATATATATATATTTTTTTTTTGTGTTAAATATACCATGGTTATGTAAAGATGTCACTGAAATTCTTTGTCCCCATTCCGTTACACCTGACTATTATGAATAAAAACACTATGTACTACGTTCTCTAATAATTATTGTTGATTTAATTATTACACCTTTTTTTAAATTATATTTCTAGAATGACAATTTTTTTAATCATCATTACAGCCTATACAGTCCACTGCTGGACATAGGCCTCCACAAGTTGACGCCAAAAATAACGTGAACTCATGTGTGCCGCCCATAGTCACCACGCTGGGCAGGCGGGTTGGTGACCGCAGTACTGGCTTTGTCGCACCGAAGACGCTGCTGCCCGTCTTCGGCCTGTGTATTTCAAAGCCAGCAGTTGGATGGTTATCCCGCCATCGGTCGGCTTCCCAAGTTCTAAGGTGGTTGTGGAACCTTGTTATCCCTTAGTCGCCTCTTACGACACCCACGGGAAGAGAGGGGGTGGCTAAATTCTTTAGTGCCGTAGCCACACAGCACAATTTCTTTAATAATATTATATTATTTTTTCATGTAAATGCTCTGCAGAGTTCTGGCAAAAGTTCCGTTATAGAGAGTCTTGTTGGACGTTCGTTTCTACCTCGAGGACCAGGAATCGTTACACGCCGCCCTCTTGTCCTTCAGCTGGTGTACAGCCCTAAAGATAGCAAAGAACATCGCTCAGCGGAAGAAGGTACATTGACCTTATCAAATTCACAGTTTGAATATTTTTTTTTTCTAATTTTACTGTAAGTAAATTCTATTAAACACATTTTATCTAATACTTGATAGTATCTCATGCGTTGAATAGATGATTAGGTATAATATGAGGTTAAAGTTATCTTTTTATGTAACATAGTATCCGAAATTCTATTCACAATTTTGGGCATGTCATTATAAGATGTCTAAATTACTATTCAAATTATCGTAATACACCTTAATATTATAATTAATGATTTTATGTTTCTAAGTCCTTTGATAATCAGCTTAAAACAGATCTTAATACCTTATTTAATTAATAATAAAGGATGTCTGTCTTTGAACTAACAATAAAAAAATAACTATTGAAGCATGGAATGCTAATGAACCCTGATAACCTAATGCTCATTTAAAAGATGAGTCATTCACACTCATTATGTATGTTTACATTTTTTCATTAAATGCACAAGCCTTTGTTTTACTGGATTCTCAGTGATACAATTCACATTACCTGACTTGCAGTAATATTTAATTGTTATCATGCTATTGTCTTCTGAACTATTCATTATATATTGTTACAGTAATTTTCTAGATTCTTAGAATTACTTAATGAAGAATAAAATTTACATAAAAGTTTTAAAAAGTATTTTTTGATTTTAATATATTAATTTTATATTTACTTTATCTATGAAAGATACTTTATTAAAATTATAATGGATTATTTCAGTTATTATAATGCTAAATATTACCAGTAATAATTTTATCCACTTTGTAGTGATATTTATAATGTTTGTTTATTGGTAATTGTATAAATACATTAATACTTCAGTATATAGACAACACGAGACACGAAATGTATCTTGGAATCCCTTAACTCAACTGTCTCAAACAGTATTTTCGAAAGGTTTGTATTAAAATGGACATGGTTTATTTGTAGTGTTTGTCCATTTATTACTACTATCACTATCTAAAATCTTATGAATGTCATGTTTTATATAGATATGAATTTCAGTTTGTCATAGTAAATAATGTAACATTTTGCCCTCTTAGTAATGAATAAGCATAATGTTTATCTTAATAATTACAAAAAAAAAAAAACAGAATTTTTGTCTATACCTGCTTAGTTGTTACTTGTGTATGGTGACATTTTGATAAAGTTTTTGAAATATGTTATAATCAACATTTACATTGTGTTAACAAACAATTTTTAATTTATTGTGTATTATAATACCTAAGAAATCATTAATACTTAACCTTTAAATTACTTTACAAAAAAGCGTGGTAAAAAATTAAGTAAATAAATACGATAAGATGAAATCATCTAGCTGCATAAAAGAAAATTGCTTAAATTATACCAAAAATTTTGATGCTTCCATTAAACATCAAAGTTTAAACATCTATTGTTAATATTGTTACAGGTACAATAAGCTTAGAAGAATGGGGAAAGTTTCTGCATACAAAAGAGAGAATATACTCAAATTTCGACGAAATAAGACAGGAAATAGAAAGAGAAACCGAACGCATGGCTGGCAACAACAAGGGAATTTGTCCAGAACCAATCAATCTCAAGATTTACTCAACTCGTGTTGTCAATTTGACTCTAGTTGATCTGCCTGGCGTCACCAAGGTTTAAAAAATAGTTTTATCTGAAATGTATTGTAGCTACTAGTGTTTTTTCTTTTTTATAATAAAATTTAATTGAAATTACTAGTTATTAGGTAAACTGCAAACTACCTATCTTAATACTTAAAGAACTTGGTTGCAACAATGCTGCTTCTTGTAAAGCTAACACAACATTGAAACATAAATTGCCATTTTTTATTTTATTTTTAGGTACCCATTGGGGACCAGCCGGAAGACATTGAGAGTCAAATAAGAAATCTTATAATCAAATATATAGCAAACCCTAATTCTATTATATTGGCCGTGACGGCCGCAAATACTGATATGGCTACCAGTGAAGCTATTAAAATGGCTAAGGAAGTCGACCCCGACGGAAGGAGAACTTTGGCCGTAGTAACCAAGCTAGATCTCATGGATGCAGGTAAATTTTGAAATGCAAATTTTAAATTTTATTAATATTTAATGTGAAACATTGTTTTTTTTTTTATATTTTAACTACCATACATAATCAGAGACTTGGTACACATACTTAAGTTAAGGTGAGATAAGAGTGAAGTAATTCTGTGATAATGATGGGTAAGGATAAAGGAGATAATTAAAAAATTTGAATTATGAGTTTTTTTTCACAAATTGGTTCAAATTATTAATGTCTGAGCAAAAAGTAGTTGTCACTAATATATTGAACATTAAATAAATTTCGATTTTCTAACAAATCACATGAGGTGATTTCTGATTAATTGCCCATGCAATTAACCCTTTGGCGCAGTTTGTAGTGGTCCTACTTTCTGCTCCGTAGATTGCGGGTTCGATTCCCACCCGAGTTTGGGTGTTATATTAGTATTTATATATGTGTTATTTTGATGTATATTTATCAAAAAAAAAAAAAGAATAGCTATAAAAGTTCATTATTTATTTTAAAATATCTTTTTTTAATGGATGAGTACATGATTCTGTGTAATATTTTTATTTTAGGAACTGATGCAATTGATATATTGTGTGGGCGTGTGATTCCTGTAAAACTGGGAATTATTGGTGTTGTAAACAGATCTCAGCAAGACATAATAGATAAGAAGTCCATTGAGGTAAATGATAGATATCATCATTAAAAATATATTGAATTGAATTTTGAATTTATATTTTTTGTACCTGTAATTAGAACGAAATATGCTCGGAATATTTTTCTTTATCGTGCATGCAACTCTCATGACAATGTGCTTGGTGACATTGACATGTTTAATGTTAACTTAAATAGTTTTTAATCTATCACGATGAATGTCATTTCTCGATGATATTTTAATTTTCATTAATTTTAATTGTAATCTTAATATCTGATATTGTTAGAATTCTGTCACTTTTTTTGTTGTCATTTTTTTTTGTTTTCAATCATATTTTATTGGCATTTTAATTTGGTATACGAAAATATATATCTAAATTTAGACCCTTAGAGTTGAAATTAGTATGCCTTTTTTATTAATGTACTAATTGCTATTATTTGTGCTATTATTATGTGAAGACTTAACTGGTAAATGTATGTCACTTAAATTTTATTTTTAATGTATATCAAACTGTATGTCTTCCTAATAAACATAAATAAATAAATAAATAGTTGAAATTTAATATAATAAATAATCACATCTCATACAGATTTTAATAAGGCTTGTACCAAATTTTTCAAGCAACTAACATATATGTGGATTTTTGGATGTTATCTAAATATATAAATTTTAGGAATAGATATAATCAACATTTTACTATTTTGTTTTTAAGATGCTTTAATATAAAATAAGTTGTCAATTACAGTATTGTTAAAATCACACTTTTTTGTTCTATTCATTCATTCTCAAATGCTCGTGTGACTGCTTACATTCTTGAAATCAAATCTGGCATGAACCAGTATCAATTACTTTGTATCAATACGCTACAAAGAAAAAAGTTGTAACTAGCTGATGATACTGATATATCCTTCCATTCTCACGAACTTTTGCATTATAATGTTAGTGGAATTTAATTAAAATTACAAATATATTTGATTTTGACAAGTATATAATTCTCGTTTAGGATGCGTTAAAAGACGAAGCTACATACTTACAAAGGAAGTACCCGACCATCGCGACCCGTAATGGTACTCCCTATTTGGCCAAGACATTGAATAGACTTCTGATGCACCATATAAGGGATTGCTTGCCAGAACTAAAGGTAATTAATATCATAATTATAATGTGTTGTATATGTTAATTTATTTATAATTAGGTTACACTCGCGATTTTACCTGCATTATATCGATATTTATGTTTGACTGAGTGACTGCGAGAAAAGAATGAATTTGATCTTTGAACTTGTAAGTAATCTATACAAATAAATTTGGCGTGTCTGTTTGTAATATGAAAATAACCGCTTTTTACTACATGCATATGGATGTATCATGTATGTATACACGGTACATATACCAAAATAAACATTTTTTTTTTACAATTTTTGTCTGTCTGTGTCGGTTTGTTCCGGCTAATCTCTGAAACGGCTGGACCGATTTTGACGGGACTTTCACTGGCAGATAGCTGATGTACTAAGAAGTAACTTAGGCTACTTTTATTTAAGAAATTTATTTATTTTATAACTCTGCAAACTGAACAATAACTTTTTTATTAAATTCCACGCGGACGAAGTTGCGAGCATAGAATTTGACAATTTTTAAAATTCGATCGAAAGGAAAATCTTACAACATTGGACATTAGCAAGTCGAATTTGAATTATTGTTGATATTAACTACTTAAAAAACTAAATTTTCAGGTACGAGTTAATGTAATGATTTCACAATTTCAATCGTTACTCAACTCATATGGAGAGGATGTATCAGATAAATCTCAAACTCTGTTGCAAATAATCACAAAGTTTGCCAGTGCCTATTGTTCCACTATAGAAGGCACGGCCAGGAACATTGAGACTACAGAACTTTGCGGAGGTGCTCGAATATGCTATATATTCCATGAGACATTTGGGCGTACACTGGACTCTATACATCCTTTAGTAGGTGAGTGTTCAAACATATTTTGCAGGCTATATCTTAAAAATATTGCTGTCTAGTAATTAGCGGATAACATTGAAATATGTATGTAGGTAGAGTTTTTGATCGTTAATGGTAAGGTATTCTATAAGATGTTTAAGATTTTGCAATTAAAGTCTGGGTATTTTTGCCAAGCGTTAAAAGTGTTAAAGTTTATTGGGCACTTTACTTTTTGACTAAAGATAATATAATAGTTAAAAAGCATATGTTGGTTTAAGCTAAATTTGATCTCTTGGATACTAGTGTAATTGATAGCACAAGGATTTTTTTACACTATTCATATATGCATTAAATTAAAGTTTCCTAGTATTTGATACATTAATAGGTTTTTCCTGAAGGTAATTATGTCCTTTGTTATGTAGGATAATTTAGTATCGAATATTTTGTGGAATTATTATGATTTGTGTTATGGAATATAAAATTAAACAAATAATTAATTTTAAAATTATTATTAAAAATATCACTCAATTATGAACAGATTTTATAAAGTAGGTTATTTTGGATTTTAGCAACCAGTTCCTAAGTAAGCTTGTCCTTCGACATAGGCCTCCCCTAGTTCCTCCCACATTGTCTTTCCCAAGCCAATCTTCTCCATCCTTTTTGGTAGATCGACATCTCATCTTTTTATTTGACGCCCTCATTTCTTCTTACCATTCCTAATATTTTTTGGTCCATTTTTGTTTGTACTCATAATATGGTCCACCAGACCATATTGTGAGTAGAAACAAACACAAACGTTTCAGTTTTATTAATTTTTTTCCTAACATCACTCACCTTTGTTTTGGTTTGTATTTCAGCGATGGTCCACCGGTCTCTTAGCCTTATGTTGAACATACTTTCTATGTGACGTTGCCAACTTAAACATTTTACTATGTGGAAATAATGTTAGGACAAATAATATTAAATTTTGGTTTAAAGGTTCTCATTAAAAAATTTCAGGTTTGTCTCGAATGGACATATTGACTGCGATAAGGAATGCAACAGGTCCCAGACCTGCTCTGTTTGTTCCCGAAGTCTCATTTGAGTTGCTTGTAAAGAGACAAATTAGAAGATTGGAAGACCCTTCTTTGCGTTGTGTGGAGCTGGTAATTGATTAATTTATCTTTTAACAATTATAAATTTAAACAATATTTACAATTAAAAGAAAAAAAAAATAGTATTTTGAATTTTTGTTATGGAATATATTTCAAGGATAAAAATTAGATTTACACAAAACAGTGCTTTATATAATAATTGTGTTTGCAGGCAAACGAAAAAAGCACGACTTCAATTATTTCGACAAGTAATACAACGTAGGTAGACGAAAAATTAGTCAAGTAAATACGCATTATTAAAGATTACTCCAAAAGTTGTGATCAGATTTCGATGAAATTTAAATGTGACCACATGATAAACATCGGCTTTCGATTAAATTAAAAATCATCAAAATCGGTTCACCCAGTAAAAAGTTATGCGGATTTTCGAGAGTTTCCCTCGATTTCTCTGGGATCCCGTCATCAGATCCTGTTTTCCATATCATAGTACCACATCAGGGATGTCTCTATTCCAACAAAAAAAGAATTATCAAAATCAGTTCATCAACGACGAAGTTATCCCCAAAGGTATGTTGAAGTTGGTTAAAAATAATGTTTTTTTGTGTTGAGTAATGTTGCATTGCAGTCACCAACCCGCCTGCCCAGCGTTGGTGACTATGGGCAAAACATATGAGCTCACGTTATTTTTGGCGTAAACTTGTGGAGGCCTATGTCCAGCAGTGGATTGTATAGGCTGTAATGATGAATATTGCATTATTATATAAAAGCTTGCCGCGAGTTTTAAGTACTAGAAAATTTAAAAGATTAAAATCAATCAGATTAAGTTGCTTATTTACACAGGTAATTTTTTATTGAAGTAAGACACAGCATTATGACCTAGGTTAAGGATATATGCTTTAAAATTGAGTTGCGAAATTGAACCGTAACAAAAAAAAACACATTGCAAGTTATAAATTCAAATTCTTTATAAACAAAAGGAAGTTAGTCTTGTCAATGAAAATTAAAGTCGTTTTTTTTTCATTTGCGAGCACACACAATTATTTTGTAAAGCATTATCTTAATACTTTAAATCTATAATTATCTTAATGTCTACAGTTCAATGCAATCAACTTATCGCGTGTAGGTCGCTATGTAGACATATGTTAAAGTTAGAACTATTTGCAGGTGCACGAGGAAATGCAGCGCATCGTGCAGCACTGCGGCACAGAGGTGCAGCAGGAGATGCAGCGCTTCCCGCGCCTGCACCAGCGCATCGTCGACGTCGTCACGCAGCTGCTGCGCACGCGCCTGCCCGCCACCAACTCCATGGTACCGCCCCGCACACTACACACGTCACGTGGCACGTCACACGTCACAGAGGTGCAGCAGGAGATGCAGCGCTTCCCGCGCCTGCACCAGCGCATCGTCGACGTCGTCACGCAGCTGCTGCGCACGCGCCTGCCCGCCACCAACTCCATGGTACCGCCCCGCACACTACACACGTCACGTGGCACGTCACACGTCACAGAGGTGCAGCAGGAGATGCAGCGCTTCCCGCGCCTGCACCAGCGCATCGTCGACGTCGTCACGCAGCTGCTGCGCACGCGCCTGCCCGCCACCAACTCCATGGTACCGCCCCGCACACTACACACGTCACGTGGCACGTCACACGTCACACGTCACACGTCACAGAGGTGCAGCAGGAGATGCAGCGCTTCCCGCGCCTGCACCAGCGCATCGTCGACGTCGTCACGCAGCTGCTGCGCACGCGCCTGCCCGCCACCAACTCCATGGTACCGCCCCGCACACTACACACGTCACGTGGCACGTCACACGTCACAGAGGTGCAGCAGGAGATGCAGCGCTTCCCGCGCCTGCACCAGCGCATCGTCGACGTCGTCACGCAGCTGCTGCGCACGCGCCTGCCCGCCACCAACTCCATGGTACCGCCCCGCACACTACACACGTCACGTGGCACGTCACACGTCACACGTCACAGAGGTGCAGCAGGAGATGCAGCGCTTCCCGCGCCTGCACCAGCGCATCGTCGACGTCGTCACGCAGCTGCTGCGCACGCGCCTGCCCGCCACCAACTCCATGGTACCGCCCCGCACACTACACACGTCACGTGGCACGTCACACGTCACACGTCACACGTCACAGAGGTGCAGCAAGAGATGCAGCGCTTCCCGCGCCTGCACCAGCGCATCGTCGACGTCGTCACGCAGCTGCTGCGCACGCGCCTGCCCGCCACCAACTCCATGGTACCGCCCCGCACACTACACACTACACACGTCACGTGGCACGTCACACGTCACACGTCACAGAGGTGCAGCAGGAGATGCAGCGCTTCCCGCGCCTGCACCAGCGCATCGTCGACGTCGTCACGCAGCTGCTGCGCACGCGCCTGCCCGCCACCAACTCCATGGTACCGCCCCGCACACTACACACTACACACGTCACGTGGCACGTCACACGTCACACGTCACAGAGGTGCAGCAGGAGATGCAGCGCTTCCCGCGCCTGCACCAGCGCATCGTCGACGTCGTCACGCAGCTGCTGCGCACGCGCCTGCCCGCCACCAACTCCCTGGTACCGCCCCGCACACTACACACGTCACGTGGCACGTCACACGTCACAGAGGTGCAGCAGGAGATGCAGCGCTTCCCGCGCCTGCACCAGCGCATCGTCGACGTCCTCACGCAGCTGCTGCGCACGCGCCTGCCCGCCACCAACTCCATGGTACCGCCCCGCACACTACACACGTCACGTGGCACGTCACACGTCACACGTCACAGAGGTGCAGCAGGAGATGCAGCGCTTCCCGCGCCTGCACCAGCGCATCGTCGACGTCGTCACGCAGCTGCTGCGCACGCGCCTGCCCGCCACCAACTCCATGGTACCGCCCCGCACACTACACACGTCACGTGGCACGTCACACGTCACACGTCACACGTCACAGAGGTGCAGCAAGAGATGCAGCGCTTCCCGCGCCTGCACCAGCGCATCGTCGACGTCGTCACGCAGCTGCTGCGCACGCGCCTGCCCGCCACCAACTCCATGGTACCGCCCCGCACACTACACACTACACACGTCACGTGGCACGTCACACGTCACACGTCACAGAGGTGCAGCAGGAGATGCAGCGCTTCCCGCGCCTGCACCAGCGCATCGTCGACGTCGTCACGCAGCTGCTGCGCACGCGCCTGCCCGCCACCAACTCCATGGTACCGCCCCGCACACTACACACTACACACGTCACGTGGCACGTCACACGTCACACGTCACAGAGGTGCAGCAGGAGATGCAGCGCTTCCCGCGCCTGCACCAGCGCATCGTCGACGTCGTCACGCAGCTGCTGCGCACGCGCCTGCCCGCCACCAACTCCATGGTACCGCCCCGCACACTACACACTACACACGTCACGTGGCACGTCACACGTCACACGTCACACGTCACAGAGGTGCAGCAGGAGATGCAGCGCTTCCCGCGCCTGCACCAGCGCATCGTCGACGTCGTCACGCAGCTGCTGCGCACGCGCCTGCCCGCCACCAACTCCATGGTACCGCCCCGCACACTACACACTACACACGTCACGTGGCACGTCACACGTCACACGTCACAGAGGTGCAGCAGGAGATGCAGCGCTTCCCGCGCCTGCACCAGCGCATCGTCGACGTCGTCACGCAGCTGCTGCGCACGCGCCTGCCCGCCACCAACTCCATGGTACCGCCCCGCACACTACACACTACACACGTCACGTGGCACGTCACACGTCACACGTCACACGTCACAGAGGTGCAGCAGGAGATGCAGCGCTTCCCGCGCCTGCACCAGCGCATCGTCGACGTCGTCACGCAGCTGCTGCGCACGCGCCTGCCCGCCACCAACTCCATGGTACCGCCCCGCACACTACACACGTCACGTGGCACGTCACACGTCACAGAGGTGCAGCAGGAGATGCAGCGTTTGAGAAATTTGAGATAAATCATACAGAAATAAGAGTGCTTTTAATTAAATATCCTCAATAAGACTCCATTTTGTTCTTTCCTATTTTTCATGCCATTGCATAGTGTATATATATAGTGTTTTTTATATAAAAGTTTTATCATTTATATAATAATTATTATCATTTATATAATAATTATAAAAATGTATATTTTCAATTCATACAGGTCGAAAATTTAGTCGCCATCGAGCTAGCGTATATCAATACAAAGCACCCAGATTTTCACCGCGAGGCGGCGCTGGTGTCCGGTCTACTGAAAAGCACGGACGGGCTGGTGGAAGACCACAGCCCCATGTACCGACAGAAGACACCTCGGCCTACGTCGACACCGGTATCCACAATTTTAAAAGTATAAATTTCTCTTATATAGCATTGGGTGAGGTATTGACTAACCAAACCTAACCTAAGCTGATTTGGCTCATACAACACATATTGTTAAAAGCATTCCATGCATTGTCTTGCGTTTTCGGATTTTCCCATACTGACCCAATTAAAAATACCGTTCAGTTAGTAATAATAAACATATTATTTTATATACACTTTACTTGTTTTGTGTAATATAGTATAATATGTTATGTTATGTTGTGGGCTCGGTTTTCCGCATTTAGACACAAAGGTGGTTCTTTATGCGTGAAACGAGGGCTGACTAGTTCCGCCAGTCCAGCTCCTTCCAGAAGCTCAGAAGCCTCCTGGGGCGTTCACAGGCTTCTCAGAGCGCCCTTATTTACCTAAGGATGGTTGCCCAGTGTGCGGCCACTCCCTCGCATTCCAGGATCACGTGGGCGGCTGTTTCTTCAGCAGCCAAACATCCCCTGCAAAGAGGACTGTCCGTTGCATTCATAATGAATAGTTGGTGATTGAGTGCCATGTTGCCGGTAATCGTGCCAACAATTACTTATAGTATAATATACACATATTATACTATTGTAAAAGTATTTAACAGTACTAGTGGTCGCCCAGAGGTTGAAATGTGTGTGTGTGCCAAATACATGTTAGTTTTTGTTATTGATTTAATATATTTTTATGCATTGTTTTTGAAAAAAAAAATATTAGCATTCTGCACTCCTTCTCTATATAAACTATAAGTGTACGAAATTTCGTCCTCCTCCGTCCGCGGAATTTTCGTAAAAAAGGGTACAAAGTTTTTCTTCACATATTAATATAGATATTTATTAATCAAATAAAATCATACTATTTTTTTATATTTCGTATTTGATAAACAATGTAGAGGGAAAGTGGAGATTTTTGATTCAACTATGTGAACATTTTTGACACTTAACTTACTAACAACTTGATACCGATAAGGTAAAGATAAAAGTGTGTGTGTCAGCTCCATAAAGGGCTTACTAGCGTAAGAAAAAGATTAATACCATATTAAATGGTAAATAAACGAATCAAATAATGCCATCTATCGATGATACGCCTTTGACTTTACACAATAGATGGCGTTACGTGAAACCTTATATGAAAATTGATTCTTAAGGAGTAAACTCAAAAAAATTACTACATACCCTCAAATCTCAAAGATTAAAAGAAGTTAACATGCTTATTATAGCTATAATGCTGATGATCTCTATGACAGCAACAAGCATAGAAAAAGAAATGTATGAATTAGATAGATACTTTCAGAATTATTACTAGAATGGATGTAATAATGCGTATTTTTCGGCATTCAGCTATTTCTACGGCAAATGGGTGAAAGAGGGTCCATCTTGGTATACTTGGCTAAAGTTATGGATGCCGCCTACCAGGTAATTAAGTACTGACTGCGAGTGATCCATGTAAACCCTTCATGTTCCATCGCAACATACTGAATTGGTAATTCATAGCTTTGCACAAAATGGGCTCTCTTTCAAATTTTATGATTTCAACTTCATGATAACATTTTTGTGGCTTTAATATAATTTTTGTTTATAGTTTGTTTTTATTTAACACGATATACTTTACAGCATCATACAAATATTTCTATTTAAATGGCATACATGATATAACATAATATGCATTATTTTAAAAATTCAAATGCATGATCAATATTCAATATATTATAATTATGATTAAATATTTATTGTAATATTTCAGCATGTTCCAGCTATCACCGATGGCCATGATAGGTCACCGCCCAATAACGAATCTCCTGCCACTCCTCAGGTATTCATACAAATGTTTCCTTTTTTTTTAATCTCCTGTAAAGTTTAGAGGGCGTTAGTCCATATAGAGTATCATGCTAACTGTTCAGAGATATGAAATATTAAATAAGATGACCAAGCAAAGAATATTAAAAAAATATTTAAGTACATGATTCGGCTACCCCGTTGGTGCTGTTTGTAGTGGCCTTGCTTTCTGGTCCGCGGGTTGCGGGTTCGATTTCCACCTAAGTCTGAGTGTAATATTTGTATTTATATATTTATGTATGTATATTAAAAAACATAGTTCTAACAGTCGGATGTTACCTGTAAGACAAGCATTAAGTTGCTTATCATAGGAATTGACGACCGTGTATGTATGTTATAAGATATTTATTTATATGAGTCACACATATACGAAAATCACTATTCTTTAGCTAAGGTTCTATTATTTAAGGTCCTAACATTTACCCCACTACTGGGCATAGGCCTCTCTCTCCATTTAGGAGAAGGATTGGAGCTTAATTCACCACGCTGTCCACTGTGGGTTGGCAGATATGTGTCCTACTACGAGTAACGATTGCTATTAGATATTTATGATAGCAACCGGGACCGACGGCTTAACGTGCTCTCCGAGGAACGGTGAGGAGACCCACAAGGACTGCACAGACACCCAGACCACGGCAAACATCTGCATAGCCAATATATAATTTCTTCTAACCGCTGCTACTGTATCGTGTCCAGTACCCAAAAGTTAAGAAATCGCTATTTAGCGATAAGATCGCCTTTGTACATCTTGTATTGTATCTTTCTTTATGTGTCTGTATTTTGGTGTGCATTAAGAATAAATAAATAAAATAAAAATAAAATAATTTATATTGTACAAATACAAATATCCATCCCAAACGAGAATCGAACCGCTAACCGTCGGTGTTTAAGGCGACTACACGCACCACTACACCAGAGCAGTTGCGTTTTAATGTTTATGAAAAAATGTAATGGCAAATTTTTGATATTTCCGTATAGGTCAATGGTAGTCCAGAAAACAAAGCTATGACTCCGCAGAAGCCTGTCAACTTGTTGCCCGAAGTCCCAAGCCAGACTTCCAGGAAGCTTTCCGACAGGGAACAGCATGATTGTGATGTTATTGGTAAGACACTTTCATTGTAAATTTTATATAATAAGAAATTATAAAGAAAAAATTCTCATTAGTACCGGTAAGAATTTTTAAAAGGGTTTTATTAGATTAGTGAAAGAAATAGGGAATTTAGTTTATGTTGTTATAATATTTTATATTATATATTATCATAAAGTTATTTTTATTTTTAGAAATACATGAAATATAATTACGTACTTTAAACAATTGTTCCCTTGTTGGTTAGGTTTAGGTTGTATGGCTTTTTGAATAATACTCTTGAGACTAACAATTTTGTTTTATACTTACTACAACTAAAACTACATTTTATTGATTATATGTTCTGTTATCCGATATAAAAAAAAACATGTGATGTGTAAACATTGTCTCAAGGAATATCTAATATCATTTGCTGACTTTCATCAATTTACCAATAAATATTTTATTAATGCAGTGTATCAGTTTTTAACATTATAAATATGTATATAAATAGTTCTCATGAATGACAAAAATATTATACACATAACATTCGATATCCATTACTAATGCAGTCAAAATCTCTAAGATATAACTTGAGTTAATTTTGAGCTTTTAATGGAAGTATATTATTTAAATGGAATTATGTTTGTTGACTTATTATTTGTTTACTTTACAATAATTTCACTATTCAACAGTTACTAAGGTACTTATATATTAAATAAATTAAAATTTGAACAATTTAGCAATAAAATAATCGTTACTGGATGTTTTATGAATTGAGAAATAGGATTTTATAACATACTAATTTCGTGTGTCATACTATAAAAATTACGCAAAATATACATTGATTGGTTATATTCTTGATGCTAGGTGGACGGAGCGACCACACAACATACCAAAAAAGTAATACAAAGACTATAGAAGGCATGATGCATTTGAACCAAATGGGTGATTTAGTCGGTGAGGACATACTATAGTGTCAATGCAACTGCTTACTTCATATCTCCACTGATAGGGTTTCCGACCACCTTCCATCGAAATTGCTGTTTTATGCTTGACGCTTTCTCTATTAATTCTTAGCTTATCGCTGTACAGATTGGGCCACTTCTTATTAACTCCAATTGAAAATATTTTTTCTATTTGTCATGGCATCCTTTTCCAATGTTTTTCAACATTCTAAGATGAGATATTTTCTTATAAATTTATAATTATGTAAATAACAAGTGGTTGTGATCTTTACTATATGTATTTATTAATAACTGTCTTTTATTCCTCTAATCTAAGTTTTTGTCTTCGCACACCTCATCATCACAATTCACTCAAAGGACTAAATAGAATGTTGCCTGATATGTGTTTATAGCTACTTAATGGGCACGTTCCATTAAACGCCCGCAATGATTGTAACACCCTCTGCATCGTTCCACCTAAGGCCCGCGGTCGTTGCGAGCGTTCGCTCGACGTCATAGATGACGTCACTGTCCGCGACCACATCGTGCCCACTTCGCCCACAAAGTACTGGTGGATCAAAATGGGTTTTCGCAAAAACATGGCGCGAACTCGAAAAAAGAACTGTAACGTCAAATTGTGAATGTCATCAGAACTTGATGAACTTTCCGAATCATTATCTCCCTTTCGTTCCGTCAAATCATGCCGCCATATTGCGAGCACACAGCGATCAAATATGCGTTCCACCTATAAGAGTCGTCTACAACGCCCGCGGCGTTATTGCGTTAGTGGAACGACAATTTCAGCGGTCGTGGTCGATGGCGTTGCGGGCGTTAAGTGGGGTAGCCAATATAAAATGCCACTTCTTTATATGTTGGTCAAAATGTTGGCTATAGAACTAGCAATGTAGTATTAATAGTTCTCTCTCAAGTTTGTACATGTTTTAAATTGAAAAATGTGACAAGACCTTTTAATGATATTAAATCATTACTTATAATTTGCGGGTGGGATTGATTGATTGAACAAGACCAATTGTTTTAAAATACGTTTTAATTTCAGAACGGCTGATCAAGTCATACTTCTACATAGTGAGGAAGTCTATAAAAGATTCAGTACCGAAGGCTGTGATGCACTTTCTCGTAAACTTTGTAAAAGACAACTTGCAGTCGGAGCTCGTCACCCACTTGTACAAGTCTGACCAAGCAGAGAGTATGCTCAACGAGTCCGAACACATCGCTCAACGTAGGAAGGAAGCTGCTGATATGCTTAAAGTAAGATATTTATTTTTTGAGCAAATAAATATTAGAGAATTTTAAATTCGAAATGTAATTTTTCTAGTAGACCTATTTGAAAATCGTATTCGCTCAGATGAATTTACTAGTAGTTTGGAATACTATCTCTACTGAAATGAATCATATAAGGAAATTAGCAAATATGAAATCAATAAGTGGTGATATTAGATGAGACGAGACAAACTCCTTAGCATTCCATGGATTCACCGTGCGGGTGCCGGGCCGTTGTGTGGCAGAAGGAGAAACTCAGAGCAGTTACTTGTAGTAGGGAATATATCCGTCAACCCGCATTGGAGCAGCGTGGTGGATTAAGCTCTGATCCTTCTTCTACATGGGGAAAGAGGCCTATGCCCAGTAGTGGGATATTACAGGCTGAAGCGATTATTTGTGGTTAATCCTTTTTGGGCTTTAAAAATTTGCAATTATACGTATAATTTTTAGTGTGTAGTAAAAAATGTCCTAGTTACGTTAAAATATGTAAATCTTAATTATTATATTTTAATAAGATTGTATATTTGTATTTCTACATTTATCATTATTTAATTTGTCATACTTGTTTTTCTTTTTTTTTTTTTCTGATTGACTCACTTGTGTCTGGAGCAAAGCTCTGTGAACTTGTATGTAAATAAATGTATTTAATTATTCCTCTATTTTTCTCAGGCATTACAGCGAGCCGGTCAGATTATTAGCGAGATACGCGAGACACACATGTGGTGATGCTCGGCTGAGGATGATGACTCTAGTCTATGAAATAGTGAATTTGAGCTCTGAGCTCTGTACATACTCCTTATTACCTAGGTGAATTGTGTAGGCATTTTACTTATTTAAAAGTAAACAGTTTTGCTTTCATACTTAAAATCTGCAGCTCTCTTATAACGTTTATTTCATGACAAATCCAATGGCTTAGTGTTTCTGAGTGAATATGTATGTACAAGAAAACCAAATATTGGAGCCAAAGCAGAAAATATGAAAGCAAATATGTTTGCTTTAAGGGACATTTTAATGGAGCTATGCTTAAAGTGCAGAAGTGCTTTTATGTTTTTTATTAAGTTATCATTTACCGGCGATGTAAATTATGTATGCAATGTTTCACATATTTGAAACTTATAGTTATTACTAGTATTGACTTAATGAAAGAAAAACCTCACACTAGCATTAAATCTCACTAAGCAAGCATTTTCGAAAGTAATTTGCGATTGCACAAAAAATTACTATGCTTGCATTAGTTACCATTTCGTTTTTAATCACGTATTAACGGTTTTTGTAGGTAGTCATAATTTTCAATTATATAAAGTATGTGGTTCTTTAGACTCACACTGCACATTGTTAGAAGTTCTGAGAGTATTTCTTTGATTTTAATACTCTCATAATGTTTAAACCGGAACTAAATACTTCAGTTTAATTTTTTTTACTAGAACGTCTGATAATGTGCTGTCAGTCTTAATCGCAGTGATATTCATTGTAACTCCTGCAATATTCTTGGTACTGAATGTTTGTCATTTTTTTACATAAAATCGATTCTGTAATGTTAACTTTGTTGTTTGTTCATTGGATGATTTTTTCGTTCATAACTTTTCTATCAAACAGGGCTGATGGTAGTTGTAATAATATCATAGGGTTTTTTTTTATAAAATTGGCTATTACGATGTTTTTTTCGTGTTTTAAAATAATTCATAGTTCCTCGTGCATTGATCGATGTTATTATGATTTCGCATGCAAGTCATTTTGTGTCATTGTCCAAAACGTATTTATTAAAAAATTTTATCGCTAATATAGTGTAGTGAATATTCCAATGTTAGAAAATGTATTATTGTTATAGTCCGGAGTGTGATTTGCTTTATGTACCGAACGAAACCAATTGAATGTTAAACAAGTATTTAAGTCTGTTAAAATTATAGAATATTGTGAAGTAAGTTTTGTTTTGTTTATTTTTTTAAACATTCAATCAATCTATAATCAACTGCCTCATTATATCTGTGCCAAAAAATTGTTTTCTGTTCTTCTTAGCTTCAAGATTTTTTCAATTAGTTATGAAATTTCCTTTTTAAAAACGTTTTGCAAGCGAAATAGTGCGAAGTAACCGAGGACTGTTAATCCAATACAAGATCATATTGGATCAGGTGGTTAAGACGAACAACTATTGAAAGCACATTCTGAAGGATGACATTCCCGATTTCTATTGAGCGAATTACTATCCCAGCCAGTGATGGATTTACCAGTAGGCTAAGTAGGCTGGAACCTAGCGCGGCTTTGCGTAAACTTTATTTTTGAAATATATACATCTAGAAAATGAATTGGTATGTGACCTTTGTGCAAGAATAGATTCTAAAAAAAAGTTCAGAATAATCGACTAATTAGTAACACATACCTAATTAATACGCTGCCTTTACCTTTCCCCCTAATTTACCGGGCGTCAAATTAAACTGGCCCGAGGCGCTTAATACTAAAATATGCCACTGACTGTATACTCCTACTAGGAAATAGGGTAGTATAAATAATTCTAAAGCAATGTGTTTCAAACAAAAGATAAAGATTAACCCTTTAGGTTTATTATTTTTTGTCGTTACTCTTCTATTCACAAATACCTGAACGAGTTTATGAAAGTCTTAGGTTCAAAGGTATATAACTCTAGTTACATCAGTATTCGCAAAAAAATGTATTGAAAAATTAATGTCAAATGTAATACAGTCGCATTTCAATCACAAAGTACGAAAAATAGCCTTGAATACTGAAGAGTGATTGATTGCTGATAAACGGATACAACTTGGCAAATATCGATATTAACGACGAATTTTTTCACACAGTTGTATTACAGTACCAAAATATTTCCGTACTTATAGCAGATAGAAAGTACATGAGTTAGACCAAGAATTTCGTTGTTTTTTTTTCTAACAATGTCCTTGATCACATCACAGGCACAGAAATATTTATCAAAAAAACTGAAATTTATATTAAAAAAGAATATTTTACTCCATAAAAGAAAATCTCATGTTGACAAGTTGAACCGAGCCCACTTGGTTGTGTGGGTGCGGTGGGTCTCCCCAGTCCCCACCGTGCCTCGGAGAGCCCGTTGGGAAGTCTTTGTTGTTGTCATAGACAACAGTTACCGATCGTTACTCACAGTAGTCACGCTGTGTGGTTACGGCAGTAAGAATATAGCCACCCCCTCTCTTCCCGTGGATGTCGTAAGAGGCGACTAAGGAATAACACAGTTTCATTACCACCTTGGAACTTAAAAAGTCGACCGATGGCGGGATAACAATCCAACTGCTGGCTTTGAAATACACGGGCCGAAGACGGGCAGTCTTCGGTGCGACAAAGCCAGTACTGCGGTCACCAACCCGCCTGCCCAGCGTGGTGACTATGGGCAAAACACATGAGTTGCAACAATTTTTGAGACGAACTTCTGGAGGCCCATGTCCAGCAGTGGACTGTATCAGGCTTAAATGGTGGTGGTGGTGGTGGTGGTGGTGGTGGTGGTGGTGGTGATGGTGATGGTGATGACGATCATGATGATGATAACTCATAGTAGGGGCCAACTCGCAGTGGAGCAGTGTGGTGGATTAAGCTCCGACCCTACTACTCGTACGTGGAGAAAGAAGCCTTATCATCATCTTAGGAGATATCGCCGGATGAAAAAAAAAACGCCCAAAAATATCCCTCACATCGATGACGGAACTCTAAGACCTTTATATGCTACAAAACTATCCGTGCAAAGCCGTGGCAGGCCGCTAGTTGAACGTATGTATTGAAGAGGTGCAGTAAAGGTATTTAAATAATAATTTACTCTAAAATAAAAATACATTAACTTGTTAGTAGTTTATTGCTAAAATAGTTTATAACATGAGATTATAAAAAACAGGCTTAAAATTGGATTATCTAGGTATTAAAAAAGGCTACACAAGAGTATTGGAAATTGATCTAAGATAAATAAAACAAATAAAATTTAATTATTTTCCGACAAAAGAGAGAATCAAATATATAAGTGTCAGTTCACGGTAAAATTAACAGTACAGCTAGTTTAAAAGTTATAAACAAGGGAAGAATTACTTTCACAACACGCATCACACTCACAACGTTCACTTAATTTCTATCATGGCTTCATTGTATTATGGCAAGGATATCCCAAAAGGAACTTAAAATCTTTATTTGTAAAGAGAGCAAATTTTAAGGTTTTTTTAACAATTGTTTCGAGATTCAACTGTTTTTAATATATTTGTTATTGATGCGTTTGTCAATTTGATTGAATATATACTCATAGATATTCGTATTTTACGCTATTATTAGTTACTAAAAGATATGTGTCAAAATTTTTGAATATCTATTAATTTGCAGCACAAATGTATAAAAATATTTGCAGTCATTTTAAAATTGTGATTGATTACTCTAGGTGTTGTTTCTATAGTTAAAAACATTATTATTTTTATCTGAATCGGAAACTGACGTAAGAAAATAAGGTTTTGAGTATTTTAAGATTAATTTGTACTTGCATCAGAGAACTTTCCATCACAATTTGGATGGATAGATTTCCTTTCTACTAATTAATATTCGATTGCTTCTACTGCGTCAAATTTAATGTGTGAATATAACATCGCTGATACTGTGACTACTAAGAAAACCATTAATTGAAATTTTAGGCAAGATTCCTCATTATTAAATTTTACGCAGGAATTACTTATCAGAACGACAAATGCAGTCGTCCAATGTGACAAAAACTACTTTGTTTTGTATTATGGCTAAAATTTCAGCAATACTAATCAACAGTAAATGTTAAATCGTGGTGTAAAATCGTTAATATCGAGTATAGTAGTGTTAAACCGCGGTAACACGCGGGCTCGACCGCTAGGATTTCTTGTCGGTTTCGAGCAACTTGTCGTCCGAACAAAACTTTTCCAACTGTTTCACGTAGTATGTGTTGAAGTTTAATCTGTAAAATAAAACATTTAAATCACTAATTAGCCCTTTCCATGGGCAATGAAACTGCAGGAGGGGAAATGTATACGAGATGATCCCATGAGGTAAGATGATACTTTTTAATTGCACCGAAACTATAAACTGCATCGGGGTTATTATTTGCGTTATTACTTAGCTCCAGATATCACCGCACTGCAGTCAATTTGTAATGAAGGTGTGAGCGACGAGTGTTTTTTTTTGGTGGAAAAAATCAAAATTGTGTGGTTATAATCAAGGAATGTTGATTCCAAGCTTAGGTAGCTCTTGTTTTAGGCAGTCAATTACAATGCTTTTTGTATTAGTAGCTTTATATAGTGCTTAACTTATTTTTTTTACAGTGCTTTATTTTTTTTTTTTTACAGTTTAATGAAGTAGAAAGCATAAAGATTATGTTATGGACCCAATTTGACTAATGAATTTGACTAGCCCGTTGGCGCAGTTTGTAGTGACCCTGCTTTCTGCTCCGAGGGTTGTGGATTCGATTCCCACCCCGAGTCTGGGTGTAATATAAATATTTATTTATATATGTATTATTTATAAGTGTTTTTCGAAAAAAAAAATGTAGCTAAGTTACCAGTACCAGTTGGCTGTTACCTATAACACAAGCATTAAGTTGCTTACTTTAGGAACAGACGACCGTGTGTGTATTGTGTATATATTTAAAAATTTATTTATTTAAATAAAAAGTAGTGCTAAATAATTCACAGTCAACGGCCCCCAGTAGGATTATTTCCTGTGTCGGGGGTCCGGAAACACACACAATACAACGCCCAGACCACGACAAACATTTATATGGCCAATGCTAATATTTATAAATATAAAAAGTATTTGATCAAGACGTTAACATTAAATTATTCTCGGAACTAGAAAATATCCTAGATTACATAAAAATAAGACAATTCGACTTTCCCTACGTACAGTAATCGAAACTGAAATTTTTTTATTTTTTTATTGCATGAAAAAACTACTTTTTATGTATATTTTCAAAGAAAAAAGAGAAAATGCTATAAAATACACATAAAATCACAATTTTCATGAGCTTATACTCAATATCGATACTTAACAAATCATTCAGCGTAAAAAATGTAAAGTGCCTTTTTTCAATTTCGATATTATACGTAGGGACAGTCGAATTTTCAGTCAAAGATAACAAATCAAAATGTAGACAATTATATGTTATAAGCACAAGAGATCTTTGTTTTCAATAGATGACGTGATACGAAAAAACTGAAGCCAACGAGACTAACGATAAGAAACTACTAAATCTAGACATCTTATTTCGTAAAAATATTGTTATTAAATTTTTCCCACCTAGCAGATATATTCAATAGCTTGTTGGTGTTGTTATCCCGAGCCATTCTTTCGATAATCGCCAGTACGGAGAGCAACGCAGCGCTGAATCTTAATCCGTACCGTGATACGGAACGAGAGAACGAATCTGCGGATCCGCCTGTTGTAGTACCACAGCTTGCGCCCTGAATTAATTATTTTATAAAAATATATTGAAATTTTACATGAAATTATAATTACTACATTTTGTTTATATTATTTTAAGCCTCTTTACAACGATAAGGGCACTTTTTTTTATCAATTCCTTTAGGATGTAATAAAAATATTGCTGGTCGTTATATTTTATATTACTTGGAAATGGTTTATTATGAAAAAACGTTAAATTATAATTATTATTTTGTTCCTAAACAACAATGCGTTTATTATAGTTATACGATTACAGTTCATTTTATTTTTATTTAATATTATATTATCTACAAGTGACTCATCCAACAGCGACGTTGACTTGAAGTGTTGTGATATGAAATGTTAGGGAGTATTTGGATAAGACCACAATAAATAACTTTATTTTGTCAGTTATTGTGTGACGTCATTTTCAATTATAAACTAATTATAGTAAACAACAAACATACAGTAATATATTATGTTATTTTGTTATTCACACTGAAATTATTCATTTTGTTGAGGAAACATCATCTTCGATTATATTTCTATAACTCACTAAGTAGTAATCAATAGAATTTCGAAATTAACAAAATAATTTTATACCACTTTTTGAAATAAGAATAATGAAACTCTTAACTTCAACTGTAAATTAAAAAGCTAAAAGGCAGTCATAAAATAAAAAAGGACTCACCGTGATAGTCTAAAACAGAAAAGTCATGAAATGTAAAAGTAAAGTTTGTCATGATTTCAATATGTATATCACAAATACTACATGGAAGCATTTATTACAATTATATTTGATTATTTTATTACAATGTGAAGTTTACTTAAATGTGAACATGGCCTATTTACAAAAATTCTATCACTATAATGATTGATGATTAGTATAAATTTATTCAATCAAAATTAAAGACACTAAATTTCTTTTCTAAATCGTAAATTCTAAATATATAAATAAATGTGCGCGCGCGCGCGCGTGTGTGTGTGTGTGTGTGTGTGTGTGTGTGTGTGTGTGTGTGTGTGTGTGAGTGTGTGTGTGTGTGTGTGTGTGAGTGTGTGTGTGTGTGTGTGTGTGTGTGTGTGTGTGAGTGTGTGTGTGTGTGTGTGTGTGAGTGTGTGTGTGTGTGTGTGTGTGAGTGTGTGTGTGTGTGTGTGTTTGTTCATTTCTATGTCCAAGCAATATGGAACAGTTTGGTAGATAAATTTCCAACCATATGTTTCATAATAAAAGACCTTTCATCATTCATCACTTCAGCCTATTGGAGTCCACTGTTGGACATAGGCCTCCTCAAGTCCACGCCAGACATCCCGATTTTTCACAATCTTCATCCATTCTCAACCTGCAATCTTACATAGATCGTCAGTCAAGCGGGCGGAGGACGTCCCACACTACGTTTGCTAAAACGCGGTCTTCACTCTACCACGTCTGCTCCAGCGGTCATTGGTCTGCGACACAGATGAACAGCCCACTGCCACTTCAACTTGCTAATTTTATGGACTATTTCGGTTACTTTTGTTCTCTCGCGGAGAGTTTCGTTGCTAATCCTACCTTTGAGAGAGACCCCAAACATAACCCGTTTCATTGCACGTTAAGCAACTTTAAGCTTGTGGACTTCCTTGGTCGCGTGGTAAGACAGGGAGATGTAATATCACCGAAATTGCTTACCACTGCGCTGGAGGATATCTTTAAGACCTTGGATTGAGGGGAACTTTCGTTTCGACGACAATATCGTCATCGTGATACCCTGGCGTGGTACCTCGGTTAATAACAGCGCTATGAGTCTCGTCAAGGCTTTTAGGACAGGTCACCCTGCGGCCTTTAGGAGCATATTCATAATTCCGTCATCCCTGGGGTCTTGCCGTTGCTAAAGCTTGCGTGCGCTCGACGAATACAGCTGTCTATAAAATTTCTCGAGCATTTCTCGGATCTGAGAGCGAGAGATCTGAGAGCTTCACAAGAAGGCTTTAACCCAATGTGCTTTGGAAAACTTTTCACTCCCTATACTGCTCTGTAAGAGCTGTAATATTTTTCGTATTAGAGCAGCGGAGGTCTCTGAGTACAAGTTTCCGTATGATCTTAGAAAGCCTTCTGTTCTTCTATTTTATGTGATGGGTTTTGAAACTAAACTTGTATTTATAAAAAGTTAAAGAATGTAACGACCTGATGAACAATGAAGACCTAATGGATCTAATGAAGATCTATTCTGTTTTTTTTTTTGTAATACAAATAAAGACCATATTTACAAAAAACTACAATAAGATTTTACTATTTACTGGAGTTTTAATACTATGTACTGATTTGACTCTACTTTGAATTAAAATTAGGCACATGTCCACAATGTTACATGATGTGACGATGCAGTGATCTACTTATGCAAGTGCACGTGTTATTCTAATAATTGCTGTGTACCTCGCTATAGTCAATATTGTCATACGTCGATCCAAGCATACTGTTAAGCTCTGCGTCCACGAAGTACTTGTGCATCTCCTTTTGCCAATAAACATGTTTTGTTTGCGTTGAACAACAATATAAATAATTGAATAAATCATAGAAATCATACATAAGGAAGAGAAGAAATTTAAAATAAAAATATTGCTATATATTTAAAAGTAAATAACAAAATAAGATTTGTTAGTACGTTTTTGCTCGTAGCATCTATTACGTATAGAAAGCGTGTTACCTTAAGCAATAAACAAAGGCTGTCATTTTTATGGCTTCTATATGTATGCTACGGTGTAGTACACGGTTAAATTTAGAAAATACCATTACCAAATAGGTTTGTCTAATTCCTAAAATCTATATAACTATTTTTATTTCAATCTTCCGAAACATACTTTACAATTTAAATAAATATTCAATAAATTAAAATAATTACGAATCGAATTTTAAATACCATATTCCTTAAATTATCTTACTACTTACTATATTATTTTATTTGGACATACAATTGAACCATCGTACCTGAATAAAGGTGCAAAACTGCACGCACACGAGGCACAGCGTGGTCACAGCCTTCAGCAATTGCGGACTCGTCAGCATACAATCACCGAGACAAGACTCGAGGAAGTCGTTATGCCGCTCCAGAACCTCGTCTACGTTGTTCACCTAAATATGTAACAAACACACAAATAAATAATACAAAACAAGACACAAGAAACGTGCAAATAAATATATTTTTTTTTATTTACATAGATATCTATGAAAATCAAAGCTAGCAATGAGCTTTATCTATATTGAAATTCTAATTGAAATAATTATTAGTCGCTATTATCGGGCTTTTGTTTAGCACCTAAACCGTTAGATCAATGTTACTGAGGCGAGGTGAAAAGTCTTACAGTTAGAAATATCCAGATTTTATATCCACTAATAATTATTTTCACAATGATAATTGTTGCTCCGAACGGAAATCGAAATCGCGGGCGTTGGAGATAAAGGGCATTGGACATTTGTTATCACTACAATAGACTAGAAAAATCGTCTACTTGTTATCTTTTCTACACCAAGGGGATTTGGAAATTGGTGACCTTTGCCATTACGCAAAAAGTCACATTATCTCACAGTAACACAAGCTTTAAAACATCGCGTTAGGACTAGAGATAGCGGCACAGTAGCCATATAGCAAATAGCAACGTTGGTGAAGTAGTGAGATGCCAGTAAAAAACACAAACACGCGCACGCACGCATACGTACGTACATAAGCGCACACGCACGCGCACGCTCACGCACGCACACGCACATGCACGTACATCCACTTGCACGCACACGTACACACACACACAAATATAAAACTACGTAAAGTATTCTACATTTTTTAAATTTATCATTAAAAATATGCATTGCCTATCAACGGTGTGAGTCAAACGATCATCTAGAAATCGCTTTAATAAACCTACTATACTTTTCTTATATTTTCTATATTCTTTATGTGTTGAAACGTAAACAAAAATTATTAGGTCATGGTATGGTTCTTGCTACAGTTTTTCATGATATTATTATTTTAACTGTAAATCAATTTTAAAGAATGCTTTTGCTAAATTGTAGATAAGTTTTTTTTTTTTTTTGATAAAGAAAATATAATCCAACCCCCAAATGTAATCTTTAAACAATGTTCGTACTATTCGAAACAGTGACTAATATAACCTTGTGACGTATGATCAGAAGAAAAGAAACGCCTACATTGGCCTACAAGGTGCTCCGCCCACTGTAAAAACTTAAGACGAAAAGTTAAAAAAACCTTGATTAACGAAATACAAATAACTGTGAATGTTAAACTACAAGGAGACAACTATGCTTAGAGTAAATAAAATTAATACATCATAATTAACGTGTATCGTTTAAAACTTATATAGCATTTAAAATAAACAAAGGGGTCGAACACTTGCTACTCGACATTGTTAACCATAACGAATTAATAAGACATTAAGTTTCCTTAACGAGGCATGGTCAATAGTTCGGTGATTCAATCGGTTTTGAATGCAGTATAGTAACGTAGAGCAATATGAGAGGTAATTGAGTTCGTCGGTAGCGCAGGATCAGCAAGTCTCGCCTCCCACTCGCCTGCGCGCGCGCACCGCCTCACTCTGACATCGAGCTCGAGTGGCACGGTTGCGCAGAAGCTATGTTAACCAATAACAGGCAAAGTCAGTGAACAAGTGCTAGTGACTGTGGAAATATTCGCTGGTGTCATTGTTTTCTGGTTATTCAGGTGGGTTTTAAATTCTATATCAACTATGGTTCGATGAAACGTATAAGGGCTGTTTGTTATTTCGATGTGAGGTAGAAGTTGATCGCAGTTTCATTTGCGGACATGTTTTTCTCGAGGTCAAATGTAAATATAGTAAAGCTTTGATAATAGAAATTTGGATTTTGATTACATTTATCAACTTCATAAAATGTATAAAGCAAAATCTTGAAAAATCTAAACAAAAGAAAACAATGTAACGCAATCTTCATTTAAGTACTACTCGAATCTTGAGTCCGTACTTATGATATTTAAAAAAAATTAATAATGTACATCTTCTCTATTAACTTTACTACTCAAATAAATCATTTAGTTCTGTAAAAAATTACAATTGCTTGAAAATTGACTTTTGTATTTGAAATGCAAACGTCGCAAAACTTTCATGATTTCGTAAGAATTTCGATTGAAGGTAAAGTTTACCATATTGGGCAAAATAACCAACATATGTGGGTATAAACATTGAATTGGGATATTAACATACGTCGACTGAAGCCCTCGAACAAGGTCGACGAGGTGACGTCATTGTATTTATGATGATGCAGGACATACGGGTCGGCGACTAGATCTGTCAGCGGGACAAGTTGTGGCAATTGACAAAGTGGGCTAAGTTGAACACATGAGTGCTATATTAAATGTTCAACGGCATATCCGGCGTTAGTTTGCAATAAAACATTGCACATTTTACATCAAGTCCGAGACATACTGTTATTAAACTGGTTAATCTTAGCCTGGGTACTCCAGAGTCTAGACGATTGTTTTTCATCGAGGGAATAGGATGGCACTGCGGTTATAACTAATACTTATTGCTATACGTACATGTTTGTGGCTTTAGTATCGTGGCTTAGTAATAATTTTAAATCTCAACAGAGTATTCAAGTCTGTTATTTTAATGATTATTTTAAGCTCAAACAATACAAAATGTAATATTCTTTCGTTTTATCAATTGCTGAATACTTCAGTATCGTGGCTTAGTAATAATTTTAAATTTCAACAGAATATTCAAGTCTGTTATTTTAATGATTATTTTAAGCTCAAACAATGCAAAACGTAATATTCTTTCGTTTTATCAATTGCTGAATATACCTACGCGTGTAATTAATAGAACATATAAAAGCCTCTGCGTTATATTTTCCGAAAACGTTTGGTTTTACATGTATAACATTTTATTACACTGCTATATGCTTTACCATTTAAAAATATTTATAGAAACAGTTTATTTTTCTTATTAAATATTGTATCTAATTTTTTTTTTCTCGGTAACAAAACATGTGGTGGTCGTTTATATTTCAATATTATAATGACCTTTAAAAAAAGATAAAAGTTATAACTAAATACTGGTTGGTACAATTTTCAGTAATCCTACTTTTTGTTCTGAAGGTTGTTTGTTCGTGTCCGACCCCGTGTTTGTGTGTAATGTATATTTTTAAACACATGTATTATTTGTGATAGGTATATATATTTAATACGAATTTAATATAAATATATTAACTTAGCCCGTTGTTATAGCATGTAATCATAATCAAAACTACAATTGTTAAGACCGAATTTAATATAACAGGCGCAAGACAGTAAACTCTAAATAAAAGACGGCGTAATTAATTAATCCGTTATTGTGCTTAAGATTAAAGTCATTAGCGTAACGAGACTTACGTTTCGTTATTTTGTTATATTAATGTTATGATCTATCAGCAAAATATTCTGCTATATGATTTCAGTGCATACAAGTAATCCTATCTGTTAGTTTATTCATTTATTGCATTGGTCATATGTATGAGCAAATGTAATTGTGTACGTGATATCATATTACAATAGAAAGCTGGCAATAAAACTAAATTAATCGCCTTTATGAAAATTTGTTTGGCATTTGTCAATGACCTTAAGCCCTAAAGGTGCGGAATTCTAATGACAGGTGTTTTACTTTCAAAATCAAAGCAATCTTATTCGGACGTCAATTTTTGCTATAGGTTACTTGTTTCCCACGACTGTCGTGTGATCTAACCAGCATGTCTGTGCAGTTTAATTTGTAAATTATGATCGTAACGTGATTAGGTATTCAGTGTGACGAATGGTTTTACTGATACTACTGACTTACATGCGGGTCTTGTTTACTAAACATCAAAAAAAAAACATTACATTCGTTTAAATATGTGTTTATATTTCGTATCTATATATTAAGCAATGATATAAAATGTGTAATTATTTTTTTATTCTTTTATAGAACTTTAATTCAATAGTATTTAATTTTTTCTGTCTGTAGGACACATGCCACCTTAATAAATAATAATGCAACGATGACTACATTTCGCCCACACCGACCACAATACCAAATAGGGTTTAGGAGAATAACGCATAATACACTCTCATTTGCCACATGAATACATTATTGACTTCCGTTACAGAAATCAATAAACGGTTACTAGCACAACAAAGCCGAATTTGGCGACAAAGCTGTTATCACCTCACTAGTCACAAGCCCTAATAGGCTATTCCAAACACTACCATCATATGTATTTGGTTGTGTTAATTATATGTAAAAATTGTACCACAAATAAAAATTCATGAATAATAAAGACGAAATATTTATAGTAACATCAAATGTAACTTTTTCTCTTTTTATGAATAAGATGAGAGTAATAAAACTCATTACATCCGATCCGTAAAGCGATATTATAAGTACGAAAACAATATAAAACTAAAACATACGAAGCGAGCAAATTCGTCGGGGGCCCGTCGTGCGTAACGACAGATGGAAAGTGTTTAGCGCTGGTAGGTATGAGTGTAGCTGTGATCTCTGTAAAAACTGTTCATCAGAAAAACGAGTGACTGCGCGTCTGCATCGCTCCAGCGATTCAAAATAGAAACTCAAAACAGCATTTCATCCGAACTTCGGAGTATCGTTAATGATCATTTTACATCATTTTTATGAGCTATAAGATACGGGAACTTAACAGACCAATATAATGTTGTACCTACTTGAATCGTAATTGCTGGTATCGAATTGAAGGGTAAACATGCATAATGTTTACTCGTAGCGTGAAGTGATTCAGATGGGAAAATATTGATATTTTTGTACCAACACCGTTCAGTTCCTTATGACCATAAATTTTATAGTAGGTACCTACTCGTAGTGTCAAGTGAAACTAAACAGAGGAATTAATTTTGTAACTAAGTTCTAAGAAACAAAGCTATAAGTTATAACCATGCAGTAAATTTACAGTGAAAGTGTTAAAAAACCGATAAAACTTTTAGAACCGACATAATATGCAAAATGTTGACAAAAAGCACCGAACGCTCGTCTGAACGCTGTCGGTCCAAATTGAAATATCGTGTGCGGAACGGAAGGCTTTTACTGCTTAGTTGGTCAAGTGCCGGATGTGTGGCAACCATAACTAATTCCCAACAGATTTTAAACCATATATCTTTTAAAGAGATCAACATTACAAAGCCTACCGTATTTCACGAGATCCTCTTTTTGTTAGTGTTCAAGTCACGGTTATGTTATACCAAATACCCATCTTGATAGCTTACAATAGTGTATACAGATATCTTAACCTTATTTGAGTAAGTATGTCGTAGCCCGCATAATGTTGGTTTTGCACATGTTATCAGTTTATTTGTAAAGAATATTCGGAGACTCTACAACAATACTCTTCGGTATATTAAAGTAAATCACCTTTTTTATTATACAAAATCTAAATTACCTAAAATATAATGTCCGCATTAATTATAAACTGGTTATATTACGCTACACGGCTCTGTGTTTTATGAATTATTTACATATTACTAGACCGATATTTTTAATGCTTTGTAACCAAAACAGTGCCAACAGAACCTTATTACTAAGGAGTTTACTATTCGTCCGTACTTTCACGTGTTTGAAATTTTCACTGTATAAGTGTTAGAAATGGCCAGTATAGCGGAAAATAATAAAAAATTAAATAAAAAGCTATGTCACACAATTTTATTTACCATTTGGAAGTTCAATCTCTTCAAAGATTCGACACGATACGAATCCAAATGACTCGTCGGATTATTATTTTTTGCTTTTTTTTTCAATTCGACTAGCCCGTTGGCGCAGTTTGTAGTGACCCTGCTTTCTGCTCCGAGGGTTGTGGGTTCGATTCCCACTCCGAGTCTGGGTGTAATATAAATATTTATTTATATATTTATTTATATATTTATTTATATATTTATTTATATATTTATTTATATATTTATATATGTATTACTTATAAGTATGTTTATCGAAAAAAAAAACATGTAGCTGTATACCAGTCGGCTGTAACCTATAACACAAGCATTAAGTTGCTTACTTTAGGAACAGACGACCGTGTGTGTATTGTGTAAATATTTATTTATTTATTATTTAAAGATGTGCGTGATTCGACTTGCATTTCGGCGATTTTTTTACACAAATTATCTTAAAATGGCTATTTTGTAATAAGTGTAATAATGTATATACATTTAAAATAGTCCCGTCTGCCTTGTTTTTGGTAACATTTGAATAGCTTTGTGTTTATTTCTTTGCTTGATATTTCTTAATTTAATTATATTAATATTTCTTCATTAATTCATTAAAATTGAAGTATTGTAATAATCAATATAATATTAATTAGATTAATCAATTTAATACTTTAAACGAGCAATTCTTGTATAAAGATATAATCTGAACCTCGGAAACGGGTCCAACGATTTTCACGAAATTTAGTATGCAGGGGGTCTCGGAGGCGATAAATCGATCTAAGTAGGATTCATTTTTAGAAAATATCGTTTTATCCATGTTTTATACAATGAAAAACTGGTACAAAATTATTAGAATACAAAGATAAATTTCGTCACCATCTACAAGATTATCGGCTCGGAAGGTATCGGAGCTCGGGTGGGAAATCGGGAGATCCCAAAACCAGAACAACCCGATACGAATCCAAATGACTCCAGTCGGATTATTATTTTTTGCTTTTTTTTTTCAATTTCCTTATTTGTAAGAAAAACTATTATCGAGAACCCTCTTTCAACGCAACTAATTCGTATCTAAGTATATTTTTTAAAGCTTTATGTCGAAAGGATCGACAAATATTATTCATATTTCATCAGTATGTAATTTGTATTTAAATATAATTTTCAAAACACTAGATTTACCAATAAAATGTTACCAAACTAAGCTCGGTCATCCAGGTACTTTATAACGTTAACATACATTTTATTATTATATTTTAAAATATAGATAATAGTTCACAATAGTAACTATAGTTAGAATGTTTACTTACTAAATATAATTAAAAGTATAAAAACTGCAAATATTTACTTAAAATAAGACATATGAGATCACGTCCCTAATTGAACAACGGTAGAGTTATAATATAGGTAACTAAACAATATAACTATAATTACATTACCTATTAAAATTATTGTTTGACATTTAAGGCATATCTTAATAACTAAAAAAAACGGAAAAAAACGAAAAAAAACTTGGGACAAAATAATGTAATACCTATTTATTATTAGTTTTTTTTTTTTTTTTTTTTTTAATATTCAAGGTACAACGGACGACTTTTTCTATTACACAATTTTGTCAATAAGTCTCACGTATGGAACGAAAAAAAGCGTAAACAAAACGAGCTTGTACTTAAAAATATGTGACAACAACGGATGTCGGTAATGATAATTGTCCGGTCAATCACGATATAACTCAGTAAGTGTACGGACATTGCTCAATATTTTATTATAAATAATAATAAATTTAGAACACCTGCTTTTAATTTTAAAGAAATTAAAAATACTCATTAAAATACCTAAGTAACGTGCATTTACAATAAAACTAAATACTTATAAATTAAAAATAAACAAATAACTAACGCTAAAATAAGAATATCCGTGTTTTATCCCATGAATCAAACATATTTAAACAAACAAAGCGCAAAGGCGATTGTATTTGCTGACAGATTAACGGTACAACGCTGAGAATGTGTGCAAAGATATGGAATTAAGCTAAATAGAAAACAAAAAAAAATTTAAACGATACATTTAGTGGTAGATACAATAATAACTCCAGTTTGAAATAAAAATAAATAACGCTTTACACTTATTGTCTTTAGTAGGATGTGAACCCCAATTCGGGGGGACCCCCGTGTGGACACAAACACATACCACAAAACATCACGACCACGACAAACATCTGTATAGCTTATACATTTATCTAATGAGGGGTTCGAACTCACGACCGCTTACGCAACAGTCAGTCGTTGTTACCACTGAGCTAAGTAAAAACTTTTATTTAATTGTTCTTAACCATATCATATTGAAAAGTTTATCTCATGTACTTACATAAAACCACATTTTCGTAGTTAGCTAAATGAAATAAATGAAGCAAAGTGTTAGTAGTTATTACTAACGGCCACTGATGATGTCATTAATGTCTTCGATAATTCTTACTTATTAGTAATTTATAGGAGTAATATTGAGATCTCTTCAAGAGAAAAAAAGAATATTTAAGAAAATTAAATAAATACGTACGTACGTATTACGTACGCTTCCTAAAATGTGAGACCTAGAAATAAAAAACAAGCTTTATGTTTCCAAACCCTGAATATTGATTATGTAAATTGATATACCTACTTACTCTTAATATGCACAATTGTATGAAGCGATACAGTATATAAATGAAGTTATGTAAAAAAGTGAAAGAAATGTTCCATGATCTTCATTAAATAGATGGGGAAGAATATATACACTTATAAGCCACTGGGCCCACCTTTAGCTTAATTCAATAGCAATTTAAGTTACCGCACGAAAATATCATGGGTCACTAAGAATATAATTGTAACTAAGTATGTTGTAATTTAAAAGTACTTATTGCTTATTTACAATGAGCGTACACAAAGACACAAACTATTGTTGTTATAATTTTTTTGAATTTTGATATTTCATCTTCTTCATACTTTTATTATTAAGTAGCTAAAAATAATATGTGAAAGTTAAGCTATTTATGATTTTCTTGCGTAAATTAATTATGAAACATTTCGCGTATTTTAGTAAAGAATATCAAATCTAAGTCTCATGCAAATAAGGGTTTACAAATACATAAATCTCTAAAATAATTCCACAATCAGTTTTATTTCAACGCAGGTGATGTCTTTCAACAGGTCTACGATCGATACAGGGGAACAATCTGACAAAAGCGAACACATTGTTGTTTTCGTGAACATATTGTGTAGCATCTCCCTACTAACGTTTCAATCACTGAGCATCACATTATGTAAATACAATTCCTCTTTGAACAATATCCCGAAACACATGAAACAAATTTTAATTGAACAGAAGCAAATGAACTTTCGACATAAGTCATACGTTATAACAATAAATTATTATTATTGTTTTTTATCTTTTATCTTAATTTAACTTATTTTAAAGTGACTTGATAAAGAATGAAAATTTTCATCTAAGAGTATTATTTTCCCTTTGGAATAATATGACATCACTGTGTCTTTTGTGGGGTTACCTGTTGTCAAATATCAGAAAAAGTAGAGAAATGTGATTTGAAGATGTCGTTGACGGCTATTGTTTTAAATACCTACTTTCTAATATCTACGGACAATGGAACGTTTACTTCGTAGCCATAAAAACCAAAATTTGTCGTAATAAAATTTATAATACAATGTAATAACAATATACCTACTACTAATTAATTTGAACCAATTATGTCATTGTGTTTCAAGGCGAGAATTAGTAACTTGGTCATAGTGTACTAACAAACGAGGCTAAAACAAATATTTTTGCTTAATACACCAAAAGCCAAATAACAAATGATACTGCCATCATCGGTCTTTATAGGATTTTTTTTATAGGAATAATAATCTTTTGAGAATAGTTCTCCTTATTCTCCTCGATTTTATGTGTAATAGGTATATATATATATAAAGTCGGAAAATTAATTATTAGGAAACGTTAAAAAATACCAAATTTAATAAACCTTTAAAAATGTATAGGTTTGTTTCACATGAACGCGAGAAATAAAATTTATTTTCGCAATTAAGTCGCAAGCAAACTTCATGGTGAGAGCAAATGGGAGCAATTACTTGATAGTAAGCGGACGGCGCGTGCTATACGAGAATAGCATTAATTTTATGGCATCGCGAGAAATTCAGAATAATTGCACCTTCATTACGCTCTTCGACCCATATTAAAGAAGCTCATTATAGAACGTGATGAAATCGACTTTTTAATTTAATTTTCATCAACTTAACTCTCTAATTATAAACACTTCTCTCCGATATTTCTTTGTGTAGCTATAATAATTTTATATTTTTATACGTTTTTTTTTTGGATTTGGAACATCAAATTAGTGAAAACATAAAAATAAAATTAATTTGCTTGTCACATAATAATTTAAAACAATGTATGTAAACAATTTATTTATATCAAAATTCATTAAAACTTCGTTCCAATGATTTTATAAAATACTAATAATTTCGAAATATCAAACAACTAAATGACAGACTTTAAAAAATATTATTAGATCATTTAGAAAATCAAAAACTGCTTAAGCATACTTGTATATTTTCTCATTGAATTATCTAAGCTTTCATTACTAAGTAAACTGTGAGCGTAAACCTGTATCTTGTTATTTCAAAGATTAACACGTAGCCAACAGCTCCCTTATACGGATCATCTTACATTCACACGAATGTTTGTACTGTGGTTTAGCATTTTTAATCAAATTGACAACGATATGCACATATTTATCCTTGGTACTTTAAGGAACTACTGCAAAGCTATTAACAATATTTTAACATGTGCCCAATTGATAACAACTGAAAGTAATTGTTTAATAGTAGTAATTAGAGGTTTCAATTAAATAATAAGAGTACCTAATTGATTTATTTTATAAGAAAATCGGTTGACCTAAATAAGTGACAAAGTCTTCTTGTTTTACAGATGCCAGTGTGTTATGAGACATGACGCGGGACAGTTACGAGATGGACAGCAACCGCCTGTCGCGAGGCGGTTCGCTCTTCGGAAGTGACCCTCAAGTACAACTCAGAACGGCCCTTCGCAATAACGACTTTGCGACTTTTAAGAAACTCGTCAGCTATGGAGCAGTTGATCTAGAACACGTTTATCAATACCCTGACTATAAAACTTGTCTTGAAATAGCCGTGTCGGAACCTAATAGAGTTGAATTTGTGAAACTTTTATTACAACACGAAGTACAGGTAAACAAAATTAACGAGACTCACGCTGCAGCTCCAATACATTTTGCAGTAGAAAACAGTAATGTTGAAGCATTGGCAGCTCTTTTAGAAGACGACAGAATAGATGTAAACTTAAAATGTAAGGGAAACACTGCATTGCTTATGGCGATCAAGAAAATACAAGATATAGATGAAGAGCGTGAACGTGAATTAGATCTTTTTGAAGACATAGTAGAAAGGCTTCTTAAAGCTGGCTGTAACGCTAATGCCCCTGATTTAAGAGGTATTACACCTGTATATTCAGCTGCAAAACAAGGCCTTGAAAGAATCGTCACATACATTTTAGATTATTCTAAAGATCCAATTGATTTGGATTCTTATAAAGACATTAGAGGTAGATCGGCTAGATATTATTTGCAAGAAGCTTTTCCTCACCTACTTGCTAAATTCGATTCAATGTCAGAGAGTGAAGATATAATTGATGAAGATAAATTATTTTCTTATCTAAGCAGACACGAAGAGGATAACTTCATTCGAGACTTTACGAAACTTGTTAAAAGAAATGAACATCGACCCATGCTAGCTGCTAACAATGGTTCAAATACAATGCTGCAAATAGCAGTCGATAAAGGCTTTGAAAAAGTCGTGTTAGTATTGCTTAATTCTGGAGCAGATCCCAATGCCACATGCTCTGCCAATAGTAATCGTCCAATAGCTTTGGCATGTCACAATGGGTATTACAAAATACTTAAAATGTTTATCGACAATGAATCTACTTTATTCGACTGTGTTAACACCGAGTCTCTTATTCAAATAACAGTAAAAGGCATGCGATCTGCTGTTAACAGTCCAAAAGTAGATTTTAAAGGTTGTTTAGATTTATTATTAACCCACCCTAAAATGAATATAAACATAAATCACCAAGATATAAAAGATAATACGGCATTACATTATGCTGCTAGAAATGGGGACAGCGATACTGTGTTGGAATTACTTAGAAAGGGGGCCTGTGTCGGCTTACATAACAAGTTCAATGAGCCACCTTTAGCAGATATAAATGTTAAAACTCTTGAGACATACTTAGATGAATGTATTACGACGAATAGCGAACGACCCAGCGACGACGATTACGAGATCCACATAAAATATAGTTTCCTCGTATATCCCAATAATTCTTTAGAAAACGAATTATGTAAGGTACCTCTAATGGATAACTCAAACAATAACAATAGCAATCCTAAAGAATATGACGCTATACTAGCTCCAGAAACAGAAGCACTATTGTACATGACTAGAAATGAGGAGCTACGTCCTCTTCTTAAACATCCAGTAATTACTAGTTTTCTTTATTTAAAATGGCAACGAATAAGTAGTCTTTTCTACGCAAACATAACATTTTATTCCCTCTTATGGTTATGTTTAGTTTTATATATTATATTGGGATATGGAGTTGAAAAACAACAAGCTAACTCTATTGAAGCGTTAAACGTTGTGACACATGTCGGAGCTATTATTGGTTTAATTCTATTAATTATAAGAGAATTATTTCAATTCTTGGTTTCACCAACGAGGTATTTACAGAGTATTGAAAATTGGATGGAGATCGCTTTAATTTTCGTAACAGGTTGGATTGTTTGTTATGATTCAACACAAGAACCCACAAAACAACAGTTGTCTGCAGTTGCTATTCTATTATCATCAGCCGAGCTTGTTTTACTTATTGGCCAATTTCCCACTTTATCTACATATATAGAAATGTTACGGACGGTTTCATGGAATTTCTTCAAATTTTTACTATGGTATTGCATTTTAATTATTGCTTTCGCTCTGACTTTCTACACATTGTTCAGAAAAGAAGAAGTAAATGACGATCAGATACCACCAAATCCTAACAAAACTGGTCAGGAAGAAGAAGAAGAAGAGGACTTTTTTGAGGATCCAGGACGATCTTTATTTAAAACGATAGTCATGTTGACGGGTGAATTTGACGCTGGATCCATTAAATTTAGTACATTCCCAGTTACGAGTCACATCATTTTTATTGTATTTGTTTTTATGGTACCTATTGTACTATTTAATTTACTAAATGGCTTGGCGGTAAGCGACACTCAGGAGATAAGGGCAGATGCCGAATTAGTCGGACATATTTCTCGAATCAAACTAATATCTTATTTCGAAAGTGTACTTATCGGTAAAATGTATACAAAACCACTGAAATGGTGGTCATGGTTACCACGATATATACAAGATTTAAACTTAATTAAGCCACAAATGCTTTGCATAAAGCCGTTCGCAAGGAAGATTAGCTTATTTCCTTTCTTTTTGCCAAAATATCGAATCATTGTAAAACCCAATCAAGATAATAGAATAGAAATTCCTCACCCGGAGTCCATTGGCAAGTTTGGAGATGATTATGAAGACATCGAAAGCGGCAAATGTTGTTTCGAACGGTGTCAAGCTTACCGGTTGGACAGAAAAATTGTCAAAAATGCTAAGATTGTTATAAATAAGAAAAACTATATATCGGAATTCGACGAAATTAAAAATAAACTTTCTAAATATGAAGCGAAAATTACGAGTCTTGAAAATACATTAAAAAAAGTACTTCAGAAATTAGAATGAAGTATATATTCGTATTATGTTACTTCTTATATTCCATTAATTTTACTTTAACTTTTTAATTTTCATTTTTATTTAAACAAAATGTATATCTGTTTCAATTTTAAATGTTTATAGGTTAAAATATTTATTAATCTTATAAAATTTTGTAATACTTATAAAATATACATCTAAAATAATTTACGTAGAATTTTATTTTAACTATTAAAATACTTTATAAAACATTAGATATCTTTCAAATCACAAAACGTGTCGCATAAACTCATATAAGTTTTTATTCCACCTGCGCCATCGACACGAGTTTGAAGTTTACTAATGATTACGTAGCTTTATAAAAAACTAGTAACTAACATTAGATTTTAAACTAAGATTATTAATTAATGTTTATACGAAGGGTCTTGATAAAAACTAACAATACGTTAAAATAATGTTAATTGTATTTGTTAGCTCTTTATAATATTCACCTGAGGTAGGGCATAGCAGGAATTTCCTGCCTAAAATATGGAGCAGCCCGACTGGGGACCTCGACCTTACAGAAAGATCACAGCTAAATAATACTGCTCTCAAGCAGTATTGTGTTCCTGTGGTGAGTAAGGTGACCAGCAGGCTTACTCTTGAAACTCGATCCTATTTGAAATTTAGGATTGGGATCGAGAACTTGTCAATCAGTACTCTTGAACACTACACTAGCGCACGATTTGACTCAATTACAGTGAAATTTTATGTAACTAATAGAAATTGGGATTTCTCGATCATATACATTTTTTGCACTCTTGACAATATTTTGACGTTGACTATCGACTTGGAAATCGTGTTTGGGATCGAATTTACTCGTTTCAATAAAGTTAACTTTTTAGTGTTCGATTGTGTATCTTAAAGTGTTTTTTATTATGATAATGGCGCGACTGGCGCTTATTTATATTATCAACAATATCACAATCACAGTATTTATTAAAATAAAACTAATTACGTAATAATTAGCCTTTTATCCTCTTTTAACCTAAGGTAGCAATTTTTAAATATAAATCACAGTATTTATATCTCTAATATTTAAATATAAATCACATTATTTATTTTTCTAATATTTAAATAAAAATCACAGTATTTAAGTCTCTAATATCTTTTGTTTTAACTATATTAATAAACTTTTGTATTCACTAATTTAAGCTTAACACTGGTAAAATTGCAGAAATTATTACAGAAGTAAATAAAGAAAGAAGATAAGTTAATTATAAATATAAATTAAGAAAATACGTAATTGAGATAATTTGAAATTTAGAAGTCTCAAAATTGCGTCAGCCATGAGCTTCTTTTTAACAACAACACACATTACGCAGAATGTATAATATATCTTCCGCTTTTATGCTTAAAAAAATCAGTTTTAGGTTTAATTTAAGGAATTACAATATAAAAGATAATAATTAATTATTGGAGACACATTATAATTTAAAAAACATAAAATTTCATTAATTAAATTTTATTTTCTTATTATTTTTTATTATAATGGCTGCACCAGAAACCGATCGTCAATTCGATTTCAATTTCAATTCAATTGAAAGCTCGATTTAGTCAAGAGTACCAAAATATTACAGATTGGAACTGGAACTGTATTGAATTCGTGTTTTTGTGAGATTGGGATTAAAGTCAAGAGTAAGCCTACAGAGCTCCTGGGGGATTGGGGATTGGGTCGGCAACGCGCTTGCGATGCTTCTGGTGTTGCAGGCGTCTATAAGCTACGGTAATCTCATACCATTAGGTGAGCCGTACGCTTGTTTGCCGAACTAGTGATATAAAAAATATATATTATATTATATTATACGGGCATATTTTAATGAGAAGGGGGAATGTAAGAATGGGCAAGCTATGACAGTTGCAAGTAAGTAGTTTTCTGTCTTATCAAGAATAAAATTTCAGAAATGATTTATTTTATAAAATCCTTACTATATCTTATTAAACAATTTATACAAATTATGTATTACAAGACATATATATGAAGATTTATTTATTAAAGAAATCATTAAATACAAAAAAATAAATATAAATATATGGAACTAGTGCTTTTTTATTTTTTTATTTAAAGAGCTACATACTAAAACTATACCAACACAGACAAGCAAACGCGATTTTAATTGATTATTTTATGTTTTATGTACTGTGTGTGATATGTTTAATTTGTATTGAAAAGATTAGTTATAATTAGTTATAATTTGTAATCTGTAATCTTATCTAATACTATTAGGCGAGCAATTCTTCTATCTGAATCTCGGAAACGGCTCCAACGATTTTCACGAAATTTAGTATTTAGTAGGGGATTCGATCAGGATCGACCGAAAAGAACATGGTTCAAATCCTTATATTCCATAGATTATTATTTTTTCTTTTTTTTTTCTAATTGCACTTTTTTTATTTAAATAGCCAGTTCCTATTTTTTATTATTATATCGGTAAAATCGAAAAATATTATTCATATTTTATCAATATGTAATTCGTATTTAAATATGATTTCCAATACACATGATTTACTAAAAATACCGAGCTAAGTTCGGTCACCCAGGTACTAAAATTATTATAATAACAATCTACCAACACATAATTGTGTTTGCTCGCAAACTAAAAAAAACCGACTTCAATTACATCGACGAGTAATAAACGTAGATCGACGAAAACATAGTCAAGTAACTACGCGGTATGAAAGATTACTCAAAAAGTAGTTATCAGATCTCAATAAAATTGATATGTGACCACATGATAAACATCAGCTTTCGATTAAATTAAAAATTATTAAAATCGGTACACCCGGTTAAAAGTTATTGCGGATTTTCAAGAGTTTCCCTCGATTTCTCTGGGATCCCATCATCAGATCCTGGTTTCCTTATCATGGTACTAAACTAGGGATATCTACTTTCCAACAAAAAAAGAATTATCAAAATCGGTACATCCAGTAGAAAGTTACGCGGTATAATACAACGTAGGTCGACGAACGTAGGTAAACAGATCTCGATGAATTTTAAATGTAACCACATGATAAATATCAGCTTTCGATTGAATTAAAAGTCATCAAAATCGGTATACCCAGTAAAAAGTTATGCGGTATAATGCAACGTAGGTCGACGAAAAAATTGTCAAGTAAAAACGCATTATTAGATATAACTCGAAACATAGTTGTTAGATCTCAAATAAATTTAAAAGGGACCTTTCCATCAAAAAAAAATTTGTCGAAATCGGTCCACACGGTCAAAAGTTCTGATGTAACATACATAAAAAAAAATAATAATAAATACAGTCGAATTGAGAACCTCCTCCTTTTTGGAAGTCGGTTAAAAATGAGATGAATGTCTGTAAGATAGATCTCACTTATTGTTTATTTATATTTATTACTCTTACTATTAATCTTGATATGGCGTAAAAAAGACTTGAAACAATGTTATGAATGTAATGTTTCTTTAAATTAATGTAACCGAACGTTAGTAAGAATTTATAGTTTACGATAACTAGTACGAAACATAAAAGCAGTCAGCATGAAATGCGCACTGACCTTGTCAAGACTATGTATGAGCTGGCACATGGACGGCTCGATGACCTCGGCGTACATGTAGCACTGCAGGTGCAGCACGCAGCTGAACGGATCCTAAAGGGCGCACTGACCTTGTCGAGGCTCTGTATGAGCTGGCACCAGGACGGCTCGATGACCTCGACGCACATGTAGTACTGCAGGTGCAGCACGCAGCTGAACGGATCCTAAAGGGCGCACTGACCTTGTCGAGGCTCTGTATGAGCTGGCACCAGGACGGCTCGATGACCTCGACGCACATGTAGTACTGCAGGTGCTGCACGCAGCTGAACAGATCCCGAAGGGCGCACTGACCTTGTCGAGGCTCTGTATGAGCTGGCACCAGGACGGCTCGATGACCTCGACGCACATGTAGTACTGAAGGTGCTGCACGCAGCTGAACGGATCCCGAAGGGCGCACTGACCTTGTCGAGGCTCTGTATGAGCTGGCACCAGGACGGCTCGATGACCTCGACGCACATGTAGTACTGCAGGTGCTGCACGCAGCTGAACGGATCCCGAAGGGCGCACTGACCTTGTCGAGGCTCTGTATGAGCTGGCACCAGGACGGCTCGATGACCTCGACGCACATGTAGTACTGCAGGTGCAACACGCAGCTGAACGGATCCTAAAGGGCGCACTGACCTTGTCGAGGCTCTGTATGAGCTGGCACCAGGACGGCTCGATGACCTCGACGCACATGTAGTACTGCAGGTGCTGCACGCAGCTGAACGGATCCCGAAGGGCGCACTGACCTTGTCGAGGCTCTGTATGAGCTGGCACCAGGACGGCTCGATGACCTCGACGCACATGTAGTACTGCAGGTGCAGCACGCAGCTGAACGGATCCTAAAGGGCGCACTGACCTTGTCGAGGCTCTGTATGAGCTGGCACCAGGACGGCTCGATGACCTCGACGCACATGTAGTACTGCAGGTGCAGCACGCAGCTGAACGGATCCTAAAGGGCGCACTGACCTTGTCGAGGCTCTGTATGAGCTGGCACCAGGACGGCTCGATGACCTCGACGCACATGTAGTACTGCAGGTGCTGCACGCAGCTCAGCATACGCTGGCGCAGCGCGAACGCGTCCGCGTACAGCCGCGCCTCCGAGAATCGTTTCACCACCTTGTTGTACAGCCACACCCTGCGCCCAGAATGTTACATAGCGTGAACTATTCTTGGACAAACATACACTGGATTTCTTACTTATTATAAATCTTGATTAAAAATACAAATAACAAAAAATGAGTTCAAAAAATTGGAACGTCCCATGCAGTCCCTAATTTATTGACATTAATCCCTAAAGAAAGACATTTAAGCGCAATGGTCGCAGTATTGGTTTGTGGCTGTTACGCTGCAGGTTCAATCCCCACACATGACAAACATTTGTATTGGCCATACAGTTTGTTCCATGTTTGCCGTGGTCTGGGTGTTTGTGCAGTCCTTGTGGGTCTCCCCACCAAGCCGCGGAGAGCACATTAAGCTGTCGGTTCCGGTTGTTATCGTATACACCTGATAACGATCGTTTCTCATAGTAGGGACTATATCCGCCAACCGGCATTGGACCAGGGTGGTGTATTAAGTTCTAATCCTTTTCCTACATGAGTAAAGAGGCCTATTTCCAGCAGTGAGATATTACAGACTGAAGCTTTAGCATTTAACCCCTAAGGATAAAAATCACCCTGTTAATGGTCTATATGGCCTATTCCCAGCAGTGAGATATTACAGGCTGAAGTGTTAGCATTTAACCCCTAAAGATAAAAATCCACCTGTTAATGGTCTATATCAGTATATGGTCTGTATTGTTAATCAAGTTCATACACAGTATAATTATGAGGGATCAACTCACCTACAAAGTAATCTTTCCACATGTTTACAGTAGAAGAGGTGTCTGAAAATCATCTGATAGCAAGCAATAGCTTTATGATTCAATATTAACGATACTGGCCATTTAACTTCCATGCCAAATGAAAATGTTTCAATCCCAGTCAACGGTGGGCAATCTTTATTTTGTTTGTATTCTAAAACAATAAGGATTATAAAATTATAACTATTTTCCAAGTAAAACCAAAATGATAAACCACTTATTCTTGAACTGCATAAAAAATAGTCATTTTATTCAAGTAACCTTTTTCCTCCTCAGTTTCAATTGACAATATCTTAAACATTTGGAATTGTAGGTCATAAGGAAGCAATTCAACCCTCATATCTTCATTGTAGGGATCATGACTTGCTGCTGATAGCCTGAAACAAAAAAAGTTCAAATAAGTATAGATAACCAATGGCTCTCAATCTCTAGCAGTACCATGTACCATATTATCATATTGTTGAATCTGAAGTTTGTTAATTTGTTAGAACATGTAAATTTAAGGATCTATCAGATTCACTTTAAAAACTCTTTGTATGTTGAAGAGACTCTTAAGAATGAAAAAAAATATAAGAATAGATGGGAATTTCAGGCTCTATAACATCCTACTGTAATTCAAAGGATAGAAGAAGTAACAATTGACATTTTTGAATATCATATCAAAAATTGACCGCGAGCGGAGCGGTCAATTTTTGACATGATATTCAAAAATGTTTAGAATTCCTAATGTGTGGGCAACACAAAAATAAAATCGTACATATTAACAATTGACAGTCATATAATTTAATTATATATTACGTAAAAATTGTTGAAAATGTCGGAATAGGTCAAACAGCTTAGCAGTTCTTAACGAAAACACTGCCTAATCCCTAGGATATAATAGAAGAAATGGGTAGCGGAAATTTCACTTTTATAAGACTATAGAAAAGTCCACAATGATCATATCCATATTTTAATGATATTCTACTTATACCCATTCTAATTTACAAAAACGTACAGTGCATTAATTGGAAAGCTTTTAAGACAGTATGGTATACATAACATACAGTACAAATCCAAAATACCCTAACTACATTAGTCACGTATTTTACATTTTTATATTATGATAATCCTTATATCCAAAAATTTTTAAATGAATATAATGGAGTACCTTAAACATAATCCTAATAGAGATTCCAACTTTGACGGTATTATATCATCAATTTTCTTTGACAGCTCTTGTTCAGTGGCATCCATAAATTGTACAATAAAGTCTCCTTGACTCATCAAGAAATAATTCTTTACAGACTTCAGTCTACCCATCAGATCATACTCTTTTAATAATAATTCTAACAATGACTTGCTGGCAAAGGCATATGCTTTTTGAATTATAGCACCATAATTTTGTTCTCTTAACGAATATTTTATTTCTTCAGTATTTGATTTTGTTATTGCTTTACCTGAAATCAATAATTTTTTAATTAAAATTTGTTACACTTTTACTAACTACTGTATTTCTTGTGATGTGGCAAATTGGTAAGGTAAAAAATACATTAACAGACGGACTATTTTTAAAGTTATAATCCGTGTTGGACAGGTTCCTTAAATTCTGCAACTGCTGAAGTTAGCTGGTATAAAAATTAAAAAAAAATCATAAATGTCGAAAGTACTAATTACTAATATTTTTTTAAACCATACCACATTGACTAATAACATTCAAATATTTCCCAGTTCGAAGAATTATATCAGTAAACTTGTCTAGGAATTTTGGCACTCTGTCTCTTTGCACACTATATCGTTTCTCCCAGTAGTCGGCAGAATAATCCACTGGCAACTCTTCCTTATTTATTAATTCGTTATCCTCTATCATGAATTCCTGGGAAACAAGAAGTAAATTTATATTTAAACAAAAATAAGACAACTACAACTTTTTACTATAATTCTTGATGAACATAACCGTAATATATAATAAGCCGTTGGCGCAGTTCGTACTTTCTGCTCCGCCGGTTGTGGGTTCGATTCCCGCCTGAGTCTGGGTGTATTATTTCTATTAATATTTATTAAAAAAAAAATTTTGCTATATCAGCCGGCTGTTATAACACAAGCATTATATCTTAGGAAAAGACGACTGTGTGTGAATGTTATAGTATATTTATTTATTTATTTATCTATACATACTAGATCGTTCAATAAGTCCCGAGACTAACCTGGAAATGGCGCATATATTAAAAACTCTTTTGATTTTTAAAAAGTACTGGCTATCAATACAAGAATATGTGTCAAATTTTTAAAAATGGAACAAAAAAAATTATTGATTTTGAAACATTTAAGTGACGCTACGGTTGTAATTTCAACACAATGGAAAAAAAACGAGTTTCGCGTGTTGATAAAACATTGTTTTTTAATGGGAAAAAATACCGTTGAAGCACAGCAATGGCTTATAAAATGTTATGCAGGATCAGCTCCCTCTAAAGCAACCATTTGTCGGTGGTATGCCGACTTCAAACGCGGTCGCATGGACACCAATGATGGGGAACGCTCAGGTCGTCCAAATGAAGCAGTGACTCAACAAAATATTAACCAAGTCCTCAAAATCGTATTGGAAGATCGGAAGGTAAAAGTGCGAGAGATAGCCGAGATAGTGAAGATTTCAGCTGGTAGTGTTTTCACTATTTTACATAAAAATTTGGCCATGAAAAAGCTTTTTTCTAAGTGGGTGCCGCGTTTGCTTACAACTAATCAAAAGGAACAACGTATCAATGATTCAGAGCGATGTTTGGCGCTGATGAATCATAATAAAAAGGATTTTTTGCGTCGGTATGTAACAATGGATGAAACCTGGATATACTATTTCACTCCGGAATCCAATCGGCAGGCAGTGGAGTGGAGAGCGGCTGGTGAAAGCCGCCCGAAGCGTCCAAAGACTCAGAAATCGGCCGGTAAGGTTATGGCGTCTATATTTTGGAATGCGCATGGAATACTTTTCATCGACTACCTTGAAAAGGGGCAAAATATAAATAGTGACTATTACATGTGCTTATTGGAGCGATTGAAGTACGAAATTACGGATAAACGGCCTCACATGAACAAAAAGAAAGTGGTGTTTCACCAGGACAACGCGCCTTGTCACAAGTCCGTGAGAACGATGGCCAAAATTAACGAATTGGGCTTCGAATTGCTTCCTCATCCCCCTTATTCGCCAGACTTGGCCCCCAGCGATTACTGGCTGTTTGCAGACCTCAAAAAAATGCTTCAGGGTAAGAAAGACTCAAATAGTGAAGTTATCGCAGCAACGGAGGCTTATTTTGAAGCCAAAGACAAATCGTTCTACACACATGGGATAGAAAAGTTAGAAAAGCGTTGGAGGGACTGTATCGCTCTTGGAGGAGACTATGTTGATGAATAAAAATTAATTTTATAAAAAAGACCTTTTTTTAGTACTTAGTCTCGGGACTTATTGAACCACGTGTTATAATAAAATGGTAGGAAAGTCAAAACTGTACATTGAATATTTTTTTAAAAGAATACTATAATAATGGTGTGATCTACAATCGATACCGAAGCCAAAAATATAGTTTTTAGAATTTTTGTCTGTTTGTCTGTATGTATGTCCGGGATAAACTCAAAAAGTACCGCATGGATTTACTTCAAATTTGGCACGAATATTATTAAGAAGTCGGGTCAACATGTAAGCTACATATTATCATGCTATCACCTACCGCGAACGAGCAGTGAACCTTTATTTCCTCAACGCATTCTGTAACAACGTGTAATCTAACGACGCATATTTGAATGTTGTTGTTATTATGTTAATAACCATGCTATATAAGCTAGCTTGACACTATAAAAATCACGCAATATAAGTAACTAAGCCGATAAACAATTAAATGAATATAAGTAGACAAGATAATTTAAAAGCAGCGCCATCTATGAGATTTTTCTGTAGATATGAAATGTAAAGAAGAAACGGGTAAATTAATGTTATTTTAAAAGGTATAATCGTAGGTATTTTTGGTGCTGTATAGCGTTCACACACGACGACGTCGCGGGCAGCAGCTAGTTTATTATTAAAAAAAAAGAAAAACAAATATCTTGGTTACCTGGAAAGGATCAACAATAGTTCCTTTATGTATCCATTGATCTAAAATGCAAAGATACGGCCGACAAGACCGCTCAGTAAGGAATAGAGATATTTCCTGCGCCCGTGCATCGCCCATTAAAGTGTTTGTTTTCTCATGAAGTACCGTTAACACCGCCCCACCTCTTAGTTCACTCTGAAATGTCTTTCTATGTACAAAAACTAAGCTATTATTAACACTATCTAAAAGTCTTTATGCAATTTTACTAATGTATGTGAAATGATAACTATAGTCTATTTGCAGAAAATAGTGACTCATCATTGCAGAAAATAGTTACTCATCACACTCAGCTTAACCTAGCTCCTTGACGAATATTCTCTCTCAGTTGCAGTGATCAGCCAGTTTATAGTTAGTAAATTAGCATGACCTAGCCTAAAGATTTTACTTCTAACTAGTCAATTTGTATACGCCATTCTAATTTACTAAGATTATAACTGGGCGGAAGGCATGGTTAAGCTAAAAGACAGCGATGAATCAATATACGTATTTTCAAAGTAAAGAGCTGTAATCAGTAACTCTTATACAACAACATTCACGAAACACACGCCTACATTCAGTTTATGAAAGCTTTGAATATAAATTAGTAGCAATGTATAGTACAATTATATAGCATGTTAATAGTTACAGTAACAGATATGTTTTACTATATTTTAACTGTACTTTCTTACCTTTCCAATGCTAGTCACAATAGCAGCTAAAATTTGCATAGTGTGCATAGTCGGCAATACAAAATACCAGAGTTTTTGTAATGTTAAATTTGTTGACATGTGCTCAGTCTCGAGTTGGGCTATCATTGTCTGGAAAAAAAAAACAAACTGTGTAAAAGAAGATTAAGATTTATTTATAATTTTAGTTAAATTAATATAATCGTCTTATTAATATAGTCTATCTGTAATTTTGTAGCACTGTTTATAATTGTCTTTACATAATATTTTATTTCATTATTTTAATAATTAAGCCAAAAAAAAAATGGTCAGTCAATAAAGGCTTTATTTATTATTTATTTACACAAACTACAGTCTATTTTTTTACATTCTTTCTCAATCTATTTGATGATCCAAAGTAGCCTACTTTATTAAATTTGTTCGTAATATGATATTTTTTAATAATAATTTTAAAATTAATTATTTGTTTAATTTTATATTCATCACTTCAGCCTATCGCAGCAACCTCCAGAAGTTCGACCGAAAAACGGTGTGAACATTTAGTATTATTATTATTATGTATGTTTCCCATAGTCACCACGCTGGGCAGGCAGGTTGGTGACTGTGTATTTCAAAGCCAGCAGTTCGGTGGTTATGGCAGTGGAACTGTGTTATCCCTAAGTCACCTCGACACCCACGGGAAGAGAGGTGGCTATATTCTTTACTGTCATAATCACACAGCAAATAGGTACTAACGTAGGATGTATTAGGTAATAAACTAAAAACAAACTTAGCTGTGCTTTTCAACAGTTGATAAATTAACTAAAATTTACATAATATATTAAATATATTAAGAATATTTTATATTATTAATGTTTTAAAAGGTGAACCAATAAAAATTGTTTTTAACAGTAAAAAAAAGATTTTTCACATACCCCCGAGTGTTAATTAAAAGACTTTTTATACTTACATAAAAAAATGACATCATTGTTGCTTAGTTTTGTTACTATTTTAACATAAGTATCATACAAATTGCGTCAAAAATCTATCCCTAGTAAGCAAAACTAGAGATAGATACATTTTTGAAAACCGCCGTAAGTAGTTAACAGAACCATTTTTACCAATGTAGTTTGTTTATCATATAGATTGTATATTATGAAATCTAAATTAAAAAAATCTACTTACATAGTAATCCTTTAATAAAATTTCAATAGCAGCAACCAGTGCATGCAGAACTTGTCCAGACCACATATTACAGTGTTCTATAAATCTCCTTACAATGGAATAGTTTGATGCTAACGGTAACATCTGTTGTACAATTTGTTTGAGAGCATCATCCAAGTCATCAGAAATTATAAAAGTTCGAGGATCATAAGTATCTTTCACTGGTTGGTGAACAATGTAGTTACCGGAGATTCCAGAAAAAAGGTATAATAACTCATCTATGATTATATTCTCTTGGGATGAGACAGGAATACCAGCTACAAATAATAAACAGCATAACATACAAGTGCTACAGGCAACAAACTTTTACACAACAATCAAGACAAATAATATGTAAAAAATTAGTTTATTAGATGTTAGCTAGTTTATTTCTTTAAAGATACATAAAAAGTTTTATTAAACAAGTAGGTCACCAAAAAAACATACAGTTTTAATTTATTTTGTTTATGTTAAATTGAATGTTACATACAACAAGTTTAAGGGATACATATAAGCTTATGAAAATCACAAGTCACAGGAGCAAAATAATTACCAGAATTTTGATCAACCTATCAGGATACAATACTCAAGAAAGCAAATACGAAGCTTTTTTTGAAGTGAAAATTCTTTAGAATAGTTGTGATTTAACACTCAAATAAACGAAAAATGCGTCACAACTAAGAAACAAACTCATAAACGTATAGAGGAGAATGAGATAGAATATATTACTGCTCAAAATACATAAGCGACGCATTTTGCATGACGCTTATAAACTTTTTCACAAGACCAACGTCAATATGATCATTGTCGAACAAATCGCAACAACCTACCTTCCTACGACTTTTAGTTCACAAACGTTTCACTGCTGGTGTCTGCAAGTTGCAGACACACAGTTCTTTTATTCAAATAGGTCAGCAAACTAGCCTACAGCTCATCTGATGGTGAGCGAATACCGTAGCTTATAGGTGCCTACAACACCAAAGCATTGCAAGCGCATTGCCCACTCTACTCCAGACCCTTCCCAGGAGCTCTGGCCACCTTACTAACCACAGGAAAAGAAGACTGATTGAAAGCAGTATGATCTTCCATAAGGTTGAGACTCACGTTCTGTCTAGCAATACGAAAGTGCAATAAAGATACAAAACTTGAAAGTGTAAATATTTTATTTTTTTAACAATATTTAGATTATTTTGATAATTATATGTACTTACATAGAGATAAAATAATAGGCAGTGGATCTTTAGGAAAATCCCAAGACATAGCCGGATGATCCTTCTGCCAATTAGGCAAATCCAGGCTATTGTACCAGTTAGGACGCAGTTTAGATTCCTTCTCTTCAAACGACTTCATGACCAGTTTTTTACTTTCATCAACAGCTTTTAATAACTTATCTTTTATCTGTAATGAATATTATAATTATTAAAAAAAAAAATTATTCTAGATTAATGTTATATACATGCAACTAACCCTGAATATTATAAATGCAAAAGTTTGTGAGGATGGATGGATGTGTTTTACTCTTTTATGGAAATACTCTTGAAGTAATTTTGATAAAACTTGGTACTTACATAGCTGTGCTGCGTGGCTACGGCACTAAAGAATTTAGCCACCCCCTCTCTTCCCGTGGGTGTCGTAAGAGGCGACTAAGGGATAACAAGGTTCCACAACCACCTTGGAACTTAAGAAGCCGACCGATGGCGGGATAACCATCCAACTGCTGGCTTTGAAATACACAGGCCGAAGACGGGCAGCAGCGTCTTCGGTGCGACAAAGCCAGTACTGCGGTCACCAACCCGCCTGCCCAGCGTGGTGACTATGGGCAAAACACATGAGTTCACGTTATTTTTGGCGTAAACTTGTGGAGGCCTATGTCCAGCAGTGGACTGTATAGGCTGTAATGATGACATAGCTGTAGATCTAGAATAACACATAAGCTACTTATTGTCTCAACATCCCCAGAAATTACAGAAATGAAATGCTCTCAACTATACAAGTTCAATTAGACCAATTTTTTAGTGATTTTTTTATTCTTACCTGTGGTAGGTCATCTTTAGTGATCTGATGTTTATTGTCACCTAATATAGGTTTAGGAGCTACTTTTGGTTTTGATATTCGAGACTTTTTTTCATCACATACCAATTTATAAAATAGTAATATAAGATCTGGCAAGTTATCAGTGCTGAAAAAATATATAAATTCTTTTGTTAATTTTTTATTACATAATGTAAGAGGTATTTAAAGGACATTACTTCACTTAGCACATTTTTATTTATAATTTTACTGACAAACTTACTTGCGATTTTTTAATTCTTCATATTTTTTTAAAAACACTTTTGCGTTACATGCTTTAAGCGCCAATCGTTGTGCATATTCATTTACTTGTTTCAAGGAAAGGTTGCTGTTCCCATAATTGGGATCATTTTGAATGTAGTCTAATACCGTATCTGCTTCTAAATTGCATCTGGAATTGAAGTAATTGAGCGTATTAAACTGATGTAATTATTTTCAAGTATCAATGTCTGAACTGTTTAATGTTAAATACCCTAAAGAATCAAGAAGCTCTTTTATGGTGCTTTGCATTTTATCTTTTGGTATTATACAATTTTGAAACATTTATTATCAAAACTCAATATGTACTAAAATCTATGAACTTCATTTATATTTTGTTTGACAGCAGCTTTATATGACAAAATTCAGAATCCCAGTAGTGACAGTTATCACAACAAAATTTCAAAGTATGTAGTTATGTACTTCGTTAGACGCAATATTAAAGAAGAAATAAACATTTTTTTAATTAACTTTTATAACAATAGTATAAAGCGTAACAGAAACGTGATAAATTTTTTTATTGAAGATAAACCATATTTATGTTGGAGTAATTATAAAAATTGATAACACTTCAATCTTATTGTACTTCACGTGAATAGCAATAGATGGCGGTAAACTACTGTTATTGTATTTCATTAGTTTCAATAAGATGTCGTTGGGTTTGAATTTAATCAAAAAGAAAACACAAAATATAGCGTATCGTTAGAAAGATAGAATGAAAATATTTAAGCAATTTTAGAATAATGCTTATATTGTTATTAGAGACTGGTAAGGAAATTCAACGCTTAATTTTTATTATACTTATATTACAGATAGACAGAGCTGGGCACCGTTAATCAAATGGTTAGCTTCGTTAATCGCTATTCCGCTAATACAAAAATTAGTTTCGTTAAACGTTAAAACGCTACATTTTAGAAGATTTAACGCAAGTTAAAGTTAATCGTTAATCGTTAACATATGACTAAATAAGCATTATATTAATTGCTGATTATTTAATACCGATAAAGAATGAAGTATAAAAGCAAATTTTTTAATTTGCTTAATGGAAGTTCTCTCTAGTATGTAAAATGTTATTGTAAGCTCTAGTTAAAGAAATAAACTTTATTTTATTTTTTATTTATTAATTATTTTTATAAAACAATAAAATACAGAATGCAAATTTAATTAAATCAATTGATTGATTTAACTAAATTTGCATTCTGTATTTGCAGTTGAACGTCTTTTTTCAACTAAATTTAGCTGTCCGGCACTATGTGCATGTTCCCTTTCATGAACATCAACATATTAAAATTTTCATCAGAAAGAGATGCTCTTTTCGGTGCTAAAATATCTTTTCCCGTTGAAAAAAGACGTTCAACGGCTGCGCTTGAAGGTGTTGCCGTGTTATATTTGATAAAAAGATTAATCAAAATCTGGTCTCCAAAGAATGCAGCGTCGTCAAGTGAGTCCTTGGATGGTGTATCTAGCCACATTTTGACTATGCTTTGAGCTTTTGTCTTCAAAGAGTTCTGCCTCGTTGGCCTTTCCTTGCACTGGGTAGTTACCGACTTAAAAAAGTCTTCCTCGTTATCACTACTCCCTCCATTACTTCCTCCGCCACTAACACTGTCCTTGGAGTTTTCCTAAAAATTATTCAGAAAAATAAACAATTATTCAATACAAAATTCCGCCCTACAGAGCAGTTTCTTAGCAGATTAATTCAGAAAAAAAAATTACCTGCACTTCTTGTCGTAAAGCCTCTTCTACTTTATTTTCCATGGATTTTTTACGGCATTCACCCTACCGCTGTTGTAAGTTTCAAGCCAAATTAATCTAAACTTTGGGTGAAACCCAGCAGCAAGTTGGCAATGCTCGTCATTGAGCAGTGGGCCAAACCTTTTTTAAATGCCATTGATTAAGGCATTGGCTAAGGCTGTGCAGTGTATAAGCCCCTTGGTCTTGATGTGTTTTAATTTAAGAATTGTTGCTGCTATTGTCGCCAGTAGCGACCCGAGATAGACTTGGGCTTCTCCTTGGATTCGATCCAGGGCAATAGCGACAGGTGCCATAACCTGTGAAAAAGAATAAGTTATTAATTTTATTTGATGAATTCCGTCATTCATTAGTTATAATTATAATATAATAGAAGGATTAGTAGGTTGTTTTTGTTTAAGTTTTTTATACATAGTATAGGTATTTTAAATTAACGTCATCTTATCTATATAAATAAAAATGAATTCGAAAATTGACAAAAAAACTTATCATTACAAACTTAATTTTGCGGTTGACTTGTTTACGATGACTACAATTCAATCGCAAATAAGTTTGTTGGTAATCCAAAGACTGTTTGCGCTCCAAAACTCGCTATACTATAGTAAATACTAGAATTCAACAGCAAAGTTAAGTTTGTAATGATAAGTTTTTTTGTGGATTTCTGAATTTTTTATGGCTCTATTTACTCAGTTCATCGGGTACATTAACCCCCTTGCGGATGTATATACCCTTTCTGTTACACCCTGTACAGTGTAGTTATAAAGAGCCTCTTTATAATATAGTTTAGAAACTGTAGATGAATAAACCAACCAAATAAAAATAAGTATGGACAAACAGAATACTTACGTATTTTAATTACTTACTTAATCAGGTGCTGCTTCAATTGAGCGTGTTCGTCAGCAATACGTCTGCCCAAAGTTCTTCTTGCCATTGTTTTTTGCTGGGGTTTAATGTTTTTATCAACATATCAAATGTTTCGCTTTCGACAACATGTAACGGAATCATGTTAGAAATCTGACGTATTTTTTTACCTGGATTACTGGTACTTGCAGCGCTATCATCGTCATTTTTATTTTCAGCTTCAACGATTTTCCTCTTAGGCTTGCCCCGATTAGATCCCGCCCTGATAATCTCTTCAAACCGTATGTATTGGGACTCGTGAACTCTCCTCATGTGTTGTTTTAAATTGTTGAGGCTCGATGCATGAACTTTTATTTTTGTTTCTTTAGGCAAGCATCTTTTACACACAAAGAATATTTGTTGTCCCGATTTGGATACAAAATCAACATACTCACTCAAATGTGGTCATGGATTTTCTTCAGTCTCACTGGAATCTGAATCCATGATATTTTTTTAATGATCATACACTTTATTTATAAACTTACACCACACCAACTGCACTGCTCATATAAATACGCAATTTAGCAGGAAAAGACAAGAAAACAAAACAAAGACTCGTTAGCTCTTGACCGTAACCGCCGATAATAAGTAATGAAACCAAAACAAAAACAATGTGAAGTGAATTTCATACAGTGCAGTTTTCCCGCTCGCACGCGCCACACCTAAGCTATATTTGTTTCACTCACACCGCGGCACGCGCTCCGCGCTGCAAGTGCCGGCGGCTCGACCAAACTTGTCGAAACCTGTTTTTCCCGCCGCGCGCGGTGCGTACTTCCATTGGGCCATTGGGTTAACTGTTAACGGGTCCGTTAACCATTTTATAAGTTAGCTTAAAAGTTAATCCGTTACTCGAAGTGTTAACTTCGTTAATTAACTGTTAACGGATTAACGAGTTAATGCCCAGCTCTGCAGATAGATATAAGTATACCTTTTCTAGACTTCTAGTGTGTTGTTATGAGAGCTGTGCCCGCGACTTCGTCCGCATGGAAGTGAACAAAAAAGTTATTGTTCAGCTCGCAGAGTTATAAAATAAATAAATTTCTGAAATAAAAATAGTCTAAGTTACTCCTTATTACATCCGCTTTCTGGCAGTGAAAGTCCCGTTAAAATTGGTCCAGCCGTTTCAGAAATCAGCCAGAACAGACACAAAAATTGTAAAAAATGTTATTTTGGTATATGTAGGCACCGTATATACATTCACATGCATTTAGTAAAAAGCGGTTATTTTAATATTACAAACAGACACTCTTAACTTTATTTATCTGTATAGATTAATCCTAAATTATCAACTTAATCATAAAAAAAAGTATTCATTAATTAATAATTCTCATTAATATGGCTGACATGTCTCCTTCGGTTGGTTTAAAATTAATTTTTTCTTAATTTAAATTCAACTTTATATTTATTTTTTTATGCGATAGTTACATATTTACTCAACTAATTTTTGTTTTACGTATAAAGTAATTTTAAGACATTAATATTACATTTAATCTCTCATTCTAATCCTATCTTTGAGCGAAACCCCAAGCATAGTCCGTTCCATTGCACGTTGAGCGACTTTAAACTTGTGGGCCAGTCTTTTCGTCAGTGTTCCCGTCGTCATTGTCACCGCGTTATACTGATCAGTCAGTCGATGTATCGATGATATCGCCGCAAAGAACGAAGGAAAGTCCAGCAATCGATAAAGTCAAAAGCTTTCTCTTAATAATCTACAAAAATGTCATATACAGTTGCTGATTATACTTTTCAGTCTTCTGTATTATCTGCCGACCATTATAGGTGAAGCCCAAAATCACCAAGTTTTTTAACGGACTTCCAAAAAGGAGAAGGTTCTCAATTCGACTGTTTTTATGTATGTTACCTCAGAATGCTTTACTGGGTGGACCGTTTTCGATGATTCTTTTTTTAATCGAAAGCTGATGCTTTCTTTGTGGTCCCATTTAAATTTAATTAAGGGGATCCCAGACAAATTCGGCCGTTTTCATGTGCTATAAAGTATACGTTAAAGTTACGTTAAAAATATCAAATAAATATATCGCACCCTTAATAAAACAAAGATGTAACTCAAAAATCGCAATTTGTGGGAATTGGCGTTTGAAGTTTAGCACTTTTTCCGCATTGTGTTTGATTAAAAATTACCAATTATTTGTAATGCTTTTAATGACTTTTATTATTGATATCAGTAGTTTAAAGTACAGAGATTAATAGAATAATAGAAAAACAACTGTGTTAAAATCTATAATAGCTGTAAAATGGAGATGAAAAAAAAGTTCCGACTTAAATCTCTTTATGCCAAAAATTACTCAATATTTTAGGTAGTATTTCAAAAAAAATCTCTTTAGTATTAAAACATAACAAAAAGTTTTAAAAATAAATCACAATGTTTCGTTTTATGATTATTTAATTGTAATTATGACGTTGTATGTACTAATGCATCATTTTTTTATAAAACGAAAACTGAAATTTATCACCTTTTTTTTAAATTAAACAAATTTTTATTAATCATCCGATATTTATATATCTCTTTATGGCTACAAATATTGTTTTTTAAACAAAACAAAAACTATACACTATTATAAGAATTAGGTACAATTAGTCTCTAGTACTGTGTGGCTACGGGTACTGTGTGGCTACGGTACCAAAGAATATAGCCACCCCCTCTCTTCCCGTGGGTGTCGTAAGAGGCGACTAAGGGATAACACAGTTCCACTACCACCTTGGAACTTAAAAAGCCGACCGGTGGCGGGATAACCACCCAACTGCTGGCTTTGAAATACACAGGCCGAAGATGGGCAGCAGCGTCTTCGGTGCGACAAAGCCAGTACTGCGGTCACCAACCCGCCTGCCCAGCGTGGTGACTATGGGCAAAACACATGAGTTCACGCTATTTTTGGCGTAAACTTGTGGAGGCCTATGTCCAGCAGTGGACTGTATAGGCTGTAATGATGATGATGAGTCTCTAGTAAATATCTCCTAAAATCACAAATAATTACTAACCACAAATAATCTAATATATAAAAATTCTCGTGTCGCGGTGTTTGTAGTTAAACTCCTCCGAAACGGCTAGACCGATTCACACGAAATTTTGTGTGCATATCGGGTAGGTCTGAGAATCGAACAACATCTATTTTTCATACCCCTAAGTTATCATATATGGCAAAACAACGTTTGCGGGGTCAGCTAGTAAATAGTATAAAAATCAGCAGTCTCTTCTTTCTTATATTGTCTATCATCTTGTTTTTGCTCATTGTTTGAATTATCATATGATACACGTATATCACACTGACCTTTTTTTGGTTGGTGAAACCCTAAGTTAAATACCGTCGGAATCAATATTTTCTGCACATTTGAATCGTCTCGCCATAAGACTCGACGAATTCCAACCACCAGAGCAGGTTGGGTTTCGAAATGACTACAACACCGTAGACCACATCCATACTGTTCGACAGATTATTCAAAAGACAGAGACATATAATCAGCCGCTGTGTATGGAATTTGTGGACTGCGAGAAAGCCTTCAACTGTGTCGAGACCTGGGCTGTCCTGGACTCTCTGCAGAGATGTCATATCGACTGGCGATATATCGTAGTACTGAGATGTATGTACGACGCAATGACGATGACCGTTCATGTCCAGAACCAGAGAACAAGACCTATTTCCCTGCGGGGTGGGGTAAGACAGCAAGATGTAATATCACCGAAACTGTTTACCACTGCGCTGGAGGATATCTTTAAGACCTTGAACAAGGCATCAATGTCAACGGTGAATACATCTCACTTTCATTTCGCCGACGATATCGTCATCTTTGCGGACACGTTAGATGAGTTAGGCCAAATGCTAGCCGGTCTAAACGAGTCCTCCCGACGTGTCGTTCTCTGTATGAACTTGGACAAAACGAAAGTTATGTCTAACAACCAAGTCATACCGAGACAGGTATCGGTCGATGGTACCCTTCTCTAAGTTGTTCAGGATTATATTTACTTAGGCCATACTATCCAACTAGGCCGCAACAACTTTGAGAAGGAGGCCGATAGGAGAATTCGGTGGGGCTGGGCGGCATTTGGCAGGCTTCGTCGAGTCTTCACTTCGAAGATTCCGCAATTTTAACTGAGGTAGGGCACAGCAGGAATTTCCTGCTCAAAATATGGAGCAGCCCGACTGGGGTAGTACCTCGACCTTACAGAAGATCACAGCAAAATAATACTGTTTTCAAGCAGTATTGTGTTCCTGTTGGTGAGTAAGGTGACCAGAGCTCCTGGGGGGATTGGGGATTGGGTCGGCAACGCGCTTGCGATGCTTCTGGTGTTGCAGGCGTCTATAAGCTACGGTAATCGCTTACCATCAGGTGAGCCGTACGCTTGTTTGCCGACCTAATGACATAAAAAAAAAAAAAAAAAAAAAAATGCTTGAAGACAAAAATCTTCGAGCAATACGTCCTGCCTGTGTTAACATTACCGAGCCGAGACATGGACACTGACGAAGGGACTGGTCCACAAATATAAAGTCCCTCAACGTGCAATGGAACTGGCCATGCTTGGGGTTTCCCTCAAAGATAGGATTAGAAACGAGACTACCGCGAGAGAACGAAAGTAACCGATATAGCCCACAGAATTAGCAAGTTGAAGTGGCAGTGGGCTGGTCATCTGTGGCGCAGGACCGGTGGCTGTTGGAGCAGACGCATCCTGGAGAAGAGATCGCGTCTTGGCAAACACAGTGTGTGACGTCCTCTGGCCCGTTGGACCGACGATCTACCTAAGATTGCCAGTGTAAGCTGGATGAGGATTGCGGAAAACCGGGATGTCTAGCGCGAACTTGGGGAGGCCTATGTCCAGCAGTGCATTGCAATAGGCTGAACTGACTGACAAATATTTGGTTTATTATTGCAGTCAGAGTCAGAAGAACTTTGATTTTCAAACATAAAATTTCTTCTGTTGACAGGCTTATTAAACAACGTATTAAAATCTACAGTGCATCGTCGTCACTCAGGTCGACGTCACTTAGATCTGTGTATTATACTGGAGAAATATTGTAACTGGCCACACTATTGTAATTTCGTCGCTCTCTCAGCTGAATTTGCTCATATTTTGCTCAGTATTTTGTGGTTAATTGGTGTAAGACGTCTTTTCTTCACAATCCGTTGTAAAGTTTTGTGGCGCAGGGTTTTGGGTAGGCATTGAACTATTGGAGCTTGAAAAACTGGATGAAGATGAGCTAGAAGAGCTTGACGATGATGAGCTAGATGAATCGGAACTAGATTAAGATGATCTTGAAGACGAACCAGAGGACTGTAAATGGCTAGTATTATTTAGGTGGCATTTTTCTCGTCAACTCATAAGTGACAGTAAAATATTGAGTCGGTGTCATCATTTTTGTCAGCTCTGCAGTTACATTTTTGGCCTCTGGAGATATATGTATTTTGTTGATTTTCCTCTTCAACCTGCATAACTTCTTTAGTCTAATATAACAATAATTGATAACACTGTAGTATATTTTAAGGATGAATAATAATCATAATTATTTAATGTCAAAATAGCAGCATTGTTGAATGACAATGATCTATTCAGTCGTATTGCCATAAAAGAGTAACAATCATCCATCCATACGTCATCCTCATAAACTTTCACATTTATTACAGTAATCAGATGAAAAAAAATTATAACTTATTACACTATTATTATATTACTTAAAAAGCCGACCAGTGGCGGGATAACCATCCAACTGCTGGCTTTGAAATACACAGGCCGAAGACGGGCAGCAGCGTCTTCGGAGCGACAAAGCCAGCCCTGCGGTCACCAACCCGCCTGCCCAGCGTGGTGACTATGGGCAAAACACATAAGTTCACGCTATTTTTGGCGAAAGCTTATGGAGGCCTATGTCCAGCAGTGGACTGTATAGGTTGTAATGATACACTATTATGTTTATCTTATAACTTTTACGCTCGATACGCTGAAACTTAACAAAAATTGTGAGCTCTAAGACGACTCCGTTTTCAAAACCTATACAAATAAGCACAACAGTTACAAGTTATTCTTAACTTTTACACGAAAAGGGAATTAATGTTGAAAGTTTTTACTTATCTTTCGTCATTCTAAATAATAAAAAGAAGTAAACAAAAGTGACTTTTATAAATAGCCTTATTTATTACAATAAAGTGATACTTAACCAATTACTCCAACAACTAAGGCATATATTTCAATATAAAACTGAAGTGTTAGGCGTTAACTTTGTAAAATTTGTCAGTTTTTAAAACAAAACCGAAGTAAATCCAAATGTTACACATCATTATCAAATGTGTTTTCTGAGAGAATGAAGTATAACAAAAATCATCTTTTTATTTTAAATCCCTTTTAATCTAATATCGAATTATTTGATATTACTCAAAACGGCAGCACTTTAATCTCCGATCACTGCCGGTGCATCTCTGAATCACGCCACTTTATAAGAACTGACTTGTCAGTTCCAGTTCATAGAAAAGAGAGCAACAGTCGCGTATCTCTCTGTATCTTATAGTTAAAACGCCGGAGTCGAAGTCTACCTATTCTTTACGCGACGAAGACGGGTTTTCTTGTAAAATCTCCAAATCCTCAAATTTTGAGTTACATCTTTGTTTTATTAAAGGTGCGATATGTTGTAACTCGGATTCAGTTTATTAATGTGACTGTAAGATAATTGTATAAAATTCTCTGAATAAAGAGAAATAATTGTTTACCTGGACCTCCTTTCGCGTACAAAAATCGTATAGGCTTTCTAATTTTACTACTTACAATAGTGAATATTTTTTTTATTAATTAAGAATCCTGTACTTTATATTTCTACAGAAGGGTTTTTTATTAAGTGCAGTATTTTATTAGAAAATCGTAAAAATATAATTTTTGGTTATTTGCCGGGCGACAGGCGGCCCGCGGCAGACGGCCAGAGGCCTTTGTACGGGGAACTTGTGTCGCTCGTCATCGCACGCTGCTCTTGCTTACGCGCAAATCTATTTACTTTTTTTAATCCAAGATAGGCATCAAAATGTAACAGGTAGACAGACTTACTGTTGAATTTTGCAATTGTATTTACTTCAAATAAAAAAATAATTTAAATTATTAATTTTGAGCTGTGTAAATGTAAAGCTGCTTAGCTTGTGGTCTAAGATCCGAACCTAAAGTCGATCTTCACCGAGCCGATAATAGAATAAAATATAAATTTAGTATATCTATACAAATAAAATTGGAGCGGCTGCTTTTAATATTAAAATAACCGCTTTTTACTAAATTCATATAGATGTATACACGATACATACACAAAAATAGCATTTTGACAATTTTTGTCTGTCTGTATGTCTGTTTGTTCCACCTAATCTCTGAAACGGCTAGACCGATTCTGACGGAACTTTCACTGGCAGATAGCTGATATAGTAAGTAGTAACTTAGGCTACTTTTATTTTAGAAATTTATTTATTTTATAACAGCGAACTGAACAACAAGTAACAACTAGTAATTAATATAATTTTATAGCCTAAATGATCGACACGACAAGAAGAAAATTGAATAATAATTATGGATGATCACAACTTGTACGCAAGCTCTTGGTCTAGGAAACGGATCAATCGCATGTCCTAAGTAGTACAAGCTAGAGCCGGTAGATGGCCGAGTTTAATAACCTTTACGTAATACTGATCAGGTGAAGTGCGGGTGGGTGGGGTGTGGCAAAGTCTAAATGCTCAAGGTCATTGAGAAGTGGGAGCCTCTTAAGGTCTCATAACAGCTTTATGAGTAATCTTTGATAACGCGCATTTACTTGACTATTTTTTTTTTTGTGTGTAGGTATCTATAAGTGGTTTTACTTGTCGATGTAATTGAAGTCGGTTTTCTTCGTTTGCTACCAAACATAACTATCGTGAGGCGATTCGAAGTACCCTCGAAAAACAACTTCATGTTGTAAAAAGTAAATATTTCAAATCTGTGTTATAAGATACCATAGATTGTTTTTTATAGGTTGCATTAAAGAGTCTAGGGATTATTATTGAATAACAAAAGTAATCAAAATGTACATTCAAATGTTGTAAGGAAATAGAATAAAAGGCGGTTTCTTTCAATAAATGTTGTGTCAACTCATAACAATCGACGTTCCGTTTGTTATGTCTTTGGCGGCAACACGGCGGCTCTTTGTTAAGAGCTTTGTTAAAATCGACAGACGTTAGGAACGAACGAAAAGGTTCTGTTTTGATTGTCTGATACGAAAGCTACAGAAATGGCACTTGTGCAAAATTGCCGATTCATTGTACAATGTTTTGTATGTACGTTTTAATTTGATATGTTGACAAACAATATGAGAAGTTGTAAAGCTGAATGTGTTTTTAACAATACTAGGTGTAAAAAGTGCACACTCAGTTTTTATTATTTTAGAGGTTCCAATTACACATCTTTTTTTCTTTTTCAAGTTGAGTCTTTATTTATATCGTTGTAACGCTACTGTAAAACAAACTATAAATGATTCTATTATCAAGTAAATATAGTCTTTGTTTAACAACAAAATTTTGTCTATTTAATAGACAGACTTCTGAAATAAGGAAACGGTTCTAAATTCAATTGTATTTTTTTATGTATGTTACATCAAAACTTTTGACTGGATGGACCGACTTCGATGATTTTTTTTTTTCTAAAATAAAGGTGGTGCATGTCATTTGGTCTCATTTAAATTTATTGCGATCTGACAAGTTGTTATCGATTTATATCTAACAATGCCTATTTACATAATTATTTTTTCGTCTAACTTTTTACTGCAGGGTGTATCGATTTTTATGATTCTTATTTTAATCGAAAGATGATGCTTGCCTTGTAGTCCAATTAAAAGATCGAAATCTGATGACTACTTTTTGAGTAATTTTTGATAACGCGTATTTGCTTGAATGTATTTTCGTGTACTTGCGTTGTATTACTTGTCGATGTAATTGATGTTGGTTTTTTTTTTAGTTTGCGAACAAACACAACTATTTAAAAAATAAAAAAGGACTCATAGAAATCCTTAACAATACTTACGATTTGTGAAAATCTCTGGCGAGTAACAATCATCGTGATATGACTAGATTTAGTAGAGCTTTCAAATTAAAAAAATCTATAGATACAAAAATGCAAAAGGCTTAATTTTTTTGTTCTATTATCCATTTACGAGAAAGCTTGATATATATGATAACTTTTACGAGTAAAGTTTACCATAAATTTAACTATAAAACACCGAAAAAAAAGCTATCTATGTGTAAAACTGAAAGAGACATCTGGTCAAATTGTAAGAGGAAAATATATTTAATTCATAGCATATTTGTATGGTAAAAATATATATATTTAAAGTTTTAAAGTAAACTAGCTGACCCCGCATACGTTGCCATATATATTATTAACCCCCTTATAACTTAGGAGTAGGTATGAAAAATAGACGTTGGCCTATTCTCAGACCTACCCGATATGCACCCAAAATTTCATAAAAGTCGGTCCAGCCGTTTCGGAGAAGTATGGTAACTAACATTGTGACACGAGAATTTTATATATAAGAGAAGATAACATTATATTTTGCATTTTTATAATTATTATCCTTCCTTACATAAATAATTCAGTTAAGAAATTAATATAGTTATAAATAAACATTATTTAAACCACCGAACGAATTTAAAAATGACAAACATCTATAAACACCTGACTTTAAAGACCTAATGAAAAACGACGTGGCTTTGAAATCAGTTTCTGTGATGTTTAGTTCGGTTCACGGGATCAGACTATTCTTTGGCTCGAGATTTATGTGAGTTATATGGCAGGTCTATAAATGCCGCACTTTTATTGGCCGCGAGACATTTACTGATTAACAGAGTGGACGGAGATGCGGAAGAAGCTAACGATACGGCTTCCTAGAACGCTACAAGTTGTACATTATTATTTTTAATTATCTCTCGCGACATTAAAAACACTATCATTTTGTGAAGGTTTTACGGAAAGTTTAATGATACTTCAAAGTGCGTTAAACCCTTAGTCCCGACCGAGGCATCCGCATAGCCGCATGCCGACTCGTGCGTTTCGACATCCAATCTGAATTACAATGTACGGAATTTACAGACTTCAACCGGTCCCTCTGTGTCCGTATCCGAGCGGAATAAGAAACAGTCTTACTGTTAACTCTATTGTTTGGGAACATACACTAAACAATGTATTTTTGCCCAATATGGAAGCGCGATTATGTCAACGGGTGTGTTCTGTTTTTAAATAATGACCAATGCTGTGTTATAAGAATCGTAAAGGGCAACGGTGTGTTATTTGCATTTTAAGTGTTTTATATGTTTATAGGTAGTTGTTTGTTATGTACGCGAATGAGCGCCCCTTTTATTTCGTGAACGACATGACCACTTACATAAAAATGTTATGTCCTAGGATCCTCACTTGAACCTAAACGCTGATACTTAAGTTATAATAAATTTGATGTGAAATTTTTAAATAATATTACAATTAAAAACTCAATGGAGCTTTATGAAACTTGTTCTGAGCGATGACGCAATAGTCTAATTATTTCCGCGTCGGTACGACTGACACTATTTAATACGACGTCTTTAGGGCCAACTGGGGATTGCGTCAAGCGGAAAGGTTGCGGCACTTGTGGTTACATCAAGTGTTGCTTACGCCTCCTTCAGTTACTCAATACGGATGAAGATAAGCTAGCGACAATTCTAAGTTCCCTTACCTACTCTGATTCAGGAAGACATGGAAGCGCTCTACGCTTTCGTGATTCGAGCATTTGACCTTATTTTTCATTGAATTTTAATGGACTTCGAAAAGTCTTTAAATCAATTAACAAACAAATTGATTATGGAATGAAACATAAATAAATGTTGGAAGTCAGATTCACATTTAAAACACAGACTGAACGAATACGGCAAGTGTCTTTGAATGAAAATAATCTAAAGAACAAACAATTTTCTTTATAAAAACACTTAACAGTCAAATCCTAAAACGACTATTTCTCGAGAACAAAGGCTTTTCAATTATTCATAACATTGAACTTTATTCGTCCAGACTTAATTAATTGAAAAAAGTCGAAGAGTAGTTTAATAGTATTTCCATGGGCGCTACGATTTCCGGCGCCTTCGTGGAAATGGTTATTTTCGCGGTACATATTATGCTGTGATCGGTATGGCGGAGCACGTGGTAGCGGGGGGAGGGCTTAGAGTCGGTGACCGCGAGTGTTGACTCGCATAAGGACCCAGGAGTCGGTGTCAGCTTGTCTTTATATTCTAGTAAGGTCGCAGTCGCCCAACTAGCGTGAATGGCTAAACTATTGACAGTAACACCTTTCAAGAACCTGTTTACAATTATTATTGTCATATCACCACATATCTTTATTGTCTGAAAATAGAATATACGAATAATTTACATTTATGTCCCATTCTATACTTAGTTCTCCACAAGATAACTTTTAGAAAATTGGTAATCATAACTTTGTCATCATAGAAATATTTAGGTATACCTACATATAATCGTTTATAATCAATTTTATTTTATGTTAGGTCTTTTAAGAAATTTCCTTTTACGTCTAATTAATAATTATTATTACTAGTGGTCGCTCACAGGCCGAAATTCGACCCTAATTAGAAATTTAAATTAAAGAAAACCAAAAAATAATGAAAATAAAGAACCTTTTTTAACCGACTTAAAAAAAGGAGGAGGTTACTCATTCGACCGTATATACCTATATATTTTTTATGTACGTTTTATGTATGTATATATATATTTTTATGTATGTTCGGGGATAACTCAGTCGTCTATGAAACGATTTTGATAATTCTTTTTTGTTGGAAAGGAGATATCCCTAGTTTGGTACCATGATAAGAAAACCAGGATCTGATGATGGGATCCCCGAGAAATCGAGGGAAACTCTCGAAAATCCGCATTACTTTTTACTGGGTGTGCCAATTTTGATGATTTTTAATCTAATCGAAAGCCGATGTTTATCATGTGGTCACGTTTAAATTTAATCGAGATCTGATTACAACTTTTGAAGTAATCTTTGATAATGCGTATTTACTTTACTATTTTTTCGTCTACCTACGTTGTATTACTTGTCGATGTAATTGAAGTCGGTTTTTTTTTCGTTTGCCAGCAAACACAATTATTTAAATTTGACTACTTTGCCGATCAACAAAAGAGTATAATATACAAGGTAGTGTGTGTAATATTTTTTTTATTGATTTAAAATATTTTAATCCATAATAAAAAAAAATATTATCATTCTGCACTCCTTCTCTATATAAACTATAAGTGTACGAAATTTCATACTCCTCCGTCGGCGCAATTTTCGTAAAAAGGGCTACAAAGTTTTTGCTTCACGTATTAATATATATATAGATTTAATTTGGTTGAGTATAATGGAATATAATCCTTACTCTTTGTTACTAGTTTCTCAAAAACAATAATAAACTGTAAAAATTATTTTAATAATGTTTAAAGTCAAACATAAATAAAAGATATTTATTCGTTACCATAATTATGCAAATATAGCTTTCCGCTTAAATAAGTATTGTTTAATTATGTATTTACTAGCTGTGCCCGCGGCTTCGCCCGCGTTGAAATCAGTGTGTCACAAAGTTTTTTCGGCAAACTTCCAGTGAAACTCTCATCAAAATCGGCTTAGCCGATCCGTAAACCTTTCCCTTGAATCCCTTGAAGCCCTCTCTCCATTGGTGAAACCGCATAAAAATCCGTTCAGTAGATTTTGAGGGAATCGATCACAGACACTTTTAGGGAGTTTGTTTTATAATACACTAACTGTTGCCCGCGACTACGTCCGCTTGGTTATGAAGATATGCGTTACTATTAAGATGTTTAACGCAATTTATTTTTTTATTTTAGTCACTTGAAATGCTTATCACACTGAGTAACTTTTTGAAAGGTACAATTTAGTTTAATTTAATAGTTATTTTTATAAAACCTCTCTATACACCACATTTTTAGTTTTATTTTCATGCTGCAATATAAATAACCTATCAGGCGAACTTATAGCTGCTGTATATGTTTCATACAAACTATCAACCCTAATTAAACCCCCTTAGCGGTGGAATATCGCAAAATCCGTTCTTAGTGGACGTCTACTAACTATAGTCTACCTCCTTGCCAAATTTCATCTTTGTCCATCCTGGATGGATGGACCATCCAGCGGTTTTTGAGTTCTCGTGATGAGTGAGTCAGTGACCTTTCTCTTTAATATACATAGATTACGATGCATTATTTGGACACCTCCTCACCATCTACAGAGCATACATTGTAAATTCCAAGTCTCTTACTTCAAAAAATAGGACTTTCATACAAACTTCCATAACCCGTTTTATCCCCTTAGGGGTCGAGTTTCGTAAAATCCGTTCTTAGCGAATGTCTACGCCCTATAAGGAACCTACCTGCCAAACTTCAAGTTTGTAGTTGTTATAGTTCGGAGATTTCACGATGAGTGAGTCAACCTATTATCCCCCGTTTTAACCCCAAAAGTGAGTTGATTTCTAAAGATACATTATTTAGACACCTTCTCACCATTTATAAAGCATACATTTTTAATTTCAGGTCTCTCACTTCAAAAACATGGGACTTTCATATAAACTTTCAACCCCCGTTTTATCCCCTCAGGGGTCGAGTTTCGAGAAATCAGTTCTTAGCAAATATCTACGCCCTATTAGAAACTTACTTGCCAAATTTCAAGTTTGTAGCTCACCACCCCGCCTGCCCAGCGTGGTGACTATGGGCAACATAAGAACGAACTTGTGGAGGCCTATGTCCAGCAGTGGACTGCGACAGGCTCAAGTGATGAAGATGATGATGATGATGATGATGATGATGATGATGATGAGACAATTGAATGAGTTTTTTCGCCTGATGGTAAGCAGATACCGTAGCCTATGAACGCCTGCATTTTAGAAATATTGCAAGTTAAGAGCATTATTATTTTGCTGCGATCTTATGTAAGGTTGAGGTACTTCCCCAGTAGAACTGCTCGATATTTAGAGCAAGATTTATGCTACTTGACCCTGCTTCAATGATTCTGTTATTATATCGGCAATGATTAATAAGTACAAATCAATTGATGTAACTTTTTTTCCAGAAGTGTGGATGACTTCCACATGTGCGTTAAATTTCAAATATGCAGAATCCATGAAAGTGCTAGCCCTTACCTGGATTTGGTTAAAATAATAATTGTGTTTGCTCGCAAACGAAAAAAAAACCGACTTCAATTACATCGACAAGTAATACAACGCAGATCGACGAAAAAATAGTCAAGCAACTACGCGTTATCAAAGATTACTCAAAAAGTAGTTATCAGATCTCGATAAAATGTATATGTGACCATATTATAAACATCAGTTTTCGATTAAATTAAAAATTATCAAAATTGGTACACCCAGTAAAAAGTTATTGCGGATTTTCGAGAGTTTCCCTCGATCTCTCTGGGATCCCATCATCAGATTTTTATCCTTATCACAGTACCAAACTAGGGATATCCCCTTTCCAACAAAAAAAGAATTATCAAAATCGGTACATCCAGTAGAAAGTTATGCGGTATTATACAACGTAGGTCGACGAAAAAAGCGTCAAGTAAAAACGCATTATTGGATATAACTCGAAAAGTAGTTGTTAGATCTCAAATAAATTTAAATAGGACCAATTGGCACACACCACCTTTCGATTAAAACAAAATTTGTCGAAATCGGTCTACCCGGTCAAAAGTTCTGATGTAACATACATAAAAAGAAAAAAAAAATACAGTCGAATTGAGAACCTCTTCCTTTTTTGGAAGTCGGTTAAAAAAATAACAAAGATACAAACCCACATATACCTTATATGCTCACAACAACAAATTAATTATAGTTAGTCTAAAGCACGCTTCCGTCAGTTATTTAATTGTATAATTTGACTTGACGTTGCCAGCTGTTATCGGGCATAAACGGGAATAACCCCGGAAAATCCGTATGACCACGCCAATTACTACTATCTTAGAATAGGTCAAAGATCCACTCGCCGGAATCAGTGATATATCATTACAGAAAACTACATTTAGTAGTTTTGTATTGCTCGTAAGCATGCGTTGAGCGAATATACTGATTGATTTATCTTATATGTATAATATAATCGCAACAAATGTATATAATTTACATTTTGGGTGTCTTATTTTTGTTTAACATCATTTATAATAAAATGATAACAAGTTTCGATCTCTTCCTTCCGTAATCAGTCTCGTTATCACACGACAAGATGTTTTAACTATCGTAGGTGCGTAGTTACGTATTTTCCGCATTTGTTGTTTTTTTTTTTATATATATATTCAAATACTTATTTTACGATAAATTTTTGACCTTTTCGTACTTTTTTAATGTTTTTATACATAGACGATGGACTAGAAAAGTGGCAGAGAAAATCCATGCAAATATTGAAAAGAGTCAAATAGCAAAATCCAAAGGAAAACGAGTTGGATTGATATTTCTTCCTCTTCTTTTGTGACATTATATTTAAATTCTTTATTAAATTAAGATTAAATAAAAAAAAATAAACAAAAATAATACTATGGAATCCAATTTTAATAAAAAATAATGTATCGTGTCGTTTTATTTCATTTTTATTTACAGCTTATTAATTCCGGATTAAATGCCGACATTTCCTGAATGATGTAGCTCTACAGAAGAAGTTGTTTGTGAAGAAGTATCACTTATCTTTTATTTAAATCCCTTTTTAATTAATTTTAAAACACAAGAAAAAAAAACACAAAATCGATTAAAAATTAAAAAACATTTCGTCCATTTCTTCAACCTAATGTTTGAATATGAATAATAAATCTCGTGACTTCGTTGACGTCGACATTGCTTCCTTGTAGATAAGTGAATCAAGCAGGAAAGTGATCGACTTAATGTTTGGATAATTTTTATTGTTATGTATTATATTTCTGTGACTAATCACAAAACATAATTATAATTTTTTACATAATTCTGAGAGTACATAACCATTCCCTTTAACCAATGAAACCAGGGCTCTGTATTAACTTCTAGATGAGGCAGGGTTTAAGAATGATATGAACCTTCGTCTTAACTCAAGATAAGTTTTCTAGGTTAGGATGATTAGGATAGAGCGCTATATTCGCTTCTGTGTAAACAAGCTGTTTATAATAAATAATTGTGTTTGCAGGCAAACGAACAAAAAACGACTTCAATTACATCGACAAGTAATGCAACGCAGATCGACGAAAAAATAGTCAAGTAACTACGCATAATCAAAGATTACTCAAAAAGTAGTTATCAGATCTCGATAAAATTTAAATGTGACCACATGATAAACATCAGATTTTGATTAAATTAAAAATTATCAAAATCGGTACACCCAGTAAAAAGTTATGCGGATTTTCGAGAGCTTTCCTCGATTTCTCTAGGATCCTATCATCAAATCCTGGTTTCCTTATTATGGTACCAAACTAGGGATATCCCCTTTCCAACAAAAATAAGAATTATCAAAATCGGTACATCCAGTAGAAAGTTATGTGGTATAATACAACGTAGGTCGAAACAACTCGAAACGTAGTTGTTAGATCTCAAATAAATTTAAATGGGACCAATTGACACACACCACCTTTCGATTAAAAAAAATTGTCGAAATCGGTCCACCCGGTCAAAAGTTCTGATGTAAAATACATTTAAAAAAAATACAGTCGAATTGAGAACCTCCTCCTTTTTCATACTTACCACATCCTTCGACTATAATTTAACAATAAGCAAATAAACATTCAGCCTGTAACATCTCACTGCCAGGCCTCTTTCTCTGTTCAGGAGAAGGATTGAAGCTTAATCCACCACGCTGCACCAACGCGGGTTGGCCGATACGTTCCCTACTATGAGTATCGATCGCTATCAGGTATCATAAATATGATAATAACCGGGACCGACGGACTTAGGTGTTCTCCGAGGCACGGTGTTGAGACCAACAAGGAGAGAGCGGACAGACATCCAAACCGGAAAGAAATATTTATACAAATATCTATCACGAGCGGGAATCGAAATTAAGTTAATATTTACAAAAATACTTAATTATTGTTTAAATTTTAGGAGAGAGAAACACAAGAAAAGTTTTTTTTTTTTTTTTTAATGATAATCAACGTTATTTGTATTCGTTTAAAATTAAATAATTTGTTCACGAGTAATAGCACAGAAAATCTTTGATTCAAATTGTATTTTTCTGTTTCGATTTGGCATTTAATGTTATAGCTGGTGATAGCATCTAGGTTTACGCGGAAATAGGGTTATATTCTAACCCGGGTTTTCCCACCTATTACGTGAGCCCTACGGTTTAGGGGCAATGACATCGCACAATGTGCCAAATGTGAATAATAACGATGTGGAGGACGACCCACGCGGTACAATCTATTGCGTTTAGATCCTTGTTTGTCAACGGAATGCAAATTGTCATCGTTGCTACAGCTTAGGATATAGGTAAGAACTATTTTTATATATTTGTACCTTATAATAACGGCCTGTAAAAATTGAAAAATAAAATAATCTTTATAGTTTACTTACATCAAACAGTTATTTAAACATTCAGGTAGTTAAAGTAGGTACAAATATGGTCTTATTGCTACTTATCAATCTTCTCCAAATAATCTTTAGATAAAATAAAACACGCAGAGAAAAGGTAAGCTGTAAGGCACTGCTGAGAAAAAGCCTCCTATTTTTATGAAAAAAGTAATCGCGTTGTTTCAATGCAAATTAACAAATAATTTAGGAGCTTAAAATTTTCCCCAGATGTGCACATTTCCTTGAATGGCAGTCCTTCACATCTAATCATGAACTCGAATCTGTTGTTTAGTAATAATTGTATACCTCTATATCTTTATGTTATATGAAATAACTAACGCAAATATAAATTAATTTTTTTCGATGATTTTTAATTTAATCGAAAGCCGATGTTTATCATGTGGTCACATTTAAATTTCATCGAGATCTGATTACAACTTTTGGAGTAATCTTTGATAATGCGTATTTACTTGACTATTTTTTCGTCTACCTACGTTGTATTACTTGTCGATATAATAGAAGTCGGTTTTTCTTCGTTTGCCTGCAAACACAATTATTAAATTTTCAATTTGACCAGACTGACAATCAACAAAAGAGTATAATATGCGTGTGTCTGTGTCAAATACATGGTAGAGTGTGTAATGTTTTTTATTTATTGATTGTTTTAGTATATTTTTATGCACGATTTAAAAAATATATTAACATTCTGCATTCCCTCTATATAAACTATAAGTGCACGAAATTTCATACTCTTCCGTCCGCGCAATTTTCGTAAAAAGGGGTAGGTACAAAATTTTTGCTTTACGTATTAATATATAGATTATTTTATTTAAGTTACAATGTTCCAATTTTTTTTTATTTATTTTTTTGTCTAAGTAAGGGAATATAAAGGAGTTTTTATCAAATAAACATTTTAATTTAATTAATAGTACGGAACACTCACTTTAAAAAAAGAGTCGATAATTTTATTTTTCAAATACAATTGTACTTTTAACATACATAATGGAGCTGTTAGTTATCAATGTTACGACGTGCTAAGAATTTTTTTGTCAAAGAAAACAGAAGAACTAGCATGAGTTGACTGACCTTTTTATGCGGATTACCTATTAATTTTAAATCCTTGTATATTGTGGCTACGAATCTAATGTTATATTTAAATTAACTCATTGTTTGAGCGTTCTATGATGATAAATAAAAATATGCATTACATTACACTTATTTATTTTCTAAGTGTAATAATATTCTAATTTTAAAACAATAGATCGTAAAAGTCCAGAAACCTTTGTCCTAATTAAACGTAAGTATAACTGAGCAGTCCTTAAATAGCTGAACTTATTGAAAGTTGTGAAAAATTTACTTAAAGCCTGCAGTAATTGTGATAATGGCAATTACACGTATAACAAGACGCGGAAGTATGTTTTTAATACAATAATAACCTCATGTACTCACCGATATGTCTCGAAATATATTTATACAAAAATAAAAAAATTAAAAGACAAAAGTAAATGTAAGTAGCAACTCACAATGCGGACTTGTTGCGCATCAATGTACATGGAATACAAATGATTGTATTTGGCGGTCAAAGCAGTCGAGTACCAAAGTTAATTTATTACCTACTTAAGTAGGTATACGGTGACGTTACACGAGTTGTCACGTATGCAGTATGAGAAAATCAGTTTATGGGAATTAATACTTGGAATGCCATCATAATTGCTTCCGGTCACATAATTTCAAGGAAAACCCATAACACGTTTAACTTTTCATCAATATCAAAAATTATTACAATCTTAACGAAAACGCAATGCTTTTATATTTGAGTGTCTGTAGAATAACTAAATAATTCAGAATACAATGCGATAAGCAATAAAATATACAACAGTGTTTTTTTTTAATGTTCACATTTATCTTTGTGTTACTTATAACTAACGTACGTCACGTTACGTACATGTTATATTCATTAATTACTAGCTAACCCCGCAAACGTTGTTTTGCCGTATATGTTATTAGCCACCTTAATCCCCCTCCTTATAAGTTAGGGGTTTGAATTTGAATGATGAAATGAATGAATTGAATGATGTTGGCCGATTCTCAGACCTACCCGATATGCAGGCAAAATTTCATAAAAATCGGTTCAGCCGTTTCGAAGGAGTATGTTAACGAATAATAATAATAATAAATATCTACACAATACACGGTCGTCTGTTCCCAAACTAAGCAACTTAATGCTTGTGTAAACTTGGTAACAGCCGACTGGTATAGCTACATGTATATTTTTTTCGATAAATATACTTATAATTAATACATATATAAATACATAAATATATACAATACACCCAGACTCGGGGTGGGAATCAAACCCACAACCCCTGGAACAGAAAGCAGGGTCACTACAAACTGCGCCAACGGGCAAGTCACTAAACTGACATAGTGACACGAAAATTTTGTATAATAAGATATGCACGGTTCGTTTTGCATTAAACTTTAAGTTTTTCCTATAAGTTCTTTTGCATGACGTTTGATGATTGTAAGTTTATAATATAATAATAATATGTAATAATATGTAATAATTTAAAAGAGCAATAAGTTAAAGAAGAGACACCTACACGTAAAAAACTAAAGTAATAGTACCCTATTCGACGCTAGATGGTGTTACGAGTACAAATGTATGTAACTATTCCTATTTTTAACACAATCTTTACACTTTTTACAATAAATATTGAAATAGTCTATCAGAATATTTGTAAAACGGTGTATTTTTACAACTGTATTTTTTTACAACTTAAGTTTGAAGGCTAAGATTGTGTTCCTAAATTAAAATAACTTAAATATTAGGAAGCCGGATCTTTGTCGGAATTTTATTAGGTATAATACCGGTTTTGTACGGCTGAGCCAAGTAATAAAGGTCTGCAAAGAGGTTTTGTCGTCTCTTCATCACTTATATCCGCTCTGATTTAAATAGCTGCGGTCTGCGGGCATATTGTATGCATTAATGCACTCATCTGTTCATATGCCGTTTTGACTTTTTATTTTGTTATTGAGACGTTATTGGACATATGAAATTACCCCACATGGCATTTCTATTGAATAAAACTAAACAGTTTAAGTATAACATTTTTATTAAGGTAAAAAAGCAAACTACATATTAAAAAGTTGCTTATTAATATATAACTTAACATAATAAAAAAACTGATAAGGTCACGAAAATAAGGTCAAGTGCGGTTATTTTCTACGTTAAAAGGAGTAATTAGCAAAAGATTTACAAAACAATTGGCTAATTCGTTTTATTTAATCGGTTCCAGTAACGCTCCTGTAACCGTTTCGGGCCGGGATAGGAACCCGGTCCTGCTAGACACGGCGTCGTCGGGATTGTTCAGAGGTGAGTCGGACAGTCCCCACGGAGGAGAAGTCTGGTTTTTTCGCCGAGGCCAGCCTGTCGCTGGAGGGATCCTGTTGCCTGCAGATCCGGGACCCTCCAATTAAAGCGGCCGAAGGCTCCAGCAGGGATTTTGGTCGGTATTGCACCCCCAAGTGCTGAAGCCGACATACGGTCTAAGAATGTCTACCCGGACATCCTGGATATCACCCGTAAATGGGTTCCCCTGCGATTACAAAAAAAACCAAAAAAAACAATAAGGTCACGAATATAAGGTCAAGTGCGGTTATTTTCTACGTTAAAAGGAGTAATTAGCAAAAAATTTACAAAAAAATTGGCTAGTTCGTTTTATTTAATCGTTTGCACACACACGAAATTCCTTTCTATACCTAGAATGCCAAATAAAATAATGTTGAATTTACAATACTATGAAAGCTGACATGAGCCTTATTTTTTCATATCGAACAGCTAATTGAGAAAAATGTAGCTAGCGTTTTTAGGCGAGTTAGAAGCTTTTTAACTAAAAAAAGGAAGCCAAGGATTCTCGTGACATAGGCATATGATAATTTTAGAGGATTTTATAGTATGTACTAACAATTTTAAATCTGATATACATTTTACTTTTTTTGTTATATTTCATTTGTTAATTTATAATTTTTACATTTATTAAATTTCATTTGTTTAATATAAAGCGAAGAAGGGCGAATGCAACTTTGCTTTTAGTAACAAAGGGTGGAAGGCGAGTTTGAGAAGGAGCTGCCTCCCACTTCCTCGTATCAGTTATGTCTACGTTGCGTGGCGGGAAATGTCAAGGCCTCGTCCGCTCACTTCCTTTGCCTCCTACAGCTAACGATTGTGATTACCGTCTCGCAGATAATAAATATAAGTAATAAATTTAACTATTGCGGAAAATTTTTATGGAATTTACCACACACAACATTAGCTTAACGGTCATTCTCCAATTCGGCGTTCTTTGCCTAATTACCGTGACGTTTTTTATTTTTCACTGATTTGACTTAAACACATTAAAATATGAAACAAATCAAAAATACGAATTCAATAATTATTTTGGCATGTAACAGTTAATTGTGGTTTTCTAGATAATGAGACTTAAAAAATTTATGGGTATGGTAATTAGAAAATTTTTATATTTAATGTAACGGTAATTAGAAATAATATTAGAATATGCTGTGTGGTTACGGCAGTAAGAATATAGCCACTCCCTCTCTTCCCGTGAGTATCGTAAGAGGCGACTAAGGGATTACACAGTTCCACTACCACCCTGGAACTTGAAAGTGCCGACCGATGGTGGGATAATCATCCAACTACTGGTTTTAAAATATACAGGCCGAAGACGGGCAGCAGCGTCTTAGGTGCAACAAAGCCAGCCCTGCGGTCTCCAACCCGCCTGCCCAGCGTGGTGACTATGGGCAAGACAAGACAAGACACATGAGTTCACGCCACGTTTTTCTTGAAATATATTCTCTCTTGCCAGGACAAATGCGACTGATCTCATCTTGCTCAACAAAAATTTGGACGTCTTGTTTGGTTTTCTCTACAGTAGTCCCTATATTATTACTATGTAAATACTTTGGTTCTATTTCTTTATCATGACTTTGTTTTGGTTTTGGATGTGGCGTGTTTTATATTTCAGTCTTAATGCTTGCTTCCTGTACTTTTCTTTTGCTCTTCTTAGCTCTACTGTTTGGTCTCAAATATGACATTTCTTTATGTGTTTTCTATACATGCCTTCTAAATAACAATAAGAGTGAGATTTTTTTACGTATCGGTTTCTCGACAGTTATCTTTGAAGATGGTGAAGTTGGTGAAGTTGGTGTTGAACACAAGGAAGACGCTCGTTCCGTAATATTCACACTTGTATCTTTATTTTCGGTCAAATGCTCATTATTGATTAATAATAAAATAGCATACTTTCAGTAGAAGATGATGACAGAGCACTAGATGGACGCGGCGTTGATGTGGTTAAAGAAGGTTTAAAATTTGGTGTCTTTTTCAAGGGAACTAATTCTTTTTCAAAAGAAGTCGACTGCAGAAAAATTTGGTCTTGCTGATTATCTTCTTTTTTTGATTTGGGATTTTCGGGACAATTTTGTACTCTTTTAGTGTAATTTTTAGTGCAGCGAGTATGATAAATCATTGAGATGTGGTGTGACAAAGTTTCAAGAGGATCTGTTATATTGTTATCAATCACCTCTATATCTAAGGTCACTTCTTCCTCGATTGTTTTCAATTTTCCCTTTTCCTTTTGTCTTTTATAGTAAGCTCTGAAATTTTCTCTACTTCTTTTTTGAGTTTTCTTCCGGCTTTTGGTGACATTTCGCAGATAGGCAGTATTTTTTTTTATTGTACCCTTCTTTCTCCTTTATTTTTTTTGATTGCTAATACAAAAAGGGGCATTTTTAATTCGTTTTCTATTTTCTTTAACTTCCTCTTTGGTCTTTTTAGGTTTATCTTATAAATTAAATAATTTGATGAATGGTCAGCATATAATATAGACATATTTACGGACAATAATAATAATAATCTACGAAAACCGCGGTAAACAAGTATTACTTTTTCATACAACGGTAATTATAAACATATGGTAATTAGTATACGGTAATTAGAAAACGATAAATTTTCATAAAAATGTTTAAAACCGACACAGTATACAAATTCTAGCCTATTATAACGTACGGAGGCCAAAGTACTGTCTTCATTTACATGATCAACTTGGGTCTATCTTAAAAATCTAGTATTAAAATAAGAACAACGGTAATTAGAAAAGTTTTTAACCAAGGCTACGGTAATTATATACTTACGTGCTTCATTGGCGGTACACTAACATGAGAGTCATACAACTGCTGATGGACCTCGGTACATACTGAGGAGACGCGATGCGTACGGTAGTGATGTGCCAAATACTTTTATTTAGGGATGTGCACTCGAGAACAGCAGATGTTACGGTAATTAGAAGTTTCCATTGGACATACGATTACTTCATAATAATTATTTGTAGACTGGTTCTATTGAGTTGATATTTTGTTATGCGATAGACGCTGCTTAATGTCGTTTAAAACGTTTAATGGATCAAAGTAAATCTATACGCTGTAAAAATTACAAGCAAGTTTTAAGATTAAGTTGGTGTGCGGACACGCCACGGTAATTAGAGAACAGAGGTTTTTTGAACATAAGTTAAATTAATTTAGTCTTAATTACTTAAAACAGAAGCCAATATTTTTTTTACAGCTAGGTACGGATGCTATCTTTAATATATAAAAAAGTGCATGATTGAATAGGATGATATTACGGTTTAAACAAGCCCGGACACGAAAAATTTGCTAATCGGAGAATGGCCGTTAAAGATAATGCATTCTTATAAGTTTTATACTTACGTCATTAATATCAAACTGTATTCTTAAAAAAATCTTTGTTGACAAGCGGCTATGTTTATACCTGAATCATTTGGTAACAACCTTTTTTACTTTAATACTGTAGAACTTGAAAAAAAGACCAAAAGAAATGTTAAATCTACAGTCAATTGTTGTACCTACAAAATTTCTTACACGTACCTATAGTTATTGAGTAATTTCCTGAGTATTTTCCTGAGCGATAAGAGATTGTCAAGGTTGATGATTAATTACCTCAGCGCCACGGTAATCTTGAGCTGTGCGGAAATCACTTTTATAAGTATTTTGAAATACGTATTTTATTTCGTTAAAAATCAAGTCACGTAATACGTAAGCATATATGTATTTAGGCAGACATATAATTATATCGACAGTCCGGCCCGCTGGAATGACGATCTATTTAAGATTGCCGGTGAAGGCTGGATGAGGATTGCGGAAAACCGGGATGTCTGGCGCGAACTTGGGGAGGCTTATGTCCGCCAGTGAACTGCGATAGGCAGAATGTGTTTTAAAGCATGCTGACGATAGTAAAAGTAAAGTGCCCGTATCAAGTAATGCCTAATAGAATGCTACGCACTCAACCTTCGGCTTAACGTGCTCAATGAGGTACGGTGGAGAGACCCACAGGAACCGCACAAACACCCAGACCACGACAAACATCTTTATGGCCAATACAAATGTTTGTCATGTGCGGGGATCGAACCCGCAACCGCCAGCATAACAGCCACAAACCAGTGCTGTGATCGTTACGTCAACGCATCGTCATATAAATATAGTACTATATACTAGCTGTGCCTGCGACTTCGTCCGCGTTTTGGGTATTTACATGTTCAACGTGATTATTTAAATGTGCATAACTTTTTTTTATTTATGAACCGATTGACATGAAAAAAACACGAAATGTTAAGTGAAGCTTACCACAATATATTAGTAAAAACCTCATGTAAGTCGGATGAGCTGTTTTTGAGATTAGCGTGCACTTGCGCACAGACAAACAGACAAAAATTGTAACAATCATTGTTTTAAATGCTGTTTGGGTTGATAAAGGTCCAAATAGTATTCAGACCGACAGCGATCCGTTACATTTCTATCATAATTATGTATAGATGATGATGATGATTAATCTACTATTGTCCTAGACATTTAGTACATTAAGCAACCCAAATAATTAAAGCTGGTTTGAACTGTTCTATTTTAGAAATAAATAATAATCGATAATGTATAACGTATAATTTTGAAAATTGACACTACTCGAAAATATATAGGTACCTATACAAATTTTGTGATATATAATTTTACAAAAAAATAACAACAGTTCAGAAATGGTGAAACATATTTAGTAAGTAGTTTGTGATAGAGAGCGCTTAAAGAAAAAAAAACAATAGATACCTACTTAAAATTAAAATTATACATACATAAAATTGAAAAATTCTATCCACCGATATAACACACTTTCAGTCTTTAAAAAATTTAAGTATTTATTATGGTGTAAATTTTCAATCTTTATAAACCTTTGATTTGATATTGCATCACTTACAGAAACAAAACTCCATTAATATTATAATAGGAGATAGATATTACGAAAAAGTATTCAGGATGCATTTATGAACCTTCATTTATTATCCTATTTTCTTCTGCAGGATCTCTCTCTTAAATTATATATATATAATTAAATATTACAATTATTTTCTTCTCCTTCAAGATCTCTTACTCGTTAATTAATTCCATTGATGAATTATCTACAAATAAAAGTATGTCGTAAAATATAATCTGAATAAATGGAAAGGTTTTTAGTAAATATTTATATAGTAAAATAGACTGTTATACTATAAATAAAGTAAAATAACTACAAACTACTCTGTGCTATAAACGTAAGTATTCATAATTTAGCTCACAACCGTCATATGGTCCCTGGTCTGTAGAAAGGACAGCGTAACTGCGGCCAATGGAGCGCGGTTCCTGACTCTTTCTTCGATAAACACTGATTTAAGGACAAAGAAAACTGTAGAGAAAACTATAAATATTAATTTTATATTGATACCTACTTTTTGTATTGCTAATTTTGGAATCCTAATCATATTCTTTGTATGTAGGTTCATTACCTGCATTGACTGGTCCTCTTAGGAAAGGTTATCTTGCACCTGATACCAGTTTAATAGGATACATATGTAAGTAGTAAAAGGTAAATTATACTTTTACTGAAATGGATTCATATATACGATTGTCAAGAGATACCTACTTGTACTACATTGAAAAATATTTATGTTATTTTCATTTGTATACGACATATGTAATTTCTCGACGCAGTTTTAGTAGGCATAAAGAGTTGAGGGCTCTATCAGGTCATGGGCGTATTTACCCTAGGGCCAAAATGGCCATGGCCTGGGACGCCATTCTACTAGAAGCGGCGCAAGCTTGCGTACTAGGGATGTGAAAAAGTATAGATTTTTAAAATAATCGCTGAATATTTGCTATAATCTCTAGTGAGCCCAAATATAATTTGGATCTTTGGACCTTGTACCTGGTCTTTACGCAAGAGGAGAAGAGATTGTTGACTGACCAGGGATACGGGTCCGGTGCGGGATCGCGCGTCTTAACCATCCATGAGGCGCAGGGCCAGACCTGTGAAGACGTCATCGTCCTCCAGACAAATACAAGGAGGCTCAAGATCTACGACAGCGTTTTGCACGCTGTAGTCGCGGTGAATAGACACACCAACACCTGTGTCTATCACACCGACGACCGTGACGACGCAATTGGTCGCTTTATGGCGAGGGCAGTGGAGACGATGGACAAGAAAATCCTTGAGCATAGTCTCAAGATGGCCATTCACCATAGAGATGGCGCCATCATTGAGAATGTGCTCGAAATGTTGGAAAATGTAGTGGTGTGAAGTTATCATAATATTGTAAGTATAAATAGTGCGTAGATCAAATTGTAATGTATGTAATATAAACAATAAATGTGATAGTATAGATATATCGCACCTTCGGTGGAACAAGGGCTCAACTCCACTTTTTGTAATTTTACAGGAGAGCCATTTTAAAGTTTTTTTTACATTCCGAGTCGTATTATTCGTCTTTGTACTGCTTCAAAGTGTTTGTTCTTTGCATGAAATACGACCTATTTATTTGTGAATATGGCCATGTAGTTTGCAAGTGCCAAATATTTTTTGTTAATTGCTATTAATATTTTTTTCAAAATAAGGTGTACATTTATGCCTTTGTTCCACCAACATTTAAATCGTTTTGTAATTATGACCATATTTATCGTTTGTGTTTTAAAGATTTTGAAAAATAGAAATTAGTTTATTTCTTGCAAAAAATGTTTTATTTTATAATTAAACATCTTTTTTAGGAACTTCTGTTGAAAAATCTTAAAAAACTCTAGCGAAACTCTTTGGAATTTGCCTTTAAAATTAGCGTCAATATTAACGTTATAAAATCTTTGTCCATAGTAATCAGTCCGTTTTTACTTTACTCTTACAAATGAAACTCACTCACTAACTCCACTTGAACAAATCAAAACTAACAAACATAAAACTACAAACAATCTTCATAGTTATTGTTGTACAGACCACTTTGGCATTTTACAGTAAATATTAACAAAAAAAAAACGATAAAAAGAAAACGTCTCTAAGAAACTAAAATAATAATAGCAACGATGCTTTCATAGAAAACAAATGAATCACGTAGCGCGAGATCTATCCCTTAAAGAGGTATCTGTAATTTCACCCCATCTCATCCCATGGGTATCGTAAGAGGCGATAGAGGAAAAACCACTAGAGGGTGGGCAGCAGCGCCTTCTAAGCACAGCCTAGCAAGCGTGGCGATTACGCCAAATCTCCCTAAATGGCAGACACGACAAAAAATTGTCCCCCAGTCCCCGGCGGCCCCGATAACGGCGGGGCAAGAGGCTATAATCTCCGGCAGAAGCCAGGCCACCACACCCAACGACGACACTTGGCCCTGGCAACATATAACGCTAGGACGCTGCGGACCGACGCGAAGCTCATTGAGTTGAAAGAAGCTCTCAGCAGGTTGAGCTGGAATATTATAGGCTTATCTGAAGTCCGAAAAGAGGGAGAGGACTCGATGTCTCAAGTCTGGCAACCTGCTGTACTATCGGGAGGGTGACTAACAGTCCCAGGGTGGTGTCAGGTTCCTCGTCCGCAAGGCTCTCGTCAACAACATCGACGTCGTCAGGAGAGTGTCGAGCAGGGTGGCGTACCTTATACTCAGAATATCCAAGCGGTATTCGCTAAAGGTCATACAGGTTTACGCACCGACCTGGACACATCCATATGACGAAGTGGAAGCTATGTATGAGGAAATCTCTACAGCCCATACATAGCTCTACATGCCACTACACTGCTGTGATGGGGGACTTCAATGCGAAGCTAAGCAGACGATGCGGTGATGAGTTGTGAGTGGAGCAATTTGGATACGAGCAACGGAACTCCCGGAACTGGCTACTGACTGACTTCATGGAGAAGGAGGGACTCTTTATAATGAACTCCTTCTTCAGGAAGCCGGAACAGCGCAAATGGACCTGGTGGAGTCCCGACGGCACCGTCAGGAACGAGATAGACTTTATCATGTGGACGAACAAGCACATATTTAGTGATGTCTCAGTGATCAATGCTGTGAAAACAGGAAGTGATCACCGACTTGTCCGAGGCACATTGAATATCGATGTCAAGTTTGAGAGGGGTCGGCTGATAGGGTCTGCGCTCCGACCTGCGCCTGCTCAGATTCAAAACCCCAAAAGCTTTCAACTCGAACTCCAAAACCGCTTTGGCCTGTCGCCTGGCCGACTGCGTAAATGTGGACGAGCTCAACGACGGGCTGGCGGATATTGCCCGTGCGGTGGGGTCTAAGTTCTTCAAGACCCGCTGCCAAAAAAAAAGAACCAACGCAGGACCGATCGTCGTCGAAAGCATTAGGGGAGGCTTATGCTCAGTAGTGGGCGTCCATGAGCTGGTATTATGATGATGATGATGATTTTTTTATTCTAGTGGTCTTCAACGAAGGTGGCTTGGATGCTATCAATTTGAGGCACATGCATTTCTTCGATATTCTGAATGTCTTTGTCATCATTTAACATCATCAAAACTTTTCGACTTCGGAATCCCATTTTCCCTGAAAATTTAACTGTATAACTTAGAATAAAGCTTCAGAGTTTAAAAAGCAACACCATTTTAAAATTAAAAAAAAAAATATTTGTCACAATGTAATCAACTACTTAGAGTTAGAAAGGAATTCGGTATTAGAAAGTATGAATTGTTTTTATGCCTATTTTATAAAACATGTATTGGAATAACAACACCACATTTGTTCATAACACTATAAAATAATAAAAATGTTGGAAGTACAAAGTCACAAATGTTGCAATGGCTTTGTCTTTCCAAGCATTTGCTCACGAAAAAGGCATAAGTGTGCTAAATATGACTTTGTCTCTCCAGGAATATCAAATATCAAAAGGCATATTTACCTTCGCGGCTTTGGCGCTCCAAGATAAAAACATTGCGCGCAGGGGCAACGGCGCAACTGACCAATGAGACGATGTCACGCCAAAACGCCCACCAATTCGATCCAAAATGACAAAGGCACTATTGCCGTGTAGCGACTTTTAATGTGAATCTAATGGGAGTCTTTGTCCCACTAGATGTTAGAGTGTTTTTTGGGCATTTGTGCATATTTAACTCATTTTACGATTTTTTGTAAGATACGCCCTTGTTCCACCGAAGGTGCGATATGATAATGTAATTGTAATGATAAGGCTTTATATATGTACTTAATAAGATATGATTAGTTATATAATACATTAATAAAAATTAAAAAAAAAAAGAAAAATGGATAAAAAGATTTTCTAAGTACACAAAAAAAGTGCCTACTAACAATAACATAGGTTAAGTGTACATTGTAAGTAGCAAATAAGTGTAAAAATAATAAAAATAATAACTATAAAAAAAAAAACAATATGTAGAATAGTCTTGGTCAGTGGACTAGCGTCGATTTTTAGAGATTCTAAGGCTAATTATTAAGTTTTCTAAAGTTGCAGTAAAGTATCGATGCATGTTTTAAATGAAAAAAATTAAAAAATAGGGAATAACAAAAGCACGAGCATTATAGCCCTGTGGATATATCACTTACATAAAAAAAATACGAATTATATAATGTTAATATTCAATAGATATACTGTTGAGAGCGTGATTTTCTAAATATAATGCAACTCATTGTGTTCTTATTTCCGTGGAATATAGTTTTTGTGGTCGGTGAAGCATCAAGTGCGTCCAAACGCCTACACGTTCCCACCGCGAGGGCGAGCCTGACTCCGCCACCCGAAGCCTTACAAGGGACCTACACTAATTAAGTCGTTAAAAAGTGGTAAATCAAAGCGTTATTAAAATTAATTACATTGATAAATAAATGCTTTATTTTCGTGAGTATGTACGGAATAGATTAAATGCATTGATTTTATTTCTTATATTTAACTTAGTAACAGCTTTGTTGTCTATTTCTAACAATATATACACTAAATAAAAGTGTTTGGCGTTCATGCTGTTCGTTTTTTTTTTTTTAATCTTACATCAGACACAATGGCATCTGTCTCAGTTTGTATCGATTGCGTGTAAATAGCTTATGATCACAGCAGGCTACGCAGCGAGAGTGCATTCTCAGCTATCTAATAACAATGAGCACATCCCCGCTTTCCAAGTTCAATGACAATGAAAGTATTGTATGCGTGAAAACTTGCGCGTTACGACTTATGAGTACAACGCAGCGAGATCTATTAAATCACTCCTCTTACAATGTAATTATTAAATGTTTTCTAACGTTCCTTACCATTTACTATTTATATTAACATATCAATCTACAACCTGTAATACGTTTTTAATATTACATCAGTGGACAGTAGTAGTAGTAGGAACTCTAAAATTATTATTACAATATGAACAATAACTCATAATTTAGGATATAATTACACTCTGTAATTTTTTAACAATTGTGTAATATTTGCGTTAAATATAAAAAAAAGTAGTAAAAGAAAGACTAAGATAGCTACGCGGGCGCGGTCGTTGCGCGCCACGACGCGCCTGGCTGAGCACGCTTCACTGCCAAGGCCGTGCTTTCTCCACGATACGCTATTACGTGCCACTTATATAACTATTATAGATCCGATGTAACTGAGATAACGATTTGTCAACCAGAGTACTAATATATAAATATTAGTTTTGTTTTCTGATCAGATAGTTTACAACACTATAAATACGATGTGCTAAGTGCCAACCCATTTCTTCTTTAATAGTGTAAACACCTAAATTCAATAAAATTTAAATATGTAAAACTGAATAATTGTAGCTTTTTTGTACCTAAGTACTAAAGTTTTATGTACTAAATCTTGCGACTATTCAAGTTCTAGTAATATATATTGAGATTACGATGAGATTTTGTATAAATTATATTGTATTATTTTTAGTAATATGGAACGTTTCAAAGGGTTTCCGTAATATACTAGTAGTGAAGGATGTTCGCTGGTTGATCTTGACCTAAACTCTAAATACTACAATGTCAACTGCCTGTTTCCCCATCACTTGTTGTCTCTAAGTGTGAATAGATAAGATACATATATTATTAACAATTACCTAATTAATATATTTGGTAAGTATATAAATTGATTCATTTTATAGTTGGGGCTAACACTTAAAATATGGGAATAACGTGTATTTGTAGATGATATTAGATTATATGAGTTCTGTATCGAATGACATTAAATCTTTTTGTACATATAAATAAAAATGTCTGTGATTTAAAAAATTCAGTATTTTCAATTGCAGACAAGTTACCTATTTACACGTTACTAAAACACAGGCAAACGATTTTAAAATTTTTGTCTGTCGGTCTGTCTTTCTGTTTGTCCGGGCTAAACTTCGGAACTAAAGATAGAAGAGGTGAGAGGAGGAAACATATAGGCTACTTTTTATCCCGGAAACTTGAAGAAACATATAGTCTACTTTTTATCCCGAAACTTGAAGCAAGATATAGGCTACTTTTTATCCCGGAATTTCTAGTCGAAATTTAAAACAGTCGAATACCTACAGCCTATGTGAATAAGAAATAACCAAACATTTTTTTTATTTAAGACAACATTTTTGCGACCAAAAACAACTAAATATCATAGTAGTATGAGTAACGACCGCTATCAAGTGTACATGATAACAACCGGGACCCACGGCTTAACGTGCTCTCCGGAGCACGGTGGGGACACCCACAAGGACATCACAAACACCCAGATCACGGCAAACATCTGTATGGCCAATAAAAATGTCTGTTATGTGCGGGGATCGAGCCCGCAAGCGCTAGCGCAACAACCACAAACCAGTGCAGTGAACGCTGAGCCAACGCGTCTGTATCTGGAACGGCTAAAACAAGATAAAGGAAGTCACATGGCAACATATAGGTACTTTTTATCCCGTAATTCACACAGGATCAGGGTCACGCCAATAAAAAAATCCAGATAGAATCTCCCTCGTGAATAAAGTCGCAGGTACAGCTTACAATTACACATAAAAAAAATTTGGAATGCCCTTCCGGCTTCCGTTTTTCCAAATAATTACAACTTGGGTATTTTCAAATCAAGAGTGAATAGGCATCTTCTAGGCAAGCGCTCACTATCTTAGGCTGCATCTTCACTTACCATCAGGTGAGATCGCGGTCAAGCGCTAGTCTATATATTTAAAAAAAAAGCTAGGCGGTTTTCATGGGATTTCATACCTGGAAATGTTTTAGGAGTCCATATTTATTGGCTCATTTTTCATATTAGTAATAACCGTTATTATTTTTCCTAACACAACTTGCAAGATAGGATTTCCTAATATCAGTATTTCCTTATCGTGACCCTCATTCTGAAGCAATAGCTCCAATGAACACTCGACATAAACGTTTTTTGATAAACATTTGATTACATGATTTCAGCACTTAAATGTAATGCATATATGAAATACTTTTTTTTACATTTCTTTAGAATACGGAAATCGACATCAGACGATCACGGTAAGTATCTGGAATTCGGGACTCACACCTCGGTTTTTTAATATAAATTCTCTTTTACAAACCAGCGAAGTGAAACAAATACAGAAATCTTTAATAACTTCATAAATTATTTTCAAAAGCTACATATTATGTACACATACACTGCTAAGGCTTTTGACATAATTTACAATTTTCTAAAAATATAGGTAAGGTATTTTTAACACTTTCTTCTTCTGCAGAATATTACAAATGTTATGGATTGTTATAATTTTTAGTGCATATTTTTTGCTGTAAAATGTTTTTAGCGCTTCAATTTAATAATCCAAAGTTGTTTTAATAATAATCAATTTTGTTTTAATACTAAACATTTATGTTTATAAAAATGAATGTATACCAAACCGTATCTGCGACAAAGTTTCCAGTTTTAGTGAGTAAACCACGTGATAGTATGATGTATCAAGATGATGCAAACAGCTGCAACCGTTAAGTAGGTACATAATCTATGCCTGTAGCTACATTCAGTTTTAACTTCCTCGGTGCTGTTGTGATAGATCTCACGCCATTACTTTACGTATTACAAATTACAATCTCGGCATGACGATGGAAAAGTACATGTTTTTTTTATGTTCAAAATTAGGCGGCACAGACATATCTGAATATTCATTGTATAAAGAAGATGTATATGTGTAAACGATTTGCTTCCTCGTTCCTAATACGCACCGCAAAAATTTGGAATGCCCTTCCGGCTTCCGTTTTTCCAACGAACTATAACTTGGGTATCTTTAAATCAAGAGTGAATAGGCATCTTCTAGGCAAGCGCGCACCACCTTAGGCTGCATCTTCACTTGCCTTCAGGTGAGATCGCAGTCAAGCGCTAGTCTATAAATTAAAAAAAAAAAAAAAAAAAAAAAAAAAAAACATCTTCTTTATACAATAAATTGTCATACAGATAAGTCGAAAGTGGGTAACTACTTATCTGTTGTTATAATAGATTATTAATTGTGTGAAAAACTTTTAAGTTCAGTAAGAGAACAAAACGGCTCTGCATTGCTAACAAAAACTACATAATTATATATAACACGCGTTTCTACTTGTCAATAAACGAAATGTACCGCGGCTCAAGCGTGTTAGTACTGTTTTCCATTCACAAAACATAAATAATAACGCATCGATGAATTTAAGAAGCACACATAAATGTAATAGCGTAAAAAAATGCTGCATAATACGTTAGCAAGCCGGACACCCACGTCGCAAATTCTTATCCATTATCATCTCCATCCCACGGGCTCACGTATCGTACAGGAGCACTGGGCGGTGCCTGAACGCACAGATTTAGTTTTTGTTAAGCGAAATTTTTCTCAGCTGATCACATGAATTGATCTGTGTCCATGAAAGTTTCTTAAAAATTATGTAAGCGAAGCTGTAAGGCTTCCAAGAGTGCGTCATTGCGGCAAAAAATCTTACAACACTGTTCGTTTTAATAGCTTCTTAAAATTAACAACAGTTTCTGATACAAGTAATCAAGTTTCGAACATTATTGGAAAATTTATTATTATTAAGCCGCCAATTTATATTTTATCGTGCTTTATAAAAACTTCTTATGATTGAAGACTTAAGCATTATATTGTTATGTGGAATATTAAACAATGCTTACGATACCGAGTATTAAATAATGAGTTGTTATTGTTTACGGACCACCGGGCGGGCGATAGGTGCATTACATGTTCTCCCCCGCAAAGGCGCTCTCCGATATCTGTTCAGCATCTACATTTGTATTTTATTAAAAAATATTTTTAACTCCCTAAACAGAAGACAGCCACATGTGCTGCCACCTGACCTCACTGAGCTTTCCCACGCTGAGAATATCTAAGCCCTTGAAACAAAAACGTGAACGTTTACGTTCGCTTCCTTAACGACAAACAGTAAAAGTTTAGCTGGAACACGTTATTCCAATTTTTTTTTTGGTTGCTGACGCGTTGTTTTAGGGAGCAAATATCTCGGTGGCATCGAGGCTTAAACATTTTTTTCTGTTGTCTTAAATGATCTGGTGATTGTTTTTTTTTTTTTTTTAATTTATTTCATCCTTCAACGACGTCATGTGGTTCCAATCAGCGCACGAAGAGGTTTTTAAAGTTTTTCAATCAATATTTACTAATTTAGTAGTGATGATGGTTTTTGAGATGATTACTAGAAATGAAGTGAGAGAAAGTTAAAAGACTGAAATTATCGATAAAAATGTAATTAAATGTAGATATTATATGCATGACAAAAACGAATTTCATTCACAAATACCTTGAATGAAGTAGTTTTTTATGTGTTTCGGACCCTTGAATAGGAATAATAATGTGGTGTGAGTTGCGAAGTCAATGAGGCGACATAACCGTGGACAACCCGCAGCGCGCCATTGTTCCTACATCTGTCGTGTTCAGCTACATCGACTAGTTTTCGGACTAGCTGGGGTTATAAGCCCCTTTTCGTCTTTAATTCTTGACAGCCCTATCCCGATATATCACATACAAAATACTTTTCCTGTGATCATAAAGTAAAACAAGAATTTTCAATTTAATTATAATAATACTTGTAGTAGGCAGAGGAAAGAATTTCTTGAATCCTTTAACTACTTATCCTTGGCTATAAAATACCTCGCATTAATTAATGCTATTAGAACAGAAACTATAATAGGGACAGAAACCACATTGAAAATCTAGTTAAATTTAAATTGTTAACTTAATACCATTAATACATAAAACTCCACAAAGTATAAAATATTGATAAATCATAATCAAATTCATGACTGCTACTAAAAGGTGACTTCGCTCTAAAGTGAATAAATATCAAGATGCGATCAAAGTAGGATAAGGAAGCTGCGAGCAGAAGCAATGACGTCACACTCAGAATAAACTCATTTCCGAGAACCGAAACGGTTGTGTCAGTGCACTTGTCCTGACAGATTGCGCGGGCGCACGTGTTTACGGACTTTGTAAACGTTTTATATAAATTAATTAACTATAGATAATATATTTACATAAATTTACATAACATTTTATCATAAGTCAACCGATAGAGAGATACCACAAATGTTATTATTTAATTTGTTTACTGAAGTTTAACATTCTTGTGTTTGTAAAAATTTGTCTGTTAATTAAATTCTGCTTTTTTTTTTTTTTTTTTTTTTTTTTTGTTTGATTTTGTTAGAATTTTTAATTGTTGAGTCGTAAAAAGTTTAGGAAGTACAAAAGTCAGTTTTAGAAGTCTCCACTATGATTTTGCCGTTTGTCCGCCCGTTTGTTACTAGGCGTTTTGCCTTGGGTAGGATTTCAATTAGAATTAAAAATGGTTTACTATAGCAACTAAATTACTAATCAAACAAAAATTAAAAACTACCTGCTTACACCTTGCAATCATCTGTGTTTTTATTTATTGTGTTAGTGTATGTATTTGTAAATATTTATATCCACACTCAAGTTTAAAGATTGTTATCCATTAATTTTTCTCGTAGTTACAACACCACTAAAATCATGTTTAATGATCTCTATTTTTGATAAAATTTTATATCTCAATGCTTAAAACCTCAAATAAGCAACTACTCGAGCTTCTAGTCGATATAACTATAGAAAAGTAATAATCTTAATAACTGATGCTCCCCTGTGGTATCGTTAAGCGTATGGATTATAAATCTGATAATATCTATTAAAGTGTAGTGGTCCCAGAAATATTTTTTTATATCGAAACTTACCACGTGCATATCGGTGGATGTTATTCCCATTTATTAATAGAGGTTCTCTGCAGTTTCACCTGCGTTTTTCTACTAACCGCTCTTCTCATTAGTTTGAGTAAATGAAATAGAAAAAGAATAAAGATACATGAACGATATTTGAATGGTATGGCTTATAGCGTAAAAAGGCAAAAATAATTTTAAAAACAGTCTAATAAATTCCGAAATCAAATTGGCAAATTCATTGTTCTATCTGCCTCTGGGAATCTACCTTTATATGAAATTTAATAGTAAATTTTTTGCAAATGAAACGAATGTATTATTTTTAGCTACATATAACAATCTCTATTTTATTGATATTTAAATATTGAACAAATGATTTTTAAGGAGCTTTACTTCAAAAACTTAATACTTAGACTTAAACTTATACTTAGTATTACTTATTGTAACTTAACTTTTGCTTTCTGTTTTATTTGTTTTATTCATTAATTGTTAAAAGTAAATTTTGTACATTTCCATTCGTGTGTAGGTTACATACAATTGTAACTTGTGATATATGCTATCCTATATTGAAATATCCTCTTTTGAAGACGTCTCTCATTTACCTAGCGACCGGAAGGGTGAGGACTCTGGATCTCTCAGTCTTCCGCGCTAACGGTTTCCGCAACGGAAATCCGCACCCTAGCTTTATGAGAATATCAGAATTCCTTTAAATTAAAAACATGTCAAATATATCTTCACTAATCCGTAATCTAAGGATCACATTTTATTTATTTTATTTTTATTTTACATTTTCTCTATATTTTATAATTTAAATATTAATTCAACAAGCTGTGAAATCCGATCGCATTAAAGATAATAAGTTTTTTTTTCGAATTATCGATTTAAAGTGAAATAAGGATGTTTTCAATTCCATTCCTTGTGAATTCAAGCAAATCATTACAATGAGCTTTTCATCCTAACTTCTTACGCGTTTTCCAATAAACATTAAATAAATCACACACAAATCAATAATTGTATTTGCTCGCAAACTAAAAAAAAAGCGGACTTCAATTACATCGACACGTAATACAACGTAGGTAGACGAAAAGATAGTCAAGTAAATATGCTTTATCAAAAATTATTTAAAAAGTATTCATCAGATCTGAATGAAATTTAACTGATATCAAGGTGCAACAACAAGCAGACCAGTGTTTTTAGCCTTTGAAAATAGTAAAAAGTGAAAAAAAAATTGTATAGTAAGATGGAAAAAGAGAGAGAGGCAAGTGGTTTAATGGTAAAAAAATTTAAGGGTAAAAAACGTCTCGATTTCCTGCTAAACTACAAGTCCTATCATAAAAGGTTACTGGCAAAGCTGTAGGTAATAAGAAGATCTACAACTTTTTTATTTACACTTTTTTCACATAACCTTAAAAATGCATGTGAAAAATTCAAAAAACCAAGTTTTTGGTTTTTTATTTTTCTTTTACAATTTTTTTTACGAAATTGGGTGAAAAGTAACAAAACAAAAAACAATAAAAAAAATTAAAATTACTAAATAAATTATTCTTAATGTAAACTAAGTTTTAACTTTAAGAATAATTTATATTTAATAACAATTATCTCTCTATATTATTTATCGTTTATATTTATGAATAAGTCGAAAGTATAAATTTAATATTAAATGTATGGGTATAACAAAACTTGCTTGTTTGATCTGTTACGTTTCCCGCTATCTACGTAATAAACCGAAAATGGTATACTCACGTTACATCACTTATAATACGTTGCTGTATGAAATGCAAAGGAGAATTTCAATGCGATTACTTAAGTCGAGGTCGATATACATAACTTGTCGATATCAACAACAGATTCTCTCTGTTTGGATTTGATTTAGCGTAAAAACATTTCGAACATGCCTCCGATTCGCAGAACGTTTTTCGTATTAAAGAATCCTTTATTATCTGTGTGGTATTTGATACTGGATCGTCAGCTGGCGCCTGTAGCTTCCGATAAATGGGTGCGGATTCGATTGCAGTCTTGCAATCCGATCTTTTGTTGTCAGGGGCGATATGCATTTATCAGATTTGCGATGTCTCGTGCGCACGTCATCTCCGTTTGTAATTTGATATGAGGCAGCCTTTTGTTGGCAGCAAGACAATGACAGTAGCATGCGTTAAGTGTCTCGATGAACAGATAAATAAAGTGTCATCAAAAACTTACATTATTAATAGGAATACTCTTTATAGTATTATATCTAACGTAACGTCCTTTTATTTCATCTTGCTTCTCGTTATCTTTCCACGACCTAAATAAGACTGATCGATCTAAATCCAAATTGATGTATTAAAATTTCTGGCATCAATTAGGTTTATGATTGGATAGATTATCTTCGAAATAGCGGGGTTCGTGAAGTTGTCGACACGCGCCCTACATGCATAATGTTTGATGTTACGGCTTATTACGTGCACGGCCGTTATGCAAGGCGCGCGGAACCGGCGCAGGCGCATGCCGCTCGTGAGAAGCGGCGCAACATTCGCAATACCACTACTCTCTATCACCAAGCATGCTCAATTGCTTATTCTAACGCTAACCTCGATAAACAACAGTTCACGGTCCAGTATAAACGTCGTGAAATCTCTAATGACGAATTAAAATCCTTTTTATTTAACGAAAATATGTGTAGAGACAGCCTTTTTGTAAGATAAAGAATTTCCATTAATTTAATCAATTGTTGACAAAAATAATTTTCAATTTACTTTCATAAAGTGTAAATCGAGAAAGATTCGATAAGGCGAACACAAGACGACAAAAAATACATAATTGAAAGACGTCGCCTATGTTGAGCAAACATGTGCGACGCAGTTCCTTAAAAAACTCGGTGCCCTGAAAAAATGTAGAAAAAAAACACTCAAACGCTGAAGCTCGCTCGTCTGACAGGAAATATGATATTTTATTTTAGCCGTGGGATCAAACCGAGTCGATAATTTGTGTTCCGTATAAAATATAACAGGCGACGATGAAACTAAATTGTGCGAGAAATTCCTTTATTCGATTAGAAAATAAATAAACTGTAGAATATATACTGTAAATAATACTCTACATATATATATATATATATATATATATATATATATAAACATACATACTATAAATAAATAAATAAACTGTAGAATATAGGTATAATAACAAAATTGTAGCTCCTACTTTTCGACTGCGCAAAGTAAACGTTTCTTTTTTGGATTATGGTTCTTATAAAATCTCACAAACGATTTTGCAATTGGTTCAAAATAAATTAAAGTTTGTATTAATAAGAAATTAAGAGCTATAGCTTATTATTCGGTGCAGGATTACATAAATGATCAAGACGTGTGGACTTAGTGACACTATTTCATTCAAGATATTACCAAATTTGTAATAAGACACCGTTTACTTTATTTAAAAGAGTGTCTGCGGAGTTTCATCTCGATTATTTTCTGCAGAATTTACATTCTGAATCGGTGATAGGTACACTTTTTAAAATAATTAAAAATTTTATTTTTTAACGTGACGATTTTAAGGTGCTTTTGAAGCCTATTTGAATAAAGTTATTTTGATTTAAATGAAAAATAAAAATTATAATGAAGGTAAACTAAAAATTAAAATAAAATACGTTCATATATCTATACAAATAAACATACGGTGCCCCCATTTTTGCAGACGCCCTCACCGCCCAGAACAGAATTCTCTTGAGGAGACCGCAAAGGGTCTTAGCGGTGAGACCATACGTGGATACCGTACGGTGTCATGGACGGCAGCGACACTTCTTGCGAGCGATCCGCCTTGGGAACTCCAGGCGCAAATGCTTGCGGAAGTGTACCGGTACCGGTCAAGCCTCCGAGCTCGAGGACAAATTCCGAGTGCGGACCAGATTCGTAGGATCAGGGCTCAGGGTCAGAGAGCCCTGATCGATTGGTGGATGGAGGATCTGGGGTCTCCAGCGGCGGGTCTAGCGACGGTGGATGCCATACGTCTTAACCTACGTTGCTGGGTCAAAAGACGGCACGGGGTGCGGTCCTTTAGACTGACACAGGTACTTACCGGGCACGGAAGCTTCAGTAAGTACCTGCATCAGATCGCGGGTAGGGAGGTCACCCCTGCCTGTCACGCGTGTGGTGGCCCAAGTGATACGGCGCGTCACACTCTCGAGGACTGTGTTGCTTGGGGGCCCCAACGCTGCGCCCTGGTGGCCGTAACAGGCGAAGCTCTGTCGCTGCCGAGCGTGGTCCGCAGCATGCTCGGCAGCGAGAGTTGCTAGTCGGCCGTAACCTCATTCTGCGAGAAGGTCAGGACGTTAAAGGACGCTACGGAGCGACAGCGTGAGTTTGACGTCAACCCGCTCCGCAGGAAACGACCAGGGGGAAGGAGACACCGTTATGCACTCTTTCACCCTTCGCAATAGCGTGGGAGAAGGGCACCACTATTTCTCCCACTCGCCGTCGGGGTGATAGAGCGCTCAAAGTGCCCGTGGGAGCTCTATAGACGAAGGCGGCCCGCAAATGGCGGGCCTACCGTCGGGGCGTCGCGGTAGCATGCGAAAGCGATCCCGTGGCGATGGCCCACTATGGCGATGAGGGCACTGCTGGGTTTAGTGGGTAGTCTGGGTTGGCCAGGAGACCCACATTCCCGCCAGCCTCGTCGACGGGGTGCATAAAACCATGCGTAAAAAAAAACTATAGAAATAAATAAAATTGGAGTGTCTGTTTGTAATATTAAAATAACCGTTTTTAATTAAATTCATATGTATACACGGTACATAAACCAAAATAACAATTTTTATACTTTTTGTCTGTCTGTCTGTTTGTTCCGGCTAATCTCTGAGACGGCTGGACCGATTTTGACGGGACTTTCACTGGCTGATAGCTGATGCAAAAAGGACTTAACAATAACTTAGGCTACTTATATATTTATTCATTAATAAACAGAAAAGAAAATAATAATGCAATTAGCTTATTAATCTATAATGGATAAAATATTTGATTCGGTAATACATCAATATAAGACAGGTTAAAAATAATTGTTGTATGTTTTGGAAGAAATTGTAAAACATTATTACAATTAAGTTCGAATCCACATCAAGAAAGTAAAATTCTGACCAGAATTAGCCGTTTACGACTGTACAAGTACAAAAGTCTAGTCTGACAAAGTTGAAAGCTATTGCCGGGAATTAAAACCAATCAACATCAATCTGAAATCTGTAGGTGACGTGGTTGACCGTTATTTCTTGCAGAACTCGGTACAACTACTAACCGTTTTAGATTGATGACGTAAGTTATACATTTATATGATAAATTAATATATATGCGATAGCATTTTTGTCAAATATTTCGATTATCAGACGTTTTCGAGATTTGTTAACTCAAATCTAAATAATAATTTGTTTGTCGAATGAGGGTACGTAGTACGTAGTAGGTGTTAAGAATACTTGTGAGAAACGCTTATTATAATATTAGTACTTTAGTGATATACAAACTTGAATACAAGCTGTCTTCAATTTCTTTTCCTTTTTTGTCTTTACAAACCCTGAATGTCAAGCTTATTTAATTAGTCATTTTGAAATTCCTGTGATTATCAAAATGACTGATCATTCGATTTGACAATTTAAAAATTTATATTAAAATAGGAGAAAGCTCAAGTGTTTCTTACATATTAACTCGATATGCTAATATGCTCTGGAGACGGTGTCGTTGCGCCTATAAAATCGTCTGAAGTGTAAACAAGCGTAAATATCACGCCGCACGCACCCATAAAATCTATTTCTCGCGGCATTTCCTCACGTACTATTTTTTTTTTTTGTATAATTATTATATTTTGTCATTACATACTTACCTCAAAGTAATAAGAAATATTCAATAGAGTACTCATTACGGTTTTTTTCCATCTCATTGTTTTTAATATAGATAGATGTCATATTTCACTTATAAAATCGTAATTTATAAATTAACTATAATATACTTTTATTACATTTGGTTTCCTTGACAATATTTAAGCTTTAAGGATAATAGTATAAAAATATATACAATCTTTCAAAAATACATTAAGCTTTAATCGATAAATCTACTTTCCTACAATGTAAAATACCTGAAAAATTCTCCCCTTAAATATTATTATGTCGTGTCCGGAGAGATTGTATAAGTAGAATAAAACATGACATAATACATACATAAGATATAAGTAGGTACAATGGTAAAATTTAAAACAACAACGTCAATATACATTGAGTACCGGTGAATTGTTACAATTTAAATAAAGACAAATCAAACATTTAGTTCAGTAAGTTTAAGTATATTTAAATTGCTCTTTTAAATCACCATTTAACAAAAATACATTTTTTGGAATGATGAAAATGTAGTTTTTTATACGATTATCAGTGGACTGGATTTCCTTAAAAAATTAGCAAGATACTTAAAATATAAAGTTTTAAAAATTGTCTATACCTACATTATTTAATTAAAAAAAACAAGTGTGCTTTAGACCACAGGACTTTCAACAAAACTTTCTATCTTCACTAACTTATATTATTCTCCCTTTCAACTTCCGTTCGCCTCGTTCGATCATACTTTTTGTAACGCTCGCGTTACGCATTCACCAGCTTACTCAACCCCCAAGTCAAACGTATGTAAAAAAGTTTTAATTCAATAAACATTCAGTATTGTATATGGTATAAGTTAAAACTAGCGCTACTAAATACAGACGTCTTTGTAGTTTAAATCACATTGTTACGCTCAAAAGCTTTCTTATGCAATGCTTAGATTAATAAACTGCTATAAATGTGTGTTCTAAAACTGTCATAAACTATCTTTTAATGAAGTATATGGTGTGTAAAATAAGGGAACCATCATTTCATTCAGTATCATCAGTTGCACGGTTTCCATCGCCTCGAGGACAAAGAGAGGCTTCGTCTGACTCACCGACGAGATTATTAAGCCTAATATTACACGCATGCGGACACAAAGCGAAAGGGAGTTGTGATCCATCTTGATTATTATTCCGAGCGCCCATCCTAGTATTATTGTATTTGTGTATTTATTTCTCGGATATGACGCTGCATGACAACACATAAGTTGATAATAATACAAAAAATGCAGTCCATTCGACTGATGCCAAGATAATATAAAAATAAAATAAGCTATACCTGGGGTCAAATAGTTCACACTTATCAATAAGGATATATTTCAAATTTCAATGTCAAGACCGAATATTTAAGAAACAGAACATAAAAAATAAAACACTATTATAATTCGTATCAACATAACACGATTATAATAAAGTATGTTTATTTTATTTTTTAGTATCTCACAATGGATGCACTATAAAAATAATACTCAAATATCATAATGTTTAAAATATAATATTCTGGAAATTTAAAGTATTTTTGTAATACACTACCTAAAAATGACTATTCTCTGTGAATAATGACTAAGTACATAATATTAAATAATAAAGAAAGAAAATAACTATTGACTTAAAACCCAATTAAAACAGTGTAAGATTTTGTCAAAATATCAATAAAAATAAAAATTCTAGTAAATGAAATAATTTTTAGAAAGTGTAAACAATGTATTGTTGTATATAATAATTAATCCATACATAATAAATAGTCATTGTACTTATCCTCCTTCTTCAAGTAAGCAAGGTGGAATGTATTTTATAAATTTAATTACAATTGGTACAGAGAAATACATTACAACATTGTCTCTCTTGTAAGCTGCCGCTAATTGCAGGGCAAGACGTAAAGAATGTACTGGCGCAAAATCTTTTGGTTTAGCTTTGATAAAAAAATCTGTCGCCAAGCCGGGTGCTAAAAGAGATCTAGTACGTGGATAATAACACCAACTTACACCGAGATGTTCCGACTTATTATCAACACCCGTACATAACACGTAGAGAGATTTCAAGGAAGCATTCCAAACTCTAAAAAAAAGAAAAATGAACTAGCAGACATATAGTATAATTTAGTTAAACAGTCAATGAAGATCGCAAATATTTAAAAGAATAAGGACGTTTTTAAAAAATAAAATGTCATCGAATCGATAGATAACCATTTTCATAATTTATGATAAGTGGCATATTTTTTTAAAACTAATATTAAACGCAAAATAATCACAAATAAACATCTTACTTCAAACTCTGTACTATTGTAACATCATCTATCTCAAAGTATAATTTTGGCAAATAAACAAGTTTTAGAGGATAAATAAGTTGTATCTGCTTGCATTTTATATTATTGCATAGGTCATGTTTTTCTTTTTTCTTACGTTTGAATGTTAAGGCGGTTAAATAAACCTGGAAGCAATACATTCCTACAATGAATACTTATTATTATATACTTTATTGCACTCAAAAAATACATGTAAAAACAACACAAGAATAATATTTATGGCAAAGGTGGACTAGGACTTATCTCTGAAAGAGATTTCTTCCAGTCAACCCATGGTCATGAGTAAGTGTTTAATATAGCGAGGCAAACAGTGCAAGAAGATTTACTAAGAACAAGAAAAAAAACGTAAAAAAAATTAAAACGTAAAAAATATTATTTAACTACAACACTAAATAATTCACCTCAATTCAAAATTTTCAAACTTGCTTGTAAGTTGCAATACTCAAAGTAACAAGTGGATTGATTGCAAGAGGATCAAAAGTTGTAGATAAAGGGAAAACGCGAGTATAACATCGAGGAAATAATAATATTTATTACGTTGAGTTAACTACCTTCTCAGCATTTAATTTAATTCTTGTATTGTTTATTACCATCGGTGGTAACATATTTAGAACCTCGATTTCTGAAGGCTCTGTTGTGATTTGCATTATTCTTGTTACGTAACTTCATTGCAGATTTTTAAAACTTTCTCAATAATGTGTCGATATTTGAAATCATGATATATACTCAAAATATTTTAGTAAGAGTTCAATAGTATGTTTAATGCTGACGAATTTACGTTGAAATATAGCTCTTGGATGATTATTATGTAATATACATATCAGATGATTCAATGCTTATAACTTTTAGTTGTCATATCAAACGATATAGCGGTGAAGCCATAGATATATACTGCGATGTTGACAATTTGAAAAACAAGACATTTGATATCAAAACTGCTAAAGATAATAAATTCCAATGAATCATTTTAAGATGACGACGTCAGACTACTGAAAAGAATATTTTTAATCAAAAGTTTGCCAGATTTTTATTACTAGGATCCAAACACTAGGATTTTAATAATAAGTACAGCATGCATACCTAGACTCTACTTTTTGGTATTTTCTTTATGTGTTTTAATATACACTAATAATGATCAGCTACATTAATTATGATATCTAGGTATTGTTTAGCTAGATTTACAAGAAGTTCGACAGAATAGTACCGTAAAACAGAAATCTGCCATCATCAATAAGTTTTCGTTACAGTAAAAAATTTGTTATAAATATTTAACGTAGGTATAAGTAGTTTGTAAGTTACCGTGGCCGGTTGGTAAGTTGTTAGCGTGGGTGACGGGCGGCAACGGATCTCCGGGTCGTGCGTCCGGAAGCGCGCAAGACTTCCGCTCCCTCGGGAGTCGCCGTCACGCTCCATACACCGCGAGACCGATTACTTGAGCAACGCTATAAAGGTAACCCATCACTGCATGTATATCAAAATTCATATAAAAATTAATTACATACTGCAGTGGCAAAATGCGTCTTCGAAAGAAAATATATCATTAATACACTTGGTACATAGGGATTCATACAAACTTCCAACCCCCAACGTCGAGTTTCGTAAAATCAGTTCTTAGCAGATGTCTACGCCCTATAAGAAACCTACCTGCCAAATTCAAGTTTGTAGCTGTTATAGTTTCGGAGATTTCGTGATGAGTAAGTCAACCTACCATCCCCCCGTTTTAACCCCAAAAGAAAGTTGATTTCTAAAGATACATTATTTGAACACTTTTTCACTATCTATAGACCATACATTTTAAATTTCAAGTCCCTTACTTCTAAAACATAGGACTTTCATACAAACTTTGAACGCCCGTTTTATCCCCTTAAGGGGCGAGTTTCGTAAAATCCGTTCTCAGCAGATGTTTACGCCTTATAAGGAACCTACCCGCAAAATTTCAAGTTTGTAGCTGTTATAGTCTCGGAAATTTCGTGATTAGAGAGTCAACCTACCATTACCCGTTTTAACCCCAAAAGGGAGTTTATTTCTAAAGATACATTATTTGGGCACCTTCTCACCATCAATAGAGCATACACTTTAAACTTTAAGTCTCTTACTTCAAAAACATGGGACTTTCATACAAACTTCCAACCCCCTTTCACCCCCTTAGGGATCGAGTTTCGTAAAATGCTTTCTTAGCGGATGTCTACGTCCTATAAGGAGCCTACCTGCCAAATTTCAAGTTTGTAGGTGTTTTAGTTTCGGAGATTTCGTGATGAGTGAGTGACCTTTCGCTTTTATATATATTATATAGATATATAGATTATATAGATAGATTATAGATTATAGAAGAAGAAGATTAAGATAAGCATGTATTTTGCTTATTAAATTTTTTAGTTTAGTTTAAAGGAAAACATAAAATCTTTTTTATCATTAAAATAAACTTCAGAGTAAAGACAAAATTTTACTTGTATCTATCCTAAATTGTTTTTGCAATTGTAAACTATGGATATCATATTATATATAAAAGTCATCTGATTCTGTCTTGTCTTATTTCATTGCAATAACGTAACTATACCTACGCTTAAAACAGTCTGTTCAATAATAATAACTCATCATTTCACCAACTTCATGAACTGATCGATTTCCTAAAATTAGGTGGGAGTTACGAGTACAATACACAAATCAAATTGTAATGAACTATTTGGTCGACGCTGAAATGTAGACTAAACAATGAGATCAGCTGGGCCTACAACAGGCACGATTCGTAGTTTTTGAACGACATTGATTCCGGCGCCTCCGAAGGAAAACATTAAAAATAGTACAGTGTGTAAACAACAAGCCGCACGGTTTTACTATTCAACATTCGAGGACATCATATTTAATGTAACTGTAATGTTTTAACGTACTTAAATACAATAGGTCTATTGTTCGAAACGGTGCTAATAATGATATGTTTAGATGTTTAGAATAAGAAATTTTGTAACTGTGGATAGCGTTGTTAGGTCGTTTAAGCTCTTCGTTTCATGTTGTGTACGCGATTAATATCCATCAGCGAAATTTAGTTAACAGATAATATTTTTCGTACTGTGGAAATTTATTATCACAAAATATCTCATCTAAAGATTATTATCGATCTACATTCCATTGATGGCTTGTCGTTGAAACATCCGTGAATTGTGTAAGAAAGCGAACAAGAAGTACCAGGCTCGCAGGAGACGAGGTGAAGTAACGGATGAGTGTCCGTGGGAACGGCCGCCACTTCCGCTCCGCTTGCGATCGCGCCTCGACACTCTCAGCTATTTCCTTTATGTAGGGTGACCAGTTTGTTGCAATTAATTTTATTTTGAATGCACGTTCGAATTTCTTTTTTATTTGTATATATTTTAATGTGTAGAAGTTGCTATTCTCAAGAAACCAATTAGTTACAACATAACTCGCGACTACTGGTAATAGATTTATCAAAATTGTTGGATTATTTTTATTCATAAAATCATGCTCAATGTAGAACTAAAAGAAGGCTATGCTTACATTGCTTGTAGTCCAAATATAGTCCAAGTCTTAAAATATTGATTTAAGAATCACAAATTTGAGAATACACACTTTAATAAGTAGGTATAGAATGCAGTCTTCGTTTGCTGCACTGTGTCTGAGTGCAACTAAGAAATACAGTTTTATTTTATTTTAATTCTCATAGATTTTGTTGCAAGTAGAACAATATGAATAGAAATAGTACAAATGAGTAACTTTATGATGTATTAAATTATGTACTTGACATTAAAAGCGAATTATTTATTATTCCAGCACTTTTTCCCTAAACGATAAAGAAGAAAATCTAATTTTTAAGATGATTTTAATGTTCATGCATTTTCTTAAAGAGTCATGCAATAGAGAACAATGAAATAGATAATAAAAAACAATGAGTTTTGGGAATACGATTATACCACACTTTATTATCACATCGGATAGCACAATTTTTGATTACACATTACAACAAGTTTTCATCAACAACAGCTTCCTAAAGTATGAGTTAGTAAATAAAAGTTTTGTAAAGACGTTAAATGATGTAATTGCTTATTCACTTTGAACGTTCTAGGTATAATCACGGGCTTCACTTCATAAACAGTATCATTTATATATCACGTAAATGACAAAAGCATCATTATTTAACTATCAAGTTATCATTAGCGCTACTCACCAGAAATAACACCTATGTGTGAAATTATTCATTTTCCTGTTTGTCTGTACTGGATACAAGCGTAGTTTGATACTTCAGTTCAAATTATTTTTTCGTTTATTAATATTTTCAATTTATTGGCAATGTAAATAAAGCTTTACAATCTTATCGGTTTTACTAACAGACACTTGTTGTATATTATTTAGTAATTTATATGAATTTTAAACTCGAACAACGAACGTATTCGTTGTATAAGGAAATATCAAGAAAAGATGAGTTTTGATAAGTTTTAAAGGATTTTTTACTACAATTTTTTTTTTAATAAAATAAAATTTAATCCATAGAAATATCAAAGCAATTAAACTTCCTAGGATGTATTTTCTTTTTAACATTAACGAAGTATATATGATAAAATGTTACGAAGAATGTCACGTTCCAATGATAAATCGGAATTGTCTGACCTTTTGGATTGAATCACCTGGCCCCGGATCTTCCTTGAAAAGAACAAGGACAGTCAACAACGAAACCATTTTCCTTTTTTTTTATAATCACGTTTTTTTTTGTTCTAAGCTTGAAAAATGTTGTTAATTATATGCTTTTTTATCAATGTTACCTATAAAGCTGCCATTTGTCGTGACGTAACGAAAATTGTAAAATTTTTAAGTACTAGCTATGTCCGCGACTTCGTCCGCGTGTAATTTAAAAAAAGTCAGTGTTTAGTTCGCAGAGTCATAAAATAATTAAAATTCATAAAATAAAAGTAGCCTTAGTTACTCCTTACTACATCAGCTATCTGCCAGTGAAAGTCCCGTCAAAATCGTTCCAGCCGTTTCAGAGATTAACCGGAACAAACAGACAATCAGACAGACAGACAAAAATTGTAAAAAATGTTATTTTGGTATATGTACAGTGTTTACATCCATATGCATTTAGTAAAAAGTGGTTATCAATATTACAAACAGACACTCAAATTTTATTTATTTATATAGATTATAAATTTATATGAATGAAACAAATTTTCTGAGATCATCAAGTATTTGGTACCCTCTACACTTATTAGCGGACCGTCTCAATGTTGCGCAGTGGTGTAATTTCGCAATATCTCCGCTTCACTTCACTTTGATACGTATATTTATCGTTGTAACAAAAACATAGTCGACGACTTTGTTTTTTCTAAAACACTTGATAATTTAATTTAAAATACAATTGCATGATAATTTGTAATTATTGTCACTAGCGAGAAGCAAACTTGGTTGCAATTGTTGTAAATTATGATCATTGTTATTCTAGCTGGGTATCTGTTTATAAAAATGCACTACGAAAATGGACTAAAGTTGTCGTAAACAACAGATCTGAAAAGCTTCACGGTCGATTTGTACATTATGCAGTAAGATTTTTCTTTTGTATATAAATATAAATGTGTAATAGTTTATGTTAGTAAATTAAATAAATAGTAAGAGAAAACGTTAAAATAAATGAAATTCGAAGTCAGAGCCAAAAACACAAAAACAGTTACCTAAGTATATTCTAATTATGTAAATACTTTTTGTTGCTGTGAGTAACAAGCTAAACATAAATTATGATATGATATGGTCTGTCCTAATGAATGTCTGTATAAAAACACACGTCGCTTGCAAGGTAGAGCAAATTTAGTCGAGACCTAGCTTTAGTCTTAATAGTGTTTTAAGTAGCTGAGAGTCCGTTGACCGTAGCCAAGTCAGATCTACGGTCTTGCTGTTATCGACCGGAAGCGACTCGACGGAAATGCGCAATCTCGACCAATTGGATCGAGGAGTCACGCCGCGCGCGCATGTCGAGCCAAGCTTTCCTAACACTTATATATAGGTATATAAAAATGTACTCACTTTTCTACACAGGTTCAATCATCATAAACATTTTCGTAGACAAAAAGTTGACTTCGAAATAATTAGCGTTGAAAGTTCTGTCGTATAAGCTGTTATCTATTTTATTGGATCTTATTTTTAAAATTTATATAAACAAAAAATATAATTTAATTTACGTAACGAATAAATTGATGATAATGACTAAAATGACTGTTGCGCTTGCGCTTACGAAATCGGTGCCAGCTTATGTCAAATGATTAAAGGCAGTACCGATGTTTGTCTAGACTAAAGGTGTACTTACTATATAGTCTGGACTGTAGGTCGGTGTTGTGTGTTGCTGAACTCACGACATGGATTTTAGTTATTTATTTCTATTTAATAAGAAAAAAAATATATAGAAAATACTACAAACGTATACTTAGTTAGGTTTAAGGTAAAGGCGTAGTAATAAATAACTCTACGTCAACTAGTTGTATATTTATTTCTATTAAGACTTGTAGTAATAGTCTAATAGAGAGTAGAGTATTAACAGAAATAAAAATTGGCGTATATCTTCTTTAGTTTTAAATAATTATGTTATAGTTTTCGACTTTAAGATATTTGTCTACGTTTTGAAACTAAACCATTTGAAAAGAGGAAGCTTCAACTGAAATCTATAATACAATCAACTGGGTAGATTGTATACCTTAATGTTGATAAAAAATATAAGACATTATTATATATAGTTATTTGTTTGGATATTTGTATAAATCACATTTCTTTCACGGCCATGGTTCAACAGCATTGAACTTTATTTATTAACATCATTTAATGCACAATTACAACCACTATTTGCAAAAAAAATCTTAATCTTTTGCAAATAAAGACATATAGAAAAAAACTTAATAAAATCTTTATTGCTATGTGCTATTTATACGTGCTATACTCTACGATTGTAATGTCCCCGTTATGGACGAAAGCCTGTTTTTGAAATTAGTGATCATCTTATTCTGTTCCGCTGTCAAACAGAGGATTGGAGAATATCAATGTTACAGAATATCTTTTTAGATTACAAAATGTGACCATGAGAATCTAAATCTAACCCAAATGTAACTAGGAGATACATTTGTAAACATAATTCAATGTTTTATTTTTTAAAGAAATTTAGAAATTACTCAAGACTAGAGTCGTCGATGTTGTGGTTGGGATATTCGTGATAAGAGTTTGATTAATTTTTTAATACAAGCATAGTTCCGAAACAGATTATTTTAAAGATCTTTTTTACACTGTATAGGAATAAATACACTGCAAAGAACACAAAACTAACAACACACCAAAACAAAGGTTTACAGCGAAAGTTAAATTTACCGGTTAGTTTAAAAAAAATACAATGTAATAAAACAATATTAGAGTATTAATTCCACTATAACATTGTGTATATTTTTATAACACTTCGGTAATTATATAAAGTTATCAGTATTCATAACAAGGAAGTTGCACATATTTTTTGTTTCTCAATATTTCATTGTTTTTTCTTTCATTTTTTCGCAAAAAAATGAATAAAAACTATCAGTTTCCGCTACAAAAAGTTAATTTTAATACTAAATTGAATGCTAACTCTTTTCCATTCGTCAATTTTAAATACATCCATGTTATCTTAAATAGATATATGAATGGCTGACCTGGCGAACATCGTACCGCCTTATTTTTTTCGTTAATATAACAATAATATATATCGAATTAAAATATAGCCTATATTTGAAGTTGTACAACGTTACATATCTGTGCAAAATTGCATTAAAATCGGTGAAATTGTTTCGGAAATTAGCCCATACAAACATCGTGACCTGAGGTTTTTATATGTATACAGATTAGATACGATTGAAATCACTTTTACGCTTACGTACATATTACATAGGTATATTAATTTCGAATGTCTTTTTGTTTTATTCATATGACATTGACCTCTGAAGCGGTCACTGAAGACATCTTGTAACTTACAAAATTATTCAAGTAGCAAACTCATTTGCATATTGATGTAAAATAAGAATGCAAATAACGCCAACTATAATGATATAAAAAAGATGTAATATAAAGTTGTTAGAGAACGCGCATCAAATAAACATATGACTTAAAAAGTAAAATAAAATATACGCGACTTTGCAGCGCCTAGTAGTGTTGAAAAAAAAAAAGAAATTGTCTACATAAGTAAGCCAGTTTTTTAAAAAGAAAAATGGTATATGTTGATACGCCTATTTTGATGTTAAATTTTAAAATCGTCATACGCATACTAACCGTTCCATCGTAGTTGCTCGCATACTCGCTCACACGCAGCTGTCATTAATACTGCAATAACTTTTGACTATAAGCAGATTTAAATAAAATATAGATTAAAAGTTAAATATTTAAATTTATATATATTTGTTGAGGGCCCCATATTTTGGCAATGTTTCAATCACCAGGATCACGGGGAGACTCTACAAAACAATAAACGTGGTAAGCACCCAAACAAAATTAAATTTGTGTCAAAATTTGTGTAAATATATTTTGAATCGAAAGTATCCGTCACTGTACCTTTTAACCAATAGCAATAAAAGTCAACGTTTAATGTATTAACGTTAATAACATTTAAAGACAACCATTTTTTTTCCTATTAAAACAGTATACAAACTAAAGCTGTATCTATGTTAATACATTCACATACTTCGTTGCAGCTATCATTAAATAAAAAAAGAAAGACGAAACTTTATTACAGAGCTACTATAATATACCTATTTAATAGTAATATAATCGATGTGACTTATGCGAGTGATCATTATAAGGTCATTTTTTCCTTTTAAACATGATGTTCGTTATAACAAAAGCATACACTTGTCAAGCAAGCCTAGACCAATGTTCTGCGTGACCTTCACCCAACGACCGTCAATAAAAAGCTGTCGACGTCCTCCGAATAATGAGCACAAGCGAGACGACGAATGAGTAAAAATAACATGTCCGGAAAGTCCAGAGCCATCTCGATTTCGGAATAACACTTGTATAACCGGTCGCACTGGACATGACCAAATATAAACACGTTTCCTTCCTCGTACCGAACAGACTATATACGCTCCAAAGTCTACATTTTAAATAGGTTATAAAAATGAGTATAACACAGTGTTATGTACATTTAATATCAATCTCTACGGTTACATTTTTTAATTACGATATTAAAAACCTTAGCTACGGATACGTTTCCTGTTCCACCTTTCCAAATCCTGTTATGATTTAGTTTAACACTTTTGCAGTAACGATTTTAAATAGTAGGTAGTTTGTTAATTACATATAATATTGTTTGTTATGTAGATTGTACCGATATATTAATAACAATTTTTCCTCTAGTAAGCTCTTCCTTTTAAATATTAAGATAGTCAAAGATAAAAATACTGTTTATAAAAATGTTATTACTTAAAATGTCGATCAAGAAATATTTTTTCTTTAGTATTAGTTATTCAGATTTTTTTTTTAATTGTTGGAAAAATTTCATTACGTAGGTACTTACTTATAAACGCAAGGACATGCAAAAGGCAGTTGAATATATTTACATGTTTTTTTAGTCTCTACATATATATATTCTTTACCGCAGTTTAAAAACATAAGTATAAATCATGACTGTTTGTAAATGTTTTAAGAAAGAAAATTAACTTTTTTTGTGAATGAATCCATTACCTGTTGTCTTAAAAAGGTTTTTTAATATAATAATTTAAACAATACATTTATAAGTAATACTGAAAAAAAGTTTTGTGTATGTTTGTTTATTGAACTTCGGTAAACAGGAGGCGGATGATGTGTATAATAAACATGCAAAACCGATCAGATTTATCGATTCACAAACGGCAATATGGCGTCTGTTTTATCTACTACCCACCTTCCTGGCGCCGCACTTCCGCCGGAAACGGGCGTCGTCTCCGGTCTAACCCTTACCACGTTTCCGGTTTCCGTTTTCTTTGAAATCCGATTTTCCTACTGCTACATCGTTTTCAGCTTGTTTGAGTTACCCAACTGAAAGGCTTATTAACTTATCTCAAGGTTTCACTGATAAACTTAAGGAGTAAAGGCAGTAACAATTTGTTTTTATGTATGATAAGCAGGGTAGTTTAAATTATATTTGTCCTAAATACGTTTGTATTTAACTTTTGTTGAAACAATTCCGTTTTGTTACTCATTTGTGGATAGAAATTATTTAATAATTAAAAACAATATAAAAGGTTTTCTTAGGCTTTCGCAAAGTCTGCTAAATTAGTATTTGCGTCTTAAAACCTATTCTATTTGCAGGTAGGTAACCTACAATAGATATTTAAGCAAGTTCGTTTTAATAACTCTAAAGACCTGTTTGATGAATTTCCAAACTTTTCATCTTGTGCTGCCAGAAATAATAACTCATTAATTACTCTTTTAAGGTTGTCCGCATAGCTAGTGACAGCATTTTTTGGTTGATCTTTTTTCCATTTATTTATAATTTTTAGTGGAAAAAATAATATAACCACCCCGTCTCTTTCCGTGAGTGTCTTAAAAGGCGACTAAGGGATAACACAGTTTCACTACCACCTTGGAACTTAAAAAGCCGACCGATGGCAGGATAACCAGCCAACTGCTAGCTAGCTTTGAAATACACAAATTGAAGACAAGCAGCAGCGTCTTCGGTGCGACAAAACCAGCCAACAACACATGAGTTCACGCTCTTTTTGGCGCGAACTTGTTGAGCCCTAAGTCCAGCAGTGGACTGCGATATGCTGAAGTGATGACGATGATAAATAATGTTTATCATAATTTTTCACACAACTAATACATCTGCTTACGGCTTACGGCGCTCTCGTGCTCGACTTGTACTGGCCATGGTTCTTTTGGCCCTAGGGTAAATACGTCCATGGCTAGTTGAGGGTCTTCTCAGTGTTGGATTTTTTTTCCACATTTAGAAAACCCAATGGCTTCTGGTGCTGCAGGCTCTGTGTCCTGCCCATTGTCATTTCTCCAATTACCTCTGTATCGCATCTCTCGTGCTCTGAATCGCATCTGCATTTTCATTATTGATAATTTTATTAGAGCATTAAAAAAATAAACCTTTATTTGTAATATACATCCATAAACATACATAGGTCACTTGACTACTAATACTATACTGTACTAGTACATAATACTAAGTTATTTGGAATATATAGTAATAATATAATGTAGTAATATCGAAATAGAAACAGAAATATCATATTTTTTGAAATTCCAAACGAACATAAGTTTTAGCTTTTCAGCTAAAAGAAAAGCGGAAAAGAAAATAGCAGCGGAAGTCTAAGTGAACTTCACAACACTTAAGATTTTTATAAAATTCATACAAAACAAGTTACATAATATGACAGAGCATCTCAGCTTTTAATTTATAGCATAAAGGTTGCAACAAGCAAACGGTTCTCTTTGTGGTAAACGGGCGCAGATGACTATGGACAACTGCCACCAGCAACATGGTGCAGAAGCATTACAAGCGTGTTACCGACTCTACCTTCGACCTTCCCCAGGAGCCAGAGAAGGAGGTGTTTTCTTCTCTACATTGACAAAAAAAACGTAGCTCAAGGGTTCCTTGTCCTGGTAAGAGACTGGATAATAAGAATTTATGATCTATGTTGATGCCATCTGTCTTTCTGACTTGAAATTCTCATACAGGTATATATTTTTTAGTTTATTTTTCTAAAATATCTCGTTGCATCATCATCATCACTTCAGCCTATAGGGAGTCCTCTGCTGGATACAGGCCTCCACAACTTCGCGCCAAAAATGCCTTGAACCTATGTGTGTTGCCTATAGTCACCACGCTGAGCAGACGGGTTGCTGGCCGATATCTCGTTGATTTAATTTTGATTCTAATTGTCTCAATAATCCTAATATATTGTTTTAATAATGCTTGTATTGAGTCAATAAATAATTTGAAAGTATATTCAAAGCGTAGAAGCTGTTAATTTTTGTTCTAATTCACTAAAATGATGGCGCACGGCGCTTTAAATAGTAGCATTATTAAAATAGACGTAGGATTGTTTTTAAATATTTTCGTTATTTATTAAAGCCTAACATTGATCACCTCAATTAAGTTTGGGAAATAAATTGCATCTTTACACTATGTAGCTGAAACCCGATACAATGGTCGGTCATTTATTTAACTTTAGTTGAACAGTGAAACTCACCGATGTAAAATGAAATATAACAACAATTCATGATTCTTTCAGAAGTAACGAAATAATACGGAAACTGTAAAATATGTATCTCTAGTGTGATATATCACTAGTATTTTGAAATCACTAGTATTTTGTCGTTTCCCGGCTCTTAATTTGAATTATAATATATAAGTTCAGGAAGTTACCTGCTACAAAAGATATGTTAGTCTGTCGAAAATAATACGGATACGGAACTAATTTTTTTACGGCATCCGCTGGTACGGATACGAATATCCGACGTAATACTAAAAATAACAGTCTATAATAATTAATAATATAAGGATTGTTTTGTCTTCGCAACATGGCCATAGATGCTCAAATGGCTTCCGATTCACTTTCGCAGGAATACTCACATACTCTCGTTACTATATTGTGTACTTTTTCATTACGATACACCTCTTTACCTCAAAGAGCGCTTCAAGTATCTTTGTAGTACACACGCACGAACTCACCCTTAAACCCGGGTCTACTTTGATACTGGAAACTCCAGTTCATGCTACTTCTTTTTATTCTAACTCCTTTTTAGTTAAACCTGTTCAACTTTGGAACGTTCTACCTCCTCCAATAAAACAAGCTCAATCCCTGTCTTGCTTCAAAAAATACCTCAAGTCACACTATCTGTCACTTGATACGTCATAATTGTTTTTAAATAATGTATTCTATGTATTTAATTACATTATATTTAAATGCTTATGTTTATATATATATATATATATATATATATATATATATATATATATATGTGGGTGTGTGTGTGTATGTATGTATTATGTTGTATATGTATGTCTAATGTAATGTTATTTAATCATAATGATTTCTACTTGCTAATTGAAATCTTCTTAACTGACACTATTCGTTACTTTTTTTATACACTTCTCTACCGCTTTCACTAGACCATGTCCTATATGCCCAAAGGTTGTCTGGAAGAGATCGCTCTTCTAGCGATACGACCGCCTTTGTAGGTACACGGTTCCTTATTTGAAATATGTTATTGTTTTGATTTTTGTTCTGTACAAAAAAGAGTATAAATAAATATATAAATTAGTATGAGAAAATAGTCAAGTATTTACGCATTATTTGATATAATTCGAAAAGTACTTGTTAGATCGCTATTAAATTTAAATGGAACCACATAACACGCACCACCTTTCGTTTGAAAAAAATCATCATCGAAAACTTTTCTTCAAATCAAATGTTCTGAGGTAACATACATAAAAAACATACAATCGAATTGAGAACTTCCTCCTTTTTGGGAAGTCTGTTAAAACCTACTAATCACAATAATATTTAACAATATACATATATGTATAGATTGATTGGTCGAGTTGAGCTAAAAAACTAGTCGTTGTAACAGCCGTCGAATTTTTCTTTTATTTTGAAAGCAAACTTAAATGTCCACCCGATAAGGAGAGCCTTTTACAAAAATTCAGAAATTCCTTTGATTAATTTTAGGGATGGTAATATAAAGTTTGACTTGAGTAATGAAACACAAATTTGGATATTATATGGTTTTAAAACAAATCATGAAATTCTATAAGTCAATATCAATCGTTTTATAAAAATGTACATGATAATTTAATATTTTATAGACGACATCTTGGTTTTTTCAACAATCTCCAGTTTGTTGCAAAGTCTCGTAGAGTCTAAAGTATATAGCGGTATGTCGCAGTGCTTCCTGCATTACTACAACCTGTAAATTTACTCTAGATTTTTTTATTAAATTAATAAGAGAGTTTCCTGAATAGTATTCTTACATTTTATATATCTACGTTATAAACCTTTTTAATTAAATATTTACCATAGATCCATAGATGTGTCATATAATAGGTATCTACTCTACCCTCCACTGATCCACGCCGTCTCGGTACGTCAAACACTTGTACTATTTCTATTACGTCACGTTTATTTCAAGTGCAATAAAATAAAATTTTGTTAAAGATAACTCAAAACAAAACTGCACAAACTATTCCTAGTAGTTACCTCACAGATTTACTATTCTTCTATTATCATACATCAAAGTTTTGAAAGTAAGTAAACCGACTGTTGTAAGAGCTCATCAGTTACCAATGCTTCCTGTATTGCCGCACGCTCCGCCCAATTTCTTCAACTACCGACACTTCCTATATAAAATTTATATTATAAACCTTCTCCCACCTACGTAAGTTTGCAAAATCTCGTGGCAACACATCCAAAGCAAGTAAATTTCTTGAATATTACGTATATATTCTGGGGATATCGTATACGTTTAACTTCTATTTTTGGAGTGCTATAACAACAATAGAGGACGAAGTTTCATCAACAATTATTTATCTTTGCGACCCAGTTCACGACTTATTATACAGCGTATGAAACGGATTGGGTCAGCGGCGCCTGAGCGCCTACGCAACTTATGTCATACACACACGTAACGTACGTGCCGTGTGAGCCCTCTCAATAGCTGGCAATACTGCTAACGTGTAATTACTTAACACGGTAGGGCTTCGTTTCAATTGATTACATGTGAAAAGTAACATGCAATACAGTGATGCTTAGATATACACAGTAAATTGTTATTGTTTTGGTATCTTTTATTAAGATACGTCTAGCGGTAGTTTAAGTAGGCATATGATTTATTCAAAAATAAACGTAATTTCAATTTATTATTTTTATACGCTTTTTAATCATTTATCTTTATTTTTTAAATTAATTGGCACCTTTGTTACCTTCAAATAATTTATTTTACACATGAATTAATTCTTTATATTTTGTTTATGACGATCGCTTTGCCATTATAGTACAAAAAAAAATACTCTTAATGGTACGTTTGTTAACTTGATTGGACATGAATGTCATTTTTCATGTCCTGCCGGCGAGCAGACACAGGTGCTCGCAGCCTATTTATACACAGACATCAGTATGCAGGCGCGCTGCCAATTACAGTGGAGACCTACTTTCTTACCTTCGAACTTTTACTTCCTGCGGGCCAGGCAAGGCGGCCGGTCGCACCACGCAACGAATTACGAAAGTGGCGCGAAATGCTCGGCGGCCGACATTCGCAGGCTTGCGCCACCTTCAGGAAGTGCTGAGTGCCGTTGCAGAAGGGTTACGTAGCCGCTGCCTGCGCTCCCGCCTTCGCCTCTCCACTACCTGATGGAAACTTGTACTCGGAACTACATCCCTACTTTTTAACACTCAGTCAGTCAACGTTGTGTAAAATCGTACAATTTAATCCTACATAAGGCAAATTATTACTGTAGTTTTAAGTTGTCCTGGTTGAATTTTGTCTGTAAATATGTTAATTATAAATAACATTGGACAATTAAAATCAAAATAAACTAATTAACATTTACAGTTATAGAACCGAATTGTATAATTATGCAACTACCCTGCATTCGTTCTTTACATTCAGAAATATTGCACATTTGTTAAGCCTTATCGGAAGTCTTGATTACCTAAGACTAGATTTACAAGCAACCAAAGTATTACGAAATCCTTAGCGATTAACATATATAGAAATACTTCGTTTCAAAAACAATAGTATTAAGTAGTCACTAATTATTATATGAGAAATATTTTACTACAGTCATACATTTTAGAGAAACATAGGTAGTTGCAAGAAACAAAACGCAACCGTTACACAAGCGCTGCCACTGCGCACAGTTCACAAAATCGGGAGAATCGTGCAAAAAAGGTTCTAGGGCGAGAAAATTCACATCGATGTGTTCCGTTAATCGAGTTCATTCGTTGTAGAGTATATAACCTCATCTTCTAACACGTAATATGCGCAACGGTGCGCACCCGATCTCGCACGACCGGTCCCAAATGTAGGTCATCTCTTTTTGTTTCACCACATATTCCGCAATTAGAAAGAGAGGGTGAGGTTACTTGCACAGTTCACATAGACATTGCGTTCAGTATTATGCTACATGTAAATTATTTTATTGATTGCACAAAACGATTGCAATTAATTGGGATTTTATAATTAATTCTAATAAGGTGTTACGACTTTCGCGCATTTGCTAATACATATATTCGTTTAAAATATAATAAGTTTATCGCAGGTACTCTACTTGAATATAAAGAACAACATTATCATAAATAACTTTTAATACCGGAAACAAAATTATTAAATAATATTTACACAAACCATATTTTATCAATTGTTTACATTTTAATTGATTCCTTATAACTTTTTTAAAGATTTTTGACTATTGACATAATTCTTTAAAAAAACATGTAGGTATATTATGTATGTTGTGAAACCCATTAGATGTTATTAATAAGAATATACTTTATATAATTTTAATAGTAATAAATAAAGAGTATATCATCTTTAGATAATACTTAAGTTTCAAATAACATTGTAACTTTAGCACGTAGTCGTAGGGACGGTTAAATACGTCGATAGAACATTCAATAGCAAGATCAGACGGGCGAATCTCGCGAGTCGCCAAGATGGCGGCACGCGGAAGTGTGTGCGACTTCCGCGTCGCCCTGCGCCTGCGCTCGTGCACACGGATCGTGACTACTATATGCATTAATAACTAACTCTTAGAGCCTGTTTCACAGGTTGTGGATAACGCTATTTTACGGATGATTATCATCATGGATATTGTATCCAATAGATAAAAGTTTTTGTTATATTTTTTTTGCCATCGAATTCCACTTTAAATTCACTGTATTAGGTCAGTAGGTGTAACAGGTCCTAATGGCATATTCAAGTCTAATAACAGGCCCTCACACATTATATAACCTACCATACGACAACTCAAAAACGTCACATAAATACCTACCGCAAACATCACTTACGCTCAACTATCTGGTCGTTTTTTTAACCCTTAAGAATAATTTATTAGTGTAGGTAACATTTAAATCTTAAATTAATTTTTATTCCTTTTAGTTCAATTGCGTTTTCAGGTATATTTTAACATTTATCAAAAGTCGCATCATAAATTGCAAAAATAGAGTTAAGTATTCAGTAAAAAGTAAATCTGCGTATAATAACATGTCCTGGTCGACTACCTGACCCATCATCGCCGTGCTTAAACTATTGAAGCTAAAACATAAAATCGAGCAAATGCTATGTTTTCTTTTTTGACACAATATATTATAGATTCTTTATTGCACTTTAAAATCAATATATTTAGTTTATAAAATTGTTGGCAAGGGCGATATATTATATGTACCTACATGAAAAAAATTATTGGAAAGGGATAAAATATTAAATTTGTATCATCATTTCAGCCTAAGACAGTCCACTGCTAGACACAGGCCTCCACAAGTTTGCGTCAAAAATAGCGTGAACTCATGTGTGTTGTCCATAGTCACCACGCTGGGCACGCGGCTTGGTGACCGCAGGGCTGGCTTTGTCGCACCGAAGTCGCCGCTGCCCGTCTTCGGCCTGTGTATTTCAAAGCCAGCTGTTGAATGGTTATCCCGCCATCGGTCGGCTTTTTAAGTTTCAAGGTGGTAGTGGAACTGTATTATTCCTTAGTCGCCTCTTACGACACCCACGGGAAGAGAGGGGGTGGCTATATTCTTACTGCCGTAACTACACAACAAATTAAATTTGTATGAAAATCAGTTATTTTTAGGAACTAAAGAGAACGAAAAAAATATTTTTAATACGAGGGTTTTGCCATTTCTGAAGCTAGAATTGAAAAAGTTTGTACTTAAGATTTAAATTACATAGTAATATTGGATAGAATAAAACCGTGAAAAATGAGGCATATAAGTTTTGCTTAGGTGCTGTATCGTTTTATGCGACCTGATATGAAAATGTTAGTATTTGATTGAAAAATAATAAGCGTATTTTTGTGTATTTTTATGTTTTACTCATGACGTGATGAAGTAAATTACAATACACATTTTTATAATTGTGGTTATTCCAAATGTATAAATGGTCTACTTCTTGAGGAGCAAAATTAGTTCTTACATAATTTATAACTGGTTTCTGAAAATTGTCTGGAAATATGTATAAGTAGGTATATCTTTTAGGGTGATATAAAATATTTAGACTAGTAAGTTTAAGTCGTTCAACGTAAGAAATAGCATAAATGTATCGAAAATATTTGAAGACGTAACAGTTTGCATATGTCTGAATCCCGCTCGCTAAATCGGTTAATAGTGCTTTCAAGACTGGAAATTACTTAAAATAATGCGGGCAACATCCTTATTATGCTTCGTGAGTGGTACAATACGTGAGCTGTACAGGAATAAGTCTTACAGGGAGCTGGGCACTACAGAACTTTGCTATGGCAACTTATATGTATGTACTCGTATGTTAACGAGATATCAACAGGCTATTTATTACAAATTCAAATTTTCATGCAGTTATAAATACAGATGTAGTTAATTGCTTACTCTGACCATAGACGTAGCAACTAACAAAAATATTTAATAATTTATCGACAAAAATAAATTAAAATTGCCATTCTACGTCAGTCACCTTGACCGAAATTTTGATCAAAGTGATTTATAAATTGACGCACTGAGGATATGACTCTGTATACATCACCTTAATAGCGCCAAGTGACGATTGCTCAGATAGGTTTAAAGTTATTTATTACGCTGCATGGACTAAAATTGGCACAGAACTGAAATAGCTACGTAAGACTGATTTCCTCTTCGTTAAGGCCTCTTGTGTATTACACGCATTTAAATAAATGTGACAATATTACATATATACAAATCATATAAAGATATCGCTTTATGACTACAGAATTATGTTAATTTTATTTATATACCTACTCATTAACCCGGCTAGTCATAACAATGTAGATAAATATATATTAAAATATTTTTTGTGATTCATACATAATTATAGACAAATTTTATGATTGTATAGATGATGTAAATATGCGTTGGACTTTGCGAATATTAATAAACGAACGGTTGGAAGCTAAACCTAATATTACCATAATTTTAATAATACAAAAGACCATAAAAGCAAATCAAACTGACTTTTATTAACGTCTCTCACACTCTTGTGGTCAGCACACAGGCGCTAGGAATGTGTTTGATACGTTTTTGTGATATAGGTACATACAGCGTGTGCGTAAGACCAGACGGGCGACAGACAAGGATGGCATAGAACTTTTAACAGTTATTTTAATTCTGTAAAGTCTTATTTTTTAAGAAAGTTACAACTAAACGGTAAATATTTGGTAAACATTCATATTAACATTATTATAGTGATATATTATTCTAATAATTTAAAGCAATCGACTGTGTTACCTTGTCTTAAACTGTCTGTAAATAGTTACATTTTCTGAAATTTTCCAATTTTATAAAATAACCTTCAAAGTATTAGAAAACGTTAGAAATAAATTCGGCTAGAAATGATCCAGTCTTAGTAGAATTTTGCGCTTAGCTAAACTTTTCGCGAATTATTTTTATTTATATAGATTAAAAACTGATTTCGCTGTATTTTGTTTGTAAGTAGGTTACAGACTCAATGTTTTACAACCCTAGCGCCGGCGGTTTGCGACGCGCCCGGACATTCCGTCCACAATTACTGACAATTGTACCAATTGAACACACCGCCACCCTTCCGCTTTCGAACTATCGTCATCATCCACTAACATCTGTCGTTCAACAACGAACTCATGCAATAACTATTGTCATGTTCGCTTCATTTCTTTGATTAAGCATTTAATTAGCTTCGTTACGTAAACGTTAAAAATACCAGCGCTCACAATAGTTCATTATAGTACTAGTAGTTTAATTGATTTTAAAAAACGTTATCTTTACTGACATTTTTAGTCTCATTCTCTTATTGACCATTTTTCAGTATCGTCATTACCATCGCTACTTGATCGAAATTATAGGTATATAGATAGATATTTTTTTACGAGATTTTATTTTTATTATTGGTTTTACAGCAACAAAATTGTAACAAAATATTTCTATTGCGTATTAAATATGAATAAAAGATGTAAACACGAGAACAACCGAAATAGGTAGAATTACTGGTACTTTCCATCACAAATTAACCTCATCTAGCTCTCGCACACAAGTAAAACTTGATTTCTTTTCGCAATTGAAGCAATTGCTCGCGGTCACCGCCTCGTCACCCTTCCGCTTAGGACAATGTCAGCTCCCATAATTCCTTCAAATGACTGATTACTTCATTACTTTGAATTCATGAACGATTTCAGTAATTTTTAATAGGTTTTATTGTATAACCTCTTGTTTTTTTCTAAAGAAAATGAAAATTGTAATTGATAAAGAAAGGGGGTAATATCTTTTTTTATTACGAAATTTTCATCTAAACAGACATTTATGATATTTTTGTGGGTTTCTTTCATATTAATTATTAGTCGGTCGAGCCATTCCCAGGATTTCTTATATACACGCTCTAATTTACTTTAATATTAGTGTACTTATATCAAGGTATGGAGAAGAATATATTTTTTGATGAACTATGTGTATTTGCTTCAAACATAGGTAAGTCAGTCAGTTCAGCCTATTGCAGTGCACTGCTGGACATAGGCCTCCTCAAGTTCGCGCAAGACATCCCGGTTTTCCGCAATACTCATTCAGCCTACACCGGCAATCTTACCTAAAAAAAAAGAAAAGGAAAAGCGATCTTCGTTATATACCTGATACGGTCGTTAATATTTTTATGTAACACTAAAAGAGAGTACCTAACAATTGGCGATAAACTCTTAATTTTAATATACGCTATGTAGATAATAGATTTTTACTATAATGACTTAAGTACCTACAAGTATACAAATATTCTACACGTGTAATGAAATTATTATCGTTTACGTGATTATAAACGGCTTTACTATGATGTATATACGATAATGTGCAAAATACAACTCAAGATTGAGGAAGAATTTTATTAGAAAATATATATTATATATATTTATATAAATATCACTTAACACACTAATTACAAAAAGGAAATATTTTTGTTGGTCAATTTACTAGTAGGTATAAGTAGTTTACTTTTTTAAACTAAATTATTTTATATCTTATCTATGTAAGATTATTAATAACATTTATCTATTTAAATAGTTCATTTACAAGTGGGTTCTTTTGATAAATCTTCATAAGATATTCTTGTCAAAAAGCTTAAGTATTGCAAGTGAAGTAAAATGTTTATCGGACGATTTATCAAAACATTCGATTACATTAGATGGCTAACGTCAAGGTCTTTAACTTGTCGCCAATAAAATTATATTTAGCGATATTTTTTTTTTCAATACGTTCTTTATTCTTGTAAATAAAAAACCGTTATATTTGAGAGGTAGATATCTATAGATTAATAATTATTTATGTATGTTTAACTTTACGTAAATATAGAATTTTATTTATTTCATCAATATACAATTATAACATCATAACAGTTTAAATTAATGGGATACTTGATTCCCCTTAATTAATGTTATAAATATTGGGAATCCTAAATTGCCCTCTGAGCAACTTTCGTAATGTTGGACAGACTATCCGAAAATAAATCAAAAGGTATTGAAATTTCATTTAACCGCCGCAAAGCTTATGAATGCCAATACTTGAGCAAATTAAACTTAGCTGATGGTACCAAGAATGCGACCGGTTGACGCCACGCGCCCAAGTTCGCGCATTTGGTACAGAACAATTAACTAAATAAGTATACCTATCTGGGTGATGTATCCAGCCGCGTAACACGAATTAAATAAGAGCAACTTTTCTCTGCACTGCAGCCTGTTATATCCGACCATACACATAACGAAGTTAAGGTTCTGTTTAAATTCGATTTAAGGTATTATAATACCTTATATATAGGTTTATAAAACTTTATTAATGTTTCATATTCAAAATTTCTATCACAAATTCCTAACTTATTTTATAAATTAAAGTTTAAGACTTTCTTTCTATAAAAAAAGAACCAAAACTATATGATAAATTTGTAACTGTATTATATTACTTTAAAATAAAAGATTTCAAATAGGCTAAAATTTAAATACATATAATTGTTACCTATATAATGTATGTTTTAATTTGCTGAATGTTAACAGACAGTCAGGAGGGAAATCCCTCGGCTGAACAGAAAACCGCGATCCTGGTACAATTCTACAGTTTAACATTAATCACATAATTCGATAAAATTTTATTATATTATATAATGATAATTATATAATTGTCCACACATAATATAATTCGCAAATAAGACTTTTCTAAAAGGCAATGAGGAAATATGATAATTCCTATGTCGCTGTGTTTAAATCGCAAAGTGCTGTGACGTCAAGTAGTTGCTATAGTTTCCGGGACTGCTGGCGCGTACACTGATAACGCTTATCATCGCTGACAGCGGCCTGGATGATCGACACATCGTCCTGTTTGTGGAAGTGCACATTATCAATTTTATTATTAAATACAATATGTGTAATTTGTTCAACACAAGGCGTTATATATTCATGTAGTTCTCTTCAATTGTGTATAGCGTCTATATTGTAACTTATTCAAAAAAAGCACTTCTAATATGAAAATAAGATTTATAAAAATTTACTTTATACGATTATTTATACTATTAAGATTACGGTAAAAAATATTTGACCTTATGCGATTGTTGATCTAGGGCACTGCTAATTTATTATACTTATTAACGCCTTATGACTTCTTCTCTATCTTGTTACATTTATAATCAAAATATTTACGAGTGTTATATTTATTATTGTGACTTTTGCTTATTTTGTTAGAGCATAATAGCAGACAATATTATGTATTTACGTGGAGTTCAATAGTCTAATAATGTATATTTATTACGACCGTGTTTACATTGTTGGTAATCGGCGAGATAAGAAAAATTATGAAATTCTCTAGATGATAAAAGCGATTTCTTATAACGAATTTTTCGTATCGAGGGTACCTACACTCAAAATTAAACACTGATGAGTGAACACATAAATTCCAAAAACTTTATAAAGAGTTGTGTACTTATGTACGCACGTATAAGAAGTTATCTTTCGTTGGCTAGCTAGTTTCACGGTGCTAATCATTTCATCGTTGACTAGCTAATTTCAGGGTGTCGGTTTTTTGTGACGGTGTGCACGCGTATCGTAAAAATTTACTCTCTAAAAGAAGTGCCTATAACTTCAAAAACTTAATAAGGTACACACGCTACCTACATGTTATAAGGAGTATTAACTTCGTTTAATTTTTACATTTAATTATTACAATCATAATTCAACGGTTCGTTTTTTAAATTTATAGTGACACGGAAATTCGCCATAAAATTTTTTGGCCCCATTATGACATAATTAATTTAGATAGATCAGCTATAATCTGTCCAAACAAAGCCATTATGAATTTATAGATGAACCTACGATCCCACGGTTAGGTTTAAAATCGATTTATGTGCAAAAAAATACTTTTATTTAAAAATATTACTGTAAGTAAAAAACGTAAATAGTTTATATTTCCAACTAAATAATTTCTTACGTAAATCGTCAAAGATCATTGAAACTAATATATTATCAGCATTCGTAATTACGATCTCAGTGTCTTTTAGCGCAGAAATCCCACTATTTTGCTCTCATCGTCAGGGAGAAAGAGAAGCAGCAACAGTAGCATCGCGTGCGGCTGTCGACGCCCCTGATTTCTATATTCTAAGCGCGTGACCAATTACACTGGAACAAAATTAAATCAATAAGTAATATATTTGTTTTTAAGATATAATACATAGTCTGTTTTAATGACGATTTCCGAATACGTATTCAGGATATTGATTAAAATAATCAACACTAATTTTATCGCTACATTTTTTGCAAACACCACTTGTTTATATAGATCCGTAGATATGTATTAAGAGCCATTTCACAATTTTACGCTCTGCAAGTTTAGGTAAATTTGGTCGCATCGCGCGAGTCGTACGAGCCGCGCGATCTTTGTGCTAGTACGTATAGTGTGACAACCAAAAGACCATCGTGATCATTTTCTGATGTATAATAAAAATTATAACTATGGTATAAAATGTTTTTTACATAATTAATTTGTTAAAAATTTCAAGTATGTTATATAACAACAGTCAATAAATTTAAAATAAAATTAAAATAATCAATTTTATGAAACATTTTTTTTAAATTGATTTAGTTTTTTCAGTTTACGAATGAATCTAATATTTACGATATGAATAAAAAAGCATTTAATGACATCGACACCGACAAACATATTAATTAACAAATAACAAGACAAACAGATTGAAATGCCTATTTGTATTGATAGTGTGAGAAAAGAAAATTAAATTATACATTTGTTTACAGAAATTATCATTATATTATTTTACAGTCATTTTCGTAATATGTTTATTTTATTTATATTTTATTATGAAAGTATCAAATGCGTTTTATCCGCTATAACAACAGGCGCTTGGCGCGTGTGAGCGAAAGAGACGGCTGCGCAGAATTTGGCATAGACCTTACCTCTAAGAACGCTAGCGCTCGACTGATTTACCGGGCTTGATGCGTGGCAATATATACTATCTTTTTATTATTTAATATAAAATGTATTAAAAATAATTACATCTTTTAATTTTTTTTTTTTTTTTGTATTCCTTAATGATGTAAGTTTACTTTGATGAAGATAGTTCGTTAAAATTTCTTAGTTTTCTAAGAGAAATATCGCTTTTAAAATTGTACTTATTTGGAAAATATTCGTAACTTTAAATTTTTTTTATCGTTTAATAGAGATACAAATGGAATAAAAATCTATGATAGTGGACAACAAAATTATATTCCACATATTATGATATTTTTTTAAAATGGTTTCAACGTAGAGGTTATTGAAAAGTAGGACTTCAAAGTATACATTGCGACCGTTTACCCAGGGAGGAGGCTGATGAAAAGGTTAATAATTTTATACACATAATATAAATCAAAATTCTGATCTGACTATGGACTACAACAAAGGTTGCTCTATTATATTTCAAGAATATAAATTACATTATTGCATCCAACACTGAGATTAACGACGTCAAAATATTACAATTTCGCGGATTGTTACCGATTTTTGTGAAATGGCTCTTAATGCAAAACACTGTCTTCGCTATTTGCTAGTCATTACGAACTATGTTTGAATATTTTTGTCGTTATCTTTATGAGAACTGTTGATCAATTTTATAATTAATGTTTAATACCTACATATATATATAGTTAGTACATATAATTACGAGTAAGTTAGTATATGTAGTTAAATCGTTAAGTTAATAGAAACAGATAAATTGATAGAGAGGTGTTTGCTAATCTCCGCTAATCATTCAGTATAAATGTTTTGTGTATTTATACATCTACACGTTAAGATTCTGACGTGAAACACTACTGATATTTATTTTCATTTTCATTGTTCGTTTTATCTAAAGATTACGATGAAATCCAATATGATAACTTAAATCTAAAGAATAGCGAAAGTTAAAATAATATTTTTCAATTTAAAGAAGTATAAGTAGTATAGTATTCACCCTTTTTATTATTTTGGTTTTACGCAGAAACTGTTCGATTCAGTGGGTTAGTATATATAAAGTACTCGGCCATAAATAATGCACAGCTTTGGAAAGAGACAATCGGCTAATTTTGACTTCATAGCACGATATAGTGCAAGATCTCAGACTCAGTGAAGGATTTATAAATACTATTAACATCGTCGGAACTGCAAAATCGCATTTTTTTGTTTATTTGCCAAATAACCAAGTCTCTATCATCAGCTGAAGAGAAATTTTTTATTTTATGCATATATTATTTAGTTGTGGTACTTCTGACAAATCAGTACCTATTAGTCTTAACCCGTTAAAATTGTAACAAGTGACTTTTCTCATATTTACACATTAAATACCGGCTAGTAATAATATTAAACATAAATAGGCTGTACAGCATTACTTGAATATTTCATGATCCTGCTCAAAATAAGTATATAAAAAGATACACAAAAATTGTATATACGTGTATTTTGTCCTTTAAAAAATAAGAAAGGTCTGGAGTCAAAAAATAAAATCCAGGTTTTACGTGAAATGCTGGTTTGAAGTTATGTACTCTTGTGTCTGGTTCAAGGATAGCTTGGAAAAAACTTAGAGTACTCAATAAATACTGCTTTTTTTTTCACAACAATTTACAGAAAAAAATATCGACTGGTGCCAGTACTTTTTCCTGTGTCTTTTTATTTTATACTAGCTGGTACTCACGGCTGCTCCCGCGTGGACGTTACTATTTTTTTTTCTAATATTTCCAAATTTTCATTACATAAGAACCTTTTACTAAATATTAGAAAACTTTCAAAAAGATGAATAAAATCGGCAAAGTCGTTCTCCAGTTATAGCGTGACTAAAGGAAATAGAGATTACCTAATTTTTTATATATTTACTCGTAGATTTGATAACAATGTTTATACAATTACTTAGACACAATAATATACAATTTAAACACTAGTATAATAAATAAAAAGTTATAATGATAACAATAACAAAACTTGTATAATTAAATAAAAGATCATCGTATCCGGGTAAAACAAGTTATTAGTATCAAGACCCAGTTTGTATCCTGTCTCTTAAGGAAGCTCAAGATGAGACGTAACAAATAGGTTGTAATAATCAAACGGTTGCGAAGTGCCGCTAATTGTGTGAACCATCATGTCCGGCTTGAAATCCATTCATTATGAATCGCCTCGCTGTTTTTCTCATCTCATGTTATGCAATCACAAACCAACACTAATCGAATCTGTTTAGTTATTCTTATTAATAAAAATAAGTTATATTGTTTTTTTTTTTTTCAAATACATAGTTAATGAATGAAATTACCAACAGAATTTATTTATAATTTGGGTTGTCTGGAAGAAATGGCTAAATAGCCATAAGCCGGCCTATTGTACTTCACAGTCTGTAAATGTTTTTTTTTAAATGTGTTTATTGTTTAAAATGTAGTTGTGCTGTAAAATAAAGTATGAATAAATAAATAAATAAATTTATCAGGACTTTTTAAAGACTGACTGCCAATGTAAAAATTTATTCATTCAATAATATTGACCTTAGTTAATCGTGAGCGATTTCTAACTTCAGCGTAAGAAAAACAAATAGCATACAGTCATGATAAACTAATGACGCATTTAAGTTCCGAGTATTCACATTATAATTATGTAACGAGCTATGTAATTATCTATACCCATTACATAAAAAGATGTGTCATATTTTTTAAGTAGACTGTAAGTGTGTAAACAGGGACTAAAAAGCGACTAAAAAATCTCTCTCAGTTTGTACGGAGACAAGAAAAAATATTCAGTAAATATTATATCGTTTTTAAACGTTACTAACGTTCGATACGTTAACTTCTTTCGAAAGTCGAGACCTTGGCATAGGCCTTGTGCATGGAAACAAGTGACGCGGAAGTATTCGGCATTGTTTCAGCAAATTGTTGCCGAAGCTGTGGTGGGGGAAGATACAAAACTGAGGAAACGGATGCGAACTTCATATATTTTTAAACATTACTCATGCGTCATACACGCCGTCTATTATGATCTTACAACGTTACACGTAATATGAAAATATGATATAGATTGTTATTTTCCTATCTTACAGTTCGATATTTTTTCCTTGAAGTATGACAGCATTGATTTTGGATTTTGTTTGAGATTTTTAAACTAAAACTACTTTTAACCGCAGACATTATAGCAGTATTTTAACATGGTGAAAAGTAATAGGTATTATAAATGCAAAAGTTTGTGAGGATGGATTAATGCTTGTTAGTCTCTTTCGCAAAAAGTGCTGAACTAATTGTAATGAAACTTAATACGTGTATTCTTGATATTCAGCGATATCGCAAGAGATAAGTAATAATATAAAGGTTACTTTTTATCCCAACTTATTCCCACAGGGCCGAAGACATATCGCCCAGTGGCGTAGAGTGGGTTTTAACCGTCCGGGCCCCACCGAAAATGTGCCGCTGCTATTATGTACTTAATTTCATTTGTTTTACCAAATTAATTTTACACACTCATTCCAAGCACAATTTTCATTATAAATGTATTTATAAACCGACTTCAAAAAAGGAGTCGGTTCTCAATTCTACTGTATTTTTATGTGTGTTATATTGCTACACTAATTTAGAACAACTTATACCTATCGTACATGTGTAATATAACAATTACAATACCGAAAAGAGTTGACGACAATCGCAAATAAGCGATACACGTCCAGTTCAAATAAGTTAATATTACAAAATCTATAAATAACAATTTATTGCAAAATGACTTGTTGTAACTTAGATGATCTCTATTTATTTAAAAATTCCATCCATAGAATCAACATAGCGCCCGGATTCTGCGAACACGTAATACTGTAGGTACGAAGATTCACGATTATAAATGTAAATTTTAAGCAAGTTATAGTATGTTATAAAAATATATATCGGCGCAAATGACAATAGTTCGTCCGTTGAACTAATTCAGTTTAATACTTTGATTGTTTTATAATTACTTGTAAGCTGTTGATTGACCATTACAATGTAAAATATGTGACTTTTATTAAAAATATCAAATTGAAATTCGCGTTTGACTTAATGAAATACTTATCGTGCATTTTAAAAGCTCTGAAGCTGTTCCTCCTTTGTTATATAATTTTGTTGATTTCTTACCTAAAATCATATTTACATGCTTTTATCAAAACTATGTAAAAATGACAATATCTATGTAATAATATTATGTATTTATTTTAGTGCTTTAGATACTTTGTGGGTCAATTTCATCGGTTGTTAGCCTTGGTTCTTTGACTACATAATTATCTATACTAATATTATAAAACTGAAGAGTTTGTTTGTTTGAGCGCGCTAATATTAGCAACAACTGGTCCGATTTGAAAAATTCTTTCAGTGTTAGATAGCCCATTTATCGAGGAAGGCATATCATAACGCTAAGAAAAGAAGCGGAGCACCAATGAAGAATGTTTCAAATCGGGTTTTATTTCCTTTTGAGAGCTTCCGCTTCTGATAAATAAATTTCTGAAATAAAAGTAGCCTTCGTTGCTCCTTACGATATCAGCTATCAGCCAGTGAAAGTCCCGTCAAAATTGGTCCAGCTGTTTCAGAGATTATCCGGAACAAATAGACGGACAGACAAACAGACAGACACAATCCATGTGCATTTAGTAAAAAGCGGTTATTGTAATATTATAAACAGACATTTCAATTTTATTTATTTGTATGCATTTAAAAAGAAATAAATAAATGATACAAAAGACGATTAGGATTAGGGGGTCGACGAAGTGTGACATTGTTTGACAAGGGGAGTGGTCCAAAATTTTGTGACATCACATTTCCAAATATAATATATCTAAACGGCAGTACTAAAACGTAATATTTAAAGTTAAACAATTAACTTAAAAAAAAAAATAAAGTTTAAATTGTTTTGTAGACGAATCGACTTTGCTACTTGAGCCTATCGCAATCCACTGCTGGACATCTAATCTCAATTTTAGTAGTTCCAGCGAGCCGGAGGGCGTCCCACACTTCTTTTGCCAACATGGTGGTATTCACTCCAGGACAAGTCTGTTCCAGCGTCCATCAGTCCTGCGACACAGGTGATCAGTCCACTGCCGACTGATAGTCTCTCTACGCCCATTCCATTGCACGTTTAGCGACTTTAAGCTTACGGCTAGTCCCTTCGTCAGTGTCAACGTCTCGGCACTGTATATCAAAACAGGCAGGACGCATTTCTCGAAGATTTTTCGTCATCAAGCATTGCGGAATCTTAGAAGACGAAGCCTGCCAAACGTCGCCCAGCCTAATCGTTGATGCCTCGTCCCCCCAAGTCAAGCTTTTAAAGACATCCTCTAGCGTAGTGGTAAACAGTTTCGCTGATATTACATCCCCCTACCTTACCCTTGTCTTGTCTTTTTAATTGACTTAAATTAAAATAAAAATAATGTTGAAACCGATGTGCGAAATTTCAAAATATATGACGTTACACTAGGTAGGGCGGATCTCATAAATGTGACCATATTATAAGGAAGGGAGTGGGGAAAAAAATCGGGAAATTCGTGTGACGTAACTTAGGGATGGCCCCTTACTAAACATTAGTCACGTATCTAGTAGTTGCCATCTGAATCATGAAACTCAATTATTCAGATATTTTTCTTATATCAGCTTGATAGATATCTTACATAGTAGTGTAGCTATATTTTTAAAACAAATAGCAAGTGAATTAATCTTTCTGTGATGGTCCTTGCTTCCTTTTCAGACTATAAAAATCAAAAGAAGAGACGATCGCGAAGATTTGTATTTTCTGCAAAGATTAATAACCTATTTGGTCACAAGACTGTCCCAAAAGTATAGAGTATAGACTATAAAAGATTAAAATCAGAAAAACTTTTAAAACATACAACATACTTCTTAAGGAGTTTCTTAAAAGATGTAAATGGAACAAAAAAACAATATATAGTGACAAATGGTTACAATAAGGTATCAAGTAAAGATATCACAGTGGAGTAATTCACTATACACTAGATAATCACGGAGACAGCTCGGGTATTGTGTTACACTGACCACAGCGCAACAAAAACAAAGAGACTGTCCTCAATCGTGCGTGTCCTGCCTCCGAGCTCCAGGGCTGCCGAAAAAACCTTTTACCAGGCTTTAAACTACATTAATTTAAATCATAGTTAGAACTCTTTTGTTGTATGGTATACATAAAAATTAAAAAAATATTGTAAAGTATATTGGCTACATTCAAAGACGGAGTTATCTGCAGACAGTCCACTATAGTAAAAGGCTTTCTTTTGTATATGTGATCGATCTCTTCTACTTATATTTTTATTTTATACAAGTTGTTTGGTCAAATGTGTATTCTAAACACATACACACAAACAAAACAAAACACACATTACAAAGTCTAAATGTTTGTAAAAACATAAATGATCTTACATTCATAAACTATTATTTTTTTCTTTATTTACACAAATTAATGAGCACTAGCACTTAGTACACGAAAATTAATGAGCGTTTAAATTTAAATCACAGCTGAAAAATAATGCATCTTTTACATTGTAATGAGAACAACGATACTGTTTGGAGATGTGCAGTACTGCAATCAATGATGGCGTCAAATGTACATCAATTAAAAATGGCGTGAACTCACGTGTATTGCCCATAGTCACCGCAATCAATACTTTTTACAAAATATATAAAATAATAAAAACCTTTTTAGGTACCTACTTGTCCATTTTATAAATTAAATTTATATTTTTTTAAAGCCATTATCAGTATGTTATAGGAACTTTATGCTATAAGCAAAAAAATAAGCACGGAACACATTTTAGCAACATTCTTTAAATTGACATTAACATGACTGCATTTGTAATGCTACAAGTTTCCATATTTATGCCATTATACACCTTATTGTAAAATACTGAGTGGTTCCGCTACCCCAGTACTGATTTTATCTTATACAGTAGACAGGTACAGGGCACCTACAGTTCCGTGAATAAAATCAAATGAGAAATGATTATGTAAATAATAAATAATATGAAAATATATGTAAAAAGTATGATAAAGTTAACATAGTGATGATACGTTGAAAAATATATACCCAGCCCTATAGTCTCTCTTAACCCGTTGCGTTGCTAGCGGTGGGCGGGGTAGGGGCAGGAAGCCGCAGGACATCCGACACGTACAGGAAGCTAAACCAGTTCCAGAGCCTTTGTCCCTCAACTCCCGCCCCATCCCGCTCCAGTCGGACCACATTCCTCCACAACCTCCGTGCGCCCGCGCACTGCACTCTACTCATACATTAATCATTTTGAAATGACATTTTCATATATTCCATTTTTAATATTGTTCCACATCATATTTTACATTAAAAATTGCTATAGGTTTAATATTTATTGGTGATAAAATACTGTCTTTGATTAAACTGTTAAAGGACAATCATCTATTAAAAATGTAATTACCATAGCACTATGGCGCGATAAATTCGTACTCACTATTATTGTTTGAAATCAACACACGTATACAATGTATGTTAACATACTTACGAGTATATTATTCGGAAGTAGTTACCTTATCGGTATTCAATGCAAAGTTTACAAATATATGAAACACAATTGATAATTTACAACAACAACAACAACAACAAAAATATCGCGGTCATTAGAAAATGAAGTTTAGCCTATACTTTAAGTTGGACAAAATTAAACATGACTTGTGTGCAAACTTTCTTTAGAATCGGTCCAGTAGTTTCGGAGATAAGCCCGGATATACATCGTGAAATGAGATTTTTATATATATAGAAAATATATATTTGACATAATCTGTGATTTTTAAAAAATATAAATAAAGTAAAATCATTCATTCAAGTAAATTATTAACAATATAAATGTAGAGTTTATCCTCCTTCTTAAGAGTTCACGATATATTTTGTATAGTTTAATATCTTTTGTTGGAAATAAGTGCGAGCACTAGAATAAAGTTGTATGATAATATGTCCCTGTCCCTGTATTAAATAATGTAATATTTTTTTTTTATACTTATACATATTTGGCGATAAGAATTTATGTTACGGCCAATAAAATTACTCACGCTAAATAATCTATATGTATCTATCTGCACCAAAAAACTCCTCAGACATCATTAGGTACGAGTTTCTAAATATATTCTAGAGCAATTTTCTCTATTAATAAATCGGGTAACATCGTCAAATATATGATTAACGCGGTAACGCCGACGATGTCTACACGATGCGGAAAAACGTCGGTACCTAAAATAACCGCTGAATATTTCCGACTCGAATCCCGTCCGACTTGTGGAAATAATGTCTAAAGACAGTCGGCGCGCGCGCAACTTCCGGAACGCGATAAAGATGGCGGCGGCGGTGAGCCAACATGGCGAAGTTTCCGGTCACGCTGATTCACATGTAGCGGCAGTCGATTCTGGCTTGCTCATAACATTTCTGTTTTGTGATTCAGCTTTTTACGCAACACGTAGGTGTCCACAAACTAAAGCGCTTTGGAATTCATTGTCTGGCATAAACTCAAGTCCAAGTCTAAGAATTTTACAGTCGTACATTATCAATTTTATGCATGTACTATTGATTACTACAATACAAAGGTAAATGTCAAAATGTCTTGTAATATTTTTTTGGGGTAATTATAATCAAAAACTTTGTACGTACTATTAAGAATAAGGACATTAACCCGGCTAGTGAACCTATTATTACAAATACAAAATTAAAACATTCTTGTTAAAGTAAATACTCGTTTAGCTGAAAAATTATGTAAGAATTTTAAATTTATTAAAGAACGAGGTATTGCAGAGAGATTATAAGAAAAAATATTAAATAATATTTTAACTATATACTATTATTTACTTATATAATATTCTTGTCGAAATTTGGTAATTATAAGATTAGACGTTAACAATTGCATAATGTAGTCAGTAAAAAACGTTTTTATAACCATATTAGGTAGAGATGTTGGTCTATTCCGATATAATTCTTTCTTAAAATTCGTTAAAATGTGCCGAACCTGCTATCGCCTACGAGATTAACATATTTTTAGATAAAATAGTTATTTGTTTTACGAATTTAACCTGAGATAGTTGGAAAGAAGTTTAGATAAATACTAAATTACAAGATTAGTAATTCTTTTTACGATAACATTGAATTAAATTTAACTGTAGTCAAGGATGAATATCTTAAGCAAAATACTGCAGTACTGTTTACATTTAAAATAAACTACGGAAACTTCCAGTAAAATGTTAAACGCCTGATTTTAGAAACAATCTTTAATATTAGTATATTCATACAACAACAACCGCTCTGGTGTAGTGGTGCAAGTAGTTTCCTAAAACACCGACGGTTTGCGGGTTCGAATCCCGCTAGGGATGGATGTTTGTATTTGAACAAATATTTCTTTCCGATTTGGATGTCTGTCCTTGTGCGTCTTTCCACCGTGCCTCGGATAGTACGTTAAGCCGTCGGTCCCGGTTGTTATTATAAATGCCTGATAGCGATCGTTACTCATAGTAGGGAACATACCTATCCGCCAACCCGTAGTGTAAACAGCGTGGTGTATTAAGTTCCAATCCTTCTCCTACATGGAGAAAGAAGCCTATGCCCAGCATGGGGTTTTTCCAGGCAGGATGCATATAACAATTATAATATATAGTTATTATAATAGTTTGTTGTAGAATAAAAATATACACCTACAGCAATCCGTGAAATTTATTTTAAATTTAATGAAATTAGTAAACATAGATATATACTTATTGCAAATATATATATAAAACCTAAATGACAAGCGTTAAATAAAGTGAAAAATCAATTTAAGTAAAATTTTCAAAGCGCGTTTTGACGAGATAGTCGTATGCATAAGTAATACCTACATTAATGTTAGTAGCGACAGAGGCGAAGGTAGCGGCAAGGTTGTCGCACCGGCCGTGGCAGTGAACTTGCTTTCTTTAGCCGTCGCGCCGCAACTTACCTCGACAGAACGTCTCACAGCGTAAGCCGATTCATTATGACCATTAACATTCAAACTTTAAACGAATTTGGCGATTTTGTTGTTGAAATTAACGCGGTATTGTAAATATTTCCTGTTACATTGAACGAGAAGTATTTTTAATAAACGAAAAGTTAAATCGATGCGAAATGTAGATTCTACGGAGAAGAACCGATAAGAAATTCGATTGTTACAAGTACTCTTAATTTTTTTTTAGGAACATGATTTAAAAATTCTATCATTTTTTAATTCATAGAAAGTTACTAAAATAATACGCAAAACAAATTTTAAAGCCAGATTTATTAAACTACAGTGAACCCTCGTTGGAATAAGCGCATCTTGTTTCAGCGCGAATCAGTAGCTTAGCTACAAAGGGTCAAGGTGGGGCAGTGCCCCGGGGCCCCCAAGCTCAGGGGGCCCCTCAGACTCTGACTTACAAACTATAAATTGAAATAATGAAATTGTTTCCCACATTCGGAATATAAATAAACCAGTTTCAATGAACGCGAATTTAATAATGGTAACTTATCTGAAAAATTTCAGAGGAATTCCCAACAAGTCTCGAACATCTTTGTTTGAAACTTGGAGGTAACTCCTTTGTCCCCAGCATGTTTCAGCAGCAAGCGCTTGATGCAAGGCGGACCTATAAGAAACACTCGACGGACAATAAAAAAATTTGAAGAATTATCTTCAGATTATCGATTTTTAAACAGGAAATATATATATTTACTAGATGACCCCGCAAACATCGTTTTGCCATAATTATATGATATTAACCTCCCATAACACCCCCCCTCACCCTTTATAACTTAGGGATATGAAAAATAGATTTTTAGCCGATTCTCAGACCTACCCGATATGCACACAAAATTTCATAAGAACCGGTCTAGCCGTTTCGGAGGAGTATTGTAACTAACATAACACGAGAATTTTATATATAAGATTTAAAATTACTTTTTTCAATAATTTACTAGACAAAATAATAACTCAGTTAAATGCACGTTTTGCAGTCCGTTAAATATTCAAATTTCCAACACCAACTTAACCGACTTCCAAAAATGAGGAGGTTCTCAATTCGATTTCGATGATTTTTATTTTAATCGAAAGCGTATCGACGCACCACGCGTGTCATGTAGTCTCATTTAAATTTAATTACATTTTAAACGGTTTTATTTAGCTCACCCCGTTTGTTTTATTTTTTATTTCGACTTATATGTAATAATGCATACATACTTGACTATTCTTTCGTCGACCTAGGTTCTATTATACCGCATATTTTTTCACTGAGTATACCGATTTTTAATAATTCTTGTTTTATTCGAAAGCTGATTCTTGTCTTATATTCGAATTTAAATTTAATTGAAATCGAATCACTTATCGATGTAATCGAAAGGGTTTTGCTGTGTGGTTTCGGCAGTCTAGAATTTAGCCTCCTCTCTTCCCGTGGGTGTCGTAAGAGGTGTCATAATGTTAGTTACAATACTCGTCCGAAACGGCTGGATCGATTTTTATAAAATTGTGTGTGCATATCGGGTGAGAATCGGCCAACATCTTTTTTCATACCCCTAAGTTATAAGACGTGGGGATAAATGGGGTTAAAACATATATAGCAAAACAACGTTTGCGGGGTCAATTAGTATATATATTTAATACAGGTAGAAGCGGCTCGTGACATTTTTAATGGGGATTCACAAAAAAAAAAAAAATGAAAGACTAACACTTACCGTTTATTTATTTTTTTGTAAAGAAAATCCATCCCGTCCATGTAGATTCACCACCACTGCCGGAGCCAGCTCCAAACACTGGACACGAAAAACAAAATAATTTATTGCTTTTTTCCAATCCACATAAATAACCAAGGTGTTTTGACATATTGTTCAGATTTAAAAACATGGGTAAAAGATTCAGTTTTCGTGCTACATTTTTGAGTAAGTGCAATTTCAGAACGTGGTGACCCCTTAGATTTCATTTGGAGGCGCATTTCGAGAGTCTTTTAAAACTGTTGTGTTGTAATAAACTGAGGATAAGTCTGATTGAGGATAAGTCATAGATACAGAAATCGAACCCACAACTCTATAACGCATTAGGATAATATCCTGTAATGTTAGATGTATGATGGGATAAATAAATAAATAAATAAATAAATAAATAAATAAATAAATAAATAAATAACAGGGCATTAGGCATATTGCTATAAGTAAGCATATTGACGTAAAATATGAGTATCTCGAAGTACTCATACTGTGTCAATTTATAAGAATCTAATTAATTTATACTTTTAAAAAAAATATTTTTTAATATATTTAGTAGGTATTCGATGCCAACATAAATAAAAGAAGCAAAGAAATCGTAACTATGTAAGTCGATAGTTCCAAGAATTAATCAACGATTAGTATTAAGAAATGTCGGCAAACAGCTTTGAGGGCCGAGCTTTAGTTGTCCGCAATCCAACTTCCGCGTAGCTCATCCCGCTACGACCTAGGCCTCCCGTTATCAGCGAACCCGTTACGTGACGCGCGTGACCCGGATACGACGCGTCGTACTAAACGCTGAGAAAAACTCTTAACTGTCGTCGTCGGCTTACTACGTGCCACATGATGGGGTAAAACGAAGAACGAACGGCACGAAAATAGAAAAAATTGTAGTTTTCTTTCTCTTGACCTATATATGTTTATGGATATTAAAGTTTTTGAACTTTGAGATGATATCAAAAGCATTATATGCCTCCGCTGTCCCGGAACCCATCAATAGAACAGGAGCCGCTTTTGACTAAACAGATTTTGTAAGCAGTTTATAATTTGAAGTACAGTATCATGCACAATTTATTTTATATACAAATAGTTCCGTAATATTTCTCCAAGTAGGAGTAAATTACACATTGTTATAAAAAATAATAAAGTCAATAAATTTCACCAAAATGAGCATAACAATTAGTTTAATATTTCATGAATTATCCAATAAACAAATCTTTAGTTAAAAGTCATCTTGAGTTCAAAACCTTCTTTTTAACATTTTCAATTAGGACCTACGACAAATACACTTAAGTAAAAAAAAGCACATAAGCCGTACTTAAACCAAGAAATAATGTCAATGTGTAGAGCACACAATTTTACCGTTATTGAAATAATAATTTATAACAATGCCTGATACAGTAGGTAATTAAAAATACAAGTAGAGTGCAAGTCGGCCCGTTAAGGCGTGGTGACACTTATCTAGCGGGCTGGAAGACGGGCAACTTTCCGTGAAGTCGCGGTCATGCACAGCCCCTATTCTATCTGGGTGAGTGTGTGCTGTGTGGCTACGGCACTAAAGAATTTAGCCACCCCCTCTCTTCCCGTGGGTGTCGTAAGAGGCGACTAAGGGATAACAAGGTTCCACAACCACCTTGGAACTTAAGAAGCCGACCGATGGCGGGATAACCATCCAACTGCTGGCTTTGAAATACACAGGCCGAAGACGGGCAGCAGCGTCTTCGGTGCGACAAAGCCAGTACTGCGGTCACCAACCCGCCTGCCCAGCGTGGTGACTATGGGCAAAACACATGAGTTCACGTTATTTTTGGCGTAAACTTGTGGAGGCCTATGTCCAGCAGTGGACTGTATAGGCTGTAATGATGATAATGATGAGTGGAACGTGTAATTACTTATATTAATCAAAAAGACATCAATTAAGTCAAGTAAAATACTATGATTGAGGCGGAGTTCGCATCAGAAAAGTTCTATCTTGGATACCTAAAAAACGTCTCACAAATAAAAACAAAAGAGATATTGTATTTATTTTCCACCAAGAGCAAAGCAGGTACATTTTTAAACTAATTTAAAACTTTAAAATTTTATTGTATTGTGTGATGCACATATTTAAGCCTCCCCTTTAATATAGTAAAAGGGCTATAATATAGTTAAAGGGCTTAACGCCAAAGCAAATACTTCATCTCATTAGCACGACAAAAATTAAGGCTATCTCCCTGATTAAAACCTGTGATCTCTCAGAGTTCGTGTTCCACATTTACTGAAACATTTTTATTGATTAAGTTCATATATTTTATTAACACCTCTATGTCTATGTAATCTAAGCTACATTATGTCTGAATGATATTTTATCTATTACATAATATTTAATGATTCAACGTAAGTTATTATTTTCACTCGTGCTTAGACAAACGGACTACCTACGAATACGCTCTTATGCTATCCGCATATGTTCCAACTTATTTTTAAAAACCTAGTCCTGAGAGACATTCGCCTAGTTCATATCAATGCTTCAGTATTTTTATAGTTATGAAAATTATTCTATTTAATCGGTTATGAATATTGTATATTTGTGTGTATTTTGATATAATTATCCTAGGTTTTATTATTTTCCTATGTTTTATTTTGGTTTTTTCTCTCTTTCTTAATTATGTTTGTATACTGCTGTTTAATTGTATGGACTTTGTCTGAAATAAAATTATTATTATTATATTATTATTTACTCCAGGCATATATCTAATCAAATCTCATTAATAAAGTCATTTTTTTGATAATATTTTATAATCTACATTGCAGACCTGGATATCTTGTACGTGAATACGCGAATTACATAGTCTTTGTAGCCTCATATCGAAACGACTTTAGGAAATTGAAACGGAAGAGATATCTTTATCTCTGAATTGCTTAAATAAAATACTAATTACAAAGAGTTCGTGATAAATAAATGTGTGTGTTAATATAATTATTATTTAAAATGTATGAACTTAACATACTAGTACTTTTGATAAATTATATGTCATAAAGTAATTTATTAAAACTTATAGGATTTTAAAGTTTAGTTTTTGTTGTTAAGTTTTGATGTTATTAGGAATGTTTTATAATGTTAATAAATTATAGTTTAAAAAAAACGAAAAAACCACGCTTTTTACTTTGAATTGAATTATTCTCTTAATAACTTAAATTTTATTATAATTTTATTTTGAAGTAATTAATTATGATTGATTGTTCGATTTTCTACTACTGTAATATAAGCTCTTTGGCGTTATAAAGCGTAAGTAAGTAATAAAAGCGTGTTTTTTTTAGTTTTTTTGAACTATAATTTATTTTTTATTTTTTAATTCGGTTTTTCAATAATTTATTTGCGGACATGGCATGCGCAGATCGCGTGCTAGCTTTATCTCTCTTACTTCCTTACGGAGGATCCATGAAATAATGTGGTAATACATAATACGGAACCTTTATTGTTCCTAGTTATTAGCGCTTCATCAAATTGTATTTCGGTCTTTCGGAACACCAGAAAAAGTCACCACGGGTGTCACCGCGTTGTCGCTCCAGGAAGTGCGCCCACGCTCTGATATATTCTGTTGCTATTTGGCAGACTTTTAAATACTCTTGCGTCTCGTGTACTCTTTTATGTTTGTGTTTGTAAGCTGACGTCTTCGCCCGTCTGGGACTCGGTTTAAGATAAGAATAAATTATATTTTGAATATTTAGGCAAATAATTTGAGTAAATACTACGTTGACATGAAGATAATATATCCACCGTCTTGGTAATGGCCGTTTGTAAATAGTACTTAAAAAACCAGTATGTTTGCGCATAATTTTGCAGAACCGACATTTTCTTGGTTGTAAGCTGGTCGACAAAAAGTATGCATATATTTGAATTTAATTTTGCAAACAGGAAATACCGAGACGCCTCAACACGCGGGCAATCAGATGGACAAAAAAGACAAAAGATACTATTTCGTATATAAATATGTATTTATACATGTGAAAATATACAATGATGGAGTTTTTCATACTTTATCCTTCATAAGGAAATCTTTAATTATATTGTAGACAAACAGCGTATAGGTACTTATCTATACAAATAAATAAAATTGAAGTGTCTGTTTGTAATATTAAAATAACCGCTTTTTAATAAATGCATATGGATCTATGTATACACGGTACATATACCAAAATAACATATTTTTTCTGTCTTTCTGTTTGTTCCGGCTAATCTCTGAAACGGCTGGGCCGATTTTGACGGGACTTTCACTGGCTGATGGCTGATGTAATAAGGAGTAAATTAGGCTACTTTTATTTTTGATATTTATTTATTTTATAACTCTGTGAACTGAAAAACTTTTTCGTTAAATTTCACGCGGACGAAGTCGCGAACACAGCTAGTAACAAAATAAAATTATACATACCTGAGTGACATTAATAACGTAAAGGTCTATATCTAAATAGACTTATTATGAAGAGTAAGATAATCAATAATCCTTGCACATCATTCAAAGGTAAGCAAAAAGGAGTCCATAAAAATGAACAACCTTTAGAGTCAATCGTCTCAGGCAGCATGGGACATAAAACCAGAGAATTGACGTGACAATGACTCCGGTCAGCTAGGAAAATTATTAATTGGTTATAGACATGACAAAGAAGCGGAAATATAAAATTTCTGCAATAGACTCCCACTGCGTGAGGCGCTTTACCTGACTCTTGCCCTGCCATTGTGTCTTATTTGAAAAGAAGGTATTTACTTTTGATACCCCGTGAGAAATTGCATAACCACGGCTGTCTACGTTTAAAGCGCCATCCATGTACTATCGTATTATCAAATGCTTCAGCGAACTAGCTTACAGAAGCTTAACAACACAAAGTGGTTTTTGTTGGAACCCTTTAATTTATTTTTGACAATACATTTACGAACGAATTAATCCTAGATAAGAGACAGTTAGGTACATACACTATTGTCGTCAATATAATAATCTTTAGCATCAACGATAATACTAGTAGTAAAAAGATAAGTAAAGAGCTACGTATTATAAAACATGGACACACTTCAGATAACAAAAAAATTACAATATTTCTTTAAAAACTGCTAAGAAACATAATTAATAAAGTATCCAGAAATATATCTGAGTAGAAGACCACGTTACTATTAACATGGTGAAAAAAATATTCTCATTAAACTATCAGTTCGCACGATCTCCGTTAGCGCCAGTTGTAATAACGTGCTTACGAAGTTGTGAATATATACGTCTTTGTTCTCGAGTAGGTGCAAGCTTAGTGGTTAATAGTTTACACTTTACACTGAACGTCCGGATTCGTCGAACTACACTGACAACTAGCCGCTCTATATCTCACGGACGATTGTCAAACAAATTCGAAGAAATTTCTAAGAAGGGTCTACGCGGCATTTTAGACCCCGCTTTTTTGTAACCTACCTTTAAAGATAATAAATGATCCAGTTGAAAAATGGAATCCGACCTGTTCACGAGATAACGATCGGGAATGATTTTTATGGAAATGTTCACCGGAATTATAACGATCACGGATCCTTTGGGATGTGGTGGAGCGAGCAGACAATATGTCGGCAAGAGAGACCCATAATAATAGAAACAGAACGCATGTCTGATTTATTTATTGTTTTGTTATTACAAAATAAATAATAACTTAAATGTAATTGTAATAGGTTTCCACCACAAAATAAAATACCTATAAAATAACGTTAAATACTCGTATGTATTACATAAAAAAGATTCTTGTTATTAATCTACCAAAACAAAAACATAATGTTAAAGATATGATTGTTAACAATTCAAAACAAACCAAAGCAACAGAACAATAAATCTATAGCAATTCATCTTTACCTCTGTTTTCTTATAAAAACGCAATTTAAAGCCTAAATTCAAATAAAAGTAGCGCCGGCGCGAAGTATACAGTAGGTGACAATATACTTATGTAAGAATTCGGAGATACCGTTTCTTTGGTAAGCCTTTGTGTTATGGAATAATGAAGTACCCTAAGCGATTGAGCCTTTTATTTCCTTTTTTTATAGGACTAAAAGTGAATGCTATCCTATGAAAGTTTATTTTGTGGTTTTCTAAGGTTTAATAAATAATGAGCTACAAAGATATAAATATAACTACCATATACAGGTAGGTTTAATGCAAATACTATACTATAATCTAGAATAGTTTGTTAAATAATTATTCAATACATGTATTAACGTATGTATTGTTAATAAACTTTTTTTTCTTGTATTAAATTAAGTATGGCGATTTGGATAAAGTAAATTTTAATTTAACGTTAAACATTTAACAATAACATTATATTCGATTAATATAACAAAATTATTATTTTATATATTAAAATAAATATAAAAGTACCTATTTATTCAGATTTAAATGTATAAGACTTCTATATTGTAGATACACAAACATCCGGTGACATCCGTTCCATATACTATATCTTATATATAAAAATGAACCGTAAAATGTGTTCGTAAGCGTATAACTCAACAACGCCTGGACCAATTTTACCAATTCTTTTTTTAAAATATTCGTTAAAGTCCAAGGATGGTTTTTACGGTGAGAAAAATTCGAATAATATCCGTGAAAACCCTAAAAACAGCTCTTTTTTTAAGAGGAAGGCTTACGGAACGGTTAAGCCGATTTTGATGAGAGTTTCGCTGGAAGTTTGCCGGGAAAACTTTGTGACACACTGATTTCAACGCGGGCGAAGCCGCGGGCACAGGCAGTTCTACTATATATATGTTACTACTAAGGTACTCTTAGGGACAATATAAAATTACCAAATATATATAATAAAATGTCAAGATTATTTCAACCACACTGATAAACATAATTTTGTATATTATAACCATCGACATAATAATAAAATTATAAACGTTACCTATAAGTAGGTACATTTATCTTCAACTTTAAACACGATGTTGTAAATATTACAGTTCTAAATAATGTTTGGGAAAAAACCACGCCCATGCTTTAGATAATCCTTAAAATAATTTAAGAAAGAAAAGCTTTATAGATATTTTTTTCGTTTATACAACCTTATTAGGTTAAAACAAACATTTATCGTTAAAATTAATTAATGTAATAATCGGGTACGGTCGGGATTGTTAAAAAATAGAAAGTGACCACATGTTCTAACAAAGAATATGTTCAACAAACGTCAAAAACAAAAATAAAATTATTTAATTAGAACAATCTGTGTTGAAGGTAGTTTTTTTTTTTTTTACTTTTACTTCTAATCTCAGTATAAAATCCGAACACTGAGACTAGAAGTGGCCTTATATAAGTCGAAAGCTTTGTGCTTGGACCTACAAAAGGTCCTACACGAGGAGCTCACATAGTTGTAGACGGTGTTACGATAGAATTTATACTAGACAGTCGATGATCCTTTACTGAGTATTTTCGGAAAGTAAGTCTCTGCTGCTGGTGCCCTCAGAAAATTACTTCCTAGGATTGGTGGACCGTATGCTGGATGTAGAAGACTATATGCAAGAACAATCCGATCAATGGTTCTTTATATGGCGCTCCTGTCTGGGTTGGTGACTTGTCAGCGGAAAACAGAAGGATACTTTGGAGGCCGTAGCACATTATTGCAATACGCATTATAAGAGGATATCGCACCATTTCCTATGAGGCAGCATGCGTTCTTTCAGGCTTACCTCCCAGGGATTTAGAGGCTGAAATATTGGCTGCAGTATACCATCGTCATGCGCAATATCAAAATGGAACAATTTCCCCGATTTAGATGAAAGACGTTAGAAAATTGAAACTAAAAAATTGATGTTTAGCAAATTGAAGGAACGTTTGGCCCAACTTTCAGGTGACCATTTAACAATAGAAGCGATCAGGCCTGTTTTGTGGAAGTGGGTTGAATGTAAAAGGCCATTAAGCTTACGGCTGGTACAAGTTCTCTAAAGGTATGGTTGCTTTTGGCGATATCTTTGGAAAAATGCTAGAAAGGAACCTACACCTAAATGTCATCAGTGTGATGCTACTGAAGATACCTCTCTGCACGCTCTTCAGGAGTGTCGAGCATGCGAGGAGCCACGGCAAACATTGATTGCCGGTGTGGGTTCAGATCTCCTGCTGTCGGTTTTAAGTAGTTAAATCTATGGTCAAAAGTAAGATATCTTGGCAAAGTATGCTCGTTTTCTATGAAACTGTAATCTGGCAGAAAGAGAAAGCAGAAAGACTGAAAGAGTCTGATATGTCAGCGCCACCTATTCGTCGCAAGAGATTAGGGCCGTGGATACGCAAAACTTCGTGAGAAGTTTTGCGTATCCTCGGCGGTGTTCCTCAGAGATCAGTCTTGTCCGCTACCCTATTCCTGCTGCATATTAACGATCTGCTCGTCACCGGTACCTTTGGGTATGCTGACGACAGCACAGTGACGGATAGATACTTTTCGAGTGCAAGGACTAGTAAGGATGTTATCCAGTCTTGTCGAGAGGATATGGTCAGCCGCTTGAACGTCGCCCTCCAGGCAGTCTCCGAATGGGGCGATGCCAATCTGGTCACGTTCAACGCTACAAAAACACAGGCGTGTGTGTTCTCCTCTAAAAGGAGCCCTTTACACCTGGCTCCGACTTTCCGGGATGTTTCTGTGGAAATTACCGACTCCCTACAGCTCCTCGGTGTAGAGCTATCGTCCAATCTTAACTTTGGGCAACACATCGAGTCCAAAGCAAAAACTGCAGCAAAAAAACTAGGTATTCTCTCTAAGGTCAGGCGTTACTTCACTCCAGAACAGTTGCTTCAACTATATCAAGCACAAGTTCGATCTTGTATGGAGTATTGCTGCCATCTTTGGGATGGATCTGCCAAATACCAACTGGCAACTTTGGACTCGGTGGAAAAACGAGCTAAGAGACTCATAGGTGACCCTACTCTGACAGACACTAAGTTGCAGAGTCTCGATCATCGGCGTAGGGTAGCTCGTCTGTCGGTGTTCTACAGAATATATTTCGGTGAGTGTGCGAAGGAATTGCACGATCTAATTTCCCCAACAACCTTCCGCCATCGGGACACTAGGCGCGGTCGATCGTTCCATCCTTATGTCATCGATATGCCACCTACGCGCACAAAACGCTTTGGCTCTACTTTCCTGATGCGCACAGCTAAGGAATGGAACTCGTTGCCCGCGTCTGTGTTTCCCGAACGATACAATCTGGGTGCCTTCAAGGCCAGAGTGAATAGGCTGTTATTAGGCAGACATGCTCCACCTTCGACCGCATCGTCACTTAACATCAGGTGAGATTGTGGTCAAATGCCTACCTATTTGTCATAAAAAAAAAGAAAAAAAAAGAAGAGACGACGAGCTAAGTTTTAGTTGGCACGTTTGTCGATAATGAGTAGACTTGGAGAGTTGAGGAGTTTAATCTCGAACGGTAGCAGGCGTGACTGAGGACGAATGCGAAAGCGTTCCCATTGTCCCGTTAATTGCACTGCGACGGTACACCGTGGGGTTTTACTCAGTGTCTGACTTCCTCTACCCCAGGCGAAGTATTCCATGAGGATTTCCCACTATAAAAAAGAATTAAAAAGGCACAAGTCACCAACTTTTCGTTGATTTTAGACATTCTATACAAAGCCATAACTGATGTAAGTACGGTAAAGTTTAATATCTCTGACAGAAATAACACGAAATGAAATAACAAAAAAACCTGCAAAGCATCGTTACAACTATATTAGGTATCTTTTATAATAAGTAGAATAGCCACGTTGGCGAAACGGTTACAGCACAGTTTTGTTGGCTTTTGGACTGGCGATTGTGGGTTCGATCCTCGCACTTGACAAACATTTGTATTGGCCATACAGGTGTTTGCCGTGGTCTGGGTGTTTGTGCAGTCCTAGTGGGTCTCCCTACCGTACCTCAGAGAGCACGTTAAGCCGTCGGCCCCGTTGCAATAATAAATACCTAATAGCAATCGTTACTTATAGTAGAGAACATATCCGCCAACCCGCAGTGGAGCAGCGTGGTGGATTAAGTTCTGATCCTTCTAGATTTTTAGACCCATTACGTCATGTAATGAGTCTAACAATGCCTCAGACCGATTGACGCGCTTTCTTGCTTACTTTTTAACCCGGCATTTCATCAGTGCATTCGTAACTCACATATTAAAACTACTGCCAACATTTTTTACAAATCCGTTCAGGTACTGGAATATGCAAAAGATCTGAATGTAATTGGTATACTGAAATGTATAGAAATGTATTGGTAACAAACAAACACGATACATCTTTCGATATAAACTGGTTACGAATAGCGGCTAACAAATGCTACTTCGGTTTGATACATGTTTTCGTTTAAACATATTTTTCGTCAGTAAGCATCAAGTTACTGACCAAATCAGTTCAGAATACTGAAAACTGTCGGTCCACGGCCGCTTAGACCGAATATAAAATCATATTCATCATATAAAAAATTTCGATCTAGCGAGTACATCGTTCCATAGCTTAATTGGCTAAAGCACCGACACGGTAAGTCGGAGATGCAGGTTCGATCCCCGCTGGAACGGTCGATTTTTAATATGATATTAAATAATTGTTTACTGAATACTGAACACGAAAGACGAAAAAACTCTACTAATTTTCGTGCGTAAGGTCCTTAAACTCATTCTTGGCGTAGATCGGGAAGGTGAGCGATAGAAACTGCGGTACAATTACGCTATATAATAAGCTCTATGCAATATATAAGCGATGAAAACCAAGTCCAATGACACTATGCATATGATGCTTAAAATGAACGGTCGCGCTATAATAATGACTATGGTTAGTATACAGTAACGTCAACTAAGCAGTAAGCCAGACAGCCTAAATAGTCGCAAAACACAAAAGTCCAGTTGGATGTCGTAGAACAGGTCATAAAAGCTACTGGAGTGAGTGTGTGTCTGAGGGAGATAGACAAAGATGTATCGGACTGAAGAAATATTTTCGACAAGGGTAAGGCACTTGCGGATATAGTGCCTTATATAATGACAAAAGAAAAAGGAAAACATTTAAGTTGGCTTTATTTTTTTAACATAAACAATTAAACATAATACTCGCGAAGGTACGTTATAAAAAGCGTGCCGACAGACAGACATTGCTATAAATACTACAGAAGATTATAATTAGGTGTCGCGCGTTAAAAAAATATATGTAATAAATAAAAGTAAATGTAATTAAATTAAAAGAGCATAGAATAAGAGAATATAAATTCTTTCTTAACGCGACGAACTAAATCACAGAGAGGTAAATATATATTTAAATAAAAAAGTTAGCGATCAGATTGGATGGGAGAACAAAATTAAATTAGTGTCCGCCAAGGACCCCAACATAATCGCACCCTGAACCTGACCGAGGCTGAAAACCAAGGAAGGAGCCGCACAGCACCAGCACCGCGAACCCCACCAACGGCTGCTTACGCCCTACGTCACACGAAACACGCCAATAGCAAAACGACCAGCAATGAAGAATAACAACTCGACGAACGAAACAATTGTTAAGAGAATGAACAAGGAATAAAAATATACGTTACAATACCCTTCCCCCTCCGTCAGAGAAGAATTTTGCGTCTCTCGCAAAATTCTAAAGAAGCTAATGCATGTAGACTCTGGTACAGCTCACTACAGAAATAATAAAATGTACCTATAAAAAGCGTAAAATAAAAATTAAATTTTTATTTTACGCTTTTTTAAAAAAAAATACATCGCGTTGAGGGACCGCTCCTACTTATTTATTACCTAATTACAGATAGTATCTCTATTATATATATTTTATATACATGTGATCCATGTCATCAAAATTTATACATCAATTTCCCTCTTAAAATAATATCTACTTCCTTACTTTTAAATAAATATGCTCTATAAATTCATTGCTATCAGCAAGAAATGAAAAAGCCAGTCTTCGCGCTACGAGCACAAAGCACAAAAGCCACCTCGCGCCGAGCTGGATCTGTAAAGGAACCACTGTTTACCACTTCGTTTCCCATTCAATCTATTGTTCGGAAGTGAAGAACTCCATACGGGATATATAATGTTTCCCTTTGTGCGAAAGTTAATATTTTATCCCGAACGAAATTCATTCTATTATACTCTGCAAATGTTACCTGAACTTAATATAATCAACGTGCGGATTGAACACTTATTATGAGAAAAGCTTTATCAATAGTCAAAATGTCTATAAAAGATCGGTGTACCCAATGCAAAGTAGGTATGCATTGCAGAAGTTTATAAGTGGGCTGGCCGTTGTAATTGATTAAGGCAAAAAAGACAACCACTCCTCCGATATGAAGAGAATACTTCTAAGAACCGATCTATTAAATATCATAGATATAGAAAAAGAAAAAAAAACTTACAAATATTTTGTTGTAATACATAAAAAGGAAAAGCTTTAAACTTTTTGAATGATACGATATTTATTACAAAAAAATAACAAAATATGTAAAAAGTAAAAAATAAATTGGTAGAGGTGTTTTAGGTTTTGCTATTTACATATGTATATTTTTTTAGTAATTCTATATTAGTTTGAAACGTAATATAATAATAGAACATTTATTTATAAAACTATATGCATACATATGTATATATATTTTATTTTTGAAATTATGTTACTAAGCGTTTAAACAATTACTGTACTCGTTTTTATTATATACAAGCGAACCAGGCGCACCGTGTAATGACATACGAAGTAGATGGATGGAGCTCGTTCTCGACCTTGAATGACGCTAGAGCGTTTTCCTACTTCACTTCCTGCTCGATGCCGTCTTACCATGTCTTAACTGTAGCGTCGGTATTAAGGCGTACAACACACTATAAAGTCATTATTCATGTCATTATGTACACTATTATTGTCTCTACAATCTTTACTACTTTAAGAATACAAAATATTTTTTAATAATTCTTCCTCATGATTAGATTATTAGCGGTATTCAGGAGTAGCCTAATAAAGAGCTATAGGACTCTACAAACCGTAGTAGCGAAACAGTAGCCAAAAATGCCAAAACTGCACAAACTTCCATGTTAGTAGAAAGACAACTGTTACCATTATTTTAAACCTTCTACGAGTACATTATCAATTTATATATGTATATTTTATTAATTTCAAATTATAAATTAATAGGTATAAGGTAAACACGAGAGTATAAAAAAATATTACCTACAAAGAATTTACAATATCACGTAACATAACTAACAAACTTTTACATTTTTTCCAATAATAAAATATTAAAACCATGTGTTTCAGCCTCAGACACGAATCTTAACGTAATGAAGAACGCGACAAAAACCACGGAAATTTTCACGCAATTTGTCTTTATACTCGTGTATGCCAAATATTAAACGCAAGGTGAACGATGAGTACCGAAGCTGTCTATTTTAAAAGAGGTATACAATTCGTGTGATATGATACCTTTACCTTACCTACCTTTAACATTATATTTAAAATATAAAGAAGAAACAAAAAAACCGAGTGTGCTTTAGACCACACGACTAAAGTAAAACTTACGAAACGTAACTCTCTGTCTCTCTCTTTCTATCTTCACTAACTTATATCTCCCTCTCAACTTCCGTTCGCCTCGCCCGATCACACTTTTCGTAACGCTCTCGTCAAGCGTTCACCAACTTACTCCCCAAATCAAGCATGCGTAAAGAAGTTTTACTTCGATATAAATAAAAAAATTCAAAGTTTTTTTATACAACTAAATTGGGTAACAAGCGTACATACGGATCACCGGAAGCGACTACCGTAGCTTATAGACCCCCGCAACACCAGAAGCGCGTTGTCGACCGTACTCCCAATCCTCTCCGGTATCCTCTCCTCTTACCACAGGAAAAAAACACTTGAAAGCAGTATTATTTAGCTGTGATCTTCTGTAAGGTCAAGGTACTTCCCCAGTCGAGTTCCTTTAGTTTTAATGCGTTTGCAAAAGTAGAAATTGAAATGCTTTAACTGAACATAGAATATATTTAATAAATAAGAATTAAAATCGTTATGATTGAAAGTATGGTTAAAATTCATTTTTACATTTATTTAATTTAACTTACCTTCAAAAATAATGCTGAGTTTGAATATAATATGGTGTAATCTCAGTAATGGCCGCCTTTATCCTCTATTTCCCGGTTAAAGTCTTGTTTAACCCGAATGCATTTGCTTTGTGTCGGCTCTCATCATATCTTTGCTGAAAAAATATATACTTCCTGAGCATACGCAACGGTACAATGTATACTAGCAACTTTGAGGCGGCAGGCAGGAACAATGTGTCAACGTTGGTATAGAAATAGATAATGTTCGCATCGCTCCGCGCCCTCGCAATCTTCCTAATGAGTGAACCCTTTCACACTTAGGACAATGCTGGGGTTTTACGGGTGATGTGACATGTATTCACGATGTCACTCTTTGTCAGCTCTGGACAAAATGTGTTTCTCCGTTTATGAAGGAAAAACTTGTTTCATGATATTAATTTTTAAGTAATTACTTCTTATTTACTTTGTTTTAATAAACATTGGTTTTAAACTATGCATCTTTAACTATTAATACGTAACTATGTCATCAAATTATTATATGTGTGAGAAACATACGCCTACATTTGAATGTAGTCGGATATAGCGCATATATTATTTATCACATATGTGTTGTTTGATTTGCATTACATTACTCCTGACTAGTAGTTAGGCAAAACATTCTTCATTTTTATTTAATTGCCTTGTCTATTTCCATCACAAACAACCGATGTTAGGATAAAATGTTTTAACATGTAGTACCTATATTTAACTAAAAACAAACAATGTTTTGTTTATTCAATATTGTTAGTTTAAGAAAATTTTGTTTTATAACATCATCAAAGTGGAATCATACAGATAAAAATTTAAGTGGTAATTAAAATTTTATTCTGCATTACTATTGGCCTTAATTAATATGTGTGTAGGTAGGTATAGGCACTATATGTGAGTAAATATGTGTAAATATTAATATTCAATGTATAGATTACATTTAAAAATACGCCAGTTTTGTTAACAGTTAACAAACACAATTTTTAAATTAACCGAATATCTCTGACATAATACTTGCGTCACTTGGTAATATTGCTATAATAATAAGGATGTTAACAATGCATATGCGCGTGGTGCGTGGAATAGGAAGCAGCGATAGAACGAAAGAGATAGCTATATTATTTGTAGTATGAAAAAGAGAGAGGATCCGATGTCACGGGGTTAATCAACAAGACGAGTCCAAATAACCGCCACGCGAGTTTAAACAACATTGCGAGCATTGATTCTGACATAATAAATTTTAATATACATACATTCTTATAACATAACGAACACATTTTATGTAACTTATAAATTACTGTTATTTCGCTATTAATTTCACTATTCAGCCTGTAACATCCCACTGCTAGGCCTGTTTCTACATGTTGGAGAAGGATCAAAGCTTAATCCAGCACGCTGCTCCACTGTGGATTGGACAATGGCTACTACAAAAAAAACTGCATTCTATACAAATAAAAGCTACTACTTTAATTATACGATTAAACAATAAAATTAAACTGAAAAAAAAAATGGAATAGTACCTACTTAGCCAAGTTTAATAATTTTCAGTTTATATGATACTGGTTTAATTATATTTTATGACATCAAATTATAGCATTCAAGTAAGAAATAAAATTCTACCCTTGAAGGCGTGATTCGAAATGATTACACCTGTGTAACTTAAAATGTAGGGTTGATTCGTCTCTCACGGCTTTCTATAGACAGGTGTAAAAACGTTACTTGCATTTATTATATACCTAATACCTATACCCGATTCCGATCATACATTTCGGTCACTATATTTTTTAACACTGTAATAATACGTACGTTTATATTTTATACTACATTATACCTATAATATAAAAAAGTATTTATGAAATTCATACCTACATCTTTTAAAATGTGTTTAGGCGTATGTATAAATAGTTGATAAGTACATATTATAATTATTACTATTGTATATAAAAAACTTACACAAGCAAATAAATGATCAATTTTATTTTTATAGAATATGAATGTACATAATTATGTATATTAAATATACAATTACGTAAATGTTTTTAAGTAAGTTTATTATTTAAATACAATGCTAACCCGATTTCCGTATCAAAATTTATACTTTTAATTTAGGTTGTCTGGAAGAAATTACCGATTTTCTATCAGAAAGTCGTTAGTTAATAACTTGTAATAGTCTCTATTTTTTTTTTTTTTTCGTTTTCGTGTTTTATCTTTTAGTGTGAAAATAAAGTATATGGACTAAACATATTTCATTAAATAGGTATATGTACCTACATACATTGAAATAATGCTAAAGTTTCTTAATGATTTGGTTATCGAAATATTAGTTAAACAATTCACTGATATTTACAAGTGAGTTTATCGAATCAGCTTATAGGTAAATACCCTACAAGTGCAACTCAAACCTGAAATAGAACATACCTAAATTGCATTACACGTGTGCTGACGTTGACATTTACAATTGTATTTTTGTTACCTTTTTCAATTATCTGTTACTATGTTAGATTTAGAAATTAAAAATTATATAGTAACAGTACTATTAGCATTTTCTAGAGTTCAGACGAGATCTTGAAATATAAAAAAAGATAGTAAACAGCGTTAGTAGAACGCTTATCAGCAAAAGAAACAAATCCTTAAACATATGACAGAGACAATAAACAATGCAATTAAATCACTTAAGCCAAATGCTAGTAGTTACAAATTTTAAAATACGTGCGTAGTTGCGTACCTAAATGTAATAACAGTTTTCGACAAGTTTCAGAAAAGTAGCAATTGTTAAAGATAGAACATACACGTGACATAATAAAGTATTATTTTCATGTAATTCTTAAGAAAAATCGGCTAGTATCCAAACGACATGTGTATCTGAAAAGTAATCCCTAACCCTTCGGCTTTAGAAAAATCAATTAATGACGTTTGTATCTAATCCACAGTCGATGGCGACAGATGTGTACGACGGAGGGATGGCAGTGTAAATTCATAAGTCTCCCTCCGAGAGTGCAATCGGACCCTTTCAAATTGTGCAAACTGCTGGCTTTGAGGCGCATCTGTCCACTTGCTTTCTACAACAATAGTGTTGAATTATATCGACATCGACCACATCGATAAAGTCCTATAAGTATATACCATAGTGTGCTATTTTTTTTTTTTTACCTTTAAGTGTACCCTATTAATATATACACTACTTCATATAACTCTGATTCGAGAATAAAAAATCAATCAACATTCGGTCACTTCCTGAAATCGAACGTTTTGCAAACAACAGCGGAACTGCCATTGTTTCGTACCAAGAACAGTTTGGGTTGCACATATTACAACGGATTTATGCTTCCTGTTTCTAATGAAAATATAAACAACCTGATAGAGACGTGAGTTTCAATAAATGACTATTGTCGTGTTACATACGTTACTTATTATACTTTATATTTTTATTAACATCTTCAAAATTTTATTTAATACAATTAATTACCTAGTTTAAGATATATTAATATATTTTGTAAATTAAATGTCAAATATACGAGTATATATGAAAACAAAATAGTCCTATCCGACTAATAATGTAATCGGACGCTGCACTATGTCCCTCGCCGAGATAAGTCGCCCCAACATTCAAACAAGTGTCTCACTCACACAAACGTATAATCAGGAAGTACAATAGAGATTAAAAAGACTTGAAGCACACACTGCGTTAATGTAATAAATATTCGTGTAGAGGTAGATGAATATAAATAATAAAACGTACGCACACAAAGATATAATTTAAATAAAGCATCTCGCGCATTGTACCAGGAAGTAGCAGCTCAGTTACACACACAGACGTTGTGTCGTAGATTTCGTTGTGGCGCTGGCGCACACTTACGTGTCAACTACGCGTGGGAGCGCGCGCACATGGCCCGATTGGGACATACCAAGAGAGCCCCTTGACGATACTTTTTACGAGGCGCATATAATATCACAAAGAGAACAAAAAAAATTGTAATTATATCAAGAAACAACGAAGATAGAAGCTGACCCTTATTAAATTATTTTTTGGAAAATATAATTACTCGTTTATAAATATTTTTCAGATATAGATTAAATAATAATGTCAAAAACTGAAATTACATTCTAGTGTAAAAAATGTTAAAAAAGGTATTTTCACTTCAAAAAATAAAAAACAAAATAATTACATATAATTTATTAATTCTAAATATTATTAACAAAAATTTAAGGGGTAATTTCCTTTAAAGAATAATTTTAAGTAAAAAACAGAATTTTAAGTTTTTTTGTTAACATACGTCACTGTGATAGAAATAGAATATTAAAAGGTATAATTTATATTTATACCTAATACGATGAATAATCATGTGCCCTCTCCCAGTGCGGGTGCATTCCCGACCCGATTTTTTTGATCATGTTGATCCCAAATCACCGAAGGGGTCGCTTTGTCATGTGACACTCGAACGAACAGAAACTCTGCTGGGGGTTAGTCGTTAGGATCAAAAAATAAGTGTCCGTTGTCTTTTCACCTTAAAAAAGTCAAATAAACAATGAAAAGTTACTTATAAAATAAGAAATTTGAACTGAAACATCTTAAAAAGACATCATACGAGCGTATCAGAAAGTCCAAGTAACAAGATTAGATATTACATAAAAATTATGGATCTATCTGAACCAAAACACTATTGCTATCAGAAACTGGATTTCCCGGCGTGCATAAAACATTGTTTCTTAAATACTCAATATTATTGTCCGGATAAATTAAAATCGCTAGTATAAACTAATAAATCACTACTTAACCCACATTAATTTACATTGTTCGGAATAAAATATTTCGAAACCTAAGCAACGTGGTATTGCTTACCAAGCTACCAGTTCACAGGCAGAAAGTGGCGCAACTTTTCGGTGTGACATCATTGCCTAGATTTGAGTGGCGGCAAATTATGTAACGGCAGAACAACGGCTGAATCGGGGTCGCGGTCTGCTGGCAATCATTTGGAAGAAGTCTTAAATTGCTAAACCCATCTTGAACAATTACAACTTTGTTTACAACTCTTCTTCAAATAAATAAAGCACAATTTTTGTGGTACGTCATTTGACCTGTACCTTACGACTATACTAAACAAAATATTTTCGCCTTTAAATTAATTTAAATAAATACGCTAGTAACTAGAAAACTGACTACTTAATAGAAATAAAATTATATTCAGCTTATAATTAGTGTAGAAACCCGCGTGATTCGAATCGGCTCACAGGAAATGCCGCCATTTCCATATGTACAATTTCAAATGTCGGGTCATCCGGTCTAGACTTCCGCTAAGTTTATGTAGATTTCCTAGCTTTTACACGAGCGGATAAATTTTCATTAATTAAGTCGTCTATAAATATTTATCAGCCTCCTATTACTTGTCGATCTTCTATATTTTTTCAAGCGAGTATTAGGGTACACACATTTACATATTTCATATTTACACATTATTACATATTACACATTTACATATTATAATATAAAACACTCTATAATGTTGTTTACCAATAGATATCGAAAGTTAGAAAATACACATTAAAAAGAGTTGTAAAAGAGATTAAGAGCAATTGAGTTAGATTGGTAGTTGTATTGTATTGAATTGTATATTCAACTTATAGAGCAGTGACCAAAAACTAAAAAAGGCTTTTATATTTAAAAATGATTAGATAAATTTAATCAAATATGCAGTAATGCTGCAGTAAAGATGAGTAAGGTTATTCCTGTAAATACCACTACATGCTATTCATTATGACACCATACAAGGAAGCTCAAACAACAGTAAAATTTCAAAAAGGACTAGGAATATTTTTTCACGTGTAACATAATCTATAACACCTACAGGACCCCCCATTTGAAGGACCCCAGTTAGGATTCGAACATTAATAAAACAACCTATAAATCAAAGTTTCTGGCAAAAAAAGTTCTTATGATACAACTTTGCAATCTGTAGACTTTAAGCAAATCAAAATACGAAAAGTTATTGTTGCCATGTTACAAAATTATGTATGCTGTATACTTGTATATAAAATATATAATGTAGGACAGAAAGCATAGCACAGAAAAGAGGGTTCAACTTCCGCAATGAAGGTTCCTTTTTCCGTAGCGTGGACATTACCAGAAGTTAAACAGAGATTAGTTTTGTGACCCTCCTGGTTCCGGTAACCCAGCGTCCTGATAATTCCCTTTACTCGCTTGTACCAATTTCCGTTTTATATGTAGCGTCTATTTAGTTGTTTCCTAATCACAAAATAGTTCTTATATAAAATATAATAAAATAGTTTTTGTGCATATGATCATAACAAAAAAAACGAGATCTTCTTACAATTATTATACATTGCCTATAAATTATTATAGTGTCAATAGTATTAATTTAGTTTATCCTGAAAAGTAAACAGAACATTAATCATATATTTAACCATGAACATAAATAAAGTGATTAATTGTATCGAAAAGTTTCCAAGTTGCAAGTTCCAAGTTGAAATAACGCACACAAATATAAAAAATACATGTATATGTTAGTATACTACCGCCAAACATAAATGCTCACGCAATGAACTTATTTCGGGCACTTCCGCATGTGTTGAGATCTGGTCCCAACTGCTCGTCGCATTCCTAACGAGCCACGTTCGACTATTACCCGATTATTAGTACAATATTGTCATTACAACTTAAAAAGATCAGTAACGTGTTTAAATAGATAACACAAAATTTCTTTTTCGATATTACCACCTCTTTAAAACGGAAAATCTGTAATAACCAAATTCAGCATTATTTTACATACTTACAAAAAGAAATGATCTAACCAATACTCAGAAGTAGGTGCTTAGGTAACAGACAAAACCTTTTCGCATAAAATTTTCGACAAAGAAAGTACCCGCGAGATCTACGGTCACGGTCACGATGAGAGCAAACGAACGACCAAACATCCTAATGTTTTATTCTCCACATTACTCCACATAATCGCCAAAGACGCCTTATTCACTTTTCTTATAGGATCGGTAAGTGTAAGAAAGAGATGTAAAGCTGAGCGTTCGGTGGGAGAAGGGAGCAACAGGTAAAGATGCCGAGGCCACTTCCGTCTTGACTGTCGAATATTTCAAACCGGTAGTGAGAAGGCAGTCAGATTATATTTAAACTAATAATTATTATCTATACTTGTGTTTACACTTATTTCATAGTTACAAAATTCCGAAATACCAAATAATATCGTATTTGCTTTACTTAGGTTCTCTACTAAGGAATTATTACATTATTAAAAAGTGGCGCGCTTAAACGCTGACGTAATCTTGCCACACAAGCACTTCCTTATGCCCTAAGAAATGACATATCCTATATAAATTACAATTAAAAAAGTAGTAAAGTTAGTTGTATTGTTTTACATTAAAGCTTCATCACATGAACTAGGTTTGCAGAAACTTATTAGCACTTTAATACGCAGTTAAAATGGGACTCTATTCTCAAACGGGTTCCCGAAGTTTTATCTCAGTCTCCGCTATATTATGTGAGGCGAGGCGGTGCAGGCGCGGAGGAGGGGCAGTGGACGCGCGTCCGTCCGCCCGCGCCTCCACCGCATCGTCAGTTCGCGTCGGAGAGTTGCCCGCGACGCTTGTCTGCGAGCTCGCTCCCTCAGATACGCTGCTGGTTTACGGCGTGCCGTAACACGACACGTTTGGAGGGATCGTTGCTGCTACGCGTGTGACTCGTGCTCTGTGAACACTGGATATTGTGCTTCTAGTGCTGTGACAATGCGAATGTGCTGATTCTACAAAATATTATTTTGCTTGAAAGGATTTTTGACAACACAGCCAGTTCCGGATCAGCTCGGCCGGTGAGTAGCGGAGCTTATCGCGAGCGGCAAGCCGTGCTATCTCTAACTCACGCATTTCCGACCCCGCCCGATAAGACCAAATATGACTGTAACCGCTACAGAATCCGGCTTTAGATATTTTTCTAAAACACTAAAAATGGGTCATGATCAATTTCGGAGTTACCATAACCTCGATGTACATAATAATACAATAATAATTGACATTTATAATAAGATCTATTGAATTATCATGCACGTGTCGTGCACCCTCCATATCAGACAGTTGATAGGCGTTCGTCCCTCCTCATTTGTCCTTTTGTAAAAAAGTATTGTACCTTTCACCATTACATTAAATTTTTTTTTTTTTTGAAAAAAAAATCTTATGTTAAAACAAAAAGTTAAACGTGTCACAGGAATGTACAAAACTAAATATGTAAATATTATTATAAATATAAAAACATCCTATGTATTGTTATAATTGGATTTAATAAGTTTTAAGGTAGTATAATTTTATAACTGCTCATTATAAGTAAATATTACATGTAACTAAATAATTATACAATATAATATTACAAATATGTTACGTACTACAATAATATTCAACAACTCGTGACTATATACTATGTTAGTTTGCTTTTATATGGTTAGTTTAGTTTAAACAAATCAAAAGATTCAATTTTTTTCTGTAAAACGTAAAAAAAGTAAACGTAGTTATAAAATTGTAAAATTAGGCGGGCGAAGTTACAAAGACTTACAAAATGAAAACAAAACAAGAAGGTAAATAAGTATAACGGTACAATGTTGTAAAATTCTTTACGTAACATTTAATGAAATGATAAGAATTAGTATTGGTCAACTAAACCATACGCACTTACGCTCTTTAGCGATAAGACCAAGGCAGTCATATTGTACATATTATTTTTGGTTTTTCTTCTATGTTACATGTATTGTTTCTGGTTGTGCAATAAAGTATATTTGTATTGTATTGTATGTACATACTCGTACTTAGTATTAGCGCCACCTGTTGCTGAGTAGATGCACTATAAATAACATGATACAAAAAACTAAAATGAAAATATTTATTGTATAGAAATTCTAATTTCAATAATAATTTTGTTACAGAACATCGTGATGAAAGTAGTTAGTCTTCAATTACCGTCGGGACCCAGTATGGAGCGGTTACCGCTACCATTTAGCCCGACGGAACTTCTATGGAGGTACCCATTACCTTGGGCACCGCCTCCACCATCACCTCTCGGCGATACAAAGGCCCAATTACCAGCTGGTCTCCCTCCAGAACCAAGATTATGGACTCGCGAAGATGTTGCCGTTTTCTTAAAATGGTGTGAGAGGGAGTTCGACTTGCCTAACTTCGATATGGATCTATTTCAAATGAATGGTAATTAAGATTTTTAATTTTTTATATAAAAAATGGCTGTGTAGCACAGTAAAGCTGTAGTAGCGTAGTAAAGAATATAACATGCCCCCTCTTCCCGTGGGTATCCCAAGAAGCTACTAAGGGATAACACAGATACATAACCACCTTGGAACTTACAAAGCCGATGGATGGCGGAATAACCATCCGACTGCTGGCTTTGAAATACACAGGTCATAGACGGGCAACAGCGTTTTCGGTGCGACCAAGCCAGCCCTGCAATCATAAACCCGCCTGCCCAGCGTGGTGGCTATGGGCAACACACATGACTTCACGACATTTTTGGCGCGAACTTATAAAGGCCTATGTCCAGCAGTAGACTGCGATAGGTTGAAGTGATAATGATTTAAAAAAAAAAAAATTTACTATAAGTATTTATTTTATCAAATCAAATCTAATTTAAAAATAACTTTATTCAAATAGGCTACGTTATTAGTATTCAACTTTGTATTTCTATTGCAGGTAAAGCCCTTTGTCTTCTAACAAAAACTGATTTGGGAGAACGTTGCCCTGGAGCTGGTGATGTTTTACATAATGTTCTACAAATGTTAGTACGCGATGCAGCCTTACTTGGGAGAGTACCATCCTCGCCAGTGACGCCTACAGCGCGCGCGGCTCCATACCCCCCATCGCCACATTCACACCCCCCAACCCCTACTTGGGCAGTAGATGGGTTCCACCACTTTCACAGTGCCGCTGCTGCGGCAGCTCAGCCTAATTCTGTTACATTAAGTCCAGCACCATCGGTGGATAGTTCTGGAAGCCCTCAAAGAGGAGAAGCTATGAACTACGCCCCTGCTTATGCTCCACCAGTACCCGTAACTGCTCAAGCTGTTAGTTCTGGAAGTAATCACTCGGATTCGGATGAAGAAGCCCAGTTTTCGGCACCTCGGTCACCGAAGGAAACTGCTTTAACGAGCCCTGCGCCGCAAACACATGTTGCGCAACAACACACGCATTACCGAACTCAACATCGGGAATTCTTTCCAAACGATATGCCCGAATCTAACACAAGTAAGTTACTAAAATATTAATTATCTTCTTCGATTATTTATAGTAAAAAAAGGGTTGTTAATAAATATAACTTTGTCCTTTTCAGATGGTAGACTTCTATGGGATTTCTTGCAACAACTTTTAAATGATCCTACGCAAAGATACACAAATTACATTGCGTGGAAAAATAGAGAAACGGGCGTTTTTAAGATAGTAGATCCAGCTGGTCTTGCTAAGCTTTGGGGTATTCAAAAAAATCATTTGTCAATGAATTATGACAAAATGTCACGTGCTCTACGATACTACTATCGTGTCAATATACTAAGAAAAGTACAAGGGGAACGACATTGTTACCAGTAAGTTTACAATTATCATATCAATATTAAATCTGGTACAAAAAGTTTTTATATAATTTATTAAAATATAAATTTTTCCTTTTACAGATTTTTAAGAAACCCAACGGAACTGAAAAACATAAAAAATATTTCACTACTACGGCAACAAATGAGTCCAACTCGCGTTGCACAACAAGCAGCGGTAAAAACGGAAATGAAAGAAGAGCGATGTGAAGAGGATAACGTTGATGAAGATATGCCCACTGACTTAAGTATGACGGCGTCAGAGCCCTGGAGGAAACGAGCTCGACCCGACCCACCCGCTCCTCACGACAAACATCGTATTAGTGCTCTCATCGGCGATAATATGATGTTAAAAAGAGAAGCGGAGTATAACAATGAACATTATGCTCTCAATTTAAAAAGTGAAAAATGTGAACAATGATTTGTAAACATGTGACATAACATAGAACACTCAGTGTGATGTGTTTTAAATTTTGATTGTGCAAAATGCTCCATCTGCTGTATTTTAGTCAAATATCTCTCAGTTATATTGGTCTTCCTTTAAATAATGAATATAAATAGAATTATCCAAAAATATAAACACTGAGAGTAATTTGATAAATATGGTCATTGGGGTAAAGACAGGGTATGGACCTATAATGATGCCTTTGTGCCAAGTGATTTTTATCTAATAGTGTCAATTACGTAACTAGTTAGCAAAAGAGGACAAGAATTTATTTGTGTTGAAGTCATAAAGACTATATAAATATTTTGTGCAATGGATAATTTTGTAATTGCTGACTGAAATCTTGCAGTTACAATAAAAAAATGTTGCCAAAATCATCTGTAGAGCTACATCTATCTGCGGAATGCGTTGAAATTGCATTTTTCTATTAATTTAATTAAGTAACATATGTTTATTTTTGTTTTTTTTTTTTTTTTTATAGATTGCTGAAGATTTAAAAAACAATATCACACGAAATATTATTGTCTTCCATTGTTTTGTTTTTTTGGCAAAAAAATAAATAATTGTAGCATGTGAAATATTTAATTAAAGCTACCACAATTATATTTGTTTTATAATTGGCAACTTCTATTATCAAAGATTTTCATCTACACTTGTTCTACAAATTATGTTATATAATAAATGTTAAAAAGACAATAATTTAACTAACCTACCTAAACAATGCCTTGAAATTCAATCTAAAATCCCACTGTGATAAAAAGTATGATGTGGTAGTCTTATAGAATATGCTAGGGCTTTTACTCAATGATTTCCAGCTACAATTTTCTGTGATCTCTTATAACAATATAAGTAAATAATGTAATAAAAGGTAATAGATATCGTGTTTGTAAATATTAGTTAAATATAAATTAGAATAAGTGAACCAAAATAATGTATGTAGAATTTGTCAAACAAAATGTGAAGCTTTATCAAAGTACCTAGGTAACAGTAAGAATAGTAACAATCAAGTTTGTACTTTTACAATAATTTCTATTTGGCGGTAGCCACGATTTCCAAACTTGTACACAATAAAAGTAAATATAATCTAAAATGTTGTGTCAGATTATAACCTAAAATAAATGGAAATAATATTATTGTAATATATATATTTTTTTCTTTTTCATTATGAGCATATATAAAAAGGTACCTCTTATCCAATCCTAATTAATAGGATGAATTAAATAACTTAAAAAAAAAAACAATAATGCACGCGAAAGAAAGAAGTTATTGTTGATGATAACAAAAATATTGATAATGCTTATAGAGCAATAAACGAAATTAGAGTTCATAAACAAAAAAAAACTCATATTAATTAGAATTATCTCTTTGTGCTATAACAAAACCAAATATTAAAACAGTTTTTAGCATCCAAAAAAACTTAGGTACATAAAGAATTTCAGAACATAGGTACAGAGTCCTAATTTAGAAATATTGACAAGTCAAGTAACTTTGATAATGTACTTATTTTCACATTTACCACTCACTTAACACATTAAATTCACAATAACTTTGGTATTATTTATACAGCCCTCAATTGGGCCACCAGTCAATTGACCAGACCAGTTTATACTAAGTGCACTAAAGGGCACTAATATTACAATTATTAAATTGCTCAAACTCAAAATACACCCCAAGTTTAAAGATTTTTTTTTTTTTTTGTTGAATCCATGTTTATCATATAAAAATATATTTTATATTTAAAATAGTGATAAAAAAAAATATTGTTTAAATATCTTTGTGAACTTATCGGAATTTTAAAAAATAATTGAAATAATAGGGCTTTTTAGCTAAATTGTTTTTTTTCTCTGTAACGGCATAATTTGTATTGTTTTTTTTCCATTTTTATTATTAAATAATAAAAAAAATTCGAAACCTCACTATAACCCAGCGAGAAGCTCCCCCGCAATCCTTGTGTTGCACGACGCGATACATGGTTACACCAGTGTCTCGACTAGTCGACCACAGTTTCGACGACTCTAATGACGAGTGGACTGTAACTTGTAAGTGCGTTATTTTTTTTTTCAAATCAATTCGAAAAGTTAGCAATTTCTTATGATTTCTCAATCAAACGATATTGTAAATGGTACAAATATAATAATAATAATCTTTATTGCACACCAATAAAAGATACATAATTGTGTTTGCTCGCAAACGAAAAAAAAACCGACTTCAATTACATCGACGAGTAATACAACGTAGATCGACGAAAAAATAGTCAAGTAACTACGCGTTATCAAAGATTAATCAAAAAGTAGTTATCAGATCTCGATAAAATTTATATGTGACCATATGATAAACATCAGCTTTCGATTAAATCAAAAATTATCAAAATCGGTATACCCAGTAAAAAGTTATTGCGGATTTTCGAGAGTTTCCCTCGATTGCTCTGGGATCCCATCATCAGATCCTGGTTTCCTTATCATGGTACCAAACTAGGGATATCTCCTTTCCAACAAAAAAATTATCAAAATTGGTACATCCAGTAGAAAGTTATGCGGTATAATACAACGTAGGTCGACGAAAAAAGCGTCAAGTAAAAACGCATTATTAGATATAGCTCGAAAAGTAGTTGTTAGATCTCAAATAAATTTAAATGGGACCAATTGGCACACACCACCTTTCGATTAAAAGAAAATTTGTCGAAATCGCTCCACCCAGTCAAAAGTTCTGATGTAACATACATAAAAAAAAAAAAAAAAAAAAAATAGTCGAATTGAGAACCTCCTCCTTTTTTTGGAAGTCGGTTAAAAAGTAGTACACGTAGAGGAAGATGTACAAAGGCGGTCTTATGGCTAAAAGAGCGATTCCTTCCAGACAATCTTTGGGTATATGACAGGGCATAGAAAAGCAGTTAGGAAGTGTACAAATAATTGTTATAAAAATTAGAAATAAATTACAATAGAGTATAAAATTATACATGTATACATACGTAAATATACGTACATACTTATACTCATATATACACATAAATAAGTATAAATAATTCATATATACTTATATCGTCCAAAGGTGAAAAGACAATCATGTCGAATTTAGCGACAAATAGTGAACCTTGAGATACTTTTTGCTAAAGAGTGATTGAGAATATAAATACTGCGTAGAAACTAAGTTTGTAAATGTATATTATTTAAAATAATATCTATGTTACATATAATAAAATGGTAGGAAAGTCAAAACTGTACATTGAATATTTTTTTAAAAGAATACTTGGGGTGTGATCTACAATCGATAACGAAACCAAAAATATAGTTTTTAGAATTTTTGTCTGTTTGTCTGTATGTATGTCCGGGATAAACTCAAAAATTACCGCATGGATTTACTTCAAATTTGGCTCGAATATTATTATGAAGTCGGGTCAATATATAGGCTACATATTATCATGCTATCACCTACCGGGAACGAGCAGTGAACCTTTATTTCTTCAACGCATTCTGTAACGTGTAATCTAACGACGCATATTTGAATGTTGTTGTTATTATGTTAATAACCATGCTTATATAAGCTAGCTTCACACTATAAAAATCACGCAATATAAGTAACTAAGTCGATAAAAATAATTAAATGAATATAAGTAGACAATTTTAAAGCAGCGCCATCTATGAGATTTTTTCTGTAGATATGAAATGTAAAGAAGAAACGGGTAAATGAATGTTATTTTAAAAGGTATAATCGTAGGTATTTTTGGTACTGTATAGCGTTCACGCAGACGACGTCGCGGGCAGCAGCTAGTAATATAATAAAATGGTAGGAAAGTCAAAACTGTACATTGAATATTTTTTTAAAAGAATACTTCGGGTGTGATCTACAATCGATACCGAAGCCAAAAATATGGTTTTTAGAATTTTTGTATGTTTGTCTGTATGTATGTCCGGGATAAACTCAAAAAGTACCGCATGGATTTACTTCAAATTTGGCACGAATATTATTAAGAAGTCGTGTCAACATATAGGCTACATATTATCACCCTATCACCACCTACGGGGAACGAGCAGTGAACCTTTATTTCTTCAACGTATTCTGTAACAACGCGTAATCTAACGACACATTTGAATGTTGTTGTTATTGTGTTAATAATAACCATGCTATAAGCTAGCTTCACACTATAAATAAAGACATTCTCTAGTATATTTAGTATCAGCATTGCACCCGTGCGAAGCCGGGGCGGGTCGCTAGCTTAAAACAATTTGTAATTTTGTTTCTGAACTTATCATAAAGTAAGCTCGATTATGCCTAAATATAAAAACAAAAGTAAAGTGACACGTGGCCGAGATACTACCTCTTGCTAAAATAATAATAGATATCCTAAATATTTTCATCACTAAAGTAATACAACATAAATTATATAGCATTTCCCAACGATGGTATTAAAAAGAAACTAACAAATTTGATTTACGATCCGATCTATAGCCCAGATCACAGTCGTCATCTTCATCATCATCATTTCAGCCTATTGCAGTCTACTGCTAGACATAGGCCTCCACAAGACATTTTTGGCGCGAACTTATGTATGTTGCCCATAGTCACCACGCTGGGCAGGCGAGTTGGTGACCGCAGGGCTGGCTTTGTTTCACCGAAGACGCTACTGCCCGTCTTCGGCCTGTGTATTTCAAAGCCAGCAGTTGGATGGTTATCCCGCCATCGGTCGGCTTTATAAGTTCCAAAGTGGTAGTGGAACTGTGTTATGCCTTATGACTGACGACGCGTTAGCGAAAATGTAATAGCACTGGTTGTTGCGCTGGCGGTCGCGGGTTCGATTCCCGCTCACGACAGACATTTGTATCGACCATATAGATGTTAGTCGTGGTCTGGGCGTTGTGTTTGTGTATTGTGTTTCCGGACCCCCAACACAGGAGAAAATTCTACTGGGGGACCCGTTGAGTTGTGGCTCTTCATGGCAGACTTGAGGGCCTGTCTGGGTACGGGCCTCGAGGTTACCCTCTAGGTTAGCCGGGCCGGGGCTGCCGGCCCGGCTATATATATATATACACCGGGATCTGGTGATGGAATCCTAAAGAAATCGAGGGAAACACTTGAAAATCCGCATAACTTTTTACTGGTTGTACAGATTTTGATGATTTTTTATTTAATCGAAAGCCGATGTTTATCATGTGGTCACATTTAAATTTCATCGAGATCTAATTACAAATTTTGGAGAAATCTTTGATAATGCGTATTTCATCAGTCATCATCATCATTTCAGCCATCACATTCCACTGCTGGACACAGGCCTCCACAAGTTCACGCCAAAAATAGCGCGAACTCGTGTGTTGAACTAGTGTGTTGCCCATAGTCAATGCGTATTTACTTGACTATTTTTCTCTACCTACGTAGTATTACTTGTCGATGTAATTAAAGTCGGTTTTTTTCGTTAGCAAGCAAACACAATTATTTAGTAAAAATATAGGAAAAGAAGTACGCGCAAAAAAAAACAAACAATACTTCGCGATCAAGGAAATAAATAGCGCCTACCAATATTTTAACGCAATCTCCACAATGTGTGCAATACTTATTTTATTTTAATATTTTCAATCTTATATCGCAATTGAAAATGGATTTGTAGTTTGTAGAAAAATCAATTACTGTTAATTTCATTAATCTTAATACTTTGTACTAATTGTGAGTATAAAAAAATCTCACGTTACAAAGTAGTAAGAAAAGTAGTACCTATGTATTACACAAAAAATTTACTTTTAGAGAAGTATAAAAAGTCAAAATATCTTAATGATGCTACTTCTCTATAATTGACAAGAATATTTTTTTATTATAATCAGTACAAATACAAAACAGTTGTTAGTTTTGAAAACACACATTTATCTTTTTTTTCTCACTGGTCCAACTTACTAAACCGAAAGGGAAATAAATAAATTGTAAAACCAATTTCCAATTAAAAAATAGCATAGAAGAAAAATTATAAAATTCGTCTAAAAGGTTTGCCCTCAAATTCATATAACGACAGGCCATAGTGGGCACAACTGGCTGTTAGTGCAGTTGTGATTTCAATCATCACTCACTACAAATTTTTGTTTGTTTTGGCCATAATGACTTACAAACACATTTAAAAGTTCCTACACAAAACTATTTGCTATGGGTTTAACTATAAATTGTAAAAATAAAAAAAATAATTACCAACAACTTTTTTGAGTTTGTAAAGTAATTTTTTTTTTTCTGTTAAATATTGTATGGTGGTTCATAAATGGCCACATTCAGAACTTTACCTCGCACTTAACAGTTTCTTATAATTATTTGTTTACTAAAAATACTTTCAACTGTATTAAAAATACCATTTAAAAATCTCAAACTAATATTTTTATTGTATAAGACTGCTATAAATATGACTTAAGTAATTCATTTCTACTTTGGTCAAAATATGTGTTAAAACAAATTAAAAATATATTTCTAATTGAAATACTTTTATTCAATAACATTAATTTCTTTACTTAATCATTAATAAAAATCAGTATTAGTACAATTTAAAAAGTGGTTATGTATTTTGAGGTTGACTTTGGAAGAATATAATATCGTCTGCTATTACTGTTGATGCTGTTCTAACTTGCCCGTCATCTAGTTTAACTTCACCGTACGATAGTTTTCCAGTGACATACACTCTTTGACCTTTCTTTAAGTACTTGTAAACTGTGTCACGTAATCCCGGTCTGAAGACACTGATCCTATGCCAATCCGTTTTTTGTAAAATGTCACCTGACTCATATTTGTAACTAAAATGAGTAGCTAGTGGGAAGTTCACTACGGGATGATCTTCAGATCCACGTTTCTGAGGATCAGCACCTACTCGACCCAATAATGTGACTTGATTGATAGCTAAAATTCAAATTGATAAAAATATATCAAATTGTTTCAAATCACCTAAATCATTTTTATTGTTAGAAATAACGACTTACTTTTCTCCGTGTTTTGAACATCACATTGCACTGCTGATGTGTGTAATTGTTGAGTTAAGACTATTCTTCGGAGTGTTGAAGATACCTTTAAAAATTATTTGAAATATGTATAATCATTTATTATGCATTTTGCAGAAGAAGATACAGAGCGATAATAGTTTCCAATTGATTCGTGTTTAAGTAGTTAAAATCTACCCGAACTTCTACGGACTGTGAAACTTTGTATAATATAAAAATTAAACTCGTATTAACATTATTTATTAACCGGTATTTTAAGAGGTTATATAAAATTGTAAGTCACTTACCTTATAAAGGCACTGCATTTTTTTTTGTCTTCTTTCAGCCTTCTTTTTTATATAATTTATATAGTCACACCATCGAGATCACAAAGATGTGCCAGAAAAGAAGCAAGTTACTTTACTCTTTGCACAAAGAGTCTTTGCAGAAAAGTAAAGTCAAGCTGTCAAGAAGTGTAAATAGAAATAGGTAGGTACCTAATAAAAAAGCGCGAATATAGTACACAGATTAAGTATTAGTTACTGATATAGTAAATACAAATTAATATTTATACTATGGTCTATGGTTCTGAGCACAGATGATCAGTACCTAGACAGCCTAGGCTTGTTAAAAAAGTATCGATATTTTTAATATTTTAATACAATAAATTTTGTAGGGGCTAGTAATGTGTATGCCGTGTGGTGTCAGCCGAGTAGAATAGCACCACCCCCTTTCTTCCAAACCACCGCCAACAAAACCAAGTGCGTTGTGTTTTTGTTGCCCAATGATAAGCATCCAAATTATAATTTTGAAATACATAACGAGAGTCTTATTGTCAATGATACTACAGTTTTCTTAGGGATAAATTTGGACTGAAAACTCCAGTGGAATTCCCATTTGTCATCCTTAAATGGTAGACTCAGCTCCGCAGCATTCGCAGTTAGAAAAGTACGACAACTAACCCACGTTGCTGCTGCGCGTCTTACGGTCCGTTACTGTAGGGTAATACTACAGATATTGAGACTGTATTTATTTTGCAAAAAAGGGCTATTCGGAGCTCGAGTCTCACCACGGGATGTTTTTCAAAAAGTAGATTGCTTCGCAATATATTTATGACAGTATTATGTATATACCAGAATATTCATTGTTTTGAAATAAATAGTAATAATCGCAGTGTAAACACGAAAGAACAACACAAGGAACAAGGAAGAACAAAATTTTAACTCCAAACAAATCCAACTATATATATACGATGATGTGCCGGAAGCACCCGAGAGAAAACTATGGCCGAGAGAAAAAAAAATTAAATAAAAGTTAATACTTTTAGGAGAAACAAACTTATTTATTTTAAAAAAAAGACAGAAAACCGAACACTTAACTTCTATTTATTACTCATTTTTACAAATATAACAATTATCACAAAAATTAACCTTAACCACTAACTTAATCGAAAATAATGACCGAGAATTACAATTTAAATTAACCAAGCAAACAACAGTTACTTTGAATATAAAAATGATCAACGCACTCGTCATGAAACAACGACCTATCGTTCCGAAAGCCGAGAAGCAAAAGAGCCCTCTGAACGGGTAGGGACTGCTTTTATTGACGTTGTTGCATGACGTTACAAAACGTATTAGCGGGTAGGGAACTATTTTTATTAACACTGTTGCATGACGTCACGAAACGTATTAAAATAATCGATATTATGCTAACAATACATATATAGCAGCCGTCATATTTTGACTTTTTTTTTTTATTTCAGTGTTTATTTTTTTTTTTTTTTTTTTTTTTTTTTTTTTTTTTTTTTTTTTTTTTTTTTTTTCAGTGTTTATTTTAAGTTGCTTTATTGTGTTTTTTTTTTTTAATTTGTTTTTAAGTTATTCCTTTTTTTTAATGAATGTATTTAAATGTTTTAAATGCAGTCCGTGACCCAATCTAGTGATGGCACGTCGAAGACGACCCATACATGTACACAGTGCAACAAGATATTCAAATCGTTGAAAGGCCTCAAAATACATACTACAAAAACACACAGGGAATGTAGCCAAAATAGTTCACCATTAGACATCCATCCAACTATTCCGCGTGCGCCTACTTATGTAGCCAACGATACAAAGCCTTTCCACACATATCTCAGCCATTTGAAAAATAGTATACCCATAATTAAAAGAATCCCTCGAGGAGCCCGAATAACAGTTGCTACATATTTATCACAATTAATCCAGAAATGTTACATTAGCAATTGTACTCAAGACTGGCAGAACCTATTTTTATTTTCATACAGCACACTACATATAATAAAAACTGATGAACCGAATTTATCGTTGACACAAAAGATCAAGAATAACTGTGCTATAAGCTCGTCGCCTTCTCCCGCACCTCCAATCAAGCATGATCGTAATCGCAACAAAATCATCGAAAAAAAAATCTGTGATGGAGATCTCAAAGGTGCCGCTCGCCTTTTGTTCTCCAATGACGTGCTATCACCAGATACCCCTGACACACTTCAGGCCTTACGGACAAAACACCCTCCAGCTCCAGTAAACCCATTTTTTCTCGACCCACCAACAGCAGGGCAAGAATGCCTTCAAATTCAAAAGAAAGATGTTACGGATGCCATTTTATCTTTTAAACCAGGTTCGGCTGCAGGTTTGGATGGAATCTCACCCCAACATTTGAAAGATTTAACATCGCATTCTGTGGGTGATGCAGGTGAGCAACTTGTAAATTCGATCACTAAATTAATAAATTTTATGTATTCCGGTAATGTCAATCCAGAAATTGTTCCCATTTTTTTCGGCGCGAACCTCATCGCCCTCACCAAAAAGGACGGAGGGGTGAGACCAATTGCTGTTGGATCAACACTTCGACGTCTGGCCTCCAAAATTGCTGTTCGGCATATTTTACCAAAATTAAATTCGGAATTTGAACCCGTACAGTTAGGCTTCGGTGTAAAAGGAGGCTGTGAGGCAGCCGTCCATGCCCTACGCTCTTTCCTAACTTACGGCCAGCCTGACGTGTTGCTCAAAATTGACGTCAAAAATGCTTTCAATTCGGTAAATAGGGATACCCTGCTGACAGAAATAAAACAACATATACCAGAAGTATACAATTATCTTCTTCTCAGTTACGCTGACCCAACAAAATTATTATATCGTTCTAATGAACTGTCCTCGGAAGTGGGTTGTCAACAGGGTGATCCCCTTGGGCCTGCAATTTTTAGTTTAGCTATAAATCCGATAATTAAAAATCTAAATTCTAAATTCAACGTCTGGTATTTGGACGACGGAACCCTAGGAGGTGATGTGGATACTGTGTTATCGGACCTTTTTTTAATCAAAAATAAATTTGAAGCCATTGGTTTGGAACTTAATTTTAGCAAATGCGAACTTTTTATAAATAACTGCGACTTAAATTTACATGACGTAAAACAAAAATTTAATATTTTGGCTCCAAATATTAAAATAATTAACAGTAATTCCCTTTACCTTTTAGGTTCTCCAATTTTTGATGAATCTATTTCTGAATATATTAATAATTCAATCACTAAATTTCAAAATTCAGTTGACAGTCTCCTTGAAATTAGTCCACATTATGCACTTTGCATCTTAAAATATTGTCTTTTCGTCCCTAAATTTACGTATGCGCTCCGTTGCTGCTCCTTTTGGAATCACCCAGATCTTTTAACACAAATAGATGACTTAATCAAAATTACCTTGGAATCGATTCTTAATATGCAACTGAACGAGCAATCTTGGACCCAAGCATCCCTACCTATTCGTTATGGTGGTTTAGGGATTCGCAAAATTTCCAGTGTCACTTTACCAGCCTTCCTATCTTCTGTCCATAGTTCAGCAAATCTCATAAGTAAAATTTTAAGGGCATCCCCTTCAAACTTTGAGATTGCTGGCTTGGAAGAAGCTAGAAACGCTTTCTTAATTGCATGCCCAGGTCAAAATTTTCCAGTTTCTCCAAATTCACAGAGGAGCTGGGACAACATAAACTGCAAATTGACTTATGACAATCTTTTAAGCTGTAGTACAGGCTCGGCGCGTGCTAGGCTTTTGGCCGTGGGTACGCACGAGGCCGGCTACTGGCTTCACGCGTACCCTTCAACAAATACAGGAACATTTCTTGAGCCTGACACGCTCCGAATCGCAACCTGTCTACGGCTTGGGGTTCCGGTCTGCGCTCCTCATAAATGTCCCTGTGGCAGTGATGTCGATAAGCTAGGACATCACGGTCTGTCATGCCTAAAAAGTGCAGGCCGCTTCTCGAGACATGCCGCACTTAACGATATCATACGCCGGTCCCTTGCCACCGTCAACGTGCCAAGTCTACTTGAGCCGACTGGTATTGCAAGAGACGATGGCAAGAGACCGGACGGTATGAGTTTGATTCCATGGAAGATGGGCCGGGTGCTGGTATGGGATGCAACCTGTTCAGACACGCTAGCCCCTTCCCATCTACATGGAACCAACAACAGAGCTGGTGCGGCTTGTGAAGCGGCTGAAAAAACAAAAGCGGACAAATACAGGGGTCTAGGCTCCGAATATGATTTTGTCCCATTTGGTGTCGAGACCCTTGGTCCATGGGGTCCTAGCGCTATAAGACTTTCTAAGGAAATAGCAAAAAGGTTATTCGACGTCACAGGAGACCGAAGAGCTGGCAGCTACTTCGGACAAAGAATTAGTCTAGCTATTCAAAGAGGGAACGCTGCCAGTATCTTCGGAACCTTGCCTAAAGGGACTCCTTTTAGTAATATTTTTTAGTTATAATGTATATATACTTAAGGCTTTTTTTTTTTTTTTTTTTTTTTTTTTAGTTTAATGTAATTTATCTTATTATTATTATTATTGTTATTATTATCAATTTATTAATTAATAAAGATTTTATGTAAATAATAAAAATACATATATTTTTTCAAATGTAAAATAAAATAGAATAGAAAATAGTTTTCTCGTTACTTATATTATTGTATTATCAATAATAATCAACGAAATTGAATAAAGTAATATATTTGATAGCTTTCCACATGTAATTTCTGTTACTTTTCACAGATTTTACCATTTCTGTGATTTTTTACTATTTAACTTGTAATCCAAACAATTTACCTCAATGTTGAGTGAAATTATCCTCTGTTTTTATTAAATCCATAGAATGTTCAGTATACAAAATACTCTTCCACAATAAGCATTGCTTACTGGAATAGACAGCAATAAACACAATTTTTGAAAATAATTTTTTACCTTATTACCTACTAATAAAATAGGCTCATATTTTGTCATTGGACATATTCATTGTTCCTTCTGAGCGGTGATTTAAATTAAATGTTTCTTTTAAAGAATCATAAAAATTATACAATTCATCATTATTGATGTCACTAAAAATGTTCAATTTTTCTACTAGATCCAGTGGCGTAGCGTAGTGGGGGCGGGGGGGGCGGCCCGCCCCGGGCGGCACTTTTTAGGGGGCGGCAAAATTGAACAACACTTAAATAATAAAAACAATTAGTAAATACTAGGGCCCGGTACGTGCTTCGCTACGTATAAAGTGAAATAATAAAAAAAAATTACATCAAATTCATTTATAATACAAAAAAAAAAAAATTGCTAGGCTATTTTAAAACTTAATCCAAAACATTTGGATAACCAGTATTTTTTGTTTTTCCATTTTGACAAGCAATAGTCGAAGACTTTTTCATAGTCCACAATTGCCATACACAGCGGCTGATTATATTCTTCTGTCTTTTGTATAATCTATCGAACAGTATGAATGTGGTCTACAGTGCTGTAGTCTTTTCGAAACCTCGCTGGTCCGGTAGTTGGAATTCGTCGAGTCTTCTGGCGAGACGATCCGTAACAACACTCGAAAACAGCTTATAGATATGGCTCAGAAGTGAGATCGATGTGTAATTCTTTGACAGAGACTTGTCGCCTCTCTTAAAGAACAGCACCAAACACACTACTGGACCACACCTCCGGCGTGGTACCTCGGTGGGTGACGGCGTGAAAGAGTCTCGCCAAGACTTTTAGGGCAGGTCGCCCTGCGGCTTTAAGTAGCTCAGTCGTAACTAAGTCATCCCTATTCTGCTCAATCAGAGTAGCAATCTCTCTCGTATTTGAGCAGTGGAGGTCTCGGCGTATAAGTTTTCGTGTCTTCTTGGAAATAGCCCTCTGTTCTGGCGAAGCTGCTTGTGCAGTGAGCAACTCGCGCCTCCGCCACATTAGATCCAAGGCTTCGGAAGAGAGTTGGACTGCTGTGTTGACTTCGTCGGCTAAAGTGCCTACGACCTAGTGTACACACCGTCTTCACCACGTTGTCGGTCATCTCTTCCACGTTGCCAGTAGTTTCCAGCGAATCGAATCGGTTTTGGAGTTCCCATTGAAACTGCTCGGAGCCACATAGTAATTGGGGCAGCGTACGTCGGAGAGTAGATTTCACTAAGCGGGCCCGCTCTTTTCGGAGGTATATATTTAAAGTGCTCCGCAATAGCCGGTGGTTACTGCCAGTGTTAAACCAATTAACCAAGGAGACATCTCTGAATATATGCCTTTTATCCGCTATGATGAATCTATCTCGTTCCTCGTCATAGTGTTGGGGCTTTGCCATGTACACCGCCTTTGGGGCTTCTTCTTAAAAAAATGAATTCATCAAGAAGAGCCCCTCTGACTCGTAGTAGTTGACGAGCATCTGCCCCCTGCGATTCCAGCGCCCCTACCCGCGTGGTCCGATCCTCGATTCGTCGCGGTCTTGTATTCCCACTTTAGCGTTGAAGGCTCCCATAACAACGTTGTAGAAGGCCGAAGTAGTCCCATGCATGGCCCTAGTAATATCGTCATACAAGGCTTCGACTTCATTGCCAGATTGTGCTGAGGTCAGCGCGTAGAGCTGTATCACTTCTAGGGAGTACCTGTCAGTGAGTTTAAGTACAAGGTACGCTACCCGGGTCGACACATTGCTGACTTCCACAACGTTGTTAGTGATAGTCTTGTGGACCAGAAAATCGACGCCACCTTGGGAAAGCCCATCACCTTCACGGAAGCAGAACAAGTGCCCGGAGTCCAGGATCATCGTGTCTTCGCCCTCTCTTCAAACTTCAGACAACCCCAGTATGCTTCACTTAAGTTTAAGTTTAAGATTCGGTTTTACTTCCAGTTCGGTAAGGTTGTGGTCCAGCCGTAACATGCCTCCATTATACGTAACCGGTACGTAGTACCTGTAGTTTTGAGTGGCAGCCTACCGTATCCCGGTGATCCTCAGCACCCTCCGCCCCACCGTTACCGCGGCCGCTGCTGTAGCCGGGAATAGTGGGGCTACCGAGAACTGAGGGCCTAAAATTCTACCGCGAACTCATGAGGGTTTTTGTCCATAGTCACTACGCTGGGCAGGCGGGTTGGTGACCGCAGGGCTAGCTTTGTCGCACCGAAAACGCTGCTGCTTGTCTTCGGTTGTGTATTTAAAAAGCTAGCTGTAGGATGGCTATACCGCCATCGGTCGGCTTCACAAGTTCCACAGTGGTATTGGAACTTTGCTATTTCATATTATTAACTAGCTGACCCGGCAAACGTTGTTTTGCCAATAAACTATCTACTATAATATAAGTGTGCGGGGATTTACTTATAAACGAAAGCGTTGTAGACAATGAAAGTATGCTTTATTTAGTGCACAGAAAAATTAAAATAATACGTATAACAGTCACTACTACGATCGGTACACAAATAAAACCAAAAAAAAAACAATGGCCGAAAACAGTATAGTGAGTAAGACAGGAGACCGGCTTTATTCTCATCCCTACTCCGTGATGTTTGCTGGATGAGAGGTGACAACGTAATGTAGACATCTAGCGGGGATAACTGATCGATTGATAGTTATCGACCGGCGAAGGCAGGAGATCAAATTGAATTGAGAAAAAAATCACAATTAAAGGAAATTATTAAAAATAATAAAAAATAAAAATTGCGATGGAAAAATAGGGCTTGATCGTAGAAAGGTTGAAAATTAAGAGTAATATATTTTTTTTTTATTCTAAGTCATGACAAAATAAAAATAAAAATCCTGCCAAAAAAATTAAAGTTTATAATTAACAAATAAAATATAGGGGTTGATTGTAGAAGGTTGAAAATTTAGGGTTGTATGAATTTTTTTAATGTTGTATCATAAAAAAATAAAAATATAAATAATTTATCTAAAAATAAAAAAAAAATTAGGGGTGGACTACCCTTAACATTTAGGGGGATGAAAAATAGATGTTGTTCGATTCTCAGACCTACCCAATATGCACACAAAATTTCATGAGAATTGGTCTAGCCGTTTCGGAGGAGTTTAACTACAAACACCGCGACACGAGAATTTTATATATTAGATTAATTTATTTATTTTACATTAAATAGTATGTCTTAATAATTATCACTAATCTAATAAAATCTAATAAGTACTATTAATTATTTTGTATTGTTATTTAATTGATTGAAATTTTGATTTGGGCAAATGGAGATAAGGATTGATGAATTTTGCATGGAATTAAATAAAGCTTTATCTTTATTATTATTATTATTATTATTGGAACTTTTCTATCCCTTAGTCGCCTCTTACGACACCCACGGGATGAAACGGGGTGGCTAAATTCTATATGTCGTAGCCACTCAGCTAAGTAAGTTTTAGTATACTTTAAATTGAAATACCTAAACCTACCTACGGGGGCGGCAAAATATTCTTCCGCCCCGGGCGGCCGACAACCACGCTACGCCACTGACTAGATCTAAGAGCTCATTCCATGAGAACCAAGTCTCCTTATTTAGTGAAAATTGAGTCTTTTATAGAAGAAGTTCTCTCTGAAATAAAATCTTTCTTCTAAGTACTTTATAGCTTGTATGAAAAACTACTCTGCTTCTTTATAAAATTGTTTGTTAAACTTCGTACTTAAATAAAAAAATTAAAAAGTCCTAGACCATTGCAGATAGATTTCTTTTTTTCTGAGTTGGCCCCGTGCTCCCCCCCCCTCCCCCCACACACAAGCGTCGAACATAGCTTCGTCGTTTATCAACCGATTATGATAATTGTCCGTATTTATGCAAAAAGGAACCACCCAGCAAAAACGAACTTCTGAGATATCAAAGGATTTACAAAAACATGTGCAGCTCTGTTAGATGAAGCAAAATTAATATATATTTTATTTAAATTCATGGATAAATTACTAATTAAAGTATGAGTATACAAATTTAATCTGAATACTCTTAAACTTACTGGATCATTAAGAAAATCTGCATGTGGTTCCTTTTAACATGTACTGGTTGACAGCTTTTCTAATATGCAAAAAAGAACCACACCCCAGGGATTTACTGATACAAGTGAAACTTATAGCTTTAATTACCAAAAAATATATTAAATTTATTTATTTATTTATTTAAGGTGAATTTACAGTTATGATAATACACAATTAGAGTTTATACATATTAGAAAATTAAAGAAACCAATTACAAATTCACACAGATAGACATAAAATAGTAATTAAGGCAGATGTTGAGCTTGCAAAAGAAACAACTTATACACATTATATTAGTAAATATTTATGTAACTGTTTGTAAATATTTAAGTAAATATTTATGTACTTATAATAATACTAGCATGGTTTTATTCTAGTTCAAAATAGATGTTGGAAAGCTTGCGTCTTGCAGAGATATGAGCTTGCGTCTTGCAGAGATATGGAGAAATTATACATATAGATACGTTTATTCGACGTTATCATCAAATTAGGTTTCGAAATCCACCATATCTAGTCCATCTATGTCGTTTTCTATTGCATTATCACTAATGAGACCATTATAAAAGCTCTTTGCATCTTGTGTAATGAGATATAATATAGATTGAATATCCGCTAGTTTCGCTGGTGATACTGGCTACCCTAACGGCCATAGCAGAACTAAAATTTCCGTCGGTGATAGCAAGGTGATGGCGGGTCCAAATTGTGCAGTTTTTTTTAATACTTTATTGTACATCACAAATATATTATAAACAAAACTTAAAGATAGTCACAAACAGTGAAGAACAATGGTCGGACTTATGGCATTTCTCCCAGACAACCCATTTATTTATTTATACTTTATTGTATTCATTGTTAAGAGTTTCGACCAACACCTTAAGCAACTTTCTCATGACTGTTGGATCAAGGGTCGGATTCAAAAAGCAGTGTTGCTCGAAACAGCCCTCATTGTGACGAGGTTCCTCAGCCTACAACCTAAACTACCGGCAACCTGGGCCTCAACCTGCCAACGGAGGACTACTATTTTTATATTTTTAAATATTTTTATTTGTCTTTTTTTTTAATATATTTAAAAATGTAATAATAAGGATATATGTTGTATAAAAGTCATAATAGACAAATATATACACATATACATAATAAACTCTAATAAAAAAAAGAGAAAACAAAAACTCGTTCATGTCGTCTCCAGTTTAAGTTAGTGACTTTCTTGTAGTTCTTGAGCACACTCTCCGAAATATATCCTGTAAAATACCGACAGACGGGCAACCCTGCGTCGATGCTTTAGACTTGAAGTCTGGAGTTAACCAGTGATTCGAGACCCATGAGTCTTACGTCGCGTCGATCCACAGAATCTAAAGTAGCAAGCTGGTACTTGGCAGAGAAATCTCATAAATGACTGCAGTACTCCATGCACAATCGAACTTGTGCTTGGTACAGAGTAAGAAGCTGTTGCGGTGTAAAGTATTACCTGACTTTGTTGAAGCTACCTAGTTTCTTACCAGTAGTTTTAAGTTGGAGCTTAAGAGAATGGACTCTATTTAGAGGTAAAAAGACAAGCTTGCGTTTTGGAAGAATTAAATTTGACTAGGTTGACATCAACCCAATCGGATACCTCTTTCAAAGCCAAATTTATGCGTTCGACCAGAACCTCTCTATGCTCAAGAGTTTCAGCCCCACTACCATGGCTACATACCCAGCCCATTTCCATTTTTGGGTTATAATGGTTTTTGCTACGTCTTTTACCTTGGTAATTTTCCTGACGTTTTCATTTCTCAGTTTATCGCTTAGCATAAGGCTCAGGAGACTCCTTTCCATGCTATTTTGGCACACTTTGACCTTATGAGTCTATTTTGTTAACAAAGGCCATGTTTGGGAAGCGTACGTGAAACAGGGCACTAAACATGTCTGCATAGCTTTAGTTTTCGATGTAATTGGTAGAGTACTCTTGAATACCTCATTCCTTGCCCAAAACTTGTTCCAGGTTATTTTGATTCTTCGCTCTAATTCTTTATCATTGCATGACTTGAAGGATAGTAAATATCCCAAATAAATATAGTCTTAAGCGTATTCGATTTCTGTTGAGTGTGACTTTATAATACGCCTCGTTTGCGCAACACTCACAGCCATGGATTGTACCTATTGCGCTAGCGGTTGCGGGTTCGATCCCCGCACATGACAAACATTTGTATTGGCCATACAGGTGTTTGCCGTGGTCTGGGTGTTTGTGCAGTCCTCGTGGGTCTCGCTACCGTGCCTCGGAGAGCACGTTAAGCCGTCGGTCCCGGTTGTTATCATGTACACCTGATAGCGTTCGTTACTCATAGTAAGGAATATATCCGCCAATCCACAGTGGAGCAGCGTGGTGCATTAAGCTCTGATCCTTCTCCTATATGGGGAAAGAGGCCTATGCCCAGTAGTGAGATATTACAGGCTGAAGCGTGACTTTATAATTATGGTTTGCCTATTTGTCATTAATTTAGTTTTCTCCCAATTAATTTCTAGACCTACCTTTCTGCTTTCTTTGCTGAGTGACTGTATCATGAATTCCATTTCTTTTGAGTCTTACGAGAGCAGTTCTATGTAACCCGCGAATCGCAAGTGCGAGAGGCGGCTGCTTTATATGTTTATCTCTCTATCTTCCCAGTCAAGGGTTCTGAATATTTCCTTAAGTATTGTAATGAAGAGTTTTGGTGATAAGGGGTCACCCTGTTTCACTCCTCTTCCAATTTCAAAGACTGAGCCATACTCATTTATTTTAATTCTAGCGTTACTTTTGTTGTATATTTCCTTCAATATATGTATTGATATAGTCATGGTTCACTCCTTGCCCTGATAGAGCTCGCCAAATTGCACTATGGAATACAAACTCAAATGCTTTCCTACACGTGCGTAGCCAGGGGGTAGTTTTGGGGGTTCAAACCCTCCACCCGATACTAAAACCTGGCTACGCCCGTGCTTTGCTATAGTCAATAAAGCATGTGTAGGGAGGTAGGTCGTATTCGTTGTATTTTTCAATGACAAGTTTCAAAGTGTGGATGTGATCTGTTGGAACAATGTGCAATAATTATAATATATTTACTTAATATTAAATTAAGTTTATTTTTAAGAAGAATAATTTAGTTAGACTAGGTTGAACTTCACAAACAGCAGTTTGACATTTATAAAAGGATTGAGGCATTTTATTAGTAAGCTAGTATCTACCAATAGTGATTTTGGAATCGATAATAGACTAAGCTTCCGCTGCGAAATCATCACATTCATCATTTACATAATCAAATTGAAATTTCTGCAAACCTTTACGAATATGCAAATACATTGATGACAGAGTTCCAGCCAAAAGGTGCCCGCAAATACCGTTAACTAAAATAATTTTCACCAATTTTTCAAGAAAAAAATTCATTCACTTTTTAATTAAATGGAATATAATAAAAATTATTATTATTCTTTAACCACTTGATGTTATTTTTTTTTTCTTTCCAATTATATTCACATCTATGAAATCTATTATTTGTATAGCTTAATATCATATTTTTATATTAGTATATAATATTGTGTGTGCTTTTGTATTATTACTTTAAAAACAGAGTGCACTGTTAAACTTTTAATTGTTTTTGCTGCACTGTTTATCACATAAATTGTATATATTTTTTTTCTGCAAATAAATAAATAGAACTCCTTCAGATCAACTGTCTAATTAGGCACAAAATATTCTTACTAGTCTAAGAAAAAGATTAATATCATATCGAATGGTAAATTACGTTGGTGTTATTAGAAAACGTCGTCGTCTATCAGAAATCTACTGAGCTCCGATAGATGGCGTCACGAGAAATGTAACGAGGTTATTCGTTCAGAAGATTTTACTCCTCATATTTATTTCATACCGGGGGCCCTGTATGAAAATCGATTCTTAAGGATTAAATTCCAAAAATTGAAGCTGCAATATAATAATTTAACGGCTATTTAGATGGTATCAATATTAGTTTTTATCGATTAAAATGTATTAGTTACATTAAGGATTTCTTGTGCATCATATCACCCTCTTACGGCCCTTAATTCAAAATTCAAATACAAACAATTATTGTTATTTTCGGGTTTGTCTCCTTGATCCTTTATACCTTTTCACCCCGTTTTACGGCAACATTACTCAAGATTTGCCATATTGAATGTATATTAAATTCAATAATACCAACATGCAGAATAAAAATTCGTTCTCGTTCGTTCGTTGACAGATGCTGTTTAATTGAAATAGGTATATATGTAGACGTACATAATTATATAGATTTCGTCTTTATTTCAACTACTATCATAGTCATACCCAATCCAGAAGAAGTTGTTGCCTGTGAAGGATGCCTTCAGCTGCGAATGCGAAGTCTGAAAAACCAGCTTCTTCGGAAGCTGCAGATAATTCACCAATACGACAGATTATGACTATTATTGAACATAAAATTCGGAACCTCGAGAAAAGAAAGGTAAGTGCATCATACAATGCTTGCGGCGTCAACAAACGCTTTATATATTATTTTATCTGTTATTCTTTGTTTATATTTCAATTACTTTCTTTTACTTTCAATACCACAAAAATATTTCGAACTTCGAGACGCTACGAGTCGAATAGTAGCGAAATTCAACGTGTATGTAAATAATGATGCGGTATTCCGTTGACGCCATTTTTACACATGTGCTTTATTATTCATTTTGCTTCCAAACCGACTTACTGAAATATCCATTATATTTGTCTTAGTAAATAGTGCAATGGAAATTAAATCACATTATTATTCACCACGTGCTTTCGCTTTTCACGTGTGAATTATTTTAGTATTTATTCAGTTTCATATTTCATGCTAAATTTTAGACATGAATTCTCATAAAGGATAAATACGTATAATATGTACAACGTCTATTGTTTCATTAAAATTTATTGTAGATGTTATATTAATTAACCCAGCATGGGTCTAGTTACTACAATTTCGATGTATAGAAAAAACCCTTGTCTTTAAGCACAAACTTTTTCGTCACTGTACTTTATTTATTTTGTAGACATCACAATAATAAAAATAAATCATTAATTTAGTTTTTATTTGGCATAAAATTTTCAAGCTATTTATTTGTAGAAATCATTGTGTTGCAACTTGCAACATATGCATGAGACCGGCTATATGTAATAAATACCTTGCTTTTCAGAGCAAGTTGACATCTTACCGTGACTTGCAAAAGGCCGGCAAGGAGCTTAATAGTGATCAAAAGGTTGCTGTGGCCAAGTATGATGAAGTCATACAAACTTTGGAATTTGCTCGAGATCTTTCAAAACAGGTGACAGCAATTGCTACTTCTGCTGAACGTGAAGCTAAGAAGCAAGCTAAAAAGGTAAGAACAAATTTCATTTCTACGATATAATTACATGCGTACATCTTTTAAAGCAATATACACTCAGCGGCACAATTAATCACCCATCTACCTTTTTTTTTCAATTTCTTTAAAGCTCTATACTGATTTCATTCATTTTGTTATAATAACATAACCTTTATGAAAACACATTAAAAATTTCGAAGTTAAACTTTAAAGTATAAAGGTTAACCTTATAAACTAATATAAAGAAAAAATAAAAAAATGAGGATGTGCAATTTTTTTTACAAAAAATAAAAGTTGTGCGTAGTCTATTATGTCTTCGATGTCACTTTGTGGAAAGTTTTTCACTCCTCAACAGCAGCAGTTTGTAGGTTAGGATTTGTTATAGAAGATGTTGTACTACTCAAAATCCATCATTTGAGATTGTCCCATACATGTTTGATCAATTTCAAGTCAGAATTCTAAGATCAAAGTGGTAATTGCTGAATATTGACTTCTTCAAAGTAACCGGCAACAAGTCTCATTGCTTGTGCACTAGCACTGCCTTACATTGAAACAAAATTACCACCAATAAATGGCACAATTGGAATGACACTTGGTACTTAGACGTTTATTACATGCTTTTTTTTGTTAAATATAACTAGGTCGGCAAACAAGCACACAGATCACCTGATGGTAAGCGATTACCGTAACTTATAGACACTTGAAATACCAGAAACATCGCAAGTGTGTTGACCCAATCCCCAATTCCCCCAGGAGCTCTGGTCACCTTACTCACCAACAGGAACACAATACTGCTTGAAAACAGTTTTATTTAGCTGTGGACTTCTGTAAGGTCGAGGTACTACCCCAGTCGGCTGCTCCATATTTTGAGCAGGAAATTCGTGCTGTGCCCTTCCTCAGTTAAATGAATGCTTCTGAACCTTAACACTCTGTATCGACGAATAATTTTGTACAAGCGTTGAAACAATTACCACATCAGACCATTATTGAGCTTCCCACGTAGCTCTGCGATTCAACATCAAACATTCAGAAATTTCACCGCTGTATTGATTAACACGCTGATGTCCATTAGGACCTCGCAAAGCAATTCTTGATTCCTCAGAAAAGGGAACTGCCTGACATTGCTCCAAAGTCTAACTTGAACATTCTTGAGCAAATCTAAGTCTCGCTATGTTGTGAGCTCTGGCACTCAAACTGGTTGAAATGATCTCAGGTTCTTCTCTGCTAACTTTCTTCATAAAGCTCTTAGGCTTAAACTTACATTTCATACATCAAACAAACTGATAGGTGCATTAGAAAATGTAGCAAACTGATTTTGCAGAATATTTGCGATGTTCGGTCCCAGTTGTTATCATAAATACATGATAGCGATTGTTACTCATAGTAGGGAACATATCTGCCAATTTGCAGTAGAGCAGCATGGTGATTAAGATATATTCTTCTCCCACATGGAGAAATAGGCCTATGCCCAACTGTGGGATGTTACAGGCTGAATCATGGATATCCTAACATTTAGCTAATGCAATGCTAGCTAAATCTCTAGATTTCTGCTAGTGCCACAGCTGTGGCTGTCCAACTGCATCCAGTTTAGGCATTTTTTTTTTTTTGGTATAAATGAAATCACAGTATCCTAACATCTTGATGTACATCAAAGGACGTTTTAAAACAAATTTATCCTTCTTACAGAATGTGTAGCTGAAATGTGAAATTTCAAAATAAATATATTATTGTTGAATAAAAACCATAAACGTAAACATAAAAGTGTGCGATTATTTTGTTTATTGTAGGCTCCTCTTTCCTCGTTATTTGTGAACGAATTTTGTGAATGATATTAAAATATTAGTTTTTCACTTTTTTCGCAATTTATATTCTTAAGTAGTTATTTACATATTTTCATTACAATTGAATTCAATTGACAAAATAATTAAAAAAAATGTTGTGTCATGTTCTAGGATGCGTGGGTTCGTTACACAGCAGACACTAATAAAATAAGGGAAGTTCTGTTAATTTTGGACTGTCTCATGCAAATGGGAAATTCTGAAGCAAGGCATGATTTTCTCAATGGAACTAATGGTGCTGTAAAACTCGCAGAAGAAGATTTGAATATTTTGGATCAGTTGTAAGTGTTTTTCTAAGTTAAATTAATTATTCACTATCATATTGGTGCTGTGCTGTGTGGTTACGGCGTCTAAGAATATAGCCATCCCCTCTTTCCGTGGATGTCTTAAGAGGCGACTAAGGGATAACACAGTTCCACTACCACCTTGGAACTTATAAAGCCGACCAATGGCAGGATAACCATCCAACTGCTGGCTTTGAAATACGCAGGCCGAAGACGGGCAGCAGCGTCTTTGGTGCGACAAATCCAGCCCTGCGGTCACCTACCCGTCTGCTCAGCGTGGTGAAAACACATGGGTAAAACACCAATGGGTGGTGTTGAGGCCTATGTCCAGAAGTGGACTGCGATAGGCTGAAGTGATTATCATCATATTATCAATGTATCAGTATGATGTAAAAAAAAGGAATAGTTTAGTACCTACAGATAAGAAACAGAAACATGAAAATGTAAACAATTTGACGGGCATATGTGGCAAATTCGCATGAAATGTAACGAGTTAGTGAGTGAGTGATTCATTAATATATAAATATATCTATATTCTAGGTACCCAGAAGTAACACCTAAACATGAATTAAATGAAGAAGGACAACCCGGGTTTCATGCTTACTCCATTAAAGCAGCTGAACACTTGTATGCAATAATTGATGGAAAACCAAAAGAAATTTTTGGAACAACCTACAGTCATATCAAAGAAATTATAAATGCTGTTCATGAATGTGGCTATTTTGATAAATCTGGGGAATCTGTAGTTGTTGATGTTGAAGAGTGTCAAAACGTTATTGAGGATATCCATGAACAATCACCTGAGTTGGAAGAAAGTGAAGCGACAGTTCAAGTTTATGCGCCTCCTGTTGCCATTCCAGCACCACCTGCCCCAGCTGTTGTTCCAGCTCCTGGTTATCCTCTACGTCCTCTGCCTCCAATCACTTTGCAAGAAGTTGAACATGCCTATTTCTCTCAGCAATATCCTCAACAAAGACCTATTTCTGAAGTTATAGGATCTCAAAATTTTTTCTTTCTTCAGGAATCCGAAATCGATAGCCCTGTCGGTACACCACAACCCCCTCAAATCTTAAACCAACCCTCACCGCCAGCACCTATTCCCACTCAAACATTTACTAATCAACATTACGTTCAAATACCCAGTGGCCGTGTCCCAGAGGCAGGTACAATTCCAATGCCTCCACAGCCTCATTTCCTTCCACATCCTGATCATACAGCTTATCAGGGTGTACCTATTCCTGCACCAATGCCTACCCACACGCAGTCTCATGTGCATCAACAAAATGCACAGCAACCTATTCAACTCAATCCACAACCGATTCCACCACAACAACCACAACCCGTTCATGTCGAGTCACCTGTTCAACATGAAGAACAAAAAATCCTCACTCCTTTAGAACCCAAAAACGATGATGAATCAAAAGAAAGTAGAAGTCCTGAACAAGAAGAAATAGATCGTAAGACTCAAGGCCAAGGCGATGGTCAGAACAGATTTAGAAGATACAGGGGAAGTGGTAGGGGGTCGTCAAATGGTTTCCGAGGAAGAGGATCTTTTCAGAATAGACAAAATAATGATGGCTACCATGGTAGGCATGGTAATGATTACCAAAACAGATTGAATAAGGACGGATATCAAAACAGACAATATAGCGATGGCTATGCAAACAGGCACGGGAAGGAGAGTTATTTAAACAGAAACTCAAATGATTCTTACTATGGTAATGGTGATACTGGTGACAGTCATCAAAATGAAAATGGTGGACGCGATAGATACAATGATAATTCACAGAGCTACCAGGGAGGATTTAAAAGTCGCGGTAGAGGAGGCCCCCGTGGCGGCACTCGCGGTGCCACGCGAGCCCCGCGGCCTCACCAATATAACCGTAAGCCAGAAAACGTGGAATAGTAAACGAGTATATCTCAATAAAAACGGACTAAATCATTCGTGGAAGGCAAATTTCACCGGCAACAACGCGCTGTGGTAACAACAACAAACAAGAGATTATGAAAAATATAAAAAATAAAAAAATAATAAAAAAAAAGTAAAATAAAACTTAAAAGGGAATAAAAAATAAGTTACTTGAATTTAGATGTATGATATATGCGATTATTGTAAGTTACGTTAATTCTAGATTCTTGTATAGATTTTGTCACGCAAGTGACAATTGGTGGTCGCTCAGTACCTCGTGCGTGCCTCGTCCTCTCGATAACTTAAGTATTAAGTAACAGGAGATGTGCACACAGTGACAATTAGCCTTTTATTTGGGAACTTTTTCAAATTTAATGTTTATAGTTTAAATATACTGGGTTCATTAAAAATTACAATTTGTATCATAAATATTGAATAAGTTTTTTATTAAACTTATGTATTATATATATATTTTTAATCGGAATGCAACAGGTGTTAATTATTGTTTTATGTTTGACATCAGAAATGCTAAACATATTTATTATTTGTAAACTTGTAGTCATGAGTATATTTTTTTAATATCGTTTTAATACACCATTTTATTTTTAAAATTGTTTTAAATCTCTAACTGACTACTATGAATATATGAATTCACAGTGACTAATGAAAATCGTACAAATTTCAGTAAGTTGTCGTTGTCATAATTATTGTGTCGAAGCTTCCTCTCTATTCTTTAGCATTGTTCTCAATAAAGGCTGTGTGCAAGAAAATTAAAAGTATTCTATAATTACATCGTGGTTTTTTTATTCATTTATTTTAATATATTTAATTTAAAAGCATAAATAGATTGTATATGGTTTGTTGGTACAACGTTTTGATGTTCTGATTATGATGAGGGAGATGATTAAATATTGATGGTACATCACGATTTACCTTTGTAGTAGAAGTTTCAGAATTAGAGCTTGGCTCGTTTTTTTTTTTTTTGGTAAATCGTGTTTTTTGGAAATTTTATTTAAATACGAATTACATACTGATGATATATGAATAATATATTTCGATCTTACCGTCATAATAATAAAATAATTGTGTTTGCTCGCAAACGTAAAAACCGACTTCAATCACATCGACAAGTAATATAACGTAAGTAGACTGGGATTCCATCATCAATTCCTAGTTTTCTTTTCATGGTACCACACTTGGGATATCTCCTTTCCAACAAAAAAAAAAAAGAATTATTATCATAATCGGTTGATAAACAACGAAGCTATGTTCGGTGCGTGTGGGGGGGCACGGAGCCAACTCAGAAAAAAGAAATTATCTGCAATGGTCTAGAACTTTTTAAATTTTTTATTTAAGTACGAAGTTTGATACCTTTGTTAAAACTTATGGGCACTGCAGTTGCAAATTCAATAATAACTAAATACTAATAGGCTAACATCATCATCATTGGCCTTAGTTCGTCTATTGCAGATGATTTAGACAGTGTCAGACAGACACTGTCGCCTAGGACACTCTTCAGGAAAACGCAGAGTTGCCAAAGCTCTGCGCCACCCTCTCGACCTCACTGGCTAGGCCCACAGGAACGAGGAGTCGATACGTGTGGAGCTAGTTCGACTGCAGGAGTCTTTTGGTATTTTAGAGCTATGCCACGAATGCTTGACGGAGACCCCATTCCGGGTTTCAAATGAAGTTTTCCTTCTCCAGGACCCTGATGATTTTGAGCCAGGCTTATCCCTCGGTCACCTTTTACGACCCCCACGGGAAGATAGGGGGTGGTGCTATTCTACTCGTCCGACACCACACGGCATACTAGTACTAGAAAGTACCTCGAACTTAATAATACTTATCACAGCTAAATAATACTGATTTACAGCAGTGTTGTGTTTCTGTGGTGAGCAAGGTGTTCTGAGGGGGGGTTAGAGGTAGGGTTAGGAACGCGCTTGCGATGCTTCTGGTGTTGCAACCATCTATAAGTATTTTAAAAAAAAATGTTGTAATGAGAAAGCTACTAGCCAACTCAAAGGCCGAATGCAAGATAAATTTTATAGCAGTAAGAACAGATCCATATCAATTAGAGTATCCGATGCTAAAAAGGAACAATTTTATAAAGAAGCAGAGTAGTTTTTCATACAAGCTATAAAGTACTTAGAAGAAAGATTTTATTTCAGAGAGAACTTCTTCTATAAAAGACTCACTTTTCACTAAATTAGGAGACTTGGTTCTCATGGAATGAGCTCTTAGATCTAGTAGAAAAATTGAATATTTTTAATGACATCAATAATGTTGAATCGCATAATTTTTATTGTTCTTTAAAAGAAACATTTAATTTAAATCACCCCTCAGAAGGAAAAATGAATATGTCCAATGACAAAATATGAGCCTATTTTATTAGTAGGTAATAAGGTAAAAAATTGTTTTCAAAAATTGTGTTTAGTGCTGTCTATTCCAGAAAGCAATGCTTATTGTGGAAGAGTGTTTAGTACACTAAACATTCTATGGATTTAATAAAAACAGGTGATAATTTCACTCAACAATGAGGTAAATTGTTTGGATTACAAGTTAAATAGTGAAAAATCACAAAAATGGTAAAATCTGTGAAAAGGAACAAATGACATGTGGAAAGCTATAAAATAAATTACTTTATTCAATTTCGTTGATTATTATTGATAATACGATAATATAAGTAACGAGAAAAGCATTTTCTATTCTATTTTATTTTACATTTGAAAAAATATATGTATTAACTTTAATTTAATTTTTTTTCTCCAGCCTATGTCATTCACTGAAAAAATGATTAAAATCGATCCAGTAGTTTTGATTTATTCATTACTGCCCGTGACCCGCACGCGTTAACTTAGAGTAAAAGCCGGCCGGAACCGCCGCAAACGCTACATACCGCGATTTTTAAATCTGTAATATCTTCCAAAAATATTCATTTAAATCATTTGCTGTAAAGGGCCATATAGATCTATATTAAATAAAAAATATATTTAAGGTATTTAATTGGATAAGGATTAATGCTGTATTGGTTAAAATCGCTTCGAAAATTAGCCATTATTTGTCGTAAAAAGTAAATGACAAAAAAACGTTATTGTGGGATATCCATAAGAGATAGGTATATACCATCGCGGAGTTTTCTGTAGACCTTTTCAATGTGTACAATACTTAGTACATTATTTTGATAAATCTCGTAGGGTTCAGCCTGCGTTTGCAATTTAAGCGAAAAAATAATTATTATTTACGACATAACATTAGAAAACTCAAAAATAACAGTATTTCTCCACTATTTAATGGATGTTATTATACATATAAACGTTCCTCTTGAATCAATCTATCTATTAAAAAGAACCGCATCAAAATCCGTTGCGTAGTTTTAAAGATTTAAGCGTACATACATGTGCAGGGACAGAGAGAGCGACTTTGTTTTATACTATGTAGTGATATATATATATATATATATATATATATATATATATATAGTTGGAGTTACAATTTTGTTCTTCCTTGTTCCTTGTGTTGTTCTTTCGTGTTTACACTGCGATTATTACTTACTATTTATTTCAAAACAATGAATATTCTGGTATATACATAATACTGTCATAAATATATTGCGAAGCAATCTACCTTTTGAAAAACATCCCGTAGTGAGACTCGAGCTCCAAGGTCATAAATGCCGCGAATAGCCCTTTTTTGCAAAATAAATACAGTCTCAATATCTGTAGTATTACCCCACAGTAATGGACCGTAAGACGCGCAGCAGCAACGTGGGTCAGTTGTCGTACTTTTCTAACTGCGAATGCTGCGGCGCTGAGTCTATCATTCAGGGATGACAAATGGGAATTCCACTGGAGTTTTCAGTCCAAATTTATCCCTGAGAAAACTTTAGTATCATTGACAAAAAGACTCTCGTTATGTATTTCAAAATTATAATTTGGATGCTTATCATTGGGCAACAAAAACACAACGCGCTTGGTTTTGTTGGCGTTCAAAATAAAGTTGTTTCATTTAAACTAATCTTGAATTCGCGATAAAGAACTGTTTACGCCATCATAATTAACTTTTTTCCTATCAACTTTAAATATGAGATGTGCCATGTGCAAATAGCATTATATCACAAATAATCTTAACATAAAATGGCAGATCATTTATATATATTAAAAAAAGAAAAGGATCTAGAATCGATCCCTATGGAACGCCCATTTTTAGCACACGTCCAGAAGACTTAGTTCCGTTTATTGATATGCGTTGAAGTCTATTAGATAGATATGAAGAAATTAGATCAAATCGATGTTTAATTCGGCCTGTAACTCTCCATTGCTGGGCATAGGCTTTCTCCATGTAGGAGAGAGATCACTACTCTACTGCAGATTGGAGGTGGCGCGTTTGTTATCAAATAACTATAATAACAACATAGACCGACAGCTTTATGGGCTCTCCGAGGCACGGTGGGGAGACCCACAACGACAGACAACCACACCAAAAAAAAACAAAATTTGTACAAATATTCATCCCGAGCGAGAATCGAACCGGCAACCACCAGTCTAGAAACCTACACTGCATAGGCGCCCCCTAAGCTTCCTTCTGGTTCGGGAGTCCAGCCTTACTTGAAATGTGGTTATTATAAAACTAGTTCCCCTATGCTGCTAATACGAAATTTACGTAAATTTCAAAGCAACTTTTTCAAAATATTAATTGGAAGTGATTATGACACTTAGAGTGATTTAGTTTTTTTTAGTGTAGTTTTAGTTTAATGTAATGCATATTCGCAAATTTTATTTAAAAGTTGAGTTTTTAGCAACTTAATTGAAATCATTTAACATAGGATATGAAGTAAAATGAAATACATTGAATCGATAAAATTGCCATTTATTATGATGATGATCGTATAAGAAAGTGTTGAATAAGTCCGAGTACTATTTAAATAGAACAAAATAAATAAGGTTCTCCTTAACTTTACTGACAAAATCGGACTTTTACAATACTATCAATGTGTAAAATCTACGACTTTTACTCAGCGTTTTATGATTAAGCTTATACAACCCATTGTAATTAATTATACAAAATATTCTCTAATAGTGTACTTATTTCAAAAATAGAAATATAATATCGCCATTTTTGTTCAAATATAAATTAGGGCAATCAAAACTTAAAACTAAAGATCACTTTTCAAATCAGTAATTTCTGAAATATTTAAAAGGCCGCTTTAGGAATGTGGGACTTTTAGTTACCTAAATTTAGTAACAGTACTTTTTAGTATGTGACTTCATATTAAACTCAAATTGTAAAATGGAAGTATGTAAATAAAGGTTTTTGTTTATTTTAATATACTATTTATTTTACAGATAAAATGTTGAACCTGCTATTTATCGAAAAGCATAAGTATAATATAAGCGTTTTATATGTACATAATATTAACCCAAGTTGATTAAAAATAAAACGAAACATTAATACTTAGGAAATTATTTACTTTCAAAATCCAAAAAATTAAGGCAGCTGATTTGCACTACTAAAAAAAGGTTTGTTCCCAATCGGCATTGCACATTATGACAATTTATCTAATTTATTTACAATAAAAATTATTATGAGACATTCTAATAATATTGTTACTTCTTTACATTTTTCGAAATACGTATTTTACAAAGGCCTTTTTATTACAAAGACGAGATTTCTGACCTTTGAGTTGTAACTCATCTGCGTCTCCTCTAACACTAATACGTACAGCGTAAAGTTTATTAATATATTTATGATGAGACTTATATTCAGTTATAATTACTTTATTATATATTAAGAAAAAATACTAGAATAATGGGCATCGATGGATCGAAAAAAAAAAAAAAAAATTTTATAACAACATTTTTACGAAATATAATATTCATAAATGTATTTATAAACTCTGCTGTCTCATACCCTTCATAAGTAAGAATATTCTAGTATAAAATTAAACGAAAAAATCACAAACCATACAGAAACCCGACGGCACTACATTGGTATACAATTTTTGCATAGTTCTATAAGCAAAAATGGCACCACATCTAAATATTAACAACTGAGACTAAGTAACAGCCAATAAAATTCGACAATTGTTTTGAATTACAAAAAAAATATATGTATATATATAAATAATACGTGATGTTCATTCCTTAAAAACTACCCTTGATACGATTTTGTCAGTTTGAACAGAACATATTAAATGCTTAAATGTAACACGTAATAAAAATATAAAAAAATTACATACATACAGTACATATTTCACAGGTATAAAAAGTAAATAAGAATTGTCCTTTAGGCGTGTTTTGTACACTTTTGGCGAATGTTAACGTTAAATCATTTGTCTAGACATCGCGTGTCGCATCTTACGTTCCCACGATTCCGCCTCTGCCCACGAATGCCGCACGTCACGGAACAACTGTAACGAAAAGTTCGATTTTTTATAGCTTGTTTTGTTATTTAATGTTTTTATAATTAAGGAAGAAATAAGATTTTTTTTTTTTTTCAGAATGATATCGACATTATCACGCCATTTTTATATTGTCTCAATAAAAATATTTCGAAATTAATTTTCAGGTCTGTTGTGTCATCTAGTTATAAATAGAAGATATTTGACTGCAAAACAAAAAATATTCATTTTATATTGAGAAGAAATCCCAATTCTTATCAGCAAAATAGTTACATCAAAATATTATTATTTTAGCAAAAAATTTTCTTCGTGGTTAATCGCTATTTATTTAAATGTTCAACTTTTTATGAACGCAATCATATATCATTTTTTTATAACAAAGCTTCTATTTTAGTGTATCTTTTCTGCATTATTATATGTATTATTGTACACATTACAGTTTGTTTTGCTTTTATGGAACTACTCCGCGGTACTTTTTTTTTGTATACAATAGTTCTTTAAGGATTGGGAGTAGATACGTTAGTACGCAATACGTTTCATCCAGGCGCCTATTAGTATGGACTAGACAATTACGACGCAATAAATTTAAATCGTAATAAATATAAATAGTAAAATTTTTATTTTATACGATTAAAAAAAATTAAAAGAAAAATTTGCATAAAATCTGAGAAGAAATTACGAGCAACTATTGATATTATTTTTCGAAATATTTGTAATATTACTTTTTAATCAACTGGTTTTTTGCTGCGAAATATTTGATGTAAAAATTTATTCATCATCATCATCATTACAGCCTATACAGTCCACTGCTGGACATAGGCCTCCACAAGCTTACGCCAAAAATAACGTGAACTCATGTGTTTTGCCCATAGTCACCACGCTGGGCAGGCGGGTTGGTGACCGCAGTACTGGCTTTGTCGCACCAAAGACGCTGCTGCCCGTATTCGGCCTGTGTATTTCAAAGCCAGCAGTTGGATGGTTATCCCGCCATCGGTCGGCTTCTTAAGTTCCAAGATGGTTGTGGAACCTTATTTAAAAAAATAAATTATTTTAAAAAATAAAATAAAAATTTATTGCTGCGTGATAACTTTTTGGATGTGCACTTAAAAATATCCTGTTATTAAATTAGATAAGATTGAAGAATATCGAATTAACTTGTTAATACTAATAATAGTCAACTAAATATCTTTAGCCTCTTACATAAAAATATAGAAAAACATGTAATTTGTATTGTTTGATCTATAATAACTATAACTTAACACTTTTAACGCTAGTAACTACCTGAGATAGCCACACTTCGTCAGCTAATAATTCATTAAGAATAACTGTCGTGTCTTTACTGGGATTCTGCATCCTTTTCTCTGCCACTCGTTTACTACACTCTGCATACATCAGGTACTTTTGATGTGATATTCTTGAATACAATTGCACACGACCACAACACGTCGTACAAACTAGGAATTCCTGAAAAAAATATTGTAAATGTAAATATTAAGTATTAAGAGCCATTTCACAATTTTTTGCTCTGCAAGTTTAGGTAAATTTGGTCGCATCGCGCGAGTCGTACGAGCCGCGCGATCTTTGTGCAAGTTAGTATAGTTTGACAATCAAAAGACCATCTTGATCATTTTCTTATGTACAATAAAAAATTAATAACTGTATAAAATGTTTTTTACAAAATATTTTCATCATAAATTTGTTAAAAATTTCGAGTATGTTATTTTCGAGTATGTTATATAAGAACAGTCAATAAATTTAAAATAAAAATAAATAATCAATTTTATGAAACAATTTTTTAAAAATTGATTTAGTTTTTTGAGTTTACGAATAAATCTAATATTTACGATATTAATAAAATAGCATTTTATTATGCCCCAGAAAATCTGTGTGTGAATGTGAGTAGCATAGTTTTGGATGAAAGTAGACCAGCAAATTTTGCCGGTTCTATCTTTTTTATAAACTCAATGACACCGACAAACATATTAATTAACAAATAACAAGACAAACAGATTGAAATGCCTATTTGTATTGAAAATGTGAGAAAAAAAAATTAAATTATACACTATATTATTTTACAGTCATTTTCGTAATATGTTTTTATTTTTATGAAAGTATCGAATGCGGTTTATCACACTATAACAACAGGTGCTTGGCGCGTGTGAGCGAAAGAGACGGCTGCGCAGAATTCGGCGACGACCTTGCCTCTAAGAACGCTAGCGCTCGTCTAATTTACTGGGCTTGATGCATGGTAATATAATATATACTATCTTTTTATTATTTAATACAAAATGTATTAAAAATAATTACATTTTTTTTTTTGTATTCCTGAATGATAAAAGTTTACTTAGATGAAGATAGTTCGTTAAAATTTCTTAGTTTTCTAAGAAAAATATCGCTTTTAAAATTGTACTTATTTGGAAAATATTCGTAGCTTCATTTTTTTTTTCGATTAATAGAGATACAAATGGAATAAAAATCTGTCATATTATTCAACAAAATTATATTATACAATATTTTTTAAAGCGGTTTTAACGTAGAGGTTATTGAAAAGTAGGACTTCAAAGTATACATTGCGGCCGTTTACCCAGGGAGGAGGCTGATGAAAAGGTTAATAATTTTATACACATAATATAAATCAAAATTGTTTCTCTTTATTTTACTACAACAAGGTTGCTCTATTAAATTTCAATAGTAGAAATTATATTATTGCATCCAATACTGAGATTAACGACGTCAAAATGTTTCAATTCCGCGGATTGTTACCCATTTTTGTGAAATGGCTCTTAAGTTACAGTTTTAAGCTTTTTAAATGAACCCTGTGAATCTGTATGAATTAATATAAAATATACACATTTATTTAATGTCTCAGTGTCTGCACATTTTTAAATAAGATAAATGTGTTTTGTGAATCTTATATCAGTGTCTGTTTAAGCAATTGATTCTATTATTAAATAAAAAAAATCAGTGAAAATGCTTCGATTCAGAAACTAACTGTATCTATAAATATCCACTAATTGAATAATCACGATTATGATTCAGCTTATAGAATCCCACTACTAGACTAGGTCTCTTTCTTTATGTAGGAGAAGTACGTGCAATTTTTAATATTTTTTTTTAATCATTAAAAAATATTCAGTCAAAGTCATGACTTTTTTAGTCAACCCATTTTTAATATATTATCTAATATAGTATTAATTTATTATACAGTATGTTTTTATTCTATTATCAGCTTGGTGAAGATCGATTTAAGTTCGGATCTTAGACCATTGTTCAATGTACCACAACTTTAAAACTCAATAGTTTTTCGTTAATTATAAACTTTATTTTTATTTGAATCTTACTAGCATTTATTTAATGTTGACTAAACTTTTTGCAATTAGGATTAATTCTACTTTCCGCGTGGATTAATGTTATGTGGATAATTAAACTTAGAAATCTAAGAGCTTATTAGCAATTCGAATATCAACTAATTTGTGAGTTACAAAACATTAAGTCATCAAATTATTAGAAAAAATCTAATTATTATACTGTAACAGATAGGAGTGACAGGCCATCGGCCGATCGGCAACCTTTCGTCTGGACGGTCGTAGATAACGGACGTTTTCCAAAGTAATTTCATTTTATATTATTCTGTTTGATTGATCCTTAAACTTTCTTGTACTTTATTAACCCATTAATTCCTTGGCCGTCAAGCTGCGGCCCTCAGCTCAACGAGTAGTTTAAACATGATAACTATCTAGTTTTAAACCGATTTGAGGGAAAAACAAGAGTATATTAAACTTTGGAAAATTATGCCAAACAATTTTAAATATCCTTAATTTATTTGAACTGCAATTATTCAATGTATAGCGATAACGATCGTTCACTTTTACGGATTCGGTGCGTATTAGTATTTTTATAATATAGGTATTTGTTAGACGTGATTGATTGACGACAGTCCACAGCTGGACATAGGCTTTTCCCCAAGTTCATTTCAAATCTTCCAATTGTCTCAATCCTCATCCAGCTTCCGCTGGCTATCTTACGCAGATACTCTTTCCAGTGGGCCGCAGAATGCCTCATACTCCCTTGCTTAGCCAGTACTCGGTCTCTACTTCAGAATACGTCTGCTACAGCGATTACCAGCGATGCGGTAGTCCGATATATGTGACCGGCCCACCGTGACTTCAACTTGCGGATTTTCTCTTAATTACCTATCTTTAAGAAAGACTCCAAGTTTCGTTTCGTTTAGGTTCTATAGAAAGTAAATTTGAACTTGCAGACTAATCTCTGTCTAGTCTGTGCAGCTTGACCGAACTTTGACTACCATCTCTTTCGTACATTCTTATCGTAGGTGATCGACTTTTTGTCACCAGTGATCATCTCTTCAAAAATATTTCGATATTATTACGTCTTAATATAGAATCGCAAATCAACACTGTCCATTAGGTTTCTTTCAGTGAGTTCTTAGCACCCATATATCGAGCTTTTTGTACAACCAGCCTTTTTCTAATGGGTGAAAACTGTTTTATGGTATGGTATGGCGTTTCCACACCTATAGAAACTTTTTTATATCCGAATAATATTCAAAACTCATTTCATGTTTTTATATTTTTGATATATATTTTTTAACTTCATTCATTAAATAGCTTTTTCACTAAAGTATCTTCAGCTATATAGTAACTAATCAAATGTCGATCTACCTCCACTTTTTCAAAAATGTCATCTTTATCCATAACTGGGCGACCTGAGCAAAATGAATCTTCGAGATCAAAATTTCCTGACTGAAAACACTTAAACAAATTTTGACGATGACAAAATTTACTGACACTGCATTAGGTTCATAAACGTCAGTATTTATTCTGGCGGTTTGAGTCACATTTTCCTGTTTTTTAAAGTGAATGTTTATAATGTCCCGAATTTTTCGCTGGATTTACTCATTTTGGCGAACAAAAAAACAAAAACAAATGAAAAGTTGCAGGAAACTGTTTTTTACTTTTTCATTTTCAAAATTTAATATTTTCATGGTACCAAAACCAGCCAGTTTACAACCAAAAAGATTTGCAACTTTTTAATACAAAATAAGAAAAGACTTTTTAGATAGAAAACAAAAATACGATGGTCCTAATCATGTGACGGTGTATGTGTATGTATATATTCAAATAAACTTCAAAAGCACCTTCGAATCATCGTCTTACAATTAAAAATTTTAATTATCGCTAAAAGTGAAGCTATCATCTATTCGGAATGGTGATTCTGCAGAGGAACGGGCTAGAAACTCCACAGTTACTCTATTAAAATAAAGCAAGTGTGCTTTAACACCACACGACTGAAGTAAAACTTAGGAAACGTAACTCTCTCTTTCTATCTTCACTAACTATATTAAACACTTACTCATGACCATGGGTTGACTGGAAGAAATCTCTTTTAGAGATAAGTCCACCTTTGCCATAAATATTATTATTATGTTGTTTTTACATGTATTTTTTGAGTGCAATAAAGTATATATAATAATAATAATAGCCTACACCTCCCTCTCAATTTCCGTTCGCCTCGCCCGATCACACTTTTCGTAACGCACTCGTCACGCATTCACCAGCTCGGTCCCCAGGCTCGAGTCATAAGAAGTATGAATAGAAAATGGACCTTCTCGTAGGCGAGGCGCGCGTCCGGCTGCACGGGCTCGAGCGTGGCGGGGTTGTAGGGCTGGCCGTAGAGCAGCAGGCGCGCGGCGGCGGCGCGCGCGCAGGCGCGGCAGGCGCCCGCGCCCGCCGCCACGCTGAGCCCCGGCCACGTGCCCGCCGCCGCGTCCAGCGCGCGCGCCGCCGCGCCGCCCGCCACGCGCGCGCGCATCGCCTCCGTCACCTCGTCCACCGTCTTCACGTTCGACAGGAAGTACTCGTCTGCGACGGCGTGCGTGCACGGTTATGCTAGGGTTTACTTATTTACACAACTATAAATTATTGTGCTCAAAAAAGGACCGCCTTTAATATACATCGAGTACAAAATGAGAACATTGTAAACGTAGTCGAAGTCGATTAAAAACACACTTTTGAATATCATATCAAAAATTGACCGCTCCAGCGGGATTCGAACCCGCGTTCCGACTGACCGTGTCGGAGACGCGGGTTCGAATCCCGCTGGAGCGGTCAATTTTTGATATGATATTCAAAAATGTTTAGAATTCCTAATGTGTGAGTAACGCAAAAATAAAATCGTACATATTAAAAACACATTATTATCGATATAATGTGAAGCTTTAGATTTAAATAGAAATTAAGAATAGAATATATAATTTCTGTACGATTTCATTTTTGTGTTACACACACATTAGGAAATTCTAAACATTATTTTTTCGAAAAAAAAAATGAATAGATTATATAGTTGAATTGTCGATTGTGATTAAGACATTATGGGACTTTTTTCAGCCTTGCTGTTAAATGACCCATAATTAAAAATACAGCAATAGTATTATCTACAACAAAATTAAAAATGTGGGTAGAAAAATGTTACCATTTTTGATCAATCAATATGCACAAAAAGCAATGAGGGCAGAAAACAAATATCTATAAATGTTTGACTAGATGCTTATCACATTAGTGATTATTTTTTATAGAAGTGCTAGCTGACCTGGCAAACTTCGTACCACCATGTTTTTTTTTTTTACATTTACAATAAAAATATATCAAATTCAATCAAAAATCAGAATCATTTTATTTTGGTAACTTAAAACTGAATTACAAATACAATAACAATAACGAACTCTGAAATTATAAAGAAATAGGAATATTTTAAATATAAAAGTAAATTTTATTTACATTACCTTGTTCTTGAAAAATTTCCGTCAAGAAATTGGGATCCAGTGCATGCGATATTAACGTTTGTATATATACTTCAAAATTCTCTTGATATATTTGAGTTTCTAACATTCGCTTTTCTATAAAATTACAATCGTCGAGTGGAAGCTCACTTCTTGCTAATTCAACTATAGTTTCTAAATGAGATTGTGATCGAACTTTGACTGGGACTTGAGTATATAGTTTCTTATTTTCAGGATTCCATGCAGCATACTGAAAAATTTATGAAAGAAAATGTTAATTATGTATACATGTTTAGTGTCATCATAATATGGGTAGTATGTGAGAAAAATAATCTGAATATTAAAGGATTTTCATGCTTTCTTATTTCTTCCTTACAACCAAATAAAATAATAAAACTAATTTAGAAAACACTAAAATTAAAATGACTTCAAAAGCAGTCAGAAATCTAAATAAATAAAACTTTTATTCATAACACTAAGGGATACGCGATAGGGTGGATAACGCTATTTGACGGATGATGGTATCCAATTGATAATAGTTTATTATAGTTCGCGTCATGTAAAAAGAACGCTGAAAGAAACTGGAGGGGGTGCGTTTGCGCATGGGTATACTCGCGCACAAGTACTACTGTTTTATTTTTTAATTAGGCTTTCACTCGCGGCTTCGTATAATGGTTATTGGCAGGTACATTAAAAAATACTAGAAATACAAGTGCGAATAATTCGGACTAAATAAGTATAATAATTATCACTTTACAAAATCACAATTTTTTTTTAAACAAAAGCAATAACAACTTTTTTAGTTATTGAAATGTCGTATTCAAAAATAATAATTATCTGTACTCCCGATATTCGTATCTTAATAGTTTTTATGTGTTTAAAATGATAAATTGATAATTGTTTTTTAGTGAAATAAATAGTAAATGGAGAATTTTGTAATTTAAAACTTTTGTGCGCGATAATATTTTGAGTCGACGTCGATCTATCAACCGCTGTCAACCAATAGCACACCGGCAAGCATGCGACACCTGATAAACACTCCCGTCCCCCTACCCGTACCACCAAATAGACCGATAAATCGCTTCTGCGCAGCTTCAAGGTCAGCGTTCTTTTTACATGACGCGAACTATACGTATTATTCTTTTTGAGATGTTTCTGTTCGCACATATGAATCTAAGTTGTAGTTTATTAATTGGGGAGAAATGGGTCCCTAATGCCTATTCTACCGTTAAAGACCATTTGTAACTTTTGTGTAGGACAAATTTTATCCACAAGTGGTGTAACAACCCCTAAATTTTGTTACATAAAATCATGAGAGAAATTTGTAAGTAGTAGCCGCGTATATTTCCTTTTGTGTTCGTTTTTTACCCTGATATATTTTTTTATAGACTTTATTATTTTTATTTTCAAGACTTCAATATTCGTTAACTTAATAGAATAATTGTGTTTGCAGACAAACGAAAAAAAAACCGACTTCAATTACATCGACAAGTAACACAACGTAGATCGACGAAAAAATAGTCAAGTAACTAAGCGTTATCAAAAATTACTCGAAAAGTAGTTATCAGATCTCAATAAAATTTAAATGTGACCACATGATGAACATCAGCTTTTCATTAAATTAAAAATTATCAAAATCGAAACACCCAGTAAAGATTTATTGCGGATTTTCGAGTTTCCCTCGATTTCTCTGGGATCCCATCATCAGATCCTGGTTTCCTTATCATGGTACTAAACTAGAGATATCCCCTTTCTAACAAAAAAAGAATTATCCAAATTGGTATATCCAGTAGATGTTATGCGGTATAATACAACGTAGGTCGACGAAAAAAGCGTCAAGTAAAAACGCATTATTAGATATATAACTCGAAAAGTAGTTGTTAGATCTCAAATAAATTTAAATGGGACCAATTGACACACACCACCTTTCGATTAAAAAAAAAATTGTCGAAATCGGTCCACCCGGTCAAAAGTTCTGATGTAACATACATAAAAAAAAGTACAGTCGAATTGAGAACCTCCTACTTTTTTGGAAGTCGGTTAAAAAGAATATGAGTTATAAAGTTGAAGTGGCAAGAAATAAAAAAATTAATAAGAATTCGACCTTTCTCTAATTTCATTTTTTATTGAGTACTATTATAATTTCTTGAAGAAATATTGTCAGCTCACAGCAGGTTTGTGACTTACTAAATATTGTACGATAACCTGACAAAATCTCTTTTGTATTTATCAAAAATATTATAATTACAATATCCATTTTAGAGCCTGTAAAAAGAACTGGTAAAGATAGTTAGAAAAATATTAAACAATCTATCTATAAAGAAAATTCCTTACCGTTGATATATTTCTATATAATACTTTCCCATTTTCCTCGAAAGGTTCATACTTTTGCAACAGCGTTTTACCATCCACTCTCCATATTGCTGGCCACATCTCATTTAACTCACTTTTTATCGCTACAAACTCTCCCGACTGTTAAATTAAAAAAAATATTATACATATATTTAATAATTTTAATAAAAACAGTTTGAAAGCATTGATACTCCTATACAATACCCCTATGTCACAAGATATAGCAGCTCTAAATATGTATGCAGATATGCACCTTTTATGCACAGTAACTTGATTGTACTGAAGAAAAATAAAATAATTTCCTTTTACCAGTTTTTATCATAATCTAGATTATGTATTTTAATCATGACTCGATAAATTGGTTTGAATGAATAATTTTCTTTCCATGATCGTAAATGTTTATGGAAGATCAATATATTTAAATAAGCCAATGACTAACCGAATACGCTTCTCGGCAAGTCATAGCTAAACCAAAATAAATTATTAAAAAATATTCTTAAAAAGGTCACTGAAAATGATGACTGTATATTATTTTGTTACATAAAAAGCCTCAGCAACAAAAACGTTGTTATTTAAAAGAACACCGACTCGCGGTAATCTCCCAAATGACAGTCAAATAAAAAACTTAAAATATATTTAAAATAATAATTTATAATAACCTGATAGGGCATTTCTTCAATAGGTCTATTATTATCTATTTGCCCTGAGCTTGATACTTGTTGATGCGATTTTATATGGTGCAATTTTCTGTTTGAATTAGCATCGTTTTCTGCAGTTCCATATGCACTGTAACCCAATCCAGCTGCGTGTGCAGTAACTAAAATATTAAAACTGATTAATCACAATTCAATTAAATAAGTCAACATAATTATGCATGTATGTAATTTGCATTACCTTTTTCTTCACAAAAAAAAAGACATCGCACTTTTTTTTTAATTAAGAATTTGAATGTAATTTTTTTTTACGAAAACTTGTAAGGATTTGGAACGGTCAGGAAAAGGAGAGACAAACGATTTTCACCACCGCGATAACATGTACATATTATAGTTTTATAAATAAACTATGTAACCTTTATGAGGATTAGATTACAATTAAAAAATATTACAATAATTAAGTATGAACATGTTATCCCTATTTGGCGAAGTGAGGGGTGCTACCAGGAATAATTACAAACTAAAATTATTTAACACATATCAGTAATATACTCGCGTTTATTTTATGTCTTCTATTATACAAAATTATTTACATAAAATATTGAGAATTGTGCATAAACAAATAACAATTAAATAGAAATACAAAAACTCATATTCAGGGCATGGCCGCCTAATACATTTCTTGCACTAACTTATAGCTGTCAAATGTATTAATATTATGCATTTTGTCATCTTACAATATAAAATCACTTTCGGCTAACATCAAAGTATACGAATACACTATCATAAGTACCAACTAAAATCAAATACTGTAAAATACAATACACTGTTAAGTATATACAACGGACATCACTGGTGTCAATCCCATAAAAAAATATACCACAATTTTGGAATTATTAATGGTAGCACCCCTTCAATAGCGAGTATGACAAGAGTCACAAATTCTACAATTTACAATAAAATGGCACTAATAATGTGTCATCAACAATAAAGTTGGTGAAATCTTGTTACAGGCTAACCCTAAAATATCGACCTCTTCTAAGATAGGTACATCACATTTTCATTATAGAAATTATTTACAGTAAATAATAATAGATTTTATCTAATAAAAATTTACATATCACAGTTAAAATGTAACAAGTTTTCACGGGCCGCCTCCGGGGCGGCTAGCTTGCTCCTGTCATACAAGCTTCAGGGCTAGCTCTTCACCATCGCGCTCTACTTCTCAAGTGGAAATCGAGCAAGTTGAACGCACCTTCATCGGGCTGGTGCTGGTAATAGTACTGCTGCTGCGGCGCCTGCAGCGCGGCGGGCGGCGCGGGCGCGCGCGGCTTCTTGGGCGCGGCCGGCTGCGGCGCCACGGCGGCCGCCGGCGGCTTGCCCGCGCCCGCCGCGCGCCCCTTCTTGCCCTTGTCGCTCAGCGGCGTGCTGGGCACGTTCAGCACCGGCTTGTTCAGCCGCCGCGCCTCCTCGTCCGCGTCGTACGCCGACTCGTCCGAGCCGTCGTACTTTCTTTTTCTATCTTTGTTTAGATTGTAGTAGCGAGGGTCGTCTAGCTCGACGTTTTTCGCTTGCGAGCCGAGTACGTTCGGCGGCACGCCGTGCAATTGGTTCGTGCCGAGCAGACCTGTCGAACTCATGTTCGCCGAGGAGCTCATGACGGGATTGCTCAGAGACATACCTGCGTTTAGTGCGTTATTGGAAGCCATCGCGCCGTTGGTACTCTGTTGAGCGGTATTTGCCTCACACTGACTCTTATTGTGGTCGTTAGTGTATACTTTGTTCGTGGTACTGTTCGTGGTTCGCGACCAAGTCGACTTTCTGGCGCCCCTGCCGGCAGGCGGAGGAGATGTATCTCGCTCTCCTTGTAAAAATTTTAAATAAGAAGCCATGAAACCTGAACCTGGGCCCGTGACGGGAACGTTAAACTTTTTTTCCATTATTTTTGAAGTAGCGTCTTGGGAAGTGCTGTTAATGTTCTGCTGCTGTGAAGAGGGTGCTACCGACGATGCAGTATTTGCTCGTTGTTCTGCAAGGAAACCAAGTTCTTCTTCTATATTAGGTACTACCACCTTAGGCTGTTCCTCTTCACGAGTTTCTGGTGTTGAAAAAGATGATGAGGAAGCCGAAGGTGGAGTCTCGCTAAACGATGATAACGGTGTTAACTCCACAGAGGACTGGAAATCAGGATGAGGACCTAGATGGAAAGGTGGGAAATATGTGAGTGCATGTCCATGTTGCATTGCTAGAGCCTGATGTTGGTTAGCAAAATTTGTAGCATGTAGGGGCGCTTGAGATCCAAAAGCAGATGTGCCAGGAAACATTTTCGGGGGTGGGGGTGGAAGATTCCACCTCTCGAAATCTAAGTAACCATTTTGCTGTTGATTACTAGTAGAACTATGAGCTGGAGGAGGTATTCTATTTGCCAAGTAATCAGCCATCACAGCATTCGAGATTTCATTTATATTTGTATGAGGAGATTTTTCTGTACTTTTTCGACGGGTAACAGCTTTAGTAGTCACTGGTATACTGGATAATGGAGTTTGACTCTTAGAAGCTTTAACTTCTAGTAATTGGCAACTCTGTTGTAAGTTTTGTAAATTTTTTACTATACTCATAGGATCACCACGACAACTGGAAAGATCTTGCAAAGCTACATTACTACCATCAATATAGGGGTGTTGGTGTTTGTCAGATAAACTTAAGCTTCTATCAGTGGAATTTTGAGATTGAGTAGTTGACTTTTCATGGGTATTGCTTTCAGATAAACCATTATTATAATTACTAGAATTAGTACTATTACCATTACTACTGAATTTTCTGTTTGACTGCCTTTCGCTATCCCAACAACTTTGGCTAGAATTTTGATTACGGTCATATCTATTTTCACTAAATGATTTACTTTGTTCTATACCCAAAGCTCTTGTTATAACAGAAGGATATGCCACTTGACTATTTTGCGAAGGAGGCCTCGAAATAGAAGCATCAAGTGGTGATCTTGGAGCTGCATTGTTTACTTTACTATAATGATCTCCATGCTGTTGTGGGGAATTTATAGAATTCATAGGGCTATGATACATGGGATAAGCCGGACTAGAACCATGTCCCAATGGTGAAGTTTCAGGGGCTGTTTGTAAAGGACTTTGCCTTCTGGCTACAACAACACTACAGTCTGGACCATTTTGAGAACTACTGCTAGAATAGCCTGTATCTGTACTAGAGCTACTTTTTGCTCGAACATGATACTCAGACTCTACATTATTACCACTTTGATAATGCCTAAAACTAGAACTCTGGGAAGATGAATATTGAGTAGAACCAATTCTATTTGATTTAGAAGAGCTTCCACTATTTCCGCTATAGTTCATCCTTCCAGGAGCATCCATAATAGAGTAACTTATAGGAGAAGATTGGGGTTGGAGTTTATCATTTGATTCACAACTTTTTCTCTGTTCACTGCCGAGTTCAGGATATACTTTACTTTGTGCTTTTGTCTGTATCTGTGGAGGTTTAGACGTGGGCGATACAAAACCACTACTACTACAGGTCAAGCTACGAGAATTCTTTTCATTAGAGGCAGCTTTAGGGGACTGGGAATTATAAATTGATGCTGAAGGTCGTGTGGGTGTTGTAGAGGAAGAGCGGTAATCTTTACTGGGTGGTGTAGAGGAAGAGGTTACTGATGGAGTTGACACAATACACGATTGCTGAGAGTGAGAAGTGTTACTTGCAGAACTTGAATAGGACTTACTTCCTGCATAATCCTGCTGTGATGATAGTTGACCACTTTTTGCACCACTTGTACTATATGAACTATCAGTCTGATTTCCAAAAGATGAAGGTGATTGAAAAAAAGTTGATGATGAAGATGATGCAGGTTGTTTAGATACAGCGGCTGGTGAGCCAGACCTATTTGTTTGTTTACCAGTGCTGGAAATTTGAGAGTTGAGGTGATTGTTAAGAGATTGTGCAGCAGCAAAGTGAGCATTAAAGTTTTCATATGTTGCTGATGCCTTTGTTGTTGCAGGACTCGGAGAAGAGGGCACAACACTTTCATGAGGTAGAATTCCAAACGGACTAGGAAGTTGATTATTTCCTTGCCAACTTAATCCTGCTGTACTGCCTGGAGTAGAGGGTTGATCAAAAAATGAAGATCCTTGTGCAGCTAGAGTTTGATGTGAATAACTTTCTCTTAATGATGAGATTTCAGTTTCAACTGAGGACTGTTTTGATGCTACAGCCGCTTGAGCTTGTGCAATCACTTGGCGGTGTTGAGCTTGAAGTGATGAACTATAATGAGCTGGTTTCGGGTTTGCATGATGAAATAAAGGTGAAAATACTGCATCATATCCCACAGCAGGTGGGGAGAGAAATCCGCCAGGATTAAAAGGTGAAGCAGTTGATGACCCTAATTGGCCTGCTAATGATGCTGTCGTATGAGCTGCTTGAAGAAGTAATTGGCTTGTTGTAGAAGGCACTGTTTGACTGCCCAATCCAGTACCACCACTTGCTAGATGGTGATGAAAATCCCCACTTGCAGCACCAGCTTGTACTCCTGCTAGCCGATTGTACGAAGCATATGCTGACCATGGTCCTACTGGATCCATTACCACCTTCGTGTTACTTTGTGTTGTGTCAATTTATGTAAATTATTAATAAAAATCCACACTTTCATCCATAATTTGATTTACACACGATCATTTATTAACTTCCACTAAATTGGAGCACTTGAAGTCATATTTAATAAGTCAATTATTCTTCATAAGCAGATAAATCTCCTGAAACGAAAAAAAAAAACATTAGTATACCACTTCGGTCTTTATTGACGAATTCTTATAAGACGCATATTTATGTTTCAGTACTGTATCAAATTATTTAAGGTTTGCAAAAAAAAAATAAGAAATTTTAAAATAAACGAAATTGATTACAATAACTCCCAATATAAACATTTAACGAAATAATAATAATGCGCCGCTCAAAGACAGTAGCGTCAATATGTTAAAACAATACAAAAAGATCGTACCAAAGTCTGTTAAACAATATCAGCATAATTCGAATATAACATACCATCGCATTAGTTTGGAATAACCATTTATAAATGTGGTTTCAGAGGACGCTCACACGACAGATAACATCATAAATATGGCCTCGACTCTTCGAGTGCTCGTTGAGACGGGTTTTGTCTATTGTGAAATTATGACCACTTAAATTGTATTATATGTTACACACAACTATACACTAAATAAAATAAACTTTGTAGCTAGTCTTCTTTTCTTTGTTTAGCGATGTTATTGTTTCAGCGAAGCAATTACTTTATTTACAATTAGAAATACGACAACGTTTCGCCTTTCACATTAATCGCCGCCATCTTACTTGTCGAATGTCGAAAGAACGACCGCACAACAAGCGATGTAGTGCCATCTATACAAGATCTCGAACAACATTTTTTAAATATTTTTTTGTTAAAATATACATATAGTTTTTTATCAAAAAAATATGTATATTAATTGGATGTATATTGTATATTAATAGGATTAATATCTTCCTAAATACTTTTTATTTACTTAAAAAATTAGAAAATGTGTTGCCAACCACTACATAAAATATTTCGTTGACATTAATGATCGTAGACAGAGTAAACTATTGTAGTTTACCTACCCCACCCCAGCCTGCAAAATAATGATATTTGTAATAAAAAAAATACTGATTGATAGATTTTGAATTGCTCAATTCAACTACGTTGTCCTTTTAAATTGCTCACCTCAAATTATATAATTAAAAATCAAAATTTAAAAAAAACTTCAAATATTTTCAAACTCCTATATCTTATGATGTATACAATATTTTAAATTGCTCAAAGTAATAAAAAACTGCTCAAGTTGCATTTATAATTGCTCAAGTATAGTTTAGAACAGATCCACTTCCCTAAATTTTTAAATAAATATAAATAGTTTGAACAAATAAAATATTGATACTTGTAAAAAAAAAAAAAAATACTAATCGATACATTTTCAATCGCTCAATTCGACTACGTTGTCCTTTTAAATTGCTCACCTCAAATTATTTAATTATAAATTAAAAAAGTCGTTGAAAAATATTCTTTTATCAATATTTTCAAACTCCTATATCTTTTGATGTATACAATATTTTAAATTGCTCAACGTGTTAAAACCCTGCTCAAGTTGCATTTATAATTGCTCAAGTACAGATTTGAACAGCTCCACTTTCCTTAATTTTTAAATAAATATATAAAGTTGGAACAAATTTAACGTTTATATCGATAAAGTGAGCGCTGCAGATGCGCATAGACAATGATGGGAAGCCAAAAAAATTGCGGATATTCGTAATAAAAAGATGCTAATCGTTCGATTTTCAATAGCTCAATTCAACTACGTTGTCCTTTTAAATTGCTCACTTCAAATTATTTAATTACAAATCAAAAAAGTCGTTGAAAAATATTCTTTTATCAATATTTTCAAACTCCTATATCTTTTGATGTATACAATATTTTAAATTGCTCAATGTGTTAAAGAACTGCTCAAGTTGCATTTATAATTGCTCAAGTACCGTTTGGAACAGCTCCACTTTCCTTAATTTTTAAATAAATATAAATAGTTTGAACAAATTTAACGTTTATATCATAAGACATGTGTACGCTGTGCGTGCGCATAGACAATGATGCGAAGCCAAAAAATTGCGGATATCTGTAATAAAAAAGATACTAATCGATAGATTTTCAATAGCTCAATTCAACTACGTTGTCCTTTTAAATTGCTCACCTCAAATTATTTAATTACAAATCAAAAAAGTCGTTGAAAAATATTCTTTTATCAATATTTTCAAACTCCTATATCTTTTGATGTATACAATATTTTAAATTGCTCAAAGTGTAAAAAAACTGCTCGCGTTGCATTTATAATTGCTCAAGTATAGTTTGGAACAGATCCACTTCCCTTAATTTTTAAATAAATATAATCCTGCCCGGAAAACAGCTACCAAATTTGATAGCTTATTTACCGATAGTAGCGCCACCTACCGGGTCCGACTGAGATAAAAAATAACCCGATCTCCCAACTTGGACCAAATTATAGATGCGTGCAAAAATATGATAAAAATTGGTTCAGTGGTTTCGGAGTTACGTACGTTTAGTTAACGACCACCACTGAAATCCTTATTGGGGATGAGTTATCCTAAAATCCGCTCATTGATCATTTCTATGATCACATATATAGGAAATTCGTACCAAATTTGGAGTCGATATGAGATATAATTTAAAAATGGGAATTTTCCATTGTTAACGCCCCCGCAAGAATATAATTAGTAATGTGAAATAGCTAGTTAATACAATTTTTACAGTATGTAAAATGCGGTCTACGATTAAGATCAATTTAATCATTAATAACTTACGTAAAATGCGCCCTAATATATTATTTAACATGAACTTTATTGACTAGCAATAAAGTTCAAATTGACTCTACATTTTAGTTAGAAAACGTTTGTATGGGAAAAAGAAAAGGGCTGTTTTTAGGGTATTCCCGGAAATTATTCGAATTTTTCTCACCTTTTAAACCTTCCCTAGACCTCCACGAATATTTCAAGACCAAGATAAGATAAATCCGTTCAGCCGTTCTCGAGTTTTAGCGAGACTAAAGAACAGCAATTGATTTATATATATATATACAGGGTGTGGCGTAAATAGTGGTCCACCGTTAAGGATTCGATAAACCAGATAATTTACTATAACATATTACAATTTTATCCATTTTTACCCAAAGGTTCCGAAAATATAATTTATTTTTTATTTTTTAACGATATTTGTACCTCTTGTTACAAATTTGGTTGTAGTTTTAACAAATACCATTATTTTTTCATTTTGATTACTGGTAATTACTCCTGAATACTAGAGCTATCGTCAAATAACATGTTTTTGATGTAAATTTAAAGCTTTTGAAGAAAAAAATTGGTTTTACTCTACTTTTAACCCAAATTTTTAACATAACATGCTAATTCAAGAGCGATTTTTGTAAAAAAAATGTACTAAGCCGTCAGTGCCCATTCATTTAAAAATATGCCTACTAAATACCAATTTCAAAATGGTATCACAATAGCAGATCCTGTTGTTTAACAGAAAGATATCCAATTTTAATTGAAGAAAAGAAGATTTTCATTAAAATACATTTTAAAATTTAGTTGGGTGAATATTATTACAAAACGTATTAAATTCTAAAAAACAGATAAAATGTAACTTTTTACTTTTGAAATATGATTGTAGTCTGACAACGACATGTCTCAGGTAAAAAAAGCCGGACCCATTTTTTACGTGAGACATATTTAAAAACAAAACATCTGTTGAAGCTCTCGCCAATTGAGTATCGCACAATACGAGTGATTAGAAAAAGATATGGTTAATGAATGCTATCCCTTTCATTCCTAACGTTGTAATCTCCAGAAATCTCGAAATAATTTAGTACGATCTCGTCACTCGTGCGTCGTATGCGTTTTGTTTTTTCTATGTGTTTACCTCCGTCGTTTCTTTATCCCTGCCCCGGACTCTGTTAAATTGCGACGAATCATCCTGCAAAAAGGATGGATATTTAAATCTACACAATCTGCATAGCTGGCAGCTAGAAAACCCGCATCTCATAAGACAAGATAGATCACAGTATCAATTTAAAATAAACCTTTGGACTGGAATCATTAACGGACAGATAATCGGTCCACACGAGCTGCCAGAAACTTTAAACGCAGATAGTTATTTAAATTTTTTGCGAATTGACTTGCCCCTGCTTCTGCAAAATGTCGTTCCTGAAGTCCAAGAAGACATGTGGCTACAGAACGATGGCTGTGCCGCTCACTATGCTGTTAGAGTACGAGAGCACCTTAACACAGCGTATCCAAATAGGTGGATAGGGCGCTTAGGTCCAATAATGTGGCCACCACGCTCGCCGGACCTAAATCCCCTGGACTTTTTTTATTGGGGTTGCCTGAAAGAAAATGTCTACAAGGAACAAATCACCTCTATTGACCACTTGAGGACTAGAATCCAGACAGCGGCTAGGAAAATCAGCGAGAGCGAGTTTGCTCGACGATTTAAACGGTCGTTTATTCGACGTTGCAGAGCATGTATAGCTGCGAATGGGGGCCATTTCGAGCATTTGGTGTAATTTTTACAGTGTTTGTAATCATGTCAAAGAATCATAATAAACGATGACTAGTATCACTTGTTCTTTTTTTAATGCCTTGTTCTAATTTACAAGTTAAGTCAAGATCACTTTGTAACAGTGGTAATTTTTTTTCATTTTAAGTCTTTTTCAATTAAAAATGCAATATATTTTTTTTATTAATGGGATGGCAAATCATTTTAAAATCTGTGTTTCGTAGGAATATTTTAAAATGAATAGGCATGGACAGTGTAGTAACTTTTTTACAAAAATCATAAGTATTAAGTAGTAGTTAGTAGTTACTCAATTGGCGAGAGCTTCAACAGATGTTTTGTTTTTAAATATGTCTCACGTAAAAAATGGGTCGGGCTTTTTTACCTGAGACATGTCGTTGTCAGACTACAATCATATTTCAAAAGTAAAAAGTTACATTTTATCTGTTTTTTAGAATTTAATACGTTTTGTAATAATATTCACCCAACTAAATTTTAAAATGTATTTTAATGAAAATCTTCTTTTCTTCAATTAAAATTGGATATCTTTCCGTTAAACAAAAGGATCTGCTATTGTGATACCATTTTGAAATTGGTATTTAGTAGGCATATTTTTAAATGAATGGGCACTGACGGCTTAGTACATTTTTTTTACAAAAATCGCTCTTGAATTAGCATGTTATGTTAAAAATTTGGGTTAAAAGTAGAGTAAAACCAATTTTTTCTTCAAAAGCTTTAAATTTATATCAAAAACATGTTATTTAACGATAGCTCTAGTATTCAGGAGTAATTACCAGTAATCAAAATGAAAAAATAATGGTATTTGTTAAAAATACAACCAAATTTGTAACAAGAGGTACAAATATCGTTAAAAAATAAAAAAAAATTATATTTTCGGAACCTTTGGGTAAAAATGGATAAAATTGTAATATGTTATAGTAAATTATCTGGTTAATCGAATCCTTAACGGTGGACCACTATTTACGCCACACCCTGTATATATATATATATATATATATATATATATATATATATATATATATAATAAGATTAAGGAAAGTGGAGCCGTTCAAAACTGTACATGAGCAATTATAAATGCAACTTGAGCAGTTCTTTAACACGTTGAGCAATTTAAAATATTGTATACATCAAAAGATATAGGAGTTTGAAAATATTGATAAAAGAATATTTTTCAACGACTTTTTTGATTTGTAATTAAATAATTTGAGGTGAGCAATTTAAAAGGACAACGTAGTTGAATTGAGCTATTGAAAATCTATCGATTAGTATCTTTTTTATGACGAATATCCGCAATTTTTTGGCTTCGCATCATTGTCTATGCGCACGCGCAGCGTACACCTGCTTTATGATATAAACGTTAAATTTGTTCAAACTATTTATATTTATTTAAAAATTAAGGAAACTGGAGCTGTTCAAAACTGTACTTGAGCAATTATAAATGCAATTTGAGCAGTTCTTTAACACTTTGAGCAATTTAAAATATTGTATACATCAAAAGATGTAGGAGTTTGAAAATATTGATAAAAGAATATTTTTCAACGACTTTTTTGATTTATAATTAAATAATTTGAGGTGAGCAATTTAAAAGGATAACGTAGTTGAATTGAGCTATTGAAAATGTATCGATTAGTATTTTTTTTTTTTTACAAATATCATTATTTTATTTGTTCAAACAATTTATATATATTTAAAAATTAAGGAAAGTGGAGCTGTTCCAAACGGTACTTGAGCAATTATAAATGCAACTTGAGCAGTTCTTTAACACATTGAGCAATTTAAAATATTGTATACATCAAAAGATATAGGAGTTTGAAAATATTGATAAAAGAATATTTTTCAACGACTTTTTTGATTTATAATTAAATAATTTTAGGTGAGCAATTTAAAAGGATAACGTAGTTGAATTGAGCTATTGAAAATGTATCGATTAGTATTTTTTTTTTTTTTTTTACAAATATCATTATTTTATTTGTTCAAACAATTTATATATATTTAAAAATTAAGGAAAGTGGAGCCGTTCAAAACTGTACATGAGCAATTATAAATGCAACTTGAGCAGTTCTTTAACACGTTGAGCAATTTAAAATATTGTATACATCAAAAGATATAGGAGTTTGAAAATATTGATAAAAGAATATTTTTCAACGACTTTTTTGATTTGTAATTAAATAATTTGAGGTGAGCAATTTAAAAGGACAACGTAGTTGAATTGAGCTATTGAAAATCTATCGATTAGTATCTTTTTTATTACGAATATCCGCAATTTTTTGGCTTCGCATCATTGTCTATGCGCACGCGCAGCGTACACCTGCTTTATGATATAAACGTTAAATTTGTTCAAACTATTTATATTTATTTAAAAATTAAGGAAAGTGAAGCTGTTCAAAACTGTACTTGAGCAATTATAAATGCAATTTGAGCAGTTCTTTAACACTTTGAGCAATTTAAAATATTGTATACATCAAAAGATATAGGAGTTTGAAAATATTGATAAAAGAATATTTTTCAACGACTTTTTTGATTTATAATTAAATAATTTGAGGTGAGCAATTTAAAAGGATAACGTAGTTGAATTGAGCTATTGAAAATGTATCGATTAGTATTTTTTTTTTTTTTACAAATATCATTATTTTATTTGTTCAAACAATTTATATATATTTAAAAATTAAGGAAAGTGGAGCTGTTCCAAACGGTACTTGAGCAATTATAAATGCAACTTGAGCAGTTCTTTAACACATTGAGCAATTTAAAATATTGTATACATCAAAAGATATAGGAGTTTGAAAATATTGATAAAAGAATATTTTTCAACGACTTTTTTGATTTATAATTAAATAATTTGAGGTGAGCAATTTAAAAGGATAACGTAGTTGAATTGAGCTATTGAAAATCGAACGATTAGCATCTTTTTATTACGAATATCCGCAATTTTTTTGGCTTCCCATCATTGTCTATGCGCATCTGCAGCGCTCACTTTATCGATATAAACGTTAAATTTGTTCAAACTATTTATATTTATTTAAAAATTAAGGAAAGTGGAGCTGTTCAAATCTGTACTTGAGCAATTATAAATGCAACTTGAGCAGGGTTTTAACACGTTGAGCAATTTAAAATATTGAATACATCAAAAGATATAGGAGTTTGAAAATATTGATAAAAGAATATTTTTCAACGATTTTTTAATTTATAATTAAATAATTTGAGGTGAGCAATTTAAAAGGACAACGTAGTCGAATTGAGCGATTGAAAATGTATCGATTAGTATTTTTTTTTTTTACAAGTATCAATATTTTATTTGTTCAAACTATTTATATTTATTTAAAAATTAAGGGAAGTGGATCTGTTCTAAACTATACTTGAGCAATTATAAATGCAACTTGAGCAGTTTTTTAACACTTTGAGCAATTTAAAATATTGTATACATCAAAAGATATAGGAGTTTGAAAATATTTGAATTTTTTTTTTAAATTTTGATTTTTAATTATATAATTTGAGGTGAGCAATTTAAAAGGACAACGTAGTTGAATTGAGCAATTCAAAATCTATCAATTAGTATTTTTTTTATTACAAATATCATTATTTTGCAGTCTGGGGTTGGGTAGGTTTGTAGTTTACTCTAAGTGTCTACTCTCTACGACGTAGACTTGTTTATGTTATTTTACTCTTTGACGTAGACTCTACATCGAGCTCTACATGGACTCTACGTTAATGATTAAATATGTATGTATCAATGTATATAAGGTCAAATCCGCAGTAGGTACATCTGTTAATTTTTTTATTATAATTTTCATATCGAAATTTTTGTTTGCATTTTATAATTTGTAATGAAAAAGTTATGTCATTTTGTTTAATAAAACTGATACGCAATTTGATATTTCTTCTTCTTCTTTTACTTTGGCTCCCTGAAGGATTTGCCAATATCTGAGTGGAGCTTAGCTTATGTTATGAGAATTGTTAAGTTAGGGCAGAAAACTTTGCTTTGTATAAGGCTTTGTAAGAATGCAAGTCGTAAGAGCAAAAATAAAGACTAAGAAGTGAATCAGAAAAAACGTCGGATCTGAAACAAAAGACAAACAAACATAAATAAACATTGGTTAGTAGGGTTAATCAAGACAAACAGTGCTACAGTCTAATGTTATTTTGATTAATATATGTACATAAAATGTCAATAAACTGAGAGTAACCTTTAACACCTAACCTCTATGCTCCATGCACCTAACCTACATGTAACCTTTTAACATCACTCTTTGTTTCCTCTCTGATAGGGAAGATGCAAACCATTTAAGCAAGGGACCAAACTGCTCCAGTTTTGATATTAGTAGTCTGTGATTAACCTTGTCGTACGTCGTTGTCGTCGTCTACTATCCGTGACTTAGGTATACAACTTGATAGGAAACTTAGTTTCATGAACCATTTCGATTCGATAGTAGCCAAAGCATCAAAAATGGTTGGTTTTGTAAAGAGAGCTTGTTCTGAGTTTTGATCAGTATCAACCCTTAAATTACTATACAATACCCTAGTCAGAAGCATCTTGGAGTACGCGTCCCCAGTCTGAAATCCCTTGTATCGTATTCACGTTAATAGGATAGAACGCGTACAAAAAAGCTTCACCAGGTTTCTACGTTTTAAATGTCCTGGATGTCTGGATGTGAAATAATAAAAACAATTGCCGGCTTAACACGTTTATTTCGATTAGATTATCTAGTAACGCCTGTTGTATTCTTGGTTTTTGATTCAAATTAACATCTATACAAATAAATAAAATTAGAGTGTCTTTTTTAATATTAAAATAACATGCATATGGATGTTTAAACGGTACATATACCAAAATAACATTTTTTGTCTGTCCGTCTATTTGTTCCGGCTAATCTCTAAAACGGCTGAACCAATTTTGACGGGAGATAGCTGATATAGTAAGGAGTAACTTAGGCTACTTTTATTTTATTAATTTATTTATTTTATAACTGCGAACTGAACAATACATTTTTTTTCATTCCACGCGGACAAAGTCGTGGGCTCAGTTAGTATGACATAATAATCAGCTTAAAAAAATGACCAGAGAATGAGAAAAACCAGGTGAACTGAAAAGTACAATTTGCAGCACAAAAATACATGTCGAATATATCAATTACATAATTATATATTTCAAAACTGAATACAATACGAAATCCTAGTATAACAAAATGCTATTTTTACTATTTGCAGACAATTCGAAAACGCGATAAGAACTAGAGTAGTTCGGAGAACGATTGCTTGTTGCACTTTTACAAAAATCAAGGCTTGGTTAAAAAAATTATTGTATATTTTGGTACTTGTTTACATATTTTTACTTGTAATCAAGTATTCTTTAAGTATTTATTACCTTTTGCTAATATACTCGTAGGTATCGTTTAAACCACATTTTAAAAATATTTTTCTATTTTATTTTAGATATAACATGTTTAGGATTATGCTGAATAACAAAGCATTTCTATGAATAAAAATTATTTTTTCGGATTGTGTATCAAATAATATGACATCGATAACTTGTTTTACCACTTAATATGTTCCAAAGTGATAATTATATTATGCTTTTAAAAATAAGGTGCAATAGGCGAATAGTTGCCTTTAGAAGTGTACCTTATATTTCTTTTCGCTATTAAAGTAAAAGTAGGAATGAGGGTTTTACACGCTTGTTTTGTGCGCATTACTCCAGATAGCAAATGACGTTTTAGGTCAGTCCATATGAGGTCAGATTTATGATTTGGACTTCACATCCTACGTCTCAATACGTCATCATTCATACGTCGTCATCTTTAATACCCGCATGCGCCACCAAACGTAGAATTTTAGATCTCATCAAAAAAATCCCTCAGAGCTCTTTTTTCAGAACTTGCAAAAATAACACACAGAGATAAAAAGATATTCATTGAGACATCAAAAAATTGACTAAACATTTATGAGTTCATTATGAACTCTGAATTCTGAGCTCATAAAAATGAATTACTTAAGACGTCATGTTAGAACTATAGGTATAAGAGGTCTTTTAAAAGAGTTCATACTGAAATCTTAATGATTTGGATGCTGACCGGGTCATAATAAAAATAATTCATTTTATATTTATTACAGCGTATAATTTTAATTTGAAATTATGGAACATAACTTTATTGTTGTTACAATTTGGCACAAAATGAACGTATTAAAATGCAAATAATAAATGTAAGTATTTCTACAACGCACATGTTTACAACCGTGCTGGACGGCTTTACAAATAACCACAAAATAAAGCTCATATAGGTATAATAAATAGAAGACGAGTAGCTTATTACTTTATCACATTCTTAAAATTAAATCATAGGTACATAAGTATATGTTACGACTTTCGAGTTATTGTTTGTCGTTTAATTTTTAATAGCTTTAAGGTTTACTATATTAAAAAAATGCAATTTAAACATTTATTTTTTAGTCTAAAACATTTATTGGTTACTTCTTTTCAACTATGGTCTAATTATTATTTTTACAAGCAACTATTTCCATTCAAATAATCTGAATAAACAAATAAATAAACGCTTCACACTCAACGGCCCCCAGTAGGATTTTCTCCTGTGTTGGCGGTCCAGAAACACACACAATACACATGCACAAACGCCCAGACCACGACAAACTATCTATATGGCCAATATAAATATCTGTCATGAGCGGGGATCGAACCCGCGACCGCCAACGCAACAGTTAATACTGTGACCGCTGCGCCAACGCGTCACTAATATAATTAAGTTGTTTTTTTTTCTAAGATATTTAGACCAAAACATAATAAAAAATATATTTTTGATTCGCTGAAATAGTTCCGTCTTATTACAAAATACAGATTTTTGTGCAGACAAAATATTCTTATTTTTTTTAATAGACACAACATTAAATATCGATAAATTAACCATTTTCGATACCAGTAAATATATTATTTGTTCGGCGGTTTTATAGTACTATTTGAGGCTGATAGAGCGCTTTGGTACAGATACTTATAAAGCGCAAAGAAGTGCTAAAATATTGGTCGGTAAATAATATACAAAGTCGAAATTCTGCCCAATACTTGCAAAACAATGTCCTGAAGTGAATCTATAAATGTAATGGTGGTAATAAATTTACATATAGCTAAAATGCATGAATACAGTATGAAATATTATTTTATTAGTTAAAATACTAAAATTTACCGAGAGCACAAAACTTGGTTTGGTATGTCGCACTGTAAAGTGTTGATTAATTCAAATGTAGCTGTACTTTAGAGTCATATTTTTAATAATAACTTGTTCATAATAAATATCAATAGCTTCGTGTTTACAGATTTAAACGTAAAAATAAATTGCGCCATTTCATTTGAGCTTTTAACATACAGGGTGTGGCGTAAATAGTGGTCCACCGTTAAGGATTCGATAAACCAGATAATTTACTATAACATATTACAATTTTATCCATTTTTACCCAAAGGTTCCGGAAATATTTTTATTTTTTATTTTTTTACGATATTTGTACCCCTTGTTACAAATTTGGTTGTAGTTTTAATAAATACCATTATTTTTTCATTTTGATTACTGGTAATTACTGCTGAATACTAGAGCTATCGTTAAATAACATGTTTTTAATGTAAATTTAAAGCTTTTGAAGAAAAAAATTGGTTTTACTCTACTTTTAACCCAAATTGTTAACATATCATACTAATTCAAGAGCGATTTTTGTAAAAAAAAATGTACTAAGCTGTCAGTGCCCATTCATTTAAAAATATGCCTACCAAATACCAATTTCAAAATGGTATCACAATAGCAGATCCTTTTGTTTAACAGAAAGATATCCAATTTTAATTGAAGAAAAGAAGATTTTCATTAAAATACATTTTAAAATTTAGTTGCGTTAATACTTATGATTTTTGTAAAAAAAGTAACTACACTGTCAGTGCCTATTTATTTTAAAATATTCCTACTAAACACAGATTTTAAAACGATTTGCCATCCCATTAATAAAAAAAATTATTGCAATTTTAATTGAAAAAGACTTAAAATAAAAAAAAATTACTACTGTTACAGAGTGATCTTGGCCTAACTTGTAAATTAGAACAAGGCATTAAAAAAAAAAACAAGTCATACTGTCATCGTTTATTATTATTCTTTGACATGATTACAAACACTGTAAAAATTACACCAAATGCTCGAAATGGCCCCCATTCGCAGCTATACATGCTCTGCAACGTCGAATAAACCATTTAAATCGTCGACTCTGTAACACAGCGTATCCAAATAGGTGGATAGGGCGCTTAGGTCCAATAATATGGCCACCGCGCTCGCCAGACCTAAATCCCCTGGACTTTTTTTTATTGGGGTTGCCTGAAAGAAAATGTCTACAAGGAACAAATCACCTCTATTGACCACTTGAGGACTAGAATCCAGACAGTGGCTAGAAAAATCAGCGAGAGCGAGTTTGCTCAAGTCTTTTTCAATTAAAATTGCAATAATTTTTTTTATTAATGGGATGGCAAATCGTTTTAAAATCTGTGTTTAGTAGGAATATTTTAAAATAAATAGGCACTGACAGTGTAGTTACTTTTTTTACAAAAATCATAAGTATTAACGCAACTAAATTTTAAAATGTATTTTAATGAAAATCTTCTTTTCTTCAATTAAAATTGGATATCTTTCTGTTAAACAAAAGGATCTGCTATTGTGATACCATTTTGAAATTGGTATTTGGTAGGCATATTTTTAAATGAATGGGCACTGACAGCTTAGTACATTTTTTTTACAAAAATCGCTCTTGAATTAGCATGATATGTTAACAATTTGGGTTAAAAGTAGAGTAAAACCAATTTTTTTCTTCAAAAGCTTTAAATTTACATTAAAAACATGTTATTTAACGATAGCTCTAGTATTCAGCAGTAATTACCAGTAATCAAAATGAAAAAATAATGATATTTATTAAAACTACAACCAAATTTGTAACAAGGGGTACAAATATCGTAAAAAAATAAAAAATAAAAATATTTTCGGAACCTTTGGGTAAAAATGGATAAAATTGTAATATGTTATAGTAAATTAACTGGTTTATCGAATCCTTAACGGTGGACCACTATTTACGCCACACCCTGTATGTATTATGTTATCTGTTAAATAGTATTTTTAAATAAAAGGTGATCGCTCCGACATTTTTTCAACCCTCTGTGAAAAAAATTTCAAACAAAAATATTCTTAGGCGAATAGATAAGTCGTCGACTAAAATTATATATTTATATAAAGTTTTATCTAATATTTATACGATGAACTTTTTTATTTAAATTTGAGCGTCTGTTTATGGGGTAGGTACTTAGTCCTTCTATTTCGAAACAATGTTTCCGAGTTCTTATTATAATTATGATAAGCGACAGCGACTCTACACGTTGAGCCAATTTGCCAGTTATTCTTGTAAAGTTATAAAAAGATCAGTAGATACATTATTAGCAGGATGTAAAGGATGCTCTCGGGGGCTGTTATCTGTTACTGTTAGACACATTGTCTATGTCAGATAACTATAGGCTGCAATTAGTATTAAAAATTTAATTAATAATATTACTGAATGTTTAAACTGTACTGTATTATAAAGAAGCTCCGAGAAAAAAAGGAGATTCTAGATATAAGTTTCTTTTTGGTTTTTTTAATATAAGACTATCGAATAAAAATATCATAAATGGATTTGACTTGTAAATACAGACTATTTCTACATAGTTAGTAGAAAAAGTGTTTGTATTTCTCTTTTCTGTTACATAGAAATACGATTTGCAAATTAATCATTGTTGTACTTGAAATAATTTCTATATTACGTTAGCTGTATCTGTAAATATACTTTGTGTAGTATTTATTGAGTATTTTAAAATAAATTCCATAATCTCTATATATCTAGTCTAGCAAAAAAATCTACGTGAGTCGAAACGAACAACTACACTCGCGTGCAACTGAATCGACTCAAGCCCTATATTGGTATAAAAGTTCGATTTTTAGGAAAATGGCTTATCCGATTTTCTTGTTTTTTTTTATTGTTTGAAAGCCTAATCTTTTCTCTTAAAAAAATGCTATCCTAATGATAAAAATCGGTTGAGTATTTATTGATAAAATTTAATTTGACAGAAGTGCATAAAAATGAAGAAAAATGAAAACAACAACATAATGAATAAAAAAAATGTTTTTGATAAAAGTAAAGAAAATTTAAATTTTCAATACTTTGTATTGCCTCCCCTAGCTTTTATAACGGCTTGCATGCGATTTTTCATTGATTTTATCAATTTTTTGATAAAATCTTGAGGTATCGTATTCCATTCTTCCTCTAGCGCAGTTTTGAGCTCGACGATGCTCGATGGAGCCGTATCTCTAGCTCGCACCCTCCGTTTGAGCTCGTCCCATAAATGCTCAATGCAATTCAGATCAGGAGTGAGGGCTGGCCACATCATCGTCTCAATTTGCACCTCTTGAAGAAACTGGCGAGTAACACTTGCTGTATGGCACCGAGCATTATCATGCATCAATAGAAAATCTTCTCCTATGTACCCTGCATAAGGTACAACATGATCGAGGAGAATGATTTTCACGTACTTTTGAGCTGTTAGACCACCACTCCGACCACCATCAGGCACGAAAACAAGCTCGGTCTTCCCTTCGTATGATATTCCAGCCCACATCATGACTGAACCACCGCTATATGATACTGTTACAGCGAAACAGCATTGCGAGAACCGATCTCCTGGACGCCTGTATACTCGGTTTCTTCTGTCGTACCCATGGAGACACATTCTGCTCTCTTCAGTGAACAGAATGGAGCTCCATTGCTCAATAGTCCAATTGAGGTGTTCACGAGCAAATTGAAGTCGGGCTTGACGGTGAGCTGCGGTCAGTTTCGGGCCTCTGGCTGACTGTTTAGGAGTTAAATTGGCTTTCTTCAGGCGTCTTCTAACTGTTCACTGACTAACAGCCACTCCTCGAACCCTACTGAGCCCCTGTTGCACATCAACGCCCATGAGATGATGATTTCTCAACGAAGTTGAGGCAATAAAGCGGTCGTCTGTCTCAGATGTGTTCCGGAGTCTATTGGTTTGTGATCTCCGAACGAAGCCACCAGTCTCTTGAAACCTTCTGTATACTTGTGAAATAGCTTATTGGCTTATGTTAAGTTCACGAGCGACTTGCCGTTGGTTATGGCCCGCTTGCAACAAAGCTACAACTTGGGCCGCTGCTTCTGAGGTAGTGTCCATTGGATCGCGATTAAAATACTGGGAGCTTAAGGAGATTTGTACCTGCCAACATCTGACGAGTGACTAATAAGAAATATGGGTCACGTGAGCTTTTATACATCATTTAGTCTCGCAACTCGTGGTTACCGCAACGAGTAATTTCTGTAACGCTCATGTTTGACCGTATTTATTTACAAAGTTTTGTCACTGTTTATTTGAAAATTGCTATTTTTATGAAAAAAATATATATGTCTTTCGAATAAAAAAACTTTTACAAAAATCGGATAAGCCATTTTCCGAAAAATCAAACTTATATACCAATATACGGCTTGAGTCGATTCAGTTGCACGCGAGTGTAGAATGACACTTGTTTTTTTTTTTTTGCCTACAATATTACAGAAATAACTATCGAAAATTTTATATCAATATTTTAATTTGTACGAATAAAGCAATATTTATGGTAAATAACAGGTATATTAGCTACTACTCAAAATGTTTACGTTTAGTAAGACTCAGATAATGTAGATACATGTAAGATAATATTAAAGTACCTATAAAAACAAATATTAAAGATAAAATTTAATAATAATAATAAAATACTGATTAAGTGAATTAAGATATTTGCTGAAATAAATATAGAAGTGACTTCTCATTTTTTTTAAATTAACAATTAAATTAAAGTTTCTTAGCGTAATTTTAAAAAATTATGAGAGTGAATCTGGTCTTATTTTGTAGCTTATTTTGGATAAAATCTTTAACTACCACATCACTGGTTTGACTAGTGGCGCCGATCGGAAACTGACTAAGTATCGATTGTGTCGATATCTTTGATCTAAAGTGGTCGAAAAACGGTCTATACAAATGATCAATACCTTCACTTGTATTAAATATTAATTATAATCAAATATCGGCATTAAATATAATTCTTTTATTTTTCAGTTGGCAATTAACCAATACTATGTAACCATTAATAATGAAATTCTTCTAGTGATAAATCCAGTTTTTTAATAATATAAATCAAAGATTCGATATAACCGAAATTTGGAAAACGCATTAGATTATAAGATCTGTAATGTTTACAATATTATTATATATAAATAAATATTTTACTTAATATTATATATATAAGTATTAAGTATAAATACCTAAAGATATTGACAGTATTTATACGTTTGACTTGTGTTTTATTTTATCAACGCTATCGATTGGTATAAACAGGGCCGTATTTAGGGGAATGCAACCGGAGCTACAGCTCAGGGCCACAAGACTTCGGAAAAAATAATTCATATTCAGACTAATAAACACTAGTAAACCACTTTTCCTTACGTATTTTTTTTTTCGCATTTTGCCTTTAAAAAACTATCCATTTGGAAAATAATTTGGGGCAAAGGGCCTCCACTCCTTTGTTGCCCCGTGATACCCAGACCTCTAATTCCGGTCCTGGGAATAGCAATACTATAGAACGAATGCAACTAGTAATATTGTAGCGGCTCTAGTATCAACCAATTAACGTCACAGAACCAAAAAGAAAATTTAATTAGCAGTAGACTTAAAAAAAATTAAGATGAATTTCTTTTTCACGATTTTAGAGAGTTGAGAAAAATATACTTAGAAATATATGAAAATCAGCAATAACACATGGGCACAGAGACATATTTTTTATTTTTTAGATTTGTTACAGCACATTTTAGATTGACATTATAATTGCACTGACCAAACTATTATAGGTAGTTGGTTTTTGTTTATTCCAGTACTTTACAAAGTTTACAACACTATCTTCGTGATTTTAAGCACATTACATTTGACCGACTAGACTTTAGGATTGTTATTATTTATATTTATATACATATCCTGCCAATATATCTATACTAATAAAAAATTTGTTAAATGCGCTAATCTCATGAAGATTCGAATTGAAAAAAATCTTGGGTAGCCCATTTACCAAGACAGTATATAAAATTACGCTACTATTAAAAGGAGCGGAGCATCAAAATAAAATGTTGCAAAGCGAGGTCGGCGTTAAAGCTATACAAACAATATTTTCTGGTTTCGTACGGATGCAGATGCGGGTGGAAGCTAGATTAATATCTAGTCCAAATATAAAACGTTTATAAACAGTGCAGCAACCGAAAAGTTGATTATCTGTTTTTTGACAGTCAAATTAAAAGTTCATCTTGCTAAGTCAGAAATATCCGCAAATAAAATATATGAGCATTAAGAGTAATCCTACGATATAACGCTTTGAATGCTCCGACACTTTTGTTTCTTTAAAAATTTTGCTATCACAGAAAACTATTTTACGGATAGATATCTATAATACTAGCCGATGTCTAGAGTATTAATGTATGGCAGTTCATATTTTTGGTAAGACATAATGATATCAGTTACTACATGAAAACAACAATAGGATATAAAAAATATAAAACATTTCCTCAATGACAATGATAAATTTTAGAAGTAAATTTAAACAGACGTGTACGTCATAAACAATCTTTGGTTTCAACTGGCAAGTACAAAAAACTTAACAATAGTAAAACATAATAATAAATGTATACAAAAATTACCCTGAAAAACAAAAATAAATTCATAAGTCTGGAATATCTTAAATTAAATCATTTAAACTTATCCTATGAGTATTTAATTCCGCTTATGTACTAAATATTGTTTTAATATACTCTCATCTTTACCGTTCCTAAAAATATTGAAAAAATTTACGCCTCTCAATTATTTCAACAAAGAGAACTGTTTCTGTTATACGTTTGACGAAATCACATTTACAATCTACATAAGAAATACGAAAATATAATCTGAAAGGAGTTAAATGCCTTGGGTGAGAGAATTTTCTAGAACTATATCGAATTCGTCCAAGGGTTCGAGTATCTGCCTCAAGAAGGTGAGTAGTCCTCGCTTTCGCAAAAAGCTCTGTTCCTCGTACATTTCTGACGTAACTCGCGTCAGAGACATCGGCACTAACATCCTGTGGAGCCAGTGTTCGCTGGAAACAAAACATTTTGACGTTGATGTCACGTTGTTTATAGAAATGGATAGCCATCAGATGTTTTGGTATATTTTAATTCCAGCCATAGTTAAAAACGACGGCTTCACAAAATGTCATAATAAAGATAGAAAATGTATGTATTTATACATATAATAAAATGGTAGGAAAGTCAAAACTGTACAATGAATATTTTTTTTAAAGAATACTTGGGATGTGATCTACAATCGATACCGAAGCCAAAAATATAGTTTTTAGAATTTTTGTCTGTCTGTATGTATGTCCGGGATAAACTCAAAAAATACCGCATGGATTTACTTCAAATTTGGCACGAATATTATTAAGAAGTCGGGTCAACATATAGGCTACATATTATCACGCTATCACCTACCGGGAACGAGCAGTGAACCTTTATTTCCTCAACTCATTCTGTTACAACACGCATATTTGAATGTTGTTGTTATTATGTTAATAACCATGCTATATAAGCTAGCTTCACACTATAAAAATCACGTAATATAAGTAACTAAGCCGATAAACATAATTAAATGAATATAAGTGGACAAGACAATTTTAAAGCAGCGCCATCTATGAGAATTGTAAAGAAGAAACAGGTAAATGAATGTTATTTTAAAAGGTAGGTGTCTAGGTCGTAGGTGTTTTTGGTCAGCAGCGTCGCGGGCAGCAGCTAGTTCGTTATAAAACTCTATTACGACTATCTCCAACTTTTTTTAAATATATGTAATATTCATAAAATATTTATCCATTACGATATATAAGTTGTTTAAAAATAAATTAACTTGCAATATAAAAATATGTGTACCGTAAACTAAGGCAAATGAAAAGTTGAAATTTTCCATCTTTTCCAAGTGACCGTCCCACAGAATTAATCTCGTCTAACAGGTGGCAGTAGCATCTCCATATCGCTCTGTGTTCCTGGTCCTGTCTACAATTGTATGAAACGCCGCAACTTTTATTAGATTGCACGTTTGATTCGTCGCATAAGCTCATCTTGAATTCGTCTTTTACTCTGGCTGTAAAGAACATGTTATACATGATATTTTCACTTACAAAATACGTTTTTAGGTTAGTAATTGGTATTTTCTTCTATATAAATAAAATAGGATTGATTCAACTTATTTTACCGCGTGATAAAGTTTACATTAAGCTTCTTAAAGAAGCTCCGTCCGAACCATACTTTCATTTTAAATTATAGCTACGCTTGGCTCATTGGACGGTTTATGCAAAACTAACTTATTTTCGTAATTAATTTACATAAAATTAATTAATTAACATTGTCTGTCAACTATCAGATGTTGAACTATCAGATTTTGTCAATATATGTATTATCTATGTACTGGAAAATTTAAATTAATCACATGAGGGTATATATATATATATATATATTTCTAAAGCTAGATCCAAGCCAAAATATCTCACCAAAGTAATCCCAAATGAAAAGATTCTTGCCAAAAAGCCGAGCAGACTTGAAGCCGCATAAGAACGCTTGCTCCAAGCATTTCACTAAACCATTTTCCCCGCAAAGCAACACACTCAGCGAATTAGCGTCTTTTTCACGCTTAGACTGATAATGCCATTTCACAATAGCATTAACGCAATCACCTGCAAAATATAGTTTAGATCTTGGCGATTATTGTATATCTGAAAAGTTTTTTTTTTCATACAACTAGGTCGCCAAACAAGCATAGATACGGCTCACCTGATAGTAAGCGATTACCGTAGCTTATAGGCGCTCGGAACATCATAAGCATTGCAAGCGCGAGGTGTAATCAGACGAGGTGAACGGAAGTTGAGAGGGAGATATAATTTAGATGGCGCTAAATAAGTTAAGTTCAGTCGTGTGGTCTAAAGCACACTCGCTTTTGTTAACAACATAACGTATCCCAGCATTTTGAAAATAATAATTTTTTAATTCGATACTTAGCTTAGATTTGTTTACTTATATTTAGCGCGGGAGTGTGCGTGTTTGTGCGGCGTGCTCACCGATCATGTGCTGTATGGTGGAGGTGGAGAGGTGCGTGGTGGGCGAGTGCGCGTGTGTGTGCGGCGTGCTCACCGATCATGTGCTGTATGGTGGAGGTGGAGAGGTGCGTGGTGGGCGAGTGCGCGTGTGTGTGCGGCGTGCTCACCGATCATGTGCTGTATGGTGGAGGTGGAGAGGTGCGTGGTGGGCGAGTGCGCGTGTGTGTGCGGCGTGCTCACCGATCATGTGCTGTATGGTGGAGGTGGAGAGGTGCGTGGTGGGCGAGTGCGCGTGTGTGTGCGGCGTGCTCACCGATCATGTGCTGTATGGTGGAGGTGGAGAGGTGCGTGGTGGGCGAGTGCGCGTGTGTGTGCGGCGTGCTCACCGATCATGTGCTGTATGGTGGAGGTGGAGAGGTGCGTGGTGGGCGAGTGCGCGTGTGTGTGCGGCGTGCTCACCGATCATGTGCTGTATGGTGGAGGTGGAGAGGTGCGTGGTGGGCGAGTGCGCGTGTGTGTGCGGCGTGCTCACCGATCATGTGCTGTATGGTGGAGGTGGAGAGGTGCGTGGTGGGCGAGTGCGCGTGTGTGTGCGGCGTGCTCACCGATCATGTGCTGTATGGTGGAGGTGGAGAGGTGCGTGGTGGGCGAGTGCGCGTGTGTGTGCGGCGTGCTCACCGATCATGTGCTGTATGGTGGAGGTGGAGAGGTGCGTGGTGGGCGAGTGCGCGTGTGTGTGCGGCGTGCTCACCGATCATGTGCTGTATGGTGGAGGTGGAGAGGTGCGTGGTGGGCGAGTGCGCGTGTGTGTGCGGCGTGCTCACCGATCATGTGCTGTATGGTGGAGGTGGAGAGGTGCGTGGTGGGCGAGTGCGCGTGTGTGTGCGGCGTGCTCACCGATCATGTGCTGTATGGTGGAGGTGGAGAGGTGCGTGGTGGGCGAGTGCGCGTGTGTGTGCGGCGTGCTCACCGATCATGTGCTGTATGGTGGAGGTGGAGAGGTGCGTGGTGGGCGAGTGCGCGTGTGTGTGCGGCGTGCTCACCGATCATGTGCTGTATGGTGGAGGTGGAGAGGTGTGAGGTGTGAGGTACGGGGAGATACAGTAAAAGGCGCACAAGTGTTCCGGACAACGCTCTGATTTATTCTGCCTACATATAATGAAAATACATGTCTTATAAACTAAATGTTACTACACTACACCACCGGGGCAAAATAAAAAAAATAAAAATTAATTACATAATTAAGTTTTTTTTTTTTTTTTGTATAAGTATATAATGTAAATATGAAAAGTTTTAATAAGTAAAAGTAATAGTAATAAACAATTAGTATGTATCTAAATATAGTATACAATAATTTGAAATGATTTAGAAATAAACATTAATTATTTATCTTTTACAAAAAGTTTTGTTCTATTTTTATGAATAATTTCAATTTTATTATTTCTCAAAATTTTTACATTCGGTTCCTGCTCTTCAATAACTAAATACGGGCCATTATACAAGGTATCTAATTTTCCTCCTGTTTCATTTTTTACTAATAACATATCATTTGGTTTGTATTTTATTTTATTTACCTTTTTATCATATTTCTGTTTTCTTTTCTCTTTAGACTTTAACAAATTTTCTCTCGCATCCCTATTAGCTGTCTGTAACCTGTACTTTAATTCTAAACTGTAATTGTCTGGATTGTATAAAGGTTCAATGTCAGAAGAAATTCTACTAGGTATTACACATGATTTTCCAAAAACTAACTCGTATGGTGCATATCTTGTACTTGAGTGAATTGTATTATTATATGTAAAACACCAAAATGGTAGCCATTGGCTCCATGTCTCTGGATGGTTATCACATTGTATGCGCAGAAATGAACCTAAATGTTTATGTGCATTTTCAAGAGAACCAATAGTTTGATGATGGTATGCAGTAGAACTTAGTTTTTCTATATTTAGTAACTTACAAACCTGTTCCATTGTATCCGATATAAATTCAGTTCCACGATCCGTAGTGATGACCTTTGGGATTCCGAACCTTAAAATGAAATTATTCACAAAATTCTTAGCTATACTTACCGTTTCCTTATTTCTAAGAGGATATGCCTCTACAAATTTACTTAATTCACATTGTATTGTTAATATATATTTATTATCTTCTAAATCTCTATCTAATGGACCTATTATGTCTAGAAAAACTTTTTCCAAAGCAGAACTAGCTGTGGTTGTAATAACTAGGGGTTCCTTAATATGCCTAGAATGTTTACTTTTTTGACATTTTTCACACTTTCTAACGTAACTCTTAACATCATTTTCTATTCCTGGCCAGTAGAATTTACGTTTTATGTTATTTACCATTCTGCGAATCCCAGCATGTCCGCTTGTGGGTAGCAGATGATAGTCATTCATAATAAATTGTTTTTCCTCGTCACTATCTATTCTTTTTATACCTTTCAAAATACAAATCCTTGGACCGTTATATTTATTTTTACTTTTTATTTCTTCTATAAGACTCCTTATAAATAACGCGTTATCTTCTTTCTTTATAATGCATATTTCTCTAATTTCTAACTTTTCACATATTTTCCTCAATTTTTCCACAAAAACGTCTCGCGTATAATGTGCTTTAAAATCAAGGTTAACATATAATATATTTTTATTTTTATTAAATGCGAAACATTCAGATTCGACATCCATATATTTTTTCTCTTTCATTTTTCTTAGTTCTTTCCCTTGTATTAAACTTAACTCAACTGATCCACTCGGTATTCTAAGTATTTCCACAACACTTGGTTGATCAGGCCAATTGTTCGGGTCAATACTTGGAATATCGCTTATCATTCTATCATCTCCACTTTCATTCTTTCTTTCTGCCTCTTTTACTTTCTTAGCCTGTGCTCTTGTTGTTACTGCTAATAAACTTTCATTCATAGCTTTCAAATCTTGGGAAGTCATACTTATTCGCGATAAAGCGTCCGCTATTACATTTTCTTTACCTTTCACGTATACTACTTTAAAATCATACTCTTCTAGTGCTAACCGAAATTTTAAAAGTCTACTTGAAGGGTCTTTTAGTCCAAATAGGTATATAAGGGGTTTATGATCCGTCATAATAGTAAAAGTACGTCCAAATAAATATGGTCGAAAATATTTTACACTCCAAACTATGGCAAGTAGTTCTTTCTGTATAGTTGGGTAATTTAATTCAGCTTTATTCAAAGGTCTACTAGCATATGCTACAGCTCTCATGTTATTATTACAAAGTACTGCACCTATTGCTGTCCCTGAAGCATCAGTTTGTAATATAAATTCTTTTGAAAAATCAGGGTATTGTAGAATGGGTGGATTTATTAAAGCATTTTTCAAAATATTAAATGATATCTCACACTGTTCAGTCCACTCATATTTGACATTCCTCCTACAAAGTTTATTTAAACAATTAGTTAATTCAGCAAAATTTTTAATAAACTTTCTATAGTAATTACACATTGCCACAAAACGTCTCAACTCATCGACGTTCGTCGGTATTGGGTAATTTTGAATAGTCTTAATTTTGTCTTGGTCTGGTTGAATTCCTTTAGAGGATATCGTATGGCCTAAATATAATAGTTCTGTTTTTAAGAATTGACATTTACTCGGATTTAGTTTGAGATTGACTTTACGTAAGCGTTCGAAAATTTCTATTAAGTTTTTATTATGTGATTCTAAATTTCTTCCGAAGCAAACACAATCGTCTAAATAAATAAAACAATTTATATAGTTAAGACCTGACATAGCTACTGACATGACTCTAGAGAAAGCGCTGGGACTGATCTTTAGCCCCATAGGTAGACGTTTCATTTGAAACTGACCTGTACTAGTTGTAAATGATGTGATTGGTCTAGATTCGGGTTTTAATGAACATTGATAATATGATTGACTTAGGTCTAAATGAGAGAAATAAATTGCGCCTGATAACGAATCCAATATCTCTGTTATGTTTGGTAATGGAAATTTATCATCCTGTATTACTTCATTTAACTTTCGATAGTCTATAACTAATCTCCACTTTTTATTATTTTTGTCATCTGATTTTTTGGGTACTAACAATATCGGACTGGACCATTCACTTTGTGATGGTTCTATTATGTCATCAGCTAACATTTGTTTAATTTGTTTATCTACTTCAGGTTTTAAACTATGTGGTAATCTATATGGTTTTATATAAACTGGATTTACATTTCGTTTCAAATTAATTGATTGTTCACACAAGTTAGTAGTCGTAAGCTTATCACCGGGTAAATAAAATATGTCAGCATACTTTGAACAAATACTCTCTATACTGTTACGTTCACTTGTACCTAAGTGATCAAGTTTCAAAGATTGCAACAATGTTTTTGCACGTGTAGAGTTCGAAGTACACTTATCAAAAGAACAAACATTATACTCTTTTAATGGTAATAGCTGAGGTTGAAAAATTGGAATAATAATTTCTTTGTCACTAGTATTCATTAATCTAATAGGTATTATGTTATTTTTTGGTTTTACTATTAAACTAGCTAAAAATAAATTTTCTTGTAATTCTTCCTGTACAATCACACTATCTTCTTTCACATCTGAATTTAACTTTATATAATGAATAGTTTCGCATCGTGCTGGTATCGTTATATAGTCTGTACATAATTTAGGTGAAGTATATAATGGTATCTGGCTTTGTTTTTCATTTGTTAACATTAATATATTTTTCTCTAAATCGATAATCGAATAAAAATTGTTTAGAAAATCTAACCCAATTATTCCATCTGATTTACAAGGTAATTCCTCAAACAAATAAAATTTGTGTTCATAATTAGTTCCATCTAACGCCTGTAAAGTTAAATAAACATAACCCTCTGAATATGTCTTGCCACCTATACCGTTAATGACTATAGGGTCTTTATGTATCGGTGTATGTTTCGATAATATACTACTACGAATAGCCGATAAAGATGCACCGGTATCTAGTAACCACGAACATTTTTTTTCTATAGATATTTAAGAATATGTATTTTACATTGTTTTCGTAATTTAAAATATAATTTTTAGTCCCGAAAAAACTGTTTCGGTTCAGTAGTTTTTTCTTCTTCAAGTTGTACCGAACAAATATTTTGCTTACTACGGTTACCGCTACTATTGTAAACTCGACGGGGACCTCGAGTCGGGGTCGAGTGGTTTTTGTTAGAATAATATCCTGAATTATTATAATTATTTTTAACATACATACCTGTACGAGGGGTATTATTGAGATTGTTGTTCCGTCCACGATGTGAGTAAAAATTAGTTTTATTGGTTCGTCCGCCTCTGCCTCTTTGGGAAGACCTATAGTAGGGGATTCGATTACCTCTTCTTTGCGCGTTGAATATATTGTTAGACGATGAAGGTTGTCCCAACTCCTCGTCTTCAGCAGCACGGACTGCATCCTTCAACTCGGAGTAGTCTCGAGCTGATATAATTGTGCTGAGTCGCCTATTACGTAATCCATCTGCAAATCTTTTAATCGCTAATTTTTCATTAATAGGTCTCAATATCTCACAAGCCTTCGGGTTTCCGTTGCTCTGTGCTATAGTGAGGCCTACAAATAACTCAGATAATTTATCTCCATACTCATGAATTGACATATTATTTTGAGATAAGTTATTTAATTGGCTAAGTATCGCATTTGCTGATTTTTTTGTTAATAAAGAATTTCTAATATCATGGATTAAGCTCTTTACATCACTATATTCGCTTTTTAATTTTAATTTAGCACATTTAGTTAACCTGGTTTTTAATACAAATGAAATTAATAATTTTTTCTGTGTGAAATCTACAAGATATTCATCATACATTTCAATTCCGTCAATAATTTTTTCAGTAGTTTCTTCCGTATTATCCATTACGGGAATTAAATAAGTAGCAGTTTTTAAGTCGAACCTATCCATTTTTGTTATTTCCGATTTTTCCATTATACTATCCACACAATTAATTTTGTAATTTAAAATTTTATTATATACTAATTCAATGCGTTCTAATATTCCATAAACATAATCTTTTAATTCAACTTTACATTTTTGTTCGTTAAAAATATTAATAATATCTTTATATTCACGAAATAGTTTTTCAGCTTTTACAATTTTTTTATTCACATTACCTGTATATTGTAATCTTCTAGTGGGACCTAATTTCCTTAAATCAATTTGAATTTCACTTAACTTATTTAAAATAATTTCTAATTCTTTTTCCATATAGTTTTAAACTTACAGTCAATATTACACATAGTTCTTACATATTTTACGTAAATATGGTATGAAATCTATACACAGAAATTAACAATAGAGGGGAGGGAAAGGTTTTCACTTCACATATTTTCACTTTTCATTTATATTATTATTACTTTTTAACTTTTTACTTTCACTATTCACTTTTCACTATACCGTATCTCCTTCGTCAGCGTTTGTAGGGTTGAATCTGCCAGAAAACCTCTGCCGAATTCTCGTAAAAAATTCAGACTGCATTCTTTTTTCTATCCATTTTCTTTCTTTATTTCTCCAGCTTTTCCATGCCAAGTAAACCATAGTACAAATAAAAATTATTAGGGCCACGGTGATTAAAATATTACTCGTTTTTATGTTACTTTCGATTTCTGTAATTCCTCCAGTGTTACTCCCTGCAGCGGCATTCTGCGTTATTAATATTTCCTTATCTTCGTTTTTCGAGTAATTTTTCCCCATATTATTTATTAATTAGATATAGTTTTAATGAAGGTCTCACTTTATTCACTGCTCGTTATAAATTATAAATTATAAATTCTTTAAAAGTTGCACCGAGGCACACTGGAATCCGTCGCGTTTGCGTTTTGCGCCGGTCACCCGACACTCGCAACCGCCACGGCATGGCAGGGTCGCCATGAGGTGTGAGGTACGGGGAGATACAGTAAAAGGCGCACAAGTGTTCCGGACAACGCTCTGATTTATTCTGCCTACATATAATGAAAATACATGTCTTATAAACTAAATGTTACTACACTACAGGTGCGTGGTGGGCGAGTGCGCGTGTGTGTGCGGCGTGCTCACCGATCATGTGCTGTATGGTGGAGGTGGAGAGGTGCGTGGTGGGCGAGTGCGCGTGTGTGTGCGGCGTGCTCACCGATCATGTGCTGTATGGTGGAGGTGGAGAGGTGCGTGGTGGGCGAGTGCGCGTGTGTGTGCGGCGTGCTCACCGATCATGTGCTGTATGGTGGAGGTGGAGAGGTGCGTGGTGGGCGAGTGCGCGTGTGTGTGCGGCGTGCTCACCGATCATGTGCTGTATGGTGGAGGTGGAGAGGTGCGTGGTGGGCGAGTGCGCGTGTGTGTGCGGCGTGCTCACCGATCATGTGCTGTATGGTGGAGGTGGAGAGGTGCGTGGTGGGCGAGTGCGCGTGTGTGTGCGGCGTGCTCACCGATCATGTGCTGTATGGTGGAGGTGGAGAGGTGCGTGGTGGGCGAGTGCGCGTGTGTGTGCGGCGTGCTCACCGATCATGTGCTGTATGGTGGAGGTGGAGAGGTGCGTGGTGGGCGAGTGCGCGTGTGTGTGCGGCGTGCTCACCGATCATGTGCTGTATGGTGGAGGTGGAGAGGTGCGTGGTGGGCGAGTGCGCGTGTGTGTGCGGCGTGCTCACCGATCATGTGCTGTATGGTGGAGGTGGAGAGGTGCGTGGTGGGCGAGTGCGCGTGTGTGTGCGGCGTGCTCACCGATCATGTGCTGTATGGTGGAGGTGGAGAGGTGCGTGGTGGGCGAGTGCGCGTGTGTGTGCGGCGTGCTCACCGATCATGTGCTGTATGGTGGAGGTGGAGAGGTGCGTGGTGGGCGAGTGCGCGTGTGTGTGCGGCGTGCTCACCGATCATGTGCTGTATGGTGGAGGTGGAGAGGTGCGTGGTGGGCGAGTGCGCGTGTGTGTGCGGCGTGCTCACCGATCATGTGCTGTATGGTGGAGGTGGAGAGGTGCGTGGTGGGCGAGTGCGCGTGTGTGTGCGGCGTGCTCACCGATCATGTGCTGTATGGTGGAGGTGGAGAGGTGCGTGGTGGGCGACAGCGCGTGATGCGCGGGCGCCGGGGTGCGCGGGGAGCGCTCGCGGGCGCGTGCCGCCACGACCACTCGCTCGGTGGAACCGTCGTCTACGCCCGTACCCAGCCAACGATTGCACGGGAACCTAGGTATAATATTTGTTATAAAATTAAATGCTCAAAAGTTAGTACTTTTGCAGTAAAAAGTTTCACATGGTCTTCTTGTCCACTCTTTAGGAACACAATTGCCAGAATTAATGTTATCGATATTCAGAACCTATTACAAATGGCATTGTAACGGGCATACTACGACACTTAAAACTGTATCTCTTATAATGATTTGTGACAAACGTGCTTTACATCTTATGGCATCTCCACATTGTCCAGTGTATCGCGCGCGAAATTGCGAACCACCTATGAAACATGAGTGCAATATCGTTTCGCGTATTGCTACACGGCTTCGCACCACTTTCGCGACTCATTCCCAGATTGCTATCGGTTTTTGTTCCGCGACAAAGGGCAAGCGTAAACTTGGAAAGCGACAAGACTCCACATTCGGGGCTCAGTTCGTTTAAAAAAGAGTGCCGCTAGCGATCGTGAATGATTAATTTAGTAAATTTAAGTGAGAGTTATTAAAGAATAATTGCCGTAAATTGATCAGATATTGTAAAATAAAAAATTGAAAACATTCTCAAGATAAACCAGGCGTCCATCTTTGATAAGTGCACGGACTATAGTGTAACTGATGATGCGGAAATGTGGAGAGGGCATTAATTATTATCAGTATAGGTGGTTTTCACCTTTTTGGAACGGTATAATCCGTTCCATTACTGCGCTCAAAGATTTCAATAGCTTATTTTAAGAAACAAATTTTATTTTATTTATTTTTATTTTATTTTATTTAGGGAACAAACAGTACAATTATACAGTTAATTAATAAATTCATATAGCCAATACACAAACCATCAAAGTTTCCAACAGTAAATAATTCATAAATGAGCAAAAAGAACACATTAACAAGAAATAATCGATAAATCACATACAGAAATATAAATATAAATGATTCAAGCAAAACTAAAATAAACAATTAGACAAACAAAAACAAATAGGAAAATTCAATACACTCATTAATTAAATAATAAACAATTAAAGGATAACAAATTAAATTTTATACAACATTACAAAACTCAATCATACCAACTACTGATTGAATACAATTAGGTATAATTATAATTAAATCGATTGAAAATCGTAATAGATCATTTATAAATATTACTATTTATATGGCATTGCAATACAAACATTAATCAGTTAAAGTTTTAGTTTTTTTCTCTTTTTTTTTGTAAGTTACATTATATCAAATACGTATTATCGTTAATCAATTAAAAAACAAAATAAAAACAATTTAGTTAGACCATTACAAAATTAAAAAAAGAAAAAATACAATAACTATCTTATAATGTTACTGTCAATAATGAAATATTAGAACACTAACAATAAGAGAGGGCTTTGATTCTTTTCTTAACCAATCCCAATGGAACCGAAAAATAGTCTATTTCTGCGTACACTTTATTATATCGAGCACTTGAACGATATTAAAATTGTTTTTGGCGTACTTTGTTCTCGTAAGGGGAATGTTAAAAGTGGACTTACAGCGCGAAGTATTAATGGGGCATCTAAAGTTCAAGCTACTTAAAAGAATCGGAGAACCTACCATATTGTTAAGCAACCTATACAAGAATATTTGGTCTTTCTCCATACGACGCTGTTCGACCGTAACAAGAGGTGCATCAAAATTTGTGAATCTAGTAGTAAGAATTCTCTTAAATTTATTTTGGATCTTTTCTATTTCATTAATGTATATTTTATATTGATGGTTCCGTATGATTGAACCATATTCCAAAATTGGACGTACTAATGAGTAATGTAATTAGAGTATTCGTGTTTTTAAAATCCTTACTAGCTCTCAGAACGAAGCCAAGAGTACGAAAGGCCTTTGCAACAATGATATCTACATGTGGTTTAAATGTTAATTTGCTATCAAGGTTTCCATTTAAGTTATAATTAAATATAACTGGCGTTTTCTTACGCGAGTATGAAATAATGTTACATTTCTTAATGTTAAGAAGCAGATGATAAGCAACACAATATTTGCAAAGTTCGTCCAAATCATTCTGCAGTAGCATGCAGTCATTAGAGTTAGTTATATTTTTATAGATTTTCATATCATCTGTATAGAGAAGTATTAATGAGTATTTAAGAACGTAACGAATATCATTAACAAACACGTTAAAAAGAAGAGGTCCGAGGTGAGAGCCTTGGGGGACACCTGACGTTACTGGGACAAATGTTGAACAAAAACCTCTGATCGCAATAGCTTGGCCTCTATCACATAGATAAGAGGATAACCACCGTAGGAGGTCACCGGGTATACCCACCTCCTCGAGTTTAATAATTAGAAGATCGTGAAGAAAGAGAAAGCTTTAGAGTAGTCGGTATACACGGCATCCACCTGGTAACTTTGATCCATAGCATTCGATACGTGATGTACAAATTCACAGAGATTAGTGTCGGTAGTTTTTTTTAACTTATAAAACCATGTTGCTGAGGAGCAAGTATGGTTCGTAAAGCAGGAAAGATGTTATCAAAGATAATTTTCTCGAATAGCTTAGCAATAGTACATAATTCTGAAATTGGCCTATAATCTTTAATATTATATCTATCACCGGATTTAAAAATTGGAGTAACGAGCGACTTCTTCCCTATTTTTGGCATTTCACCCTGGTGGGTTTTTGGCGTTTCGCCCAAGTGATTTGGAGAATAATAAAAATAAGGGATAAGAAAGTTGTTTACTGCACATTTTCAGAAATAAAGGGGGTAAACCATCGGGACCCTGACCCTTATTTTGTGTCCAACTTTTTCAGGTATTTCTCAATAATTTGAGTTGATAGAGAGATCGCACCAATAGAAATGTGGATGGGTAAAGTGGGCGTGATTTTTAAAATAGGATTAGAAGAATCGCTGTTTATATATTATTATTTTATATTATATATATATTTAATCGCTGTTTTTGTTCGCAAATGTTACTTACGTATATGTATGTCCCGTAACTTCGTTCCTCACGTATATCTGATCTAAAAGCCACCTTGGAGACAACCCGGAATTATCATGACCTATACGGAGGGTCGACAAGATTCCTAAATTTTTGTGCTGCAATTAAAAACAAACTTAATAATATTTATGGAACTCATATCTAATTTGCGGAGTTTACTCCTTAAGAAACGATATTAGGCCTGTTTTATGAAAAAAACATGGGGAGTGAAATCATGTGAAAGTGTGTGTATAATATTAATATTAATAATAATAATAAATATTCTTTATTAAAGTGACCAGTGACTCATTTTGGTTAGTAAACAATATTTCTTACATACTATGTTAGTTTAATTATTAATATATCACAGTATTCGTTCTTAAGGAGTAAATTCAGGTCGCGTGTCGGAGTTATTAGTGCGTGTATATAATACACACTTTTTGTACAAAACTTTCTCTTCTTCAATACCTGCTGATGGCAAATATTTGTATATTCCATACAGTAATTTACCTAAACGTTTGCGCTTGTGAATTGTATAATTCCCCGGGATATGAGTAAATTTCGGTGGGGATCATTGTGTCAGTCGTATATTATTATTATTAATTCATAATTATTACAATTGTATGCACAAAACAACTCACATGGAACACGAACTCATTCGTGTTTCTTGGTATAGGGATTTTCGGTGTTGATTCACCATTAGCGCCAGATATAGATAGCCAGCAGTTAGCCGTAGTTTGACTTGCTTTACGAGATGGCACGATCAACACACGGTATGGCAATTCTAGAATCAGTGCGAAAAATATTTCTGTACATATAACATTTAATATTAAACATTAGCTTAATTTTGAGTGACATTTTCGATCTTATTTCAACTTATTACAGTCTCAGATGGCAATAATTATTACTTTATAGTAAAAACAAAATATAAAACTAGATGATTATACCTCTCGGAATATAAAGCTATGATGATAATTTAAAAAACACGAAAATAGAATAGTGTAAAAAATAATGAGAAATTTTTTTCAGTAACATTATATTGTCTCTCTACTCTTCGAATACCTATCAGTATAATTTAATAATCATTAAATGCAAGTCAATCAATTAATTAAGGTTACTTATTTTTTATTAAACGAAATATAATATATACATATATATATATATATATATATAATTTTAAAAAAATACTTACTTGTAGTAGGATAAGTGTTAGTAAAGCAATGATAATCAACAGCATTGAGTGTCAACAAATGGTATAAAAACTGTTCCCTTTCTTCTTCACAGCGTAAAAATGCAGTTCTTTTATATTGAGATCGTAGTAGCGTGGTATCAGACAATAGTTCTCGAAGATGCTTTGATAACAATTTCTTCTCTAACGAGAGTCTCACCCAGGCTCGTGCGTAGCCAATTTCTGTCTTTATATCGGTCATTGCTTGTACGTTCCTTTAAACCGAGGAAAGCTTAATTAAAGGCGTACATCGATACATCGTGGTGACTATGGGCAAAACACATGAGTTCACGTCATTTATGGCGTAAACTTGTGGAGGTCTATGTCCAGCAGTGGACTGTATAGGCTGTAATGATTGATACATACGTACCTAGTTATTTATGTTTAAAATAAAACAAGTTCGTCTGACTTATAGAAATCAAGTTCAACTTTAATGGAGCTAAAGTTGCAATTACAAAATTGTTAATCACAAGGAAACCGCTTTTGTGTATTTTTTTAGAAACGCGTGGTCACGTGGTGCAAAATTTTAGAGAAGCTATATTATGTAATAAAAATCATAAATTTTAGGAAACAAAAATGTTCTAAACCTCATATCAAAGGTGAGATTTTCCGGGAGAGGTCTTAATGGGTTCGGTGGTTGGGAAGACTTCCTCTCCAAAGTGCCGGAGTTGCTAAGTCGATCGCGAGAACTATCTCTCGACCCTCCGCGAGAGCTGTCTCGCGACCTGTTTGCACTCGTACTTTGCTGAGCCTCTACTTCAGCACCAACGGATGACAAATCTACAAAATTAAGACTCTCAAAATATGGAGCAGCCCGACTGGGGTAGTACCTCGACCTTACAGAAGATCACAGCAAAATAATACTGTTTTCAAGCAGTGTTGTGTTCCTGTTGGTGAGTAAGGTGACCAGGGCTCCTGGGGTATTGGGGATTGGGTCGGCAACGCGCTTGCGATGCTTCTGGTGTTGCAGGTGTTTAAGCTACGGTAATCGCTTACCATCAGGTGAGCCGTACGCTTGTTTGCCGACCTAGTGACATAAAAAAAAACTCTTCTAAAACATTTGTATAGATGATTTGCGTGGCTTCACCTGTTATATTTCGTTAGGTTTCTACATTTCATGAGGGTGATAGGGTAATTATTTTGTGAATATTTCGGACAATATGAATGATAAAGATTTAGTGGCACTGTATTTCAATGCCAGATATTGATCAAAATATATCTTATATACAAAATTCTCGTGCCACAATGTTAGTTAAAATACTCCTCCGAAACAGGTGGAAAGATTTTTAGGAAATTTTGTGTGTATATCGGGTAGGTCTAAGAATCGGCTAACATCTATTTTTCATACCCCTAAGTAATGGGGGGGTGGGATTAAGGGGGTTTAATAACATATATGGCAAAACAACGTTTGCGGGGTCAGCTAGTATAAGTATAAAGATTAACTGTAGAGTTTATTGCCGATTGTTCTCTGTCGCTATTTATCTACATTCCGAATCGGCGGTAGCTTCACTGTGAAGTATAATTACTTAATTAAAAAAAAAAAACATAATTTTAATTTGTAATATGTACAATTCAAAGGTGCTTTTGAAGCCTACTTGTGTAAAGTAATTTTTGATTATTTTTAAGTGTCTATTTAGAAGTGTGATTAATCGCTCTATAGGATTAACAAACCAAGTAAGGTAATTAATTATATAATTAATTATCAATTTTTCCAATTATACATCTCTTTGTCTCTACGAGTCCCAAAAAAGTACAAATTTAGTTTTTCATTTAATATTGTCTTCAAATTTTGAAAACTTTTTACGACAGTTTATAAATTTTTCTTAACAATCGATATATACTTACAATCCAGCCGTTTCCGTAACACACACCAAGCCAACGCTGCATGTTTTAAATTAAAATAGGTAGTTAAGATGAAAATACTAACGTTAAAATTATAGAAAACCGTTATAAAAAGAGCAGTACATTTTTCTAAAGGTAACTTAAATGATATCACTAATCTATTGACTTAATTATTACAGGGAATTTGACAGTCGTATGTTACATATACAAAAATTGTAGTCCTAAAAATCTGTATCGATTTGTAATAAATTAATAATAAAGCTTTGATTTTTCTAATATTTCTGATTTATTTGATAATTAAGATCTCTACTTAGTAGATTGTGTATATTGAAACATAAGCTCCCATATAAAATTTGTAGAATACGGTATCTAGCCCTGGCTCAATCTGTTATCAGTTATGGACTAAGTAGCTACGGTAGGACTTATAAAACACATTTAAATAATATTTATGCTTTACAGTTACGTTTATTAAAAACCACTATACCAAAATTAAAAATAAAAGTAGCTTGAATGAAAGTGATATTTTTAAATATTGTAATGTCATGGACGTTTTTACGTTGATGAAATTCAATGTCCTAAATGAAGTTAATGATCCTTCTTTAATAATCGAAAAATGTAGACCCAATACCCTAAGAAATATTTAAAACTCTTAAAAAAATTGTTATACCGAATGCTAGAAATTTTTACGGAGCTAGAATGTTAAACACCATTATACCCGCATTTGTTATCGAACTTCCCGAAGACCTACAAAAGTTATACCTGGACAAACGCAAATATAGAAGATCACTAAAAGAACATTTATTGAAATCTTTAAGCGTTATTCACAAAATTTTGGTTATACTTTGGTTTAGATTTAATTGCTATAATATGGTACGGTACGGTACAGATATTATATGATAATGTGGTATGCGACGCGGCGGCTTGTCCGGATAAGCTCTTTCGAGTTTTCGTGGCAGGCTTACGTATAAGTGTTAAGTATGTTTTTTTGTATTTTTAAACAAATAATAAAAAAAAAAAAAACATTTTAAACAAGTAATATTACAAAATTTACTTATGCAAAGGGCTGAATTAACGTGTTATTGTGATATTTATAACATACCAGGTGTGAGATAATTTGGATCAATAGGTTTAGTCGAATTGCTGCATTGTTCTAATTCTTGATAGTTCGTTAGATGCATCCATAAAGCTGACTTGCCCATCTTGTGTTGTAAGCCATGCGACCACAATCTCTCCAGTAGGTCACAGAGTGACGCTATCATGGTATTTTCTTCTACGCCTGTAATTGAAACTTCGCAACCTAACCCCAAATCGCTTTCTTCGGTTCCCATTTTCTCAAGAAGCATTCTCTTTGTTTTACTTTTGCATTCCTGATAAAAATAAAAAATCAGTAGCATCAGGTTTGTAGAATCTTTGTTATTTATTCAATTGAAAAAAAATATATTAAAAATTGCCAAATACATGAATAGATTTTAAATATTATGATAAAAATGTAAATATTTTACCTATACAAATTGTTTTCCGATTGAAAAAACATAATTATTATGTAATAAATAATAAAACTCAAAGAAAAAGTTACATTAGTACCTTTAGAAGTTTTTCGACGAAAGTCCTATTATTTTGTGCAATAGCAGCCGGAGTGACCTCAGTGGAAAGTCGTCTTCCAATGTCTCCAAGTAATAACTCAGGTGGACAATCTTTCACCTGCCATTTCGCATTCTTAATACGCTTCAAACTATTAGTTCTGTAACATAAATTTAACTATCAAGTAATTATTTAAAAATTACTAAAATATCAACTCCGTATCTACAAATACTAAAGTCTCTAAAGCTTAAAGCAATTACCTTTTACACTACAAAACTATTAAAAAAACTTTTTTTGTGTAGTACTGAATTCATTTAATTTCTTATTAATATTTTACTTTTAGTTAATCTATGTTAAATTTCTACATTCGATATCCTTCATACTAATATACTTATTACTTGTTAAAGACATTCTTAAAATTATTGGATATATGTGAAAAATATTCAAAATACAAAATCAAATTCCAATATCTTTATTTCTTCGATATATAATTAATTTGATTGTCTACATAAACATTAATTACTTTCAGACAACGTTTACATTGTTAACAGCTATCTACTATATAATTTAAATTTAAAATATTTTAGTAAAGAGCAAAGTTGCATATATTGGCTTTAATCACTTTTAATAAAATAACAAAAATAAAAGTATATTTCTTACAAAATTGCATAGTAATAATAAGTAGTAAAGGGAGCAATCAATAAAACATGCGATTTTAACAACATGCGCATTCAATTTACATAAAAATTTATGTAGTACAATAATTTATTTCTTGAAACATACATTATAAAATATGAGCTGCCATTACACGACGAGCAAGACATTCACAAGTACAATACATAATACTAGGTTACATGCAAAATAATACACACAGCTTTATAAAAAATATGCGTTTCTTTCTAATCTCTAATTGAAACAACCATGCGTAAAATATCACAACAATTATTGGACGGGACATAAATATAATAGTAGTAAAATTCTAAAGGATATTCACTGTTTTCTTACATTATTTAAAAAAAAATTAAATAGTCATATTAAATTTTAATTTGGATCCGGGAATGTACTTTCTTATTACATTTTTTTTTTTGTATTATAATTTATTATAAAAAAATCATTATTTTTATTACAATAATATTGTTTGTAGAAACTTTTTGATATTACGACCTTATTCATTTGTTACAGAATCTAAATTAGCATCATTTACGTTTTAAATTAAAGAAAAGAAATTTGCATGTAATAGTGTGTTATAATTTTTATCATAGGTATAAATTAACATATGTCTAGTAGGTATTAAAAATATTTCTAATAAATACATTGACAATACAATCAGTCAGTCAGCGAGTCAGTCAGTCAGTCAGTCAGTCAGTCAGTCAGTCAGTCAGTCAGTCAGTCAGTCAGTCAGTCAGTCAGTCAGTCAATCAGTCAGTCAGTCAGTCAGTTGTGAGATTTGTAATGGTTATCGGTTAAAAGTTTAGGGAACATATTTAAAAAAAAATTGTATTCAAACTATTACTAACTTTTAATGATACTAATTTAATCATGTACATTTTTGAAATATTTAACAATAGAAGATATTAAAAAAAAAGAATAACTGTTTAATGAAGCATAAATTTTAAATACAATAACAATTGTATTATTTAACTTAAACATTTGAAGACATCTTGATATAACTTTATCTTAATCACTAATTAATAATTTAAAAATAAAACAAAATGCTCTTAGCATACTTTTACATATTTATGTAGTTTAAAAAAATAAAATCGAATAAATTGAGATTCATAATCTGTAAATAATATCGTTTATCTAACTACTATGTAGTCATTTTAAAATATCTATAATAGTCTTAATCTAAGGCTAGTCGTTAGTATTATTTTTAAAAAGAGTATTGAGAATATTGTACTTCAAGGCAAGCAAGGTACTATAATAAAAAAAAAGGGTTGACCATATATATTTATGAATCTAACCATTAAAAAAATGTTTTGAACCACTTAGACGCGCAGTGTTATGTGTGCCTAAAATATCAAAAATAATTTAAGAAAAAGTTAATGTTAAATTTGAAAGTTTCATCTTATATTTTTTTTACTTTTTACTGTACATGTTTATACAAAGCGACAAGAACAAGTTTTGCTCATACAAGGAGTGTAGCGTCACATTCTGGCTAGTCATATTTGTATATTTATGAAAACAAGCACACATACTGCCACGTGACAATGGAAGTGATTTATTATATTATATTAAAAAATTATATATATTTATTATATATACACACATAAACTGTCGAAAGTATGTACTAGATGTAAAATATAAATAAAATAAAATTCAAAAACAATCACTAACCACATTTACTATTAGACAAACAAAATCACATGCTAACATGATGAGCAGGCATTTATTTTTAAATACTGAAAATTGTTTATCTGTCACAACTCATACTTGCTCTTGCCTTAATAAACGGTGACAACTTAAGTAAAAATTAGGAACTTTTTGATTTTTTTTAAATAATTATCTTAAAATAAAAGTTTTTAAGGTCAGTAAGTAACATGTTATTGTGTATATAGAAAGAAATAACATCAACCTGAGTATTAGGCTAACTTTGGACATCCAAAAATCGATTTATTTTTAAATTTCTTACGCTCTCGCTTTCTACGCTCATTTTAAGATATTCAACAGAATGTGCGCGTTGAAGCAAAAATATGTATTTAAGTTAAAAAAAAATATAGTCGAATTAAGAACCTCCTCCTTTTTTGGAAGTCGGTTAAATATATCAAAATATGCAAATTAAGATTGGGGCCTATTTAAACAGTTGCTAGGATTGTTGTTAGCGACCTGTCAGACAAATCATAACTTGGAGTTTGATGTAGTTTACTTATGGTCTAATTATATTTTTCCTATTTCTATTGCCTTAGTAATTTAAAATAAATGAATACATTATTCCATTTCGGTTAACTTTTAGTGTTTATTGAATATAGACGAGGCTTTAGAACATAATTCTCATATGTTTGATTTTTAATCTTTCACAAAGAAAACGTGTAATAATAAAACACGTTTTACTACGAAAATTTATTTATATGGATTATTTTGAAGTTCGATTTTTTTGTGTTACGTTTCTTTTTCATAAAATTTCAAAAAGCGATGTTGCCACTTCGTACAATTCATATGATGGACGAAATTATCCGCCAGTTAGTTTGCTGGTGAAATAGAAAAACATTACAAACTTCTATTATAGATATTTATCTATTTATAGATATATCTTTAATAGATATTTATCTCTTATATATTTTTATCATTTATAGGTCGAACTTATTTATATAGCTAGGTTAGTATTATAAATTGATTTAATTATGTGTGATAGACTTGTTGTTGATTGCACACTTTTACCGACATATTTTTCTATACTACTTCTATTAAAGGTTGCCTGGAAGAGATTGCTATAAGCGATAAGGTCGCCTTTGCATACATTATTTGTTTATGTATCAAATTGTTCTAAAATGTATCTCCTTTTTTTTGTGTGCAATAAAGCCTAATAAATAAAAATAAATAAAACCTTTACCAGCTACTGTGGCAGAGAGCCCTTACCATGTCTTTTTTTTTCGACTAAATTACCGAAAAGTAAAAAATATATATGTAGGCGCTAATGTGTTTAATGTTACTTGTCAATAAAATCTTGGCGTAAGACATGCAAGAAAGTGTTATTCTGCTATATACGTTATATTTTTAAATTACTATACTGTTCTAAATATTGTGCTAATGAGAAATAATAAACAGACGTCTTTGACAATATGGTACGAAAAACAACACATTTATAAATAAAATAAATTAGGTTCTTCAATGTATTCGTTTACATTAATTAAAGATTAAATTAGGCTTTTTAAAAGTGTCTTCTCAATCCACCCGTCTCTAGAGCTTTAGATTGAGAGTAAACTCAAAACTTAAGCACACAAAAATATAAAAAATAAGCTTATTAAATAGCATCCGCAGATTCCTTTGAAATGAGCCATTTTTTAACGGGTTTTCCTGTGCGTGAACGAGTAAACTTTTAAACTCCTGTTTTAATAATTATTTCTAAATTTAACCGTTTAATAGGCTATAGAAAAATTATTTAGGGGAATATTTTAACGGTAGGGTTGACGATAAAATACGTTAGCAAATAAGAGCCCCCTCCTGGTGGATGAATGAAATGTGACGTTGGTCGTTCAATAATTTTTTTTCATAACTTGACAGTTGTTAAAACTTTTTCATGACTATGGAGTCATTTTCATGTACTTAAAAGCATACTGTTTATAACGTACATGTATCGAAATAATTCGAAGGTTGGGAGCTGCGGCTGTCGCAGCATAATATTTGTTAGGTCACTGAAAACGTGACAACGCGACAAAGGAGAATGGAGGGGTTCAATGTGGTAAAATTTTGTGTAACGTATTTTATAGATCGACACCAACAATTTATACTACGCCAATTCGACTTTTCCATAAGTTTGTTTTTTTAATGCGTACTTGATAAAATGTGTTTTTATATGTAATAAAAAAAATTGTGAAAATGCAATGAATAAATTAACTATTAAAGATACCAATATTCAAAAAGGTTTCTTAATTAATATAAAAGGTATTACGTTTTTCCCTTTTATAAGCCTCTATTGTAAAGTTCACTTTTAAGAGTTAGCTTAGTATAAATTGCTGGTGTCGAGATGGACCCTTACACGAAAGCGATTCGAAGGCGGACAACCGTTAAAAATCGTTCAATCTAGTGGATATCGCTCAAGCGGCGGTCGGTAGCTAGAGGTCGCCGTCGCACCTGCGGTCCGCGACGGGCGGCGGCGCCAGGGCCGCGGCGTCGAGCCTGGCGGGGAAGGCGCGGTAGTAGGCGGCGCGGTGTGGAAGGCGCTCGCCCGGCGCGCCCGCCTCCACGTCGCAGCCCGCCGCGCCCGCCCCCGCCCCGCCGGCCCCGCCCGCCCCCGCCCACACGCTGTACCCGCGCGCCGCCAGCCCCACCTCGCCCAGCCGCGCCCTGCAACACGCCTCGTTACAGGCGACCCCGCCTTCCGTGACTAATGTTCCATGTACAAACTCTAACTTGAGCTTATTTCTGAGACTTCTTAATAGATGGCGCTATTAGTGTTTTACTTCACACTTACATTATTGTGTATATTAAATTTTATTTAATTTGGTGGAATGTTTAATTTGTATACCTTTATAATATACCGTTGGAATGTTTTTTTTTTTAAATTATTTAAAACTCTTGTTGCTCGCTGTCAACACCTGAGTGTTATACATACGCATTTATCCATTTACGATATGTATGCTCGATACACTACTAACTATGTACTGTGAGTATTGAGTAGTAGTATAGTGAGCACAATGAGTGACATAGTGAAAGTAAAATGTGTATATGAATAAAATATTTCAAAACATAAATTGAGCTTTCAATTTTTCTCCCTTTCCGTCTCCCGACCATATTAGCAATTTGAGTGCTTTATTAATATTACTAAATTTTAAACTACTTCCTGTCACCGATCACCCTTAATTTTTTTATCTCCTACGTATTACCAGCAAAATTTTAAACCAACCTAGTACAAAACCCATCAAAACATTCAGTCAAACATCCCAACATGCACTACTTCAAAGTACTCACCTCACACCTCGAATCCTATGTTCGAAGACCTGCAAGTTTGCATCATATTCGCCCCAGTTCGCCATGATCTTATTATCTATCAATGTAGCGAACATTTGAGTTTCTAGAAAACGCGACAGAAAAGGTCTATGTCGTTGAGGTTGGTCGGAGAGAAAGGAAGCCTTATCGAAGTTTACCATCGACTCGCGAGCGGACAGCCACGAATCACGATCCTAAAAATTAATAATCATACCACGTTTTATTTCTAAAAACTTATATTGTAGAACATTTAAATAAACATGGTAGCTAAATCAACCAAAAATGGTAAGCCATTGCAGCTGCTGCTGGAAAACAACGAGAAAACAAATTGGAATATGATAGAAGTAAAAAACACATGAGTTCTCGTTATTTTTGGCGTAAACTTGTGGAGGCCTATGTGCAGCAGTGGACTGTATAGGCTGTAATGATTGATTGATTGATTGATTGAGAAGTAAAATAATATAACTCACTTGGTCTGGCATTATGACGAAGTTCTCATACATCAAAAACATGTGAACGAATCTGTTGAGGAAAGTTTCTCTTATGGAAATATTAAATCGAATATCTTCATTATATTGCTCTTTATCATTTAATATTTTTTTCTTAGTCGTCGGCATAATTGTATCTGCGTCGACGTCATCTATATTCACTCCTGTAAAATATATTTTATTAAATATTAAAAGAATTAAATATAATAAAATTCATATACGAAAATTATAATATACCTACAACAATGTCAAAATATAATATCTAGTAAAGAACTACAATTCCGTTTATAAAAATACATTAGTGTCAGCATGTTAGATTAAAAAAAAAAAAAAAAAAACTCAAAAAGTAAAAAAAAAAAATATCTGGGAGATTGGCGAGGCATGCCGTAAGACACGTTTGTAATCGTAATAAAACGTGAGTGACGTGAGTGTGGGTCGTAAGTAATAAAACGTGAGGCGCACCGGTGCGCTTGACGATGTCGACGATGCGCTGCAGCGCGTCGAGGCGGCGCGGCGCGCGGCGCGGCTCGGGCGGCGGCTCGGTGAGCGGCCGCGCCTCGTCCCACTCCAGCACGTCGTGCAGCGAGTGCTTGCGCCGCAGCCCGCCTGCAACCGAGCCCGCCGTTACACACGCGCGATGCAGCCTGGAACGTACTCGAAAAAGCTAAGCAATCCTTATATTTAAGGTTTTAAATTAACGTGGGGTATTTTTATTACTAAAATAATTCAAAAATATTTTTTTTTATGTCACTAGGTCGGCAAACAAGCGTACGGTTCACCTGATGGTAAGCGATTACCGTAGCTTAAACACCTGCAACACCAGAAGCATCGCAAGCGCGTTGCCGACCCAATCCCCAATACCCCAGGAGCTCTGGTCACCTTACTCACCAACAGGAACACAACACTGCTTGAAAACAGTATTATTTTGCTGTGATCTTCTGTAAGGTCGAGGTACTACCCCAGTCGGGCTGCTCCATATTTTGAACAGGAAATTCCTGCTGTGCCCTACCTCAGTTAAAACCGAAAAAAACATCATCCATTCTCGACATTTAAACGCTTCAGTGACGTCGTTTGACCAATCGCGCACGTGAGATCTGTCACGAAGACCACATACGATCAGAGCTAGCACACGTTAGAGGTACTCCGGCGGAATGGATATAACGTGCAAAACATAGCTAAGAGGGATAAAAAATTACTGCGACGATACAGGGTTGAAAGACAACCTGCTTTTATGCCATATATTAAAAGAGTGATAGATTTGCTAGAGTCCTGAGCAAATATGCATTGAAGAATATGTTCACTCCTTTTAAGAAGATATTTGTTGATGATTGACGTTGCGTTTGCCTAAAGATAACTTTTCCCTGGAAAAACTTGGAGTTTACAAAATCAATTTTAGTTCTGGTAAATCCTATGTAGGGCAGACGAAGCGTACGGTATCTTGTAAAATATCCCATTTTTTAATAATTTTAATTCTTAATAGAATTACAATCCTTATAAAAAATGATCCCGCAGTATAACTCGCGTCATTTAAAAAGAACGCTGAAAGAAACTGGAGAGGGTGCGTTTGCGCATTAATATACTCGCGCACGAAAGTACTACTGTTTCATGTTTTAATCGGGCTTTCACTCGCGGCTTTCTATAATGGTTATTGGTAGGTACATTAAAAAATACTAGAAATACCGGCGCGAATAATTCGGACTAAATAAGTATAATAATTATCATTTTACAAAATTACAATTTTTTTTTAAACAAATGCAACAGCAATAACAATTTTGATGTATTCATTTCGGGTGTGATAGTGGCGAGGCGAGTATTGAGCCAGATTTTTTTTGCACTATTTAATTGATATAATATATGTATTGTTTAAAAATGCTGTGTATGTTTAAAAATAATGTGCTGTGTGGCTACGGCACTAAAGAATTTAGCCATCCCCTCTCTTCCCGTGGGTGTCGTAAGAGGCGACTAAGGGATAACAAGGTTCCACAACCACCTTGGAACTTAAGAAGCCGATCGATGGCGGGATAACCATCCAACTGCTGGCTTTGAAATACACAGGCCGAAGACGGGCAGCAGCGTCTTCGGTGCGACAAAGCCAGTACTGCGGTCACCAACCCGCCTGCCCAGCGTGGTGACTATGGGCAAAACACATGAGTTCACGCTATTTTTGGCGTAAACTTGTGGAGGCCTATGTCCAGCAGTGGACTGTATAGGCTGTAATGATGATGATGATTGTTTAAAAAGGTGATGTAACTTTTTGACGTGCAATTACTCTGTCTTTAGCTATCATTAGCCAAATGTTGTTTAGTTCAATTGCTATATATTTTTATTTGTGCTGTTGTTTTTCTGAATATTAAATAAATAAATAAACAAATTTTTTAGTTATTCATCACATCCACTACTGGACATAGGCCTCCACAAGTTCGAGCCAGAAATGGCGTGAATTCATGTGTTTTGTCCAAAGTCACCACCATAAATGCGGAAATAACGTGAATTACGATTAACAGGGGTTTGTTTACCAACTAAAACTGTTCAAAAAAATTGACAGCAGGGAAAAGTTTTTTCAAGAGTTGGCAGCACTGTAAATCGCCTTTGCGCATCTTGACAGCCAGCGTTCTTTTTACATGACGCGAATTATACGATATAAATATATTTTTTCGCTTCTCTGTGTAAAACTATATCGTAATTTAAAACTTTTGTGCGCGATAGTATTTTGAGTCGACGTCGAACTGTTCAACCAATAGCAGACCGGCAAGCATGCGGCGCGTCATAGACAGACCCCGCCCCTACCTCATACCACCAAATAGACCGATAAATCGCCTTTGCACACCTTGAAGGCCAGCGTTCTTTTTACATGACGCGAACTATAGTAGCCTGTTTTATAGCTATATTAGAAATTTAATTAAACAATTAACAAATTTTTCTACAAAAATTACCTGATGGTAATGTGCAACTGCTGCTCATTCCGTCGTTCATATGCTTGTAGGATGTGCCATTTAGAGGCACTCCAAGTTTTGTTGGTTCTGTTTCTGGTCTAATAATCTAGAAAATAATACATCATCCATATGAACGCAAGGAAAAAAATATATATATTATTTTGCTATGTATGTAGTTGCTTTGAACAGACAAATATGTATTATAGGGATAATATTGAATGAAATAGACGACAAAAGAAAGAGTTCAACTATGCTAAAAAGCAATATTCTTACTAAGGAAACATACCTGATGCTTATCTAAAACATGATTAAGTTCTTCAATGAATGGTGTTCTGTGGGGAAATATTGGCAATTCCTCTGGTAATTGTATATCAGGTTTATCAATATCTACTAAACAAAGGGCTGCTTCGGATCCAAGTGCGATATTTCTTGGACCATTGCTACCGATGGTCATAGCTGAACTGTCTGTGTGGAGTCCTAGATGTAAATTTCAATATAAGTCTAAATATTCTTCATAAATTACATATTTTGTTAGAATTTTTTTAATAGTCAAAGACAAAAAGTCAGAAATTTGGCACAAAAGTAGAACCTAAATAAGCAACAGCGTTTCAAAATAATTTTCAAATTGTTATGCAGTATCGAGGAGATAGTCTACAGATTTCTACAGACTTTACAATTTCTTATAAATACTTTCGCAACCTACTCATTAAATATTTTAAAAAGTGGTAAATAATATTTTTTCTACATACCCATCACAAATGGAACAGGTGCATCAAGGAAATGATAAAGTGGCGATGGCAGTATCGGCACATAAACATGAGCCCACGAGAATGGAACTAATAGAGATACTATACATTCTGCAACTAGCATTAATTTGTTGAAATCTAAAAAAACAAATCACGTATAAATATATACCAGGACGCCAGAACAGAGGAACTCTTTTTTAAATCACTTCTCTTTTAAGTCAAAATGTTATCCATATATTATTAATATATCTATACAAACAAATAAAATTGAAGTGTCTGTTTGTATTATTACCGCTTTTAACTAAATTCACATGGTTCATATACCAAAATAATATTTTTTATAATTTTTGTCTGTCTGTCTGTTTGTTCTGGCTAATCTCTGAAACGGCTGGACCGATTTTGACGGGACTTTCACTAGCAGATAGCTGATAAGGAACTAGGGGCTACTTTTATTTTAGATTTTTTTTATAACTGCGAATTGAACAATAATTGTTTTGTTAAATTCCACGCGGACGAAGTCGCGGGCACAGCTAGTATGCAATAGAATCAATGACATTTAGTTCTTACTCACTAGAATTATTAAAAAAAAATTATCTCACCACTAGATCTTAGGAGTACTTGATGTTCTAACAACACACATGTAAATAACTGGACAACACACTCCACACCCAAAGTGGAAAACATCTCACGTAGAGGGTAATCTAGCAGAGGTAACTCCTCTGGTGGATTTGGCATTCTTATCACCTGTAATATAAAAACCATATTACATATAAACAGAGGTGGCTAATAAAATCTATATTTATTTATATTACATACTTTCCTTTCGTTACATTCTTTCTATTCTACTATGCCTATACAATAGTCTATTATAACACACATTTGCTATTAAGTTGTTACGAGTGGAGCGCAAGTGACTGCGTTTCTATGAAACGAAGTTTAATTATATACTTTATTGCACTCATAAAATTCACGTAGAAACAACATAACAATAAGGTTTATGGCAAAGGTGGACTTATCTCTGAAAGAGATTTCTTCCAGTCAACCCATGGTCATGAATAAATGCTTTGTATAGCAAGGCAAACAGTGCAAGAAGTATTTACACAAGGAAATGAAAAACAACATAAAAAAATAATAATAATAAAAAAAGATAACAAATTTGATAAATTTATACATATACATATATTTAATAATATAACATACTACATACTAACAAATACATATAAAGATACATAACAAAATATAAAAACAAATAAGTTTAGTACGATTCCCAGCACTGTATTCAATAAGTGCGAAAGAGACAGGCCGACGCGTAAAATAAAAGACTTCCTATGACAAATTAACCTAATCTGGAGCACCACTTATGCGCGACGTTGCTATACCGTAGGTTATGTGGTGCGGCGTGCGGGGAGTGCCACGCGCCGCGGGGATAACTTGCCTATGCGCTGTTGACAACTTGCCGTCCTTATGTATACAAACATGTCGGCTTCTTCAGTTTTTAAGCACTTTTTCTTTTAAATAAGTATTAAAAAAGTCTGTGCGCAACATATTGTGTTAAAAATGGAACAATAGTGTATCTTTTAATATACAGCGTGAAAAGACTCGAAATGCGCTTCGAACTGAAATTGTACTTACTCAAAAATGTAGTACGAAAACTAAATGTTTTACGCGTGATTTTAAATCTGAACAATGTTTCAAAACCCCTTAGTTGTGTGGGTGCGAAGAAAGCAATAAATTATTTTGATTTCCGTGTTTGGTGTTGGAGCTGGCGACTGCAGTGGCGATGAATCTGCATGGACGGAATATATTTTCTATACAAATAAACTAAATGGAATGCTCGTTTTTGTTTATTTTTTTGTGAACCCCCATCAAAAAATGTCACGAGCCGCCTTTGCTTATGATGCAATATATACTTACAATAAATAAAATAAATATTTATGACAGTTCATTGACAGAGAAGAGGTTAAAAAAATTGTAATCCATATTTTAATACACGGAGCAAGAACTTTGTACCCCTATTTACGAAAATTGCGCGGGCGGAGGAGTATTAAATATCGCACACTTATATATAGTGCAGATTGCTAATAAAAAAAAAATACACACACTATCATGTATTTAGCACACACGCCTCAATTAAATATAGAATAGAATATACTCTATAGATTAATATTGTCTTTACTAAATGTCCAACATATATAATAACTGATATTTGTACAAACTTATAATTTAAATTAATTATAGTCGAATTTCGACTATTGGGCGACAACAAGTATATAAAGTTTGGCAATATGATAAAATTAATAATGAAATCTATAAATGTATAAAGGAGTAAATTCGCCTATTTATAAATAAATTTTAAAAGTTATTTTAAATTTATAGATAAAAATAAAATAAATAAACAAGTTAATATTAATAATCATAATAAAATCATATTATCTTTATTCATGAAATCTTGTTTCCAAAAAATATTAATTATACAGTGTATAGTGAGTTGTTCAAATAAGTTATTGGTATACTTGTTACTGCTTAAAAAAATTTTGATAGATTAGATTAGATATGAGAACTTAAGTGTTATAGTTATTTTTATTGCTAATCTCAGACACTACAAGTTCATATTGAAAAATTCGTTTTTTGTTGGATACTTCATTTATCGACAAAGGTTATATAATATTTTAGTATGATTTTCATCAACACTAGTGAAACCACGGGGCATAGTTAAATAATATTATAAAGGGTAGATTTTGCATTGCATACTTGTACTGCCTTTTGAATTTATCATTTTGTTGGGTATACAAATTATTTAGTGTGATTTTTAGAGTAGGGCTGGCAAAGGATTCACAAAAATTGTAAAACCAAATATGCTTTAAACATGTCATCTTCTGTGTATATTATGAAATATTTAGCATAACTTTGGATAAACTTACAACAGGTATTGGATCAAGATGTGGTTCTGAAGGAGGCACATAAAGGCGTAAAGCTTGCCCTGGCGATGGCACTGGAACTTCATACAGCAGGTTGTAGACATAGGACTCAGGACTAAGTCCTGGCCCGGGCTGTCTGGGTAGTGACCTAAAAATGTTATTGTTTAAGACTTATACCTTTTAAAAACACCTAATGTTTAGTTAGGATTTATTTAAATGTAATGCCTAATTATTACAAATATATTAAGATAAATATAATATAAATTATTCCTTATTATAACTTTATTTGATCCTTGACTTAGTATTCAGAGAGAGTTGGTTATAATAAACAAATTATGTATTTCTTTTACTTTTAATAAGTACTTTAGATTAAACTACTACAAACGTATATACTATTTGGGTTTTTTTTTCTAAATGTATAAAATACATAAATGTTTAGAGTACGAAAATTGGCAGAAATAATTACTTATTGTAGTATTTTTGTGTCAGTAGTACAAGCGTAGAAATGTAATCTATCAAAAATTTAATAAGAAAGGACATACCTAAATAAATTATCTAAGAATAGTTGTGCAACCCTAACATAAGGGTATTGGCATATAAGTGCTATACTTTTGGCTACATAGAGTTTATCTTTGGTTATATCATAATATGTTAGTGCAGCTCCTGAGTGTGGCGCTAGTTTAAAAGATCTAGGTAATGATCTAGAACTCTCTTTTCCTGATCCCTTTCTATTCCCTGGAGGAGTTTGTCCACTCGACAATTCAGTGATGTACATTGCCTGTAAAGCAAAGCAGATAAAATATTTACTATATTAATTAATATGCTGTATTGCTGTGTGGTTACGGCAATGAAGAATATAGCCATCCCCTCTCTTCCCGTTGTGGTCTAAAAGAGGCGACTAAGGGATAACACAGTTCCACTACCACCTTGGAACTTAAAAAGCCGAATGATGGTGGGATAACCATCCAACTACTGGCTTTGAAATATACAGGCCTAAGACGGGCAGCAGCGTCTTCGGTGCAACAAAGCCAGCTCTCCGGTCACCAACCCGCCTGCCCAGCGTGGTGATTAGGGGCAACACACACGAGTTCACGCCTTTTTTGGCGTGAACTTGTGGAGGCCTATGTCCAGCAGTGGACTGTAATAGGCTGAAATGATGATGATTAATATATTCATACAAAAAATAATAAAATTTAGTTATTATAGAGTTGTTAATTATAAGAGTAGTAGTAGAAAAGTATTTCTCGTTCATTTAATTACATATAAATATTTTATATTATAAAAAACATTCTCATGCATTGAATTTTTTTGTATTTTAAATTTTTACAATATGTTTAAGGAACCATTTAGTAATAACATAATCAAAAGTTTACCTGCAGTGTATGCATTGCACTGCATATGTTCCTGTTTCTAACTTCTTCATAAAAAATAAGGCTGAATCCATAATATCTTGATGCATTTTCTCTAGTCACAACAAAACTATGAAACTTTGGTTCTAAAGAATGTTTTTGGGTTCTAAATTGAAGGCCAGCTGGTAAACAAAGCTGTAAAATACAGAAATATTGACATTAATAGTACGAAAGTTTGAATATAGGATATTTTAAATATTATTTTGTTACAACTTACCATACAAACTGCATGTTCATCAAATGTATTGTTATGAACATTTTCTGGATAATGAGCAAGAACCTTCCCCTTGTACGAGCGATCGAGAGGAGATATATGTAAATTGTCACCTAGTACCAAGATAATAAAAAGGTTAAACACAAAGGATTTTAAATATACAAAACTACAACAAAATAATAAAATTCTTTACCACATAACCTGTCTGCTTCCAGTCCTGAATCAAAATCGAGCCCACATATTACAAAATAATCTGCAAATCGACATCCTACTGACAAATCTGAGACAGACATATTCATATCGACCCGTTATTTATTTATTTGAGACACTTTCTCTTCCAGATACAATTTCTCACACTTCGCCACAGCATTTTTTACCCGCTTCTATTTTATAGCAAATAACAGGACATAATAAAAATCTCATGACTTCAATTCAATCAATATTTGCATCAAGCAAAAAAAAATTTGCTGAATGTACATAATTTTAAAAAAATCCTATTGATATAAATTTACTCTGGCAAACTAAATTTGTGTATTTGACAGATACAAAAGATAGCGATGTGAGTAAATCGATATCGAAGTATAGACTTATGGAGTGAAGAGGGGAGGAGCATAATCTTTATATATCAGAAAGTGTCTATCGAAATGAATTAAATTAGGGTGGTGTTACTTTAGTATCAGTAGTAGTAGTAGTAGTAGTAGTAGTAGTCGATAGCTTTTAATTTAATACCCAACGAAATTTTCCAATTTTATAATCACACCGTTGTCTGTGAAATTAGATATATTATAAAAAAATGAATATGCTTCTGTTGATTAAAAAATATATATATATATATATATATATATATATATATATATATATATATATATATATATATATAAATGAACAATGGTTTTTAAAGTAAATTTTTCAAAAAAAAAAATGACAAATTTTCACAACACAAATTTTATCCATAACAGTTCTGTTTTTCAAATATTTTTTCATAAAATTAAATGTTTATAAATCAATAAGCTCACAGTTTACGAAATTTTAGGTTATATATATGAAACTAGCTATACCCGTGCGAATAATTCGCACTAAATAAGTATAATAATTATCATTTTATAAAATGACAAAAAGTATGGATACGTGAGTTGATTTGAAATTAAATTATTATTAAAAGTTTACCGATCGTCTATCATGTTGACGTTGTTTCAAAATTAAAGCCATCACATATATAATTTAAATAATTGATTAATTTACAAAATCAAAAGCAATATATATTTTTTAATTATTGATACGGATAGAGCAAGCAATCATTTATAAAATGATATATAATTTATGTGGAATGATTGTGAGGTTTTTTCTAAGAAGGGTGAACATTTTACCCTTAGCGAATGTATATGATATTTTTCGAACTCTGCATACTTCAAGTTCTCTATAGTTCCTCACTTCAAATCATACTTTTATTGATACTAGTGTTCGCCCAAAGTTCGAAATTCGACCGTGATTAAAAATTTAAATTAAAGAAAACCAAAAAATGATGAAAATAAAGAACCTTTTTTTTTAAATCAATTTGTCTACAAACTGACAATCAGTAGTAGTGTGTGTAATGTATTTTGTTCTTGATTTAATATATTAATATGCATATTTTTTGAAAATAACATTCTGCACTCCTTCACTATATAAACTATAAGTGTACGAAATTTCGTCCATGCCTTTTTCGTAAAAAGGGGTATAAAATTTTTGCTTCACGTATTAATATATAGATTAGTGCCATTTCGGTCGAATTTGAACTGTAATTGATACATTCATACCACACTCTTTGTCTATACCAGCGCGATTGTGGAAGTTGTTAGAATTGTTATTTATAGCATACAGCCTGGAAACTTTTTCAACTTTTCTCCCATAGAAGATTATACTTCTCCCTTCTACACTCCATATATCTGAGGAACGGGAATTATAGATTATAAAGTGTAAAAGAGAAGGCTCTCTGGTTATATTATTTATTGCTTAAATTATTTAGAAACAATAAATTAACAGCTTTTATGGCTACAATTATTAGATGTTAAAAATAATTGAGTATGAGTGTGTCTCCTTTTTAATTTTTTTTCGACGGCAAATGCACTCCACAAAGGCGGTGGGTGTATGGGACTCCAGGCCGAGTGCCAGACTAACCACTAATACACACTGACACCGACGGTACCAGAATGGGATGCCCTGGGATCGTTATCGCACACTATCACGACACCTCGGTGTTTGATCTCAGGGCCACGTCGAAATAGCCACTCAACCGGTCTCCTCTGCCTAGGTAAAGAAGAACCAGTTGCGACCAACTACCAGTAGATTTTTCATTTGCCCAACCCAATCACCAAGTTGAAGGAAAATCTCCTCCTCACTTCACCTTATTCTCCTCACTACCTTTTTCACGAGACCGTCCAGCAGCAGTGGCTCATTCTTAAGAGCGCTGATGTGGTGCATTCCTATGAAAATTACACAGATAATCTTAAATATATATTCCTTTATAATACATACTTTCTGTACATTACATTCTTTCTATTCTATTATGCCTATACAATAGTATATTATATTATCTATACCTACGCGTACATTTGACTCCAAGTTGCAACGATTGGAGCGCTAGCGATTGCACTACTATAAAACGAAGTTTTGTACGATTCCTAGCACTGTATTCAATGAATGCGAAAGAGAAACATCGATCTTGCCAATTTGCAATTTCGGCTGCACAACGCGCCGCAGGAATAAGAAGCCTATGCGCTGTTACCGTTCTAGTGTATACAAATGAACGCATCGGTTTCGTCAGTTATTTCACAGTTTTTATTTTAAATAAGTATTAAAAAATAGTTTGTGCGCGATATTTTGTGTTAAAAATGAAACATAGGTTAATTTTTCGCGTTTAGAGCTAGCGCTGACAGTGGTGGTGAATCTGCATAGATGGAATGGATTTTCCGTACAAATAAAATAATTGGTAAGCTTTAAGATTTTCGTTAAGTTTTTGGTAAACTACCATTAAAAAAAGTCACGAGCCACCTCTGTCATCATGCAAGTAAGAATAACCTAGGCAGAGCAATAAAACGGAGCGCACACTATATAGATGAGAGGTTCTGTGTACTGGAGATGCTAAATGCTGAGTCCATCGTGGCTAGGAGACTTACTCCTGCTAATTTGAATGCCAATGCTTAAAGACAATAATCCTCGAGCAACGTATCTTGCGTGTGTTGAATTATTGTTCCACAGACATTGACATCGACGATGGGAAATTATAAAATAACTATTGAACCAGAGTCACTCAGACAGTACTTTTATGAGCTGGCTATTAGGCTACATACCTATATTAATGATGTTTGAATTATTAAGGGTTCGCAAACGGCTTAAGTACATTACAGTTAGTAACTATGTACTTATATTTATTTTTATTCAATCGTTTAATGCTGTGCGGGGATTTCCACGCGTCAAGTTTAACAATTTTTGCACGGAGCTGCAACGTCGAAGAGGTATCGTTAAAAATATCGGTTTTAGTGACGCAGAGGTAACGTTATTGGTGTTTTTATGATTCTATTTACCGGTAAAACTTAAAACGTTACTGCGTTACAATAAAGTTTTCGTTCCCGTATTTTAACGGTATAAAAGATAGCGAAAAAAGTTAGGAAATTACCGGTATTTTATAATAGTAATTGGTACGTTACAAACTACAAAGCCCTGATGTCAGTCGTAGGGAGGGTAGGGTACTCATGAGTAGTGTCGAAAAAAAAGTATTGTACTCATAAAAGTATCCAAACAAAAGTGTCGAAGGATTTCTAGGAATCGAGTACAAACACAAAAGTACTTGACGTCTAGACGTATTGATCTTCGACTTCCAAAAAAAAGGTTGTCACTTCAAATTATCGTATAAATACTGAATAATGATTTTCAGATTTCAATCGATGACCCAAAAAAAATGGTCGTTGCTTCAAATTATCGTACAAATACTTATTGCACAAATTTCAGTCAACCAAAAAAAAGGTAATAGTATTATAGTGCTCATTTAAATCTTTCGTTACGATCAGGGCTTGTTACCGTTACAAATTACCATTATAAAGTACCGGTAAATAGCGTTAATTTTAACAGATACCTTTTTTACCGTTAAAACTTTTAATGGTAATTCGGTAACGAAAACGTTTTTAACGTTAAATTTTACCGTTAAATAGGATTTTAACGATACTGATAACGTTACCTCTAATATCACGAATTAACGAAATTTTTATCGATACCTCTGCGACGTTGCCACTCCGTGCAGAAAATCTTCGACTCGACGCACTGAACTCCTCGGGCCGCTCAATGCGGATCGATAAGAGCGGCAACAGCGCGTGGCATTAGATTTGATTATAATTGTGCGATCGAACAAAAATAAATAAAAGTAGGCACGACCATCAATGAAAAAATACCTGTATAATTTTTTCATCAATAGATTATTATTATTGTACTGGAATTCGGTTGCTAATAAAAACAACTTATTCAGAGATATTGAAATATAATAAATAAAATTGTGTTTACTCGCTAACGAAAGAAAAAGCCAACTTCAATTACATTGACAAGTAAAATAACGTTTATAGAAGAAAAAAATTGTCATATAAATGCGCATTATTAGATATAACTCGAAAAGTACTTGATCAAATCTAAATGGGACGGGAAGTAACACACATTACAAAAAATTCAATCGAATTGAGAATATCTTATTTTTTTCAAGTTTGTTAAAAATAATAATACACAATGAACAGCTTATTTCATATTCCATCATTGTTTTGATCAATGTTTTAAAAATAGATCACATATCTGCACACTAAACAAACATTATATGACGTATTCTATAATAATTCAAAAACCAATAAAGAAAATTACAAATCTAATCTATCTCTTTCATACATTATAGGAGTGTAATAATTTCGTTACCTATAACGTTAACAGTAGCAATTAACAGTAACGGTATAGATAAGTAACGTTAAAAATAACGTTAAATAAGTTTTTACCGGTAAAAAATATAACGGTAAAATGTGTGAAAAATAACGTTATCTAAAGTATCGTTACTCCAAAAATAATGTTATGCCGACCTTGACAAATTAACGATACCGAATTTTTAACGGTATTCCAAGCCCTAGTTACGATGCTTGTCAAAAAGTACTCGTTGAGTAAAAGTATTGAATGCAAAGTATCGAGTACAAAAGTATCGGTATCGAATGGTAATGTACTCGATGCCACAAAGTATCGATACTTTTTTCGTGTCCCTACTCAGTCGTTTAGGCACGTTTAGGTGTGCACCTTCTGTTCAATGTGACCGCTTGTGGCAGATTTCTGCCATTTTGGCAGATTTCGCTCCCAAATTTTGTCTGTGGCAGATCATGCTGACGATTTACAAAAGGCAGATTTAAAAGATTTCGGGAAAATACACATGACTTAGTTAAAATTTTCAATGAATTATCTTTTTTTAAAAATAATTTACATTTGCTTTATTATATAATTAGATCAAAATTTATTTCACCGAACTGGCAACATCTATATCATGGCCTGATAATACGGGGATTTCCCTCTTACTCTGTTTTTAAACTAGTACGTCATATGATAAAGAACCATGGAGCATAGAGAAATGCTCCATGTAAAGAACTGTAATTAAAATAGGAGTTTTCATATTCATATGATAAGAATATAAACACTATTCTCATTTATTGATTTAATTTTATTTTACGTTTTTCTCGTTTGGTGAGTAATGTGTGCGGTTCTGTGTAACGAATCATAAACTATGAAGAGAAAATACGAGCGTGCTTAATGAGCTGAGTGGAACAAGATTTTTTGCTTTCTTCCTGAAATAACAATCAAAAAGTAGATGACGAACTTCGACAAATTTTTGACATAACTATATATTTGTTAGAATCAGGTGGAAGTAGCACCATAAGCACAATTTTGAGTGTAGACAAATTTTTGGGAACGATTGGAAAAATGCGGGATGTGAATGGGGCTACAAATAATCCAAATATTTAAAATTTCGCGAAAACTTTATTGTCTATGTCAAACGTTTCGTGCGAGAGAATATTCTCGTAGGTACTTAAACCTGAACAAAAACAAAATAAGGAATAGGTTCTTAAACAAACACGTTTCAGACTCTTTTGAAAAGAGGGATTAAAGGAACACGAAGATTGTGTGTATCCATTAAACCAATTAAAAATATGTTTAAAAAAACATGTCGTTTACATCTATGCATACGGAGAATGAAGATGAAGATTTGGAGGCAAATGTTTAATACACACTAAAAGTAGTATGCAGTAGATGTAATACCGCTTAATGAAATTGTAATTTTTTTTTGTTGATTAAAGAAATTACGTTTTATTCGTTGTTTTTTTTTAGTTTTCATGATGACATATTTTCGGCATTTTTGTCGTCAAATGTGCCAGATTCTGGCAGATTTTTTACCCAGTCTGTGGTAGGGCTTGGAATACCGTTAAAAATTCGGTATCGTTAATTTGTCAAGGTCGGCATAACGTTATTTTTGGAGTAACGATACTTTAGATAACTTTATTTTTCACACATTTAACCGTTATATTTTTTACCGGTAAAAACTCATTTAACGTTATTTTTAACGTTACTTATCTATACCGTTACTGTTAATTGCTACTGTTAACGTTATAGGTAACGAAATTATTACGCTCGTATAATGTATGAATTAACTCCGCCGTTGCCGGTCCCAAGCCCGGATGTGAAAGGAGGAGGGTTCGTGAGAAGAACCACTCACTGGTAAAAACCAGCGGTTTAGGCTACCAGAAGCCTTAAGTCTCCTTAAAAAGACTGGCCCTGCGAGCACGGTTGCAAAGATGGCAGCCCCGTCACCGTGATCGGGATGCTGTGGGCTAATCACCTGCACATTCTTAAAGTAACAGATTTTGAAACCCTCAAAGAGAAATAAAGACCGATCCCCCTTATTACCGATGACCTTTAGCGCGAAATTACGGACACGGATTGGATGTTGGAATGTCAGAACCATGACTCAACCTGAAAGGCTTCCGCAGGTAGCCAAAAACATGCGGGAGATTTGGTGAAATAACATCTGATTTTGACTCGACCCTTCTGTACTGTGGAAAAGAGGATGAGAACGCAACTTGGGAGTACGACGTGGGGCTGCTCCTAAGCCGTAGCGCGAAGAACAGCCTTCTGTCCTGGAATCCGATATCGGAACGAATCATCACAGCTCGGTTCTCATCTAGAGTCAGAAAAATCACTGTGATCCAATGTTACGCCCCAACTAACTCGGCATTGCCGGATGAAAAGGAGAGTTTTTACGAGCAGCTGGAGTCGACCTTGAAGAGCACAAAGAAGCAGGATATAGTAATCCTGATGGGAGACCTGAATGCCAAGATGGGCTCAGACAACGAGGACCGAGAGCATTACATGGGACGCGAAGGGGCCGCCAGAGTAATAAACGAAAACGGAGAACTCTTCGGTGACCTGTGCTCTGCACACGATCTGGTGATCGGAGGAACCCTGTTCAAACACAAGGAGTGCCACAAAATCACCTGGATTTCTCCTGATGGTGTGACCCGAAACCAGATCGATCATATTGCGATAAGCAGAGCATGGAGAACATCGCTACTCGATGTTAGGAACCGTCGCGGCGTGGATGCGGATAGCGATCACCATCTTGTTGTTGCTGATGTACGTCTCAGGATGGCAGCAGCTCGACGTAAGGTTGAGAAGGCATCCAAAAAGTTCAATTTGCAGATCCTGAGGAGCGAAGAGGGAAGAAAGGAGTTTAGTATCTGCCTTCCCAACCAATTTGAACTTTTGAAAGACCTGGAAGACGAGGACATGGACGAAGCTTGGGGGCGTATGCGTACTGCCTTCACTAAAGCCGGCGAAAAAGCCCTAGGCTATAAAAACTCTAAACAAGAACCTTGGATGACCCAGGAGCTGTGGTCTGCAATAGAGAAAAGGCAGAGTATAAAGCTAGACCTGCTGGCCGCTAATAACTTTACCACCAAAAAGACCCTCGATGAAGAGTACGCAGCCATACGTCTCCAAATTCGTAAATTGGCTAGGCGCGACATACGACGCGCCGCCGACGAGCTAGCCGACCGGGCTAACGCAGCAGCCAAGGTATCAAACATGAGGGAGTTGTACGACGTCACTAAGCGTTTGTGCAACAAGTCACGTCCCCCCAAAAAGCTGCTGAAGGACACCACGGGACAGCTGCTTTGTACTACAGAGGAGCAACTTAAACGATGGACCGAGCACTTCTCCAACCTATTAACCCAATGCCAAACTCAACCGACGACAGTTCCGAATAGCCCAGGATCACTCCTGAATCTGCCAACGACTCCACCTAGATACGCAGAAGTAGTCGCTGCCATCAAACAGCTCAAGGCAGGAAAGGCGCCAGGAGTGGACAACGTCAACGTGGAGCTCTTTAAGGCGGACCCGGCTAGGTCAGCCGAGACACTCTGTCCCCTCTTGCAGCGCGTTTGGGAGACGAAGCGTGTCCTCTGTGAATGGAAGCAAGGTTTGCTCGTGAAGGTACCGAAGAAAGGTGACTTGTCAGTCAGCGATAACTGGAGAGGCATAACGCTCTTACCAACTGCTACTAAAGTACTGGTAAAAGTACTTCTCAACCGTATGGCTCCAGAGATTGTGAAAACACTTCGGGATCAAAACTATGAGTTCAGCGCGTCGAGTCGAAGATTTTCTGCACGGAGCGGCAACGCCGTAGATGTATCGATAAAAATTTCGTTAATTCGTGATATTAGAGGTATCGTTATCAGTATCGTTAAAATCCTATTTAACGGTAAAATTTAACGTTAAAAAACGTTTTCGTTACCGAATTACCGTTAAAAGTTTTAACGGTAAAAAAGGTATCTGTTAAAATTAACGCTATTTACCGGTACTTTATAATGGTAATTGGTAACGGTAAGTCTGTGGCAGATTCGCCACTATTGAAACCATATTGAAATTTGAAACGGTCACACTGCTTCTGTTATCTATGGTGTGCATCCGTATCACAGAACACTAGTAATCCGTATGTACTCCAAATGTACTCTTGATGTACTCCTTTGATGTACTCTGTGATGTGCATTTACGCTTGTATTTTATTAAATAAATCTTATTTGTGATAAATGCTTTAGAGAAGTTTAGTGTATTAACATTAGTTATATAATTATATTATAATTTTTCCTTAATACCTTTTTCTGTGATACTTCCTTTTAAATTATAATACCTAAGGTAAATTTGAGTTTAAAAAAAGATAATAAAGATAATAATACGATTATATTAAGTAATATTTTTAAACTTCTATGCGATGAATCAATAACATAATTATTATTTATATTATTTATTTGAAGTCTAATACAATACTAACAGACAAAGGTACTTTTCAATGTAAAAGTAATCCTCAATAATAGTTTGTTAATTTATCCTGATAAAGTTATATTCAACTTTTATAAAGTTAGTTCGAATTCGATCTATGTAATTACTAATAAATTTTATTTGTTTTAGAATGTTAAGAGGAAGAGTACAACATTTACTTCATTGCGCACTGTTTTTTTCATTTATATTTCTATTTTTGGTGGGTGCTGGTGCTGTCATTTTAGATGATAAAGAGAAGGCTTACATTGATCCTTGGGAAACTTATGGAATCTTAGGAGCTATTATACTGTATATTTTGAGATTTCTTACATTTTTAACATTACCTCAAGTTCTGTGTAATTTTGGTGGGTTAATATTATTTAATGCATTCCCAGGAAAGATAAAACTTAAAGGATCTCCTTTGCTTGCACCTTTTATTTGTATAAGGGTTGTAACTAGAGGTGATTTCCCCGACCTAGTAAAAGAAAATGTATCAAGAAATATGAATAAGTGTATAGACGTGGGAATGGAGAACTTTATGATAGAAGTTGTGACTGATAAAGCTGTTAACCTGCCTAAGCACAGAAGAATCAGAGAAGTTGTAGTGCCAGCTGAATATAAAACAAAAACAGGCGCCATGTTTAAAGCGAGGGCATTGCAGTATTGCTTGGAAGATAATGTTAACATATTGGCAGACACTGACTGGATTGTACATTTAGACGAAGAAACATTACTGACAGAGAATTGTGTCTGTGGAATATTAAATTTTGTTCAAGATGGTCAACATCAGTTTGGTCAAGGCTTAATTACTTATGCCAATGAGCGTATTGTTAACTGGTTAACGACACTTGCTGATAGTTTTCGTGTAGCTGACGATATGGGAAAAGTGAGATTGCAATTACGTTTATTTCACAAGCCCCTCTTCAGTTGGAAGGGTTCATATGTTGTCACTCAGGTAAGTTATTAAAATATTTGGGATTGCTAATTAGTGTACTCTAGTAGACAAAATGTTTAAAATTAATCATATTTTTATTATTTCAGGAAACATATTTATACTACGTGATCCGTTCAGGGTCTTTAAAATATCAAGCTTGGTCACAGGGGCGGGTGGTGGTTAGGTTTTTCTCATTAGTCAATAATCTCTAAAAAAATCACACTTTCATAATAATAATGACAAATGTGAGCCAAAATATATTTTTCAAACTTTCTGTTTGCAAAAAATTTCAAATCATACTTCTGAATTACCCTGTGGAAACTCAAGGGGGAGGTTTAGCAACTACTATGGGTGGTCATCAAGTAAACTCGATCACAAGCAACGAGTCACGTAGTATGTGTATGTTGCCTTATCTGTCAAGAGGCTAGTTAATGGTATATTCTATGAAAAAAACAATGTCTGATAAATAGAATACATCATTAATAATTTAGTAAATAATAAATATTATTAAAATGTTTTTTGTGTCTAATTTGTAATGTGCCACTTTGACACCAAGACATTATTACACCTAAGGATTAGTTATATATTATTTTTTAAATATAATGTCTATTTTAGGTCAGCGCAGAAAAAAAAGTGTCCTTTGATAATGGTCCTGATGGATCGGTAGCAGAAGATTGTTTCTTTGCTATGAAAGCATTTTATCAAGGATATTCATTTAATTTTATTGAAGGAGAAATGTGGGAAAAATCTCCCTTTACTTTATGGGATTTCATGCAGCAGAGAAAGAGGTGGCTGCAAGGTATATTATTAGTTGTTCATTCTAAGGAACTGCCTAGGTTGTACAAGGTATTCTTAACTCTATCGTGTTACTCATGGGTGACAATGCCTTTATCAAGTAGCAATATTGTACTTGCCAAACTGTGTCCCATACCATGTCCCCATGCAGTGGATTTAATATGTGGTTTTATTGGAGCAGTCAATATTTATATGTACATATTTGGTGTGATGAAGTCATTTTCAATCAATAGATTTGGCCCTTTTAAGTTTGTTTTATTCATTGCTGGAGCACTAGCTACCATTCCTTTAAATATAGTAATTGAAAATATTGCAGTCATATGGGGGGTTTTAGGTAAAAAGCACAAATTTTACGTAGTAAATAAGGAAGTTAAGATACCAGTAACAGTATGATTCTTTGTCAGATTAAATGCATATTGTAGTTATATAAAAATATATTGCACAAATTACCTAAGATTGACTGTCTAATGATTAGTTGAAGATTAATGCAAGTTAAATGTTAATGATTTGTTTTTTAATTTATACCAGTTTTAAATTAACCCACGAATAAGTGATTAAACAATCACCACTTATCCTTTATTACCAAAGACTTATTTATTTTTATTAACCAGTAATAAGTTTAGTTTTGTCAATTTTCATTTTCTAATAGAAATTGTTATTTATTATTAGTCTGTATTATTTTTGAAGAAATATGAAAGTTTTTTTTTTATAATTTTAGGACATACATGATATTTTTGTCAACCTTAGTTTTTGAACAATTTTGTTACTGTTGTATAAATGATTCATATTTTTTAAATATTAATAAGTTATCATGTAAAAATGTTTGGAAACATTTTTTGCTATAAATTCAAATAGATACATGTTTGTGGTTTTTAGAGAAATATAAGATAGCACAAAAAAAGTTCTGTGGTAACCGTAATACCTACAATAGACTGTTAGCAGAGCATAATGTCTTAATATGGTATAAAATATTATTTGTATACTATTATTATATAAATTTAAATTTCACTATGGGCACACATTAATAAGATTTATAAAATATTTAAAATATAACTAAGTAATATGCGCATTGGTTTATTCTACACTTGTACTTAATTATACAAGCAATAAAAGTTGACATATTTCGGAGATTAAAGCTAATAAGATGAATAAGAAGACCTTAATAATAAATATTAAATACCTATCTTTTAAGCTTAGAAAACAACCATTTAGCCAGCCCCAATTATGTATTTTTCTATCTGTAATTGTTTATTATTGGCCATTAATAATTACATATCTTTGTTCAGTTATCTTTCAATGTTATGCGGAAATATCTTATTTAAATTGTGTTACATTTATTTTGTTATGGACATAAAAATATTTAATTGTAACTAGGACATAACTGGAATAAAAAATTTACTGCTTATTTCAGTTATTCACTAATATTTATGAATGTACATGATAAAATAATAATTTATGGTATTTGTAAAAAATAATTTTATTTTAATTCTCACGCTTGGTATTTTAAAGCATAATTATTGTGTGCGATATTGTTAAAAATTATTGATATTTTCACAACTGTTAATTTATAATATATTATTACGTTAAGGGCCTGTTTCACCAGTTCTGGATAAAGCTATTTGATGCATAAAATACAAATAGGCTTTGACAGTAGGAGGTAAAATAGTCCAGTAGGACCTCTTCTCCTCAATTTATAAACTAAAACTTTAAGGTTAATATATGCGAATAGAAGTATCTCATAAATATAGTAGAAATTGATGGTAAAGAAGAATAATCAATCAAAAACTTCTTACTGTTGGATACTGTCATCCGTCAAATAGCTTTATCCACAACTGGTGAAATGGTCCCTAAGGCCCTGTTCCTGTTCTGTGGAAAAAGTTTGTCCTGTAAATAAGTTACGATTAGATTTTATCAGCAGGAGGTAAAATAAGACATTAGGAACTGTTTTACCTCGCTTAGAAATATCTTATAAATACAGTGAAGTTCAATAGTGAAAAAGAATAATAACATCAAAAACTTTAATTTGTTGCCGTCATCGGTCAAATAGCATTATCCACAACTGGTAAAATAGGCTCTAAGCCACGTGATTTTTTAACCATAAGTAAAATGGTGATTTAAATTATATTATAAGGTAAATTGTTATCTAAAACGAATGGCGTAGTAACTGTTGTTGTGTATTTCCTACCAGTCTGACGAGGCTCAAAAAAAATTTTTAGGAATTATTTTTGTGTTTTTGTACACGTTATTGTCAATGTTCTAATGTTAGAATACTTTAAGATGACTTATTAAATCTTTATTAACTCCTAAATACTTTACATTAAACTTGTTGAGTGTAACATCAATAATGTCTTAGAATAAATCTGACTTCAGCTGGTATATGTTCAGAATATGGCTTCTGGATTTGTTCTACTTCGAAAGACGATTGTGGGCGGATTTTAATTCGCAAGAAGACGCACCCTCAAAAGTTACAATGTATAAGTATTCTATTATCAAGGTTAATCTTACAAATTATATAAAATATAATTGTGTTTGCTCGCAAACGAAAAAAAACCGACTTCAATTACATCGACGAGTAATACAACGTAGATCGACGAAAAAATAGTCAAGTAACTACGCGTTATCAAAGATTATTCAAAAAGTAGTTATCAGATCTCAATAAAATTTATATGTGACCACATGACAAACATCAGCTTTCGATTAAATTAAAAATTATCAAAATCGGTACACCCAGTAAAAAGTTATTGCGGATTTTCGAGAGTTTCCCTCGATTTCTCTGGGATCCCATCATCAGATCCTGGTTTCCTTATTATGGTACTGAACTAGGGATATCTCCTTTGCAACAAAAAAAGAATTAAAAAAAAAATTGTCGAAATCGGTCCACACGGTCAAAAGTTCTGATGTAACATACATAAAAAAAATACAGTCAAATTGAGAACCTCCTCCTTTCTTGGAAGTCGGTTAAAAACAATTAAAAAACCTAAAAATACAGTAACAATAATTTTAAAAGATGTACCTATTTGATGTTAATGGACTTGGGCATACACCGTCATTATTATTATTCAACTAGCTTTTACCCGCGGCTTCGCTCGCATTAATTTTTTTTTAATAAAAAGTATACTTCCTTTAAGAATATGTGTACAAAGTTTTATGATGATCGGTTAAGTAGTTTTCGCGTGAAAGCGTAACAAACAAACTTAAATTCACATTTATAATATTATATTAGGTTATTATAAATTGTTGGATCTTTACTTTTGACGTAGACAATAACTGTGTATATAATGATAATGAAAAAATTATAAAAGTGCCATTTTTTGTTTTATAAATAACAATTAAACTATGCTTTAAAAACCAAAGCTGCAGAATGTAGGTACCTATATATGATACTGTAAACTTCGAATTGAGTTACTTAAAATGGTAATAGTACAAGATCCTAACTAAAAATTACCTTCACCCATCTGTTTAATTGCTAAACATTATTTTGTGTTTGTATACTTTAGTATACTAAAATTAAATTATGAAGGGGGTGGCTAAAAAGTCCTGGAGTTATGCTCACCAAGTCACCAACTGCCATTCACACCAGATTTTAGCAGACAACCTTATATCATCGTATTAGCTATAAAGTAGTGCCCATCGGTGAAGGTACTTTCAAGTTTAATATTCTTGATTTAACAAATATGATTACAAAAAAAGAACCACAATTTTCAATATGTCATCAGTATAATTTTTAAATTTTATGATTTACATAAATAAAATTTTCTGTACTGTATGTATTGTTTAATGATCTCAATTTAACCATAATTTATCAAAACAACATTTTGCAATTTTGTAAGTACAAACCCGAGGTACGTTCAATTTTTTTAAATTAGTGTAGTGAAAGTATTATTTTTAGTATAAATTCTTGTTTTTTTTTAAAAGTATTTTGTAAAAATGTTTTGCAAAACTTAGTTCCACACAATTTCTTTAAATATAAAATTATCAAACCTAAATAACCAAATATTTCATAGTTAAAATTTTGGCAATGTTAATGTCAATGTTCTACGTATTTAACTAGTCATAAATGTAAGTAAGATAGACATTTTAGTAATATCATGTACGTTAGATGTATAAAAAATATTAAAATTTACTTCGCGTTTAAGGGTTAATTACTTGTTTAGAAGGTGTCAATTGGTGCCTTCTTAATATGCTCCAATAATTACATGAACAATTAACTGCCACACTATAATGACACGTCCCCATGTTTAAAGAATGTACCTATTTTGTATTGTTAGAATTATTAGGTTCTTAGCGAAGTTTTTAAAATATTCATAAAGACACATTACATTTAAAATCAGTTAAAGTAAAATGTGATACGCGCGTTTTTGTACTGAATGATTCATAATAATTAACACATATGTAAGTATTAATTATGATATAGTCGTGTTTCAAGAACTAAATAATTGATAAGACATGCTATTTTATCATCCATCAACAATTTTAATGATTACACTGATAAACAGTAAATTTGATAAATGAAATCAAGTCATATTTTCAAACACTACTACCTACCCGCATATAACCCCAATACTTAACCCTAAACCCCATACTTAGTTTTGTTCAATCACCTTCAGTTTTCATAAAATATCGACTTACTCGATTACGCGAATTTTGCTTACTGACGTGTGTTTCCGAATAAATTAACGAAAAAATATTGAAATGAAAACAGTTTTTTTTAATGATGTGTTATACATCATACTAAGAAGATATGCCGAGAGTGTGTGTAAACCACCCTGATACCCTCTGTTATAATTGCGGTCAACTTACTGGTCAACGTCGTAGTTTGACACCATTAGTTAAAAACTTTTATTTTAATTATTTTGGTTTTTCGGCGCGAAATTTGGACAAAACCTGGACTCCTAGTGTTTGCTGTGCACAGTGTGTCACTTTGTTAACATCATGGGCTTAAGGATCTCGTCATATGCCATTCGCAGTTCCAATGATATGGGCCGAACAGAAAGACCATGTATCAGATTGTTATTTCTGCCAAACTTCTATAAAAGGTATTAATCACAAATCTAGGCACTCTGTGAACTATCCAAATCTACAATCTGCTCAAAGACCTATCCCACACAGTGATGATTTACCTGTCCCTCAGCCTCCAGTAAACATGGATGTCGTGACCGAAAAAAATGTATCCGAGAGTTCAGACTCCGATCCGACTTTTGAGCCCAGCCCAGCTACTTCAAACAGAGAACCTCATTTTATAACTCAAAACGATCTCAATGACTTGGTACGTGATTTGGATTTCAATAAAAGACAGGCGTAATTGTTGGCGCCCCAACTTCATGACTGGAATTTACTGGAAAAAAATACCAAAACGGATATACAGAACTCGACATAAGCACTTGTCAAGTTTTTTTTTTTCTCAAGATGGCAATATAGTGTTTTGCAGTAACATTCCCTCAGTGATGACGGAGTTGATGTTTGAATATAAAACACCTGACTGGCGGTTGTTTATAGATTCCTCAAAGGTTAGTTTAAAAGCTGTACTGTTACATAATGGTAATAAATATCCTTCCGTGTCGGTCGCTCATGCTACTGAAATGAAAGAATCATATGAAAATATGAAATCACTGCTAGAACATATTAAATATAACTAATATTACTGGAAAATATGTGGAGATTTGAAAGTAATTGCTATTTTGCTAGGTCTACTGCTTGGATATACGAAGTTTTGTTGTTTCCTCTGTGAGTGGGATAGTCGAGAAAAAAAATCACTAAAAAAAGAGTAGCCTAAGCGAGACGCTCTTAAACGAGACGGTCAACGAAATGTTCTTCACACTCCTTTAATAAATCCTGAAGTTGTATTGCTACCTCCATTGCATATCAAACTCGGACTAATGAAAATTTTTGTCAAAGCTGGATAAAAATGGAGACGGTTTTTGTTACTTGAAACAAAAATTCCCAAAAATCAGTGATGCCAAAATAAAAGAAGGAATATTTGTAGGGCTACAGATAAGAGATAAAGATAGAGAGAAAGAGATATGGCTGATAAAGAGTTTGAACAAAAACTTAATCCAATCGAAAAATCAGCATGGACATGTTTTCGAAATATTGTTCGTTATTTTCTTGAAAACCACAGGGCCGAAAACTATGAAGAGTTAGTCAACAACATCTTAGCGGCTTACAGCTAGGACATGGGATTCAATATGTCGCTCAACATTTTTTTTCCTCAAAATTTGGGAGCGGTAGCGAAAAACACGGTGAGCGGTTCTATCAGGACATATCCAACATGGAAAAAAGGTACCAGGGCAAGTGGAGTCCGAACATGTTAGCTGACTACTGCTGACTACCTGACGTTAAATATTCCCGAAAATCCTGAATAAACGTAAATATCAGTTATTTTTTCTTCATTTGAAACATTTTTGTACAGTTTTTACTTAAAAAAGATTAATGGCTGTTGCAAAAAAACTGAAGGTGATCGAAATTTTCTAAAAATGCAGATTAGTTACAGACTAGTTGTAGATACAAAATAACCCATTAAATTACATTTAACTTTCATTAAGGTTATTTTTGTCTATCAGTGTTATTGGCACCTCATTTTGTGGATATTCGTACTGTATTTAATAAACGTGATTTCGAATTGTGTATTGTAGTTTTTTTTCCATCTAGACAAAAGTATTAGCTTACTTAAGAAACACAACACTGTAATTAGTGCTTAGCATTATTTCTGAATCATTATTTCTCTAAAGAATGGATTCATTAGACCAGTCCACAAAAAAGGTAAACAAAATAATTATTGTTACTACTGCTCTACAACTTAACTGTCATCACTGGATTAAATAATGGAGAAATATATTAGTAATTTAATATGTGACTTCTACAATAAACGTAAAGTAATATACGAGTTTCAATATGGATTTCAAAAAGGTAAAAGCGCGAAAAGTCTTTTAAGAGCCGTTTCACATAAATCAGTAACAATCCGCGAAATTGTTATATTTTGACTTCGTTAATCTCAGTATTGGATGTGATATATAATTTCTATTTTTGAAATATAATAGAGCAACCTTTGTTGTAGTAACATAATGAATAAGAATTTTGTTTTATATTATGTGTACAAATTATTAACCTTTTCATCAGCCGCCTCCCTGGGTAAGCGGTCGAAATGTATACTTTGAAGTCCTATTTTTCAATAACGTCTACCTTAAAACTGTATAAAAAATATGGTAATATGTGAAATATGTTTTTGTTGATACATAATATAGATTTTTTCCATTTGTATCTTCGTTAATCCATAATAAAATTTTAAAATTACGCATATTTTCCAAATACAATTATTTCCAATTACAATTTTAAAAGCGATATTTTCTTAGAAAACTAAGAAATTTTAACGTACTATCTATACCAAAGTAAATTTACATCATTTAAGAACATAGGGTATGTTGACCCTGACCCGACCATCGGTCGGCTTTTTAAGTGCCAATGTGGTAGTGAAACTGGTTATTCCTTAGTCACGTCTTACGACACACACGTGAAGAGAGGGGGTGGCTATATTCTTTAATGCCGTAACCACACCGTGTCCGTAACCACACCGCATTTCACCACGATCGCCCTTTGACCCGCTGATTCACAGCCTATATTAGAGTAGGTGGCAAACAATTTAAACGTTTTAACTGAGGTAGGGCACTGCAGGAATTTCCTGCTCAAAATATGGAGCAGCCCGACTGGGCTAGTACCTCGACCTTACAGAAGATCACAGCAAAATAATACTGTTTTCAAGCAGTATTGTGTTCCTGTTGGTGAGTAACGGCCGAACCCAATATTCAATCTAAAGATAGAGATAGGTAGTTATCATCGACTGCTAATAACTAACTCTCTGTCCTTTGTAGTTGTCCCAATAATTCGCATAGGGGACTACTATCTTCAGTTAGCTGTAGATAGACCGGCTACCTGAGCTCTCCCTTACATTCCAGTATACGCAGCGTCACAGACGGCCTCAGTTATGTTACATAGATGTTTTGTAGTATTTAAATTTGTCATACAAATTTTATTCATATTAAAGTAATCTTGTTTTATAAAAATATGGACAAATTAATTTTTACACAGACTTTTTAATTTATAATAAATGATATTATTTTAATATGAAATGCATGGTAAATCTAGTAACGGAACGTTTTAACACGACACGACAAGACGCTACGAGGCCATTACGCTTTATTGAATCGTCGTTTCACAAGAAACTTATTATTTTTATTCAATTAATTGTTGCAAAAGAGCAATATCACTTGAACTGCTATTTGAACTTGAGTCTGCCATTATTTTTCACTCGAAATTAATTTTATTTTAAACAAAGAAAATACTTTTGCAATTAATAAATCTTAGTTATCCCCCGAAAACTATAGATCGGATATTGTTGTTACTAAAGATAACCAACGTTACTGACAGATAGAACTCTATTATTATTGGGACGCTTAAACTGTCATTTTCATACGAACTGTTATCTCTGGTAAGCTATCCTCCCTCTCGTCGATAGATAGCTTTGAAGGATAAGATTGCCTATCATCGACAAGTTTATTGGGTCAGTAAAATGAATGATAGATAGATATTTCTGTCTCTAGTAGGACATAACCAGAGATAGACTGAATATTGGGTTCGGCCGTAAGGTGACCAGGGCTCCTGGGGGGGATTGGGGATTGGGTCGGTAACGCGCTTGCGATGCTTCTGGTGTTGCAGGTGTCTATAAGCTACGGTAATCGCTTACCATCAGGTGAGCCGTACGCTTGTTTGCCGAACTAGTGAGTAAAAAAATCAGTATGGCCAATACAAATGTTTGTCATGTGCGGGGATCGAACCCGCAAAAAAAGTAGAGTAAGTTACTCCTTATTACATCAGCTATCTGCCAGAGAAAATCCCGTCAAAATCGGTCCAGCCGTTCCAGAGATTAGCCGGAACAAACAGACAGACAGACAGACAAAAAAAAATTGTAAAAAAAAAATATTTTGGTACATGTACCGTGTCTACACACACATACACACACATCAGCCTATCGCAGTCCACTGCTGGACAAAGGCCTTCACAAGTTCGCACAAAAAATGGCGTGAAATCATCTGTTTTGCCCATAGTCACCACACTGGGCAGGCGGGTTGATGACCGCAGGGCTGACCGTGTATATATCCATTAGTAGGGCTGCCATCCGTCCGGGTTTCCCCGGACTTGTCCTAGTTTGGAAGACGTCCGGGGAGCGTCCGGGCGTGGTTTAAGTTGTGTAATAAAAGTCCGGGTTTTCGATCAGATCCCGTTCCCATAATTTATGTAAATAAAAGCTATAGGAGATAACTGCAATACAAACTTTGGGGGAATAGAACGACAAGGAGTCAACAACGTCTTCTATAAGCTAAAACAAAATCTGAACTCTAGCCTGGTTGGTGTTGGTTGCTCTGCACACGTTATTAACAACGCCATACATCATGGATGTGACTTACTGCCAGTGGACGCTAAGACTATCATCTTGAAAATTTACAATTATTTTTCTATATACACAATCCGAACCGAATCCCTCAAAGAGTTCTGTGGGAACAGCTGATGTCGAACACAAACAGCTTCTACTATATTATTCCAAAACTAGATGGCTTAGTCTGTTTTCTACAATAGAGAGACTTCTGAAGCTCTTCACTCCATTGAAAGACTACTTTGAAAATGTACAAAAACCACCTGTCGTAATCAAAGATTTTTTCCAAAATCCGCTGTCAGAAGCTTATTTGCTTCTAGTCCACACCATTATGCATATCTTGCATAGCAAAATAGAAAAATTAGAAAAAAGAGGCAATTCCGTCGTAGAAACTCAAAACATTCTTGGATCTATAAGAAAAAGCCTAGAAGATAGAATCAAAGAAAGCTTCGTTCCCTTAAGTATTAAAAGCATTTTAAACAAACACGACGAGAACATAAAACAAGAGTTCAAAAACTATACTATGAGTTTCTATAATGAAATAAAAATGTACATTGAAGATTAGAATCAACTTCTTCAACAATTTGATAAAGACTGGATGTTTTTGGCGAATATAAATGAAAAACTCAATGGGCGGTTATCGAAGATACTATTGCATTTTTGAAAGATAAGAATATAGCAATTGACGACACGAAATTGATAGATACACGAAAAAAACTGACTTAAATTACATGGACAAGTAATAGGTACAACGTAAGTAAACGAAAAAAGTTAACAAACGCACTAGTTGAATGAAAAAAGTATTGAAATGTCCGGGGTGTAAGCTCGAAAATCCGGGGAACTTACGCTTCCGGTCCTGGGAGGCAGGTTTTAGAGATGGCAGCCCTATCCATCAGTAAAAAGCCGTTATTTTAAGAATACAAACAAACACTCCAATTTTATTTATTTGTATAGATTATACAAACAGAAGAAGCCTACTAATACATCTTTAAAAAGTAATATTATTCTTGGACGAATTTTAACAAGTTTTTAAACTTTCACGGTTAATGTGAACTCACCGTGGTAGGTGACTCATCAGCGCCTTTAACATCGCCGAAATATCGGGAGTATCAAAATGACAATTGCGGTAAGTCGCGTAGAATTAAAAGTGAATTTTATTAAATATACTGTTAAATATTTTCTACGAAGCTTGATGTGTATAAAACAATCGCTAAGTCATTATACTAAGTGCAGGTATTATCGAAGGCAATCTATTAAAAACTTTGTGGACAAGCAGAGGTTGAGATTGATTGAAGAGCTTATTTTATTTGTATTACATTTCATAGAGGAGTAATGGGACATTTATTCCACGATTACGTCATGTTATTTTATAATTTTGGGTATGGTTATACGTCCTCATATGTTTTTTATATGTTTGGTCGTATTCTAATCTAATCTGTCTAATCTTTTTACAAAGAAATGCGTTTACATTGCTTTTAATCTTTGTTAGAAGTTTCAATATTAGGTAAATTATTCATTTAATTTTCTTATAATAATCATAACGAATTTGACTACTTGATTGTTATAACTCCAATTAAGAAAATATAATAGAAAACAACAGTACTGAATTATCGAACCTTAACTAAACTCTAAACTGAAATATCGAATATTATTAGGCTGGTATAAGTTTTGAAAAATTAGAACCTTTTGGTTACTTTATTTGGTTCTTCAGTAGAAATATTCAAGTTTGAAGTTCTGGCAGAGGAGAACCAAAATTTTCAAAGATCACTTAATCCTCATAAGTCTTAAGTATATTTAAGATAATATAAATACGTAGTCTTAGGGGCCATCCATAAATGATTTCACACGAATTTAGCCATTTTTTTTGACACATTTGTGAGACACCTCTACCTAGTGTAACCTCACATATTTTGCAGTTTTGACATCATTTATTTTAACAACGTGTAATCTAACGACGCATATTTGAATGTTGTTATTATTTTAATAACCATGCTATAAGCTAGCTTCATACTATAAATAAAGTCATTCTGTAGTATATTTAGTATCAGCATTGCACGCGTGCGAAGCCGGGGCGGGTCGCTAGTTGTTAATATGTAAATGGTTCAAATATCATGTTTTCATACTTTCAATTAGATATATTATACTGTGAAATGTGATGACACAAAGTTTTGGGCCCCTCTCCACTACTTGTCACTCCAGTCGTCACACTTTGTCGAACCTCCCCAACGTGTGACGTAATTTATGGGTGGCCCTTTACTGTCATACTTAGTACTTATGCGATAGTTCTTAGTTTTTTCTTAATTTGATGTTGCTCGTTAATTATATAATACTTACGTGTGAAGAAAATAAGCTAAATACATTCAAAGTTAGTGTACGAAACATGTTATTCTTTAAAGAGATTACGAGGAAGCCCTAAGTGTGCGTTCGTGACCCGTGTGTCGTCTACGTATAGCGCATGCTTGATATTGTCCATAAGTTAACTTCACTTAATTTAATAATATAGCTTGCAGTAAAGGTAATCTTTTACCAAGGGCAAATGATGACAGTATTCGGTATTGGCACGGAGAGATTCGGTCGAGTGTTCTGATAACGGTAAAGTGATCATTTGAAATGAGTGACACCGATTGTAATGGGGTGGACGACAGTGAAAATGAAGATGAAGGGTATAGATCTAAAATCCATATTTTGTAGATGCTAGAAACAAGAGACTTCAAAACAACATACATTATTTATACTTAGTAATAGAGTGGTTATTAGGCAGCAATATAACTTATGACAAAAATATATTGCAATCAGTATAGAGTAAATATATAAAAATATTTCATTCTAGCTTGATCTTAGATGTTTCCACATATCTAATCCATATCATTGAATTATTGACCGAGCTAATAGCGCCAACGATATAGTGATTTGTTCTTATTATTGTAAAATATTTCGGATTACGTAAATATTCGTGCTAATTTATATAATTTTATAATGTTTCTTAAAAAAAGAAAAAAATTTTTTAAAGATATATTTCATCGGTTAAAAATATAATTCTATCGAGTAGAAAGAACATTCAAGAAATATGATTTAAAATTTAAAATAGGACGCTAAGTGCGATAGTAAATTTAAATTGGATCTTTTCTATTTGTAGATTGGCCATTGACCCAAAACTGGGATGCCGGGTTCATTTTCCTAGTGACGTCATACGAGAAACGTGAGTTACGTACCAATCTCGTCTTCGGGCGTCACAGTGCTTGTGATGTCATTGAATATTTCACTTTTAATATCACATTGGCATGGTTTATTAAGTGCAACTAATAAAAAGCTTATCTGTCTAGCTTCTTATCTTTTCATTTTGCAAAGTGTCTGTTTAATCTAGATAAAATAATTTCGCGTCCATGCTGTATAACTACTTAATAGTTTTTTTTAAGATTTTGATGAGAAAAAGACCTCAAAATTCTATGTAAATAACACATTAATGTATAGGATGCATGGGCGTAAAATTGCAGTATTTTTTAATTAATACCGATTGGTTTGCAATTCGTTACACAATGTAGCTCGTAGATTCGGACCTGGGTTATTGCGGATGCGAAAATTTAGACATCCATGGATGCAGATGCGGATTCGGATTTTCAGAGATGTGCGGAAGCAGTTTTCAGGATTTATCAATTTTTTTGAGAACTGTTATAGTACACTTCTTAATGATGATACTAAATATTTATTCGCTGTGAACGCTGCCTGGTGGATGGAGGTGATAAATATCTCTGTGCGAATCTAGAGAAAGTTTTAAATTCACCTTGATAAATTTTGCATCAATTAAGAAGATTTTTGTAACTTGTTATTTAGACCAATAATTAATTTATTTCGGAGGAAAGCTTCAAGACTAGCGTTTTTAACTTTCTTCTATCTTCTCTCGATGAATCTCATGTTATGCCGAATCGCTTTTAAGCAATTTTTTAGCTATATCATACATTTCTGTTTCCGGAAGGAATCTATAATTTTTATTTTTGTAGTTTCCAAATTTTGCGATATAATAAAAGAACCAGAGGTGGTAGGATCTCATTTCAAGTTTTCAAATGATTCTTTATTTGCGATGACGTCCTATTCGCGAGAAACCTTTATAAAATATTTACATTCGGACTTCACCAGATTGTATTTTTCTATTTAATATGAAATAAGTCTAGCTAATACAGTCAGAATAGGAATCTTGTCAATAACTTAACCAAAACTAAGAAAATCCGTAGGGTCTTGATACCAGTAGCCTTTAATGAACTATATTGGGCTTTCTTTTCATCATATTTTGGTTCAAACCCGCATCGGCATCCGCAATAGTAATGCGGATTTTTGTGGAATCAGATGTCTAAATAAATGAGGATCAACCGCATTTGCGTATGAGGATGGGAATATTCGCAACAACCCTAATTCGGACACATACGCACTTAAATGTCTATAAAACTTTTTAAAAGTCTTCTTTTTTACAATCTTGTTGATTCTAATTGCGTCATATCTTATGTTTTATTTTAAGTAATGTATACAGAATTACTTTGAAGAATCCTTTTCCTAAAACAAAGTTATAGAGCAATAAAAACGTTACCTTTCCTGACATTGAATTTGTTGTAACAATGCTACATTAGAGTGATCTCCTTACGTCGTAATTACGTCAATATTCGTTATTTAGCTCTTTTCATCTTTAATTCGAGTGAACTTTGTGTAGTTAAGTAGACGTAGAAGAGCTGTGTAAAGGCGCTCGTTAACACTTTATAGTCGAACTTTTACGTCCTTTGCAACAGTGACGAATTTTATTACTCATTCACGTGAGTGACAACAAGTACAATTGTATCGACACCGTGTTATTTCCTCTTTGCTTCATTATAATGTGTTTTCACGATTTTTCGTTTCGTTAACAGATAATTTTTAATATGTTTTGTTTGTTGACTGTTTTATAATATATTATATTTATTATTTACTTGTGAGTGAAAAAAAAAAATTATTACTATGTGAAAATACATGCCAATATACAACTATCCCTAAATTTATTCTTTCGTTTTTTTTTTTTTATAAGAATTTTTCTTTCTTTAACTGTATATCTATTGTGATACTTTGATATTTACTTACTTGCAAATATCAGCGAATTTGAAATTGCTTTAACGGGAACGTTTATTTAAATATAAGTATTACTAAAATGTATAAAAATGATTAAGTACTAATTTATTTTTTCTTCTTTTCAGGTAAGTTAGTCTTGTAAATAAGAATAATATTTATATCGATTTTTCTTAACGAAGGTATATTTCAGATTATTATCTTGTTTAAGATTTGGGTCATAGACATATTAAGTTAGATTTATATGACTACAACGATTAAATAGAATATTTTTATGGTGCATATGTGAGTACATTCAGTACAATCAACTAATATAGTACATTAATCTAGTGATAACATAATCAGATAAAACATAATTATCGCTTATGGTGAGTTACCTTGTTGGTACCTACCGCGTATAGGCAATTCAGATTACGATTTTTTAACGGCATGTCTGTCACTTGAATTTGAAATTTGAGTAACTACAAAGTGATATTACAAACTTCAAAATAAATCTAAAAGAAAATTCTAAATTTGTTATTTGATTATTTGGCACTACTTGCTACAGATCCTGAATTTGTTAACTTAATATTAGGTAGGCGATGAGGAATAGTAATAATAAGATTAATTTATATAAATACATCATGCATATTGGAAATGCTTTGTTATGGAACAAGGTCTCAGCAAAAGGCTGTTGCGATAGCGATCATTGGATGCCGGTTATTTCAAATGTCTGTATAGATCATATACGTTTGTCGTGGTCTGGGCGTTACGGTTACATTTTGTGTTTTTCTGGATAAAATTCTTATCATACTGGGAGACTGTTGAAAGCGATCCATTTTATTACAATAAGTTTAAGAGGTTAAAATGCAGTTTTTCGTAATAAAGCGCCGTAATAATACTTTATGTACACATAAAAATAAAAGAGACTTATTAAATTTAATCAGTCATACCTAAAATATAGACGATTATTGTGGGTAAGATAATTCATAAATCAAACTACGTACCGCTTTTAATCGAGAGATAGAGAGAACTTCGGGGGAAGAATTGTCTCAAGAGAGATCTGATATACGTAAAGAATAAATTGAATTAAAAGTAAATTTGATCAACATTTTTTATTTTAAGTGAAGTGCGACAAAATAAGTAAGTTATTTAAAGTAAGTACGTTAATTATATAATAGAGGTTTGATTTTAATTGAATAGAACTTTACTCATATAAACGGAACTTCGGAGACATGTGCAAAGTGTATGGAAATAAAATCAACCAAGATAAAAAAGCAAGGTAAATATAATAATGATTTATTATAAAACGTCTTTTCAACTTAGAAAAAGAATAGATAACCTAAACGTTACATTAAATTAAAAGCAAACTAATGTAAAAGATTTTTTTATAAAACGCAGATAATTCAATGTTTTTGTTAAAACTACATACATAATAGTAAATAGTACAAAAAACAACCTATCTTCGTTTTCACTTGTATATGATGCAAACAGAGCAATTTTCTTATTTGATTTATAAAGTGAATTGTGAAAAAAAAAATCATTTTCTAGATAACGTATATCAGGACACATCATACATATCTTGTATTATCAATGACTGTACGATTATAACAGAAGAATGACACATTAGATACCACTCAAACTTTTTATACCGCTTTTAATCTTCATATTGTTATATGATGATTTATGTTTTTTTTTTTTTTGTTAAAGTATAAATTAAAAGGAAAAGGTATTTATCAGTGAAAACTGATTTAATAAGAAAATTTATATGTATGCTGAAACTTTGATATTGATGATTATGATATGATATGATTAGATATTTTCTTTCTTGTATCATTTCTGTTTTTGGTGTTCAATAAAGTGTATTATTATTATTATTATTATTATTTCTACGTTGTATAATCTCGGCTAGTAACCATTAAGCCGGGTAGTCGATGACACGGGCCTAGGCCAAATGTACATGAACGGGTTAGCAAATAAAGGGTTATTAAATTTATATACATTATATTTCATAATCGTTAGTGTGACAGTTTATAAAAGTGTTAGTCTTTAGTCGGATGGGTTGGGCTCACTTTGGAGAAATTTTCTTACCAATCTGCATGTGTTTAGAATTGCTGCTTTTTGTAATAATTGGTAAATGCTCGCTGGTAATTTTAGTGTTTGTAGGACGTATGTAGTTGAGTAGGTATAACTCCTGTTGTGGAAAGTACTATTGGGACTATTGTAACTTTTTGTAAATTCCAAATTCGGGTTATTTCATTTTTTTATTCGGTATATTTAGATAGTTTTTCAGCTATTGTTGATTGTAAGTTATGTGTGTTAGGTATTGCTATGTCAATAAGAAAACCAGTCTTGTTTATTTTGTCAATTAGTGTTATATCGGGTCTATTAACATGGATTGTGCGGTCTGTAAGGATGCCTCGGTCAAAGTACAGTCGTGTAGTGGAGTTTTCTAACGCGGGTTCTGGGGTGTATTTGTAATATGGTAATAATGTGTCTGTTAATTTACATTCATAAGCAAGATTTTGGTGTATGATACTGGCTATTTGATCGTGTCTGTGTTTATAGTCTGTTTGGGCTATTGATTTGCACGCGCCGGTTATATGTTGGATTACTGCTACATTTTCTACAAGAATCAGTGGTGGTTAAATTTTTAATTATATATTTTATATAGTTTTTTGTTTCAATGACCTAATCCTGTATAGCTATCATGAATCCTTCAGTCTCTGGGATGAGTGCACCTCGATGAAGCCACTCGTTCGACGCTTCTTTTATTAATATTATTATTATATTACCAGTGACTACTATATGAACTTAACTTGTCAAGTTTATTTTACAATAAACTAAATACAAAACAAAATTCAAAAAAATATCTGACAATGAGAGAATTCGCTCAGAGTAATTATAATTTAAAAAGAAGCATAATTTATGGTCAGTCAGTCAGTCAGTTCAGCCTATTGCAGTCCACTGCTGGACAAAGGCCTCCCCAAGTTCGCGCCAGACATCCCGGTTTTCCGCAATCTTCATCCAGCCTACACCATAATTATGTAATAAAAAATAGCATAATTTGTGGATGAAAACGAAATCTATTACTGTCCCATTATGCAGTGGTATATTGTGGGGAGGGGGAAGGGAATGGCACTTGTAAGGAGGCGTCAAAATCACCACAATTTTTCAATTGATAAAAATTTTAAATCAACGCAGGATTCGAGACACAGAGTAAAAATACCACCAACACGCACAGCGAGTATAGATTAATTTCTATCACTATATCGGCAATATGCTAGGCATGTTTCTAGAGTTTTGGCAAAAACGGCCAAAAACAGCCATATTTTTTTAATTCGAATTGTTAGTACATAATCTTCATATTATGAGCTATACATAAGTTGTCTGGAAAACCCAAATTGACCCAAGCCACTTTACCAATTACGGTGTTTACCAAAACGGTGGCATTGACGTGAGAAAAAATTCTAGTGTAGCTCTTCCTGCCTTTTTTGCTTCTGTGCATAGTATCAAGAGTCTATGTTTCGACATCCTAAAATCAAATTTATTCTAAATTGCAGATGGTACCGATGCAATAAAAACTGGAAGTTATGTTAACGACTATATCTCCAAGGATGTTAGAAAACAAAAACTTTGGGATATGCCATTAATTCACAATACCTATATAAATTTGACGCTAAATCTGAAAAGAGATAAAGTCGTGCCAGGCTTCTAGCTGCGTTAAATAAAGAGTCAGGCAGAAAACGGAAACGATCAAACGGCACAAATATTCGTCACTAATTCCAAATTTCATCTTTGTGGCGTTTGCAGTCGAAACACTTGCTCAAACACCTTGGCAGTGCTAAAAAATTTTAAAAGATTAAACTCCTCATCCTATTGCCTCCGCTGGTGACAAGAGAGCTGATGCATTTTTCTCCCAGAGCATCTGCATAGCGATTCAACAGGGAAAAGCTACTAGCATATTTGACACTGTTCCACGCGGATATAATTTATACCGCATATATTTGAGAATATTTAGTTCCTAAGTTGTGAATTGTAAATATGTATAATATTGTAAAGCTGTGTGGCTACGGCATTAAAAAGTATAGCCACCCCCTCTCTTCCCGTGGGTATCGTAAGAGGCGACTAAGGGATAACACAGTTTCACTACCACCTTGGAACTTATAAAGCCGATCGATGGCGGGATAACCATCCAACTACTGGCTTTGAAATATACAGGCCTAAGACGGGCAGCAGCGTCTTCGGTGCAACAAAGCCAGCTCTCCGGTCACCAACCCGCCTGCCCAGCGTGGTGATTAGGGGCAACACACACGAGTTCACGCCTTTTTTGGCGCGAACTTGTGGAGGCCTATGTGCAGCAGTGGACTGCGATAGGCTGAAGTGATGATGGTGATAGTAATATCGCAAATTTCGGAAATAAATGTATATACAAATTAAAAATAATATATTCTTTGTATTTTTTAAACTAAAAGCGTAAGAGCAGTAAAACATATTTAAGAAGTTAGTTTAAGTTAGCCCAGGCAAAAATTGTAAAGATAATCAAGAATGGGGCGGAAAATTCTCGATGGGCCCCGGGCGGCAAAAACCCACGCGACGCCACTGGCATAACGACAGTTCTATTAATAAATTGAGTTGCTTAACTTTCTTTTACGGTAAACAAACAACAACCCTTTATTCTTTACATTATTCATACAGAAAACATTGATAATGAAGAAAAATAAATAAAGACATTCATCAAGCTTTCTGGCTATTATAGCTATGTATGGAATTATTTTATATAAAATTACGTTGTTTGTTTGTTTGTCTGAGAAGAATACCTATAAACAGAAAATGGAAACATCTAATTATATACATTGTTTATCGTCCATGTCTTAATATGTTGAATTATTTTACTTTATAACATTAGCAACAGCTTTTAGACAGTTTTAAGGACCACCAGAAGCTCGAGATAGAAACAACTCTTTAAGTTTGTGGCAAAATTTGAAGAAATATAAAGGTAATAAGAGGGTGAGGGGCGAAGAGCAGGGGCGCGGCCGCCCGCCCTGCAAAGCTCGCGCCAGTCGCCTTCAGCCTCGTGGGCGCTTTGCTCGGTTCAGAGCGCTCGCTTCGTTACGAAAAACATCGCTGTTTCGTGTATCGCGGCGGTTTTGTTTTTAAATATTTATTTAATTAAACTTTTTTATATATTTTACTATTAAAGCTCAAGTGAGTGACTTTGTGAACTTATCACCATGTGCGGCGGTGACCACGCAGCCGCTGCAGCAGGGTGATTGAGGGTATATTTATACGAACCATCATCACTTGCTTTTGGTAAGTATTTTTATTTTTTTGAAAAATATTTACTATTTCATGTTCAAATACATATGCATATCTTTTATAATTAAAATCGACACTAATTATGAATATCTTAAAACTTCTTATTGCCAATGTTAATAAAATAATTCAGGCGCAATTATATATATAATAAATATTAATTCATTGTTCATTTATCATTGTTCAATAATTATTTGAAATAATACCAAAAATAAAGTTATAGAACTTGTTTCCCTATACTTTTAAGAAAAGTCAAATTAATTGACAAAGTTAACAGAACAAAGTTACGCTAACTTGCAGGTTTTGTCTTTGAGTGCGAATAACTATAATTTTCTACTACTATCGTATTAAATCGTATTTTAATTTATTTCCTTTCAAGTGATAAATTAAATTTCTTTTTTTTTTCTGAATAAGTTGTGTTGTTACAAATAATACGCAGTTTTATGTTAAGATATTGTAGTACATATGTTTATTCAACTAATTCGTTTAAGCATTGATTGATAAGTAATAAAAATATATATCTACCTTTTATGGGGTAATAGGTAGGTAACTATACCACGTTCAATTTTTTTTTTTTTTTATATCACTAGGTTGGCAAACAAGCGTACGGCTCACCTGATGGTAAGAGATTACCGTAGCTTATAGTCAGACGCGTACAATACCAGAAGCATCGAAAGCGCGTTGCCGACCCAATCCCTAATCCCCCCCTAGGAGCTCTGGTCACCTTACTCACCAACAGGAACACAATACTGCTTGAAAACTGTATTATTTAGCTGTGGTCTTCTGTAAGGTCGAGGTACTACCCCAGTCGGGCTGCTCCATATTTTGAGCAGGAAATTTCTGCTGTGCCCTACCTCGGTTAAAAAATATTATATGGAGAGTAAAAGTAATAATAATAATAAATAACTTTATTGCACACAGTAACATATAACAATTACATAAGTATAAAGCTTAAAGGGAAAAAAAAATTAATACGTCGCATGCAACGGGCGGTCTTATCACTAGGTAGTGATCTCTTCCAGACAACCCACCAGAAAGGAGCTTGCTGAATTTAAGGGCTTGTGCAGCTTAAGAATATAATATAATATATAATTAAATAATATATACAATCCATATATTATACATATATCCACACATGCGCAATACTCACGGCATTAAAAGGTATAAATAGATAAAAAATAATTAAATGTATAATATAATAAATAAATAAATAATAATAATAGTAAATAAATAATACTTAATTGGGTACAACTATAAGTCGTTTTAAAAGTAAAAAATTAGTGACGCAGATGTAGGCGACGGTCGTATTAAATATTATTTTAATAATTATACTTCATTATTAGTTATTTGATTTCAGTCGCTATGTTACTTTTGAAAATACGAAGACAAAGTAGCGATAAAATTATGTTACTGAACTATCTCCATCTCGGAAATTGTTACATTGTCGATATTCACGTGTAATATTGTCGTTTTGCGTGTTTAAAAGTAATTAATGAAAAAGAAAATCTTTGTCTTTACTTATTCTCTAGTTTGTTATTAAGGATAAAAATTATTTGTGTTTTAATTTCATTTTAATAAATATACGTGTATTTTACAATGGAATGTTTTTACGATATCGTGATTGGTGATATGATAAGTTTGTTTGTCAATGACACACCAAAGAGTACAGTTAAAAACCTATTAGAAATACATAAAAACTAGTAATTAATGTTCTCAACGACATTCCACAAAAACAGTGTCCAAATTGAAATATTGTCTTCGGAAATATCAACTATACTATACGACCTAAAAAACTAATAAATAAAGTAGCTTTGACAGAATATAGAGAAAGAAAATAAAAGAGAAGTCAGTCAGTCAGTTCAGCCTATTGCAGTCCACTGCTGGACATAGGCCTCCCCAAGTTCGCGTCAGACATCCCGGTTTTCCGCAATCCTCATCCAGCCTTCACCGGCAATCTTACGTAGATCGTCGGTCCAACGGGCCGAAGGACGCCCCATACTGAACTTTGTTCCATTGCACGTTGAGCGACTTTAGGCTTGTGGACCAGTCCCTTCGTCGGTGTTCACGTCTCGGCTCCGTATATTAACATAGGCAGGACGCATTGAGAAAAAAAAGAGAAGAATATAATAATTATTAACACACACACACACACACACACACACACAAAACACTTTTTGATGCAAGTCATTGTAAAGGCAACACATAAGTAAGTTAAGTTTAAATAGTTAGTTATTTATTATAGCATCTGAGTAATGTTAAAGTATTTGTAATACTTATATGCAATTTTAATGAAATACTGTTTATTTGTAATTCAAGTACAGAAAAAAATTGTATTAATTGTCCTGTAACATAATATTACTGATTTTGTTATCATATATCGATATCTATACTAACGTTATAAGGCTGAAAACTTTGTTTGTTTGTGTAAACGGGCTAATTTTAGGAACTACTTGTTCGAATCAAAAATTTATTTTTGTGTTGGATAGCCAATTTCGAGAACAGCTGGGCTATATAATGTTTTAGTATGTTTTGTTTGCCAATTTTTTTTCTCAAGTTAATGCAGGTGAAACGGCAGGACACATCTAGTATTACATGGAAAATTATAATACACTTATTATTATAATATTCTTTACCACAAGAGTGAAAAAATTAGAAAATCATATATAACTGAGATTATACCTGGCGTTTTAATTGTAACTACACGGCCCGCGAGCTATATGAATTTCTCGTCAGGTTATCTTTCTCCCAGTTATTCTTAGTTTCTAGAGATCTTATACAGTTTCATTAATATACAAAATATAATTCTATCTATTGATTAGATTATATGATTTATTATATGCATTTAGATTTTTCGTGTAAGAGCTTTTATTAACTTACCTATAAAATAAAATACACGGTACCCCCTACATACGAGCTATTCTGCTAGATAAAAGTATAAAAAAAATTATATTGAAATACGACGAAGAATAAATTAAATTAATTTAAGAATCAATTAAAATTCAATATACAACGTAGTACCGTTGTTATTGTTAATCATAGATAGATGTCTTTGTTACACAAAGCTAAAAGTCTTAGATCAAATTTTTATTGTACGACTAGTATGCCAAATAAGCGTATATTAAATGCCGAATGCTTGATGGTAAAATTTTACCGTAGCCTATAGATACACCATACACCATAAGTATCGCAATCGCTTTGCCGTTCTTAGCCCTGACCCTCCTGAGCCTGACTCGCCAGGAGAAGCAGTATTATTTAACAAGACTGTACTGTCTCCTGCATTTGAGGATAATGATTCCACACGTGAATTATCCTTTCTAAGAGTCGCGTTTTGTCTGTGATTACATCTTTAGCCACTTCTCTTTTCATCAACTCACAAACGTTTTCAATGAGGTTCATATCGGGGCTATTACCCGGCCAATCCAACAAAGGTATATTTTGTTCTGTCAAATAAGCTTTGACAAACCAAGCTGTATGGCAGGGAGCTCCATCTCGCATAGAAATGAATAGTTCACCATTTGTAAACTATTCTTGGATCAACTGATTTTATAAGACATCTTTGTACTAGTCACGCCGCATCGTATCTTTTACCACGTACAGACGTCTACCTTTGCCGCTGATTACTGACCAAATTATCACTTTTTTAATACGCTTTCTGAAAAACACATTCTGAAACACAGAATGAATTTTTTTTTATGTCGACGACGAATAAACAGATCTTTATTGTGTGATATTTCAAATGTGTTTTCATCACTGAAGCAGACCTGTCAAAAATAGAAAAGAAAAATAAACACCTATGTTTGTCTTTTATAGAAAATCTTTAAACGCAAAAATTGTTAAATTATTTGTGAAGAAATTCTAAAAACTAACCGATGTCCTACAGTCCACTTCTTTATGACATCTCTGTTTGGCGCAATTAAGACGTTTTGCTATCGTTTCGTTAGGTTTCCTGCCGGGGCGGCAGACTTTAAAACCAAAATTTTAATTTTCTTTGAACACTGTGTTTAGCAATATTCACATTAAAATCTTGGAGTTGTGATTTTATCAGTTTTATGGTAGCAAATATGTTTTCAAGGCAAATTTTCTTTAAAGAACCTTTCTTTAAGGACCAGTAGTGAAAATAGGCTTTCAGACGCATTTCGTCTGTCGTTTTGGACTCCTTTCGTCCCCTGAGTTAATTTACTTTTTATACCACTAGCACTCGCTTCAGAAACATTCAATCTTCGTGATATTTCGCAATCTGAAAATACTTTAGCATTCACGAGGGTAAAGGCCACACAGCTACAGATTTTTACGTGGTGAAAGATCGCCTTTATTATCCATTATGAAAGTGTATTAACAAATTATTTAAACGCTACACTCGAAATATACAAATAACTGCGTAGTATAAAGTTGCTAAACAAATAAATTCAGCACCAAAAGCCACAGAAACACGTCCGCTACTAATGCACACGCAAACGCAACTAGAGCAGGTTCAGATTTTTTTACGTTCGCGTAACAATTGATTAACACTGTAAGGCCCTACGTGAAAAATTAATACAAATACGTAATATATAAAGTATTTCCTGAATAAAAATCCATATGTTTAAATGTGAAAGAACTGCATATAAACTCGTATAAAACAGCGAATTATTAAAAAAAATGCAGTGTGTTTAATAAATAATTTGGCCAGGGACTGTATATATCCACCTATGTATGTTACCAAATGGTCAACGTTGTTGATTCAGATGACAAGAATGTAGGAAAAATGCTGTAATATCGTTAGTTCAAAGAGACTTGCATCGATTTAATGCGATATAGTTGCATCGCAATTATTTGCCAATAAGGTACATAAAAATAAAGTTACTGATTTATTTGATTGAATTTAATTACTGCCAGCAAATATCACAATTTTTCTCAATTCTGGAAAGGATTAAATATATTTTACGTATAATATTATAACAGACCGAAACTACATCGGTATTTCTAGTTTAGCACCGCACGTATATGTAGTAAACGTGTGTTTACGATTTTAAATCCGAGAGAGTATTACTAGATACATTTCGAGAAAGAATCAGAACAACTGTTTTATTACATGTTTATTAACGTTGAAGTATTTATTGCCATTGCTTCCATAAAGCATTTTTAAATATATATTTTTTATATACTAACAACGTAACAAATAAAGAATATTTAATCTTGTTTAAATTAATATTAGATTAAAAGGTATAGGTAACAATTTAAACTTTAAAATGTTAAAGTCCTAGATTATAGTCAGTAAAATTATTGACTTTTAGTTTACCTACATTGCCCACGTTGCCTTACTTTGTATGATTTGCTCTTACTTAGATAGCATTAAAATGGGTTTGTAGCAGTTTTATATAGTGTTATGGCCCTATTATGTAGCTACTGTGTTGTACGTAGCGGGCTATTATCAGCATATATATTATATACAGCGTGTTATTAGCTCCTAATATTTGAAAAATATTTCTTGTTGTTTATCACCGGTATAAATCATTTCTAAATTAGATTGAGACCTTAGTGTAGATTTACGACTGTATATAAAATTAGTAGCAGAGCTACAACTGAGTTTATTATTGTCATGTAAAAGTGAAGTGCACACGAGGAATTGTATACATTAGAAATAAAAAAATACCTATAACCTTAAAATAGCAAATACATAAGTTATTTATATATAAATAAACATAGTCATGTAATAATTATTAGTGTCATACTTATTAATAAGTCACTGATTAAATTATATATTAATTCCGAATAGACCTCGGTAAATGCTTTAGACACATGGGCTTCTGTTCATCTTTCACTATGGCTAAAATCCAATATGCTACCACAGGAAATGTAATAATGCATGCTTCATTCCGTAACGTAAAGGGGTAAATCGAAAAGCAATAACCTTCTGCATATTCAATGCCCGCCGGCGAGTACGGATTAGATAGTTTTAAAATGTCTAGGAAAGGGCGATACAGAATTTTTTAAATTGTCACTTTTTTATACTTTTTTATACTCCTTAAGAATCGATTTTCATATAAGGCATGAAAAAATTTGAGGAGTACCCAATGAACGAACGACCTCGTACGTAACGAAGTACGTTCTCGTAACGCCATCTATCGTCGATAGATAGCGTTATTTGATTTGTTTATTTACGATTTGATATGGTATTAATTTTTTCCTTAGACTAGTAAGCCTTTTTTGTGCTTATTTAGACAGTCGATCTGAAGGATCAAACTCCAGCCGTGCGTCGGAGCTGACACTTTTTATAAGTGTTTTGCATTTTTGTTTATAAAATACAAAATTACTTTGAATCTGCCAGTAGACAGTAGTTTGTCGATATTATATCAAATTGTACCTTTATATTATTCGATTTTTTGTGGCAATTTTAGGAGTTTATCTTTTATTTTGAATTTTTAAACGTCTTCACAACCTCAAAACATTTTACTGGGAAGTAGATTTTGTTTAATCCAAAAGTGGTGCTTGTCATGTGGTTCCATTCAAATTTAATCGAGATCTAACAAGTACATAATTTCCGAGTGATATCTAATAATGCGTATTTACTTCACTATTTTTTTCGTTAACTTTATTGCTATATTAACCTCATAATTATTCACTTATTCAAAATCTGATTCACCGTGGCCATGGTCGCATTGACTAGAGAACCGCGCACTTACAGCAGTTTAAAAGTGTGTAAGATTCATGATCTTATTTATACACAAGACACTATATGAATTATCTTTATTGTCATTACACCTTAGTATCATAAATCAAGAACCCGGGAGAGCAAAAATTTTGTTATTTCATAAAAGCTGAAAATTTCTCAGCGCATGCTCCTACATGGTAGAAGTAATGCTCAAATATAAAGTTTATTCATAGTGGCTTTGGCATATACCAGGTAATACGTACAAAGTGTCAACTAACTTTCGTCATTTCATAAAGCGCATTTCATTTAGTTCTGCGTTGCAGTTTTACTTTGAAATCCTTCTGTCTGCTTTGTTGAGAAGCCTTTACATGCCGAAATTGTCACTGTATGGTGCAATATGTGGTGAAGAGGTGTGTTTGATCCGTTTTTTTCGAAAGCTCTGCTGGTAATGCGGTTACGGCCAATGGATTATGTTGTCGAGAGTTGTTAAGTTATAGTCAACTTTGTCCTATTATTGATGATATGAATATCACTAACATGTAATTTCATCAAGACGGTGCTACAAGTCACACAACCACCGAAAAGATGAATTATCGCAAACAAAATTTCCCAATCACATAATTGCACGAAATTTAGCTGTTAAGTGGCCAGTTTGATCAAGTGATTTAACAGCATTGGATTATTTTTTATGGGTTTGTGTGAAATATGGAGTCTATATGGAGCCTCGAATTGAGAATCGAATCGATTGCAGCAGTTGTAGTCGTGGTGGATATTTATCAGATGTCATTTTCCCTTTATAATCGTCAAACCTTATTCTTTTTAATCTAATAAAAATAAAAATCATTGTCATCGCAATTTTCTGTTTTATTTTGATCAAAAAAACAAAAATCTCGTTGAAAATCAGTATATATTGATAAATAATTATGTTTGTTCGCAAACGAAAAAAACCGACTTCAATTACATCGATATTTAATACAACGTAGGCAGACGAAAAATAGTCAAATACGCGTTATCAAACATTACTCAAAAAGTAGTCAGCAGATCTCGATCATGTTTAATTGGGACCACAAGATAAGCGTCAACTTTCGAATAAAAAGAATCATCAAAATCGGTACACCCAGTAAGTTATGAGGTATAAATACAACGTAGATCGAAAAAAATAGCCAAGTAAATACGCATTGTTAGATAAACCTCAAAAAGTCCTAGTCAGATCTCAATTAAATTTAAAATTACAAATGGGAACACATATCATGCACCACCTTTCGTTTAAAAAAAATAGTCAAAATCGGTCGCTCAGTCAAAAGTTCTTGCATACATAAAAAAAATATAATCGAATTGAGAGCCTCCTCCTTTTTTGAATTCTAGCTGAGGTAGGGCACGGCAGGAAATTTTCTGGTCAAAATATGGAGCAGGATGACTAGGGTCAAGGGTGGTACCTCGACTTTACAGAAGATCACAGCTAAATAATACAAGCAGTATTTATAGGATTATAGGGATTGTATTGTCTGAAATCATGACAGGACACAGAGAAGTTTAAATTAAATTTTCAAAACAATTTTAACAAAGGCGTATTATTAAAACTCCCAACTTTATTCATAACTTTTTGTCACAAGTTAATATCCCACCAGGGGCAAATAAATATTTTTTTTTCCTGTTAATCTACTACGCTATTCCATTGCGGTCTAGTAGATAAAACGTCTCTGATATTTTTCTTGACATATTTTCTCGACAAGTGTTCTCACATTTTTCTTTAATGCTAAGTTAACATTTCAACGGTCTTTTATGATTAAGCAGTTCTTATTGACAGTATGGTTTAGTAAAAATTTGTTATGAAACAAACAAAAAACGAGTGTGCTTTAAACCACAAAATGAAGTAAAACTTACGAAATGTAACTTTCTTCTTTTCTATTTTTACTACCTTATATCTGACGTCACGCATTCACCAGCTTACTCCCCAAGTCAAACGTGCGCAAAGAAGTATTACTTCAAAACGAGAGTCATAAAAATCGGTACACTCAGTAAAAATACATCACACGAAAAAAACATGCGATCGAATTTAGAACTCCGTTTCCTTTCCGTTTTTCCAAGTCGGTTAAATAAATCTACGGATTTCACATAATAAGAAGGTCTATTATTTAGCCATATACCATATATGTTTTGTATACAGGTACACATTTTGTACACGGATATAACTGTCTTTCTTACTCCTCTGTGTAAATGTAGTTACTATTGGATTATATGTTTTTGCTGTTTTTATAATATATCGTTACGTTATCGCTACAGGCTCTGCCAGAAAAACTGCATTTTTGGTAGCGAATTTTTTGTTGTCAAAAACAATGCTGAGGCAGTAACCGAGGCAGTTTTTTTATTGCTGTCTATATGTTCCCTAACCTTTTACTTTTTATCGTGTAATTTAATGTCATTATTATATTTTTAACCGACTTCAAAATGGAGGAGGTCACTTAATTCTACTGTATTATTATATTTTAATTGTTGTTCGGGGATAACTTTGTCGTTTATGAACCGATTTTGATAGTTATTGTTTTGTCGGAAAGGAGATATCCCAAGGGTGGTAACATGATAAGGAAACCAGGATCTAATGATAGAATCGCAGAGAAATCGAGCGGAACCCTCGAAAATCGTTGTTAATTTTTTTCGTCTATGTACTGTGTCTTACTTGTCGATGTAATTTAAGTCAGTTTTTTTCGTTTGCTAGCAAACACAATTGAATAACTTCTATTTTATAAATTGTAAGTTTTTAATATTTATGGCCAATAACAAGTTTTCTTTCTTTCTTTTGTTAAAAAATAAAAATCAAGTTAATCGTTATTTAAATAGTTACATACTTAATAGCAATTAAGAATAATAGCAATTAAGCGCAATAATGATTTCTGAGCCTTGTTTGTACGCACAAAGAGGTAATTATAATACAGTCAGACAGAGATATGATTATAATACAGTCTCTTTCGAATCCCATGTACTGAGATGAGTAAACTGTGATAAATTTTTAACAACCGTATTCCATTGTAACTATTTGCATTATGTAGAGCTATTTGAAGAAGTCATCATCATAATCATCATTTCAGCCTATCACAGTCCACTAATGGACATCGGCCTCCACAAGTTCAAGCCAAAATGACGGGTGTTTACCCTTAGTCACCACGCTGGGCAGGTGGGTTGGTGACCGCAAAGACGCTCCTGCCCGTCTTCGGCTTGTGTATTTCAAAGCTAGTAGTTGGATGGCTATCCCGCCATCGGTCGGCCAATTTCATAAGGACTGTGAAGGTTTGTCTTTTTATGTTGTTAAAAATTTTCATATTGATAAAAATATAAAAATAGTCGGACGTGCTTGGTTTACTATGCTAATAAACTAAAGTATTTAAAAATAAAAAAAATTAAAGGTTTTTTCATATCTATATTTACTTTCAAACTTTTTTCGTGAACATGCAATTGATAATTAGCTGTTGCTGCGGTTAGATTTCTCATAAGGCGCACACGTACGTACAATTTTTTATTATTTACTAGCGGACCCGGCAGACGCTGTCTTGCCCGGAAAACAGCTGCCAAATTTGATAGCTTACATACTGATAAGAGCGCCACCTACCAGGTCCACCTGAGATAAAAACTACCCTATCTACCAAGTTGGACCAAATTACAGATACTTACAAAATTTGATAAAAATTGGTTCAGTAGTTTCGGAGTTACATACCGATAGCAGCGCCACCTACCGGGTCCGATTGAGATAAAAACTACCTTATCTCCCAAGTTGGACCAAACTGTAGATGTTTACAGAATTTGATAAAAATGGGTTCTGTAACTAAAGAAAATAGCTTTGAAAATAACGTAATAATGATTTTAATTAAAAATTTGAACATAAAAGTGGTTTTTTTTTAAGTCAACCATAAGAGCTAGAGATGTGCATTACTCAACTATATCTTTGCTAGTTTACGCGGCGTTCGCGTGGAAAGCTCCGAGTTGGCGAGATTTTTTGCGACCTCTTCAAAATTTATCGCCAAATACGCCGATAGACATATATCGCCGTAGCTAACTTACATTAAAAGCATGATAAATTATATATCTAAACCTACCTAAAAAATCACTCTTTCTATTGTTGAAAACCGTATAAAATTCCGTTTGGTAGTTTTCGAGTTTATCGCGTTCAGACAGATAGGAGGACAGAAAGACGCGGCCGGGGGACTTCTTTATATAATGTGTAAGGATTACATTGACTAGCCCGATGGCGCAGTTTGTAGTGACCACGGAGTAGTATAATGGTCTGTGGTAGTGACCCTGCTTTCTGGTTCGGGGGTTGTGGGTTCGATTCTCACCCCGAGTCTATGTGTAATATATATATTTATTTATATATGTATTATTTATATGTATGTTTATCAAAGAAAAAAAATGTAACTAAATTAAGCACTAAGTTGCTTACTTTAGAAACAGACGACTGTATGTGTATATATTTATTTATTATTATTTATTTTATTATCTTCCATCTGTCTTCGAATTGATTTTATTTGATAAACAACCTACCGTGTAATAAGTTTAATAGCCTGTTTTGTATTATTAATGATTTCTAACAAAGTAATGTCGCACGTTATGACGCACTTGGATTACTCATACCTATTTGAAGAATTATTTAATTTATAATTAAAATAAAAAAATATTCCATTTTATGCTGAAAATGCCTTACTTAATGTTGGAAAAGTGATGATGCTCTTCAAACTGTAGGATCGATTTGTATCGAATATTCGATATATATATATATAATATCTTAATTTATATTTATCTTTTGGATATTAAAGTGAACAATAAAACTGTAATTGAGTTGCTCTGAAAAGTGAGGTTTTTTTATTTTGCCATGTAAACTAATTTTACATAATTGTGTTTGCTCGCAAACGAAAAAAAAAACCGACTTCAATTACATCGACGAGTAATACAACGTAGATCGACGAAAAAATATTCAAGTAACTACGCGTTATCAAAGATTACTCAAAAAGTAGTTATCAGATCTCGATGAAATTTAAATGTGACTACATGATAATCATCGGCTTTCGATTAAATTAAAAATCATTAAAATCAGTACACCTAGTAAAAAGTTATAGCGGATTTTCAAGAGTTTCCCTCGATTTCTCTGGGATCCCATCATCAGATCCTGGTTTCCTTATCATGGTACTAAGCTTGGGATATCTACTTTCCAACAAAACAAGAATTATCAAAATCGGTACATCCAGTAGAAAGTTATGCGGTATAATACAACGTAGGTCGACGAAAAAAGCGTCAAGTAAAAACGCATTATTAGATATAGCTCAAAAAGTAGTTGTTAGATCTCAAATAAATTTAAATGGGACCAATTGGCACACACCACCTTTCGATTAAAAGAAAATTTGTCGAAATCAGTCCACCCAGTCAAAAGTTCTGATGTAACATACATAAAAAAAAAAAAAAAAAAAAAAAAATACAGTCGAATTGAGAACCTCCTCCTTTTTTGGAAGTCGGTTAAAAATATTATTTAATATTAAATTATTTACAAATTAACCTGAAAAGAGAAACTACATTTAAAGCTAAGTTGTTATTCCAGTTCTTAATAATCACTATTATTTAAATATTTATAATTACAATATAATTCTCACAATTGTTTAATATGAAAAAAAAAACAGCTCCATAGCAACTAATTCACAGATCAAATATACATCAAAGAACAATTACAAATTATATTTAACTAGCTGTGCCCGCGGCTTCGCCCGCGTTGAAATCAGTGTGTCACAAAGTTTTCCCGGCAAACTTCCAGTGAAACTTTCTTCAAAATCAGCTTAGCCGTTCCGTAAACCTTCCTCTTGCAGTCCTCTCTCCATTGGTGAAACCGCATGAAAATATGTTCAGTAGATTTTGAGGGAATCGATCACATACACTTTTGGGGTTAGTCAGTCAGTTCAGCCTATTGCAGTCCACTGCTGGACATAGGCCTCCCCAAGTTCGCGCCAGACATCTCGGTTTTCCTCAATCCTCATTCAGCCTATACCGACAATCTTACGTAGATCGTCGGTCCAACGGGCCGGAGGAAGTCCCACACTGCGTTTGCTAAGACGCGGTCTCCATTCCAGGACCCGTCTGCTCCAACGGCCAGATCAGTCTTGTGACACAGATGACCAGCCCACTGCCACTTCAACTTGCTAATTCTGTTGGCTATGTCGGTTACTTTCGTTCTCTCGTTTTTAATCCTATCTTTGAGAGAAACCCCAAGCATAGCCCGTTCCATTGCACGTTGAGCGACTTTAAACTTGTGGACGCATTGCTCGAAGACTTTTGTCTTCAAGCATTGCGGAATCTTCGACTTGATGAAACCTGCCAAACGCCGTCCAGCCCAAACGAATCCTCCTATCGGCCTCCTTCTCGAAGTTGTTGCGGCCTAGTTCGATAGTATGGCCTAGGTAAATAAAATCCTGAACAAGTTCGAGAAGGGTACCATCGACCGATACCGGTCTCGGTATGACTTGGTTGTTAAATATAACTCCCAATCCAAGGTCTTAAAGATATCCTCCAGCGCAGTGGTAAACAGTTTCGGTGATATTACATCTCCCCGCCTTACCCCACGCCGGAGGAAAATCGGTCTTGTTCTCTGGTCCTGAACATGAACGGACATCGTCGCCGCGTCGTACATACATCTCAGTACCTCGATATATCGCCAGTCGATATGACATCTCCGCAGAGAGTCCAGAACAACCCAGGTCTCGACAGAGTCTTAGTACAATTTTGGGAACTTTGTTTTATAATACACTAATTGTTTCCCGAGACTACGTCCGCGTGGTTATGAAGATTTTTATTACTATTAATATGTTTCAAGCAAATTATTTTTTTATTTCAGTCACTTGAAATGCTTATCACACTGAGTAACTTTTTAAAGGGCACAGTTTCGCACATTATCTGGACCGAACCGGGTCCTGTTCCAGTATGCCTTACCATACTTGGAAATATTTTACATCAGGCTATCCTTATCTGGACCGGACCGGGTCATGATCCAGTATGCCTTACCATACTTGATTATATTTTACATCAGGCTATCCTTGTCTGGACCAGACCTGGTCCTGATAGAGCTTGCCGGGTCTGGTATGCCTCATTCTAACCTAATCCGGTTCACATATATAATCTGGTTGAGCCTGACTTTTTTCTAGTCGGGTTTAGAGCATACATTTTAAATTTAAAGTCTGTTACTTCAAAAACATAGGAGTTTCATACAAACTTCCAACCCCCGTTTTATCCCTTTAGGGGTTGAGTTGAAAGAGAATCCGTTTCTAGCGGATGTCTACGCCCTATAAGGAACCTACTTGCCAAATTTCATGTTTTTTTTTTTTTTTTTTTATGTCACTAGGTCGGCAAACAAGCGTACGGCTCACCTGATGGTAAGCGATTACCGTAGCTTATAGACACCTGCAACACCAGAAGCATCGCAAGCACGTTGCCGACCCAATCCCCAATCCCCCCAGGAGCTCTGGTCACCTTACTCACCAACAGGAACACAATACTGCTTAAAAACAGTATTATTTTGCTGTGATCTTCTGTAAGGTCGAGGTACTACCCCAGTCGGGCTGCTCCATATTTTGAGCAGGAAATTCCTGCTGTGCCCTACCTCAGTTAAGAGTTAGTGTAGCTGTTATAGTTTCGGAAATTTCGTGATCAGTGAGTCAACCTACCACCCCCCGTTTTAACCCCAAAAGGGAGTTAATTTCTAAAGATACATTATTTGGATACCTTCTCGCCATCTATAGAGCATAAATTTTAAATTTCAAGTCTCTTACTTCAAAACATAGGACTTTTATATAAACTTCCAACCCCCGTTTTACCCCCTTAGGGATAAAGTTTCGTAAAATCCGTTCTTAGCGGATGTCTACGACTTTTAAGGAGCCTACCTGCCAAATTTTAAGTTTGTAGATATTATAGTTTCAGAGATTTCGCGATGAGTCGCTTTTATATATATAGATAACTACTTAAATGAAGTGTCACGCACTTTGTTTTCATATATATATAACCAAAATTTATTGTATGTGTTACCCACATACAATAAATTTGATTGTTTCAAGGATTGACGAAGGACCGTCGTCTACTTTCGAAAATAAAAATCAGCATCAATTATAACAAATATTCCGTAAACTTGTCCCAAGAATCAAATTTTTTTTTTCCATTCGCGTTACCATTTCAGGCACCAATTGGTTATCCAATATCAATATTGCTTTTCCCTAGCCATCAGTCTTTTTATTCGAACAAAGAGATAAAATTTAGAGATGGACTCCTTATATAAACACTAAATGTCCCTCGTGGTTTCCCCATAAACCGGACTCGTTATTTGTCAAGTTCGTTTCTCAGCAGCAAAGAAAGAGCAATCTTATAAGTTGAAGGGTTTTGTTTTATAATATTATTAAATTTAATATTAGGTACGTAAATCTCACGTAAAAGTATTGTTTGAATCGGACTGTTTTATTCAACTGTGGAAAATGTGATATTTAATTTGTGCTGCTTGTATGCGGCTGTACCGATTTTGACGGGCAGATGGCTGATATAGTAAGGAGTAACTTGGGCTACTTTTATTTTAGAAATTCGTTTATTTTATAACTCTGTAAACTGAACTTTTTTGTTAAATTCCATGTGGACGAAGTTGCGGGCACAGCTAGTATCAAATAAATCATCAAATCTTTAACATACACACAAGGTTGTCTGTTCCGAGCCGAATGATATAGCAAATTCTTTTGCGATATATTTGTATAGAAATAATTAATATATTTAAAATGCTAAACCCAAACTCAGGCGGGAATTGAACCCACAACCCTCGGAGCAGAAAGCGGGGTCACTACAAACTACGCCAACAAGCTAGTCTATAAGTAATATCGTCTAATAAAAGTATCTTAGAAAAAAGGTAGTTTTTTCTGTTACAATGTGGTTTTTCAATTTCTAACACTGTTTTATTTACGCATGGTGTAATTTAATGTCTTTCACTTGCATCTTACATGTATAGAGTAGTGCTTTTAATTGTTTTTGGATAAATATTTTAAATGAGCGTGATTTGAAATGTTTATTTTCGACTTGATTTGGCAACCCTTAGCTTGGAGCTCCGGGTAAATTAACTTGCGCAAAACACGTTTATGCTTTTGTTAATATCACAAACGCGTTAACGTCAAAATGCTTTAAACTGACTTGACACCATACTCGTAAGAAAGACAAAAAAGAGTAGATTGTCATTTGAAATTATGTAATATATATTAAATTCTACTCAAAACTTCAGTGGAATTCCCTTTTGTCATCCTTGAATGGTACACTCAGCTCCGCAGCATCCGCAGTTAGAAAACTACGACAACTGACCGACGTTGCATCTGCACGTTTAATATATCTTAGCTATTTCCATAGTGTTATATCTTACAGCCTGTTACTATGGGGTAATGCTACAGATATTGAGACTGTATTTATCTTGCAAAAAAGGGCTATTCGCGGCATTTATGATCTTGGAACTCGAGCCTCGCTACGGAATGTTTTTCAAAAGGTAAACATATTAACAATTACGTCGTAATATTTTTATAACAATATTATGTATATTCACCAGAATATTAATTGTTTAGGAATAAATAGTAATAATCGCATTGTAAACACGAGAAGGAATAACAAAATTGTAACTCCAAGTTTTCGACCACAAAGTAAACGTCTCCTTTCTGGGTTATGTATGGTATTCGCATGTATAATAAAATCCCACAAACAATTTTGGAATTGTCTCAACATAAATTTTAAGTTTTTAAAAATGATTTTGTTTGCAGGCAAATGAAGAAAAACCGACTTCAATTATATCGACAAGTAATACAACGTAAGTAGACAAAAAAATTGTCAAGTAAATACGCATTATCAAAGATTACTCCAAAAGTTGTAATCAGATCTCGATGAAATCTAAATGTGACCAAATGATAAATATCGGCTTTCGATTAAATTAAAAATCATCAAAATCGGTACACCCAGTAAAAAGTTATGCGGATTTTCGAGAGTTTCCCTCAATTTCTCTCGGATCCCATCATAAGATCCTGGTTTCCTTATCTTGGTACCAACTAGGGATATCTCCTTTCCAACAAAAAAAAATATATCAAAAATTACAAAATCAGTTCATTAACGACGGAGTTATCCCCGAACATACATAAAAAAAAATATACGGTCGAATTGAGTAACCTCCTCCTTTTTTGAAGTCGGTTAAAATAATAATAATAGATAAAGCTTATTATTCGGTGCAGGATTACATAGTTGATAGAGATTAGTGACGCTGTATTTTATGAAACATGTTACTAATTTTGTACTAAAACAGTTTATATATATAATATTATTTTTCAAAAGAGTAACTGCGGAGTTTCTTGCCGATTCTTCTCTGCAGAATCTACATTCCGAATCGGTGGTAGCTTCACTTTTACAAAAATAATAATTTATTTTTAAAGTTTTAATTTCTAAAATGACGATTCGAAAGTGTTCTTGGGACCTATTAGAACAAAGCTGTTTTTGATTTTTATTATGATTTTGAAAATGCTGGTAAAATTTTTCCTTTATGTATCTTTTCTATTTTCTAACCTCATATCCTGATCCTGATCAGGTCCAGACCAATCATCTGCGTTACATGCCTTATCAGTCCTGATTAGGCATGCCTGGTCCAGTCCTTCTAAGGAAGACGAAAAAATTTCTAAGTCCCCAAAAGTGTATGTGATCGATTCCCTCAAAATCTACTGAATGGATTTTCATGCGGTTTCACCAATGGAGAGAGGGCTTCAAGAGGAAGGTTTATGGAATGGCTAAGCCGATTTTGATGAGACTTTCACTGGAAGTTTGCCGGGAAATCTTTGTGACACGCTGATTTCAACGTGGGCGAAGCCGCGGGCACAGCTAGTCTGTGCTATAAAACGTTGCTTCGTACCTGTAGGTTTTGATTCGTTTTCGAGTGTCGAACATTTGCAACATAAACGGCTGTATCTTTTGATTGCTTTAGGTTAGAAGTTTATTTCACAGCTCTAAGAGACTGTCGATTTGAGTTCTTGGTATAAATTTCAGGTTGATATCTCTAGGCGTTCCTGAGAAAAAGGGTCTTGACAGACAGACGGACAACAAAGTGATCCTATAAGGGTTCCGTTTTTTCCTTTTGAGGTACGGTATCCTAAAAAGTTTGTGTGTTGACTTACTAACTTCAGGGTAAACAGACGTTTTTTTCGTTACGGCGCGCGCTTCGTAAAATTTTACTCTCAAAATTTTTCCCTAACGCGGTAAAAGAAGTATAAATTAAAAAAAAAAGTGTGTAATAAAACACCGCTAATGCACAATCCTAATGGTTGGAACGTAGAAAAAACTACAAGCAACATTAAATGTACTTTGCTACGAATGAAAATGTTGCAACCTTACAGAAGACTATTAATTGCGTGGGGCTTTTGTTAACGTCGGACGTATCGAGATGAAAGTTTATGTAGGTAAAGAAGCAGAGCACTGACGTCAGTGTTGCTTTATGATTCTATCTGACGTTAAACCGAGCTCGCCCAGCTGAGTGCAGCCCGCTCTAAAAATAATTTCTTTACAATTTCACATACGTCTTAACAGGGCGCCAGCGCTACGCAAATACGCATAACTAATACTTACAAACTATATTATACTATCATTTGTGTTGTAAATTAATTATCGTTAGAGAATTTTAGTGATAAGCTAAATATCTAAAGCGGAAATCGTTTATTTAAACTTGACTGGTTTTATATTAACATTAATTATAAATTAGTTATCTTATTAAAAATACAATAAATTATTAAACACTGCTTTACAGTATAAAACGAATAAACTGTACGAATAAGCTGTGTAATTTTTTTTTTTTAAATTATAAAAAGTATCTTTTACATTTTATTTATTCATTCATTCATTCAGCTTAATGGCTTCCAACAGTGCCAAACTAGCACAGATGATTTCGCCAATGTCACGTAGAAAAAACATTTTATTTAATCACTTAAGCGGAAAAAAAATTAAAATTTCGATATAAATTATTGCTCTTTATTCAAAAGTCGCATAAGTATTATGTAGAAAGCGTGTGAATAAACAAATATACCTATATAGTTCAAAACAATCTTGACAAATGGGTCGTTTATAATAAATTCGTTTATAATATAAATGGAGAAAAAGTTGAAAAACTTTAAATAAAAATAATGACAAAACCTATTCTTTATAAATGTGTTTTATTTTCGTACAACAGGCAATTTTAAAGTCAATATCTATTAGGTTTTCTTTTTCCACTTTAAATAATGTACGTGTTGGTAATGCTATTTGTATTATATTTTAAAAAATGTAGGGGTTCAAAGCTAATTTTAAAACTAGTTAATACTTTTACTATTTATGAGACTGAAAACTTTAGTTTTTCTTGTTTTAATGTCAATATGATAATTAGGAGGGGAATTATTTAATTTCGGGTTGCTGGTGGTGAGTTTAAAATAACTTAGTTACTTATTATTCGTCGACGGGCAGGCGAAAATTTCCTTGAGTAAACAACAAATATTTTGTCTTTGTTAATTAAACTAGAAATTTTACCGAGTCAAGGATATTTTGTTATTCCTTCAAATCCCAGAGGACAAAACATTTCTCATTTAACCCGTGACGATTGCGTTCATAATATGCGAATGTGTTGTGTAAAACTTTTATGTACTTATTGTTCGTTTAATCGAGCTGTATTGTTTTCATGTTTTGCATATATGTATTGTTTTAAATTTGTTTAAGCAATTGTTGAAGTAAATAAAAATTTTAACATAGCCTGTTTTGTTAAAGGATTATTTTAAGATTACCTTTTTTATTAAAAGATGTAAAAAAAAAATCGTATTTAGTACGCGATTTACATATGCATTCCACCTGTGACATCCCACTGCTGGGCATAGGCCTCTTTCTCCATGCAGGAGCCGCGATTTACATAATTATGTACTTAAAAACAAAAACTTATTCTTGATAATTTGAAAGAATCACGGCTCTTGCTCCAACCGGGTTTAATACGAAAATTGCATATCATTACATAGTATATAAAATAGTTTTTAACAAAAAAAAAACCGACTTCAAACAGGAAACTAAAAAGTGAAAAATAAATTTACTTAGTACAAAGTAATTCGTATTTTGATTTAGTTAATCAGAAATGATAAAATAAATATTTTATAATGTTGAAGTCGGTGCCAAGTAAAACAATAACTACTCCAGTATCTACTCGTAAGTTGTATTCAGTTTTCTTTCATAATTTGTTTCATTGACTATTAGTTTGAATACTGTTATTATTCTGTTCTTGTTTTGACATATCTAATAATATTTTTTGTACTTGTTTGTTGTGTTTGTGTTGTTTGTATTTGTTATTGTAGTCAGGTTGTTGTAGTATTTACTTGGCACCGACAATCGGTCGGCTCCGCTGCTCCTGCACGACAACGCGTGATCTCGTACTCTACACAGCAGACGGTCTCTAAGTTACAAGAGCTGGGGTTGGAAGTTCTCAGTCATCCACCGTACTCACCAGATCTTGCCCCTACAGAATTTGGATAACTTTTTGGCGGGAAAAAAATTCAATACCCGAGAGGCAGTACAAAATGCTTTTAAAGAGTTTGTTGCCTCCCGTCCAGCAGAGTTTTTCAAGAAAGGTATCAATACGTTACTACTACGTTGGCAACAATGCATTGATTCCATGGGTAATTACTTTGAATAATAAAAATAAAAAATATAGAAAAAAGTGCTTTAACATATTTCATCAAAAACTGCAGTTTCATAGGTAAAGACCTATTATTTAAGCCTAGTAATATTATTAATAATAACCATCTCGGTTTCACTGTCACATAGCTTGTTAAATAGTTGCCCTTTCTTAATTCAAAATAACCTAGCTCGGACCGATCTAATTGAAATGTTACACATTTTAATGAAAAACTTTCTGGAATGAGAGGAACTAGCTTTTGATTATAGCTCACTGATTCTTTACAATATTTATATACCAATGATTGAGACAAACATCTCGTTTAAGGTTAACTATTTAATATCTATCTTTATTCAAAAAGTGAAATGAAATATATTTTACGTTTCAATTTATGTTTTAAGGCATTCACGCTTCACGTCATCTTTATTCTCTAACTGTACTGTAAATAGTCGAAACGAATATCAAAATCGCGTTAAAGTTTTCCGTCGTTAGGTTCCAGAAGTGTCCTGCTTCGAATCGAGAACCGAACTAATGAGTCAGCAAACACGGCCGGATACAAACGAGTAAACGACTTGTTTGCCTTTCCCGCAGTACAAATTACGACCTACGAGTACAGTTACGAGATTGGCATATCTAAATAACATATACCAATATCGTTTGATACACAAATGCTAAGTTTGTTAGAGCGTGGAAAATCGAAAATATTGATGTAGGTATTTCTAAATTACGTGTAAATGATTATTACCTCAGCTTAACACTTGAAAAATAATGTTTTAATCAAAACATGCTACTAAAGAAATCATATTCAGAAATCGTATTTTTAACCTACTTAAAAATAGAAGAAGGTTCTTAATTCGGCTGCATTTTTATTGACAGAAAAAGTTGTGAGGCCTAACATTTTTCCGTTATCAGAAACACGTAGGGCGCCTTTACTATTAATATCTGACGAATTTGATTACTTATTTCTTTTTGACTGATAAAAAGCTCTCCCCAGCAAATGATATAACAGCATATGACCTTTTTTAACAGACTTCCAAAAAAGGAGGAGGTTCTCAATTCGACTGTATTTTTTTTATGTATGTTAAATTTTTTAGTGCAATAGACAGAGCTATCACATAATAATTCATTACCACATACATCTTGTTCCCTTTTGTAATCATAAACAAAAAGAGGGTTGGTATTAGTTTGACGATCTTTGTGTGTGCGTTTGTTTGTCAATGCATTATTGTCCAATTAATGAATCGTTTTTTTTTAGTTGAATCTATCAAGTGTGTTCTTCTGTTGTTAGATCTATATTAATAAAATCTATTAAAATCTTTAGGAATCATTGACTCAAGTGAAGTCACGTGAACAATTTCTATAGGTTTGTTCGATTCAAAATTTAGTATTCTATTATATCGATACAACTGTGAAAACATAGTATCTGATATATGTATATATAAGAAACTTTATGAAACTTATATGCTTCATCTGCATTACCCATTTAGTCGATGAATTTTGAAAACATATACAAATCAAAATTGTTTTATGATCCATTCTCAAATCTTCAGTTCTATCGTAACTACTCAAATGTTGATCTAGCTCCACTTTTTTAACCGACTTCTACTTCTAGATCTCATAACTACTTTTTGAGTAATCTTTGATAACGCGTAGTTACTTGACTTTTTTTTCGTCGATCTACGTTGTATTACTTGTCGATGTAATTGAAGTCGATTTTTTTTCGTTTGTCTGCAAACACAATTATATTTAAGCCGTAATATCCAACTAGGGCTCCGAGATATGCGTTCTGGCTGTGTTTACATACGGAGCTGAGACGTGGACGCTGATGAAGAGACTGGTCCACAAGTTTAAAGTCACTGAAACTGCAATGGAACGGGCTATGCTTGAGGTTTCTCTCAATATCTTTGATTAGAAATGAGACTATCCGCGAGAGAAAGAAAGTAACCGACATAGCTCACATAATTAGCAAGTTGAAATGGCTGTGGGCTGGTCCCTATGTGTCGCAAAAGCAATGGCCGATGGAGCAGACGTGTCCTGGAGTGGAGACAGCGTCTTGACAAACAGTGTGGGATGTTCTTCAGCCGATGGCTTAACGTGCTCTCCGAGGCATAGTGAGGAGAGCCACAAGGACTGCACAAACACCTAGACGACGATAAACATCTGTATGGCCAATAAAAATGATTGTCATGTGCGGGGATCAAACCCGGAACCACCAACACAACAGCCACAGACAAGTGCAGTGACCGTTGTGCCAACGATATTGAGATAATGTTTATTAATTTAAAATTATTGTATTTTATTGATTTTTTTTTACCTGAAAGAAAGAAAGAATTTTTGCTTAAAGAATATATCTAAATCTTAATAACAAAATGCTTGTATAAAATGAACTCGATACATTTATAATAAGGATAATCTGAATTCCAGTCGTTAATAATTAAACAAAATATCGTGGTCCGTAATCGTATATCCCTTAAAATATACATTTTAACTTCACAGCTTCGCTTTCCTTGTTCAACATATAAAGTTATAATATAAAAGGAATCCATTAATTCAGTTTTACATATTAATATTTATAACCAATCCGTCGTGGACTACATGTGAATTAAAATCCAATACTTCTTCTACATGGAGAAAGATGCCTATGCCCAGCAGTGGAAAGTTACAGGCTGAATCGTATTTATAATAATTGTGTTTGCTCGCAAACGAAAAAAATAACCGACTTCAATTACATCGACAAGTAATACAACGTAGATCGACGAAAAAATAGTTAAGCAACTACGCGTTATCAAAGATTACTCAAAAAGTAGTTATCAGATCTCAATAAAATTTATATGTGACCACATGATAAACATCAGCTTTCGATTAAATTAAAAATTATCAAAATCGGTACACCCAGTAAAAAGTTATTACGGATTTTCGGGAGTTTCCCTCGATTTCTCTGGGATCTCATCATCAGATCCTGGTTTCCTTATCACGGTACCAAACTAGGGATATCCCCTTTCCAACAAAATAAGAATTTTCAAAATCGGTACATCCAGTAGAAAGTTATGCGGTATAATACAACGTAGGTCGACGAAAAAAGCGTCAAGTAAAAACGCATTATTAGATATAACTCGAAAAGTAGTTGTTAGATCTCAAATAAATTTAAATGGGACCAATTGGCACACACCACCTTTCGATTAAAATAAAATTTGTCGAAATCCCTCCATCCGGTCAAAAGTTCTGATGTAACATACATAAAAAAAAAAAAAAAAATACAGTCGAATTGAGAACCTCCTCCTTTTTTGGAAGTCGGTTAAAAATATCACAATAGACATACCTACGTAAAACAAAAATCGTCTAAAAATAGCACCCAGCTAAAGTAATTAAAATTTAACACGACGTGAAAGCTCGAACAAAAAGCGTCGTCCACAGTCCCTTTTTGATTTTAGACGGGAACGGTATTGAAAAAACATTCCGACTGTATCACATGAGCGCTTGACGGCACTTTACATTTACGTTACTAACTTCACGGGCTTTTGAACTGAACATTCATTTAAAAGTGTAATGCAGTTGTTCGATACCGTTTTCAAAGCTTTCTTTGTGCTTGCTTGTCTTGACATTTGGACCGTAGACTAGCGAATAGTTATAGATGTATTCATATTTCAGTTTTATAAAATTCTAGACTTATATCGTGATTTTATTCCTATTGATACAAAGGCTAATGTCCCATATGTCGTTAATATCCCGTATGTATTTAAGTTTATTGTTTAAAAAAAGACAAACAAATATTTTACTTAATTAGTTGGATATAATTCTATATTCTGGTAAAATGTCTAAAATAGCCTTGACACGAGACTCTCAACTTGAGAGTACTGAAGACAATTTTCGTCCCATAATATTATGGACAAGAATACTCACGTACATTAAAAAATATTTTTTAATATTTTTTTACGTTAATTATGATATTAACTGTAATTTTTAAATCACTGACTTGTAAAATTTTAGTTTATTATGAATGAGGCTTTTACGTAGCATTAAAGCATATATAATATTTTTTTCAAACATAGAAAACGAAGAAATTCGAACGTTTAATCGAACTTTTTTTAAAGTTTCAATCTGGGGGCACGGTAGTGCCCCCGCCAAGACGAGCCAAAAAAAAAAACGAAAAGCACTACCTATCTTTTCTCGAAGCGTTTCGTCGTTTTTTTGAACCCTCATAACTTGAGTTTGGATTACAACAGATAAACAAAATTCTCGTGATATGATGTCACTAGTAGACTTATTAAACATATAAAGTTTTAATTGCATAGCTCTTATACTTTAGATTTTATTGATATCTAAAAAACCGGCCGTTTCGCTACCGTCCCGTGGGCGTAAGGTGAAGCAGCCAGCAGCAATAGTCCACCTCACCAGCAGTCGTCATCTACAACATCGGCAGCCGGTAGTAACGAAACGGCCAAGCCACATATTTTGACTAAGGTGTAGAGTTTGTGAAGTTAGGGCTTGTAGAGTTAGAAGCTTGGCTCTACATGAGATCTGATAACTTTTTGACAGTGCGAGCCATATGATCTCGTCTTGGCAACATTTTACATCAAAATTTTTTTTGTGGGATATATTTGTCTTTATATGTTTGTAACTCATTCAAACACAGCTCTATTATTAAATCTACTTGTGCGTATCAGCATGTGCGTATAACGTGACACAGTTTTATTAGGAGAGTACCAAGTTAACAACTACGTATAATCAGAGGTTTTATAAATTCAACAATCAACGTACCTAGTGTTTATTATTTATCACTGTCTATAGTATGAATTAACCAATCAGTTTTATTGCACAAATAGTTTAAAAATTACATAGTAAATAAAAAACGAAAAAATACAAGATATAAAATTGCATTATATTTTATTCATTTCTGTGTCTTTGTTTAATTTCTTTATAAGCTTAAAACTAAACGTTACCTCATATTATGTATTTTTAATTTATGCATTTACTAATTGACAAATTTCTTGGTGTGTGGTTAGGGCATTAAGAATTTAGCCACTCCCTCTCTTCTCGTGGGTGTCGTAAGAGGCGACTAAGGGATAACACAGTTCCACTACCACCTTGTAACTAAAAAGACAGATGGTGGGATAACCATCCAACTCCTAGCTTTGAAATACACAGACCGAAGACGGGCAGCGTCTTTGGCGCGACAAAGCTAGTCCTGCGGTCACCCACCAGCCTGCCCAGCATGGTGACTATGGGCAAAACACATGGGTCCACTCCATTGTTGTGCGAACTTGTGGAGGCCTATGTCCAGCAGTGGACTGTATTAGGCTGAACTGATGATGATGACTGATCCTTGCAAAGTCATAATATCTTACTATGCGTTTATATTAAGTACATTAAATGGAGGAACGAATATCGTGACTAATCCTTATGACCTTCTATTTATTTTCAATAGATTTCTTTCCGTATTTATATGGATTAGGAAGCTTGTGTTGATTGATAAATATTAGTAGAACAATATCTATATTCCAGACGGGTAAAGGAAGGATAAAGAAAGGTCTGGTGATAGGCATTTAAAAGATATGGAGTGCAATCATTTAATTTTATCAAAATTTAATGAATAGTTCAAAATAACTCGTAATGTTTATAGTAGTTAATATCTAATATATAAAATTCTCGTGTCGCGGTGTTTGTAGTTAAACTTCTCCGAAACGACATGACCGATTCTCATGTAATTTTGTGTGCATATTGGGTAGGTCTGAGAATCGAACAACATCTATTTCCCCCGGATTAAGGGTGTTAATAACATATATGGCAAAACAACGTTTGCGGGGTTAGCTAGTTATTCTATACTTTTTTGTTGTTTTATTATATAAAATTGAAATTTCTAACAAAAATATTGGTCATTTGAATTATCATGAGAGTTTTTATTTTTGAGAAAAATGAAATTAAAAAAAAAAACTAATTAATTTATTTTTAACCGGAAATCTGTACTTTTAACTTACTATAGGTTAAAATCTTTAGACTAAACATAAAATATGACATTACCTTATATATGCGTATAGGGTCTTGTATATGCGTTTCGATTAGAATTGAAGACATTACACATAAACCACCGAGAATAAGAAATAAAATAAACAGTTTTGAACAATAATACACACTGCATAATCTTATATCATCTCATACCAAAAGCTATATTTCAGGGTTAAAAATCACAGTGTGTAAAAGTAATGCATAAACTATTGTTTTTATGTTCATACTTTATACGTTTTGCTCGATATGTAAATATGCATAGCTTGGACTCGTTTAAAGGACTTGATAGTAATTTTAAGAAAACAATCACACGCAGATTTTTTTTTGAGATTAACCATATTTCTTTGATAATCAAGAATTATCTAAAACACACACTCCTTTTCTATAAGGTATATAAATAATTGTGTTTGCTCGCAAACGAAAAAAAACCGACTTCAATTACATCGACGAGTAATACTACGATACTACGAATAAACGATAATAATTTTGTATTATTTTATTTACATATGACACATCAAGACACGTACAATAGACAGTTGTCGTCATACACAAAATATCTTTAAAGCTAAGCCTTATCTTAATTATTACCGTTATAGGTACATAATCATTCTATTAATATAAGTATTATTGCATTTTTTATAAATACACGTATACATAAAAATTTTAATTTTAATAATAATTTAAAAACAATTTCAAAATAATTTACAAACTTCATCAAGTGACCATATGGATAAATAATTTAAAAAAAAAAAAAAATCAAAAATAGTTTATTTAACTGTAAAGATACACATTACATGAAAAGAACAGTGAATCCCACACTAGGCAATGCCTGTGTCGTGGGATTCAAAAACTCAAATAAATAATTACCAGGCGTAGTGCGGCTTAAGAAGATAATAGGTATATTTAGAACTAACTATTGATAACTGAATTACAATACAATATATTTAATTTGCGCGTGAATTGGTAAAACATACGAGTATCTATAATGAGCCAGAACTAGAACTATATTGGTAGGAATGAGATTGACAGTTAAATTACAGAAATCTCAACCCAAAAGTTACAAGTAAAAATACTTTGCAATGTTACTAACTTGTCACTAACTTTAAACTGAATGTTGTCAGTCAGTATGTACGATATATCATGAAGTGTGTACGTTACGTGTATCGTTAGTATGTGTGTATTTGAGTGTGTTTGTGTGTGTTTGTGTGTGTGTGTGTGTGTGTGTGTGCGCGCGCGTGTGTGTGTGTGTGTGAAAAGTGAGCTCGAGCAGAAGAGTCAGAGGGATCAAAAGTCCTACGAATAGTTAGTCTCTTGGGGTCGGACGGCAAGCAAAATTACAGTCCATTTCAATTACCTAAACACGAAGTATTTCTTCCGACTTGTCGTAATCCCAGGATAACAAGAGCCTATGAACCTGAGATTTAGCTTCTTTAATAGAGCCGTGCCTCAAATCACAGAGTCCCGATAATCTATTATATATGTGCGGTAGAAGAAATCTGGCAAATCTCTTTGCAAACGCCGTGTTGACGCGAGGTTTAGACATTTTATAAATTCGCTTTTGAATCATATCATCGCGATCTAAAGATCTCAAATTCTGCATGTGGACATATGTGACAGCACGCATTAGAAAAAGCCTCCGGACACTCAGAACTTGAGCTTCCCGGAAGAGTTCAGAAGTAGGGTACCGTCGAGACCTTCGCAATGACACTTTCAAAACAGCTCTTTGCGCCCTTTCTAACAGTATTAAGTTAGACTTAGCAGAGCCACCCCACGCAAGTATACAATAGCTCAATATGGACTGACAAAGTGCTAAATACACCATTCTAAGTAGCTGAGTATCGGCGGACTCCCTCAGCAGCTTCATCGTGTATACAAGCTTACGAACCCGGCCTGCTGTCATTGAAATGTGATTTTTGAAGTTAAGCTTTTCGTCTAATATGACGCCTAGATATCTAAGTGAACATGCATTGGTTATGCATTCACATGCGCAGTCCGAGATTTCCGAGTTCCCTTGAGTTATACACGATATTCTATGAACTTTAAGCTGCTTAAAGAATCCGGGGGGCCGGGATGCAGCCGTTTTATAAAAATTAATGAATTTTGTTTTGTCGGCATTGAGAGTCAGTAAGTTGTTATTTAGCCATGTGGATATACGGCGGAGCCCTAAAACCGCCATATCCTGTGCCTGCTGCCACGAGTCACCGTGAAAAACCAAGGCTGTATCATCAGCGTAACACAATACATTACCATTCGGAAGTTCAAGCGAAAAAATATCATTCATGTACACTATGAATAGCGTAGGGCCCAGTATGCTACCCTGTGGAACGCCAAATAAAACAGGATTAGAATCGCTAATATTGTTACCAATTTTCACCCGGTGAGTTCTACCCGTCAAGTAACTAGAGAACCAATCCAGCGCGGTGCCACGTACACCCAACACTTCCATCTTCCTTAGCAATATGGGAATCGAAACCGTGTCAAATGCTTTCGCCAGGTCCAAAAAGACGCCGATACAACATCTGCCTTCGTCCAAATGTGATACGATAGTATCAATCAGATGTCCCACCGCATTCTCCGTGGATTTACCTCGGCGGAACCCAAATTGAAGATTTTCTAGAAGTCGATTACTCTCAAGGAAGTGGACAAGCCGCTTGTTGACTATTCGTTCGAGTAATTTGGAGTAAGCTCCAAGGAGAGATATGGGTCGATAGTTACTCGGCACGTTCGTGAGTCCTCCCTTATGAATCGGCACGATCGCAGCCGTCTTCCAATGCCGGGGAAACAATCCCGACTCCATACTCAGGTTAAAAAGTGCAGCAAGAGGCTCCGACACGATATCGACAATAGCCTTTAGGAGACTATTGCATACCCCATCGTGACCGGGAGCGCTACTCGAGTCCAACTTTTTGATGAGGCCTGAAACCTCAACAGCATCTGTGGGGGCGAGGAAAAATGAGCCCGAGATGGTATTACACTTAGCGGGGCCTATTTTTCCAGCCAGGATCTCCTGGGTAGCTTGTAGCTCACTCAGTATCGATTCAGCAAGCTGAGATCCCACGCTCGAGAAATAGGTATTACACTCATTCAGGGATTCGAGAACAGTGGATTTAATGTTAAGAAGGTCATCCGCTGATTTGGCTGCAGAGGCGCTGTGAGTAATACGTTTAATAGTGCCCCAAAGTTTTTTAGACTTATTCATATTTTTAACCAATTCTTCTCGATCGTGATCAGATTTGAGCTTCCTGAGGAGCGTTGTATAGAAATTCCTGTAGCGAGTGTAAACAAGTCTTTTGAAATCGTTCATGGGGTCCTTACGCGAGGCCAAATGAAGTTTATCTCTGTGTCTGCTACACCTCAAAAGCCCGGGGGTCATCCACGGCCGCAAAATGTGTTTGGAACGGCTAAGCTTTACCATTTTAGAGTTGTTACATATAGCAGTTGAGATCCTTGCTGAAAATGTTTCCACAGCATTCTCAAGGTCACGGTTGGATAAAACGAAGGACCAATCAACTAGATTTAGTTCTGACTTAACCGAGTCGTAGTCAATGACAGTTTTAGTATGACATTTCCGGACATTGTTTACGTTTTCGAGTGATATTCCTACCATTGTAACGTCGTGGTCAGTTAGGTCGGTGGAGCAGACAACCGATTCTGCCCGGCAGTGTACAGACACAAATATGTGATCAAGGCAGGTTTTATAGTGTGTAGGAATGTTAATGCAAGAGATAAGACCGTGTTCCGCCAAAGTACAAAGGTACTCCGAAGTCTGAGTATTAGCAACCGTTGTATCCATTATTAATTAATTTATGACATTATTTAATTACAAAATTAAATTATTGTGAACAAGTTAATTACTTACATATACTAAAAATATATAATGCGATATGAAATATAGATAGTATATAAATAAAAAATAAAAAAAAATTGAAAATATAATAAGGTACTATAGCATGCAACTGTTTAAATCATTAACAATTTTGTACTTGAACGTTGTTAAATAATTTATTCGAAAAAATGTCAATAAGTATTTTTAATTTGTTTCATAATTGTTTGTCAATAATCCTATTATATTTCTGGTACCGGCTATAAGCCTGGCAAATCAAATATTTTGTAGGTTACACTCTATTTTAGTTTTCCAATAATCTTTAATAGATCGTACATCTTAGGTTTATGCCATTGTGTGTATTTCCCAAGTGTCGTCGCTTGACAGCGATATATCGGCAATCAGATTGCATGTGGTTTATCGATATTTATTGACATATTAAGAGTTAAATGACAAAATACATCGAAATGTATGTATCTATTTATTTTGTTCAAATTCCTAAATTAACCGCTTTTATTTTTATATGATAAAATTGTAAAACATCTAAGATAAGGTGTTCGAATCCTGAGTTCTACAAATGGGTGTTCTGTAGGTACGAGTGTGATAGGTCACGTTACGCGTGAAACAAAAATCCTAGCCCATTTTAAAATTTGTCTTTGTTTAATTAGATGAGCTACTTTGGTAGACTCGTTCTGAATGATAGTTTTCGTGAGCGCGTAAGCTTTACTTTAATTTAATCCAAAAAATATTCTACGAGAAAAAGAACTCGTTTGCATAAGCGGTTGTTCAATTGTATGCGGCAGGTAGTATTAATATTTCACTTTGTCGACGGTTTTTAGGGCTAAAAAAAAGATATTGGACGGTTATGCAGAAGTGTACCGACGTTGCCAGAATTGCTCGTATATGAAGACAAAGTTAAATTTAAAAAAGGACTAGGTTTTTTTTTCACGCTGATCGTGATCTGTAACACCTACAGAACTCTCACTTGAAGAAACGCAATTAGGAGTCGAATACACTATATGTGAGCATAATCTAAAATAAGTAGAGCAATATCGCCAAAATTTTGGTGTTCAATTTGATTAATTTGAAAGAAGAGTTGAGGGTGAAATTTAAATAGGTGTAATCAGTAACTTAATGTTTATCATACATAACGTTGTAGACTGCGAGACAAAAAGAAACGAAATAATTATATAAATATAATAACAATAAAAATGATAAAAATTACTTGAATTGACAATTAGCATTTATCCTAATTTGCGTAAGAAAAGAAGCCTTTGCAAGATTTTGGAACATTTATAGTTTTTTATGTTTTATTTAGGATAGGTACTATTTTACCAAGGTAACCATGTACAGTATTTGGATGTGTATTATAATTAAGTTGTCAGCTGTAAGCCATCTGATTGAAAGAAATCTTACTGACTGTGCTGTGTCAGGCTAGTTTAGATAACATGTATCTATTGTATCTCCAATACTTTACAATCTTCCGTGCTAAAGAAATACCTAACGGAACATTAAATATTTCGGAAATCTTAAACACGTTTCTCGTTCGTTGAAATGAATTTGATAACAAAGAAATATGTATGTCTAGAATTATTGAAATCTTCAATACTGAGGTTAAATTCTTATGTTGCATTTACACACCCACGCATATTACGTCTGTGAGTATAACATATTAATATCATAACAAGGTTTCGTGAGCTCGACCTTGCTGATACTGTGGCGCGCTTTGTATATTCTAACGTTTACATGATTCGGCTTTGATTATGTTTTGAATATTCGTTTTGTTCTGTTTTGCGTATTCTTATATAAGCAGGCGTTTGAACGCAACATTAGTACGAGGAAATATGAGATGTTTACAGAAACTTTGATGTATTGTATAACTAGCTTTATTCATCTGAGTTTATTTGATGTAGTGCATTGAGTTGGAATAGTAGCTTATTAGTGTGATTGCTTATCGTTAAACTGTGATGGATTCAATACACCTGACAACACTACGCGTAATTTGGAACGCTAGAGCCACCTTCGTTAATTAAAAAAAAATATGAAAATAAAAATGGTTGTCTGTAAAGTCGGTTTACGGACGATAGTTTTACGTGATAACGTCATAAAGAAACAACATTACGCTTTCACGCGATCATGAAACTTTGTATATGTTGCAGTCAGAACTCTTAACCAGTCAAAAGTACTATTGACTAGCGAAATCAGTCAAAAGTACTTTTGACTGGACAAGTTGGTCAAAAGTGGTTTTGACTGAAAGTTATTGGTTATTAGTACTTTTGACTGCAAATTCGCAGTTAAAAATACTTTTAACTGACGCTCTCCGTCAAAAGTAGTTTTAACTGCAAAAAAGCGTCAGTCAAAAGCACTATTAACTCGTTAGATGTGAATAAATTTAGTCAAATGATCCTGATAAACCATAATAAATTTATGCCCGCGATCTTCTTGCGACTGCATGTCAATCTGATCGACTTGGCAGCGGCTGTTCATTTCAGTGTGCAGAATCGGTTTCTAAACCTGACCCATACTTTTCTTGCTTTTCTTCCTTTGGCATACTTCGCACATTGAGAAATATATATTAATCATTTCTTTTGTAACATTAGCGTACTTATTTGCCGTTTCATTCTTAAATCTATCGCGACCACCATGCCCTATAGAAATATGAGCAGCATCAATAATGTCGTAGATTTCCTCAGCCGGCAAAAATATTTGACAGGTTCTGTGTTTGTAACTAATTTTTTTATACCACAAACTTCAATGTGTTAAAGCGTTGTAGTCTACTGTACTATGATGGTGTTTCCTTTTCATTAAATTTCGCGTCTTCCACATCCATTGCAAACTTTTCAAATTTTTCTTTTGTCATCACATTGAAATGACTATCTTTCATATCTTCCAACGCTAAAATTCTTTGCAAAAAGCCTTCTTTCTTTTCGTAGTCACTCATTTTTGTTCTAATATCAGCAAGTTCTCCACTAATAATGAGTAATATAAAAGTTTATATGTGCGTTTGTCGTTATTTTTATCGACCACCTTTACTTTTTAACAGTTTTGACGGAATCATTTAGTCAAAAGTACTTTTAACCAGCTCCATTGGGCAAAAGTACTTTTAACTGTTATTTTAGTCAAAAGTATTATTGACTAAAGCAAACGGTCAAAAGTACTTCTGACTGATTTCGCTAGTCAATAGTGCTTTTGACTGGTTAAGAGTTTTGACTGCAACATATACATATTCTTGGAGAATTCTGCGAAGCCGCGGGTAAAAACTAGTCTTATATTTTGATTAAAACAGGAAAAGTATTTGTCAGAACTCGATTAAATTGACTGTTCACCACCTTTCGATTAAAAAAAATCATAACACACATAAGAAAAAAATAATTGTAGTTGTGTTTGCGTACAAACGAAAAAAACGTCTTCAATTACACCGTATATATCTTCTCGTCCTATATGACCTCCTCCTCATAGAAAAAGGATCATAGAAATCGGTCCACTCAGTAAAAAGTTCTGAGGTAACATACATAAAAAAAATACAGTTGAAGTCATAAGTCGATTAAAAAACACTCGTCAGATCTGGATGGTCAGAGTCATTATATCGTGGATATTTGTTTTAGATGGTATGGTGGACTTATCATAATGTAAATAAATAGAATTTTGTGTTATTTTAATATTTTTAATGTACAAACCACGAAATCTTATTCTACATTTTGTGTCTTTTATTTTATTGTTATATATCGATTATGTCTTAGAATCTATGTTTTTTATATTAATTTTAGTAACAATAATGTAACAATATGTTAGTTTCTATTAAAGTACAGTTAAAGAAAAGTTTATTAGAAGCAAACGTCGATAGAAACGTAAAGTTTATCAATGTAATGTGTATGTGATTTTAAGTAAGTGTTATTTAGAAAAGAATTTTGGTGTATTAATTTATAGCCCGTTAACGTTATGTAATTACAGTTCTTAACATTTATATATATATATATATATATATATATATATATATAGATATATATAGTTATGTTCACAGGCTTATAGTGCCCATGCTTTTGTTATTCCGATTTTTAGTTTTATTACTGATCGTTTACTTGTTACACCACTGCAGCTTACATTAAGAGAACTAATTATTCTGTCTTAGTATCCCTAATGCAGACGTGAGTCCACCGACCAAAATTATGCTAAGCTTAATTGATATCTTACATGCAAAAAGACATAGAATTATATTGCGCCTTACTTTAATTATTGTTGTCACTATTATAATTATTATTATTATCTACGTTTATATATACACTTACTTGCTATCTATAATATATGTACACTTATTATCTAGTTAACGTATATGTACACTTATGGCCTACTTGGCTTGGTTAGTTCTTAACATTTGCATAATATAATTTAGAGATAAAATCCCCTTTTTCTTTAGTTTAATATCTTGAAAGGTTATCCAATAAAATTAGTATATTTAGAGATTCATTTTCACTGTCACTATTGACCTTCATAAAACATCTTTTGTCCATCATAAATTTAATTATTACTTAATATCCTTTTACTGAAGAGAGATTGTGATCATAATAAAATAATTGTAATTAAATTTTCGTCATAGTTAGGTTTACCATTTACTCGTATTACTAGATAATATTTTATAAAAAAAATTAACTGCGTCAATTCTGTAAAAAAATTTCTGTGTAAATCATTATTATGCTATACATATATATATACAGTTTTTGTTAATTAATCAATTTTTTTGTCTGTCCGTTTGTACGATCGAACGAGACTTGAATTAATGAAACTTTGTATAAATATAGCTTGGAAGCATGTATACCTGATTATAACGTTGACTAAAATAAACAAAGTTTAAGAAAAAGAAAATTTTTTTTTGCTTTACGATGATATTTAGGAAAATTACTGAGAATTAAATTTTCAAGCGCGTGAGAATATTTACTTTGGTTTGGATTTTAAGCTCACGAATTTGCTTCTAATTTTTATTTACTCGTATTTTGCACTAAAATACTTACTTTTTGTTTGACGGGTACAATGGCGGAAATATGATCATGAAAGGTGAGTTACTCACCAAAAACTATCTTTAAACCTTTCGCACCTTGTAATTTGTGCCTTCATAAGATCGCCTTTCGTTTTCGAATTTGGACATGGTTGTACGTTTGTTAAGATTGAATAACGTTTTATTAATTTCTGAGCAATCACAAATAACATCGGTGACAAGTTGTAATACTTAAGAATCTTTCTTGTTATAGGAATATTTACAAATAACTAAAAATCATTAGTGAAAGAAATATTGGTAAAGCTTTAGATTAGGTAAAACCGAATTTCGGGACCGTGGGGGGAAGGGGGGGAGAGGGTGGGGAACGCTACCCCTGGTACCACTGTCACACCTCAGAACCCCATGGTTATGGAGATATCCATGGTTAAAGTTTTGAGGTTAGAAGAAGAATTTCGAAAGTTAGAGGAACGCTTGGCGCCGGCGCTGCGGGAAGTGCAGCCCTTCCGCCCTTGCGTGCGAAAGCACGCTCACTCATGCTCCGTTCCGCAGCGGAGGCTTTCGCACGGCGGGCGAGGGCTGCCCTTCCCTCCGCGCCTCCGCGGTACAAAAAAAACACTCTAGGGGTAGGACAGACCAAGACCACGTGGACAGTGGGGTGCTCCGATTCGGTTTTGGGTATTTTTCGAATTTCTAAACCTATATTCTAGCACGCAATGTTACTAATTTTATTAGAATATTATGTCTGACGCGTTATTTTGTTTAAAAGTGTCGATTTGTCACACAATGCAAACAGTACGAGCTCAAAGGTATTATAATAGCTTTAAATTCTTCTTCTAACCTCAAAACTTTAACCATGGATATCTCCGTAACCGTGGGGTTTTGAGGTGTGACAGTGTTACCTTGTATAGATTCCCCTACACCCTCCACCCTCCACACCCAAAAACCCCATAATTCGGTTTTTCTAATTCGGTTTTACCTAGTCTAGATCTTAGCTGAAATATATATATATTATAATATTTATTTTATATAAAATATTTTTTATATTCTGAAGGTAGGATCAATTGCGTGTTGTTAATCATTATAAAAGTGCATTAGTAAGGAAATAATTATAAGAAAATATGGTTTAAATTCATATTAGCCAATACGTACATTCATATAGAGTACAGTTGCTTAAGATCGTGGCGTTAGTGTGATAGTACTTATCTAATAACCACAGCCTATTCATCTAAAATGTAACCTTACTCACTTGTCTGATTACCATGAAAGATTACTTCGTTCTTCAAACACCTTGTCACTTTGTGTGCCTTTTCATCGGTCTAGGTTTTCTTTTGAATCCGTTTATTGTGACAGTTGTTCATTTTTGGAACAATTTACCTATGTCTATTTGAAACCTTTTTATCAAGTGATTCTTTGAAACGATAAGTAAAATAAACATTTCTTAGTATTCCTCAAAAGTAAAAAAAAAAAAACGTTTACATTCATTTTATATTTAAATGTATTTTCTCTGTATTTATTTACTTCATGTATGTTTAATACAATATATGTTATCTATTAATTAATTGTATTTTACAATATAATATAATACTATTTGTTTTTAATCAGTAGTCCAAAAATAAATCTTATGCTTCTAATATCGAAAAATGAATTGTCATGCAAACTTTCAATCTTTATTAAACCTTAGAGGTATAGTTTTTCAAGGCTTTTCTTAGTAAACGTCTATTAACTAAAAACTTAGGGTGTTTGTAGCACAAAAATGAAGGAATTTCATACAAACTTGCGTATGGCCTAAGACCACTTTAATTCGGTCTTGTCACAAAATCCGTTCATAAGGGATGTCTACTAACTATAAACTATCCCTGTGTCCAATTTCAAATTTTAGCACAAAATATTGGCAACTTTTACAAAATATTTTGAGAGCCCTAATAAGACCTTCTTCATACGGCCCTGTCACAAAATTAATTTTCACAAGACGTTTGTTAAGTATTAACTATTTTCCTGCCAAATTACAAGCTTGTAGCATGGTAAAGGACTTTCATACAAACTTGTAAGTGCCCTTAGACCCCTTTAATCCTGCATTTCAAAAAATCCATTTTTAGCGGACGTCTACTAGCTATAAACTACTTCCTTTCAAAATTTCTTCCGTATGCCTCCAGCAGCTTTTGAGATTTCGTAATGAGTCAATGGCCTAACGATTTTATATATAAAATAAGATAGAAGGTATTAGTATTAGTTAACAATAAACCCACTATATGAACATAAACTAAAGGGTGCGATGAAGTATTAAATGAATAAGTAATAATATACAAATATTAGGTTTAATAGTTATGTTTTTACTAACAACTAACCAAATTAGGTGTACTTGGCTACTACTGTTGATATTTAGTGAAAATAATTGGTATTTCGTCGTTTGTGGGTAAAAGTAGTCAATTATATACATATGTTTTATTAGAAGTAACTCAAAAAGTACTAGTCAAATCCCGCTAAAATATAAATAAGGCCACACGATAAGCATCAACTTTCGATTAAAATAAAAACCGGCCAAGTGCGAGTCGGACTCGCGCACCGAGGTTTTCGTATAAACAAAATTATTAAAAATATTTTTATTATATGATGTAACTTAGAATTTATGCTTTTCGCTATTTTCCCTTTATTTGTGTTATAAGAAGTTGCTTTACACCAAATTTCAATATTCTGAGTTCACGGGAAGTACCCTGTAGGTTCCCTTCTAGGTTTGATTCCTTTGCGAGTTCGAAAATTTGCAGCATAAACGGTTGTATCTTTCGGTTGCGTTAGCTTAGAACTTTGATTTTTTACAGTCCCAAGGAACAGTAGACCTGAGTATTTGATATGATTGAAAAAATTGAGGTATCAAGCAGATACGGACAAAGTGATCCTATAAGGGTTCCGTTTTTTCCTTTTGGGTTACGGAATCCTAAAAGAATAATCAAAATCAGTGCACCCAGTAAAATGTTATAGAGGAACACCCATAACAAAAAAAAAAACTGGCCAGTTGAGAAGCTCCGTCCTTTTTGAAGTCGGTTTTTTTGTAGTGATTTAATATTTGAGTGAAATCGATTCTAAAGAAGAATAAAAATCGTTTGTTAATTTCTTTTTACTTTTACGAAAGTGTTTTAGACACATTAAAAGAGTGTAATGTCCTATAGGAGATTATATACAGGTTTACTACAGTTGCCCTTAAAAACTTATGTAGTGTGTGTTATTTATTATTCCATTAATGAAAGTCTGGCACAACCTATTTAATTATTAGTCAACGCTATGATTAACACAGCACTGCTGTGTACTTCTAGTGATGTCCTGTTCGTATTATCGTATATATGTATGTATCACACAATAGTAATGTTTCTGAGTAAAATACTGATCCAAAATCAAAATAAAAAATAACCTTATTCAAATAAGCTTCAAAAGCACCTTCGAATCGTCATATTACCAATGAAAATTTTAATTATCGTTAAAAGTGAAGTTGCCAACGATTCTGAATGTAGATCTTGCAAAGAAGAATCGGCAGGAAACTCTGCAATTACTCTTTTGAAAATAATAAGTATATAAACTGTGTTTCAATAAAAAATTGGTAATGTTTTGCATGATATACAGCGTCACTAAATCCACACATCTTTATCATTTATTTCACAATATTTATTTCTTACCTTAACCTCTTTTATTATAAGAATAATTGGTTTACATACCAGCAGTTAAATAGTAATTTTTAGTAAATATAAAACCAGAGGCGGCTCATCCTAAAGAGCGCCGGTGATGGTGCAGTGCACTCTCACGAAAATTACATTGCTAATATTAAATCTATATTTCTTTATAATACATACTATCCTACTATCATTACATTCTTTTTATTCTATTATGCCTATACAATAGTTGTAACGTGTGGAGCGCTAGCGATTGCGCTACTATGAAACGAAATTCAGTACGGGTTTCGGTCGCACCGGTCTATATACATATATACGAGTATATATATATATGTATACGGTCGAATTGAGAAACCTCCTCCTTTTTTAAAGTCGGTTAAAAAAGTAAACTCTTTAGCCTTATAAAGTCAAAATTTATTGAGTGAAAATCTAATCAAACTAATTACAAAACAGTTTTGAAGTTAAATAATAAACTAATACGTTATATATTATTTAAATAACAGGTGGTACAACACAGTACTGTTTCCTAATAATTAGTTAAATAAGGCTGATATTAGGTAAATATTAATTATGTATATTGATAATGAACCAGGATATCGTAGAAGTTAATGTACTATGTATATGTAGTAGCGGGCAGGTGAACATAAAGGCAAAACTAAAGTATAGTATCGCAGAGTTACTTTAAGATATATATTTGTCAGGGCAGTTAAGTGTAAACAGATTATATTGTATTTACGTCCTAGAGGTTGAGTAGGTGGATTTCAGATGTGTACCGAAGCTGGCATTTGAAGCACGTCCAGTCTCAGGGGACAATGGATAAAAGCTTACGCAATGGCATAACTCCCGAGTGATATTTGCTTTTATACGCTTCTCTCACGACAGACTGCAGTTAAATAGGTAACTATAATATCTTCGCAGAAAATAATCGTGATTAAACGCTGTTAAGGTTTTCATAGTAAAAAATTCGATAACATAAATAAAGTACCTTGTGATATTGTGTTTATAAGTATAAAAAATTCTTAGTATTTTTAATTACCGGTACGTTAAGTAAATATGTTACGTGTGCTTACTTTGATCGTAACATCATAACGTAATTTACCAGTAAATCGTTTTACAAAAATAAATTTAATTTTTTAATTGTAATAAAGTTATTCGTTAGTACATGTTTCATACATGTATTTATATTTGCTCGCTATAATTAATATCATAATGACAAAGACAATCGTGATTATCCACGCCACGTTGAGTACTCCATGTTTAATTACGCGACTTTAATGATTTTTGTCGTCAAAGTAATTTTCATACAATTAGCGATGAATACCAGTTTATATTCTGAGAACGTGTTAACGTTAGTCGTCCGTTTGGCTCATATTTTATTCGATCTCATTCACTATTTACAGCCTGAGCAGACAGCCTCGATTTTAATTTTTATTTTACGGCTACAGCCGCTATTTCTATATGACATTTGAGTAGAAGCAAATAATAATAATTAATGTGTATGTTTGTATGAATAATAATAAAGAAATTGAAAAGAAATTTGATTTTGTTCTATTGTTGATTACCATTCGAAACCGTTCGTACCGAAATATTTCATACTTTTATTGTAAAAATAATTTCTTATTCGTTAACGTGTAAACGATACATTTATCATAACATTACTTACGTTACTACTACGTAGTAAAAATAAGTAGCTTTTATAATCATCCAATTAAATATACGTTAAAGTTTAGCCACGTTCGATTATTGATTGGCATAGCCTTCTTTCTATATGTAGAAGAAGGGTCAAATCTAAGTCTACCAAGCTGCTCCACTACGGGTTGGCGGATACATTCCCTACTGTGATTAACGATTGCTATTAGGTGTTATTATCGGCATTAAAGAATGTAGTCACCCCCTCTAGTGTAAAGACACGGGTGTCGTAAGAGGCGACTAAGGGATAACAAAGTTCCACTACCACCTTGGAACTTATAAAGTCGACCGATGACGGGATAACCATCCAACTATTGGCTTTGAAATACACAGGCCGAAGAAGGGCAGCAGCGTCTTTGGTGCGACAAAGTCAGCCCTGCGGTCAGCAACCCGCCTGCCCAGCGTGGTGACTATGGGCAACACACATGAGTTCACGCCATTTTTGGCGCGAAGTTGTGGAGGCGTATGTCAGCAGTGGACTACAAGAGGCTGAAATGATGCTGATAATGATGATCAGGTGTTTATGATAACAACCGGGACTGACAGTAAACCAAAACGAATAGTGAATTCAAGATCAATTGGTATAATAATGTTGTTGGAGGATGTAGTGGGGGTGGGGCATATATGATAACTAGCAAATAAGTGTAAATATAGACATAGATAAGAAAAATAATAATGTTTAGAAATTAAAAAGGAATTATGTGTATACTTCGACATAAACAGTATTTAGTAAGGAAAAAAAAACCGTCAGCGTCGGACCACGTCCTAGTATTACTAGGCAGTCACAGGACTATCGATCTGTAGTAATAAAGCAAAATCGCCTGTGGTATTATTATAATGCATGCATGATTAACAAAAGGCACGGGCATTATGAGCCCGTGCATCAAAATTTTTAAATAAAAAAAAATAGTAATTTTGTTGATATAAAAATAACAATTACCGAGAAAACACACAAGGTTCAGGAATTTTAAAACTATCATATATTATTGTATGTGTGTTAATTTTAAAAGTTGTGGGCACGGCTATCGCTTAAATTAAATATTTGTTCTTTATATGTTATTTATATGTGTTTTTTTCGGTCTGAGAATTTTTCCTTGTCAGTATCATAATGTCGTTATTAATTATCAGCCAAAGGGCAGTCGAGAAGTATGGATAATTAAGGTCTAATTATTCTACTGTATAGGAGAAGTCTCGACCATTTTGTGACCCGGCGAAATTCGAATTATATCGATTTTTTTTTAAATTTTCATTTTGTGCGGTTATGGTTATGGGCGTACATAGATTCCAGTAGTTTATTTTTATTTATACAGATATCTAATACCTTTAAACGAGCAATTCTTGTATATTATATACTCGGAGGCGATGAATCGATCGAGCTAGGCTTCGTTTTTAGAAAATGTTTTCTGTCCGAGTTCTCAGGCAATGCAAAACTGCTACAATATTATTGGAATACGAACGTAAATTTTGCCATTGTTTATTAAGATATAATAGCTCAGGTAGGAAATCGGCTGGACCCGACACGAGAAAACCCCGGCTCAAACCCAGAGATCGATTACTTTTTTTTTTTCTAATTGCACTCGTGATTTTTTATTTAAATAACTAGTTCATATTTTTTATTATTATGTCGGTAAGATTGAAAAATATTATTCGTGTTTTATCAATATGTAATTTGTATTTTAAATATGATTTCTAAAAACCACGATTTACAAAAAAAAAGGAAACCGAGCTAAGCTCGGTCATCCAGGTACTAGTTTATAATTTAACACAATACTAATCACATGTTTCTATTATATACAAAATCTTACACATATGTATATTGTACTACACATACGAAATACTTTATACATACGTTATTTTTGCTGATCCTGACATACGTTCACTTTCAAATCCTTGTGGGATTTTCTACGCGAAATCCTGACGAATAGCTGCTTTGTTCTCGGAAGATTTCAATTGTAACTTTATGTTAACCCATTTGATAGGCATCTCACACATCACCCATGATACATATGTGTCATGTGTGTATGTGTGTATGTGTTGAGTATATATACTCAATATAAGAACTTACTATAATTTAGCTACTTTTAATAGGTCCAAGGAGGTATAATAAGTCCACGTATTTTCTGGTAAAAAGTTGCAGTAAAATCTTTTTGGTTGTATTGTTTGTAACAGGCTGTTATAATATACCACGAAAAAGTAACATTTTAAAAATGAAATTAAAAAGTAAAAAACAGTTTCTCGCCACATTCATTCGCTCGCCTATTCGTTTGTCTGTCCACCAAAATGGGCGAATCCAACGAATAAATTCGGTACATTTTAAAGTTTTAATTTAAAAAGGGAAAAAATGCGACTCCAGACGTGAAAAAATTTGTGACGTTTATGGACCTCATGCAGTTTCAGTAAGAGTAGCATAAAATTGGTTTAAGTGTTTTCAATCAGAAAATTTTGTTGTCAAATATACATTTCACTCTGGTTACCTAGTTACGGATAAACGCGACGACATTTTTGGATAATATAATCCCACCAAAAACATTTTCATGTAAAATGTTGCCAAGACGAGATCATATGACTCGCACTGTCAAAAAATTATCAGATCTCATGTAGAGCCAAGCTTCTAACTCTACACGCCCCAACTCTACAAGCCCTAACTTCACAAACTGTACACCTTAGTCAAAATATGTGGCTTAGCCGTTTCGTTACTACCGGCCGATGTTTTAGATGACAACTGCTGGCGAGGTGGACTACTGCTGCTGGCGATACTGCCCCCTGCCTCTTCATTTTGGCCCCGTCGCGGGACAGCATGGCTGGTAAGTTGGTAACGGCCAAGCCACATATTTTGACTAAGGTGTAGAGTTTGTGAAGTTAGGGCTTGTAGAGTTGGGGCGTGTAGAGTTAGAAGCTTGGCTCTACATGAAATCTGATAATTTTTTGACAGTGCGAGCCATATGATCTCGTCTTGGCAACATTTTACATGAAAATGTTTTTGGTGGGATTTCACTTCTTTTTGTAAGTTGCTTATGACAATATTATAGCTGCATTTTACCTCCGACACATTTTATACCATAAATATCATCCAATTTTCACCATATTCGGTTTAAGCACGCTGTTTTTGATTTTATGTTGAACTGATATGCAAACGGTGATCTCCGCCAAAACTCAAATACCAAAATTACAAAATGTAAATTTTCGACATAAACTAATTACCGATTTTTATTTTTTATGTATTTTATTATTATTATTTATAACAAGGAGTAACAAGGAGTCCCTATATCAATGTTCAGACCTCTAGCATCAAAATTTGCGGAAGTCTCATACAAACTTCCATCCCCTAGTTTAAGGGGTTGGGGGGTAAAAGTTCCAAGTTTTAGAATTTTTTTGTTGTTTGTGTACTAATACTAGCTTACGTACCAAATTTCAGCTTTCTGAGACTTCAGGAAGTACTCTAAGAATTTTGATGATCATCAGTGAGTGACGAAATCGGGGTTTTTTAGATATCAATAAAATCTAAAGTATAAGAGCTACGCAATTGAAACTTTATACGTTTAATAAGTTCATTATTGAAATCATATCCCCAGAATTTTGTTTATCTGGTATAATCCAAACCCAAGTTATGAGGGTTCAAAAAAACGACGAAGCACTTCGAGAAAAGATAGGTAGTGCTTTCCGTTGTTTTTTTTTTTTTGGCCTCTGGGTTTCGTTTTTTTTTTGGCTCGTCTTGGCGGGGGCACTACCGTGCCCCCAGATTGTGTTTGAAACGAAGAAAAACAGACTTCAATTATATCGACAAGTAATACAACGTAGGTAGACGAAAAAATAGTCAAGTAAATACGCATTATCAAAGATTACTCCAAAAGTTGTAATCAGATCTCGATGAAATTTAAATGTGACCACATGATAAATATCGGCTTTCGATTAAATTAAAAATCATCAAATTCGGTACACCCAATAAAAAGTTATGCGGATTTTCAAGAGTTTCCCTCGATTTCTCTAGGATCCCATCATCAGATCCTGGTTTCCTTATCATCGTACCAAAATAGGGATATCTCCTTTCCAACAAAAAAAGAATTATCAAAATCGGTTCATAAACGAAGGAGTTATTCCCGAACATACATTAAATATATATACGGTCGAATTGAGTAACCTTCTCAGTGGAGCTAGATCAACATTTGAGTAGTTACGATAGAGCTGAAGATTTGAGAATGGATCACAAAACAGTTTTGATTTGTATATATGTTTTCAAAATTCATCGACTAAATGGGTAATGCAGATGAAGCATATAAGTTTCATAAAGTTTTTTATATATACATATATCAGATACTATGTTTTCACAGTTGTATCGATATAATAGAACACTAAATTTTGAATCGAACAAACCTATAGAAATTGTTCACGTGACTTCACGTGAGTCAATGATTCCTAAAGATTTTGATAGATTTTATTAATATAGATCTAACAACACAAGAACACACTTGATAGATTCAACAAAAAAAAAAAACGAATTATTAATTGGACAATAATGCATTGACAAACAAACGCACACACAAAGATCGTCAAACTAATACCAACCCTCTTTTTGTTGATGATTACAAAAGGGAACAAGATGTATGTGTTATATGAATTATTGTGTGATAGCTCTGTCTATTGCTCTGAAAAATTTGACGTTGACAGAGGTGATGACACGATAAGTGCATGATCGAAACAATTGTGATTCCAACGGTCGCATAATTGCTTTGGACTTTTACGGATAACCATGCAACGTTCAAATTGAATTATAACTTTAACGTTGCTGATATTTTTTTAAACATTATTTATTAGTAAGTTTTCTACTAGAATCCGATGCATTCCGAAACTCCGTTAGCACCACATTAACTGTAGCAATGTTGTTATTTTACCAGCTATCATTCAAAATTCTAGTTTTTTAAAATAAATTTTATTTTGTTTTTCATAATATGGGTTTTTAGCCATATCATACGTTTGTAAAAATTCTCGAACATATATGCGTGAGACTGATTGATGGATAGATGTGATATAGAGTGAATACACTTTGATATTTCGTTTAAAATTGAAATCTCTTTTTTACCTGTAAAAACAAAAGCGTATTTGACTTATATATTTGGTTTTTATAGTAGATAGTAAAATAAGTGTAATTTGGTACTATGCTGAGGGTAGGAAACGAAGCATTGACGAAGTACGAGAAGCCTTTTGAAGCATTTAATATTTAAACGAAATTAGGCACAATGATTTCAAATTCTGTTTCATTGTTTGTTTCATTCCAATTAAATAATAAATAATAAACAAATAGAAATATTATTTTAAACGTAATAAAATATTCTCTTCGATCAGATTTGAATTGACTTTTAAAAAAATCCTTCCCACACAACTTCCGCCTACTCTAAATTCTTCACTGTTAAAGCTGTCCTCCTGTGAAACTCTCTTCCACTTCCAATAAGACAAGCTCAATCACAAGCTTGCTTTCAGGGTTGTCTTAAACAACACTAATTGACACAAAATACACCATATTTTTCATAGCCATTATATATATAAGTGCAATAAAGAATATAATATGTATATGTGTAGTGTATGTAAGTATGTGTGTATGTATTTTATATGTCTGTATACATATATGTTGGGAACTGCCTAACTGTTGCTATTATATCGTGTCCTATGCCAAAACGTTGTCTGGAAGAATTGGCTCTTTTAATGATAAGATCGCCATTACCGTGTTTTTTTATACTGTGGTGTTACAATAAAGAATATTATTTATATTATTTGTTTTGTTGTAAGTTTTAAACTCTCGGCTTATCTGCCGGATAATATGGGTGTTCACGGGCCGAAGCCATCCAATCAAGTGTACATCCTTATAATATTGTGATCTTTCTAATTTATTAGTTCATTGAAAAAAAAAAGCCTTATAATTCTGCAAGTGTTTAATAAAGCATTGTATGTATATATGTTTTATTAAATATCCTTAATTAAATAAAGTATAACTCCTTATTTTATTTCTACCCTTCAGATTTAAAAATATGCAGCAAAAATTCTTCCGGTACATTATGTTTTGCATACAAATAATAACTTGTTTTTATAAATTTCAATTGATTTCAAAACTTTAGAGTTCTCTTATAAATATTTTATTCCATTCCAGCTTCGTTAGATAGGAATTTCCAAAATATTTAAAACGCTCATTTATATATCGCTCATTTCATGCTAATTCTAAACTTAAGGTCAGTGTCCCCAAAAGCATAGAAGTGAGTCAAAAGAAATAAAGACAAGCTTCAATACAGTTCTATTCTTCTAGCTAAACATACGATAGGATACCATTATTACCTTTATTTCAGCAAAGTGTCTCAGCGATTGGTAGTTCTGATCGTCTATCATGTTAAATTTATGATTCAAATTAAAGTCTTTTGATCAATTCGTATTGTGTTTCAATTAAAAATTAATTTACATAAAAAAAATCAATTAGTAATTTTAATCGCGTCCACCCATTAGTGTCCATTAAAATTTTCATCAGTGTCTTTTAGTCTTGTAATTGTAATAGACAATGGTTTTAATTCGACTCGTAAACGATTAATTGCCATTTGCAATATTGTTATCGTCATTCGAAGAAATACTTTCATATTTTTCGCGTCAAATTAAGCGTCATTTTGGTGACATAATACGAATTCTCTTCTAAAGTAAGACAAAAATAGGCATATGACGTAAATCATTTTCGAATTTCACCTAAAAGACGTAACGGCAAAGCGACAGTTGAAATATTTGTTGTGATGGACAAAATATAAATAGGTAACCATCCTTAAGTATGTTATTCATACGAGTATAATGACTATATTCACAAAGTAGGAAACTATCATGTTTTTCATGTAATCGAAAGTTGTTTTTGTCTGCAGAGATTTTATGTACATTACATATACATTTACTTTAGACATATAACCTTGATTCTATTTTGTGAGCGAGACTCGGATATGGACTTTATTGTGTCAATTATTTCTTTTTTGTTGGCTGTTATTAGCGGAAACTAGGAATCTTATTTTGTATATAAAATTCTTGTGTCACAATGTTAGTTACCATAATCCCCCGAAAAGGCAGTACCAATTTTTATGAAATTTTATGTGCATATCGGGTAGGTCTGAGAATCGGCCAACATCTATTTTTCATACCCCTCAGTCATAAGGGGGTTAATAACATACATGGTACAACAATGTTTGCGCGGTCAGCTAGCTTTGTATATAAAATTCACATTCACAATGTTAGTTACCATACTCCTCCGAAACAGGTAGACCGATTTTTATAAAATTTTGTGCACATATCGGGTAGGTCTGAGAATCGGCCAACGTCTATTTTTCATACCCCTACGCTATAAGAGGGGGATTAAAGGAGTCAATAACATATATGGTAAAACAACATTTGCAGCGTCAGCTAGTCTTATCTAAAAATTGAGATTTGTGTCAACTTTTAGTAATAATTTAATAAATTTTAATTCATTTAGTAGCAGAATTAAATTACTACTATTAAAACACGCGTCTAAAATATTTTATTTAAAGCATATTATATTTCTATACATATATATATATATATATATATATATATGTACGTATAAATGCTCGTCTGAACGAAAGAAACGTATGATAATAAACGTAAAAAATAGCTTGTGTAAAGCACTAGTGGGTTTGTAAATTAAATAGCCAAAGCGGTTATCACAATCTCTCTATATTTTTGAACAGCGTGACGTTGTTAACAACTCGAATAATAATGAATGCTTAAAATGATTGTCTACCCTTTTTATACAATTTTACCGATGTGTCAAATCAGAGCTAATTATTGGTTTATTTATAATATTAAACGAACGTATGTATAAATAAGAATATTAAATATTGATTTAAGAAATTATTACATCTACATACTAAGTTATATCATAATAATTAACATTAACTTACGTCATAACCGTTGGGCGACTATTGAATACTTGATAATACTTGTGATTTTTACAAATCGGTATTAGAATGTTGAATTAAAGAGGAACGAATTCATATCCTAGTAAGAATATAAACCTAATATAACAATACGATAGTTATATTGGGATTGACCTTAGTAGGACCTTAATATTGATTTTTTAGTCCAGCGTGAATCTAGTGGAAAGGGGATTAAGGAAGCTAAGTAAAGTATTTGAAATCACTTTACATAGTTGATATAACGGATGTGGATATGGGACGCAACTAAGGGACGCGTTCATGTAACTACTGAGTGCAGCTGAATAGAGACGTAATGTTGTGTGATGCTTCTACCTTCTGCAGAGTGAGTTTTTGTAGTACATCATACTTGCACTATCGCCATTTAGATTAGACGGAAATAGTTAAAAAGTTTAGTAGCTTTAGTCTCACTCGCATCTTAGCTATTTAGTTAAGAACTGAAAATTACAATTTTCGACGTAAATATTGTCGACAAAAATATTGTCAATATTCAAGTTCACAGACTAAGATAAAATCAATGCAGATTTAAGGAGAAAATATGTTAAACAGAAATTTGACCTATGTGTCTGCATAGCTTTGTTTTTATAGCACTGTTAGTAAAAGTATAATTTTAATTTATTAAATTATTTGGTAAGAGGTAAGAGAAAAAAAAATGCTAATGTTCAAACCAATAGCAGTATACATTGTACTAAATGTCTAAAGGCAAGACAAAGATTCTCTTTGTAGTATGCTTCGTTGTTAGCGCCTCATATTCTATGCGATCTTCGTCATTCAAAACCAGAGCAGGTAATTTAGTTTTAGAGCACCTGCAGTTACTGCACGGTTTTCAGGTGAGACACACACACATTACCTTGTTTTCATTTTTTATAAACATTTTTCATTTAAATTTGACTACTTTTTAGATTTTGATCACAACCTTGTAAAAATAACTTGATACTCATTTTTCTAAACATACGCTTTCAATCATAGGCTAAAACTTATGAGACACAGTGCTACATTGGCGTGAGGATTATTATATTGTTCACTAGCTGACCCGGCCAACGTTGTTTTGCCATATATGTTATTAGCCTCCTTAATCCCCCCCCCTTTATAATTTAGGGGTATGAAAAATAGATAATGGCCGATTCTCAGACCTACCCGATATGCACATAAAATTTTATAAAAATTGGTCCAGCCGTTTCGGAGGAGTATGGCAACTAACATTGTGACACGAGAATTTTATATATAAGATGAGAGATAACAGTAACTAAATTTCCTCTTACAGTAGTTATTTCAAGTAAGGTCGGCGCTTCTGTAGAAACCGTGTGTTTGCTCGTAAATGAAAAAAAAAAACGGCTTTAATATACATCAACAAGTAATACAACGGATTACGGATATTTAGGGATGACTCAAAAAGTGATCATTCAATCTCGATCACATTTAAATGAAACCTCATGACAAGCACCAGCTTGCGATTGAAAAAAAGAGTCATTTTATTCGATAGTTGCTGGAAAAAGTTATAAAGTAACACACATGAAAAAATACAGTTGAAATGAGAACCTTATCCTTTTTTAAGTCGGTTAAAAAACGGAGAATTGTTAAACTTCTTATGTTGTGTAAATGTTATAAAATTTTCGTGGTTTGGATGTTATATACATTATCAGTATATTTAAATATGTTTAATTTTTAAATGAACTACGAAACAATTTTTTTCTAATAATAAATAGTTTTCCAAAAACTTCTAATATGGCATTTTACTTCTAAAGGCTTAAGGCCTTGCTAATCTTGCCGTGCTATTTGCCAATCAATATAGGTATACATTTTCTCTACAAATTAAACTTCAGTTATTTTACCACAATGAAAAAAATATATCTATTCTAAAGAAATAATTTACAAAATGCTCTACTTTTCTTGTTGTCGTCGTCTTCATATCTGACTTTGGATAAGGAAATTTTTTTTTGTTATTAGAAAGATTTTCTAGATTACACTATAATAGTTTATGACAGTTATGTTCAGATCTAGTAAGTTAATCGTTTTAATAACATTAAAACAATTATAAATATTTATAATTAACATTTAAAAATGTCAATTTATTTTCTTTCGTTCATTTTCTATTGCCAAATGTAGCGTGTAACCAGAAGGCATAATGTGTTTTTTTTTTTAATTACTTCCATTATGATGATTTTTCACGGTATAATTTTCAAGGATTTTTTAAGTACTACGTTTTAATATAACCAAACAGTAGTGGTTTGGAAATTTTGTATTTCCATAAATGCTCACCCAAAGCAATGTTGTGTTTTTGTTTTAAACAAAAAGCTTATGTAAATGTATATTTATTTTGCTTCTCCATCCTAAAAAGCTTTTTAGAATTTGGAATAAGGTAAGCCTTACCTTTATGAATAAATGAAATAATCACCGGGGAAGAAATTTTATTCAAGTCGGGAAAAATATTTATACTAATATTATATCTGTCCTGAATGAAAGCTGAGCGTACGACCATCGGTGCTAAGGCAACTTCTATTATTCTTCTGTACCACGCTGCTTTGTCTGCGTTGGTATTTTTCAAGTTAATGGAGAAGACTCGACGAATTCCAACCACCGGAGCAGGTTGGGTTCGAAATGGCTACAGCACCGCAGACTACCTCCATACTGTTCGGCAGATTATACAAAATACTGAAGAGTAAAATTAGCCGCTGTGTATGGCATTTGTGGACTAAGAGAAAGCCTTTGAATCTGTCGAGACCAGTGCTGTCCTATATTCTCTATATATTGAATTACTGAGATGTATGTATCACGTGGCGACAATGAATGTCTATATCCAAGACCAGTAAGTTCGCGCCATTTTTGGCGCAAACTTAGGGAGGCCTTTGTCCAGCAGTGGACTGTGATAGGCTGAAGTGAAGTGATGATACAAGACCAGTGAAAGAAACCCGTACTTCTTCAGCATGGGGTAAGACAGGAAGATATAATATAACTGAAAATTCTAAACATTTTTTAATATCATATCAAAATTGGGCGCGCCACGGTTCACTTAAATCGAATGTAAAATCATCATTTCAAAAATTTCGATCTAACGGGTACATCGTTCCATAGCTTAATTGGCTAGAGCACCGACACGGTCAGTCGGAGATGCAGGTTCGATCCCCGTTGGAACGGTCGATTTTTGATATGATATTAAAAAATGTTAATGTTTTTGACGACGACGATGACGAGGCATCAGCATCAACGGTGACCACATCTCGCACCTTCGTTTCGTCGACGATATCGTCATCTTTGCGGATACGTTGAATGAGCTAGGCTAAATGCTGGGCGGCCCAAACGAGTCCTCCCATCGAGTTGGTCTCGATATGAATAACAAAATGAAAGTTATGTTTAGTAACTAACTCATATCGAGTCTGGTATCAGTCGATGGTACCCTTCTCAAAGTTGTTCAGGATTATGTCTACATAGGCCACACTATTCAACTAGCCCGAAACAATTTCAAGAAAGAAGCTGATATGAGGATTCAGTTGGGCTGAGCGGCGTTTGGCAGGCTTAGCCGAGTCTTTACTTCAATGATTGCGCAATTTTTAAAAAGAAAAAACTTCGAGCAAGGCTACCTGTTTTGACATATGGTAATAACACTGATGAGGGGACTAGTCCACAAGCTTAAAGTTGCTCAACATGCAATGGAACGCTATGCTTGAGGTCTCTCTCGAAGATGATCGTGTGTAGGCAAACGCAGTGTGTCCAAAAACGATTCATTATTATACAAATTAGCCGTCTGAAGGACGATTATGTACGCCATAAAATGGACGAACTGTACGATAAGCTTGATGGATAGAACCATTTTTTTTTGCAAGCTTTGCCCTGATGTAAGTCTATACAAAATGAAATGTCAAATCAAACTTAGCAAAAAACAATTATCAGCTGTTAAAATTAAGTGGTTGTCAAATAAAGCAGTGTCGCCAACTGAAAGTTATGTACCTCTAAAAAACACCCATAACAAATATGAGTAAATTGCTTTAGGTAGTTATATTATATCAAGATTCATGTCGCTGAGCAGCTTATTAATTAGCACGTTATTAATATATTTTGTGATTTATTAAAGCGTTATAAGTAAAAAAGGAAATTCGTCATACGCTTATAGAGACTGTGAATTTACTACGTGCTTGTTTATTTAATTATCAAGATTGAAATATCGCTTTCTTAGTAATAAAATGTTTATTAATGCGATAATAGGTCTTTAAGAGAGTTGAAATAATTGGATTGGTGTCGTTTTAATTTCGTTTTCGAATACACACAATTTCGTTAATTTTCCTTTCCGGAAAACACCCATGGAATAAATAAGAGGCTGTTGAGTTAAAATTATTTCAAGTTATGCTTGATATCAACCAACCTTGTACTCATCAAAAGAAATATTACGCAGCGTTTGTTAAAATTAAAATATGGAAAGCCGACTCGTTATACAGATATAGGTATAGATAAAGGTAATACACGATTTAATGTCCTACAGATGATTTATGCCGTTACATGTCGTGTGGTAATCGGCGTAGAATAGTGCCACCCCATCTTATCCCGTGGGTATCGTAAGAAGCGATAGAGGAAAAACCACTAGAAGGTGGGCAGCAGAACTTTCTAAATACATGGTCACAACTGCGATCACCAACCCGCCTGGCAAGCGTGGCGATTAAGCCAAATCCCCTAATGACAGACACGACTAAAAATTGTCCCCCAGTCCCCGGCGGCCCCGCTAGTCCTGGCTACTGTGGCGGCTACGGTAAACGGTGGGGCGGGGGGCCATAATCTCCGGCAGAAGCAAGGCCACCACACCCAATGACAACAACTGGCTCAAAGGACTATTGTTGCTCCTCACCGCGGTGATAAATTGGGAGAAGAGTAACTAACTATCAATGTGTTGTTCCTTGCCGCGATGTTAGATTAGGAGTGTCTCGCCGTGGCCGCCACCTGTGTCGCCGGACTCGTTCCCCGCCCCGCACTCCGTAGCCCGCAGACCGTCGATCGAAACATTGTAGCGTAAACAGCCCTGGCAACATTTAACACTAGGACGCTGCGGACCGACGCGAAGCTCGTTGAGCTGGAAGAAGCTCTCAGAAGGTTAAACTGGGATATTATAGGGCTATCTGAAGTCCGAAGAAAGGGAGAGGACTCGATAACCCTCAAGTTCGGCAACCTGCTGTACTACCGGGAGGGCGACCAACAGTCCCAGGGTGGTATCGGCTTCCTCATTTACAAGTCTCTCGTCAACAGCAGCGACGTCGTCAGGAGCGTGTCGAGCAGGGTGGTGTACCTTATACTCAGAATATCCAATATATATAGAGGTATTCGCTGAAGGTCATACAGGCTTATGCACTGAACTCAACGCATCCAGATGACGCTCTGAAGTGGAAGCTATGTATAAGGAAATCTCTACAGCCATATATAGCTCTAAATGCCACTACACTGCTGTCATAGGAGACTTTAACGCGAAGCTTGGCAGACGATGCGGTGATGAGCTGAGAGTGGGGCAATTTGGATACGGGCAACGTAACTCCCGGGGCCGGCTGCTGGCTGACTTCATGGAGAAGGAGGGACTCTTTATGACGAACTCCTTCTTCAGGAAGCCGGAACGGTGCAAATGGACCTGGTTGAGTCCCGACGGCATTGTCAGGAAGCACATATTTAATGATGTCTCAGTGATCAATACTGTGAAAATAGGAAGCGATAACCGACTTGTCCGATGCATTGAATATCGATGTCAAGCTTGAGAGGGGTCGGCTGATAGGGTCTGTGCTCCGACCTGTGCCTGCTCAGATTCAAAACCCCAAGAGCTTTCAACTCGAACTCCAAAATCGCTTTGAAAGCCTGGCCGACTGCGTAGATGTGGACGAGCTCAATTAGTCGCGGGCAACAGTTAGTGTATTATAAAACAAAATCCCCAAAAGTATATGTGATCGATTCCTTCAAAATCTACTTAACGGATTTTCATGCGGTTTCACCAATGGAGAGAGGGCTTCATGAGGAAGGTTTAGGGATCGCCTAAGCCGATTTTGATGAGAGTTTCACTGGAAGTTTGCCGGGAAAACTTTGTGACTCACTGATTTCAACGTGGGCGAAGCCGCGGGCACAGCTAGTTAATATTATAAATGTGAATGTAAGTTTGTTTGTTACGCGTTCACGCGAAAACTATTTAAGAAAATTTGTACTCATATTCTTGAAAGAATTAGAAGTAACATAGGATACTTTTTATTTTAAAAAAATTCAATGTGAGCGAAGCCGCGGGTAAAAGCTATATGTTCTAAAATCTTCATTATAATGAAAAAAATTATGTTCGTCTATAAGGCCAATCGTATGAAAAGCTTTATATTGCACGTCGATGTAGCAATAAAAACTTTAATGAGCGTTTTTATAGTCTTATCGGAGTAAACTTACGAATATTAACAAATCACCACCATCCTGCCTTTTTCTTTAATGGGAGTCGTAAATACTAGCTATGCTCCACGGTTTCATCCGCATTAATTCGACCGGCCGGACGACATGACCCCACACGTCTAAGGGGTGGCCTTGTTGTAAGCGAGGCCACTCCACCATTGTGCCGGGCCCTGGAGGCTCTGTCCGGGGCCTACCGCCGGGGCGAGGTGGCGAATGCTAGCGCGAACCCATCTCGCCCCACCCAGGCGGACGATTCCTCACACGTGGTGGTTTTTTTAGTCAGTAGGAGTCTGACATAACCCTCGGCGCCCCCGTGCTGGAGGGTATCCATGACGGATTTTCTCAACGTAAAAAAAGGTATTTTCAAAAGTTCATCTAAGATTTATTTATTAACCTAATGAGTAAAAGTATATGAACAAAATTGTTATCTTTATTAGTAAAATTTGATATTGTTAAATTTAAGTAATTGTAAATCAATTAAGTTTCTCTAAAAACACTTTTCTGAAATGTGCGCTACTAATATTGACTGTTTTTTTTTAACTTATCAAAATTTATGACTGCATCAAGCAGTGCAACACATTATTAATGAATATTTTTACATTATATGACTATTATAGCCAGCCATACCTATAATTCGTTTATTTTTTTAAGTCCTAGAGAATAAAAAATATTTTTTTAATATTATCATATAGTTACGTAGTTTCGTAAAACAATCAATTTCATACAGTTACTTACGTTATAAAAAATATATTTCCCAGCTAAGCCTAAAAACAATCAATCATGACTCGTCTCAGCTGAAAGTTTTAAAGTAACAATAAAATAAACCCAAAATGCATCCATTTTTTTACCTTTAAAGAAATTCAGCATAAATTCATACATTTTTCTAACTTAAAACTTTTTTCACGTACACATCCTGTTGAAGTTGGCACAGTAGGAAAAGTTATGAATATTTTAAGCGAATGTTGCCCTTACGTTACAGGTGCTCTTCGTTTCTCATTCATCATATTTCTGCTTATTTAGAATTTGCAATTTTAGAACAATGTATGTTACTTATTTGCTCATACATTTATTACTTGCGTATCGGGAATAATGATTATTTAATTATACTTGTTATGAAATATTACTTTCTAATAATAATGTACATACGAATTCTTATTTTCTTTAAACCTAGCAGCCGTAGAGCATTTGTAGTTTTTGCTAGAATATTTTGTAATTAAATTATGTTATTTAATTTGTAGAGCTAGGTGTTTGTTTCTTATATTCACCGATAATTTATTATAATAGATAATATTTTTATGTGATATAACAGCAGTGTCGAGAGTGTCGCGAGGAGCGGGCGGCGGGGCGGGCCCGCGAGATGAGCGGCGCTTCAGCCCGCCCCGCCCGCCATGCAGCGACTGCGAACCACCTTCAAACGTTCCCGCACACCGACCCCCCAGGACATGAAGACGCAGAGCAGCCTCGAGGTGCCCAAGCAGGTAATTGAATCCATATTTAACATAAATAGGAAGAGTTTAATTTTTTAATTCTTGTATTTCTTTGTAAATATCAGGATCTGCTGGTCCATTTTTATACAACTAGGTCGGCAAACAAGCTTATGGTTCACCTGGTGTTAAGTGATTACCGAAGCTTATAGACGCCTGCAACACCAAAACCATCACAAACGCGTTGCCGACCCTAGCCCCAAACCCCCCAGGAGCTCTGGTCACCTTACCACCACTGTTTGAAAGTAGTATTATTTAGCTGTGATCTTGTGCAAGGAACTTCCCCAGTCGGGCTGCTCTAGGATTTGTGCAGAATATCAGTTAAATATTTTTTATTAATTAGTAACATCTACAACTTATAAAATGGAAATTTATGTTAGACTAACGGCCACCCGCGACTTCGTACGCGTGGATTTAGTTATTTGCACATCATTTTTAATTATATTCGAAAAAGCTTTATCTTTACCTAACCCTACCTAATACCTTTAGTAAGTAGTTATTGTCAATAATTCTTATACTTAAATATTATTTAAAATCCTTCGCCCATAATTACTTTAAATTCAAGGGGGGTTGAGTTCTAAAGATACATTATTAGTACACCTTCACCCCATCTATAAAGCATACATTTTAAATTTCAAGTCTCTTACTTAAAAATCATACGGCTTTCATATAAACTTCCAAACCAAAAACATTACCGTTCCATTATTAAATACATGCTATGGTATTTTAAAGTAGACTACGAAATTATCTAGGTCTACATTTTGTTCTTTGTGTAATCAAAAATGAAACGCTTATGTAAATGTTGAAGTTAATAAGCAGTCACTTTAGTTTCTGTTTGACATTTTGACGCCTTAAAAACATTTCTGCATGTCTGCTATTAGTATTTGTTTAAATATAGTACAGTATATTTTGCAGGTACTTACCATTAACCAATAATAACTTGACTAATAATAAACAAGTAAATAGTATCGGGATATCCGAGTATTACTGGCAACTATTTTTGTTTGCAGAAGCTAAGAATATCAAATATTTGTTTGTTGTGGCTATTTCTAACTTCATTTATTATATATATATATATATATATATATATATATATATATATATATATATACTATTTTTATATAATAATTTATTTCAGATTTTCATCCATAAAAATGTTAGTGATATTTTAAAAATTAAAACCTAATGTTGTTAGTACGACACAGTTACACAATTCTGTCTTTTGTGAAGCTGTTCCCAACGATACATCAGTGGCGAGTCCCACCGGTCAACAAACATATTCAGCATTCCGCTGTAGGTGCCGCGGAGGCGGGCTAACGTGTAGGCGCACCGTTTTCTCATAACAGCGTAAAAGTTATAGTGTTGTTGTGCGATGTAGTACTGGACCCGTAGATGGCTGTATGCCAACTGCCTGTCAGCCCAAAGATTGCAGGTGTAAAATGACTAACAGTATATTTAAAAAGCGTTAATTTGACTGGATTTGTACACCTTGCAAATCTCCGAGCTAAAATGTTGCATCGGACCTACATTCCTTCTCAATATTACAGTGATTCTTTAAATTGTCGGTAACAAAGTGGCCCAGGTGTTTAAATTTATTTACTCGACACAGCGGTGTCATCATCACATCAGCCTATCGCAGTCAACTGCTGGACATAGGCCTCCACAAGTTCGCGCCAAAAATGGTGTGAACTCACGTGTATTGCCCATAGTCACCACGCTTTTTTTTTTGTTATCGCAGGGGAACCCATTTACGGGTGATATCCAGGACGCCCGGGTAGGCAGTCCTAGAGGGGTACACTACCGATCAAACCCCTGCGCGAGCCTTCAGCCACTTTAATTGGAGGGTCCCGGATCTGCAGGCAACAGGATCCCTCCAGCGACCGGCTGGCCTCGGCGAAAAGGCCAGACTTCTCCTCCATGGGGACTGTCCGGCTCACCTCTGAACAATCCCGACGACGCCATGTCTAGCAGGACCGGGTTCCCATCCCGGCCCGGCACGAGCACAGGGGCGTTACTGGAGGTGCATTAAGTAGCGACTCCTACGCACCCTCGTTCGTCGTCTGCGGATGGAGGCATCGTCGGTGGCCTCCTCTCTCATCCGCTCGTCGTTCTCCTTCTGGAACATTACTGTCTCGCAGAAGGAGACCATCGCTTTCCAGGACTCGTCATCGCCGAGCATCGCGATGATGACGCTCGGCAGTGACAAGTCTCCTCCGAGGACTGTCGTCAGATCGCGACGCAGCGCCCATCTCGGGCACACCTCGAGAGTGTGCTGGGCAGAGTCCACCGCCGCGCCACAATCGTGACATCCAGTCATCGGCTCCTTTTGGGCCGTCCGACACAAGTTTTCACCAAAGCAGCCGTGCCCGGTGAGAACTTGCGTCAGACGGAAGGTGAGGGGCTTGCGCTTACGGCGCATCCACCGCTCAAGGACCGGGCGCAACGCAGCCGTTACGCGTGTGTCATACGGCTGCTCCGCCAGGTCCTCCCCCCACCTCCGCATCAATGCTTCTTGCCCCATCCGGCGCACCCATAGGATCCCGTCCAACGTGGGTTTCTCACCGAGAGCCCTCCTACCCGAGACGTATGAGTAGGTCTCGGCAAGGAACTCCGCCACGAGCTCCAACGGGGGGTCACCGGCTAGAGCAGTAGCTGCAGCCCACGATACCGTACGATACCCCCGAATCACCCTCACCGCGATGATCTTCTGCGCTGACCGCTGTGCGGCCTTATTCCTCGCAGTGAGGCGATCCGCCCAAACCGGGGCACCGTACGTCGCCATACTCCGGCAGACTCCGGAATATAGTTGCCTGCAGGCGGCGCTGGGTCCTCCGAGGTTCGGGAGGAGTCTGCCCAGTGCACTCGCCACCTTCACGACCTTCGGTTCCACCATAGCGAAGTGTGGACCGAAGGTCCATCCTCCGTCAAGGATGAGCCCCAAATATTTCATTTGGGGGCTCATCCTGACCCTCCCCTCTCCGATCTGCACGGTAGCCGGTGGGGGTCCCTTGCGTCCGGTCCCGCGGAAGAGGAGGGCTTCGGTCTTTTCAATTCTGACACGAAGCCCCAAACTTTTTATGCGGCTGATCACGAGGTTGAGTCAGACCTCCGCCAGCCGCGCCGCCTACTTATAGTCTCGTCCCCGGGAGTAAACGAGAGTGTCATCCGCGTAGCAGATGACACCCATCCCGGGGAGGAGACGGCCTCGCAGGACCCAGTCGTACCCGATGTCCCACAGGATCGGGCCCAGCACCTATCCCTGTGGGACACCGCAGCCGACCCGCCGCCACTCCACGGACCCCGACCGATGTTCGAGGCCTACTTTGCGATCGGAGAGGTACGCCTCCAGCAGCCTCTCTAGATACGGGGGCACTCCGAAGAATTTCAGTGCCTCCCGAATCACTGCATGCGGGAGGCTGTTGAAGGCGTTCGCGATGTCCAGCGACACCGCGAGCACCACCTCCCTCTTGTGTTCCGCATAACCTGTCACCGCCCGTAGGCGTTTGAGGGCGTCGATGGTCGACCGGCGCGCTCGAAACCCGAATTGGGATTCTGAAGTCCGGGTCCCGAGCCCTCCTCCAGGTGCTGAACGAGCCGGGAAGCCACTATTCTCTCCAAGAGTTTCCCAGCTTCGTTCAGCAACACCACCGGATAGTCACCACGCTGGACAGGCGGGTTGGTGACCGCCATATAATTTGACAGTAGACGTAAATTAATCAATAGATACTGTACGTAGGCGCTATTAATTATGAAATTTGTGCACTAACGGCGCTTTGATTTTATTAGCTAGTTTTAATTTTTTCATAGAATTTATTTCCATTGATATGTATAAAAATAATATTAATAAATAGCACATGCATCTGGTAATAAAATGTTTTAGATTTTTTTTTTCTTTTTTTAGATCATAGAAATATTTTTTCCATATAAATTGAAAATACACAGATATGAATTGCAAATTTAGAAATATACAATTATTTATCTTATTCTGGTGCCCTTGCGGCTATTTATAACATATAATAAAACTGTAAATGGTCCAATTCTAGACATCGAAGACATATTTAAAAAAAATTGGAGGACTCAACAGATACTGAAGATGAAAAAGCGACTGTTTTATTTTAATCTGTAGATATATATCTCTGTCTATATATATACACACATATATATATATATATATATATATATATATATTGGTTGCATATTAAGACAAGACTACTTAATGAATAAGTAATTTTCTTTATTAGCTAGATTAGTTCAATTAGAATACTTAATACAGGCTAGGACACTAGGTATATTATCCCGTAATTCGGTACGGGTCCTTTGATTTTTATTAATTTAACACTTGATGGTATTTTTTAAAAGTACATTAAAAGAAAAATAGTATTCTATCTTAAAAAATTGCAAGGACAGTCTGATCACTAATAGCGGTTCATTATAAACAATCTTTTGTATTTAGTTCTTCATCATTCATTGTTTATTCCTATATAATTATTCCTATTTTTGTTATAGGAGATGCTTCTTTAAATTTTCCAATATTCACAATTTAGATAACTTATAATTTTCTTACACCATAACCCGGAGTGTCAGATCCAAACAATATGAAACTCGAAATGTACAGAAATCTTTAAACGTCATCTTAAATTAGCTTACATACTTTGTTATAAAGACTAATGTTAAATACAAAATTAAAAAGATGGCAATTGCAAACTAAATCGAAGGTAGAGATAGTTTATAATATGTATTAAGAATACCTTTACCCAATATTAAGAATTTTGTCGCTCTGAGATAAAATATTTGTACGTCTACGATACAACCTCCACTTCTCATCCGTAATTTTCACCTGAGTTTCTTAGGAAAAATCATATCAAAGTAGTCTTTAATTGCTAGATTGAATGTTATGCTCAGACAGTTAATTGTGCACGGTTTCGGCAAAGAAGTCTTATTTAATTTAATTTACTCTTTATTGTAAACACAAAAAGAAATTTACAATTAATAAAACAATTCACAAAAAGAAATGTACAACAGGCGGTCTTATCGCGAAACAGCGATCTCTTCCAGACAACCATCTTGGAGCAGATAATGCGAAAAAAGCGGAAAAGGTATACAGAATTAAAATGGAAGAAAACAGGAAGAAACCCAAATATACATACATACATGCATACAAACATACACATATTATAAACTATATTAACTATATATCATTGCTCAAGGAAGACTCTCAAGTGAGAGAGTACCCGTAAGTCGAACAAGTGTACTATTTCACTGCCTGGATTTAGTATTTTACTGAAACGTCCTTTGCTTCAAAGCATCGCTTTTACGGGATCTCTCAAACTTAAGCCTCTTGATCTTGTTTCAACGGTTTTTTGCCAGATCAGTTGCAGGATTGCCACAATCGTAAGTCTTTCTGGAGCATTTTCTATACCTGTATATAACACAATCACTAGTAATTTATTTATATATATTTTTGTTTTGTTTTGTTCAATTTTTGGAAAATATTCATTTATAGTATGAAAGAACCAATCCCAAAACGTATTGAACTGATGTCGATGAAAATTTGTTAATAATAATTTTATACATATGTTCTTTATCTCATCATAGTTACGTTGTATGTAATAGGTCATTTTCTCCATACCTAATCAACAAAAATTTTATTAAATATTTTTTATTAGTTTGTGCACATAAATAACCAAAGAAGATTGATGATTGATATGACGAGCCTGTGATTTACCAATAAAATGTTATAGACCTTAAACAAAACCAAATTATATCATTTTGTACGTACTTCCTCTACATTAAAAACGAAAGTATGTGATATATATCAAATATTTACTAAAAAAATCTTTTAATAATATTGTACTATTAGCCTTCTGAATGTAATTACTAAATAAAATAACAGCGTAACGACAAGAACTAGGTACGTATTCTTGAGCACAAAGGTCAAAAATTTTACAGCGAAATAACAAAATAATAAAATTGCTTTTGCTATTTTCCATTTAAGTTATCAAGCTAGTAGTGCTTTGTGAAATCTTATTTAAAAATGTATTTTTAAGTCAAAAGGCTGTTGAATCAATAACGTTTTCTTTAACTGACTTCCAAAAAAGGATAAGGTTCTCAATTCGATTGTATTTTTTTTATGTATGTTACTTCAGAACTTTTGACTGGGTGAACCGATTTCGATAATTTTTTTTTATTTGAAAGGTGGTGCGTGTCTTTGGTCCCATTTAAATTTATTTGAGATCTAACAAGTACTTTCCGAGTTGTCTAATAATGAGTATCTAGTTGACTATTTTTTGTCGATCTACGTTGTATTATAACCTCATAACTTTTTACTGGGTGAACCGATTTTGATGATTCTTTTTATTCGAAAGTTGATGCTTGTCTTATGGTCCCAATTAAATATGATCGAGATCTGATGACTACTTTTTGAGTAATGTTTGATAAGAGGTGAGCCGGACAGTCCCATGGAGGAGAAGTCTGGTCTTTTCGCCAAGGCCAGCCTGTCGTTGGAGGGATCCTGTTGCCTGCAGATCCGGTTCCCTCCAATTAAAGCGGCTGAAGGCTCCCGCAGGGGTTTTGGTCGATAGTGCACCCCCAAGTGCTAAGCCGACATACGGTCTAGGAATGCCTACCCGGGCATCCTGGATATCACCCGTAAATGGGTTACCCATGATGGGCGACATCAAAAAAAAAAAAAAAGATCTGGCGACTACTTCTTGAGTAGTAGTTTATAACGCATATTTAAGTGATTATTTTTTCCTTGCCTACTGTGTATTACTCGTTGATGTAATTGAAGTCGGTTCTTTTTTCGTTTGCGAGGAAACGCTCATATTAATTTTTAAGCCTTACTAATAAGGATTGCAATCTAAAAAACCAAATTCTATAATAATAAGAAGAAAGAAAAGTTAGGTAGTTATAATAGATCAATCCACTCCGGGTCTGGTCGGATTTTTGTTCATCCAGCCATTTTCAAGAACCATACTACTTCTACTTCTGCTAGTTTTGACTCCGTTACAACTCGTAAACTGTTGAATATAATTAGTTTTAGTTATAATGCCCATACTGCTTTGTTTTACATAAAATTATGAGAATAATATAATCTATATTTACTACGTAGAGTATAGTTTTCTAAGAGTATCTCATAATGTTAGTTTTTACTACTATATGTGACACTTACTTTTAACATGAAAAACTTTTTAACATGAAAAAAAGAGGTTTTTAATTAATCTTATAAATTAAGTTTACGTATACCTTACCTTATTTATATAAAAGTACCTTATTGTCTTAAGCTCGATTAAGCTTATTAATGTGTTATGAATTATTCCCATTTTTCATTTGCTTAATATGACCGGAGTAATGTAGATATAACTATTTATATTAACAAACCGTAGCGGACTAGCGTGGTGGATAAAGCTCTGATCCTTCTTCTCCTCTCTCGCCTAAATGGGGAAAGAGGCTAGCAGTGGAATATTACAGGCTGAAGCGATATTAATTTAAGACATTTCTTTTTGTTTGTAGTTCGGACTAGTTATAGTTTGACTATTACAGGGGTTCCCAAACTTATTTTGTCTACTACCCACTAAGAGAATAAATTATTTTATAGTGCACCCTTTGAGCAATTTTTTAATGAATATTAGTTGACGTTCACAAGTTGTAGTCGAGAGTCCTTATAGATTAAATGTCAACACGCCCCCCAAGCCTTTACACAACGCCACCATTTTTTTTTCTAGGTATCCTACCGCCCCCCATTAGTACTAAAGCGCCCACTAGGGGGCGTTATCGCCCACTTTGGGAAACAGAAACACTGGTCTATTATCTGTAACTGGTCAATTGCTTACCCATGATTTTCCTTTCAGATTTCGAGATAAGAGCCGCATTAAAGATGTCTTACAGCTGTTGAAAGATTTTATAAAAGACCTTATTTTTTATGCTCCAAACAGTAAATTTGACTCAGATGTAGTTAATAGTTAGTAAACGTCCGCTAAGAGCGAATTTTTTGATAGGACCGGCTTAGAGAGGTCTAAGGGCTCTCAATATTTTTTACGAAAGTCTTTCATTTTTCGTGCTCTAAGTCTGAAATCTGGCAGAGATAGATAGTTCATACTTAGTAGAGATCCTTTAAGAACGGATTTTAGTGACATGACTTTGAATAGTTTTGTTAAAAGTTTGTATATCTCATACAATCCGCCTGACCGTCATTTTTTAAAATTAAAAGCAAAAATCTTAATTTTGCACTGTTTTTTATATGAATAAATATGCGTTTCAGTATTATAGACAATCTACTATTAAAGGGATGAAATAGGGTATGAAACTTTAAATGAGAAATTCATCATTTTTTAAGCCGAAAACATCAAATTTTAGTACTGTCCAAAACCGAAGAAATCCTAATTTTTTGTTATACGTATTGATTATACTCTATTTTAGCTGTTCGTTTGTAAATACTATCAATTTCAACGTAAGTGAAATCGTGGACAACTGCTAGTTATTATATTATAAAATTAGATAACGTAGACCATGATAATATGGTACGTGTATGCGAAGCTAAGTAATAAAGTCATGTATAATTCATACGACAGTCTAATATTCGCTTCGTTAATTCTACGACGCCGGAAATTATTGTTGAGTGTCCGCGTCCTTATATTAATTAACATAATTTGCTGATAAAAAGTTATTACTTGTATTAAACTTGTATTATTGGACGCCGCGTTGGCGCAACGGTTACAGCTATGGATTGTACCTGTTGCGTCGGCGGTTGCGGGTTCGATCACATGACAAACATTTGTATTGGCCATACAGGTGTTTGCCGCGGTCTGGGTGTTTGTCCAGTCCTTGTGGGTCTCCCCTGTGTGCTGTGTGCTACGGCACTAAAGAATTTAGCCACCCCCTCTCTTCCCGTGGGTGTCGTAAGAAGCGACTAAGGGATAACAAGGTTCCACAACCACCTTGGAACTTAAGAAGCCGACCGATGGCGGGATAACCATCCAACTGCTGGCTTTGAAATACACAGACCGAAGATGGGCAGCAGCGTCTTCGGTGCGACAAAGCCAGTACTGCGGTCACCAACCCGCCTGCCCAGCGTGGTGACTATGGGCAAAACACATGAGTTCACGTTATTTTTGGCGTCAACTTGTGGAGGCCTATGTCCAGCAGTGGACTGTATAGGCTGCAATGATGATGATGTGGGTCTCCCCACCGAGCCTCGGAGAGCACGTTAAGCCGTCGGTCGGTTGTTATCATGTACACCTGATAGTGATCGTTACTCATAGTAGGGAATATATCCACCAACCCGCATTGGAGCAGCGTGGTGGATTAAGCTCTAATCTTTCTCCTACATGGGGAAGGAGGCCTATGCCCAGTAGTGGGATATTACAGGCTGAAGAACTATGTTAATATAGATAACGTTTTATCGAAAAAAATCGAACTCTAGCGATAGAGAAAATATAAACAAAAACACAAAATTTCACATGATCTACTACGAGTCTAAGAAATCTCTTATTTTGTTACATTGTGTTAAAACTAAATTCCAAGTTAGGAAAACATATGTTGTTTAGGAAGATAACACATAAAGTATATTGTAGCTTAATTTCGCTCTTTTGTGTCCGACAATTGTAAAGACAGTCTATTAACAATCTCTTAATAAATATGAATTGTAGGATTACAAACACATTATTGGTATATGATGATGATACTTATGTTATATTAATATATTTATTAAAATGTAAGATAAAACACAACAAAAGGGGTTTAATTTACAAGTTGCTGTTTTATCTATTAATCGTAATATATTTAATATTGTTGTGTTACTGTTGGTGAGTAAGGTGACCAGAGCTCCTGGCGGGAATTGGGGATAGCGTCGGTAACGCGCTTGCGATACTTCTGGTGTTGCAGACGTCTATAAGCTACGATAATCGCTTACCATCAGCTGAGCCGTACGCTTGTTTGCCGACCTTGTTGTATAAAAAATAATTATAATAATAAAAAAGAATATGAATGTTCATATAATACGTTATTTGAACGTAAAAAATACGAAATAACTATAAATATATACATAAGCTATTTGCTATTCATTTTTAAAAAAGTTTGGTGTACTCTTGTATTTCGTTGGTGATTCTAAAATAATAAAAACAATGAATTCAAAGAGTTAAATAATTAAAAACATTGATTCCTATACTTATCTTTTTCTTCTTTTAATGCTGCACAATTTACAAATGTACTTTATCTAGATTAGTATTTATTTTTTTGAAACTTTTTTTTACATAATTTGTGATAACGTAGATGCTGTAAAGTATGCTTTATTTTCGTAGGTTCGGTCGGCGTCGTTCGATGAGATACAGTTGGAAGCAGCGCGCGGCGCCGGCGCAAGCACACTTCTTGCGGTGCCACAGCAAGGTGCGCGCAGTCGCTCCTTCGATTCCGCCGGATCTGACGACTCGGGCACTTATTTAGAGGTAAAAACGTTTTCCTTTCTTTAGCAACACTTCCTGTGCCTTCGCTCTCGAAACGACAACAAATTGAATGTGCCAATTCGTAACTCGAGTTCGTATTCTAAAATTTTCACGTTAAAAGCTGTTGAATTGTGGAATGCTCTACCATTAGTAATTCGTCAATCTCTTTCTTTGTCTTTAAAAACCGCGTAAAGCACTTCTACCTAACTATGACTTAAACAATATGTCTATGCTTGCTTATTTTCACTGTTTGTTCCTATCTCTATTGTGTACGTTTATTCATTCGCTTATGTATGTGTATTTATATATTTATGTATTTGTATATATACAATATATATATATGTAATATGAATTTGTATATGTATTTTGATTGAAGTTTATTACCAATGCGCAAGTCCATTACATTGCTAGCTTCTTATTGTTGGGTAGTCTGGAAGAGATCGTTATTTAGTGATTAGACTGCCCATTGCACTTTATGTATTTAATATTAAGGTTTACTATATAAGGTGGTTTTAGTTTCAATAAAGTTATTTATTATTATTATTATTATTAAAAACTTAATAAATTATGCTTATACAATAATATTTCTTATTTATTTATTATTGAGCTTATTTTCGTAATTTTTGGTAGGAATGATTCGTATCTAGATAATGATAGTTTTTCTATATTCGATTTTTTTTAATACAGCCACATTTTTATAACAGGTACCACGATTATGGTCGCGTCGCCGATCTGGAAAAGGTACGCCGCCACCATGTGTGCATTGTCGACATATGGAAACATGGTTGGCGCGTCGTAGTGAAGAACGATCAACACCTGAAAGACCGCCAGCTTCTTCGTCCGCTGAAGATGATGACGATGATGACGATGACAGTGAGATTGAGGCCCCAAAAGTTTTGCTCGCTCCTGTTCCGACACCTAAATCATTGTTTCTACCAGTACCGCAGTCTCCTCCTCCTTCACCTGGCGCACCGTCTTTTGAACTTCAACCACCTATCGACGAACCATCCGTTCTTCCCCAAAGAAGACGTTCTATATCACGGCAAGAAGCATTTTTTGTCGAACCTACGGGCAGTTCCTTAGAAAACGTTCGGGCATCGGAGCAGGGAGCTAACAATGAACCGAGGGATAGCATAGTTCACGACATTTATTTGGCTGTACCTGAATTGAAGCGAGATCGTGCTGCGTCTGTAGATTCATGTTTTTCGAAAGTATCTGGTGGCGCGAGAGCTGAAGAATTAAGTGAAAGTGGCGAATACTTAACTGTACCGGGAACAAATTTACGTTCGCGGTCTGTGGATATCGTTTTACCGACGGCTGAACAGTCGCGTTATAAGGCTCTCGCTCTAACATCAACCCAAGCTCCACCACCAAATACTTACCATGTTCCTGAAGCAACTCAACCTGTGGTACTCCAGACGCTCGAGGGCAGGTGAGTAAATTAATATAAAGGTTGAGCAATAAAAACTTTGTTTTTTATTTATCTATTTCTTTCGTTTTATATTTTATAACTTAATATTTTAAAGTACCCTATTTCCTCATTTAATAAATAATTAGTAGGGCACTTTAAAAAGTATTTCTTCTTTTTGGTCGATACGTTCTTGTCAGAACGGTCGCAGTTACGAGTGGCGTGCAGACTCGCCTCACAATCTCATGCCATCTCGACCTATTTTCAGCCTTCCTGGCGCACTCATACAATGGACAGCAGATTTGATCTGGTCTGTCCATCGAATGGGTTGCTCTCCAAAAATGTATTTACTGTCTATGTTTTTAAATTGTGTGAAAAATTTCGTAATCATTGTTATTAAAAATAAAATGCTGTTATCGAAAAGCTTAAAAAGAAGAGCTGGGAAGTATAAAAAAAATTACACGAGACCGACGTTTAAAAATAAGAGAACTTTTTCGATGGTTTTTTTTTTATTATCTAAACAACATTCTGTTATTTAACGTACTCTTTATTCGAAAGGTACTATTTTTGTAAACTTAATTATATATTTTTTTTTTTTTTTTATTTATAAATTTTGATCCACGGGCTCAAAATGCCCGTGCCTTTGTTTATCATGCATGCATTATAATACTACAGGCGATTTTTCTACTTATTATACTACAGATCGACAGTCCTGTGACTGCCTAGTAAAACTAGGACGTGGTCCGACGCCGACGGTTTTTTTTTTTTTTTTTTTTTTTTTTTTTTTCCTTACTAAATACTGTTTATGCAGAAGTATACACATAATTGCTTTCTAATTTCTAACATTATTATTTTTCTTATCTATGTCTATATTTACACTTATTTGCCTAGTTATCATATATGTACACTTATTTCCTAGTTACCATATATGTACACTTATGTTCTACTTACAATGTACACTTAACCTATGTTACTGTTAGTAAGGATTTTTTTTTCTTTTTTTCTTATATATATATATATATATATATATATATATATATATATATATATATATATATATATATATATATATATATATATATATATATTATTTTTTATATAGTTATTATTTGTTTATCTATGTATAAGTTATCTATTTCTGTTATTTACTTAAATTTCACTACATAACTATTTATTTATCTATTTTTTTATTTTATTTTATAGGTACATCCACAAAATACATATGGAACATTATATATAAAACTTAATTATATTACAATACAATACAATACAAATACTCTTTATTGTACACTATCAGAGAAAAATTTTATTGTGATTTTAAATGTTAAATTAATTTGTAATAATTTACATCGTAATAATAGACTATGACAAACATAATTATGTGTGATCTACACTAATAATGTAACCTTCGTTATGATCACAATGTCAACCACTCCTCAGATTGAGACGTTTAAAACGTGGATAAAAAAATAGGTGGATTAAATCAACGAATCTTTCTATGAATAATTAATATTGCTAGTGCCTTTGTAATTTTGGAGGCAATTCAATTTTAATGAGTTGAGTATTTTTTGTCAGGCATTATTTGGAAATTATTTATAAGCTTACAAAAACGTTACCGCGTTTATCTGACGTGATTCAATTGTTTGTTTATTTCAAAGTGTCAGGATTAGTCAATGTAATTCAAATAGTTAAAGGAATGTTTATTATATAATAATGTTGAAGGAATAATAATAATAATAAGCGTTTATTTCAGACGTGTACATCCATAGTGTATTAGTGTGTTAGTAAACAATATTTACTTATAATCTATGTTAGTTATTGTTATTAAGATGATAATAAAATAAAATAATCATTTTAGTTGGCCCGTCATTGTTTCTATCCAGTATTTTTGAATAGAACAATCAGGGCGAGCCGTGATTGTCCTCAGGATGCTGTTGTTGCTGGCCCTCATGCGCCGCAGCAGAGACGATGCTTTTTTACGCATAATCGCGTGAAATCCATCAACCCGTGCATCCGCAAACATTCCTGAGGCACTGCAAAACCGCGGTAGCCGCAACAGCACTCTGAAGGCATTATTATACTGAACACGTTGTAGGCTCGACGCGTGTAGCTCACCCACAGACCACCCGAGTAAAAGGACTGACAAAAAGCCCGGATTAGGGTAATCCTGACACCCGCAGTACCACGTGCGAACCTGCGTGCGAGCATATTGCTTCTCACCGCCAGCGCCCTACGCTCTCTCTCAATATCGTCATCATCATTCAAATCAGCAGTGATTATATGGTCTAAATATTTAAATTTGTTGTATAATGAAAGCGTTATGTTTTACCATAAAAAATAGATGAAAATAACTATTTTAGTTGTTTGTTCATTATTTTATAATAATTCATTCAAGTACAAAATAAAACTACACTATAGGTATATGGTTATCGAAACCCGTATTTGATACGCACGTTAGTTTTTCGACACAAAATGTCCAGACCTTTCAATAGTTTAATCTTTGGTATCCTTTTGTTGAATAGTTTCACGTTCGTGATAACCTACAAATGGTAGTAATTGAATGGTTTTCTTTATTACCTTTTACTATTTCGAGACTATTCATTAAATACAATTGTAGTCATCAGTTTAAGCATAGTCACGTAGCAAATTGTATTTAGTAATCTCATTCTTCTGATTTGAATTTTATTTAAATGAACTTATTTCTTAATACCGATTTTATCTCATAAACTGATTTTGGTACATTATAATGAAATGACGTTTTCAGATTTTATCGCGGTTTATTAAGTTTTTATTTAGATGCCCGACGTTAAAAATACTTTACAGCGACCATGGCGAGGGAGTGATTTTGGTACATACAATTAAAATATTTTCAAAGAAATCTGGTCAGATTTAAAAATTAATGGGAGTTTCTGAAGTTTCTAGATCTATACTAATATTATAAAGAAGGAAAGTTTCTAACTTTGTTTGTTTGTAGGGGGTAATCTTCGCAAATACTCATATGATCATAGATATTTTATTGTGATTGAATAAAAAATTTAGTGAAACATCTTATATATAAAATTCTCGTGTCACACTGTTAGGTACAATATCTACTCCTCCGAAATGGTTGGACTGCTTTTTATGAAATTTTTTGTGCATGTCGGGTAGGTCTGAGAATCGTTCAACATCTATTTTTCATACAGCTAAGTTATAAGGGGGATTAAGGGTGGATAATAACATATATGGCAAAACAATATTTGCGGGGTCAGCTAGTAGCTTATATAAATATATAATTACTACGAAAGCACAAAAAATAATATAAAATATAAACGTGTAAGAGAATTAGAGGTAAAATATCAAGTCATATAGAAGGTACTTTCGGTGGTACTCCAAATATAGAGTCGACATTTTCAGATATTTTTATGTTTGCAACTCCAGTCGACCTTTCGACAACACTCGAGGAACTCTTTAAGTGTGACATCAATTTATTTATCTATTTATTTATTTTATTTAGGACAACTTACAAAACATACACTAATAAATATGATTTACAGACGTGTTTTACAATATTTTGATAAGTGCTGCTTTATTTACAAGTTGTCACAGCATGGTATATGTAAATAATAAATTTAATTTTTATCATATATATTTTTTATCTTATTTTATTGAATATAATCTAGATATTACGGAATATTATAAATTTGAAAAATGCATGTAGTTAGAATGTGAAACAAATAAAAATTCGAAAGATTGGCCAATAGATACATGTATCGGGATCATGTACGGGATCAAATCCAGGCTAACCCAGCCAATTTTAAAGTGCTAAATATGTATAAAATAGTTTCATTCGAAGTAAAAGAAGAAAAACTGGCTTATGAAAAAAAGTGTATGTGGCAACTCCGACACGCGACTGAAGTTAACTCCATATAAATGGTTACCATGATATCATGATATTTAAAATATTTCTGTATACAAGTACACATATGAACCTGATTCTAAAGTGAAATGTGCGCAAGAGATGTTTCGCGGTGAAATGTTACACTCTTAGCGTCACTGTTGTGCTGGTACCGTTTCACACGATTTCACTTTCCGTATTTTTTCCATCCAAGACTAAATACCGTTTCTGAAAGAGTAAACTCTAAAAGTCTGTGACATGTTTACCACCTATCAACAATTATCAGCTTAGCGGATAGGCAAGACGTAATTTTTGCCTCTTTTCATATAGATCGATCGATTGAAGCGATATTTGCTTAATGGCATATTAACAGCATCTTTTAAATGAAAATCGTTTAACATGTAAAAATACCATATTCGTAAAGTTTCTTAAGATTGAAAGAAATACTATAATTCATCTAGCATCATTTAAAATTATATATTTCTTCATTAATAATTTTTCTTTTACGTTTGTCAAATAAAAGTTGTAATTTTATACGATACCTATCTGAGATCCATACTTCACGTACTTATATAACTATCAACATTTTTATATTTTTAGTCGCTCGATCTACGTCAACTTTGTCAGTGATCAATATTGGCTTAAAATATTTTTGAAGTCCCTTAGTTTAACCTAAGATGTTTATCTTTTAACAAAATTTGGTCTCTTCTATCGATGAAAACTTATTTACAAACGTATATCATTTAAGTAAACATGATTTTCTTTGTTCATTTTATACTTAGTTTATAGGTTTTGTTTCGTGCAATAAAAATAAACAATAAAGAAATAAAACGTTTCACAGTGAAAACAAACACAAATACCCAAATATCTGTGTGATCTATAGCAATATTTGTTATGTCTGGATAGAACCTACAACACACACTACACTGCGCTAAGATATCATCATAAGTTGGTTCGAAAGACGATCTTAACGTATAAACAATTTGTGTCTTAATGTAATACAATATCATCTATGTTTATACTATATATAGAGTATCTGTATACTTTTTATTGTACACTTCTTCACTTAGCTAACTTATCGCTATTGTATCTATCTTAACGTTTCACTCTTTCAACGAAAATATTTCAGCAAATTGGTTGATTTATCCGTTGAACTGAATAGTTTGCCCTTTCATTGAACAATGACATTCAGCTAAGCATCCAAATGTCATGCCAAGTGAACGAGCACTACAGCCTATGTCAAATACAGGATAAATGCTTAGTATTATCATATTATATCGTATTCATTTTATTAATTTACTGTAACTGAGAAGTTGAATATATATATATTCAACTGCGTTTAACAGCTGTTAAGACAGGGTCATTTTTTTAAGCTTTAAGCCAGCTAAAAAAAAAATATATATAAAATATCAGTCAGTGAGTCAGTCAGTTCAGCCTATTGCAGTCCACTGCTGGACATAGGCCTCCCCAAGTTTACGCCAGACATCCCGGTTTTTCACAATCCTCATCCAGCCTACACCGGCAATCTTACGTAGATCGTCGGTCATAAGCTATGTTACTAATAAACTACATCACAATAAAATATATTATTCAGAAAAAATATATTATTCAGAAAGAAGTTTGTGCTCCAGTTGTCTATTAGATTTGCGAAAAAAAAAGTAAATAAATTTGAGTACATTTCTGGATTAATTTATATTAAACACTGAATAAGACACTCTATTTAAATTTTAGTTAGAATAATTTGTAGCAACTTAGAACCGCAACGTGCATCAAATTAGTGATCTATTTACATGAATGTAGTTTATATTGAAAATTATTTTTAAATAACTTGAAATTGCAAATAATAAATTTTACGCCGATATTTAGCCTTTGACAAAAAACTGGTAATAAAGTTTTCGAATGAAATATTCATCAATATCAAGCTTGATCTTATCGATATAATACTGAAGGACATTATGTATTGTTGAAGTGTAAATAAACTTTCATTATTTAGCCAAAAAGAATAAAATATATAAAAGGAAATAAACAAGAAAATTTACGTGTCCGAAAAAAAATATTTACATTACCGATAAACCGCAATGAAGAGGGATGAATTTAATTCTTAATCCGCTTCTGTAACAGGATAAGAGGCCTTTGTACAGTTAAACAAAAGCCACTTACCAAAATAAATCCCAAAGGAATAACCTATTCTGAAAACAATAAAATAAAAAAATCAACTTAAACTTCGTGCGCGTGAGTTTTCGTGATTCGAATCAGATTATAGTAAAATATTTACATGGTAGAATATATCATTTCCGTTAGGTTTAATTTGTTTAGGTTTGAGTAAAGTTTAATTTATTTAAAAGAAGTATTTTTATCTCTTCATTTCATTATAATTATTTTAAAGGTATCGTATCTCGAGGTGGAACTTACAAATTTAGTTTTAATAACATAATTGTGTTTGCAGGCAAACGAAGAAAACCCGACTTCAATTATATCGACAAGTAATACAACGTAGGTAGACGAAAAAATAGTCAAGTAAATACGCATTATCAAAGATTACTTCAAAAGTTGTAATCAGATCTTGATGAAATTTAAATGTGACCACATGATAAACATCGGCTTTCGATTAAACTAAAAATCATAAAATCGGTACACCCAGTAGAAAGTTATGTGGATTTTCGAGAGTTTCCCTCGATTTCTCTGGGATCCCATCATCAACTGGGATCCAATCACAAAAAAAGAATTATCAAAATCGGTTTATAAACGACGGAGTTATCCCCGAACATACATACATACACACACACACACACACACATATATATATATATATATATATATATATATATATATATATATATTTATATATATATATGTGTGTGTAATTTCGTACAATTAAAAAAGTATTAAATATCTTGACCTGCAGTTTTACGTTTTTTTTTGGAAATATTAGTGCTATTTGATGCGGTCTGGATTAATATATACCAATATATATATAAATAACCAGAGCTACAAGAACGTCTATGTCAAATAAAAGTATTTGTGACATGATTGAATTAATGGAATACTAAAACTGTCAAAAACAACGATTATGAATTTAATGTCTGCCTATGAGGTTCGATTACTCGAACAAATACCTGAATAGGTACCTACACCTAAATAAATTTCACGACTGTAAGTCACCAGAGACGATTCAAATATGCCTTTAAATATAAGTATCTCTTTGTACTTTAATAAAGACAAAGATATGAAATACACTTTCAAAGTTGGGTTTTTATTTGTTGTTTTGTCAGCATTTACATATCTTTACGACTTAAATTTGTTTCATTTTATACAAAAAATTTACTATTCCTTTTCCGTAATATCGCAGCATTAAATATTCAGAATAGATTGACCAAAGTGGTGTCTCAAACTATGTATAATATAGGTGAGATAAAGTCGAAGGTTAAACAATTAAGCTCCATGTATTATTCCTTTACAGGATCAATTTTAATATTTTACTAGATGTAGGTAATGTATGATCTGATGATGTAATGTATTTGTTTTGTACATTTACGCTATAATATAAGTATTTAGCAGATAATAAAATTGTTATTTCATTTTAATTTAAATGCACAGAGATCGATAGTTTTCAGACCGTCAATTTTTATGTTCATTGTGTCTATATTATAACTATCATATACAGTTTTACCCTATATTTTTTATTATAACCTACTAATATTTTATAAAGAGCGGTTTGATTTTCGTTTCTTTGTTTGATTGTAATCAACAAACTTATATGCTACTGGAACGATTTCATCTTGCTCCAATAGAATGCTACGTTACTACTGAGAGGTATAGGCTATAGGCTTATTAACATAAAAACGACGGAAGGCTTCATCATCATTATCATTTCAGCCTATCGCAGTCCACTGCTGGACATAGGCCTCCACAAGTTCGCGACATAAATGGCGTGAACTCATGTGTGTTGCCCATAGTCACCACGCTGGGCATGCGGGTTGGTGACCGCAGGGCTGGCTTTGACCGAAGACGATGCTGCCCGTCCTGTGTATTTCAAAGCCAGCAGTTTGATGATTATCCCGCCATCGTTCGGCTTTATAACTCTGAACTTTTGAACTCTGTTATCCCTTAGTCGCCTCTTACGACACCCACGGGAAGAGAGAGGCGGACGGAAGGAAGGAAGGCTTATATTATTATATTTATTAAATTACCTATTTTAGGAACAGACGACCGGATGTTTATGTTCAAAAATATTTATCTAGATAAATTTAATTATATTATCTACATAAATCTCAAACTTGTGACCACTACTACCACGTATCTTAAGCATCCATCTGGGTTTTTTATTAATAATAATAATCAATTATTTATTTGGACCAAATACTTTTACAATTTCTTTACCCACCGAATTACGTGACAGTTTATGGGCGGAATTAGCGCTTGTCAACATAAATTGTAATTTTTTTTACTATAGGTACTTATATTATAACTATCATTTATTTAAAAATAATTAAACAATTTTCTGCTTATGTATATGCGCTGCGTAAAAATTAAAGTTACGCAAAACTTATTTCAGTCAGAAAGTGTCTTCCCTAAATGTTCGATAATAAAGTTCGTGGTCGCAAAATTAAGTCTATTTTTAAGGTTATGTGTGTGTTATGTAAGTGTTATAATATGCTTTCCTAAACACACAGCGTTGTATGAAGAAGCAGTATGTGAATTTCCCTCTTTATAATATGGTAATAAATGTTGCCGCTTACCAGAAACAGTGTAGCTTTACCTTTATTCAACCACCAGTGTGTGTGCGGTGTTAAATAACATTCGCGCGCTGACTTTTATTATATGTTACCGCATAGCATTTGTAGAGTAGTGCTTTTAGCCTTTGAAAATGGTGAAAAGTGAAAAAAAAATATAGTAGGATGAAACCCATTGGAAAAGGAAAAGAATACAACGCAAATAAAAGGAAAAATAAATTACGTGTGATCTGATGTCGGGAAGCAGTAGGGAAGGGGGGAGGGGTTTAAGGGTAAAAAACGGTTTATCTCGATTTCCGGCTAAACTAAAAGTCCTTGACGCCGCGTTGGCGCAACGGTTAGAGCCATGGATTGTACCTGTTGCGTCGGCGGTTGCGGGTTCGATCCCCGCACATGACAAATATTTGTATTGGCCATACAGGTGTTTGCCGTGGTCTGGGTGTTTGTACAGTCCTTGTGGGTCTCCCCACCGTGCCTCGGAGAGCACGTTAAGCCGTCGGTCCCGGTTTTTATCACAGACACCTGATCACTAATATTCGTATCGGAGATATATCCGGCGACAAAGCTGTAGGTACTAAAAAGAGCTACACCTTTTGTATTTACACTTTCTTCACATAACCTCAAAATTCACGTGAAAATTTAAAAGTTCTTGGTTTTTTTTTATTTTTATCTTTTACAAGAAATTTTTTTTTCAAAAATTGGTAAAAAAAAAATATCTTTTTATGTTCCAAACACACTGTAATTTTTTTGATTTAAAATATTTATTTTTTCACCTCATTTTGATCTTAATATCGATAAAGCACCCTCATTTTCAATCGAAAATTCTCAAGTCAAACTATCAGCTTTTTTTAAAAAGTCGGCGGGCTTTTTGTTTGTTGAAATCTTTATTTTCTGATGATGTAAAAAATATGTATTACTATGGTAAATGTTCTCACGAAATATTCTAGGAAAATCTAGCCTACCGAACATTATATATCTATTTTTTAGAGTTCGCTGAAGACAAGTTTGAATCCGATGAAGAAAGTATAACGTATGTATGGCCAAGCTTTGGCTCTAAAACGGTTTGAGAAAAAAAAAACAGATAATCCGGTTGGACCCTGCTTAAGCAAAGTGATTACAGTTTATGCCCAGTAGAACATATAAATCAACTAAGAGAGTTTTCACAAGACAGACGAAAAACTACTAACATACACAGTTTATTTATTACAATAACGCGAACAGTGAAACTAGCATCAAGAAGAGTTATTGCTGGCTTGATAGGAATTATCATTGAAGAATCAAAAATCAATGCTCCACCAGCTAGTATAAAATCTGCAGAAAGTCTCAACAGAGATAATTGGAAAAGTGCTCATACGTTAAAAAAATGCTACTGTAGAAAAGTAAGAATTAAAAAAAGAAATGAACATTGTTGAAATAAAAAATTTTCAATTATTTGTCTTGTCCGATTTTCTTTAATTAACATTGTTAAAAGATCTCATTACAAAAAAAAAAATTGTTACATTGAATCAAGCTTTAAATAATTGAAAGAATCACTTTCGAATTATGTTAATTATTAATTTGTTTTTAAATCTTGTTGAATTTTACCTAATTACTTTTATCTTTAGATTTTTATGCCTTAACTTCAAAGGAAAATAGTACTATTAACCTTACTGCCTAATGCTGCCTAAGATTATAATTTATCATCATCATCATCACTTCTGCCTATCGCAGTCCCCTGCTAGATATAGGCCTCCACAAGGTCGCGCCAGAAATGGAGTGAACTCATGTCTTTTGCCCATAGTCACCCGCTGAGCAGGCGGGTTGGTTTAATTAACGTTAAATTTTAAGCGATTTAAAATACCTGTTAATCTAGGAAGAGTAATGTTATCATTTATAAATTCTTTATTACCTAAAAAATACTTTCACTTCAGATCATCCTAAGATTTAACTAATCATGTAGCATTTGTGTTAACTACCAGCAGATATATTTTAATGTTCATACGGGGATTAACGCGAACAAAATAATATATAATATTTTTGTTCGCGTTAATCCCCGTATGAACATTAAAATATAATAATGAAACGCGAAAGTTTAAAAGTTGTTATACCAGCAGATAACAAACAGGTCCTTATACAATACTGAGTGTTTTAGGAAAGCGCATAATATAATATTTTACATTCCAACAAAACAATTATTTTATGTGTTGAATAAAATACAAAGCGTTGGATCACGGCGATTGCTGGTACCAGAGAATGAAGACGCTATGAGGTAACAGATAACAGATGTGAGCGCGCGAATGTTGTTTAACACCGCACACACACTGGTGGTTGAATAATGGTAAAGCCACACTGTTTCTGGTAAGCGGCAACATTTATTACCTGCCCTATAAAGAGGGAAATTCACATACTGCTGTCACATACATCTGTTTTATTCAACACATAATAATAGTTTTGTTGGAATGCAGAACATTATGTTATTAATCTATATAATAAGATTTGCGTATTTGTCTGTTTTTTTATTTTCCCACTCTTATCTCGGGTATTATTCATGCTATTTTTGAGAATTATTAAGTCTAAAGTGTGTCTATCAGTTGAGAGTCCACAATTTATTAAAACAGAGCCCAAAGGGGTGATAACAATAAGTTGGGCGATTATATCTTAAACTTTCATAGTAAATTCAATTTAAAGGAAGGGTATACTTTACTGACCCTCACACCAGTTTAAAATTTAGGCATTTGTAAGGGTCCATCCACCCCCAAAAAATGCGGTTAAATATCTACGTAGTAGCGGTTATCGTGCGAAGCTGGAGCGGACACTTTAGAATCATTTACATAGAAATTATACCATTCGTACATAATATGAAACATAAGAATGTATATATAATATTCGATTAATAATTATACATTGGAACAGCGTGGTGGATTAAGTTCTGATCCTTCTCCTACACGGAAAATGAGGCCCATGCCCAGCAGTAGGATATTACAGGCTGAAGCGTTATTATACATACATATATATTGCATTATTAAATTTGTTTGAATAGTTCGGGAATATAAAATTAACCATCAAATAAGCCATATAATGAAATAATAATTCGTATGAGTAAAAAACTAGATTACGTAATAATAATAATAAAAAAAATTGTGTTTGCTCGCAAACGAAAAAAAAAACCGATTTTAATTACATCGACAAGGAATACAACGTAAGTAGACGAAAAAATAGTCAAGTAAATACCCGCTATCTAAGATTACTCAAAAAGTAGTCATCAGATCTCGATCAAATTTAAATGGGATCACATGACAAGCATTAGATTTCGATTAAAAAAAAAATCATCGAAATCGGTCCACCTAGTCAAAAGTTCTGAGGTAATATAACATTAATATAATATTCTCGTGTATGTGTGTGAGTGTGTTTGAGTTAAAGAGAATATGTGTACATGCCCATCTATAACAGTGATATAAAATTAATTTGTTTCTGCCTTAGGCAACATAATGTACTCATATAAGCTAGTTAACGCTCATAAAAATCTTGTCGTCACGGTAGTTTTGAAACCAATAAAAAAAATTGTTTACATTCTTGATATTTATATTATTTAGTTAAAATAATGACCAAAATTGCAAATATTGACATTACCTCATACATAGAGAATGATATGGTCTTATCCCAACCTAAATACAACAACATTGTTTCAAATATTAAAAATTTTAATTTATATTCACGCTCTTACGGTATAATGTTACAGTAAATAAAATAAATTCTTCAAGCAAATTCTACTCCAACAAAGCCACAAGAGTACGGATTAGTTGAAAATAAAGCCCATTCTAAATGAACACATCTTTTGTGAAAGTAAATACTGAGCTTGTCAAAAATCAAGACGAAGTTTGTCAAATATAGACAAAAAATACGAGCTTTCTATTTTTCGTCAATCTTGTTTTTTTTTTGTTCAAAGTAAATCTTTTATTCTTTTTTTTAGTAATCATTTATATTTAATAAATAATTTTTTCATTTTGGTACGGTTTCTATTCGTATTTTTTTTTTATGAATGTGATTAGGTTATTTGCTATGGTCATTTTATAATACATATGTGTAATGATTAATATTTCTTGTACTTGTATAATTGTTGTTACAGTTACTTTTTTCAAGCCACTAAAAACGATAAGTCTATTTTTACTGTCTGTCAAGTGTCATATATCCTTACAAGATGCAGGAGTATACAAGCTTGATTGTGACTGTGGTCTCTCTTATATAGGCCAAACCAAAATATCGATTAAAACTCGTATTAAAGAACATATAGCTGACTTGAAATACCGTCGCTACACTGAGTTCGCAATCTGTGAACATAGTCTAGACGAAGCTAGCTATTACATTAGATTTGATAAACCATAGGTCCTCGCAAAATAATACCGATTTCAACCAAGGATGATCCGTGAGGCTATTGAAATTAAAAAAAACATCCACCTACTTGGGATCTCATTATTGAAATAATTAAATCAAAATCAAAGCATAACATGCCCCAGATTATAGACCCAGTTAGCACTTTCTGCGTAGAGAGGGCTTATTAAAATATTGATAGGGTAGTTTCGAATAACTCTATAACGTTAGGACGTTTGACACGTAAGCTCTCCCGTGACCATGATTGTTGTGAAGTATCCGAAACGTCGGGCTTTTAAAAAACTTGTAAACCACGATAAAAACCAAAAAAAAAAATTGTTTTATATAATAAGTGAAATTCGCGTAAACATTAGAAAACAATAATAATAATAAAAACTTTTTATTGTACACCAAGAGTGAGCAAAATTACAAAAATAAAAACAGGAGAAAAGTACAAAAGGCGGCCTTATCGGTAATGAGCGATCTCTTCCAGGCAACCTTTGGGTAGAGGAAATGGTATATATGTATACAGTTTAGGTGTACAGTTTTACCTAAACATATACAATATATTTAGTCAGATAAATAATGTAAAAAAATAAAATTAAAAAAAAATGAAGTATAGGTACGTACATGGCATATATAAATGGAAAGTTGTAATAGACACATAGACGTATATAAAGTTAATAAATATAACCATGATTGTAGTTTTACTAAACGTTTTTATTTAAATATTAGGTTTGTTCGGGACCGTGAATGTGTTAAGGCATACCTAATGTTTAAAGAATACTTAGGCATTATGTACAGCGCCCTAAGCGTCCAGGAAAATAAAGAAAATTGATTACATATTATACTAACTAGGCATTCTATAGAATCTTGTAAATTTCTTCTACTTACAATAAAAAAGTAAAAAAAAAATCTTATTAAAATCTAATAGTAAATAAATAAAATAAATTAACTCATTCTTTCTACAACAGTGATGTTTGTAATCGTCAGATCGGCTGATGTTTATTAATCCCAAACTGATCATGCTTGGCTAAAAACATAAAAAAAAATATAGAACATAAAGTTGTAGAAAGAGATAATCCTCGGTTTCGTAGAACGTCGACCCTATCACTCACATTTAGTGAGCATTTAATACTGATTGTATACATACACAAAGAACTGTCACACTATTACGACATATAATATAATAGTAACTCGTCGCTGTCACTTAGTACACTTTTTAAAAAGTTGTTGAAATAGTACTTAAGACCAAATAGCAGTAAATTGTATACTTACCTTCTTAAACTTTATAACTTAAAATGAAAAAAAAGTCGTAAACTTTTTGATTATTATGATTATGACATATATTTTGATTATGACATTTCGGGGATGATAAAATTGTTAGTTTAAGTTTTATTATCCAATTAAGTATACAAAAAAAAAATCTATGAGATATTCGATATAAGCGTAACGGTCTACATGTTCTAGTATTTTTAAAGCATCTCTTGACCTTTTATAAGTATTCTATTTAAATAACAATAGATTTTTCTGCTATATATGTTGTAACACGACAAGGTTGACTGCTAATTAAGTTTTGATTGAAATAATTATCAGGTTATGCAAAATTAATTACCCATTGATTTCAATTCGCGATTACAGTATTATCAAATATTCTAAATAATTACTAATCGTAAAACAACTAAAAGAATCATTTCTATCAGTGATATGAGCAAAGGTACAGTATGGACATACACTGTTAAAAATAATAATATACTGTTAAATGCATTCTTGACACATGTCACTTATAATTGATGGGTAATTGACTTTTATATGCTATATCCTACTGCTGGGTATAGGCCTCTTTCTCCATGTAGGGGAAGAGCTGGAGCTTAATCCACCACGCTGCTTTACTGCGGGTGGGCGGATATATCCCCGATACGAATCTTAGTGATCAGGTGTCTGTGATAACAAACGGGACCTACGACTTAACGTGCTCTCCGAGGCATAGTGGGGAGAACCACAAGGATAGATAAAAAGACCAGAAAGAATGATGTCATGCTTAAAAACGAAGTTTTATTGAGATTCGGGGAAGGATATACAGTAAATATAAATCGTACGAAGTCTTTAAGCATTCATATCTGGTCTGATTGTTAGTTAATTAGTTAAATCCAAAAAAAAGTCCCGGGCCGCTGTTTCTGTCTATTATTTTCCCCCCTCGTATCGGGCCCTCGTATCCATGGGGCCTCGTCGAGCGAGAAACAGGATAAAACGACATTTTCAAAAAATGAATCTTAGCTATATTGATTTATCGCCCCTGAAATCCCCTGCATGCTAAATTTCATGAAAATCGTTGGAGCTGTTTCCGAGATTCAGATTATATATACACAAGAATTGCTCGTTTAATAGTATTAGATTTAAGATATCCGATAATTTAGGTACGGTTACTAGGCTTCATAACATCCTTAGTTTGTATATTAATATTTATTGGTATTCTACAAGTTTCCTGTAACTACAATGCGATGTTCTCTAATTCTCGTTTTTAGTGTTTCAGACGAATTTTGTACATAGCACCGCATATTAAGTAAGCAAATTTAGTGATGTTTCAGCCGATGTGTATAATGTAACGTTATGACTATGATGATTAAGAAATTATTAGATAAATATTAGAAAAATGATTATCACGATTTAATAAAACATCCAATGATTTTAAGTCGCAGACACTTTGGTGGTAGGAAGTATTATGTGTTGAGCTACTAATCGTATAGGTTTTGAAGGAAAAATGAATAGTATAAGTTATGTAAAATTGATCGACGAACAGTCATCTGCTGGACCATAGGCCTCCCCAAGTTCGCGCCAGACATCCCAGTTTTCCGCGATCCTCATCCAGCCTACACCGGCAATCTTACGTAGATCGTTGGTCCAATGGGCCGGAGGACGTCGAGTATCTCGATATATCGCCAGTCGATATGACATCTCTGCAGAGAGTCCGGGACGCCCAGGTCTCGAGAGAGTCAAAGACTTTCTTGTAGTCCATAAATGCCATACACAGCAGTTGATTATATTCTTCTGTCTTTTGAATAATGTGCCGAACAGTATGGATGTGGTCCACGGTGCTCTAGCCATTTCGAAACCCAGCCTGCTCTGGTGGTTGGAATTCGTCGAGTCTTCTGGCGAGACGATTCGTAACAACCCTCGAAAACAGCTTATAGACGTGGCTCAGAAGTGAAATCGGTCTGTAATTCTTCAACAGAGACTTATCGCCTCTCTTGAAGAACAGCACCACCACACTCCTGGACCACGCCTCCGGCGTGGTACCTCAGTGGATGACAGCGTTAAAGAGTCTTGCCAAGGCTTTTAGGACAGGTCGCCCTGTGGCTTTAAGGAGCTCAGTGGTAACTCCGTCATCCCCCGGGGCCTTCCCGTTTTTAAGCTGCCCGAGCGCTGCACTAATCTCACCCTCTTCAAAGTCTGGGATGCTCTCCGAATAATGGTGCAACAATTAGTTAGCCAAATATGAAACCTAAATTTGATTGATTTTAACCTAAAAATGGGCATTCCACAGGGGTGGAGCCTTGGTCCATTTCTTTTTTTTTAATATATATAAATGATCTGCCATTTCGTGTTTAATATATTTGTGATATAGTGCTATTTGCAGATGAAACATCTCTTATATTTAAAGTTGATAGGAAAAAAGTAAATTATGATGACGTGAAAACTTCTTTGTCGCGAATTCAAGATTGGTTTAAAATAAACAACTTGGTTTTGAACGCCAAAAAAACCAATTGCGTTGTGTTTTTGTTACCTAATGTTAAGCATCCAAATTATATTTTATGATAAATAACGAGAGGCTTATTGTCAATGATACTACAGTTTTCTCAAGGATACATTTGGACTCAAAACTTCAGTAGGATACCCCTTTGTCATCCTTGAATGATAGACTCAGCTCCGCAGAATTCGCATCTAGAAAAGTACGACAACTGACTGTCGTTGCAACTGCACTTTTAATATATTATGTCTTACGGCCAGTTACTGTGGGGTAATGCTGCAAATATTGAGACTATATTTATCTTGCAAAAAAGGGCTATTCGCGGCATTAACGATCTTGGAGCTCGTGTCTCCCTACGGGATGTTTTCCAAAACGTAGACATATTAACAATTGCGTCGCAGTATGTTTATAACAATATTATGTATATTCACCAGAATATTCATTGTTTTGAAATAAATAGTAAAAATCGCATTGTAAACACGAGAAGGAGTAGCAAAATTGTAATTCCAAGTTTCCGACTGCGCAAAGTAAACGTTGCCTTTCTGGGTTATGGTATTCGCATGTATAATAAAATCCCACAAACAATTTTGGAATTGTCTCAACATAAATTTAAAGTTTTTATACAAAAAAAAAACATAGATAAAGCTTATTACTCGGTGCAGGATTATATAGTTGATAAAGATGTGTGGACTTAGTGACGCTGTATTTTATGCAACATGTTACTAATTTTGTACTAAAACACAGTTTATATATTATTTTTCAAAAGAGTAACTGCGGAGTTTCTTGCCGATTCTTCTCTACAGAATCTACATTCCGAATCGGTGGTAGCTTTACTTCTACAAATATATTAATTTATTTTTAAAGTTTTAATTTGTAAAATGACGATTCGAGTGTGCTTTTGGAGCCTATTTGAATACAGCTGTTTTTGATTTTGAGGTGAGAATTATATTTTTCAGCAAGACAATGCAGCTGTTCACACTGCAAAACTCGTTAAAGGCTATTTTGCAGAATACAATATTCAAATTCTAAAGTAGTTAGCACGCTCCCCTGATATGAATATTATTAAAAATTGTTGGGGTTAATTTAGCACGTGCTGTGTAATCAAATGGGAAACAATTTAACAGTGTTAAACAATTAAAAAATGCTCTCCAAGATGAGTAGAATAAGTTAGATAAAGATTATACCGTAAGTACCGTAAAGTTATGCAAAATGTACTGGAAAGAGCAGGAATATGCGAAGCCAAAATAGTCACCACTTGCAGGATATAATTTTTCAAACTTAAGCCAAAAATATTCCCCATTAATATACTTTATATCAAAATAATAATTAACCATTAAATAAAAAAGTTATTAAACATTCAAACCCTAACGGTAGTTTTGCGCCACCTGTTATAAAAAACCTATATGATACGCTGCCGAAGAGACTGATTGAAATTATGAAAAGTAGGGGAGGGTGTACTCTGTGTCTCTAACCTTGACATGAATGCCTTAACTAATCGTCTTCTTCAATCGTAGAATCGAAATGCTAAAAAACATTTTTATTAAGAGTTATCATAAAAAAAGGTGTATTGTACTAAAGTCTTGTTGCGGAGTGTACAAATTAATAAGCATTTCGAATATTCATCTGCATTTTCTAACTTATTAAAAAAAAAATGAGTTAAGACATTTTTAAGTATTTTCTAACAAATTTAAAATTTTGTGTCAGAGATAATAATATATTGATTAACATCAAATTTTGGCAAAACTGAAAGCCATTAAACCAATCAATCAGTCAATCAACATCACGTTACGATTATAATGTGTACACATTACTTATCAATTTAATTAAACTTAAGTATTACCCCAATTGTGAAATTTTAATAAATTTTAATAAAAAAAAGTAAACTAATAAACGATCAGGATCCCAAATTGAAAAACTAATTCGTCATTTTTGTTTTGTTCGCGGTTATTATATTTAATTACTTGCGGTTACCAACACGCCTGCCTAGCGCTGTGACTACGCGCACACCACATGAGTTCACGCCATTTTTGGCGCAAATTTGTGGAGGCCTATGTCTAGCAGTAGACTGTGATAGGTTGAAGTGATGATATTTAATTATTACTTAAGCTTTGTAGATTGAAATAAAGAGATTAAACTTACAATATTTCAAAATATTGTTTCTGAGGTTTCAAACGTATGTTTTACTCTGCACAAGCTCTGTTGAATCTTTGCGAATCTTATATTATTTCAGCGTGGTGCTTATAACTGAAAAATAACATTTTATTGATACCTTTCTTTTACATAGCAGAAAATAAATTTATAAATGTATATTTGAGAAAATAACATTTTATCTATTCTTTTTAACATAAAAAATTCGGGCAATAAAACGTATTTTTTTAATAATTTCATTTAATTACCTAGTACTTTATAGATTTTTAAATACGTCTAAGAAGATATAAAACTTTGAATAAGTAAAAGAGATCGCATTTTTGAAATATGTACAAAACATTTGCGTTTTTATTGTTAAATAAATTTAGTTTCTTGAAAAGAAAAGACATACGAGTTGTATTAAATATATAAAGTTCTTTCTCGCCTAATTCTTATGGGAATTTGCACATAAATGTGATTTGAATAAAAAACAAGTTGACAAAATTGGACGAAGTTAAGAAAACAATAACTCAAAGGTTTACATTAGGGCTAACAACTTCGGACACGATTATAAACTTAAATTGATTTGTGTTAAACAGTTTTTATATTTATTTATCGCCATATATATTTATACTCGTACATTTAGCGTATATATGATAAAATGTAAAAGTGACAACAAGACAGGTTTGTTAGCCTTGCAAGTGGAACTTATAAGGAATTGTGCTCTCGTGTATTACCATTATTAAAATAATGAAGGTGCAAAGTTGTAAATCCTTGCGGAACTATTTGATCTGGAACACTCTGATAATTAAGTCTTATTTTTTAATCTTTAATAAAGTTTTTTACGAGAATATAACATTTGTATGCAAAAAGTATTGGTTTATTCCGTTACAAAATTTATGTTTTTTTTGCCCTTAAATATCTCATTGTCGAACATCAGCGACGTTTTTCTTTTTTAACCGACTTCAGAAAAGGAGGATATTTTGTTATGTATGTTCGGGGATAACTTCGTCGTTTTTGAACCGATTTTGATAATTCTTTTTTTTGTTAGGAAAGAGATATCTCAAGGGTGGTAACATGATAAGGAAACCAGGATCAGATGATGGAATTCCAGTGAAATCAAGGGGAACCCTCGAAAATCTGAATGACGATTAGTGCGTTAATTATTTTTTTTAACCGACTTCCAAAAAAGGAGGAGGTTCTCAATTCGACTGTATTTTTTTTAATGTATGTTACATCAGAACTTTTGACCGTGTGGACCGATTTCGACAAATGTTTTTTTAATAAAAAGGTGGTGTGTGCCAATTGGTCCCATTTAAATTTATTTGAGATCTAACAATTACTTTTCGAGTTATATCTAATAATGCGTTTTTACTTGAAGCTTTTTTCGTCGACCTACGTTGTATTATACCGCATAACTTTCTACTGGATCTACCGATTTTGATAATTCTTTTTTTGTTGGAAAGGAGATATCCCTAGTTTAGTACCATGATAAGAAAACCGGGATCTGATGATGGGATCTCAGAGAAATCGAGGGAAACTCTTGAAAATCCGCAATAACTTTTTACTAGGTGTACCGATTTTGATAATTCTTTTTTTGTTGGAAAGAAGATATCCCTAGTTTAGTACCATGATAAGGAAACTAGGATCTGATGATGGGATCCCAGAGAAATCGAGGGAAACTCTTGAAAATCTGCAATAACTTTTTACTGGGTGTACCGATTTTGATAAGTTTTAATTTAATCGAAAGCTGATGTTTGTAATGTGGTCACATATAAATTTTATTGAGATTTGATCACTACTTTTTGAGTAATCTTTGATAACGCGTAGTTACTTGACTATTTTTTCGTCGATCTACGTTGTATTACTCGCCGATGTAATTGAAGTCGGTTTTTTTTTCGTTTTGTCTACTTACATTGTATTACTTGTCGATGTAATTGAAGTCGGTTTTTTCGTTTGCTAGCAAACACAATTATTGTGCTTACGGAAAACCTTTACCACTTTCTGATTTAACTCATCGTAAACTTAGTAACACCGATAACTTTTTTATCTTATAAATAACACATTAATTTTATACACTTTTAATTTTCTCATAGCTTTTCTAGGAATAAAAATAATTAATAAAAAAAACTTGCTTCATTTCAAATTTCATTCAAAATTCATCAAAATAATGAATGATGGTGAATAGTCCTTTGATGAATATCTGTCTATCTTAAAGACTTATTCATATATACATGTTGAGTTGGAAAACCAGAAGTTACAAGTAGTATGTACAAGAATATTGCTGGAAGCTAATTTATTTAATCAAAGTGCAGCAGGAGGAAAGTAATTAGGAGAGTTAGCGTTGAGAATTTTAATCGAGTCTCTTAAATTGGTGGCAAAAACTTCCTTGCCGAAATTTTCAACCGAAATTTTCTCATGAAATTTAATTTCTAATTTTCGTATTACAATTCCAAAAATATTAAATTACTTTTAGAAGCAAGAATTTAAGATAGTCTTATGCATTATAAACATAAATTGACCTTTGGATACGATTAATATTTTTAAAACTAAAAGGTACGAAAAAGGGTCCGGGTATCGTTTTTTTTTTTCTTTGTGAATGATTAAATCGAATTACCGCTAAAGACTTTAATAAAATAAAAATAAAATAAAATAAAAATAAACACTATTGATCTGAATTCTGATATAGATTTATTATATATATATTAATTGCTGGAGCTCTTTAATTTGCTATTTATCAAACTGATGTCGTATAAGTAATAATATTACATTTTTCTACTAAGTGTATCATTCCTTCCTAGGCAATAACGAATATAGAAGCACCTTTTGTTTAAAGGTAAAATCTTTTGTTAACATTTTCAGCACTGTGCACTGTCCCGGTTGTGTAGAAAATTTACATAAAATCATTGTCTAGATTTTTCATCCATACCGTCGTTTTTTTCAAAAATAAGGCAATGATGGTTTTTTAGTAAAAGTAAATAAAAAAAGTTACATTTCAAATTGCTTCAAAAGTAGAATTTTTTGTAACTCATGTTTTTTTTAGAACTCACTGTAGTTGCTTCATAATTTTGGTTATCGGCGTTCGGTTTAATTTGCATTATGATGATGAAATTTGATGCATTAAAGTTTCATATTAAATCTACAAAATTAAGTGCTGTACAATGCTGTGATGCTGACATTTGTTATAAAAGCTTAAAATATGTTATTCTGAAACAGCTGAGTGAAAATTGTTACTTTTACTATAAAGCGTGAACTTGTTAATATTTAGTTAAAAAAGTAAAAAGATTTTAAATTCATGTAACATTTTAGTTGCATAAGTATTCGTGTATTGAGTATTTTATATTAAATTTTAAGTTAAGCTTTGTTATTTCAAAATTTGTTTTTCGTAACTTTAAGCCGATTAATTTTAGAGATTTCCAAATTTTGTAAGAAAGCCTAAGTTTGAGGCCTGGAATGGGGACCGCGTCTTGGCAAATGCAGTGTGGGACGTCCTCTGGCCCGCTGGACCAACGATCTATGTAAGATTGCCGGTGTAGGCTGGATGAGGATTGTGGAAAACCGGGATGTCTGGCGTGAACTTGGGGAGGCCTATGTACAGCAGTGGACTGCAATAGACTGACCTAAGTTTGAAATAAAATATTATTAATCTTAATTTTTTTTTTTTTTGATTTAATATAAATATTCTAATATATAAAATTTTCGTGTCGCGGTGTTTGTAGTTAAACTCCTCCGAAACGGCCTTTTGTGTGCATATTGGGTAGGTCTAAGAATCGAACAACATCTATTTTTCATGCCTCTAAGTTATAAAGGGGGGGGGGGGGTTAAGAGGGGTTAATAACATATAATTATGGCAAAACAGCGTTTGCGGGGTCAGCTAGTATTATATAAATTTAACAAACACAATTATTTCGTTTGCGAGCAAACACAATTATAAATAATAGTTGTTTAGCGGGTCAGAAAGTAAAAAAGACTTTTCATTCCGTGAGATGCAAATTTCATTTCGAAGTTTCCTTAGAATTACAGCGCCCAGAAAGACGCATTTTATAGTCTGTCGACTTTGATCACATTTCGATTATCAAAATTTCTACGCAAACGAAGTCTTTGACAACAGATAGTAGTCTATATTCGAGTAGAAGCAGTTGAGAAAATTAATTTGTTATTGAATTAAAATTTCTTTACGCACGCTTGATTTGGGGAGAACGTTAGTGAATGCGTGACGAGAGCTTTACGAAAAGTGTGATAGGGTGAGGCGAACGGAGCAAGAAACAGAGGTGTGTGCACACATTTTCTTTCTCTCTTTCTCTCACACCATAGCCAGTTACGTTTCGTATATCTAAAAGACAGTGCACCCTATTGTGCAGAAGTTTTAATTCAGTCGTGTGGTCTATAGAACACTCAATTTTTTATTTACTTCTGTTAACAGAGAACAATGTAAAACAGAGAAACACATATGTTTAGAAATACGACTATATTTCTTTCATAAATAAAATCAGTGTAGTTCCAAGTCGAAGGGAAGAATTGAGCTATTTTTGCTCGTGTTTATCTTTAATTACTTTTATTGTGACTAAAATAACGCATACGTATAAAGCTTTCGATCACGCGCTTACTACTGTTTATAAATAGAGTTCGTTATCTCTTGGCAGATGTTTTGGCGAATCCGGCACTTCACTACGCCACGCGAAAATGTCGCGTGCTTCGTTGCTTCGCGTTGTAACATTTTATTTTTGGGTGTAGACCTGCTAGAGTCAATCACTGTTTGCACCGGTGTTTATACACACGTTTGAATTCTTTGAACCAAAACGATGCTATAAAACTGAAATAACAAATCAAACTAACATCATTACAGTTTTTTTTTAGGATTGTTTGAACTCGTTAAATCTGTTTTATCGACAAACAAATTAGGATTGTTTGGAAATTCTATTGGCAAACTAAAACTTACTGTATTTAAAAAAGCTAGTATTTAGTAGTAAGTATTTAGTAAAGCTTTATTTGGTTAATTCTATTATCTCAACATAATATTTCACTACTGTAAAATATCACACATTACAGAATAAATAGTATTTTTAAGTTTATTATTTTCATAAATAGGTTACCTAATTAGTTAAAGTTTAGTTACCTTATAAGTAAATATATAATTTTTAGGCAAGTAAATTAGAGCCTCGTTAAGATAAACCCCAAGAGAAACATAAATAATTTTTATAGTTTTAAATTTGTTAGTTATGAGTTAATACAGATGTAGTTATGTAGTTCCTAAATTTTATTTTGGAGGAATGGTAAAATAAAATACACATTTTTGACTTATTCGCAACATAGTGATATATACGAGTATAGTACATATAAAAAAGGTAAATGTCATTTTTTAGGAAAAAGTTTAACTAGATTTATTTTAAATGTCTCATTGGCTGATAGTTTGCTATAGAGTTGTTTAACACATCTTTACCAATAAAAAAAAAATAAGTTTTAGAGAATATCTATTTTAGGTAATAGAGATTTTTGGCTTCGAGATGAGAATGAGATTGAGAAAGATTACTTTTTTAAATTATAGAGGGTTTTATAGTATCGAGGTTGAACTGTATAAATAAACATAAATAAAATAAAAAAGGGTTTTATTTCTTGCGAATTTAAGACACAAATACAAAAAATACATTTAACAGAATTTAACTATATATATATATATATATATATATATATATATATATATATATATACACATTTTTATTTACATTTTTTCATCCATTTTTTCTACTGTATATAATATTTAATAAAGGAGCTAAATTATAAAGTTAATCATATTTTGGATAGGAAATATAAGTATATTGAATTGTATGTATTTGTAAAATACTAAAATTACATAGCGTTTCAGGGTTCCATTATTGCTTCTATACCTGTCAGATTTTATCATTTATTTTCTTTATTCTATTCCGAAATGTCGCATCATGATGTTTTGGAGGGTGAAAATTTCATGAATAAACAAGTCTATAACTCAAACTAGTCTTGTAAATCGATCAGCTTATATCTATACTAATATAATTAAGCTGAATAGTTTGTTTGTTTTTTTTTTGTTGTTTTATTGATTGAACGCACTAATTTCAGGAATTACTGGTCCAATTTGAAAAATTCTTTCAGTGTTAGATAGCCCATTTATCGAGGAAGGCTATAGGCTATATATCATCACGCTAAGACCAATAGGAGTGGAACACCAACGAAGAATGTTTCAAATTGTGTTTTTTTCCTTTTGATAGCTTCCGCTTTCGTAAACAGTTTAAGTGTGGGTTAAAGTTAGCGTTAGCCCAAAGTAACTATTCCACGTGGACAAAGTCGCGGGCAGGAGCTAGTCTCTAGATAAGGAAATACATAAATGGAAATAAACATTTCCTGATATTTCCTGTTATTTCCATTATTGCGTCGTTTATAAAAATCATTTGAAGTACATTATTCGTGTGCTCAGTATCACTTCAAGAAATGTGCAAGACAATAATATGGAATAGCAGCTATGGTTTTATGTATATAAATATGGATTACATATTGTTTTCTAATGTTTACGCGAATTTTACTCATTTAATAAAACACTTTTTTCGGATTTTATCGCGGTTTATTGCATTGCATTTACAACCATGGTCACGTCAGTCCTCCCGTGACCATGGTTGCTGTAAAGTATCCGAAACGTCGGGAATCAAAAGTTAACAATAAACCGCGATAAAATCCGAAAAAAGTGTTTTATTAAATAAATATGGATTGTTCATGTTATTTTTTGTCTTTGATATTTTCGTAATTTTTACTAAAGTTTTTTATTACACCACATGTGTAATTAATAATCTAGAGTATGTAGTTATCTTATATCGGTATACCTTTTTCAAAATTTATAATTTCAGACGCTTTATAACATAAAACTTTATCATTCAATTTTATTATTACTTAGATTTTTAAATCATTAAATGTAAATTGTTAGAATCATTAATATAATTATATAAAATTTTGTTATACTATATTATTATTATCCCACGCGTGTAAAAAATGATATATGGTTCACACGTTTATTTCGTACATAAATAATGACTTTGTTTTGTCCTCCAATTATTCAAATTACTCATATAATTTTTATAAATATTTAATATTCAAAAGGATTTATTTTCCACCTTTATATAACATACAGCAATTTTATTGCGGTGTATAGGAGTGTACTTATAAACCAAATTTTTAACCAAACTTAAAACATTTTTGTTTGAACCCAATTAAAAATGTGTAATAAGTTTTTATTAAAAATAGTACATAATAAGAGATAAAAATAAGACTAAGCAATGACAACAAATGCCAACGTATTACTTACTACCTACTTACTACTTACTTTAACTACTCGGTTTCTTCAGCTTAAACTAAAGTCTAGTATATATATCGAGAAATGGTAACCTATACTGAGAAAGAGCTAAAACAAATATTATATGGCTACATTAGATCAATACAACATTTTCATTATTAACCCCACTTTAGTGCGCTCATTAAATGTTGAGACTTAGCCATTAAGATCCTGTTTCACCAGAAACTGATGATAAAGGTATTTGTAACAGTCGGTATCCAACACTGACAGAAGTTTGTGTTTTTTTTTCATCATAAACTCCAATTAATTCGTATTTTATTTGTAACCTGTGAATATGCATGTTGTAGAAAGGGATATGAAGGAAGGAAATATATGTAGGAAATATTATTTCGTTTTCCTCTTCGGCTTACAATTAGTAAATTAATTTATTTTTGTTAGTTTTTGAATCGTCTCATCAAATTCGCTTAACGCTATTTTGCTCAAAGGAAATAAATATTTTATACAAAATAATAAAATCTGCTGTTAAAATCAAAATACAGTTCTTTGCAAAACATTTGTCTGTTTTTCTGTCTATCTGGTACCCATCTGTCTGTTTATGTTTCTGTTACTGCTAGTTTCCGTGACAGCTAGATAAGTTTGGAATAATTAGGTTTACTAGGTTACTACTTTTTTAGGTAACTATCTCATCTATACAAATAAATAAAATTGGAGTGTCTGTTTGTAATATTAAAATAACCGCTTTTTACTGAATGCATATGGATGTATACACGGTACATATACCAAAATAATATTTTCTTTTACAATTTTTGTCTGTCTGTCTGTCTATTTGTTCCGGCTAATCTCTGAAATTTAATCTTACCACGGTAACACTTAGTTAAAGATTGTTCCAAAGACAATAATTTATGAATATTTTAACAATTTTAAGTTCAAGATAGGACATAAATGATTGTACGTTTGATCTAATATTCCTTTTGTTTAATATTTGAGAGAGAGAAACTGATCGATCTGACATAGGATTAAAACATGTAAGATAACCACGATAAATCCACCTAACCTCTCTAGCTTTCTTAATTATTATATTTACTATTTTGTCTGGTAAACCGTTGTTACCGGGATAACAATTGCTGCTAGTGATAACATATATATCTTTAGACTTTTAATATTCAAGGCACTCGAGCGATTTGTCTTGTATCGTAACATTGAAAGTTATATATCACTATATTATTTATTTACTTTGGAAACACCAACAAGGAAATTTTTCATTTTTATTTTTGAGGGCACTTATTTTCATGTAACACGAATAATACATTAGTATATCTCACTTTGTAATCGTTGTATTTGTCCATAATAACTGCTTTAATACTCATTCGATTACACTATATTTTCTGGTTCTGACACGTAACTATAGATATTTTATCAAAATTGAAACGTAATATAGGCGACTAATTTAGATGATTCGTACCTTTTTAAGATTCCGAACGATAATATACACAATATTTTGTATGTTCGTTAAAACGCTTTACTACTTTATTTTGCTGTACTTATTATTTAAAAAGTAAACAAATGAAAAAACGAAAAATAAGAAGAAAAGTTAACATTCAAAGGTAACTCAGACGCTTAACAAGGTTTTCTAATTAAGAAGAGTTCTACGAAAAAAAAATCCGGACATTGAATACTCATAAGGTTTAATTTATTTTAATTTATTTTTTATTTTATTCTTTTTTGTACACCATATAGAGTAATTTGATTTAGAATTTTAGAATTTAAAGTAACAACGTAGGTTGACGACATAATAGTTAAGTAAATACGCGATATCAAAGATTACTCAAAAAGTTGTTATCAGATCTCGATGAAATTTAAATATGACCACATGATAAACATCAGCTTTCGATTAAATCAAAAATCATCAAAATCGGTACACCCAGTAAAAAGTTTTGCGGTATAATACAACGTCGGTCGACGAAAAAAGCGTCAAGTAAAAACGCATTATTAGATATAACTCGAAAAGTAGTTGTTAAATCTCAAATAAATTTAAATGGGACCAAATAACACACCACCTTGTGTTTTTTGTCGAAATCGGTCCACCCAGTTAAAAGTTCTAAAGTATCACACATAAAAAAATACAGTCGAATTGAGAACCTACTCCTTTTTTGGGAGTTGGTTAAAAAGAATGAGGTGGCTTTATCGCTCGGTAGCGACTACTTCCAGGCAACCTTAGGGTTAGGCTTAGGATTAAGAGAAAGTAAAAATTAAGTAGGTGCTGTGTAATAAACGTACATCATATATATGAACGCATCACGCACGAATGTAACTAGTAAATTATATTTTTTTATTTCTTTGGTATCTTCTTAATCGTAATATATATAAATAACGCCTCACGTTCTTTGTCCGCGATGGACTCCCAAACTACTCAACCGATTTTAACCGAATTTGCATACAATGTGCAGTTTGATCCAACATGAAAGGTAGGCTACTTTTTATTTTGATATATGTAATTATTATATTTAAGAAAAAAAAGGCGTTGCGAAGTTCGCCAGGTCAGCTAGTTTCATATAATTACGTATAGATTATTTTTGTTCGCTGTTATATTAGCAAAACTGCCGAACGGGAACTATAACTTTTTTTGGTACATAATAAAAACTAATATAAAATACCTTTGACTTCTCAAAAGGTTAATCGATTTTTTTTTAAACTATTTTCAACTACTAACTTACCGTTTAGATGTGTTCTTGGGTGATAATAGCTTAAGAGCCATTTCACAATTTTACGCTCTGCAAGTTTAGGTAAATTTGGTCGCATCGCGCGAGTCGTACGAGCCGCGCGATCTTTGTGCTAGTAAGTATAGTGTGACAACCAAAAGACCATCTTGATCATTTTCTGATGTATAATAAAAATTATAACTATGGTATAAAATTTTTTTTACATAATTAATTTGTTAAAAATTTCAAGTATGTTATATAACAACAGTCAATAAATTTAAAATAAAAAATCAATTTTATGAAACAATTTTTTTTAAATTGATTTATTTTTATCCGTTTACGAATGAATCTAATATTTACGATATGAATAAAATAGCATTTTATGACATCGACACCGACAAACATAAGTATTAACAAATAACAAGACAAACAGATTGAAATGCCTATTTGTATTGATAATGTGAGAAAAGAAAATTAAATTATACATTTGTTTACAGAAATTATCATTATATTATTTTACAGTCATTTTCGTAATATGTGTATTTTATTTATATTTTATTATGAAAGTATCAAATGCGGTTTATCCGCTATAACAACGGGCGGTTGGCGCGTGTGAGCGAAAGAGACGGCTGCGCAGAATTTGGCGTGGACCTTACCTCTAAGAGTGCTAGGCGCTAGCGCTCGACTGATTTACTGGGCTTGATGCGTGGTAATATATACTATCTTTTTATTATTTAATATAAAATATATTAAAAATGATTACATCTTTTAATTATTTTTTTTTTGTATTCCTTAATGGTGTAAGTTTACTTTGATGAAGATAGTTCGTTAAAATTTCTTAGTTTTCTAAGAAAAATATCGCTTTTAAAATTGTACTTATTTGGAACATAACGTCGTAACTTTAAATTTTTTTTATCGTTTAATAGAGATACAAATTGAATAAAAATCTGCGATAGTGCGCAACAAAGTTATATTCCACATATTACGTATTTTTTTAAAATGGTTTCAACGTAGAGGTTATTGAAAAGTAGGACTTCAAAGTATACATTGCGACCGTTTACCCAGGGAGGAGGCTGATGAAAAGGTTTATAATTTTATACACATAATATAAATCAAAATTCTGATCTGACTATGGACTACAACAAAGGTTGCTCTATTATCATTCAAGAATATAAATTACATTATTGCATCCAACACTGAGATTAACGACGTCAAAATATTACAATTTCGCGGATTGTTACCGATTTTTGTGAAATGGCTCTTAAATCAAAATGCAAAAAATACATTTTTAGTAAATAACATAAAAAATTATGTGGTGTCATGGGACACCAGGCAGGAACGAAGTTCCTTCGCATAGCAAAGAAGCAACACAATTTTAAAAAAATGTTTAATTTTATATATATTTTCTTGTTCTTGATTTTTTTATTTGTTGTTTGGACTTTTATAGTAGTGTTTTTTGTAAAAGTTTTATTTTATATTATGAATATTTCTGAATATCAATTTCACCTTGAACACTTTTGACGCTATCCCATTTAATATAAAATAACTTTGCCTTTTATAAAGATGCTCGATTATTTATTATTTTTTTCATAATTCTGTACCTCTGCTAATTATTAACAAAAATATTAAATATATTATCATGTTTTAAAATAATTTCAACAATATTTGAATACAAAATGAATCTTATTCTCATATATGGCTTATTAGTATTGTTCATTAATTTGCTCTTTGTGTCACTTTACTGTTACACTATCTAATTTTCTGTGGTCAACTTCCGTACTTACGCCATTTTTATTTACCATTTAGGAGACTTCTAAAAAAAAGGAATATACAAATAGACACTACACCCCAACGATAGCTATTTTAATTCATTATTTTACCAAAAAACGCCAAACATGTTGTTGTTCACGGGCTCTTTTCCGCAACTCGACGTCTTGGTGCGCCTTTTTTGTGTGAAAACGCCAAACATTTATAGCGTTAATGTTAAATGAGTCCGGTTTTACCTACGTCATAATTATACAGTTGTGTGACTGATATTACGTCACTGCCGTTATATATTTTTCTTACGGTTTTCACATTTTTCTCAGTTCGGTCGCCCAGCCAAATGTCAAGCCTGCCGTAAGGAACTTCGTTCCAAAAATATTTATAAGTGCCCCTTAAAAGCAACGCATAGGTAACTACGAAATTTTATTATTTACCTACTAGCTGTAGGTACCCTGCGAGTGTTGCTACGTTTTTTTTTATTTTTGTTGGTCGTACCAACTCAGAAACCTTTGTTGGTTCATGCAGAACACTTTGCTGAAGATCGTGACATGATCAAATGCATAGTTTACGATTCTATACATAGGACATAACATTATAATATATAAATGTGCTATGATTATTAATATTTTTATACATAATAATAATTGTGCATCTTTGTAAAAACGCTAGACAGTATAATGCGCGTTCTTGCAGCAGCGTGGGGCGACGGTAGTGTTTCTATTTAGACGTTTGCGTCGCGCGTCGTGATGCGAGACGGAACAGCGGCGCACACGCCACGCTAGCTCTGAAGGCCCCTTTAGTTTAGTCAGCGCGTATGTCCTCCCAACCTAACACGTTCCGGGCACTACCGATGCTAACACTACACTCGATTGTCTTGAAAACTAGTGAATAGTGAAGTGTTATTTGAACGAAACGAAAACGTGAATTAACATAAGTTGTGAATCACGCGTGTGATGTGTAGTCTAAAGTCAATGTATTTAAAGGTGGATATGATTATGTTTTTTATATTATAACTCTCACTAAATCCTCAAATAATTATTATTATTTAGGGATAAATACAATTGGTAACTACAAAAGAGTATATCAAACATGCTTTAAAATAAATACTAAAAATAAATACCTACATTGTCAAAATCCATTTTATTGTTGTGGGTTATATTCTATTTAAATACATTACACTTTGAAGGTCACGCCATGTTGACTCAACCAATGTCAATTCCGTAGGTCCGAATAATGTTTATTTTAATAAGTTTTTTAACTATTAATATTAATTTGTTATTACTATCAGATGTTACATAAGCGGATTTATTATACAACAAAATTTGGTTTGAAAATTTGGTTCACTGAAATAAGTTAATTTAAATTGTAATCCCGTTTCAATTTAATCACATAATAAATTATAAATGTACTAAGTTCAATTAAATATAATACATTTTATTTATTTAAATCTAATATGCACGTAATATATTTTAAAATAAACTATATGTAAACTATTTAAAGAACACTGTGATCGATCGATTTTATTACTATGAGCTTAATAATAACAAAGCACTTGAATCAATTGGCTTATTTATCTGATAATATAGGTGATATCACAGTATTATAGACACATTCATGAACGATCGTGTGTTAGGGGCCTCGCCTCGCTAATGTGTGCGTGAGATACCACAGTGTTTGTTTTGTGATAATGATGACGGGAGTCTGCGCGCGCACACCGGCCTCATATAAAAAAGCCGGCCACGTGCTTTTTCTCTCGACTCACGACTGCTAGACAATTAAACTTCATTCGTGTGACAAAGTGACGGTTACGTCATTTGAGAACACTACGTCACAATACATTGTGGTTAGTGTGTGTCGACTAGAATATACCGAAGGATACCTCGGTACTGGCGCATCGATATGTTGTTGCATTGCAGCGGTGAGACGAGAGGGCCTGTACAACGGAGGCACTCAGATCTTTTAGAAGTTCTATGCTCGCTTGGAGCACAGGCCGTGGCGGCGCGGGCAGCTCGCGATGCCCTGCCTTGCCGGTGCCACTCGAAGAATATTCCAACGAAGATGACAACGAGGACGACCCCCAAGGCGCGCTGCTCGCGGGCGCCGTCGCTCGTGCTCGGAGACGACACGCCATAAAAGTCAAAAGAAAACCTAAGATAGCCTTCAGAGCGTTAAGGTCGGTTTTTATGCATCACATGATAAATTTCCGGTAAAATTTCACTTATAATATGTAAAATAAATTAAGCGACATGGGTTTTCAATTAATAAGCGATTAATAGGTATTCCAAGTAGGTAGTCCTAGTTCATAAAGCTGATTGAAAGTTATTGTTAGACAATTTGGGTCAATCAATGAATAGCCGGTGTATCGTCTACTTCTACCTATTATCGAGGTATTACAAATAGAAGGATGCTTCGATTATCAAATTTTATGAATACAAAAAGAAAAAAAGCACTTAATATTTTTATCTTTATGTAAAGGTAAATACCTAGATAAAATTAAATTAGACCCAGGATTAAAACTGTCGGTTTAGTTGATATTTAGGTAAGATTAATGCTCTAATATGAGTCATAAATGATTTGTTACCTCAATAAACAGGCTTTTGTAGCCTAAAAATCATTATACTAAAAAATAAAAGAACTCTTCAGTATTATATAAAATTTGTTTTGGTAAGTGTGTACTACGAAAAAAGTCATAATTATGAATATGAAGTTGCAAGAATGATTAGCATGATACCAAATTCCTACTAAAACAGTCATAGTATAGTTTTATATATCTCATATTCTATATTATTTCATATGTGAACGACATATACAAACAATATGCAGCAAGTTGTCCCGGCACGATAGAAGAATGGCATCTGATACGCCAGTTAGCATTCCTGACACGTACCGCAACAGGTTTACCGTACAACACTTCGCAGACTGTATATTCGATTGTATTTGACTATATTATAATTTTAAATTCTAATTATGTTTGCTCGAAAACGAAAAAAAACCGACTTCAATTACGCCGATATAGGTAAAATAACGTATATAAATAAAAAAATAGTCAAGTACGAGTATACACGTATTATTAGACAAAAATCAACAGTACTTTTCAGATCTCGATTAATTTTAAATTGACAAGCACCAGCCTCCCTTTAAAAAAAAAAAAGAATCATCAATGGTAGGTACACCAAGTAATTACTACTATAGGTACTACACATTAAAAAAATACAGTCGAATTAAGAAACACCTCCTTTTTGGAGTCATAAATTTTTAAATTATAGTTTATACTTTTATTTTATTATTTATTATTCAGTTCTCAGAGTTACAAAATAAATAAATTTCTAAAATAAAAGTAGCCTAAGTTACTCCTTATTACATCAGCTATCTGCCAGTGAAAGATCCGTCAAAATCGGTTTAGCCGTTTCAGAAATTAGCCGGAACAAACAGACAGAAAGACAGACAGACAAAATTGTAAAAAATGTTATATTGGCATATGTATGTGTATACATCCATATGCATGTAGTAAAAATCGGTTATTTTAATATTACAAACAGACACTAATTTTATTTATTTGTAAGTATAGATAAATCTCATGACAATAAATTACAAGCTTATGGTCTATTTTATTAATTTACTAGCTGACTCGGTAAACGTTGTCTCGCCGCTAAACGCTATTTAAAAATAGGGGTTGGTGGTAGAAGGGTGAAAATTAGGGTTGTATGTATTTTTTAACGCCAAGTCATAATAAAATAAAAAATAAATAATTTATATAAAAATTAAAAAAAAATTGGGGTGGACTATCCTTAACACTTAGGGGGATGAAAAATAGATGTTGGTCGATTCTCAGACCTACCCAATATACAAAATTTCACGAGAATCGGTCAAGCCGTTTCGGAGGAGTTTAACTACAAACACCGCGACACGACAATTTTATATATTAGACAAGTAAAAATGTTTTGAATTTGGAATTAGTTATAAAGCTATGTCCCTGATAAGTATATATATCCCTATTGCACTAGTAATACTTATTTTAATAAAGAAGTATATATGGAGTGTGAATATACTCGTATAGAATTTGTAGACTTTCACAAAAAAGAGTTCAGTTTAATGTAACAGAAAGTTTTATTAGATCATCCCAGTTTATGTAGATTCGAGTTATAAGTACTTTGTTAAATAATGTATTACCACTTTGGGATTAAACATTCAAGTAAAAAGACGAGTTCACCGAAGAAATACGATAGCATTATTTTATGAGGTGGAGTCGCTCACAAGCATATAACAGTGTAAAAGAAAAATGCGAGAAAATGGTTAGAATGATACCTGTATGAGCAAAAACTGCAAAATATGGTAGAATTTTGTCATTTCTTAACATTTGAAATGTGTAAAATTGTGCAAAAAAAGAGCCAATGTGTGTCAGCTCCGACACGCGACTGGTATTTGCTCTTTAAGAACGATAACTATGATTACTAAAATTATTTAAAACGGGATATTTACCATGTCTACCTGTGTATTTACCATGTCTTGTGCATGTTGCGCTGGCGGTTGCGGGTTCGATCCCGCACATGACAAACATTTGTCCCCACCCGTGTCTCGGAGAGCACGTTAAGCCGTCGGTCCCGATTGTTATCATGTACACCTGATAGCGATCGTTACTCATAGTAAGGAATATATCCGCCAACCCGCAATGGAGCAGCGTGGTGTATTAAGCTCTGACTCTTCTCCTACATGGGGAAAGAGGCCTATGCCCAGCAGTGGGATGTTACAGGCTGAAGCATGATTTACCATGTCCTTATCTACGAATGTCTTGTTCAACGTGAGTCTCGTGAATAAGACATACGTAGATAGTCGAAAATGAAAATAAAAAACATAGCGTAAATATCCTGTTTTAAATAATTTTAGTAATAAAGATAACTATGTTTGTTTATTTATTTAATAAAAACCACCAACAGATTTACACGTTAAAAAAACTTACAATGAGTTATATGCTTAGGTATTAAATATATACATGTACTTCCTCTTAAAAGTTTTAGATAATTATGTCGTCTGCATATTCTAATAATTTTAAACATTCAGGGTTTAAAAATAAAATATATAAAATATAGAACTAAATATTTATTACTATTATAAATTAATATTAGTGCTACATAGCTTTTGAATTGAGGAATCAAATGACTTGAACAGTTTTAAAAAATAAAATAAAGAAAAAATAATATAATACATTTAATTTAAAATCTTATAAAGATTACCATGACTTTTAAAAATTGAAATGTATTATCAATCAATCTATTTAACGAGTCAAATTATAAATAATTAAAACTACAAAACTTTAAATTAACTTATAAATTGACTCTTGCTATTCGTATTGGTGCAGCAAATTCTGGTATACTATTATAATAACACACCAATAGCTAAAACATCACTCTGTCGTCAGCGTTAGCGTTAACTAAGCGTCAATGTCACTATTATTACTCCCAAATTTTTTCCTAATACGGGCCTTATTTCTTTTCTCAGGAAAAAACTCCTTCGTGTCTTCTCCATTTTACGTGACATTGACGAAATCATCTGTGTTGGTTTGGCACTGTTGGAAGCCATTAATCTGAATGAATGAATACTCCCAATTTTTTTCATAACACGGGCCTTATTTCTTTTCTAAGGAGAAAATCCAATAACTCGGGTACTTTGAAAGTATTTTTAGTTTTAATCAGTGCTCGCGAGCTACAAGATGTTTTAAATATTTTTATGAGGATCAGGGTAAGGTTTAACTCCTGTCTTTTATGCATATATACATAGGTTCATTAATATACCTTATAGTTGTGAATGCGGTCGACTTCGGGTTATTGTGGTTACTTTCCTTACCCATAATTCAATGTTACGAATAGTCGCATACTGTCAGTAGCATCTGTTGTTAATCTAAAACAGAGCTTAAAAAAGTAAAGTAGTGCAGTATCGTCACTAAATATATTATTAAAAGGTAAAACGTGTAAGAGAGAAGTTCTAGAAAAAATACTAATGTATATTCCACGTAATTGCTCTTGTATGACATTAATTCTGACTGAAGAGCACGTAAAGCCGCCAGTCCTAGTTGTCATCATACCCACCCAATTGATCTTGTTGCAAATTATAAGAAGTGTGGTGGTTTAAAATCTAAGAGCAAAAAGAGGTCAAAGTCCAAGAGAAGAACCTTAAAGAATCAAACAATCATTCAATTCATAACTTCACATCGATATTATATTACAAAATGTCAGTTTTGTTCTGATCGCTTTTACGTTAAGGTGTCCCAAAGAAATCGTTTTTGTGCATTCACTATTGTGAGGCGTTAGTTTTACAAAATAATTGTATTGGCTCGCAAATAAAAAGAAAATCGATTTCAGTTACATCGACCAGTAATACAACGTAGGTACAGGAATAAGTAGTTAAGTAAATACGCGTTATCAAAGGTCAATAAAAAAAAGTCAGCAAATGTTGATCAAATTTAAATTGGACTACACGACAACAAAAAAAAAAAAAAAACTTTTCTAAAAAACATTAAAAAATAACATCAGCTTTTGATGAAAATAAGAATCATCAAAATCGGTACACCCAGTTAAAAGTAATACGAAATGATTTCGCCGATAAGTAATACAACGTATAAATATACGTAAAAATAGTCACACCTACATTAAAAAAAAAAACAACCGAATTGAGAACCTTCTCCTTTTTTGGAAGTCAGGTAAAATCGATACTTGTTTGTTACCTACTTAGGAATTTGGTAAGCACAAGTCGTTCACCAAAATTCTGTTTTCATTTACGTGCTATTTCTAAACCTATTGTCACATGTGATTTGGCTGTTAATATCTATATGTAATGATGATATGAAGATACTATGTACTTCCAGATCGTTTCAGTTGACAGTCTTCAGTAATGTATCAGTGTGCGTATTAAATAAAAGTACATAAAAAATTTCAGATACGATTTACAGCACTCTTAAAGTTAAAACAGCAAATGTGAAATGTGTGCGACACTAAAATATAATCATATCGTCCTAAAACGTCACTTTAAGCTTTATGGGAGAACAATAATATTTATTACGAAAGAAGACAATTATATAATCTATTATAATGTGATAGATTACTATTTTTCAACAACCACAAAACCAACTTTTCTTTAAGTAATCAACCGCATCGAGAACTAATTATTCCCAAGTATTAATTAATCCAAAATTTATTGAGAACATAAGCGATATTAAATGCGGTAGACATTGATTACGAGAGTGAAGCTAAAGTGAACTTTAATCAGTATGAATAGCGTTGGTCCCCTGGAACGTCATTCAGCGTTATTGGAAATTAAATTGTAGGTACTTCAATCCAAGTACGCACATGTAGTGTTGAGCCGTAGGCTACGGCCATACAAGTTTAATATTTTAATTAAATAATTAATTTAAAAGTTAAAAGTTATGCGGTAGGTATAATACAACGTAGGTCGGAGAAAAAATAGTCAAGTAAATACGAATTAATAGATATAACTCGAAAAGTAGTTCTTAGATCACAAAAATCAACCTTTCGATTAAAAAAAAATCAACGAAATCGGTCCACCTAATCAAAAATTCTGACGTACAGTACATACATTAAAAAAAAAGTGTGTGTGTACTTATGTACGCACGTAAGAAGTTATACTTCATTGGATAGTTAATCATCATCATACTCATAATTTTTCCCTAGCGAGCCAAAAGAAGCCTAACTTCAAAAATACAATAGAATTGAGTACTTTCCTTTTTTGGAAGTTGATTAAAAAAGTAAAATGGATCCTCCAGAGTTTTATTATTATCTTGGCGGCAAAAAATATAATTCTTAAGAGTAATTGTTCTTGATATCTGTGATTTGAACTAATTATGGAACTGATTGTGATTCTAATTAAAAATCGTACGAGTACGTAGAGGCACGGTTAAATTATTATTATTTATTTATACTTTATTGTACACCACAAATATGTTACAAACAAAGCATAAAGATAGTTACAGACAGTGAAGTACAATGGGCGGACTTATGGCTAATTAGCCATTTCTTCCAGACAACCCATCATACTCGTATAAAACCATGAATTAAAGTTAGAAGACAGTTACAGTTAAATATTATAATGCAAAATGACCGATTGCGTTGCTAAAGTTAGCGTAATATTTCATGTGAATATTTGTTATTTTTAAATAAAAAAAGTATTTTCAAATATATATTCAAGTATAGGTAGGTATATACTCGTATAAAAAAAATGAAATCAGTCGTTGTATGCATAGAATGAGAAATATTAATAAAAAAATTATTATAGTAGTCTCTATTAGAGCAGTAGAGCTAACACAATTATCTGTCGATAATTTTCCAGTCTACCTATATGATGCGAAATCTGCTGCATGCTGCTAGAAACTAGAGAACTTCTGGGTGGGATTGATTTGATTAAAATCTAATAACAGAATTATTAATGCATAAGTAATTGTACACGCTTTGGTGTAGAGATGCGTGAAGGTGCCTAAACACAGGCAGCCGCAGATTCGATTTCTTTCCGGTGTCGTTGTCTGTTCTTATGAGTTTTCCTACCGTGCCTTGGAGAGCACTTAAAGCTTACAGTTTTAGTTGTTATCATAGACAGCTGATAACTAATCTAACCTTTAGTGTAAAACGTGGTGGATCAAACTCAGACCCTTCTATTACATGGATAAAGGGCACTATCAGCAGTATTGATGTTGAACAACGTAAAACTGTACAAATAAAGTAAATTTAAGGTGTTTATTTAGATAGTAGAAGTATTTTGTATTAATATAGGTTTAGAGTGTATAATGAAAGGGATTTTATTTAATAACATTCGTAAGGAATCTTATTTAATAATCTATATTTAATGACATCAACAATGTCGTAGCTTGGTAATACTCTACGTCTCAAGTAAACAAGCTATTCAATATATTAGATGCCATTATATTAGCTGTTTTATATACATGATCCATTGTATACTTATTTATTCCTGAACATTATAATGCGATAGTAATCATTTCTAAGATGAAATATTAAATTATAATAATTTATGACTTAATTAACATCAATTGTATCTGGACAACAATTGAAGTAATTTATTCTATTAAAGTATGCTCTTCCAAACAGTCTTTGGTCTAGCTGTAATAACTGCTGACGGTTAGAAACTTTACCTTCAGTAATATAGTTACAAATCTTATGTTAGTAATGTTCAAAGTTAACGTCTATTCCATCTCATCTACTTTTACCGACACATATAACCCTCAGTTTCGTTATAATGCTAATTGTTTAGTACATGCATATATTTTATGAGTTTTAAAGTTTGATCACTTTATGATACTGTAAGACTATTAAATAAATAGATTCGTGGATACGCATTTCGCCTCCCACTTGACTTATCTAAGATAGTCGTTTGGCCTGATTTGACAATGTAACGATTTTTATGACTAATAAAATTTTATGGACATACTTTTTTCCATACACGACGTCAATGACCGAGCACAATCTTTATACGTATGTACATACATTGTTAGAGCTCAAGCAATTTGTCAACTTTTGTTAAGCTTTTTTTATATTTCTATTTTTAAGGTTTTTTATTTGTTATTTTAGAAGTCAATGAAAGTAACAAACTGACAACTCATTCAAAAGACATACGTATAGGTCGTACCCTTTTTTTAATTATAATAGTTTATAATTCGTCTTTCTAAAAATATATTTTATTTTCATTTTACATAAAGTACCTTGCTTTGGAGAATCCTACAAAAATATGTATCCGTAGTATGTAGGTATAGTGCAATCTTATGCGTATACAAAAAGGAAAAGTAGAAATATAATTGTGTTTGCTTACAAACGAAAAAACAGACTTTTATTACATCGACTACAACGTGGATAGACAGAAAAAAAGTCAGGTAAATACGCATTATTAAAGATAACTCAAAAAGTATTTATCAGATTTTGATTAAATTTAAAAGAGATCACATAACAAGTATCTACTACCTTCGATTAAATAAGAATAATCCGAATCGGTTCACTCAGTAACAAGGTATGAGGTAACATAAAAATATACAGTCGAATTAAGAACCTCCTATACCTTTAATCGTTTTACAATGACTTCATCTCGGTATCATAGTAACTTGTCGACACGGTTACTAGTAAAATTTAAGTATTATTAAATGATAATCGCGGTAAGTCCCGTTGAAATTAAATTATTTTATATGAAATAACAGGTGAAGCCATGCCAGTTTTTCAAATGCTCTACTTTCTCTCTATTTTTCTGCTTCATTATTGTCACCTACAATAGTGATAGAAATACCGCAGACTGTAAGCAAATGTCAGCTACTATTTCCTCTACATTTTTTTGAATTTATACATTACTTTAACGTTAAAAAGCTCCGTACAATTATTAAGATAAATAAATATATACCAAATCGGAAGTGAATAAATTAAAAACCATATTTTAATGAAGCGAAAACCACAATATGTTATTTTTTAATCGTTGTACTTATTTACGATAGTAATTTTATTGTCATTTAAGTTTAATTAATGAAGTTTAAATAATTATTTTTTGCTCTATGTTTATTTTTCTTATCAGACTGAATCTAGCTATACCCGTGCGAATAATTGGCACTAAATAAGTATAGTTATTATCATTAAAAAATTACAAAAAGTACTCGTGTTTATACGTGAGTTGATTTGAAACAACATAAAATTTACCGACCGTCAATCATATTGACATTGTTGCAAAATTGAAGCCGTCATATATATATAATTTTTATAATTAATTAATTTACAAAAACAAAAGCAATAATAATTTTTCTAAGTTGTTGATGCCGATAGAGCAAGCAATTATCTATAAAATGTATATAATTTATATAGAGTAATTGTGACGGTTTTTCTAAAAAGGGAGGCAAACATCGTAACCGTATTCATATATATGATATTTAATAATAATTTTTCTTTAATTAAGAAGAATAAAATCGATAAAATTTATATAATCAGGTAAATATTTAAGCTTAGATTTTTTTTACAATTTATATAGAATCAATTTTGAATAATATCAATAAAAAGAACGATTGCAATCAGACAACCCCATATACAATTATGTAAGGTTGAATCGGTTAAGCTTTATAAATTCACGAGATCTCTAAGCGAGATATCGCAATATTTAATAATAATAATATAGGGAATATTTTTAAAAATGTGTTTGTATTTAATTTTGAGATTTAGGGTACCTAAGTTAAATAAAAAAATGCCTTACTGAAGCTATGTGCGTAATGGAAATTGAAGATCGTTTGATAAACAAAACATATTATTTATAACGTTTCTATGCATAACGATGCAGGTTTTGTCTAATTTTAGATAAACGAAATTAAATGACTAAAATTATGATTCAATGAGACAAATAATACTTTAATATCTTATAAAAAGTTAAGTTAATTAACCCATTATACGTGAGTCTCCATGATAAAATATTTTGTATAATCTTGTTCGTATAAAAATTGTTAAATAAATAAAATAAATTAATTATGAGCAACAAATGGTTGTTGGTGCCCTTAAGGATGAATTTAACATTTAAATTAACTTATATTCATAAAAAATCACCTCATGCGTTGTATTATTACTATCTACTAACTGTAAGAAATTTTTTATGTTTACAACGTATACATTTCCCTTCCTTTCAACTGGCTACTAAAGTTGATCTGTCCAATTTGGTAACTTACAAAACATATTTCATCATTACAGCCCATACAGTCCACTGCTGGACATAGGCCTCCACAAGTTTACGCCAAAAATAACGTGAACTCGTGTGTTTTGCCCATAGTCACCACGCTGGGCAGGCGGGTTGGTGGTGACCGAAAAAAAAAACATATTTAATTTGCCCGAATTTCTTAAATAAAGTTCAAACTTCACAAAATACCATCATTACAATTTTCTATTCAAAGAGATCTAAAGGGTATTTTTACTATAAAAAGTAACTGGCAATGAAGAACCATCTCACTTTCTCCTACGCAAAATAGAAACAATAAATTAATTAACGCTTCTCACTAAACCTACCCAAATATGATTTCAATTTTGTGTCGGGTGTCCGGAAACGTATTCAACTCAACTGTTCGTAATGATAAAAATCAAGCAAATAAAAATGTATGTAATATTTACAAAAAAAAAAAAAAAAAAAAAATACGGTTTACAGTACAAGTATTACAGTCCAAAATTTTCATAATCATCGATTTATTCAATATTCGCAAAATCTTAATGTTAATTTTTTATTATTTTATCACATCACTTCGAGTAACTGTTCTGAATAATCTGTTTAGTACGGTATAGCACCAAGATTATCCTTAAAAAAAAAACTGAATATACTGTTTAATAACAGTGATGATAAAATTGAAGTTATTAAATGTTTTTCTGCGCTACGTTAGTTATGCCGCGCTTGCACGTCTTATAACATTAAAGTTGCGTTTCCCGTATGATTTATTTTCTTGTAGGAGAAACGTTCCTACATATATTTAAATTATGAACGTTATTTAAAATTTGAAAATGACGACGTACGATATTTTTAAAGCCCAGTGGAAATTCTTTTAATAGCAAAACTAACAGTGTGCGGATGAAATTGATTAATAATTCGTTACGCTTATTTTACGTTTTAAAGTAAAAAAAATATTTTAATTCAATTAAACTGATAAAGTAAAAATAATAAGGCTTAAAGCGAATCGAAGTCAAGTTTGCTTCATCCTGTAATATCCCACTGATGGGCATAAACCTCTTTGCCCATGTAGTAGAAGGATCAGAGCTTGATCCACCACGCTGCTCCAATGCGGGTTAGTGGATAGTTATCTTAATAGGAGCAGCGTGTAAAGTCAAGTAATAATGTACTTGTAAATGTACATGTAAATTATTTCATAATTTCAATAGATATAGCACTATATAATAGTGATATTATATACCTATATACCATAAGGTATTTATTTTCATCATACCTATACTAATTTAAAATATTATAACGTAAATAACATTTTCGTACTACGTACTTACGCACGATATTTAATTTACAAATTAATTCGTTGCATTTTTTAAATAGACAAATGACTTCAATTGATTTTTGGGTTAAAGGAAAAGGCTTTATTCATACTTACAACGTATCCTTTGTCGGCAAGGGAAGAAAGAAGGGCTTTTATAGTTACTGGTCAATTAGTTAATGACATTATAGTAAAAAAAATGACAAAAAAATAAATTCCAGGAAAAAGTATTATAACAACGAATTAAATTTGTTATATTTAATGTAACTTTTGAGAAATACCGTAAAATAAATTCAGAAGTAGTACAACAGAATGGAAATTGAATTAGTGGTTTCAAATGTTAATGCGATTTTACGATTGACAGGAACAGAATATTCCGCTCCGTAATAATTGTAGGTCCTCTTAAGAATTTTGTATATCTAATTTGTACGTGATTCTGTGAATGAATTTAAACATCATTAATCTATACAAATAACGATTGAAGCAGTAAAAAATTGGCTCCCACGCATAATAAGGTTTCTATGGATAAGTATTTATATACATATTTGGATTTAAAATTGTATAAGTATCTATTTATATTTGTCACGCATTACACTAGTACTATAATGTGGTCACAGTAAAAAAGTTTTTAAATGAAGTAGCATTTTCTTATTAATTGACTTTAAAAAAAGGAGAAGGCTCCAATTCGGATTTTTTTTTTGTAATTGCCTCATATCTTTTTAGGTGTAATTTGACGTTTTTTTTAAATCGAAAGCAGGTGTACTTTACTTTTTTAGCTTTCCCTAAAAATAATGTCTTTAATTAATTATTTCTACGACTATATATCCCTACTTTGTATTACCTACTTATCGATGTAAATTAAAGTCGTTTGTTTTTTTTTTCGTTTGAAATTTGTGTTATATCTTTAGAGTATTATTGTATGTTTATTATTTTTTGTCACAACTAAGGCTTTAAACGCCACTGTGACTTTCTTTAGCTAAATTATCATAGACGAAAACGCAGTTAGTCTAGTCTTTAGTTAGTCTAGTCTTTAATAAAACTTTGGGTCAAAATGAAACAGAACATATTTTCGAAAATTTTGTAGATGATAATTTTCAAATGTACGTTTCAAATAATATATTTAATTTATTATATGTTATATCAAATAAACCGCTCTGATGTACTGGTGCATATGCAATGTACGCGCCTAAACATCGACGGTTTGCGATGGTTTCTGGTTTGGATATTTGTCCTTGTCGGTCTCCCTACAGTGCCTTAAAGAGCATGCTTAATTGTCGGTCCCGTTTGTTATCATATATATGCACCTACTAGCGATAGTTACTGATAGTAGAGAATATATCCATCAACTCGCAGAGGAGCAGCGTGGTGGATTTAGTTCTGATCCTTCTCCTGCATGGAGAAAGAGAACTATGCCCAGCAGTGGGGTATTACAGGCTGAAGCGACATTAAGAATGCTTTTTATTATTACTATTACGCATTATATCAAAATGTAAAATGTGTATGAAATTCTCAGATATAGGTTGCCGTGAATATCAGAAAATGTAATTGTTAACTTTATAGTTTTTTGCAATCTGCGATATTTTTATTTATATGCCCGTAACATATTCACCTGATATTATGAGACCACAGTCATCCATAAACACTTTCGACAAATACGTTGCGGTTTAAATGAAAGATGGAATAGGAGAGGGCTAAGGAAGTTGGTTATTTGAATAATTGAATTTGATACCGTTTTTTTTACTATATTATCATACTTTGTAGAGATATTATTGATCTAGCATACTAGCTGTGCCCGCGACTTCGTCCACGTAGAATTTAACGAAAAAGTTATTGTTCAATTCGAAGAGATATAAAATAAACAAAGTTCTAAAAAAAAGTAGCCTAAGTTACTCCTTATTACATTAGCTATCTGCCAGTGTCAAAGTCACGTCAAAATCCGACCAGCCGTTTCAGAGATTAGCCTGAACAAACAGACAGACAGACAAACAAAATTGTAAAAAAATATATTTTGGTATATGTACCGAGTACACCATCTATATGCATTTATTAAAAAGCAGTTATTTCAATATTACAAAAAGACACTTCAATTTTATTTATTTGTATAGAATAGATTAAGTTAAAAAAAAATTTATCACCAAGATTATTAGAGACATTTATTACGAAAATGTAATTAACCGGTGAACATAAAGAGTGCATTAAAAGTAAGATTAAAATTACCATTAAAATATTATATTATTACAGTCAATACATTCTCATTGATTCATTTTTATTTAATGGCTTTATATGTACCCAGTAGCATGTTTCCGTGCTGGACAATTACTGGCACGTTACTGGATATTCCTATCGAACAAAATAATATGGACGATACCCACTATGTAGTTAATATCAATGTAATTTTTAAAGCTTATATTTAACTTGCAATGTATGTATGTAACTATGTACGTTTGTTAGAGTGGAACTTGCAACATACAACAACTTTGAAGCATATATCTTCAACCGATTGAGCTGAAGTTTATCTGTGATTATGATGTAATTTACTTAAATTTTTTAAATTTTCAAACCAAGTATAAACGAGTTCTTATGTAAATCTCGCGATAATCTTTTATCTATACTGATATTATAAAGCTGATGAGTTTGTTTGTTTAAGTGCGCTAATCTCAGGAACTGCTGGTAAGAATTGAAAAATTTATTTTGTGTCGAGTAATCCATTTACCGAGGGTGGCTATAGGCTATAAAACATCACCGTACGACCAATAGAGGTTGAACATCCATAAAAAAATATTACGAAACCTTTTTTATTAAAATATGTTTTTTAAAATAACTTCGTAACGAAGTAATGATGAAAAAAGGGTGATTTTATAGCATTAGGAGTAGCCAGGTCAGTGCCATAGTAGCCATATGACACCTTACAAATGAAAAATACTTCATCAACAAGGCGATTTTATAAAGATACATTTTGTCTTTTATTGCATTTAATTGGGAGGCATAATTTAGGAGATAATGTAAACGAAATGAAACGACGCCGCCGCAGGTGTTAGTCGCCCGAGTCACACAGTAATAGTTTAAAAATATTTTAGTACATTTTTGTGTCAAATTCACGGGGGTGAAACCGAGGGGCACAGTTAATATAATATAAATTATGTAACTACGTTGTATATTGATAGTAGTAAGAGTTTATAAGGAAAAGTTTAATTTTATTTTCATTTTTTAGTGCATTTAAATAAGAGCTTTTTAAAAAAAAATCCAACAACAATTTTTAAATTCTAAGCCTAGTAGTTCCTGAGCATAGCACGTTCAAACAAACAAATTCTTCAGTTTTATAATATTAGGTATAGATAAAACAACATGCTACTAAAAGAAGAATAAATAAATATAATTACACTGTGATATTATTAATACATATAATTGATAATTGTAGTATTATATCAAAAATAATAAAGAATAAGTTGCATAGGAGTTTCAGTATTTTATATTTTTTTCATTTTTTAAGTATTTCAGTAACTATTTGCTTAAAAAGGCATAAGAATCCAACCATGTTTATTTTATTATTTGTGAACGTTATTTACCTCGATTTGCAGAGTATACAGTACGAGTATCTACATTAATCAGACAGTGTGATAAAAAAGTCATCGGAAATTGATTTTTTATTATTTCATTCTAATCTTTGCCTGCACGGTGATCGAACAATAGCTATTGTACTTCGCAAATTAAGTGGTTGTTCTACGTATTCTTCAACCTTATGTGGATGAGAGAAAAAATATAAAGTACCATTAGTGACGTCACTATGGGTTTACGCAAACATGTCGATAATCTACATCACGCTGCTTTTCTGTGTGTTTTTCTTACAGCACTCTACAATCCTGTTTAATTGTGTGTAAGGATAGTTTATTCTCATCGTGATAAGATGTACGATGCTTTTTATGCATTTTTTAGGATAATTTAGTTCTATTTGAAGTGACGGACCCCATTTTAATTTGATCGAGATCTGATGACTACTTTTCAACCGACTTTCAAAAAAGGAGTAGGTTCTCAATTCGACTGTATTTTTTTATTTTATTTTTTATGTATGTTACTTCAGAACTTTTGACTGGGTGGAGCGATTTCGACAAATTTTCTTTCAATCGAAAGGTGGTGTGTGTCAATTGGTCCCATTTAAATTTATTTGAGATCTAACAACTACTTTTTGAGTTATATCTAATAATGCGTTTTTACTTGACGCTTTTTTCGTCGACCTACGTTGTATTATACCGCATAACTTTCTACTGGAAGTACCGATTTTGATAATTCTTTTTTTGTTGGAAAGGGGATATCCGTTTGGTACCATGATAAGGAAACCAGGATCTGATGATTGGATCCTAGAGAAATCGAGGGAAACTCTCGAAAATCCGTAATAACTTTTTACTGGTTGTACCGATTTTGATAATTTTTAATTTAATCGAAAGCTGATGTTTATCATGTGGTCACATATAAATTTTATCGAGATCTGATAACTACTTTTTGAGTAATCTTTGATAACGCGTAGTTACTTGACTATTTTTTCGTCGATCTACGTTGTATTACTCGTCGATGTAATTTAAGTCGGTTTTTTTTCGTTTGCGAGCAAACACAATTATGTCATATCTTTTTAATTGGATGGTTATATCGCCCTCGGTCGGCTTTTTAAGTTTCAAGGTAGTAGTGGAACTGCGTTATCCATTAGTCGCGTCTTACGACACCCACGGGGAGCGGGGGTGGCTATATTCTTTAATGCCGTAACCACACAGATAACCATTCAACTGCTGGCTTTGAAGTACACAGGCCGAAGACGGACAGCAGCGTCTTCGGTGCGACAAAGCCAGCCCTGCGGTCACCAACCCGCCTGCCCAGCGTTATGGTGAATGGTGGAATTGTGGAGGCCCATGTCCAGTAGTGGACTCCGAAAGGCTGATGTGATATTTTTTAATTAAATAAATTCTTTTCTTCTTTATCAAATAAATGTTACTCTATTCTGTCCGTATTCAGACAAAAATTTTTAAGCATATTAATAAATTCAATTTGAGAACATGTACCTATTGTATAATTTATAGTCTATTCGTTTAAATATATAAAATTTTTTTCTAAAAAGGTATAATATATAAATAAATGTCGTGGGCTCATCGGCATAAATAATAAATATAATAAATGTTTCAGAAATGGATTGCGACAATGTTAAATTTAGAAAAGTGTGATGTAATACATAATTATGTGAAATATTGGTCTAATGGTGAAGTGACAAGTGTCTCGAATTGACGTAAACATAGGTTAGTTGACTTCACTTACCATAGTCATGTCTATTGCTTACATACTACAACAAGACTACGAGTATGTGCGTACTTGATATATATAACACAGTGATGTATCTATAAAACTGTTATAGGTGAAAACTAGTATATTATAAAAATCTAAAATACAATTATAAAAAGAAACACATGAAGTCACAGATGAAAAAATGAATCTTACATGCGAAATATATTTGTTTGCTAGTACTTTAAATATATGTAGATCCTTAAAATTGTACAGTGCGCTTGTGCAATGAGACAAGACTTTTTTTTAATTTATCACGTTAAATTAAATAACTTAAAGTTAAAGGAGGTTAAATTTTGTACTGTTAAATTACAATATGATGGAACATTATACATATTTACAATTCACAACTTAAGAACGAAATATTTACAGATAGTAGTTAAAGTATTTTTATTGATGATAATTATGTCTTGGACATTTAAAATTCACATTAATATAAAAATAATTCAATTGTAAATATTATTTTTGTAAGATGAGAGGTTATTACCAGCTATTAATAATTAATTAGACCATGTGGATTTCTTCATCTCTTTTCAAATAAACATAAATTTAAAAACGGAGTGAACACTAGATTTATTTTGGTAATGAGATTGTACCTGATGATCTTACCGCTGAGGTTGCGAATAACAATTAACATGCGACCTCCATTATGTGACGTTTTTCGCTTTGTCTCTCATTTGCTGTAATAGTTTGGTATACATATAATGGACCTTTTAAATTATTTACCATGTTAGATATTATGGAAATTATTAGTAGGTATTTTATACTAATTCCTATGAAATATAATCCAAATTTAACACCTACCATGACCTATAAAATTTGAAATATTGCATTTCGAATTTTAAGTTTATTAGAGGTTCTTAGAGTTTACTCCTTAAAAATCCAGCTTATCAAATTTTTTGTATTTTTCTAACCATCTGTAAATTGCTTGGCAAGCAATTAAGTTCTCTTTCCAATTTTTCTGTTTTGCTGAATTCAAAATATACATAATTCTATCAGAAAAGTATATGTAAGTATACGTGGTCCATATGAGTTAACTAAACCGAACTACTTTTACTCACAAAAACAAAATTGCTATTTGTTATATAAATTTGTAATACTCTAATATGTTTATAAAGGTATAAATACATGGTTGTCACCTTTGATCCATGTCACCATGAAGGCTTTGATCATTCTTTACATCTTAGAGTTAATATCTCATAATCCTCTTAAAGTACAATTAATCCAATTGAAATAATGCGACCAAGACCTTTGTCCTTTTACTTTATTAAAAAACTCAACGTTGCGACGTAAATAAATTACGCGCTTAATTTTTATGTCTTATATCTTCATAATGATTAAACGTTTTAGCATTCCGTATCCGAAAGACCGCCACAATCGCTCTTGTGTGCGTGTCCATAAAACTTTGTTCTTACGTACGACCTTCAAAATCATCTTTCCAAATAGATACTGCTAATGAAAATACAGTTAAAATGTAACACTTCAAATAATTTAAAAGGGTAGCTGTGATAATATTCAAATTATTTATTTTAATTATGATTTAAGATGAAGATTCAGTCTGCAACTAAACGCCGGTGTTTTGTTTGATGGTTTTTGTTGGATGGTTATCCCGCCATCGGTCGGCTTTTTAAGTTCTAAGGCGGTAGTTGAACCGACGGAAATTGAGGGGGTGGCTATATTCTTTCCTGTCGTAACCTGAGTGGTTATACGCGATGCAATAATACGAAAAATAAATAATAACTAGAAATATTTATAATACCGCTCTATATATACCTTATTATGAAGAATCCGCTTTCCGTTCTTCCAAAAGTGATTAACAATTAAACTAAAAAAAAAAAAAAAATGGAGTTCTCACAAAAAAACCTGGTTTTTTTTTTTTTAAATAAAACTTAAATAAATATATACCTTCAAAATTTTGTTTTTTTTTCTTTGGAAAAGCTTTTGCAATCTATATTCCACGGTAATCGCTTACCGTCAGGTAAGGTATATACACTTGTTTGCCGACCTAGTTGTATATGAAAAAAAAAGTGTCTTCCTTTGATATTTAAATTCGGTTTGGGAATTTGCGGTGTGTACATAAAATATCACACAATTTTTGTGAATTCTCCGCAAACGAAAAAAAAAAAACTGATTTCAATTAGATCGATATATTTCTTCTTTTAACAGAATTCACCGCATTTTTTGATAGTATATTTTAGATAAGTAATTTTCTTAAACTTACAATTATATAATTCCTTAATTTAGATAATAATAACTAGAAACTTATTTATTCAATTTGTAAACTTTTTAATCTTAATGAATGGCGAGTTATTTAATAGTTAATCGTTTTAATTAAAAGTACGTACGTCGCAATGCAATAATGTTACTAGAATCAATATTTGGGAACAATAAAATATATAATAATATCGAGCAAGCAAATGTTATGTCAAGAAGATATTTTTTTTTGCAACCGGGTAAAATATGAACAATTTTTATTATCTTTACAAGAACTCAAACAAGAAATGAAAATTTAACACAATAATTCAAGACAGTTTTTTATTATTTTACTTAATCTTTCTTTGAATAAGATAAATCTTCTCACATAATTTGTAAAAAAGCTCATTGTGCCGTACACAATGTGTTGTTAACAATTACTCTTGAAAAGTACGAATTCAGTACGAGTATTACTAATTTCACGAACAATTGTTGCTTGACACCTCATTTCTGTTAGAATGAGATAAATGTTACGAAAGAAAACAACGCTTTTAAGCCATTACATTTTCTGCGCTAATATAAAATTGTTTTCAATTTTTATTATAATAACGACTCATCAAATTTAATAAGAGGAAAAGGCTCGCTGTATGAAAGTCGTTGATATAATCGTAAACGATTTAAACGTTTTGTAAACTGAAGAAGTACGAAAATGTTGTTTTGATTATTTATTTACTTAGGAAAGGAGTTTATTATTTTGTATGCTTTTTGCTGTGTGGAAAGAGTCAGAAAATGAGAATATAGTTCATGTGGTAGTACTGATCTCATTTGAAACCACGAATTTAGTGGCCTAAGAAATGAACTAAGCTTGGGACATACTAGATTCATTTGAAAAATTCTTACCACATGGATGGCCTATTATGTAGGCAGTTTATAGAAATTATGTGTATGAAATATATGTAGGGATATAACTCAAAAGGAATTAAGACTTTAATATCGTAATCATTACAGTTTTATTATTACTCAACAATTTAAGCAAAACTATAAAAATGAAAAAAAAAAATATATATATATATATATATATATATATATATATATATATTTTATACTTATATATATCTTATAACACACACACGCAGTCATCTGTTCCTATCGTAACTTAATGCTTGTTATAGGTCTCAGCCGACTGTTATACTTTTATTTCTTTTATATTTCTTTTCTATTAGACAAATACGAAACGTTTATGCTGAAAAGATTTTTTTAAAGGCGTTATTAAACTATATAGTAACACATATAATAAGTAACACATGACATAATTAATTAATAAACAAACAAGTTCACCTCTACAATAATAATATTATTATATTCCATGTAAATATACCGTTACAAGACATTGTTGTAAAATGGTATTAAATGTAGGTATTTAAAGGTAGATAATTAAATAGTATAACAGTGTAGGTAATTTGGATGTATTTCGTTCCTTTTCCTTGAAAGACAATGAGAACTTTATAAGGTTGTCCAAAGAGCTGACGCAAAGTTGTCCAGTCAGAGGGGACCAAATATTTAAAACTATTACACTAAAGAAAATGATTTAACTCATTGAATTAACTTAAAAAAGAGTATAGAAAAAAATCACAACTCAAACTCGAATCTACTTTGTGCCAAAAAAATTAAATGATTTTATCTAGGGGTACCCTTAAACCTCACCCATATACTATCAGGTGACATTAGGGGTTAAAAATTGATAAAAAAAGCACGTGATTAATGGACGATTCCAAAAGAGAAAGCCGACTGACTGTAAGACAGTAAATTGCTAATTAAAAATGTTATGCTGTTAATCATAAAAGTTTCTTAACTCATCCTCGGAAAAAAGGTGGAATTACCTAGAACACTGGTATAAAATGTTTATATACTTACCTGCCTGCAATAATTTGAATTATTTGAAACATTTTAAAATATCTGTTGTTTATGATAGTATCGAATGGAATTATAATACAAGGTGTACTGAATAAACTCCACACTAAATTATAAAACTTATTTTTTTCCTTTTTAGGGGTTATTTGTCGCAGTCGGGTTTCTTTTTTTTATAATAATTAATGTTTATTAGAGACTTTTAAAAACAGTTTAACCAAAACAATGAAAACTTGTATTTGTCTAGAAATGGTAGAGATATAAATATACGAAAAAAATGCTGTAGGTAACTTACATATTATATGAAGGTTAATAAGTAAGGACGTAAACTTCACTCCTTTCGATATGTTACTTGACAACCTTCAAAAAATAAAAACAAATATTACTTTTACGACTGACCTTACTATGACCGAAATTAAGGTAAATGTTTGTACTTTATATTTAATTCCATTCCACGGGGACATGATTTATAGCGTAACTATCTGTAAATATAAGTTAGTAGTTCTTATATTGTGTATAATATTATGAAATTTCGGAATAAAAGAGGGTTATCGTTTAGTAAAAAATAAACATAATAAAGTTTTTTTAATATAATAATAATAATAATAAAGTTGTTAAAAATAATAATAAAAAAGATCTTTTTTCACATATTTCACTAAGAATGAACTGGTAATTTGAAGAATCAGCCTAATACCAAATGATATTTTCTGGTTATTTACACGAACATATATGTTTGTATTCCTAAAGAATTTTATCGACAATATTTGTATCTTATAATATATATAAAATTCTCTTGTCACAATGTTGGTTACCATGCTCCTCCGAAACGCCTGGACCGATTTTTGAAATGTTGTGTGCATATCGGTTAGGTCTGAGAATCGACCAACATCTGTTTTTCATATCCCTAAGTTATAAGAGGGGTTAATGGGGTTAATAACATATATGGCAAGACACCGTTTGCGGAGTCAGCTAGTATTTTATACATTTGAGACAATCCCAAAATTGTTTGTGGGATTTTATTATACATGCGAATACCATAACCCAGAAAAGAGACGTTTACTTTGCCCAGTCGGAAACTTGGAGTTACAATTTAGTTATTCCTTCTCGTGTTTATACTAAGATCATTACTATTTATTTCAAAATAGTGAATATACTGGTGAATATACACAATATTTTTATAAATAATATGTACATTCACCAGAATTTAGTAATCTTAAACTAATATAATATTTCAAAAGAAAAGATAAACCTTATTTCCTTGAGGATGGTTTTCCGACCCGTGTATGTCGATTGTAACCGCGCTGAAGATTCATGAGTTAAATGGCTTAAAGAGATCACATTTGATAAAGGAAAAAAAAAACAAATTCGGTACCTTTTTTGACCGCTGTAATATAAGGATTATATTAACGAAAACCCATTTAAATCCATCTTCATTATTTGATATTCTGTTAACTTAAATATGAAAGCGCACATTCTGGGTAATACGAATAATAATAAGCTGACGGATCAAACAGATCACTGAAACGGACAAAGTAAAAAAAATACGTTCATTACTGTACCTATCGCTAAAACAATATTATTTTATTTGTATTACTACCATATAATGAACATTACTGTTATTATTATCTAATGGATGTTCATGTTATATGCTGGATATATGGATGTTCATACAATACCTATTACGCTTCAGCCTGTAATATCCCACTACTGGGCATAGGCCTCTTTCCCCATGTAGGAGAAGGATCAGAGCTTAATCCATCACGCTGCTCCAATGCGGATTGGCGGACATATTCCCTACTATGAGTAACGATCGCTATCAGGCTATCATAACAATACCTATTGAATTAAAATAAACGTTACTTTTTAGTTTCAGACGGTTATAATGCAAGTTCTTCAACAAACAACAATGCCTTTTTATAGTTGATAGATTCACTAATTCAATAGTACTCTCTCGTTTTGATTTTGTTGCAATATTATTAGACGTATAAATCCTTAACAATAAAAATACTTCACCAACAAGGCAATCTTATGAAGATATACACTTGTTTTTTATAGCATCTAATGTGATTTCAGAATATAACTCAGTTTTAGTTTAGTGCATCACAAATGGACGGAACAATATGTTCCGGCAATTTTATATGTCACACTGCTTTGCCGAAAATTCTTATTCTAAATTGATATGTACGGTATATTCATTTGACATTAATAGTGTTTTAGTTTTTCTTTGTTTATCTATACATATAAATAAAATTGGAGTGTCTATTTGTAATATTAAAATGACCGCTATTTACTAAATGCAATTATACCAAAATAACATTTTTTACAATTTTTGTCTCTCTGTCTGTCTGTTCCGACTTATCTCTGAAACGGCTGGACCGATTTTGACGGGACTTTTACTGGCAAATAGCTGATGAAGTAAGGAGTAACTTAGGGTAGCTTTATCTTAGAAATGTATTTATTTAAAATGAGCAAAACTATGAGTAATGGGCAAAACAGATGAGTTTACGCCATTTTTGACGCTAACTTGTTAACGTAACCTATGTTCAGCAGTGGACTGTATTAAGCTGAAGTGATGATGATGATGCTTTATTTTATAATTCTGCGAACTGAACAATAACTGTTTTGTTAACTTCGTTAAATTCGTCTGCATTTTTATTTTACACTTTCCGAATATTTTTATAAGTACACTTTTAACAAGAAATTTGAAATAATTTAAAAATTTTAGTAATTTACACGACACACACAACGGAAAAATTCGGTCAAATTCTTAATCTAAACGGAAACCTGGTTACTCTTAATATTTCTCAAGTATAAATAGCTTTATTGAAATATTTTATCCATTATGTCTCAAATAAATAAAAGTAAAACACGAGTTGTGCTTTAGGCCACACAACTGAAGTAAAACTTATTTTGTTGTCTCTACAGTAAAATAAGAATCGTACATCTCTCTTCTTATTTTCACTAACTTATCTCTCCCTCTCAACTTTCGTTTGCCTCGCTCGATCACTTTTTTCGTAACGCTCTCGTCATACAGTCACCAGCATACTCCCCAAGTGATGCTTAATGGACAATATACTGCCTTAAAACATATAAACATAATATAAACCTTCAATATATCATACTAAATTATAGTTTTTGTTTACAAGGAAAAGTAAATTTAAAATATCACCTCAGATGTTCATACTGGTCGTATGTCGTAACGCATTATCTGTAACGTGATGACGTGCTACGATGTGATGATTATGATGACTCGATACATTTCCGCGAGGGTCGTTGGTAGGAAGAATATTGTAGGTGATGCAATATCTCCGATGTAATGAAATACTCTTTTTTTATTTCCTAATGGCATTTTATAGGAAAAATCGCTTGAAATATAAATAAAAAACATTTATTAACATAAGAAGTGACAAACAAGGAAGTTATATTTTTATTTTATTTTTGTACATATTTCTTCTACTAGGTATACATTCTTTATTGTACTTAACATTTTTCTACAGTTATTTGTATAAACATTTAGTATTTACTATACCTATTACTTACCTTAAACAATATTTGTTGAAACTATCGTTATCTCTATCCATATCCAACATAAATAAACAAGAAAAATCTTAGATATTTTTAACCGACTTCCAAAAAAGGAGGTGGTTCTCAATTCGACTGTATTTTTTTTATGTATGTTACATCAGAACTTTTGACTGGGTGGAGCGATTTCGACAAATTTTCTTTTAATCGAAAGGTGGTGTGTGCCAATTGGTCCCATTTAAATTTATTTGAGATCTAACAACTACTTTTCGAGCTATATCTAATAATGCGTTTTTACTTGACGCTTTTTTCGTCGACCTACGTTGTATTATACCGCATAACTTTCTACTGGAAGTACCGATTTTGATAATTCTTTTTTTGTTGGAAAGGGGATATCCCTAGTTTGGTACCATGATAAGGAAACCAGGCTCTGATGATGGGACCCCAGAGAAATAGAGAGAACTTCTTGAAAATCCGCAATAACTTTTTACTGGGTGTACCGATTTTAATAATTTTTAATTTAATCAAAAACTGATGTTTGTCATGTGGTCACATATAAATTTTATTAAGATCTGATAACTACTTTTTGAGTAATCTTTGATAACGCGTCGTTACTTGACTATTTTTTCGTCGATCTTCGTTGTATTACTCGTCGATGTAATTGAAGTCGGTTTTTTTTTCGTTTGCGAGCAAACACAATTATTTTATTTCGATTTCTTTAGATGTTGTACACTTTAAAAGAAATTACAGTATCTATGACTATGTGAGTTTTTGCGTTTGACAGTTCGCGCGCCGTAAAGATACGTTTATTCCAGCTCGAAATCCTTACTAATATTATAAATGCGAAAGTAGCTCTGTCTGTCGCGCTTTCACGCCAAAACTACTTAACCGATTTAAATGAATTTTGGTACAATACAATATAAATATTCTTTATTGTACTACCAGAAACAATACATGTAACATAAAAATATGTAAGAAAAAAAGAACAAAAAAAAAACACAGATAGTCTAGAGCCTGAGAAAGGACATAGGGTTTTACTTACGTTTAATGCGAAAAAAAGGAGTATAAGGTATTGAAAGGTGAGGGTGAAAACTTGTATGGAAGTATCGTCATTTTACAGCTAGAAGCTTGAAACTTATTTTTTAGGCTGTTGTTTTGATATAAATAAATATGACATTTAAAGTTGTTAAAAAAAAAAAAACAGTGGAATTGAGAACCTCCTCCTTTTTTGGAAGTCGGTTAAAAACGAGTGTGCTTTCGACTTTTATTGCAAATATTATTTTTCAAGTACGATAGAAAATAAATAGATACAATGTAAGTTCAAAAATCACTTGATTTTTGTAAGACGAGAGTAGAGCACTACCTCATGTGCTTCGTTTATGAGGCGTGCAATACCTCATGCTCATCGTTTATGAAGCGTGCAAATGGATGTGTAATGGAGTTTTGTGTATGTGTGTGCATTTTTTTATTTTATATACATTTATTTTGTTATTCTTAATTTATGAATCTGGAAGTTCTATGTACAACTGAAATTGACATACGTGTTAGATTCATCATGATTATCGATATATTTTATTTGTAAATATTTTAAAGTAAAATAACTATTACACTTTATACTTATCAATTAGACAAAGATTTATAACTTGTAAAAGAAACTAATTTCCAACCAAAAAATAAATAAATTTACTGGCATAAAGTATTTGAACCAAAGGTCGAGTCGATTGGTTTTTATGTCAGTGCGGAGGTAAATTTTTCGCTTCAATAGAAACATCACACCGGTATGCCAACTTTTTAACTTCCAAATTAGATGTTGGAGCAGATATATATCTGGGGTTGACACTGCTGACTGATAGAGATTTGTCCCTCTTCATTTTTTTCACATAGGCACCTAAAACTAGCGACTCAAAACACAAATTTAAATGTTTTGAAACTTTCCGTGCACTAGTTTTATTTTCCAAGACTTTAGCAGAAGCTATTGCGTAAACATCTCGATTTTAGGAAGCGCTTTTGTTTTTTAGTTCTCTCTCATTCTGAAATAGATAGAATCAATAAATAAGTATTAATATATGTGTTACAACTTGGGCCGTGAAAGTGTTACAACACACTCCACTGTTTTTTAAAATAACTAGAAAAAATATATACCTACACCTTATTTAGTGTAAAATTACATTTAACATGATGAAACCTATCTAATAACCAAATGCACTTGAATTAATCGACAACAGCTAAATAACTTCAAATAAACAATAATCAAATTTGTATAAACGAAAAAAGTCCATTACCTCGCCTTTTTAACCGACTTCAAAAAGAAAAAGAAAAAGAGGAGGATCTTAATTCGATTGTTTTTTAATATATGTTACCTCAGCACTTTTACAGATTTTTGTTTTAATCGAAAGGTGGTGCGTGTCATCTGGTACCATTTATAAATTTAATTGAGATTTAACAAGTAGTTTTTAAGTTACATGTAATAATGCGTATAGGTATTTGCTTGACTATTTTTTCATTGACCTACGTTGTATTAAACCACACAACTTTTTACTGTGTATATCGATTTTGATGAGTCTTGTTTTAATCGAAAGCTGATTCTTGTCTTGTAGTCAGTATTTAAATTTGACTGATATATAATGGGTACTTTTTGTAATCTTTGATGACGCGTATTTATGGGACTGTGCATACTTACGACGCCATTTATCGGCATTCAGTAAAACTTCTTCGGTTTGGACTATAACGTAGTTAGCTGTATTATCCACTAGATGGCTGTAGCAGTTCATTTTTAAGAATAAAATTTGTCTTGTGGTCCCATTTAAATTTGGTGATGAACACTTTTTGGGTAATCTTTGATAACTCGAATTCACTTGATTATTTTGCGTCTACTTACGTTGTATTACTTGTCGATGTAATTGAAGTCGGTTTTTTTTTATTTTGCTAGCAAACACAATTATCGGTGTGGCTACTCAATACGACCTGTTGCATCACCCGACAAAATTTTGAGCGAGCTCATATGGCATAATGAATATTAAATAATAGATAATATTAATCATTAACTTAAACTTCTTTTCTATATATTCGTTTCAGCCTGTAATATCCCACTACTGGGCATAGGCCTTTTTCATGTAGGAGAAGGATCAGAGCTTAATCCACCACGCTACTCCAATGCAGATTGGCGGATATATTCCCTACTATGAGTAACGATCACTATCAGGTGTACATCATAACAACCGGAACCGACGGCTTAACGTGCTCTCCGGGGCACGGTGGGGAGACCCACAAGGACTGTACAAACACCCAGACCACGGCAAACACCTGTATGGCCAATACAAATGTTTGTCATGTGCGGGGATCGAACCCGCAACCGCCAGCGCAACAGGTACAATTCATAGCTGTGACCGTTGCGCCAACGCGTTCTATATATTATCTAGTAGAAAAATTTTACCTTTCTACTTGCCCCCTTTACGAGTGCCCCCCAATTCCCTATATTATGCATCAACACATAAGTTGCGTCAGGAACAAAACGATCATGTTAAAGGTACCTACTACGTATTTATTTGCTTATTTATGTTTAGTTATCTCAAAAAAAGTATAATTTATACCAGTAATATACAACTATTACTTATGTATTACTTGTGTACTAATAATGTGTCCTTTTCAATCTAGATTTGGAACTGGACACAGCACAATTACAGAGACGTAGGTACGTCTCTTATAAAAATTTGTGATGATATCCAATTCGCAATAGACAGTAAACAGGTGGCAATTGTTGGCCTTCTTGACTTTAGTAATGTATACAACAACGTCGACCATGATTTACTTATTGCAATTCTACGGACTCTAAATATCACTCCATGTGCTGACAAATGGTTTCAGGCCTACTTATATGATCGGCAACAGCGCGTTTGGTTTGACAATAAACTTTCAGCTTATTGTACCCCTTCTTGGTCCCTCAAGTAGGAGTTTTATCATTTTATCACTTTTCTACCTTTATCAATTCCTTGTCTCAATATTGAATTAAATAAAATCTTTACGTGGTGTTATTCATACGGTCTACTGATAAATCCAAATAAATCTCAAGTGACTATTGTTGGCAACTGATATCAGCTATCCAAAATTAATTCACTCAACTTATTTATCTTCCATCTTATTCGATTTCATCGCTCCATATACCTCAACATCGTCAACAGTTGGGTGTGTGATAAAAAAGTGTTTGGGTTTGCTCCGTCACGCGACCAGTAAACTTCAAAAATTATGTGGTGTCGTGGGATACCAGGTAGGAACAAAGTTCCTTCTGATAGTATAGAAGCAACACAATTTAAAAAAAATGTTGAATTTTATATATATTTTCTAGTTCTTGATTTTTTTTTTAATTTTGTTGATTTGTTTTTATTAAGTACGTAGTATTTAGGAAAATTAGTATTCTAGAAAATATCAAATACTGTAAAATAAAATAAATCAAACAAAATAATAATAATAATAATAATAATAATTCAAACTATTAATTACATAAATAATTTAAAAAAAATACTAGTAATATTTTAGTTTTACAATTGTCATATTATACAGTCGTGTGATATTACGTCACTTCCGTTATCAATTTTTCTTACGGTTTTAGTATCACATTTTTTTCAGTTCGGTCGTCCAGCCAAATGTCAAGCCTGCCGTAAGGAACTTCGTTCCAATAACAAAAAAAAAAGAAAAAAAAACTATAACGCTATGTATACTGGTCCTTAAAATTTGTTTTTGTAGTGCAGTCAACTTATTAATTTATAAAACGTTGTGAAACAGTTATGCAATTCTTCGGCCGAACAGTTGTCAAATGTTTTTCATACGAGTTAAATTCGTCTTTTGTTCAGTTAAAATGCTAAATACATATAGTATGACAATGCATTAATTAACGCGTTTTATTTGTATTATATATTCACTTTGAAGCATTTGGAATTCTGTTTTGTCACAGTCAGGCTGGCATTTGAATCTTAGTAGTAAGCATACAAAATTATATACAACTAGCTGACCTGGCGAACTTCGTACCGACTTATTTTTTTTTCGTGTATTTAATAATTATATATATATATATATATATATATATATATATATATATATATATATATATATATATATATATATACATATATATAAATATATATATATATATATATATATTTATATATATCGAAATAAAATATAGCCAATCTTTTAAGTTGACATAGTTATATATCTGTGCAAAAATTCATTAAAATTGGTTAAATAGTTTAGGTTTAGGTTTTATATTTTATATTAAGATTTACACGTAACAAATTAGGTATAATGAATTTAGTAAAATAAATTACATGTTTAATAAAACAACGTTTCTTCGTCATTATTTATTTTCCCGGATTTCAATACTCTAGAAAACGTAGAAGTTACGATGTAATGATGCTTTATACTTACACACCATAGTGAAATAATAAACCATCGCTTTTATGTTTCCTATGAAGAACATTATGCCCACAGCCGTGTTCTGTATACAGACCGACAGACAGGTATATCATATGAATAAAATAAAATTACAACTTGATTACATATTAGAGCTAGCAGCGGTACAGTATGCGGTTGAAATGTTCTATGAAGTACATCGCGTTGCACACAGAGCACATGATGATCTCCGCGCGCCAGTTAATCGCGCGGCCGTGGCCGATGCCGGCCCACAGACTCCGACCAAATAATGTCGACTACGACTCGTCGCTCGCCGCTAACCGCTTAGTCACTGCGCACGCGCAAAACACCGCACCTGTCGTATATGTGCAAATCGTTGTGACATATTAAATATCTGTGATATTCATGTGATAATGGGATTTATAAAAGTTTCGTTTTCTGTATTTAAAAAGTGTCCGAACCTCAAACTGAAGAGGAAAAACAGAACTCGACAAAGGTACAATTATTTGTATTATTTATATTCTCGCTCGAACCGGCATACTTGTGGGAATAATATGTATGTTTACTACAGAATAATTTAACCACGTGGGTGCGTTATCAGTGATAAGCATGAAATTTTACATTCTAAAGTTTTTATAGCAATTTTCGCGTGCGTGTGTATAAAAACATACCTAATCAATATATGCATATATATTTAACATTCACAGTTTTTTAAAATATATAGTTTATGGTCTTTTATGGAAAAAATTACTTCTCGTAATGATTTATAGTTTAATATGTCGCTAATTACGATTTTTATTACTATTACTATGTTTAATAATATTTAGTGTTAATATTGTAATATTAATGGCTTACCTTAATGTTCATAGCATTCATTTGTCAATAATTTACAACATTGTATTATACCTGCTTTAGTTCTATCGTGTTTACTTGTAACGTGACATTACTGTATTGATGAATAAAACAAACTAATTCATACATTTTGTTTTAGTGGTCATTTGTTATTTAGATGTGATTTTGAGGCCATTTCACTGGAGGACTGATAAAATACCACAAACCATGTATGTATGTAAATTCCCCTTGTAATTATATAAACAACTGCTCTCGTTAATTTAATATTTATCGTTTAACTAAATATTTCTACCAGTTTCACTATTTTTTATTTATGCATAGGAGTAATATAATATCTAGCGAACTCAGTCTGTCCAAAATTTTTATACGATAAGTAATCACCAACATATCATTTACTTAAAACTTCTCCCAAACACGCTACATCTTATGGTATAAGTATTATTCCGATCGGTTCAGTAGGTTTCGCAGTATAACTGAACAAAAAACCAGCTCTCCATTTATTAGTTTAGATGTGCATAGGCGTAATAAAAGTGTTCTAATACTATGAGATGATTCGTTTTAACCATTGGAGGCTTAAAAGCCAATTTTAGTTCTAGATTTATAGATAAATTAGTTTTATAGTTATAGTTATCAAGCTTATTTAACTATAAAATATATTAAAATTGATTCAGGATTCTCAGAATGTATGAAATGCAAAGAAATTATTTTCCTTTATATTATTCGTTTGTTTTATTCCTTGTATCTTATTTCGAGTTCTTTATGGAATGTTTAATCCTTAAATAGTTAATATATTATCTATATGCACTAATATATATAAAAAATCCGTACAAGGTAACAACCTTAATTAATGCGTTATAATATGGATTTAAAAGAATTTGAATAACAAATATTTCGAGAAACGTCGCATTTACGACGTTACGTGACATTTGTGGCAAGTACCTACGTTTTTTCTTGTTAAATGACGCGTTCTAAAATATTATTGCGGTTAGCTGATTCTTATTAATATTTTAACTCGTACAGGTTGGAGAGTATACAAGAACTTTTGGACTTTTCATAAGTAAAGCTAAAGAAATAAACGAAGCATTAAATAACTTTTCGAACTCACTTTATTTATATAGAATATATAATAATAAATAATAATGGGATTTTTTTACATTATTAACTTGAATTAGAAATTGGTATTTATAACATTCATTAAGTACACTTTCAAGGCAATACAAATACAAAACGATGAATGAAGTAACTAGTAAGTAAGTAGTAGATAAATCAACAGACCAGAATTTTTAAACGTTACAACTACTACGTTGTCAGATTTTAATTGAAATATCGACACTCGCTGTTTTTCATCTCCTTACGGAAGCTGAGTTTAAATTAACTAATAAAAAAATATATTCTTTGTTTTGTGAGGTTTGTTGCAAGGTCTGCCTTTGAACGTAGCTACCGTGGCAGGCGACTGTGACAACGACACGGATCACCGACTTTATGCACAATAAACTGGAAATGAATTTTTAATCTAATCTGATCTGTTTGTATGTAACTAACTACTAAAATAACTCGTATTCACTGTAATTTTCACTCTGGAGTATTATTTTGAATTGATGACAATCATCAAAATGTACATGAGTACATTTTAACAACGGGAAATTCTATGATTAGTAAGATTGGTGCCACGGAATAAGATAGTTAATGACGCAATCCATTGGAATTCATTAGAACTACCTAATTGATTGAATGATTAAAATCAAGAAATAATTACTGTGCCTTTTTTATTCTGTATTTTTACCTTAAGTATTTGTAATTAAATATTCAAATTTATTTTATATTTTTGTGATTATTTGCTCTCTGTGGAGTTCTTATTTCGTGTTTATGCTAAGTCATATTGCCTAAACGAGTTACCTACACACAATCTAACTATAATACATCATACAATCATTTGAGCTTGAGACAAAGTGAACAAAGAACACATTGTTTCTTCAACTTTTATTTCTGCTTAAGTGAATGTAGGGATTAACATAACAAAGAGGATAATAAAACCAAATATATAAAATATATTACGCGTATTATTAGATATAGCTCAAAAAGTACTTGTCCACTCAGTCAAAACTTCTGAGGTAACACACATAATATATAATTGAGAACCTCCTCCTTTTAAGGAAGTCGTTTAAAAAATGCTAAAAATAATAGAGATAGATATAATAGTAACAAATAAAGAAATTAAAGAAAAATAAGAAAGAATCGAGACGACGACGAACGGATGACGCTAACGGTCATGAGTTCGACTCCCGCGATTTTCATCTCATCAATTCCTGTAAGTGTTTCATAGAATAGGTACTTAGGAATTTAATTCAATACCTGTAATTTTTAGGCGAAGCATAAAATATGATTTACTTTATTTATACTTTACATGAGCATACTGTATACTACTTTAATGATCTAGATTTACAAATTTCGTAATTCTTGGCACTAGTTTTGGAATACCTATTCTAATATAACTATTCTAATATAGCTGAGCCGAAAAGCTTGCGACATATTTTTTTTATTCATCTTACATATTTATTTGTATGTCTACTTAAATGCTCTAATCGGTAGAGCTACCCGTAAGCTTGAATTTATTAATATTTTCTTTACAGTATCTTTGTTCAGGATAGGTTATCATCTTTTACTATACGACAAAGGTAACCAAAATCTACACGCGCTCATGCGCGTCATCAGCGAACATATTTTATTAATTACTAGAGAAAAAAATATCTGTAACTATCTGTGCCCCACGGTTTATCCCGCGGTAATTTGAGGAAAAACTATAATTTTCCTCGGTTAGTGGACTAATCAACACAAAAAAAATTCAATTCCAACCACTATAGTTCTTGAGATTAGCGCGTTAACACAAACAAACTTTTGAGCTTTATAGTATTATTATAGATTACAGCAAACGATAAAGACTTGAAGAGGCTTATTTCTTATAACAAAAATTCCTACAAGCTAACTAAGAATGATGTGTAAAGTCTTCGGATAATAGAGTCTTAACTCAAATAAAACAAACTCTGTTTACGAGTCGTCAGTCTCTCAGTCAGTCAGAGACGAAGTCTGTTTTGTACATTTAGGTTGCAAACTTTATTCAAGGAGACGATAATTTTATCTTAGAAATGTTAATTTATCGTAATAGTAAAAAGTAAATTCAAGGTATTGAAAGTTTTGAGGGTCTTTTATCCCTCAGAGGGGATGTTTGTAAAATATATAATTTCAGGATCAAAAACGAATGCGTATTAAGTTAATGATAAATGCGCGTAAAAGATACTCATTATGGCAAGTCTTTTTAATACTTTTCGTTTAAATCAGAAATTGTCGGTATTCATTTTTGCTGTAGAGAAAATAAATTCTCTTTTTTTAAAGATAATGTTTCTACAGTAACAACGATAATAACCAACACCGATACCGTTCTAGTGTAGTGGTGCCTGTGCCGTGTAGGCACCGGCAGTTGTAGGTTTGATTTCCGCTCAGGATGGAATTATATTTGTAAAAATATTTCTTTCCAGTGTGAGTGTCTGTCCTTGTGGGTCTTACTGCCGTCCTTCAAAGATAACGCTAAGCTGTCAGTCCGGGTTGTCATCATAGACACATGCTAGGGATTGTTACTCATTGTAGGGGAATATATGCGCCAACCCGCAGAAGCTGCGTGAATCCTTTCCCTACATGGAAAAAGAGGCCTATAGTCAGCAGTAGGATTTTACAGGCTGAATAAATCAATAAAAAACAGTGATAACAGGCAAGATTATTTTATGTTTTTAATACATAGTATTAAATACAGCTTTATCGGCAATTTCATTCATTATCAAACATAAATGTAAAACAATCCCGTCTATTAAACTCGACCAACTATTGTGACCACATTTGTATTTAGATTATTATGGTCGTGGATGTACATTAAATTGTATTGAAACATATGTATGTAATATATACATACGAGTAGTTACGTATGTTTAATAAACACAATGGCACTTAATACCGGACATATGGTTACCCGACGGATTGAAATATTCAATAATTATAATATAATTAATGCATCTACCATTAGCCTTCACTTAAATGGTCAATATTAAATAACGAACATACAACGAAATTGGATTTAATGTAACTTTTATAAATTTTGCAAAACTTAAAATTCACATAAAAATCTAAATATGAGAGTTGCTTTAAACAAATGGAATTAACTTTAAAATTGAGAAGGAGCGTAAACTTTAATTATAGTATCATAGATAAAAAAATTATAGAAAATATAAATATTAACTATTAAGTTAGCTCTATTTTTTGTTTTTAAACAAGTAGAGCTTACCTGTATCTGGAACATATGTAAAACATTACTTGTATTTTTTTTTTCATAACCAACGTGTTATTGAAATAAATAATTATGTTTAAAATTAGTATCGTCATCATCGTCATCGTGTCGTTAAAGTAGCATATTACCTTAAACCGTTCTTTCTCAAGTAAAATCCCAACTTTCGATTATTTTTATCATTCTTAAGCGATTTAAGTAATAAAATTATTTTCTTTGATTCATTCAACGGATTGCTTTATGATAAATATATATTATGTTTACCATAATGCTCGATTCACTTGCTACTTTGGCCTTGCCTCAGCGCAAATACTCAACCCAGACAAGCCACAGCGTAACCGGTTATAACTACCTCATCTTGTTTTAAGGCGGATGTACACACAAATCGAAACAAAATAACATCTAGGATCGCATAAAAATACTAAAGCATCAATTTTTTTCAGATAATTTTACTGTTTCTTGCACAAGTGTGGTTGAATCGTTGATATCCGTTTTGTAATTATTTTTCTGTTATTATTGTCGTTTTGGAAATATTACAATAATTTTACAATTTTGTTGAATTTAGAACATAAATAATATAAACAATGCAAAACCTAAGGTGTATGAAATATATAAAAAGACGAGGAGAAGAGCAGAATTAAAACTTAATGTGACCTATGATTTGCTTAAGAGAAATATTATTGCAATAGAACAACAATATATAAAAAAATAATTATAAGAATGTTAATAAACGTCACAAGGCTTATAAATAATTAACTAAATATAAAGGAGCAATGGATTATTATTAGTTAACAAAGCGCTCTACGAAATCCAAAGATAGCTAACTCCTGTCGGTGACATGACAGGCAGTCAGATAAAGTTATTCAAGGCAATTAACTTGTGAGCATTCGACTTAATATCAGCCTCCGCCATGACATTGTAAAAACATTGTACCTGCAATTATTACGTTCTCTTATTAGTGTGTTCGCATTTACGTATCATTTGCTGAATTTGATATGATTGAAACAACTACAAACAATGGTTGCCTAGAGATTTAATTACATAAACCACCCATTTTTTTGCATAATAACCTTGTTGACATTCAAGATAGATTTGGACTCAAATCATATTGTTTTTAGTTTTCAGAAAAAACGCACAGACTGTGGCGTATGCAAGTAATTAGTAGAAAATATTCTACTTACAAATATATTTACTACAAGTATGAGAACTTATGAGATTATATGTTTTTTGTCACGTTGTAATATAAAAGCATATATACAAATGTATCCTTAGTAATTATTGGATAAAGCCTTTCAATTTTGTTTATTTTTTAGTTAATTATTATATTATGTACATTTAATTTTAAGAAAAAATTGGTTTATACATATTTTACTCTTCTCACAGTCGATAGCGTGATAGGTAGTAAGATAGTTTGGAGTTATCGAATTTGAGCACTTAAATGAAACCGAGGTTCATGGATTTCGTTCAATATTAGCTGTAACAAAATTGTTGTAGGTTATATAGTTTTTAATAGTTTTTCTTTATAATAATAGTTTTATACTTTACAAATTAGAAAAATATGAATAGTATAGTAAATTTTCATTATTACGGACTTTTTTGTATACCTAATCTATACTAATATTATAAAGCGAAAAATTTTGTTTTAGCGTGCTAATCTTAGGAACTATTGGTTTGAATTGATTTTTTTTTTGTGTTGAATAGTCCATTTAGCGAGGAAAGCCATATATCATATTATGCTACAACTACGAGTAATAGGAGCTGAGCGTTGTTAAAAACTGGAAAAAAAATATTTTTTAAAAGCGTCCGTTGTGTGTGTTGAGTGTTGTATTTGTTTTTGTGTTGGGTTGAATCTACCCAAAAATTATGAACTAAAGTATTGATCGCCATTAAAAGTTCTAAAAAAAGCCTGCGACAGCATATATGTATCTTTTAAAATTAAATCATTATAACGTTTATTATGGTAATCAAATTTCTTCTAAAATGCATTATTTTCGAAGGTGGTTTTATAGACATGATAGAAATCCTTATCCAAATAAATACGGTAATTCTCACAAGTATTTCTTTTTGAACAAAATGAATATCTTAGAAGATATCATAGCTTTAAAATAGCTCCGCAACGAATTACTGGTCACAAAAAATGAAAAGATGATTTAATTGCACTATTATTAGCTAGCCGTATGAATTCTTGCGGATAAAAAATACTTCATCAATAAGGAAATCTTATGAAGATAAATTTTGTATTTTATAGAATTTCATTTGATGCATATGCACATTAGTAGATAATGTAAAATCAAATTAAAGGACGCGCCGTGTTGCGCCGCGCGCGTTGCAAGTCGTTAAACTAAAATTAGTACGTTTTTTCCTCAAATAACGCAGGTGAACCCGCGGGGCACAGCTAGTATTCTTATATATTTGTACACTGTTCATTTGTTTGACGACCATATACAAATGTTATATCAAAGTGTGTACCAATGTTTGCTTTTTTTATTTTTATGAACTTCGAAGTCTTCTTGAATATTGAATCTGCTATAGTTTATGCATAAGTTATGTCACGTCTTTTCTATACACTACCTATAGAAGATTGCAAACAAGCGTATTATACTCATTATCATTTATTGATTATACTCATCACACTTTTGATTCAACGACGCTACAGTCACCGCGACCAGGGCGTCTGCAAAGTCGTCGAAATATCAGAAGTTCCAAAATTAATTATTCTGTACCTTAATTAGTCCTGTAGAATCAAAAGTGATTAGCGATGATGTTCTATTATACTCAATATAAATAAAATCGTTCCTGATTCGTAGTGAGAACATAAAATGATGTATTTTTTTTTAATTTAATAGTAATAAATAGCTAGACTACGTTTGAGTGTAATTATTATAATACAATATTAATATTATAATGTCAGCCATCTAAAATTTCGCGATCAATATGCAAACAAAGCCGGAACTCCGCAAACAATCAGTAGGACTACGGTTGACCACTCAGGAAAATGAACGGATAAAACCGTCGTTGTTGAGAGCCACTGATGTCAAAAATTTAGCGTTCAAATACATAAATATGTTAAGATAATAATTAAATATACATACAACATAAGTATGTTTAAGATTATTATTACTTTAGTCTCTATATTTTTGATAAAAAAGTAATCATTACTAATTTTGACTAGCCCGTTGGCGCAGTTTGTAGTGGCCCTGCTTTCTGTTCCGCGGGTTGCGGGTTCGATTCCCGCCTGAGTCTGGGTGTAATATTTGTATTTATATATGTATTATTTCTATGTATACTTATCCAAAAAAAAAAAATAGTTATAACAGTCGGCTGTTACCTGTAACACAAGCATTAAGTTGCTTACCATAGGAACAGACGACCGTGTGTGTATGTTATATGACATTTATTTATTTATTTAATTATAGATATACCTATATCTATTTTACATTAAAATTTGTAAATATATTTTACGTTTATTTTAATTTTTAAAAAATTATTATCGTTAGTGACACTTTATAGTCATACATTTTATTTCAATCAATGGAGTCAAATTTAATCGTATATAATTATTGTAATAATAAAAGAACTAAAGGATGAAGTAGCTAGAATTTGGAACCAATATAAAGTACTTATAATTCTAATAGTTCTTTCCATTATAGGTGTTCCATTATAGATCTCAAACTACTAGAATTAAACGAAACTCTTTACATCACCTTACAAAAAGCCGCCATTTTAAATAAATGCTGAATCGTAAGAAAGTTGAGAAAAATTATCAAATACAAATTACAATAATACTTTATGTTTTCCAAATAAAAAGATTTACATTTTAACTTAAATGTAGTTACAAAGCAATTTCACATTAATTATATTTAGGATGCCTCTGTTGCCATACTAGAAAAACCTGTGTTACGGCATGGAGCGGTATATGTATAAACGTATACTACGCAAAATATCCTTTTCATTCGACTAATAATAAAACTCACTGCTTGTGTTATAGGTAACAGCCGACTGATATAGCTACATTTTTATAAATTTGTATATTACCCTCCGACTCGTGGTGGCAACCGAACTCATAACCAACCTCCGAAGCAAAAAGCGAGGTCACTATAAACAATTAACTGTTGAAAACTGTTAAATTTTTTTAAAAATTAAAAGATAAGTACTAATGATATAATTAATAATTGTGTTTGCGCGCAAACGAAAAAAAAAAAAACCGACTTCAATTACATCGACGAGTAATACAACGTAGATCGACGAAAAAATACTCAAGTAACTGCGCGTTATCAAAGATTACTCAAAAAGTAGTTATCAGATCTCAATAAAATTTATATGTGACCACATGACAAACATCAGCTTTCGATTAAATTAAAAATTATTAAAATCGGTAGACCCAGTAAAAAGTTATTGCGGATTTTCAAGAGTTTCCCTCGATTTCTCTGAGATCCCATCATCAGATCCTGGTTTCCTTATCATGGTACCAAACTAGGGATATCCCCTTTCCAACAAAAAAAAGAATTATCAAAATCGGTACACCCAGTAAAAAGTTATTGCGGATTTTCAAGAGTTTCCCTCGATTTCCCTAAGATCCCATCATCAGATCCTGGTTTCCTTATCACGGTACTAAACTAGGTATATCCTCTTTCTAACAAAAAAAGAATTATTCAAATCGGTACATCCAGTAGAAAGTTATGCAGTATAATACAACGCAGGTCGACGAAAAAAGCGTCAAGTAAAAACGCATTATTCGATATAACTCGAAAAGTAGTTGTTAGATCTCAAATAAATTTAAATGGGACCAATTGGCACACACCACCTTTCGATTAAAAGAAAATTTGTCGAAATCGCTCCACCCAGTCAAAAGTTCTGATGTAACATACATAAAAAAAAAAAAAAATACAGTCGAATTGAGAACCTCCTCCTTTTTTGGAAGTCGGTTAAAAATCATTATAAGTACGTGCCAGAGAGGTCGTCTATTTCTGTTTTGTCTAATATTGTCAACATTGTTTGATTGTAAACAAACTCGACTTAGGTCAACAAAAAACACGTCACAATATTCAAAACCTACATTATTATTATGCCAATATTATACCCGTGCGAATAATTCGCACTAAATAAGTATAATAATTATCATTTTAAAAAATTACAAAAAAGTATTTATACCTGAGTTGATTTGAAACTGAACATTAAATTTACCGACCGTCAATCATGTTGACATTGTTGCAAGCCGTCATTTAAGCCGTCATATATATAATTTTAATAATTAATCAATTTACAAAAATAAAAGCAATAATAAATGTTTTAGTTGTTGATGCCGGTGAAGCAAACAAATATCTATAAAATGATATATAATTTATATGGAGTAATTGTGAGGTTTTTTTCTAAAAAGGGAGAAAAACATCTTAACCTTAGCTTATTAATATATATGATTTGTACTGACATTTTATAGTATTGACGTTTTTCTTTGCGCATCCATTACAATTTTAGTTGATGCAAACGGTTACTTTAATCATTTATAGACTTTATCATTTGCATCAATGTATGAAATTGAAAAAGTATAAGCTTTAAGTTTTGTAACTAGAATGTAGTTTTATAACTGATAACTAAATAAATTAATATTAAACTAATTATTTTAGGTTAAAAGTATTAATTAATCTATGGGTAATTTAATTACAAGGTAGTGTAACGTCAATGTTGCGAACAGTGTGTATTGGTGAGCTAATTAATTAAAGCTTTTTCGTATAACTGAACAAATATGTTCGAATAATAAAACGGCTTTGTTAAATGAATGAGTAAGCATTCAGTTTCAAAAGAATAGTTGAAGGTCTTTGTTGCTTATCGATAGGTAGCACGCGCCAATCGGTAAAAACTTACTTTATATTGTTCAAATACTTACTTTTGTTCTTAAACTTGAATCTTAGAATCAAATATTGACTTGTACGTTTAAAAAGTTAAGCCACACTTGTTAACGCATGAAAATAAAATTTCAGTTCAAACTTTAAGAGATGCTTTTTCAATTGATTTGGCATAACTTTTCTTAAACAACATTTTAAGATATCTATAAAACTAGTTGATCATAGAAAACAAATATACCTACATACTCGTAAAAGTACCCTCTGCGCAATGGGGAAACTAAAGCACTTTTGTAAGAGCCAAGCCCTTATCTTGCATTATGAAGATCTTTCAAAGATCAAAGGCTTCTAAAAGTTCTCCAAGAATTTTTGATTAAACGTTTTATATACAAATAACTATATGATGAATTTACATCAACATACTACAAAAATTTATTTTGCTGTCTGTTAAGATATCCAGCTTAAAACGAACATGGTCTGTATCTTAATTTTGGAAATACATAATTATATATTTTTTGTCAAATTTAAAAATAAATTTAGACATTCTTAAGGAGAGCTCTCTTTTATCGATAATGAAGCTAATACTGTATTTTATATTTTTGTCTTTGTGTCTCTTTCGAGGCCGTGCATCACCAAAACAATCAATTGGAATTAAATTTTCATTGGAAAGGAGACCTTTCAAAGATTGCTCTACGAATAATTTTATTTCTGGTTTAATAATTAAGAAATTACTATCATTGAGCAATAGGTCCGAATAACTTGAAACCGAAATTGATAAAAAAAAAACGGAATGTACTGACATCTCTGAACGTAAGACTTGTATTTTCAATCATTCATGAATCCATCGAAATGTAGGTACACACAATATTACGACCAAATCGCTCTAGCCGTTTAGATGACAAATACATTTTCAGAAGAAATATATATATATATCTAGCTGACCCAGTGCACGTTGTTCTGCCATATGGCCATTATCACACGCCATTATCACCTACCCTACCTAGGGATATAAAAATAATCTACGGTTTATTCTTAGACCTACCAAATATTTACAATAAATGAATAACAATCGTTCAAGCCGTTTCGGAGTAGTTCGATAACAAACACTGTGACACGATATTTTTATATATTAGAAGAAAAGAAAATTAGAAGAAAATTAAGGGAAACTTTGCAATAAGAAAATTTCCTATGTACACAAAAAAAGGTTTTGATGTACTTTTTTTTTGTAGACAAAATAAAGGGTCACGTTAAGCCTGTCGCAGATGTGAGAGACAAGGGTTAACAAGATAGAGTTAGTGTAGAACTCTTTCGCGTTAAGATAAAAAGTTTTTAGATTTTTTTTTTTGTTAAAGAATAAATATTACTTAAACTTATATGACGTGATAATAAACAAACTAACATTTGTTGGTTTAATTTACAAAATTCAAAACAGTTACGATCTCAGTGGCGTGCATAAAGTTTTTAGACAGGGTAAGCAGTCAAAAAACAAATTTTAACAGCCACACTGCACTTACTTTCTCGCAATTTTTTCCTAATTTATTTTAATTTTGTTGGGAATAGAGGTTTTTAGATAATTTCAAGAACAGACAAGTAAATTATTGGAGACGTAAAGTGCATTTATACTAATAATGCAGTCATATAAATACACGTACAGCAACCAACTGATACCTATTAGACTTGGGTAACTCATGAGTGAGTGATACAAATGAAACATCAAACAAATCAGTTACTGGATAGACACAGTGACCTCATGAGGCCGGCACTCTGATAATTTCGTTTGTGTAAAACATAGGAAATCATTGATAACACTATTAATTAGTTACGAAATTGTATTCTTAATGAAAGTACCTGTTTATTTATTAATAAATGAAAAATTATAACGTCATTGTTATCTATGTGTTAAATCGATACGCCTGAATAATTTTTAATTTATCTGTAAAATCGAACGTGTTGAATTTCGATGCACTATTTACTTTCATCAAACACACGTCTTCGTTACATATTTCAGAAGTAAACTTATTCATCACTAATATATTAATATTTTCACTAATAACAAGAACGCACAAACGAAAAATTAAAAGTGAATTGTCAATTAGTCATAATATTACTCTGTGGAATGTTGCGATTACGCGACGGTGTCAAAAATCATAATTTTTAATAAAAACGGTATTGAATTCAAGACAATTTAATTTGACAGGTTATTCTTAGGCAGTGCCTAATTTCATTGTTAAACCGACCAATTTTAAAAACACAATACTTTGTTCGTATTCCATGCGACGCGCGCGACATTATAAAATTGTAGGATTATATAATGTCTTACTGTCATTGCTACCTTTATTATGCGATTATAGGCAGAAGTTTCATAAAAGGCCCATCGTAGATGCGCACGAAGCGCTGATATCGCATATATGACGGCGGTTTTTTTTGAAGCGGATTTAAATTGCATTATGATTTATGTCTTTTTCAAAAATATGTATTCAAAAATAATTGTAATGTTCATGTTTTATATATCATTTTTAGTAACATGCCAGGGTAGGCAGTGCCTTTCTGCATATAAGAAATGCACGGTACGGTACGATCTTTAAATTCTTTCCTAAAAAAGAGACCTAAACAGAAAACAGAATACATAGATATTTAAGCCTACGGTTTATGGCATTTCATTTTATGCATTCAAGTTATAACCGCTCTGGTGTAGTGATGCGAGTAGTCGCCTAAAACCCCGACAAACTGTTGCGTTGCGGGTTCAAATCCCGTTCGGGCTGGATATTTGTATTTGTATAAATATTTATTTCCGGTTTGGATGTCTATCCTTGTGGATTGCCCCACTGTACCTCAGAGAACCCGTTAAACTCTCAGTTGTTATCATGTAATCTTGATAGCAATCGTTACTCATAGTAGGGAACATATCCGCTAACCCACAGTGGACCAGCGTGGTGGATTAAGATTGAGCTCCAATCCTCCTACATGGAAATAGAGGCCTATGCCCACCAGTGGGATGACACAGGCTACACAACAATTTGGATGTAAATAATTAGGAATAATTATGTACACATCACTATTATACGTAGATGCATGACATATAAACAAGTTAAAAGATCTTATTAAGAAACTTAAAGATGGAAATTTTACGTTTTAACAGATACTCTTTGGAATCTGTGAAAAAGTAAACTTTTTTAATGATATGTACGCAAATTTGTATAGGTGTGAACAAAACTACGAGGGGATCACTTTTGACGTATTCGCTTGCTGAAGAACCCCTTTGAGCGATCAAGAGCAATGTGAACCGGCTTCGTTTTAAAATACATAATTATGTATAGACGTCCAAAAAATATGCTAGTATAATTTTCAGTAGTTATTAATTATAGTATACATTTTAGAGATTGTAAATCATACATAGGTATTATTTTTAACCGACTTCAAAAAGGAGGACGTTACTCAATTCGACTTTATACTATATATATATATATATATATATATATATATATGTCTAACGTATGCTTTGGGCCACATTGTGATTTTGTTAATATACTCTTAAGACAAGCCTCATAATTAGCATATGTTCATATGTTAACGTATGAACAAATATTTTCGATTATATAACAATTCATATACTATAACGATGGTTTGAGGACTCATCAAAATATGGTATACTTTGGGAACTGTCTCTAAAATATACATCTTACATTTTATCAGCAATCATGTACTATAAGTATGGTTTGAGGACTCATCAAAATTTATTTTATTATTTATTTATTTATTTATTTAATTACAATTTGATTCTTTACAAATAAAATTAAAGTTTTTAAATATTACGGTGATCACAGCTGACAAACACATGCTTTTTTATTATTTACAATTCAAACACAAATTATTTAAACTACACACACATACTTAACTACGTATCGAAGTTTTTATTGATTGATAATTCCTAGAAATCATAAAATGTATCACAAAATAATATAAAACATATTCTATTAAAACATATAAAATAAATCAAAATCAGATGGCTTTTTTATCTAATTTACAACGAAAATCTAACTGAAACCACAGATATACAGATTTGAAGACAAAATTATTCACCGTATAACAAGTATACTTTTTTTCCGAACCTCGTCAATGTTGACGCGAGTCTGATGCCTATGCTAGGAATAAAATACCTGTATTACAGGTCATCAGTCTCGCACAATCAAAACATCGCATACATTGCGACTGTCCCCACAATATACTGTAATATGTATATAGGTATATATGAGTATACTTTGGGAACTGTCTCTAAAATATACATCTTATATTTTATCAACATAATCATAATTATCCTCATTATAATATAAGAATGGTATGTTACATCAGAACTTTTGACCGGGTGGACTGATTTCGACAATTTTTTTTAAATTGAAAGGTGGTGTGTGTCAATTGGTCCCATTTAAATTCATTTGAGATCCAACAACTACTTTTCGAGTTATATCTAATAATGCGTTTTTACTTGACGCTATTTTCGAAAATCTCGAAAATCCGCATAACTTTTTACTGGGTGTACCGATTTTGATAACTTTTAATTTAATCATAAGCTGATATTTATTATGTGGTCACATTTAAATTTTATCGAGATATGATAACTACTTTTTGAGTAATCTTTGATAACGCGTAGTTACTTGACTATTTTTTCGTCGATCTACGTTGTAGTACTTGTCGATGTAATTGAAGTTGGTTTTTTTTTTCGTTTGCCTACAAACACAATTATTTCACGACACTTCATATTTTAACTTATTTTTTTTTTTAGATTTGTTAATTTTGACCGAAATAAATTTTTCCAGTTTCATATATATTTAGATAATATTTTCCTAAATGTGTAAAACTATTTTGCTTCCGCTTGCCAATTACTGCAATAAATAAAACACGGATTAAATTTTTACATACTTATTTGTGGTGTTATATGTAATTGTATATCTACTAAGACATGAATAACAAAATAGTTGACTTTTGTCTAATAATGCTAAATTTACTATTACGTATGCTATGTTTAAAAAAAGCAAGAGTAAAATGTGTAAGAATATAAACATACTTAAATTATATTATTTCCACTCTTCTCGCTTTTCTATTTGCGATATCTATACACGGTCACCAACCCGCCTGCCCAGCGTGGTCACTATGGGCAACACACAATCATGAGCTCGAGCCATTTTTGGCTCGAACTTGTGGAGGCCTATGTCCAACAGTGGACTGCAATAGGCTGAAATCACGATGACGATGATGATGATACAAATAAAAATAAGTATTGCTTAGCGTTATAGCTCGAGAATGGCTCGACCAATTCGGCTACTTTTTTTGTATTATATGTTCCATAAGGTCCACGGAAGGTTTAAATGGTAAAAAAACAAAATTACTTCTTCTTCTTTTACTTAGTATTTTTACTTTTATTTAGTATTTAGCTTTTGACAGAACGAAGTCTGTCCGGGGACCTAGTAGTCAGGCAATGTGAGTTAAAGCTTTGATTACAATGATTATAGTTAAAAATCCGTAGTTAGTACACTGGTAGTGTTTAGTTTGTTTCTTGTACAATGCAACGTGTTCGGCTATGTCTTATATATAATTTGTTGTTGTAGACACGAGAATACAAGAAATTTGAGAACAAGATGTAAATGTAAAGAGTAATAACTACAAAATAGAAATTGTAATGTAAATTAATATAATTATGAAAAAAAAAAAATTTTGTAATCTAGCCAATTTTAAATGACATAATTTTATAAGAAATGACTAATATTTTTTAAATCTTAACAATTGAAATGATTAATAATAAAAAATAATATATAACATTGAAGAAAAATACATGTGGGTAGAAATAATATAAATTAAAGGAACCAAAATAGGAAGAGAGAAAAAAAAAATTATAAATTTAATGAACATATGTAAAGGTAATATGAAATTCTGGTTGTGATCGTTGTGTAGACATTGTCAGTCTTTGATGGTTTTGTGTGTACATATATGATTGATGTTTTAGATGCAGTTCAATAGTCAAGTTCGGAGAATTTAATGCCTTGAAATTGTAAAAACCAAAAACTTAATAACTTAAAATTGTGCATATTGTTACCTATCAAATTCAAATGTTTTAGTTTAAATTTTCAAAATTTATAGATTACAGTTTAAAACATAACTTAAAAATAATATATAATGTATTTGGATTTAGAATCTTACATAATGAAAGAACTTTGACAGGGAGATGTCTATTGACTACTGTATGTAAAGGTACTGATGATGTGGTTCTTTTTGTTTTGTTGTTGTTGTGGATTAATTGGGTATACAACTTTCTTCAATGTTTTGTATTTTGTAGATGCCTGATGATGGTCCAATAAAGGATCGAAATGTCGCATGAATTTGCCATTGGTGGTTTGATTGGCACCCTATGTCCACTTTCCTGCTAATCGTCAAAGAATAAATTATAAAATTTTGATAAAAATTAAAATTTATGTAGAAATACACTTATAATCATCATCATCATCATCATCATCATTACAGCCTATACAGTCCACTGCTGGACATAGGCCTTCACAAGTTTACGCCAAAAATAACGTGAACTTATGTGTTTTGCCCATAGTCACCACGCTGGGCAGGCGGGTTGGTGACCGCAGTACTGGCTTTGTCGCACCGAAGACGCTGCTGCCCGTCTTCGGCCTGTGTATTTCAAAGCCAGCAGTTGGACGGTTATCCCGCCATCGGTCGGCTTCTTAAGTTCCAAGGTGGTTGTGGAACCTTGTTATCCCTTAGTCGCCTCTTACGACACCCACGGGAAGAGAGGGGGTGGCTAAATTCTTTAGTGCCGTAGCCACACAGAAATACACTTAAATATTCTGATTTGGAATCATATTATCATCATCATCATTTCAGCCTATTACAGTCCACTGCTGGACATAGGCCTCCACAAGTTCACACCAAAAATGCGTGAACTCATGTGTGTTGCCAATAGTCACCACCGCTGGGTAGGCGGGTTGGTTACCAACCCGCCTGCCCAGTGTGTGTGTGAGTTCAAATATTTTTATTTTCAAAACGTCGTCGCGTCGGGGGACTACTAAGTGAGAAAAACAGGTGTAGTCGCAGATTGCAACAAAAGAATTTATAAAGAAATATGTACATAATAAGACCGTGCAAACTATTTTTCCAAATGTCACTTTTACTTACTCTGAAGCTGAAACCGCATTTGTAAAATATTTGTTAATTTTTTTATGAAATCGTAAAATTTTACAATATTTATATTAAAAGTCGATTTTACACTAATGTAATATATTAAAACATTACACACGTACAAATTTACGCATCAGCTTCATATGTTACAACTTTTGTTTCTTTTTCGTCCCCGTTCAATACCGTAAGAAATTCAAGCTATTGAAATAGCGTTTTCATCGGTATATGACTTATCAATTACAGTCTTTTATTGCAAATAGGTATTGTGATATTGTGTGAATAGATCAAATAATGGTGGAGTGTATGTCGAAAAGAAAATCGATGGACTTATCAATGTTGGCAATAGGAACGCTATCTAAAGATTGCCGTATATAGACGAGTGCGACTTACAATATACGTTAAGAGCCATTTCACAATTTTACACTCTCCAAATTTAAATTTGGTCGCATCGCGCGACTCGCGAGTCGTACGAGCCGCGAGGTCTTTGTGCTAGTAAGAATAGTGTGACAAACAAAAGACCATCTTGATCATTTTCTAATGTATAATAAAAATTAATAACTATGGTATAAAATGTTTTTACATAATTAATTTGTTAAAAATTTCAAGTATGTTATATAACAACAGTCAATAAATTTAAAATAAAAATAATAATTGTGTTTGCTGGTAAACGAAAAAAAAAACCGACTTCAATTACATCAACGATCAATACAACGTAGATCGACGAAAAAATAGTCAAGTAACTACGCGTTATCAAAGATTACTCAAAAAGTAGTTATTAGATCTCAATAAAATTTATATGTGACCACAAGACAAACATCAGCTATCGATTAAATTAAAAATTATTAAAATCGGTACACCCAGTAAAAAGTTATTGCGGATTTTCAAGAAGTTCAATTGATTTCTCTGGAATTCCATCATCAGATCCTGGTTTCCTTATCATGGTACTAAACTAGGGATATTTTCTTTCCAACAAAAAAAGAATTATCAAAATCTTTACACCCAGTAAAAAGTTATTGCGGATTTTCAAGAGTTTCCCTCGATTTCTCTGAGATCCCATCATCAGATCCTGGTTTCCTTTCTCCTTTCCAACAAAAAAAGAATTATCAAAATCGGTACATCCAGTAGAAAGTTATGCGGTATTATACAACGTAGGTCGACGAAAAAAGCGTCAAGAAAAAACGCATTATTAGATATAACTCGAAAAGTAGTTGTTAGATCTCAAATAAATTTAAATGGGACCAATTGGCACACACCACCTTTCGATTAAAAAAAAATGTCGAAATCGGTCCACACGGTCAAAAGTTCTGATGTAACACACATTAAAAAAAAATACAGTCGAATTGAGAATCTCTTCCTTTTTTGGAAGTCGGTTAAAAAATCAATTTTATGAATTAGTTTTTTTTAAATTGATTTAGTTTTTTCAGTTTACGAATGAATCTAATATTTACGATATGAATAAAATAGCATTTTATGACATCGACACCGACAAACATATTAATTAACAAATAACAAGACAAACAGATTGAAATGCCTATTTGTATTGATAATGTGAGAAAAGAAAATTAAATTATACATTTGTCTTCAGTAATTATCATTATATTATTTTACAGTCATTTTCGTAATATGTTTATTTTATTTATATTTTATTATGAAAGTATCAAATGCGGTTTATCCGCTATAACAACAGGCGCTTAGCGCGTGTGAGCGAAAGAGACGGCTGCGCAGAATTTGGCGTAGCTAGCGCTCGACTGATTTACTGGGCTTGATGCGTGGTAATATATATACTATATTTTTATTATTTAATATAAAATGTATTGAAAATGATTACATCTTTTAATTATTTTTTTTTTTTTTTGTATTCGTTAATGATGTAAGTTTACTTTGATGAAGATAGTTCGTTAAAATTTCTTAGTTTTCTAAGAGAAATATCGCTTTTAAAATTGTACTTATTTGGAAAAGATTCGTAACTTTAAAATTTTTTTATCGTTTAATAGAGATACAAATGGAATAAAAATCTGTGATAGTCCGCAACAAAATTATATTCCACATATTATGATATATTTTTAAAATGGTTTCAACGTAGAGGTTATTGAAAAGTAGGACTTCAAAGTATACATTGCGACCATTTACCCAGGGAGGAGGCTGATGAAAAGGTTAATAATTTTATACACATAATATAAATCAAAATTCTGATCTGACTATCGACTACAACAAAGGTTGCTCTATTATATTTCAAGAATATAAATTACATTATTGCATCCAACACTGAGATTGACGACGTGAAAATATTACAATTTCGCGGATTATTACCGATTTTTGTGAAATGGCTCTTAAATATTATGAGCAACAGTTAAATGTGTACAATAATGACTCCAGATTGTATTCGAATAGTAGAGATAATTTAAGGACAGTCCCCAAATCATACTCTTAATAGGAAATAGTACTTGAAAGACTTCTGAAAAATAGGTATTTGAATAAAATGTAACTGTCTCGCTGTATGCCGTCGCTGCACCCACAGACAAGAAAGGGATAACTGCAGCTCAGACCGTTTTAGGTAGGTAGATAATTATTGACCAAAACAGAATTTCGTAGTCGAATATTTCCTCCCCAAAACATGCCATTTTTATGTTACTAAAAAACCTTCAGCCATGCCTCTGTATTCCGGTTTTTTGTAAATACGCATAATTTTTTAATGAGTGTCTGAAAATGTATAAAATAATTGTATTTGCTCGCAAACGAAAAAAAAAACCAACTTCAATTACATCGACAAGTACGACAACGTAGGTAACTACGCGTTATCAAAGATTACTCAAAAATTAGTTATCAGATCTCGATAAAATTTATATGTGACCACATGATAAACATCAGCTTTCGATTAAATTAAAAATTATCACAATAGTACACCCAGTAAAACGTTATACGGATTTTCGAAAGTTTCTCTCGATTTCTCTGGGATTCCATCATCAGGTCCTAGTTTTCTTATCATGGTACCAAATTAGAGATATCTCCTTTCCAACAAAAAAAGAATAATCAAAATTGGTACATCCAGTAAAAAGTTATGCAGTATAATACAACGTAGTTCGACGAAAGTAGCGTCAAGTAAAAACGCATTATTAGATATAGCTCGAAAAGTAGTTATAAGCTCTCAAATAAATTTTGATTGACACACACCACTTTTCGATTAAAAAAAATTGTCGAAATCGGTCCACCCGGTCAAAAGTTCTGATGTAACATACATAAAAAAAATACAGTCGAATTGAGAACGTCCTCTTTTTTGGGAGTCGGTTAAAAATAGCCAATATTTCTAGTTTTTGAAGACTGACTGACTGTTTTAAAACCAGACTCCAAAGTATACAAATGTCCCCTAACCATACGTCCGCTCGAAAAACTGTCGGCAAAACATACGTTATGCCTATACTTATGCATATAAGTATATGGAAATCGCGAATCTCAAACTGTAATAAATTTTCAATGTCCTTGAGCCGAAAACACGAATAATTGCGAACATACCACGTTTTGGCTTTGGAGTTTTTTTTTTTACATTTTTAGAGTTAGCTTTTGCTCAGAAAACTATTGGCAACAAGAAAAAAATAATTTGGAAAATCTAAATATGGGCGACTCCTAACGCTAATTTTTTTATACGAAACTTTTTTGCGTTCCTTACCCACACAGTAGCAAGAAGAAGAATATAATACACCGTGAGTGTTTTTAATGCCAACGCGATTGTCGGACGTAATCATAATATTTCTATCTACTCTATCCCTATATGCTATATCTATTAAAGTCTTTTATTGAAAATACATATTGTTTATTTATAAAATATTAGTGGAGTGTATGTCTAAGATAAAATCCGTGGTGGTAATAGAAACTATCTTGTTACGTATATTGTTGAGTGCGACTTATAGTATACTTTATATGTGAATAAAAATGTTTCCAAACTATATCTTCCAGGTTTTTAAGTAGAAGAGATAATTTGAGGACAGTCCGCAAATTATACTTCCCTATAAACTGACCCCAAACCATACGCTTAATATAAAGATACTTTGAGGACAGTCCTCAAATTATACTTCCCTATAAACTGTCCCCAAACCATACGCTTAATATAAAGATACTTTGATGACAGTCCTCAAATTATACTTCCCTATAAACTGTCCCCAAACCATACGCTTAATATAAAGATACTTTGAAACCAGTCTCCAAAGTATACAAATGTCCCCACACCATACGTCCGCTCGAAAAACTGTCTGCAAACCATACGTTATGCATATATATATATATATATATATATATATATATATATATATATATATATATATATTTTATTTATTTATATATATTTTTCTATACGTGTGTTTTTTTTTGGTTTGCGAGTAAACACAATTATTGACAAAGAATCAACTTTTTGTACTCATTATGATTTTATGACCCAAAAAACTTCGAGTTTACTTGGATTCATTCTAAACCTTTTAAAAAACCTTCATCTCTTTATCTTCTATCTTTGTATTATGCTCTCGTAAGAAGCCTATTGGAGTACAAAACTGTGATCTGGTCGCCAAATTACTCCGTTCATACCAATCGCATAGAAGGAATACAAAGGCGTTTTCTTAAATCGGTCTGCTTTCGTCTCAACCTGCACTTACGAAGAAAGAATGAAGAAGTTTTAAATGATATCTCTAGCCTGCCGTCTTAAATATTTAGATCTTATGACACTTCACAAAATAATTAATTACTTCATTGACTCGTCATACTTGCTGTCTCAACTTAACTTTAACATAAACTATTAGAGGGTCTAAGGTGTTCTCTCTTGACCTTTGTCGAAATAACACCTCTTATTATAATCCCTTATCTCGTATGTGTCGCCAGTACAACCAGCTTGTCAGTTCTTGTACACCACCTTGTAATTACTTGTATTGATATAGTTATCTGTCAGTGTTCTTTCGCTTCTTTTAAAACCAAACCTTTAGTACGTGTGACTGGTTAAGCAATTTTCGTTTTTATGTTTCGGTTTATATATGTATATTCCATTCCATCAACTTCTGTTCTGATTAGTATCTTATTTTTCTGTATGTCATACACATTTAAGGGTTTCAAACCTAGACATTATGTTATGTATGAACTATATTTATAGCTTTTAATGATTGTAAACTGTTCTGTACGTGATTAAATAAATAAATAAATATCGAAGTAGTGATGCGATCCTGCTAAATAAACAAAATGTGAACAAATGTGGTTAAAATATATTTACGATACTGTTCTACTACAAACAAAAATAGTTGACGTTGTGCGAACTAAACAAAACTATTCATATTTTCATACGAATGTAACTTAATTACGTATGTTAGTTTATAGTTACTAAATAGTTTTTTTTCAAGCAATCCTAAGTACAATTTACTGCCGACACAAAAGTTTAAATATATTCTTCTGAAGTAGAGAACAAATGCCGTGATATAAATAATAGATGTAGCGTATTACATATCAGCAGAATCGGATTGGATTAATTTCTTGAAAACTGTAACATAAAATTTCTAAACTGCGTCTGTATTAATCAATTAGAGAGCACAAGGTAACACTACTCCAAAAAGCTTTAGTAATATCATATGTAAAGAATAATCAAGCTGTCGCGATAATTCCTCTGACTTTCTTATCATATCTAAAACCAATAACCCAACAATACTATATATTGACTTCTGATAACCTATCGATAATCAATAATTTCGATTATGATAGATATATTTGATAATATTAATATATCATTAAATCAATTTTACCGATACAGATTCATACCTATACATACAATAGATAGTTTGTCTCACTATATTAAAATTATGCTATTATGAAGAAAATAAAAGAATTACAATATATAAATAATATATTTATTTATAAATATTTTAGATAGCACAAATATAATAGTTATGTCGATAGTCATAAGTAAATCGTCATAAAAAAGGTTTTTAACAACGAAAAACAAAATATCTTACAAGATCACGCTACTTTAGCCTCTCCATGTGTCTGGTCGCTGCTCTAACACTCTAGATGATAATGCGACTCGCACACATTGCATTTTATGGATGCAAACTTTTCCATCGTTCGGTTAGGTTAGGTTAGGTTACCTCGCAATCCATGTTTATCTATATATTAATACGTGACGTAAAAACTTTGTACCCCTTTTTCCGAAAGTTGCAGGGACGGAAGAGTGTGAAATTTTTCAAACTTATAGAGTTTATATGAAGGAGTGCAGAATGCACACCTTGCAGAGTGCTAATATTTTTTTAAATTGTATATATTAAATCAATAAAAAAACATTACACACCCTACCATGTATTTGATACACACACACGCATATTATACTCTTTTGTTGATTGTCAAAGTATGTAATCAAATTGATTTTTTTTTAAAAAGGTTCTATATTTTTATTATTTTTTGGTTTTCTTTAATGTAAATTTTTAATTATGGTCAAATTTCGACCTCTGGGCGACCACTAGTTTAAAATGATTGAGTCAATTATTCTGTTTAATTTCTCTTGTAAAGACTAGCATTCACAAAAAAATTACTAACTTATAATTTTTTTATGGACTTTTAAGAGTATATTCTATGCTCTTTGTAAAAAAGTGAGAAAAAAAACAGAACTAATGTTGTTGTAGTTTTTATATTATATTTTTTTAATTGACAATCAGTACTTACGTTGTTTTTACGTTGCCACCAGAATTGAAATGTGTCTACACATAATCGGAAATAGTTTGTGACAAACTTTGTCCCATAATTATTAAATGTTTTAAATTTTACCCTCTTAAAAACGTATAAAGTAATCTAAGTAAAGTAAATTTTGTGTTACTTTTTTTTTTCTTTTTTATCTTGCCATAAAATGTAAATCACTTTTGAAAAATTTATTTTTGTCAATGTCGAAACGAAGCATTATTTTTATTCGCAATAGGTACTTTGAAACCTTTTTTAAACCATCATATAAAGAATACCGAGTGGAATAAGCATTTTTACAATATTCTTATTTAATTGACTGACATAAAAAACTTACAAACTATTTTGGTACGTCTTCTTATTGAAGTACAATGTTGTCCACAGACGCACAAGCGAGAGTGCTGGCGGCGGAGCGCGTGTGTTGCGTTCCACCCCTGACTGGAGTGATGCGGCTATCAGTGGTGAACATCTCTGGTCTCCTACCTCAGTTTCTGGAGACTGCTGTTATGTAGGCGAGTCTGAATGCCAGGTAAATTGACTTTAAATCAATATCATTCCCAGCAGCCAGTTTTTGTCCACTTCTTGGCGTATCGACTGATATATACTGATATATACCGATACTTGTGCTTTATCAGCTTAGCCGCCTGCTATTGGCAATAGGTTAGCATTCTGTATGGATTTCTTTCACCCATAGTCACCAGCACCTTGAGTCAACGAAGGGTCTCGATTCAGCCCATGACATCCCATTGCTAGGCTTAGGCCTCTTTCTCCATTATATATATGTGTAACAATATATATTCTCCACTATAAGTAAGAATTTTGTATCAGCTATGATAACAACTGGGACCGACAGCTTAAAGTGATCTCCGAGGTACAATGGGGAGACCCACAAGAACTGAAAACCAGACTAGAAATAATTGTATGAATACAAATGTCCTCTACGAGCGAATATTGAACTTGTGACCGTCGGTGTATAGGCGCCTGCACGGCACATGTACCTTAGTTTTATGAATTACATATATGCTCTATTATCTCCTGATATAGACACAGCTTACTTTGCATTACGATTTATATATTTCTTTATCAATTGTAGTATTGTGTAGCAAAACTATTATTTGAATTTATCTATAAATGAGTTATTCATGTTACAAAGAGGAAGTTTATTTATAATCGACAAACTAAAATAATTTTTAATATACTTATACTATTAAAAAAACGTTATTACCATGTATGTGTATAGTAAGTACGTACTACTACATATACACATTTTATGTCACTACAATGTAAAGCCGTGTGGGCTTTTTAGTTTTTAAGAAGATACGGTAAATAAAAGCTCTAGGTATCAATTCATTTTGGTGTTTAAGTGTTGGTACTTCAGGTTTCGGGTGCGAAATCTTATTAGTTTAATAGAATTAAAAGGTAATTATGACATGAATAAGGTAAATTTAGTGAAATACCTGTATTTACAATGAATCGAATGATCAACTAAACTGAAATTGTCTAACGTTTCCTCGGAAAACAATACTTACAATTATTTTCTTCACAACATGATCGTATGTTTATTTTCTCATAGGAAAAGTTACAAGCATATTTAGTTTCAAATATACAATATTCTGCCTCCGCGACTACAGAAAATCCTAATAACTATAATGGAGCGTTTATTCCTTGAAATACTGTAAGTATTGAATACATAATATATACCTTTACCTTTTAACATTTAATATAGAAATTATGAAATCCAACCCTCCGAAATAATTTTTACTGGATGAATCGAATTTGATGAATTTTTAATTCGAATGGATGTGCTTGTCAATGTGGTATCATTTAAATTTGAGTGAGATTTGTCAAGTAGTTTTGAGCTATTCCCAATAACGTATTTTGCACTACTAGCTGGGCCCCGCGGTTTCAACGGCGTTTATTTGCACAAAAAATAGCCTGCAATTGAACAAAAAATTTACTGAGCGTCATGTTGACGTTGTTTCAAAATTAAAGTCGTCATATATATAATTTTAATAATTAATTAATTTACAAAAACAAAAGGAACTATAATTTTTTTAGTTGTGGATGCCGGTAGAGCAAGCAAATATCTATAAAATGATATATAATTTATGTGGAGTAATTGTGAGGTTTTTTTCTAAAAAGGGAGGCAAACATCTAAACCTTAGCGTATTAACATATATGATACTTGTCAATGTAAATGAAAGGCAATTTTTTTGTTTGCGAGTAAATACAATTATTTATTAATGGCAAACAACTCATAAATGTCCTAACATAATATTTCTGTTTTTACTATGAGTTTACTACTTACTGTCAATTTTATTAAAATTAAGTATGTACTTAGTAATATAGCCAGTATCGTCATTTTTTTTTTAGAAGCTTCTGTACATATACGTATGATAACCACGCTGCTCCACTACGGGTTGGCGGATATATTCCCTACTAGGTATAAGTAGCGATCGCTAATAAGTGTCTTTGATAATAATCGGCTTCGGTGAGTAGACCTACAAGGACAGATACCAAACTAGAAATAAATATTTTTACAAATACAAATGTTCACTCCGAGCGAGAAACTAAATAATATATTATTGAATTTGCAAATAATTATAAATTGTTATTATGATAACAAACTATTGACCGATGTATTATTTTATTTTTTTACCTATTCTACATCGACGTTAAACGGTACACTACTTTAATATTTAATATAAATAGGCCTTTAGTGGGCATCAGTACAATATCCAAGACAATGATAATCTTTATTATATTAGAGGTTAGTATGCTTCAGTATTTTTACATACATATATTTTATAAGGAGAATTGTACGATTCTCGCTTTACAAAATTTACACCCTTTGTAAATTGATATGCGTAGTATATTCAAATTCTCTTCGCCCTTTTAATAACAAAGCTTATTGAAAGGTAACCATGCCGCGTACAAGCTTTTTTATCTCCCTTCCTTTACACAACGCTTTTGATTTCGCTTGAAGCGTACTTTGTAACAAAAATATTGTTCGTTCTGTATCAGGTTTTACAAACTTATACACTCACCCTCGAAACGTGGCGGCCTTTTAGGAAAGGGCAAGAAATTCTAAATTTCTCATACCATTACCGAATTTACTATCTATTGTGTGTTTGCGGTCGTTAGTTGAATGTAAGATTAATGAGCCGCTTCCACCATTAACGCCGCAATGACCTGTCACTGTCGATACAACAAAAGACTGCCTCGGGGTGCACGGCGACAATTATTCACTAATTGCGGTGGCTCACTCTATTTACTTAATGAATAAATATTTGAAATACCTTTGTTACTTTAATTTGTTTTTTATATCTTAACACAGTTCACAAAGAAATTGCATTTTAATTAAGGCACGAATATCGTAAAATTTACGAATATGTTTATAGAGTTTTTAATTGAGTTCCTGAAATTTTGTTTCTTTTTGGTTTGCATAAACGTCGAGAAACTTTTCATATAGCGGTCTTCAGTACATATCTAGCTTATTATGCATTTTCAGAGACTAAACTACGTTTTCAAAATAAGCTATTGCAAATTATTCTTTTTAGAAAGAATTTTTAACTTTTCAAAGCGGCTTGTGTTTTTGCTGAATAAAGACCCATATAATTTGAAAAAATTAATGTAATTTTTTTTTTTGGGATGATTTAAATTATGGTGAATACTTTTCCAGATTAAAATTCGTACTATTTCGGTTTGAATGAGTTCCTATCACCAGTGATCACCCGAGATCAATCTTTTCAAAAATGGTTCGAAATGATTATCAGTCTTATGAGAGAATCGCAAATGAGTACACGGTCCACTATCCACACCCATATATCAAGCTTTTTTATCAACCTCAAGGGTCAAACCTGTTTTAAGATCAATTCTCAGATCTTCAGCTATATATATCCTTACTATTCAAATGTCAATCTAGCTTAACTTTTTCAAAAATGTCGTCACGTTTATCCGTAACTCGGCAATCAGAGCAAAATGCATCTTTGGCGTTAAAATTTTCTGAGTGAAAATGCTTAAACCGATTTGTGCTCCTCTTACTGACACTGCATTAGATATATATAACCATAAATGTCGCCATTTTTTTTTTCGTTGCTTGAGACGCGAGAGAAAAAGTAGGAAAAGACTTTGTCTCCGACATTAAGCAGTATCAGCTGACTGTCTGTGTGACTTTTGTACTGATTACGAAAATCAAACGTAAAATAAATTAACGCCGATGTCTTTGTTGTTAATGGATATTTTTATTGCTTTTGTGGCTCTATTCCAATGCCAGCTTGCTGAAGCTTTCGCTCCACTTTGTTGTCTAAGCCCTTGATGGCAATCGTAACTTTTATCTGGAAAAATATTTGACAACCTGCATGAAGTAGTATAACAAATTACGCTCAAACCCATACAAATTATGAAACCTTTGCCAATTAGTACTGAGAAGAAGATGAAACTCTCGGATTCAAGTTGGGTACAATGAACTACAGCCATTTGCCCTCAGCCTTAGATATCGAAAAACATATACACATACATAGCCATTATTATTTTCTAAAAATTTTTTAAATGGCGTACCTATTATGAAACTAAATGTGCCTTACGGTTTTGTATACGTAAATTTAAGGAAAAAACGTACTAAAACATTATATAAACTTCCTCGGTAAATGAACTATTGAACACAAAAATAATTTTTCATTTCGGACCAGTAATTTCTGAGATTATCGTGTTCTAACAAACAAACACACTCTTTAGCTTCATAACATTGGTATAGATAAAGGGTAGTGTAATATGATAGACATATGGGCATAATTGTATTGAGTTGTGTTTGTGAGATGTTGATTTGAAAATTCCTTTTTACTTTTCTATGAGTGGTAACAATCCCCTCCAATAACAAATAAAGGGTTAATCCTTACATGTCACGTTTCGTACAAATTGTTTCCGATGTTTGTGCAGATAGCACTCAATTTTGTAAAGCTATCAAATTGGATTTTGGTACTTATCATTCAATCAATGTATTATTAATAAAAACATTTTACATGTTTTCCCAATGATTTAAAATTTATATCAGTACAACTAAGCTAATAATTTGTTAATTCAAACATTTTCAATAGTCCCAAGCAAAAGTTATCATTTTATAGAGGAAGAGGGAGGAAGAATTTATTTTTATTAATTTTTTAACCGAAACCGTAAACCGATCAAGTTATGTGACGCTGGTATATGGGAATACATCACGAATTTTACATTTATATATTTTATTAACTACTTACAAATTAGTTGGCACTTCTAGAATCTGAGAATAACTAACGCATTCTCGCTTTGTAAACTCTTAGCATATACTGCCATTCAATAACTTTTCATTATTGCCGTCCCTAACACAGAATTACAAACTAACAATCTGTAATTAGTTTTTGTTTCTTGTTTGTTTACAAAGTCGTGTCCTACATGTTAATGGACTTACAAAAACCTTTGAACAATCAAAGTCTAACACCATTTTAATTTATTAAGCAAGTACTGTGTATTTTAAAAATTAAAGTTGAATGTGCTCTATGTACCTTGTAGATATTTCGATTCCATAAAAATAATAGCCTTTATTCTTACGTTGAAAGAGCCTGGACCGTGTACATAATCAGTCGATAAATTGTGAAAAATCAAAATTTCTAATAGGATTTTAACATCAGCAAAATCTTATAGTATTACAAGTAAACATGTACCGCATACTGCAACAGAATTTTAGTGTTATGACGATGTGTTTTTACTTGTTGCTACAAAACGTATCTACTTTGTAACCGACTTTAAAAAAAGGAGGAGGTTACCCAATTCGACTGTATATATATATATTAATGTATGTTCGGGGACATCTTCGTCATTTATGAACCGATTTTGATAATTCTTTTTTTGTTGGAAAGAAGATATCCCAGAGGTGGTACCGTGATAAGGATACCAGGATCTGATGATGGAATCCTAAAGGAATCGAGGGGATCCCTAGAAAATCGTAGTGACGACTAGTGCGCTTGTTAATTGTTTTCGTCAACTTACATTGTATTACTTGTTTATGTAATTGCAGCCGGTTTTTTTTTTCGTTTACGGGCAAACAATTTTTGTTGTAACTAAAGACGTCTTCAAGTTATGTTCACAGCTAATTTATATATTTCACACGCGAAATTGACTCAGTTTCAATACTTCGGCATTTTCAACTTACTGACAATTAATAAATTTTGTAAACTTTCATAGTCACTAACACTATGATTTATAGTAATATATCTAAATAAATAAAAATGAATGTTGCTAAGCGCATAATTCGAGAATGGCTTGACCAATTTTACTATTAACTTAACGACAGAACGAAGTCTGTCCGGGTAGCTAGTAAATAATATATGTGAAACATGTAATTTTGCGCTTAATTTTATTTTGTTGTTGATCACTTGAATTACCGATATTTGGCACAATTTTAAATAACGAATAAAAATCATGGAACATGTATAAATCATAGAATCAATCGATAAATTCCCGCAAACAATCATTTGGTACCTTCAATCGTGCCCGTCAATGAGGGTCAAATAACAATTTTCATCAATGTCCTTTAATGACAAAAAATGCAATTGAAAATGGCTTTATTTACGCTTGTAGGCAAAATGATTGCAATTGTGATTCGCATGGAATTGTTCCAACTGCTACTACAAAAAGTGGCGTGTAAACAATATATTTACATCGACACTAATATTACTAATATAATGAGGAAAGATTTGTTTTTTTTTACATTTTTTTTGTAATGAATAAACACACATCCTTCCGATTTTTAAATAAAATTCATCAGTAGAATGCTTTCTGTTAGTTCTGAGAATATGTATTTTATTGAAAGAAAACAGAGCTGCCGAAATTGCGTAATCCACCCGGGCCAAGCCGCGGCAGAAAGCTAGTGTCATGAAAGTAAATAATTTTATGGTGTTTTTTAAACTAACAGGTTTATGAAGTAATCGATTTAGAAAGGCAAAAAAATTATACTTATAATAAAATAATAATTTAAAAAAAAAAAAAAAACAAAAAACCCGCCTGCGTGAAGAACAACTAATAGAAAATCAACTGAAAAAGCTGGAACAAGATAAAAATTCAATATGCACACAAAGTCAGCGAAATAAATAGAAACAATATCAAACATTTTGTGCTGTACATTTAAAATATATTGATACGGTAGTCCTTCGAAACTTTATGCAACGTCGTAGATAATATGCAGTCGGAGGCATGAAATTGAAGGATTAGTCAAATCATTCTCTCTTTGTGCATGTCCACATTTTTTAAACTTTAATATTGTATTTCTTTATTAGTATTACGGTAATAATATGTAGTATTCGAGAAAAAAAAATTTTTTTCATTAACTACAATGGCTTCGCGCAGCCGCCATGTTTGATTTTTTTTTAATGTCACCTATCTAAGAACACTTGGGCAGCTAAGACGAACCTAACGATACCTCAATTATGTAAATCCGTTCAGTGGTTTTGGAAATATGAGGTAGTAAAGAATATTACATACATACATACAAGATACGTGCGAAAAACATAACCCTTCCTTGGCAGTCGGGTAAAAAGAGTGGAGATATCTGAACTAATATAAAAATCTGTAATGTCCCACTTCTGGGTGGAGGTTTCCTCTCTATATAAAGGAAAGGTATTTGATTAATTCGCCACGCTGTACATCTATGGGCTGAGACACTTTTATCTTACCATATTTAATGGTCACTATCAGATTTGGAAGACACACAACTAGGGATGCCAAATGCGATACGATATATCGATATATAATACGATATTATAGCCATAGGATTCGGTGCCACATATCGTATTTCTATTAAATATCCCATTGACGTATCGCATCAAATTATGATATTATTTTGTTTATAATTAATTTATGTGGATCACATTATATAATAATGATTAGTAATACAGTAATACTAGACATTGTTATTATAATTCCTGTAACCTAACTAAACATGAAACAGAGAACTCCACAAGTCAACTTTTATTTACAATTTGTCGGTAAGTTTAAATTATTTTAGATTTTTATGAGATTGAATGTAACAAATTATTAAAATTTAAAGCTCATTGCTTTTGTTTGTTCTCTTCGAGTAATATCGATTTGCGTTTTATTATGGCACCACCAGAAAAGTCAACTGCTTAGAGTCATTTTATTAAAGCGGATAACGAAAAGCGTAAACGCTAACTGTTACGCTATAATTATATCTCTAGCAATTCCAGATTCATTCATTTTTATTATTATTAAAAAGCTGATATGATTTTACGAGGGAAGGTCAAAAAGTTCGAGGTACGAGACCTCAGAAAAGGTTTTATTAAAAATAGTTGTACTCTAATAAAAAGTCAAATCCCTTGCTAATTTTTAACTCTCTAATGTCTGTCTAAATTATCACTCAGCACAGCGCCAAGAGAATAGACTAAAAAGCTGACATTTTATCCTTATCATTTCGTTATGATAAAAATATCGTATGTATTGACACAATCGATGCAAAATGATTTGATAATAGCGGGTATCGACACAAACGCGTACAATACAATACGATATTACATATCGATACAAATTACCCTTTTTCCCACCCACAACCATCCGGACCGGTTTTTTTTTTTATAGAAATGCAAACATCTAATTTTAGTGGGAATCAAAACACGCAAACGTCGTTAAGATTCTTCGTCGTTGAACTTCTCGCACTGATATACCAGAAAAATATACGTTGAATGTTAAGTTACTAATTTTTTCTATTCATTTCATTGATGTATGTGTTGTTGTTATTTATGTTTTAAGTTTAAAGTAGTAAATTCTAAATAAAACACCTTTATGATAAATATAAGAAAAAAAATTAGAATTTTATGTTAGTTAAAAAAACTTGAAAACATACATATATATGTACAAAAGTCTTGAGAATATAGTTTATTGTTTGTTGCTTGTTGACATACAGCAACGAAACGACGTCTCAAATAACTAAAGAAGTAATGTAATTCTATCAAAATTAATAGAAACCTGGTAGCAGTTTAACGTAGAAATTGTGCTTGATTGACAATGTTTTGTAATTTTAAATTAATTTCAACACATTGATCGACTTAATCACTTTTATTAATACACACTTAAATATACATATATCTAAGTTGTGCCTTTGTAATGTAATTAATTATCCGATTGGAGCCTAAACACGGTTGGGTCAAGATTAACTCGTTACCTCAGGCTGATGTAAATTGAGATCTGCCGTATGAAGTTAGTGGAACGGTGTGTAATGTAAGTGTAAGATAACGCTACAAATGTTATTAGGGTTACACGAAATCATAGGTTTACCTTTTATGATTTTACTTGTGTATCATCAGACTGATCTAAATAAAGTCAAATCGCGAAAAACAAAGAAATTTAAAAAATTCAAGTATCCTGCTTTTCAATTCTGGGGTCATAGTGTTAATTTTATTTAAATAATAAATCAATCAACTGTTACACATCAAATCGCTGATATGTTGCTGAGCGCAAAACTCGAGAAAAGACTGATCAATCTAGTCCGATTTTGTCATAAAGTGTTCTAGTGCTCTAAATGGTGTTTCTGGAATGAAATATCAAGAAATTTGAGAGATTTCAGAAAGTTTAACTTCACGTGTTTGACATTTCGAGACACGACAACGTCTGTCAGGCAGCTAGTATTTAATAAAATGTTTGTGGCTATAAAATAGGGATAAAAATTTTGGTAAGTTATATCGGACATTAAAATAGACAAAATCGCGACGGTTAAATAGTATGCGTATACCAGAATTGTTTGATATAGATCAGTAATGATAAAGTTTTACCGTACCCATGTATGATTTCTATAGATAATACAAGTACCCTTAGATTCCTGTCGCGTATTTCCGTTGATTGCTTACTAAAACGTATTTACTGTTTGTGTCGTATCTAATATATTTTATGATTTTTAGCTCTAGAATACATACTGTAAACATTGTCACATGTCAAAACTGTCATCATTGGAACAAATACTAGCGTATGTAAGACATAATTTCCATCACTACTATTTTGAGGTTGTCAGTATAAAACAACACATTCGTATAGTTAAAAAAATACATGAAGTACAAAACGGCAGGGGCACAGTCAACTAAGATCTCTTGATTTTTTGTCCATAAATTAAAAAATTAATAACTTTATATGTAAGCAGATACTAACCGGTATGACGACGCATTGGTGTAACGGTCACATCACGATTGGGTTCGATCCCCGCACATGATAAGCATTTGTATTGGCCATACAGATGTTTACCGTGGTCTGGGTGTTTGTGCAGTCCTTGAGGGTCTCCCCACCGTGCCTCGGAGAGCACGTTAAGCCATCGCACAGTGGTCCCACGCTCTAAGAAGAGTGGTAATTGGAAGTCAATTTAAGAATTACCGTTGATTCTGTGTGCTAACGCTAGTTAAAGAATATATTAGTAACAGTAATATATAACTAAAAAGACAGTATTTTTTTTTTATACACAGACATTTATTCGTATAAAAAAGAATATAAAAATTAAAAATGTAAAAGAGGTGAAAAGTTACTACTAAGTACTATAGTGTATTGTGTAGTGTATAGTAAAAGTTACTACTAAGTACTAAGTATATACTAAATGCTAAATTTTAACTTATAGATTTTATTTGTTTATTTTAAATAATATAGCTAACATATCACCATAACATAACACCTCTATTTATAACGAAGATTTCTTTCTGACAATTTTCGTCAACTTGATGTAAAAGAATCAGAATTTAATAGAAGTCTATGAAAAAGGTCGGCTTTTGTCAAAACTCGTGACATTTTACATGTATTCTGTCGTCTAAACAATTTATTCTTATTAGATGACTTTCAAGCTTCTTCAGAGAGCTCACCTATTGATAAACGGGTAAAGTCAATCACCTAAGACCCGTGAATTAAAACTTCATGCACAGAAGCTGGTAATTTATACCAAGTATACGCTTGGACATGCTTCTCAGCAGTTTTTAGAGCGTATTCTTTAAATTTGTTCGTATTGGTTTTGTAGCTTGATGAAATAAATTACAGCAAGTGACAATATCTTTCGATGAGTTCCTTATCAATCCCTGTAATTTCAGCTGAAATTGCAGTTTTGAAAAAACTTACGCGGCGTATTTCCATCAATAGAGGTGCTGCTACCTCCACTACGTAGTTTGTCAACTATTAAACCCAATCGATGTCTGAATTGCTGTTGAACAAGTTGCTTTTTCTATGCAACAAGAGCCTTGTCTTCATCGGAACGCGTTTTTCCATTTTTTATGTCAAGTCTGTATGAAAGGTGTATAAAATATTCGCGAATATTTTATAAATCTTATTTATAAATGAAGTGTAGATAAGCCAAACTGAATTTTAAAGGAATCTGCAGTTCTGCTCAAATAACTTTAAATGTCGTTCATCTGCTTAGGTGTAGCACCACAGATGTTATGATGTTATGATGATGTTGTGACAGTTTCAGTCTCTTATTTGACGTTTATTGAAAAAAAATTGCATTGATTGCAAGTTGATGATATGTCTTGTGATGTAAGCTTCTTCTTGCATAGAAAGCTCCTTAGTTTTTTTGACAAATTGGAATCGATTCGGTCTACAAAATTTCGTAGATGAAGGGTGAGATTTTTCCATATTATGCGATTAGGGTCTGAGGAGTTTGATTCAAAACCAACTGTAAAGGAACATATGAGGTAACAAATAAATCCATAATCCATCCTCGACACTTGAGTTGATACTTTTCGACAATCTTCGACTCGATCTTTTAGCCTCCTTCCAAAATATAGATATCCTAGTGCAAATGTGAAATATCACACGGTTCAGTAAACTGTCGGAATCCACATTCTCGAAGCCCGGAATAGATTTCATCAAGTCGTGAAAGACTCTGCGAACCTTGTTTGTTTCCAACATTTATCGAGCTCCGAACGTCAAATAAATGCATACGAGTAAATTTGCATTTATAAGAATTTTTCCAAAAATTAAGAATATTTTTAAGTTAAAAAATCATTTGTAGCATGTTCGTAGCACTAGGAGACCTTCGACGCACGTGTGCTACGAGCTAACTAGAAGAGCTCAGAGCACTTTCGTGCACCTAAATTAGATTGATTTAATTTTGATTAAAAACTTGAAACATTAAAGAACATATCGACATAAAATATATCTCTAAAATTTTTTAAGAACAGTTAAAAGCTTACATAACAAAAAAATCTAAAAAAATAATACTATTTTTTATGCCCGTCGTAGGACCAGCAGTATAACTAACACGTCATATGTATATGGTAAATGTTGTACATGCTTTTATTTTGTAACTCCATTATAATACAACAATCACAATTGTATTTTTCCCAGAATTGAACGGACACAAATATAGTGACTAATTAGTTCACTGATAACACTAATTAGGGTGTTATTTGAATGTTATCACTTCCGATGCCAAAATGTTAATGGTTTTATGACGGCATCAAGATTTCTTATATAATAATAATACGCTTCAGCCTGTAATATCCCACTACTCGGCATAGGCCTCTTTCCCTATGTAGGAGAAGGATCAGAGCTTAATAATGAGTATGACGTCACAAATTAGACATCGTTGTGTCAATCTAGTCACATATGACAGTACCACTGTTCGTCGGTCCCGGTTGTTATCATGTACATCTGATAGCAATTATTACTCATAGTAGGGAATGTATTCGCCGAGGAGCAGCGTGGTGGATTAAGTTCTAATATTTCTTCTACATGGAAAAAAGAGGCCTATGCCCAACAGTGGGATATTACAGGTTGAAGCGAATGAACTGGAGATTATTCAGCAGATCTTCACGAAAGTGAAGAAAAACTTTACATGAAACTGATTTTTCGATGCTTCAAATCCTAATTATATAATGAACTAAACGACTTGCATGGTGCAAGTTAACACAACTCATTGCGTAAGACCAATAGATTGTTATTTTGCATTTCTAGTATCATAATTGTTGAATTAAAACTTTTAAAAACTATTCAAAAATCAGTACCAAATCTACTAAAGTATTAAGCTAGTAGGTATAAACAGCTTTTTATAGCATTTTTTATGTAGAGATAATAATTATAATACAATCAAAGTTATCATCCTTTTAATTATTGTACAAAATGGGTATTCAATTGATTATTTTGTATGTATCCATGGTGATGTTTTAGATTTAGCTAACAATATTTTTCGAACGTAAGAATTTACTCGATTTGCAATTTTTTTTTTTTCGCCTGTTTGAAGACATTTTCGCAAACGACGCGGACGGTGCATGACCATTTAAAGCTGCGGTGTCGTCTGATTTTAAGTAAAATCTCGGTTCCGCTATCGAGACGTTCGCGGGCTAAAAAAAAGCATGCAAAGCAAAGTAAGAATTTTCATTTAAGTTACAAGGACCTGGGTGACCGAGCTTAGCTCGGTATTTTTAGTAAATCGTGTTTTTTGAAAATCATATTTAAATACGAATTACATATTGATAAAATATGAATAATATTTTTCGATTTTATTTTTTTTTAAGAAAAAAAAAAAAAAAAAAAACGATAATCGATCTGGAATACGTGAGGATTTGAACCATGATCTTTTCGGCCGAGCGCGATCGGCCGATTTCCCCGAAGCTATTACAACTTTATTGACAGATGCGAAATTTACCTTCTTATTCTAACGATATTGTAGCCATTTTTTCATTGCCTAAAAACAGGGATAAAACGACATTTTTTAAAAATGAATCCTAGCTAGATTTATTTATCTCCCCCGTAATCCCCTGTATACTAAATTTCATGAAAATCGTTGGAGCCGTTTCTGAGATTCAGATTATATATATATATATATATATACAAGAATTGCTCGTTTAATAGTATAAGATAAAATTTGTAATTTAAGCCTTGACGCCTGGGCACATCCCTGGTTTATCTAATTATAATAATAATTTGTGAAAGATTTTTTAAGGATATTTTTATACTAAGCCTCCAATATTGTGTATGTGTATTTCAAAGCCAGCAGTTGGATGGTTATCCCGCCATCGGTCAGCTTTTTTAGTCCCGAGGTGGTAGTGGAACTGTGTTATCCCTTAGTCGCCTCTTACGACAACCACGGGAAGAGATGGGGTGGCTATATTCTTTACTACCGTAGCCACACAGAGTGTTTGTTTCCAATGTTTTGTAGAAAAACAAAACATTCGGATTACCGATCATTTAAAAAAAATTAATCATTTTAAAAACTTACTATGAAACGTATGTTTGAAAACAAAAAAATTAAATATAAAAATTGATTTCATTTCTATGACTAACTAATACTACTGGTGGTCGCCCAGTGGTCGAAATTCGACAATTATTAATTAAAATTTAAAGTTTGAACATTGTTAAGATTCTGTTGGCAAATACTATAATATAAACAAAAGACTTTTGTAATAATAAACAAAAGAGTATATTATGCGTGTGTGTGACAAATCTATGGTAGTGTGTGTAATTTTTTTTTATTGATTTAATGTACTTAAAATGCATAATTAAAAAAAAATAGCATTCTGCACTCTATATAAAATATAAGTGTGTAAAATTTCACACTCCTTCGTCCGCGCAATTTTCGTAAAAAGGTGTAAAAGGTTTTTGCTTCACATATTAATATATAGATTACTATTACTATCTCTCAACTAATATCTACTTAATCTTTAAAAAAATCTATTATTTTTTACAATATTTCAAAAACGTAAATCGACGTTGTTTATTTTAAACAGCAAAATGGAATATAAATAAAATATCCAGGTTGAATAAATAAATAGTAGCAACTTCACGAAACCTAAATTGATTTCTGATACACCAGTGTATAATATACTTATTATATGTTCGGGAGAAACTGTTATAAGAAAATTTAGTCTTTAAGCGAAATGTATATAAAAACAAAACAATCAATTTATTTCATATTTTAGTACAAAGTTTTTTAATTATGTAAAAAAATTAAAAAAGTGAAATTAAATGAAAGGAATTATTTTTTCTTGAATTCTATTTAATATAATATTACATAGCAGGTTATAGCATATTTTGGGAGTTAATTAAACAGTCTGGTTTTTTTTGTTTAACAGAAACATGGGGCGCGGATGAAATGTTCAGCATGCAAGATTGTGGCCCACACCGCGTGTATCGACATACTCATAGACCGCGTCCAGTTCACCTGCAAACCTACATTTCGAGATGTGGGTGTGAGGCAGTACAGAGAACAGACCTTGACACATCACCATTGGGTCCACAGGCGCTCCGAGAAGGGCAAGTGCAAAGCTTGCGGCAAGGTAATCAAACTGGACGACCACTCTGTAATGCAATGCAGTTTTGTTGCGGAATGTTATTGTTAACATATTATTCAGCTGATGTGTTTTGCATTTTTGTTTTGTGTAGTTTTTAGTTTGATTTTTGCCTCGTATAGCAATGTTTCATTTAACAGTTTATATAGTAGAAAAACGCCAAAACAAACTCCATTTATTAACTCAATTTTGCATGTGTAACCTTAATTGTAAAATTTTGGATTCATTGTATTTTGTAATAAATAATAATTAGCTTACTAACACATTTAACAAGGTTTTATTTTTTTTTTAAACTAGCATGACTAGTTGCAATGTTGACTGCATCATATATAATAGCAACAATACTCCGGCATGATTTTGCTAAAACTTGTAGCAGCGTTATGTTTTATATATTTACAGAAAAGGTTTTACAGTCATATATTTTTATTAAATTATTATCAAATAGAATTAAAATATTGAAAACAAAAATAAATTTTACGTATAGAGAAACACAAGAAAGTACCAGTGAAGATAGAGACATCAAGTTTCAGTGTCAGTGGCAGATATGTTAGTTTAGTTAGTATTTGACTCATGAGTACGGGTAATGTTTTAACCCATTTTTCCAGTGTTTGAATGTTGAATTTCCAATGATCTGTCCAGAATGTAAAACAAATTAAATATTAAAAATTTGCAAACTAAAGTATGTAACCGCCACTGTTTATTTAAACAGTGGCGGTACCGGTATTTACATATAAAATAAAAATAAAAAATATTTTAACCTAGTTTTGCAGTATTTTGAAGTAACAAACATTAATATATAATTTTCATTACAATTCAATAAAAATGAGTTAAACATAAATATATATATTTATTTATTGTATAAAAAAACATATATATAAAACTAATTAAGAAACATATCGACGTATATTATATATTTTTTTTATTATTATAACTTTTCGTTAGGTATATCGATTTTGACGATTCTTGTTTTAATCGACAGCTGATGCTTGTTTTGTAGTTGTCCCATTGAAATTTAATCGATATATAATAAATACCTTTTGATAACGCATATTTATGTGGCGCCATCTATCGGAATCCAGTCTCTCTCTCTCTTTCTCTATCTCTCATTTTTATTCTCATAGTGACATAGTGAATATGTCTGGCACGATAACCAATGCCACAAAACTTATACGAGTATACTCGTAATATATGGAGGAATATAATTTAAACAAAACCAAGAATATAGATAACAATAAATTTTAGATTGCATGTGTACTTGTCATAAATAGCACGTTTTAGCAAAAATATATCTTTTCCTAAATAAATTAATATGCAATATATTTCGACAAAATTATACACGGACAAGAATTTCAATCTGAAATTTGAAATGTTAACGAGAAATTGACGATGTAAATGTTAAATAGCTATTTGCCGTAACCCTACCTTACAGAATAATTCCGGTGGCAATTACTTCTGAAACGCAATCTCGTTATATCATATGAATCATTTGTATTGATTTATTAATTCTACATATTTATTTTCAGAAGCAACGTTATGTAACATAAATCTCTTTTCTTTTCTTAGTTTTTATTTTATTATATAACTAGCTGTGCTCGCGACTTCATCCACGTGGAATTTAACAAAAAAGTTTTTGTTCAGCTTGCAGAGTTATAAAATAAATAAAATTGTAAAATAAAAGTAGCATAACTTACTCCTTACTACATCAGCTATCAGCCAGTGAAAGTCCCGTAAAATCGGTTATCAGAGATTAGCCGGAACAAACAGACAGACAGACTGACAAAAATTGTAAAAAATGTTATTTTTGTATATGTACCATGTATACATCCATATAGATTTAGTAATAAGCGATTATTTTAATATTACAAACAGACACTTCAATTTTATTTATTTGTAGAGATATAACTAGCTGTGCCCGCGACTTTGTCCGCGTGGAATAAAAAAAAATATTGTTCAGTTCGCAGAGTTACAAAAAAATAAATTTCAAAAATAAAAGTACCCTAAGTTATTCCTTATTACATCAGTTATGTGCCAGTGAAAGTCCCGTCAAAATCAGTCTCATATTTTATCATTCGTTTATATTTTAGGAGACAACGTTTTAAAATATATTATTTTCTTTTTCTCTCTCCGCCCTCTACTGCTTGATAAATCGTTGTTATTTGGATTATCGGTACTTTATTTATTATCTTGGAAACGACTGACCTGGGTCAAAACTTTGGTGCTCCATTATTGTATAAATTGCTTGCAAATAACTTTAACCATTAACATTATAAATAGCTTTTACCTGTTTATCTATAATTTATTCATTTGTGCTACTACTACCACCAAATCTTAATTTAACTTGGGTGTAATTTTCACAACATTACAAAGAAAGCTACACAAATAAAGATATTTGTATTTAATTCCTTGTGTAGCAACTTTCTTTAAGCCCAGATAATTTATGACTGTTCTGTTATGGTGCTGTTCTTTAAGAGAGGTGATAAGTCTCTGTTGAAGAATTACAGACCGACCTCACTTCTGAGCCACGTCTATAAGCTGTTTTCGAGGGTTGTTACGAATCGTCTCGCCAGAAGACTTGGCTCTGGTGGTTGAAATCAACCACCAGAGCAAGCTGGGTTTCGAAATGGCTACAGCACCATAGACCACATCCATACTGTTCGGCAGATTATTCAAAAGACAGAAGAATATAGTCAGCAGCTGTGTATGGCATTCGTGAACTACGAGAAAGCCTGCGACTCTGTCGCCAATTCAGGCCGGCCTAAACGAGTCCTCCCGACGCGCGGTCTCTGTATGTTTAACAACCAAGTAAACTTTCTCGAAGTTGTACAGGATTATATTTACCGAGGCCATACTATCCAACTAGGCCGCAACAACTTCGAGAAGGAGGCCGATAGGAGGGTTCGGTTGGGCTGGGCGGCGTTTGGCAGGCTTCGTCAAGTCTTCACTTCGAAGATTCCGCAATGCTCGAAAACAAAAGTCTTCGAGCAATGCGTCCGGCCTGTGCTAACATCCGGGGCCGAGACATGGATACTGACGAAGGGACTGGTCCACAAGCGTCTCAAAGTAGTAAAGTCACTCAACGTGCAATTGAACAGGCTATGCGTGGGGTTTTTCTCAAAGATAGGATTAGAAATGAGACTATCCTCGAGAGAACGAAAGTAACCGACATAGCCCACAGAATTAGCAAGTTGAAGTGGCAGTGGGCTGGTTATCTGTGTCGCAGAACCGAAGGCCGTTGGAGCAGACGGGTCCTGGAGTGAAGACCGCGTCTTAGCAAACACAGTGTGGGACGTCTTCCGGCCCGTTGGACCGACGATCTACGTAAGATTGCCGGTGTAGGCTGGATGATGATTGCGGAAAACCGGGATGTCTAGCGCGAACTTAGGGAGACCTATGTCCAGCAGTGGACTGCAATAGGCTGAACTGACTGACTGACTGAATTTATGACTAGTAAAATATTCCTAACGATTCCATAATAATTGAAAACGTTGCAAAATAAATTAAATTTTATACAATATTACACCCAAATAAGTCCCGTATTATAGCATTGCGGCACTGAAATAATATTTTACTACAAATTCGTTTGCGACCTTCAAAATTAAAAGGTATTTTCGATTATGAAGCTCAAGAAGGCGATTCGCTTCGTAGTTAGACTGATTTCTGCCTAAAATTTTAAAGCTCAAAGGCGAGTTATGCCTCAATGAATATATTATTATTATTATTATTTTCACTATAAATCAATACAATAACGCATTCTCTATGTAAATTAAAAATAGACAATGATCGTTTCTAAAAAAATTACTTCTTATGGTTTAAACTAGCTGCTGCCCGCGACATCGTCTGCGTGAACGCTATACAGCACCAAAAATACCTACGATTATACATTTTAAAATAACATTCATTTGCCTGTTTCTTCTTTATTTCATATCTACAGAAAAATCTCATAGATGGCGCTGCTTTAAAATTGTCTTGTCTACTTATATTTATTTAATTATGTTTATCGGCTTAGTTACTTATATTGCGTGATTTTTATAGTGTGAAGCTAGCTTATATAGCATGCTTATTAACATAATAACAACAACATTCAAATATGCGTCGTTAGATTACACGTTGTTACAGAATACGTTGAGGAAATAAAGGTTTACTGCTCGTTCCCGGTAGGTGATAGCATGATAATATGTAGCCTATATGTTGACCCGACTTCTTAATAATATTCGTACCAAATTTGAAGTAAATCTATGCGGTACTTTTTGAGTTTATCCCGGACATACATACAGACAAACAGACAGACAAAAATTCTAAAAACTATATTTTTGGCTTCGGTAACGATTGTAGATCACACCCCAAGTATTCTTTACAAAAAATATTCAATGTACAGTTTTGACTTTCCTACCATTTTATTATATGTATAGATACGGTGCAATGACGCTGACTTTTATTACCACATTTGGATTTGTATATGTCATTAAACTTTTGAAACAAAAAAAGTAAAGTAAAAAAAAAGTAAAAAAGTAAATAATAAACAAAAGTAACATAACATAAGAAACTTATTTGTCAAAGGTTATCCCACTTCGCAATAAAATATTTACACGAGCAATTTTCTTTATTCTGATGTGCCAGAAAGATAAAGTACATACCCATCTATATTAAGTTTATCGAGTTTAAAACGCTACATGCGCAGTGTGATTTATTGATACTTCAATAGCTATAAATAAGTGAGCAGCTGTTTAGATCAATTTTAACTTACATTGTTGCCTGTTAAGGCATAGCTTTGTAAATTTGGTGTGACATAAGCTGTTTATGTTGTTTATTATTATTTTTAAGAAGAATTTTATTTTGAAGTAAGGGTAAACGCCACTTGATTTTTAAGACGTATGATCTTACATAAATAGTTTAGATTATTATTATGGTCATAAGTTAAATATGGAAACCACCTAAGTAATATCACTAAAATAGTCACATATATAAAACATAACGTTGTATAACTTCAAATCATAAATATTCTCGTAACTGCGTTATCCTGATGTATCCTGACACATAAATTCGCTACAGTAGCAAATCCTTTTACAAACGTTATTTAAATTTGACTAATAGTATAGAGATAACTTACATTTTAAGAAGCACTTTATTTTAAATGTGCTGTGTGGCTACGGCACTAAAGAATTTAGCCACCCCCTCTTCCCGTGGGTGTCGTAAGAGGCGACTAAGGGATAACAAGGTTCCACAACCACCTTGGAACTTAAGAAGCCGACCGATGGCGGGATAACCATCCAACTGCTGGCTTTGAAATACACAGGCCGAAGACGGGCAGCAGCGTCTTCGGTGCGACAAAGCCAGTACTGCGGTCACCAACCCGCCTGCCCAGCGTGGTGACTATGGGCAAAACACATGAGTTCACGTTATTTTTGGCGTAAACTTGTGGAGGCCTATGTCCAGCAGTGGACTGTATAGGCTGTAATGAATTATTTTAAATTGTAATCAAATAGTAATTACATAAATTATATCTACAGAACCTATATATAAAGCTCTTATAATATTATACGGTTATACGGTAAGCAACCTACACATATAAATTAATAAAAACAAGCGAACCCACAACCACCTCAGCAGAAAGCAGGGCCACCACAAAATGCACCAACGGGCTTGTCATTCATCTGACAGTTCATGTTATTATTTTACTAGCTGTACCCTGCGCGCGTTTTTGCGATTTTTTTTTTGTCGTACCAACTTAGAAACCTTTGTGGGCTCATGCATAACACTTTGATGAAGATCATGACATGATCAAATGCATAGTTTACGACTCAATCAAACGATCAAATGCATAGGACATACAGACAAACAATCATTTTTATATATAATTATACTTTTTTTCAATAACTAGTAACAAATATTCAACTACTTATTTTAAACCTTTAATAACGTGTATAAAATAAATTGTTTTCATCGGTAGTGTGTCTATTTAAGCTCATTAATTTTAATATATTGTATATGTCGGCTACACTTTGACATACAAACACATTTACGATAAAAGCGTATAAAGTTTTTTCTCTCTTACGAGTATAGTAGGCCATGTAATTACATATTTATTAATGTTTCACGCGAGCAAGTGGGCTGTCCACCCTTATAATGATTTGCATTTGCCTTGCATGAGACACGTAAAAATACTGTTCAGCACTCTGACGTGAAATTAAAATTTCATATTTAATGACATGTTAGTATGTATATCGTCGACATTTCCCCTTCCACATTATAAACGAACTGGACGATGCTTTACAAGGTCATTGAATATTTTGCATTATTGCCTATGTCTGTGGGCTTATTTTCCTTTAACGTAGATCCATTTAGTACCATGTATGTGCAGTTTTATAAAGACTTAATGCGAGGGACAGTGAGTATTCCCGCGTATATAAGTAGCAATTACGTAATTACGGTACAGGTATTGATTAATGATTTGGATCGATGCCGTCCTTTGTATTTTGTCTTAATTTTTGTGTTTGTATTAACCAGTATTTGTTTGCATGATGTGTTGCATGAATGTTTTGTTGCCACAGTCATTCCGGCGCAGATGCTGCAGCTGGTGCATGACACCTCAAAGATCTGTAGACAAGGCTATAGAATTAAACGATGAAATTAGCGATCGTGTGCGTATACATGCTACGTTGTTAACTAGCGCTATCTTTTTCGCTTCTTATTTTTCTTTTAAATCAAATTTAACACACTTTAACACTTTATTACAATACAATCTGTTTTACTTTCCAGTCACTCCAAGGAAAATTATCCTTTAGTTCGAAGGAAATTGTCGCATTGAGTTGTTCCTGGTGCAAGGATGCTTACCATAATAAAGAGAGTTGTTTTAATTTACAACGTATAGGTGAAGAATGCTCTTTAGGTACGCTAAACTTGCTTTATATTTTCAATTAGAATATAATAGATTTAACTAATTTTACTATGCGTTGATAATAAAAATCATTTTAGGAACACAATCGAACATAATTGTACCTCCATCATGGATAGTAAAGCTGCCAAGAAAAGGAAGCTTTAAGTCCTCTTTAAGGAAATCGCCAAAAAAGAAGAATACGGCTAAGAAAAAGGGAAAGGATTCTAAAAGTGAACAAAAGACTTTTGTAATTAAACCAATTCCAACTGCCAATGTGAAACCCGTACTTGTTTTTATTAATCCCAAGAGTGGAGGCAATCAAGGTGTGAGATTGCTACAGAAATTCCAATGGCTCCTTAATCCCAGACAAGTTTTCGATCTAACTCAAGGTGGTCCTGGACCAGGGTAATTATATTTTAAATTTTTATTTAAAAAAGGACGAAATAAAAAAATAAGTAATCTTAAATAAAAATTACACTAAGGATTAATTAAGTTTTTTTAGAAAAGTGTATTACGAATATTGTTTGACGGTTTTAGATTACCGGTTAGATTCGGAAATCGGCTTAGATTTATCTTTATTTCTGACATCATCAAAAAATAATAATAATTTAAACGGACTATTGCATACAATTAATTGTTTGATTCTTTTAGCTTTACAAAATCCAGAAAATAACCTAGTTTTTCCTAAATATATATAATGTACAAAAATTGTATACATTTTGTTGGATTTAATAATTTAAGTAAAGATGCTACGGAATAGATAATTCAAGAAATATAGCAAAAGAAGTATGTGGGACATATTTTCAAGGAAACAGATTATTATAAGATTGTATACATTTAATTTGAAATATTAAAAGAAAAGTGAATAAATACTTATCTATTCATTGAATTATGTACCTAAAGCATTTATACTAAAAATAAATCTAAATATTATTGAAAGTTTTAATTAAAAAATTTAACTTCTTTCTTCTCGTAGCATTTCTTTTAATTCACATTCCAACAGCTATATGTTAAGCAACACAAAATACATATATTATTAGTACAAAACAATCAAAACTTAGTATACCTTATGAAATACGATTCAATGGTGTAGGTACTGTAAAATTGAAACGAGTATGAAACAAAGGTGAAATGGTGCAATAGGGTATTATTCCACTATGTTTGAAAAAGTACTTCAAAATGTTGATTTTCCACGTGAACAAAGAGCCACAAAAAGAATATATTTCGGCAAAATAAACACGCTTTCATGCCATAAAATTAAATTACATTTTAAACCTTTTTTATATCCGCGAAAACGCCATCAGCCATTTTGGTGACGTAATATGGTTAATAACAAAAGTCGTATATGACGTATGTAAGACCGAACTCGTTCAATACGTCAAAAGTTCAATACATTATACATATACTCTTTGTCGTTCAACGTTAACGGCTACAAATATTTGGTGTTTTTATGTAAAATAATGAATTACAATTGCCATCGTTGGTGTGTAGTGTCTAGCTGTACAAATTCTAGCATTAACAAAAACAATTAAGTCTTAATTTAGCAGTAACATAAGGAATAAAATATAACCTAACACTTTCTAACATTATTTTCAATTCATATTCAAATTAGATATACCTACAAAAAAAAAAACAGTATAATAGAACAAGTAATACTTACAAAGATGTTTTGACATTCCGAAATCCAGCAGAACAGAAGTCTGGGTTACATACAAAGAACTTTACAACCATCATTGAATCAATTTTTGGCAGATTCGTACTATCTGCTTCTACAAAACCTTTTTACATTTTAATAAATAAATAGGTACAAATGAAATGCACTAACTAAAGAGCACAAGTATTACTCCTTGAAGTTAAAGTTGATAGATACGAGTATGTAGGTACCTAGCTGTTTACAGCTCTGACAGAACTTTGTTTTTGTTATTGCCCGTATGACGTCATACCATGGCGGGTCGTGTTTTAGGTCACGTGATATTCAGATTAAAATATACGACTTTTAATTTCAATATAATAAAACGATAATGTGCTTTTATGATTTCAAATCAGAATATTAAAGTGTATTTCTACATAAATTTTAATTTTTATCAAATTTTATAATTTATTTTTCACTACCGAAAGTACCCTATTGTATTTATTTTAACCAATAGACTTTTATTGATGAACGAAATGTTTTTGAAGAAAATATATCGGAATGCATTGGAACATCACCATCTGCTACACGTGTACATAAAAATTTTAAGTTTAATTCTCTACATTAATAAATGACGCACGAAAATCGTTTCATTATAGTAATATGACTTCAATGTCGGTATTCGCTTTAATAAGACGTTCTAATTTTTTCTTATGAGGCGGTGGATTCCTTTTTTGTTTACTTGTTTTATATAATACTTAAAATTACTCCTCCACACTCATAAATTGTCGCGTTATGTATTAAATATACTATACTACTTCAATTAATAGATTGTATTAACGAATATTTAGTTTTATTGATATAAACCTCTTTTGTTTTCAACGTTCAATGGTTATCAAAAGAAGATAAAATCAAACGTTTCAAACTGTGTTCGGCTTAGATAAAGCGAAGGTAAAGCTAATACTTGTGACTCAAAGTGCATTCGGATCGTTTCACAAAGACATGTTTTAGCTAAATGGCTGCAATCTCGCTTGCCAGGTGTGAAACAACCAAAAAGAATATTTTCGCACATCCTGGCATAACGTTAGCTCTTTAAAAAGCTAATTTCTTTTTAAATTTATTTTTTACCTGATGTACACAGTGCTCTGGTGTAATAGTGCATATAGTTGCCTAAGTTTGCGGGTTCTATTGCCATTCAGAATGGATATTTATATTTTTACAAATATTTTTTTCCGGTTTGGATGTCTGTCCTTGTAGGTTTTCCCACCATGCCTCAGAGAGGAAGTTAAGCCTTCGGTCCCGGTTGTTACGATAAATACCAGACCTTACTCATAGTAGAGAACATATCAGCCAACTCACAGTGGAACAGCGTGGTGGATTAATCTCCAATCCTATCTAACACGGAGAAAAAGGCCCAGAAGAAAGATGCTCAACAGTGGAATGTTACACGCTAAATCGTAGTGTATCGTCATAGGTCAGGCGTTTTTAGACTTGACACTCTTATATTTCGTTCGCTCGATGTAAAGTAAAAATATAAATATATGTATATGTATAGGTATGTATGTTAAAATGTTTATTTTGTCTTAAAAAGAAAATTTTATACGATCTTTCTAAAATGTGAATAAGTAAAAATTTAATATTCCATTAAATCATTTTCTTAACAAAGAGCAGTCTGCAAGAAGAATTGCAAGCAGCATTTGAAACTCAAAGAATCAAGAATACTTTAAAATGTTCTTACCTTGACCTCTTAAATATTATCGATTGCTGTCTCGTTTATCATAAATATTAGTTTGCACAAATTTATTCACTCTTATTACTATAATCAGAATAAATTAAACAATATTCTTCAGTTAAACAAAAACGCAAGTATACTATTTTAGGGCGGTAGCACTTTGGTGTTTTCAATTCTTTGAAAATAACTAAATGGCTATTAATAATTACTTATACTAAGTTATTCTGACTGGTTGTACATATATTACTTGTGTAAACTTTTTTGGCAAATCGACTACAATAGCAAATAAAATACTGTATTGTTCATAGGATCGTTTAATAAATACAGACAGATCTGTAAAAGGGTTGCTAGTGCTTGTATTCATTCTGTAAAATAATAATAAATTAACGTTCCTGTTATAAACTTTAATATTTGTTTTGAATAATTACGTAGACTAACTGTAACAAAACAAAGTTAGTTTCCCATTGTAGACTGTAGACACATTGCAAACTTTGCATACTTTATAAGTTTCTAAGTCCCGTATTATTACTAATATTAAGTACAAACTAACGCTTTATTAACGGCCTCGATCTTTGTTTATATGTAAATCATCTGCATATTATAGTACTTAGGTAATTATTACACTAATAAAGTCTCTAGAAAGTATCTAAAGATTAATATAAGTTAATTTAAAAGATAAACAGTATATTCATAATATTTATCAGTATTAATAGATAAAACATTTCTTTAATATGAAATAGACATGTCGGATACGTTAATGTTCAGCTCATTCTATGATTGGATAGCAATTGTTTTGAAACTCAACTCCATTGTAACAATTTTGCTGTCCATGCATCTTACAACAACTAACCATTTTAAACAATTTTTACGGCTGGAAGTATGAGCTTATAAAAGCATCCGTTTACATAATATAAAAGAAGTCGTCTTTATTGTAGTAATAGTAGACAATTAATCGATATGAAAATGAAATCGTACACTTATCGATACAAAAGTAATGTGACATAGATAGGATTTTGGGTTACAATTAGGTACGGTCCAAAGATATGGGTAGCAGAGGCACCATCAAGATCCGATTTAATGCATCACTTAGCTACAAAGCCTAACCGGAGTATTCAGATAGATACGATAGGTCGACTTCTTGTTATTCAAAGCTCGATGACATTTAAATATTGATCCTGGTGTACCTTTCGTATGATGTAAATATATACTTTGTGCTAATAAGTTATTTCTGGTTATTATTTGAGAGCTCATATTAAAATAATTTTTAAATAATTAACAAAAGGTAAACGTAGTATGTCAGTCAGTCAGTCAGTTTAGCCTATGGCAGTCCACTGCTGGACATAGGCTAAATATTGGACTAATAACTAAATACTAGACATAAACGTAGTATGATAAAACTTTAATTAATGCCGATGACTAACTTCTGTCGCTTTCAGTCTTTTAAAAATAAATAAAAATAGGTAAAAAAACTTTTTAAGTTAAACGGTTTTATGTTAAACATACATTGCAATGTTTAAGATAAATGTACTAAAAACCAAAAAATAATAAAATAGATACAGTCGTGGGAATTATAAACATATGCATAGACTAGACTAAAATAAAACCGTGGGGCACGTCAATTGTCTACAATCGTTGATTAAAATGTTTGTTTTGTAATGTTACACTATAATTAGGCAGTTGTTCAACCGACAAAGATGGACGTGTGATAAGTAGGGCTAGAATGTGGAAACAAGCTAGCAAGCTCGATTATAAGCGAGTTTTAGGGTTTCATAGTGGTGAGCGAGTAGTACTTTTATCATATGTTTTGTCGATTAAAGACAAACTACGAGCAGTGAAACGATTCCTCGCCAGCCAGCAGTGTGAATGTCCAACGATAAACTAGTTGAAACATCTCTTTTATTTACACGGAGTGTATAACTATTGGAATTTCCATGAGCAAGAAAATAGTAAGTAATTTCCTCACCGTCTGCGGGCCAACTGCCTATTTTAACGACGAATTAAACGATTCTTCTATCGCACATTAAGTCGATAATTTGTAGACAATTGACGTGCCCCACGGTTTTATTTTAGTCTAGTCTATGCATATGTTTATAATTCCCACGACTGTATCTATTTTATTATTTTTTGGTTTTTAGTACATTTATCTTAAACATTGCAATGTATGTTTAACATAAAACCGTTTAACTTAAAAAGTTTTTTTACCTATTTTTATTTTCTAGTTTTTAGTTTTTATTTCGCATTCTGTTTAATTCATTTAGTGCTTCATTATTGCAAGGCCCATCTTAAATATTGAGGTTGTATAGTGCACTGTATTCTTCTTGTCAAGCCCTTTTATTTGATACCCATATTGGTGGGATTGATAAAAAATTGTTATCAGACATTTGGTAGCGGCGGCCAGCTTAGATTTCAATTTTGCATAGTAAATTGTATTCTACTTGTTGGGACCTTTCATTTGATACCCATGTTGATGGGATTGATAAAACCTAAGTTATCCGCCATTTTGTAGAGGCCGCCATCTTGGATTTTAATTTTATATATTACATTGATTATACTAGTTGAGCACTTTCATTTGATACCCATATTGATGGGATCGATAAAACCTATGTTATCCGCCATTTTGTAGCGGCCGCCATCTTGTATTTCAATTTTTTATAGTATATTGTATTCTGCTTGTTGAGCCCTTTCATTTGATACCCATATTGATGGGATTGATAAAACCTACGTTATCCGCCATTTTGTAGCGGCCGCCATCTTGGATTTCAATTTTTTATAGTATATTGTATTCTGCTTGTTGAGCCCTTTCATTTGATACCCATATTGATGGGATTAATAAAACATGAATTATCCGCCATTTTGTAGCGGCGGCCCTCTTGAATTTATAATGATAATGAATAAACATAATTGTATTGTCACCAAAATCCAAAGTGTATACAAAATTTCAGATTAATCGGTTGACAGGAAGAGGGTGAAATTTGAATTACTAAATTTGACCCAAGAATAAATAATAAATAAAAAATAAAACAAACGGGGTGAGCTAAATAAAACCGTTTAAAAACACTGACTGTTACAAAATCTTAAGTAATGAAAGAATATCTTTATCAGCTTAAAGGCTGCTTGCACTAGCATAAGTAGTGGTGAAAATGTGGCAAAAAAATCGTGAAATAATAACAATTCATTTGATACGTGTCTGTATAACAGGTAAAACGAATTAAACCTTTAATGTGTTTGAAATATTTTGAAATATAACAATGTTTCAGGTTAGAAATGTTTCGGAAGGTGCACAATTTGCGAGTGTTGGCTTGTGGAGGCGATGGTACGGTGGGCTGGGTGCTAAGCGTACTTGACAAAATTGGTTCAAAACCTGCCGTAGGCGTCCTCCCACTGGGCACCGGGAACGATCTCGCGCGGGCACTCGGCTGGGGCGGGGTGAGTAATCTCTCAGAAGTATGTTATAAAACATAGAAATGTTAAAAATAGAACATATAACGGGTAATAAAGAAATATCACATCAAACAGAAATATCAGGTAACATCTTGGTTACGATTTTGACAGATTTTATTTTGTGATCATATCACATTCACATGTATCGATATAAGTTTGAACTTTATTGTCTTTAACTGAATGTAAAGAAATATGAATATGTTTTTGTAGACGTAATTAATTAGAAATTAAATTTTCCCTCTTTACATTGAATCGAGAGCAATCGCACCGCACAGTCTGGACAGTTCCAGGATTTCAGAGTCTTAGAATTCTCCGCGCTTAGATTAACACATCATATATGATAAGTTTTTTCCACAGCGAAATTGAGAACACGAAAAGACTTGACAATCCAATCATCGAGTGATATAAACTTGTTTGTGTTCATGTGTTGCGGGCATAGAGTATAATTATATTTTCTGCCATATCTATTGGGAGTGATTGGATACATGATTGACTCTTATTTTTTTAAAGATTTTTGTAATATTCAAATGGCATGATTTTCTAGTCGGAGCTTGTGTACTATATGGGTAGACTGGTAGAGATCTCTTATAGAGATAAGTTCGCCCTTGCCAACATTTTTATAAACATGATGTATAATTATGATTTTTAAGTGCAATAAAAATATATATTTACTTAAATTCTTCTACCTGTTTTGAATATTTTGAAAATGAAAATAACATTTTTATTCCTAAATCTGTAGTACGCTCAATTATAGATTACAACCTAAAAGCATTAATTCACAGCGATTGCAAATAATTGATAGTGAGACTGTCATTCTTTTGTTAACCGACTTCCAAAAAAGGAGGAGGTTCTCAATTCGACTGTATTTTTTTTTATATATGTTACATCAGAACTTTTGACTGGGTAGAGCGATTTCGACAAATTTTCTTTTAATAGAAAGGTAGTGTGTGCCAATTGGTCCCATTTAAATTTATTTGAGATCTAACAACTACTTTTCGAGCTATATCTAATAATGCGTTTTTACTTGACGCTTTTTTTCGTCGACCTACGTTGTATTATACCGCATAACTTTCTACTGGATGTACCGATTTTGATAATTCTTTTTTTGTTGGAAAGGAGATATTCCTAGTTTGGTACCATGATAAGAAAACTAGGATCTGATGATGGGATCCCAGAGAAATTGATGGAAATTCTTGAAAATCCGCAATAACTTTTTACTGGGTGTGCCGATTTTGATAATTATTTTTTTGTTGGGAAGAAGATATCCTTAGTTTAGTACCATGATAAGGAAACCAGGTTCTGATAATGGGATCCCAGAGAAATCGAGGGAACTTCTTGAAAATCCGCAATAACTTTTTACTGGGTGTACCGATTTTAATAATTTTTAATTTAATCGAAAGCTGATGTTTGTCATGTGGTCACATATAAATTTCATTGAGATCTGATAACTAATTTTTGAGTAATCTTTGATAACGCGCAGTTACTTGAGTATTTTTTCGTCGATCTACGTTGTATTACTCGTCGATGTAATTGAAGTCAGTTTTTTTTTTCGTTTTGTTTTAAGTAAGTTGACTAAATTACTTATCTGTTGAAGCGAATGTGGCATACATCCGTAATAATAACGTAAATAATATATCGCTTAAAATGATGTTATTTACAAATTGTTTAAGCTTTGCTGCAAAGTAAAATAGAAATATTACATTTTAAGGTAAAGATTATGCTTTTTTAAATAATTAAAACATATTAATTTATATGAAATTAAATCCTTGTAAAAGTCCTATAAATAAAACTGTAAATCGATCTATTAAAAGTCTACTACAAATGTCAAAACTAACTAGAAATTTTTACTAGATACTAACAAAATCTTGATTCGAAATAGATTTTCTTAACGCTACTAACGTCAGACATATTTTGATAACGATTCCATTTTACTGATGGAAATCATGATATATCAATGAACTTAAGAAACCTTACCCTGTGAAATAGAATGGGTTAAAATTAGTCTTCTGTTCAACCTGTATTACGTCAAAGCCCTTTACAGAAACACACCTTCTAGGTACCCTTTAACCTTTGTTGTCTAAAACGACGTACGTCAGTAACAGCGTTGTGCCGCTGCGCTGTAGCAATCTGTGATCTCGACCGTAGTAAACGTTAACTAAAGCTAAACCATATCGATAATCCAATAATTTCACGCTATATTCACGTCACTAGAAAACTTAACTTTCAAAAGTTTCTCCCTTAAAACTAGTATTTAAATAGGTACAAAGGACTGCAAAAACAATCCGATAATTTTATAATTCAATGAATTTTAGCCAGAATGCTTAATATGAACTTAGATTACTTTCTGGCTAAAGACTAGCAAATAAATTTATGATTCGATAGATATTTTTAAACGACGTGTCAAAAAACTATCTATTGACATATCGTTAATAAACTTTATTTGTATGATATTTATATATTACTAGCTGACCCCGCCAACGTTGTTTTGCCATATATGTACACGAAATTTCATGAGAATCAGTCAAGCCGTTTCGGCGGAGTCTAACTACAAACACCGCGACACGAGAATTTTATATATTAGATTTTTAGTAAATAATTATTTGTTAATGTATTACGAATATATATGAATGTAATTATTTTTATGTATATAAATAAATGTAAGTCTACGTTTATGTATATGTGAATACAATGACTTTAACAAAATTTAAATTTAAATTATTGCCTATTTAGCTTAGTATTTGAGTAGGAGTAGTTTTAAATATTTAAACATCAATTAAGGTTCTTGAGTACTCAAATAAAATTTAATATTTTCTAAAATAATCTAAGTTAAAAATTGTTCAGACTTTCTATTGTTGTCTAGTGTAAGTATATTTCTTTAAAAGAAATTTAAGAAAATATTTCACTTAGGAACAGACCTTTATTGAGTCTACCGCTACCATTATTATATTTTTGCATGTATGCACCAAGTAGAGGAGGTGTTGTAATTGCAAAAATTATCGATTTTGTAGATTTCAACGGAAATATCCATTTTGGTCATCCCCAAATATCTTCCTTACATAGTATTTTCATATTTTAATGTTCACACGGGGATTAACGCGAACAAAATTTTTTTAAGGTAAAATATATTACCTTGAGGCCTTGTGAACATTAAAATATAATAATGCAACGCGAAAGTTTAAAAGTTGTTATAGTATTTTCATAATTAATTTTATATTTAAACGTGCTTATATGAACATACATACCTACGTATATTTCTCGCATTAGTTTGCCGATAGTTTTAAAGTTATGCTTTTATGTATGTGCAATATAATAAATACAATATAGACAATATATATAATATAGATAATTTAACTGAGATAGGACACAGCAGGATATATCCTGCTCAAAATCTGGAGCAGCCCGACTGGGGAAGTACCTTGACTTTACAAAAGATCACAGACAAATAATACTGCTTTAGTTTTGCAGGCTGTAAGCTACTTATTGCTTACCAGCATGTGAGCCGTACGCTTGTTTGCCGACCTAGTAGTATAAAGAAAAAATTGAAAATTTAAATTTCACATATTATGTAGAGAATTTATTATTTATATGTAAATTAATTTTTATAGTTAAACGAAATAGGTACCTAACTCCACGCTATGTTTTAGTAACGTAAACTACTATTGAACTACAGACTGTGTATACCAGCGATACTTTGCAAAAGTACTTTAACGTTACGTACCTTATGTGTCAGAAGAAGCGAGTGACAGTTTTCAATTTATTCGGCTTTCGATACGATAAGAAATTTATTTCGAATAGACTATTTATAGATATCGGCCTTATCATTGGTTTCTCTTATTATCGATTCTCAGACAATGAAATATATCGTTTCAATATACTCAATATATTATATAACTGTTCTAAGTATTGTTTCTCAGTCTTTTAACGAAATCAAAATGGTCGTCTCTTCTTATTAGCCTTTTTATTTCCTTACCCCAATAGTACGGATACTAATTTGACTAAGTACGCTTTTTAAGCAAACTTACATAAGTAAGCATTATACTTACGAAATATGTTAATATAATATATTATTTATTAGGATAACAAAAATAAGTTAAAATAATTAAATAAATTATATTACAATAATTAGGTTGAAAATACGAGTAACCAACCATATCTGACATATTATTAATCAATTATTAAATATTGATTAAGGCGGATTTATATTTGATTGACGTGTCGTGTCAAGACGTGATGGCGAGCGTTTACATTATTATGTTGTGTTCTGATGCATCAGAACAATATTTTGAATCAATACAGTCGCAGCTCTTGAGAAGGTCAAACGTTTGAAATGTTGTCATCGGATTCTAATTCAAATTTTGAAGAAGATATTCAATTTTTAATGCTCTCAACTCTTTAAAAAAAAGAAAGAAAAGGAGATTTTGGATTCATCCAATAATAGACAAATATATTATATTGTTTATGTTTTATATTATAAATAACATTATATTGTCGTACAATTTCAATTAAGTCATCTCTTTTTAAGAGCCAAATAAACTATTATTTTACAATTTACGTAATTAAACAAGCGACACTGACGCTTCATAGCACAATACTGTTCACATTAATCTGACGTGTCGTGATGGCGCTGTTTCAACACCCCCCGCAATCCGCTTATCTGACGCGAACCGGGATCGTTTCTGATGCGATACATCAGAAGTCATCACGATATGACACAACACATCAATGTAAACGTTGTCATACAAAATGTATGGTACTGATTCTGCTGCTATGCGACACTACACGACACGTCAGGCAAATATAAATCCGCCTTTAGGCTAACAATTGCATGCGAGTATATTAAACTTTTGCAAGGGATAGATCACTGTGGAAAACACTTGAGTAGGCTTATGCCAAAGAGCAACACAATCACGAAATCGGTGTCCATACCATATAATAAAATTGAATTACGTTACTTTCAAAAAACAGTCATGTTTAGTATTAGTAAGTACATAAGTAAATATAAGATGAAAAGTACATTTATGATTGTTAATAAAGGCTTTTATTATTATTTTAAACTTTTACACGTTACATTACATAATTGTCAAATCGTGGTTATATTACAATTGTCTAGTATTTCTTTTGTCCCAACTTTACGAGAGCAAAACTTACGTCTGCTCGGTCAATGGATCGCACTTCCGTCAACAACAACACTATGATAAATCATCATAATCGTACATAAAACAATTGGCATGTCTTAAGTATTAATTTTATATACAGGGTTACGAAGATGAGCCAATATCTAAAATCTTAGCCCACATCGGCGAAAGCGACACCGTATTATTGGACCGATGGCAATTAAAAGTTGAGCCCAACGAGGCGGTGTCGGGGGAAGACACTAGTAACGCTAAGCCAGAACTGCCACTCAACGTCGTCAACAATTATTTTTCGTTTGGCGTTGATGCACATATTGCGCTTGAATTTCACGAAGCGAGAGGTAAATAACTTTAAATTGTAACTGTAAACAGCAGACAGCTCGCTTTTATCTAGTAGCTTAAGTGTTGACTTGGTAACTGAATTTAAAAATATTCCATTGACATAAAAGTTATTTTATTTCTAAGAATCTTACGAAAGTTTAAATTTTCTTTGAAATTATTTCTAAAATATGATTCACATTAGAATTAATGAATTGTAAATTTTTTAGTAGCCGTCGCGGTTTAAGAACTTTATTAATGATTAATGTGTTTTAATTTTTATAGAGGCGCATCCTGAGAAGTTTAACTCTCGGATCAGAAACAAGCTGTTTTACGGTACTGCGGGCGGAAAGGACCTGATGCAGCGGAAGTGGAAGGGATTGGCCGAATTCGTTACTATGGAATGTGACGGCAAAGATTTCACGCCAGTATTAAGGGAACATAAAGTGCATGCCATTGTATTCTTAAACATTCCAAGGTTAGAAAAAACAAATCTAAGCGAGATAGTGTTAAATTAGATGGACTCATGTATTTCCCTTAAAATTTGTTATAGAATAGAAACAATTGACTGCTATTTAGCAGATATGTACTAAAAAATTTTGTAATAATCATTGTACACTTCGCTGACTTCTTACAAAGTTTGTAATGAAAAATTTAGCAGAATTTTATTTTTGCAGCTATGGTGGTGGGACTCACCCCTGGAACAAGTCTGGAGGCACTGCTGAGCCCTCAACTGAAGATGGCCTCATAGAAGTAGTAGGATTAACAACATACCAATTGGTAAGTCTCTTTTAGTAGTTTGTGAATATCATATTATCAGGCAAATGCTTTCTCTCCAATGACGACATAATCTACCACGCTGAATGCTTCACTGTAAGTTACCAAAAAACATGTCTAAGAATTTCTTCTGAAAATGGTTCCGTTATATGACGTATTATGGCATTTTAAGCACGATATAGGTCTCATCTTTTTAAATAATATTATGTAATATAAATATTTTTAGACAATATTTAGAGATTTAAACATTACACGACAAATTGAATAAGTCGCCACAACTCTAACAATAGGATAGGAGTTTATTTAATAAATATTTTAATAATTTACTAGATTACATTATATATTAAAAAAGCCTTTTAGGGGTCACAGGGTTTAATACATATATGCAGTGAAATAATACTCAATGTAGTAAAAAGTACGTAGTAATATTAATTTTGGATAAAAACAATGTAATCAATAAAAGTACGTAAAACTTAATGTTCAAAAGAGGAAAAAGGCAAATGTCATTAATAATAGAAACGTTATATCGATGTTTATTTTGTGAAAATAATTATTGTTCCTTGAACTACATTTGTCAGCTTTTGTATAAAACAAAGTTGGTATAAAAGTCACTTGCAAAATAATAATTTAATGAAATTAGGTTATTGTATATGAATTATTGCTGTGTGGTTACGGCAGTAAGAATATAGCCACCCCTCTCTTCCCGTGGGTGTCGTAAGAGGTGACTAAGGGATAATACGGTTCCACTTCCACCTTCCTGCCCAGCGTGGTGACTATGAGCAAAACACATGAGTTCACGCCATTTTGTCGCGAACTTGTGGAGGCTTACGTCCAGTAGTGGACTGCGATAGGCTGAAATGATGATGATGATGATGATGATGATATGAATTAATCAAAAAATGTTTCAACTACGTTTATAGTTCTTATTTTGCACGTTTTTTATAACATCAACAAGTGATATGTTGTTGATATGTTAAATAATTCTGATATTCTTAAGTGGAAAATGTAACGTATGTAAGTTTTTGAACGTTTTAGTTTGTATATGGATAAGCTGTACCTTTTATCTCTAGTATATAGCAGTCGCTTCGAGAATTAATAAATTAATTACTTTCAAATGTTCCAGCTGTTTAATTAAATTTAACAAAACCAAATATTGTGTGTTTTTGAACATCACAAACGCAAACGCTAATTTTACTCCATATAGCAATTTATTTTGAAGTGTTTCTGCATAACTATTATTTTATTTGGTATTACGGATCCCATTATACGCAAATGAGGTTTCAATCCCTTTATTTGCATTTAATTGTAATTTATAGTATAACAAGTATATCATATCACCTGGCTTTTAAGGGTTTAATTAAAACAAAACATTTGTTCAAAAAAAATGTCAAGATTTTATTCTTTGGCAGTACCGAAGCGGTATATATAATAAAGGCATTTGAATTAAAAGGGAAAAAACTACATAAGCCGGAAATAATAGAAAAATTTTGCAATGCAATTTTACGTGATTATTGCATTGAATTTGATATGAAAAAATATTTTATGAACTATTAAAATTGTGAATTTTATATTATTTTAATAAATGCAGATTGACTACATAGTGTTGATTCTATAGAATTAAGTTAATAAGAAGTAGGGAAATACTATTTTAACCAACGTCTTGGCATAGATTTTATTCTTAAAATGTACCTATTAATTTATTGGTTTTTCAATTAACTTATTTAAATAAGTCTATAACTTTTTAAATTATCCTTTTCCTGTATCATTTTTATATTATTTTTGGGTAATTCGCCTTTATAAACTTATACTTAAGATACCAAAAGGAATAATAAATTGACAAAACACTAGAACCATCAATTTAATATATATGTATGTACCATACGTATTATTACCGAATGTAAATATAAATATGTATTACAATAGCTCGGGGAAAAAGTCTTTTCCTATATTGTAGTAAAATGTTGCAATAAAATCTTTTTGGTTGTATTGTTGGTTTTGATACCATGAAGCGGTGAAATTTTAAAAATGAAATAAAAAATATATTTTTCGATTTTACTGACAGTAATAAAAATATGAACTGGTTATTTAAATAAAAAATCACGAGTGCAAATATAAAAAAAAAAAAAAAAATCGACTTGGAGTCATGAGGATTTGAACCGTGGTCTTCTCAGTCGTTTCCGATTCGAAACAGGAATATAACGACATTTTCTAAAAATGAATCCTAGCTAGATGGATTTATCACCCCCGAAACCTTCTATATACTAAATTTCATGAAAATCGTTGGAGCAGTTTCCGGGAATCAGATTATGTATATATCTTGATATATATACAAGAATTGGTCGTTTAAAGACATTAGATATAGTGTACGTAAATAAATAGTTACGGAACACGGGTTCAACATACGGTCAACACAAGCCATTCGCTTGTCTATTCATTCGGTTATAATTCACCGAGAAAATAGTGATGTGGTTGCGTGCATTGTATTTATCGACATTCATTATTCTACATAGTCTACTACAAATCGCTCTCCAACAACTGCAAAAATTAGAATATTTGGATGCTTCGGAATTTTTCTCTGTTCTTAAATTATGAAACTATTTAATAACATGATCTTTGAAAAGTTGGTATTTTATTTGTTTATAAAGCTTATTGAGACTACTCAGAAACTGAGCTAATATTATTAATTAAATGTTGGTAATTTTAGTAACTTGTTATTGATTGTTCGTAATTTTGTACATTTCGAGTCTAACGTCCTACACACATACTTCAAGGGTGGCGTAGGTCACAGACTCACTAAAATTGAATAGGTCTAATATTAGTTAGGCAGCTAAGTATTGACTGTCTGTTCAATATGGGTCATAGTGCTTTTATAAACTTGGCCCCTTTAAGAGGAAGATGCTAAATACGATTGAACTAATTTTACAAGATCGAACTGACTCCGTTCGGTTTTGAAACGCATTAAAATTTTAGATTCAAATAATTTGGCTAGATCGATTACGTTTACGTTTAGGTCTGGACTCACCTTTTCCTGTATTTTTATTGGTACAATATACATATCTTGTACGCTTCTGCCTGTAATATCCCACTGCTGGGCATAGGCCTCTTTTCCCCATGTTGGAGAAGGATCAGACTTAACCCACCACGCTGCTCCAATGCGGGTTGGCGGGATATTTCCTACTAAGAGCAACGATCGCTATCAGGTATACATGGTAACAACCGGTACTAACGGCTTAACGTGCTCTCCGAGGCACGGTGAGGAGACCCACAAGGACTACACAAACACCAAGATCACAGTAAACATCTGTATGGCATTGGCCACAAATGTTTGTCATGTGCGGGGATAACCCGCAACCGCCATCGCAACAACCACAGTGCTGTGACCGTTGCGCCAACGCTTCGTCACATATAATGTAAATCTATATATAAAATTTCACAAGACGGACTAGACTGTCGATATCCAGGGAATTTTTTCTCATCACTAAGCTTTTCTAGTTTAACGAGAGGTCAAATCGTTAGTAAACACGTAAGAGTGCGATGAGTGCGTACCGATAACTGAACTACAAAATTGTGATGACTTTGGACAAAATACATATCAAAGATCAATACGGGCTCATCCGCACCATATTACCATTATTCTGATAGAGCAAGAAACGTTGGTACTTGTATTTTTTTATTTGACCTTTAAATATCATTACAGTTTTAAAATTATCATAAATATTTAATGTATATTTTTTCATATATTAATTGCAGGCGCTTTATATAAAATTGACGCCCCGTTGGCGCAACGGTCACAGCCATGGATTGTACCTGTGGCACTGGCGGTTGCGGGTTCGATTCCCGCACGTGACATTCATTTTTATTGGCCATAAAGGTGTTTGCTGTGGTTTTGGGTGTTTGTGCAGTCCCTGTGGGTCTCCCCACCGTCCCTCGGAGAGCACGTTAAGCCGTCGATTCCGGTTGTTATCATGTCCACCTGATAATGATCGTTACTCATAGTAGGGAATATATCCACCAACTTCCATTGGAGCAGCGTGGTGGATTAAGCTCTTATCCTTCTCCTACATGGGGAAAGGGACCTATGCCCAGTAGTGGGATATTACAGGCTAAAGCGTAATTGCATAAATATGGAAATCCTACGAAATACGTATATTTAAGATACAGTAGTTTAAAAGTTCTTGAACCAGTTTTAATATTTTCGAAATATTTTATATCCGATTTTTCTTATTTTATTTACTAAATTATACATTTAAAAAGTAAGTAAAAAGAAAACGAAATAGGTTCTGATATTGATTATCTTATAACTATTGCGGAGTAGTAGTAGTCACCCATACGCCTTCGGCCACTGCTCGATTTCCACTCACGGTAGATATTTGTATTTGTACGAATATTTGTATCTTGTTTAGGTGTTTGTCTTCCCTACCGTGTCTTGAGAGTATGAAATGCCGCCACTCGCCGGTGATTTCATTATTCACGGTAGGGAAATTATCCACCAACCCACTGTGGAGCTGCTAAGTCGATACCATTTCCCTTTTGAAAAAGAGGTTATAGTTCAATTACCTAATGTAAAGAAAACAAATTATTTAATTAATCCTGATACATAAAGACTACATGTTTCGAATAAACTATACATATAGTAACTTACATTAAATGATTGATTAACAAATAAACTTCTACATTTAAAAAGTACACAGACATCCAGACCGGGAGCGAGAATCAAACCCGCGACCGCCGGTCTGCAGATAATTAATGAAAAAAAAAAATACACATATAAAATCTATATTTTGGAACATTCTTATTTAGTAAACAAACCCCTGTCAATACGTAATTCACGTTGTTTCCGCACAAAAAGTATTTATCACTCACTTTCACTACACATTAGCTTACAGACATTTGTAAAACTCTATTTACTGTTTATTTCACTAAAAAGAAATATCAATTTATCATTTTAAACAAATAAAAATTATTAAAATACGAATTTCGAGAGTACAGATAATTAGTATTTTTGAATATAACATTTTAATATCTTTTTTAAAAGGTAAATAAGGTCATAAAAGTGGTCATAATATTTTTTTAGAGGTGAATGAGTATAAGTGAATGAACAGCATGAGCGATAAAATAGGCCGTGTTCTTTATCTATATTTAAAATTTTCGCGAATTATAATTTGTTAATAAGTTATAAAATAATGTTATCGTCAAGCGATTTGTTATTAAGTTTTATATATTGTTTTTTTTTTTTTTTATAGTGAGCGCAATAAAATGTTTACAAAATATTGCAAATGCCAATCCTTTATGGTAAAGTGTTCATTGTAAAGGTTTTATTTTATATTATGAATATTTCTGAATATCAATTTCACCCTGAACATTTTTAACGCTATCCCATATAATATTAAAGTATAGCACATAGCAATGGCATAAAAATTTACTGTAGTTCACTGGAAAATTTTGTGAGACTTAGGATGAGACAGGATTACCCAATGAGAGCTTCGTGTAGAACAATGTTATTGGTCCTTTTGTTTAGATGTCAGAGAGTGTGTCGCCAGCGCAAGGTTTTTTATTCATAGTAAATAGAAATAATGCGACAATAATACTAATAGGGTCGACTTTTTTTTCTAGACACAGGCCGCCCTATTGTGTTGTAAATTTTATTTGTGGCGTCTTTTTTAACCGACTTCCAAGAAAGGAGGAGGTTCTCAATTCGACTGTATTTTTTTTATGTATGTTACTTCAGAACTTTTGACTGGGTGGAGCGATTTCGGCAAATGTTCTTTTAATCGAAAGGTGGTGTGTGCCAATTGGTCCTATTTAAATTTATTTGAGATCTAACAACTACTTTTCAAGTTATATCTAATAATACGTTTTTACTTGACACTTTTTTCGTCGACCTACGTTGTATTATACCGCATAACTTTCTACTGGATGTACCGATTTTGATAATTCTTTTTTTGTTGGAAAGGGGATATCCCTAGTTTGGTAAACCAGGATCTGATGATGAGATCCCAGAGAAATCGAGGGAAACTCTCGAAAATCCGCAATAACTTTTTACTGGGTGTACCGATTTTGATAATTTTTAATTTAATCGAAAGCCGATGTTTATCATGTGGTCACATATAAATTTTATCGAGATCTGATAACTACTTTTTGAGTAATCTTTGATAACGCGTAGTTACTTGACTATTTTTTCGTCGATCTACGTTGTATTACTCTTCGATGTAACTGAAGTCGGTTTTTTTTCGTTTGCGAGCAAACACAATTATTTCTTTTATTACCGATCATTTTACATAAACGACATATAAATTTGCTGTCTCTTATACTCGATTAATATATTTTTTTTTTTCGTATTTCTGTAACTCTAATAATTCTTAGCATAAATATTTAATATGTTTAATTTGTTGTCGGGTTTTGAAATAATTTTAGCAATATGGTATCGTTAAAGATTTGAACATAAAATGAATTTTACCTTCGTCTATAGCTTATTAATATTGTTCATTCATTTGCTCTTGGTGTTACTTTACTAAACTTACAATATTACTCTATTGTCTGTGGTCGGAAGTACGCCATATTTGTTTACTAAATAAAACTGTTCCAAAAAAAATAGAATATAAATAATATATTTAAACTGGTGAACGTTAATCAAACTTTTTGGTAAATTCATATGCGTATGACTAACAGCAATTGTTTTTAAAATTAATTAATTTAATCACACTAATCGTATTGCAATTTAATTGCATTTACTTATATAACAAGCCTAATCGCAATAGATAATTAGATTATTAGATTACCTTTTATTACTAGCTGGCGTTTCGACAGAGTTGCTGTCCTAGTAATACCGTGTCACATCATCGCAAGGAAATACCTCATTTGAATAGTTCAAATAATACAAGAATATATATTTAATTGATTGTAACTTTCAACTAAATAATTTAAATATAATTTGATCAGCCTCTACTGCAAGCTGGTGGCCACGGAACCTGCATTACACAGTGCAAAACCGCCAAGATCGTAACGACAAAGGTTATACCGATGCAAGTTGATGGCGAAGCCTGCAGGCTCGCCCCTTCAGTGATAACTCTCTGCATACTGAACCAGGCCATCATGCTGGCTAAAAAGAAACCAGGCAGAGTTTTAGTGCCGTAAGTATTTATTTATTTACTTACTTATTTATTAATTTATTTATTCATTCCCACTGTTGAAACAGTACGTGAAAAATTTAATTCATAGCAAATATTTAAAAATATATACTTTTTTTGTACAACTGGGTTGGCAAACAAGCAAATAGCTCACCTGATGGTAGACGATTACCGTAGCTTTTAGATACCTCCAACACCAGAAGCATCGCAAGCGCGTTGCCGAACCTAAACCCAATCCCCCTAGGAACTCTGATGACCTTACTCACCACAGGAACATAACACTGTTTGAAAGCAGTGTTATTTAGCTATGATCATCTGTAAGGTCAAGCTACTTCCCCAGTCGGGTTACTCCAGATTTAGAGCAGGATATTTCCTGCTGTACCCTACCTCAGTTGAATCATTATTTAAACAGTTTAAATGATCAACAGTATGACAAAACAACATATTTTTATTTATGTTGTACGTCATTGTAAACTATTGTTTATTTTTTTATCGGTAATCTTCGTATTAAAGCATTAAATTTTATTTCTAACTAAAAAAAAAATTATGAGAACTAATTGAAATCAATTTTTTTAGCCAAGCAACACCTGATAAACTTACGCTCACCGTGAATCTTATAACGATGACCGACTACGAACGGCATCATTACGATAAAGAATTGTTAGCTAAAACAGGTAAATAATAAACTTCACATACTTCCAGAATAACAAGACACAGACCGCATTTTTATAAGACAGCAAAAAGTCACTAAGACCCAATCTTTTACCCTTTTTATCGACATCTCATTACATCGAACCCGCAGCTCCTAATTTACTCCCGCTTTTCCGCACCTGAGACGCTACGCAATAAGCAATTTAGAGTAAAGAGCAGTCTTATTGTGCTCCTATGCAAAAAGAAAAATATTTTAGGCCCTTCCAATATTTCCTTATACTTAATAAGTAAGTAATACGGTACACAATGTTTAGACTTTTTGTAAGTTTGTATTCAGTATTTGGTCTTTCGCGGTTTTTATAACTTTACTTGACACTTACTTATAGTCCCTGTAAGTCATAGTGTAGTGGCGTATAATCTTAATATTCTATTTAATCTTCTCCAATATTTGTGCATTCTATTGCAAAATTATATGAGTATCAGTACAAAAGATTTGTGGGTACTAATAAACAAATATTTTCTCAGTTTTAGTATATAGGTAGGTACAGAGTCATATACATGTATAAATCGTACGGACGGTATAGAAGAGTTATAAAGGGTATTTATGTTATGTAAAATATATTTTTCATTACAGCGGAGCGGATCGGTACTTTAGAAGTAAACCCGGCAACCGACTTGGAGCAAATGCGAACACTTATTCAAACCATGATCAAAGAATCTCATACATACTCAAACCTTGTGGATTGGTGGTTCGTCGATTGTAAGTACAAGAGCTACCTACGCGTAATTCCTAGTATTATTTATTCGTATGTCTAAAAATACTTTTTTTTCTATACTTGAAATATAAATCATTTCGATTTTAACATAAAAACGGTAGGCAAAATATTAACAATTACTAAAGACTAAGAACGTGTAAACGGCATATCGATCAGGAATATATCTAAGAACTTAATTTGACTAAAAAGTGCATTCCTTATATTATAACGTCTTCCGCTTTGTTTGTTACGCGCAATTAAAGTCGAGTATTGTTTCAGCCGTTACCGCAGAACGCTTCTTCCGTATCGACAAAGCTCAAGAGAATCTCCACTACCCGACCGACATCGGTCACGAAAACATCTACATCCTGGACGCGGCGCCGCTGACGCCCGACACCGAGACCACCGCGCACCCCGACACCACCGCGTCTCTCGACCGCACCGGGCCGTCCGTGTCGCTCGACACCACGACCGGTCTCTCGGTGTCGCTGGACATATCTCAGAGTGTCGACACACCGAGTGCAGGCGTGTCCTTGGATGTTCCCGAATCTCATGCTAGGTGAGTGAGAATAGACGTTGCTAGACTGTGTTATCAACGTAGACGAAGTTATCACAAACTCTCTGATCGACGATTTAAAGTTTGCAACAAATCTAATAATAAAGTTTGTATCAAATAAGTATGTTTTAGAACGATGACAGGCGAGGCAAATTTTCACGATTTGTATCTGTTGAGTTATTGACATATGCTTGAGCAGTATTACGTCATCAGTACACTCAGTTTTATTAAAATGATTAAAGATAATAGTTATGCTGAAAACTACAACGAAAAAATATTAAATGTTGAAAATGGTATATGAATATGACTATGAATATTACTTGGTCAAAATTAAATTCAAATTGAAAAAAAAATTTAAAACAAGCTATTATTGAAATGTTAGCGCATTTTCATATTATGCTGCTATCGATCAAAATTTGTACTTCCGCTCATATAGAATAGTACGAAAATGTTTCGCGTATCACATTTTGTTTTAGATGTATCTACGATATAAAATATCTTTGAACGCGAAATAAAATCAATTCAATATAAACTTATAATTATAACATATAGGATTACCTTTGTAGATAAACAAGGAAAATTAAATAATTTGATCAAATTGATTTTAATTTTTAGTAAAAGCTTTAAAGGAAAAGTTTATTTTATTATTTTTAGCGCATTTAAAATATAAGCCTGTTTTTTAAAAAGGTTTTTTACTTTTAATTTATTTATGAATAAGCTCTCGCTGAACCATGAAAAGTCACTTATCGAAGCCAAAATTTTCAAATGCCTAATAATTAATTTTGAGACAAATTCACTTTTAAAACATACTAAGTGTAGAAATCAGCTAGTGATATTAGGCTTCTTATTATATAGTTATTAGTAGGCTAAATATGGTATCAATCTACTTAAAGCTTATATAAAAAGAATATGCAATAATGTCTACTGACAATATATTTAATTGAATTATTCAACAAACGTCCCTTTGCGCGACGGACAGTGTGTTGTTTCTCCACGTAGTATGAGTTTAAGTCACAACAATATATATTGCAAGAAATGTATTTACTCGAGACCTTTGTCCGTAACAGTGAATCTGGACTGGCGAGTCCAGGGCGTACATCGGACGAACCACTTTCACCTCAAACACCATCTCCAGGAGTCCCTCCGCATAAATCCGTCCTTTCCTCAAAAACATCCCCACAACTTCCTACTCATTCTCCTCCTCTGTGCACTAGCCCTCCAGTCAAAGAGTTACAGCCCAGTCGAGATTCCATTGCACGTTTCAAAACGTAAGTATACGCTGCAACTATATTGTCAATTACTTATATGAACGCAATAATCTTACGATATGTTTCCTATCTTCTAGGCTCGAACCAAAAAAGAGGACTGTATATACGATAAATTTATAAATAGAATGCTAATTTAATCTATGCTCTGTAATTTTTAAGAAAATTCTTTAGACTACATACATATTTTAAGTATGATAATAATTGTGAAGCTTGGACTCATTTAGATAGTCTGACGTTCCTTTCCAGCGTCAATTTCATTGGGACATTTAGTATGAATAATTTAGATGATGGTTTATACTCGATTTTTGTTTAACTTTTAAGAGTAGTTTTAGTCGCTTAAAAGTTACAATAAATCTTATTTTAAACTTTCTGTGTATTAGAAGCTAAATTTAGTTTGAAGTCAAGAATAGTTGAGTTAGGAAAAATGTCATATAGACTATGAACGACAAGGTAGTTAAACTATAGCGAGCACAGTAAGCATATTGTAGCTATGAGCACCTGTGTTCTAAAATCTGCACTCTATTCTCCTTTCTTCTATTGCATGCAGCGTTCATGAAAAACTGTTTGGATTTGAACAAGAAGTGTTTGGCTGTAGGTGAGATGTATTTCAGTAGATATTTCGTTCTTATTTTATTCAGTGTTATAGATTATCAGAATATAAGTTTGATAAAATTGTTTTAAAATATCTAAACAATGTTAATAAAGTTATTTACAAAGTAACGCGCGATTCAAGTTTGGTATTGTTTCAGAAATTTACTAGAGAAAACAACGGACGCGCTTCTCAAAGCGGCTAAAGTTGGCGACTTGAAAATGGTATGCGTAAACAATAAATAGTTCGTTTAAACTTCAAATCATTCTTTACTGCAGGGGTTTACAAATTTAGTAGTACCAAATATATTTAAATTTGATAGTGCCACACTTTTGTAAATTAACCAGTCCATTGTATGTTATACAAAAAGCGTTGTTTTTTTGCGTGAGTATCGAAATAAAAACGATCGCAGATAATATAGCCTTGAATGTTACCAAAACGATTATATTTCATTAGATAGTGTCACATAAAGAACAGCGATCTTTGATTTTAAAATTTTCACTTTTTGAAAGACAAATATGGTAAATGGATAATACAAACGCAATTTGTCATTTCATTTAATTTGTCGTTTGTCGTATCAGACCATGACGTGTAACTCCAAAGTATTTGTAATCTATCTTAAAATGTTTATCTAGTATTAGAATTATTCTATTGGTCTAATATAAATGAAATAATTTATTTGTTGATTTTGCTTATTCAGAGATCTACGGAACCGATTTAATAAATCATTTTTGCATCAGACGGTCTATTTATTGTAAAATGTTATCTCTCTATATATACTAACATAGATAGACATAAGATTTTAGCCAAAATGCTTTATTGTTTTACTTTTAACGTATAAAGTTTAAGAATATTAAAACGATTGTATTGAAATGAAATGAAAACATTTATTTCGTCATAAGGTGATATACACACTTAACGAAAGTCAAAATAATGTCATTTACGTTTTTTTCATTATTTATAATACAAATAAATTAAAAAAAAACTCGACAGTAATAAAAGAAAGTTAAGGTAGAAAAAAATCAAACAATAAAATAAAAATGTATATCTTAACATTGGGTACATTACAAACTTAGGTAATATGGTATATCTAGTGTTATGTGCAACCTTAACTTAGTCAAAACAATCAAAATATTAAATTACTATAAATTTCTAATGTCTCGGTAGACATTACCTTCCTATTATGTCCTCGGCTTTATTAAATATTACAATAAATAAGATAAACTAATGTCCCTAGTGTAGGCCAAGAAAAGAAAAAGCCGGAGAAAAAAAGCTCTCGATACTCTTTTAAAATTTAAATTCATATACGAGACAAAAAGTAACAGTATGACCATGAAATGATCAGGACTAACACGAGACAGCCAATCGTGTGCGCCGAAACCACCACATGACACCTGCTCACAATATTTTAACTATATCTAATAATAATAATAATAATAAATAACTTTATTGCACACAGTAACATATAACAATTACATAAGTATAAAGCTTAAAGGGAAAAAAATAATAATAATTACGTCGCATGCAACGGGCGGTCTTATCACTAGATAGTGATCTCTTCCAGACAACCCACTGTCTATTTACAGGTTGATATCAAAGACATTGCCTGGTCGAGCTTTATTCAATCCCATGCCTTTTCATTATTAAGATATTCATCTAATATATAAAATTCTCGTGTCGCGGTGTTTGTAGTTAAACTCCTCCGAAACGGCTTGACAGATTCTCATAAAATTTTGTGTGCATATTGGGTAGGTCTGAGAATCGAACAAATCTATTTTTCATTCCTTTAAATGTTAAGGGTAGTAATCCACCCCTATTTTTTTTTAATTTTTAGATATTTTTTTTGATAAAACATTAAAAATACATACAACCCTAAATTTTCAAACCTCTACGATCCTATCTTTTATTTGTTTATTATAAGCTTTAATTTTTTTGGCTAGATTTTTGTTTTTATTTTGTCATGACTTAGAATTAAAAAAATTATATTATTCTTAATTTTGCACCTCTCTACGATCAACCCCTATTTTTTCATCGCAATTTTTATTTTTTATTGTTTTTAATAATTTCCTTTAATTATGATTTTTTTCTCACTTCAATTTGATCTCCTGCCTTCGCCGGTCGATAACAATACAATCTCATGCCTCTTCTCTACTAAATACGGTAGGTCGTTTATGTATATTAAAAACAAGAATGGACCATGAATTGAGCCTTGTGGGATACCCCCCCCCCCCCCCCCCATCTGTATATGAGACCCAGACGACTTAGTACCATTTACTTCAAACCTCTGAGTTCTATCACTAAGATTCTAAGAACTCAGAAGTTTTAGTGCGGTATTTTTAATGCCATAATGACTGAGTTTCCTGATTAATGTGTTATGATGAACACAGTCAAAATGCCTTAGATAAATCACAAAATACACCTAAAGCATCACGCGACTCCTCCCAAGCATTGACTATCGAAGTAAAAAGCTCGACAACGGCATCAGTTGTTGAGCGTCCTTTAGTGAAACCGAACTGCTCGTTATGTAAAAGATTATTTGTTGTGAAATGGTTTAAAAGCTGACCGAGAATCACTTTTTCAAATATTTTACTACAGGCAGGTAGAATAGAAATGGGCCTGTAATTTGTTGGATCTGTAGGGCAACCGGACTTAAACAATGGTATAACTTTACTATGCTTCATAAGATTTCTTATAAGATTTTTTATTATTTTATTCACTATTAGATAACACTGTTACACCGATGTAATTTTAGTAATAAAAGATAACTACGACTCATTGTAAAAACCTAATCTAAAGAGAATGACTACATGAGGACCTACTTATAATAATATAATAATAACCTCTATCCCCGAACGCTCAATATCCGCCGCCGATACCTATACGCAACCAACTTTGCAGATGAAAGAATTACACAGCGCCGGTTACTCACTGCTCTCGATCGACGCGAGCGGGCAGACGGCGCTGCACGTGGCCGCGCGGTACGGGAACAAGGAAATCGTGAAGTACCTGATAGCGAGTGCACCAAGCGCGCTGCTCGACATGCGCGACAACGAGCGCGGGCAGACGGCGCTGCACAAGGCGGCGGCGCACAAGCGGCGCGCCATCTGCTGCATGCTGGTCGCGGGCGGCGCGTCGCTGTCGCGCGCCGACCGCTCCGGCCTCACGCCGCGCCACCTCGCGCTGCGCGCCGACGACCACGACCTCGCCGCCTACTTGGAGAGTGAGTTCTGTACTACATATATACTGAACCCCATAAGTATATCTGCTGCATGCTGGTCGCGGGCGGCGCGTCGCTGTCTCGCGCTGACCGCTTTGGCCTCAGGCCTACTTGGAGAATGAGTTCTTTACTACATATAGGTATCTGCTGCATGCTGCATGGTCTTCAACCGATAACTGCGATCGTTCAAATGAAGTCTCTTAAAAATTCCTACTCCTTTTTTAAATTTTACTTTGTCCTAATATAAGGACTATTCTGACACGGCATTTCTGAATAAACTGTTCAATTTTACAATGAAAGGACAATTTATACAAAACTACCTTGCCAGAATAGCTCATATATCAAGAAAATATAAATTAAATATATTATATAATTAATATCAAATTAAATATTAAAAATAAATTTCTCCATTTGAAGGATAGCAGTCGAACACTTTATGTGTAGGATTAGTGATTTAGTCGAAAATAATGGTCTAGTAACTGCGAGAATGCTTAAAAAATTGTCTTTTAGATTAATAAGTGGAGGCAACTCATTAATATACGTCTTTGCCGATCGGTTAAGCAATTTCAAAGGCGTCGCTTTAACAATTTATTTCAACGAATAAATTGTTAATGTCCGTATAATTAAAATCTTACCCTGTTATTATTATACACGGTGGAATTGCTTACTTTCTAGTAACATTGTATGTTCTTTGAACATATCCTATATTTTCGGTATGAATTTTTTAACAATTAGTTCTTTTGCAGGTCAAGAACACTTCCAACTTGCATCAGAAGATATAGAAACGGCCGTATGAAATCAATGATTGTAATTCTTCAATTAGCCGCAAAGAAATTACGAAGACTGCGCTCAGAGCGCCTAATCGAATCGGCTTTATATTTAAATAAATTGTACTCAAACACCAAAGTGATATTGAGAATTTAAATCACTGCTTCACTTGTAGTATTTCTATTAAAGTGATCTAGTTTTACTTGGAAATAAATAAATTTGGTCGACTACTTTATTATAAGAATTTATGAAACTCATCCATATTAGTATAATTTTAAAAGATTTAATATCATTATGATATAGTCACAATATAGATTTGTACTAATTATTTAAAATTGCACCATAATCGAAATATATAGTGAATTTTCAAACAGAACCACAAACATTTTATATAAACAAAACTACTTTTATTTTTATACTCATTGTATGTTTTTTCTCTAAAAGGTAATCAGAAGTAGCACATAGTATACCTAACCCGTAGTATTTAAAATTTAATAAGATTGATTAGACGTCATTAATCTTAGACGTATCATTAAAAAATATATTAATTTAATATTATCTAAGACGTCTAATGCCTGTAAAATAAACCTAATCGAAATTTTACGTAATTTTAATTAAAAGATGAACACGTTTATTTAAAGGTATATTCACTTTTATTCTTAAAAATTATTATAGAGATGTAACAGTCTTTGTTTAAATAATTAATCGATTTGAATATTTGTCTCGAAATATTTAGTAGTTAACTGCTTAAAATTTTACTTCGAATATTATATACGAGTTTAGTTGAGTGTTTCTGTACTGACATCGTATGTAAATAAAAACTACATTACAAATCAATTACACATAGATCTGTCTAAATTAGTAGTAACATAATTATGTAATTAATTGTAATCACGAATTAAGCGAGCCTTATAACTTAATAACATTTTACGAATTATTGCGTTGTAACTTATCAAAGATAATTGCTACCTACTCGTGGCAAAAATAAGGCCTATTAGTATCGTGTTTCCCGCGTGTCACGTATTTATCGCTCTTACAATCATAATTATACGATATCATTCTATTCTGATTTCTGTATTTATTTTACCTTGTATTATTGTAAGGAAATAATTATATGTGTGTCTATTGTATACTCGCTAGAATTGTAACTGTATTACTGGGGTCTTCCGTGCCTAAGGCAAATAAATTGTCTATGCTGTATACTCTCTCTTAAAGAAATTTGATTGCATAATTTAGTGTAGCACGGATGATACAAGCCCCAGTTGTTAAACCAGCTTCTATGTAGGTCTATTAGTGTAACTTTAACCCCATCCTCACTAGCCCTCTACTAAGTCGATATTGAAACAAAACTATCACGAGCGGAGTTATTATTCAATACTGTCGCCATCAAGTTGTCAAATAATAACAAAAACAGTTTTACAAACACTTTAAAGAGATGGTTTGATAGAGAAACTGGAAACTATAACGACAGTATTGGTCAATCACCTCGCAGTTCTTAAAATCAAAGGTCAGTATCGTCTTATTACTTGGCCCTGCCGTGATTTTACGGTCACTCATACGAGTAGTGTCATTACTATTTTATTAATATGACTGTATCGAATACCTCTACGTATGTACTAGATGTACCTAATAGTTTTAGTGTTTAACGAATTTACTCGTACTCGCTGACAAGCGAACAATGAAAGACAAAGCTGTGAGAATTTTGATCTAATGTAAAAAGTAAGTTCATTTTTATTATCGTAAGTGCGATTGTACTTCGTAATGCCGTTTGTGAATATATTTTGTCGTTGTAGACAGGGCTCCTTGAAGCTCACACTGTCCAGTACATACATGTGGCGTAATTGTGTTTGTTTTATATGAAATGACCACTCGTCGATGGTTGTCCAATGCGAAAAATCTTAATGATTCTAAGCGGGAACTAGTGAGCGGTTTTATAGTATATATATATATTTGATTGTATGTTTTAAAAAATTTACAAAAAATTCAACGCAGTTTTAAAAAAAAAATTAAATTGCATTTTTGAATAAATTTGTCAATAAGTACTTTCAGGCTAAAATTTATACAACAAATATTATAAATAATATATTCGTATTAATAATACTTTCCTACTAGATATTACTCGTCTGTGTAAATATTGTATTGGAGGCCTTCATCGCGTTAAGGTAAAAGAAAGTACATACTATAAAATATTTTAGAATATTAGTATACTTCTCGACCAAATTCTATCTTATGTAATATTCAAATTGAACAGTATATCACTAGATTATAAAATATTGTCAAATATTTCATATATTTACAAACGCCGAAAGTATACCTACGTTAATAATGAAAGAAATTATTTTGGCTATAAAAACTGGCAATATGATATAAAATGTCTGAAAATTACGACGAATATTTCTACTTTTATTTGTTTTTTCTCTTATTCCCATAGGAAAATTTACGTTGGCTGCCCATTTTTAGTAGCTAGATTATTTCAACTTCGTTTATCTTGCTTATTTAAAAAAAATAGTCTATTAAAAAAAAATTACATGCTGATTAATTCACCAACATTTAAAATGCACGTGTTGTTTTTATGATTATTATTGGTTCAATTATTTTTACCACTTAAAAGTCCACACTGCATTCCATTCTATTAAATCGTATAATTATTTTACCGATTAACTTAAATGTTTCCCTAAAAGTTAGGTATTTGATAACATAATTCTGTTTTGTTCACAAAATAAGCAACTAACAAAATTCGCTGTAGTGGCCATTTTCAATTGGATTCTTATACATATATACATATATATTTAATTGTAGTACAAACGAAAAATAGGGACAACTATTAGTAAAACAGTATTTATAATTATATAAAAGTGATATAATCATTCTCAGTGTGTGATTTGTTGACGGTTGTTATCCTTACAGCTTATTTGTTCGTAGTTCGTGTTATTTAAATCATTGTTATTTAAGTTATTGTAGCAAAATGTTAACTACGTTATTTTATAATATAAGAGATGCCGTATCAACAAAATGTTATGTATGTATATTTGGACAACTCATAAAATAAATCTTGATAGTGTGTTTGGTTAATAATATAAATCATTTTAAATTTATAAAGTAGAAAATAAATAACTTAATATCTGTCAAAGTATCTACGTCTTAATTTGAGTCAGCTAAGGTTGTATGACTCGTTGAACTGAATTCAAGAAATAACCGAAACGAAAATACGGCGTGACACTGAACGAGCGTCGGAGAAGCGCTCAAGCTCAAGAAGAAATAATATAATAGTTGGACATTTTGGTTTAATAAACTAACTAAGTATTATTGTATTTCCTTTACAAATGAATTGCTTGTTTATGTGTAGGTTATGTCTTACTTTGTCTCTAACTTTATAATTTGCAGAACTTGCAATTTGCACTGAAATAAAAAAAAAAACATAAAAGAAATGGAAAAGATTCCTTTGTTATGTAGTGGTCATTTCTTGCAATTTAACTTAAAGTGGTCAGGTCTCTCGTGTGTCATGATGATATTTTATAACTAAACTTTAAAAACCTATGTAATTTTATTTAAACTAAAAAGTTTTTCTCACTTAGAAAACATGCTAACTTTTCTAATTAAGAAGATAAGAACCAAAATATTTGTAAAAAAAAATACATTTTAAAAAGAATTTTAGGATATTTTTAAAAATATTTTTGCATACCTATCTCGAAATTATAATCGAAATTTGTAAACTATTCAAATGACGTAAGACGTAGATACTATCATCACATTATCGTAGAAAGTTTTAATAATGTTTTATCCGCGACCATTTTGAAAAAAGTAGGTAAATTAAGTATGAACTTTCCAAAAGTGTTTAAAATCAAATTTTATTCAAGTAATTTTGAAAGCACTAATTTCTTTGTAAAATAATTAATTTTGCACCCAAAATTCACTATTTTAAATAAAACTATTTAATAAAGTACACCGCGAACAATAAATGAAATTATAAACAGTAACTTGTTTTATTTTCCTATATGTTTTAAACGTTGCTGGATTTAAGTGAGAATTTCTCAGGTTTCTCCTAACTCCTAAATCGCCCGGAGGAATTTAAAAGATTCGTGTGAAAAACCTGACGATTTTATATTAGAGAAAAACCGAAGTTAATGAAAAGTAATAAAATCTTAATTTTAACAAATTCTACTATTTCTGTAGTGTCATTAGAAAAACTCATGCGAGTCAAATGCGAAAAATTGATGTGAGTCTTCGGTATTTTATATGGATAGAACCTTACGGGTATTTCACGTTCCGACTTATCAAAGTAGAAATTTACAATTTGACACCATGTGGTATACCTGTGAACGTGTCATAAACAATATATTATCGCATTTCTTTCTTAAGAGTAGAATTTGATTCATTATCTTAAGTTAAATGATACTCAACTATATTAATGTATAAATACTATTAAATATCTTTAGTCTAAAAATACTTAAACAACTAACTTGTAAATACTATACATAATATAAACGTTTAAATATTAAACATAATAAATATGTAAATATATATAAATATAATAAATAAATATAATAAATAAATATCTTATAACATACACACACGGTCCTTTCCCGACTAGAAAAAAGGTCAGGCTCAACCAGATCATGTATCTGGACCGGATCAGGATAGAATGAGGCATGCCAGATCCGACAAGCTCTATCAGGACCAGGTCTGGTCCAGACAAGGATAGCCTGATGTGAAATATAATCAAGTATGGTAAGGCATACTGGATCCGCATCCGGTCCGGTCCAGATCAGGATAGCCTGATGTAAAATATAATCACGTATGGTAAGGCATACTGAATCAGGACCCGGTCCGGTCCAGATCAGGATAGCCTGAAAGAAATTAGGCGAACTGAGCCTGAATCGCGCTATTAATGTTTTTAAGCGCACTTAGTATTATATACAGTTATCAGGACAGTCTAGCAGGGAGTCCATTTCTACACAGTGGAGCAGTCGTAAGTAATAGGAAATAGTTAATTAATAGTTAATTATTAGAAGTTAATAAATAAAATTTAATTAATAATAATAATAAATTAATAACAAAAATAAATAAAAATAATTAATATTTAAAGTAAAAAAATAAATAAATAATACATTGGAAAAAATAAACGGAAATAAATATCCTAATTATCCTGATCAGGTCCAGAAAAATCATCTGCGTCACATGCCTTATCTAGTCCTGGTCGGGCATGCCTGGTCCTTCTAAGGAAGGCGAAAAAATTTCTACTCGGGTTGTTACTACTGTAAGCAACTTAATGCTTGTGTTATAGGTAGGTAACACCCGGCTATTAAACCATTTTTTTTATAAATATACATAGAAATAATACGTATACAAATAAATAAAAAGCGGGAGTCGAACTTAAAATCCCGGAGCAAAAAGCAGAAATGACTACAAACTGCGCCAAGGGGCTAGAGTCTTTTATTTACTCTATTTCATTGTCTTCTAACCATAACGTTGAAGGCATCGTTATATATGTCACACACTTCAGACTATCGCAGTCCACTGCTGGACATAGACCTTCCCAAGCACGGGAAGAGATGGGGTGGCTATATTCTTTGATGCCGTAGCCACACAGCAAAAAATATATATGTAACTATATAAAATGCTGTGTGGTTATGGCAGTAAAGAATACAGGCAGGTCTCTTCGCGTGGGTGTCGTAAGTGGCGACTAAGTGATAATACAGTTCCACTATCACCTTGGAATTTAAAAAGGCGACTGTTGGCGGAATAACCATCTAACTGCTGGCTTTCAAATACACAGGCCGAAGTCGGGCAGCAGCGTCTTCGGTGCGACAAAGCCAGCCCTGCGGTCACCAACGCCTGGCCAGCGTGGTAACTATGGGCAAAACACATGAGTTCGTGCCATATTTGGCGCGAACTTGTGGAGGCCTATGTCCAGCAGTGGACTGCAATAGGCTGAAATGATAATGATGATGATGATTTTTATAGGCTATTATGTAATCTATTCTTGTTACCTTTCCAAAGCTCTAAATTTTTAGGCATAAATTGTTTTACAATGCCTTTGTACTTAGGTACCTAATTTTTAGTACAAATTTGAGGCATTTAGGTCGAGTTTTCCTTTCGACTTTATAAATTTTATCAAATTATCTACACGAAAGGACAAAGCGGCGCTGTATTGAAAATGTTTGCATAAAATCTTTCTACTTCAGGTTATCTAAATGTCGACTTATTTGAATAATAAAATGTACGATTGTAAATATTTTATTAGGTATATTTACGTATGCTCACAAAGTAATTGTGCTATTACTACACCTCTACAATACATTTTTAGGCAGCAAAAATATGCATCACTTTGTACAATCCGCTACCACTTTAGAAAACACTTCGTTTTCTTTGATGTACTTCACTACTTCACTTCTTCACAATAAAATAACCAGACACTATGATTTAACTATTATGTATATTTTCCAAGTGTATATACATGAATGGAACACATTTGACTTAAGTTTTAGAAAAAACCAAACATTAGCGTGATTAAAAATACAATTACCGCCATCTATTAGTGACCAATTAAACTAACATATACATTCCGCCCACCATGGACCGAACGGTTCATAAGAAATTAATCCAGACAATTTGACAAAGTCTAATCCATTGTGGGTGAAATTCAAGCAATTATAAATTAACTTATAAACAATGTGTACACAAATTTAACTAATATTCAGTATAAATAATTTAAACTTCTCTAATATAACTCAACTTAAATAAACAAATCTTCAATAAACTCAACAAAGCTAACTTAAATATCAAAAATGCACATTATATCAGTTTCTCAACTTAATTATTAACTGGTAAAATACAAATTTTTGAAATAGGTCTTTTGATGACAATGCCTTTGCATTTCAAACTTACAACACGCGTAACATTATCCTGACCAGTATGTTTGTCAACAATTATTCCATAAAGCCATCTGGCTGGTGGAAGATTTTCTTCTTTAACTAAGGCTACGTCTCCGATTTTTGGCTCAGGAGAGTGACGATTCCAACGATACCGGTGTAGGAAATGAGATAGATACTCATTTGACCACCGTCGCCAAAAGTATTGGGTCATTCGCTGTACCAACTGCCATCTTCGGAGACTAGCTATTGTTGACTTCTCATAATTATCATCTGGAACAAGTAGAAGAGGTTCTCCCACAAGAAAATGTCCGGGTGTAAGTGGAAACGGATCCTGTGCGTCATCACTTAAAGTAGTCAATGGTCTTGAATTAAGACATGCCTCAATTTGGGAAAGAACCGTACTCAACTCCTCAAACGTCAGAGTTGAGTTTCCAATCGCTCTTTTCAGGTGGTGCTTCGTTGATTTAATCCCTGCTTCCCATAATCCACCAAAGTGTGGAGTGTAAGGTGGAATGCGATGCCAAGTAGTGCCGTTACCCGAAAGCCAATTAGCTATCTCCACAGATACACTTGATCTCTCTTTCAAAAGCAACTTTTTAATTTCCTTTTCAGCTCCAACAAAATTAGAACCATTATCGCTCCACAAATCTGAAACGTGACCTCGCCTAGCCACCATACGTTTAAATGCGGCTATAAATCCTTCAGATGTCACATCACTGACAGCTTCAAGATGTATAGCCTTAGTAGCCATACATATAAAGAAGCAAATATAACCTTTAGTAGAGCGATGACCCCTACCCTTTGTGGTTCTTATTGCAATGGGTCCTGCATAATCTACACCGGTCTGACGAAAAGGTCTGTCTGCTGTTACTCGAGATGCAGGTAACTGACCCATAATGGGTTGATTTGATGGAGGGGCATGACGTATACACGTAACGCATTTTCTGACATATAGCTTGACCAAATTCTTAGCATCAACGATCCAGTACTTCGTCCTAATAAAACTAAGCATTAGCTGTGGGCCTCCATGAAGAGTCTTTTCGTGTGCATCTGCGATAATAAGTTGTGCTAAATGCGAGTTACGTGGAATCAAAATTGGATGTTTCATGTCATCGCTTAACTCAGCATTCTGCAAACGTCCTCCAACTCTTAACAAACCATTACTATCTATGAAAGGGTTAAGAGACACAAGTTTACTCTTCTTAGTTACCGATTTAATTTTAATAATACTCTCGATGTCACAAGCAAAGAACTTCTTCTGAAAGTAAATTATACATTTTTCCAATGCCTTGTTTAACTCTAGACTTGTAAGATAACTAGGAAAAACAATTTTACGCGAGGAATGTAACCATTTAAAATAACATCTCAAATAAGCGATCGTTCTAATTAATTTTCGGAGCGTTGAGAATCTTGTAAATAGTTCTTCTTCTTCAATACTATTTACCGTATGACAAAGTCTTTTATCTCTTTCTTCCAGTTTGGTATCTTGGCCTTTTTCTTGTGGACTGTAGTTGATAGTAAATTCACTTAGCCAAGATGGACCATGTTTCCACAAGCTTAAATTTTCATAATCTTTAACACCCCTTGATGCACAATCAGCTGGGTTGTCTTTAGATTTTACGTGTGCCCATTGACTTCGATCTAAAATTGTCAAGATCTCCGAAGTACGATTGGCAACAAATGTTTTCCATTTACTTGGATGACTACTGAGCCACTCAAGTACCACGGAAGAGTCTGTCCAAGCGTGAATTTTTTCTTTAGGAATCTCCAATATCTCCGAAACCTCCAAAATGAGCTTGGCAAGAAGCTGAGCTCCGCAGAGCTCCAAACGAGGGATGGAGACTTGTTTAATTGGAGAAACCTTGGTCTTGGATGTGACAAGATTTACATGCACTTCATTATTCTTATCTATAATGCGAGTATATACAACTGCAGCATAGGCCTGATTTGACGCATCACTGAATCCATGCAGCTCTACTTCTTTATCATCAACATTTGTGTGCATCCATCGAGGAATGCGGAAATTGTTAAGTTTTGCAAGATCTGACCGGTAAGTAAGCCATTCTTGTAACAAATGAGGTGGAAGTTCGTGATCCCAATCTATACCTGATATCCAAAGTTTTTGAATAAAGATTTTAGAAGTAATAATAGTTGGGGCTATCCACCCTAAAGGGTCGAACAAACGCGAGATATCCGAAATTACTTTCCTCTTTGTTACTGGAAATTCTAACTGTGGTAATTGGACACTGTATTCAATTTCGTCTGTGCTACTATTCCAGGTAAGTCCTAACACTTTCTGAATAGCCTCTGATTCCTTTCCTGCCCCTATTTTAATCCTAGACTCCTTCTCTTCTTTTCTCTGTCCTATTTTTTCCATAAACTCCTTACTATTACTTGCCCATTTTTGCAATTGAAATCCTCCCTTACCCAATATGCTACTAATTTCATTTTTTATTTTCAGGCATTCTTCGACCGTTTGGCAACCAGTCATAAGATCGTCCATGTAAAAATCATTTATAATTTTCTCCACAGCAGCAGGATGATTTACACCTTCATCGTAGGCTACTTGCTGCAGAACTCTAACGGCAAGGTAAGGTGCAGACGCAATTCCGAAAGTAACACGTAACATTCTGTAATGTTGTATTGTTCCAGATTCATCGCGCCACAAGATACGCTGGAACTCATCTGCATCCTCCAGGTTTACCTTCACCTGTCGATACATCTTAACGATGTCTGCTACCAAACAAATATGATGTTTGCGCCATCGCATAACGATATGCCTCAAAGTATTTTGAAGAGACGGGCCAAGTAACAGATCATTGTTTAGACTTACACCATTAGTTCCAAAGCAGGATGCATCAAAGACTACTCTAACCTTAGATGTTACCTTATCATTACGTACTACGGCATGGTGTGGCAAATACACCACATCTGATTTATCGCGCTGTTCTTCAGGAACTAACTCCATGTGATTAAGATGTAAGTACTCGTTTATTACTTGTGCATATTGTTCTTTAAATTCTGTATTTTTTGATAATCTTTTTTCTAGTTGATAGTCTCTTAGTTGCAATTTCTCTAAAATTTCCCTTTTTACAGACTGGGTTGACGTCGCGAAAGGGAAGCTTCACAATATATCGTCCGCATTCATCTCTGGTCACTGTATTATAAAAAATCTCCTCACATTTCTGCTCATCTTCAGTGAGCATTTTCTTCTTAATTGGAACATCCTCTAATTCCCAGAACTTTCTCAAAAGATCATTGTCATTGCACTGGGTGTGCATGCTGACAACAATAGTATTTCCTTGGCACGACTCTGAACTTTGACTTTGACCTGAGTGTATTTGACCAGACAAGATCCATCCCAGCTGGGTGTTCTGGGCTACGGGACACCCGGGAGGACCCTTGATAAGACCTTTAACTACAATCTGACCATACACTTCTGCGCCAAGTAACAAGTCTATTTTATTTGGTACGTCAAACTTCGGGTCAGCTAACTTCAAGCTTGTTAGTTCGGGCCACAACTGAACATTTACTTTCTTTGAGGGAAGAAAAGATGTCAGTTTGCTTAGCACATGGGCCTTGACGACCAAAGTGAATTGCGGATTATGAATTGACTTTAGTTTGATTTCAACTACTGACATAGATAGTAAAGACTCATTTCTACATCCGATTCCAGAAATGTGAACCTTGTTGGGAATTTTCTTCAGTCCAAGGGCTTGGACAGCCGACTCCGTGATAAACGAAGCCTGTGAGCCTTGATCCAACAAACATCTATAAATTAGACCAATACTACCCGTTCGAGACTCCACTTCCACAATAGCTGTAGCCAGGAGGACTTGGCTACAACTATTTGAATAACAGGTATCTACTTTAGTTACTCCTTGTGATGTGGTTGCTGAAGAAACTACTACACCTTTATCTTTGGACTCGGCACTCTCCATGCTCTGCACTACATTTGGAGGGTGCAGCAGCGAATGATGCTTCCGTTTACATACTCTACATCTAGTGGTTTTGCGGCATGAGTAAACGGAATGGTTCGGGCTGAAACAGTTAAAACACAAACGACTGGTCTGGATAAAACTATGTCGTGCTTCATAATCAGCCTTAGCAAAATCTTTACAATTTATTAATTTATGATTGGCCTTACAATACTGACAGTTTAAATTAGTATTATTAAAGTTAGCATTATTTAAACTTTCTACTTGAGCGACATTAATAGCCTTTCGTGCGTTACAAGGTTTAGAAATAATATGCTTAGTGTCTAAAAACTCTAATGACCTAAATTTATGTTCTAGAAACTCCCTAAAAGCAGTCAAAGTGGGCAACCCTTCAGTTTCATTTGACTTTAATTCCCATTGCTTTCTGGACTCAGGATCAAGCTTTTGACTGAATATATAAATAACAATGATATCCCAATTACTGACGTCAACACCTATGTTCTGTAGCGCGCTTAAACATTCGTTCATATTATCTAATAACTCCTTAATGGCATTCGACGATTCATATTGCAAATACTTCTGGCTCATGAAACGTCTCAGAATATTATTAGATAAATATTTTTTGTTATCATAACGATTAGTTAACTGAGTCCAGCAAACATTATAATTCTTTTCAGTAATAGGAACATGTCTTAAAAGCTGCTCCGCCTCTCCCGACAAATGACCTTTGAGATAATGTAGTTTCTGAACATTATCTAATTTAATATTATTGTGAATCAATGACGTGAACAGATCTTTAAAACTTGTCCACTCTGAATACTTTCCCGAAAATTTCGGTATGCTAATCTCTGGTAATTTTACAAAACAATTAGATGTATCTTTAATGTTCGATACCATTGAAGTTTCTGTTACAGATTTAACTTTGGTTTTTAATGTATTTAAAACATCTTTTAATTCTGTTTTATAATCAAAGTATAAATTTTCGGTTTGGTCATAAATTGAATTCTTATAATAACTAGAAGTTTCTAACTCATTCTTACCAATCTCTGTAATTATCTGCCGATGTATGTCACAAAACGATTGCCACTGATTCTCTAAAGCTTCTAAACGCGTTTCAACATATGAGACTGAAATACGATCCTTAGGTGATTTCCTAAAGTTGATTTTACCTTTAGAGATAAGTTCTTTATTATTCTCCTGAAGTTTATTAAACGTTTCCATGGCAATCCTTAAATGACACAAATGACATAAATATTTTAAATAGGTTAGTTTTAAATTATTACAAATATTACTAGTAGCAAAACAATACAAATTTTCAATGTTCAATAACTTCACACAATTTTTTCTAAGTCAATATTCTAAACATCGATTCTTCTAAATGTTTGACAATTTGGGATATAAACAATTTTTAGCATAGGTACCCGTCAGTTCACTTTTCTGCAATTATTAGTCTATGTCCATTCACAAATTATGATTTTAATGTTATGATCTTCTTTGACTTAAGATCCACTTCAGCTCGGCAATTATTATCAAGATTAGATAAGTACTTACAGTTTATCGGCACTTCACTCACTAAACTATCTTCTAACTCCTGGGTCTGGTCATTTTATCGTGGGTCGTCTCCGTGACGTCATCAGCTGCTCCTCTCTCACTCCCTCCAATACTGCTGACGCCACTGCCAGTCTTCTTGGCTGAAATCCCTGGCTCAGAACTCCAGGGCTGGCACCATCGATGACAATCCGTCACCACGTCGATGCCGACTCTCACAAAAAACCCTGGCTAGGGCTAATAATCCGGCTCGAAGGACCAAATGTACAATCCGCTACCACTTTAGAAAACACTTCGTTTTCTTTGATGTACTTCACTACTTCACTTCTTCACAATAAAATAACCAGACACTATGATTTAACTATTATGTATATTTTCCAAGTGTATATACATGAATGGAACACATTTGACTTAAGTTTTAGAAAAAACCAAACATTAGCGTGATTAAAAATACAATTACCGCCATCTATTAGTGACCAATTAAACTAACATATACACACTTGTCAATGAATTTGTGCCAACTTGCAAAACAGTCGTGAATGAAAATATTAATATTTTTTAGATTCGTATTTAAATATTTAAAAAACAAGTTCTTTATTATGTTATCTGATAACGATCGGAACCTACTCATAGTAGTTAACATATCTGCCAACCCGCAGTGGAGCAGCGTAGTGGATTAAGCTCCAATCCTTCATGGACAAAGAGGTCTATAGGTATACCCAATAGTGCGATATTACAGGCTGAATACGATGCGATGCAAATGTTTTATAATGTGATTCCAATTAGACATTAAAAATGCGAAGCGACTTTTACTTTTCGTAAATCTAGTAATTTACTTTTAATGCGGCGTAATTGCTTTCGACGTTACTAGAAAAGGATGATTTGGTATTTATATTGTACTTTAATCCATATCGCATTAATTTCGTTTTTAAGCATTTTTTGAAAATAGTTGTAAAACGGAATAATAATGATAATACTCTTTGTTGTACACCATTAAAAGAAACAAAAAAAAAACATGAAATGAAAGATGTACAAAGGCGGTCTTAGCGCTGAAAGAGCGATCTCTTCTAGACAACCTTTGGGTATATAACACGAAATAGAAACTGCAGTTAGGAAGTAAACAAATAATTGGTGTGCGAATTAGAATATTTGAATAAAGTACAAATAGATAATGGAATGTTTAGTTGTTTTACTTATATCTATATACAATTAATAAAATTAGAGTGTTTGTTTGTAATACTAAAATAACCTCTTTTTACTAAATACACTCGTATGTATCGTATATGTGTATGCGTGTATGTATAAGTATCGTATTATTTGTATCTACGTGTGTATAAATTATTATGTATTTATTTATATATTGTATAATTATGTATTTATATTATATTTTTATTATCTATATGTTTAGATTGTACACGCTAATTTTGCGACTGTTTTATAAGTTTCCTGTAGCAGGACTACTGGAAGAGATTCCATCATGGGATAAGTAGTGCCTTTGTACCAGCATTGTTTATAAGAGCTATTTCCTTTTGCTTTCCTAGTGTACATAAATTGTTAAATAAATAAATAAATGCATATGGATTTATACACGGTACATATACCAAAATAACATTTTTTACAATTTTTGTCTGTTTTTCTGTCTGTCTGTTTGTTCCGGCTAATCTCTGAAACCGCTAGACCGATTTTGACGGGGTCTTCACTGGCAGATAGCTGATGTAGTAAAGAGTAACTTAGGCTACTTTTATTTTAGAAATTTATTTGTTTTATATTTCTGCGAACTGAACAACTAACTTCTTTGTCAAATTACACACGGACAAAGTCGCGGGTATAGCTAGTATATAATATAACACTAATGGCTAATGTTATTAAGGCCAAAGTTCATTTATGTATTTTTAAAATTGAAAAACTAAACTTTAATATTTCTAACTCCAAAAAAGCATACAGCTCTTACAAATACGGGTATATTGACTTTGAAATGTGAAATTTCCCATAACGTTGAAATTAAGACCACTTGTTTAATTGTACAAAAACCTAAAAACTTAATAACTCTTTAATATAGCGCATTAGGGTCAGTCGATCACTCAAGACTCGTAATTTTGTCAGTAAAAATTGTATTTGCGCAGTGATTAAACGACTACGAAATCAAACTTTTATAAATGTAGGTTATTAGCTGATAACTCTTATCTTTATAAGATTGTACTACCGGTAAAACACGAGCTAATGTTACAAAAGCTGTTAAAAGCTGCTTTTACTTAAACTTACATAATGGTTGTGTGAGTTTGGATTCCTGACAAAGAGTATCCTAATAAGGACTATGGAGTTCCTAGTATTGCTTTGTTTATATTGCCAATACTAAAAAATGCTTAAAATCTAGATAATATACTTAATGAATACCCATGATAAGAAAGTAATTAATGAAATGAAATTTATAAATAAAAAATTATGGTTTGACGTCACACGATTAAAAAAATCCATTAATCAATATAATATAATCAACGATAATGGGCTCAACTCGTGGTTCAAACGTGATAGACTAATGTCCTGAATGATAGATTTAAATTTTTTGGTTCTGTAATGGTCTACATGTGCATGCATTTGCGTATGGGGGTGTGAGTAACGGTGTGGATATGTGAGTCTGTACACATATTTGTGTGTTTGTTTATGTGTAATCTTAGTAGTGGTTACAATTTGTACAATTTTTTTAATCGCCATTCTAAACAATTTTCAAATATTTTAAATATTAACGCCGTACGATTTACGACGGCTAAGACGCTGGAACTAAATATGATAGCAATAAATTAAAAACATTTCTCTTTATAGAATTACAAAGTCACAATACAAAAATATAAAGCAAGACTACGTTGGCGGAATTTTCTATACACCGCTTCAAAATACAACGGCAGTGAATGATTATGTACATTATTCTTGTTGTTTGCAGATTATTTATTGTGCTTCCTGATTGTAAAAAACTTTTTTCACGTAAATAAATATGAAAAGTTTCAGAAAAAAGAATCCTATTAAAAGAAACGGAAAACTCGTTGTATAAAAATAACTTTACTGTGCATTACAATAGCTAAAGTAAAAAAGGTAAAAAGCTGGTCAATCGAATCGAACGCAATCAAAAGTTTTCAAATGATACTAATGATATGTCTAATAGACAGTCACAGAAAAATTGATCTAGTTTATGCTTATTGAATCAATAAAAAAATATACCTACTTAATAAAAGTAGATACTTTTAACCCCGAATAACTTTTGTTGCACACATAGGATCGATGGGGATTTTTAAAACTTTAGTTAAAATGGTAAACCCCAGCTCTCTACCAATATTATTTTGGTTGTGTGGGAATTTTTGTTATTTAACCACTATTATTATGCCTAATGTGATCGGAATAATATTTCATTGTGCACATTTGAATTAGATTTGGCTGGATTTTTTAAAAGTTACCTGTGTTTTCGTATTTAGGTTTTTACATCATGTATAATCTTTTTTTATGCTGTCTTATATGTATGTTTTACCTGTGGTTCTAAAATAAGGTTTTAGCTTAGGGGTCAAAATCAAAAATCTGAAATCTCAATTGCACTGACCATAAAACTACACGCACAACACAATTTATTCTTGAAAACTACACTTATAATATATGTATAATAATACTGATAGATTTTATCCTCCTATAAAATGCAGAGGGATTGATAAAGGATTTAATTTTTACTATGCCATAAAATTGAAGTGCGGATGTATAGATATCAGTAGAAGCCTTAATTATTATAGGTCAGATTTTTTTTTTATGTAACTTGGTCGGCAAACAAGCGTACGGCTCACCTGATGGTAAGCGATTACCGTAGCTTATAGACACCTGCAACACCACAAGCGCGTTGCCGACCCAATCCCCAATCCCTGGAGCTCTGGTCACCTTACTCACCAACAGGAACACAATACTGCTTGAAAACAGTATTATTTTGCTGTGATCTTCTGTAAGGTTGAGGTACTACCCCAGTCGGGCTGCTCCATATTTTGAGCAGGAAATTCCTGCTGTGCCCTACCTCAGTTAAATTTATAGTTAAACATCCGTTCGTGCCGTTTACAGAACCTTGCTTTCTGTTCCTGGGGTTGTACCAAACTCAGAATTCGATTAGATATCTTTTTATATATAAAATTCTCGTGTCACAATGTTAGTTACAATATTCCTCCGTAACGGCGCGACCGATTTTTATGAAATTTTATGTGCATATCGGGTAAGTCTGAGAATTGGCCAACATCTATTTTTCATACCCCTGAGTTATAAGGGGAGGGGGGTTAAGAGGGTCAATAACACATATAGCAAAACAATGTTTGCGCGGTCAGCTAGTATTAATCAAAAAGTATGTTGTTATGTCAGTCGGTTTTTGCCTATATAAAAAATGTTTTCTGCTTTAAAACAGGTGACTAGTAGGTATGTTCTTAAGATTTACTTATTTTTTAATAAGGTGCAAAGGAAAGGTTGTTGCTGTCTAGACATAATACAAGCATTCTTAAGGGGATTTGATTATAGGCAGCGAGTCATAACAGCAGCTTAATTCTCTGCAACGTGAATAATTATTTCTCAGATGATGGCGTGAGAATTAGAATACTCTGGTACTGCATCCCGTGCCCGTGAGAAATACGCGAGGGTTGTTTGTTGTACTTATTGGGGATAAGTAAACTAGAAAAAGCGAAGCTAGTCAAATAATGTGAATTGCGTGTTCAACTTCGATTAGCTGAGGAAGCAAGTTAAGTAAATGTACCTATTAGAACGAGAACAACACAAATTAGAAAAAGAAAAGTATAATTATTATGAAAATGATATTTATACCGGAAATATTTAAAAAATTAAAGGATTTGTGTGAAAGCGAGTGAAATTGCGAGGCATATTATTAGATAAACCGTATTATTTATTAAAATTAAAAATTTAATGTCAATATGTCTTCTATCAATCTTTTTCCATCTTTATATATTCACTTACCATATTACAATACATATTACAATATTACATTTCCTCTCTTATTCTGAATCTTATTATTCCTTAATCTGAACGTTCCCTCCCTATATGAAGTTACAGCACAGGCAATTTTTGGGAAAACTCTTCCATCTAAAATTCTACAATATCCATCTTTCTGATTAAAAAAAAATTGAACTTAAATTGACCATATTTTTATCATTACAATTATTATAAACATAAGTTCTTTGTGTATACGCTAAACATAAGTTCTTTGTGTATACGCTAGGGCTTTTTCACCGGTTACTGATAAAGCTATCTGACTAAGAGGATTATCCATAAACCTCCACTTGAGGGTTTTTTTGGATTTTTCTCGAAAATGGTAAGTTTTATAACAAAAAAAAACCTCAAAAAAAGTTCCAAAAAAACATTAGAGTCCAATTCCAGGTTTATTTTTTATTTATTTTTTTATAAAGTAAATATTTACTCGTATTTTTAAATTCGTATATAGGTAAAAATATTTTTAATTAAATCTGTATGTTTATATGTAGCGACATCTATCTCGCGACATATAAAACTAGAGTAAACTGACGTATCCTACATCGCGCTATCAAAGTCATCAGAGTGATTGAGTATATATACAAGAACCCGACAACAACCGTTGGGGCAGTAGAGTAGCCCGCCAGACATAACACCAATCTGGTCGGAGGATCCTCCCTTTGCGATGGCGAATGAGGAACTTTACACCCTGTACCTCACGTTCCCAAAGTAATCGTCTTTTAAAAAAATAAATTGATTTTTCTTATTTTGTCATTGTTTTGTTAAAATATATCTAAGTTAAGTAATTTCAATGTAATTAAATAACAGTTAAAAAATATAAAAAAAAAATTGGAAAAAAGCAAGTAATAAGGAATATAACAATGTAATAATAATAATAATAATAAATAGAACATAAGTAATATAATTTATCATTGTATTTGAAAAGAACAGATGTATTAAGCTACCTAGAAAATACAGAGCTCAGAGTTGTAATATAGTCAATCGGGGTAACTTTGACAGATCATTACTATATTTTTTTACCTAACTTTGACAATGCTAAGTATGAGCCACAAGAGTTAACTTGATATGTGCTCTCAGGTTGGTTTTCATACTCTCAAGTTATTTAACGTCTACAAAAATCATTAAATGTATCAAAAAATGGCAATTTTGTTGTGTGATGTGATGTTAGGTGAGATTTTAAAATAGACATATTAAAGGTTCTTCTTCTATATATATATAAGAAGAAGATTTAATTTAAATTGAATATTTTGAACCCTAAAGAAGAAGAAGAAGAATGTGTGTATGTATAACGCCGCGTGGGCGCAACGGTTACAGCCATGGATTGTACCTGTTGCGCTGGCGGTTGCGGGTTCGATCCCCGCACATGACAAACATTTGTATTGGCCATACAGGTGTTTGCCGTGGTCTGGGTGTTTGTGCAGTCCTTGTGGGCCTCCCCACCGTGCCTTAGAGAGCACTTCAAGCCGTCGGTCCCGGTTGTTATTATGTACACCTGATAGGGGTTGGGTCGGCAACGCGCTTGCGATGTTTCTGGTTTTGCTAACATCTATAGGCTACGGTAATCGCTTAGCATCAGGTAATCCAAACGTTTGTTTGCCGATCTAGTTTTATAAAAAAAATGGCAACATTTGCCTAAGTATAACCAAATAATCATTCGTATTAGGTTAAATTATATTTTATTCATATGGTACTACACCCAGAAGTCGGGTCTGTTATTTGGTTAGGAACAAATCAAACAGTGGCATAATAAATTAATTTACCATCATGTTAGGTGAATAATGACGAAGGTAAAAAGCAATATTTTATTCAACAAACCTTTATTCAAGATAAAGTACATTTTGTAGCCGAAATAAGATAATTTCAACATAGACAATATAGTTAGATAGCCTTGTTTAGCTAATGGAGCTCGACCTTCGCCCTAAAATATTACCAATTCACAGAAATTTTTAGGTAGGAGAGACTTAGGAGGGTTGTGACAATGATGATTTTTCCCTACTTATAATAGCGTGATGGCAACAATACTTATTTTTCGCTTTAGAGTTGCACTACTTGACTCGGTAAACACCACCACCACACGAGAAGCGCTTATGTTATTACGACGCCAGCGTGCAAATAAATATAAAAAGTAAGTTTTTCTTTAAAATTTTGATTGAATTTATATCACGTCATATTATTTGTAATTTTTTTATTATTTTTTGCTTAAGCTACATGGCTAATCAAGTCTCAAAGCGTAGCATTGATAGTATACGTTCGCATCTCGTTTAGAAACTATTAATTATTATGCAGATCAAGTCGTCATTTCAAACACCTAGGTCATAAGTTATCTAATAAATTACCTAGTCCGATACATTTTGAGTACAATCTGCAATATCTACGTCTATAGCCCAAAGTCTGAAAAACTGATTCGTCGTATTTTTACACATTGATAACAATGCAACGGTCGTCATCATGTACCGGGGGAGTGTACTGTCTAAAATCAAAGTATTATCAAAATTGATGGGCTCGCATTTACTTGCTATTTAAGAGGGCTTAAATAATTCAAAGTTGATTAGATTAAAATTTACACGTTATATAAAGAAAACAAATAAGAATTAGCCTTATCGTAGGTGTAGGTGAACATGCCTTCATACATATGTACACAGGACTGATTCGACGCTAGATCAGATTATAGCAGCTAGATCAGAGAAGATTAAATTTTATGTCTTTAAAGATGGTGGGTGACCGAGCTCAGCTCGGTATTTTTAGTAAATCGTGAAGGATTAGTAGTAGAAGAGAGAGTTAAAATGATTCACTGCCGGTATGGATGAAGACTTTTTTAACCGACTTCAAAAAAGGAGGAGGTTACTCAATTCGGCCAGAGGAAACTCAATATATATATATTTTTTTAATGTATGCTCGGGGATAACTTCGTCGTTTATGAAAAGATTTTGATAATTCTTTTTTTGTTGGAAAGGAGATATCTCTGGTGCGGTATAATCCTTATCGTAGATGCAGATGAACATGCCTTCGTACACATGGTACACAGGACTGATTCGCCGCTAGATCGTGATCGGATAAAATGTATGTCAGAGATATGTTAAATTTTGTGTCTTTAAAGATAAGTACCTGGGTGATAAACATCGGCAATAATTACATCACATTCGATTAAGTTAAAAATCATCAAAATCGGTACACCCAGTAAAAAGTTATTGCGGATTTTTGAGAGTTTCCCTCGATTTCTCTGGGATCCCATCATCAGATCCTGGTTTCCTTATCATGGTACCAAACTAGGAATATCCCCTTTCTAACAAAAAAAGAATTATCCAAACTCTTTTTTTGTTAGAATTAACATAACTCGAAAAGTAGTTGTTAGATCTCAAATAAATTTAAATGGGACCAAATGACACACACCACCTTTAGATCAAAAGAAAATTTGTCGATATATGTACAGTAATACTATAAGTATATACAGTATAACTATAATGTACTAGATACAATAAATAACCATTATTCGCTCATTTCAAAACTACACTTAATAAAAAATATTCTTAAACTCCTCTACAGAAATAGTAAATTTGCTGTTGTTGTAAAAAATAATGTTAAAGGGGCTCCACATCAATTTCAAAGTTCATCAAACAGAAGTTTGTCATGCTGTCATAGCTTGTGTCCTAATTTTGAACTAATCCGAATAATATTACAGCCGACTCAATATACTCAAATAGTCTTAAGCAAAACTTTATCTAAACTAACGAGGTTCATCTTATTATATATAAATACTAGCTGTGCCCGCGACTTCGTCCACGTGGAATAGTGACTTTGGACAGCATTTTTTCGATATATCTTCTGGTTTATTTTGGATATCGGAATAGCTCTAATATTTTATCTCTTGTAGCAAACTTATAAAATATTCACATTAATCTTACATATTTCAACATACAAACTTTCATCCTCTATTCCCTATCGTTATTTTACACCCTTGAGGATAAAACTTTTACATAATTTCAATGTCATAATTTATTTATATCGAATCAGCCTAAAAAATGTTTCAATCCTCTCGTTCAATCCGCTCTAAAAATGTTGATAGTTCCATACAACTTTTCATCCCCACCTTTCAACCCCTTATACCCACCCCTTTTTTGGCATTAAAAAGTAGCCTATGTCCTTTCTCAGCTCTAGACTATCTGTGTACCAAATTTCATTATTTGGACACCTCCTTACCATCTACAGAACATACATTTTTAATTAACCCATAGGACTTTCATACAAACTTCCAACCCCGTTCCAAATCCGTTCTTAGTGGATGACTACGCCCTATAAAGAACCTACCTGCCAAATTTCAAGTTTGTAGCTGTTGTAGTTTCGGGGATTTCGTGATGAGTGAGTCAACCTACCATCCCCCGTTTTAACCCCAAAAGGGAGTTGATTTCTAAAGATACATTATTTGGACACCTTGTCACCATCTATAGAGCTTACATTTTAAATTTCAAGTCTCTTACTTCAAAAACATAGGACTTTCATACAAACTTTCAACCCCCGTTTTACCCCCTTAGGGGTCGAGTTTCATAAAATCCGTTCTTAGCGGATGCCTACGTCTTATAAGGAGCTTACCTGCCAAATTTCAAGTTTCTAGGTGTTATAGTTTTGGAGATTTCGTGATGAGTGACCTTTCGCTTTTATATATATTATAGATTACGCGTCACATTGTTTGTCCGCAATGGACTCCTAAACTACTTAACCGATCTTAATCTTTGCACACCGTTTTAGTTTGATCCAACTTGAAAGATAGGCTATATTTTATTTTGATATAATATGTAATTACTATATTTAAGAAAAAAAAACAACGCGGTATGAAGATTGCCAGGTCAGCTAGTATAACATAATTCAAAATGAAATAGATCACAACAACTCTGATTTTTCGAAAAATAATTCGAAACTTTATCATTATCATACATAATCCCTTTATCGTCGTAATTGTTGCGGATTTTTCATATTATTTAAAAGATATGAAAATCATATAAATATCATGTTCAAAGAAATTGTCGCTGACTTTGTTCCAAACAACTTGCCTTTGTACGGCATTGTATAGTTTTTGGTCGTCGAATCGGATCACTGTAAAAAATGTTCCGAATAATCCTTGCGATCACAATAGCCACCTTGTGTGTAAGCGCTATCCCAAAGAATCTTCCCCATCCACAAGAATTCGCCTTTACATTAGGCGAGGAGGAGTTTGAAGACTATCTTGATAAGTGGCTTGAAATCGAAGAACAAAATTGGATTAATTCAACATTAGCGGCCGAAACACGCAACAGCAGTAAATAACTGTTTATATATTTTTTTCTTATTAGTCAATCGAGATCTTGTTTCGTCGAGATAGTTTGTTTCGTAGTGTTGAACCTAATTCTTTGTTTTTAGGATGCACTTTCAGAGTTAACGGTGATTTTAGACGGCCTCATCCAGTCTTCATTCACAGATCAAGAAACACTTTCCTGGCACCTACCGGTAACAGTGGGCAAGTCCGTCTCAACGGTAATGAAGAAATCATTGTATCGTGTCCAGGATCGAATAGGTCAATTCGTCATCCCAATATAATTTCAACCGTTCACACTGCTGTGAGTAATTATTATAACTTTAACTTTTAACTGAGTACTTGATTGCATCCTGGTTCGGGTAACGGACTTCAAAAAAAGAGCAGGTTCAAAGAGCAGAGCAATTCGACTATTTATATATACTGTATTGTATTTATATGTACTGTATTTGTATATGTGTTACCTCATAACTTTTTACTAAGTGGATTGATTTCGACAATTCTTTCGTCATGTGCCATTTTGATTTAATCGTGATCTGATATTTGTTTTTTGAGTTATCTCTAATAGTTTGTACTAACTTGACTAGTTTTCATCGACGACGACGACGTTATATTGTATATACCTTACCTTTTTACAGGTTATACCGTATATTTTGAGGATTCTCATTTTAATCAAAACATATAGTCATGTAATTTTATTTTATTTTATCGAGATTTACGTTGGAGGAATACGTTGTACTTGTCATCCAGATGTCATAAAGATGTAATCGAAGTCAGTTTTTTTTTTCGTTGGCGTGCAATCACAAAAGTTTTTTGTTGATTCTTCTCAGTAAAATATATATATTCTTAATCAATAATAGCCTCACCTCCATCGTCATTGACCTTAGCCCGTCTATTTCATACGATTTAGACAATGTCAGATAGACACTGTGTCGCCTAGGACACTCTTCAGGTAAACGCAGAGTTGCCTAAGCTCTGCGCCACCCTCTCGACCTCACTAGCTAAGCCCACAGGAACGACGAGTCGATATGGAGTGAAGCCAGTTCGGCTGCAGGACTCTCACATTAATAAAAATTATGCATACTATGCCAAATGATGATCATTTGATTGGTTTTTGTTTTCTGTTGATTTTAATTAATCATAAAAATTACATTTTGCGGACAGAATGCGAGATGCGTTAACAACGCAGTGATATCAGGTGCGGGCTGGTTGAATGGAAACAGAAATTTTAGAGATCTGACTTGTAGTTCTCATCCTTACTATATAGCCGAACGAACAAACCAAAGATGTTTCAATAATAACATTGTTATTCGGTACGTATATAGTATTTAATTATAATTTATAGTATTTAATTCTTTATATGTTCTTTTTGTTGTAAAATATATAGTTACTTTTAAAATTTTGCGTACAGAGTTGGATTTAACATAAACAATGTTTTTCACACTATATACCGGTCGTGCTATAACCAAAACCGAATGGAAGTTTTGTACGTTTGGCATGATCAAAACCCTACTAATGCTGTTCATCAAACAGGCGTCCCGAGACCAAGCTGGCTAGGTAAATTAATGAATCTTTAATAATATCGTTTATATTTTTTGATAAGGAAATTGGTACATTTTGTTTCATATTTTAGCTGGCAATTTTTTCCCTGGTGTAAACATAAATACCGCATACACACAAAATAGCCAAAGAACCGTCATCGGAAATCTAGTAGGAAGCAATATAGTTGGCCGATACATTACTAACACTCAATTTCTTACCCGCGGTCACCTTACCGCCAAGAGCGACCACGTCTTTGAACCAAATCAAAGGTCTACCTTTTTCTTCATTAACGCAGCCCCGCAATGGCAACCATTTAACGCTGGTAACTGGAACAATCTTGAACAGGTATCATTAAATTTAATTATTAATTTATTTAAGTCTGCTGAATTCTGTTGATATGTTGTAATTTTTTTTTGAAGTTACTTCTTTTGGCGCGTTAGGAAAAAATAATGAGTGTAAATTAATACGATGTGCACGGATACCGTCACAACAAACCGACGCTGAAGTTAGCTTGTCAACGAAGAAAAAGATAGCAACGTAAAGTCAGCTAGACAATGAAGTATAACTTCTAACGTGCATACATAAATACACACACATTTTTTTTTCATTTCAATAGAATCTTCGTAGAAGAATTGCCGCAGCTGGATACAACGCTGTATTATATACAGGTACTTTTGGTGTTACCCAACTCCGGAATTCCAACAATCGTTTAGTAGACATTTATTTGGCATCCAACAATAGAGTACCCGTACCTCAATATTTTTACAAGGTAAGTGATTAATGTGCATATTATATTTTTGTGAACATTACCTATGCAATATTAATTTAGAACTTTTATTTTCGCTTAAATAATGCAACATGAACATTGTTTAGGTGGCTTATGATGCATCTAGGCGTCGTGGCACTGCCTTTATAAGCATAAATAACCCCTACTATACTCTGGCTGAGGCTCGCAGGTTACAGTTCTGCACGGACAGATGTCGTAACAACAATGCCTTCAACTGGATTAATTGGCAGCCCGACCGCGTGGACATCGGCTACAGTTTCTGCTGCACAATTGCTGACTTTAGACGTCGCATTGGTCACATTCCGAATTTCGATGCTTCTGGTGGTCTTCTTTCTTAAAAACAATAAAATAGAAATAACAGTGTAATCATGTATTTCAATTTAAATAAAGACTAAACTTGGCGGGGAAGTAGTTTATATATTTTATTTATAGTAATAGTTAATAAACGTCTACTAAGAACTAATTTTGTGACAGGGCCGTATGGAGAAGGTCCAAGGACTTTCGAAAGATTTAGTAAAATTTCTTAATTTTTAGCGCTACAAACTTGCAATTGGACACAGGGGTAGTTTATAGTTAGCAGACGTCTCTTATGAACAGATTTTGTGATAGGACCAGATTAAGGCGCTCTTAGAGGTCACGCAATTTGTATGAAAGACATCAATTGTTTGTGCTATGAACTATAAAATTTAACATAGAAGTTAATATAATAATTGTTCGTAGATGTTCATCAAGAACGGATTTTGCGATAGGCTCGCAATAAAGAAGTCTAAGGACTCCACTATAAATAGCCTTGGAAAATTAAACCTCTAAGGTTTAGTAGGGATTGAAAGTTTGCCTAATGCCGTCATTTTTAGAAATTAGAAGCACGATATTTATTTTTGGTCTACGGATTAAAAATTAATTTAGCATATGTGAACAATTTAGTTTTAATGGGATGAAATAAGGCATGAAAGCAAAATTTAATGTTCGTCATTTTTGAAGCTGGAAACATCTAATTTTAATTCTTATTACTGATTAAATGAGAAAACATGTGTTTCAGCTGTTGCGGAAATTCTAAAGGGATAAAATTTATATGGAAGTTCATCATTTCCGGAATTAGAAGCTTGAAACTTTGTCCTAAGGCTTAAGCTTTGATTAAAAATACAAAAATATGTATTTCAGCATTTTTAAAATTAAGAGAAAATCACTTCCATCAATATCAATGATAATTTGTAGGAAAGTGCGTCTTATTTTTGCATAAAACTTAATTTCTTGACTTCTTCTGAAATTATAAATATTATTTTAACCTTTATTATCATTTAAATATAATTAAACTGTATACCCGGTTAACTATTGATTAGAAATAAATAAATAAACTAATACTCAAGTCTTAAATAATTTTTAGGATTTAAAATATTTTAAATGTTTTCCGATCATAACAGAAGTGAACATGGGGAAAGTGGCCTATGCCCAATAATGGGATATTACAGGCTGAAGCGATTGCATATAACAGAAATAAGTAATACAAATAAATAAAATTGGAGTGTCTGTTTGTAATAATAAAATAACCGCTTTTTACTAGATGCATATAAACATTTATATATACATATTAACAAGGTACATATACCAAAATAGCAGTTTTTACAATTTTTATCTGACTGTATATCTGTCTGTCTGTTTTTTCCGGCTAATCTCTAATACTGCTGGACCGATTTTGACGGGACTTTCGCTGGCAGATAGCTGATGTGATAAGGAGTAATTTAGGCTACTTTTATTTTAGATATGTTTTTAATTACAAAGAGTTTATATTAGGGTAGAAGATCGAACAATCAATCATAATTAATTACTTTAAAATAAAATTATAATAAAATTTAAGTTACTAAGAGAATAATTCAATTCAGAGTAAAAAAAAACGTGGGGTCCGTTTTTTTTTTATAAGAATTTTCTAAAAAAGAAAACCCAGGAAAGTGCTTTCTAAATAGGTTAACCTCAACAGAAATTACAAATTTACTAATATTTAAACATTAATTTTAAAAGGACTCCAAAACTATTTGAAAATTCATTCGGATGTATGTCATTTTTATTTTATAATTTTTATGCCTTAATTTGTGCTTTTTTTCCAACTCGCCTGCCCAGCGTGGTGACTATGGGCAACACATATGAGTTCACACCATTTTTGGTGCGAACTTGTGGAGGCCTATGTCCAGCAGTGGACTACGATAGGCCGAAGTGGTGGTGAGGTGGATATCTTAAATTTAAACTACTCCGTATTAACTCTCCCGTACGTATACTTCACCATACAACTTGCGATGATTTAGCTTGATTTTTATAGAATCTTCGTAGAATTGCCGCAGCTAGATACAACGCTGTGGTATATGTAGGTACTTTTGGTGTTACCCAACTCCGAAATTCGAATAAGTGTTTACAGTGTTAAATGTTTTGCAATTTTTACCGTTATTCTGAGTATAAAGGTACGCTACTCAGAATACCAAAATCTCCATGATGCTATATTCTAACGCCGGACATCGCACGGCAAGTATTTATAGGATAACATTTGTAATTTTTTACAAAATGCATGCTTATATAGTTACAAATATACATATTTTATCTAGTGTTACGGAATAAAAACTTAATCTAATTTTATAATAACTAAACATCATATCCGACTTGGTAGCAATAGTTCAAATTAGGTACTTTGTATTATATTTTTAAGGCATATTGTTAGGCAAAAACGGCGAATAAGTTTACAAGCTAAATAAACATATATCTTACAAGAAATAATCTGTACCAAAACTAGGGCTATTGTTATAAGTTGATTATGAAATATGTTATCAAATGTAAAATTTTATCTTAATCGATTTAGCCGTTTATAATAAAATTTATCACTTATATTAAAAGGATTATAGTAAAAGATACATTATATAGATAAATTAAATACGTGTAGGTATTGTATGGCGGAAACAGCTCCGACACCGTCCGCTGGAGGAGATGCGGCGGCATCGTTTCGTCACGGGGGCGCCCTGCGCGCGAAGCTTGCTTCGCGCTGCGCGATAGAGATCATCATTACAGCCTATACAGTCCACTGCTGGACATAGGCCTCCACAAGTTTACGCCAAAAGTAACGTGAACTCATGTGTTTTGCCCATAGTCACCACGCTGGGCAGGCGGGTTGGTGACCGCAGGGCTGGCTTTGTCGCACCGAAGACGCTGCTGCCCGTCTTCGGCCTGTGTATTTCAAAGCCAGCAGTTGGATGGTTATCCCGCCATCGATCGGCTTCTTAAGTTCCAAGGTGGTTGTGGAACCTTGTTATCCCTTAGTCGCCTCTTACGACACCCACGGGAAGAGAGGGGGTGGCTAAATTCTTTAGTGCCGTAGCCACACAGCACAGCGATAGAGATAGCCCCCATAGATCTTGGTTGAAACCCGCCAGCAGCTCTTCCCAGGCGGCTTCCTTCCCCCGGCTGATGGCGAGCTGCAGGGCCTCCTTAGCCGTGCGGTAGGCATCCCGCAGCTCCGCTTCCAGAGCCGGATCGGTGGGGTTTTTTTTTTACTAAATTGACATGAATATTTTGAGTAGATTTTAAGTAATATTGACACCTCACCAGGTGTGCCGACGACTCTAGACCTTAAACTGTAAACTACTACAATGACAATATTTTTATAAATTACTAGCCGACCCATGCTCACTTCGTTGGGCGTTAATTATTATTTTTGTGATGCAAATATACAGTAAATATTTTTCATCTAACTCGCATTTCTCCGATTTGATTTACATATAGTATTATTTTTAACCGACTTCCAAAAAAGGAGGAGGTTCTCAATTCGACTGTATTTTTTTTATGTATGTTACATCAGAACTTTTGACCGGGTGGACCGATTTCGACATTTTTTTTTAATCGAAAGGTGGTATGTGTCAATTGGTCCCATTTAAATTTATTTGAGATCTAACAACTACTTTTCGAGTTATATCCTATAATGCGTTTTTACTTGACGCTTTTTTCGTCGACCTACGTTGTATTATACCGCATAACTTTTTACTGGATGTACCGATTTTGATAATTCTTTTTTTGTTAGAAAGGGGATATCCCTAGTTTAGTACCATGATAGGGAAACCAGGATCTGATGATGGGATCCCAGAGAAATCGAGGGAAACTCTCGAAAATCCGCATTACTTTTTACTGGGTGTACCGATTTTGATAATTTTTAATTTAATCGAAAGCTGATGTTTATCATGTGGTTACATATAAATTTTATCGAGATCTGATAACTAGTTTTTGAATAATCTTTGATAACGCGTAGTTAATTGACTATTTTTTCGTCGATTTACGTTGTATTACTTACTCGTCGATGTAACTGAAATCGGTTTTTTTTTCGCGAGTAAAGACAATTATCACTGAATTTTTTGTTCAATAATATTAAAACATAGCCTATATCACTCCTGAATAGTGTAGCTTTCTGTTATTGAAAGAATTTTCATGATCGGGTCAATATTTGCGAAGATTACCCCCTACAAACAAACAAAGTTAGAAACTTTACCTCTTTACAATATTATAGTATATATATTATAATTATACTCAATCTCTAGTAGGTATTTATTTATGTATGTATTTTATGTAGGTATGTATCTATTTTATGTATGTATGTACATGTTCATGTTAGTGTGTATGTAGTCAAGTATACATGTATTTTATATTATTAATTCTGAATAAGTTTACAGATTTATAATCATTATTATTAATCACTCTTGCACTTCTGTGCGATGCGATTCTGTGTTCCGTTAGTCGTCAAATAACAAAAATTCCCACACAGCCAAATATTGGTAGAGAGCTGGGTTTTAACCATTACAAATAATGTTTTAAAAATCTCCATCGATCCTATGTGTGCTACAAAAGTTATTCGGGGTCAAAGGTCAAAATTGGAGGTTTTTTTGGATTTTTCTTGAAAATCATGTTTTATAAAAAAAAAACTCAAACCAAAGTTCCAAAAAAACATTAGATTCTAATTCCGGGTTATTTTTTTTTTATTTTTTTTTTTATAAAGTAAATATTTACTTGTATGTTTTAAATTTGTTTATAGGTAAAAATGTGTTTAATTAAATCTGTATGTTTATATGTAGCGACATCTATCTCGCGACATCTATCTCGCGACATATAAAACTAGAGTAAACTGACTATCATCGCGCTATCAAAGTCATCAGAGTGATTGAGTATATATACAAGAACCCGACAACAACCGTTGGGGCAGTAGAGTAGCCCGCCAGACATAACACCAGTCTGGTCGGAGGATCCTCCCTTTGCGATGGTGAATGAGGAACTTTACACTACTACTACTTAAAAAAAATTATGGGTTATCTGGAAGAAATGGCTAATTAGTCATAAGTCTGCCCATTGTACTTCACTGTCTGTAACTATCTTTATGCTTTGTTTGTGGTGCACATTAAAGTATAAAATAAAAATAAATAAATAAATTAACTTTTCTTATTTTGTAATTGTCTTGTTAAAATATGTCTAATTAAGTAATTTTAATGTAATTAAATAACAGCTAAAGAAATATAAAAAATAAAAAATTGGAAAAAGCAAGTAATAAGGAATATAACAATGTAATAATAATAATAAATAGAACATAAATAATATAATTTATCATTGTATTTGAAAAGAATAGATGTATTAAGCTACCCAGAAAATGCAGAGCTAAGAGTTGTAATACAGTCAATCGGGGTAACTTTGGCAGACTAAATTTTTTTACCTAACTTTGACAATGTTAAGTATGAGACACAAGAGTTAACTTGATATGTGCTCTCAGTTGGTTTTCATACTCTCAAGTTATTTAACGTCTATAAAAATCATTAAAAGTCAAGTGTGTCAAAGTTACAACCCCTTTATGGGTAACTTTGACACAGATGAAATTTTAAAATAGACGTATCAAAGGTTCTTCTTCTTCTTCTTTAGGGTTAATGGCTTTCAATAGTGCCAAATGAGTACAGATGATTTCGCCAATGTCACGTAGAAAATATTAAACGGTGTATTATATTTTTACATATCTTAATAGTAGCAAAACTGTAGAGTTATCAAAAAAGTTTACCACTGAAAAAAATACAAAAATTGCGCGCCGAACTTTTAGCAGTTTTTGACATAAACTTCATTTAAAAGCTTCTTTTTGTTCATTTAAGCAATTTGTTAAGTAAACAAATTTTGTAAATATAATGTTACGCACTAAATGTGGTCAACGTAAAAAATAAACAAAAAAATTTGCGATTTGACTGTCAAAGATACCTGGTTAATCAAAGTTACCTTGAGTGACCGTAATAGTTCTATTATAACAATGGCACGAACATCAAAAATAGAAAGCCATAGATTCTTGCTTACAACAGACACTTGTACTAGACAAATGCATACAAGTATGTATTGAAGGTGATACACTAGTCTTGTCGAATTTTTAGGTAGGAGAGACTTAGAAGGGTTGTGACAATGATGATTTTTCCCTACTTATAATAGCGTGACGGCAACAATACTTATTTGTCGCTTTGGAGTTCCACTACTTGACTCGGTAATCGCCACCACCACACGAGAAGCGGTTATGTAATTACGACGTCAGAGTGCAAATAAATATAAAAAGTAAGTTTTTCTTTAAAATTTTGATTAAATTTATATCACGTCATATCATTTGTTATTTTTTGCTTAAGCTACATGGCTAATCAAGTCTCAAAGCGTAGCATTGATAGTATACGTTCGCATCTCGTTTAGAAACTTCATTCATTCACCATTCTTCATTTCAAACACCTAGGTCATAAGTTATCTAATAAATTACATAGTCCGATACATCTTGAGTGCAATCTGCAATAAAAGTTTGTTTCTAAAAAAGGCATTTTCGATTATAAAAAATGGTCTAGTGGTGTATGTCTGTGCTGGGAATGGCTAATTTTCAGAATACAAAATCATTATAAACGAAAGAATAATAAAATGAACTGCTAAGAGGTAAATCAGCTCCGAATAACAATGCCATTAAAGCTGTTGTATCTACGTCTATAGCCCAAAGTCTTCCTCATACCATTGTCTCATATACGTTCTCGAAAAATTAGTAAGGTCATTGACAAAAGCTCTGCCAAAAAAAAATAGTCAATCGAACAGACGCAATTCAAATCAGCTGTGTTAACTGACATATCTTTAGTAGGTGCCATGTAACAATAATTAGTAAAAAAATGTACAAAAGGCGGCATTATTGCTTAAAAAGTAGCTTTTAAAGTAGTCTTTGTTAGTGGTGAAATTTTTAACTATTGAAACCATTATACTTTAATTCATTTTAATTATTTTTTTTGAAAGGAAAGGAATTGCGTGTCATCAAATCACATCATTCATAGCTGTAGAATGTTTTTTAAGCTAAATTTTGTCCCTTAAAGTAAAAACACTCCCGTCTTCCCTACTACATAGGTATGTTTACGTAATAAAATTTTGAGTCTACATCTTTACATATCTATTGACATACACATAATGATGTACTTCATCAATGAATGTCCAACTGAGGGATTTGTCGGCTATTCGGACAACTGAGCTGAGATACTAATAGCATGAGACTCAATAAATTATAATCACAGCTTATATCGACGTATATACTTTTTGATAAAAGCATTAGATATTGGTTTGATTTAAATAGCATTTGATACTATATAATTATTATTAAAGCGAAAACTGATTCGTCGTATTTTTACACATTGATAACAATGCAACGGTCGTCATCATGTACCGGGGGAGTGTACTGTCTAAAATCAAAGTATTATCAAAATTGATGGGCTCGCATTTACTTGCTATTTAAGAGGGCTTAAATAATTCAAAGTTGATTAGATTAAAATTTACACGTTATATAAAGAAAACAAATAAGAATTAGCCTTATCGTAGGTGTAGGTGAACATGCCTTCATACATATGAACACAGGACTGATTCGACGCTAGATCGTGATCGGATAAAATGTATGTCAGAGATATGTTAAATTTTATGTCTTTAAAGATAGCTTTTATCGAAGTATGCATCATCATGCTCGTTAAAGTGTTTTTAAAATAGAAATTGTTACTGTGTTAGTTTTGTTACAAAATATATCCAATAACATATTATATAAAATATAACATATAATATAAAATAATATATATATATTCGTTTCTATAATATATATATATATATATATATATATATATATATATATATATATATATCTATAATATATATAAAAGCGAAAGGTCACTCACTCATCACGAAATCTCCGAAACTATAACACCTACAAACTTGAAATTTGGCAGGTAGGTTTCTTATAAGACGTAGGCATCCGCTAAGAACGGATTTTACGAAACTCGACCCCTAAGGGGGTAAAACGGGGGTTGGAAGTTTGTATGAAAGTCCTATGTTTTTGAAGTAAGAGACTTGAAATTTAAAATGTAAGCTCTATAGATGGTGATAAGGTGTCGAAATAATGTATCTTTAGAAATTAACTCCCTTTTGGGGTTAAAACGGGGGATGGTAGGCTGACTCACTCATCGCGAAATCTCCGAAACTATAACACCTACAAACTTGAAATTTGGCAGATAGGCTCCTTTTAAAGCGTAAACATTCGCTAAGAATGGGTTTTACGAAATTCGACCCCTAAGGGGGTAAAAAAGGGGTTGGAAGTTTGTTTTTTTTTTTTTTTTTTTTTAAATATATAGACTAGCGCTTGACTGCGATCTCACCTGAAGTCAAGTGAAGATGCAGCCTAAGGTGGTGCGCGCTTGCCTAGAAGATGCCTATTCACTCTTGATTTAAAGATACCCAAGTTATAGTTCGTTGGAAAAACGGAAGCCGGAAGGGCATTCCAAATTTTTGCGGTGCGTGTTAGGAACGAGGAAGCAAATCGTTTAGTGCGAGATCGTGGGATTTCAACCACATAGCGGTGCAGATTCATGCGATGCCTTGCGGTTCGGTGGTAGAAAGGTGATGTTAGTTTGTATGAAAGTCCTATGTTTTTGAAGTAAGAGACTTCAAATTTAAAATGTACGCTCTTTAGATAGTGAGAAGGTGTCCAAATAATGTATCTTTAGAAGTCAACTTCTTTTTGGGGTTAAAACGGGGAATGGTAGGTTGACTCCCTCATTACGAAATCTCCGAAACTATAACAACTAAAAACTTGAAATTTGGCAGGTAGGTTCCTTATAGGGCGTAAACATTTGCTAAGAACTGAATTTATGAAAACCGACTCCTAAGGGGATAAAACGGGGGTCGGAAGTTTGTATGAAAGTTTTATGTTTTTGAAGTAAGAGACTTGAAATTTAAAATATATGCTCTATAGATGGTGAGGAGGTGTCCAAATAATGCATCGTAATCTATATATATAAAAGAGAAAGGTCACTGACTCACTCATCACGAGAACTCAAAAACCGCTGGATGGTCTATCCACCCAGGTTGGACAAAGATAAAGTTTGGCAGGGATGTAGATTATAGTTAGCAGACGTCCGCTAAGAACGGATTTTACGATATTCCATCGCTAAGGGGGTTTAATTGGGGTTGATAGTTTGTATGAAACATATACAGCCTGAAAATAAAACGAAAAAGGTGGTGTATAGAGAGGTTTTATAAAAATAACTATTAAATTATACTAAATTGTGTCTTTTAAAAAGTTACTCAGTTTGATAAGCATTTCAAGTGACTGAAATAAAAAAATAATTTTCGTTTTTAAACATCTTAATAGTAATACATATCTTCATAACCACGAGGACGTAGTCGCGGGCAACAGTAAGTGTATTATAAACAAAGTCCCCAAAAGTGTATGTCATCGATTCGCTCAAAATTTACTGAACGGATTTTCATGCGGTTTCACCATTGTAGAGGGCTCCACCATTGGCAAGAGGAAGGTTTAAGGAACGGCTAAGCCGATTTTGATGAGAGTTTCACTGGAAGTTTGCCGGCAAAACTTTGTGACACACTAATTTCAACGCGGGCGAAGCCGCGGGCACAGCTAGTATATATATATATATGTATATATATGAAATATAAATATAGCACATTGTAATAGAAAAATACCGTTAGTGTCAGACCACGTCTTAGCTTTACTAGTCAGACATAGGACTGTCGATGAGTCTTATGTAATAAATCGCCTGTAGGATAGACATAATACATAGTGTTAACAAAAAGCATGGGCGTGTGGTGCACAATTTAGTGCCTGTGGATGATAATTTAAATAAAAAAGTATACAAAATATAGTCTCTTATTTCATTTGATTACCCAGAAGTTGCATAAATTTATGTCTATAAAAATGAATGTTTGTCTGTATGTCCTTTATAGAATCGTAAACTATGCATTTGATTATGTCATGATCTTCAGCAAAGTGTTGTGCATAAGCCCACAAAGGTTTCTGAGTTGGTACGACCAAAAATATAAATAAATAACCATATATATATAAATAACCATTATTCGCTTTTTTTTCAAAACTATACTTAATAAACTGTAGGTTTTTTTCTTAACTATATTATTGTAAAATTCCTCTACAGAAATAGTAAATTTGCTGCTATTGTAAAAAATAATGTTAAACGGGCTCAAAAACAATTTCAAAGTTCATCAAACAGAAGTTTGTCATGCTGTCATAGTTTATGTTCTAATTTTGAACTAATCCGAATTATATTACAGCCGATTCAATATACTCAAATAGTCTTAAGCGAAACTTTATCTAAACCAACGAGGTTCATCTTTACGCGTCACATTGTTTGTCTGCGATTGACTCCTAACCGATTTTAATCTTTGCACACTGTTTTAGTTTGATCCAACTTGAAAGATAGGCTATATTTTATTTTGATATAGTATGTAATTACTAAAGTTAAAAAAAAAAAACCAGGCGGTATAAAGATCGCCAGGTCAGCTAGTACTCGTATAATATAATTCAACATGATATAGATCACAATAACTTTGATTTTTCGAATCATAATTCGAAACTTTATCATTATCTACTGCTACGATTTTTTACTTTTAAAATAATCCCTTTATCGTCGTAATTGTTGCGGATTTTTCATATTATTTAAAAGATATGAAAATCATATAAATATCATGTTCAAAGGAATTGTCGCTGACTTTGTTCCAAACAACTTGCCTTTGCACGGCATTGTATAGTTTTTGGTCGTCGTATCGGATCATTGTAAAAAATGTTCCGATTAATCCTTGCGATCACAATAGCCACCTTGTGTGTAAGCGCTATCCCAAAGAATCTTCCCCATCCACAAGAATTCGCCTTTACATTAGGCGAGGAGGAGTTTGAAGACTATCTTGATAAGTGGCTTGAAATCGAAGAACAAAATTGGATTAATTCAACATTAGCGGCCGAAACGCGCAACAGCGGTAAATAACCGTTTATATATATATTTTTTTTATTAGTCAATCCAGATCGTTTGTTTCGTAGTGTTGAACCTAATTCTTTGTTTTTAGGGTGCACTTTCAGAGTTAACGGTGACTTTGGACAGCCTCATCCAGTCTTCATTCATAGATCAAGAAACACTTTCCTGGCACCTACTGGTAACAGTGGGCAAGTTCGTCTCAACGGTAATGAAGAAATCGTTGTATCATGTCCAGGATCGAATAGGTCAATTCGTCATCCCAATATAATTTCAACCGTTCACACTGCTGTGAGTAATTATTTTTATAACTTTAACTTTTTACTGGTTGTACTGTTTTTGAGGATTCTTATTTTAAACAAAACATATAATCATGTAATTTTATTTTATTTAATCGAGGTTTACGTTGGAGAAATACGATGTATTACTTGTTGATGTAATTTAAGTCAATTTTTGTTTCGTTGACGTACAAACACAAGAATGAATAGTACCTGTTAAGTTTCTTGTTGATTCTTCTCAGCAAAATATATATTCCGAATCAGTAGTAGCCTCACATTAACTATAATTGAATTAATAAAAAATGATGCATACTATGTCAATTGATGCTCATTTGGTTAATTTTTGTTTTCTGTTGATTTTAATTAATCACAAAAATTACATTTTGTGGACAGAATGCGAGATGCGTTAACAGTGCAGTGATATCAGGTGCGGGCTGGTTGAATGGAAACAGAAATTTTAAAGATCTGACTTGTAGTTCTCATCCTTACTATATAGCCGAACAAACAAACCAAAGATGTTTCAATAATAACGTTGTTATTCGGTACGTATATAGTATTTAACTATAATTTATAGTATTTAATTCTTTATGTGTTCTTTTTGTTGTAAAATATATAGTTGCTTTTAACATTTTGCGTACAGAGTTGGATTTAATGTAAACAATGTTTTTCACACTGTATACTGGTCATGCTACAACCAAAACCGAATGGAAGTTTTGTACGTTTGGCATGATCAAAACCCTACTAATGCTGTTCACCAAACAGGCGTCCCCAGACCGAGCTGGCTAGGTAAATTAATGAATCTTTAATAATATTTTTTATGTTTTGAGATAAGGAAATTGGCACATTTTGTTTTATATTTTAGCTGGCAATTTTTTCCCTGGTGTAAACATAAATACCGCATACACACAAAGTAGCCAAAGAACCGTCATCGGAAATATAGTAGGAAGCAATATAGTTGGCCGATACATTACTAACACTCAGTTTCTTGCCCGCGGTCACCTTACCGCCAAGAGCGACCACGTCTTTGAACCAAGTCAAAGGTCTACCTTTTTCTTCATTAACGCAGCTCCGCAATGGCAACCATTCAACGCTGGTAACTGGAACAATCTTGAACAGGTATCATTAAATTTAATTATTAATTTATTTATTTCTGCTGATTTCTTACATAAAATAGATGACTGAATTCTGTTGATATGTTGAATTTTTTTAACCCACTTCAAAAAAGGAGGAGGTTACTCAATTCAACCGTATATATATATATATATATATATATATATATATATATATATATATATATATATATTTTTTTTTTTATATGTGTGTGCTCGGGGATAATTTCGTGGTTTATAAACCGATTTTGATAATTCTTTTTTGTTGGAAAGGAAATATCCCTGGTGTGGTACCATGATAAGGAAACCAGGATCTGATGATGGGATCCTAGAGAAATCGAGGGAAACTCGAAAATCCGCATAACTTTTTACTGGGTGTACCGATTTTGATAATTTTTAATTTAATCGAAAGCCGATACTTATGTGGTCACATTTAAATTTCGTCGAGATCTGTTTACAACTTTTGGAGTAATCGTTGAAAATGCGTATTTACTTGACTAATTTTTCGTCTACCTACGTTGTATTACATGTCGATATAATTGAAGTCGGTTTTTTCGTTTGCCTGCAAACACAATTATTTGAAGCTATACTTCTTTTGGCGCGTTAGGAAAAAATAATGAGTGTAAATTAATGCGATGTGCATGGATACCGTCACAACAAACCGACGCTGAAGTTAGCTATTCAACGAAGAAAAAGATAGCAACGTAAAGACAGCTAGTCAATGAAATATAACTTCTAACGTGCACACATAAATACACACATTTTTTTTTTCACTTCAATAGAATCTTCGTAGAAGAATTGCCGCAGCTGGATACAACGCTGTTGTATATACAGGTACTTTTGGTGTTACCCAACTCCGGAATTCCAACAATCGTTTAGTAGACATTTATTTGGCATCCAACAATAGAGTACCCGTACCTCAATATTTTTACAAGGTAAGTGGTTAATACGCATATTATATTTTTGTGAACATTACCTATGCAATACTAATTTAGAACTTTTATTTTCGCTTAAATAATGCAACATGAACATTGTTTAGGTGGCTTATGATGCATCTAGTCGTCGTGGAACTGCCTTCATAAGCATAAATAACCCCTACTATACTCTGGCTGAGGCTAGGGCACTACAGTTCTGCACGGACAGATGTCGTAACAACAATGCTTTCAACTGGATTAATTGGCAGCCCGACCGCGTGGATATCGGCTACAGTTTCTGCTGCACAATTGCTGACTTCAGACGTCACATTGGTCACATTCCGAATTTCGATGCTTCTGGTGGTCTTCTTTCTTAAAAACAATAAAATAGAAATAACAGTGTAATCATGTACTTTGATTTAAATAAAGATGAAACTTGGCGGTGAAGTGGTTTATGGTTTTTTTATTATTTTAATAGTTAATAGTTGTTGTTGTTGTTGTTGTACACGGGCTATTTTCCGCAACTCGACGTCTTGATGCGCCTTTTTTGCGTGATCGGCTGGTGGGCACTATTCGTGCCAGCCAAGCTCCTTGAGGAAGCCTAGCAGACCCTTCACGTTGTCGACGACTTCCTGGAGCAACCTCGGTGTCCCAAGGTGTAGTGCCCTGTAGTTCGCCACACCACCGCATTCCAGCAGGATATGTGAGGCCGTTTCCTCTGCCTCCAGGCACGCTCTGCACAGGGGGCTGTCTGTAACACCTAGATTGTGTAAGTGCTTGTTAAGCAAGGCATGTCCCGTAAGCGCCCCGACCAGTAGTCGGAGCTGGGCTCTTCCATAACCGCGAAGTTTGCGGGACAATCCTGGGTTGATCGTCGGAAGAGCTTCCTTGGTCTGCCTGCAGGTAGTTAGGTTTGTCCAATATTCTTGGTGCATTACCTTGGTGTTGTGTCGCAGCTGGCTGCGCAGCCATCCGAATGGCAGAGGCAGAATGGGTTCGGGTCCGTGGACCCTCATCTCCGATCCATTCCTCGCCAGTCGGTCGGCCGCGTCATTGCCTCGCGATCCACTGTGTCCCTTTATCCATTGAAGGGTAATGGTGTTTGTTTCACTTACCTTCGTCAGAGCTCGATGGCACTCGTATATTAGCCCTGATGTCATAATGTCGCTCTGTAGGGCTTGCAGGACCGATCTGCTGTCGGAAAGTATACGGATTGGAAAACCCTGTACCTCTCTAGACTTGATCGCTGTTGCTGCCATTATGATTCCCATACATTCCGCCTGGAAGACGGTGTTGTGGATTCCTAATGGCGATGAGATGTGGATATTCAGGTCTTCTGAGTAGACCCCAGAACCTGTACCTGTTGATGTTTTCGACCCGTCTGTGAAGATTCTTAACTCCCTAGGGTTGAGGCCTTCACCTGGGTCTTCGTGTAATTGTATTCTGTATCTTTTGTCGAATACGTACTGTTTGGGTATCCTGTCGGTAACCGCTTCGACGAGCGGTTCCCTGTTTGCCAGTTCGCCAAGTATTCCTGTATGTGCTACCTTTACGTTCCTCCAAAGGTTTAGCTTCCTGAGTCTTACCGCAGCCGCTCCCGCCTCCTGTTGGATAAACAGGTGCAGCGGCGGCAGGTTCAGTAGGGTTTCCAGGGCGGCTGTCGGAGTAGTCCTCATGCAGCCCGTAGTCGCCATGCAAGCTAGCCTTTGAAGTCGTTGTAGTTTTGCTTCTCCGGTGATTAGTCTGGTTCTCGGCCACCAAACCACAGCACCGTAGCTGATAATTGGCCTGATGACGGACTGGTACAGCCACAGAGTGACTTTTGGGGATAGACCCCATTTCTTACCTATCATTCTGCGGCACTGCCAGAAGGCTATTGTAGCCTTGTCAATTTTGCTGTTGAGATGCTTGCTCCAGTTCAGTTTGCTATCTAGAATAATTCCTAGATACTTTACCTCCGAGCTGAACTGTAGCTCCGTACCGAACAGTCTAGGGGGTTTGTAGCTCCCCAATTGCCGTTTGTTAGTGAACATTACCTGTTCCGTCTTTCCAGGATTGACGGTGAGTTCGTTATCTATGCACCATCTCTCCACAATTCGTAGCGCCTGCTGTGTGACACTGCACACGGTACTGCTGACTCTGCCGCTGATTAGGATGGCGATATCATCAGCGTACCCGATCGTGAAGTAGTTGTGCTGGTTCAGTCTGGTTATAAGGTCGTTTACCACTAGGTTCCACAGTAGTGGGGAAAGCACCCCTCCTTGTGGACATCCTCTGGCTACCAGTGCATGTTGTGCCTCAGTTGATGTAAGTTTGATGACTCTTTTTCTGAGCATGTTACCTATCCAGTCGATCATCATCGGGTGTACCCCGTGCTTAACTAGGGCCGACGAGATGCTGTTGAAGTTAGTCTTGTCAAAGGCTCCTTCTATGTCGATGAAGGTGCCAAGACACATAGCCTTGTTTTCAATGGCCTCTTCTATTTTACTGACCACTGCATGTAGAGCTGACTCTGTTGATTTACCTTGGCTGTACGCGTGTTGGTTTGGATGTAGGCGTACTGTAGCTAGGGCGTTTTCTCTCAGATCCCGTTCGCACAGCCTTTCCAGAGTCTTCAGTAGAAAAGATGTAAGACTTATAGGTCTGTGGGATTTGGGTTCAGAGTAGTCACTTTTTCCCGGTTTGGGGATGAAGATTACCTTTACCTCCCTCCACTGCCTCGGCACGTAGCTGTGAGCTAAACAGGCCGCCAAAACAGTGGTAAGCCTCTGGATCAGTCGGTTACTTCCCCACTTTAGAAGTGCCGGGAAGACCCCGTCCAACCCTGGGGATTTGAAGGAGTCAAAGCTGTTGATAGCCCATCTGACTTTTGATGGGCTTACTACCTTGAGTGCATATTCCCAATGCTCCTCTGTTGGGGCTGGGTAGTTAATAGTTAATAAACGTCTGCTAAGAACTAATTTTGTGACAGGGCCGTATAAAGAATGTACAAGAGTTTTCGAAAGATTTAGTAAAATTTCTTAATTTTTAGTGCTACAAACTTAGAATTGGACACAGAGGTAGTTTATGGGTCAAACACAAATTGCATAATTCATAATTTCCTAAAATGAAAACATCGAATTTCATTTTGAAAATCAGCCCTTATTTACATTGTACTCTTTGATTATTCTTGATAATATGGATACAGATCAGTCTTACACACTTTCGCTAAGAATCACAGTTTTTATTTTTATCTGTCCACAGAAAAGACTTACTCGTACTTGTCTACAGTTGATAACATAACCCTTATTTTAGCGCTTACATTATTACGATTCATTTGAAAAGCCTAATTAAATGTGCTCAAAACAATATTCGCTATCATCACTAAATAATTAACATTTGATAATACGTGTTTTTTAGATGATAAAAAATAATCAAGTTAACCACAGAAGAGACACCTTTCCTGTCGAAATTACACAGAAAAAATCTAGTTTTCTACAGAATTATTCAGCCATAAACGTTATATAATAATAATGTTATCATGCGCTTGAAAACAAATGTTCAAAATAAAGTAATTGCCCATAGTAAAGCAAATAATATTATAAAATTGGTATATATTAGAAAATAATGAATAATCATTACATGGCCACACAAAGGACATTTTTCCTGTAAAGAAAAAAATTATATTTTCATCGTCAGAATCGTCTGATATGGTAGGCTGGCGTCCTTTCTTTGGTGTTATTTCTACGGAAGAATCGGAAGTCTCTGAAACGAAGCGACGTACTCTATTAAGGGGTCTTTGGCCTGGTAAATTTAAGTTTTGAATTAAGTTATCAGCTGTTAATCTTTTAAAGTAACCGGGTGTTATTGACTCAGTAGTAGCTTCACTAGTTTCTAGGCTACCAAAATACTGAATAGAGTGAGCTCCAGCAGGACTATTGTGATGATTAGAAGGTCCTGCTTGAGAAGAAACAGGCGAAAAATTGGCCAAATGAGGATCAGATAACACAGAGATCAGATAACAGAATTAGTAAGGGAATTTGGAACTTTAAACTGTATTTGAATTTATCCTAGTTCGTAATGCGAAGATTCTTCATGGGCTGTGCAGTTTAAACAGCTTAGTCATCTGGCACGGATAATATTTGAGTTCTGAATATTCCACAAAGCTGACGATTTGACCTACTGATGTATTTCGAGCGTTCCTTTAAAAGGACGTGTAGCAATCTCTACAAAACCTAATCGATTTCAGGAAACTTCGACTCGTTGATCTTATAAGTTTCTATACCTTTACAATTTAAGCTTAAACATGCCATCAAATCATCTAAATTCGATACGTCATTTCCCTTTGCAACATGACTGTCACAAATGCGCTTGATACACCCACCAACACCATCAGATGCACCTTTTCCATTACCTCGCTTAGTAAAATGCCAATTAATAGTTGAAACGGAAAACTCTTTAATTAATAATGTAGCAAGTAAAAAAAAAAACATAGACTTGTTGCGGTATTGAGTTAAGGGACCATCGCTTAAAATGTGCAAAATTTGTAAATTTGGAGACAGTTCGTTGATTCTTTTTATTAGAGCAATGAAGTGAACATATAGTAGTTGGATCGTGTCGCAGGTTTTCCAATACGGTACAGAAAGATGTAGTGTTCGTATAATTAATTGGAGGATCTACGTTGGTATGTAAGGATAGTTGAGATTTGGAGCCACCGAAATGCGCGCATTGAACCTCCTGTCCTGCTTGCAATTGCAAATGCTTACAATTATAGTTTTCGGAATAATCTATATGAAGTAATCCTTCACTCGATGACAAATTTTGCTTAAGATGTTTTATGATTTCCTTTGATGAATCCTGTTTGCCACATGTTTCCTTAAAGTGGGTAAATTACAACTTAATTTTTGAAACAGTGCCGTCTTTGTATTTGACACTCTTTCTTTAATGGTTTTGCGACACTGCTTTGTAGTATTTTTAAATACCACTGGATCTGTGTTGGTGATCCACCTTTTAAGTAATATAGCATTATTGACATGAAAATGACATTTAAACTATAATTTTTAAATATAGTCTTTTAGTTCATTCCTCAGAAGGTAAATCAATACTACAACAAATAATGTTTGTTTTTTTTTGTACTTCAAATAGACAAAGCTCCCGTGTCTATAAATACTCACGCAAAATGTTATTTAAATAACTAGCTGTGCCCGCGTCTTCGTCCGCGTATAATTTAACCAAATAGTTATTGTTCAGTTCGCAGAGTAATAAAATAAAAACATATCTAAAATAAAAGTAGCCTAAATTACTCCTTATCACATCAGCTAGCTGCCAGTGAAAGTCCCGTCAAAATCGGTCCAACCGTTTTAGAGATTAGCCGGAACAAACAGACAGATAGACAGAGTGACAAACAGACAGACAATTTTTTTTTTTAATGTTATTTTTGGTATATGTACCATGGATATACATATATATACATACATATATATTTTAATATTACAAACAGACACTCCAATTTTATTTATTTGTATGGATGATTTGACTATCACGCTGTTCGTTCTAAAAAGAAGAACTGAATAATAATATCAACTCTTACGAAAATACTGTTAATTACTAGTCGATTGCTTCGCACGTGGTTTTATGCTAATGTGTATGCTATGTATTATAAGGACTTCCTTTTATTTTTAAGTTTAATTGTAACACTTATCATAATGCTATAGATACTCGTATACCTACTGAAAAAATCTCAAGCGTTAAATACGATTTGAAAAATACTTGTACGGCCTTGTTAGCAGACTTTGTTCCAGAAACTCGAAAAAAACTTTAAAAAGTGTACACATAAGAAATGTGTGAATAAATATCACACATTTCTTAATAAACAGAATACCGTTTTTTTTTTATATGAATTTTCTAAAAAATAAAACCCAGGAAAGTGCTTTCTAAATAGGTTAATCTCAACAGAAATTACAAATTTACTAATATTTAAGCATTAATTTTAAAAGGACTCCTTAACTATTTAAAAATTCATTCGTATGTAAGTTCGTCATTTTTATTTTATAATTTTTATGACTTAAATTTGTGTTTTTGTTTAAAGTTGTGTGGTTATGGCAAAAAAGAATATAGCCACCCCGTCTCTTCCCGTGGCTGTCGTAACTACCACCTCTGAACTTATAAAACCGACCGATGGCGGGATAACCACTCACCTGCTTTGGCATACACAGGTCGGCGGTCAAGCGGCTTTGAAATACACAGGTCGAAGACGGGCAGCAGCGTCTTCAGTGCAACACGGTGCCAGCCCTGCGGTCACCAACTCGTCTGCCCAGCGTGGTGACTATGGACAACACATATGAGTTCACGCCATTTTTGGTGCGAATTTGTAGAGGCCTATGTCTAGCTGTGGACTACGATAGGCCGAAGTGGTGGTGAGGTGGATGTCTTAAATTTAAACTTCTCCGTATTAATTCTCCCGTACGTATACTTCACCATACAACCTGGATTGGATTATATTTTAAGCAAGGCATATCGCTGGCCCCGGGCAATAAAGCGGTATTCGCCGGTTACACCCTTTTTAATGTTATTTAATTTTTGGCTTCTCTGAGTATCAATCTATCACTCTTATTTTTTTCAGTTTTTTTTATTAATATTTCGTTAGAATAAATGACAATAACCGTTTTATTGCATGGATAATTCTCTTACGACTAAGCTATGTATTATTGCATTACTCTAAGAAAAATAACACAAAAAACCGGTGAACATCTTTACAGTAATTGTTAATGATCTTGAAATTAAAATAGTATCATCTATGAATTGTATTATACATTTTTTTAATTATTTCATTAAAAAATTATACGATTTGTTTTTAAAAAATTATTTTTAAATGCTTAAATTGGTAAAAAAAATAGCTTTCATTTGACATATTGAACGTCTGTTTTGGATCACTGTACACTGTACTATAAACAAATTAGCTTCTTTTATTTCTCCTGTAAAATTTGATTTTTGATATTACCGCTTTATTGCCCGGGGACAGCGATATTATACCTATGTAATAAGCAGTGGTCTCTGGTTGAATCAAGTGTATGATCTATTTTGCGTAAATCTAGGAAATAATAAAATTAAGATAGAAAATAAGAGAAAGTCAAAACTGTACATTGAATATTTTTTTAAAAGAGTACTTGGGGAGTACTATCGATACCGAAGCCAAAAATATAGTTTTTAGAAGTTTCGTCTGTTTGTCTGTATGTATGTCCGGGATAAACTCAAAAAGAACTGCATGGATTTACTTCAAATTTGGCACGAATATTATCAAGAAGTCGGGTCAACATGTAGGCTACATATTATCACGCTATCACCCACGGGGAACGAGCACTGCAGTAAACCTTTATTTTTTCAACGCATTCTTTAACAACGTGTAATCTAACGATGCATATTTGAATGTTGTTGTTATGTTAATAACCATGCTATAAACAAGCTTCACACTATAGATAAAGACATTCTGTAGTATCAGCATTGCACCCGTGCGAAACCGGTACATAATCTGAATCTCGGAAACGGTTCCAACGATTTTCATAAAATTTAGTATGCAGGGAATTTCGGGGGCAATAAATCGATTTAGCTAGAATTCATTTTTAGAAAATGTCGTTTTACCCTGTTTTTAGGCAATGAAAAAATAGCTAGAATATCGTTAGAATACGAAGGTAAATTTCGAAAGTAGCAATAAATTTGTAATAGCTCAGGTGGGAAATCGGCCGGTCGGCACCGACCGAGAAGACCACGGTTCGAATCCTCATGTCTCCAGATTGATTATTTTTTTCCTTTTTTTTCTAATTGTCCGTGTTTTTATCGATAACCATCTACAAACAAACACAGACAACAACAAACAAACAGTGACTTCTCGGAAATAGACTCCGATCAGTCGCTCGACCGATCCGCATATTGTATGCGGGCGAGCGGCCTGTGTTGATAAACAAATCGAGTCAACACGAACGATAATATTTGTAATTTTTAAGTTTAAAAAAGGTTTAAAAGAAGTATACAAGTAATAATGTGATTAAAAAATACTTACGTATGAAAGGTAACGCCATGTTTTAGTAAATTTGACATGGCAGATCTTTTTTTGCAGCAAAAAACAGAACAATTTGGCATTTTTTGAAGGACGTTGATTCAATCGCGCAACTAGATTTAGTCTAGTGATCAGTGCGCCTGCAACTAGTTTTATTGTTTGCATATGGCCATTTGGCCTTATACCTTGACAGAGGGGAACGCCTGTACACTCCTGGCTACTCCCCTCCGTGTTGCTCTTTGTCCTAAATGCACGACAATTATCGTACATGTACGATAATGCAAACCTACATACGATGTACGATCCGTACCCTAGGATCGTACGCGATTTGTGCAATAATTTTGTCTGTCCTACCAAAATACTGAAAAGCAACGGTTTCTCCACAAATTATGAATTTGGAGCAACCACTTTTCTTTTTTTTGGGCCAACTAAATTTAAAATTTATTGAAATTTTACGATAATTTGAAGCAGACCTTTCTTTTAGCCGTCTGACACTTGAAAGTTGTTCAATGTAATTTATACTTAAAAACTTGAATTTTAATATTATTTTTTTTGGGTGTACGATAATTGTTCCGAAAGTACGATAATTTCACGGCACTTTGTCGATCAGACGGGCAAAAATTTCTGGTAACACTGATTAAACGTCATTCGTTCTATCGTCAGAGTCATTTTATTATTATTCTCTTTGCCGTCAACTGAGTGTTGTGTTCAGTGTTATAAGATTATACTTTTCGAGAACTAGTATAATTTAATTAAATAAACTTTCAGGCCTGTTTTTTTATTTTCTTTTTATTATTCTTTTTTCTTTCATAAATATAAATACTTAGGTGAGTTGGTAATATTTCAACGATGACTGAAGATTTAGCACCTGTTAAAGAAGAAGATTTCAGGCAATTAAAAGAAAGGATGACATTAATTGCGGATGCTGACCCCTTGCAATATCACAATGATTATTCTTTAAAACGATATTTAAGAGCTTTTAAAACGGTTGATAATGCTTTCCAGGTAGGAAAAACAAAGTAATAGATTTGAAGAATGTGTATAAAAAATATATTTTCATTACATATATTTTTATTGATAGGCAATTTTAAAAACCAATAAATGGAGGGTGGAATATGGAGTAGCAAATCTTCATGAAAATAAGGAACTGATTGAAAAATATGCCAATAAGGCCAGAGTACTTCGACATAGAGATATTATTGGGAGACCTATTGTTTACATTCCAGCCAAGAACCACAGCTCCAATGATAGAAATATTGATGACCTCACTAAGTTTATTGTTTATTGCTTGGTAAATATAACAAATACCTATATTTAAAACAATTAAGGACATCTCTCTTTAATTATTGTGTTTATGTTAATGTAAATTCTTAACAGGAGGATGCAAGCAAGAAATGTTTTGAAGAGGTAGTGGATAACTTATGCATAGTATTTGACTTGAACAATTTTACATTGTCATGTATGGACTATCAGGTCCTTAAAAATTTGATTTGGCTCTTAAGCAGACATTATCCAGAAAGACTGGGTATTTGCCTTATTATAAATGCACCTACCTTCTTTTCTGGCTGTTGGGCAGTTATAAAAGGATGGTAAGTTTTGATAGTTAAAGAAATTACTTTTATTACTGTACTTTCAAATAATGTTACCATTAAAAAATCTAATCCTTTGTTTCTAATAATTTTGTGTAGGCTTGATGAAAATACTGCAGGAAAAGTGATATTTGTCAACTCTGAAATGGATCTTTGCCAGTATCTGATACCAGATATTCTACCCAATGACATGTAACCGATCTATACCATAATAGACATCACTGAAGTACCTAAAGTTAAGCTAGAAGAGTAAATAGTATAAAAGTTAAGTAAATTTCTGTTATTTTTAATATTTTCAATTATGTCTAACATTAAATCTTTGGAATAACAGTAGTAACAATAATAGTACTTATTAAAAGTTCATTCAAGTTCATATATTATGTTTTAAACACTTTTTAAAAATATGTTATCTTATGTATGTGTTTTGCTTGCTGATAATTTATGTAAAATTATACACATACATTGCTCTAATTAGTCAACAATGTTGAAATTGTTGTACTACACTAAATGAAGATTGATGTGAACTTATAACTAGTGTAAATGAGACAGATGAATGTTTTCTTTTTTTTTTTGTTAAGTTTAATTACACACACAATAATTATATTTTTGGCTATATACAGTGTTAATATGTTAATAATACTTAGTTCTGTATACTCTATCTGTACAATTTAGATTATACCTAGTCAGTTAGCTTTATGTTAAAACTGAAATTATCCCTTGAGATATGTTTAATATTTTATTAATAACTATTATATTAATCACTTCAGCCTATGGCAGTCCACTGCTGGACATAGGCCTCCCCAAGTTCGTGCCAGACATCATATTAAAGCTGACTTATTATTTTAGCCAAAGAAATAATTATTTCTTGCCATTGAAATATTTTTTATTAGTTATATATTATCTAATTCACTTCTGCAGATTAATGGCTTCCATAATTATATATGATAATTTTGATTAGTTATTTGTTCTAAAAATTTACTACACCTTGTAAAAGACTAATATTTGTAATACAGTATTTAGGTATGTATTAGTTCATGTTAAAAAAATCAGTCAAGCACATCTTTTCAATAATCCCAATATTTGTTTTTATCTGCTTATCTGGAAAAAAAATGTCATCTTATATCAGTTTATCACTGATTCATGATAAAGTAAATTTTATCTTATACGAATAATGAAGAGAGTACACAACTAAGTGATGTAAAATACATTAGATTATTATTTATTTTATAAGCTTAGCGTATTAATGTCCTGACTCTTTCGATATTCGTGAAAAGAAATCTATTACTACAGCGTCTACTTAAAAATACTACTATGTTAGAAAGTGTGTGAATTCTAGATTCTTTAGTATTTAATACATACATATGTTACGGGTCATGCTTGAAGATGGAGTAAACCTAGGTTTACCCAGGTTAACTTAGTATTACTCAAGCTTATTGGGTAATGTTGGAACAATAAGAAAAATAAATTTTAATTCAGAACTTACCCATACTCACCTAGGTCTACCCAATGCTAACTGGGTATGTTAAAAATTTATCTAATTAATTAGTAAAACTAAAATCAACCGGCATTTTAATATAAAGCTTGAAAAGTATAAACAAAATAGCTTTAATAGCATTAACTAATTGTGGGCTGAAACATGATGGCATTAATAGCACAAACTACTGTAACATTTTGAATTGCCGAGTTTGCCTGCAGCTTTGCATGACAACTTTTTTGTAGCAACTTTTGTTTTGCAATTACCCAAGGGTAATCCTAAAAACGACTGTTTATTTGCAAGGTCTCGTAAGCCTTTTTCTTCTGGTGTTATATTTTCGATATCATTCAGTTTATCATAACACTCAGAAAACCGATTCCTTGAGAATATTTCCTCCATAGTTCCATGTTCGCAAAATATCTCATCGTTGGTCACGTAATATTTAATTGTTGTCTCACTAAAGATAGAGAAGCAATCAGTTTCCCGAAACCATTTTTTCACTTCAGCCTATCGCAGCCCACTGCTGGACATAGGCCTCCCCAAGTTCGCGCTAAAAATGGCATGAACTTATGTGTGTTGCCCATAGTCATCACGCGGGCAGGCGGGTTGGTGACCGCAGCGTTGGTTTTGTCGCACCGAAGACGCTGCTGCCCGTCTTCGGCCTGTGTATATCAAAACCAGCAGTTGGATGGTCATCCCGCTATCGGTCGGCGAAGCCATTTACCGAGCTCAAATCAAAGCGCTTCAATCGCCGGTATTGTAAAGTAGTTTTCGCTTTAGCTTCTTTTTTTTTCACCGAATTAATTCTGGATACTTTTCGTTACTGAAGTAAATAAAATCAACGCTTTCACTGCACTCTGTTCGGTCGCCATTTTGTCACAAACAAGCGGTAAGTGTGCAAGAGGCGCAACACCTAAAATTACCCAGCCAGAGTTGGGTAGACCTAGGTGAGGATGGATAAAAAAATCCGGGTGACGCGCGTTGGCGCAATGGTCACAGCATTGGTTTGTGGCTGTTGCGCTGGCGGTTGCGAGTTCGATCCCCGCACATGACAAACATTTGTACCGACCATATAGATGTTTGCCGTGGTCTGGGTATTGTGCAGTCCTTGTGGGTCTCCCCACCGTGCCTCGAAGAGCACGTTAAGCCGTCGGTCCCGGTTGTTATCGTGTACATCTGATAGCGATCGTTACTCGTAGTAGGGAATATATCCGCCAATCCGCATGGAGCAGCGTGGTGGAATAAGTTCTGATTCTTTTCCTACATGGGGAAAGAGGCATATGCCCAGCAGTGGGATATTACAGGCAAAAGCGAATCCGGGTAAACCTAGGTTTCCTCCAACTTCTAGCATTACTTATTCTGTGTTATTTATGTAGTATAAAGATTTAATTGTGTCATACGTATTAACGAATTTTTAAATATACAAATCAAAGAAGCATGAACAATACACAAAATAAATAAATACAATTAATACAAAATATTTTTATGACGGAATAGGTAAAACACATTAGAAAAGAATTACTTAAGAGAAAGAATTCCTTAAAGGCGTAATTATCGAATATCTTTAGATACTTATATATATACTTACATTTTTTCAATAACTAATTTATATGAGTGTTCACGAAGCTTTAATAATATTTTGCTTTTATTTAAAAAAAAATCAACTTTAGTAAATTATTTAAATAAACTACACCTAGTAAAATATTGTATTTATTAAATTATTGAAATTCAATGTATTTTAATGTTCTATAGAGTGTTATAAACAAGATTGATGAAATACACGACCATTTCTGTATATTGAAACAAGCGTGAATTCAAGATGTAGAGGGAGTTAGTAGGATCAATAAGTAATGTTATTTTAATAGTTCTTAAATCCACGCCTGCATTCATTTGAGTAACTAAATATCTGTTTCACCAGTTGCCCGTAAAGTTATTTGACCTAAAACGGTGCGTACCGAGCAATTATTTGTGACTTATTTCTCTATCATCAAAATACTTGTATTTGTAAGTGATGAATCCAAAAGTTGCAGTTGTAGTTTATTAGTTGAGGATTAAGCAAATCCTAAGGACCTGTTTAACCTCCTGCTAATATGGTGTATCGAGTAAGTTAAACGAACCCTAAGTAATTAAAAACCTTCATAAGACCATTAATTCTGTACAGCACTTTACAAGACTTTTGTAAGTAGTCTATCACAAGATTCTAACTATCTATGTACTTATTGTAATAAAAGCTCATTAAAGATTTAACAGAGCAAAACAGACAAAAATAAATAATTGATAATTATATGTACCTGGTGAAAATTACTTAACCGATTTAAAAAAAAAAAGAAGGATCTTAATTCAGTACTTTTATGTATGTTACCTCATAATTATTTGTTCTCATTTTATTACATGTCGGTGTAAATTAAAGGCGCTTTTTTTTTGTTTCGTAACAAAAATTATTATGCATTTATGAAGATTTAGATAGGGCGCCATCCATATCACATCACATAACACGAATTTAACTAATTTTTTAAGCTGGTCATATTTATGAGATCTCCTACCATGCGTGACATCACATATTTTGCAATTTTACACATTAGTTTCAACATAATTTAATATAAGTGCCAATTTGTCAAGAAAACTATTTTAACTTTAATTTTTTTAAGTTAATTGTTAATAGGTATATAGTTTAAGAGCCATTTCACAAAAATCGGTAACAATCCGCGAAATTGTAATATTTTGACGTCGTTAATCTCAGTGTTGGATGCAATAATGTAATTTATATTCTTGAAAGATAATAGAGCAACCTTTGTTGTAGTCCATAGTCAGATCAGAATTTTGATTTATATTATGTGTATAAAATTATAAACCTTTTCATCAGCCTCCTCCCTGGGTAAACGGTCGCAATGTATACTTTGAAGTCCTACTTTTCAATAACCTCTACGTTGAAACCATTTTTAAAAAATACGTAATATGTGGAATATAATTTTGTTGCGCACTATCGCAGATTTTTATTCAATTTGTATCTCTATTAAACGATAAAAAAAATTTAAAGTTACGAATATTTTCCAAATAAGTACAATTTTAAAAGCGATATTTTTCTTAGAAAACTAAGAAATTTTAACGAACTATCTTCATCAAAGTAAACTTACATCATTAAGGAATACAAAAAAAATAATAATTAAAAGATGTAATCATTTTTAATATATTTTATATTAAATAATAAAAAGATAGTATATATTACCACGCATCAAGCCCTTACTGGGCATAAAATTGGTTTTTTATTTTTATTTTAAATTTATTGACTGTTGTTATATAACATACTTGAAATTTTTAACAAATTAATTATGTAAAAAACATTTTATACCATAGTTATAATTTTTATTATACATCAGAAAATGATCAAGATGGTCTTTTGGTTGTCACACTATACTTACTAGCACAAAGATCGCGCGGCTCGTACGACTCGCGCGATGCTACTAAATTTACCTAAACTTGCAGAGCGTAAAATTGTGAAATGGCTCTAAGTTACAATTAGTGATGTCCGGATATCCGTATCCGTATCTGTCACTTTTCTCGCGTATCTTTTATTAATTTTTAAATTCAGTTAACAGGATAAAATGCTGCATAATAACTTAGATTAATATTATTAATAAAAATTGCATTCAGAGTATTTTTTATTTCTTAAAATCAAATATTTTTGCCACCTTTAATTGCAAACATATATTCTAGTAAGTTACCATAGGTACCTACTATTAGTATATAACTCAAAGATAATAAATCAATTATCTTGTTAGATCACTATATCGATCATATAAAAAGTTATGACATTACTTTTATAAATATAAGAAAACAGAAAACAAATAACCAACTTTTTCTGATTTTATCGCGGTTTATGAAGTTTTTTAGATGCCCGACGTTTCTTGGAACTGGTTGCTAAACAAAAGTAATACGCGCGCAACGCGTCGAAACCTGTCCTGCCCGTCGTTGAGGCGGGCGTGACGTCAACTATCCTTTCAAGGACACGCTCGACACCGATTGAGTACCTAAAGATCCGTAACTACGGATCTACATTTTTGACGATCCAGTACATCACTACTTACAGTTTAATTTATTATATTTGGAAATGTAATGTCACAAAACTTTTGTCTCCTCACCCTTTTGCACACAATATCAAACTTCGTAGATACCCTTGACCCCCCCCCCCCGCCCTTGACGTGTGACGTGATTTATAGATGACCCCTAGAGGGTATTAAAAAGGAGAAATTCCTATATTTTCCTCCTGATCATTGACTAATAACTATGTCTTGACGAAGTGTACTGTAAAAAAAATATTTTATGATACACTTAGTACTTTTAAAAATATTTTATAGAATCAGTATTTTGTATAATTATGTTAATGTTTATTAAATAATACACCTACACTTATAATATATACAATGTACATAAAATAAATGAATATTTCAAGTTGACGAGAGTTTTTCTTTCAATAAAAACGAAAATTCAAATTCAGATCGTTTTAATATTATAAATAAAATATCACTATATTTTCTATAATATATTTACTTATAAAACAGTTATGTATACAAATGAATGGCTGTACAATTCCAAAGCACAAAATTATTTCTAAAACTTATTTTTATTACATTGTTATGATTTTGTTGCGATGATGGAAAGTTTTCTACTGATATTTCAATTTCAGAGTCAATGCAAGATAATGATCAAGACAATAAGATGATAAATACATAGGTACATTCGAAAAATTTAATTAAATAACTACAAACATCACTTATATTTAAAAATATACTCATTAAATAACAGAAAACATGAAAAAGTTATTCAGTATCGTTATAAAATAAATACACGATGAAAATTTTACTAAAAATTTTATTTTTCACCATGAGATTATCGAGATTCGAGAATATTTTATTGAAAATTAAAATAACATTATTCAGTCGCAAACACTTAAAATTATATCTACATAAATTCAATAGCAAAGTACCTTCACAAATTATTGGCACATTTGTGTCGCATGTATCGTCGTGTGTATAATTAATCAGCGTAGATATTTTTCATTGTGGAGTAAATCACGACCCAACACAAAAAATTTACATAAATCCTTTTATAACAAACATCTATCACTTTACCTTATTGGGACGGTATTTACTTATCCACTTTGAATTATTATATTTCGGCTACAGATTCACGAGCATTTTAAATGTATTTAACAACTGCTTTAGTGAACCTTAAACCCCAAGGCTACTACTAAACACTACAATGTGCTACAATGATATGCCTGACAATGAAGTATTCTTTCATAATTTATTATATTGCAAATTAAAGGACATGCATCAAACAGGATCTGAATTTACTTTTGGATTTAATGTAAGCAACGATGATTGACTAAAATATGCCTATAGCATCTGACCCATCTAAACCGAATTCCTATTTTTTCATTTGCTAAAATATGACTAGGTATTTAATCACACATAGATACTTTTAATAAAAAGCTACAGGAATGTATTTTTTGTTATGTAAATTTAGTCGGCTGTAGTGATAATGTACAACCTTAACAAAATGGTAGACTTAATTAATATGTTTTAGAATTTGTAAAAAGTATAAAATTGAGCTAAGATTTAGTTCCCAATAATATTTGTTTACAATATTTTATTGTAACCTAGTCTTTCCTTGAATCTATATCGGCTCAATTTTCAATTGTAATCATACAAAACTCTTTTTCGTTGTTTATAGTATTTGTACAGTATAAGGTATTAATTTGTACAGCATTTAATGATTTTTAACATAGCTCACTACAAATATACTTATGCTTTCTTTCTTCTATTCAATGTACAACTGACGAATGAATTTATTAATAATTGACTTGTCGAAAATTATGAACTATTTGTTGAAGTTTAATCAAGTAACAAATCGCAGGTTCTAAAAAGAGAAAGCTTCTAATTGAAACTCAGTTCGACTCTATTGTTAAGTAGATTAGGAAATACTAAATGGTTATACTGTCATTTACGTTCAACCTACTTTAGTTTAAAATACAATCTATATTGGGTATGATATGACATTTTACAATAATAAATGTATAAAACATATATATGACAGCTAAGGATAGATGTATAAAATGTGCGTTACATAATAAGACGACTAGACACATCGACATTACTTAGCTGAGAATACTGAGCCCTATAAGATCAAAACAAAAATATAAAAATATTAATTATATTAAATTTATTGGCGATTTGTTTTTAATCATTCATTGACTTATATTTTCTGGCAGTGGACGGTTAAACTGGTTGCCCAATACTTTATGTTTACAATTTTTTTATATTAATCAAAATTTATTTTTAAGCATGATAATTGATGATGGTATGAATCAAAAGTTTATTGTTAATAAAATATGGATAATTTCGCAATGAAAATTAATTAAAATGATAAAAACAATTGGTCGATTTTAATGAGACTAACTTCAGTGTTTAGCTATGTATAAAAGATATAAAATTATTAATTTTATGGGCATATAACAAAAACTTTCGTATTAAAGAATAATTTTCAAGGGTATACAAAGAAAAATTCAAATGTTGATGTCAAATCTAGTTAAAGATGTAAGTAAGTAGGATACAAATTATAATACTAGTCTAATGAGACTTAAGTTTTTACTAGTCTTCGAAGTCAAGATTTAATTTTATTGCAATAGTCAGTTACGCTTAAAAACAATTTTTTGTATTTTGTTTGTTAATACAGGACCTTTATTTAAAATTACTAAACTTACATTAAATGTTATGAAAGTTAAAAAATATGCGTTTTCAATAAGTTAATGGTGCAATACTTTACCTCCTTGTTTTCCTTTTATATTTTATTAACAATGAATCATTTACTGCTTTTAAAATACATAATATATATATATTAAATAATATATGTATTACTCTTACAACAAATATTTGTAAAGGCATACATCCGTATGGCCTTTACAAATATTTGTATAGGCCATATAAATGTTTGTCGTAGTCTGGGCGTTTGTCTACTACTGCAATTTATTAAGCAATTTAATATTTGTAACAAATTTCTTAATGTCATAAATCGGCATATAAAATATTATAGCTAATAAGCCTAATAGCTTCTCTCTAAATAAAACACAAAATTCTACAGAAATAGCTAATTACCTGAAAACAGCTATTGTGACATCTAAATTTGTAGTGTTTTGTAATAATCTAACAACTGTCATTATTTTATATAAAGATTAAGCTGCTGTTGCCACACGCTTTATATGGCTAAAAGGTTAGGTTGTTGGCGGAATGTTTTTAAACAATCACAGACAATAAACTATGGCTTTTTTTCATTATTGTAATCACTCACTTAAAACAGTCAAAAGAACTTTTAATGCCTACTCTGTTTATACTTAAATTAATTATAAAATTGAGTGTAAAAAAACAAAGTAAAAGTAAAATATAAGCTAATGTTAGAACAATATTTTTTACAGCATACATAACATATAATGTAATGAATCTAACAGAAGAAATTTAGAATGTCTTTTATATGAATTAGGTGACATGGTTTCGAGGTACATTGGTAAAAAGTATGGTAAAATTATGATAATTAATAAATAAAATTCGAATTACACATTCGACTTTGAATAGTCGGTATATTCACAGTAATGATTTTTCATAGTAATGTAACAAGATTAAAATGCATTGGTGTGAATATTCTACCACCTTTAGTTACTGACCCATATTTGTATTGTCCATTAAAAAAATGTGATTTAAATTGAAATTCCACATTTTACTACTAACTAATAGATATTTGTCGCTGATCGACTATGTAAACCGAATTTTATCAGTGGAATGGAACTCGTGCAAAAAGTAAATAAAACCAATCAAAGGTCGACACTCATAAAATTACATCCGTAGTAATTTTTAAAATCGAAAAAATTCCAAAAAAAAAAAACGATTCATAAATTTAGTTTCTGATGTAGTTTTAAAGGACCACCTTTTGCGTAATTTATGCATGTATCTCACGAATGTAAGAAAGATCCGCCTAAATTGTTTACCATCTCTAATAATAATGGTCAATTAGCTTTTTTATTATTTTTGAGGTCTGATATATAAGGTAGTAAGGACATATGTTAAATTATATGTATCATACGCAAACCCGCATTGGAGCAGCATGGTGGATTAAACTCTGAAAGATGCCTATGTCCAGCAGTGGGATATTACAGGTTGAAGCGTATATGTATTTGTCTCTTCACTAATATCGGACCTTTCTTTAAGGCTTTTTGAGCCTAATATATAGTACGGACAAACGATGATAAAACTAATATTAATTAATTAAAACCGAATTAATTTAATCACGATTATTAAAAACTGTTGGAAATATTAAATCTTTATTTATCTCCATACATCTAGTCCTATCCTTGTCCTACATGGGGAAAGAGGCATGCAGTGCAATATTATAGGCTGGCAGGCATTCATTTAGTCTAAAACAATATTTTATACGAAAAAAAAATCTTCACGAATGGTACAGAAAATCACGAACATACCTACACGCATACGTACGTACATACAGATGAATAAAAGAAGACGATTTTCCTCAGCGAGTTGTATTAATTTTTACACGAGTACCGGGGAACGAGAGAGAGGTGTGGTGTCTCACACGGGCGCGGCGGCGTGCACGCGGCGCGCGCGCGGCAGCGTGGCGGCGGGCGCGGGCGCGGCGGCGCGCGGGCGCAGCAGCAGCAGCAGCAGGCGCAGTCAGTCGGCCAGCACGCTCTGCGCCACGCCGGCCAGCTCCTCCTTGAGCAGGCGGAACGACGGCCGCTCCTCGGGCGCGTGGCGCCAGCACGCCTTCATCACCTGCGGCACGAACGTTTTTTTTTTTACACAATACACACACGGTCGTCAGTTCCTAAAGTAAGCAACTTAATGCTTGTGTTTATAGCTACATATATTTCTTTTTTTTTTCGATAAAAATACTTATAAATAATACATATATAGAAATGCTGCTGGTAGAATATGCTGGCTATTAATTTGACAACCTATAGGTATACCATATTCTGGCAAAATAAATTATTATTAATATTATTATTAGTGTTGCAGATTTCTATAAGCTACAGTAATCGCTTAGGATCATGTGAACCGTACGCTTGTTTGCCATTCTCGTTGTATAAAAATAAAAACCAAATAACACCAACTCGGACATTTCACACCTCCAGTACATTATAGTCTGGTTTTGTGCTCGAGCGTGCAATGTCAAAATGAAGTTTCACTAGGATTTTCCGTTTCAGGGATCCAGATACACACAATAGACAAGCACAAACAACCAGAGAACGACAAAAATCTGTATAGCCAAACGAACCCGCAATCGCTAGCGATACAGTCATAAGCTATTACTTGTGTCCGTCGCGCTAACGCATCGTCACAACTGTAAAAACAATGTAAACTGACAAACTGACAATCTTAAAGTGAACTGTGCGGAAATTTTGCCAATTTCACACATTAATTTTTATCAATTTTATGAATAAAAAAAATTTAAGACAATTTGAACAATCCTCAAAGTAAAACTAGATTAAAACTTTATTGTATAATATGAGTTAAGCCTTACAATATATTGTACTTACATTATAAATTTCGTTTAAACAACCCTTAGGTTTCTCGAGCACCTGTCCTCTTTGGACCATATCCACTACTTCAGAGTTCTTCATTCGACCGTATGGTACTTTGCCACAAGTAAATACCTCCCACATTAAAACTCCTGTAATAGTTACAATTCACTTATTACGATTTGATACTTTATATAAGAGTTTTAGATTGTCTCATTATAGAAATAAAAAGTTCTCTTTACAATATTCTGCGATATGTATAAGATGATGTGTGTACTAAAGTTTTAATAAAATAAATAAATGATAAAATTTATCAATACGACAGAACGTACCAAAGGCCCAGACGTCGGATTTGGAAGAAAATCGCGTGTAATTTAGAACTTCAGGTGGTGCCCATTTTATAGGAAATTTTGTACCACCAGAACTCGTGTACTGGTCATCTAAGACGTATCGCGCTAGGCCGAAATCTGCGACCTAAAAATATTACCTTAATAAAATATATAAACTATTAAACACATTATAACATTTACAGGTTAGAACATAAAAGTTGCTTGCCTTCACAACGTTTTCGTCTCCTACTAAGCAATTTCTCGCAGCTAAATCCCGATGAATGTAATTATGTCTTTCTAAGTATGCCATGCCTTTGCAAACCTAAAAAAGATAATGTTAAAAAAAGTTAAAAATTAATTAATATAACAATTACGTAGCAGTAGGAGTATGGGACTAAACCTTTGTCCTACATGTACAAAATAAGATTTATATAGTACATAAATTTATTTAATTTAATGACTGTTACTTATTTTATTTATCTTTTGCTTTTTTTTAATACAAGTTTTCAGATTTTGTACACATACAAACGTCTGCTCTACGTCCTAAGATTGGCTGGTTGAGAATACTTTTTGCATTAAATTCGCGTTTGAGTAACTCTTAACCTTTTGACCGTGACGCCAAGGCATAAAATAAACAAAAATACCTACGAAAAAAATAGTGTTGCCAAGACCCGTTATCGAGTACCACACAGTGACTTGTTTTTGTTGGTTTTTATGCAATAAATGCAGTGGCGTAGCGTAGTGGGGGCGGGGGGGGGCGGTCCGCCCCGGGCGGCACTTTTTAGGGGGCGGCAAAATTGAACAACACTTAAATAATAAAAACAATTAGTAAATACTAGCGGCCCGGTACGTGCTTCGCTACGTATAAAGTGAAATAATAATAAAAAAATTACATCAAATTCATTTATTAATAAAAAAAAAAAAAAAAAAAAAAATAATTGCTAGCTATTTTAAAACTTAATCAAAAACATTTGGATAAACAGTATTTTTTGTTTTTCCATTTTGAGAAGCAATAGTTGAAGGCTTTTTCGTAGTCCACAAATGCCATACACAGCGGCTGATTATATTCTTCTGTCTTTTGTATAATCTACCGAACAGTATGGATGTGGTCTACAGTGCTGTAGTCATTTCGAAACCTCGCTGCTCCGTTAGTTGGAATTCGTCGAGTCTTCTGGCGAGACGATTCGTAACAAAACTCGAAAACAGCTTATAGATATGGCTCAGAAGTGAGATCGATGTGTAATTCTTTGACAGAGACTTGTCGCCTCTCTTAAAGAACAGCACCAAACACACTACTGGACCACCTCCGGCGTGGTACCTCGGTGGGTGCCGGCGTGAAAGAGTCTCGCCAAGACTTTTAGGGCAGGTCGCCCTGCGGGTTTAAGTAGCTCAGTCGTAACTACGTCATCCCTATTCTGCTCAATCAGAGTAGCAATCTCTCTCGTATTTGAGCAGTGGAGGTCTCGGCGTACAAGTTTTCGTATCTTCTTGGAAAGAGCCCTCTGTTCTGGCGAAGCTGCTTGAGCAGTGAGCAGCTCGCGCCTCCGCCACATTAGATCTAAGGCTTCGGAAGAGAGTTGGACTGCTTTGTTGACTTCGTCGGCGGAAAGTGCCTACGACCTAGTGTACACACCGTCTTCACCACGTTGTTGGTCATCTCTTCCACGTTGTCAGTAGTTTCCAGCGAATCGAATCGGTTTTGGAGTTCCCATTGAAACTGCTCGGAGCCACATAGTAATTGGGGCAGCGTACGTCGGAGAGTAGATTTCACTAAGCGGGCCCGCTCTTTTTGGAGGTATATATTTAAAGTGCTCCGCAATAGCCGGTGGTTACTGCCAGTGTTAAATCAATTAACCAAGGAGACATCTCTGAATATATGCCTTTTATCCGCTATGATGAATCTATCTCGTTCCTCGTCATAGTGTTGGGGCATTGCCATGTACACCGCCTTTGGGGCTTCTTCTCAAAAAATTGAATTCATCAAGAAGAGCCCCTCTGACTCGTAGTAGTTGACGAGCATCTGCCTCCTGCGATTCCTGCGCCCCTACCCGTGTGGTCCGATCCTCGATTCGTCGCGGTCTTGTATTCCCACTTTAGCGTTGAAGTCTCCCATAACAACGTTGTAGAAGGCCGAAGTAGTCCCATGCATGGCCCTAGTAATATCGTCATACAAGGCTTCGACTTCATTGTCAGATCGTGCTGAGGTCGGCGCATAGAGCTGTATCACTTCTAGGGAGTACCTGTCAGTGAGTTTAAGTACAAGGTACGCTACCCAGGTCGACACATTGCTGACTTCCACAACGTTGTTAGTCACTAACAACGTTGTGGAAGTAGTTTTGAGTGGCAGCCTCCCGTATCTCGGTGATCCTCAGCACCCTCCGCCCCACCGTTAGCGCGGCGCTGCTGTAGCCGGGAATAGTGAGGCTGCCGAGAACTGAGGGCCTAAAATTCTACCGCGAACTCATAGGGGTTTTTGCCCATAGTCACTACGCTGGGCAGGCGGGTTGGTAACCGCAGGGCTAGCTTTGTCGCACCGAAGACGCTGCTGCTCGTCTTCGGTTGTGTATTTAAAAAGCTAGCTGTAGGATGGCTATATCGCCATCGCTCGGCTTCACTAGTTACACGGTGGTATTGGAACTTTGCTATTTCATATTATTAACTAGCTGACCCGGCAAACGTTGTTTTGCCAATAAACTATCTACTATAATATAAGTGTGCGGGGATTTACTTATAAACGAAAGCGTTGTAGACAATGAAGGTATGCTTTATTTAGTGCACAGAAAAATTAAAATAATACGTATAACAGTCACTACTACGATCGATACACAAATAAAACCAAAAAAAAAAAAATGGCCGAAAACAGTATAGTGAGTAAGACTGGAGACCGGCTTTATTCTCATCCCTACTCCGTGATGTTTGCTGGATGAGAGGTGACATCGTAATGTAGACATCTAGCGGGGATAAATGATCGATTGATAGTTATCGACCAGCGAAGGCAGGAGATCAAATTGAATTGAGAAAAAAATCACAATTAAAGGAAATTATTAAAAACAATAAAAATTGCGATGGAAAAATAGGGCTTGATCGTAGAAAGGTTGAAAATTAAGAGTAATATAATTTTTTTTATTCTAAGTCATGACAAAATAAAAATAAAAATCTTGCCAAAAAAATTAAAGTTTATAATTAACAAATAAAATATAGGGGTTCATCGTAGAAGGTTGAAAATTTAGGGTTGTATGTATTTTTTAATGTTGTATTATAAAAAAATAAAAAATAAATAATTTATCTAAAAATAAAATAAATAAATAAATAGGGATGGACTATAGGGGGATGAAAAAAGATGTTGTTCGATTCTCAGACCTACCCAATATGCACACAAAATTTCATGAGAATCGGTCTAGCCGTTTCGAAGGAGTTTAACTACAAACACCGCGACACGAGAATTTTATATATTAGATTAATTTATTTATTTTACATGAAATAGTATGTCTAAATAATGATCACTAATCTAATAAAATCTAATAAGTACTATTAATTATTTTGTATTGTTATTTAATTGATTGAAATTTTGATTTGGGCAAATTTACAACTCACAACTTAAGAACTAAATGTTTACAGATATTTTTGGTATAAATCATGTCCGCGTGGAATTGTGCCAAGAATGCTGGCAGCATTTCCCCGTCGAATAGCTATGCCAATATGTATAATGTTTAATAAACTATTGTTATTTTTTTATTTGGGCAAATTGAGATAAGGATTGATGAATTTTGTATGGAATTAAATAAAGCTTTATCATTATTATTATTATTGAAACTTTTCTATCCCTTAGTCGCCTCTTACGACACCCGCGGGATGAAAGGGGGTGGCTAAATTCTATATGTCGTAGTCACTCAGTTCAGTAAGTTTTAGTATACTTTAAATTGAAATACCTAAATAAGGGGGCGGCAAAATTTTCTTCCGCCCCGGGCGGCCGACAACTACGCTACGCCACTGAATAAATGACTACTTATATAATCTAGGAAGGTTTATTTTTTCAATATTTTTCTTGTGTTATCTTGCACTCGTTATATTTACTTACAATAACATAAATAAAAAATAAACATCACAAAAATAATCGTAGTAAAGCACAACACTCTTTTCTATCGCCATGACGCCACTGTCACGACTGGGCGACTACGGCGCAGCTGTCCTACGGTTTTGAAACTTTCTTAGAGACGTGCTGTGCCGCACGCAAGAAAGCCGCACGCTATATATCGAGTTCGAATCGATATATATGAAAAGTAATTTCAGTCAGTCAGTTCAGCCTATTGCAGTCTACTGCTGGACATAGGCCCCCCCAAGTTCGCTCCAGACATCCCGGTTTTCCGCAATCCTCATCCAGCCTACACCGGCAATCTTACGTAGATCGTCTGTCCAACGGCCATTGGTCCTGCGACATAGATGACCAGCCCACTGCCACTTCAACTTGCTAATTCTGTGGGCTATGTCGGTTACTTTCGTTCTCTCGCGGATAGTCTCATTTTTAATCCTATCTTTGAGTGAAACCCCAAGCATAGCCCGTTCCATTGCACGTTGAGCGACTTTAAACTTGTGGACCAGTCCCTTTGTCAGTGTCCACGTCTCGGCTCCGTATGCTAACACAGGCAGGACGCATTGCTGGAAGACTTTTGTCTTCAAACATTGCGGAATCTTCGAAGAGAAGACTCGACGAAGCCTGTCTAACGCCGCCCAGCCCAACCGAATCCTCCTATCGACCTCCTTCTCGAAGTTGTTGCGTCCTAGTTGGATAGTATGGCCTAGGTAAATAAAATCCTGAACAACTTCGAGAAGGGTACCATCGACCGATACCGGTCTCGGTATGACTTGGTTGTTAAACATAACTTTCGTTTTGTCCAAGTTCATACAGAGACTGACACGAAAAAAAAAACTAAAAACTTTAACTTTGTATGCAACTTTATATATTCTTTATATATATTCTTTATTGCACTTTAAAAAAATCATAATTACAAGTCATTTTTTACAAAAGATGTTGGCAAGGGCGAACTTATCTCTGTAAGAGATCTCTACCAGTCTACCCATGGTGGTGAGAGAAGATGTTATCGCGGGACTCATTTGTGATGTAGTGAAAAAAAAACTGAACCATATACATCTTTTGCTATATATACATTCAGAATTAGCGATATAAAATACATATCTACTTAAATACATACGTAGTTACATGCCAATATACATGCATACATACCCACATACATACCTACATATACACATACATAAATACATACATACACACATACATACATACATACACATATACATACATAAATACATACATACACACATACAAACACATATACATACATACATATACATACATACATACATACATACATATATTGAGAGTACAACAATTATGAGAGGTTCATAGCCTCGGAGAGAAGATGTTTCCTTAGCCTGTCCTTGAAAGCATAAATTGAAGTGCTGTCTTGGAACACTCTCGGTAAATGATTCCAAAGTTTTGCAGCGCGTATTGTGAATGAATTGAGGAGGAAGTTGGTGTTATGTCTGGGGACTTCGAGCATCGATGTGACGCAAGACCTTCTAGATCGTGTTGGGGTAGGAGAAAGAAGGAAACGGGACCGAAGGTAGGAGGGAGCATTTTGGTCATGGAGTATGTTATAGAGATAACTTTAATTATTGTCAAGACGTAATGAAGAGAGGCGTTTGAAAATCGAATAATAAATTGACCACAGATAACAACAAGATTACCTGTATACACATATCGAGCAGGACAGCCGGCCCGAGCTGGTCGGGCGACGTGCGGCGCAGGTAGTTGAAGAGAGAGCCGTGCCGCATGTACTCCGTCACTATGTAGATGGGCCGGTGCTTCGAGCACACGCCGTACAACTGCACGAGGTTCTGGTGCTGGAGTTTACTGAAAATATAATTAAATTAATGTCAGTTACTAACTTCAAAAAAAAATCTACATTATCAAACAAACAATAAGTCACTGTAACAAAATGAACAATTAATTTAAAAATCACGCTATATTTTAACATTAGGTGTGTACATTACAAACTAAGTTAATGTACTCAATATTATCCAGCAACCCAAAGTTATTTACAATCATTAAATGAACCACTGTAGACGATACTTTCCTATTACGTACATAACAATAAGTGCAAGTGGGAGGCGATACTAACGTCATGACCTTGGCCTCGTCGATGAAGTCGTCCTCGGACATGGTGCCCTCCTTCATCATCTTGACGGCAGTGTCGGTGCGGCCGCGCCAGCGCCCGCGCCGCACCACACCGAACTGGCCGGCGCCCAGCTCCTCCAGCAGCACCAGCTCTCCGGGGTCGATCTCCCACTTGTCTGGGACAACCGAACCAAAAATCAGGGGCGGCTTTACCTATAGTGCAAGGGATACGATGCTTCCAGGCGCCGTCTTAGAGGTCCTTAGGGTTTTAGAGGTCGCCGAGAGCCGCACACGAAGGCGCATTGGTACGTTTTCGTTAACACAATAGGGCTCCGACAGATGGCGTTATTAGAAAACGTCGTCGTCTATGTGACATGGATTCATACCAGGGGCCATATATAAAAATCGATTCTTAAGGAGTAAGTAAACTCCAATAAACTCCAAAAACAATACACAACTACATACTGGCTTTCAACAGTACATTTAAATCGTCAATTTACACATTAGACTACTAATAATTAGTTCCACGTTATAATATATCTTGCAAATTACCGAGTCTACCCATAGTAAGTACTGCGACTATTATTATAAAAAAAAAATTGTCATAAAGAATTTTTATTTCTAATTTGTCATAAAGAATTTTTATTTCTAATTTGTCATAAAGAATTTTTAATTTATTTTTAGTCCAAACAATAATCTAATTGCAACATAATAATTATAACAAAACTTAAATAATCTTAAATACAATAAATGCTAAAAAGTCAATTGCGGTTCTTTTAAAATAGTATCATTAATAATACTAAATAGTGCCATTTGTATAAATATCAATAAGGAAATCTGTTGCGATAACAAATATTCCATATATGTATATTAATTAAATAATATATTGAAAAATAATCAAAATCCAAAAGTAAAAATTATTCTCCGTATTCTACTGAAATAAAAGGCAGAAAACTCTCATCTAAATTGTCGTATACACTAAGAGGTTGTAATGATATAAAAGACATATTGACATAAAAAATATTTAAATTTTTACACATAATTTTATAATTCCCTCTTATTGCCAAGCATCTGAACGAGTGATAAAAGTGGAGCAGTAGAGTATAAAAAAATATCCAAGACCAATAAAGTAAATGTTTTATGATAATGATTATAATACGTAACTCGAGCTTCACTCGTATTTGTGCGGCTTTTTTACATATTTTGTTATTATTATTTATTTTGACAATATTAATATACAAGTAATAATAAATTCAAGTATCATTTCAAAAATCTAGTTATATTATAGACTAAAAAGCATTGTAGGGTCATACCTCCTCAATATCCTTTAGTGACACTTCTCAGTCAGACAGCTAATACTTGTAAGAAAAATCATACCATGTGAAAGTCCAGCGGTGGGGGGCGCCGGTCTATCGCAAGGAGTCGCCTTCAGCCTTGAACATAATCCACCGCTGTTGTGCTTGTGGTAATTTATTAATTCAGGAATACTCGAACAGCAATGCTTGTCGGACAGATAGAATTCGCCGCGAGCGTTTTGTTTTATGTGATAGTGTTTAGTCTGTGGGTGGTTTCTGAAAAAACAATAATAATGTTTAAAATTCGAATGTCTTTAAACAGAGATATAAACTAAAACGAGCTATAAATTAAATTTAGATGACCAATTTGATAATAGAGATTATAGATACACTAAGATGTTACTATTCGTCTTATTATAATAAAAAAGCGTGGTAAAAAGTAATATGTTCAAATAATTCTGAAACGCTCCAAAAAAATAAAATGAACAAAGAATGTTGACCTAAAAATTATTAATTTCAAACTCATAACTGATTCCGTTACAAAGAATACTCACACTTTGGTATATAAAGAGAGCGTGTACATTCCCTTAGTCGACGAGTTCCGTACGACGAAACAGCCCTCTTTGTCCTCTTGTTTGAGTAATGATTCCGCTCTCTGTCGAGACATCTCGCCTACGTACCATCTACAATCACAAGTAAGTCAGTCGGTCAGTTCGCTTATATACTGTAACACTTAATTAAAATTGTAGTTAGTATTTTTTACAAAGGGAATTGTATGTCATTACCAATACTATTTATGCCTTTGTAAACACTGAAACTACTGAATATATTTTAAAATTCTTCACTTTAAAATCTTAAAAAAAAATAGAATAGTAGATTATTGACCAAGGGGATAAAGCAGTGTCTTCTGTCGCGGGTGACGATTTAAATCGCGAGCGTAACGAAGGACTCGCGGTTTACTCCCGAGCGTAGCGAGGGATTTAAGTTCACCCAAGATCACCGAGGAAAATACGCTACTTTTCGTACCATTTGCGAAAAAATTAACACAATAATAATATGAGATAAGCATTTATTAAAAACAATTACAATTAAAAGTAAAAGTTAACATTCGAAACATTGGTCCAATTATTGATAGAGAGAGTTAGATTTTTGTTTGGTACATTTACTGTTGATGAGTTGATTTGAGTATTTCTCTGTTCTTGCGTCTGAGGCATTTGCACTGATGGAATCCGACAATTCACTGTCACTGTCGCTTTGATTTAACATCGTAACGTATTTTTAGAACATTAACTCACTTATAAAAATAAATTAAAATAAACTTAACGTTTATGTATTTGAAGAAAACAAAAACGCGGCAAATTCCTAGACTATTTTTTTTGTCGGAAAAGCAAAGGCATCATTAACTCACTTATAAAAATAAATTAAAATAAACTTAACGTTTATGTATTTGAAGAAAACAAAAACGCGGCAAATTCCTAGACTATTTTTTTTTGTCGGAAAAGCAAAGGCATCATGCTCATACGGTCTCGTCGGTTTTCGTAATTTTATTTAATAATCATAACTGCATAATAAATGCGTATTCCTTTTTCAAAAAGATGTATAATGCTTTATATACAAACTCAATGGTGTAAACATAGATTTAGTTCAGCATAAATTGGTAAGTATTCCAAATTTAAATTACATTCTCCCCCTAGAGAATGAATGAAATTCAGTACAATTTTCTTTCCCTGATTTTAACAGATTAAAAATGACTATTATTATGTTCGCTTTTTGTGGCATAGAATGTCACTTTTTTGAGCAAGTGGTACGAAAAATAATTTTCGTAGTTGAAATATAGTTATGTGATGAGGCGCCGCGTTGGCGCAACGGTCACAGCTATGGATTGTACCTGTAGCGCTGGCGGTTGCGGGTTCGATCCCCGCACATGACAAACATTTGTATTGGCCATACAGATGTTTGCCGTGGTCTGAGTGTTTATGCAGTCCTTGTGGGTCTGCCCACCGTGCCTCGAAGAGTACGTTAAGCCGTCGGTCCCGGTTGTTATCATGTACACCTGATAACGATCGTTACTCATAGTAGGGAATATATCCGCCAACCCGCATTGGAGCAGCGTGGTGGATTAAGCTCTGATCCTTCTCCTACATGGGGAAAGAGGCCTATGCCCAGTAGTGGGATGTTACAGGCTGAAGCGTAAACTCTGATCCTTCTCCTATATGGGGCCTATGCCCAGTAGTAGGATATTACAGCCTGAAGCGCGTGATGAGGTTAACAAATTATAAATATGTATTGCCAATACAATTATGTTAAATAAGACAAATTTTACTGCACATAATAATAAAAATAGTCATTTTTGTTAGTAATTTCAATGTTTAAAACAGAAAGTATCTAGACGGAAGCTATTATAATTTGTATGTTAGCCTGTATAATACGTATTTACACTTTTATAGACAAAAAAAACAAGCTCGACCTTAATACCATTAAATTGCTAAAGTTAAATTAATAATTGTGATTATTAATTTAAAGTTACCAATAATAACGAGAACTACGAGATTTAGTGTAAATATGATATTAAGCTTTATTTGCACATACAAGTAATACACCGGTGTAATATAACAACGTGTCAAGGTCCCTTAATTCGACCGAACAGTGACCTTCGGAAACCACAATAACTTTTTTTTTGTATACTTTAGCATAAGTATATTTTTGACTTTCGATAAATTGTAGGTACAATAAGCGGATTTATTAAATGATAATAAATTAGACTTATTGTCAAAGCTCTCAAAAGTACAGTGAAAAACACAAGTTGTTTTTAGTCCCACGAATAAGTGCAACGAATTCGACAAGATCGTTAAAAATGTATAATTTGTTTTTTATAAGAAAATTTTAATTAAGTTTATATTAAAATATCTATATAAAGACACTAAATAACAAAATTATTGTTTATCATTACACAGTATAAAACAGTCGCTTTCCGCTGTCTGTACGCTTAGATCTTTAAAACTACGCAACGGATTTTCATGCGGTTTTCTTTAATAAATAGAGTGGTTCCAGAAGGTTTATATGGTTTATACATGCATAATATGGTAGAGGAACACTGATAGTCTTGCAACCGTGCGAAGCCGGGACGGGTCGCTAATTCGGGTCGAAAATTTAGGTACGCAATATATCTACGCTATAGTATATACATTACAACCAAAAATTTTATTATAATAAAAACAACAAACTTACTCATATTTTTGTAATCCTATCGTCTCCTTTTCCTTAACATAATTACTTGGAATGTATCCAACACATCTGCAAAACCAAAATATACATTTATAGTATAATATATACAAATACAAACAAGTAAAATCATTTGTATTAACTAACCCATTTTCATCTTTAACTTTCCACCAATGTTCCTGTGAATCATCAATGACTTCATATTCTGCTCCCTGAAAAAAATTAAAGTTAATTACGAAGATTTTTTAAATATGTAAATATCAGACTTTATATATGTATGACTGTATACATATAAAATATACAAAAATGAGTTGAATATAAAGTTACGTTACCTTTTCCAATGAAAGGTCGCCGCTCTCGATAGCTTTAAAAGGGTATAAGGCAACCACGACTTTGGTTCTTTGTTTTTCCTAAAAATATATGTAAATTTGATTAATAAAATAAAGCATTTCGTCGGTGATACTGTAATACCGCGTAACGAACACTTGGTAAACAAAATAAAAAATGAGATTTCGTAAATAGAGGGTCTTTATAGCAGTTGGCGACCCATGAGATCAGAAATCAGAGTGCTTCGTCTAACAAAAATACTTCAAACGAAAGAATCAAAACCGCGGGAGCAACGGTCAGCCAAAAGCACGTATCTACGTATCATGTCATAGGAAGGGTGGCCGTTTTGTTCGTTGCTCGTGAATACTAAGGATTTTTTGAAGAAATATAGGACTGGAATGCAACTTAATGTTACTAATTGAATTGGTATTATGTTAGTTACTTACTAAAAATGCTAATAAAATTTAAACCATTATAATTTTATCATTTAATTTCAGTTCATTGTGTAAGAGAAAGGAGGAAAGAGTGAAACGGAATCGTTGAGTATGAATAGAATGTACACTAATCCCAGTGCTGCCAACATTTCTCTGAATTAACCTCCGCACTTGATTCACTGTTATACCAAACGCTTCATAAGAAACTTTAGTCGTTCAGTATTTTAATAAAAATAAAAGTTGGTCCTAAACATATACAACAAATTCCCAATGTCTCTCTGTTGGACATAATAAGCGTACAAAACCTATGGAATTTAGCAATTATAATTGGTTTCCGGACTACGATTTGAAGGAAGATACAGTAAAATAAAACGAATGGCTAATCTCGAAACTTACAATAGAATCAAACAAGAAGGATACGATACTAGGAAAAACGTATAACGAGCTTAAGAAATTCCATAATAAATGTTCTCAAATGGTAGCAAAGCCTACAAAGCTATCGGTTCTACATGTAACTATGTGCTCCTAGCTAAAAAAATAGCCATAATAAATGTTTAGACGTTTTTGGATCATGACATGGACACAGAATAAAATCTTAATCAAAAAATCTAATCAAACAATTATAACGCAGATTTTTTTTTTAATTTTCAATTAAATTCTGTAAAAAATATCCGTTTCTTTCCCAAATTAATGTCCGTTAAACAACACTCAACTTTCTTGTCCAAACGATACACAGAATGGTAATAGAATCAAAGTCGCAATTGTACAATTTTAAGTCAAACATGCATCGTGAGCTTTTATTTCACGTTTTAGAGGAGGGTAGAGGAAAATAACAAACATTTGTATTGGCCATACAGGTGTTTACCGTGGTCTGGGTGTTTGTGCAGTCCTTGTGGGTCTCACCACCGTGCCTCGGAGAGCACATTAAGCCGTCGGTCCCGGTTGTTATCATGTACACCTGATAGCGATCGTTACTCATAGTAGGGAATATATCCGCTAACCCGCATTGGAGCAGCGTGGTGGATTAAGCTCTGATCCTTCTCCTACATGGGGAAAGAGGCCTATGCCCAGTAGTGGGATATTACAGGCTGAAGCGTAAGAGGAAAATAAAGTATGAGAGCTTTTATTTCACATTGTAGAGGAGGGTAGAGGAAAATACTTTTGTTTCAACTTTAAGAAGATGCATGTTAAATTATCAACATCACACGTTACTATTTACAAGATTTTATTAGACTTAAATTTATTCAAGTTTTTCAATTTTGTGTCTACACTTATTATAAAACAACTGATTTATTTATTTAGTAAGAATCACCAACAGAATTACATGTTTAAAAAAAATTACAATCAGTTATATGCCAAGGTATTAAATTTAATATATAAAATTCTCGTGTCGCGGTGTTTGTAGTTAAAGTCCTCCAAAACGGCTTGACCGATTCTCATGAAATTTTGTGTGCATATCGGGTAGCTCTGAGAATCGAACAAAGTCTATTTTTCATACCCCGAAGTTATAAGGGGGCGGGGGGGAGGGTTAAGTGGGTTAATAATATATTATAAAATTTTGTGTGCATATCGGGTAGGTCTGAGAATCGTCCAACATCTATTTTTCATTCCCCTAAGTTATAAGGGGGGGGGGGGATTGAGAAGGTTAGTAAAATATATGGCAAAACAACGTTTGCGGGGTCAGCTAATATAAACATTTAATTCCTCTTAAAGGTAGTTACAGCACTTAGCATGCGCTTTAGACAATTAAGTCGTCTGCCTATTCAAAAGATTTTGAACATACAAGATTTAAACAAAAAAATACATTCAAAATAAAGAAGTAAATAGGTAACTATTACTATTATAAATTAATATAAATTAATATTAGTGCTACATAGCTTTTGATTTGAAGAATCAAATGACTTGAATAGTTTCTCCTTAAATACAGCTAGGTTATCTGCAAAGATGTTTAGTGACTCGTTTTTAACTGTAAATTCTCTGTAGAGCCTACTTAGTTTAGGGCTGTAGCAATAATAACCGAGGTTTGCTTCCTGGGTTTTATAAGCAAATAGTGAAATGGGATATCGTGGTATGCGAGTGGGAACGTTAATTAAAATTTTACTTAGGAGTTCTGAATTATCCACAGTTCCATTCACTAGTTTGTGTAAGAAAATCATATGATTAATGTTATAAACTAATAGCGGTAAGTGTTTCTGTTAGCTACATTGTGTTTTCAGAATGTTAACTGTAAAAAATATTCTTATACTCGTAAATGATGAAATTTAGTCTATAATCGTTTATTTGATACTTAAATCAATTACGCATAAGTTGCAAAAATGGTGAATGTCAATAAATTTTTGAAGATGCAGTACCGTGAAAGTAATTTTTTTGGCCCACGAATAAATAAAGGGTTTAACGACAAGTTATTATAAGAGAAGGGTAAAGTACGTAAATTTGTAGTCATATTATAGTTTAATCGAATTAAGATGTTCTACATCTAATTCGATTCTAAATATCATAAAGAAAATATTCAGTTTTTTCTCACTCCTATAACTTTGTCACTGTGAAGTTACGACCTTCTTGCTACTGTTGGTTACGCGACATTGCATTGACGATATTGAAGTAAAAGGTTTTTTTTTCGCTGAGTTCTTATAATGCTACAGAATAATTTACTTTATCGGGATATTGTAATTGCTATGCGATGCCGTCAAAGTGGAAACAAACTTTAAATCTGCAAAATATATTAAGTATTTTGTAGACTTCTTTAAGTTATTGTTAAGCTAACTAATACAATATATCAGATCATAAATTTCTAGACTTTAGTTAAATATTGTAAGAAATTCTGCTTGATTCGAAAAAAAACTACCCGTGAAGACGTGTTTGGCTTGTTCATTTCAAGCAGTATTCCTAGTGGTGACATAATTATGAGAAACCAATCTCTTAGATCTCAAAGGAAATAAAGTATATTTTAAAAATAAACACAAGCCAAATTGCTTTGATAACATCTTTAATATTTTTAAAATACACAGCGTTTTTTTTTTTTTTTTTTTTGTTTGAATTTATATAATTATATTAGTTGAATTTTGAATTTATTTTATCGTTATGTTAGTCTAATGACTTATTTTATTGCACCAATAAACACTTGTATTAGTTCATTTAAATAATAAACTTATTTAATTATTTTTAATCGTTGGTGGATATTTTATGTTTTTAATTTTTTTTTTATTGCTTACGGAATCATAAGTGAATATGCTATTTATTATAGGGGAGTTATTTACCTTAGGTTTTGCTGATGGTGTTCCCGGCGGCGCACCGCCTCCCCCAGGCATGGTGACAGCCGACGCGACCACTAAAACAACGAATTATTACTTTGTTACTATCGTTTAATTTTATTCAGATTTGCTAATTTTATTTAAAAAAATACATTCAATATTGTTTGTTATCTAAAAACCCGGAAACGACTGAACTGATTAAACCATTCTTACGCCATTAAACAACAATATCAGAAGTTTACAAAACAATACTCGTCGAGTCATCTTAGCGAAATAGTTGCAATAAATGTCAACTTATTGCAAACGTTCTGCTTATATACCCTGAAGAGCATCGATATACAATAAAAAAATATATTCAAAAAAGTGTAATCACATATTTAAAATTTTTACAACTATTGATTAATGTAGATTTATATTGAGGGTAGTCGCGTATAAATCTGATCTAATAGAGCTCTGTGATTAAACTTTCTAATAGATGGTATAAAACCGATGGCACTAGATGCAATATTAGTAAAAAGTAAACATTCAATGAACGGCGGTTATCTCTGGAGTAAAAAATAAAAGCTCAACTAACAGAACAGTTCGTGAATTCGTGTAACCGTTTTTTATCATATAAATTATTGCTCTTATAATTAGTAGTGACATCAAATTAATCAAAATATTATAAATTTGCTTATAAAGCGTTAATGTTAGCTGATTATTATATTATTAGTAAGAACTTAGCTAAACCAATTCTTTCTTGAACGAGTAAATTTAGGTTAATGGGAAATATACAACTGTGATATCAGAATCGATATTATAACCTACATATGCAACTTACTTACAATAACACCTTAATAAAATTAATTATTAAATCATCATTATTTATAAAATTACCGTCTTGGGTACGTTAGTGTCGTGTCAATGGCCATGTCATCTGAATTTTACAGTTAAGTGTTGGTTATTTATAGCCAATTTTCCCTTGTCTTTTCAACATTTTTTCTCTTTGTAGATTTTAAAGTAACATAGTTATGAGCTATACTGAGAGACGGAGACAAACTTTTTAGCATTCCATAGATTCACCGTGCGGCTGCCGGGTCCATCGTGTGGCAGAAGGAGAAACTCAGAACAGTTCCCAGGACTTGCGACCTAGGTGTAGGTTTAAGGAGGCCCCTTTTGAGATGTGCATCAACGCTCACCTTCACTGCTCGAGTTTCCCGCCCTGCCTAGCCAAATTTGGTAGGAACCTGTTAGTGCAGCCTTAGACACTCGTTCTAAAATAGAACTTACTGCAGTTCTCGACGGGCCAAGGTCTTTCAAAAGATTATAGAGAGATTTTGCTGGTATACCTCTCGCTCCTACTTCTACCGCGTATAAATTAACCATATAGCCATTTTTGTTAAGTTAGTTTATTTAATTTTATTGTGCGGTCTTTAGGAATGTTGGTTTCCCACAGTACAGTGAGCTCTACTAGTATTATATGTTTAATGTGTCTAGAAAAAAGGAATATCCGTCGTATAGGCGCTAAACTTGCTTCCTACCCCCCTGGTAGTAAACAATTCTGGTCTCTGTCGAAGGCAGTAGAGTCCAATTTCTGCCGCCCTACATTGCCTCCTCTGCAGAAGCCTGATGGTTCGCTAGCTCACTTGGCAGTGGAAAAGGCAAGCTTGTTTGCATCTCTCTTTGCAAGCAATTCGCGTCTTGACGCTAGCTCTACACAACCACCATCCTTGCCTCGATGTGACTCTTCTATGCAAGAGATCACGATCCACAATAAAGAGGTCCGTAGAGTCTTGCTGAATCTTGACGTGAATAAGACTAGTGGACCTGACGGTATACCTGCGCGCGTCCTAAAGGCCTGTGCACCTGAGCTGTCTCCTGTTCTCACGCGCCTGTACCGCTTCTCTCTTCAAACTAGAACGGTGCCAAAATCTTGGAAGCTGGCTAATGTGCAGCCAGTGCCCAAAAAGCCGAGTGAATCCCTGCAACTACCGACCAATCGCCATCACCTCCATGCTTTGCAAAGTCATGGAAAAGGTGCTTAACAGCAAGTTGCTGAACTACCTAGAAGACAATGAACTCCTCAGTGACCACCAATACGGCTTTCGTCAGAGGCGGTCTACTGGAGATCTTCTGGTGTATGTCACACACTGCTGGGGCGAAGCCATTGAGAAACATGGTGAGGCGCTCGCTGTGTCACTAGATATCTCGAAGGCCTTTGACAGGGTTCGGCACGCAAGTCTCCTTAGCAAACTTCCTGCTTACGGCATCCCTGCTGACTTTTGTAGCTGGATTTCAGACTTTTTGAGTGAACGGTCGATCAGAGCGGTCGTGGACGGCTGCTCCTCTGACCTGATGGATGTAAGCGCCGGCGTCCCTCAAGGTTCTGTTCTCTCTGCAACTCTTTTCCTGCTCCATATTAACGACATGCTACGACCAGGCATTGTTGGATACGCAGATGACAGTACGATTGTTGAGAGATATTTGTTCAGCGCAAGAGACAGCAGGGACGTAATACGTTCTCAGAGAGAGGCCATGGTAGAACGAACAAATTCAATACTGGGGCAAGTATCCCAATGGGGTGATTGCAACCTGGTCACGTTCAACGCCGCCAAAACGCAGGCTTGTTTGTTCTCCGCCAAACGGAGTCCTTTCAACTTGACTCCTACTTTCCGTGGTACACCTGTCCCTGTGTCCGATACCCTCGACCTCCTTGGCATAGAGTTGAATTCTAACCTCAACTTTGGCAATTACATTGAGTCCAAAGCGCAAACTGCGGCCAGAAAGCTTGGCATCTTAAATAAGGTCAAGCGATATTTCACGCCTGAACAGCTTCTTACGCTGTACAAAGCTCAAGTCCGATCGTGCATGGAATATTGTAGTCACTTGTGGGATGGCTCAGCTAAATATCAACTCGCCACACTGGACTCAGTGGAACGCAGAGCCAAGCGGCTAATCGGTAATGCCAGTTTGGTGAAATCTCTTCACACTCTGGCTCACCGAAGAAAAGTTGCCAGTCTAACGGTCTTTTACAGGTGTACTTTGGGGAGTGTGCCCTGGAGCTGCACGAGCTCATACCCCCATCTCCTTTCTTCCATCGGACTTTCAGACGTACCGCAGGCTTTCATCCCTACCTGATTGATATACCTTTCATACGTACAAAGCGCTTCGAATCATCTTTTTTAATGCGCACAGCCAAGGAATGGAATTCCCTGCCGGCGTCTGTATTTCCGAGTTCATACAACCCAAACATGTTTAAAGCGCGAGTGAACAGACTTCTTCTGGGCGAACTCGCTCCATCTTCGACCTCGTCTGTGCTCTAGAGCTAGACTGAGGTCAAGAGTAAGCCCATTACATAATAAAAAAAAAAAAAAAAAATCAGGTCTGGATGACGAAACACCAACATCCACTGGGATTAAATTTATAGTGCTTGTCATACGTATCCATTAAAATAGTCTACTTCTTAATTTTTTTCACGTATAATTTCGGCTATGGTATGCCTCCGTGTGATATGGCCCTAAACGGAAGGACACTAGTTTAATAACAGGTTGTATAGTGTGAGATAAAAATTATATTTTTAATTAACGTTTAAATATAACAAAAAGCAACCCAAAAATTGATTCAGTACAGTTTTTGATTGATATTTTATATCATCTGTAAATCGATGCCAAAAATCGCAAGAATACACGTGCGGTCGTGAGCTTAAAATTTGGACTAGTAGTGGTAGTTAAATTTTCAAATGACGAACTCGTTATAATAATTCTTTCTTTTTACAATACATTACCGTTTAATGATTATACAAAACAAAACTACTACAAAAGTTGTTTAAATTGCTTATGCCATCAAAGTTTAGAAGGGGTATAAGTAACGGAATCTATAATATAAAAATGAGTCGCTGAATGTGTTGCTAAGCACAAAACTCGAGAACGGTTGGACCGATTTCGCTAATTCTTTTTTTAAAATATTCCTTGAAGTACGAGGATGGTTCATACGGAGAGAAAAATTCTAAAAAAAAAATTTAAATTTCCTGAAAAAAAAGTCTAAAACAACACTTTTCTATACTCCATACAAAAGATTTGTGATAATACTTAAAAGTCAATTTGAACTTTAATACCATACGATAAAGTTTGTGTTAGGCGATACGAAGTTCGCCGGGTCAGCTAGTAAAACAATAAAAATAGGAGCCGAAGTACGGCTTTCTTGTTCCAACTTGATCTTCAACACGTGTTTTTAACTTGAAATTTTGCGCCCTGGTACAATTTTTTTTTAATAATTTAATACCGCTTTTGGGCCAAGTCGATTATACCAAAAAAGCGAACTAGTATTGGTTGAAAAATGTCAAATCTATATACAAGCATAATTATAATTTCATAATATTTCTATAGCGTTAGTAATAAAATCACTCAACACATTATTAAAGTTGTTAACGTGCCACATACCTACTTAGTTTAAATATTTTCGGTTTATTAAATTATACATAATTATATATTTTGCCTAAACTGTTAAATGGTTAAGAAGTTACATTGCTCAATTTTATGTTGCCTTTATCTATCAAAAAACGAGACACATTGAATCACTTCCTATCAAAAATATACAATTGAAATAAAATTACGTCATATTCACACCAAACACAATTGTAGTATATACAATACAATCAAAATAGAAATAAAAATACAAATTAAAGTAATATTTAAAAAAAAATGTATTGGCATATGATATTTTCAAAACTATTGCGGCTTTTGGTAGGTAATTACACAATCATAAAAGGATGTGTAGGTTACGAGGATATTTCGTAATTGCCTTAGCGTGACAGCATCTATTCTAAAAGCGAATTATCGTCAAAACAGAAATCATCTTAATATCATAAACATGTAATAATTTAATAAGGGTATAATTAATAAAATTGTGGAGAAGAGCATGTATTTAATATATGTACTTTGTTTTATACCTACATTATGGAACCAATATTTCGTTCTCAAAAGACGTCTAAAAAAAGATAGGTACAGAATTCAATTAAACGCGGCGATTCTCATCCAATTGAGATTCTAAAACAGGAATTTCATCTAAATTTGTCGCTTAAAATTTACTGAATAACACACATAGAGAATAATAATTATATGGCATACAAGGATAATAAAAATTTAACTTAAAATAGTAATATGAAATAATATTAAAATAGCGACATTGAAATAATTTTAAAATAACTATATTTTAATAATATTATAACTACATTAACCTGTGTAAAAATAACTTACATCAAAGAGAAAGTAACAAACTAATAACTTTTGCTGTGCGTGGGTACTGAATTAAAAACAACTTTCATTGAATTTAAATCCTATGTGTCATGATCAATATAACTTATTATTTACTAAAAAAAAAATAATAATAAGTAATATTAATTTATTGAGAATTAGATGTACACTAGACAGAATATTCATACTATTTTGCAACTTCGAAGTTACAAAAAACAGTTTCTATTCAACCTTTGCCGTTTATTTAAAATCCGTACGAAATTAAATTAGATTTCTTTGTTTATTTTATATAAAAATCTTGTGCAAAATTTACTGACCTACAAATTAGCAATTTAACAATAATAAAATATAAGATGTATGTAATGTAAAAAACGACGTTCCATACATACCACAAATTTGATTAACAATATGAAATAAGTTTATAATAATACTCTATACAACTTATCATTTACGTAGAGATACATTCAAATCGTCATATTATATCATGGACGTGATGTGACTATACATCGTGAGGCTCTACCGCAAACCAACGTTAACCGAGGATGTTCTAATCGAGTGTTAACGTAGATATCATCGGCACGTATAATTCGGTCACTATGTATCACATACACATAAAATCCGAATCACTGTGAGCATTACACAAACGCATTACATTACACCTGACCAAGACAAGAAAGTGAGTGCAGCGAGTGAACGCAACCGGTGGCTGCGAGGCCACAGAAAAAAGGTCAGTTCAAAAGTTTCGTACCCTCTAGAGCTGGAAGGAAGGACGACAACGAGAGACATGGTATTTTCGACTTCTTCTTGGCAACCATCGGTTCACTGTCAGACTTAGTCTGCAACATGGGAACAGAACAACACAACCGGACGTCCGCGCGCGACACCGCTTACAGACTGCCGCCTGCCGTGTCAATGTACCGTAGCGAAACTAAAGCGAGATACACAACACGGCCTTACGGTTACGAGTGATTCGCGGCGAACGCGGTTAACAGGACTGTTTTTTTTTTTTGCTAGCTTATTTGGAAAAACTTATTTTTTATTTTTCACAAAGTAACAATCATTAATTATTAAACATAAATAAATTAAAAAATTAATCAATCGTAAAAAAAACGTGTAAGTATAAAGCAAAAAACTGAAACTATTTATTTTTATTAAATAATGAAAACTGAGAATAAAATAAATAGATTAATTACATTCATAAAATACGTTTACAAGGATACATAATATAATTTAAGGACAAATGACGGTCGCAGCTAATGATATTTTCCTTTCAATTTTAAACTCGCTTTTAATTTATTTTAAAGAAAAATAAATAATTAATGTTTGAATAACTTTAAAGAACTAAATAATGTCATGGTATACATGGATTTATGCCTGCAAGACGAACGAGTGAGAGCAGAAAAGATGGTCGTACTCGGCCTACATTCACCATTTGCAACGTGAACGCAGGCCATGAGCTCTCTCGTTCACTCTTAAGGAAAACTCGATTCAAACGATAAGAACAGAATATTATCCAAATCATCAGATGCAGATTTATATTAAATTTAATTGCGTCCTTCAGACTTTAAACAACTTAATGGTAAGTATTACAATATTACAATAAATGTTTCTAAAATATTATAAACACCATTAAATTCACTTTCAAATAAGAAAGTGAAGGATTAAAAAAATTAGACTATGCCGTGCAGGTTTCGAGGCGAGTGCCTCTTACTCGTATTACTCACCGCGGATCACTTTTCATATGAATTATTGCACATCGTGTTCATTGTAAAACAAGCATGTATAATGAAAAAAAATTAAATTTATGTCGATAGAGCACTTTCAATACCGGTTGTACTGATCGGTCGTGTTAATTTCAAACGAGATGAAAATAGAAATAAAGGAGTAGTAAGAAAAAATAATGTGACTGAATAAAAGGAAAACCGTCGCCTCTTCGTGATAAACTCAAATATTAATACAGTTAACGGATTTTCATGTGCGTATCTCTAATAGAGAGTGAATCGCGAAGAAAATTTAAATGTATTACGTGTTAAAGTTTAAATTAATGTTAAGAAAAGGTCCGAATAAATTAGCCGCCTTGGAGCATCCATAATAAACTACCTATTACCTATATTATTATTATAAGTTCCCTCATAAAAAAAAATGTGGTGTCATGGGACACCAGGTAGGAACGGAGTTCCTTCGGATAGTATAGAAGCAACACAATTAAAAAAAAATTGTTAACAAATACCGTAAAATAAAATAAATCAAAAAAAATAATAATAATAATTCAAACTATTATTTATTTAATGAAACAACTTTTTTCGGATTTTATCGCGGTTTATTATTATCTTTTGATTCCCGACGTTTCGGATACTTTACAGCAACCATGGTCACGGGGGGACTGAGGTGTCAGACGTCCCAACGTTACAAAGTTATTCGAAACTATTAAGTGAAATAAAAAACATGTGTCTTCATTTATTTTTGTCGACAGTATAAAATTACATAAATAATTTAAAAAAAAGTTTACTAGTAATATTTTCGTTTTAAAAACGTCATATTATACAGTCGTGTGACTGATATTACGTCAATTCCGTTATATATTTTTCTTACGGTTTTAGTCTCACATTTTTCTCAGTTCGGTCGCCCAGCCAAATGTCAAGTCTGCCGTAAGGAACTTCGTTCCAAATTTTCTTTTAATAACGATTGCGTGATATTAAATTTAAAAACTGTAACTTAAGCAATATCTTTAAAAAAGTAAGGAATATACGATAGCGATTTTTTCCAAAAAAAAAAAATACTCATTGGTTGAAACTATTTGGAAGCCATTATAGGTACTCGTAATGCAAGCGGTTATGCATTACGAGTAGTTGCGCATTACTCCCTCATAAAATAAAATCATTTCCTATCCGACCAAAAGTAGTTCATTAACTCTTAAGAGGCTCCCCCTTCTCAATGACCTTGAGCATTTAGACTTTGCCACACCCCACCCACCCGCACTTCACCTGATCAGTATTACGCAAAGGTTATTAAACTCGGCCATCTACCGGCTCTAGCTTGTACTACTTAGGACATGCGATTGATCCGTTTCCTAGAGCAAGAGCTTGCGTACAAGTTGTGATCATCCATAATTATTATTTAATTTTCTTCTTGTCGTGTCGATCATTTAGGCTATAAAATTATATTAATTACTAGTTGTTACTTGTAGTTCAGTTCGCAGTTATAAAATAAATAAATTTCTAAAATAAAAGTAGCCTAAGTTACTCCTTACTATATCAGCTATCTGCCAGTGAAAGTTCCGTCAGAATCGGTCTAGCCGTTTCAGAGATTAGGCGGAACAAACAGACATACAGACAGACAAAAATTGTCAAAATGCTATTTTTGTGTAAGTATCGTGTATACATCCATATGAATTTAGTAAAAAGCGGTTATTTTAACATTAAAAGCAGCCGCTCCAATTTTATTTGTATAGATATACTAAATTTATATTTTATTCTATTATCGGCTCGGTGAAGATCGACTTTAGGTTCGGATCTTAGACCACAAGCTAAGCAGCTTTACATTTAAACAGCTCAAAATTAATAATTTTAATTATTCGCAATTTGTTCGTTTTTTAGAACAATTGTATAATTTAAATGTGTGCTCTCACAATTATTAGGTATTAACTAATTGTAAAATTTCTTTGGTCAGCTGTTATTTAAAAATAATGGGAGTTTATGTATTTTATGAAACGTTTTCGTTTTTTCACATTATTTATGATGATTTAGTGCAAAATATTTCGTGTCATCTTTAACGGACAGTGTCAAGACCTAAGGAAGTAAGACAATAATAAAAAACCTATTTTTCCAAATTTTTTTTAAATTTTTCATAGTATTTCTAAATTACATCCTAAATGACATTTAAATTTTCATACAAACAGATTTTCATACAAAAATAATGTCCACTTCATGTTTTGCCGCTTAAGGGTAAAAAAAAGCCAATCTAAAAAAATGTCTACTCAATTAATATTTACAATGATACAATCACTTTATGTTACATGTACTTATTATATTACATAATTATAGTTCATCAGCGTTTTTTAAATAAATCTTTGGCTATGTGTTTTTTACATATAAACAACTTATTAAATAAAGAATAATCGATTGGGGAATAATGTAAAGAACATTTTGTGCCGTTTTGCGACTAATGCAGTTTTAAGATTAACGGCCGTTTTCAATAATCTATCTGGTTTTGCCTACTAGCGACACAATTTGTATGGAGTTTACGTCAAAATTCTATATCTAGTAAGCAAATTCAAAGATAGATAGAATATTGAAACTGACCGTTAAACAATAGAAATAAAAATAATTGTAGATCAAGCTTAATAGCTTTAATAGTACTACAGGAATGATTCCTGTAGTATTATTAAAGCTGGCCACCTTACCACAGGAATACAACACCACAAGCTAGGCCCTCTCCCAGTAAATGTTTTTGTGATTAAAAATAGCATACAGATTAGTATATTTTTTTATATAAAGTCTTCCCCGTGTCATATCTCGTCAGGCTAAGCAAAGAATCCCTATACTCCTCTTTCACTAGGAATGTATTTTATGAAGAATCCATACACTGTCACATAGTCCACGTGAGTTTTGTTTTCGGTTTCGGTTTCACAGCCAAAAATCCGTTTCGGTCGGACAAAAAAATAAATATAATATATAAACGTAATTCACTCACGTATATCGTTTTTGTTGTTCGTAGGTTCGTGTTCCTGGAGGATGAGCTCGAGGTCGGGCTCCGGTAGTGGCCAGATGGAGGCGAGGGCGCAGCCCGGCGCCGAGCGGCGCTCCGCGTCGCAGCACGCCCAGCGGCGCGCCGACCACACCTCGGGGTGGTAGCGGGCACGGCGAGTGTTCGATATACACACTGTTACAACGTGACAAGATTACGTTAAAAATATGGACAACTACATGTGACACTAAACTACTACTACTACTACTACTACTACGATGACTACTAATGAGTCGTGGTCGGGGTATTTCTGACTCTGGGATGCTCATCCTAGCGGGACCGTTAAGATTTTAGTATTAAATTTACCAAAAAGTATGATATTGATAATGACATAATTTTTGTGTTTTTTTATACAAAATGTTTTACTCTCAATGGCTATCAATGGGATGAAATTTTTTATGAAAGCACGTCACCAACATCATTATACCTACGTCTATACAAATATTTGTCCAATGAAATTGCCAATTGAAACCCTAACTCGTATCCGTAAATTAAGAAAAAAAAAACAAATATTATATTTTTTGTGATATTATTTTTTTTATAGATTATACGAGTACTATAATAGTAAATAGTTAGAATAATTTGTAATGATAAAACAACTCTCCTTTATCACTGCTTAATAAACAGACTACTATTATATGAATGATAAGAAGAAAATTAAAACCTAACCTAAGACTAAAGAAAAAATTATGCGATATATTAATACTCACAAACACCGCGAGGCGTGTTTTCCATGTCAATAACTGGATACACTACAACTAGTAAGCGGGTGCGTTCGAGCGACAAGCCTGATTGCAATATTGTCGAAACCGCAATATATTACGAGTGTTACAATGAGAAGGCACTCGCGAATGGGAGTTACTTGAAAGTCAATACTGTTTGATATTGACAAATACTTGACGAAATCATACGAGTCCCTTTGATTGAATATCAGAGTGTTCGACAAATCTCTACATACACAAATGAAAACATAATGTAAATGTTTAAGAATAAGAGACCGCGCATTGGTGTAGCGGTCACAGCGCTGCCTGTGTCGTCGCCGCTTGTTGAGTCGGTCCCCGCTCATGGCAAAAATTTGTATAGGCCATAAAGGTTTGCAGTAGCCTGGTCATTTGTACTCGTGTATTGTCTGTGTATGTGAGCCCGAAACCGACACAGCGGTAGATCCTAGTGTGGGGTCGTTAGGTGAAAGTCGATTATTTATTTATTTAATTAGATTATACCTAAAATCCTAAAGGTCTATGGATTATTCTAAGAGAATTCTAAAGGGTCGTTAGGTGAAAGTCGATTATTTATTTATTTAATTATACCTAAAATCTTAAAGGTCTGTGGATTATTCTAAGAGAATTCTAAAGGTTGTTTATCTTAGATACCTGTATCTGAGAATTTCATACACTTTTTACATTTTGACATAATGCGTTATAGTAATAATAAAAAGCATTTTAAATATCGCTTCATCCTGTAATATCCCACTGCTGGGCATAGGCCTCTTTCCCTCCCAGGCCTTTGGAGCCCAGGCCCCAGACTTAGGTCTGGGACCTGGGCTCCAAGGGGAGGAGTTGCTGGACTTCTACTGGGCGCGTCCCCCGGGTGGCGGATAGGGGAAACCGCCTGCGGTTTCACGACTGCGGGTGGTAGGGGTCTTCGGATCCCCGCGGACCAAAACCAGACGATGCGCTCCGGGTCCCGCTCTGGTCTAGTACTGGGGTGGTCCTGCGAGCGCGGGTGTGTTGGCGCGGAGGCGCGGCTGTGGGTGTGGCGCTGAGACGGCGCGGTGACGTGGGGGTCGGTCCTTCCTTCCCCCACGCGGAGGACGGGGTGGGCGGGTTCGCTCGCCCGCCCTAAGGCGTGCGAGGGCGCTCTCTCGCGCCGAGGCTGCGGTCGGCTGGAGGGCCTTGACTGCGGCCACCCTGGCCTTTGTCGGCTTCATCGGGCCGACATTGTCCGCCCCGGGCTAGGTGCCTGGTGTCCCGCAACGCCGGGCTAGGCCTGGGGTGCCGGGGCGGCGCGGGATTGTACCCACCGGCGCAATGCGGGCGGGGGGTGTCCCCCTGCCCGCGGGGGGGGCCACGCGGGCGATGGGTCGGGGGATTCGTCGTCCGACTTGCACGGTCCCCCCAAGGAGGGGAGGGCGCGCTTCGTGTTCGAGTGCGTCCTCCGAGGTGCTTTGCACCGCGGTGGGCCCGAAAGGGCAGGCGCCGGCGGGGTTGCGAAAGAGCTGAACAGCGTCCTTGTGACCCCGCCACATTGGCGTACGGCAGAACACACGTGGCGGTTTTTATTCAGTAAGAGTCTGAATCCCCTCCGAGCCCCCCCTACCGGAGGGTGTCCATGAAGGATTTTCCCCACGTAAAAAAAAAAAAAAAAAAAAAAAAAAAAAAAAAAAAAAAAAAAAAAAATAGGCCTCTTTCCCTGTGTAGGAGAAGGATCGGAGCTTAATCCACCACGCTACTCAAAAGCGGGTAGGCGGATATATTATTCACTATGAGTAACGATCACTATTAGGTGAACATGATAACAACCGGAACTGACGGCTCTTAAGGTGCTCTCCGAGGCACGGTGCCTGCAAGGACTGCACAAACACCCAGGCCACGGCAAACATCTGTATGGCCAATACAAATGTTTGTCATGTGCGGGGATTGAACCCGGAACCACCAACGCAACAGCTACAAACCAGTGCTGTGACCGTTGCGCCAACGGGTCGTCAAGTACATGAAATTTTTTAAAGTATATTAAAAGAATTGAATTAATACCTATATTTTTTTTAACCAACTCAATTTTTTTTCTTCAGTTGATAAATATTTATCGTAAGTATTATAAAGACGTTTGAAAATATTTAAATAAATGAAAAAACCCTCACATTTTCTAATTTCGTGGATCCAGTTCAATCTTTCACTATGCTCTCGTGCCGCAAGATACAAGGTGTAGTCCGTGTTCTGTTCCGTGTAGCCCACCTGGAAACGTTCTGTATCATTTGCTACTTTTTATCTCAATATTAATTATATAAATTAACATACGAATACACAAATAAATATAATTATTACATTACATAAATATAATATAACTTTTGAAAAATTTACTTTTGAGGCCACAACGCGTTACACCCAAGGTGTTTTTTACAACTAGAAATGAGACGAAAAAACTTCAATGCAATCTCAACATAATATGTACTTTAAATGTGATTTTTAATGGGAGACATTAAATAGTTGAAGAACATTTCAGGTAAATTGTTAATATAGAAAATATGTATGTTATACGGAACAGGCTATAGATTCACACCTTGGATCACATCAGACCAGAGAGAGGTTAACTGAGAGTTGTAAAGAGCTTCAATTCAAAATAAAACTCGGGTGTCGAATACTTATGCCTAATAAAAACTTAATTAGTGAATCCAGATCCACAATTAATTAATTTACAAAAACAAAAGTGGTACTACATTTTTCAGTTGAGAATACGGATGCCGGTAGAGCAAGCATTTATATATAAAGTGATTTTATATATGGAGTAATTGTGAGATTTTTTTCTAAAAAGGGAGGCAAACATCTTAACCTTAGCGTATTAATATATATACTAGTCCAGTCAGTATAGTCATATATATAGTAGCCCAGTCTATAGTCAGAATTATAAGTTTGAACATTAAAGATCTGTTGTCAAAGACTATACTTCTTCTATAAAATATTAATTAATTATTTATTGATTATTTTATATTTTTTGATTTTATTGAATTGTATAAATTATCTGTTAAATTTAATGTTATTTGTTTACAAAAATCTATAGATAGAGATAGAATTTGTGATCAACTTAACTAACGCACTGGGTTACTGTAATGTTAGTTTTAAGTTTTTTATGCATAAATAAATAAATATAAAAAAAATAACAATAAACAAAAGAGTATATATGCGTGTGTGTCAAATACATGATAGTGTGTGTAATGTTTTTTTTTTTATTATTGATTTATGTATTTTTTATGCATAATTAAAAAAAAAATATTAGCATTCTGCACTCCTTCCCTATATAAACTATTAGTCTCCGAAATTTAATACTCCTCCGTTCACGCAATTTTCGTAAAAAGGGGTAGGTACAAAGTTATTGCTTTTATAGGTATAGATGATAATGATGATGCTTCTCTCTGATATTCTAGAATTAATTTATATTTTCATTTTAGCAGAAGTATTTGTAAAACAATAATATCTTTACTTCGTGAAGCTAGACAAAGCTTAAAAAGAATTCGACGTCAATAAAGAGTGTAACAGTTATATGTAGACAAGCATAACAGTGTAAACCGGGAACGTCGCAAAACAAAAAGCATCTCATATGTGAGCGATGCGTCATGACATTTTAAATACGTTACCTGGAACGGATACCTGTAGGCAGGACTCTTTTCGTTGTCGCCTATATACAGTATTTGCTTAGTGAGCTCTCCTAGCTGTGCTTGTTCCACCGTATGAATGGCGTCTGTTGGTATACGCCCGCGTTCTTTACGTTTCTAAAACAAAGATATTTTTAAAGGATGTTACAAGAATGATTCATATCACACTTTCAACTTGTTCTCGTTTTATATTACATCACATAGTAGAATAAAATTATGCTTATATTGGTTTTAATTTTTGCGGTAACAAATCTGTGTCTCATTTAATTTAACTACTATTTAAGTTAAATAACAAAACTGAAAAGTTAAGCAAATAAAATGAAATTATTAAACAGAAATTCAACCATTTTATATGTAATCGTTCGAAAATCTATATAAAATTTTAATTTCACCCATTTAAAGTATCACGAAATCCTTACTGACTCACTAATCTATTAACGTACCACTCGATCGTATAACTAATTGTATTACTCTGTAAAGATTAAAGCAATTCCATTTTTATTTTTAATCGCAAATATGAATAGGATTAAAACTATTTTGTTATTAATTCAACGAACGACATAATGCCAGCAAAGGTTTATTGATTTATTCGATACTAAAAAAATAAAAACTGGACAAGCGCGAGTCGGACTCGCGCACCGAGGGTTCCGTACAAACAAAATGATTAAAAATATGTTTATTATATGATGTAACTAAAAATTAATGCTTTCGGCAATTTTTCCTATATCTGTGCTATAAGACGTTGCTCCCTACCAAATTTCAAGATTCTGAGTTCACAAGAAGTACCCAGTGGTTTTGATTCCCTTGCGAGTGTCGAAAATTTACAGCATAAACGGCTGTATCTTTTAATTGCGTTGGCTTAGAAGTTTGATTTTTTCACAGCTCTAAGGGAAAGTAGGCTAAGAAAGCTATAGCCCTTATTTGGGATGGATAATAATTTAAAAAAGCCTACGATTTCAGCTCCAATTATTGCATAACTTTATCAGTATAATAAAAAGGGTAATTATCTGGGGTAGATATCTGGGTAAAATACGTGCATTTCACACAAAACAAACGCAGTAAAATCGAAAAAACTTTAATCTTTTTTAACCGACTTAAAAAAATGAGGAGGTTATTCAATTCGACCGTATATATTTTTTTTATGTATGTTCGGGTATAACTCCTTCCTTTATGAACCGATTTTGATAATTTTGATAAATTTTCTTTTTTTGTTGGAAAGGAGATGTTTCTAGTTTGGTACCATGATAAGGAAATCAGGATCTGATGATGAGATTCCAGCGAAATCGAGGGAAACTCAAAAATCCGCATAACTGCTGTACCGATTTTGATGATTTTTAATTTAATCGAAAGCCATGTGGTCACATTTAAATTTCATCAAGATCTGATTACAACTTTTGGAGTAATCTTTGATAATGCGTTAAATACGCATTATCAAATCTTGACTATTATATCAAATCTTGACTATTATATCAAATCTTGACTATTTTTTCGTCTACCTACGTTGTATTACTTGTCGATATAATTGAAGTCGGTTTTTCTTCGTTTGCCTGCAAACACAATTATTTACTATCAAATCTGTCCACTACAATTAAATCTATTAGTACCTGGGTGACCGGGTTTAGCTCGGTATTTTTATTATTATTACTCCGTATTTTATTGTATTACTAAATAATAATGATAAAATGTAAATACTATTTTTCGATTTTACAGACATAATAATAAAAAATAAGAACTGGCTATTTAAATAAAAAATAACGAGTGCAATAAGAAGAAAAAAAAAGGAAAAATAATAATCGATCTGGAAATTTCAGGATTTAAAACGTGATCTTTTTGGTCGATCGCGACCGGCCGATTTTCCCATCCGAGCTATTACAACTTTATTAACAAATGCGAAATTTACCTTCGTATTCTAACGATATTGTAGCCATTTATTCATTGTCTAAAAACTGGGATAAAATGACATTTTCTAAAAATGAATCCTAGCTAGATTTATTTATCTCCCCCGAAATCACCTGCATACTAAATTTCATGAAAATCGTTGGAGCCGTTTCCGATTCTATTTCTATATCTTTATACAAGAATTGCTCGTTTAATAGTATTAGGTAGATTATTGTATAATTACGTCAAATAAAATGTCTTTCATCACGATCATATATGTAGGTACAAATTTATTTTTTGACATTTTTACTCTTTGATTTATTAATTAAAAAATAATACAATTATGGGAGTACATTACGTGACACATTTTTCCTGAAAATATACTTTGCGTAATGTATGTCGCATTCGCAACGTGGAAATAACTAAGCGAATACATTGTCACTAAAGCTGTTCGTTGAACGCAGATTAATATATAGTTTAGTTATGCATGATAGTACCTATATAAAAAATTAATCAAAGGCTGCATTGATAACAATCTAAGGAGAAATTAATATGTTGGCACACTAGCTTTGTGCTTTTGCTAAAGTTCCGACGGTACTTTAATAATCCACCTGACCTGGAGACTAAATTAAATGAAAATGAAATAATTTATCCTGTAAAATCCAACAGCTTACACATACATATTTAAATTAGTTCATTCATAACAACAAAACAAATGTCCTGTTTGTATCGTTGATTAAAACAACAACACACAACAGTGTTACAATTTTAAAGGTTCACATTATTTTGATTGAAGCAAGTTGACTGTAAACGACATGAAATCAACGTGGCAATCTGATCACTCTTCGTTCAATTGGAGTAATAGATACTGAGAGGATTTCCTATTGGATATACTCGCTTTGATTGCGACGCTCCGGTTGACGATTTAACTGCAGAGGAATAAAGTCCTAAATTGATTGGCGACATTATGTGTAAATATATGATTTTATAAAATGTACATTGTTTTATGTTACCGCTGTGACAATTTTTAAAGAAAGTGAAACGGTATTTCCGTCTACTTTTAAAAGACTTTTTAACTTAGCAACTTATCAAACTGATACAATTTAATAATAAGTTGCTTATTTATAAATATTTTTATCGTGTTCAATTTTTAACGTTTTCACTGAAATTTTCTAGACTTATAACTGAAGTTCAATAAATATAATATACACATTTTTCCTCTGCCATTATTTTGAACTCCGTTTTTTAGGGTGATAGCGCTAAGCTTTTTCCCACATAGGTATTAACTATGCCCATGATAGCACTCATCGAGAGCTATAACAATCAATCAAAATACCCATTTTTCAAAAAATGAGGCTTAACCCCCTATTCCCTCTGGCCCTTTAATTGATACATTTTTAAAATAAAAATGCATAGTAACCAGTTCAAACATTGTATTATTTGATAAACAGTAGTTGAAAGAATACGAGAAACGAAGTTCTTTAGACCACTAACAAAAACCCCAGAGACAAAAGTCAATAATTGTGTTTGCAGGCAAACGAAAAATAACCGACTTCAATTATATCGACAAGTAATACAACGTAGGTAGACGAAAAATTTGTCAAGTAAATACGCATTATCAAAGATTACTCCAAAAGTTGTAACCAGATCTCGATGAAATTTAAATGTGACCACATGCAAACATCGGCTATCGATTAAATTAAAAATTATCAAAATCGGTATACCTGGTAAAAATGTATGCGGATTTTCGAGTTTCCTTCGATTTTTCTGGGATCCCGTCATCAGACCCTGGTTTCCTTATCATGGTACTAAATCAGGGATATCTCCTTTCCAACAAAAACGAATTATCAAAATCGGTTCATAAACGACGAAGTTATCCTCGAACATACACACACACACATATATATATATATATATATATATATATATATATATATATATATATATATATACACATACACTGTCGAATTGAGTAACCTCCTCCTTTTTGAAGTCAGTTAAAAAGAACAGTCATATGCATAGTGTCACTTCAATGTTTAAACCACATGCAGTGAAAACTTAGTGAGAAGAATGTAGTTGCCATGGAGAGAGCCCTTTACAAACAATTAGTACGACGCGGAGGGCTCTTCATTTTAACGCTTGTTGAGGGATCGCAGAGACCGCGGCGTGACTGTACATACATTAAAGAAAGAGAGTTGCGCGCCCTTTATTATAGTAAGTGATGGAGGAGTGCAATACAGTGCACTTACGATGTGCGAAAATAATTTTGAAAAATTTTCAAATAGGTATACGAAAAATCTACAATACTCAGATAAATTTTATTGTATGTCAAATATAACATATGAAATAATAATTACTCTTAAATTTTCGCTTTACAAACATTAAAGCAAGTCTTCAAATTATTATTTTTTAACCGACTTCAAAAAAAAGGCGGTTACTCAATTCGACCGTATATATATTTTTGTATGTTCGAGGATAACTTCATCGTTTATGAACCGATTTTGATAATTCTTTTTTTGTTGGAAAGGAGATATCCCTGGTTTGGTACCATGCTAAGGAAACCAGGGTCTGATAAAGAGATCCCAGAGAAATCGAGGGAAACTCTCGAAAATCTGCATACCTTTTTACTGGGTGTACCAGTTTTAATGATTTTTAATTTAATCGAAAGCCGATGTTTATCATGTGGTCACATTTAAATTTCATCGAGATGTGATTACAACTTTTGGAGTAATCTTTGATAATGCGTATTTACTTGACTATTTTTTCATCTACCTACGTTGTATTATTTGTCAATATAGTTGAAGTCGGTTTTTTTCGATTGCCTGCAAACACAATTATAAAATTATAATAGTATGTTGTATCTCATCGATAATGCCGAAAATAATAGACGCAAAGTAACAAATTATAAAGGAGAAGTAAAAACATTAACCGAGTTGAGACATTCATTAAATATATAAATATAAACCAAAAATAAGAAAAAGAAACGTGGTATGGCAGTATCAAAAATTGTACACATTATCATACATCGAAAGTGCTTAATAAGGTAAAAGACAATTAACCTATCATTTAAATCGCCAGCATATAGCGCTATCTTTTAAAAATAATCTTCAAATACCTAAGAAATGAAAAATTAACACTGAAATAACGCACAACACGATCAATTAAACTCAAAATACCGGGACCATTTACGGAATCTATCTATCTGTCGGAATCATTGCGTGGGTTGATGCTTGATTACGTTGAAATGCTAAATCCATGCTTTTAGACGATTACTAATTTTATGTAAAGCAATCTAATGTATGGTCTCAAAAAAGATGCGTTTGATTTTTGGGAAATTTAAATATCGTTACCGTTTAAAACGAGCGTCGGCCAGTCGAACGACGGCTTGCGGTGCAGGACTGCCGGGTGCCGATCCGGATAGAAGACACACCCAAATCGCGCATGCGTCCCCTAACCCTCTTTAGTATTATTAGAAATCCTCTCTACATTTCTCAAATCTCGTTTTATACTTACACTTTTAAAGATATTGTTTTTCTTATAGAATATAGGCTTAGATTTAAAACACGTATTCGTCAGTTACTTCTGACATTTAAAAACCGAGAATAACGAGGATGAAAATATGTTATTTAAATAAATAAAAAAATTACGATTAATAGGCGATGCTAATTAGTTATGGAACAAAATCTGTGCAAGTTTAAATTAGTTACTATTTTATTAACATACAAAAGTTCATATTGAGAGCATAATACACTTACCTATTAAATATCCAAATTCATCTTGCAATCCTGAACAGCATTAAAAAAAGTTTTTGTCAATATAACTTACAGAACAGTACAATATTATCAAAGAGTGAAAACAACAAATTTGTTAAGCAATTTAAATGTTTACTAAATTTTGGTTCACCTTCAATATGACAGTACCTACTTAACAATTAATTATTTTCCAAAAACCTGAATTATTTGTAGAATAAACAATTTGTATTGATAAATAATTTCAAAATAATTAAATATTCTCCGATGGTTCTTATATTTAAACAAACAAATAAATTTTTAAATCTGAGTGTACGCTGACCAAGCTGTGACAAGGTTTCAAAAACATTAACTAAATTAAAGTATGAATAACTTGTGTAAGCAAGTAAAGATTATGGTACATGTATGACATGATACAGGTACCATACAGGATATGGCATTAACAATAACATATATTTTGGATAATAACTAGATGGAGGCAATTTGAAATTATTTAAAACCAAATTTCAACGTAATATCATGTATGATATGTGTATGATATGATGATATCTCACTTCAGCCTATCGCAATCCACTGCTGGACATAGTCCTCCACAAGTTCGCATCATTTTTGGAGCGAACTCATGTGTTTTGCCCATAGTCACCACGCTAGGCAGGCAGATTGGTGACCGCAGTGCTGGCTTTGTCGTACCAAAGACGCTACTGCCCGTCTTTGATAAGATATGATGCAAGAAAAAATTAGTTATTGTATCTTCATTTTCATAGTGCTTACCAACACGTGAAGATCATCAAAATTCAAGGTTATTTAAATTATTATGTAACAATAAACAAAAACAAACAATCTAACTCTGCTTTACATTTCTTTTAATAGTAATGCATACAGTGAAATAAATACTACAAAAAAAAAAAAAAAATAAATAAATTACAAGAAGCTTTTTAACAATAATGTAGTAGTAATTTTAAATTTATTTATAAAATACTTTCTTCAACTATGTTGTAATAATCATATTTTGGTTAATACCATTTATCAGTTTAGTCATTAAAAAAATCTCAAATTTAAATTGTTGTGTACAAAAAACATAAAAATGGTACTAGGTAAACTGTTTTTGGTTTTGTAATGTAATTTTAGCATTCTTTTAAGATATTATTTGAAACATAATGTGAGAAGCAGGAATTCATTTCAGTGAAAGTAAAAAATTCATTCGTAAGTACAATAACAATAAAATTATTTTCATAAGTTCTTAATGAGTGAAAAGTTTTAGCGCCATTCAATTTATGGACATTATTTATCATACATTCTATAAAACCTTTGTAATAGTGTGCATATCTGATATAAAGTACATTAACTACTACCAAGAGGGAAGAAAAAAATTGATTATCATATAAATATTTTATTGTAATTTTATGTGACGTTTGCAAAATAATCTATACTTTCTTTGCACTAGTGAAATCTTGTAATTCAAATTAACAATAATTATTCCTACAACACTTTTTATTTGTAATATTAATGTCATCGTTTACTATATATATTTTTATGTACCTAATTGTGTTTTGGAAAAAGCAATGAAAGTTATTTCTCATTTTAATGATAATTTTTTTTTTTGTTATTAAAAATTAATGTGAGAACTGGTACAGTGAATTTTGTTTAACAAATTTTAAACTTATTCTTTAAATTATTTATAAAAATTGTAATGAACATGGTATCAATTGATTACACCAGAAAACAATTTTTTAAATTATCTTGTTTAAATTTCCTGTGAAAAACCAAAATTAGGATCAATGTATTTAGCAAAATATAAGTATGTTTATAGACAAACATACAATTTTAATAATGGTACTTGAATAGAAGAAAATGGCAAAATAACGTGTTTTTGTACATAGAAATTAGTGTTAAATAAGAGAAACATAACTTACTTGGCCATCAGTGTCATAGTAAATAAGTGATTTTCTTGTAAGAACAAAACAGCGTTCCTTGTAGTTTACAGGGGTGAATATCTTCTTATTCTGAGAACGTTTTATCATAAAAGCCTGTCGGATTACTTCGTCGTCTTCAGTAGAAGCCATTATTTCTATTAACAAAAAAAAATATGTTTAAGTAAATTTCAAGATTTCGTTTTGAAACAAATGTAGTATTATAAAAGTGTACTTCAATTATGCAGTTAAAGTTATAAATGTATAATCCAGAAAATGAGTAAACATCAATAAACGAATAAACTGAAGACTAGTCAAAAAAATTAAATTATACCAAACAATAATATATAATATAGCTATAATTATTTTCTGAAGTACTTTATTTAAAAGGTTGTATCTACTCAAATAATCAACAAAAACATGTAAACCGGTGAATAATAGTAAATACTAAAACATGTAATGACAACTTTGATAAAACAATACAAATACGTACTAATATTAAAAGTTTATCATTATGCACTACACACTAGTATAGATTTAGACAAATCTGTAATAGTACGTAAAATAACTTGTTATCTCAATTTTACAGCAATATGTTTATAATGTTACATATAATTATGCTTTTTAAAATATTTTTTGTGTATTTCCCAAAGTTATTCACATCAGAAAACACGTATAGACAAGACCAAGACGGCTATTATTCGTGAATTGTCAAATGTACAGCTGTCTATCTGCGTCCAAGGATATGAAACTCAAAATAAAAAAGCAGTCCAAACTCCAAAGCACAAAAGTAATAATTTTCCCAACTTTTACCACAGCTTAACATTTATATATATAAATTTTTGCGATGGTAAGTGAAATTAAAATCTTATACTAAAAAGCTAAGTCTGAGTTGTGTATAAAAAAATTACATGTCAATAACTTTTTAGCCCAAAAGCCTGAAACTTCGTTATCGGGCGCTTGTAGTTTGAAAAGTTATAATATTATATATTAATTAATTTCACGGAATAAGAAAAAGTAGTTTTTTCTATTTCATGATAATGCAGAATATTGATAAAATTTTAATGTTTATTGCCTATTAGTAGTTTATGCAACTGTCATGTAATGAAGGGTATTAATTAAAACACGAGTGTGAGTTTATGAAACGAGCGCAGCGAGTTTCATAATAGTAACGAGTGCACTTGGCCACCACCACCAACGGGTCCCCTTTCGGTGTGTGAAAGGTCTGAATCTCGTCGTTCTGTCCCTCGTCCTCGACTGCGTCCACGAAGCCTGACGTGATGTTGTATGCAGCCATATATCTTCCCGACATGTTGCCCTTGATGACTTGCCGGGTGTCGTTATTATAAATGGCTGCTTCGGCTTCTTCGAGTTCCACCTCCAGCAACTTTTCATGGTTGTACTGGTAGGTCTGCATGATTTTCTTGCATATGGCCAGGCTTACCTCGTGGTTAGCATTTGTTATGGCCAGGAACTCGATCAGAGCATTTTCCGCATGCTGTAGTGGTGTGGATGCTGGTCGAAGTCTGGGTGGTGTTACTTGCCCCATGTCGGCCCTCGTTCGAGTGGCTGATGGTGCTTGAGAGTACCTCGGACTTTCGTCCTTGGTAAATCTGCTTATTGCTTTCATTTGCAGCTCACTCGTTTCCGCCAATTTTGGGGAAAGGTGGGACAGTCGTTTACCTCTTTTGGGGGAGATGGTAGCCTGGACGAACTTTGCTATCGCCATCAGTCGGGGCTTCGCCTTTTGAGTATTATCTTCGGGGTCGCGTCGTCCCTCCATTTTCTTTTTCGCCTCAGCCTTTTGTTGCAGTCGCTCCGAGCCACTGAGAGCAGTCTCCTCGAGAGTCGGCCATGCAGGGGGTGAAAGTGGTTGTGATCTGGGCTTTAAGTAGCCCAGATCCTCCCCCCTGTCCTCATAGGCTATGATTTGGTGGTGTCTTGACGCTAGTAGGCAGCCGTATCTATCCGATACGCCACCTCTATCGTAACCAACTCTCATAGAGTCCACGCTGACAGTCCACGCTGACAATAATTTATTTATAATAATTGTTCAAATTTTGGATGGTACAATTTTGAAAGTTAATGTTAATTATTGATCCAGCAGCTGTAGCGGTCGCGGGGCAAGCAGTAGAGCTCGTAGACGGAGTCGGAATAAGTTATTATATTCTTTTTCATATAATTTTCTAGATTTTTCTGGCAAAAGATTGTGAGTTAATTTTGTTGCCAATTCTAGAATATCCGGAGGCGTACAAATATCATCGTCGCTATCCATTTTTAACTTTTAATTTATTAAATTAAATTTACGCGTACGTGTATTGTCCCAGTGATTTTGCCGCCATTAAAATCTAACCAATGAGAGCGCAGCTGCGCGCATGCGCGCGATGTTATAATGAGATTTTACGATATCGATGTGGATACTATACCATCATGTGAAATTGCTTAAATTGAGTGTTTTGTTGTCTGCGCTATAACAGTAGTAAATTAGTAATTATAAGTCATTAGTCAAGTATTGGAAACATAAGTAGAATGTTACAACATTAGTGTAGATAAAGTTTATTATATCATTGGATTATAGCCATCAAAATATAATAGTCCCGTTTTGACATTTTAGAAAGACCCTAAAATGTAACTGGGAGCGAAACTGTAAGATATAATAAAAGAATTATTAATTACATAGTGTTTTTAAAAAGTACCTACATTCATTTTTTGGTGCATTAAATAATATCATAGAATATATTGCAATATTCTTTTCACGCTTACTTTATAGTAGCGTGCAATTTCTAATTACGAAACGTCTCAAAATCAGTTACGTTCTCAGTCTTTTTTTTAATACTAGCAAAGAGTATATACTATGCAAACGTAAATACTAGTGTTGAAACTAGAATATTTTTATTAAATATAATATAAGCTTCTTGACCACGATCTATACTATACAACAAGGGCGGGTTCCACCTAAAGCCGACAACGCCATCGATCACGACCGCTGAAACTGCCGTTCCACTAACGCAAATAACGCCGCGGGCGAGGCGAATTTTAGATATTTGGGCGCTGTCAGGTGTCAGCTGTGTGCTCGCAATGTGGTGGTATGGTGATAACATGCAGCTGTATGGGTTGTGAGTAAATATTTCGCATGGGTTGGAACAAAATTTAACTAAACATGGATTGTTTTCTAATGTTTACGCGAATTTTACTCATTTAATGAAACAACTTTTTTCGGATTTTATCGCGGTTTATTATTATCTTTTGATTCCCGACGTTTCGGATGCTTTACAGCAACCATGGTCACGGGAGGACTGAGGTGTCAGACGTCCCAACGTTACAAAGTTATTCGAAACTACCCGACATACATCAATATCTCATATAGTCCTATCTACGCAGAATGTGCTAATTGAGTCTTTAATCTGTGGTGATCAGTCCTCCCGTGACCATGGTTGCTGTAAAGTATCCGAAACGTCGGGAATCAAAAGATAATAATAAACCGCGATAAAATCCGAAAAAAGTTGTTTCATTAAATAAACATGGATTTCTGAATTTATCGTTGCGTTATTGTCGAATCGAATGAGAGATAACTTTCACAATTTTACTTTGATAGTTGTTGTTTTTTAAATTCTCGCCACGTTTTGTTGAAAGCCAACTTTGATCCACCTACATTTTGTGGACGAAGTGGGCGAACAGTGACGTCATCTATGACGACGAGCGATCGCTCGCGACCACCGCAGGCCTCAGGTGGAACGATACAAAGTTGATAGACATACTACATAGGCTTTACGGTCGTTGCGGTTGCTTAGTGGAAGGCAGCCCAAGTGAACATTTAGAGTGAACTGAGCAGAGTATAAATGAGAAAATCTTTATTTGCCTTTTCTTAAAATTTCTTCAGTTAGCTATCTTTTTATCTCAATCTTTCTTACTTTCATCTTTTTTAATACTTCTACTTTTTTCTTCATTACTAGCTTGGCTCGTACCCACGCATGTACCAAATGACTTTAAGAAATTGACGTATCGTATCGGTGATACAAGTGTCATATTTTATTATTAAACAACACGTCTGTAGTGGAAAATCATTAATCATAATGTCTTCAGAAACAACCCAAGTTAGCTCCTTACCATTGCCTCCTTTGCAATATATAAATTTCTATACTGACGAAAATGTACGAAGAAACAGAGCACCTTTGGCACCAAGACCGATTCATGACTCCTACCAAATGTTTGGTCACACGTTTAATGCAGATGATACAATTATTAGATCCCTAGAAAGCCAGGTAAGCTTAAGGTCCGTACCTTTTCATACAACTTTTTCTATTTTTCAAGCTATTTTAACAGATTGGTTTTACAGGGTTTTCGACGCCTTTATCCAATGCATTTTGAAAGAAGACGAGAGTTAAAAAAACTGAACCACTCGTTGTTGGCAAATTTCTTGGACCTGTTAGACTTGCTGGTTCACTGTCCTGACTCACCTAAAAGAGCAGAAAAAGTAGAAGATCTTAGTTTATTATTTATACACATACATCATTTGTTAAACGAATTCAGACCACATCAGGCGAGAGAAACATTGAGGGTAATGATGGAATTGCAAAAGCGTCAAAGAGTAGAAACAGCAATGAGGTAAATATTTTATTTGGTAAATGTATAATTATTGTTTAAATTTATTCATTATTACTTAGTTAGTAAAATTTGTAGCAAAGAAAACTGTTCTATTAAGGTTCATGCTAAGAATGCAAAAGTAAGAACGTTTGTATAATTTAGCAAATTATCAATACGATTTATTTCAAAGGAACTATAATTTTTTTAAACTTATTAAAGTAATCTGTAGGTATAATTAGTAATAAACAACAACATTCAAACAAACATCCATACGTCTAAGCATTTATATTTACAGTAGTTGCTACTATAGGTAAAAGAAAATTTGTTTTAATTTTATGGGTTGTACTTGATTGGGTACACTCAGAAGCGGCTGTAGCGTCTATTCAATGAATATTGTGGCACCTACATGACAATTCTGCATGTTTTCGGCTACAAAGGAAAAGGAGAAATTTAGTTGCATGTCAGAATCTACAAAGGAAAAGGAGAACTTTAGTTGCATGTCAGAATTGACACATAGTTTTTGGGCAATTAAAACATTATAACAAGATAGGTGTAGATGCTCTAAATATTTTGTGTAAAGTATGTATTACATCTGTCCAAAATTTGTAATTGAGTATGCACAGATGTTGGTTATTGTAAATTTGACAGTATTATCTTCTTAACCAAATTCAAAAAGGAGAAGGTATCATTTCACTTGGTATTTTTTTTATGTATATACACCGATTACATCAAGATTTTTGATCCGATTTACATGTTTCTTTTTTGGTTGATGCACAATAGTTGCCATTTGGTCCCATAAAAAATTAATTCAATTTCACTCATTACTTTTTATTTTATGAGCATTTTTGTTGACTTGGACTAAGTCATTTTCATAAGACTGTTTATATGTACTCCGACTACATAAAGATTTCTGATCCGATTCCTTTGATTCTTTTTTTGTTTGATGTGGAATAATTACTATTCGGTCCAATAAAAATTTGATTTAGTTGGACCCAGTAGTTTTCATTTTATAAGCAGTTTTGTTCACTTGGACAATGTAATATTTACAATACTTGCTTTAAGTCAGTGTCAAGCCAAATGTAAAACTTGACGTGACTTTGCCTAGAACAGAACAAAACAACCCAAACATAGTAGGAATTTCTTTACAGTAATTTACCAGTATTCATTCAAGCTGTTTATAATGCTAGGCTTTATTTTGTTCACCGACTTTTAAACTATCAGTAGGTAGCATATAAATTATAGTATTTTACTAGCTGTGCTCGCAACTTCGTCCACATGGAATTGAACATAGTAGTTATTGCTTATTGCTCCTTATTATATTAGCTATCTGCCAGTGAAAGTTCTGTCAAAATCGGTCTAGATGTTACAGAAATTAGCTGGAACAAACAGATATACAAAAATGGTAAAAAATGTTATTTTGGCATATGTACCGTGTTTACATCCAATATGCATTTAGTAAAAAACGGTTATTTTAACATTACAAACAGACACTCCAATTTTATTTATTTGTATAGATTAAAGGTTGTAAGTAGGTCTGACGGGTTTCAAATTGAATCTTTATTAAGTTATTAGCGTGATATAGTTTGACTCTGAAATAGTATTATATTTTTCCTAGACATTTTCTCTTAGGTATACCGTTATATGTTTACTTCAGCATATACTTTTTTTTTTATATTATAAATGTTATACTGGATTAATGTATGCTTTTGAAATAAATAAATACAGTAGAGATGAAAATGGACAACAGTTTAGTCTGATACTGGGTATTTAGTAAAACATCGAAATTTCTGGCAGAATATTGACGTTAAGTGCATCGCATGAAGCACACTTACGTGGGCAGTTATTTTTGGTGAATAGCCAATGCTAAACGTTACCCAAATTTAAGAAAGTTTGCCAAACTCTACCTTTCAGCAAAGGTGCAGTTGTTTACAGCCAGACTTTTTTCTGATGTTGGCCTTATTTACCAAGACAAACAAAACCGCTTTCTACCTCTGAATTCAGAGAAATTAGTATTCATTCACCATAATTTGCCCTTTGTGAAGTACGAGTACTAGGTAATTCATTTTCTAGGTTGTAGATTTATGTTGTGATTACTGATTGTATTTATTAGAAATATATTAAAATTTAACAATTTAAAGTATTAAAAAATTTTTTTTCCTTTCAGATTTCAAAAGCATTTGGATAAAGTTCAAGATATTTTACAAAACGCCCTTCAGAGTTTGCCAGATCAAAATGATATTGAATCTAACTTTAAAGTACCCACAGAGATCTTAGAACATATGGATTGTAGTCAAAGTGATAATGGCAATCAAGACCCTTGTAATGAGTTGGATAGAATTATGTGTAATGTAGTTGATAATATGAGATAAAATGTTCATTAAGTACTAAAGTAATTAATGTATTATTACCTACTTTGTATCATGTCATGAAATATAAAATTATATTTTATAATAAAATAAATTTTATTTTAATAATTGTGTTTGCTTGCAAACGAAAAAACCCGACATCAATTACATCGACAAGTAAAACAACAAGGTTGGATAGAGCTGCTCGCGTCTGTAGGATTTACCACCTTCTCCTAGGCCCTCCGTGTCCCCTGGGTGGTGCTAAATGAGTAGCAACGCCGAGCAACAGGCGGCGGTAAATTTATTTATTTTATCTACACTAATGTTGTTACATTCTACTTATGTTTCCAATACTTGACTTATAATTACTACTGTTATAGCGCAGACAACAAAACACTCAATTTAAGCAATTTCACATGATGGTATAATATCCACATCGATATCGTAAAATCTCATTATAACATCGCGCGCATGCGCGCAGCTGCGCTCTCATTGGTTAGATTTTAATGGCGGCAAAATCACTGGGACAATACACGTACGCGTGAATTTAATTTAATAAATTAAAAGTTAAAAATGGATAGCGACGATGATATTTGTACGCCTCCGGATATTCTAGAATTGGCAATAAAATTAACTCACAATCTTTTGCCAGAAAAATCTAGAAAATTATATGAAAAAGAATATAATAACTTATTCCGACTCCGTCTACGAGCTCTACTGCTTGCCCCGCGACCGCTACAGCTGCTGGATCAATAATTAACATTAACTTTCAAAATTGTACCATCCAAAATTTGAACAATTATTATAAATAAACTATTGTCAGCTTTTACTCTTGTTGTTTGATTAATTGCATTAGTGAAGATAAAGTAGTGTATGCAACTGCATATAACACGGGTATTAAAACACTCGTTACTATTATGAAACTCGCTGCGCTCGTTTCATAAACTCACACTCGTGTTTTAATACCCTTCATTATATGACAGTTGCATAAACTACTATTATTTATTTATTTATAAATACATATTTTTATTTCAACAGTAACAATGCCATTAAACCCTTCCAAAAGTGCGACAACGGCACCTTGGAAAAGTGTCGTGTGTATGTCCCAAAAATTTAATATGGAATTATGAGTGATAGCGATAATGATTTGTCATGCGACCCGGCTAACGCCCGGCGCCCGCAGGTACCCGGGCCTGCGAGTGTGAAATTGGTTACCGAAGTCTGCGCAGTGGTGGGCGACCAGGCCTCTGTGACGGAGAATGCTACTGGCAGAACTAAAAGAAATCTTGTGCAGCAGGCGTTTCATCCGAGCCGCTTTACCTTAAGACCTAGATCTTCCTCACTCGGAAGCAATCCTAGTATAGCCAGCACCACAAATAAAGACCTGATTCCCACAGCTCCAGGGACGACCTTAAAAAATAATGATGTCCACAGTTGTCCTCCCACATGGCAACGAATGCCTATTCAACGCAACCCAAACAGAAAAAAAATATCAAGTAGCCCACCATCTAAAGAAGGACATAAAAATCCAGTCGAGAACGCTAAGGGATCTATTAATATTTCTAACCGATACAGTGGACTTCCAGTGGACTCAATGGATGAATCCATTGAACCAATGCAAAGTCAAAGTCCGTTAAGACCTAAAAAAGCGAGCAAACCACCACCAATAATCCTATAAGGTGTTACAGACATATCGAAACTCACAGAACTTTTAAATAGCTCTGTAAGAAGTGATTTTTATACATACAAAATCGTTAATGAGACCAATCGAGAGTAATGGCGTAAACAAGTGAAGCGTACAAAGTTATTATTGAAGTAATTCGAAGGAATGGAGTTATAGGCCACACATTTACACGAAAAGATAAAAGCACTTGCAGGATCGTGATTAAAAATCTACAACACACAACACCTAAAGAAGTCATTGTAGAGGAAATAGAAAAAACTGGGAATAAGGTAAGAGGGGAAATCATATGTCCAATCTCACGAAAAAGCAAGACCCCATTGAATATGTTTTTCGTGAATGTGGAACCTGGCCCAAATAATCCAGAATTTAAGCGTATAGAATCCATCTACCACACAAAAGTTAGGATAGAAGACCCACGAAAGTCCAACGAAATCCCTCAATGCACTAGATGCCAACAGTATGGGCACACTAAAAATAACTGCATGCGCCCCATAGCGATGCGTTAAATGTGCAGAAGGACATAGAACTTTAGGGACTGTTGTTGTGTCGAAATGAAAGTCTTCTCAGAAGGTGTCGATCGAATATATTTGCATAAAAAATGGTAATATTTATATAAAATAATTTACAATAAAAAGTAAGTATCACAATAGTTGATTAGTTTTTATGACCAATCACGGATAAGCCTTGCGTCTCTTTCTCGCGCGTGGCTCTCTTTTTCCGCGCGTGCCGCTGTCGATTACTCATGCGCTTCGTCGCGAGTCGGAGGCACGGTAGCGCGGAGCGATATCTATAAATAGATCATACGTTCCCGCGTCTCGCCCTTTTCGGCGGCGATCGGCGCGGCGAACGGATCTCTGACGTGTACTTCACTCGGCGGCGGCGTGATTGTACTTCGTGAAGATCATCATGAAGAATACGTGCAAGTTAGCTCGAAGACTTCTGTGCATGTAATTGCTGGTGTATCCGCTTGCATGGTGTGCTTCAAAACAGTTCTTTTCAGAGCTAACAATCTTGTTTCACGAACATTAAAACAGCTCTTTTCAGAGCTATGTACTTCCTGTTTCACGTACACGTCAATGCTTCTTGGTAATGGTAATGGTTAAGGTTATGAACGGTGAAGGTATTTTTAAGGTAAAGGTATCGGTAAGGTTAAATGGTAAAGGTATCGGTATCAGGTAAGTTAGTATAGTAGTAGCCTCATTGAATTACTATTACTACTTAAGTAATAATGGTTCGATGTGGTAGGTAGCCACAGAACCATAGACTGCTAATAGATAGGAATACACCAGCCACCTGTACGTTGTGCTTTGGAGACCACCCTTCCAACTATAAAGGGTGCCAAGTGTACAAAGAGATCCGGGCAAGGAAAATGGCACAACCACCCAGTAAAAGAGCTCTTATAACAACAATGAATCATACAAGAAACAACACGTTAAGTAGTCACCCTAAACAAAAATCATTAGATCCATACACTCAAGACCCTGGAAACACCAATTACTGGAACAAAAAACAAGACAACATACAATCTCAGCCAACAAATGTGTTAGAACAGATCATCACAAAACAATCAGAGAAAATAGATATTCTCATACAACAAATAGGTACCCTTATGGGTCTCCTTACGACTCTAGTTGCTCAATATAAAAAATGAAGTCTCTACGCATTGCGACATGGAAAGTGAATGGCCTGGCTCCAAACAAACAGGAAGTAGAGTTATTCATTAGGCATAACAGAATAGATATTCTATTAATCTCAGAATCACATATGACTAACGAAAAAGCCATCTTAATCAAAGGGTATAATGTATATTACACAAATCACCCCGATGGAATATCACACGCTGGAACTGCAATTATAGTAAAGGAAAACATCAAGCAGCATCCTCTCCCAAACTTTGGACGTGCATATCTACAGGCTACTATAGTATCAATAGATGACTGGTAGGGTCCGCTAAACATCGCTGCAGTATACTCCCCGCCTCGCCACATAGTTGATGAACAAACGTTTTGCGATTTTCTGTTAAGAAAGGTGTTAACCCGACCAATTGCGTCGTCACGGTCGTCGGTGTAATAGACACAGGTGTTGGTGTGCCTAGTCACCGCGACTACGACTACTATAAAAATATCTATTGGGGCTCTAGACTAACCACAACCAGAGGTAGAGAGTTGAAAAAGGCAATAGACTCAAACTCACTCAATATATTGACATCTGGAGAACCAACTTACTGGCCATCTGACCCCAATAAAACACCAGACCTGATCGATTTCTTTATTTCCAAAGGAATATCGGGTCTCTAAACAAAAATCGAATCATGTTTAGACGGCAGTTCTGATCATACACCAGTGATATGCACATTGAGCACTGGAGTGATTTGGAAGGAGCCTCGCGAGATGCTATACAGTCGCAGAACTGACTGGGACTCATTCCAAAACTTTATAACAGAAAATACGAACTTACAAATACCACTGAAAACAGAGGAAGACATAGAAAACGCTGCATGGTATACAACTAACCTAATCCAATTAGCGGCTTGGAAGTCCACTCCATATATAAAATATAGTTTCCAGAAACAAGATTATACATGGGCAATACGAGAAATGATATCTGCAAAGCGTAGACTAAGACGACAATGGCACACAAGCAGGAATTCACCTGATAAAAGGGCCCTTAATAAGGCGCAAAAGGAATTAAAGAGAATACTTAAGGAAGCAGATTCTTTATCACTACACAAAGCAGATAGCCACTCTCTCTGGAAAATCATTAAGTCTCTAAAACGACCACAAGAACATGTACCCCCATTAAAACAGCCTAATGGAGAATGGGCGCGGAAGCCTGCAGATAAGGCTCTAGCTCGCTATTTGCTAAATTTCTTAAGGGCGTATTCAAACCAAATGAGCCTGACAAAATGTTTCCTGAGGAAGAAATTGACGAAATCCTTGATAGTGCTCAGGAAATGTCTTTGCCTTTGCGATTGTGCACCCCAGCCGAAGTAAGAAGAACTATTAGGGGTTTGAAAAGGAAGAAGGCACCAGGTTTCGATCTGATTACAGTCAGATCAGAAGTCCTTGAACAGTTACTAAGGAAAGTAATTGTCTTAATAACCATTCTATTCAACGCAGTGTTGAGACTACACTATTTTCCACTTATCTGGAAAATATCAATCATAAATATGATAGTTAAACCAGGAAAAACTCCAACTGAAATTTTCTCATATAGACCAATAAGCCTTCTCCCTTTATTGTCAAAACTGTTTGAGAAGATTTTTCTACAACGATTGCTACCCATACTTGAGGAACAAAAGACAATTCCAGAACATCAATTTGGTTTCAGAGCGGACCATGGAACAACAGAACAGATACACAGAGTGGTTCATACAATACGTCAATCTCTGGAAAGAAAAGGGTATTGTTTAGCTGCTTTTCTCGACGTACAACAAGCATTCGACCGAGTATAGCACAAGGACCTCCCAAGTAAACTAAAAATTTGTTTACCACACACGTCATACATGCTGATCAAATCGTACTTGACGGAACGAGTATTCCAGGTTAGATCTGCAGATTGTTGCTCTTCATTCTACTCCATAGAGGCTGGACTACCCCAGGGCTCTGTATTGGATCCTATTTTATATACGATCTTCACCGCTGATCTGCCCACCTCAAAACCGCAACCTATGCTGACGACACAGCAATCCTATCCTGCGATAAAGACCAGATTAGAGCCTCTACAAATCTCCAAGAACACCTGGACAGGATAGGGTCGTGGCTGAAAAAGTGGAGAATCAAGGTTAGTGCTACCAAGTTTGCCCACACTACTTTTACCCTAAAGAGAGGAGACTGCCCACCAGTGACACTTATGGGGAACATTGATAGAAGACTTACTTGGCGTGAACATATAAAAACCAAAAGGGATGAAGCAAACAGGCAACTAGGAGATATTTACTGGCTAGTGGGTAGATAGTCATCTCTTAGTTTGGAAAATAAACTTTTGATATACAAATGCATCTTAAAACCTATATGGGCATACGGTATAGAGCTTTGGGGATCAGCCAGCCTATCAAATATTGAAATTTAGCAACGCTTTCAAAATAAAGCACTTAAAACCTTGAGTAGCGCACCTTGGTTCACGAAGAATATTGAAGTACATGAGTACCTGCAAATCCCAACTGTCAGGGAAGTCATAGAAAAGTCCTACATTAGATGTAAGCAAAGACTTCAACAACATAAAAATGAGCTCGCTGTGACACTTCTGGAGTCCTCAGACTCTACTTACAGGCTCAAAAGGAAGCGTATAGCATCGGTCTAATTTATATTATTAAGGGATGACGCATTGCTGGATGTGAAGAATCTCGACCTGCTACTTAAAGAAACAACCAATCTGATCATAGCTCAAGGGCTGATTGCAGATAGAAAGATATAAAAAATAAAAAAATAAAAAAGTAATACAACATTAGTAGACAAAACAAAATTACAAACGCACTAGTCGGCAGTCGTCACTACGATTTTTGAGGGTTTCCCTCGATTTCTCTGGGAGTCCATCATCAGATCCTGGTTTTCTTATCAAGGTACCAAACTTGGGATATCTTCTTTCCAACAAAAAAAAAATAAATAATTATCAACATTGGTTCATAAACGACGAAGATATACCCGAACATAAATTAAAATATATAGTGTTACGAACACATAAAGAAACTAGCGCCATCTAGCGGCAACCATTGAAACCACACACAGACAGCGACAGCATGAAACTCTCTACTCAATACTATATGGCGTTAGAGGAACTACTGTGGACCTATATAGAAGTATAGTCTCGAAAACCGGGTACATGCGCGAACTTTCCAAAATGGTCTGGACCTCGTCTCGGCCAATATATATAGCCGCAGGGAGGCGAGCGAGTTCAGTTCAGTTTGAGCGATCTTCGAGGTGACTTCAAAGTGAAAACTAGTGATCAAGAGTGGTACCAGCGAAACCTACGAGATTGGCTACGACTTAGGACATCGTTAGTGCTTAGTGTTTGAACCTAGTGCTTTGTGTTGGACCTAGTGTTAGTGAATAAAGTCTTCAAAAGAGTCAGCGGGTTTTTCTCTTCAAATCCTTCGAACCCTACCTAACACGTAACAATATATATACGGTCGAGCTGAGTAACCTCCTCCTTTTTTGAAGTCGGTTAAAAACAAAAAAAGTCAGTTTCATAATCCCCATAACATTGTTTTCAATAATAATTTTGACGTAATAAACAGGTCGGGAAACTACAATGGTAGGGGTATTTGATGGTTAAAAGCCGCCAGAGGCATGAGTGGCATGACGATCGCTTGTGCTGGGCAGGGAAAACAGAATAGCATTCTGTTTCTTTTTTTTATCACACGTCACGCATTTATGTTTTAAAATATGGTAAAGCTTTAGATTAGGTAAAACCGAATTTCGGGACCGTGGGGGGATGGGGGGGGAGAGGGTGGGGAACGCTACCCCTGGTACCACTGTCACACCTCGGAACCCCATGGTTAGGGAGATATCCATGGTTAAAGTTTTGAGGTTAGAAGAAGAATTTCGAAAGTTAGAGGGAACGCTTGGCTCCGGCGCTGCGGGAAGTGCAGCCCTTCCGCCCTTGCGTGCGAAAGCACGCTCACTCATGCTCCGTTCCGCAGCGGAGGCTGGTCGCCTTCGGCGACCAGCCTCAGCCGCTCCTCTACGCATTCGTTCGCGCGCTTTCGCACGGCGGGCGAGGGCTGCCCTCCCTCCGCGCCTCCGCGGCACAAAAAAAACACTCTAGGGGTAGGACAGACCAAGACCACGTGGACAGTGGGTGCTCCGATTCGGTTTTGGGTATTTTTCGAATTTCTAAACCTATATTCTAGCACGCAATGTTACTAATTTTATTAGAATATTATGTCTGACGCGTTATTTTGTTTAAAAATGTCGATTTGTCAGTCGTTAAGCGTCAGTTCGTATCGTTTGTTGATCTTGCAATCGAGATCGTTTTTACGTAAATTTGTTCGAAAATAAAATGTGAAAGTTGGTGAATGGAGCATATGAGTGCACTTCCCGCTGCACCGGAGTTAAGGTGGAGTCAGACACGGAGCTCTAAGGTATTGTAATATCTCTGAATCACGTAAAGTTAACCCCAAAACTTCAAACACGATATCTTCGAAACCACGGGGTTTACGCGAAACGCACACTACGGGGGGCTAAAAAACCCACCCTCCCCACCACCCTTTACCCTCCCACCCCCATTTCACCCCATAAATTGGAGGCCACTTAACTAACGCATGACCAATTCTTCTTCTAACCTCAAAACTTTAACCATCGATATCTCCATAACCATGGGGTTCCGAGGTGTGATAGTGGTACCAGGGGTAGTGTTCCCCACCCTCCCCTCCCCCATCCCCCCACGGTCCCGAAATTCGGTTTTACCTAATCTAGATCTTAGCCTAAAATATAACCATTTACAATGAAGATCGCCACCGCACTGACTGAAGGTAGTGACGTACAGCGGCATTGAAGCGAGCGAAACGTTATGACATTATTGTACTAATTAATTAAATTTTTCCGTTGAAATTAGGCCGTGTTTTGACCCTGACCTTTGTATAAAGACCGTGGCTAGGACGTGGTCCGACGCGAAGTTTTTTTTTAAATTTATATACAGACGTACATTTCATTACACTTCTTACAACTTCATAATTATGTCCTTATCAATTCGATTTCCGTCCCTCCCACAGCACTGTTGGAGCACTGCTGAATGTGGCGGAGGATGTGCGGTGTGCAATGGATCAAACCAAGCTCAGTGCCATGATCCTGCTAGACTTTAGCAGTGCTTTAACTCAGTTGATTACGACATTCTTCTTGGTACTCTGCGTGCGGTTAACATTTCACCTGCAGGTATTAACTGGTTTCACTCCTATCTTTCTGGACGTCAGCAGTGCGTTACTTTCAACAGCAACACGTCAGGTTAAATGGAACTTACTGCTGGTGTTTCAAGGTGGCGTCTTATCTCCATTGCTATTTTCTGTGTTCATTAACAATGTTTCTCGTGTTATCACTTCTCCCTTCCATTTGTATGCAGATGACTTACAAATATACAGACACTTCCAGTTGACTGAGTTGCATGAGGCTGTTGAAAATTTAAATAGTGACCTTGTCGTAGTTCAGGACTTGCCTAGGTCTTTTGGATAGTCAATCCTGCTAAATCACAAGCTATCATTATTGGAAGTAGTCGATTGAGAAGCAGACTTGACTGGGAATTGGTTCCTAAAATCTCGTACTCTGGGGTCCTAATTCCTTACTGTGATAAAGTTACGAATTTAGGGCTCATTATGGAATTTGTCATGGGCGGCTCATGTCAGCGAAGTCAGCAGAAGAATACACTACACATTTCACTTTCTCAAGCGTCTCCAATATTTTCTTTCTTTCCAAACCAAAATTATGCTTGCACAAACCCTTCGGATGCCTATCCTTGACTGAGGAGCTACTTAAAAGTTAGAACGACTCTAAAATCTTGCCATAAGGTTCATTTTTGGCCTGCGAAAATTTGATCGCATCACTTTTCTGTACTGTGTGGCTACGGTACTAAAGAATATAGCCACCCCCTCTTCCCGTGGGTGTCGTAAGAGGCGACTAAGGGATAACACAGTTCCGCTACCACCTTGGAACTTAAAAAGCCGACCGGTGGCGGGATAACCATCTAACGACTGGCTTTGAAATACACAGGCCGAAGACGGGCAGCAGTGTCTTCGGTGCGATAAAGCCAGTACTGCGGTCACCAACCCGCCTGCCCAGCGTGATGACTATGGGCAAAACACATGAGTTCACGTTATTTTTGGCGTAAACTTGTGGAGGCCTATGTCCAGCAGTGGACTGTATAGGCTGTAATGATGACTCACTTTCGTGTTCAGTTAAAATGGCTCCCCATTCGTCTTCGACGTAATATGCACATTCTTTCCACTCTCTTTAATATTCTTCATGATCCAAATGCTCCATCGTATCTTCGATCCTGATTTCACCTCCTGCCGTCTCCTATTCTGCAGGCAATAAAAAAACTAAACCTCCTATCGTCTATGAAAGATGTAAATAATAGTTTTTGCCATGAATTACATAATATTTGTCTAACAGGTGTAAAGGGCATCAAACAATTTATTTGTTTAATAATTATATTTTCAGGTGACAAAATAAATTAACGGTGGAGAAATACACTAAACTTGTCAGTACTTACTATTTGTAATATTTATGTAAATTTATCTAAATATATTTTGAGTTATGGAATATTAAATAATACACAAATTTGGGAAGAAAATTTTATTATATGAAGGTGAATTTAATCCAGGCAGTTACTTCTTTGGTTAAAAAGAAGTTACTAGAGACAGATCTGAAACAATATTAAATGGCAGCCATATTCTCGAAAATAATTGCTTCATTTCACAAAACTCCCGTCCTTGAATTATTATTAATAATAACCTAGGTATATATGTCGAAAATACTTACCATACAGTTGAATGGCTACCAATCACATGTTAAATTGCTGGGACAGGATAGGTTGTATTTAAAACTATAAAATTTTATACTTACAATTTCTAGATGTAGAGTTGCCTGCCACAATGAGGTAAACAATTAACTAGGCTTACCTTCTGAATGTGGAGGGATAACTTAAGAACTACAATGGCTATTTAATTTGAACATGCATTATTTAGTTAAATAAATTTGTCAATATATCATCTACGTACAATAACCATGAAGCTGCTGCAACCCTGAAAACTGCAACTGGAAAAATATTCGTGCCACCTTCTTCTGGAGCAGCTAACTAAATTTTGGACTGACAAAACTAATCAACAACGTCGGTAAAGAGAATAAATAAAAATGGTCGCCTAATCTTGAAATAAACTTTCTTGTCATTTATTTTAGTTAGATGGTTCTTATTAAGTCTGCAAATCATCTTTATTCAAAAAGCATTTTATGCCTTGTTGTATAACAAAGCAAAAAGTTTGTAAATTATATGGTGACTATTAATATTCTTACATCTGTAAGAAATTGATTGATAGAAATAGTCCTCTTTTTAATAAATTTTAGTAGCGCTTTCTAAATGGTGCACCATTGTTCCAAAAGTCCCTTTTGCCATAACTCCCTCTACCCCTGCCAGAATTAGGGCCAGAGAAACGTCCAGAATTATTTAGCCTTGAACTGTATTTGCCAGAGGGTGGTGTATACATTTTAAGGTTTCTATCACCACTACGTGATTTCTTTTCAGGTAATTCATTTTTCTCCCCATTGTCAAAGGTTATTGGTCTGTGACGTTTCGATCCTGATGATTGCTTTTCTTTGTCTAGTGCATCATTAGATGGTGTTATCTAAAACAAAAGATAATAATATATTAGATTGAAGTCTCCGTCGGTCATTAGGTAAAATTTATTGTTTTTACTTCATTACCTCTTTTTCAACCTTCTTTGTCTGGAACGAAAGTTGTACTTTACTCTTGAAGCTGGGTGGAGTACGGAATATGTCCCTTATGAGAGTATTAATATTTGATGTTGTTTTTAAAGCTGCTATTTTCAATTTATTTTCTTCTGTATTTTCATCTTCACCTTTTTTGCTCTACAATTGTTATATTTAATTTAGTATATTTGTAATATGAAATAATATGATTGAGGTTAAAATTTAATAAGAAATGATTATACCTGCGTAACTTCTTTGAGTTTTTTAATATATCCTTGAGTAAGCCTTGCAGTATATTGAAGGCGTAACCTTAATGACTTTAGTCGAGCTGTATCAGCTCCTAGAGCTTCTGGTGCTTTTCTGCATAAGGAATGTAATGCAAAAAGTGCACATTCCACATGTGAAAACTGCAAGGAAGGAGCTGTTGTCGATTTGGTGTCATCTGATTTACTTTCTCCTTCTTTTACAGCATTTTCTTCTTCATGTTCAACTGGTGCTTCTGGTAAGTAGTTCTGAAAAAAAGTGTTCCAATAAGCTATTGTTTAAGGATATAAGAACTGTGTAGAAACTTGCTTTTATTTGAAAATATAAAGATTTATTCATATTAAAAATTGTAAGATTATTTTAAAAATTGGTTGCAATTAATTCGTGAAGATAAACAAAACATCACTGATTACCATTAAAACATCATAAACGATGTTTATTTTGTCTTGAGCCTTTTCAATTTCTCCACAGTTTTCAGTTAATTCTGCAAATATTTTTAATATCTCCAGTTTCAAGTCAGTCCCTCCTCCTGTGGTGGCAATATCATTCCATCGAAGCAAGACATGGTCACAGAAGATATTGACAAACTGTGTTGAATCCACTTGAGCCTGGTAATAAATATATGAAGTTATTTGTATTGATGGAAAAATAATCAGTTCATGTTTAAAAAAATTCAATCATTCAAAAATTAGAATTATTAAAATTTGATATAGGTCTTAGCTAAGCATTTCTAGTAAATTTATTGCAGTTTAACTAAATTATTAGTTGAAATAGGACATTTTTAACTGAAATAAAAAAGGAGGAGGTTACTCAATTCGACCGGATACATATATATATAATTTTTTCTTTATATTTTGATAATTCTTTTTTTTGTTGGAAAAGAGATATCCCAAGGGAGGTACCATGATAAAGAAACCAGGATCTGATGATGGAATCCCAGAGAAATCGAGGGAAACCCTCGAAAATCGTAGTGACGACTACTGCGTTTGTTAATTTTTTTTTCATCTACTTACGTTGTATTACTTGTCGATGTAATTGAAGTCGTGTTTTTTTCGTTTGCAACACGATTATATTATTTGGCTGTTGACTAAGTGAATTATCTAAGTAAATTATCTATATAACAAGTAAAGAACTTACAGTAAAAAGAGGAATTGCATGTTGAGTGCATTGAATCAGCCTGTCCACATACTCAGGGTCTTCTGGGTGCCAATCATCTGGTGTGAACGCCAATGCTGCTATCAATTGGGTCATTTCCTTTTTTCCTGCTGGTGTTTTACCAAGCTTTGACCAAGTCAACAAATCCATTATGTGCTCAAATTCTTCAGCAACGGAATCCTAGAAAATAAAATCATGTAAAAATGTTACAATCTTTTATGAATGAGAATATTTTTTATATAATAAATGTGTAAATATTAGAAATAGAGATAGCAATCACAAAGTTCAAAACTTGTGCAAAGTTTTGGGTAATATAACACATAAACACATGACATTAAAAAATAATAGATAGGTCATTGTAGTTGGAGGCAACAAGAAAAGTATGAAAGCCATCATTTTCGAAAACACACCTATAGCTGGGATATCTGCAAATGACACAGATACAGTTCTCATGTATAGAAAAATTAAAACATTAAGCAATAGAATTGTAGAAAAATAAATAATGTATTTAGGTCCAATGAAATCAAAAGACAGTCAGTACCTGACTTTTGTACTCTGATGCTTTAACTTACATTCATAGAAGTTGACAGAGCATTTTCAAGAATTTGAAATGAACATGAAGTTTTATTAATAAGTTAGCTAAGCGTTACCGATGTACAGGTCAGCTTATCTGATCTGAGCTTATCTTCTATACTATTTCACTGCAGATCTAGATTATTTGATATCATGAATCAATTAGCAAACATTCTATTGCCATGTAAAGGCACTTCACTTTAGGTTGGTAAATAACTACCAAGTCAACGTATACATACTACTAAGTCAAATAAGTAGTAAGTTTTACCGTCATACTGTTTTCTGTAGCATGCATCATGCATGCTCATACTAGAAAAAAAATATTTGTATGATAATAAATATTTGCTATGAGCATGAATAAAACCCAGAATTGAGCAAATGGCACACAATATTCCAGAATGCCAATGTTACAAAACACAGATTTGTAAAAATATCTTTAATTAACAAACCTATAATAAATACACTACATGTTTATAGTAAAGTCATAATAATTGCTATTATATTATCACTACACAAAAGCAGCAATCCATTAATTATATGATATTTTTGGCAATTTTTTGATTACTTACCCAGTTACCTACTTGGTGATGTTTTAGACTACCCTCCATACCCAAAAATCACCTGTATTTTTTGTACAAAATAAATTGAAGTGTTCAGAATATTGTTTAAATATAATCTGAATAAATTTTGAAAAATTAAGCAATTTTATACAAGTTTTTAAACAGGCATCAAGGTTGCAGGGTGTTTGTTGGTTGTTTTTTGTTTTGGTTTAGATGTCACACATTCAATAAAAAATAAATTCATGTGATATGTCAATACAGCACCCACCCTTGGTTGTGATGTTTTGCTGAAACTCTTCCTCCTATCGAGCCTTACGGAATTAATCTGACAACCCCTTATATAAATATTTATTATAAAAAACCATACCTGTAAGATTTTCTTTCCTTCAGCTATGATAAGATCTTCTGCATCTTTATCAATGACATCCCGACCTAACTGCTTAACTTTTGTTGCCAAAAACTTAATACATCTTTCTCTTACAATTTCATTTGGGACATCACTATCTGTGCTCTGATGGATTTGAGAGAATAAGCCCGTTAAAGTCCCTTTCGGGTCACTTTTCAAGATCGTAACCAATGAGTTTGTTACAACATTTATTTCTGTAGCATCTTCAGACTGTAATAGCTGAGCTAAAATATCAGCAATTCTAGTCGTGTGTTCCTTATTATTTTTACACATTGCTGGTAGATCTTTGATCGCTTGCTTTCGAATCTGAAATGATTTGTATATAAGTGACATTTGGATACACATGTAATACAAAAATATTAATAAAAATACTTTGACATGGTTGTTTGACAAAAATATGTTATGCTTACCGCAACGTCATCATCTTCACAGAGATCAAACTGAGCTTCAATTGCCTGGTCCGTTAAGTTAGGGAAACTGTTGAAGAATTTCGCAATAAACTGTGATGCCAAACGTTTCTCTTTACTCGATCCTTTAACTGCAGCAAGTATCTCCAAGTACTCTTTTTCATGCTAAAGAAAACATTGAAAGAAGTTTAAGTAAAAAAAGAAAAAAACAATTGAAACAAATAGAAGACAACGAAGAACGAAGACAACGATTTCTCATGAGGTTACCTTAGAAATGTCTTCTTTAGCATCAGCAAGAATGCCATAGTTTTGATATAATTTTTCAATGTTATCAGCAGACATGTTTAATAACGCTGTAAACTGTTGATAATTTAGTAAAAGCGACGCTGATGTAAGATATACACCGTTCACCCACAAAATAAAATTAATAAACGACACTAAATAGACGCCATGCAGCATGCAATTCAACTAGGACTGTTGATAAAATATCGATATATCGAAATATCGATAATATTATTTCGAAATATCGATATTTATTACTAATACTGTTTTGGACGATATATCGATAGTTCGATATTGAAGTTTAAAAATCAACACTCGTAAACAACTTCATCATTATGGGACATACACTAAAATATGCTCTTGACAAATTTGTCTAATGATTTTTTGTCACAATTTTTGTTACAATACCTGGTGAATTAAAATATTTAGATCAACCAAATATTTCAAAGTCATTAAATGCACTAAAATTTTGGATTGATAGTAAAAATTTCACTCTGGTGCTATCGGAAATACCTGTTAAATATTATTTTACCAAAAAACAAAAAAGCTGTTTAAAAAAGCTGAAAAATTTGATTTTTTTGCCACGTCTATAGCATCTGAACGAATTGCTTTTTTAATCAATCTTTTAGTTCCTAATAATCGTAATAGTCAAACAACTGCGTCTATAAAAAAAACGAGTATTCTTAAAAACTCTTGCTGAATATTGGTACGCATTATTGTTTTATTAAAATTGAACAATAATTTGATACTTAAAAACTTTAATTTTAATAAATTTATAATTTAATTGTTTAACAAATATTCTGAATTATAAACTATGTAAATTATTTTTGAGCCGACTTACGATTGTTTTTTTTTTTTTTTTTAAACAAAGGCAATAAATCAAATCGAAAAAATATCGATATATCGAAATATCGATATTTTTTTCGATATACCAAACTCCGATATTGTTATATTTAAAAATATCGATATATCGAGAATCCGATATTTTAAAAAATATCAACAGCCTACTCAACAATAGAGAAGGGCACCAAATATCGATATATTATTACGATTTGATAGTTATCTGACAATTATTAGCAAAGATTTTTTGTATCCCCAGAATGATAACCTAAAGTTAAAAATAGTACTAAGAGATTATTTTCAACTATTAATTCTTATTCTAGTCTATCCTTAGACCACAAAGACAAACGCTTAAAAGCGAGAGTAGTCAGTAGGTACCTCGTAGGTAACTTCTAAAGGTTTAGAAACCTACCCCTCTTTAGAGATCCTTGAGATCCTTACTAACAAAAGATTTATACACGTATGACTCTCAGCAATAAAAATACGTTTTCTCATGGATATCATTATATCAAGTAAATCAAAAAGATTTCACTTTGCCCAACAAATTAAATCGTAGGATTTAATTACTACTACTTTCATACATCTATAAAAACGGCAAAAAATAATGTCTGTTTATGGGAGCCCCCCTTAAATATTTGTTTTATTTTAATTTAAGTAATTGTTTATTTTTAAAATGAATTTATAACCAAATATGCTTTTATATCTCAAGCTTCTATCTGTTGCGATTATCAATATGGTGCAAAAACGAGAAAAAAATCACGTTTGCTGTATATGGACGCCCCCTTTAAAATTTATTTGATTGTCATGCCTCTGGCGGTCGTAAACCGTTAAGCCGACGTCATTTTAATATTTATTCTACTCCATGGAGCATAGAGAAAGATCGTTCTCCTTCTCTCTATGCTCCATGTTCTACTCTATGGCCGACGTACCTCCACGGTCCATGGAGCATAGAGAAACCACGGTCAGTGTATACGCCACAGATTATTGTTACATGTAAGTGAGCTACCATAGACAACAAATATTAAAAACATAATAGGTAGTTATAACCTATACTTAATAGGTTAAAAAACAAAGAGGTATAAAGGTAAAAATAATTTTAATTTCTGTTCAATTTAATGTTTATGTTGAAAACGCTAGTTTTTATTAATAAGTTTCTAAATGCACGCAGCTGCCATTTTTAGAGTTCCGTACCTAAAGGTTAAAAGGGGACAGTTGAAATTTTCACAGATGACGTACTTCTGTTCCTGCTATAATAAAATATAAAAACACAATCAAATAAATTTTAAAGGGGGCGTCCATATACAGCAAACGTGATTTTTTTCTCGTTTTTGCACCATATTGATAATCGCAACAGATAGAAGCTTGAGATATAAAAGCATATTTGGTTATAAATTCATTTTAAAAATAAACAATTACTTAAATTAAAATAAAACAAATATTTAAGGGGGGCTCCCATAAACAGACATTATTTTTTGCCGTTTTTATAGATGTATGAAAGTAGTAGTAATTAAATCCTACGATTTAATTTGTTGGGCAAAGTGAAATCTTTTTGATTTACTTGATATAATGATATCCATGAGAAAACGTATTTTTATTGCTGAGAGTCATACGTGTATAAATCTTTTGTTAGTAAGGATCTCAAGGATCTCTAAAGAGGGGTAGGTTTCTAAACCTTTAGAAGTTACCTACGAGGTACCTACTGACTACTCTCGCTTTTAAGCGTTTGTCTTTGTGGTCTAAGGATAGACTAGAATAAGAATTAATAGTTGAAAATAATCTCTTAGTACTATTTTTAACTTTAGGTTATCATTCTGGGGATACAAAAAATCTTTGCTAATAATATGTGAATTATGAAATAAGTTCACCATATCACCAAATAATCATTTACCTAAAACAAAATTCGAATCGAATTAAAAATCGAATTTTATTAAGCGCAGGAGGTACTAGGGCCTGTTTTTCCTCTATAAATAACTGAATACAACCTTTAGATTTATAATCTCGAATAGAAATATCCCACAAGAAAATTGGAATTCGATGGTGAAGAAGTAAAATACATCATAAACTTTTATGTGTTGAATACCGTCATACCTCAGATTTAAAGGCAACTAGGCAACTGGTGAAACGGGCACTAAATGTTAGTATGACGACTCGTATCAGTCCCTTTTTTCTATCATATTTACTAATTTTGGTAGGAATTCTTGTCTAAATTTTTCAGTACTTTTATGCCCAATAGATGCCCAATAGGTACTTACTTATCTATACTACAAATAAGTAAAATTAGTGTGTCTGTTTGTAATATTAAAATAACCGCTTTTTACGAAATGCATATTGTATGTATACACGGTACATATACCAAAATAGCATTTTTTATAATTTTTGTCTGTCTGTCTATCTGTCTGTCTGTCTGTTTGTTCCGGCTAATCTCTGTAACGGCTGGACCGATTTTGACGAGACTTTCACTGGCAAATAGTTGATGTAATAAGGAGTAACTTAGGCTACTTTTATTTTAGACTTTTTAATTTTTTTTTTGTAACTGCGAACTTGACCATATTTTTTTTAATTACACGCTGTCGAAGTCGCGAGCACAGCTAGTATAAAATGTAATAGGTATTAACGAATTATTATGAAAGGTATGTACATTTTGATGTACGAGTAGGTATACTTATTTACTATTTACCGGGTGATCTAGCGAACTTCATACAGCCATATTTTTTTGCGATTGTATTGATTGTACCTAATGGTTAATACCTAACGATTACTTTAATAAAATATTATAAGTATTGTTTGTTGGTCATACTTGTGATACGAGTCCCTACCTATTTGTTTTTATTTTTTATCAGTTAATAGAGCGTTATCAGAATTGGATTATCACTTTGGAACTTTTTCTATAAAATAAGCTAAGTCGATGAAGTTTCGATATAGGTACCTACATATCTTATTATATAAATATTTTAATATCCATTGTACAAGGCCCTTTCTTGTCGAGGCGTCAGGGATGTCAGCCTATACATCCTAGTATTCGATCTTGCTATTGTTGCTACGGTTATGTAAGTAGTTTAGGGACGCGTTGGCGCAGCGGTCACAGCTAGTATATATATAAAGCCTCTTTACTTACAAATTATCATATTTATAGGACAATAATCGCGCCAATAGATTACAAAATGGTGACTGACCAATCAGAAAATTAGTATTAACTATTCGGAAGATGGTATTACCATCTTTATGCTCTTCCGGTGCTTCAACTAATAACAATTACATTAAGAACACTACAATCTAATGAAATTACAATCAATACAATCTTATAAAATTATTGGAAGCATATTTATCATATTAGAAGCATATTTAATATATTAGAAGCATATTTCTTGGGTAAGTAGTAAGTACCCTACAAAACAGATAATAAAGATGGCGAGTCACTAATGGTAAATTAATATTAACAGTTCGAAAGATGGTGTCGACATCTTTTGTACTGTTCCGGTATTAAACGAATAAACATTATGAGTAATATCAATACAAAATCCAATATGTTAATAATTGTTAGAATTCCAAATTTAAATGTTTACAATATATTATAACAATATTGTGTATATACTTTTGGTTTTGGAGCGTTTTGAAAACTATTTATAGTAACTGAATTAAAATTAAAAACAAAATGAAAGACATGTAACCGATTTGTAGGCTTTAATATCTCTAACTTAAGAGGCTCCCCCTTCTCAATGACCTTGAGCATTTAGACTTTGCCACACCCCACCCACCCGCACTTCACCTGATCAGTATTACGTAAAGGTTATTAAACTCGGCCATCTACCGGCTCTAGCTTGTACTACTAGGACATGCGATCGATCCGTTTCCTATACCAAGAGCTTGCGTACACGTTGTGATCATCCATAATTATTATTTAATTTTCTTCTTGTCTTGTCGATCATTTAGGCTATAACATTATATTAATTACTAGTTGTTACTTGTTGTTCAGTTCGCAGTTATAAAATAAATAAATTTCTAAAATAAAAGTAGCCTAAGTTACTCCTTACTCTATCAGCTATCTGCCAGGGAAAGTCCCGTCAGAATCGGTCTAGCCATTTCAGAGATTAGGCGGAACAAGCAGACATACAGACAGACAAAAATTGTCAAAATGCTATTTTTGTGTATGTATCGTGTATACATCCATATGAATTTAGTAAAAAGCGGTTATTTTAATATTAAAAACAGCCGCTCCAATTTTATTTGTATAGATATACTAAATTTATATTTTATTCTATTATCGGCTCGGTGAAGATCGACTTTAGGTTCGGATCTTAGACCACAAACTAAGCAGCTTTACATTTACACAGCTCAAAATTAATAATTTAAATTATTTTTTTATTTGAAGTAAATACAATTGCAAAATTCAACAGTAAGTCTGTCTGCCTGTTACATTTTCATGCCTATCTTGGATTAAAAAAAGTAAATAGATTTGCGCGTAAGGAAGAGCAGCGTGCGATGACGAGCGACACAAGTTCCCCGTACAAAGGCCTCTGGCCGTCTGCCGCGGGCCGCCTGTCGCCCGGCAAATAACCAGAAATTATATTTTTACGATTTTCTAATAAAATACTGCACTTAATAAAAAACCCTTCTGTAGAAATATTAAGTACAGGATTCTTAATTAATAAAAAAAATATTCACTATTGTAAGTAGTAAAATTAGAAAGCCTATACGATTTTTGTACGCGAAAGGAGGTCCAGGTAAACAATTATTTCTCTTTAATTAGAGAGTTTTATAAAATTATCTTACAGTCACATTAATAAACTGAATCCGAGTTACAACAAATATTTATTTGATATTTTTAACGTAACTTTAACGTATACTTTATAGCACATGAAAACTGCCGAAATTGTCTGGGATCCCCTTAACTTTTACATTCTTGGCCCAGTGGATGTCGGGGGGCCGACCAGACGCTGAGTTTGCGTCTCTTGCTTTTTCCATCATATTTTATGTATGTTATTCTATGAATCTTAATCTAGGGTTGATGGAAGAGCCGTTATTTTAACTATATTCACAAGAATATCGATTGTTTTAATATAAATAAATAGTAATAATTGCAAAATAAACACGAGAAGTAATAATAAATTTGTTACTTAAGTTTCCAATCGCACAAAGTAACCCTAAAATGAGGTATAAAAAATTCGAGCGCCAGTGTTGAGGCGATTCTTCGCTCCAGAACACTAGAACTGTGTCCTACATACAATTGACTTCACATTGAATGACTTTGACACTCGTCACTTACGATTAAATATTATCTATGCAGAGATAAACAACAAATAATAAAGCCACTTTTTAATCTCTTTACAAATACTATGTAAGAATTATCTACTATTGCTTAAATTGTCATTCTTATGTTTAAAGGTATTGTATGAATGTAGAATAATCTTATCTAAATATTTTAGTCAATAGCTTTTTTATCATACAATTTTAATATCCAGGTAGGTATTAATTCTTTCTTCTCTTATTGTTGTTGTAACTATTGAAGTATTAATAGCAACCAGGAAAATTAGACAAGTATTTAGATAGACAATAGGTTTATTGTTTTCTTGCTTGAAAGTGTAAGAACGTGTACTTATGAAATTGGACAGAGGGCGGTAGCAGGTAGTTTTTAGGGTTCTGTACCCAAAGGGTAAAAACAGGACCCTATTTTACTAAGACTTCGCTGTCCGTCCGTCCGTCCGTCTATCTGTCACCAGGCTGTAACTCAAGAGCCGCGATAGCTAGACAGTTGAAATTTTAAAAAATTGTGTATTTCTATTGCCGCTATAACAACAAATACCAAAAACAAAATAAAATAAATATATATAAGGGTGGCTCCCATACAAAAAACAACATTTTTTTGCCTATTTTAGCTCAATATCAATAAATGGTAACTGGTAGGCACTTGAAATATTCACAAAACACTTAATTGCATATTTCTCTAATAATAAATAATAAAATTAAAATAAAAAATATTTAGACAAACAAAGTCTAAATATTTTACCTAGTCAGTGATAGGTACGGAACCCTTCGTACGCGAGTTCGACTCGCACTTGATTGGTTTTTTTTTTACTATTTTGCATAGAGCAATTTTTATCGGTCAAAAGATAATAGGTAACGAACGCTTTCGCCTTAATAAGCTTACAATTTGCGTCTATAATATTTAGAATGGTCGCATGGTCATCTAAAAATGATAACAGGAAAAAACTCTCTTTTTTCCCGTAAGATATCTAATATTTTGTTATTCGTTATTCACTGATTGCGTAAGACATGGTTGTAGAGAATTAATGTACCTATAAAACGCTTGCTGTACCGTGCTCGCGTTGCTACGCCTTTTATTTTGTTTTTTGTTTTTTTAGTTGTAAATCTTTGTAGGCTTATGCACAACACTTTGCTGAAGATCATGACATGATCAAATGCATAGTTTACGATTCTATAAAGGACATACAGACAAACTTTCATTTTTATATAATAATGTTCGTTCCATATTATATGACTACGATATTATTATGATTGATTTCCGGAGAATAAAAATATTAATTGTTATAACTTCATGTATTTTTAGAAATAAAATCTTTGAAAAAAATCAGAAGATGCATTACGACGACTACGTCGACCTAGATGCCGAAAATGCAAAACATAGCAGTTTACGACCTTATTCCCAGGGAGCGTCAATATATACATTTATATTTTAAATTTAAATCTCTTAGTTTTTATAATTAAAAAAAAAATAATAATAATAATAAATATTAAATACAATAAAATACTTGTGGTAATTGGTACTGTAGTAATGACGACGCGTTGGCGCAACGGTCACAGCACTGGTTTGTGGAAGTTTCGTTGGCTGACAAACATTTCTATTGGCCATGCAGATGTTTGCAGTGGTCTGGGTGTTTGTGCAGTCCTTGTGGGTCTCTCCACCATGCCTCGGAGAGCAGGTTAAGCTGTCGGTCTCGGTTGTTATCATGTACACCTGATAGTGATCGTTACTCATAGTAGGAATATATCCGCCAACCCGCATTGGAGCAGCGTGGTGGATTAAGCTCTGATCCTTCTCATATATGGGGAAAGAGGCCTATGCCAGCTGTGGGATATTATAGACTGAAGCGTAACAAAGTAAAACGCGTAACAAATATCTACCTATATCGTTTTTTATTCTAAATTGTATGCTGGTAGGTACTTAACCCTAAGTTAGGTACTTACCTATTCGCAAATCTGCTTCTGATTTATACTTAGCTATTAGTTATCCGATTTTTTTTTTAATATTTCTTAAGTAGGTACTTCGATAAATTAACTTCAAATCCTCGGGATTGTGATATAAATAATCTTAAATCTTTGGTATGTTATTCTTATTTTCATTCGAACTTTTGTAATGCACTCGTTAACTACATTCTAAAGTTATTTTAATTTTAATTAAGTGCTTTTGCTGTTTCTTTGGTTTTGGATTTTGTTGGTTAATATTTTATTGATGTAACGGTAGAACAAAGTTCTTTCATGTACCTAAGTGTTGTGTAGGTACTTCTGTAAGTGACTAGTTCACCATAAACTTATTTTACGAATATTTGAACCCTGTATTGTTAATAGTGAATAAGTCGTTGAAGTACCTTTATAAGAACAAATAATTGTGTTTGCAGGCAAACGAAAAAAAAACCGACTTCAATTATATCGACAATTAATTCAACGTAGGTAGACGAAAAATAGTCAATTAAATACGCATTATCAAAGATTATTTTAAAAGTTGTAATCAGATATCGATGAAATTTAAATGTGACCACATGATAAACACCGGCTTTCGATTAAATTAAAAATCATCAAAATTGGTACAGCCAGTAAAAAGTTATGCGGATTTTCGAGAGTTTCCTTCGATTTCTCTGGGATGCTATCATCAGATCCTGGTTTCCTTATCATGGGTACCAAACTAGGAATATCTCCTTTCCAACAAAAAAAATAAAATAATAATAATAATAATAATAATATCAAAATCGGCTCATAAACGACGGAGTTATACCCACACATAGGTACATAAAATATTTATATATATATACGGTCGAATTGAATAACCTCCTCCTTTTTTTGAAATCGTTAAATAAATAAATAAAATTAATTTAATTCGTATCTACAAGTCCTACTATATATTAGCTATCTTATCCTACTTATATAAATTATGCTGAAGTAAATTAGGCACAAAAATAGTTTACGGCTACTATATATTTTCTTGCAGCTCCAATATATTAAAAATAAAAATATTTCAGTCGTGTTTAGTCCGAGTTCATTACAGCGGTGTCCATTATTTTTGTTTTAATTAGGCAAATTAAATGATAGCGTGGGGCGCGTCGGGCGAGCTGGTATGGGGGCGGGCTCTACAGGGCGCCTTTCATTGGTCGTACGAAATCCGCCTCCGCCCCACTTACGGCCCTCGCGGCAGTGAGTTCGAGTCGATCTCGCTTCAGTCGGTCTCTCTTCAGTCGGGACAGATTACGCACTGTATGTTACACGTAACGGGGAAGCCTGTGGACGGTAGTGTTGTGACAGCGAGTTTGTTTGTGATGCCCGGACAGTGATCGAAGCATGGTTAATTACGTTAATTCGCTCGCCATGTACCCGGGCAAGAGCGGCCAGTACGGTGCCGGATGGTATAGTTGGCAACCACAGAATTTTGACGAACAGCAATGGTGTTCTTGGAACGGAGCACAGACGGCAGGGGAGTGGGCTGCAGATTCACATCATTTTAAAAGGGAACCTGGGGAAAGAGACGTTGCAGAAATACCATCTCCTGCTCGGGGTGATCAGGTTAGTCCAGAGGAAGGGTCGCCTGGAGCGCGTCATTCGCAACCACCGGCACCTACACGTTCTCCTTTCGAATGGATGAAAAAGCCAAGTTACCAGTCGCAGCCAAATCCAGGTATTTATTTTCATCTTCCTTTCATTAATATGTTTTAAGTCTATCAATACATGATTAGGTTAGATTTGTTATAGATTAGTGGAATGTTCAGTTTATCAATGACATTTAAAGATTCTTTTTTTTTTTTTAATTTAAATAATGATGGTATAAGCAGTAATATAACTATTCTTTTCATTTAATTTTCTTTAATTAGTAAACAAAAATAAATAAGACAGATCTATATAGGTAGGTACATTTAACTAAGATTTCATTATGTTATGCTTTTACTTGTAGATAACTGGATAATAAGACTACATATAAGTAGTGCTTGGAAGTAAAATATTTTACTGGTCATCATAATGAAAAATAAAAAAAGTGAAAAATTGTCTTATTGTTCAGAATTTAATTTATAAATAATGTTTGATTATCGTGTTATTATTACATATCAAACATAACGGAATATATAAATATAGTCTTATATGTAGATATAAATATTTAAATGACATCTATTTTGTAGGAGCCTATATATCTTCTTCAAGCAAAAACTTTGTAGGTACCCCTTTTTACGAAAATTGCGCGGACGGAGGAGTATGAAATTTCGCACACTTAGGTATAGTTTATATAGAGGAGTGAAAAATTCGATTTTTTTTTTAATTTGAATATAAATAATAAATCAAAAGATAAAAACATTACACACACTACCGTGTATTTGACTCACACTCGCTTAGTCCTTACAAAAAACTAGATGTCATTTCAATATTTGTTAATACCTACAGGTAAAAAAATTTATGATCATTTACCCTCAATTCTTAATCCCAATGTTGAAAAATTGGTAACCTTACAGAATAAAATATTCACCTTAGGTAGGTCTGAGTTGAAAAGCTTACAAAATACTCAATTTAAAAAGTAGTAGTAAAGTTAGGTTAGAGGACATACCTAGTCTACTTTTACTTACTAGAGTTTACGTTTTTGTAGTTTCGATAATACAAATTAATGTGGTATAAAAATGGTGTGATGTATTCCTATTTAGCTTTATATAATCTATACAGGAAGGATTTCTAGGACCAGTGACACCAATATTTTTCATGATTTAACATTTGTATATATATATTTGTGACTATCAACATTATCGTATGTTGAACGACAAAAAATTAGCTTCAGCCTGTAATCTGTAGGAGATATACTGACCGTTAGGCATAGGCCTCTTTCCCCATGCAGGAGAAGGATCAGAGCTTAATCCAACACGCTGCTCCAATGCGGGTTATACACCTATATATACCTACTATAACGAACGATCGCTATCAGGTGTATAATACATGATAAAAACCGGGACCGATAGCTTAACGTGCTCTCCGAGACACGGTGGGACACCCACAAGGACTAACAACCAGACGGGAAATAAATATTTGTTTAAACACAAATTTCTACTCCGAACGGTAATCGTACCCGCGACCGTCGGGTTTCGGCTCTGTCGACATAGTTCACCAGACCGTGACAAAATGTGCATAGCTATAGTTTGAAAATTAAATTAAATTTTTATTTTATATTCTATTTTATTTCTGTATATAGGATAAGCAGAGTACCTACTTTATTTATTTTTACTCTTATCTAAGACGTATTGTTTCTTACATATTTCCAAAATGTATCGAGTTAGCTTATAATTACAACGTAAAAAATTTTATACTGTTATTTTTAACTAACTAACTTCCAAAAAAAGGAGGAGGCTCTCAATTCGACTGTTTTTTTTTTAAATTTATGTTCCCACAGAACTTTTGACTGGGTGGACCGATTTCGATGATTTTTGTTTTTATCAAAAGGTGTTGCGTGTCGTATAGTCTTATTTAAATTTAAATGCGATCTAACGACTAATTTTAGAGATACATCTAATAATGCGTACCTATTTACTTGACTATTTTTTCGTCGATTTACGTTGTATTATACTGCATAACTTTTTGCTGGGTTTACCAATTTTAATGATTCTTATTTTAATCGAAAACTAATGCTTGTCATGTAGTTTCATTTAAATTTTATCGAGATTGAACGAGTACTTTTTGAGCTATATCTCATAATGCGTATTTACTTGAATGTTTTGTCGTAACCCTACCTTGTATTATACCTTATATCTTTTTACTAAGTGCACCGATTTTAATGTTTGTTGTATAAATCAAAAGCTAATACTTATCAGATGGTTTCATTTAAATATGGTCGAGATATAATAAGTACTTTTTGAGTAATCTTTGATGACGCGTATTTACATGACGATGCGGGGACGTGATCGTGGTCATGTTCAATATGTAGCGACGCCTATCTCGCAACATGCAAACTAAAAACTGACGTATCCTACATCGCAATATTAAAGTTATCCGAGCGATTGAAGATATATACAAGAACCTGACAACAACCGTCGGGGCAGTAGCCCACCAGATTCAACACCCGTCTGGTCGAAGGATCTTCCATTTTCGATAGTGGATGAGGATGAACTTCACACCCTGTTCCTTCCATCACACCTCCAAACTGGTCACCCCGATGTGATGTTCCTCACACTCCCTAAAACTAGTGACCCCGAGCATGAACATTGGCGCAGCCTTCGCAAGCTACGACGCCATCTATCGTAATATAATAAGCACTTTTTGAATGATATTTGATAACGCGTATTTATAAGACGTGGCATACTTTGTCGCAACGCTATCTATCTATCGACGAAGTTAAAAACATACAGGGAAAATTTGAGGAACACTCCCGCCTCTTGCATGAGACAAAAGATATGGTATAAGATAAATGATGCAAAATTGATAAACAGCAGGAGAAGTGCGCAAGAGTTACGCCGAGACCATATCGCGTCCGGGCCCTCAACGAAAAAGCCGGCAGTTCTCCACCCCCTGGTGGTATCCTCGGTGAATGCTCAGAAAGTGGAACGGATCTGAAAGGTGATTTATATTATGAATATGACCAGAAAAGTAGATTAGAAAAATCTATAACGCAATAGACCTATAATATCTAATATATCTACCTATAGGCTATAATATAATATATAATATATTTACTAGCTGACTCCTACAAACGTTGTTTTGCCATATATGTCATTAACCCCCTTAACCCCCCCCCCCCCCTCCCTATAACTTAGGGGTATGAAAAACAGATGTTGGCCGATTCTCAAACCTACCCGATATGCACACAAAATTTCATAAAAATCGGTCCAGCCGTTTCGGAGGAGTATGTTAACTAACAATGTGACACGAATATTTTATATAAATTTACTAGCTGACTCCTACAAACGTTGTTTTGCCATATATGTCATTAACCCCCCCCCTCCCTATAACTTAGGGGTATGAAAAACAGATGTTGGCCGATTCTCAGACTTACCCGATATGCACACAAAATTTCATAAAAATCGCTCCAGCCGTTTCGGAGGAGTAGGTATGTTAACTAACAATGTGACACGAATATTTTATATATATGACTAGTTGACTCCGCAAACGTTGTTTTGCCCTATATGTTATTAACACTCCTTAATCCCCCCCTCCTTATAACTTAGGGGTATAAAAAATAGATGTTGGCCGATTCTCAGACCTACCCAAAATGCACACAAAAGTTCATAAAAATCGGTCCAGCCGCTTCGGAAGAGTATGTAACTAACATTGTTGCACGAGAATTTTATATTTCACTACAGAGTATAAAACAAAGGCTTCCCGCTGTCTGTATGTTTAGATCTTTAAAACTACGCCACGGATTTTGATGCGGTTTGTATTTAGTAAATAGAGTGATTCCATAGGAAGGTTTATATGTGTAATACTTGCATAATATAGTAGAGGAACACTAGATAGTCTTAGAGATTTCTAATGTGATGTCGTAAATAAACACATTTTTTGCGCATATATTACATATAATTATATAATTATTATATTTTATATTTAGTAACAGCATTGCACCCGTGCGAAGCCGGTTTGGGTCGCTAGTAAGATATAAAATATATATATAAATAGAATAGTAGGTACATGTATTGTAAAACAGATGAAAAAAAGGCATATAAACTTTGTTTCCTTTGCCTCGGAGTTGACAAATAAAAATAAATAATATAAGATATATTAGAATATATTTTTTAAGTAGCAGTAGTAAAAAATTTTTTTTAATAGCTTGAAAAAAAGGGCTTTGCTCAAGATGCTAAGGCGTGGGCTTTAGGCCTATGAAATAGTGATATCAGTCGAGTATGTGGTATACATAGGAAGAACACTCACTAACCTGTAGGTAATAAATAAGTATATACATAGAAATAAATATATTATTTAATATTTAATGTATATGTGTGTGTTTTATGCCTGTGAGCATGTATGAGTACTTATATGAGTATGTATATACATATAAAAAAGCTTAAAATCAGTTTACGTCAATAGTGGCTATACGCATAAAAAATTGTACTGTAACAGAAAAATTACGACAGTGTCTGACTACGTCCTACCTTTACTAGGCAGTCACAGGACTGTCGATCGATGTCGACTTAGTTTTAGTATTATAATAAATTGCTTGTAGGATAAGCACAATTATACGTAGGTAAGGATAATGCATGATGTTTCACAAAACACATGGACATTTTAGAGCCCGTGGATATTAATTTTAAATAAAAAAAAGATGTTCGCATTAATGATACGGTCATTTTAAATATTCTAATGATTTGTTTTTGTATTCAATATAAGTAATAATTATTCGTATTTTAAAATTCTGTTGTACAAACATTTTCCTGAAAATTACGAACCAAAAAAAAAAAAAAGAATTATACAATTTAGTGCATACATACCTATATTTCTACAATTAAGTTTTACTTATGATGCGGTACCCTAAAAAGTAAGCAGACATCATATTCAGACATATTATTCAAGTCTCGAAATACAGTCGACCAGATTCGATAGGAAGGTCGAAAGAACAGACGAGACGAAGTTTGTGAGACTAATTGCAATTTTTCCGGCTACGTTTTTGGCGGTCAAATTGTCTTTGTTCGAAGCTGCGCAAATATTAGGTATCCATCTATTTTATTTTATTTAAATTACTAACGAGATAAAGATATAATTTTTTGCATCGATTGTGTTGCAAATATTTTTTGCATTCCGAATCGAATGCATTAATTGTTGTGTTTTTTGAATAGTTTAAATCTATATGTTAGATTGAAATTGAAAACTACGTTGGTATGCATAAGATTTCAAACAAAAATACTCATCCGATAAATATGTATCTAATTGATTGTAATAATTTTAAAAACTCTTTAACGCTTAAACGTATACCTACCTACCCAACATTCAATGTTTTAAAATGAATATGAATTGGCAGAATATAATAATAATAATAAAGTATAAACTTTATGTATAAAAAGAAAATACACTCGCGTGCAACTGAATCGACTCAAGCCGTATATTGGTATAAAAGTTCGATTTTTAGAAAAATGGCTTATCCGATTTTCTTGTTCTTTTTTTTGTTTGAAAGCCTAATTTTTTCTTTTAAAAAATGTTATCCTAATGAGAAAAATCGGTTGAGTATTTATTGATAAAATTTAATTTAACAGAAATGCATAAAAAATGAAGAAAAATGAAAACAACAACATAATGAATAAAAAAATTATTTTTGATAGAAGTAAAGAAAATTAAAATTTTCAATACTTTTTATTGCCTCCCCTAGCTTTTATAACGGCTTGCATGTGATTTTTCATTGATTTTATCACTTTTTTGATAAAATCTTGAGGTATCGTATTCCATTCTTCCTCTAGCGTAGTTTTGAGCTAGACGATGCTTGATGGAGCCTTATCTCTAGCTCGCACCCTCCGTTTGAGCTCATCCCATAAATACTCAATGTAATTCAGATCGGGACTGAGGGCTGGCCACATCATCGTCCCAATTTGCACTTCTTGAAGATACTGGCGAGTAACACTTGCTGTATGGCACCGAGCATTATCATGCATCAATAGAAAATCTTCTAGTATGTACCCTGCATAAGGTACAACATGATCGAGGAGAATGTTTTCCACGTACTTTTGAGCTGTTAGACCACCACTCCGACCACCACCAGGCACGAAAACAAGCTCGGTCTTCCCTTCATATGATATCCCAGCCCACATCGTGACTGAACCACCGCCATATGATACTGTTTCAGCGAAACAGCATTGCGAGAACTGTTTCCCTGGACGCCTGTATACTCGGTCTCTTCTGTCATTGCCATGGAGACACATTCTGCTCTCATCAGTGAACAGGATGGAGCTCCATTGCTCAATAGTCCAATTGAGGTGTTCACGAGCAAATTAAAGTCGGGCTTGACGGTGACCTGCGGTCAGTTTCGGGCCTCTGGCTGGCCGTTTACGAGTTAAATTAGATTTCTTCAGCCGTCTTCTAATTGGCCACTGACTGACAGCCACTCCTCGAACCTTTCTGAGCTCCTGTTGCACATCAACGCCCGTGAGATAACGATTTCTCAACGAAGTTGAGACAATGAAGCGATCGTCCGTCTCAGATGTGCTCTGGTGTCTATTGGTTTGTGGTCTCCGAACGAAGCTACCGGTCTCTTGAAACCTTCTGTGTACTCATGAAACAGCTGATTGGCTCATGTTAAGTTTACGAGCGACTTGCCTTTGATTATGGCCCGCTTGCAACAAACCTACAACTTGGACCGCTGCATCTGAGGTATTGTCCATTGGATCGCGATTAAAATACTGGGAGCTTAAGTAGATGTGTACCTGTCAACGTCTAACGAGTGATTGATAAGAAATATGGGTCATGTGAGCTCTTATACATGATTTAGTCTCGCAACTCATGGGTACCGCAACAGGTAATTTCTGTAACGCTCATGTTTGACCGTATTTATTTAAAAAGTTTTTTCATTGTTTATTTGAAAATGGCTATATTTATGAAAAAAAATATATGTCTTTGGAATAAAAAAAACTTTTACAAAAATCGGATAAGCTATTTTCCGAAAAATCAAACTTATATACCAATATACGGCTTGAGTCGATTCAGTTGCACGCGAGTGTAGATTCTGGTAATACATATTATCAAAAATTACATATTTATATAAAAATAATATACTTCTTATATACAAAGTTCTTAGAAATATGGCGTTGAACCCATTTATTTATTACGAAAGTGTTTAAAATAATTTAAGTGTTTTAGATTGAATAAATTAAATATAAATTTAGTAAAATGAGTAGGCAGGTAGGTACGTACCAGTATATAAAATTAATTTAATATTGTATTAAGGTATTTAAAAAAATAAGTAAATTTCGTAAACTAAAAACATAAAAAAAACATATATTTAGTTTCTAAAATATGTAACTAATCAAATTTTAGTTAGTTTGTTGTTAATGATGTCTTTTGACAAACGGCGTTATTGTCGTAATTGTTAGGTATTTCACTTAGTCGCAAATCAATTACATTTTGTGACAAAATTATCACATGTCCACTGTAGGCTACCTGGCATTTATTATTTGTTTATGTATATTATATTTATTTGTATTACACATATATTAACTTTTATTATTTGATTTACAAAATATTATTTTTATATATATTTAATAAACAAGCATATCCGCACGATACCCGTAGTATACGGCGTATTTGACATTAGTTATTTCACTAGCAATTTTTAAATTCAAATTAATTTGTCATTTCTTAAAGAACGCTCTAGAAAGAGTACAGAGCGCATGATCGAGAATTTTGACAAGGGCTAGCGAGAAAAACGTAATTTGGTTTTGTAAAAAATAAAATTGTGGATATCGGATATTTATATTGTTCGAGTGTTAAACTGTTAATAAATATATTGTTTAACTCCTAAACTGGTGACCCCGCTTTTGAACGACGGATAAAGAATATCAAGATGCATGTAGCGGTACCGCGCCGACAGAAAAATCTATCGATAGTGATATTGAAATTTTTAAAGTCAGCGCTAGACTGCCCCCGTTCTGCCCGGAGGAACCTGAACTTTGGTTTGCGCTAGTAGAAGGGCAGTTCACAATATCTGGTATAACAAGAGATGCTACAAAATTTTATTATGTAGTGGGCCAGCTTGACAACGAAATTTCCAGAGAGGTAAAGGATATTATTATTAGTCCACCACCTACTAACAAATTTTTAAAGCTGAAGATCGAGCTGATTAAGCGGCTAGCGTCATCTAAGGAAAAGAAAATTAAGCAGCTTTTGATGCACGAGGAACTTGGAGACCGTAAGCCCTCTCAATTTTTGCGCCATTTAAAGAGCCTTGCTGGTGCTAATGTTCCTGATGACTTCCTACGGACCATTTGGGTTAGTCGTCTCCCGCACGGAATCCAGACAGTGCTCGCAGGCCAACCATCTTCAACCTGCATCGACGATTTGGCAGATTTAGCTGATCGTGTCCACGAGTTGGCTACTCCGTCACCCGTGGTGGCGTCTGCCAGCCAACCCCAAGCCAGTTCCAGCTCAGCCGTTGAAGCACTAACTAAAGAAGTAGCCGAACTTCGGAGACAGTTCCAGCAACTAACATCAGAAAGAAGAAGTAGATCCAATACCAGATCCGCAAGATCATCTCAGCGCAGTTCGGCATCCAGGTCTAAACGATCGCAGTCAAACTTCAGGAAGTACCCACTTTGCTGGTACCACTGGAAGTTTGGAGTGAAAGCCAGCAAATGCATAAAACCATGCGACTTCAAGGAGGGAAACGCCAGGGGCGGTCAATAATGGCGACTGCTGACTGCCCATCCTCTGCTACTGGTCGCCTATTTCTCACAGATCGAGCTTCGAAGGTGCAGTTTTTGATCGACACAGGAAGCGATCTAAGTGTCTACCCTCGGTCCCTTCTTCAATATCGTCGTGCAAAAACGGATTACAATCTGTGTGCTGCAAATGGTTCTATTATAGCTACATATGGTTTTGTACACTTTAATCTAGACTTTGGCTTGCGAAGATTGTTTAATTGGCGATTTGTTGTAGCCGATGTAACTAAGCCTATAATAGGCGAAGACTTTTTGAATTTTTATGCTCTTATTGTTGATTGTCGTAACAAACGCTTGTTAGATAGTATAACTTCACTTTCATCCACAGCCAAAGTCGTTAGTTGTAGTAATATAGCCTCTGTCAAAATCTTGACCGGTGAGACTCGGTATCACAAAATTCTTGAGGAATTTCCCGAAATCACCCGTCCAAGTGGTACATATCGCGACATAAAACACAATACTGTACACCATATTCGCACCACTCCAGGCCCTCCAGTATCTTGTACTCCACGTAGATTAGCACCCGATAAACTCAAAATTGCTCAACAGGAGTTCGAGGCTATGCTTGCTAACGGGACGGCTCGACCTTCACAGAGTCCTTGGGCATCTCCTCTTCACCTAGCGCCTAAAAAAGACAACAGTTGGCGTCCCTGTGGTGACTACCGTATGCTAAATGCCCGAACTGTGCCTGACAGGTATCCGATTAAACACATCCACGACTTTGCACACAATCTCGTGGGCTGCAAAATTTTTAGCACCATCGACTTACTGAAGGCATACAATCAGATACCTGTCGATCCAGCAGACATTCCGAAGACCGCGATTACTACTCCATTCGGTCTATACGAATTCCCTTTTATGACCTTCGGACTCCGGAATGCGGGTCAGACCTTCCAAAGGTTTCTAGACGAAGTCACTAGAGGTCTAGACTTTGTCTTTGTTTATCTGGATGATATCTTAGTTTTTTCTAAGGATGAGCAGCAGCACGAACACCATCTCCGCCAAGTTTTCACCAAGCTAAGAGAATATGGCTTGCTAGTGAATACGGCAAAATGCGTTTTCGGTGTGCCAGAGGTAAAATTTTTAGGTTACTCAATCTCCGAGAACGGCTCCAAACCTTTGGAATCCAAGGTACAGATGATCAAAGAGTTTCCAACTCCAACTACGGTACGTCAGCTCAGGGCATTTTTGGGCATGCTCAATTTTTACAGGAGATTTCTTCCTAAAGCAGCGGCAGTCCAGGCTCCACTACATGCGTTGCTGACGGGTTCTGTCAAAGGGTCACAACCTATAAATCTTACTGGGGAGGCCCTTGAAGCCTTCATCGCATGTAAGAACAGCCTCGCAGAGGCAGCTTTATTAGCACACCCTGACTGTACTGCTAAACTTGCCTTGGTGACAGATGCCTCCGATAAGGCAATTGGTGCAGCCCTGCAACAGTACAAGAACGGGGCATGGCAGCCACTAGCCTTCTTCTCGCGGAAGCTGAGCCCATCACAGGTGAAATATTCACCATACGATTGGGAATTGCTCGCCATATATGAAGGCATTAAATATTTCAGATTTATGCTCGAGGCCCGGCATTTCGTTATCTATACTGACCAGAAGCCGATCAGTTTTGCATTCCATGAAAGGAAGAAAAACTGTTCACCTAGACAGTATAGACACCTCGATTTCATAGCTCAATTCACATCCGATATCCGACACATATCTGGCAAGAGTAACGTAGTTGCCGATACCTTGTCGAGAATTGAATAACTAGGTAAACCGGTTAGTATCGAGAACATAGCCCAAGCCCAATCGTGCGACTCAGAGCTCCAAACTCTTCTGACAGCAGGTTCGTCTCTGCGTTTAGAGAAGCTGATGGTACCTGGAAGTCGAGTTCCGTTGTATTGCGACGTCAGTACACCGACCTCTAGACCCTATGTACCTAAGATTTTTCGCAAGCAAGTTTTTGAGAGCCTTCACTCGCTGAGTCATCCTGGCGCTAGTGCGACAATAAAACTCGTTGCAGAACGATTCGTTCGGCCTGGCATACGCAAAGACTGCCGTGAATGGGCTCGCGCGTGTCTAGCATGTCAGAAAGCCAAGGTCAATCGACACGTTACTTCACCTCTCGGTACGTACACCTTGCCTAAAGTTCGTTTCACCCAAATCCACATTCACATTATTGGCCCTTTACCACTTTCGCAAGGCTATCGGTATTGTCTAACGGCAGTAGACCGATTTACTCGGTGGCCGGAAGCAGTACCGATCGCGGATATTACTGCGGAAACAGTGGCCCAAGCACTCCTGTCAACGTGGATCGCTCGATTCGGTTGTCCATCTACAATTACAACCGACCGTGGTCGTCAATTTGAGTCGGCGTTATTTCAGTGCCTCTCAAAGACCACTGGTTTCGAGCATAAGCGCACGACTGCGTATCATCCAGCGTGCAATGGCATGGTGGAAAGATTCCACCGTCAACTCAAAGCTGCCATCGTTTGTCATGCTAATGACAGGTGGACAGAATCTCTGCCATGGGTTCTACTAGGCATTCGTAGTGCCTTCAAAGAGGATCTTCAGTGCTCATCTGCCGAGCTTGTTTACGGGGAGCCGTTAAGATTACCGGGCGAATTCTTTCAGCCTACTGACGGCGGTACAACGGATCTCTCTGACTTCTCCGCTCGCCTTAAACAGATTGTATTACGATTGAAACCTTCGCCCGCTTCTCGTCACGGTAGCCCGAAAGTCTTTGTTTATAAAGAACTAGCTACCACCGATCACATTTTCCTCCGTGAAGACGCATCGCGTGGTTCTCTCCATCCTGCATATTCAGGCCCCCATACGGTTTTGTCAAGGGATGACAAAGTTTTCAAAATACTTTTAAAAGGTAAAGAAGTCACGGTATCAATAGACCGCATTAAGCCGGCCTTTATACTGTCTGACTCTACAAATTCTGAACCAGAACCTTTACCAAATGTTCAGAAAGAGCATACAACTCGTTCTGGACGTCGAGTTCATTTTCCAGATTTTTATCGCCCTTGACGGTCTCTGAAGGGGGGGTGGTGTAGGCTACCTGGCATTTATTATTTGTTTATGTATATTATATTTATTTGTATTACACATAATTAACTTTTATTATTTGATTTACAAAATATTATTTTTATATATATTTAATAAACAAGCATATCCGCACGATACCCGTAGTATACGGCGTATTTGACATTAGTTATTTCACTAGCAATTTTTAAATTCAAATTAATTTGTCATTTCTTAAAGAACGCTCTAGAAAGAGTACAGAGCGCATGATCGAGAATTTTGACAAGGGCTAGCGAGAAAAACGTAATTTGGTTTTGTAAAAAATAAAATTGTGGATATCGGATATTTATATTGTTCGAGTGTTAAACTGTTAATAAATATATTGTTTAACTCCTAAATCCACTAATAGTGAATTATCAAGTGAAATTGATTAGCTTTATGCTCACTTTTAATTACGGTCGACGAAGGTAGAAAGTAACCAATGTAGGTATCACGCTCACAAACCTATTGATGCATTTGTTTGAGTTTGGATTGTACATTTACTATTTTGACAAAATAAATATACTATATAGTTACAATATTAGACACCCAGCTCACCTTTATTCTCCTTTATGCTCCTATATGCAGATATGCTCTTACCAACTCTTAATCTTTCTTTATAAATAGGTTTCTATCTCAAAAAACATGAAACTGAATACTGATTGTGAGATACATGTTTTTAGACAAATAAACGAATAAATTACGGACACAATGAAATCAATATATGAATCAATATTTAGATTTTTAGAGTATCTCTAGTTATCGGAAGCCCTTTTCTGGATTAATGTCAGGTCAGATGAGTATTTATATGGTAAAACCGGGATAGATGCCGCAGTGGGATAGATGCCTCATGCCTACTGTTCTAAAAACCTAACATCCCGAACTCAAATAAAAATTAATCGCATAAGTAGGAGTCGAAGTCACCCCGTACCTCAGATACCCACTGATATTCGTGTGGCAAGGACGCGATTGTCTCCGTGGTGAAATTTACAAACACGTCAAAGTTAGACCAACAATGAAGAATTTATACTTTTGTTGAATAAATGCTTGTAAAATTTGATTAAATATATATATATATATATATATATATATATCTCATGTTGAAACTTAAGAATTTATATTTTAGTTAAACAAGAGCTTTAAAAATTTAATTAGATATAATAATCTGTGTGATATAAAAATTATATTCTAATTATAACAATTAAAAGATATAAAAAAACACAAAATGTTTTTCATTACTATGGTCCATGTTTCTTGGAGACAATCGATGTTTTAGGAGTAGAACTAACCTAACCTAACCTAACATTTGGTTTAGGTTTTTCGTTTACACGGTTTAAAGGGCATCTATCCTACTTACTATTTTCATGGTGGGGCAACTATCCATATAGGTAGGCATCTATCTTCAAAAAAAGGGTTCACGAAAAGCTAATTTCTGCTTAATCTGCGTTGGGTAGGTTAAAAAAAATAGTAATAATTTAACATAAAGGATTGAGCTAGCTACATTAATAAAAATTATTCTTATAAAAATCATATTTTTAAACTTAGGTGGCTATTTCAAAAAGTGAGGCATCTATCTCGGTTTTCCCCTATACAAACTTAAAGACTTGTCATGTAATAAAAACCATTTTTAAGTCAAAATGTATACAGCTATACTTAACAAAAACAAGACCGTAAAAACATCGATATCTAAAATTTATTTCGTAACGTACAAATTCAATTTGAAATAAATTAAAACAGTTATAAAAATTAGTTTTTACATTAAACAGTTAAAATGATTTACATGTTTCGAGATCTTAATTTATATTGCACATAAATTGTAATCAAAAATAAAAGGTCAGTCAATACTAAATCATAACACGATATACCGATTGAGTTCCTAAATTTAAGTTTTTATTTTAATATAGGTATAAATTATTAGCTTGTATGTATTTACAAATGCAAACGCAGTGTGGGACGTCCTCCAAACCCTGGCGCGAACTTGTGGAGGCCTATGTCCAGCTGTGGACTACTATGCTGAACTGACTGATGTTGTTGCCTCAATACAAGGAATATGAAGTAGAAATGTTTAATGTTTAGATAATAAATAGATCCAACGTCAAGTAAGGTATAATTAAAAAAAAAAAAAAAAAAAAAAACAAGTCTCCCAAACTAATATTGTAGTTTTTTAATTAGGTACTTAAAGTTAATAATCTTTCCTAGAGAAATAAATTGATTTGAATAAGCGTTCATACGTTATAATTACATATAAGACCTCTTAATTAATTTTATTTACCTAATAATTTATTAATCATATTTTATTTATATTATAAAAAGCATGCATTTGTTAGGATGATGACAGTGACTATTGTTACTCTACCCCGTAAAAAGTACAAAATTTGTAGTAGGTAGCGGGTAGTAGAATGTCCAGAATACCGCACATAGGCGACTATTTTTCTTTATCCAAAAATTCCCAAGGGAAATGAACTTTGCTTGAACAAAAATGCAAAACACTGCTGGCGTCAAAGTCAAATATGCGCAAAATATAATAAGTTTAATAGAATTATTTGTTCTGTTATTTATTGCTAGAATTATTCGTAAATTTAGTTCTTTTCGCACTGTTATAACTAAAATATTTATTATCTACCTATATAAACATTAGACAAAAATTTCAACGTATTTTAATGATGGTCAGCCTATGTTTAATATTTTTAATATAAAGATATGCATACCTATAAATATTTAAAAACACTTAAAACATCTTTGTAGCTATATATAAAATCGTGATTTAATTATGCTAATTTACTGAGATTACATCAAAATATATAACAGGTAAGCGGAATGAGATTAGTATATTTTTTAAATAATATAGGGTTTAATATTAGTTTTACAATATAATATATATGCTCGTGTAATCTAGTAGCGACTCGGCTGTTATTTCACGCAACGTTAATTGCAAACGAAGGAAACAGATAAAATCGATTTCTTTTACTTTTTTGGCACGTCTCTGTTATGTTTAAATACAATAAATACGATGTGGTACTGTGATTTATATAAAATGTAATAAAGATAAATTTATTATACACAAATATATTATGTGAAAAAAGTATTTTTAGTTTAAAAGTGTTAATTCTGGCTGTAATAATAATGGCTGCATTCTTCATTTGAAAAATTCTATATCGATGCGCTTCATTGTTCCTTCTTTCAGCATCACAACATATTATTATTAAGACTCGTATGGGAGAAGATGTGCCTAAGAAAAAATCTTAAATTAATTTTTGTAACTCTAATATCATGCTCCTACTTAGATATTATAATATGTTCACGCACAGTGCCGGATTAGCCACGTAGCAAGAGTAGCAAATGCTACGGGCCCCGCGAATTGGGGGGCCCCGCGCTCCAACGCCTGTCTGACCGTAATTAAAAAAATATCAATTTAGATAGGAGCGTAAAATATCTCGCATGCCTTAAACGCGAAGCGTTTATGCTATGCTATGCTTTACTTCCAAGTCCAGTAGACAAGTTCAAATGGTCGAAAATAGAGACAGTGCTCTTAAAATTATGCTCATTGAATCCGGAATGACATCTAGAAAAATGTTCTAAAAGCGTGTATTAGCACATAAAAAATGCAAAAGTTATAAACAATTAAAAGAAGGAAAAATGGCCTTTGTTTTTTTGCCAATATTTCATAAACTATTAAAATTTAAGAAAATGCTTACAAAACTTGATGTAAAATTGGTTCAGTAGTTCTGTCATCTGGATAGCCTAGGCGGTGAATTAGTGCAGTTTGCAGAGCTGCTGAAAACAGATGTGACTAATGTTATTGATAAACTATCATGTCATCTATAGTGTATCACTAACTGCAGTGGCGAACGTTCTTTTTCGACATTGAAACGTATTAAAAATGAATTAAGGAACACGATGGGCCAAGGACGTCCTAATCATCTCACTTTGTTGAATATATAGCACGATTTGCTTAAAGAAGTCGATATTGAAAGTGTTATCTCTAAATTTGCCCATATTAAATCCAGAAAAGTTTATTTGTAACAGTTTTGTTTTATTTAATACCTTAAACTTGAGAACCTAAAGCAAACCAAGGGCCCCTTGACAGAATTTGCTACAGGCCCCGCGCTGGCTTAATCTGGCACTGTTCACGCAGAATGTTAGCAATAGTTAAATTTTTCAGCAATGCAAACTGTATTGTTCTTTTTAACAATTGTTTATAGACCGAAATATCAAAACTCGACTTTTTTGACATTAAATTTTATAAAATACTTGAGTTGTTGAGTTGATATAAAATGTCAACATACCTCAGGCGTGCGTTCAAATGATTTCTCAAATTATTCTATGTGCCTAGATATATAATAGTTATGTAACTACACAATACAGTTTCCAATAAATTTTAATTTTGATCAATATATATGTTCGTAATTTTTCCAAAACCTTCAGATAATTTGAAGAGAGGTTAATTTGCATCAATTTCTGAAATAGTATTAAGAAAACATTTATATTCATCTTCTAAATACACGTTTCTATAAAAGTACAGCAATGGTATACATAAAAAAATCAATATTTTTAATTCAAACACAAGCAATTATCATTATATCAATTATGATTTTGTTGTTTTAAATGCCCCACTGCTACAATTATTATGCTTAGCAAATATCATTGAGCATAACATTACTAATATTTTATTTTGCGCTTACTGTAACACTCTGTTTTAACGCGAGCCAAGGGAACGAGTGCACTGTGAGAGCAATTAATTCCGGAGTCCCGGGGTCCGGGAAAGCGGGGTCTGGCTCCCGGCGACAATCACCGCCAACGGCACCCCGGGGACCGAAAAGTTAAATCTTTGCCAACTTTGTCTGGCGCATTTTATTGTAATCGCATTTAGCATTGTCTTTATTTAGTGCGCTAACTCACATCTACAAACCTTTCTTTAACATTTCACCGGAAATATACTTATTGTGATTTAAGTCTGGTGATGATGATTTCATATTGTGTTTGGATTATTCACAACAGGTGAAGTTATGCAACAATTGTACCAATTATTAGTCACGATTGTATTGCTTCAACGTAATAAACACCACGTGGTTGCGAATAAAAGCTTTTATCTTTGTTAGTATAATCAGTACTCATATTACCTATCTCATCAATATACATAGCTCCACTTTTCAATATCACAACTAACAATGCATTATGTTGTATCAATATTAGTGTCATGTTTACCACGAGTAATTATGGGTATTTTGTACGTAACCGTATCCACAATGCATACCTAGCCTCTAAAGCATACAAAAATCTTAACGTCTATGTTTATCTTGTTTTATTTGTACAAATGTGGGGACTTTCGTGAAAATAATCCTTCATTTGTTTACTTCTATTCACCAATCCCGTGAAACGAGGGTGGATACCTACGCTCAGCGGGTGATCTATATCAACACTTTCGATCTTTACTAAAATGTGTGCGGCCAATACGCCTTTTGCAGTCTAGTCATGTACTAAATAAAGAAATTAGAGAGTGCTGAAAGCGTGCTTTCAACTCGTGGCGTGTACGCCCCAGGGTTCCCAGTAGGTAGCAAAAAATTTAGAAGCGAACAGTAGGAGGTGATTATAGGATTACCATTATTTATGTTCGTAAAATATCGATGTTTTAACGCTTTTGTATTGTGATATAACACTGACAACTGTTTCCATAACTTAGCTCATTAATCTATCCTACCCATCAACTGTTATCGCTTTTTTTCTGTTGAGTCGTTCGTTTGCCGATTTGCGTAAAAACTATCATAACGGTCCTTTATTTACGTCTGACGTCTGGAGTAGAACGATGATTGATTAATTGTACTAAACGCTTGCTGTTATTGTTGTAACAGAATACGTTCATTGTTTTACTATGAATGACATCACATGGTGAGAATAACATGCACGATTGGTTTTAGGTAAGTTTCGCTGATTAAGATTTAGAATCTTATCATGTGTGTTCATTGATATTTACTTAGCTAATAATTCTCCGTCTATGTAGGCGGTAACAATCGCTCCGGCGCCGTCGGGTCAGATTCAAACCCTAAATAGACGTAAAGCAGTACATAAAGTTAGCGATCTGCCGCTTTATGACCCGCCCTTCCATTACTCCCTACGAAAAGGGTACCTCCCTCGAGATTTTATTGAGTAAATTGACTGCGATTGTTACATACGCGATATCGGATTGTTTAGATAATTTTAGCAAAATCTGAAATCAGATCTCAACTGATTCTGTCAAAATAGGATAAGCGTCACTTTAAAAGGTAGGTATCATAATAGTCGTCTATATGGAGCTTATCGCCGTGATAGTCGATAGCGACCGCGCCCTCGTCCATCAAAAACGCATTACATATGCTTATAAGAAGTAACCGGGCGATATGTGCTGTTAAATCAACGCGTTCAAAGGCGCCGCTATCGCGAGCTAGTCGCGATTATCATGCATTGATGTAAGCGTGGATTTCGGCAGACCGACAAAGTGTTAAGCGCAACCGATAACTTGTCGATTAACAATTGTTTCCCTTTTAAAAATCGTGTTCAACACCTTGTTCGACAAGTAAACGCGTAATCCCGCCGTATGATATCAGCGATGTTCATTATTTATCAATATTAAACTTCATTGTTGTTACATCAATGTTTACGTTTCTTAAATTCGCTATTTTTTGTTTGCCTGTGTACAATATTATTTAAGATTGTATTTAGTTGATAAATTAGTTATTTTTATGAATATTTTTGAAAATTAACCTGTACCTAGGTATCCGTTTTTGCTTTTTGACTATAACATTTTATTTCTTGTTAATTAATTTAAGATTAAAGATATATGTGTATATAACTGATCACTAAATTTTTATATCCTTAGTAAGTTGTTATTCAAAATTACAATGACGATCTATCTATTGAATTATAATACATAGCCAAAATAAAATAACTGTCATATACCTTTCTTAGATTTACGTAGGTATCCACTTAGATCAAACTGAGCCCTGTATAATGGCGGCTACGTGCACCCCGTCCCGAGCTGGTTTATCTGACAGTGTATTTGTCTATGATAGCAGCTGACTAAAAGTGCTATTCGCCCTCGAACACCGCGCCCGCCCGCGCTGTTTGCTCATCACAAACACTCATTTTTTTTAATCCACCAAGATAACAGTTTTTAACTTTTGCCATTTGGTTTCATGATTATCAACTAAGACGATATTATTGATAGGTAAGACACTGACTGTATCTAATGCGGCACTGCCGCGAACAATCTTTTAGTAATTTGTTGTCAATGCTGTATATTGAAAGTTTAATGATCGTAGAATCACATAAGCTTGTCTGTAAATTCTAAAACTCATTGCAAAAAACAATAGATATAGGTAAAAAACGAATTCATGTAAAAATTATTATTCTTTAACTCCCAAATAGAGAAAACAGTTTCTAGACCTGCATGTAACAACAAAACAATATAAATATTATAAGTGTTATCTGTTAAGATTACAAAAGCACACCGCAATGTGTGAGGGCAGACTGTACAAGGTGCCCGGCCGGCCACTGTTTACCATGAAAATTAACGACTTCTATCAAACACTGCATCGCCTATAGATAGAGCATATTTCTTTACTTTACTAGTTCGTCTTTGTTTGATCCCCTAACAGGAAATTTATTTAAGTTATAATTTTCTGTCATTTGAGAACTCTAAAGAGTTTATCTCCTTACATCTATATGAACAATATTGATATGGGTTTTCGAACTCGCACACGAAAACATGTCAAGATGTTGACTTTTGACCTTCTTTGATACCGTTGATGCGTATATCCTTTGAGAAAGTAACTCGATAAAACTAAGTAGATAGGTATATAGTGTTCATAAAATAACTTCTTCTATATTTATATCTGTAATCAAAACTGTTTATTATGAGATATTTACAAAATATATTCTTTGCTATAAAACTTTATGATATGTAATATTTTACTTATTTTTACGTTATGATAATTAATTGCTTTTCATCATTACAGCCTATACAGTCCACTGCTGGACATAGGCCTCCACAAGTTTACGCCAAAAATAACGTGAACTCATGTGTTTTGCCCATAGTCACCACGCTGGGCAGGCGGGTTGGTGACCGCAGTACTGGCTTTGTCGCACCGAAGACGCTGCTGCCCGTCTTCGGCCTGTGTATTTCAAAGCCAGCAGTTGGATGGTTATCCCGCCATCGGTCGGCTTCTTAAGTTCCAATGTGGTTGTGGAACCTTGTTATCCCTTAGTCGCCTCTTACGACACCCACGGGAAGAGAGGGGGTGGCTAAATTCTTTAGTGCCGTAGCCACACAGCACGTTTTATTTAATTGCTTTTACTAAATATAAACTCAAAGATTATAAAATGCAAAGAATTATATAATTTATATACATACGAGCATACTACTTTTATTAAGAAAAAACTAGCTTCCTATATCGTGTTTTATGAGACTGTTTCTTATGTATTTGTCACAATGTTTTTTTCCACTCTTAATAGATACATTAATAAAGGTTAAAAATATAATAAAGCGTTTCTCCTCTTTGTATACACATACGCAGATATTTATGTATCGGTAGGTAACAAATTAAAATAGGATTTTTGTAAGTTATTTTAATATAGGTGAAGGATTTTCGACTCCTAACTGCGTACCTATAAATGGGGATTCTGTAAGTGTTATAGATCACGTTTCACGTGAAAAAAAATTCTAAGTCCTTTTTTAAATTAAGAAGTAAATTCTTTATATACGAGCTACTCTGGCAACGTACTTCCGCATAACCGACCGATGCTATTTTTCTTAGTCCTAAAAACTGCCGCATGCAACTAAGAACCGCGTATGTAAACGAATTATTTTTCCCGTAGAATGTTTTTGATTTGGAATTTGTAGCCGTTCTTACGCGCTCACGAAAGGTATTATGAGAAACGAGTCTATCAAAGTAGCTCGTCTATTTTAGTCAAATTTAAAGTTGGACTAGGTTTTTTTTTCACGTGAAACATGATCTGTTTACACCCACACCCATTTGAAGAACATTCGAACATTCTGTATGTACTATTCTATGTTACAGCTAATTAATAATTAATTCTTAGTACCTATAAAGTTTGATAGGGCAATAAAATTTAATTTAAACTTAGCATGCCCTTAAATAATAAATCTTTAACCCATATAATTATAAAACACTATTGGAACGAAGTTCCTTACGGCAGGCTTGACATTTGGCTGAGCGACCGAACTGAAAAAAATGTGATACTAAATCCCTAAGAAAAATATATAACGGAAGTGACGTAATATCAGTCAAACGACTGTATAATATGACGTTTGTAAAACTAAAATATTACTAGTAAACTTTTTTAAATTATTTATGTAATTTTATACTGTCGACAAAAATAAATAAAGACACGTTTTTTTATTTCACTTAATAGTTTGAATTATTATTACTTTCTTTAATTTATTTTATTTTACGGTATTTGTTATTCTCTAAAATACTAAATTTCCTAAATACTTTTATGTACTTAATTAAAAACCAATCAACAAAATTAAAAAAGCAAGAACTAGAATATGTATATATATATATATATATATATATATATATATATATATATATATATATATATATACATTTCAAATTTTTTTTTCTACTACACTATATTACACTATATTCAACATTTTTTTTTCAAATTGTGTTGCTTCTATACTATCTGAAGGAACTTCGTTCCTACCTGGTGTCCCATGACACCACATAATTTTTTTATCTGAAACTTATGTTTATAGTCTTGTAAAAGATAGAAAGCTTGTTTGTACTTTCTAAGTAAACAGATAAACCGTGATATAATAATAACATAGGTAATATATACAACAAATATATTCGAGAAAATTGAAGAAAAGAATTGCGTAACATTAATACAAAATACGAGTTTCATTTTAGTATGTGACAAACATAATTTATGAAGTCCCTAATACCAAGATAAGGAATATTTACACACTCTGAGTATACAAGCAGACACCTCAGCTCTGTCTTAGTGTCGTGTCAACAGATCTACGTATCTTGGTAATTTTACTGTTGAGAAATCTAAGGTAAAGATAAAAAATGTAAATAAAAATTACCATATTCGACGGAATGCTGAAAATATTCTACGTATTTTCTTGTTTATTACACAAGTATATACAATAGTCGCTAAGAAGGCTTACAAATGGATTACAATGACAACGAAATTATATTTGTTCATTTATCGAAACCAAAGATGACATCATTTCCGAGTTTTAGGCATTAAAAATTACTAAGCTTGTACTTGTATTGCGGACTTTAATCAAGGAGAATCCAAGTACACTTTTGTTACAATGAGGTAGGGCACAAGAAGAAATATCTTGCTCCAAATCTAAAGCAGCTAAGTTAGGGAAGAAGCTCAACTCTAAAGAAGACCACAGCTAACAGGTCGATACTTTATTAAAGATCCAGAGGACCACTTGCAACGCTCCTGGTGTTGCAGGAGTCCACAGGTTACGGTATCCGTTTACCGTTGTCCGACTTGGAGTCATTTTTTAATTAATTGTAAGATGTTTCAAGTACAAAATAATATAACGGCATAAACTTACTTAACATTGTGATGCAATTGTACAAAAATTAAATAATATAATTTCTATAAACTATAAAATAAGTGAAAAATTAATATAATAAATAAGGTTAAGATGTTTGCCTCCCTTTTTAGAAGAAACCCTTACAATTTCTTCCCATAAATTATATATCATTTTATAGATAATTGCTTGCTCTACACGTACGATCTACACGTAAAAAATTATTATTGCTTTTGTTTTTGTAAATTAATTAATTAATAAAATTATATATGTGACGGCTTTATTTTGAAACAACTTCAACATGATTGACGCTCGGTAATTTTTTACTTATTTAGTGCGAATTATTCGCACGGGTATGGCTATAATAATAATAATAACTGAGAAAAAAACGTAAATATATGGATCTAGCGCACGAGATTGTCGACATGTGGGATGTTAGGTCCGCTGAAATCATCCCTATCGTAAAATCTGCCAACGGTTTTTTGAGTTCAACGGAGTTTGTGAGCAGTTTTGTTTTGTGTTTGTTCATGCATAGGCCTACTTTCTTACTTTCTTTGTTGAGAGTTTCTATCATTTTGCTTAAATGCATCGGGTTTTCTTCAAATAAGACTATACCGTCTGCGACTCTTAGGTGTTTTAGTTTTCCACCTAATACCTAACACCTTTCCAATCTAATCTGCGAAAAATACTTTCCAGAACAGCCGAGAATAATTTTGTTGTAAGAGACCCTGTCTTACTCCCCTCTCAATTTGGAACTTTTTACAAATAAATGTTTTTTTTTTATGATATTGATGTAGTTCGACGGTAGACTATGCTGTTCTAAGCTGTTACATATCGCTATGTGCTCTATGGGTATTGCTAGTTATTGTATAATGACTAGACAACCATAAGGACAAATTTAGTGAGCCTTTCTAGATCGTACTTACGGAATTATAATTTAATAAAAATGCGCTGAAAACAGGTATTTTTTTCGAAAACGTAACGAATACTTCAACTTACGCGTTAGACAGTTTGCAAGGCAGTCTTCGAAACGTCTGTCGGGTCAAGTAGTTATTTATATCTATATTAATATTATAAAGAAGAAACATTTTGTTGTTTTAGTACAAAATTAGAAAAATATTGCATAAAATACAGCGTCACTAAGTCCACACTTCTTTATCACCTATGTAATCCTGCACCGAGTAATAAGCTTTATCTATTATTTTTTTTTAATAAAAACTTAATTTATGTTGATGCAATTCCAAAATCGTTTGTGGGATTTTATTATAGTTACATGCGAATACCATGACCCAGAAAGGAAACGTTTACTTTGCGCAGTCGGAAACTTGTAGTTACGATTTTGTTATTCCTTTTCGTGTTTACAATGCGATTATTATTATTTATTTCAAAACAATGAATATTTTGGTGAATATACATAATATTGTTATAAATATACTGCGACGCAATTGTTAATATGTCTACCTTTTGGAAAACATCCCGTAGGGAGACTCGAGCTCTAAGATCGTAAATGCCGCGAATAACCCTTTTTTGCAAGATAAATATAGTCTCAATATTTGCAGCATTACCCCACAGTAACAGGCCTTAACTCCTTAAGACATAACACTATGGAAATAGCTAAAATATTTTAAGCGTGCAGTTGCAACGTCGCTCAGTTGTCGTACTTTTCTAACTGCGAATGCTGCGGAGCTGAGTCTACAATACAAGGATGACAAATGGGAATCCCACTGAAGTTTTGAGTCCAAATGTATCCCTAAGAAAATTGTAGTATCATTGAAAATAAGCCTCTCGTTATTTATTATAAAATTATAATTTGGATGCTTAACATTAGGTAACGAAAACACAACGCACTTGGTTTTTTTGGCGTTCAAAACCAAGTTGTTTATTTTAATCTAATCTTGAATATATATGTATATATATATATTATATTTCCAAAAAAAAATTAGGGTTCCCCTAAACCTCCAACTACCTCAAAGAGTAAAAAAATACATAAAATATTCTTTATATCGTGTACGCTGCGAAAACTATTGATGGTAGAATAAAATAATTTCTGCGACTGCAGTACGCATCATTATTTGCAAAAATCCAGACTATGACGACTGTTTATTTATATTGTTTAATGAAATAAAATAAAAAACAGTATTATTGTAAGTGCTTACCTTCACAAAACATATTTAGGAGGCTCGAATGAGCTACCACGCAATATATAAATTAAGACTAAAGTACGTTCTTTAGAATAAACATAGCAATTTTTTTTTTTAATTTTTTTTTCTACAAAAAAAGAAGCCTTCAGCTATGTTCTCATTTTTTCGGAAATATGCATATATTTTTTTTTAATTAGTGTCTGAAAATGTACCAAAAATTATGCAATATTTCGAGTTTTTGAAGTCTCCTACTTCCTATGATAATAAGAATATGAAAAAAATCAAAACATAGGGGCATGGTCATGGCAGCAAAAGGTTCTATGTCACAAAAATATTTGATCTAGTGTCATTATCCAGGGAGAAAACAGTCGACTTCGTTTGTATGGAGAAAGAGCCGGTGCCCTTTCCTCTTAATACTTGTTTAAAGATAGTTTTTTATACGAATATAAAGTACTCTATTGGTAAATTATTAGGATACAATTGATTAGGTATAGACCGTTTAAGCTTTAGAACGACTAATGATCTAACACTGTGACATGATTGCAATAGCAGAACCGTGTACATCAGGACTATTAAATAGTTAATCATTTTACAACAATATCAATGTCCGTGACAAATTAATTCCATTTATCGCGTGTGTCTCGAAAAGGAAAAAAAATCACAATATATCACAAGTAGGAAGAAATATAACGCGTATTTATTTTCGTTAACGCGTGACTACTATTAAAGCAAAAAAAAGCCAACCACCTATGGACCTTAATGTCTGCCTGAAAAGTACAACAATGCTTCATTTTCCATAATTTAATCATATTATACACACATATATTCAAAGATAATACTGAAAATTTCAATATATTTTGCACAAAAAAAAATTAGTTTTGTATTTGTAGTCTAAAACCTCAACGCATATCAATCACTATATAAAAGTATGTGTGTAAGTATGTATGAAGTGAAATACAATGTGTATTTTTTATTTTAAAAAGTTGTTAAACATTCTACAGTACATTTAGACAAACATTCATAAAAATAGATTACTATGAATATAAGTGTAGGGAAGTTAATCTCGCCGTGTGGTCCCTTGACGAAGCTAAGCCGACATGCGCGGCTCCTCTATACCGAGCGTTCTGGATTAACGTTATCGAGCCCCGGAGAGGACATTTTACGCGCCTATGTAAACAGTTACACCTTTTGAGTTTAATTCTAGCTTCATGGACATTAATAAATAATTGTGTTTGCTAGCAAACGAAAAAAAACCGACTTCAATTACATCGAAAAGTACGTAATACAACATAAGTAGACGAAAAAAAAAAATTGAAAAACAAACGCACTAGTCGTCACTACAATTTTAGAGCGTTCCCCTCGATTTGTCTGGGATTCCATCATTAGACCCTGGTTTTCTTATCATGGTACCACTCTTGGGATATCTCCTTTCCAACAAAAAAAAAAAAAAAGAATTTGACGACCCGTTTGCGCAGCGGTCATAGCACTGGCTGTTGCGCTGGTGGTCGCGGGTTCGATTCCCGCTCACGACAGATATTTGTATCGGTCATATAGATGTTATGCTGTGTGGTTAAGGCATTAAATAATATAGCCACCCCCTCTCTTCCTGTGGTTGTCGTAAGAGGCGACTAAGTGATAACACGGTTCCACTACCACCTTGGAACTTATAAAGCCGACCGATGGCGAGATAACTATCCAATTGTTGGCTTTGAAATACACAAGCCGAAGACGAGCAGAAGCGTCTTCGGTGCGACAAAGCCAGCCCTGCTGTCACCAACCCGCCTGCCCAGCGTGGTGACTATGGGCAAATCACATGAGTTCGCGCCATTTTTGGCGTGAACTTGTGGAGGCCTATGTCCAGCAATGGACTGTGATAGGCTGATACGAATGATGCGAATATAGATGTTTGTCGTGGTCTGGGCGTTGTGCTATTCATAAAGAAAAATTCAATTCGACCGTAATTGAGTACCCTCCTCCTTTTTTGAAATCAACGATAAGAGAAAAACGAGAGAAAAACGATAGACCTGATAAGTTTTAAGGAAGTTATTTTTCGGTACTTGTTGGATAGCCAAAAATATCTAGCGATATACGCCTTTATTTAATTTTCTGACTTTAAAAGTCATGAGGCTTTTTTTAGATTTAATAAACTAACTAGAACAAAATCATATGTTACTGTTTTTTATTATAAGTAACGCAGAGCACATGCATGACATATAAATTGTCATAAGGTACGAGTATTACACGTATGTATGTCTACTCGTATTAATAAACAATCGTCGAAAAATTAAATTATTTCATAAACGTTTCCAAATTGTTTACATGTTGTAAAATTGAAATGAACACTAGAATATACAAATAACTATTTTATTTTAAAATAAACGTTTTATGAAGTAAAAAAGTGATAATTCTATACTTATTGAAATATGTATATTGTTGCAGGTAAAACCCGCACTAAAGACAAATACCGGGTGGTCTACAGCGATACGCAAAGGCTAGAGCTTGAAAAAGAATTTCATTACAGCAAATATATTACGATTCGAAGAAAGGCAGAATTAGCTGTCAACTTGGGTCTTTCTGAACGTCAAGTGAGTTTTTAATTACATTTTTTTAACATACATATAGGTCGACAAACAAGCGTACAGCTCACCTGATGGTAAACAATTACCGTAACTTATAGACACCTAAAACACCAGTAGCATTGCAAGCGAATTGCTGACCCCCCAAAATACTAACCGAGTACACCCAATCCCTCCAGGAGCTTTGTTTACTTTACTCACCACAAGAGCACAACACTGCTTGAAAGGGGTATTATTTAGCTGTGATCTTCTTTAAGGTCGTGGAATTTCCCTAGTCCTGCTCTAGATTTTGAGCAGGATATTTCCAACTGTGCCTCAGTTGATTTAATAAATAAATACCTAAATATCTTATAACATCACACACGATCGACTATCCCTAAGCTAAGTAACTTATTGCTTGTGTTATAGGCATTACGTAAAGTGTGATCGGGCGAGGCGAACGGAGCAAGAGAGAGATAATATACGCTTCAGCCTTTAATATCCCACTGCTGGGCATAGGCCTCTTTCCCCATGTAGGAGAATGATGGGAGCTTAATCCACCACGCTGTTCCAATGCGGGTTGGCGGATATATTCCCTACTATGAGTAACGATCGGTTAATATAATCGATTAATATAATTTAATAATAGATCGATTAGTATAATTATAGAATTTTAGAGTACATAGAAAATTACTTGGTTAACACTGATTGTTATTAAAGAAAAAATGTTTTAAACAACAGAGTTCATAAATATTGGTCCTACAAATTTCAAATATAACCTTAATTTTTTTTTACATCTTTATGATCATAGGCGTCATATATATAAAGAAGTCAAAAGAAGTTTAAAAATTGTGATATATAAGGCATTACTTATTTCCAGGTAAAAATTTGGTTCCAAAATCGGCGCGCGAAGGAGCGCAAGCAGGTAAAAAAACGCGAAGAAGTCGTTATGAAAGAGAAGGGGGATCACGCGTCACTGCAGCATGCACAGATACATCACGCAACGATGCTACAGCATCATCAGATGATGAATGGCATGATGCATCACCATCATCACTACCACCAAGGGGTGCTCCAAGGAGTGCCGGAGCCTTTAATGCCGGGAGTTGCGCCTGTTCATCTACTGTGACCGCAACAAGACTTCTGTGCCTACAGTGATCATTATGTTTAGTGACCAAATGTAGTGTTTAAAAATAATATTTTTCACGAGATTAACGTGTGTGCTTTGCATTCAGTTTAGCCACTCGTATATTGGACTTGTGATATACATAAACTTACTACATATTAAAATAATATTAAAATAAAGTTAGTACTTACTCACTCGTATTATAAATTTCAAGTTTAGTAAGTTCTGTGTGGCGAAGACCAGTATACTTTTTTTATAATCGGATTTAGTCATGTAATGTCTATTATGTTTGAAATAATTGACTTAGAAATTGTTGTTGTATAAATTATGCCTACTATATTAAGTATAGTATTTTATTTGCACACATAGTTTTAACTGAGATAGGGCACAGCAGGAAATTTCCTGCTCAAAATATGGAGCAGACCGTCTGGGGTAGTATCTCGACCTTACAGACGATCACAGCTAAATAATACTGTTTTCAAACAGTATTGTGTTCCTGATGGTGAGTAAGGTGGATTGGGGTAGGGTCGGCAACGCGCTTGCGATGCTTTTGTTGTTGCAGGTGTCTATAAGCTATGGTAATCGCTTAACATCAGGTGAGCCGTACGCTTGTTTGCCGACATAAAAAAGTCAGCAAATTGGATAGTGATTTAACTTTTGTACATAGTATTATTATTTTGTCGTGTTGACGACAGTCGGCCGTGGTGTTTGCGATCTCTTACACCGATGTTTGTCGTGGTCTGGTGGTCGTGTAAGTTTATTGTATGTTTCAGACCCCTGGCAAAGTAGTAAATACTAGTGAGGGCTATTGGGCAAATATTATTTATTTTTTTAGTTATTATGTAGTATTTATATAGCGGTTGTTAAGTTTTATAAACACACTTCAAGCATTATAGTTAAAAAAAAATCTTATTGCAGAGTAAAATATTTCAATACACAATTAACATTTGGTGACTTTCGGTCCAATTATTTCAAGTAAAGTAAAAAAAAAAAAACAAAACAAATAAATGTTCTAACTATGACTTTTCCGGGCATGGTTTTTTGAAGGATTAAATATTCAGTGCCTGGATTGATGATGACGAATAACGATACCTAGAATCATTATGACCTGTGTATATATATATGTATATCTTTGCGTCCACGTTTGGTGCTACGTTTTCTATTGCATTCTTCTAAATAAACTTAAAACTCTCTATCATATCTATCTGATTATTTTGTTGAAACGGCTTTTAGGTATACATACTGTGAATACACCCGATATCAAAACAATGTTTGTTATCATCTTATATCGAGTTCTCAAAAACCAATGCCATATTCCTATGTAGATGTAATATCCCAGTCGGTCTTTGCCTCACTGACCTTAGCTACCTTATGACAGATAATAGTCGTAACCTCACGTAAACCTGTAGGTAACCTTGGATGGCTTTTTCATTAGACTTTCAGTTCATTGCGTCTCAATGAAAAAAGTATTCTGTCCAAGAGTCATAAAGTAATTCAGCCTTATTAGTTGATTCGTTCGTGGCTTATTAATTGTAGTTTGATAAATATTATACTTTATATTGTTTTTATTCTGATGTAAATATAGTTATTAAAATTTTTATAACATGGTAGTCAATACCCAAGTATTATTTTTTAAATATATTTATTAATATTTCTCAACATTGCCGATTTTTCTTATGAGATTATTGTACAGCTTTGAACAACTATCTAAAACGAACTGAAATAAGTAATATATAAAATTATTAAAAAAAAAATTTACAAACTTTCACTGTTTTCCTTAAGCCCATACTAGACTCTTAAAGTCTGTTGGTCAAGTCAACATCAGAAAATTTAAATATACCTAATCAAAAGAGTTTGTATATTTTTTGAATCTCATTTAACACAATGAAATCCACCCTCCATTAATCTTGAACGTCAGATTCGGTAACGTTGAGAAACAAATAAATATATCATTCGTGTCGCTGAGATTATTTGTTGTTTTAGATTTCCTGTAAATATAAAATCAATTATAATTACGTATTTTAACAGTAATTAGGTTCCTTATACTTACAGAAAAACAAAAACTACGTGAACTCTTTTCTTTCATAACGTTAAGTTCTTGTAACGTGTAATATACGTTTGTAATATGTTTACGTGTACGTGTGTTTGTTATGAAAGAACTATTTATCGCCTAATTTTGTGAATTTAATGAATCTTGTATGTTAGAACTAATTTTCGGTATCAAAGTATTTTATCTTGTTCTTATTTTTGAAAAGACCGATTTTAGACGAAACAAAAACTTTGAAAATAGTTATATTGTAAATGTTGGAGCTTTATGATATAATAATATTTTTTGTTGAGAATTAATTGTAACGAATAAATTGAATTGTTTTGCAATCACTTATTCGTATCTGTTCGCACCATCACATTGTATGTATGGTAAATAAATGAATATGAAATTATTTGGATTGTTTTAATGTTCCTCCCTAACCAAAATTTGCAGATATACTAAGGTGTGTGGTATTAAATGAAATATTCTATTTAATTAATACATTTTTCCCTTATTATTAATTTCCACAGTAATCATTTAATTTTAATTGCATTTTTATGCAAGTACAGACTGTTCGTCCACTTTGCACATTTTAAAGTTTTTAAGTATAAATATTTTACGACAGCAAGAACTCAGTTACTTGTTAACTGTTATTTACAGCTGATATATATTTTTATTTGTATGTTTTATTATTAACACAGAGTTTTATGAAATGTTCTTTAATTAAATATTAACATCAGCCATTACTCGCTTACTACTATTAGTATATACCTAGAATTCCAACAACGACAAGCTTTACTCACAGTTGACGACGTTTTGTCGCAGTCACTGCGCTGGCCGTTGCGGGTTCGATCCCGACATTTGTATTGGCCATATAGATGTTTGTCGTGGTCTGGGCGTTCGTATTTGTGTATTGTGTGTGTTTCCGGGCCCTCGTTACAGGAAAAATCCTGCAAGAGTCCGTGGAGTGTGAAGCGTTTATTTATTTAGTTACGTTTTTATTTATTTGTCCAAAGAATAATTTGGTCAAATATAAGTAACTAAATATTATCTCACAATTAAAAATAAAACTTAAATATAACATTTATTATTTATATAAATACATATAACGTTTGATTTTAATATTTTTATTGTTATTTTTCAACAACTAACTTGATAAATAATATTAAAATCACATTAAATACTACAAAGTAATTATATTAACTGTTTTGTAAACTAATACAGTTTTGGGCAAACAACGCACCTAATACAAGGCAATAATTATACGAGTAGTATGTGTCACAAGCATTGTTTTAACTTCATACAACACCAAATGTAGAGGAGACTAAGTGGTATAGGTACAACCTTCAGCTAATAGCCGTCCACTGCTAGAACTAGGCTGTTCTTCTTTTGCTGCTGCTTGAATTACTTTATAAATGTTCGAGAGTCGACCTTTTGTGGCTGAAATTTGCACTGCCATTCAAAACTTTAGAATATTATATTATCATTCGTCGGCTCTTCGACCTATACGTATCCTGCGCATGGCCACTTCAGGTTCGCGATACATTGATCTAGGTACGTTGCTTGGATTTGTTCATTTCTGATTCATACCATATTCTTTTAATTTCCTGCTGAGCTTTGTACATAACATCAAATAGATATTTCAAGCAAAATATTTGTTCGGCTTGTTCCCGCTGCAGGGCATAATCCTCTAACTTCACGTAGGAGAAGGGTGCGCATTTTGATCCACTAAAGGTTGGTGGATATATTCCCTAATATGAGTAGCAATCGCTATCAGGCGTCTTTGATAACAGCTGATAGAGACCTCAACTTAACTATAAATTTTAAATGCCAGGGTACGTGATTAAATAGGTTGGTATGTAATATCCTTAACGTTACCCTGTAATGGACATGTAGGTATCGTAGGTACCTACCCTACCTAAGAAAAACTTGCCTAGCGGAATTGATACTATAACTTTGTTTGTCGTCATTTTTAGCACAGTAGGAGTTTTTGTTATCTTGTTTTACATTTACATTTTTAATAGAAGGTATATTTTACATTTTTATTAGAAGGGTAGCGTATTTTCTAAAATTTAGTCATGGTTGGTACTGACTACCGCTCTGATATAGTGGTGCGTGTAGACGCCTAAACACAGGTCGTAATCGTTGTCGACGTCGGAAATCGTATTCTCAACCGCCGGTGTTTAGTTCTCAACCGCCGGTGTTTAGACGCCTTCACGGCACACTCACCACTACACCAGAGAGGTCGTCTAAGTATTATATTAATCTAGTAAATTATCTAAAGTAAAGTCAGTTTTTTTAACTCTTATGCTATTTTTATTTTAAATAGAATAACTAAAAACTGAAAATATTTCCTAAACTTTTATTCATCATTAATTTCATTAATTACATGAATTTTTGGACTAACCCTTAAGTAGTAGGAAGTACCTAAGGTGCATAGGAATGTTGTTAACTGTTATGTAAACCAATGCTTATTGACGGCATTTAATGGCAGCTTCAAAAGAGCCGGCCGCCGCGCCACCGAACCGGCTCGCGCCTTGCCGCCTTGAATTTTATTCAATGAAATAGATCAATGAAGTAAGTATTTTAAATATAGAAATATTATAATATTAAGAATATATCAATGGATAAGAATATTTTTAGATCTAAAGATTAACTTTTTTTTCAAAGCAAGACACAATAGAAATTTATATCAACAAAACCCTAAGTGTGGAAGTCGCTGCGGAGTAGGTGAAAATTTCTAAACCGAAAAATTTTAGTGTTACTCCAAAATTACATCTTTGTTTGAAGTAGAAGCTCTTACGCCGAGTTGCACGAAACAAAATTAAAATTTAAGTAGAGATTAAACTAATTTAATCACAAGAATTTCATACAATTCTTGCGAATAAATTAGTTTAATAACTACTTAAATTTTAATTTTGTTTCGTGCAACTCGGCGTTAGTCCACGAAAAAAAAAACAATCGACTCTATGACTCATTGTGGGACAAAAAAAAATGCTGAAGGAAAGAAGGAAACTTTTAAAAGAAGACAAAGACAAGTATTGAACATTACAGCGTCGATTTTTTTTTTAATTCGTAACGAGGTTTACGGATTCTATTGAACATTACAGCGTCGATTGTTTTTTTTTTAATTCGTAACGAGGTTTACGGATTCTACACGATTTTTTGGTACCTACATTAATACAACACCTACATTAATAATACACTTAAGTTTGATTAGGAAGTAACTAAATGAAAAACTAATAGGCATACAACATTACTACCTTATTTTTAGGATAATATAAAATAAACTTTTGTGGGTCTAAACCAAAATAAAATGACTGTCCCTGTTGCCGGTGAAAATTTCTACAATTGAAGGCAAGGACTGTAACCAAGATACCTATAAATATACATTATACATATTAATTTACCGCTCACAGCTTCACCCTCGTGGATTACTTGGCTAGAGCGCATAGCATGATTTTCGAATTTTTCCATGACACAAATTAAAAAAAAATACTTCCTCTTAATAATATTTTGTTTAGTATCTCCAGGTAGGTATAGCAGGTACTATATTAATACAATGATTTAATTTAATACGTAAATGATAACATACAATTAACGTTTAAATGACGCGTTGGCGCAACAGTCACAGTACCTAGTGTCTGTTGCACTTGCTGTCGCGGGTTCGATCCCCGCACATGACAAATATTTATATAAGTCTGGGAGTTTGTGCTTTTGTATTATGTGTGTTTCTGGACCACTGACTGAAGAAATCCTACCAGGGGCCGTTGATTGTGAAGAGTTTATTTTATTTTATTTTTAGACATTAAAACCAAATATGACTATTAAGTATATGGTGTATAAGGTGAAATCCGCAGTACATCTATTTATTTTTAAGATTATTTTCATGTCGAAATGTCAATACAGCAATGCTCCAATGCGAGTTGGCGGATATATTCCCTATTATGAGTAATGATCGCTATCAGGTGTACATGATAACAACCGTGACTGACGGCATAATGTGCTCTCCGAGGCACGATGGGGAGACCCGTAAAGACTAGACAAACACTCAATCCACGGCAAAATTCTGTATGGCCAATACAAATGTTTGCCATGTGCGGGGATCGAACCTGCAACCGTTAGTGCAACAGCTGCAAACCTGTGCTGTGACCGTAGCGCTAACACGGCGACAGTATAAGTAAATAATTATTATGTATTTTTCAATATCATTCCTTAGCGGAATTAGACTTTAGTTGTTATTCTTAAATGTTTAAAAAAATGTACGCCTACTATAAAAGTAAATCGTCCACTTTAGTGGAAATCATTATAATAAAATTTTCTTCGTTATTATTTGGTTAAATTAAATTGTAATAAGGTACATATTTTAAAAAAATACTGACTAGAAAAAAATAAAAATTAATTTACAAACCAAATTAATTTTGGAATTAAATTAATAATATAATCTTCAACTAAAGTTTCATCTTCTCAAGACTATTAATTGCGATTAATCTTAGGAATCATAATATTAATGTAATAGATGAGAATACAAAAAAGTCGTAGGATTATAAACGCGTTGGCGCAGACACGACCACCTCCGAGATCACTGACGATCACACGGCGGCCCGACAATGCAAACACGACCCACGTGTTTACCCTGCTCTGTTTGCTCTTTGACAGCAGTCTTGCAGGTCGTTAACATGTCACGCCTAACTGGTGGACATTATCAACAATACGTAGTAATTTAATTAAATCACTAGACCAGTCATTACTGGCAGTAGTGAGAAAATGCACCGGATATTTGTATTGTGATGCATTTGCTCGTAGAATTTAAGAATGGACGTGAATCATCAGGACATAATTATAATTCTCAGAATTCTTAGGTGCTAGTTTTAATTCAAAATTCATGTTGTAAGAAGAAAAGAAGATTCCACTTGGTCTCACCCGCTGCGGTGTTTGATAAGCCTCTTTGATTGACATTAATGGTTATTTCACGCTCCTGAGTTATATTTTATATTTATATTATACCTCTCGGAATACAGTTTTATAAAAGCAAAAGTAATTATTCTTATTTTACCAGTAGAACTCAAGAAAATATCGCTGTTTAAACTCTATTATAATATGTTTAATGGTAATAATTCTTTACTATAATCGCAATACTATAATATAATTATCTGCTTACTGATAAGAACGGTTCATAACTGTGCGCTTGAAGCGATTTAAATCTAGAGCTTGAGTCTCTCTTACGATTTATACTGGGGCTTGTCCCTTTTGCTGGTGTTTGCTTTGATGCAATGAATGTACGATTATGTTCGCGAGTTTTGCATCTCTTGCACCCATTGAACTTTAGTCCTACAAATATGATAAGTTTCTTTATAAAACAAGTGCTGGTTTACTATAAATTCCAGATATCAGAAGGAGGGCTCATCGACGCAAGGTATGGAACCTACTGTAATGTGGTGGGTGGATATTTGAAGTGAAACTTCTTTAGGCGTAGGAGGGTAATTTTTTTACGGATGAAACGGCAACGTTTTGATGAAACGGTGTGTGTTTTTGTCGATGGCCCTAGAACGGAAATCTAAAGCTTTAGATTTGTATAAATATTAACGAGACTTAAAAATAAGTTTGTCAAAGAAGTTTCACTTCTGACATGTGTCTGACGCACTTTTTTCATATTTACGTTAAATATGTAATGATGGGGAAGAGCTGCTTCTATCAACAACTCTTACAATGTGTTAATGAAAATGTAATCGGGTTCTCATTATTTCATTTGTTTTAGTTCTAATACACCTATTAAATAAAAATTATATTTGTAATTATATAAGGCGAGTATAGGTACTTACCTATACTCGTCTCGCCTCGAATGTAGTTTACACCTATATATGATCACTGACGCTCTAAAAGGACATGGTTATCAAAAAAGAAAGTAAATGCTTCTACTACACGATGTCAAGAGCCATATAAATAATATTTTTGCATATTATTTCTTTACATTTCTCTCAAAGAGTGAGTAGAATGTATATACAGTTACCGACAAATCTATAATCTATAATATATATAAACGCGAAAGGTCACTCATCACGAAATCTCCAAAACTATAACACCTGAAAACTTGAAATTTGGCAGGTAGGCTCCTTATAAGACGTAGGCATCCGCTAAGAACGGATTTTATGAAAAACGACTCCTAAGGGGGTAAAACGGGGGTTGGAAGTTTGTATGAAAGTCCTATGTTTTTGAAGTAAGAGACTTGAAATTTCAAATGTAAGCTTTATAGATGGTGAAAAGGTGTCCAAATAATGTATCTTTAGAAAGCAACTCCCTTTTGGGGTTAAAACGGGGGATGGTAGATTGACTCACTCATCACGAAATCTCTGAAACAATAACAGTTACAAACTTGAAATTTGGCAGGTAGGTTTCTTATAGGGCGTAGACATCCGCTAAGAACTGATTTTACGAAAATCATATGATTTTAGGATAAAGCGGGGGTCGGAAGTTTGTATGAAAGTCTTATGTTTTTGAAGTAAGAGACTTGAAATTTAAAATATATGCTCTATAGATGATGAGAAGGTGTCCAAAAAATGCATCGTAATCTATATATATATATATAAAAGAGAAAGGTCACTAACTCACTCATCACGAGAACTCAAAAACCGCTGGATGGTCTATCTATCCAGGTTGGACAAAGATAAAATTTGGCAGGGAAGTAGATTATAGTTAGCAGACGGCCGCTAAGACGGATTTGACGATATTACACCTCTAAGAGGGTTTAATTGGGGTTGATAGTTTGTATGAAACATATACAGCCTGAAAATAAACTAAAAATGTGGTGTATACAAAGGTTTTATAAAAATAACTATTAAATTATACTAAATTGTGCCTTTTAAAAAGTTACTCAGTTTGATAAGCATTTCAAGTGACTGAAATAAAAAAATAATTTGCGTTAAACATCTTAATAGTAATGCATATCTTCATAACCACGCGGACGTAGTCGCGGGCAACAGTTAGTGTATTATAAAACAAAGTCCCCAAAAGTGTATGTGATCGATTCGCTCAAAATCTACTGAACGGATTTTCATGCGGTTTCACCATTGGAGAGAGGGCTCCACCATTGGCAAGAAGAAGGTTTACGGAACGGCTAAGCCGATTTTGATGAGAGTTTCACTGGAAGTTTGCCAGGAAAACTTTGTGACACACTAATTTCAACGCGGGCGAAGCCGCGGGCACAGCTAGTATATTATATTAGTGAGTGATCATTCATTACGCTCTAGCAATTTTGTTATTGATATTAAATTTTTTTTTATGCAAACATATAAGTATATTCAATTCAAATGTGCTTAATATTGCCTCATTCATTCAAGGCAGGCGGGTTAGTAACCACAGGGCTGGCTTTGTCGCACCGAAGATGCTGCTGCCCGTCTTCGGCCTGTGTATTTCAAAGCCAGCAGTTGGATGGTTATCCCGCCATCGGTCGGCTTTTTAAGTTCCAAGGTGGTAGTGGAATTGTGTTATCCCTTAGTCGCCTCTTACACCACCCACGGGAAGAGAGGGGGTGGGGGGTGATACATTCTTTACGACCGTAACCACATAGCATAACTAATCGATTTACTTATAGTTTATTATGTTTTACTCACACGAAGTTTCATATTTTTAACCGAATTCAAAAAAAGGAGGAAGTTCTCAATTTGACTGTATTTTTTTTAATGTGTGGTACCTCTGAACTTTTGACTGGGTGGGCCGATTTGGATGATTTTTTTTAATCGAAAGGTGGTGCTTGTCACGTGGTCTCGTGTAAATTTAATTGAGCTTGATTATTTTTACGTCTACCTATTATTTTTTACGTTGTCTTGGTGCCTGATGTAATTGAAGTCGTTTTTTTTTGTTTGAGAGCAAACACAATTATCATAAAAGAATTTTAAATTATGAGCTATTATAATTATTTACTAACATCGAAAGTGCTTGTTTGTGATATAAATTTAATATAATCTAATTTTGTATTCTAAATTAATGCTATCCTATCGCAAAAATACGTATAACAATTATCACATGATATAGGATAAGGTGTAAACACATATTTGTCTTTATTTTGCATTCATAAAAATTAAATATCATTTTTGTACCGTACATATCATCAAGATAATTAGTTGTTATCGCGTGGATTCAATTTAACTAGGCGGGTTTAATCCTCTTGAATTGATATCTTGATAAAGTCTGGATTATCGGCGAACATGAAAGCGGCTAAATGAATTTTTAATCCCTCTTTCCCTTCGTTACAGCCGTATCTTTGCTACGTCGTCCGTCGTCGCAAAGAATAGATACGAACGGAGATATGGTAAAGTAACAGTCGTCCGTTGTAAACTGAAGAAAATCCTAAAACTTTATTGACTTCATATAACTTATCTTCTTGATAAAATTTTAATGCTGTCTAAGAGACCATACATAACATAAATTGTAGTTTCATTAAGAACTTAAATAAAAATAAAAATAAAATATTTTTTCTTCACAGTATAACGTGATACGTAAATAATAAAAGTTGATACACGTTTTACCAAATTTTTAGCGTAAAAATATATATAGCATTTTTGTATTAATGCCATGGTATCCGATTATGTATGTAATCAATTCGTATTAAGGGAATTACACGATTTTTTTTTCAATAAGTATTGTTATTTTAAAGTAGTACTTACTGATTAACTACTATCTTATTGTTTGGTACGTCGATAGTATTCGAAGAATCACGTTCGAGAAAAAGAGTCGCGCTTACCCAGCGATACCTCAATAGCACTTATTATATGTTATCGAACTTATATTTTGATATAAATCAAATCATGTTCTTTCTAGATTCTAATAAAAAGGTTATTTTCGGCTATTTTGATTTTATTAATTACCTATTTAATTACTTATTTACTAGGTAAGCAAAGCTCTTTTCCACAATATTTTCATTAAATTTATAAATCTCTTGGTACTAGGTACTACTTCTTTTGAGTTCAGCTATATACCTGTTTATCACATTCGTGAATGCGAATGCGAATAATTGTCGTCAATAACATTCGTGATTACGAATGCGAATGCGAATGTTGACTTTTCAAATAAAGTTCTCCTAAAAGGTATGAAATTTTGTAGAGGTCATGTTTAAACCAAACGTATTCGAGCCAAGACCGGTTAAGTGACCAATTTTTGTTAAAAAGAGAGGGTTAACGAGCGGCCGGTAGCATCTGAACATTGATTTGGTTTTTTATAAATCAATGCATCTGATAGTAAATGTTTCGCTTATTATAAGGCGCGAGTGGGTCGCCGGCCTTGCATGAAAATATGTCTCATGGAAAACCTTAGGAGAAAGGTAATTGCTCAATTTCTAGGTAAGCGGAAAACATAAGTGAGAAGATCGAGTCGGTCTGGATGATATCCTTTGGCGAAGGATGCAATTGTAAAATCATGACGGTGGCTCCATTTCGAAAAGTTGCAATATTATTTATACAGACGCACAAAGGAGTATTTGCATTATAAAACCGGTCAAAAGTCAAAAGCAAAAAGTTACTCAAAATATTCTTTAAACCATTTTTTGTTCAAGTTAGATAACCAATCTAACAATTGGCCGCCATAAAACTGGTATTCGTACTTGCTTATTGTTGTAAAGTCAGTCCGAACTCAGTCATTGTGGCAATCGCACGTCTTTGTTCGCGACGCTTTTGTTAGTGGTGTTTAGTTCTCTTGCTATTGTGTTTTCGTGGGGTTGACAACAGATTTTTTTAAAATTTAATATGGAAGTGGAAGGTATGTACTATATTTAAAAATACTTTTTAACTGTTTTCTGTTTTCTATTAAACTTATACGAGCTATGTTTAACGTGTCTTATTTGAGTATTTATTTTTACTTATAATTTTATTATAATAGTGTTTTTGTTTAAGTGTCTGGTCTTGTCGAGCTAAATTTCTTTTATAGGCATGAAATTTAGGCTGTTGCCAATCATGTGTCACAACAAAATTGTCCGCCTCTATCCGCCATTTTGTTTTTTGTCCATTCGAAGTTAATTTACATAAAAGTTATCTAAAATTATCATATGTACTATTATTGTGTATTGTATTACATAGATAGGTATTTAAGTAAGTAGTATGTATGTATGTGTGTATGTATGTATGTATATATGTAAGCATGTATAAAATAGTATATAGCATATATTGTATTGTACATATAACATTTAAGTAACGATTTATTATTATTTGATAAAATGTATTATCATTATATGTATTATATACATCACTCTAACTGCAATAAAGCCTGCTTTATAACACTATTTCTCACAAGCTTAGGTTGGCTGGAAGAGATCTCTTCTAGAGATAAGTCCACCTTTGCAAACTAAAATTGTAACTAAATTACTGTTTGTATTTTTTCTAAGTGCAATAAAGAATATATATAAAGTTAAATTATTTCAATATTGTAATGATTTGTTTTTTTCTCTTGTAGATGCCTCTGAAACTGTCAGGAAGTTTACCAGAAGAGCATTGTATGACATCCTGAAAGAGTTTAAGGGGAAGAAAATGGAAGAAAAATTTTCTTTAATGGAAGAAAAACTTGTGGAAATGACTAAATGTCCAGCTGAGCAAAAAACTGCTTTAAATCGGGCCTTAAGGTGTTTCAAGAGTGATTTTAAGAAGAAATGGACAGCTAGTAGTTATAAGGATCAACGTTTCTTGAAGAACAATGAACAATGGCTCACATCTTCGATCGAATTGCCTTATTGGTCTGCAGAACCTACACAAAAACCAGGACGACCAACTAAAACATTCGAAGAGTCAAGTGACCGCAGCAAACGTCGAAAAACAAAAGAATTACGGGAGCAGGTACCTGTCGAGGAACTGACGTATGCGGCTAGCATGAGTCAGCGCACTTCAGGAAATAGTGACGCGTCAAAATTAATAAAAGAAATAACTTCCTCGCCAACCAGAGCGACTAAATTTCGAAAAGTTATTTCTTCTGCTCACAAGCAAATAGTTGTTAGGAAACATACACCGGAAGAGGCACTGGCAATTTTTGTCGAAGGCGATTTCAGTCGAAGACAGTGGGAAGTAATTCACGGGGCTAACAAGAGTATCTACCCTTGTTATTCACTCATAAAAAAGGCCAAAAACCAATGTTACCCCAATGCGCAATCGATTCGAGTGACTGAAACCTGCTCTGAGGTTGAACTACAAGCTTTACTTGACCACACTGCATTGCGCCTGTATAAATACGTAGCAGAGGTTATAGAAACTTGTTCACACGAAGAGAGGCAAAACATGGTTTTAATTTCAAAATGGGGCTGTGATGGAGCGCAGCAGTCGCAATACAAACAAAAATTTGAAAATAATATTGACAGTGACGCAAATATTTTTCAAAGCTCATTTGTACCTTTAAGACTAGTTATAATGGTCGATGGAGATCAAAAGAAAATCATATGGCAAAACCCAGTCCCATCCTCTGTCAGATTTTGCAGACCCATACGCATACGGTTTATAAATGAATCAAAAGATGTGACTAAAAATGAAATAGCGTACATCAAAAATCAAGCTGCAAATTTAAAAGAAACACAATTGTCTACACCTAATGGATTAGGTAAAATAACGCATAAAATGATGTTAACAATGATTGACGGAAAAGTATGCAATGCTGCAACTGATACTGCATCCACTATGAGATGTTACATTTGCGGACAGACTTCCAAAGATTTTAATAAATTAATTGTAGCAGAGGAAGTCAATGAAGAAGCACTGAAGTTTGGACTGTCAATCCTTCATGCTAGAATTCGTTTCTTCGAGTCACTGTTACATTTAGCTTATAAATTACCACTTAAAAAGTGGCAAGCGCGGACAGTCGAAGAAAAAAATATTGTTAAAGAAACGAAAAAAGTAATTCAAATGAAATTTAAAGAAAAAATGGGTCTACTCGTAGACATTCCCAAGCCAGGATTCGGGACCTCTAATGACGGTAATACGTCTAGAAGATTCTTTGCTGACGCGGAATGTTCTTCTGAAATCACAGGTATAAATGTAGGTTTAATAAAGCGATTTAAAGTAATTTTAGAAGTGATTTCGAGTGGGAACAGCATTGATGTAGATAAATTTGGAGCCTTTGCACATGAAACTGCAAAAATATACACAAATTTGTACGGTTGGCATCCTATGTCACCAACTATTCATAAAATTTTAATGCATGGTGCCAAAGTCATATCGACTGCAATCCTACCTATCGGTCAATTATCGGAAGAGGCAGCCGAGGCCCGCAACAAGCACATACGATATTACCGACTTAATTTTGCCAGAAAATTTTCACGACTTGATTGTAACAGGGATATATTAAACAGACTGTTACTGACTTCAGACCCATATTTAAGCTGTAATAGACCTAAGCAGCACAAAAAGAGTAAGCCGTTTTCAACGGAGGCAATCAATCTAATGGTCGCGAGCACACCAAATTTACCTCCAAATGAAAATGATAGTGACGAAAGTATAGAAGAAGACGAAGAACATGAAGACGAAGAGTTAGAGTCTGACTATTAATTTTTTTTTTTTAAATATTTTTAGTCAAAACATGTTTTAATCCCAAATATTATGTGAAGTTACTTTAAAATAAATATCTAATATTAATAAACTTTGTCTTTCATTCGATTACATTGCAAAAAACACGCAAAATAATTTTGACCGGTTTTATCACGCAAATACTCCTATGTGAGACGGTATAAAACATACAGAGAGACAATGTCTGTTCTTATACTTATTGGTTCTTCACCATACATAAATTTTGGATTGTCGACAATGCGCAACCGGCGTTGAATATACTCAAATTGTTGAATTTATTATAAGGTTACTTATACGTCGTCACACGGGGACTGACCTGAACTTAGAAAAAGAAAAAAGCAGAGGCCGATCTTCCGATGTGAAGTATGGTCCCACCCTGTTCAGAATTCTTCGCTTTTTTGCTTACACAGAATTTTGTAAAGTCGGCTCAAAAATAAATAAATGTAAAACTCTATCATTTATAAGTAGTAGAAAATTAAATTGATTTTATTTACTGTAACTTTTTATTCAGTTTAAAATATAAATTGTAATCTTTCCCGCCACTACCACCCGAGGCATATGAACCGGACTTATATACATGCATTACTACACCAGAACGGCTGTGTTATTAGATTATAAGTAAATAGCAAATATAATTCTTATCAGTAATATAATCATTCTATATCCATCATTATAAAATAAAATAAAACCATTCGCCAAATATTCGCATCGTTTCGCGCGAATGCGAATACGAATATGGAAAATGTCTATGTCGGTAGAAATCTAGTATTCATATAGTAATTTTCATTTCATTTTAAATCTATACCGGTTAATGAAAAACATTTTATCAATGAGGTACCTTTACTTAATAATTTTACGATACAAAATATATGTATTTCGAAAATATTAAAATGTTTGTATCAACAAAGAATATAGATTAATTAATAGATAATAGATTTAATTTTATTTAATTATGTGTGTACTGGATTGGTACATTGTGTATTTCTAATTATTGTAATAACAACAACATCTTATTAAGGTACAAATTAAAATATGACTGATGGAATTATTTTATTTACGATTAAAAAAATATTGTAGATTTTTACTGAAGTACATAAATACTAGCCATAAGCATTTTAATTTAAATTATTAAACTAATATTTTAATTAATTTTAATAATTATTATATTTCACGGCGATTTTGTGTGCTTCACCTCAACGCTCTACCGTCGGATGTATGTTTTGATATTTGAGATTTCCATTTCATTAGAAAACTTTATCAATTCTGTGAAAATTTCAAATAAATGTATTGATAAATAAAAGCAATGAAAGGCAATATACATAACCGTAAAATAATAGGTTTGGTATATTCAAATCGTAAACTAACTCGGTATATATATACCTCTTTTATAAGTACGAGTATCAACGCCTAAGAAGATCATTTCATATCATCGTATTAAGATCATATCATATTTTTAATTTACAATTATAATGTTGTAGTAAAGAAATGTTTGTGCCTAATCAAACTATTAAAAAAAAAAATTAAACACAAAAATATTTCATTTCACAAGGCGTGGCGATTTATTTTTCATAAAAAACTTTACTACTTCACCACAACTGTTGATAGAATTATCCCCTCTTCCTTGCTTCGAACAGCTTTCATTCTAATTCCTGACGCTTTATTAACTTGAAACCCACACTAGATTTTTAGTTTGACCTCCAAGAGCAACAGTAAAACCTACATTCAATTTCCTACATCAGGTAACTTGTAGAAAATTCTAAATAAATTGTTTAAGCTTCTTTCGCTTTTATAGACCATCCATATAATCTCTTTTTTGCCTAAGTTACTCTCATGCATAGGCATCGGAATGTTTATAACTTTATTATATTATGTAAGCAGATGAATGATGATGATGATGGGCAAAACACATGAGTTCGCACCATATAACGTCGGGCGCGAACTTGTGGAGGCCTATGTCCAGCAGTGGACTGCGACAGGCTGAAGTGATGATGACGATGATGATGATGATGATGTGATGTGATGAAACCGATGAAAACTATTAATACGAGACAGTTAGTAAACACTTTAAATGAACTTTTATCGAATAGTTTTCTTTAGATTATAAACCATAATTTATCTTTTTCTTTTGTTAGATAGCCCATTTATCGAGGAAGGTTATAGGCTATATATCATCACGCTAAGACCAAAAAGAGCGAAGTACCAATGAAGAATGTTTCAAAATCGGGGGTTCTTTAAAACAGTTAAAGTTTCGCAAAAATTATGTATGACGGAATTGATCCTCTTTAAAAGTTCTAAAAAAATGTCCGCGACAGCATCTTTTAAGGTTGGCTCACTAATAACCCTTTTTTATGCTAACCAAGTTTGTTCTAAAATAGTGCATTATTTGCGAAGATGTTTTTATGAACATGATATTAATACTTATCTAAATAATTATACGTTATTCATCACAAGTATTTAATTTAAAACAAAATAGCCCTTTACATAATTCGATTTCAATGAGTATCTCAGGAGTTTACTTACTTTTTTGCTAAGGCACAACGGGATATATCCTGTTTAAAATCTGGAGCAGTCCGTCCGGGGAAGTACCTCAACCTGGCAGAGGGTCCCAGCGATAGCACTGCTCTCAAGTAGTGTTGTGTTCCTGTGGTGCGTGAGGTGGCCAGAGTTCCTGGGGATGGTTAGAGGTAGGGCGGCAATACTTCTGGTGTTACAGATGTCAATAGGCTATTATGCTACGGTAACTGCTTAGCGTTAGCTAGCCAGCGTGGGATACCAGCGTGGGAGGGTGCCTGGGGGGGGGGGGTGATGTTTCCGGCTGCACACGAAAGGTGAGCGGTAAAATCATCACAATTTTTTCAATTGACATAACAAATAAATTGTGTGTTATTGACTAGCCCGTTGGCGCAGTTTGTAGTGGTCCTGCTTTCTTCTGCGCGGGCTGCGGATTCGATTCCCGCCTGAGTCTGGGTGTAGTATTTGTATTTAATATATGCTTGTGCTATGCTATAAGATATTTAAAAATTCATGATATGTATTGGTCGTAAGCAACTAGAAATATTTTAGATTATCTACATGTGCAGTCAAAATTTACAGTATAAAATTAAAACCATAACCATATAAACCAAACTTAATGTATACTTATAATTTAGTTTGTATAATTAATATAGTATAATTTAGTTGTATTTATAATATTTGTAATAAGAAGTTTAATTCAAGAGTAAATTAACATTTACTCGTATAAAAGTTATGGATAATAATGATGGATTGTGAAAATAATACAGGCTTTTATTTTAATAGCTTATTATCACGATACCAACACGCAAACCCTAAAAATGTTTATTTCCTTGCTTTCGGCACTTAATTGTACGTATGTACGTACGTATGAACTACGTCATGATATAAATGTTTCATTCGATTTCAGAAAAGTTACAACAAGTACAAACGTACTTTGAAGTTTATTCAGTTCAGTTTATTCATTAATTTTTACTTTGACTTTTATCAACTACTGTAGACACCTAAAATATGTTACATCAAATACAATACTTTATTAGTTCATTTCCTAATTGTTAGTTAAAAATTCTATATTGTTCTGATTTTCACTTTTCTTTGACAACATTTTAAACATTTTTAGTGAGAAATGGCAAAAATATTTTAGTATTTAGCATTAATAATTAAATTTAAGGATATATTCACATTATAGTTTTTTTTACTTACCTATGTAATATTTTAAAACTGAAGAGTATGTTTTTTTGTTTGTTTGTTTGTTAGAACGCCTAAATCTCAGAATCTACTAGTTCAGAATTCTTTTCTTGTTGGATATTCACTTTACGGAGGAAATGTATGCCTGTAATGTTTTAGTCTGTTTTTTTCTTAAATTAAGCGGTAGAAACCGCAGGGCACAGCTATTCAGTACTTCTAGTCTTTAAAAATAGTTTAGAAATTTTTATTACTATGAAACTACCCTGACAATTTTAAGTAATTATATTTTACACGGTATGCGGGGGCGCAGCAAGACCCTGGCATATTAAAATAGATATTCTGAGGTTGAGCTCACGAAGTAGAGAGAGTATTAGAGAAAGTATCACGCGCTTTCGCACAGCACTATTTCCATGTCTTTGAGGTACAATTTAAAAGATATCGATAAAAATAAATAGTTTAATAAGACTACGAAATAAATAATGATATTATTTCAAACTCATATCATAAAGGGTTAGTGAGCGTTAAGTCGTGTGCGATTTATCGTACGCGACACGAAAATGCTGACGTCATTTGGTTATTCATTACATTTTAATATTTTTGAAAAGTGTATGATATAATTTCTTTTCGAAACTAAAAAGCTATGAATTTGACTTTCTAAGGAACCATTAATTATTTATTAAGAATATATTCACATAAGTACGGACTAAAGAATTTTATACTAAGTATTTAGTAATAGCTAACGGCGTGAGTAAGCGTATCCAACACATTACGTTGTACATTTTATTATAAACTAGCGACGCACCCCGGGTTCGCACGGTTGCAAAAAATACCAGTATTCTTCTAATATAAAATAAAATAAAATAATAAAATATTATGCATGTATTATACATATAAACCTTCCTTTTCAATTACTCTATCTATTAAAAAAACCGCATCAAAATCCGTTGCGTAGTTTTAAAGATTTAAGCATACATAGGGACAGAGAAAGCGACTTTGTATTATACTATGTAGTGATTAGCTGTACCCTGCGCTACGGTTTTTTTTTTGGTCGTACCAACTCAGAAACCCTCGTGGGCTCATGCACAACACTTTGCTGAAGAACATGACATTATCAAACGCATAGTTTACGTTCTGTAAAGGACATACAGACAAACATTCATTTTTATATATATAGAAGATTAAAAACAAGTTGTGTATATGTGTATTTTGTTATCTTAAATTATATATTTGAATATAACATAACAATGTGATAAGATTGTAAGTGTAATTCTTAGTTTATTTAGTCCAAAATACATAATACACTAGGGAAATTTTAGTGAACAACAATTAAACAGCACCTATTCATTCAGGGGTTTTTTTGACGTGAATACGTCTTTAAATTTGTCTCAATAGTGAAAGAATAATAATAATAATATACTCTTTATTGTACACAACAACAATCAACACAGTGGTCTTTACTTGTAATATGTTAATATTATAAGTAAAGAACAGTGTACAAAGGCGGTCTTATCGCTAGAAGAGCGATCTCATCCAGACCACCTTTGGGCATATAGGACATGGCATATAGTGACAGCGGTAGGGTAGTGTACAATAAGAAGTGACGAATGGTGTCATCTAGAACCATATTAATAATCGAATACAATTACACACATCTATACAGCATAATACACACATACATAGATATGTAGCACAAATATATATATACAAATAAACTTACGCATAAAAATACTATACTTATAAACAAAATACTGTATATGGATAATGTAATATCGATATAATTGTGTTTGCTTGCAAACGAAAAAAAAAAACACTGACTTCAATTACATCGACAAGTAACACAACGTAGGCAGCGAAAAAATAGTCAAGTAAATACGCGTTATCAAAGATTACTCAAAAAGTTGTAATCAGATCTCGATGAAATTAAAATGTAACTACATGATAAACATCAGCTTTCGATTGAATTAAAAGTCATCAAAATCGGTACACCCAGTAAAAAGTTATGTGGTATAATGCAACGTAGGTCGACGAAAAAATTCTCAAGTAAAAACGCATTATTAGATATAACTCGAAAAGTAGTTGTTAGATCTCAAATAAATTTAAATGGGACCAAATAACACGCACCACCTTTCGATCAAAAAAAAGTTAAAATCGGTCCCCCCAGTCAAAAGTTCTAGTAACATACATAAAAAATAGAGTCGAATTGAGAACCTCCTCCTTTTTTGGAAGTCGGTTAAAAAGCAAAGAATACATAATACAAGTGTAGTAATACTCATACATTATATTATGCAGATATATTAAAAATATTTATAACATATTAAGTGACAAATAGTGCGCATTGAGGCATTTTTTGAAGCAAGACAGGAATTGAGCTTGTTTTAAAGCAGGAGGTAGAGCGTTCCAAAGTTGCACAGCTTTAACAAAAAAGGAGTTGGAGTAAAACGAAGTAGTGTGAACTAAAGTTTCGAACATCAAAGTAGACTCGGATCTAAGTACAGAGGAAAAAGTAGAAAGAATTATTTCAAAGATAGAATCTGTTCACTAGCTCTATTCTCTCGCATCTACCGACTTCGGTTTCTCTATGAGACTAAATCTACTACATCCATCATCCTTTGATAGTGCACTGCTGGACATAAGTCTCCCCTAATGTTCGCCACACCGTCCGGTTTGGCGCTCGCGGAATCCAGCGGCTTCCCGCTGCCTTCTTAAGTTATTCAGTCCATCTGGTTGGAGAGCGGCCTGTGTTTCTTTTGCGTAGACGTGGTCTATCCGACAATTCCTTCGCCATCAGTCATCGGTTCTCCTCGAAATATGGCCTTCCTATTGCTATTTTACGAGCTATGTCGGTGGAACTCGTTTGTGTACGGGTTTCATTATCACGGACACTGTCACGTAGAGAAATACCAAGTATAACTCCCTCCATAGCTCGCTGAGTGACCTTGAGCCTATGGAAAAGAATAACGGTAAAGATCACGACTCAGTGGCGTAGGTCATCACTGGCAGTATATACTGTTCAAACTCTATTGTCTTCAGGCACTGAGGCACGGGACGATATTTTGTAATTTTACAAACGCTGCCCAACTGAGTTGGATTCTACGAGTTACATCTATCTCTCGAAGTTGGACGTACCCATGCAGATCAGATGTCCCAGGTAGATGTACTCGTCTACAACGCCAAGAGTAGCGCCGTCAACAAGAACAGGTATGGGTGTGACACAGAAATCTATAAAATTAAATAAAATTGGAGTCACTGGTTGTAATATTAAATTAACAGCTTTTTACTAAATACCTACGGATGTATACACGGTACATTAATAAAAATAACATTTTTTACAATTTTTATCTGTCTGTCTGTCTACTTGTTCCGGCTGATTTTGATGGGACTTTCACTGGCAGATAGTTGATGTAACAGGAGTAAGATAGGCTACTTTTATTTTAGAAATTTAATTATTTTATAACTCTGCGAACTGAACAATAACTTTTTTGTTAAATTCCACGCGGACAAAGTCGCAGGCACATCTAGTTAGATATAATCTTTGTCTTGTCCATGCTCATTTTAAGACCCACTCGTTGTGAGGCGCTATGAAGGTCACCCAGCATAGTGCTGATTTCTTCCAGGGATCATCGGCAAATTGAAGGTGTATGAGGTGTTCGTCATGTTTATGCCTAGCCCTTCCCACTCCATCAGCTTAAACGCGTTATCCAGTGCAGCGGTAAACAGTACCTACTTACTTCTTTCAATTTGACAATAAAATGGAGGCTTTTGGCCAAACTAAAATAGTCTGCTAAAGATTGTCTCTGTGAAATAAGAGTTGAGTATTTACTTCGTCTTACTGTAGCGAGCTGAATCATAATATACAAATTGTACAGGTGGCTTCTCAGACTTTTCCGTTTACTGCGCATTCTAAATATTGCCGGCTGAATACTAGGCAATATATAAATAGTAGGTACCTATATATCAATAAATATTCAATGTATGAAATAAATTTTAATTTACACGTTGCCTCTATGGTTTAGGAATTGCATTGAATATATTCTATAGAAGCCGGATCTTCACTTCAAATCACTTCGCCGGTAAAAGGCACTTACCAACATATTTATATCATACTAGTGTGCTCACGACTTCGTCCGCGTTGAATTTATAAAAAAGTTATTGTTCAGTACGTAGGGTTAAAAAATAAATACATTTCTAAAATAAAAGCAGCCTAAGTTATTCCTTATTATATCAGCTATCTGCCAGTGGAAGTCCCGTGAAAATCGGTTCAGCCGTTTCAGAGATTAGCGGGAACAAAGAGACAGACAGACAGAGAGACAAATATTGTTATTTTGGTATATGTACCGTGTATATATCCATATAAATTTAGTAAAAAGCGGTTATTTTAATATTACAAACACACACTTCAATTTTATTTATTTATATAGACATACCTTTGAATATACTATCTATGTAGTTTCAACAATTACCTATTTGCTTCATAGCCTATAAGTGTCTTCTTGTAATATTTATATAGTACGATACCTTTCGCAAAACAATAGTAGATCTCCTCATTCTCCTTGTGTATATTCAAAATATTTCTAATAACGGTTATAAAGGCATATTTTCTTTGGTACTGATATGAGATACTCTGGCGCTACGAATTTTCTGTGGTATTTCTAATATCCTTATTCGGCTGGATACTTTTCACTCATGACTCTTACTGCTTCCCTTTTTTTTTACCATGTCCAGCTTAAAACGAACAATTAAAAATATAGTCATATATACTTTTTTACTTTGAGTGTTGCGGCTCGCGGTAGTTGATATTTAAATATTAAAGCTAATACACGTTTGTGATGCGATTTGACGTGCGTCGAGATTTATGTTTACGGCACTTCTAATTTATAGAGTGTTATAAAGTAGGAACGTCTTAAGCTGTCGATATACGAGTACCTATGCTTTGAGATTTTTTGATACAATTCTAAATACTTGTTATATCAGTTCCGTGTACAATATTTATTTTAAAATTAAAAAAATAATCAAAAGTAACATTTAATTAAACAGTTTAACTTATTTTTTTCGTAACATTTAATAGCTATACCAATACTACATATTTTATTACCAAGGCTAATATAAATATTACGAGTATATGATATTAATATCACAAAATATGTTTATTATTTAAATGTTTTCATGTTTAAATATTTTTATGTTCATTTTTAAGAATTGACTCTCTCTCTCTCTATTTTAGACAGTAAAATACCTATTTTGAGTAAAAAAATATTCGCTTCATTGTGTTACAAACAAAAATATATAATTGAAATTAATTAATAATAATTTTACATTAACATTATTAGTTTTACTGTAAGCTTTATTTTTTTATATTTTATTTTATCCATTTTAATAAATACAGGTATAACTTTAAAATATTCTTACAGAAAAAAAAATTAAATCCCAAAAGCATACGTACAATTTATTTTTGTGTTACCCATACATTTTAGGGAATTCTAAACAATTTTTAATCTATACTAATAATATAATAATTAATATAATAAAGCTGAAGAGTTTGTTTGTTTGTTTGTTTGAACGCGCTAATCTCAGAACTGGTCCGATTTGAAAAATTCTTTTTGTATTAGATTGCCCATTTATCGAGGAAGGTTATAGGCTATATATCATCACGCTAAGACCAAAAGGAGCGGAGCACCAATGAAGAATGTTTTAAAATCGGGAGTTCTTTTTTCCTTTTGAGAGCTTCCGCTGCGTGCGCTTTGAAAACAGTTAAAGTTTCGCAAAAATCATGTATCACAGAATTGATCCTCTTTAAAAGTTCTAAAAAAAAGTTCGCGACAGCATATATCTATCTTTTAAGGTTGGCTCACTATAATCTTTTTATGCTGACCAGGTTTGTTCTAAAATAATGCATTATTTGCGAAGATATTTTTATAAACATGATATTAATCCTTATCTAAATAAATACGTTATTCCTTAAAAGTATTTAATTTAAAACATAATTGCATTTTACACAATTCGATTTCAATGAGTATCTCAGGAGATATCGCAGTTTTAAAATAACATCGCAGCAAAACAATTATCAATTATTGCGCGCGCCTCTGTTCCACGCGGACAAAGTCGCGCGCAGAAGTTATACCTATTAAAAAAAATTAGACACAGGTGTTTGGAATTACTTAAAGGATACAGGTTTTTACTAGCTCCAGTATACGAACAAATTTCTTTGGGCACGAGATGGTAAATTCAAACTTGACGTTCTAGCTTTACATGAAAAATTGTGTGCACTGTCAAACCCTTTGATTTGACACGTCGCAGAGCCACGATATTATCTATTTCGAAATGTCGAGCTGTATTTAGGACCAAATCCTATTTATTGCACATGTCTTGAAATGCACGTTTTGCATGCCACACTGCGACACATTCTCTGACGATCCGTTCTTTTCATTAAGGTAGTTACTATTATTATTATAATCATCATTTCACGTACTGTACCGAAGTCTCTAATTTTTGTCTGTCTGTCTGTCTTTCTGTTGGCTTATCTTTGGAGCGCCTGAACCGATTTTTATGGCATAGTCATTAGAAGACAAAAAAGTTTGAGGGGCAAAAAATAGGCTCCTTTTTATCCCGCTAAATCGGGGTTTTACGCGGGAAAATCTATGTTTACCGTGTCCGAGTATCTAACGCCTAGATAGATATGAAATACACACAACATTCAACAATCTTTATTAAATACGACAATTTTTTGCGATCAAATTCTTTTTGTTTAGATAATTGTGTTGAATTTTTATGGGACAATCATTAGAAGCTATAGAGATATAGTGATGAAGGTTATAGACAACTACTTTCCTCAAATTAACGCGGGTGAAACCGCGGTGCACAGCTAGTATAATATATAAAATTCTCGTGTCGCGGTGTTTGTAGTTAAACTCCTCCGAAACAGCTTGACCGATTCTCATGAAATTTTGTGTGCATATTGGGTAGGTCTGAGAATCGAACAACATCTGTTTTTCATCCCCCTAAATGTTAAGGGTAGTCCACCCCAATTATTTTTTAATTTTTAGATAAATTATTTATTTTTTATTTTATTATGATTTGGCGTTGAAAAATACATACAACCCTAAATTTTTACCCTTCTACCACCAACCCCTATTTTTAAATAGCGTTTAGCGGCAAGACAACGTTTGCCGAGTCAGCTAGTATCATATAAAAATCGCCCGTTCCAGCGGGGATCGAACCTGCATCTCCGACTGACCGTGTCGGTCGGTTTTGTAGCCAAAACGATGTACCCGTTAGGTCGAAATTTTTGATATGATGATTTTATATTCGGTTCTAAAAGCATTGTTACAAGAGAAAAAAATATCATAATCACAATATTGACTATTAAAAATAATAATAATAATAAGATTAATCACACATTTTACAATGCAAGGTCAGTACCTATACCAGGTACCTATTACCTACGAAAGAATGCATCAAGGTAGGTTTCACATACGTAGGTGTACCTGTTTCTCAATATGAAACTACGCAAGAAGTATAAAATATTTTGTAAGTATTCCTTATATGTGTCCCAGAGGGAATCAATATTGGTATTCTCAGGCTTTTATTAATTACCTGGTTGCTAATAATACTGCGTAAGCCAGTGGGATGCTTGGTTAAAAAAAAATCGTACCTTCGAAGAGACATCGTATTAATTTCGCAAACATTCTTTGTTTAATTGACAGTTCCTCAAATCTTTGTTTATTGTCGACGACACAAAACAATACCTATAATAAAAACAACCCAAGTCGTTTCAATGAATTTTTTTGTATTGTTTTTGTTTTAGTTGCTAGATGTTAGAAACAATGGCGGTTAAAGAAGACGAAGCGTTGGCATATGAACGTTTTGCGATACAACAAAAAAAGTCGGTGTACATCAAAAGCTCAATTTTGAATAGGCGTTCAAGTCAAAACATTTGTATACATATATACAAATGTTGACCGTAATAGGCCAGACGTTAAAAAATTGATATCTCATTTTCGTTTCAACAATGAGCGTGCTGCATTTCGTAAGGGGCTGCCTCGTACAATAGTTACTTTTATGGTGCAATAAAAGCCAGGGTCTTTGTCCACGACTTGGTCAATAAACTTTACCTCGAAGTAAGGGTAACTTAGAGGTATCGTCTCACAAAAATGCAAACTGATCGACTAAAACATTTTCCGATAAGGGGTGCTTATACGCCAATTAAAATTAATTGATATATCTTTGACTATAATTGTAAAATTTTTTTGGTTATAATCTTTCCTAAGCATTCGAAGCAGGTTTTGTAAATTTGAAAATAAGAAGAATAATTGTGTTTGCTCGCAAACGAAAAAAAGTTTTTTTCGTTTGAAAACCGACTTCAATTACATCGACAAGTAATAAAACGTAAGTAGACGAAAAAAAGTAACAAACGCACTAGTTGTCGAAAAAATAGTCAAGTAAATACACATTATCAAAGATTACTCCAAAAGTTGTAATCAGATCTCGATGAAATTTAAATGTGACGTCACGATAAACACCGCCTTTCGATTGAATTAAAAATCATTAAAATCGGTACAGCCAGTAAAAAGTTATACAGATTTTCGAGGGTTTCCCTCGATTTATCTGCGATTCCATCATCATATCCTGGTTTCCTTATCATGGTACCACACCTGGGATATCTCCTTTCCAACAAAAAAAGAATTATCAAAATCGGTTCATAAACGACGAAGTTAGCCTCGAACATACATACATAATATATATAAATAATAAATAAATAATTATCTACACAATACACACACGGTCGTCTGTTCCTAAAGTAAGCAACTTAATGCTTGTGTTATAGGTAACAGCCAACTGGTATAGCTATATTTTTTTTCGATAAACATACTTATAAATAATACATATATAAATAAATCTCCTTTTTGAAGTCGGTTAAAAAAACAATCAGTTAAGCAATAGTTGTAGTATGACTTATTCAAACTCACATAGGGTAGGGGTCATATGAAAGGGACACGTATCGTAAGGGACAATTCGAATTATCCGCAAAATAAAAACAATTTCTAATCAACACCATATTCGTTGTACTTATAGCTGCACCGTTGCACATCCTTTCACTCCTGACTTCACGAGGGACGCATGCATTTTTGAAAGGAACAACATGTAATATCACACAAAATTACAATGTAGGTATGTCTCTCACTCGTATGTAAATCACATGTTATTATTTAATGCATATTTAGTGTACTTGTAAGTTTATGTTTTAAAATCACACGTGAAAAGGACTTGAAACAATTATTTTCAGTCTTTCTCTTGTTTATTTTTATCCAATTTTATACATTCTTAATTTGGGTGCATCGACAGGATTTTGTTTTGAAGTGTATTAAATACATCTAATTAAAAGGTAGACAAGTTTACGGGAGCGCGAAAGGGCTTTTTAAAAAAATATTACATTAATTAAACTAAAACTATTTAATTAAAAATTAATTAAAATTACAATGGACACGTCCGAACAGAATTACATGCTCTGGATTAATCGCCGATTTTATTCTAATAATACTTTCTCAAGACATATGATCCCAAAGCATGAGACAACGTGAGAAATCATTTGTTATTCCTATTCCGCTGATTAAGCATTTACTTCTATTGTTCTCATGCTTTGGTCCAACATAACTAGGTAAAAATCAGCTTGTAAAATAAGTTTATTTAATATGTCCCATTCACAATCGTTTCTTGTGTCCCTTTCATAAATACTGCACCTTAATTCAAAACCCGGCTACAAAATCTAAACGCTTGATAGAAATCTTGCTGACCTTTTGTTCCAGTATATGTATGAATGTGTGATCACAATAAATGCTAATCAAAGAGACAGCAACTTACAACATTTGGAATAACACTATCGATAAAAGGAATTATTTTGAACGCTTAAATAAATATGAAATAATTGATAAAGATAAATGACAATATTGTTGTTTGTTAGCTGTATAATAAAGGTTATTATAAAGTCTTACAATTAAAAAAAACACCGGCTAAGTGCTAGTCGGACTTGCGCACCGAGGTTTCCGTACATAAACTATGTCTCTTTCACATGACCTCTCCCCTATTTATAAGTATATGAAATATTTATTGAAAAAAAAATATCGTAAATACTATACTTTTTACCACATTAGAACCATATATTATGACAAATCACACGAAGATCACAGCTAAATAATACTGTTTTCAAGCAGAGTTGTGTTCCTGTTGGTGAGTTAGGTGACAAGAGCTTCTGGGGGTAATTGAGGGTAGTGTCGACAAAGCGCTTGCAATGCTTCTAGTGGTGCAGGCGTCTTACGGTAATCGCTTACCATCAAGTGAGCCGTCCGCTTGTTTGCTGACATACCTAGTTGCATAAAAGAAAACCAAGAAATCAGTAAAAAGTTTCATTGTCTACTTGTCTTCTAAAACTTTTATGACTTATAGACATATCCAAAATTCAAAAAGGTGTTTCCGTTATTAAAATTCTAAAGACCTTCAAAATAAAAAAAAGTTAAACAAAGTGAGAGAAAAAAAAAGAAAGAGAAACAACATTCTTTTGTCAAGAGATGAATATTCTACGAGTACAAAATGTTGTCTAATCCGTTTAAGCAAAGACATGAATAATTATATAGGTAGGTATGTAACTCAAAATATTAGTCGTCATAATAGGGCTTCATTGAATTAATAATATAGACAAACCCAAAACAAGATATATTTTTTTTGTAATTTGTAGGGAATTAACTACTTCTTCACAAATAATAGTTCTTTACTTTAGTATGCTTCAAAAACATCATTGAATAGTAATCATACAAAGTGTTGCTATTAATCTGAAATAAATGAACTATTAATCTGAAATAAATGAATGTTAATGTGAAGCTACCATCAATTCGGAAGTAGATTCTACTGAGAAGAATCGACAAGAAACTTAACAGTTACTGTTTTAAAACTAATCATTATAAATTTAGCAATATATTTCTTCATCATCACTTTAGCCTGTCACAGTCCACAGCTGGTCATAGGCCTCCATAAGTTCTCATCTCTCTCAGAAACTCATGTGTTTTGCCCATAACCACCACGCAGGGCAGGCGGATTGGTTACCGCAGGGCTGGCTTTGTCGCACCGAAGACGCTGCTGCTCGTTTTCGGCCTGTATATTTGAAAGTCAGCAGTTAGATGGTTATCCCGCCATCGGTCGACTTCTTAAGTTCCTAGATGGTATCGGAACTGTGTTATTCCTTAGTCGCCTTCTACGACACCCACGGGAAGAAAGGGGGTGGCTATATTCTTTACTGCCGTAACAAATATATAAGATAGCTCAAAAAGTACCTACTTATCATTAAACTAAATAAAATGCTAAAACAACATTAATAATAATTTCATTTATATTACAAAGGCTAAGTCTAAATAACTTAACCAAGTTAGTAGTAGGTACCTATTGAACCACCATATTATATTATTATATTTATTTTTAGATTAAATAAAATCCTTATAGTTACTGAATTCCTTAAACAATAAAATAATTACTATTTATACGTTTTATAAATAAATTTAGTTCACTATAAACCTACATTATTCTATTCATTAGTATTTTTGTTACCATTAAAAAATACCTACTATCAATGGTCTGTATTTAGATATTTAGCATTTCATGACTGACGTCGTTGTATCTACACATGTATGCATCAATTTGCACGGTAAAGAATGTTTAAAAAAAATATGTCTACCTATCATGACTATATAATTACGTAACTGAATACTGTAAATGCATATAAGGATTCGTTATCGACTAACCGAGAAAAGGAAATGATTTAAATTTTAATAAGAACGGCGATTATGCGTCATAAAATGTTATAAATGTGTAGTTAGTGGAGCTCCCTTACGGACGGTAATTTGCGAGGATCGCGTTTTCTGTACAACATAACATATGGTATGGTATAGTACCTACCTACATCCAGGTATATTATTTCTGTTTGTGTAAAACTATTTACTGTCTACATTACTTTGTACGTGTATGAATATTCAAAATCAAATGATGAAATGTTTATTTCAAGTTCATAATATTTTTTATACTTCCTCATGATTAATCGCAAAACTACGTAAGTGTCTATCTTGTTTATTTTATTACATAATTATTCTTATTTATAAAATATAAATCACTAATACAAAACTAAAGTAGGAAGTAGGTCTATTAATACAAAATATTTTTTAGCCATTTCATTTCGGTATTGAAAAATAATTTATATAATGCCTATATACTCGAACATATAAGTATTATGTGATCATCGTAGTAACATTTCTTAAATTTATTCAATAAATATATTTCTACTCTAGCACTGAATAAAATATTTTAAGTTGGAAGTGGACATTATATATTGCGTACGAGACGTAAATAAATGTTTACATATAAATTTTTCTCAACATCTACTTCTCATTTGGCACTTTATTTTTAACCGACTTCGAAAAAAGGAGGAGGTGACTCAATTCGACATAATATATATATATATATATATATGTTCGGGGATAACTTCGTCGTTTATGAACCGATTTTGATAATTCTTTTTTTGTTGGAAAGAAGATATCCCCGGTGTGGTACTTTGATAAGGAAACCAGGATCTGATGATGGGATCCCAGAGAAATCGAGGGAAACTCTCGAAAATCTACATAACTTTTTACTGGGTTTACCGATTTAAATGGTTTTTAATTTAATCGAAAGCCGATGTTTATCATGCTCAAAGAGCAACACGATCATGTGGTCCAAATTTAAATTTCATCGAGACATGATTACAACTTTTTGAGTAATCTTTCATAATGCGTATTTACTTGACTATTTTTTCATCTACCTACGTTGTATTACTTGTCGATATAATTAAGTCAGTTTTTTTTCGAACACAATTATTAAGTCTGCCAACGCTTTATGCATTCAGTAGGTAAAATACATATTAGGAAGATAAATACAAAATGTACCTATGTTACAAAGGTACTAAATATTACTGATTTAATTTGTTCGTTTACGTTCAAGTTATCATCACATTATGTCGACGAGGATAATATATGGAGGGCATTATTAGCGGGCTTGGGACAATCAAACGTAGTGATAGCGGATTTGTCGGCGCGTTTAATGTGCGCCTTTGTCCATTGTAATCCGCCGCTCGGGCCTTCCAAACCTAGCGTCCACTGACTCCGCCTACGTTATCTGACACTGAACGAAATCTTATATGAGCCCACTGTATGTACATAAAGGTTCTACATGATTTAAAAGATTATTAAACTTTCTGAGCATTGACATTATTATGAAAGTGAGGATTTGGTGACAAAAATTGTTGCTCTATGTGTAACAAAGATTATTTTGTACACACTTCTGATAATTATTCGAAAGTTAGTTGTATACGACGATATTTTTTCAGTCAACATATCTAGAATTGCATATCTGTTTAAAAGTACGACAAATTTTTTGTTCTCAAATGAAAACATTTAAAATAAAGTGTTTTTCATAAAAATTAAACTAAGTATAAGTATATAAATATAATATCTACTCAAATTGGTTTCAATTCTCGCGATACAAAATAAAAAAAAGTTTATTTGTGTGTTTTAAAATTGCTAAAAAGTATTGATCTTAACAAGGGCCCAGGTAGTGATAAGATCCCTCCAACGTTTATAAAAAACTGTGCTTCTTGCCTAGCTAAGCCATTGACCTTAATTTTTAATCTTTCTTTAAACGTTTTTGGCACTTTTCCTAGTATCTGGAAAGAAGCGTTAGTTATACCCATTCATAAAAGTGGTTCCCGTGGCCGGATTGAGAATTATCGGCCAATCTCAAAATTAAACTTATTTTGTAAAATCTTCGAAAAATTAGTATACCAATCTATAAGTCCGTTAATTCTCTCTTCGATCCCGGATGAGCAACATGGATTTATGAAGAGGCGTTCTACTGTAAGCAATTTAATGGTATTCACAGATTACATCTTTCGCTCAATGGATAGTGGTATTCAAGTTGACGCTATATACACAGATTTTGAAAAAGCGTTCGACAGGGTTGATCACGTAATTCTGTTACACAAGTTGCATGCCCTGGGTATAAGGGGTGACCTATTTAGATGGATAAGCTCGTACGTAACAAATAGGAGTCAAGCCATAACCTTGGGAAGAGTGCAAAGTTCTTACGTTTCGGTTATTTCTGGAGTTCCTCAGGGGTCTATACTGGGTCCATTACTCTTCAATGCGTATCTCTACGATATTGGTTCATGTTTAACTTACTCTAAATTTATAATGTTTGCTGACGACAAGAAGATTTATTTAAAAATTAATAACATCACTGATTGCCACAAAATACAATGTGATCTAAATAATCTATACATATATTATTTAACTAATCGTATCACTGTAAACACAGCTAAATGTCATCAAATTACTTTCACTCGTAAAAAGAATCCTATATTATATACTTATGCTATAAACAATGTCCCCGTCGTAAGAGTCGATTCTGTTCGAGACCTAGGGGTGATACTAGATTCCAAAATGACTTTTGTAAATCATATCGATACAATAATTTCGAAAGCATATAGTCAACTAGGTTTCATATCACGAGTTTGCAACACATTTAAAAATATAGGTTGTATCAAAATTTTATACTTCTGCTTCGTTCGAACTATACTGGAATACGCTTGTAGTATATGGGCCCCTGTATACAATGTACACATCGACAGGATTGAATCACTCCAGAAAAAATTTATAAAACTTTTAAATTTCAAAAGTTACAGAATCTGTCCCACCTATGTTGATTCATGTAAACACTACCAAATAGAATCCCTATCCCAACGTCGTAAGCAGTACGACATTATCCTATTGCATGATATCGTGAGTGGGAAAATAGATTGCAGTGAGCTTTTATCCCAGATTGAATTCCGAATACCATCAAGACGCTCTAGACATATTAAACCATTGTTCCATACACCTCGAGTAAGAACTAATTACGCACGTAACTCGGTCCTCTGCCGTATTGTCAATACGTATAACACGCAGTATCCAAACTTAGACCTGTTTTACCTAAGAACGAAGACGGCACTTAAAAAAGAAATCAAAATGATGCATTTTTCGTAGTATTATCAAAAATATTCAAAACCAGCACCTACAGATTTATACACAAACCCACACTAACACACCTTCGTCTTACATGCACACACCTACACGAACACGCATTCACCTTTTCATGTCTTACACTCACCTCTAACTGCAGTGGAGGATACGGAACATAGCCGTTTACTTTTCATTACTTTCTGTTATTTTTTAAATATAGTGTCTAGTTATGTAATTTATAAAGAATAATATTTTTATATATCAGTGTGATCCTATTTTGGCCATATTTGTAAATTATATTGTAACATACTATTGTAACATAACGCTGTCGGATTGCCTATAAAATAAATAAATAAATAAATAAATTATACTGCTAATTAAAATGAGGTATGTATATAATTTTTCCTAGTGTTAATTATTTTATAACCCTAAGTTTTAACGCCGCTTTAATTTAGTAAACATTACGGCAAACAATTTATTCACGTAGGTACCTAATCTATACTTAATTTTATAGAGCGGATATTTCGACGACAATTAATACTTAGTCATATCAATTAAAAGTTTATAGTTATTTAATTATCGTCCGTATATTAAATGATTCGAGATTTAAAACAGAAAGCGAATCAGTAATGTCACGGTCAGTAATGTCAAAATATTTGTTTATCAACGAGATAATCGAGTACAAACAATTTAGGGTCGCTAAAACTATATCTTAAACAATAATTTCACGGCAATTATGTTCTACTCGGCGACAGAATACTGTTCCGACGGCTAGGCGATTATGCGTCCAAAGAACAATGAGTATATGTGGTGCGTAAGGAAGTTTATAAAACGTGGTGACGCCGTTTTGTTTCCGAGCACTATTTTTATTGTGTACTATATAAATTTATGGAATCATCATCGACTTGTATGGACTCCTCTAACCGTTCTCAGCAGGTCCATAACCATTACGGATTGTGTTTAGTTAAAAGTTCATAAAACCTCGTTTGCATGGCTATTTTTAAGGTCATGATCATTCGTTATGATGTTATAATCCGGGAATTCGATGTGTTTTTATGCTTTTATTTTCCTGTACCGCTACTTTTAAAATTATTTTTTCTTTTAATTATTATTTATAATAATTATTATTGAAATAGACTTGACTTTAATTACATTGACAAGTAATACAACGTAGATCGACGAAAAAATAGTCAAGTAAATACGCATTATCAAAAATTACTCAAAATATAGTTATCACATCTCGATAAATTTTAAATGTGACCACATGATAAACATCAGCTTTCGATTAAATTAAAAATTATCAAAATCGGTACATCCAGTAAAAAGTTATGCGGATTTTCGAGAGTTTCCCTTGATTTCTCTGGGATTCCAGCATCAGATCCTGGTTTCCTTATCATGGTACCAAACTAGGGATATCTCCTTTCCAACAAAAAAGAATTATCAAAATCGGTACATCCAGTAAAAAGTTATGCGGTATAATACAACGTAGGTCGACGAAAAAAGCGTCAAGTAAAAACGCATTATTAGATATAACTCGAAAAGTAGTTGTTAGATCTCAAATAAATTTAAATGGGACCAAATGACACACACAACCTTTCGATTAAAAACATTTTTGTCGAAATCGGTCCACCCACTCAAAAGTTCTGAAGTAACATACATAAAAAAAATACAGTCGAATTGAGAACCTCCTCCTTTTTTGGAAGTCGGTTAAAATATCGCACTATGTAACAATTTATGTTTTCGATGATATTCTAAACTGCTGTTAAATCGATATATTTTAACAAAATTATTGATTTTGTATTCGTACACTAAAATTATATTGTAAATAAAAAACATTATGTACACATATTTATTAAAGTGCTATTAACCTTTTGCATCGACTTGGATAATTTAATGTAAATTTTAGTTATTATATTAACTGAAATGCTCATATGTAATTAAAAAGTAAATAATCCAAAATAATAAAACTTTTCAACACCCGGCAGCTGTAAAAAGAAGGCATGTGTATAGTATATATTGTGGTGCGACCGAGGGCTCGTTATTTTCTGGTCAATTGCCGCTTTACTGCGTCCGCGCATCCTCACTTCCAATTACTACCCAGCCGCCAACGCTATAAAATACGTTTTTATCGAAATACGCCATAAACAATATTAACGTTTCTCTCATTTTATATCTTCATACATTCATCTTAGAAACTATTTTGCAACGATACACATTGTGTAAATGGGTCCGAGTATCACAGCAGATGCAAATTATACTTAGGTAAAACGTGTTTGTTGTCCGTCTTGAGTTTTATTTTTTACAATTATATCGGATCGGTTACTTGGAAATGCATTCAAGAGAATCGTGGACGGCTTGGTGATGTTTAATAGGCTTAGATTAGAAGTTAAAAGCCGGACCGTGGGTTGAGAATAAGGACCTATTAAAAAGTTCTCAGGACTCGGACTATTTATGTAGATAACGTTATGTGTATGTATATACATATATAAAGCTTACAGAATATATAGCTTTGTTTAATGGAATCACGTGAATATACAAGACAATAACTTTATTTTGAAGTATTTTTGTGTATTATTCTTTAAAAAAAAATACTTCAAGAAGCAGACACCTTAAATATTAAGCAAAACAGTTTTTTTTGTACGGTCCGAAGGGTTGAAGCAACGAAAACCTCATTCAATCAATTATTCTTAACTTCGGAACAATTTTGTTGTTATCTCGTATAATAGGATAAAAAACAATTAGTTTTGCAATCGTCAGAAGGTTGACTGCCGACAAAGGGTTCAAGTGCTTTGAAGTCACCGGCGTCAGCATCCGCTTTCTCCGTAGATAGTACCGGATATGACGTGGCCTTGCCGAGAGAGCTTTTCACGATTACGTGATAAATTCCAGCTTGCGTATAAAAAGCTACAATTGTTTGCGCAACTACCCAGCTTTGTGATTCAGACAGTAAATATTAAACGCATAGGGACAGTTACCCGGTATCTTTATAACAAATTCATGTGGTACGTTCACATGTTATAAACACTTTTTTTTTCATTTATTGCGCATTGGACGGAAAAACTGGCCTGCTATGGTTATCACAGGACAATTGTAGCAAAACGTTGATAAACGGTAATGTTAATAAACATAAAAAAGAGATTCCGAGGTTAGTGCGATTTGTTACTAATAAACTTTTTAGCTTTTTAAAATAAAAACATAGATAATAGCTTTCTGGACGAATGAAGTTTTTACCGCGGCCAAGTAAACTATTACAACTACTAGGTAAAAGGAAACTACTAAACCTTAGTAGGAATGATAAAAATTGTTTTATGGACGTTTCGTTATTGATAAAAAACATAGGAGGAAATTCTTAAGAAAAATTAAATAACTATTTTGTAATGTAGAGTACTTATATTCTTCTTTCGAGACACATTTTTTTTTTAAACTAGCTACTATCTATCATATATATACTACTAATATCATTGAAAATATTAAATAGATATTTGAATACCTTACTAAATAGGCACACGTATATTGACAGAGTATATTTTCATGTAAAACGATTGACGGACTTGGACTTGGATGGACTATGGTGTCTTTACGACAGAATTCGTTAAAATTAGCCACTATTTCTTACTCGAAACCTTTAGTGTGTTTTAATAGCGATGCACTTTTCGATTTATTTTCCCAAACAAAAAGAGGGAAAGACTGAAAGTGGGGGGGACGAAGGGCGGAGAGTTGGGAGACGTACGTAGCGGGCCAATAAAAGCGCGCAGTAAATCTACGTAATTTAGAGCGGTCGTAAATTAAAGTTCCGCTATAAACGTGGCCCGGCCGTGTACCTGCCGCGCCCGCGCCGCGCCGCCGCCGCGTCACGCCATCGCGTATAAATCAAATGCTGCGTCCTACCGCGTGCTGTATGACCAGGCTACACCATTATATTTTTAACTCTTTTTTTACTGAAATTGATCCTGATTAGTATTGCTTTCACTCCTATTTTATTTTTATTTTTTACAAAATCCTTTATGAATATGAAACCTAAATTAAATTAGTGACTCTATACAAAATTAAAAATTCTTATAAACAATATTCATAAATTTTCATTATATGGTTTCATAAACAAGTTTAATAATAAAAAAATATGTTAAATGTCAGTATAATATAATAGATGAAAGACTATTCACCAATGACACGTTACTCCTCATTGCCAGTGAAAGTCTCGTCAAAATCGGTCTAGCTGTTTCAGAGATTAGCCGGAACAGACAGACAGACAGACAGACAGACAGACAAAAATTGTATATAGTGTATACATACATTTGCATTTAGTAAAAAGCGGTTATTTTAGTATTACAAACAGACACTCAAATTTTGTTTATTTATATAGATTATGGGTAATATTAAAGCAACGGAGAGGTACTAATTTTTTACAGGAAATTTAAAATTAACCTTTAAGGTAAAATTTCATTCATATTTTTTCTTGTCTTTGTATGTGTTAAAAGATTTCATCATTATCAATAGAAATAAAGAAACAAGTAATCTATTATTTTTATCATTCATCTACATTACTTTTTGTTTCGTGTTGAGTCTTCTACCAGTCTTTGTTAAATATTAGATAAGTATTTGCGTAATATACAGTAAAAACTATAAATATGTTAAAAATAAAAACTTAAGTAACGAATAGAATAACTTATTTCATAGAAGTAACGTCCATTCTAATAATTACTTATACTTATTATATATAGTCTGGTTCCTATAATCTCTACATGTATTCTTAATTACATTAGAATTGTAAAAAATATCTTGAACCTATAAGATAATAAATCGGAGCTGAGTGACACTCGGAATCAGTTATCTCTTTATATAGATGTTGAGTTATAAAAATCTTCCCAAAACGTGAAGCTGAGTGATTTACTACGCATTCGGGACATAATATATCCCAAGTTTACTTTAGACAATCCGAGGGAACGATACTCAATACTTTGAATAATTTATTTATACACGTAAACTAGAACCCTTTATCTCTTTGTTGGGTTTAAGGTTAGATAAAATAGATAATGTGTTTCTTTATGGGCGAAATCGTAAAACGGAATGGTCGCGTTACGGCACCATGGGGGTGGGTTCATGTGTACCTTAGGGGTAATCTTCGGTATGATTAAGCGAAAATCGTTGCTAATTTTGATACTTGTGCTCTAATTTGGGAAATAAATGACGGTTTACTTAACATAAATCTATCATTACAGTTTGTTAAGTTAAAACGCTTACATATATACCTATTTGTAGCAGGATTTCTTTCTGATCCGCCTATATTGTGCGGATAGTTAGGGTTTAAGTATAATAAATTTATAAGGAATGTAAAAATTTGATGACCATCTGCCTCTATTTTTTATTGGAATTTCGATAAACTGGCAAATTGGAAGCAATTCGTTTTAAAAATTTGTATTGTACTACCCAAAAAAAAAAAAAAAAAACATAAAAGCGATAGAGTTAAGTAATGTTAGTAAAAAACCACGACTCTATGTAAGTATTTAGTTTACTTAATTAAAATAACTTCCCTTGAAGTATTTATAACTAATAAAAATGCTAAAATTATTTACTTCATATCTACGAAGAGTTTAAAAAATAGGTACCTACATATTATTGATTATGGACGGGTTTAAATGTCTCAATACACTTACATTAATATATTTTTAAAATAAATCTTCCGAAGAATCAAACTTTTAGGAATGCATCAATTAAGACCAATAATTTTCCTTTGGTATTTTAGCACCTTATTAAAAAAGATATGAGGAAAGATGAAATGAATTATCAACGTGTAAAATTCCAAAAAGATTAGGAATTAAAAGAAACTTCAAAACGTGCAACGCCTTTTGATATTTTCAAAGGATGTATTAGGTAAAAAAACATCGATGGATAAGAGGCAGGTAGAGGCGGTGGCCGGTGCCGAGAGCCTAGCGAGCGAATATAGCGAGCTTCGAACCTTTGTTATCTGTGTTTGAGGCCCCGCCCTGGCGGCAAGTCTACCGCGCTGAGCGCTCACATCCAACATGGCGGCACGGCACGCCGACGTATATAGACGTAATGAAAACCACTTTTAATTAATTCACAGCAATCACACGCGTCGCGCGCACGCTGCTTTTATGTTTATGGTTTCCATATCATTTTAAACCTCCACATTTGATTTCTCTAGAGTGTCACTGACGTGATGTTTTGTTTGGTAAATTTTGTTAATAAAAAATGCGTTTCGATGTCATTATTAAGTCGTAACGCGCCTCTTCAATTAAGTAATGTGATTGCAGTTATAAAAATATATTATACTTTGAATGCCTCTATTGTTTGGGACTTTTTGTTTTAACAACAACAATTTTGCGGTAAAATATATTAGCTCTTTCCTCGATCTCTTTATTTTCTCATTAAGTGCTATTTTGAAATACGAGTAGATGTTAGTATGCTCAAGAACCTTTTTGCAATTTTATTTTTCTATGAAAGGTTTAAAGGTGTGAAATTGCATATTTTAAATAGCAATGTTTTATTGAAAACTCAGAAACTAAAAGTAGCACATAAATAAGTATTACACATATTTGTTATTTTATTTATAATATCACGTAGAAAAAGAAAAGTCTTCATTATTTATTAGATAACTATCCATTACCTACTATTTAATATTTTTTCTTATTTTATTCATTATTTATTTAGGTATCTATCGCCGACTTGCACGAAACAAAATTAAAATTTAAGTAGAGATTAAACTAATTTAATCACAAGAATTTCATACAGTTCTTGCGATTAAATTAGTTTAATCACTATATAACTTTTAATTTCTTTTCGTGCAACTCGGCGTATATTGTTTAATATAGGTAAAAATATTATTTTTCTAAAATCGTTCATGTTGACATCCTATCCTATGATAGATGTCTCTTTGGAGAATGAAAAAAAAAAAAACCAATTAAAATGCATTTACCTACTTACTATAGGTAGGTACTTACTAAGAAAGTTATAAAGTCTAAATAATTAATTATGCTCCTATCTACAACTACCAACTATCTGTAATTACCCACTATATGTACGGAGCATTTGATTAGTTGTTATTTACTTTATGTGCGCATCAACACTCATTATATTAGTTGATGTAAGTAATATGGATAAACAACAGCCCGAGTAGAGGACTGGACCAGGCTTGCCTGATCAGGACTAGATAAGGCATGTAACGCCGATGATTGGTCTGGACCTGATCCCTGGCTTTTCCACTGTGTAGAAATGGACACCCTGCTAGACTGTCTTGATAACTGTTTATATACTAAGTGCGTTTAAAAACATTAATAGCGCGATTCAGGCTCAGTTCGCGTAATTTCTTTCAGGCTATCCTGATCTGGACCGGACCGGGTCCTGATCCAGTATGCCTTACCATAATTGATTATATTTTACACCAGGCTATCCTTGTGTGGACATGCCTCATTCTATTCTGATCCGGTCCAGATACATGATCTGGTTGAGCTTGACCTTTTTTCTAGTCAGGAGACAGATACACAACAAAACAGATACCCACATAACATATATATTACCTATATATTTTTTTTTAAAGTTGGTAGTAGGTAAAAAATTGTAATTTTCTGTTTACTTTTTTATGAATAGTGACCAGTAGGTAATAATAATCACAACTCAAAATTTGAATGTGAAAAATGTTAACATGAAGTTTTGCCTAGGTATATATGGGTAGGTCTGACTGAAGTAGTATGTAATACATGTTTCGGCAACATTAGTTACTACTATTGTTTTTAGTAAGTAAGTAAGCCTGTAATTATATCTATTTAAGTGTATGTATAGTTATATGTATTTACGTATATTATTTTAAAGTACACCTCTATGCCGCTTTATTCTTATTCATGTCCTTTTTCTAAAGGTTGTCTGGAAGAGATCGCTCTTTAGCGATAAGACCGCCTTTTGTACATTCCTTTTTTTGTTATTATTATTATTTTTTCTTTCTTGTTTCTTTTTCTTTTATGTTACTTGTATTGTTTTTGGTTGTACAATAAAGTATATTTGTATTGTATTGTATTGTAATTTCTCGTAGCAATAAGCATTAGAATGTCTGTCGAGACGTTTCTTAATGACGATTTCCTGTACTGCCGAGTTGTTGTGATTATAAATAAAACTTTAAAAACCAGACATGCTAGACTGCATTTGGCGCCTTACCATATGACATCAACTTGACCATCTTGGCTATAAAACAGTTGGGCTTAGATAAAGTAAATACTCGTAACAATTTTAATTTTTATAAAATAAAAAAAAAAGTGTCTATAAACGTATTAGTGCTTCAAAAACATTTCAAATCTCTTCGATTCAAATAAGATAGCTTATGAGTAATTAGATGTTAAGCACGTTCAACACAGGTTCAACACGTAATCTGGTGTTTGAGCAGTCCTTGTGGTTCCCCCCAACGTGCCTCGAAGAGTACTTTAAGCCGTTCGTCCCTGTTGTTATCATGTACACCTGATAGCGATAATTATTCCTAGTAGGGAATATTATATACAACACGCATTGGAGTAGCGTGATGGATAAGGCTCTGATCCTTCTCGTACATGGGAAAGAGGCCTATACGTTCAAAACAAAGCAGCATAAGCAGAAGATCGCAGCTAAATAATAATGCTCTCGAGTAGCGTTAAGTTCTCCTTCTAGAGAAGGTTAGGAGTAAAGGCGCAAGTGATGCTTCTGAGTGATGATTTTGTAGGTGTCCATAAGCTACGGTAACCACTCACTATCAGGTGGGCTATACACTTGCTTGCCTCGCTAGTCATATAAAAAACCTATCTGGGTCATTTAGAGTTATCCTCAGGCAATAAAATTGGAATTATTAAGAAATAGATCTGTCGCTAAATGTGTTTTACTAAAGCAATAGGTTTCATATGAAGTTTTTTAAATAATAATTGAATTGCTTACTCAACCTTTTCGCGCCTTACTTTTTAGGTACCTCCTTCAAGTAGGTATTTTACTAAAAGTATTCTATGCAGAAATTTCTCTTTTTTTACTCTTCGGTATTAAGGTACTGGCAAGAATTTTTTTTTGCAAAATAGGTACCTATTTTAAAGCTATGAAAAACGAAAAATTGCAAGTGGACGAAGTCGCCGGTAGAAGGTGCTCTAACTAGCTGACGCGACCGACGTTGTCTTGTATTAGGAACTGTTAAACGCATGAATTTTAGATATTATAGTTAATCTAATACCTTTAAACGAACTATGTTACTATATGTATATAATCTGAATCTCAGAAACGGCTCGAACGATTTTCTGGAAATTTGGTATGCGTTTTTTTTTTATAAATATATAAAGATATATCCACAGGCTTATAATGCCCTTGCTTTTGTTATTCCAATTTTTATTTTTGTTAATAATCGTTACTTGGGACCTACACAACTGCAGTTTACATAAAAAAAAAAAAAAAAACAATTATCCTAAGTTAGTGTCCCTAATGCAGACGTGAGTCCACCGACCAAAATTGAAAAAAGCATTTTCGGCACAAAACGCTTTTTATTTAAATTGGAATTGTCTTTCTTTAAATAACGTTTGTTTCGAATAAAACGAGTACATTAAATTTCTAGCTCTCAAATTGGTTTTACATTCACACCGCGGTCGCGCTCATCCCCCGCGGCCATTTGTCGCGAGTCCCCGAGGCGCCGTTAGCGACATCTCGCGTTAACTTGATTTATCCCTCTGCATATCCCGCGACACAACTGACACATAAATGTCGCGTTTGTTTCCTTTAACTAGGTGATTTAGAATAGCGGAAAATTTATGTGCAAGTTTACTTAAGAAAACTAAATGGACGTGTCGCTCATATCGTAAAAAACATCTTCTTCGGGTAAAATTAAACGTATGAACTTAATCTACCGACATTCTATTGATTTATTGATTGACTCATCTTGTTACTGTTGGGCAAAGATGAAATAGGTATTGCCATCAGTTCATGATACTAAGTTGGAACGACAGCTTGGCTTGTTCTCCGAGGTACAATGGGGTACGCAGCCATCCTGACCAAAAACAAATATTTTTACAAATAGGTACAAACACCTGCCCTGCGTTTAGCACCTCTAAAGTAGAACGGTTATCGACCAACTAACATTTTATTAAAATGAAAAATGTTTTACATATTTCGATTCCTTAGAAATTAATATATTGTTGTTTAGTTAGCTGCTTACGAAGGCTAAGGGTCAATTTGAAAAATAATTTCATCTACTTTTACTGCATACCGTTACATAATTATGAAAGAAATAATTATATATAGGTATTTACCTATTTGTGACAAATCACACAAGTCACAGATAATTATAACAATTAAAAAATCATTAAGGGTGTTGTGACAGTTGTGGAAATGGTTATCCAGCAAATATATTACCATTGAACTTTAACAGCAGGAGATAGAATAGGATTAGGATCTTTTTTTTACCCTGGAAAATACCTTTACGCACTAGCCTCGCCGTCCTTAGGAGAAGAGAGTGTGGGGCTCCCGGCGCAGTCAGGACAGCACGCGCCAGACTACCCACTAAAAATTAGTGGTGCCCTCATCGTTGTAGTGGGACGCTATGGGGTCACGTTAGCATGTGACCGCGACGCCCCGACGTATGGCCGCAAGTGTTGTGCGGCCGCCTTCGCTTCTAGAGCGCTCATGGGCACCGAGAACACTCTATAAAGTCGGGAAGTTGGGAAGGAGGCTGCGGTGACATCAGCACATTCTCCTCCGCACTTTTACGGCTACTGGGGACACACCCAATTGTCTGCCGGACCTTTGGTGGACGGCAATCCCGCCCCTACATTGTGTGTGACGTAGCAGTTTGACTTTGGCGGAAGTCCAGCTGACAAGGAGTCTGCCGGCTTCGGCCAGAGCCTTCGCAGATGGTATCGGGCACCTAAGCACTGAAGTGCCCATCCCTCCCGGTCCGGGAGGCCATTAAGACCAATTTCATCTCATTTAATAAAGTTTAAGTTTTAGTTACATATGGGGTGCTTGATATATTTAATGTAACAATTATTCTACTTGAAACTATCTATGTGCGGAAAGTTATAAAAAACAGTAAAAAGTTATGAAAATAGAGTAAAATGCACATCACGTTTTTTAGTCTGAATTGAATTATTCTCGTAATAACTTTAAATTTATTATAATTTTATTTTGAGGTAATTAATTATCATTAATTGTTCGATCTTCTACTACTGTAATATAAACTCTTTGTAATTAAAAATTATTTCCTACTTCTTAGTTCGATTAGCTATAAAAGCGTGGATTTTTGTTTTTTTTTAAACTATAATTTATTTTTTATTTGTTAATTAGATTTTTCAATTAATTATTTGCAGACATGTATATTAGAAATTTGCGAATAAAATATCTTATAAACAGTTGAGTTCGATGGTTAAATGAATAATACACCAAAAAGCTTTATCCACACGTTGTGAAACAGGCCTGTCAAGTAACTATTTGCCAGCCACCAGTAAAACTGTCTAAAAGATACATTTATAAGATAATAGACGAACTGCATGGATTTACCACTTCGTAAATTATTTAGGTTGTGTAAATTAGGTATAGGTATATATATATATACACCTGGATATGACATTTTGTATACGAATATTTGAATATCATCATATCCGATTCGGTTACTGTTACGGATATTAAATTATTTCGGATTATCTCATAATTTCGGATAGTTTCGAGGGTATTGAAGGATATTACAGTATTTAAAAAGTAAAAAAAGTTTTTAAGTAAGAAGGAAAATAAGCAAACGTACAAGGGACGTGTTCGGCTCTGTGGCGGGGTATCGGTTTGACACGACAACAAAAAAGAAAAAGAAAAACAACAAGTTTTTTAGACCCCAGCTCTATCAGAAATTACCTGAAACTTTTGTGTCGGATACGGCATATTTTTGTATTTCGCATCCTATCCGATAGTTTTAGTTACGGCTACGGAGCTCCATAACATTCGTTGTGTATAAGTTAAAGATAGATGTTAACGCAGTCCACGTTTTTGGTTCATTGTTATTCTAAGCCATATCGCGTTGTTTTTGCTACTGCCAGTGCATAACTTACAATACCATTTTTACCGTTTTAACAACAAAAAAAAAGTTTGAAGGTATATCTGTTATTTAAACACGCTGGTAGATAACTTTATGTTCATGTGATTTTAATGTCTATTGTTAGTGAACGTGAGACTAATAGTTCTTTAGTAACAATAGTCTAGTCGACAAGTTGAAAAACGTCGAAAATAGACATACTGCTCTTAAAATTATGCTCATTGGATCCAGAATAACGCCTAGAAAAACTTGAACAAAACAACAAAAACTGGTGATTTTTCCCAAAAATGATGATTTTTCTGGAACGAATGAATATTTTTTGAATTTTTATGGCGATTTTTTAATTATGTATATAAGAAAGGCTCTACGAAGCGAATTTTTTTACGACAATTATTAAAAAAAAGACACAAAATTTACAATTGAGACGGAAGTTCGAGAAAATTTTCTTAGTTAACAATCGTTTTTTAACTTGTTGAAAAATTAACTTTAAGTAAAATTTGTAACGGGAATTAGGTAAGTATTTATAGTGTTCAGAATACACCATAATTTTTTTTAAATTAAAAAAATATATATTCAGTACCTTAGCTAAAGTAAAATAGGTATATTATGATGACGTGAGCACTTCTTTGTCGCGAATCCAAGATTGGTTTAAAATAAACAACTTGATTTTGACCGCCAAAAAAAAACCAAATGCGTTGTGTTTTCATTACCTAATGTTAATCATCCAAATTATAATTATATAATAAATAAGGAGATCTCGATAAAATTTAGATGTGATCACATGATAAACATAAGCTTTCGATTTAATTAAAAATCATCAAAATCGGTACACCCAGTAAAAAGTTGTGCGATACAATACAGCGTAGGTCGATGGAGAAATAGTCAAGTAAAAACGCATTATTAGATATAACTCAAAAAGTAGTTGTTAGATTTCAAATAAATTTAAATGGGACCAAATGACACGAACAAGCTTTCGATCAAAATTATTTTTATTCGAAATCGGTCTAGCCAGTCAATAGTTCTGAAGTAACATACATAAAAAAACACAGTTGAATTGAGAAGCTCCTCCTTTTTTGGACGTCGGTTAAAAAAGTACGACAACTGACCGACGTTGCAACTGCATGTTTAATATATATATTAGCTATTTCCATCAATATTATACTTATCTATGATTTCCATAGTGTTATGTCTTACGGCCTGTTACTGTGGGGTAATGCTACAGATATTGAGACTGTATTTATCTTGCAAAAAAGGGTTATTCGTGGCATTTATATAATTATTAATTATTTAAGATCTTGGAGCTCGAGTCTCCCTACGGGATGTTTTTCAAAAGGTAGACACATTAACAATTGCGTCGCAATATATTTTTATCAATATTCACCAGAATATTCATTGTTTTGAAATAAATTATAATAATCGCATTGTCAACACGAGAGGGAATAACAAAATTGTAACTCCAAGTTTCTGACTGCGTAAACGTCTCCTTTCTGGGTTATGGTATTCGCATGTACAATAAAATCCCACAAACAATTTTGGAATTGTCTCAATATAAAACGAGGATGTCTGGCGCGAACTTGGGGAGGCCTATGTCCAGCAGTGGACTGGAATAGGCTCAAGTGATGATGATGATGATGATGAAATTTAAAGTTTTTATTAAAAAAAATTAATAGATAAAGCTTATTATTCGGTGCAGGATTACTTAAGTGATAAAGATGTGTGGACTTAGTGACGCTGTATTTTATGTAACATGTTACTAATTTTGTACTAAAGCACAGTTTATATATTGTTTTTCAAAAGAGTAACTGCGGAGTTTCTTCTCTATAGAATAATTATAATTTATTTTTAAAGTTTTAATTTGTAAAATGACGATTTTGAAAGTGTTCTTAGGGCCTATTTGAGTAAGCTGTTTTTGATTTTGATTATGATTTTGACAATCTATAAATGTCACGCGGATACCCATTTTCAGTATTAAATTAAAATTATGAATAACAGAGATAGAGTTCCGAAAGTTGGGAGTTTTTTTTATTGAAAATGCCCTCTTATTTAAGAATCTTTTTTTTTTAATTTCTTAACTATCAATAGTTTATGAAATATTGGCAAAACACGACATGCCATTTTTTGTCCATCTTTAATTGTTTATAACTTCTGCATTTTTTTATGTGTAATGTAATGTAAATGTAATACACGCTTTTTTTAGGCGTCATTCCGGATCCAATGAGCTATCACACATTATTTTAAGAGCATTACTTATCTCTATTTTTTGACCAATTTCAACTTGTCACTAGACTACAAGAATATACTTGAAAGAAACCGATAGAAAGTGCCTTATAATATTTTTATTAGTTTTACTTTAGTATACTAGCGACTTTACATTGAATAACACAATTATTTTAATTTTGTTCTTTATTTAAATGTGCAATAAAGTATATTATTATTATTATTATTATTATTTCATTATTCATCTTAAATGAATTGAGATTATTTAAAATTGTTTAAAAGCACACAGGAACCTAGGATTACGCATAATATTATCTATACAAATAAATAAAAGTGCCTGTTGTGCCTGATTTTACTAAATGCATATGGATGCATACACGATACATAATATATTAAAATAATATTCTTACAATTATTTTCTGTCTGTCTGTTTGTTCCGGCTAATCTCTAAAACAGCTGGACCGATTTTGACAGGTCTTTCACTGGCAGATAGCTGATGTAGTAAAGAGTAAATTAGGCTACTTTTATTTTAGTAATTTATTTATTTTATAACTCTGCGAACTGAACATTCACTTTTTTGTTGAATTACACGCGAACGAAGTCGCGGGCACAGCTAGGTAGGTATATAAATACATAGTTAGGTATACCTATAGCCTATAACAAATAGAAATTTCAACAATCGACAAACTAAAAATACAAAATGTTTACATATGACAGTTTTTAATATTAGGTCTTTACCTATGAAATGGCCGTTTCGTGGTACTAGCTATTTCAAATCAAAAAAAAAAAAAAAAAAAAATCGCTAAGATCTCGAATTTTTAATTACTTTTATTTTAAAAATATAGAGTTCTTTTTTTTATAATTAGTCATTTGTTTAATGGTTAGCGTTCTGTTTACATCGCATTTGTACGTATTTCGTCATCATGGATATGCTAAAAATTCGAGTGATTATCGAGTATGATGACGAGATGACGGTATTTCCGAACCAATACGACCTAGGGACCTTTAAAAGAAGAGCATATTCCTTTTTGAAAGGCTGGCAACGCACCTGCTAATCCTTTGATGTAGCGGGTGTCTATGGATGTTGTTTTTCACTTACCATCAGGTGAGCCAACTGTCCGTTTGCCTCCTCTTCTATAAAAAAAAATAATAATACCCGAGTAGAAATTTTGTCGTCTTCCTGAGAAGGACCGGACCAGCCATGCCTGATCAGGACTAGATAAGGCATGTAACGCAGATGATTGGTCTGGACCTGATCAGGATGAGATGAAATTTCCTGATCGGGTCCAGATCAGGAAATCTTATCTCATCCTGATCAGCCGGTTCGGTCCTTTTAAAAAACACGAATGTATATTCTTGAAAAAATTGTTTAGTAAAAAAAAGAAGCAAATTGATATTATAAATGTGTTACTCAACATAATTATTATCATATTTATTTCCGTTTATTTTTTCCAGTGTATTATATATTTATGTTTTTACTTTAAATATTAATTATTTTTATTTATTTTTGTTATTAATTAATTATTTTTATTAATTAAATTTTATTTACTAACTTCTACTAAGTAACTATTAATTAACTATTTCCTATTACTTACGAGTGCTCCACAGTGTAGAAATGGACTCCCTGCTAGACTGTCCTGATAATTGTATATATACTAAGTGCGCTTAAAATCTTTAATAGCGCAATTCAGGCTCAGTTCGCCTAATTTCTTTCAGGCTATCCTGATCCGGACCGGACCGGGTCCTGATCCAGTATGCCTTACTATACTTGATATATTTTACATCAGGCTATCCTGATCTGGACCGGACCGGGACCTGATCCAGTATGCCTTACCATACTTGATTATATTTTACATCAGGCTATCCTGATCTGGACCGGACCGGGTCCTGATCCAGTATGCCTTACCATACTAGATTATATTTTACATCAGGCTATCCTTGTCTGGACCAGACCTGGTCCTGATAGAGCTTGCCGGACCTGGCATGCCTTATTCTATCCTGATCCGGTCCAGATACATGATCTGGTTGAGCCTGACCTTTTTTCTAGTCGGGTATGAGTTCCGTCGTGATAGCAAAGCGGCAGAAGCGGCACGCAACATCAACGATGTTTACAGTGCGAATACTACGTGATACTACTAACGATGGTACCACCCGTTGTAAGGTATATTTTTATTCCGTGTTCATTCTTTTAACAATTATTTCGTTCGTCGAGTTGCTATTCTTCAATTAGCGTGTTTCGTGTGACGTAGGGCTGCGTAAGCAGTCGTTGGTGGGGTTCGCGGTGTAGATTAGGCTCAGCACTACATAAGCGCTGGTGCTGTGCGGCTCCTTCCTTTTTCTTGGTCTTCAGCCTCGATCAGGTTCAGGGTGCGATTTTGTTGGGTGAGTTGTTGTAATATACACACTTTTATTTAATTTTAATTACTAACTTACTTTTGTTTTAATTGCGAATATGTGTGTAGATTGTGTGTTTTAGATTAATTTTATTTGCTCTAAAGTTTATCTTAATATATATAAATCTCGTGTCACAATGTTTGTCCTCAATGGACTCCTAAACTACTTAACCGATTTTAGTCAAATTTGCACACCGTGTGCAATTTGATCCAACTTAAAAGATAGGTAGGCTATATTTTATTTTGATATATTATGTTATTATTATATTTCAGAAAAAAATAAGGTGATACGAAGTTCGCCAGGTTTAGTTGTTTTATAAAATTAAATTATTGTAAAATGTTAGTATGTGCTTGTCTTTGTGGGCCATTTCCGTGTCAAACCAGAGACGATGGGGGTTGACTACGGAAGGGCTCACTTTCTGGTGTGACCTTCCAGGGTCCTTGGCGTAGCGGACACATGCGGTGCCATTGTTGCCGGTGATACCACGTGGCAGGATTTTGTGAGTTGGCTGCTAGGACCCCAACACCTACGATAAAGAACTGAGCACAAATTTTTTAACCCCGGCTGACATCGTGATGGAGATGGTGTCGTGGAATTCAATATAAACAATATAGAAAAGATAGGATTGACTGGCCACCTTACACTATATGCAGACGACACTTGTCTTTTTTACTTCCATCAATCTATTCATGAAATTATAAACAATGCACAAAATGATCTCAATTTGATAAATGAATGGCTAAAACACAATTTACTAACAATCAATACAGCTAAAACTTCATTTATTATTTTCTCTGCTAAAAATAAAAAGATACCTGATTTCACTCCGCTGACGATAAACAACGATATACTACAGCGCTCTCATCATGAAAAATACCTTGGCTTATGGTTAGACGACAAACTAAATTTCAAGATACATATTAACCATATTAAAACAAAGTTACAATCAATATTAGGAGCAATCAACAGGATCTCCACTTGTCTACCAAAAAGAATCCGAAACATTTTGTATAATTCATTAGTAAAATCACATTTAGAATATCTAATACAGGTTTGGGGATCCGCTACTACTTCAAATTTAAATACTTTACAAAGAATACAAAATAGGATAATCAAAATTCTATATAACTATCACTATTTTACTCCAACGACACAACTTTATAATAACACAAAAATAATGAATAGTTTATTTTTTCCAATGTATTATTTATTTATGTTTCTACTTTAAATATGAATTATTTTTATTTATGTTTATGTTATTAATTATTTATTATTATTAATTAAAATTTATTTATTACCTTCTAATAATTAACTACTAATTAACTATTTCCTATTACTTACGACTGCTCCACTTTGTAGAAATGGACCTCATTAAAAACATTAATAGCGCGATTCAGGCTCAGTTTGCGTAATTTCTTTCAGGCTATCGCTATCCTGATTTGGACCGGACCGGGTCCTGATCCAGTATGCCTTACCATACTTGATTATATTTTACATCAGGCTATCCTGATCTGGACCGGACCGGGTCCTGATCCAGTATGCCTTACCATACTTGATTATATTTTACATCAGGCTATCCTGATCTGGACCGGACCGGGTCCTGATCCAGTATGCCTTACCATACTTGATTATATTTTACATTAGGCTATCCTGATCTTGACCGGACCGGGTCCTGATCCAGTATGCCTTACCATACTTGATTATATTTTACATCAGGCTATCCTTGTCTGGACCAGACCTGGTCCTGATAAAGCTTGCCGGATCTGGCATGCCTCATTCTATCCTGATCCGGTCCAGATACATGATCTGGTTGAGCCTAACCTTTTTGAGACCCGCTATGATAAGTGACCACAGTTAACCTCCACCCACGTGTCAGAAATAATTCGAACCCACGGTGTAGTTTAAATTAATATTAGATTAATCAAATATGTATTTTGGTCCATAGTGTAGATTTAAAATAATTTCGGGTTGTGTTAAACTCGTTCGTTTAATCCATAAAAGGAAGATAAATTTGTTTGTTCATTCAAATTTGTATTAAGCTTAATATTGTTTCTTTGTATTAAATTACTTTCTACATTTGTCTAATTTAATTTTGTTTTCCAATCCAATCTGACCGCTAACTTTTTTTTAATATATATATTTACCTCTCTGTGATTTAGTTCGTCGCGTTAAGAAAGAATTAATATTCTCTTATTCTGTGCTCTTTTAATTTAATTAATTTACATATATTTATTACATATATTTTTTTAACGCGCGACACCGTTATTGGTTTGCTCGCTTTCGTTCCGGAAATTTTGACCTAAGAAATGACGAATTAAAGGCGATTTTGGAGGCTGATAATTCTCAAACTACAGCTGAATTAGCAGCAGCTTTCAAAGTTAGCACTAAAACAATATTGGTCCATTTGCATCAAATTGGCAGGGTAAAGAAGCTTGACAAATGAGTGCCTCACGAATTGAATGAACGCCTGCGCGAAATACGCGTCGAGACGTGCTTGCACTGCTCAACAGACACCCAAACGAAGGCATATTGAATCGCATTGTTACTTGTGACGAAAAAATGGATTATATCCGACAATCGTAAGTGCTCAACTAGTGGTTAGATCCTGGTTACTGAACCAGGATTTAACTCTAACACCTAAACAATGCCGTAAACGAAAAATGATAAGAAAGTGATAGTAACTGTTTGGTGGTCTAGCGCCGGTGTAATTCATCACAGCTTCTTACCAGAGCATTATGCAGATGTGTACTGTAAAGAACTAAACACAATAAAGGGGAAGCTCGCACGTCTCCAACGAGCTTTGGTCAATCGCTCGGCTCCGCGGCTCCTGCACAACAACGCGCGGTCTCATACTGCACAACTGACGGTCTCCAAGTTACAAGAGTTGGGGTTGGAAGTTCTCCGTCATCCACCGTACTCACCAGATCTTGCCCCTACAGACTTTCACTTTTTCCAGAATTTGGATAACTTTTTTTTGATAAAAATTCAATCCCCGAAAGACAAGTAACAAAGTGCCTTTGAAGAGTTTGTTGCCTCCCGTCTAGCAGCGTTTTTCAAGAAAGGCATCAATAAGTTCCCACTACGTTGGCAAGAATGCATTGATTCCATCGGTAATTACTTTGGATAATAAAAATAAAAATTATGAAAAAAAGTGCGTTAACTTTTTCATCAAAAACGGCAATTTCATAGGTAACGACCTATTTTTTATATGTAATACAAGCAGCAGAAAACACAAAAATTATTTGCTTGATCACAAATAGGTACAACGATTAGGAAATCAAAATAAGACTCGTTTTGTGCACCCTAGTAGTAAAAAACCGTAATAATTGCTTTACTTCGAGTTTATGTTAGTAAATTTCTAACATTGTCGAGCAAACTTTTAATGAGTTGTTGACAATTGGTTACATCGATGTCCTGACATAAACCAATTAGGTACCTCCGTACATTTCTTTGCTGATACACTTACCGTCACGTTGGCTGTGCTGGTTACTTGCTCGAGGTTTTTTATACTTGACAGAAGTTTAAAAAACCCTCAAGCGAACTTTGTGTAGAAAAGCTTATGATATCAATAAAAGGCATGAGATAGAATTAGCTTTGACGAGGCTATCTCTGTACCCTGCCCTATTATTCGATATACATATACTTCCAAATATTGTAAGCAGATGCCATGTGATGGTTTCGGCACACAATATGCTGTGTCGTGTTTGTCCTGGTCATTTAATGGTCATACTGTGAACTTTATTTACTTACTTATTTGTATAACGACCTTAAATTTGGCAAAGAGTACCGAGAATTGTTTTACTATTAATTTTATTATATTTACTTAACTACAAGACAAGTATCAGCTATCGATTAAAATAAAAAATTATCAAAATCGTTACACCCAGTGACAAGTTCTGCGATATAATAAAACAGGTTGACAAAAAAATTGTCAAGTTAATACGCATTAATAAACTACATACATAACTCGAAAAGCACTTGTTAGATCTCAATAAAAAATTACATGGGACCACGTGACGCGGATACGGACGCATATATTTCGATTAAAAAATCTTCAACATCTGCCCATCCAGTCAAAAGTTCTGAGGTAGCATACATAAAGAAAATAAAGAAAAATACAATTGAATTGAGAAATATCTCATTAATACAGTGGACGATTCGACCGTGAAAAGAATAATACATACATACCTAAATAATTTTCATATGTTGGATGTTGTCATCCGTCAAATTCACAATTACAACCAGACACTCCAATTTTATTTATTTGTATATATATATATATATATATATATATATATATATATAAATACGACACAACACACGCTGGGCATGGCCCTTTTTCCCCACGTTGAAGCTTAATCCACCGACTACCACGCTGCTCCACTGCGGTTTGGCGAATATATTCCCTACTACGTATGAATAATGATCGCTATCAGGTACCTATATGATAACAACCGGGACCACCAGCTTAACGTGTAAAGTAATATATTATGTATAATTGTATATATTACAAAAAATATTTGTACAAGCTACCCACTTTTGACTTTAGATTTTTTTTCTGACCAACTAACAACGAGATTTGTTATTTGACAAATGACCTTGTCCGATAGCATTTTAACTTGATAAGACAGACATTGGCCTCAGTGTAGTTTTCATTTATTGATCGCTTGTTGTCTTTACGACATGGAAAACGTTATTAGCATTTCTGAAGTAAATTCTATGAAGGATGAGAGATTTGAGTGGGTGTTTGGGAACGTGATAGAGCTGTGCAGCGAGGCGGCGGGTCACGTAAAGAATATGCGGCCCTTTAAAAACGTAACTGACCTATGTGCTGCGTTCTACAAATATTTAGACGACGTCACTTTTGAAGGTAAGTAAATGTTTACATATCGTACTATTGTTTAAAGATCGCTGTTTAAAGTTTTCGTTATTATTAATTGTCACCTATGTGATGAAATTAATTTAAAATACTTATTAGTTCCTTAATAAGAACAATGTGCTTGAGAACCCGAGCGGCACATGAAAGGGGGCGGCAAAAACACCACAATTTTTTCAATTAATACACAAAATTTAAATCCTGCCTATTGACAGCATAAAAGTAAGAGAAGTGTCGAGATGAAGTCGAGTGCCTTCGAAGTGCTGAAGTAATTTTAGGTTCTCACTAGTATTAATTATTAAAAAACTTTAATACAAACGGTACCACTAACATGCACAGCGTATTTGGATTAATCTCTATCACTATGTTGGCAATATGCTGGTATGTTGTTAAAACTTTGGTAAAAACGGTCAGATTTTTTAATTCAAGAAGCTATAGTAGGTACATAACCTTCAATTTATGAGCTATGTAGTTTTTAAATTGACGGAAAATATGATCTTTTTCTTTCGGGTATAGTGTCTTGAAATATTGTAATCTTTGGAATTATTAATTTACGGAGCAGGCTGGCTTTCGAAAAGTCTACACAGTAACGTAGACCCCATTCTTACTGTTCGGCAGATTATACAGAATTCAGAGGAGTATAGTCGGCCGCTGTGTTTGGCCTTTGTGGACCACGAAAAAGCCTTCGGTTCCATCGAAACCTGCGCTATTCTGGTGTCTTTGCAGTGGTGCTAAGTCGTTATGTTAGCCATTATGTGGAGATGCGGAGCAATCTTTATTAGGTCGTAATGATGTCAGTCCAAGTTCAGAACCACCAGACAATACCACCCATACAGCTACTTCGAGGTGTAAGACAGGGTATGATGTTGTTTCCCAAAATTCTTTACTAACGCCCTGGAGGAATTCATTAAGGCACTATCGTGGGATGGACGGAGCAATCAATGTCAATGAAGAGTACCTCACGCATCTTCGCTTTGTCGATGACATAGTGTAATACCAGAATTTGTTACGAGATCCGCAGATAATGCTGTCTAGCCTTAATACTGCACACAAGACGGGTTGTACTCGGGATTAACTTGGATAAGACCAAGTTAATGTTCAACCACGTCACTCCCGAACCAATCTATGTCGAAAATGTTGCCCTAGAAGTTGTGGAGGAGTATATCCTACCTCGAACAAATATTGCAGTTGGGTAAAGAGAATTTTCGTGGGTGAAACCACGCCAGACGAGTGCAACTGGCGTGGCCAGTTTGGAAAGCTGTATCACGTTTTTGAGACATCCTTGCCACAATGCTTTAGAATTTACCTAATTATTATAAGTATTAGGTATTCGATCAACGCGTCCTACTTATCATGACGTACGAAGCCGAGACCTGGAAATTGATGGTGAAGCTGGCCCACCGACTGTAAATCACTCAGAGAGCTGTAGTTCTATGCTCGGGATCTCACTAACGGACAAGGCGCAAAATGAGACTATTCGGCAGAAAGCGACTGACATAGTTCATAAGTGCAGCAAACTGAAGTGGCAGTGGGCTGGTCACAAGTGTCTAATACACAACCTACATTTTTGAAATATGTTATGACCAGATCAGCTAAACCAAACTAACCTTAGTTAAAAAGTTAAATTATTATTACAAAAAATGTAACAATCTTACCTAAAGATGAAATTTGTTTTTGAATTTTAGTAGTTCTGACTAGTTAAATAGTGTCTTTAAACTGTTTTAATATATCAAGTAATTAGGAATGAACAAATGTATTGTCATTAAAATATTGAGTTGACAATTTTTTGAGTCAGCATTTAGACTAGACTACCTAACATACTACCTAACATTATACGAGGTTTAGCTTTACAGAAAAAAACTCACTGTTAGCTGTCGAATAAATAAAAAGCTTTTGTGAATTTTCAGAAAAAATCAAAATTCTTAAGTGTCATCCTGATTTAGCGGGACGATTGGCCGTACAAGGAGAGCTAACACCTGAATCTGCCTGTGAACAGCGTAGTGCGGGACTTAATGATTTAACTCCAGAACAGAAATCTATTATTGATTCTCGTAACAGAAGGTAGGTAAATATTAATTACGTAAGTCAATATTTTTAACAATCAGGGAACTTAAAAAAATAATAATAATAAATTTTAGAAACCAAAAATTGAACACTTGTTGTATTTATTACTATAGGAAGTACTAGGTAGTTAGTTATCGTGTCAAATTAACATAAAAATTAATTGAAAACATTCAAAAGTTTTACAAAACAATTGTTATTTATAGATATCTATGTCTTGATATTGTTATATATATATATATATATATATATATATATATATATATATATATTTTACTTTCGTTATGATATTTACTAATAGATGTCACTGGTAAAAACAAAAAAAAATCTCTTTAGATAAGAACCTACAAGTACTGGTTCTTTTGAACAGATGGCGCTAATAAAACAAGTACTAGTGTTTTGAAACAGATGGCGCTGATGTGACAAATATACTAGTGCTTTAGAAAACACGATTCACACGACGAGCCTCCTTCGTGTTTAGAAAAGATGACGGATTGACATTTATTATTTATTTTGCAGTGCCAATTACAACAATCTCCTTCGTGTCTTCTCCGTCCTACTTGACACTGGCGAAATCATGTGTGCTATTTTTTGGCACTAGTATTCTATATTCAATGACATGAGTTGTTATGTTAAATTAGCTATTTTATTTCAAACAAATACAAACTCAGTCCTGGATTTATAAATAGACCGTATAGGCCGCGGCCAAGGGGCGGCAGCGTCATAGGGGTGGCAGATTTCAGAGGACGGTCACTTGATTTCAGAGGATAAAAGTCAAACACGTCCACTGGTTTTCTAATGGTTTTTTACACTTACAATAAATCCTTATAGAAAAATTGTATATCTTGTTTCTTTTTTACGTCCTCTTGAATGACTAATTCATTCGTTTATTTAAATAATAATTTTCCATTTGTAGTAAAGGAGGTCCCTTTACTACAAATGGAAAATTATTATTTTAGAAAGGTGTACATGGGGCGGCAGAAATAAAATGGCCTACACTCATAAAAAATATAAATCCGGCACTGTACGAACTCTGCTAATCTTTTAAATTATAGGATTAATGTTACTAAAGTACAGTTTTAGTTTTAAATATCACCTCTAAATTTATTTATTTTTACAGCTACAAAGAAAAATTTGGATTTCCTTTTATAATATGCGCAAGAGAAAATAAAGTGCAATCAATTATTGAAGGGTTAAAAACACGATATAGCAATACCCAAGAAGAGGAAATAAACACTGGTATAAATGAAGTGAAGAAAATATGTAAGTTTCGAATACTTGATATTGTCAAAAATGAGTAAGAAATAAATGAATTTTATATTTTATTTCATTTTTATTTAAAGGCTTAAATGTATAAGATTTTAATTGAAAAATATCACTACAGCATTTAGAGTATGCCTAAAGATCTTTCGACCACAGCATGAGGTTGTCCACTAACTTCACAGAACTCAGAAGTATTGAGAATGTCTTCAAAGCCGATGTCTAGATATCTTCCCGTAAAAACATCGTGTTGCAAGTTTGAACTAGGCATGAAAGGGAGACGACCAATCTAAAAAAAAAAAAAATTTAATTCATTTTCATTCTATATTGAAACATGAATGTTTGTATTTATTTATTTATACTTTTGCAAACCAATAAATAGTTAATAAAATATAGAATTACATTTGATACTAACATAAGTGCATCAGTTGCAACAGATGGCCTTATTTCTAATGTAGTGATTAAATTAATTAAAGGGCGTGGGAAGGGGCAATAAATATAAGAAAACGAATCACACACAAACAAACATACATGCATATATATTTCGATACGATTCAGCCTGTAACATCCTGTGGGACAGCGCGATGTTCGCCCTGCCCTTGTTGATGATGAACCTGTCGTTCATTACGTTAGCGATGCCCAAATGCTCTCTGGTTTTTCTGGCTGCGATGCTCTTGCTAGGACCAAATGCCTAGACGTTGGTGTATTGACTACTCTTTACCGGACACCTGTATATGTGGATAAGCCACAATCCTATTGCTGGGCATAGGCCTCTTCATATAAGAGAAGGATCGGAGCTTAATCCACCGCACTGCTCCACTGCGGGTTTGTGGATAATATTAAATACATCATTATATATTTTCACATATTTAGGCTTATAGGATTTATTATTTTGTAACTACTTCTATGTTTACATCTGTGTTCGAAGGCCCTTAATAATTTCATTTTTGTTAATGGGTTTTATTATAATGAAACAACTTTTTCGGACTTTAACGAGGTTTGTTAGGTTAATTCTCCCGTGATCATTGTTGCTATAAAGTATCCTAATCATCGGTCATATATAAAATCTACTAAACCGCGATAAAATCCGAAAAAATCTTTCATTATAATAAGTGAAATTCGTGTAAACAACACATACATATACCAAAATAACATTTTTTTAAATTTTTGTTTGTTTGTCTGTCTGTTTGTTTGTTCCGGTTAATCCCTTAAACGGCTGGAGCGATTTTGACGGGACTTTCACTGGCAGATAGCTGATGTAATAAGGAGTAACTTAGGCTACTTTTATTATAAATACTTATTTATTTTATAACTGCGACTTAACAAAAACTTTTTGTTAAATTCCACGCAAACGAAGTCGCAGGTACAGCTAGTGTATAATAAAGCTATAGCCACAAAACATTTTACAGTGCGAAAATTTCAGATAGAAATAATAATTGTAAATCTGATAGATATTCAGATATATATTTTCTAGTGGTTAAAATGTGTAACAATATAAGTAAAGTCACTCAAATAAAAAATTTTAACAAGTCATGTATACCAGTATCCTACAAATAAATTTGATACAATATTTTTTTATCATTAGAGTCGAATTAATGTGTCAGATATTATTACAACTATCTAATTGAAGTTGTAGTTTGAATTGACATGAGACAGGCCTTAGGGGTCTGGTTATAATACCGAGATTAATGGCTTCAGTTCCACTTTAACTAGTCACATTTATGATGTTCTATATTGGTGATGATTTTTTTTACTTTTATATAAAATTTTATATAGCAATAGATATATAATAATTGGTTTTAGTCTTTGTCGGTTACACATAGTTAATTCATGGGTTTCATTATAATACATATACTATTATTACTATGCTATGTAATATGTATAAAGTAAAATTAGTATTTTGTATACTACCTTGCTGGCAAATTTTCTCTCCATGGAAAGTTTCATAGGAGCATGAAGACCTTGAATGTTACGAAGCATGGCCATATTCATTTTTTCTTCATTTAGGTGGTACTGGAAGAAATAAATTATACACACATTTTTAAATATAACATTTTGGTGTTAATAATATTTTTGCTCTAAGTAACAGTACATAAATTAATGAAACCAAAAATGATACCACAAAAAACCTACAAATAGTTTTATACTCTGAGTAGAATTTGAATACTTGAGTTGCTTCGGGTGTAGAAGTAATTTAGGAGTATTTATCATATAAATTCAAACACATTTTACAAACCAAACAACAAGTCCAGAGAAAACTTAATGCAGCAATATGTTTCAACCTGAACATTTATTCATAACCAGCCACAAAAATTAATTTTTTTTGGTAAGATTTTTAGAGAAGCGAAGTACATTTTTGTCATGAGAATGTCTAATAGAATTAAGTATAAAAATGGAGTATTTATTGCGTTTTACAAGTAAACGTATTAATTTTTTTTTCCACTATTTAAGCTCACCTTGCATCTTAAACTTACATAAGTTAATCAAAATAATCTTAAAATAAATATGCAAATTAAATGTGTCAGCAAATAGTAATGGGTCTGTAAAAAATTTTTTTTCACTCTTCAGGCAAAATAGGTGGTAGATTAGTGTCTATTATGAATACCAGAATTGATAATACCTTTAAGTATTCTTTGTATAATCGAAATACTCAAGACATTTAATTTATTTCTCCGACATATTTGAAGTCATTATTATTAAATTTAATTAAAGGAACATATTACAGGTTGCATATTATACATATATATGTTACATGTTGACTTACAACACTTTATATCGTAAATTTATTCTCCGTTTTACATGACATAGCAAAAATTTTGTGCTTTTTTGTCATTATTAAAAGTTGTTTATACTAAATAAAGAACAAGCAATGAAATGAATATTCACAGAAAATAAACAAATAGATTTTGTTATTTACTATAGTTTGAAGGGTAAATGCAAAGTATTTTCAATTTTAAATTTACTCTTACATTTTTTTCTGATGCTTGCAGTGGATGTGACATGCCCAACTTGTTCTTTGTTGATCCAATACCAGCAACCATTGGGTCAGGGATCCCAAATGGTCCTTCTTGGACTGTAGTATTTCCTGCATTTTCTGGTTTTACTTTAAGAGATGGTAGCCCAAAACTCTGAAATTTGACAATAAAGAAACGGTAGTAGTATTATTCGCAGTATTAATATCTAGGTTTACTAATTGTGAAAAATATATTAGTTTTCTTAATTATAGTTATAGATAAATAGACCGGTAATAGTATCCGTTACAGTAAAACAAAATATAATTCTGTAATTCTAACCATTTTTCGATATATATATTTTTTCAAATTTTACTTAATTATGAACGAAACTAATGAACAGCTTCGATATATTTAAGAAATAAAACTGGAATTCGTAATTTCTTGAAAGAGGCTAAGCAATATTGTTGACTTGTCAATGTCAATATTTGTTAAATCATGCTTAGTTATACAGATAGTGTAATGAAAGCTTAAAATGATAAACATAGCAATAAGTTATGATAATCTAATCCTTACATATAATTTTATTTATGTATAGGTTTTAGATATGTATTTTAACGTAGTTTGTGTATTTTAAAAATGAAGTCTTGGCATTCAATTTTTAAAATTTGTGTTATGGCAATCATAGATATGATGGCAATTAAATATCATAAACCGGGCTTAAACGCCTATATACCGTGGCACATATTCAGATAATATAATATACCTACCAAATATTCGTACAGCGCAAAGAGCAACACGGAGGGGAGTAGCCATTTACAGGCGTTCCCCTCTGTCAAGGTATAAGACCAAATGGCCATATGCGTACAATAAAACTAGTTGCAGCCGCACTGATCACTAGACTAAATCTAGTTGCGCGATTGAATCAACGTCCTTCAAAAAATGCCAAATTATTCTGTTTTTTGCTGCAAAAAGAAATCTGCCATGTCAAATTTACTAAAACATGACGTTACCTTTCATACGTAAGTATTTTCTAATCACATTATTACTTGTATACTTCTTTTAAACCTTTTTTAAACCTAAAAATTACAAATATTATCGGTCGTGTTGACTCGATTTGTTACCAACACAGGCCGCTCGTCCTCATACAATATGCGGATCGGTCGAGCGACTGATCGGAGTCTATTTCCAAGAAGTCACTGTCGCCGAGCGATAGTGTTGTTACCGGTTTGTTTGTAGATAGTTATCGATAAAAACGGCAAAGACAAAAGAGGAGACAGATATTCTTGAGATTTTGATTTATTTAAAATATTGTATTGCTAGCTTTTTTAATAAACATAGTTATATAATAAAATTGCATTAAATTAAATATAATACACGTATTATGAGTATTAACACATTTTACTAGAATTACTTAATGTTAACTGTGAACATGTTTTATATAAAAATTAGGCAGGTTTTCTAAGAATCTAAATTTAAGGGATACATGGAAAAAAATTTGTAATAAAAGACTAACCTGGACGCCCACAAAAAATAGTGTAATTTGTTCAGATCATATCAATACCACTAACTTTCAAGTGTTGGCGAACAATAGAAGGAAATTAGTCAAGGGCACCAAACCGACACTAACGCCACACTGTTTTTGTGCCGTAAGTTTTTTTTGTCTCATGTACAAGGTAATCAAGATATGGTTCACCTTAGTCATAGTAGTAAAATGAAGCTTAGATTTATCAACTTGAAAATTAACGATGTTAAATCCATCCTTTCAGAGTCATCAACAAATCATTCATTCTACCAGATGACAGGCTATCTTATGATGCCATTAGTGCTACGCTCCCTATTCCTGATTCATTGACATCACCGTGCACATCATCAACTCCTCAAAATGTGGGTTAACTTTAAATCGTTTATTGTAGACTGGCATTATTTGGCACAACAACGTTGCACCAAACGTATTGTGACATAATTACAATAGTTAGACATATGCTGTCGCGACACTTTTTAACCGACTTCCAAAAAGGAGGAAGTTCTCAATTCGACTGTATTTTTTTATGTATGTTACTTCAGAACTTTTGACTGGGTGGACAGATTTTGATGATTTTTAATTTAATAGAAAGCTGATGTTTATCATGTTCAAATTTCATCGAGATCTGATAACTACTTTTTGAGTAACCTTTGATAACGCGTATATATTGCGTATATTGTATTACTTGTCGATGTATTTGAAGTCGGTTTTTTTTTTCGTTTGCGAGCAAATACAATTATTGTAGATAATGATGTGTTCTACAAAGTCTTACTACATTATATATTTCTATTATCATTTGTTTTTGCAGCGCACGCAATGTAGGGAATTTTTTAGGTTACTTTTTTATCCCTTAGGTTACTTATTGGAGTTTTAGTAAAGATTACTAATAGTTTTGAAAATACAGTATAACCTATGTCGCTCAGGGATAGTGTAGCTTCTCAGCGGTGAAATATTTTTTTGAATCGGTCCAGTAGTTTCGGAGCCTATTCAATGCTAACAAACAAACAATCAAATCTTTACTCTTTATAATCGTTTATTTTACATGAAGATGTTTGATTTGTAGTATATAATAAATTAAGTCTATTTTTATAATAACATCTTACCTTTGTATCACTTTAAAAACCTTATTTCCCTAACCGAGTACTTGAATTTATCGATAATGCATATCGACAGTTGGTACAACCACGGCTGTAAGCAACTTGTCAGTGTAGTTGCGGCGCGTCATTATACTGTAATGACACAGAATGTATCTATGCGTGTGTGACAAATGTAAGTGTGTTTTTAATTTAGTATGTGTGACTTTCGTAGTGATAGACGATTATTTTTGTGTAGGAATTAGATGAAGTATGCATGTGTGTAATTTCCCCCCGCAAAAAATGCCAGACAGTTTTGTATCGGTAAAAAAGGCTAGGGGCTAGGGCTACTCCCCTCCGTGTTGCTCTATGGGTACAGCGCGTCAATTACAAATTTTTAATTAGTAGAAATATGAAGATTTGGGAGGAAGTTGGAATATACCTGTCCTACCTAAATATTTTAAATTTTACTATTGAGTATCGTTTAAAATTATTATTAACAAAAACATCTAGATCTTATTAAGAAATTTTTTATTCATTTGTTTTCGATATGCAATTTTTCTATGTATTTTTTTTGTGTAGTAGTTGCCCCAAAAGTATTTTTAACATTGAACTTTTTTCTTTTATCATACTTTTGTCTTAATTGCGTTGTGAACAAATAAAATGTAATTTAATTTACGTCCATGAATGCTCATAGAAACTATTTTGACAATACTCAAACAAATAAAAAAAAAACTCATTTTAATCAATGTATAAATGAGAGAAAGTCAATAAGAAAGTGATATAATTTTTTTAAGTTAAGAAACGTTTTTATTTTTGTATCTTTTATATCTTGAATTTTAACTAATTATGGCTTCACGCCCTGGCACCAAGAAAGAACTGGTATAAATATCATATATAATTTTGTATTTTTGATTTATGGCACTCATTATGGTGAAAAAAAAAATTATTACATATTTGTATATTAGGATCCCGAAGAGCTAATGAGAAGAAAGTTTCGCGCAAAATGTCTATTTCGAGCTTTAGGTCGCTTAGTGATGGCTAATGCATATTGGTTGATTGAAGGAGTTGATCATTACGAAGGTATAGATGATGTCAGACGGAGAGTAGAACAGGCAGTTCGAGGAAAGGCTAAGAAAAAACAATTACTTAGTATTAATGTAGGTTAAAATATTTAATAATAGGGCGTTAATTTTTTTTTTAATCTGTTATTTACATAATTTATATCACAGTACCTTTTGTGATAATTTAATGATACTATTGTACGTTTTTTAAGTAATAAATAAACTTATTTAAGGACAAAGCGTTATTAAATAAACCAGCAGAAGAAAGAACTGACAATGAGAAAAAATATATATTTCGTATTATTGGTGGGCTTAAATGTTTCAAACGATATCCTAATGTGAGTTGTAAATATATGATCTACGTTGAAATAACATAAAAGTATATTTGAATAATTCGTTTCTTCTAAATATATTTTTATATTATAGTAATTTATATTAGTTTAGCAGATTTCTTTTTTTTATACAAACAGTTATGAATGACCTTCGAAACTCTTTAAGCGAGCCAGTTACGCTTTTGCACAAGACTAATAATAATATTATAAGATTGTTAACTATCAAGATACACGATGAAGGGCTAGGCTTTAGATTAAGAACCGTCATTTTGAAGTTAAATAGGTTAGGGTTATTTTTTTTTTGTAACGAAATTATGCCGATAAACGGTCAAATTTTGAGCATAGATAATTCGACGGTTCTTAATCTAAAGCCTTACCCGATAAAGTATAGCTGTTTAAGATAACAATTGACTTCACTTTATTCCTGTAGGAACGTTGGGGAGACTAAAATTCTATCTAGATTTAGAAGTGATTATTATATTTTTAGTACAAATTTAAGATATATTTTAAAATAGAAACTGAATACCCAATTCATTGCTTTGGAGCCAAACAGACCTAACCGCTTAGATATAGGTACATAACATAAAATAAATTGTCAATTTTACATCTAATCACATTTTTGTTTTTAATACCTCTATATAAAAGAAGTTGTTATCACTTTAAATTCATCATTTATTAGCATGTCAAAAAGAAACTGGCTGCGGTAACCTATTTCAAGTACTACGGTCCAGGCCGTACGATTGTACGTCAACATCATGAGGCACACGCTCTTTATTTCATTATAACTGGCGACGTGACCGTCAGTCAGTTGATTTACGACGAGCTGTTGCAACAGCACGTGTCAGTAGATGTGGGGGTGATGCACCCAGGGGATATGTTCGGCGAAGTGTCCTTACTGCACAATATTCCAAGAACGGCCACCTGTACTACGAACGGTTAGACGTTAGATTTAAGACTTCATTATTCTATGTTTTATTTGTAAATGGAGTTCTAAATGATTCGCTTATTTACGCAGTTGGATGTGACCTGTTGTGTGCTTTGGGGTTGTGGGTTCGATGTCTGTCCTAATTTTGTATTTGTACTTACGGGTAATATGTATTTATTTATTATTAGATATAACTTATTATGATGCAATAAGCTGCAACATTTTCTTCTTTAGATAAAATATTTAGCCCACTATGATAAATATATTTTCTTTTTCATTGAATTTTGATAATTGTCTTATAATAGTTGCAGTTCGTTTGACATTTATCTATTAATATTTTGATGCCCCAACCACTTAACCTAAACTCACTTATCTTAATATATATAAATCTCGTGTCACAATGTTTGTCCTCAATGGACTCCTAAACCACTTAACCGATTATAATAAAATTCGCACACCATGTGCAGTTCGATCCAACTTGAAAGATAGGCTATATTTTATTTTGATATATTAATTATTATATTTAAGAAAAAATAAAGAAGGCGGTACAAAGTTCGCCAGGTCAGCTAGTCTATAATATAAAAATGAGTCGCTGAATGTGTTGCTAAGCGCAAAACTCGAGAACGGTTGGACCGATTTCGCTAATTCTTTTTTTAAAATATTCCTTGAAGTACGAGGATGGTTCTTACGGAGAGAAAAATTCTAAAAAAAAAATTTTATAAAATTAAAGAATCGACTGTTAGGCGATACTAAGTTCGCCGGGTCAGCTAGTCTACTAATAACAAAGAATGAAGAAGTTCGCCCTTCTCATATTCATTTCATATAATTGTTACTCCTAAGATGGGATATATTTGCGTACGACACGGTAATACTAGTTTTGTTGAGAAATCGATACATATAATAAAAATGTAACGGATGGCTGTCTGTACACAGAAGATATATGAGAAAAAATTTATTGGGACCTTTATCAACGCAAATAACATCAAAAACAATGATTGTTAGAATTTTTTTAAGTTTGTCTGTGCGCTTGTGCACGCTTATTTCAAACTGTTTATTTGATTACAATCTGGTTTTCACTAATATATTGTGGTATGCCTAGCTTAAGATTTAGTGTTTGTTTCATGTCAATCGGTTCATGAATAAGAAAGTTATGCCAATTTAAATAGTCACGTTGAACATGTAAAGACCTAAAACGCGGACGAAGTTGTAAACATAGCTAGTTATATAATATTTGTCGACCTATATATATTTACTAGCTGTGCCCGCGGCTTCGTCCGCGTTGAAATCAGTGTGTCACAACATTTTCCCGGTAAACTTCCAGTGAAACTCTCGTCAAAATCGGCTTAGCCGTTCCGTAAACCTTCCTCTTGAAGCCCTCTTCCCATTGTTGAAACCGCATGAAAATCTGTTCAGTAGATTTTGAGGGAAACGATCACATACACTTTTGAGGACTTTGTTTTATAATACACTAACTGTTGCCCGCGACTACGTCCGCGTGAAGCGCGCATCGCGTGGTATAATATAATGGTCGTTCGTTGAATTCCTCAGAATTGTGGTATGAAAAAATGTAGTAATGATAGTATAGTATTGTAGTGTAAATATGTTTAAAATATACTGCATACAATTTAGTTTTTAATATGATTCTAAGTAAATATATATCACGGAATAGCGTAACGCATGCTCCTCCATGACTCCGTGACGACAGGGGTAAATAAAAAAGTATTCTAATAACGTAAAGGTTAGATATGGTAAAATAATTTTTTTTTGTACTACTTATAAGTGATCAATATAAATGTTTCTTGAACACAAAGCAGTTGCAAACGAGGTTATTTTCCTTTAAACCGACCGACGAACTGTATATGTTTCATACAAACTATCAACCCCAATTAAATCCCCTTAGCGGTGGAATGTCGCAAAATCCGTTCTTAGCGGACGTATACTAACTATAATCTACCTCCCTGCCAAAATTCATCTTTGTCCATCCCGGATGGATGGACCATTCAGCGGTTTTTGAGTTCTCATGATGAGTGAGTCAGTGACCTTTCTCTTTGATATATATACATAAATTACGATGTATTATTTGGACACCTTTTCACCAGGTATTGAGCTTACATTTTAAATTTCAAGCCTCTTACTCCAAAAACATAGGACTTTCATACAAACTTCCAACCCCCGTTTTACCCCCTTAGGGGTCGAATTTCGTAAAATCCGTTCTTAGCGGATGCCTACATCTTATAAGAAGCCTACCTGCCAAATTTTAAGTTTGTAGGTGTTATAGTTTCGGAGATTTCGTGATGAGTGAGTGACCTTTCGCTTTTATATATATTATAGATTATAGATTATAGATAGATAGATAGATATATATAAATGCCGTGTGGTGTCGGCCGAGTAGAATAGCACCACCACCTCTGTTCTCGTGGGGGTCGTAAAAGGTGACCGAGGGATAAACCTGGCTCAAAATCATCAGGGTCCTGGAGAAGGAAAACTTCATTTGAAACCTGGAATGGGTCTCCGTCAAGCATTCGTGGCATAGCTATAAAATGCGAAAAACTCCTGCAGCCGAACTGGCTCCACACGTATCGACTCGTCGTTCCTGTGGGCCTAGAAAGTGAGGTCGAGAGGGTGGCGCAGAGCTTAGGCAACTCTGCGTTTTCCTGAAGAGTGACCTAGGCGACACAGTGTCTGTCTGACACTGTTTAAATCGTCTGCAATAGACCGACCAAGGCCAATATGTATATAGTCAAATTTTCTTGGTACCATTAGTTTTTGACACTAACATTATGTCTTTTTAAAGTGTTGTTATTAATCGCTAGCCGTCTGCCCGTGGCAGTAGTGAGTAGTTTATTTATTACAAACAAACAAACAAAATCTCAAACCTTTCCTCTTTGTAGTATTGTTTAATGTATCATTTACAGTGATTAAGATTTAATGGAAATGTTTGTAATCAATAAAATCACAATATAGATAGGTACTAACTTTATTATAATATCGATCAAACATTAACGTATCGTAGCGACGAATACTCGTAAACTGTTAAGAGCTTTGTTTGTTTCTTTACTTTATGGTGTTATTAAGATATAAAACAATATTGACCATTAGACCATTGTGAGTTACTGGTACTTATGAAGGAAGACTTCAAGAATGTTCTTCAAGCTTCAATACAGAAGCAATGGGATGAAGTACGACGTGCTATGTTGGCTTTTACATACTTCGATGCACTTGATGAGGTTAAAATGATGTAATAATTAATTTTAAATATATAGCAATGGAAGATTTTATCTTCTCAATGTATCGATTTCTCTTATACAGGTAGCTCGTCGGGAAGGTTGCATAGTTGCCAAGATGAAATCCTACGAACCGAATGAAACGCTTCTAGGCGACGGCGTCGGCGTTGCTAATTTTGTCTACTTTATTCTATCAGGACGATGTCAGATGATTGAATCTCTACAAGTGATTGTCACAACTCGTCTGGGAAAAAATTACTATACTTTATATGATCCTTATGTACGTATTGATTTTCATGTACAAATGTAATGTAAATACTTTATTTTAGTAAAGAAAAAAAAAGATCCAAGCGATTGTTGATGTGGGCAATGTGCCTTTCACAATCGATTAGGAAGTTATAAAATAAAGGAATTTCAATAATTATTTGTGTACTATAAATCAGAATTTGTCTGTAAATTGTATCATTTCATGCTAAACCAAATTAATTTTAGGTGCCAAAAGAGGAGAGCGAGCAAGATTTTGATACAAAATATTTTGGTGCATATAAAAATTTAAGTAAGGTCGGACGTGAATCTGAGGACACTGGAGATGGTAAAGAACAAAGAGAATATGTTGAAGGAACTAGTTCAAAAAAAGATTCTGCGAAAAGTATCAAGCTACCTAGTTCTTTGAAAAGGCAAAAATCTTCGGGTACTGTGAAATCAGAGAATGTAAAAGTAAAAAGTGAAGTAGAAACCAGCCGGGTCAGTAAGGGAAGCGTTGATTTTGAAGTTCTTGATACATCTACATCGCAAGAGCTATTACGACCATCTTTTCATAAGGAACAACGGGAATCGGTGAGGTAAGACAGTGTAAATCTATGTATGTAGGTAGATAAAAATGAATCGCCGTAACTAATTTAGGTACGCGTATAATTTTCGAACGACTGCACTAAATTGGATCGTTCCTTTTTGTTACTGCCAGGATAAGGTTATAAAATTAGTAATGTTTCTTTGCAGGCTCAGTATCATTCCTCAAGTATTTGGAGAGAATGTTGGTAAGCCATTGCCGACACAAAACCTTCGAACTTATTTCATGCAGGTGCGTTGTATATACCGATAAATAATTCAGTAGTTACCTATATTATATTGTAAATATTTATACAATTATAGAAACAATATTCAATCGGTCTGGTTTTATTGGAGTATTGCAACAGTGTAGTGTTACTTATTTCTCTTAATTTTTATCCATATAAATATCGATTCATGTGAAATGATAGTCATATTTCTTTACAATATTTACTACAGATTTTTTTCAAACCTAATTAAATTCTAAGTATTTGTTTCATTCTATTCATCAGTCTCATTTAATTCAGGTCTGTCAACTAAATCCCGGTTCTAGTTTTGGTTTTGGAGAGAACATGCGTGATCGTCGTATAGTAGCTCTGACACCTGTGAATTGTATGCTTCTACCGAAAATATGGCTTCTGCAACGAAATACGGCAAATATTTGGACAAGAATTCAACATTATTTAGAAAAGAAGGTAGCCTTATAAATTATATTTTAATAAAATTAAAAAAGTTTCAAAAGCTGACTAAATGTATGAATCCTAAACAAAGAGCGTTTCATCCAATTGTGTGCTGCGCCTCATTGGTATTCTTGTTTCTATTTATTGTAATAAAGAAAAAATGTAATGAAATGAAACTGTTAAAATTTATTACTATGGTACGCTGCAGAGGTAACCAGTTGTCAAATATTATCTCAGGCAATACATTTTGATCTTTAAAATTCATATTGTTTTTTATATAATTACGTAATAAACTTGTCAGTTACAAACAACTATTGATGCTAAATAAGTTATACACGGTAGGATCATTTTTGAAGTAAAACTTTTTACGTACGGTTGACTTGAGGAGTAAGCTGGTAAATGCGTGACGAGAGCGTTACGAAAAGTGTAATAGACGAGGTGAACGGAAGTTGAGATGGAGATATAAGTTAGTGAAGATAGAAAGAGAGAGAGAGAGAGAGAGAGAGTTACGTTTCGTATATTACTGTAGGAGCTAAAGAAGTCTTACTTCAGTCGTGCCGTCTAAAGCACACTCGTTCTTTTATGAAGTAGAGACCTATTCAAATGTAGACTCCTACATTTAACTGGGGTACTAAAGATTTTAAGGAAAACAAATAATCTTTTCGTCTATTGAATTAAAAATAAAAAAATGAAAAAGATCTCTAAATCGGTACATTTTTGAAAGACGCACGCATTTTACACGCAGCTTATTGTCTAGTTATGTTTTTTAGCGGTTTTTTTTTTTTTTTGTTAAAAAGTTTTTATGGGTAATAAAATGAAAGTATCAAATATTTTCTGAAATAGATACCAACAAAGAAGCAACTTTTCAAAGAATTCGTTTCTGCTAGAAGGTGGCAAGAGTTTCGAGATCAACTCGTAGAGGACGTCGTTTCCCGCTCCAATACCGTGAACTTTACATCGGTACATGACGTTCCATATTCGATACGTATGGAGGAAATGCTTGACATTTAAATTTGTTAAAATATTTAGTAAATAATTTATCATAAACGTTCTTTTATTTTTAACCGATCGACCGAAAAAATAATAATTTAACCAAGTTACTACTTTAATTTACCAATACCTGGGTGACCGAGCTTAGCTCGGCATTTTTAGTAAATCGTGTTTTTTGGAAATCATATTTAAATACGAATTACATATTTATAAAATAAGAATAATATTTTTTTTACCGACAATAATAAATAAAATAATTGAATTTGCTCGTAAACGAAAAAAACCGACTTCAATCACATCGACAAGTAATACAACGTAGGTAGACGAAAAAATAGTTAGTAAATACGCGTTATCAAAGATAACTTAAAAAGTTGTTATCAGGCCTTATAATGAATTAACGCACGATGTGTAACAAAGGCAATGTATAAAATAAAAACAAAAGATAACGATAAATTAAAAATTGATACAAATTACACAATTACAAGATTGAGAGTAATTGCTTCTCAAAAACTGATAGGGGCTCCAACAAATCGTGTTTTTTGGAAATCATATTTAAATACGAATTACATATTTATAAAATGTGAATAGTTTCTTTAACGACAATAATAAAAAAATATAAATAAATATAAAAAAATCAAAAATAAGAAATAATTAAAAAATGGTAATGATAAAATATGAATATTTTTTTTTTCGATTTTACCGTCAGTAATAAAAAATAAGAACTGCCTATTTAATTAAAAAATAATGAGTACAATTAGAAAAAAAGGAAAAAAATACTTGATCATGGACATGGGGATTTGAGCCATGATCTTCTCCGTTGATCCCGCCGGCCGATTTTCCACCGAGCTATTACAACTTTATTAACAGTTGCGAAATTTACACTCCGATATTTTTTTACTCCCTAAAAACAGGGATAAAACGACATTTTCTAAAAATGAATCCTAGCTAGATGGATTTATCTCCTCCAAAACCCCCTATATATTAAATTTTATGAAAATTGTTTGAGCCGTTTCTGAGTTTCAGATTATATATACATATATCAAAATTAAAATCAAAAATAGATTTATTCAAATAGGCTCCAAGAGTACTTTCGTATCGTCATTTTACAAATTAAAACTTTAAAAACAAATTATTATTTTTGTAAAAGTGAAGATACCACCGATTCGGAATGTAGATTCTGCAGAGAAGAATCGGCAAGAAACTCCGCAGTTACTCTTTTGAAAATAATATATAAACTGTGTTATAGTACAAAATTAGAAACATGTTGCATGAAATACAGCGTCACTAAGTCCACACATCTTTATCAACTATGTAATCCTGCACCGAGTAATAAGTTTTATCTATTAATTTTTTTTAATAAAAACTTTAAATTTATTTTGAGACAATTCCAAAATCGTTTGTGGTATTTCATTATACATGTGAATACCATGACCCAGAAAGGAAACGTTTACTTTTTTATATTTATATATATATATACAAGAATTGCTCGTTTAATAGTATAAGATTTTACTGGGTGAAAACTGTAGCTTGTCATGGTGGTCCCATTAAAGACCGAGATCTTAGGAGTAGTTTATGAATTATCCCTGATAATGCGTATATTTGATTTTGCCGACTACCTACAGTTGTATTTGAAGTTGATTTTTTTTGTTTGCTAGCAAACTATTATTTCAGTAAAGTGATTCGATTTAAATAGTAGGATATCCGAACTAGAGACCCAAGACCCATCTGGTTAGTGGATGAAAATTATTTTTTAATTATTTTAATATAGGAAAATAATCGCGATCCTGGCTAGGCTATATTTAATTAAAAATTGAAAAAAACTTTTTTCATTTAAAACTCTCTTTCTCTGGTATAACTCTACTGGGTTGGCAGGTGTAAACAGGTATATTAATATATATTATTCTAGTTACTTTCACTCACATGAGTAATTAATAAATCTTACATCAAAATGAGCGCCGTTTTATTGTGAATCCGATGTCATAGGGTTGACTGCTAAAAGTCTGGTTTGAATGACGGCGAGTATAATATAGCCTGGCTAAGACTTTTCCAGATAATTTTTTCGTGATTTATTTTTAATATATTAACAAGATAATTATTTAATTTTCATCCATCAAGCAGATGGGTAAAGATCATGTCTAGTTCGTATCTTAGATAAAGATCATGTCTAGTTCGTATCTTAGACTAATATGATCGTTTTAAAAAGGAGGCCTTTAAATATCCTAAAGCAAATGCCTCTTTTGTTAGAGAAAACGGAGCTTAATAGCTCAATCCGTTTCGCTGTTTAAACTCTGAATAGGCAAATTTCTCTCGACATATAAAGTTTTAATCGCGATATTTCTCAACAGTTAAAAATAAAAGTCTGCATTAATGGATATATACCTACTTATACTCTACCTACTTATACCCTTACGTAGGGATATTACCTACTTATGTAGATGATCGACACAAACCGTGTGAAACATGTTTTTTTTGGTCTCTGTCTGTTACAATATTGACAGTACATTATGAGGAATATTTATATTATTATATTATTTTAAGTATGTGGACAAAAATATTATCATCATTGGCCTTAATCCGTCTATTGCAGACGACTTAGACAATGTCAGACAGACACTGTGTCGCCTAGGCCACTCTTTAGGAAAACGCAGATTTACCTGAGCTCTGCGCCACACTCTCGACCTCACTGGCTAGGCCCAGAGGAACGACGATTCGATACGTGTGGAGCCAGTTCGGCTGCAGGAGTTTTTCGTATTTTAGAGCTATGCCACGAATGTTTAACGGAGACCCCATTCCGGGTTTCAAATGAAGTTTTCCTTCTCTAGGATCCTGATGATTTTGAGCCAGGTTTATCCCTCGATCGCTTTTACGACCCCCACAGGAAAAAAGCGGGTGGTGCTATTCTACTGGGCCGACACCACACGGCATGGATAAAAAAAAACACAAATAAAAGTAGGGATATGATATTAAAAAATCCTTTAAAGGCTGTACTAAACTAATAGAGTTGCACATGACTGAAATAAAACTTCTTTAGCAATAGGCTGTGTCTTAGATATATGCCTATGAGAGAAAGAGAAAAAATATGTCTGTCCGCACCTTTCTCTCTTGCTCCATTCGCCTCGCCCGATCACACTTTGCGTAGCGTTTTCGTCACGCGTTCACGAGCTTACTTCCAAAATCAAGCGAGTGTAAAGAAGTTTTACTTCAATATATATATTTTTACGGTTTTTCTCGCGGTTAATTAAATAGGTTTTTTATTATTTTATATTCTCGACGTTTCGGATACTTCATAGCAACCACGGTCACGAGAGGACTCAAACGTAATAAACCGCGATAAAATCTGAAAAAGTTGTTTCATTATAATGAGTGAAATTCGCGTAAACATTGGAATTCAAAAATTATATTTCATTTTTGTTAAGCCTTTATGAGATTAAAGTTTTTTTTTTTATCTACAAAACAACATTGGCACGCCTTATGAGGTGATGTGATTCATAAAAGGCTCAAGAGGATTATTGTCTTCCTATAATTGGAATAAGCAATGGATGGGGGCGGAGACCTCGGCCATATCACCAGTTTGCAAATAGCGTAATCAAGGCTTTACTGGTTTTCTCATATTTAATATTACCTATAAAAGTGTCTCAACTTTTTAAGTTAACATAATTTCTCAATGCGCAAAGTTCTCAAAAGATAAAGAAACCGTTTAAACCTTTTTAGGAGACCAAAAAGTTTTTGTACCAAGTATAGAAAGTGCGTAGAAAAATGGTGGCTGGTAGGCAGAGTAATGAAAATATGTGATGACGGTATTATGACGCGTGGCGTAACCAAGGTGACCGGTTTTGGCGGGAAGCGCCCACATTACTTTGGTTTTATACTATTCAGCTTGAAGAGCAAAGCGCTGAAGTACCAAGCATTCGACCGCAGTGCACCGCGACGAACCGAGCGCGATACGTATTTCGACGACAGCGAACGCTGATCGAAAATTTCAAATAATAATCTCAATTAAAATTTGTTAACTTTTGTTTTTGATACTAGTATTAAGTGTACAAAAACTTAGATTAATATTTCATTGACTACGACTCATTGAATAGGGTAAGTATTCATTGATTGAAATAATTAATTATTACAATATAAACACATCAAGCATAATTATTATAATTAAGAACATACCACTTGATATTTTTTGTTTTAATTATTAGGTGTCACACTCAATCTATTGAAAATTGATTGAAATTAATTTTAAAACTTTTGTTTTTAACTTTAGGAAAATTAATGCTTATATATTTTCGAAACTGTAAACATTAACGTATACGTGATAAAATCACGAAGATTATTTATTTTAATCAAAAACTAATAATGATTTTTTTTTTAAATATTGATTTTGATTGTTACTTACTCGTTTTATTATTGAAATATGCGTAATACTGTTACTGATTGGGTTTGTGTTGTTTTGTTTTAGTACACTAACATAAAAAGGAATACAATAGAAGTGTTATGTTAATTGTAATTATCTAATTGTGTTTAAAAATTTGTGCTAAACAATTATAATTATTTTGACTGTTTGTGTATGAAGGCAATATTCCCAAACAACTTCGTGTATTAAACGAAATAAAAATAAAAATGATATCATTTCTTAATCCTACGTTTCTCTACGTATGTATGCAATATAGTATGTACATACATGTGCATATTCCTATAACAGTAACCTTAGATCACGGTAAACTAAGACTCTATGGAGAGTTCTTGTGGTTTCAAAATAAATTCTTCATGGATCATAATAGAGATAGGCAATGACAACGTTTTATGACTATAAGAAATTGCACTGCAATCACGATACGTTAGCATACTTTAGCAAACTACTTGAATGAATAATGATGATTTATGCTGCAATGATCTTCTTTATTAACAACGCTACTGAGGCCACGGTGTTGAACAATATTTGCATACATTTGTAAATTAGCACAGGCATCTATTTATCTTCTTATTAACATAATTTGCATGCAATATATGTATATATGTGTATGACTACAAAAGAAACAGCTTTTACGGATTAGATTATGTCGTATGCTGCGTTTTATCAGCCTTATGCTGCAACTTTTAATATTTAATAGACTAACGTAATATTATATCAATACGAATTTATACAAACAAATATGTAAATGTGACATTATCGTAGTATAAAGTGAGACGTAGTGTGTAAACTTTTTTACTTCCTTGTACGAAGTAAAGGAAGTATTGTAATAGTCAATAAAATATTTGTTTTACTTTAGAAACAGATCTTTTAATATTGCAACCTTAAATCAAGGACTGTTTCAACATCTAGCAAAAGTCATGTAGTTAATTTTTTTGTCTTCATCTGTCTGGTTTACGTCATAGAAGAAACTTATGATCTCAAAAATACGATGTCTTTAATTCGACAGTAAAAATAGACAGAGTCGAATTTATTGTAGAGAATATGGGCTAATTAGGGGTTAATAATTACAGTGCCGGAATTTTCACATGTGGGAGACGATCGTATTAAAGATAAAAAAAAAAACTATTCAAAAATGGTAAGGGTCAGCAACTTCTTGACCTTGATGACAGTTTTTTAACTTCGTATCTTAAGTTTAAATATTTATGTGCGGCTCTATCTTTATTTATTCTTATATTTGGCTCGATCTATATTTGTTTGTGAATTTTTGTTTGATGAATAACATACTATAAATTCTTAGCGGCGGCGCTTATTACCACTTATAACTTTTTGAACTTAAAATGAATTCTGAGTGAAATAACTTTAAATCGAAAGATTATAATAACCCAAAAATATTTAAAATAACAAGCATGACGATGTTAAGTGCTGTTAGTCGACAGTGTGTCAAAGGCATTTATTTAATTGCTACCCACATTGCTAACTACCCATAACAATCTAGTACTGATACATATCACAAACTGTTCATTTATAGACATGGCTCGATTTAACGAAATTGACTTTGGAAGGACGAGGAGTAGACGACACCACTAGCATTTTTTGCAGAGTAGGTTATTAGTAAACCTTTAAAATGTTTTGTGTGTGCTGCTATACACATAATCTTTTTGACAGTCAAATTTATTTGTAGTGTTAAGTGAAGTTGAGTTCAGTGGATCCACACATCATCTCTATTCACTGTGTTATCTTCATTCAGTAAAATAAAAACAATAAATTGTAAAACTACAAACAAAAAATTGATTTTTTGCATTTTTATATTACTAACACTTTTAAATTTTTGACTACCCCGTTGGCGTAGTTTATAGTGACCCTGATTTCTGCTCCGGGGGTTGTGGGTTCCATTCCTACCCCAATTCTGGATGTAATATATGTATTTATTTATATGTACCTATATTATTTATATGTATGTTTATCGAAAAAAAATATGTAACTATACAAGTCGGCTGTTAACTATAACACAAGTATGAAGCAAGAATGCTTACTTTAGGAACAGACGACCGTGTGTGAATGTTGTAAATATTTATTTATATTGTATCGTAAAATCGAAAAAAAGAAAGCTTATTATATTATAGTAAATAATCAAAATTTATTTGTAAACACGCAAGATATTAACTGTAGTCAGGTTAATAAAAAGTTTCACATCACGATAGCTCCTAATTTTGTAACAGTCATTAGCTTAAATGTCGGAAATTTAAATACGTAAAATTAATTAAGTCGACCCGAAATGAAAAAATTATACTTTAACGCTTTTTCGTTAGCATTGCTAAATATACAAGATGAAGACAATAAATTATTATTTGATATTTTAATCGTTATAAATTTTAAGTTTTAACATATATTATATTAGGACTTTTACTTGTAAATTTTAATACATTTATAACGTCGCTATAAAAATAACTTGGCTGTGTACCTAAGCGCAAATGTTCTGAAATGAATAAACGAATGGCCCAAATACGATTTTATTCATTTTTCATGATGACAGTGACTCGCACGAACTGGTACTGAATTAGCTTTTCTTTTTGTATAATATTGACGAATATTCTTTTGTCAACAAAAAAAGTCTGTTAAGATTTAATCTTAAAAAATAAATTTTAATTACTTCCAACGTAACGTCTCATTTAAAACAAAAATACATAGCATAAAATATAGAACAGAAAATTTGTATTTTTCACCTTTATTTATTGGAAACTAGCTTTTACCCGCGGCTTCGCTCGCATGATTTTTTTTAAATAAAAAGTATCCTATTTTACTTTTAATATCTCCAAAAATATGAGTACAAAATTTCATGATTATCGGTTAAGTAGTTTTTGTGTGAAAGCGTAACAAACAAATTTACATTCACATTTATAATATTAAAGTAGGGATAGGGATGAATTGGGTGAAATGATAAGTAAGGGTATTAATTATTAACATATATGTACTAGATCTAAATCAAATCTTTTAATAATTGGTATAAAGTTACAGGTAAGTAGTCACATTTGTATACGAGTATTTTACGGACTAATGAAATTACATACAGCACATTAAGTTGCGTAACTACCTTTTCCTTGTTCCTTTGTTTATTTTTTTAAATTTTCATTTGTACTAATTTTTTCAAAAACATCTCATATTTATGAGTAGATAGGTAGGTACTGTAAATCGTTTCCGTCATATAGACTGTGGGCGACATACGAAGGCGATCATACAACGTGTGGGTAGCTATAACCGGTTTGCCACTTGTCATAAAAGGATAGAAATTGATTATTATTTGTTCTGAGTAAATTTTTTCTATGATATTAAACCGATCATTCTGATTCTAGTCCACCATGCTTACAAATTAATAAAATTTATTTATTTGATAAACCTACACAACCCAAAATATATTATAAATAATTAACACGATAATTGTAACCATTTCCTTCAATTTCCTCCAATTTTAAACTTTCTCATACTAGTCATTCAGAGTTAGGAACATATTTTTCGAGTATAGAAATAATTACACGTTTTTGACCATTTAGTATCGACAAAATATATTGACCTTTACAGAGCTGAATTGTAGACCGTAGTCTTCCGGCTTTTAATAATAGAAACATATTTTTTATAGCATGATGAGTCAGAATATAATAATGAAAATACAAATATTAATATTTGGGATTATATTTCCACCTTTAGTAATACATAATAAAAATCCTGTTGCAAAAATAGTCTGTTAGATTTGTCAAGAATCGTTATAATTTAAGATGTTGTTGCGTTATTTAACTAAGACCGAGGTCGCATGCGAACATGCGATACGACTTAGATATTGCAAAGAACTGTGTCTATATTTGGTCATCTCTACATTCTATGATGCCATTTATGGTAGAGAACTTTTATCGTTGGTTATTTCATCAGTGCTTATTGCTAAATAGAGCTAGTGAAAGGCTTTATAAGGATTACAGGAAAAGAAGACATTAATATATACTTTTTCAATTCTAAATACCTACTTTTTAAATTAGTTTTAATATACTTATAAAATTGATGCTCTCAACAACCAAGATACTGTTTTCCATTTTGTATCGTGCATATTTTATAAATAGTTAGTGTGTATCGTTTATGTTTTAAATATAGTTTTTAATTTAATTTTGACAAATAACAATGTATATAGGTATAATGTCAAATACCATTGTCATTTGTCATTTTTACTTTAACGGTTTTCTATTAAATTTACAAATATATTTAAGTGATATATATTTTTTATATCGTGTGAATAGATCATTAGTTCGCTGTAGAAATCTTGGTTCGCAAATATGCACGCATCAAAATCTATGAAATCCACAACGAGTACCGCTCGATCGGTAAAACATAAATAGCGACACTCTCATTTATTTTTCACAATACCTTATCAATTCTGCTTTAGCCAATATAAATTATATTTCAGGTATTAAAACATAACATTCGTCGAAGAACCGGAGTCGGATTAACACGTACTGAGTCTTCGGTGATAAAAATATCCTCTTCTTGTGATACATCGATGGGCGTCCGCCAGAATCCTTGGACGCCGACTAAAAGACGTGGTCCCATCGCTGCAGAAGCTGCCAGCCCCGGGCCAGCGGTTGTGTCATTGCCTTCTTTAATCGGTTAGTGCACAAATAACATCAATTATTATACCTAAATATTATAGAGTATCTTTTGGATTAATATTAAACATCGGTTATCTGAGGTTAAATTCTCGGGTTTTCGCCAATAAACAAAATGGGATAAGAAACTTTTTTTAAAGTTTTCTGTTATTCAAGCTGCCATAAAGCTTTCTTCGAAAGCGCTGCCTAATTGATGGATGAACAGTATTAATTTTTTCAAGTTATATGCGTTAGATAGCTTAAACATTTATATGATAATTTAAACGAAGGTATACCTAAGTAAATATTGCAAAATATACACTAGTAATTGCGAAAAATTAAATCCAAGCTCGAGTCTAACGCCAATGACAAGATTAGCTTGATATGTCCACCTCTGCGAAGCCAGGGCGGGTCGATAATATAAATAAAGGGAGGGGGTTAGTCCGATACTATAACTACATATATTCAAAAGACTGATTCGATACACGTAATTTAAATGGTAATAAAGAATAATAAATACTAAGGTAAAAAAAAAATTAGCAACCATATATTTTATTATATTTTTAACAAAATAAGCGTGTAATTTACGAACGATGACTTAAGGAAGGCTTTGATGCTGTCATAAAATTTACTATACTAGACAAGTTGTATGTCGCGTTGCCTTGTTTTAAACCTACTTATACACCTATTTTCTTTTAAAATAAAACGTATTTACAGAAACATTACAATTATATTTTTATCTAAATTTCGCTTCATTGTTTAATTCATTCGTGGTAAACAGGTTATTTCGGCATAAATACATTCGGGTTCTAATGTAAACAATTACGTAATAACCCAGATAGGTATATGCTTCAGTTTACAATACAACACGACTTCTGTTTTATAAAATAAATATTATTTACATATTTATGACACAAATAGTGAATAATTATGACAAGTAATTTAGGACTTTTACCGTTACAAAGTAATTTCGTAGTTATTTGATATTTAGTTTATTTGGTTGTACATACAAAACTCGTCATGGTTGCTGATTTCTTTTGTGCACAGTATGTGCCCATCAGTTTCGCCAGTATGGCTACTGCAATATTGTTCTGAGAGTGTGCTGACATCACCCGGAGCTTGTGCGAGATTATCGCGTGCTCCGCAAACATCGGCCTTGCTCGTGTTCATACACAACGTGACATCATTCAGTTAATGCTCACCAATAACGCTATACATACCACACAAGAACGAGTTTTTATTTAACATTAAAATCAATGTTTCGTGTTTCTGATGTTCGAATTGTTTAGGTCATCGCTTAAGTGGTAAAGTGATTCTTTAAAAATAGATGATAGTTCATGACGGTTTTTTATTTATACGGGTTAATTGACTCATTAATATAGGTATAAATTAATGTTTATTTAGTTAATATCAATACCTAACGATAGTGGGCGAACTTGACCGTGATTAAGGTGAGTCTTGTTTTTAATAAATATAAAATTATCAAAATAGAAAATAGTTCGTCTCTTCGTTAAATATTCGTATTTAGCTTACAACAAATCGTTTAAATTAAATAATTTAGTTGATTACAATAAATATATATCTTAAAAAATAACTTCCTTTTTTGACGAAAAACGTTTTTCTTCTAATATTTTTTACGATATCCTTGAATCGATATTATCGTTATGCATTTTTGTTAACCGACTTCCAAAAAGGAGGAGGTTCTCAATTCGACTGTATTTTTTTTATGTATGTTACATCAGAACTTTTGACTGGGTGGAGCGATTTCGACAAATTTTCTTTTAATCGAAAGGTGGTGTGTGCCAATTGGTCCCATTTAAATTAATTTGAGATCTAACAACTACTTTTCGAGTTATATCTAATAATGCGTTTTTACTTGACGCTTTTTTCGTCGACCTACGTTGTCTTATACCGCATAACTTTCTACTGGATATACCGATTTTGATAATTCTTTTTTTGTTGGAAAGGAGATATCCCAAGTTTAGTACCATGATAAGGAAACCAGAATCTGATGATGGGATCCTAGAGAAATCAAGGGAAACTTTTGAAAATCCGCAATAACTTTTTACTGGGTGTATCGATTTTGATAATTCTTTTTTTGTTGGAAAGAAGATATCTCTAGTTTAGTACCATGATAAGGAAACCAGGATCTGATGATGGGATCCTAGAGAAATCGAGGGAACTTCTTGAAAATCCGCAATAACTTTTTACTGGGTGTACCGATTTTAATAATTTTTAATTTAATCGAAAGCTGATGTTTGTCATGTAGTCACATATAAATTTTATTGAGATCTGATAACTACTTTTTGAGTAATCTTTGATAACGCGCATTTACTTGACTATTTTTTCGTCGATCTACGTTATATTACTCGTCGATGTAATTGAAGTCGTTTTTTTTTTCGTTTGCGAGCAAACACAATTATTAAATAGCGTTTAGCGGCAAAACAACGTTTTCCGAGTCAGGTAGTATCATATAAAAATCGCCCGTTCCAGTGGGATTTATATTCATAAAAGTAACAAATTTTAAATACAAATTTCAATTTGGTATTAAACAAAACATGTTTTTAATAAAAATGACGACGATGTTTCCATTAATTTGATATTTGTCTCTATCTAAATATTCAAAAGGTATTATTTTTCGTAGGTAAACCTCCGCCGGAATCTCGCAAGGCCCGCGCCCCAGCCTTTACATTCGGCCAAAAATTAGAATCTTCTGGCAAGGAAAAAGCCGGTCCTGGTCCTGCTTCTTATAACACGGAAGGCATGACAGCGAAAGGTTGGTTGCTAGTTGCTACTACTATACCATACTTTATTAAAACACATCTTAAACTGTAAATAATATTAGAGAGGCGAAGGGCTATATACAAAAACGAAAACAAAATGATGAAGTACGGTATTGTATATAATTCATATGGACGTGTTGTTAAAAGTTAACTTTTAGGAAGCGCATTTATTACATAACAATATTAATTACACATAATACTAAGGCTTCACTTCAGCCTATGGCAGTCCACTTCTGGACATAGGTCTCCCCAAGTTCGCTCCAGACATCCCGGTTTTCCGCAATCCTCATCCAGCCTACACCGGCAATCTTACGTAGATCGTCGGTCCAACGGGCCGGAGAACGTCCCACACTGCGTTTGCCAAGACGCGGTCTCCACTCCAGGACCCGTCTACTCCAACAGCCATCGGTCCTGCGACACAGATGATCAGCCCACTGCCACTTCAACTTGCTAATTCTGTGGGCTGTGTTGGTTACTTTCGTTCTCTCGCGAATAGTCCCCAAGCATAGCCCGTTCCATTGTACGTTGAGCGACTTTAAATTTGTGGACCAGTCCCTTCGTCAGTGTCCACGTCTCGGCTCCGTATGTTAATACAGGCAATACTAATATAAGTCAATAATATGAATTTACCTTTGGTACATATTTGTCATTTATGTTTAGAGCATTGATTACTAAAGTGGCCCAGTTGGACCCCCCCCCCCCCCCAGGTGTCCACGGGAGACTCGACAGGGATTTACGTTGGCTAGCAGTAGTACAAGAAAATTTATCTCGTTGGGCACGGTGGGCATACCCACAACCTTCAGCCGAAACATATTTTTTTCTGACTCGATTAATTTATTAAATTATGCAATTACTGACCTAAAAAAAGGTCAGCTGAAATATTTCATTCTTTTTCATTTCTGTTTTTCGCTTTACAAGTCTCGATACTGTGTCGAAACTTGTTTAGCAAACTCAGACGCAACGCAAATTCCCATAGTTAGATTTAATCTTCACATTTTTTGTCGTGTTTTTCGAATATGGCAAAAATGTAGCTGCAGGGCGTCCACTGGAAGCAGCAAAATTTGAAAGTTTGGAAACCAGTGGTTTAGAGGAAAAGATTATTGTATGATTTACATTTCGTGTAAAAAAACAGTAGCAGTTTATTTTATGTATCACATAAATATGTCGGCATTAGCGCTGTCTTACGCAATTAGAAAGGAATTATTAAACAACAGATGCAACGATCGCGCCACCTAGCACATCGTTCGATAGTCACCTACCCTCATTTATTATATTACTCGAATTGTTCTGACATGTATAAAACGAACGGTGTCACCTCGGCTAAGGCAGTCTTGGCTCTGGCTTGGCACGATACATTTGTTGTATCCTGCTAGTAGCTTAACCTAGACTCATTCGATAATTAATTTGTGCATACGAATTAATTGTTACATATTATGGCGGATAACTCGAGCAATGAAGGTGAGCGTTGATGCGCATCTCAAAGGAGATCTCCTTAAACCTACACCTGGGTCGCAAGTCCTAGGCACTGCTCTAAGTTACTCCCTATGCCACACGATAGATTGGATCGGATCGTATTACAATTTTGTTATAATCATTTTAAGTACTACCTACATAGTATTGTAAAGAGTGCGAGTATAACCTACGCCCGCGCCCTGCAAATATAGATAAGGAGCCTTCCAATTCAGTCGAAAGACTACAAATATATAGTATGAGCGGTCGAGATATTGATAAGATATAAATGTTAAAAATCTTAGTCCTTGTTTTAGGTTACTTGTATGATACATTTGCTTAAAATTAAATAAATCTATTAACAATCGAAGATACTCTATCATAATGGGAGTCAATTACTTGACTACAATTGGTCGTTTGTATTGGCAATCAATCTTCATTTGCTCTAATAGTTCCACCCACGAAGATACAAATTGCTAGAATACAACTTATATTGACTTCTGTTAGCTTATTAAGTAATCAAATTAAATGTACTTTATGATCGTTATATATTAAGTAGTTGTTCTTCCAAACACCCACAAGAATAGCATCATACCGGCTACAAAATACGTAATAACTGTTCGTTCAAAATTTCTAAAAATGAAAAATAAAAAATATTACCTAGAACCAATTATTTAAAGGAAGCTTAACATTATAGAAAAAAAAAAACAGTTCCTATATATATTTAAAACTTTTATAATATTAAAACATGACGGCCGAACTTTTGATGTGTTAAAGTTTAAAACATGTATCAACGCAAAACTCTTTACATCTTCTATCTTATATAAATAAAAATGAATGTTTAGCAACATAACTCGAGAACGGCTTGACCAATTCGGCTTTATTTTTTGTATGTTCCTTAAGGCCCACGGAAGGTTTTAATAAAAAAAAAAATTATACAAAAAAAAAAACGATTAAGTTTTGACAGAACGAAGTCGGTCCGGGCAACTAGTATTAAATAGTTATTTTTTCATTAGTCATATTTCATATACATACATCGTTTACAGTTTGTTATTTGAATAAAGAAGGAATAATTCATGAACGGAAAATATTGTGAATTGTACCTAAATTGTTGACGACAGTTTAATTCCAATATGTAACTTAAAGTAGGTCAAGACTTCATGACTGCAGTATAATTTACATAAACGATGTCGTCTGCATCGCTTACGTTTTGTTTCTTTTCTGGGGGTGTTTGGAACTAGTCAAATTCTAGTTATAACAATAATTGCTGCGGTATTATGATTCAGTGACCTTAACACGAACGAACTTGTAAATTGTAAATAATATGAAATAATACCTAGTAATAATTTCACCAAATTGACGATTTTTATTCACTAAAGACCTACCCGAGATTGTAATTTTCTACCGGTTTCAGACAAAGAGTTTCTATAATATTTAATTATTTACTGTATATTTTACATTTTTCACGCAAAAAAGGCGCATCAAGACGTCGAGTTGCGGAAAATAGCCCGTGTACAACAACAACATTTTACATTCCTTCCATATATAATACATATATAAATCGTTAGGCTATTGACTTATTACGAAATCTTAAAAACCGCTAGACACATAAAGATGAAATTTTTTGGCAGAGAGGTAGTTTATACTCGTAGTTAGAAGACGTTCGTTAAGAATGGTTTTTTCGATAGGTCCTGATTAAAGAGGTCTAAGGGCTCTTACAAGTTTGTATGAAAGTCCCATATTTTTTTTCTACAACCTTGAAATTTGGATGATAATTTATAAACGTCTACTGAGGACTCGACTAGCCCGTTGGCGCAGTTTATAGTGGACCTGCTTTCTGTGCCGCAGGTTGCGGGTTCGATTCCCGCCTGAGTCTGGGTGTAATATTTGTATTGATATATTTATATATGTATTGTATTATTTCTATGTATATTGATAAAAAAAATTAGTCATAACAGTCGGCTGTTACCTGTACCACAAGCATTAAGTTGCTTACCATAGGAACAGACGACCGTGTGTGTACATTATAAGATATTTATTTATTTATGACAAAAAAATAATAATTTTACAACAGGGTCATATTAAGAAGATCTAAGAACTCTCGAAATATTTCATAAAGTTCCTAATTTTTTGTACTACAAACTTGAAATTGTACACAGAGTTAGTTTATATTTAGTAGACGTCCTTTACGAACGAATTTTGCGACAGAACAGGATTAAGGTGATCTTAGGGCTCGTGCAAGTTTTTATGAAAGTCCTTCACTTTATGTGCTACAATATTTTAAATTTGGCAGAGAGACTGTTAATACTATCTACTAACCAGTAGAACCTACTACCACTAATTAAAATGAGTGGAAAGTTTCAGTTCTTGTGAAAATTCTAACCTTAAATGGGAGAATGGTGATAGAGGCTGAAAGTTGTATGGAAATCCGTTATTTCTAGAGTTAGAATCTTTAAACTTTTTATGTAGACATTTGATCAGCATTTTTCAAATTCAGGGAAATCACTCACATTAAAATCACTGATGTTTCATTTCCGCATATATAATATAATTTAACCGAGTAGAAATTTTTTCGTCTTCCTTAGAAGGACCTGACCAGATTGGTCAGGACCTGATCAGGAAATCTGATCTCATCCTGATCAGCCGGTTCGGTCCGGTCCTTTTAAAAAACACGACTGTATATTCTTGAAAAAATTGTTTAACAAAAAAAAGCCAATTGATATTATAAATATGTTACTTAACATAATTATTAAACTAACTGAGGTAGGGCACAGCAGGAATTTCCTGCTCAAAATATGGAGCCGCCCGACTGGGGTAGTACCTCGACCTTACAGAAGATCATAGCTAAATAATACTGTTTTCAAGCAATATTGTGTTCCTGTTGGTGAGTAAGGTGACCAGAGCTCCTGGGGGGATTGGGGATTGGGTCGGCAACGCGCTTGCGATGCTTCAGGTGTTGCAGGCGTCTATAAACTACGGTAATGGCTTACCATCAGGTGTTGCGCTTGTTTGTCGACCTAGTTGTATAAAAAAAATGTTATTTATTTACGTTTATTTTTTCCAATGTATTATTTATTTATGTTTTTAATTTAAATATTAATTATTTTTATGTTATTAATTATTATTATTAATCAAATTTTATTTATTAACTTCTAATAATTAACTTATAATTAACTATTTCCTATTACTTACGACTGCTCCACTGTGTAGAAATGGATTCCCTGCTAGACCGTCCTGATAACTGTGTATATACATACTAAGTGCACTTAAAAACATTAATAGCGCGATTCAGGCTCAGTTCGCGTAATTTCTTTCAGGCTATCCTGACCTGGACCGGACCGGGTCCTGATCCAGTATGCCTTACCATAATTGATTATATTTGATATCAGGCTATCCTGATTTGGACCGGACCGGGTCCTGATCCAGTATGCCTTACCATACTTGATTATATTTTACATCAGGCTGTCCTTGTCTGGACATGCCTCATTCTATTCTGATCCGGTCCAGATACATGATCTGGTTGAGCCTGACCTTTTTTCTAGACGGGTATTGTCAGACCCGGTTAGGTATTGGTTAAAAATAAATAAATAATCAAATGTAATACATAATGTTTTTAGTCTTAATGTAATCAGAAGTAGAAATTTTTGAAGCATGAAATTTTATTTTTTCACGCTTTTTATGTCTTCACCTGTATGTTTGTTTGTATGTTTGTAACCGACTCCTTTGGACTTCATTTTGACCCACTTAAACATTCAGATTTAATTTAAACTTAGTAGTAACTTATCTGGGACCAATGACAAAACACTAATTTGATAAGATTATTATTTATTTTTAGTTTGGTTTATTAATAAAAGTATGTTTTTTTAACTATTATTTACTAGGAATTTGATTAGATATAACATAAGTATCCCAGCGTTTAAATAGGATATTAGTTCGTATTACTGAAATAACCTAAAAATTGCTTGAGAAACCTAAGGAAAGACTGTTTTTTATACGGTTGTTTCTTTAAGCGTGATGGAAAGTGAGCTTTGCGAGCAGTCTGGTAGGCGTTAGACCACGACGAAATGTGATACAAAGAGTTCATAAAATTGTTGTAATATGATGATTATACTCTATTTTAGGCCCTCTATGTAAATATTATAAATTTCTGCGCGAGGTAAGCCGCCGGCGACTGCTAGTTATGTATAATCTCAAGAAAAACAACTTATTACGAAAAAAAATGAATTCTTAATTATAACTAAAATTCAACTAAATGCCATACAATTGTTGACCTAATAATAAAACGACCTTTAACTTAAATGTATATATAGATGTACATATATATACATTTAAAATGTGGTCTTGGCATTGATTGTTTGCAATATTCTCTGAATGCATTTGTTTGATGTCGCCAAATAAGTCCGTATAAACGAAGGTAATCGAGGCAGTGACTCAACGATCGTGGGTGCCAGGGGACCATGAATGTGTTCGTTTGATCTGGTTCGTTCGCTTGCTGCTCAGTTTTATATTCACACCGTCTAGCATCACTGTTGCTACGGGATTTTCTTTCTTGTTTAACTTTTTTTTTGTATATAAAATATGGTGCATATTATTTTTTGTGTTTTGAATCAAATTATACTGAAGTGTTAAGGTAGGAGGTTTTTATATAGTTACTAAATTGTTTTGTTTGTAATTGTATTGTTTGTAAGTGTTTAACTGAGCGAATTTAGGAAACAGAAACAGATGTTGTAATTTACAATACGTGTGTCATATAATAGAAGTAATTTATTAGTTCAAGTTTATGTAGGCGTTATCTTGAAAAACTTATCACGTAGCTAAAAAAAAGTAACTTAGATATGTATCTAGTCTAGTATATATATATATATATATATATATATATTTAAATATATATATTGCTTTGTATATTGTCGAAATTATATTTTTTATAAACGTTATCGTATAACGTATATATCTTAATATTACTAAGTTACTTACGTTTTACTTTCTTTTTAACTAGCAAAATTGTAACGACGAATTGAGGTACCACTTATTATTTTCCAGCTTATTATTAAAATTCTCAAAGAAACAAAATAGGTTTTTATTGACTTTATTTCTTGTTATGATCGGTACAAGTATTAGCGTAATAAATTTAAGGATTAATGAAATGAGCAGTAGAGTTTTAAGCACTATATACTTACCCTATACAGATTGAATGAACTATAACGTAAAGTTTTGGAAGTAGGTACTTTTAGTAAGCTTTTTAATGTGTGTTGTGAGGTATCATAATTTTTTACTGGGTACCGCTTTTATATTTGAAAGCTGGTACTTATCATGTGGTTTCAATAAATTTAAGCGAGATCTGACGAGTAGTTTTTGAGTAATCTTTAAAAATGCTTATTTAATTCACATTTAGTTTGTTGAAAGAATAAAAAAAAAAGTTGGGTTGGAAGAGCATGGTAGTATTTATTTTTGTTTTGACGTAGGTCTTTTTAGGAAATTATTTTACTATGAATAACAAATCTCATTTTAAATAAAATTATGTAAATGTGTGGATTAAACCATAAAAACTTTTATGGTATAAACCATAATACTTGTGTTGAGATTTTCTCCGATTTTAAAAGAAAGGATATAGATCCTTTTATTATTTTTGGTTATAATTATGGATATAATTTATAATGTTCTGTTATATTGCACAAAAATGTACTGATTTTATAACGTATATATTTACTCATACTTTAAAAGGTATAGATTTTAAAACGTATTATCAAAACAGTGTAAAAGTAAATTTAAGTGAACTCTAAGTGTTCGTGTATGATTTGTTTTAACATTTTGGGCTTCTATGTCTGTATAAAGCATTATGGCGAACGCTACCCACAACAAAATATAAGTAGTGTTAAGGAATGGTAGAGTCTTTCAAAGTCTTAATATTATCTTGCTCAATAAACTTGTGTTCTAATGCAAAAAATAAAATAAGGTTTAAGTAACACAATCTGAAATAACCGTCTTTAAAAAGAAAATTCTTTAGCTTTATAGTATTCATCTAAATCAAAACATGGTCCTAAAAGCCCATAAAATATGTTGTAACGGACATAGCCATAGTAACAAAATTGAGGTCGCGACAGGCCGTGCTGTTGGTCCAGCGGCGTCATTACACGGACGGTGGCCGCCACCTCGCGTTACTCCCACTCCGGCTCCTTGTGACTATGAAGCGAGTAAAGCAGCTCGAGCGGTGTTAGATCATGCCCCAGCTTTCTCTATAGGCCTTCGTGTGAGCTTACCTCAACCAGGAAGTCAGACACCAGGTGGAATAAACCAATTCAAGCACTTTTGATTTCGTGCTTTAGCTTTATTTTGTTTTGTTATATAAGCTTCAGTTGTTTATTGTCATATATGTTTTAGAATTAATTTTGACGATCGTTATCTTTTGCTATTTAGGGTTGGTTTTATTTTTTAGATTTTAGTTAAAGATTATGTTTTGTTCCATTTCATTGAATGTCATCACCGTTGCTTAGATTTTTTTTATTTATTACGCCATTTGTCAACCTACATATATACATACCTTACATCACAGTTGTATGCTATTACATAATTCGTTCAACTGTAGTATAATCTAAAGTTAATCTTGTTTTTTTTTTCATAAGATGTATCTTGTTTCTTGTATTGTCAGCCATTATTGTTAAATGTAATAGGTATATTTTTATTGATATTACTGCTGATGCTATCATAGCATGAAAATACCTTGTAGTCCTTCATATATTTTCCCTTTTGAAAAAAAAGAGGTTTTAAGCTATTAAAATATTTTCAGCGCCGAATGTTTATTCAATGCCACCGGTTCTTGGTGAGGCACGAGAGGGTAGCAAACGAGCAGCACCAGCTTTTAGTATCACTGGTCGAGGGAAAGCGACAGAATCGAAGATACCCATGCCTGGTCCCGGCACCTATACCACAGATAAAGCAGCATCTGTGATCACAAAGCGACCACCAGCCTACACCATGGCTCCGAGAAGAGAACTAAAACATCCGTCATCATCCGTCCCCGGTCCAGGAGTTTATTGCCCTGAAAAAGTAAGGTTTATTTTACAATTATTCTTATTATTTTATATTTATTAATTTGTCGCAGCGGTCACAGCACTGACTTATACACTGGTGGTCGCGGGTTCAATCCCCGCTGACGACAGATATTTGTATTGGCCATATAAATGTTTGTCGTGGTCTGGGCGTTTGTGCTTGTGTATTGTATGTGTTTCCGGACCCCTGACAGAGGATAAATCCTTCTGGCGGCCGTAGAGAGTGAAACTTTTATTATGTTTATATTATTTTATATTTAATAATTAATAAATTTGTCACCTTAAGTGTCATTAAATAAAAATACTGAAAATAATAACAGTAAGATATACGTAGCCTATATGTTTTAGGTCGTGCCTGTGTTTGTAATATAACCATGTTTTTTCATATTTTCTTTTAACAAATAATTTACTTGTTTTTATTACGAGTAAGTAAATTAAAATAACATACATTTGTTTTAAATTCATACAACTTTAAAATGACTATATATGAAAAAGAATACTATTAAGATATTAACTAAAAAAAAATATTTAACATTTATACCATTTATTTTTATTTTAGATTAATATTTAAATCCTTATAACAAAAATCTATCATCAGAGTACGAGTAAATATGATACAGATAAGACGCTTTATTAAAACGTAGTAAAATTAAAACAAATTTTGACTTTACATTATATTTGCATACCTATTCATTTTTTTACTCGAGAGTAAATCATATGAAATGATAGCCACACATTTTTGCTATCGTAGCTAATCAAATTTTTAACAAAACTAACATCAAGGGAGGGTATGTAACTGCATATTATCGTATATATAGGTATGCGTGAATCTACCTTGGGCGCCTGCACATACCTTTGGAATACGTCATTCACCATTCATCGGCCAGTCAGTTCCTTATCCAGCGCCAGAAGAAATTACTGCTATCTAAAACGCCTGTCTGTATCTAATTCTTTAACAATTATTCTCGCCAGCTTTTTATTTAACACTAGTTTGCTTATAGTTAAGCGTTATAAAATCTATAATAATAATATTGGCTTCATAGTTGTAGGAAACCCATAGTTATACATTTATAACGTAACTTATTTGGAATTAAACGTAATTGGACCAAATTACTAGCTAAGCTATGCTTGTACTACGCCTGCCACTGCTTATATAATAAATAATTTAAATTGAATACTTTCATACTTTTAAGTGTCACCCTCATTATCATTTGTTCATTATAATAGATAAAAAGTGGTAACAGTATTAGTATTTTTTTTTCAATACTTTGTAATTTTTTATTTTTAGCGTTTCTTCGTGTTGATGGTAAATTTTGAGTAGCTGGTACTTTACTACATATAGTTGAAGTTTTAATGCTTTAAATTACAATTGCTTATAATATACTCGTATAACAGAAGTTAAGAAGATATTTTTAATTATGTGATTTTATTGACCGAATTATTCTGTTTTCCAGGCTGATGCTATCTTGCGCGTAAAATCTCCAAAATATAGTTTATCTACAAAAAGTAAAATAGAAAAAATTGAGCAAGTTCCTGCTCCAAATGCATATAATCCGCTAAAGGCAGATAGACTGCTGAGAGAAAAATCACCTGCATATTCGTTTAGAACTAAGTCAGAAATTATAAAAGTACACAACGCACCAGCACCCAATGTATATTCTCCTGAAAAATCTCTTCATGCTCTTAAAAACGGACCAAAATATACACTCGCTGGAAAAGGTACTGCCGAGAAACACGAAGTGACGCCAGCTCCTAACTCCTATAATCCCCAAAAAGCTGATAAACTATTACACGAGAGTTCACCTGCATTTACACTTAAATCAAAAGACGTACATGTAAAATTTGAGGAGACACCAGCACCAAATATATATTCTCCAGAGAAGTCATTACATATGTTAAATGTTGGACCGAAGTTCACTATTTCAGGTAAAGGTCCACAAGCTAAGAAGGAAGAAACACCAGCTCCTAATAGCTATAACCCAGAAAAAGCTGATAAAATTTTACATGAAAGTACACCAGCTTATTCATTTAGAATAAAAGAAGAGCATATTTTGCGTAGTGTATCTCCAGCTCCAAATGTTTACCATCCTGAGAAATCGATTCATTTATTGGATAGCGCACCTAAGTTTACGATTAGTGGAAAAGGACCTTCAGAAAAGGTTGTGGATACTCCCGGTCCAAATGTTTATTGCCCAGATAAAGCAGACAAATTGTTACACGAATCGTCACCGTCATATTCATTTAGAATAAAAAATCAGGTTCTCAAAACCGATTACGTGCCAGCACCAAATGTATATTCACCAGAGAAGTCTATTCATATGTTAGATAGTGCTCCAAAGTTTACAATAGCAGGAAAAGGAGCACCACAGAAATTTGAGGATTCACCTGCACCAAATGCTTACTCTCTCGATAAATCTGATAAAATTCTTCATGAGTCTTCACCATCTTATACATTTAGACCTAAAGTAGTTGCAGAAAAACCTTCTGATACACCAGCGCCGAACGCTTATGATCCCAAATTGCAAGACGGAACTCCGAAATTTAGTTTATACGGGAAAAATCCAGATATAAAATCTATTGATACCCCTGCACCCAATGCCTACGACCCACGCTTATTAGATAGTGCTCCTAAATATACTTTATCCGGTAAACCCAGCGAAGCCAAACCTTCTGACGTTCCTGCCCCTAATGCTTATGATCCTCATTTACCAGACAACACTTTGAAATTCTCATTGAGCGGAAAAGGAAAAGAAGGAAAAATTCCAGATACTCCTGGCCCTTCAAATTATGACCCTCACTTACCTAGTAATGCACCAAAATATACTTTATCGGGTAAAGGACACGATGAAAAAATTCCAGATGTTCCTGCACCAAATGCTTATGATCCTAACTTACCTGACGGATCTCCCAAATATAGCATGGCTGGTAAAGGACATTCCCCAAAACCAGTAGATACTCCTGGACCAACCGACTATGATCCCCTTTTACCTCATAGTAGTCCTAAATTTACAATTAGCGGAAAAGGTCCTGAACCGAAGGTACAGGATATTCCTGCTCCAAATACTTATGATCCTCGTTTATTTGATAACACTCCAAAGTTTACTATAACAGGTAAAGGTAACGCCGGAAAAATATCGGACACTCCTGCGCCTAATGCTTATGAACCCGGTAAATATGTATTTGATGGAGTGCCAAAATATAGTTTTGGTGTAAAAGGACCTTCAGAGAAACCCTCAAATAATCCTGCCCCTAACGCTTACAACCCATCGGACAGAATGCTTCACGAAATTTCACCCGCGTATACATTCCGTCCTAAAATTGAAAATGGTAAAATACCAGTCACACCGGCGCCTAACGCATACAACCCAGAAAAAGCGGATAAAGTAATTTTAGAAAAAACTCCTGCTTATACTTTATCGCCGAAAGGGAAAGATGCGAAAGTAAATGACACACCCGCCCCTAATGTGTACAACCCTGAAAAAGCTGATAAGATATTGTTAGATAACGCTCCTCGATATTCATTTAGAATAAAGACCAACCCCTTCAAACCTGATAACGTACCAGCCCCGAACAATTACAATCCAGATAAAGCCGATAAAGTATTGCTTCCAAGTGCACCTCAATATAGTTTTAGGATCAAGTCTGATGTCGTAAAACATGTGGATAGTCCAGGTAAATTAAATTATAATGTTTCGTTAATTCGAATTTTAACGTTCGTATCTGGTTTTTTAATATCATATATTTTTTTTTAATTTTGCAGCTCCAAATAGTTATACAATTCCGAACCTTAACAAAACCCCACTGTACACAATTTCGGGAAGACATAAGGAGCCGATCGACGAACGTTTAAAAGTCCCAGCTCCGGGTACTTACAACCCAGAAAAAGGATATAAGTTTGTTTTAACCTACTCACCTCAATACACATTTGGTGTCAAAATACATACAGACAAATATGCCGATACACCAGGTATTAAATCTATTAATAGTCGTTTAGTTAGTTGTTAAGTCGCTAAGATATGATGATACATATATATAAAAATTAATATACTTCAATAGAACATGAATGAAATAGAAAATGTTTAAAATTATTTTCTTATACTAGCTGTGCTCGCGACTTCGTCCGCGTGGAATTTAACAAAAAAGTTATTGTTCAGTTCGCAGAGTTATAAAATAAATAAATTTCTAAAATAAAAGTAGCTTAAGTTACTCCTTACTATACCAGCTATCCACCAGTGAAAGTCCCGTCGGAATCGGTCCAGCTGTTTCAGAGATTAGCCGGAACAAACAGACAGACAGAGAGACAGACAGAAACAAAAATTGTAAAAAACGTTATTTTGGGACATGTGCCATCCATATATATTTAGTAAAAAGCGGTTTTCTTTGATACTACAAACAGACACTACAATTTTATTTATTTGCATAGATAGTGTTAAATTTCAATTGTATAGTCAATATCATAACAATCTATTACTCACTAAGAGAAATTTAGAGTACATTTTAAATATGGACTATAATAGTCGTTGCTTACATTTTTTTTTTTTTTTATATTTTGATTTAAAACTAACGTCTATTTCATTAAAATTTCAGCTCCGAATAGTTATCGTATACCATCAGTTCTGGATGCTCCCGTGTACACGATATCAGGTCGTCACAAGTTGCCGGTAGACGATAGAGTAAAGGTTCCCGCTCCAGGCACTTATTCACCTGAAAAGGTATAGAAAGTTATTGAAACGTAAAAAATCACTACTAATAGATAGTATTATATGTATACACACATTTTCAAGAAAGGGCAAAAATTTCTGAAACAAAATTTTAAGCTCGCATATAATTGAATGTGGTTCATATGTTGTGTGCCATTTTTCGATGAATTGTTTGTGACAAATTCAGTATCAAGGTTAATGTAATTGTTTCTAATAAGCTCAGTCAATAATTCTCTCTCTCTCTTATCTCATCTTATGTAAAATTTCAGTTTGCATTATTTAATACTTGAAAGACAAAGAAAAATTAAGCTGATATTTCTGTCTTTTTCTTTCAATAATAAGATACAATTTTTTTTTTAATATTTGTTTCAAGTAATCACTTCAGCCTATCGTAGTCCACTACTGGACATAGGCCTTCATAAGTTCGCGCCAAAATTGGCGTGAACTCATGTGTGTTGCCCATAGTCACCACGTTGGGCAGGTGGGTTGGTGACCGCAGGGCTGGCTTTGTCGCACCGAAGACACTGCTTCTCGTCTTCGACCCATGTATTTCAAAGCCGGTCGGCGTTTTAAGATGGTAGTGGAACTGTGCTATCCCTTAGTCGCCTCTTATGACACCCACGGGAAGAGAGGGAGTGACTATATTCCTTATTGCCGTAACCACAAAGCAGAGTTTCAAGTAATGCAACAGCTAAAAACTATCGCTCCGGAAATCGCCTCCTGTATAGTAATGGTCTATAATTACTCATATTAGTTCTAAAATAGCAAATTCGTTACGCTGGGTATATGATGTGTTATTTAGGTATTTTTTTTCATTTATATATAAATATAATTTAAGCATGTTTTAATTTCATTATAGGTGCAGATTAATCGAACACCACAAATAACATTTGGAATTAAACATTCACCACTGCTAGGGCAGTTGAAACCTATTGAACCTCTTCGCTCCGTTGAGAAACAAACAGTTACAAAAGTGACAACGACTACACACAATAAAGTTGGTGTTCCTCCAGAAATTATCCGAAACAATGAAATTGATGTAACCGAAAGTAGTAAAAATTATAACGATACAGAGAGACGATCTGTCAACGAGTCTGCAGACTCGAAATCAAATATAAATATAACCAGTTCTCGTACAAACGTCACTCATGTCAGAACGCAGGATGAAATACGAAGTACGACGGTTACACCTGAACCAGTACAAGAAACACTAACTCAAGAAATTGTATGGATTCCTGAAAAACCAGCGAGGCGTGGATCGTATACTATCGAAAAGTCCGATGGTAATGGATTTATCGAACGATACGAGAATAACGAACTGATTCCCGTTGAAAACGGAGCTATCCGAGTCTCTGGCAGAGGAGAAAGAGGTGCTTCCTGCAATGAAGAACGGAGTAGCGAAGTGATAGAAAAAGACGGTTATGTCCAAAATGTTGATAAAGTATTCAATAATTCAAAAGCACACGAGAAAAGCCAGAAAGCAACAGAAGAAGTCCGTGTGGGAGTGGACGTCCAACAGTTACCAAATGGCGGAACGTCAACTAAAACAACAACCACTACAGTCAGGAAAGTTGGAACAGCTGCTAAAACTGTTAATGCTGCGACAGCAATTACTCACACGAAAACAGCAGTAACATCACGTGATGTTGGTGTTAAATAAAATGCTTCGAATTTCGTAACAAATAAAGATCATAAATTGGAATAAGCTTGCATCGCTTGAATCGCTTCGTTGTTAATAAATGAATCATAGTTGTATGCGATATCAAACGAGCTTATTAAAGAGAACAATATCTATATTACAATTCGCTGTTAAGATAAACATTCTTATAAAAAAAAAATAATAATATCGCATGTTGACTAAATATTAGTTATTTATTATGCTACATTATTTAGTTCTGTGCATTGTTTTATTTGAATCTCTAAATTAACAATATTAATTATACTAATGTATATTTTTATTTATACATTAAACTCTCTATTTTTGCTTTTGGGTTTTTATTTTAACCCCTTATGAACAACATTACAAAAGAAAGATATTCCTAGTATGACATTTTTTGAATTATTATGTTATCTAGTTGGAAAACGTTCTTAAAAAGTTAAGCGGTGTTAGGACCATTTTTGAACTTCGTTAATCATCGTTTTTAACCGACTTCCAAAAAAGGAGGAGGTTCTCAATTCGACTGTATTTTTTTTTATGTATGGTACATCAGAACTTTTGCCCGTGTGGACCGATTTCGACAAATTTTAAATTAAACTTTTAATCGAAAGGTGGTGTGTGTCAATTGGTCCCATTTAAATTTATTTGAGACCTAACAACTACTTTTCGAGTAATATCTAATAATGCGTTTTTACTTGACGCTTTTTTCGTCGACCTACGTTGTATTATACCGCATAACTTTCTACTGGATGTACCGATTTTGATAATTCTTTTTTTTCGTTGGAAAGGAGATATCCCTAGTTTAGGACCATGATAAGGAAACCAGGATCTGATGATGGGATCCCAGAGAAATTGAGGGAAACTCTTGAAAATCTGCAATAACTTTTTACTGGGTGTACCGATTTTGATAATTCTTTTTTTGTTAGAAAGAAACTAGGGATTAGTTTAGTAACATGATAAGGAAACCAGGATCTGATGATGGGATCCAGAGAAATCGAGGGAAACTCTTGAAAATCCGCAATAACTTTTTACTGGGTGTACCGATTTTAATAATTTTTAATTTAATCGAAAGCTGATGTTTGTCATGTGGTCACATATAAATTTTATTGAGATCTGATAACTACTTTTTGAGTAATCTTTGATAACGCGTAGTTACTTGACTATTTTTCGTCGATCTACGTTGTATTACTCGTCGATGTAATTGAAGTCGGTTTTTTTTCGTTTGCGAGCAAACACAATTATTATAAATATACTAGCTGTGCTTGCGACTTCGTCCGCGTGGAATAGTGACTTTATATGTTCAACGTGATTATTTAAATTGGCATAACTTTTTTAATTATAACCCGGTTGACATGAAATAAACACTAAATATTAAGTGAAGCTTACCATAATATATTAGTGAAATAAATCGGATTAGCTGTATCTGAAGATTAGCGTACACAAACGCAAAGACAAACAGACAAAAATTCTAACAATCATTGTTTTGGGTGCTATTTGGATTGATAAAGGTCCCAATAATATGTTTTCTCATAAAACTTCCATTTCCAGACAGCGACCCGTTACATTTTTATTATATGTATTATGTATTGATGATGATGATGATGATTATAACAGTCTAACAAATTACAAATCAGGTAGTACAAGAGGCGGTCTTATAATTAATTAGTCGGTTGTTTCAGACAATCCGAAATAGGATTGAGTTTTTATTTGAGAGGTTTAGTAGGGTTTTTTGGATAAAAAAATACCACAAGTTAATAAATTTTTTAGTCAATTCCGGTTCACATGGCCTCATAATATAAATAATCTTATTATTATAACTTAAATAGACGTATATTATTTTTATCTTATATTTTTCCGTAACGAAACAGGCGGATGTTATTGTGTGATAAATTGAACAGAGTTTTGTTTGAAGCGGAAACTTAGTAGCATGGCCATTGGATAAATGGGCAGTGAACCACATTGTTGCACCCACGCGATTGGAGAGCATTGCCATGACTATCAGAGAAATGATATAGTAAAATATACGAAGCGGTTTTTAGACGGCGTAATTATGTGTAAGATTAATAATGATTTTAAGTTTTTTACCGTTTATAATGAATGTATAGAGTTAATTTTATAAACTGTCTGTATTTTACTTGCAGGCATATTTAAATCAACTTGTGGTCGCCTAGTGGTCGAAATTTGGCTCTAACTAATTTAAATTATAAATTTGAACATTATTAAGGTTTTAATTTATTTATTATGGTTATGTTTGACATTGAGTATAGACAAACAATATTAATCTATCATCTATTCTCAATTTGACGTCAGACTTAACAATAAATAAGTGTGGGAAATTTCATATTCCTCCGTCCGCGCAATTTTTATAAAAAGGGGTACAAAGTTTTTGCTTCACGTATTAATATATAGATTTTTACAATTCAATAGTAATTTTATCATAACAAAAGATTAGGAAACCAAATTAATATATAACTATGTGCATTATCATACACCAATTTGAATTGCTTTTAAGTAATTATTTTCTCCCTTTATTCTTATGCGGTCGCTATCGACGCTATCTGTAACATGTTATGTATGTACGCGTAGAGCTAGTCAGTATATAAACAAAGGTAATAATAATGTATTGTTAACTTTGTCACTAAATAGTAACAGAAGCCAGCCGTTAAACTACTTACTGGTCGCAAGTTCGTTCTTCTGTCACAAAAAAATGCTAGTACTCTGAGCATTTGAGTTGATGTTGCGTGTATTTCGGGTTTCGTGACACAAGATTCCTACTAGAAGTGTATATCTGGGTCACATATAAGTTTTTAAAATTATCTTATTATTTGCTACTATAGCACTTCGTTGTAAAACAAAACATATATAATCAATTTCTAGCAGTTACAGCTAGTATATATAATAATTATCTTATTAGCTGTGTGGTTACGGCAGTAAATAATATAGCCACGCCCTATTCTCCCGTAGGTGTCGTAAGAGGCGACTAAGGGATAACACAGTTCCACTACCACCTTGGAACGTAAAAAGCCGACCAATAGCGGGATAACCATCCAACTGCTGGCTTTGAAATACACAGGCTAAAGACGGGCAGCAGCGTCTTCGGTGCGACAAAGCCAGCCCTGCGGTCACCAACCCGCCTGCCCGGCGTGGTGACTGTGAGCAGCACACATGAGTTCAAGCTGTTTTTGGCGCGAACTTGTGGAGGCCTATATCCAGCAGTGGACTGCAAGGCTGGAGTGATGTTGCTATATCCTTTAATTTGTTTAAATGTTTTTCATATTCCTTTTCATATCACATTACTTTACATTTGAATACAAAATTTCTTTAATATTTAATAAAATATAATTTTGAAAACCATTGTCATATTTACGTTTAGACATCGGGTGCCATTACTAATTATAAGTCACCCAAGCGCATTACCGATATTTTAGTTACAGGCTTTTTACTTTATAAATGAACAACGTAATTCTTTAAATTGGTTTTACCTTTTTTATTTATGAACCGATTGACATGAAACAAACCCTAAATGTTAAGTTTAGATTACCACAATATACTACTACTATACTTTTGATAAGTCTAATTGTTTTTAGTATTATTTTGATTCGTAGATAATAAATTTTCATGTCAAACACTTTTATGTGTATGTTTATCTCTTACTGTTCACGTAATAACTTAATGAAGAAGTTAATTTTCATGAAGAGTTTATTCCCAATTCAAAGTGTTGGCAATAAACGCTTACAGTGTCAGTTGCTTGACAAGTAAACAAAGTTACAGCCAAAGTTGGCAGGTTAACACTCCTACGCTTTCTTTTAACTGAACATTTCATATAAATTATTGCGTTTGCTCACATATGACAATAAACCGATTTCAATTTATATCGACGAGTAAATACAACATAGGTAGTCTAAAACATAGTCAATTAAATACGCATTAGTAGAGATAACTCAAAAGTACATCTCAGATTTCGAACCAATTTAAATGAGACTAAATAGAAATTACAAACTTTTGATTAAAATAATTGTGTTTGCTTACAAACGAAAAAAAACCGACTTCAATAACATCGACAAGTAAAACAACGTAAGAAGACGAAAAAAATTCACAAACGCACTAGTCGTCACTACGACTTTCGAGGGTTTCCCTCGATTTCTCTGGGATTCCATCATCAGATCCTGGCTTCCTTAAGATGGTACTACACTTGGGATATCTCCTTTCCATCATCCGTTTTTTGAAGTCGGTTAGCAAGAAAATAAAATAAAATAGCTAAATTTAAGAAGAAAATATTAAAGTCATTTGATTCCTCAAATCAAAAGCTATGTAGCACTAATATTACTAATATTAATTTATATTAATTTATAATAGTAATAGTTATGTATTTAGTTCGTTATTTTGTATGTATTTTATTGTTTAAATCTTGTATGTTCAAAATCTTTTGAATAGGCAGACGACTAAATTGTCTAAAGCGCATGCTGTAACTACCTTTAAGAGGAATTATATGTATATATTTATTACCTTGGCATATAACTGATTGAAATTTTTATTTAATCATGTAAAAATTTTTGAAAATTTAGTTGTTCTTACTAAATAGATAAATAAGAAATGAAGATAAATCAAAAATTAACAATAATTTCATAATACATTTAAAATTACGAGTACATATTATGTTTACAGCTCGGGACTATCCATGTACTTACATAATTATGTACCTATGGGCCACGACTCGACTACTATTATTGCTAGCTTACCTACTTCTGGCAGGAAGTCCCACTTATCCATAAAACTTCTTACACAATACAATGACAAGATACCTGTAGCTTATACGAGTATATGTTTGAAAAATCAAATTTGATTGAAATATAAAAGATTCTATATTGAGATAGACTTTGAAACCATGCGATTTGCAACTGTGAATGCAGCGAAACAGTAAATACCTAATCCTCTTTTTGTTTCTAGATTAGTTCAGTCTTCGATATATGGTCCTTTGCTACTTTGATGTGTTTTTTCGTCTATACCCTTTTTCATTAAGCAATTCATTCGCGCGTAAACTTTAGAGATTAGCGTCTATACAATTTTCAACTTTAAAAATACTTATACTTTAAAACACATACTCTAAGACGAGGATTAGTCATGATAATGATACATTGAGGACTGTGCTTCTTAATATAAATGATATCATTAACAGGGACGGTTACTGATTTGATTAACATTCTGAGAGATGTCTGTCCTTTTTTCCGGTCTGAAACTTTATTCTTCAACGCGCAATAGAGCAGCGAAGTGGATTAACTGTCAACTCTGCTATAACTATCGTGTTTTGCCCAACAGTAGGATATTCACAAGCCTTTTCAGTTCAGTTTTTTTTGTCACTTATATGCGAGAAGAGTAAATAATAGTGGACTATTTTTGACGAACTTTAAAATATTGATTCACTTATTTACTTTAGTCATTTTAAAATAAGAAGCAGATAGATATTTCTAAGTTTTTTTTCTACTAGCTGGTACCCGCGACTTCGTCTGCGCAGGATTAGTAAGTACTTCGAGTAGCTTATTATCTTCTCAATATCTATCGTTATACCAAAATTCATCAAAATTGATTCTGTGACATAAAAATCAATTTGTTACTACCAAATATGCATTAGAAATATATTATCAATTTTTACTGTATTTATGGTTTGGTTTTGTTTGGTGGTATGGTTTTTGCGATAATGACTTACTTATAAAAGATAGATATATGCTGTTGCGGACTTTTTTGTAGGACTAATTAACATATAAAACTAAACAACTAGCAACAACAACTAACTAACATGTAAACTCTACATTTTATGCAGCGCACGCGAGAATAGCTCGCAGATCGCCGATTTTTTTCCGACTTGCGTGACAATTATCATTATATTTTGGACAATTCACACACTATCTTTAAAAATTATAGCCCATGTGTTCTAATGTATAAGATATATTATTGTAAACTTTCATTAAAATCCATTCGCTAGTTTTTGTATGAAAGAGGAACAAACATCCAAACATCCATACATCTATACGTCCATACATACAAACTTTCGCGTTTGTAATGTTAGTAGGATAAATATTTGAATTTTAAGCTTTCCATTGTGGCACGAAATTTTATTATTAACGTTTTATCAACTTCTAGTTATTTTATTTTTTCATTTCTATTTTTTGTGCTCAGCAAGGTCACCTTTGCTTAAAAAGGTTGTTAGTATAGCTTGGATATTTTGTGACATCCGGTATATTTTAATTAAAAATGAAAAATTACTATACTATATCGATATACGAATGAAAATATGAATGAAAATATGAATATATATTCCTTAATATAGTTATAAAGAAATAGAAACATCGCTCTAATGTAGTGCGTCTAAACGCTATAAATCATATAGGATCTGATAATGGGATCCTAGATAAATCGAGAGAAACCCTCGAAAATTCGCATAACTTTTTACCGGGTCTACCGATTTGGATGATTTTTAATTTAACCGAAAGCCGATGTTTATTATGTGGTCACATTAAAATTTCATCGAGATCTGATTACAACTTTTGGAGTAATCTTTGATGATGCGTATTTACTTGACTATTTTTACGTTTACTTGTCGATGTAATTGAAGTCGGTTTTTTTTCGTTTGTCAGCAAACACAATTATTACAAAAATTTGTCATGTGCGGGGATCGAACTCGGGACCACTGCGCTAGCACATCGTCACACACATTACATTTCTTAAATTATAGTTAGTAAGGTAGTTAATAGCTTTTTGTTTTTTTTTTTTTTTTTTTTTTATAATATTAATCGAAAACAAATTAGCAGCTATGTATTTAATTTTACATAAAAAGATACCAAAGTAGCTGAATAAATAATTATTACTATTAATAAACAAAAACTGCGAGTTAAATTCTGTTTTCTCATTTATTTTTATAATATTACAATACATCTCCTTATGTCTAGAAAACAAGTAACACTTAACTTTTCGTACAAAAAATTATGTATTGTAGCCATATAGTTAGTATATAAGCATGGTGTATTGACGTAATAAGAGGTGTGACCGATTTGGGATTAATTCCTAAACAAGTGATAACAATAGATACCTACCTACCATTAGCGTTATGATATTACCGGTAACGTGTAAGGGTAGGTTTACTATGAGAATACTTTTATAAAAGCCTTGAAAGTGTATATACTATAATATAAGTAACATTTAATGTTGTATCAATACAAAGTCCAATTTTTACTGTGATTGCGAGCTAAAGCAGTAATATTTCTAATTGGTGGTTTAATTTGCTGTCGCCGGCACCCTGGTTAAATCATTGACGTAATACCCTGCGCCGCACACCACCCCATTAAACGAAGGTTGGTCCCCTCCAAGAATGTGTTGTGACGACATTGTGCACTGTTTAGCGGCCATTCACTCTCTTAAGCTAATTTATCACTTACCTTTTACCTATATTACGTTATGTAAACGACTATTATTGAATTTGTCTTATTAAATGATAGCAAAATATACAATAACAATTCCAATTAAGAGAGAGTTTTCGAATATATATATATTGATAGTAAAACAACATGATAATTAATGACAATAATACGCTTAGTATTATATATTTTTAAACGACTTCCAAAACAAAGTACAGATGTCAGAAGTGACACTTCTTTGGCAAACAAATTTTTAAGTCTCGTTTATATTAATACAAATCTAAAGCTTTATATTTCCGTGCCAGCGCCATCTACAAAAACGTTGCCGTTTCATCAAAACGTTGCTGTTTCATCCGTAAAAATTTTACCCCCATGCGCCTAAAGAGATTTCACTTCAAAAAGAAGGAGGTTCTCAATTCGACTGTATTTTTTTTTGTATGCAGAACTATGACTGGGTGGAACGATTTTGATTTATTTTTTAATTGAGAGGTGGTAAGTTTTATGTGGTCCCCATTTCAATTTAATTGATATTCTAATAATATAAAAATTAGAAGAAAACAAAAAACCCGCCTGCGTGAAGAACAAGTAATAGAAAATCAACTGACAACATGCACAAAGAGAGAATGATTTGACTTATCCTTCAATTTCATGCCTCCGACTGCATATTATCTACGACGTTGCATAAAGTTTCGAAGGACTACCGTATTAATATATTTTAAATGTACAGCACAAAATGTTTGATAATGTTTCTATTTATTTCGCTGACTTTATGTGCGAATTGAATTTTTATCTTGTTCCAGCTTTTTCAGTTGATTTTCTATTAGTTGTTCTTCACGCAGGCGGGTTTTTTGTTTTTTTTCTTTAATTATTATTTTATTTATGTCTTTTTAGTCAGACAAATTACGTAATCGGTTCAATTCATTAAAACAGTTTACATCATGTGGTTGATTAAGTAATTTTTTAGGGTCAAGAGAACTGATAGCAAGCCCGGAGAAAGATCTCACTGTGCTCAAAGCAACGTAAGCCCGACCTTTAGCAAATAGGTGACTGCTTAAGCCAACAACTATTAGTTTTAATATAATGAAATTATTATTAAAATTATTTGTTTGTATTTGGTATTATGTATTTGTTATTGATTTTATTAATGTAATTGTAAATTGGTGTGACATTTATTAATTTTTATTTGTAATTTTAATTGTATGTTTTTTTTAACCAGTGTATTTTATTAGAAAGGCTACACCCCGAAGTTGATCGTCGCCTAGGAGGCGAGTTTGGCATGGCATAGGCGTGGGAAAGAGCAAAGTCCACATTTTTTAAACTTTAATATTGTATTTCTTTATTAGTATTACGGTAATAATAATCATGATATACCTTTTTAAAATCCTTGTATTGTGCCCTTCAATTTGATATCCATCTTGTAGTTTTCGAGAAAAAAAATTTTTTTTCATTAACTACAATAGCTTCGCGCTGCCGCCATGTTTGATTTTTTTTAATGTCACCTATCTAAGAACACTTGGGCAGTTAAGACGAACCTAACGATACCTCAATTATGTAAATCCGTTCAGTGGTTCTGGAAATATGAGGTAGTAAAGAATATTACATACAAACATACATACATACATACATACAAGATACGCGCGAAAAACATAACCCTTCCTTGGCAGTCGGGTAAAAAGTACTTTACGAGTTATATCTAATAATAATGATTTAGACCTACGTTGTATTATACCGCATAACTTATCACTGGGTATACTGATTAGTTATTATAACTTAAATTTGATCGAGATATGATAAATACTTTTTGAGTAATATTTGATAACGCGTAGGTATTTACTTCAGTGTTTTATTGTCCACTTACTTTGTATTACTTGTCGATGTAATTGAGCAAACACAATTTTTACTAAATAATCTTATCTTAATAAAAGTATTTTCTGCTAATTATAGTACTAATTAAAAAAAGTATCTGTGTATGTGTGGTGTGTGTGCAATTTATACACGACAGAAGTGAAACTTCTAAAAAGTCGTAGTAAGTACGGCGTTGCGATTTGTTCTATCGTTGATGATGACGGACTCGTGTAAAAGGTCTTACGCGTTTTGAGCATACATTTGTGTTTATTTCTTTAATGTGACGCATTTTCGTTTTTTCGACTTCCAAATCACAACGATTCTAAAGAACTCCATTTGAAAAAAATATATTTTCTATATAAATTTCTCGTGTCAATACTGACAATGTTAGTTACAATACTCCTCCGAAACGGCTGGACCGATATTTATAAAATTTCGTGGGCATATCGGGTAGTTTGAGAATCGGCCTACATCTATTTTTCATACCCCTAAAGTTATAAGAGGGGGGGGGGGGGATTACGGGGGCTAATAACATATATGGCAAAACAACGTTTGCGGGGTGAAAAAGATTATAAATTTCGTTATGGTAACACATTTATTAATACTATTACTTATCTATTGTTGTTCATACTCGTCCGTGTAAATGTCTACTGTTATCAACGTATATGTCTATTCTTATCTACGTAGTGATTGAAAATTACATACAAATTTTATCAACAACTTGTTATACCAAAGATTTAAATCTTTGGTTATATCTACAAAATTCTCTAAACCATAACCTCAACGCGAAAATAAAACTATTGTATGACAACAAAAATACGATAAATTTAATCTAGTAAACAACGTTTCGCGCGTGATTGCTTTGATAAATATTTGACAGCGAATATTTATATATCTGAGTGTATAACGTCTAGTTTAGATTTATTTTACTATCAGCCATAAATCGCCCACTGTAAGTTGGAACATAGTCGTTAAATGACTATTATAGACTCATAAAGCATACACTCTTTGTATTGTATAGCAACATTAAAACTTTTAATCGACTTTTATTTCTTTGTTCCTCGAATTAGATATAGTTGTGATACAATTTGACTAATTAGTGTTTGCAATTTTTTATTTTTTTTAAATAAGATGTATTCATTAATACGATAAAGTTTACGACGACGACGCTTGATTAATTCAAATTGTATTAATTTAAAAAATGAACATGCATTACAATACTACAATAAACACATGTTCTCCACATGTAGGTAGTTGACGTCGATCGTATAACTGGTGGAGCACTCTATACATTAGTGTGTATGGTATATCTTTATTATGCGAACATAATAAATTCTATGCGATTTAATAATATAAGTATGTATTACTTATAAACAAGTTATAGCATACGTCTTAATTAATACAAGTACTTATGCACTTAAAAGGTGCTCCTAATCACAAATCAGTTTTTGTAAAATTTGTTGATTCTGATTACAATTTTAATTTATCATACTTATTATTATTATTTATTTATTTGTGAAATTTTGTTGCCATTCTACTAATAAAATAAAGTATCTTCAACCGTTTAAACCATAATATGACGTCACTATTTAAACATTTGTATCGATATAAATGTTAAGATATCACTTGTTAGTTATATCTTCTAATTAAACAATAAAAAAAATTAAGGTTCTTCGTGTTATAAAAAATATTTAACCCCACGTCACACATTTTTTACACAGAAAATACAATAAAATATTAGAACTTGTGACATTTAAACAGCAACACGCTATGGTTCAAGGCCTGCGACCGTCTACAATACCTCGTAGTAATTGTCATTTAGACCAATTTGTGGAATTAATATCCAATGTGTACACATGTACATACTCGATGTAATTGATGTAACGTAGTGTTAGACTAAGTAAATTAAAATAACAAGAATCGAAGTAAGTATATAGACATTGTTTACATAAATTTATTTTAAAATATATATCATTTCGTTTTAATTGAGGCAATGATAATTAATTTTAAGACTTTGTAGGAGCAAAATATTACTATCACCTTCTTTGCATAGTTTCAATGTTTATCTCGTCACATGAATCTTTACAGACAAAAAATCAGACTACTTGACAGTCACGTTACTTGTATATGTCTCTTTTATATCTGATGCTTTTATACGTTTATTTGCTTTATTTTTTCTGTTGGGTCCTTATTGTTGCACAACTGCTGGTATTTTAAATAGCATAGAAAGTCACTGTAACGTGTGATGAATTACGAGTATGCACCGAACATTCTCCTTAGTAGAATAATAGAATAATCTGCGTTGTTAGCGGGAGGTTTACAAAAAAAGGAAAAAATATAGAAATAAGAAATTACATTCTTGATAATAACCAACACAAATTAATGAATGTGCAAAAAGAAAGTTCCACTGAATTTACTAAAAATTCCTTTAACAATTAAATGCAAAAACATACATAATATTCTTAAATGTTAATATTATATAATATTATTTTTAAATGATTATAACATCAAGTCTCGTATACATTATTTTATCTCGTTTAATCAAATAAGAGCTATAAACCCGGCTGAATCTAATTAAATATAATCAAACACAGTAATTGCATTAACAAGTGTGTACACGAGCTAATTACTTATTTGTATGTCAGTTTTAAGTATTCATATTATGCGAGTACGCTCCTTGTATATATAACAATCTTTATTTTTTTGTAAATAAATTAAATTGTAAGTAAAATTTAAAGCCATCGAATCCGCGACCGCCAGCGTAATAGTCAGTGCTGTGACCATTGTGCGAACGTGTCTTTGAATTAGTATTGTTTCGACTGTACCATACATTCGGCTTAAAATGTACTTTTATTTGTATTTCGTTGAATCTATTTACATGAAAAAAAAAGAAAATAGTAGATATATAATGTTTTCATTAAATAAATATTTTTATCTAATTAAAATTTTGTAAAAAGTTAAGTAATACTTAATTTATCATTAATGTAAACAGTTTACTTGCAGTAAAAATAATTATAAATCCGGTCGAACATTATCATTTATCGCATCACTATCGCAATTCAAACACAAATCCTGATAGGGTAGGATGTTGTGTGAGATGCGGTATCAAGTTGTCTACGTAGTGTATTTATTTGTGATTGCGCTATCTAACGATAAAAACGTACTGTAATATCTATATTGTCCTTTATACGTAGAAATCGATAAAAAATATCACTTTTACATGTGTGTTCGAAATTGAAATTAAACAGATATATAAGAACGACCATAACTTACTATTTTTCCTATTGACAAAAAATAATACGTATCATGATTATAAAGATATGTATATTTTAAATATTTTGTTATTTTTTATCTTTTTTATACGTTAAATTTGTTTTTTAATTGTCAAGCAAGATATGTGTAAACAACAAATTTCTAAATCTGATGTAGGTACCTGTGGATTACCAAAAGGTTATTTAGTTTATATACAATGTAAAGTAGAAAAAAAAATATTTTTTTAAATATAATCTTAGCACGGTGCAAAATCGATGTTAGTTTTGTTTAGTATACGAATAGTATAATGTAGAAGGATATGTAACTCTACATGGTACTTTTCCATTATTATCATGTCTTTTTAACGTAATATTTATTTATTTTTATAATTAAAAAATAGCATAATCATATCATGTGAATTAATTGATTTTTAAAAGTTAATAAGAATAAGTAATTTATAACTCATTTGCTCCACATTTCACTCGCCATGAGCTCTACTATTTATATAATTCTCTCGGGGAGCGTAAATTCATTACCCTTGCAATTCAATTACGGAGCAAAATGTTTTACGTGTGGTTAGCGTAGATGATAAATAAGTTTTCATAACTGTTTCTTACAAGTATGATTATAAAAAATCGTTGCTGAGTTGTTTTATTAATAGTACGCAAGTGTTAATTTATTATTACAATGAATTAGCTATAAATTGTTGTATTTTATTGCAAAAAATACCTCGATGCTGTCTTCGGTAATTTGTTATTTTAATATATCACTTTATCCTATTGTTTTTGATGTAAAACTTGCGTTTTGTTCGTGAAACTAATCAGTAACTAATTACTTGGTACTTTGCTTTGTTTCTAAGCTAAATAGTTTGATTATCAAGACTAAATTGCAACGTACAATTCAAACACACTGAAATTTTTACTTGTTTATCATTTTTAGACAGTTTTTTATTACCTTAACTAGCGACCCGCCCCGGCTTCGCACTCGCGCAATGCTGATACTAAATATACTACAGAATGTCTTTATTTATAGTGTGAAGCTAGCTTATGACATAGTTATTAACATAATAACAACAGCATTCAAATATGCGTCGTTAGATAACACGTTGTTACAGAATGCGTTGAAGAAATAAAGGTTCAATGCTCGTTCCCCGTAGGTGATATGGCGTGATAATTGTAGTCTATATGGTGACCCGACTTCTTAATAATATTCGTGCCAAATTTGAAGTAAATCCATGCAGTACTTTTTGAGCTTATCCCAGACATACATACAGACAAACAGACAAAAATTCTAAAAACTATATTTTTGGCTTCGGTATCGATTGTAGATCATACCCCAAGTATTCTTTTAAAAAAAAATATTCAATGTACAGTTTTGACTTTCCTACCATTTTATTATATGTATAGACAAATGACATGTCTACTGAGTTAATCGATTACTTTTAATTGTTCGTTTTTTGATTTAATTGCTTTAAATTGTTGAGCCTAATAATATCAAATAAGAATAACTAAGGTGTTGACGGTACAATGTAACATTGTAATTAAAATAATAAAAGATATTATCATAAAGCAAACAAAAATATAAAAAAAAATCTTAATAATAAATAAAACACATATGTATGTGTCAAGCTAGAGACATAGACAAGGACTATTTCTCTGATAAAATGTTAGAAGGAACATCACCCAAAACTTATCGTTAACTCAATTGCGCATTGGCATATATTATTAACGGCTGAGAATTTTATTCGCATGTAAGTTTGTAAGTTTTCTTATAATATTTTCTTTATTTTCGAGTATAAGATGAGTTTGAAACACCATCGTGACATTTAAAAACTATCGATGGTAGACTGACCCATAGTTGTAAGCTATAGAGTTGTTCCACTCTCAGGTGTTTTCTCACTATCACGACTTCTAAACTTTGTCCCCACAAAAAAAAAAACACAACATAGAGAAGTTACTAAAATCATTACTGGGTAATGATAATGACAAATTGAAATCGATTCTCTATATCTAGATAGACGGTAGCAAATTGTTTTATACATTTATAGTACAAGACTCAATATAATATACAAAAAATAGCATGAGTCGTTGTTTTATAAAAAAAATATTTCTAATTTGAAGTCCCATAAAACATTAATTACGAATAATTTCATTTAAGCCTGGTCAAGGTCACGACCTTGCGAGAAGGGGTGAAATTTATGATGTCCTTGTTCTATTATAATTTCAAAGTTCATAAGATATTAAAAGCTGATCCACGTCATTACTTGCTTTTTTTTCTTCTTGTTTATTTAAGGGGGTTTGTTTACACAGTATTAACAAAAAGACAATTGCGTCCTAAGATTTAAAGTTTATATTTTTTAAGATTGTTATATATTATTATGATTATTTTTAACAATACAATAACTCATATAAATATGAGTTATTGAATATTATTATTGTAACTAGTCGATATGAAATACGCAGCACTTATTCTTTAAATGAATTTATAAAAGTAACTATAATACATAAATTTAGACAACACTTTTTTACAATTATACTTAATTAAAAATTTTGACTACTTGAAATAAATAAACGTCTCTATTCATTTTTATTCAGGTTCATGGCCTCTGGAAATTTTCCTTTTCTTGACTGTGTTATTTTGTGAAAATCGTTAATTGTTTCATTTACATAATTGTGTTTGCTCGCAAACGAAAAAAAAAAACCGACTTCAATGACATCGACGAGTAGTACAACGTAGATCGACGAAAAAATAGTCAAGTAACTGCGCGTTATCAAAGATTACTCAAAAAGTAGTTATCAGATCTCAATCAATAATATATATAAATGCGAAAGGTCACTCATCACGAAATCTCCGAAACTATAACACCTACAAACTTGAAATTCAGCAGGTAAGCTCCTTATAAAGTGTAGACATCCGCTAAGAACGGATTTTACGAAACTCGATCCCTAAGGGGGTGAAACGGGGGTTGAAAGTTCTATGTTTTTGAAGTAAGATGCTTAACATTTAAAATGTATGCTTTATAAATGATGAGAAGGTGTTCAAATAATGTATCGTAATCTATATATATAAAAGAGAAAGGTCATTGACTCACTCATCACGAGAACTCAAAAACCGCTGGGACCATCCAGTGGTTTTTAATCCATCCAGGATGGACAAAGATGAAATTTGGTAGGTAGGTAGATTATAGTAAGTAGACGTCCGCTAAGAACGGATTTTGCGATATTCCAGCGCTAAGAGGGTTTAATTGGGGGTTATAGTTTGTACGAAACATAAACAGCAGCTATAAGTTCGCCTTATAGGTTATTTACACTGCAGCCTGAAAATAAAGCTAAAAATGTGGTGTATAGAGAAGTTTTATAAAAATAACTATTAAATTATACTAAATTGTGCCTTTTAAAAAGTTACTCAGTGTGATAAGCATTTCAAGTGACTGAAATAAAAAAAAGTTTGCGTTAAATATCTCAATAGTAATGCATATCTTCATAACCACGCGAGCGTAGTCGCGGGCAACAGTTAGTGTATTATAAAACAAAGTCCCCAAAAGCGTATGTGGTTGATTCCCTCTAAATCTACTGAACGGATTTTCATGCGGTTTCACCAATGGAGAGAGTGCTTCAAGAGGAAGGTTTACGGAATGACTAAGCCGATTTTGATGAAAGTTTCACTGGAAGTTTGCTGGTAAAACTTTGTGAAACACTGATTTCAACGCGGGCGAAGCCGCGGGCACAGCTAGTAAAATTTATATGTGACCATATGACAAATATCAGCTTTCGATTAAATTAAAAATTATTAAAATCGGTACACCCAGTAAAAAGTTATTGCGGATTTTCAAGAATTTCCATCAATTTCTCTGGGATCCCATCATCAGATTCTGGTTTCCTTATCATGGCACTAAACTTGAGATATCTCCTTTCCAAAAAAAAAAGAATTATCAAAATCGGTACATCCAGTAGAAAGTTATGTGATATAATACGACGACGAAACGACGAAACGACGGTCGACGAAAAAAGGGTCAAGTAAAAACGCATTATTAGGTATAACTCGAAAAGTAGTTGTTAGATCTCAAATAAATTTAAATGGGACCAATTGGCACACGTCACCTTTAGATTAAAAGAAAATTTGTCGAAATCACTCCACCCAGTCAAAAGTTCTGATGTAACATACATAAAAAAAAAAATACAGTCGAATTGAGAACCTTCTCCTTTTTTGGAAGTCGGTTAAAAACAAATCTTTACTAAAAATTGTTTTCATTCAAAAGTGTCATAAAATGTATTTAAATATGGACATTACGAAACAATAATGTATTAGTTTATGAGCACTACGTTACTCAATCAATATGCTGGGGCCATTGAAATTAAACAATTACCATAGGAACGTACAATTTTACAAATTATTGCAACTGAGAACAATACTGTATAGTGTGTACTGCTGTGTTATGTTTGATAAGTAATAAATTTTGACTAGTGTTGTCTCGTTTCGTTGTATGAGAACCGGTATGGTGTTATCTTCGTTTGGTGGCGAGGAGTAGTGACGGTCGCGGGCGCGTAAGTCAGGGCCTGGTCGTGTGTGTATGGAGTATGGATGATTGTAGTTCGTACATTCCGTCAGAGTAGACGCCGCGAGGCGGACTGCATTGCCGTTTTATCCGTCACGTGCCGCGTTAAACAGCATTTAACACTTTTAACGTAACCTAACAGTACTTTTTTGTAATTTTTTGTATCGAGGAATTGTTAAATCAGTGTCAGTACAAATTTTAAAAATGTGAATCATTAATATGACAGTTTACAGTGCACAAGTTAATGCAAAGTGACACGGTGTTTGTAAAGTTTTTAAGTGTTTTCATCGACTGTGATTGAGATAGGATGTCTGCTTTCAAACTGCGATAGATTCGTTGACTAAAATAGATACGACTAATCGGCTCCATATGAATGGAACACGGTTTTTACAATAACAAATGCATGGAAGCCAATGCTTTACGTAAAATTTTTAATTTTATTTTTATAAAAAAAATATCAAAATGCGTAGCACCTGGAGCTGGCACTTATTAATAGTAACAGCCGGAATCATGGTAATATGCTCGAACGTTACGGCATATAGCAATCCAACGATAGCAGGTTTGAGAACTTTTATTTTAAACATTTAGATAACCTGTACCACACTAACTCTATGACCAATTACTTTGTCTCTACTACCTTAAGATATGTTTCGGTTTCTCGCTGCACCTTGTTCAGTTATTAGTGATTAACCCAAAGCCGTTTCAATTGTTATTGAGTATGTATGCACAAACGTGAAACAATATGCAAACGTAGTAAATATGGATATTATACGATCCATATGCAAAATTTGTCAGGGTTTTAAACTAAATATTTTTTCTTATTCCAACATGTAGGTATTCATTTATTTAACAATTATGTAAAAAATACAGTAAAATAAGATGATTCCTGCATTTATAACAAAAAACAATCTTCAGTTAGATGTCTATATTTATAATAATAGATAAACATCTTTTTGTTAATTTGCTGAAAAAAATAATGATAAAAGTCCATTAGCAACGTTTTGTGGGTGTAGCTAACATACCATTGTAGTTTAATAATAGCATGATTAAACTTTTGTTATACAACAGACGTTACCGAGGTAAATTATTATATTAGATGACTTTCATTTGTTATTTATACTTTTTTACGATAAATATTGAAGCGGTTTTGACTAACCTGTTAGGTTCTTCTTAAATAATTTAAAAAGCATGACAATGCTTTTTTAATATCCTTGTAGTCTGTAATTACTTTGAGTGACTAATTTCTTAAAAATAAATGCTTGTTATTGATATTAATCATAATAATATACATAATGGCGAACACATGTCGTTAGCGCTGCATTGCTTTCAGGAAAAAAAGGTGGGCTTTGTAGGTTATTTAATGTTAGTAACTAATTTAATATAAATAAAGTATGCTGAGATGGAATGAATAGTGTAACTAATGATGCGTGTAATAAGCCAATCTCGAAGAACGCTACTAACTTATCAAAATATTATCGTCGACTATCTCGACTCACTGAAGTAAATTTTATAATTTTTACTCTTATTTCGATAAAAGATAAATTTAACAATATTTTTAAATTTATCAAGAAACTAATATAGAATTTCATTATGACCTAATCTATCATATAAAAACGCCATATTATTACATCAAACGAAAGGTTTTAAATAGCTTTTTATAAAAAATATACCTACTTAAATAAAAAAAATTGATTTAATCTATAAACATTTTTCATAGATGCCATCCTAGGAATAAATTATCCGTAGACTTACTGTTGGGTCGCCAACGTAAAACCTTTAATTATATAACATTCATAAGACGAATTAATTTAGGGAATATTAAAAAATTTATGTAGATTAAGCTACCTTTCAAATATTGGCTTAAAATAAGTGGCCGTTCCACGACGCGACAATTGAATAGAATACATATATTTTTACAAATTATTTATTACTAGCAGTACCCCGCGATTAATTTGGGGATAAAATATCCTAAAGTCTTCCACGGTAAGTAGGGAACACAAAAATGATTTTTCAATTCGAACATTAGTTCCTGAGATTAGCGTGCTTAAACGAACATACTTTTTAACTTTATAATATTCATATAGATTTTTTCTCATTCTTAACGTTACATAAATAAATGCCAATTTGTAAACTGTAAATTATTGAATGAAGTTGACTCATAGTTTCTGAGATCGTAAATATTTTACTCTTTTGGTCCGCGCCAAGGGCTCTGAGAGTATGTCACATTGCTATGACTCACATGCAGCATCTAATAATATTATGAAAACGCGAATCACTTCCATATAGTGATTCATATTTACATCGATATAAATATATACCTACTTCTAGAAATTAAGAAAAATCAATCGTTGTTATTAATATTTTATAGATTACTAGCTGTGCCTAGGAGTTCGTCCGCGTGGAATATTGACTTTTGACAGCATTTTTTGGGTGTTTATTTTGGATATTATAAGCACCGTCGTTTGGGTATTTACATGTTCAACGTGATTCTTTAAATAGGCATAGCTTTTTTATTTTTGAACCGATTGACATGAAAGGATACACGTTAAGTGAAGCTTACCACAATATATTAATGAAAACCACATTGGATAAGCCGTTTCTGAGATTAGCGTACACAAATGTACAGACCAACAGACAAAAATTCTAACAATCATTGTTTTGGGTGCTATTTGCGTTGATAAAGGTCCTAATAATATTTTTTCTTATAATATATCTTCTATGTACAGACAGCGATCCGGTACATTTTATATTTACGGGATATTTTTTCTGTCACATAGGTATATGATCTTACAAATAATTATATAAACTACCCTACCCCTAACCCTAACCCTAGGCAGGTATCTTTTTTAAATATTTAACAATGACAAGAATATTTTAGATTGGCTGTCGTAAATAATACGCAATTGATCAACAAGAAGCATATTTTGTTTTTGTGACTAGAAAACGGTGACCGTTTCAAGGTTGTACCTTGGTACGAATTCCAAACAACATTTAGTACTTATCGATAAAATTTAACTATTTAGGATTTTAGAATATTAATGCAGTGTTCAATGTGCAATATATTCCCAATTTTATAATTGTTTCAGTTTTGTAACGGCCTAAGTGTTAAAATTCGTTAAAAGCCTAAAAAGAGGTTCTGTTAAAACATTTATATTACACTTTGTTACTGTTCCTTAAACAAATTTTAGTTTAATAAAAAGATCTCCTACATGGAGAAAGAGGCTTATGCGAAGTAGTGGGATGTTACAGATTGAATCAAATTAAAGTTAGTTGTCTAGTATGCATATTTGCATTGTTCATCTGTGGAAAGGCATGAAAGAATTAGTAATTAAAATAAAGTTACAGTAAATACAACAAAAATTTTACCAAAATGAATCAACGAGTCCTCTACTATAGGTCATTTTGGGTAGGCTTTTAAAAAATTATGTCCTAAAAAAAATTATCAAAAATGTCGTTACGTTTATTCGTAACTGGCCAACCAGAGTGAAATGCATCTTTGACAGAAAAACAAATGAAAACTTTTCATGGTATTAAAACCAGCTACATATAGTACTACAGTTATATAGATGATACGTGTTGTATACTAAATGAAACTTTGTTTGATTAACCATAAAAGGGTTATGACAAAACCCTTCTATTTCCTTTATACCGATGGTGAGTTTGTTTCAACTCTCCTTTCAGTGAGGTCAGTTGAAATAGTGCTCAGGAGAAGCGTTGAAACATACATTACCTAGAAGAAAAGATTTGTTATAAAAATACACAAAAATTTGACAGAAAAACAAATGAAAAGTGGGGAGAAATTATTTTTTTACTTTTTAATTTAATTTTTAAAATGTCACCTTTTCATGGTATTAAAACCAGCTACTTACAAACAATACAACTAAAAAATTTTACGGCAACTTTTTAATAGAAAATACGAAAAAACTTTTCCCCTTTGTTTTTGGTATTTTGTGATGAGGGAATGACGTAAATATTTTTTATACATAAATAAATCTATATTCACTATTATATTGTATATGCCAAAGACTTTTTGTCTATTTTTTAAACATTCTAAAATATTTTATCAAATGTTATTTGGATTAGAGAAAGCTTTTTGCGTTATGTAACCTGTTTATGGAGGATGGCTGTAAAATGTCACGCTTCAACTAGTAGGAGTGGAGCAGTAATAGTCTATGTCATACTTTCAGACTAAGTCCAGAAGTGTGGTGATCTAACTGTAACTAAAACCACTCCAATAACCTTCAAATTTATCAGTTTAGTAAGATTTTTGCGTAAAATCGTAGTAATTATTCCACAATAGTTCACCGATGGTCGCGGGTTCAATCCTCGCTTGGAGTGGAAATTTGTGCTTATACAAAATTTTATTTGCGGTCTGGTTGTTTGTTCTTGTGGGTCTCCCCACCGTGCCTTTAAGCTGTTGGTCTCGGTTGTTATCATGTACACCTGGTAGCGATCGTTACATACTCATAGTAGGAAATATATCCGCCAATCTACATTGAAGCAGCGTTGTGGATTAAGCTCTGATCCTTAGCTTACACAGGGAAAGAGGCCTATCCATGTGGCAGGGGGATATTACAGGCTGAGGCTTTCTTAAAAGTGTTTCTGTTCAGTGTCTTCTAGTTAAACTTATGGTCATCTACAGTATTATTACAAATGTTTCAATACTGTACAACAAATGAAATTTTGAAATAAAGTAAATATAGTTCACAAACACTTAATGGTCCTTACGTATGTTAAATTTACACTAACTCTATGTAAATATTACTGATAAAGTCAACCCAAGTGCGAGACATGCAGCAACTTTTTTGTACTATATAATATACTACATATTTTAAGGCTTGGCTATGTAGGTCGAATAGGTATTAAGACCCTTTTTTAATAATACAAATATTTTATAACGCTGGTAGAGTAATTTTCTAAAGCAGTTATTACACAACAATGTTGAGTTAATTTTAACAAAATAAACATGACTGAAAAATTTAATAATATATCTACCGAGTTCAATATCACACTATGTTGACATATTTTAGTTAATAAAATCTCACTCACTCTGAATCTGTACATATACATATGCTGGATTTTGACCGGATAATGTTATGATCGAATTACGAAAAGTATACATCACATCCTACATCTGCAGAACAGTTGTTCCTTAGGGCTAGAACACGCATCTTGGTGACCGACGAATATCATTAATGGCAGATGGCAAAATTTATTGACGCGTCTTTTAGTTTCCTTCAGTGGTAGAGCCATATTTCAGCCTTTAGCATTTCCCAGCAGAAAACTGGTAGCTATCGCGTGGAATTTGCTAAACTGTTACACCTGTAAATGTACACAGACAGTGTCTAAACACAAGTTTCTTTGTACTGAATTACATTGGTATCTAATTTTATAGTGGATTTTTTCATATATCAGATATTTTACGCAAATTAAAGTTGTGCATAATATGTTTTGCAATTTAAATTTTACCCGTTTTCGGTAATTTATATATCATTATATTAACAAATAGTTGGTGTTAATGATATTTTTCAGAAAGAAAAAAAGAAAATTATGAATCTATTAACGATCACACTACGGCTCACTGTAGTAGAGCACTAACCGTTATTTAATCAGACATGAGTCAAAATTTAAGGCGCACAGAAGTTTGAAACCATATTTATAGAAATATTCTTTACAATGTACACTAATATCATTTTAATTAAATGGTAAAATAAACATATTACACAAATATCCGTAGTTGCTGAAAAATTTCAACAATTTTTTTTAGAAGTAAGGGACTAACTGAAACTGTTTTTGCATTAAAATCTATAAGTTTAAAAATAAACGATAGTTAATATATATCATCTATAGATAGTTATATAGATGATACGTGTTGTATACTAAATGAAACCTTGTTTGATTAAACATAAAAGGGTTATGACAAAACCCTTCTATTTCCTTTATACCGATGGTGAGTTTGTTTCAACTCTCCTCTCAGTGAGGTCAGTTGAAACAGTGCTCAGGAGAAGCGTTGAAACATACATTACCTAGAAGAAAAGATTTGTTATAAAAATACACACAAATTTGACACACCTTAGCTAAACTTTTTTTTTTTTTTTGATTCAATTGCTGTTAATTCGTCTTTCACTGGCATATCCGTTATTATGACTTTCATATTTAACTTTTTGTCCATTTTGTGCTCTTTTCAAGGGTTTGTTTTCGATAGGTATTGAATATTTCTGATAAAAATACACCGGATGTGGTAGAAGTTACAGAGGATTTCTTGAAAGTAGAAGAACAGTAATTAAATTGAACCAAATTTATGGGCATGTATAAAATACTATCAGGTTAAGACAATCATTATTAAGAGTGTTGCCGTGTGTATTAGGGGGATGCCTGCTTTCACATCTTTGCATTTACTGCTATGTCAACAAAAATTTTGACAATTCCTGAAATATTTTTATTATAAGCATATCCTGAATCCTAAGCATACCGTCCGAACAAAAAAAAAAAAAAACTATCTAAAACGAAACACTTATGCAAAACAAAACGCCAATGCTAAGTAAAATGCAAACAAGGTGAGTTGAAACAGACTGTTTCAACTTTCCTAGCGTATAAAACTCGGTTGTCATTAAGTTTGAGCTGATAGAACTTCGTAAGACAACACAGTATTTCCAAATATTTTTTTACTATTTAAATCTTGGATGAATATATAGGTAAAAAAGTATTATGTGGATAGAAACTTATATAGATTTTTTGACCTAATATTTTATTCTGGCGAAAATGGCATATTTGGCTCGTAAATGACTACTATGGTCGCTGGCGGGTGGCGAGAGTGGCAAATTTGTTATAATCACCAGCTTGCTAGCATTTTCGGATTCCGAGTACTTTGCGCTGTATCAACATAACTCCATTTCAAATCTCCTTGGTCTCCCATATATCTACTTTTCTTAGCTTTTTGTTACTTTAGTTATGGATATAAAGTGCAATGTCTATTACATTCACATAAAATGCACGAATGACTATTTGCAAAACATATAAATAAAATTTTAAAGTATAGTAAATAAGGTAAAATTGTATGTTAGCTCCCGCTTCATTGCTCCTAATAGAAGGATGTGTCTCGTTTCAACAATTATTTTAGTTACAGGATGTATATTCTGATATCTTAAAGGGGACATCCGGGCAACAGCTGCGTACAACGATTTTATTATACTGAGAAGTTCAACAAATATATCACCAAATACAATTATCGTAAATTGCACATTCAAAATTATTTGTTTAAATAATTAATTTTTCTTGATGAAATGATAATTTATGGACTTCTTTATAAGAAACATAAAAATCGATTTTTAAACGATTTTCTATTTAATTAAAAAAGTTTTATTTTATAATTTTCTTTATAACAATAACAAATAAATAAATTAATAAACGCTTCACACTTAACGGCCCCAGTAGGATTTTTCCTGTGTCCGGAAACACACACAATACACAAGCACAAACGCTTAGACTACGACAAACATCTATATGACCAATACAAATGTCTGTCGTGAGCGGGGATCGAACCCGCAACTGCCAGCGCAACAGTCAGTGTTGTACATAAATAATTTATAAAAATAAATAATTTATTATTTTTATATAGCGCAAGTAAATTTTTTCATAAGACGTGTGTTCTGCAACATTGTATTTTAGAGTATTCCTATAACATGTTGTTTCTCTCATTCCTATAACACATGTTTACATGTTGTTTTTAATCTCTATTATGACACTTTATTTGTATTTATTGACGATAAAGTGATTAAATATTTTTATTTCTTAATCTGTTATAACAATGTACTTGAAGCTTTAACAAGACAACCGACGGGGTTCTAATCAGTTAATTGGTGTCTTTTCCAAAGTTTGATACAATCAATTACTATCAGCTCGTGTCAACGCCGTTCGATCGCCATCTTACCGGTAGGATTAATTTACCGAATGCTGACCACACCTTTGTTTGTCACACCCCAAACACGAGCTAATTAATAGAGTTTTCAATACATATCCATGACATATCGTCTTGCGTTACATGTACCATTAGCATGATAAGCTCATTTGGTCTGATGTTCCCTTGTTAACTGTGTTATATTTATTTTCCCGTCGATTGGAACACTGTAATACTAAACTAATCCCTGTCAAGGCTGTTAATGTTTGTCTTCTCTACATGATTAACTACTTGGTTAGCATAACAGTCAGATGACATTACATGTACGTTGACAAATTGGCTGAGAAAAGTTTTCCATGAAAGCTTCTTTATCTTTTATAAGTATTAGAAGCATAGGTGCGGTTGCATTATCGGGTGACTGCAGTTTATTGCTGGTTACATACTCAATTACAATAATAGTTCATAGTTCATAGCTCATCGATTAAGTATTTTATAAACGAAATAAATTATGAAAAATTTTATTCAGACATCTATTTATACTCGCAACATAATGGTAAGCCAATAGTTGTAATTGCAGAAAACAAAGCCGAGACAAATGTACAAAGCACTAAACACAATTATGGTTTCAGATACAGTAACGGGAGGCCCCATTATTAAACCAAATCACAAAGAAATAATTTTAAAAGAAGGGCAGAACTATACATTGTCTTGTAAATGGAATCGTCCCGTTCAAATAAAGCAACAAGATATCGGGGAAGAGAATACAGGGTCTTTCGAAATGTTATTAAGAGACATGCCCAGTTCAAATGATACAAATGAATTCGAAGTCGCCCTCGATCTGTACAACGTTGATAAATTCACTGTTGGCTATTACGCTTGTTTTGATAGATCAGTAAACGACGCGTACTTTTTAAAAAATATGATGGTTGAACCTGAAAACACGAATAATATTTCATATATTTACATATATGTCAATGGTAAGAAAAAAAAAACAAAACAAAAAAATCTGTAATTGTGTTCAAAATAATTTATGCAATTTTACAATTATTAACGATTTCTTGTGGATATTTTAGAAACGAAAAGTTTACTGGCACCTATGAGAGAGGTTATTATAACGCGAAATGATAGCACGATATTAATTGAATGTAGACCTACAACGCCTGACGTAAATGTTACGTTGTTTCGGGTTTGTATGTCATGAATATTACTAGAAGTACAATGAAAAAAGTTTAACAAGTTCTATTAGTTAATTGCTTCAAGCAAATGTTATGAATGATTTTTATTTAAATAGAGTAAACAACACAGACAGCTTTTATTCCGACATGCATGATTTATAACATATGTAATTTAAATAATAACAATACGTAATTTAAAATGGGCGAATTTTTGGTTATTTTTTATTAGAGAAAAAATATAAATAAAATGTAAATAAAAATACATAATTTGCATGTATCTAGAGATTGAGATTGTCTCATTAAAAGCTTAAAAATAAAACTAACGCTTCACGCTGCCAAACATAACGTTACTAAGGCATGTATATCTTTAATTTATTAATTGCTAAAAGATAATTTCATAACAACGTTCTTAATATTCAGGAATTTGCAGACAATGAATATCAGGTGTACAATTTTAGCCCTAAAATCGGGTTTACCTTCGATAACAATCTATTGGATGTTACATTATCTATTTTCACTTGCGTCTTTGAGAGACGAGGCTTAAAGGAACAAAAAAGCTCCGTTTATTTAAATAAATGTAGGTGATTAGATGATGTGTGATTTCTTAAAGTATGTACTATATTCACTGCAAAATTTTATCATATTTTTTTTAATCTTGAGTAATTTTTTATTTTGTGGTGAACATAGTGAACAATGTTTTTCAATTTTATTTATTATATATGTGAAAATACTAAAATACTAATATTACGTAAATACAAATAAAATATTATCGATATAAAATTGAAAAACATATTTTCGAAGTATATATTATGTTCGTACTAACAACTCATTATTTATTGCGAATGCAACAATAGCAGACCAACAAGACACGATTCAACTATACGTTTACACCCAAGATCGGGTTTTTAGTAAAATCCCGTAACTCGAATCGTTACACTTGCAAAGGACGTCGAGGAAATCTAACAGAAAGCAAAACTTCAAGTTGTAAGTAGATAGTGTTGGAATCTTGATGTCACATAACGAGGTAGCGTGGTGTGATGGTTTCATTCAGTGTTAAACCGATCTTAATCCTTTACACGTATCGGCTTCCTGCTTCTATCCTTTATTTCTATTCTTATTTGGTGTGTTGCTCTGTATGGTCTTTGTGCACAGACACTAAATACTTATATTAAAACTAATTTACTAATATATAACAATTTTAACCTTTTTGTTATCGTATCAAAAATATTTATATGTATATGTTTTTTTTTAATTAACACATTTGGTAAATATTTTATTATATTATACCCGTATTGCACTAGTATATTGAATAAGGAATAATGAGCACTAATGGAGAATGAACAGTGCGTTCAGTGATTAAATTTAGTTTACATATGATATGCTATTCATAACAACATTGTCTATCTTGGCACGGATGGATACACGTAAAAGGTGCCTTTCATTCGAATTTTCGAATCGAAATTACACAAAAAAAAAACGTGTAAAAGAATAAAACAATGAGTGTTATCGGTTTTAGAAATTGAAAATATTTTTCAAATTACAACACGCGGCAAGAAGTCCTATTACATTCAAAGTTGTATTTTAATTAAAATTCAATTAAATACTAGTGCGACAAGGGCGTCATTTGCATCGCAGATTTGTTCCGTACATATTAGAAAGAAATAGAATAGACTATGAACGTTATATATATATATGTATGTACCTTTGGCCAAAAAGTGGTGTACCACACTAAGGTTGAATACCGCTTGCAGATTCATAGGTGATAAACATAAGTTTCACTTGCAGATCGATCTGACAATTTCTATTGCCGTCTTTATCTGATTATTGACAACGATATTATTTATAACTAATAGAATTTAAAATGTCATGTATAAGAATGACGTAAGAATACTTATCAGTTAAGTTTACGTCATAATTATGTCTCTTTCAGCAATATCTTTTGATAACGAACCTTGTTGTAATTTTCGATGACAAGGAAACTAAATTAAAACTGATACACCACTTTCTTGGCCGATCGTATATATTCATATATATATTAACTGAAATTTAATTCTAAGTTTTGATTCTTGTATTGTTATTAACCTAAGACAGGAACTTATTGTTTGAACAAATTTAAATTTCATTATGTACGGAATTACTGTTAATATAAACTTTTTTTACATGTTAGACATAGATGTAAAACCATGGGTTACAAGAAATACTGCACGAAATCATTTATTTATTCTATGTTGTTAGTAGTAAATAGATAAGTATATAATTATGTTAAAATATGTTTGAAGTATGTAGTACTATTTATCATGAAATTGCAATGTTAGTTTTAACTTAATGTAGTCAAATCATTATTAATAAATTCAACATTAAAAAAAAAACACTTATTCAACTCATTTTGTATGAATGTTAGGTATATAAAACAACAAAATGAACTAAAGAAGGCTTATATTAATTTGGAAATTAGTAGAACATGTTTTTAATCGAAGTTAAAACGATACACTATTTATCTTTTATTTTTAATAGTTAGCTGAATAAACATCGTCTCTTTTTTGTTGTTTTGTTTTTTAGTCTTTAAAAATTAAAACTATAATTATATTAATTTGATATTTGTATTGTGTGAACGTTATTAAAAATACAATAGCAACACAATCATCTCAATTATCACAAAATGTAAAGTACAATTATACTTTTTTAGATAATTATCTAATCATTGCTATTGTAAATATACAGCTCATTTACGTTATTTAAATCAGTCTAAAATTTATCAAATGTTTTGGTATTACGTACCTATGTGTAAAACATATTTAACAAACGTGTATTTTATAAAAATGTTACGAAGTACATATAGAAACACAATGCGATTTTATGTTTTTTTTTTTAAATAATAATACGAACGTGCAGTATTAAAAGGCAATCTCGAAAATACTTTTTTTAAAATTAGTTATCTTGATAGTAAGCAATTTTATTTTTAATTTTTATTTATAAATAATTGGAAGGGCGTAAAGACAAATAAAAACCATTTAAAGACATATATTAACTAATTTAACTGTTTTTTTTTTTTGTTTATAGACACGAACATAGATCCGCCAAAGCCAGCCATCAACGGAAGTGACGTCTTTTTCATAAAGGGCGAAACCTTTTCGCTTAATTGCACTGTTGCGTATAAAACGAATTCAGCAGTCAAATTAACATGGAGCGCGGACCAAATGGTCCTAGAGGTTAGTTTTGCTACTTCCAAGTATCGTTTCTATAAATGTTACATTTCCTTTTTTATTCAATTTTAACACTTTCGTCAAGATAAACAATTCTTAACATACATCAATGAAATTTATTAATTAATTAATGAACTCAAAATCTTTCTAATTATAAATATGTAAATGTAATTGTTTTGATTTTTAGAATAAGTCAAATATTATAATTGATTCAAATGAACAAAATATAACTGGAAATACTTTATACAAAAGCATTACAATAACAAATGCGTCTAAAGCTGATCAATCGAAATATACGTGTACGTCAATAAATCATATAAATCAAAGTTCAGTGACCTTTGAAAAAATTTACGTAGGTAAGTTTGGTAAAAATGATAAGCAATGTAAACATTATTTCTAATTGTAAATTTGTAGTTGTATTCGTAAATAATAAATAATGACGGTAAATAATTTTGCTTCATATTTTTAAAGGTGAAAAAGGATATGTAAATATAACAAAGTCAGTTCAACCGCAATCAATCGTACTACATAATAAAACCTCATTTCGCTTATACTTTAAAGTAAACGCCTATCCTACGCCAACATTTGCTTTGTAAGTATACCTAACTAATAAATTAATTGAATAGTCATTTAACCTGACACAAATAAGTTGTAAAGATCACCATACCCTAGCGTAGGGCTCACCTGATGTCAAGCGGTTGCCGTGGCGTCGAGACACCAGAAGCATCGTAATCACGTTGCCGACTTTATCCCCAATCCTCCTCAGGAGCTTTGGTCACCTTACTTACCATAGGAAGACAACACAGCTTGAAAGCAGTGTTATTTAGCTGCGATCTTCCGTAAGGTCAAGATACTACCCCAGTCGGGCTGCTCCAGATTTTGAGCAGGATATTTCCTGCTGGGCCCTACGTCAGTTAATATTATAATAATAGCTGATGTATTTCAAAATTTTCAGTTTTCGTGATGGTAAAAAGTTAGAGGATTCGAAAAAATATACCAAACGTATATTACAAAACTTTAGTGGTATCTATCTAACTATAAATAATCTGACTGTTTTTGACACTGCAAACTACACCTTAGTTGGTAGCAATCAGTACGACACTGATAATTTTACATATGATGTAAAAGTGGCAGGTAATGTATTACAAGATTGTGAAGAAATATATATTATAAAAATTTAATATGTTGTTGTTCTACTTAATGTCAGAAATTTTAATTGTAGGTAGACCAATTATTAAATTTGGTTCAGAAGCCGATAAAGCGTTTCTGCTAGGTTCGTATGCATCACTGAAGTGTGATGCAATCGCGTATCCTTTGCCGAGTATAAAATGGATATTTACTAGTGAAAATGGCGAGGAAGAATCTTATCTGGTAATGTGTTATTGATTTATATATACGTTTTAATAATCAAGTCTGCTATTTTCAGTAATAAATAATAAAGGTTTGCCGCTGTGTAAGCATCATGATAAAGCCATTGGTTAAGTTTCGATTAATCTAAGTTTTATTTTGAAACTCTTGTTGATAATCAAAAATACCTATACCTATATGTCGGCGCAATAACAATAGTTCATCAATTGAAATAATTCTGTTTAATAATTTTATTGTTTTTATTTAATTACTCCATAAGCTGTTGATTGATCATTACAATGCAAAAACCAATAAATACTTTTTGTTTTAAACATCAAATTTTAATTCACATTTGATTTATTCAAGTATTTCAATACTTAATATGGCAAAACTCAGTTAGTATTCAGACTTCAGACAATGAACAGCGCGTATCTGTTAGTTTGGATTTTTATTTCTATGATGATGATGAGCGTCAACAAAGAAACCCCAAGTGACGAGAGACATGCTGGCGTCAAGCTTTAAAAAAAAAACACTGAAATTGTTCCTCCTCCGTTATATAAATTTTATTATAATTAATTCAAGTTTTAAGAAACTACTATTTAAGAAACTACTATTTAGTACTAAGTTTTTTACATTAAATGTCAGTTAAAAGAAAAAGAAAAATTGCGTGCGTGTATAGTACACATGTCAGAAGTGAAGAAGTCTTTTTTGGCAAATAATTAAAAAAAAAACTAATTAAAAAAATAAATTGAAAAAAAAACAAACATCACGCGGTGTTCCCAGGCGGTCACCCATCAAAGTACTGACCGCGCCCGACGTTGCTTAACTTCGGGGATCGGACGAGAACCGGTGTATTCAACGTGGTAGGGACGTTTAAAAATAGTGACGCGTGACGCGTTTGATCCGTAAAAATTTTACCCCTCATGCGTCTAAAGAAGTTTCACTTCAAACAATAGTATATTTTTGCTTTAGTTTGTAAGTAATCAATAATAATATGTCGTTTCATTGTTATTTAGGCAAATGATACAAGAACAGAGTCGCTGATAAAAGTATCTTCACAGCTGAAAATACCTGTATACAATTCTGGAAATATCACTTGTTATGCGTATAATTCTGAAGGTAGTTATTCTGTCACGAGAAATTTCCTCGTGTATGAGGTATCCGGTGGATTTGGAGTAAAAGACGCTGATAACACTTGGTTTTCCGAAGGACAATATGTTAGTGTGGAATGTTATGCTTCAAAGTATAATTTTGAAAGTGTTAGATGGATAAGAGAAGATAACAAGTCAAGAGGTTACAATGGTATATTTGCATATGATTTTTACATATATATTCACTGCATAATTTTTAAGGGTTATTAAAGTTTCTCTTTGTTCTGTGGCAGTTACCAATAAAAGTTCTCCCTTTTCTTTAATTTCAAAATTGGAAATTGATAAAATATCACTCGAAGATTCTGGAAACTACACTTGTTTTGGTGAAAAATATGATAGTTCAAATGAAAGCCAAACTTTATACTTCGCGGTCGCAGGTGGGTCATTAAAAATACACATATTGCTTGACAAGTCCAAATAGTGGGCAAAACGCTGTTAACCTCAATATCCACCAGAAAGCCATTAAAACATTTAGCGACAAAAATTATAATAATAATAATTTGTCATTAATTATAGAGTAAAATAGTTGTGATAGCTTTCTTTTTTAAAAATATAAGTTTTTACACGAACAGAGTAAGGTAAAGCTTTAGATTAGGTAAAACCGAATTTCGGGACCGTGGGGGCAAGGGGGGGGAGAGGGTGGGGAACGCTACCCCTGGTACCACTGTCACACCTCAGAACCCCATGGTTATGGAGATATCCATGGTTAAAGTTTTGAGGTTAGAAGAAGAATTTCGAAAGTTAGAGGAACGCTTGAGGGCTGCCCTCCCTCCGCGCCTCCGCGGCACAAAAAAAAACACTCTAGGGGTAGGACAGACCAAGACCACGTGGACAATTTTATTAGAATATTATGTCTGACGCGTTTTGTCACACAATGCAAACAGTACGAGCTCAAAGGTATTATAATAGCTTTAAATTCTTCTTATAACCTCAAAACTTTAACCATGGATATCTCCATAACCATGGGGTTTTGAGGTGTGACAGTGTTACCTTGTATAGATTCCCCTACACCCTCCACCCTCCACACCCAAAAACCCCATATTCGGTTTTTCTAATTCGGTTTTACCTAGTCTAGATCTTAGCCCAGAGTAAAACTACTTTTTCCAGAATATTGTCTCAATTTATTTTACATATCAATACTTACTTTTTATAAAATGTGATGATTATATGTTATGGGGCATTTTTTATTTTACCTTAATCCGATTTTAAATCAGCCTGTTTTACGAAAAGATGCTTTACACCATACGCGTTTCTTTCATAATAACTATTGTCAAACTGTTTTTTCGTTTTTAGCAACACGCCTGCCTATAATAACAGAACCGGAAAAAGATGAAGATGGCGAAGTAATTCCTTATGAACCGTTTTCGATTACTTGTAAAGCTAATGCCGTTCCTCCACCTATCATTTATTGGCTTAGGGTAAAAAAAAAACATTATTAATATAGATTATAAATTTATTTTGTGTAATGGACTTACAAAATATTAACGTATACACGTTTTTATTTATTTCTAGAACGACGAAGTGGTATATAACGATACTAACTTCAATATTTCCGAGGAGCGCATAAACAATACGCACGTATCGTCGAGCGTTAATATAAAGCAAGTAATAGACGATACCAAGTACGAATGCTTCGTTGAAAGTGGTGGTACTGTTGTCAGCAGATCATTTTATAAAACCGTAAAAGGTAATATGTAACTTGACATATTATTATTTTTATGGATATTTATGTGATTACCCTTTTATTAAATGCTGATACTTTTTCAGGACAGTCACGTATTAAGTCTGCGGTGTACTTGAGTATTATAGGTGTAGTAGTATTCTTATTAATTTTGTTAATAATATATCTGGTATGGAAGATACGTAAAGAGAAACAATTTAGAAAAGAGTTAGCGGCGGCTGGATTGCTATACTTCAAGGAAGGAGTTACGAGATCTCTGAATCCAGATCTTGGTATCGATGAGCAAGCAGAACTTTTGCCGTATGATGAAAGATTTGAATTTCCAGCAGAAAAGCTTATTCTAGGTACAACCTTTTCGGTGATAATACGTTCAGCATTATTTATCGCAAACATTTCCTATTAATTTTTTAATATACCTACGTATGTTTATAAATCTTACATTCCCGTTGTTCTCAGTTGACTCTCAATGACTTAGTATTTGAAGGTGTAGTTCATAGTTAAGTATGAAAAGAATAGTGTTTATAAATAGAATAATTTGTATTTCAGGCAAACAGCTTGGTGCAGGTGCTTTCGGAGTTGTGTATAAAGCAGAAGCACGTGGCATTATCAATGCCGAAGAGACAACTCCGGTCGCCGTCAAAATGGTCAAAAAAACAGCAGATAATATGTACATCAAGGCGCTGGCTTCTGAGCTCAAGATAATGGTACATCTTGGGAAACATGTTAATATTGTGAATTTGTTAGGTGCTTGCACTAAAAACGTTGGGAAAAGTAAGTGGCTTATGTAATATTTTAATTTTCAAAATCATGTAGTTGGTTTCTCATTTAGCGTAACAAACTAATAATTTGTGCTGTGTGGCTACGGCACGAAAAAAAAAAAGAATATAGCCACCCCCTTTCTTCCCGTGGGTGTCGTAAGAGGCGACTAAGGGATAACAAAGTTCCACTACCACCTTGGAACTTAAGAAGCCGACCGATGGCGGGATAACCATCTAACCGCTGGCTTTGAAACAACAGGCCGAAGACGGGCAGCAGCGTCTTCGGTGCGAAAAAGCCAACCCGCCTGCCCAGCGTGGTGACTATGGGCAACACACATGAGTTCACGCATTTTTGGCGCGAACTTGTGGAGGCCTATGTCCAGCAGTGGACTGCAATAGGCTGGAATGATGATGATGATGATGACTAATAATTTTCTATACATCATTGGCTCTTCTTTTATATCTATAACAAGTTCCAAATTGATGTCACTCGCTCATTCGATAGATAAAAATTAACTTAAAAGAGCTGCTCGCCGTTTTTAATTAAATGGTAATTAAAATCAAGGCGTGTAAAGAATCTATTTCAAGGATAAGGTTATACTCAAGATTAATTCATATAAATCTCACGATTACAAGTATATTATACAACTAGCTGACTCCACAAACGTTGTTTTGCCATATATGTTATCAACACTCCTTAACTCCCCCCTTATAACTTAGCTATATAAAAAAATAGATGTTGGCCGATTCACAGACCTACTCGATATACACACAAAATTTCATAAAAATCAGCCCAGCCGTTTCGGAGGAGTATTGTAACTAACATTGTTACACGAGAATTTTATATATTAGATTTTTCATTAAATTTTATGTTCAATCAGAACAAAATATAGCCTCTGTCACTCCTGAATAGTGTAGCTTTCTGTTAGTGAGAGAATTTTTGTGATCGAATCAGTATTTGCAAATATTACCCCCTACAAACAAACAAAGTTAGAAACTTTGCCTCTTTATAATAGTAGTATAGATATAATATAAAATAACAATGGGTCAAATTTCTTTACTTACTTTTTAATAAATACATGTGTTTAAGTAAATTAGAAAAGTGTAGTGGTGTATGTTATAAGATTGTATTATATTCAGTTTGATACATTAAAAGCTGTGATACTAATTTTTAAACTTTCAAAATTGGTTACTGCAATTCAGTTTTACTTTTCGTGTGGTTCTGTAAGTGTTATAGATCATATTCCTCGTGACAAAAAATTTCCTAGCCCATACTTGTGCATAACTGTCCAATACTATTTTTTTTAGCTTAAGAAACATCGATAACGTTAAATATTATTACTAACTGCTACATACAACTAAAGTACCGCATCTGAAAATGTATTTTTTTTTCGTACAATGTTTTTGATTGTAAATAAAATTATAGTTTTGCTTACGCGTTCCCGACCGCTATCCTGAGGATCGAGTCTATGAAAATAGTTCATCTATTTAAACAAAGTCAGATTTAAACATTATTACATGGGCTAGGATTCTTTTTGACGTGACCACGTCTTATAAATTGGTTTGCCGGGTGACACTTCAAGAAACTGCGTTACGCTCCGCTCACGTTATGCGCTCACAATGAGAGCGAGTGAGAGGCACGCGTCCCTTCCACTCGGGCATGGTTAGCCCGCCTAAGAGCGAGAGAGACAGACATAAAAAGTGAATGAAATTCAGTGCGAGATTCTTTGTATAAATTAATGTTTTAAATATAATTCTTTGTATAAATAAATGTTTTAAATTGTTACTATTATTTCATCCTTCTTCCTACTATACGAATGAATATTCACATTAAAATTATTTTACCACTCAAAGTCGTTGTCACGTAAAACTTTCGCCCGTATACCGACTTTACAGGCAACCAATTTTTTTTTCACTCAAAACGTGATCTATTACACCAACAAAACCCCCTATTCCCACAAGGAACGCAGTTAGAAGTCGAACATCTATCTAAATTGGGCAAAATCTGTTCTTCGCACTTTGTTTTAGTCTTAAATCTGGCTAAATGGTGGTCTCAATCAACGCGAGGACGGTTACGTTTGTGTATTAGCGATTTGGAATTTTAACTATATTATTATAATTTTGCATATTTCATGAAATATACGTAATATTCTCTGTAAATAGTATACAAGTATTAGTCAATGCTGTTTATATCAGCCGTAATATCACCAAAATTTTATTTTTAATTAAAATGAATTTAAATTTTAATGAAAATGGATTTTATTAGTTGGAACCAATAACCTTGACAAATTCATCTTTTTGTAATGACCTAATTTTTTACTGAAAGACTATCTGTTCTTTTGGCAAAGAACGCTATAAGAGCGCTGTAACTGAGAAAATGTGTACACACCCTTACCATCTGTTCTACTTTTATCACGGCCCGTTAATAGCTGTGTGACGCGTCTGTTTGTGTTACAGGGGAATTGATTGTAATCGTGGAATACTGTAAGTTCGGCAATATACATAACTACATGCAGAAACATCGAGAGGTATTTATCGACCAGCTAACTGATAATAAGGAGAAGAATCTTGGCAAAGATAACAGGGCTTTTTTGTACAGCACTGGAAGTAGTGGGTAAGTTTTGAAGCTCTATCTTACTGACTAGTCTCGTGACATTGAAAGCGTTTTTGGAGATTTATTGTATGTATTTGTATTACAAGGTTGGTTACATTTTTCTTTTTTTTATGTATATTTTTGTTTTATTTCAGTATGCACTCGGACTATTTTGGATCCAATCACACCCAAGAAACGGATCATACTTTTGTGAATACCGCCAATACAAACAGATCTGCCAGAAAAGGTAAATGATTTAAATTAGTTTTAATGTTTACGAGAATTTTTAGAAAAAGAAAAATACTTAAGTTACTAAGCTGCGTAAACATATACATGGGGGTTTAAATGAAATTGTGAACACTTTCTTCGGTATTTGGATTGACAAATAATTTTACGATGGTTGAATATAAGTACATCACTTCAGCCTAATACAGTCCACTCCTGGACATATGCCTCCACAAGTTCGTGCCAAAAATGGAGTGAACTCATATGTTTTGCCCATAGTCACCACGCTGGGCAGGCTGGTTGGTGACCGCAGGGCTGGCTTTGTCGCACCGAAGACGCTGCTGCCCGTCTTCGGCCTGTGTATTTCAAGCTCAGTAGTTAGACCGCCATCGGCCGGCTTTTTAACTTCCAAGGTGGTAGTGGAACCTTGTTATCCCTTAGTCGCCTCTTACGACACCCACGGGAAGAGAAGGGGTGGCTAAATTCTTTAGTGCCGTAGCCACACAGCAATTAGATAATTATTATATACACATAAGTGCTAGAAATTGATTATATATGGTTTGTTTTACCAAGAGGTGCTAAAGTTGCAAATAATTAGATAATTTTAATAACTTATATGTGACCTAGATATACAATTCTAGTATAAATCTTGTGTCACGAAACCCGAAATACATGCAACTTCAACTCAAATGCTATATTCTTAATGCCGTAACCACACAGCATATAATATTTTTAAAAATGTCATACATTTTTAGAAAAAATATAGAATCAATTAACTGAGTAGACGTTAATGATAAAAATATTTCTCAAGAATATTTATCGAATTTGTATATTTGTACACAGATATTGCTAACCAACAAGTGGAGGTCGTACGAGGTAATGAATGTACTCGTAATTGATGTAATTAAATATTAAAATGAGCATTCGAATAAAAATATTTGATTCGCTATCGAGATTTGCAATTAATTACCTTCATTGATAAATAATTCATCATTGATATTGTTATATTTTAATGTAGTGGCTGAAATTTTAGTACAACCTCAATTAATTTTAAAATACGACTTGCCCTGTTTTTGCGCCTACTATGTAAATGACAAATAATCAGACTTAATTATTTTAGTATATTTTCCGTGGATTGTTTTTTTTCCTGTTTTCCTTCCTGCAATTTTTTTCTGTATTTTGTGATATTGTTCACCTAAATAATGAACAAGTAAATACTTACGTCAGACAGCAATTGGTAGCGAATAACTAATTAATTCTTTGGTTTATAGATAGGAACTAATGTTTCTAATATATATTTGACAGTTTACTAATATACTAATTGAATAACTTCTCACGAATATTTAAATACCTTTTCTTGAAAGAACAGATCAGTCTTCGACAAGTAATTGTATAATACTTACCGGTATTTATTTGTTACGATTTTTTTTTTTTTTTGTAAACATTCTTGGTCCTAACGATGAAGAACAAAAAAAAAGGAATTATAAAATTTGGTGCAGTTCCTCGAAAGTTATGAGTGTTCATAGATGTCAGCTATTCATTTTATATAGATACCTAACATAAGATGAATTTAACTCGCTCTGATAAAAATACAAAAAATTTAGATAATAATATGTAATAAATTAAAATGAGTTTGTTTGTTCACTATTGTTATCCGAATTACGTAAGTATTATACAACTATACGAAGGAGACACTTACTTGTTGTTTCAAGGTCAAGAATGTTAATAAAACTCTGTCGACTCGTTGAGGTAATATTAGAAAACCGTGCCTGTAATAATGCTTTCACTGTTTGGTTATTTTTGATGCACGTTTTAGTATAATTCAAAATCATCAATGATGCATAATTACATATCCAAAGAATGTATCTTAGAAAAGTGCGTGAAATTACAATAAAAGTTTTTTCAAACTCCTGTAAGGTATTCAAACAAATTAATAATTATATAAAGTAATTCTTGATTTTGAATTATTGCTGTTGTTATGGTGACTATTTTTATGTCGATTTCTTAAAAAAAATCTTTTATATTCTCCATGTCCAGTTACCTAACTCTTATGATTTCTAGTTTCCGAGACTGGCTATGTTCAACCGGAATGGCGATCGAATTACGAAAGCGACTATAGTTTTGAAGGAAGGAACCCGCGACCGTTGACCTCGAGAGATTTACTAGCATGGGCCTTCCAAATTGCAAGGGGCATGGAGTACTTGGCTAGCAGAAAGGTAATGTGACTTGATAAGTAGAAGAAATTCATTTTAAATAAATATTGCACGCCTCCATGGAGGATGTGCTTTACTCCCACAAATGGAAAGATATAGGAAGCGCTTACTCTTAAACCTCTATATTTTTTGTAGCAATGCATTAATCTATACTAATATTATAAAGATGAAGAGTTTGTTTGTTTGTTTATTTGTTTGTTTGTTTAAACGCGCTAATCTCAGAACAATTGTTCCAATTTGAAAAATTATTTCAGTATTAGATAGCCCACTTATCGCGGAAGGCTATAGGCTATATTTTTTTCAAATTAACGCGTGTGAAATCGCGGGGCACAGCTAGTATGTTACAAAATACACATTTTATGTAGAAAACACATCAAACTAAAAATTAAATACTGTTTAAAGTTTTTTTTTTTTTAATACTATTATTGTAAAAATAATCGATTAATGATGATTGTAAAAAACGCAAAAACTACTTTACGAAATAAGCTGTTTTTTATTATGTCTGGAGATTATTAACTTGAAGCCTATTGAATGTGAAGGCTCCAAGGAATGTGAAGAACCAAATCAACTAAGCGTACTTAAAATCGTTCTATAATCGATCATTAATTGCTAAACAAGCTACTTGCTTGCTTAGGGATGCTTGTGTTTAAATTAAAACTTAAATATTTGTTTCTGGTTGAGCAAACGCTCCACTGAGAACTTGCAGTGAACAAGCCGATGCAGATTAAGTTCTAATACTTTTTCTAAATGGAGAAGAGGTCGAAACGCGTACACATGACTTCAATTCCGTACTCAATATGACTTCAATCTATTTTGATACTCAGTCAGTAAGTCAGTTCAGCATATTGCAGTCCACTGCAGGACATAGGCCTCCCCAAGTTCGCGCCAGATATCCCGGTTTTCCGCAATCCTCGTCCAGCCTGCACCGGCAATCTTACGTAGATCGTCAGTCCAACGGGCCGGAGGAGGTCCCATTTTGATACTATGCGAAATTCATCTTTTTTTCTTTATACTATTACTTTAGTTTTATCCAGTATATAAGTAATATAATTATACGTATCATCACTTCGGTCTATCGCAGTCCATTACTAGACATAGGCCATCACAAATTCGCGCCTGATGTTATGGTTTGAATTCATGTGTGTTGCCCATATTCACCACGCTGGGCAGGCGAGATGGTGACCGATTATACCATAAAACGATACTATTATAATATAAATATGTTATAACTTTTCAGGTCCTGCACGGAGATTTAGCAGCAAGAAATATATTGTTAGCTGAAGACAACATAGTAAAAATATGCGACTTTGGCTTGGCAAGAAGTATTTACAAAAACGACGAATATAAAAAGCAAGAAAATGTAAATATATCGTAATAATATGGCATATATATCAATTTAGTCACTATTTTGTGATTAGGCATTATTAGAAAGGCAAATTTTAACTGAGGTAGGGCACAGCAGGAATTTCCTGCTCAAAATATGGAGCAGCCCGACTGGGGTAGTACCTCGACCTTACAGAAGATCACAGCAAAATAATACTGTTTTCAAGCAGTATTGTGTTCCTGTTGGTGAGTAAGGTGACCAGAGCTCCTGGGGGGATTGGGGATTAGGTCGGCAACGCGCTTGCGATGCTTCTGGTGTTGCAGGTGTCTATAAGTTACGGTAATCGCTTACCATCAGGTGAGCCGTACGCTTGTTTGCCGACCTAGTGACATAAAAAAAAAAAAAAAAAAAAAAGGCAAAAAAAAAAATGCATTTTTTTTATATCACTAGGTCGGAGGAGCTCTGGTCGCCTTACTCACCAACAGGAACTCAATACTGCTTGAAAACATTATTATTTAGCTGTGATTTTTAACATTCACCGAAATGTTAGCGATTATAATAAAAAGGTTAAGAAATAAATTGTCACGGTTCCAAAGTTGTTATATTATGATTATTATTTTAGAAGTATTAGAAATGTATAAACGGAGAGCCGACTAAAATACTAAATTTTCTTTTGTACCCTTTGAAAACAGAATTCGAAAAATAAAATACGTAGCTATTTTATTTTTCTTTTTACATAAAACTATTAATTTGCTTTGATAAAGTAAGAAGGGTCTTTTTTAAAGGTAGTTTCAAAAATATTTAACATTGAAAAAGGAAAAGTATTTATCTTATTTTAATCTTTGAATACAATATCGCTTAAGACAGTATTAAAAAGCTATATTTGGATTTTAGGTTGTATTTGCCTTTGAATGCATACTCGGTATTAATAAAATTTCGTTGGTTTCAGAGCCCTCTTCCAGTGAAGTGGCTGGCTATTGAATGTATGACGGACAGAATATTTTCTACGCAATCTGATGTGTGGTCTTTTGGAATTGTGTTATGGGAGTTATTTTCTCTTGCGAAAACACCGTATCCGAATGTCAGTCCAACAAGTCTCGTACAGTGGCTTTCAGACGGGTAACTTTCTGTTCGTGATTTATTGTACGATAAAACTGCCAGTAATAGTACATTGATATCCAGCTGTAAAAATTAAAAATTAATAAATGAATGTTTTAAAGTACCTACTGGCATAACGGTAGGCTGATGAAGTGTAACTTCAATATGTGTCGTTCGTGCCACCGGACCACGCACTATATTGACTACCGATTCTATACTCCATATTCTGTTGTTAGTGAACATTTTACCTTGAATTTCTTGTAACAGAAACATTTTAGCAGTAAGATAACTTTTTTAATTTCTATCTACGCAGAAACCGACTTGACAAACCGCAGTATGCAGATAATAAGTTATATGACGTTATGCTTCGTTGCTGGCAACAGAAGCCCACCGCGCGACCAAACTTCACTCAGTTGCAGGAGATCCTTGGCTCTTTTCTCGAGGATAATGTGCGAAATGTAAGAATATGTCATTTGGTTATTGATTGCTTATGGTTATTTTTCGATTTCTTAACATGCCTGCGATGAGCGAACTACAACTTTTTTATCCCTTTAAATGTTGTTTGATTAAATTTGACAATTCACCGAATAAGAAACTTTGCTTATCTGAATTCCAATCATCTTATATTTCTTGTTAATATTTCAACAATTTACGTTTTTTTTCCTTGTACGTGCAAACTGTAAAATTATCCTGAGCACTATAATTTGATAGTTTTCAAACGTCGAGGATACGGAGATATTTTCTAAATAATTGTGTTTGCTCGCAAACGAAAAAAAAAACCGATTTTAATTACATCGACAAGTAATACAACATAAGTAGACGAAAAAAATTAACAAACGCACTAGTACTCGGCACTACGATTTTCGAAGGTTTCCCTCGATTTCTCTGGGAGTCCATCATCAGATCCCGGTTTCTTTATCATGGTACCACACTTGGGATATCTTCTTTCCAACAAAAAATAATTATCAAAATCGGTTCATAAACGACAAAGTTATTCCTGAACATATATATATATATATATATATATATATATATATATATATATGTATAATTATATATACGGTCAAATTGAGTAACCTCCTCCTGTTTTGAAGTCGGTTAAAAAAGGCCAGCAACGCACCTGCAACACCTCTAATTTTGCAGATGTCAAAAGGCGACGGTAACCATTTAACATCAAATGGCGGTCGTTCGATTCCCTATTTATTATGTAAAAAAAAAGAAATTAATTCATTGCCTTTTTACAGCATTACGTCGATTTGAATTCAGCGTATATGGATCTGAATGTGAAGGTAGATGGGCAAGAAGACTATTTGGCAATGGTTTGCGCGCCTGACTACAACAACATGGTGACGCCTAGCCCTCATCACTATGTAAACGAATCTAAGAGCTTTTTCCCACCGACTCCATCGATTCAGCATGGTACGTGACCGCATAATTAAGTCTCTTGTTTAAGCTACTGGTAGAATCATTGTAAATAATAAGTAGTATAATTTTAGTAGTTACCATACTACCTTGTAGCAACAATACAAGATTAAACCAGGTAAAAAATAACTTAGTCCTTACGGTTTATTCATATATAAAAATATATATCAGTAGAGATATTTAAGAGAACCTACGTAAAATACTTTTAAGCAGTCTCGAGGCCAATTCGTCTTTTAGGAAAAGTAACAATGTTTAGACATTCGTTTGGAACATTATTTATATCTATATATATGGGCAAAACACATGAGTTCACGTTATTTTTGACGTAAACTTGTGGAGGCCTATGTCCAGCAGTGGACTGTATAGGCTGTAATGATGATTATTTATATCTATGAATATTTTTACCTTTAAGAGACGGTTTCTAAAGGCAGGTACAGATCTGCGGAATGTAGCATGCAATGTAACACGCAATGAAAGAATTTGCCGTCCACATTGTCGTAATGTATCATGCAATGTAACAAAATTCCCATAGTGTGGACTCGCCGAAAGACGAATTAATGATAAATTGAAGCTTAAATAACTTGAACAACTTTATTAGAATATTAGTTTTTGTCGAAGTCGACCTCGAGTCTCGTTTGTACATTTTTGGTATTATTATAATTTCGTATTACATTCATGGATTACGAAGTTTTTCATTGGAATATTATATTTTTTGTTTAGTAAGTTAGGGAAATATTTTCACTGAAGTTTTAAAAGTTTTTCTAAAATTTCTATAAAATTGAAAAGATTGCACAAAATTAATCGTTACTACAAAATAAGCTACACCTTATTCATCGTTCCCATATGTATGTGTCATATAACTCCCGCACAATCTATTTTAGACTATATAATTAATTAAAAAATTTTTTTAATTATTTATCGTTGTGTCCATTTATTATAAATATTCTTTGACGATTAGCAGGAAAGTGGACATAGGGTGCCAATCAAACCACCAATTGCAAATTCATGCGACGTTTCGATCCATGAATTTGCAATTGGTGGTTTGATTGGCACCCTATGTCCACTTTCCTGCTAATCGTCAAAGAATATTTTTTTTAATATTTTATTATAAAAGCGTGTTTTCCTTTCGTCAGACGGAATAGAAAACACATCATTCTGATCACGCGAAACAGATTAAATACGGTAATAAAGAGATGTATATATAATAAAATGGCATGTGTCTGTTACTAACGATATTTATAGTAAACATTGACATTCTTTTAAGATTTTTACTGTCGTGAACTTGGTGTAATTAAACAATATAATAGGATCATAATTTGCCAGATTTGCTGTTTTTCAGTGTTTCTTCGTACTGTATGCATGTTTTTTTTTTGTGTTTTATCCTTAAAATGCATCGAAATTATTGATATTAAATGTAAAATATTTTTACAGATGATGAAGGTTATTTACAAATGAGCCCAACGAAACAATCCATTTTTAGTCCACGAGCCCAGAATGTTAAATTCGATTTTGACGGTCGAAAACTGAATTCAAGGATATCAGATACAAGTCAGGGTTCCGAGTTGACTCCTATGTTAACTTTGAACAACTTGCCAGCCAGGAGTGGCTCAGAATCCGACTGTGACGGTAATGTGTCTCCATACATGAATATGTGTCCGAGAATCGAAGAGGAAACAGACGAAGTTTTCGACACGAAACAATATAATTTTAAGAACGCACAAAATAAGCAGAATAGTGCTGTAACGAATCCCACTTATATAACATTTGACGTTGATTTGGAGAAGAAACCCCAGAACATTTCCAATAATTATATTAACGTCAATGTGCCCATGGTCTAGTCAAATAGATAATTATCTTTATTAACGTGTAATATTTTCTATATGGATTCTTATTGTTTACTCTACTTATATGTCTGAAAATTCTTGATCTCCTTCTAATATTGAATAAATATGTGTTTATGGATTAGTATTAGAAATCTCAGTAATGGCTTTTGCATAATAATCTTTTTTTTAGTTTAAAATTACAAAGTTGATAAAGGCTCTGTCATTTTAATTTAAATCTTTTTGCTAAATGTGCTAGAATAAGTTACTATGGAGGTAAATGTAAAAAAGTATAAATGAGAGTTTATAAGCTGTGTGATATTTTGGTTTAGATAGAAGGTGGTAAGATAATGAAACGTTGGTACTCCGAGTAAATTGCTATATAGAGACAATTTATTGGGCTACAATGGAGCCTTTTTTTTGTTGTCCCACCATTTAATATTTTGTAAATAGAATACATAAATACGTACCTTTAATGTAAGCTGAATATATTTTTATGTTTTGCATTCCTTTACTGAACTTCTTTGACTGTGATTTTCAGACAGAAATATAAAAAATTTCTTATAATAAGATATAGAAATGTTCTATTTTTCTAACTTGACATTCAAGTTTTAGTTTATGACTATTTTTGTTTTTTTTTTTTTATCAACCTAATTAACAATTGTGTAACTTTTCATACTTATTTATAAAATATTAAAAAAAATATCTGAGTGTAGGTATTTTAAGGAAAGCTCGAATACAGCTGATTGTACTGCGGTAATATCACGCATTTACTAAAAAATAAGGTTAATTAGCTAGTAAAGGTATGGTACGGCTAAAGAAAGGGAGCTGTAAGCCGATGTGCTCTTCCTATGTCATCCATAGCTTTATACTTCAGATCTTTTTCATCGTCAAGCCTGTCCCTTCTTTTATGCTCGTCTGGTACAAGTATTTAGGGGCTACAATGATCACTTAGTATTAAGTAATTTTTCTGGCTTATTGGAGATAAGAATAAAAAAAATTGGTTGTCTGTAAAATCGGTTTACGGATGGATAGTTTTACGTGATAACGTCATAAAGAAACATTGATGAAAAATTGCACACTTTTATGAATTGAATTGAATTATTATTATCACTGAATTATCATTATTTTGTGTAATACAAAGAAAAAGTTAATTTAAAATTACAATATGTGTCACAAGTCATCGCTTGGGCCGATCGTGCTTCTCTATCGCTGTTTCCGCGCTCTCGCTTGCACGCTCAGGGTCAAGAGGAACGTGACACTTTTTAGTGCGTGCAGCCGGTGTTCGTCGATTTATAAGATTACAAGACGTTATCACGTCAAAAATATATGATTTTTTTTTGTTGTAAGTGTTTAAAAATATTATTGTTAATGTTACATTACCTACTCATAATGTGCTTTGTGTTTGAGATGTAATAATATATTTTGTTGATTCATAGAAATATATTTTATATATATATAAAAATGCCATAATCTCGATTATAGGAATAAATGGGATATTAAATATGTATTTGTTTTCATTTAAAATTTCACGATGTAAATCTTATCTTTATACTATTTAACGAGCAATTCTTGCAAGTATATAATTATAATCTGAATCTCGAAAATAGTTTTAACGATTTTCATGAATTTTAGTATGCAGGGGATTTTGGGGGAGATGAATAAATCTAGCTAGGATTTATTTTTAGAAAATGTCGTTTTATCCCCGTTTTTAGGCAATGAAAAAGTGGCTACAATATCGTTTGAATACGAAGGTACTCGTAAATTTCGCAATCGTCAGTAAATTTATAATAGTTGGAATCTAGATATCTTCAATCCAATTTTTTCCCTTTTTTTCAAGTTCCTTTTTTATGTATACATCTTATCTTTTATGTATATTTTTATATCTAAGAATATTAAAAAAAAAAACAGTTCTAATTATTATTATTACGCCGATAAGATCGAAAAATATTATTCATATTTCATTAGTATGTAATTTGTATTTAAATATGATTTCCAAAAAACAAGATTCACGCTTTATTCTTATTCATGTCCTTTTTCTAAAGGTTGTCTGGAAGAGATCGCTCTTTAGCGATAAGACCGCCTTTTCACCGTACATTCCTTTTTTTGTTGTTATTATTATTATTTTTCTTGCTTGTTTCTTTTTCTTTTATGCTACTTGTATTGTTTTTGGTTGTACAATAAAGTATATATTTATTTGTAAAGATTTACTAAAAAGATACCGAACCATGGTCGGTCGTCCAGGTACTGACTACCTTTATCTAATATGATTTATTTTAAAATATTTTATTTCATTCGCAGTGAAACAGAGAATCTGTTTATTTTAGTAGAATATTTGTTGAGGTAGGGTAGGCACAACAGAAATAGAGATCAAAATTTGGAGCAGCTTCACTGGGGAAGTACCTCAAACTTACAAAAGATCACAGCTAAATAATACTGGTCTCAAATATAAAAAAGAAAATAAAGAGAGGTAATAAGAGATAGGTAAAGAGGATTCTAAGTGAACAGTATTTATTGTAATACTTATTGTTTTTTTATTTGTAAAAGAGCGCATATAACATACATATAAAACAATAACAATTAAAAATAATTGTTAAATAGTGTCAGTGTTATAGCCTAAAATAATCTTAAATAAATAATTAGGCTTGATTAAATTGGCTGTCTAAGTGAAAATACCGCGAACTATGGCGAGGACCACGCTTTCGATCAACTCAGCTCCCTGAAATAATTAAATATTATACTTAAAATACTCTGCGCGTGTTATAGTTATTAAAATAAGGTAAATCTCGACGACGCGTTGGCGAAACGGCCACAGCTCTAGTTTGTGGCTCTTGTGCTGGCGGATGTCGGTTCGATCGCCGCACATGGCAAATATTTGTATTGGCCATACAGACGATTATCGTAGTCTAGGCATTTCTGCTTGTGTATTGTGTGTGTTTCAGGGCCCCGAATCAGGAATAAATCTTAGACAGGCCGTTGAGTATGAAGCATTTATAATATTTTAAAGTTAAGTTAAATAGGTAATTTAATTGTATATATTTTTAGTATATTTATAGAAATAATATGACAGGAACTAAAAAACTTAAAACATGTACTTCCTAATATTATGAATGTCAACGTTTGGGATGAATAATGGAAGCACACATGGATATATGACTTGATATTTTTTCTCTCCCTCTTACGCAAGACTACTAAGGCGATTAAGATTAAAAGTAAGCATATAGATAGCTTTTTGTGGATAATTTTTTATACTGGCGGACCTTAATATTGGCGGTCGTGGGTTCGATTCCCACTCGTAGTAGGCATTCATATTGGTACTTAAATATTTGTTTATGAGAAGAAATATTCGCTCAGCAGAGGGACAATTACAGGCTAATTCATAACACGTATGTAAAAAATGGTCAAAAAGCGTAGAAATAGATCTTGAAAAATCAAACAAATATTATTTTTGTTAATACTCACGTCCTTTAACGCTTCAACTACTCCTAACGGAACATCAACGATCATCCTTCCAAGACTAGCTAAAGCCTGAAATCAATTCGTAAATAATTGTGTAACAGAAAAAAAAATCAACTTTTTTTTCTTATTTTTTGGTTAGAAAACATACTGATATAAGTATGTTTGAAGTAAAAAACAAATAAAAAAATCAAAAATTATTTCCCCCTTCACAAATAAAATTACATTAAATAAATATGTCCATGTGAGTTATCAATGATTCGGGAAGTAGATTCTGCACAGAAGAGTCTGTAAACTCCTCAGTTATTCTTTAAAATAACTTGCATTGATCGTCCGTCTTATTAATGAAAGAAGAGTTCTTTGATACAATAATTGGTTTGTTTTCTTTATATTGTGCTAATAATTGTGTTGTAAAAAACCAACTTTAATTATATCGACAAGTAATACAACGTAACTAGACGAAAAAAATTAAGAAACGCACTCGTCGTCTCTACGATTTTCAAGGGTTCCCCTCGATTTCTCTGGGATTCCATCATCAGATGCTGGTTTCCTTATCATGGTACTACCCTTGGAATATTTCCTTTCCAACAAAAAAGAATTATCAAAATCGGTTCATAAACGACGAAGTTATCCGCGAATACATAAAAAAATTGTTTCAATGAAATGAATCGATGAAATTGTTGAATTTTTTTTTTAAGGCAGTTGAAAAAGTTTTATGTAGGAAAAGAAAAATGACAAACAAACAATGGGTTCATTTGTTACATGCGTTAGGTACATTAGTATACCCAAACACTCGCTACAACATTTACGCTTCAGCCTGTAATATCCCACAACTGGACATAGGCCTCTTTCCCTATGTAGTAGAATGATCAGAGCTTAATCCACCACGTTGCAATGCGGGTTGACGGATACAATATTTATATTCTATAATATTAATTTGCTCGAATATTTGATTTTTTGTAAATTTTAAGCACATTAGATATTGACAAGTTACTTACGCTACTTGGTTTTGGTTCCTTTGGCGTCTCTGAAACGCCTGTGGTATCGTTCTCTAAACAAATTACTGTTACAGCAAACAATGTCGCTACGAACAGCAGACAACAAGTCGAGTTGACGCTAGCCATATTTACTATGCTCTAGATACCTTTAGTTTGCTCTTTTAAACTAACAACTCGGCGGGGTATTCGCTATGGCAGTTGTTAGTACAATATTGTTTTTGTTGTTTTAAGTGGAATAATTTATTATAATTTATAACCAACTTTAATGAGGATAGGTTTCTATGTTCGTCTGTATGTATTTTTTCTATATATTATAACTTGTATATTTTAGTACATACAAAAATAATTGTTATAATTTTATCTAATGGTACCTACTAATATAATAAAGATTTGTATTTTTAAATGCTTGTAATGGCCAAGCTCAAAAATTACTGGACCGATTTTAAAAATCTTTCGTCAGAAGAATGCTACGATATCAATGAGTGAATTTTAGCGGGAAAAAACAGAACAGCCTAAATCATCAGTAATGCACGCGGACGAAGTCACGAACGAAAGTCAAGTTGTTACCCGACTGCAAAGGAAGGGTTATGTTTTTCGCGCGTATCTTGTATGTATATGTGTAAATATTTTTTATTAACTCATATATCCAGAGCCGCTAAACGGATTACATAATTGAGGTATCGTTTCGAGATTTGTCTTAGCAGCCCAAGTGTTCTTAGATATGTGATGTTAAAAAAAAATCAAACATGGCGGCTGTGCGAAGCATGAAATTGAAGGTTAAGTCATTGTCGTTCTCTCTATGTGCATGTCTCTGACTGCTGAAAGCTACACTGACAATTTATACATTTGAAGTTATTAGTTTTGGTTTCTGTTTTAACTGGCTTCAAAAAAGGAGTTGTTTCTCTATTCGACTGTATTTTTTTGTTTATTTATTTATTCATTTATTTATTTTTGCATAAATATAGTCAAACACTTTTACGTTGTAAAAAAAGGAAAAAAACAGCAGTACAGAAATAAAATTAAACAAAAAGTAGTTACAATGACAACATGCAAAGGTGGTCTTATTGCTTTAAGCAATCTCTTCCAGACAACCCCAGGTAAAAGGAGATTATAAGTAATAAAGTGCGGGATTGTGCAAAGGCAGATAAATATAAATAGAATTATAAATACATAAAAGCATACATACACATATATATACATAAGCATATATACATACACATATAAAAGAATAAGATAAACATACAAAATCATGAAAATAAATAAATTTACGGAAACCATACGTTAGAATATAGGTACACATATTAAATACTTGCAACCTACACCCAAATACATACATCATACACAAATTATGTGTGCTACCTGATATCTTTTTATTTTGATGATTCTATTTTTAATCGAAAACTGGTGCTTATCATGTGGTCCAATTTCAATTTAATCGAGATGACCAATCTGACGAGTACTTCTTGAGTTATCTGTAATGATGCGTATTTAACTGAATTCGACTACCTACGTTGCACCACATGTCGATGAAAATTGAAGGTTTTTTTTTCGTTTGCGAACAAATACAACAATTTTATGTTTGGGTTTGATAAAAACTTGGACAAATAAAATAAATAAATAAAGAATCGCAATTTTATTTAAATTATAAAGGTTACATAATTTTTTAATATTTTCATATTAAACTTAACATACGTACATTTTTTTTGTATTTCTTTATAAAATGTACAAGCATTATCTAGAGAAATGAAAATGTTATAGGTTTGAATAAAAATTTCTATAGTGCCTTGTTTTACCGCGGCGTGCTGAAAACTTCATCACCATCATCATCACTTCAACCTATCGCAGTCCACTGCTGGACATAGCCTCCCCAAGTTCGCGCCAGACATCCCGGTCTTCCGCAATCCTCATCCAGCCGACACCGGCAATCTTACGTAGATCGTCGGTCCAACGGGCCGGAGGACGTCCCACACTGGGTTTGCCAAGACGCGGTCTCCACTCTAGGACCCGTCTACTCCAACGGCCATCGGTCCTGCGACACAGATGACCAGCCAGCCCACTGCCACTTCAACTTGCTAATTCTGTAGGCTACGTCGGTTACTTTCGTTCTCTCACGGATAGTCTCATTTCTAATCCTATCTTTGAGAGAAACCCCAAGCATAGCCCGTTCCATTGCACGTTAAGCGACCCTAAACTTGTGGACCAGTCCCTTCGTCAGTGTCCACGTCTCGGCTGCGTATGTTAATAACTTAATACAGGCAGGACGCATTGTTCGAAGACTTTTGTTTTCAAGCATTGCGGAATCTTCGCAATGATGACTCGAAAATTTAAGTCATACAAAAATAAACATATCTAATATTAATGTAGACAAACCGAAAACATAAAAAAAAAATGGGGAGGTCGGTCTTTGAATATATAGTTGATTAAACTTTTTTTATATATTTTCAACAAATTAGAATTAGATACCTTGATAGTACATAAGACAAAGCTTAAGCTGATAACTAAAAGCTTTTTTTTAACGTTTTAATACAAAATATATTACAATAAACTTAATTTAAACATGGTTTTACAGATTAACATATTATACTGACATTGAAAAAAATGTGGTTCCGTATATATTACGGAAACTTCTATGTTACCAATAAATAGATTTCGTAAATAAGACAACTTATATAGGCAACTATATTTATGACGTAATTAGTATTTCAACAATAATTTTTCAATAAAACAGTTTTTCTTATATATTTATTTTATTTTTCTATTTTTTTCTCCAGGAGAACAAATCGAGGGCAGCTTTTGTTGCCTGTAAAAGAAAAGATTATTTGACAATAATTTTTTTGTAACAAGAACAAAAGAAAACAAAGAAATAAATTACTTGCGTGTTCAGTTAACCTTTTTATATATTTTGAAAATTCGACTACGTTTCAGCCTGTAATATTTCACTGTTGGGTCTCTTTCCCCATGTAGGAGAAGGATCAGAGCTTAATCCACAACGCTGCTCCTATGCGGGTTGGCGGATATAGTCCCTACTATGATCTTTGAACGACTGCACACACATCCAGATCACGGTATACATCTGTATGGCCATTAAAAAGGCTTTTCATGTACGGGGATCGAACCCGCAACTGACAGCGCACCAGCAACAAACTAGTGCCGTGACCATTGCACCAGTAACGTTAACTTATAATAATATCCAAAGACCTAAAGTTATCTTGTTAAGAGCTACTTAGAGATGGGTATATTTTATCATCGTAAACTAGAATCGTGTCAAAATAAACAAATAAAAATCCCTTTAGTTTTATGTATCTAAAATCTTAAAGAAATAGAGATAAAAGTAAGTAATTTGGTATTTTCTTTCACAGGCCGTAAATTATAAAATCATCGAACTTACATCCTGGCACGAGGTGACAAATCCTTTTGGAACATCAATTACCGCATCGATCATATGTTTGAGAACCTGCAGGAAAGATTTTTTACAAATTTATTAACTCACAAAAGTAAACTTTTTATTTATAAAAAAAATATTAATTATATAAAAATTACAACATTATTTTATTTATTTAACACCAACAAGATAGAAAGTGACAATAGACAGATATAATCATTAACAAAATATCTTAAAAGCTAAGCGTTATCTTAATTATAGGTGTTACACTCATTCTATTAATTTAAGTACGTATACACAAAGATTATTATGACAAACAATAATAATTAAAAAAACATTAAAAAACAATTCCAAAATAGTTCAATAAAGTCTCGATCAATTAACCGTACAGTTGAAATGATAAACAATTTTGATATGATTTGATTATAAAATTAAATTAATATTAATAAATAAATCGCTGTTATTTTAAAATTAAATAGTACAATCTACAATTGATAATTGAAAATCTATTTGCATAAATTAAAAAAAATATATATATAATAATAATTAGAGAAAAACACATTAAGGAACTATACGTCATGTGACTAAAAAAATCATCAGCAATTATTTAAATATTGATAAGTTACTCGAAAAAATGTCAATAGAAACATTCGAATCGGGTTGTATTAGCTTTTACCAATGTTTTTCTGCATTTCGATTTGTAAAACGAATTAAAACTTATCATCAGCCTGTTAATTGGTGAATGGCGTCCCTGATGAGTACGGGTGAATTTTTCTACAAATAGAGTAAATGAAGATGGTCTTGCTGCTCTTGAAGTCTTGCTTTTAATTTATTTAATAAGTAAGAACTGTCAATGATACCATTCACCAACATGTGCAGGAACGAGATCGTGGAGACATCTTCGATTCACAAATTGCGGAAGTTTAAGATGCTTTAGTTTTTCCTCGTAACTATTGAGCGACCTAGGTATATTATGATTAAAGAGAAGTGCTGTAGGAATCTTTTCTGTACCTTTTCAATTATTTTACAGTAGATATCGTAATAAGGATTCCACACGACACTACCATACTCCAAGTTGCTACGAACTAGGGCTGAGTAAATAGTAATTTTTGTCTGGGGGTTTTTGAAGTCTTTACAATTGCGGATTATAAAGCCATTATTGATTATTTTATAATATAACAATAAAATTCATTATTACTCACACTGGGTTTGTCTGTGGTAGCGGGAGGCTTTTCTGTGGCAGCTGGAGACGGAGTGGTAACATTACTATCGGCACACAAAATACCTACTATAAGCACCATAAAAATCAACATATACAAAACAATGCGAGCCATGATTTTTAAAATTTAAAGTAATTTTAACCAACCCATTTGGTCTTTATATACTCATTTCTTAATTACCGGAACCGTAGCATTGAAACCTTACCATAGCCTTATGACGTACATACATTGTTAGAATTGTCACCAGATTATACATACTATTGTGTGTCAATATTTTTTACATAATGTGTCACTTAGTAGGTACACTGAGAGAAAAGATATTTCTTTTAGATGGATAATTTTATCCTTTCAATAGTAACATATGTTACTATTGAATGTTAAGAATTGTTATGTATGTATTTGTTTGTTATACTCTTTTTCTACAGTATAATACAAAAAAAAACTTTAAATGTTTAAGTCATGATGTTTTTATTCATACTAAAGATATGGATAATGGAGGTAGTAAACAAATATTATAAAAACAGAAGCGGAAATTAAAATAGAGGCAGAACCAAGACGCTGATCAGAGTTAATCCAGAAATAATCAAAGAGGATTAAACAATAACGTATAAATAAATTTTATTCAGGGTATATACATATTTGCAATAAAAAAACACTATGTAGAAATCAAAATTTTGAGCTCACTAAAGGAGACCTGTGCAAAATGAAAGAGGACAACTGGTATATAACTTAACTGGTCAATAACTATTGATTTAGCGATTAATGAATATTAATATTAAAATACTTTTAAAAGTCCATTACTAAAAGCCAAGTCAAGCCAGTAGAAATACCGTCACGGGTCCAATCCGGTCTAGGATCACTTAAGAAAAAATTTGTTTAAAATTCCGTTCGTCTTTGATGGAGAAGGAAAATGTCTGGAAATGACTTAAACCCTACTCTAGAGAAGTAGGTATTTGTATATCTTATAAGTACATATATATCTTATATTATATATATTAAATATAATACTTGTAGTATTCCTAGGAGTTAGGCTCGAATCCACCACAAAATAATAACAAAACGTGGAGGTCAGATCTACAGGTCGTTTTATTACAAAATATGAAGCGGTAATTTCGATTAAATACTTTTATAGATCATTGTATATACATTTATTAGACATATCCATCGTTTTTAAATATTTTTTTACATGCTATTGTAAAGTTTCAGCGACTTATAAGTAATAAACTTGTGACAAACACTCTTTGTTCGAAAAACGAAAATAATAATGTTCTTTAAATAGGACGACGAGAAGGTTCTTAAGTAACAAGTTAACTTTAACGAATTGGTTGCGTGAGTTCTGTTTAAAATACTTCACACTTTAATAAAGATTGGCATTTATATTTTAAGCACAAATAATTTATTCAATTTTGTTTTCACAATTTGAGAGTCTATAAGGATCTGTTTGAATAATATTAGCATTAATAAATTTTAGACCTTGGTTTTTCTCAACGCCTGCATACCTAAAATAATTGTCTTGTAAAGGAATTAATATTTGTGTTAGCATAATTTAACGTGTTTGTTATCCGTATAATACTGCTCCAAAGTAGTGTTGTGTTTCTTTGATGAGTAAGGTAGCCAGAGCTCTTGAGGAGGGTAGGGGTTACTTTCGCCAACGCATTTGCGTTGCTTCTAGCATTGCAGACGTCTATAGGTTACGGTAACAGTTTATAAATTTTATAAAGTTTTAAAATTAAAAAAAAAGTACGTGCGGACAAAGTATATAAATAAATATACGGTACTGTTACAAAAATTTGTGTTCAAAATATGTCTTAAAGTGAAACTTCTTTAGGTGCATGAGGGTAAATTTTTTACGGATGAAACGGCAACGTTTTGATGAAACGCAACGTTTTGATGAAACGGCAACGTTTTGGTGAAACGGCAACGTTTTGATTAAACGGCAACGTTTTGATGAAACGGCAACGTTTTGATGAAACGGCAACATTTTTGTCAATGGCCCTAGAACGGAAATCTAAAGCTTTAGATTGTATTAATATAAACGAGACTTAAAAATTACTTTGCCCAAGAAGTTTCATTTCTGACATGTGTACTTTGTACGCACGCACTTTTTATCTTATTCAAATAATGTTTTTTTCTTCCGCTTCATATTTCCAAAGATATGTTGAGTAAGCCTAAGTATATACCGTTAATTTTTTATAAGTAAATGCAAAGTCATACATATGTTGGCTTCCTATATAATAAAATGAAAAAATTGATTATTCTAATTATTTTTCTTTACATATCCACTACGCTGGTGACCTCGCGGTCAAACCTCAAGACATTGATGCCGAGCTAGCATCGTACTACCTTTAGTATTATATATTGATTTAATTATGTGTAATAAACTTGCGTTGTTGATTGAGCACTATTACCGACATATTTTTCATATAATACTTTTATTAAAGGTTGCCTGGAAGAGATCGCTAGAAGCGATATGGCATTGCATACATTATTTGTTTTTGTATCTAATCGTTCTAAAATGTATCTTCTTTTTTGTCTGTGCAATAAAGTTTAATAAATAAAAATATATAAATACCTGGTGAATGAATCCTCTCTTTACCTAATTAATACCTGGTAGTCACATCGCAGTCAAAAAATAACCAGAGAGTATTTCGGTATCGCTATTATTATTATATTGAACGACAGGTTCATCATCAGCAAGGACATGGTAAATATCGCACTGCCCCTCAGCAAGGACATGACACTTTAACAAGAAGGAACGCAACAAGCGCATCAAGCAAAGGTCACCGCGCAATAGCTTAGCTTTACCAAATATTGTCGCCCTTAGAACGATCTCTGGAGACATATACAAACTTTTTATCTTAGGATAAATATCAAACCTTATTTTATATTTGTATAAAAATATTAGTTTTGATGGATATCACAATTTTTATATATTTAACATTCTTCTTTACAATTTATATTTTAGATTTATTCATGCGACTGTATATTTTTCTACGGGTACATTACTTTGTTTTTATATATAATAAAAAGTTATGGAGAATTCAAAGATTATTATCATTACTTGCTTTATTAAATGCCAACATTCGTTAAAACAGGTTGAATCAATATTTGATTAAGTAGCTAAAGTGATTAATTTGCTAAAGTTATACACAGAATGTTGTTTCAGATGGTTATATTATACTGCGGTATGTACAGAAAGTTAAACTTTACGGTAGGTTATTGTAATTTAAACGCGGAGACGTAGCGGGCTTATTCTGTGAATCCAGACGCATCCCAGATGAGATATCTAGTTATACACAAGTCGATCTAGCTCTAAATTACTGCACTTAAAGATGAGCTTCTAGGATAAATTAGGCTTATTTTATTTATGGCTATGCTTCATTAATCTAAGTCATTTGCGACATCGTAGGGATTGAGGAAAAAGTAGAACCTCTGTGTTATGCTGAATCTAGATATCTTTAGCTGTATTTACTAGCAAATATTCATTCATCATAAACACGGGTTTTAGATACACAGGTATATTAATTTTATTTGAAAAAGTTTATTCTACGTACCATCGTCATTGGTAACATAATAATTTATTGATAGTATTTGTTGATTTGGGTAAAATGTATCTATATATACAAAAATGAATCGATAAATGTTTTCCTAAGCGAAAAACTCGAGACGGTTAGATTAATTCTTTTCAAAGTTTTTTAATACTTTGTAAAAGATTCTTATGGAATGAAAAAAAAATCAAACAAAATTGTAATGTTTCAGATTACGTAGAGATTATTTAAACTTAACGACTTTGACAGTTTACAAGACAGGACAACGCCTGTTGGATCAGCTTTTTTATAACACAAATTTGGATACTGTTAACCTCACTTCACCGGACTCAGTTGTCATCTCAACTATGGGGAAATCATGTATAGCATAGTCACATTGTTAACTAGGGTTAAGGATGAGAAATTTTAACGTAAAAGAACATATTAAGCCATTCTAAATTAATGAGACCACAGATTACAATGGAACTACAACACTAGATAGAGTAGGAATAGTAGAAATGTGGTAAACAGGGTGACTCCCATGCCCCTTAGAAGGGTGACAAGTGGCATTAAAAATATTCAAAGCAGTTTTTTCAGCGGTTTTAAATGCAAAGCAAATAAATAAACATAAGAATTTTCGGACTTCGCTGGAAATAATAATAATAACAATAATCGACTGTCGTAATATCTGCCAACGGTTTGATCCCGGTTAGCCTCGCTCACCATCTGAGGCAACTGGAGATCCGGGAGGGTTCGCTCGCAGCCAGGTTGCAGGAGGCGGACTTGACTCGGCTAGGATTGTCTGCCAGTTTCTCAGTCTACAGTCCTAACACCCGGCCGTTTGATCTCCCTGCCGGGGCGTATTCCTCTACCCGCTTATTTTAATATACGTAAGTATAAGTAAATTCACTATATTATTTATAATATTATATAAGTATTTATTATATGTATCTATTATATATTAAGCGGGTGGAGAGACATCCAGTCACATAATAATAATAATTTATTTATTGACTCCTTTTAACATAACAATTACAGCACCCCAAGTATTCACATTTCAAACAAAACAAATACAGGTTAACGTCGATGCTTCAAATCTGTTAAATACAAACTTTTAAATGTAATAAATGATACCTACATGATATCTAATCAGTTACTCATATAATTATGGTCACAAAAAGATTCTACTATTCCGGATTTGGTTGTTAAACAAAAGCTGAAGGATTTCAAAGTAATTCTTAGCAAATCTGACTCCATAACACCGCATATGCATGTAAAAGTTTACTGGTCACTTTCTATGTAAACGTTTTTCTATTCTGGACAGGACTGAAAATATCATTATTCTATAGTTATTAAACTTGTTAGAGATATGGATAATAAATCTATAGAAGTTTAACTAAGCGTAATTTAGATATTGATTCTAATATAAGAATAAAATGCGGATACATCGAAGACGATAGGTAATTATTACCTAAGTTTGAAATGTGCTGTAGACTAAGGGCCTACTAGCGACAGATTTTTGACACAATTTGTATGGAGTTCACGTCAAAATTCTATCTCTAGTATGCAAATTCAGAGATAGATAGAATACCGAAATTAGCCATAAAACAGCAAAAATCCTGGGAATTTTCAAAAGTGAAATAACAAGGTAAAGAATACCTTATAAAATAAAAATACCTCTTTAAGAGATGAAAATGCCCGTAAATAAATGAAAACGCAGTCTTATTATAAAGAAGTGAAGAAACCGGCGGTAAAAAAATAAATAAAATTGAAGTGTCTATTCGTAATATTAAAATAATCGCTTTTTACTAAACGCATACGGATGTACACACGGTACATATACCAAGATAACATTTTTACATTTTTAGTCTGTCTGTTTGTTCCGGCTAATCTCTCAAACGGCTGGACCGATTTAGGTGGGACTTTCACTGGCAGATAGCTGATGTAATAAGGAGTAACTCAGGCAACATATGTTTTAGAAATGTATTTATTTTATAAATCTGTAAACTGAGCAATAACTTTTTCAATAATAATTCCACGCGGACGAAGTCGCGGACATAGCTAGTATATCTATAAAGATGATATATGTACTACGCCAACATCTCTAAGCTTACAAAAAACGTACTAGAGTAAATTTTTTCTTACTTCACTATTACTTTACAATCTTAATGCTTAGTTGTGGATATTCAGCAGTGTATGCTTAAAACTGGTCGTTGTTAAGAAATACTATCTATCTAATGTAAAAAAGATTCGACTGAAAGTCTTAATGTAGATATTCAAATATGTGTTAGATTACTTTTTATTCAGATTATATTTGAAAAATGATCTTTTGAAAATAAATAAAGATTTAAATATAATAATTTATAATCTTAATAAAGGTTAAAGTATTAACATATTTCATTTGGATTGCAAAATGAATTTTACTACATACGTTTTAATTTTTCAAACACTTCACTAGTTCAGTGCGAAATAACGTAATGAATATTCGAGCCGGTGGATAATCTACTTGTAGTCGCCACTGCGCAGTGACGGGCTCTGTCGGTCGCACTCCTGGTTAAGGCGAGCTGTAGTACAATTTGAGGCGCCTTGATCCAGGATGCTCGGGAAATTGTACTTTCCTTATCCTTTCACGTAGAAAATTAAATGTCTCACGGTAATATCCGCGGTTCGTAGCGTTGGGTTTGGCAGTTGATCTATTGTCTGCCGCACTCGTGAACTTCTCTCCGTGAACACAAATTATTATTTGGTAGAAGGCGTTTGCCTTTTCATTTAAACAGGAATACATTCTTCAACTAAGTAACAATTAAATCGACTGCGGCTTATTTATTTAGGAGGTATTTGGATATATTTAAAACTAACAATTTAAGTTCGGTACAATTTCATTTATTATTTTAACAAAAAAAAAAATATAGCGATATTTTCTTTACTTCAAAATTATAGCAACAAAATAAAAATAACAAACATCTCATCATAAATAATTTACGTACGTCTGATCACTCACTCACTTCAGCCTATCGCAGTCCACTGCTGGACATAGGCCTCCCCAAGTTCGCGCCACATATCCCGGTCTTCCGCAATCCTCATCCAGCCTACACCGGCAATCTTACGTAGATCGACGGTCCAACGGGCCGGAGGACGTCCCACACTGCGTTTGCCAAGACGCGGTCTCCACTCTAGGACCCGTCTACTCCAACGGCCATCGGTCCTGCGACACAGATGACCAGCCCACTGCCACTTCAACTTGCTAATTCTGTGGGCTATGTCGGTTACTTTCGTTCTCTCGCGGATAGTCTCATTTCTAATCCTGTCTTTGAGAGAGACCCCAAGCATAGCCCGTTCCATTGCACGTTGAGCGACTTTAAACTTGTGGACCAGTCCCTTGGTCAGTGTCCACGTCTCGGCTCCGTATATTAACACAGGCAGGACGCATTGCTCGAAAACTCTTGTCTTCAAGCATTGTGGAATCTTCGAAGTGAAGACTCGACGGAGTCTGCCAAACGCCGCCCAGCCCAACCGAATCCTCCTATCGGCCTCCTTCTCGAAGTTGTTGCGGCCTAGTTGGATAGTATGGCCTAGGTAAATATAATCCTGAACAACCTCGAGAAGGGTACCATCGACCGATACCGGTATCGGTATGACTTGGTTGTTAAACATAACTTTCGTCTTATCCAAGTTCATACAGAGACCGACACGTCGAGAGGACTCGTTTAGGCCGGCCAGCATTTGGCCTAACTCATCCAGCGTCTCCGCAAAGATGACAATATCGTCGGCGAAACGAAGGTGAGAGATGAATTCACCGTTGACGTTGATGCCCCGTTCCCCCCAATCTAAGGTCTTAAAAACATCCTCTAGCGCAGTGGTAAACAGTTTCGGTGATATTACATCCCCCTGTCTTACCCCGCGCCGGAGGGAAATAGGTCTTGTTCTTTGGTCATTGACATGAACGGTCATCGTCGCCGCGTCGTACATAGATTTTAGTACCTCGATATATCGCCAGTCGATATGACATCTCTGCAGAGAGTCCAGGACAGCCCAGGTCTCGACGGAGTCAAAGGCTTTCTCGTAGTCCACAAATGCCATACACAGCGGTTGATTATATTCTTCCGTCTTTTGGATAATCTGCCGAACAGTATGGATGTGGTCCACGGTGCTGTAGCCATTTCGAAACCCAGCCTGCTCTGGTGGTTGGAATTCGTCGAGTCTTCTGGCGAGACGATTCGTAACAATCCTCGAAAACAGCTTATAGACGTGGCTCAGAAGTGAGATCGGTCTGTAATTCTTTAACAGAGACTTATCGCCTCTTTTAAAGAACAGCACCACCACACTCCTGGACCACGCCTCCGGCGTGGTACCTCGGTGGATGACGGCGTTAAATAGTCTTGCCAAGGCTTTCAGGACAGGTCGCCCTGCGGCTTTAAGGAGTTCAGTGGTAACTCCGTCATCCCCCGGGGCCCTCCCGTTTTTAAGCTGCCCGAGCGCTGCACCAATCTCATCCTCTTCGAAGTCCGGGATACACTCCGAATAATGGCGCAACAATGGTGCCCGTGGATCTTCGGTGTCCCAAGTCGCAGGCTTGCGTGCGCTCGACGAGTACAGCTGTCCATAAAAATTCTCAACCTCTTCTCGGACCTGAGGGCGAGAGCAGACGGTTCTGCCATCTGCTGTTTTAAGCTTCGCAAGAAGGCTTCTCCCCAATGGTCTTTGGAAAACTTTAGACCCCCTATTCTGCTCAATCAGAGTAGCAACCTCTCTCGTATTTGAGCAGCGGAGGTCTCGGCGAATAATTTTCCGTACCCTCTTGGAAAGAGCCCTCTGTTCTGGCGAAGCAGCCGGCAACTCGCGCCTCTGCCGCGTCAGATCCAAGGCTTCGGGAGAAAGTTTGGACTGCTTCGTTGGCTTTGTTGGTGGAAAGTGCCTGCGACCCAGTGTACACACCGTCTTCACCACGTTGTCGGTTATCTCGTCCACGTCGCTAGTAGTTTCCAGCGAATCGAATCGGTTTTGGAGTTCCAACTGAAACTGCTCGGAGCCACATAGTATTTGGGGCAGCGTAGGTCGGAGAGTAGATTTCATCAAGCGGGTCCGCTCCTTTCGGAGACATATATTCAGAGTGCCCCGTACTAGCCGGTGGTCGCTGCCGGTGTTAAACCTGTTAACCACTGAGACATCTCTGAATATATGCCTTTTATCCGCTATGATGAAATCTATCTCGTTCCTCGTCACAGTATCGGGGCTTTGCCATGTCCACCTCCTTTGGGGCTTCTTCTCAAAAAATGAGTTCATCAAGAAGAGCCCCTCCGATTCGAGGAAGTTGACAAGCGTCTGCCCCCTGTGATTCCTGTGCCCCAATCCGTGTGGTCCGATGCTCGATCCGTCGCGGCCTTGTACTCCCACTCTAGCGTTGAAGTCTCCCATAACAACGCTGTAGAAGGTCGAAGTAGTGCCATGTATGGCCCTTGTAATATCTTCATACAAGGCTTCGACTTCATCATCAGAGTGTGCCGAGGTCGGCGCATATACCTGTATCACTTTCAGGGAGTACCTGTCGGTGAGCTTAAGTACAAGGTACGCTACCCGGGTCGACACACTACTGACTTCCACAACGTTGTTAGTGAGAGTCTTGTGAACCAGAAAACCGACGCCACCTTGGGAAAGCCCATCACCTTCACGGAAGTAGAACAAGTGCCCGGAGTCCAGGATCATCGTGTCCTCTCCCTCTCTTCGGACTTCAGACAACCCCAGTATGCTCCACTTAATGTGACTAAGTTCTACCTCAAGTTCGGTGAGGTGATGGTTCAGTAAAACATCGAAATGACTATAAAACAATATAAAAGATTTTAATATTTTTAATACACGTATATTAATTTTTACGCGGCGACGCGTTGGCTCGACGGTTACAGCACTGGTTTGTAGCTGTTGCACTGGCGGTTGCGGGTTCGATCCCCGCACATGAAAAACATTTGTATTGGCCATACAGATGTTTGTCGTGGTCCTTGCAGTCCTTGCAGTCCTTGTCCACCACTCCCCACCGTGCCTCGGAGTACACGTAAAGCCGTCGGTCCCGGTTGTTATCATGTACACCTGATAGTGATCGTTACTCATAGTAGTTAATATATCCGCCAACCAGTAACCAACAGTACAGGCTGAAGCCTATATTAATTTTTACAACAATATCATATCATTTTATATTACAAATATTACTCAGTAGTAGTTGGTTTAAAACAGAGAAGAACAAAATATTAAGTAAAAAAAAAACAAAAATAAAAAAATAAATAAAAAAGTCTGAGCAACACAAGTTTTAACACTCGTAAATACTTGCTATTTAATCAAGAACTAATTAATTATTTGAAGTGGCATTAAAAGTTGGCGCTTAAATTAAAAGTATGTTACTTAAAGATACTTTGTATAGGCATTTACAGTTTATTGCTTAGACCAGTGGTCGGCAACCTTTTGGCAGGTAAGAGCCACAAGGTACAAAATAAACTGAAGGCGGGCCGCACTTGTGAACCCTAGATTCTACCCGATACCTACGTATTGGTCATACCACCTATGTTTATATGTTTGGGCTTTATAGCTAGAAAAATACCCACCGAAAAATAGTGATAAAAACAACAAAGTAACTACAAACAAGTAACTGGTTTTATAAAAATTTCAGTGTGATGTCTGAGGTTGTATTTGGGAGGCTATTTCTTGTATATTAGCTGCTATATTTGTAGTTGCAATTCGTAGAATGGCTCTCAAATGCCCATCTGTGAGACGAGAAGAATATTTATTTTTTCTATAATTGACAATTGAAAAAGTTTGTTCGCATAAATAAGAGCTACCAAAAATTGTAATGAACTGCTGAGTAAACCTTTTCAATTCGTCGCCCGCGCCCCTCTCGCGCATCGCTCATTTGTTCGCACTATACGGTATACGATCTATCGCAATTCGTTTATGCGTTCATTTTGATACTTATAACTTACTAGCTGGTACTCGCAACTTCGTCTGCGCAGGATTAGTAAGTACTTTGAGTAGCCTATTATCTTCGCAATATCTATCTTGATACCGAAATTCATCAAAACTAGTTCTACGATATAAAAATCAATTTGTTACTACCAAATATGCATTAGAAATATATTACCAATTTTTATTGTATTTATGGTTCACTGTTTTTGCGATAATGGCTTACTCATAAAAGATATGCTGTCGCGGACTTTTTGTAGGACTAATTAAGATAAACCTTTCTCTCATACATTATATTCGTGTAAACTTTACAGTTTTTGCAGCGCACGCCAGAATAGCTCACAGATGGCAGATTTTTACGACTTACTTAACAATTATCGTTATATTTTGGACAATTCACACACTATCTTTAAAAGTTATAGCCTATGTGTTATACTAATGTATAAGCTATAGATATTATTGTAAGCTTTCGTTAAAATCTATTCAGTAGTTTTTGCATGAAAGAGGAACAAACATCCATACATCCTTGGTCTAAGCCTTAGACAATTTTAGTGCTTAATATATATTTGATTTCTCAAATTTTGTGCGAAATTTTGATTTGGAATTTATTTTGATTAAATAAATGTTACTTTCTATTGTACATTTTTATGATGTATATGAAAGTGAATAATAATAAGCTTAATAATAGGTTTTTCTGTAACATTTCATATGAAACCGACTGTTTAAATTTAAAATTCAACGATGTAAGCTTGTGTTCTGAACAAACAATACAGTATTTTGTACGCCAAAACGAACTGGTTTCAGGGGATAATCAAAACAGTATTTTAATCAAACTTACATTTGTGAGAAGTCTCTGAGAGAGAAGTCTTAAGGAGCTTGTTATCTATATATAAAAATGAATATTTGTCTGTATGTCCTTTATACAATCGTAAACTGCGCATTTGGTCATGTCATGATCAAATGCGCAAAGCGTTGTGAATGAGCACACAAAGGTTTCTGAGTCTGTACGAACAAAAAAAAATGATTACGATGTTTAATTATAGAGGAAAATACACACAAACACACAAACTGACTATTGCAAACATTTTTTTGTCTATGTATTTGCTCATTGTAGTTTTGTATACTTTTTTAACAAAGTGTAGAAAGGGGGAGGGTACCCCAGTGACGCAGTTTCGTCGCAACGACACGGGTCACGAAGACACGGGTACAACAACAAGTTGAGGATGCGACGGTGCGACGACATGACGAAACGATGGCACTAAGACACTACACACGGATATGTAGGAGAAAATAAAGAGGATTATTATATATTATATATAGAGATATATTTTGCATAAAATAATATTTATTCTAGCGAGATGAATACAGTGTTGTATTGAAAGAAAGAAACAAAGACATTTATTTGAGACACATACACTGCTAACAGACATACAAATAACACAATGAGAGAGCGAATACAATAAAAAAAAGTCAAAATTAAGTAAAAATGTAACTAAAAATTTAAATAACTAATTTCAAAAATTAAAAGTAAAATTTTATCAAATAAAAAATTAAATTAAAAAATATAAAGAAAAGGGTAATAATAATAATAAAAAGCAACAAATACAGCCTCTTTCTCAGTATTGAGACTTTCTGAGAGCTACCAGTCAATCGGCACAGTAAGGAAATGAAGAGTGTACACGAAGCCACGAACTAACCGCTAGAGACTAGGACTGTTGATAAAATATCGAAAAATCGATATTTATTACTAATATTTTATAGACGATATACCGATTAGTTTGATATTAAAATGAAGATATCGATGGTCAATATTTTTTAAAATAAATTTATATTTTTAAATACTTCATTTTGCCCCTTTTCCTAGTTTATTTATTTACTTATTAACTTAAAACGCAAGCAAACAAGCGTACGGCTCACCTGACGCCTGCAACACCAGAAGCATCGCAAGCGCGTTGCCGACCCAATCCCTAATCCCCCCCCCCCCAGGAGCTCTGGTCACCTTACTCATCAACAGGAACACAATACTGTTTGAAAACAGTATTATTTAGCTCTGATCTTTTGTAAGGTGGAGGTACTTCCCCAGTCGGGCTGCTCCATATTTTGAGCAGGGAATTCCTGCTGTACCCTACCTCAGTTGCTGCTTGCTTGTTGCTTCATATGGTTGTGACTAAGAAAAAGTTTATCTCTTTGAAATCGAGTAATGAAGATAAATAGTATGATCAAATAAACCTCCTTCAACCTATTTTATACATTTTTGTATATTTTGATAAAAAATTAATGCTGAAATAGTTGGTTATATGAAATATTACGAGGTACGACGTAATTTTTTTCCTCGTAATTAAAAAAAAACCTCAGAATTTATTTTGCAAAGTTAGTATTTAAAGAATGGTTAAAAAGCATACTTACTTAAAATAGGCATAAAATATTAAAAGCGTTGATTTTTATGAATTTGCGTAGCTATTTATTGACATATACAAGTTTAAAGGTAAATTATTTATTTTTGTGTTACCCACACATTAGGGAATTATAAACAATTTTAATATCATATTTCGTAAGGTTCGCTTAGCACCGAATATAAAATCATCATATCATAACATATCAAAAATCGACCGTTCCAGCGGGGATCGAACCTGCATCTCCGACTGACCGTGTCGGCGCTCTAGCCAATTAAGCTATGGAACGATGTACCCGTTTGATCGAAAATTTGATGATGATGATTTGTACGATTTTATTAACACCGACAAGGTCAGTCGGAGATGCAAGTACGATCTCCGTTGGTACGATCGATTTTTGATATGTTATAATTTTTCACGTGCAATTTTTCACTTTTCTGTTACCGTGGGTGCGTTCCACTTAATGCCCGCAGCGATTGTACCACCCTTTGTATCGTTCCACCGAAGGCTCGTGGTCGTCGCAAGTGATCGCTCGACATCATAGATGACGTCACTGTTCGCGACCACATCGCACTTACTTCGTCCACAAAACATTGGTGGGTCAAAGTGTGCTTTCGTTTGGCGAAATGAATGGCGTCGCGAGAATGCGAAAAACAACAGTCAATGTCAAATTGTGAATGTCATCAAAATTTAATGAACTTACCGAGTCATTATCTCACATTCATTTCGTCTAAGACGCAACAATAAATTCACGGGAATCCAAATTGAATTAAATTTCACTCCAATCCATGTGAAATATTTACTCACAGCCCCCACAGCTGCATGTTTTTATCATGCCGCCATATAGCTAGGACACAGCGCTCAAATATGCGTTCCACCTATAAAATTCACCTACAGCGTCCGCGGCGTTTTTAAGTTAGTGGAACGACAACTTCAGCGGTCGTGGTCAATGTCGTTGCGGCATTAAGTGGAACGTAGCCTGTGTGTTACAGTCATGTTACAATATTGCGTGACACGTCAAAAATATGAAACAGAGTTGTTATTGTGTTTTAGTATATTATTTTGTACTAATTGGAAAAACATATGTATGCTATGGTGATGTAAATTATTTGAATACCATTATTGTACACCTCTTGAAAAATAAAGGCTTTATCAAGAAATATTAAAATAAAACAAGCCTGAACTTTTTTTCACAAAAAATACTATGTTGATTAATACTAACTATTTAATAATATTATTACCGAACTTCCTACCTGTACCTACTTGTACCTAAATTGTATCGATATCCATAAAATTTAGGTATTAATCAAACCAAGTCGATATTAATATTTTTTTATAAATAAAACTAGCTGACCCCGCAAACGTTGTTTTGCCATATATGTTATTAACCCCCTTATTCCCCTTATAACTTAGAGGTATGAAAAATAGATTTTGTTCGATTCTCAGACCTACCCAATATGCACACGAAATTTCACGAGAATCGGTCAAGCCGTTTCGGAGGAGTTTAACTACAAAACGAGAATTTTATATATTAGATTAATGTTTGTCTCTATGTCCTTTATAGAATCGTAAACTATGCATTTGATCATGTCATGATCTTCAACAAAGTGTTGTGCATGAGGCCACATAAATATAAACAATTTGAACATTTGTTATAAAATAAACTTTTTATTACAACATCTGAAATTTTATTTAAAACCCATTCCAAGAAAACAAAAACTTGGTACACGTTAAAAACTCATTGTCTTTTCCTAAAGAGTGTAGGAAATAATATAGCAAGTAGGTATTATTCCATTTTGGATTCCAGACTAAATAAATGCGCTATCTTTTGAAATGACTTGCCATAATAGCGTAGTACATTTTTTCTTCAGTATCTACTATCATAAACACTAAAAAACGGAACTACCAGTTTTGATACTTGTTTTACAATAAAAAATATTATTTATAGTTAATTTTGAAATATATCTTACATAAAATTAAAATTAATCAACTTTAGAATAAAAAATTCAAACTTCATAACTTATAAGCCGTTTAAATATATATCAAAAAAATTCAGATATATTTTTCTGTTGACTCCATCCAATTAGCGAGTAAAATTTCTTCCTGTCTAGAAACCTCGAGAGAAATTTAATTAGCTTAGAGGTTAGCTGCCATACGTTTATGTACTTGCAAGGCTTGTCAAGTTAAATTACGTAGCGCATTGGAGCACACAATTCAATTTATTTCGGTATTTTATTTAAAATTACTTGAGAAGACAAACAGTCTTTTTGAATTTTATAAACCTATTTTAAAAAGATCACTACAAACGTAATCAAGTAAGTTTAACAATATTACGTTTATTCGAGTTCGAGTGGATAAATTCATTCTACCTTATATCAAGGCATACATTGAAAATAACAACGATCATGTAATTTAATTTCACATGAATTTAAGTGACTTTCATATTATTCTTGTAATATTATTCACTCCAGCCTATACATATAATATTATTACGTGAAGCAAAAACTTTGTAACCCTTCTTACGAAAATTGCGGGGACGGAGGAGTATGAAATTTTATTTACAGAATGCTAATATTTTTTTATGCATAAAAAATACATTTGTTCAATAAAAAAAAGGCACACCTCATAATCTCATTTTCTTACTTTAAAAACTAATCATTTATACGTATTGTTAAAAATATCATAATGCTGGGTTTCAATGTAATAATTGGTTAAAAACAATACAATTTTTTTTTAAAGTAGCAAAACTAATACTTGGCAGCACTGGCTACAGTTTTATCGACAAGTCTTTGTCATGTTACTAACATGGTACTGAGATTGTATCTTATCTCGCCTCCAACTTGACTTTTGTTTAGAAACTATTTGTATACCTACAGATAGATTAGTTTAAGCAGATAACCCAGCCAATCATGCAATCAGTTCTAATAAAAGATGAGTTTGTGTGAAAAATTAAATACGATGCGTTTTTCATTTTCACATTATAGAAGAGTTAGAATAGAAACATTGTTCCGTCATCGTACTTTTTCGTAGTAAATCGTAGTTTTAAGGTTGTAATTGATGTTCTGTGTAAGTAGGTTTATGGAGCAAGAAAACGCAGCCTTGTAAAGCTGTTATGCGCTCACTGCCCGCAAGTTGAGATTTTTGACAGAAAATTGAGGGTAGTTGCAATTAGAAGTTGCACATATGATCGCGCCGGGAACGCACGTCGCCTAACCTGAGACGACCGCCACCGCGGGCGTCTTATACGGATGTGTTCTCCTGAAATACCATAAACTCTTAGCATCTTCTCAACTCCAAGACTTTTGATGTGATGTGCAGAATCCAACCAGCCGGTGTGCCTAATCGATAGTGGAAGTCATCATCGATTCTCTAAGGTACTTGAGTGCATTCTATTTTGTTGCCTCGTGCCTATTAACGTCCTGAACATCGATTCCATCGGCAGATTATTCCTGGTCTGACCCAAATGTAGTATGAAGCCACCTATCGTTTTATTTATTGAGATGCTTTTGCTACAAACATATCAATAATAATATAAGTACATTACTTACATAAATACTTACTACCAATGTCTACTATTAAAGTTTATTGTATGTTGTTTCTGTTGAGAGCTCAACTTATTCGTTAATTATTATTTTATCTCTACCTGTGTAAATTTTTGAAAACCAATGTTTTTTAGTTGTGTTTCCTAATATTTGTGTATTTTATTTAAGTATAAACAAAACTGTAAGTTTGGCTAAAACAATAAAAATAAAAAAATAGAATTTGATATCTATTGTTGCGGCAACATACAATAGCTTTTATAATAAGATCGTTTAGAAATATATACAATTAATGTATTTAATTTAGGACTATATATTAAGAATTTCTTAATAGCTCAATAATATTATTCTGAGGGTTTATTTAGATGACTGACTCGCGTAGGCTTCATATACGTTAATGTCATACAAGTTATTTACGTAGGCGGTCCTAGGTTTACGTGAAGTATAAAGTATAAAAGGTCAATTAAATGTTTATCTAATTTATTTAATAAATCACACCTCGTAGAGAAGGAGACCTATGACCAACAGTAGTATGTAAGAATGTTACAGACTGAATCAATCGATCGAATAAATCACACTATTATCACACTTTGATTTCATAGAAATACGCGTTTATCGGTTGAACTTGGACAGTTTGTACTACTGAGTAAGCACATTGCATTATATTTGTTTTTTTTTTGACTATGTCTTTTTTTAAGACCAAAAACAGCCAAAATATGTAATGGGAAGTAGTTTTTCATTTTCAACCTTAATATGTGTGTCGTAAAAATTCATATTTTGTGATTTTGACATACTTTTGCTTATATTACATACAGTTTACTTTTCATTTAATTTGTTCTTAGAAGATAAAACAGCGGTAAATTTCATCTTAGCATAGAAAGGTTTCGCTGATCTGGAATACATCCCGCGACTTAGGTAGCAGATGTTTTAAGGGACATTTATAATTTACTACTGCTTATTTCAATTGTGAGATCATTTTATGAAATACTCTAAAGTATTTTTGAATTTCATCGTTTCATAACTTGCAAAATAATAAAAATACCGTAAGAAGAATTAAATCACTTTTTTATTGTAATGTAGGAAATATAGCAATAAAACTTAGACACCACATCAATTAATATTTATTATATTTCATAAAAGTATTTGACAAAAAATAAGTACTGCGATTAGATCCATCACTGATCTATTGCATATGATTGTAACATTTTTTATCAAAATATCAAACAGAGCACTACTACTTCCATTCTAATGTTAGTTCTTTGTTGTCAGAAACTAAGAAATAATTACATGTAATAAAAAAACAGGTTTTTTTTATCCGTATACACTTTAGAACTACTTACTACTTACTTATTCCATAGTAGTTTTCATAAAATAAATGACTATTATCATTAAGATCAAAAACGTAAGTGTAAAATAGGTCAAGTTTAATCAACGATATATTCAAAGACTTAAAACCTGCCTTCCTATTTTACAATAATATCCAAAGAACTGCTCAGTGACATTTTTTGTTCTCAGAGCATACAAATTTTAAAAATTTGTATTACATTAAAACTCGAACTTCTAAAGAAATATTAATTTTAACTTTACGTTACAGAGATATAAATATTCAAAATAAAGTATATTTCATTCTTGTTTATCTCGGTCCCAAAGTTTTATGAAATCTGGCCCTCTTTCACCGCTTTCCATCGCCACATTTTTTGTGCTTAACTTTCATGAGCTAGAAATACAATCCCATTTAGAAAAAAAAACCAAATAAAATTTTCGTAATTTTCGTTTTAATAAAAAATCCGTAGGCTTATAATATTAAATATAATTAAGATTTAATATTAAAATAAAGGGGCTTAATTGCTACTATCATCTTTATATAAGTTTTGTAAGTAAAAGTTTTATATAAAGATCATTGGGTTCATTACGATGCCTTGATCGTGACGTAGTCGTGACATTTGAATATGCTTTGTACGAACTTTTCCTACATGCACCTGGTTTCCAATCACATGAAACACCTTGTTGTTTGCAAGATTTATGCCGGATTTATTTGGGAGTTGCTAGGAAATTGTATATACCTACAAATGTGTTTTTGCTAGACTGAAAGCTATTGAGAGATATGAAATTTAATCTTTGTTATACTGAATTCCAAAACCTGATCTTATTTACAGAATATCAGTAGTAATACGTGGTCATAATAAAAATATCTACTATTTTTACTGTGACTGAAGCTGGTCAATATAGAAGTTTATAATTTACCTAAATAGAACTAACAATGTATTCTATACCTACAGTAACTTGTGAATGTTTAGTATATTCCTTTATTTATTACTAGCGAGCCGCCCCGGCTTCGCACAGTTGCAAAAACTATCAGTGTTCCTCTACTATATTATGCATGTATTATAGATATAAACCTTCCTATGGAATCAGCCTATTTACTGTTATTTTAAAGAAAACCGCATCAAAATCCGTTGCGTACATACAGATAGCTGGAAGAGACTTTGTTTTATACTATGTGATTCACTGTAAATCTAGTGACTGCAATAAAGTTTTATCTATCTATCTAAATTACCAAACGCCTTTATAATTAATGAATGATTGATTGATTGATTCAGCCTTTCATGTCCCACTACTTGTAAAGGTTTCTTTTTCCTTATAGGAAAAATATTGAAAGCTAATCCAGTCACGGTAACCGCTCTAATATAGGCTAGCATTGCTAACTATTTCAATATAAAACTTATACAATAAATATAGTACTTGACTATAAGGGGCAAATTCATCATCAAATTGACATGATACGGATGATATTCTCAGACAAGTACCAATGCCCGCTAAGCACAATAGAACAGCGTTGCAGACTACGTATTCAATCCTTCTATTTAATTGACAAAGAAAGCTTCTGTACATGCGGTCACAGTACAGAACTAGATATAACACGCATAAGAATACAATTTATTCTTGAGTCTTCAATAAAATTTAGAAATGGATAGATTTGTCTATATTATTATTTAGTGCTTTGATAACCCTTTATATGGAGGTGGTGATAATTAATATTTGCAAAAATACTATTAATATTTTATAACGTTATGTTACGTTGTTTATGTTACGTTACGTTGTTTATTTTATGATTCAAAAAACGTTACGAGTTCTCGCAAATTTAATACTGACATTTCTTTTGTCATCATATGTATTTCCAATTTGGGGAATTTGCTGTTTAGTAGAATATTAATCTATACTAATATGATAATGCTGAAGAGTTTGTTTGTTTGTTTGTTTGAACGCGCTAATCCCAGGAACTACTGGTTCGAATTGAAAAATTATTTTTGTGTTGGGTAGCTGTATATTAAAGCGATGATAATAGCATCATGTTATATAGCCTAAAGGCTATATAACATCACGCTTTAACCAATAGTAAGAAAGAATCAGTCGAAAATGTTGCGAAAACCGGGAAAATTATTCATATTTGAAGGCTTCCGTTGCGTGCGCTGCATAAAACGGTTCAAGCTACGCAAAATATGTATGAAAGAATTATTCCTCTTTAAATGATCTAAAAAATGTCCGCGACAGTATATCTATCTTTTAAGATTGACTCACTATAACCTTTTTATGGTAATCAAATTTGGTCAAAATTAATGCATTAATGCCAATTATTTGCCAAAGAATTTTATCAACATATTATTAATCCTTATTTAAATAAATGGATTGTTGATTAAGAGTATTTAACTGTAAACAAAATTTTCCTTAACATCACTTTATTTCAATTAACATCTTAGAAGATAATACGTTGCGGAGAAAATCAGTATGTTCTTCTGCCACAACAAAATAAAACTAAAAATGTTATTTACGCAGAAGTACTTTAAAATATATTCTTTTAAAAACTTCTTAATTGCGATCATAATAATAGAAATTGACGCGGACGAAGTCGCGGGCAACAGCTAGATATTCATATTCGTGATTAATAATTAGAGCTATTTAACGGATGACGTAATGAAAATATTCCATATTGATTTTATGAAATCTGCGGATACGTCAGAGCTAGTGAGGTGTTGTAGGTTCCGGAGGAATTGTAACGGCTTGTGGTCTCCAAGTTGTTCGTGCATCCAATATTTGTTCAATGTACTAAGAGTCGGTGATAACCTTCGTTCCGTTATTACTGTCTACGGCTGAGGATCGACTGGAGAGTGCGGAAGCGCAGGAGAGAAAGTGTCATTCTCCCTTCACTTGACTTAAAAGAATAAAATTAGGTTATAATTTTTATACTCGAAATACTGGTAAGAACATTGGTATGTAAGCTGTTGATAACAGTAAAAATTACATTTTTCAGAAAAAATAGGTAATTAAACGATAAGTAAATCATCACTTCTACGTATCCAAAAACTACCGCGAGAGAAACTATACAGCACAGATAGTTTATACTAACTAAATTTATAACTAATAACTAAGAGGTTAAATAAAACAAAAAAACTACAAAATATCAGCAAAAAATAGAACAAAAGATGTTCGGAGTTCGTTGTAAATGGATCACTATTTTTCCTTTCAAAGAATAAGTCCGATTCGGGTGCGATAACGAAGTTTCGCCAACAGCAACACGTGTGAGCTAATGGATAATGGTCAACAAAAAGCACTTTGTTACGACCTATATTAGGTAAATATTTTCCGTTCGTCCAGAAATACACTTTATTGCCTTAAATGATTAGCAACACTAGACTATGGCATTTCCAGAAAATTTCTTAAATTATTAAAATGTTGTCTTTATAATCAAAATTATAAGTACACAACGAATAGATATACAGTATTTATCGCTATTTTTAGTATTTTTGTTTTATATCGATAGGTTTGTTAAGTACGGAACCGTACTGTCTATCATACGCTACCGTAGTATCACTCATAATAATGTCGAGCAAGCGTTTTACATCTATTACAATAAGCAAGCAAAGCCTAGAAAAAGATACTTGAAAGTTTTTTAAATGTTTGTTATTGATGATAAAGGAGAATAAAGAAAAATTACGAAAAAATACGGCACTTATAAAGGCGATAATTTTGATAAATAACAAAAAAAAAATTATAACGTATTTCATACGTATTTAGCATTTCTTTGAACGAGCGATAACGTTACGTGAAATAAATTGAGTTGTTATGTAGTAAATTAAGATTATCTACGGTACTTATGGCACACGTTAGAGTAAACTACCCACTACTAGCAAGCGCACGTTGGAAGGCACATTTGTCCGCGCGACAGCCTCAATTACTGGAATATACCGGTCTCATTCGTTCAAATACCTAACCGATTTGCCTTTAGAACTCTGCTCTCGAGCATTTAGCTTTTTGATTAGATTTTAAAGTTTACGAAGTTTAAATATTAAAAATTTAAATGAAAAAAAAAAAAAACGATTGTGGTTTAGCCACACGACTGACGTAAAACTTACTAAACGTAACAATCTTTTTCTATCTTCCAATCTTCACTAACTTAGCCCTCCCCCTGAATTTCCATTCGTCTCCCCCGATCACACTTTTCGTAACGCTCTCGTCACGCATTCATTAGCTTACTCCCCAAGTCAAGCGTACGTTAAAAGGTTTTACTTCAAAAATAGCAGGAAAATAAAGTTATTAAAAGGAATTTTCATAAGTCGTAACTTATTATTCTTAAATAGCTACTAAATCTTGGACTATCACAATTTGATAGTTGTGACTAGTATTTCAACGAACAATTTATTCGGTTTCTAGACGGATACAAAATATTTGGCCATATACGTGGCGTGGGCTTCGGTTTGGAAGTTGTGTATAGAAAGGCATTATCTTATTTTCACAGAAAATCTGCAATCAATTATCGTGTACTTCCACATCTTAACTGCTATGATTAGTCTCGTAATCAAACGCAGTAGTTATTTGTACTATATATATATATGTATATATATATATATATATATATAGTACAAATAACTACTGCGTTACGGTATATATATATATATATATATATATATATATATATATATATACCGTTATCCAGAGCTGTGTTAATATGAAACAATTTTGACTTACCAGGACACCTTCGAGATAGAAAGTAAAGTTAATCCGCTTCTTACGCATACATATGACTGACATTGACGGCACAATAACTTTATAACAAAAGAATAACTAACATCTAGCCACTCATCATTCTATTAGGTTATTACATATGAAATTGGTGTTTTGTCGTACTGGCCACTTTGATCTCAATTCAAATTAATTCAGCTATTTACTCGTGCATTTGCATTTCGAAAACTGTAATTCATTTGTTTCACTCTAATTCATTTGTGCCACCCAGTTTACAATATGGAAAACTTGAAATATCGTGTTGTTTACGAGTACGAATTTCACGGTGGTACCAGTGCTGCGGAAACGGTTCGAAGGGTTAATTATGTGTATGGCTGCGGTGTCGCAAAAGAAAACACTGTGTTTTTGGTTCCAACGTTTTTGTTCTGAAAATTTCGACCTGTAGAACAAACCCCGTGGACGACTGGAGAACAAAGTTGATAATGAATAATTTAAGGCTATTGTGGAAGCGGACGGCGCGTTGGCGCAACGGTTACAGCCATGGCTTGTGCCGGTTGCGCTGGCGGTTGCGGGTTCGATCCCCGCACATGACAAACATTTGTATTGGCCATACAGGTTTTTTCCGTGGGCTGGGTATTTGTGAAGTCCTTGTGGGTCTCTCCACCGTGCCTCGGAGAGCACGTTAAGCCGTCGGTCCCGGTTGTTATCCTGTGCACCTGATAGCGATCGTTACTCATAGTAGGGAATATATCCGCCAACCCGCATTGAAGAAGCGTCGTGGATTAAGCTCTGACTTAAGAGTAGTGGGATATTACAGGCTAAGCAATAGGGGAAGTGGATCCATCACAAACCACGTACGTGATAGCTGCGAGTGGCGGTGTTAGCGAAAAAACTGTTTTAATCCACTTGACGCAAATTGGGTAGCAATTTAGGAAACTTGAAAGGTGGGTACCTCATGAATTGAGTGAAGCAAACCGACAAACGCGCTTAGACTGCTACGTTACATTACTCAACCGGCACAATAATTAAGGAATTGTAAATCGAATAATTACATGTGATGGAAAGTGGATCATGTGTCATGTGTATGTGTGTATGTATGTATGTATGTGTATATGTGTGTATGTATGTATGTATGTATTTATGTATGTATGAATGTATGTCTGTATGTTTGTATGTATCTATATGTCCATGTAACTGTGTATGTAGTTAATTATATGTGTATTTTATATCACTAATTTTGTATGTATGAATTGCAAAATAAGTATACGCTTTTTACCCGACTGCCAAGGAAGGGTTATGTTTTTCGCGCGTATCTTGTATGTATGTATGTATATTTGTATGTAATATTATTTACTACCTCATATTTCCAGAACCACTGAACGGATTTACATAATTGAGGTATCGTTAGGTTCCTCTTAGCTGCCCAAGTGTTCTTAGATAGGTGAAATTAAAAAAAAAAATCAAGCATGGCGGCTGCGCGAAGCCATTGTAGTTAATGAAAAAAAAATTTTTTTCTCGAATACTACAATATGGGTATCAAATTGAAGGGCACAATACAAGGACTTTAAAAAGGTATATCATGATTATTATTACCGTAATACTAATAAAGAAATACAATATTAAAGTTTAAAAAATGTGGACTTTGCTCTTTCCCACGCCCATGCCATGCCAAACTCGCCTCCTAGGCGACGATCAACTTCGGGTTGTAGCCTTTCTAATAAAATACAATGGTTAAAAAAAACATAAAATTAAAATTACAAATAAAAATTAATAAATGCCACACCAATTTACAATTACATTAATAAAATCAATAACAAATACATAATACCAAATACAAACAAATAATTTTAATAATAATTTCATTGTATTAAAACTAATAGTTGTTGACTTAAGCAGTCACCTATTTGCTAAAGGTCAGGCTTACGTTGCTTTGAGCACAGTGAGATCTTTCTCCGGGCTTGCTATCAGTTCTCTTGACCCTAAAAAATTACTTAATCAACCACATGATATAAACTGTTTTAATGAATTGAACCGATTACGTAATTTGTCTGACTAAAAAGACATAAATAAAATAATAATTAAAAAAAAAAACAAAAACGTCGTAGATAATATGCAGTCGGAGGCATGAAATTGAAGGATAAGTCAAATAATTCTCTCTTTGTGCATGTCTCCGACTGCATGTTGTGTACGACGTTGCATAAAGTTTCGAAGGACTACCGTATTAATATATTTTAAATGTACAACACAAAATGTTTGATATTGTTTCTATTTATTTCGCTGACTTTGTGTGCATATTGAATTTTTATCTTGTTCCAGCTTTTTCAGTCGATTTCTATTAGTTGTTCTTCACGCAGGCGGGTTTTTTGTTTTTTTTTTTTTAATTATAATTTTATTTTATTTATTATTTTTAAACTTTTTGTTCAGTTTTTTTTCACTTTATCACAAATGCGCTTATGAGTCCCGCGGTAACATTATCTCTCACCACCATGGGTAGACTGGTAGATCTCTTACAGAGATAAGTTCGCCCTTGCCAATATCCTTTGTGAAAATGATTTGTAATTATGTTTTTTTTTAAAGTGCAATAAAGAATATATAAGTATCATGTACGATAATCAGACACGCTCATCGCAATGGCTGAACCCTGGTGAGCCAGCCAAATACTGTCTCAACCGAAAATTGACTCAAAAAAAAGTTACTTGTGAGCGTTTGGTGGACAAGTGCCGGTGTCGTTCACTGCAGCTTTCTTAAATCTGACCAGACTATTACGGCCGATGTCTATTGTCAGCAACTGCAAAACTACGATGGAAAAGCTAGCTGTTAAACAACCGAGGCTAGTCAATCGCTCTTGGCTACTGTAGCTTCAGGACAACGCTAGACCACACACTGCACAATAGAGGGCTACCAAATCAAAGGAGCTTGAATTCGAATGTCTAAGACAATACCATACTTCCCGGACCTTGCCCTAAACAGATAACCATTTTTTTTTTCGAAACTTTGATAACTTCTTGTAAGTGAAAAAATTAAACCCCGATGGGGCAGTTCAAACATGTTATTGATTCCCGTACTTATACTATTAACTTTAACGTTTGTATCGTATTAGTTGAATGAGGTTTTAACAAATTTACTCCTATTATATATATATATATATATATATATATATATATATATATATATATATATATATATAATATATAGTTATTATAAACGAAGTTTGTAATAATATCCACATCGAACAATCTCCTTTGTGTATATTCCATTCTTCGTGAAATAGGCGAAATCATATGTGCCGTCTTAGCACTATTGGAAGCCATTATACAAAAGAAGAAGAAGAAAGTGGTGGGGTGTGGGATTAAAATGTGAAGATGGTGAAGAATTTTAGTAAGATACTTCGTGGAAGATGATTTTTCGCCACTCGCGTGTGTAGTCTATTTTCATATACTTCTCAACACACACTGCTGACACTCAGTAGTTCATGAAGTCGACGCATGCGCCATCGACTCGAGAGGAAAATATGGGAAGTAGATGCGTTTCGAATAATAGATAATAAAAACAAATAAAATAATCAATGCGTCGTGGTACCAACAAAGAGTCTTTCATTTCATAACAAAATCAGTACCAGTTTATCTATATACTTTTACATGAAGTAAAAACTTTATACCACTTTTTACGAAAATTGCGCGGACGGAGGACTATGAAATATCGTACACTTATAGTTTATATACAGAAGGAGTGCAGCATGCTGATATATTTTTTAAAATTAGGCATAAAACTATATTAAATTAATTAAAAAAACAAAAAAAAAACGTTACACCCACTACCATGTATTTGACACACACGCATATTTATACTCTTTTGTTGATTGTCAGTCTGTAGTCAAATTGAAATTTTCTAAAAAAGGATCTTTATTTTCATTATTTTTTGGTTTACTTTAATTTACATTTTTAATCATGGTCGAATATCGACCTCTGGGCGACCATTAGTATCTATAATAATATGATACAAGTATGTGATTTAATGCGAAATACTCGTAATGTAATATATTCAGTGTTCTGTATCGTTAATAATCACTGTTACTGTCGACATCACATCAATCAACGTATAACGGCCGACTGACTGCGTTTCAACCGAGGCTAGACTCTGTGGCAGGGCTATCCGAACGCTATCTTCAATGTATCTATAGCTATATTATTATGGCTTGGTGGCTACATGAAACTGTGGGTAATTATGGAAATCGATAAATGGATCGACTAATGAATAGACCGTATTCCTCAAAAGCCTGCGGTTGGATTATTATTAATTTTTTGTGCGGTTGGATTATTATTAACTTATAATAATAGTACCTGGGTGACCGAGCTTAGCTCGGTATTTTTAGTAAATCGTGTTTTTTGAAAATCATATTTAAATACGAATTACATATTGATAAAATATGAATAATATTTTTCGATTTTATTTTTTTTAGAAAAAAAAAGAAAAAAAAACGATAATCGATCTGGAAATACGTGAGGATTCGAACCATGATCTTTTCGGCCGAGCGCGATCGGCCGATTTCCCCTGAGCTATTACAACTTTATTGACAGATGCGAAATTTACCTTCTTATTCTAACGATATTGTAGCCATTTTTTCATTGCCTAAAAACAGGGATAAAACGACATTTTCTAAAAATGAATCCTAGCTAGATTTATTTATCTCCCCCGTAATCCCCTGTATACTAAATTTCATGAAAATCGTTGGAGCCGTTTCCGAGATTCAGATTATATATATATATACAAGAATTGCTCGTTTAATAGTATAAGATAAGCTTTAATGTACCCGTGTAAAAAGATTTCACCAGTCATAAAAAAAATAAAAGTGCTCCTCAAAGTGTTGAAACGTTAGAACTCAAGCCTAGTCTTATAATCAATAATAAGTGGACAGGTAAACGAAGTGCTTAACAAAAATTCCTCTTATACATTTAACGGTCATTCGCTAGATTAATGACATGAATGTCGCTTACTATTTAATTAACTATAATTTCTGTCGATCGCGTCCATCAAATAATTTGAACACACTTTTGCAGAGTTAATCAATAAAGTAAATGTTCCATTTATAGTTACTTTTCTTACTGTTATTCATTTAATGTATAAAATTTTATACCTATATAACTGAAAACTATACTAAAGCCTTCAAAAGCAAACAGACTATTTATACAATATTTACATAATTTGAGATATATGTAGGTAAATAACGTCGAGGACAACGTGATGTTACGGTTCCATTGAGATGAAATAATGGTTAAGGTAGAATGAAAAGACTGCTACAGTGGCACGTTTTGTTCTAAAATCTATGCTTACGTACTATAACAAAAATATATTTAAAAAAAATAAGCACTGACTATACTGCTTACATATCTATAATAGCTATTACAATGTTAATAAAACTAAAAATATGAAGATAATCGTATTTGGCCTCACTCGTTTTGATATCAAGAACATCCAATACTTTAAAACTAATGTTTACTATAAAGTCTTTGTTGAAAATTTTCTAAAAGTTTTCTGTCCATATTCTGCTTTTATAGCAGTTTTAGTATTTGAAAAGGAAGACAATTTTTTTTTCACATTAGAGCGAGTAAAAGCGCACGGGGCGTGATAACGAGGTTTGCTCGCAAATAGCGACTCGTGTGCCGCTAATGGAATGACCGCCTTTCAACCTTACGGTCACATGAGCTTGGCCGCAGGAATTTTTTCCTATTCAAAACAAAAATATCACAGGACATCGTATAGTTAGATTGTACCTAAATAACTTAGCTCTTACAAAGAACTTTTTTTTATTGCAGTATTTACTTTCGAAATAATTTGAATGAATATTGTCACGGTTCCCCTGGTCTATTAGAGATGTAAATAAAACCAGGGTACCATGAACAAAAAAAAAATTTATTAAATTAATTAACCCGGTGAGGTAGAAAATAAAAAAATGTACGTATATGGGCGGGGTCGAGCACCCAATTCACACAAGCTCCAAATGCAGTTCGGCTCAGGTACTCTCCTGGTTCGCCGTGCAGGTGATATTCCCGGGAGTCGCGTGGCAGGATTCCGCTTTCGACCGGGGGCGGCAGGAACGGGTAATTCAAGACCCGGCGGAGTGCACTCTCGTCGTCGGGGTTATGTGGAAACGTCGAAATTAGTTTGAACGTCGTAATTGGTGAGCCAAACGTCGAAATCGGTGACCCAATCGTCGAACTTGGTGACTCAATCGTCGAAACCCTGGAACGCGCCATCAAAATATAAAAATAAGCGTTCCAGCACTATTTGCAAAACATCCACGGCACTGCGTTACAAAAGAAAGCACCTAAATTGTAGCAGTAGTGCCGTGGGATCATAAAGCCAGAAGCGGAGAGTAATATTTTTAAAAAAGAAGGTTAACTGATAATAAATTTACAATTTTTAAAAAAATATTAAATATGAGGGTAGATTTGAAAGATGATGAAATGTAAGAAAATAATCTAAATGAGATTTATGCTACTAAATACAAATATTATATTTTACAATAGGCATGATTACTTGCATTAACTACATAAATTGCCTGCTATATAAACATACCACTTACCCAGTTTGGGGGCGATAAACACTGACACTATAATATTTGTTGAAACGAGACAACGCTAAGCAAGGATCACACAATTTTATAAAGTACGGTTACGATGCTTAAATATATATTAGCCACCGTATTAAGAGACCGTAATAAAACAGGTGATGTGCGTTAACTATTTCTTGAGACAAAATTCCAAAATGAATGACGCGGCGGCGACCAGTACTGCCGTTTTTATAAGCCGAGACAAAAGATTCATTTGAATTTTTGAAAAGATAAAATGTTGCCCGCGCGAATATATAAATGCCGGTTGATGAATTTATATAATTTGTTTGTAGAAAAAAAATAATTTATGATAAAAATAGTGTATCATAAATTACTGTAGATTTTCATTTCATTTAATTATAATAACTAATGTTTTTTTTTTTTATTATTTAGCAGCACAAATAATGTACGTATAACGTTACAATATATATAATCTTAGAATAGCCGTTATTTAATCATGGAATATTTTTAAGAAATCTTTTATAGATAAAATTAAAATAAAGTAAGTTTTATGAAAATCATTAAAATTCAACAGCATACGAGAATTTCGTAATGCAAACCTTCTTTTGTATATAATTTATGCATGAGCTACTATAGCAGCAAATTGAACGTCACTACGGATAAATAGTAGTTTCGCGATTTAAGTAGCGATCTCAGGCATTTATGTAACGGAACTATGTTATAAAAAATTCCTGCATTAGTTATGATATGGCGACCGATGAAAGTCTTTTTAAAAACAATTTTATTTAAATTCACAATATTTATTTATTCAAAATATAAAATGAAATTACAATTAAATTAAAAATAAAAGTAACTGTTCTTTGAGATAGTTGATACAAGACTGATTTAAAATATATTTTAATAATTAAATTGTAAAACAATCAAAATGCTGAATCGCTTATTCTATTGTTCCCATGTTCCATCCATTCTTCCTTAGTAAGCTGGATTCTTGTGTTACGGCGTGGTAACTCCTCCCTCCTTAAGATGGAAGCTAGTAACGCAGCTTCCAGGAGCGTCCTCGCGACATCTTTCTGTTCTGACATCTGACTGTTTGCTTCTGCTATATACTTTCCACGCGACTACGCCTCCTATCAAGACATAGAGGAGTAGTGTAGACCAACTCGGGATTAGCATAGTATTGAGCCAATTGGATTCTTCTACTTCTTGAATGTCTTCTGCTTTATTCATGAGTTCATGGATGCTGTCTAATGAAAGGTCGTCTAAATGTAATTCGTACTTGACCTCTTCTTCATGTATGATGTTTTGATTCGGTAACGGGATAACTTCATTGATATTGATAATATTTCTATGTGTTCTCAATGTTCTGTTCAATAAATTAATTTGGCAATCTTCTGTGACGGTGACGAGAAAGACATTTGACGTTTTCAAATATTTTGTTTTGGGTCCACATTGAATTCTTGAGATTTCAGGTGCAGTTAATATTGTTAGCCACGTAGTTTCTGATATCTTCTGAAGCTTTCCCCGTTTCAAGTTTAGACGAGCATGCGTGCAGTTTCCAGCTTGTTGTCTGATAAGAGAGATGATGCAATCTTCTGATTTTTCTATTATTCTTGTGTCCAACGATTTGCAAAGCATGGTGTCATCGGAGATCCTCTTGCAATCTTCCTCTAAGTATGCGTACTCATCTCTTCCAAGTGCAAGGAATTTGGACTTAGGAATTATAGTAAGGTTTTGTTTATTAGGGATGGAATAGATGTGGATATAATCATATATATTATCATCAGTGGATGGGATTTCCAATATGAAAGTTAAAGAATGTCTTGTACTATAGGCTTTTACGACTATAGACTTTTCTATTTTATGGATATTTTCCATAGAAATCTCTACAACTGGTTTGAAAGATGAAATTTTCTGCAAATTATTTAATTCTAAAATTAAATTTCGTGGGTTTATAATACTAGGATGCATTATGCCTAATTGCGAGAATGACATAGCATCTTCTAACAACATTAGCTTATCTAAAATTAACTGCAAACTAAAACTTATTTGTACGTATATCTCTAAAAAGTGCAACTGATTTATAACAGTGTTTGCATTTACGGTAATATTTTTTAACATAGAAGCTATTCGGTTTTCATTTTCATTTATCTTATTTACCTGAATAGAAAATTCATTAATAGTATCCTGCGCTAATGACACTGTTCGTTTCTGGGAGTTGCTAATTTTATTGACTGAAGAACGGATATTATTAATTTCATTTTCTATACGAATCGCGTCTTCGTTATCTAAATTACCAGTGATAACTTTTACTAAGGAACCTAAACCGTTAATAAGACCGCGCTTGACTCTATTTCTAGGTGCCATGAAACTTAACTTTTTGTCAATAAGGTTCAGATTGTGTTCGATCTGATCCCTATAGGTTTTATGTAGGTCTACTAATGGAGTCTTGTTTTCGGCTGCTTTTGTACTTGCATATAGGGACATCAGTTTAGTGGAAACTTCATGTAGATGAGTTATATTGTAAGTACAGGCAAGGTTAAAGGAATCAATTTCTTTAATGATATGACCTTGTTTAAGTAGTAGAATTCCGTTAGTGTTATCGATGGGTTGTATTGCTACGTCGGATTTTGATTGGAACACGAAGGATTCGGTGATGAAGACGATGACCCTGGAACAAGATGAGGTCTTCGTAGGAGTTTGAAGTGAACTCTTATAGACTTAGAGTTAGGATGGTTACCTATAATTTCTGCTACATTATTGGGATGAAGATGGATGATTTTATACGGGCCTTTAAATACCGGCTTCGTTTTGTTGTTTCTCGCGGTTTTGGCGACCTGTTTGAAAACTGTTTCACCTACCTTAAATGTTATTTCCTCTGCTGTCTGGTTGCGTTTTGCTATGATTTGTTCCTTGTGCTTTGACATGTTTGCTGCAACACACTCCTGTACAGCTTCAGCGTTTTTTTGATGCTTAAGTACGTAATCTTGGTAAAATTGTTTAGTATAATGAAGCTCTAAGGGGTTTCGAGATGCAGTATGTCCAAAAAGTAACTCATGTGGGGTGTATTCTGTTGCTGAATGAATAGTATTATTGTATGCAATAACAGAGAATTTCATGATTAATTGTATGGGGTCGTCCTTATTAGTCATTCTTTGGATCCTAATTATTTCTCCTACTGTCGAATGAAAACGCTCTATGGGTGAATTTGAATTTGGATTATATGGAGTTGTGAAATGAATATTGATATCATGTAAGGCACACATCTCCTTTATGACATCGTTATCAAACTTACTGTCAGAGTCAGTTGTAATTTTAAAAGGGGTTCCTAACACTGAGAAAACATCAAATAAGGCTTCCGCTATATGTACGCTAGAAGTTGCACTTAAAGGGATTGCCTGAGCATATTTTGAGAAATTATCGATGATAGTAAGAAAAGTAGCTCCTTCCGTGGAATATAAGTCCATGAATAGATGCTGCATAGGTTTAGTTGGGGTTTCTGTTAGGGCTAATGGGGGTCTTAAGGGATTTCTTTCATACTTAGCTTGTAAGCATATATTACATTGATTGACAAATGCTTGAATAGTGAGTAACATGTTGGGCCAATGGTAACTTCTATGGATTTTCTTGTACGTTTCTTGGATACCACGATGAATCGTCTTTCCTTCGTGATACTTTTTAATTATTTCTTGTTGTTCTGTCTTATTTTCTACCAAAGTAACGCGTGTAGTACATCTCAATAGCTTAGGGCCTCTATCATTGAATATCGTTGTATACACTCTAGAGAATGCGTGATAAAGATCTTCATTATAGAAATAACAATGGAATATTCTATCGGCTATGGTATGCTCTTTTAAAAATTGTATAATTTCTTTTTCAGTATTATTCACTGGGATGAATACATCCTTAATAATTTTACGAGAACTTGTTGATCTATTGTCTACCCTATAAGTTGAACCAGGGGTCGATCTAATATGAAATTGCTTAAGTTGTCTGTCTATGGCATCTTCTAAAATTGGTATTCCTTGGTTTTCGTTATCGGGTTGGGTATGATTGGTCGAAACGAGATTGTCAGGGTCAATTGCACTCATACTGTCAGATTCAGGTTCTATGCTAAGAGGTCGTTCGTCATGTCTAAGTGTTGTGTCCTCGTCAATATTAGTATTATTACCTACAGAAGGGATTTCTTGTTGTGTTTCTGTTTCGGTCTCTTCTTCTCGGCGTACATTCTCAAATATCCTATTTATTATTTCGTCATCGTCATTGTCATCTAGATTTACTGCAAGAGAATCGATGCTTTTATGGAAAATTTTTACTCGGGAGAGAGCGTCTGCGTTTGTATTTTGTCGTCCTTTTTTATAAATAACCTCGTAGTCATACTCGGCTAGTTTTAATCTCCATCGCGTTAATTTAGAGTTAGGGTCTTTTAACGACATTAACCATGTTAGTGGCCTATGATCGGTATATATTATAAATTTTCGACCGTAAAGGTATGGTCTGAAGTATTTAACTGCCCATACTATAGCCAATAATTCCTTTTCTATTGTTGAATAGCGAGTCTCGGTGTCAGAAAGAGTCCTAGATGCATAAGCTACGGGCTTATCCGCGCCTACGGGTCCTTGTGATAATATTGCACCAAGGGCTACGTCTGATGCGTCTGTTGTCAGTATAAAAGTCTGCTCAAAATTTGGATATTGTAAGATAGGTGCATTAGTCAAAATTTGTTTGCATTTATTAAAAGATTCTACGAATTCTGGTGAGTGTATTACCTTACTATGTTTCTTTAGACATAGAGTCATGGGCTTGGTCAGTTTTGCGAAATCTTTAATGAATTTTCTATAGTACCCTACTAGTCCTAAAAAACTTTTAATGTCTTTGGGGGTTTTAGGTAAAGGAAAGTTCAAAACGGCTTTAATTTTGTCCTGGTTTGGAACGACTCCTTGTTCTGTTAGTTCATGACCTAAGAATTTGACGTGTTTTTTCAAAAATTCGGATTTGTCTAATTGGATTTTTAAGTTGTGAATCTTAAACTTATCAAAAACTTGTTTAATTTTTTCAATATGCTCTTGTAATGATGTGGATATTATTATGACATCGTCTAAATAAGTGAAAACGTTTTCTATACCTCTAAGGATGTGATCCATTAGTCTTTGAAAAGTACTAGGTGCATTTTTCAGACCAAACGGCATTCTAAGAAACTCGTAATGTCCTCTCTCGGTAGAGAAAGCTGTCTTTTCGATATCGTCTGGATGCATTTCTACTTGATGATACCCACTAGCAAGATCTAACGTCGTGAAGTATTGTGCTCGTCCTAGTCTGTCTAAGATGTCATTAATGTTAGGTAAGGGGTATTTGTCTTCTATGAGTCGGTCATTAAGTCTTCGATAGTCGATGACTAGCCTCCACTTCACCTTTCCAGATGAGTCTGCTTTTTTTGGAACAATATGGACGGGACAAGACCATGGAGATATACTCTCACGTATAATACCCTGTTTTAATAAGTTATCTACTTGTTGTTGTATTTCCTTACGCTGTTGTGGGGCCTGTCGGTAATTTCTAACAAATATTGGGGTTTGGTCAGTCAGTCTAAGTTTATGCTTAACATCGTGCGTGAAAGAAAGTGGAATATTTTCAGAGTAGAAGATGTCTCTGTACCGATAGCAAATCTTTGTGATTTCGCGACGCTCTTCTTCATTCATGTGGTCTGTACGTATTTTTCGTAAATTATTACACAACTCTATGTCTAAGTCCGGGTTCACTGTATGAGAATTTAAGCTACATTGGGTTATATTCGAGTTACTGTTATAGAATTCTAAAGGAATATTCTCCGTATTACGTATTACTTTCTTAACTGTATTAAAATTAATAATAGAAGTTTTGAATTTTCCTCTACTAACCTGCACTATTGCCGCGGGTGATTTTAAACCATTAGACCAAATGTACTCGTCATGAATATATTCACCGTCAGAATAATTAGTTTTTAAAGTTATAAGTTTTTCACATCTGGGTTCGATGGTTAATTTTTTACTGGGATGGTCAAAATGAATAGGTAAGTCTGCTGTCGATGTATGTAAAATCTTATTTTTTAAGTCGATATTACTACATAATGTTTTAAGTAAGTCTAAACCAATCAGTCCTTTGTACTTCGGGTCAAAGTCAAATATCAGAAATTTATGAACTATATCTGTGTTAAAAGCTGGAGGTAATGGTAAATAAGCTACATAATTATGCTGCGTGGTTGCATGTGCTGTCTTTATTTCGAACGGTTCAAATTCTACACAATATTGAAAGATAGAATTTATAATTACCTCGGGGGATATCAATGATCTAGAAGCACCAGTATCTATTAGGAACTTACCTTTAAATTCTGGTAATTCTATATAAGGCAGATGGTCTTTATCTTGGTTGTTTAATTTTATTATTTCTCTTCTCCTGGGTCTGGGCTTATCGTAAAAACCTGCTGGTCACTTACCTCTTCATTAAGATATGATTCTTGTTCATTTAATAGGCTATCGTACGAATAATGTTCATGGTACATACCTGGTTCGTTATCGTATGGCTGTTCTTCGGGTGAACCTGTGTAGTATAACTCTTCCACTGCAAACTGTGGCTTTTGAGGTCTATTGACTGATCTCATGGTCACGTCTGAAACTTTTTGTTGCTTGGGCTGACTTACCTGCTGTTGGGGAAAGTTTCTTTGAAAACCTCCCGCTGGTGGTCTATAGTTGCCTGATGAAGGACGATTCTTCCATGGTAACATGGACTGAACCCATTGCTGGCGTTGCTCAGGTGACAAATTATTTTTTTGTGGTACAAAATTGTTATTTTGTCTTTGGACTGGGTTATTTACGAATGGTGTATAATTGGGAAACTGAATGGAGTTTTTAATTGGTTCTCTAACCTTGGCTGGAGAAGATGTTGGTGTATTAACCTGAATATTATTAAATGTCTTGCTATATGCAAGTCTAGCCTCCTCCTGTCTGGCTATAACTATAGCTGATTCTAAATTAAGCGGCTGAGCTATTCTCACTCCTATTGAAACTTGGAAATCTAAATTATTGGTATATTGTTCTATTACCATCTTTTCATAATATGATTTATCAGAATGCGCGCCTACTGAGAAAAGTGCATCCAATATATCTCGTAAGCGTTTGCCAAACGATTCTGCGTCTTCATTTTTATGACGTCTCATACAACTTAATTCCTGCATTAATTGTATTTCGTTACGCGGTTCCCGCAATCGTTGTATGAGGGCAGCCTTAATGACTTCCCAAGAGGTGAGAGTTTCCTCATACGCGATAGCTTCTGTGGCTAATCCACTTAATCGGCTTTTAATTAAACATAATATAGCTGGATGAGCTCTAACTGAACCGTCTAAAAGATTTAAAATGTTTTCTACTTCTCTAATATAATAATTCAATAGTTTCGGGTTACCATCGTATCGCGGCATGAATTCCGAGATAAGCTTGAAACTTGAGGCATCACACGTTTCAAACGACATTGTTATTCTTTATACTTAACTTTATAAAATTTAAAAAGACAATAGTTTTAAGTAAAAGTATTTATTTAATTATTTCAAATTAAATAAAAAGAAATTATTAATTATATAATTATTTTAATTAATTGTTATTACTATTATACTAGGACGTAAATCTCTATAGCGATTTTAGCCTTTAAGATATACACCCTAAAAATATAGTGTTTATTTATTTCAACTAATATTAATACCTATTTTATTTTAATAGGAAGTAAATGCCTACAGCGATTTTAGCCTTTAGACAAAAACACCCTTAAAAGTATAATTAAAATATATACGGAAGGAAATATAGCAAAGGAACTTGGAATTGAGAGAGTACTCACCAAAGCGCCTTCTGCATCTCCTCTCCGGGTCTTGTATCTTCTCTTGAAGACTTCACCGATGCCGCCGTTGTAGATTCGTTGTAGAGAAGGTCGCGGTTTTAACGATCAAAATCGTTCAATTGACCGAAGATTTTATTCACTCAATTGCCGCAACAACTACCGACTGCGCCAGTTATGATATGGCGACCGATGAAAGTCTTTTTAAAAACAATTTTATTTAAATTCACAATATTTATTTATTCAAAATATAAAATGAAATTACAATTAAATTAAAAATAAAAGTAACTGTTCTTTGAGATAGTTGATACAAGACTGATTTAAAATATATTTTAATAATTAAATTGTAAAACAATCAAAATGCTGAATCGCTTATTCTATTGTTCCCATGTTCCATCCATTCTTCCTTAGTAAGCTGGATTCTTGTGTTACGGCGTGGTAACTCATTACGCTACTTTATATTGATAGCGAAAACATCATTTGTTTCAATACCTTACAAAATATCTGTAAAGGAGAATTTTATAACCTATCTATGCTAACTACATACTACTAACATTTAGCAAACTAAACCTCGTTCATTTTACGATTATTATAATACATTTGCATACTGAAACTCGTTTAGTTTACGATTTCAACTAACGCTGCATAATACGACTCTGTTATAAAGATCCATCGGATTAAGATACTTAGCACGTGCTGTTTTCAATTTATACTCATTGAGTATTAAATTTTATTTACAATCGAAACAAACTCATCGTCATTTTTATTGTTAACTAGCTGTACCTTCGAATTCGATCGCGTGAAAGATACTATCTGAATACTCATTATTCTTTTAATGGCGTGATCCTGATCCCGTGGGAATTATGGGATAAAGGTATATGTTGCCATATGACCTCCTTTATTTTATTTTAGCCGTTCCAGAGACACAATTTAAAACATTTTAAATTTATCATGCAAATAAAAAAATAACTATAATAATTTTTTTGGTACCCAGAATGTAATATTTAAATTTTATTTGGTTTTACTATTTATAGTATAAAGGACGGATAAACAGAAAGACAACTACAACAATTTTTTTAAAATCGTCTGTTTGTGATTTAGTTACGTGTGAATTACAAACGCACTTTTAAAAACACAGTTATTTTAAAATCGTTTGTCGATAATTGTGTCTGTTGATTTTTTGAAATAACGACGCGATGGATGGCTCCGTCAATCGTCTACATGGTTGTTAGGACTGTTGATAACGAAGTATTTATCATTATGTTATGACATGTTGCCAATAATCTAATTATATAATACATATAATATTTCTTTATAACATAAGCTAAATAAAGTTTAGTTAATGTATTTCAACAACATTCGTATTAATTTAATTCATTGACGAGAACAGAAACTCGTACGAACAATCAAGGGATGCTTGATTTCTTGGTAGTTAGCGATCCTTAACAGAGTTCCGCCTTTCGAAGAGTTCAATTTCCTGCACTAAATACCCAAGCTCGTGTTCCGTTGTTCTAAGTTGTTCTTTGTTGTACTTTAGTGAACTTACATTGCACACGTTGCGTTCGACATTCTTCGGACCAAGATTTATTTTTGGATTCGACCGAACTTTTTGAAATTGTGATATAAATTAATTCCTTTTTTCGGGTAATACATTTTGGACCTCTGGGTATAAAATAGTGCTTCAGCACGAAATTGTCATTTAAAATTATTTATCAGCCATGTATATTATCCAACCTGTAGGCACAAACGCTCAGTCCACGTAAAACATCTTTATGGTTTATATTAAAAGAAAAACATGGACAAAGATTGACCCTATAACTGCTGGAACTGGTACCTGTTGCTTTGTTCACTATGTCAATCCGTCGTCAAATTATAAGTTAAAAAAAGTTTTACACTTCTCTCAGGATATTCTTATAACGAGTTACGTGTTACTAAAGAAAAATAGATTAGAATTGTTTGGAGGATGGGTGGAGTAGATTACATGTTAAAATGAAATTCGAAGTATTTTTTTTATATAGAAATACATACAACCACAACATAGGGCGGGTATACCATTTAATAGGTCATAATTATACTACCTGATATTCAAATTTTAAACATATTTTATCCCATTTACGACCAAACCGCATATATATATATATATATATATATATATATATATATATATATATATATATACAAGAATTGCTCGTTTAATAGTATAAGATAATTACATACCTATATCAAAATAAAATATAGCCTATCTTTCAAGTTGAATCAAACTGCAAACGGTGTGTAAATTTGATTAAAATCGGTTAAGTAGTTTAGGAGTTAATAATAATAATAATAATATATTCTTTATTGTACACCAAAATATAAACAAACAGTAGTAATTACAACAAAAAGATGTACAAAGGCGATCTTATCGCTGAAGAGCGATTTCTTCCAGATAACCTTTGGGCACAGGACATGATATAGTAGTGACGGATAGGATGTGTAAAATATCCTTAGGGATGAATAAAAAAATAGTGAATAATAGATTCCTTAATTCATACACATACACATACAAGTACAAATATCCATACAAAATAGTATTAATATACGTGTATAATTGTAAAATATATATTGATAATATAAAATATGCATGTTAAAATTCTGAATATTATTGTATTTTAAGGGACATATAGTACTTCTTTAGACGTTGCTTAAAACAGGCTGGAGTAGAAGCACGTCTTATTGAAAGAGGAAGAGAATTCCAAAGGAGTTAATCACGGACAAACAACGTGACGCATAATTTAATATATATTAAGATAGTTTATTAAATAAACGCTATAAGCGACATCTATTATGATAGTTCATAACTTAAAGTGTAAAATACTTAACTCTATAACTCAAAGTCCGAATTTTGCGTTTTTCCCCGAATTTTTTAAATTTAGCGGCGTAAAACATTATTTTATACAACTTAATCACAAAATTTAAATTAAACCTAAATTAATGTATACATACTGAACCTACGTCTACCTACCTATTTGTACCTACGTCTCCTAATGATGGCATTATTCAAAGTAGAAAACTTAAATTACAATAACTATAGGATAGTTTTTGATAAAGACTTAACGTACCTGAAGACTGCTTTGTGATATTTCAGTTGATTTTTAATTTAGATACACACTTAGCTTAGATGCGCGATTAAACAAGCAGAAGTTGTTAAAAAATATTTTATTTATAAACTACTGACCCCGCAAACGTTGTTACCCTACAACTTAGGGGTATGAAAAATAGATGTTGTTCGATTCTCAGACCTACCCAATATGCACACAAAATTTCATGCGAATCGGTCAAGCCGGAGGAGTTTAACTACAAACACCGTGACACGAGAATTTTATATATTAGATAGTAATAATAGAAATAACAAACTATTTATTAATTTACTACTTTTTGTTCAATTTTTTTTTGACTAAATATATTCATATATGTGTAACCAATTTGTTTAGTTTAATGGAAGACCTAATTTAAAATTAAATTTGTTTTGCATTATAACTACTACTACTATTATAGAAATACAGAGCTATTTTCATGTTCAACCTTTTTTTATGGATGACATAAAATTTCTGTTCTCATATTATTTATCTATACAAATAAATAAAATTGGAGTGTCTGTTTGTAATATTAAAATAACCGCTTTTTACTAAATTCATATGTATACCCGGTACATATACCTACCAAAATAACATTTTTTATAATTTTTGCTGTCTGTCTGTCTGTCTATTTGTTTGTTCCGGCTAATCTCTGAAACAGCTAGACCGATTTTGACAGGAATTTCACTGGCAGATAGCTGATGCTGTTTTTTTAATAACTGCGAACTGAAAAATAACTATTTTGTTAAATTCCACGCGGACGAAGTCGTGGGCACAGCTAGGTTTTAATAAGGACCCAAAGTTGTATTTGAAAATACCACACATAGCAGTAAAATAACGTTGTAAACTGTGATGGAAATATCCAGAAGATATGTCGTATTGAAACTCTACATCATTGCGCACATTGTGTTTCTTCAAGTTGTTGTTAGATAAAGCGACAATAATATTACTTTTTCAATAAAACATTGCAAGTAGCAAATAAATCCAAAAAAAATTATATCTATATATTTTACTTGGTCTCCACATAAGAGTATTTTTTTAATGCATATACAAATACTAATTACTGAGGGACTGAGGGATAAACGTGGCTCAAAATCATCAGGGTCCTGGAGAAGGAAAACTTCATTTGAAATCTGGGATGGGGTTTCCGTCAAGCATTCGTGGCATAGCTCTAAAATGCCAAAGCCTCCTGCAGCCGAACTAGCTCCACACGTAACGACTCGTCGTTCCTGTTGTCGTTGTCGGGCCTAGCCAGTAAGGTCGAGAGGGTGGAAAATATTCATTTAAATCATATGCTGTAAAGGGCCATATAGATCTATATTAAATCAACAATGTATTTAAGGTATTTAATTAGATAAGGATTAATCCTATATTGGTTAAAATCGCTTTGAAAATTAGCCATTATTTGTCGTAAAAAGTAAATGACAAAAAAAATGTTATTGTGGGATATCCATAAGAGATAGACATATACCATAGCGGAGTTTCCTGTAGACTTTTTCAATGTATACAACACTTAGTACATTATTTTGATAAATCTCGTAGGGCTCAGGCTGCATTTGCAATGTAAACATAAAAAAATGTAATTATGTACGACATCACATTAGAAACCTCAAAAATAACAGTATTTCTCCACTATCTAATGGATGTTATTATACATATAAACCTTTCTCATCAATCACTCTATCTATTAAAAAAACCGCATCAAAATCCGTTGCGTAGTTTTAAAGATTTAAGCATACATAGAGACATAGGGACATAGGGACATAGGGACAGGGACAGACAAAAGGGACTTTGTTTTATACTATGTAGTGATACAACAGTACCATAAAACTTTCTAAGACTTGAATATTTTTACCTTCAATTAATGTTATTCTCCTTAATAGTACCTTATATATATGCATACGATATACCTTAGTTTAATCTTGATGAAAACACTAACCCCACGTAATTATATATATTATTGTCCCTCAAAATGTACATAGGTAAAAAAACAGGACAAGAAATAATTTAATAGGAAACAATAATAATGAGAATTACGTTACAACAAATGTGTAACATTTTACATAGTTACATTATTAAATTCTAATTAAGAACAAAAACATTTCAGTTGGCATTTACTAAACATGTATGTAGGATAAAGTCAAAAAGGATTATTTAGTTTAGTTGGACTTCATTCAATTAGTCAAGTTGAACATACAAAACTGCCACTAATTAACCGTCAAAGCGTAGAAATAAATTATTCAGGTTATTTGGTTTTCGTCGCTTTAACTGTTATTAAATGTTTATTATTTTAAACTGTATTATACAATTTTAACCTTATGTTATTTAAAAAAAAGTAAATGTGGAGTATCATGGCAATTCTTTTCGGCAAAATCTTTATTCCGGATCGGTGGTAGCTTTACATTAACTACGAGTATAATCAATTTACCGAATAGGAATATATATTCAGTAAATTAAACAATTATTCGAATCAAGTATTAATGTTATTATAATCGAGTAATAATATCAATGTTAAAACTAGAATAATTAATACTTAATTATTTATATGTATCAGTATGTTTAAAGTGATGATGTTTGTAGGGTAGATTGAAATAAGCGGTTAGATGTAAGAATAATCACTTTGTAATGTCAGTCTGAGAGAAAAATTCAATATGAACAGATCGAGCAGTGAAATAAATCAGTGAATATTTTTGTGATCCGAGTTTATTTAATTGAAAACTGAACTGATTCTATAATACATACGTCTAACTTTAAACACTACTTGCTTATAATTTGTTTATGATATATAAAATAAAATAGTTATAAAAATATTTTAATACATTACAAATAAGTTACTTCGATTGGTTACAAAGGCGATATGATTGTTAAATTGTTTTATAGTCAATAAAATAGACTATAGTTATTGATTTGAGTCGCTTATATAGAGACAATTTATATATTGAGAAGTTTAATGAACCTAACCAACTCTGATAAATGAGACGTATGACCGATAATGTCGTTAGATTAGATGCTAGTAATGTTCAGGGTGTCACTGACTAAATGGAAATTTATTACATGTAGTAAACGTCATATTGTTAAACCGTTAGTTATTTATATGTACTTATACCTAGCGGCTTCATCCGAGATGACATTTATTACAAATGTAACGTTGAAACGTTACATTTGCATGTGTTATTTTTTTGTGTTATAATGTGTTATCATGTGTTATAATATGTTAATATTAACTCATGTGTTATAAGCTTATTTATGTCTTTAAAATAGGGTTTCTAAAAGTAAAATAATTATTAAAATCGGTCAAACAATTTCAAAGATTACCGAAAAAACCTCATATAATCTAGTCCTAGTCCTCTAATAGATTCCCTAAAATTGGACATATAATATTTGGGTGGATACACATTATAACAGGGGTAAAGTATCAAACAGGATTGTGAAACTAATTTCTTCAAAGATGAGGGTCTTGATGAAGGCTTATTACGGACCACGGTGTCACGTCCCTCATAATTTTGATTGACATACCTGCCAGTCTATTGTTATTGCGTTATAGATTTGACACTTTCCATGTTACACAAAAATATTATATGTCAAATGATATTTAACGATATAACAATTGAAGTCCATACCTATACATACTACAACCACTTCGTTATATTACTATAATTTGTCTATCCAGCTACTTCGTTTGGAATTTCGAAAGTTGTTAGAGTTAGTTGGAGATAGTATGAAACCTGGAGCTTATGATATGTGTAGTTTTAATAATATGGATACGAATAGAGGGCAATATCTGGTGAAAGAAGTTTGCCCCCAAAATGCTATGATTCATATTTAAGAGTTAAAAAGGGGCCTATACTCTGTTTCATACAATTTACTATTCAAACCGTAAAATACACTATCGAATAAATCTCACTCGCATTGCGTTCTTTGCTTTATTGATATCGGGCTTAGACGAAACTGGCATAGATCCAAAAATTTATATAAACGTGTTCTTGCAACTCACCTCGACATTTGCTTTTCCTCTTTAATTTAGGAGTATTGGTACTCGGATGCGGTTAGAGTATCTCAATAACACGCAAGTTCTAAATCTCTTATCGCGTAAGAGTAGTGATATAGCTAACCGATTTTCAGGCTAAACTAAACTTATCTTACAACTAATGTTAATGGCTACAGCTATCAATATTTGTAGAATATTTTTATGCTTTCAGTTTATTTTTTATTCTTAATATTCTATAATAGTGTTGCGACTCTATGCTCAGATACATAAAAGCTGTGTAAGGAAAGTTTAAGCCGTATTTTAAACAAAATGAAGGAAAACGAGGCAGACAGCAAAGATCGTTGAGAGAAATGCTATTTGGAACACACCCAAAAGAGCATTCAATAAATTTTCAGAGGCTAATTTCAAGCTTTTGGTTTAAATGCTTGAAATGTAGATATATACGTTGTACATTTCTAAATGCAGAAGCATATAACGTGCACTTTATGCATATAATAGGTTCCAAGAATATTGTGGACACAAGAAAAAACAAAGGAAATATAGCAATAAAAACCAATAATACGGTAAATATTTGTTTGGTCACATTAACGAGATATTTTATTTAATTTTTTTTGCAAATTTTCAGTTAATTCCATTTTTTATTACTAGTAATTTCTCAACAATTCACATGTTATTATTATTAGACATTGTATAGCCAGCTACATTATCATAGCTTCACTGACTTTGCAGGTAAATTTATAACCAACTTCTTTAACGTTAAGATGTAACAAAAATTTACTACAAAACCTTAAGTCAGAATTAGTAAGACGTTACAATAGGTGGCTTAACACAGAAATACCATTAAATGTACTATTTCTAACAATTCATCTCTGAATTCGACTTTGATGAATAATTACTCGGATGCGAATAACTGAATGGTTGGTTTAAAATTAAGTTAGAATAGTTAAAGTTAGGTATAGATAATAGTTCTAAATTTATGAAGTGTATAAAGTAAAATATTTGTTCTTTAACAAATTCTATTGTTTAAGGTGAGTTGGCTCACGATAACGAAAGATGAAATGGGGGGGGGGAGGCTGTCGCTCAAATGCAGTGACACATAAGTGGCTACATAAAATAAACTTCTCTCATTTTATTGCATGTTTACTGCTGAAAGTCTAAAATATATATAACGAAGTAAATAAACCCTTCGTCTAGTATAGTAAATTTTTAATTACTGTATAATAAAAACAGTATACATTTATTCAAAGACTTCATAATAATATATTCAGTCATTTAGAAGAGTCGCCGACCCTTTTAATTATTGCCCTTTACCCTCGCGAACCTTTCAGCTACTAATTGAGACTCTTTGAAAAACTTTTAAAATGGAATGTTTATGTAATTTATTCTTACGAGAAGCAACACGTGAGCCGCTAATTAAAAATTTATCTTTAGATGTCACGACTTCGTATGGCATTAAAATAGTAGACTTTTTTAACTCATATGAAAGTTCTTGAAAAAATTTACTAGGTGAGTAGGGGATAAGATGAAAGCCTAGAATGTAAGGTTTGATCTTTATATAAACACTAGCGACTCGCCCCGGCTTCGCACGGGTGCAATGCTGATACTAAATATACTACAGAATGTCTTTATTTATAGTGTGACGCTAGCTTATAGCATGGTTATTAACATAATAATAACAACATGCAAATATGCGTCGTTAGATTACACGTTGTTACAGAATGCGTTGAAGAAATAAAAGTTCACTGCTCGTCTCCGTAGGTGATAGCGTGATAATATGTAGCCTATATGTTGACCCGACTTCTTAATAATATTCATGCCAAATTTGAAGTAAATCCATGCAGTACTTTTTGAGTTTATCTCGGACATACATACAGACAAACAGACAAAAATTCTAAAAACTATATTTTTGGCTTCGGTATCGATTGTCGATCACACCCCAAGTATTATTTAAAAAAAATATTCAATGTACAGTTTTGACTTTCCTACTATTTTATTATATGTAGGTATAGACAATGTTTATAAACTGTGAATCATGTAATATTTTACAAATATTGAAACCTAACACGCCCATATTCTCTTCTACTAATTAGATAACTCTACAATAGGTTTGGCGTTATCAGCTAATTTCACTTCGAAGAAATTTACTTTACACAGAACACATATTATTTATATAGAACACATTACTGATTACTGTTTCTGAAATAGCAGAGGATGGCTGTCATATTTGAAAGTGTTAATAACGAAACCACAAAAGACGAAATTTTCGTAACAAATTGTTTTATATTAACATTGGAAAATGTAATAGTATTTTGTATACCAGAATGTATTTCGACCAAGAAAATGTATAAATTGGTTGATAAAGTTTTATCAAGATTGTCTGAAGATATTATCATGTAACTGTTACTGTTAACATATGTGTAAGTATAATAACAGAGCAACATAGCAGCAGTAGCGGCAAACCTCTTTAATAATGGATAAAACTTTTGTTTGAAAAGTTACTTGTGAATTAGCTTATGTATGTTTAAATTGGACGAAAGTAAACAAAAAATCAAAGAACAAATATGACGAAAGAAATATCACTTTATATTTTCGCTTTCCATACTAAAAAAATCATACAGTTATAGAATGTAATGATATTAAAATCCCTGTTACAATAATTTACAAAACATCAAAGTTAATACAAATAGAAAGCAATATATAAATATTATTAATTTGATTGGTATAAACTTAAATATTCTATATTTTGAAACGTATATGTAAAGCATGTCAGATTGCCTTACATCTTATCTGACAGCACTCGATACGAAGTCGCGATCGATTAAATAAGAAATTCTTTATACATTAAAGACCCATTCATTCTATTATATTCTTAACAACACAATTTTTATAATTATGTAAAATAATAAGACTTGACTGACTGATCATTGGGCCTGAACTTTTAAAGATAGACCTATGAAATTTGGTTTGTAATATTCATGGGAATATATTGTGTGTGTATATATAATGTGCACAGTTTAAAGTTGAGTGAGAGACGATATGTGAGGGAAGGTAAGTGTTATTATTGTTAAAATTTATTTTATTCTAAAATTTCTATTTCCAACATGATAGGAAAGCATTTAAGATATATTGATGCGTAAATATTACATTATGAAATGACTAATTATTTATTTATTTATTTTTGTTCATACCTGACCAGGTTTATTAATAAAGGTTAAAATAAAATTTATAATTTTAGAAGCATCCAGAAATAAAGGAAATAAAGACTACCATAAGTAAAAATAAGACCCACGTTTATGCAAAATATCAAAGTCTAAGGAAAAAGTTTCAAGCTTCTAAGTTTCAAGCTTCTTCATTGGATTCACCCATTTTGGCGGAAAGAAAAACAAATTAAAGCGGCAGGAAACTGTTTTTTACTTTTTATTTTTATTTTTAAAATGTTACCTTTTCATGGTACCAAAATCAGCCAGCTACAAACAATACCACCAAAAATATTTTACTGTAAGTTGTTACTAGAAAATGCGAAAAGAGTATATAAGCCTTATTTTATGTGTACGTTATTTATAATAAAATGCTGTATTTTGTTGTTGTTCTTTTATTTATTTTTTTGTTATTTAATTATTTTATGTCATTTTGTTATTGCGTTTGTTATGTCTGTAATCAGTGTGTCACAATTAAAAGTTTTAACATTTCATTTCATTTAAAATTACGATAACAAATGAAGAATTAGAATTAAAAAAAATACAGCTATTCTGTCACATCAATTATTAAGACAAGTTATAGAAATATTGACAGTACGTATAATAATCTTAGATAGGAATTGGTAGCCAATTCTTTATTTACTTCAATGCCGAAAAAATAATTTGACGACGCGTTAGCGCAACGATCACAGCACTGGCTTATGACTGTTGCTCTGGCGGTTGCAGCTCGATCCCGCACCGCCAGCGCACCAGAGAGAATTAGAAAGTTTAAGTGGCGATGGGCTGGTCACCTGTGTCGCAGAACCGATGGTCACTGTAGTAGATGGGTACTGGAGTGGAAACCGCGTGTTGGCAAACGCAGTGCAGACATTCTCCGGACCACTGACCTGACGGTCTACTTAAGATTGCCGGTGAAAGCTGGATGAGGACTGCGGAAAACCGGATTGTCTGGAGCGAACTTGGGGAGATCTCTGTCCAGCAGTGGACTGCGATAGGCTTAACTGACTGGAATTTATTAGTGTAAGATTTGAATGTTAATGTGAAAATTATGTACAATTTCATGGAACAAATTTTGCGTGATGCTGCAACAAACATAAGTATAGACAAATCTACTCTTATTGCTATCACAAAGACCCTGATAATTTGTTTTCACTAAATATTTATTTCACGTGAACTCATGTGTTTTGCCCATAGTTACCACGCTGGGCAGGCGGGTTGGCGACCGCAGTACTGGCTTTTTTCGCACCGAAGACGCTGCTGCCCGTCTTCGGCCTGTGTATTTCAAAGCCAGCAGTTGGATGGTTATCCCGCCACCGGTCGGCTTTTAAAGTTCCAAGGTGGTAGTGGAACTGTGTTATCCCTTAGTCGCCTATTACGACACCCACGGGAAGAGAGGGGATATTTCACACGTTCTGTGCTAAGCTGTGTAAGCTGTGTGGCTACGATTTTACTACATTAAAGAATATAGCCATCCCCTCTCCTCCCGTGGGTGTCGTAAGAGGTGACTAAGTGATGACACAGTTCTACTACCACCTTGGAACTTATAAAGCTGACCGATTGCGGGATAGCCATCCAAGTGCTGGCTTTGAAATACACAGGCCGAAGACGAGACGCTGCTAGTCTTCGGTGTGACAAACCTAGCCCTGCGGTCACCAACCCAGCCTGCCCAGCGTGGTGACTATGGGCAACACACATGAGTTCACGTTCATTTTTGGCGCGAACTTGTGGAGGCATATGTCCAGCAGTGGACTGCAATAGGCTGAAATGATGACAAGTTCTGTACGTTAAGTGATTTCAATTGGATTATAAATATCGAAGTAAAATACCTATTTTTTTATTTGACAGAAATATAACACTAATATAAAAATGAATATCGAAAATAAATACAAATGTTGGATCTTGATTTATTAATGGACATATTAGGTATATGTACAAAGTTACATCGAGAAACACGGAAAATTGGATCACAGCGATTTTACTTATCATTTTTTTATTATATATTAGGTATATTAATATATTATAGTTTTTTAACCGACTTCCAAAAAAGGAGGAGGTTCTCAATTCGACTGTTTTTTTTTTTTATGTATGTTACTTCAGAACTTTTGACCGGGTGGACCGATTTCGACAAATTTTGTTTTAATCGAAAGGTGGTGTGTGCCAATTGGTCCCATTTAAATTTATTTGAAATCTAACAACTACTTTTCGAGTTATATCTAATAATGCGTTTTTACTTGACGCTTTTTTCGTCGACCTACGTTGTATTATACTGCATAACTTTCTACTGGATGTACCAATTTTGATAATTCTTATTTTTTTGGAAAGCGGATATCTCTAGTTTGGTACCATGATAAGGAAACCAGGATCTGATGATGGGATCCCAGAGCAATCGAGGGAAACTCTCGAAAATCCGCAATAACTTTTTACTGGGTGTATCGATTTTGATAATTTTTAATTTAATCGAAAGCTGATGTTTATCATGTGGTCACATATAAATTTTATCGAGATCTGATAACTACTTTTTGAGTAATCTTTGATAACGCGTAGTTGCTTGACTATTTTTTCGTCGATCTACGTTGTATTACTTGTCGATGTAATTGACGTCGGTTTTTTTTTTCGTTTGTGAGCAAACACAATTATTATTACTGTTTAATACCCGCGACACTGTCTGCGTAGAATACTGTTTAGTGTAATTATTATTATTATTACTTATTTTTTTTTCTGTTTTTTTTTTTTATAAAGAATATATCTTTGCCTCCTATGAAATATGAAACAACTCGAAAATCATCGTTTTACAGGAGAGCAAAAACCAAGTCTCAAAAAAAAACTAGTTCGTGATCTAAGCGGGCTAGGTTCAATTTGACTATATTCTTTAGTAGAGTAAAATACTCTCTTTCATTATAAATTTAAGTTTTCTGGTAACTGCTTAATGCTTAGAAGATTTTTAAAATAGTTTACGAAAAAAAGCTTTTGAGTAGTATCTTTTTTCACAATTATTAAGTACTTAATTATGTGATAAATACTACTAGTGCAGTTAAATTATTTTACACCTATAACTTGTCTTAAACTCTAGAATAAGATCGTAGCCAAATGTTCCTATATAAAGGATAAAAATATAATCAATCAATTTTTTTAAATACATATTTACCCGTTTACGAAAGGTTTAGGATCAAAAAGATATAATTTTAGGTACATCGGGAATTAATTGTGAAAGCACGAAAAATAGTATTGGATACTCTCAGTGATTCACTTTTTAAATAATTATATTCACGAATTTTTTACCAGAGTTATATCACTTTTAAATTATTTCCGTAACTTTATCAAGTATAATAACGCGAATTAAACCAAAACATTCATTATTTTTTCTGAAAATTGCCACGTTAAAGTCATTAAAAGGGTATAACTCGATTTATATCACTCACCACAGTAGGCACAGACATTATTATTATTTACCTTTCTTCTATTGCGTCCTCTTGAATATGATATTATTAACGACTTTATAATTCATGTTTTACCCATATCAAAAATTAAAATGAGAGTTTCTAAAATTTTAACTTGAGAAATATAATGCTTTTAGTATAAGTATTCTATGAGTAGATTTATTTTTGCAGAAAGACATTTTATGTTTTGATATTAAGGCGTTGGTATGAAAAAAAGCTCTTTCAGATTTATAATGATATAATAAGGATAGTACTATAGATAATAATTTATCTAGATATTCTTTGTTCAATTTAGGAACTGTCAGAAGATGATATTTATGTAATGGTGTTTTATGTACAACAGCCTTATGATAATTTCAATAATTACGAAACACAATGTCGACATCTAGTTTCTGTCTGTGGCTTTGAAAGTCGTTTGTCAGAAGATATGGTTGTTGTATAAATTCAAAACTCTCGTTTGAAACACACCCCGGCTGTATATTATAAGCCCCTTGTTAAACATTTTGGTACCACTAACTCCGTACAAGTAAGAGTTTCTATTTCTTATTCAGTTTATATTATTTTGAATAAACAACAAAAAAAAGTTATACGAAACATTTTAAACATGATTGTAGCTCATACTTCAGTCAGTTAAAATTGTAATAATTGTTAATTAAGGGTAATTTTGATTTTAATACATTTCGAAGAATTATCGTAGTCAGTATGAAATGAATGAAAAGAAAAATAGTTTATTATTTCCTTACAAATGATCGTTTCAAATTGACTTACAATTAAAAAATGCACAAATTCAAGTTAAATCATTTCGTAAGGAAGTAAAATTGAAATATCATTTAAAATTATGATTTTATTAAGAGTACTTTTTCTTTATTGTTGTAAATCTACGCAAATTATTTAAATACGCAAATATAATAATTTGGCAAGAATTTTTTTGTATGTTTGAATTCGTGTCGATAATAAAGTACTAATTTTATTTAAAAAAAATAACGAAATTACCGTAAAACGTATCGTTAAATCACACTAAGGCTATGATTAACTAACTTTACGTTTTTTTTTATTCAAACGTATTGTATTTTGAGTCCAAGTTTATGTGTGGAGAAAGTCACGGATAAAGATAATAGATAGATAGGTTAATAAGTTTCTTTCTCTGACAAGGAAGCACCTGAAAATAATGCTTCTTGCGTAGCAAAATTTAAAAATCATTCATATTTCAATGTCCTAAAAAATGAGAATTTACAACTCAATTATATTTTATAAATTAATACGTGAAGCAAAAACTTTGTACCCATTTTTTACGAAAATTGCACAGACGAAGAAGTATGAAATTTTGTACACTTATAGTTTATATAGAGAAGTTTATAAAAGAAATGATATAGTGCAGAATACTAATATTTTTTTTAATTATGCATCAAAAATATATTATATCAATAATAAAAAAAAAACTACACACACACATATATTTGACACATACAAGCATATATACCTACTCTTTTGTTGATTGTCAAAGTCTGTACTCAAAATGAAAAATTTAAAAAAAGGTTCTTTATTTTTATTATTATTTTATTTAAATTTTTAATTATGATCGAATTTTGATCGCCGAGTGGCCACTAGTATTAATTAATATGTAAGTTATAATAATTTGTCATCAATAACTCGAATCAAAATCACCAATTTATATCTAAATTACACTAAAACGATTATAAAATATTTACTAGCAAATTTAATTTTATGAAAGGCAATTTATTTCTAAACTTAAGATATTACGTGTTTTTTTGTGACTATCGCATTATGTCGCTCGTTTAACAATAATAGTAAATAATCTGTAAAAATGATAATTAAACGAAGAATAAAAGTTACAAGTTTACATAGTTAATTTTAAATTCATCAAACGTCAGAAAGGACAGGGCGTCCAACTTAGTTACTGATCGCTTACCGCAAACATGTCGCACAGTTTGTTACACTGCTGGTGCATGTCATCGCTTGGTCACACCTCGCTTAGCATATCTTGATCGTTGCATTTATTTTACGATTTTCATTGAGGAAAAAATATTTAAATTAGGTGTATTAAATATACATAGTAAATGATAAGTCAGTGTGTTTTTCGAATCGAAAACGAACATATATATGTGTATATATATATATATATATATATATATATATATATATATATATATATATATATATATATAATTATATATATATATGTATGTGGTATGGTATATGTGTATATGGTATATGTATGACAAATCTTCAGACTTTCAAAGCTAACGAGATTGTTCCATTTATATGTAACACAAAAGCCTGGTTAGTGAACTGTCGATTACTTGGATCTAATGACCTAGTTCGAGTTGGTCAGTTTGCAAGTACTTGTGTGCAAAGGATTTATGCAAGGGCGGCGACGCGAGAAGCCCATGGAAACTAGGGTTGCCTAGAAGCGCACCGACCGCATTGCTACCGACATCCGCTTTGATTAATGCAACGCTCCGAATTTTACTACGCCATTAAACTACCGAACAATTACATCGTAATATTAGTTATTTTACACGTTACAAAATAATTCCTATTTTTAGTTTAATTAAAAACAAGATTTTTTTTATAACAAAATTAGATATATGACTTTAACTGTATTTCCTTTTCATTAATTTCGTTCACTCAAATAGTGCTAGGAACATAATAAACAAAAGAAATATGTAGTGGAATCTGTATTTTATCTTTTTACACTATGACCTATATCTAAATTAAACAATTCAATTATTAAGATTTATTGCTTGTAATTTTCTTTCATACATAATAAATAGTTAATATACAACCTCGTAAAATAAATTATTTACTTTAGCAACTGACAAAAAATATTTGTCATACTTATAATGTACGTTATTTTCAATATTAGCGGCATAAATAAATTAATATTAATGTTCGCTCTTTAATCAAAACCGTGTCAACGCTACTCACTAACAGACTCTAATTGAATATGAATATTAGCTACTTCCCGCGACTCTAACTGAATAGATTTTGAGTATGCAACAATACCTTATATTTAGCGATTTTGTTTTTGTGCTATTTATTTTATTATAAGGGGTTAAATAACGAAAACATGAAGATGGCTATTAAATATATATAACTACGAGTATCATAAAACCTGCTAGTGCGTGTTTACTTATATGGCCACAATAAAACTGTAATAAATATATATGTAGTGACTATTTTTTACTGTTATTCCCTCGAGTAAAGATCCTGTTTTGTACACACAATATACACTTGGGTGTATAATTATTATAATAAATAAGATATAATTATGAAAATTAGTCTATAAAGCTTTTCAAACGTGCATTACATATTCGAAAAGAACTTTATCGATCGAGAGGTATTAATATTATGAATTTCAACACACACACTCCGACTATAATTTTTTTTTGCATTATACTATAACGATTTTGATTTGAGGTTTGATGTCAATTTATTATTTTCAAGACAGCGTAAGTCTGTTTCATTATTAAAACTGGATTTAATCTGATACTTAACTGTGTCTCTAATGAAAATAAAAATAACAGAAAACAATATTTTGTTTGTAACATCTTAATTGATATCAAAAGCATTTTTTAATTTGAAAATGCAAATAAAATTGCAAATGGAGTCTGTAAATGATTCACAATATAGTTTGTATGGAAATAATTATTTTGGCTTTATTATGAGTACCTATTTATTATGAGGTACACATACTTAAACACAAAGAGACAAGTAAATAGATCGAGAGATATTTTCAGCCACAAACGTTGATTTAATTACATTAGAGAAACGTGACAGAAATAGGACATAGGAAAGAGATAAAAATAGGTAAGGTAAAAGACGGATAGTTGCGCCACTTTTGAAAAACGCTCTGTTATTATTAAAAACTAGCTTTGCCCCGCGGGTTCACCCACGTTAATTGAGGAAAAAAAGAATACAATATTTTTAAACCATTACTGATTTTACATTATCTCCTAAATAATGCGTCCATATTTAATGTTTTTAAAAGCCAAAGTTTACCTTACGAGTTTACCTTGTCGATGAAGTATTTTTCATTGGTAAGAATTTATATGCCTAATAATAATGTAATAAAATCACCGTTTAATTTTTTGTCATCATTAATTTATTGCAGAGCTATTATAAAAAAATGATATCTTCTAAGATATTCATTGAAATCATATGATATCAAGGATAATTTTGTTTAAAAAGAAATACTGGTAACGTATTTATTTGAATGAGGATATCCTCATCCAAATAAATACGTTATTCATTATATATTTTATCATCTTTATAAAACCGTCTTTGCAAATAATATATTTTTTTAGAACAAATTTGATTACCATAAAAAGGTTATAATGAATTAATCATAAAAGATAGATGCTGGTGCGGACTTTCTAAGAACTTTTGATGGCAATCAATTGCCTTATAAATAATTTTCCGTTTATGCAGAGCACGCGACCGAAGCTCTCAAGAAATAATATTTTTATACGTGCTCATAACATTTCTTATTAATTCTCACCTTCTGTTGGTCGTAGTATGCTGTTATACAGCGTATAGCCTACCTCGGTAAATGGAATATTCAATACAAAAAAGAATCAGTAGCACGCTTATCTAAGAAACCAGTAGTTTCAGCGCGTTTAAACAAATAAACAAACGAACTCTTCGGCTTTATAATATTGGTATACACAGATGTCTACTTATTATCGTTGTATTCAAAGTGTACATCAAAACATAGGTTTATTGATCTTCTATTATAGGCTGTTTTTTTAAACATAAATAATATTGTTTTTAGTAAATCCTGTTTTATTTCTGTTTTACTTGACCTCTAAAAGAGATATTTGCCTTCTGTGGTGGATAGTAAGTAGCCTAACGTTAAAAATGCTTTAGGTACTTGCCACATATGAGGATAGATGCCTCTCCATATTTTTCTTTCTTCCCAATCTCATTAGATATAGAATTGTCAAAAACACAATGAGATAAGTAGTTAATAGATTATTTTATTTATATATCTAAGTATACAACTGTAAAACGATAACATAGCTAGGGTTACCAGTTGCTAGTTTTTCTTTTGTTCCGTCTTCTTAAGGTTCCAGAGAATATATTATATATTTTGGATATTTCGTTGATTCTTTTTTTGATTTTTTTACCAAATTCTTTGAACGTAGTGTTAAACAATCTCCTGTCCAGCTGATGTGGCGTGACATCACGCCTGGCTTTCCCTTATACTTAAGAGCTATTTAGCTACTTAGTTCCTATTATTAAATCAGTCTTTCTTCGTTAAATTGCTCATATAATAAAAATAAAACAATTGCTCTAGGGGCAACTATCCACAAAAGTCAATTGAGCAACTATCCTTTTTAACCGACTTCAAAAAAGGAGAAGGTTCCTCAATTCGACCGTATATATATATAAATATTTTTTTGTATGTTCGGGGATAACTCCCACGTCGTTCGTAACTGTATGAATCGATTTTGATAATTCTTTTTTTGTTTGAAAGGAGATATTCTAGGTGTGGTACCACGATAAGGAAACCAGGACCTGATGATGGAATACCAGAGAAATCGAGGAGAATCTTCGAAAATCGTAGGGACGACTAGTGCGTTTGTTAATTTTGTTCGTCTACTTACGTTGTTGTTGTTACTTGTCGATGTATGTAATTGAAGTCGGTTTTTTTCATTTGCGAGCAAACACAATTATTACGCCCTTTTCATTTGCCACATAGCAGTAAAACATTATAAACAGTATATTTGAAGCCTCAATACGTGCAAAAAATAGAAATTTTACTGAAATCTCAATCGGCAATAAAAGTATTCAACTGAGTTAATGTTACGCCGCGGAAGATTTGCTCAATCAGACAAAATAAGAGCGACTACTTCAATGGCTTTAGTGGCATCGAGGCCTCCACGGGGAGAACTTTCGATTATTATGAAACGCTAACACAATTGATAAGGCTACATAGTGCATAGAAAACTGAGGCATGTATCCCATCAAGGTAATTATCCGGCTTTTATCTTATAAGAGACGTAAGCCACGATAAAGCTATGGTTTATATTTATAAGGGCAATAGCAATCCGGCCCGCCTTCGCCCGGATAATATATGTAGATAAAAAAAAGAGACAGTGGTCACAAAGAGAGGGTGGTCATAACAAGCTAGTCCAATCGTCAGTGTTTTTATTTTGTATTTCTTCATAATAATGATATTAATATACTAGTATTTATATTAATATCTTTATTGTAAAGCAATAAAATAAAGTAATATATATATATATATCCGTCTAAATAGCTTTCCGATTATCCGTCCATGTTTTGGAAACCAGAAGGGTATGTTAAACTATCCTTTTCTATATCCTTCGCTTTTATGATTGGTCGATTTAATTTTATTAAAAATTTATAACAGGAAGTCGTTAGTGCGACTTTTGGGGGATTCCACCCTTGGTCATACTCGTATCGCTTACAGATTTTAGAAAGTCCACTTTTATTTTCGCGGTAGCGCTTGTGATGATTCAATATATAGTACATCAGTTATTATCTACGTTAGTATGATCGCCACCGAGTTTACGCGGAAGAAATTATAATTCATTCCGTTATTTGCTTAATGTATTTTATTGTATTTTTTTTGGTTATAATCTTTTTTATATTGCATTATAAACTAAACTTATCTATGCCTTTTCGTCGACAAGATTTTTCTCGTTTCTTTAAAAAAAAACACCTAATAAATTAGTGATTTCCACATCATTTATTTAATGTACTAAAGATATAAATGAATGAAAACATGTTAAATGAAAGAAAACATGTTAAATTAGTTTCAACATTAATAAAAACAGTAATTAAGGGAAATAAAGAGTTAACTGTATAATAATCCATTAAAGGTCGGTGAACTGTGTTGTCATCGCTCCAAGTAATAGCAACATAAGTGCTACGAAACACTCCATAAATTAATGTCAACCTAATCACACGACTCATTTCGCACGACACCAGTCTGTGTTTGCGATTTCTGGACGTAACATTACCTGGGATCAGTGACTATTACGTCATTATGATCACGTCATCTTCTACGAGTATATAATATATGTATATAAAATCGTTAGGCCATTGACTCATCATAAAATCTCAAAAACCGCTGGACGCGTGAGGATGAAATTTATCAGGAAGGTAGTTTATAAAATATGTCAAATTAGTTACAACGTTAATAAAAACAGTAATAAATAGGAAATATGGAGTAACTGTATATTTGTATAATAATCCATTAAAAAGGTTGAATAAAAAAAAATTAAAAGGAAATTATTCTAATCTCAAGTTTAGCTGTCCGGCTGATTGCTGATTCAGTCAGTGATCCTTGTGCTATCCCAATGCTAGGTATATGCCTCTTTCTTTATGTCTTAATCCACCACTCGAGGATTAATATATTTTCTACTATGAGTAACGATTGGTATGACGACAGCCTGGACCAACAGCTTAAATTGCTTTCCGAGGCATGGTGAGAAGACCTACAAGGAAGGACGTCTAGACCGGAAATAAATATTTATACATATACAAATATCCACTCCAAGCAAGAATCGAACTCGCGACCGCCACGGGCGTTAAATACACTTTATATAAAACCTGCTCAATCTGGATCTAAATTCGTTGATACATAGTTGATATTATTTTAACCCTTATTTCTCTTTGAAAAAAAAATATACATACGTGGTTCTTAAATGCCGTCTAGATTTATGGCAAAATAAACAAACAAAAAATGAAAATGTAGTTAATAATTAGATTTTTATTTTGTTCCATATGTGGTCATCATGCAGAAGTACTTATATTTGGCTTCTGAGCAGGAACAATCGGCAAAACTTAAAATTTAAAGAAAAGTTTTCTTAAAGATAATTTTGCTTGAAAAATGAATACGCATCAAAAAAGAAGAAAACTTGAAATGATTTCTTAGTCGATCGATAACTAATGTAATCTGGTGATTTATTTCGGTACTATACTGGTGCTAAATTTTTACAAACTTCTTGGAAGTCAAAAAGCGTGGCTAACTTTTTACCGACGTCCAAAAAGGGTGGAGGTTCTCATTTTGTCTGTATTTTTTAATGTATGTTACCTCAGAACTTTTTTCTGGGTGGACCGATTTTAATGATTCCTTTTTTAATCAAAAGGTGGTGTCTTGTAGTGACATTTAAATTTTATTTGTATTTGACAAGTAATTTTCAAGTTATATGTAACAATCTGTATTTGTTTGACTATTTTTTCGTCGATCTATGTTTGTATTATAGCACATAGCTTTTGACTGTGTATACTGATTTTGATGAAAGCTGATGCTTGTATTGTGGTCTCATTTAAATTTGATCGAGATCTGATAACTACTTTTGTACCTAATTGAAATCGGTTTTTTTTTCGTTTGCGAGCAAACACAATTATTATTACCAATTTATTACGCAAAATATTGGCTGTTCCACATATGGCACCATATGCGCTGCTCGGGTTAAATTCGTAATAGCTTCGATTTAAAAAATAAAAAGTACAATTTATTTGACAAATAGAAAAGTTATTCGTGATTTAAAATATTTTTTATTCAATAAGCTTTAATGAAGGCTTAAAGAAAAAAAATCGGATTAAAATTTATTTAAAAGCCAGCAGTCGGCACTAGCGGAAACCACGCTTATATGACTAGCAATCCCTTAAAGAAGCGAATAATATTCAGAATATATTTGGATATATTTGGAATATACTTGGAAAAGAATTTTGAAAACTGCAATTAAATAGGTCAGTCGGACATGCAAAGTAATTTGGCACAATGCTTAAGCAATAGAAGTTGTGAATACAAATATAATTATCAAAGGATCTAAAAGTAGCATGTTGCTAAAGACGTAATTTGCATAGTCAATTTGGCTCGCTTCCCACAGTACTATCTGCTTAAGATATGCTAAAGATTAGAACGTGGGACGGATGGACGGAAATTCAACATCATTTTTCAGCTTGTTGTATTCCGCTGTTTTCATGGCCTAGTTTCGGAATAAATTTAATGTCGGAAGGATCTCCGATAGCTGATTTAGTGCTGCCTTCGTAGTGGCGCAGGTGGCCTCAAACCACCCGATCTAGCTTTTCGCTAATTGTACCACACAATACACGCCAAATGTGAACAGAACATTGTGTTGTAACTTTGTCATTGTCTATAAAATGAATACGTTTTAAAAGTGAATAAATATTCGTAAAGCGATTTCTTGCAATAATGTATTTTGTCAACGACGCTATTTGGGTTTGTTTAACACATTTCATATTTGTAGGGGGTGGAAACATTTTATAAAATATGCATTTGCTATCCGTGTACAACTGTTATCTCATTCCATGTTTTAATTTACTGTGAAAATAACCGTAGATCATTTAAACCAGTACCTAAACCACGTTAAGTCATATTTTCTATAGTGCTACTGAAAATTTTTACCCGCTAATTGGATCAGACTCGAGGCTCGAAAATATTACAGTATCTCTTTAAATATTTAAAGTATCATTATAAACCGACAGGCTTAGTACGTTTTAAATAAGAACGTTTTTCATAAATTATACAAATATAATATTTCTATTAAAATATAAATATTTTGTTATATTTTGCGTTATATATTTAGACAACGTTTAGCAAAAGGCGATAATGATGGCGGACGTAGAGTCTGAACTATACATAAACTCGGCAGCTATTGATTTTTATTTGGTCGAAGCGATGGATAATGGACGCTTTTATGCAAATGCAGCATCCGCACTGCATCATAACTCCCGAGTGCGGGAAGAGCAAAGAAACCAAATAATTCCCTGTTATATGGTGTCTCCTGTTTTGTAAGAAGTTTGTTTGTATTTTGTCTGCACGTCACTTGATGTCATTTATTGTGCCTAACGTTAATTTTACTTTTCGACTATTAAAGAGGACGAAAGATACTGATAGAATTTTTTTTTTATAAAAGTTTCCTTGCGAAATTAAGCTTAATCCCTTCATTTATTTTTTTTATAAAAAGACATCAGAAGACAGTGATTATGGCACTGATTTAGTACACGAATCTCTGTTTTCATTAATTCCTAGGAAGTCAGACGTTCTTCAATTAAATCTTTGTTGATATAAAATATTTTGCTTACTGTTTCGAATGAATGTAACAGAATCTTACGTTAGGTTAAGTAACTTTGTAAGTTCATTTTACTTTCAGTTTACATTGTAATAATTTATTGAAACACAGATTGATCAGCCTTAGGTTTAAATTGTAATGTATTTAATATGGATAATTTCACAAGATTTACATGTATTGTTAATAATTAACAGACATTGCAAGTTGAAGTGGCAGTAGGCTGGTCACTTGTGTCGCAGGACAACTGAGGTTTACATGGGGTAGGGCACTGCAGGAAATTTATTCTCAAAATATGGAGCAACCTAATTGAGGTGGTAGCTCGATCTTACAGAATATTACAACTAAATAAATAAATAAATAACACTGTTTTCAAGCACTGTTTTTTGCTGTGTTCCTGTTGGTGAGTAAGATAAGCTCCTGGGGGAATTGGGGGACAGACAGACGGATAGACGAAAATTGTGAAAAATGTTATTTTGGTATATGTAACGTGTATTACATGTATATGAATTTAATAAAAAGCTGTTATTTTAATATTACAAACGGGCACTCTAATTTTATTTGTTTTTATAGATTAAAAATCTGTTACTAATATGTACTTCCAAACTTAAATTATAGATTCGAAAGTATACATTCCGTGACCATTTCTTTTTTTTTTTTTTTGACTAATAACATTTCTAGGACAGCATGACAAAAGCCGACGATAAGCTTAACTGCAGAGTAGCTTTAACAAGTTAGTTTGTAATAAATTTTGTTATAATTTTTTTTTTTTTATGAAATACCGTCTAAAGTATAGGTTAGAATTAATTAAATTGTATTTGGTATTAGTGACCTGCTCCGCCTTTGCATGGGTAGTACATAATAATCATAGCAACAGCGAGGGACGCGGCGCACGGCGCAGGGGTGGACGCATCAAGTGAGACCCGTCATCGGTGTGAGGTCCGTGGTAGATTTTTATTTCACGCGCATTTTTTTATTTCCTGATAACTCTTGAGATATTCATTTTAATTATGTGGTATAAAAGATTATTATATTGTGCTTGAAATGCTTAAGGACGTGTTCACGTTTATAAGGGTTAATACTGTATCCGTCTAAATAACATTCCAATTACGGCGTTGTACGTGACCATTTTTTTATAACTTAGAATAGATATAGCAAGCTATTCTTAAAAGATAGAGATGTACTATCCTAGATTTTTCTGTAGTTTTATAAAAGAGAAATAATTCTACTATACATTATTTCGTTACATCTCAAAGAGCAGCGATGAAATGATTGAATGACGGTGAAAACTTCTAGGCGGCTTAATTTATTTCGATTTTTTTAACAATTATTATTGTATTCCCAATACTTCACGCAATATCTTTATAAATTCTACATCTAAACATATCTTTGGAGTCAATCTACTTATTGGTGAAAACCGTTCAGTATTTTTCACAAACGAAGAGATAGACCAACGGGGACTAACGGGAGGACTTTGTTTTATAATAATAATAATAATTAATAAATAAATATCTACACAATACACACACGGTCCTAAGCAAGCAACTTAATGCTTGTGTTATAGGTAACAGCCGACTGGTATAGCCACATATTCTTTTTTTTCGATAAACTTACTTATAAATAATACATATATAAATACACAAATAAATATTTATATCACACTCAGACTCGGGGTGGGAATCGAACCCACAACCTTCAACATTTAGCAGAAAGCAGGGTCACAACAAACTGCGCCAACGGCTAGTCAAATATAATATCAATAATAATTATGAGAAGATATGATCCATGTGATTTTAATAAGTTCTTTAATAGCGCAGTTATTATTAGTATATATGTTGTGCCATAATATAGTTACAAAAATATTAGACTTCGAGGAATTAAATAAATACCGATCATGAGCTATCGACTATTTAACTTCATAACCGAAGTGACAAACCGTTGCAAAGTGATAATGTAACCTATTCACAAACTTATTTTCCGCGTAAACTTTAAGTGGCACTTTGCCAAATTAATTAATTTGTAATTAAAACGTATTTATCGCTTGTCGCTGCCGATCCGTAGTAATTGGCTTAACCGGTCGTTAAGTAATTTAAGTGGACTGGAGAAAAAGCATTTAAAATTTATAAGACGCTATACGACTTGCCCTCAAAGGGTAAGAAAATGTTAAAATACCTAAGAATTTCTAAAGCTCGTGTATTAAAATTAAATAACATATTGTAACTAATTATCTCTAAAATTAAAGTTTTCTTTTTATGCTAATGAAATATCTGGGAAGCCAATTGTTAGGCATTTGGTATATGGTTTATATAGAGTAAGCATATAATAAAATTTAGAAGGATTTGATCTGCTATTTAATTACTTCATCTTGATGTTCTATGGTTAACAATGTAACATTGAAAATAAACGTTTTTATCATACTTTCTTTACTTCGATTGAAAATATCATATTTATATTTATATCCTGATTTGAGAATTAAATATATCAACGAATGAGACAACATTAGTATAATGTGTGTCATTCGTTAATTCCGTTATCAAACTTTCACAAAAATCGACGTTAGAGTCGCCTGTTAAAATGACATTGTTCTTGTACTGTGATTTTGACACTTAATGTTAATACGGATGCTGTGTACGGTGTCTTATACTGATAGATGTAATGAAAGTTTATATCTATGTGTATAAAAATGAATCCCTATTTCCCTTGGTCATGCCGTACGCGTGAACGGCTGGACTCATTTCGCTAATTCTTTTTTTGTTGTGTTTTTTATTGTCAGGAGAATGGTTCTTATGAAAGAAAAAAATTAGAAAATTTCGCGGAAAATTAGAAAATTTAAGAATACTTAAAAACCACAATATAAAATTATTTCTAATCTAACCTTAGCGCTTTGAACACTACAACTTTAGTGACGTTTGACATAGAATTGACAGAAGATTGGTTGCAACACTTTTTCTTTTTAAATATATTTTTTATTAATTATATCAATTCGAATTTAATATTCATGGTTAAGACAGGACAACGTCTGTCGGGTCAGCTAGTTTTATGTAAAGCTGGCTGTGCCTGCGACTTCGTACGCTTGGAATTTAACAAAATAGTCATTGTGCAGCTCGCATTTAAAAAAAAAAAACTTAAGTAAAAGTAGCCCAAGTTATTGCTTATTACATCACCTATCTACCAGTGAAAGTCCCGTTAAAATCGGTCCTGCCATTTCAGAGATTAGTCGGAACACAGACAGACAGCCAGACAAAAATTATAAATAATATTATTTTGATATATGTACTGTGTATATATGAATTTAGTAACAAGCGGTTATTTTAATATTACAAACAGACACTCCAATTTTATTTATTTGTATGTATGTATAGACAAATCTATGAGTTGATAATGTTATTGCAAGATGGTTAATATTTCTTGTGAAAGAGTGCCGGTTTCACCAGTTGCGGATATAGTTTATCCTATACATAAGTTATCAATAGGCTTTGACAGCGGGAGGTAGAATAGGCTTCTCCTCAATTAATCAACTACAAATTTAAGATTAAATATAACATAAATTAAATATAATGGAAATAGAAATATCTTATAAATGTAGTTAGAATTTGATAGTAGACAAGAATAATGAATCAAAAACTTTTAAATGTCTGATACCGTCCTGTCAAACGGCGTTATCCACACTTAGTGAAACAGGCCCTAAGTCAAATAGAATTTTTTGTGTGTTCTAGCGAAAAATTAGTGACGTTTTTTGAAAAAATAATGAATAGTGAAAATTAGTTTTGGTTAACTGATTAATAAGTTATTTATCTATAATATATATAAAAGCGAAAGGTCACTCACTCATCACGAAATCTCCGAAACTATAACACCTACAAACTTGAAATTTGGCAGGTAGGCTCCTTATAAGACGTAGGCATCCGCTAAGAACGGATTTTACGAGACTCGACCTCTAAAGGGGTAAAACGGGGGTTGGAAGTTTGTATGAAAGTCCTATGTTTTAGAAGTAAGAGACTTGAAATTTAAAATGTATGCTCTATAAATGATGAAAAGGTGTTCAAATAATGTATCTTTAGAAATCAAGTCCCTTTTGGGGTAAAAACGGGGGATGGTAGGTTGACTCACTAATCACGAAATCTCCGAAACTATAACAGATACAAACTTGAAATTTTGCAGATATGTTTCTTATAGGGCGTAAACATCCACTGAGAATGGATTTTACGAAATTCGACCCCTAAGGGGATAAAACGGGGGTTGGAAGTTTGTATGAAAGTCCTATGTTTTTGAAGTAAGAGACTTGAAATTTAAAATGTATGCTCTACATATAGTGAGAAGGTGTTCAAATAATGCATCTTTAGAAATCAACTACCTTTTAGGGTTATAACGGGGTATGGTAAGTTGACTCACTCATCACGAAATCTCCGAAGCTATAACAGCACAAACTTGAAATTTGGCAAGTATGTTTCTTATAGGGCATCAACATCCGCTGAGAACGGATTTTACGAAACTCGACCCTTAAGGGGATAAAACGGAGATTGGAAGTTTGTATGAAAGTCCTATGTCATTACGGTAAGAGATTTGAAATTTAAAATGTATGCTCTATAGATGGCGAGGAAGTGTCCAAATAATAGATCGTAACCTATATACATATAAGAGAAAGGTCACTGACTCACTTATCACGAGAACTCAAAAACCGCTGGATGGTCCATCCATCCAAGATGGACAAAGATGAAATTTGGCAGGGAGGTAGATTATAGTTAGTAGACGTCCGCTAAGAACGGATTTTGCGATATTCCACCGCTAAAGGGGTTTAATTGGGGTTGATAGTTTGTATGAAACATATACAGCTTGAAAATAAAACTAAAAATGTGGTGTATAGAGAGGTTTTATAAAAATAACTATTAAATTATACTAAATTGTGCGTTTGAAAAAGTTACTCAGAGTGATAAGCATTTTAAGTGACTGAAATAAAAAAATAATTTTCGTTAAGCAGCTTAATATTAATGCATATCTTTATAACCACGCGGACGTAGTCACGGGCAACAGTTAGTGTATTATAAAACAAAGTCCCCAAAAGTGTATATGAGCGATTCCCTCAAAATCTACTGAACGGATTTTCATGCGGTTTCACCAATGGAGAGAGGGCTTCAAGAGGAAGGTTTACGGACCGGCTAAGCCGATTTTGATGAGAGTTTCACTGGAAGTTTGCCGGGAAAACTTTGTGACAAACTGATTTCAACGCGGGCGAAGCCGCGGGCACAGCTAGTATGTATATAAATGTTTCAGCGTTTGTAGAAATTCTACCTTTAAAGGCATAAAAGAAGAGACGAAAATTTGTATAGAACTTTGTATTTGTTTGTGATATAAGAAGGTACGAAGTTAAATAAAAATAAGGTATGAAATTTTGTTTTAAGCTTACTATTAAAAATAGCAAATTTGTGTTCCAGCATTTGTGACAATTCTACACCTAAGGAGGCTTATTTTCAATCGAAACAACTACTCAGCTTTGAAGTTCAGAGTTCAGCCGGAACAAACAGACAGACAGACAAAAATTGTAAAAAATGTTATTTTGGTATATGTAGCGTGTATACATTCATATGCATTTAGTAAAAAGCGGTTATTTTAATATTACAAACAGACACTCATTTTTTATTTGTATACATGACTATTATGAAAAAAGTTGTGTATGTTATAGCACATATTAATATTATACCTATATAGTATTGTTATAAAAATATAAAGGTTTAAGAGTGTTAAATAAATAAGTGTTCCTTTGTTTGCGGAAATTCTTGATGGTAAAATAGGAGATTAGTTCGTTTTACTAAAATCACCTAAAACTGGGTGGAGTAAACCTAAGGGAAGGTTTTTTTTCGCACTACTTTTCTATGAAATCTGTTTGAGAGTGAGCTCTGCGAGTTGTCTGGTAGTTCTAGCGCAAGAAAGTTGAACTATAAATGGAGTATTTAAAGAGGTCCTAAATTATTGTAATATAATAAATAGGTACCTACTCTTTTAGAAAGTTTTTGTAATTAGCTATATTCACAATTTCATAATTTCAATGAAATGATCAAACGTCTAAAAATAAACATTCACTCCTTTAATAGTTCTAGTACCAACCTGATGATAATATATTCTTTTTTTGTAAATGAACATTATTTTTACGTTCCCTATTTTTGTGTCCCCGAACATTACCACAAAAATAAACAAAAATCTAAAACCGACAATCTCGCTGGTCACTTTTTTTACTGTAGCTCCGTTCTTAACGAGGGACTTGTGAAATTTGTTTCGACGCCACAGTGGGACTGATGATCGCCCTTTCGATAGTAGCACAAGTTTTGGTTTGAAGTATTATTGAGTACTATCCATCGTGTTTTGTATCTGATAATAATATCCGTATTAGCTTTTCTTTCCAATTATAATTATAATTTTATCGTAAGTCCTCAAAATTCTTATTCTCGTGGTTAGGAATCATAATTACTGTTCGATGCACACGCAGAAGTTTTGCTATGCACTGGGAGTTTTGCTTTTTCTCTGAACGATCTATTCGCGTGGGATTCATAAATGAAATGGTCCACACATTACTATTTTTCGGTAATCAGAGAATGTATTATATTTTAATACTAATAACATTAGAAAGAAAGAAAGAAAGAAATATATTTATTTATGACGAATCACATAGTAATTAAACAATCCTAAACATACTAAAGAAGAGAAAAAATATTAGCAGTAATTAACTATACAAAAATCTATACATATATTATTACTTAGTGGTGTTGATTTTGTGTCACGGTGTGCGCACGCATCGTAAAAATTTACGAACATTCTTTTATTTTCTAGCGCGCCAAAAGGAGTATAACTTCAAAAAATCAACAAAGTTGTCTGCAACTGTGTTCTGTGTATCGTTCAGTATTGTACTGTACCGGATAAAACAAAGTACAGTTTTATTCTATTTGAGTAAGTTATTAGTTTATACGCGTCTATAATCGATATCATCATTCATTCTATATCAAACAAATTAAATATTTAAATAACAGTAGAAACGCCACAAACGGTTAATTTTGGTACAAACCTAATCGAACAATGTATTAATTTTAGCGGAAAACGTAACATTGATATAAGATTGATATTATTCTATAGGGAGTCACCAGTCTCATATAGATCACTGAACAGTTTTATGAAAGATTTTATAAACAAGCTTTTCTTATTTCTATAATTATAATTAAAGCATTATTTGTAGGGGTTTCGTTAAGAGAACATTAATAGAAAGGATGTAGATAAGATAGATGTAGGAGCAATAATGTAAATTACTTGAACAGAAAATGCTTGTCTGTCAATATATTTGTTCATAATAAGCTTACATTGTAACTTAATACTCGTATACGTGGTTTTATACTCGTTTTTATCACAAATTATAAGCTTCGACTTATTCACATAACAGGAGGCGGTCTACTTGAATGGCACCGCTACATCAACTTAAAAGAGATCAAAGGTCTCCTTACCATGTATATATCGTAAAGAAACCTCTTATGGTATCGATAAATTTACAAAGTGCTCTTATATATATAAACCATGAATATCAAAAATCGAATATATATTATGTAGAGAAAATTTGATAAAATAAAATAAAATATTTATACCGTATCTTGAAAGTTTATAAAAATTAACATTTATTTGGAAGCTCCTTTTAAGCGCACAAGCACTTGTGTTGGGAGGTTCCGCTTTCATTACGTACTTATTCTAGTTAAAAATTTTACAAATAAATAATTAGTACATATTTTTCACTTATGAATCAAAAGTGCAAGGGTGGAGGTTATTTGTTTGTATGTGTAAATGAATGATCGTGACTGATGGTAGAATTTCACTGCGTTTACTATGTTATTATAGAAACCTACATACGTATTAAATAATATCATACCTCCGTGTTTTTAGGATGTTAAATAGTGACACTTTACATTCATGTTTATTCATAGGATAAATATTCAACGTTTTCAACATTTTATTCATTTTACTTAATATTTAGCAGTTTGAATACGGCGTTATCACTCAGCTAAAAACTGATTCAGACGTGACATATATGTTGTTTTAATCTAACGCGATCACTTTTCATATTTAAATTTATATTTGTTCGGATGCTTACGACGTTTATTGTTTTGTTGAGGTCCCTATATTTCGGTAATGTTTCAATCGCCATGACCAGGGGAGACGTGAGAGGTCTAATCAGATTTTGCAATGAAACAATTTCCACTGGCACTTGCAGTTATTTATTTCTATTTCTAGATCTGTTAGAAGTTGACTGCTATATATAATATTTCGTAAATTTTTTATAATTTTTGTCTGTCTGTCTGTTTGTTTGTTTCGGCTAATCTCTGGAACGGTTAAACCGATTTTGACGGAACTTTCACTGGCAGATATGTGATGTAATAAGGAGTAACTTAAGCTACTTTATTTTAGCTTTTTTTCATAACTCTGCGATCTGAACAATAACTATTTTGTTTAATTCCACGCGGATGAAGTCTCAGGCACAGCTCGTATATTATAAATTCTAATAAATTAAATTATTATACGTCTTTTCATATTATAATTTCTTGTTAAAACACGGATGGAAATACTGTTAGTCAGAAGCATATATGTATTATTTATTTTTGGATGTAAATGAGTTGGTTAACTAATTATTCATTGTATATCTACACAGAGTGATTCCACTTACACTTGCATTGCAAATATTATTTTATTTTTTATATTTTGTATCAGCAATGCACCCGTTGCTAGTTTTTACATAAAGAAATAGTCAAAGTCAAAGTCGTTTATAACTTTTATTTATTTTCTAATGAAAGTTGAAGTTAGTTAAAGTAATCAATCAATTTCAAGTACAAATGCTTGGGCGTTAAGATCGATTAGTTTCTGCCGTGACTTAACTTAGAGAAATTTTGTGTTATCAGAAGTTTAATTCGAGTATTTTAGGTTACGTTTAGCTTTTTTGTAAAATATACATGCATATGTATATTTAGAATACAATTCATATTATATCCTTACATTAAATCACGTATTGTAATATTATGCTATATTGTTTAATATATGTAGGTATTCTCTTATTATTTATTGTTATAACAGCAACCTGCTACCATTACAGTGTCAATTACGATTGGGTTTTTATGTGATCATCACAGTATAATAATTAAAAATAAGTTTTAGTTGAGGAGAGTGCAATTGGTGAAAAGCACTACTTAACAACTAAACATTACTGTCAAACTATGAAGGTATAGGTACTCGTATTGGCATAGATATTGATCGCAAAAAACAGGTTGCAAACAGAAAATAGTTTTGTTAAGTACGAAATAAAAATAAATAAAATGTAGGTATCCAAAAAAAAATACGTATGCTTTTAGTAATGGTCCTAGCCATTTCGTCATAAGTAAATTATTTTAATCTGAAGCAAGGAAAAGGAATGAATCACGAAAGGTACACGAGTGACGGTTTTGGTACGAAGCGCGTTTGACAAATCATTGTACAACAATATGATTACCTGGCCAATTAGATATTATCAAAGATACTCAAAATTGGTTTCTGGTCAGCCTAGAGATCAGCGATCAATATCTACGCCACTAACTATAACCTCAGTTTAAATAAATCATAAACGACTTCACAAAGAATACGGCGCTCTTCATATATTATTTGTATTAAAACGTTATGTAATTTCTGTGACATTTCCGACGTTGACAACAAATACTGAGTTGTACGATTTTTATTTTTGTGTACCCACAATTAGTAAATACTGAGTTTTTTTAATATGGGTATTTTAGGATAGTTTTTAATAAACTAGTAGTGAATTTAAACCATTAAGTATTATCAATGTAATCAATAATGTAAGCACTTGATGAAACAATGGAAACGCTCTTACAAGAAAATATTTTAGAACGAAAATAACCAAATTCGAACTATAGACAGAATTCATGAAAATAATACCTAGCATAATAATAGTAAAAATAGCATAGTGTTCTTCTCCTCTGTCTAGAGTTCCCAGTGCGGATCACTCGCGTGAAATGTTGCCGCCGTCTATGACGCCGTAGGGTACCCACGTATGGTTCTCACTGCTATGACCCACGTGCGATGACATAACATCCTTATCCAGTTTATATAAAAATCGAATTAACTCTTAAAAACCAAGGAGAAAACAGACCGACCTATTTCATATTTCGTATTCACTTTCATTTGTGTGATTTTTGAATAAACATCTATTTAAAAAGAAATAATAAAAAAGGTTTTGTGTAAAATCATACAGCTCTATAGAAAGCGGTCATTCCATTAGCGACACACGTGTCACTATCTGCACGCAAACTTCGTTACCACGCTTTTGGTCCTAATAAATAGAAATACAATTCATTTACTATTTTATTTATTTGCGAAAAATTATCCTGTTTCATGGCGATGTAGTGGTTACATTCTAAAGTAAAACAAAATTTAATCCGTACCCACTTCTCTATGAAGTATTTTCTGATGATAAAAATGTTCTGTGGGCCATTCAAGTATATAAGTTATCTTAAAATAGTTAAAAATAGGCATGCACTCATATAATTTAAAAATATTCAACAACTTTCTCAAGATAGTGTAAACGTCTTATAGAGAACTAGCGACCTCTGTCCATCCATATTTTTTACGCGATAAGTAATTACCAACATATCATATACTAAAACCTTCTCCAAAACACGCTGCATCTTATGATATAAGTATTATTCCGATCAGTTCAGTAGTTTTCGCAGTGTAACTGAACAAAAAAAAAAACGGCTTTCCATTTATTTGTATAGATTAAGTTATAAAACTATTCAGTTGTTAGTTATACTTAGTAGTATATTTTGATTTGCAATTATTTAGCTTATCAATGTTCTTACACAACAAGGAAACTTACACTTTATTCGAGTGATAAAAAAATATATTTACGAAATCGAGATTTTCGTTATTTTAAATTTTTTTTTTTTGAAAATTTTCCATAGAAACAAAAGCGCACTGATTTTTTTGAAGGAGCTAATATTTTGACGTGATAATTTTCGATTGAAAATTATAATGATTTTTAATATTAAATCAAAATAATCGTTAATTTTCGATAGGCCTCGTAATTTTGTCGGAAATCGTAATAAACCGTTTTCAACCCTAAAATTCAGACCAATATATTTTCTTAATTTTCTAATGGGTGTCATCCTGGTCTGATTTGTTTTGGTCTCAGAAATTACTATAGACTCTGATCTATAAACAGTTCACAATTAAGTAATTTGTTTTAATAATTCTTTTAATTAACTCCAGAATTAAACACTTTATTTTCTCGTATTTTTGCTTATTTGTTACGTAATGATGAGTACTTCAAAAATAAATATTGAACTGTCAAGATTCAAGAACATTTTAAGAAATTCCAGTAACTAACTATTCGGCTAAACACGTATCAGTAATACAAACAATAAATAATAGTAATTCTCATCCAATTTATAACACTAGAAGATATTTCGACTACCTTAATACAACTTTTACTGTTTCATATATTATCCAGTACTGAAAGTCAATTTTGCGACGAGATATGAGCTTAGCAAAATTAGATAAAGACATTCATATTGCCGACCAAAATGACTTTTTCTGAGAATAATGTGACGAACCTCTTTTATTAGGATTTCGCATTCAAAGGGTCGGATTAAAGTGATGAATTCGTATTATTGTGGTTATTATATTTCCATTAACAGATTGACAAAGTTACGTGTAGCATTTTCTTTATTATAAATATTGCTGAAATCGGTTCAAAATGTCTCACTGCTTGATAGAATCCTGTTCTTTGTGTAGAATATACAGATAAATACGTGCTTAATCCACCACTGTTGTAATGTTGGTTGGCGAATATCTACCATGTGCCAATAATTGTGTTTGCTCGTAAACGAAATAAAAATCGATTTCACCTTATATCGTCAAGTAATACAACGTAGGTAGACGAAACAATAGTTAACAAAGATTACTAATAAAAAGTCATAAAATCTTAATGAAATTTAATTAAGATCACAATAATAATAAATTAGAATTGAACATGAACATTGTATATACAAAATAAATATTTTATTGTTAGGTACTTTAAGCACAAAAATAAAAATATCAGAAAATCGAGCCGATTTTCACCTGTTCGATGTTAATTTCTTAACTGTTGTTGGGAAAATCAAGGTTCAAAAATATATGTATAATTAATAGGTAAATATTTATTTATTAATATTAGGTCCAGCTATTCAAGACAATAAATATTTTTAGTAAAAATTAGAACTATATAAGCTTACCGATATATTAATACATAAAGCAAAAACTTTGTACTCCTTTTTACGAAAATTGCGCGGGCGGAGGAGTATGAAATTTTGCACACTTATAGTTTAAATAGCGAAGAAATGCAGAAGGCTAATATTTTTTTAAATCTATCTATACAAATAAAAATGAATGTTGCTATGCGCATAACTCGAGAATGGCTTGACCAATTTGGCAATTTTTTTTTGTATGTTCTTTAAGGCCCACGGAAGGTTTTTAAACAAAAAAATAAAAATGAAAGTCATCAGTCGGGAAACGTTCTATTTATATTAACTACTAGTTGTGCCGTCTGTGTGGAATTTAACAAATTAGTTATTGTTCAGTTCACAGTATAAAAAAAAATCTAAAATAAAAGTAGCCTGAGTTACTCCTTATTATATCAGCTATCTGCCAGTGAAAGTCCCATCAAAATCGGTCCAGCCGTTTCAGAGATTAGCCGGAACAAACAGGCAGACAGACAGACTGACTGACAGACAGACAGACAAAAGTTAGTACACATATACGACGATGTATTTGACACACACACGCACACAACAGAACCTTAATAATGTTCGAACTTATAATTTAAATTAATTATGGTCGAATTTCGACCACTGGGAGACCACCAGTATATTTAATCACATAATTATATTCAACTATATTCTATGAAAGTTAAAATGAATATTGTCTTCTCTTTCTTTCTGAGAATATATTTTTTTTTAAATGTCACTATGAAGTAACAGTATACAATAAATTAAATATTATGGATATATTAAAAATATAACATATATTAACATCTGTATAGACGTTTTTACCGTATATTTAATAAAACTAAGAAGAAGATTGTAAGCTTATTTACTTAATGGAAAAAGACAAGTTAAACTATTCAAACAGTATTAAGTTGGAAGGATCGTAGCTTCTTTGAAGTTGTAAACTAACTTTTGGGTGAGGTAAAAACAGCAAGGACTCTATTACATTAACGACTTGATAGTTTAACCTAGAGTTTCGTTGTCCACGAATTATTTATTACATGTTTTTAGAAAAATAGACTAAAATATATTACGGCTAGGTTAATTTTTTAAAAAAAGAAACCACTTCAGAATAAATTACTTTAAAATGAAAAAAAAATTCGAGAACACCTTGGTTTGGATTGGATTTAAATTCTGGTAGGTACCTCTGGACTGTTATGTACCTATTCAGAAAACTAAATTGTGCTCGGCAATTTAAAAAAGACCTAGTGAAGAAAACTGCAAGCTTGAGTAAAATTTTAATGAGTGTACATTCGCTAATACGCAGTGAAACATTGTAGCGTTGTATTCATCTCTAATTCTCCGCCTTTTAGAGAAAATAGAATGAAAGTCTTTACAATTTCATAATTAAAAGCAATTTACGGTAAAGTTAATATGTTTTTCACTTGTACCTAACTTAATAAGTCGTACGTTGAAGCCAAAATTTTAGTTCTGCCCTGAAACAGGAAGTAGTGTATCTTATTTTGTATCGTAGTCACATAAATACTTTACGAATAGTCAAGCCGGTACTAATTTTAACTGCGCTAAGTCAATGTTTATCTGCGACTGCATTTCATAACGTAGTTAGTAGTTAAAAAAATATAATATAATATAGATTAAATGCATTAATATGTGAATTAACAATTAATGGTGTTTTTTTATTCAATCCTTATCGTCAAAGAACTTTGCTGTTAAATTAAAACATGTTTATAGAATGGTTAAAGTGAATAGGCTGATACATAATTATCTAAGTTGCAAAAGTGAAACGAAAAAAGGAATTGCAGAAATACTTTTATATTAAATTACAAATAACGAAACCTGGAAACGCTCATTAAAAAAACTGTAAATATTAATTTCTTAGAAGTTGACCTACTTCCGGTTGTAAAAGTACCTAATAAAAAAAATTAATGAATAAAGTTAGTCGAAACGAAGTAGTTTCATTGGGTTCCAATAGCTAGCATCACGACAACGATGCATACGCTCCGTCATGTAAATACACGTTATCAAAGATTATTCAAAAAGTACTCATTATATTTCAATTAAATTTAAAAGGAACTACAAGACAAACATAAGCTTTCGATTAAAATAAGAAACATCAAAATCAGTATACCCAGTGAAAACATAACTTGAAAAATACTTGTTAGATCTCATATATATAAAAGATATAATAAAAGTGTGTGTCAGCTCCGACGCATGACTGGAGTTTACTACTTCAGATCGACAGTCTTAATAGGCACAAAAAAGGTTTAAGAAAAAATTAATGCCATATCAAATGGTAAATAAACTAAATATATATTTACAAAAACGTTACGTTAGGTCATTCGTTCAGTAAATTTTACTCCTCATATATTTTTCGTACCGGCAGCCTTATATGAAAATTGACCCTCAAGGAGTAAACTCTAAAAAAATACAGTCAAATTGAGAACCTCCTCCTTTTTTGGGAGTCGGTTAAAAATTATGCATTTAGCGGTTTTTTGGGATTTATTCAAAATTAGGGGATCTAAGGACAAAATGAACTTGAAATTTACATTCAGCGCATCGAAATATATAACCTAAGGTCAAATGTACATAATACGATTTAGCACTTTTTTATAGGCTATGATTTTAGATTACATTTTAATTTGACGACGAAAAGGAGTGAAAACAAACAAAATATATGAAATTGAAACTAACAAGATGAATATGTACGATTTTTATTTTTGTGTTACCCACAATTAGGAATTCTAAACATTTTTGAACGACACGGTATGTCGAAGACGCGGGTTCGAATCCCGCTGGAGCGGTCAATTTTTGATATGATATTCAAAAATGTTAACAAGATGAATGTTTTTAACAAATACATGATCGGAGATACACATATTAAGGAAGCTACAACGACGCGGTGACATGAACACAACGCTTCGCCTGACATGTTTGTGGCGAGCGACTGGCCGCATCTGCCTTACGATGTACATGTAATAGTGTAAATACTTACTTCATTTACGCTCTACAAATATATATCACTGTCTTGTTTAGAAATATAATGTATTATCATACTACATTTACTTATTATTGATTCCGTCTATGTGACATTGGAAAATTCATCTGTGCTATTTTGGCACTATTGATAGTCATTAGTTCTAAACTAATGAATTAATGATGACAGTGACTTCTTTTGTATTTATCCAAATTAAGATTTGGTGAATGAGCTTCACCGATTGCTGTTGGCTTTATATTCACTTTGTCGCAAGTTTGTTGTTTATTTTTTGTAGTTTACTACTTAAGAAATGGTATCAATTTTTTCAATTAATACAAAAAGTTACAGTAACGTAAGTACTAAATTTATTGTAATACAGAAAAACATAAACTTTATTTTTTTAACCGACTTCAAGAAAATAGGAGGAGGTTACTCAATTCGACCGTATATTTTTTTTATGTATGTTCGGGGATAACTTCGTCGTTTATGAACCGATTTTGATAATTCTTGTTTCGTTGGAAAGGAGATATCTCTAGTTTATTACCGTGATAAGGAATTTACTCGACAATTTTTTTGTCTAACTACGTTGTATTACTTGTCGATAAAATTGAAGGCGGTTTTTCTTCGTTTGCCTGCAAACACATTTATTTAAAGTTTACTGATCAAAATAAAATATTAGTATTAAAATTAAAAGATATAAAAATGGTTCAAGTAACTTAAACGGCTGAAAAATATATCTCATTATGGAATGTTTATTCGAGATAATTTAACTAGAGAATTGACGCTGCTCTGGGGAAATCATGAGCTTTATGCGTAAGTACTTATACTTTCAAAACTTTTGAGACATCTCGTTTCTATAGTAGCACTTTGTAATACGCGATATTATGTATAAAATAACAACGGCTTTCCATTAAGTAGCATATAACAACGTAATAAATAAAAGTTCTTACGTCATAAAATATTTTAGTGGATTTTCTATTCGTAACAATGAACGTTAATATATTTATTTTACACCCATTTTACTTAAAATTACACAAGTAATTGAAACTATGAATACGTTTATATGAATGCCGAGCTGAAAATGTAAATCGCTTAGGTATTTGAACGAATGAAACCTAGTATTTCCTGATAATTGAGCCTGTCACTCTAACAAATGGTCCGTCCAATGAGTGCCGGACGGTTACTCTAACTGCTGTTATTAATCTCACAGGCTACCTTGCACGTTAGAGCTTAGTGGTAGTGAACTTTTATGAAATACTAGCCGTGCCCGTGACTTCGTCCGCGTGAAATTTAACAAAAAAGTTATTGTTCACTTCGCAGATTTATAAAATAAATAAATTAATAATATAAAAGTAGCTTAAGTTACTCCTTATAACATCAGCTGTCTTGGTAGACTGTCTAGCAAGACAGCTGATGTTATAAGTCCCATCAAAATCGGTCCGGCAATTTAGAGTTTAGCCTGAATAAACAGACAGACAAAAATTGTAAAAAAAATGTTATTTTGCCATATGTACCGTTACAATTATACATTCATATGTATTAAGTAAAAGCGGTTATTTTAATATTACAAACAGACACCAATTTTATTTGTTTGTATAGAAAAATAACTGAAAACCTATGAATATTTTTTTTTAATACAGTGGCTCAAAAAGTGGCGTATTGCAGGGACGTATAGCATTCGGGATGTGGGCTTTTACATACTTGTGCTTTTTTTTACCTTTCCCGAACTCGTGCGTTCTCTTTCCCAACTGTCAAAATAATGTCTATTAAAAAGAAAAACCAACCATGAAGTTTTTACTAAAAAAAAAAATCATAGAAGTTTTTATGATTCATGCAAATACGTATATTTCTAAAAAGAAGCTACTAATTTGTTTCAATTTTTGATTTAATGATTTGATTGAATGAGTTTGGTTAGGTTTCGTTTCATTTCATCTCATTAAATTTCATTTTCATTTCATATCAATAAAAAACATCTACTGAAGACTTGGCTGTATGGGCATAGTTCCCTTTGCCTACCAGAATGGGTGAAGAAAAAAAAACTCTGCTTATATTCTACGGTTGGCGCCATTTTTTAAAAATTTTCTTTTTATTATTTTATTAATTTGCTTCATTTTTTCGCAACTGTATTAAAAATAGTCGTTCAGTACACGTGCGGAACCGTCATTACAACTTGTTCCGACTGTCAACCCTCGCCTTCGGCTGCACCTCGACTCGGGTAGACATTTGTCGGAACTCTTTGCAATGACAGCCTTTCCACACTTGTAATGAAATATACTATTTCTTAGGACATTTTTATTGATTATCTATGATTTACTGAGACAGGGCACAGCAGGAAATATTCTGCTAAAATCTGGAGCACCTTGATTGGGGCAGAACCTAGACCTTACAGGAACTTACAGCTAAATAATAGATACTGCTTTCAAGCAGTTTTGTATTCCTGTGGGGGATTTGATGGAGGGTCGACAACGCATTTACGATACTTCTGCTGTTGCAGGCGTTTATAAGCTATGGTAATCGTTTACCATCTGTTAAACTCTATGCTTGTTTGCCGACCTAGTCCTATATAAAAAAAATGTGTAAATATATTTTTTCTTTGCATATTTTTATGGATTATGTAATAGGTAATCGTAAACGACCAAATAGGCTCTTAAGAACCCCCATTACATTTTTAATAAATAAGGTGGTTTCAGAAACACTAAAGTAGACAGCCCCAAGCCAAGTCTGAGTTAATAATAATATAGCAAGTTGTGATGTATACAAACTCGGGGCAAGTTTCAAAGACGGTCCCTTGAGTCTCCTTTATGCAAACTATGGTAATTCCTTCGGTAAGAGTCACACAAGACCGTTGCCAATATTGCGTTTGACGTAGTGTATCTCCATATTCCTCATCAGCGCTTCGACATTGATAACAACGTCGTTAAGAAATTTTTGAAAATAGGTGATATCTGTAAAAGTTAGATCAAATAATCACTATCAGTAAATTTATTTAAAAAGTTACAAAGCGTAAACAGAGGATATGAAAGTTTGAAATACATAGAAGTCGGTTGATATGAGGTCGAAACGGTATAGGTAGGAGTAACTGCGTTACAGTGCAATTGTATCGATTCTTAAACTAAAATCATCTATATATTTTAGATTTTGTGTTACATTGTTCATACAAAAATAATATAACTAATTCTATTGAATTGAAGTGAATGTACTCATCAAGATGATCCTGTAATCAGCCTGTAACATCCAACTGTTGGACATATACCTCTTTCTCCATGTAAAAGGATTGGAGCTTACGCTGCTCTACTGCGGGATGGCGGAACATGTATTCATAGTAAACAATAATCGATCGCTTCAGCCTTAAAATCCTACTGCTGGGCATAGGCCTCTTTCCTCATATAGGAGAAGGATCAGAGCTTAATATACAACGCTGCTGCAATACGGATTGGCGGATATATTCCAACTTTGAGTAACGATTGTTATCAGATCTACATGATAACAACCAGAACTGCACGACACGGTAGGGAAACCCACAAAGACTAACAACCAGACCGGAAATAAATATTTGTATAAACACAGATATCCACATATAATACGCAACCATAAACGACCAGAACACGGCAAACATTTGTATGACCAATACAAACGTAGGCCATGTGCGGGAATCGATCCCGCTACCGCCAGCGCAACAGCCATATGCCAGTGCTGTGACGGTTGCGCTAATTCGTCACCAATTAAAGTCTACATATACAAACATTTATTTATTCTAGAAGGTAGGTCTATGGTTATTGGACTACATTAATATTTCAAGCAGACATGATAACTTAAAAAAGATGGAGGAATAGAAACGGTAGAACACATTTTAATATACTCCTCATAGTGCATATGTTTATTAGATTCTTTCTTTATTCATATATTTTTAAGCTTAGGTCTAAGTCTGTGATTCTTAAAAAAATATTATGTACACAACTACGATTTTTCTATAAGTAATACGCATCTTCTTTTTCTATATTAAAAACAGGCTGCCAAATATACAATTAATTATCTTTATCACATCACCTATGTGTGACGATTAATAATATAATTTAAATAATGTTCTACAATATACTAAAGAGAAAAAGAGAGAGATATCAGTTTGTAACAAAACTATGTAGAAAATATTGTGTATTGAAACTAACAAATGATACATTCAAATAGTTTAGACGCCTGATAAAATATTCAAAACTCTAAATAATGTACGATTTAGTAACAAATGTTACCAAAATGTTTTAAACATTAGCTAGCGTACAGATAACTCTAGTGGAACAAATCTTGTGTGTTATAAAATAAACCAGAATATCACGGAGCTTCAGAATATACTTCTGAAAGTGAAAAAATATAAAAGAATTACATTACGTGCCTCTGGCTTTATGCTTTCCCTAGAAACACCATGACACATTTCACAAAAGATATGAATAATAATATGTACGATTTTATTTTTGTGTTACCCTCACATTAGGAATTCTAAACAATTTTTAATATCATATCAAAAATTGACCGCTCCAGCGGGATTCGAACCCGCGTCTCCGACTGACCGTGTCGGCGCTCTAGCCAATTAAGTTATGGAACGATGTACCCGCTAGAGCGAAATTTTTGATATGATGATTTTTATTTTCGGTTTAAGCGAACCGTGGCGCCGTCTATAGTGAGTTCTTTACAGAGACCCGTAACTATTCAAAGTTTCATATTACAATGAAAATCTTTGACAGGAGACGACACCGTGCTATTTATAATATGAATTATTCATATTATAAATAGCACGGTGCAATTCCCTACGAATTATTCATATTATAAATAGCACGGTGTCGTCTCCTGTCAAAGATTTTCATTGTAATATGAAACTTTGAATAGTTACGGGTCTCTGTAAAGAACTCACTATAGACGGCGCCACGGTTCGCTTAAACCGAAAATAAAAATCATCATATCAAAAATTTCGCTCTAGCGGGTACATCGTTCCATAGCTTAATTGGCTAGAGCGCCGACACGGTCAGTCGGAGACGCGGGTTCGAATCCCGCTGGAGCGGTCAATTTTTGATATGATATTAAAAATTATATGAATAATATTCATTTTATTTCCGATTTTTGCTGTTTTTGTAAAACGTAATTGTATGCAATGTCACAAAAGGGAAATTAAACAACGCGTGCGACTGCCATTCTATATTGTTAATAATTAATTATTATGGGATCGTTAATGCGGTAGAGCGCCAGCTGGTCGCGTCGAAACTTAGTAGCTATATAGACAAGAAACTACTGGCATCAATTATATAAATGTTTCGCGCTGCAACAGCTTACTTTTTAAATGAATAAAAAATTGTGAAAATTATATTTATTAACAGTATTAATAAATTTTAAATGAATATACTTATTAAGCTTTTGGTCAATTTATTAAATTGATAATAAAATTTGAATTAATTCATGTCAGTTAAACAGTTGTAATTATTTGCCGCGATATCGGACGTAAACAAATTTTTCGTATAAATTTGTTTTATATTTAATTACCTGTGTAATCAACGTAACACGTTTGTGAAATTAACGGACATTACGAACGTGATATCAGCAGGTAGTATCGATCATTTATGACGATATAGCTTATAAGAAATTACCTTAGAAGAAATTATTTTGTCAGGATTTATGTGTAGACGTGAAGAAGTATTGGTATTACTTCAAAATAAATATATTAATAATCTTACTCTGCATTGTTCTCAAACTTTAACTAATTTTTTAAAATATTTACAACAAAAACATTATTCCTACAGTTGACATCTTGAAAATGAAGAATGGAGGTAGTATATAATACCTCGTTAGTGAGCTTTTTACCATGAAGGATCCATGCAATTGAGAGCATTATTATGCATGGATATAAATATTATTCGATTGAAACATATATCATACTAGCCGACCTGTGCCCACTTCGTTGGGCGTTAATTATTTTTATGATGTAAATATAGGCTTTCTTATCGCGCTCGTATTTTCCGACTTGATTTAGATATACTATTATTTTTCACTGATTTTTTTTTCAATAAAATGTAGTCTATATCACTCCTGAATAGTGTAACTTTCTGTTAGTGAAAGAATTTTCATGATCGGATCGGATATTTGCGAAGATTACCCCTTACAAACAAACAAAGTTAGAAACTTTGCCTCTTTATAATATTAGTACGAGTATATATAACTAAATCAACTGTTCGATTACATCAATTTAAGCTAATTGAATGTTAAATGTTATTATCATTTGCGTACATACGTTGCTAAAAGACACGTTATATCCATTATTACATTATGTCTTATTCGCTTTAAAGTTCTTTTACATTTTCGGGAATAAGTTTTATAAAATAATGGAATAAACTATTGCCTAAGTATATTCTAAGCGACTACAATATGGCTCGCAGCGGAACTTGGATGAACGGTGTCGTATTAAAAATATAGCTACAATTTTTTGTGATATATGTTTTTTAATATTTATTACACTGTGTCAAAAGTTGTTTTGTATACTGAAAACTGCATAACGCTCTTTCTTATTTTTAGTAAAGACGAAATTTAAAGTAAAGGTTCATCAAATCATTTATATATTATAAAGTAAAATTATGCTTAGGGGAAATTATACTACATTTTGCAAAGTCGTAAACCACATTTACTTAAAAAAGTCCTACACAAAAGTTATATATTGATGAAAATGTTTTTGTTTTCAAAAATATAAGTTTCTTATATACATTATTGTAATGAAATTGTAAATATTTGGTAATATATAATTTATTATTATTACTAAACAATTTTTATAATTATTGAAATTAAAAAATGCGTCTATTTTAGCAGATTTATATCTTCATCTAGTCTTTAATCTAATCTAAGCTTTACTTATACAATCTCGCTATTCCTAAAGTGGCTTACGAAAGATCCGCTTCCAGCATAACTTTTAACTTTTTCAAGTAATTTCATGTCAAAATTTCCAAAACGAAAACGTCAGAACAAATAATGTAACTTTTTTCTTTACAATTTCTTGTCCATAAACACAATTAATCCTTTGTATTCTTACCGCAGTCTTATACTTTACATTGCTTCCCACGGTGGAATGCGTATTCTTAAATAATACTTTGAGTTTTCCTTATTGTTAACAAGAAGATGTGTCAAAGAAATTTTAAAACAAATAATTAAATTAACAAATAATAAAATTATTAATTAAACAAATAATTTTTAAATATACTTGCTACTTATTACTTGACGACGCGTTAGCGCAGCGGTCACAGCACTGGATTACGGCAGTTGCGCTGGCTTTCGATCCCCGTGCAATGTATACGTTTGTATTGGCCATACAGATGTCTGCTGTGGTCTAGGCGTTTGTGCTTGTGATTGTGTGTTTCCGGACCCCCGACATAGGCGTTTATTAATTTATTTGTTTATAAAACTATGTAAATAAATTTACGCATAATTAAAAAATAAAAATATATAATGGATCACTGAGGATGTAAGACTGATAAACTAATTTTATTTAATTTAATAATTTAATTTAATAATAAAGATTAAAACCTAATAATCTTAACTTAAATCCGCTCTGGTTACACCAGAACAGTAGTTCTTGAGATTTGATTGTAAATTTTGAAGCTTTAGGTTTATAATATAAATAATAAATAAACGCTTCACACTCAACGGCCCCCAGTAGGATTTTCTCCAGTGTGTGGGGTAGTAGTATGTTATCTGTACTAATTTATAAGGCTAAAGCGCTAAAGGAAAATACCTATATGATATGTGATAATATTTAATATCATATCTTTTCATATTTTTTTGCTGTTAAAATGCATCATTTGTATATGGAAGAAAACTGTTTACACAAAATCTGAACGCACGCATAAATATTTGACAACCAATATATTTATATTCCTTTTTCATTACATACTGACATTATGCTACATTTTTATAATCTAAAATACGCCGTTACTCGAACATTGTGGATATATCTTGTCGATTCCAAATATTTATTTAAGTACATTCTTTAATTCGATGGGAGAGTTTGCCGTGTCCACGGGATGAATATTAAATGTTTGACAGTTACGAAACCCATGAACATTTTGTATTGAAGTTTTTTTTTCTTGTACTTTTTTTCGTCAATTTTCCAATGTTTTTAATACTTATTTTGCTTCGAGACGGATACAAGAACAACAAATAAAAAACCAAGAAAATTGGACCAGCCGTTCTCGAGTTATAAGTGTTCGAACAAACCCGACTTTGTTTTATATATTAAAATTGTTGCTAAAAATTATTTTTTCAAGCACATTCAGCTGTATAATTTGAAAGTTGTTTAAAATTACATGGACGTTCAAACAGAGAGAGAGAGAAAGACATTAATTTAATGTGAGTCGAGGCTACATTTACTGTCCATCCCACTCCAACTTTCAAAGGACGAGGACAGCCACGGATTCTCTATTATGTAAATTTCTGCGTAATTTTCTCGGGCAATGTCCAGACTTTGTAACCCGAGTGCTGCCTTCCTTTAATCCTAAATTAGCTACCTACTTCGCTAGAGTCGCACGAACATTTTTAATTTTTTACTGTCAACTGTAATTTTTTTTTAAGTATTTGATGGATTGGTAGATTTTTTTAGTTTTTGAGCTAGTTTTAGAACTAAATCTTATACTTTATACAATATTACTTTTTTCAAAACAACCCACGACTGAAGTAAAAGTTCTTTAGGTCCTACAGTTATAGATATACGAAACGTAACTCTCTCTCTTTCTATATTCACTAACTTATATCTTGTTCGATGACTTGAAGAAACAATATCTCGAATTATGTATTACACGCTTTTTATAACGTTATGCCTAACGGCCGTTTTCAATATTCTATCTCAGGTACCTACTAGCTACTTACCTACTAGGGATAGTCTTTTGACACAAACTCAAAGATAGAATATTGAAACTGGCCCTAAGTGAGTCGTTCCTCACTTTCTCTCATCTCTTTTAATATACAAAATGTAATAAGCTGTCTTTGTGAGCAGTTTTAAGGCCTAATTTGCATCCATAGTATCATGTGATTATTATAACGCTGATTTTGTTTAGTTTTATGAATTAATTAAGCAAATAAGTTTTTTCTTAATTTACATTTATTATATAATTACGACTAGACAAACTAATTATGCTTTCTGCTCCGCGGGTTGTGGGTTCGATTCCCGCCCTTCAGTTTATATTATAACACAAAACCTAAAAATATTTAAAGAATAAATAGTACATATCCCTAAAATATGTTAAAAGATACTGGTCTTAATATTAGATGCCCTCCTATTATTATAAAAACCTAACGGATACTAATCCGTAGATGAGCCGTCACTTTCGTGAAAACATCTGCGGCCTCGGCAACAGCTACACCGAACGAAACAAAAACGAAATGAGAAAGGTTCGTGAAGTCGTATTGTGACAAGTTATGATGAAGCAAGCTTGCGCTCCATTGTCTACTTGGACTATCCGTATTGCGATATAAAAGATAGATAAAAATATAAATAAGATAGCAAAATGTTGAATTTAGATTTAAACATTTTACTTTACTTATACAATCATCATTAATACAAAAATTGTCTTATACTGAATTTAAACTAAACTAAATAAAATGTAACGAATCTGAAAAACTCTAGAATTAGATTTTGAAAAAAAAAACTACACAACAAAAACATAAACTAAATTAAATTTAAAGTATAAGTATATACCTATATATATTTTTAATATGGTCCATAATTAAAAAATTTATACAGAATGTTCGCTTCTTTACGTGTAATAGATCACATTCTGCGTAAAAAATATTGTTTTGTCTTATTATACACGCTACTCTGGTAACGTACAACTGCATAATCGTCAAATAATACTATTTTTCTTAGACCCAAAAAACGTCGATAAAATGAGATATTGACACTAACTGTCGCATACAATTACCGAATCGCATTATGTCTTACAAAAATATACACTCTAGAATCAATGGAAAACTAGTATAACTTCCACAAAATGTCTACTGATAAATTAAATATAAAGGATTTCAGTATGGTCCAGTGTAGTGCAGTTATAATATTGTTTTAACTGCCCTCCAAACACTAGATAGAATACATTAATAGCACAAAGCAATTAAACTGCAAAGTTAGAGTTTCGTATGTCCATACTAAGAGGCAGAATAATCGCCATTACGTAAACTTTTAATGAAAGCAATAGCATAACAGAGCGAACACTGTATTTGTACGTGCGGTTTCCTTGCACAATTTCTACACTTACGTTATAACGAGGTAACAAGTATATGATTAAAATTTAGGTATATTAAAAAAAAAAAAACTATTATTACAACGTACAAATTTAGTTTGATTTGATGTTTTTTAATTTATGTAGAATAGTTAAGCTTATATTAAACCGTTGTAAATATGTAATTTACACACAATCGCTCGCCCTTCCAAATCATCTGTATTTCTTGCGGTCCTGTCATCTTCATAAAATATTTCCCCTTTTCCATCTCTCCGTGTCGTCGCTTTATCTTCCAATGTAATATTTTATAACATTCAATACTACGATGATAACGAGATGCCATGAACATAATATCTTTTTACGGTAAGGTTCTTATTCCGTCGTTGTGTAATATAAATTATTTTGTTTTTAATAAAGAAAAAACTTGAGTCATCGAGATAATAATAATAGTAGAACTTTATTGTACATCAAATAAGAAATAAAATAAAACAAGAAATAAAATAAAACAAGAAACATCAACAATAATTCGTAGAAAATGTAGAAAGGGTCTTATTACTAAAAAAGCAATCGCTTCCAGGCAAACTTAGGGCAAAGGAGATGATATATTCAAGGTGTAGTAGGTGGAGAGTTTCATCTTATACAAAATAATGTTTGCTCGCAAACGAAAAAAAAAAACCGTAATTAATTACATCGACAAGTAATACAACCTAGGTAGACGAAAAAATAGTCAAGTAAATGCGCGTTACTACTATTATACAGATTTCATCAAAACCAGTACACCCAGTTAAAAGTTATGAGGTATAATAGAACGTAAGTCGACAAAAAATTAGTCACGTAAATACGCGGTATTAGAACATAAACTAAAATTTCGAAAATTAATTAACAGATCTTGATTAATAACATGTATAATCTATTATTTATATGGCTTAATGTCATATTTTTTGTATTAGTATATAATATCGTATGTACTTTAGTTTTTTTACTTTAGAAAAACCGTGCACCGTAAAACTATTAATTGTTTTTGCTGCACTGATTATCACATAAATTGTATCTATTTTTTTATCTGTAAGTAAATAAAATAAATAAATAGATTAAATTTAAATGATATCACATGACACGTACCACCTTTTGATATTCCGAACAGTTTTGAAACGAAAAAACTATCTAATTAAGAACATCGTCTTTTTTTGGAAGTGGGTTAAAACTACAATTGAATTGAGAACCTCCTTTTTAAAGTCGGTTAAGGATAATCATATGATATCAATTCCTAAGATTTAAAGAAAGCTATTAACCCTCTTGTGAGTTTGCTATTCTAAATATGCAGTTTAACCGAGTAAGCAAATCGATTCGGTAGCTCTCTATCACAAAAATTCTATACCCTAAAATATTTAAGTCTCAAAGAAATGTAATGAATTATTATAATAAAAACATTATTCAATACTAACTGCCCGGCACAGACATTCTGTCAATAGTTAATAGTAAAAATTAAATTTGTCCATGATTTTTTTTTATTATTAAAACCTTCCGTGAGCCTTAAGAAACTTACAAAAAATAAATAAGCCGAATTGGTCGAGCCATTCTCAACTTGTGCGCTTAGCAACATTCATTTTTATTTATATAGATATTTATACTGTGTTATTATGCTTTATTAAAATATTGTGTACTTTTCTTGCGTATGAATAATAAGGAAGTATTAAAAAACTCGGTAACATTATTATTTAACATTACTCTAAATGCTTGAAACAAAATTTACTAAGAGATTTTTAATAATTTTTACGATCCAAAAACTATCAAATCCAAGCTGTATCTGTTGCAAAAATATTTGTATTTTTTATATTTTATTTAGGTCTCTGGCTTTCATAAAAGTATATGTGCCTTTCATCCTAATGACGTGCATGCTAGCATTGTGTACTGGGAACCTATGTTGTACAATATTTTAAATTAATGATCTTTACAAACTTCTAGTAAAATCGGTATTCGTTATTTTCTAAAAAATAAATAAATAATTATACTGCTATAACTATAATATAATTAACTGAACTATATTTAGTAAATTACGAAAAATATTGAAACAACGACTTAGGTTATAAGTTATTAGGCTTAATTATAAGTTATTAACCGACTGCCAAAAAAGGAGGATGGTCTAAATTCAGTTGTATTTTTTTTTGTATGTTACTTTCTGAGATACTTGGTAGGTAAGGAGCTTTTGACTGGCTGGACCGATTTTGATGATTTGTGATTTAATCGAAAGATGGAATAGGATGTCATATTATAGTCCTATTTAAATTTAATTGAGATCTTGCAAGTACTTTTCGAGCTATATCTAATAATGGGTATTTATTTGACTATTTTTTTATTGAAGTTTTTTTTTTCGTTTACGAACAAACTATAATTTGTAACTTAAAATCAGATGAGGCCGCTATATTTTCTGGCTATTACTACAGAACTAATAATTAAAATTATGTATTTACATAAAAATGAAATGAACATGTAATACAACAGAAATAATTGTTCACAATTTCACGAAACAAAAGATATTGTAACATTTTTTTGAAATGTCAGTTGCTTAATATGAATTGATATCACAGTTACTCGAACAACTTATGATAGAAAATTTTATCTATTGGCACTCGAGAGTACGTGTTTTGTAGCCAGTTGTTTTATAAAAATAATGTACTTGTATTAAAAATATAAATTTGGTTATTGTAATAATATGAGTTTTGATTTTAATATAAATTAGAGATCTATAGATTATAGATTTTTAGAGATTTATTTATTTTATGGAAATGCAACGAAATAATATAAAACCATCAAAAATATATAAATTTTATTCGAAGTGATCTCCATTGACTCCAACACGGGCCTTTAAAATTTGAGGCCAATTATCAATAAAAGCAGCACTCTTTCCATGGAATTGTTTTAGGGACTCCAAATTATCATCACATTTAGAGCAAGCTATACTCTCTAACACTGATCATCATCATGATAATACAGCTGATTTATATTGAGATTTCACTCATTATAATGAAACAACTTGTCCGGATTTTATCACAGTTCATTAAGTTTTTAGATGCCCGACTTTCCGGATATTTTACAGTAACCATAGTCACAGGAGTGAACGTCCCGGCCTCCCTTAAATAGCTGTTGATTGTCCGTCACCACACCCACCCAGTCGTGTTCGACACCGACACATCTAAATTATTAACTTACATTGTGGAGAATAGTAAAACACTAGATGTCGTTCTTAGTACCATCAGACACATAACTGTTAACACTGTCAAAGATCCGCTACCTAACCTTGTTCCTCACCATTTCTACTAGAATTATGATTTAATAATAAAAAAAGATCGTTCCGTTCCGGTTGACAATTTTGAAAAAAAATATGATCGATCTTCGTCTTTTCAACTCTCATTACGTTTCGAAAGCAATCCTTTAATACCAATGATAGATTGACGTTGGTTCCCTGGGAAAAGGGACGTTTGTCTCATGTCAAGGAAACAGCCTTAAAAGCGCGAGCCGCAGCGAATAAGCTAAAACGACTAAACGGCACAAATATTCGTCACTAATTCCAAATTACATTTTTTCCGTTTGCAGTCAAAACACTAGGACCTTGGAGTAGCAGTGCTGATTTTTTTTTAAATGAGATAACTCCTCGCCTTATTGCCTTCAGTGGTGACAAGAGGGATGGTGCATTTTTTTCCAGGAAAATCGGCATAGCGATTCAACGGGGAAATGCTGCCAGAATTCCTGGGACAATTCCACGCGGACATGTTTTATACCAAAACTATCTGTAAATATTTAGTTCTTAAGTTGTAAATTGTAAATATGTATAATGTTTAATAAAAAAATTAGTTATAAGTTAGTTGCAAGAAACTTTACGAAGGTAATTTTTTATACAAACTAGGTCGGCAAACTAATGCTTGTTTTTGCTGCTCACCTGATGGTAAGCGATTACCGTAGCTTACAGATGCTTGTAACACCAGGAGCACCGCAAGCGCGTTGCCGACCCTACACTTAATCGGCTCCAGGAGCTGTGGTTACCTCAGTCACCACAGGAACACATTGAAAGCAGTATTATTTAACTGTTATCTTCTGTAAAGTCGAGGTACTTCCTTAATCGGGATGCTCCAGATTTTGAGCAGGATATTTCCTGCTGTCTGAGCTAACTATAAATAAATATAAGTTTTATTCAGGGCTTATTTCGGATCGACGAAAACCTACCTGTTAAAATTGAAAAATTCTTCGACTTTTTAATAAATTTTTACTTAATTATTTTAGGTCAAAACAATGTAAAAAAAAACTTATTGTAATTTATGGAAATAATATTTAAAATCTAATTGATAAAAGTTTCTAACTGAAATAGTAAATTTATATTTCCCTCTCCTTTATAAGAACTCTCACCTTTTCCAGCTATTTTTATTACAAGAAGGACACAAAAGGTCCTCAGCTAAAAGCCATCAATTCCACTTATCTATACAATTATTCAACTACGATCATAATGTGGACTTTCGGAACCTTTGTCTGTAATCGAAACACTAAGCCGAGTGATTTAAGATTATGGTGTGGGATAATGCTTTCATATTTTCCTATGCGAAGAACAGGTACATGGGCAATAATCGCGCAATTTATGTTTTTTTTTTTTAAATCTTAACCATTATATATGATTAGCTCGTTGGCGCAGTTTGTAGTGGCCTTGCCTTCTGCTCCGCGAGTTGCGGGTTCGATTCCCGCCTAATTCTGTGTGTAATATTTGTATTTATATTTTTATATATATAATATTTCTATGTATATTTATAAAAAAAAGTATTTAGCTATATCAGCCAGCTGTTACCTATAACACAAGCATTAAGTTGCTTACCATAGGAACATACGACCATGTGTATGTTATAAGATATTTATATTTATTTATTTGTATTATTGTATAGGTATTTCTGACATTAATTATTATTGATAAGATTAATAAATAAGATAACTATTTACATCGAACTACGATTTTATCGTATCGTATAGTATGTACACACTCACGTGTCAATCGTAAACATGACGTGTTCAAACATTATAACCTTTATATAACGTAGGGTGTAAGTATTTTACTACGATTTTTTACCATTAACTGTAACTTAATGATTGTGTACTAAGGTTGTAATCCATTATGAGTTTATCTTTTCTTCTTATGTCAAAACTACGTTTGTCGCTCTGTCCAAAGTGATATAATTATTTTGCTGTAAATATACCTTATATATAATAAGTACATATAGTTATATTATGACGTTAATCTCCATTAAAATGATGTAAGTCCCGACTAGAAAAAAGGTCCGGCTCAACCAGATCATGTATCTGGACCGGATCAGGATAGAATGAAGCATGCTTGATCCGGCACGCTCTATCAGGACCAGGTCTGGTCCAGACAAGGATAGCCTGATGTAAAATATAATTAAGTAAGGTAAGGCATACTGGATCAGGACCCAGTCCGGTCCAGATCAGGATAGCCTGATGTAAAATATAATCAAGTATGGTAAAGCATACTGGATCAGGACCTGGGTCCTGATCCAGATCAGGATAGCCTGAAAGAAATTACGCGATCTGAGCCTGAATCGCGCTATTAATGTTTTTAAGCGCACTTAGTATATATACGGTTATCAGGACAGTCTAGCAGGGAGTCCATTTCTACACAGTGGATTAGTCGTAGGTAATAGGAAATAGTCAATTAGTAGTTAATTATTAGAAGTTAATAAATAAAATTTAATTAATAATAATAATTAATTAATAACATAAAAATAAATAAAAATAATTAATATTTAAAGTAAAAACATAAATAAATAATACATTGGAAAAAATAAACGGAAATAAATATCATAATAATTATGTTAAGTAACATATTTATAATATCAATTCGCTGTTTTTTTTTTGTTAAGCAATTTTTTCAAGAATATACATTCGTGTTTTTTAAAAGGACCGGATCGTACCGGCTGATCAGGATGAGATGAGATTTCCTGATCTGGACCCGATCAGGAAATCTCATCTCATCCTGATCAGGTTCAGACCAATCATCTGCGTTACATGCCTTATCTAGTCCTGATCAGGCATGCCTGGTCCGGTCCTTCTAAGTAAGACGAAAAAATTTCTACTCGGGGTGTTGTTATTGATGATATATGTGTTGGTGGTCTTGAGCAGGAACGTTATAACGACCACACATGTCAATATTCGTTTGACGACGCGTTAGCGTAGCGGTGATAAGCCATAGGACTAGCTGCTGCACTGGCGGTCGCAGGAATGCCCTGCTCGTGGCGAACATTTGTGCTGAACGAAGCTGGGAAAGCCTTGAAGAGAATAGTGGCCTCCCGGCTCGTTCAGCACCTAGAGGAAGGCTCGGAACCCGGACTCTCAAAATCTCAATTCGGGTTTTGAGCACGTCGGTCGACCATCGACGCCCTCAAACGCCTGCGGGCAGTGACAAGTGAGGCGGAACACGGGAGGGAGGTGGTGCTAGCGGTGTCCGAACCGAAGCCCTCATCTTCCGCGAGACTAGACGCAAGGGACTCCCATCGGGGGCTACCCTGCAAATCGGAGAAGAGGGTCGGGATGAGCCCCCAAATCAAATATCTGGGGCTCATCCTTAACAGAGGGTGGACCTTCGGCCCACACTTCGTAATGGTAGGACCGAATGGCGTGAAGGTGGCGAGTGCACTAGGCAGACTCCCCCCGAATCTTGAAGGACCCAGCGCCTCCTGCAGGCAGCTATATTCCGGAGTCTGTAAGACCATGATTTTATCGCCGTGAAATTAGTAATTTGAGTACACTACTTATTTCTCGAACTATTTGTAGTGCAGCGGTTACTTCTGCCTAAAGCCTTGGTATTTTAAAAGAGTATTTCTTTAACACCAATTTTTAGCCTTAACCAGCTTAACTTAAAAAACTCTGTAGGGTACATTGTTACTTGCTCAGTATTTATAACGTTATTTGCAGAGATAAACTTGACAACAAAACCTTCCACTTTGACTTGTTCGTTGATCTGACTCATAAATTCATTTCTGAGTGCGAAAATAACACTTTCACTCACACAGCTTTTATTTGTTCCTAGTACTTAGGGTACACTATATATCCATTATTTTTTAAATATATTTTGGGCAATATTTTAACATTCATTTGTTGCATGCGTTAATGACCAGTGTACAATAAAGCCCCAATATAGCCCCTGTTTTCTGCTTCGGGGATTGTAGGTTCGATTACCGCTTCAAGTTCGGATGTAATGTGAAATGTATGTGTTTAGGGAAGGTGGATGTTACCATAACACAATCATTAAGTTTTTTCTCTTAGGTCATCATTATCATATCATTAGGTATGTCGACTCTTCTTCTAGCTCATGTATTTTCTCATCGGTTCTCAGTGTCTTGGAGTTGTATGTTTCCAGATGCAAAAATAGTTTTTTTTTTGTTCGTCAGCCAAATTTCTGCCGGATATTCTTAGCATGCCCCGCCGTGGCTATCATCATTACAGCCTATACAGTCCACTGCTGGACATAGGCCTCCACAAGTTCACGCCAAAAATAACGTGAACTCATGTGTTTTGCCCATAGTCACCACGCTGGGCAGGCGGGTTGGTGACCGCAGTACTGGCTTTGTCGCACCGAAGACGCTGCTGCCCGTCTTCGGCCTGTGTATTTCAAAGCCAGCAGTGGGATGGTTATCCCGCCATCGGTCGGCTTCTTAAGTTCCAAGGTGGTTGTGGAACCTTGTTGTTGAAACGCCGTGGCTATGGCCGCTGTCTTATCCAGGAATAGTACTGCCGCCGGGGACTGAGGACCGAGGTTTATTTGAGCCTATTATAGAGGATTTATTGTACAAAGTCACCGCACTTAGCACTGTCTACTGGTAACCGCGGTGGATGGTATAATACTCAGAAGACGCTCCTGCCCGCCTCTTGGAATTTTTTCCTCGATCGCCATTTACGACATTCACTGGAAAAATGGAAGTGGTGCTAAGTTTTATCGGCGGACAACACACGACAGATATATGCTGCTTACTATTTTATAATTTGATTATATAGAGATGCGCCTATATCTATGTGTTTTATAGGCTAGTCTTTGCTATTAACGTTTGGAGTTAATTTTACTAGAGTAGCAAGAAACATACGCATAACTTTTCCTCAAAATAATTTTATAAAAAAAAAATATGTATATACTTTTGTTACATTTCTTTATGGTATTCAAGAAAGAATATTTATTAATTCGTTCAAACTCTATTCGAATCGGAAAAAAATCAAAGAAAACAACGTTGATAAAAACCTGAGGTAAACTTATCAATTATCAAAAGATTAAATAAAATCTGATAATAACAAAATACGTAACTACACACGTCACCAAACAAAACCATTAATACATTGGTGTTTATTATTATAACTAATAGATCTTTAAGATAATTCGAATTACTATTATGTTTGTCCAAGGCGTACATGATTTAGATACGCACAAGGCACAAATGATTCCATATAAGTACTTATTATGTGACCAACTTTTGCGCTACCAATGGCATTGATCAAAGCGAACCCTAATTATATTGAGCCTTATTGATTGAATAAACGTTAGAATAAGTATCCGAACAACATATCTTGGTTTAAATCAGACCCGAACTTTTTTGTAACATGTGTGTGCGAAATTTAAGTACTCGTATTATTAGGTCGGGCAAAAAGTTTCTTCGTATTTTATATAGAAACTAGCTATACCCGCGACTACGTCTGCGTCGAATTTTACAAAAAAGCTATTGTTTAGTTCGCAGAGTAATAAAATAAATAAATTTCTAAAATAAAAGTTGCCTAAGTTACTCATTATGTAGTAACATCAGCGATTGGCCCGTGAAAGTCTCGTCGAAATCGGTCCAGCCGCTTCAGAGATTAACCGGAACAAACAGAAAGACAGACAGACAGACAAACGAAAATTGTAAAAAAATGTTATTTTGATATATGTACCGTGTATACGTCCATATGTATTAAGTAAAAAGCGGTTATTTTAATATTACAAACAGACACTCCAATTTTATTTGTATAGATGCAAGGTAAGATTTTAAACAATTTATTTACATTTTTATAATATATATGTAGGTATCACTTCGTTCGTTTCCGTCATCTTGTAGGTAGTGACCGGATTCCGTTGCTGTAGAAATTAAGTAGTTTTAGAAATTAAATTAGTATGAGAGAACCGAAAATAAACCTTTTCTCTTGATCAATTTTGGCTTTATCCTCAATTTCTTGCTTAAATTTCACCAGCTTTTGACAGTAGAATCGATGGTTTGGCCGGCGGTCATAATGAATGATGCCTTTTCAATCCCACCAAACAAGCAACCTTATTGCGTGTCAATCCGGGTTACGCGATAGGTACAGCTTGACCGACCGTTGACTAGTATCTCATTCGCACATTCTTATCGTAGATGATTCACTTTCCATGCTGTGAGTGATCCTCAACTCGTCACCACTGATAAATCTCTTCAAAAATGGTTCGATACCATTACATCTTAAGATATGCTGTGTGGTTATGGCAGTAAGAATATAGCCACCCCCTAACCACGGGGTCGTTGTAAGAGGCGAATAAGGGATAACACAGTTCCACTACCACCTTGGAACTTTAAAAGCTGACCGATGGTGGGATAGTTATTCAACTGCTGGCTTTAAAATATACAAGCTGAAGACGGGCAGCAGCGTCTTCGGTGCGACAAAGCCAGCCCTGCGGTCACCAACCTGCCTGCCCAGCGTGGTGACTATGGGCAAAACACTTGAGTTCACGCCATTTTCGGCGTGAACTTGTGGAGGCCTATGACCAGCAGTGGACTGTGATAGGCTGAAATGATGATGATGATGATCATGAATATGAAGCCCGGGTATATAATTTATTAATAAAAATTCAAGAATTATGAAATATTATTTACACAAATTCAAGATATTTTTTTAAAAAGTGTACGTAATTCAATGATATTTAATTATAACACATTTTGTTTGATAATTTTTTTCATTTTGTAGGTAGAGATGGTGCCACAAGTCTTCTCTTGATGTTAACCTAACACTACTCAAACAATTCTAAAGTGACCGAAACCGTTGCAGGGTGACTATGGGCAAAATACATGAGTTCACGCCATTTTTTGCACCAACTTGTGGTGGCCTATGTTCAGCAGAGGACTGTATTAGGCTGAAGTGACATCTTAAGAGAGAATCGCAAATGAGTACACGGTCCATTAGGTTTCTTACAGTTAGTTAATGTAGCACTAAAATATTAAGCTTTTTTGTATGTATAGCATATTTCAAATAGAAACTATTTTATAGTCAATTCTCAGATCTTCAGGTATATTGTAACTACTCAAATGTCTCTCTAGATCCACTTTTTTCAAAAAATGTCGTCACGTTTAGTTGTAACTGGGCGGCTAGTATATCTAAACAGGTAAATATCGTGACAAGTATCATACAAATTGTGTCACCGTCAAAACGTTGTTTTAATTCAAAATCATTTAACTTCTTTTCGACACGCTACCACTGTATTTACTAAATATTTTAATTATATTTATTAAGACATTTGAAATGTAACAAAAAAAAATTACCAAGATTTCTCCAATATAACTTAGTTCATGGAGGAGAAGTCTGGCTTTTTCGCCGAAGCCAGCCAGTCGCTGGAGGGATCCTGTTGCCTGCAGATCCGGGACCCTCCAATTAAAGCGACTGAAGGCTCCCGCAGGGATTTTGGTCGGTATTACACCCCCTAGTGCTGAAGCTGACATACGGTCTAGGACTGCCTACCCGGGCGTCCTGGATATCACCCGTAAATGGGTTCCCCCGCGATACCAAAAAAAGTTAGTGAACTCATACAGACATAACCACCTTATTTTTTCATTAATTTTTTAAAATAATAATATTAATATTCTTTATAATAATAATAAAACATGAAATTTATAATAAAAATAAATGAATATTTTCTCAGTAAAACAACTGTTGTTTTTGAAAACATGAAGCCAGCGACCCATTGTAGCGTATCGAAAACAAACATGTTCTACCAACAAGCAAAATTTTCGATTTAGTTAACTCACGTAACAATTTAAATAGATTCTAATATGATAATAAAAGTTTTATTACCTCTTAGAAAATTACCTTAATAACTAACTGAGGTAGGGCCAGCAGGAAATTTACTGTTCAAAATAATGAGCAGCCCGACTGGGGTAGTAGGCTCGACCTTACAGAACAAACTGCTAAATAATACCTACTATTTTCAAGCAGTGTTGTGTTCCTGTGGTGAGTAAGGTGACCAGAGCTCCTGAGAGGAATTAAGGGTAGGGTCGGCAACGCGCTTGCGATGTTACTAGTGTTGCAGAAGTCTATAAGCTACGGTAATCGCTTACAATCAGGTGAGCCGTACGCTATATTAAAAAAAATAGCACTCAAGATTTTTTTAAATATTAAAAGTTTTATAACATTTAAAAAAAATACACGACTAGGTCAGCAATTACCATAGCTTATAAGCATCGCAAACGCGTTGCCGACCACATCCTGCACCCACCTTACTCACCACAGGAACTTTGCTTGAGGGCAGTATTATTTAGCTGTGATCTTCTGTAAGGTTGAGCTAAATCCTCAGTCGGGCTGCTCATCATTTTAAGCAAGATATTTCCTACTGTACCAGCTCTCGACAATAATATTTATTTAAAAAATTTGAATTACTATTTTAATTTTCCTTGTATTTCAAATGTTATCATCAAATACATCATGTCATATCTATTTTATATAACAATAAATTAAATATTATTAAATATTTATCGATATATGTAATGTCATCAAAAGTATTAAACGAAACAGAAATATAAAGAGCGAGAACGCAAAATTAATAAATTACTAAGCTGATGATTTGTGAAAAATACAGGGAAATCTATTTTCATTGGATATAAATAAAAAAGGAAAAACCAGAGACAAGAATGTCTTGAAGTCGTAGTGTATTTGTTAACATTATATCTTCAATCTGTAAAAGTTCATTTTTGCATAATTCTTTATCTAGAGACTTATCTCTAGCTTATCGCATAGCGTTCACTTATGGTTTTCCTTATTTACCCACCTCTTTCTGGTTATTTAATATTTTATCGGCTGTTTATAATATAATATTGTTAAAGACCGGCCATTATTTGAGATTTTGGAACTTATATAAACAATTTATGTATTAAATGGAAAAATTTAGGCAGAGATCGCTTAAACCTATAATATCCCACTGTTGGGCGAGCATAGGCCTTTTTCCCCATGTAGGAGAATGATCAAAGCTTAATCGACTACGCTGCTCCAATGCAGGTTGGCGGATATATTCCCTACTATGAGTAGCGATCGCTATCAGGTGTACATTATAACAACCGGGACCGACGGCTTGACACGCTCTCCGAGGTACGGTGGGGAGACCCACAAGGACTGCACAAACACCCAGACCACGGCAAACATCTGTATGGCCGCTACAAATGTTTGTCATGTGCGAGGATCGAACCCGCAACCGTCAGCGTAATAATCATAAACCAATGCTGAGACCGTTGCGTCACAAGAACTAACATACTGATAAACAGAGATACTGAGTGCAATAGGGAGCCATGTTGCATCTTTAAGGGATATTTACGGACTTTAAACTATAGTCTACATCCAGTTAGTTTCCTTCACTCATCATCATCGTCACTTCAGCCCATCGCATTCCACTGCTAGAAATAAGCCTCCAGAAGTTTGCGCCAAAAATGGCGTGAACTGTATGTTGCCCATAGTCACCATGCTGGGCGGGCAGGTTGGTGACCGCAGGGCTGGCTTTGTCGCACCAAAGACACTGCAGCCCGTATTCGGCCTGTGCATTTCAAAGCCAGCAGTTGGATGGTTATCCCGCCATCGGTCGGCTTTTTAAGTTCCAAGGTGGTAGTGGAACCGTGTTATCCCTTAGTCGCCTCTTACGATACCTACAGGAAGAGAAGCGGTGTCTAAATTCTTTACTGCCGTAACCACACAGCAAGTAGTTCCATACATGCTCGTTATTATTTAAATAGTTATATTGCTAATATGTATGATTTCGTCTCCGACTGAGCACTCGCAGGTTCGATCCCCGCTGGAACGGTCAATTTTTGATATGATATTCAAAAATGTTTAGAATTCCCAATGTGTGGGTAACACAAAAATAAAATCATACATATTAAAAATAGCATGGTGTCGTCTCCTGTCAAAGATTTTCATTGTAATATGAAACTTTGAATAGTTACGGGTTTCTGTAAAGAACTCACTATAGATGGTGCCACGGTTCGCTTAAACCGAAAATAAAATCATCATACCAAAAATTTCGATCTAGCGGGCACATCGTCGTTCCATAGCTTAATTGGCTAGAGCGCCGACATGGGCAGTCGGAGACGCAGTTATATTGCTAGTTTTGTCATGTTATACTGTTCTTTTGTAAGACGTAGGCTCTTCGAATTATCACTCGTTTTATTATTAATTAACAAAGAAAAACAATAATGTCTTGTAAAAAATTATGCTTTAATTAATCACTGGCTAGTCGTTCATAGATCTCAGTAGATGTGATAAGGTGCACCAAGAGGGTTAGTATTTAATCTACTTGTTTACATTCAATTACTGAAATCTTAGGTTCATTTAATGAACATGATACCACTATTTGTGTACTCGTATAGGCACAATGTAAACAATTTTTTATTATGTTGTGAGAAGTTGTTGTTATTAAAATATATTCAGTTACTTTGTATTTTAAGTTGTGGCGACATCTATCGCGCGAAATACGAACGATTACAAACTACGTAATTAGAGAAAAACTGACGTATGCTACATCGCGCTATCAGAGTTTTCAAAGTGATTAAGTATATATACAAGATCCCGACAACAACCGTTGGGGCCAGTAGCCCGCCAGACACAACACCCGTCTTGGTCGGAGGATCCTCCCTTTTCTTCACACTACCAAACTGGTGACCCCGAGCATGAACATCAGCGCAGCCTTCGCAAGCTACGTCATCATGACGTCATCATCACTTGACCCCGAGCATGAACATCAGCGCAACCTTCATCGTCATCATCACTTCCTCAAGCTTTCGAGCAGCGAGTAGCATCCAGCATCTACGGCTTCAGCCAGCCAGCATTTACGGCTACTACGGGTATCCTGACCACCAGCATGCAGCGGACGCGCATTCCTGGTCATCGCCCACAGCCTTCTCAGCGACTTTGGCACAGCACACTGCACTTCGGCCGGTCAGCAAGCAGAGACGCACTTCTCTCCTGGTCGACGCAGCAGCAGCCACTACGCAGCACTGCACCATTCCGACTCACTGGAGCATATGCAGCATCACTGCAGACAGTTCCGACTCACCGTGAACTATGCGGCATCTGGTTCCGACTCACTGGAACATTCCACTGGCCCGGCAAGCATCACAAGATGAATGGACACTTATCCTGCTATCGACCTCCGGTCTCGGAGTCGTGTGATGTGGCGACATCTATCGCGCGAAATACGAACGATTACAAACTACGTAATTAGAGAAAAACTAACGTATGCTACATCGCGCTATCAGAGTTTTCAAAGTGATTAAGTATATATATAAGATCCCGACAACAACCGTTGGGGCCAGTAGCCCGCCAGACACAACACCCGTCTGGTGGAGGATCCTCCCTTTGCGATGGCGGACGAGGAACTGAACACCATATTCCTCATAAACCCCCAAAAAGTCAATTTAGATGAAAAATAAATAATGTAATGTAGCAATAAAAAGCAGTCTAGAAACCTAAATTAATGTTTGATTGAATTAATATAACCTTTAAAATGAAAATTCGACAAATAAAAAAATAACCACAAACGTAAATCTTCTCAACCACCATTCTTACCCCAGCTTATGCTGAGATACAAGGAAACAGTTCTCCATAGTGTACGGGTAGATTTATCTAAGTAAACTTTGTAAAGTGAACAAGTAAACAGCTACGAATTTCGCAATCGGGGCACGTGCAACACTGATTATTACCACCGTCATGATTATAACGTGCCTCTTCATTCATATATAGCAATTACTGTATATATTGTACACTTCCTATCCGTCACTACTATATCATGTCCTGTGCCCAAAGGTTATCTGGAAGAAATCGCTCTTCAGCGATAAGATCGCCTTTGTACATCTTTTATTTTGTAATTACTACTGTTTGTTTATATTTTGGTGTACAATAAAGAATATATTATTATTATTATTATTCTACTGTGATATTATTGTAAGTATATAATTACGTATATAATTACATATAGACAAGTCTGCATCTATTAGTAATCTATATGAGTATGTATATAAGCAGATTATATATGCTTATGTGTAAATACTAGATTAACATTTATGTGTGACGTTAATAATACTAATCCATTAAATAAAATTCTCGCAGTTCAATTCTTAAAAGTAATTTATTATGCAATACTAGCTATACCTGTGCGAATAATTCGAACTAAATAAGTATAATAATTATCACTTTACAAATTGCAAAAAAAGTATTTATACGTGAGTTGATTTGAAATGGAACAAAAAATTTACCGACCGTGAATCGTGTTGACGTTGTTTCAAAATTAAAGCCATCAGATGGCAGCATTGCTGTATTGTGTCTCAATGTATATCTATAATTTTAATAGTTAATTAATTTACAAAAACAAAACAAAAATTAATTTTTTAGTTGTTGTTGCCGGTAGAGCAAGCAATTGTCTATTAAATTATATATAATTTATGTGGAGTAATTATGAGGTTTTTTTCTAAAAAGGGAAGTAAACATCTTAACCTTAGCGTATTAATACATACGCTAATATTAATATACAATTTTCATTGAATTATTTCAGTAAATGGATTGAAATATTTTTAGTAGATGGAATGATACGATGTACATATATTCGAAGCAAGCGAGTTGGTCGGTAGTAATTGAAGATTATCTGTAGAGTTAATAGCGGCAGTTAGAGTGACTATCAAACGCTATCTGGACTGGACATTTGTCTGTACGGCAGCCTCCAATTACTGGAAAATACCGGACTCATTCGTTCAAATACCTAAGCGATTTACTAGTTCTGATTTCGCATCTAGTTATCCTATACAGACTTTTTTTGTTTTTTGTTTTATTTTATACTATCTCAGTTTAAAGGGAACATAAAAAAATTAATACAACTTGCAGTTAAGAGACTGTATATAAATTCTAGAAATAGACAAGTTATTATTAAATAGATTGTAGTTTGTACGATTTCATTTTTGTGTTACCCATGTTAATAGCATGGTGTCGTCTCCTGTTAAAAATTTTCATTGTAATATGAAACTTTGAATAGTTACGGGTCTCTGTAAAGAACTCACTATAGACGGCGCCACGGTTCGCTTAAACCGAAAATAAAAATCATCATATCAAAAATTTCGCTCTAGCGGGTACATCGTTCCATAGCTTAATTGGCTAGAGCGCCGACACGGTCAGTCGGAGACGCGGGTTCGAATCCCGCTGGAGCGGTCAATTTTTGATATGATATTTAAAAAACGTTTAGATTGTAGTTGTTCTATATACTGAATTAATGAAATTTGCACATTTCGTACATAACATCATAGAAATCATATAATCATCATCAGCCTATTTACAGTCCACTGGTGGATGTAAGCCTCCACCAGGGTGTGTCACAAGATCCGATTACATCTTGAGCTATCCAGTTACTACCACTGTTCCTCTACAAGTCATCGGTCCATGTAGCAAGAAGGTGTCCACAACTGAAACCAACACCGAAACCGAATCGATTGTCGTGCAGCGATGTGTGTTTGTTCAACTGTGTGTTAAGCAATCCGTCAAATACCTTGACCACGATAGCGATAAGTGATATAGGCCTGTAGTTACTTTTGTCAGCAAGTTTTATTTTTCACTACAGGGATAACTACAATTTTATTGAAATCATCCGACAAGTAGGAATGACCCACGTAGAGAGACTAAAACAGAGCCGACAATTTAAAGATAAGAGATCCAGCACACTAGAAGAGCTCAATGCTGAGTCTATCGTGGCTTGGAAACTTACCTCTGACCATTTAACATATTATATCTTTGGTATGGAATGAGATCCCATCCTTTCTCTTTCTTGTGTCAGCATTGTGCACCTCCAACAGCGGGTCCAGCTTTAACTTAACTCGAAAATGTGCGTTGAATATGTTAGCTACGTCTTTGAGATTGCTGCTTGTTATCAATGGCACTTCTTACACTTAAAAAATTTATAAGCTGACCTAATATTTTGCCGTCATAAATATTCCTCGATCCAGTTTGTTAGTATCGAAAATATCCGAGGCGCTGAAGAAAGACCAAATGGCAGGCACGTTATTTGTAGAAGTTCGCCATTGTAGCTGAGGCTCAGGAATCGCCTTTGTTATTACGCAATTTTCAGATGAAAATATGTGAATTGCCTACACCTACCCTTGATGCATCCCACCCCTCTCTCAGGAGTCTGGTCACCTTACTAACCACATACCACTCCTTGAAAGCAGTATTGTTTAGATGTGATCTTCTGTAAGATCGAGGTACTTCCCAAGGATTTTGAACAGGATATTTCCTGTTGTGCCCTTCCTTAATTTGCTGCAGACTGTAAGTATATTTGAAGTCATGTGGATTATCGTGGCATTGTGTGGTATTTTACAAAAATAATGTCCAACGTATAGAAAAAATCAAAAAAGATTAATAAACAAAATATCCTTCGTGAGTGGTATGCAACGATTCGAAATTAAAGTGATAAATTAGGACTTATGCAAAAGCAACTCTCCGTAACTTTTTTACACAACCTTTAAAAATAGTAAAATTGACTGTCCATCCCTCTTCTAACAAGTTAGTTTAATGTGCCCAGGTTATCAGTAGGAGTTTGTAATTTTAGGCCCTTCACTGTCGGTACAAAAAAAAAAGAAACTATAGCTTAAAGTCTCCTCTTTTTTCTATGATAAGAAACTATATTTATGAAAATTGTGACATCGACATCTTGCAATTTTCAATAATCAATAATTTAAAGGTTGAAAAAGAATTTAATGGGTGTTAAATTATCCTCTTTATATACATAGTATAAAATAAAAAAATATTCGTATTTATTTTAATCTTGATAATTTGTAAATTAAAATTACATATATTTTTAAATGTTGTGTATATATATAACTTAAATACATATTATTAAATGCTATTATTCATATTTCTAAACTATAGAAATAATTTAATATATATTTCGTTAGTAAGCCAATTTGATAAATAAATAAAAGTATAAAATCTTTTATTTTTATTTTTAATTTTAAATAAAGAATATTAGTTTAGCATCAAAAAGAAATAAACATAATAATTACTAAGCTACGAGTACTTTTATTTACCTTAAGTAATAATGAGAGGAGTCAATGTGTTGATAATCAACAGAGGCTTAAGAAATATAACAAATGAGAATATAATTGCATTAACTATTATTTCCTATGTGTTTAATTGACTCTAGTTACGGTTCCAAATCATTTAATATAAAAAAAATGCTATTTCCTTACAAACCAAAGTAAACTATATTTATAGTTGTATCCTTAAATTAGATTAAAAGCTATAATTATATTGAAATTTAAATTTGCAGTTATGTTATATATAAAAGACCTTTATATACAACAAGAGTACCAAATAAATAAATTTGAATTTAAATGGAACAACAAACGAACAGTATTTGTGCAAGAAAAACCCCGTGAAACATTTAACAGGGTACTGACGGTTCTCGTTACAAGTTCATAGAAGCATTTATCTTAATAGTTGGTTTTATATTATTTAAAACGCAATTTTGTTATATTGTGAAAATAATTTAAACTTTTCATTACAACATTAACTTTTAATGTGCTACTGCACAGTAAGTTTACTAACTTAAAAAATAATATTATCTTGTCATTAATGAATTCTACAGATAGCAATAATTTTATTTATAAATCAACTTAAGGCCATCGTACCTATTAAATGTTGTAAATAATTTAATACCTACTTTATTAATGAGGTCAGATAGGAGAAATATGGATAATCTTTTTATGTATGTAATGGAACATATAATGGAACGTGTATATTATGATTTATAATACCATTTAAACCTTATTTCATATTTTACAATTTACGTATAAAGCAAGCTTTAAACATCGTTTAAACTTTAATTAAACCTCATTATTATTAATATTATATGGTAGCAGCGACGAACGAGTTAAAAAATACTGTTTAAAAGGTAGAGCTCGGTACAAAATATGGACAGTGTCAGACAAAATTACCTGAGAATTTACATAATAGAAAATCCGACACTGCCTACATTTCGTATCATATTAACATATCTCTTACTTTGTGAAAATCTAACCTTTACTGATTTCCAAAAAGTGCGCATAGGTAATTCAATAGTAAAATCAAAAAACTTATACTGAATAAAAATCATATCTACGTGCTTTTCATAAATATAATGATTTATATCATGTAAAACGTTATTGGTAGTAATTTTAAGATCCAACAATTTGGCATTTTCGTAAGCGTCATGTTCACGAGTACACTATCCAGATGATCTACGATGAAATTGACAAACAACTCATTTTACATATAATTCATGGTTTTCATTTTTGCCTATCGCAGTCCACTGCTGGACATAGACCTCCACAAGTTCACGCCAAAAATGGTGTGAACTCATGTGTTTTACCTAGAGAAACCACGCTGGGGAGGTGGCAGCTGCGGTCACCAACCCAGCCCTGCGCGCAGGGCTGGGTTTGTCGCACCAAAGACACTGCTACCCGTCTTCGATCTGTGTATTTCAAAGCCAGCAGTTGGTAGGTTATCCCGAAATCGGTCGGCTTTTTAAGTTCCAAGGTAAGCTGTGTTTGTAGGTGAAAGTAGGTAAACTGTGTTTGTTATCCCTTAGTCGCCTCTTACGACACCGCTGCCGTAACCACACAGCATGTAACAATGTGTGGTTACACAGCATATTCATAGTTTTATTGATCACGAAAGTTTAAAAATTATATTCAAACATTGTATGATAATCTTTCATCGTGTCATTATAATTTGCACGAGTTAAAAAACGTTAAAGTTTTTTTATACGCATATAAATGGACGGACATACATCATCGTATTATAACAATTCCAATTTAATATTATAATAATGATGGTCATAATGTAGTTTGCCATCTATCGATAGTCCATCGTCTAGCTTGCGTAATTAAAAGGGAATTTACTCGTACTCTCTGGAGAGAAGCGAGGCTCGTGTTTGCTTTACCTCTCTGCTCGTCTGCACATACTCAACAGCGACTACGATGTGCATAATACAGTTAGCATTATATTGGTTAACATATCATCAGTCTTCTTCTGTGGCTGAAATCGACTTTTCAATTTGTTTATTATATTGTTCAAATATTTATTTTATACTAACCACCCACCCCGGCTTCGCACGGGTATTTAACAAAATTTCAAAATATTTTTTTCCTTCTTTGTTTGAAAATATTGTTACGAACACAAATTTATTATAAAAAAAAAAAAAAAAAAAAACGCGCCATCTAGCGGCAACCATTGAAATCACACAAAGACAGCGATAGCATGAAACTCTCTAATCAATACTAGATGGCTTTAGAGGAACTACTGTGGAACTATATAGAAGTATAGTCTCGAAAACCGGGTACATGCGCGAACTTTCCAGAATGGTCTGGGCCTCGTGTCGGCCGATATAAATAGCCGCAGGTAGGCGAGCGAGTTTAGTTCAGTTTGAGCGATCTTCGAGGCGACTTCAAAGTGAGAACTAGTGATCAAGAGTGGTACCAGCGAAACCTACGACACTGGCTACGACTTAGGACATCGTTAGTGCTTAGTGTTTGAACCTAGTGCTTTGTGTTGGACCTAGTGCTTGTGAATAAAGTCTTGAAAAGAGTTAGCAGGTTTTTCTCTCCAAATCCTTCGAACCTTAGCACGTAACAATATAATATGTCACCCACGGATAGTGTAGCTTCCCAATGTGAAGGAATTTTTCAAATCGGTTCAGTAGTTTCAGAGTATATTCAATGCAAACAAACAATCAAATCTTTCCTCTTTATAATATTAGTATAAATTTCACATGATTAAAAATTTGTACTATAGTAATATTCACAAGCTATTTACTAAGCTAATAAACAAAATACCGTAATAAAATTTGCTTAGTGAGAAAATAATTTTATCTATACAAAAATGATTGTACATTTTGAAATATATATTGTACATACAGATGCCGTTATTAGGTACAACCTAATAGCGGATCGTAAAGGTCAGTGACCGAAAAGAACAAACAACTTTTGACCTATAATCTCCCCTCATAAGCGAACTGTTTGCTTTTTTCTTCATTCACGAGTTCACTTCAGAATTTAAAAGACCTCACTAATGAAGCACGATCCTTATACATATAATTGCAAAAAAGGGATATTTTTAAGTTTTTATTATCAAGTAACATTATCACGTAGGTACAGCTGATTAACAAATTGGCTAGCGAGCAACGTTTGAATTTCATGTTTCAACTTCGTACTAGTATTGAGTGCGAAATTACCAGTAATAATATCCAAGTTTTCTTGTTCACTCGTTCCTACTACTGAAAAAGATCGCAGTCAATAATAATTTTGTCCATTAAAAATTGTTTGGAGTTATTGTGTGAATGGTATCATAGATTTATTTTATTTTCATCGCAAAATACAATTATAGTTATGCACTAGTTTGTGGTTGTCAGCTTTTTAAGTTCCAAGGTGGTAGTAGAGCTGTGGTATCCCTTAGTCGCCTCTTACGACACCCACAGAAAGAGAGGGGGTGGCTATATTCTTTACTGCCGTAACCACACAGCAGGGCGCGATCACATCAGGGACGATGCGTCAACAAAATTTGTGACTAGGTGGAAATAGCTTTTTTTTACAATTCATGCATTTTACTAAAAATTTTAAATTTATTTTTAACAAATTGAGCGTTATTATATGCTTAAATAAAACGAATTAACTAACAAAACATTTAATATTTATCAAACAATATTTTATATTAAAATTCCTATCATGTGTCCATCCAATTAAATAAATGCATTATAGGTATATATTTTCAATATACAATATTTGAAAAATTGCCACAGGGATGTCTTTGCAAGCAAAGCCGTAGTAGGTAGGTACCTACTATTTTCCAGTAAGTAAGAAATCCAGTACATCTGTCTATGTTAATAAATATTACAACTGCCAATTTCTTAATAAGTTTCTATTGTGAATAATTTACCCAAATGTGTCTTAAATGTACCGACTTTTAAGTAACAAGATACTTTTAAAAATGAGTTAAAAAAATTATAAAATCTTAGAAGCAAAAAAAAAAAAACAACAAAACTTGAAATTCAAAACATTTTTACCTTTTTTTTTCATTCAGGTAGCCAAATTTGATATTCATATGCTTATTTTAAAACAAGTCACGTCAATTGTGCCTCGTTTACTGTTTAACATTACACCTAAAAAAGTCGCACTATGACTGTTCACATGACATGATGATATCAAAAAAAAAAAAAAATAGTTTAACTGTAAAGATACACATTACATAGAAGGAACAGTTTTACATTATTAGGCCTATGTTATCTTTTATTACAAAAATATAGTTGTAATGTAAACTTTTCTGTGTTTAAAGTATTGAAAAGTCCAATATTGCCGTAATAAAAAATTCGCGAAATGTATGACCTCTATTTTCCTTCATTACAAAAAATGTAGCTTAGATTTATACTTTTTTTTAAATCAATGTAGGGTCAACTGTAACCTTAAGTTTTTTTATATGTTGCTGAAATTACAGAGTGGGGTAAGTTGAAAGCTAGCTTCATCATAACAACCCACAATACGACTTCCGAACCTTTCTCATTTCGTTTTTGTTTCGTTCGGTGAAGCTGTTGTAGGGGGCCGCAGATGTTTATACGAATGCGGCTGCTCATCTACGGATTAGTATCCGTTAGGTTTTCATATTAGGTGTTCTACATTGTTGTACAATAGTTTCTTGGTTTCTTTAACTTTCCTTAAGTTTTATAGTATATGCGAGTATTCAAATTATATAACAACACATATTTTAAGCTCTTTTTAATTTTTATTGAGTTTGTAGTGTTGTTCTAAGGGGTTTATTTATTATCATTTTTGAACACTCGATTTGGCTTAGGCAAGTAACGAAATCAAAACGTATGTTCTGCAAACGGACTTTTTATTTTGTAAATACATTACCTTAAATTTAGTTAGTTCATCAGTTAACATCGGTAAAAATATTACTGTAGACTGTTGACTACTCCAATGAATATCATATTTTATGATGTTCCATATAAAGATGATTATACTGAAAAAATATATTTATAACTATACTAGGCGTGCCCGTGTGCATCAAAAACAAAAGTAGCCTAAGTTACTTCTTATCACATAAGCTATCTGCCAGTGAAAGTCCGTTCAAAATCGGTGCAGCCATTTAGAGATTAGCCGGAACAAATAGACAGACAGACAGACAAAAATTATAAAAAAAATCGCTTTGGTATATGTACCGTGTATACATACATATGAATTTAGTAAAAAGCGGTTATTTTAATATTACAAACAGACACTCCAATTTTATTTATTTGTATAGACATATATTATATATAAAATTCTCGTGTCACAATGTTAGTTATCACACTCCGCCGATACGGCTGAAATGATTTTTATGAAATTTTGTGTGCATATCGGGTAGATCTGAGAATCGGCCAACATCTATTTTTCATACCCCTGGGTTATAAGGGGGAGGGGGATTAAGAGGTTAATAACAAATATGGCGAAACAACGTTTGCAGGGTTATATATGTATACGAAAATTTTATTATTAAAAATATATACATAAATGAATGTGAAACCCGCTAAAAATGTATGAAAAATGCCTTTTAAATGTTTAATTTTTGGGTAAATTTTTTAAATAATTATACCGTAAGCTATTGAACGTTCGATTCAGCTGAAATAAATGGAGAATTCAGCATTTACCGTAATTGATTGAGCGCTGCACATCATTAGGTGATTGCAGCTGCGGCTCAGAGCGCACAACGCGTACTAACAAGTGCAATAACAGACGATACCATCTAATATATGTACTTCAAATAAAGTAATGTACATTACCTTGTTTAATTATGTATATCCAAACGTAAACAACTTTACAATTGATTTGAGTGAAATGTATTGTTATTATCAATGTAGATGCAAAAATCTTCATCTATCTATTTTAATTTATTTTAATTTTAAATTATTGGGTAAATTTGATTTTAGATGCAGCTTTGAATTTTGGTTATAAATCATACAATATGGAATGGAACAGGAAATTCGTCTTAATATTTTACCAAGTCAAAAGTACGGAACCCTTCGTGCGATAGTCCGACTCGCACTTGGCCGGTTTTTTTTTTTAATTTCATTTTAAGGGCCCATATTTAGTTAAAACTAGTTTATGTTTTACTAGTTTCAACTAAATATACACCTGAAAATACAAGTAGACTAGATTAGTGCTGTGCTCTGGTAGGTTAAAAACGGGAGGACCCAGGGGGATGACGGACTTACGACTAAGCTCCTTGCATCCGCAGGACGACCTATTCCAAAAGCCTTGGCGAGGCTCTTGGGAACGCCGTCATTATCTGGGTACAACGCCAGTGTTGTGCATGTCAGGTAGGTCCGCGAATCGGCCAACATCTATTTTTCAAAGCAGTAAGTTAAAAGGTGGGGGGAGGGGGATTAAGGGGGTTTATAAAATATATGGGAAAACAACGTTTGCGAAATCAGGTAGTTTTTTATAAAAGTATAATACAAATACTAATTATAATCTATACAAATAAATAAAATAACCGTTAAAATAACCGTCTAAATGCATATAAATGTATACACGGTACATATACAAAAATAACATTATTTACAATTTTTGTCTATCTGTCTGTTCCGGCTAATCTCTGAAACGGCTAGATCGATTTTGGTGGGACTTTTACTAGCAGATAGCTGATGTAATAAGGAGTAACTTAGGTTACTTTTATTTTAGAAATTCATTTATTTTGTAACTCTGCGAACTAAACTTTTTTTTAATTCCACGCGGACGAAGTCGCGGGTACAGCTAGTTTTTAATAAAAATTTAATGTTAAAAGAAGTGCGTATCAATTTGAATTAAAATAAAGCGCAATTTTGTGTAACGTGATATATTTATGGTATGAGTAATTAAAGGAACAATCAATCAGAATTACTGTCACTGAATAATCACACGCTATGCTTACGTCATCGGCACTGTGTCATTATGCCTTAAATTGTAATGGACGTAGTTTTATAATATTTATATATAACTATCTATGCCCCCGTAGATTTACCCGCGTTAATTTAATTAAAAACATACTAACATATTACAAAACCGCCTATATAATAACCTATTTATCGGTAAATGGATAATATATTTTTCAATCCTACCCAGTAGTACCTGAGATTAGAGCGATCAAATAAACAAACGAACTCATCACCTTTATAATATTACTATAGCTTACTATACTAGCATTTGGTGGAAACTTTGCTGCATTTTGTACTATTAATTTTCTTTTTGTGCGTAAAAGTATTTGTTAGATCACAAGTAAATTTTAATGGGACCATATGATACCCACCACCTTCCGATTAAAAAAAATCCAAAGTTCTGAAGTAACATACATAAAAATATACATTTGAATTGAGAACCTCCTCCTTTTTGAAATCAGTTAAACGTTTATATAAGATGGATTAAGTTATATATAGATATCCAACATCCCTTCACAACTTTTATGTATAATTTTACGTTTACGTGATTAGTGTACGATGGATTTCCATAATTTTTTCCTTTTCTTATACAACGTTAGTTCAGATATTAAGAATTAGTTGGTCATTGAAATTGATATGAAAAACAAAATATTTTTCACAGTACATGTACTTGAAGTAAGCCAAACTAAACTTACAACTTTTCTCATTACATGTTTTATACTTGCTTAAGGATTTGCAGGAGTCCGGGAGTGCATCTGAAACACAATAGCCTCGTTCCTATCTTATATGGAACGCGTCCATTTAGACTTTTTGTTGGGACTCCGCGCCGGAGCGGTTGGTCGTAGGGCACGTACATTCGCTTGCCAAAACGCGCTTAGAATTCAATATCTTCACTACAAGCAGACGTATTTCTAACTTCTACAAAACAACCAACAGGCATTACTGCTTTTGTAAGATTTGCCCTGATACGACTAAATTGATTTCGTGTCCGTTCTTTATTTAATCGTTTTCCACGTAGAATATAACTTTTTTTCTTCAAATAATCTAAAATTATTGTATTTAATGAGCGTAACTACATATGCATCAGTAACCGCATATTTTTATCGTCAGTTTTACGTGTAAAATTAAAACTTATCTACTGTATTGTTTTGTTTAAGCGATTATAATACATGTCAAATGAAACTTAAGTTTTATCAATTTGATTTTTTTATTTATCTCATAATAAAAAAAAATGTGTAAAAATACATTCGTCTTAAATAAACTTTATTTACAAAATAAAAACTGTTGTGGATGTTGTGAAATGTTGATATTTCTTGTGTATTAAAATTGTAACGAACTTTAATTATATATCCATATAAAAAAATTGTAACTGACAAAATTCAAAATATTATTAAAAACACATGAATTTTTTTTTTGCATTTTTATTTTATAAACAAGTACTTACTGTACTATATTAAACAAATCGATTGACACTAGTATATAAGATCGAAGTTTTCTCAAATACACTAAACCGTAACGAAAAAGGTCAGTTAGAAATACTTTAATATCTTCAAAAGTACCTGACCTAGCTTTATGAAATAAAGACTAATTTTAAAAATATTTAATGAAACATAAAATAATATATAAAAAGCTTTTGATTTGTTTTTTTTTTATAATTATATATATATAACATGTCGAACAAGGTGCACAACGGTACGCGACAATTGCTATATGGTGTCAACAATTTTGAGTTACTTTAGAAGATATTGAAGATTTTCGAACCTTTTTCTTTCCTTTGCGGTCCAGTTTATTTTAAAAACAATTTACGTTGTTCCACAAAAAAAAAAAACAATCGATGCACTTGATTGGAGTATAAAAGTATCACGAAGAAAATTTAACAGCACGTCACCTAGTGATTATCATTTTAATTTATATTTTATTACGTTAGCGGAGTTTGCAAATAAAGTTACTGATATTTTTTATCTCCTAGAAATATCTACAGATATTACAAAAAAAAGTCTACATTAACTTTAATAAAAATTTAATGTAATAAAACTAAAAGCATCTCGCTTTTCACTTTCTTCCCATAAAGATAAAATGATTTTATGACAAAAAGTATTACGGTGTTCAGAAAGACAACCGAATTCAGGTAGGCATTAATGAGGAGAACCGCTTGGATTACAAAGTCTAGTCAACACCGGAGAAAATTACGCGGAAATTTACATAATAGAGAATCCGTGGCCGCTTTTGTCCTTTGAAAGGGGGAACGGGACCGTGTCAGGTGACACCGGTCAAGATTCCCAATTAACATCTCTGTCTCACTTTGTTGCAACATTTACAACTAATTTAATGAGAAAATTTAAATAAATTGGCAACTTTTACCCATCTAAAGCTTTGCTTTTTTGATAATCTGATATTTAAAAATTTTGGCCATAGTAGCGTATAGTCAAAACCAGCAAAATTAATATTTTCATAACCACTTGACTGTTGCGTAGCACCTTCATCGATTTATGTAGCTGAAATCGATGCACCACTAAATCGCCTAATCATAACAGACGGGTACAAAGTGCTTTAAGTTTCGACAGACTCCACCTTGAATTTATGATTTTTAAAATACAAACTACTATCAACTTCTAAAAAAAAAAAAAAACAAATATTTCGATTTTTTAAATTTTATTATCACGTGACTATCAGTTTAGCGAGGTCTTTAAATCATCCATTAAAAAATTAACTTACTCTTTGGAGACATTGCTTGTTTTGTCATAAAGGATATAGCAAATCTTTAGTTTTGCTATGAATCATCATTACATCATACAGTCCACTGCTGGACATAGGCCTCCACAAGTTTACGCCAAAAATAACGTGAACTCGTGTGTTTTGCCCATAGTCACCACGCTGGGCAGGCGGGTAGGTGACCGCAGGGCTGGCTTTGTCGCACCGAAGACGCTGCTGCCCGTCTACGGCCTGTGTATTTCAAAGCCAGCAGTTGGATGGTTATCCCGCTATCGGTCGGCTTCTTAAGTTCCAAGGTGGTTGTGGAATCTTGTTATCCCTTAGTCGCCTCTTACGACACCCACGGGAAGAGAGAGAGTGCTATGAATGTTAGAGATAAATGCTCACCAAAATTGTTAAAGGTACAGATGTAATTAATACTATATTCTAAACATTTTTGAATATCATATCAAAAATTGACCGCTCCAGCGGGATTCGAACCCGCGTCTCCGACTGACCGTGTCGGCGCTCTAGCCAATTAAGCTATGGAACGATGTACCCGCTAGAGCGAAATTTTTGATATGATGATTTTTATTTTCAGTTTAAGCGAACCGTGGCGCCGTCTATAGTGAGTTCTTTACAGAGACCCGTAACTATTCAAAGTTTCATATTACAATGAAAATCTTTGACAGGAGACGACACCATGCTATTTTTAATATGTACGATTTTATTTTTGTGTTACCCACACATGAGCAATTCTAAACATTTTTGAATATCATATCAAAAATTGACCGCTCCAGCGGGATTCGAACCCGCGTCTCCGACTGACCGTGTCGGCGCTCTAGCCAATTAAGCTATGGAACGATGTACCCGCTAGAGCGAAATTTTTGATATGATGATTTTTATTTTCAGTTTAAGCGAACCGTGGCGATGATATTCAAAAATGTTTAGAATTGCTCATGTGTGGGTAACACAAAAATAAAATCGTACATATTAAAAATAGCATGGTGTCGTCTCCTGTCAAAGATTTTCATTGTAATATGAAACTTTGAATAGTTACGGGTCTCTGTAAAGAACTCACTATAGACGGCGCCACGGTTCGCTTAAACTGAAAATAAAAATCATCATATCAAAAATTTCGCTCTAGCGGGTACATCGTTCCATAGCTTAATTGGCTAGAGCGCCGACACGGTCAGTCGGAGACGCGGGTTCGAATCCCGCTGGAGCGGTCAATTTTTGATATGATATTCAAAAATGTTTAGAATTGCTCATGTGTGGGTAACACAAAAATAAAATCGTACATATTAAAAATAGCATGGTGTCGTCTCCTGTCAAAGATTTTCATTGTAATATGAAACTTTGAATAGTTACGGGTCTCTGTAAAGAACTCACTATAGACGGCGCCACGGTTCGCTTAAACTGAAAATAAAAATCATCATATCAAAAATTTCGCTCTAGCGGGTACATCGTTCCATAGCTTAATTGGCTAGAGCGCCGACACGGTCAGTCGGAGACGCGGGTTCGAATCCCGCTGGAGCGGTCAATTTTTGATATGATATTCAAAAATGTTTAGAATTGCTCATGTGTGGGTAACACAAAAATAAAATCGTACATATTAAAAATAGCATGGTGTCGTCTCCTGTCAAAGATTTTCATTGTAATATGAAACTTTGAATAGTTATGGGTCTCTGTAAAGAACTCACTATAGACGGCGCCACGGTTCGCTTAAACTGAAAATAAAAATCATCATATCAAAAATTTCGCTCTAGCGGGTACATCGTTCCATAGCTTAATTGGCTAGAGCGCCGACACGGTCAGTCGGAGACGCGGGTTCGAATCCCGCTGGAGCGGTCAATTTTTGATATGATATTCAAAAATGTTTAGAATTGCTCATGTGTGGGTAACACAAAAATAAAATCGTACATAATACTATGTTATTAACTAACATACATTTTTGTTATTAAAAATGTCTTTGATACGCAAAAAATACAAGATACATAACTTCATCAAATTGGCTCATCTACATACATCATCTACATTTTTTTTTTGGTATACCAATTAATAAAATATGCTTAAAGCGAAAGCTGTTTGAAACTACTTTTAAGGATTACCTCTCACTCACTCACTTCAGCCTATCGCAGTCCACTGCTGGACATGGGCCTCCCCAAGTTCGCGCCAGACATTCCGGTCTTCCGCAATCCTCATCCAGCCTACACTGGTAATTTTACGTAGATCGTCGGTCCAACGGGCCGGAGGACGTCCCACACTGCGTTTGCCAAGACCCGGTCTCCACTCTAGGACCCGTCTACCCCAACGGCCATCGGTCCTGCGACACAGATGGCTGCCCACGCCCACTGCCACTTCAACTTGCTAATTCTGTGGACTATGTCGGTTACTTTCGTTCTCTCGCGGATAGTCTCATTTCTAATCCTATCTTTTAGAGAAACCCCAAGCATAGCCCGTTCCATTGCACGTTGAGCGACCCTAAACTTGTGGACCAGTCCCTTCATCAGTGTCCACGTCTCGGTTGCGTATGTTAACACAGGCAGGACGCATTGTTCGAAGATTTTTGTCTTCAAGCATTGCGGAAGGATTACCTACATACCAAAAATACCGAAAGGAGTTTTTTTGTGTATCTGACTATTCCCATGTCTTACCTAGTTTATTCTAGATATAATAAACGTATTCGATTTTAATTACGAAATTACGAAACAATTACGAAATTTTATATCACACGAATAAAATTCTACGATGTGAAACTTTAATAAATAAATGTTTAAAATTACAGCTCATTTTGTGCGGAGCATTAGAATAGTAAACAAAAAGTCTTACAAAAAGTCTTTTTAAGCGTATCGTAAGATATGAATAAAGTTTATGAACTGTCACGGCTACTATGAATACATTTGATTCTACGGAACTTATTCCGATTGTCATTCTGACTAAACTAGCTGATGACTCATCTGTGACCATAGTCTTCTGTAACGTCGTCAACATATCGGGAGATTCAAAATGGCAATCGCGGTAAGTTCCATACAATCAAAAGTGTAAATCTTGTATGAGTGTAGTGTGGAGTTTGTTCTGGGAGAGCTTGATCTATTTAAATACCAGTATATACGAAATTACTAATGAATAAACAACGTCGAATAAAATATTCAAAACATATTTGCAAAAAATTCATATAATCACCTTACACTGATTATAGAAAATCAAATTGAACAGCCCAGATGAGATTAAATTATTATTTAAAATTGACATTAGAATTTACAATCTAAATTTAAATTAATATTAACCGTTCTCTTTTACAGCATATAAACAAGCGACAGTAATTGGGAATGTGTAGCACGTGTATATTATACAGCCACTTTAGAATTCGTAGTCTCCGAAGTGATTACGTTTTATGAGAGTCGAATTACACTTGGCCTTTCGAACGGTAAAATGAAACGATTATTTTTATCGCGTAATTTACGAAAGCGATTTATGAAGTGTTTTACGATGGGTTTCAAGCTACACAACACGGGGAATATTTGTAAAACCAAAAACGAAATTATATCAATCAACTTATTACGTTGGGTACAATTGAATGAGTTTCAAATATGGATATTTTACTATTATACCGAATGGAACCAATGTAAATTTCAAAATTTCGTGATATCCATCGTTGCGCACCATCCGACGACAAGTCTGCGAGTTTTCTTCGCTTACTCTCACAATAGTGTCTTTATTGTTTTATATATTCACCATCGCCTCACCCAAACGTTGTTCAAATATCACACAGTATTTACTACTATCTTAAAACCAGTACCCGTTAAAAGAGATATTCAAGATACAGATATCACTACTGCCTACATCGTTAGCTATTAGGTGTTTTGTGTTTTTATCGCGTCATTAAAAAATCGGAACTGTAAGCGATAATAATTAAATGACAATTTAGAGTATAAGAATTTTAAAAATTGTAAAAATAACATTGAGTAAAATGTTTAAATTACCTACAAGCATAAAACGCAAGTAGTTATTTTATGAAATATAAACATGTAAAATGTGTACAATAAATAAGATAAGAAAAAACAATTTGTCAAGTGGTTAAAAAATACTGAGATTGATATTTTATATTAAATGCATGCATTTAATGCATCATACTCAGGATGGAATTTATTTTTTTTATTTTCAGAAATATTATACAAGTGTAAACTCAATGGAAAATAAATGTTACGCTTACAGTTTTTTAATAAAATTTCTTCTTCTTTCTGTTTTTAGTAAAACCTTCTTATAAAAAGCACACTTTTGAAGAAGTTCCTATTCATTAAGATATTCTATAAAAAATGAAAAGCTTGTCTATTTCTCTAGTTTGTCTATTTCAATGAAAGGCTACGGTAGATTGTGACTGTACAGGAAAAAATGTTTACAATATAACTCGCAAATGTCGTATCTTTACTTCTAAATTAATTGAAACGAAATTTATTATGTACTCCATTTTTTTTTTTTCATAAATTGAAAACAAGTTATGTCCACTCATAGATTTAACCCGACAGCTAGTATAACGGTTAAGTATATTTATCGCTTTACTAATTAGAAAGTCATATTGCGACAGTTTTTAGACGTCTTCCTCCCATTTACAAGTATACCTTACCTACTAATACAAAAGAAAAATTTTGAAATCCAATAGTATCACCTAGAATACAATTTTAACAAAAATAATGAAATTATATTAGACGTTTATAACAAAATACTATCTTAACAAATTATTATATTTGACAAATATTCGTGTTTTAATTTTTTTTTTGTAGGTACCTACTTAAGAAAAATTGATTTCTTTGTGACTTTGTATTACTATAGATAAAAGTTTTAGAACAGTTTAATTTAAATAAAATCTTTAAATTAAAAATAATTCTTATTACTATAAAATAGAGGAACAAATAAGAGTCACTATGTATAATATGTGCAATATTAATCATAATAATCGCGTCTGCTCCTTAGCGGGGGCGGCTTTATTTAATTAATTAAGCGGTACTAAATATTGTAGGTGTTCTAACCGAGAGCGATGAAATGTTAACAATGTTATTGTTCTACTGGATTTAATCCAACAGTGGAGAACTGCTCAAATATTAATTTGAGTGTTTATGTGAAATCCGCAGACAAGGTCGTCGGGACGATGAATTAATTTGAAGGATTCGTCGCCTATTGTAGGCGTTTTTAAATTGAAAATATACATGTCAACTATATAAAAATAAAAGATGTGAGTAGAAAAATATCTTACTCCCGTATGTAGTTATAAAAATAAAATAAAATAGTGATCGTGTGTGTCGTAGATGTAGTGACCGTAGTGAGTAGGGAGTGAGAGTTAACACCAGCGATCGCCAGTTCGGTTTCCGCTCGGGGCAGATATTTGTATCTGTATACATTTGCTTATAATTCGGAGAGTGCGTTAAACTCCAACCTTCCTCGTTTAAGAGGACTTTGCCAGCTATGGAGTTTTTGCTGATGATTCAGTTCAGTATAAGGAATATTTAGATTGTACCATTACTATCATGACTTGTAGTTTTCTATTTTACTACTACACAATATGGCTTTATCATAGTATGTTTAATAGGTTCATTAGTTTTGGCTTATTGTTTATAATCCAAAATACGGATTTATTAAACACCAATGAGATTGATATCCAACCACCTATTTTATAGCTCGTGCCGGAACTTTTAGCAACAATACCCCAATTAACTTCGTCTTATACCATAGAGAGATCAGTTTGATGCAGTCAAGAAGTATTGTAATTAAATTAATTAAACAGATAGTAATTGTCAAAACTTCAGACAGCGAAACTGTTCCTACAGTATGATGAACTATGATGTAAGAAATAACAGATACTCTTAGTAAATTTCAAGCACATAATTACACATATTAACACACTAAGACATTTTTAAACTTTTTAATTACTTCCATAAAAGGATTGAAATTTTTGATATGATGATTTTATATACAGTTCTAAGCGACCGTGGCGCCGTCTATAGTTTCCGTGAGTTCTTTATAGAATTTGTCTATAAAAATTTCGATCTAACGGGTACATGTTCCATAGCTTAATTGGCTAAAGCACCGCACGGTCAGTCGGATATGCAGGTTCGATCCCTGTTGGAACGGTAGATTTTTGATATAATATTAAAATTGTTTAATGAATAATAACTATATTACGGTAAAAATGTATTGCACTAAACTGATTGTTTAAACGTATTACCAAAACACTGTGTAAAATCTCTGTTCAAGAAAAGGAAATCCTTTTATAAAACAATTTTGAAAAGCGCAAAATTATCAACATCCAAGCACATCGCTTTGTACAAGTCATATTTTGTAAGTAATGTGTACAACTGAACGAGCCATGAATGAGGTTTGATTCTGTTATATTTGATGTTGCATCGTGAATATGAAGCGTGAATTCAACTCGAACTATGAATTTTTCATTTTAAATAAACTGTATATCTAGTTTATTCATTTTAAAAAGAAATATTTCAGTTTTTCAAAAATAAATTTAAGAAGAATTTATTACAAAAAGAAATAAGGTCTGATCTAAATTTTTTTTCTGAACTTAATAAAACAGGACATGCGGTTTAATGTAGTAGTTTGAGAAGTTTCTGGATTGGATGTATGTGTGGATCCGTCCTCTGTCCTTCGGAAAGCTGGTTATGTTGTCAGTCGCGGTTGTTATCTAAGTAGTCCGACCGGTAGCGATCGTTACCCATGTTAGGGAAAGAATCCACCAACCTACAATGGGATTAGATAACTAGATTTTCCTCCACTTCTTCTTTGAAAGAAATAGGAAGAGGTCAGTGCTCAGCTATAAGATTTTTACAAATTATTTTCAGTTGAAAAATTTTCAATAACTATAGTGTGTAGGTAACATACATCGTCTGATCACAAACATCAGAAGTATGTATTCTTCCTTTCTGGATTTTTTAAATATGGATTTTAGTCGTGTTTTGAACAATAGTAGCATAACTTTCATATGCATAATATGAATAATGGCTACGCGTTCTAGAGTAAACAAATAAGTCAGTCAGTTTCTGCATCAAGCGTATTTCACATGCAAGGTGCGAGTCTCATTATCATTTCCCGCCGCGAGGCATAAGCTTGTCTCAATTATGACTAACTTCGTTGCTCACATGTTCTGCTTCATGCTTGTAGTTATCGCAGTCTTCAGATAGTTACAGTAGGTATTAGCATATTTTATCAAATGAAATAAATATCCTCAATAGATGTGTTTATTTTCAAACAAAGAAAATCGACTTCAATGTACATCGTTAAGCATACTACAATACATATTATTAAGGCTAACTCAAAAACTACTCATCAGAATTTAACTACATGGAACTACAAAATATACACCAGGTACGTTTTGTAGTTCCACTACTATTTGTAGTTACAAAATTAAATCATATCTTTACAATAAAAAAGAATCATCGAAATTGGTACAAATTATTAAATAATTTCATTACATTTACAACCAGTAAAAAGTTATAAGGTAACTAATATTGATAAAAAAGTCGAATTGGGAATTTTGATAATTCCGTTTTTGTTGGTAAGGAGACATCTTAAGTGTGGTACCATGATAAGGAAACCAGGATCTGATGATGGGATCCCAGAGAAATCGAGGGAAACCCTCGAAAATCCGCACAACTTTTTACTGAGTGTGATGATTTTTAATTCAATCGAAAGCCGATGTTTATCATGTGGTTACATTTCAATTTCATCGAGATCTGATTACAACTTTTGAAGTAATCTTTGATAATGCGTATTTACTTGATTATTTTTACGTCTACCTACGTTGTATTACTTGTCGATGTAATTGAAATCGGTTTTTTTTCGTTTGCCAACAAACCCAATTATATTAATTTAAACTTATATACACTATTATTTATATATTACGGGTATAACGAAGAATATATAAACGTGAGAATTAATTTATACTTTTTAACATTGTAACTATGTAAATATGGAATGTATACTAGAATTTATAACTAGGTGATTACTGCAAATGTTATATCAAACTTGAAAGAAAATAATAAAAAATTTCGTTGGCAGATATGTGCATTAATATTTAAATAATAATACCTGGTAAAAATAATTTATAAAAATCTTAAATCATAGATTAGAAAACTGTAAAGTTGGGATTTTAATAATGTTCAACAGTGGTTCAACTTCACCACATTTTGTAAATTATTCTGGTATCTTGTGCGTTGTTATATCATTATTACGCGTCTGTCTGCCTGTCAGTCTGAATACGGTAAGTATGGAACAAAAATATTTTTAGTCTAAAGTTCAGAAAAGAGTGGGAGAATGTGTAAAGTTAATCGAAGCATAAGCAACTGTAACTGTTTTTTTTTTTTTTTTTGAGTAAGCATCGTTGTTGTAATTTTCTAGGCTGGTGTTTTTCTTATATCCTCTTTAAAAGACGTAGAGATAGTTTAACAAAACTATATTTAGAATTAGCAAATCCTAAATATTATTTGTATCCAGTGGATTAAAAATCAGAAAGAAGTTATTTTGAAAAAAAAAATATTCCTTCTATAAAAAATTGTATTTGTTCGCAAACGAAAAAAAACCGGTTTCAATTACATCGACAAGTAATACAACGTAAGTAGACGAAAAATAGTCAAGGAAATCCGCGTTATTAAAGACAACTCAAAAAATAATCATTATATTTTGATCAAATTTAAAAGGAACTACAAGACAAGAATCAGCTTTCGATTAAAACAAGAATCATCAAAATCAGTATACTTAGTGAAAATTTATTCGTAATACAACGTAGGTCGACGAAAAAATAGTCAAGTTAATACACATTATTAGATATAACACAAAAAGTACTTGTTAGGTCTAAATTAAATTTAAGTAGGACCATATGACACGCACCACCTTTCGATTAAAAAAAAATCATCGAAAACAGTCCAACCTTTAAAAAGTTCATTCACAAAAAAATAAAAAAATAAAACTACACAAAAGTGCTCTTGAAAACAATTTGAATAAATTATAATTTTTTTTTGACTATTTTCGTTATGATGATTAAGTGTCACTTTTTTAATATTACAAATATTGAATTGTATTAATGTACATTTAAAGTTCCATTTTTTAAAATTATTTATGAATTTTGGTATTTTTAATCTATGTATTCCAAAGTGTTATCAATACACTTGTAAATGAGATTAGAGAATTATTAGATTTACATTGACATTATTATTACACATACACATATTGTATAATTTTAAATTTTATAAATGTATGTTGTAAGTATGTTTTTTAAAATAAATAAATAAACGAAATAACTTCAGATTAGGTTATTGTACCTGGGCACTGAGTGAAATCGCTTTGGGGAATCCCAATATAAAAATTAAAAACTGTAACCGATATAGATCATTTGGATTCTGATTATGAGTTGAGTCAAAGTATAAAAACCCATCATTCATTCAGTCATTTAAGTTTTAATGATTTATATTTATAGTAGTAGTTTATTTAAGTTGATTCAATATAATCGAACGAATACTAAGGAGATGTTATACATGCAGGGTTTGGCTATACATGTAAGTACCCTAAGTGGGAACTCTAGAGTGCACTAAATTTCCCAACCAGAGCCAGATAGGCCTTTGCGTAACATTCCCATATCGAGCCCAACATGAAAGACTAAGGAGCACATTCATATTTCTAGTTGGGTTATTACGAGAATATTAATGTCTTTCATCTATACTAATATTATAAAGCTGAAGAGTTTGTTTGTTTGTTTGATCGCACTAATCTTAGAAACTACTGGTCTGATTTGAAAAATTCTTTTGGTGTTAGATAGCTTATTTATCGAGGAAGGTTATAGGCTATATATAATCACGCTAAGCACAATAGGAGCGGAGCACCAATGCAGAATGTTTCAAAATCGGGGGTTCTTTTTCCTTTTGAGAGCTTCCGCTGCGTGCGCTGCGAAAACAGTTAAAGTTTCGCATAAATCATGTATCACGGAATGGTTCCCCTTTAAAAGTTCTAAAAAAAGTTCGTGATAGCATATCTATCTATCTTTAAAGGTTGGCTCACTATAACCTTTTTTATACTAACCAAATTTGTTCTAAAATATTGCATTATTTGCGAAGGTGTTTCTATCAACATGATATAATCTTTATCTACATAAATACATTATTCATCACAAGTATTTAATATTATAAAGCTGAAAAATTTGTTTGTTTGTTTGTTTTAACGTGCTAATCCCAGGAACTACTGGTTCGAATTGAAAAATTATTTTTGTGTTGGATAGTCTGTTTATTATATAATAAAGAGATGATAATAGCGTCATGTTATATAGCCTAAAAGCTAAAGGCTATATAACATCACGCTTCGACCATTAGGAGGAAAAAATCAGCGGAAAATGTTGCAAAAACCGGGAAAATTATTCATATTTGAAGGCTTTCGTTGCGTGCGCTGCGTGAACGGTTCAAGCTACCCAAAAATGTATGTGTAGTGCGTAAAAATGTGTATGTGTGTAAATGCGACAGTATATCTATCTTTTAAGATTGACTCATTATAACCTTTTTATGGTAATCAAATTTGGTCGAAATTAATGCATTAATGCCAATTATTTGCCAAAAAATTTTATCAACATATTATTAATCCTTACCCAAATAAATGTATTGTTGATTAAGAGTATTTAATTGTAAACAAAATTGTCCTGGACATCACTTAATTTCAATTAACATCTTAGAAGATAATACAATTTTAAAATCAATCCGCAACAAAATTAACACGTGCGAGTGATGCGCAAAACAAGACGCTGCGCTGGCCGGCGGGCCAGGGGGAGGCAGGAGATATAGTTACCTACACATCTAATGATAATGTAATGGATCAAGAATATGCAGTCTATTATCCACAGGAGTTTCTTAATTCTTTGAACCCGAGTGGCCGTTCCCCACATTCCCTCAAGTTAAAAATAGGTGTCCCAATAATTTTACTTACAAATCTTAAACCACTAAATTTATGTAACGGGATCCGACTTCAAGTCAAATTTCTGCGCAACAACGTGATCGTAGCAATAGTTTTGACTGGTACAGCAGTTGGTCAAACAGTGCTTATACCTCGCATCCCAATGATTCCAAATGATTTACCTTTTAATTTTAAAAGAATCCAATTTCCCGTTAAGTTATCTTTTGCCGTAACAATTAATAACCCACAGGGGCAAACATTTAACTATGTAGGAATCTATTTTCGTCAAGACTGCTTTTCACACGGACAACTATATATATGTCGCGTTGTCAAGATCGGGTTGCGGAGAAAATCAGTATGTTCTTCTGCCACAAGAAAATAAAACTAAAAATATCATTTACGCAGAAGTACTTTAAAATATATCATATAACAGATATATATTATAATAACATACATCATAATAATTGAAATTGACGCGGACGAAATCGCGGGCAACAGCTAGTATAAATATAACAATAGAGTAAGATTACACCGAAACTTTATTATAACATTATCTGATACGCTTGCAAGTGTATTAAAATATTAATTTTTATATAATTATCAATTTCAATGATAGCAATATTTATGACAGTTTTATTATCTTATGACAAATTGGAATACGCATATCACCTACCTTTACACTCATATTTTGTCTTCGTTCTAAAAATTTTTACGCAGTCCATGTTGATGCTGATTTCTCGCATCACTTAACTTCCATACACACGCAGCATTCCGTTCGAAGAAACACCCATTTTCTATTTGATGTCCTATTTTGCGACCGAGTTTTCTCTTGATACGTAATGTACGTGACTGTAGACCTGGTTCTTTTATTAAACTATAATCAGAAACAATTAACTTCAATTTACATACAATTCTTAGATGCCTATGCCTGTTGATCATAAAACTTGTAATGAACATTTTTTTTTTTTATTAATAATATTTACGTGGTATGAGCTACAAAAATTTTATAACTTGTAATATTTTTACTATACTCCTTTATTCAACTCCGCTCTGTGTTTTTTTTCTCTCCTTCATTATTCTAATAATTTAATGATAATTTCGTCATTAAGCGACGTCAGTTGTCAGCTGGCTATGGAATCTTTATCGTATCACAATCTAATGTTGTGATGTAAAATCAGTCTATATAAAGATAACTATTAATCTGTTTGCATTGTAACTTTAATAATAATTGAGATAATTTAATTTCGAGAATTAATTCAAATTGATTAAGACTATGTCTTCAGTTTCAGTATTGACTTATCAGACGATAAATTTCCTTAATTTTATTAAATTAAGGAAATTTATCTGCGTAGAAATATTATGATATTCAGATTCGGCTACTGAGCTAGGCCCACCTGATGATAAGCTGTTACCGTGGCCTATAGATGCCTGCAACACCAGAAGTATTACAAGCATGTTGTTAACTCCATCCTCAATCCCCCAAAAGCACTGGTTGCCTTAATCACCAAATGAACACAAAACTAAATAGTGTTATAAAGCAATATTATAAAAGGAGTATTGTTTTACTCTGATCTTCCTGAAGATTGAGGTACTTTCTCGGTGAGAGTTAAGTTGCAAATAAAAATAACATCGTTCATTACTAGGTAAATCGCAATTAATCACACCGATGAAAACCAGTTTATTAAGTTTTTTAGATGCCCGACGTTTTGGATACTGTACAGCAAACATGGTCACGGGAGACGATGAAAGCCGAAAAAGTTGTTTCATTATAATGACTGAAATTCGCGTACAAATTAGAAAACAATGTAATACTATGAATTCTAAAATACTTGATTTATAAAATCAAAGCATTTCGATATTGTAAATTTATTTATATATAATATAGCTATTCTGTTCAATCCAACTCTGAGCGGTATTAGTTTTAGTATCACTAGTAAATCGCATTGCAAATCAACCGCTAATGCTGAATAAGACAAACGCTTAAAATTTGAGCTGACAACTTTTGCAAGCAATGAGAAAATCAAATTAATTGACAGTCTCCACTACTGGAGCTAGAGATATGTCATAAAATAAGGATGAGTATACATCGTTGAACTCGTTTAGTTTCGCGACTGCATAAGTGCATGTAGATATGTACTTATAAATATTGACCTTCAATTTCCCTCATTCAGTACAAGAAAAACTTAGATAAAGCTCGTAATATAGCCATATTAATATGATAATCATGATTAAATCATTAATATTTATTTTCAAAGCTTTCCCTAGTCAGTATGGATGGTTAAAAGTATATTTTTTACATATTTTAGAAAACTTATAGTCGGCATCTTCTTTTGATCGTCCTTTTTTTAATTTGTAGATTAAATATTCTCTATATTAAATAGATGCGTTTAGCTACGGCTTTTTTGTACTTTTTGTTTTAATTTAATTTGGTATACCCATATACAAATTGTAGTAAAAGTCACTCAGTAAAATTAAACTAATTGTACCCCGCGGACTCGTCCGCGTTAATTTGATGAAAAGCCTTCCATGGTAAATGCACTATCCAACGGAAAAATAATGTTTCAAATGGAACAAACTCTTTAGCTTAATAATATTAGTATAGATATCAGAAGTCAGAATAACAAACATAATATTTATATAGCAAAAATTTATAATTGAGTTTGCAGTCAGTTCGAGTATGTGCCTACGTTGCCTTCATTGGAAACTCGAGTTGATGCGATTAAAACTTCATTGCATAGCGAAGTATTACCCCGCAGGTCTTCCGAGTTTAACTTCGCCTTTGGGACTTTAATCGTTTTCTAGTTTGCATTCGTTATTAATTCCTATTCATGTACATTATATTTCTTATATTCTTTTCTTACATAGAACAAATCTTTGGCTTTGATATTCCCTTTTATACTGAAATAATGGATTTCCAAAGTCATCATAATTTGTTTCTAAATATTTTTGAATTCACTTACATTAATTTAGTTAAAAAATTTGAGTCATCGATTCAAAATATGATAGGAGCTTAAGATATAAATTTAAATTACCCATGTTTGGGAAGAGGTAAAATAGCCCTAATCCCGTCACTTACAGTAAGTTCCAATAATAAGTCGTTGAACATTCCTCAACAGAGATCGGCATTTTAAAGTGTGCCTATACTTGTTGTTGTAGAATCAAAGTCCAAAAGGTATCAAAGATGCAACAGCTTAATGTCAATGCCGTCAGGAAAGTGTTCTCTGGTCTCAACTGAGAGATCGTCTCTATAAAGACGAGCCATTTGCAAAGTACATCACGCATATTTACCTATAATTGTGTTATACATGTCTGATAACGAAATTGACGATACGTCCATAGCGTACGTTTATGTAGTACTACTATGGCCGCGACTTCGTCCGCGTGGTATTTAACAAAATAATTATTGTTCAGTTCGCAGAGTTATAAAAAAAAAACTAAAATAAAAGCAGCCTAAGTTACTCCTTATTACATCAGATACCTGACAGTAAAAGTCCCGTCAAAATCGGTCCAGCTGTTTCAGAGATTAGCCGGAACAAACAGACAGACGAACAGACAGACAGACAAAAATTATAAAAAATATATTTAATATTTACAATATACACACACGGTCATCAGTTCCTAAAGTAAGCAACTTAATGCTAGTGTTATAGGTAACAGCTAACTGGTAAAGGTTTTTTGATAAACTTACGTATAAATAATAAATATATAAATAAATATATATTACACCCAGACTTGGAACATAACAGAAATGTTATTTTGGTATATGTATCGTGTATACATCCATATGAATTTAATTAAAAGCGGTTATTTTTATATTACAAACACTCCAATTTACACACAATCACAAACACTCCAATTTTATTTTTTTATATAGATATATAGATCTAATATCTATTGCTCTAAAAAACCCTTTTCATTTTTCAACTATTTATTAGTTTTCCTTTTATATGTTTCATGCACATTCATATTTCTGATAGTTCTATAATAATCAGATTCAAACCAAATTATTATACCATATGACTTAATGAATATTCATTGCAAGGAATTGTTTGAAATTTGTTATTAAAATTAATTACACGCATATGTGCAATTAAAACGCATTTCAAATTTATCTTCATTTGACCTTTCTCTAACAACCGTTCCGAGTAGTGCGTTTATGCGCCTACATACCGTGGATTGCAGGTTCGATTTCCGCTTGGAAATATCTATATATTTGTATTAGTACAAATATTTGTTTCCGGTATGCATGTCTGTTTTTGGAGGTTCCCCTCCGTTCCTCGGAGAGCACGTTAAGCAGACGATCCCGGTTGTTATCACAAATAGGTATATCAGGTGATAACGATCGTTACTCATAGATATAAGGGAATTATATGCGCCAAGCACGCAGTGGAGTAGCGTAGTGGATTAAGCTCCAATTCCTTTGCTACATGCAGAAAGGGGCCTATGTCCAGCAGTGCCATGTTTTACAGACTGAATCATGACAATTCGCTAAAAAAAGGATTATTCACGGTGAAGAAATTATGTTCTACACATAAAAACTAACGAAATATAGAAAACTACTTACTTTATCAACAAAAAAAAAATAATGCATTATAACAAAAGTTATTGTTATAAATACTTTTAGAAGAAAAAAGAAAAAGAAAAAAAAATTCAAAATATTAATTTTAAAAAGAAATTCATTTAAATTTTTTTCCACAATATATTTTTATTTTGATTACATAAAAAGTATTTCACAAAAAGCACACGCCCATCAAAACAAGATTTGATATCGAAAGAGCTCTAAGTTGGATATTCACACAATAATGGTGTAGAAATAATTTCTTAATAATTGCCGGCGTAGTTTGAAAAGTTTGTTGTAGTCGAGACTTCAAAGAAATTAATGAGTGTACGAACTCACGACGTGCGGCGGTCGACTCGATCAGTTTGACGCAAACGGTAACAAAGTTTCGAGAAGCTTTAATTCCTACTAATCGTAGGCGACCCGAAAACTACTTACGTTTTTATTTAAACTACTTGTTTTTTATTTAAAGTACACTACAAAACGTAAGATTTTCTAGTATCATTGTATATTTTATTTCTTTATTTCGATAAGGTATCTACGTACCTATTACGTATAATAGCTTTGTATGCATTAATGTCTTGCAAAAGCACATCAGATTTCATAACACTGAAACTAGCCTCGAGTGCTTGTCGGTGATTAAGGTAATGCTATTGCTATTATGGGAATACTGACACACTCGGATAATTAGTTATCGATTTTCGGCCCGTAAATTTCCTATTAGCTTTATCGATTAGTTATTATAAAAAATGGATGTTGATTTAATTTTTCTTTGTCGTCTAATCTGAAGAACTACTGTATCGATTTTGAAATTCTTTTACCAGCAGAAGTAAAGTATTTCTAACTGTAATAGACTATTTTTCATTTCCATAATAATAAATTTCGGTCAAAGACCTTTACATTTCTATACCAAATCTAAGATAATTGTATTTGCTAGCAAATACAATTATCTTAGATTAATAATAAATTTCAGTCAAGGACCTTTACATTTCTACACCAAATCTAAGATAATTGTGTTTGCTAGCAAACGAAAAAAACCGTCTTCAATAATATCGACAAGTAATACAACGTAAGTAGACGAAAAACTAGTCAAGTAAATACGCATTATCAAAGATTACTCCAAAAGTTGTGATCACATCTCGATGAAATTTAAATGTGACCACGTGATAAACATCGGCTTTCGATTAAATTAAAAATCATTAAAACCGGTACACCCAGTAAAAAGGTATGCAGATTTTCGAGAGTTTCCCTCGATTTCTCTGGGATCCCATCATCAGATCCTGGTTTCCTTATCATGATTCTAAAACATGAATGTTGATTTAATTTTTCTTTGTCGTCACATCTGAGGAACTACTGTATCGATTTTGAAAATTCTTTTACCAGTAGAAGTAAATTATTCCTAACTGTAATAGGCTATTTTGCATTTCCGTAATAATAAATTTCGGTCAAAGACATTTACATTTTTACGACAAATCTAATATAATTGTGTTTACTAGCAAACACAATTATCTTAGATTAATAATAAATTTTGGCCAAAGACCTTTATATTTCTACACTAAATCTAAGATAATTGTGTTTGCTAGCAACCGAAAACAAACCGTCTTCAATTACATTGACAAGTAATACAACGTAGGTAGACGAAAAAACAGTCAAGTAAATACGCATTACCAAAGATTACTCTAAAAGTTGTAATCAGATCTTGATGAAATTTAAATGTGACCACATGATAAATATCGGCTTTCGATTGAATTAAAAATTATCAAAATCGGTACACCCAGTAAAAAGCTATGCGGGTTTTCGAGGGTTTCCCTCGATTTCGTTGCGATCCCATCATCCGGTCCTGGTTTTCTTATCATAATACCACATTTAGGATATCTACTTTCCATTAAAAAAAGAATTATCAAAATCACACCGTAGCACACCATAGTATTTAGTCGTACACCTGGTAGTTAAGCTAAAATATTATTATATTGTAGCTTAACTACCAGGTGTTATATGTCAAAAATTTATTGAAATTGAAAAATGCTTTATGGGGGTGTGGCGTATCCACATATATTATATACTTTATTGCACTAAAAAATAATGTACAGAAAATTACTCGTAAAGTTGATGGCACTACACTAGCATATATAGACTTTTAATATGGAAATAATAATGAAACCTCATTTCATGTTTTTATTTTGTTTGTAAAAATATTTTTGTTAGATTTTGTATTTTGAATTCTTCTTTATAATTTACGTTTACAATTTATTAATTCTATTTTATATTTTATCACATGCACGTTGTTTTTTATGTAATTATTATTATTCTTTAATAAAGAGTCGGTGGAGATAGCGAAGATCTTATCGTTACTTCAACCGTTAAATAGCTCATTCGCTAAAGAGGTTTATTATTAAATGATGGCAAAATAAACATGATCTATTATCCAAAACTAACAATGACGTATTGACGAAGATTTAACATTGAACAAAAGTTACATTATCGTCAGTGCTACTGTACGAAGATAAACTTTGCCTGACACAGTAATATGTTATTTGGTTGCATAGTTTAGAAGATACAGGAAGATGAACAATAACGGGGGTTACACCGCCGTTATAAACTATATTTGTTCATAAACTCAGAATCTATTCAACTGACTTTAGACATTTTCAACATTATTCTGAGATACTATAAACTAAACTTTATTTCTGTAACTAATACGCTTTCATCGAAAAAACTAAAATTACCGTGGTAATGAATAACAAAAAAGGAAAAATAATATTAGATAGCATTTAGATATACCTATTTCTCATACACAAAACGCTGATCTATATAGAAGGGAATAACTTTGTCATCAAGGAAAGAATTCATTTGTACTATTCCATTACAAGTAATATAAGTGACGCTTAGTGAAATAGTCACGAGTCAGCTAGTTAAAAATACTAGTGGGTCGCCCAGTGGTCGAAATTCGACCATAATTAATTCAAATTGTGAGTTCGAACATTATTAAGGTTCAGTTGTCAAAGACATGTATAACAATAAACAAAAGAGTATATATGCGAATGTGTGTAAAATACATGGTAGTTGTGTAATTTTTTTTTTGTATTGATTTAATGTGTTTTTTATGTATAATTAAAAATATATATTAGCATTCTGCACACCTTCTCTATATAAACTATGAGTGTGCGAAATTTAATACTCCTCCGTTCGCGCAATTTTTGTAAAAAGGGTAAAAAGTTTTTGCTTCACGTATTAATATATGGATAACATCTAGAGAAACGTATTTGTAGACATATCAGTAGTTCCATTCGAATGAAATTTTGATAGAATTTCTCACATAGACAGTAATTTTTAAAATCTTTTTTGGAGTAAACACGTATTTCAGTGTTAAATTGAATAAGTAAGCACACTTCGACGACTTTCTCATCTGAAAGTAAAGCAAAACTTAGACTTGGAGCTCAAACTGCTTACGAAGATGCATTTTCGCGAACTCGACACTAGTTGTGTATGAAGAAATACTAATTTCGACTAACTTACTAAAATGGAAGGTATTACGGAGTCGACTTATTTCGACTCTCACGATAGAGACAATAACATTTGTTGACAATATTTTTTTATTTTATTGCTTATAATTACATATAAATCATATAATATTTAAAAGTAGAATCTTACGCATTTGACAGTAAGAAAAATTTATACAACAATTTAACGGACCCGGCGAACGTTATCCCGCCCGGAACACAGCTACCGAATTTGATTGCTGATATACCGATAGTAGGTATAATAGCATAACCTACCGGCTCCAACTGTATTTTCAAACTATCCATGAACTCATAATAAATATACGTAAAAAAGTTTAGCTAAGTCGATCCAGCCGTTTAGGAGCTCAGTGACAAACACACACACAGAAGAAATATATAAAGATGTTAGTTTATGAATAATGTTTAAAAGATTAAATAGTCGTTAAATTTTTTTGAGTTATTATTTTCTGCTCAAATTTTTTTCATTTTTCATTCTGTAAGGACCTTCTGGTAAGAATATTAAAAAAAATGACTTAAATCGGTAAATTCGTTATTCGTTCGGCATAACTGAGGTAGGGCACAGCAGGAATTTCCTGCTCAAAATATGGAGCAGCCCGACTGGGGTAGTACCTCGACCTTACAGAAGATCACAGCAAAATAATACTGTTTTCAAGCAGTATTGTGTTCCTGTTGGTGAGTAAGGTGACCAGAGCTCCTGGGGGGATTGGGGATTGGGTCGGTAACGCGCTTGCGATGCTTCTGGTGTTGCAGGCGTCTATAAGCTACTGTAATCGCTTACCATCAGGTGAGCCGTACGCTTGTTTGCCGACCTAGTGACATAAAAAAATAAAAAAAAAATAAAAAATATGTAACATTTTATACTCCTAAATTCAATTAACTGAAACAAAATAAAAACTCTGATTCCAACTCGAAATCACAGTCATTAACTCGTTTCATTTCCTGAATGATTTGAGTGATCAAAAATATAAATCTATACTAATAAATTATATCATTCGTAAGACTACTCTAAACCTGAAAAGTTCGTTTATCTGTTCAAACGCGCTAATATCAGGAACTACTAGTTTGAATTCCATAATTACTTTTGCATTGGGTAACCCATTCACCAAGGAGATATTTTTTTCCTCAAATTCACGCGTATGAACGCGGGGCACAGCTAGTATTATATATTTTTTTATTTTGTCTTTTATATTGTATACCAATTACATTATTTTATTTTCAAAATAAGTGTTTTATGACGAAATCGCAGGTGAACGCTAGTATATTATAAAATGTTGTAACATGATATGAGATTATTGTACAAATATTTCTGTGCTTCCTATGACAAAAGTGTCACAAGTCAAAATTCATCATTTTACAAAGAAAAAACAAGACTGAAATAATTCTTTTTTGTGAACTAAGTGGGCTTTATTCAACTGGAGTCTATTTTTATAGAACTTACTTTAATTTTTTGTAGTTGAATTGTGTTATCCCTTCGCCGCTTCTTACGACACCCACGGGAAGAGAGGGGGTGGCTATATTCTTTACGGCCGTAGCCACACGGCTTGAATTAGTACAAACGCACTTAAATTAGTATAAATCTATAATTGGTCTTTATCTAAATTCTAGAATAATGATCCTTTTTTTGTTGGCCCAGGGGAAATCCCTTATAGATACACCACGGCCCGGGGAAGCCGAGGTTATGTTGGACTCGCACCGACCAAACTAATGAGGTTTTCCTTCGACACGCCTAGGCGGAATCACGGGGACGCTATTGCACGTCCGCGGTCCCGCTAGCTTTTGCTCTTGTAAATCCGTCGCGATTAGCAATACTACAGATTCTGCCGCGCCCTCAACGGCGCAACCGCCCCGCGATGTTCCAGTGCCCTAAGTGTTGATACCCACCTGGGTACACTATCTCCGGTAGAAGGCCTGATAAGTGGCAACATCAATGCATCCAGCCATGCCTAAACGGTCATCACAAACAGCAGCAGCTAAAGAATAGTCATTGACCGTGCCCGGGGTAGCCATTGCCAGCAAAAGTTGACAAAGATCGGAGTGGTCATAACCCTATACTGCGGCAGACAACGGTCTCAGCGTCCCCAAATCCGTACCTTCTAGGCAGCGCACGCTCAATGACACCAAACCCCCGTGTGTGTATGTTTTAAATATTTATTTTTTATTAATTATTGATATTTACGATTTTTAATGCAGCTATATCACTTTGTACAAAAATTATTTCCATATTATTATTTGCTTATTTATATATAGCAGATAGAAGAACTTTTTTCTGATAATTCCCATGACCAGAGCACAAAAAGGGTATTACTCGACTTACATCACTTGTCACGGAAGGCACAGAATAATATTAATAGCAATTTCAGTAATTATAGTGTATTTAACCACACGTGAAAGCAAATAATTATAAAATGTGTCAGTATGCGTCGAATATAATAAATAAAATAAACTTAATTATTTACTAAGATTGATTTTAATGATGGTATGCCATTTAAACCTTAATTAAACATGAGTATAAATATCAAATCTGAACCAAATATTACCATGACAAATGCATAATTACGACAACATATATATCTATAGCATATAAATGTTCATAATTCGACGATACTTACTGTTGGGGATCTCGACTAAAGGTTATATGAATAAGAAAAAATATTAAAAATTATTCGCCTTATAAAGGCAGAATACAATTGAACAGAAATTAAAATAATTTCAATTAAATTATAATAATGTTTCACTATTTATGGCGACCATTGTTTTGTTTATGGCAAGTGCAATTTAAATTGTTCGAAACCAGAGAAATACCTAGGTAGGTCTCTTAAATCCTTTCATAGCTAATGTTCCATATTCATAACCGAGTTTCAACCCAAACTTTTACTTTATAGATATAATTAGGTTATATTATAGACATTTTTAGTTACTTTCAGAGATTTTCTTACAAGTTAGTGGTTAAATAAATAAGTTCCCTTTCAATTTTATATGCAGAGATATAAATAAGTATAACAAAGCTTGCACACGTCACGTTAAGTATTTACAAAATACAAATTTTCTACAAATATAAAGTTAGAACTATTTTCAATCACAATAAAATACAAACCGTAATATTAGTACTTCGTATTATATTTCGTAATAAACTTGTATGTGTTGATAATAAATAATTAGTTTTAATGAGGACCGCGTGAACGTTTTGGACCTTTATGAGTTTCATTATTCAAATAAATAAATTTAATTTCATGAGCTCATAATATTATCTTAATGCATAAAAAGACATATTACGTCCAAAATATTTAATAATATTTCTCTTTGAAAATTTCAGTCTGTCGGTCAGTCAATTTAGCCTATTTTTGCCTTTTTTTTGTTAAAGTTATTTTAATATAATTATATCTTACATTATCTAAACGAACAACACATTATCCTAATAATAATATATTTATATCGCACATAATCGTACATTATTTACATGCGTAAACGTTTTCTTAAGAATACATATTTTAATATTATATCATATCAGCACCTACTGCCAAGCAAAGCAGCCTATTCGCATTTTACTTTGACATCGCGAGAACACTCTCAACGACGGCGGTGTCTCTATTATGAATCGCCATCTTGAGATTATGCTCGATAATGTCTTTTTCTGTAGCCTCCGTCACCCTCTCGACGAAACGACAGATCACGTCATCCCTGTCGTCGGTGTAGTAGACACAGGCCTTGGTGGGTCTAGTCACCGCGACTACCACGTGCGAAACGCTGTCGTGTATTCGCAGCTCCGATGAGGACCACCTTCTTGGTCCCTAATAATCTGGCTGCCATCACTATGGCCCCGAAACGGTTCATTAGGGCTTCATCCACCGTAAGACGGCTGATTTTTGCGCCCCCTCGAAAGTCATTGACTAGTACAGAGGCCATAATGCGTACCGTGGATTTGGCTTTAACGCCATAGCGGTGCGCCAGCTTCTCGTTAAGAACTTTGGCAGCCTCGACTGTGGTCGTGATGATGACTTCCTCGTCCTCATCGAATTCCCCGACTATGCGAGTTGTCTTGCCACATCCCCAAAGCCCATTTATCCATTCCAGTGATGGTAGCCCCCAGACTACGGGAGAGCCATCGGTGTCACGGTCCTCCGTGATGGTTTGAGCCATCCAGAGTATCCGATCATCCAACATCACTCTCGTACATCTCTGGCCACTACCATCACCGGATCCCCTGGTGGTTTATTGAAGATCTGAGGCTCTTCTTCTCCTCAGACTCGACCGCGCTTACGAAGCCTGCTGTGATGTTATATGCAGCCATATACCTCCCCGACATGTTTCCTTTGAGTACCTGTCGGGTGTCGTTCTTGTAAACGGCTGCTTTGGCTTCTTCCTATTACAGTCCACTGCTGGACATAAGCCTCCCCAAGTTCACGCCAGACATAATACTAATATATAGGTAATCTTACGTAGATCGTCGGTCCAGCGGGTTGGAAGACGTCCCACACTGCATTTGCCAAGATCCGATTTCCACTCCAGGACCCGCCTCCTCCAACGGCCATTGGTCCTGCGAGACAGGTGACCAGCCCACTGCCACTTTAACTTGCTTATTCTGTGGTATATCGATTACTTTCGTTTTCTTGCGGATAGTCTCAATTCTAATTCTATCTTGGAGAGAAACCCCAAGCACAGCACGTTGAGCGACTTTGAACTTGTAGACCAGTCTCTTCATCAGTGTCTACATCTCGGCTCTATATGTTAACACAGGCAGAACGCATTCCCACGGGAGTTGCTGGACTTCCTACTGGGCGCGTTCCCAGATGCTGAATAGAACAACGCGACTTGCTTGCGAGTGGTAAGGGTCTTCGAACCCCCACGGACCAAAACCAGTAACAAGGGGGAGGGTAGTTTGTTTGGTAGTTGACAAGCTAACTTCAGGGTGTCGGCTTTTGTGAAGGTGTGCGCGCGCATCGTAACTATTTACCCTCATTATTTTTCCCCAACGCGCCAAAAGAAGTATAACTTCAAAAAAAAAGGCAGGACGAATTGCTCGAAGACTTTTGTCTTTTTTCGAAGCCTGCCAAACGCCGCCCAGCCTAACCGAATTCTCCTATCGGCCTCTTTGTCGAAGTTGTGGCGGTCTAGTTGGATGGTATGGCCTAGGTAAACATAATCCTAAACAAGTTCGAGAAGGGACAGATTTAAGTAAAATAAATAATATAATAGTAATTTAGGGTGATATGGCCGTATTTCTGTAGAATTTAGTATAGTATATACGAAATAATACATTTTCTAATTAAACTTTTATTAATAAATGTGCAGCGAGATGGCAATCTCTAAATGTACGCGACGTATGTAGAAGCGGTTGTATTTTTATTTTAAAGTTGCAAGAAGGATAAACTTTCAGTTTTCATTTTCTGTGGAATTAAAAAACTTCTAGTAAAGACTTCCAAGCTTTTATATATGAATTGTTACCTTCTAAAACTTTTCAAGAGTTATTTAATATTTTGTTGCAGACTTGTTTTTTTATTATTGTGGGTACTCGTAGTTATCATGAAATATAAAACTATTGTATGCACAAAGAAATATTCCTTTCGACTATGTTAGAGAATTTGTTTGTTTCAAACACGACCTTTACAAATTTTGTACATTTTAAGCGGATTTTATTTAAAATACTTTTTAACAAAAAATTAAACCGCCGAAAAAACTGAAAAGCAAAAAATAATAAACCTTTTTTATTTAACCTTAATAACTAACTTCTTAAAGTAATAAAACAATATCTAAGTGTATATTTTTGTATTCGAAAATTGATTGATTGAAAAAATAATGTGTTGATAAAGGTTCCAATATTTTTTTTCTCATATATCTCCCATGTGCAGACAGCGATCTGTTACATTTTTATTATATGTATTGATTAACACAATTTTATTACTTGCTGTCAGCGCAGAGCTAATTCACATTACAAAACCAATTATATTTTTGGAGTTTATTCAAATCTAAAGAAAGTGTATTTTAAAATAGGTTACTGAATGCTTTATAAAAATAATAGCTAATAAACTGGCATATTGTCGGGAACGCGTCAGTGGCGAACCACAACATAATACGATAATACAAGCTTTATTTCGTCTGCTACTGACGATCACCAACCGCACATTGCATTGTTAAAACAGCAATCATTTGTAATGGCAATTTTTTAATGTTCATTTTATCAATAAACCTTAAAGACTAGTTAGTTTAGTGAGTAAAAAACAGAAGAATAAAAAACTAATTACGAGTATACTGAACAAATTTTCTGTGTCAGCATATGTTAACGACCCTACTGATTTAAAGGTGGGCTTGACATTATTTTTTTTTAAATAGCATTATATATTATAAGGAATAATCCTTATAAGTCGAAAGTTTTTAAGGTTCTCACAGAACTTAGGTTCAAAAAGAGTTTTGTCACCACCAAGACTCCTTCTGATTAAACGTTTGCATAATTTGTTTGGAGCACAATAGTAGCTTAAGACGAACTATAAATATGTATACCATATTTTGTTCTTCTGTCAATTAAATTTTTTGTATGACTGACACACATAATATAATGAACAAATATTTTATTATATATGTATGTCGACGCAAAACACTTAACATCTTATATTTTAGATTTTAAGTTTGAATACTTAACGTCTATTTAATAATGATAATTAATTTTGACCAATTTTATTGCCAATGAAATAGGTAAGCTTGATTTTTAAACCTAAATCGAAAAAATGAGTTTGTCAACATTTGTTATTACTTCCTTAGAAGTTACGAACATTCAAAAAGTTAACTTTAAATTACTAAGTTAGGATGAAAATTAATTATAAATCAAATCCTTAATTTACAAAACATATACACAATTTAATCATTAAACAATACTTTCAATAGTTGTTTTTGAATGTTCGATGGAGATTGTTTTGAACGATGAGTGATTAAAACCACATGTAATTTTATGAAATGATTTACGTTTATAGGTGTTGAAATAATCTTTTAAAATTATTTCACAAATTACTGTAACGAAAGAAGCAACATGGTAGGATGCCACCATATTGTTGACTCACTTTTCACGCGGCGTCTGCTGAGAATGGTAGTTTGGTGAGTGCTATTTTGAAATATTTTAACTTTTATCTAGAAAATAAGAGTCGACTTTTAAGGCTAGTTTACGCTTTTGATTAGAACGAGTGCAGGTGTTTAGCAATTGCGAGTGCGAGTGAGAGTCCTTAGTGCTAGTTGTGTCCTACGCTCAGTAAAATTTAATTATTGGCCGTCAACAGCAAGTATGGACTGGATTATTATAATATATATAGGGTCTTTACAATTATAAAGATAATCGTGTTATAGATACTTCTGTACAAATTTATAGGTCCCATCTTCAGTCCACTTCGACATTTTTCCTTTTTTTTTATAGTATTCAAAAATCCAAATAATGTTACAAAAATGCTAAAAAACACAGAGAGATAATAATGCCTCAATAAATACTATTAATTTCTTACGAAAAATTACTAATATTTAAATTACTCAATTTTTAAATTCACACGCTTCACATTTTTTATCATTCGTAACACTATTCCATTTTTGTTCAACGAGCACGTTTTGATGGTTTCTATAGTATTTTATATGTCATCCACATAACACATCTAAAAACAGTGCATGAACGCATGAAACAAATAAATGCTTCAGCCCATCATATCCCATTGCTAGGCATAAGCCTTTTACCCCATGTAGGAGAATGATCAAAGCTCAACCCACCACGCTACTCCAATGTGTGGCAGATAATATATTCCCAACTATGAGTAACGATCGCTATCAAGTGTACACGATAACAACCGGGATCGACGGCTTAATGTGCTCTCCGTGGCACGGTGGGGAGACCCACAAGGGCTTCTCAAACACCCAGACCACGGACAACATGTATATGGCCAAAACAAATTGACATATTTTATTTACTACATATACCTATCGCGATAAACAAATTTACTGACACAAATAAAGTCAATCAATTTGTAACAATGTATCAACAAATGTTTATCATGTGCGGGGATCAAACCCGCAACCGCCAACGCAACAGCCACAAACCAGTGCTGTGACCGTTGCGCCAACGCGTCGTCGTCGTAGCAAATAAATATGACCAAAAAATTATTAACAACATAATTACTTACATGTTTATCATAATATGACCCCCAACAAAAACGGACTAACCCAATAAAACTATCAAAATTACGTCAAATGAATGGTTAAATTTAATTTAATAAATGGTTACGGTAGTGGCTACGGTAGTAAAGAATAGAGCCACCCCCTCTCTTCCCGTGGATGTCGTATGAGGCGACTAAGGGATAACACAGTTTTACTACCACCTTGAAACTTAAAAAGTCAACCGATAGCGGGATAACCATCTAACTGCTGGCTTTGAAATATACAGACCTAAGATGGGCAGCAGCGTCTTCGGTGCGACAAAGCCAATCCTGCAGTCACCAACTCGCCTGCCCAGCCCAGGTGACTATGGGCAAAACACTTGAGTTCACGCCATTTTCGGCGTGAACTTGTGGAGGCCTATGACCAGCAGTGGACTGTGATAGGTTGAAATGATGATGATGATGATGATGAATATGAAGCCCGGGTATATAATTTATTAATACAAATTCAAGAATTATGAAATATTATTTACACAAATTCAAGATATTTTTTTAAAAAGTGTACGTAATTCAATGATATTTAATTATAACACATTTTGTTTGATAATTTTTTCCATTTTGTAGGTGGAGATGGTGCCACAAGTCTTCTCTTAATGTTAACCTAACACTACTCAAAGAATTCTAAAGTGACCAAAACCGTTGCAGGGTCAGGAAAATATCATGAATACATTAGCTCTTCCCAACTAAGCTCTATCAATTTTTGATATATAGCCAAAGATGTGTGTGGGGTCTGGCGTTATCATGATAAAATAACACTCCTTTTCTGTTAATTAGTTCCAACCGTTTTTTCTCAATTTATTGCTTGAGTCTCACTAGTTGTTGAAAGTAAATATATGAGAATCAATGGTTTTAGTCCTGGCAGTAAAATCTCATAACGAACAATCCCCTTTCGTATTCCTACCATACACATTTTATCAGCACTTTTTTCATCACCAGTGATGAATCTTTCAAAATTGGTTGTTTCATTACTTTTTAACAGAGAATGTTAAATGAGTACATTAGCTTCAGTAAACTTGTTTTACACTCAAGTATCGAACTTTATTATATAGCTAGCCATTTTTAAATGTATCAAAACTGTTTTGGAGTCAACCCTCAGGTCTTTAACTAATAAACTGAACAATTTTGTATCTACACGCTTTAATATCCCACTGGAGGACATAGGCCTCTTTCCCCGTGCAGAAGAAGGATCAGAGCTAAATACACCACGTTGCTTTAATGCGGGATGGCGGATATATTCCCTACTAAGATTAACGATCGCTATCATGATCGCACATGATAACAATCCGGGACTGGCGGCTTAACGTGCTCTCTGAGGTATAGTGGGAAAACCTACAAGGACTGCACGAACACCCAGACCACGGCAAACACCTGTATAGTCAATACAAATGCTTGCCATGTGCGGGGATCGAACCCGCAACCGCCAGTGCAACAGCCACAAACCAATGCTGTAACCATCGCGTCGTGATAAGCTAGTAGTTGTGTCGATAACTTAATCCATTATTATTATTATTAAATTAGGTAATTTTATGCCAAATTGATAAGATTTGATAGCATAATATGTATAAAAGCAAACTGTCGAATGCTTAAATAATGCAGTCGTAATAAAACAATTCACAAACATGTTTATCACGATATTATTGTTTTTTGCTGTTTGTTTAGTGTTTTTGTACGATTACAAGCGTAAGCGTAGCGATCGATGGAAGAAGTTATCTGAGTTCCCCGGCGATACACCTTTACCATTATTTGGAAATGGGTTGCAACTTGGATTCGATGCCGACGGTATTTTCCAAATTTCTTTATACATTTTTGTGTGAATCGTAAGTCACAATTGATAAGACTCTGAAACATAACTCAATATAGTTTTTGTTTATTGATAGTTCAAAATAGTCACATGTATCGTATTTACCGGAATTTACTATGGATGTAAATGTCAGCTGCGTTGTACAGGATATATCTATCTTCTCTAAAATTCTTTTAAGATTCACCCTTTTGTTTATTTTATTATTTAACAAAAAAAAAATTTAATGCCGAAATAACGCGAATTTAACGAAAAAGTTCAGTTCAGTTCGCAGAGCTATAAAATAAATAAATTTAAAATAAGTTACTCCTTATTACATCAGCTGTCTGCCAGTTAAAGTCTCTTGAAAATTAGTCCAGCCGTTTCAAGAGATTAGCCAGAGAAAACAGACAGACAGATAGACAAAAATTGTAAAAAATGTTATTTTAGTATATACCGAGTATGTCCATATGCACTTAGTAAAAAGCAGTTATTTTAATATTTCAAACAGACACACCAATTTTATTTATTTGTATAGATGTATAGATTAATGTCATTTAAGTGTCAAAATAACTTAATGAACTATGGCGTATCTGGAAATTGTGCGGTTAAATTATTGCTTTTAAATGCTATTCCAAAACTACTGTTGTAAGTTTTGTAAAGTTTATTACTTACTGATATTTTATGTCATGAACGCCATTATTAATTAGTGCTTAAAACAAAGTAACTAAATAAAAATATCAAACATTATTTTTACACCATAATTAATTATCACTATAGTGAAGAATAACTTTAACTGAGGTAGGGCTTTCGCAAAGCATTTGATACGGTCATATGGACACGCCTCTGGACAATACTTGCAGAAATGGGTGTACCGCATCATTTAATAGTTCTGTTGAGCTGTATGAATATGATACTGCAGCGGTAAAAGTGGATGATACCCTTTCAAGTAATTTTAAGACTGAGGCCGGTGTACGACAAGGATGCATCTTATCGCCATTACTCTTTAACACCTACACAGAGTACATTATGCGTATTGTCCTGGAAGATTGGAACAAAGGAATATCGGTTGGGGGACGTGATAAATAACCTTAGATAGACGTGATAAATAACCTTAGATACGCTGACGACACTGCCCTTCTCGCACAGACTAGAGAAGACATTGAAAATCTTTTGACCCGTCTAGAAAATATCAGCCTCCAATTCGGACTTGCTATCAACCGAGACAAGACGAAGATGATGATAGTGGACCGGGCTGAACAAAGTGGAAGCAATGTACACAAAATAGCTAATTGCGAAGTGGTACAAAACTATATTTACCTCGGCTCCACTATATCAAGTACTGGAGGATGTGGCGACGAAATAAGGCGAAGGTGCGCCATGACCAGGTCTGCTGTGGAACGACTGGGAAAGATTTGGAGAGACAGAAGGATCACCAAGAAGACTAAAGTCAGGTTGATGAAATGCCTTGTGTTTCCAATCTTTCTCTATGGAGCCGAAACTTGGTCTCTGAAACTGCAGGATCGCCGTAAAATCGATGCATTAGAGATGTGGTGCTGGAGGCGCCTCCTAAAGATCCCGTGGACGGCGTTTCGCACCAACGTATCCATCCTCAGAGAACTTCGTATCAAAGACAGACTATCATCAACTGTACAACTACGAATACTGAAGTTCTTTGGGCACATCTCTAGAAATGAAAACTCGATGGAGAAACTAGTGGTGCAGGGCCAGGTGGAAGGCAAGAGAGCACGCGGTCGGACGCCAACCCGCTGGACAGACGTCATCACAAGAGCTACTGAGTCCACCATGGTCCAGTGTACTCGCGACGCCTCCAACAGAGGGAAATGGAAGCACATCGCCAGGAGAGCTACCCTCGAAAATATTATCAACCCACCAAACACCCCACTATGTACCTCGTCAGCGCAGCCACGACCACTCTGACAAGAGTGTGCGACTAAGAAGAAGAAGAGGTAGGGCACAGCAGGAAACGTCCTGCTCTATATATGGAGCAGCCCGACTGGGGTAGTACGTCGACCTTATAGAAGATTACAGCTAAATAAAACTGCTTTCAAGCAGTGTTGTGTTCCTGTTGATGAGTAAGGTGACCAGAGCTCCTGGGATGAATTTGGGATAGGGTTGGCAACACGTTTGCGATGCTTCTGGTGTTGAAGACGTCTATAAGCTACGGTAATCGCTTACCATCAGGTGAACCGCACGCTTTTTTACCGACCTACTTATATATATTAAAAAAAAAAAACACTTTTAAAATAGATATAACGCTATTTTACAAAATAACTTATGCTCATCCCTAGATCAACAGATAGCGCGGAACTTATAAAGTTAATTTTACGCCTTATGCATCTTCATTTGCAACTACGAGAATAGCACCTTGAATTTATCCCGTTTGCCAGGTGGATCAAAAAGTCTATTAAATTTATTTACTTATTTTTGAACTGATGTGTATTGTTGTTATTCGAATTCTGTATTTGATGGTCTCAGCTTAGCTTTTAGACATTAGATGTCGTAACTGCGTAAATGCCCTAATTGTAGTTGTTCCCACCACACACAATAATATGTTAATGTAAAACTATATATGCGTGATAGGCCAGGCCCAGCTGGCTAATCAAATATGTTTAATGTAATTTTAATACAAACAAATTCTAATTCATTTAGTAGGAATTATGTCAATCAAAAAAATAATTCAAATCTAAATTGATTATCTATACGTTTTAAATAATCTCAAAGAATTTTTTCTCAATAATTTAAAATATTTATATTTTTTATTAAGACAAATAAAAAATGTATCTAAATAATTTACTAGGAAAACTTTAGATCGTGATTAAGCTTCAAACAGTGAAACTTAGCCTGATGCTTGAGTTCATTAAAATTAGCAGTATAAATAAACATTAAATATACACAAACACGACCGATATTTTATATTCGCTTGCTTTTCAGCCTGTAATATCCCACGGATGGGCATAGGCCTCTTTTCCCATGTACGTGAAGGAGAACATATTGTATAATACAATATGTTCAATATTGTATTATTGTATAATACAATATTGTATATTATTTATTGTTTGTCAAATCAATAAAACCGACCTGTTTAATATTAATCACTAGCTGCGCCCGCGACTTCATCCGCGTGGAGCTTAACAAAAAAGTTATTGTTCAGTTTCCAGAGTTATAAAATAAATAAATTTCTAGAATAAAAGTAGCCTAAGTTACTCATTTTTTTTTTTTTTGATATCGCAGGGTAACCCATTTACGGGTGATATCCAGGATGCCCGGGTAGGCATTCCTAGACCGTATGTCGGCTTAGCACTTGGGGGTGCACTACCGACCAAAACCCTTGCGGAAGCCTTCAGCCGCTTTAATTGGAGGGTCCCGGATCTGCAGGCAACAGGATCCCTCCAGCGACAGGCTGGCCTCGGCGAAAAGACCAGACTTCTCCTCCATGGGACTGTCCGGCTCACCTCTGAACAATCCCGACGACGCCATGTCTAGCAGGACCGGGTTCCCATCCCGGCCCGACATGGGCACAGGGGCGTTACTGGAAACGCATTAAGTAGCGCCTCCTACGCACCCCCATTCGTCGCCTGCGGACGGAGGCCTCGTCGGCGGCCCCCTCTCTCATCCGCTCGTCGTTCTCCTTCTGGGACATTACTGTCTCGCAGAAGGAGACCATCGCCTTCCAGGACTCGTCGTCACCGAGCATCGCGGTGATAACGCTCGGCAGTGACAAGTCCCCTCCGAGGACTGTCGTCAGATCGCGACGTAGCGCCGCCCATCTCGGGCACACCTCGAGGGTGTGCTGGGCAGAGTCCACCGCCGCGCCACAATCGTGACATTCAGTCGTCGGCTCCCTTTGGGCCGTCCGACACAAGTATTCACCAAAGCAGCCGTGCCCGGTGAGAACCTGCTTCTTGCCCCATCCGGCGCACCCGTAGGATCCCGTCCAACGTGGGGTTCTCACCGAGAGCCCTCCTACCCGAGACGTATGAGTAGGTCTCGGCAAGGACCTCCGCCACGAACTCCCACGGGGGGTCGCCAGCTAGAGCAGTAGCTGCAGCCCACGATACCGTACGATACCCTCGAATCACCCTCACCGCGATGATCTTCTGCGCCGACCGCAGTGCGGCCTTATTCCTCGCAGTGAGGCGATCCGCCCAAACCGGGGCACCGTACGTCGCCATACTCCGGCAGACTCCGGAGTATAGCTGCCTGCAGGCGGCGCTGGGTCCTCAGAGGTTCGGGAGGAGTCTGCCCAGTGCACTCGCCACCTTCACGACCTTCGGTCCCACCATAGTGGAGTGTGGACCGAAGGTCCAACCTCCGTCAAGGATGAGCCCCAAATATTTCATTTGGGAGCTCATCCTGACCCCCCCTCTCCGATCTGCAGGGTAGCCCCCGGTGGGGGTCCCTTGCGTCCGGTCCCGCGGAAGAGGAGGGCTTCGGTCTTTTCAATTCTGACACGAAGCCCCAAACTCTTTATGCGGCTGATCACGAGGTCGAGTCCGACCTCAGCCAGCCGCGACGCCTCCTTATAGTCTCGTCCCCGGGAGTAAACGAGAGTGTCATCCGCGTAGCAAATGACACCCATCCCGGGGAGGAGACGGCCTCGCAGGACCCAGTCGTACTCGATGTCCCCACAGGATCGGGCCCAGCACCGATCCCTGTGGGACACCGCAGCCGACCCGCTGCCACTCCACGGACCCCGACCGATTTTCGAGGCCTACTTTGCGATCGGAGAGGTACGCCTCCAGCAGCCTCCCTAGATACGGGGGTACTCCGAAGAATTTCAGTGCCTCCCGAATCACTGCATGCGGGAGGCTGTTGAAGGCGTTCGCGATGTCCAACGACACCGCGAGCACCACCTCCCTCTTGTGTTCCGCTTCACCCGTCACCGCCCGTAGGCGTTTGAGGGCGTCGATGGTCGACCGGCGCGCTCGAAACCCGAATTGGGATTCCGAGAGTCCGGGTCCCGAGCCCTCCTCCAGGTGCTGAACGAGCCGGTAAGCCACTATTCTCTCCAAGAGTTTCCCAGCTTCGTTCAGCAACACCACCGGTCGCACCGACGAAGCCGAGTCCGGGGTCCGCCCTGCCTTAGGAAGTAGGCAAAGCCGACCCTCCTTCCAGGCCCCCGGGAACTGGCCAGACCGCAGGCAGCGGTCAAATAGTTCTATCGCCGAGGTGCCCGAGAGCGATCCCAAGTACTCTCCCGTGCACCCCGTCTGGACCCGGCGCCCTCTTCTTACTCTGAAGGCGGGACAGAGCTGCCTCCATTTCAGCCTCTGTGACGGGTGGCGGAACACTCTCCTCCTCGTCCGGCGTCTGCCGAGCCATCCTGGGGGGCATAAAACCCTCGGGTTCGTCGGGAAAGAGTTCCCCGACGATCCTTCCCAGTTGCTCCGGCTGGAGCGTTTCGCTGATGGGGGCCGACTGGGCGCGGAGCTTGTTCCGCGCCCAATTATACGGTCGGCCCCAGGGGTCTCTCTCTAGACCCCAAACTAACTCCAGCCAGGCCTCCTCCTTGGCTCGGCATATGGCCTGCTGCAGGATCTTCCTTTTCTCCACGTAGATCCTGCGCAGCCTGTCGTCCCTGTCCACGTCCTGGGGGCGTCTCCGCCTGCTCCGAGTATATTGCCTCCTGGCCCCGTTGCATGCGGCCCGGAGACCGGCTATCTCAGCCGACCACCAGTAGAGCGCCCGCCGTTGGGGTAGACGCTTCGCGAGCGGCATGGCTGCTCTGCAGACAGCGGTAAATGCGTCGCAGAGCCGGTTAGCCGCCTCATCCACCCCAAACTCCAGCAATGGCGGGAGACTCCAGCGACCGACGTTTGCGGCCTCCTCTGCCAGTTCCCGGTTGAGCTTGGAGAGTGCCCAACGTGGAAACTAGATACGCCCCCTGGACAACGTTGACGACGACGATGACGCCGGACGGACGGGAGCTGGAGACACCTCGAACCTTATGTATCGATGGTCCGAGAGAGTCTCCACCTCCGTTTCCACCCTCCACCCCTCCACTCTGCGTGCGATGGCTGGCGTGGCAAACGTGACGTCTACCACGGAACCTCCCGACCAACGCACGCACGTCTGGACTGCCCCCACATTAAGCAGGGATAGTCCGGCAGCAAGCGCCCACTCCTCCACCTCCCTCCCTTTTGGGTTCGTAACCGGATTTCCCCAAGCCGTGGACTTGGCATTGAGGTCGCCGGCTACGAAAACCTGAAGGGGAGCTAGCTGCCCCACCAGCGGCCCCAGAACGTCGAGAAACCGTTCCAGGGCCGCCAGGTCACGATTCGGGGAGAAGTAGACTCCGACGAAAGCCACCTCCCCCCGAACCGCAGCCACATACCCATGTCCCCTCGCCTTGATGACAAGGGGGGGTCCAGCTCCAGGCCTCACCACGATCGCCACCAAGCCCTCGGTGTCTCCCGCCCAGTGTGGGTGAGAAGGCACGGCATATGGTTCGGCGACGATCGCGACGTCAACACACCACTCCGCCATGGAATGCAAGAAAAGGTCCTGGGCCCCAGTGCAGTGGTTGACGTTCGCCTGGAGGACGTTGAGATGCCCGGACATTATTCGGCCATCTCAGCGTCTGCTGTCACCACTTGGTTCCCCCCTTGGGATGTCTGCGAGGGGAACTTCCCGCGAGTTAATGGGGGCTTGCACGCCATGCCCCCCATCACGTGGCCCGCCGGCCTGCCAGCATCCGCGCACACCGCGCCACGAGCGGCGGCCGAGCACCCGGCGGCTTTGTGGCCAGCCTGACCGCAGCGATAGCACAGTGTGCTGCGGTCAGTGCCTGCTGGGCACGTGGCACCGACGTGCCCTAGTCCCAAACAACGGAAGCAGTGCCTGGGACGCGCCTGCAGGAGGTGGACGACCCCCCTGCTCCAACCTACCGCTATTTTCCCGGCTTGCAGCAGTTTTTTCCCTACTGCTGCCGGAACTTCAATGTGGGCTGTCCCCGAGCTCATTTGCCCTACGCGGATGTTTCTCACGTGGACTCGTCCTGGAGAACAGCCGCCCTCCTTCGCCACCGCAGTAGCCAAGCGCTCCGCCGTGACCGCGTCGCTCAGGCCTGAGATTCGCATCTCTGCCCGCTTCTCAGGCCGGAGCACCTCCACCTCCTCAGCCAAGGCCTCCTTTAGACGAGCGGCGAGGGCATCGGCCTTCTCCCCACACGTGGAGCCGGTCACCTCGATGAGTCGCGCCCCGGTCGCCGACTGGCGAATTCGAAGCGGGCCTATTCCCAGCTCGTTGATGTCGATATTGCTCTCGGCCTTGAGCAATGTCGACCAAGCAAGTTACTCATTATTACATCGGCTATCATTAGTGAAAGTCTCGTCAAAATCGGTCCAGCCGTTTCAGAGATTAGCCGAAACAACCAGACAGATAGATAGACAAAAGTTGTAAAAAAGGTTATTTTGGTATGAGTGCCGTGTGTGCCATATGCATTTAATAAAAAGCGGTTATTTTAATATTACAAACAGACACTCCAATTTTACTTATTTGTATAGATTCCACGTAAAAACAACAAATTTTTATTGCATTTTATTTGCTTATTATCATTTACACGAGCTTTAATTGCTAATTTATTTTAGAATCCTCACACAAACAATTGACGCTCTGGGAAAAACATGGAAAACAGACTTTCCGCTTCTCTGTTGGCTCCGAAGATTGGGTCTTGTTGACTGACCCTGATGACATTGGGGTAAGATAAAAATTTATAGTAATATTTTTATTTATTTATTTATTTTTTAACCAAGGTTTGTGTATATCAATGCAAAAATACATAGTACACAGAACTTAATCTAGGTATTATATTTTTTTTAAACATCCATCAGGCTCTTAAGTGCACATGCCTTTTTTATTTACATTTTTATTGTCAAAACGAAACGTTGTTCAACAGTTCACAGCATGCTTCAAATTACGAACTAAAGCTTATTGTCTCTAATTCGATGGTGAGAACAAAACTGACCGTGATATATATATATATATATATATGTATTTTATCAATAAATTATTACCTTGTTTCATTATAAAGCGATTCGTTTATGTTTATTGTAAATAGTATAATTATGAAGAAAAACCGACTTCAATTATATCAACAAGTAATGCAACGTAGGTAGACGAAAAAATAGTCAAGTAAATACGCATTATCAAAGATTACTCCAAAAGTTGTATCGGTTTTCGATTAAATTAAAAATCATCAAAATCGGTACACCCAATAAAAAGTTATGCGGATTTTCGAGAGTTTCCCTCGATTTCTCTGGGATGCCACCATCAGATCCTGGTTTCCTTATCATGGTACCAAACTATGGATATCTCCTTTCCAATAAAAAAAGAATTATCAAAATCGGTTCATAAACGACGGAGTTATCCCCGAACATACATAAAAAAATAATATATATATATATATATATATATATATATATATGTTAATTTATTATATTTATGTTATATATATATATGTTAATTTTTAGCACGCTTTGTAGCGTTATTGTTATAAATACTTCCACACAACAACCAAATTAGTCAAAAACTCATTTGGGTCATGTTAACTACAGATAATATATTTTTTCAGTTATATCAATAAGAAATTAATTTCAGTTTTCTTTAAACTAGTGATTAAAATTTTACGTTGATTTTGTAATCTACTTCAACTTCGACACAGAAATATGTCGAATTGAACATTATGTTCATTTCTATTGCCATAATACAGGTGTATTCATTGATAAAATATAAGTGTATTATGTACTAGATACTTAAATACCCACTGAAAAGAAGACTTGAATTAATATGATAGCCCTATATTATATAATATTTATTTATGACACACCTGTAACTCTGTAATTGAATTTTAGATCTGTAGATAAATTATATGTTTCATATTTCTAAAGCTGTCGGATGTATGTTTTTGTTATATTGATCCTTTGTAGTCATATGATATTGTTTTCTTCTTGTAGCATCTCTTATGGGTATTGAGAGTAACAAATTATTGAATCCAGATGACCCTTACTTAGAGGCTAGTGAAAAGTATGTATTATTATATTATATTAGAGTTCAATTGTTTAATTATTTGAATTTTATTAATGAAAGGAGATGAGAGAAAAATCAAAATAAATTGATAAAATATAACAGAATTTCCTGTAATTGATCACGCTTTATGATTTGTAACGACGCACGTAATTGTAAGCTACCTAGTATTTATTATTTATTCATTTATTTATATGTATTACACATATATAACTTACAAATATAATATATATTTATTAAACAAGCATATCCGCAGGATACCCGTAGTATACGGCGAGTTTGATATGAGCTCTTTTTCTCGCGATTTTTATACTGAAATTTATTTTGTCATTTTAAAGAACCGATCTATAAAGACTACCACGCATGATCAAGAATTTTGACCAGACTAGAGAGACGTAATTTTGAGATACAAGAGATTTAATGGCTAGGCTTTAGATTAAGAATCGTCATTTTGAAGTTAGATAGGTTAGGGTTATTTTTTTTTTTTTTTGTAACGAAATTATGCCGATAATAATTCGACGGTTCTTAATCTAAAGCCTTACAGATTTAATTATTAATAGCTAAATTTTATTGTTAAATAGCTAAATAATTAATAAATCATAGATCAACACTATTTATAATCTTTAGCTATTTAACGCTTATCGAATTATTAATTTCAGAGTTATCAGGATAATAACATATAATTTCTTTTCTTATTGGAGGAATATCGACTTTCTTTTTTCATTGACACCTCAGTATACTGAAATGATGGAAACAATCAAAACAATTAAGCAGACAAGTTCTGAAGTAAGTACTATGAACTTGATTTTTTATCTGTTTTACGTAAATCTTGTTTAAATATATATAAAGCTGTGTATATATAAGGCCACGGCATCAAAGAATAAAGCCACCACTTCTCTTCCCGTGGGTGTCGTAAGAGGTGACTAAGGGATAACACAGTTCTACTACCACCTTGGAACTTATAAAGCGGACCGATGGCGGGATAACCATCCAACTGCTGGCTTTGAAATACACAGGCCGAAGATGGGCAGCAGCGTCTTCGGTGCGACAAAGCCAGCCGCAACTGCGGTTACCAACCCTGCCCAGCGTGGTGACTATGGGCAACACACATGAGTTCACCATTTCGGCGTGAACTTGTAAAGGCCTGTGTCCAGCAGTGGACTGCAATAGCCTGTAGTAATGTAGTGTTGATGATATATATAAATATGAATGTTTGTCTGTATGTCCTTTATAGAATCATAAACTATTAAGTTGATCATGTCATGATCTTCAGCAAAGTGTTGTGCATGAGCCCACAAAGGTTTCTGAGTTGGTACGACCAAAAAAAAACATAGCAACGCGCGTAGGGTACAGCTAGTCTATATATAAATAATGGTTTCATCGTAATTCATAGTATAGCAATAGTGTATTCAATATAGTTTTAAATTACAAAATTTCGATTTCAATCTACATTCAAAAACATATACGTCAATTTGTGTACAGATTATTGAAACAAGAAGGGAGATATTGACCAAAATAATCAAAAAAACCCAAAGTAATAACAAAAATGTTGACATTGATCTCGAAAAGATAATTGAAAATAAACTAAATAATGTTGGATGCTTATTGGATAAGTTATTACTTAGCAAGTCGGCGGATGGGAAGCCTACTCCAGATGACGTTATTAACGAGGAACTTTCTCTTCTCTGTTTCACAGTAAGTTTTTTTATTTCTTACAACATTATTTCATTTTTAAACATACGTCGAAATTTATTGTAGTGGATTTATTTATTGCTTGTGGGTTCAAATTTTAAGGACCCATTAAAATAATCAGTTATATGGTATAAGGCATAAAAATAATACGGTTTAGGAGTCTTTATTTCCCATAAGAATGAAATTTACTTAAATAAGAAATAAAATATAAATTAAGTTAATAGGTATGCAATGGTGAGCAACTTCAAAATACATCTCACAAGAAAAATAATGAACGAAAATAAAAGTTAATTACGATTACATCACTACATAGTGCGTTCGAGAAGGCAAATTCAAATACAATTAATTATTGACGTTAAATGAACAACTGAAAGTGGCTCAGAACGCTTGTGAGCGTAGTTACGGTTTAGGTGTTAAGTTCATGATTTTTTAATCGTTTTTTAAATGTACTAAGGGACTTTGATTATTTTGTATGATTAGGTAGGTAAGTATATATTTTAGATCGATTGATTTTAGATAGTTGTTTTACCGTAATTTGTCCGTGGCAAGTATTCTATATCTTTGCATTTTCTTAGATTCATATTATGAAGTTGTGAATTATTTTAATTTATTCGTATAGTTTATTTGAAAGGGTCAGTAAGTCATAGATAAAATGCACTTTTAAAACTTATTTTATTATGATAAATTTGATTTAGCTGCAGCTCCCCACAATCCTTTTGTGTAATCAAAATGAGGTTATACTAGGTAGTAATATATATTGTATAATAGTATAACGGACATTTAATGGTAATAATCTGACAATTCCATGCAACATCCATAAGTGACGTTATCTTAGTTTTAATTCTCTACCTCTTCTTCTTCTTCAAATTAAAATGGCTTTCAATATTGCCAAATAAGCACAGATGATTTCGCCAATGTCACGTAAAAAGGTTTTAATTCTCTGAACATGCGGACTCCATGTCATTTTACTGTCTAAACATAAGCCAAAATATTTGCTCGTTTTACTTTGTCATTTATTAATCTTCCTGAGTAAAACAAGCACGTGTCATCAGCATATAACATGACATCACCCATGAGTCTAATCTCTGAATTTCGATATATGTAGATCGTAAAAACAGAGGACCTAATATGGAGCCTTGAGGTTCACCAAAATTTATGGATTTGGATTGCGATCGATTAGATAAATAAGACTTTAGCAATCATAAGCTGTGATAGTAAGACCTACATTAAATAGTGTTTTTACGAACAACTAATGACTTATGGCCAGTTTCAACACTCTATCTATCTCTAAATTTGCTTACTAGAGATAGAATTTTGACGTTAACTCCATATAAATTGTGTCAAAAAACTATCGCTAGTAAGCAAATTTAGAGATAGATAGAGTATTGAAACTGGCCATTAGTGATAAATGCCTTTTTCGGAAATAAAAAGCAATATAAATAATGATTTAAGTATAGAAAGAAAAAATATATTTTTCTGGCAGTATATCTACAACAAAGATGCTTTTGAATTGTATGAGATGTTTCATTTTTAGGGTCATTACACCACGACTATGACAATTAGCCACACACTTTACTGTTTAGCGAAATATCCAAAAATACAAGATCGAGTATTTGAAGAGCAACAAAGCATTTTCAACGAAAATTTACAAAAAAAACCGACAAACAATGAACTTAATCAAATGAAATACCTAGAAGCCGTGATCAAAGAGAGTATCCGCGTTATTCCAACGGTCACAAAAATAGGCAGGCAGTTAAAAAATGATCTTACACTTAAAGGTAAATGTGTTTTTATCAAATGTACGCGTACACGCCCTTTACATTCAGTGGTTTTATGTTTTATTACCAATTAACCTACTGAAATCAATAAAATATTATGATACATTGTTAAAGAATTCAAAACTCTTAATATAATTTCATATGCATATTTCAGATGGTCGTGTAGTTCCAGCTGGCATCTCTGTGATAATTTTCTACGAAGCAGCTTTTAAGAATCCAAAAGTGTTTCCCGAACCAGAAAAATATATACCGGAGCGATTTTTAAACCCTATGCACGCGTATGCTTTTGTACCTTTTAGCGCTGGTCGCAGAAATTGCATTGGTTAGTAACGATCGTTAGAATATATTACTTAAAATCATATTGAGATTTTTTTTTAATTTAAAAATGATAGTCAAACAAAAATTTAATCGCTTCGTTTAACTTTTAAGGATATAGTGCTTTTAACATACAAATATTTACAGCCGCCGTTCATTATAATTTTTTTCTACAGGTTTCCGCTTTGCATGGGTTGCCATGAAAGCGACTCTTTCTAACATTTTACGAAGATACGAAGTTCTTCCTGGCGAACCTGGTACTGAGCCACAATTTGTAGGTCGAATTATTACAGAATCAAAAAATGGCTTACGTGTTAAACTTAAAAAAAGAATTCTCTAAAGCAAGAAAAGTAATTTAATTAAAAATTCTACGCATTTACCAAGTACTATTGAGTATGTTATTGGTAAAATCTCATTTGCTGATGTAAAAGCAAGATTGGGCCGAGAAATGCGCTATGTATCCAAAGAAGCATACGGATCAAGAGCTGTTATGTTGATTAAATGTAACGAAATTTGGACGTTTCAATTTTACATTGGTGTAAACTATTTTCTAGCAGCAAATAAGAAAGAAGAAATGATAAGAAAATATTGATTTATTCAAACATAAATAAAGTATGAGTGTGTTTATTTAGAACTTCAGTGATTTTAGATTTTAGACTTAAGATGTATTTATGTTTTATATTAAAAAGAGTTTATTTTTTACTTTTTTTTCATATTAGTAATCATTCGTAGCCTTTTATTAAAAATAGGAAAAATATTTGATAAGAGCTTATAAATTAATTTTTATGTAATTAATTTAACTATATTATGTTACATACATACAAAATTTATTTCACCTCATATAACATTTTATTGTTTATAACTTTGTAGTTTTAATCGAGATCTGTTATATGTATATTTTATATTTTTTTCACTTTTGTATGTGTAAGTTACCAACAGAAAGTTTGACTTGCTAGTTGACGCATTTCGCAGTGATCTTGCTTTCATGCTCCGCGGGCTCTCGGTTCGATTCCCATCCCGAGTCTGATTGTAATAGAAAACGTGTAATTATATCCTTTCAGTAAGATACACCACAGGTAACAGCAGGCTGATATACCGAAGGAACTGATGAACGTGTGATAAATTTATTTAAACTTAATAGATTTTCAGTGTAAGTCAATGTATCATAATCAAAGGGCTCACAGGACCTAAAAAACGTTTTGTCAACTCCTGAAGTTTTACCCCTTATGACAAAGCGGTTGCGTTATTTTTAGGAACACAATGGTACCCTACAGATGTTCACGTAATCACGAAACAATTCCGTCACACATGATTTTTGCGAAACTCTGTTTACGCAGCGCACGCAGCGAAAGCTCTCAAAAGGAAATAAAACCCGATTTGAAAAATTCTTCATTGGTGCTCCGCTCCTATTGGTTTTAGCGTAATGATATATAGTCTATAGCCTTCCTCGATAAATGGGCTATCTAACTCTGAAAGAGTTTTTCAAATCGGACCAGTAGTTCCTGAGATTAGCACGTTCAAGGAAACAAACAAAGAAATAAATTCTTTAACTTTATAATATTAGTATATATTATTATCGATCACGATTCAGCCTGTAGCGTCCTATTGCTGAGCCTCTTTCTCCATGTAGGAAAATGATCGATTATTTTCGATTGATATGACTAAAATAAATAAGTAGTAGGTATTATCGATCAGAAGAGGATTAAAAAATAAAAGAAGTTACACGATACATATAATTGAGATAAAAACTCAGAAAACATATTAACAATTAAACATTAAATTCACAAAATACAAGGAAACAAAAAAGTAAAATACAACAGAAATAAACTAATCTAATATAAAGAAAAATCAAAATTCGCAATAAATTAACGATAATATTAAGTAGATAATAACATATTTCAGATATACTACAGTTAGTGTTAATTAATAAATAATTTTAGTGGCGATAAATTAATCAATTATTATTACAAAAAGGTAAATCAGATAAAATTAAGGTAAATCTTATGCGAAATTGATAAGATTTGATATCAAAATCTATATATTAATACGTCAACCATTAACTTTATACCGCTTTTTACAAAAATCGTGCGGACGGATGGGTATGAAATTTCGCACACAAATAGTTTATATAGATAAGAAGTGCAGAATGCTAATTAAAAAAAATATATAGTATCCGACCGAAGTTCGGTTTCAATTTCGGTTATTATATTTCATAATTTAGTCGTTTAGTTTTTGTTTTATTTTTCACTGTATGACAATACAGAATGATAAATTTAACTTAAGACGAAGTTTTGTTCTTAAAATAAAAGTGATTTATTTTGTTTTATATATAACTTAAATATAATTTATATATATATATATATATATATATATATATATATATATATATATATATAACTATAATATAGGTATACCTATTGTGATATTCGGTAACAACTTAAGTAATTTTATGTTTAATATTTTTTAAGCATGAATAATTTTCAAAAGAAGAATCACCTATAATACACTATAATACACCTCGCCTATTCTGAGTAATTTTAAGGAGCAGTTATGTTATTTTCTAAAATCCGGGATCGTTATGTTAGACCATTGCTTTTAGCCTTTGAAATTGGTAAAAAGTGAAAAAAAAAATATAGTAGGATGAAACCTATTTAAAAAGGAAGGAGAAGAGAAGAAGGAGTTCGGGAAGTGGTAGGGAGGATAAAAAACGGTTTATCTCAATTTCTGGCTAAACTACAGTCCTAATTGGAAATAAGTTAAATGGCAAAGTTATAGGTAATAAAAGATCTACAACTTTTGTATATGCATTTTAAGAAATGCTTAGAAAATGTAAAGAATATTTAATAAGACGTCTATAATATTTTGAGAAAGTTGTATAATCTTCTTAAAATTACATGAATAGATGCTTATATACTATTTTAACATAACTTAAATATCTGAGTAACCCTCCCTAGCACTTCCCGACCTCAGATCGCCCGTAATTTATTTTTCAATTCATTTTCTTTGTATTCTCTTCCTTTTACAATGGGTTTCATCCTACTATATTTTTTTTTGGTTTCGAAAATTATCGGCACTGGTCTATGTTGGTTATCAATAAGCGAAAATATTAAAGACTTGCATAGCTATTAATAATGTTCAAACTTATAATTTAAATTAATTATGGTCGAATTTCGGCTAATGGGCATACACTAGTATGTACAATCAAATATAAAAATTAACAAATTTGCACAAAAGATAGTAAGAACTAGTTTAAATAGCATTAATAAAGACCCCGGCTTATAAAATATGGTATAAAGTTTTATAAAAGTTCTAACTCAATTCTAAAGGATTATTCTATAAATTAAATAAATATTAATGTAATTCAGTACAAACAATTTAATTGGGAACATTAATTTATTTAAAAAAAAATGTCGCCCTATATTTGTCATAACATATTTCGAGGGTAAGATTGGTTAGATGAGATAAGCTGACTGCAAAGCAGATTATTGTGTTTGTTCACGACGAAAAATAAATCGACTTCAATTAAATCGACAAGTACAAACATTACTAACACAAATACAAATAATCAGTTAGTAATACAAAGTATTACTAACTGATTATTTGTATTTGTTACTAACTGAGGTAGGGCACAGCAGGAATTTCCTGCTCAAAATATGGAGCAGAACGACTGGGGTAGTACCTCGACCTTACAGAAGATCACAGCAAAATAATACTGTTTTCAAGCAGTATTGTGCTCCTGTTGGTGAGTAAGGTGACCAGAGCTCCTGGGGGGATTGGGGATTGGGTCGGCAACGCGCTTGCGATGCTTCTGGTGTTACAGGTGTCTATAAGCCACGGTAATCGCTTACCATCAGGTGAGCCGTACGCTTGTTTGCCGACCTAGTGACATAAAAAAAAGTTAAAATAAGAATAAGTAAAGTAAATACGCGTTATCAAAGATTACTCAAAAGTAATCATCATATGACGATCAAATTTTAATTGGATCACGAGACAAACATCGGCTTTAGATTAAAATGAGACTCATCAAAATCGGTTCACCCAGTCAAAATTTCTGGGGTAACATACATAAAAACGTACAACCCGACTAGACAAAAAGTCAGGCTCAACCAGGTCATGTATCTGGACCGGATCAGGATAGAATGAGACATGCCAGATCCGGCAAGCTTTATCAGAACCAGGTCTGGTCAGACAAGGATAGCCTGATGTAAAATATAATCAAGTATGGTAAGGCATACTGGATCAGGACCAGGTCTGGTCCAGATCAGGATAGCCTGAAAGATATTACTCTAACTGAACCTGAATCGCGCTATCGATATTTTTAAGCGTACTTATTTAATTTTTAAAAGTACTGTCCTATGTTATACCCACATCAAATTGTTATGAAATACACACATACTACCCACTCAGTAGAAATCATAAAACATATTTTATTCATACACATTGTATCACACATACTTATAAACATTCATTATACATTTCTCATTATATTGCAAACAAAATTGACTTACTTCATTACCAATTTATGAAAGTACTGATTATTATTATAAACATAGGAAAATATATTACGTATAATTTAAATACAAATGGAATGAATGTGAAGACATTTAGTTTTGAGTATAAAATTCAATGACAACATATTTATTCCAGCCTCAGAAGTAGACGCAACTGGCCAGGTTGATTGTATATCAATAAGCAACACTGGACTTTGTTCTCAAGTATTACAATGTGACGAGATTAGTGATCCGTTAATAATATTGACTATGTATATAAGAAGCATTAAAAGTAATTTTGACCTTTTCATAGCTTTCATTTCTACTATGAATATTGCCATAGATGTCATAGTACTTACGGAGTGCTGGACAAAAGAGGATGATACACCGCTGAGTATTAGGGATTACAATATATTTTGGACAAAGGTTAGCTATAATAAAAATCATGGAGTGGTCGTGTATGTAAGGAGTGAGTTACGGGTTAGTGTTCAGGAACCAGGGTTTCGAGAGGGGAATTGTCTTGTTCTCTGTTTGGAACCCGAGTACACAATTATTTGCTCCTACCGACCACCTAGTTTTAGAAATATAAATATTTACTTAGATTCTTTGAATAATTTATTAAATTATACCCACACAAAAAATGTTATTTTGGTAGGCGATATAAACATTAATATCATGCCGGAAAATCTATCAGGGGCGGCTCAGGATTATTTAAACTTACTTGCACTACACGGATTAAAACCAGGCATTAATATACCCACACGCATAAATATGCGTGTGGGTATATTAATGCCTGTGTGGCTGTGTGGCTGTGCTGTGTGGCTACGGCACTAAAGAATTTAGCCACCCCCTCTCTTCCCGTGGGTGTCGTAAGAGGCGACTAAGGGATAACACAGTTCCGCTACCACCTTGGAACTTAAAAAGCCGACCGATGGCGGGATAACCACCCAATTGCTGGCTTTGAAATACACAGGCCGAAGACGGGCAGCAGCGTCTTCGGTGCAACAAGCCAGTACTGCGGTCACCAACCCGCCTGCCCAGCGTGGTGACTATGGGCAAAACACATGAGTTCACGTTATTTTTGGCGTAAACTTGTGGAGGCCTATGTCCAGCAGTGGACGGTATAGGCTGTAATAATGATGACGCATAAATACTTGTATTGATCATATAATGATAAAATGCTCGTCAACTTGTAAAACTATAGTGTTTGAACAAAAAATAACAGATCACTCTCCACTATTATTATTTATAAATAAAGCTAATGTGATAAAAAAACTGTTTAATGTCAATAACATAAAAATAAACTATAGTAATATTAAAGACACACTTGTTAAAAGAAAGTGGTCAGAATTATATAGCATTAATGATACGAATTTGGCATCTGAATTGTTATTAACAACTTTGATAAATGTTATAACTGCTAATACTACAATTGTTAAAACATCTAAAAAACTTCAACCATTTAAACCCTGGATCACAAAGGGAGTAGTAAAATGCATACGGAAAAGAGACAATTTACATAAGAAAACAAAAAAGTCACCTATGAATATGGACAAACAACAAAAATACTTGAGATATAGAAATATATGTAATTCTATAATTAAAAATCTGAATAAATAGAAACAATATCAAACATTTTGTGCTGTACATTTAAAATATATTAATACGATAGTCCTTCGAAACTTTATGCAACGTCGTACATAACATACAGTCGGAGACATCGCCCATGACTATTAAAAACGTCGGATGTGAAAAACAGCAACTTTACAGGAGAGCGATTCAAAGTGTAAAAGGCGTGTATCTTTTTACTCATTTTAAGCAGGATCATGAAATTTTAGAGTAATGTTGTACAGGCTATTTATATTTTGGATAATATATTACTAGCCGGTATTTAATGTGTAAATATGAAAAAAGTCACTTGTTACATTTTTAACGGGTTAAGACTAATACGGATTTGTCAGAAGTACCACAACCGACATTGTTGTTTGTACGAAATTGATGATTGCCTGTCGGAAATGCCATTTATGTCATTGTTCATTGTTAGTATTTATAACAAATGTATGTCGTATGTAAATATTACTAAAAAACAAACACCAAAAATTTAAAAAAGTAAATATATTTATTGAGAAATAACAAAGAAAAGTTTGTTGAATAAAGGCAATCGTCAAAATAAATACAAAATGTTTCTTTTGACTTAAATAACTCAACCACCCTCTCACCCTAGCCCTCTTCCCGGGGGTGTCGTAAGAGGCGACTAAGGGATAACACAGTTCCATTACTACCTTGGAACTAACAAAGCCGACCGATGGCGGGATAACCATCCAACTGCTGGCTTTGAAATACACAGGCCGCAGACGGGCAGCAGCGTCTTCGGTGCGACAAAGCCAGCCCTGCCCAGCGTGGTTACTATCGGCAAAACACACGAGTTCACGCCATTTTTGGCGTGAACTTATGGAGGCCTATGTCCAGCAGTGGACTGTGATCGGCTGAGATGATGAAATAACTCAACTAATAATTACAGCTTTTGTTTTTTTTAAACTAATATTCAGATTAACTAAATCAAATCAATCTTCTTATTGACAATCAATAATTGGTGGCATAACTAAAATCTACTAACCAAAACACAAAATCTTCTATAATAATTATCTAGATTTAATAAGACACTTGGGTAGTAATCAAAGATTTGGTTAAATCTAAGACTTACATTCAAATCAGTCTTCATTTTACATTCATCAAATCAGTCTTCATTTTACATTCATCAAAATCAGTCTTCTTCATCCAAGAAGATTCCTTCCGATACATTATAGAATTCTAATAATAATTGCTATATCTTTTGGGGATTAGTCACTTAAATGCGTCCTAAAAATTATATTCATATTAAATTCTGTCAAAACTGTGTCATAACTGTTACATATTTCATGTGTCCAGTGTAATTAATATAATTCAAAGCAAGGATTTAAAATCCAATATTTCTGGAGTTGTCATCACTTTAACTTCATAAGGTTCACCTTCAGCTTTGGCCCAGTGAACGAGGCAGCACCATTCCTTTGGTATATAATATAACATCTTGCGTTCACTACGCGCTCGATGATTGAATGCACACTATCCCCTTCATTTTGAGTATGACCCTTCTCCATGAAACAGTGAGTAATCGTGACTCCGAATTCTTTTACTGCAAGCAATATAGAGAAAAAACCTGAAACTTCATTTGCACAACGTTTTGCAATAGATTCGTGGCACATAAAACATGTAGCTATTTTGTTAGACAAATTATAGAACGTAAAGTTTAAGGTAGACAATTTTATTTTGTAGTACAACACGCTTACATATATATGTGGTATTATCAAAACTTTTTCAAAATCAAAAGTAGCTGCTAATACTTCTTCATTCGACTTAGCTTCATCTTTATCTACTGATTACTTTTCATTTGTAGGTAATTCTTTACTTTCGTATATGTGTGACAAGTATCATAGAGATATTTTTTTAGGCTTATGAAAGCCAATATTAAAATTTGCGTTAAGTATATTCCTATTTATTTGCTTTGTCACTATATTTTTTTAGAATCAAACCATTCCGTGTATATGCTATACATTCGAGAAGCACTATCCACACCTTCTAAATATAGTTTCTTTGAATTTTTGCTGACACAATATGATACTATCAATGAAAACGATTTGACATCATCACACACACTTCTCGTCATCTCTTTATCTATAATTCAGTTCTTGTGCTAGTATTGGCCACGTTGATCTACTAAAACTGAAATTCGTTCCTCAAATTATTTCCATTATGTAGTGAGATGATGCGCTTACCTGCAGATATTGTAGTTAAGAACATTACACACTATAACTTTTTATGGTCTGGATGGAAATAGTAAAATTTTATGACCATACTTAGTAGTTATTGAGGTAGGGCACAGCAAGAAATATCCTGCTCAAAATATGGAGCAGCCCGACTGGGGTAGTACCTCGACCTTACAGAAGATCAAAGCTAAATAACGCTGCTTTCAAGCAGTTTTGTGTTCCTGTTAGTGAGTAGGTTGCAGACGTCTTTAAGCTACGGTAATCGCTTACCACTAAGTGAGTTTTACGCTTGATGGGTGATCTAGTTATACATAAAAAAAATTGAGTTCACTCATCTTGAAAAGTTCTCGGTATTAGAAACTCAATAGGAAATAATAAAAAAAAAACAGTTAAAAATATCTATTTTATATGTTTGGGTGTTATATTTGGTACTAAAGACATTTTAAGTCATCTGCATAATCTCAAAGAACTTCAAATGTAATATATCCGACATTTAATTAATTAAAAAAAAACCGTTAAAAACGTCGGATATGGTACTACCGACATTGAATCCATTTGATAAACCGATAAACAACGTCAGATGTGGTACTAATGACATTTAACTCATATTGAAAACCGATTAACAACGTCAGATATGGTACTAAAGACATTTAACTCCTTTCAAAAAACGGTAAACAAAGTTGGATGAGGTACATCCTACAATTTTTAAATTACTTACTGTAAATGGCTCGTGTAATTTCTATTATCTATTATTAAATTTGCAATAGTATTAAACTATGAAATTTATTGTTAGAAATCGTAAAAGTAATATAATAAGTAAAAATTAATACCTGTTTCTCACTAGGTTTTGCTTTGCTCAAAATGTTTTCATCGGCATTTTTACTTCTATTACTATGTTTCTCTTTACAACGTCCAGTAGTTAGTTCGATTAAACGTGGTAATCTACTAGACATTGTGAACGTTGTTATAAAGTAAAGGATTAACAATAAAATGTCCTAAAACAAGTGTCAAAGCAACATCAGTTAATTCCGCTAACGTAGTCTGAAGTGGGAGATCGTGCGCATTCACGCGCTCCTGCGCACCGCTAACAACGTTGGTAGTTATCATCTGACATTGTTAGCGAGCTAGCCAGGTAATATCCGACATTTTTAAATTAAGTAATTCAAAAACTATGCATAAAATAAAAAATTTCTCTTCAGCTGATGATAGACTTGGTCATTTGGGAACTTTTATGAAATAAATTAAAAAATGCGATTTTGCAGTTCCGACTATGTTAATAGTCACTAGCGACATGCACAAAGAGAGAATGATTTGACTTATCCTTTAATTTCATGCCTCCGACTGCATATTATCTACGACGTTGCATAAAGTTTCGAAGGACTATCGTATTAATATATTTTAAATGTACAGCACAAAATGTTTGATATTGTTTCTATTTATTTTGCTGACTTTGTGTGCATATTGAATTTTTATCTTGTTCCAGCTTTTTCAGTTGATTTTCTATTAGTTGTTCTTCACGCAGGCGGGTTTTTTGTTTTTTTTTAATTTTTATTTTATTTATGTCTTTTTAGTCAGACAAATTACGTAATCGGTTCAATTCATTAAAACAGTTTACATCATGTGGTTGATTAAGTAATTTTTTAGGGTCAAGAGAACTGATAGCAAGCCCGGAGAAAGATCTCACTCTGCTCAAAGCAACGTAAGCCTGACCTATAGCAAATAGGTGACTGCTTAAGTCAATAACTATTAGTTTTAATATAATGAAATTATTATTAAAATTATTTGTTTGTATTTGGTATTATGTATTTGTTATTGATTTTATTAATATAATTGTAAATTGGTGTGACATTTATTAATTTTTATTTGTAATGTTAATTGTATGTTTTTTTTAACCATTGTATTTTATTAGAAAGGCTACACCCCGAAGTTGATCGTGGCCTAGGAGGCAAGTTTGACAAGGCATAGGCGTGGGAAAGAGTAAAGTCTACATTTTTTAAACTTTAATATTGTATTTCTTTATTAGTATTACGGTAATAATAAACATGATATACCTTTTTAAAATCCTTGTATTGTGCCCTTCAATTTGATACCCATATTGTAGTATTCGAGAAAAAAATTTTTTTTTCATTAACTACAATGGCTTCGCGCAGCCGCCATGTTTGATTTTTTTTTAATGTCACCTATCTAAGAACACTTGGGCAGCTAAGACGAACCTAACGATACCTCAATTATGTAAATCTGTTCAGTGGTTCTGGAAATATGAGGTAGTAAAGAATATTACATACAAATATACATACATACATACAAGATACGCGCGAAAAACATAACCCTTCCTTGGCAGTCGGGTAAAAAACAATATTATCAAGACAAATTAAATAGAAACAAAGGAAACATTAAAGAAACCTGGCATATTATCAAGGAAATATGTGGTATAGATTACAATAAAGAAAATCAGGATGACTTACTAAATATAGATGAGTCTCCAAAAGTGGCTGTCAATAAGGTTAATGACTTTTTGCTACTTTGGCACAACAAATACTTACTAAAATGAATCTTTCTGAACTAGATCTGGCTCGAAAAGTAAAAAATAATTATTCACCAATTAAATCAATGTCCTTTGCACCAACTGACGGTAATGAAATAAAAGATATTGTTTCCGGACTTAGATTGCGTAGTGCGCCAGGCTGGGATACTATAACATCTAAAATTGTAAAGCAGAATATTGCGTCTCTTGCGTTGCCGATTGCTTACCTTTGCAATCTTAGTCTAGAAACAGGTGTTTTTCCGGATTTATTTAAAAGGGCAGTGGTCTGTCCGATATATAAACCTATCTAAAATATTAGAGAAAGTGGTAAATAAACGAATGATAAATTATTTAGAAAAAAATGAGTTGCTTAGCAAATATCAATTTGGCTTTAGGAAAAATAAATCAACGGAAGACGCAGTACTAAGATTAACAAATAATATAGTATCGTATTTAGACAAGGGTGACAAGTGTTTGGGAGTCTTTCTAGATATTCAAAAAGCGTTCGACACAGTGTCCGTACCGATACTCCTGAAACGTTTGGATAGTATTGGCATAAGAGGTGTGGTTCTTGAGTGGTTCACGGACTATTTATCGAAGAGAACACAGTGTGTGAGGGTGACTGGTGTTATGAGTGATCAACTTACCTGTAGGTTCGGTGTTCCACAGGGCAGCACTCTTGGACCTACATTATTTCTTATCTATATTAATGAACTCTGTAATGTAGCTGCCCAGTGAAACGTGGATATAACTATGTTTGCTGATGACACTGTACTACTTTTTCACGGTAGCAATTGGGACACTGTATACACTAAAGCTGAAAATGGCCTTGCTATAGTCACAGCCTGGCTGGAGGAAAGCTTGCTGTCCTTGAATATTTCAAAGACGAATTATATATGCTTCAGCAAGTCAGCATCGGATAAACTGTTACCTAATTCTGGACTTAAAATACATACGCACTCTTGTAACCGCATCGTTGACAACTGTAACTGTGGCTGTGGAAAACTTAATAGAGTTGATTCCGTGAAGTACTTAGGTGTAGTAGTCGATGAACGGCTTAATTGGAACTTACATATTACTACTTTAACTACTAGGATCAGAAAGCTTATGTACATCTTCAAAAATTTACGTTCAATATGTGAAGAGAGGCTCCTAATTCAAGTCTATCGAGCACTCTGCGAGTGCCTTGTGAGATATTGCATCTGTGCATGGGGAGGCGCTGGTAAGACAAATATAATGCTTGCAGAAAAGGCCCAACGCGCGGTCCTAAAAGTAATACTCTCTTTACCTTATAGGCATCCCACAGTTGCGGTGTATAAACAAGCTGATGTACTGACTGTAAGACAAATATACATATATGAAGTTGTTAAAAGATACCATAAGAAGTGTGTACCTTATTTACCTATAATGAACAAAAGGATAAAAAGATGTCCGGTAAATCCTACTAAAACAGCGTTTGGACGAAAACATTACAATCACCATGTTCCAACTCTTTATAATAAAATTAACACAATTTTCAACATCAGAACACTTAATAACTATATATTAAAGGAAAAATTACTTGCCTGGTTAAAATGCTTAGATTACAACGCTACAGAAAATCTTTTAATAACAGTTAAATAATAACTATTGACTGACGTGATATACACTGACATATATACAGACACAAACACATACACACACAAACACACACACACACACAAACACACACACACACACAAACACACACACACACACAAACACACACACACACATACACATGGTAATAAATAGTGATCAACTAAACACACATGGCACATGTTTTCCATCTAAATGTTAATTATAGTTTAAAGTTATTAATGTTAATGTTAGCTAGTTTTGATTTTTTTCGTACCATTGAATTGATAATAATTAGTTTTTAAGGGCATAATTTGTTATTACATATATTAAAGGGGAGGATACTGGCGTCTGCAACACAGTGCAAACTAGTGCAGGAGTCAGGGTAATCTGTATTGTATAATTTATGATTGTGTCCAATAAAGATTATTATTATTATTATTATTACTTAGTATATAATATACAGTTATCAGGACAGTCTAGCTAGTCTAAGGACTCCATTTCTACACAGTGGAGCAATCGTAAGTAGTAGGAAGTAGTTAATTAAAATAAAAAAAAAAAAAAAAAAAAGCCTTTTGTTTCTTGCTTTTTTCATATAACAATCTTAATACCAATGTGCATTCAAAATTATTCACAAATACAAAAAACGATTTTTAAAAAAAAGTAAAAAAAAATAGTAAAAAAAGTAAACAATAAAAAAATAAGAAAATATCCGTTAAGTACCTAAACACAAATTGATATGGTTAAATAAATAGTAAATTTAGAATAAAAATATTAGTATGTATTGTTTTAGTTTATTAGATCATAGTATTTCATTTAAACAGTAGTAATTTTCTTGGCAAGAACCCTCTCAATGAAAGGTAAAGGCCTCCTCCAGAGATGACCAGTACTCTCTATTCTCTGCCGTTCGCAACCATTAAGTACCTGCTACTTTTATGATGTCATCTACCCAGCGTGCGTATGGTCTTCCTCTTCTCTGTCCTTGTGGACCTACCCATGTTGTTGTCTTTTTAGTCCAGCGATTATCGCTAAGTCTCGCAACATGTCCAGCCCATCGCCATTTAAGCTTTTTTGAATAGCTGAGAGCGTCTATGGCTCTAGTTTTTTGTCTTATATCAGTGTGGCGGATCTTTTGAATTTTTCTAATTTTCAAAATGCTTCTCTCCATACTCCTTTGGCAGGATGTAATTTTATTTTTTGTTTTTCTGGTGAACATCCAAGTTTTTTTTTTTTTTTTTTTATAAATAAAGTTATGTCCACAGGCTTAAAGTGCCCATGCTTTTGTTATTCCGATTTTTAGTTTTATTACTGATCGTTTACTTGTTACACTACTGCAGCTTACATTAAGAGACCTAATTATTCTGTCTTAGTATCCCTAATGAAGACGTGAGTCCACCGACCAAAATTATGCTAAACTTAATTGATATCTTACATGCAAAAAGACATAGAATTATATTGCGCCTTACTTTAATTATTGTTGTCACTATTATAATAATTATTATTATCTATGTTTATATATACACTTACTTGCTATCTATAATATATGTACACTTATTGTCTAGTTAACGTATATGTACACTTATGGCCTACTTGGCCTACATACAATATACACTTAACCTATGTTATTATTAGTATTTTTTTTTTAACTTACTCCTAAGTTTTTTCCTTACATTAATTTACAATTTGTTCCTACAAATAAGGTGTGCTACAATTTTAACATTTCGAGCACACCCTCAATGACGGCGGCATCCCTGTGGTGAATCGCCATCCTGAGGCTGTGCTCGAGGATGTCTTTTTCAGAAGTTTCCGCTGCCTTCGCCACAAAGCGACCAATTGCGTCGTCACGGTCGTCGGTGTAATAGACACAGGTGTTGGTGTGCCTAGTCACCGCGACTACAGCGTGCGAGACGCTGTCGTGAATCTTGAGCCTCCTTGTCTTCGTCTGGAGGACAACGACATCCTCATAGGTCTGGCCCTGCGCCTCATGGATGGTTAAGACGCGCGATCCCTCACCGGACCCGTATCCCTGGTCAGTCAGCAATCTTTTCTCCTCTTGCGTAAAGACCAGGTACAAGGTCCGGTCCCTTCCTACAGGAATGTGCGCGCCCGAATTTCCAAGTTTGGCAAGCATATGTTAATGAGGGGAGTAGGCAGGTGTTCATGACTTTAGTTTTCATCCGTATCGTCATATCGCTTTTGAGTATTTCTTTGAGACTCCAGAACTTCTTCCACGTGATATTGATTCTTCTCTCCACTTCCAGTTCGTGATTTTTTTGGTTGAATGAGACTTGCTTTCCCAGATAGATGTAAGCATCAACATATGTTAAAGGTGAATTTTCGAGATATATAGGTCTTTTAGTATGGTTCGTCATGATGTTAGTTTTTGTTAGGTTGATTATTAAGCCTACTTTACGACTTTTTTCGTTTAGAGTGTTTATCATTACTTGCAGTTGATTTGTACTTTCTGATAGAAGGACTATGCCGTCGGCAAATCTCAAGTGATTTAAGTAACATCCATTTATATTTATGCCAAATTTTTCCCAGTTTAGTTCGTTAATGATGGCCTCTACCACCGCTATGAAGATAGTTGGCGAGAGTGGGTCCTCCTGCCGTACACCTCTACTTATTTGTATGGGTGGTCCTGTAGTTTCCAGCTTCACTCTGCTAGTACTGCTTTCATAGATATTTTTTAGGACTTTGATGTAGTCTAGGGGCACTTCTTGAGAGAGTAATGTTTCCCATATTGATGAGAGGAGCAGAGAGTCAAATGCTTTTTGGTAGTCAATAAAGAGAATGTAGAGTGGTTTCTTGAACTCTTGGTATTTTTCAATCAACATTTCTAGCGAGTGTATGTGATCCACTGTTGAAAAACCTCTTCTAAAGCCCGCCTGTTCAATAGGTTGGTATTTCTCTGTGCTTTCTTTTATTTTTTTCTCTATTATTGAGGAAAATAGTTTATATAGTGAAGGTAGTAAGCTTATTGGTCTGTAATTGCTTATGTCATTTGGGTTTCCTTTTTTATAGAGCAAGATGATTTCAGATTCTGACCATTGACGAGGAGTGTGCGAGTTGTTCAGTATCAGATTGAAAAGTACAGTTAGTGGTTTTACTAGATACGCACATCCAGCCTTTATGACTCCATTTGTGATCCGGTCAGGGCCTGGACTTTTCTCCAATTTTAGTGATTTAATTCCTTTGATCACTTTGGATTCGTCTATGACTGCTCTCGCCTCTACTCTATTTATATTCGGTAATTCATATGGATGTTGATTTGGTGCGCTATATAGTTTCTTATAAAATTTTGTTGCTATTTTCAATATTTCTGTTCTATTTTGGGTATTTTTCGTTTTTTCTTTAAACTCTTCAATCCATAGTTTATGTGTTCTCAGTTCCTTGTATGCTTTCTTGTCACTATTTGTTGTATTGAGATGTTTTTCGATTGTTCTTGTACGGTGCGCCTTATAGTCTAGATGGATACGTTTACTTATGAGTTTGTAAAGTGCTTTTAGTTCGTTTTTCATGGCTCTTGATTTCGGTTTTATCTTTTGTAGTTCTTGGCGTCTACAGATTAATAGCCTTTGTGCGTGTTGAAAGTGCTTGTTTTTCCCTGGATTTGTACTGCATGAAACCTCGTGAGTTCTTTTCAGGCCGGTGTCTATTGCGTTAGTTATGTCATCATAGCGCTTCTGAACGGTGTCCTCGTCTCTCCAGCTCTCTAGTAGGTTTGTTTAGCAGGAGTTCAGCGATCTTTTGTATGTTTGCGTTTCTTCTTCGTTCTTTAATTGGAATCTTAGGCATTGGCCGAACTTACTACGACTTTTTGTTCTGGGAAGAATGTTTAATGCTGCTCTCACTGGTCTATGATCCGAAGGGTAGGTAATGTTTAAAACCTGTATATTGTATATGTTTCTGTGTAAGTTTGTTAGAATGTAATCTATTTCGTTCTTTATTATACCGTTAGGTGATCTCCAAGTCCATCTTTGTTTGTTATTTTTTTTTTGAAAAAGGTGTTCATAATAGCCAAGTTGTTCTCGTGCGCAAAGTCAATAAGTCTATTTCCTCTACAGTTTCTATCTCCATAGCCGTATTTACCTGTGGCAATTTCATTGGGATTAGTTTGTCCTATTTTGGCGTTAAAATCTCCCATGACTATAACATTATTTTCTGAGAGTTGTAAAGCTTTGTTGACTGTACTGTAGAAAAATTCCAATTCCTCGTCGCTCGACTCCTCCGTTGGAGCGTAAACTTGAATAATACTTAATTCTAAGCCATTGATATTCATCCTTAACAGTGCTACTCTTTCTGATAATCCTGTGAAACTTGTGATAAATCTTTTCAAATATTTTTTTACGATAAAACCTACTCCATATAATCCAGGCGTTTCTCCAATGTAGTAAAGAATAAACTCATCGTGTTCCTCAATAGAGTTTCCAAGTTTTCTTATTTCCGAGAGACCAATAATATCAAAGTTTATATTTTTCAAGCACTCTGTCAATTCTAATAATCGTGAGTATGTCGACAAAGTTCTAACATTATATGTTGCTATAAGGGTATTTTGATGACTAGTTTGTGCACAATTTGCTTCAATTTTCTCTGGAGGGTTTTGGTCGTGATCTTCCACGGTGACCAGCCGGCTTGGAAGATGTATTATGTTCTTTATTTGTTTATTTCGTGTGTTTTTCGTGTGAGAGAGTAGTCGCTATAATTTAATGTTGTTGCCTTGTTCGTTTGGTAAGTTTTCAGGATTTTTATTAGTTAAAAAACCGAGTATTCCTGGTTTGAGAACTCCTTCTGACAAACTTGACGATCTCTGTAGCCCTGTTTGAGTTTTGTTCTTCTTGTTAACTTGTGTCCTTTGTTTTGTTCGTGAAGGATTATGATCATCCGGTGATGTTGGTAGAGTTCTTTTCTTTGTATCTGATACTTCTGCGTTTTTGTGGCGTATTATCAATTTATCATACCTGATGGTGGCGTAGTTTCCTTTCTCTCTTTCTAATTTTACTTATTCTTGTAATTCCATTCTTTTTTTCTAAAATGTGCCGTGGGAAGTCTTCTTTTATATAATAAGCGGTATCTTCTAATAGTTTTCTCTGTTTAATTTTTTTTATTTTTGTACCCAGTGTAGTAAATGTTACAGTAATCGGCCGAGGCTTTACTCCTTTTTTCCCTATCCTCCTAGCTTCTTGTATGTCTCTTCTCTCCAGTCCTATTGATAAATAGTGATTTAAGAAATTCATAATGTTATTTTCTAAATTCTCATAAGATGTTTCTGTCTCCGCCAAGCCAAATATTACTATGTTCCTCTTTCTTGACTGTTTTTCCAGGAAGTACAATCTTTTCTCTTGGTTTTCCAACTTTTCATTAAGTTAATCATGTTTTTCCTCAATTATTTTAAATTTTTCTTCTAGTGTGAGATTTATGTTTTGCTAACTTGTTTTGTAACATTTACGGCTGATTGGACGATAGTCGTTTTTTGTTCATCTAGTTCTTTTTGTATTTTTTGGAGCATTTTCATAACTTCTTCCATGGTTAGAATGGTACTGTTTTGCGATTTACAAAAATAGTCGTTTATTTTGGTACTTATGCTGCCCTCTGTTGGTAGGGTTAGATACTAGCGGCGGAACAGGTATGGCGAGCTAAGCGATTTTCAGTGAATCCTCTAGGTGGCGCTGTTTCCTTGATCGATATTGAAATATTTTCTGATATTTTTGCAGTTATATATTATATTATTCTTTAGGTCTATTTATTCACTTTAATGATGTATATTGTCACTTTTGCACTTTTTATAATTTTTTGTAGAATATTGAATGTTGCGAACAAATTTTTGTGCGGAGAAAAGTCACTGGTAGTCTAGTAATGACGTTTTTTCACTTCACTTTATTGCATGTATTTAGATGGATATTCACTAATTTGGTCTTTTGTCCACATTATATATTAATATTCATTTATTTATAATTCCACTGCACTTAGATTTTATATTGAATAGCACTGTTTATATTTTATAATCCACAATAAACACGGAGCTCGTATATATCGTGACTCAACGGCGTCTACCCTCCAGTAGTTAATTAATAGAGGTTAATAAATAAAATTTAATTATTAATAATAATTAATGAATAATATAAAAATAAATAAAAATAATTGATATTTAAAATAAAAACAAAAATAAATAATACATTGGAAAAAAATAAACGGAAATAAATATAATAATAATTATGTTAAGTAACATATTTATAATATCAATTCGCTGTTTTTTTTTTTGTTAAGCAATTTTTTCAAGAATATACATTCGTGTTTTTTAAAAGGACCGGATCGTACCGGCTGATCAGGATGAGATGAGATTTTCTGATCTGGACCCGATCAGGAAATCTCATCTCATCCTGATCAGGTCCAGACCAATCATCTGCGTTACATGCCTTATCTAGTCCTGGTCAGGTATGCCTGGTCCGGTCCTTCTAAGGAAGACGAAACAATTTCCTTCCTCTTCCTTTTCTGGAAGTAGGTTAAAATGACTAAATGTTCTTTGTGTATTAAACTAACAATTTTTTGGTATTATGTGTGCAAAAAAAAATATTTCGGTTTGCTTTATGAAACTTATTGCTAATAAGCTGGCATACTGTTGGGAAGGTGGCAACAGTACACTACAATCTAATGCGATAATACAAGCTTTTCTTGGATATTGTTTTGTCCTCATAACATCAATTAACGTTAACGTCACAACTAGTCTAAAGACAATTTGACTGAGCTACTTTTTTTTAAGTGTAAGCTTATGTTAACGAAAGCTGTTAAATATAATAATATTAATAAAAAAACTTTATTTTACACCAAACAAGAAACAAAATAAACAAGAAATATTAATAATGATTAGTATAAAAATGTACAAAAGGCGACCTTATCGCTAAAAAGCAATCTCTTCCAGGCAACCTTAAGGCAATGGAGATGATATATTGAAGGTGTAGGAGTACAGTTTCATCTTATAGAAAATATTAGGTATACATAAATATAATTACTGGTAGTATTTCGTATCTAGCGATTCTAAAATGTTATAAAAAGACTAAATGAAAAACTTTTTGAAGTCCGTTTTTAGCCTAAGTTTTCGATTTATTGTTTGCAAAAGTTTTAATTCTTCATTTATATGTTAACAATGCACAGAAACTAATTAAGAAAGACACTAGTTTTTTTTTTTAAGTTAGGTTAAGTTAGGTCAAATTTAAAAAGGCGACCGCAAGTGTGGATTTGTGAGTCGCTTGAAGTCGCTTGGTTTATTCACGCCCCTCCAGTTCTGTCTGACGGTGTTCGTGACCAAACAAGAATTATAATATTTTATAGCAAAATATATGCACTCAAACCAGTTTGTGTTAAGTGTTCTAGTAGTCAGCTGATGCACTTGTAATTCAAAAATATTCAAATATGTTTGTCATAATATTATTATTGTGTCTTACAGTTTTTATGATATTTTTACGCAATTATATGCGAAAACGTAGCTATCGCTGGAAAAAATTATCAGAATTCCCCGGCGATAGACCTTTACCAATATTTGGAAATATGTTGCAACTTGGATTCTATGCCGACGGTATGTTTTAATTTTTTTATAAATTGATTAGTGAAAAATAGTTTAGGGGGCGTCCATAAATTACGTTAGGTGTTTGTTAAATTTTCTGTCTGTCCCTCCCCCCTGGTGAGATGTCGTGAGATTTTATTTAACCCTTCCTCCATCCCCCAATCTCACATGAGATTTTGCAAAATGTGGGTTTCTTACGTAAACGTTGGATTGTTATAAAAGAAAAATTTGCTTCGTGCTTTTATTTACGACTAGTTAAGACTAGCAATCAATATTGCTGAGAGGTTAATTATAAGTGTAATAAAAATTTAACAATAGAATATTTAAATCGTAACTACTGTGATTAAAAAAAGAATATCTAGTCTCATTCAGTCCATGGAGAATCATGCGCCGTCTCAAGAGAGACTATTGGAACCAACATATTATCCATATCATTTTTTGTAAAATCATCTGCTCCTTCAACTTCTGATCTAGCCACTCTAAGCCGTTGTCATAAAACAAATATGGTGGTTTGACAGTCAGTAGATGTATAACGTCGAAGTATGAATGAAATTATTTTCCTTTGAACGAATTAGTGAATGATCTTTATCCTATTACGATAACGCTTAAGATCAAATCTTAAGCATGTACAATCTGGATTAAATGGACCAAAATAGTATTTTTTTTTTGTTGCAATCAGAAAAAAAATGGTAATATAAATTGTATTTATATTGCATATGGATTTTATTAAGTGTAAATAACGTCGTTATAACGTACTCTGACCATACTGTATCTGAATATTGTAATCTTCATATTGTTTCTTTTTTACATTTTACCTTTTTTCGATAAAATTGTCGTTGTTATTTTTTTTATGCGAAGATATTTTGAAACTTTGTTGCAAGTCATTCTGTAGTCGATAATGAAACTTGTTCTTGAATCTGTGTCTAGGCCGCGCATCGTGAATTTGAATGATACTTTTTTTAATTATTTATTTTTTATAGAGGGTTCACAGGTTGAACATGTCACCCTCATTTTTACACACTGAAACTTATACACGACGCTTAAGGCATAGTTCTATAATTTTATGTAGTTGTTTTGCTTTTTCGCTAAGTGGAAAAGTAAGAATAGTGCTATGGACGCCTATGTTATTAATAATAATATTGTCTTCTATATAGTACAACTCTCTCTCGACTTCAATGCGGCCACATTTCGTCAAACATGTTCTATTCTTTCGCACTCCGTGCAAATGGGTCGCTATTTCGAATTTGACAAAGCTTCCAAAATAGCAAAATATTCAGCGTAGGTACATTTCAGAAGCTATACAATTAATTTTGAAATTTAGCAAAAGAGTCTCATCAAAAGTAGTTCAGGAGATATATACATACTGCTGATCTATATATCTAACAAGTTCATACAGAGAACTGTACTATTTAGAATCGTTTAGTCATACAATATTTGATAAACGGAAACTAGTAGAAGTTTTTTCTTAAGAACTCAAAGACAATGATCATTTAAGGATGATAGGATTTTCTTTAAGCCCAAACTATCGAAAGAATTTACCTAATTTGAACAAACATTCTCCTGCCAAATAATATCTGCGTACGCGTAAAGGCTGCAACTTGAGTTCACATTAAATCACATAAATGGTTGTAGTTCTTAATAACTGTGAATGCTCGCAAACGAAAAAAAAAAAGGATTTAAGTTGCTCAGACTGGTAATATAACGTAGGTAAATAAAATAACAGTCAAGGAAATACGCATTTTTAGAGATAATTAAAAAAGAACTCGTCAGATTTTAAACAAATTTAAATGGGGCCATATGACAATCACCAGCTTCTGATATTCAGTAAAAAGTAATAACAACTGCGGTCAACGAGAAAATAGTCACGTAAATACGCATTATTAGAAGATAATTCAGAGAGTACTTGTCATATCTCAATTAAATTTTAATGAGATTACATGACAAGTACCACTTTTTGGTTAAAAAAAGGATTATCGAAATCGGTCCACCCTGTGAAAAATTAGTTAAAAAAACATTCGAATTGAGAACCTCCTCCTTTTTTGAAGTTGGTTAAAAAGCCACCAATTACTTTCAAACATTGGCTTTGAATTCTGTCTAATTTATTCAGATGTACCTTAGCACTATTGTCATAAAGGAAATTTCCATAGTTCATTCTAAACCTTATCATAGAAATATATAAGCGCCTCTAATGTTTTGGGTTGACCCCACAATCTGGTCTCGCCAAATTTTTAATACGATAATTCATGTTACATATTTGTCCCGATTGGTAAAATTAAACTTGACACAAATTGAATTAGCAAAACGAGCTAAGATACTAACTAGGTACTGTTTAATCTTCAAGAAAGTCGTCATTTTAGATTATGTTGGGACCAGTAATGGAGGACTAACGTGCACTCAGTTGTAACTCATTAACGCAAAATACGATTTAATTTACTTTTTTTTATTACGTTTTTATTTTAATGATTATCTCGTAAATGTTTCAAGGTCTTTGTTTTAATATTTTAATAATTACAAAAAGAGTATGTATACTTTATTTTATTAACACAATACAAGAAAATTAAAGTATAATATTGTAGTAATAGATACAATTGTGTGAGCGGCATGGCGTCATTCATTACAAAAAATTGAGACCAAAAAAAAACGTAATTAACGTCGGATGTTACCTGTAACACAAAAATTAAATTTCTTATACATAGTCTGGCCATAAATACTGTTACAATTAAAAATAGACAAAATATTACATTTGAATTTGAAATCTGTCATTTTTATATGATTGTTTATTGTGTTTTCTCATTTCCGCGCCAAGATATTTTAGAATATTTTTGGATATTAAAATGTAGTGGGGTGATAAAGATAACCGAATCATACAACAATTTTTAAAACTCTCCATACGCTTGGTATTATGAGTCAAATATTTGTGTAGCGGGCTATTTGATAAGTACAATGAAACCTCCTCATTCTCCCCCTCCCCCTCCTCCTCGTAATAGTGGGGTTGCTGGCCGGTGAAGCCCTACTAACACGTGGGGTTTTTGGTCAGTAAGAGTCTGACATATGCACTCCGGTAACCCCGCGCCGGAGGGTTTCCACGATGGATTTTCCCCGCGAAAAAAATAGAACCTATAGCCTATAAGAGACTCACAGGTCATTTCTTAACTGATAATTTAAAAGAGAATAGGGTGTTAAAATCAAAAAACTACTTAAGCGGTACGCAAAGGGAGGTCACAGAAAATTATTATTTATGGATGAGAAAATGTTTACATTTGTGCATTATTTTAACAAACAAAATGACCGTATTGATGCTCAAAGCTCCAAGGAAACTTCACAATTAGTCAACAGAGTACAACGTGGGCATTATCTGACTTCAGTAATGGTTTGGTAGGGTGTTAGCTATGAAGAAGTGTTCCATTCTTGAGAAGGTAGTTATCGAGGCCGCGGAACGAGACTCGGCAGCGGTGGGGGCCTGTGAGGAACACGACATGACAACGGAGTCGGGAATACATATGTTCGCATTTTCACGTTGTGGTCGCATATCTGAAACATATTCTGCATATCTCTATTTATCTAGTATACAGATTTGCAGCTATAATACTTACTGCTTTGAATTAGGATATAGGTACGGCGTATGCTAAGTGAAGTTACATATAGCATATTTGATACTGAATTAATGTTGTTTACAGTTGTAAACTATCGTAGTAACTAACGGATCCATTGTTTTCATTCAAATTCTAAGTCAGACTATCGATCGTTTAATTTGTTAACAAATGCGTAACAATAACATAATTAAAGTTGTTCGCGAACCATATTTAAGTGAAAAATATTCAAAAGCATTCCAAGACCAAGCGAGAATAATGATATTTAATGTTAATTTACAATATTGAAAACAAATAGATTTATGTTTAAAGAATTATTTTAATTGCAAATCTTTCAGTTTGAACTTACTTTTCTACATAAACATACAACTATTTAATATTTATTCCACGAAAACTATATATTACTTTTTTAATTAATAAATATATGTCGCATTTTATTTGATATATTATTTTTTACACGAACCTAAAAGAATGGAATTTTTTTCAGAGTCCGCACACAAACTATTGGCGCTGTGGGAAAAACATGGAAAACAGAATTTTCGCTTCTCTGTTGGCTCCGATCATTGGATTCTGTTGACCGAACCTGATGACATTGGGGTAAGATATAGTTTCTTTATGTCATGTAAATGTCAAAATTTGTATAAATATTCAATACTTATCCAGATCAATACCTGAGGGATATATCCGCCATCCCGCAGTTGAGCAGCGTGGTGAATTAAGCTACAATTCTTCTCGTATATGGAGAAAGAGGCTATTCCCAGCTGTGGGATGTAACAGGCTGAATTGTGATGTTGAAACATTGTATCAAAGCCTTTTACCCACAAAAATTAAGCTTTTAGCAAGTGGATGAGTTAACTTGTGTGAAATTTGCTGAACGATTATTACGATACACAATATCTTACTGTACTGTATGTGTATCTTACGCACGTATGAAAATTTTCATAGCAATAGAAATTGAACTAGACTTGGTTGATAAAGTTTATATAAATACTAGCTGACTCCGCAAACGTTGTTTTTCCATATATGTTAGTAGCCCCCTTAATCCCCCCACCCTTATTACTTAGGGGTATGAAAAATAAATGCTGGCCGATTCTCTGACCTACCGATATACATAAAAATTTCATAAAAATCGGTCCAGCCGTTTCGAAGGAGTGTTGTAACTAATATTGTGTGGCACGAGAATTTTATATTTAAGTTTTACATAAGAATAACGTTCACAACTTCAATTATAAGATGCTTGTAATGCTTTGTAACAATATTAGGTAGTATTGAAATAAATTGACAAAAGTTTTGTCAATTTAAATACTTTATACATTTTCTTTTTGAAAGAGACTATCGGCTAATTCCGACTCCGTTGAGCGTTATGTTCCAAAATCCCACACCCCCATACCTTTCTTATTTTCTAGTGGACAGAATGTATACAATATAGTAGTATTTGTATGTACAGTAAACAACATATATACCCTCTAGCTGAGACCCAATTTTTGTGAGCCAATTTTTAGCCGACTTCCAAAAATGGAGGAGGTTTTCAATTCGACTATATTTTTTATATGTATCTCAGAACTTTTGACTGGGTCGACCGACTTCGGTGATTCTTTTAACTCGAAAGGTGTTGTATGTCATGTTGTCCCATTTAAATTTTATATAGCTCAATAATACAAGCAGTATTGTGTTCCTGTTGGTGAGTAAGGTGACCAGAGCTCCTGGGGGGATTGGGGATAGGGTCGGCAACGCGCTTGCGATGCTTCTGGTGTTGTAGGTATCTATAAGCTACGGTAATCGCTTAGCATCAGGTGAGTCGTACGCTTGTTTGCCGACCTAGTGACATAAAAAAAAATATAGCTTTGAGAAGTACTTTTCGAGTTATATCTAATAATGCGTATTTACTTTAAGACTATATAGAGAGAATTGAAACTTGTGAGCTTATGGTGATTCGTTCAGCATTGAGGTAACTAATGTTAAAATAAACGACGATTCCGATTATTGTTAGTTATATTACGTGATAGTATAAACAAAACAATTATTACTGATCATAACATTCGACTTGTACGAGGATAATCAAACACCATAGTGCCCTAATATCGGTAATTTTTAGAACCTAACTTGTTTGTTGTAGTCACTTCATTTCAGCCTATCGCAGTCCACTGCTGGACGTAGGTCTACCCAAATTCGCGCCAAAAATGACGTGAAATCATGTGTTTTGCCCATAGTCACCATGCTGGGCAGACGGGTTGGTGACCGCAGGGCTGGCTTTGTCGCACCGACGACGCTGCTGCCCATGTTTTTGTAGTATCTATTATTTGTATGTAATGTTACGAAAATTATTTAAAACTTATTAAGTTATAATGTTTTATAACTTGGTTCAATAAAATAGTTTTGTAGTTGGTAGATTTTTAAATGTTATTTTAGCTAATTACACTTTTATAAACGAAAATAAATTAACAGTGTACATATCTACATTATAAAATAATACTTGTTTCGAAAAACATTCAGTTCTAAAAACCTATATTGTTTTTGTCATGTATCGTGCAAAATAATACAAATTACTTGATAATAATTGTAGATAATTTATTCAAGCCTCAAACCAATTTTCTTCTTATCTGTCAATGTCCATATATATTACTTTTTTAAATAATTTATATTTATTACCGACTTAACACTTCTCCCTCTTTATTTATAATATTACTACTTAACAATAATTTTGCTAAGGCATTACACCATAATAATACAAACCCAACATAAATTATCATCATTATCATTTCAGCCTATCAAAGTCCACCGCTGGACATAGGCCTCCACAAGTTCGCGCCAAAAATGGCGTGAACTCATGTGTTCTATCCATAGTCACCACGCTGTGCAGGCGGGTTGGTGACCGCAGGGCTGGCTTTGTCGCACCGAAGAAGCTGCTGCCCGTCTTCAGCTTGTGTATTTCAAAGCCAGCAGTTGGATGGTTATTCCGCCATCGGTCAGCTTATTAAGTTTCAAGGTGGTAGTGGAACTGTGTTATCCCTTAGTCGCCTCTCACGACATCCACGGGATGAGAGGGGATGGCTACAATTTATACTGCCATAGCCACACAGCGACATAACATAAATTAAAATAATATACAAACCAAACATAAAAAATAGATTCACTTTTCAAAAAGTTTTTTTAAGCCTACAAAGTCGAATCGGTCGAGTCCTAGTTGGTGTTTTTGGTGATAAAGGAACCTTAACAGGCGAGGAAAATTTCCAGTCCGATGAGGCTGGCACTGGAAGCATATCGGTCAACTCGTGCCCGCCACGCTGCGGCTGCACCGCTCCCGCCGACGGCCCCGGGCCCTCTACCAATGCCGGTAGTGCTTGCGAAACGTTCCCCTACCCTTGAGAATTTGTTACTGATTCATTATTTTTACAAGGAACCGTTTCTACTGGTTGACGATGATAATGATGATCGTTTCCGCAACTTATCAATATGTCTATGAACTGTTTCTCCGTTCTGACCTATAACTCTATAATCGCTTGAACCTAGATTCTCACTCACTCGCCCGGGCAACCAACAACCAACCCGACTTCCACGGACCCCACGGTCGCTACTCCACACTTTCTCTGACAACACATGTATTTCTGACGTAGATAACTGAACCGACTAGATGTAAGACCACGAGTCATCCTCCGCAAATAGCCTCTGCCGAATGACTTTGCTCCTAAGACCACATACTAATTGATCACGTAGATTATCCTCTAAACAGTTTTCAAACTTACAGTGACGTACCAACCTCTTCAGTTCGGCTAACGCTTACCGAAACCGTTAACCGGTAACGCTTGACCGAAATAGACAGCGGCGGCGCGGCGGTGGTAAATGATTTTTCATTATCGCTGACGCCGCCAGATATTCCATCTCAGCTGGTATTTTGGGGCTTGATAAATTTGCTAATAGTTCATATCCCTCGTCTCCCATGACCGCTATTAAAGTAGGTAATTATAGTCCGCTTTTGATGTTATTTTCCTTAAAATATATTTCCAGGCGTTCTATGTATAATGAAAATGTCCTCGTCACATCAAATTCCACAACTATTCCGACAGACATTTTTAACACTCGTAGATATAATAAAGACTCGCCTCTGTAATGTATCGTGAATTTTAGACTGATAATATAAAAGTAAAAAAAAATGTTTTACAGAATATCCTTAATCATCCAACCGAAATTTCAAAGCCTTCGAACAGAAATGCGGCAATGAGACCATTCTTCGGAAACTCCGTATCGACTTCAGAAGGTAATTAATTCATTTATGTCATAGTGGTTTCGTATTATAATTATTAATCCCGCTTTATAAAGCTGTATACTAAAGCGATTTGTTACTAAAGTGGAAATATCGTAAAAATTTGTCATAAGTTTTATAATACTTATAATATTAAAATATATGTATCAACATAAACTGTATCGTTCTTTATTTAACTAGGTACTTATTGATGATCTATTTTATACGTTTAAATCAAATATAATAATCAAGCATAAAAATAAGAAACAAAGGAAGTCCTTGAAAACTTTATGTCAAACATTATGTCATACATAGGTAAATAATCTTGACTAAATTAATCGGTCTGGCTGCTAATTTCTTTTTTCTTAATACACCTTTATAAGAATACACTTTGGTGTTTTTTTTTAAAGTTTTATCTTCTTTTGGTAAGATTTTTAATTTTATATAAAACTAGATTTGTCCCGCGGTTTCACCCACGTTAATTTAAGAAAAAGGGGTAATAAAATATTAAATAGCCTATAGCCTCCTTCGATAAATGAACCATCTAACAATCAAAAAAATTTCGAATCGGACCAGGTAGTTCTTGAGATTAGCACGCTCAAATAAACAAACAGACAAAGTCTTCAGTCAAAGTCTTCTTTATAATATTAATATAGATAGTTTGACAAAGGGTCAATATAGTTACAGTATTGATTTTTATTTCTTACAATCTCGAACAAAATTATTATTGGATTTTTTTAAAATGATATCGAAGTTAATGGAAATGTAAGAAACAAAAGAAATCTTATCAAAATTCAATTATTTCAGCCAGTAACAGTTGATAAATTTTACAAATCTGGGCAAAAGCCTTCTGATTAGTGATTAACTCGTTTAGCTACTTTCTTTACAACTTGAAGTTTCCTCTCTCCATTTGTATTTTACCATTTAGCACAAATCAAACCTCTGGGCTAGATCTGAAATTTTAGTTTAGGTCTACGTATTTTATTTACTGAGCTATCAAAAAAAAAAAAAAAAAAAAAAAAAAAAAAAAAAAAAAAAAAAAAAAAAAAAAAAAAAAAAAAAAAATACAAAGTAAAGCAGTCAATTTTTTTTTAAATTATGTAATGAAGTTGAAGTTTTTACAATTAATGCGCTTCAGGTGAGAGATGGAAGTCAGTACGGAAACTAATGACCACAAGTTTCCAATTTAAGACTTTAGAACAAAAAATCAACGATGTCAATAAACACTGCGAGTTGCTATTTGAAATCTTTGATTCGTATCAAGACAAGGAGACTGTGGATTTGTACCGCTATCTGAGGCCATATATGTTTGACGTTGTATGCGGTAAGGCAACAAATTACAAATTGACAAATTATGAATGTATTTATTATCCGACTGCTCTAGAAAAAAAAAAATCAGAATATGTTTTGTTTATTTCTTTTACACGCATTGCAATATAATTTTTTATAGACACTAAAGTTCAAAAGGTCTTGACGTGACAAATGCATTCGAGTGTTTGACTCATGTTTAGTTTAGACAAAATAGCTACATATGTACTAGTCGGACACATAAATTAATGTATTACAATGTATTATTAAAATCAAATGTCTTATCAAAATCTATATCTGGCACATGAATAATTGCAAATGTAAATTGAAAATCGAAACATGACTAAAACCACACACTTGATTTTTAATAACCTAATCTAATATATATATATATATATACATATATTGTATTGTTTATCTTTTTTAATGATGAAATAATTAGTAAAATTATAACGATATCTATTAAATATTCAATTTCCTAGTCTGACCGCACGCATTAGTTCCTAAAGGATATTTTTTTAAAGAAATTATATACTACCTATAATCCTGCAGCAAATACATGTATATATTTCATACAATTTAAAAAATATAAGCCAATTCAATATGTTTTGTGTGTTTGGACCGTATACAATGGATTGAAACTGTAGGAAAATCATTGGAATTTGCAATAAACGGTGTATGGTGGACAAATAACTATGTTTTTAATGCAGTCGGGTATTAATTTTTTGTATTATTTTATTTTTAAATTCCATTTAATCGTACACATTTTTATTTTTATTTTAGCCTCTTTTATGGGTATCGAAAGTAACAAGTTAGCGAAGCTGGATGACGCTTACTTAAAGGCTAGTGCAAAGTACGTTTTCTTTTATCACGTCACAGTTAAATAATTCAATAAACTACAAGTATGGTGTCAATGAGAAAAAAATTATAAAAAAAACGAATTATGTGGTGTTATGGTACACCAGGTAGGAACGAAGTTCCTTACGGATAGTCGGTAGAAGCAACGCAATTTGAAAAAAAAAATGTTTAATTTTATATATATTTTCCAGTCTTGATTTTTTTTTTTTTTTGTTGATTGGTTTTTAATTAAGTACATAAAAGTATTTAGGAAATTTAGTATTTTAGAAAATAACAAATACCGTAAAAAAAATAAATCAAATAAAATAATAATAATTCAAAAAAACGTCGTAACGTATGTCTATTTATTTTTGTCGACAGTATAAAATTACATAAATTATTTTGAAAAAGTTTACTAGTAATATTTTAGTTTTACAAACGTCATATTATACAGTCGTGTGACTGATATTACGTCACTTCCGTTATATATTTTCCTTACGGTTTTAGTACCACTTTTTTTTTAGTTCGGTCGCCCAGCCAAATTTCAAGCCTGCCGTAAGGAACTTCGTTCCAATTAGCATAAAAATTTTAATTTAATACTTGTCGAATTGATATTTTCAGAGTTATTAAGATACTTACGTACAATTTTTTTTCTTATTGGAGAAATATCGAACTTCTCTTTAAATTAACACCCCATTATACTGAAATGACGGAAACTATAAAAACAATCAAACAAACAAGTACAGAAGTAAGTATTATGAACTAATTCTTTTACCCCTTTTACATAAATCATATCAGTTCTTAAACTTTCACGGTCAATATGAACATTTTTATTTTTACGGAACTCACTTCGATTGTCCTAGTGAAAGTTCCGATGTTTCGTAACGTTGCAGACGCCATGGTCAATGTGTCAGCCGCGTAATAAGTCACCTGAGAAGTAAACCACGAGTAAAATTCTTCGAAAGTCAAATCCAAATTAAAGCTTTACTATAGTTCTCTTAAAATATCTAAAATATATTTTAATTTTTTTGTATTGAATCATTTAACCATATTTTTTGTACATTAATTTATCTGTTTACAGATTATTGAAGCAAGAAGGGATATATTGCACAAAGCAATTGAAAAACCCCAAAGTAATAACATAAATGTTGGTACCGATGTTGAAAAATTAATTGAAAGTAAAGTAAATAATGGCCAATGCTTATTGGATAAGTTGTTATTGACCAAGTCGGCGGATGAGAAGTCTATTTCGGACGATATTATTAATGAGGAACTAACTTTTTTCTGTTTCACAGTATGTTTAGAACTTCTAACAGGAATGAACATTTTAAAACATGTTTAAAATTGTAATATTGCCAAATTTTAAGATAAGGATTATTTTTCGAATTTAAAAGTTCAAATATTTAATAATTTCGAAGAATATTTAACTATATGTTTTAATATCAAGATTCAGCCTGCAACGTCCCACTGTTGTGTGTACGCCTCTTTCTTCATGTAGGAGAAAGTTAATCCACCACGTTGCTACACTGCGGATTGGCGGATATATTCCCCACTATGACTAACGATTACTGTGTATGATAACAACTGGGACCGACAGCTTAACGTGCTCTCTAAGCACGGTGAGGACACCTACACGGACAGATATCCAGACCAGAAAGAAATATTTGCACAAATATAAATGTCCATCCCGAGCAGGAATAGAACCCGGAATAGCCGATGCGAATGCGAAATCTTAGATGTTTTAATATAGCCAGCTGTTATTTGTATGATTGGATATAAATGTGTTTATGATCATGTTAAATAAAATGCAAAAAACTTTTTCTTTCTAACAGCGCACATAAGCAGCCATGATGATTTAAAACTTAAAACATACATAACTAAATACCAAAAATAAAATCTTTTATTCCTTTTTCAGAGTCATTACACAACAGCAATGACAATTAGCCACACACTTTATTGTTTAGCAAAGTATCCAGAAATACAAGATCGAGTGTACGAAGAACAGCGATGTATTTTTTACAACAATTTACATAAAAATCTAACAAACAATGAACTTTACCAAATGAAATACCTGGAAGCTGTGATCAAAGAGAGTATCCGCGTCCTTCCAACGGTCACAAAAATTGGAAGGCAATTACATAATGATTTTACATTTAAAGGTAATTATTTTGTATATTTTACAGATACGCGCGGACTTATGCTTTATACCACTGATTGACAACTTTTTCTCGCAGCATATTTATAGCGTTTTCTTGGCACACGAAGAAAGATAAACTTATTCTACGTTTAAAAGTATTAAGCATACGCACAAAATAATATATGATTATATATATTAAGCTTTTTATTTTTTTATTTTGTTACTCTGCGAACTGAACGATATTTTTTTTTAATTCCACGCGGACGAAATCGCGGGTACCGCTGGTATGTGTTAAAAATCAACTTTACGTTTATTAAGAGATTCATTAGAAATTTGTATAGTATGAATTGTAAATTAAAAATTGGATTCGTCGAAAATCATTTTAATTTTCAGTGTACACACATATCTTAAATTAAGCGATTCAATTTAAAAATTTGTTATTAGTGGTGGTCATACATTTACGCGTATTCGCGTGTTATAAATTTGTAATACAAATATACCTAATGTAATTTATACGCATATTTCAGATGGTCGAGTAGCTCCAGCTGGCTCCTCGGTTATAGTTTTTTATGAAGCAGCTTTTAAGAATCCAAAAGTTTTTCCAGAACCAGAAAAATATATACCGGAACGATTTTTAAAACCTATAGATAAGTTTGCTTTTATACCCTTTAGCGCTGGTCGCAGAAGTTGCATAGGTAAATAATAATAACAATAAAATATTATTAATTAAAATAATATGACATCATTTTTATACTTAATAATTTTGTTTGCTAGCAAAGGAATAAAAACCGACTTCAATTACATCGACAAGTAATACAACGTATGTAGACGAAAACAATTAACAAATGTCGTCACTACGATTTTGGAGGGTTCCATTTGATTTTTCTGGGATTCCATCATCAGATCCTGGTTTACTTACCTGGTACCACACCATCCATGTACCATGGATATCTCTTTTCCAACAAAAAAAGAATTATCAAATAGGTTCATAAACGACGAAGTTATCCCCGAACATACGTACACACACACACACACACACACACACACACACACATATATATATATATATATATATATATATGCGGTCAAGTTGAGTAACCTCCTCCTTTTTTGAAGTTGGTTAAAAATATAACTCAATCAAAATAAATACACCAAATTTTACATAAAAATTTACACATACCTTTAACCGAACGTTCTTACGTATTTATGGCTTTCATTGATTATCATTTGTTTTTATAGGATACCAGTTTGCAATGGTTACCATGAAAGCGACTCTTTCTAACATTTTACGAAGATACGAAGTTCTTCCCGGCGAACCTGGTACTGAGCCACAATTTGTAGGTCGAATTATTACAGAATCAAAAAATGGTTTGAATGTTAGACTAATAAAAAGAATTTTATAAAACAGAAAAGTGATTTCATTAGAAGATGTTGGGACAAGTGCCCTGATCCCGTGGTGGTTAGGGATAAATGGGTACCTGAATTCTGGCACAATAGGCCTGCACTATGTCGTAGATATACGAAATGTAACTGGCTTTGAGAGAAAAGAGAAAGAAAATATGTGCTCGCAGCTGTCTCTCTCTCTCTCTCTCTCGCATCATTCGCCTCGCCCGATCACACTTTTCGTAACGCTCTCGTCACGCATTCATTAGCTTACTCCCCAAATCGAGAAGTTTTATTTCGATAATTTACATCAATGTGAAAATCCAAAACAAAATTTTCAATACAACTTTTGATCCACTCCTCTTTTTACGAATACGTTATAGATATAATTATATAATTCTAAATTTATTTTTAGATCTGTAAATGAGATAGTACCTACAGTCGTTGTAGACCTTCTATTAAGGACATGGGAGGTCTGATGTTGGCGCGCGAGCAACTGACTCGCGGACCGCGGTTGTAGTTGTTGAATTGTTGTTGCATTTATCCCCGATGCCAAGTCGAAAAATAAACCAGTGTATGAAATACAGTTTGCAATCTTGCAAAGCGGGATCCCACATCACTTATTGACCTGCGGGATCCTTTATGATTCTGCACCTCGAAAACGCAGATCTGCAGATCCCTCAATATAAAAAATTAGTGCTAAATCATACGGGTAATACGTCAAGAAAAAAAATAGGTAACAGTAAAAGTCACTGAAGTTGGAGACTAGGACAGGAATACACATATAACCCGGAACATCTGCAAATGACATAGGTACTGAGATCCTCTTGAAGGAAGAATTAGAGAAAAAGCTTTAACAAGAAAAGAAAATATAAAACAAACAAAAACCGACAACGCTATGAGACAATACAAACTATGAGAATTTTTTTTGGAAATGAAAACGCATCAATTCAGGACTGTACCTGACGCTTGACTATGACGGCCCAACCTAAGTGTAAAAGGTTAGAAACTACAACATAATACAACGTAGGTAGTCGAAAAAGTGGTCCTAAATTACGTATTATTAGGGATAGCTCAAAAATTACTCGTTACATCACAATCAAATTAGAATTAAATAAAATTAAAAATTCAAAATACTCCAGACATATATTAATTAGGTTTGACCATATCTAAGCTAGTTGTGAGCATTTCCGACTGACAGATAATTAATTCGATTGGCCTGAAAACTCTGATTGTATTTGTACTTGACTACTTATATTATTTAATTAATATTTTATTATGCTTTTATTGACATGTGAGATAAAATTTTATTATAAAATTTGTAGTAGGTAATATTTCAATAGAGCGGGACAAACAAAACAACGCGGGATTCATCAATACCGCATTTCAATACTGCGGGATTTCTATCCCTATTACGAAGAGAAGCATTGAAAAGTCTTTTTTTATATCTGATAATAATTTACTATTATGCTGTATAAATATGGATATTATTATATTTTTGAAATACGATTTTTCTGATCTATACAAATAAATAAAATTGGAGTGGCTTAGGCTACTTTTATTTTAGAAAATTGTTTATTTTGTAACTCTGAGAACTGAACAATATATTTTTTTTTAATTCCATGCGGACGAAGTCGCGGGCTCAGCTAGTAATAGATAAAAATATAAAAGTAAACACAAAACTTATGAAAAAATTAAATACAATAACATTGCAGATGCAACCCATTCAATTTTAAACATAACCTTAATGAACTGAGTTACTTCGGTTACTCAAACAATTATATCCTAGCGCTGAACTTGCTAGCGTTTTAATATTTTAAGGTAAGTACGAAGATAGACGGAAATTTTCACTAAATATATAGAGCAGTGCTACCCAAAAGACTACTAAACTTAATAACATGCCAAGGAGGCACGGTTTAGCAATTTCCAGTTTATTCCGCAGGAACTAATAGCCGCCGAAGGCTATATTTAAACGTTCAATTTCTTTTGTGTAATTACTGTGTGTAGAGGTTCATAGACAGAACTAACTGAAATATTTACCTATACCTTCGGAAGGAGCTACGGGTTCGGAATTTAAGTGATCTTATTTGGTGCCGGTTACGCGATGAGGCTCCATGTTCTCTCTGCGCGTGTTGCGAATCAGCAATGTTTACCTGCTACCTTTGCCTAATTATTACCTGGAACTTCATACGTTAGCTTTAATTTAATTCAGTCCCTATTTGTTTCGTTTGTGTGTTATATATATTAATTGAAATAATTCACATTAAGGACTCGTTAATCGTTAACGCTTCAGTTACATAGAATGATAAATTTACTGTACAGTAATAGAAATTGTTCAACAAACAATCATGTATATTAAATAAATATCTTATAAATAATAAATAACTTATAAAAGTTGTCTATGATAAAGCTTTTACTACATTAATATCTGACACATAGTTTTAGAAATTTGAACTTTACACAGGTTACACAGGTTAATGCGAAGAAGTTGTCTTTTATTTACTTACGTAGCGTGACGACATGGTTAGATGGCTGACGTACGACGACGTAACGACGACGATTATTCATCACTACTTTATCACCTACTTGTTATAAAAATTTTACAAGCAAATAAAAGTTAAAGCAATAACAATCTGTAGCTCTGCCTCTGAAAACCATTAAATAAAATAGACGAATAATTGTGAACGTTATCTTACAAATTATCATTATTTCTTTTTAACTGCTTTTATTACTAACTGCCTAACTGGCTGCTCCTGCGACTTCTTCGCGTAGAATAAAGTAAATATGAAAATATCTCACGTACAAAGCGGCATATTAAGATGATGTGTACCGTATATTTAGTTTTTATGTTAAGACTAGTAAAAAAAGTTTTAAGCAACGATTAAATTTCATATTGTAGTTTTAGCGTTGATGCGCTGGCAAACATACAGACGAGCAGATGATAATTTTAAAAACAATATTTTTGGCTTTTATTTGCCCTTTAAGACCTATCTTTTAAGATCTATTATCTACATTCTTTTTCTCAAACATCTCAGAACTCTATGTATAGACATGAACAAGTTTCAGTTTTATTATAGGTTTATATGTACGATATTTATTAAATAAAAGTTTGTACCTTAACTTGGGGAGGCCTATGTCCAGCAGTGGACTGCGATAGACTGAAGCGTGAAGTGCGAGCCTCAAGATTACCTGAAATTTATCACTATTCAACAAGAACTCCGTCTGTTTTACATACTCCCTTTGAAACAAATATTTTTTTCTTGGATACCAGTAAGTGTTACCAAACTTTAATTGAAGTGATATTCTTAAAATTTAATACACATATATCATGTGAATATTTCGTTTCTTTCCTAAGATAATAATAAAAAAATGCAATTTATTGTTTGATTTTACTACTTTTTCAATGGTATATCTGAATAAAATTAAATATTCTTACAAAGCAGAAGTTTAAAATGAAAAAGTTTTAATTAAACTGTACAAAAAACAGCCGAAATACGAAGCAAAGCAACGACTGATCACGTCAGTCGATTTTATTTCGCCCGAGGGTAAGTTTGCGAGTAAGCGTCGTTATCACAAAAGTTTTGCCATCGGACTCTTTCCATTATTAAAGTTTTATCCAACTGGGCCATGCAAGTGAACCAATTCCAATATGGGTTGTGAACTACTTTGCACTATGTGCTAACAAGCGACCCGCTTTAGAACCGGCCGATTAACTTTCGGTGGTATGAACCTTTTCATTTTTTAACCGACTTCCAAAAAAGGAGGAGGAGGTTCTCAATTCGACTGTATTTGTTTGTTTTAATCGAAAGGTGGTGTGTGCCGATTGGTCCCATTTAAATTTATTTGAGATCTAACAACTACTTTTCGAATTATATCTAATAATGCGTTTTTACTTGACGCTTTTTTCGTCGACCTACGTTGTATTATACCACATAACTTTCTACTGGGTATACCGATTTTGATAATTCTTTTTTTGTTGGAAAGGGGATATCCCTAGTTTGGTACCATGATAAGGAAACCAGGATCTGATGATGGGATCCCAGAGAAATCGAGAGAAACTCTTGAAAATCCGCAATAACTTTTTACTGGGTGTATCGATTTTGATAATTTTTACTTTAATCGAAAGCTGATGTTTATCATGTGGTCACATATAAATTTTATCGAGATCTGATAACTACTTTTTGATTAATCTTTGATAACCCGTATTTACTTGACATTATTTTCGTCACCTTACGTTGTATTTATACCTCATAACTTTTTACTGGGTGCACCGATTTTGACGTTTCTTGTATAAATTAAAAGCTACTATTCGTCACGTGGTCCCATTCAAATTTAATTGAGATTTGATTCGTAATTTGTGAGTTATATCTAATATTGCGTATTTACTTGACGGTTTTTTCGTCACCCTACGTTGTATTATACGTTATATCTTTTTACTGGGTGCACTGATTTTGATCTTTTTTGTATAAATCAAAAGCTAATACTTGTCATGTCGTCCGTTTTAAATATGATTGAGATATAATGAGCAATTTTTGAGTAATCTTTGATGACACGTATTTACATGACGATGTTAAGACGACTGTGGTCATGTTCAATACTTTGCCACAACGCCATCTATCAAAATGTAATGAAATTACTTCGTTCACTATTGATCAAACTACAATATTCCACTAGAGTAGAGAGTAGCAGTTTATCCGTTATAAATATATTTGAGCTTTTAATTTTTGAGTTATCGCTAATACTGGGTATTTACTTGGCTATTTTACGTCGACCAACGTTATATTAACCTCATTACTATTTTACTGGGTGGACCGATATCGATGATTCTTTTTTTAATCGATAGGTGGTGCTTGTCATGTGGTCCCATTTAAATATAATTGAGATTTGACTCGAACTTTTTGAGCTATATCTGATATGGCGTATTTACTTGACTGTTTTTGGAGTTTTCTCCTTAAGAATCGATTTTCATTTAAGGCCCCGGAATGAAAAAATTGAACATTAAATCTACTGAACGAATGACCTTGTTAGAGATGGCGTTCAGACGTTTTCTAATAACGCAATTAGGTTCCGATAGATGGCGTTATTGCATTCATTTATTTACAATTTGATATAGTAATAATATATTTCTTAGACTAGTAAGCCTTTTTGTGCCTATTTAGACAGTTGATCTGAAGGGGTAAACTCCAGTCGTGCATCGGAGCTGTGTGAAAACATGAACATTACATATTTTTAATAAAAAAGATATAAACCGTAATTCCATATAAATCCGCTTCAACTAAAAAACCCGCCGTAATAAGCGATGTCAGCGCTTCGCGCGAATCGACGACGGGCCTTTTATGAAATTTCTGCCTACAATCGCTAACAAAATGTTAGAAATAACATTAGAACATTATATAATTCTACAATTTTATAATGTCGCGTTATATGGAATACGAACAAAGTATTACTATTTTTTCGTCGATCTACGTTGTATTACTCTTCGATGTAATTGAAGTCGGTTTTTTTTTCGTTTGCGAGCAAACACAATTATTTTTTTTAAATAAATTTATTCGATTTCATGTTTTTTTAGTATCAGTAATTAGACCAATAGGTCTTTGTATTCTTAATTTTTTGTATAATAATTTGCAACCACTTTGGTGTAGTGGTGCATGTGCCTTATCGGCGCCTACACACCGGCGGCGGCGACTCGTTTGGATCGGGCAGACGTCCATCTCGACGATCTCTATTATTATCATAAATACCTGATAGCGATCGTTACTCATAGTAGAGAACCCGCAATGGAGCAACTGCTCTGGTTGGCGGATATATTCTGGCGGTGGATTAAGCTCCAATCCTTATCCTACATGGAGAAATAGGCTTGTGCTCAGCAGCGGGATGAATTGCAGTAATATTTTAATCTTTTATGATATTTCAAGTTATTCTGAATTTTTTTTTAATGTTAATATTTGTTATATTGACATTCTTAGACGTGTTATCCATATAATAATAAATAATTCATAAAAATAAGACAGAAAATTATATTCAAACACAACTATATTGATTATTGTAATGTATTTTATTTTAATCATAGATGAAAGCAAAACAGTTATCTATAATGTCGAGTACCTATTGTTGATTGTGGTAGCTAGGCAGCGCTTTAGGCGCCCAAAAGTTTTGTTGCTCATTACCAATGCCCAAATCTCGTGTCTAAGTGTTTAATTACTTAGCCTTTGTTGTTTTATATTATACTAGCGGTTTTCAGCATCTTTGCTCGCGTAGAAATTACTAATTAATTACCATCATATTAAAACCTCTTTGTATATAACATTTATAGTTGTCATTTTTTGCACTAGACCTACCGAACTATTCGCAGATATACTTTTCGATTACGCTGGAACAGTCGTGCGAAAAACAGTTTTTCCTTAGGTCTTCTCAAGCCACTTTTAGGTAGGTAATTTCAGTAATCTGAACTAACCTACTTTACCATACAGAATTTCCGTATACTTGAATACGTATTTTCGTAATATGAAATCAAAAACCAATACATAAAATTTCATGCTCTACTCTTCTAAACAGTTGATTTACTTTCTACATTGAAAACATAATATACATTTAAGATATATTAATTAATGATTTATATTAACCTGAAAATTATATTAGGACTGGATTAATTATTTATTTATTTATTTTTATAAATACTTCTCCTTCAATAAGAAAGAGGCCTATGCTAAATAGTGAGACGTTACAGGCTAAATGCAACCAATGCTCAACGGGGCCTAAAAATAAAGGTTTTTACAAATTACAAAAGTATGTTGGTACAAAATGTCAATGATTTTGTCTCAAAATGCGTTCATAAGGGTCGTTTAGTAACTATAAACTACCTCTATGTCCATTTTCGAATTTGTAGCACAAAAATTGCGAACTTTATAAAAAAAATTTGAATTTTTTCATATCAAAAATTGACCGCTCCAGCGGGGTTCGAACCCGCGTCTCCGACACGGTCAGTCGTATAAGTCTGATATATCTATAATATATATAAACGCGAAAGGTCATTCATCACGAAATCTCCGAACCTATAACACCTACAAACTTGAAATTTGGCAGGTAGGCTCCTTATAGGAAGTAGACATCCGCTAAGAACGGATTTTACGAAACTCAACCCCTAAGGGGGTAAAATGGGGGTTGGAAGTTTGTATGAGAGTCCCATGTTTTTGACGTAAGAGACTTGAAATTTAAATGTATGCTCTATAGATAGTAACAAGGTATTCAAATAATGTATCTTTAGAAATCAACTGCCTTTTGGGGTTAAAACGGGGGATGTTACGTTGACTCACTAATCACGAAATCTCCGAAACTATAGTGCTTACAAACTTGAAATTTTGCAGGTAGGCTTCGTATAGGGCGTAATCTATTGCTATGAATGGATTTGACGAAACTCGACCCCTAAGGGGGTAAAACGGGGGTTGGAAGTTTGTATGAAAGTCCCATGTTTTTGAAGTAAGAGACTTGAAATTTAAAATGTATGCTCTATAGATGGTAACAAGGTGCCCAAATAATGTTTCTTAGAAATCAACTCCCTTTTGGGGTTAAAACGGGGGATGTTACGTTGACCCACTCATCACGAAATCTCCGAAACTATAACAGCTACAAACTTGAAATTTGGCAGGTAGGTTTCATATAGGGCGTAGAAATCCGCTAAAAACTAATTTTACGAAACTCAACCCCTAAGGGGATAAAACGGGAGTTGGAAGTTTGTATGAAAGTCCTATGTTTTTGAGGTAAGAGACTTAAAATTTAAAATTTATGCTCTATAGATGGTGAGAAGGTGTTCAAATAATGTATCTTTAGAAATCAACTCCTTTTTGGGGTTAAAACGGGGGATGGTAGGTTGACAGGTAGGTTAATAGGTGGCATAGTTATGGGGCGTAAACATCCGCTAAGAACTGATTTTACGAAAACCGACTCCTAAGGGGATAAAACGGGGGTCGGAAGTTTGTATGAAAGTCTTATGTTTTTGAAGTAAGAGACTTGAAATTTAAAATATATGCTATAGATGGTGAGCAGGTGTCCAAATAATGCATCGTAATCCATATATATAAAAGAGAAAGGTCACTGACTCACTCATCACGAGAACTCAAAAACCGCTGGATGGTCTATCCATCCAGGTTGGACAAAGATAAAGTTTGGTAGGGATGTAGATTATAGTTAGTAGACGTCCGCTAAGAACGGATTTTACGATATTGCATCGCTAAGGGCGCTTAATTGGGGTTGATAGTTTGTATGAAACATATACAGCCTGAAAATAAAACCAAAAATGTGGTGTATAGAGAGGTTTTATAAAAATAACTATTAAATTATACTAAATTGTGCCTTTTAAAAAGTTACTCAGTTTGATAAGCATTTCAAGTGACTGAAATAAAAAAATAATTTGCGTTAAACATCTTAATAGTAATACATATCTTCATAACCACGAGGACGTTATCGCGGGCAACAGTTGGTGTATTATAAACAAAGTCCTCAAAAGTGTATGTGATCGATTCGCTCAAAATTTACTGAACGGATTTTCATGCGGTTTCACCATTGTAGAGGGCTCAACCATTGGCAAGAGGAAGGTTTACGGAACGGCTAAGCCGATTTTGATGAGAGTTTCACTGGAAGTTTGCCGGCAAAACTTCGTGACACACTAATTTCAACGCGGGCGAAGCCGCGGGCACAGCTAGTATATATATATATATATATATATCAGACTGGGCCAAAAAAACCTTTTTTAACGATAGTGTGAAAATATCATTCATGATGATAAGAAAAGATTATCGTTAAAGTTTGAGCCTTTAATTGTTGTGTATAAGTGTGTCAAAAATATTATCTTGGTACGATATAGTATAAAATATAAAATTAACCCGGGAAACTTTTACACATTATTAAAATAACTGGTTTTAGCAATCTACAACGTAAAACAACAACAATAACAAATGTAAAAAAATGATATCTTATATATACACGGTCACCAACCCACCTGCCCAGCGTGGTGACTATGGGCAAAACACATGAATTCACGTTATTTTTGGCGTGAGCTTGTGGAGGCCTATGTCCAGCAGTAGACTGTATAGGCTGTAATGATGATATATACAATTCTCATGTCCCAATGTTAGTTAATATACTCCTCCGAAACGGCTGGATAGATTTTTATAAAATTTTGTGTGCATATCGGGTAGGTCTGAGAATTGGCCAACATCTATTTTTCATACCCCTAAGTTATAAAGGGAGGGGGAGGATTAAGGGGGTTAATAACATATATGGCAAAACAACGTTTGCGAGGTCAGCTAGTGATTACAATATATAGATAATTCTTTGTTATTTTACTTCGATCACAAAAAAAAATTTCGGAATTCGTTTTTCACTTTAGCAGGATATTCACATTGAAGCCTCTATTTTGTACAAAACTGGAATAAAAAGATATGGAAATCAATTTGAATTTTTGAAACGTAAAACTACGTTTCGTATAGCACGACGATTGCTCACAGCGCCGATTCATTGCGCCTTTTGTTTCACGTTTCGTTCTTCAACGATCTAAAAATTGAAAAAGCTTGATTGGTTGCAGTCGGAGCTGAAGCAAATCGGCTGGCTAAGCTATTTTGAGGCAGATTTAAAAGGGACGCCGAAACAACCAACACCAGCAATCGGCCACTTTTACGAATTTTTTGTAAAATATTTTTTGTCAATAACTTGTCATTCATTTTACATGCGTTAAAACAATGCCTACAGTTTTTAATAATAGTAACTCTTATTTACATCAGTTATTGTATTTACTGTAAATGCAACGGTAATAAATAAACGAGTAAAAACAAAGTTCAAAGCTTTAAAAAGTTGTATATTGACAATAAAATCGTATTAGCCGCCGCGCGCAGGCTTCTAGGGCTGTCTGTAATCCTATTGCGGTTTCGAACCCCGCCAGTTGCTTTCAAAAGTTGAAATGCACGTTACAACAAAACGTTGCTAACGCCTCGGGACTTATTGCCGGTACACGGAGTTTGTACGCTGCGAAAAAGAAGCCTTCTTCTGCTTACCTATTATATGGTATAGCATTTTATTGTAAAGGTTATTTTAAAAATCAAATATTTAGTACTGTTATAAAAAATGTAATAAGTTTGTACATTATTGACTATTTAATATATATAATTTTATTTATGATGATGGGTTGTCTGGAAGAAATGGCTAATTAGCCATAAGTCCGCCCATTCACTGTCTGTAACTATCTTTATGCTTTGTTTGTAATTTATTTGTGGTGTACAATAAAGTATAAAATAAATAAATAAATAAATATTTAATTTAATTAATATTTTAATCCGTGTTAAATTACTATAATCCGTATTAATTTAATATAATTATTTAAACACCCAATTGATTTGAAATTTTTTTTTCAGATCCATGTAGTACTTGACTTTATTATTCTTGCCAGTATGTATAATAGTATAACCAAAATTAATAAAAAATTAATGACAACAGCCAGTTGAGGTTGAAAACAAAATCTTGATAAGTGGATTTCAGGCTAAATGGCGGCTCTCCACTCACAAATTTGGACTAGTCAGAAATTCAAACAGGACTATAACGAGTTGAGTTTGTAACTTGCTAAGCCGTTCTATCGAAGCACTTAACCTTCAAAACTTAATTAAAAACATAAAAAAAAAATCATTTAATTTTAATAAAAAGGTCAACAACTTTTGTATTTACACTTTTTTCACATAACCTCAAAATTTATATGAAAAATTCAAAAACCAAATTTTTGGTTTTTTATTTTGATCTTTGCCAATTATTTTTTTTACGAAATTAAGTGAAAACTTACCTTTTTATGTCACATACACATATCGTAATTTTTTTGATTTCAAATATTTATTTTTTCACCTTATTTTGACCTCAAAATCGAAAAAGCACCCTAATTTTCAATTGAAAATTCTCACGTCAAAACATCAGTTTTTTTTTTAAATCGATAGGATTTTCGTTTGTTGAAATCTCTACTTTTTGTTGGTGTCAAATAAGATATACATTACTATGGCAAATGTTCTCAGAAAATGCAAAAAAATAACAGGTATAGTCGTCACAAAATAATAGGCCCGTTTGGGCATATGTCATCGGGACGTAAATAGCGATGTAACCATACAACTCGGTATTCGATACTCACGATAAATCGATTCAAGTTTGTATGAGTATTTGATCGATTTGATTATGTAATGTAAAGAAATAAAAAGTGCATTTGATTAAAATTTTGATCAGAAATTTAACTTAAACTTTAATATTATACGTAATTTGAAATAATACAATGGTAAAAAAGGTCAATTTGTCTTTATTTTATTGTTTTCTATTGTTTACACGAATTTTACGCTTCAGCCTGTAATATCCCACTACTGGGCATAGGCCTATTTCCCCATGTAGGAGAAGGATAAGAGCTTAATCCATCACGCTGCTCCAATGCGGGTTGGCGGATATATTCCCTACTATGAGTAATGATCGCTATCAGGTGTACATGATAACAACCGGGACCGACGGCTTAACGTGCTCTCCGAAGCACGGTGGTCCCACAAGGACTGCACAAACACCCAAACCACGGCAAACACCTGTATGGCCAATACAAATGTTTGTCATGTGCGGGGATCGAACTCGCAAGCGCCAGCGCAACGGGTACTATCCATGGCTGTAACCGTTGCGCCAACGCGGCGAATTTTAATAATTATAATGAAACAATTTTTTGGGATTTCAAAGTTTTATTTACGACACATTTAATTACGATTAAAATCGAATGAAGCTGGTATTTAGTAATTAATTAGTTACAGCACTAGTGTTAGAAAAAAAGACTTAGAACGTAACTGTTTTCATAATAATTATAAATAAAGTAAGCGCGAAAAGAATACTCCCAATATATTCTATTATATTATTTAACGCGCCAAAAAATGAACGTATGTTTTAAAAACACGTTATTATAAATTATTTTATAATTTCTTACAGTTTCGTACCAATTTACGTTCTAGGGTATTTGTCAGTGTTCAAACGGGCCTCTTATTTTGTGACGACTATAGTAAGGCTCAGACCCTCCTAGCCCTTTTCCTACTTCTTTATGAAATACCTTTTGATGGGCTAAAATTTTTTGCAGGTCACTCAGGTCTATCGTTCAGGTTATTGGTTAAGTTATCTTAAAATATTGAAATAAGCATCGCAAATAATTTAAAGAAGATTATACAAATTTTTCACAATAATGTAGACTAGCTGTGCCGGCGACTTCGTCCACGTGGAATTTAACAGAAAAAGCTATTTTTTATTTCGCAGAGTTATACAATAAATGAATTTCTAAAATAAAAGTAAGCCTAAGTTACTCCTTATTACATTAGGTATCTGCCAGCGAACGTCCCGTCAAATTTGGTCCAGCCGTTTCAAATATTAGCCGAAACAAACAGACAGACAGCCAGACAAAAAATTGAAAAAATGCTATTTTGGTATATGTACCGTGTTATACATCCATATGTATTTAGTGAAAAGCGGTTATTTTATTATTACAAACAGACACCCCAATTTTATTTATTTGTATAGATTTCTTTTTAAATATTCTTTTCATTTTCTGAGCACTATAAGAGTAATTAATAGTAGTTTTGTTGATTTTATTCTACCAATTATTCATATTGCAGTTTAGACTCGTATATTTGCGAGTTAGTGAGGACTCAGTAACTAATTTCAAAAAAGTACTATTTTACTCTTTACCTTTTATGTTAATTAGTATGTAAGAGCAATTTATAGTAAACAAAGGCTTACCGTGTAATCGATTTGTTTTATTTCTCCTTGCTCATCTACAAACACCCTAAAACTTTTGTATAGTGTAATACGGAATTTAAAAAAAGTATTTTAAACATATTTGAATATCATATCAAAAATTGACCGCTCCAGCGGGGTTCGAACCCGCGTCTCCGTTTAGAATCCCTAATGTGTGGGTAACACAAAAATAAAATTGTACATATTAAAAAGTATTTTTAAAGAGAATATACAAAGGTAAATCAATTAAAAGATTAAGCTCCAATAAAATTCATTTTAATGCATCCAAAAAAGTCCGTTGTGAAAAAAATTCCAGCAATTATTTAAACAAAATACCACAATTCGTTGCACGTTTTGTTTCACTTTCGTTAGAGAAAGATTAAAAAAACAATTTCGATCGGACACAATTTCGAAGTAAAGTACCTTTCTTTACCTTTAGTATAATAGAAATAAATATCACAGTACTCATACACAGTATATATAATTTGAATTATGTCAACTTCAAAAATATTCTCTCTAAATTGTATTTTTATATTTTATTATTTCGATCATATTTCTTTATTAAATTGACATCAAATTGCATAAAATAATTCCGACAATATCGGAATTATATATAAATTACAAGATTCCGCTTTAACGTTTTTTCTTTTTCAGATTTCCTGAGCGTGGCGTTGCCGAGCAATGACGGCGGCCTGAGGCAAGCAGCCGGGTGCCCCTGCAGCGGGTCTCCGTGCTGCCGACGCCGCAGCAACGCCATTATAGTGACTTTATGTGTGTGTATTTAAGTGTACATTGTTTAGTGCGATAATATGTCAAATAGTTTTAAAACAAACAATGTATCTCAACCGGAACTTTTCACTTGTCCAGAATGCACTAACGGAAAGTTGTTTAGGGGCCGCAAAGGCTTAAAAATTCACACCACCCGTTGCCACAGCGATCCGCGATTAGTGCATTCATTACTTCATCAACCGTAACCAGTGATAATAATTCGGTTACATTTGAAAAATTTATTTTAAAATGTCACAAAAATATCCCGCTTGTTAAACGAGTTCCTAGAGGAGCGAGGATGTCTCTAGCTAGATCACTATCATCTGTGATTAAAAAATGTATTTCGGACACTGATTCGGCCTGGCAAAATTTTTTTTGTTTTCCTACAAATTTTTACATGTTGATAAAACAAAAAATGGTTCTTTATCAACTAAATTAAAACAGAATAGCTTGTTAGACATTCCGATTATCATTCCTAAAAACCCACGACCTTTATATTCTGATTCTAGTAAAATTATTGAAAATAAAGCAATGGATGGAGATCTTAAGAATGCAGCTCGCATTCTTTTCTCTAGTGATACCCTCGCACCTTTTGATAATAAAACGCTAGAAGCCTTACGCGAAAAGCATCCCTTCCTTGCTCCCAAGCTCACCTATTTTCAATAATGTTTTACAGGTTAAAGATGAAGACACCTATGCTGCAATTATGTCGTTCACAAGTGGCTCTGCTAGCGGCATAGACGGCATCACACCACAACATCTTAAAGATCTTGTCAGTGTCTCAGCCGGTAACGCTGCCAGGGCTCTCTTGAATGAGATAGCCAATCTTTGTAATTTTATGTTATCTGGCAAGGTATCTCCATCTTTTTTGTCTCATATTTACGGTGCAAGACTCTATGCCTTTAACAAAAAAGACGGTAGTATCCGTTCAATTGCTATTGGGACCCCATTTCGCCATCTGGCGTCTAAATTAGCATATAGACATATAGTCTACAGCCTAAAACCAAAATTTCAACCAAAACAAGTGGGCTTTGGAAGCAAAGAAGGCTGTGAAGCAGCAGTTCATGCGGCTCATACTTTTTTAAAAGTAATTAGGCTGAAGTTCTGCTGAAAGTTGATGTAAAAAAATCTTTTAATTCTTTAGACAGAGCAACCTTGCTTAACGAAGTTTCATTACATCTTCCTGAAATTTACCCTTATGTTTGGCAATGTTACAGTTCACGATCTAAACTAATTTTTGGCGAAAATACATTTTTTTCTAATGTCGGCGTTCAGCAAGGGGACCCACTAGGTCCGCCTCTTTTTGTCTAGGTATCAAAATTGAACATATGGTACCTAAATGATGGAACCATAGGAGGTAAAGTGGACGATGTCGTTGAAGACTTAATCAAAATTAAAAACGAGTTTGATAAAATTGGTCTCAAATTAAATTCTTCATAATGTGAAATTTTCTTCACAGATCTTCTATCACTTTCCAAAATTAATTTGGCAACGGAATTATTTAATAAAATTGCTCGTAATTTAAAAATTCTTCAAAGAAGTACACTTTATCTTCTAGGTACACCACTTTTTGATGAAGGCATACAGACAATTTTGGACAGTAGTAAATTAAAATATTCGTTGAAAACACTGACAAATTGGGTACTCTAAATTCTCATATTGCCTACACTATATTAAAATATTGTCTATTTGTCCCAAAATTTATGTATATTTTACGCGCAAGCCCAAATTGGAAATTTCCTGGAATGACCGAAAAACTTGATGCCACTTTAAAAAATTCATTAGAAAAAATTCTAAATTTATCTTTTGATGAAAATTCATGGACCCAAGCTACTTTACCAATTAGAGATGGTGGCATCGGCGTGAGAAAAATTTCGAGTGTCTCTCTTCCTGCGTTTCTTGCTTCTGTGCATAGTATCAAAGGTTTATGTTTTGACATCTTAAAATCTAATTCAGTCCAAATTACAGATGCTACAGACGCAATAGAAAACTGGAAGTTAATGTGTCCTAATGGCGATGTCCCGAAGGACGTTACAAAACAAAAACTTTGGGATATACCAATAGTTCACAATATTCATATAAGTTTGACGCAAAATCTTACAAGTGACAAAAACCGTGCCAGGCTTCTAGCTGTGTCAAATAAAGAGTCAGGTTACTGGTTACACGCAATGCCGTCAAAAAATCTTGGGACACTTTTAGACAATGAAAGTTTTAGAATTGCTCTCGGTCTCCGGTTGGGAGCTCTACTGTGCTTTGAACACAGATGCCCGTGCGCAAAAGAGGTCGATTCTTTCGGACTACACGGCCTTTCCTGTAACAAGAGTTCAGGTAGGTTTTCCCGCCACGGTTCCCTAAACGATACCATAAAAAGAGCTCTTGCCACCATCGACGTTCCTGCTCTTATCGAGCCAACTGGAATTAGTCGCAATGATGGCAAGAGACCTGATGGATTGACGTTGGTTCCCTGGGAAAGGGGACGGGCGCTTTTGTGGGACGCAACCTGCGTTGACACACTTGCTCCGTCTCATGTCAGGGAAACAGCCTTAAAAGCGGGAGCCGCAGCGGAAAAAGCTGAAACGACTAAACGGCACAAATATTCGTCACTAATTCCAAATTACATCTTTGTGCCGTTTGCAGTCGAAACACTTGGACCTTGGAGTAGCAGTGCTAAAAATTTTTTAAATGAGATAACACCTCGCCTTATTGCCTCCACTGGTGACAAGAGGGCTGGTGCATTTTTTGCCCAGAGAATCGGCATAGCGATTCAACGGGGAAATGCTGCCAGCATTCTTGGCACAATTCCACGCGGACATGATTTATACCAAAACTATCTGTAAATATTTAGTTCTTAAGTTTTGAATTGTAAATATGTATAATATTTTGTATAAATAAAGATTAAATTAGATATTTATAATACATAATAAAAGTATTTTTACAGACATTTTTAGACAGTAAATAAAACCGACTTAAAAAAAAATAGGAGTTTCTTAATGTATTTTTTACGTGTGTTACTTCATAATTTTTTTCTGGGTGTACCGATTTCGAGGACTCTTTTTTAATCTAATGATGAATCTATTAAAAAATAAAGTAATATCTATAAAAGAAAAAATTTACAATAGAAATATATGTTTAAACACAATCACTCTGCAATGTAATACTTAAGTTGTTAATAACAACGATTGAGATTGTATTATACAACTAGGTCGGTGAATAAGCGTGCGGCTAACCTGATAATAAGCGGTTACCTATAGACGCCTGCGACACCAGAAGCATCGCAAGCGCGTTGCGGACCCTACCTCCGCAATCCTTCTATCCTCCCCAGGAGCTCTGGCCACCTTACTCACCAAATGAACACAAGACACAATCAATTACATTTACTTGAACTTGTCGAGGTACAACAAAAAAATTTGTATAACACCATCCGTGCTTATTACAATGCACACAATACGTAATCTAATGAATTGAAAAGATATGAAATAAAATTTAAGTGACAACTACCGTTTCACATACTTGTTAATCTGATGTTGCGTTGTTCAAGCAGTTTTTTTTTTTCTAGTTATTCTCTTTCGTAACAAACATACAAATACGTTGAACTAGCCACTCAATTACTTACATCCTTAATAGATTAGTATTCATCTGACTGCACTGTGTATTTAGTTACATATAAGTGTATTTAAAAGTAAAATGTGTTGCCAATTACATTTTACGACGCAATTCAACATCAAAGGGTATACGTGTATATATTACACGTGTATATATTACACGTCTACCCTTTCAAATTCGTTACTTTGACAGTTCAGTACGTTTCCATTGAATAAATAACAAAAATAAATACCTAATTGAATAAATATTTAAGATCAAATATTTAAAATCCCCGTCCTACAAAAATTCAAGATAATTATTATTTTAGCCATTCGTCGTAGCAAAAAAATTGAATAAATTGCTTAAAATTAACTTACTTGTTACAAAATACAATTTGCCCACGTCGTCCACTCCTTGAGCAGGGATATATACTCCTTGATACTGGCGTGTGAATACCGATCACTAAACGGGGAACTCTAAAACCCAAACTATATCTAATCCCCTTGGTTCAACAGAACCAACGATGCGGAACAGGTGAAGGGTCACGCGTCATGACCATTCATGAAGCGCAGGAAGAGACCTACGGCGATATCATGATCGTCCAGATTAGGTTCGAGAAACTCCAAATAGTCATATAGTCAGCGTGGCTCATACCATAGTGGCAGTCACTAAGAACATGAACATCTGTGTCTGCTACGGCGACAACGGTGACGACGCAATGCCCGCATTTATATTAAGATATATGTACACTATATGTTTTTTTTTTTTTCATTATTATTACGTTTCACAACGGCCACGACTCTTAGTTGACCATGTCATTTGTACGACATAAAGTATTTATTTTATTATTGACGTGCGTTTTTAAACAATTGTTTAACTTCAGACGAGCACTACTAAAACTGTCTAGAATTGCTAGGATGGTCCGACACTAACAGATGTTTGCTGTTATTAATATTTTATATATACAATACATATCACATGTTTGTTTTTTTTTTAATTTATCGACATACATATTTATACACGTACATATCTCAAATATACATTACATTTGCATGCACTACATTACTATCATAAACACACATAAAAACCACATTACTTTATATACAGAAATACAACTTCACTATCTGATCGTGGTTCTTTATTTCTCCCAATTAAATAGTAATCCTTAATTTTCATTTTGTTTATTTTAATTATTTCAGCAAAATAATTTTCACTTACTTAGGTACTACTTACTTACTGATCTACCGTTAGACTAGATAGACAAGACTATAAGAGTACATTTAAGTAAATCGCTGCATCACAGACTACATACACTTCGTGGTTTTATCCGTATTGTATTTTGGCCGTTCCATAATAATGAAAATCACATATGTGCTACAACTGTGCACAACAATGGATATGTCATTTTGTAATCTGTATTACATAGTTATAATGTAGACAAGTGTAAATATTTTTTTATAAATAATGAATATGAAAGTTGTCGAATAAAAACACAATTTTTTTTATAACAAAATAATAAAGAAGGAGAAATAACAATAAAGTTTTGGAGCAAAATTAAAATAAACTTTGTCATTTTATTTCTGAGATGGTCATACAAATTCACTGTAAAAGAAGTAAGTACTAACGCAATCAGATTCAGGTGGAACGGGACAAAGCAATTCCGGAACAAATCTATTTTAGTCCTTTCAGCTTTCTTCTCTACTGACGTCTGACTAATGCTCGTAAATTGAACGAACTATCGTTGCCGTTATAATATAAATATAAGAAATTATAATGCAACATAAAACGTATTATAATATTATAATAGGACAAATTTTCATAGTTGATAACCGTTCTATCGCTTCATTACCCCTGGCCGCGGGTTCGATTACCATTTCGGGCAGATATTTGTTCGTTCTGCCTATGCTGCGTTCTACGTCCGGATAAGATTGCCGGTTTTGGCTGGATGAGGATTGTGTAGAACCGGGATATCTAGCGCGATATATATATATATATATATATATATATATATATATATATATATTACAAACAAAGCATAAATATAGAATAAAAAATTTCTCTGTCAGTGTACAATAAAGAGTACTTGTATTATATTTGTAGAATAAGTATATCAACTAAATTAATATTGTGTTCTATGGTTGGTTGATCCTATCTGTAACTTGCGACACCCCATCCACCGATATCCCAAGCATAGGCCTCTTTCTTCGTGTAGGAGGAGGAGGTTCCCTTTTAGGAGTAACTCTGAGTGACGGTGAGCACGGTGGGGGAGAAATAAGTGTCTTGCTTGACATGACAAGTTTCACACAGGCATACATCCAGACCAGAAACAATAATTTTCATAATAAGTCCGAATATCTGCAGTCAGTCAGTCAGTTCAGCTTATTGAAAGCCACTGCTGGACATAAGCCTCCCCAAGATATTCCGCATATATATATATATATATATATATATAAATCTCGTGTCACAATGTTTGTCCTCAATGGACTCCTAAACTACTTAACCGATTTTAGTCAAATTTGCACACCGTGTGCAGTTTGATCCAACTTAAAAGATAGGCTATATTTTATTTTGAGATATTATATTATTATTATATTTCAGAAAAAAAATAAGGTGATACGAAGTTCGCCAGGTCAGCTAGTATATATATACATATATATATCAATGGAAGCATAGGAATATAAATATGAATATAATATATAAAAATACAAATATACATAAGACAGAAGAGAGGAAGGAACGGCTATATTGCTATGGCAATTTGCTGTAAATGAATTTAAGGATACAAATATTCAAGGATATTTTATTAATATTTTAAATATAATTTTAGGTTGTTCTTGAGAGACAGATGTTATGCCTTCGCAATTTATTCAAAATATTTCTACGAAACCGTCACCAAAGGAATTTTATGTTTAAAAAGAATAAAATGGATTTGGAAGAGGTTAATATCTTTTTGTACTAGGCAGCAATCACAGACTCATATTTTCTTACACTTTCCACTATATATTTAGTTAGTATTAAACACAAACCTATACCAATCGACCACGGTGAATGTTCAAGACAGTGCCTTATAAAGTAATAAATTACTGCAACGCCGCCTCAATCAGGTGATATCGATACTTCAAAGACAGCGAGCTCGCGGCAACGTGCTCGCTCAACACAAAGTTATCTTCACAGAAACTCAAACACGACACGGTAATGAATTAAGTTAGCGACACTCAGAGCTGTTCCTCCTCATGTCACACTTAGTTAAGCTTTCTCTAGCTACGTATAAATTTGAGAGTTCTGCCAAAATACGATTTAACGTAGTTGTATCACATTTAAATATTTGAAAGTTTTATTTTACGTGACTGAGTTAAAATTGGGTAACACGTAATTTTGCTGTAGGTATATTTGGAGTTTATTCAACTTGTAATTTCAATAAAAAGTTTAATGAACATTAACTTTATAAAAATATATAAAGGTATTGTATATATTTTACAAGTATTGTTTTAGTATATACTTTCAAACCACTTAGAGTTACTCTTGTTATTATATCACTTGCGTCTAAAATAGACGATGAATTTTTTTACTGAATTTGTCAAATAACAATTACAATATTGTACTAGTTACAGTACAGTATTTAGTAGCATAAAATGAAGTGATCTTTTCAATTTTTGTTATAGAAAAATAAGATACATGTAATTGGAGTATAAACTTCAACAACAAGGTTGTAGTGACATTGAGTTTATCGGAGTAGTTTGCAGCTACATACTAACATTTCAGCAATTTGGCACCATTACAATGATTGATTCTTCAAATATGTTTAAACGGTAGATAATTAAGACAGATGACCTAATAGATATAGAATACAATCTCAACTGAAAATAAATTCTCACCCGAGCTGACAGTACAGTTTTTTCAAGTATTTTCATATGAAAATTCATCTTGTGCAAAGGAAAATGTAATAGTAATAGTTAAAATATTTCAAATTTTATATATATTCATAAAATTTATGTCTCATATAATTTTTACGTTCTTATGTATAAATCAAATTTGAGAACGTGTTTCTGGAGCACTCACACTTGCTGTTTACGCTGACGGTTGCGGATTCGATCCGGATTGAACGGTCAAAGCAAACATTTGTATGGGTAATACAGATGTTTAGCGAGGTCTAAGCATTTTTATTTGTGTATTTGTAAAATAATGTAATGTTTCAAAAACCACCTATTTTTGTCTATGTTATGATGTAAACGAATGATGATGGATTACTAAAAATAGCAATAACGAACTTTCAACTTTACTAGGGGCTTAAGGGCTTATGAAGGACGTACGTTAAAATACGGCGAGTAAATAATCTGCATTACTAATATTTAACCCTGATAATTTAAAAAGCTTTGTTTCTTCAAATCCCATTCCTTTGAAAAACTCTAGCTACGCTATTTCACTATAGACCAATCTGACTGAATTAATTTTCCCTTCAAATTTTATTTTAGGTTAACTTTTCCAGAGACAATGGAACAAATCCTCTTTGAAAGGATTGGTAAGTACTAACGGAATCCAGATTCAGGTGGCGGCGGAACAATACAATTCTGGAATAAATTGAGTCGTCGTCGCGCGCTCGTCCTGCATTTTCTTTCAACTGACGGCTGACTAATATGGACGCGTTGAGCTGAGAATTGAATATGTGTTGCTCACTCGACTGCTTCGACTGCTGTAGGATTTAAAATACCACAGTGGAAGAAAATTAATTTAAAAGATACTTTCGTATAAGATGTCATATCTACACTGAAAATCGTCAAAATTTAAATATATCGATTAAAAATTCAATATTACAATTTATAATCAGACCTTTTACACAAAAAATAAGATTAAAATATAATTATACCTTAGGACACTCTGATCAACGTCGTATTTTCATAAACTTTTCACTAAATAAATAACTATTATAAATTTTTGTACACATTAATGTTGTATTTCAAACACTTACCACTATTAAACAGGATTGATAATAGAAACCACAAAGGTGATATACGCAGGAATAACCGCACAAAATAGTAGCCACAACATTGACAGTACACGACTAAATGAGAAGCGATGCAGCTGGAGGGACATGTTATATTAATATGGCCAACATATGCCGAAAGCAATAGTTAATTCGTTTATATACATTTTAGGCATATTACTGAATTTAATTAAGATAAGTGCGTACATTAAATAAAATAAAAAATTCTAAGCAGTAAGAACATTTAAACACTTTCTATGTTTGATGTACATCATACATTTTTTCCATTTAACAATAGACTAAACAATCTTGAAAGATCTAAGCTTTACTTCTATTGAAAAAACCAATATCATTATCAATAATATCATATCAATATCATTTTATCAACAATCAGCCCCGGATCTAAGGAGGGGGAAAACCGGGGCACTTGCCCCGGGCGGCAAATTCATGGGAGCGCCAAATCCTTGAGACAAAAATTTGAAATATCGTTTGATATTATTCAGTGAAGGCTCTTTGCCTACAATCTGATATATTTTTTTATGTAAAACAATCTTAATATATTTATTTAATATGTTTGAAAAACAAACTTTTGTATTACTGTTCTGTTCTGTTCTGTTCTGTTCTGTTCTGTTCTGTTCCGTTCTGTTCCGTTCCGTTCCGTTCCGTTCCGTTCCGTTCCGTTCCGTTCCGTTCCGTTCCGTTCCGTTCCGTTCTGTTCTGTTCTGTTCTGATCTGTTCTGTTCTGTTCTGTTCTGTTCTGATCTGATCTGATCTGATCTGCTCTGATCTGCTCTGCTCTGCTCTGTTCTGTTCTGTTCTATTACTCTCTTTATTCTATTCTATTACTCTCTATCCTTATAGAATCACAGATAAATAGCGCTTTTGTCAAGCAGTGTTGTGTTCCTGTTGGTGAGTAAGGTGACTAGAACTCCTCCCCCCTCACATGATGGCAGCACAGATTACGCAAAGACTACCTAAGGAGGGTACCGGTCACAATAGCACCGGAGAATCCCTCTCAAGACTTCGGGACTCAGGACCTACATCTGATTCCGGAAGCCTAGGCAGCTCCGCGAAGTCTGGGGGGGAGCAAATCTGTGCTCAACACATTAACTACCTGAAGTAAACAGAGCAATCGGGGAAAGTCCCCCACCACTATGACCGTGGATATTTGTAACATCAGGGGGCTTCATACCAATCTTAATGCCGTTCACTACTACCTCCAGACGGCGAAGCCGGACTTGCTCTTTTTGACCGAGACACAGATATCCTCTCAAGCTGATACCTCTTCTCTCTCCTGTCCGGGGTACAGATTAGAACACTTTTTGTACTGCGGGCTGGAGTCTGCGCGTACGTCAGAGAGGATATTTGCTCTCGTCGCCTTGGCAGTCTTGAAGGTAAGGACCTCTCCATGCTCTGGTTATGCATAGACAGTGAAGACCATCCCCGCGTCTATACTGCGCGCCCATATAGGTCCCACAGCGGTAACGACGAAACTGATCGACTCATGGAGCACATACAAATGGCTACAGATACCGTGCTACAACAGATCCCATCCGCAGAGATCGTGATACTTGGTGATTTCAACGCCCATCAGACCGAGTGGCTCGGCTCGCGTACAACCGATCATGCGAAAAGATCTATTTACGATTTGCCTCAGCATATTATCTTACATAATTAGTAGCATCACCAACGCATAGCCCTGATGTGGAAGATCATACACCTTCCCTGTTGGTCCTTCTGCTCCCATCCGGCAAGTTATGTAATTTCCGTGGACGCTCCACTTGGTTCGTCGGACCACTGTCTAGTCCGGAGTGCTGTGCCAGTTATACGCTCATCATGGCCTCGCTTTGCGGGCAGCTGACGAGTTTGGTACTATAAGTCGGCTGATTGGGATGGGATGTGACCCTTCCCATGGGGGCGAATATGCTTCTCGCCAGATGATCCAGACATTGTTGCTGATTCTGTCGCAGAAGTGTTGCTGCAAGCCATGGAACTATTAATTCCGTGCTCTGCGGTGCCTATAGGCGGGAAATCACAGCCCTGGTTTGGTCGACCCTGCAAAATTGCTGCACGTCGTAAGCAGAAAAGCTACCGAGTCTGAACTAATACATCGATGTCCCAGGATGGAAAGACCAGCGCATTAAAAAAGCACTATAACTTTGCCTCCAGATCCATCAAACGAGTTATTGCTGAGGCAAAAGCAGAGTACGTGAGCAGAATTGGCGAGAGATTGGTTCGGCTTCCTTCGGGTACTCGAGCATTCTGGTCACTCGCCAAAGCTATCCAAGGGAATTTTTGTAAGCCATCCCTACCATCACTGCACATGAGGGACGACTCGTTGGCCCCCACCACGAAGGAGAAGGCCGATCTTTTAGGCTCTCTTTTTGCTTCCAACTCGACTTTGGATGATAGGGGAAAAATACCACCGACGATTCCTCGGTGTGATAAAATAATGCCGGAAATAATTTTCCAACAGAGCTCCGTGCGCAAAGCCCTCTTTTCGTTGGACGTCAATAAGTCGAGTTGGCCCGATGGCATCCCTCCGTTAGTGTTTCGAACTTGTGCTCCTGAATTGGCACCCATCCTTACGCGTCTTTTCCGGCACTCTTATTCGTTAGGCGTCGTCCCACGCTCGTGGAAGATAGCTTTGGTGCACCCGATCCCTAAGAAAGGGAACCGCTCAGATCCGTCCAATTATAGACCAATTACTATAACTTCTTTGTTCTCAAAGATTATGGAATCCATAGTCAACTGCCAGCTCCGTCCTAATATTTCTCGGGAACAATTCAATGAGTGTCAGAACAAACTTGTGTCTGAAATCGAGTCACTTTTAGCCAGTCTCGTAATAGGGGCGACTTAATCTGGTCCAGTTTATCCCCAGTAAGACACAAGTTTGCGCGTTTACCGCTAAAAACTTACCCTTCGTCGTTCCTCTTGAATTCGAAGGCACTCCCCTAACTGCCTCAGCCAGTATTGGAATACTTGGTGTCGACATATCGAGCAATGTACAATTTCGTGGTCATCTGGAAGAAAAGGCTAAACTAGCCTCGAAGAAACTCGGTGTACTCAGTAGAGCGAAGCAGTATTTCATGCCATCCCACCGCCTACAATTATATAAGGCGCAGATCCGGTCCCACATAGAATACTGTTCTCATCTGTGGACTGGAGCGCCCCAATACCAGCTCCTTCCATTTGACCGTGTCCAACGCCAAGCGGCTCGAATTGTCGGTGACCAGATTCTTTCCGATAGCCTCGATTCTTTGGCGCTGCGTAGAGATGTCGGGTCATTCTGCATCTTCTACCGTATCTACCACGGGAAGTGTTCTGAAGAATTGTTCGGATACCTACAGCTGATTTCCACCACCAGACATCGCGTCAAAATTCCAAATTTCATCCACATCACCGCGATGTCTAGAGGTCTACCACAGCTCGATTTTTGCACCATTTCTGGATTTTTGCATCATTGCTGCCACGCACGACCTCTTTATGGAATCAGCTACCACCTACGGTGTTTCCGACCCGATACGACATAGAGACCTTCAAAAAAGAGCATATTTCGGTTTGAAAGGGCGGCAACGCACCTGCTAATCCTCTGATGTAGCGGGTGTCTGTGGATGTTGTTTTCACTTACCACACGGTGAGTCAACTGTCCATTTGCCCACTCTCCTAAAAAAAAACTATTCTGTTCTGTTCTGTTGTAGTCTGTTCTGTTGTAGTCTGTTCTGATCTGTTCTGTCCTGTCCTGTCCTGTCCTGTCCTGTCCTGTCCTGTCCTGTCCTGTCCTGTCCTTTCCTATCCTATCCTATCCTATCCTATCCTATCTTATCCTATCCTATCCTATCCTACCCTATCCTACCCTATCCTATCCTATTCTATTCTATTCTATTCTATTCTATTCTGTTCTATTCTGTTATTGAATGAAATACGAGTGTCTGTTTGTAATATTAAATTAACTGCTTTTACTCAATGCATATGGATGTATACACGGTACGTATACCAAAATAATATTTTTATAAAATTTTATTTTCCATTTTATTTAATAAATAAATTTCTAAAATAAAATTAGCTTAAGTTACTCCTTATTACATCAGCTATCGGTCCAGCGGAATCGAATAGAATCTAATAGAATCGACAAGAACTAACAGAATCGAATAGAATAGAATTAAATCGAAAATCGAATATAAAATTCTTTTCAATTCAATAGAAAATGGATGTTGTTTTCACTTACCACACGGTGAGTCAACTGTCCATTTGCCCACTCTCCTAAAAAAAAAACTATTCTGGTATTCTATTCTGTTCTGTTCTGTTCTGTTCTGTTTGTTCTGTTCTGTTCTATTCTGTTCTATTCTATTCTATTCTATTCTATTCTTTACTCACTGCTTTTACTCAATGCATATGAATGTATACACGGTACATATACCAAAATAATATTTTTATAAAATTTTATTTTCCATTTTATTTCATAAATAATTTCTAAAATAAAAGTAGCTTAAGTTACTCCTTATTACATCAGCTATCGCTCTAGCGGAATCGAACAGAATCTAATAGAATCGAAAAAAACTAACAGAATCGAATAGAATAAAATTGAATTGAAAATCGAATATAAAATTATTTTTAATCCAATAGAAAATCGAATTTAAAATCAATTTTCAATCGAATAGAAATTCGATTTTTCAGTGTAATAAAAAATCGACCAGAAAATCGATTTTCAATAGAATATAAATTCGATTTTCAATCGAATAGAATCGAGTCGGGACGAGTATACTCGAGTAGAGTATATTCCAGTAGATTTGAGTAGGATCCAGTAGAATCGTGTAAATACAAATAGAATCGAATGGAAGATCGAATAGAATCGAATATAATGGAACGGAATAGCGCAGTTATAAAATAAATAAATTTCTAATATAAAAGTAACTTAAGTTACTCCTCATTACAATAGCTTTCTACTAGTGAAAGTCCTATCAAAATTGGTCCAGTCGTTTCAGAGATTAGCTGGAACAAACAAATAGACATACAGACAGACAAAAATTATAAAAATGTTATTTTGGGATATATAGGTACCATGTATACATCCATATGCATATAGTAAAAGCGGTTATCTTAATATTACAAACAGACACTCCAGTTTTATTATATAAAATCGTAGATCCGGCGGCTGTTAAAAATTTTTATATTTTTTTAAAACAAAATATTAAGAATTTATATAGTAAAAGAAGAAAACACACTGCTTTCACTATCTATACATATAATAAAATGGTAGGAAAGTCAAAACAGTACATTGAATATTTTTTTAAAAGAATACCTGGGGTGTGATCTTCAATCGATACCGAAGCCAAAAATATAGTTTTTAGAATTTTTGTCTGTTTGTCTGTTTATCTGTTTGTCTGTATGTATGTCCGGGATAAACTCAAAAAGTACTGAATGGATTTACTTCAAATTTGGCACGAATATTATTAAGAAGTCGGGTCAACATAGGCTACAAATTATCACGCTATCACCTACGGGGAACGAGCAGTAAACCTTTATTTCTTCAACGCATTCTGTAACAACGTGTAATCTAACGACGCATATTTGAATGTTGTTATTATGTTAATAACCATGCTATAAGCTGGCTTCATACATAAATAAAGACATTCTGTAATATATTTAGTATCAGCATTGCACCCATGCGTAGCCGGGGCGGGTCGCTAGTAGATATATAATATGATAAATTAAAGAAACAACAGCAAGTCCAAAAGTTAAAATGTGCTTATTAAAAATCCATTACAAACCTTTTTTGTCACATGTATAATAGCGTATTGTATATGTATTCATCTTTTTATGAATGATACAATAATGTTTTTCTATTATTTGAAATGCATATACGTATGCTTCAGCCTGTAATATCCCACTTCTGGGCATTGGCCTCTTTCCCCATGTAGGAGAAGGATCAGAGCTCAATCCACCATGCTGCTCCAATGCGGGTTGGCCGATATATTCCCTACTATGAATAACTATCGCTATCGTCTGATAACAAGTATTACTTCTATTAAAAGTGCTTTTGAAGCCTACTTGAACAAGGTAATTTTTGATTTAGATTTTAATTTTGATTTTGAATAATAATTAATTCTTAATATCCATTATAAAAAATCATTATCTAAACAACAAATGACGCAAAATTATGTCGAAGGGGATTGCAATTAATTTTTACTTGATGCACACAACACTTTTAGTACGACACTAGAACAATAAATAGCACAGACAGCGCTTTCTAGATCGCGTTTATTAGCAGCAAGCGACTCTGTGGACACAGCTAGTATTATATAAAACTCGACAAATAATATCAATACATTTGTTAGTTTTTTGAAAAAGTCACTTGATGATTTAGTAACTAACCGACTTCAAAAAAAGAGGTTCTCAATTCGATTGTATTTTTTATGTACGCTACCTCAGATCGTTTAACTGGATGGACTGATTTCGTTAATTTTTTTATTATTATTGAAAACTTGATGTTACGTGGTCATGTTTAAATTTGATTAAGATCTGACGAGTCAATTTTAAGTTTTCTCTAGTAATACGTATTTACTTCACTATTTTTTCTTTTTTGGTCTATTCATTAGTCATTGAAGTTGGTATTTTATTAGTTTACGAGTACATATAAATAATTAATAGGAAGAATGTAACAATTCGAAATAAATGTAAATTAATATCGTATAAAATGGAAATAATGTTAATAGTTTGTAGCTTTAAAGTAAATTTCTTGTGTGAGGTAACTGATTGCAATAAAGTGAATGCAAACTAATGAAACGCTGAAATGAAGCAAATAACTTCGAAGGGCTTGTAAAGGCGGGTATTTCAAAATGCACCGCACGTGCCCGACTCTGGAAAATTGAAACTTTTTATTTGAGGACACTTTATTTGTTTGAACCTGAGACATCTTGTAAAAGGTCTTTCGTTAAAATAAAATAGGACACGATCGAATTACAAGTAGGTACATAAATAGTCCGAGAAGTTTAATGGATTGTTGCTGTTGTTAAACTTAATGAATATTGATCAAGCTTTAAATATAAAAAAAAAAACTTTGTAAATTTTTACAGTGTTACAATATTTTACTAATAAACTAACTTAATTATTTAACTTTTTACATTACACATGATGTTAATTCAATATATATGTTGTGCTCAAAGATCGAAAACGCTCATTGAGCGGAAAAATAGCTCACAACGCGATGTGGTCACAGTAAAACATCCACATAGCGAAATTCGTGTTATGGCTCTAATGAAAACGCGCACGACGCGTTGTGGCAATCAAAGAAAGGCCAAATAGCGAAATTCGTGTCGTGGCTTACATGCTATTCGATCTCAACGCGTTGTGGCAATGAAGAAAAGCCATGTATATGGCATGACATATTTATATGGCCTACAGTTTTTCGGAAAACTCTTACACTGTAAAATTTCCTCGTAAATCTAATCTAGTATTTTAGTAATACCAGATACATAAACACATAAATTTTCGCTATGCGAATCAATTTTCCAATTAATTAGTCAGATGTATCTCAAATATAGTTCAATATTTTAATCAAAAGAGACCTCTTGATCTGAATAACGGCACTCTTAAACCGATAATGAAATTTTTCATAATTCGAACAATTGTAGTAAAATGTATGTGTAGCAAAAAGTAAGGTTTTTGATATAAAATATTAGTACGAAGTATGATTAATAGTTAATAATGCTCATATTTCTCTCAACGATACAACGATTTCAATCTCTGTAAAATCAACATGAATTTACATACAAAATGTGCTATCTTTTTTACATAAATCGATTTACCTATCCACTTCAAAAAGATTTTCTTTTTTAACTTCAAAGGGAAGTAAACAAAATAAAAATTGCTCTTGGGTATTACCAAATAAAAGTTGCGTTCATGTTTGAATATCCCTTAGAATTGTATATTTTGTAACTACATTTCGTTTGTTGATTCAAATAATATAGAACAGTCGCAAATAATTCATTATATTTAACTACCGAATATTCTTGTTCTTGACGTTCGTACACCATAACAATTGAACTTCAACAAATTCACCTACAAAAAGCAAGACAATAATTTACAACACAACGAACAGAACTACCATGTTATTTACACATTTAATGAGCATAAAATAAGTTTCGATGGCAGAACTTATTCGATAAATTAATATCGATATTGTTAAAAACTAATTTATTCGTTCCTAAAAATTATTAATTAAATTTTAAGTCAATGTCTAAATTATAATTAAATAATTGTGTTTCCAGGCAAACGAAAAAAACCGACTTCAATAACATCGACAAGTAATACAACGTAGGCAGACGAAAAAATAGTCAAGTAAATACGCGTTATCAAAGATTACTCCAAAAGTTGTAATTAGATTTCTATTAATTAAATTTGTGACCACATTATAAATATCGGCTTTTGATTAAATTAAAAATCATCAAAATCAGTACACCCAGTAAAAAGTTATGCGGATTTTTGAGAGTTTCCCTCAATTTCTCTGGGATCCCATCATCAGATCTCGTTGATCATAATCCACCACGTTGTTCCACTGCGGGTTGGCGCATATATTCCTTAGTAACAATCGCTGTCAGGTGACTATGATAACAACCGAGACCCACAGCTTTACTTGCTCTCTAAGACACGGTGGGGAGACCCACAAGGCAATACCTAGACCGGGAACAAATGTTTGTACAAATAATAAATATGCATCTAGAGCGGTAATTTAATCCGCGACCACCGGTGTTTATACACCTACACGGCACACGCACCACTACACGGTAGCGGTGTGTTGTCAACGTGCCGTATCTCTGTAAAACTAAAACTTTATTGGTTACCTTTTTAACTATCTCTACAAGTTTTAAATCTGTGTCGATTATCTATAGACCGTATACTGTGATACGATAAAATTATAAATTAAACGTTTCGCTCTTGTCCTGACTAAAATCATATTTATTTCTAATAATATCTGAAACACTTTAAGTATAAAAATATAAACATAATTATCGACCAACATTACAGTTAAGATTTCGCTTTTCCTAATTTAAATCAAGTAAGATCTATGAATGGCGATGAGAGTAACCAAAATTGCTGTTTGAATTGTTTTCTCAATGACGTCGTTTATATAAAACCTCCCAAGGTATGATGATGTCTGCCATAATCATCAATCATTGTGTATGAGTAAAATGCAATAATTTTTTTTTTTTTTTGTTATTTTGTGTAATTATCAAGTCAATTTCAATGTTTTGTACTAATTGTACGTGAATAAAATACTGTTACAATGATATGTATATAAAATGGGTATAACAACAGTACGTATAGTAGGTATCTCACGGACAAAGTTTTCTTTCTAACTACTTGGCTAATCAATTTGTTATTATTGTTGTTATCAAATTATTATTTCTTTTTCTTTTTGTTATTTATATTAAGCATCTCTCCGAATTTTGTTATTATTATTACGGTAATCTCAGAAACTGTTTAGTCAAGTATTTCGATTCGATTCGATGACATATTAGTGCACTGGCTTGTGGCTGTTGTGCTGGCGGTGGCGATTTTCATTCCCGCACATAGCATACATTTGCATCGTATCTTGCAGAAGTATGTCGTGGTCTAAGCGTTTGTGCTGTTGTGTGTTTCCAGACTCCCAACGCTGTATTGGGTCCGTTGAATGTGATGCGTTTTATTATTTATTTATTTTTATCACATTAATTTAGCGCATTTATTTTAAGGCGGATATAATTACAATAAAATCTCGTATACAATCTTGCATATCTTACAATATTATTGTAAGCATACTATGAAATCGAATACAATTTTAAGATATAAAAAGTTCATCACGTGTTCAATTCTAAGCTAGTGGGTAGGTACTGTCTATTTTTCTAACATCAAAATTTAAAATTGTTCTTGTGCTTTGTAGGGAACATAAAAATTATAAGGATACGCATTTACTACACTGCACAAGAGCAGCGTAGAACAACCATAAGTAATATCTATCCACCTAACAAAATTAGAAGCCACATACACACTTAAAGCCGACAAAAACCATTATTTTCGTATTTTATATCCAATAAATCAACTGATAAGGGCAGATAACTTGAGCAATTCATTTACTGTTTCACTATTTGTATTTCAATTTTATTTTTCTTAGAACAGTTATTGAAATTGAATTTCATTAAATTCTGAAATTCAAAGCTCGCGCCATTTCATCAACAAAAACGCAAAATTAACGCAGTGAAAATCTCATTTACAAATCCGGACATCACACACGATAACAGTCGACTACGTACATATTGATCAATCGTTAATTACGCAGCAATCATTCGGATTCGTCACATTGCGAAATGATTGTACCGACCCAAATGCGCCGTAAATTAAATTATTACCTGCTTAAATGTTTAACAAAATAAAATTATGAAAATTTAAAATCTATTAAACTAACTAATGTACTAATACATTTTGGATAAAAACTTAATGAATTAGCGAAGTAAGTAAGCAACTCACAATTCACAACCCTTTTAGTGTTAAAAACGTTTTAAAAATCGTGCGTTCAACTTATATAGATATACTTACTACCTGTGTCCGCAACTTCGTCCGCGTGGAAATTAATAAAATAGTTACCTATTGTTCAGTTCACAGAGCTATAAAATAAAATAAAATCTAAAATAAATTCAAAAATAAAAGTAGTCTAAGTTACTCCTTATTACATCAGCTATCTATCAGTGAAAGTCCCGTCAAAATCGGTTTAGCCGTTTCAGAGATTAGCCGGAACAAACAGACAGACAGACAGACACACAGACAAAGATTATAAATAATGTTATTTTGGTATATGTACCTTGTATAACATATTAATTCAATAAAAAGCGATTATTTTAATATTACTGACACTCCAATTTTATTTATTTGTATGGCATATAGATGTAAATATAGTTGAATAACAAAAAAGAACGAAGAATAATAATACGTGAAAAATACCGCTAAGTTACCCAGACAAACTAAAAGTAAGTATTCAAAGACTAGCATGTTGCTTTATACGATCAGTACCTATTTGAATATCGGTCAAGTTATTCGTCCAGTTTTTCTCTAATTAATTTTACTTCGAACAATAATCATATTTGATTTTAAAATACTAATTTGAAAGACTAAAACTTTTAAAATTATCACTTGTTTTAAATTTACAATCACAATGTATACTTCACATAATTTAACATTACAAAAAAATTGTAAAACGATTATTTCTTAAAATAAACTTTGTGTTATGTTACAAAATAGTTGTAGAAATATTTTAAATAACATGTCCTGTAATAAGATAAACAAAACTGTTTGTTTTTCATTCTGCTCAACTTTATTGCTAAATAAAATAAAATTATTCTTTCTATAATTGTGTTTACTCACAAACGAAATTGAAAACCTCCTCCTTTTTTGAAGTCAATAATAGTGTTTGCTCGCAAACGAAAAAACGAAAAAAAGGACTTCAATTACAAAAGTAGTTCTCGCAAAGCAGATATCGATCAAATTTAAATGGGACAAGAGACGACGACCGAGACAACCATCAACTTTCGATTAAAACAAGAATCATCAAAATTATGTATAAACGACAAACTGCCAAGGACTTCCAAAAAAGGAGGAGGTTCTCAATTCGACTGTATTTTTTTTTTATGTATGTTCATTCATCAGAACTTTTGACCGGGTAGACCGATTTCGACAATTTTTTTTAATCGAAAGGTGGTGTGTGTCAATTGGTCCCATTATAATTTATTTGCGGTCACCAACCCGCCTGCCCAGCGTGGTGACTATGGGCAAAACACATAAGTTCACGTTATTTTTGGCGTAAACTTGTGGAGGCCTATGTCCAGCAGTGGACTGTATAGGCTGTAATGATAAATTTATTTTGATCTAACAACTACTTTTCGAGTTATATCTAATAATGCGTTTTTACTTGTCGCTTTTTTCGTCGACCTGTGTTGTATTATACCGCATAACTTTCTAATGGATGTACCGATTTTGATAATTCTTTTTTTGCTAGAAAGAAGATATCCCTACTTTGGTACTATGATAAAGAAACTAGGATCTGATAATGGAATCCTAGAGAAATCGAGGGAAACTCAAAAATCCGCATAACTTTTTACTGGGTATACCGATTTTGATAATTTTTAATTTAATCGAAAGCTGATGTTTATCATGTGGTCACATATAAATTTTATCGAGATCTGATAACTACTTTTTGAGTAATCTTTGATAACGCGTAGTTACTTGACTATTTTTTCGTCGATCTACGTTGTTTTACTCGTCGATGTAATTGAAGTCGGTTTTTTTTCGTTTGCGAGCAAACACAATTATTATTTATCTAAAGTACTTTTTATACATGTTTCGTATCATTTTTATCGTTAATCTGATTCCCAACATTTTTAAATCACAAAATATTGTAATTAAAGAAAAAGACCACTTGTTTTAAAATCTGTAATTTCTAAACTACCATCCTTTCAGGATTTGATTCTTTGTTATATAGATATAAACATAAGCTAACAGTATCAGTTAGGGGAGACCTAGGAGAGTTGAGACAAAGACGATTTCTCTCTACTTATAATAGGGACATTCCACGCGAAGCGGACAACTTATCAAATGTCAATGTTTCCGATTTTAGTAATTTTCGAATATTTTATACCTATATGTAGGTATATGCCCTCAATCCAAATGTGTTATATTATTATAGTATATTGTTTAATTAACGAGCTATTACTCAATAAAGTGTCTATTGTGAAATGCTTCTTCCGCTTCTTGCTTTAACTTTAGGAGAGGAAGAGGATCGAAAATTTACAGATACAATTGTTAAAAAACAAAAGTATATTCGTAGTACAATTATTTTACAAGTAGTCATTATATACAATAGTACAATAAACATACTAATAATTTTAAATAATTATTTTACAATCGTATATATAGAGTTCGTTAAAGCGACTGAAACAAAATAGTTTTTACGCTCTTTTATAACAATTTAAATTAAATATAATTATACAAATTTAATGCTGATTCTGAAAGCCAAGTCTGCTAAGAGCTAACAAAAAACACATTAAGTATTCTTTTCAAGGTATTAGAAATAACAATAAATAATTTATTAAATTTATCTATACAAATAAATAAAATTGGTCTGTTTTTAATAATAAAATAACATTATTTATAATCATTGTCTGTGTGTCTGTCTGTCTGTCTGTTTGTTCCGGCTAATCTCTAAAACGGCTTGACCGATTTTAACGGGACTTTCACTGGCAGATAGCTAATGTAATAACCCATGCAGAAAACCCCTAGAGTTGACAAAGGGGCCAGGTTTGAGCCAGTACTGGGAAACCTAGTTTCGGCGTACCTGCATTGGCCAGTGCCTGGGCCAGGCTGCTTAACCCAGCCTCGGCCATGCCAATGATTATCCAAGCTTTGGTCAAGACTGGCTGACCCAGCCTTGGCCATGCCAATAATTGTCCAAACGTTATCATCCCAGACTTCTAGGAAGACTGGGAGTTCTACATATTTAGGCCAAGCCTGGGCCAAGCTTGGCTCCCTGGCAGAGATGTAACTTATCTAAGATAAAAGTATCTGAAATACAGATACAAGATACAAAATACGTATTTTCATCTTGTAACTAAATACCTTTTTTTTAAATTATTTTTGTATCTTGTATTTAAATACCTTTTGTTTGATATCTTAGTAGATACTACTCTTGTAGATACTATGTTTGCTAAGATACTTTTAGTAACAGATAACTGATTATATTGTGACATCTTAGGTGACATTAATTTTAAATATTAATGTTGTCGCAGAAACTGAACGCGCTATTGAATCTTTAGTCCAGTGTTTTAGTCTTTTAGGGTCAAATTGATAGGTGGCGTGGCAACATTTTGTAGAAAATAAGAATTGTCTTTTTTTCTACAAATACAAAATGTTATTGGCTATAGCCTTGACTCAACATGTCTTGAACATATCATTTTTAATTATTCCGCATAATACTCTGTGTTTTGAGGCACAACGTGTACTTTATTGAACAGAACAAAGTAATAGTTTATAATTTATATAATACATTGGCACTTCATTGACACAATCACTGCACGGCTAAGAGCGGGATCGAAGTCATAAAAAAAGTCTTGCTTTTATGAAATTCGAGATTGCGACCATGGAAACGTAAGTTTTACTTTATTTTGCTAAGTACATATAATATTATTTGATTAGATTTTATAGACTACACTTTGGCAGTCGACGACAGGGACATCAGTATGTTACGCGAACAGACCGGGAAGAGGTTAGAATAACAACAAACAAATCATAATGATAATTTTACTAGTTTTACTTAAGTCCCAATTAAAACCATAAAAAAGTAATATTGTGGAGTTTCAGGGATGCGCAATCGACGCGATTTATATGTAAAAAATTAAACTTTCATTAAAAATAATGCTGGTTTTTACAAAAGTATTTTATCTATAAAAAGTATTTGAAATATACGTATTTTATATCTAGTATTTCAGATACCATTACAGAAAGTTATTTGTATCTGGTATCTGAAATACTTATTTTAAAAGTATTTTGTATTTGGTATTCGAGATACTTTATTTGAGGTATCTTGTACATCACTGCTCCCTGGTACTTTCCTGAATGGAAAGAAGTAACTTAGGCTACTTTTTTACAGAAATTTATTTATTTTAAAATAAATAATGAAATAGATATATTTATTTCGCCATAAGATGATTACACACACTTAACAAACGCCAAAAAAAACTACATTAAAAAAATAAAAGAATCATGGTAGCGAACAATTTTGTAATTTCTAAAATATTCAAATTAGTTAACTTATAAACTTAGGTAGTGTACCCAGTGTTATGCAATAATTAACAACATGTTATTGGAACGAAGTTCCTTACGGCAGGCTTGACATTTGACTGGGCGACCGAACTGAAAAAAAAATGTGATACTAAAACCGTAAGAAAAATATATAACGGAAGAGACGTAATATCAGTCACACGACTGTATAATATGAAGTTTGTAAAACTAAAAAATTACTAGTAAACTTTTTTTAAATTATTTATGTAATTTTATACTGTCGACAAAAGTAAATAAAGACATATGTTTATTTATTTCACTTAATAGTTTTAATTATTATTATTATTATTTTCTTTGATTTATTTTATTTTACGGTATTTGTTATTTTCTAAAATACTAAATTTCCTAAATACTTTTATGTACTTAATTAAAAACAAATCAATAAAATTAAAAAAAAAAATCAAGAACTAGAAAATATATATAAAATTCAACTTTTTTTTCAAATTGTGTTGGTTCTATACTATCCGAAGGAACTTCGTTCCTACCTGGTGTCCCATGACACCACATAATTTTATTATTTTCCACTAATCTCTAGTGTCTCACTAGAACTCACCTGTCGAATGTCATCTGCTTTATTAAATACTAGCTGTATCCTGCGCGCATTGCTGCGCTTTTTTATTTTATTTTTTGTCGTACCAACTCAGAAACCTTTGTGAGCTCATGCACAACACTTTGATGAAGATCATGACATGATCAAATGTATAGTTTACAATTCTATAAAGGACATACAGACAAACATTCATTTTATACATATAGCCGCAGACAATGCAGTAGCCGGCAGACGTTATCCTACCCGGAAAACAGCTACCAAATTTGATAGCTTACGTACCGATAGCAGCGCAACCTACCGGGTCCAATTGAGATAAAAACTACCATATCTTCCAAATCAGACCAAATGACAGATGCTTACAAAACTTAATAAAATTTGGCTCAGTAGTTTCAGAGCAACCTACCGATAGCAGCGCCACCTACCAGTTCCGATTGAGATAAAAACTACCATTTGATAAAATTTGGTTCAGTAGTTTCGAAGTTACATACATTTAAAATTTTCATTGTTAACGCCCACCCCCCTTTATCCTTATTGGGGATGAGTTATCATAAAATCCGCTCATTGATCATTTCTACATCACATGTAGGAGATTCCTACCAAATTTGGAGTCGATAGGAGCTATTGTTTAAAAACGGGAATTTTCCATTGTTAACGCCTCCGCTTGGGGGTGGAATTTCTTAAAATCCGTTCTTAGCTGACTTCTACTTGGCAAAAGGAATATTCCTAGCAAATTTCAAGTCTCTACGCCTTATGGTTATATATATAGATATAGATATCGGGGCTATCACCCTTGGAGAAAAAAACAGCGTTAATGTCAGCCGCATTGCCCCATAGCAAGTTACCATTGGATTAATATCCATCTATGGATATAGCTGAAATATTCTAATTGACTAAATTATTTTATAATATCAGCTAGATAATATTTATATTGTATTTATTGACATCGCACGTAACTTAACAAAAAATGTAAAACCTATTATTTGTGGTGTCATTATATTTATTATTCTGCAATGACAACTAGATTTTGGAAAGTAAATAAGTTTTTTCAGTAAAACGATTATTCATTTTCAAATATCATAAACAGTTATAGCGTATGAATCATATTTTTTTATAATATCTTCAAACATACACATCACGTATATACATTACAAATATTAAATCAGCGACCCGTTAAGCCTTTGTGGTTTAACATGTATATATATGTTCAATGTAGATTTAATTTGGCAAACAAAGGTAAAATATATTTTATATTTTAACGGAGATGGTTATAAAAGGACTTCTATAAAATGTGTTACGATTTCTTAGCTTTAACACAAAATAAATTATGCTCACTGGTTTTATACAAATAATAACAAATGTTTTCCTGTAATTTAATACTGACAAGTCTTCATTCAAAATAAATTGACATAAACCAATATTATCATCGTTATTATTTTGAATGCTTATGTTGTCTTATCTTAACGGAGGTAGGGCACAGCAGGAAATTTCTTGCTCAAAATATGGAGCAGCCCGACTGTGGTAGTAAGTACCTCGACCTTACAGAAGACCACAGCTAAATAATACTGTTTTCAAGCACTATTGTGTTCCTGTTGGTGAGTAAGGTGACCAGAGCTCCTGGAGCTGATTAAGTGTGGGGTCGGCAACACGCTTGCGATGCTTCTGGTGTTGCAGGCGTCTATAAGCTACGGTATAATTGCTTACCATGAGGTGAGCCGTACGCTTGTTTGCCGACGTAGTTATATATAAAATAAAAAAAATTATAAATTCTGCATCACGTTATAACACAACCTTTAAACAAAGTCAATTAAAATGTCAAAACAAATTTTAAAAATTTTCACAATCAAAAAAAGAAAACAGGTTGTATATAAAATATCGATAAATTTACGTCAAATATTAATAATAAATGACAAAAGATCTAATTAACGTGAGACGTGCTCGATCAAACAGCGTATAAATATAAACAGAAACCTGTACACTCTAATGAGAAGCGTTATTCGATAATCATTAATTACACCATGTTGATTGAATGATTGGTCGGAATGCTAACGTGATTGAGACTTTGAACGTGAAATTAAATAACTGCTGAAAATGTGGAACGATATACTGCGTGAATTTCGCTAGCTGATATTTATTTTTTTTCAATTTTTGTTGCGTAAAATAGAAAAGTGAACACACCGAAATTAAATAAATACCTTTTAATTTACAGGAAAATTGTTATATTTACAGGCCGGTATTAGGTTATAAAACTTTTAAAGGATTTTCTTGAATGTCGGTAATATATTTTCATACAAATAAACGAGGGTATATCTAATTTTAATTAATAAAAGTTTATGTTGTTCTTTTCTTTTTCCAGCGAATCCTAATTACTTATGGGATATTTGTATACCCAATTATGATTCAGAAAATTGTAGTTTTTTAAATGTGTTTAAACAGTCCCCAAAGACCTATTTTACCTTGCGGTTAAAGCCTATTAGTTTCTTACTGCTGTTAGCTGCTACCCACTCTCAATTACGGTTTATTCTGTACTGTAAAAAAAAAAATAAGCATGTCTTATCTTTATGATATATATGGCATGCTTAATTTTCCTCTCTCTTCGCTATTTAGCTCAAATTGCTTACAGCAATAGCGTGCCGTTTTCGAGTTTAAATTTTGTTATAAATCTATACAGTTCTTTTTGAGTTCCGTTTGTTATTATTATTACATACTGACAAACTCGATGAATTTTATAAGACATAAATGAAGCAGCTTAAAACTTACATAAACACATTTTTTTTAATTGTCTTGCTCATCTCTAAAACGAATTAACGATACAATTTTTAAGAAGAGAATGCACAACTCCATCTGTAACTTTTAAAAACAACTATTAACCTCGCCAACATGATCAAATTTAAATTATTTATATCCAAAAAGGGATTGATGATGATGTTTTTGAATCTCATAGATGGCGCTGCTTTAAAATTGTCTTGATAATACTTATATTCATTTAATTATGTTTATCGGCCTAAGTTACTTATCTTGCGTGATTTTTATAGTGTGAAGCTAGCTTATAGCATGGCATAATAACAACAACATTCAAATATGCGTCGTTAGATTACACGTTGTTACAGAATGCGTTGAAGAAATAAAGGTTCACTGCTCGTTCCCCGTAGGACGTAATATTCGTGCCAAATTTGAAGTAAATCCAATGCAGTAATTTTTGAGTTTATCCCGGACATACGTACAGACAAACAGACAAACAGACGAAAATTCTAAAAACTATAATTTCGGCTTCGGTAACGATTGTCTATTACACCTCAAGTATTCTTTTTAAAAAAATATTTAATGTACATTTTTGACTGTCCTACCATTTTATTATATGTATAGATTATTGTGTAATGACATTAAAATTTACAAAGACAATTTATAAATTCTACAATTCTATTTGGAATTTTTACATTTAAAAACACACACATAAACATATTTACAAAAATACTTTTGAGGCTTAAAATATGCATTTGATTAATTAAAGTAGCGGTTTAGTAAACAACTTATTAATTAATTTAACTTAATATATTAAACTTTTATGTAATTTCAAGACGCTATTATATTTTTTTTTCTCTAAACCTTATACTAAAGTTAGAATTTGTTATTAGCTTCAAAGTCAAACACTCTCCAAACTAATCTTTATTGGTTTTTGAAGTTATTCTACTAACTAAAGTTTAAAGTACTGCATATTGGGTAAGTTCTTGACACTTTTAACATTATTTGTAGAAAGGGAATTCCAGCTGAATTATTGTTTGTTACAAGTACGATTTCAGTTATTTTTAACCGACTTCAAAAAAAGGAGGAGGTTACTCAATTCGATCGTATATATGTTTTTTTTTAGGTATGTTCCGGGATAACTCCGTCGTTTATGAACCGATTTTGATAATTCTTTTTTTGTTGGAAAGTAGATATCCCTTGTTTGGTGCCATGATAAGGAAACTAGTATCTGATGATGGAATCTCAGAGAAATCGAGGGAAATTCTCGAAAATCTGCATAACTTTTACTGGGTGTACCAATTTTGATGATTTTTAATTTAATCAAAAGCCGATGTTTATCATGTGGTCACATTTAAATTTCATCGAGATCTGATTACAACTTTTGGAGTAATTTTTGACAATGCATATTTACTTGACTATTTTTTCGTCTACCTACGTTGTAGTACTTGTCGATATAATTGAAGTCGGTTTTTCTTCGTTTGCCTGCAAACACAATTATTTACTTGGACTTAATCATATATTTCAAAAAAGCACTATTTTGCTTTCCTACTAAACAATCTAAAAATAAAACAATCGATTAAGTGGAAATGAAAGCTGAGAAAATTAATGTAAATTCTTTCTAAATTTCTAGATTTATTTTTTCTATTATATATTTATTATATTTTCTAGATTTAGTTTCTTTATATGAATAAAATATGTATATAAAAAAAATATTAAAATGTTCATATTAAAATTTTCTAAAAGAACATAGCCTGTTTGTATTGTATATTTCATTACGCATACAAATATACTCGTGCATAAACTCTGACCACGTAATTTGTAAAACTATTTCAGAGTATGATTTCAAGATAAACATTTATAGCAAAAGAAAAAAACAAACCAATAGCTAATATCAATATTTAAAATAAATATACATATAATTTTATTTAAAAAAATGGAACTTAATACATAAAAAACTAAGCTACAAAATTTTAATTGTAAGCCTTTCTATATATATAACTATGATAAAAAAACGCAACTGAAACCATTCCTGTTTTATTTTATTTCTTCGGGGGATTTTCCGCTAGAAAGGTTTTAGGTTCGTCGGTAAGATAAAGTAGGCTCACATATAAAGTTTCAATTTCCCGACGTTCGAACGACGTGCGGTTATTCGAACAGATCGCCTCATTCTGTTGTACATTTGATCATTTTATTGCTCGAAAATGTTTTAACTTATTTTATTGTACTCCTTTTCATTCAGTGCTTTTATGAATAAACATAAAATACCTTACCTCATCCTTTGATTTATTTTGTATATTTATTACTTATATTGATTTCAGTACGTAAAATACAACTGATAAAGTAAATTTGTATTTTTTCTGAATTATAAATAGATTATTTATAAATTTTACACGACACGAAAGTTAAAGGTTTTTTTTTACAATTATTTATTAATAAGACAAATGTTCGTTTAGTATTACCGTTTGTATATGTATTCTTGATATGAAATTGTAAAGGAACGATAGACGATATTTGACCTTTTATTAAATAAACGCAGGTCTTATGTAAAAATATGACATTGTGAAGTATGTACAATAGTCGTGATCTCTAGGGAAAACTAATATAGTACAACACCTAAAACTCTACCAAAACACGTAGTTTATAGGAGGTAGTATACTACTTCTCCTACACATATAGATATACTAGTAGTTAATTTGATACACATATATATATATATATATATATATATATATATATATATATATATATATATATCAACGATAATCTGAAAGTACAAATCAACATGGTCAAATTCGTAATCACTCACAAAAATAGGAGTTTCGCGGACAGATAAAAACAGAATATCTAATTTTAAAAATATATCAAACTTTTATCATATCATATATCATATCACAGATGACCTTTGAATAGTTAGTTTGACAGTAATACAGTTTTCCTAGACTTGAAAGAAAAAAAACAGAGTAAAACTAATATATGAGAAGTTTTACGACCGGTGTAAGTGGAAATGAAAATCAGATTCGATTTTTGTTAATTTGGAACAGTATAAGCGCCTCGTACTAATGGAGCATTTTAAATAATTAAATATCGGTTTTACATATAAGCAGCGAATGACGGCCTGAACGGGTTTTCTTTGGTTTTTAATTGACTACGTATACCTAGACTTTAATCTACTAATTGATGAATTCCGAAATCTTATACATAATAAATTTATTATTCTTTACTTCATGTATGTATTTTAACACTTACAGTCTTATAATTTTAAATGACAATAGATATCACAGCAACTGGCTGCTAAGGTAGAGGTTGCAGTTTTAAAGATTAGAAATTGAGTAGTGATCCTAGCAATTGGTTGCTGTGCTTACTGTTCGATTGTCGGTCACATAAAAATGTTTTTTTTTTGTAAACTATACAGATGCATATTGTGGTCAACGCTTTATAAGATCTTTTGTGTATTTTTGGACCCCTGACACAGGATTTTATCCTACAGTGTGCTTTAGGGTAGAATAAAGGACGTTCTTCTTTATACGCTATAAAATCAATATTCTAATGTTTTTGTAATGATACTTAAGTGTGATGAAGCTTAAAATGCACTTAGTTTTGAACGAACGAATCTATCAACTGAACTGGTACCTAATCAATTGTTACGTAGCGTCGCCCAAGGTGTAACGTTTTCACAGCTTAACAGCTGACTAATAAATAATATGTATAAGAAAAAATGATTCTTACAAAGCTTACTTTAATTTTTTTGTTGTTAAATATATATTTTTAAATATTTAATGCTACTACTAACTGAGCGGCGCACCCGGGGTTGCACTTCGACTTTATAGAAGATCACAGCTAAATAATATAGCTTTCAAGCAATGTTGTTTTCATATGGTGAGTAAGGTGACCAGTTTCTGGGGGGTTGAGGGTGGGATCGACATCGCGCTTGCGGTATTGGAGGCCTCTATAAGCTACGGTAATCGCTAACCATTAGGCGTGTACTATGTACGCACGCAAAAAGTTATACTTCATTGGCTAGCTAATTTCCCGTTGCTAACTTCTTTTTCTTTAACTAGCTAACTTCAGGGTGTTGGATTATTTTTTGACGGTGAGCGAGTGTGAGATGTGTGATGTGTAATGAGTGTGAGTGAGAGATTTACTGTCATCATTTTCCCCTAACACGCCAAAAGAAGTATAACTTCAAAAAATAATGAAGATGACAACGGTTTATATTGTGCTTTTATAGAAATAGCAAAAGAAGAGGCATTTGATATTCGATATGATTCGATGGACTATACTCGCCAACCTGCAGTGTAGCATCATGGTGGATTATACTCAGATACTTCTCCTACGAGTATACGGAGAAAGCGTGTTATAATCTGAATCGAACTTCGTACTAATATGTCTATCTGATAGTCTTATAAATGTTAATTTTTGTCGCTTTTATTTCGAACCCGAAAAGTCACTTGACTTAATAGTTCATCGATGACAACTATTTTAATAAAAACTTTAAATTTTTTGTTTTATTTAAAAAATTATTAAGAATTGTTAATATGAATAATATAAACATTCGTACGTCATGAATAATTCTTAAGCATGGTAATCTGAAAATTCAATCTCCGAACAATGGGATCGTATTAGCATACAAAAGGTTTCACATATTTTACGCAAATCCGTTATATTTCGAGTTATCTCCGCACAAAAAGGCAAGGCTTCTGACCTGAGAAACAAATTTCATTCGAGGCCGCGTTACTCTTTTGAAATATTAAAACTTGATTAACGGTGAATGACGATTTTCAATACATCCTACTGACTATTTATATTTCATTTGAGTTCACTTAGCAAAAATATGTGGAAAATATAGTCCCATATTATTATCGAAGATATAAACATTATTTATAAGAAATATAAAGTGAAAAGTAATTTTCAATGCTGTCGCTCTTATATTATTACATTTTTAGCAATTAATGTTTTTGCTTCAATTAATGTAGGTTTATATACAAATATTATAAAGACTAACCCGTTGGCGCAGTCTGTAGTGACCCTCGAAGCAGTGTTGTGTTCATGTGGTAAGGTGACCAGACCTTCTAGGGGGATTGGGGTAGGTCAGCAACGCGCTTACGACGCTTCTGGTGTTGGGCGGCCCGCCCCGGGCGGCACTTTTTAGGGAGCGGCAAATTTAATAATACTTAAATAATAAAAATATTTTCTAAATATTTGAATCATGTTATATTATTTTTATCGCAACTACAAATTCGGACCGATTGAAAGGAGCAGCCGATTGTGGCGAAGTCGGGGAATCGTTTATATCCTGTATAATACATATTAAGTTGAATATAATTTATTTCACGTACGGGGAAGTCCTTTTAAGGTACGGGGTAAAAAGTTTGACAATTCAAAGAAATTTGACTAGCCTTTTGGCGCAGTTTGTAGTGCTTTCTGCTTTCTGCTCCGGGGGTTGCGGGTTCGATTCCCACCCCGAGTCTGAGTGTAATATAAATATTAACTTATATATTTATATGTGTATTATTTATAAATATGTTTATTGAAAAAAAATATGTAGCTATATACCGGTCTAGTCGGCTGTTACCAATAATACAAGCATTAAGTTTCTTACTTTAGGAACAGACGACCGCGTGTGTATTGTGTAGATATTTATTTATTTATAAAGAGGTAAAGTTTCTAACTTTTTTGTTTGTATTATTAAAATTCTTATTAACCAGAAAGCTACACTATTCAGGAATGATATAGGCTATATTTTATTGTGATTGAACAAAAAATTCAGTGATGTGATCAATAATAGTATATGTAAATCAAGTCTGAGAAAAGCGGCGAAATATAACGTTTTACCGTCGTGCACTGACTAAACGGTTCAGTATAGACGAACATAATGTTTACCAAAAATGTTGGTCTGTATTAGTTTTATAAAAAAAATCCATGTTACTTTACTACTTACTTTTATTATAATATTATTGAATCACTACAAGTTTTTTTTTTTTTTTTGTTAAATGAACCAAACTTTCTCTAATCCAGCGCACGCCAGGCGCTAACTCCGTAGATAGATAGATAGATATATAAAGAGTATTTATTATTATTATTATTATTATAGATACATCTTGGAGGACATAATTAAACTCAAAACATCTGAGAAAGGAGTGTTTTTCCCATGGGCAGTTTCATGTCGGTCTAAATCATATTATTTTCATATATCATATTGTTTTCAGAGAAGCAATCAACAATTAATACACACACGTCACATACGTACACGTCCAATACTATCTATAAACAAGAAATAAAACGAAAATAAATTAAATTCTAAACAATAACCTGACGAACCTTATAAAACTTAGTACTAAGAACTACACAACATAACTGCATTTAAAAAATAATTAACGCCCAACGAAGTGGGCATAAAAAATAAAAGAATAATGATCTTCACGTGAATTAAAACTGATTGTCTGTAAATTTGGTTTTCGGACGATAGTTTAACGTGGCAACGTCGTAACAAAACATCTCCTCGGACGCATAGGCCAATCGAGTGGAAGAGAGATAGATGCGGCGCAAGCGTATAATGGGCGTAACGGGACAATGAGCGTGACGGGATAATGAGTCATCCTTTTTCGTGCGTGCAGCCGGCGTTCATCAATTTATTAGACGTTGTCACGTCAAAACCAAAAATATATATATTTGAGCAAGCAAAGTAAGAATGGGTTTTAGTACGTATTTTCGATAACACATTTTAGCTATATGAAATAATATACGTAAGATGTTGTTTCGAACAAATTACCTTAATACGATTTACCTCCATATAACGCAAACTTTTCTTATATAACGTGGGTAAACCTAGGGTATACTTTGTAAGTTAAGGGTTTATTTGATTGTACGTTGTTCAAAATATTTTCAGTATCGTGAGATAAAAGTGTGGCCTCGCGGGAAATTACTGCCGAAATCTCGCCTCTGCCTATAGACAGTTCGCTCGCTGCCTTTGTGCTTTGAATCAATTCCCGTAACTTATCTGCATATTTCATAATGCGAGACAAAGTGACGTTGCAACGTAGACTATTCCTCTTAAGGGAAATATTTATCGTTACTGAATCAATAGCATTGTTTATTGTTCATAATAATTAACCTAGAAATAATGTAGCAGGTAAATACTTATATTTTTTTCTTCGTCTTAATAAATTTTCTATTGGCTTTGTTTTATTAAGTTGTAGTTAAATTATTTTCGTAAAATTACTAATTCACACTTGAGGTTGTCCTTAACATTTATGTTTAATAATCCGCTCTATCGAATCTGCAGTAAAAATATTTTGAAATTCGGACAAGTAGATGCTCGATAGCTCGTTAAAACAAACTCTTCACCTTTATTATATTCGTTGAGTGTGAGGCGTTTATTTACTTATTTATTTATTACATTAGATATAAATTTACAAACCCCGCAGGGTGGTTTCCTGGTTTCAAAGTTTTTGTTATTACCCAATTGTAACATTACACATTTCAAGTTTAAGAGCGAATGTGAGCTCAATGTGACTTCAAAATAATTGCAATACACAGCCTAATTTAATCATATTTTACTGCCGATAAACAACTTCTTTTACTTCCTCTTTTTTCTTATTTTACTTCAATCAATACATATTATAAAGCTGAAGAGTTTGTTTGTTTGTTTGTTTGCTTGAACGCGCTAATAACAGAAACCACTGGTTCGATTTGAAAAATTCTTTCAGGGTTAGATAGCCCTTTAATCGAGGAAGGCTATAGGCAATATATCATCACGCTAAGACTAATAGAAGAGGATTTTTGCGACTAGAAATATAGAAATCTCTCTTAAATAAAGTGGAATTCGATAGTGAAAAAGAATAATACACAACCTTTTTTATCTGATAGATATCATCATCCGTTAAATCCACAACTGGTGAAACAGGCCCTTAATATATTAAAAAACAACATTGTATAATCTACTTGGTTGCGTACATAAAATTTCCAAATCTGTAAGAAATGTGAATGTTATAGGATATTTATTTATCTATTTTAACTTTTATTAAATTCAAATGACGAAGTGAACATATACCTACATATATCTCCAGGAAATAAACATTTTAAGTGAATTTACTTGAGTACAAAAGAGAATTTTAAAATGATTGTTATATATTTACTCTTAAATTTTATTTGATTGATTTTTATTATGAGTACAACATAAACGGGAGGGCAACATAAAATTTACAACCCATGAAACGAATAAAGGTACGAACAATAAACGTTTATGTATCAATATAACGATGCCATAAAAGAGATGGTTAGATTTACGGCTATATTTTATAAATGTTTCCGTTGCATGACACTTTACGTTAATCCCGTTGAATTAATTTGTGTTTTTTTATCTCGACAGGAAACTTTTGGTACATAATATATACTATATCTATGTATTAATGACTCGTAAAAGTATATGATTACTATTAATTAATTATATATATAGATTTCATCAGTACCAGTGCAGCGTGTAGACTGTAAAAGCAAAAAAGATACTCACTTATGCATTTGTAATATTAGCATTGATTAGAAAATGTATGCATATCATAAACGTATTAAAATAAAAATGTTCTGTTTAATATAAAATCAGTATTTCAGTATATTCGTAACTCGAAACAACATTAATACAGAAAAATATTCACATTTCTTTAACAAAAAAAAAAAAAATCAATAACAATTTGCATGTAAAAAGCGTTATCTGTTTTACATAAGTCAATTTACCCATCCATTCCAAAAACTTTTTTGTCTATGCTAAACTTTATTTGTTCGGTAATATATAAATTACTCTGAAATACCGACAAATAAAAATGTATTTATTTGGGTTTGCTTGATAGGTAATATACAAAAAAAATTAAAATAAATATCCTTGATAAACTTTGTTACGAGGGGATTTGAGGTTATTTAATTTGTTACCAATCAGATTTTCGAAGTAAGCCTGTTCGATTAAGTGGAACAATACAAGAGATAGGGCAACCCTCAACGCCGAGCGCATGTTTTGTACGTTTCTTTTTCTTTTACTAACGATTCACCCGTTCATGGGGCTTTCATTGTTGTTAAACCATTGTTTTACTATGTTCTTTATTTTACTTGTTTTACCTTCCACCTTCCCTTTGTTTTAAAACCTATCGATTTCTCGTATTTAAAGTAATACAGTGAGAAAAATATGAAATGTAGCAGATGATCCTTGTTTTTTTTATTAAATTATGAATAGAAAGTTGTTTCTTCATCATTTTTTTTTTTAAATAAAAAAACCTTTTGATTTTTGTAAATCAGAGGAATCTAAAATGTCTGGACTGCATAACTGAGAAAATTAACTATTTTATAAAAAGTCCAATTTGTCATATCATTCAGTATCTTAAATTTAAGCAAAAAGTTCTTAAACTTTTAAGAAAGTGAGTTAAACGCAATAGACGGTTTTATTATTGATTAGCGGGGGTAGAATACACTAGAGACATGGTACGTGTATATAATTTAAAAATAGAATCTTACGTATTTAGGTATTTCCTTTATTATTTCGATTTTGATCCACTAATAACAACCAGATCAATAAAATTCATGAAATCAAAATATAAAATCAACATAATTGTAAATGTATATGAATGCGAATGTAGCATACATATGAATGCAGTATTTACATATAAATTTACAATACCTATATAAACATAACACAATAGTCGCAAAAATCGACTAAAACTGACATATTAATATTGGTTTCCATTACCTAACAAATGAATATTAATAACTTTTTTCTATATTAGAACTATACGAATTGGGCATTGATTGCTTTTCGCTACGCGGTCAAAAAAGAACTGTGAATATTTTTACAATAAATGTGACAATTTTATATACCGAATAAAAGAACGTGAATTCATTAAACAAATTATTACTTTTATATCAGAATGACCATTTCGCGTTTTTATTTTTATTTTGCGTGACTTTATAACAAAAATATACCAGTACAGAAGCGGTCATAAGTTGTTTATTCATTAAAATTAATTTAATCAATAAATTATCAATTAAAAAAAATATTTAAAGATGACGCATGTATTTCTGTTTAAAATATGAAAAAAATTATTTTAAATGTACGCTTAATTCGTACATTTATAGTTATAAAATAGTAGATATAATTTTTGTTTCACGACTGCAAAGATTTTCAGTATATTATTTTGTCTTTTCATTATTGCACTAGCTTCTGCCCACAACTTCTTCCGCGTGGACTCAGGTCCTATTCGTCTTAGTGTGATGATTCATAATAATAATCATTTATAAACGCTTCACACTCAACGGATCGCCCAGTAGGATTTTCTCCTGTGTTGGGGCTCCAGAAACACACACAATACACAAACACAACGCCCAGACCATGACTAACAACTATATGGTCTATACAAATGTCTGTTGTGAGCGGGAATCGAACCCGCGACCGCCAGCGCAACAGCGAGTGCTATTACCGCTGCGCCAACGCGTCGTCAAATGATATACCTATAGCCTATAGCCTTCCTCGATAAATGGGCTATCTACACTGAAAGAATTTTTCAAATCGGACCAGTAGTTCCTGAGATCAGCGCGTGGAAGCCAACAAACAAACAAACTTCAGCTTTATAATATTTGTATATATATAGATATTACCCATTATATATTATATAAGTCTCAAAACTCTGTTTATAGACAAAATGTAATCAATATATTAACATAATAATATATTCCGCAAATTAGCAGGGATGGACTTCATCTAATGCCCTATTGTTTATTCAACATTTGAACAATAAGACGAGCAAAGTCTGATAAAATATATCATCTAGCACGAAACAGTGACCCCATTAATTTTCAGCTCAACCTACATTTCAGAATTTAAAGCTAAATCAAAAATCTTCCCTTTGCTACCAAAGAAGAAAAGTATTGCGTGGTTTGCTTTGCGGCATAATACTGAAACGCGGCCAAACTGTAATTAGTGAAGAAAATTTTTCCATTCAAAATGTTTTATAATAAAAATATTGCAATTTTTAAAACTATTAACTAAGATACTTTTATTTTAGTTTGCTTACTAATTACGGTAAGTCTCGGTGCATAAAATAACGTCGTTCTCGACATAAATAAATTAACGAAATATTTGGTTTTGCATTTATGAAATACATTGTGATAATGGTCTTTCGTTATAATGTCAAAACGTCATATAGATACATACAGACACAGTACCTACCACGGTATAATAGAATTTCTTTAATGAATATTTTTTATATTTGAGATGTTTATACATACTCTTATTATAAGTAAAACAATTCACGTTGCGTCTTTCTGCTCTTGTATTTCTAGAAATGTTTAGGTTATTAAGGGTTTTATGTAATGTGGTTGAAATATACCGATAATATTTGCTAGTATCACTTGAGGCTCACGGGTAATTTTCCCGAAAATACTATGTAATCTCTTTGAGATCGGGATTTGTCGCAATATAACAAATAATTTTTGGTGATATATTCCTTTTCACAGATTTATAAAAAGATTATTAAAATTCTAAATGTTAAAAAGTTACGTACGATACAATAAAATTGCAATCATTGATATGATGGTCATTGATGTTCTTTGGTAAACTTTTAAAACTTATATGATAATAATCCTAATCAAACTAAATACGATAAGCAGTTCGAGCACTCATAATGTGCAATCCTTTAATCCATATAATTTAAATGAATAATCTGAACTGAATCATCCTGTAGAAAGGCCTTCGGTTCGGCAAAGGCAAAGGAAAAAATTCCTTTACCATGTCAAACTTATCTGACACAGATAGTGAAAGCTACCTGCGAAAATTTCCTCACTTTAATTTCGGTCAGACATCTCTATAAACCTATCATCATAATACCGATTCAGACGTCTAAACTAAAATCCGTGGAAGTTGACCATGAAAATTAAAAACGTGCAAGCTAATAAATTAAACTAAATGAATTTTCCCGTATATAATTTGGAAACCAGATAAAATTTTGTTGCCTAAAACATTTCATTTATATTTGTATGTAATGTGTTTATATTTTTAACCTGAAAAGTGGAAGATGCTTTTAATATTTTTAATTAGAAATGTTTTCCAATATTATAAAATAAAGCAACTCGAGTGGCTACCAGTTTTAACTTATTAAAGGAAACTAATGCTAACAAGCCGATAAAAACTCAACAAGCTGTTTTCTTTAGTAAAAATATTCTCGCATTTTCGTTAAAGCAAAAATAATGTTTAAAAAATTTAAATAATACTTCTGACTTAAAACTAGAGTTAAACAAACATTTATTACGAAATTTGAGTATTATACATATTTACAATTCGCACACTTTAATTACTCCAAAAATCATTAATGATTAAAATAAAAATCATTGAACAATTTAATGACCTTAGTTAAAGTAAAAGAAATTGGTTATCTATAAAGTTGGTTTACGGACGATAGTTTAACGTGACAACATAACAAAACATCTCGGACGCATAGGTCAATCGAGTGGAGAGCGTAACGGGACAATCTCGAGTCGTACTTTTTCGTGCATGCAGCCTGCGTTCATCGATTTATTAAACGTTGACGTCAAAAACGTTTGACAGATTTTTTTATTATTAATGATATTTTTAACACTGTATAACTCTTCGATGTATATAAATTGGAAATTCATGTTCGTTTCGGATCATATGAGTACGACAATACAAACGCCGAAAGAAACCTTAGGACGTGATATAATATGCTCTTTATTTTTTTGTCTACATCGTATTTTACAGTTTGATTTAGTTAGCTTTGAAATAAAAGATAATGTCATATATAATATGTATGTACCACTACAACTACATATACAAGGAAACTTTAGGATAAATGAAAGTTTTTTATAGAGATGTTTTTTTTATAATACTAGGGAGGCGAACAAGCGAATAACCAATCTGATTATATTTTCAATACAAACAAATTCTTCAAAATATTATGAAGTTGCAGAACAAAGTCACGAACTACATAAACAAATTGTTTATATAACCGCCATTTTAAAAACCACCATTCCCACCACTCAACAATAATTTATACACATATTTTAAAAATTAAAACGAGAATAAATATAACGAGAATATTAATAAGATTATATGAAATACTAGAGTTTAGAATTTAATCCAATTATAACAGTCGAATAAGTTTTCCGTGAACATTACTATACAAAAATACAATAAATTATAAAAATGTTGGTTTGTGTAAGTATTAAAACATAGTTGTAGTAGCTTAATATTATGTTATGATGGAGGTGATCCGTGCATTTTTTAATTTTCGTGTAATGCAATGATCGATCACTTTTTTTATTGATATTTTTCATAATTATCAATCGCTACTGCGATTTCACTGATTATAATTGACGTAATATTTATGTACCACACCCATAGAGCACTTAACGTCATCAGTCCAAATTAATTGGTTAGCGTTGCAAACATCCGATTGTTACTCCTAAGGCGATTAGTCTGACCCGAAATGTTCTGTTCTACTGATTATTTATAGTAAAGGTAACTTTCGTGCTTTATACAGTTATTCTGTGTATCGAATATTTCATTACTTTAAGGAATAAGAAAATTTATACTATAATTTAAGTCGAAATATTATTAAAAAATAATTATTATAATATATTTTTTTAAATATTACAAAATATTTTTACATAAACTAACCCACGTATAATTTCCTTTTTTCTCAGCTTAACTGTATACTGTATTTTATTTTATTTTTCCAAATTTTGTATTTATAATCCTTGCTTTATTTTTGTGTTATCATCTTTGTATTAGTCTTTGTACAGACTAGTATCATTTATGTTTTTAGCCGTCTTCAAAAAGAGGAAGAGGTTACTCAATTCGACCGATACATTTAATGTATGTTCGGGGATAACTTCGTCGTTTATAAACCGATTTTGATAATTCTTTTTTTTTTGGAGAGAAGATATCCTAAGTGTGGTACTATGATAAGGAAACCAGAATCTGATGATGGGGTCCCAGAGAAATCGAGGGAAACTCTCGAAAATCTGCATTACTTTTTGCTGGTTGTACCGATTTTATCATGTGGCCACATTTAAATTTCATCGAGATCTGATTACAACTTTTGGAGTAATCTTTGATAATGCGTATTTATTTGACTATTTTTTCGTCTACCTACGTTTTATTACTTGTCGATATAATTGAAGTTGGGGAGGCCTATGTCCAGCAGTGGACTGTAATAGGCTGAGCTGATGAGCTGATGATAATTGAAGTCGATTTTTTTTTTCGTTTTCGCTAACTAAACGCAAAGTCTGATTATTTAACAAAAAAACTAATTTTTGGAAAAGACACTGTGGCCGGTAACACACCTTTTTTTAAACTAGCACGGGTCTCAGGGCTTCTTGATAATGTAAACTACATAATTTGACCAAAATAGAAACTAATTTATTATTTTTTATTATTTTATACAGTTAGGTGGTGACTACGAGAACTGCAATTCTGTCGGAATTATGATGAAAAAAAAGTTAGCAGATATAAAAGTGAAAATTCCTGTAAAATGGATTAAAATATTTATATCAATTGTGTTAATAAACGTAGCACGACATCACGATCTATTTTACTTACGAATGATACCATCAGTTGCAGGCGACGATTTCCATTTGTAGTAATAAAGCCATAACAGGCCTACTTAGCACGTCTCATTTAACAATATAAAAACATTTCGAAGTAAATAAATTCAAAACACGTCTTAAATATACTTAGAAGAAAATGAAAGTGATTGAAGTAAAGAAAATAGCTATACAATCAAACGAAACTGTATTTAGATCGTATCACGTCACTCACAAAAGACGGTAAATAAATTTTTCTTTTACTTACAAAGGCGTATGCTATTTTCGTACTCCAAGTTCGAAGATTTTGTTAAAGCCTTAATAATTAAAGTAGGTACATTTTTATAAAAGTAATATAGTATATACTTTTTCTGATGTTATTATCGTTAAGTTATATACAGTTATAGTTGGTTGTTATTAGTGTTGGAGATAAATAGGGTTATGTGTATGAGCGCCCGTGTTCTCGATCAATATATCACTAATGAACGCGTGACGAGCTCTTCCAACACGTACGAGTGTACACTCAATTAATCAGTAAATCAATTATATGATTTCTGTCGATATGCAAGTTAATTGTATTACGAAAGTACTGATTTTAGTGTAACAGAAAATATTTATCCTTATATGATGTAATTAGCTGCACCCCGTGGTTTCACCCGAGTTAATTTGAGGAAAAAACGTACTAAAATATTTTTAAACCATTATTGTCCAACACGGGTGACCCACTAAGGCGCGGTGCGATGCGGCGCGATGCGACGTTCCATTTTTTGATATTAGATTATCTTCTCAGTTATAAGTCAAAATTACACGCTATAATTGTGTTTGCTTGCAAACGAAAAAAACCGACTTTAATTACATCGACAAGTAATACAACGTAAGTCGACGAAAAAAATTAACAAACGCACAAGTCGTCACTGCGATTTTCAATGGTTTCTCTTGATTTCCCTAGGATTCCATCATCAGATCCTGGTTTCCTTATCATGGTGACACACTTGAGATATCTTTTTTCCAACAAAAAAAAAAAGAATTATCAAAATCGGTTCATAAGCGACGAAGTTATACCCGAACATACAAAAAAAATTAAAAAATACATATGGTCGAATTGAGTAACCTCCTCCTTTTTTAAGACAAAGTATATCTTCATAAATTTGCTTTGTTGATCAAGTATTTTTCATTCGTAAGGGTTCATATGCCTAGCTTAATACTAATGCAATAAACACCTTTTAATTTTTTGTGATTATTAGTTCGTTATAGTATTAATTTAAAACTATGATCTCTTCAAAGATATTCTTTGACATCAAATGATGTCTCGGACAATTTTTGATAGAACTTGTGATAATAATAATTAACGTACCTATTTATTTGGATAAGGATTTATATCATGTCTATAAAACCTCCTTACTTCTTAAAAAAAGAGGAGGTTCTCAATTCAATTGTATTTTTTTAATATAGGTATATTACTTCAGAACTTTTGACTCGGTGGACCGATTTCGATGATTTTTTTTAAATCGAAAGGTGGTACGTGTCATGTGTGTTCCATTTAAGTTTTATCGAGATCAAATTATTACTTTTTGTGTTATCTCGAGCAAGCACAATTATAGGTACATACTAATTATCGCCCAGAGGTCGATATTCGACCGTTCTGTTGTCAAAGACTTATACTTCTATAATAATAAATAAAAGAGTTTATAATGTTTGTATGCGTGTGTGTCAAATACATGGTAGTGTGTGTACCTAATGTTTTTTTTTTAAATAATTTAACGCATTTTTTATGCATATGTAATTCATGTAAAAGAAAAAGAAAATAAAAACGTTCTATATTAAGAATATATTAATACATATTTGTAAACATATTTAGGTCTAATATTCAACGTTAACTACTAGTTGCTATTTTCAGTACTTCTCAAACTTTGCTTTCAGTTCCCCATTATTACTTCCGACATTTAAATTAAGTCTAAGAATATATTATATATTCACCTAGTCGTAAGAAGTCTGATAGTTTTATTCAGGGCGACGCTGACTTTGCGACATTAATCAGCCTCTATCTGATGTCGTCTACTAATTGACTAGAAATGCAGATAAAAGCTATTTATACAGCGCAAAGTTCCGATATATTTTGCTTTTATTGGAGCTCTTTAAATTCAGCCAAAATTAATTGGAGGCTTGAACAAAATGAAAAATTCAAAATGCTCTCTTAAATCGTTATTTTTAACCGACTGATAAACATAGATAATAAAAGTAATTATATTTTGTGAATGAATACATTATGTGTATACTATTTTCATCAAAGAATTATTTTATGTAAGGTAAAAAAAAACCGTCAGCGTCGGACCACATCCTAGTTTTACTAAGCAGTCACAGGACTGTCGATTTGTAGTTTTAATGATAAATCGCCTGTGGCTATTATAATGCATATTTAAGAAAAGGCATGGCCATTTTGAGCCCGTGGATGTTAATGTTAAATAATAATAAAAAACCGACTACAAAAAGGAGGAGGTTTTTCAAATCGACCCTTTATATAATATATTCTGTGTGTTCGCGAATAACTTTCTCGTTTATAAACCGATTTAGCTGATTCTTTCTTTTTTTGTTAGAAAGAGATATCCCAAGGGTGGTACCATGATAAAGAAAGCAGGATCTAATGATGGTATCCCATAGAACTCGAGGTGAATTTTCGAAAATCGTAGTGACGACTAGTGCGTTTCTTAATTTTTTTTCGTCTACTTACGTTGTATTACTTGTCGATGTAATTGAAGTAGGTTTTTTACGTTTGCAAACACAATTATATTTTAATATATCTACATATATACATGAAATAAACTAATTTTACTAACTTTTAGTAAACAAAACTCAAGAGAGATATAGGTAAATAAAACACATTCTCCAAAGGCAAATTTTATTCATGGTCCAATGTATACTGAATGATCGGACCCATTCAATGTAAAATCTCGCATTTATACTCACTTATGTTACAATATTTACAGACACATACAATACACAACAGAGATAATTGAACACTGAGGGCGGTTAGCTGTTTACAAAAAAAGTGAAGGCTGCCAACGTAAATGCGAGGCGCGGAGCGAGAGCGTGCCCAGCGGGGCTGGCACCGGCCGCGGCGCGGGCGCGCGCGCTTCCCCCGCCCTCGCCGCGGCACGCCGCACCTGCCGCACTTGCCAAACTTCGCCCACGTACTTTAAGCGGAGATATACACAAATTTTCATTTGCAAAATCTGATGTCAATGCTAATGGATTCGCTAGGGGATCGCGCCCACACTCGCATGGCAGGTGATTACCGCGAATCACGATGTTTTCCACTTCGAGAACAACCGCCTCTGGGGTTTCTAGCATATGATTACCGGTTAGTTTAAAAGTATGGACGCTATTATTTTGTATCAATGAAAGCTCTTCGATACCGTCAATTTTGTTATTACACATTTCTAGTATATCAACGTGTCGCAACCCTTCAAAAGCGCCCACCTTGATGACTCCAAGATCTGATTCTCTAAGCGCTAAGCGACCGACACGAGTCAAACCAAAAAAAGTATCGGGCAAAAGCGCCGGTAGATCCATGTAAGCTAGTTCTAATGTACCGACTCCTTCTAATCCTGCGAACGCTTGAGCTTCAATAGATCTTATACCGGACGGAAATTCTATCCGCGTTACATCGTTAAGACCAGAAAATGCATGTGCTAAAATACGTTTAATAGGATTATTTCTTAGGGAAATGACTTTTATAAAATTTGTCCCGGCAAACGCGTAACCTTCTATTTGGGCTATTCTGTTATGTGTCAGAACGATCGAAGATATATTTTGGAGAGCGGCGAACGCGAAAGCATCGACTGTTGCTAGAGGTGTATGTTGTATATATAACTCGTTTAGGCGAGGTAGACCTCGGAATGCGAAAGGTCTAATACGGGTAAGATTGCAAGCATCAAGTGAGAGACGACGAAGCTGCCTTAAGTGGGCAAACGCATCCGATCGAAGAATTCGCAAATCAGCCCGTGACAGCGACAATTGCATAACGCTTGAGCTGAGTGCTGATGGGACCCCGCGTAGTGTTGCACTGTTACAAACAACCTGAAACAAATATTTTATTTCATTCATAAATTACATTCAATAGTTCATACTAATATTCAATAGTATTAAAAATATTATTTAACAGTATTTTAAAACTCTCACACTGTAATAATAATACTTGGTTTTAGTGAATATATTTAATATACTGTTATACCCAAAAATATCGACAACCATACAATTTTATAGGTTTACAGAAACCACATTCAATCCAAAGTAACTCAAATTTTTACAAATACATTGATACGATGTTCAATCATCTAATCCAGTCAAGATCGGGCAGATGCCGTAGTATATGCCCATAGATATTTCGGTACTGTACCTCAAGTCTCAACCGTGCATCAGATGTTGCACGAACTTGGCTCAGTCAGATATAAATCAGTTCATAAAAAAGTGTACTTTAAACGTCTGATTAACCAAAATGTATCATTTGAATCAACCTTAAATTTATTTTCAAATACGAATTGAAAGCAAACGTATTTATATGCATGGCTTAAGGGGGTGATAGACGTGCGAATAAGTTCGCGAACTTGTGGCGCGACGACCTTTTTCGCTGGTGTGTCACCCTAAGTACGTGTACTTTAAAACCGCCGAGTAAGTTCGTTGGCGATCCGACAAGTTTGAAATTTTGCTCGTAACGCGCCTCCGCTCGTACGTGTGGCAGCACTGCGAGCCACAAGCCGCCATTTTTACCGACTTCCAAAAAGGGAGAAGGTTCTCAATAGGATTGTACTTTTTTTTATGTATGGTTATCTCAGAAGTTTTGACTGGTGGACCGATTTCCATGATTTTTATTTTAATCGAAAGATGGTATGTTTCGTGTGGTCCATTTGATTGCGATCTAACAGATAAATTTTGAGCTATTTCTAATAATTGCGTATTTACTTGACTGGTTTTTCGTCTACCTACGTTGTGTTACTTATTGATGTAATTGAAGTCGGTTTTTTTTGTTTGTGAGCAAACACGCTATGTTTCGCCCGTCCGTGGACGCGCAACGCTTGTAGTGTAAGTATTTGTAATTTTTGTTACTTTTGATTGAGATGACTCAAAATGAATTATTTCAGAACTTCGTCTTTTTTAGGTTTTGAAAATGTAATACGATACAATTCCTAAATAACACAAAGCTTCTTCTGTCGACAACATCGCAATACAGAATGAGTAAACTTCACGTCTGTCACCGAGGTGGACGTCGAGCCGAGTAAGTTCGCGATATTTAGAACCGCGTATTTTAAGGTTTGCACGTCTATCACCCCCTTAGATAGCTACAAAAAGTAATAGCGACATTATCTGTTAACAATGGACAATATATATCATATCTATTTATATTTATAAAATGTCTAACGATCAACGATATAAATATATATGTATATAAATAAAATATATAACGATCAATTCCGCATCACAATTGTAGCGATTGGTATTGTTTGCTTTGTCAATAAAATTAATCCTCCGCCGGATATCCCCTTGGCACTCACAGTTGCATGCCCATATTTTGATTGAATTGTTCCAAACTTAATCTTCGCAAATAACCAATATCAATTTCATTTGCGTATTATACAATACAATTTATAATGTACCCGTTTAATTCAATATATTGCTGATACTCACTCGTGTATATTGTAGCGGTCTCATAAATTGCATGTATATAAAATTAGTTTTAAGCCACATTTTATTGAAAGATTTATTAAATGTAAGAAACAATTTATTTGTATAATTTGTAAATAAACAGATCCGAAATGAAACCTAACAAACTATAATTATTACATATTCAACAACGTAACTGTTTAAAAGTTTCGAACAAAAATGTTTTGAATTAAGGATAAAATAAAAATTACTTTAAATATTTAACACCTAAAATTATCACATTACAAAGGCCAAGTGAATTGAAGGGTCGTCTTTACTTTTACGAGGGACACCAGATGTAGTCAGCGATAACAAAAACTAAATGACTGAATAAAAAATAAAAAATCTGATATTTTTATACACACATATAAAATGTTATTTATTATTTTATAACAAAAGTATTTATTGAATAAATAAAATGCATTATAATACTATTTAATTAAAATGTACAATGTAAAAATCATTTTTCAGCGTTCGAAATAGTTGTATGAATTTTTTATGTTCTTTTCGTAATACCAGGATATTTTAATCGAAAAAAATCATGAAAAGCAATATATTGTTTGATTAAACAAGGTATATTTCTTAGTTCACCTGTGACTGTGAGAGGCAAATACACTGTGTAGGGCAGGAAGGCACTAATGTCGGAGTCAAGTGCTGTCCGCGTACTTCACAGATGACTGCCCACACTAGTAATGTAGCCGCCCAGTGCACCACAAATCTGAATATAAAAACAATATTGAGGTTACAACTAATATAAACATTTGTTTCAAGTTAATTCATAGAAATAAATTAATAAAAAATATTCAATAATAATTTACTTGGATTATTAAACAAAATAATATTTCACTATCGAAATAACAATGAGATTAAAATTTTAAGCATTGATGCTTATTGCAATCCATTCTTAAATTAAAAGAGGTTATTAAACATTTTTATTGGAAATAACATAAAGATAAAGGCATCGGAGTTAAAGTAAATTATTAGTAATTTTTAATTTTGTTTTCGTAGCTTGTATGCTAGATACAATGGCGTAGCGAGGGGGGGCCAAGGGGGGCATCATGCCCTAGTCGCTACTCACAAAGGCGCGCCAAATAGTCCGCAAAACAAAAAATTACTGGACATATTATTTGGTTTTCTAATGGGGGGGGGGGGGCTAAGAATGTACTGTGCCCCGGGCGCGAGTTAAGCTCGCTACGTCACTGTAGAGATATTCTTAGTTATTAAAAAGCTATAAAATTCAGATACTTTAAATACCTGCAACTATTAAAATACTCAAAGGCTTTAGATTATACGGATTATACATACATACATATAATCACGCCTCTTTCCCGTAGGGGTAGGCAGAGGCCACTTCTTTCCATTTGCTACGTCCTTACATACTTCTTTCGCTTCGTCCACTTTCATTATTCCCTTCATACATGCTCTTCGGTTTAGGGTACTCTTGACCTGGCCTTTTTCCAAGACGTCCCTTATTTGGTCTAGGAACATCCGCCTAGGTCTACCCCTTCCAACCCTTCCATTTACGCCTTATACACTTTTTTCGTCAATCATTCTTCACTCATTCTCTCGACATGGCCAAACCATCTGAGCATACCTTTCTCAACTTTTGTCACTATATCTTCTTTCAAACCACAACGTTTCCTTATCTCACTATTTCTTATCCTGTCACTCAGTTTAACTCCTATCGTACTTCTTAACGCTCTCACCTCAACTGCATTTATTCTGCTCTCATGTTTCTTCTGCCATACCCAACATTCACTTCCGTACATGAGTGTCGGAACCAACACCTCCTCATGCACAGCCAAACGAGCCTTGTTAGACACCTTCCGACTGCTCATAAAGGAGTGCAAAGCTCCATTCACCCTGTTTCCTGCATTCACTCTCCTTTCAATCTCATTCTCTTAAATTCATATATATAGATATTTACGGATAACAATGCAAATAGGCTTCGACAGCGGAATGTAGAATAGGCCAGTAGGACCTCTTTCTCCTCAATTTATAAACTGCAACTTTAATATTAATATATTCAAATATAAATATATCATACATTTAGTAGAATTCGATAATAAAAAAGAATAATTAATCAAACAATTTTAATGTGGGATACTGTCCTACGTCAAATAGCGTTATCTACAACTGATGAAACAGGCCCTTAACGTATAAATAAATTAGTTTCTTTTAGCTCCATTCTTGTAGGATCAAAAGAATAATCACTGTCGCTTTTTATTTTTTATGCAGACTAAAAACAAGTAATTGTTTTTATATTTTATTTTATTTTTCTTTTACAAATGAATTCTAAACTTTTCTTTAGCAAGAAACTAAATAAGTGAACTAGGACAAAGTTTTTCAAAATTTACATTTATAAAAACTGTGGTTGATATACCTATATTACTGTATAGAAATAAGTCCACATTTCCGTTACTCTGTTCAGAATATGGATATTAACCGAAAGTTGTGAGTTAACACCAGACAAAACAACAATTCAACTAATTCTTCTACACACCCAAAAAAAATTACAATATCTAATTCGTTTTAAAGCTAGCTAGAAGAAGGTACGTAATAAACCTTTTCACACTGAACAAAATAATTGGTATACCCACTGATATCCGTGGGAATAACTAGGATTACTTTTATACCACAAATTATAAATTTGGTAACCAAAAATCCAATATATCATCTTGTAATAAGCCAATAACCCGAATATAACGTCATATAAAATTCAATACGTCGGAGACTTTTATATTAAAATTTTAAAATGAAATATTGTTTGAATTTTTACTGGACGATGGTATATTATAAGGAATGTATTTTATTAAATAAGCATGTACAAATACGAACATTCTACAGTTATTTAAATATTCTAGTAAAAAGCTTGTATATAAATAACGTTTACATGTGTTCGTTAAGTATATTTTAAAGCAAAGTTAACCTTTTTCTCTTTGTGAAACATATCTAATAACAAGATTAAAAAAAATATATTTTTCATCTGAGGAGGCGAATGCGCGTGGTAAAGATTTATTGCAATGATTGTATGAGGTTTAAAAAAAAATACTTTAAACTTCCAAAACTTTTTTCACTTCAAGCTGTGGTCCTTAATAATATAATATGGATATTAACCGTAACGCAGTCAACAGCGTTCAAACAATATTGCTACTGAACACGAACTAAACTGAGAATATATCGCTGCTGACTATTTGAATCAGATTACCTACAGTTAGTATCATAAATCATTTTCTTAAATATCAATCCAACAGTCAATTCTCACAACAAATGTGAGAGCAAAAACTCAAATAATTGTAGATTATTTTTCGAAAATAGTGAAAAAAAATCGTTATTAGTATTGAAGCGGATGAAAAGACTTTACTCTTGAAACTCTACCTCTACTGTGATTTTAATATAAATATCAAATTCACAGAATACTGTAATGAACAATAGATATATACACATACTGGATATTTAAAAGTAATATTACAGACTAAAGTAAAACAATTTTATATCTATTATCAGTATTTAATAATTTAGCAGACGGCTATCTTTAAAAGATCATTTAGCTATCGTTTAAGTGTTAAACTATTTAATGCCATTAAGCACAAACATTCTTTTCTAATTGCCAGATGAGATATATCATATTTTAATTTCGAACCAAAAACTGATACGAAAAATGAGGTAATCATGAATTATCTTTCACAAAAAAAAAAATTATTATATATCTTTCTAAAATTAGTTTAAAATATAGTATTTGTAGATATACAACAGAAAGGTCGCTAACCGTGCAACATTAACGTACATTTTTTATTAAAGCGATATACGACAAAGTAAAGCGGGAGGACGGCTACGGCTTATTACATAAAATTCAAAATATATTTACGAGTATATGCATATATATATATATATATATATATATATATATGCATATACTCTTCTGTTGTGATATATATATATATATATATATATATATATATATATATATATATATATATATATATCACAACAGATCGATACAATCGTCGAATAGATTTATTTATCTGTTCAACTTTTTAGGGCTAAGAAAAATAATACCTATTCTACGTTTATGCAGAGGTACGTTGCTAGAATAGCACGTATATTAAGACAAAGTAAAAATTAAAAATGGGCTAGGGATTTTCTTCACGCGGAACTATATTACACCTACAGATCTATCATGTTTAAAATTTGGAAAAACGCAGCTAAAAGTCCTTTATTGGCATAATATTTACTCATTGCAAGTCTACAAAAATTAATATTATATAACTTTATTGAGCAAAAATACGATTCATGAGCAAAGAAATTTATCTCCTTTGCCTTTTTCTATTATGTATTTTTATATAATTAAGTAAAATTAACATTTTACCTGACGAACAAGACATTTCATCGTAAAAAGTTTTAATTTAAATAAAAATAAAAATTAATCTATATACTTCAATTACCACAGTATATCTGGGGACACGGTAGTGCCCCCGCCAAGACGAACCAAAAAAAAAAAAACCACGAAAAGCACTACCTATCTTTTCTCGAAGTGCTTCGTCGTTTTTTTGAACCCTCATAACTTGGTTTTGGATTATACTAGATAAACAAAATTCTGGGGATATGATGTCAATAGTGAACTTATTAAACATATAAAGTTTCAATTGCATAGCTCTTATACTTTAGATTTTATTGATATCTAAAAAACCCCGGAGGAAATCGTCATCTGCAACATCGGCAGCCGGTAGTAACGAAACGGCCAAGCCACATATTTTGACTAAGGTGTAGAGTTTGTGAAGTTAGGGCTTGTAGAGTTAGGGCGTGTAGAGTTAGAAGTTTGGCTCTACAAGAGATCTGATAACTTTTTGACAGTGCGAGTCATATGATCTCGTCTTGGCAACATTTTACATGAAAATGTTTTTGGTGGGATATGACTGTCTCTTACCTGACACAAAATATAGATGCCATGGGCGGGCGCAGGCTGGGCGCAACGCCCGCCTTGCGCCCTCACCTACGAACTTCCATTTGATAATCTACGCAGACCTGAGAAAAAAAAATTGTTTTAGAAATAAATTTTTGTTTTATTTTTCATTACTACTACCACATTAAAACAAAGTTTCGAGAATTTAAATACCACAATTTCGATTGCCGACCGCTCTGGTGTAATGGTGCGTTAGCCGTGTCAGCGGCGCCTAAACACCGACGGTCGCAGGTTCGATTCCCTCTCGGAATGGATATTTGTGTTTATACAAACATTTATTTCAGGTCTAATTGGTGGTCCTTGTGGGTCTCCCCACCGTGCCTCGGAGAGCACGTTAATCTGTTGCTCCCGGTTGTTACCTTGTACACTTGATAGCGATCGTTACTCTTTGTCGGGAATAATTATATCCGGCAACCCGCATCGAGCAGCATTGTGGCAGTTCTGTTCCTTCTCCTACATGGGGAAAAAAGTTTATGCCAAGCAGTGGGATACACAGGCTATATTATAAAGCTGAAAAGTTTGTTTGTGTATTTAAAATCGCGAATCTCAGGAACTACTGGGTGGAACTGAAAAATTATTTTTGTACTCCTGAGATTAGCGCATTTAAACAAACAAACTCTTCAATTTTATAATGTTAGTATAAATTGTTAATTATTTTTAATCAAATACTTTGTTCATTTGTCATCTCTTGTATATTGAAATAGCTTGATATATTTTCCTTAGATTATACAAAATAATAATACGCCACTATCCGAATATTGTGGATACATCTTGTCGATTCGAAACCTTTATTTAAATACGTTCTTTAATTTCAGAAGCGACTTTATCGTATTGACGGGATGAACACTAAATGTTTGACTTGGCACAACTGAAAGCCATTTCAGCCCAAAAATAATAATAACTAAATTTTTGAAAGATACGAAACGCATGAACGAATGAAAAAAAATGGATTTTTTTTCTTTTTTTCGTCAATTTCCTAATGTTTTTAATAATTATCTGCTATTCGGGACAGAGACAAATACAACAAAATAAATACCATGAAAATCAGTCCAGTCGTTCTCGAGTTATAAGTGTTCGAAAGAACCCGACTTTGTTTTATATATTAAGATAACATTACATTATTATATATAAATTATTATATATACAGTCACTGTGTTAATTTAATTTTACTGTATACACATATATTTTTCGATTGCAAAATAAAATATCACATTTCTAATTAATTTACAAATAAATGGCGAAAAGTAACTTAGACACAGACTTTATTATTTTTCAATAAACTTAGAAATAATGCATAATCTCTTTAGCAAGAAGTTTTGTTTCTAAATCAACTATATATCTATACAATTTAATACCAATGTAATAGAAATTGAATTGTAGTAGGTACTGTCATAAAATAAAATCCTTCTATTGCTGAGAATAGTCAATAAGTTTAAAAATATAGTTTTATGCCACATTAATAACCGACGCTCACACACAAGGTACCTACAGTATAAGTAAAAGCGAGCTCCCTGAATATTTTATGTCTGTGATGTTTTTGTACAACCTTTTTTGGCGTTCATTAGACGTCCCATACGTAGACTGCCGTTGTCATTGGATACCTCGGTAAAACCGTTTTTATACCTTGTTTAGGTTCCCTGTAATATATTGAGTGTTTCTTTGTGGTGTCACGAATAAAGAGACACCAGAATATAGATAAGGTAAGGTAGTCAAAACTAAGTCGGAATCAGATGATTTAGTTTATAAAATTATTCATTACTAAATAAATGATATCTAAATCTTATAAGCAGAAAAAACAGAACAAAAATACAAACGGTTTTTTTTTAATTTGTTATGACTGGATGTCTGATTTCATTCATTTATTAAATTATTTTTTATTTATTTTGTCAACGAATTGCAGTATTCCACCATGGTAAGTTATACTAAATAAAAATTATGTGTAATAGTAAAAAATCATACAGGTACATAACTTTTTACGTCTACAGAGATATAAGCCTTTGGGGAATTTTGAGTGTTAAAAATGTATATAAATGTCTTTTAATGAAAATATAACAACCTATCAACAAGGGTTAATCCAATATATTTATATGAATACATAATCAAATAACATAAAACACATATACAACATATACAAATGAAAACAGACGTATTTATTCAACAAAAACGAAAACAGGCTTCCTGCTCACAAAACACAGCTTAAATGGCATAAGTGGTAAAGCCCTTTGGGTAGGAAACTAATCTGGACTAATCTTTCAGGAAAAACTTTTCGTAAAAAGTGTCCCGAAATTCCTTAATATTATAGTTTTCTTAATTTATTACTCAACAAATATGTACTATTTAATGCATAAAATAAAGTATCAAAACAACACCACAGACAGAGCAATACAGACTTAGATGGCAGAGAAGTTAAAGTTGCAAGAGTATGTTTACATTTTCTGTATGGAGATTCCCGGAGCCTGTTCCCCGAAGTGCCATTATGTCGCTCGCCCAAGACACACGCTTTTAAACTAAACCACGCCTACATAAAGTAAGAAATATTACTAAATAAATAAGCGGAACATCCATGTTGCGAGAGAAACGGGTGTCGATATTATGATGTTGTATAGTCAGTCTGGTAATACCAATGCATTCCGAAACTTTTCGTTTGAAGAATCTCGATATCATCGATAATTTTTATTTTTTTGATCAATTTAAATACCTTATGTACGTAAAATTTCCACCTGTTGTAACAATTGAACAAATTAATTATCCTTATTCTAAAAGTAATAAACGTATAACTTAATATAACTTAAATATAAAAATAATTTCAATCATAGTATAATTAAAAAAAACTTCAAAGTAGGTACCAGTAAATGCGATTTTTGTATTCTATATTCAACAAATAAAATTACAAAATCCCATTATGCGATACAAATATCTTTCATTGAGTCTAAGAATGGTATCTAGTGACAAAATCAAAATTATTTTTTTTACTTTAACGACAGAATGAAGGCTCAAACGACAATAACTTCAAAATTATTTCCTCGGCAACTAAAATGGAAGTCTAAAACACATTTATTATATAAATTACCCCAATTGCCGTTTGATTAGCCTAAGCTCCAATCTACTTCTCAATTTGTCATATCAAACTGCGGTGGTCCAATTAATCTTGGTAAATTTTACGTCAGCCAGTGTAGTGGACAGCTTTAATTGGTTCATGTCTTTGTACAATCAATCATAAGAGTGGCGAGCTGTGTCAACGTGGGATAGGGCCATGCTAGTGTTTAAAGTTAAATTATAAATCCTAGTATAGTTTAACATATACAAATGAAAATATATTGCTCGTTTCAGTGAACGTACAACATTGTAAAGCACTTCTACCTACATATGAAAACAAGCCCGTACACAGTTGCGAGACATATAATCAAATCAAATAAAATTATGTTTATTTGAGACATACATACTAACACAAGACAAAATATATAAACAAACAAGAAAGGACAAAGAAAAAAACTAAAAGTATGTACGCAAAAAAGAATTTAAAAATAGTTAATTACAATAATGTAAAAACAATATGAGTGTGACGCCGCGTTGGCGCAACGGTCACACCACTGGTTTATTTGTGGCTGTTGCGCTGGCGGTTGCGGGTTCGATTCCCGCACATGACAAGCATTTTTTTGGCCATACAAATGTTTGCCGTGGTCTGGGCAATTTGTTCAGTTCTTGTGGGTCTCACCACCGTGCCTTGGAGAGCAAGTTAGGCCGTCGGTCCCGGTTGTTATCATGTACCTGATAGCGATCGTTACTCATAGTAGGAAATATATCCGCCAACCCGCATTAGAGCAGCGTGATGGATTAAGCTCTGATCCTTCTCCTACATGGGAAAAGAGGCCTTTGCCCAGCAGTGGGATATTACAGGCTGAAGTGACTCAATGTGAGTATCGCCAAACTAGTATACCGACGTAAGAAATGAGACATTTAACGGAAATGGTTCGCTGTAAGCTATGCAAAATCGCAAATGTAAGTGGAATACAACAGCGCTCATCTTCTGTAATTTAAAACAATATATTTTAAGCTATTAAAAACCTAAAAATAAACCAAAATTACCCTTTTTATAATTATTTAAAAGATTTTAAATTGGCTACTGAGTAATTATCCACGGTCTACTTAGGTGCTACAGCGGGGAGCACACGCGGATAAAGTTATTCGTGAAGTCTAACTATGAATAAAATACGAATATTAAATACTTACTAATTGTCTGACTTAATATTGTTATATTAAAATTAATAACTAGAAAATCGCATTATTCTAATTCAATTTTATATATACGAATATTTATATAATGTGTTTTTGAACTTTGAACGTATGTTGGTTTTTCTCGTAATTTATGTAACTTCATTTATTACTCTCCAGACAATTCCTGCTATTACTGTAGTGGCTAAGTAGTACCGACAGGATGTTTCTAAAACTAATAATAGCAATTACTGTACAGACGGCACACGTTTCTCCATTGAATAAGTTATTATTATAGTACATATATATATTCAACAAAATTATACACATAGTTGTGTACTATTTAGCATGATTGTCGCATCTATGAAATAACTAAATTTATATGGATATATTCTCTTGAGCTAGGCTTTTTATTTTCTTACTGTAATACAGCACCGGAAGACATGATACGCAATTACAAGTATGAAACACATTTACATTAACTTGAGACTAACTTTCTTGTTCTTGTCAAGAAAATGGGACGAAACAAACTTGGACTGCTCAGCAACTGTAATCAATAAAAGATTAATTGTTGCTGTAGATTTAACATTATTTCTAAAGAACGTTGGTGGATAATTTTCGTACTAATCCAAGTAATTTTATCTAAGCTTTATTTTAGTCAAGCTAGGGTGCACTTTTATTCCACTTTAGTCTGAATCTTTTGTGTTCGCCCCTTTCTTTAGTCCTTTCCGTAAATGTCCTCAAAGATCTGGGTCACAGACAAAGAGCCCGTGCCTATGAGATGTTTATCGTTTTTCAATGATAAACATATCTGTTAAAGACAACGTATTATGTGACAAATCTAATTTAGTAATATTTACCCTGAATTACCACAAGAACAAATAAATATATAAATATATATGTCTATGCCCATATAAATAAAGATCTGTATTTGTATATTGATCTTTTCAAAAACTCAAAACATTATTTTAGTTATATGGCAATCTCTCAAATATTTTTTTATTTAAAATATACTTATTTACCTATCTCGTTATAAACAATTAAAATTGCAGTAACTATAAAACAAAAACAACTGCTGCTTAATTAATTTTATGTGGCAATTCCGCGTTCAATTTTATTATAATACTGGAAAAATTTGAATGGTAAGGTTTATAGCAATGTGTTTAATACGAGAAAGTTACATAAGGAACATGACAAAGGTCTAAGTTTAACGCTTAGCGACTCATAACAAGACTTAATTAAACTGTTGTAAAAAATAATTCGTTTTGATATATTGTAAAATACTACCTACATTTAGCAATTCAAAGGGTATGAAAGGACAAAAAAAAACGTAATTTCCCCTTTTTTATTAAAAAAAAATCTAACCAATAACGAATCATAATTAATGATAATTAATTCTAAGGAAACAAAAGCAATACCTACCTTAATAAATAAGAATTTTCAAAATAGAACAAGTAATAGATACAGAGAAATGTGTTAAATTACGCAATCAAAGACTCTTCCAGCTTTATTATATTTATTTTGTTTTTATCTATTTTAATACTACAACAAAAAACACAAATACAATAATAATCGACAACTAAAATATTTCTGTGAAACTTAAAAATAGAGCGTCATTTTTCATTCAGAATTGAGTTATGTAAAATTTATTTAATTATTTATAATTATGATAATTTTATTAAGATAAAAATATTTAATTCATTATTATTAGCGTTTGTTGTTTAAGAAGTATTAAATTAAAATTTAGTTAAGAAATTATAACAGTTGACCTTTTTATTTAATTATAAGTAATCAATGAACTCATTTATGTATTTTTTTTTCTTTCTATTTAACTTAATTAAAGCTGTCGTTGTTGCTCGTGGGATATTGTTCAAGGCTGTCACAAGAAATCAGCGTTAAAATTCGGAGGCCTTTGCGTCGGTCCCCCGGGTTAGAACATAGTCTGAATGACCAACCTTTTTGTGGGGTACACTGCTAAGCAAACACTTTGTTTACCTTTTTTCTGTTACCAACATTTTTATACGACCTCTGTCTTTGTTTGTTTATTTCATTTATTTATTTTTTATTTTTACTAATATATTGGTGAAATAAATATATAAACTGTTTTGACCTATGGAACGTATTTGCAAAATTTAATGTGGGGTGCGGATGACCATAAAGTCATGAATCTAATCTAAGAGTGTAAGGTAAAACAAAAGAATGATAGTTTTAAGTTTTTTTAGGTACACGAGTACAATAGAAGTTTTGACCATATTAAATACGATTTAAATCCTTAACGGACATACTACACTGGTTGCTGTCACAGTAAACATCATAGCTTATAAATGGAGACAAGCGGTATGTACTCAGTACATCGTGGCTTACATCATACACGGAGAGTATTTATATCGTCATTTTAAAATTATATTTTGTACTTTACTAATAGAACAAATTGTTCAGACGATCTTTAAATAAATGGAAACTTAAAATCCTAACACATACATGTCCTACTACATGTTCAAATAAATTAATTTTATATTTATATAAAACACGTTGTTATAATTATAATACATATATAAACTTTTTACAAATCAATGAAATTAATTACTTATTCCTCAAAGTAAACGGGACACTGTTTTTAAATAAAATTGGTAAGTTACAAATATATGAATAAGTGAATCAACTGATTGAAATCGATATTACGCTTTCATACGAGTATTATGGATAACTTGTAACGCAATTGATATTTAAAAAAAAAATATTAAAATATCGAACATTCTTAAAAGACTTGTAATAAAAATATATGTACGCACTAATTACGCCTCTGATAATGAACAATACAACATACAATGTTCGCTATATGAGTCTAAAGTTGCTTTTTTTAATAACGAAAATTAAAAAAAAAACAATAAATTCTTGTTACACATAACTTTACAAGTACGTCCAACAATTACACTCGATTAATTATGTAAGTACTCTGACAGTATGACCTACTTAATAACTAATAAAATAAAAAGTAAATAAAAAGCCTTAAGGGATTCGTATTAATTATAATTTTAATTAATCTTTTAAGAATGAGAGTTAGGAGAGAAAATAGAGCTACATATTTCAACAGGCCGTAACACGTAGACCGTAACATACAGTCATCACTACATAAATACTTAGCACTTCCTGTTTAGGAAAGAGACAGAGATTAGTAAACTTAACAAAGTTTGGTCAAACCATTTAGCCCGTTTTGTAATTTATGATTTTAGTTTTGCGGCCTCTTCTCGTGATAGTTTACAATCAACGTTTACTTAGAATTGCGTGTACTCGTATTCGGTTCTCCTACTGTAAAGCAAAACTATGTATTATTTGAAAAATTAACTGACTTAAATATAATTGTTTCGAAATGTCATTGCATCCATAGAACTTTTTACTACTTAAATTTAAACTTTTATAATAGTAGAAAAGATTTTAAGCACACTACTGCTTAAAGTTCGTATAATAATATTTTGAAGCAAAAGTATAACAAATTGCTAAAATTCGCCCCTAAATTTTCCTTCGTTGTAAGTCTATCCTACCCATATTTCATGAAACTGTACGGTAACCCGCTTCGAATCATCGTTGGGTTAACCTGAGATCCCTGTCCCTAGTGAAGAAAAGCTCAACTTTAAGGGCTTAAGGATTTGAATTTATGGAATGGCGCAGAGCATCTCGCAAGGTTCGTGAAAATATACATGTATTTTTTATGTATAAAATACTTTCTTTAATGGTCATTTGGTTTATAGTACAAATAGCAGTCATAAGCAGCGATGACGTATGGTTTTAATTATTATACGTATATTATCTTCCTTCGTCAAACTTAAAACACTCTTAATATTATATTTTATTAAGTAATCACACTATGAAAGCGTAACATGAGGAAAATAGAGATAGAGAGGATAGATATAAAGAGAGATTTAATATATTTAAATATTTTTGTTAACTATTACTAACAATATGCCACAAAATATACATTTTTATGGTAAACATTACGAAAAACTATTAAATTTTGAGGATTGAGCTTACGCATATTAATTTAAATATATATATGAGGATGTGTTTAGTCGAATCATTATTAAAAATAATTATTAAAATGAATAAATATCGAAAAAAAATCACAAAAATAATAAATGTAATAGTGTAATAGTCTCAAATTATAGTAAAAGAAAAGTATATTTTAATCTTAAAGTTACGCCAAAACTTCAATATAAATTATATGCATAGATATTTTCTTTCAAATGGGGAACAATTATATTTATCAGAAAAACGTATTGAAAATAAAAAGAAACTGAAAAGAGAAGGTTTGTCATCCAAACCTGAATTCATTCTAAACTTTTACTAGGAAATTTAATAAGCCATTTGATGCTCTTAGCTGACATACCTTTTGTTAACATCAAGAAAGTTATTGCCTACTACTACGTAAGGAAAATAGATCTACGTGTTTACTTTTTTTGTTTTCAAGGAAAGACGAACCGTTTGTTTGCATATTTGTGTATTTGGGATTCAGTTGCCAGCTAGACATGATAGGCCACTTTACAAGGACGAAACTATGAAAATTGTTATTTATGAAATTTATCCAAGATTTTTTTTTCTATTGTAAATATTGAAACAAAAGTAATCTTAGCATATTTTCCAAAATATACTTGATCGAATTAATAATGGTAAAAGTAGACTCGAAGATATTGAAATACTAGTGATACAGAGTATACGAGTACACGTATTAACAATAAATGTACGTAATTTTTCAAAAGAATTTCCATTTCAATTACTTCTCTCAACTATAATTCATACGCTATAATGCTTACCCTACATAAAGCTACTGTAGACATCAGCGAAAACAAAACAAAAAGAACTTGTATTGGTTTATCATACGTCGCGGTTTTAAAAGTAAAAACATAAAAAGGATTCATATTGAACGGGGGATTTCCCTATGGTACATTAAGTAGCACTAAAAACTTATATTTATTAAAAATATGATAGAAAAAAGAAGAAATGCTGACACAGAATTGAACACTTTCGTGAAGTAGAAATATCCGCAAATGATTTGTCGTGTAAAATTATTTATAAGAACCTATATTAATAGTCTGGTAATTTATAATTCCTAAAATAATACTTTAAATTTAATACTAGAATTTAAACTCTCTGCTCTCTCTTAAGCAAAACAAAGTTAAATACTGAAACTAATATAAATAATACCCCTATCAATAATTTCCTTACGAAAATGGTTACAAATTGGTTTCCTGTGTTCATTTTACGACCCATATCTAAAATTCATCGCACCTTAACTAAAGGAAAGTAACCTTCGACTTCGTGTAGAGTTGTGATACTTTAGAATAAAAATAATCGACACCTCGATTATCAAAATAGGCACAATATTTAAACAAAAGTATATTGTAACAACTTTCAGTATTTGTTAATAGCTCTTTGGAGTATATACATTTATTACAAATAATAAATTTTTCCGAGGTAAAAAATTATATCCCTTCACATTACGTAATCTAATAACCGACAGCCGCTACATTACCTGTCCGCCAAATAAAGTAACTTATTATTTATTATGCTTATATGATATGAATGTCTTTTAGTTACATTATGAACTTTTTGTATTATTTGCATGGTTTCAAGTTTCCACGCTAATTTCAATCAATTCGCAAGATTAAGTTAAATCTTTTCTGATATACACAAAGAGGAATTATATCACAAAGTGGGAAAAAATGCTATGAAACATAATGTACCCACATTTTGAAAATTGAAATTTAAATAGTAAAAATAAATCATTATAGTAAAAAAAAATCATTAATACGATGATATATGATAGCATCTTATTAATTCAGTTTTACAACAAGAAGCAAACAAACAATACTTGAATGAACTTTAAGTCTACGAAAATATATCAGGAACAACAAACATAATAACTAAAGTTCTTTATTTCAAAGCTTCACTTTGCCAAATACTTTCACATGCAATCTTTTTATTAAGTTAGTTTGAAATGATATCGTACTCGGATTCTCTCTCCACGCTGCATTTGTTTTGTAAAGTTTACCCTTCTCAGCGGATACGACTTTTATTCATATCGTATAAGTAATATGGATAGTTTATTATCATAAAATATTCTATCTGTACTAAAATAACTAATGCTAGCAATACCTATGATTTTCTAAATTCAAAAGAGTTTCATTTTTATAAACTCAAACATCAAGTTTTTTGTTTATAAACTTTGTGCTCTTTCAGGACCCCGTTTTAAAGCAAAGTAAATTTGAGAGTCTTTAGGTTTATAACTTTTATCAAAACACGTATCAGTCAAAAGTACGTTTGCAATAAAATAAAAAGAAAACCAGGATTAACCCTAATTAAATACTGAATTTTACAAAAATCATATGTTGAGCCCCAATTTTTTCCCCAATTCTTCTTCTAAAATTTCTAAACGCCAATTTCAAAAATCGCAGATGCATGATATTTCCAGTGTTTTTCTTTATTTTTGGTTTATTGACATCGTGAATTTTACCTAATCCAAATTTCAGCCTCAACTTATAGGAAGGCTTACGGTTCCAAAAAATTTAATATTGTTATTACCATGACATCGTCTACTGATAATCGTTTTGTTCCTTGATATATATACTTCACAATTTCATTTGTCAATGCTAGAACGCTCTTTCCCACGAACAATATCTCTTCTTCATATTAGTTTTCACATGGCCAAAGATCTTGCTTTTTAATTACTAATAAATATTTCTATTTTGGACCATATTACAGAATTTACTTTTCAAAGCAATCTCTCTGTTATCTCCTATTAAACGCTCTTCTCCGGTCTTTAACTAAGTAACCGTATAATGCCTCGATTGTGTTTATAAGTGCAGCTGTTGTCGTCAGTTTATTTACAGGCATTTTTTTATACATTTACAATGAAAACGGTTTAACACGTATATTTATTTATCTACCAGTATGCCCCTTGTTACCAACCCGCCTGCCCAGCGTGGTGAATATGGGCAACACACATGAGTTCACGCCGTTTTTGGCCCGAGCTTGTGGAAGCCTATGTCCAGAAATGGACTGCGATAGGCTGAAGTGATGAGTGATGATACCAGATTTTAAGTACCTACATCTAGGATCATAACTGATGAGCCCGCATTCAGTTTCGTTCTATAAATTTTACATAATTCCGGATAACCGTACACTGAGAGCCAAAAACTCTGTTCATTATATGTATAAAATTAAAAAAGTCATATACACACAGTCATTATAAAATATAATTATAGTAATTACAACGATTAGCAGTCTGAAGAACGTTCGCATAATACGCGTACTAAAGCTTTATTACTACAAGTGACTATAAATTTTGGCAGTTTATGTACACCAATATAGGTATACCAACAAATCCTTGGAGTGAGTTGGTTACAACGTTCCGCACGAGAACCTTCACATTATAACTCTCCCACAGAAAAGCTTTTAAAACATCCCGCTAATTTTATTAAACCGTATTGCGTCGAGAAATCTTCCAAGCGACAATTTTACATAGAAGAGTCGCGTCAAAGAATCTTTGAATCAAATTGAAATGGTATTGAAAAAGTATATAATATTATATTTAGGGTAATAGACATTTTGTAACATTTGCTATGCACGTTTGCTACTGCATCAATGCTGCAATGTTTTTTTATAATACTATGATTAAAAGATTTAACACAAAATACATTTTTTCTATAGTTCTAGCCCTCCTGTAGAATTTTTTAAGCTTTGTGGCCCGCCATTAAAAAAGACCACCAGTGGGTTAAACGCATGAATGTATCGATTTTTACAATGACAAAAAAAACTTCAAAAAAATCAAGACATACCAATCTTCTATAATATAAAAATGAATCGCAAAATGTGTTGCTAAGCGCAAAACTCGAGAACGGGTGGACCGATTTCGCTAATTCTTTTTTTAAAATAATCCTTGAAGTACGAGGATGGTTCTTACGGAGAGAAAAATTCTAAAAAAAAAATTTTAAACTTCCTGAAAAAGTCTAAAAACAACACGTTTCTATACTCCCATACAAAAGATTTGTGATAATACTTAAAAATCAATTTAAACTTTAATACCATACGATAAAGTTTGTGTTAGGCGATACGAAGTTCGCTGGGTCAGCTAGTAACAAAATAAAATAAAACGTAAATATAGTTCAAATTAAACGCATCTATAAAGAAGAGCAATTGAATAGATCCAGTCTAAACCCGTAAAGAGGCTAATAACGTTACTCGCAACGCTAAAATAATTCCCGAGCGACATCGCAGACTCGAATTACTGATGGCCACCGTCCGGGCGACCTCTTCACTTGATTAGCATTCAAGACCCGCGACTGTCGCTCTGTATTCTTTCTTGTAACAATACCCCTACAAAATAAAACCTCTGCACGTACACCCGCTGAAAGACGAACTTCCTGAACTTACGACAGCCCAGTTTTTACTCGAAATCGTACAACTTTATTAAGATGAAAACATTAAACGTTAAAGCTTTCATTTATAATTGTTCTCCTCTGTTGCCTGCAACGTCGTGCAATATGTAGAAAATTTTGTCCCATATATTACGCTATAGTATAGAACATTTTTAAGAGAGAAATACAAAACTATTATAAAAAAAATAGCAGATTCTGCTAAATAGTACACCGTCACGTTAGGATACGGAAGTAGTACCTTTAGTTTTTTTTTTACCATTAAAAATATTTTTAGATAACACGTTATCAAATCAATATCATTTCATACAGCTAGAAATATCCTGTTCAAAATCTGGACCAGTCCGTTCGGGAAAGGTACCTCAACCTTACAGAAGATCGCAACTAAATTATACTGTTTTCAACTAGTGTTGGGTTTCTGTGGTGAATAAGGTAGCCAGAGTTCCTGCCTTCTGGGGAGGGGTGGCAACGTATTCGCGATGCTTCTGGTGTTGCAGGCGTCTTTATGGACGGTACGGTAACCGATTACCATCAAAGGAGCCGTACGCTTGTTTGCCGAACTAGGTCTATTACAAATCGTTTTAAAATTATATGTACATATACACGCGTATTGTGATAGAAAATTTGTAGTCACATGTAAATACGGAATAGAATGACTTTCTTGCGTTAAAAACATATTGACATGGATTGTAATTTGTATAGTTTCTTTAATACCGGCCGTCGCGGTTTCGATTCCCGCTTAGGAAGATATGAAATTGTATCCTGTCTGGATTTATATCTTCGTTGGTTTCCTCTTTGTGTCTTTTGGAGCATATACACCAGGTGATCGCGGTTGTTATCATAGACGCCTGATACGAACGGTATTTATGGCAAGAAAAATATCCACAAATTTTTAACATTAGAAACTTTGAGTAACAGATGAGAAGCATAGTAAATTTAGCTCCCACCTCCTTCATAAAGAAAAAGACATGCCAGCAGTGAAACGTTTACGTTTACGTTGGAATCAATTAAATTAATGTTAAAAACTACTAATAGACTAGGTATTTATATAAATATATTTTTCCATGCGCGAGTTTTTAGCTCAATTAATGTACGACTATTTACAAAACTAATATAGCCTTTAACAGAAAATGAACTATAATCTAATAGTTGAAAGCGGGAGAGCATTATTATAACTTCAATAAGAATAGGAAGCGGACTTGTTTAATTTTATAATTAACAATAACTAATTGGGAGACTCAGACAGTATTTCATTATTCGGTGCTGTTTATTCATGACTGAATAACCATTACTTTCTTTCTTTATAAATTAGATTATTATATAAGACCGTAAAAAAAGTATTTTAACTCATATTCACTTACAATGGAATACTATTGTTAGCTTTATGTTAATACTGTTTCTTTTGTAGAGTACTTCTACGAAATCTAGTTCAACATAATAAATAACATCTTTGACTGTTAAATATTAAGTCGGGATAAAAGATTCTTCGTATTTTATACTAGCTGTGTCCGCGACTTCGTTTGCGTGGAATAGTGACTTTGGACAGCGTTTTTTGGATATATCTTTTGGTTTATTTTGGCTCTAATATTTTGTCTCTTCTCGCAAAGTAATAAAAAATTCACATAAACCTTACATATTTCCATGCAAACTTTCATCCTCTATTTCCTATTGTCATTTTACACTCTTGAGGGTAAAACTTTTACAAATTTTGGATGTCGTATTTACTTATCTATATATCGAATCAACTGCCTAAAAAATAAGTTTTAAGCTTCTAGCTCTAAAAATGACGATATTTCCATACAACTTTTCATCCCCACCCTTCAAACTCTTACTAACACTGTATTAGGAGCATAAACGTATAATTTTTTTTGCGGCTTTAGTCATATTTTTCTCTTTTTTTTTTTAAGTAAAACTTTAAAATGTACCAAATTTCTTCGTGGATTCACCCACTTTGGCGGACAGAAACACAAATGAATAGTAGCGGGAAACTTTTATATTTTGTAATTTGATTTTTAAAATTGTACAATGGCACTGGTTATCAAAACCAGCCAGTCACAAACTGAAAAGAAGACAAACAACGGAAAAGATTTTATTGCGCCTTTTTACTAGAAAATACAAAAACCCCGACCTCATATTTAAAATCTCAGTGACTGTTTCGATAACTTTTTATATCTAAAATAAAAAGATAATAAAGAACTAGACATCTTTTTACAAAGGCATTCATTAATAACATTCAATGTAATTGGTTGAAATATTATTATGTATCTATAATAATATACTATAATATAGTTTAACCATGGTATGCAATATTAATTTATTTTAATTTAATTCCTAGTAAAATATGATAATAGGTATAGCTTCCGCTAACCAATGAAGTGTATATAATGAAAATTTAACATAAAGATATATAGAAATTCGTACTTACGTAGGTACGGCAATGCACATAAAACAACTAGTGTCACATAATTTTGGTATTTTCGCAATTTTGACTAATATTTTTTCCATGAACATAAACAATACAAAAAAACATATCCATCGTTTCGATAGTAGGTTTTAGTCTCCAATTCATTCATATGTAAATCCCATAAAAAAGGGACGTTAACTTTACCGTATTTGAAAATGTTTCAAACTACTTTTCTGATTTATTTACTTTATGTTCCATGTCACGTGGTTAGCCAACAAATAACCACGTAACTTTTGGTGCGTCCGTTTTGACGTGTTGCGATGACCATGAAAAACATTTAGTTTATTGTGTACGTCGAAATAATAATAGATATCTTTCAATAAAGTTACATTGCAATAAATAAAACAGAAACATTCTTCACTTCAAACAATGAGTTTTTATTTTGACCTGATTGCTCTATTGTTTGCTAAATTTCTGTATATTAATTATTAGTCAGTGTAAATACAAAACAAACCTACTTAAACTAAACCTATTCTAATAAAGAAAATACAATCTTAAATAGCACATTACTTATTAGAAAGAAAATGTGTTTTGTATGAAATAAAATATAAAAATAAGCGCGTTTCGCTTATTGTCTTTTCAAGTAGCTCCAAGTATATTGTCATCGTTGTCTTTAAGACTCTCGACAGAAGGAAATATGATTTCCATTATACTAAGAATTTAAATTACTACATTATAGTCATAGGAGATGTAGTAAATCAGAATACCTAAATTAATAAATTTCTCCATTTACTTTTTTACGCATTGTGACAAAAATGACCGTAAATCGAACAACACAAAAATCTAACAGAAACTGTATTTCCGTTATTACTTTTTCTCGTTGCTTATATTATTAGGATACCGCGTTGAGAAAATACCATTCACTTATTGTTCAACCAACGGCAATATTTGTTAGGTTAGGAAACTCAGAAATGAAAATATATTGATTCAAAGAGACATATTTTTTTTTGTATTTATAAAAAATTATTAAACGAACAAGCCCGCAAACGTACAGAAATTGGTTAATATGTAACATAAATACTTTTTAATTTGAATACTCGAGATAGGTAGGTATAGGTAGGGTACCTATTCTGGGATCATAATATTTATAGAAAATTAATTCAATTACATAAGTAATTTTTTATTACCTGTTGGCATTATGAAAGAGCGGATAAATTAAAAATTAAGCCAAGGACATTAAAGCTTTTTTGCGTTTACGAAAATAGAGAAGTAAATCGGCTATTTAAACACTTAATAAATTTATTTACTAACTAGCTGTGTCCGCGACTTAATCCGCGTGGAATTTAACAAAAAAGTTATTGTTCAGTTCGCAGAGTTATAAAAAACACAATTCCTAAAATAAAAGTAGCTGAAGTTACTCCGAACAATAACAGCTATCTGCCAGCGAAAGTCCTGTCAAAATCGGTCCAGCCGTTTCAGAGACTAGCCAGAACAAACAGACAGACAGACAGACAGACAGATAGACAGAGAGATAGACAGACAGACAAAAATTGTAAAAAATGTTATTTTGGTATATGTATCGTGTATACACCCATATGCATTTAATAAAAAGCGGTTATTTCAATATTACAAACAGACACTCCAATTTTATTTATTTGTAAAGACAACTAATGTGCAACATTTTATTATTTTTCATTTTAAAGCTTAATGACAATTTTTAAACGAGTTTATTCAAGCATTATTAATACAATCTTCTGGTGCTCTGATGTGTAACAAGTAATTCAACTTATTGTTAATTACCGTGGCCGATGAGAGCATACATCATTGAAGGCTTTGTGCGTATGACATGGTAAATTGCTGTTGAATTTATTACCAGTATTTTATTGCGTACATTAACAGATTAATATTGGCGACAGCTTAAATATGTTAATTATTCACATCCATTACTGAGATTTTAAAAATATGTCCATACATATAATAAAATGTAACCAGCCGACACATGTGAAATACTTAGGAAAATCGAATTGTAAGGGTATTTTTAAAACAAATAATATGAGCCTAAACAGCTATTTTTCGGATTTTTACATGAATGTCTGTCTGTTCACGCAAAATCTGGAGTAGATTTGAAATTTATAAACAAACTTGAAGTGGAGTTGTTACTATATATATACACGGAATTTCCCCTGAAGTTATCCCAACTTTCTGCTCTAGATGTTGTAGGCTTGATTCCTGCCCCGAGGTTGGGTGTAATTTACATTCATTCATCACAAAAAATATATTGCTACGTCAGCCAGCTGCTTATTATACGCAGGTATTATGTTGGCTACCTAAATTTTTTTTTGTCGATCGTGTGTATATGTTAAGAATATTTATGTATTTGTTTGTTTCACAAATTATTTTGCATGTTAAACACTTTTCCTTACTTAACCAAATTCCCCGAAAAAAGTTTATCCTGTAGATAATTTATTTCAAGACGTAATAAAAAATAAATTAATATTCGAAGATAAAATTAACAAAACCAGTTAGCCGAACCAGACGAATGTAGCTGTATTGTTGAACGTTACGTTCAGCCATTCGGTTAATCGACACTTGGTTGAATAGTTCTATCAATGATAGGGTTGGCATTCCAAGTGAACGGCTATTTCAGCCAGTATGGTGCGACGTTATCATTAAATATATATATGTAATACTACCTACAACTACTTTAGATTGCCGAAAATAGATGGCTTTTTAGCGATAACGCCGCCTTTTATACCTTTTGATAATTTAGTGTACAATAAAGTGTATTATTATTTCAATTTTATAAAAAATTAAGTATCTCAACAGTTTTTAATATTATATCAAAAATCGACCGTTCCAGCGGGGATTGAACCTGCATCTCTGACTAGCCGTGTCGGTGCTCTAGCCAATTAAGCTGTAATTGTTCTGTAAATAACTCACTATAGACGGTGCCACAGTCGCTTAGACCGAATATAAAATCATCATATCAAAAATTTCAATCTAGCGGGTACATCGTTAAAAACATTAAAAAAATTTAGAATTTCTTAATGTGTGGATAACACAAAAATAAAATCGTACAAATTAAGTATCGATCAGAATTAATTGAAGAATTCCTCCAAAGAGATAGAAGAAAAGAACTTTTACAACAAAGGAGACTTTCGTAGGCTGTCAAATTCTACCAGTGAATTGAGCGTAACAGCTTAAGTACCATCGTAGTAGTTGTTTGGTGTTCCTGGACTAATTGTCAAATATACCGTACGTCAATGTCAATAAAGAAACTATATTTTTAAAACTTTCATGTCGTGTTCTCCTCGTACTCGTCTCCTCTACGTGACATTGGCGAAATCAACCGTGCTTCTCTGGCACAACTGAAAGCCATTAAACCAATCAATTAATCAATCAAAACTTTCATGTCATCATTTAAGGAATCATTGTGCGTCCACATACCTACGACACATTGGACAACGCTTTGATGCAATGGTCACAACATTTGTTGTTGTTGAAGTAATGGAAGTTTCACACTCAAGTATCGACACCTCATATAACAAATATTTATATAGGCTATATAAATGTTTGTTTTGTTGAGCTGGGCGATGAATATGTTTTCGGACATTCAACGTAGGATTTTCAAGCTGTTGCTAATATTAGGAGTATTTCTATTACTATTATTTTTTAAGATACCTCGCAACATATAATAAAAGATAAAATCTTTGAAACTTCGCTATGCTATTTTTGTTAGAAAATGACGACTCGGTTAGCAGTCATTAAAAAATTATGCAAAACTAATAACGACTTAGGATAAATCCGATTCCTCGTTCTCGTTGGTAATACGCCTAGATTATTTTCTGCAAGCTCATAGGCGCGGAGCAAAAGTAGATTTCTCCTGTCGGAACTTTCGTTAACTTAAACAAGGAGAGACCTCGTCCTCAATTAATTTGTTGTACGAGTATAATAACATAGATATAACTGTGTTTATCTATACTAACATTTTTTTTTCAGACAACGTTAATTTAAAGTTTTTACTCGTATAGTAGTGTCAGTCAGTCTGGTTAAACCAGTAAATTAACAGGTTAATTATAGATGCCTTTTTTATTATTTTTAAAAAAGGGACATTCGAAAAAGTAATTAAATATAATTTTCGTTTTAACAAAACTGTCCCATATTATGAAAATTAACGTATTTTCGTATAAGCTAACTAATAATTATGTTTATATATTGCTCAAGATACAAACAGTAAATTAGTAATAATTAAGTAAAATATTAAAATTATGTATATAATACACATATAATATATAATAAATAGAGAATAAAGCATAACTATAAAGTCTGTAAAAGACGTGAAAGAAAGGTCCTGCTATATTTTAATGTTTTCAGCAGAATTTACTTAACTCATAGTTAAAAACGTATAAAAATTCACGTATATCATGTCCGAGTGACCGCCCAACGCTCGTTGCCCGGCGCACTCCCGTTATCCGGTATCCAAAGCCGTTTTAAATTCCATTACCGGTTTTGCACATTTTTCCCTAGGGCTAAAAGCAAACGTAATTTCCTATATGTTTTTGCTTAACATTTTATACTATCAATTGAAAGAATATTTTTAAACGCAAATTAAAATGCAATAAAGTTTTACGTAAAAGGCTCTATTAACTAGGTCAAATACCACTCGGAAAATATATAATATTGAAACAACAGTAGGTAAGCTTAAAATATATTATCTTTTAATGGGCATACTACTTACTTTGAAATACGAACTCCTTATTAACTCTGAACTGCTTTTGAATGAATCATACAACTATGTCTTAAATATGAAGAACTGTTATGCAAAAAATAAATAATTTAAATTGGAACATCTCTTGCTGTCTTATAATAAATCTTATTTCGTGCACTCGTTGAAGGCGACCTATTTATTAACGGCAAGGTTTACATTTTAAGATATAAAATAAAGTGGTATTAACAGTATTTCCTCCATGTCTTATCTAGCAATGAAAATAAAAATCTATCTAGAGGTTTTTTTTTTTTTTTTAAATTAAATCTTTATTTTAATACTTTGTAATGATACTACAAACTCTTTTCATAATGAAATAGGGTCGTAAGCTTGTGATCGAAATATAAAATCTATCTTCCTACGAATAATTTTTGTATGCAGATACTGTTGAATTTTACTTCTGGGATTAAGTAAGCGATTAATGTATGTCATCCAAATGTGAATCTCTACAAGCAGAGTAAATAAATGTTTTGTAAAATGTTTTCTCTCTACGGAATACAACACCTGATAAATGATAGCTACGGGCGTTTTATGAAAATGTGATGCGATAAATGTTACGTCACAACGTATGTTGTACTGCATTTGCTTACGAATACACACCGACTCAACAATGTGAAAGATTTTTTATGTCATATAGAAAAGAAAAGCGTAAATAAAGATTATTTTCCCATCAAATTACTCTATCTGAGTGCAGTTCTAGTCCATAATCTAATTCACAAATACATTTAACTTTAAAGATTACAACGTAAGTATGTAATGTAAGAGAAATTAAATATAGGAAATGGAAATATATTATATATAATTAGAAATAGATTTGTACAAACACAAACCTCCATCTCGAATGGAAATCGAACCCGCAAACCGCCTACATGGCACGGCACACGCACCACTACACCAGAGTGGTTGTTATAAAAAAATACAGTGTAGGTAATTCTTATCGTGATGTATGAATAAAGACTTATTTACCATGTGTATTTATCAATAATCAAATTTCCAGCTAAAAAAAATATTTAACTTAATCTCAGGTTGCACCTAATAATTAGCCTTATTAAACATTCCCACAGAATTAGACACATAAAAACCATTATTACTGTAGAATAATTTGCTAAGCGGGAATCTCGCAATTTTACTGTATCAAATCCCGCGAAAGTACCGTTCACGCAAAAATGTCAAGATAAAAAGTACTGTGAGTACCGTAGTTATCGTCTATATATCGGTACATAAAGTAGTTTTACACTTTTACCGTAGGAGATTTGACGCGAACTTAGGGAGGCCTATATAAAGTAGTGGACTGTGATAGATTGAATTGATGATGACGATGATGATGATAAGAAACTTGCTTAACATATTTTCCAGAAATAACAAAATATTTGAATTTATTTCAACAACTATTTAAAGTTAATAATTTTTAAGTATTAAGAAAGAACTACATTCAATTCAATTCAGAAATATCACTACATAGTATAAAACAAAGTCGCTTTCTCTGTCCCTATGTCCCTATGCATGCTTAAATCTTTATAACTACGCAACAGGTTTTGATGCAGTTTTTTTTTAATAGATAGAGTGATTGAAGAGGAAGGTTTATATGTATAATAACATCCATTAAATAGTGGAGAAATACTGTTACTTTTGAGGTTTCTAATTCGATGTCGTAAATAATTACATTTTTTCCGCTTACATTGCAAACGCAGCCCGAACCCTACGAGATTTATCAAAATAATGTACTAAGTATTGTACACATTGAAAAGGTCTACAGAAAACTCCGCTATGTTATATATCTATCTCTTATGGATATCCCACAATAACATGTTTTTGTCATTTACTTTTTACGACAAATAATGGCTAATTTTCAAAGCGATTTTAACCAATACAGCATTAATCCTTATCTAATTAAATACCTTAAATACATTGTTGATTTAATATAGATCTATATGGCCCTTTACAGTATATGATTTAAATGAATATTTTCGAAGATATTACAGATTTAAAAATTGTGGTACGTAGCGTTTGCGGCGGTTCCGGCCGGCTTTTACTCTAAAAATTTTTTTTGTTTATGTTTGTTTTTTATTTTTTATTATTTCACTCTTAACCTACTTAATATTAAAAATTATGTATGTAATTTTTTGTAGAATATAATGTAACTTTATAATCTATAATGTAACTTTGAATTCTGAACAACTCGTGGCAAACTAATGAAAAGTAAAAATTGTAGAATTCTCGGGAGGAAAATCGCTTCTCCTTAATACAGATAGCTCAGCTACCTAGCTAGGAGAAGTAGAGATCATAATAGTAATTGCTTTCTAATTACACCTAGAAACTGATTGTTCCTTTTTTGTCACTTGTTACTTGAATATGTTGTGTAAATACGGAAATAAATAAATGAATAAATAAAAATAAATAAAGTTAATGCGTGCGAGCCACGTGCAGTAATGAATAAATTAAAACTACTGGATCGATTTTAATCATTTTTTCAGTGAATGATATAGGCTATAATTATATTTTATACCCGTGCGAAGCCGGAGCGGGTCGCTAGTATTTTTATAAAGAAGAGCTTCAATTCCATCTCTATAACATCCTTACTTCGTAAGGTTTCGTCGGAGGAACCCGAACGTAATTACTAAAAATAACGTTTATTTTCGTTAAACTTACAATTTCTTTTACATTTATATCTATACAAATAAATGAAATAAGAGTGTCTGTTTGTAGTATTAAAATAACCGCTTTATACTAAATTAATATGTATGTATACACGGTACATGTACCAAAATAACATTTTTTATAATTTTTGTCTGTCTGTCTTTTTGTTCCGGCTAATCTCTGAAACGGCTGTAGCGATTTTGGTGGCACTGTCACTGACAGATATCTGATGTAATAAGGAGTAACTTAGGCTAATTTTATTTTAGTTTTTTTGACATGACAAAGTCTAACAAGTCAATGAAAGCCGGCGGCATTCACGAAAAAGGATGAATCATTGCGCTACGCTCCGCATTGTCCCGTTCCGCTCAATAATAAACTATATTCCATTTAGGTACTATCACTCGATTGGCCTATACGTCCAAGGAGATGTTTTGTTATGATGTTGTCACGTTAAACTATCGCCCGTAAACCAACTTTAGAGACAACCAACCATTTTTTTATAACTACGAACTCAACTATTTTGTAAAATTGCACACGGCTGAAGTTGCGGGCACAGCTAGTTTATTACTTTATTTATTTAGACAGAAGTCAAATAATTCCGTTATAATTTAAATAAGATAGCAGCTCGAAGGAAAATCTTAAACTTGCTTAATTTTCAGGGCTCCACAAGCACGGCAGTCTGTTAATATGAATTTATGAAACATTTTAAGAGAATGAGTATCAAGCGACAATAGCAAGGCAACGAAAGGGCGGACAAGGCATAAGTCACTGTCAGAACCTGCGCCCGTTGACACTTTTTTGCTATTTTGCGTCCTTTGTAAGTCAAACAATTATATAATTAGAGCTTTTTCTTTAAAACTATAAGAACTCCTTCGCAATACAAATTTTTAAGAAATTATAGTTCCGCTGTAACAGATTTACGAAATGCGTAGATATAACATATTATGTAGCTATTAATGCAATACTCGAATTAATACAGATTAATAAAACTAGATTTACTATTTTTATTTTATAATAAATTCGTAATATTAATTTACTAAATAATAGCGTGATAAAAATGTATACTAGGTATAATACACCTAGCTATGTTTTACATAAAAAAATCGAGAAATTAGATTTATATAATTCCTTACCAAAAAGACGGTTTCTATAAATGTAACGAATGAAATTTATTTGTAAATATAACTGAGTCTGCCGCCCAAAAAGACTTCTTTATTGTTAGCATTATTTCACTGGCCCCGTGTATTTTTCAACATACAAAATGGTTCTTTTAAACGAAGGTCTACGCTTAGTCATGACTCAAAATGAATGTTGGGTTTATCACAGTTGTAAGTGTACAATTCAAAGAAAAAGAGGATTTTTTAAGTATATGCCGTCACTTTAGCGTTTTAGGGTCGTTTGGATTCTTTTTGTAAGTATTTCTTTAAATACGATACCATGATGGTTATAAACGTAGCAAAATAATATTCAGTTACTGAAATCATGTGTGAAAACAATTCAGAGGTAAAGGTGTTTGTATATGAAAAGTATTAAAATTTAAACTTTTTTGAACATCCACGCTACGCGAAGGACGTTACCTCGCGTACATTTGATAGGCAGTCCTAAATAGTAAACTATAATTAGGTATGTATGTTATGTTATTTATAGAGATAATAGCGCCAAAAGCTTTGACTATATCGTGATTGTCTGAAAGTATCATGTACAATAAAGAAGAATTGCAAGTTTATAGGAACCCTCACTTTCTCAAAGTTAATTTTGGTTATGGATTTATTAAACGCTTTAGCCTGTAACACCCCACTGCTGGGCATAGGCCTCTTTCCCCATGGAGAGGATGGAGAAGGATCAGAGCTTAATCCACCACGCTGCTCCAATGCGGGTTGGCGGATATATTTCTTACTATGAGAAATGATCGCTATCAGGTGTACATGATAACAACCGGGACCGACGGCTTAACGTGCTCTCCGAGGCACGGTGGGGATTTATTATACTTAATTAAAATTATTCATTGTTTATAACTAGCTGTGCCCCGCGATTTCAGTCGCGTTAATTTGACGATTTATTTTATTTTTCTTTTCATTTTTGTTTTATTTCTAATAGATTTCATCCTGTTCCAATTTTTTGTGTCCCAAAAATTATCAACACTGGCCTAATAATAATGCATATCAGTTAAAAAATCATGCTTCTTGTTATATTTAAATATAAAAATATATAATACATGAATCCAAGATATAAACATGCTGTATAAAAAAACAACTACATAATACATAATTAAACGATTTAAAATTCCATGATTCTGGGAGCATTTACGAAAAGAAATGAAAATGTAAAAATATATTGAAAAACTCATTACAACATACCGAAACTTTGTATCCCTCAAGTTTAAAATTTCTTTTACTTTATGTATAGCTCGTTGTGCCACATACATATTAAACATTTACATAACAAAGTACACTCAAAGTGTTCAAATTAATCACTTTGGTCACAGTTTAGTGTAGTTTAGCTCGCGTAGTCTGCGAGAACATTACGCAGCTTACGAACGTTATCACTGATCACAATCCTCGTACCTCTGGCTCGAGACGTAGACTGACGAGCTTGAGCCGTTACTCTACTACATCCCGTCCGCGCAGTCGCAACACTTTCAAGCCTTAATCTCCCCTGATGCTCCGTAACGGACTAATGCGAACACTATTCTAAATATTTTGGACTGATTTCGCTAAATGAATTAATATACAGGATAGAAGCAAAAGTGTATTCATCCTATAATCAAAATAATAACTATTATGAGCGTTACGTTAAGCATTGTTCACAAAGATTACAAAAAGATATGAATTTTTTCTTACCTCCGTTAAACATCGTTTTTCGTACAGGCATTTAGACCTGTTTTAAGACTTTACTGGTTTAATAACTTATATAATTTTCAGGAATCATAACTATTTAAAAAAAGTTTTTTAATAGTAACGTAAAAAAGAAAAACGAATCATTACTATTAAAAAAGGTTTCTTATTAGTAACGATGCTGATTCAAGTTTGGCTTGCTCTCAAAGAGAGGCAGGAATCGCTCTGTGTGAAAATTGGTATGTTTACCGACAGTTCTAGGTTAGAATATTTAGCAGACCCTTGTTAAAATGACTAGCTAGAATGCTAGGTACGAGAAAACCCTTGTATGATATTAGTCAAATTTTTATACTAGTTGAAGCTTTACGTAGTTTAGCTTTTTTTAGTTAGTCACCTATGACAATAATCTTTAGTTACAATACCTATTTTTTATATCTGTTTAGCCTTATTGGTCACCCTAAGGTGATTCAAAAAGTGCAATACATATGCGAAAATATTTTATTGTTTTAGGTAAAGATGTTTCAAGTCATCTAACTGCATATAATTATGCCAAAAGCTAAAGTTATGTGCGCTACTTATTTAACAAATTATATGTAGATACCTATTAAATTAAGGAATATCCTTAAGATGATTTTTAATATCATATCAAAAATCGACCGTTCTCAGTCAGTCAGTTCAGCCTATTGCAGTCCACTGCTGGACATAGGCCTCACCAAGCTCGCGCCAGAATTCCCAGTTTTCCGCAATCCTCATCCAGCCTACAACAACAATCCTACGTAGATCGTCGGTCCAACGGGCCCATACTGCGTTTGCCAAGACGCAGTCTCTACTCTCACACGACCGTTCTAGCGGGGATTACTAATAATAATAATAATAATAATAAACGCTTCACACTCAACGGTTTGAACCTGTATCTCCGACTGACCGTGTCGATGCTTTTAAGCCAATTAAGTTATCGAACGATGTACCCACTAGATCGAAATCTTTGATATGATGATTTTATATTCGGTTCTAAGCGACCGCGGCGCTGTCTATAGTGAGTTCTTTATAGAACTCGTAACTATTCAAAGTTTCATATAACAATGAAAATCTTTGACAGGAGTCGACACCATGCTATTTTTAATTCGTACTATTTATTTTTGTGTTACCCGCACATTAAGGAATCTTAAACAATTTTTAATATCATATCAAAATTGACCGTTCCAGCGGGGATGGAACGTGCATCTGCGACTGACCGTGTCCATGATTTTTAGCCAATTAAGCTATGGATCGATGTACCCGCTAGATCGGCACACTATCACGCTGAAGTTCTGTTCTATCAAAATACTGCCTGTAGAACAAGTGCTAGGACCTTGAGTATGATAATTTCTCGATAAACAAATCTTATGAGCTAAAACTGCTTGAACTATCTACTATTTTCTTGTAGGAGATAATGAGAAAAAAAAATTGTTGTCTGTAAAGTTGGTTTACGGACGATAGTTTAACGTAAAAACATCATAACAAAACATCTCCTTGGACGCATAGGCAAATCGAGTGCAAGAGAGATAGATGCAGCGGAAGCGTACTATGAGCGTAACGGAACAATGCTCGTAACACTATAATGAGCGAAACGCTACGATGAGTCATCCTTTTTCGTGCATGCGGCCGGTTTCATCGATTTATTAGACGTTGTCGCGTCAAAAAATATATCTTACATTACTATGGTAAATGTTCTCAGAAATGCAAAGCAATAAAAAGTAGGCCCAGACCCTCCTAGCCTATGAGATAAAATTTTCTGCAGGTCACCCAGTTATATAAGTTGTCTTAAAATAGCAATAAATAAGCATCTACGTATATAATAATAATAATAATATATATATAGAAGATTCTACAACTTTCTCAAAATATTGTAGATATTAAATTTCCATTTTCTGAACAAAAGTATTTTAAATGTATTTTTTACACCATCAGAAAGTACCTTGACAATATTCTCTTTGATTCGAGGCGCATTTCGAGAGTCTTTTCACACTATTTAGTAAAATATTCACTATATTGTTCCATTTTTAACACAAAATATCGCGCACAAACTATTTTTTTAATATTTATTTAAAAGAACACACACTTCAGCCACTGCTGGACATAGGCTTTCATAAATACGCGCCAAAAATGGCGTGAACTCATGTGTGTTGCCCGTAGTCACCACGCTAGGCAAGCGGGTTGGTTACCGCATAGCTGGCTTTGTCGCACCGAAGACGCTGCTGCCCGTCTTCGGCTTGTGTATTTCAAAACCACCAATTAGATGGTTATCCCGCCATCAGTCGGCTTTATAAGTTCCAAGATGGTAGTGGAACTGTGTTATCTCTTAATCACCTCTTACGACACCCACGGGAAGAGAGGGGGTGGCTATATTCTTTAATACCGCATAACATAGTTTGATTTAAAAGAGAAATGCGAAATAACTTAATTGTACTAAGCTTCGTTTCAATCGTTGGTGCGTGTAGGTCATTTAATAGACTATTTTATAGGCTTAATAGAACAGGAAGAACGTACAATACAATACAAATACTCTTTATTGTACACTAACAGAGAAAATTTTTACATCGAAACAAAAAGAAAATATAAACATGTGCAAATGACGGTCTTATCGCTAAAGAGCGCTCTCTTCCAGATAACCTCTAGCATGCTACGTAATATAAGGATTAATATCATGTTTAAAAAAACACCTTCGCAAATAATGCAATAATATAAAAAAGGTTATAGTGAACCAACCTTTAAAGAAAAACATAATATGCTGTCGCGGGCCTTTTTTTAGAAATTTTAAAAGGGAACAATTCCGTCATACATAATTTTGCGAAACTTTAACTGTTTCCGCAGCGCACACAGCGGAAGCTCTCAAAAGGAAAAATGAACCCCCGATTTTGAAACATTCTTCATTGGTGCCCCGCTCCTATCGGGCTTAGCGTGATGATATATAGCTTATAACCTTCCTCGATAAATGTGCTATCTAACACTAAAAGATTTTTTTAAATCGGACCAGTAGTTTCTGAGATTAGCGCGTTCAAACAAACAAACAAACTCTTCAGCTTTATAATATGATGAGTATAGATTCGAGGGGGAAAGCTGTTGGGGGAATCCCAAATGCATTGAAAAAAAATGATTAGGTAGGTTTATCTTTAATTTTTATTCTACCGATTTATCGGTGTAACTCCCGATTTTGGTGAATAAATACTGATGAAACGATTTTAGGGTATCTGCCGATTTATTCCATTTTAGCACATGAAACTTAAATTATATGAGTTTTGTGGTTTGTAACACTCTTTGTACCTAAATTTAACTGTACATAAATGGTAATTCCCGGAGGCATTTTAATTTGGCCTCTTATTAATCAAGCTAATCTAAGCTAGATTAGCTTGTTTAATAAGAGGTATTTCATAGGTACTAAGGATTTAATATTATTGTCCTTGGAATGTAGGGGCTAACTTTGGGAACAAAGTTATCAATTCGAATTCGTGTAGAATAGGTTAAAGATGCTTAGAAATAGGGCTTTCAAATCAAATTAATCGACTCAAACAGCTTTATGACATTGTAACCCAACATAAAGAAGACTGACCATAACTCAATCACAATTTAAGAATACCTATTTTTCTGTAGATTTTAATTTTAAGTAATAAATATTGATTTATCTAATTTACGGTATTTTCTTTGTTCATCTTATTGTTTTATTGCTATAATCAAGAGAACAATATTATTCTTCTTCGTTATAACCTTGGGTTATAACACAACAGCGAAGAAATGTAGTAATAGATTTTTAATATTTTCTCGTTCTCTTTTAGTAGAATTTAGTAGTTTTTAACCTCCATTTGCAGTAGATTCGTTAAATGAAATCTGTAAGCTTCTTGGTAGGTACGGTTGAGACAAGAAGAAGCTTCTTGGGTTGAGATAACAGATAGATGTGTAGTCAACTATAAATATAAAGTCAAAATTGTGTCAAAGTCATCAAATGACTTATGAGTGTAACTGTATAATTATGTTCCTTGGTAAAAAGCTTCTTGGGAAAAACTTTATTAAAATGAACTGAATTGAGTTTGTTATTGTTTGTGGTTTGTTTGACAGATAAACGTCATGTTTTTGTTATTTTGTTCTTCGCATCTTCGCTCATCAGTGCTCATCAGTGATTTGTTGAAATCTTGTGAAACCAGACGCTTTTACGTGAATTATTACTATATAAAACGATAACATTATTTAAATAAAATGAAGGCAAAATCAGGTCTTACAAGGCTTAGCGACTGCTACATTCTCCGTAACAATAAAATAATAAAAGAAGACTTGTGGATAAGAGATGGAAAAATTGTTAATCCTGAACAGGTATTTTATATAGAACAAGTTGAAGCAGATGTAACTGTCAACTGTGAAAATTCACTCATAACACCCGGTTTTATAGATATTCAAAACAATGGTAAGTCAATTACTTATTTTTAATACAATGAATTTCATATATAAAAGGTTAGTGAACTTTTAATTTGTAACTATCCAATCAACCTTGTTGAAACACAAAAAGAAAGTAAAAATTTAAGTTTTATGTTTTTTTTATCTTTTTTTTATTAAGGTGGATGGGGTGTTGATTTCTCATATGATTCCGAAGATGTTGAGGAAGGTGTTCGAAAAGTTGCAAAAGAATTATTGGCACATGGAGTTACATCATTTTGCCCAACTATGGTCACATCAGACAAGGAAAAGTATCAAAAAATTCTGCCCAGAATACAAAAACACCAAGGAGGTAAACATGGAGCAACAATTCTAGGGGTTCATCTCGAAGGGCCATTTATTAGTTTAGCAAAGAAAGGTGCTCACAGAGATGAATATATTAAAAATCCAGAAAAGGTACTTGTGGAATTTATATATTAATTTTTTGTTTTTTTTTTACCATATATACTTTTTGCAGTTGTTAATACTTAACACAAAAAAAATATTATATTAATACATTTATTAGATATTAATACTGTAACTTAAATAATGTTGTAATAGGTTGCTTTTGCAATATTTACTTTCACAATAAATTTATCAATAACCTACATTGGATACATTGAACCGTTATAATAAATACTTAATCATTATCATTTGACATAAAATGTGCTTTTAATCAACCACAATTATTGTATACATTATGTTTTATCAGAAATATATACATCATATAGACATCAAAATCCTATAGAAGGTCAGGGCTAGGATCAGCACTGTGCTTGCACCAGCAAGATTAGATTGATCATATGCTTGTATACAACTTTTTAAGGATAAGAATAAAAGCAACGTTAACAATAATAATCAATTTTAATATTACTTATAACACATGATTTGATAAATATGCACATTTTACCTTCAACAATTACTATACTGTTTAGAGAATATAAGGCTCAACTGCTGGTGCAAGGACAGTGCTGATCCTAGTCTTGACCCTCTATAGGATTTTTTGTACAAAGCATTGATATGCATAAATTATACTGTTCTAACACATTTTTTATGTTTTGTTATTTTTCAATATCACATAATATAAAATTTATTGAATTAATATTTTTAGGGACTCAAATCAATCTATGAGGTATACGGATCTCTTGACAATGTGATTATAGTGACATTAGCACCAGAACTGCCAGGTGCATTGGAAGCAATTAAAGAATTAACAAACCTTGGTATTAAAGTTGCTCTTGGGCATTCATCTGCTAGTCTTGCACAAGGTGAAGAGGGGATTAAAAGTGGTGCTAATTTAATTACACACCTCTTTAATGCTATGTTACCCGTAAGTACATTTCCTGTAAATATTAATTTCTAAATGCCAAATATCTCAAAAATCTTTACGATATTTTCTATACTTCTACTTGTCTGAAATATGTATAGTTTTTTTTTTTAACTTTCATTAGTATAAATTTCGTGCTTATGATTATAAAAGTATGTTTACCTGTTAGATGTAATTAATTGTAAATTTTTATACACACAACGTCTTGATTACATGCATTTGATGCTATAATATTTAATAGTTAAATACCTGCCGAAATAAATTATTAAGTGCTTAAGGGCCTATTTCACCATTTGTAGATAAATATTTGAGGGATGAAAGACAATATTCGACAGTAAAATGTTTTTGACTCATTATACTTTTTTACCATCGAATTCTACTATATCTATGAAATATTTCTATTCGCATTATTAATCTAAAAGTTGTAGTTTATTAATTGAGGAGAAACAGGTCCTACTGGCCTATTCTACCTCTTGTTGTTAAAGTCTATTTGTATCATCATCCACAGCTAGTGAAACAAGCCCTAAATCTTTATAAAATTTGCTATTCAAAAAGGTATCGCATAGTACTGGTTTAAAAACCACAGTATTTACGAAAATTAACGAAATGTCAACTGAATTGCAATTGTAGACTGTCAAGTATTTGCTGAAAAATCAGTAAAATCTTGGCATGAAGAGTCTCGTAAACTGTGTATATTCTTTTTTATCAATATCAATCTTATGAAATTAAATTACTTACTTTTAATGTTGTCGTTACAATTTTTTATTGTATGAATTCAGTTGGTTGCATATAAATTAGTCCTCATTAGTTTTTGAAATCTGGTTAAAATTGAACTTCTTTTGTATTTATTTTTACTAGTTCCATCACCGTGATCCTGGTTTAGTAGGTTTGTTGGCTTCAACCAGCGAGAAACAAGTTTATTACGGAATTATATCGGATGGTATACACACTCACCCAGCAGCATTAAGAATAGCCTGTAGAACTAATCCTGACGGTAAACTACTTATCTTTTAATAATTTAAGTAAATATAAGTACTTTTAAAATCTCTGTATTGTTATTTGTTAGAAAAAAAATTGAAGGTATGAAAAACATCCAACTTACTTAGCCTATATATATTAATCTTATTTGTTTTACGCATCATATTATCACGGTAATGTGCCTATTTTTAACAGACTTCCAAAAAAGGAGGAGGTTCTCAATTCGTCTGTATTTTTTTTTTTTTTTTGTATTTTATATCAGAACTTTTGACCGGGTGGACCGATTTCGACAAATTTTGTTTTAATCGAAAGGTGCTGCGTGCCAATTGGTCCCATTTAAATTTATTTGAGATCTAACAACTACTTTTCGAGTTATATCTAATAATGCGTTTTTACTTGACGCTTTTTTCGTCGACCTACGTTGTATTATACCGCATAACTTTCTACTAGATGTACCGATTTTGATAATTCTTTTTTTGGTAGAAAGAGGATATCCCTAATTTGGTATCATGATAAGGAAACCAGGATCTGATGATGGGATCCCAGAGAAATCGAGGGAAACTCTCAAAAATCCGCAATAACTTTTTACTGGGTATACCGATTTTGATAATTTTTGATTTAATCGAAAGCTGATGTTTGTCATGTGGTCACACATAAATTTTATCGAGATCTAATAACTACTTTTTGAGTAATCTTTGATAACGCGTAGTTACTTGACTATTTTTTCGTCGATCTACGTTGTATTACTTGTCGATGTAATTGAAGTCGGTTTTTTTTTCGTTTGCGAGCAAACACAATTATTTTTGCCACCGTTTATCAGGGTTACATCCATTGTTGTCAAAAGCTGATTATAAGCTTCCAGTAAACTCATAATCATAATTTTTTCACTTGCTGACACTAACTAAGTAACTGGCCATTCTTTACGAAATTACGTAAAAATTAATAATAATTTTGATTGCTGGCAAACGAAAAAAAACGACTTCAATTACATCGACAAGTATATAAAATAGTCAAGTAAATACGCATTATCAAAGATTACTCCAAAAGTTGTAATCAGGTCTCGACGAAATTTAAATGTGACCACATGATAAACATCAGCTTTCGATTAAATTAATTATCAAAATCGGTACACCCAGTAAAGTTATGCGAATTTTCGAGGGTTGCCCTCGATTTCTCTGGGATTTCATCATCAGATCCTAGTTTCCTTATCATGGTACGACACTTAGGATATCTCCTTTCCAATAAAAAATGAATGATCAAAATCGGTTCATAAACGACGAAGTTATCCCCGAACATACTTAAAAAAGCATACATCTGTTCAGTAATTCTTGGTACCTCACCACAATAGTAACCATGTATTGCTAGACACGAAACGGAACAGGGTTCCACAAGAAAAGTTATGCCTTTAAGCTGATATTGCCTACAAAACAAAAATGAATATTTTAAAAACGTAAAACCAGCAGAAGGACAATTGTAGTATATAGATTTCACAACCTAGCACAATATTTTCTTTGTTATCAAAAAACCAAACGAATAACGTCTAGATTTGGAAGAAATAGTTTTAAGGGCTGTTACGTCCTTGTCGGAATTCAGCAGTATATCGTGAACTACAAGCTGGCTTTATCTTGTGAGAACAGATGTTTCTCTCATCAAATGCGCTTTGCGACCAATTTGGAGCACCTTCCCTTATAGTCCACTCAAGAAAATACTACTGGAAAGTAATCTCTACCAAAATATAAATGTAAATACAGCACCGAATAAGATTTCGCACGCACTGTTTTATTGTGATCTACTTCCAAAGTTTCCTGTATATACAAAATAATAACTTTTGCTTTAGTTTCATAAAAAATAACTATAAATATATATATTAAATAACGTTTTTTAATATTTGTAAGACTATAAATATTGTTATAACTAGCTAACTCGGCAAACGTTGTCTTGCCGCTAAACGTTATTTAAAAATAGGGGTTAGTGGTAGAAGGGTAAAAATTTAGGGTTATATGTATTTTTCAACACCAAATCATAATAAAATTATAAATAAATAATTTATCTTAAAATTAAAAAAAAAATTAGGGGTGGACTACCCTTAACATTTAAGGGGATGAAAAATAGATGTTCGATTCTCAGGCCTACCCAATATGCACACAAAATTTCATGAGAATCGGTCAAGCCGTTTCGGAGGAGTTTAACTACAAACACCGCGACACGAGAATTTTATATATTAGATATTGTTATATGTGACTATAATATTGTTATGTATATGTAACAACCATTGGAGTCGAGATGTTATAGCCGCGACGGATGTGCCGGACATAGACAAACTCCCCACTGCACCCTCAGTGTTAATTCTGTGCCGCTCGGACCGGGTTGAGGAGAGGTGTGCTTGTAAGAATAGTTATTCGTAGTTCTTGCCTACGTTTAATCATACTACTTACCTACATAGTATAAAACAAAGTCGCTTCCCGCTGTCTGTCCCTATATATGCTTATCTTTAAAACTACGTTACGGATTTTGCGTTTTTTTTTTATTTTTTATTTTATTAGATAGTGATTTAACAGAAAGTATATGTATAATACATGCATAATATAGTAGAGAAACACTTATAGTTTAGCAAGTTAATTTGTTTATAAAATTACAGGATTAATACTAGTGAGCGATGCTGTCGCTGCCCAAGGCTTAGCAGACGGAAACTATCGGATTGGGCCACAATCGGTGAACGTTGAAAACGGTCGCGCTTATGTCACTGGAACGAAAGTGCTTTGCGGCAGCACCAGTGCACTCGATGAATGTGTTAAAACACTAAAAGAAGCTACAGGTAACGACTGTTTCGAAAATACTAATCATAGATGTTATGTATACACTTTTTGTACTTTTTTGTATAAGTAATTTTTTTATTTATTTATATTACATGGTAAAATATGCTATACATAGTCAAACGAAGAACTGGCGGGATAACCATCCAACTACTGGCTTTGAAATACACAGACCGAAGACGGGCAGCAGCGTCTTCGGTGCGACAAAACCAGCCCTACGTGGTGACTATGGGCAACACACGAGTTCACGTCATTTTCGCGAACTTGTGGAGGCCTATGTCCAGCAGTGGACTGCGACAGGCCGAAGTGATGATGTGATGATGATGATATTATATTCAATTCCAGGTTGCTCAATTGAATATGCCTTAGAGGCAGCATCTCTCCATCCAGCTAAAGCTTTAGGCATTGACCACGTTAAAGGAAATTTAAGCTATGGATCAGATGCAGACTTTGTCATTATGCATCCCAAATCAATGAAAGTGCTGTCTACTTGGATTGCGGGAGAATGCGTTTATAAGAGTTCCTAATGTGGTGCAGAATTACTTTAAGTTACCTTATTAATGTGATATTATGATGCACAAAGTGCTTTTAAATATATTAACACGAATTACTGGAATAAACTTATTATTATATAACACGTCTATTATTTTTGTATAATAAAAAAACGTCTCGTTAGTGGCATGGAAAATCTTTATTGAAGTAAATATATTTATAAAGTCAGTACAATTTAAGTTCAATAGTTTCCAAAAATATTAAAGTGCAGGTTGCTGATCACCTGGCAATGTTAAATATGATTATTTCTTAATTAAAATACAAGCTAATATTGAGAAAACTGTAATATGTGAATAATAACATGTATATACCTAAATAAAATCATGACAAAAATATATTTTAGGCAGGCTCTGAATTACACTGCTCTGTGCTGTTGTTATCCTGGCCACAGTTCACGATACATAATAAACTTAATTATTAAGAAACCGCAAAAATCACGTGACAATTTACGTTCGTGTTATAAGAACGAGTCCTAACGACAATCAAAATCATCACGTAAAATTGGCGATGAATAAATTTGGTCAAAGTAAGATGTGCAACTAGTCAAAAAAACAAATACTACGTTTGTCCACACGAAAATATGATGTATCAAATAAGATGATTTCAATGTAGCGCAATCAATTCCTCCCGTACGTAGTGGACATACATATAAACTAGTTGGGCATCTTAATTTTACAATAAAATCAAGTTACAAACTACGCAATGTATATTCATGTATACAATAATTACTAAGTGTATGAATGTATAATAATGTAAATACATTTTCATGAAAAACAAAATAATATCATGGAATATTCAAAGAGCCAAAATATTTGAGATTAACTCTACCTCGATATTATTAACTTCTAAGATCTAGGCACAATGCAGCAAAGACTCCTGTATGGATAACAATATTTTCGTTGACTGTGGGGCAAAATAATTTAGTCAACACCATTGAACACGGTGATCTGAACACATTACCTAAGACTGCTTTTCATCCCGAAAGTAAAGTACAAAGATACATTGATACACGCTTAGGAACAGCCTGAACAACAGTAAACAAGAAAAATGGAGGAAAGCAGTTAGATAATGTTTTCCAAATCAAAACCTGTGTCAATGTTGTTGGCGCCCCGGACAACTTGCGCTATGGCAAGTTGCTTTCAAGGCAACTACATCTAATAAAACTTTAACTTTACAATTTTTCAAACTTTACGGAGGGTATTGTCTGTTAGATACATATATTTTGTGTCACTGTTAATACACAAGTCCACTGTACATACACCCCATGTGGACTATTCCTAAGTTTAAAATAGTTTTAACACAATAAAAATTATTGAGCAATATATTCTTCTGAGAATATAGTAGACATTTGCTCAGCTGCACCAACTCTACAGAAATAATCTTTAAATTCTAATATCAAATACCAATGCACACTCCACAAATGTCATTTTCATATCAAAAAATTAAAATAACTAAATAATTATAAGCATTATTAGAAATCTTTGGATCAAAATAAAATATGCATTTGGAACATGCACCTTTCACACAAACACAAATTACAATAAATTTCAATTGTTGTAAACATAAAATAATGACAAGAAAATTAAAAATTGGTAAACCTAACGTATACTTAAAACTAATTTCAAAACACGCCATTTAAACATACATCTACACGAAAAGGATGATACGGATTTTGCATATTTTATTGTAGTAAAATAAAATAGTTCTCACATTACGACAAATGTAACCAAAATAAAAACAGCGTGCATTGGTGCGGTGGTTTAATTTTTAATCGATTTTTAGGACAGAAATCAAAAGTATCCCAAATATCGACAACTCAAGAGCGCACAATAAAAGATAAGACCAACATTGTTCTGTCTACATGTGGCGTACTGTGAGAGATAAAAGTAGATTCATTATGATATGTTTTGTTATTCACTGAATAATTTACGTGATGAGATATCTTAATGGCCGCTTAAGTGAAAAAATTATGCTTATAGTTAAAGAATCAAATGAACTAAAAAATAAGATGCTACAATACGTAAATACCAAGAATTGTATATTAAAATATTTGTACTTTTACTGACTAAAGGAAAAAACATTGGCAACTGCTAATAATTCTACAATTGTAAAAAAAATGTATAATGTAGATTGAAAATGGTCTTCTCAAATTCGTTCACTCTAGATGTGGAATGCAATTAGAATTCTTTAACAATATTAAAAGGTATAATAAATTTTATATTCAGCTCAACAACAATGTATATTATATTCTATAATAATTTAAAAGCCTAGATCCAAACTGTGATATTTATTGCACAAGCACTCTGTGGCTTATAAATTCCGATCGGAATAGAGCTCACAACCTTAATTGTTGGTTTTTCAAAAAAGTGGAGAGACCAAATAAGTCGGTGGTGTTAAAGGTGGGTGAAGAAATCTAATAATGTTAAACATGCTAAATATATCTTATTATATAGTAAAAACATTTTGATGACTATGACTTCGGTTATTTAAATAGTGGTGTATCTGTATCATACAGCGATAACATGTTATATACATGTTACAATCAATATTTCAACAATTTGTTCGATCACTATACTCGTTAGGCAAGCAGGTGATCAGCTTTCTGTGACCTAACCAGACCGAAGACTATTCGATGAAAAGAAAAATTAGCCAAACCCCACCCACAGTCATTTTAATGAGGTCCGATAAGTGATGAGTACTGTTATATGCCACAAAATCCACCGGAACCATCGAGCTGTGCTTGGTGCCACAACATAGGCAATACGCCCACCTCCAATAGGGAGGGTAACATTAGAGCTCACCTTGTGCGCTGCGAACCCTACAAACATATCGTTTCGCAGCACTTTAAGTATCGACTTTACCGAAATTATTCGCAATGCATTACTTTCCGCAATAGTGAAGTGACAATTCCGACTCGGTGTCCTAGATAAAGTGCCACGTAACGCGATGACTACATCTACTGAAGTTATTTATTGCTGGATACATAGGGAATATAGATTCAAGAGAAATATATTTACCAAAAATTGCTTTAAAGTGTATATAGGTAACTTTTAAGATTTCCGAGAAAGGCTACTGTAATGTACTCTAATGATACAATTATTATCAAGTAATGTCAATGGACAATAGATACCATTTGACCTGCCATTACCCCATGACTAAGTGCTTAATTGCTACGGCAAGAATGTACAGCCGGCGGCAGAGACCTGTACTACCCCTTGCCCTATATGCCTCTCTAACAAACTCTAACAACACCATCCTAGGGCAAACGTCGATCTGCTCTTTGTATATCAATTGAAAAATACTAATTTCTACATAAACTTCTAAGCCGACACCTACATAAGATACATGGCAAGAACAAAAGGAAACATTGTCAACGATACATCATCAAAATAATTCAGGTGTTGGTTAAATTAATAACTATTTAAATGATAATACTTTCGAACATACGGCCAAAAATAATCAAGCCGATGTAATCATTTCAAAAATTACACATATATATTAAAACTTTAAATTTATTAATATTGAAATTCACACATAAAATAGTATAATTTGTAAAATTATCCAAAACTTATCACACCACTTTTTAATAACGTTTATGCAACCCTAAGCAATATTATTAATAGCGTCAAACGCTCCCTTTGGGGCTTATTAAGTTCTATTTCGGTTAATTTTACGTCACTAACACACATTAATTTTGATCAATGGACAACAAATAAAAATTGAACATTATAATAATATTAAAATGCTGAATATTTATAAACAAAAAAAAAAAATTGGCAACAATTAGTAACTAATTTTATAATTTTATACAATAAAATAATTACTATGTGCATGCACAAATAGTGTAAGAAAATAATTTGGCAGTAAAAATTCGTAACTCTAAAAAGGCCTATCGCACTGGCCAAAAATACTATAAATATAGGCCCGGAACATATTTTAAAACGAAACAGTTAAACGACAAAATCAGAGTATTAATCACACCTATCATCCACGAAGGGTAATGACTCATTTATAACCTAAGTTAAAAAATAAAGAAAATAAAATTCCCTAATACTATCGGGACAAAAATCCTGAAACAAATAACTTAAAAACAATAAGAAAAATAAACCCAAAAATTACTCACTAATATAAAAGAGGATTTAAGACTCAACGTCAAAATTTAACTTATCACTGGAACAGACCAGCGCTCCTTCGCCCCAGTTCAGGCCGCGGTCTTTCGATCGGTTGAAGTCTTCTATTGTATTTTTGTCTCTCTATTATTGCTTATATCACATCAAACGTTGCAATGTTTTAGGACTGTTCCAATATACAACAAATAAAACAAATATATCTAATTAAGTACATACATTAAATTACACTTTATATTACTAGTGAATTGCTAATTATTACTTTTTTTTTCTTTAATGATAATAATATGGCTCAGCAATACACCGTATTGGTTCTGTATTTAAAATTACCTCAACATAAAATAATAATTGCATAAAAGCTTAACATTCTAATGTATAGGAAATACAGGAACTTAAATTATCCAAAAATTATATTTCGAATTACTTACAACGATTCTTTTGTGTCTTTTAATTTGACTGATCCTTGAAATTAGAGAGCAAATTATAACAATTTGTATACTAAATATCACACACAATTTTAGGTGGTCTGGTTAAGTACTTCAGTAAAAAACATTAGTATTGCAAATCGATAATGACATTAAATATAAGACTTTCGTTTTCTAATTCGGTAAAGACGTTAACCACAGTTACGTAATATTAATTTAAAAATATATAAAAATAATAACAAAACAAATTTCTAATCTTTGGAAGACGAAAGCCTTTACAAGTAAAATTTTAAATGTCATTACGATTGCTATACGTCTAATAACCATATTATTATCAAAGTTTAATATTAATTATACATCAGACATTTAAAGTCGATAAACAAAGAAATATTTTACATGAAAGTGTTTAATGTAATTTTACTCTACTAACCACAATTTTAACATTTTTTGTTCTACTACCTAAAAATTTTATGAATCTCAATTTTGAATATTAAATGTGGATAGCTATAAAAATATATACTTTGGCGAACTGTATACGAATTTTAAACGCATTAATTTGTAGAAATAAAATTTGTTTATAATGGCACATTCATGGATATTTTTATTATTCTATAATAATATTTGACGATCAAATAAGTTAAAATTGAAATTACTATGCAGCTTTCTGACGATCTTCCCACGTAGTATAAAATGTTATACATTATTTGAATAAAATTCTTTAAAAAATCAATTCGCGTTCCTCTTATATACACGAAAATGCCACATAAACAGTTTCGTTTCACTTTTTACATTGTACAAAATTATTTTAAATTTAATAACAATGGCTTTCCAATATAATTAGCATCAGATAAATTTAAATTAACCAAATCGTATATATCATGTTAATAGCCTACCCGTGAAATATAGGCTCTTAAAAAACAAGAGTACATGAAAAAACGTTTTGTATAGACACAAGAAATCTGTAAATGGTAAATATATTTTAACGGACAATATATAATATTGTATACGCGATTAACCTAAACTAGATGGCACGTTATTTTAGTGTCGCCTCCTTTGGTCGTAATAATAAAATTTTGTTAATAATAAACTCAATTGTGCGTTCGACATAATATTCATATATCCGAATACAGACTGCAGAGATCATTAAACTGCCAATACTGTAATCTCTGAAGGCAAAATGTATTATCGAATATGTTATGATGTAAAAAAAGACAAAAGGTAATGAGGCGACACTCCCACGCAGACCTCTAATTGACATGTATTATTAACTTCACTCGAACTAGGAACCATACCAGCTGCTAGATTTAGAAACATAATCGAAACTCCAGTCAATGGTCAGAAATGCAAATATACTTCGATTTGATCATAGACTAATCATATCTGGCAGTGAAAATCACACGTGAGCTTTGAACCACGCGATTATAACCAGCCGACATCTTTTCTATCTAGAGACAAAAAGCAATCGTTTGCGAATGACTGATTAATTTATTAACTAAATAGATTAATCGTTTCAGCTATAAAATACTATCGAAAATATCCAAAATATGAGAACTCTACAATCAAATTCCTTTCATGAAAATTCTTCTTACATGCATATGACTGGATAATAACATATGTAAAAAAAAAGAAATATTAGCCTAAACTTTGGATTGTCTGTTATTATAAACTAAATGCAACCATAGTAAAAATGTGAGATGAAATTAACCAAAAACGAAAAGTATCTAGTACTTTGGGAATTATATTCATCCATTAGCAGTGATGCCTTTTACAAACTTGAATTCAAATTCCACAACATAAAAAAAAACTAGAGGAAAAGAGAATTACAACAGATCACCACAAATGGATAAAATGAAACTATAATGGAAAACACAAAACAACAAAGTCAAATACTGTGTTAGCAAAAATTTAAACTTTGTAAAATCAGCAATTAAATATAATAATATAAGGAATAAATGTGAGATCTTGTAGTAAGCAGACTTACAGCCATTGAGTTATTCCTCAGACAATGTAAAGGGTGTTGAGGACTAGAACATGGTGATTATTCTTAGCCAGAGTGACGATATAACCTTCAGATGTTATCTTCAGTCCACAGCAGCGAGAAACCTAAAAAAAAATATACAATATTTACTATATGTATAAAACTAGTTTTCCTCTCACACACTGTGTACAAAGAGAAAACAATACAAAATATCTGGAAAAGTGTCCAGACAATACACTTTCAGAGGTTTAACTCTTAAAAATTGAATTACAATTAACCATGGCCTCTTAAATTTTAACATATGTTCATTGACAATTTCGAGAACAGTTCGGAATGATTATATTTAGTGCCTAGTGAGACCTACTGAGACAAACTCTAACGGTCTTACTTATAAAAATCTCGCTAAGCAATACTTAGCCACCGCTTAGTTAATCCGCTCTTAAGCTATAAATCCATGTTTAACTTTTGTTTACTTATAAACGTTGATTAGCTGTTACTTAGTTAAGAAACGAACAAAGAACGATAATTTTTTTTTTTTTTTCTAACAAACACAAGTATGTAGATCAGACGTCACTATAGAACAGCTGATTTATGTGAAATCCGCCATCTTGCCGCTTAGCAGGAGTTAAACTATGTCCCGGAAGTGTTTAATTTTGATGGCTATTTAAACACTACTTAACGACTTCTTAACGCTAAATAGTGTTTATAAGTGAGGTTTTTGCTAATCCGTTGTTAAGCAATTGATTAAAAATTAAGAAAAGTATAAGCAGATGTCTCATATTCTACTAAGACAGTGGCAGGTTGTCATCTAAGGTCTTTTTGACAACGCATGACTATTCGTTGCAATCGAGCACCAGCAAGGGAGTCTCACATGCACCCTCTTTAGGTACGATAACTTTTTAAACACTGCTTTTGTCAACTGAGAAACTTTTGTGAGAAATTTAATTTGTTACCTTAACGTAGGGGCATTCGAATTCAGTGACGAGCACGCCCTCCCGCGAGAACACGGCGACGTGGAACTTATTCCCGTGCGAGTCGCCGATGAGCACGTCCCCGGCGTCCGACACGTCGATGCCGTTGGGAAAGTTGGTCACGTTCTCGCAGCCGATGCGACGGAGGAACCTGCCCTCGTCGTCGAAAACAACCACGCAGTGACCTTTGAAGTCGCACACGTAGAACTCTTTGCCTAAAAACAAGTATTGTATGATTCCATCCCGCAGCTGGGAATAGGTCTCTAAGTAGCAGTAGGGTTGGAGCTTAATTCACCATGCTGCTCCACTCCAGGTTAGCGGATATATACCCTAACGACCGAGACCGTCTCCTTAGCGTGCTCTGCGAGGCACGGCGGGGAAACCCACAAGGACAGATAACCAGATCGGAAAGAAATATTTGCACAAATACTTTTTATTATATACTAAATATCTATCCCGAGCGGGAATTGAACCCACAATAACCGGTATGTGAGCGCCTACATGGTACATGCACATTACACCAAATGATTATATAATTTAATTCAAAAATAATAGCATCGCTAGAATATCGCCCACTGGTGTGATGAACATATCAAGTTTCAGAAATACTTTTGAAATATGTAGATTTTCTCACAATTTCTACACAGACGAATTTTTTAAAGATAAATTTTGTGATAAAAAATACAAAACAGTGTTACACCTGAATTTCAAATCTCAATTATCTGTTGTCAATTTAGATTTTGTATCCTAAAAAAACTGTTAGTGAATGGTCAATCATTTTGATCAGATACATCAGCCCATTTATTAGACAAAACATTTTGTACATTCACTCATTCAAGGACTCAAGATTTTATTAATTTATTTGTTTATTATTAAATTAAAAGAATTTGCTGGTGGAAATGTAAATAACTTATATAAAAAAAAAAACTTTATTTCCTACTTTTATTAAAAGTTTTATGACGAGGTCATTGTTGTCATTTTTATTTTATTTATTTTTATTTTATACTTTATTGTACACCACAAATATATTATAAACAAAGCATACAGATAGTTACAGACAGTAAAGCACCATGGGCGGACTTAAGGCTAATTAGCCATTTCTTCCACACAACCCAGACATAAAAAGGAAACTTATTATCAAAATTGGGTAGGTGGTGTAGATGTATAGTAAACTTACATACAAATGTCAACATTCTAATAATAATTCTTTAATTTTTCTTGAAAGCATTATTAAACATACCACTAATTGCGATATCCGATGGCTCTCTCATGCATTCGCTACAATCGAACCAACTCATGAGATCACCCTCTTCAGATAAGATGAAGACTGTTGGAGTTACACTATCGACAGCCACAATGAGTCCTTCAGCTGTGACAGCCAAACCAGCGACGATGTCGATGAATCGCACCTAGAAACAAAACTGAATATTTACTATTTACCACTGGGTGCTTTGTTTATTACTCGGATAAACAATAATACTGGTAATATTGTTAGTAAAAATAAAAAGTTAAAAACAAAAGCTTAATAACTAGTGTTAGTACTTAATTACCAAAAGTGACCTCGTAATGTCACACATATGCTCAACTGAAATTAATCTCAAACTAAAATAAAAAAAAATTAGGAAAAGTTGATTTGCCATTCTGCTCCACCAGAAATTGATGTGTGATAATTTTAGTATATATCAGAATTTCTTGTGAAATATTAACACCTCACAATGAACATAAAATTAATTTTAACTACAAATTTACTACTCAAAAACGACTACCCGAATTTGTAGCCACGATCATATTGATGATGAGCACTAATTATGTTTATAGGTACTTAGTACTAAGTCAATACTTATAGGGTTATAATCTTTTGAGATGCTTTTGAGTTATCAGTAATACAAAGAATAACAATAATCTATTATTAATTAAATAAAATACAAAACATACAGCAATCTTCTTTAAGAAATGTCCATTTTTGGTAAATATTTGCATGCGTGATCTTTCGTTGCCACGGTCACAGACCACAAACTTTCCAGTCGCTCGGACTACAGCAACTTTACGAGGATACCAAAGTTGACCTTCTTCTTTACCAGCTACTCCAAAATTGAATTTATGATTGCCAGATTTATCAAATACCTAAAAAATGACAAAATATAATAATGAGTCAAGTAATTTTTATAATTTATTTGTAGATCACAAATAAAAATATCTGTAGCAGTGTGCATTTAATTACTTACCGTTATACGATGATTGTTAGTATCTGCTACAATTATATCTTCGTCATTGCCTAAGCAGAAGCCATGAGGCGAGTTAAATTGGCCTTTACCACCTCCAAGCTGACCGAATTTAAATCTAATATGCATGGGAGTTGCCTTGGTAGCTCGAACGAGCGGAGCTGGTGGCGCAACCAACGCTGCCTCTTCGGCAGCTGTCAGCAAAGGTCTGCCTGGTGACACACCACGTGGGCCTACCCCACCAATTCCACCAACACCACTAACACCACCAAAACCATTGACTTCTGTAAAAATAAAGTTTTTTTTATTTTCATTTAATTGGTGCATTGCACTGCAGTAGTGCTGTGTGGCTACGGCACTAAAGAATTTGGCCACCCCCTCTCTTCCCGTGGGTGTCGTAAGAGGCGACTAAGGGATAACAAGGTTCCACAACCATCTTGGAACTTAAGAAGCCGACCGATGGCGGGATAACCATCCAACTGCTGGCTGTGAAATACACAGGCCGAAGACGGGCAGCAGCGTCTTCGGTGCGACAAAGCCAATACTGCGGTCACCAACCCGCCTGCCCAGCGTGGTGACTATGGGCAAAACACATGAGTTCACATTATTTTTGGCGTAAACTTGTGGAGGCCTATGTCCAGCAGTGGACTGTATAGGCTGTAATGATGACTGCAGTAACTTTTTTTATACCAATATTTGCAGTTATTGAGTAACATTTGATCACATACGTATTACTTGTAATTAAATACTAGTACAATGTTACATATGTGTACTATATACTACGCTTCAGCCTGTATTATCCCACTACTGGGCATAGGCCTCTTTCCCCATGTAGGAGAAGGATCAGAGCTTAATCCACCACGCTGCTCCAATGCGGGTTGGCGGATATATTCCCTACTATGAGTAACGATCGCTATTAGGTGTACATGATAACAACCGGGACCGACGGCTTAACGTGCTCTCCGAGGCACGGTGGGGAGACCCACTAGGACTGCACAAACACCCAGACCACAGCAAACACCTGTATGGCCAATACAAATGTTCGTCATGTGCGGGGATCGAACCCGCAACCGCCAGCGCAACAGCTACATTCCATGGCTGTAACCGTTGCGCCAACGCGGCGTCACGGTTACAGCCATGACGTGTACTATATAACAGATTACATTTGTTTTATTGTAATTGATATGCCAAAAGTGGTGTCAAATGGTAAAGAATGTTACCATACTTTGCTTTAAAAAAAGATAACTGCATTGATGCACTATGATAAAAACATTAGATTTAAAATAATTATTTCATTTACCAGTATTCAATCCAAGTTTGGCAAGTGCTTGCAAGTTATTGTAAGCTTGAGGAGAGTTAAGGTCTCCAGCAAGCAACTCAGCGAGGGTAAAAGATGGAGCCGGCGATGCATGAGGTGGCGGCGGAACTTCCTTTTCAGCAATACTGGCAAGTTGCTGCAAATTATATTCGACCATAGATGGCAAAGCTGGAACACAACCCACACCTGTAACAGCGCTTACACCGGAAACACTATTGACGTTAACAACTCCAGGTATGACGCTGGTGTTACCAACGGCTCCGACGCCCGGTACGGCACTAACGCCTGCTACGCCTATTGAAGGTACTCCACCAACGCCAGGAATCCCAACCATGCTATTCGCACCCGTAACTCGACGAACATTTCCCAAAGGAAAATCATCAAAAACTGGTGCATTTGTCACTGACACAGCCGGTGAATGAGCATTTGATGCAATTGAAACTATTGCTGAGGACTCACTAGCTCGTTTTCTTTCCTCAGCTTTGGTAGCCTCAGTACGGAAAACTCCAAATGTTTCCTCCGCTATAGAATCAAATTTCTCCATCTTCGTAACAAACTCCACAGAATAATCAACGTCAAATTCAGGAGCACCTTCCAAAAGACGTGCAAACTGGGATGCAACAATTTTCTTTAACATAACAATTTCGGTACCATCTCCTCTTCGCAGAAGTCTCGCAGCAAATTTGCAAGCACAATCTATACGTTGAACAGTTTTATCAACTCTATCAAACAGATCCATCACTTTGAGTTCTCTTTCCTTGTGCAGTCTTTCTAGTTCTTCCAAAGCTTTTTCACGGCGTCTTTCGAGTGCCGCTTTGTATGCGAGGAAAGCTTCATTAATAACACTTGCTGCATCATCTCTTTGTCGTTGTAAATCTCCTAAAGCGTCATCAAGTCTAGCTGAAGCACTTCCAGCGGCTACTGCGCGAGCATTTGCCTCAACAATAAAATTTCTGAGCTCAGCACGGAGATTTGGTTCCGCATCAACAATGCGCTCACAACGATGCTCACCAACTTTATGGTCAACAGTTAAACACTCCGTGCAAGCCCCTACCTCACATTCGCAGCAGTAAAACTTGAGACTTTCACCAGCGTGACGCATGCAGAAGATTGGTTTATGCACAGCTGTTTTTTCTTTAGATGATCGTAGAGCGTCAAATGGAACGACGCGATGATTTTCAAAACATCTCATAAACTCATGTGCGGAGTTGCAGTTCGAGCATAAGAAATGAGAACAATCAGTGCATCTAGCAACAGCTGGCTCTTTACTCTTACAACAAGTGCAAACAACTGACTGATCCATAGAAGAAACATCCAAAATATTGGTGAGCACATAATCCGATGGTAATGATGCAGCTCCACCTCCAGGAATCTGCATAAGAAAAAATTATTATAAATTTGCTAGTAGCATTTAAACTTAAAATACCAACCTTAAAAAAAAAATAATTACCACCTTAGTTTCTTGTTTACATAGAGGGCATTCAACCGCCAAATCATATTTAAGTGAATCTCCAGCTTCATTTACCATCAATTTGTCAATGCACACTTCACAGAATACATGAAGGCAAGACAATACCCGAGGACTGCATAACTTATTGCTGCAAAAATATAAAACAACAATCAAATCGAAATTCACACATTTTCAAAGATATAGAAGATATAAAAGTAATTTTTTTATTTATTTATTACAGATAATAATATTGTAAACACTAACAGATGTTAAAATAATCTAATGCAGTAATTATATTTATCAATATTAAATTCAGACTGGTTCAACTGTCTAATTGAAATTTTTTTCAGATACTATGCATAGTTTTTTGGGTAAAGTTGTGACAACCCAAAAAATGTTTATTGAAATTAGAAATAACCTACTTTTTTATTATTATTTAAAAATAAATGTATAAATGATCTGGAAAATAAATTAACAAGTATGTTATATTTTAATCAAAAATTTTTTATTAATCAGAAAAATATGTATAAAATGTATCAAAAAATTTATTTTTAATAGGCTATTTGACTGATTTTCAAAATCCATTTTATATTATTTAGTAGAGATTATAAAACGCAGTAATAGCTTTTTTTTAATTCTTGTACATATTTGCTGAAAAATATCAAACGAAAAGTACAACATTTAAATAACTCGCCAATACGCTATTTTGACAATATGGCGCTGCAACGGGGTCGGTGATGTCACTTGCTTGTAGTTCGATCTGTGGCACCTGTCATTTACATACATTTGTTGCAAACATAAAACGAAAGTGTTATTATAACAGGGTAAACTAAACTTGACTTATATTGGCAAATCCTTCGAGAGCCAAAGTAAAAGAAGAAGAAGAAGTTATTATAACAGTAATTTATGTAATAAAATGAGTTACAAATGGTGTGCAGTTCTAAAATGTACGAATACGTCGATAAAAACTCCATAAAAACTATTCGTAAGTGTTCCAAAGAATGTCAAAGTGCGGCGAAAGTGGTTCCAACTTTCTCAGAGGGATCATTACATAGCGCATAGTACAAATATTTTCTCCTGTGAAGATGATTTCGAAGTAAACATAATATTTGTATATTTTTAACAATTTATTACATTCTTAATGTAAATAGGTTGTATTGATTTGAGGTTATAATACCACTAATGTTTTTAAGAGAATGTCTCTTGCAACTCACTTCACTGCTACAATATTTCTGCTGTTTTCCATAATATTAATTACAAATTGTAACTATAGACTTATGATTTCAAAAAGCATTACACTTAAAGGTCCCGACAAACTTGTTTGTTTGTTACAGATGGAAAATGACATGGCAAATTACTACCAGTACAAAATGGGTTTCAGCCAGAAAATAATTTTAAAAGATAAAGTTTTGCCTTCTAAATTTCATTGCCAACCAGATCGCATTAAAAGAATGCATGATTCTGGTACTTCCATATCTGCAAAGAATGAAAAAGGGCAAAGAATGGGACTTGTTAAATAAAGTGAAGAACTTCAAAAACCTATAATAAACAATGATGAGCCTATTGCTACCGCAGTCGACTCATCACCGCGAAGCTTGTACAAAAAGTATGCAAACTTAGCCTCTACGTCATACTGAAATTATTTCTATGCTTCCAGAGTTTTATTCGAGTTAACTAAGACAGTAATGTCATATAATTTCTAAATTACTTATAAATTAAAAATCCTTTTTTATTTCAGAATTATCCCAAAAATGTGAGAAAAGTACATTAACAGAACCTGTTGTAATAGTTGAAAAATCAGTCGAGTGTCATTTTAGAAATAAAGTGCGTATGAGAAGCAAGAGAGTGCAAACTAAGTTCCTAACAAGAGATACAGCTATTTCTCCTCACAAACCTACTGTTTTGTATAGTTACACTTCTCTATTGTAAATTAATTCATGCTTTTGTCATCTAGTGCTATTAATATAAAGAAAAGGATCAACTTCATGGATGATGAAAAATCAGAGAGTGATGTATCTTTATATAAAGAAAATCCTTTACAACACGATTCTTCATCACTTACAGCTACTCCATCAAAGGTGTCTGAATCCAGTACGGGCATTGCATGCACAAATGAAGATGTTGAAAAAATGCAATGTTTGCAGAATATTTTGCGCTTAATAGTAAAAAAAGCCAATGTATATTGGCATCAACATACATGAACATATATTAATATGATTGAAAAAAATTAAAGTAAATATAGTACTTTTTCTGAACTTGAAGATAATTTTGGACTGTTTGTTTTAATTAATTTATATTTGGGAGTTTTAAATAAAACTATTCCGTTCGGTGAATAAACTTCGAAAACTTTTTTTTTTTTTTTTTTGTTCCTGACAAAGAAAAGTCAATCAAAATTTTATAAAAAGATTCTATCATCATTTATAATATAACCTATAAAAGTTATTGCTTGCGGTGAAGTTCATAATTATTTTACTTTTTTATGATATAATTTAAGTTACTGCTGAACTGTTACTATACTTTGCTGTTTTGATAACCGATAAGCGATTTTGATAATTCTTTTTTTTTTTTGGTTTGTTGGAAAGGAGATATCCCAAGTGTGGTACCATGATAAGGAAACTATAATCTCATGATGTAATCCCAGAGAAATCGAGGGAAACCCACGAAAATCGTAAGTGACGACTAGTGCGTTTGTTAATTTTTTTGTCTACTTACGTTTTACGACACACTACTACTACAACTTGTCGATGTAATTGGAATCGGTTTTTTTTCGTTTGCGAGCAAACACAATTATTTAGTTCCGAAGCAAAGAAATCGGATTTATTTTTGAAAAATAATCCGACCATGATTGCGTCGACTTGGGGCAGGTTTCTGCTGTCTGCTTTTACAAAATCGTTGTCCATGATAAAGCTGACAGAATTTGTAAAATATCGCAAATAAATCACACAAAAACAATGGATAATATAGGATAATCTTTTAAAACAAATTCGAAAGCATATAAACACAAGCAGCTAAATGCGGTTACAAGCAAGTGACGTCATCATAAACCCGACCAATCAGGAACTTTCTGTGTCACGTGACATATGCTTAAAAAAATGAATTTGTATTTATTGATTTTTAAATTAATTAATTATTTTTTCCGACTTACATTAAAGAATAACCATTTTTAAACTCATAATATATACTGATAATAATACGGTAATTTACACTTTATTTTTCACATTGTCAAATAGCCCATTAAGAATTGAATAAAAAAATCTATGCAATCTATGATTTAAAAAAAAAATTCTTTATACTTCTGTCTAAAAGTTATTGACAATGTCCTTAAATGTTACTTACTCGCAAATTTTACAATTTTGTTCTTGGTTTCCATTTTCAGTAGACTCCAAAGACCCTTCATCACCGAGACTAACAAGACCATCCCCATAAAGCTCGCCATTAATTTCTTCCATTTTAACTTATAATTAGTGTTGTATAATGTATATTTTTTACCTCAATCAACAATAATCTGAAAGCAAAAAATATATTGTGAAATAATAGTTATATATTTAATTATAGGGATATGCTTATTAATGAACTAGAAACCTATTCTTTATTGACAGTTCAAGACACTACATTTCTTTTGCTTTTCTTTCTGGCTTCATCAGCTTGGTAAACAGAATTTGCGCATTTCTCTTAAGCCAACTAACAAAAAAATATATACAAGATTTATTTTTATCATGTAGCTTTTAAAATTACTATGGAAATTTAATAAGGCTATTTGTATTCAATAAATATTATGATGCAAGATTTATTTTGCATATTAACAAACATGAAGTCATCCATGTCTGAGGACCTTAATGTCTGTATTTTTTAAATATGTTTACACATTTTTTTATATGCTCTAATGACAACATATGATTATTTCAAAGGTTACGAAAATGTAGGATTAAATAAACAATATGCCTTTTCACCACAAATATAAACATGACATAGGGAGCAATGGACATAAATAAATTTATTCTTATTATACAGGAGATCCTGACTCCCCACTGTGCCTCGAAGAGCACGTTAAGCCACCGGTCCCGTTTACTATCATGTACACCTGATAGCGATCGTTATTCATTGTAGGATATATCTACCAAACCTCATTGGAGCAGCGTGGTAGATTAAGCTCTAATCCTTCTCCTACATGTGGAAAGAGGCCTATGCCCGGCAGTGGCTTTACAGTTTAATAATAATAATTTAAAATAATATAATAAGTTAAAATTACAGGCTGAAGCGATACACTCAGCTATACTTATGTATGTCACTTTTAAATTATACAAAAAGTTATCTAAATTGACAGCAATACCATTAAGCTACCTTTTTAATGAGCTTATTACATTTACATTATACTAATATATACATAACTATATAGAGATAATTGTTTCTTCAATTAAAATTGATAAATCTAGTAATAGTTGAACTTGGTTATTTAATAAAATATTATAATATACATTAATATAACAATATAGGGTACAAAAATATTTTCTTCTTTATAATTAGTAGCACAAATTAAATGTTTTGTACATTCACTATATAAATTGGCCCACATTAAGGAAAATCTAATTTAAACGTCAGAACACAAATTCTTATCAAAGCTTACATTTAAATGGAAATTTTATTTTAAAATAGATAATGGCATGTAACAAACATTGCTGTACTGCTATGCATAACAAGAATCATGAAGTAGTGTCGTTAACAAATAAAGCCTAAACTAAATACTAATTGTACTTTATAAATCAGTACTAAATATTTTTCATCTGTAGAAGAACCATATTTAAAAAATGCTGTTATTTCTTCTAAAACCAACACTAACAAATATAAAAATAAACAGCTATCTTTGTATAGCCAATTTACCCCCATACCAAATTACTGTCAAACGGATTGATGAAGCAAACAAATACTAACTCTTTTTCTTTAACTAGTGATAGGAAAAGAAGAGGTGTAGTTTGATATAAATCTAAAATACTAGTAAATATCTCATAATTTTCCATTTAAAAATTATTGACAGACTTAAAAAACGAGGAGATTCTTAATTTGACATTATTTTACCTCTCAACTTTTTACTGAGGACCAATTTTGGTAATTTTAATTTTATTCAAAAGCTTATCATTCCATTAAATTTAAACAAAATCTGACAAGTACCTAGGTTTTGACTTCTCCCTAACAATGTGTATTGCCTTTGACTATTTTGATGATGTTCTCATTTTATAATTTGCCCATGTTAGTCAACATTTTTTTTTTATTTGGTTAAGAACAAATAATTATTTTGATACAACTTATAGTATTTACATAAGCTAAATTTTTATTCTGTATTCAAAATGAGACCACAAAATTCAATACAAAAAGGCATAATTTTATATTCCTAGTTATTTTTATATAACTTATTAGTGCTGAAAGAAAATACCAATAGAAAAACAGTAAATCTCAAATAAAAATATTTAAACTGTATAATTAGGGGGACATTAATTACGTGAGCTCAGAATGGGGGGAGGGGTCTAATGAAATCTCACCAAATCTCATTTATACCAAGGATTGGGGTTATTCGAAAATCTCATCTCAACTTCAAGAAATATAAAATATTACACGAAAAAGTAACAAGTCTACATGGATTGAGTAAAAATAAAAAAGTGTTATTTTTGTCTGAATGTCTATGTCTGTCTTTGTCTTTGAATTTTATTTAATTTAAATTAGCTATAGTATAGCTGAACAGTTTATTATTTTACCGAATAATAAAAATTTAGTTTAAAATATTTTTAGCGCCAATCTCACATAAGGGAACAGTAGGGGTCTAAACTGATCAAAAAATAGCTCACATAATAAATGGATGGCCCCTTATCAATACACAGTAGGCCAGATTTCTGGATTAAGGTTTTTGTTCTTATCATTTAAGAAATACTAAGTGTGCTTTAAGTTAAAATATAGATATATAATTGTAAGAAAACTTTATTTAAATTATTTCAAATGGACACATTAGACAAAATAGTTAAGCTTTTACAATTAATATTTTTTTAAACAATATGGAGTGATTTTTTGCGGTTATTTCAAACATTTCAAATTTGCAATATAATATTAATAAAAGAAATACTACAGAGCTGTTCTATTATAGATACCCATTTATATTAAATGTATTATGTACATTACTTATGGAAGACCCATTAAATCCAAATTAATTTAATTGTCCATCATTATTATAATAAACTTTATTTGTATTTTAAACTACTTTATAATTAATATTAAAAGTAATCCTTACATTTATTATAAAGTACTTCTACTAGACATAAATGGATTTTTTTTTAAATAAGAATAAATTTTAGTTACAAGCAAAATTCTAGACTTGTAAAACTAATTATTTTTTTGAGAAACGTCAGGTTATTCCATTTATTAGTATATTTCAACAAAATTGTCTTCTCAATACCTTATTTAAAATCGATTAGGGTTCTTTACGAAGTAAAGGTGTTCAAATTTTTCTCATTGTCATTGAATTCATAATTTCTGTTACACAAGAACCAAACCAATAAAAGAGTAGATTTGTTTATTCTTTAATAAATAAAGCATTAGAACAGATACGAAATTAAAGAATTTTATAACGTATCTATAGTCTGAAGGTATCTACATACCTATACTGAAGTACCTATCATAAACGCAATGCACCATGCACGCTGCAGACAATGGCGAAGGTCGATAGTCCACTGCGTAATGGTTTTAAGAAACGAGATCGAAATTATAGTTAACAAATATATATTTAAAAGATGTACTAACCTTTAACAGTAATATTTCGCGGAAAGGGCGATATTCAAACACGCAGAATGTTCTACCACGCCGTAACTATGAGAATCTTCATCACTATGTAAATAAATAAAAAATGAGCATCAAGCTTCAATAGATATATTTTTTTAATTTAAATAAAATAGTTTCTTCGATGAGTTTTAAATGAAATGTTTTGTCACATTCTCATTTTAAAAAGACGAATGAATACATCACTGTTTAGGTATTGATTTTCTTCGTTGGGTTGCGCTTAAAATGTTAATATTTTTTTTTGTTATGGCAAGAATTAAAAACAACTTTGTTTCTGCTAAGCGCTAAAACACAACTTTATATTTCTAAAACATTCTGTAAAATAATTATCATATAGTCGTAAAATAAACTAAAATAGATGTTTAATTGTTTTATCATTACACAAAAATTTTGTGGAGGATGTTAGAACTAGAAATTTTGACGCCAATGTCTGTTTGTGTGTCACTTTGTGGTATTATAACTCGAAAACTCGAACGGATGAATTAAGTTCGATGCGAGTTTTTATACAATCTTTCACATTTGTTATAAAATGGAATCAGCAGCTTAATAATAATAATCTAATATATAAAATTCTCGTGTCGCGTTGTTTGTAATTAAACTCCTCCAAAACGGCTTGATCGATTCTCATGAAATTTTGTGTGCATATTGGGTAGGTCTGAAAATCGAACAACATCTATTTTTCATCCCCCTAAGTTATAACGGGGGAGGGATTGAGGAATTTATTAAGATATATGGTAAAACAACGTTTGCGGGGTCAGCTAGTAAATAAATAAATATCTACACAATACACACACACAGTCGTCTGTTCCTAAAGTAAGCAACTTAATGCTTGAGTTATAGGTAACAGCCGACTGGTATAGCTACATTTTTTTTTTCAATAAACATACTTATAAATTATACATCTATAATATAAAAATGAGTCGCTAAATGTGTTGCTAAGCGCAAAACTCGAGAACGGTTGGACCGATTTCGCTAATTCTTTTTTTAAAATATTCCTTGAAGTACGAGAATGGTTCTTACGGAGAGAAAAATTCGAAAAAAAAAATTAAAATTCCTGAAAAAGTCTAAAAACAACACTTTTCTATACTCCCATACAAAAGATTTGTGATAATACTTAAAAGTCAATTTGAACTTTAATACCATACGATAAAGTTTGTGTTAGGCGATACGAAGTTCGCCGGGTCAGCTAGTATATAAATAAATATTTATATTACACCCAGACTTGGGGTGAAAATCGAACCTACAACCCTCGAAGCAGAAAGCAGTTTGAAGAGTATTGTGGACATATTTTTTCCGTAGAGGTTTTTTTAAATTTTGTATTTTACCAACTTTAATTTTTTTGTTACATCTACATGAAATTTTTAAATTAAATTATTTAAAATATAAAAAATCTAGAGAATAAATTTAAAAAATATATAAAATTTTGAATACAATTAGAGGTAGCATTAATAATACTAATTTACAACGACTATAATTTGTAAGCATTTTAAATAGGTTATAATTTTATATTATGGAGGGTAGAACCCTCCATAGTTTATATTTAACTTTAAGTTGTACGTTTATCAGAGACAAGATCATGATTCACTCACAGACATATAAGAGGAATATATATTCCTCTTATATGTCTGTGGATTCACTGCTTCACTCTTGACAAGTGACATTAATGATATTAAGTTATTACTTCTATCTTTCCTTTAAATATTTATTCTACTCTATGATCTTCTACGACCTGTGTCTACGACTTACACGATCTCGCATTATCCTAAATTAGTTACAATTAATAGTTGATTAAAAAATACTATCAATACCATTATATTAATGTAAAGTGAAAAATACTATATTTTATTACACTTCATAATGACTTTTATACCTAATTGGGAAGAATTTGAAAAGTCAGCAGAGATGTTATACTTAAGAGATCCTTTAAATACACGTTATAGCATTAAATACTCTCATTCTAAAGGAGTATTTTTAGTTAAAATAACCGATAACAAAAAGGTAATGTAATATTTTATACTGACATACTCCATATAACTTGAAATTGTAATTTTTCCTATAAATTAAATTAATTCAGTCTGTTATAATTAGCTTATCCAGAACTCTGTTGCTTGAGTTTATATTTTCGTCCTAATATTTTAAATAATAAACTCATAACTGGAAACCTAATCCCACTCTATTATTGTAAAGTATACCCAAAGATAAAATGCCTACTAACAGGCTATTCTATTAAAAATGTTGTTTATCTTTTCAATTTTATTTAGCTTTATTATAATTTATTTTATAGAAATGTGAAATGTGTAAGTTTTTACTGAATATATTAATTGTAATCTTTTCAGTGTCTTCAATACAAAACAGAGGTTCAACAGGATGTCAGAAAAATTGATAATTTTATATCGAATTTAATAAGACATATGGCTTCAAATGATAACTAACCTAGTTAAATAAAATAATATTTATAGCAGTGTCTTTTTCTTTGTAAATCATTATATTTTTTATTATTTTAGATTGAAAAATATGAAGCTACAACAAAACAAGAAAACAAACAAATAAACAAACAAAACTCTTCAACTTTATAGTATTAGTATAGATTCTCAATGAAATTTTTTTCTTGTTTGCTATGTTTCAGAAGTTTCACTTCTGCCGTGTGATGCACACACTTTTTGTTAAATGCAGGCAATGAATTTAACAGCTGAGTTTCTTCCTGATTCTTGTCTGCAAAAATCAGTCTTCCGAGTTACTAACTGCTGCCCGTGGTCTGCCCAGTTCCGGGGGGACCTGTTGGAGGTGTATCTCTCCGATCAGAAAGTAGGGCTCGAGAATCGGTCGGGGTCTGTGGAGTAGCGGCGAGTCGGCTGCGGTGTCATGCAGGGATCGGTGCTGGGCCCGATCCTGTGGGACATTAGGTACGACTGGGTCCTTCGAGGCCATCTCCTCCCTGGGATGAATGTCATCTGCTACGTGGATGACACTCTCGTTTACTCACAGGGACGAGACTACAAGGAGGTGGCACGGCTGACCGAGGTCGGACTCGACCTCGTGAGTAGCCACATAAAGAGTTTTGGGCTTCGTGTCAGAATTTATAAGACCAAAGCCTGTGGGACCGGATGCAAGGGACCCTCATCGGGGGCTACCCTGCAGATCGGAGAGGGGAAGGTCAGGATGAGCTCCCAAATCAAATATCTCGGGTTCATCCTTGACGGAGGGTGGACTTTCGGCCTACACTTCGCTATGAAGGGACCAAAGGTCGTGAAGGTGGCGAGTGCACTGGGCAGGCGCCTCCTGAACCTCGGACCCAGCGCTGCCTGCAGGCAGCTATATTCCGGAGTCTGCCAGAGTATGACGATGCACGGTGCCTCGGTTTGGGATCGCCTCACTGCGAGGAATAAGGCCACGCTGCGATCGGCGCAGAGCATCATCGTGTTGGGGATGATCCGGGGTATTGTACGGTATCGTAGGCTGCGGCTACCGCTCGAGCCGGTGACCCCCCGTGGGAGCTCGGAATTCTACGGGTGCGCCGGATGAGGCAAGAAGTACTAATGCGGAGGTGGGAGGAGGACCAGGCAGAGCAGCCATATGGCACACGCGTAAAGACTGCCTTGCGCCCGGTCCTTGAGCCACCGCTTATGGTTGCCGCTGATTGCTCGTAAGCGCAAGCCCTTCTCACCTTCCGTCTGACGCAGGTTCTCACCGAGCACGACTGCTTTAGTGACTACTTGTGTCGGACGGCCCAGAGGGAGCCGACGACTGGATGTCACTATTATGGCGCGGAGGTGGACTCGGCCCAGTATACCCTCGAGGTGTGCTCGAGATGGGTGGCACTGCGTCGCGTTCCTACGACAGTCCTCGGAGGGGACTTGTCACTCCCGAGCGTCATCACTGCAATGCTTGGCAATGACGAGTCCCGGAAGGCGACGGTCTCCTTCTGCGAGACAGTAATGTCCCAGAAAGAAGATGACGAGTGGGTGAGTGGTGACAAATGGGAGTGCGTAGGAGGCGCTTCTTAATGCGCCTCCAGTAACGCCCCTTTGCCCGTGTCGGGCCGGAATGGGAACCCGATCCTACTAGATACGGCTTCGTTGGGGAGAAGTCTGACCTTTTCGCCGAGGCCAGCCTGTCGCTGAAGGGATCCTATTGCCTGCAGATCCGGGACCCTCCAATTAAATTGGCTGAAGGCTCCCGCAGGGGCTTGGTCGGTATTGCACCTTCAAGTCCTGAGGCTGACATACGGTCTAGGACTGACACAAAACAAAGTCTTCCTAATTACTGATAACTTCACACTAACCTTATAAATGTATTGAAAATTACAAAAATGACAATTAAAAGTGCTTTTGAAGCTTTTTAAAGAAATTTACGATTTTTTATTAGTAAACTCAAAAAGTAGATTGATTTGCTTGTTAATTTTAATAAATTCATTTTAGGAATTTGTAGGGTAAAACTTTTCATTCGTAAAAATCGTGATTTGAAACTCGATGTAACAAAAATGCGTCACAGCGAAGAAACAAACACGTGAATGTATAGGAGAGAATGAGATAGAATACATTACTGCTCCAAACGCGTAAGTTAGGCGTTCCGCTTTGTCCTGTTCAAACTGGTTCAAACTGTTCAAAAGTCTGCCGCATATATTATACACTTATAGTCTGCCGTGTGTGAATTGCACACACACTTTTTTACTGGATATTTTTTTGAAACATTGAATAATATCTGTTAACGACTAATCAAGCCAATTATTTATTACCTACCCAATGCCTTCTATAATCGATTGCGGTAATTCATCATGTATAGAAATAAATAAAATTGGGAGGATCTGTTTGTAATATTAAAATAACCGCTTTTTAGTAAATGCATATGGATGCATACTTTTTTTTTATGTAAGTAATATACATCCACGGGCTTTTGAACCCATGTCCTTTTTTATTTCTAAAACATGCAACTTTTTTTTAAATCAAGGTAGGCGTTACTCGGCAACATCATTATTTATGTTTTTTTTTTTTTTTTTTTATAGAAGAGGGGGCAAACGGACAGTTGGCTCACCTGATGGTAAGTGAAAACAACATCCACAAACACCCGCTACATCAAAGGATTAGCAGGCGCGTTGCCGGCCTTTCAAAAAGGAATATGCTCTTCTTTTGAAGGTCCCTAGGTCGTATTTGTTCGGAAATACCGTAGGTGGTAGCTGGTTCCAAAGAGGGGTCGTGCGTGGCAGAAAATGGCGCAAAAATCGAGCTGTCGTAGACTTCCAGACATCGAGGTGATGTGGATGAAATTTTGAATTTTGACGCGATGTCCGGTGGTGGAATTCTGCTGTAGGTATTAGTCCGAACAATTCCTCAGAACACTCCCCGTGGTAAATACGGTAGAAGATGCACAGTGACCCGACATCTCTACGCAGCGCCAAAGAATCGAGCCGATCGGAGAGAATCTTGTCGCCAACGATTCGAGCCGCTCGGCGTTGAACACGGTCAAATGGAAGGAGCTGGTACTAGGGCGCCCCAGCCCATAGGTGAGAGCAGTATTCCATGTGGGGCCGGATCTGTGCCTTATATAATTGTAGGCGGTGGCAGGGCATGAAATACTGCTTCGCCCTACTGAGCACACCAAGTTTTTTCGAGGCTAGTTTAGCCTTTCCTTCCAGATGACCACGAAATTGCACATTGCTCGATATGTCGACGCCTAGTATCCCAATACTGGCTGAGGCTGTTAGGGGAGTGCCTTCAAATTCGAGAGGAACGACGAAGGGTGATTTTTTTGCGGTAAACGCGCAAACTTGTGTCTTAATGGGGTTGAACTGGACCAGATTATGTCGTCCCCATTGCGAGACTTTGGCTAAAAGAGACTCGATTTCAGACACAAGTTTGTTCCGACACTCATCGACTTGTTCCCGAGAAATATTAGGACGGCCTGTGTATAAGGCGTCCCCGGTGCTGTCGTCCGCATAACAATGAATGCCACTAGTTTGTAACATGTCATTGATATGCAGGAGGAACAAAGTAGGTGATAGTACACAGCCTTGGGGAACGCCAGCATTGACAGACTTGAGGTCCGAGCATGCACCGTCAACAACGACCTTGATGTTCCTGTCTGTCAAAAAACTGGTGATCCATTTACATAGTTTCTCGGGAAGCCCATAGGATGGTAGCTTTGTTAGAAGTGCCCTATGCCACACCCGATCGAAGGCCTTCGCTATGTCCAAACTAACCGCCAGCGCTTCTCCCTTGCTCTCAACCGCCTCCGCCCATCGGTGAGTTAAGAATATTAGAAGATCACCAGCCGAGCGACTCCGTTGAAAGCCATATTGGCGATCGCTAATCAGCTGGTGCTCCTCTAAATACCGTCTAAATAATGTCTCCAATAGAGACGTTAGTCCACCGACCTGTTCTTATTCTAACGTATGATACAAATGTTTTTTTTTTAACTATTATATATTGTTTATTCTAGATGTAAAAAATTATTTATGATTTTTTCTTACAATAATAAGAATATTTTATTATTATTATATATATATTTCTTTTTTTTCCTTAATTTTTTTTTTCTTTTTTGTTAGAGGTATTTTATTTATTGATGTCTTCCATTATCTAACGAACAACACATTTTCCTAGTAATAATATACGTATATCTAACTTGATCTTACATTATTACATGCGTAAACGTTTTCTTAAAAATATATTTTTTAATATTATATCACCACCTACTGCACCCAAGCAAAGCAACCTATTCGCATTTTACTTTGACATCGCGAGAACACTCAAAGATGGCGATGTCTCTATTATGAATCGCCATCTTGAAATTGTCTCGAGGATGTCTTTTTCTGTAGCCTCCGCCGCCCTCGTGACGAAAAGACAGATCGCGTCATCCCTGTCGTCGGTGTAGTAGACACAGGCCTTGGTGTGTCTAGTCACCGCAACTATCGCGTGCGAAACGTTGTCATGTATTCGCAGCCTCCCATTCCTCGTCTGGATGACGATGACACTATTACTCGTCTGGCCCTGCGCCTCCTGGATAGTATGGATGCATACTCAGTATATATACCAAAATATTTTAATTATTTTTTAATTTTTGTCTATCTGTTTGTTCCGGCTAATCCCTGAAACGGCTAGACAGATTTTGACGGGACTTTCACTGGCATATAGCTGATGTAGTACCTAAGGAGTAACTTAGGCTACTTTTATTTTGGAAATTTATTTATTTTATAACTGCGAACTGAAACAATAATATTTTGTTAAATTCCACGCGGACGAAGTCGCGGCACAGCTAGTGTTTAATTATAGTAACTACTTCAAAATTCGAAATTATTTTATAATCTTTAACTACCGGCATGCGGTCTCACAAACCGCTGTGATTTTCGAAACTAGTACCTACAGTCCTACATGTTACAATGTTCACTGGGTCTCCCCACCAACATACCGCTAACACCAACGTTGTAAGTTGTAAGTGGTAGTAATAAATAATTTTGAAGTAGTGTGTAGTTAAGTTTATGACTAGACTAATTTAGGTTCAAAGTCGAACAGCGGTCTCTGTGACCGCACGGAGACTACGAAACTTTTTAAAGATTAATGATAACCTGATATTTTGCTTTAAACGTTAGAATACCTAAAAAAATTTCACATCCCATTTCATACAAAAAATAAGGGCAGAGGATTTTACTCAAACAATGTGGGTTTACTATACCAAAATGTAGGTAAGTGTTAAAAAGTTTATGGTGGTTCATACTTCATAATCATAAATATATAATTACTGTGGATTAACATTTTTTTTTTGTATTTATTTGTTCTAATATAATAACAATAAGAATGCTCTCTATTGTATACCATTAAAAAAACAACAAAATAATAAAAAAATGTAAGATGTACAAAGGCGGTCTTATCTCTGAAAGAGCGATCTCTTCCAGACAACCTTTAGGTCATCATCATCATCATCATTTCAGCCGTTCACAGTCCACTGCTGGACATAGGCCTCCACAAGACTGCGCCAAAAATGGCGTGAACTCATGTGTATTGCCCATAGTCACCACGCTGGGCAGGCGAGTTGGTGACCGAAGGGCTGGCTTTGTCGCACCAAAGACGCTGCTGCCCGTTTTTGGCCTGTGTATTTCAAAAGCAGTAGTTGGATGGTTATCCCACCATCGGTCGGCCTTTTTAATTTCCAAGGTGGTAGTGGAACTGTCGCCTCTTACGACACCCACGGGAAGAGATGGGGTGGCTATATTCTTTACTGCCGTAGCTACCGACCTTTTGGTATGGGCAAAGAGCAACACGGAGGGGAGTAGCCATGTACAGGTGTTCCCCTCTGTCAAGGTATAAGGCCAAATGGCCATATGCATACAATAAAACTAGTTGCAGCCGCACTGATCACTAGACCAAATCTAGTTGCGCGATTGAATCAACGTCCTTCAAAAAATGCCAAATTGTTCTGTTTTTGCTGTAAAAAAAAATCGGCCATGTCAAATTTACTAAAACATGGCGTTGACCTTGACCTTTCATACGTAAGTATTTTTTAATCACATTATTACTTGTATACTTCTTTTAAGCCTTTTTTAAACATAAAAATTACAAATATTATCGGTCGTGTTGACTCGATTTGTTTACCAACACAGGCCGCTCGCCCACATACAATATGCGGATCGGTCGAGCGACTGATGTTACCGGTTTGTTTGTAGATGGTTATCGATAAAAACGGCAAAGGCAAAAGAGGAGACAGACATTTTTGAGATTTTGATTTATGTAAAATATTATATTGCTAGGTTTTTTTAATAACCATAGTTATATAATAAAATTGCATTAAATTAAATATAATACACGTATTATGAGTATTAATACATTTTACTAGAATTACTTAATGTGAACTTCGACCATAATGTTTTATATAAAAATTTGGCAGGTTTTCTAAAAATCCAAAATTAAGGGATACATGGAAAAAAATTGTAATAACAGATTAATCTGGACGCCCACAAAAAATAGTGTAATTTGTTCAGATCATATCAATACCACTAACTTTCAAGTGTTGGTGAACAATAGAAGGATTAGTCGAAGACACCAAACCAACACTAACGCCACACTGTTTTTGTCCCGTAAGTTTTTTTTTGTCTCATGTACAAGGTAATCAAGATATGGTTACCTTAGTCATAGTAGTGAAATGAAGCTTAGATTTATCAACTTTGAAAATTAACAATGTCCATCCTTTCAGAGTCATCAACAAATCATTCAATCTATCATCTTATGATGCCATTAGTGATACGCTCCCTATTCCTGATTCGTTGACATCACCGTGTACATCATCAACTCTTCAAAATGTATGTTAACTTTAAATCGTTTATTGTAGACTGGCATTGTTGGCACAACAACGTTGCACCAAACGTATTGTGACATAATTATAATAGACATATGCTGTCACGACACTTTTTAACCGACTTCCAAAAAGGGAGGAGGTTCTCAATTCGATTGTATTTTTTTATGTATGCTATTTCAGAACTTTTGACTGGCTGGACCGATTTTGATGATTTTTAATTTAATAGAAATTATCACGTGGTCGCGTTCAAATTTCACCGAGATCTGATAACAACTTTTTGAGAAACCTTTGATAACGCATATATATTACGTATATTACTTGTCGATATAATTGAAGTCAGTTTTTTTTTTCGTTTGCGAGCAAATACAATTATTGTAGATAATGATGTGTTGTACAAAGTCTTACTACATTATATATTTCTATTATCATTAGTTTTTGCAGCGCACGCAATGTAAGGAATTTTTTAGGTTATTTTTTTATCCCTTGGGTTACATTATTGGAGCTTTAGTAAGGATCCCTAATATTTTTGAAAATATAGTATAACCTATATCGCTCAAGGATAGTGTAGCTTCTCAACGGTGAAATAATTTTTTGAATCGGTCCAGTAGCTTCAGAGCCTATTCAATGCTAACAAACAAACAATCAAATCTTTACTCTTTATAATCGTTTATTTTACATGAAGATGTTTGATTTGTAGTATATAATAAATTAAGTCTATTTTTATAATAACATCTTACCTTTGTATCACTTTAAAAACCTTATTTCCCTAACCGAATACTTGAATTTATCGATAATGCATATCGACAGTTGTTACAACCATGGCTGTAAGCAACTTGTCCGTGTAGTTGCGGCGTGTCATTATTGGTCATTATACTGTAATGACACAGAATGTATCTATGGGTGTGTGAAAAATGTAAGTGTGATTTTAATTTAATATGTGTGAGTTTCGTAGTGAGAGACGATTATTTTTGTGTGGGAATTAGATAAAGTGTGCATGTGTGTAATTTTCCCCCCCGCAAAAAATGGCAGACAGTTTTGTATCGGTAACAAACGCAATGGTTACTCCCCTCCGTTTTGCTCTATGGGTATGGGACTGAAACTGCAACAAATATTTGGTGTGTGAATTAGAATATTTTGCAATAAAATACATATAGATTATATATAATAATAGACGTATTATTATTATATATAATCATTATCATGATAATACTTTAGTGACAAATGGTGTAGTTTAAGATATTTTTTGCATAGAGATTGGGCTTGTCTATTAGGAAAAGGGATAGAGTTCCAGAGTTGGATAGCTTTAACAGAGAAGAAATTAGAGTAATAAGAAGAAGTATGAGACGGAGATTTAAAGATATACCTATATAGATTTTTTTTATCAGCAAAAACGTTAATATTAATGTTATATGAAAAATATTATTTATTCTACAAACAAAATATTTCAGCGGCCTCTGTGACCGCACACTAAATAAATATTAAAGGTTGATGCGGATTTGAATCGAAATTGTAAGAGGCGACTAAGGGATATCACAGTTCCACTTACCTCCTTGGAACTTATAAGGCCAACCGATGGCGGGCTAACCTTCCAACTGCTGGCTTTTAAATACACAGACCGAAGACGGGCAGCAGCGTCTTCGGTGCAATAAAGCCAGCCCTGCGGTCACCAACCCGCAAGCCCATCGTGGTGACTATGGGCAAAACACACAAGTTCGCACCATAATGTCTGGCGTAGAGAATGCAATCCAGCACCTAAAAGACAATCTTGCAAATCCGCAAAATTGAGACTATCAATCCCGCGGATTCACAAGATTTGCAGGATTGTACAATATTTTAGAATTATTAGTACACAAAATTATTTTCTAAGTTAGTAAATAAAGCAATAGAATTTACTTAGAAGAAACAAATAGTAAAATTATATTTTGATCAGAAATAATGACAAAAATCTAAATTAGGTTAGTCTCGTTCTCGACTCACTTTTCTACTAGGTAGGTATGTATTTTGATTTGGGGATCACCCTATTATCATACATTCGTGCCAAAGGCTGGATTCAGACCCTCGGAAAATTATATTACAAGGAAGTTAAATTAAATTATATTATTTGTCGAAAATTATACTACGTTTCGTTTTTCGTTGATTTCGTGATAAAAAAACGTAAAAAACTTGCAGTAATCAAAAATGGATTGATTTGAACAGTTCATCGTTTCACTCACACTCATACATAAAATACATGCATCCTACTTGGTCACAACGACCTATGTAGTAAAACAGAAATTTGTATCCTTCGTCATGACTTTAGCCTATCACAGTCCACTGCTGGACATAGGCTTCCACAAGTTCCACAAGTACGGTATACAAATTACTTGACAAAACATTACATAGGGAATTCCCGGAACTTCTTGACGACTGATTCGTTATTGCCTGATAAATAATTTCTTTATATTGAATGTTAAACAATAAAAACAAAATGGTTCGACCAATTAAATAAAGACAATCGACCCGAAGGTACAATTATGGTATTTTCGCGTAATATAATTGCTTTACGATACTAGATAATACAAGAAATTAAATAATGGTACAAATAGTATAATTATACTACGAAATGAAACACTGTTCGTGCCGTACATATTGCTATACGAACTCATGCCGGAAAAAATAAAATCTTGCAAATCTTGCGGATCCCGCAGGTGTGATCCCGCTAATTATATGCGAAATCCCGTATTTGCGGGATTGCGGATCCGTGGGAATGCATTCCCTAGTCTGGCGCAAACTTGGGTATGTCCAGTATCCTATGTCCAGCATTACCAGTATATTGTCCAGTATTACCGGCATTTACACCGGTGGAGATCTCCGCCGGTCATCGGACGAAGACGGAACTGAAGACCATCATCGCCGGGAATTAGTCAGGCCAGTGTCCTTCCATTTTACTTTCTAAGGTACGTTGTCGCGGCGTGGGCCAGCTAAGGAAATAAAGGCTGAAAATCAGGTGCCTAACGCGCCTGATTCCGAACCTACCCCCTGTTTTCTGACCGCGTGCTATTAAAATTCATAACTTTAAAAACTAGTCTATTATTCTATTTCAACAACCCCAAAACCCACAAAGCGCGGCAGTGGCACCCTTAACGTGTAATTTCTAAGGCCTGCTCACGTTGTGATAGCGTATTTTTTCGTATTTTGTGTAAATCTAATCTACCTACACTTGCTGCATTGTGAACGTGAGGTGACCTATCGCCGAGCGAACTGGTACGTACTTATTTATTTGCTTAGTTATTGTTTAATTGTCACTATATTTCCTATAATTGTATATTTGTTTCGTATGTTATAATTTGCTACAATATTTTGTTATTTCGAATCGGCCGTGCTATACGTCAAAATTTTTAAGTAGTTATTTAACATATCGCTTTAAAACTATAAAATTACTACAAAACTCTAATAATTGTTGTAATACGTGTTAGTTCGCGGAGCTATGGTAATAACTATTAAATTCAATTTATTTTTACAAAAATTTTTCAACTACCTACAATTAGTTTCATTTCCGAATTCATAAATTTTCTATCGTTGTTTTTACATTTTATTTGTCACTAAGCGTAATTCTGTGTAGGTAATAGGTAGCATACTTTGTAAAGAACACCATTTAACTATACTTACATGTAAACAGCTGATCTATTATTCGACAATCTTAACTATTTGCGATTTGTATAACTTCTATAACTTTTAAAATTTTAACTATTTAAGATTTCTGTAACCTAAGTTATCTTATTGTTTTGTATAACTTAATAGTAATCGTTTTGATCGCTAGATGTCATGGAAACATACCCCATTAAATTCTTTTTGCTAAACAAAAATGAATTAAACTATGAAGTATTAATCAGAGGCGAGGAACCTGCTTCAACCGTACTAGGGTTGCGTAGACAGATAAATAAATTGACTCCTATTATTCCCACTACTGACATTTGTGAGTCGGGTATTGACCCCGAGGTCGATATCACAGGTGCACTTTCATCCTTGTCGGAATTGTTATCTCGTGTTAAAAATTTAGAGGAAAGGTTTGATTCAAATCTTTTTGAACGAACTAGGGCCTTGTGTCACCATTTGTTTCATCGTATTAAGCGCATAGATTGTTCGGATCCTAAATATTCTGACAAAATTAAGTCTTTAACAAAAACTTTTTCAACTCTGCTTAATAAAGTTAATATGTTAGGTAAATCTAGTAACCCTACTACAAGCTCAGAGCCTTCAGCTAGCTTACAATCTACTACAGAGCCTACAAACGTATCAGTATATTGTGACCACACGCAACTAAGCGGACTACAAAAAATTAAATTCAATGGCAAGTCATGTGTGCATGAGTTTGTGCAGAGAGTGAGTGAGTATAGCTCTGTAAGAAACATACCCTCTACTAAATTATTAACCTTTGCTACTGAATTCTTTACGGGTGATGCTTTGCATTGGTATCGCAGTATTAGTTCTTCTGTAAATTCTTGGGACGAGCTGGTCACCTTGCTTAAGGAGGATTTCAGTCACTTTGATCATGACTACAGATTAATGTCTGAAATCCGGAATAGGACACAGGGTTATTCTGAAAATATTACTATTTATTTGGCAAAGATGTCAGAGTTATTCTCTAGACTAACTAGGACTATCTCCGAACAGGAAAAATTAGATATCTTATTACATAATATTAGACCTTGCTACTCTGGTGTATTGGCTTCTAATTCTTCATCCATTACTACTATTGATAATCTAAGAACACTATGTAGAAACCTTGAGAAAATTAAATGTTTAACTTCACAATTTAAAGAACCTCCTCGAGTCTCATCTGATACATTAGCTCCTGACCTAGCATATTCGAAATCTAGTGACTATAATTCTAATAAAACTAATTATTATCCTCAAAAATATAATAACTATTCTAAAAATTATAACTTCAACAAATTTAATTATAAAAATCATAATAATAATTCCGGTTTCAATATTAAACATAAGGAGAGACCTACGGTATCTGCCATTTCCACTTCTGCCCCTAGGGGAAAACAAACTTATTGTCCTCGTTGTCGTACTGCTGAACATTCCTTGTCTCAGTGTAAAGCTGATAGATTTCCCATTTGTTTTAAATGCGGTACGTTGAATGTTACATACCCTAGCTGCACTAAATGTCATTCTAAGCAGAACCAAAAAAACTAATTACTGGGGATTGCTGCGATGAAACTGCTGTAACTAATAATAAAATATCTAACAACTTTGATGAGGCTGACTGGAAAAATTGGCTTAGTACAGTCAAGACTTACTTCTCTAGCTATTTCATTACATCAATCTTCGACAAACCTCCTAATGATGATACTAGGCCTTATGCTGCTATTCAGGTCTGTGACCATAATCTGTGTGGTTTACTGGATTCTGGTTCTTCAGTCACTATTGTTGGTAATAATTCTCATTCTCACTTACTTTCTTTTGGTTTGACACTTCATACTGACGACACAAAGCATTTTACTACGGCTGGTGGCCAATGTTATTACCATAGCCCCACGTTGGGCGCCACTGCCGCGCTTTGTAGTTTTAGAAGTTGTAGAAATAGAATAATAAACTAATTTTTAAACGGTTTTATTTAGCTCACCCCGTTTGTTTTATTTTTTATTCTTGGGTCAAATTTAGTAATTCAAATTTCACCCTCTTCCTGTCAACCGATTAATCTGAAATTTTGTATACACTTTGGATTTTGGTGACAATACAATTATGTTTATTCATTATCATTATAAATTCAAGATGGCCGCCGCTACAAAATGGCGGATAATTTATGTTTTATTAATCCCATCAATATGGTTATCAAATGAAAGGGCTCAACAAGCAGAATACAATATACTATAAAAAATTGAAATCCAAGATGGCGGCCGCTACAAAATGGCGGATAACGTAGGTTTTATCAATCCCATAAATATGGGTATTAAATGAAAGGGCTCAACAAGCAGAATACAATATACTATAAAAAATTGAAATACAAGATGGCGGCCGCTACAAAATGGCGGATAACGTAGGTTTTATCGATCCCATCAATATGAGTATCAAATGAAAGTGCTCAACCAGTATAATCAATGTATTATATAAAATTAAAATCCAAGATGGCGGCCTCTACAAAATGGCGGATAACTTAGGTTTTATCAATCCCATCAACATGGGTATCAAATGAAAGGTCTCAACAAGTAGAATACAATTTACTATGCAAAATTGAAATCTAAGCTGGCCGCCGCTACCAAATGTCTGATAACAATTTTTTATCAATCCCACCAATATGGGTATCAAATAAAAGGGCTTGACAAGAAGAATACAGTGCACTATACAACCTCAATATTTAAGATGGGCCTTGCAATAATGAAGCACTAAATGAATTAAACAGAATGCGAAATAAAAACTAAAAACTAGAAAATAAAAATAGGTAAAAAAACTTTTTAAGTTAAACGGTTTTATGTTAAAAATACATTGCAATGTTTAAGGTAAATGTACTAAAAACCAAAAAATAATAAAATAGATACAGTCGTGGGAATTATAAACATATGCATAGACTAGACTAAAATAAAACCGTGGGGCACGTCAATTGTCTACAAATTATCGACTTAATGTGCGATAGAAGAATCGTTTAATTCGTCGTTAAAATAGGCAGTTGGCCCGCAGACGGTGAGGAAATTACTTACTATTTTCTTGCTCATGGAAATTCCAATAGTTATACACTCCATGTAAATAAAAGAGATGTTTCAACTAGTTTATCGTTGAACATTCACACTGCTGGCTGGCGAGGAATCGTTTCACTGCTCGTAGTTTGTCTTTAATCGACAAAACATATGATAAAAGTACTACTCGCTCACCACTATGAAACCCTAAAACTCGCTTATAATCGAGCTTGCTAGCTTGTTTCCACATTCTAGCCCTACTTATCACACGTCCATCGTTGTCGGTTGAACAACTGCCTAATTATAGTGTAATATTACAAAACAAACATTTTAATCAACGATTGTAGACAATTGACGTGCCCCACGGTTTTATTTTAGTCTAGTCTATGCATATGTTTATAATTCCACGACTGTATCTATTTTATTATTTTTTGGTTTTTAGTACATTTACCATAAACATTGCAATGTATGTTTAACATAAAACCGTTTAACTTAAAAAGTTTTTTTACCTATTTTTTTAAGCTATAAAATTTTAGTAGCACGCGGTCAGAAAACGGGGTAGGTTCGGAATCAGGCGCGTTAGGCACCTGATTTTCAGCCTTTATTTCCTTAGCTGGCCCACGCCGCGACAACGTACCTTAGAAAGTAAAATGGAAGGACACTGGCCTGACTAATTCCCGGCGATGATGGTCTTCAGTTCCGTCTTCGTCCGATGACCGGCGGAGATCTCCACCGGTGTAAATGCCGGTAATCAGTCAGCCCGTTATTAATCGAGGGCAGTGACTCGATTTGTAGCAAAGTATAATTAAAGATATAAATCTAAAAATAAATCCTGGAACGAAGAAAGTTCCGAGTCAGGAAAAGAACAATTCAGAAACCAGTGTCACAATTAGCAAAATAATAAATAATTACAATTTTCTCGTTAAGTTAAGAACACCAGCAATATGTAATTATAATAGATATCATGAGAACTTACCCCAGCGGGATTTAAGCCGAGTTAGGGTCGAGGTTAGGTCTCGAGGTTCGGCGGCAACGAAGTGCAAAGAAAAAGAAGCAAAGACACGCGAGCAAGGCGCTCCTTCCCGCGCTCGGGAATATTGACAAGCAAAAGTCTATGTGTTAAGCATAGTCTGTATTTTTATAAATTATTTAAGTTTAAATTTAGATATTAAATTATTTTATAATTTAAGGAGTAGACAGGAATATTAAATTTAGAATTTCTAATTACAATTAAATTGATTTTATTAAAGAAAGATCAATAATTACCAAAAAACATCAGCGGCATCTATCAAGTCTGTTAGAGAAAAAAACGCCGATATGAAACACAAATAGTCACGAAGTGTTGAAAAATGCCGATAGATGGCGCTACAAGTAGAAGCATGATAAAAATAAAGTGAAAAAACTTAACCTTTACTACAAGATCTTATTTATTAGAGTAACGTTCCAGCACAACGTTACAATCTTTAAATCTAATTCAGTCCAAATTACAGATGCTACAGATGCAATAGAAAACTTGAAGTTAATGTGTCCTAATGGCGATATCCCGAAAGATGTTACAAAACAAAAACTTTGGGATATACCAATAGTTCACAATACTCATATAAGTTTGACGCAAAATCTTACAAGTAACAAAAACCGTCTCAGGCTTTTAGCTGTGTCAAATAAAGAGTCAGGTCACTGGTTACACGCAATGCCGTCAAAAAATCTTGGGACACTTTTAGACAATGAAAGTTTTAGAATTGCTCTCGGTCTCCCTGTGCTTTGAACACAGATGTCCGTGCGGAAAAGAGGTCGATTCTTTCGGACTACACGGCCTTTCCTGTAATAAGAGTTCAAGTACGTTTTCCCGCCACGGTTCCCTAAACGATACCATAAACAGAGCTCTTGCCACCATCGACGTTCCTGCTCTTATCGAGCCTACTGGAATTAGTCGCAATGATGGCAAGAGACCTGATGGATTGACGTTGGTTCCCTGGGAAAGGGGACGGGCGCTTTTGTGGGACGCAACCTGTGTTGACACACTTGCTCTATCTCATGTCAGGGAAACAGCCTTAAAAGCCGGAGTTGCAGCTGAAACCACGAAACAGCACAAATATTCGTCACTAATTCCAAATTACTTCTTTGTGCCGTTTACAGTCAAAACACTTGGATCTTGGAGTAGCAGTGCTAAAAAAAAATTAAATGAGATAACTCCTCGCCTTATTGCCTCCACTGGTGACAAGAGGGCTGGTGCATTTTTTGCCCAGAGAATCGGCATAGGGATTCAACGGGGAAATGCTGCCAGCATTCTTGGCACAATTCCACGCGAACATGATTTATACCAAAACTATCTGTAAATATTTAGTTCTTAAGTTGTGAATTGTAAATATGTATAATGTTTTATATATAAATTATATTTTTTATCAAAGTATTATGTAATAATATCGGTAAACTAAAAGCTTTTCCTTTGTAATCACTATTACTATCAACTTTCGACAGAACATAGAACTGTCAAAAATGTTGATGGACATTGGACATGTTATTTTACTGTCATGCAGTGTGAAACATAAATAAAGCGTATTAGTTTTCTATAAATCATGACTTAATACTCAAGTCTAAACTGTTAAAATGAAATAGTATATTTAAAAACGAAACTGCCACTTATATATTTCTTTTTAATTAATGACATTATGGATGGTTTAATTCACGCGGCATTGGAAGCAGAGGCAAGTGGTACAATAATTTTATGAATTGTTTTTCTGTTAAAGTGATAATTTGCTTTTAACATTTTATTTAACTATATTTTCTTTGTTTTTAATTTTAGATAATACTTAATCAGGCTAAACATGTGAATACAAACCTAACACAATTTGACAGTGGTGCCTCAGATCATAAAATGACTTGGACCCATGAAAAGATGCATCTAGCAGAATCTGTTGATGAATCTAGAATGAAGTTTCAAAGAAATTCAGTCAGCTCAGCGGCGAAAAGTATCGAGAAGTTTGATTTATTTAAAAAACTTCATGAACTATATAATGAGCTCAGCAGAGATGAATCTTCACAAGCTAACTATGTGAGTGATTTTTTAAATAGTTGTATTTGTTTATCTAAGACCATTTTTTAAACATTTATATTTTTCATTTTGAATAAATATATGTACGTAATGGAGAACTGCTCAGTCTGTAAGTTTTATTATATAAAACATTTGATTATTTTTACTTTATGAAATAATATTGTATTTTCCTTTTTTTAAATATTAAGTACTATAATTTACTTTACATTGATGTTCATAATATTCTGCTTAATATTAAGAAATTAATGGCATTGTGAGGTTTAATAGGTAAAAGCTAAAAATGATAAGTTATTCTATCATTAAATTATTCTAATTTTTTTTTCCAAAAATTAAAAAGTAACTAAACATACTAATTAACTTTAAAATATTTAGCCAATTTATAAAATAGGGTCACGATAAGAGTTAAAAATGAATTGTTTAAATTATTTTATGTGAAATTTGTTTAAATATAATAAATTTTGTAAAATTCAGCAAGTCATAATTTCTTTTAAATTAATTTTTTTTTTATATGACGATACTTTTTTTATAATTTCAGCAAGGGCTAAAAACTACTTCTTACCTATTAGAAAAGTTACTAGCGACATATAACTTAAACACATTAATAATAAATCTGTACCCGGGCAATAAAGGATACTCTCTTTCATTGAAAGTTAATGGGAACACACAGGTCATTCAGCCGCCAGATGTTAATGTAAGTATATAGATATAGAATATATCTACAATAAATTGAAATATAAAAAGTCATCACCTGTACTTAATAAACGTCATTAGAGAATATAACCAAGGGTTAGATATTATTCTTGTGATTAATCCCTCATAAAATAATATTAGTATACATAAACATAGTTTATGAATTGTTCCTCTGATAAAATTAGTATAAAAATGATTTTTGAAAATTATATTACACTTTATAAAGATAAAAATTTGTTTAAATAATTCACTATAAAACTTCTTAGCATATTTTATTAATCCTCTTACTATTATTAAGCTACATTATTCAGAACTAACAAAAAGTAAAAACATCACACTATCACTGATAATGGATGTTCCATTATTATAAAACAGGAGGAATTGAATTTTCAAATTTTTATATTTATTTTAGGCATCATCAAGTCATGAAGAAACTCTGATAGAAACTCCAAGGTGGCCATATGAAGAGGAAGAGCTATTAAGTTATATAGATAATGAGGAATTACCTGTTGTGCTGCTAGATCTTCTGGAGACCGAACATTCTTGTTTGTTCTATTCTGGTTGCATTATAGCTCAAATAAGAGACTATCGGCAGGCTTACCCAAGTTTTGTATGTGATACACATCATGTACTGTTGAGGCCAACTAATCAGGTAATTTTATGATTGAGGCCAACTAATGAGGTAATTTTATGATATTTTGTACAAAAAATAAAGAACATTGTCATAGTTATTTAAAATAGTTATGTAATTTACTATGTAAATAAATATTTCCGCTTTCTAATGTGGTAGCAGCTTGCCCTAAAAAATGTATATACTGTTGTATATACCTAGCCTTTACTCATGATGTCTTATGTGTAGGGTTTGTTATTAGGTATCTTTATATTTCTCTATTTGCATGTAAAAAGTAATTGATTTGAATAAAAAAAAAACTTGATAGAGCTGTATTAACTTGTCTGTCTGTTTCACTTTATTATCCTAATATATATAAATTACGCATCTTGTTATTTGTCCGCTATGGACTCCTAAACTACTTAACCGATTTTAATCAAATTTGCACACCATATGCAGTTTGATCCAACTTGTAAGATAGGCTATATTTTATTTTGATATATGCCATTTATATTTAATAAAAAAAAATAATATGGCGGTACGAAGCTCGCCAGGTCAGCTTAGTACTTTTATCACACCTCATGGTAAGCGATTACCATAGCTTCTAGAATCTAGACGCTTGCAACATCAGAAGTATCGCAAGCACGTTGTCAATCCTACCTCTTATTTTCCCGCCAAGCGCTCTGGTCACCTTATTCACCAACAGGAACACAACACTGCTTCAAAGCAGTATTATTTAGAGGTTCTAGATTTTATATAGGATATTTCTTGCTTTTTTTTACTTCAGTTTGTTCATGACCATGTCAGGCGTGTTCACTAGTCATATATTGTTAAACTTTTTTTTTAGAAATCATAAGTATTTATTATCAACAAGTCTTACAACAAGTATTAAAAAAAATTAGTTAAATTCTTGTTTTTGTTATGATTTTCAAGGAGAATGATGAATGATGAGATGAATTTCAATATATGAACCAAAACTATCATAAAATTGATCAAGGTTATTTTCGTTCGCGTGAAATATTTATCATATCAAATATCTGTAAAAATAAAATATTTCAGTATGGGTGGATGGAATATCTAAATTTGTTATTTATTTGTACCTATTTTTTTTTACTATACTTTAATCGACGTATGTGAACAACTTTTTTACCGATTTATAAAAAAGGAGGAGGTTCTCAATTCAATTGTATTTTTACCCGACTGCCAAGGAAGGGTTATGTTTTTCGCGCGTATCTTGTATGTATGTATGTTTGTATGTAATATTCTTTACTACCTCATATTTCCAGAACCACTGAACGGATTTACATAATTGAGGTATCGTTAGGTTCGTCTTAGCTGCCCAAGTGTTCTTAGATAGGTGACATTAAAAAAAAAATCAAACATGGCGGCTGCGCGAAGCCATTGTAGTTAATGAAAAAAAATTTTTTTTCTCGAATACTACAATATGGGTATCAAATTGAAGGGCACAATACAAGGAATTTAAAAAGGTATATCATGATTATTTTATATTTTTTTTTTATGTATCGCTTCAGCCTGTAATAACCCACTGCTGGGCATAGGTCTTTTTCCCCATGTAGGAGAAGGATTAATCCACTACGCTCCTCCAATGCGGGCTTGCGGATATATTCTCTACTACGAGTAACTATCGCTATTAAGTGTGCATAATAACAACCGGGACCGAAGGCTTAACATGCTCTTCGAAGTACGGTGGGGAGACTTACAAGGACTTTATAAACACCCAGACAACGGTAAATATCTGTATGCCAATACGAATTTTTGTCATGTGCGGGGATCAAACGTGCAAACGCCATCGCAACAGCCATAAACCAGTGCTGTGACCGTTGCGCCAACGTGTCGCGTTTTTATATAACTCAGAATTTTTGTCTGGGTGGATTTTAGTATTTTTTTGCAATTGAAAGGTAGTGCATGTCGTGTGGTCCCTACAATTACTTCTCGGGTTATATCTAATAATGCGTATTTACTTGACTATTTTTTCGTCGATCTACGTTGAATTATACTAAATAACATTTCATTGAGTATACCGGTTTTGATGATTCGGTTTTAACCGAAAGTTGATACTTGTCTTGTAGACCCATTAAATTTTATCGGGATCTGATGAGTACTTTTTGAGTAATATTTGATACTGCGTATTTACTTTACTATTTTTTGGTCTACTTACGTTGTATTACTTGTTGATTCAATTGAAGTTGGTTTTTTTTTTTCGTTTACGAGTAAACAATAAATTATACTACTTATTATTTTACGATGATTATAGAACCGGCATGAACCATTAAAAAAAAAAAACAAATTAGTGGAAAAATACGTAGAGTATAAATCGTCATTACACGGACATCTATTTTCTGCAATTCTATGTTTATGTGGTGAAAAATTACTGAAAAGTTTGGTGATAGCATAAAATTTAACGTAGTCGCTTCTATTGCTGCGGGCATGTCTGGCGTATTTGAGGCTAAATGTATGGTGTACGATTGAAGTATTGAACATCTGTCTAATTGTTGTGGCAATGAATATGTTAAATTAAGTTAATCACGAAAATAAAATAATATTTAGGTAGCAGAACGATAAAAAACTGTCCTTACAAGTAACAACTAAAATATATATATTATATTTTTTTCAGAGCGTTATAATAGAGGATCAATGACGTACACCGTGTGCATCACTCGGTTACACCGATTTAAATAAGACTTACTGGCAGATAGCTTATGTAAATTAGGGTACTTTATAATAAAAAAGGGAATAAAGCTCTGAACAAATTGAATTGCCAACGGACGAAATGGCTTCTTAGAATTAATTAAGAAGAAAAAAATAATACAAGTATTTTATTTCCAGAGTATAATAACAGACGCGATGTGCATCGGTGGTCGTTGTGGTTGGGTGGGTGAGGAACGGGGGGCGCTAGAAGCAGTGGAGGCTGCTTTAGTTCACGCTGCAGCTCCACCGCTTTGCTTAGAACCCCGTCCCGCTGTAGGCCTACTGGCAGCAAGATTACACGCCGCTCCACGACTCTTCAACACACCACGAATACGACGACAAGCAAAACGATTCTCTCAGGTAACTTAAATGATTCAGTTATTTGCCAAAGAATAAAAGCTTATTTTACCAATATTTGGCAAGAATCAGTGAGATTTAAGCAGTAATCAATGTAAGATACTCGAACCTAGATATTCAAACAAATATTAACATATTTTCATTTATTTTAATTACAAACATGTGTTCCGGTGTTACATGCATTAGATGAAGTGATGGTTTTTAGGCAAGCAAGTGATCAAGCACAATCCTAGTCCACTAGAAAAATTTATATAATTTTTAAGATTTCATATTTCTATTATTTATTCTTTGTTTGCATATGAGAGCCTCTAACTAAAGTGTTACTTATTTGTCATAGGTGGCTGTGAATAGAAAAAGAAAATTGGACCAATTTACGCATTACCATGGATTAGAGTTACTGGAATTAATACATCGTCAAAGAGCGAAAAACAGCAGACAATCTGTTCCACATACACGACTCACTTCAAAGTTTCCTAAGAAACCACCAGAGGTAATAATGTAGCATGAAAATATTCACATTTATCTTTTATTAAAGATTACTTATAATATATTACAAGTAATCTTTAAAAACTATATCTTAACCAAAAACATAGTGGAAAATAGATTTTGAGAAATTTTCTAAAATTAATTGTTTCCTTGTACAAATAAATTAATTTTGGAGTTAAATATTTGTTGATGTTGATTCTCGTATAGCACAAAAAAATACTACAGCATACATACTGCATGAAAAGTTTTGCAGTTATATATTTTAAGAGTTTTATTGTCGCAAGCAAAAGGATGTTTCTAATGCTAAACATGTTCAAACTGACAAAACTTCCGGAGATACATTTCGTTTCAATGATTATATTTCTTTATTTATTTTATTTTACAGGTTTTCAAATCAATAGAACCTCCAAAGATGGAGCCGTTACCGCTTGCTTTACCTTCCGAACCAAGTGGACCTTTACGCTTAGCACGTGCGTATGAAAGGCCTAGACCCACACACGACTGCCATCCACAACTAGTTGAGGAATATATCCTGGAGACTGAAAGAACATCACCTCATGGTCCTGGGTTTTTCCATATAAAGCTTTCGATATTACAGCGGCCGTCCGATCAAGAGTTCCTAGGGGAGTTGTATGTGGATAGAGATCACGTTGAAGGCGAGAGGAATGGTGCGGCATGTAGGTTTACTTTAGGTAAGTGTTTTAAATTTATTTTGGACACCATACATTATTAGCTTACACATTTGACTTTGAAGTACAATGGGTGGACCTATGGCCAATCAGCCACTTCTTCCAGATTACCCAAATGTTTGTTGTCAGTTTCAAAGAGGCTTTTAAATTAACTATAAAAAAGTTAAGTAAGTATAAAAAATATTAATTAAACATAACATTGATTCACATTATTTTGTAATTTAAAAATAACCGAATTGGAATTACTTAAAGGTAAACTTATAAATGGACTATGACATATAGTTTTGTAATATTTTGCTGTAAACATGTTTGATTGTATTATATTGTTACTACTTCATTCCCTTAATAATTGAAGATTTTTATTTATGTTTAACCGATTTCAAAAAAAGGAGGAGGTTACTCAATTCGACCGTATATATATATATATGTTTTTGATAATTCTTTTTTTGTTGGAAAGGAGATATCCCTAGTTTGGTACCATAATAAGGAAACCAGGCTCTGATGATGGGATCCCAGAGAAATCGAGGAAAACTCGAAAATCCGCATAACTTTTTACTGGGTGTACCGATTTTGATGATTTTTAATTTAATAGAAAGCCGATGTTTATCATGTGGTCACATTTGAATTTCGAGATCTGATTACAAATTTTGAAGTAATCTTTGATAATGCGTATTTACTTGACAATTTTTTCGTCTACAGTCTACGTTGTATTACTTGTCGATATAATTGAAGTCGGTTTTTCTTCGTTTGCTTGCAAACACAATTATTTTTTTATTTATCAAAACTTTACTGCACACAAAAAGGAAGATACAATTAAGAAACATTAGATACAAAACAAATAAGTATGAAAAGGCGGCCTTATAGCTTATAGCGATCTCTTCCAGGCAACCTTTAATGAAAGTAGTTTAGTAAAATTTGCCGGGAAGATTGCGCAAACAAAATGCAAGATGCAACACATCCTGAAATCAGCTTAAAATACTAAACATAGTTATATAATATAATATTCATACATCAAATGATACATACAAATTCATATACATACATACACAAAAACGTACATAAATACATACAAAATATATACATACAAACATACACATAGAAACAATATACCAATAGAACGATTTTTAAAATTCTTTATAGTTTCTGCTTACGGATATTAGTGGGTAGGGAATTCCAAAAATTAGTCACTTTAGAGGTGAAGGAGTTACCTACTTACGCATTTGAGCGACAAAGGGGCAAATTTTCTTAGCTTAGACAACAGTAATTCTTTCCATAAATTTTTGATAAAATACTGTATCATACGTAAAGGTAAAACCTTACATGTTTTTGAGCAGTACAATATTCTTATAAACAACAGGGTCACGACTGCAAGCAAATAAGTACATACAGCAATTCACGGAGATATTCACAGAGGAAGGGAGGAAATCGGTTAGGATAAAACACATTGTTCCTGGACAGTTACCGAGAGTCTCATTCACGGGAGGCATGAGAGAAATGGTAATTATTCGATTAATAATACGGAAAATTAAACGAGAGGACATTTTAAAAAATATATTTTTATTAGCAGGGACAACAGTTATTACTACAACAAAGATCTGCACAAGCAAATAGTTCCACGATACAAACGCACGCAACCTCAGTGCCAGTAGTGTAAGTTTCATTTTTAATATCATTGAGGAAACATTGATATTGAATAAATAGAATATATTATGCATTATAATTTACAGAACATCTGCCATCGCGGCAACTCCCAATGCTCACACGAATGCAAGGCAGCTACCCATACTGGTTAGTATAGAATATAAAACATACATCGGTACGCAATATATTAAAAGTCCCTTGAGAATGTGTGTCTAATGGAGTTTTATTGTAATTTTACACTGCATAGTTATTATTGAGCAAATTTAAGATCACACTGCATTTTAATATCTTTTAATTACAACTGTTGAATGGTGATTTTTAGAAAAAAATAAAAATTATATTTTATTACTGTTTAAGACTGCTTTTCTGTTATTGGAACGAAGTTTCTTACGGCAGGCTTTACATTTGGCTGGGCGACCGAACTGAAACAAATGTGATACTAAAACCGTAAGAAAAATATATAACGTAAACCGTAACATAACAGTACAGACGTAATATCATTCACACGACTGTATAATATGACGTTTGTAAAACTAAAATATTAAAAGTAAACTTTTTTTAAATTATTTATTTAATTTTTTACTGTCGACAAAAATAAATAAAGACATGTTTTTTTATTTCAATTAATAGTTTAAATTATTATTATTATTATTTTGATTTATTTTATTTTACGGTATTTGTTATTTTCTATAGTACTAAATTTCCTAAATAGGTACTTATATGTACTTAATTAAAAACCAATTAACAAAATTAAAAAAATCTCAAGCACTAGAAAATATAGGTATATAAAATTCAACTTATTTTTCAAATTGTGTTGCTTTTATACTATCCGAAGGAACTTCGTTCCTACCTGGTGTCCCATGACACCACATAATTTTATTTTTTTCCTTCAATTTTATTTCTTTAAAGAAAAAACACTATAAATTTTATACTTAATTTAATCATTACGTTCCAATAGCAAGCTCAACTACAGCAAGTGGGTAACGTCGGTGGTGTGACCGCAGTTGGTACAGTTGTTGGAACAGTGGGTGCAGTAGGGTCAGTGGGGACAGTAGGCCCGGTGGCTACGGTGGGGACAGTGGGGGCAGCGGGGGCTGTTGGTACAGTGGGGCCAGTAGGGAACGTAGTCAACGTGGGGGCTAATGTTGCTGTTGAGACGGCTTTGAAGCAACAACCGTCTCCTACCACACCACGATTGTCACCACAGGTAAAATTCATCCAACTTTAACATGTTATACGATTTAATTTTAATGACAAAGCGAAATAATGCACTAAATTACAAGGTATAGATAGTATTAAATACTTTAATCTGATTTGATAAAACTTAATAGTTTAAAAGGTGTTAGAAGTTCTCTAACATTTTGGATTAGTAGTCAATATCATATCATATACAAGTACAAGTAATATAGGAAAAAATTAGGATATTTTTTATTTTTTAATATCAGTAATTGTAAAATTAATTTAACTAAAGATACTTGGATATTTTAAAATAAGACTGTATAATATGGTTTTTGTCTTGTGCGAAAACTTTTTATATGTCATTTCTGACCAATTCTTAAAAAGTTTTAAAGATGAATTACTATAATCATTTTTTTGCTGTCCAGGCTTCAACGAATCAGTTACTAGCGCAACAGCTAACAAATCCACCTCAACCACTCAACCCTCAAAAGATGCAGTCTGCTATCATACACATACAGCATCCACTCATGTCCTCTGCTGGAACCTCACAGGTCTGTAACTTTTAATATATTAATTAATGTGCTTATCATAAAATGATATATGAATTGTTGTGAAATTATTATAAGCTAATTATAATATTATCTTAAGCTATAATAATATTTAAAGAGAAATAAAATATAATAAAGAGAAAAATATAATAATATTTCTCTTTATTGGTAGGCATAAAATATCTTGCTCCAACTTGGGAAGTATCTAAACCTTACAGAAGATCACTTCAGTCTAATACAGTCCTCTGCTGGACATAGGTTTCCACAAGCTCGCGCCAAAAATGGCGTGAACTCATGTGTGTTGCCCATAGTCACCACGCTGATCAGGTGGGTTGGTGACCGCAGGGCTGGCTTTGTCGCACCGAAGACTGCTGCTCGTCTTCGGTGACAGAAGATCACAGCTAAATAATGCTCTAAATAATCTAATGAAGTGTTGTGTTCCTGTCACTATAATTACTTATATATTTGTCTACTTCTTTAGAAGTAGCATATTTTTAAATGTTTTTACAAAAATAATTGATGTAGGTCCAGAGCATACAGTATACAACTACAACGACAGCTCAACAAAAGGCGACAATAACAAAACCAAGATCAACAAATCCGGCCATAAACGCGCTTGTCACTAGTCTTATGAATTCAGCGCAACAGTTTCAACAAGGTAATAATAATTTCAAACACATACATACTTATTACAATTATACTTGTTAAAAGTTACCATTTTTATATGTATATATTAATATTGATAGAGTTATTTATTAGATTAGATTTAGATTAGAGTTATTCATTAGATAATTATTCAGAGATTCATTGAGATATTATAATGATAATAAGTTCGGTCGATTGTCTTATTTATTCTGCCCCGATACCATTTGGTATCGAATAAAATAGGGGGTTCGTGGCAGATATAAAAAGTATATAATTAGAAGTGACAACGTGATAACAAATCCAAATTGCTTCTTGTTAACGCCTTGCAAGTGTATGTCATAATCAATAATCAGTTAAGTATTTCATCTCATAATGTGTATATGATAGTGATTTATTGGTATTGTATTGTAGGGCAGAGTCCGTTGATTTGCTCATTGAGTAGACATGCTGGTTGGGGACATTATACTATGGAAGTAGCTGAAGTAAACTAATCTAGCTGTATCGACATCTGTTAACAACCTTATTCTTTTAACCGCGTACGCTGAAGAACTCAGTCTATCCGTCAGTTGACAGATATGGGGTCCCCACTGCAACTTTGAATCAATGGTGATTCCTAGAAGAACGGTCGAGTTAACTAAGTTCAATTTATCACCATTGAGTTTTGGTTTCATATCGATTTGTTTTACATTTGGAGCAGGAAATTTGATACAATTAGTTTTTTTACTATAGAGAAGTAAGTTATTCACACTAAACCAGTGCATCAGTTCAGAGAGAGCATTGTTTACATCGTCATAGTTGGTTTCTTGTCTACGTAATTTAAATATTAATGAAGTATCATCAGCAAACAATACAATCTCATGCTTCTTCTCTACTAAATACGGTAGGTCGTTTATGTATATTAAGAACGAGAATGGATCAAGAATTGAGCCTTGTGGGATTCCCATCTGTATATGAGACCCAGACGACTTAGTACCATTCACTTCAACCCTCCGAGTTCTATCACTAAGATAAGAACTCAGAATTTTTAGTGCGATATTTTTAATGCCATAGTGATTGAGTTTCCTGATTAATGTGTTGTGATGAACACAGTCAAATGCCTTAGATAAATGAATGTAATAAGAGTAATCCGTCGCGGTGTCTGCAGCGGCGAGCCAGAACGCGGCGAAGGCGGTGGTGAGCACGGCCAGCCCGGCCAGCAGCAACGCCACCATCCTCAACCTGCTGAACAGCGCGCCCGCCGCCATGGCGCCCGCCGGCGACGCGCTCGACACGCACAAGCTGCTCGCGCGCACCGTGTCGCTCGCCGGCGCGCGCCTCGTGGCGCACACCGCGCCCACCTACACGCAGGTACCGCCCTACTCTGCACGCTGCATGCAGGTACCCACTGTACACTGTACACGTAGGTGCCCACTGTACACTGTACACGCAGGTACCCACTGTACACTGTACACGCAGGTACCCATTGTACACTGTACACGCAGGTACCAACTGACACTGTACATACACGCAGGTACCAACTGTACACTGTACACGCAGCTACCATAGTACACTGTACACGTAGGTACACAATTCATAAACTATACACTCAGGTATCTTACTATTAAACTACCGCTACTAGTTATAATTTTACTTAAATCACCAATGATGAAGCGATTTCCATTCAATTGTTTAAGTGATGAAATCAATCGATAACGTTTTAGATAGTGCTTGTCTTATGACAGGCGCTATCGACAGTCACAAAGTCACAATTCGAAGAATCGTTTGCATTAAAAGTGTGACGTGGCCGCAGGTGATGAGCGGCTACCCGCGCGATAGCGAGTCGACGAACGTGTCGAGCAGCGAGAGCGCGCTGCTGGAGCGGCTCATGGGGCCCGAGCCCGCGCCGCCGCAGCCGCAGCCGCAGCCGCAGCCACAGCCACAGCCGCAGCCGCAGCCGCAGCCCGTGTGCCATCTACAGGTATCTACAGCTGCCTCTGCTGGGCAAGGCCTCTAAACAATAGCACAGCTAGATTATCGTGCTTTAAATATGGAGCAGCCCGACTGGGGTAGTACCTCGACCTTACATTAGATTACATTATAGCTAAATAATACAGCTTTTAAGCAGTAAGGTGACCAGAGCTCCTTGGGGAATAGGGGGTAGGGACGGCCGTGTGTTTGCGATGCTTCTGGTGCAGCAGATGTCTATAAACTACGTTAATCGCTTAACATCAGGTGAGCCATACGCTCGTTTGGCGACCCAGTTTTTATAAATGTCTGAATTCTGTTCCTAGTAGGTAAACTTTGAAATACATAGTTTTTACAGAACCGTCATATGTAAATAGTAAGTAGTCCATAAATCAGTTTCTATTTTTTTCATTGGAAGCACGGTGTTAGAAGTTTTAACTTTGATGTTTGTAAGTAAAGTTGCATAATGTTGATATCGACTTGGTAACTAACTATTCTTATTTAGCATTATATAGATTTCTTTAGTTTCTATATGTGGTAGCTTGTTATTAGCTTTTTTTATTCATATTCTGTATTAATTATAGTTATAATAAGCTGTAAGCTATCCTAATAAAATAAAATAAATAAAATAAAATAAATAAAATAAAATAAAATAATTTTTATTAACACGCGATTTTTCAGGGTTTAAGTCTTACATCATTACAAGGCCTGCAGAGTATTCAGGGTCTCCAGAACGTACAAGTACAAATACCGGGTTTGTCGGCGCCGATATCGTTATCTCTCAACGTGTCGGGTGCGCCTAGTGGACTACTGGTCTCGGTTCCTCCGACGACATCCGTAGTACTGACAAACCAACCTTCAGTACTGTCTTTGCCCATTGGTAAGTTATTATTTTTCATACTATTCGGATTTTTTAATTTATGCTATCAATTTTTAATGTTATAAATTTTTTATATGGTGATGATTCGTTAAAATAAAGTTTTAAATTATATAGGAAGTAAAAAAATGTGTGTGACAACGCGTTGGCGAAACGGTTATAGCACTGGTTTGTGGCAGTTGCGCAAACTTCTGTACGGGTAAACCAGATGTGTGCCATGCACGGGGAACGAATCCGCGAATGCCAGCGCTACAGCCATAAAATACAGCCAAAGTGCCAGTCGTCAAAAATAAACATGAGCCACGGTTACTATAATGAAACAAATTTTTCGGATTTTATCTCGGTTTATTAGGTTTTTTACATGCCGAAGTCCTCCCGTGACGGGCATGTAAAAATACCCAATAAGCCGCGATAAAATCCGAAAAAGTCGTTTCATCATAATTAGCGAAATCCGCGTAAACATTAGACAAAAATATATGAGCAACGTTTGTCCCTCAGCGCAACTGATGTCGAGCGGCGTGAAAGGCGGCGTGCGCGGCGGCACCGTGCAGGTGGTGCGCGCGCCGCGGCCCGCGCGCCCGCCGCGCCCGCCGCGCGCCGCGCTGCAGCCCGCCGGTCGGTGTGCCGCTGACCGCTGACGCTGACCGCTGACCGCTGACCGCTGACCGCTGACCGCTGACCGCTGACCGCTGACCGCTGACCGCTGACCGCTGACCGTTGACCGCTGACCGCTGACCGCTGACCGCTGACCGTTAACCGCTGACCGCTGACAACTGACTAGTGACTACTGTTCGCCCCCTACTCGACATTCGATCATAATTCATTTCAATTAGAACTTTGACCATTGTTAAGGTTCTGTTTGTCAAAGACTTCTAGAACAATAAACAAAAGTTGCTGTGTGGTTACGGCAGTAAGAATATAGCCACCCCCTCTCTTCCCATGGGTGTCGTAAGAGGCTACTAAGGAATGACGCAGTTCCACTACCACCTTGGAAGTTAAAAATCCGACCGATGGCGGGATAACCGTCCAACAGCTGGCTTTGAAATACACAGGCTGAAGACAGGCAGCAGCGTCTTCTTTGCGATAAATCCAGCCCTGCGGTCAAAAACTCGCCTGCCCAGCGTGGTGACTATGGGCAAAACACTAAGAGGTCTATCTCCAGCAGTGGACTGCGATAGGCTGAAATGATGATGATGATAATGAATGATGAATATAGGAAACGAGGACACTAATGAATTATTACATTAATATATACACACATATATTGATATTCAAATAATTGTATTTCTCGCAAACGAAAAAAAAACCGACTTTAAAATTACATCGGACAAGTAAAGGGCCGTCCATAAATTACGTCACACATTAAAGGGCCCCGAAAGGGGTATCGAAGGGGGGAAACAGTTAAAATATTTGTGACATCACATTTCAAAATATATTTAAATTTTAGTAATAAAACATGATATTTGAACAAGATTGCAAGATCTGTGAAGTCATAAACTGTGATAAAGACGGAAGAGAGGTAAAAAAAATCGTTAAATTCGTGTGACGTTTTTAATAGTCTTATAAGGTGTAGTTCAAAAATACTCGTCAGATCTTAAATTTAAATGGAATTACACGACAACACTGCTTTCGAATTAAGCTTTCGAATAAAACGAATCATCAAAATCGGTGCATCGAGTAAAAAGTTATGCTCTAATATACATTTAAAGAACAATCAAATTGAAAATTTTCTTCGTTTTTTGAAGTCGTGTGAAAATGTTCGTTTTGTTCACGAAATGTTAAATTTCAAGCGTTTGTGTTTGTTATTTAGCGGTTTGTAAATAAGCGAAATTTCGCGAAAATTACATTATATGTTTTACCATTTATCCGTCTGGCTGTTTGATATAAAATGGTTCATTTAGAAAATGTATGTCTTGTTACAGGCACCACACAGTTTATAACACAAACGCAAGCGCAGACCCTAAATGCGCATCAAGTGCGCCGGAAATCGAATACTGATAGTTCATAGTAAAAACTGAAATTCTATCTCACTGCCGATTTAGTAAAATTAAGTGTAAATATTTGTGTATTAGAAGAAATTTATATATTAAGTTAAGTGACAAAGTGAAACTGAGCTGCGTGCAATATGCGATTCTAGCAGAACTTTTCTTGTATAGTTTAGAAAGAATTAGACTTTCGAACATTCGATAACTATAGGACTCAAATACGTAACGTTACCACGAGTTTCCCACTGAGACTGAGAAAAATGTAGTAGAAATGCACGCTTAAAAAATTACATCTTTTAAATATAAATGAAATGTTTATCGCAAAGAATTTTTAATGTGTTATCGTGTAATTCATCATTTGTTTGTCGCCATATATGTTATAATTATGTATGTATATATGTATATATATATGAGTCACAAATTATTTATAAACGAAATCGATGTTTTATTTTTATTAAAATGCGTGGAACTAGATCATGACATGAACGTGACTAAATTGTAAGCGTCGTTTACCTGTAATTTAGAAGGTTAGAGAGAGAGTCGATTATTGAAATGAAAAGAATTTATATCTCGTTAGAAATGTTTGTAACGACTGTAAATTAATAGTTATTTTAATATCGAAAAGTACAATTGCCGCTGCGTTTGTAAATACTGATATTTTAACATAAATGAAATTATACGCCTTCGTATTTGAATATAATAATGTTGTACTTAATGTGATGACATAATTAGTGGCCGATTGTAATATATTTAAATGTGCTAATCAGTATTATAGTAACTGCGCGCAATTGATATAAAGGTAGGGACAGTTTAACATTTTTACTCACACGTCTAATTATTTCAATAATAGTTCAATTGATGTCTTAAATTATTTACAGTAAAGTAATATTATTTATTGATTTATTTTGTCCGTGTAGTGTTTTAATAAATTGTGTCTACCTTTATATAAGTAAAATTATGTACAATGTAATTAGTTTGTAAATATGTAATATACTCAATTTCATCACAGGATGGCAAGTATGAAAGAGTGAGAGACGCTTTGGATGTTAAGTTTTGCGATGTGTTCAATTAGTACCTATTAATGCTACAATTGTACATAGTTAAATAAAATGTAACTTTATGAAGGGATTGACACTTGTTTTAAGATATGATATTGTCGTTTGCAATGTAATGGATTTTTATTATTGTGATTTTAAACGAACATCGAAGATTTTGTAGGTAAAACAGATTTGTTTAAACCGGTCTGCTCCGTCTAAGGGTTATTTTTATTCAATATTGACGCGATTAAGATAAACTGAATGTGTATTTTTTCTACTATTCATTTCTTTTTTATAGTTAGAACTTTTTATATTAAACTAAATAATATACACCATTCATAACGATGATATATTTTATCTTTTATAACGTACGTCACATAATAATTTGGTCTTCGTTTTAAAATTGTTTAAGTTTTCGTACAGTACACGGCCGTAAATAATGCACATCGACCTTTAGAAAAAGACAATCGGCTAATTTCAACCTCGTAGAGCGTTGTCTCTGACGCATATTACCTATGAGACGTATCGGACTGTCAGAATTTCGTATGACAGATCTAATAGTGTAAGATCCCAGCTCCAGACATTTCTCATTTTTTTAAGGACAAAATATATAAAATAAAGTAATATTAGTGTATACATAGCTGTGTGGCTACGGTAGTAAAGGATATAGCCACCCCCTCTCTTCCCGTGGGTGTCGTAAGAGGGGACTAGGGATAACACAGTTCCACCACCACCTTGGAACTTAAAAAGCCGACCGATGGCGGGATAACCATCCAACTGTTGGCTTAGAAATGGTGCGACAAAGCCAGCCCTGCGGTCACCAACCCGCCTGCCCAATGTGGTGACTATGGGCAACACACATGAGTTCACGCCATTTTTGGTGTGAACTTGTGGAGGCCTATGTCCAGCAGTGGACTGCGATAAGCTGAACTGACTGACTGACTTCATACTACGATGTATATTGCATATATTTTCTCAATTAGAAATAAGGAAGGTCTGTTTGGGATCTTTGACTGATACGAAGTCGAAATTAGCCACTCTTTACAAAGGTCGGATACTGTACCGCGTGAAATTAGTTTGATCGTTGGACCTAGACTCTCTTAGTATGTTTTGTTGTGCTTTAATCTTGACTATGAATTAAATTGAATAACGCATGAATACTTGAAATCAGTTTTACGTTATTATATTACAAAATTGTCAATTAAAAATATTTTTTTATTATACTTATGACATTTGAAAACTATGTTGTGGAAATTTTATGCAAAAAATTATGCATTCGAAATAATTCGCACGATCTAACATTTTTTTTCGTTGTTTGTATGAGATACTAAAATTAATTATCAGTGGCTAAATTTTTGGAGGGCAGAAATGTTCACAGGTGTCATTTAGTCGCACGTAGTCATGAGGTCGACATGAACTATAATAAAACTGTTTATGAAGACAGCTTATATGAAATTAAGATACTTTTGGTATACAGTCCTATAATGCAAGAAATATTTTCTATATAAGATCTTTTAGAGAAAATTCCCGTTGTATATGTATCTTGTGATATATAATAGTAAATCATTCACTTATAGTTTATTTGCGTTAAGAAAAAGTGATTCATCAGTGCTACTTCGTGGTAAAGGGTAGTCATGTTGGGGTTAAAATTAAACCATTAATATTAAAGCTAAATTCTTATTACACAGTATTTTCAAAACATTAATATCAAGTAAATAATTCTTTTAAAATTTTATCAAAATCTTTAGAATTTTCATTAACATTTATAACAAAAGAATAATAATAATAAATAACTCTTAAATATCATTTCTGCAATATATTACGTAGTATTGTTTATGTAATATATATAGTATACTAGCTGACCCGGCGAATTTCGTATCGCCTAACACAAACTTTATCGTATGGTATTAAAGTTCAAATTGACTTTTAAGTATTATCACAAATCTTTTGTATGGGAGTAAAGAAAAGTGTTGTTTTTAGACTTTTTCAGGAAATTTTAATTTTTTTTTTTGAATTTTTCTCTCCGTAAGAACCATCCTCGTAATTCAAGGAATATTTTAAAAAAAGAATTAGCGAAATCGGTCCAACCGTTCTCGAGTTTTGCGCTTAGCAACACATTCAGCGACTCATTTTTATATTATAAATGTATGAAGTAAGGTATATGTAAGGTATATATATAAATGTATATGTGGATGTATATATTATATGTAGTATATTAACTTATTTTTGTATCATATAGGTTGTAAACTCCACGCCAATTCTTTATCACCTATTTGTACACTTCCCTACCGCTTTTCATTTTATACGCCCTGTCGTATAACCCTAAGGTTGTCTGGAAGAAATCGTTCTTAGCGATAAGACCGCCTTTGTATCTTTCTTCGTATGTATTACTTTTTTGTAACGTTTCTTTATAGGGTATAATAAAGAGTATTTATTATTATTATTATTATTATTAATTCTGTTCTGCGGGTTCCATAACATCACTAAGGTCTCGTGTTTTTTTCTACACTGACCATGTGGTCATAGTGTTTCTTACATTTGTAGTTCTGCTACGAATTAATATTGATCTAGTTTTTCTTTAGAAGTATCTTTAGGATTGGGTGAGACAAGTATTCCTTTTTTAAAATTAACAAAAAACATACCGTCTAAAAGGCTTCCTCCAAAAAAATTTTAAGTAAACTTGATCACTCCTTTTGAGTTTGCTTAGATCTGAATGGTGAAGGGGCGTAAACGATGAGTCACAATTTTTTAGCACAAATACACTATACTACCTATCAATTTACTATAGAAAAATATTATTTTTATTGTTATTTTATTTAACGCGCACAATATCGTATATGTCAATGATTAAAGCAGGAAGGAATAAGATTTTATTGTATAATTATATTTTTACACAATCATTGTATATACCGATATTAACTGTTAACAGTGTTGTATTTGCAGCACTCTATTAATGCGTCTCTATATTAATTTTATTGTAATAAAAAACAATAATTTGTTTGAATGTTGCTGTTAACACATAGCGATGTCTATTAAACGTAGTTAAATAAACGTGCGAATTGTTGATCTCATTTGTTTATGGACATGTAGCTCAATATGTAGGGATTTTATGTATTTATAATACAAAATCTCAGAACTTTATTGAAATGTAAATTTCTATTATAAGATATTATGATAAATTGTATATATATTTTTCAATAAAGATGTTTTATACAAATAATCCAATTTTGTCACTAAACTGTATAAAGTTTCCAGTGTCGACTTAATTACTTCGATTTATGTGTAGTTCGTTGTAAATATAATAGTCGTTATAAGCGATGTTGCGCTTATGACGTTGTATAATAAAATTTATATGAATGCGTTGACTTGGATTTATGTATAAATTGATATTGTAAAAATAACTCGACTACGTTGTTCAGAGATTGACGTTTCGAATAAAAACTTTTACACAAATTTCGTTTTGTTACTTCGATTTGTTTTCGTTTGATGGTTATATTATATTTCTAAACAGAAATAGGAACCTATTGTTTTTTGACTTTCCTATTTCATTTTAAATATAGAAAAATGATTGGGTATAGCTGTTAAGGTATTATGTCTCTCATGTTTAACATTTTTGAAAAATGCTTCAGTTATTCTATCAGTTATTATATCTATCGTATATTCAGTTATTATATATAGTCTATTGATTATAAGTATTTATGTTAAAACATTATATTTTTGATATTATACATAGTTAAAAAAATGGTCTAATACACAATAGTTAAAGGCATTGAAATTAGAAAATAGTGTTGAAATAATAAGACAGTTAATTGTTTTGTTTTATAGGTTTGTGTTCAGTCTCATTTAGGCTACATTAAAACTACAGTTTGATTTGGTTAAAAAAGTATGCTTTTTATTATTCTTTCAAATAGTCTTCATCTAAATTTTATAAGAACATTGGACACAATTGAAGCTTTTTACCGATAAATAAGTATAAATAATTTCATATTCACATAGATCGTCTTATTTTTACATACATTACATTTATTTAATATCAGTCCTCTCAAAAGGTCCATTCTCTCCCTGCAAATTAAAATTTAATATTTACATAGCGATAGGGATTCGCATCTACCGTACATACATACATCAACAATTAACAATGAATAGAGACTATTTACAAAATATATTTCACGCACACACACAAACGTCCCTCATCGTTCACACACATCGATTTACATTCATACGATTTGGCATATGGATGGCGACACGTCACTAGCAGAGGTCGTCCCAGGCGAGCCACCACGGCGCGCGGCAGTCCTCGCGCTTCCGTCTTCGCCGCTCGGCGCGGTCGGAGCGCTTCTTCACAAATCGAACGTTATACGGGTCCTCGGCCAGCTCTGGGTAACGCGCCACGTCGTGAACGTACTCTCCCTCGTAGCCCGCAGCCGATCCGGCCTTTTGAATTTCATCTAATTCCGCAGCTGACCAATCTAAGGAACCGCCTAAACCGGCACGTAGAGCTTCGCGTTCTCTGTGCCAAGCCTTACGTATAGCGGACGCCCGGGCGTGATGCAGTAGACGTTGTTTTTCTCTTTCGGCACTCGTACCATAACGTAGGTTTACTATGCTCGTCTGCCCGTGAATCTTTACATCGGCGTAGGACCGGCCACCTTCCGCTACTTCGTGGAAGGTGACATTTAGTTTTCCTTGCATACGTTTCAATTGTTGTTTATCGTCAGCCGCTCGCCAGGTATCCTCCTTTACAAAGTAGAATACATCTTGCTGGTCCCCGTGAATAACGAAAGAGAACGGTAACAGATGAGATCGATTGAAAACAGAGGTGTATACGTCTCTATAGATAGCATTAGCTGAAGGTACTGTGGTAACAACCGCTCGTCCTCGTGAATTCCGAGATATCAGAATACCTCGTCCGAAAGGTGGTTCGGAGTCGGAACCGATTCTTTTAGGGGCAAGATTGAGAGCATCAGATTTTAATGCGGACATAGCTGGTATTGAGAGACTTCTAAAATCGGCTATTCTCTTGTTTGACATATGGGATAAGAAGCCTGACTCGATTGTGACGCTCGGCAATAGAGACATAGCCGCTGGTACTCCTGGCCCACTGTCAACAGGCGCAGTGCCCCATACTGGGCGGCCGCGAGGTATACTTGGTAATATTGATCCTCCAGGTAGTTCATCCGGATATAGTTGTGGTGCTAGGCTCTTGGTATCATAGCCTAGTAAGGCTAGCCAAGATAAGTGATCTGAAAAATGAGGTCATTATTAGTATAAGTTTTCACCTTTCTTTACGCAAGGCGTGCGTTTATCAAAAAAAGGTCGAAAACTAAATGAATTTCTTAATATAAATAGTAAGTACCTGCTGGTTTCTTGTTCTGTGGTCGCACGTTTATGGGATCATTTCCATTAAACCTGTACAAGTGTAATTGCGTTGGATTGTGTATTCTTTCTATAAGATTTTCCCAAAGCGGGGACATCCATTGTCCTATAAGAGGATCGTACACTTTTCCGTTCGCCATATGTACGAGTGACGTTACTTGATCTAGTAATCCACCACAAAAATCTACTGGTAAGTATAAGTATGGATTGGAATCATAAACAATGTGACCGTAAGGAGATCTCATTATTTCTCGAATGCCTTCTCCATATTGATTGAATACCATCACTGGAGTTCCACACTGATCAGTGGCGATGTAATATTTATGACGAGCAACCTAAAAGTATAATAAATATTTAGTATTTTTTTTCGTTTTAAGCTACACATTATAATTTATATTAAGATTATCTATATTATTACCTGAGTATAAATAAGATGGCCTCTATCATCGTAAACAAGTGTCATGAATCTATTTTCACGTGGTGAATAAATATGGCTGACTTCATGTGGTTTTCCCTTATTTGTATAGAAGAATTGGGTTACATTTCCGAAATTATCTTTTCTGGTTGACAATCTATAAGGTAATATATAAGGTTAGATTCGTAAATATTTGTACGTATAAAAAAGCAAAAATTATTATTATTATTATTGAATGTATTATAATATTACCTGTCAAGGTGATCATAATAGTAACGAACATCAAATCTTCCTCGTTTCGTTGCTCTTATAAGTAAACCTTTAGCATTATACTGAAATCGTTCTTCCCTCGCATTTTGAGAAACAAGCCCTCGACTATCATAACGATATTGACCTTCTCCAAACTTGATGATACGGTCCATGTCATTGTACTCCATTGGAATTGTATTTCCTCTATAGGTTAATGATAACATATTTCCATTATCATCATACCTAAAACCCCAGGGTTCCTGCGCTTCTACTCCAGTTAATTGACCATCACAATCCCACGTGTAATTTTTAACATTGGTGTAGGTATTGACTCCTACGTTTCTGGTATGCGTTCGCGTTTGAATTATTCTACCATGTTTGTCATATGCGAATTCCATTCTAAATGCTTCCATTCTGTGTATATTAACAGATATTTCCTTTTCAAGGAACTGATCATTCAAGGTTCTAGAAAACATGGCAATACCGTCGTATACGGAAGTTTCATTCCATTTTTGTTTAGAAACTGTAAACTGACCTAAAACTTCAGCTGCGCCAGTTTTACTGTTATAGATAATGTGATGTGGTATTAGGGTTTGACCACCAATGCGACCCTGGACAGATGTTGTTCTATAATTATTGTCATATTCGTATATTATTTTAGCGTTACTTAATCCAGTTTTAGCTCCGTAATCAAGTCTTTCCTCTACAAGTAAACCGCCAGCATAAGTAGATTCCCAGCGATAATCGACATCCCGATCTACATGTAATATTTCTGATGGTAGTCCACTGTTCTCTGAATAATGAATTTGAGTTTGGCCATCACCATGCACAACTTCTGACACTTTATTCGTTGTGAAATAACGATATATGATGCGGGCGCCATCGCCTGGGAAAACTGTTTGTAAAAGTTCTCCTGTGTGAGAATAATGTTGCAAATATTTCTTTAAAGATCCAGGTGGCGTGTAGGTGACTCTTAAAAAGCCAATAGAAGGCTGAACACTAAACGAATGATTTGTTCCGGATGGTAGAATAACATGAGTAAGACCACCACTATTATCATATGAATATTTGAAATGCCTTTGACTTGCTAACGTTATTTTGGAAACAAGGTTGCCTTCGTTATAATAAATGAACTTTGTACCATCTTGTGGGCTTGTTATTTCTGACAGCATACCGTGTGGATCGTAACTGTACGTTTCTTCACTGACACCCCATTTCCAGCCATTAATTCTATAAAATCTGTCATAGGAAATGTTAAGAGGTACTCCAGCACCATGAGGTGTGAAAGAAAGTGGTAATCCAGCAACATCATAAGCTATTGTAAATAGAGGCATTCGATCTGCATTAAAGAATGTTTCCTTGCTCTTAAATTGATCAAACTCGATGATTAAAACTCTTGAATCGTTAACCCAAATTTCGCGATTTAGGGTTTGTTGTGGATTTCTAACATCACCTACTAGTGTGTACAATGAATACATATTATTTATTAATCCATCGCCAAAGGTTGTTGTTTGATGTGACCACATATGTAGCATTTCAGCTTCAATTGGTAAAGCGGCTTCAAGTAATGGATGCTTGGATGCTGCTATGCTTTCGAATTTACCTGACCACGGAGTGTCAATCACTAAGGTATTATTAGTAAAAATTCGCCCCTCCGTTATTTGCTTTCCGTTGTTGATTGTTATTTGTTTAAAAGATTGTCCGTGCAGGACGTACTCGCATTTCTTTGACACACCTACTGGAATATTACTTGTTGGATTTGATACTGTAACTGCAAGTCCATAGTTTTTAGCAAGTCCCGAAGTTATGTGAACTTGTTCCCCTGAAGGCATTATAATTCTAGTCACACGCCCAAGTTCATCATAATTGTAAATAGCTGTGTCACCAGCCTGAAAAACGAAATAAAGTATGTTTTTATTTATTTATAGTGAATATCTAATTAGAGACCAAGTATAAGTTTTTTTTATAAATAAATAAATAAATATCTTATAACTATTACTACATTATTAACTGTAATATTAATACACACCCCTGATCTGCTGTTTAGTAAACCTGTGTTAGCGTCATAATCCAATTCAATTTCTGACGTTCCCTTTTCTGTAATTTTTGTTAAATATCCAATTCCAGATATTTTTAGTTCGAGTTTATGATCTTGTGTATTTTCAATTGAACTAACAATGTTGCTATAATCCCGTAATAGTTGAATTTTATTACCCGATGCATCTGTTACTGTTGATAACTTTCCAAAACTAGTATTCTTTGAGTACAAAAACGAATATCTAGTTTTTCCAGAAGTTAAATCTTTTGTTGTTATGTGTTGACCATAACGATTGAATACATAAATTTCAGATGTAGGAGGATAAGGTATTCTGAATTCACCGTTTTCATCGTGTGAAGGTAAATAATGTTTTAGTGCCAAAATGTGAAGTGAACCTGTGTAACAACATATTAATAAATTTAATATAAAAACTTTTAAATTTTACGTATTTTTTAAACTGTATAATAAAATACCTTGGTCTACCACATTTAATACACCATCTGGTGTCACAGCTAAAGCAGATATTGTTTGGAATTTGGCATTCGATGACAGCAGAGTCTCTGTGTTAGTTGGAGGCTCATCCCCGACTGCAACACTTAGTCGACAAGGACATCCTGCACCTTCTTCGCGAAGATTTACTGGTATAACAGTAGCCGAAATAGACGTATTGCATTCGCAACTAAGTTCTTTAAAGTTTTCTTGCACTTTTCCTGCAAAGTGCATTATTTTTCCTGATGGATCTATTGTTTTGATAGTATTTGTTTTTTTAGCATCGGATTCCGCAACATATAGAATACCACTTGGTGCAAATGCTAATGCCTGAATTGTGCCTAAACTAGAATCTTCCCTGAACTCTGTATTTGTTCTGTTTGTGGGTTTGACAATTGGTTTACCATCACTTCCAAGTCGACAATGTGATGGTTGACCAGCCACCACCTTTATTTTCATATCAACTGTTAATTTTAAGATAATTCTGTCGTCTATAAAGTACAACGATCCATCTAGAGGAGATAAAGCCACACCAGTGGGCCATTGTAACTGAGCTTCATAAGGTGGTATGGCACCTCGGCAAGGTACGGGGGACCAATGATTGTGATGTCCGTGATGTCCCACAAGCGTGTGGATTATTCCGCTTGGGTCAACAGCACGTATGTTTGTTCCATCTGCGATATACATTGTTCTGTCCGCTGCTATAGCAAGACCTAAAAAAGTAAAAATGAAGGTTATAAAATTTGTTTGTAGCATATTGATAATTCAGTTCAAATATACTTTATTGGGTCAATATAAATCAAATAGAAAATCAGGATAATCTTTTAAGTTGACTTTATAAGGTTATATAGATTACCTTTCGGATGGGCCAATTTAGCGTTTATAGCAGGTCCTTCATCACCGCAGTTGGAATCGTCTCCTGGCACACAACGGTCACCATTTCCGACTATAGGCTCAGAATTCATTGCAGGGTCTCGTACTTTGTCTAGAACTACGACTCTTCTAACTTGATGTCTTTCAGAATCTGATATGTAAAGATACCCATCTGCTGGCGATATGCAGATGTAGTATTGATATGCAACTTGTGTTGTTCTGAAAATGAAATTTAATTTTTAAAGGTAATTAGAATTGGAAAATAAATGTCAGTTTAAAAATTCTGAATTTATATTGTATGCGATAAACTTAAGTTAATAAATTTTATTTTTTAGTACTTACTCTAATTGAAGCACAGTCGTAACGACTCCTTCCGGAGTAATCCGTCGTACAAGATTAAAGTCCCCGACATATAGTGATCCATCAGGTCCCGAAGTGAGTGCAGTTGGTGTTAAAAGTCGCGAATCAGCCGCTTTGCCATTACAATGATCAGGACAATTTAAGGACCTTTGAAGCCCTGTACCCATTACCACCTAAAATTAAAATTATAATAACAGTTATTATACATACATATTGCATACATACTATAAAAATTCTACGTTAATTCAGTTAAAATTCTTGTTTAATACCTGAACAGTTCGGGGATATTGCTTTAAATGTAACAGAGCACCGTCTCCTTTTTGTAAAATTCCTTCATGGAAGTTATAATGATGATGTATATCTAGGCCCCAACCACCGATATCAGAAATATCAACGTCAAAACCAGTTAAAGTTGCAGTTTGCGTTTCCCATACAATTGCCGAACACGTAGTATATTCATAGCCAATTGAAATTTTAGCCTGTGCTTGTCCGTATACCTAAAATAATTCATGTTTATTGTTTTATTTAATTTTATTTAGTTTTTTGTCACATTTTAAATTAATCATATTTCTTTTTAGATCTAAGAGTAAAAATTGCAGTTATATACCTTTTGTTTATAGACATTTCTCTTATTCCAAGCAAAAACATGTGTCAAGTCTGGATCGGCTTCGTAAGTGTGGGTATGTAAAGAGCCCTCGATCTCGACGCGTACATGCACCCGAGTAAGAGAGGCCGGCACCACTCTTCGGGTCAATTGGATGTGTACACATGATAAGTATCCAGCTGCTTGTGATGAACGATAAGTTAGTTTCACCGATGAACCAGGTATCCCAATAGACTCGCTTACAATCTGTTGAAAAAATAATGAATGAAATTCGTAATATGTGTCCCAGCTTACTTAAAAATTTAATAAAATGAGATTTAAAAAAACCTTAATTACTATTAAATGGTAAAAATGCTTATTTACCTGTGCCTCAGGATATATGACAGTTGATGTTGTGGGGGATGAAATGGCTGGTGCAGCTAGTGCTGGCATCGCTACTACTTCAGGTCTGAGACGTTCGTGATCGTGCGCACTACATGGCGGAATTTCCGACTCCCACCATTGAGGCATGGGTGACCAATCCAATCGAGGTGGTGCTCTAAAGGATAAAGAAGAAAATTATTTTTTATAATAATTTTTGCTAATATTTTATTGAATAGGAATGTCGGCTTTGAATAAGATTACTATGTAATATATTATGTTAATTTTGTTTTATGTACATCAATAAAGCTTGCTTTTAAGATAACACAAAATATTTTTTAACAACTTTAAACCAAATCAAAGTAAATATATGTATTTAATAGACATATATTGCCTTTTTAAACTTGTGTTAATACTTTGTTGACTGACCTCGGTGTAGGTACTTTGATGCTGTCATCGCTTAACTCCATCTGTACAGGTGGTAATACTACAATTTGGTTCCATGGTACAAACACCGTCTTTCGAAGTGGCTTGAATGGTGATCTCTGGAACTGCAATGTAACTGCTCCTCCTCCATTCACCAGCACGTCGAACCTAGCAAGTTACAAAAGTAAAACTAGAAATAATTCTTAAACTACGTTTAAACAATAAAGCAGATAAATGTTTCGTCTTAAATCAGTTTTTTTAATATAAAGTATAATCAAAATAATTATTTTATAATTAAAATTATTAAATAAGTATATTGTTTAACGCATTCTATTAAATATTAAAATCAGTTTAATCTACTCTTTATAACATCAACCGGTGAAACAGGCGTTTATTTTTTATTTTTTTAATTAGGACTAGCCCGTTCAACGGGGTTGGTAACGATACCGATAACGTTACCTCTTACATCGCCAAATAAAGTTTAACGCGCAGGAATCCCCGCCACGCGTCAAGTAATGCGATTGATTAAATAAAAGTAGATCAAATACTAATCATTATAAGTCAGTAAGTATAAGTCGTTTTATAATAAATTTTAAACATAACGGGTGTATATTTAAGGTTAAAGCATGAAAAGAAGCAGGATTCCCGCGCGTCGATCTTTATTTAGTGACGTCAGAGGTAATGTTAACCTCTTTGGCGCAGTTTGCAGTGATCCTGCTTCCTGCTCCGAGGGTTGTGGGTTCGATTCCCGCCTCGAGTCTGTTACCTGTGTGTCTGTATATCAGCCGGTTGTTACCTATAACACAAGCATTAAGTTGCTTATCGTAGGAACAGACGACCGTGTGTGTTAAAAAAGGCATTTGTTGTATAGGCAAATAGTTATTTATCGGACCCATTTCTTAATACGCGTGTCTATTCACAGTTCTGCATAAAATAAAATCAGCGTAAACATCATCAATTTTTTTTTAACGAATTTAATTATATTGCTAATCGGAAAACAATTAAATAATTTTATCTACACTAATGTTGTAACATTCTACTTATGTTTCCAATACTTGACTTATAATTACTACTGTTATAGCGCAGACAACAAAACACTCAATTTAAGCAATTTCACATGATGGTATAATATCCACATCGATATCGTAAAATCTCATTATAACATCGCGCGCATGCGTGTAGCTGCGCTCTCATTGGTTAGATTTTAATGGCGGCAAAATCACTGTGACAATACACGTACGCGTGAATTTAATTTAATAAATTAAAAGTTAAAAATGGATAGCGACGATGATATTTGTACGCCTCCGGATATTCTAGAATTGGCAACAAAATTAACTCACAATCTTTTGCCAGAAAAATCTAGAAAATTATATGAAAAAGAATATAATAACTTATTCCGACTCCGTCTACGAGCTCTACTGCTTGCCCCGCGACCGCTACAGCTGCTGGATCAATATTAACATTAACTTTCAAAATTGTACCATCCAAAATTTGAACAATTATTATAAATAAACTATTGTCAGCTTTTACTCTTGTTGTTTGATTAATTGCATTAGTGAAGATAAAGTAGTGTATGCAACTGCATATAACACGGGTATTAAAACACTCGTTACTATTATGAAACTCGCTGCACTCGTTTCATAAACTCACACTAGTGTTTTAATACCCTTCATTATATGACACTTGCATAAACTACTATTTTAGTCTAATCCCCCCCCCCCTTATAACCTTAGGGAAATGGAAAATAGATGTTGTTCGATTCTCAGACCTACCCGATATGCACACAAAATTTCATGAGAATCGGTCAAGCCGTGTCGGAGGAGTTTAACTACAAACACCGCGACACGAGAATTTTATTTATACCATAATATAGCTGCGCGCACTGTAACGATTTTTTGTCTTTTTTTTTTGTCGTACCAACTCAGAAGCCTTTGTGGTTTCATGCACAACACTTTACTGAAGATCATGACATGATCAAATGCATAGTTTACGATTATATAAAGGACATACAGACAAACATTCATTTATACATATAGATTTTAATAGTGTACGATAAAAAAAAAATCGGCCTGAATCTCAGTTTCCTTAACAAGAAGTAAATTATTCAGATATGTTTAAATTGTAATATGGTATAACTTGTTCTACCGTAGTGCATTGAAGATTTTACCTTAATTTTCTTGAAAAAACTCGATTTTGACGATATAAATCCCTGATTTAAAATCAAACCAATTGGAAACGAACTTTCCGCTTTAGTATTAAGTATAACTAGTTACATATTAATAATCAAATATATTGTGACACATCGAATTTTAGTATGAGAACCAGCTTGCTACGGTTTCGTAAAATACCATCGTACTAAAAAATTAATAATTTGGTGTTTATTTATGTGGTGTTACACAAATTCTACGTTTTGATAAGTTTTTTGATAAGTTGAACCTTGTGATGCAAACTAAATAAATTACGTGTAAAAAACTTAAAAAAAAGCGCTTTATTAATTATTTTATAATTACTATTATATTATTTAAAAGTGCTTAAAAGATTAAAATAAACGTCCACTATCAACATATAACACCATTACATAATCTATGTTATATAAAAGCTTGTCGCGAGATTCGAGTACTCGTATTTATGTAATTTGAAAGTTTTAAAAATTAAAATCGATCAGTTAATCATTTGATCAAGTTATTTAATTTGCTTGTTTATTTACATAGACAAATTAAATTGTGATATAAACTAAACATGTAGGTATACAAAACTTCAGCTCAACTGGTTCAATATATATGCTTCAGAATTGAGTTGCAAGATTCGACCCTACAAATATACATAAAGACGTACATTGCAAGTTATATAAAAGCTTTAAGAAAAATCTGAACTGACTTAATTGGATAACTTGTAAGCGCCTCACTACTGGGCTTAAGCCTGTTAGCTATTGAAGCGAAGGGTTGGAGCTTGAACTTGAATTCGCTTTGCCGTTCTAATCCGTGTGAGCGAATAATTTACATATAACGAGTAATCATGGCTATCAACAGCTATAATAATAACAACGGCTAGGAACGACTAAAATATCCAACTAAATATTTAAATTTATTTTCTTACTATTTAGGTTTAAATAATAACAATGAAAACGCCCTAATATATATATATATATATATATATATATATATATATATATATATATATATATATATATATATATATATATATATATATATAAATATATATATATATATATATAATAAAATGGTAGGAAAGTTAAAACTGTACTTTGAATATTTTTTAAAAGAATACTTGGGGTGTGATCTACAATCGATACCGAAGCCAAAAATAAAGTTTTTAGAATTTTTGTCTGTTTGTCTGTTTTTTTGTTTGTCTGTATGTATGTCCGGGCTAAACTCAAAAAGTACTGCATGGATTTACTTCACATTTGGCACTCATATTATTAAGAAGTCGGGTCAACATATAGGCTACATATTATCACGCTATCACCTACGGAGAACAAGCAGTGAACCTTTATTTCTTCAACGCATTCTGTAAGAACGTGTAATCTAAAGACGCATATTTGAATGTTGTTGTTATTATGTTAATAACCATGCTATAAGCTAGCTTCACACTATAAACAAAGACACTGTAGTATATTTAGTATCAGCATTGCACCCGTGCGAAGCCGGGGAGGGTCGCTAGTTAATAAATAAATATGTATATTAAGTTAGTATATTATACAAACGAATGACTAAAAACAATAAAAATAAATCTCATAAATTAAAATTAATTTTACTACTTATCGTTAGAGCAACCCTCTCGTTGGTAGTGACACGTAAAATTCCATTTAAATTGTCCTAATTAAAATGAAAATATGTATATTCATTTGTCAAATAGAAATTTAAGTACTTTCAATAATTATAAACCTACAGTTAAAATTATAAAAATAATAATCATTAATATCGTTTTTAGCTTCATATTGGATTCTTTTTGCAGTTACTGTTTTTACTGCGTCAGTTAAAAGCTTTGTGCGAACACACTCAGTAACAAAATATCATATAAGTGTGAATGTCAGAGACGATACGATGCTTTATAAAATAAAGGTTACTTCTAAAACTTGATGTAAAACAAATGTTTTCCTTCCGGGCAAAATATAATAAGTACTTCTTCTCTGTTTTTATTTTATTATATTCTACTTGTAGGTTAATACCTATATATATACTATTATATTATTAATTATTATTTAATGCTAATGCATTAAAGTTATTTTTTATTATTTAATTAGAACAAACAATTATTAAACATATGTTATATATTTATAAAATAAACAAGCCCACTTAAGACTAAATTTCGACAAGCTCAAAAACTCTTAATTGTGGACAATTTAAGCTTTTTGCTTGTCGAAATAACATTCCATAATATTTTTATTTTTAGTTTACAATTACACAAAGATCATAATATACACGAATTTACGCGAATTTTTTTTGTCTTATTGGGTAACCTCTGTTTCTAACTGACTTCAAAAAAGGAGGAGGTTACTCAATTCGACTACATATTATATATATATATTAATGTACGTTCGGGCATAAGTTCGTCGTTTATGACCCGATTTTGATAATTCTTTTTTTGTTGGAAAGGAGACACCCTAAGTGTGACACCATGATAAGAAAACCAGGATCTGATGATGAGATCCCAGAGAAATCGAGGGAAACCCTAAAAAATCCGCATAACTGCACTGGGCGTACCGATTTTGATGATTTTTAATTAAATCGAAAGCCGATGTTAATTACCCGGTATAAATGTATAATCTTTATATATTTTTTTTTCAACAATACTATTAAATTATTATTTCTATGTCTAATTCATTGTGAACTTTTTAAGTGGGAGTGGATTTATAAACCCTCCTCGTAAATGGAAATCCTGACCTTTGTGTTGATGTTTTTAAGTGAATAAATTCTCTGTCTTTGGTAGAAATTTTTATTAAATTTGCTTCTAACTTATTAACACTATCCGACACTACAAAATTACAGGCGTATATTTCAAATCAAGTCTATTTCATGTTTAAGAAAATACATTTTTCTTAACCGGGATCTACTCATATAAATAGCATTATAATCGATTTAGCTTTTAGGAGATCCGCGATAAATATATTTGTATATACAAAAGAATTATATCACAAGGGTACCTACATTTCATAGCAGTATCCTATAAAAGTAGTATGGCGTTGAAACATAATAAGTAAAAATTAACTGGGTATTGTAAAAAAAACTGAATAATTACACAGTGAGGTGAAAACAACTGATATATCCAAATATATACATATGTATGTAGAATATTTTTTTAAATAAATAAATAGTACCTAATATAAAAATATATGCCATAAAATCAGTTACATTGTGAAGATATACAAGTCCGTAAGGATTTTGTACCATAAACTATGAATATATTTTTGATTTATTTTTATTAAAAGTGTAAAGTTAAAGATGTATGTAAGTGTATAGTGACTTTTTTATATTAAAGTAAAAAAATGAGAGAAAACGTTATTTATATTTATTACATGACAAATATACATAAAAATAAGTGAAATTCAAAAAGGTTACTCAACTTATTTGTTTCCACTGTTTGTATCGTATTGTAATTGATATTATTATCTAAATCTAGTAATTATAACCGTCAGTATACAGTACGATGTCTTAAGTATTCGTTAAAAGCTTTGTCTTACTTTATTTTCACAAGTTTTTTGGGAATTAGAAATTACCATATTCATGAACTGCCAGTGGCTACTATATTCCCTTGTACAATTGTAATACTTTTAACGAATTGAGGTCATTGTAGCATAATTACTTTAAAAGGACGGTGTACACAATGTATTTATTAAGCCTCATAAAAGCAAAGATAAACAAATATCAATTTTATTCGTGTGTTATTTCGTTAAATATCCCTGTAGTTTGTGTTATGTAATTCGATTAAGTGTAAGGAATTCATAATGACCGTAACGGAAAATTAATGACCTCTACACGGTTGTTTAGATCAAACATTTGTAATGATTGTTAGTTCTTCTTTAAACGATTGACGGCACGCGATTCGAAAAATAATTGTTGATTGGATTGTAGATTCAATAACTTTCCTACATTCATATTTTTGAACTAGCTACATATACCCGCAATTGATCTGGCAAGGAATGCGTGCTGAGTTTGCAGATAAAGAGTATCCAGTGTCCTAGCTCTAAGTTTTAACTTAAGCTATGTCAATTTTATTTGATTTAATACAGATTTTGGAGTAAGACTCTGTCGAGATACTGATGAAAAACCATCAAACAGTCAATTCAATTTCAATATCTGTTAAATAACTTTCCGAAGAAACTTTCAAAGTATTGTACAGAACTTGGCTAGTTTCTGTTTTATAGGATGTACGTATTTAGGATCGATCGATTTCGATGATGACAAATCCGCATAAATAAGCTCCGTTTAGCTAAATTCTCAATATATACAAATTTTAATTCCTTATTTTATATAATTTCTACATATTTTTCATCGCACTACATATTGTACTTGAAGTAGAATTGTTAAATAAAGTGTCAATTTTGTTTTTGTTGGTAAAATTGTCGAACGATATACTTGACGAGTACAAGTAAGTGACGAGTACAAGTATTTACTTTTACTCCATGTTAGTACTATATAGTATATAGTAGTATTTTGTACTCTGTGTGTAAAATATAAGTTAATTTTAAGATATACAAGAATTTAAAAATAAAATTTATATTAACGCCATGCATGTTTCTTGCTATAATTATAACATTTACAATTGTTTAGTGACGTCGTGATAATATTTACGCAAAGTAGGTACTTAATGCCGTATTTGCGTGTAAAGGGAGAAGGTTAACGGGTTCAGTGCAAGCTGCACTTTCATTGTTTTTAATGTATGTAGTATAACGTATAAGTGCTTTGTAGTTTACGACGGCACGTGTTCTACCACCTGGCGACGTCAGACTTGTCTTCTTTTGAACATTTAGGGTTGAATGACTTACGTGCAATTAATTCGCAAAAGGAATAATTTATTTTATTTTTAAATAATTCGAGTTAAATTTAGTCAATTTAAAAAAAAATTGAGATCTACAATATATTTAGGTTGTTATTTATAAGTTGTTAATTATAACAACCTTTACGTTAATTATATTTTTTACTTTTAGCAATAATAAAATCGTTGTTTCTCTGTATTGAATAAATTATAAAATTGACTTAATTTATATTAAACAATTGTTTACATCGTTATTACGTATTTAGAAAAAAAATTGAAACAGTTTCTTGTTAAGGATAAATTACTGAAACCATTATTTAACAACCGAACTTAATAAGTTTAATAAATCTCAAATTTATATAAAATATTATTAACGTAACAAAATTTAATTAATAAAATAAGTTAGTTAACAAAATAAATTTACTTTTACCAAATAATACTCACCATCCACCTTGCCGAGTGAGCGTGAACCCAAATCGCGCCTCACGATCAACGGACACCCTGATACCGATGATGCCGAGCCCTTGCGGCGAGACAACCTGCCCCCGCATCACCGACACTCGGCTGCACATCACACCGCTTATCAGTTCGTGTCGGCAGAGCACAGCGCAGACGGCGATATGATTCACACGTTACATGCTTAATTACCGTTAACCGTGTAAATGTGGCTTAACAATTCGTTTTATTGTTATTTGTTTTATTAATCAAAGTTTATTTTTAATTCTTTCAAAAATGAAACATGATCTTTATGATTAGATATATTTAAGACTTATACGAATTAAATACTATACATGCAATCATTTTATTAAGTTTTAAAAATATTATAAAATCATAGTTAAATTACATTCTCGACTTTAACAAAATAACGCGTTTAAAATAATTAAAATTTACTTTTACTAGAATAAAAGTATCTTTACAGTTTACATCGATCGTTTGAGCAATTAAACGAGTTGAAAGACCGTATATCTAAAGAGTTTCAACACGTAAAAGTAAGATTAATTGGGCATCTAGGTTCATTTCGAGAGATTTCAACGTTACCAATCTTCGTTTTTTTTTTTTTTTAACTTATCGTTAATCGTCGTAAAAGTCGTTAAAAATAAATGTTTCAATTTAAAATATTTTTATTTTTAGATTATAAGAAAGTGAATTTTAAGTTTCCAGCATAAAGATAAATAAAAGCAATTTTTTTGTACATTTATTATATTCAGCCAAAAAATAAATTAGTAGTCGTTAATTTACTATTTAGAAGGGCTTTTAAGAAAAGAATGTACTTAAGTCTTTACTTATAAAATTTCTACTGTATAATAACTATTCATTAGGCATTAGGTTTTGGTGTAGTACGTAATAATTGTATGAACTTTATTTTAAATTGTACATTTTTTTTTTGTTTTGATCATTTTATCAACGTTAGACATATTTTATTTAAAATACTATATAAAGTGATGTTTTAACGGTTTTAATGTGAATCATATCGTCGTTTGCGTCTCCTCAATAATATCGGTTGAGGCTATCGTGCTAATGCGCTTTTTATAACTTGCAATCAAATCTGTGAAAGTGAAGTATGAAAATAAAAATTGAAAAAATAAAATAAGAAGTATTAGCATTGCACATTCTCTTTTCAGGATTAGCTAAATATCTAGTTGAAACTTCCATTTACATCCATGTTAATGATTGTTTTTAAATGTGTCTATAGTTATGTAAACGGAAGTCTGTCTAGATAGGTATGTAGGTAGTATGCATGTAACAGCTGCCACACAAACAATAGTCAATATTTTTGATACAACAGGATTTTTTAACTTAGTTTTTACGTTAAATACCATCTCTTGACAAGAAAATTGGTGCAAATTAGGTTTTAAATTACAAAATTTTTATATTTTTTTCCAAAGTGTTAAAGTAATGAAAATACCAAAAAATAAATATTTTTACTAATTATTCATAATTATATAAAACAGTCATCATTTAACGCCAAATATACTAGCAGCTTTAACATATAGCATTAATAAGCGAGATACACGCGTAGCTCGTACACCGAAAAGGTTTGTAGTTTTATACTGATAGTCTTTTAATATATTCATCCAATTTAGTAGGTTTCTCACAAGATGTTACTAAACATTATAATTTATACTCGTATTTGTTGAAGTAATTATAAATAAATATTTATTTTTATTCCATAGCTGAAATGTAACCATATTAAAAGCACAGCGAATTCTTAATTTCAGTAATGATATTTTTATTGAAAAATGAATGACGAATACAGTAAGATGGTATAGAAAAAAAATATACTTACATTTTAAGGTCTGTCTATAAAACCACCTATTGCATTTCCTTTTTGTATGTTTTTAAAATTAATACTATATAGTAAAATAAATTACTTGAATGAAGAACCTTTCATAGTAATATAGTCTTAAAACAACTAGACTAAGCGGTAATAACCGCTTTAACTAGAATAATAAAAAGAGTGATTTTTCGTAAATAGTTTTCAATGTAAATGTTGTAAATTACACTCTGGAAAAAATAAGTATAACACACATAGACATACACTATAAGATTAATAATTTTGACAGTCGCAAAAGGTCGTTGCACCAATTTTATTGTCCGTTGATCTAAAATGTAATTTTACGACCGGTTAATGGAAGCAATGGTAGTAATGTACAGTGTCGACGAAGTTGCTATCATCTCGGCTGTGGAGTACTCGAAGTATTTTAAAAAATCGTGTTTCGATTAGTATAGGTTTAGGATCTAAACACATAAAGAGCTGGGCATAGGGTGAGGGGTTGGTTAACAGATGATAGACGCAGACAAAGGGTAAGGAACACATAAAAGGGTAAGTTTATTCGAAGCTAATTTTGCGTGTTCGCTGAAATTTGCTCGATTGATGACATATATTTCGCGTTTCGGTTTGTATATATTACAGTCCTAACCCTAACGAAATGTGTTTTAACGTTTTGCGTGAAAGCGTAAATGATTTTCCTAAGATTTTATATTGTATAACAAAAGTATATCATAGTATATGTGAGCTATAATATAAGCACAGTAGACGAGAACAAATATTACAAAAATACTATTGCGGTTGCGACAAATACTGCTTGAAATAAAACGGATTTGTTCGGTCTCATAATTTACAGCAGGGCATCCAAGGACTTTGTCGCAACCACATAGAACATTAAAGACAGACATACAGATGTTACATACACATAGAGAATGAAACGAATACAGACAAAGGATTAAACGAAAAGTGAAAAGCGTTAGTGTCGCCGTTCGCATGCCAGTTAGAAGGCAAGCGGCGGGCGTTGGCATTACATACATATGCAGGAATCGCAACAAAAGGGAATAGGTTAACAGATACTGAACACTGAGGGGCGAGGGCGGGCTGACTGACACTTACCATGGTGTAAAGGAATTCCAGAACTCGCTAGGAGTGGCGGACACACGGCGGCACAGGGACACAGAAAGACAGGACAGATTACTACACAGATACCTACATCCCTCAGTGCAACCCCACCCCGATTTGCAACCGGCGCGGCCGATTGCGCTCGTCTACGCTGGTTACCTTGCGTTTTAACACTTGCTTTAATTTACGTTTCAAATCGTTCCCATATATTGGTACTGGTTAATAAATAAAGCCCGTTTGCATTAGAACAACACCACCACTATTTGTAAATTTGACATTAATAGATTTGACATTGTAATATCGAATAAAAAACCAATCGTAGGTTGCACCAAGATATTTTTTACACTATATTACGAACGATAGCACGAGTAAAAGTACATGCTAGATGGTGAGCGCGCAAAGGTATTAAAGTGTTATATTTATTTAGGCTCAACGAAACAAATGCCAGAACGCAATATAACCCTTCCAGACTTTTTAACACAAATAAAATAGTTAAGCGGCTCGTGTTTTAATGCAAACAAACTTTTAAGGCGCTTTTGCATATAAAGCGAGGTGGGTTGTCTACTTTTTTATTCAGCTTTGCTTTGTCTTATTCTGATATTGTCAGATATCATATTATATTTTTAAATGAACCGTGATGTATGTTATTTAATAGTATTAAGCTATTTTCATTAAATATACTGTATTGTATATAATATTGCAAAATTTCGAAATATTTTTTATTTATTTATTAGGTTCGCTAGACTCAGATCATGAAAGAAACGTAAGAATTTAATCGACCCAAAACTATTTGTTGCACAAAACTTCATAATTGAAGTTATTCTTGAATAGAATCTATCATAATTTGAGCCATAGAAGACTGTTACTTCGATTAGTTTTATGTATTCAACGAAAGACAAACAAAACTGTTCGAATGCTTTGAGCAATCAGGAGATTACATTTTGTATAATTATATTACTTTAATCAGATTAGTAGACGCTTTTAGTTTAATTAGACAAACAGGTAGGGTTAGACACACACAAAGGATAAACATTAGACAATACACAACACATCGGATCTGGTGTGAAAAAAATAAATATTAAAAAAATATTAATAAATAAAAACATTAAGTTATATGAAACATTTTAACCATGCCGGGATTGCAAATAATAAATTAATAAATTTGCTTTTGTTTCAAAGTAAAAATTAGGAAAATCAAAACACTTCCATCACATAAAAATAAACAGTAATGTAGTAAAATTATTTTTATAAAATAAAAATTAACCACACCAAATCCATGGAGAGGTTTAGGAAGATGAATGGGATTTATATTGGTAAAGGTGCTAGTTCCTAAATACATAATGTCATTATAGTTTTTGTTTATTACGGATTTACAAAGTATGGAGATGATAATACGGATCTACTTATATTGTTAAAGTGCAATTTATCAATTTATAACTGTGCAAAACCGATAGGTCAATCCTAAGCCGTCGTCGAGTAAAAGATATCGCTTTTTGTATTACGATTGCATTTAATGAGTTTCGATATCTTTCACGAATGAAGTGATATGGTGTTACCCAGTCATTATACAAAAGTGGATTACTTACCTTTCTGAATATTCATCCATGTGCGCATAACTCTGGACAGAGTTTTCTTCAATTAGGAACTTAACGCGTTGGTAGAAAGATGCGGTGACAGATGGTGGTTGCTTACGAAGCAGTACTTCAACAGGATCGTTGGAAGCCAAACACATTATATGTTCGGCACACTCTGGTCGACTGCAGCATTCAGAGTCCGAGCAGTCCGTCATGCCATCTTCAAAACGGTAGTGTCCAATGTCAAATGACCAATCAATTTAAATTTGGGACAATTTTTTAAAGACCTTGAAGGTATGAAGTAAATATTAACACATAAATTTTACCTTCATCGTTATCCTCATTATCACTGCATGATAATTCAAGTGCAATAGAGCAATCCGTACCAGCCCAGCCGTCAGCGCAGGAGCATCGATAGATGCCATCTTCCAGCAAACATTGGCCGTGGCGCGAGCAGCCATTCGGACAACCAGCTAAATATTATAATCACGAGTTATTATATAAATATTATTCAAATAAACTTCTAAATTTTCAGATTTATTGTTAGTTTTGCTCTACAAAAAAGTCAACGTAACTTACGTAAAGTGCAGTGTCGCCCATTCCATCCCTGTGTACATACGCAAGTACCATTTTTGCACTGACCATGTTCATGACAGCGACTATCACATGGTCGTTGATCACACAATGAACCGGTCCAACCATCATCGCAACGACAAACTCCCTCCGCACAAACTCCGTGGGGGCCACAATCCAACGAACATACCACTGTAAGAATATTTTTAATTTTACAAATATAATTTTATAATATATTTATTCATGCGTTTTTAATTAATTCATTACTTTTTTTAACCTTTTTTGCAAACTACTTTACTTAAATACCTTTTTTACCGTTTTTAATTACTCTTTTACCTTGAGAACAGTCGTCTCCCGTGTATAATGGATCACAAACACATCTTCCCGCATCCAAATCGTATACACCCCTTTGAGAGCAAGCAGGTAAGCATCTTTGTACACGTGCGTCACGTTCAGTACAGGCTGCACCACGCCAGCCAGCGCGGCAAACGCACCGGCCACGGACACAGGAACCATGACCACCACATGTTGGATCGAGGCAATCCTCTGTTGTTAAATACATTAATATTATTAGTTATTTGGAAAGGGATTAATAGGTAAGTAATAATAGTAATAGTTTTCATATGACCTTCATCACATTTGGCCCCCTTCCAGCCAGCTTTGCAATTACATTGTCCAGCTATGCATTGACCTCGGCCAGAACAATCAGCTGGTTCACAATCGTGCGCTGGTATGTCGCATTCAGCTCCTTTCCAACCTTCAGAGCAGTGACATACACCACCCGCATAAGCACCATGACCAGAGCATAGAACAGGACACACGCCTAAAATTGAAAAAAAAAAAAAAAACGTTAAATGGTTATATTTTTTCGTCGGTGGTATAATGTGTTTTGGTAAATAAATAAATATTAATTTTAACTCACTCTTTGAACAGTCATGTCCTTCAAAACCATCCATACATTCGCATTTTCCAAGATAACAAGATCCGTGTCCAGAGCAATCGTCAGGGCAAGAGTTTGTCACGCCTTCGGCTTCAGAAACGATCATTTCAACATGGTGCGGTTGTAGTTCGTCATTATATATAGAAATAAACCATCTTCCCGTGTCAAGATATTGAAGTATGCTTACATTGACTCTCATGTCTGTAGATCTTTTGGTTATCGTATGGTTCCATCTTTGGAATGGGCTAATAGTACTTAATAACACATTGAAGTCTACAAAAGTTGGTTCATGTTTGTGCGGGCTTCTTCTCTTTCTAAGTCTATGATCAACCCTGCCACCGCGAATAAATTCTACGAAGTCATATTGTGTAACACTTGGTGCAACATTCCTTCTTCCGTATACAGCGAAATTAGCGCCCCACGGAACAGTAAAATTAAGACTAACAAAGGCAGGTTGTTTGTTGCGAAATTCAGAACTCCAGAATTGATAAGCTGGTATTGTAGCGCTGTGAAGTTCATCAAACTCTCTCACTTCTAACGCTGGAGACCAGGGTGGTGGTGCAGCTTGCTGTGCTTGTTGAGGTATTATTGCCGACTCCAGTGCCGCTTCAGCAGTAGTCGACCAACCACCAAGTGATGATGTTGATATAGATTCTGAAATGTAATTTTATTAATACTTTGCGCCATAATTACCAAACAAAAAGTGTGGGTGTGTCAACTCCAAATATTTTGAACAAAAGACTTACCATCTGAAGGTGAAGAAGTCGATAAAGCATCTCGAATTCCATGTGAATGTGTGACTGCTTTTACATCTTGTACCAGAATACAATTAGAATTGTCTATATTAGTTTTAATTGACGATAGCGCTGAAACAAAATCAAACAATAAAATTTTTTGAGGTATATCTACATATATATAAAATCGTTAGGCCACTGCTTTGTCATGAAATCTCAAAACTGCTAGACGCATAAAGATGAAAATTTGCCGGGAGAGAGTTTATAGTTAGTAGGCCTCCTCTAAGAACGGATTTTTTGATAGGGCCAGATTAAAGAGATCTAAGGGCTCTTATAAGTTTGTACGAAAGTGGTTCATTTTATATGCTACAAACTTGAAATTTGCCAGGAAGATAGTTCATAGTTAATAAACGTCTACTAATTTTGCTACAGGGGCATATTAAGAAGGACCAAAAGCTCTCGAAATACTTTATAAAAGTTCCTAATTGTTTGTGCTACAAGCTTGAAACTTGGTAGAGAGATAGGTAATATTAGTTGAAGTTATAAGTTGTTATATTAGGCCACATTAAAGAAGTCTACGGGCCTTCGACAATTTTTATAAAATACAATATTTTTTGTGCTACAATCTTAACACTTGGCAGAGAGATTGTTAATAGTTAAAAGAAGCCTACTTAGAACGACTTTTGTACAGAGCCGCATTAAGAAGGTTTAAGAGCTCCGAAAGATTTTATAAAAGTCCTTAATTTTTTATGCTGAAACTACTGAAATTTGACTAAGATGTAGTTTATCGTTAGTAAAGTTCCACTAAGAACGTTTTTTTCGATAGGGCCGGATCAAAGTTGTCAAAGTTTGTAAACGTTGGTCATTTTTTGTGTTATAAGTTTGAAAGGACATAGGTCTCCCCAAGTTCGCGTCAGACATTATAGCGCGAACTCATGTGTTATGCCCATAGTTACCACGCTGGGAAGACCCGACCGAGACCGAGACCACATATTATGTAATGATTACACACTACTTTTCCCCTATTTTTAAATATTATCAATTTCTACTAGCGAAGCCGCGGGTAACTGCTAGTTGTATCATAAATCTGGTTTATAGTAGTCTCTCTAAATACAAATTTCAGCCTCAATCACATGTGTCTAATGGTCAAATCAATAACATTCATAAGTTAAATTGGAATGTTATTTGACCAATGATCTTATTGTGAGTGTTATTACGAAATGTGATACAATAAGAACGTCACTAGAGAATGTGACATTCAAGTGATGCATCTATGAGCTGTGTAAGTGTCGTGCCGTCCCGTTGAGTTTTAATTAACCGAAGCAAGTCTAAGGCGCATTTCGTGGCAGTGTGACGAAGCAATTGGTTCCGTTGCACTGGATCGGGCGGCTCCAAAGCACGTAGGTGGTTCATTTACACCCAACTATTTCTTGATACCGGGTTTGTTGTTGTCTGTTTATTGTTTAACTGTTACTAACGATCAAAAATACTGTTAAGCAATTTAATAAGACAATTATTTACGCCTTTAGATAAAAAGGAGCACGGGTTTAAAAGCACGTAGATTGCGTTTTTGTACTTAAAAATCTTAAAAGTAATTCAAGCGTTCACGAAGTCCAAGCATTTTAAATATATAATTAATTTACTTTAACCATTTCCATGTTATTTATTAATGGTTGTAACTTGTACTAAGAAAAACGTAGTGTTCTGAAGAGAATTGATTGCATATATTTATTACTTTTATATAAAGCTCGCAAGCGACCGGAATTGTTGAATCAGGATTTGCTGCCCCATTAAAGATGCAATGTTTATTTTGTTTTGGAACGTGCACGCAAGCTGGGATATGGTTACACTGCCTTAAATAAAAGCCATGTGTCAATCTTCGTACGGTTTAATTGACGCTCAGAAAAGGCAGAATCACACTAATTAACTAGCATACATATTTTTGTTATCGATATACAATATAAATAGTAAATGCAATACCTACACAAATTACGAATATATAATACACAATTACAAATGAATGGACATTAAGACATTTTTTTTTGTATTAGTAAAGCATTCACTATATAAGCCAACGTCTATAATTTTGTTAATAGTATTTTGTACAATGTGATTAAGTAGAATTTATCAAAATAATTATATTATCATCATTCCTTGACGCACAATTTATCTCATCGATTCAAATGATAAGCATCTCGATGCGTTGACGCCATTTGGCTGTTTGGGTTCTGAATTGGACAATTTACTCTAACTGGGTTGAGGGTCGATACTTAACTACAATAAGTTTTATCGCCACATCGATCTATGGATAAATTAGTAATTTATATTCATGACTCAAATGGTAAGTCGTATTGATTTTTAAATCCCGTTCTGTTAAAGTAAGATAAGTTTATTGTTATTATTGCGTGCATACCATTTTAACAGTCGATCGAAATTTGTCCTCTAAACCAATTATATATTTTAACATATACTAATGATCTTTTGTAACAAACATTAGTTATGAACTCCATATATTACGTTCAAAGAAAATGAATCGTTCCAGCCAATAAACACTAATAATACATTTGAGCTACATATAGGATCGCAGATGACGTAATTTCCGCCCACAAAAATGATACATGGCAATGTTGTAAGATGTGTCTTTTCGCAATGATCCCTCGTAAAATATATAAATTTTCGTCATAGAGCGGCACTGAGGAAATAGAGGGTCGTCGGATACGTCTGAACGATGCACGAGACGATTGTGTGCAGATGGACGATGTTTGCTATCTGTAGTATTTTTCGAGTTAATACAATTTATTGTAATACGATTCAGCATAGATTGCATCGCGCGATGGGGGAGCAAACTCGTTTGATAGAGTCCCGAGGGATAGAGTCGCGCCGTCGCACTGACTCGGTATTAGTCACGTGATAAATCTCCCGCTCCGTGTGCGTCACCCTATCTCTTTCCATTATATGAGACACATCATAATAGCGTCCTTTTCTAGTGTAAATATGATCCACATTCACGGAGGGTCGAGGTCTTGTTTGCCCTATTTTAAGAAGTGTGGACAAGAACAAATCTATCTCTGCCAACTGCAAATTTAATAGAAAAACTTAAAAACATTCACATACAATGCTTGTAGTCGTAAATTACCGTAATCAAATTTAATAATCTTCTTATTAAATTTGATATATTCAAGTTTGCTGTTGCATTTACCAAATTATGATGAGAATTTATTTTTTGGAAATTGTAGACACAAAGGCGTGAGTATATGTATGTATGTATGTATGTAAACACAAATTAAAGATTAAAATTATTCGAATCGTCAAATGTGCTCAAAAGTTTAACTCAATACATTTAGTGCTTAAATAGAGTTTATAGACACTTAACATTCAAAAAATGTATCCGCAATTACTTACACAATTAGCTTTGCTATCACTACATAGTATAAAACAAAGTCGCTTTCTCTGTCCCTGCACATGTATGTACGCTTAAATCTTTAAAACTACGCAACGGATTTTGATGCGGTTCTTTTTAATAGATAGATTGATTCAAGAGGAAGGTTTATATGTATAATAACATCCATTAAATAGTGAAGAAATACTGTTATTTTTGAGTTTTCTAATGTTATGTCGTAAATAATTATTTTTTTTTTCGCTTAAATTGCAAACGCAGGCTGAACCCTACGAGATTTATCAAAATAATGTACTAAGTATTGTACACATTGAAAAGGTCTACAGAAAACTCCGCGATGGTATATACCTATCTCTTATGGATATGCCACAATAACATTTTTTTGTCATTTACTTTTTACGACAAATAATGGCTAATTTTCGAAGCGATTTTAACCAATACAGCATTAATCCTTATCCAATTAAATACCTTAAATATATTTTTTATTTAATATAGATCTATATGGCCCTTTACAGCAAATGATTTAAATGAATATTTTCGAAGATATTACAGATTTAAAAATCGCGGTACGTAGCGTTTGCGGAGGTTCCGGCCGGCTTTTACTCTAAGTTAACGCGTGCGGGCCACGGGCAGTAGTGAATAAATCAAAACTACTGGATCGATTTTAATCATTTTTTCAGTGAATGACTTAGGCTATAATTATATTTTATACCCGTGCGAAGCCGGAGCGGGTCGCTAGTTGAGAATAAAACAACGCTAGCTTATCAGATCTACGCAAGTCTATAAGTAGAGGGCCATAATTGTTTTGAATAGTAGTTTTAATGTTTTATAACGGTCATCTTGCAAAGTTAGCAGAAAATAGTCTTGAGTCTCGATTAACTCGAAGCTATGTAATACATAAATTACAAATTGGTGAAAAATCTGTCACCAAAATGTTACAAAAAATTAATCATGTGGCGCGTGCTGCATCGAATGCATCGAATATTATTTTGGCATTTAGCTACAGTTATAGAGAGAGAACTTTAAATAAAAAATTGGGGTCCTCAAAATTTCAATTACATTAAAAAGTTGATGCAGCTATATTCGTGCCCATTCATCGTGCTTGGACGTAATGAAGGGTGCAACAGATGGTTCACATTTTTTCATTACACCGGCAAAACTACTGTACACCAAGAGATTTATGTCGGATTAAAATACAGAACGCTTTTTATTCGTTAGATATCCGGAAAGCCGGGAGGCGTGTTCGACAAATATTTTTATTGTGTTTCTGGAACTAAATGATTATTTGAAATAACACGAAAGATTTATGAATAGACTTTAATGAGATTTTACGTCGCACATTTGTAAAGCTGGTTACAATGGCAGGGTCGCTATTTTAATCGTTATGCCACTATTGAAAGACAATGAGTCTTTCATATTGCATAAAACCAAAATATAAGTTGTAAGCTTGTCCGCATTATTAAAAAAACATATATTACGTAGTTTTTTAAGTTTGCTCGTAAAATTTAATTAGTACTTCCTGGTTATAAGCTTTTGTACCATAAAACCAGGAAGCTTATTAAGGATGGATAAAAATAACTTCTATTTTCAGTTATCACGTAGTTTATAGTATAAAACTATAAATAATTGTGTAGTTTATATATAAAAATAACATGATTAAGAAACTCCTCGAGATACCTGTCGTTTCCATCACTAATAATAATAAATGGTCTCAATAAACGTTATTTTATTTATTGACACTAAATATTTCACTAAATTAAAAAAAAAATAACATAAAATCAATTTGTTTATGAGGACAGCTCGATTAAAGAGAGAAATAACTGCCGTACTCGTGCATATAGAGGAGATATGCCACCTTTTATTCTGTGGCATCTCGTTAGATTAGAGAATATATCGACGAAATCTTAACGTGGTGATAGGAAGGTGTATCAGTCATTCAATTAAAAACATATCGTTTTAAAGTGGACGCGGTGCCGGCGCATCAATACGCGACACACGGCTTATCTACTGTCTCTACAATTTAATGTGTATCTAAATGAAGCGAGATCCGATACGATAAGATCCATTGACTTAAAATATATTACACAGAGGTGGTTCATTACGATACTTTTAAGAAATGAAGAAAATGTAAGTTTTATTTTTCCACAATTCCACTCTCGGACTTTCTCTCTACTATAAACATGTCTGCATTACTGTTAAGTGGATATAGTGTTTTACAATGGAAAAGATTTCCTTGCGGTCGACAGAGTTGAATAAAATCTTTTAACTCGATGTACTTAATTATTTTCCGAAACTGAGATTTTTAAGTTTGTACATATTTTGCACGTAATGCAGCTTCAAATTTTAAGTAGGTAGATAATAATTTAATTGAACTCATTCGGTAACATTTAGACAATCATTACCTTTTTTATTACAGAAATTTTCACATAGCGTGTTATGTGTATTATTAAGTATAAATACAATGGAAATAAAAAAATGAACATAATAGTAATTTACTTATAAAGGGCTCATTCACAAACATAATTACAATAACTACATTGATAAATCTATAATTATTCGACGATTCATTTTTCAAAAAATAACGAACATTAATAAGTAGTAGTAATAATAAAAAGCTATAACCGATTAAATAAAAAAGAAATATGGATAACATAAGCCTTACTTTACAACTTAGATCTGATACTGTATCAAAAACAAGTTTTTAATATTTGATTTAGGTGTGTGTGTTGTGATAAACATTACTAGTTTGTACCAAAATTTATTAATGCACTTTGCTGCCATCTCTATGATATATAAATCTTTGTATACGGTAAGTGTGCCAAAGACGAAGAAGGATACTAGAAAGAGAAATAAAAATGAATTATTGCTCGTTATTATAGAATGATTTCAACTTAAATTCCGCGGTGCAGCTAGCGACATAATGTTTTGCTTCTCATTGCGTGTAAATATGTAGATATGGTATACTCATAGTATGTGTACAATAGCTATTTTGTGTATTGCTGGTTCGTAAAATTTAGTCTGTAGTATAAGGGTTAAGAGTTTTTTTTTATTAGAACCCGTCAATCAGGTTCTATCGGTTCGATTTAAAAATTCTTTTTGCGCTATAAAACCTGTTAATATTATAGATTACAAATTATAAATCATCAATCTAAAACAAAAAGAACTTGAAACCACAACTAGTCTGAAATATGTCGGAATTAGTCATTGAGTTAGATTATAAAATTCGAGCCAGGAGGAGGTATACAATGATCAACTTCTAAAAGCGTAAACAATTTGTTTTATGTTTGTAAATACTTTCATCTTAAAATAAGAGATCATTTGCTATCGAAATATAAGCTCATCTCGGCAATATTATGTGTTTTGATGTCGTCACACAAAAGATCTCAAGTGAGTTTTATAGGCTACATCAGGCTGAATGCGTGAACTGTAAGTAGGTTAAATGTAGTTATCTTTCCAGCGGTCGATTCGACTTTGATGCTATTTTTGCGATGTTTTTAATTCGTCTGTGGTTAGAAGTTTTATCTTAAAATAGAAGAGCGGTTAATCCAATGGTGTCAATAAATATGTGAATGAAAAGTTAGTCATCAACGAGCTTCTTTTATGTTTAATTATATTTTGATGGAAATGTAGAACAAAGAATTCTGTATGAAATATGTTTCAGTTTTATTCGAAAAATCATCTATAACTCATGTATCAGTATAAAATAAATCATAACTATGGTTATATTCTTAACAGCCTTTCAGACACTGTTTATATTTTGGTAATACCATGTGTTTTATAAACGAACACAAATACCCACATTGCAGTTACCACTCACCGCTTTCCTTAGTCGATAAGAGTATTCATCATAAGTGGGCTCCGAAATGAGTCAGTATTATTTTTAACTGAAATTATTTATTATAAGTAGATTGTCGAGTTTTATTTTTATAATTGTACGTATGTATTTCTTATTATGGAACCCAAATTATTAAATCGGTTCCAATTTATCACAATATGTCATCCATTAATTAATGTGTTTTTGCTTAGCTTGGAATCGGAGCGAACGTTCATTGCTAATGGGGTTGATGTAATCTTTTTGTTGTTCTCATACCGCTATAATTACACCTTATTTACTGTTTCCACAAATATTTTGCTTTCAATTGTATAAAAATATTCTCGTGCTCGCAATTTAATATATTAAAAAAAGTAATTTCAATATATGATTCATGATAAAAAAAATTGCACAAATTACGAGTTGTCGTTATGGATACGAACTGAGATTGCGATTGGATAATATATCTGTAGAAAAATTATAAGAGACGTGGAGTATAAGATAATTTATAACCGCGCTAACACAGGAGCGGGGCCCCGAGGCACGCACCGCGTTGCCTCAGGTTAGACGCATCATTTATATTTTTCTGATGTTTGTTTATTTTTTTATAGCGTTCTCTGTGAATGTCGGTTGGTAGATCTAAACAAAGAATGATGAAAGTCTAATGGTTTACGTCTGTTTTCGTTGCAACGTCGATGTTTGATCGCTTCATTTGCATACGAAATATCTTATTGTGCTTTATTATTATGGTTTATTGCATAGATAATAATATTTCGTCAAAATTAGTTTCAAAAAATTAAGAATGTTTTAGTTATGAATATAAAATATAAGAAAAACGTGAATCAAATACATTTAGTATATAACCGCGATGCAGTATGTACCCAGAAGTGCAGTCTGCAGATTGTAGCCGCAAGGCGACACGTTATGTAATGCGCAGCTCCTTTTGGATAAATTTCCAATCAGAAAAGATTAAATGTGTCCCTTATTGGGGGAAATCCAACGCCGCAGGCCTTAACCGTATGTACAACAAGGTATTGGGCTTTAATAAATGAAAAAATATATCTAGAATGTCATTATGTATCATATAAGTCATCATATATTAATACGCTAGGTTTAAGGTGTTTGCCTCCCTTTTTAAAAAAAGCCTCATAATTATTCCACATAAATTATATAACATTTTATAGATAATTGCTTGCTCTACCGGCGACAATAACTAAAAAAAAAATGTTATTACTTTTGTTTAAAAAACAATTTTAATTTTGTAAAGTGATAATTATTATACTTATTTAGTGCGAATTATTCGCACCGGTATTGCTAGTAAAATGTATAGTGATACAAATAATACGCTTTAACTATGTAGCTTCTGCTTCAAGTTTTATATGGTCTAAAATTGTTGCGTTTTCATTATGTCAAATTTCAAACGAATTCGTAAGTCATTACAATAAATTATTTTCTCATTAAGTATTTGTTACGTTTTTTTCAGTGTAGTGTGAATACAGCATAGTCTAGTCTATTAGCCTTTAAATTACATATGAATAAAAGTTCGTTACATTAGGAATGTTGCCAAAGCGAGCCACGTTCAAGTGAAGTGCTCCTCGTACAATTTTGTTTAATTGTCACTCACAACCCTACTAAACTTCATTAATAATAGCACTGAATTTTATAACGACGTTGTATGCATAATAAGTTACTTTCAAACTTTTAACGTGTTTCTCTAGAGGATTTTGTCTGTAAAGTATTATAATAATACGTATTAATAATAAAAAACATACACGTCTAAATAATTGATAAAACAGTTCGTGCAAAGAAGTTATGAAGGTAGGTTGGTTACCTACCTACCTTCTTTAAAAGATAAAACCGCTTTATTAAAGTAAATACTTTGATAAAGAATTACAATCTATTATCGATACAGACATCATATAATGTATGATTAATTAAACAAAATATGTGTAGTCTAATATTATTAAAATATATCTCTAAAGTTTAGGCTGCATTCCAAACGAGTTCATAAAATGTTTTCTAACTAACAATTCTGACATCCCGCTGCGATCGAAAGATAATATATTAGGAATATAATATTGTGTCCGTTTTGTTTTAACAATCATTAACCATTTATATTATTTCATGTTCATTAAAATACGTATGAGCATCTTTGTAACATAGAGTAATGGTCTAAAAATGTTGTAGACGTTTTTTAACAATAATTCCAGAAATGGTATTGAATGGGAAAAGTTTACAAAATACAGAAGATCTCACAGCACCATATAGACATTTTAATTTTTTTTTGTTATGAATTTCTCTCTTATTTTTATTACTCTTGCTTTTAAAGATAAAAACTTTTACTTAAGATTACTGTGTATTTTATTTCTTTTACAAAGTTACAACTGAAAAGAACGTATAAAAAACGAAAAAAGTAATTAAATTTAATTTACTTTAAAAAGGTGTATATAAAATGTACATTAAACTGTAGTAAAGTTAAACATTTTATATGTAAAAATATTCTACTGCGATAATATTAATAACTTATAATAAAAACAGTATGAAATCATATAATTGCTTTTAAAAACTTTTTATTTTTTTGCGTCATTTGGTTGTAAAGCGTACCTTAATAACGTAGGTAGGTAACATAACTAGGAGATTTAGATGGATTTCTAAGCTTATAGAAAACTTTTAGTATTTTTATTTTGTTTTGCATCGACGTCACAAAAACTAACTTTCTCACTATATTTGATTTGATAAATTGAATTACGCCGCGTTGGCGCAGCGGTCACAGCCATGGATTGTACCTGTTGCGCTGGCGGTTGCGTGTTCGATCCCCGCACATGACAAACATTTGTATTGGCCATACAGGTGTTTGCTGTGGTCTGGGTTTTTGTGCAGTCCTAGTGGGTCTCCCCACCGTGCCTCGGAGAGCACGTTAAGCCGTCGGTCCCGGTTGTTATCATGTACACCTAATAGCGATCGTTACTCATAGTAGGGAATATATCCGCCAACCCGCATTCGAGCAGCGTGGTGGATTAAGCTCTGATCCTTCTCCTACATGGGGAAAGAGGCCTATGCCCAGTAGTGGGATATTACAGGCTGAAGCGAAATTGAATTAAAATACCGTTCACGAGATTTGCTTTTTCAGATCACAAATATTGTGATCGTTGTGACTTTGGCTTTTGTGTTTGTGCTGTATCCTATTGAAACGTTATTTTTCTTTACTAAACTATTTATCTAAATTTTCCATGAGATAACTTACCTATAAAGTAGGCGAGCATCGCCGCCAGGATGACGCAAAGACAAATCATGGCTATTGCAAGGCATTTCCACGTGCATCGGTGTTGACATCGCTTGTCTATGTGAAAGCGAGACGGGGAGTATACCGGAACCGGACTAGGCTGGCTGGCTCGCAGCGGGAACACTGGCATCACCAGCGGCTGGTTGGCAAGCTGGCAGTGGCCTAATGTCCCGCCGCCCATACCGCTCGACATGCCAGTACCGCCCATCCTGTCGGGAATAAAAAAATGGTATTATAAATTTGTATTTATTATGAATAATAACAAAAAATGAAATTCATTTTACCACAAAATTTAGACCATTAATATGTAGATTATTTACTCTGATTCTTTACTCTGACTTAAAATACTCATTAAAATAAAGTATTACATGTGCAAGGATATCATATAAAACCGATTCCACACCCTGTTTCCTTCCATTTTTTTTACAAATAAGTATTAAATTGCGGATCATAAACCTTTTGGTAATAATCTACCTGCATGACAGGAATCTATTTCAACGCAACAACTGTTCGGTGAAAATCAATGTTCCGCGCCATATGGTGAAATTTTATAATGTAATCAAATCCTATCTTTATCAGGGTTGCAACGACAAAAAACGATAATCGGCATTTGAAATGTCCGCCTCAAGAAACCATTAATCAATTAGCCGAAGCTCGCTGTCAAGTGAATTTAAAGTTAAAACATATGGTCTCGAGACGTCCGACGCGCTTACCAACTGACGCTACTATAATGACCTGTAGACAAAAGAATAAGCAAAAAATATATATAATTGTTATTGTTTAGCGAGTAAGATGCGTGACTCAGAAAAGGTTTTAAATATATATGTTATTAGGTATAATTTTTCTTTGAAAGATTAAACGGTTGAAACATTATTAAACGATGTATAAAAATGCAAGAGACTAATGATAATATCATATGAAAATCACTGAAATGTAAAACCAGTAACTTCTCAGGGTTACAATGGTTGAAATTAGCGTTATTTATCTCATACCTTTTTTCATTACTACAATTGGATTGCGACCTGAAGAATGATAGTTTTTAAGAACTGTTATGTAATCGTGGTACGGACTTATCGCTTTGTGCGACCATTTATAACTGTATACAAAATTGATTCGGTAACATGAATAGTTATTAGCTTTTTTATAGTTCGTAATCTCTCTGGGTGCCATTACGAAGCAAGTACATCATTTCCGCGCATTACCAAAATGAGATGAACCTCCATTATTGTTTATAGCAATAGTGTGGTATATTATTAGTAAAGTATGTTCTAAATATAAAGAATCTTTAGGGCAAAACGGTAATTTTAGTTATGACACGTTAAAATATTGTAAGGAATAACAAACGTTGTAAGCGAGGGAGGAACTAAGACAATTAACGTAGTCGACGACAGTGACTATTGTAGGACATCACTGCGTTACGTCAAGCGGACGACAGACGGGTGTTCGTTAGGATTTTGACAGACTCTCGTCGAGTGAGCTCCTAATGAAGCGGTAAATAATGAGGTACTGTGCAGTGCAGGAACGTGTCTAATTAAAGCGATATTTCGCAGTTCATACACTCAAATCGCTATAACGTTGTTTTGTGAAATAAATGTGTAATAGTGATAAATATAGGAAGGATCAATGCGGAGATAACGGTAAAATACCGTTTTCATAAATAGTCAAAGGAATGAAAGGAAAAAAAAAACAGCGACACAGTGAATGCACTACGTGCTCACGACAGGTACGGATAGGAACTCGTTAGACGTCCGCGTCCCGCCACAGTCGCACAGTTTTTATCGTTATAATCGCGCGTGCAGCGGTCACTTCTAGTTTCAAGCAGGCTGGCCGACCTCTAGCTCGGAAACCAGATAAAACAAAAAAGAAAAATGCAGGCACGGGCCGTGAGAACGCATCTTCTTCACTGCGGTCGCTCTGTGCCGTCCATTTATCTTGCACAGTCGTGCGGGAATGGACCGAAGAGCGATGTGCTTTTATTGCATCGTGCCCTTAAATATAGGTCCGCGCCGAGTAACTATATATGATTGCACCAAATTTCTTGGCAAGTGCTACGTTATATTATAGAGATAAAACAATATCTATATTTATTAATACGTGAAGAAAAAACTTTGTACCCCCTTTTTACAAAAATTACGCGGACGGAGGAGTATGAAATTTTGCATACTTATAATTTATGTACAGACGGAGTATAAAATGCTAGTATTTTTTTAAAAATATACATAAAAATACATTAAGTTATATATTTTTGCAATACCATGAACGGTAAACGGTAACGTACCAGAAATATATATAGTGTGTGAAGTTGTTAACGACAATGAGTCATTTATTATTCACCATATTGTCTATATGTTTGAAGATGGTTTGAAGCCTTAAGAGTAATTACTATGAGAATTGTATAGGGAACATTAATAACAGATTGGCGAACGTTCGATGATGATTGTGATAATGGTTAAATTCATTGTATTATACATTTACAAGATAGGCTGTTTCACTATTACTCATTGCAGAGCGAAGAATGGCAACAAAAGAATATCTATTATTTTATAATAAGCACATTCAACTTCTCAGTGTAAGAGGTGAGAACATTATATGTAGAAAGAAAATTCATAAAAATAGTCCGTAGTATCGATCGCCGTGAATTTGTAAGTCGATTCGTGGCGCGCGCCTCCCTCCGATCTGATCGTTGCAAGTCACGGGTGTAAATATAAGAAAGCCCCTCAATTTAAAGTAAAATTTGTAACAATGGTGCTTGTTCTATCAATTTCCGCCCTCAAATTTAGTACTCAGTAGCGAAACATTTAAATTTGAATATTCTACTTTATTGGTAAATTTAATAATTTCTACGAAAATACTTTAGACTTTAAATCTAATAATATTTTAAAGTACACACGTTATCGACATGTAATATTATAACTGTCAATCACATATCCCGTCACGGGGCGGCTCACAAAAAGCATTTATTGTATCATTTTAACCAATCTTTTCTAAACGACCTACATGTGGCTGCCAGAGGGAATATGTCATGATTGACGTAATACTAAAAACACATCGCTTTTCCAGATAACTTAAAATGTAGTAAGATAAAAGCAATCATTTTTATAAATAGAAATATTTAAATAATTATAGTTTGAAGTTACCGGTTAGCTGTAATCACGACCGATTATTTTAATTAAATGCATTCGTCAAATCGACCCTCTTATTAAAGATTTTGTTAACCGGAAAAAAATGAAGAATCGTGAAACTTAACATTCGATTAAATTTGTATTTACATGGTAAAGTAACTGTATCAAAGATACGTGTTATATAAATGGGCTCATAAATTTACCCCTTTTGTCAGTTGATATAGGTCTTGTTAAATGCGTAGGTAATACGGAGCAATAAATTCGCATTTTGTGCAATCCAACGCAAGATGTCAGAATTTAAATACGGCACTCGGGAAATCGTTGAACTCACTTCTCTTATTAATAACCCTCATAGCACCGTGTTTGTTTTAGTCGCCTCGTGTTCTGTTAGGTAACGCTGAAGTTGATTCATGAATGGGAGAGTGTGGTTTGCGCCTACTGAGTTCGCACACAAGGATAAATTTAGCAAACATCATTTTCCTAGAAATTCATCTCGCGACGGAAGTAATAAATGAAATTGGTGAACTATATATATGCCTTCAGCAATATTCGGTACGAAATTAGCTGAAATAAAATAATATATTTTTATTATTTTACCATGTACCTATAGGTACTCAATATTAAAGTAAACTAAAACGCATCTCGAAAAATTCTAAAATTTTGTTTAAGGGCTATTGTAAAACTTTTAAATCGTTCATAATCTAAATACAGGTATTACATAGCAGTGTTTTAAAATTTTGTAAGATACGTGTAATAACATTCAAACAAAACTCACGCTGCGCTATCTAACAAAGCGGTTGTATTTATAATGCACCTCGGGCAGTATTATCGCGGGAATGAATGGAAGCGATACTGAATAAGCGGCCAATTACTGTCCATTCGCAGACTGTGGGGACCTGCACGTAAATAATCGTGATCACGCGCAGAAACTTGATAGTAATAAATAATTTTCCATTAACCGAACGAGGAGACGCCTAGGATAAGAGAGGCGATTTCCAATTTCCATACCTATCGGTGAGCCCGTATGCAATGATGATAACCTTTTATTACAGAGTTGTCGTTTGAAGATATTATTAAGATAATGCCAAAGAAATGCAAATTTTAAAAAGGCAATAGATTCTGCTAGAATAGCGTGCACTGGGTAAAGTGATATTTAAGATATGATACTTATCTTTCTATCGTTTATGAAAAAGAATCAGCCAAAATCTGTTTTAAAAACTGACTTAATAATTATAGGTACACTTAGAACGTATTTTAAATTATGGGCGTGGAAATGTATTTTTTAGATAATGATCAGCGTCTCGAGTCAGTGCAAAACGCAGTTCTTTAGTGAAGACTAAACGCTGCTATTGTTCGGCGAAACGGAAAAACGGTTTCGCAAGCGAGCCGGCCGGTCGTATTTCACCCCGAGTTCAATATTATTTCGGCGGAGGCACAAAGAAACGGAAGGCCCGTGCCGCCGCCGCGGGCGCCTTCGCATCCTTCCACAATATTGTCCTCCCTGCTGCCTCGGGTTATAATGTAAATATTTTTGATCGGTTGCTTGATTGAAAAATTCTATCACATTCCAACCCTACCTACTTACTTTTTAGCTTGTATTGAATAAAATCTGCATGTTTTGTTGTAAATTTAAAAGCAAAAATAAGCCATAATATTTCACATAAGTATCAACTGTTAATTATTTTTTTAAACGTCTCAAAATATAATAAAAGAAAAATACTATGTTATAAACTTTTGTCATCCATATAATAACTTACAAAAAAAAAAATATTACTGACATTATTGCATCAGCTATCTTAAAGAATAGCTCTAAAACTTTAAGACCTGTATACAATTAACATGACATTCGAAATAAAAGCCACGTTATAATAAAAATGCAATAAAAATGCAGTCGCAAATAGTGGTAGGTAATGTAAAAATGACATTTTCAAAGAAGCAAGGGGAGGTTTGGTTTAAGTGCAATATACTTAGTATATTTAATACACTTTTTAATGTAAAACCATAACGTAAAAATAGTCCGAGCAAATAAGTCAAGATAAATGGGGCGCAAACTTACGGTTGCAGTACATTAGCTCTGTCCCACAAGATACGCAAGGACCCCATTTTCAATTGAATTTCATCGAATTTTGGCCACATCTCCATTTTTTTTCATGTTCAACTTATGATCCGTGAATTTTTTTAAAGGACAATTCCATGCGTAATATTTTATCAATTAAACATGGTCGGTTTCGATTCCAGTATTAAACCGCGCCGTTAAAGCAATAAAAAATTAATTTATAAAGAAAATATATACTTATAACTCACGTTAGTATACAAGAAAATTATGAATAAAAACGGTTTATAAAATGTGCGAAATGTTAGCTAGTAACGAAATCACATTAAATTGTTTTTAGTAATAAATAATCGCATTAAACACGTATAGTTCGTTCACTTAGTACTACAATTAGTACTTAAAGTAGTTGCACGAGGCATCATTCCCCGGTTGACCGGCGTAAATAAATGATAGGGTATTGGGTCATTGGTTTCCGCCCGTAGATCGATAGAATTGTTAAGCTGATATTTCTTGCGGGATGAATATTTACACATTTAACGACTGTTACGCTCAGTAATGGGATACAATCTGAATAACATTTTGTTGTTATTCAAATTGAATAAATTTTGAGTAAAATGATTTAAAGTGTTTCAATATTTGTTTTCAACGTGTTTTATGTTAAACTTTTACCATACATTAATTCGTTCGTTAAAACTGAAAATGGTTTACTACTTTCTAAAGTATCTCAACAGCTGTTGAAGAAAAATAACCTAATTTAGTACTTTTAATGAGAAATACGATTTAAAAAAAAGAAAAGAAAAAGTTTGATTGTAATCCCGTCTATAATTATAATATGGGTACGCCTCGATGCTTTAAACCTTTTAAATCTACATAGATTAATACGAGTATATATCGTTTGTTACATATTATTGGTGTCTCTAATTCGGCTTCGGCTAGAGTTATAGAAATATTTAACCTTCGTAGATATCTGGCTCGGCGCTGTCGTCTCAATGATACTTACGACTCGGAATTTAGGGTCTGTAGGGCGAGCCATTCGTTAGTCACGCCCGATGACGTGTACCTTGGACAAGACCAAAACTTTTATTAGAAAGATTTTGTCGACAGCTTTTATCTTAGGTACTTGTCATAAAAGGTTTTTTTTTATTCTTTCAATACAATTTCGTTGGTCGGAATGCATGGACTCGTTTGAAACATTTGGTTTATTACTGACCTAGTGGATGCGCATAGATTTCTTCTTTTCGTTTTATGGTTAAGTGGTCTTGTCTCGTAAATTAAACTGAAAAGACATTTCTTTAGCAACTTATATATCTTCCTTTAACTGCACGTTGCGGTAAAATGCATGAATTTCCGGACACAAACAAAGGGGCTTGACACGCGAAGTACACGGTACCGCGAAGTCCTAAAGGTTAAAAGAAAAGGCGTTTCGTGGTAAAAAAGTTGAGTTAGAGCGCTGTTTTGTTTGTGTATGGTCTGTAAAGTGTTTAGATAAGAGTGGCGTAGAACAGAGAGCGTTGCACGTTTGTTATCTCTCGGGGAGTTGATCTTAGACAAATGGAGCCATCCTGTGTGGTCTGCTCAGCTAACTCTCAGCAAACATGTACATTTACAGCGAAATTTAACCGTAAACGTAAATCTTAGTTCAAATTAGTACTCTTAGTTTTTATATTGGTTAAATACATGTTTATATAAGTACTATCTATTATAATTAATACTTTGTGTAGATACCTTATAAATCATACTTTGTTCAAATGTTACAGTTACGTTATAGAAACGAAAATATTCCTATAGACTTTTGGAGACAGAAATATTCAAATAAGGAAATAAATAAATCGAGGGAAGGAATCGTCGACATTACATATTACCGCGGCCATACCAGCTGCCTATTCATTACCGTTATTTATAGGTGGTAGTGTCAAAGTGAGTTTGTATTTATTCGGACAGTACGACATCGACTGTTTGTTTATTTTAAAACGGGTTAGACTAAAATACTCCGTCGATAAGCGTCCGGTGATCTGACGAGCTACAATATATCCTTGTGACGTGCCAGATGCTACCGATAGTGTCTGTGTCACTGTCACTGATACAGAATGCATCTGACATGACAAAATATTATAAGCTAAATTTAGATATTCATGATTATTCAAGGATGCGTTCAGTGAACTCTTTAACATCTATACTAATATTATAAAGCTGAAGAGTGTGATTGTTTGTTTGTTTAAGCGCGCTAATCTTTGAAACTTCTAGTTCGAATTGAAAAATTCTTTTTGTGTTGAACAGTCCATTTAACGTGGAAGGCTAAAGGCTATATAACATCACGTTACAACCAATAGGAGCACAGCATTCATAAGAGCATGTTACGAAAACGGTAAAAAGTATTCTTATTTCAAAGCTTCTGTTGCCTACGCTGCATTAACCTACTTAAAATGATTTTTTATCTTAAGGTTAACTCATTACAACCTTTTTTATGATAGTGTTAATTTCAAAATAATGCATTATTTGCGAAGTGAGTATTATAAGTATCTTTGAACAAAATCGTCCTTCAGATTATTTGATATCAATGAATATCTTAGAAGTTATAGTTTCAAAATAAGTCTGCAACGATTTAATAATCACAATAATCGAAAAAGTGATGATTTTATAGCATCAGTATAGCAGCTAGGCATTTTTTATAAAGATTAACTTTGTCTTTTATAGCGTTTAATTCAGATGTATAACATTAATCGACGCCGCACCACGCCGCGCGGAGTTGCACACTAAATACTTGTGTATTTTTGTCTTTAAATTAACGCGAGTGAAACCGTGTGGCAAGCTAGTATCGATATAAGGGAACTTGATAACTTGTGTATGTATTGTTATTATTTTTGAAGTAAAATTTTTTTTAGCACGCTTGACTTGGGGAGTAAGCTGGTGAATGCGTGACGAGAGCGTTACGAAAAGTGTGATCGGGCGAGGCGAAGGGAAGTTGAGAGATATAAGTTAGTGAAGATAGAAAGAGAGAGAGTTATGTTCCGTATATTTCTGTAGGAGCTAAAGAAGTCTTACTTGAGTCGTTTGGTCTAAATCACTCTTTTTTTTCAATGGTTACAGATTATTATTCAATAGTTACTATATTATGCAAAGTTTATAGACCTGGTAATTTAGTTGAGCTATAATAAATCAATCATCTCAATAAAAATGACATACATATGGAGTTGGTATCACAGAGACACAATGCATATCCACAGAGCTTAGAGAAAACAAAGTCAATCAATATTGTAGAGACAATAGGCATTTCTTATTCGAAACGGAAACTATTACAGCCGCGTCATTGTATTCAGTGCCTCACTTCACCGGCTAAATTATTCAAACGAAGAGTGGTTCGTTCTCAAAAACTAGCAAAGATAAGTATTAAGGATTATTATTGGTGACAGTATTTTAACTCAGGGGGAATGTAGACTTTTGATCGACATTTATTTGAAAGATTTATGATAAACTTCGTGACAGTGGAATATTTGATAATCCAGCTTAGGGTTTTTTCTTTTTTCAAAGTTTGTTTTGACAGTTACAGTGTTTGAAACACCATAATCTTTCTTTTATACTTTATTATAAGTACAAAGTTTCTTAACTTTTAAGTGGTACGATTCCAGATGCGAGTGACGTCACTTTACTAGATTCTTCTAAACAGACCAATTATGACCGATTGAAGCACGAAGATTTGGTTTAATGAAATGATTGTGTTGATATCGTACATTAACGTTAAAAGAAGATAATTGAATATCCTGGACGAGTTGTATTGGTTAGTTGTTACTGCGAGCAGTGCTCACTCAGTGCCCCTTTCATATACCGCACGTTCGGGACACACGGAACGTTTTGATGAGACGTTTCCTCTAATTATTCGGCCTATTAATAAGATGTTGCCCGAGACTTCAAAACAATCTATCACTATGTTCTATGATAATACCCCTTTGAAGTGTTCAAGTGTAATTGTGATAATACTATAATTGAAGTTCAAAAGGGCTACGATATAAATAAAACGAATAAACATTATGTTCTGTTACGATAAAAGAATTTAAATATTCGTAAAGATGTTATTGTTATACGTCATATATCAAATTGAAATCAGATTGCTTTCTGTATACAGGTTTTTCCTTTCCGGGCTCAAATAATGTTCGCTATATTGCTTTACTATATTGACAAAATCTTGTAACTAGTTTACGGATAGCGTTTGATCGGTTGAATAAATCAAATGACAGGGAACGTTTGTGAAGCGAGCGATACGAGTAGGTAAGCGCTATTAACTAAGTTTCAGGTTTGTATTGGACTTTGATGTGTGAACGGTGTTTGCACTACCCGGACTCGGTGGAAATTATTTCTTGCTTGGGCAAACTTGCGTTTCAATATACAAATTTTCTACATCAAATCTCACACCCTTCGACAATTTCGATTATGGCCAAGAAGAGACCAAAAACTTATCACTGTTTTAATGATGTTAAGATTGATCTATCATATTATTACAAGTTCTTAAAATATATAATAGATGGTGTTAAATAATTTTACTGTTGCATCCTAATTGTCTATACTACATATATTATAGATTGAATAATCGAACGAAAAATAAATTGAAATGAATAAGTATTATACAATCTACCAATGGTTTAAGTACTGTATTGTGTTCCTAATCTCTTCTTTCTAATCATTTTGGTATCGAAATCCGGAAGAAGAACTTGAATTGTTGCGCTACTATTGAAAAGGAAGTTCTGGGCAACCAGTGCATAATTGAGCTGATTTAAGTAGAAGGTTGGATATAATAAACTAAAATATGTGATTATAGTAATCAATGTTTCTGAAAACCTTTTTTACAACACTTAGTTTGCAATAGTAAGTTGCCCTGTAACATCGAATCTTTATTTTAAACCGACTGCAAAAAAGGAGCACGTTACTCAATTCGACCGTATATATATATATATATATATATATATATATATATATATATATATATATATATATATATATATATATATATATATATATATATATATATATATGTTTGGGGATAACTTCGTCGTTTATGAACCGATTTTGATAATTCTTTTATTGTTGGAAAAGAGATATCCCTGGTAATACCGTGATAAGGAATCAGAATGTGGTCGCATTTAAATTTCACCGAGATCTGATTACAACTTTTGGAGTAATATTTGATAATGCGTATTTACTTGACTATTTTTTCGTCTACCTACGTTGTATTACTTGTCGATGTAATTGAAGTCGTTTTTTTTTCGTTGCAGCAAACACAATTATTTACATAACACATGATTGTGAAAGCGAAAAGAGAAAACAGAAGTTCGAGTCATTTTATGTATCTTTAAATGGTATAAATGATGTTTTACTTAATTGGATCAAAAGTGTTAAAAGATTTAAGAAACATCGATAGATAGATCTCTATCTAATATGTTTCTAGATATATTTATATGCTCAGTGTCTGAGTTGTTGAGATGTAATTTAGAGTTGAAGATAAAAATACAAATTTTCAGTAAATATTATCTATTTGAAATCACATCGAGTGACTTATTTCTAATCGTGAATTCTTTATAAAGCTAAATGTGTCCTATAGGTTTTGTGTGTGAATAGTATGTAGATTATATTTGTATAATTTGACTTAAAAAAAGAAATTATTCTAAAGAATTAATAAAAAGTTTTTTAGTTTAAAACTTTAAGACGACTTTTTAGTTAGAAACGCCTCGGAGGGCACCCTCGATACTATCTGCCCGCTATTGTTGCGTGCACTTAACCGTCACATGCTTTGAGCATGTATTCAGACCTTGTTAACACATTGTAAAGGAAATTACATTCTTCACACAAGGAATACGAACTCAAATATAATTTCCGTTATCGATCATCGGTGTACCATGTCAAATTATTGTCATTACATGATTTAATAATAAATTAATGTTTTTCATTTCAAATATCCTTTAACTTAACGATATCTATTTTATAATAATTACTTTTGTTTGTTTTGTATTTCATATATTATTGAAATAAATTCGAACTCATAAAAGTCCCTTCATAAAAATATAAGAAGTAATTTTAATTTGAAGTTATGCAACCAAATAAATTACATTTTTTTTCTATTTCTAATAATTTTGAATACCAAAATAATTTAACTATTTAGTATTAATAAACATTGTTTTCATTTTTATAATCAGTTATTGCATGAAGATCGTGTAATAGGCATTGTGATTCGTCCTAGGATCTGTCGAAATTAAGCTGAAAAGCGAATTGGGGTGTCGCAGATGGTCGTAACGGCTCCTCCACGCTGCTCGCCGTCGCTAGAATGTGCGCCAAGTATAAAAATATGATTTACGACGGAATATATAGAAGCGCACATCCGCCACAATACTGTCATTTCTACCGAAAATCATTAACATAGATGTGAATATGCAGGAAAATAAATACATTGCAAAGATGTGATAGCATACAAAACTAATATAGCGTAAAAAGCTTGTCTTTTTGCTTTCATGTACTATGAATTAAACATTACGTGTGCATATACAGGTTGTTCGACTTCTAATTACTTTCCTTTAAATGGCACTCCATGTGGGGGGGGGGTCTGTAGGGGTCATAAAACAGGTTCCGCGTGAAAAAAAATTCTTAGCCCATTCTTAAATTTGACTTGTATGTATTAGTTCTTTATATGTGTATAATAGCTATTCGTAATAGATGCTTAGCAAATGGACCTTTTTAGTTTATTAAATACATTCTACGTAGAATACAAGCTAAAATATTAATGCATTTATCTCATACAATTTTGGGAAACGAAAACCTTGAGCCGTTCCCATTGTGTTTACCTCCAAACTCCCGACGGACATACCGAATAAGTAAGTGCTTCTGAATTAGTTTTGTGTAAAGCCTTACTTTAATAATACTATGTGGTCTTTAGAGTATTGTGGGGTTTCCTCGTTATGTTTATACAGTCCTGCGATATGAAATAGATGTTTTCTGGCTTCAGGCAGTTTATTATTACTTTGAAGAGCCACATCGTCTGTATACTATAAGGGGAAATCTGCCTTCCTTTACTTGGGGTTTGAAAGTAAACAAGTGTCGTTAATTGATCCAACTAGTCAAACTAACTGACACTTTCTCATTAATACGCTTTTTTATGTTATTAAGCCGCTAACAATAAATAATGAAAAATATTCTAATAACTGCAGAGAATTGATACTTTTTCGTGAATAACTTAGTATATTTACCACATAATTATACTTATTTATAATATTTTGCTCTAATAAGAATTATATTAATTGCTACATTATCAGTGGTATATGCGCCCATTTGTATGTGTGTCTGTGTATGTGTGTCTGTGTGTGTGTGTGTGTGTTTGTGTCTCTGTGTATGTATGTATGTGTATGTGTGCGTGTGTTTGAGTCTGTGTCAAAACTAATAAGACATTTGAAGTGTGTTTTATGGATTACCCATTTTTGCTTTGAGTGAAATATTTCATTAGGAAAACTTGTTACTTTTACAAATTTATAATTACTTAAAACATAAAAATAAAATATAAGAAACTCAAAATTAAACGCAATCTAAAGAGTGCTTTAAGCGACTAAGTGCTTTATAATGACAAAAAATCCTGATGCTTACACTGTTATACTAGTACCTGTTTTGGTGGAAGGTGCCTTTGGGAAAACTTATTTTTAATATTTGTATGCTTTTTTGTGAAATTAATCAGCGATGAAAAAATTAAACTGAGCTTAAGTTTTAAAAGACTATTATTTTGTATGTACTCACCTAGGGTCTACGAAGGGTTCCGCGTAGATGTTCCTGACAGGCTGGCGTCGCGGCAGCGGTGGAGGTACCGGGCTAAACCCCTCCATCATATCCTCTCGCTCACTATATTTCAGCGATTTCATCGTCATCTTGCCGAATAACAGTTCACTCCACAACTATACTTCGGTCTTCGAATCCAACATCACTACCAATCTTTATCACTTACATCGCCACACTATAATTTTGGTGTTCATTGACATAATAAACTATTTACACTTTAACTTTTTTCTAATAGTCTATTAAAGATGACATGATTATTTACTAATTTTAAAAAGGAACTTGATCTGAAATGTAACGTAAATTGCTCGTATTGTTTATTTATCGCGTTGTGGACGCGCAACCGGTCGCGGCGAGTGTTAGCGGCTGACTGTACACTGTAGGCACCGCCGTAGTCACTCGACCCTCGTCTAAGCTTTTTGTAGTTTTTGCGCTCGCGCCGAGGTGCCATAAAAGCTCGACGAATTATTAGGCGATCGAACAAAAAATGCGGACCATACGAAAGACGGCATATTGTTAGTAATAGACTTGACGCAACCGATTGAAAAGCGCGACTCGATCCGTGTTGAACATGACGTGATGCGGTTAAGTTTATTTCAAAGAATATGCTTTGTGTAAAGTGTGAACAAAAAATCTTTAGATGTGATTTTTTTTTTTTTCGTGCAAGCTGATTTTACTTACCAATTCATTGTAGTCACCGACTTGCAATAACAATTGAGAAAAACTTATCTAACTTAAAAATTTGATATTAAATGTAAATATAGAGATATTTATTAATTATTTCAAAATTACAGTCGCGGTAAGTCTCGTACAATCAAAGGTCACTGTGGACATATTGATCGTATAATTTTAACTCCCCTTTAGGTTATAAATTTTAAAATAATCTGGCCATAATAAATTATATTAATCAAAAAGATAGGATTAAAAGAAACTATCAATGAAAATCTGTCGCGACAATGTTATAGAAAAGGAAAAACATGATATTGGCGCTGTAGATTCACAGAGGAATAAATGTTATCTCCTAAGCTGTGGGCAAATGGCAAATACATATTTGATGCAAGCTGTAAGTAGGGTCGTGTGGTACGTAAATTGTATATCACTCTCTACGTTCCCTCGCGCTGGAGTGGCGGCTGTTGATCTCGGCGCTTGCATGTCAAACAATTACCCCACACATTGTTCATGACAAATACGACAGGCGTGCACCCGTTACCCTTTTACTCATTGAAATGTTTGTTTTAAAAAACTCGTTACCCTTTCTCAAATTTTTATTTACGATCGCAAAAATTACATAACCGACCATGATTTATTGAATGTTTGTTAATTTAGCTCGCCGCTCCTCTACGATCGATATAAATTCGCACAAACTTCACGACTTCGATACAAAAGGGTCGCGACGAAATTATGTAAAACCTGTCCTATGGGCCCGAATTAACCCGCGTGGATAAGAATGAGAATATAAAAGAGATTCGGTTTTCTGTTCGGGTTTTATAAAAGAAACGAACACGATATTTGCATGTACGTCTACATTATGTACATACATTAAACGTATAGGTACATAAGTATACATATATAACTAAACAAACATGTTTCCAAATTCTAGTATCTGTATAATAAATTGATTTAAGTACTTCGTGACAGGTTTAAGTATGTTTGACAAACATTAGGGAATTTAAAGCCCTTGCGACTGAACTTTGTTCGGTCCCCGGAGCGCTACTTGTCGAAGAGGCACGAAGTGAATTTTCTTCAGGTTAGGAGGACGCTTCGTTTTGGGACGTCTTCTTAAGGAAATCAAAATTGATTCACTTTAAAAGTTACTTTGTTCAGTCAATCGTTTTTTTAAATATTTATTACGCTCCTTCAAACAGGGGTACTTTCGGTTTATGTTTCCGCTTTTTATAAGTAATTCAAACGCCTAAACGTTTTGTTTTCGCATTTACTTAATTTTTAACAAGATTTATTTTAGAACTAGAAGCTTATTTCGCCGGTACCGTTTCAATTAGAATTGGTGATCATATTTCAGATTTTTTGGCACAAGTTTCCTTAACGATGCTTTCAGTAATCGCTGATAACAAAGTAATATTTTTACAATTTAGAACAACAATTTTTTGATTTCATTTAAAATACAAGGAATCTCAACTAAAAACATTAGCATTCAACGGTGTGACAAAAATCATTGTTGGTGTATTCGCACACATTCGATATCGTATGCTCAAAATATCAAAAATAAGTCAATAGCATAATTATAACAACTTAACAGTAACAATGCGATCAACATTTTTACACAACTACCCTCCAAGTTTTACAAATCAGTCAATCACAAAATAATACAGTCGCTGTAGCTTGTGGATACACACGGGGTGATTTACATTGAACGATATTATTTAATGTTTATTTTTATTAACGATTTTTGTAATTTCATTTTTTGATGGAGCTGGTAGGTCGTTTATTAATTTTGTATTTGATATATAGTAGTCGTTTGCCATAGAGATTATTTTAACTCGGTACTTTTAATTCAACTTGAGACACACTACGTGTTTGGTAGGTACGCCTGATGACATGTTGATGTTCAACATTATGAAACTGCTCAAGCAGTAATATGTTTTTGACCTGATCATGTATTGGTATAATGTTACAATAATAAAAGAGCTCGTGATAATCATTTTCTTAATAGGTTTTAATTTTTTTAGGTATTACAGTTTTCATAATTCTTATTTGCAAATTATATATTGTACCAAGGTTTGATTTACATGTTCTATCATAGGTACTCAGACCGTAAAATATAGTTGTTTCGCTTAAAGCTAAGCTTATAGGTTTAATAGAATTTTATATGGAATTATTCATTTAATTATAGTTTTTTAGCCAAGTACGCAGCTTATCACATGCGTGATTAAAATGTTCAGTCCATTTTAGTCGATCGTCAGTTATAAGTCCTAGATATTTTTGTTTAATAATAATAATAAATAAATATCATATAATATACACACACGGTCGTCTGTTCCTATGTTAAGCAATTAAATGCTTGTGTTACAGGTAACAGCCGACTGTTATAACTATTTTTTTTATAAACATACATAGAAATAATACATATATAAATATATAAATAGAAATATTATATTACACCCAGACTCAGGCGGGAATCGAACCCGCAACCCGCTGAACAGAAAGCAGGGCCACTACAAACTGTGCAAACGGGCTAGTCAAGTCTGTTCATTGTCTATTTCAACCGCCTTACAAGAGCATATAATATTATAAATAATATATTATATTTTCTTAATACTTGCATGTTTAGGATTGAATCTTAAGGGTAAGGATTCACATGTTTTATTTGCTGAGCTATCTCGGATCTAATTTAGCATTAAAAATAGATGAAATTTAAATGATGGAATAATTTAAGATAGTATTCAATGTAAAATTTACTTTATTTCTAAATACGATTTACACACGGGATGAATTGGAGTGAAATCTAAATAGTCATAAGCCGACTATTCAGATTCTCTGCAATCCATCAATAGCTGTGAGGTCATTGCTTTACGGTACGGCATCTGGTATAGCTGTCTGCTCTTATAAGGTGAGTAGGAAACTACGGATGCTTTCCCATGGCATAGATAGAGAAATTTTACCCAGTATGTCTGTTCTTACTCTTAAGCTTGTGCCCGTTACATACCACGTGTACTTTTGCATGTTTATGCGGGCTTGTACTTTTTGTTATTTATTTTGACGCGGTTTAAAATATTTTCGAGTTAAGGAGATGTTAATAAAATAAGGTTTTACTCATAGTAAAACGTAAATTAATAATGTAACGATTCATTGATTCACTGGAAAAAAATATTGAGAAAGGAATTTGGTTGGTTCTGACAGATATATATATGACTGTGTATAAATAACTACTTTGCTTAATCACGATAGACAATTGAGAAAAAATATATCCCACCAAAAACATTTTCATGTAAAATGTTGCCAAGACGAGATCATATGGCTCGCATTGTCAAAAAGTTATCAGATCTCATGTAGAGACAAGCTTCTAACTCTACACGCCCTAACTCTACACGCCCTAAATTCACAAACTCTACATCTTAGTCAAAATATCTGGCTTGGCCGTTTCGTTACTACCGGCTGCCGATGTTGTAGATGACGACTTTCCTGTCTCATTTATATTAATATATTTTCTCTTTTTATTTTAATTTGTATTATATGTATATCAATTATTCTTCTTCTTTTTATTTTTTCTTTAATAGAACTATTGTATGACAGAAAAGTAAAAAACAGTGAAAAGAATTTTCACCTTACGCCCACGTGACGGTAGCGAAACGGCCAAGCCACATATTTTGACTAAGGTGTAGAGTTTGTGAAGTTAGGGCGTGTAGAGTTAGGGCGTGTAGAGTTAGAAGCTTGTCTCTACATGAGATCTGATAACTTTTTGACAATGCGAGCCATATGATCTCGTCTTGGCAACATTTTACATGAAAATGTTTTTGGTGGGATTTCACTTCTTTTTGTAAGTTGCTTATGACAATATTATAGTTGCATTTTACCTCCGACACATTTTATACCATAAATATCATCCAATCTTCACCATATTCGGTTTAAGCACGCTGTTTTTGATTTTATGTTGAACTGATATGCAAACGGTGATCTCCGCCAAAACTTAAATACCAAAATTACAAAATGTAAATTTTCGACATAAACTAATAACCGATTTTTATTTTTTATGTATTTTATTATTATTATTAATAAAAAGGAGTCCCTATATCAATTTTCAGACCTCTAGCATCAAAATTTGCGGAAGTCTCATACAAACTTCCATCTCCTAGTTTAAGGGGTTGGGGGGTAAAAGTTCCAAGTTTTAGATTTTTTTTGTTATTTGTGTACTAATACTAGCTTACATACCAAATTTCAGCTTTCTGGGACTTCAGGAAGTACTCTTTGAATTTTGATGATCATCAGTGAGTGACGAAATCGGGGTTTTTTAGATATCAATTAAATCTAAAGTATAAGCGCTATGCAATTGAAACTTTATATGTTTAATAAGTTCACTATTGACGTCATATCCCTAGAATTTTGTTTATCTAGTATAATCCAAACCCAAGTTATGGGGGTTCAAAAAAACGACGAAGCACTTCGAGAAAAGATAGGTAGTGCTTTTCGTTTTTTTTTTTTTTTTTTTTTTTTTTATTTCGTCTTGGCGGGGGCACTACCGTGCCCCCAGATTTGTGGTTTATAATATTAAGAATATTTTAAAGTATAACAAGATTGTTTACATATGATAGTTTTAAGTTTATTATTGTAGGCGTCTTAAATTGAATTTGCCGTGCCAACATTGTGTCCGACGCCCACATAAAGAGAGCTTTAACTTAGAATGTCATTCGTTTGCTATTCCGCATATCAAATTATTCTTCAGCTTATTTCTGTTTGTCTAAAGTCCGAATTGTTAGCGTAGGATGATTTATAACGAAAAATAATAAGTCCTTAACCCAAATCTTTACGTTAATTAATATTTATACTTACGCCGAGTTGCACGAAACAAAATTAAAATTTAAGTAGAGATTAAACTAATTTAATCATAAGAATTTCATACAATTCTTGCGATTAAATTAGTTTAATCACTACTTAAATTTTAAATTCTCGGCATTAGTTATAAAGATTTAGTTTTAGTTTTTAGTTATTTAGATTTTTTGTGCAACAAAAATATTTTTTTAGAAGTATAGACAGACTGTAGTGTTAAATGTTGAATAAAACCATAAATCTGAAAAAACATTACCTACTTTGTCGTATTTCTAACTCATTATGAATAAGTGAATTCGTAATAAGTAATAATTTTTTTACTATTTAATTTCCAGAAATTTTAATTTTTTAATTTGTTGAGCTTTATGAAACAGTTTATAATGAAAAGTATGACTTCAACGTCAGACCCAGGAAACGTCTGTTTTATTTCTGTATTCAAGTGTTCGTTATATCAAGCACCGTTATAAATAGGTTATTGCTTATAAATAATTTTGAGCTTGTCTTCACAATGTTATATAATGACACAGCTGTAATTAACGCTGCATTGTTTACCTCTAAAGCCCTAGAGCCAGTGTGAGAGCTGTTGTAGTGTAATAAACACATTTTACTCAGTGTATTTACACAAACATTAACAGAGCTCTTCATAGTTTGAACCTAATTAATCTTCGTTCCTGACCCAAATGTGTTTTGGCATCCATCTCGCTACGCCACAAAAAATTACTCAACTATTTTAATTGGCGTAAAGGTTTGAAGTTACTTCTCGTAAAAATGTCAATAAATTGCTGCACACTTGACATCTGCGGGATCTTTGGTGTATTAGGACTATTTAAGAGTCGCAGGGATGTTTAAAAAACATTAGGTTTAAAATATTCTAATCACATTTTCATCCACGTTTTGCTTTTATTATATTTTTCATAATAATTTAACAAAAAAAAGAGAATCAATATTATATTAGGTTATCGATAAGGACCTCCTTTAAAGTAAATAATATTTTCATATAATTGAGTTAATTAACTGAATGAAAATCTAGTATCACGACCGAAGACAGACTTTAATTAAAGCTTTCAAGATTTAATAGATCGAGTGAATAAACACACGCAATTGAGAAGAAATTTTGCTTTAATTTTCGAAATTCTCCTTTTATTAGTTCACATATTCTGGTGCGACGCGGCCCTACTCGCGGTGGGGAAGATACGGTAACACGTGAGTGTGTGTGTATGTGGAGCACGTTTCATAAAATAAAAGACGATATTGATTCCGTGACGAGCCGAGAGCGAGCTGTGGGAAACGATTCCTGTCTGCTTAATAGATGCCCCGAGGAGGCGAGCACTTCAACACTCTTTGTTCAAACAACACTGCTTTAAGAAAAAACTCCAGATAAGTGCGAGTGCGTGATCGCTGAAGGAGCTGTTTTACAAAATATTGTGTATTATCAGACACTTCATTAGGACCCTTTACAAGAAGTACTTAAAAATCAATTAAGGTATGAATGACATCAAAGTAGAATACATTCTTGTTGAACGAGAGAGTTCAACTCAGTCTTTTCATTCTTCACTTTCCGGATCGGCAACACGTGAATTTAGTTTCTAGGCGTAATTAACGAGTTAAGGGTACGACATGAGCACTTTATTCCTAGTTTATGCCTCATTTCGGAGTTTGTGATTTGCTGCACATATTTACTATAATTATCGTGGGAGAAAACGGCGCTCGTGCGCCGTATTTTTATATATAAATTTTAGGACAGGATTAAATGGTCAACGAATAATAACTAACAAAAATGTTTTAAAAATAAAGAAGAAGGATCACATTAATTTGTAAAGTACATTTTATAGTTTATTATAACTGAGTCGCAATCGTCGCAAATATATTTAGAAAACTTATATAGGTATCTATTGCTCAACAAATAAGTGGTATAATTTATAAAATGTTACCATAAAATTAAACTTAAAGTCTCCTAAAAATCAAAAGAAGGGCTTCGCCCAGTAGTGGGTTATTTAGAGGTCTTTTCACTTCAATATATGTACATACGTTAGTTTGCTAAGCTCTTAAAACGTGTTTCTGCATTTTCTGTTACTATCTCATTTTTTCTTTTTAAGTAGTTTTGCACAAAAGTAAATCTTAGTTATTTTATCATGTTGAAACGAAAAGATAGTATAAAAAAGATAAAATCAATTGAGAAGTTATCCCTACGAAACGAATCCAGTTATTTTGAAAAAAGATCATGGTATAATATTCATGGTAGATACTTAAAGAAAATAAATTCACCTCTAATTTGACGTATGAAGAGTTTTATAAGACGAGATCAAACGCTCTTAGAGCTATATTACATCCGACAGAGGCGGACGGACGCGCTTGTTTTGAAAGGGGCCGTCGTCGCGGTGCTGAATTCATTTCTGTATCCAAAACAAATGCACTCTTCGCAAAATACAGCCACAAATAAAATGTTTACTTAATTTTTATTTTTAAACTTTTTGTCCTCTACCTTTCAGCGGGTTGCAATGATTAACTTGTCATTAGGCCTGCATCTGTCAGCGTGGTTTTTGTTTCGTTTAGAACACACTTTAGCGGTTTAATCGTTATGGTTTTTATTTGATACGTTGTACAGATAGGGTTCATGCTATACAAGTTCTTTACTTTGCGGTACAATAATCAATTACATTTTGAAAGCTAATATAATTTTATAAATGTACGTTTAATTTGTTTTTTACACTTATTTAATTGTAGATATTGTAGATTTGTAATGAGTGTGGGTATAGCAATCCGGTGTCGTTTTCAATCCAGCCGGATGATATGGAAAAAAATCAAAAATAATAACTTAATTTTTCTTTTTCATTTCAACGTAAGTAGACTGTCAATGAAGCGTAAAACATGTTATATAAAATATTTTTTTAATATGTAATAATTTTAGACAGTTTTCTAAAAGAGACCACAATGAGAGTCACATTTCAAAACAAATTGTACATCAAAGTAACAGCTAAATATATTTAAATCTAGAAGTTCTAATCGAACTATAAATTTATTTGTGGGATAGATTTCTCAGCTTCTATATTTGTTGAATTAAGCCGAGTACCTTCATTCAAAAAACGCTTCGTTTTACTCACAAACAGTTTCAATTTTGAACACGTCGTTTTAGCATGTGGAGAAACGGACCAAAGTGTATAGAATTTGTTATTTTAAATTATCTAGTAATCAATTAATCAATATTTTTAATGTGTGTAGATCTTCTCTACTTTTTCTTCCACGAGTTTTACGCTATCTGTCGAGCTACATTATATTTGGTTAAACATTTGAAAGATTTTTTTACTTAATTCGAATGTCATTTTTCTTTTACATTGTATTTGCATTTAGTTAGCTATTTGAATCAGAGTTATTACGAATGTGAAGCTGCGGATATGGATATAGATACGAATATTTATAGATCTAACAATATAGTTACAGATATTAAATTATTGAATTATTCTTCAGTTTCGGTTATAGATATTTGATTTTAAAGGAAATTCCAAACAACTTGATTTTGATTTTGATTTTTATTGACTTAACTTACGCTGAGCTAATACTTAAAATTTATTGTATTAGTTATTGTTACAAATTCAGAATACTCTATGTAAAACAGCAATGAATCTCACAATGATTTAGTTGCAATATTTACTGAATTTATGATAATAAATTTGATTGACCGGGAAAATGTTAAAACATAGCACAGCTTACACTCTTTGATAAATCCTTACGAAATTATCCGACAGTTTTATATCAGTGTATGTTACGGTTACTAATAGATTTTTATTTCGGTTATGCGATAGTTTCGGTTACGAGTTTTCTCGGCATTCTGCAAGTCATAACAACGCGAAGTTTTTTGATTTTCGTATAGTTAGTTGGTCAAGAAAAATCAGCGTTGTTTTAGCTGTATAATACCTTTACCGTAACGCATCTATAGCTAATTAAAATGGCTGAAGTCTATCAAACAAGTCTTTTATTTCACACAGATTATCAAAGGACTCGTACACTTAAGAACCACGCTCTCTTTCAATAGAGCGGTTATTTTCTCAAATATTACCATCACCGGATCCAGTCACCGGACTCGTCATTTGGCATTTATTAATATAGACATTTACTAAAGTTTACACAATCAATGCAGTTTCATTCTCATTGATATTTATAACTAGTGCCTAAAGTCGTTACAATATTTGATAGGTAGATTGAGAAAAACCTTTGGGAACTAGTTAGTTAATTAAATTTTTATCTACGCAAGGCAATATTTTACAACCAAACAAGAAAACATCATTATAACAACTTTTATTTCAAATTATGTATTAACTAGCGACTCGCCCCCGCTTCGCACAGTTGCAAAAACTATCAATGTTACTCTACTGTATTATGCATGTTTTATACGTATAAACCTTCCTCTGGAATCATTCTATTTTCTAAAGAAAATCACATCAAAATCCGTTGCGTAGTTTTAAAGACCTAAGCATACAGACAGGGAGAAGCGATTTTGTTTTATATTATGTAATGATAAAGCAGTAAAACAGGTTAGGCATAGAAACACTACAAATTCATACAAGAAAAAACCACGCCTTTGTTTTCATTACTTCATTCGTCAAGAACGATCAATAGTTACTTTCAGTTATTAATGATTATAATGTTTGGAGAATTGTTTCTAGAGCGTAATATGTAGGTAGGGGCGAGCCCGGAAATTGTCCTCTTGTCGGACCACTGGCGCATTAGCCGAGGACATTAGACCAGCAATAGCAAACAATGTGTGCGTGCTGTTTTATTTAGAACACGTGATGGAATGGAAAAATAAAGGGACAAGACACTGTGTTGGAATTTACAGGGTTTTTGATCAAAGACGACTAAGATAATCTACAATGGTAAATGAAGAACGTTTATTCCGCTTTGTTTGTATTTAAACGAGGAAGAAAGGTATAATTAGTTCTATTTTTGAATTTCAATTAAGGTAAATTAGGCAAGGTTGAATAGGCATTGTTTAGTACCAACAGGTGTCGCGGTTGGCGAGACACAATCGGTAGGTATTTTTGGTAAATTCTTTTTTTTTGTAATTATTCGGTCACTGTTCGGTATGAGCGTGTGAACGCAAGTAATCTTCGTTACGTGTCACGACTAAAACTTAGCCATTAAGTATCGACAAATTTTCCAGCAATTTAGTTTGAGTACATAATTGCGTTCAAGTCAAACCTAATTGATGCCGGGGTCCGAGTTCAAGTTGCCGTTAATACGCTACGAACAGGTTCTTGCAGCCCAATACCGATCAAGAGTATAAATACCGTATAATAGTCGGGCCTATTGTGAAAGATTTATCATTAGAGAATTAATCGTAAATTTAGCATTTATCATTTTTAAATTTTCTGTTTGTATAACACGACAGATCCTATGTCGATACTTATGTAAATACAAAAAACAAATTGGTAACTTAAAATGCAATAAAACGAACTGGTGATTATTTTGTATCTTAATGCACACTTGAACGATAATAATGTGCAGGTACGTATCATTGTAATCTAAGTTTACCCTACCATTTAAAAACATGCTAACAAAACGCTTTATGAAATGCCTCATAATAATTGACACACATGGCCCACCCCAAGCTATCACCATTGCATTAAAACGGTTGCTTTGCTTGCAAAGACTTCGCAATTAAGTCGGGGGAAAGTTTTTATAAATTCTATAGAGCTATCCTTCGGTTGACTCTGTCGATACTATCGGGAAATTTATGTTTCCGTAATTGCATATTCGAAAACTGATATCGCAATCTTTTGTTTTAATTAATTTTGGTGGATACTGTTATATTGCTATCCAGGGGTAGATAGTAAGTTCGAATATAAGTAAATTTTAAAAATTTAAAAGAAAGAATTTAAAAGAAACAAGAATTTTAAACAAAATAATTTAAAAGTTCTTGATTGAATAAAAAACCTAAACAATTTTTGTTTAGTGTTTTTTTAAACCTTTGGTAGGTATTCTAACAGAGTAACGATTATATTGTAAAAACTAATAAAATTTCATTGTATACCTACAGTACAGTCTCCAAATGTCCCATTGCTAGTAAAATTCCTCTACGGTAGTTATATCCAAAATGATTAGGTATTTGTATTTTAATTGTTAGGATATAAAAACTGTTTTCCTTTCTTTATTATTAAAGTATTTGATTGTAGATATATAAAAATAACTATTAATAGATATATATATACTTTTCATATAAATGTTTATTTACAGAAGCATTACTATCAAACAAACGGATTACTGTTTTTAGTTACATTCTATTAGAGAAAACACACAAACTTTATTTATTGAATCAACTCGGTTACGTGTCTGATTGTAGGGAACACGGTGTATTCTCAACTCAAAGTTTGTCCAATAGCGAAACACATATTCAAGAAACTTAGCAGTAACCTGAAATAGATTACGTTCATGTGCATATAAAATACCCGGCATGCGGTCTACAAGTCAAACAATATAAGCAGAAATCGAATGGCGTGGTTCTTTTCAATTTCCGTTGCAGTTCAATAAATAAAATCGAAATTGAATATTGTGCCGTATATTTCATTGGCAAATGCAATTCTCTAATATTTTATAAAGCAGTTTTTAAGGTCTTTATTTTGAAGCTCAGTTACGAATTGTAGCCTGAGGCGATAATTTGTCCCGACGCACGTGTATCAGTGTATAAAAATAAGTATTACATTGCTTTTTCCAGAATTAGGCTATCTTTATTTCAGATCAGGACGATTAAGGCTCGAGTTTATAATCGTTTTTTTTTTGTTTTTGAATTTCTTTTGTTTTGTTTTATTCACATTATTCGTATAATTAATTTTAGTCGTTGTAATATGTTCTTTATAAATTAAAGCATAATTTTTATAATGATAACGTTGCCGACACGAAACAAAGTTGCGCGAATAGAAAACTGTTTGTGTTATATTATTAACGTATGGTATCAGTTATTTTATGTTTTTATATAGCTTTATTTCGTAAAGGGTTCCTTTATGAACAGAGAGTACTTTCGATTTGGGAGTAACCGATAAAAGGTAGAATAATTAACGAATATTTGCTAAATCATAATACCATTAAATGTTGACCTTTATAACATAATGACATAATTAATAAATGTTGACCTTTATAATCGTAGAATTCGATGATGTCATTTAAGATAAAGAGACAAACATCTTGTTTAAAGAGATGTGCATATATTAGGCTAATGTATGTATATATTCAAAGTTGTTAACATAACTATAATAACTAAATGTAGGTACGTAGAAAGAACTGTGTTTACGTAATTTAAATATTTTTAAAAAGGCAGGGTCCTTTCTTTTGAAATTACAAAAGCAGATGTTAATATTCAATACATGAGTAAAGCTAACATAGGTAGGTGTATATAGCGCTTGTACTGCTATCGTTTTACACAAGCGAATCGTACGTTTTTATTTGAAATTGTCATTCATAAAATAAATTGGAGCAGTTCATAAAAAACTCACGCTATGTTGCTATGCCCGTGAGGCTCGTAACTCACATACACGAGAGCTCTCGTGCGCCGTGTTACACGGAGCATACCATTACGAAACACAGTTTAGGAGAATAATAAACACTTAAGAACAATAAAAAACAAATTAAAGTCGGACACACGATCGAACGGCGCGACGGAGAATTGTCGAGTATCACGCTATCGGTGGCGCTACCTGCCAGTGCCAGTAAAGTACCAGAAAACGTTAGGGGCTCACGGCGTCCTCGGTCGCGGCGTGCACCGGTAAGGGCGGAGGTCGAGACGATGCGACCACTCGCACGGTATCGGTCAGTGACCGCAGAGCAGGTCGTGCACCGTGCACCGAGTGTACCTCTCGCCTTCCGAGGTGTTGAGTCGAGTGACCGCGCGGTAGACAGCGGGAACGCGCGGACCGGCCGCCCTCCGAAGGCGATTTGATGCCCTCTTCGCGACGCCACTGCGCGCGCACTCTACACGATCGGATAATGCAGCCCTATGCCTTGTCGAGATATCGAGTTGTTCACCGCGGGTGGTTATCACATTTAACTCTGTCTGTTTCTCGCGTAGATATCACAGATATTGTGTTCAATTCTATCTCTATTGTATCTTATGTCATCGTCAATAGATTAATATGAAATGTGATGTTATTTCAAAATAAAACGTTTTGATGTCGACAACGAGTTTGAGAAAATCGAAGTCTGTTACGACAATCGAAATGTTATGATTCAAAGAAGCGTACTTTAATTTTTTTTTCATTTGAAAAAGATAGGGTAAATCGACAGTGTACATCCCTAAAGAGATTATAATTGGAGCATGCGTGGTGTGAGGGTTGGGGGTAGAGAGTGGCGGGGTGAGGGACGCGTGTCACCCGCGGGCGCGCGGTGCTGATGCTCGACGCGCGACACTACAGCGACGTGATCTTGACACCGCATGTGCAAAGCCTATGCTGTTCCACTAAACTGTGCTGAAATACAGGGAAAACAGGACTTTCAATTTCAATGAGAAAAATATACTTTTAAATCGTCTACGTCTCGTTTTATTTTCATTTTTACCTTGACATCATTAATAAAAGAAATAATTTGCATTTTTTTGCAATTTCGTTCGTGGATTTTGCTGGCTTTCAAAACACCATTCGCTTTTATTTCAAAGACGGTATATCAGTTATTTCATACGCTTCAGCCTGTAATATCCCACTATTGGGCATAGGCCTCTTTCCCCATATAGGAGAAGGATCAGAGCTTAATCCATTGGCGGATATATTCCCTACTATGAGTAACGATCGCTATCAGGTGTACATGATAACAACCGGGACCGACGCCTTAACGTGCTCTCCGAGGTACGGTGGGGAGACCCACAAGGACTGCACAAACATCCAGACCACGGCAAAAACCTGTGTGGCCAATACAAATGTTTGTCATGTGCGGGTATCGAACCTGCAACTGCCAGCGCAACAGGTACAATCCATGGCTGTGACCGTTGCGCCAACGCGGCGTCAAGTTATTTCATAAAATATGACAATAAGCGGAAAAGATTATTGACTTTTTAATTACCAACTATTCATTAAAAATGAACATATATAGAATATAGATATGAATGTGTATGCATATTATACTGTGTAAAAATACTATATATTGTCATTGCCTTGCGCAAATAATCTATCAGTTAGAACATGACAAATACCACTGAGGGCCGGTTGTGGATAAAGTTTATCTTGTAAATAAGTAACGAATAGTCTTTAAAGTGTCAAGGAACTTGGACTTGTTTCTCTTCATTTGATTAAACTACAACTTTTAGATTCATGTCGAAAACGAATAAAAATACCTAATAAATTGTGTATAATTCAATTAAAAAAATATTAATATGTTACAAACTTTTATCTTTTAGATACTGTCATCCGTCAAAACCGGCAAAACAGGCCAGAAATAGATAAACGCAGTCAAAAAAAGATTCAGCCTGTAACACCCCACTGCTGGGCATAGGACTACACGAGAGCGGTTGTTATCTTATGGTAAGGTAAGCTTTATAAGTATTCTCGCATTTTTAATGTAAAATATTTTTTGTAATGTAATAATCCTTAAGGAAAAACTAGATGGCTCCAATATTGCGCAACAAAGATGACTTATACTATCTTCTTTAAATTATAAAATTATTAACCTTGACACAAAATGTCGGATTTTTATCATGAGCGAAAATAAATGAGACAAACTCCTCCAGCTCTGTTGAAAAAATGTTACACTGTAAATATCAACGATGGAAAAATATTATTCGTTGTAAGAAATACTATTATTCATTTTATTTACAATTCAAGTTCCAATATCGGCTTGCCTTGTAATACTGATGTATTTGACAGTTATTTTACGATTTCGTTGATGAAGAAAAAATATGCATAAATTAAACATTTACGATCATCATATTCTATTGCTTCGTGTCGCGTAGGAGTTGTCGTACATACAACCATACATACATAATAGACATGTTAAAATTTGATTTTTAAATTTAAAACGGTAAAAATATATGTAGATTTTATACACGATTATTGTTTCATTAACGTTTTGTCTAATATAATCTTGTCGATATTTCTACGAATCTATGAAAAGAGTAATTAATTAAAAAACGAGTATAAATCAAAATCAAAATTAAAAACAGCTTTATTCAAATAGGTTCCAAGAGCACTTTCGAATCGTCATTTTACAAATTAAAATTTTAAAAATAAATTTTTATATTGTTTTTACTCTTTTGAAAAATAATATATAAATTGTGTTTTAGTACAAAATTAGTAAAATGTGCGATAAAATACAGCGTCACTAAGTCCACACATCTTTATCAACTATGTTATACAATTATATAAGTATGCAGTAAAAATATACGAAAACAAATAATTACTCATAGTAATTATTAATAATTATATTTTTTTTTACATTTTATAACGAACATTTCTAATAACTTGAATTATAAATAGTAATGTTTTAGTGGATGAGAGATACGCTAGAGAAAGATGCTGTTTTAAGTGACACAGAAAGCACTACCCCAAACCAGCTTTCAATGTGCATAATATTCAAATTACGAGTCCAATTTCGTAATAAAACGCCCAATCCATTATGACTATTTCTGCGTCGATAATGTGGTATATAATGGCCATACAGTATTATGTACATTTAAGATTGGGTGTAGCAAGGTGAGTAAACATTATTGTCAAAATTAGGCTCTACGATACCATTAGCACGTTTGCGTCTTTTACAGTGAACGATAGCAGAAACTTTAATTGTTTTAAGGGAATTTGCAATCATTTGAGAATTATATAAATTAGATAAAAAAGGTAACACTTTAATTAAGCTAAAATATTTAAGGAAAATATTTAAACTTTTTAAACTTTTAGAAGATTTATTTTAGCTGAAAGGCCTAAGGCAAGTGGACGGAAAGTTATTAGCAGCTAGAATTTGAGACTTTAATAAAACATAGTTTGTACGTAAAAGCTGCTGTAGAATGATCAGGCAAAACGAGCATACGGACAGCCGGGACGTGTGGGTACGAAATCCTTGGCGCGTGACTTTCGTTCACGCGCCATCGACTTTTTGGTATGTACCTACACGGACATATCGTGTACCAAGACGTAAGGATATCGTAAAATTTCATACACGAATACTTTGAACGTATAAATAGGGCTACCATGTGTCATATTTTTAAGATATGTCAACTATTTCAGTGATTCAAATCTAGGTAAACTTCTTTTATGGTTTTAGAATTATTTTGTATTATCTATACTAAAAAAGGTAATTGTAGCTAGTATTGTATATAACTGTTTCTTAGATATTTATGGTTTTGCTTGTGCTTTATAATACTGAATAAAAAAGAATGGTATGATGAGTTTTACTATATACTTTAAGTGCGTAACTATTTTAGGTAGAATAATCAGTGACTATGAAATAAATATAATTATTTTTTTTTTACTTGAATGTACCCAATATTTTAAAAGAATTTTCATGCATTTTTAAATAGTATTTTTTATAATAAATGAATCATTTAGTTCAATCTGAAGCTAAGGTGTGGTTGAGATTGTGGTTTTTGACGCAAAGAACCGACGAGCAATGATATGATAATGATAGTTACTACATATATTCTTTGAAACAAATTCTTTTGAATTTTCATCTACTACAAGATTTAAAAATACAAAATAATTGAGTTTAGTTATAATAACCTGTTAAAAAATAACGCAAGTTAATTCAAACTACTAATGAACATGATTTAAATATTTAAGAAAACTGTCTCAAAAAATACAATTACAAATTTATAATAGAATATTGCTGATATGCAATTACGGATAAATTTATTTGGAACATGTATCATTATTCCCCGACATAACCTGTACAAGGTTAATCATATCTCGTAACGTTGATATTAAATTTATTTTAATATTTATGGCGGATTTAGTTAGTTCGGTAGGGTCGGGTTTTCCCGCCCGCACCCTGAACCCTATGTGGGCTAAAGGGTTCTGTTTTCTTTATAAACAACCGTGAAGGTGCTGTTAACGACTCCACGAACAAATACGAAATTCGATCTACCATTACGAATACCTAGTAGCTCCCCTACACCCGCCACCCCGCCGTAAAAGTATTGTCTTCGTTCCAATCTGATCGCCTCCGTATTTACACCCGAAATTCGACGCACTATTGTGATTTCTAACCCACCTCAAACAACATCTACTTATGATAACTCTATAAATAGGTATTCTCCAATTTATCAGAATTTATTTTGAAATTAAACGGTTTATCGAATAATCATGAAAGGAAATGAATAAGAAGTAGATACGGATTCATAAAAAATTGAAGTGTCGTTATCGTTCGGTAGGCAGTGAACTTTAAGTACTAACTACGATAAAATTAAATAATTTAAATTGGATATTAATTTCCTAGTTAAAATCTCTTACATTTTATCATTTTTATGCTAGCTAGCTATCAAATAGTCTATACAAAGAAATAAAATTGAAGTGTTTGTTTTTAATAGTAAAATAACCGCTTTTAATTAATTCATATGTATGTATAAACGGTAATTTTTGTCTGTCTATCTGTCTGTCTGTTTGTTCCGGATAGTCTCTGAAACGGCTGGACCGCTTTTGATGGGACTTTCATTGGCAGATAGCTGGAGTAATAAGGAGTAACTTAGGCTACTTTAATTTTATTTTTATTTTAATTTTTTAATTTTAGAACTCTACGAACTAACCAATAATTATTTTGTTGAATTCCACGCGGAAGAAGTCGCGGGCACAGCTAGTACGTAATAAAATTAAGACGTATATCAAAAATAATTTCATGTATGTTCATGAGATAAAGCCACATATGAAATGGAGAACACAACAAAAGTGCACACCAGTAGAAGACAAAACGATTAATATGTTTTTGGGTAATAGTATGTCTTGTCTATATGTCTTTCAAAGCCTCCAGGGATGTTCGACATTAACTGGGCATAAAAAAAGTCGCATGATAAAAAATAAGTAATCGAAGCATTTCTATTGAAAGCCCATGACGCTGCATAATGTCGAGCAAGAATTTTGTCTGTCACCCGTCGGTCCCTTCAGTAATCACGCGATAACAGAAACGCAAGAATAACCCATATTGAAATTAAACATAAAAATGAGTTTATTAAATATTTATAAATGTAAAACCTCAAAATTTAAAAAAGAGAACGATTTTGACGCTGCTTTATTCTTTTTGTAGTTGTGTCAAGATATTAGAGAGAGTTTTATCTGTTGGTAGTAGGTTTAAATTCATTTAAGGATAAGACCCCGGGGTTTACATGTTCTTTGTTTTTGTATTATTACTTGACGGTTTGCAGAATCTTCATAAGAAACGTGCATGTTATAGGAAACTAAACCGATATGTGTTCTTGCATTGTCTGAATGGAGTAATGGTGCAATGAAGAAATACAGATGCTAAGTTTTAGTTATAAAACGATTCAAGTTTTTTTTGCTGTTCATAAAATTTTAATTTAAAATAGTCAACAATTAGTTTCCTAATTCTGTTAATAAGCCATAGTAAGTTTAAATTAAGGCCGACATTCAATAGCTTGTAGTAGTAAGTTTCAACGAACTCCGGCACGTACAGCGTATAAACTTATACTAGAAGAAGAACATGCAACAATGAACTTTAGATTTTTACAATATGATATAAATTTCAATGATCCAATCTGACATATTACCTTTAAGACTTTTTTGAGTTGCATTTTTTTTCGTGTTCTCCTGTATAAAAAAATACAATTGTAGGCTGTTATTCTTGTATTCACAGCAGTTATTTATGTACAACAAAACTAATCTATGTTGTAAAAAATGTAATAAAACATAATTCAATGGGACTTCGGGATTAGTGAATTTAATATGAGGATAAAAAAGTTTTTTGTAAGTTGTATTCTGCACACGATGAAATAAAATCAAGATGTAAGTTTGACGTTTGTTGTATGAAGTGTCGTTTGTTTCTATAACGTTAATCTTCTATTATGCTTTGACAAAGTAAATTATATATTACATACATATTTTTTTTGAAATATGTGTTATGTATGTTTAATGTATGAAGTTACATTAACATTAAAAAGATAATATTGTTAAGTTCTGGGTAAAGGTAAGAAATATGTTGGCGTACAATTTATGCGACAACGAACTATTGTAAAGACACTGATTGCCTTTTATGGAGATTTGGTATTCGAGCACGACGCGCCCTACATGCTCCGTTTACTTACTCCAACGGGTTGTATGGACGTAAAAGTTTTATGCCCCCACCGCGTTTTACAGCAGGCCTTTTATTATTTAGTGAAAGGAGCGACGGTGATGTCATAAATCTCCGCTCCTGCGTGAACTTTCGCCTCTTATCTCGGCAAAGAAATTATGAAACTTTGTGCCTTCTTCTAGACAAAGTGTTTGGCTTTTCCAAACCGCGGGTCAGAAGAAGTTTAAAAAATTAACGAACAGATTTAAAATTGTAAACCGCAATAAAAAGAATGATAGGACCATGTATAAATTTTTTAACAAGGCAGTTTTTAGGATGTATAATTATTATGTGTGTGATGGATAAATGTGTTGTTATTTTAGGTTATTAAAATGTGGTTTTCAATTACTTTTACAATGTAAAGTTATAAAGCACATTATGATTAAAAAAAAATTAAAATATTATCTGAACTTCAGAACCGGTGATTTCTACATTAAATACAATGTTTGTCGTTTTTATGTAAATTTTACAATATTGTCTGTGACTGATTGATTCAGCCTCTAACATACCACTGCTGGCAATAGGCTCCGATCTTCACTGATCCACCGCGGGTTGGCATATATATTCCCTAATATGAGTAACGAGTGCTGTTAAGTGTTTATTATAGCAACCGGAACGGGCAGCTTAACGTGCTCTTCGAGGCACGGTAAGGAGACCCACAAGTATATATTGCTGTTTAATGGTGTGCTGGCATGGGACCCAACTGTACACTTATTTTTTTCAACGCCTGTTGTGTTTCGCAGAGCGGCAAAGCGGTATATTGAGCCCAAAGATTTGATATAGCCAAAATTTTGTAAACGCCTTAGATTATTAAGATCTGCATGAACCTAATGTTTGCAATATTATTATGTGTAAATAAATAAATAATAACGTAACCAAGTGAACCCCGTCGAACGCACACGCGGCATTACACCAGAGCAATGTCAATTATTGTGTGTACAAACTTATATTTGTCGTAGAATCGTACAGATTACAGATTATTAAACTATAGTTTTACGACGCGTTGGTGCAACGGTCACAGCACACTGGTTCAATCCCCGCATATGATAAACATTTGTATTGGCCATACAGATGTTTGCCGTGGTTTGGGTGTTTGTGCAGTCCTTGTGGGTCTCCCTATCGTGCCTCGGAGAGCACGTTAAGCCGTCGGTCCCGGTTGTTATCATGTGTACCTGATAGCGATCGTTACTCATAGTAGGGAATACCTTTTTTTTTGGTATTGCAGGGGAACCCATTTACGGGTGATATCCAGGATGTCCGGGTAGGCATTCCTAGACCGTATGTCGACTTCAGCACTTGTGGGTGAAATACCGAACAAAACCCCTGCGGGAGCCTTCAGCCTCTTTAATTGGAGGGTCCCAGATCTGCAGGCAACAGGATCCCTCCAGCGACAGGCTGACCTCGTCGAAAAGGCCAGACTTCTTCTCCATGGGGACTGTCCGGCTCACCTCTAAACAATCCCGACGACGCCGTGTCTAGCAGGACCGGGTTCCTATCCCGGCCCGACACGGGTACAAGGTCGTTAAGCAGGCAGCGTGGTGGATTAAGCTCTGATCCTTCTCCTACATGGGGAGAGGCCTATGCCCAGCAGTGGGATATCACAGACCGAAACGAAACTATAGTTTAAAGTTTGTTTTGAAGACCACTTCGACTTGATTACGTTATGTATTTTGAATTTACATCTTAAGTTGAATCTCCATAGTGTGAGGTTTATATCAAAACTATGGAATTTATATTTTGATTCTATATATATACAAAATTTGTTGCATAGCTAAACTGTATGTACTAATAATCGTAAATAGGATCCAAAGCGTTTGGTCAAACTTTGATTGAGGTTTAACTTGCTGATGTTATATGAAGTAAATCTTTACACAAAAGAAAGGGCTAGGTTTTGAGAAAAATTTAAAAACCATGTGTCGCACATGAGTTCGCGCCATTTTTTAAAAATCATAAAGTTATGAATAAGATCCGTCGTGCGGTGGGCTTACTCTTTTCGTAAATAGCGCAACTTAGTTTTTAGCTAAGTACCTAAATACGCTATTATGCTACTTTGGATTTTGTATGTATTAAAGTTAAAAAAAAAACACACACGCACAAACACATACACATACATAGACAAATCTTCATTTGACTGTATTTACAATGCCAGGTAAGTTTACCTTTGGTAATGGTATGGTTGTAAAATAGCAGTGTGTGAGAGGCCAATGTTTAACTTTATTTTAGAAAAAAAAGTTACAATAGCACGATAAATTTGGATCATAATTATATCTTAGCAACGTCTACATATACATAATATTCTAAATATGTTTAAATCAGGCTTACTTTCGGGCCTAAAATATGTAATTAAGAGTTTACAGTTCAAAACCCGGTCGGCGTGCCTTATTATTAACTAGAAAATTGAGAAGAGCTTAAGTAAAACACATTTTGATTAAAAAGAATAACGCTTCGCTTATTCATATTATTTGTAACTATTTTTTATAACTAAAATTATTCGGAGAAAATACCGTATTATATTTAAAAAAAATCATCGAAGAAGATTTCGTCGAAGACTTTACAATATACAACATATTATTTATTCTCATGATTTTGTATGTTTATCTTATTCTTCTATATGTGTATGTATGTTTTTATTTATTGATTCTATTTATATTTATCTACTTTTGCACAATCCCGCACTTTGTTACTTATAATCTACTTTTACCTGGGGTTGTCTAGAAGACATTGCTTAAAGCAAAAAGGCCGCCTTTGCATGCTGTCATTTTAACTACTTTTGTATAATTTTATTTCTGTACTGTTGTTTTCTTTTCCTTTTTTTTACGTAAAAGTGTTTTATTATATGTATGCAAGAAGTAATAAATAAATAAATAAACTATATAATAAAATAGTTTATGGTTTTTAAAGCTGACACACCATGGAAACGAATTTCGCTTGTAAGAATCTGCAGACATTCTTTCTAGAAGCTATAACCTATCTATGCTGCTTCACATCCTATAGGCGGGTCCCGTAAAACGGTGGTTTCTTCATGTTACGCACCGCTTTACCAGCGAGAACTATCTCAAATTAAATCTTAAGCTGTCAGATTCATTTTTAAATATTATTAACATAGAAATATTATAATGTTTCTTTTTCAGTTGGTTGGTTTTGTTTTGATCAAGAATTACAAGCGATCAAGATCACTAGCGATCGCGGGTTCGATACCCGCTCACAGCAAATATTTGTATCCATCATGTAGATGTTTGTCTGATCTGAAACCCAACACATTAAATATTCTTCCTGAGGCCGTTGAGTGTAAGGCGTTTATTGTTTATTAAAGTATAATAAAATTGGTTATTTAGAACTATTGTTTAATGAAATAGAACTAACGCCTCGAATTCTGGAGCAATAACAATGATTCTATACATATAAACGCAAAACTATATTTAAACGTTTTAAGCATCAATTGATATATAAACTGTGGGGATAATAAATTATCCAAACATAGATGTGATATAAATTAACTTTCATTAAGTTATGTTATTAGGCTGTTTTGTGATTATAACAGTCACTTGCTACTGTTCAAAACACGATCATAAATTAGAATATATTTAACCTCTTTTTTCATCTAGAAGAAAATGCAAAGAAAAAGAGAAGCAAAGTATCAACAAATTAGTAATGCAGCAGTCATTATCGATTAATTACATAGTTTACATCATAAAATAGCCCATGTTAGTTTTATTCATAAATATTGTATGAAAATGGATTCTGTGTGGGCACGGTGACAGGCTCTACATGTTAGTAATTAAATTACGGGTGGCGTGCCCGAACCGGATACACCTCTTTAAATCATATCCGTGATTAAAGTTACCAAAGATTGGAATTATTAATAGGGCGGAACAAAATATGTCAAATCGTAATTTATATAAAATAATGGATATTTTGAAATGATGCGCGATGAAGACACAGCGAGAACTTTTATTCATATAATTTATAATGTTAGTAATAAATATGTATCGTAATAATTTTTCAATGTTTATGTATTTGTTTAAGTTTTCGTTTTTTTTTCAAGCAGTATTCATTAAAAATTTAGGCCTTCATGTGTTTGAAGAAATACGGCGATATATACTTCGTTTATATGACAGAATACTTACGTTAACACGATCTCATTCTCAGATTGACAATAGAAAATCAGAAAATCTAAATAAACAGTCATGAAAATCGAGAGATATTTGAATTAATTTTTGAAATAATAAAGTAGAATACGTTTAAAACGTATACAGTAAACTAGTGAAAGGATAAAATTGTTTTTGCAAAGGGCCAAATACGAGTGTGGTACCGTATACAAGACATACCGTATACATACAATTTCATCTTTAGAATTTTAGCAAGTATTAACATTGTCGAGATTTGCTGAAAGAAGTAACTGTACTAACACATTTAAGAGCGTAAGAGAAAAAAGTATTGAAGTCTGCGAAATGACCCTGCGGCTGCAAGCAACTTCCTGTTTGGCCCATTTAAGCGAAGTCCTCAACACCGTAGCAAGTTTTGCCTCACGGTTGTACTATTATCATTTACCGACTATTACACTATTCGTTTATATTTAACGACGTGTCTTGTTCATAACACTAAGCGTAATTAGTTTTATGGAACGTAAAAATATATAGGAAATATAAATGTTGATAATGTAAAAGCAATTTAAAATACGCCCTCATAATATACTAGATATGTCGGCGACATAAAGCTGGCAGCGGCGCGGCGCCGTCGTCGCCAGAGGCACACACAATTAAACTGATAACATTGGATTAACGAAATCAACTCGTAAATATGTTTATTTTATTATCTATAAAAGTCACTAATTAATTAATTGACCAATGATTAAGTATTTTCTTATTTGATGTAGAGTGGCCGCAGCCCACATCATTTAGGGATTATATTGTCGCGTAACTTAGTTATCATCGCGTGGCTCATAAAATTCCACGTATATTGCCACGCAACGAACTCTATCAAAAATATTTCTTTACGATGTGACAAATTAATCAGTAAATATGTGGGTTTTGTCGTATTAAAAAATAGCACCCTTTGGGCGTCGTTATATTACCGCTTGAAAGCTTAATTTATATTAGTATATTTGTAGTGCATTAAATCTGAGCTCGGGGCTGCGACGGTGGTTAATGCACTCCTAGACTTCTGCAGATAAGCTAACAAGCCTCTTTAGCTTAACAAGAGGCGGCCTAACAATAAAGGCGACTTAAGCATCGTGAAATATGGCAGAGACGAGGTGCGATAACTCAGCTCACTGGGGCCGCTTCTTTTTCCCTAATTAGCCATTCAATTCCCGTAATCTTGTTTACTCGTCGGGCGGCTCGCGCTGCCCAGGTGCGATAATGGCCGAGCTATTTGCATGCCGCCATATTGTTTCCCCATGTTCGGTACTCGGTAGTCGGCTCCGATCCCGTTCGCTGTGACCCCCCGTTGTTTTGGTTGAGCTTATTGGATCCGCTCGCGATTACTTTGTATTGATCCTGCCGTCCATTATCTACATTCGTTTATTTTGGTATCAGAGTAATGTTACCGCTTGATGTTTACAAATCCAATCTGCCTTTGAATGTCTCCTTAATTTGCAAATGCCGCTGAAGCAAAAATCAATTAAGTTATTTATACTTTCTTTGCTTTCATTCCTACTCTTTAGGATTTCATTCGCTTTTTGGTAATATTCAATTTATTATCGATAAAAGATTTTTAGGTACTTATAGTTTTTTAAGCTCATCAAAATAAAAAAGAGAATAAAATCATAAATATTTAGGTTTTTTATTTGTATCAAATTACTTCGATACAATTATCAACTTATTTAATACAAAAAAGTGGTGAAAATTTATTGTTACGCAAGTTTAGCGAGAGTTAATTATGCGAGTAGAATATGTTTAGCGCAACTTAGTACCTCCATTTTAGTAATTAGCTAAGTTTATATATTATTAAATATACAAAATCTTATGACAGTTTATTGTAACTATTTATTATATTGTTTGTTGTTACGTGAATTAAATATACTGTTTTTAATATAGTAGCATATTTATAATCTTGATAGTAAAGTGTAACAGATAAATCACTGTTCTTTTTACAAGAATGCGAAAAGTAATGTTTTGATTTGCGGTCTGCGTCTACGACGTTTTAAACTTTTTACATAAACTGAATTACACGATAAAGTTTTAATTTATACGGAACTGAGAAATAATGAAAGCGCAGATAAAAACTCCAAGTAAATAGACAAGAGTATTTTCATTTTCTATAAAAAATCATACTCAACGAAGGCTTTGTTTTCAAGACACCGAGCTGAGTCTCAATTAAGAACTTGATGGTGATCACGAAAGATACATTTACCTTGAAAGCGTTCAGCGCTGCGAAACTGTGCTGGTATCTCCTATAAATACATTACAGAACACGCTTTATTACTTCGCCATCTCCATCCAATCCTATTAAGTGTCTGTGCGCGAACATGCGACCATTCAGTTTAAGATGGCCATTTTTTAAAATAGTATTAGGGTTCGATAATGGCTTTTACACAGGGAGTTAGGGGCGAACGTCTGTATTATGTCGTGGGATTTAGCGAGCTCAAGCGATATGCTAAACTCCTAGCGTGCTGCGCTGACGTGGCGTCTAGCCCTGCCATCTTTGCGAGGCGATAATTTTATAACAAAGTTCAAAGATTTATCAACACTGCTTTAACGTATTATTCTTTCTATTAACTAACCATGTATAAATTTGAAAAGTTTAATGATTGATGATATATAATGTGGAATAGAAGTCAAAAAAATGTATGATAACAATGGAGCATGAGCAATATAATATGCTGTGAAGAAGACATACAATACTGTTGCCGTTTTCCCATAATTTTGTAAAGGTAAATATAAAATGAGGCTGATTTATGTAATTGGATACAGGGTAATTTAAATCGGCGATGCACATTACGTTAATCCCTTCGTCTAATCTCATACGATCAACGGACCTGTATAATTAGGGGTGACAACAATGCTGCGCTACAAACACAATACGTCTGCACAAACCGCATGTTAATTTAATTTGACCCCGTGATACAAGATGGCCGTCGACCCTCATTCTACGTATAGCCTATTCTCTCATAACTAACTATTCACCTGAAGCCCTGAACAGCATAAGCTATTTTTATACTACGTAACATTTAACTTATCGATCTTTGTGATTTGATTAATTTTGCGTGTAAACGCATAAAAATATTTATATCAACTTTTGGTACATATTCAAATTTACATACTTATATAGTTTAAAAATTTGAAAAATACTTATTTTTAAACTTATTTGGGCATAGAGTTTATTAAAATATCTTATTTTACGATTACACGTTATATGATATAGATAGTATTATATGTTAATATTGTTTTTTAATTCATACACATTTTTACAAATATCTTAATAAAAATTTCTCATAGATCTAAATCAGAAGAATCAGTTTTTGAAAACAACTGTTTGTTTATATTGTTACATTATTATAGTGAGAAGCTACTATAGCATTTAGATATTTTGGCTTGTAGGTTCCGCTGTGAAGAAGTAGCTGAGACTTTTGTATAATATTAATATTATATGATATATTTTACTATAATGTTACCAAAACACAAACTAAAGTAATACAAATAATATTAATAATCCTTTTTATTTGATTTAAGTTATATTTCTACAAGTTTAAAGCCATTATTATTTTAAAACTTTAATATTTTAGAATGAAAGCAATTTAAATATGATTTACTCTTAAGACATTTTATTCTACAAAATATTGTTGTAAGACACCTTTTGATCAATAAAATTTTCTAATAGTTATACAGAGAAAGTGTGGAATTGTATATTCAAATAAGATTATGTGTAGTCTGAAAAGAAGCTAGCATTGAAATCATATGTATTGTATGGGTCAAGAGTTTTATCCATTAATATTAATGTATCTTTTAGTTTGAAAGGTCTCTCAACAAAACATAAGATGAATATATAATTCACGTTTGAAGTAATGATTCAAACTACAATATAGCCATCAAAATATCCACTCAGAAATTTATGACTGGAAGGTAAATAGTCGTAAATATTTTAACGAGCAAGATAAATGTAAGTAACATTTCATTTACCGCCACAGCCCCGCAACGTTACTACGGGCATTATTTAGCACATAAGTGTGACGCACTTGCCACTATAAAGCAGTAATAATATACAGCATAAAGTGGGGCGTTTTGATGAATCTAGCGACCCATCGTATGTTTGTATGACCGTCTGGATTTTTGAAGTTCGACTTTACTCTTTAAGTTCGACTTTTCAAGGTAATACGTATAATCGATATAATTAACATTTTCCTTTGTTTTTAAGATAATTTTACGTAACAGTATGTTCGACTAAAACGGCTATCGAGTATTCCATAAGTTCATTGAACCATTAATATAAAAAATCTAGGTTATAAATAATAAAAGCGATCAACGTCTACTTTAAGCGGTAGTCTTTCTTTATTAGATAATAAGTGTGTCATCAATTCGTCGGTTATGACTATTTAACGGCCATTTAAATATAATTCAAAGTGTGGCAATGTTGTGTTCATGGCAAATTATACTACAGATGGTCTTCATAAGTAGTTTGAAATTATTGAGAAATATTATTTTCGCCTGGGTTACACAACGGCGCCTATTTTCAAATTAAGAGCGCGAGAACTACTCGTAGGCAATAGGCATAGACAACATTAAATTGGTTAAATTCCTTTGTCCACCTTAGTTTTACAACTCCTCTGACAGAATCCACTCGTCCGTCATGTAGATAGAGAACGTTAAAATACAAACAAGTTGAAGATACGACATAAGTACAGTTCTTATATATTTTTTTCAGTAGTTACTACTATTTTAATGGAAATGAAAAACTATTTATAAAATTTATTCTGTTTTTGTATGTGTTACAGTTGTGTAATATGTTTACATGAAGTTTGTTTAAAATATTAAAACGGTACCATTTAGTCACATAATGTGTAGCGGTACATCGTATGCGAGACAAATGTCACAGGCGTCTTTTGCCCTTTTCAATACTGGGATGTCATTACACTATTATGTAAAACTTGTTTAGTAATTCACAATAGATTGCGATGGCGTCGTGTGTCTATCAAGTTGATGGATACAAACAGGGTCGAAACCAATCAATCAATCCGATGTAGCGTCGCGCGATAATTGAACTCTTCCCCTGTAACGGCGTTTTGTATAGATAATTACAATCGCAAACCGAAAATTACATGCGGCATTTAACAGTGAGACTCTATTATGTTTTGCAAGGTACGGTCGCGTTCGAAGGGCAATCTTTGCCGGATCGAGGATTAAGTGAACTCGATGAGGGTCCGGTTAGGTCCGGGGAGTGGTATTAATAGTGGTAGTGAATGCAGCACTTACACGGTCCATCGGGAGCTGAATGTGTGACTATTGCGACGAAGCAAATCGAATCGGCGCGGCCCGCCGGTCCGCACGTGCTGAATTTACTGTTTGATCGGACATCCTACCTGCCTACCAGCTAATCTGAGGTAGATACAAAGCAAATTCTTCAAATTTGTTTTAGGACTAAACTATAGTATTATAATTGAAGTCAATACAAAAAGTCATTGCAAAACACAAATAGTAGGTTGATTTGTAGATAGTTTTATTTATTATTTATTTAGTCTTGAAATGTGAATGCCATTCTTTGCATAAATAGACAAAAAATACAAATCAATAAGTAAAAGAAATGTTAACTATAATGATAGGTATTACAAAGGTACTAGAAAAGCGAGCCTCACTATCACATGCAAATTGGTGCACTTAGTCGAATGCCATCGATAATGACGTCTAATACTGTAGCGATTCATTTATTTGCAAGCAAACCGAAGTACGATTTACTTGGTTGTTCATTAAATATTTTTACTCAAATTTTGTTTACGTTTTGTTAAAAAGTATGAGTAGATAATAGACAAATATGAGACGCTAAAATTTGTTAACAGCTAGGATCTATCTCAAAAGTTGGTGTATCAGTAAAATATATGTCCTCCGCGCCTATATTTACGTTTTATTGTATATTTTTTACTTGGTAGTTCCTGATTTTACCAAAGTTAAATAGAATAAAAGAGTAACAAAACAACATTGTAATATTATAATAGATTTTATAAAAGTTGAAATATTTCGTATTTTGTTCATATTGTTTGGAGTAAAAGTGGAAAGTTGACGTGGAAACGAGAAGTTCCATAGAAAGTCAATTTTCGAAGTTAGGAGAGGAACGCGAGGCGCATTGCGAGCGCCCTTTGCATACTAGAGTCGCGTCGTACGTGACGCTGAATAACATACAGCCACTGAAATAGCCTTGTCGTTTGAACTGATTAAACTATTGATGATCTTTTTACTTTTAACACTAGGAAACATATTAAAGTCGTACTTGTTAATACGTAATACGTTTGTTCACGTTTTCGTTAATAACTCTTATAATAACTGGGTTGCAATAATTGCAATAAACGCTTTGAGAAAAACTACAAATGGTTTTTTGTTTTTTTTTTTTAAGTATTACATGCAAAAAATTACATTTTATATTTAGATAAAAAACTATCAATTTTCTACACATATAAGTGCAATTTAAACCTTTGATTGACTAAATGATAAGATATGTTACCCTTAAGAACGCCTCATTGTTATTGCAACAATAAAAATTTAAAATAACAACCTCTGAGAATCGCGTGCAGATTAAGTCAAGGTCCTAAGAATTTTCTGAACTTGAATTTTCCGCTAGGTCGACATATTAATACAAAATATTTTTAAAGAATACTGTATAACTCTCAAAATAGCTTTTCAAGACCTCATTTGCTTAAAATTAATAAATAAATTTATTTTATTTTCGAAAGGTTTCATAATTCATGTTACCTACAGCACACACACAGCTTTAATATTACGTCATAAGTATAGTGTATACCTTGAGAGAGTTTGGAGTCTGAATAGCCTTAAAGCTTGATCAATGACAATTCTCCAAAATAAATTTAATTGAATGTAACGATTTTGATTACATTAAGTAAACAAACCAACTAGCTGTAATGTTAGTTTGTATAATAAGGATCTGTTGCCCTTATGTGTACTCCTCAGTATTTCAATCTTTACTAATATTATATAGCTGAAAAAGAGTGTAGCAGTATAAGCACGGGTCAGATGCCCCTGGGGGAATTTATGTCAAAATTTTGATGACGAAATCACCGTGTTAAGAGGAACATTTCCCTAGGTTACCACACCTCTGAATGCGCTAGTTTTTCAAAAAAAAATTTTTTTCAAATTTTGAAAAAAATTTTTTTTTTCTCTTGCAATATAATATTTATTTGTAATTTTTCTACCAATCGCTAGATACACTAAAGAAGCATTTAATAAGGTACTTTTGAAGTCTTCGCAGCAATTGATATATCGGAATATCACAAATTCAAAATTTTAAAATTTTAAATCTCACGTATTTTAAGAGACACTATCACGAATTTTTTTGTATAAATAGCCCTTACTACGCTCTATAAAATATATTTTTTTCAAAATTTTCTCTAGGGTAGATCAGTGTTAAAAAAAATATTATTACTATCCTGATATGAATAATTGAGGAGCATCTGAGCAAGTAATACTGCTATAATTTTTAAATGTAATTTTAATATTTACGATATTAATAATTATAACAGTAAGAAATTGATGTGCGATTTTTGTTTTTTATGTTTAAATTTTTTTTATAATTCTTAATGATGAACTTTTACTTGTTTTATGCATTAAGTTGTATTTCTACTCAAGAGGCATGAAAATTAAAAGATTATTTTAGCTACGTCTAAAGAAATTCTTTTAGTTTGTGTTTTATTTGGGAATGTTTTATATGAGGTTAATTTATATGTATATTGTTACTATTTTAGTTCTCGGTTTATTGTTACATTTGTTTCGAGCGAGCATCTAGTCGTCGCTCCCAATACGCGACAAGTTGATGCGTGTTTGTTTACTTTGTTGTCTTCTTGAATTCGCGGTCTAAACGTATGTTTCTTTTGTCTGCTGATACGAAATCATCTTATTACGAAGTTGACTGCCATATAGTTCAATATTAGTGATTCTGATATAGTGATTCTAATATTTTTATACTGTGATTTTGAATAAAAATAATTTTAAATAAATTATTTAAAACTAACATTTAAAGGCGAAAACGCAGTAATGTAACATAGTGACATTGTATTTAAATAGTAACATTTCATGTGATCTTAGCTATTTATCTTCGTTGATAAAAATGCAGAGTGATAAAAATGTCGCGTATTGGGAGCGACGACTAGATGCTCGCTCGAAACAAATGTAACAATAAACCGAGAACTAAAATAGTAACAATATACATATAAATTAACCTCATATAAAACATTCCCAAATAAAACACAAACTAAAAGAATTTCTTTAGACGTAGCTAAAATAATCTTTTAATTTTCATGCCTCTTGAGTAGAAATACAACTTAATGCATAAAACAAGTAAAAGTTCATCATTAAGAATTATAAAAAAAATTTAAACATAAAAAACAAAAATCGCACATCAATTTCTTACTGTTATAATTATTAATATCGTAAATATTAAAATTACATTTAAAAATTATAGCAGTATTACTTGCTCAGATGCTCCTCAATTATTCATATCAGGATAGTAATAATATTTTTTTTAACACTGATCTACCCTAGAGAAAATTTTGAAAAAAATATATTTTATAGAGCGTAGTAAGGGCTATTTATACAAAAAAATTCGTGATAGTGTCTCTTAAAATACGTGAGATTTAAAATTTTAAAATTTTGAATTTGTGATATTCCGATATATCAATTGCTGCGAAGACTTCAAAAGTACCTTATTAAATGCTTCTTTAGTGTATCTAGCGATTGGTAGAAAAATTACAAATAAATATTATATTGCAAGAGAAAAAAAAATTTTTTTCAAAATTTGAAAAAAATTTTTTTTTGAAAAACTAGCGCATTCAGAGGTGTGGTAACCTAGGGAAATGTTCCTCTTAACACGGTGATTTCGTCATCAAAATTTTGACATAAATTCCCCCAGGGGCATCTGACCCGTGCTTATACTGCTACACTCTTTGTTTGTTTTGTGATCGCGCTAATCTCAGAAACTAATGGTTCGTTCATCGTTCCTCAAATTAACGCGGCTGAAACCGCGGGGTACATACAGCTAGTTAATCATATACGTAATACTGAAGTTCAATATGACTCTCAATGCTAGTGACCACTCAACCGAAACCCTCTAGGTGTTTCACACTTCTAAGGTTTATTGAGGATGTTTTGGTCGTAGAGGGCAGATGGCTACGCGTGCGCTTCCGTTTCCGACTAAGCCATGCTTCCTTGAATAATACACAGGTGGTCTGTTCAATAACGATTTAAATTAAGAATGGTCGATTATTTTTGAATATTTATATTCTTTTGTTTTCTGTAAATGGAAAAGAAAAGCTGTATCTATAGTCTCGGCATGAATATGTATGAAGTAAGGAACAGAAAATTTGTTTAACATTTTATTGCAATCACCGTGTTTCACAGAAACTACAGAATCTACGTAAAATTTGAATACAATGAAAAAGTATTTTACGATGTGTATAGAATTTTCGTTGTACCTGTACCGACCACTATAATTTTTGTGACTATATCAAAAATATGACCGGAACAACTACTAATAATTTTTACACCTGGTCTATTAATAAAACATGTCGTCATCTTGCAACATTAGTTTAGAACATTTACATTACATTATTTTTGTAATATAAAGTTTGAAATCTTTCGATATTGATATCGATCAATGTTTTATTAATTTGACGTAACGATTGTGCAGCGTACCTTTTTTAGAAACTGTTAAAAACACGCTAAGTTTAGTGCTGAGGGATAAAGATAGTGAATAATAGAACTTTAGGCATTCCTTTATTACTAAGAGACATAAAAAGAGCAACATTTAAGCGGTTGCTTCTGCACCGGATAAAGTGTGTCCGTGTGTTGTTGCAATTTCGAAAATTCCCATTATCATGGAGCGTGAACGGTGCAGTTGGAAAAATAAGAAACGGCTTACAATAGTATCTGAGTGTGTGCGGGAAACATAGGCACTTTACAAAACCACCGACAAATTTATAACTTGAATGCACGAAAAAGTAAAACGTCCATGAGATTTTTTAACATATTTTAAACATAATATCATCCAATCTCATTATCGAAGAATAAATAACGTTACATAATAAGAGAGGTAATAAATCTTGCACTAATAAATACATCCTCATTTGTTTCGTATGATTTAAACGTTGATTTATATCGTATCATTGAGATGGTTAAAATTATTAATAAAACTAGGCAGTGTAATTTTTTTATTTGATCTACTGATCATCCGTATTAATGCGAGACACCTAATTAATGTCCTGAGGCGATATAATAGGCTACTGCGGGCAGTCGAGCACGTAATGGGCACGTGGCGTAACTAAGGAACGTTGTGCATCAATGCGTTCGATTTTCGATGAATCACTGCAAAAGAGTAAATAAATATATAAGTCATGTACATAGTGTATAGACTATAGTTATGTAGACATATAATTATGTAGTCTGACTGAACTTTAATAGAAATTATATGTTGTTTGAGGTCAAACTCCTTTACGCACGCATGTTTTGATGAGTAAGCTGGTGAATGTGTAACGAGAGAGTTACGAAAATTGTGATCGGGCGAGGTGAACGGAATTTGAGAGGGAGATTTAAGTTAGTGAGGATAGAAAGAACGAAAGAGTAAAGTTTAGTTTTACTTCAGTCGTGTGGTCTAAAGCACACTCGTGTTTTTAAAGATTTACGAATAAATTTTACTAATATGACAGATGTTCTAGATTACAAAACGTACCTATACTTATCCGTGAATATGTATAGATATGGATGGAACCACAATATTTTTACGAAATAATAGGATTTGTAATCTTTGTTTCAGCGAATTTGAGAAAAACATTGATACCTATAGAAAACCAAAAATTTGTTCATGGTTATAATTTTAATTGAAATCATTTTGTTATTTATTTTTGAGCTTTAAACTACGAGTACATACACTAAAAAGCATGTTACTTATCCCTAAAGGTACATTTACATAATACTACGCGAGCATAGACGCATACAGACCCTTTCCCTTACTTATAGCAAATGAAACATCTTTAATAATTAATAATAAAATTAAGGATGATACATAATTTAGGACAAACAATAATAAACGTAATAATAACATCAATAAGATCTGAATCACAGCGTGGCAAATGAAGATGTTTTTTTTAAATATTCCATTTATATCTTTAGTCTTGCGGTTTTCCAAAAGCCACGACGAGTCAGGCTCTTTCTTTTACCAAACTTAGACACCGACTGACAAAAGCACCATTTGTGCGGAGAATGCCGATCGATTTGGTATTCCGCGCTCTAATAACATTCCGGGACGATATTTCACGCACCTCGATACCGGAGTACATCACTTAACCCGACACAATGCGACATGCACGATTTATTGTGTACAGCTTGCTGAGATAAAACGTAGACAATGGCCTATCAGATGGCGATCTACGGCAACACGTGTATGCTTTTAGCCCTAGACTTCGACACCCAATTACGTTTTTGACGTCGCTCCTATCATTCATCACTAACAAATGAGCTGTTTTTATTACTTGCTGCGTAAAAACAACGTCGTGTAGAGCCATCAAGTTAGTGAAGGCATTGTAAAACTGGAAGATAGATAGATATAGATGCGAAGACGAAGATAACTAGTTTGAAGTTACTTTATTTAGATTAAATTTTTGCGAGAATGTTGCTAATTCCTCTATTTTTCATACTTTTATTAAACACAAATTATGTAATTATTATTTTGTTGCATGGAATAAGAATTAATTCTTGGGAAATATAGTCTCGACCGCAGTAATTAATAGCCAACTAAATCATTGAAACTTTGAATGTACCACGGTGTCGCCTAGGCATAGTTTATAAGTGACACTTGAATAGCATTAATTTAGTAGAGTACGTATGCGTCTCACATCAATTTGGTCTTCGTATACAGGAATATAAAGCCAAACAATTTATAGCACATGAAATTTGTAGGACTAGTTTGCTCGCTACGTGTTACTAATTACATCATTTACGGTTACAAAAGAACTTAACAGGCGGTTGTCAAGCGTTCATTTACGCGAGGGTGAGAGTTAATTGTACGAAAAAATTCATAAGAGCTATAAAAGTCGCATTGTGAAATAAAAGGTGAAGTTGAAATAATAAAAAGTGGGGTGTAAACTTACTCCCCGGCGCGAGATATCGACGATGTCATTAAAAGACACGCATCTCCGTCGCTCGCGTTTTCGCCATTTTTCACGCATCACTAGTAACGTTTCATACGAAACGTGCATAATATCTGACGGAGATATTTACCGGGACTACTGATCAAGTACCGTAAACATCAGCGTCGTTTAAAAAGCTTCCTCTTTATATGTAATGTATTAAGAGTTTTCTATATGGTGCATTAAGACTTTCAAATTATTTACGCTCCTTGTAATTATAAAACTTCGCAGGTTGAATGAATTAAGAAGATTTTTATATGTAAACATGTTTAAATATGTTTTTAGTTTAAAAATAACATTACATTGAGTAGAACTTTATTTATTTAAACGAATTAGTAAAAATAATTAATAATATTAAAGCTTACTGTTTTATTGTTTTTAATCTGCTAGGCTTAGCTTGAAATGTATTTCAGTTAAAATATATTAAAGCTTGAAATCAATAAATACATCTATAGAAGTATTTTTTTTAAGTAATGGCTTCATATTTTGTATTAGTCGTTGATTTATTAAAAATATAAAAAAGTACTACGAACATAAATTAAAATCCTTTTAGGAGAGATACAAAACTGATAGCGTCTTCAAATTACACTACCTGTATTGTGACTCATAGACATGGTAGAGAACAATCAATTGTGTATTGTCGTACAAAAATAATAGCCGGTTCGATGCCACAACCTTCTCCCTTGTGACACATATCGGAGCCGCATCGTATGTCACAATGCCGATATACATCAGTTGACGTCGCTGCCTCATGTTAAAGTGATTTTTATTACATTCGATTCAGTTGCTTTGTTCTAAGCGGTTATAATCGCCAAAATTATTATAACCTATAATATAAAATTATTACCTATAAATTTGTACCTATATCTACTTTTTAAGTCAATAAACAAATTATAATTGATATGAATCTATACAAATAAATAAAATTGGAGTGTCTGTTTGTGATATGTATGGATGTATACACGGTACATATACCAAAATAACATTTATTTTTATATTTTTTCTCCGTCTGCCTGTCTGTCTGTTTGTTCCGGCTAATCTCTGAAACGACTGGACCGATTTTGACGGGACTTTAATTGGCAGATATCTGATGTAATAAAGAGTAACTTAGTACTTTTCTATTACATTTTTTTTATTACTCTGCGAACTAAACAATAACTATTTTGTTAAATTCCACGCGGAAGAAGTCGCGGGCACAGCTGGTATTGTTTTAAAATTTTTTGGAAACTATTTTAGAGTTAAAAGATTGAAAAACTAAAGAAACATATTGCAACTTACAAAATGTCATTACTAATAATAAAGACTAATTTCGTGTTAGTGGCCTATTTCATATGCAGCTAAGTGCAATAATTTACACATGATTACGTCGCAGATGTGAACGTAACTTTAGCTCCAGTGCCTTTTGATAAGGTTTCAGCGAGTGATAAAGTCGCGCAGCCTTATGTTGTACTGGCACGCGACCGCACGGCCACGCCTTGACAACCCGATAGGCATGGCTTCAGCCACATTGCGGTTATATTTAGATCATAAAACACTACAATAATGCCCCAAAAAGGTTTAGAATATTATTAAAATTCGGTTCTCATTTCATTAAAATTTTTAAAGAGTTTCTTAAAGATATATAAAACTCTGTAAATATTAAAATGATAGAATAATAATCATCAATCAATCATTCCATTCTATTGCAGTCCACTGCTGGACATAGGCCTCCACAAGTTCGCGCCAAAAATGCGTGAACTCATGTGTGTGACTCATTATAGAATAATAAGAATTAAGAAAAATATAATAGGAAAGAGAAGAGAAGTTACTAATAGTGATAGAATATAATCACGTTAATTACGTGCTATTATCTTAGATGCCGCGTTGGCGCAACGGTCACAGCACTGGTTTGTGGCTGTTGCGCTAACGATTGTGGGTTCTATCCCCACATATGACAAACATTTGTATTGGCCATACAGATGTTTGCCGTGGTCTGGGTGTTTGTGCAGTCCTTGTGGGTCTCCCTATCGTGCCTCGGAGAGCACGTTAAGCCGTCGGTCCCGGTTGTTATCATGTGTACCTAAGCGTCGGTCCATGTGCACCTGAAAGCGATCGTTACTCACAGTAGGGAATATATCCGCCCACCCGCATTGGAGCAGGGTGGTGGATTATGCTCTGGTCTTTCTCCTACATGGAGAAAGAGATCTATGCCCAGCCGTGGGATATTACAGGCTGAGGCGTAACTTATTTTCTGAAAGTCAATTCAAGGCCAGTTTTATTATTAATGATGATTAATGTCTATTTTATTTAATAGTTTTCATATATAAAGCTGGTTATTGCTATTCTAGTTGCAGGGTCAATCACCGCTCGTCACAAAATGTTTTATACGACAGATAGATATTTGTTTAGAGTTTTAGACACGTTTGAGATTTGTATGAATATAATTCCAGATCGTCGGAGTACAAAATTTTATGGAAATTGTGTATTACGAGATTATATAAAATTGTTAACCTTTTTAAGTAGGTATAAAATGATATGACATTGTAGGGTAGTACTGAGAGATTTTAAAACAAAGAAATGGATTTTGGAGGCTACGTAATTGTTATTACTACGAAATCGCTTCTCATTCATTATAAGTGCATAGTATAGTTTTAACGAAGCCGTGTCTGAAAATGGCAGTTGAACATAAAGGAACGGAGAGCTCACCTCGAGATAGGTACTCTACAGGCTTGTAATTTTAGATATCGAGCCTCCCCCAAATCCCCCGACTCATCCCGACTCGACTACGGATTAGAATGAAAATACAACGCTTTATTATCTCCCTTATGACCGTATGTCTTACCTTTACCGATTCACTCTTATTCGTTTTTTATCGACTGAAAGATGATTACTTTGATATTGTACTTAAATTATAAGATTTAGTTTACAAACTGTATTATGTATTGCACTAATTTGGTATTTCTGTTTCATATTATTGTTATATGTATAGATGTCTTAGAATAGTTTATAGACAGTGCCATTCCTTTTAAAAATGGCCGAATTACTGTACAAAATATTATTTAGCCAGTACGTCTTGTTTTGAGCAGATTTGCTTTCTCGATACAGATACAGGATACAAAACGATTATCGGTTTATTTACCTTGATTACCCTTAATATTTTGCTTTTATGTATTTATAATACGAAATTCCGTCGAATTATTGTTAGAGTCACGTTTCGTCGACTGCAGATCGCTCAATAAGCGACATTTATCTGCGTTGACACAAGGGTATCTTTGTAAAACGTTTGCGGATGGAAGATTTTCCTCCTTTTATTATTTCTCAAGTAATTTATAACACTTTTAGGTTAAACATTTTCTTTTCTGAAAAGTCTTTATGCTCATAAGCGAATAATTTTGTTTTTGAAGTTCTTTTTGACTGGCGTTATTGTAACGAATTCTGCTATTATGATTTTTTAAAAATATTATTTAGCTGTCAACCGCTTTGCTGAAATGAATATATTTATGAATATTTTTTTACAATATTCATGCATAATGTTGTTTCAGTGATTCATCATTCAATGTTAGCGAAATGCGGACATCAAAGGGTTCTATGTATTATATTAAAGTTTCATTCGACGCCGCGCGCGGCCGCGCAGACCGGCAATTTCCTTTTCAATTACGCCTACTTGAAATAAAAAAATACAATTTTTTATTTGTACCGTGGTAATTAAAAAGGGATTCTGTAATGAAAAGGTATACCGCCAGTTCCGGGCGCTCCTCTCAATTTCGCTTCCGTTTGTTTGTTCCACGAGAGCCACGCCTTCGGGGACTAAAGTAAAGGGTTGCTGACATCAACTCTGTTATATGCGATGTATGTCAACAAAATTAAACCGTTGATGAAAATTCAGTTTTCGTTTTTTGCATTTATATTACGTTAACCGAATCTTATTAGCAAACGAATAGCTGAGCCACTGAAATAATATATAAATAAGCGAATAAATTTTGATTTTCACCTTTTTATTTATATCTGAACTCAAAGAATATTAAATAATAATTTTTTTCTTAATATTTAATATGCTTATTATATAAAAAATATTACTAACTCAAATTAGCAGGCCCGTGTGTACAAATATTTATATTAATGAAATCACGACACGGATGATAGCGATGATACGGATGTAAAGACCATCTAATTTTTAAACTAAGGTATATAATAATAAAAATTTAGGAGTTGTTTGTATACAATAAAGATAATAATCATACATTTTCACCTATATAGTTATACTCTGAAAGACGATTTCAATGGTCATGAGATTAATTAGATTTAATAGCTATCTTCTACAGAATTATATTTAATAGCAATTTTATATCTAAAGCGGTAACCTATAAAAACAGCCTTTAGCAGAACTCATAGAGTAGTAGATTAAAGTGGCAAATACGGATCGACAAAGTGACGTCGCGGATGTGCGTCCGATTGCCGACCGACTCGATGCTTCCTGCGCCCCGGGAAACTTAGTCTTTCCACTTTGACTACAACGGAATAGATAACTAACGCTGCAGGCTTTATGAGCTCACTATTCAGACTGTTTCCTATATTATTATTTGTATTTTTATTTAAAAGGTGAAGATGGCGAGGGTATTAAACGCGTAATAGGATTGTTTATATGTATAAGTACTATTACTATTTATAGTAATCGTAATTATACAACATACTATCTTTAATATTATATATTAAAATCTATAACATGGTTTTTACAAATCACATGTTCCTGATACTTTTGTGATATTTTTATGTTAAACAAACAATTTAGTTTTTAATTTTATCGCTATGATTTAGGATTAAAAACAACTTCATGATTTACATATTCCATTTCAAATAACTTTTTGTGAATCATATTAATACTTTTCTATTTTAATTAAACTTTTTTTTTAACTCTTAACCTAAACTCAATTTTGAAAAAGTACGTTTATTTATGGCGACTGCTTTTATTTTGATGTAATTTGTTTAAAATGCAGCTCGCATTGTCGCTCGTTTATAAAATGATGTCCATCATTCAAATTGAAACAACTTTTAATTTTTGTGAAATAAAGACTAATTTAAAAATAAAGAGTACTTATGGGAAGTTTAATGATTTTATTTCTGTATTTTTAAACTTATTACTGTGTCGCTGATCACGTATCAACAGTTTAAACAACAAAACATATATGTGATGAGGTACATAGATAGCCAATTTTAAAAGTCATAGAAATTGTATTTTTAATTTTTAGACAATTTATGATTTTATTTCCCAAATTTTTTAACTTGAGTTAAAAAATTAGTCTGCGTAAAAAGGATTCATAAAATCGAGTTTTTTGAAAATATTGAGTGGCTAGCATTGTTTTGTATTCGATGGCGGGATAACCATCCAACTTCTGGCTTTGAAATACACAGGCCGAAGACGGGCAGCAGCGTCATCGGTGCGACAAAGTCAGCCCTGCGGTCACCAACCCGCCTGCCCGGCGTGGTGATTATGGGCAACACACATGTGTTGACGCCATTTTTGGCGCGAACTTGTGGAGGCCTATATCCAATAGTGGACTGCTATGGGCTGAAGTGATTTCCGGCTGTTTCAGTTTATCATAATTTTATATATTAATTAATATAATACTTTTATATCATCAAAATGCTGTTACTAATGGTATTTATATTGTGTTGATAGTATCCGTCAATTTGGCTGTACCTTTAAATTGTCATTCATACTGAAATAAATTATTGAAACATTCATAATTATTCATGCTAGGTTCAATTTTCATTTCACTTTAGTATTCAGTTAAATATTAATGCTGTTTTTGACAGGGATCCCAAGTGTTCTCTTTGGTTTTTAGGGTTCCGTACCTCAAAAGCAAAAAAACGGAACCTTATAGAATCACTTTGATGTCCGTCTGTCTTCTTCTTCTTCTTAGTCGCACACTCTTGTCAGAGTTGTCGTGGCTGCGCTGACGAGGTACATAGTGGGGTGTTTGGTGGGTTGATAATATTTTCGAGGGTAGTTCTCCTGGCGATGTGCTTCCATTTCCCTCTGTTGGAGGCGTCGCGAGTACACTGGACCATGGTGGACTCAGTAGCTCTTGTGATGACGTCTGTCCAGCGGGTTGGCGTCCGACCGCGTGTTCTCTTGCCTTCCACCTGGCCCTGCACCACTAGTTTCTCCATCGAGTTTTCATTTCTAGAGATGTGCCCAAAGAACTTCAGTATTCGTAGTTGTACAGTTGATGATAGTCTGTCTTTGATACGAAGTTCTCTGAGGATGGATACGTTGGTGCGAAACGCCGTCCACGGGATCTTTAAGTGGCGCCTCCAGCACCACATCTCTAATGTATCGATTTTACGGCGATCCTGCAGTTTCAGAGACCAAGTTTCGGCTCCATAGAGAAAGATTGGAAACACAAGGCATTTCATCAACCTGACTTTAGTCTTCTTGGTGATCCTTCTGTCTCTCCAAATCTTTCCCAGTCGTTCCACAGCAGACCTGGTCATGGCGCACCTTCGCCTTATTTCGTCGCCACATCCTCCAGTACTTGATATAGTGGAGCCGAGGTAAATATAGTTCTGTACCACTTCGTAATTAGCTATTTTGTGTACATTGCTTCCACTTTGTTCAGCCCGGTCCACTATCATCATCTTCGTCTTGTCTCGGTTGATAGCAAGTCCGAATTGGAGGCTGATATTTTCTAGACGTCCGTCTGTCTATCAAGATATTTTTTCTCAGAAACGCATGGAGGTATCAAGCTGAAATTCAAATCAAATACTCAGGTCTACTGTCCTTGGATCTGTGAAAAAATCAAATTTCTAAGCCAACACAATCAAAAGATACAGTCGTTTATGCTGCAAATTTTCGACACTCGCAAGGGAAACAAAACCTAGAGGGTACTTCCCGTGAACTCAGAATCTTGAAATCTTGAAATTTGGTACAAAGCAACGTCTTATAGCACAGATAAAGGAAAAATTGCAAAAAGCTTAAATTTTTAAGTACATCTTATAATATAAATATTTTTAATAATTTTTGTACGGAACCCTCGGTCCGCGTGTTCGACTTGCACTTGGCCAGTTTTTTAGAAAGTAAATGCTTATTTTTAGGTTTTTCATTATTTTTCAGTTTATATATAAATTTATTATTTTGTTTACGATTTTTAGAGTAAAAATATACCACTTATTTTGAATTAGTTCATAGAACGTCAGAAGAAATTGAAATTTGTGATCTGTATGTGTGACAGTTTTCATACCGGCACTTTAATTAAAATAACCGCTTTTTACTAAATGGATATGGATGTATACACGGTACATATACCAAAATGACATTTTTTACAATTTTCAACCGACTTCAAAAAAGGAAGAGGTTACTCAATTCGACCGTATATATATATATGGACACCAGGATAGAATGATGAAATCCTAGAGAAATCGAGAGAAACCCTCGAAAATGGTAGTGACGACTAGTGCGTTTTGTATTACTTGTCGATGAAATTGAAGTCGGTTTATTTCGTTTGCGAGCAAACACAATTATTGCCTGTCTGTCTGTCTGTTTGTTCCGGCTAATCTCAGAAACGGCTGGACTCATTTTGACGAGACTTTCACTGACAGATAGCCGATGTTATAAGCAGTAAGTTAGGCTTCTTTTATTTAAACAAATATTTTTTTTTAACTCTGCGAGCTGAACAATATGTTTTTTTAAATTCCATGCGGAAATTTCATGCGGACGAAGTCGCGGGCACAGCTAGTGTAAAATGCTCTATCTGGTTATATTTTAGCAGTTTAAATTGTGCCGTGTTAACCCTTATTTTAAAATATTGCGCTATATTCCTATGGAGATCTTGAATTTTATGAAGAAATAATGCCCTTAAAACGCCAGCGACCCTCTTGAAATATTCTAAGAAATTTGCGATTCAAATGCGTAAAGCCGTTTAAAACGCCTAACAAATTAAAGGCGGACTCGTTAAAGCAATTACTGATTACATTATGAAATAATACTTTCGCAAACTTATATATTTATAGGTCTATCCGTGATAGTATACTTAACAATAGTCATGTATCATAAGCAAATCTATGTATGCAGCTAATAATAAAGTAATTGTTCTAAATACAGATAAAGAAATTAATTATTGAGCATGTACCTAAAAAAAGTATCTGTACCTAATATACTATTAAATTTACGTGAATAATCGCTTTAAATATACAAGCAAAATGGAGGCAAGTGAGAGCTCAAAGGATTAAAACAGGTACGTGTAGCAAACAAGACCAAACAGAAACTAGTACCGTATTCCTAGTAGAGTTGAGTAAAATTCTCATATATTAATATTTAACCGGAACTGTATTCCCGTATTGTCGAATATACCAGTCCTTAATAACCATGTCGTGGTCTCCTACAAGCAGTCGTAAAGCTAAAAGCTCTTATAATCCGGCCACCACTCGCTAGGAAAAGTATAACGGGTGAGGCTTTTAAAAACCCATTCCCGTTAAAATTAGCGATAGTAAATCGTCTCGACGGCTTTGTTTTAAATATTTTTAAAATCGTCTTCGAGAAAAATAAGTAAATAAAACATTAAATCTGTGAGTGTTTTGTCTGTTTAAATAGAAGTCGCAGGAGACGCCATCTTATCGGCGCGGCCGATATCCATTTGCGAGCCGCACCCGGCGCCCACACCACCGCGCGCCTTCACAACTTCTCTTGTTTGCAAACTCGGATTGGATCTCGCGTTCTACTTGCCCCAGGAAGTCCGCAACTTAATTTTATGACTTTAAAATCTTGTCGCCGCTGACCTAAACACTTCCTATGGCTGCTAACACAGTCGACTGTTCCATTAAACGGCAATGTTTTAGATAATTTTATAGTGCTGTTTCATGATGGAGGTTGACAGGTAGTTTGTTATAAGAAATTATTCAATAGAATCGACGGGCTAAATGTAGCGCACGAAGCACAGTGGGGATCTAACATGACAATGGTATACTAAGGATCTACATGTCAATGTATGAATACGTTAAATGACTTTGACCAATTGATTTTAAAACCGTTACCGCATCACCCTTGTTTATGGCGATACTATGTAACATTTTCAATTAAAATAATATCAGTTTATTTAAATGACGTCACTACTGACAATTTTAGGAGCAAACGGCAATTTAATGTTTAGTAAAACATTTGTATATTTTAAAATAGTTCGGTTGTGTACAGAGTAATCGATTTCAAAGATTTATTTAACACTGAAAGGCCTATAGCAAACAGTGGGAACATAAACAAACGCACGTGTAGACATATGCTGGTAACAAGTGCATCACAGCGGGTGTATCGGGCCGGCGTGGGGAGGAGGGAGGCGACGTGGATGTTTGACGAGCCTTTGTTTAGAACATAAAATTATACGACATCGATAAATTCTTTGTTTACGAAATTAATGAATGCGTTCGTCCGCTCGTAGGAACTAACAACGACGTAGTACTTAAAGTACGCTAACTTTCATGTGACATTCAGTAGCAATGCATACAATACAATCCATGTGAACGTTAACAATTAATTTTTATAACCCAAATTTGAATTAAAACGAAAGAAAAACTCACAACTTTAGAAATGTTTAAAAATAACTTGAGGTTGTCTTAAAATACGTTACTAATCCCAAGAAATGTTTTGAAACTCAATTCTATAAGCAAACAAGCCTTATCAAAACACTCGACTCCATAAAAGGTCACGACGGGTAACGTCAACCCTGGAGATAATTCCTATTATCGCGTTTACCTGAGGACAGAATTCAACAATGGCGCCGGCAGATGTCTCCGCAAAATAAACTCGAGAACAAAACTAAATCATTGTAAAGATAAAAATGAGGGATTAATTATACCGTATACAGTCGGTTGTACCGTATAATAATAAATTGTCATCAAAGACATGAATCGCGGTATAAAATGTTAATGCCTGGTATTATATTTGACAACAATGACGTATTGTGCGAAGAATCCGGGGACCGCAGCATGTTCCCGACTCTCGCCGAAACTTTAACGATGTGGAGTTGTTTATTTTTTTACCAGCAGTTTAGACGCATACTAAAATCTGTGACGCAAATTTCACATGCTTTGTAAACAAACATGATTAGAATTCTTGTTGCAAATTTTAGTGGAAATTTAATTTAACATTTTAGTAAATGTAAGTATATTCTATATAAAGAGTATATTAAGGTTTATTAAAATTTTATCATAAATAATTTGAATTACATTTTTAAACACACGAACCTCTTGTATGCTAAACAACTAAAATGTTTTTAAAACGCTGCACTACTAGGTACCTACTTCAAGTATCTACTTTTATTTATGTTGTCAAAATATACATATGGGTAGCAACAATTTTCGCTATTTTTAACAATACTTTTCCCGTACGTTTGTTTAATCTTCTGGCGCAACAAATTGTCAACAATTGCTTTAGATTATATCCAAACGTTTGAACATCGAGACCTCTCGATCACGACAACAATAATTGATTTAATCTCTATAGACAGTTTCCGATCAATGTATACCTGCTTGCGAATAAGAAGTGGATTACAGTTTGTCCATTCCTTGCTTAACAAAGCGCGCAGCTCTTTATATTTGATAGCCCGTTGGAGGATTTATAAAAATAAATAAATATTTACAACACACACACACACACGGTCATCTGTTCCTAAAGTAAGCAACTTAATGCTTGTCATAGGTAACAGCCGACTGGTATAGCCACATTTTTTTTTGATAAACACATATAAATAATACACATATAAATAAATATATATATTACACCCAGACTCGGGGTAGGAATCATACCCACAACCCCCGGAGTAGAAAGCAGGGTTACTACAAACTGCGCCAACGGGCAATAAGTCAAATACGAGTATAAAATATATTTCGCAGTTTTGTTGTTTAAATAATTGAAATGTTTTTCCAATTATTTAATTACAAATATCAATGTAATAGCATCATAATATCGTTTACTAAATGTCTCTAACAACTTTCATTATAATTTTTTAGTTGAGTCAGAAACATAACGAGATTGATCTAATTCATACTACTTACTTATTAAGGATTAAGCATAAATTTTATTTACAGTGGATTGTTTTGCTATTTTAATTGTATTCCAAGACTTGATCAGTGAAATTTATATTCAAGTCTTAGTCATAAATTTTCATTCGAAAATCATTTAGATAACATGTGTTTTGGTGTGTGTGTGTGTGTGTGTGTGTGTGTGTGTGTGTGTATATCATAAAGGTAAACCGGTAAACCGTATTCATTTCATTAATTCACATATATTATTTACTATTCGTTGTGGCACGTCAACGAGGAAACTGATAAGATCAAATATCGATAGTCCCAATATTGTCTCGCATTACCTTTGTTACGAGAGTAATACCAAAAATGCTTCCAGGATTTTCTGTTCATACTGTGACATGAAGTGAATATTACAATGAAATATTATATTATGTACCTTAACCTGAATGAAATAAGACTCAAACTCTGTGTCTTTTTCACATTTCTCGACAAAGAAGTCTGTACTATTTTTATTATTTTATATCGATGATGAGCTCATTCTGTTTTATTATTAAGAGCAAGAATTATTAAGAGAATAATTTAATTAGCTCATATCTACTGTCGACACTTAAAATTACCGCAATCAATATCTTCGTTCGGCTAAATTTGTATATAAAATAAAATTAAATTTATAAATACCATAAGTATTAAAGAATTTTGTGATTCCCGTCTTAATTGTTAAGACACTTTTGCACATGCAATATAAATTAGTTGTTTAAGAATTGTTATTTAAACGAAAAAAATGTTTTAAGGTACAACAATAAAAATCATGCTACGATATAAATCTTTTAAGATTCATCGTTCCGCCTATTACAGTCCACTGCTGGACATAGGCCTCCACAAGTTTACGCCAAAAATAACGTGAACTCATGTGTTTTGCCCATAGTCACCACGCTGGGCAGGCGGGTTGGTGACCGCAGGGCTGGCTGTGTCGCACCGAAGACGCTGCTGCCCGTCTTCAGCCTGTGTATTTCAAAGCCAGCAGTTGGATGGTTATCCCGCCATCACTCGGCTTTTTAAGTTCCAGGGTGGTAGCGAAACTGTGTTATCCCTTAGTCTCATCTTACGACACCCACGGGAAGGGAGGGGGTGGCTATATTAAACGTATGTATATATTAAATTTAGCAAACTTTATTTAAAAAAAAAACTAACATTTATTTCTAAATTTTATATCATTTACAATTCACAAAATAAGATATAAATTTATGTCGTATATTTTATATTAATCCTTATATTTTCTTATAATAATTGATATGAAACATTTGACATATGATCCCTGCGCGCTTTATCGCTTATGGAAAAAAATCAATAATTACATTACACACATACAAGTACGGTAGTAGGTAGACAAGTACGGTAAAAAGTTTAGGGCAATTGAAACTAAATTTTTGTTTTACGTTTTTATTATGTAGTCACTGATACCAATGAGAGGTGTGAGTATTTTTATTGATTAGGCACAACAAATGCGTCACCAGAGTTTTGGACAGACGTTACTTATAACAAAATAATCACAATACTTTTTTAAATACCCCTATTTTCAGTATTATAGTTAACTAAAAGGGTAAAGTAGTATTGTTTTGCGTAATCTAACTTAACTTACTAACTTAATTTATTTTGGCACATTTATCTTTTAATATTTATTTCGATTTTAATTTTTTTTTTATTTTCATTATTCAGTCGATTTCATGTTTTATAAGAACAGTTAAAGCTGTTCAGTTTTATTCATTTAAAATAAGTGTTTGTAAGACTATTTATTTTTTATAACAAAATGCTCAAGCATACATTTACATATTCATAATATCAACGGTAATAGCATTACACCGACTGTTACACATTTACACAACCGGAATTTAATAAAACGGTGCAAGGGAAGGAAATTGTCTCTAACTATTCTCTAAAAGGCCCCTTAATCACTCAGGGCATGGATACAATTCAAACACAAATATAATTAATGCTATTCCGGCTCACCTAATTCGAGAAGTTACCCGTATCTGAGTAAACAACCTAATTGCAATCCCGATTCTCTTCCCTTGGTGACATTTACCTCGGATGATAATATTTCCATCTTTTATGGGGCACCGTGATATAAAAATCTTTATAGGTGATAAAATACGTCAAAGAAAATTATATTAATTCTATAGTTATTCTTCCACTAAGATTGGAATTTATTTTAACCTTATGTACATGTTTATACACATGTTCTATTCAAAATGTGTATAGTTAGACTTATTTTAAATTACAAATGTCTTAATATTTTTAGCAAACGTAATACCCAACTAGTGGATTCTATTTTTAAAGAAAGAATATAGTCTGATACGTTATATAACCGCAGAATCAAGTACAATAAGTATATGACGTTTTAGCAATATAATGAAATTATTTCTGATGAAATATGTGAAATGAAAATACAAAAAAGGTAATTTATTTATGCCGAGACGACATAGGTTAAGCGGTTTAGATGTTTCAATTTGCTATTAATCAGACCACCGCTAAAGCTTCACAATTATAATGGGTGAGTTCAGACATAACCATCAAACAGGACCAAGCGTGTGGTTGACGAACCGTGCAAAATGATAATTAAGAGAAACCGCTCAGTCATCGTTAATGCGATAGCTGCCATGTAAATTACAGCAGTGGTGTTTATAACAATACCCACAGTCGATGGTATTCATTTAAAATTAATACTCTGAAAATATAAACCTTTGTTGTAATTCACACCTAGTTTCCTTGCTAAAAATTATGTATCTTCATGTATATTAAATACAATAAATCTATTTAGAGCAGAAACGGCAATAGTCAGTTTGAACGTGTCAATGTTAAATCCTTCTTGTCCAGTAGAATCAAGCTTGATTATTAAAAAAATATTTTTAATCAAGCTTTTCTAAAATGAAAAAATAAGCTGTAAATATCGAACAGTATAGAAGAGTAGTTATTTTTTACACTAGTCGGTGAACTATTCACGTCAATGTAGATGTAAGCATGTGTTACATGTACTCTATAAAAATAATGATATATAATATTTATTTGTCATATATATAATATATATACACGATACATATAAAATTAATGTTAAAAATAAGTACAATACCCGTAGGGCTAGAGAAAATAAATTAATTAAACCAAAGATACATATATTACTATGGGGCAAGAACATCTCGATATCTGGTTCCTAAAGTATTAAATAAAATAGATTTTTTAAGACAAGATTTGGGAATTAGTATTGGCTTACTTAAGAAAAAACTTAAACAATATATTTTGGAAAGTTAAAAAATAATGTTAAAAAACCTGTCACGGTATAAAAAAATTTATTTCGTTTTTCAAAAATGATTTTTAATTTTTTATGTTTTAGGCATAGTTTGTAGTTGGATTAAGTTAAGAGAATGTCATATTTTGTCTATTTACAATGTCGTTATGTGTTAAATAAGAGCATGTCTCGCCATCAAACAGCAAAGTTTGGCGAGGACAATCAAGCTGTAAGACCATTGTAATTATTTTTGAAAAAAAAAAAAATAAAAAAAAATATTTATTTATCATATATTAATACGCTAAAGTTAAAATGTTTGCCTCCCTTTTTAGAAAAATCCTCACAATTACTCCACATAAATTATTATATATCATTTTATAGATAATCTACTTCGTTTGTTCGTCGTATGCTCGTTTTACCGTTCTAACAACTAAAAATCTTATTATTGCTTTTGTTTTTGTAAATTAATTAATTATAAAAATTTATTATATATATATTTTAATAATTAATTATACATATATATGACGGCTTAATTTTGAAACTACGTCAACATGATTGACGGTTGGTAAATTTTTTGTTCAATTTCAAATCAACTCACGTATAAATGCTTTTTTGTAATTTTGTAAACTGATAATTATTATACTTATTTAGTGCGAATTATTCGCACGGGTATAGGTAATATTTTAAATTTACATAAATAGTAAAAGTTACGGACGTGTAAACATAATATGGTAAGTTGTTATATTTTACTGTACTGTACTGTGTGGCTACGGTACTAAAGAATATAGCCACCCCCTTTCTTCCCGTGGGTGTCGTAAAAGGCGACTAAGGGATAACACAGTTCCGCTAACACCTTGGAACTTAAAAAGCCGACCGGTGGCGGGATAACCATCCAACTACTGGCTTTTAAATACACAGGCCGAAGATGGGCAGCAGCGTCTTCGGTGCGACAAAGTCAGTATTGCGGTCACCAACCCGCCTGCCCAGCGTGGTGACTATGGGCAAAACACATGAGTTCACGTTATTTTTGGCGTAAACTTGTGGAGGCCTATGTCCAGCAGTGGACTGTATAGGCTGTAATGATGAATGATAATGATGTTATATTTTAGTCCATATACTGCAATATTGTTAACCATGCCAATGCCAATCTAAATTAAATCTATCCAAAATACGTTAAATGATTAGCTATTACGCAGGTAAACGGCAAAAGGCTTATTAAAACAGCACAATAGCAGATCTGTGGTTAATACACTTGTATGCATGTCTATTATATATATATATATAATATTGTTGTTATTATTCTAAAATGGCGATTAGCTTTAATACGTATTTTTACACATTATAAGATTCTTAATGCTCGTTACAACATCAATACAAATAATTTTGCTCTGAAAATAACGAAAATCGGTTTAATGTCTATTTTATGTATTCCAAGCTGTTGTTAAAATAATATGCTTTTTACAATTTTCAAAATGAATATCTTTATTATAGCTAATTAATGAAATTGATAACCTTTTTTTTAAACACCTTCATCTTTTTAGTCGAGTGAGAACGGTAAGGTTGCAAAGGGCAACTCGAAGCTATAGTGTCATACCGCTAACACATTGTCTGCCCTCATTGTCTGTGTTGTCGTTACACCGACGTTCAACTTTTTATTTACGCCCAAGTGCACTCTGGTTCTGTCGCGACGAGAGCTGAATTAAGCTTCTTCGTTGATATGGGATCATTCAACCCGTGGATATCAAATTACACAGCGAAATGGGTGCTTTGTTAGCTACTTGCACGTGATATTCCTTTTGTTACTTCACTAGCGTGACCATGGATCTAGTATTTCTGTTAGCGTAAAAGCTTGTGACAATCTAAAACATAATATAGCTTTGTTATTCTTTATACTTTTATATAATTCATACTTTACTGAATTAGAACACACAAAACATCTCCATTTTAACGTTTTTTCATTTTGTAAATTTATTTTGTTTTAGAAATAAAAAATATTAGTTTTTCATTTTTTTTTGTTTGAGTATTCATTCATTGATTTTAATTAATGGTTTTCAATTTTTGAATGTTAATAATGTTCTTCAACGTTGACTTTGTTAGGTAGCTGCGACTGGAAATTGAATTTGGCACTACGCAATTTCCGGTCGGCGTCAAGCTTCCGATTCACTTACCACCTCGTTATTTTTTATGATATTTTGAATAAATTTTAAAAAAGAGAGGCATCCCAGTTCTAATGTAAATTTCAATTTATTTTGTAAATATTTTTCGCTAAATATTCGAATAATGAACATTTATAATGCTAATTGGACCAACATTCCAATGTCCAAAAGTACTATATTTAAATATAGTAGGAGATCCGAACTAGAGAAGAATTTCACCCATCTACTTAATGGATGAAATACTACGAATTTAAAGAATTAATTCAATAACTACCGACAGTATGAAGCCTTTAGAAAATCTAAACGTTAGAGTGTGTAAAATAAATATCAAGTTATTTTTATCCATTAAGCAGATGGGTGAAGGTCATGTCTAGTTCGTATCTTAGACTAATAAGAATTATTCGATTTAAACAAAGAAAATCTTTGCCTGTTCTTTTAACTTTATTATTAAAAAAAAAAGAGTGTGTCCTATTAATAAAATAAATGTGATTACATCTTCTCAAGCCATGTTCGATCCGCGCTGGAGCGGTCAATTTTTGATATGATATTCAAAAATGTTTAGAATTCCTAATGTGTGGGTAACATAAAAATAAAATCGTACATATTAAAAATAGCATGGTGTCGTCTTCTGTCAAAGATTTTCATTGTAATATGAAACTTTGAATAGTTATGGGTTTCTGTAAAGAACTCACTATAGATGGCGCCACGTTTCGCTTAAACTGATTATAAAAATCATCATATCAAAAATTTCGATCTAGCGGGTACATCTTTCCATAGCTTAATTGGCTAGAGCGCTGACACGGTCAGTCGGAGACGCGGGTTCGATCCGCGCTGGAGCGGTCAATTTTTGATATGATATTCAAAAATGTTTAGAATTCCTAATGTGTGGGTAACACAAAAATAAAATCGTATACATGACCTTTTTGACATCCTTCTATAAAACTCTTTAATTTTATACCCATATTGTAGTGTTCGAAAAAAAAATTTTTTTTCATTCATTATAATGGCTTCGCACAGCCACCATGTTTGATTTTTTTAACGTCACCTATATAACAATACTTTGGCTGCTAACAAAAATCTAACGTACCTCTATTATGTAAAAACGTTCAGCAGTTCTGGAGATATGTAGGTAATAAATAATATTACACACATACTGATATAAGATACGTGCAAAAACATAACCCTTCTTTTGCAGTCGAATATCGTAGCATTGTATGCTAAATATATTATATATGAAAACGGCATGTGAAACAAAACAATCACGTAAATGCATGCCATTTCACATATTGAGATCGTCCATCATTTAGCAAATGTGTGATTTAATTATTCATATAATTAATGTTGCTGTGATTTAATAGCTTTCATTCTTTGTAATGTGTTTTAGTTATTAATGCAGTGTTTTATTTTACTTTTATTTCAATAAATAATATAAGTTGTAAAAATGTACCAATAATGTGTGAAAAACTTAATCCTATCCAACATAGTAAAATAGATTTTTACCTAGGACTTTCTCTTATAAGCAAAGTTTTCCTCCATCATTACAAAGCTGTAAATGGTTTGTTCTAAACTTATTTAAACGCCAATTTCGCATTTTTTGATACAAATAACAATTTATGTAATTTTATTTAAGCCTAAAGTTAACTTGGCTATTTCATATACGACTCATTAAAATAAAGACATGCGCATTTTATTAAAATATAATATATTACAGCTATTATTATTATTATTTCAGTTATAACTAAAAACCTTAAATATATATAATACTAGCTGACCCGGCGAACTTCGTATCGCCTAACAGTGACTTTTAAGTATTATCACAAATCTTTTGTATGGGAGTATAGAAAAGTGTTGTTTTATACTTTTTCAGGAAATTTAAAATTTTTTTTTTTTTAGAATTTGTCTCTCCGTAAGAACCATCCTCGTACTTCAAGGAATATTTTAAAAAAAGAATTAGCGAAATCGGTCCAACCGTTCTCGAGTTTTGCGCTTAGCAACACATTCAGCGACTCATTTTTATATTATAGAATAATAACTAAAAAATATTATTAAAAGGAATCCCTTTAGGCAAGGTTCCGAAGATACTGGCTGCGCTCCCCCTTTACAGTTAATCAATTAAAAACATTTTACTTTCGTAAGCCATTTCAAAGTAGTGCAGCTATTTTGAAGTACATTTTGAAATATTAAGATTACTAAGATAGCTATCACTAGTTTTAAAATCTTATAAGTACAAAATAAAACAGGAAGAACCAACGACTTAAATAATTCTAATCATTATAATTATCATCTAGCATGTGGTCATTTTTTTAACCGACTTCAAAAAAGGAGGAGGTTACTCAATTGGACCATATATACATATTTATGTATGTTCGGGGATAGCTTCGTCGTTTATCGACCGATTTTAATAATTCTTTTTTTTTTTTGTTGGAAAGGAGATATCCCAAGGGTGGTACCGTGATAAGGAAACCAGGATCTGATGATGGGATCTCAAAGAAATCGAGGGGGACCCTCGAAAGTCGTAGTGACGACTAGTGCATTTGTTAATTTTGTTTTGTCTACTTACATTGTCTTGTCGTTGTAATTGAGGTAGTTTTTTTTTTTCGTTTGCGGGCAAACACAATTATTTTTCTTATATAGCAAATCTCATATTCAACACTAGATATATTAACTAAAACATAACTCAGAAATATTGTTCATTTTAGTGTACATGTTTTGATAGTTGTTAAGAAATTATTGTTTCCAACAGTCGTAAGAATATCTTTTATTAACCGACTTCAAAAAAAGGAGGAGGTTACTCAATTCGACCGTATATATATATATATTTTTTATGTATGTTCGAGGATAACTCCGTCGCTTATGGACCGATTTTGATAATTCTTTTTTTGTTGGAAAGGAGATATCTCAAGGGTGGTACCATGATAAGGAAAGCAGGATCTGATGATGTGATCCCAGAAAAATCGAGTTAATCTCTCGAAAACCCGTATAACTTTTTACTCGGTGTACTGATTTTGATGATTCTTATATTAATCGAAAACTGATACTTTTCTTGTGGTCCCATTAAAATTTGATCGATATCTTATAACTACTTTTTGAGTAACCTTTGATCGCTAGTAATCGAAAGCCGATGTTTATCATGTGGTCACATTTAAATTTCATCGAGATCTTATAACAACTTTTGGAGTAATCTTTGATAATGCGTATTTACTTGACTATTTTTTCGTCTACCTACGTTGTATTACTTGTCGATATAATTGAAGTCGGTTTTTTTTCGTTTGCCTGCAAACACAATTATATATAAATACGTGAAGCAAAAAATATTACCTCTTTTTACAAAAATTGCACGGACGGAGGAGTATGAAAATTCGCATACTTATACTTAGTTTATATAAAGAAGGAGTGCAGAATACTATTTTTTTTCAAATTATGCATAAAAAATACATTGAACCAATAAAAAAATACACAAACTACTATGTATGTGACACACACACACACATATATACTCTTTTGTTTATTATTATAGATGAAGAATGTATTATTATTGACAACAGAGCCTTATTAATGTTCAAACTTATATTTTTAATAGTTTTTTGAATTTGTCCATATATAAATATAATTATAATTCATCGCCTATCTCTTGATATAATTATGTAGTGTGTGTTTTATATTAAAATTGATTCTTGAAAGTGACGAAATGACACATATCTGTGCGTGCCAAATATCAAGATCTTCGGCCATCTGGAATTGGGTTATTTCTTATGAGTGAATCAGTTATTACAATATAAATGGACTTTGGATGGATAATTTTCAGTCGTTGCTGTATAAAGAACCGTTAATAAGCGCATCAAATTTAATGCTTGTCGATTAAATATAATAACTTTAAGTAATTGAGGTTGTATGTTACTAGGAATAGTTCATTAAATATAACGCCGTTCCTCTTTTTTTAACCGACTTCCAAAAAAGGAGGAGGTTCTCAATTCGACTGTATTTTTTTTTTTTTTTTTTTTTTTTTTTTTTTTTTTTTTTTTTTTATGTATGTTACCTCAGAACTTTTGACCGGGTAGACCGATTTCGACAAATTTTGTTTTAATCGAAAGGTGGTGTGTGCCAATTGGTCCCATTTAAATTTATTTGAGATCTAACAACTACTTTTCGAGTTATATCCAATAATGCGTTTTTACTTGACGCTTTTTTCGTCGACCTACGTTGTATTATACCACATAACTTTCTACTGGATGTACCGATTTTGATAATTCTTTTTTTGTTGGAAAGGGGATATCCCTAGTTTGGTACCATGATAAGGAAACCAGGATCTGATGATGGGATCCCAGAGAAATCGAGGGAAACTCTCGAAAATCCGCAATAACTTTTTACTGAGTGTACCGATTTTGATAATTTTTAATTTAATCGAAAGCTGATGTTTATCATGTGGTCACATATAAATTTTATCGAGATCTGATAACTAGTTTTTGAGTAATCTTTGATAACGCGTAGTTGCTTGACTATTTTTTCGTCGATCTGCGTTGTATTACTTGTCGATGTAATTGAAGTCGGTTTTTTTTCGTTTGCGCGCAAACACAATTATCTTTTAAATTTATTTTGTCACACTGATGCCCATTTAGACACGTGTTTTAAATTACTATGAAAATGATCGTTAGCAAATTTAGAATACTTACTATTTATAGATGTTGATCACTTAAAGATTTGAAGTAAGAAATGAATTTAAGCTAAAAATTGCGAATACGTTTTAATTTTTTTTTAAGAATATATCTTTGGGAAACGCGTAATAAAAATATTATCACTTGTAATTTAAATTACACCACATCAAAAGATGAAGTTTATTATTTATTAAAATAAATAATATTAGAACTGACGAAATTACGAAAGTAATAAGTTCACAACTTCACATCAACCTTAATGTCTGTCAAATATTATGTTCATATGTTACTTTACATTTTTATAAACATACTTACTAGCTGACTCTACAAACGTTGTCTTGCCGCTAAACGCTATTTAAAAATAAGGGTTGATCGTAGAGGGTTGAAAATTTAGGGTTATATGTATTTTTTTATGTAGTATCATAAAAAAATAAAAAAAAATAATTTATCTAAAAATTAAAAAAGATATATATTAGGGGTGGACTACCCTTAACATTTAGGGGGATGAAAAATAGATGTTGTTCACTTCTCAGACCTACCAAATATGCATACAAAATTTCATGAGAATCGGTCAAGCCGTTTCGGAGGAGTTTAACTACAAACACCGCGATACGAGAATTTTATATTATATTAGTTTTCTGTAAAGTAATACATAAAATACTTACGGTCATCGTTGAGTGTATATTACAAATATATTACTATTTCTTGGAAAACGAAGCAGTATTTTGTATGATCCTCAAGAAGGGAATTCCAGCTAAGAGTGAAAGAGAAACTGTGAATACAGGAGAAAGTGATGGATTTTGGCTCGGAGCCAAGCTGCGCATCGTTTCTAAATTTATTAATATCTTCTAATTTGTGAAGGGAAATTAAGGTGATAATTAACATTTTTGTCATCGAACGGATTACGATACAACCATTTAGCTTTATAGGCGTAATTCCGAAAAATAGAACTATTATTACAGTTTTAGGAAATGAGAATAATGACGAATTAAATTATCCTACGAAGGAGTTATGAATGTTTATAAGTGTTGATCGTAACCTATTAGGAAACAGAAATCAACAGACTTAAGTTCCATTTAAAATTAAATGCAATACAAACATATACCAACATTTTAAATCTGCTATTAAAGTTTCGTTATCGGTCAACCGTATTTAAAATCATTGTCTTAGAGTTTACAAAGAAATACATTAAAAATAGATCAGTCATTCAAAGAAAAATAAACAGACGGTTTCTAGTTTAAAAGTTATTTTTGCTCCGTTCTGAAAGTCCGTCTCGCACAAAAATGACATTAAATTACTTATTCGGGTGAAATTAATGAAAAGCAACCCGGTAAGCGTAATTTTTGTAATAAATTACAGGGTTCAAATTGACAATGGGGATTAAAATTTGAATATCCGTTATCGTTTTAATTTAAATTCGAAGCACACGCGTTGATGTGTGGCAGTTTAAATAAAATTTGTTTGTTTGTCGAAGTTGAACAGTTGCCGGCAGCTCGCGTTTGTCAACACGTCAAACCATTGGTCTACCAACTTCATTTGCTAGTACGAGGTTGTTATTAAAGTTTCAAATACAAATGGAGTAAATATATTCGTTAAATATTTCGTAAGAGTTTAAAGTACTTTGCGCTATAAATTACAATAATGTCGTTATATGGTAATTTAGAAACAACTTTAAATAGTGAAGAAGAGCGAACTAATTTTTAACCGATTTCCAAAGAAGGTTCTCAGTTCGTAATTACCGCAGAACTTTTGACTGGGTGGACCGAATTCGATTTTTATCTAAAGGTGGTGCGTGTCATGTGGTCCCATTTACATTTAATTGAAATCTGACAAAGCTTTTAAGTTCTATCTAATAATGTGTATTTACTTAACTATTTTTTCGTCGACCTATGTTTATTATACCGCATAACTTTTTACTGGGTGTACCGATTTTGATGATTCTTATATTAATCGACAACAGATACTTGTCTTGTGGTCCCATTAAAATTTGATCGATATCTTAGAACTACTTTTTGAGTAACCTTTGATAGAGCGTATTTACTTGACTATTTTTTCATCTACCTACGGATATTACCTGTCGATGTAATTGAAGTCAGTTTTTTTTGACTACTTGCGCCTACAAAGTGCCAATAGATCTAAATTCTTCTCGCTGTATTTATTCACCAACTATAGTAATCTCATTTGCTGAATTCTTTATGTTTGTTAATTAATAAATGTTTTATTGCAGTGCTTATGTCGTCAGCATAAGAAACAGAACAGTAAAATAAAGGATTTCCAATCAGAGGCGACGGCGTGAAAGAGATTCTAATAACATTCAAAACTCGTCCCCGGGGACGGTGTCAGTTTAATTACGAGCACGGGACACGCCACGCCGTCTCTCGCATCACAACGGATTTATTTTTTTCCACTGGCACAAAGGACGATTAAAAAAGTTCGTAATGAGAATCCTCTGCTAAAAGTAAAGGGTAAAAGTGCTATCGTTTCAGACGTATCTGCGTCTGTTGTAGCGGGGGCTTTTAAAAATTACAGAGGTATCGCTGTTAATTAAAATGATGAATATTTTGCCGTTGTCTCGCTGACGAGGCAAGATTGAGTTTATTTCCTAAGACTAAAGAACAATTTTTGTCATCAGTATTACAGCTCCCTGTGTTACTTTGTATGCATTAATTCGAAGAATTAATTTTCATAACTTAAATTTAATTTGAATGCAAATTCATCAAAACAAAATATCCACTAGTTTCTCGTGTGTGAATTTGTTTATTAATTACATATTTTAATTGAAACCTTTAGAAACTGGACATAAAAGACTGTATGTAATTTCAATTTTGACACAATTTTCATAAATATTACAGAGTATAGAGTTTTATATAGAATGTCGTGTGAATATGATCTTAATTGAGTCTGTAATGTATGATGAAAGACAATAATATTATAAATTAAATAATAATATTACAAAGCTGTTTATTTGTGAGAAAGCACCAATCTTAGAGTCTTCCACTCCGAATTTTTAAATTCTGTTTGCGTGAGATTAACGGCTATTCGAGGAAGAGTGTAGTTATACGTAACATGACGCTACAATTCGAAGAAATGGTGCAGCAACCGAGTTCGTTTAGATAAGTTATATATGGATTACAATACAAACCGTTTTCACTCTTATTAGGTTATTTGAAATATATCAGTTAGTAAAAGAAAACCGGAATAAATAGAATGACGGCAAAATATGTAATGCATGCGCCGACGCAATTTCGCTCCTTGCGGGATAAAGAGCGTGCGTAGGCTCAGGTCAACATTAATCTATGATTTGTTTGAGAGTATTGGATAAGATAACTTATATCATTTGTAATATGCGTTTCAGTTTTTTTAGAGAAAAAAACCATTAATTGTTTAAGAAAGTAATGATCGACCATACAACGAGTTCGATTAGTTGATTTGGTTCTTGTAGATAATCACAGACGGCTTTTATTCATTCACATCACGTGACACTTTATTTTGATAGAAACTACAAATATATAGTCTGGCCATAAATACTGTTACAGTTGAAAATAAACAAAATGTTTCATTTGAATTTAGAATCTGCCATTTTTATATAATTGTCCATTGTCTTTTCTCATTTTCGCGCCTATACATTGAAAAATATTTCGTGATATTAAAATGGAGTGGGATGATAAAGAAAACCAAATCGCTGTGATTGCCTTACAAAAAGTAAGTATGGAGTAAAATACAATTTTTAAAATTTACAATTGATGATGATGAATATATAGACATATATTAGTCAAATTTTTGTGTACCGGGCTATTGATAGGTACAATGAAAGCGCCTCTGTTTGTGGCAGAAAAAGATCTGGCTGTCCACGTAGTGTTCATACGGAATAGGCGATCAAAGTAGTGAGGGACAGAATTTGATGAAATCCTGTCCGAAACCAAAATATTTTATCTCGGGAGATGAAGATAGCACTTAGAACCATGTCGCATATTTTAACAGATGACTTAGGACATGCAGCCTATTAAAGACGCACTGGTCATTTCTTAACTGATAATTTAAAGGAAAACAGGGTGGTAAAATAAAAATAAAAAACTACTTAAGCGGTACGTAACGGGAGGTTACAGAAAAAAAATGTTTACGGATGAGAAAATTTTTACAATTGAGCATTATTTTTACAAATAAAGTGGGCATTATCCGACTTCAGTGATTGTTTGGTAGGGTGTTATCTATAATAGAGTGACTTAGCCATATTTTTGTGAAAAATGTATCAAAACGTCGGCACATGTGTATTAAGATATCATTCTTGAGAAGGTAGTTAAAGCCCTTAACAACACCACGTTCAATAATCAAGAATGGTCCTTTCAGCAAAACTCGGTGCCGAGTCATAAAGTTAGATCCACCCGATATTGGTTAGAAGCCAACGTTCCGGACTTCATCAGAGCTGAAGACTAGCCGTCATCTAGTCCCAATTAATCCGCTGGATTATGATATATGGTCAGTTTTAGAGCTTGCTCTAAATGCCATGATGATTTGGAATCTCTAAAACAATCTATACGATTGGCACTAAAGAATTTTCCCATGGAAAGAGTGTGAATGGAGCAGTTTCCTACATTGTATCAGACTGAAGTTCGTACAAGTATGAAATAGAGCTGTTATTTTTAAGATGGCTTTGCGAAATGACTACTTTGAAGTACAGTATTCGATTGATCAACACACTTGTAGAATCGTCAAAAACAAAGGGCAACACGCGTAAAATTACTTTTAAATATTCTTCAAAAGTACGTACCTTCTCAAATTTGTTACTCTAAAACATTTCTTCTCTTCAGTGTGATATGAATTGTAGGATATTTGTTTGATCGTCATGCAACCTACTCGAACAAAATGTTTGTTATCCACATTTTTCTTAGGAGAGCCTAAGATTTGAAATTCTTTTAGCATTCACATTTCTTGCTAATAATGACTTAAGTTGTACCTTTCTGTAAATAAATATGTCTTAAATTATAATGTCTATCAGTAACTATGTTCGTAAAAGTTAAACAAGCTACATAACTTAAATAATAAAATAATAATAAACATTTGACTTACAGATTACGATTTAAAACTTAAATTAAAATATTTTTTCGGTAGCCTTAGAAAGGTGACTACAAAATTATACATAACTACTTAAAATGACAAGGCGTCAGTGTCATTTCCTTCTACTCCCAGATCAGACAAATCGCTAAAAATAATTGTCAAGAGTTAAAATTGAATCCTCGAGCTCGAGCTTTAGTGCAACTAATATTTGCTGTGGCAATACCACTGAGGCGTTGTAAAAGAACTAAAAACCAAAATAATATATGGTACCAGTTCTTCCCGTCGGTATATGTCTAAAATTAAATTTATATATCATAAATATAATGAGTCATTTCGGAACACAATTGAATAAACGAGACACTATGTAAACAGTACAAAAATGTAAAGCTTTAAATAAAAAATATTAATTAAAACAAAAAAATCCAACAACGGGAAGAAAAGATAGTAAAATAATTTACCTTATTGATGGAAAAGCTTTATACAAGTAATAAGCCTAAGAAAAGTTGGAATCAGGCGGTATTCATTTGCAAGTAAAATGTATAAAACAAATCGTATAAAACAAAATAATGTGTTCATGTATAAATTTATAGATTAATCTATAGATCTATTTGTATTAAAAGAAAAGATCTGTAAGTTATATAAATGTTAAATTTTTAACTGCAAACAGTCTTTTTAACATTAATTTTCATAGTAATGTTCCACAAAAAAAAAAAATATATATATATATTGAAATCAATCATCATTTTTTATAATTATACTTGCTTATAATTTATTCTATAGATGAATGAAAATAAATAATATCTACTTTACAAATTTGATACAAATAATGTCACAAAATCTTGTAATATTTTTTATAACTAAATTATTATTTGAAATTAATGAACGACAATTTAGCTTTATAAAAATAGAACAATTATGATATGAAAATAGGCTGTGATTTCAAATACAATAACTTACAGACTATTCAGATGCGACAGCTTCAAGCTTTTATATCTTGGATCAAGACACATTTTGCAGGTAAAGAGCATGCAATCGAGAATTTCAGGTTGAGAACTCTTAGTAATTGGCAGGCGAAAATAATCAATACAACATTGGAAGGCAAAACTTGTAAGATTCACAAACAAACACAAACTTATATCTATATATCACGTATTATTTTAACATTAGGTAATATTATTTTAAATTCCATATTATAATTATGTAAGCTACAGTAATAGCTTTATTAATCGATTTTTAAATTTCAACTGTACAGTAATATAACAGGTTTGGGAAAAAGAACCTTTTTGTATTTTCTATTAAAAAGCTACAATAAAATCATTTTGGTTAGATTTTTTGTAACTGGCTGGTTTTGATACCATGAAAAGGATATTTTAAAAATGAAATTAAAAAGTAAAAAACTTTTTTCATTTTTTTTTCTTTCCGCCAAAATGGGTGATACCAACGAAGAAATTCGGTACATTTTAAAGTTTTACTTTAAAAAAGGTAAAAAGTGAAAAATGCGAATCAAGCGGCGAAAAAAAAAATTGTGATGTTTATGGACCTAATGTAACGTCAGTAAGAGTAGCATAAATTGGTTTAAGCAATTTCAGTCAGAGAATTTTGATGATGCATTTCGCTCTGGTCGCCCACTTACGTTTTTGAAAAAGTGGAGTTAGATCGACATTTCAATCGTTACAATATAACTGGAGATCTGACCATGCCCATAAAACAGTTTTGACCCATTCGAAAAAGGCTGACTATACAAAAAAGCTTTCAGTCGTATTTTATCGAATAAAATAGTACATATATATTAAATATTGAATTTGTATTTAAAATACGAAAAAACTTATCCGCGACCATTAGGTCCAATAAGTATTAACTTATTATATACTTTGAACAAGTTACCAAAATATTAAGAGCTTAATGAATATACTTTGTATAAAATGTTTTACAAGCGTGAAATGTTATGATAATTTCAGTTATTTTCGACGTAATTCAATCTCCAGCAGTCTGCAGGGGGAGTTTACAAAAATAAAATAAAATATAAAATGATAGCCAAACGAACCTTCAGAGTGGCATCGTGGCATAAACAGGATTGGAAGGGCGGCAATTTGGTGGTATTCAGCCTCGCGACTTTGTAAAAGCGCGCCGTATCTAATTATCTTCGGGCCGCGTTGGTCGTACTAGAAACGTACGTATAAAATGTTTTCCATGCCTTTAATATTTTCGTTTTGCGATGAAAAATCAGGTTGAAAATTATTCCTGTTTAACTTTGATATTGATCAAATAAGTACTACTTAAAAGATTTTTAATTCTTAATCTTTCATCCGCTAAGCCTCAAATGTAGTCAGGTAGTTGCCCAACTGTCTTGATTAGGAACATGTTAAGATTTATCAAAAAAAAAAAAACAAATAGGCGTACTTCTTATAGCAACCAGAATATAATGATAACTCATATTATTAATAATTATAATAGTAAGTACATTATTTGATACGCTGTTAAGAATGTCGCAACATAACATATGATCTTTTTAATTTAGATTATAATAATAAGGTACTTATTTGCACGTTGTAAGGGAAAGTCAAAAAACTAAAGTTTTACTCGAGGAACAACTCAGAAAGGTATTTGGGTTGTAGTGTGCATCGCGCCATCTAACTGAGTTACGAGCTACCTTTTTAAAGCTTTTTGCAGAGGCGTGCAGCTTCGTAGCTAATCAGGCTAATACTACACGTCACCAGTGCCACCTATCTTCTAGTAGACCAGTAATCGGTTAATGGAGTTATTCATTTAGAAAACTATTAGTGTGGAGTTATGTGTACGTACAGGCTTACTAAATTCACTTATTATTTCGATAAGTTACCAGTAACGGGTACAGTATACGTAAAGTAAATTTCACAAAATTTCAGTTTCAATGAAGAAGTTTTATTTATTTATTTATTTATTTATTTATTTATTTACACTTTCTTACACCAATACAAGGCTTTAACAGTATTACAAATGATATATAAAAATAGAATTTGCATCAGTTGCAACAGGCGACCTTATCGCTAATACAGCGATTTCTTCCAGGCAACCTTTGGGCAGTCCTCTGCCCGATCGCGAGAAATAGGGAGTTTGGGATGAAGTTTTATATTTAATGTGAGATTAGTTTATTTACTATTTATTGCGATACCAATCGGTTAGGACTAATCACCAAATCCGAAAGCATTCCCATTGTTGACATGCTCTAAATATTCAGATTCAATTATAACCCTATAAAATGCTTTAGCTTCGGGGCGTTTCAATCAATCACTCTTCACCAATTTAGTGTGAGCGTCATTTGGCAAATTTGATAGCGTCTCCCACTGATGGCGTTAGTGTCAGAATAAAACAGTCCGGCGCCTGCCACTGACGGTTGTGATAGAGCGCGGTACGACGGCCGTTCACTCATTTTCGATTCAATTAATTCCCTAACGTAAATTTAAATAGTAAATGCGTTAATAACGCATATAGTAAGAGGATCGTTGCGATTTGTCGATGTCCAGCTAATTTAATTCCACCGTGATTTAGGAATGCTAAAATATGAAGTCGAGTGTCATCATATGAATAGTAATTCGAGTGGCAAGTTAGAATTTTGTCTACTTTAAGATATGAGTTCCAATTATTTTTTGTACGAACATTAAATGTATATTTATAGGTTGGCATATTGGTGTGTAAGTTTAGGCTGACGAAATTGACACGGCTCGGTTGGTGCTACGCGCGAACGCTTCTACAGCCGTTCTCATTACGCCCAGCCCCTCATTTCTGCCGTATGTGGTTATTGATCACCAAAATCTAACTATAATATTTATAAATATATGGCGTTCATTTAATTTATATAAATTAACGGAACAAATGATAATACTTACTAGGTAAATTCTGTAACGATACGTGACATTATCTTCTATATATTAATACGTGAAGCAAAAACTTTGTACCCCTTTTTACGAAAGTTGCGTGGACGGAGGATCATGAAATTTGGCACACTTATAGGTAGTTTAAATAGAAAAAGTAGAGTGTAGAATGCTAATATTTTTTTAAAATTATGCATGATAAATACATAAAATCAATAATAAAAAAAAATTAGACACACTGTTTATTAAGTATGTAAGTCTGAGGTTAAATTATGGTCGAATTTCGACCACTGGACGACCACAACTTAATTATAAATACGATATTTATGTTCTTAGGTTAAACTATTTTTTATTGTTCCGATGTTACATTTTTATTTATAAAGGCAACTTATATATATAAGAAACAAGGTCGAAGGAGGTTCAATACATATTTCTAGGGCTGTTTAAATTAAAGTTACAATGTCTCAGAGGCGCTATTTCTCTCTGATATTAATAATACAAACTTCTATATTATTACCAAAGAATGTTTTAAAAATTATATTCTATAAAATCTTATATGATAACATAAAAGTTAATAGATATCTATTGACAAAAAAAGATACGATATGTTCATTTACTTTACAATAAATACATTTGTATTGATCTATTACTGAAACATCATCTAACCGAGACAATACTTAAAGGTTTGGAAGTCTATTTACTGACACAATGGGGTAAATTACCAATATAGCATTGCCACGGGCATTGTGATTGGTGAATGTGCCACTTGATTAAACCGATACAATGCAAGACTATGAAGCAATATATAGCGCTCTAGAGTTTGCTTTCGCTTAGTGCACAGGCGTCTTCGTTCTATGAGAAACTAATATAGGTAGTATGTTTTGAACCAGAAACGCTGGAATGATACTTTTTATTGATTTCACATGCAAAAACAGATAGCAAACACCGTGATGTAGCAAGTCTTGGTATGCTTCAATGAATTCGATGCAAGATTCTGTACAAAATGAACAATGCATGTTCACTGAGGAACCTATACATATATGCTGCCGAACAATGTATCAAGATTGATTATTTTGTCAATATTTTAATACAAATTTTATCAATAATTTAATAAAATATATAATTAAATGAGGTGCATTATACACACTACCATGTATTTGACACACACACATTATTCATAGAAGTATAGTCTTTGGCAACAGAACTTTAATAATGTTCAAACTCATCATTTATATTAATTATGGTCGAATTTCGACCGTTGGACGACCACTAGTATATACAAAGTGACATTAGATATACATACAACAAGGTTTGAGTGTGTTTGAAAATGAACATTTTGTTTACCGTCTGACTTTGTTGACTCATAAATGTATGTTGTTTTTACCTACTACACATGGGTAAATTCGTATTGTTCCCGTTTATTTGCTTCTTTATATAAAAGGAAAAAATATACTTATATATTTTTTACATAAAAATCTTAATATAAGATTACGTTTTTATTTCATACTTGGAACAGAAACTATAATTATATTGCCTTAGACTTCGACAAAATACTTTTTCACATAAATAGTATGCTGGTATAATTGATATATTTATATAAAATATATTTAGAAGTAATGTGAGTCAGTGTTACATCTTTAAGAATAATGTTAATCATTACACGATATAGATACGAGCAAGAGCGGATCCGGTTTTGGCGCCGAGGGGGGGGGGGGGGGGTTACATAGTGTGGTCAAGTCACAATAACTTATAATTTAATTTTGATAATAACAGATACAGGTAAAAAGTAGGTATTCTATTAATGTAAGTACTATACTTATAAAAACCTATATTGTGAAAAAAAAATATATATAAAAATATTGTTTAACAATTTTAATTAGTGATCCACCTAGGTCCTGGACCCAGTCCAGGGGGAGGTCATGACCCCCCTGAATCCACCCTTGGATACAAGTTTATTTATCAAGATTAGGGTCATAGTGAAGGGTAAATAGAACAACACGGGAATGTAGAACATTGAATGAAAGCAATTCTTGATTTGGTTCAATAGTCACTAGAAGTGGGTCGAAAGTAATTTAAAGTTTCTGGCCAATACATACGAGTCAAAAATCTCCTCGTAAATCAAACTCAAACGTATTAAAATAAATTAAATTTGTATATTACTAAGATAAACCTATTTTTATTCACACACTCCTTTAAAGCAATATTGTAGTTTTAAATGAAAAACCTTTTTAAGTCGGTAATAAAGGTTAAACTGAAGTATCGAGAACCGTGAAAGATTTGTATAAAAAAATAGATTGCTGAAGAAAATTATGACGTTTAAATCATAAGCTTTTACGTTACACTGAATACAATATGAAATAGTTAGGCTTACTTTGTTTTGATAACCCTATTTCTCTGAAGTCTATAGATATGGATTGATAATAGTGATGTTAGTAGCTACCGACGTGAAATAGCATTAAATTAATAAATTAGATTTCTTGACACGTTGTAGGTAAACTCAATTTTCTATCTAGTAATTTAATTTAGTGATACGAGTACGCTTAAAATATCTTAAAATCAAAAAATTTCTTAAGGTACAAGATAAAGAAAATTTCGTAAGACAAAGATACTTCGTTAATATTATTTTAACTAGGGCAGTGGTCGTCGAAATATTTCTTGTATTAAATACTTTTTTAAAAGTCAACAAAGAGCGAAAAGGCGTTGTTAAAATGCCCTTTGAAGTCGGCAAATTTTCCAACGAGCACCTAACGAAATTGTTCCTTTAGACTTCGTAAATGTGATCGCTTTTGGGGTATTTTTTGTAGAAATGATTCAAAATGTGAAAGTGAGTGCAAACTGCTTCTACCCAATTTCAGAAGAAAAGTTTTTTTTCATTTAAATGAACTAATAAACATTTTATAATACATGTGTGTATCTAACTAACTAAAAAGAAAGTGTAAGTGTATTTTATCAGAAAATTGTACAACTAATAATATACGTTGTAGCATAAACCAGAACCATAATTATTAAAATTTTGTGATTATTTGTACGAGTCATCAATATACACATTACACACGTCAATGTTTATTACGAGAATAAAGCTTATAATACCTTTTAAATTAGGTCACCAACGTTAGACATGTCATTAAAATTCTTCAACGATGTTATATCATTATCTACGCTAATTAGCATGGTAGGTATGCGGGTATGAAATAGCATCCATGGTGTATTTTCATGAAAATGGCGTTGAAAATCTAAAGATTATCCAGCAACTTAATTACCTCATCTCATAATTGCCTTGTTTTGACGTCTACCCTTTGAGAGGCGTTCGTTATTTCCGAGTTTAAAGATATTAATAATCACCTTACTGGGTCCATCTTCTGTCCCGCAAGCTAATTCTGGTACTTCCCTTATATACCCGTTTCTATTGTGTTTTTCGCTAATACCATTTGGAGATGATAAGATGATGGCTTTACAAGCAAACAGTAATTATGTCCGTCCAATTACCGCCTGGAGACAGGGTAACGAGTCATTGTAACGAAGTTTTGTTTAAGAAATTAGAACTCTCTCGTTTTAATGAGCAGCCTTGTGTAACTTATTTATTTAACTTTTATAAATAACGGTTTTTATACCGATCGAGTTTTATAACTGCGTATTTTTATTTCACATTTTTGAAATAATGATATACAATATTGTAGCGAAATTACTCGATATATCAAGAAGATTTTACAATGCCATTCTTGGTTCGAGTAGGTATTTTATAACGATAGATTTAATAACAAATCCTGAAATAAATATTTCCATATGTACAATACTCGTTTACCTTACACTTGGATATGTCGTCTATAATAATTCTTCAGAAAATCTTTGAATATATTTATTACCTTAATTTGTTTTGGTATATTTTTTAAAAATATTCTCTTATCCCTGCATCTTATTTTATAATATGCTATTTACTTTTAGTACTTTATGCCATTTTGAATTCGAAATACATAGTAAACTTCTGTGGTGACCAGTCTAAAATTGTTTTACGTCGTTAATTTAAGTGCTCCTACGATGTCTGCAAAGTTTTCCTTATTTATTCCATTTCAAGGATAGTTTCTTGTATGAATATTCTACATTGGGCCTTGCTTACATTGTAATTAAAAGCTAATATGTATTTTCTATACTTAAAAAATTACATCGAAAAGGATAAAGGCTCGACTTGTAAAAAAGCTATTTTTGTAGATTGTAAATAAAGGGATGGTCCCCTTATTCATAAGCATTGCAGAAAAAGGAATATGTTTCATAAAATAAATTTTAATGGATATTAGTGCGTTAGCATTACTTTTGATTACGACATGATACACATATATGATATATACGACACGTTATGAGTGTTGAGATAAATTCATGATGAACTTATGTTGATTTGAAATATTTTATAAACCTAATTATTCATAATAGTGGTACACTAACACATACATATATTGTAGCTGTTCTTTTAATTTACTAATAATAATAATAATGCATTTATAGTACTTATCTAATCATCATTAGGCTGTGATAAACTATATACATGTATATGCTCTATTTACTCTCAAGTGATTATTACTTAATCATATATATAGTGCAAGATTATTTCGAAGCTTAAATATACCTACTTAAAAACATAATAAACGGAACACCACTAAATTTGCTTTTACTCGGCAACTACTAAGGGACCCGGCCACCCGACGCGACGCGACGCAGCGGTACGGTACGGTAGCGCCCTGTAATTTCAGGCGCACTCTCTGCACGGGGCGGTTGCCGACTAATTTGTCATCCGAATATCAAATTACGCATGAAATGGCGCGTAACAGTAGACTCTGCTCTGGTATCATGGGTTTAAAATAAAATTTAATTCTACGCCTGTTCGCAATACGTAATTGCAGCCACGGTTTGCTGACAACTATGTTGGTAATTGGCAAGTAAATTTAGCGGAATCGTGTAATTAGTTTTGTGTACGATTGTTGACGTGGGGCGATTTTCAGAAAATATAACCATTAATATGAAGTCAATGCTAATGGCTGTAGGTATATCAATGAAATTCCGTAAACGTTTTTAATCACGGAGGTTCGCGACTGTATTTTGTGTAAATTTGTATACAGTCTAGTCATGTGTCGGGTTATTACGTGTCCAAATTTTGGACATGTTTGTACTGTGTCAATCTATTCTTTTGTACAATTCGCCCCGAAGATATTCTCCATAATATTATTCGTAAGCCTTAATCTCATACCAATAGAGATTCTTTTCCACTAAAAGGCAACCCTAAGCTACGCTAAGTAAAGATAAAATCAAATATATTCACATATTCACTTAATGTTATAATTTTATTATGTATGCGATATTCCAAAGCTTACATATGACTTCGAATAAAAAACAATAATAGACTGATAAATTTCACATAAATAAAATTTTTACCTATGTATATTGAATATTTCTTCTCCTACTACACTTCCCGCTGTACATTTATATCGTTTTTAAATAAAACATGTCATCATAACTTTAAACGTAAAGTTATCAGAATAAAGTGTAAGGCATGGGAACACATTATTTTCTCAAGATTTAACAGTAATCGATTTGTGAGAGACTCAAGGGTCGTGGGCTACGTTGAATTATCAGGGGAAGTTTACTTAGGGCAATGGTTTTTCCGTATCCACACAATGAAATGGCATAAGACGTAACGACATCTAATTAATAACGTCTATCATATCTCTATTGCTCGGCTTATGTGCTGGGGCGAAGGGGCTTAACATACTCGTAAGAGGATTGCTTATGAACGCATGATTTGCTCCGGAGGTCGTTAGCGGGTGATTTTTATTTGCTATTACTACGATAATTACATATCGCGTTAGTTTTGTCAATTAACTTCAATAAATAAGGATAGCTGTTTATGAGTATATTAGTGATGTGAACCGATTACGATTTTGAAAATCGATATACGAGTATGCCGACTATTTAAAAAAAAAGGTTAATTTAGATTTTTTATCCGAATCGAAAAAAGAAGGAGGTTCAAATTCGACTGTAATTTTATTTTTATATGTCATCATCACATAATTGTTACTTAGGTGTACCGATTTTAATAAAAAAAAATTTGTAACAAAGCTGGTGCCTATCACGCAGTCCCGTTTAAATTTTATCGATACCTAATTAGGACTCTATAAGCTCTCCATAATAGTGCATATTAATTAATTGATTATATTTTCATCTACCTGAGCTATATTACTTTTTGATGTAAATTTCAGTCGGTTTGTATCAGCTCATATATTTTTTTGCTAAAAAATAAATAAATAAATTTAACAGTATTTATGTTTCTGAAAAAAAATACTAATAAATAACATTACATATTATTAAAGACGATAATGGTGATAGCCGTAAAATAAATACATGTAAATGTGTGTGATGGAGCGGCACTCAACAAAGAGATGTATCGTAATGCGACATTAAAGGGGGGGCGATACTCTTAGATCGAAGGTCTGTCGATCACATTAATTTCTCTACTCAGTAGATCCTACCTTTGTATATTGTAGTACTATTTTGCTAATATATAAGGGAGAACGGACTGCAATATACCCAACTTATAAAACTGTGCCGAACGCCTGATCCACGTAAGATCGCTACATCTACTCACCAGATTTTCAGAGTTCATTCACTGATCTTGCTGAGTGGTTACGTCAGTAAAGAATAATGGTTATCCATTCCCTCTCTTCCCGTGGGTGTCGTAAGAGGCGACTAAGGGATAACACAGTTCCACTACTACCTTGGAACTTAAAAAGCTGACCGATTGCGGGATTACCATCCAAAGGCTGACTTTGAAATACACAGGCCAAAGACGGGCAGTAGCGTCTTCGGTGCAACAAAGCCAGCCCTGTGGTCTCCAATCCACCTGCCCAGTGTGGTGACTATTATGGGCAACACACATGAGTTCACGCCATTTTTGGTGCAAACTTGTGGAGGCCTATGTCCAGCAGTGGACTTCGATAGGCTGAATCGATGGTGATGATGATTCACTAATCAGGGGAGTCAGGAATACGAGGTGTAGTTCCATTGGGGGTTATCTGTGTGCTGCATGGCTGGTCACCATCTTCAACTCTAGCCGCATTAGTTTAAGGATTCTTTTTATATACGAGGTTCTTCCTCCAAATTTTAGTACTTCAGCATATAGCTTACACTTGTAATAGCTCAGGCGGGAAATCGGCCGGCCGGAAACGACTGAGAAGACCACGGTTCAAAACCCCATGTCTCCAGGTCGATTATTTTTTTTTTATTTTTTTTGTAATTGCACTCGTGATTTTTTATTTAAATAAGTTCATATTTTTTATAATTGTCGGTAGAATCGAAAAATGTTATTCATATTTTATAAATATGTAATTCGTATTTAAATATGATTTCGAAAAAACACTATTTACTAAAAACACCGAGCTAAGCTCGGTCACCCCAATACTGTAATTTATACAAATAAATACTGACCAGCAAAATACCCAAAACTGAACGTAATTTTTAATTAAAAAATGTATCCAAGTAACAATTCGTAAAAGAAAGAAAATTAAAAAGCAATACATCGCATACATTGTGCAGTATATATGTGTATATATTGTGACAAATATATGTATGGTACATATATTACAAACTAGTAATGTGAACCGGTTTCATAAAACACCTAAAAACAGCTGTTTTTGTAAAAACCTATAATTACCGGTTTTTGTCTGATTACCGGTATTTACGACTCTCTCTCAAAATACTGTTGCAAGCTTCAAATACTTTTTTTGTAATTTAAATGTTCTCATCTAAAGCCAATTAACAACTTTAGTACATATTTTATTATAAAAAATAATGTATTTGAATACGTTACTACCTTCGTGGTACAAATGTATTTCAGTTAGGCTTATGAATTATTTAGAATCGTAAGATTTATGAATTTGATTTTGTAAAAATACCAAACTACAATACTGGGAAAAATACAATACTAGGAACTCGATAATATCAACGCAAAGCTATTACAAGTTTATTGACAATTGCGAAATTTACCTTCGTATTCTAATGATATTGTAGCCATTTTTTCATTGCCTAAAAACAGAGATAAAACGACATTTTCTAAAAATGAAACCTAGCTAGATGGATTAGTCGCCCCGAAACCTCCTATTACTAAATTTCATGAAAATCGTTGGAGCCGTAATCAATACTACAATTTGTAAAAATAATAAAAACACAAGTACAGATTTTGTAATAATTAAGTAAAATTAAATAAAATTATACAGATAATTGTTACACTCATTCAACAGCTTAAAAAGTATATGTTATGCAGTAACGTAGGAATCGAATTTGTTTTACTGTTACTGTATTTCACTTTCCTTGTTAAATTTTTGAAAAATAAAGACATCTTTCATGATAATAAGAGGTAACCGTATAAACGCTTAACACACTTGAACGGCCCTCAGTATGATTTTCTCATGTGGCGGGGGTCCACACGAAATACAAAAGTACAAACGCTCAGACCACGACAAACATGTATATGGTGAATTCAAATATCGATATCGATACAAATATCCCAACCCGTTGCCACCTACGCAATAGTCAATGCTATGACCGTTGCGACAACGCGTCAATAAACGTCGTATGTAATTACGTTGATCACTTATTTTATCAGTATTAGAGATAGAGTTGCTTATTAACTGGCAAAATAGCTATAAACAAACCTCACGGTCATATACAATATTTGCGTAACAAAAGGCTGATAATTAGTGACACAGCGAAACATCACTCCACATCAATATGCTTGACATGTTTCATGTTAATTGGATAGCATGGGACAATAGCAGGACAACTGGATGCAACCCGAGCATAGGGCGTCGTTATTATGACATATTGTTCACGATTGAAACAAACGATTTTAACTATATCTGCCTGGACGTGATATTCGCTGAATAAATTTACAAACGACTAATGGTCACTTTGTCAGCGACCGCTGTCATTTTGTTTTCGCTGTGACTTGTTAACAGATTTCTCTACGAGGTATATTGTTATGCTCTTTGTTGATACTTTGAAATATATATTTATATATTAGAAGGTTTTATATTTTTCTGTCTGTATAGCTTAAAAAATAAAGTTCCATTTTAGAATTATTACTAAATAAAATGTCCTGTAATTGTGACTGAACAGATAACGAAGATTTATGAAATACAGTTGTAAAAAATCTTTGTTTTCTGAACGTAAATCCTTTGTAACTTGCACACTTAACAAGAGTTAGCGATAGCTTTATATTGTAATATTATTTTACAAATTAACGACTAAATATTTCATCCTCACTCGTAAAAATTAATTTAAATTTATTAAACGTTAATTACGTGTATAATATAATTTCCACTAAAAGGGCATGTGACCAATTCGACCGCAAGACTTAATGGAGTGTCGCCATTAAACCGCACTCCGTTAAAAGATTTAATTCGATAACTGTACATAGTCACACGCATTTTCAGGCTTTTAAAGCTAAAGCCTGCGATAAAAGCAATTAAAACTTTAACAACATCAGCCCCTGCTCTTTCCAATGTCCTACCTCAATTTTGGCGTTCAGATTGTACGGTAAAATGTTAATATATTTCTCATGACACCGCAAGCATAAAGTCTTTTCAAACTTCAATTATTCATACGCATTTTATAAGTTTTTCTGTTCTAAACAAATTTGTTTTTAGCTTCTACGACAGATAATTTGTCAAGAGTGGTTGTACGCGAGTCAAAGATAATTTATCTGTCTCAAAAGCTTTATTTATTACGCGTTCGCATCTTCGTTGAGCCCCCTTAAAGTTGTTGGTTAATGGAGCTTCTTTGCGGCTGAGACGTCACTCACTTTCGAGGGAGGGAGGACGTGCGGGGCGGCCCGACATGTGGTCAGCTGGTTTTATTTTTTCCCCTTTTAGCAGACGATGAGTTGATGGAAAACGAATGAACAGTTCGGATAAGTATTATCGATACTTATAGTTGTTTTTCTTGTTTATTGGAGGAAAATCTGATACATTTCTTAACGAAAGAACTGTCTCGTTTAACCTAAATACATCATTATAGACAAAATTTTAAATAAAACATCGCTACAGCTACAATTTAGAATGAAATGAAATTAGAGTCACAAAATTTAAATTATGTCTTATAAATTCACGAAGTTTAAGGTGAGATGGCTCAGCGGATAATTGAATATAATTTGTCTGGATTTACTGACTTTTTCAAGTACTTTTACTAAAATTCATCTCATGTACACTATCATTATGAAAAAATCTGCGTGCATAGGGATATATTTCATGACTAGCCGAGCCCGTGACTTCATTCGCGTGGAATTTAAATATTTACTATTAAGTTCGCAGAGTTATAAAATAAAATAAAAAATCTAAAATAAAAGTAGCCTAAGTTACTCCTTATTACATTAGCTATCTGCCAATGAAAGTCCCGTCGAAATCAGTCCAGGCGGAACAAACAGACAGACAGACAGACAAAAATCGTAAAAAATGTTATTTTGGTATATGCACCGTGTATACATCCATATGAATTTAGTAAAAGGCGGTTATTTTAATATTACAAACAGACACTCCAATTTAATTTATTTTTATAAATATATAATGAATCAGGCACGAAGCTTACAATTTTATTTAATTTTTTTTTACGATAATTTCAGAATTAAGAATGCGGATAAAATGTAAAAAGTATTTTAGCATCGAACTTATTTAATTACACATTATAAAAAAAACCATGCACCTATACTATCAATATACAATTTCCTCTGTACAATTTCCTGTTGCCTGGACTTTACCGTTGAGGCCGCTTTTTGTGCTTATTTCCTATTTTTTGGGACTTATTCCTATTACAATACAATAAAAAAACAGTCATTACTACGTGGCATTGGCAAAATAATCTGTATTATTTTGACATAATTGAAAGCGATGAAGCCAAGTGAATGAATAAAGAGTTATATATTTAGTAAAGAATGGACTTTTTTAATGGGAATATAGGTTATAAAACACCACACTCAGAGAGCCCCAGTAGTGACTATAAGCGTTAATCGATATGACAGGAACCAAATTTAATGCGGGTAAGAGCACGAGGGTCGTTAAGTATTTTCATATGGTGACGAGTTGACGTAGTGGTCACTACAACTGATAACGATCGAGTTCGATCCCCGTCCATAACATGTGTTTATAGTATCCAAAGTGATATTTGTTATGATCTGAGTGTCTGCATTAAATTTTAACCAATTTTAAAAAGGAGGAAAATCTCAATTCAATTGTAATTTTCATTCTCATATATTATTACTAGTTATTAATCGTAAGCTGGTGAGTATCATCATTATCATCATTCATCATCATTACAGCCTATACAGACAGTCCACTGCTGGACATAGGCCTCCACAAGTTTACGCCAAAAATAACGTGAACTCATGTGTTTTGCCCATAGTCCCAAATATAATGGACAAATAGCTAACACAGGACCCGAAGCCTGCTCTCTCTTTTCTACATACTTCGAAAGTAATTTTCTTGCACAAACTCATAGTATACATAGGCATAGTATGAAATCATTAACTTTTATTAATAATTCTACAATATGTAATATCGTAATCTCCCCGGATGAGGTAAAAAGATTACTAATAGATATCGATCTCACGAAGGGTATGGGTCCTGACAACATTCCACCTCTATTCATTTCACGTTGCTCCGCTTCCTTAACCGAGCCTCTTACACTTTTATTTGGGCGTTCCATTTCAGAAGGCGTAGTTCCAAAAATTTGGAAGTCCGCTTTCATATCCCCGATTTTTAAAAGTGGTAGTAAATGTGAAGTTAAAAATTACAGGCCCATTTCCAAATTATGTATATTCGCTAAACTATTTGAGCGCATTGTTTACAGACAGGTATATGGATTTTTTTCAAACTTCTTTATTGATGAGCAGCATGGATTTTTAAAGCACAGGTCAACTGCATCTAACTTGTTGACATTCGTTGATTATGTATCTGAAGGTATGAACTCGGGAGGGCAAGTAGACACCATATTTACCGATTACAGCAAAGCTTTCGACCGTATAGACCACTCTTTGCTTCTCGAAAAGCTCTACTTGGCGGGAATCCATGGCAGTCTCTTCAGGTGGTTTTCTTCTTATATCGAAAATAGATCTCAGGCTGTGGTTCTTAATGGTTTCTCTTCTGCATGGTGTCATGTACCATCAGGTGTTCCCCAGGGATCGTTGCTGGGACCCCTTCTCTTTAACATTTTTATAAATGATATAAGCTCATGTTTTCAACATTCACAATTTCTTTTGTATGCAGACGACATGAAGGTATTTAGAACTATAAAAGATTTGACTGACTGTAACTTGCTGCAGGAAGACCTGGACAGACTCGCGGAGTATTGCCATAATAATAAGTTAGACCTCAACGTATCTAAATGCTCTTCCATGACTTTCAGTCGCTCTTCTAAAGCAATACAGTTCCCTTATAAATTGAAAGCACAAGTACTAGTAAAGGTGTCAGAAGTTCGTGATCTCGGTGTCATTCATGATTCAAAGCTTACATACAACAAGCATCTGGACTATATTATCAATAAGGCTAATAGATCGTTAGGATCTATCTGTAGAATGAGTTCGGAATTCAGGAATATTAAAACCTTAAAAATTCTCTACTGCTCCTATGTTCGTAGCTCCCTGGAGTATTGTTCTCAGGTTTGGAATCCGCAATACCTTATTTATATTAATAGGCTAGAGTCAATCCAAAAAAGATTCATTAGACGCATACAATCTAAATGCAAAACATACGATTCTAGTTATGAATCTAGAGCTAGGAGATTCCATCTTCTCCCTCTTTTTGAAAGACGTCGTATAGCTGATATTGTTACCTTACTAAAAATTGCTCAAAACAAAATAGATTCTCCCCTACTTTTATCGAAAATATATCTGAAAGTCCCTACAAGGTCCACAAGAATTCCATCTCTCTTGTATACTCCATTTAGTAGCACTAATTACCGAAAAAATGCTTTCTTAATTAGAACCTCCAAGGAAATTAATACTTTGAATGACATTCCAGAACTTGATTTTGATTTATTCAATACATCAGTCGATGTTCTTAAAAGAACTATGACAAGGCACTGGTTTGATGCGATTTCTTAAAGTGTGTATTAAGCAATTTATTATTATATTTATCATTACCTGCAGTTTAAGCTTTGGTTTTTATTTAGCAAAGTACTGTATGTATAAACGTGTGAATTTTTTGTGTAATAGCTTTAAAGTTAGGTTTTGTGTTGACAAAGCACTGGATTAACGTAATTCTGTATAACTTGTAAATATGTTTAATTGAACGCTGTGCAATGGTTTTATATTAGTCACTGCTTACTGTACAAGCTCTAGTTTTTTTTGTGTAGCAACCGTATGTGAAAACTTTTAAATGGTGTATTTTTATTTTATTTTTTATGTAATTAGCTTTAAACTAAGTCTCTGTACACTGTCTGTTTTCCAAATAAATCAAAATAAAATAAAATAAAATAAAATAGTCACCACGCTGGGCAGGCGGGTTGGTGACCGCAGTACTGGCTTTGTTGTACCGAAGACGCTGCTGCCCGTATTCGGCCTGTGTATTTCAAAGCCAGCAGTTGGATGGTTATCCCGCCATCGGTCGGCTTCTTAAGTTCCAAGGTGGTTGTGGAACCTTGTTATACCTTAGTCGCCTCTTACGACACCCACGGGAAGAGAGGGGGTGGCTAAATTCTTTAGTGCCGTAGCCACACAGCACTGGTGAGCATACTGGTGAGTATCGCTTCAATTTAATTATGATCGAAATACGACAATTACTTTTTAAGTTATAATACTGTGTAGTTAATACACTTTTTTCGACTACCTACATTGTATTAGGTACTCGTCGATATAGATTGAAGCCATTTTTATTTCGTTTGCGAGAATCATCATTATTATTTGCTGCGTGGCTACGGCACTATAGAATTTAGCCACCCCCTCTCATCCTGTGGGTGTCGTAAGAGGCGACTAAGGGATAGCAAAGTTCATATACCACCATGAAACTAGCGAAGCCGACCGATGATCCCGAACGGTGATGGGATTTCCTAAGGTGGCGTCGGTTTTCAGATCCACAAGACTCTCACTAGCACCGTTGTGGAAGTCAGCAGTGTGACGACCCGGGTAGCGTACCTTGTACTTAAACTCACTGACAGGTACTCCTTGAAAGTGATACAAGTATATGCGCCGATCTCAGCACACTCTGACGATGAAGTCAAAGCCTTGTATGAAGACATTACAAGGGCCGTACATGGCACTACTTCGACCTTCTACAGCGTTGTTATGGAAGACTTCAACGCTAAAGTGGGAGTACAAGGCCGCGACGGATCTAGTATCGGACCACACGAATTGGGGCACAGGAATCGCAGGAGCAGATGCTTGTCAACTTTCTCGAATTGGAGGGCCTCTTTTTGATGAACTCATGGCAAACTCTGGTGGACATGGCAAAGCCTCGATACTGTGACGAGGAAAGAGTTAGATTTCATCATAGTGGATAAAAGGCACATATTCAGAAATGTCTTAGTGGTTAACAGTTTTAACACCGGCAGCGACCACCGGCTAGTACGGGGCACTCTGAATATACGCCTCCAAAAAGAGCGGGCCCGCTTGATGAAATCTACTCTCCGACCTACGCTGCCCCAAATACTATGTGGCTCCGAGCAGTTCTAATTGGAACTTCAAAACCGATTCGATTCGCTGGAAATTACTGGTGACGTGGACGAGATAACCGACAACGTGGTGAAGACGGTGTGTATACTGAAATTTCACGGCGTTTGGCAGGCTTCGTCGAGTCTTCACTTCGAAGATTTCTCAATGCTTCAAGACAAAAGTCTTCGAGCAATGCGTCTTGCCTATGTTAACATACGGAGCCGAGATGTGGACACTGACGAAGGGACTGGTCCACAAGTTTAAAGTCGCTCGACGAGCAATGGAACGGGCTATGCTTGGGGTTTTTCTCAAAGATAGGATTAAAAATAAGACTATCCGCAAGAGAACGAAAGTAAACGACATAGCCCACAGAATTAGGAAGTTGAAGTAGCAGTGGGCTGGTCATCTGTGTCGCAGGACCGATGGCCATTGGAGCAGACAGGTCCTGGAGTGGAGACCGCGTCTTGGCAAACGCAGTACAATACAATACAATAGAAATACTCTTTATTGTACACTATCCGAGAAAAAAATTTACACCGAAAAAGAAAATATAGACATGTACAAAAGGCGATCTTATCTCTAAAAGAGCGATCTCTTCCAGACAACCTCTAGCATGAAAAGGACATGACAAAAGAATTAGACGGCATGGAGGTGTACATACATAATATATACATATAATACGTAAATATACATACATATACACATTACACACACACACATACATATATATAAATCAAATATCAAATATATATAAACATAATATATAAAAAAATATAAAAATACGAATATACGACAGATCAGAGGAAGGACCGGCGAAAGTCATTGTCAGTAATATATATTTGTAGTAAATTAATTTATAAACTTATAATGTGACTCATAAGTTTAAATAGTGTTTCTTTAAGTAACTTTTAAAAGTGTCTAGTGATTGTGCCTGCCTTATATTTACGGGTACAGTATGAGAGGTCCTCCGGCCCGTTGGACCGACGATCTACGTAAGATTGCCGGTGTAGGCTGGATGAGGATTGCAAAAAACCGGGATATCTGGCGCGAATTTGGGGAGGCCTATGTCCAGCAGTGGACTACAATAGGCTGAGCTGACTGACTGACTGACTGATTTACTAGCTACTACATGTGAGTACGAAACGACTTCGTTGCGATTTTACTACAAATTTTTGTAGTGTAACAACTTTACTTCTACACAGATGATGAATCAAGATAAAATCTACACCAAATTTTAAGCTATATCTTCTAAGATACGATTCAAACGTCACAGCTTAAACGTCACGTACAGCCTAATTAACTAACATTAAGTTAATAAACACTTAATAGTTCCTTTTTAGTATTTCCTTGGGTTTAAAAAATTATTGAAAAATACTTCAAATAAAGATTTGCAATTATTTTTTCAAGGTATTCTTCAATAGTTATTTTAATATTACTCTTGAACTTACTTCTAATAGATACTCTACAGTAATTGCATACTTAAATTTAATTTTGAAATAAGAATTGTATCTCAAGTGAAGATTAACTGCAGAAATAAAATGTAATAACAGCGAGATTTACCTGGCGCGACGTGCTCTTGATATAATTGTGTAATTACGCTATAAGCATCCTAAAAGTAATTGCGCTTTAAATATTGTAGGTCACTTAAATAATAAATTTACCAAATCTACGGAAAACTTTCATACAAAACTAGCTGGAACCTGTAATTTTATCTCGCGGAATAATTATTTTACTGTTTCCCGGGATAATTAATATAATACATTGATTTTTTATTTCTTAATAAAACTATTATTTTTGATGATCTCCTCAAAATTTGCTGTTATGAAAGTTCAGAATATTAAAAATGTTCAGTGGTGTTTAAATAAAACTACTAAGTATTGCTTTTGCTACATTTGTTGCTACAAAAATAATTTTTAAAATAATAAATAAATTAATTATTATTTATTTACCGATCAATTGCATTTATTTTGCAGTATTTTTAATATAGGTACACAACATACTTACAACATAAAAAATTATGACTTTATATCGATTAAATATTATTTGCGACTAAAAGTAGGGATCTTATCCGAAGTTCAATCTACTGTCGGTCATATAGGTGTCATTGCCCATATAACGAACCGAAAGAGTTGTTTTCATATAAAATAATATAATCCATATGGATTACGAACCTTTACCCAAAATAAAGACACTCAAGTTCTTTGAATGGAGGTTCCATTTAACCTTTGTATTTAATTAGTTTAAGGATTGCATGAATAAACAAATTTTGAGTGGTATTCCGTATGGGGATTAGGTGAGACGAAAGAGGGCAATTATGATTGATGATGTGATTCGATTCCACTTAACACATTATAAAGGGGTAATTTTATTGCCTCCTCTTGTTTTTGGAGTTAGACTAATGAACACGGTGACTCAACTAATTTGTAATGGTTATTCTATTGTTGCATCGAGATCCTTCCTGCTATATAATATTTGGCTATGAGTGTTGTTTTTCGAACTTTCATAGCAATTGGTAAACAGAAACACTTATAGGAGTATACGGTTTGTTTTATTGGGAATCCACTGGGTCAATTAATTTGAAATTCGATAAACGTGTAAAATTTTATAACCTACAGATACATTTATTACTTAAAGCAAAGAAAGCTGAATATGTAGTTTACTTTTATGGACGCGGTCAAAAAATAAAATAAAAACAACTTTAGTTATAAGAATTAAAAAAATGGTATGAAAATGTATATTCTTACAAAACTAATAATGAAAATTTACGAAATCGACCTCATATACGTTATCGTTCACTGATATCTATATACAAGCAGTATTATCAAAAATAGTCAGCCACTCCAGGACATTCCCTTAAATATAGTATTAACACACACATTGGAATATTGTATTAACGGTAGCTATTTAGCACATACATTTTATAGAAGCAAATTTTTTGGTCTGAATGGGAAACTCAGTAGCAATCATGTGATCAACTAAGGTCATTTGTCTTGGGTAATTTTTGAAATATGCAACTAGGCCAGGCGTCCATCACTCCTTGACCTACCGCACTATTCTCTTAGATTCTAAAACTAGACGCTTAGCGAAGTGGTTAATTGGTTTGAGAAGCCACGCGTGTAGCGCTACTGTGACATAACTGCTCGGCCTTTTATTATTAAAAACACTAGCGACCCGCCCCGCCTTCGCACGGTTGCAAAAACTATCAGTGTTCCTCTACTATATTATGCATAAAAATTTTCCTCTGGAATCATTCTGTTTACCAAAGAAAACCGCATTAAAATCAGTTGTCTAGTTTGAAGGATCTAAGCATACAGACAGCGGGAAGCGACATTGTTTTATAATATGTAATGATGCAGAATACAAAGATGCACAATTTTTAACGCAATTAAAATATATATATTATAGGTGATATGTTATCTATCTATCTATCTATGTACTTAAATTACGACGAAAGGTTCATGTATTACAAAAAAAAAAAAACTTTTAGATTCGGACAATTTGTGGATAAGCTTTGAAGCGTCTTATTCTTGTTTGATTATATTTAAAATATTGAGCCTTTTAATTACGAAATCGGAAACCTTAACTTATAAAAGGAAATATTTAAAAATATAACAATAACTTTTAATCTTACGCTTAGAACCGAATATTAAATCATCATATCAAAAATTACGTTGAAATTCTACGGTACATTTTAAACGATATCATTATTATCAATCTTCTATCTGTTATTCTACTTACTCTGATGTACCTATGTTACATTACCTAAAACCAGTCCAGAGAATGGTTTTTCATAAAATACAATAAAAATGTATAAAATCCACCGAATATAATCATAATAAAAAATATTAAAAAGATTGAAGATATGCTAAATCTAGGGATAAAAGTAACAAAACATAAAACTTTGCACGTCTTTATTATAAGAAGTTATCTAAAGTCAAACGACGGCTCTTGTCACGCTATTGAGACGGTCAAAAGCGGTATTTGCATTTAGATAGCAAACCAATACCGTTGAAATAACTTCAGCTAGTAAAAGTAATAACATAAAATGAGATTTTAAGGTTAGATCATGCATTATTTAGGTTCAATTTGAAAGCTAACGCAATGTGCGAGGGTCGTCTCGAATCGTGAACAGGCAAAATTGTGACCGCACAGGGCTCTACCCTATAAGGTATTAATGACTTTTGCTGTTCTGTCCTAGCGACCCATGTACGATATGAAAACCTCATTAATATTTTGCTTATATCATGTTACGTGTTTGTTCGTAAGCAGACACGTAATTTGGCAGTAAATACGATATTTGCGTTAAAAGCCGTTGTAGCTGTAAACGGACATATTTATTTTATTTTAAACCTTTATTTAACTTGTATTTAAATAGGTAATGCCTGTTTACTATTGCCATCATATATGACTGAAACGTATTGGTATGTTAAACGATCACAAAACAAAGCATTAATCTAACACGATGAATTGTTTTCACAATACTGTCAGATTCACAGATGTTGAAAGTTTAACTGAATTTTTATGCATTAAAAGAAGTTCTAGGGAGAGACGTTTATATTTTTTCTTTTTACGTAAACAAAGTCTGTCAACGATCTCGTTATTAAAACTAGCGACTCACTGAAGCTGAATATTTTCTTACGATTAATTTATAAAACGCTTTATATAATACTTTTTTAAAATAAATTGTAAATACAAAAACATCTATAATTATAATTTGTTATTTATAGCAATGTAATAATTTGGTGATTATTATTAAAGCTAATATGATTTTTACCACCAGTGTATTTATTTAATTATGCCTATTAGATACTTTTATTGATTTTAATCCGCCAACCCGCATTAGAGTAGCGTGGATTAAGCTCTGATCCTTCTCCTACATGGGGAAAGAGGCCTATACCCAGCAGTGGGATATTACAGACTGAAGCGAATTTAAATTAATGAAAGATGATCATAAATTTTTGGTAGTAGCAAACATACATAGTTTGGTATTTATATTAAGAAGAAAAAAGCAACATGTTTGACTTCTTTTTGGATACGTTTTCATATCTCCATACTTAACAAAAGCGGATGCATTTCGTAAAATTTTCAACGTAGCTAATTTTAAAATTGCATTTACGTTTTTCGCTGAACAAAAAGTAGATAAGGGGTTTTGGTGGTAAATAGATTCAGTAGAGCATTTCCATGTCTCTGTGCAGCTCGGCGAGTGGCGTGAAGTACGTCCGGTGATCCTACACTGCACACTGTTTAATAAACATATGCATATAACTGTTTTATGTACATATTGAATCAAATTACATAATTGGATTCCTTTTGAAACATTTTAAATAATAATAAATAGTTTATTTTAGTACATATTTGTAATTGTTATTATTTTTTATATCTTGTATTGTAATATGTAAAGTACTTTAATTTACACTGGTGTTAAAATGTAAATATATATTATATCGTGTAGTAACTTTGCTCTGTGCTTTATGAGAGTTCGATGCCTTCACAAGCCAAATATACCAGCAGTATAAAATAAAATAACGAACTTGCTACAGCTTTTTTTTGCAACAGCAGCATTTATACTTTATAGCATATCTGTTATTTTCGTTACATTATATTATAAGCTAGGCTTAATAAATATAATTAAATATGTACATAGGTTTAATAAATAAATATCATTGCTACAATAGTTTTATAGTTTTAAAAAACTTTTTATTATTATTTACTCGTGAAAAATATTTTTATGAAATGGATTTTATGTGGTAGTGGAGTGGAAAATGAAATCGAAATAAATATCTGTGAGCGTTAGACGCAATGGACCGGTTTGTTAATGATCGGCAGTTTTCAATAAATATTAAGCCAGTTTTGTTTTTGTATTTCTCTTTTTGTTAATCTTAAATTTTTATTTATATAATAATAAACTAAATGCCGTGCAAAACGATTGCACGCCACAAAGTAGGCTGTGCTTGATTCTCACAAATCTGTCTGTCTATCTCTCTATTTGTTCGGGCTAATCGTCGGGACGATTTTTATGGTAATACCACTACGAGATAGAGGAGATTGTGAAGCAACCTCTTAATTCCCATAAAATCGGGATTTACGCGGGATAAACCGTATTTACCGCGCCCTAGTACTACTAGTACTAGTCCAGCTGAGATAGATGTGAAATAATCAAAGGTTTTTTTTTATTAAGTATGACATTTTTGCGAGCAAATCTATAACACTTATACATATATTATAAAGCTAAAAAGTTTGTTTAAACGTGCTAATCTCAGTAAATACTGGTTCGGATTGAAGAATTATTTTTGTGTTGGATAGCCCATTTACTGAGGAAGGCTATAGGTTATTTTCCCCCGAAAATAACGCGGGTGAAACCGCGGGGCACAGCTAGTATGCTATGAAGTACACATTTTTATACAGAATACACATCAAACTACAAATTAAATATCATTTGAAGTGTCTTTTGAATACTATTAGGGTAAAAAGAATCGATTAAATACATTTTATGTTGGACGTCAACTTTTTGGATATACGGACGATTGCAAAATAACGTGACAAGCAATTGACGGAATAAAAGGCTGTTTTTTATTATGTCTAAAATCTTCAATTTTTTTATAATAAACATTTTTTGAGCTAGTAACTCAATTAATACCTATTATGAGTGTAGTATTTTTATGAGTGGTAATCTCAATAATTAATTACATAATAAAGAAAATTTGGAAGCGTACTCTTCTGAATTTTCCAAATTTTATTTATATATTAAAATTATGATGTTTCTGGCATTGAGATAATCGTTAGAAATGAAATCGTCCTTTTATTTATTAGATATATTAAATTAAATATATATATATATGTCACTAGATTTTGTTTGCTATTAGCGACTAATTAATCAGGTCTTAAAAAAAATAATACAAGTAAGAGATACGAGATTTATAAGTATATAATATCTAAGGATTTCTCGCGAGGAAAGTCGTCTGCAGTGTAACAAGACCTGACGCGAACGGCTACGTAAGTTAATTACATAAAATTGTGACGTCACTAGGGAGGATCGCTGCCTTAGGTGAAGTTGCACGGATGAGTTTCTAAATTCACTAGCGTTTAGCACACAATAACCAACTCTGGAACAGTTCATTCAAATATTAAATTGGTTTTGTGGAGTATATGATTTTTTTATCTTTATTTTATGAGAGGATAAACATTTTTGTGTTTAATTTGCTATAAGCTATTCTTAGTTGCTTTGACGGGGAACTAAAAATAATTAATAGCAATTTATGATTAAAAATTTTATAAAATATTCGTTGATACTAATGGTTTTTAACTTTGAGTCTATTCTTTTTTACTTTAATTGTAAAAGCCAACAGTATTACAATGGGTATAACGTACACAGTATATAAACAAAAAATAAATAAATCGAAAGGTAGCCAAGACTGTTTACCAAAGATTACAATAAATAACTTATGGTTAAAGTACATGTAATTTTTGTAATGTAGTTACGTAAAACAACAAAATAAATTCAAAACACTCGTTGACGTTGAAAGGATTTGAAATGGAAATACTACGTCAGCGTTCATTGAAGATTTAGGAAACGTTGGCAAGCTGGCGACAAAGAACAAATTTTCAAATATCCGTCTGCCAAACGAGGATAAATAACTGAGCTTAGATTATCGCTGATAAAGATTTATTTTATATAAAGAGTTGAATTTATTCAAATTTAATAATGAGGATAAAATATATTTTATCCTTATCTAAGCTACGATAGCTTAGTATTTCAAAATCATGGGAATTTGTGTGTACAAACAATATTTTTGTTTTATATCCTATTTCTAGAAAAAGAAATAAATTCTTTCGATTAGTATTCAGAGGAAAGGTACAACGGTCAATATAAATAAATAAGTTACAAACTGCTCCTCCACCCGTCAACAAAACTAGAATTAAAAATGTAAATTAGAAAACATTCGCGTTTCTAAAATGTTAGTACTTTCTTATGGATAACTTAAAATTAACGTAGAGCGTACAGTACTTGCCTTGCGGAGGCTGGAAAGTCCGTCAATTTTTTATTGGCTTTGTTATACGTTTTATATACGAATTATACAGGGGATTCACGCAGTCAAATAATAAAACATTTAATGTATTAATTAAAACAATACCATTTTCAGATCCTTTTAAATGAAAACATTTAAAAACCAGAATCAGCAATTTATTTGTTCATAAACAATTTTTTTAAAGAAAAGTTTTTGATTAATTAACATATAATTATATTTAATAGTTACTGTCAACCTAAACAGTAATATCGAATGTTTTATCAAATACTCGGCGGTGACAGCATGATAGCAATGCGATCACAGCGGTAGCGTCGGCTAGTTTTATTTAATTATGAAACGTTCTATTACATTAAGCACGTCAAATTTTGTCTCTTAGGTACCGGTGTCGCTTTCCATTCAATGGGTAAGGTTGGAATGCTGAACATTCACGTTCATTTTGATGGGAGTTAAGATTAATTTCGGAGGGCTCGAACGCTCAAAGGAAATTTTAGAATATAAGTGCATTAATAAAGGTTTTTTAGTCTCCCGATAGGCACTCTTTTATTGTCAGAAATGTCTTTATTAAATTTATGGCCTTTTACGTGCACATTCGTTGACTTTATTGCTCGAGCCACTACTAAAATTTAAGCTTTTACATAGCTTTTTGAACCCTACTAAAAGGTTTCAAATTGTATTGACATGTTCAGTTGAAATTTATTTTCATTGTAAATATTTACACTTAAATATATTTATTATTATTTATTTATTTACCTAGCACACTAAAAATATATATGTAAATATTACAACATATTTAGTAAATACAAAAAGTGTGTAACATCCACTGATATTTATATCAATGACGAGTGTACATCATTAATAGAAACAGAGAAACGAATAAATAAGATTTTGTAACTCAATTTAAAAATGTTTTTTGTTTACAGTAAACTAAGTCTAAAATAAAAAAGTATGGAAAAAATTAACAAAATAATTTTAATTATTTTACCGAATGGAGTCATAAAAATGTCATAATGATCTCTTAATTATGCTATTTCATTTATTATAGATTACTTCAACAGTCCGATTGATCGATATTTGACGATTATGAAAAACAGGCCCCTAGAAAATGATATGAAGTTTTCTAATCTGGAGCACTAATTCTCATATTCACCCACCTGTGACTGGAGCTCGAGTGACCCGTAGTGGAGCTGGACATAGGGGAGCGAGCTGGGTATGTGCCGGACCCACCATGTCCGCCTTCAGACATCACAAATTCTGAAACAATAAGTATTTATTGTTTTAGTACTATTCACTGTGTATACCGATTTTGATGATTCTTGTTTTAATCGAAAGCTGATGCTTGTCTTGTAGTCCCATTTAAATTTGATCGTGAAACAATGAGTACTTTTTTGTAATTTTAGATGACGCGTTTATGTGACTGTGCGTACTCGCGCTGCCATCTATCGGCATTTAGTGAAGCTGCTTCGGTTCGGACTATCTTCATATATCTTTGGACTATTTTCATAGATCTTACTTAATAAGCTGTTGATTGATCATTACAATGTAAATATTAATAATTTTAATATAACTATCAAATTTAATTCACGTTTAATTTATTGAAATACTTAACATACAACGCACGCGTACATTGCACATAGCAATGATGTGTATAAACATATTTGTACACATTATTGATCAGTTAGACTCAGTATGTTAGAAACATTCAGACTTCAACGACTGGACAGTGCGGACTTCTATGACACGTCGTTATACTGTCAGTTTAATATGCGGAGCCTTGAAAATTATTTTATAGTCTTACTTCTGTAATGATGATGAGCGTCAACCAAGAAACCCTGAGTGACGTCAATTATGCTGTCGGGCTTTTGAAAACACTAAAGCTGTTCTTCCGTCGTTATATATTTTAAAATTCTTACCTTTCTATTTAATATAATTATTATATTCGTTAGTTTTTATTAAAGCTAAAATACGTATGTGTACTCGGAGGATTTTTTTTTAATTTACATTATTATATTAAATACTTTTATTGTAGTCTCATATGTTACAGACTGTGTGATAAAAATATAATTCATTCAACGTAAATATAAATGTTATATACAGAGTTTTCTTTTACGGACAAAATCCGAAACTCAATTTGTTTTAAGAGGCATTAGCTCTTTTTGTTTCAAGGATGTGATTATACTTGCCTTGATAAAAACCATTATATGTAAATCAGTGTCTTGTATCAGAAAAATTAGTATCTTAAATAAAATAATTTGGTACCATCTATTAGTAAAATACTAAGAGAAATATTTTTCTTTTAAATATCAAAATAAAGGTAAAGTAGTTAATATAAAACAAAATGTACCAAAAAATAATAAAAGTATATTCGAAATTATCGGCAGCGGCATTGATCCTGCGGTTACAGATAGAACGTTCGATAACGATTATCATGTAGGTACGAGTATGACGCAGTTGATTCATTTTGAAATTAAAATGACATTTTAATTTACCCTTGTATTTATCTGGCTTTATTTTGAAGGCAATAAAAGATCTGATCATTAAAAAAAAACATTACTACAGTGAAACAGTAAAGTACCGCATTGTTAAGAAAAGCTCGTATAAATCATACATAGACACGAAATCCGATTACATCTGTTCTCGACGGAGCGAAGCCGATCTCCTTTTCATCTCTGCGTCTTCGTGTTGTGCTTTCTCATCTATCTTTGTTTGAAAATTCCCTTGTGCATTGTAAACTAACGACTTAATACTTGAATTCGACATGATCCTGTCTCATTCAAAGAGGACAATTGCTATTAGATAATACAAAAATAACCTTTGTGCTATCTTTCTAGATATACATAAGTAGAAAGAAATTATTAAGATTTGGAATATTTATAACTGTTTTCGTCGTCTACCATATGTAATAAAAGTACTCTACACAAAACTGTTTATATATTCTCAGACGAGAGAACTTTAACAGAAGACAAAATTTTATTTTGTATTTTCTTTGCAAATATTTCAGAGTGTAATTTTACAGTTTGAGTCTCACACAGTTAATTATTTTAATTTTACCATAAAGTGAACAAAGTATGCATTACACACAAACTTTGATAATTTCAAAGTATAAGAACAATAATTCAAACAGTGATAAAACGAACCACTTAATTTTAACAACAACGTTTTCTTTATTAGCTACTTGACTCACATAAAATCACGAAGCGTATTTTCTCAGACAGAGGTGGAATGAGATCGGTCACACGAGGAGCGCTAACTATCAATCCTTCTGACACGCTATCGACAGGGCATTTGTTTACTCTCACCATTTTTGTCTTAGTGTGTCCTCGCTCCTTTAGTATATTTACGTCGCGTGTCCGGCGCCGCCGATCAATCTATCGAGTGTGGCCTGTGAGCATGATGGATGTTAGAATTGTCTACGATGTTCACTAACTTTATACGTATATATATTATTACACACGGTATTTTTCCTACTTTATTATTATTATTTTTTTAATATTCTAATACTATTTCTATTTTTAGCACTGTACTAGTGTAAATTAAAATCCTATTTTATAAAATAAATTAAATTTCTGCTGATTTATTTATTTATTTATTTATTTAATAAAAATAATTGTAAAATCGTCAATTAATAATTATTTCGACGTATAGTAACAAGAATATTGTTAACAAAAGTTGTGACAAGAGTATAAATAATGTTAAAACGAACTTAAGGTAAGCAGTATATTTATTTAAATTAATCTCATGCTCGGCAGTGAAGTAAAATTTTGTAAAAAATTCACGCAACACACAGCAAACAAGGAAAATTTGATTTATGTACATCCGTTAACTCTTAGTGAACGACGCACTGCGTCGGATTCTTTTTTTAAAAATAGGAGTAGAGTTAAGCCCATCTTGTGTATGTGACTACAAAATTTATCACTAAATACTAATAATTAGTTTCATTATAGCTAAATATAATCCTACGTAAAAAGGAATCTGCGACAGGCTGTATGAAGGCTGGACCAATTTTAGCTAATGTCTTAATGTTTTATAATACTTTGTAAAAGGTTTATATTACCTACCCTATCCTACCGCTACCCTACCGCTTCTCTGTTTCTTCGCTATGTCCTATGCCCAAAAGTTGTCTGGAAGAAATCGCTCTTAGCGATAAGACCGCCTTTGTACATCTTTCTTTTCATGTATCACTTTTGTTGTAATGTTTCTTTGTGGTGTAGAATAAAGAGTATTTATTAGTATTATTATTATTATTAAATAAAAAATTAAGAAAAGCAAGCAGAGTATTTCGTTTATCGTTAATAGCAACCGCTCTGGTGTAGTGGTACGAGTAGTCGCCCAAAACAACCGTCTTGTGAGTTCGATTTCCGCTCGGGGTGGACATTTGTATTTATACAAATATTTCTTTACGGTTTGGATATCTGTCTTTATAGGCCCCCCCACCATGCCTTGGAGTGCACGCTAATCCGTGTTCCCGGTTGTTATCATACATACTTGATAGCGATCGTTACTCATAGTATCACGTCCGTCAATAAATAATCTAATGAAGTAGTGTGGTGGTTTAAACTCCAATCCTTCTTCTACATGGAGAAGCCTTTGCATAGCAGTAGGATGGGATGTTACAAGCTAAATGCGTAAGCAGAATATTAGAATGAAAATTCATTCAATATAACGAATATTTCAACTTTACGCGGGTTAGCTTGTATGTTATCTTATTGAATAGACCAAGCATATTTCTAATTATGTACAAAATCTTTCGTGCCTACCCTATGCTGTGTGAGATAAAAAAAACAGTGTGCTTTAGACCACACGACTGAAGTGAGACATAAAGTTACTCTATCTCTTTCTATCTTCACTAACTTATATCTCCCTCTCAATTTCCGTCCACCTCGTCCAATCACTCTTTTCGTACCGCTCTCGTCACACATTCAGTACCTCACTCCTCAAGCGTGCGGAAAGAAATTTTACTTCAAAACACATATGGTCATGATAACATTAATATAGTAAAGAAGTGTGGTAGGAGGGTTAGCTCCAACAGCTTTTTCTTTATACGAGTAGGTGAAGAAATACGTATATCCAGTAGAGAGATTCTGACCGGCTATGACATATACATTAAATAAGATTAACAGTGACGAAACGTTTCAAATTTTGACTCGGACATCAATACATCAAGTCTTTTTTTAAACTTTAGTTTTCGAATATTTTTCAATGTATCCATATATTCTAACAGTACCTATGTTACAATACAGATATTTAACAAAATTTTATCAAGTCATCATTTTCAAATAATATTAAAATTTAAATGTATAATTTGTACGCCATATACTTAATATAAATCACTTTTAAGCTTCTTATAAATTTATAACAATGTTAAGCGTATAATAGACATTTTTAGTCCGAGTATCGAAGCAAAGGAAATGGATCCTTATGTTATAGGAATAAAGGTCGTTTCACGATGTTATAATTAACATTTTCGAACACCGTATAGCGGAGGTGTTTTAATTTTTGACGAATGTTCTAGTCGAGATGATAGGACGTGATGAGATGATTCGGAACCTTCGTTCCCCTTGATAAACTACGCCTGTCGAAATTCAGTAATACATAACTTCCCGTATTTCGTTTTGTTTATCATCTCGCAAATGTATTACATAGGTCTTCCGGCGTGTATAATATGTAAATACACGGCTGAAGCGGAAGAAATGAAAACAAATCTGTCGGTTCCTCGTTATTCATTGCAGACGTAATGTTTATTTATAGCTTGTTTCTATCGATTGTAAAGGTATTTATAGTAAATACTTCGTCTTGCTTTTTTATTGCTTCGCTTCGTTGAACAATGGGTGACATTATTTTTGTTTGTATGTCGTTTTACTAAAGATAAAAGTGTTAATTTTCTTGAATTCATTTTTTCTTAACCTATAAACCTTGATATATCAAGGGACATTAAAATACATTATACCAATTTACATAAGGTTCATATAATTAAACAAACACATATGTGTTTAAAAACAAATTACAAGACAACTCTAACATTTTTATTCGTTACTGTTTTTCTTCATTATTTCATTATAAACTACGTGAAACAATGTCATTAGTGAAGTAGCAATTTAACAGTACTTTAATTTTATCTCTTAGAGCAGTGTAATCGAGAGAAAATGAAAATTGATCGTTCCTAACTAAGATAAGTTTGGAAAGTTATGATGGAATGGAAGTGCTTCCGCGACGAGAGCGGCAAAAATGTCCGTCACTGATTTAGTTTCAAAGTAACTAATTATTTGTATAAACAAGATAAGGTAAAACCATTTATCTTTATTGTGTCTTCGGCAAGTACAGGGAATTGGTATTTATTTAATTATTACAATGTTTTCTCTGTATACATATGGCTTATGAGTATTAAAACTGTACGTACATTTATATATTTTTATATACCATTTCCTTTTTTCTAAGTTCACCTGGAAGAAATTGTTGCCTACGAAAACCGCCTTATGTATTTATATTTGATTTTTTGTAATATTCCTTAATCTCGGTGTGTAATATTTTTTTAAATATGATTATTGGTCCAAGTGTAATTATTATTAGAAAATTCAATTGTACATGGCAACGTATCCTTTTCCGTACAATTTACGTCAGATGAAAATAATTGGATTTTGTAATATCGACCGCATAATATCGTAAACAAATTAAGACGGGTTCGATGGTTAATATCGGTTGCGAAGTCAATATATACGTATGCACACTAAAACTTGGCTCTTTGTATATTTTCCTTAGTCAACATTTTAAAAGAGTTCTCCTCTATATGAATATGAAGACGAAAAGCGAATGAAGGAATGACAGCTTACATAAAGATTCTTGTAGCGAAAGCTTTTATGAATACCATATGAGGTGGTCGCAATTTTTCATATAAAAATCGGCATAGAATCAAAGTCCACGTATCGCGGCGGACTACCTTAATTTTCCTCCATACCGCACGCACTGAATACCAAAGAAAGGACGGACATCAGCAAACCTTACCCTACTACGACGAGATTTTCATACAAATTTTCCATGCCATTGCATTCTAGTACGAAGAAAAATTTATTAAATCATATTACCTCTTTTGATAAAATATAATATTAAGTAAAGCGATTCTCTGTAAAGTCAAAAAGGAACCAAAATGCCAGATGAATTTTGCTTATTTCGCCTTAAATTACTTGATCTTGTTTACGGCCCTTTGAAGATCCGTACAAAGTTTTCACAAAGTTTGTGTCTAATTTATTTTTTAAATTAATTGAACTTAACTATGCAAAACATTTTTGAAATAATATATACTATTATTTATAAAAATAATGAAATAATGGCAATTTTAAATCATGGCAATATTTTTTTAAATACTATTATTAAATCGTTGAACTGAATCGTTATTTTAATAATATGTGTCATTCCTGAAGGTAATTAGGTAGGTACTGTAGAAGTAATCAGTGGCCTCACGCAGCTAATCTGCATTCAGGTTCATATTATTTGTAGTATTCTCCTATTTAGGCAAATCAATTTACTCTAATATTCATCATCATCATCATCATTACAGCCTATACAGTCCACTGCTGGACAAAGACCTCCACAAGTTTACGCCAAAATAACGTGAGCTCATGTGTTTTGCCCATAGTCACCACGCTAGGCAGGCGGGTTGGTAACCGTAGGCTTTGTCGCACCGACGCTGCTGCCCGTCTTCGGCCTGTGTATTTCAAAGCCAGCAGTTGGGTGGTTATCCGGCCACCGGTCGGCTTTTTAAGTTCCAAGGTGGTAGCGGAACTGTGTTATCCCTTAGTCGCCTCTTACGACACCCACGGGAAGAGAGGGGGTGGCTATATTCTTTAGTACCGTAGCCACAAAGTACCTTCTGTACTCTGATATTACAAAAAAAAATTCTTGCCATATGTAGATACGCAGCACATTGTACACATCTAGTGTATTAACTTTCCTATAGTTATTTTAAAAAATAAATAACATTTCTATAACAGTCCGTAGATTACATTTGTAGTTTATAAAAACATGAAAATAACATCCCATTAATGAATAAAAACGTAGAAACGATAGTTTTGAATGTACTATAATAAATTTGACTTAAGTTTTTAACAATGACACAAGTAAATTGTCAAAGACGTTTTAACTAAGAATTTAATATTAACTAAAATGAAGGTTATTCCCCCAAAAGTTCTGAACACAGTCGCTAATAACGAAACTTGTGGTTAATAGGGTGGGGTAGAGAACCGAGCTTGGGTAAATTTTCGAGAAAATTCAATAGGAAAATCGGCCTTTGTGAAAGTTCTATTGTGTGATACATTTTCTGAGCATCATGTCATGAAGCCCTGTATAATCTCCGCCGGAGAATAATTAGGTCTCTAATAGAATCCACATGTCACATTCGTTAAATAAATTTAGTAATAACGTATTTTTGTACATTTTAATACTATATGTTATAAAACGACCTTTTTAGTGGGTAATCAATATTAATATTAATATAGTCAGGCTTAAGAACATCAAACTATCTTAACTAGTCTAAGAGACGAAATAGTAACCATAAATGTCAATGTTTAATATATTGAACAGGTTTTCTAGTTGAATACACAAGTAAATGTTATTGATAAATACCTAAACTTATAAACAATTACAGTAAATATTCATATTAATATTTAATGCTGTAATAACGTTTGTATCGATAAAGGTATGGAAATAAAATGAAACACTCATGGATTTATAGATACGTATAAAGTACATTTTCAGTGAGAGTACATTTTCAGCGCAATGCCGCGCGAGCATATCGAATCTTTACGATGTCATTAAACATATTTTTACGAGGACACCGTGGCGTTAGTATATTATTAGTCGGAGGGAGTTAGCAATACAATCCCATTTCATCGGTCAGTTATTCGCGAAGTAAAACTTCATCAAAATTGACAACGCGCGTGGCACATAAAACATTTATGGTGCAATACTCTGTCACGCCCGCATCGAATGAAATCACGATAATGTTCGTATTACACAAAATGGCAAGCGTTTTAACGTTTAAATTTTATCGTCCAATTTTCACATATGTGTTTCACATACTTCTTGATGCTGAAAACGTCGATATTATGTGTAGGCTGGCTTATACAAAATTTTATCATTTCATAAAGGATATAATTGAATCTTAATAAGTTTTTCAAAAGGCCATATATATATATATATATATATATATATATATATATATAAAAGAAAATAGATATATTATTGTTAGACTACTAAGAAAGTTTACAAGGTACAAATACTTTTTAATCCACTGTCACTTCTGTCATGTTTTATCATGTTATATTTTTAACCAATTTTTACATACGAAATTTTGGCACTCATTTCTTACTTATCTGTTACCTTTTATCTTCTTTTATTGCCTTTGATTTAAAACCTCGTTGGGATTTATTTTTCACAAATTTTTGAATATATTTTCTGCAACGAACAAGTAAATAAAAAGTCGTCGGTAAGTATTGGGAGCGAGTATTGGCAACGAGTATTGGAAACGTCTACATAATAATTGAAAGTTTTATCTACGGCTATTTAATCAATGATCATACTTTGATCCTTACATATTAAAAACTTTAGAGGTTTCACGATTAGATTGCAAAAGTATTTTCAAACTGCTTCTCTCGAAAAACATCGAAAGAAGCTGATAGAATGCCGCGTTGATTTAGTAAATTACTCCATAATTGAACCGAATTTCTGAGTGAAGCTCATGTAATGAAAGCAGATAAATGAAAGCGTGGAGAGAACGAGGGGTTTATTCAATTCGACCGCGAGCTCACCCTGACACTGACTTAAGGCGCCTCCCTGACCAAAACGCCGCGCTAGCCGTTTTTTGTGCACTTTTTTGGAGCTATCTACTTGTTAATGGAAAGAAGAATCAAACTAATAAAAACACAGTTAAATTCTGCATAATTTTAATTATACAATGGTAGATTTTTTTTTTTTTTTTTGAAGGAATAGATGTTAAATAATCTCCTTACAACGATACCACAAAAATGAGAAATAGTGATTGATAATATGCATCTCCTCGTAAAGTAAACATTATTTTATTTTGCAACCGACACCAATGGATTGACAATTTAATACTAAACAATACGTAAGAATTTTTTTTTTCAAAAGACCCAAATTTGAATTTTTATAGATTTTTTTCTAAAATCTGGGCGTATTCACTACTGTAACTCAAGCACAGGGTATCGGAATTCAGTCTGCCGCAAGGTTTGGAGGGAGAAGCTTGTGTTGTTTGTCACCGTGTCGGCTAGCGCACGCTCAATACACAATATCAATTAACAATAATAAATTTATCAGCATCTTGTTAGCATTTATTGTTGAAGTTTATAAAATGCAATTTTCTTTGTTTTAAATAAAAAAAAAGTTGTTTGTTAAAAATAAAATATTTTTCTACTTACACTGTCTGAATAATAAAGATAGATTGCTTTTTAACCGACTTCCAAAAAAGGAGGAGATTCTCAATTCGATTGTATTTTGTTTTAACCGACTTCCAAAAAAGGAGGAGGTTCTCAATTCGATTGTATTTTGTTTTAACCGACTTCCAAAAAAGGAGGAGGTTCTCAATTCGACTGTATTTTTTATGTATGTGGACATCAGAACTTTTAACTGGGTGGACCGATTTCGACAAAAAAAAATTTAGTCGAAAAGTGGTATGTGTCATTTGGTCCCATTTAAATTTATTTGAGATCTAACAACTACTTTTCGAGTTAGATCTAATAATGCGTTTTTACTTGACGCTTTTTTCGTCGACCTACGTTATATTATAACGCATAACTTTCTACTGGATGTACTGATTTTGATTATTCTTTTTTTGTTGAAAAGGAGATATCCCTAGTTTTGTACCATGATAAGGAAACCAGGATTTGATGATGGGATCCCAGATAAATCGAGGGAAACTCTCGAAAATACGCATAACTTTTTACTGGGTGTACCGATTTTGATAATTTTTTATTTAATCGAAAGCTGATGTTTATCATGACATTTAATATCATCATATTTAAATTTTATCGAGATCTAATAACTACTTTTTGAGTAATCTTTGATAACGCGTAGTTACTTGACTATTTTTTCGTCGATCTACGTTGTATTACTTGTTGATGTAATTGAATTTTCGTTTGCGAGCAAATACAATTATTAGCAATAAGATCGCCTGTTTGAACAATTTATTACTATAATTGCTTATTATGTAAATTTTGTTCTTTATTTACATGTGCAATAAAGTATATTATTATTATTATTATTATAGATAACTCGCCTTCAATCCAAAAAGTCAACACCAAACGAGTATCATGAATACTTATACTTCACTACATAGTATAAAACAAAGTCGCTTTCCGCAGTCTGTATGCTAAGATCTTTAAACCTACGCAACGGTAATATAATAATGTACTAATATATAATATATACATTATAACGTAAGTGTAGTGACTGAATTCATTACCAAAATTATTTATGCACCAATTAAATAAAATTAATTTACTTTTTATTGTACACAGCAAATATATTATATATTATATTAATATTAAATCAAATATATTTGTAGTACATATATATATATATATATATATATATATATATTTATTTATTAACGTAGGTGTTGTCACTGAATTCATTACCAAAATTAATTTACTCACCAATTAACATTTCTTTCTTTCTTTAAAAAAAATTTTTTTTAATGAATGCCATGTCTACGGACTCCATGATCTATATTTTTTACGCGTATTCGTAAGTTGTTTACCAAATAGCGCTAGTAGTGTTTTACGAAGTATTGTAGAGGTGGGGTGCGGCAAAGAGGGAACGAATGCTCAAGGTTATTTGGTCGGGGTAGCGCCTTAAGTAGATAGTTAAGATTTAGCCAAGAAAGCACCTACTGGCGCCCACTAATGTGTACTCAGAAAGTAGTCTCGCCTCAAGAATCGGCCGCTTAAGTACCTACAGCTGAAACTTGCCACCCATTAGTTACTTCCAAGAACACATTATAGTTTAACTTTTGTTCTATACTTACGGAAAACAAATAGTAGCTGAGCAGGTGCTATCAAAATAGTTTTATTTGTTACGTATTGTATGTGTACCTTTGGAAAAACAACACGTTCACTAGTAACTTGGAACTTTGTTAACTAATCTATGTACTTTTGCTGTATATAAAGTACCATTAGATTTGATATTTAACTTCGGTTTCAAGTTAGTGGCTGCTCATTAAGTGATAATGGTCTTTGAAATAAAAAATGACATTAGTAAATGACACTACAAACAATCTACAAACATTGATAATAACATGACGTCGAGTATTGAATTTTGCGCAAGAGATCTACATACACACACACACATACATACGAGTATCACTCGAGTTTCATTACATGAGCTGTGTCAACTACCAAAACGTTTCACTGAAATAACTTCGAAGGTAAGATCGTGCACTTTAGTCGATTGGATTCGAGGTGGACTACCAATAAGGCCACACTCGGACTCGATCAAAAGAGTGAAACAGGTAAAAGAGCTATTGATACGTATCACATGCTATTATGTGTCGTTAACCAAAAAAACAACAAAGTAAATAACTAAAAACCTTTCCCTTATTCACAAATGTATAAAGTTTGTTTGAGACACTTTTTTCGTTTCACACGTTTTCTTTAAAGTTATATTAAGGTAAAACACATTTAAAAAATACAGTAAAATTAAGAATCCTTATTTGAAGTCGGTTAATAAATAAAGAAAAATTGTGAAAGGAATTTGGCACGTGTCTTATTACGAATAGTAAACAATTTGTAACAAAAAGTGATTAAAACAATTGTACTAAAGTCTACGGAATATTATATTTCTACATTAAATTGGGAACCTCTCCTATTTAAAGACATGCGACATCTATCTCACACCACATATGAAGTAAATAAAGTCTGACGTATCCTACATCGTGATATTAAAATTATACGAGCGATTGAACATTATATATACACAAGAACCCGACAACCTCCGTCGGGGCAGTAGCCCACAAGACTCAACACCCGTTTGGTCGGAGGATCCTCCTTTTTTAATGGTGAATGAGGAACTTTACAATCCGTTCCTCACATACCGTCACAGGCATCTCGAATTAACCTTAACATAGAAATATCTTCGTTTATCGAAGATACGATGTAAATCTTTCTTAACTATGCAGTTAAATTAATACTTTTTTATTTTATGTTAAAACGATTTATTTGGATGAATAAGCGATTTCATTGTTATTTACGAAAAATCATGCAAATAATACTGGAAAAATTTTCTGCAGAAAATAAAATGTAGATGATAATTTATGCTTCCAACTGTTTAAATTAATGAAAAGAAATGTATCTATTAAAAATAACTGTAGTAACAAATTAAAACGTTGTGTCTTATTTGCCTTAACTTTCTTGTTGCATTCAGCCTGTATCATACACCATATAACTGTTTCTCCACGTAGGAGAAGGATTGGAGCTTAATCTACCACGCTACTCTACTGCGGGTTAGCGGATATGTTCCCTAATATGAGTAACGATTGCTATCGGGTATTTATGATAACAACCGAGACCGACGCTTAACATACTCTCCGAGGTACGGTGGGGTGACCCACAAAGACAGGTATCCAAACCGGAAAGAAATATTTGTGTAAATCAAATATCCATCCCGAGCGGGATTCCAACCAGCAAACCGTCGGTGTTTTAGGCGACTACTTGTACCAGAGTGTTTGTTACAATCTTATGTAATTGACTAAAAGACAACTATAATTTGATAACAATTAAGCACCGTTTTATAGTTTGAAAAAAGAATGAAAAATAAAAAAGAATAAATAAACTAATAAGTATAAATATAGTCGAATTGAACCTCATCCATTTTTGAAGTCAGTTAAAAACAACCATAATGTTCACAATTGAAAAATATAACTTGTAAGTAACAAAATTGTATGTACAAAAATTCATGATTTGATATTTCCCTTATGTCGATTAAAACAAACATAATTTCATTAATAATCAAAGCAAAATTACTCTTTTATTTATGTTATACAAAATGATTATCATAATTTACCACGAATACGTTTTAAAAAAAAAATTTTCTACCACAGAGTTAATTTTACGGAAACCCGGAGCTGAAAGCTCAAAGAGAAATGTACATAAATTATACGAGAGACATAATAACTTAATTACGACTTGATATTTACTTCTTTATTTATTAAAATTTTACTACATATAGCTCCAAGGTTTCATCTTCATATGTAAGTGAAGATAAAAACTGATCCTATGCATATCTGATTTGATCTTATTCATGTATTTATTTACGGAGAATCCTCTTCGCGAAGAATCTTTATCTACATAATCAGAGTCAGCGAAACGTCGTCAAAATATAAACGTAAGTTCATAAGAAATACTTGTATTTAAACAAGAGTAATACTACCGAATCGACAGCTAATAATAAATTTATTACTGAACAAAAGCGCTATGGAACAGTAAATCGCAAGTTCTCAGTCATAATAATAGAAATCTAAAAGTAATCGTTACGAAATAGTCTAACACAAAAATATATTATATATTACAATTTCATTATTAAGAATATAATATTACAATTGAAAAGATATTAAATTTGAAATAGCTCAGATGATATCACATGAGCTCAGCACAATAGATGGGTTCGAAGGCAATATAATGTATAAAACGAATATTATTCGGATGATCAAATCTCCTAATAACTTGGATCCCAGAGCGCTCAATGTGGCGAGAGCTAATACCCCGCCTCTCTCAGCCCGTCACTCCAGGCTCCACACGACTAAACAATTATAGCCTTATATAATATTGCTTAACCTCTTTTAATTAAGTTTAGCCTTAGATGTAATATGATATACACACACTTTTTCATAATACTGAGTTACGTACATAGCATACATACTCTCTCTGTCAGTTATCATTTCTTAAGTCTTTACTGTAAAAACAAATCATTTGCGTAAGCGCACACTGATGTTTATATCTTTATTTTATCTAATTGTTAAATTTAACAAATTTAAGATCAGTATTTATTTTTTATTTTTTATGTTGTATCGAGCATCCTAATCTCAAAGGAATTTGTGGCCCATACAAAACTACTCATGGTAACGGAATAGTGACCATTGATTCGGAAAAGTAACCATCGTAATGTTAGTGAAAACATAAAATCGGGAACGGGAATTTAACAAAAAAAAAAAAATTAAAAAAATCCCTTATTTTTTTAATGTCATTATACTCATGTCCTCCGCGGATAGCGTAGCTTCCCAACAGCGAAAGAATTTTTCAATTCGGTTCAGTAGTTTCGGAGCCTATTAAATGGAAACAAACAATCAAATCTTTCCTCTTTATAATATTAGTAAAATTATTGTGTATTATATATATATATATATATGTGTGTATTAGCTGATCACAGGATTTCTAAACGCGTGGTTTCATGGTCACATTAGGACCATAACGCATAGACACGTGTCATTCGTCACAGATTTCTGAGCGTGAAATGATATCACGTTACTTGGCGGCTGCGGTGTTGCGGCTAGGCGTGATAGAGAAGGGTGAGACCGCCGATACTAGCTAGCCGAAATCAATTACAACGCGAAATTGCAAATTAATTATGTCAATGATACGATATTAAATTAAATCAAATGACCGTAATTAACTGCGTTTGTAATTGGAACCTTGATATCATAAATTAAATATTAAAATATTAATTGCAGATAAAGATTAATAGTAAATATAATTTCACCTTATAAAATGATAAAAATTGACCGTAATTAGGTATCCTTAATACATTATCAACGAAAATTTCAAAACATTGCTTTTATATTCATACAATAGAAACATTTCTATTTTTATTTTCTTATCTGTAATCCAACTGATTGCAACAATTGCATGAAATAATTTTAAATGTAATTATTATTTATCGATTTAATTTAATTGTTAATTTAAATTCCCATCTCCGAACAAAATTCGAGTGACTTCTCAAGTACTCAGATCCTTGAATTAAAACAAAGTTAATGGATCTTTGAATTTCATCGCAAGTGTCTTGACAAATTTCCAGTTATTTATAAGGCAAGGGTGGGTACGAAATCTTAATAATTCATTTATTATTGTATTAATGATGGCTTCTGGACACTTAAAGTGTACGGCTGTTGTTTCTCGCCGTGAATACAAAATGTCCATTTCCGTCCACGCGATCCCCACATTAACGTTGTCAGTCAGAAAGGCAGCTTTTATTGGAAGCTACATGGTTGATGGTGTGTCCAATAGCGAGAGGGAACATAAGAGACAATTTGAATGTGCCAATATTAACGATTCAGTTTAAGAGTTACAACAGAAAATATACCTATTTTATATATTATATATAAAAGTCGTTTGCCCCATGTTCGAAAGAGAATCACATTATAATAGCTAGATTTGAATTCATTTTGCGTTTTTTGATGTGAAAGTTTTCAAAATGACATTTATTTATCTCCCAAGAAATTGTATTTTTGTGAAAGTCGTTTTTCTAGTTGGCACAAAGGTAAAAATACTAAACTATGAAAAACTATTATAACAAAATTGGAAACAAAAAAGAGAACAAAAACAATATTATCTTCCCCTTTGCTTTAAATTTAATTCAACGTTAGCGGGAACCCGATTCACACACAACATACCACTACCGCAAGTTTAATGATACACACTAGTAGGATATTTTCAAAATAAGAAAACTATGAAAGTCTAATTCAGACGCGGCTTTGAATTTAAATTGGAAGTTATCTTTATACTCGTATAATAGTGTGTTCCTTAAATTAGAAATTTAGATATCTGGTTATAGCATTGTATTATAATTATAGTACCTGTAGTTCAATAATTGAGATTATATTTATAACCTTTACATGGTACATTACATGTATGCTTATTAATATATAACTATATAACAATGCATGACCATGTAGTATTAATTAAGTTATAATTAAAGAGCATGTAATGTTTAATAAAATCACTGTGAATTAAACCTATATATATTAAACCTACCTGTAGATAAATATCTACATTGAACATATATTGACTACGATAGAGTATACGATAGATAGAGATACAATTTTGATAATGGAGATAAAAAATTAAAAACCTTAAAATTTGAATTAAAATTTCTTTGCTCTGTTATAATAATAAGAAAGAAGACTGTTACATTTTTTGTATTAATACCGTAGCGTGTTTTTTTTGTGATATGTTAGACCTGCACTCACACTACATGTCATTAGATGAAAACTGACAATTTTATGAAACACAATTCAAGCTAATAACAGTTTTTGTGACACTAAACACGAAAAAAGCTTTCCCCATTTAACGGAGCGTAAATGTGTACTCCATGTTACCGCCGCCCTTAAGCAGACATTATTAGGGGGGTGTCGCACGACGGACATAAAATTTTGTTGCGATTTTTTCCTTAATACCCCTAAGCTTCGCGTTGTAGGTCACGCTGGTAAAAGTTAACCGGAGTCAAATAAGGGTAATAAAGTACTTGGATATGATAATGTCTATACAACACGAAACGATAAAATATATAAGTCTTAAAAAGTAAGTGAAGTTTTTATTTATATTAACAAAACTTTCAATCGTTACTGTGATTTTTTTTTTCATATTGCATGTAAAATATAGATTCAAGCGTAGCGATTAAGACAAATGGGCTTTTAGTTTTTTATAGATAAGGCCAGTAAACAGATTATAGCCACATTATAATACACAGGCTTAACATTTTTATCAACAGTTTAAAAAGAAGGTAACAAGTGATTCAAACAAGCGTACGGTTCACCTGATGGTAAGCGATTACCGTAGCTTATAGACGCCTACAACACCAGAAGCATCGCAAACGCGTTGCCGACCTTATAACCAATTCCCCCCCAGAAACGTTTATGAAATCTATATATGGATCATTATGTTTCAGAAATTCTCACACGCTATTCTACAAATGACGAATTATTTAATTCGGATTTAACACCTTTCTATAATCACCGTTTTCGGGGTTTCGTATTTAACTATATATTATCTATCTGTAATAATACGTGAAGCAAAAACTTTGTACTCCTTTTTACAGAAATTGCGTGGACGGAGGAATATGAAATTTCGTACACTTATAGTATATATAGAGAAAGAGCACAATGCTTTAATCAATAAAAAACATTACACACACACACATATATTCTATTTTATTTATTATTATAGAAGTATAGTTTTGACAACAGAACCTTAACAATGTTCAAACTTATAATTTAAATTAATTTTAGTCGAATTTCGACCACTGGGCGACCACTTGTATAATTAAATCCGAAAAATATTGTACAGTAGGCCTAATTATTTCGTGTTTCTGTCATGTATTTTATTGTAGTATAGTGATTTGTAAAACACGTTATTACGTTATTAAAATTACATTGCTAAGTACTTTATAGCTTACGTTTGGGTTAACACTTTTCAGTTTTCTCATCAATGTGAAACTATTTATAATAGCTAATGTGAATTTTATTACCTGTAAAAATCAGTATAACGATACAATTTTATTCCGTAGGTGTACTTATTGAAATTTATCTGTAAATATTTTATATTTCAAAACGTGTTCATGTTTCGTATTTAAAAAAAAAACACTTTAAATTTTTCAGTTTCATCTATGTATAAAAAGGCTTTAATGAAATAACTTTATCGCTAAATTGTTTAAAAAAATCACGCGTTGTCGTAACAATAGTGACTAAGGAGGTTCTCTTTAATCGTAATTAGCAATATTTGTAAGCGGCACAAAGGCGCGCCGCGGGTCAACCGGCTTTGGGACCGAGAAAGCACTACAAAGGGCTTAAGGTTTTAGATGTTGCCGCTCAGAAAATTTGTTTCATTAAGCGGCCCAGCCCAAATTTTCTTTTCCTTTTACCAGCAACAAAATTCCCATAACGTTTACGTTTTATCGGTATCAGTTTAACAAAGCTTTATGATAAAGGAATACTTTAAAGGAAGCTTAGGCTCTATAAACAGCTTGAATATAAACGTTTATCTTGAATATATTTCGAAAAATACGAGACTTTGCAAAGGTAATCCTTTGATAACATATTTTTGAATTTATCAATTTACCTACGTATCGAAGTATGATCATTGAAGATTTTATATAAGGATAAGCAAATGTTATCTTACTTTATTCAAGTTTTTTATTTCGTTAACGTAGACTGAGTCATAGTGCTTATTAAATATTGGCCGTTGTTTAATGGAAGAAAATTCAAATACAGTCTGGACACTATCACAAAATTTCCAAGTGTTAAATAATGACAAATCCCGATACATGATAACATTATAGTTAAAATTAATTATATCGACACTTTCAAAAATTACTACGTAAGCTAAAATTTAGGTGTTTTTTATTTTGAATACAAGACTACTAGTAAGTGTATTACTACTTGCTTGTAGTAACTACTGTTGAAACATGTAAATTAAAATACTAAAAGTAGTGAATTTTATTAGAATTTATTTTGTAATGTAGAAGTTATCAACATTATTCCTTAGAAGCTTTCTTATATACTTGCGATAAATCGAGTTGACGTAGTGATCCTTGGACATGTCTACATTATTAATAATTAATAAAATCCAGCTATTTGCAAATGTCTTACTATTTAAAGCCTATTGGAGAACTGAAAATGAAGTTCAATTAATTAGGAAATAGTAATATAAAGATCATATTAACTTTTTAGTTAGCGTACTACAAAGTAAAATAAATAATTTTAAATATAAAAACTGTGACTAGTTTAAATTACGTTTTGAGGTATAATTGTGAATAACATAATTGTGTTTGCTCGCAAATGAAAAAAAACTCGACTTCAATTACATCGACAAGTAATACAACATAGGCAGACGAAAAAATGGTCAAGTAAATACGCGTTATCAAAGATTACTCAAAAAATTGTAATCATATCTCGATGAAAATTAAATTTGATTACATGATAAACATCAGCTTTCAATTAAATTAAAAATCATCAAAATCGGTACACCTAGTAATAAGTTATGCGGTATAATACAACGTAAGTCGACGAAAAAATAGTCAAGTAAAAACGCAATATTAGATATAACTCAAAAAGTAGTTGTTAGATTTCAAATAAATTTAAACGGGACCAAATAACACGCACCACCATTCGATTTTTTTTTTTTATCGAAATTGGTCCACCCAGTCAAAATTTCTGAAGTAACATACATAAAAAAAAGAAAAAAAGCAATCGAATTGAGAACCTTTTTTTCAAGTCGGTTAAAAAGACGTAACAATGACGTAAAAGAGGACAATAATCTTTATAGAGATACCTAAACTGAACGTTTTCTAACTACTAATACTGAACTAACATTTTATCAATAATATCACAGTAAATAGTTGTGTGCTTTGATATAACGATCAAAATTTCCCTTGGGAATCAAATTTTACCGTCTCCAATCCTTCTGACAAAGACCGTCTAGACCTAGTCTAGACTTTAACAGACGTGTATATTACATTCAAAACATATTTTTATCGAATAACATGCACTTCAATTGGGTATAATTAACGTTTTCACTTTCATCTCAATGATAGTGAGAAAGAGATATGTAAGTTGAATGTAACGCGTGTCTGTAAGTTATTAGTTTTCATACCTACATATATTTGAACAATATTATTGGTATTATGATGGAAAGTTTGCTCACTTGTTTAAATTGATTATTTCAGAATCTTTTTGCTCGATTTTAAAAATTATTCTGAAACGCCTTAAAATAATTGTGTTTGCTCGCAAGTAGACGAAAATAATTAACCTTTTCCATTTGATTCCATTATCAGATCCTGGTTTCCTTATCATGGTACCACACTTGGGAAATCTCCCTTCCAACAAAAAAGAATTATCAAAATCGGTTGATAAACGACGAAGTTATCCCCGAAAATACATTAAAAATATATATATATACGGTCGAATTGAGTAACTTCCTCCTTTTTTGAAGCCGGTTAAAAAGGAGGAGAGTCTACCTACGAAGTTTCGGACTACGTACGAAGTCGTTTTTTTTCGTTTGCGAGCAAACAAAATCATTATTTTCGTTTTATTGAAAAATGTGTAGTTACTACTGAATTCAGAGAAGTTTACAAACGTAGGTGAAACCACGCAAGATTCTCAGTGAAATAAATCATAGACAAGCTATATAAGAAAAATTAAGTTTGAAAATGATTGTTCATTTTCAACTTGGTATATATGTTTTTTGGCTCCAACGATTTTCATGAAATTTAGTATGCAGGGGATTTCAGGAGTCGATATAGCTAGGATTCATTTTTAGAAAATGTTAGTAGATTTTTTTTGATCGGACTAAGTGGTGCATATCGTAAAAAAAATTTTTACCTAAGAAGGCTCGTTCATTAATTTATACTTGAACCAATGTCAAACTTAGGTTTCAAACGACTAATTAGTGCACATTGGTCATACAAAGGTTGGACGGTGTTAAACGTTTATATAGACTACTAGCTGACTCCGCAAACGTTGTTTTGCCATATATTTTATTGACAATAGATTGTTGTTGGCAACTAGATGTTGGCCGAATCTCAGACCTACCCGATATGCACACAAAATTTCATAATATTTTATTAACCCTCTAACCCCCTCCCCTCCTTATAACTTAGGGGTATGAAAAATAGATGTTGTTCGATTCTCAGACCTACCCGATATGCACACAAAATTTCATGAGAATCGGTCAAGCCGTTTCGGAGGAGTTAAACTACAAACACCGCGACACGAGATTTTTATATATTAGATTAATAAAATTTGTCTATTCTAGGTATACAGAATTTTATTAGGGTCCTCTCAGTGTAACCCCCTGTATATTATTTTATAAAATTTGTTGTTATAAAGTTTGTTATTTGTCTTCAAAAAGCCTGAAACCGTAGTTATAAGACATCACGACAATAAACACGCGTGGACCAATAAACACGAACGTCAACAATTATGATACCGCAGAGCTTCCATAGAGAGTACATTGCCTAATCTAAAAGGTAGCAAAATAAGCAATGCTAGTCAAGTTTGTATATAATTATATGTTTTACTTTTGTGCACTGGAACATGTATTGTAGGCATTAATAAGTAACAAAATTCAGACGATGTACACCTGTATTAGCGAAGATAAAAGAATTGCGGTCGCTACCATCAAAAGCACACGAAGTGTTGTTCTTGATATAAGAGCGTTAAATAAAAACCTGTTCTCGTGAACAAAGCGGTACGTGAGGCAAATTATTTATGTATTGCCGTGGTCGGTCTAATTACGTGAGGCTTTTGTTCTTGCCCTCCGCTTGTTACTTTTATTTATATGTAGATATCTATAACTACACCGTGCCGAGGTAAAGATTCAACAACTTTGTTAAGCTTTCAACTTGAGGTATTTAAAATAATTGAATAGCTCGAATTAGAAATAAGTTAATGCGCGGAAAAATGAGGATAATTGGAGTACATTAAACACTACTTGGATTTTAATAAGATAAAAGAAAATATCTTCGAACATATATTTTTTTGTTTTAAATATATATTTTTTGCAAGAGTATACTATATTAATATTATTCTCGTAATTACTATGTGGTTACGGCAGTAAAAAATATAGCCACCCCCTCTCTTCCCGTGGGTGTCGTAAGAGGCGACTAAGGAATAACATAGTTTTACTATCACCTTGGAACTTATAAAACCGACCGATGGCGGGATAACCATCCAACTGCTAGCTTTGAAGTACACAAGCCGAAGACGGGCAGCAGCGTCTTCGTTGCGGCAAAGCCAGCACTGCGGTCACTAGACCGCCTGCCTAGCGTGACGACTATGAACAATACACATTACTCCATTTTTGGCGTGCTTATCATTGTCATCGTATCACTATCGGGGTATCTCAGCATCTTTTCATTGTTATTAGCGTTGTTTCGTTGTTTTACACGACTTCACTCAAAATATTTCTTTCCATACTGCGTGCCTTATCAGAAGTAAACTCCACAAATATAATATATAATAAACGTGTCTTGTTAAAGATAAATAATAATTAAAAAATACAACCTGAAATATTATAAAAAAATTTATATAAAAATAATGTTTACCCAATATATTGTGCGTTTTATTTTATGGTGTCGTTTTATGAAATCGTAACTTCGCGGGCCGTTTTACGTTAAAAAGCCTTCTACCCCTGGGGGCGGGCGGCAAGAAATCTGCAATAAGGTTAGAAAGAAAAGGCATACGATATTCACGTGTAATAAATATTAGAATAGGTGCAGTGATTGCGCCCAGGTGTCGGCGCGGCTGTAAGCGTCACTTGCCGACTTTTTATTACCAACGCTGTATCATTTGTCAAATTGTGAGGAATTTTACTGCAATGGGTGTTGTTAATATTGTAAATTACAGAATACAAAATAACAAAAAGTACAGTTTAAAATTTAAAAATTAACACTGACCTACGGTAGAGAGTCGTATCGTTAGGTATATTATTTGAAATACTTGTAATGAAGGCTAGTTTAAAGGATAATCAATTATCATTATTATTACTTATAGGATTTTTGATAATTGTAAGCAATGTCTAAACGTATACGAATAAGAACTGGTACACTTTTACAATCATTAATTTAAATGGTGTATTGAATATTACGACTTTTAACTGCAAACTAAATTCATAATGCAGGTATCGGTATCAATACATTCAGGTACTAAGCATTATCCCCAAGTTGAAAATCCCTATGCATGGGAGTGAAGAGCGACGACGAGCGAAGCGTGAGCGATTGTCACACGAATGATGTGCGCGAAGCGCTGCGGGGTATTCGGGGGCGGCGCCCCCCCCAACGCCGCCATTATCGATTGCCCCAGTTGAGAGCGGGGCGGAAGTAATGATAGAACGAGATGCAACCACTGCCCGCCGATCCGATGGCCAACTCCAATGGTAACTGTATAGTGCACTACACAAATATTGTTCGAGATAATATTTAATCTTCCCTTTCTTTCCTCTAATATAATTCTGGATAACGCTCCTTGAATGAGTTCGAGATGGCGGTATTGCGGGGATTGTCTGGCGTTTTTATTCAATTACAGTAATTGCGTGCTTAAATCATGACTACACTACTTTTATTTCTATTTCATTTAGAATTTAATTATTTAGTAATTAATTTTAGTTATACAAACAAATTAAACGAAAGTTCAAACCATCAAAGTAAACAACTTCACAAAGTCAAGCGTGGAAGTGACATCTTGCTTATATCTATCTGAACGGATCTCGTAATAGCTTCCTCAATCTCATCGTCAAAGTTCTCATAAGGCGCTGCTTAACTAAGGCGTTAAGGAAGATAGTTTGTAAGAGGCCTTCGGCAGGGTCTTAAAACTTGGTCGAAACTTGCGTAATTCGATCGCGACGATCCAGCGGCTATTGAGCATCAATGTGATGATAACTGACAATGGGTTATTAGCAAGGTTCGATCATAATTAATAAAATCAGAACCCTTTGTACAACAACGAAAAAGTAATATATGCCACAAGTGAAGTATATGCCATAAAATTAGAGCAGGACTACGTATAAACACAGCTTTATATAAAATGTCAAAGTTTCAATTTAGTATGAGGCCACAAGATCTACTAAAGTGGAGTAAAAGGGCTTTTCGATATCCAACGTAAAACAGAGATCATAAGCCATGACGTTTCGGACCCCTAGACCATCATCAGTCATATTGATTTTACGATAAAACGTCCGACAGGCGAGTGTCTTCTTCGCGCGGTAAATTGCGATAGTATCTGAGCCGACGTTCACATCCAATGATAATAAAAAGTAAAAATACTCGACTTCTTAATGTTCATTTTATAGGTGTTGCCGGGAGTTCATGAGGTTCAATATGGGGCCAGATATAAAATTGTACTAAAAAAATGCCTCGTCAATCGCTGAAGTCCTTTGTGACATACTTTGGCATGCTTTCATATGAGAGTAGTTTGTAAAATTAAAAATTATATTCTGATTAGCACTTCTACAACAGTATAGCAATATATATTTTAAAGGCGGGCGTAGCGAGAAATTCCAGAGCAACATGATCTAAATAAAACCCTTTTCAATATTGTCAGTTTACATTGGTCGTTTGACTCTATAAATTGTAATGGCGTTTCTTGTAAACAGATTCAATGTCGTAAAGTGGAGTCTTCTACTAAGGGAAGATAAGTCGGTAAATAAACTTGGGAATCCAATTAAGAAATGAGTGGGGAATGGATTTATTTGAGAGTTACTTTATTGACGTACGTGGAATTACGTAGATTTTTGACTTAGCCTTATTCAGATTATTGCTAATTTTAAGTGTTTCATTGTATTTTCAAAGAGACGATGCGCGCGTTAACTGTAGTTGGTATAATGGTGAACTCTCCACTCCTGAGTCGTTACGTAGTAATAAATGGAAACGTAGTAAATTAGGAACTTTAGATCCTGAGATTAGCGCGTACAAATAAACACACGAATTCTTTTGCTTTATAATATAAGAAAAACAATGAACTTAGCATTATTATTGCTCGCAAACGAAAACAAACCGACTTCAATAACCTCGACAAGTAATACGACGTAGGTTAATATAACAGTCAATTAAATACGTATTATTTAGGGTAACTCAAAAAGTACCAAGCACCAGATTTTTTATAAAAAATAATAACAATAAAAATCAGTAAAATAAAAAGTTGTGAAGTAACAGACAAATTCAAAAAATCTGTCGAATCAACAAAATCCTACTTATTTGAACTCTATTAAGATCTGTGTCAGTTAATATTTGAAAAACACTTTCTAAATAATACCTACTCATTTACACATTGCATCTTCATCTATTATTTCTATTAACGACGCGTGAATTGCCTGTAATAGAAATAATTAAGCCTTTTAAGATTTGAACCTTAGAAAAACAATTTTTTTCTTGAAACGTTAAAATTTGAAGACTACAGTACTAGTGTAAATTTAAAAATGTGTATGTTCTATCTATATATTCTCATATGAAATAATGTATGATTCGTTATCAATATTGAATGTTAAATAATTGTTATTTGTGTCCAAAAAAAGATAAAATATTACTAAAAACAAAAAAAATAAGTGATTCAAAACACGCATTATTGGGTGCCATTAATATTAAAGCGAATATAGAATAGAATGAAACTTTGATAAAAAGATCTAGATGCATCGATCGAATGAGAAGATCGATTGAATCACCCAATTTATCATTTATTTATTCATTTTATTTATCTAGATTGTACAAAAAGTACAATGAAGTTCTTATACATATAGACAGATAGTAAATGTACATATATATTTTAAGTTTTAACTCATAAATCTATTATTAAAAAAAAAACTATACTAAACTAACCATTTGCTTGTTTGTTAGATCACGCTAATCACGGTCGTTTTGTTTAATTTAGTCCTCTTCTATATATAAATACGCGAAGCAAAAACTTTTTACCCCTTTTTACGAAAATTGCGCATACGGTTCAGTATGAAATTTTGCACACTTAGCGTTTATATAGAGAAGGAGTGCAGAATGCTATTTTTTAATTATAAAAAAAAAATATAACATAATTATATACTCTTTTGTTTATTACTATAGAAGTTAACGTCTTGACCCTTAATAATGTTCAAACTTATTATTTAAATTAGTTATGGTCGAATTTCGATCACTAGACGACCACTGTTTATTTCAGATATACTTATTAGACATAGCGTAAAGCGTGCTATATATAGTATTTCAATGTGAAATTTCCAGTGCTATAGAGTTCTTGCAATATATTTTTCCATCGCAAAACACGATTAATTAGTCACGGTAGCGAAGAACCAAGTCATTTTGTTGGTGATCCCTGGTTTTCCGAGACGCGTATTTCCTCGAGTCATTAAAATTTTACGAGTGAATTGCCGAAATGTATACCAGAATAAGGTTATAGAGTATAGGCTCGGCTCGCGTGACATTTGCTTTTTAGAATTAGTATTGAAAAATAGTACTTCTGCATTTTATTAATTTTTATAGCAACTTACAAATATAAGTCTACTAGCTGTGCCCGCGGCTTCGCCCGCGTTGAAATCAGTGTGTCACAAAGCTTTCCCGGCAAACTTCCGGTGAAACTCTCATCAAAATTCGCTTAGCCGTTCCGTAAACCTTCCTCTTGAAGCCCTCTCTCCATTGGTGAAACTGAATGAAAATTCGTTCAGTAGATTTTGAGGGAATCGATCACATACACTTTTGGGGACTTTATTTAATAATACACTAACTGTTGCCTGCGAATACGTCTGCGTGGTTATGAAGATTACTATTAAGATATCAAAATAAGTCTTAAGGTATTTGTGTTTTGATTTGATGACTCATTTCATTTCACAATGCTTTAATTTCTTTACCAAACTATCATATACTCTGATATATCCCGTAAATCGTCATTTGATTTACAATATAGGAAAATTATATTATCGTGTACTTAGCTTACGAATACTAGTTCCACTATGTCTTTAATGCTCCAGAAACAGCTCGAAAAGATTTGATGATGCGTACTGTGTAAGCAATAACATGGTGGGCTTTTTGCAATGTCTTACTTTAAAAAATTTTGACCTACGAAAGAAATGTCTTTCACGGCCGAAGATCTTAGTTGACTATGAAATATTAAAAGTGATCATGGAGGTAGACCCAGCTCAAAACACGTCACAGTTAGCGGCAAGCTACAGCGTGAGTGATAAAAATTTAATTCACTTAAAATAAATTGAAAAAGTGAAAATTCTCGAAAATTGGGAACCGCACGAATTGAGTAAAGCCCAACAACGTCGATTGAGATTTCGATTGAATCATTTTTCGATGATAAATCGTTGTTAATTGGAAGCTACAACCGATTGAAAATGCTTATTATGGTGAGAAGAACTATTAAAATGTCAACTGAACAAATATTTCAAATATTGTCAATCATAATAATCATAATTATAATATAATAGCTATACCCATGCGAATAATTCGCATTAAATAAGTATAATAATTTATTTATTTTACAAAAAAGTATTTATAATATGTTGATTTGAAATTGAACAAAAAAAAACCGAACGTTAACAATGTTGACATTGTTTCAAAATTAAAACCGGCTTATATATATATAATTTTATAATAAATTAATTTACAAAAAAAGACAATAACAAATTTTTTAGTTGTTGTTGCCAATAGAGCAAGCAATTATCCATAAAATGATGTATAATTTATGTGAATATTGTGACGCTTTTTCTAAAAAGGGAGGTAAACATCTTAAACCTTAGCGTATTAATTTATATGATTTAGTCATTTGCCCCGTATGAGTTCTATTGAACTAAACCTATAATTGTTTATTACGTATTTGATTTTATGTCGAATAAAATGATTAGTGAAACTAAGAATGCAGAGCTAAAGAATAAGTGCTCCAATGGACGCACGAGGTATTTCTGTGGGCCGCGAAAACCTAGATGGTCAGTAAAGTTAACCAACTTGGGGCTCATCTATTACGAGTTGACGGATAATTTCCATACTATGACTTACGATCACTATCAGGTGTCTATGATGTTAAGCGGAGCAGATACAGTTTCACATGGTTTTGATGCACGGTGAGGAGTGGGTGGTCAAGGCACACATCCAGCGGGAACCGAACCTAAGACTGCTGGACATAGGCCTATGCTATACCTGAACCTGATAAAACATCATCATCATCATCATCATTTCAGCTTATCACAGTCTACTGCTGGACATAGGCCTTCACAAGTTCACGCCAAAAATGGCGTAAACTCATGTGTTTTGCCCATAGTCACCACGCTGGGCAGGCGGGTTGGTGACCGCAGGGCTGGCTTTGTCACACCGAAGACGCTGTTGCCCGTCTTCGGCCTGTGTATTTCAAAGCCAGCACTTGGATTGTTATTCCACCATCGGTCGGCTTTTGAAGTTCCAAGGTGGTAGTGGAATTTGTTATCGCTTAGTTGCCTCTTGCGACACCCACGGGAAGAGAGGGGATGGCTATATTCTTGACTACCGTAGCCATACAGCGAATAAAACATACCGACTAAAATTGACTGTCTTTACAACTACTGGACAAGGCGTCCTCTCCTTATTAGAGAGGGTGGAGCTCAATCGACCATGCCTTTTTACCGCGGGTTTGTGGATAATTACACAAATTGTACCGAGAGCAAAAAGTTCCTACCCCTTTTTACGAAAATTGCGCGGATAGAGGAGTATGAAATTTCACACACTTATAGTTTATATACCATTTTGTTTATTATCATACAAGTATAGTTTTTGAAAACAGAACCTTATGGTCGAATTTCGACCACTGGTTGAATTTCGACCACTGGTTGAATTTCGACCACTGGTTGACTACTCGTATTATTAAATTTGCAAAATTTTAAATTTCCTTCAATTTGTATTTCATATTTGGTCAGTAGATAAAAAAATATTTATCTATATCACGCAACGACGTACCAAACATCTTTATTTTGTTTTGTATAAATTGAAACATGCTGCTAAATTTCGTTGCCTAGCCATTTTTTAATATTCGAAACACGTACGCATTTCTTTGTTTCTCTTCCATATAACGAGATATTGTGATTCCTCCATTACGACACTGCGTATACGCGAATATCCGACATCGTGCGATACACGTTTTCTTATTAAGACGAGGCAACCTCTGAATAATAATTTCTACCTTATTGATATTGATTTTCTTGTCTTCGACTCGATATGAAATTAAATATTGGGTTTTTAATATTTGGAGCCTTATTAGTGTGCACAGACATGTGCGCTTATTTTATTTAATGTCTTACTGTAAAACGTGATACGTTTTGACAATCAATAGTAAACACTATTACTAATTAATTTCAAATGAAAAACGAAATATCATAATCAAAACAAATAAATATTTTATTTTAAAAATTGAAAAAAATATTATTAAAATTGTATAAAAGGAAATATTAATTTGATAATAATAATAAAAAAACAAATAACACCATACCTATGGCGCGTATGGCTTACAATTAGTAGATAGCATGAATGCGATAGGGAGTACTTCAATAAGACAAATTAAATAGTTTTAGTATATATAGTTAGCTGTAATATCAAGATTACAGTTAGCTTTATTGTACGTTAAATGTGCCTTATTTATATTTTACGCTACGTAACCGAAGATAAGCAAGGGTGAAATCCTATCTTATTTGCGCCCTCGGATTAAAATTAATTTTCATACGGAAGCTCAAAATCGCACGGAATTACGAAACTCCCTTTCATTGTCCACAATTTTAATTTTGGCTGACATGAATATTTTAAAATATAATTACATTATGCTTTTGTTCTTTGATTGTCGAAGGATTTCTTTTGAACTATACTGTCTTCGTTTATATATATGTAGATAAGAATAAAATGATTGTAATATGAGTAGGTAATGTTATATTTTTAATAACTGAATGGTACTTTTGTTACAGATGTAAACCTAAAAAAAGTGGTTTGGTTTTGGTGTCGGTGTTTGGTTTTTTACGGTGTGCAACGATATAATAGTAAAAATGTCTACAAATTCAACATTACTAGCACAGTTTGTTTGCAATCTGCATGTTTTATGGATTTTGCCGTATGGACTTTTTGGAGAAACGATCGACTATTCACGTATTTTAAGTAATTTTTAATTTTTTTTACAACTATTCAAATTCTGATGTCATTTACTTCTAAGGCATCGACCTCCATTTACTGATTTCAAAAGGTTTTAACGAACAATAAATTTATAGCAAATGATAACCCATTTTTGTTTGCAAAAATTAAAAAAAAAACTGAGTTGTAGGTAGAAAAAAAATGTTTAGTTTATGAAAGTTTATATACCTAGCTTATTATTTTTTTTAAGTTAACAAAAATCAAGTGATTAGCGTAGTCGATTCATCAGCTATACGAATAATTTGAACTAAATGAAAAAACATTTCAACATTCAACGTTCCAAGATCCATGTATAAAAAATTAATGTATAATAACAGATTCAATTTCGTTTACAAAGTTATTCGATACATGGAAAAGCTGATTAAGTCAATAAAAAAATATTACTACAAATCAAAGCATCCGCCCACACCACACGAGCAACGTAAGGAAAGACGATAGCAATATCCTTACGATTTGGGTTTCAATACGATAATAACATGTAAAGACCAAAACAGGGGGAAGATAAGGCAATCACACTGTATCATATCCGGAATACGCGTCGGGTGATATTCTTTAGAAGATATTTCATAAATCATGTATCAATATGGAAAAATGTGATATTGTCAGCTGCTCGACGTACTTGCGTGTTCTTATTGCTGCCGCTGTGTTGTACATATACATAATACTAATAAACATTTTTACACATTAACAGTGAAAAATATAGTGAAAATTTAGAATTAAATATAAGATGACTATGTTATATTGATTTCATATGCACATTGGATGTATTTTAACATTCTAATTTTCTGTAGTAGAATACAACTAAATAAACAGCTAGAAGATAACACGCCACGCTATCTTCTAGGTAGAATTATTTCTTTTTAATTTTTTTTTCTTTTACTATCAATCTATACTCATATATCCATTTATACAGTCTACCTCTCAACTGCATCGAGCCTTTAAATTAATTTTAAAATATTTTATATGATTGTGCTTTAAAGCTTAATATGTTTGTAGATATAAATATTACTAAATCATAAATTTATTAACTTCAAAATTTAACGGTATATAGGTTAAGATTTACCAATAAAAAATATATTTTCCGATTATATCTTGCATTCCAGGTGAATACTGAAAGCCTGTTTCCGGCGGGAATGGTACACGGAAATGTACTATGAGCGATGACAAAACGTGAAGCTCTACGTAAACCTGTTTGTCGAAGCTGCGCGGAGATGTGACAAGTATTTCTTTCAATACGTTGAAAGCACCCCATTGATAAATATTTTACCTATTAAATTTAAAATACCTATAAATTTGAGCTATCAAAGGAAATTTGCAACAAAGAAATTCCTATTCCCGCGTAATGTTACTACGTCTATTATATTCCTGGTTGGCAGTTATTACTGGTAGTTACTAGGATAAAAGATAAAGGCGGAGATCACGCGATTCATTTCTCTAATTGCATCCAGGGGCGTTTTCGTCTGGTCGCTGATAAAACGCGACAATTTAAAAACACAGACATCCATAAAACGGATATCATATTTCAAAAGAAGTTTTTCCAGTAAATGGTTTTGACTGATAGGTAGTAATTATTTTTTTCCTGTATTCTTTCCCCCGTATATTTTCAAGTTGTTGAACTTAAAATTTCAGTACTTAAATTTTTTATCTAATATATAAAATTCTCGTGTCGCGGTGTTTGTAGTTAAACTCCTCCGAAACGGCTTGACCGATACTCATGAAATTTTGTGTATATATTGGGTAGGTCTGAGAATCAAACAACATCTATTTTTCATCGCCCTAAATGTTAAGGGTAGTCCACCCCTAAGTTTTTTTAATTTTTAGATAAATTATTTTTTTATTTTTTTATGATACAATATTAAAACATACGCTTCAGCCTGTAATATCCCACTACTGGGCCTAGGCCTCTTTCCCCATGTAGGAGAAGGACCAGAGCTTAATCCACCACGCTGCTCCAATGCGGGTTGGCGGATATATTCCCTACTATGCGGATATATATTAAAACATACATACAACCCTAATTTTTCAATACTCTACGATCAACCCCTATTTTTAAATAGCATTTAGCGGCAAGACAACGTTTGCCGAGTCAGCAAGTAGTTTATATTGTTCATTATTTGTGACCTTAAAACTCAACCAGTACTATCAACGCCTACTCAAATTATTTTTAAAACCTATATTTAATATATAATTAAAGCATATACGTAATATACGTAAGTATATCCGTAAACGTGTTTTTTCTTATAAAAGGTTACTAGTTGATACTCGTATTACAAAGCGACAACAAGTAAACAATAATAGGATAGAGTTACAAATCAATGAGGAATACCATTTACTGATATCAGCGAAGGATCGGGCTTTCTTTTGTTAGGTAGGGTGTCAGAAGTTGACTGAAAAAGACTCCCTGCCTTACTAGTGTGTCCATTAAGGAGTTGTCGAGTACTGTGAAATACTATATGTTTGATGTACGCTCGCTTCTGAAAATTGAACGCTATAGCGTCATTTTGTTCTGAAATTGGTGTATAATTTGATACCTTTCATTAGTCAATATTCATCTTTACATAGGACTTTTGTAGAACAAAAAAACATGAATTCATCCATCGTAGCTATATGGTTATTAAAAATGTAAGTTTTAGGGAAAGACAAAGACGTTTGAAACTATTTTTTCGCCCTTGAAAAAAAAATCTTATTACTCTACTGTCACTAGTACTTTTCTCTTAGAAATTCAGTGCTTAGGCCTTTTATTATAGTATTCGTATTTTTTATATTGTACAAATATTTTTCAAGCAAATTAAATGGTTTTTTAGATATGTTAACTTAATAAATTGACACTTAGAGGTTGTTAAGGAAAAGAATGAGTACTCTCAAAAATGTATACAATTAAACTATCGAGTAATATTCACAACTGTTAGAATTAGTAGACTTGTTAACTTTTTATACCTTATCTTTTCTTTTTATTTATTTCCATAAATGGAAAGTTATTAAATCATTATTTCCAAACATTTAGTCTTCATGAAAAATTTACAAACTCTCTCACTTAAATTCAGCTAACAATATAATGTACTATGGGATTTTTACCACTGGATTAAATAATTAAGGTTCTAGAAACAACAACGTTCATACCATACCATGATTGGCATCACGCGCTTCGTAGACAGTAGAAATCTGTCTACATATTCTAAAAGTTGTTTCAATTTATATAAAACCTTCCACAAAACGCAAACTATAATAAAGTGGACCAAAACAATAGCGTTGTTAGTAAATGGCGCAGTCACAAGCGACATGTTCATGCCGACAGATAGCGGTTCCATTCAGAAAACCCGCTGGATTCATCCTTTCAGTGCGCTTTACTCTCAGATATGACAGTTTCACTCATAACAGACTGTTAAGTAGATCCCGCGTTGCTCCCCAATTGAATGGATTGCGCTATACATGAGGATTCGGTATCGTAATAATGCAGATTTAATTTAAAGTACTCTTGTATCATAACGCGGTAAATTGAGTACAATTGTTTATACTTGAACAAGTCATTCGTCATGCGTACAATGATTCTAAATGACATGAAAAATAAAAGAATTACAATTAATGTAATAACGAAATTTGTACCCAGTAATACGGGACACCACCCAGTACAGGGGCCCTTGCGACTTGTTTGTTAAAACTTATTATTGTCAATAAACTATTTTGAACTATTTTTTGAAATGTTGTTATTAAACGTATTTTTCAAATAACACATTTATGCAAGCTGAGATAGTTCAGTGAATAGAATAGATAAATCTTTATCGATATAAATTTAGTGTTATCAAAACTAGCCGCGTTGGCGCACATGTCACTGCACTGGTTTGTGGCAGTTGTGCTGGCGGTTGCAGGCTCGATCCCCACACATGACAAACATTTGTATTGGCCATACAGATGTTTACCGTTGTATGGGTGTTTGTGCAGTCTTTATGGGCCCCCACCATGCCTCCGAGAGCACGTTAAGCCGTCGGTCCCGGTAGTGTTATCATGTACACCTGATAGCGGTCGTTACTCATAGTAGGAAATATGTCGGCCAACCCGGATTGGAGCAGCGTGATGGATTAAGCTCCAATCCTCCTACACGGGGAAATAGGCCTATGCCCAGCAGTGGGATATTACAGGCTGAAGCGTTAAAACTAGCTGTCAGCAGTTTGTGGACAAGTAAGCAAGTTTTACTAATCCTACTTATTAAAAAATGACTTTCTTTTTAAAAACAAATTAACTACCTGATACCATCGATCTGATGGAATCTGTTAAGAAACAGAAACAGAAATCTTCAAAAAAATCAATACAGCCCTTTTGAGTTTGAGCTCGTTCAATTAGTCCTGACATCTCTGGTATTTTATGTCCATGGCCAGTCTGATAATAGAGTGAATTGGCATAAATCTTACGCATATTTAGAAATTCGGGACTATAAGACTGTTACTATATACTAACACTGTTACTAAATATTATAACTTTATTCTACTTACATTATTTTAATCATAAAGTGCAAATATATTAAATTATCTATATATAACTGTTATTATAGATATATTCTACCTTGTAGCAGTCGTTTGCAGTGGTTAAACTGTGGAGCGCAAAACATTTAAGGCGGACTCTGCGGTGCCTTGATAAGCTCTATTACGATCGTAACGCTACCTCCGGTTTCGTTCAGGTATTCTATTCAGTGGACACGTTACTTGAAAATGTATTTTTGTCGTTTTATCTTTAGCCTTTTTCCGGTTTGAATGAAGATACGGTAATAATAGTTTTACGTTGTAAAGCTATAATAAGGAGTACATGCTATTGTTTGAAACAAACATATTATTATAATTTATATGCCCAATTTGAATTGCTGCTTCGAAAATGCTATAATTTTTTTTATAAAGAATGTCATATTGTTGACTTGATTCACATTTGATGATATTATCACTCAATAAATAATTTTATGGCAATACTCGCAATGTATAATTTTAAGTAGAGTAGATAATATAGCAACAGCTATATTAGCATGTTATTAAGGTTACATATTACTTGTACGCCATACCAGGGTTGTTAAGATGAAATGAAAGAGATTGTAGTATAGACGATGCGAAAAAAGTTATTAAATTAAAAGATGGGATTGGCGTCATGTCTTCGTTGCTATAGCTCGGTACTCTGACACCCACCATTAGTTTACATATAAATGGGCGTCGTTTTACATAATCCATCCTATATGATGACGGTAATTTGTTGCAAACCGTCTGGATAAGCAAATTGATCGCACCTCCCAATGAATATTCAATAACGACGCCCCGTATTGACTTTAAATATTGTCTTCTTTTGTGATTTCTAGTATAATTTTTATCTCATAATATGTCAATTGAATATACAGATATTTCAAAGTTAGTGTAAATACGAGTATGTTATTTTAGTTTAATGGAGTCTGTTAAATAAAATCTATCAGTTTCCTAAAGGCATACTGTTATTTTTAAAATTTCAAAGTTTACGCAGATATGTTTTTAGTTTTACAGAAATCATCAATCTAAAATAATAAAGTATTTCCCTACGCCGCGTTCTTTTAAAAACATCAACCGTCAATTGTTTACTGTAGTGATTATGCAGATTTAAATTATGCTTGTTACGTGCTTTTTATAATAGTAATCCTTTTTCTCGCCTTAATTAGCCATTAGATTATTTAGTTTAAGAACCGACACATATTTATTTTATTTATTTATTTTATTTAACAATTTATGTACACTAGGATAGCAAATGGAAATAGCTCTTATAAACAATGCTGGTACACAGGGAATACTTATCCCATTTATCCCATTATGGAATCTCTTCCAGTAGTCCTGCCACAGGAAACTTATAAAACAGTCGCAAAATTATCGTGTACAATCTAAACATATTGAGGATAAAAATATAATATATAATAAATACATAATTATTATATATATATATATATATATATATATATATATATAAATGCACACATATAATAATGTACACACGTAGATACAAATAATACGATACTTATACTTATACATACACGCATACACATATACAATACATAATATAATACATACGATAATATATTCCAATATGCATAAGGACACTTAATTAAATTGATTTTAGACTTGGATTGATTAAAGTAGAATTTTCTCACTCTTTTCTTGAATAGCGATAGTGGTTTGCAATCGCGAATTTCATATGGTAGGGAATTCCAATGTATAACGGAATGTACAGTAAAGGAGTAAGAATAAAAATCGGTACGGTGGGTGGGTCTGAAGAAGAGAAAGTTTAAGAGATCTGTACGGAGAATCATCATCGTGAAAGAAAGGAAAGCGGTCCCGTATATATGAAGGAGAACGAGGATTAAAAAGAGTCTTAAAAAGGAAACAAAGTATTCTAAAATTTCTACGATGGCGGATAGGTAGCCATTGAAGCTGCTTGCGAAAGTGACTTACATGATCATATTTTTTAAGTCGAAAATGAAACGCAAGCATAAATTTTGTAGTCGCTCAAGCCTGTTAAGTAATTCTTCGGTGACATCTAAACATGTGTTTGTTTCCATTCATATGGACTAATCAGAACACATTACAGTTTCCAAGTTTCTCAGTTTTTATAACGGGATTTGTATTTGGGACTTGAAGATTCAAGAGCAAAATTTATAGTCGTTTTGAAGTAAGCGCTAGTTTTGATCTCATTTTTGCTGTTTATCAGAATTGCAGTTAAGTACAAACCCCTATTGAAAAGAAATGTTTAAATGACTAGTAAAATTAACGAGAGAAAGAAGACAAAATTTTGTAGACATGTCATAAAGATACGACTCAAATACAGGTATAAAAACTAATACCAAAAATTATCATTACTCTTTGACGATTAGCAGGAAAGTGGACATAGGGTGCCAATCAAACCACCAATTGCAAATTCATGCGACGTTTCGATCCTTTATTGGACCATCATCAGGCATCTTTACATACGGTAGTCAAAAGACATCTCCCCGTCAAAGTTCTTTAAGTAAGATTCTAAATTCCAATACATTATATATTATTTTTTTATTTTAAGTTATATTCTAAACTGTAATCTCTAAATTTTGAAAATTTAAACTACAACATTTGAATTTAATAGGTAACAATATGCACACTTTTAAGTTATTAAGTTTTTGATTTTACAATTTCAAGGCATCAAATTCTCCGAACTTGACTATTGAACTGCATCTTTACATATGTTAATTAAATTTATAATTTTTTTCCTCCTATTTTGGTTCCTTTAATTTATATTATTTCTACCCACATGTATTTTTCTTCAATTTTATATATTAATTTTTATTATTCATTATTTAAATTGTTAAGATTTAAAAAATATTAGTCATTTCCTATCAAATTGTCATTAAAATTATGTCATTTAAAATTGGCTAGTTACAAAATTTACATTACAATTTCTATTTTGTAGTTATTGCTCTTTACATTTACATTTTGTTCTCCAATTTCTTGTATTCTCGTGTATATAGTCGCATCAATACATCTTTGTGATTATTAAATTACATCCTCTAATTAGTTTTTTAATTTTAATTTTTTTTTTGTTAACGGCCGAAAACACGTCACTCCACATGGATGTCACAACTGTCAAAAAATGTGTCATTTTTAATTAGAGGATGTAATTTAATAATCACAAAGATGTATTGATGCGACTATATACACGAGAATACAAGAAATTGGAGAACAAAATGTAAATGTAAAGAGCAATAACTACAAAATAGAAATTGTAATGTAAATTTTGTAACTAGCCAATTTTAAATGACATAATTTTAATGACAATTTGATAGGAAATGACTAATATTTTTTAAATCTTAACAATTTAAATAATGAATAATAAAAATTAATATATAAAATTGAAGAAAAATACATGTGGGTAGAAATAATATAAATTAAAGGAACCAAAATAGGAGGAAAAAAATTATAAATTTAATTAACATATGTAAAGATGCAGTTCAATAGTCAAGTTCGGAGAATTTGATGCCTTGAAATTGTAAAATCAAAAACTTAATAACTTAAAAGTGTGCATATTGTTACCTATTAAATTCAAATGTTGTAGTTTAAATTTTCAAAATTTAGAGATTACAGTTTAGAATATAACTTAAAATAAAAAAATAATATATAATGTATTGGAATTTAGAATCTTACTTAAAGAACTTTGACGGGGAGATGTCTTTTGACTACCGTATGTAAAGATGCCTGATGATGGTCCAATAAAGGATCGAAACGTCGCATGAATTTGCAATTGGTGGTTTGATTGGCACCCTATGTCCACTTTCCTGCTAATCGTCAAAGAATATTTATAATAAATGGACACAACGATAAATAATTATCATTACTTTCCCTTAGAAACGAATATGTTATAAAATAAATAATAAGTGTAGCTAAAAGATAAGTTTTTATTTACTACGTACATATTTTACGTGACACATTGTGTAGCAAATACAACTAGAGTTGCACAATATGCCTACCCATACGTACGTGGCGCGATCTTTCAATTGTTCTTCATCACCGAACCGACAGCATTCAAGCCCATACGTGGCCAAATTCAGGCGGGGGCATTGAAATGTAAATATGAACGTGTGAGCAGAAACAAGCGGCTAACGAACGAAGCAAGAGGCAAAGTGATTTGGGTACAATACGACAATGCTCGGAAAACCGCTATGTACAGATAAAACTAAATTTTAGAAAAAAGTCTGCTTAATTGACTGTGGAAAACTGCGTGAATGACCAATATCTATAAATACGTTTTTTATTGTGAAAAAAGGATGTTACGTCTACGTTTTCTCTCAATATTAGTAATAATAATGTTAATTATTGATCGCGAAAGACAATTGAAATACTAAGAAATGCTTGTAACAATATAAGTCAGATTAATAACCTTTTACGTAATTAATTAATAATAATTAGCACTGATAAAGTTGTGTGCTAAATTACTTAGATAAAATGTTTACATTACCAAGTAACAATAATCTATATAACATAAAAATATAAAGCAAAAATTATATCATTGTATTATTAAATTTTCAAAGTTTTTTTAGCGTAAGTTAAGACTTTCTAACATACTGATAATTTTAGTCAAAAACTAATACCCATATTTGATAGTAATCTGCTAACCGTTGTAACTGGAAAAGGTCATTTAAAGTTTCCGCCCTAAGCAGCATATTTAACTCAATTGTACTTTCACAAAGGCCTCATCATTTGAATGTTCGTGAATGTGTTCTCATAGCTCTAACAGTCGACCGTTTACGATAGGCTTGCATGTAGTATAGTCACTTGGTTGCATAAGACTGATCTCTATGATCAACATAGTAAAGTTCATTGTAAGTAAAGTATTTCCAGCAAAGAGTTGTAAATGCCTTTTAAACAATGTGCTCGAGACGCCTGCAAGTGGTAATATATTAAAGGTTCTAGACCAGGTTTGTAGCTTTAGTAGCCACCTTTAGTAATATTCAAATAACACTATTATATTTTACATAATATCAAATAATATAGAAATCATATGTAAAAAGTTAAAATTAAGTTACCATCTTAATACTTGTTACAATAATGTAATTATAAATATTATGTAAACTATAACACATTAATTGAAAACCTACACTTCTATATCTATCGTATTACTATTTGAATAGATACAAATTACAGCACGAAGGGTTTGCCAAATTATCAGCGAGGAAATCCAAGTGAGGTGGTTGGCACGTGCACGGCTGACTTGCTCCGATCGTACACGTCACTATTTTACATATAAATGGGCCTCGCTACATAATCCGTCTAACACAATGGCTTTAATTTGTTAGTCACTGTGTGCGTCGTCAAATAAAACCTGAAATAGGTGTGGAGGTACAACGTGTCAACTCGATTTCCATTTTCATGATCCACGATAACGGTACGATCTTATTTCATTATAAATAACTCGAAAGATATCTACATAATGTATTAATGTTAGTTCGACTCCCGTGAGCCAGAAACTGGTGTTGTTTAGTTTGACTAAGCAAACAGAGAAGTTAAATTAGTAGGAGTATTTCCGAATATAAATCCTGAGCGGAGAAGTAGGAACGTGGCACCTGCGCTGACAGTTTGTGTAATAGCTCGGAACCACCGAATTAATTTACAAAACTCTGAACTGTCTCACGCAAAACAGTTTTTGATGTTGGTAGTTTGTTCGCGTTCAGAACTAACTAAAATTGGTTGCATTATTTGATATTTTATTATATTTAATTTGTTATTTTCTTCATAGATTTATGTGTGAAGATGCTGTAGATTTAATATTAAGTACGGATCTTAATAAGAAATTAGAAGAAAGTTATTATCTTCATCGCAATAATATATTTATATTATAATAGAAACAATAATTTAACAATTAATATTTCAATCATAAGCACAACTTTAGAAAATGCTTAAAAATTAAAATGCAAAAGTTTACAAAACCGTGAGGGTGACAAAACCTGTAGAAGGTTACAAAAACCATTTTGTACCTCCTGGTGTTGTCCTTTGAGCTTATATTTTTGAAAAGCGCTGTGTGTGACACCCGAATACGCTATGACGAATATAAAATGCTCACCCCTCTATACATTTAAAAAGGTCCCCATTTGCCAAATCATACAAACACTTGAACTGTTTCATATAAAGAATTGAAACTTTATTACTTCTAAGAATATTTAATTTTGTTTGGATCGTCAAAGAACAAAGATAAATAACTCTTACATTAATCATCTGATATAAATTATTCAGTTTTTTTTTTTTTTAAATTGAGCTTAATGTTAAAAGCATTCTCTCAGTCTTTGTTGATCCGTAATTTCTGTAAACTCTGAAAACCAGGTGGTGTTTTTTTTTAAATTTTATGTCAATCGAATAATTTCGTCCACATATCGTAATGTCGTATACTTGTAACACATATTTGTCTAAATATATTAATTCCCACAAATAGATTAATTTTCATGGTAACTTTTAGGCAGCCAACTTTTGTAATATCTACTCGTTGTGTGATATTTTTAGCCTCGAACTTTTAGAAAAACAAGTTTACCTCATAAGGGAACAAGTTCTTGTGTTCTATGAGGAATTTTTAATTTTCACATATTCGATTTATATTATATTAATATCTACGCCCCTCACTTTTATCGTTGTAACTTTAGCAGCCGTTAAATAGTAGTAGTAATGATAACTTGTAAAGTTACAAATAAAAATAAAACAAATAATAGACTTCATTAGGATTTCATTGCAAATGTTTCTATGAAAATAAATAACTTTACTTCTAGACCGTGTATCGAAATGAAGACTTTAACAGTTTTTAAATTAGACCTCCTGGATTAAAACGATGAAAATAACTCTTAATTTTGTACAGAAGATTTTGTGCGTTCTCGGCAGAAACCTTCAAAAATGCACATAAAACTGAAATTTATTATTTTGTCTTCTAATAATCTCATAAAGACCACTCAGATTTTTTTTTCCTAAATATCATATACACGTATTAAAATGCTACTAGTGGTCATCCAGCGATCGAAATTCAACCATAATTAATTAAATTTATAAGTTTGAACATTATTAATATTCTGTTTTCAAAGACTATATATACTTCTATAATAATAAACAAAATTCCACACTCCTCTATATAAACTATAAATGCATGTCCGCGATATTTTCGTAAAAAGGGGTTTAAAGTTTTTGCTTCATGTATTAATATATAGATGTAGTCTTTAGATCTGTTTTAGATTACATATAAGAGCCAACTTCTAAGTATTGTGTGTGATAATGATAAATGGCAAAAATGAAACATTAAATATTTTCTCTTTACTGGTTATAATTTAAAAAAAAAATGCCTACTATTTTCGGAATATGAGAATTACTCATTGTCATTCATTAGTATTAACTTTTCAACAATAGCAAAAAATTAGCCGTCTGGAAAAAAATTAACAGTAACTAAATAAATAACTATTAAATATTATTATTAAATTATATTAATTGTGCCTTTTAAAAAGGTACTCAGTGTGATAAACATTTTAAGTGACTGAAATAAAAAAATAATTTGCGTTAAACATCTTAATAATAATGCATATCTTCGTAATCACGCGGACGTAGTCGCGGGCAACAGTTAGTGTATTATAAAACAAAGTCCCCAAAAGTGTATTTGATCGATTCCCTCAAAATCTATTGAACGGATTTTCATGCGGTTTCACCAATGGAGAGAGGGTCTCAAGAGGAAGGTTTACGGAACGGCTAAGCTGATTGTGATGACAATTTCACTGGAAGGTTGCCGGGCAAACTTTGTGACACACTAATTTCAACGTGGGCTAAGCCGCGGGCACAGCTAGTAATTATATAAGAACGGCAAGCGCATAGGCAGCACATAGGCGCATAGCACACGGCGCCCGGCACGGCTAAACTCGCGGCTTGACAGTGTCGTGCGTGAGCGGCGCTCCCGATTAGGATAATTCCTCATACGATATCTTTTGTTTCACGTGTCGACCTGTGTCGGTGTTTCACTTTTGCACTAATTAAATACAGTGCTAGGAATCGTACTAAACTTCGATTCATAGGAGCGCAACGCTGGCGCTCCAATCGTTACAACTTGACGTCAAATGTACGCGTAAGTATATGTAATAAAATGAATTATATTATAGGCAAAGTAGAATAGAAAGAATATAATATAAGGATAGTATTATAAATAAATAAGATAACCTATGTAATTTTAGTGCGAGTGCACTGCACCAGTGAGTGCTCTTTAGGATGAGCCTCTTGTTAACACTAAGTTTATTTCTTAAATAAATATATATATATATATATATATATATATATATATATGATTTACTTCTGGGTGAGTAGTGATTAAGTTACTTATTTATAATAGCAAGAAAGATATCTTTTTTACCTACAATTAAACAAGGAATTCGTCGAGCTGTTTGTGTTCGTTTAATGTTTACTTAAAACGTTAATCATGATCATGTAATCAGTGACATTACCTTACCTTCGTATCCAATTAAAATCATATTTCTCGTCTTATTTTCATGAAAGCGTTGAATCAGGATAAACATCAGCATATTTAATAAGAACGATCTCCAACAGTGCCGCAAACAACTTTGAAACTGGCCGAAACCCGCAGTTGGTGATGACATCTCTTTGAAGATAAAGATGCGGTATAATTTCACATTTTCCTACCGAAATATTCGATGTACCTACCTGTCGTGACTACATTTAACTTTTGATTATATCACGAATACTCTTACAAACTTTAATGTACGAGAAGCAGGGAAATATGAACTTTGATGATCTGTTTACCGGTTACGCATTTTAAAATGTTTTCAACAATATTATAAACACATATTCTTTATTGTTGAAATTACATAATTAGTACATTTATTATACAATTACATATTTTAATTATTAAATTGATAATTATAATAGAATATATAATCAATCATCAATCAATCAATCATTACAGCCTATACGGTTCACTGCTGGACATAGGCCTCCACAAGTTTACGCCAAAATAACGTGAACTCATGTGTTTTGTCCATAGTCACCACTCTGGGCAGGCGGGTTGGTGACCGCAGTACTGGCTTTGTCGCACCGAAGACGCTGCTGCCCGTCTTCGGCCTGTGTATTTCAAAGCCAGCAGTTGGATGGTTATCCCGCCATCGGTCGGCTTCTTAAGTTCCAAGGTGGTTGTGGAACATTGTTATCCCTTAGTCGCCTCTTACGACACCCATGGGAAGAGAGGGGGTGGCTAAATTCTTTAGTGCCGTAGCCACACAGCATATATAATATATAAATATATAATATAATTATGATATAGCAATAAAATATTCTATTACTTTATAAATAACAAAGCACAATTTCTATTGCATCTCTACTTAAGAACGATAAAGTAAAACGTATAAGTGTCAGCCGCAGAGTTGTCCCAGGTGCTTATTATTTTCCGTTCCTAGTTCAACAATGACCCATCAACAAATAAGTACATAGTTTTGGCGATAATCCCTCAGCACCGTTAGGGTGCGGTCACACGTACGAGCTCAGCATTCACTCAAAACACAATAAGCTTAGTCCATACGAAATATCATCCCATTTTTAATATTATATTGTGACGCAATATGGCAACAATAGCAACGACATCTGTTACTTCCTATACAATTTGTCTACTATCAACAAAAAAAGAAAAATGTGTTCAGTATAGATAAGTGTATAAACTTTTATTATATGACCGATTACGTTTCTATTTTTTGTTTTGAATACTTAATTATTTCATTTTTTTTAGTGTCAGCAAGGAAAATATTATAGAGTTTACCAAAAGTGGCAACGTGCAATATGAATTTATTTACAAATACAATTTACTCTGTAGTATTTACCATACATGGAAACGTCAAAAATGTCTAATGTAAAGAGAAATTTGTCACTATGATTATGTCAAACACAAAAATAATCCCGTCATCTATTTGAACATGACGCACCCCTGCAGTTCGCGACTTGCAAATTTGGGGAGGCAAACTCAAAAGTTATGAGTTTATGTTGAAGCCATAAAACTGGCGAGTAAAAGTGAAATTAAGAAAAAAATAATGTTTTATTCAACTTTTACGTGTTCATATTTTCATTCCATATTATAACTGTCCAATTACGAATAGTGCCATCGTATGCTAAATTCAACTTTTAGCCTAGTGCATTATCAAAATAAGTACTCTTCTAAATAGTCATCTTGATACAAAATGCTCAAATATATACTATATTGCTTAGAAATTAAATGTAGGTGTGTCTATATGAACAATTTTTCATTTTTGTCAAAATTTTCATAATTAGTTATTATCTAGTCAATATCGATCGCTAATCTCAAAGCCCATCATCTAGGGGCAGGAATGGAAGATTATAGACTGCTGTGTATAGGTGATCAGACGTCATTACCCGGGCGGTGTTTTGTAGAAGTGGAAAGGGAGGGACGTCGGTTGTCATGATTAATACCGCCCGCTTCATATAATACAGCTATCGTAGCTCATGGGTTTTTGAGTCGCCGTCTTCACCGTCGCGATAGCAACAGGTCGTTGGCGGTAGAGAGATCTCTTTATATGATTTCTTGTGTTATTGAATATATTCTCTCGTGTCAAAGGAAATTTTCAAATGACGAAATCATATTAGCGTTTTAAAAGGTTGCGCAAGGTGAGTTGGTATTTTTTTTTAATTTCAATATCATTTCTGAAATTCATATGAAATATTTAAATTAATCGCTGTATTATCAATTATTCTTTCTTCCGTGTTAAGGTTTCCCATGTGACATTACTAAACGTACCAACGTATTATTAAAATGAAATTAATGACTTGTATTGAGCCAATGAAATACACAATTCATTTAATAAAGTGGGATTAAATTTTCAATGAAAATTAAAATAAAATAAATTATAATTCTTTAAGTTGAACATAGATTATAAAACTTTAGTTTAAATTCTAAATTAATTACTTTTTATGAAAAGCAGTCTTAATAGTCCTTTGATTTTTTAAAATCGAATATATAAAATTCTTTTGCCGTGGTGTCTGTTGCCAAACTCCTCCGAAACAGCTGGACCGATTTTTATGAAATTTAGTGTGCATATTGGGTAGGTCCGAGAATCGGCCAACATCTATTTTTATACCCGTAAATGATAAAAAGATAACCATCCCGAAATATAATTTTTTATTTTTTGACAAATTTTTATATTTTTATTTTATTATGATTTAGTATTGAAAAATACATACAACTCTAAATTTTCACCCTTCTAACACCAACTCCTATTTTTTAATTGCGTTTAGCGGCAAGGCAATGTTTGCCGGGTCAGCTAATTTTAAATATAACTATCAAAGTTAATATTCACGAGGACCTATAAAAAATTATGTGGTGTCATGGGACACCAGGTAGGAACGAAGTTCCTTCGGAAAGTATAGAAGCAACAAAATTTAAAAAAAAATTTGGATTTTATATATATTTTCTAGTTTTTGATTTTTTTTTTTTAATTTTGTTGTTTGGTTTTAATTAAGTACATAAAAGTATTTAGGAAATTTATTATTTTAGAAAATAACAAATACTGTAAAAAAATAATCAAACAAAATAATAATAAATTGTTATTATAATTCAAACTATTAAGTGAAATAAAAAACATGTCTTTATTTATTTTTGTCGACAGTATAAAATTACATAAATAATATAAAAAAAAAGTTTACTAGTAATATTTTAGTTTTACAAACGTCATATTATACAGTCGTGTGACTAATATTACGTCACTTCCGTTATATATTTTTCTTACGGTTTTAGTATCACATTTTTTTTCAGTTCGGTCGCCCAGCCAAATGTCAAGCCTGCCGTAAGGAACTTCGTTCTAAAACTTCATCTTTTATAATTTTTAAGTAAAAGTCAATGAGAAATCATTCACAGAACATAAAAATACATTCATTCTAAAATTAATAAAAGCAAATAGTTAAAAATAATGTAAATGTATTACGAAACAACGAAGAAAATTGCACACTGTACAGAATTATTTAAAAGAATTTTATCATTCTGGAGTTATCGATTGTAAGTAAAGTAATAAATATTCCTCTTTATAATATTAGTAGAGTTTAAAATATATTAATTTATTAATTAATTAATTTATTTATTTTAATGTCGTTTTTTATATTGTTTAAAAAATGTGATTAGGTGTTTTAAGTGTTTATTTATAAAACTAATTTTTCATTGGAAACAGATGTGGTGAATATTTTAAGAAGAATAAATAGCGAAATCAAAAAAGGCCAGCTAAATAATTTTATTAATTTATCTTATCAGATAAAAGCACTAGAGTTCTCTTTACAACTCAATATTAACATTTCCAAAATTTCAACGAGAGTACGTAAAACTCGCCGCGACTACTTAACAGTAATTCAACAGTAGGCCAAATCAAATTCAGATATAACTTTTAAAATTATTAAATTCACAGTCTCATGAATATCGAAGATAAATTTATATAAATGTAATTACTGCTGTTATCTACGCTGGTTTGCTTATATTTATAAAAAAAATGTTACAGTGCTACTATTCTATTTATTTAACAATTAATACATAGTTAACTGATTGATTGATTCACCCTGTCATATCCCACTGCTGGGCATAGGCCTTTTTCTCAGTGTAGAGGAAGAGTCGGAGCTTGATCCAACACGCCACTCCGCTGCGGGTTAACGGATATATTCCCTACTGTGAGTAACGATCGCTATCAGGTGTGTACACTAACAAACGGGACCAACTGCTTAACGTGCTCTCCGAAGCATTGTGATGAGACATACAAATACCTATCCCAAACGGGAATCAAACCCGGAATCGCAACATCGTGTTTAAGCGCATACACGACACACGTACCACATCACCAGATCGATGTCTGATAATTAATTTATACGTCTATATTTTGTTTTGAATAGCCATTTGCTTAAAATAAATATTCTTAGGTAAACACAACTTCAAACATATAAAATCAATACAGTTGTTGATCAATGATATCAAATTTAGTATTCAAACCCCAGGGTCTCTCTTCAGTAAATAACTAAAAGTAATTCTATATCAATTAAATTTACAAAACTAATACACATAATGGACTTCGACGCTCTACCTGACGCTACGAATCTACTTAAATATATATATATATATATATATATATATATATAATAATAATTTACTTACTATATTTTTCTTTAACATGAATAGCATATTAAATTATATAATGATTAAAAGAAAAGTTATTTACGTAAAAATATATTGTAGTTATATGTTCGGTTATTTTCTTTTATCTATGAATAATTTAATTAGCATGTAATATACGTCCTCAGTGAAGCATGTAATTATCATATTTTGATGAAAAACTAACTTCTCAGTAATTACTGATCATATGATGTTCCGTATAAGTTATAAGGGTCCACCCTGGGTTCATTTTACACACACACGTACACTATGTGACATGTGTCAGCCTCGAAAATTAAGTCCCAATGCGCGTAGGGTGATGTTTGCTCACCCGAACATCAATAAAGTGCTTGTACGAGCGTGACCTAGACTACATTATAACGATAAGCCGTAAATGAACATTTCATACCTTTATGACCGCATCGACATTATACAATACTTTTATATATTTCATATCGCACACGTATACCTGATACGGTAGTAGCTGGGTATGTTTTATGTTGCTATTATCTTATTATTCTTTTGTGTGTAAAATATTGGCACTCAAAAATTCTATTTTTTTACATATATTAGGTATTCCATCCTTATTACCTGACAAGTGAATACTATAAAAGTGGTATGAAAAAGGATGTGTCATTTTAAGTGTTCAATTCTACTGCGGAAATTTATTACCCAAAAGCGGGTTAGGTCATAGACTGCATTAAAGTTTGCTTATTTTACTTTGTTGTTATCGTGTTAAAGGAAACGCTTGAACAGTTTTCGGTAATACAAGAAAGTGACTTAACATACCTCTTGGTTCAACAGCTGTTTAATAGCCAATACTATGGAATTTATACTTGTGTTATTATGAAGAAATACTACAAAATAACTGTTTTGCATTTATGACCTTGGATCTAATTGTTTTAATGCATAAAAATATTAATTACTTTAAGAAAATTAACAAAAAGTGGTTCGAACACGAGAAAGTATAATGAAACGGTATCTCATGTTTCCAAATTCGAAAAGTATATGTTTCTTGATAGACCATGGTGTTACATGTACGAGTGTCATAAAATCTAAAAACCTTTTCTGGCAAAATTGTAATTCTATAAATTTATGTTTTACCTATGTTTAGATTCTTTGATAACCTAATTAAATTTATCCGTTAAACTCTAAGGTGCATTTTTAAATATAAATAAAATTTTCAATTTTGAATTAAATATAGCCTAGGGGGCGAGTGCATCTTTAAGCTACTCTTTAAGTTGCTATGGAAACGAAAAGCTTCTTAATAGGGTGAATGGCATTCACAAATCGCAACCATTTTTTGATTTTTATTTAGACTCTGATATCGTCAACAATATTGTATCGTCTTGTTTTACTAAATATTTATTACGTGAAGTTAGAAAGAAAAATGATTTGAACCCTATAGTTATTCTTAAAATATAATAAAATGTATACATCTACAGATTTACAAACTTGTATAATAATTCCGACTGTGTTGAGCGTTATGGTCCAAGATTCCGTATCCCTAGACCTTTTTTATTTCCATATGGCTAAAAATAAGAAAGGTCTGGGAGACTTGGGATCTTACTCTATATGTGTAACTATATATGTGTAACTATATATATGTATATGTGTAACTCGAAATACTAACTGTCCAATATCTATTTATATATTTTTTTATTCTTTTGTATAAGAACACCAATTTTTTCTGTAAAAGCTGTCTTTATGCAGGGGTTACAATAAAATATAAAAAAAAACATGTTAACGTTATGTATACATATTTATCATCCATATCTAAACGGAATTACTTTTTGGTCTTCCTATCTTCGGTTTGCTGAGCTTAATTGCAGAATCAGTTAAGTTCAGCAAACCAAAAAAATGTGTTTCAGTTCTGACTCAATTTATGATATTGTTCGAAATTCTTTCTGAAATTCCAGTGACATTTTCAACTCAAAAAAATCTGGTGCTTCTTATTGAATATTTGTAAGAATGTGGCAACATTAATATTTTAATTATAATAGTTTTGGTGGTTGGTTATTTAATTTTAAGTATGGCAACTCTCTCTGTGTCCGCCGGTCAAGGCGATCATCCATTTTGTGTGTAGCACCGAAAAGTAAAAATAAAACAACGCAATTAATCCAAAGTTATAACCTTTTATTTCGCTCCATCCGCTGCTAATATACCTGAAAAGGTTATGGGCCCAGTCGCCCGGAGCGAAAAATAGGAGTATTGCGGTGCAGCTGTGGTAAAACGGCGGTGTGGTACTGCGGTCAAGCAGAAAACGGCGGTGTGGTACTGCGGTCAAGCAGAAAACGGCAGTGTGGTACTGTGGTCAAGCAGTCACGTTCGGTGCAAAAATGGACGGCGAGGGCGATATCTTTGGGGCGAACAATCGCTTCTTATTGGAAAATGCCGGTAACTGGCATACATGGAAATTCCAAGTAAAAGTCATATTAAAGGCGGTGAATGCCTATGACTTGGTAAACGGCTTGTTAAAATGCCCAGAAAATGACGACACAACGTTAGCCACGTGGAAGAGATTAGATGCGAAGGCTCAAGCAGTCATCGTAGGCAGACTAGGCAGCACAGCTATGCTGCATGTACAGAATTGTGAAACAGCCAAGGAGATATGGGACAAATTAAATACAGTTTATGAACAAAAATCTGATGTGTCACTCCACATATTGCAGCAGCGTTTCTTTGAAGAAAAATACAACGGTTCAGAAGATGTATCAACATTCATAGCCAAGATAGAAGCAATCGTGACGCAAGTAAGGCAAGCAAAAGGTGAGATTGCTGAAAACATGATTATTACAAAAATTATAAGTTCGCTAGGTGAAAACTTTCGACACTTTGTCTCTGCATGGGACTCTGTTCCAATAGAAAAGCGAACCCTGTCTGAGTTGACAGCCAGGCTCATTATAGAAGAGCAAAGAAACAAAATGTACCAAGAGAGTGGAAGCAGTAGTTCCACAGCATTCAAGACTGACACAAAGACAAGAAAGTGCTTTATCTGCGGTAAAGTGGGGCATTACAAAAAAGACTGTAAAGCTAAAAAGGGTGAAAACAGCTACAAATTTGAAAACATTCCATTTTGTAAACAGTGTAAAAAACGTGGACATACAAAAGAAAAATGTTGGTACAACAATGACAAAAAACAAGATAATACAAATAATAAACAAAACGCGTTTGTCATGTCAAAAAGTATGAACAATGAGTGGTTCTTAGATAGTGGTGCTTCCGAACATATGTGTTCTACAGTAGACAATTTTATAAACTATAAAAAGTTGTTAGTGCCTAAAGATGTTGTTATTGGGGATGGGACAATATTAAAAGCATTAGGTTATGGCGACATTGACCTAGAAGCATATGACGGTCAACAATGGATCAAAACATCAATAAGTAATATTTTGTATGTGCCGAGCATCAAGATAAACCTATTTTCCATGAGTGCTGCTCTGGATAAAGGCTACAAGCTAGAGTCAACTGCTACCGAGTGCCAGTTTATAAAAAACAACAGTGTCTATGCTATAGCGAAGAGACATGGTAAAATGTAAACAATGCTATTTAGACAACCCGATGCTTGTGCCATGGTTGGAAAAGTGATGTCAAATTTAAGAGAATGGCATGCGAAACTAGGTCATCAAGATATTAACCAAGTGAAAAGCATCTTAATGAAACAAAATATTAAGTTTGAAAATAGTAAAGAAGAAACCTGTTTGCCATGTTTGAAAGGAAAACAACATAAGTTTCCCTTCCCATCGAGTACCCATAGAGCAACAAAACCAGGAGAGGTTATCCATATAGATATTGGAGGTCCAATAGAAGAAACTTCACTAGGAGGGGCAAGGTTCTTTCTACTCATTAAGGATGATTATTCCAAATACAGAAAGGTGTATTTTCTGAAGAACAAAGGTCAGTCTATAGAATATTTAAAACAGTATTTGAAAGAAGTACAAGTTAACCCCGGTCACGCAGTGAAATATATAAGAAGTGATAATGCAAAAGAATTTATCAGTAAAGAAATGGAGAACTTGCTAAAGTCATATGGAATACAACACCAGCAAAGTGTAGCTTACACTCCACAACAGAATGGTTGTGTAGAGCGCGAGATGAGAACGGTGGTTGAGTCAGCACGAACTATGCTTCTAGAGAGTGGCCTTAACAAGAATCTGTGGGCTGAAGCGATCAATACTGCTGTCTATGTCATCAACAGAACTGGTCCAAGTCGAGTGAATGATGTAACTCCATATGAACTTTGGTGGAATAAAGATTTTGATGTCAACAACCTACAAGTCTTCGGTAGTCAAGTATCTGTACATATTCCTGATCAGAAACGATTAAAATTTGATAGCAAAGCAGAATTGGGATATTTCATTGGATATGGAGAAAATACAAAAGGATACAGAATATACTTTCCTGAAAGAAACTTAGTAGATACTAAGAGAGATGTAATATTTATAAAAAAGTCTGAAGAATACAAAGAAAGAGACAGAAGACAAGAAAAAGAAAATTACTTAAATTTTGACACTCAAGAAGAGACAGAACAAGTATCAGAACTAGAAGAAAGCCAGTATGAAGATATTGAGAATCCTGAAACAATAGAAAGTGATCATGAAGAGAACTCAATTCATTCCTTTCATGAGGAGTCGGCTATATTAGAGGAAGAGATAGAAGAAGAACAGGAAACTTCAGAAAAGACAGAAGAGGTAACCGAAAGACCTAGAAGAGCGAGGAAAAAGCCAAGCTGGTTTAAAGACTATGAACAAGGAGAGGAAAATATGTTCCTGAGTTACAGCTGTGATGAACCTATTTCTTACCAAGAAGCTATGAAGAGACCCGATAAAAGTAAATGGGAAGAAGCCATAAATAAAGAATTGCAAACACTGGAGGAAAATAATACATGGGAGGAGGTGGCAGAAGTTCCTGACGGAGAAAACATAGTGAGTAGCAAGTGGGTATTTAAAGTCAAGGAGACAGAAGGAAAAGCTTTGTATAAAGCTCGCTTAGTGGCCCGAGGATTCGAGCAGAAGAACTGTGATGACCAGACATACTCGCCTGTTGCTAAATTAACCACTTTCAAAGCCATGATGGCTGTAGCTACCCAGAAAAGACAACCAGTGTACCAGATGGATGTTACTGGAGCATTCCTTTATGGTGACATAAATGAGACAGTTTTTATGAGATTACCAGACAATAAAGTATGTAAATTAAAAAAGTCAATCTATGGTCTTAAAAAATCACCTAAATATTGGAACACAAAGTTTAATAGTTTTATGGCAAAAGAAAGTTTTCTAAGATCAAAGAATGACCCATGTTTATATATCAAACGTATTGGAAATGATTTCATTTATGTGTTATTATTTGTAGATGACTTGTTGTATTTTGGTTGTAATAAAAATCAAGTAAACGACTTTAAAAATTCAATATGTAAAAACTTTAAAATGAAAGATTTGGGTCTAGCCAGTAATTATTTGGGAATAAATATTAAACAGGATCTTGTAAATTATGTAACTGTAATTAATCAGAAAAAGTATTTATTAAAGTTGTTGGATTTATATCAAATGTCAAATTGTAAATCTGTATGTACTCCAATGGAACAGAATTTTAATTTTCAATTGTTACAGAGAGATAAAAGTGAAAGTATTGAAATAGAAAAAACCTGTAGAAGTTTAGTAGGCAGTCTTTTATATGCTACTTGTACTAGACCAGATTTATGTGTTGCAGTAGGATTTCTAAGTAGATATGTGCATTGTGCTAGTGTAGCTTTGTTTAAGTGTTTAAAGAGGATATTGAGATACATAAATGGTACTATTGATTTATCTTTAACATACAAATATGATAAGGAAAGTAAAAATGTATGTAAACTGCAAGGTTATAGTGATGCAGACTGGGCCGGTGATGTATCGGACCGGAAGTCAACATCAGGACAAATATTTTATATTTTTAATTCCCCAGTTTCTTGGTATAGCAAGAAACAATCTTGTGTATCACTGTCATCTTGTGAAGCTGAATATGTAGCTCTTAGTATGAGTATTATGGAAGGATCTTTTTTGAAAAAGTTACTCAAAGACTTTGGTTATGTTAATGTATATTTTGAAATATTTGAAGACAATCAAAGTGTAATTAATATAGCAAACAACAACGACAGTAATAAGAGATTAAAACATATAGACATAAAGTATCAGTACATAGTAGAAAAAGTATCAGCAGGTTTAGTTAAATTAAAATTTGTTTGTAGTAATAAAAATGTCGGCAACATTTGTTTACCAAACCATTAGGAAAAATACTTTTTGTTAAACTTAGGGATATGATATTGTCATAACTTTGTAAACTAACTTTGTAAGTAGATACATATATAGGAAAGTGTTCAGTTAGTTCTTATGACTGTAAAAGATGTTTGATATTCGTAAGTTGAGGGCTCTGACTCTGTGCATTTATTTTGAGGTTATGCTTGTGTTATTAAGTGGGTGCACTACAGTGTCTCAAAATTGTTAAGGGGTGTTAATAAGTGTACTTTAAATTAAAATATACTGTTGAGGGGGTGTATTGAATATTTGTAAGAATGTGGCAACATTAATATTTTAATTATAATAGTTTTGGTGGTTGGTTATTTAATTTTAAGTATGGCAACTCTCTCTGTGTCCGCCGGTCAAGGCGATCATCCATTTTGTGTGTAGCACCGAAAAGTAAAAAATAAAACAACGCAATTAATCCAAAGTTATAACCTTTTATTTCGCTCCATCCGCTGCTAATATACCTGAAAACTTCTCTATCAGACCACATTTTTGTTCATTTCAAAAAATTTGTATGGGAGGAGGAGAAAACATTTCCAAATGGCAAAGATTCTAATAACATAATCGTCAAAGTTAGCTTCTATTATAATTCTCATGCATATAGCTTGTCATTTACGACTGTTTTATGAGCCATTTCACATTTTGGACATGTCATGGCACCGTTATATTCTTTTATATAACGAAGAGGAATGTTGTGTTGCTATAAAGGCGAAAATCATATGTGCGAACTATTGATTTGAAAGTTTTACATCCTATTTTTTGTTTCATATACACTCATTGTGTTAAAAAAAAAACGATGGGAATAATTTATAGCAATTATTAATAATTAATTATATTATATTAAATATTATATTAAATATTAGCCTTTACTTTGTTGTCTAATGATGATTATTTCAAAAAACTATATTTTTGAATTGAATTTAAGAAAGCTTGTAACACCTAATTAATAGAAGTAATAATATAAAAAGTAGTTTCGCTTCAGCCTGTAATATCCCACTACTACTGGGCATAGGCCTCTTTCCCCATGTAGGAGAAGGATCAGAGCTTAATCCACCACGCTGCTCCAATGCGAGTTGGCGGATATATTCTCTACTATGAATAACGATTGCTATCAGGTGTACATGATAACAACCGGGACCGACGGCTTAACGTGCTCTCCGAGGCACGGTGGGGAGACCCACCAGGACTGCACAAACACCCAGACCACGGCAAACACCTGTATGGCCAATACAATATTTTGTCTTGTGCGGGAATCGAACCCGCAATCGCCAGCGCACCAGGCACAATCCATGGCTGTGACCGCTGCGACAACGCGGCGCACAGTGGGACAGAACCGTGCGTACCGTCTCAAAAATAGCTTTTCGTAATGTTCTATATTGAATATTTTGTTAATGCATATGTCTAACTGAATGTTCAATGCATATTATATAGCAGTTGAAATACACTATTTCTCATTTTTTGTATTAGAATAAGGCTTGCAAGTTGACGCTCAAAATTATGTCAATTATGTAGAACACAATTCCACCAGTTTACATGGTCATATTTGCATTACTTTACTAGAAAATTTGTAAGTGTGATATATGGTTAGAATGGTGATGAAGTACTCTATTTAAAAATAATTTAAGTGAACCATTATGTGAAACCTGGGGAGGTAAAGAATTTTTATTTCAGGACCTAATATTCTATCCTTATTAGAAACTTTGCATAGACTTTTGACAGTTAGCGGTGTCTGCCCATGTCGTAATTTTGATAGCATCGTATAGAGCAGCTAATCTAAAAGTCAGGGCAAAAAAAATTGAGTGCCCGAATCTGCCCCCCTTGAAATGAAACGAAAAATGGCTAATGGGGAGAAAATACAAAATATTCCAAAAATTATTTTAGTTCTGATTAATGAGATTTTTGGATATTTAGATCACTTTTGACCTTTTTTTCTTAAACAATATTATCTATTTACTCAATCTTTAGGTAAAGTGGGAGTTTTGGGTAATGTATTAGTATGTAGTATATTTTTTTTATCGTGCGGTCAGATGTGGTTAATGTTTTGTTATCACTGTGTGAATTACATGTTTCTCATATAGTTTATGTATTTCTCTATCGCGGTGAAGGAAAAGGGATCAAGTGGTATCTAGTTATAGTTGTTAGTGTACATTATCAGTACCTACCTACTACTAACCACCTTCATAGATAGTGGTTAGGAACTTGATAATGACACTAGATAGTAATATTTTTTCACACGAAATTTCAGTATAAAAGTTATTGATTTACGTTGTCATTTACCAGTACTTTAGTGTGCTTTAACATAATATAGTCTTCACCAACCTCGGTAAAAAAAAGTAGTTAAAAATAAAAACAAAATGAGTGAATTTCTTGTGCCTCAAAGAGTATTATGCGAATTTTTTATTGGCCATGGAACAAAATCAGAAGATATTCAAAAATGCTTAGAACAACACCACCATTTGTCGTCTGAAAAGTGAATTAATTGTGAAACGTATTCAAAAAACGCTTATAACAGCGTTTAACGATCGGTGGACCAAATCTAACCGAACTAAATAACGTTTCTTTAGTAATAATATATCGTGGTTAGACGGTGAATTTAAGGTACAATTCGAAGAAGCACCGATGGATATTACACCTACAACATCTGAAGAACGTGGACGTCCACCAAAGTCTTATGAAGATCTATCAGAGAAATCGAAAAAAAGAAAGAATATGGAACAACTGTACGTAACAAAATATATGTGGTATAATATGCCTTCTTCAGTACATAAAATCTTAATACATGGGGATAGTATAATAAGACATTTTGCTGTTCTGCCCATTGGTCATTTATCTGAGGATGCCCAAGAATCGCGTAATAAAGATTACAAAAAATTCAGATTGCATCATGCTAGAAAATGCTCTAGGTCCGCAACAGACGAAGACGTATTTCATGGTCTTCTATTTACGTCAGATCCTTATATATCAAATATCAGAAAACCATCAGTCACTATATCCAAGAAATCGTTAGAGGAAGCTAAGAACCTCTTAGCTATTTAAATCGAAATAATTTCGTACATTATTTGTAAAATATATTTTTGGAGTGGGTTATTATATATTTGTCATTTATTTAAATGTAAGATTCATATGTAATATAAAATAACATAAAATAGGTTTATTAATATCATAAAACTGTAAAATTATAATTCAATAAGTTAACCAAACCATGGTTTAATATTAAAATAATACATTTTTATTTTGTTTTATTATATTTTATATTATTTATTAAATATTTGACAATGATACATTCATTATTGGATTGTATGTACTCTGGAGACACTACATACCAAATTTCAGCGATTTACTTCAATCAACAAAAAAGTTACAGATTTTTGAGACGGTACGCACGGTTCTGTCCCACTGTGCGGCGTCAAAAAGTAGTTTATATAGCTTCAATTTAAGCGAATAGCATGGAGTACTTTCTATTTACATTTTTATAACTAAGTTTATGAATAGTGATTAAAAATTAAAAAATTAAAGAGTGTTGAGTGCTATGCTGTAACTACCGGGTCGAGGTCACCTCTCCCCATTAAGGTGTAGAAAAGTACTATCAAAAGTCAATTAGTTGCCACAATTTGATAACAATTTTCCCATCATACATTATTTTTTATTTTATTTTTTTGTTTTTTAAATAAATGCCTCTCACTCAATGCTCCTCACTAGGATTTACTCCTGTGTCGGGGGTCCGGAAACACACAGAATAAACAAACACAAACACGTCACATGCTGGGATTGAACCCGCGACCGCCCGAGCAACAACCACAAGTCAGTACTGTGACCCGACCTTAGAGTCTTGTTCCGACGCGTTGTCAAAAAAATTTCCATTACAATTTTTTGTACATCATTTCAAAATAATATATCTACATCATTCGTCATACCCTGTACGCTAGTTAGGCTCTAAATTTCATTTAAGTATACGCATAAATACATTTTAACCACAGTGTTGGCGTAAAACGCAAAAATAGGGTGAATCTGTTTTAGAATTTATGCGTAAAGAGAGGCAATAGCGCGGCTCATTGCTTTTTCACTCGGTTACTCAAATGTAGATGAATGAGGTCGGTGACGACGCCGCCAGAGACAATTGTCAGCCATCGCTCAGTGTCCCCGCTAATTGAAAATTCTCGCAAGCTTCATTTAAATCGCTATCGACAAGCGAAGACGCGATGCCACTCAAAATTAAAGCCCGCTATAATTTGATTGTCTTGTACCTCCGTCACAAATCGGAGTCCTAAAGGTCACTTAAAATTGCTTAACTTTACAAAATCAATGATCTAGCTTACGTAGGCAAAATAGAAATTTTAATTGGACAACGCGTAATAAAGAAATTCATCGTTATATTTCGCAATAGTACCAATTACGGATACCTTATACATAAATACCCTTAAAGTGGATTCGGGCAGGAAGAGGGTGAAAGCGGAAGAAATTTCCGATAACAAGGAGCAAAGAATGGGAAATTATAAAATATAACAAAATCAAGATCTCATAAATTATCCTCCTTTATTACATTGATCCATGTCCCTTACGCAGAAATATAATATATTATTATGTTATATTTATTTATAATACACTGTTTCTAAATAATCTTAAAAAAATAATAATTGAATGTTTATTGCTGTCATTGAAAAACAATTTCCGTTGTAAAATTTTTTGTTCATTTCAAAATAAATTTGACATTAGTAGAAGGCCGAGGATGTGAACGTAGGTACGACCCGTATTAAAATATTTTAAACAGGCTATGAATATGCAGAGACACGGCTCTGGGTGGCGGCGGTTAACGATTTGCACGTTTTTGGACCAGTCGCTAATTGCAAATGTACACTTATGGCGTATGTAATTGCTTTCACTGAAGGCAGATATGCAATGTTTATACTCAGATTTTGTTACCTTATCTTAATTGTTATATAACAATATAAAAAACTTTCTGTTAGTAAAGTCCCGCTTGTTACAAAATTTTGGTACAAAATAAAAAATTTAATTAGTAGAGAGCAATAGATACCAATTAAATAAGAAGAACTGAGAAGGAGCATTGCCTAGATCTAAGGTAACTAGATTAAAATCTAAGTGCGGTTCTCTGTACATTATATTAGCTGAGAAACTGTAGGTATCCTATTGACTCTTTTCAAGAGTGATTAAGGTTGGATTGAGGCGAGCAACGGACGTATCTATTCAATTAATGAAGTCTGAAGCCAGGTTAGCCAGTCCCTCGTTTTATATTGCAACGTAAATTGCCCTATTTGTACGTACGTAAAGTAAGTGTACTTCACAAACCTTGCTTGCTCGCGACTAAATTGCAACAAAATGAAATATAGCTTGCTCTCCTTGAAGCGGAGACTTATTTCTACGTAGGATCAATTCGACGAGAAACTGTTATTTATTAAAAAAAGTTAATAAACGTTAGTTTTGAAGCATGTATGTTTAACCGCTTGAGCTGAAAATTTTGTAAAAATGCTTGTGTTTTGTGGTCGTGACAAAAAAAAACAAAAAAAAACACAATCTTTTATTTAAACGAAATAAAATTTTTATTGATATAAGCTTATAGCGATATTTACCTATCAGATTATATATTACCAATGTAGATAAACAATTAAATTAAATAGCATGGTCTGAATGATTTTAACTTTCAAAAATTAAAAGTAAATACAAGTACTTAAATCTTGCAACAAGCTTTGATACCATATAAATTGTGTAATCACGATATATGTGGATAGTAAAAGTTTTAAAGAAAAAAATATTTTAATTTTTAGCGCATTTAAATAAACTTATCTTTAAAAAAAAATCTCTTAATTTTTATGTTAGCTGAAATAAAGCTTAGCTGAAATAAAGACAGTTACACTTCAAGTTTATCTAATTATTTGCAGCGAACACTCTTTTTTGACTGTTTTTAGTGTTCTGTACCTCAAAATGAAAAAACGGAACCCTTATAGGATCACTTTGTTGTACGTCTCTCTGTCAAGAACCTTTTTCTCAGGAACGCGTAAAGGTATCAACCTGAAATTTATACCAAATACTCAAAACTACTGTTTCTTAGAGCCATGAAAAAATCAAACTTCTAAGCCAACGCAACCAAAAGATACAGCCATTTATGCTACACATTTTCGACACTCGCAAGGGAAACAAAACCTAAAAGTTATACTTACTTCACGTGAACTCAGAATCTTAAAATTTAGTACGAAGCAACGTTTTATAACACAGATAAAGAAAAAAATTGCGAAAAGCATAATTTTTTTAATTACATCATAAAATAAAAATATTTTTAGTAATTTTGTTGGTACGGAACCCACAGTACGTGAGTCCGATTCGCGCTTGGCAGATTTTTTTTGTAAGATCTTCGTAAAATACGCGCTCTGTTTAATGATGTTTAATTTTTGTTTTCTAATTATATCAATACTAGCTGTGCCCGCGGCTTCGCCCGCGTTGAAATTAGTGTGTCACAAAGTTTTGCCGGCAAACTTCCAGTGAAACTCTCATCAAAATCGGCTTAGCCGTTCCATAAACCTTCCTCTTGCCAATGATGGAGCCCTCTACAATGGTGAAACCGCATGAAAATCCGTTCAGTAAATTTTGAGCGAATCGATCGCATACACTTTTGGGGACTTTGTTTATAATACACTAACTGTTGCCCGCGATTACGTCCTCGTGGTATGAAGATGTGTATTAGTATTAAGATGTTTAACGCAAATTATTTTTTTATTTCAGTCACTTGAAATGTTTATCAAACTGAGTAACTTTTTAAAAGGCACAATTTAGTATAATTTAATAGTTATTTTTATAAAAAATAGGTAAAAAAACTTTTTAAGTTAAACGGTTTTATGTTAAACATACATTGCAATGTTTAAGATAAATGTACTAAAAACCAAAAAATAATAAAATAGATACAGTCGTGGGAATTATAAACATATGCATAGACTAGACTAAAATAAAACCGTGGGGCACGTCAATTGTCTACAAATTATCGACTTAATGTGCGATAGAAGAATCGTTTAATTCGTCGTTAAAATAGGCAGTTGGCCCGCAGACGGTGAGGAAATTACTTACTATTTTCTTGCTCATGGAACATGAAACCCTAAAACTCGCTTATAATCGAGCTTGCTAGCTTGTTTCCACATTCTAGCCCTACTTATCGCACGTCCATCTTTGTCGGTTGAACAACTGCCTAATTATAGTGTAACATTACAAAACAAACATTTTAATCAACGATTGTAGACAATTGACGTGCCCCACGGTTTTATTTTAGTCTAGTCTATGCATATGTTTATAATTCCCACGACTGTATCTATTTTATTATTTTTTGGTTTTTAGTACATTTATCTTAAACATTGCAATGTATGTTTAACATAAAACCGTTTAACTTAAAAAGTTTTTTTACCTATTTTTATTTTCTAGTTTTTAGTTTTTATTTCGCATTCTGTTTAATTCATTTAGTGCTTCATTATTGCAAGGCCCATCTTAAATATTGAGGTTGTATAGTGCACTGTATTCTTCTTGTCAAGCCCTTTTATTTGATACCCATATTGGTGGGATTGATAAAAAATTGTTATCAGACATTTGGTAGCGGCGGCCAGCTTAGATTTCAATTTTGCATAGTAAATTGTATTCTACTTGTTGAGACCTTTCATTTGATACCCATATTGATGGGATCGATAAAACCTACGTTATCCGCCATTTTGTAGCGGCCGCCATCTTGTATTTCAATTTTTTATAGTATATTGTATTCTGCTTGCTGAGCCCTTTCATTTGATACCCATATTGATGGGATTGATAAAACCTACGTTATCCGCCATTTTGTAGCGGCCGCCATCTTGGATTTCAATTTTTTATAGTATATTGTATTTTGCTTGTTGAGCCCTTTCATTTGATACCCATATTGATGGGATTAATAAAACATAAATTATCCGCCATTTTGTAGCGGCGGCCATCTTGAATTTATAATGATAATGAATAAACATAATTGTATTGTCACCAAAATCCAAAGTATATACAAAATTTCAGATTAATCGGTTGACAGGAAGAGGGTGAAATTTGAATTACTAAATTTGACCCAAGAATAAATAATAAATAAAAAATAAAACAAACGGGGTGAGCTAAATAAAACCGTTTAAAAACCTCTCTATACACTACATTTTTGGTTTTATTTTCAAGCTGTATATGTTTCATACAAACTATCAACCCCAATTATCCCCCTAAGCGATGGAATATCGTAAAATCCGTTCTTAGCGGACGTCTGCTAACTATAATCTACATCCCTGCCAAACTTAATAATAATAATAATACTAATAAACATTTATTCATACTCACACACATACATCGATATACAGTAAAGACAAAAAAATAGAAATCACAATATAACAATTCTATTACAATATAACTATATAGATATTATGACAAATAGCTAAATTGGAAACAATGAACACAATATACAACCGAAATAAAAGACAATGAAATTAAAAAAGCAAAAAAAATAAATAATGAAAAATAAGCAAAATGTAACTAATGTGTAACTTTATCTTTATCCAACCTGGATGGATAGACCATCCAGCGGTTTTTGAGTTCTCGTGATGAGTGAGTCAGTGACCTTTCTCTTTTATATATATAGATTACGATGCATTATTTGGACACCTCCTCACCATCTATAGAGCATATATTTTAAATTTCAAGTCTCTTACTTCAAAAACATAGGACTTTTATATAAACTTCCAAGCCCCGTTTTACCCTTTTAAGGGTCGAGTCTCGTAAAATTAGTTCTTATCAGATGTCTACGACTTATAAGAAACCTACCTGACAAATTTTAAGTTTATAACTGTTATAGTTTCGGAGATTTCGTGATGAGTGAGTCAACCTACCATACCCCGTTTTAACCCCAAAAAGGAGTTGATTTCTAAAGATAGATTATTTGGATACCTTTTTACTATCTATACATACATTTTAAATTTCAAGTCTCTTACTTCAAAAACATGGGACTTTCATACAAACTTCCAACCCCCGTTTTACCCCCTTAGGGGTCGAGTTTCGTCAAATCCATTCTTAGCAATAGATTACGCCCTATAAGGAGCCTACCTGCTAAATTTCAAGTTTGTAAGCATTATAGTTTCGGAGATTTCGTGATTAGTGAGTCAACGTAACATCCCCCGTTTTAACCCCAAAAGGGAGTTGATTTCTAAAGATACATTATTTGAACACCTTGTTACCATCTATAGAGCATACATTTTAAATTTCAAGTCTCTTACGTCAAAAACATGGGACTCTCATACAAACTTCCAACCCCCATTTTACCCCCTTAGGGGTTGAGTTTCGTAAAATCCGTTCTTAGCGGATGTTTACTTCCTATAAGGAGCCTACCTGCCAAATTTCAAGTTTGTAGGTGTTATAGTTTCGGAGATTTCGTGATGAGTGAGTGACCTTTCGCTTTTATATATATTATAGATTACGACTATTATGCTTTTATTTGTAGCCATTATACTTTGTGCATTATCAAGTATTAGTCAGTTCAAATACGTGGACATTAGTACCTTTATAATGTATACTATGTATAAAAACGGGAACAAAGGAGTCTTTATAATACCTGAGTTCCAATATTGCGAGGCTGTGTAGAATTATTGGATTAAAGCGAACTGCCAAAGGATATACCGGCAGCATTTGTTAATAAAATTGTATTACGACTATTAAAAGTCACTAGTTTCAAACTTTTATCAAACTCTTATTTTAAAATTACCCATTGTCCATGGCTTTGCTCGTGTAGTAATTAATTGTTTTGGCGTAGAATTTCCTATAGGAAAATATTTGAGACAAACGAACTTATAAGTTCGTTTGTCTCGAATAGTTCATAGCAGTTATTTAAAGGCTATTGTTAAGGTTAATTTATTTTATGAATTTTATATAATCTAAATACTGGCATGCGAGACGATTGACACTGTTTTATCACCTCACCTTCGAATACGGTATTTTATTTACGCAATACATTCGACTCTTGTTTTATATGAAAATAGTTTTGCAAATTGATTTATATACAGGATGGGGATGACAATACGACAATAACTTTGACATCGTATATGTAATGATATTCCAAGCCCACATACAAAAAATCAATAAAATACATCCAGTAGTTTAGTCAAAAAATATGATTTTTCATTTTTTAAAATTACTACGTGTTGTATAACATTAATAAACGGTCACCCGCAGGTTAACGAAATAACGACCCTTTGAGCGCGATCGGTACAAACATAATATTACGCGTACGCGTAATTTAAAAACGTGCAAAATTGTTATCTATTTTGGTAGGTGAGTGTTGTGTTAAGACATATTAAATACATTTGTTAAATAGTTTTAATATTCAGTATGATTCTAATAAATTTATTTTTATAATTTTTGTTTTTTAAAAATTTATTGTTTCTTTTAATGCTTAAATTTTAAATTCTGAAAATCTAAATTCTGAATCTAACATAGTTTTTGCAAGTAGGTTATATCACGGGGAGCACACATGGCATATCAACAATATTTAATAAATTTAAGTATTTCATTGACTATATTTATTTCAAGATCAAAATATTCGCGAAACTTTTGCTCGAGCAATTCAACAAATGCGATAAAGACAACAAATAACAATAACAACAATTATTAATAATAAAATACCACGTTATTACATTAAAATATTAAATCTTGCAACAGCTGAAAAAAACAATCAACGTGGCACGTGTGTTGCAATGACCCTGAGAACGTCTAACGGTGTAAAGAACAACTGGCTGTGCCAGGGCTGCTAGAAAAATTTGTCACACTCATACAAAATTTTCTGTGGTCATATTTTTTAGCAAAAGAATTTGTTGGCTTAAAATTCGTATCATTTTCGTTTCTTCTTATTAATTGCTAGGCTAATAATGTGCCCTTAAGGGTATCATTGAATAACCTGTTTCTAAGTTTTGTTCTGATTAAATTAACTTCGCTGAATTCTCGTTCACATTACAGATTGCACTGTAATGGGGAAAACATAAAAAATTTAAAGCAAATTGAGCCAGTGTTTTATAATTTTCAAATTGTTTTTTATTTCAAAATGTATTTTTTTTTCAAGTCGCAATTATTACCACAAGATAAATTATAAGTTTCATTAGAAAGCAAACAAATACAGCCTTTATATGATTTTTTAAAGAGTCCTCATTCATATAAAAGTGGTAGGTTCATTCAAGTAAGGGAAATTAACGAAATTCAAGCTTGCCGGTGAATGATGTTTCTTTAATTATGAAATGCTTCCAGGTAATAGGAACATAAAAATCGTACATTTTGCGTATGATTTTAGTCTAGCGATCGTACATGAGTAAAAATTAAAAAAAAAAATCGTATCGATTAAAATCGTACATCTGTCAGCCCTGGTGCGTAGGCTAGCGTAAACAAAACATGTTATAACCTGTTTTTTGTTTTTCCCTGAGTTGCCGCGTACGCGACAAGCGGCCAGTGGTCTCTGTGCCGTTTATTTAGATACTCATGTTTCTTGATGTCATACGCGTTGATTTGTCAATTTTCTATATATGCGCACGAGTTTTGTTCGTTTTAATTAATTATTGGATTATCTCGAAAGACTTGGAGTGATTGTGCGATATTTTAACGCTTTATTTTTATAGTGACAAGAACATTAACGTAGAATAAATGCCTAGTTTAATAGTTATTAGGTGAATTGTGCGAAATTAGGCGCTAGTGTTAATAGTAAGAATAGTTTTTATTTTATTTACAATGCCACGTTATAATTACACAGCTTCGGAGTACATGATTTTTGTTTACGGAGAATGCCACGACAAGGCTAATTTAGCAATACAGAAGTACCGGGAGAGATATGGGAACACCCGTATTTGTCCAACCGATGGCCGCACTATTTCAAATGCTTTTCAGAGGATACGGGAAGATCAATGCTTAATCCCGCATTTTCTGTGAAGTTTTGTAACAAACGACTTGTACTCAACAGACGTAAATACAGTTGATGAGTTAAAAAATAGAATTATTAGACCTTTTAATAAATTAAAAAATATGGCCACTAATGGCGACATCATGTCAAAATTAATGAATTAAATTATAAGAAGATAATTATTTTAGATAGAATTTAAAAATTTAGTAACCTACTATGACCGACCAAACAAACCAACGTACCTAGTTCGTAGTAGTTCGTTGTGTCACCGCGCGTCATAAGAGGTCAGTGAACCTATAGTCACATATGTTGTAGTATAATTGTATTATATTTTTCTTATTTAGTTTGTTTGAAAATATAATTTTTTTGATTTTGACGTTAGAACTTTTTTGATGGTTTTGAAATACTCCTATAAACTAGTATTACCTGTGTTATCAATTTTTGTCGTATTGTCATCCCCACTCTGTATATATATATATCTTAAAATTGCTTTCAAAAAACTTACTCATATAAATTAAGTAGCTTTTACTTAGTGTAACAATCTTAACAAAAATAGCAAAATTAAGTATTATATTTACTAAGCATATCTCAATTTTTTTAGTTCTTACGGAGCATCTGCAACGAATGTGCAGGTCACGGTAGCATTTCGAAAACATTAAATATTCTGGTATAAATTTTAAGCCCGGAAAGCAATCTCCGCAAATGGGTACCGCTTAGCAGGCCATTTTGCCATTTCGATGCATTTCCGCGTGGAAATTACTATCATTTGTTGAAAAAGGGACGAGAACCGCTAAATCGGTCATAGAGACGTAAATTTAACAAGAACGCTATTATTTCATCTGTTTAATTGTAGCGAGTGAAAAATGAAAAGGAGTACTTTAACAGATTGTTTTTTTTTTTCTTAATAAGAAGTGAAACAAAAAAATATTTGTAGCGTGAAACCGCTTAAAAAGATGCTAAATATTTTACTATTGTATCTCAACAATATATGACTCAGCTTCAAATTTTGCCGGACAGCAAATCTTCGCGAAACCGTCTATAAATGTGACCATAAAAATAAATCCCTGCAATCAAATCGCAAACAACAAAAAAAGTAAGGTTGTTTGATGTTATCTCAGGGAGCATACACGACAATTGCTTTGGAACTATTTCGTAGAAGAATAAAAAAATATTCTATGAATGAAGTAATGTATACAAATATGATCATATGTCGTTTAGCGGGTCGATTCAATAGTGTATACTCAATTAACTTTTGACAGTATATCAGAAATGAAACCACGATACCTCCGAAATTTACTGTTATCATAAAAAATTAAGAACGTTATAAAAACAACGAGTAATAATAATATTTTATTGTTGACAATAAACTTTATATCCGCTGTCCCACCCTAATGGCTATGGAGCGAACTGCTACGTATAAAAGTGATAAAAATGCAAGAAGCCGGAAATGAATACGCCAGGCGCAATTGTACATTCAATTCAATTCAATTGTTCAGCCTATTACAAACTACCGCTGGTCATAGGCCTCTTTCTCTGTGTAGAAGAAGGATCGGAGCTTAATCCACCACGCTGCTCTTCTGCTGGTTGGATAGAGTGATTAAAAAGGAAGGTTTATATGTATAATAACACCCATTAAACAGTGGAGAAATACTGTTATTTTTGAGGTTTCTAATATGATGTCGTAAATAATGAATTTTTTTCCGATTACATTTCAAACGCAGGCTGAACCCTACGAGATTTATCAAAATAATGTAATAAGTATTGTACACATTGAAAAGGTCTACAGAAAACTCCGCTTATTGTATATGTCTATCTCTTATGGATATCCCACAATAAAAAAAAATTGTCATTTACTTTTTACGACAAATAATGGCTAATTTTCGAAGCGATTTTAACCAATACAGCATTAATCCTTATCTAATTAAATACCTGAAATACATTGTTGATTTAATATAGGTCTATATGGCCCTTTACAGCATATGATTTAAATGAATATTTTCGAAGATATTACAGATTTAAAAATTGCGGGACGTAGCGTTTGCGGCGGTTCTGGCCGGCCGGGGCGGCAGGAGCGTGCTTATAAATAGCGCGTCGGAGGCCGCGGTTCTCTCTGTAGCACTTTGAATTTAGCAGCGATCGCACGCGTTTATTATCGGAGCTCTCTAGCGAGGAAAATAACAATCACTACATAGTATAAAACAAAGTCGCTTTCTCTGTCCCTATGTATGCTTAAATCTTTAAAACTCCGCAACAGATTTTGATGCGTTTTTTTAATATATAGAGTGATTGAAGAGGAAGGTTTATATGTATAATACATGCGTAAAATAATAGAGGAACATTAATAGTTTTTCTAACCGTGCGAAGCCGGGGCGAGTCGCCAGTATAAAATATATATGGAATATAAATGGTTGAATATATATAATTGTGTTTGCTCGCAAACGAAAAAAAAAAACGACTTCAATTACATCGACAAGTAATACAACGTAGATCGATGAAAAAATAGTCAAGCAACTACGCGTTATCAAAGATTACTCAAAAAGTAGTTATCAGATCTCGATAAAATTTATATGTGACCACAATATAAACATCAGCTTTCGATTAAATTAAAAATTATCAAAATCGGTACACCCAGTAAAAAGCTATTGCGGGTTTTCGAGAGTTTCCCTCGATTTCTCTGAGATCTCATCATCAAATCCTGGTTTCCTTATCATGGGTACCAAATTAGAGATACTCCCTTTTCAACAAAAAAAGAATTATCAAAATCGGTAGATCCAGTAGAAAGTTATGCGGTATAATACAACGTAGGTCGACGAAAAAAGCATCAAGTAAAAACGCATTATTAGATATAACTCGAAAAGCAGTTGTTAGATCTCAAATAAATTTAAATGGGACCAATTAACACACACCACCTTTCGATTAAAATAAAATTTGTCGAAATCGGTCTACCCGGTCAAAAGTTCTGATGTAACATACATAAAAAAAATACAGTCGAATTGAGAACCTCCTCCTTGTTTGGAAGTCGGTTAAAAATTTAACTATTAATCAATAAAACTCTTTATGTTGATGCTCTGTTTCTTATCCGGCTTTAAAAAAAGCAGTAGTCTTCACCATAGTTGTTGTGATCGTGTGTGAATTTTTTTCTCAGTGCTTTTACACATTACTTTCCATTACTTTCAAATAACATAGTGTATATCCTCTGTAAGGCCTATCTACTACCCCCGTCGGGCTGCTCCATATTTTGAGCAAGAAATTTCCTGCTGTGCCCTAACTCAGTTTCCCGATACTTTTCATCTATTTTTCTGTCCCCCAAAATGAGTGAATCAAACATATCAAACTAACAACCATATTCTTAATAGAAAGTGGTGGTAGTTTAAGATTTTAATAATCTATACAAATAAATAAAATTGAACTGTCTGTTTGTAACATTAAAAAAACCGTTTCTTATTAAATGCATATGGATGTATACACGGTACATATACCCAAATAACATTTTTGTCTGTCTGTTAGTTAGTTAAATTCAAACCCGGATGAAGTCGCGGGCACATCTAGTTAAAATATAAATATATTTATAAAAAGATAAAAATAAAACCCTACCAACCAAGTCTACAAGAACAAAATGCAGCGGAGTCATGGTACAATGAGTTTTGTTTGTGATTAGCGAAGAGTTATTTTTGACAGAAGACCATTGCTCAGTGACGCCAGGAGAGGTGTTTGCTAGATTTATTACCTTCTATTTCGATTTGTTTACTTAGTTGTTCAGATCCAATTACTTGGCACTGTTTCTGTACTTAATTAAAGGGACGCTTGATTACTCGCCCGCTGTGGGGCTTTGTATAATTGCTATTGTTTAGCAAATGAAGACAAATGAAACTTTAATTTAATGACATTGTCTCATTCAGACGCACGGAAGAAGTCTCGTGTTCGCGCCCGAACAGCCTTGCCTTAAGTTTAAATTACATATTACAGGAGCTCAGACGATCGCGTATGATTGGAAAAGTGTATTGAGCTATTGCTAATGTAATTTTCTTACATTCTGTAACTTATATTAATGAATAAAGTTGTGTCGTACATAAATAATTTTGACTTAAATATGTTTTTAAATTAGGTTCGTTTATTTTTAAATAAACAGTCAAAGTTCGTAACATTGTACATCTACGGTGCAGTTACATTTTTAAGTATTTGAAATAAAATACTATTATATTCTTTACTTTATAGTCTTAATAAAATTGCGTTATAATATTAAATCAGTAAGATTACTTACTACAATTATAAACTCTTGATTTGTTGAAGAATATTGTCGCACTAATAATATACTAAATTAGCGACTGACGAAATATTTTTCTTTTTATATATTTCATGATATTTTTATTTTTTATTTTTATCCCCTAAAGGCATAGATAAGAAAAAGTCAACTTTTATTCAAAAATCTATGGTTCTTGTGGGATAGCAGAACATTGAAATTAACATTAAAATTTCCGTGCGATCGAAGTTGAGGGGGTCAGCTTGTAATTTAAATATAAGTTTAAGCCCCTAGCTTATCCTTATTTCAATGCAATACTTTTTCACTTAATACCTGCGAAACTATGACCAACCTAAAAGCTTTATAGTGTCCAATTTGTGTCGCGTTGCACTTTAAAAAAGTATACTATTAACGTCAGTAGTTTTAGTAGTTCTATTAAAAAATGAGCGGTATAGAAATCTTTTAAATAACAATTTAGTATTAAAATGTATTTTTTATATGTATTAATAATATATTTTAATCGAAATTTTAATAGAGTGAATTTTATCGTAATACTTTTAAGTTCTGTATTGTTTTTCGCAGAAAATTTTCCTTCATACACGCAGGTCGTAATATAAAGGCACTGTTTTCGATTATCCCAGATAATTGCTCTGCTGATGGTTATTTAAGTCCCTCAGTATTTACTTTCTTATTAATATACAGAGGAATAGTGAAACAAATTATGGAAAGTTGTATTTTTCTCTCTGTATTAAAAATAAAATTATATTGACCGTTACTAATAGTAAGGAATATGTTCGCCAGTCTATAGTGGAGGAGAATTAAGTTTCAGACCAGACTTATGCGCAACAGTGGGTCTCCACATGCCGAATTTATTAATCAATTAATCTACACAAATAAATAAAATTGGAGTGTCTGCTTGTAATATTAAAATAACCGCTTTTTACTAAATGCATGTGGATGATTATTTTATCGTACATAAAATAAATTTGAAAAATTATATCATAAAATGATTAAATGTGTGTAGGTATATCAATTACTAAAATTTCAGATATTTAAACTAAGTTAAAACATTGTTCGGAAGCACTTCAATTATCTAATATTGTTTGTTATTTGCGTGGCCGTTGCCTCCTCAAGGCTCACACTCGTACAGGGCGGTAATTCGATTCGGCATCGACCAGAGAGCAGCATACTTTTAATTGACCATAACTGCGTTGCCTGCAAGCGTTATTGAGTTACCGTAGCGCTTCCTATTGCAGAGTTTCAAAAGCGTGAATCCGTACATAGACGTTTTTAATAAATGTTTTATACTTTTTTTTACAGATGAATATCAACTTCCATTCCACCATTCTACGGAATAGGAATCAAATAAAAGATAATTTATAATACTTTAACTTTTTCGTAGCGTTTTCCTGTAACTTGCCTATTTATTTCTGTATATTTTCTATATATTTTCTATATATTTTTCTTATACAGTTTTGACAGATTATTAGTTTCCAATATGAGCGGACTATTTTGTTGATCTAAAGAGGAACCCGATGAAATGTAACATGACGGAAAATTTCTATGAAAACTGTATTACAGATTTGAACAAAAAAAAATGTTATCGAATATCTTCAGGCAGTAGTTACGTTTGACATGCACTTATTTGGGGGAATTGGAAGTTCCACGAAAAAAGAAAATAACAACACAATATTTATCTCTTCGTGCATGATTTTGAAAATACCAACAAAAAAAGTGTCTGTGCACGACTGAAGTTTATTCCTTCAGATCGACTATCTAAATAGGCACAAAAAAGGCTTACTAGTCTAAGAAAAAGAATAATATCATATCATATGGTAAATAATTGAATCAAATAACGCCGTCATCCATCAACCCTATTGGGTTTCGATAGATGGCGTTATTAGAAAACGTCGCCATCTATCTGTAAGATGGTCTAATAAGAAACGTAACGAGGTGTTTCGTTCAGTAGATTTTACTCCTCCTATTTTATTCATACCGGGGGCATTATATGAAAATCGATTCTTAAAGAGTAAACTCCAAAAAAATTGGAATACAGCTGAAGATTTTTAGGTCTAGAGGCTAAAACATAAACTTTTTAGCAACATTACTTATGTTTTCAAAGTGTTTGTAAATAAATATAATTGTGTATTTCTAATAATACTAAAATTATTTAAATTCTCAAATATTCTTATACTTTCATAACTTCAAAGCAACCTTGCAACATCTGAAAAACAAGTTACATAAACGAGATTCCAGAAAGTCGAACAGTTTGGTAGATTAGTGTTTAGCTTGCGTTACGGTACTGTCTTTACTGTGTCCTCTTTGCATGTTTTCGACTCGTTGGGATAAACCTGTTAGGCTAACTAGAACTCACACGGACGTTGTTTATGGCAGCTACCTTGGCGTAATAACTCGCTTAGTGAGAGTGAAAGAGATAGACACAATCGCTTACGGATGTTACATACAAAACTTATCAACTACTTGGGGACGTTAGTTGAACATTTTTATTTTATACATGACTTTTGAAAATTATTTCTTTGATGAAATTTTTCCTTATCTTATTTTTTTCCACTTGAGTAAAGTCATAGCCTAACACTTATCTAATAAAGCCTATTATGAAAAATACTTATTGGACTTTATGACAGATATTTCTAAAAACTGACTAGCTGACCCGACAGACGCTGTCCTGTCTTAACTGTCAAACGTAAGTGCTAAATTTTCTTATAGTTTTCCAATTTTATGCGCAATTTTTATTAAATATTCGTAAAAACTTTCTACAATTAGAAGACCTTTTAAAAAAAGGAGAAGGAAATCAACAAAGTCGTTCTCAAGTTATGGCGGAATCAAGGGAAATAGAGATTCATTTTTGTATATATGTTACGCTCAAAGATCGAAAACGCTCATTGAGCGGAAAAATAGCTCACAACGCGATGTGGTCACAGTAAAACATCCACATGTGTAAATTCATTACGTGCATAAAGTCTATCGAGTGTACCTTCCTTGTTTTCTAACAAGATGATGACCTGATGGATTAATGCTCATAACAACACACATAACATTCCTGGGTGCTGCACGTCCTCTATCAACTTCAGGAACTCTAAATAAAACGTTAGTACCAATTTCAACACAGGGAAATTTCAAATTAGACAATGAAACCATTTTGTTTGCCTGTTCCTGTAGACCTAATTTAGCACATTCTCTTTCAACGTTTATGTTATTCTTTCTGAAACAGAGCTTACAAGTTACATTTGCTCTTTACTTTTTCTGTAGTCATAATAAAACTGCGATCAGTGCTTGTTTCCACAAACTCACGTAATTTATCGTAAAACAATTCTTTTTTATTCGTCACAATTAGCGCTGACATTAAAATTCACTCTCATAAAAAGAAAAGAAATGAATAAAACTGAGGTTTCAATGCGTCTTTGCACCCGAGCCGACACCGACAAGTTACAACAACCTGTCCGTCGTGATATGGTTAACACAATGAATGCTCAGAACGCGTCATGGCTTTTCTTCATTGCCACAACGCGTTGAGATCGAATAGCATGTAAGCCACGACACGAATTTCGCTATTTGGTCTTTCTTTGATTGCCACAACGCGTCGTGCGCGTTTTCATTAGAGGCATAACACGAATTTCGCTATGTGGATGTTTTACTGTGACCACATCGCGTTGTGAGCTATTTTTCCGCTCAATGAGCGTTTTCGATCTTTGAGCGTAACATATATAAGATATAGATTACCGTTGCCAATTTTACACTAACACACTATCATACCTATAGTTTCACTATCATAGCCATGGCAATACAGACAACTAGACAGCACATAGAAAAGGACATTGGCTTATTTATTATACGGTATTAATATGGGTATGATTGAGACAAATTTGTAAGACAATAGCCACAAAGACGAAATTGTAAGTGACCCTTTCTATATTATAAAATAGAAAGAAAGAGTTAGGGTTTAAATTCTATCCTTACGTTCATATGTCAAAAATAATTTTAAGTAGGTACGGGTGAATCACTGAGTCAAATTTTGTAAATATGCGTTATCTGACAACCCTAAATAAAGGTACCTTTACACGGGTAACTTGTAATAAACGTAAGGATCAGCGAGGCTTTTCCGATAAGCCATGAATAGTCATTTTTATAGAGAAAAATATGTCTGAGCATGAAGTTTTAATATTTTTTTATAAAATTATTTAAAAATAATAACATTTTTTATACATATTTAAAATTATAATGGTTTGTTATATGTACAGACAAATTTTGTAAATGTATATAAATATATATACGTTCAAATTATTAAATGTAAACAAAATCATTAAAAAAGTAATAAAAACGTCTATTAAATTTAATAGTGTAACATTATTTCATAATAATAGAATAAAAAAATTTGAGTTTTATTTAAATTAATGTAAATTTGTTGTCGCAACAATTGCAATTATAACTTTACTAGCTGTGCCCGCGGCTTCGCCCGCGTTGAAATCAGTGTGACACAAAGTTTTTCCGGCAAACTTCCAGTGAAACTCTCATCATAATCGGCTTAGCCGTTCCATAAGCCTTCCTCTTGAAGCCCTCTCTCCATTGATGAAACCGCATGAAAATCCGTTCCGTCGATTTTGAGGGAATCGATCACATACACTTTTGGGGACTTTGTTTTATAGTACACTAACTGTTGCCCGCGACTACGTGCGCATGAAGCGCGCGTCGCGTTTAACAAAATGGTTCGTTGAATTCGTCAGAATTGTGGTATGAAATAATGTAGTAATAATGTAGTATTGTAGTGTAAATATGTTTAACTATACTGCATGCAATTCAGTTTTTAATAAGGTTCTACGTAACTATATGTCACAGAATAGCGTAACGCACGCTCCTCGGTGACTCCGTGAAGACAGAGTAAATAAAAAGTATTCTAGTAACGTAAAGGTGTAAAAAATATATTTTTTTGTACTACTTATAAGTGATCAATATAAATGTTTCTTGAACACATAGGGTTGCAACGCGGTTATTTTGCTTTAAACCGACCCTGCTGAATAAGTTTCATACAAACTATCAACCCCAATTAAACCCCCTTAGCGGTGGAATATCGCAGAATCCGTTCTTAGCGGACGTCTATTAATTATAATCTACCTCCCTGCCAAATTTCATCTTTGTCCATCCTGGATGAATGGACCATCCAGCAGTTTTTGAGTTCTCGTGATGAGTGAGTCAGTGATCTTTCTCTTTTATATATATAGATTACAATGCATTATTTGAACACCTTCTCACCATGTATAGAGCATACATTTTAAATTTCAAGTCTCTTACTTCAAAAACATAGGACTTTTATATAAACTTCCAACCCCCGTTTTATCCCCTTAGGGGTCGAATTTCCTAAAATCCGTTCTTAGCAGATGTTTACGCCTTATAAGGAACCTACTTGCCAAGTTTCAAGTTTGTAGGTGTTATAGTTTCGAAGATTTCGTGATGAGTGAGTCAACTTACCATCCCCCGTTTTAACCCCAAAAAGGAGTTGACTTCTAAAGATACATTATTTGAATACCTTTTTACTATTTATACATACATTTTAAATTTCAAATCTCTTACTTTAAAAACATAGGACTTTCATACAAAGTTCCAACCCCCGTTTTACCCCTTTAAGGGTCGAGTTACGTTAAATCAGTTCTTAGCATATGACTACGCTTTAACCTACCTGCCAAATGTCAAATTTGTAGCTGTTATAGCTTCGGAGATTTGGTGATGAGTGGGTCAACGTAACATCCCCCGTTTTAACCCCAAAAGGGAATTGATTTCTAAGAAACATTATTTGGGCACCTTGTTACTATCTATAGAGCATACATTTTAAATTTCAAGTCTCTTACTTCAAAAACATGGGACTTTCATACAAACTTCCAACCCCCGTTTTACCCCCTTAGGGGTCGAGTTTCGTCAAATCCATTCTTAGCAATAGATTACGCCCTATAAGGAGCCTACCTGCTAAATTTCAAGTTTGTAAGCATTATAGTTTCGGAGATTTCGTGATTAGTGAGTCAACGTAACAACCCCCGTTTTAACCCCAAAAGGGAGTTGATTTCTAAAGATACATTATTTGAACACCTTGTTACCATCTATAGAGCATACATTTTAAATTTCAAGTCTCTTACGTCAAAAACATGGGACTCTCATACAAACTTCCAACCCCCATTTTACCCCCTTAGGGGTTGAGTTTCGTAAAATACGTTCTTAGCGGATGTCTTCTTCCTATAATGAGCCTACCTGCCATATTTCAAGTTTGTAGGTGTTATAGTTTCAGAGATTTCGTGATGAATGACCTTTCGCGTTTATACAGGATGGCCGACCACTTGACGTCATAAAAAAAAATTTAGGTCCGGTATGTTGTGGGGTATCCGAATCACCCCCATGTATGTTACGCGATTTTTTATAGTTTAGGAGTTATGAATTTTTTTCGATTTTATGAGAAATTTCGACTTGACCATCTTAAAAAATTTCTAAAAAAAAAAGCAAAAATCTTTTTAGGGTTTTATTTTTTGCAACTGAATTTGCATAAGTTATACTTTTATGCATAAAATAATCAGCTTCGTCGCTTTGATGAAAGTTATGGAAATGTTGGTCTAAAGTCAAAAATCTACGTTCTGTGAATTAGGACTTAAATTTTCAACTTTAAATTAAAAATCTAAACAGGTGACCTTATGATTTCTTAGTTAGTCTTAAAAATGCGCCAGACTCTCAGCTTTCATAATAATAATAAAAAAGCCGTACTTAATATGGAAAATTTGGCTAAAATCGGTCTTCAAAGACAGCAAGGTGGAGAATTCTTAAAATTAGCCTATTGATTAAAAATTTTTTTTTATCATTCCTAAGGCTAATTAATGATTAGAAAATGCTGGAAACCTATTTTGTTGGTTGGATAAAAAAAGTTTTAGGCTTTTAAGTAAGAACGAGATCATAATGTTAAAATCATTTAAAATTTTTAAAATTTATAATAAATGTTCAACGTGGCCAGTTCCAGAAACAATACACATTCTATACCGTCGTAAAAAAACGGCAAATTTTACTTGCAATAACAATAGGCTGAAAGAATAAGAAACTATATTGCTATCTCCCTCACTCTCGGTGGCAAAGAGGCCGATCGCAACCGATCAAAGCTAGTTCGTTAGTTACTGATCTCAGTTGTGCTCACATTGTGTTTACTGCTACTTGTGTCACCATTCGTTATTTCATTGCTACTGAAGGTGGCCACGTTGAACATTTATTATAAATTTTAAAAATATTAAATAATTTTAACATTATGATCTCGTTCTTACTTAAAAGCCTAAAACTTTTCTTATCCAACCAACAAAATAGGTTTCCAGCATTTTCTAATCATTAATTAGCCTTAGGAATGATAAAAAAATTTTTTTAATCAATAGGCTAATTTTAAGAATTCTCCACCTTGCTGTCTTTGAAGACCGATTTTAGCCAAATTTTCCATATTAAGTACGGCTTTTTTTTTATTATTATGAAAGCTGAGAGTCTGGCGCATTTTTAAGACTAACTAAGAAATCATAAGGTTACCTGTTTAGATTTTTAATTTAAAGTTGAAAATTTAAGTCCTAATTCACGGAACGTAGATTTTTGACTTTAGACCAACATTTTCATAACTTTCATCAAAGCGACGAAGCTGATTATTTTATGCATAAAAGTATAACTTATACGAATTCAGTTGCAAAAAATAAAACCCTAAAAAAATGTTCGCTTTTTTTTTTAGAAATTTTTTAAGATGGTCAAGTCGAAATTTCTCATAAAATCGAAAAAAATTCATAACTCCTAAACTATAAAAAATCGCGTAACATACATGGGGGTGATTCGGATACCCCACAACATACCGGACCTAAATTTTTTTTTATGACGTCAAGTGATCGGCCACCCTGTATATATTATAGATTTAGGAATTAAGTCTATTTTAGTTCTGTTTTTGCCAAGTTTATCTTTTAAAACATACCTTCTTCTTAGAATAGAACATTCTAAAATCATCTTAAACTAGGAGTCCGCTTTTATCGGGCAGGTCATTGTTACTGGATCCGCTCAGCCGAGTTTCCAGTAATTACATCTGGGAATACTGTCGTCCACGGGTGCCCATTTTTAACAAAACCAGTACACCTAGGTAAATTGGTGATATTAGATTACAGACGGTTTCTCCGCGCTCCATGACCTTTAGTAATATTATAGGTATCCGGTTTACTTTGATACATTCGATCTCTCGTTTTATATTAATTTTCAATTTGAAATAAACTTTGAATGTTTCTTGTTGTGAGCTCGTTGTGTCAAAGGATATCGTGTTTCTTTAAAAAGGTTTAAATATACAAGAGATTCATATATGTTTACTTATGTTTTATTTAGTTACCTGAAAGATTTTGTTTCATTTTTTATTTATTTTTCTTATTTTATCGTTTTTGTTATTTTAATATGAAAGACTATATAAATACGAGTAAGTAACTACAGTAATAATATACCTAATTATTATATTTTATTACTGTATAAACTATTTTAATTATATAGGTAAAAACTAATCCACTGTCACCGAGAATACAGAGTTACTTATTTTTAAATTAAAGTTATTTTTTTTAAAATATACTAATCTGATCTTATGTTGGTGATTTGAAGCAATGATAAAATAAATAATTATAACACTTTATATTTAAATTAATTTTACTTTTTACGTGTAATTAATTCTCGCATTAAGTACAGAAACGTATTTCACAGTGGATAAAGAAAATAATAAAACTAGAATTAGTAGGGCACACAGTTTTCCGGGCTTCCGACATCAACACATAACTCAAGTCAAGATTAAATGCCTCTTACTCCCCACCGGAAGTCCGTAGCGCCATTAGACAGCCGGACCCATGAGGTGCACCCACCTTTACAAATATCGTATATCCTATTTGTCTGTATGTAATGCTCACTAATTTTCGAAATGCACTATCATTGTATATGCATTCAACAATAGAATTATTCATATAATCTTTTTCGTGATGGTTTTATGATATTATCCGGATAAATGATTAAATTTGAACATAATAAATTAATACGACTACGTACTATTAAAACAAAAAAAAATACTAACTAAAAAAATATAAATTGGACTATATAGACAAAAATTTTAACACGTTTTAGTTTCAAATTACATTTGATTGTAATAATAGTAAACACATATTTGATTATACTGATGGTAACCTAAGAGTCTTTAGGTCTTTTATGAGCAGTGTTTTCTTAAAAGAAAAACATAATTCAATATAAATATAATACACAATTTATGTTTATATTTTGTTACAGTATGAGTCACATGTACTTTGGAATTCACATTTGTTTACTGACTCATACCCGGTTGCTATATTCAGAAAACGATTGTTATGCTTACAAACACGTTAAACTTAAAATAAAGCCTTGATCGAAATTTTACAGTTCACATAAAAACACGTGTTAACATATAAAAACACGGTTTCAATCAACCCAAGTCAACATACATATTCATCATTACAGCCTATACAGTCCACTGCTGGACATAGGCCTCCACAAGTTTACGCCAAAAATAACGTGAACTCATGTGTTTTGCCCATAGTCACCACGCTGGGCAGGCGGGTTGGTAACCGCAGTACTGGCTTTGTCGCACCAAAGACGCTGCTGCCCGTCTTCGGCCTGTGTATTTCAAAGTCAGCAGTTGGATGGTTATCCCGCCATCGGTCGGCTTCTTAAGTTCCAAGATGGTTGTGGAACCTTGTTATCCCTTAGTCGCCTCTTACGACACCCACGGGAAGAAAGGGGGTGGCTAAATTCTTTAGTGCCGTAGCCACACAGCACAACATACATATTACTGCACATTATATGCATTACATAAATTATACACAAATAAAGTTAAAAAATTGATAAAATAGCTAACAATGAATATATTACAGATATTACAGTATAATTTTTATATTACACAGGCGAATCGTATTTAATTATGAGGTTTGTTTAATTCAGTTATTTCATTAACGATACGAACGAAAGTTAAATAACTCGTTCCGTTATTTATATTAATTTCAAATAATTAATATTTATTTATCGTAGAATTTTCTAGTACAAAACGATGAGTATAATTTGAAATCAATTCATAGCTATTGTACTGTTGCTAATAACAATTTAATAATGAAATAACTCGTACGCCTAAGTTGTGGAAGACAATGATAAAACCCAGATATTGCGTACAACATGCGGCTTTGCCATGGTCGTCATTTAGTTGATGGGGACCGCCATTGTGTCGTCTCTGGCTCGGTGTACATAATCAATGTGGATTTACGACAACAGACCAAACTATCCTTAAATTACTGCTTTGCTGTTTTGACACACGTGTGCATTTGTAACTAGAGTTAATTTCGTACACAGTTCTAATTACCGGCACGTACCTTATATTTTAATGAATTTTACATAAAGGTCGATTATATAATACACTTAAAAAAACATGAAAATTCAACTATTTAATCAATTATGATAAATTTTTATATTATGCATCACGAGTTCCGACTACACGTTCATAAAAAGTTACCTAGCAAAATTGTCTTTGATGTTTTTCCGATCCTATGCTATTTGTATGAAAACTACAGTTGGTCGCTTACTTATGCATAGTTTGTAAGATAATATACGTAATATTGTGAAGTTTCCTCATCGAAGTTTAGACCAACTGACAGGTTATGAGACCCACAGAACACAATTATGTACTACAAGTTTCATCAAGCTATATAAATATTCATTCACAACGCTTTCATAAATTAGGTCATTACGCCTAACTTAATACAATGTCTGAAACAGAACATCTTTAATACAATATACTAATTGTTAGAACATACGCCATTTAGTAACCTTTTTATATAAAATACACTTTGTAAACTATTAATTAAGAGAACAGTTTCTAAGAATACTTATGAGTTTTTATAGATTACCACAGAAAATGTTCTTTCTGTGTTTAAGGTATTGATTTATTTGGCTAATTTATATTCGAAACACATCGTTTAATATTTTAGGGTTGAAACATAATTGGATGCGCGACGGCTGCATTCGAACACATCCTTGAACTGGCACCACGCCATGGCTTTGCATAATTTAATGTTCTCGATAGATCAGAGGGAATCGTTCTTTGTATTTTTGAACTTTTTATATTTTAACGTTTTCTTCAGTCACCATTTGACTAGATGAAAATTATTTATTAATTTAACTATTAATTATAAATTTAACTTTGTTTATGCTGATCGAGGACGGATTTCTGAAACAATTTGTAAGAAGTTTTCACATGTCTAGTATAGTCAGCTAGAAGTGATATAGACAAATTAATGAAAATGGGTTTAAGTAAATGTGACTAAATCTTTTAACTATGTATTTCTGAATTAAATATTAAAAGTAACACAATCTTTTGACATAACTTTTAACGCTGATTATGATTTACTCGATAATTATATAAAAATAACACAAATTAAAAATAAGGTTTCAAGTTGTAGGTACATAATGAGGATGATATTTTGATAGGAATGCTACAACTACTGATAGATTGTGGACAGCAATGACAGCGTTAGGTTTGTAGTAGAGTTCAAACAGTTTAGTTCTAGCAACTAAATAGGCATGACATGATAGCCTGCAAATTATGCAATGATTCACAGTCTAGCATTCCGTCTAGGACACTGGCGTTATCCACATCGAAAACGTAGAGCGTTTTAAGACTTTATGTTAAAAGATATTTTATCATACAGATGCGAATAGAACTTCATCAAGCGCAATAATATTGTAAGCATATACCAAATAGGTCCTATTAAAATATAACAATGATCTGATGATGGATTCTGGAGATATTTTAAACTACTATACAGTACCTTATATAACTAACTACACGTGTTTAATAATTGTTACTAAAGTGATTTGAGATTTCAGTATTATAATACATATATAATATAGTAAATGTATATATATATATATATGTGTTTTAAAAATACGAAGTACATCTATATAAAAAATGTACTCCCGTATGTCCCGATTCACGTACAAAAAAATCTTTTTGGATTAGGAGCATGATTATATTTTATTAAAATATTATTTATTATTATCAACATTACACACATGAAAAAGCGTACATTTCGATTTTCAAGAACAAAATAAGAGTTTATTACACTACGCATTACAATATTTTGTTAGTTATTCATGCTTAAAAATTAAGTAAATATTTAGAGTATTTACAATTCATTTTACCTAAATATGTACTAGAATACAATCTATTCATAATTAACAAATATTAATTTAATTCCGAATATGGAATACGTTTTCCACCTCTATAGTTAAAGGCTTAATTGAATTTTGTTGAGTCACTGAAACGATTACCGAGTAATTGATATTTTAATTGTTTATGCAAATCATATTAAAATTTTGCATAAAGGAAGAACATTTGTGCTCAGATGTTTTAAAATGTTTTAATTATTTATTTATTTTTTGAAATACGAACTCAGTGCATTTTACTCATTGTAATTCTATTTCGCGAAGACAACTTTTACAGCGCAAGCGTATCGACAAACTGAATTGATTTCAATATTCTGTGCACATTTTACCTTAGATATTTTTCGTTCCTGTCCTACATTTTACATAAACTAATTTCCTCGACAATATTGGTCTTGCGACAGTTCTGTAGGCACGGTCGTCTCCCTCAAAAAGGAACTCGTCGACTCGGAGCTTCGACGACCAAATCAAATCACCCTACCTTGCCGATCGCCACACGATTACATGGATCTTTTTCGTGTTTATATTTTCAATGATATCTAAAGGATAATGATGACATTCACAATGTTTAAATATTATACCAATATAACTTATTAATATCGAACAAAACAAATTCTATTAAGCGTGATAATATTGTCTATAACATGTTTGTATAATTTGTTTAGAAGCACAATATGAAATATTATAATTAAGGTATAGATTTGCGTTTTAACCAACTTGTGAATTCCACTATATTTTCTTTTCTATTTTGATGTGAATTGATGTCCTTATTTTTCGTTTGCGAGAAAACGTAATTATTAATACTAGTGGTCACCCAGTGATCGAAAATCGACTATAATTCATTAAAATTATTAGTTTGAACATTATTAAGGTTCTGTTGTCAAAGACTATACTTGTATGATAATAAACAAAATGGTATATATGCGTGTGTGTGCCAAATAGATGATAATGTGAAATGTTTTTTTTTTTTATTGATTTAATGAGTTTTTATGCATAATTAAAAAAAACTATTAGTATTCTGCACTCCTATATATAAACAATAAGTGTGCGAAATTTAATACTCCTACATCTGCGTAATTTTCGTAAAAAGGGGTACAAAGTTTTTTCCTTACGTATCAATATATAGGTATGTACCTATTTCAAAATAGCTTTTATTTTTTATAAAGGTTAAGATTAACCCATTTTCGCATGGTTATACGTACGTGTTAAAAATAAATTACAACGTACATAAAAATTTGTACAGAACAAGTATGTCACCACCTCATTCATTTTAATTTATAAATATACATATTTCCCAGTTTTCGCTATAAGCTACGTCAGCCTTGTCATAAATTGCTTGCTTTATACATATATATTAATAATATTTAAATAACGACCGCTCTGGTGTAGTGGTACGAGTAGTCGCCTAAAACCCCGACGGTTTGCAGGTTCGAATCCTGCTCGTGATTGATATTTGTATTTGTACAAATATTTCTTTCCAGTTTGGATGTCTGTCCTTGTGAGTCGCCCTACCGTGCCTCGGAGAGCCCATTTAGCCGCCGGTCTCGATTGTTAACAATAAATACCTGATAGTGATCGTTACTCATAGTAGGGAAGATATCTGCCAACCCGCAGTGAAGCAGTGTGGTGGATTAAGCTCCAAACCTTCGCCTACCTACGTGGAAAAAGAGGCCTATGCCAAGCAATACGATGATACAGGCTGAATTTATGAAGAAGAAAAAATATATATACATATACATATTATTCTGACACTGACCCCAAATTAAGTTACCATTATTTTCAGCTAAAAAAAGGAAAATTTTAATTTATTTTACATAGGAACACAGGAAGCGATAGTATACAATATGATACGGATTTAATCCAATAGTAGTACTGATTTAACGCAATCGCCGAGGTTGCATCCCCTCCGCCACAGGCCAGTCACCCTTCGCTAAAGGGGAAACGTTAATATGAGGATATGAGAATTTACTGTTTAATCCACCTGCAGGCCAATTTGTTAATATTTTCATTCAATCCACTTAAAAGCTTGCTAGAGTGTAAATTATATACAGAGACAGCGCCGGTTCGAAATCAATGGCGGAGTAGGCGGATAAAGTAGCGAAACGAAATTGATCCTTTTCATATTTATGAATATTGAATTTTAAAACGGCTGTTTCACAAAAAAATACGAGAAATGTTAATTAATATAAAACGTTTATTAGTTGTTACGAAATTTGATGTGATTTAATCTATAATTTGTTTCCTTAATAGATACATTAATATTAATGTGCTGTGTGGTTACGGTACTAAAGAATATAGCCACCCCCTCTCTTCCCATGGGTGTCGTAAGAGGCGACTAAGGAATAACACAGTTCCACTACCATCTTGGAACTTATAAAGCCGACCGATGGCGGGATAACCATCCAACTGCTGGCTTTGAAATACACAGGACGACGACGGGCAGCAGCGTTTTTATTGTGACAAAGCTAGACCTGCGGTCACCAACCCGCCTGCCCAGCGTGGTTACTATGGGGAAAACACATGAGTTCGCGCCATAATGTCTGGCGCGAACTTGGGGAGGCCTATGTCCAGCAGTGGACCGCGATAGGCTGAAGTGATTAATATTAATAACATTTATAACATTAATATCCTCACCCCCCATATTAATAAAATTGTTTCTTTGAGTTTATATACGTGTGCATGAATTATTTTAATAGTTAAAGTATAAAATCACATAGTGATATACACTTATCGTTAAATACGTACGCCGATAAGAAGCAAATTTTATGGAGTACAAAAAGTCATGGGCAACTTCTTACTTGCCGCCGGGCTCTTGCCGTGGATATTGGGCAATATAGTAAATAAATAAAATATCACATAGTGTAATATAATACACATCATTATCATCATTACAGCCTATACAGTCCACTGCTGGACATAGGCCTCCACAAGTTTACGCCAAAAATAACGTGAACTCATGTGTTTTGCCCATAGTCACCACGCTGGGCAGGGGGGTTGGTGACCGCAGTACTGGCTTTGTCGCACCGAAGACGCTGCTGCCCGTCTTCGGCCTGTGTATTTCAAAGCCAGCAGTTGGATGGTTATCCCACCATCGGTCGGCTTCTTAAGTTCCAAGGTGGTTGTGGAACCTTGTCATCCCTGAGTCGCCTCTTACGACACCCACGGGAAGAGAGGGGGTGGCTAAATTCTTTAGTGCCGTAGCCACACAGCCGTAATACACATAGTGTATTAAAAATAAATGAGTCATTACCTCTACCTAACTCAAACAATATTTCTAGATCTTTATCTATACAAATAAATAAAATTGGAGTGACTGTTTGTAATATTAAAATAACCGCTTTAACACGGTACATATACCAAAATAACATTTTTTACAATTTTTTTCTGTCTATCTGTCTGTCTTTCTGTCTGTCTGTTTGTTCCGGCTAATCTCTGAAACGGCTAGAACGATTTTGAGGGGACTTTCACTGGCAGATAGCTAATGTAAGCTACTTTTATTTTAGAAATTTATATATTTTATAACTCTGCAATCAAAACAATATTTTTGTTAAATTCCTCATGGACGAAGTCACAGACGAGGGCACAGCTAGTGTCTAATATAAGTACATTCCTCGTCTTTTTATAGAATTAGCATGACCTATTTCAAATATTAATCAAATTTATCAAAACTTTTACAAGTATTTTTAATACAAAGTATAATTTACTTATCCGTACTATTAAGTTAATGGAAAATTCTGGATTTTGAAGAGATATTTTGATTTATTACCAGCATTGTTATTCCTCAAAGAAACAGCTGAAAGCGGTACAGGATTATCATTTTCCTTTTCCCTTCCTACTCCTTTATTAGCCGAGCTTACAAATTTTTAGGAGTGCACTTGCTCCGAGATGTAGACTCTAGTATACAAAATTCCTACAGACATTTTGAATAGAGTTACTGTCACATCGAATATACTCAATGAAACAAATTTGTTTTAAAAGATGTGATTCATCTTATTTTAAATAGTGTATTTTTTAATTTTGTATTAATATTTTAACATGATATTCACATTAATAGGTCACGTATTTAGTTATACGTAATTTGTTAGAAACTATGTCGGTGCCTCCTACGCATAAAGTTGGAACTTGTGGATTTGTCAACTATATCAATTTGCTGATCTTCATTTTTGATTTCCAGATTCTATGCGAGTGAGTTTTTAACAATAACCTTCAGTGACAGGGATGGGTTTGATAAAAATATATTTTCTCTTAAAATGCATCAGCTTATTTTTATTTTTAGAACTATGTAAAGTTACTAAGGTAACAAGGTAAGGGTGTAATTAATTTAAGCATAGTTTTGTTCAAAACCACAGTGGCCGAGAAGTTTATTTTTATTGCTTACTAGCTGTGCCCGCGACATCGTCCGCAAGGAATTAAAAACAATATTATTCAGTTCGCGGAGTTACAAAATAAATGAATTATTAAAATAAAAGTAGCCTAAGCTACTCAATATTACATCAGCTACCTGCCAGTGTAAGTCCCATCAAAATCCGTCCAGCCGTTTCAGAGATTAGCCGGAACAGACAGACAGACAAACAAAATTGTAAAAAATGTTATTTTGGTATATGTACCGCGTATCCATATGTAAAAAGCGGTATTTTTAATATTACAAACAGTTACTCCAATTTTATTTATTTGTATAGATAAAATCGGTTTATCTTATAGAATATTAGGACAAAATCAATAGTGCTAGCTTTGTCATAGTGTAACTTATGTACATCAGTGTTTTCCAAAGAAGTACGTTGTAACAATACATGATATTATACCTTTCGATAAATTAACTTTTCATTAAAACAGGCATGTATACTTAAATACTCTGCATTTTGTACGTCCCGTCTAGCGAGCCCTTTATCAATTACCGCTAAACAAGAAAAACGACCGCTTTTGGGCCCGCTGCGAGCTAATTAAAGCAAGTAGGTAAATTTTGGGCAAGGGACATCCCTTAGATACCACATTTATTAAGCTTAATTTCACTTATCTAATTATTTTAAGAAGATCTTTGCAGCGCTCGTGGATAGTGAATAATTTAAAAAGTATCAACTCATATGCGTTCGTTATTTTAAGATTACTGCGCTAAAACAACCAAAGTAAGAAAGAAAAAACTCGCTTAACATTTAACTTAAGATTTACTGGATGGTTAACTTTAAATGCGTAGTATATAATATTGCAATTTATCCATACTCAACATTATATAAGATCAATTGCATTCAAAATACATTCGTAAAATCGATTTTAAAACCTATTTAAAATTGTTACATCACAAGTTTCATAGTGAAAAAAATGTTGGCAACCGTAATATGCATATCACACCCTACGAATAAAGTCTAAAAACGCAATCAGTTCACTTACAATATTTCAAAACATCGATAAATCATTCACGCTAGATTAAATACTAGTTGACCTCTTCCCCCAACACAAACACCATTACTAGCTTAGGGGAACTTGCGAAAAATTTTCACACTTGCCAACCTTGAATTTTATTAATGAAACTATCACCGCCATACCAAAACCAGAAAGTTTTTACCAAACTAAATACTACCCCTGTTATTTTGCTTATATAGCACCTATCCGATATATATATTATATCTGTTTTATATATATAATTATAACAGGTATAGTTTCTCAGTAAATGGTAGTGACTGGTAGTTCCTTTTTTATCCGTATAAAATTTGTCGTCACACTCATGAGTTAATACAACAAATCTTCATTATAGCACTTTGGAGCTTTGTTGGCTAAAATGCTTCATAAATACTTATTAAATGATTATCTTACTGTTTAGAAAGGAGAAAATTTTAGTGCACAAAACGTAATATAAAGCTGTATAATATGTATATACGTATATAGCTTTGTTCGTGCGTTTTTCAAACAGACACTCTCTTTATACTACTTTCTAAAAAATAATATGCATGTACTTTTGTATATTTGTATAGAAAACTTTTATTCTACGACAGCTTTACATTTAACTGGTTTAAATATAATGTATAAATAGTGTTGGTATAGTTCTTTTATTGCGGGAAACGTCGCATCTTCGTTGTCATCAGGAGTCAGTGTCATTACACTTTAAAACTTCAAAAAATATTTTGACAGAATACGTCTGCTTGAACGAAACGTTTTTTATATAATTCTGTCGACCGAAACTCGCTTTTTTCGCGTTGATTACTGTAATTTGTAAAAAATAACAATGCTTTTATTTGTATATTATTACTACTTCGATGAAAGAGGTCGCGAATCAAACAGAACGTATGATGTTGTATTTTAAAAATGTCATCTCGTTTTCAACAATAAAGGAAAGTTCATGTTTCAGAAATTTTTTCATACATTATATGGTATTTTGCTGACCATACACAAACCTTCGTTTTGTTTTTGTAAATAGATTTCTTAGTTAATTTAACTTTATTTAAATGAATAATTAAAATATTTTTTATTGCCACTATAACTCAAAAATAATAGATAAAATAAAAATATTAGTTCGTATGTGTTTATTATGTGTTCTATTATTTTTTTAAAAAGAATACACAGACTAACTATTATAGCTTTATATCTATAAATAGTGTCTCATACTCTCTCACTTCATCATATCCATCTTGGTGCACAGCGTTGTATAAAGCGAGTATGCGAGCAATAAGTACGCTACATATATTTTTTTCAAATATAAATAAAAAGGCTGTAAAAATATGTAATGATAGTTTCTTAGTTTAGTATAAAGCATGAAATTTTATGACTGTATTAATAACGTGAACTAAATTGCATTTACATTTTTAGTTATCTACCATATTATTAACAACACAATTGGGTTGAATCAAATGGAAGAGCAAGTTTTAAAGTGTCACGGTCTTTATCAATTAATAACACCAAGGATTCATAGAACGTATCACAATTATATTAATGTGAATTCCGAGTGACGCCGCGTTGGCGCAACAGTTACAGCCATGGATTGTACCTGTTGCGCTGGCGGTTGCGGGTTCGATCCCCGCAAGTGACAATCATTTGTGTTGGCCATACAGGTGTTTGCCGTGGTCTGGGTGTTTGTGCAGCCCTTTTGGGTCTCCCACCGTGCCTCGGAGAGCACGTTAAACCGTCGGTCCCGGTTGTTATCATGTACACCTGATAGCGATCGTTACTCATAGTAGGGAATAAATCCGCCAACCCGCATTGGAGCAGCGTGGTGGATCAAGCTCTGATCCTTCTCCTATATGGGGAAAGAGGCCTATGCCCAGTAGTGGGATATTGAAGGCTGAAGCGAAGCGCGTAGCGATCCCCGAGTAAAGCGCGCCCGCCTCCGCCAAGCGAGGCGGCGCGCGACAGCACAGTGGAATGTGGTAGAACGATCGCATATCCAAAATAATTTTTTTCACTTACAAAAATAGGGTATTCTGAAATGTTGTTTAATATTTTGAAAGTCATACTTTAATACTCTGTAGCGTAATTTGTATTGTATTTCGTGCTAGTAATTGTCTTTTTGTAGCAAAGCTAAACATTTTTGCGATTGGCAAATTTTTAGGTCCTCAATTACAATTTTCTAAGCGTAAGGAAGCAATGTGCTGTGTGGTTACGTTATCAAAGAATATAGCCACCTCCTCTCTTCCCGTGGATGTTGTAAGAGGCGACTAAAGTATAACACAGTTCCACTACCGTCTTGGAACTTATAAAGCCGACCAATGGCGGGATAATCATCTAACTGCTGGCTTTGAAATACACAGGCCGACAACGGGCAGCAGCGTTTTTATTGCGACAAAGCTAGACCTGCAATCACCAACCCGCCTGCCCAGCGTGGTGACTATGGGCAAAACACATGAGTTCACCAAATTTTTGGCGTGAACTTGTGGAGGCCTATGTCCAGTAGTGGACTGTGAAAGGCTGCTATGATGAAGGTAGCAATAAGATTTCTTTTTAACAAGTAACACCAACTGGCTAAATTTCAAATATTCTGTGAATATACAAAAGGCGTATGAGTTTAAGTTAATCATGAATTTTTGCGTCCAGTTCTGCCTATTTCACAGAAAGGGTAATTGAATCAATTAAGCATAGATCTACAATTTTTGTCATCTAGTATAATAATTGATGATAAGAATGTGTATTAATCTATTTTTACTCTATGCTAACAATTTTTAATTTACCTTTTTTATATTTAGTATTAAGGCACTTCCCAGTGCTACAAATTGGATACTATAACTTTCCGAAAATATCCAAAAATTCCATAACAAGTTGAAAAAAATTTCGCCTGTGTCATGCTCGGAAATGTTCTCAAACGATTACAAACGATGAAGTCTTTTGTACGCTACTTTTTTTTATAACGAATACATAAATAGCATACGTAGATTGTATGCGAGACATATTATGTTGGAGCTAGATGACAATACTGTACATTTTCTCAAGGTGAACTAGGTTATTTTTGATTTTGAAACTATTATAAAGAGTAAGTTCAGATCCTATATCAGAATTTGCGGCAATTGTATTGAACTGTAATGAGAAACACATGAAACAAATGCAACTAATATTTTATGATAATTTTGATTAGTGTTAAACGACATATTTTAATTTTTTATTGGTATATAATAGTAATATTTGAATAACTAATTAAGAAATATATCTTCAAAATATTTCTAGAAAAATATATTTTAGATAATATAAAGTTATTAGGTAACTTTAAAAGATTGAAATTTTTTCTTGATTGAAATAAATAATAACAATACGTAATTATATTTGAGCAAAATTAACTTTTATTAATCCTTATAATACTTTATATTAATGAAAATTTTAAAGCACTATCTTTATAATTGAGAGATTAAAAGATTTTTGATCCGATACGGACCCAAATTTTCCACTGTGGACCGCCTTCACGCGTGTCAGCGCCGCATCAGCACCGTCAGCTACTTTGCATCATAATCGAGTTCCCACAAAGTAAAACAAAATCTCCACGTCGTATTAATATTCAGCGATAGGGCTCAACGCATCGCCGCCAGATTGACGTTTAACATGCAAATTGCAATCTGAAAATCTAGCAAAACTCTGTGTGACTAAACAATTTTGACATTATTAATTCAGGGCACAGTTGTTTGAATCACTGGCTAGAATATAATTTAAATGCTAAACGAATTTATCCCACTAACGGTAAATTAGACTGGGGCCAAAAGGCCATTGGGAATTGAGAACAGGCAGGTGAATAACGTACCAACACACTGCTTCTAAAACGTATTAAAACGAGACAACAAATTCTCGCTGAATCAACTTAGTTTCGAAACTGAAACAAAATGATATAATTTGTGCTCTATTGACATAATTATGTCGTGTTTTTAATTTCCTATGAAATTATTCTGGATAGTAAATAAAGTTAACATAACTTATTACGTTTTTACATTCGTACAGGGGTAATTCATTATTCATATAGGTACAGAGTTTTTTAACGTAAAAATATTTGTTACACGTATTTTATGTTATCGTTTAATTTTTATTATTTGTTACTTAAAAAATCCATTGTTGATTATTAAATCAATATTAATTACTATTTTCAACCACGGTTGTGAATTAAATTCCGACCACTTTGTAAATAATAAATAAATAAATATCTTATAACATACACACACGGTTGTCTGTTCCTATGGTAAGCAACTTAATGCTTGTGTTACAGGTAGCAGACGACTGTTATAACTATATATGTTTTGATAAAAATACAGAAAAATAATACTAAATATATATGATAAATATTACACCCAAACTCAGGCGGGAATCGAATTCGCAACCCGCGGAACAGAAAGCAGGACCACAGGAAATGGGGCCACTACAAACAGCGCCAACTCAATAAATATTATCTATTTTCTATATATAAGGAAGTATATACGTATTATACATTACATACTAAAATATTTATATATTTATATATATTTTCTGTTTAATATTAGTCTATCATAACGTTATTTTTTTCCGTTTTAATATGTGCACACTTCTAACCACTACTACTGTACTATCGTGTCCAATGCCCAAAGGAAGAAAACGCTCTTTAGCGATAAGATCGCCTTTGTACATCTGTATTTATGTGTACAATAAAAAGTTACAGTTACAGTTAGTTTAAGTACAATAAAAATTAATAGATACTTCAAAATTTTAATATATTTTTTCGTATTTCAAATTTAACTGTCTTAATATATAATTACTACCACCCTGCAAACGTTATTTTGCCATATACATTATTAATCCCCCCTTTAACTATACCTAATACTTAATAATAATACTTAGTGGTATAAAAAACAGATGTTGGCCGATTCTCAGGCCTATTCTATATGCACACAAATTTTCTTCAAGATCGGTCCGACCGTTTCGGAGGAGTAACTAACATTGTGACACGAGAATTTTATGTATAAGATTTACTTATTGTTAATTTCTTTCCGTTACTATAGTCAGTCTAATATTAAATAATTAAACGTTGAAACGTTTCGTTCTTACAAAATGTATGTATTACAGTAATAATATACAGAAATAGCCCTTTATAAGGGAGTCCGTCAGTCCGACTTGAAAAATGCGAAATACAAAGCTTAAAATCTATTCTTATATTAAAAGTGTAACAGCATTAAGTCTGTACAATAAAGTTATTTTAAACATCTTAAAAAGGATTTCAGTAAATGTTACTGAAGCAAAATCTGTATCTCTTGTTCATTTTGTTTGTCTTTTTATCTGTATCATGATGAATCATTTCGAAACTACTGAACAAACACGGGCTATGACAATAGACACTTTTTATACAGAAATTCAATACGATTTTCTGGAATGAAAGTCAAAATGTGATCGTTAACGGATTCACATTTAAGATTGTATAAAATGTTATGTACAGTTTAAATAGAAAGTATATATTGATATACATCAATATATACTTTCTATTACTACACACATACTTACACAAACATACGTTTGTGTCTGTAGTTTTAGACATTTTTTAACAATATTTATATTATGTGTTCATTAGTTTAAGTTATACGTTATGTGTCGGCCATTTCGAATGAACTACAAACACATATAAAACATATAGAAAATTTTTATAGCAAAATTGTCGGACAGAGTGTGGATACTAAAGTTTTTCGAGATTTTTTTAAAAAAAGAGTCTCTTTAGACAATAAAACTGATTTCCGTTTATTTTATTTTTTTATAATTCTTTTATAATAATCTAATTGCAAAAGTTTCGATTACCTTATTATTTCTATTCAAGTTAAATGCTAGGTCAAAAATATATAGATTTACTGATGCTGTATTTCATGCAGGATTTTACTAATTTTATAACAAAACACTATTTTTAAATAGAAATCGCGAATCGGTGGTACCTATAGTTTTATTTACAACTAATTAATTAATACTTATATAATTTTAATTTCTAAAATGAAAATTTAAAAGAACTTTTGAAGCCTACTTGAATAAAGTGATTTTTGGTTTCAATTTTGATTATAATTATAATGGAAAAATTTATGTTTATATGACGTAATGCTAAATTGACACTCCCGAAAGTCCGATAACATTAGGGCGAGGGGAAGACGTATCAGTCTAGCGCAGTGATGGATACTGAGAATAAATCTCCTTTCAGCACTCGTCCAAGATGACCAGATGTGCCCGACCTTCATAATGTATTAAAGTCATTGAAATCCTCACCTATTTATTACGCTTATTGCAATTTTCACTTTTAGACTTTGAATAATGTTATGGGAATTTCTGTTGTATGAAATTCCAATATCGATGAAAAACGGAAAAATCCTGTATAAATTGATTATCTGAAAATAATTTAGATACAAAATTTAGGTTTTCTGGAAAAGATGACCAATAAAACGTAAATACTATATACGGACTATCGTACTGAACAATCTGTAAATTATCTTAAAATTAGTTAAAATTAAGTGTAAATGAAAAAAATATATATACACGGATTATTTTGATTATGTAAATTCCCATGTATTCATTTTCAAAATAAACTATTTATTAAGACATCAATTAAATAACAATGAGAATAATATTCCGCAAATACAAATTAACATTAAAATTTTATTGTGTTTTCACAGCCGTTAACAGAATCCGTGTGCTATAATCCATAACGCGTTGTATTATGACGACAATTACCCATTATGGGATGTTTTATTAATATAATTAATCTGCATGTCGTCCTGCGCAGGAAGCGCAAGAAAACCCCTTTATGGTTGTACCCGAAGTTAATTTAGCAAATGAAAACAGAGACGTTCCTACTTTGTGAATAATAAGACATCTCCCTAATGACAAAATCACGTGCCAACGGGATTACCCCTTTGTGAAGTTGCTTACCTAACAATGTAACACAAAATATTGAACCAGAATCAAAATTGTTGTATAATTAAATTTTGGGAAAATAGCCTGACTGAACTGTGCTGTAGTTAGAATTTTTAAGACTCGTGATAGAATTAGTATCTGATATTGTAATAATATTTGTGTTTGATTATTATTTTTGTAAGATTCTATATTAAAAATTTAATAGGACTAAAATTCAAACAATATATAAATGGTAAAATATTAGATTTATCACATAAAACCATAAAAATATTTAACCTACACTAAAAGTTTAAAAAAATTAAGCGTTTTGAAAAACGATACATATATACGAACGAATTAATATTTTTAGACTCGTGATAGATATGGTCTCTGATACTATTATATTGGTTTTTGATTATTTATTATTTTTGTATACTATACATTAATTTTAAAATGAATGTCCTTATAGTAAGTATACTTAGGTGCCCACACAAATGTTTATGTGTATCTTAATTATATTAGAAAAGTTCAAAATGAAAGCTTATGTCTAATTAATGACTAGATGACAACTTATTTATTTATGAAAAGATATAATAATAATAATAAGATAAATAAGTTGTCATCTAGTCATTAATTAGACATAAGCTTTCTTTTTGTATACTTATATTACAAACCAAATAAAATTAAAATGGCATTATTATAAATGGTAGAAAAATATATTTATTATTTAAGAATACGTCTACATAATGACAAAGCACTAACATAGCTCAGTTTACAATGAAGATTTAGATAATAATAGTTTGCACTACCTTGATATTGTAACCTAATTTCGTTTGTTTCAAAGCTAATATCAGACGTTAGTGCACAAAAATACTCGCCTGACTACGGTGAAGTAGAGCTACGCCTTGCGTAGTGTTATTAATGTTAATTAATATTTATTAGAAACAAATTTTACATTTTCAACTTTCATTTATTAGTGAACTATTTAACCTCTCGGTTTCACACACGCTTATTTCAGAGTAAAAAAGCCTATAGCCTGCTATCGGTAAATGAACTATCCAATAAAAAGAATTTTTCAAATCAGACCAGTAGTTCCTGAGATTAGCGCGTTCAAGTAAACAAACAAATAATAATAATAATAACAATTTATTTCAGATGTATGTCCATATTTTTGTTAGTTACATTTTTTTTCCTTAACTATGTTAGTTTCAATAATTGTGACAAAACAAATTATACTAAATCAAAAATCCAATCAAACAACACTAAAATTAGAATCATTATCAATTAACTAAAATTCAATATTTACCGAAATCATCACCGAATTCAATACTAAAATTCAATCAATATTATACAATATTACCGCATGTAAGTGCAAACGTAAACACGGGCAAAAATTTAACAAAGGACTACCCGAGTAGAAATTTTTTCGTGTTCCTTAGAAGGACCGGACCAGGCATGCCTGATCTGGACCGGATAAGGTATGTAACGCAGAAGATTTGTCTGGACCTGATCAGGATGAGATGAGATTTCCTGATCGGGTCTTGATCAGGAAATCTCATTTCATGCTGATCAGCCAGTTCGGTCCGGTCCTTTTAAAAAACACGAATGTATATTCTTGAAAAAAATTGTTTAATAAAAAAAAGCGAATTTATATTATAAATATGTTACTTAACATACTTATGATATTTATTTCCATTTATTTTTTCCAATGTCTTGTTTTTTATGTTTTTACTTTAAATATCAATTATTTTTATTTATTTTTATATTATTAATTAATGAATATTATTAATTAAATTTTATTTATTAACTTCTAATAATTAACTACTAATTAACTGTTTCCTATTACTTACGACTGCTCCATTGTGTAGAAATGGACTCCTTGCTAGACTGTCCTGATAACTGTATGTATACTAAGTGCGCTTAAAAACATTGATAGCGCGATTCAGGCTCAGTTCACGTAATTTCTTTCAGGCTATCCTGATCTGGACCGGACCGGGTCCTGATCCAGTATGCCTTGCCATACTTGATTTTATTTTACATCAGGCTATCCCGATCTGAACCGGACCGAGTCCTGATCCATTATGCCTTACCATACTTGATTATATTTTACATCAGGCTGTCCTTATCTGGACCGGACCGGGTCCTGATCCAGTATGCCTTACCATACTTGATTATATTTTACGTCAGGCTATCCTTGTCTGGACCAGACCTGGTCCTGATAGAGCTTGCCAAACCTGGCATGTCTCATTCTATCCTGATCCGGCCCAGATACATGATCTGGTTGAGCCTGACTTTTTTTCTAGTCGGGTAGTGTCGCTTTCGATCCTCGCTCATAGAAAATGTTATATAGATCACACTGATATTGTAATTGTATGCTTATATGTAATTTAGGACTCCGTTTAGCGGTTATAGGATAAATATCCTGCTGGAGACCTCTGAATTTGAAGCTCTCGCTTATTTTATTTTATTCTATAGAAGTTAACCTGGGCCTTGACTTAAATTTACTACTTAACTTAAAAAAAAATTCAAAACCATCAAAAAATGTTGTCTTTAAAAAGTAACAGTGGTAGCTATGTGTACATGCCAATATGTTTAGTATCTATACTTTGAATTTCATGCATATATATACATATATATATAATTACATCTTACATTATTTCATATATATAATATTTGTAAAGCGATGAAAGCAAACTAAAGGTTCCAAATCAAAGCTGTGAATAAAATCTAGTAAACAAAAACACAATTTACAATTAACATATGTTAAATAAATTAAATTTTAAATGTCGTTATTCAGTAAACAAGTGACTTTGATTATGATTTGTAGAGCCGAGTGTACAGAAAACAGTTAATCTACTCGTTCTCGCTCGGTCGCTCCGTAGAACATTTCGATCAAAACAACAACAAACAGACCGGAGCTTCGTCGGTAACGTACAAATATAAACGGGAAATGATTCATTTCGAATTTCGACACATGCTCGAATTGAAAGGTCGGCTGCGAGTGACGTATTTTTAATTACCTTCGACCGCGTCGCATCGGCTCCATATTGAATTTCCATAGTGGACAATAAATAAGTCGAGAGCTACCGCAGTCCCCCGTTACGAGACACGCATGTCAACGATCTACATGCTAAGGCGCTTCAATATTATTTTATTATCGATAGTTACAAATAGATATACAAAAGTAAATCGCCAAAATAAATGTATGAGAAATTTTTTGAATGAAAAATAATATGATGACACGAAGCTCACCGGTTCAATTAATTATACAAAATACATTATTTACTTCAAAAACTGAAAGTCGTTTATAAAGGCAAGGTATTTAAACATAAAATAAAGTTTTTTTTTTAATAATTTTATTGAATGAATTAAGCATGTCCTTTTTGTTTTCGTGGATAGGTATTTTAATTACCCCAATCTTGATCGAATCTCCGTTCGAGCTTGATTGAATTTCCGGACGAGGCTAAATCTCGTATTTGCGGAGCGTTGTGGGCGCCAGCCGCACACCCGAGTCCCACCTCACGGCTCAGTGGCCTGTGACGTCACAGCGACGATTACATTTTTTATTATCTGTTACGGTAAACGGCTGCTAATAAAGTCTACTCATCATTTTTTTTTGTCACCACGTTCATCTCAAGTTTTCTCGCTACAAACATAATTAAAAATTTCAAGGCAATGTCGTTTATTTAAACATAGGTTTTCATAAACATAATAACCTTTACTCTATAATTATTAACTACAGATGACTAGTATATAATTGATATTCCTTTATTTATTTTATTTATTCTTAATGTACACCGAAATACAGACACATATAAAGAAAGATACAATAGAAGATGTACAAAGGCGATCTTATCGCTAAATAGCGATTTCTTCCAGATAACCTTTGGGTAAAGGACATGATACAGTAGCAGCGGTTAAGGTGTGCACAAATTAAGGAGTAAAGATCAATTATAAATAGATAAAAACTACGATATGATAAACTTACATAATTATTAAAAAAGAAAAAAAAAACATATAAATAAGTAAATATTTTAGTATATAATGTATGAAACACATATATACACACATACATACATACATACATACATACATACATACATACATACATACTTACATATAACATACACATACATAATTACATTGAGGCATACATATATCTACATAGTAATATGCATAAAAAAATAATTAGATACATAAAATATACAGTAACAATAATTATTTACAAATAATAATATATAAATATCATATCAATAAATGTTATTAACGATATGTAGATAGTAAATGTTTTTTAACACGTCGTTTAAAAATATCAATCGACTCTGCTTGGCGAATGTCTCGCGGGAGGGCATTCCACAGTTTTACGGCCTTAATACAAAAAGATTTGCTGTAACATTGACTGTGCGATATAGGATGTTTAAGTCTGTTGTCACCCTGAGAACGAAGGCCTAACGTACTGGGCACGTCCGAGCCAAGAAAAGTAAAACATTTTTTTAGGTATGGGGGGGTAGTGGGATGGAAAAGGATAGAGTAGAGAAAATATAGAAGATGTAAGTTGCGGCGTTCTATTATTTTAAGCCAGTTATGCTGTGCTCGATAATCTGAGATATGATCGTACTTTCTTAAACCAAATATGAATCTGATGATCATGTTTTGAAGGCGTTCAAGTTTATTAAGGAGAGTTTCAGACAGGTCAGAATAGCAGACATCAGCGTAATCAAGAATAGGGAAAAGAAGTGTGTGGGCAAGTGATATCTTAGTTTTGATAGGCAAGAAATTTTTCCACTTTCTCAATGTGCCGATTGCAGCATATATTTTGCGACTGATCTCAGCAACTTGAGGTCTCCAAGAAAGTGTGCTGTCTAGAATAAGTCCTAGATTTTTGATACTACCGTGAAATTCTAATTTCGAGCCACCAAAACAGACAGGAGGAAGATAGGAAACATCTACTTTGGATATCTGTATAGAATTACCTATTATGGAAATTTGCGACTTATTAAGATTTATCGACAGTCCATACGATTTACACCAAGAACATATAACTGCAAGTTCCTGGTTAACACGACCAATTTCTGTAGCCAGATCGTCAACAGGAGTTGTCAGATAGATCTGCAAGTCATCAGCATATAAATGAAAAGGAAGAAAAAGAATATAAGTTAAAGAATTAATAAATATGGAGAACAGAAGAGGGTAAAGAACACCACCCTGAGGTACTCCAGCTCTGAGACGGCTGCATGAAGAGAGCTTGTCAATGGTTCGAATTCTTTGTGCGCGATCATAAAGATAGGAACGGAACCAATTAACAACATCTGGTGAGAAATTTAAGTTTTCGAAAATTGCGAGGAGAATGTCATGGTCAACAGTGTTAAATGCGTTCGAAAAGTCTAATAAAACTATAATTGTGACCTGCTGCTTATCAATCCCAAGCCTCATGTCGTCACATATTTTAGCAAGAGCCGAAACAGTGCTGTGCCCAGGGCGAAAACCAGACTGGAAAGGACTGAGGATATTATTGTCATGTAAGTAGTGCGTTAGTTGCTTATGAACGATTCTTTCAAGAACTTTGGACAAGAATGGTAGCACGGAAATCGGTCTATAATGAGTGTGTGAGGAGGGGTTGGAAAGCTTAGGAATAGGAATGACATGAGCAAGACGCCATAACTCAGGAAAAGTATTAGATGAAAGAGAATGATTGAAAATATTGCAAATGATAGGAAGAACTGTGTTTATAGATAAAGTGATCATTCCTTTTTTGTGGTAATATTAAAAACCAATAGTTTAACATGTTCAGCTACAGCCTACATTGTGTAATTAAATATAGTTTCCAGTAATGACAATTTAAACTTACATACACACAAAAATTTAATAAATTTTAAAACAATATTATCTTAGGTAGATAGGTAAACTTTTTTTTCCGAAAATTCTAGTCGCACAAATTAAATTATATTAAATAATTACTGTAGGTACACGTCTCATTTTTCGAATAATATGTAATCCATATACCTTTGATCAAAACAAACTGCGTTTAATAAAAACGCAATAAACATAGTAATTGAGACGCTTCGTAGGTAATCAGACTCTCCTAGGGTTCAATGATTGATGTGACGGGTAATAAGGCCCACAAGTATCACAATTTGTTTACCCTCATCGTCCTAACGTACCTTGAATAAAAGAATAGGTTTATTTTATATTTTTGTTGATCACAAACCCCACTACTTAGCAATAGAAAGTCCCGGGAGAGCCAATTTCGTGCGAATTGCATTGAAACGAAAAATATGACGAAAGGTATGACTTACGACTTATAAATAAATTACAACGACTCATCATCCAGCGGTTAAAATTCATAGTATTCATAGTAAATAACGTAGATTCGTTACATATTTTAATGCGTAAAAGAAAGTTCGTTAAGATTAATTTAGGAATTCTTCTACAAAACCATTTTTTTACTGAGTGTGTAATAAAAAGAGGAATAATTCTAATTCATATCTGCATTATGTTAATATGTTAATATGTTTACATTATTAGTGTCTAACACCTAGATAATAAAAACTTAAGTTTCATACAAGTGCACACTTACAAGCCGCCTTTATTTTGTATGTTATTCAGACCCACTCGCATATAAACTTGTAAGCTTTGAACATAGTCAATACAGCATACACTCCCTTGACTTCCCACGTGTTAGTCGTAAAACTGCCTTTACAGAGAAACCATTCCCGCCCTATGACCAACGACAGTAAATATACGTGAATGTAAAAAGTGACAAACTAGAGCCCTTCCACGTTTGCGGCGGCAAAAGGTAAACGACGCTGTGGAAAATTTTTAGCTAAGAAGGGTTACATTGTTGCGGCCCAACCTTTGTTTACGACCGTCACCTCTACCTACACAATTATACGAAGTGCACAATGTGGAGTTACAGAGGAGAAAATGTCTACAAAATTTATACTCCGTGGAATATTATGTCTTTTATTTCTTTTCATGTAAAATTATAATTTGTGGAAAATTAAATCCTCAACTCTTTCTACAACATTACGTTGTAATACTTTAAAACAAACTTAAGAGATAGATAATACATAATGAACTTTTTTATAGTTTCATTTCGTATTATTTCTCACTTCCAACATTATAATAATATATACGTAACTTGCAAGATAACGTCGAAGTACTAAGAATTTTTATCGCTGTCAACGGTAGCTGCCTTCGCAATATATAGCCGTGACGACATTTACGAGACAGAGACAAGACTGTGCTTTCCTATGCTATTAGATATAAGTTAGAAAGAAACATCTAAGACTTTAGTCGTACGTCTCAAATTTCCAGAGGTTTTATTGCGTTCTCCGTAAGCACGGGCGCATAAACCTTATTGCTGTCGGATTAAAGTAATATTTGCAGCGGCTAAATGATGTCGAGGCAATTTCGTGATATTAAAAGCTATCTATGTGAAGACTCAGGTCAATAATACGGTGTTCTATCCATGTTTGCTCTGTATAATCGTCGAGGGAAGTTTCTATCGTTCGCATTCTTGGCCGGCGACGTACGATAGCAGTGTACGTTCCTCTTCAACTATTCTTCATAACTGCATAGTTTTGACGCCTGAAGTCTTCATAAGAATAACGAAATATGTAATACAATTAAGAAAAGTAATAAGAGTACATTCTTTATTATTTTCTATCAATAATGAAATACACATCGTATTCATATACTTTACAGAAAACTGTTTTCTATAGCCTGTATCAACGAGCAGAGAAAAGTTTACAGTCGAATGACTTTGTAAAATTTCTTCAGTGAAGCAGGCGATAGTTTGATAGCTACGAGCGAGACGCGACAGAAAACGGATCGGCAAGAGCGCACCCGATGAAGTGTGTGCTCTATTGGTGTCGCTTCCGTGTGTACTCGTAAAGAGATTGTGTTGCACTTTATGTACTTCCACCTCGTATTTTTTTATTAAAATTGAGCATGCCAGTCGTGTCGTACTTAAGACTTCTGTACTTTTTCTAACAATTATGACTAAACCCTTTACAATTAAGGAGTTTTTGTTGTTATTTTAGTTAACATTTCTGAGTAATCGTTTAAGATGCATGAAAGGGAACACGATCGATCCATTCACACCCTCCAGATATGATTAGCGGCTAATTGAATCTCGGGGTGAGATCCGCACAGTTTAGTTTTCCAATTTACGACTTTCCTTTGCTCAAGAGAGTGAAAGGGTTGAATTTAATTATCTTCACTTCGACAAACCCTAAACTAAATCTCTCGAAAGTAAAAGTAAACGTATTGTAATCTAAGAAAGAAAATACAACTCTTTATTCAATTGATTTATTCAATAGAAACAATTGGTTTTTTCTATGGACTGCGTCAGTCTCAAGACTTATCTATCTAATATCTTTAAACGAGCAATACTTGTATATAAAATCTGAATCCCGGATACGGCTCCAACGATTTTCATGAAATTTAGTATATAGGAGGTTTCGGGGGCGATAAATCCATCTAGCTAGGATTCATTTTTATAAATTTCGCAATTGTCAGTAAAGTTGTAATAGTTCAGGTGGGAAATCGTCAGGCCAGAAATAAATGGGAAGACTACGATTCAAATCACCATGTTTCTAGACCGATTTTGTTTTTCTTTTCTAATTACACTCGTGATTTTCTATTTAAATAACTAGTTCATATTTTTTATTATGTCGGTAAAATCGAAAAATATTTTGTAATAATTTGTAATTAAATATGATTTCCAAAAACACGATTTACTAAAAATACACGGGTCGGTCACCCAGGTACTTGTATATAAATTATGTCACTCTTATACTTGTCTTGCTAAAATATTTCTAAATAAAATGAAGTTATGAGATCAATTATTACGAAGAGTAAAATGTATTGCTTTTAAAAATCTTACGTTTGCAAAATGACGTTACATTTTTCTTTTAACGGACTTAAAATTATTTCATTTTATTATTAATTTTAATCAGCAGAAAATGTTTAAGTGTAAAACAAAATATGAAGTATTGTTTATATAATTTGCCTATCCCTTAGATAGCAAACATCGCAACTATTTAAATTAATATAATGTTTAAATTATTTCAACTTCAATGAACAGTTTCAAGGTAATATTCGTACGCTAAATCCACAATCAGTAAACGGATTAAGCTTTAAACTATTTCGTTGCTAAATTGTACCTCTATTTGAAATAGAATTAATTGGCTATAACGATACTTTAAGTTAATATTCCTATTTATTTGTTGTTTTAACTTTGTGTTTAAAATATTCAGTATTTTGTTATTCATTTTATAACACGGAAAATAGAATTTCTGTACTACGTAAGCAAACGCAGTACATTAATTCCATGTATAGCTTATGATTTTAGCGGCATAGAACTTTAACTTCAAATATGTATAATCAGATAACACGTAGGTTACATTATCTTAAGAATTTATAATTCACACTTGCTTTAATCAGTTCCTTTTTTAGCTTTATATTCCAACTGCGTGTTTTTCCCCTTGGTGTAAATTTGATAATAAAAAGACCCCACTTGTGTGCTGCAAAGATAATATAAATAGGTATGCAAATTATACACCCAATTCCATTCAAATGAACCTTTGCATATCTTTTGAGTTTTAGCCAAATCTACTTTTATCTGTGAAATCGTGAACGCGCACTTAAATGACTAGAGCTGGATTATAATTGAATATTAATAATATATACTTACATAAACAGAGAAAATACCTTGAGGAAATAAACAAAAAAAATATTTTGCTGAAATTATTTTTTCTATTTGCTGTGTGGTTACGACAGTAAAGCATAAAGCCACCCCATCTCTTCCCGTCGGTGTGTTAGAGACGACTAAGGGATAACACAGTTCCACTACCCCCTTGGAACCACCCAACTGCTAGGTTTGAAATAGACAGGCCGATGACGGGCAACACCACAGTCTTCGGTGCGACAAAACCAGCCCTGAGGTCACTAACCCGGTTGCCCAGCGTGGTGACTATGGGCATCAAACATGAGTTCGCGCCATTTTTGGTGCAAAGTTGTGCAGGCCTATGTCCAACAGTAAACTGCGATAGGCTGAAGTGATGATCTGATGAAAAATCTCTTAATATTAGCTTACCTAGATTTTAACTTTACACAATAAATAACCAATGACATAAAAGTGGTACGCGATGTATTTTACCTCAATAGTAAGCAATATATTCTTACGACTATACTTTAAAGATTCGATAAAAATATATAACACAAGACATTGGCACAGCGGAAAAATGGTACTATTTTACACTTGGCTATGAAAAATGTAATATAAAATGTCTCGTATATACTTATAGAATTTAGTTTTTTTTTTTGTGCACGAAATGAAAGTTTTGATTCATTTTTTAAATAAAATTCATATATTTTCAAGACGAATGAAAAAAAAAATTCGTAAGAATATCTATAACATCACATATTTGCCTTTTCTTTTATACACAATGTAAAACTCTGACACCGCGAAATGTGTAAAATATTTTCAGTGTAAGTAAAAGTCACGCGTGACGAGTGATAGTAGGTGTGACGCCGAGACTATCAATCATTTATCCGTAAACCGGCGCAGAGGTACCGCGAAATGCTCTAAGGAACTCCACTCTCTTCTTTCATTATGTATCACGTTAAAATCTTACTTTAAAAGCCTTCTCGGCGACGACACTGCGGGACGAAAGGAACCGAACAAACATAATAGATTGAAACCGGATCCAGATAAGCGCATATTGAGTTTTATTTTGGTAAAATTCTATTAACGCAACCGCCTTATCTTTTTTTGGGGTTCCTATCCATTGCCCAAATTTATCATTTAGTTGAATTTTTTCCGCTTTTATACATTTGAAAAGTAAATATTATTTTTCATTAATAAAATTGCATGACGAAAAAATACTGCTAACAAAAAGTAACCAAAATTTAAATTTATCACTATCTGTTAAAGTAAATGAAATGTAGACTAAATCAGTATAACCATCATCAATACATAATAAAAATGTAACGGATCGCTGTCTGTACATGGAAGATATATTATGAAAAAAAATATTATTGGGACCTTTATCAACGCAAATAGCACCCAAAATAATCATTGTTAGAATTTTCGTCTGTTTATCTGTTTTTGCGGGTTTATGCACGCTAATCTAAAAAATTGATTTTTCGATTTAGATGTAGTTTTCACTAATATATTGTGGTGAACTTATAATTAAAGCTGATTGTCGTCCTGGGAAAGAACATCGTGGAAGTATAAGACGAAGTTGCTGTAATATTAGTCGATCAGGAATGTAATAGACGTGACATCGCGCTGCGCACTCATGATGATTGCTTACAACGTATTTGTGAAACACACCAAGCTTATGATGTTCTACAGTATCCCTTGATATAAATCCATCGTAATAATGGGTATAATTTGAGACTGTACCAAATTAATCCACTAGGATAAAAAATTATAATAAGAAAATATCAGCCCTACAGTTTTATTTATATCAAATACAAATTAGATGAAATTGTTTTAGTTATAATATTTGCAACGATTTCGAAGATTTTTCAGCCAATTCATCTTGGACATGTATGAAAAGTAGAAATGGAGAGGTTAATTTATATACGCATTAAACAGACATGGTTACGTTCTGACGATTACGTGCATCTGCGAGAAGCAATGCAGCAAGATAACAACGTGGAGAACATAGGACGATTAGTTATCTTACCGTCAAGCTTTAGAGGAGGTCCACGTTATATGCATGAGCGTACGCAAGACGCCTTTCGCTATGTCCGTAAGTACGGTTGACTTGACCTTTTATTCACTTTCACCACTAACCCAAAATGGAATGAAATTTCACAATAACTTTTTCCCACTTAGGCGCTTCATGATAGATATGACATAATAGCCCGAGTTTTTCACCTTAAACTAAAGCTGATGATTGACCTAATTACAAAAAAAAATTCAAACCATTTCTGTGTTATATGTACAGTAATAAATAGCAAAAACTGGGCTTGCACATGCCCACATACTACTGTAGTTAGGAGAAAAAGTTAGGCCTGATGCTATCTTTTTTATAAAATCATACTCTACACCTACTCCGTCAATATATCTTCTCCTTTGCCCTAAGGTTACCTGGAAGAGATTGCACTTAAGCAATAAGGCCGCCTTTTGTACATTTTTTTTCTACAAATTATTGCTGATGTTGCTGGCTAATAAAGTGTAAAATAAATTTCCTGAATTTCCTGATAAGACCGAAGATTCCATATTACTCGATACTGTAAAGACTCAGATGATACAAGGACCATGCGGCGCATTAAACAAGAATTCTCCCTGTGTACAAAAAGTTTATTGTTTTAAAAGATACCCACTACCACCACGAGCACTTTAAGAGCAAACCATATCGGGAGAAAACAGATATCAACTGTATCGTCGGAAATCACCTCAACAAGGTGGCTTCACAACTAAAATAAAGTTACATGGTCAGGAAATAAATTTAGATAATAGATGGGTGGTATTATTGGACCTCATTCACCGGTATTATCGAGAACCTTTCAAGCTCACATCAATGTTGAAGTATGTAAAGTGTCAAAAACTAAAATATGTAAACAAAAGCAGTGCTCAAGCAACAGTGGGATTCACAAATAATGATAACGATAAAGTTACAAGGTTTCAGTCCAGCCGGTATATTAGTTCTTCTGATGCAGTTTGGCGTATTTTAATTTTTTCAATTCATAAAAGCTAAGAAGATACCCATCTTGACCTTCATCTTTAAGGTGGACAAAGGAACAACTTAAAACCCTGAAAAAGTGACGGAGTGTTTAGAAAATCCTGCGAATCTTTGCGAAACAGACGCATTTGCCAGGTCACTCTTATACAACAAAATTCCATCGTATTATACCTATAATAAACAACAGAGTATTTTTAACCGTAGAAGACGTGGAACAGCTATAGTAGGTGAAACAGGCATTTTTAAAGAACACGTTATTGGTAGGGTTTATACAGTGTATCGGAATAACTCCGAATGATTTTACCTGCTCTTACTTCTACTCGTTGTTCGATGGCCTACATTGTTTGCCGAGCTCCAAAAGGTTGATAATATCTTATACACTACATACCAAGCGGCTTGCCGGACACATCACTTGCTGGATGGGGAACAAAACTGCGATGATGCTTTATCCGAAGCGAAAGTCCTCAGCGGTTGCGCCTTTTGTTTGCAGTCATACTGGTGTTCTATGTACTTTCTGATGCTGCACAGTTATGGCATAATTATCAAAACTAATTAGCCGAGACCTTTTGCAGACACGCATAACTAAATAATGACAACACAATTAATGAGAGATTAAGTGAAAGTCACTTTAATGAGTGTTTTCTTGCTATTTAAGATATAGTTACATCTAATATGGGTAATCCTATTTCTTAAAATGGCATGCTCGAGCCATCAATTGACGATGAACGCGTTAATAGAGATTATGCGATGGAAATCAACTATAATAGATCTAGCAATAATCATTATATATCCAGTAGATCTGGCCGAAATTCCACAAACTGATGTCTCGATACTAACTGAAGAACAACGCTTAATATTTGATCGGGTGTATCACTGCGTTGATAGTGCTTTGGGAGAAATGCTATTATAGATGCTCGCGTTGCAACAGGTAAGACATTTCTTACCAAAGTGATTTTGGTGAAGCTATGAAACCAAAGTAAAGTTGTGCTTGCTGTCGCTTCAATGGGCCACTTAGTAGCCGGAGGGGGGGGGGGGACTGCCCATACAATGTTTAAAATTCAGAACGACTTATATCACACAGAAAGCTCTGTTTGTAATATTTCTAGAAACAGCGATAAAGCTAAGGTTCTTTATGATTACAGCCTTATTATATGGAATGAGTGCACACTAGCAAACCGTAAAGCGGTTGAAGCAGTAGATAGAACGTTGCGTGATATCAAGCCTAATGGCTAACCTATACTTTTTTATTGGGTGGAATTACCATACTTTTTTGTGTCAATTTTCGTCAACCTATGGAACAAGGGCCGATGAAGTTAGAGCTTGCCCAAAGACTTCTCGACTGTGGCATTCCATTATCCTTTTGCATTTGACAATAGTCGAAATTAAAAAGTCGATCGGACATTTTTGATACGATATTAAAAATGTTTATAATTTCCTCATGTGTGGGTATTAGACAAAAAATAATACAAAAAAATTAAAAGTAGCACGATGTCGTCTCTTGTCAAAGATTTTCATTGTAATATGAAACTTTAAATAGTTAGGGGTGCTGTAAAGGAATCACTATAGGTGGCACCGCGGTCCCTTAAGATCAAATAAAAATTCATCATATTAAAGATTTCGACCAGATGAGTAAATCTGTCCATAGCTTAATTGGCTAATAGCGCCGACACGGTGAGTCGGAGGTGCGGGTTCGATCCCCGTTGGGACGGTCGGTATTTTTGATATGATATTAAAAATACACTATTTAATTATTAAAATCTAAAATTATTATTATTATTTTCTAAAATTCTGTTTATAAATTTCTAAACAAGTTTTAATTTAGGGATGCAAAGTTCATGCATCTGATTGTCATTACGTTCAACAATGTTATGAAGTTTTCTGTAGAAATTATATATTTTACTATTTTTATAAATATATTAACCTTTGTCTAATTTCAGCCAGGTCAAACATAAACATTCCTAATAAAATTACCGAAATATTATTTGCATAATTTAAAAATTAAAGTCGTCAATTAACTTTTAACTGCTAGAATTTTAATCATAAAAGACGCAAACAGGGTCACAGAGAAGGTACCTATCATTATAAATGTATGAAGCCTTTTAACTTTCTAACAACGGCGCACGTTTTTTAAAGTACATCGTCTTGCACTCAACGAAGGTGTTATTTTCCGGTAAGTGCGATCCAATTTGCGCAACTTGTGTGAAACGACACCCTGAAGGACGTATGATAAACCGTAATTTCAACACGACACCATACATGTAGCAATCTTTCCACTCTCAGATATACGCAAATTGGGCCATCAATCAGTATTACTCCCTTTATATAATTTATTTGAAAATGTTTACAAATGTTATTGTTTTAGAATTTGATGTTTTAAATTAGGATGATCATGATTTATTTTATAATACGTTTAGATAACTGGTAACTTTTCATATATCAAAAGTATATGTACCTACTTGATATCTAGGTTATATTATTGCTTAAGTTGATACGTATTAGATATTATTACTAATTTTTTAACGTCTGACATATATGACTCATAAGTGAATGAAACGAGAGTAGTGTAACCTAGCTTCATCACTTGTATTATTTTACTATCTTAGATCATATACATTGAAAACGCTAATGTCGCTAACAAATCGATATCACCTAAACGACCAAGTGCCTTGTCTATAAAAGTGTATTACCTTCGTTACTTGGTACTTTCTTACAATCTCGGCAAGATACCGGGGCTTCTTCTAATGGACCAATATATCAAATAGGATTAAGTATAAATGAGCAGAGCAGACGGCTGATACTTTGTTGTACGACACGACTTGCATAGGTAGAACAAAATTGTTATTATCACTTTAAAATAAATATGACTTAAATATCTCCAAGTCGACTTAAACGTGTCCAATTATTTTTTATTGCGGAGCATGAAAAATAATATCACCTCGACTCTCCCCTTGGTCTGTCGTTGCAATAAAAATAAAATACAACATAATAGGACTTGCGTTTATTATTACATTGAAGTCGCAAACATTTTTATAAAACAAGATACTTTAGTTAATTAATAAAATTATTTGGATTGTACTTTTTAAAATGCATGTTTGATAATTAAACAAAGATTTTTCTATAGATAATACGTATTGAAAACAATTTCTTCAGTAAAACATAACCACATAATAAACGGACTGAGAACTAGACTTCCTAAATCCCATTTGAGGGAAGACGCGAAGCACGGGGCTGGAGTGCGCAAACGGTTCGAGTTATTCCAGGCGAGTGGGCACAGCACGGTATATCAAAGAAAACGATTTGTACACATCCTTATTCCTCTGTCTATGTTTGAAAGGTAGAAATACTTATATCAACACTAACTCTGTGTAGTGGTGCTATATTCGTTGTGACAATCCATGCAATCAGCTTTTTGTTTACCCAGAATAAAGAGACGATTATTCAGAATGCATAGTATATATAATAATACGTAAATTGAAAAGACACATAGCCTGTGCAAATATAATGACACTAGCTGTGTTCTGTACCCTACGTTATTTGAGAAAGAAAGTACAAAAAAATTATATATAGCCTTTCTCGGGAAATGATCGGGACTATAGAAAACGAAAATAATTTGCAAATTCGAAGTAGTAGTTATAAACAAACAAAATTTCAGCTTTATAATATTAGTATAGATAATCTAATGCTACATATTCTCGACAGTTTGCCGAACTTAAGCCGTTAAATATGACTATTTAAAAATATTGATAGTGATAAAACGACGTTGAAACTTTGAAGGGGTCATAATAAAAAATGTGTTATCTAATCTAGTGAAACGTAGTCACCTACAATTTTTTATTAAATTCTTCTCGACAGTTTACTTTAAGAATTAAGTCATATAAAATCCAATTGAATGGAAGAGTTAGAAAGTAATGAACTTTTTGCAAGACATTTTACATTTTACACTCGATTAATGTGAACAGGACGGTCCATGGTGGTGACTACGGACGTTTTCCAGACGGCTCCAGGACACTCCTCCTTGATTAAAACTTGGAATAATAAACGACGAAACAATTTTCCCTCGTCTCGCATCGCTGGCATCTTCAGAGCAAACTAATATTGAAACGTGCTAATGAAACACCGCTTCGATTTTTTAATCCCGTCCTTTATAATAAAACTTTTAATATCTGAGGCTCTACTTTATAAGGATATTTTTATTTAGGATTTTAAGACAAAGTGACAAGATTTTAAAAAGTCGATGGAAGTTATCACAATTACTCTCAAAATGACGAACAACGCAAATACAATAAAGTGCTTCGCGAGATTCCTTAATTAAGAAAGAAACTACGATAAGAAATGGTATCTTCAAACTTTCTATTGTTTATTGTTTAACTTTGTACATAATTCAAAATGTTTATATAAATTTCTTCTACTATGATAAGCCTGATATTTTAAAATACAAGATGTTGTATTTGTAACCTAAAGTTAATTACCTACATACTATTTTCTACTGCAGACTTTCTAACTGTAAAAAATATTTATCAGATCCTTTCATAATATTGGTTTTAAAAAACGTCGCTAAATATAGCTCAAACATAATTGAATTGATAGAGTCGTCAATATTCAACGCAAATATGTTTGTCATGACTCGCTTTTTTGGAAACTTTCGAATAATCCTGATCCATCGTTACATAAAACTTGTAAGTTGTTCGCGTCTAAACGGATAATCGAGTTTATACTTGGAAGGCCACCATCAATCATTTATCTCGCTCGCGGATGGATCTGTACCGTACTACGCGGAAAAACTTTAAAGTGATCCCTGTTACTGTGACGTATCGAGCACTTGATCATTTGCTCGACCTACTTGAAATATAAGTTTAGCATGTTCCTTAACATATTTCTTAACTTATTTAATAGTCATAAATCGTGAACTGTATATCAAATCGTTACGTCATTATAGTTTAACGTTTTTTTTACTTACTTAATTATAACTAACTAATACCTGAACAGTAAATTATAGCTCATTTTGGAATAAACTTCGGAAATTCTACATAATAATATACAATTGATATTTCATGTAATTAGACGGTTTGTAATTTGTAAATTTTTAATGAGAAGAAAATTTTCAGTTTAATTATATAGTCTATTGTGAATAACAGTACAGAACTATATATTACTACGTTTCAGCCTGAAAATGCCCACTACTAGGCCTCATTCCCCATGTAGGAGAAGGATCAGAGCTTAATCCACCACGCTGTTTCAAAGCGGGTTGGGAATGCATATACTATGAGTTACATATACTATGAATAACGATCGCTGTCAGGTGTACATGATTAAAACCGGGACCAACGACTTAACGTGAAATTTGAGGCACGGTAGAAAGACCCACAAAGACAGCACAAAAACCCAAACCACGGCAAACATCTATCTGTACGGCCAATTGGTGTCATATGTTTGTCATGTGCAGGGATCGAACTCGCAACCGCCAGCACAACAGCTACAAACCAGTGCTGTCACCGTTGCGCAAACGCGTCAATATATCACTCATTATAATAATCAATATTTTTTTAAATTTTATAAACTTGAATTAGCTGCCGTAATAATTATTTTATTATTACGATTTTTTTTGTGTAATGATTTTTCTTTTCTTGGCGCTGGATATGTCAAACCCAGACCGGTCTCTTTTCATACATCTTATGAATATTTACTTCGACCGACTAACAAGGCAATATAGCAACCATAATACGTTATTATATTTTTCCATCAAAAAATATTTACCTCTTCCACATCCCTTTCATATTTGTTGTTAAACGATTTTGAAAGCTAGGAAACATTGTTATTTTTATTTAACTTTTTACTTGGTGTTCAGTATAGCCTTGTAATATATTTCTTATTATTTTATTGTTACAAAAACTCGACTTTTGTAGCTGTGTAGGCTTGCAGAGATCATCGTGTAAAATAATTGTAGAATTGAAAAATGCTCCCAAGAAATCACACGCGACGAGAGGAAGGCCTTATAAATATAGTTATAAATTTATCAAAAAATGTTAATCTTGAAATGAACGCAAAACATGTTGGGGACATTTACAGACTAAAAGGAATTAAGATTTTATTAAAGAAATCTAAAGACTTTAATGTCAAGAATACAACGAAACTTACAGGTAAACACTTAGAACTTTCAACTAACGAAGATACCCCCATTCTTATCCCAGAATGGCTTACTAGTAAGCGGGCTAGACTATTCTTCTTTGTGTATTTCATATTAGATCTATCATATGTAGAACATATTAGATCAAACAAGGTTAAATACTGCTGGAGTTCTTATGGTAAAATATATGTAAGAAAGGAATATCTAAAATAATAATCTTGATACAAAGCGAAGTTCAACTGCATCAAATGAAATAAGAAATATGACTATGTTATGAAAACTGTCCTATATTCTCCTCTGCCTGTTAATTTAAGTATGTAGCTAACAGTTCCTCAGGATGGTATACCAACCAGGCTCATTAGGCTCTCTACAGATGTCCTTATACCGTTAATTACCAACTTAGCCGACCTTTGTTTTCACACCGGTGTGTGTGTCAATCTACACGTCCAGTACATTCCATTGTTACGCTAGTGTACAAAGGAGGTAATAGTGATGACCTAAATAACTATAGTCCGATATCAATTCTAAAATTATCGAAAAAATTTATCAATAATAGGCTAGTAAGTTATTTTTATAAATATAACCTACACTCAAATTTACAGTATAGCCTCAAAAAGGACATTCAATATATTATATTCATACTTGTAAAAGAAGTGGTTCGAGCTACGTAACGTCTTACGACCTTTCTGGACCTAAAGGAGGCCTTTGATATAGTATGTATCTTATTCTTGTACGTAGACTTGACAGTGTGTGTCTCCGTGATTATAACACGGTTTTAGCATCTAAAATGAGAACAGATATCTCTGATTAAGTAAAGTAAATGTACTCCAAAGCCAATTGGATTCTCCGCGGAGGATCTCTACAAGATCAACAAGCTATTAAGTGTCAGGAAATTGTATGTCCTAAACCTAATTTTTCATGCTAATAAAAGTATGTCGTTGCAAGAAAAACTTTTAAACATGAGAAGGAAGGATTGTGTAGCTATCTCGTACCACGTACGTTGGGTGCGTATGACTCGCCCAAAGACAATATATGTGTTAATCGACCTCTATCTATAATAGGATAAATCAAATATTAAAAATATATCCCAAACAGCTACATGTGTGCAAAACAGTTGCAATTGAATATTAAAAAACGCTTACCTATGACGAAGTAGAAAAATTGTTAATTAGGGTAACGTAACTTATGTGGATAGAACTCTTTGCTGATCCGAACCCAAGAAGTAGGCATTTTATTTCGTAGGGCATGCAATTACAGTTATTCGTAGCAACGATAACATACACAACACAATTGCATACTACTATAATTTTTCCTACCCTTAAAAAACACACACACACATATGCACTTAAAGTCGTCGAGAAAAGAAGAGATTTAAATAATTTAATTATGTTATAATTTTCTTTTTAATAACTATATATTGTTAAATCTCTAAATCTTTGTTGTAAAGTGACAAGCCATTACGCCTAACGAGCGTCTATTGCTCACTGGGTAACTGAACCACAAATTATTGTATAAGATTTAGAAATAATAACTAACTAACTAACTCAACTGGCTCAGTGACCCGAAGTGAGTCTTGGCCTCCGAAACAAGATTTCTCCACTTTGCACGATCTTGCGCGATTTCCCGCCAATTATTGGCTTGGATCTCACTCAAGTCTGCTTCAACCATGTCCCTCCAGCGGTACCTGGGGCGACCCACCGGTCTACGTCCAGTTGGTCGACCCAGATACGCTCTCTTAACTGCTCGATCCTCCCCCTTCCTTTCGACATGACCGAGCCACCGCAACCGGTGGGATTTGGTAACTCCAATGATGTTGGGCTCAGACACCAGGTTTGCAATTTCATAAATTTAGAAATAATAAATAAATATTTTTATATTTTTAATTTTTTATAACTAACATTAATAATGCAATTCCACTCAAAACACTTAAAAATAAATGTGAAGGGTATCATTGAACTTATGAAAATGAATTTTCTATACAAAAGTTGGTGCTATAAGCCGTGCCCGCATATAGGGAATCGATAATCGAACCGAGCGTGCACACACTCGTATATGAGCAGGAGCCGACCGCAGGAATGCAAATAATACAAAAGAAGCAGAGAACCGATGTAGATAGCTCCTCGTATGAGTGTTTTATGAGCACTTAAGTGGCTTCCGGACGAGGGATGTTTAAAACTCCGGCTCACAAGTATCACAGTGGGATCGAGGAGGTTCCACTCAAAACATGACAATGTCAGATTTGATCGCGACCAAGGACACTTTTATGAGCGGTTAAAACTTTATGAATACGCTTACAATGTTTTCAAAATTAAGGTTTTATACACAGCGATTTGCTCATAAAATAAAACTACGTCGTGAAAATGTTAAGCGGATAAATGAAAAAGGGAAAAAATGGTAAAACTATACCATAGGCCTATAGCTATAAAAGCGCATGCTGATATTACAATCAAAACAATGCTCGAAGTTTTTAATGTGAACATTTCTTTTCAAATATTAGTGTAGAAATTCGTATTAGGTATATCAGTAAAATTTTGAATCTCTGAAACGACTGGACCGATTTTAACAGGATTTTTACTGGCAGATAGCTAATGTAATAAGGAGTAACTTAGGCTACTTTGTTTTTTTTTTTTTGTAACTGCGAATGAACAAAACATTTTTTAAATTCCACGCGGACGAAGTTGCGGGCACAGCTAGTACTAAAATATATATATTATCGTGTCACAAGAAGTACATACATATGTCTTAAACTAGCTGTGCCCGCGACTTCGTCTACGTGGAATGTAACAAAAGATATTGCTCAGTTCGCAGTTATTAAATAAATAAATTTCTAAAATAAAAGCCTAAGTTACTCCTTGTTACATCAGCTATCTGCTGATACAAGTCCCAAGTCAAAGATTAGCCGAAACAAGTAGACAGAAAGACAGACAGACAAATATTGTAAAAATGTTATTTTGGTATATGTACCGTGTATGCATTCATATGCGTTTAGTAAAAAGCGGTTATTTTAATATTACAAACAGACAGTCTAATTTTATTTATTTGTATAGATACAATAATTTAAAAATATGATAATGTACCTAAAAGATCATTGTTATCATTAACATTATTTTAAAATCCCTGTTGATATATTACGTACGATGCACCTTGAATTAGTGTATATAAAAATATCGCTAAAATATGTCTTTTAAAACATTTTTAAAAACTGTAAGCAAAATAAATTTATTTCCTTATGCATAGGCGACGATATTCTATGTTTCAATTGCAAAGAACCCTTGTGAAAGCTCTAACAATACGGCATCGCAAAAATTAAATTACGGCGCATCTCAGCAGGTTTCAATTTTCAAAAAGCTCTGTAAACTTGAGAATGCGAATCTTATTGCTTTTTATGGAACATTATTGCATTTCACATAGCAAGCCTCCGTAAGTTAAAATAACATTATCTACTATTTATCTAAACTCAAATTTAAAGAACTATATTTATAAACAAAAAAAAAAACGGAGGTTTAATTAGAAATTTCTAGAGGTTTTGTAAATTAAGTAAATAAGAAACGTCGCTGTTGATACTAAGTTATGTAAATAGAAACTTCTAATTTGAAACTGCAAAAAGTGTCGCGACAGCGTAGCGAGAGGACAAATTAGAGGGAATGGAATATAGTTTACTTAAAGTTAAACTTATTACGGTCCTCGAGAAACAAGCACTCGGAGGCTCGCCGGGCGCGCGGGTCAAGTGCCCAATTTGTCACCCGTGCAAACTTGCGACTACTTCGACCGGTCCCTGTTCGATTCCATTAAACTTTCAAGACCTTTTGAAGCTATTTTCTTGTTTGAATCAAGATTTGCCTAATTCATTCCCTCCCTATTTATTTTCCGATAAAGCTGAGGAAAAATATTTTCATCTAAACATATAAAACAGCCACTCTTTACTTTATTATATATTTATTTTGTAATTGTTTAAGCGATTTTTTGATTTGGCTGCTATTAAAAGAGGGCGCAAACCTAAATAAAATTCGCTCTGGGACACTTACAATGCGCTATCATAAAAATTAAATTACGGTAAGAGTTTCTCTGTAAGTGCGCGCCATTTCAGCAGGCCCCCGCAGGAGGCAAGGGCCACGCCACATCAAAGCGCCTCATTCTGCGTCGAGGTCTCACCCAAATCAAATTTAACAGCTCTCTTCTTTCGTTACGGATGCGAAACGTAGCTTTATTTCTGACCTATACATAATCGCCATTCTAAATATAATATACTCAATCGTCAAGTATTCTTTAAGATAATAAAATTCCGCAAAAAATAACTAAATAGTCTTTAATAAATATATTAACTTAATAACCAACAAAAATATACGATCAACCAACTACGACGCAACATTTTGAAAGACTACTTTGTCATGAAAAAATAGTAATTTTTAAAATAATTTCTTATAGTACTAACATATACTCGTACATACGAAAAGCCTCAATACAAATTTACTTACTTAAGTTTAATGTGCTCCTTAAACATAAAAATAAAATAAAAAGTGCATTTACGGAATTAGTGTTTAATTAAAGTTATCCTTTTGGAATATAAATTCAATGAATTTTTCGCGTTAAATTTATTTAATTTATATGTTATGCCTTCGGTTATTTTTAAGGTACGGCTGGATCAAGTGGCTAATTTGTCAGAGAGGGTAAACTTGCACCCGCGAACTTGTTCGGACGCTGCAATTCGATTAAAGTTTTACCGAAGTACCAACAAGAGAAGGGCCTACTTAACGAAACTTGGTTGTACATTTACGTCGAGAATTTAATTAGATTGCTCATCAGGGGAACGAAATGCCTAGCAATATACCTCACAGCCTATACATTACTACGCACTTGAGAACTTAGGAATAAATTTAGTTTTAAACAAAACTACTTACGACTTGACTAAAACGTACTAAACAAAGCTTATTTAAAGTCGACTGCTGCTTATCTTCCAACTCGGATTGAATGGAAATTTCCACTCGCACTTCGCTCGATAAGCATATGCTGTAAAAACGTAACACGAGGCTTATTTCGCCTTTATTTTTTATGACTTACAGCATCAGTGTAAAAATGTGCTATAATAAAAATATGAAACAAAACAAGAACTCTGTAATGTGCTTGTATTTTTACCTTTTTACGGACAATCTTCTATTATTTTTTCGTTTAAAACAAATAAAGTATTATAACATAATAATTAAATTTGTTTTTAACTATGTACGTAGTTGTAATGTAGTAGAATATCCCACGGCTGGACAAAAGCCAGAATCACTTCTACTATCAGTCGATTTCATGGGCTTTTTTTTCACCACTGTGCGTGAGATGGATTTCTATTTTAATACACTAATCAATCTTAGCTGAAAGCATTTAACGAAAAACAGATAAATTATTGTGTTTGTTCCCAAATGAAAAAAAAACCGACTATTACATCGACAAGTAGTTATACAACGTAAGTAGTTCGATCAAATAAACGGGACCAAAAAACGAGCATCAGCTTTCAACTAAAACAAGAATCATCAAAATCGATACACCCAGTGAAAAGTTATGCGGTATAATACAACGTAGATCAAGGTCAACTCGAAAAGTGCTTGTTTTATATATTAAATTATCCTGTCACAATATTAGTTACAATACTCCTGCGAAACGGGTAGACCGATTTTTATGAAATTTTGTGTGCATATCGGGTAGGTCTGAGAATCGGCCAATATATATTTTTCATACCCCTAAGTTATAAAAACAAATGTTAATATAAATATTACACCCAGGCTCAGTGGGGAATCGAACCTGCAACCCGCTGAGCCGAAAGCCAGGTCTATTATAAATATCTGATATTAAATAATATCAAAAAATATTTCTTTTTATTTTCTAAAAACATTCATAACTAGTAATAATCAATAAAAAAATTAAGACATACTGCACAAATTACTGGTATCTACATGTACAATAATAACAAATGAGGTTATTTATCAGGGCGAACAATTAATTTATAGGAATGTCTTTAGAATGTGTGCAGGTGAAAGAAAGGAATGCTGGTTATTTTCAGGACCTATTTAGCACAGATAAATGAATGGGCTTTTATAAAGCACCAAAATTTCTTTATTATCTTAATAAATATCGCCTTTGTGTAACTATATTAAATAACGCAATGAGGTAGACATTCTGTAATTATCGTATGAAGTTAACTATTTTAGATTAAATAATAATATGGTTATTTTACAACAATGTTTATTCATTTTTTTTTTTGTTTCAAATTATATAAATAAATGCAAGCAATAAAAACGATTTTCTAATTGTCTTATTAATTAATTACCATTATATTTTTTATTGAGTATACACATACTTATCACTTTTAAAACATTATAATATTTAAGACGATAAGTATTTCAAATGATTATGTTGTACATATAATTGTGCTTACCTTCAGACAAAAATAGACGATCGGAGTCAGCAGGCTGGTCGGGCGCTGGACGATGCCGCAGGGTGACATGAAGCGAGGGGCCCCGCGGTGGAACTTCTGGAGGGGCGGGCTCCGGAGGTGAATCACATTCGCGCTCGCTTTGAGCTCCACTTGACGGCCCTGAACAACAACAATACTGTAAAGTACCAATATTAAGGCAAAATAAGAACACAGGAAATCACTGACAAAATTATTTTAGAATCTTTGAAAAAGCTACCTCCAGTAGTGGAAATCAGCAACCACGGACAAAGAATTGAGCCCGAGATGAGGAGCCTCTACAAAACCATAGATTATCTTAGTACTTGGAACATTATGGGACAATCTAATACAATGCTAGGTACAGAAAATGTATCCACGGCCTTACTTTTGATAAAAGAGGAGAATCGTAAGTTGCTTATAGTATTAGATTAGTTTTTCGTAATCTAATAAATCAAGTCTAAGAAATATGGAAAGAATTTTATAAATTTTATCATTATCTCTTTACATTTTTACAGTTATCTATTGCTAGGCACAACCACTAAAGAAAGTATCCTCACTAATTATTAACTTTCATTTTCTACTTTGCAGCTTCTCAATAAAGTCAAAACTACGCTCTACATTTTGCACTGTAAAAAAAAATTATATTTAGGTCAAACATTGCAAAAAACGGTAAAATGAAGAACGTGGTTTCTGTAAGGTCCGATAAAACGATGGCGATGAAGGTCAGTCTCAGTTCGGTCTTGGTCTAGTAAAATATACTAAATTCAGAAAGAGAAAAGTATCCGTACTATATAACAGTTTTAGTTTTATATATTCGCATATCATTAACCCGACTATTGCATATTATTAAAGTCAGTAAATGGGGCACATATTTTCTACTTAATCTGTTTGTAACTGAAGGACAGAAGCAAGTTTATTTTACTTCTAACTCACTTCGTTTCATTCATGATCTATTTTATATAAACAAGTAAATATTATATTACACAAAATTGTTGTTATAATATTATATACGTCAAGGCGCGTACGTCAGCGAAACTATTCCGAGCATCCTTATCACAGGCATGCACCCACCTCCACATTACGCTTATAATAGGCATGCTTCAGAATGCCTAACTTCAATAACTATACTGGAATCTTGCGCTACTAAATAGACGCGATGCTTTCATTCCTCACATTTCTGGATACGTTATGATTCAAAGATACATAAATATTTAAACGGTTATTAAGCTCACAACTTTAATACGACCAAAGGATTTATAGAGTAAAGCTAAGAAGAACTCATTATTATTTAGAAACCGTGCACGCACATCAATAAAATAAAGCTGTATATAAAATATATATCTGTACAAATAAGTAAAATTGGAGTATCTGTCTGTAATATTAAAATAAGCGTTTTTTAATAAATGCATAGGGATGTGTATACGCTACATAAACCAAAATAACATTTTTTACAATTTTCGTTTGTCTGTATGTTTGTTCCGGCTAAACTCTGAAACTAAGATTACGGAGTATTCTGTTTTCAATCTTTAAAATTGTATATATACCATTCATTTGACACATTCGACTGCCACGACCATTGGTTTCACGAGAAAAGTCGTCGGTTCGTCGGTTGCGACGAGACAGAGTCCCGCCAGTAGATTCACCATTAAATATTTCTTCGCCTGTAAAAACAAAAATGACAAATTTAAGCAGATTGACGACACATTGGCACAACGGTTGGCACAGCGCCCTGGTTTGTGGTTGTTGCACTGGTGCTTGCGGGTTCGATCGCCGCACATGGCAAACATTTGTATTGGCCATACAGATGTTAGCCGTAGTTTGAGCGATTGCGCTTGTGTATTGTGTGTGTTTCAAAGTCGCCTGTTCCTTAGTTTGGCAACTTAATACCTATGTTTTAAGTAACAGCCAAATGATACTACGTATTTCTTAAATTAATGTATATAATATTAATTAATATATGCATATTACACTAGGATAAGAGATAACGAACCGATTACGGTGGAGCAGAAAGAAGCATCACTGTTAACTATGCTAACTGGCCAATCAATTAAAAACTACAACTTTGTTTATATCGAGACTCTATTTTGGGACTTCGTAACCAAAGGATCAGTAGGTAAACCTAAGTAAAGGTACAAGTGATAATGACAAAAGATTCTTTTTTTATATATTTTTTTCTGTTTATCTAATACTATTAAACGAGCAATTCGTTTTATCCTTGTTTTTAGGGAGTGAAAAAATATCGTTAGAATACGAAGGTGAATTTCGCATTTGTCAATTTAGTTGCAATAGCTCGGTGGGCAATCGGCCTGTCGGGATCAAGCGAGAGAAGATCATAGTTCAAATCCCCATGTCCCTGATCAATTATTTTTTCTTTTTTTTTCTAATTGCACTCGTTATTTTTTATTTAAATAGGTAGTTCGTATTTTTTATTATTATGTCTGTAAAATCGAAAAATATTATTCAAATTTTATCATTATTATTATTTAATTATTTTTTATTTTTGTTTTTTTATATTTATTTATATTTTTATTACTGTCGGTGTAAAAATATTATTCATATTTTATAAATATGTAATTCGTATTTAAATATAATTTTCAAAAAAAACACGATCTGTTGGAGCGCCTATCAGTTTTTGATAAGCAATTACTCTCAATCTTGTAATTGTGTATTTTGTATCAATTTTTAATTAATCGTTATTTTTTTACGTTAATTTATTATTAATAATTGTGTTTGCAGGCAATCCAAAAAAAATTGACTTCAATTACATCGACAAATAATACAATGTAGGTACACGAAAAAATAGTCAAGAAATACGCATTATCAAAGATTACTCCAAAAGTTGTAATCAGATCTCGATGAAATATGACCACATGATAAACATCGGCTTTCGATTAAGTTAAAAATCATCAAAATCGGTACACTCAGTAAAAAGTTATGTGGATTTTCGAGAGTTTCCCCCGATTTCTCTGGGATCCCATCATCAGATCCTAGTTTCCTTACCGTGGCACCACACCAGTGATATCTCCTTTCCAACAAAAAAAGAATTATCAAAATCTTTTCATAAACGACGAAGTTATTCCCGAACATACATTAAATATATATATATTGAGTTTCCTCCGACCGAATTGAGTAACCTCCTCCTTTTTTTTAAAGTCGTTTCAAAAAGACTTCATCCAAACCGGCAGCGAATCATTTTAATTCTCTCTTCTACTACTAATCCCCACCCCCGTCACCCAGGTACTTATTAATTTATATATCTTTCTGGTATATGACTGTATTCATTAGTTATTAAAAACCACTGTTTACGTTGCCATAAGATCTTCACTGTGAATTTTATTTATTAAAATAAGATTTAATATTACTTTTAAAATATATAAATATGTAAGTTTACATTTTTAATGCTTTCAGATATTAATATAGTAGAAAATGACTAGATACAAATATTGAATATTCTGTGAACGAATATTATGTTATTGTGCGTTATTCAATTTACATAAGTAAAAGGAGCTCCTACAAACTTAGAGTTAACCTTTATGAAACGTCAAGCGAAGAAAATATATTATAGCGATATGATCCTTCAGCAAAATTGCAAAAGTTTTAGAAGTACATGATAAGGCCTGGTTCGTTTTAAAATTTTAGGTATTATTTATTTTGGTATTTTATAAGACTCTTCTACTTCTACTAGAGTCAAATGCGTAATTTATTTAAAGTGGATATACCTAAATATCTAATATTTATATATCTAAATCTTTTACATTATCTATACTAATATTTGATTGTTTGTTTGTTTGCATAGAATAGGCTCCGAAACTATTGAACCAATTTGAAAAATTCTTTCACAATTGGGAAGCTATACACCACACACACTTTTCATGGGTTACATAGGTTATATTATATTTTCATAGGAATTAGTAGTTATGTTTGTTAAATACTATGCTAGTTTTCTACAGGTGTTCGACTCCTAACTACGTTCTTTCAAATGGGTGTTCTGTAGGTAATAACAACATGTTCCACGTGACAAAAAAATCTATCTTCTTTTTGTATTTTACTTTGTCTTTATATATTTGCTACTCTGACAAGGTACTTCTACATAACCGTTCAATAAGCACGTAAGGACGGCTATAATTTACAATGAGTAACATTGAAAGACAAAGAAGTCTTTCCAATACACAGTTCTTTAGTTGTATTCGTCAGTTAGTAATAACTTTAAAGGCGTGTTTACGTGCTCACGAAAGGTATCATGCAGAACGAATGTATCAAAATATCTCGATCGATTTAAACAAATGCAAATTTAAAAATGGGCTAGGAATTTTCTATCACGCGGAACGTGATCAATTAAAGCCAAAGAACCTCCCATTTGCCATTCGCTTCAGCCTGTAATATTCCACTGCTGGACATAGGTCTCTTTCCCCATGTAGGAGAAGGACCAGAGCTTAATCCACCACGCTGCTCCAATGCGCGTTGGCGATATATTCCCTACTATGAGTAACGATCGCTATCAGGTGTACATGATAACAACCGGGATCGACGCCTTAACGTGCTCTCCGAGGCATGGTGAGGTGACCCATAAGGACTTCACAAACACCCAGACCAGGGCAAACGTCTGTATGGCCAACACAAATGTTTGTCATGTCCGGGAATCGAACCCACAAACGCCAGCGCAACAGCCACAAACCAATGCTGTGACCGTTGCGCCAACGGGTCGTCAGTTAATCATCAATAGTAACGAATTTTATAGAACCATAAATTTGAAAATCCTACCATAAACAATAAACAATAAACCAAAATAACATATGAGTACATTTTACCTTTTATTTATTTATAACTAGCAGTTATTTATGGTCCAATTTTCGCGAGCAATGATTAACTTAAATGTTAATGTTTATTGGAACGAAGTTTCTTACGGCAAGGCTTGACATTTGACTGGGCGACTGAACTGAAAAAAATGTGATACTAAAACCGTAAGAAAAATATATAACGGAAGTGTCGTAATATCAGTCACACGACCGTATAATATGACGTTTGTAAAACTAAAATATTACTAGTAAACTTTTTTTAAAATTATTTATGTAATTTTATACTATCAAAATAAATAAATAAAGACATATGTTTTTTTATTTCACTTAATAGTTTTAATTATTATTAATATTATTATTTTGTTTGATTTATTTTGTTTTACGGTATTTGTAATTTTCTAAAATACTAAATTTCCTAAATACTTTTATGTACTTAATTAAAAACCAATCAACTAAATTAAAAAGAAAATAAAGAACTAGAAAATATATATAAAATTCAACATTTTTTTTTTTCAAATTGTGTTGCTTCTATACTATCCGAAGGAACTTCGTTCCTACCTGGTGTCCCATGACACCACATAATTATTAATAATAATATTAGATTATTTATTCTTACTTATCTTCTATATATAAAAAACAGTCGTGTCAGTTACACCATTTATAACTCAAGATCGGTTGGACCAATTTTTATGATATTTGATTTTTTAGATTTCTTTTAGTCTGGAATAGGATAATAAGCAATAAAAACATTGGAAAATTGACGAAAAAATAAAATGAAATAAAATAAATTTTCCAATACAAAATGTTCATTACGTTACGTTTCGTAACTGTCAAACATTTAATGTTCATCCCGTCGATACAGTAAACTCTACCCTCAAATTAAAGAACGTATTTAAATAAAGGTTTCCAAATAGACAATATATCTATTCTTTTTATTATGTTGCTTTTTATTATTATTCTATTGCTTTTTATTATTTGTTTAATTTTGACTGAATCTTAATTCTACTATTATTATTTATTTTGTTTTATTTTTTCTGTTTTTTCTTTGGTTTATTTTTATGCTTGTTATTATGATCAATTTATTAATCTAACTTGTTATTGTACGTTAATATTTTTTTTTGGAATGTTAATTAATGTGACTTATTTGAAATATTACTTAGTGTAAGTGATAAATCCGTACTGATTAATAAAAAATAAATAAATAAAATAAAATAAAAATAAATCTATAATTACAAAAATTATTTAATTTTTTGTCCATAATTACTAATATTGATTAAAAACGTAATATTTATCATGTTCTGCATTTTCATTTCGCGAAGCTATATATTTCGACATTATCTACGAATGTCTTGTTCACGAGACTCATCAGACATATCATTCAGAAGATAATTTTAGTTATAAAAATAAACCACATTTTTAGGAGTGAAAAAGACATATAAAGACGCTAGTCTATTAACAAACGTGAAAGCGACCCGCCCCGGTTTCGCACAGGTGCAATACTGACACTAGATACAAAATATAAAATAAATATTTGCAATGTAAGCGCACAAAAATGTGTTTCATTATAACATCACACTAGAAACCTCTAAAACTATCAATGTTTCTCTACGATATTATTTTTGTATTATACGTATAAACCTTCCTCTGGAACCACTCTATTTACTAAAGAAAACCGCATCAAATTCCGTTTCTTAGTTTTAAAGATCTAAGTATATAGACAGCGGAAAGTGACATTGTTTTATATTATGTAATGATATGATATTAATAATCTTAATATATATATATTACGCGTCACGGTGTTTGTCCTCGATGGCTCTATCCTAAGCAACTTAACCAATTTTAATCTAATTTGAACACCGTGTGCAGTTTGATCCAACTTGTAAGATAAGCTATATTTTATTTGATATATGTAATTATTATATTTAAGTAATAAATATGGCGATATGAAGTTCGCCAGGTCAGCTAGTCATCATATATAATATGGTTATTATCTATATATGTATGAATCTATACTAATATTATAAAGCTAAAGCGTTTAAATCTTCAAATTTTTCAATAAAATCTCAAGAATTATTGGTTCGAACTAAAAAAATATTTTTGTGTTAGATAGTCCATTTTCCGATTAACGCTATATAACATTTTAGTAACTTTTTTACTTAAATTAACGCAAGTGAAACCGTGGGACACAGCCAGTATAAAATAAAATACACATGTTACCTTTAGAATTCCGGTTTCTTCTGTAAAAACGACGATTTGTGCTTTCTAGAGGAAAAGGCGAAGCTTGTCTCTGTGGACTACTAATGAAACGTGGCATCTCTTCTCCATTCTCAGAGCCATATTTACGACGTTGTTCACCTGAAACAAATAGAGCCATCAAATATTGTCATCCTAAAGTATAAAGTACATTGCTTAATGTACACCACAAAAAAAAAACGTAAAAATACACAATATTTAAAAACTGTAATTTAACAGTGGATAAACAAAACAACAAGGCAGGTTGTTCGCTTAGTTCGCACGATCTTTTTAGACAACCATATTTATTTTTTGTATTTATAACTTTTTTAAATGCACAGAAATAAAAACAACGAGATACAGACAGTGAACAAGAAAGTGGTCACTGCTCGGCCTAGGCCGCTTTCTTACTGTAGGAGAAGGATTAGAGCTTAATCCACCACGCTGTTCCACTGCAGGTAGGCAGATACGTGGCCTACTATGAGTAACGATCGCTATTAGATATTTATGATAACAACCGGGACCGATAACTTAACGTGCTCTTCAAGGCACGGTGGGGACACAAAGAAAGACATCGAAACCGGAAATAAATATACAAATATTACACACACATCATCATCATTTCAGCCGATCACAGTCCACATCTAGACATAGGTCTCCAAAAGTTCGCGTCAAAAATGGCGTGAACTCATGTGCTCTGCCCGTAGTTGGTGACCGAAGGGCAGCTTTGTCGCACCAAAGACGCTTCTTCCTGTCTTCGGCCTGTGTATTTCAAAGCCGTTGATGTAAACTAGTTGGATGATTATCCCGCGTGATATCCGCGTGGAACTGGGTTATCCCTTAGTTGCCTCTTACGATACCCACGAGAAGAGAGGGATATTCTATAATGCCGTAGCCACACTCTAAATACAAATATCCATCCCGAACGGACACCGAACCCGCATATCGTCGGTGTTTTAGGGGACTACACGCACCACTACAGCAGAGTGGTTATTGAGCGACTGTCTTCACAAGTGCAGCATGAAAATTAAAGAACCTAAAAGGAAAATTGGAAAATAGTAGTTGGTACCCGAAAGGTCTCGATCTCGGAAGAACAAATTTTTATAATTTTAATATTCGGAGATTTAACTTTTTTATTTTAAAAATAATACCCCCATATTACAACCCACATTGGAGCAGCGTGGTGGATTAAGCTCTGATCCCTCTCCTACATGGGGAAAGAGGTAATGCCCAGTAGTGGGATATTATAGGCTATAGTGACCCCCATATTTTTATATTATCTAACATAAATATGAACAGAGAACAAATGCTGGAAATAAACGTATTGTGTTTAAAAACAAAAAACATAATTATATCAGAAAAAAATAATTTCTATTCTCACATCGGTATCATGATTATAATAAATACAATACAATTATTTCATTGTTTATTTTATATTTATTATAGTTCACAACAAGTTAAAAACATAATTTTCGTTGAATATTCAAACATATTATATAAATATGTACGATTTTATTTTTGTGTTACCCACACATTAGGAATTCTAAACATTTTTGAATATCATATCAAAAATTGACCGCTCCAGCGGGGATCGATCCCGCGTCTCCGACTGACCGTGTCAGCGCTCTAGCCAATTGAACTATGGAACGATGTACCCGCTAGATCGAAATTTTTGATATGATATTCAAAAATATTATATCAACTAAGAATGGAATATTTTAAGGCTAGAATTTTGAGTAATCAGACCGTATATTTGAGTAGGTAATTCAAAACAATAACAAACAAATGCCCACGAATAGCGTGTAAGTCAAGTAGCGAGGCCGCGGGCGATGTGCTACCCTACACTCAACCAAACAGACTGCACAAACAAGCCACTATCAAAAAGCTTCTGCTTAATACTTCATAGAGCTAATGTAGAACACATCCACATGGAAAAGATTTTAAAACTGTGAAGTTTTGATGCAACTACTGAATTTTTTAATAGTTGAATTATGAATTACGTAAGTTACTCGTATGTTGGTAGACTACAAAATTATTCGTTCTTTACTCTTTTGAATTATTTATACATATACTAGCGGGCCTGGTAGAGGTTGTCGTGCCCGGAAAACAGCTACCAAATTTGATGGCTTACATACCGACAACAGCGTCACCTACCGGGCCCAATTGAGATAAAAACTACCTTATCTCGCAAATGGAACCAAATTACATTTTGCTTACAAATTTTGATAAAAATTAGGTCAGTAGTTTCGGAGTATATCGCCCACATACATCGTAACACGAAATTATTAATATATTTAGATAATAATATTTTTATAATATCAACACAAAGTTAAACTTAAGTATAACGTCATTTATTTCCAATGAAATCGTTCTCTTTAAAAGTTACAGCGAGTTACAAAACTTTTCGGAATCGTGAATTTGAATTAACAAATTCTTACATCTGATAAGCAAGTTCTTGAAGATAAAAATATATTTTGATAATGTTCCCGTTGGAAAACGCGAAATGTGAATAAATTTGTAATTCCCGTCAAGGAAAAACCCACGGATGATGAACTGCACCTAAATTTTTAAAGAACTTTCTTCATAAAATGTCAAAGATTTAAAATTGCAAATATGAAATAACTAAACCCTGTGCTCAGCATCAACTGCTTTTAGTTTACTTTTTTTTATAAAGATCATATAAATTCTGCATTGACGCTATTTTTATGCTAAATACTATGACTAATTAAAAAAAATGATATTCAAAATTATTATAATATTTTTATTATAATATAAATTTAAAAACCAGCTCACTACTTAAAAAGTAAAAATAAAACGATGCTTTACTTAAAAGTTATTATATTTTGTAAATAAATAGAAATAATTGTGTTTGCTCGCAAACGAAAAAAAAACCTACTTCAATTACATCAACGAGTAATACAACGTAGATCGACGAAAAAATAGTCAAGTAAGTACGCGTTATCAAAGGTTACTTAAAAAGTAGTTATAGGATCTAGATAAAATTTATATGTGACCACATGATAAACATCAGCTTTCGATTAAATTAAAAATTATCAAAATCGGTATACCCAGTAAAAAGTTATTGCGGATTTTCGAGAGTTTCCCTCGATTTCTCTGGGATCCCATCATCAGATCTTGGTTTTCTTATCATGGTACTAAACTAGAGATATCCCCTTTCTAACAAAAACAGAATTATCAAAATCGGTACATCCAGTAGAAAGTTATGCTGTATAGTCTGCGCAGGGCCAGACCTATAAGGTTGACGAAAAATGCGTCAAGTAAAAACGCATTATTAGATATAACTCGAAAAGTTGTTAGATCTCAAATAAATTTAAATGGGACTAAATGACACACACCACCTTTCGATCAAAAGAAAATTTATCGAAATCGCTCCACCCAGTCAAAAGTTCTGATGTAACATACATAAAAAAAATACAGTCGAATTGAGAACCTCCTCCTTTTTTGGAAGTCGGTTAAATTGTTATAAGTTAAGTGTTAGTGGTAAGAAGTTGAAGGATAAGTCAAATCATTCTCTCTTTGTGCATGTCTCCGACTGCATGTTATGTACGACGTTGCATAAAGTTTCGAAGGACTACCGTATTAATATATTTTAAATGTACAGCACAAAATGTTTGATATTGTTTCTATTTATTTCGCTGACTTTGTGTGCATATTGAATTTTTATCTTGTTTCAGCTTTTTAACCGACTTCCAAAAAAGGAGGAGGTTCTCAATTCGACTGTATTTTTTTTTTTTTTTTTTTTTTAATGTATGTTACATCAGATCTTTTGACCGGGTAGACCGATTTCGACAAATTTTGTTTTAATCGATAGCTTTTGTGTGCCAATTGGTCCCATTTAAATTCATTTGAGATCTAACAACTACTTTTCGAGTTATATCTAATAATGCGTTTTTACTTGACGCTTTTTTCGTCGACCTACGTTGTATTATACCACATAACTTTCTACTGGATATACCGATTTTGATAATTCTTTTTTTCTTGGAAAGGGGATATCCTTAGTTTGGTACCATGATAAGGAAACCAGGATCTGATGATGGGATCCTAGACAAATCGAGGGAAACTCTCGAAAATCTGCAATAACTTTTTACTGGGTGTACCGATTTTGATAATTTTTAATTTAATCGAAAGCTGATGTTTATCATGTGGTCACATATAAATTTTATCGAGATCTGATAACTACTTTTTGAGTAATCTTTGATAACGCGTAGTTGCTTGACTATTTTTTCGTCGATCTACGTTGTATTACTTGTTGATGTAATTGAAGTCGGTTTTTTTTTCGTTTGCGAGCAAACACAATTATTCAGTTGATTTTCTATTAGTTGTTCTTCACGCAGGCGGGTTTTTTGTTTGTTTTTTTTAATTATTATTTTATTTATGTCTTTTTAGTCAGATAAATTACGTAATCGGTTCAATTCATTAAAACAGTTTACATCATGTGGTTGATTAAGTAATTTTTTAGGGTCAAAAGAACTGATAGCAAGCCCGGAGAAAGATCTCACTCTGCTCAAAGCAACGTAAGCCTGACCTTTAGCAAATAGGTGACTGCTAAAATCAACAACTATTAGTTTTAATATAATGAAATTATTATTAAAATTATTTGTTTGTATTTGATATTATGTATTTGTTATTGATTTTATTAATGTAATTGTAAATTGGTGTGACATTTATTAATTTTTATTTGTAATTTTAATTGTATGTTTTTTTTTTAACCATTGTATTTTATTAGAAAGGCTACACCCCGAAGTTGGCATAGGCGTGGGAAAGAGCAAAGTCCACATTTTTTAAACTTTAATATTGTATTTCTTTATTAGTATTACGGTAATAATAATCATGATATACCTTTTTAAAATTCTTGTATTGTGCCCTTCAATTTGATACCCATATTGTAGTATTCGAGAAATTTTTTTTTTTTCATTAACTACAATGGCTTCGCGCAGCCGCCATGTTTGATTTTTTTTATGTCACCTATCTAAGAACACTTGGGCAGCTAAGACGAACCTAACGATACCTCAAATATGTAAATCCGTTACGTGGTTCTGGAAATATGAGGTAGTAAAGAATATTACATACAAACATACATACATACAAGATACGCGCGAAAAACATAACCCTTCCTTGGCAGTCGGGTAAAAAATAACTCAAGTAATTGACTTTTGATGAAATTCTCGTTAAAACGTAAGATCGAAATGTTAAACAAACCGCTAGAAACGTTGGGAAATAACTGTTATTATAGGATTTGAATGTAACATTAACGAAAGTTACGGTTGGTATGTTGCCAAAGGGGTAATATGAAAGTAAGCACCTTGCTCAACGAATCTGCAAACTCAATTAGCAACTAGAATAACATCAAAAACGTAGTACACTTAACCACGTATTATGATGTAGCTTTTTGTTGGTTTATACATATGTGCTTAGATGTTTGTGCTGTAGAACGTAAGTGGCACAAATGAGAAGAAGAAGTAACTTTATTACCTACTTATGTAAATTATATTGATTTATGATATAATGACATGAATTATGACTGACGATGATAATGATAGCTGATTTATTACAAGGAAATTTTGTATTATTTAATATTTTATTTATTTATACTTGTAAATAACAAAAATAAAAAATATATTTTTTGTGATCAATAAAATCCGAACTGTTTGACATATTTTTTTAACACTTGCACTTACCTACAATTTACAAAGACGATTCATGAAAAGTTGTATAAAAAAAATCCCATTATGATTCACAGAAATAAAAAGAAACAATAATGTTAATTAATTTAACAGATATAAAAACTCTACACGTGACTTGCGAGGAACGACTGGTCTTATACGTAATAATATAATAAATAACTCAAATGAAATACCCAAACTAAATATTCATTATCTGCATTATTCAGATGCAGCGTCTTGAAGTACAATAAATAATAGTAAACGAATAGCAACTATTTTGTTTCATTGGATGCTGCGGTTTTAATATTAACCACAAACTACTTCCTGCTCAGGGCAGGGCCATTTAGAGTTACGGTTAAATTCTAAATTAATAAATTATTTTTTATATCTGATCAGTTATGTATTCGATGTACCTATATCATAATAATATCATATATAATCACAATCATGAAAGACAATAAAATAGTATATACAATAAAATAGCACAAGATGTATTGAATTTATTTCAAACATCTAAAACTAAAATTAATTGTAGACATACATTAAATAAAGCTCTATGGTCTAATCTTTGATTCGCAAATATGGCAAAATAAGCACTTCAACTGTTAATATTTGTAGTTCCAGAAACATTACTCTCATAAAGTATAAACAATTTCATTTATATGAGAAATTTAACATTAATACCTTTAAGGTATTTAATAAGTAAAGTATTACTGCGAGTCTATTCTGTACATATATTAATTGTATTTACTTGCAAACAAAAAAAATCGACTTCACCCAGTCAAAAGGTAAAAAAATACAATCGAAATGAGAACCTCCTCCGTTTTTTTTAAGTCGGTCATTAACTAAATGGGTACAAATCTGACATTAAACAGAAACAACGATTGAATGTACATATGACGCGGAATATTTATTTATTTATTTACTAGCTGGGCCAGCGACTTCGTCCGCGTGGAATTTAATAATAAAATTATTCTTCAGTTTGCAAAGTTATAAAATAAATAAATTTGTCAAATAAAACATCAGATATCTGCCAATGAAAGTCCCGTCAAAATCGATCCAGCCGTTTCAGAGATTAGCCGAAACAAACAGACAGACAGACAGACAAAAAGTGTAAAAAATGTTATTCTGGTATATATACCATGTATTTTTTTTAATATTGGTTATTTTAAAATATTTTATTTATTTGTATAGAGTATAGATTTTATGCCTTCAAACAAAATATTTTTTACACCGTAGTCAGTTCTTGGTGCTCGATATATTAGATTATTTGCTTTCCTTATGACAATTTTTTGTACTTGAAATGTATATTTTTTGTTCAAATTTACAGTACACTACACTAACAATTTTGTTTTTTTTTTTGTAATTTTTCTCATAGGCGTTAAGTATTTATAATTAAATAGCACCTTTAGCAATTTATTTTGAGTTATTTTGAGTTTTTTATTTTTTGTGTTAAATTTAGATTTGTTTGTATAGCTGCGTCCCAGATTTCAATGAAGTAATCAATGTGTTATTAACAGATATAAGGATGTATAGTTGTATATATTCAAGAAAAATATTAAAATACAAAGTCTCAACAATAATTTATTTTGCCTAAGACTCTTTTAGTTCTAAGTTATCTCAATACTAAATTTTATTGAAACATTTTTACTGTGATAATAAAAATAATGCTTCATCAATAAATATTTATAATCCAATTTAACTCAACTCAATATTAGTTTTTTACCCTCTTTTTATTATTTTTATATTACAATATACTATAAATTTCCAGTCAATCGTATTTATGCAACTTGTCTGTCTGTAACTCATATCAAGATCTGGTATTCATTTATTAGGCGCCAAACTTTGGCTGGTGCAGTTGCGTTGAAATTACAAGCATAGTCAAGAGGCGTTTTAATAGCGAGTGTGGCGTAGCGTCAACTTTTACCTTATCTGTGCCTTGGAATTCTCATTTCTACAATCACGTGTTTTTAAAACACTGTTAATACAACAATATTAATAAGATATTGGCAAATATTTGTATAATCATTTCAGCCTGTAATATCCCACTGCTGGGCATAGGCCTCTTTTCCTATAGGAGAAGGATCAGAGCTTTATCCACTACGCTGCCCCAATGCGGGTTGGCGGATATATTCCCCACTACAAGTAACGATCGATATCATGTGTACATGGTAACAACCGAGACTGACGGCTTAACGTGCTCTCTGACGCACGCTGGGGAGACCCACAAAGACTGCACAAACACCCACACTACGGCAAACATTTGTATGGCCAAACAAATGTTTGCCGTGTGCGGGGATCGAACCCGCAACCGCCAGCGCAACAGCCATTTGTGTAGTAAAAATAGTTTATAAATTTATAACTCATTAAGTTTTACAACAGTAAAAACCAGAAGTGAATCAGTTTTAGAATATTAAACAGCCTTTTAAAACAACATTGCAAAGTTGAGACATCCTCCTTGGTATAGCGTTTCAGAATATTTATCAAATAATTGGTTGCTTAGGGAAAATAATAAGAGATCTTCGAGACTCACAACGAAATTGACTTAAATTAAATTTTCATATTCAATCGTCCCGTCTCGACTGTTTACAGCAGATTGGGACAGTCGACGATACGCTTAAATCCATCGCAATGTCTAACAGATTGGAAATACAAGTGATCTTGCCTGAGTACGTATTTGCAAACTCATTACTTGACAACTGATACATAGATTATCAGGCAATGTTACAGTAGTATTTATAGACAGTTCATGTACACATGTATCTTCTATTGTTTTTAAATCAATAACAAATAACAGAAAAAGATATAACATTTAGCTGTAAGAATTAAAAAAAAGTTATTGTTCAATTTGCAGAGTAATAAAATAAATTATTTTCGAAATTAAAAGTAGCGTAACTTACTCCTCATTACATCAGTTATTGGTCAGTGAAAGTCTCGTCAAAATTGATCCAACCGTTTCAGAGTTTAGCCGGAACACAGGGACAGACAGACAGACAAAAAAGTGGTAAAAAATGTTATTTTGGTATATGTACCGTGTATACATCCATATGCATTTAGTAAAAATCAGTTATTTTAATATTACAAACAGACAGTCCAATTTTATTTATTTGTATAGATGTATAGATTAGAGCCTATGAAAATACATAAAATAGAGTAATTATGTAAAATTTAGTCTAACGAACGTACTGTACTACCGGATAGTCGCCCTTAAGCTCGGTCATATAAAACATTGGAGCGAGCAGTAAAACCACTTAGAGCTATTTCCCTAGAATTGCGTGATAGCAACACTTAATTTACAAGGCCCATTTAATTTCAACTATTTTGAGGCTCACGCAGGAATTTAAATATCTGAAGATAAGAGACTCGCGCGAATAATACGCCACCGCAAAGCCACCACTCTCCTTAATTTACGTTTCGTATAAATAACCGAAGTCACATGAACTTTCTTACAATAACTAGCTATTTTTCTAGAGTTTCCTGTAGTAATATCGATCATCATTCTAATGTTTACCTTTCTATTCTGTATAGAAATTTTAAAATTATTTAATTGTGTTGGTACTTATACTAAACTTTTACGTATGTCTTTCAACTGATATTTATAACATTATATATCGTTGTTTCACATATGCTACTACGCGTTTTACAAAATAAAAACAAACTGGAATTGATTGAAATGCTCAAAAATTAAATAAATAGACTAATCTTTATTCATCGTAGTTTTTTGTCTGTGCACGGGCACGCTCAGAGCAAAGTGCAGAGATTAGACCCGGACCCATCAATTACGAGTAATCCTAGGCACGTGCGTGCCGCTCTTCGTAAACCATTGGGGATTAATGAAATTTCTTCAAATATTTCCCCCGTACGTTGATCTATGCTGTTATGATTTCCCTCTAAAGAAAAAAGCTAAGAAATAGGGTTGTAATAATTACCGATATGCAATGCGTCATCATCATCTATGATTACGCGCAATCTGGATTGGTTTAATTTGATATAATTACTTGTATTTGCTATAAGCTTAAGTTAATTGAGTCGTCATTCAGTTAGAAATATCAGATAAAAGATTTGATTCAATCGTAGGAATAGAATAAAGATTCTAATTTAATTTTTTTAAGCATTACGAAATTGTTACTAACTATTTTTAACTTCTACAAAATAAGTAAACCAGGTACAAAGATATTGGTTTTCCTTGAAAATATGCAAAAACTTAACATAACTTCTATTTAATTTCTGTTATTTGTCTTATTACAAATTCTAAAATTTTATTCTATCCGATTTTTTTTATTTACGTTTAATTTACGTACTAAATACACCATGTAGGTATTATACAGATATCAATAAATAGTTTATAGACATTAGAGCCAGCAAGTTTAAACAGTAAGGTTACGACAACAAATTAACAAGTGAAAACACTTCTCTCGCGATAGATTAAACTTTAATTAAATGAGATATAATTAAATATTTACCTTATTGAATCCCAACGCAGTGGCGGACGATCTTGTGAAATATTCAAATTCCCCGTTGGGTAGCTAAACAGAATAACCAATTAGCTATTCTGTTATAATATTCCTTCCCTGCTTACTTGTTATCATAGGCCTTTAAATTCTAGGCAAATTGAACTTAAATTTGTATGTTATTTCTGTATGTTTTACGAAATTTCCGCTCATAAAATCCTTTATATCTGGGGGCACGGTAGTGCCCCCGCCAAGACGAACCAAAAAAAAAAAAAAAAAAAAAAACGAAAAGCACTACCTATCTTTTCTCGAAGTGCTTCGTCGTTTTTTTGAACCCTCATAACTTGGGTTTGGATTATACCAGATAAACAAAATTCTAGAGATATGATGTCAATAGTGAACTTATTAAACATATAAAGTTTCAATTGCATAGCTCTTATACTTTAGATTTTATTGATATCTAAAAAACCCCGATTTCGTCACTCACTGATGATCATCAAAATTCCTAGAGTCTTCCTGAAGTCTCAGAAAGCTGAAATTTGGTATGTAAGCTAGTATTAGTACACAAACAACAAAAAAATTCTAAGACTTAGAACTTTTACCCCCCAACCCCTTAAACTAGGGGATGGAAGTTTGTATGAGACTTCCGCAAATTTTGATGCTAGAGGTCTGAAAATTGATATAGGGACTCCTTGTTATTATTAATAATAATAAAATACATAAAAAATAAAAATCGGTTATTAGTTTATGTCGAAAATTTACATTTTGTAATTTTGGTATTTAAGTTTTGGCGGAGATCACCGTTTGCATATCAGTTCAACATAAAATCAAAAACAGCGTGCTTAAACCGAATATGGTGAAGATTGGATAATATTTATGATATAAAATGTCTCGGAGGTAAAATGCAACTATAATATTGTCATAAGCAACTTACAAAAAGAAGTGAAATCCCACCAAAAACATTTTCATGTAAAATGTTGCCAAGACGAGATCATATGGCTCGCACTGTCAAAAAGTTATCAGATCTCATGTAGAGCCAAGCTTCTAATTCTACACGCCCTAACTCTACAAGCCCTAACTTCACAAACTCTACACCCTAGTCAAAATATGTGGCTTGGCCGTTTCGCTACCGTCACGTGGGCGTAAGGTGAAAAAAATTTTCACTGATTTTTACTTTTCTGTCATACAATAGATCTATTAAAGAAAAAATAAAAAGAAGAAAAATAATTGATATAAATATAATACAAATAAAAATAAAAAGAGAAAATATATTTATATAAATGAGACAAGAAAGTCGTCATCTACAACATCGGCAGCCGGTAGTAACGAAACGGCCAAGCCACATATTTTGACTAGGGTGTAGAGTTTGTGAAGTTAGGGCTTGTAGAGTTAGGGCGTGTAGAATTAGAAGCTTGGCTCTACATGAGATCTGATAACTTTTTGACAGTGCGAGCCATATGATCTCGTCTTGGCAACATTTTACATGAAAATGTTTTTGGTGGGATTGTATTTACTGAGTAATACAATCATTAGAAAAAACAATGTGCTACTAAATATAATCATCAAAATAATTAATATATCATTAGAAATTGATATTTAATTATAGAAGTTTTAATTAATTTGCTATGTTATCCAAAAATCTAGTGTATATATTTTTTTAGTTTATTTATTGTTTTATACCTCTTCTGGGTTGGAGCAATATTATTTGACTGTGACCATCTTAAAGGCTGAGTTTCTTCTTCAGTCGGTCTTATTTTTTTCAGCCAGATATTTTCTATTACCATAAATTTAATAAGTATTAAATTTATTTTAGTTGTGTGTGAAAAAAACTAAGCTCTAGTCATAAATTAATCGAAATACATAAGGCGCACAATCATATCCCTGTAATATTAAAATTGATGAGAATTTTTTTTTTTTTTCGTATATCGATTTCTGTTTCCGCTCATGTCTCAAATACAAACTTCTACTGCTGTTATTTTCTCCTAGAAACACTACTCAGGCAGATAGATGTGTGAATATATAAAAAGATCTTGGCTTGAAAATAAGACCAATTTTAGATACTTTATCCTAAGGCAATCTAAAGTTCATACAAGATATTTTAATATACGGTCATGAATGTTGTTAAAGAACAATTTTAACAAAATACTAATTATAATTTTATATTAATTTTACACAATCATATGCTTAAAACGTGAAAACTTAAACTAATAAATGAATTACACATAAGTACACTACTCGGCACTTGCAGACAGGCAAAAATAAATTTAACTTATTCTGAATACTCTTCATTGCATTTTAATTTAATAGATACGCTAATACAAGAAGTTTCTTCCAGTTTAAATGATGAAAGTAGAATAAAGCTGATTATCAAAGAGTATTCGGTTTTGTGGATTAACTGTATCGTAGCGTCAGCGTTAATGACTCGTTAAAGCTACCTGTTACAGCCACAGCTGCGGTTACACGAAGTCAACTGCAAGCTTTTCAGTAAAAAAGGGTAAATGAGGTTGTCCCTAGCCCTCCGTGACCTCCCAGCGAACAAAACGACAAAGAAAAGTACTGCAACATTTACTGAGAAAATAGCTGTAGGCAAGCCGGCCGCCCCTTTGTTTTCTTACAGAACTGCCGCGCTTACCCACTTCGGGCCGCTTCGCTAAACTTGCTCTGCCGTCATAATAGGTGAGGGATAATGAATTTGTGCGAAACGTTTCTATCCTTTGTTAAAGTCAAACTGTAGTCCGCAACATGTTTGTTCTGTTTTTTGACAAGTAATTAATTCGCAATTTCATTCAAAGAGGTCTTATACTTAAAGTATTTGTTAACACAAAGACCAGCCGTCGACTGTAATAAAATAATGACGATATAAGATATTAATATTGAAAGAAAGCATCGCAATAAATCTAAACTTATAATAGAGGACAATTTGTAACATTGAAAATATTTGAAATTGCAGAACATTTTATAATCGTTACCTACTGGCGAAAAAAAATTATTTTTTCATTTGTGACTCTAAATAAAACCGGTCACGATCAGGGTCAGAAATTCATCCTCAACGCTGCTCCACAGCGGGTTGGCGGACATATTCTCTATTATAAGATCGCTATCAGGTGTCTATGATAACGATCAGGACCCACTGCTTAAAGTGCTACCGAGGTACGGGAGACCTACAAGGACAGACAATCAGACCGGAAAGAAACAACACAAACACAAATATCAATCCTGAGCGGGAATCGAACCCGCAATCAGCGTTTTAGTAGCGCCCACACGGGACACGCACTACTACACGAATTTCCCAAATTATTTCAATTATCTATACAAATAAATAAAATTAGAGTATCTGATAATATGAAAATAAACGCTTTTTACTAAATGCATGTGACTGTATACACGGCACATTTACCAAAATAACATTATTTTAACATTAACAATTTTTGTCTGTCTGTCTGTCTGTTTGTTCCACCTAATCTCTGAAACGGCTGGACCGATTTATACAGGACTTTCACTGGCAGATAGCTGATGTAATAAGGAGTAACTCAGGCTACTTTTATTTTAGAAATTTATTTAATTTATAACTCTACGTAATGAAAATAATTTTTTTGTTAAATTCCACGCGGACTAAGTCGCGGGAACAGCTAGTTATTTTATAAAAGGGTTGCGTATTTAAAATATTCATATTAATGAACAAACTGTGAAATATTTTATGAACATTACATATTATATTAACCTAAAATTAAATTTGTATAAAAAATCTTTCTTTTAATAATGTTATCACATTATTAATTGTTCAAACATTTTGCACTTCTAAGCACTAAGACGGTAAATTGAACTAATGAGTCTACAATATGCTTAATGTTTTCTATATTATTATTTTTTAATTGTACTAAACCATAACGGCAAGAGCAAAACATATTATCATCGACAAAAGTAAACTATTAAAACCCTGACTTGAAGCACTATCATCCAAAACTGTGCGATAAAAGTTTTACCGTAAAGCAACTTCTAATTAAAACTTTATTTAACTCTTTCTACTAAAATCTAAAGCTAGGTGATTAATCATGAACATGAGTATCGTAACAAAATTGACCCAAGTAACATACGTCATTACATTTCATTTAATAGTGTTCTGAATCGTAAATGGCTGGACCTTAATATAAACACACCTAAGCTTGTCTATAAAATAAATCAAACGACACACTGGACTTCGTTCAAGCGTTAAGAAGAAATAAAAGTAACATCTTATCGTATTACCGTAACACAGTGATAATAAAAATGCAATTTAATTAAAAAATTACGGTACGCTTCAGTTACCGAGACCTTTTTATCCACTAAAGCATCCGTTGTTCTTAAGACACGGCGTCGTGTACCGCAGGAATTCCGAAATCTTCATAAGATAATGGATCGCTCTGAAAGAAAAGAACCTCCCGGGCTTGTGAACTTTGTTGAATTTCTGACTCGTAATTAATAAAATTACTTTTTGGAAGCTTTCCACGACTTCAAAGAATTTAACATAAAAGAAAAAAAGTTAAGCAGATGAATTATTTTTGAATGATAAAGAGAATAATTTGAGATATTTATACACTTAGAGGAAAGTTATTCTTTTTATAAGTTTGTCCTGAATAGATTGAGGAAGATTTTGATTTGACGTGTTACGTTATTTTGTGACAAATTAAAATGATGGACCATGGAATTAAAATACTACCAATTGTACGATATTTTGTATAGTTTAACGTATCATTTGCTTATAAAAATAGTAGTGGGATTAAACACTCAGTAGAGGTGATCGTTTTCTATTAAATTATAAAATGCTCAAAATTATTAAAAGCTTTCCAAGCCATAATTCCTAAGCGACTGGACGTTGTTTCACTTCAATTATTTAAATAATAATATTCTTTAATAAAAGTTATGAAAACATTTACTTTTATATATAATTTTAATATTTAATTCAAAAATTCAAGTATATGTGCTAGACATATTTATAAATGATCTCTATTATTTACAAATATTTTCTTTCTTTACTATTTATTGAAATAAATCTGTTTTAATTTTTTTGAATCAAACTTATATGACTTGGCCATCAATATACTCGTATTATATAATAAAAATGTAACGGGTCGCTGTCTGTACATTTAAGATATATGAGAAAAAATATTATTGGGACCTTTATCAAGGCAAATAGCACCCAAAACAATGATTGTCAGTGTATTTGTCTGTTTGTTTGTGCGTTTGTGCACGCTAATCTCAGAAACGGCTTATGCGATTTAGATGTGTTATATTGTGGCAAGATTAGCTTAACATTAAGTGTTTGTTTCATGTCAATCGGTTCATAAATAAAAAATTTGTGCGAATTTAAAGAATCACGTTGAATATGTAAAAACACTATTCCACGCGGACGAAGTCACGAGCACAGCTAGTTAAGAATAAAAGTCTTTTTTCTAACCTTAAAAAGTAGAATACTGCTAAGTAATTGGTAAGAATATTGTATTGCAAAATTTTATTCAATCTCCATAAAGGAGAAGGGTTACCATAAAAAAACCGGCCAAGTCGGACTCGCGCACTGAGGGTTACGCGTACAAAAATTGTTAAAAATATTTTTATAATATGATGTAACTAAAAATTTATACTTTTCACAATTTTTCCTTTATCTGTACTATAAAACATTGCTTCGTACCAAATTTCAAGTTTCTGTGTTTACGGGAAGTATCCTGTAGGTTTTGATTCCCTTGCGAGTGTCGAAAATTTGCAGCATAACGGCTGTGTATTTTGATTGCGTTGGCTTAAAAGTTTGATCTTTTTCACAGCTTAAAGGGACAATAGACCCGAGTATTTGATATAAATTACAGTTTGATACCTCAATGCTTTCCTGAGAAAAAGGATTTTGACAGACAGTCGGACAAAAAAGTGATCCTATAAGGGTTCCGTTTTTTCCTTTTGAAGTACGGAACCCTAAAAACGATTGCTATCATGTGAATGCAATTACTAACGGAAAGATTTACGTTCTCGCAGAGGGTATGTCTATATACATGGAAATACATCCAAACTACAACAGAATCAAAAACTTGTGTAAGTACATATATGTCCCAAGCGAAATCAAACCCGTGAATGCCGACATCATAGCAACTACTTGCACCACTACACCTAAACTGTTCTCAGTACGACAGATATGTAACTTTCATGAAAATATAATTATGTATTTATTCATTCGTTTAATATTTTACATATTGATTTAAGCAGAGAACACTGCAAACAATAGTACAACAATATACAACAATACTTGCTTTTCAGTTATATATTGAGCTAAGTATGACACAGAGCTGAATATATCTTACTCATATACTATGTGTATTCCTGTTCATCATTAATGCTTATTAAAGCTTATTATCTTTAACAAAATCTGACGAAGCTCTATTGTAGTTTATTATTTGGATTAACGAAAGGGCATTGGCACGTGCACAAGCAGATAACCGATAACAAGCCCGCATGTCTGGCAGCGCGAGTGCAACGACACCACAATTATATATGGTTTCCTTTGCAATACCCTCATCACATGAAAATTTATTTTATGAATTAAGTCGACGAATTTTCGAAATTTTGTAAATTTTATTTTCTTCTGAAAGTTTAAGCTTAATAAAACCATGCACCGTGCTTAAAAAAGAAAAAAAAATGTCATAAATTGACATCTACAAGTATTAATAGGACACTAATGTCGTTTATTCACATATTTGTCAACTCATTTGATTCGCACACGCACATGTGTCACGCTTTTCCCATCATTTTATTATTAACCTTTTTTAACATAGTCATGACTTCATAATGTATCAATAATGTCAATAAAACGTTCCACCTGCCAGCCTTCTCAAAACCACCTGTCACGTTGAGAACATTTATTATAATAACCTACGTTTAACTCACGGCGCGTATGGAAATGGGTACATTTTCATTAAATAATAATATATATATGAAACTAGTGATTGATAACAGAAAATCCGACATCCGAGTCTAAAATATTCCACCAAGCAAGATACAAATAGAAAAACGGTTTTTTTTTTCGTCGGGGGCAGCAAAACAATTTAATTGTATAAACCTAACTGATTGTGATTCAGGAAAGGTAATATCAGGTGCCTCCCTCGCTTTTGAAAAACAATAACGCGGGAACATTGCGCTGAAACCTTTATACAAAAGAGTCCCTCAATGAAGTTGCACGTAGAAGAATTTCCATGCAATAACGAGCATCGCTTCGACGAGGATTCCTGCGGAGCGCAGAGATATTGCGTACTTACTGGGCTTGCTTTCTAATAACACCAACGATACCGCTTGTATAAGGAGAAAAATAAGAAATGAAATGGAAACTACTACCGCCTTATGGCTTCCCATCTATACTATCAATATAAGTAAATATATATATTTATGTATGTTCGGGGATAACTTTGTCGTTTATGAACTGATTTTAACAATTCTTTTTTTGTTAGAAAGGAGATATCCTAAGTGTTGTATCATGATAAGGAAACCAGGATCTGATGATGGAATCCCAGAGAAATCGAGGGAAACTCTCGAAAATCCGTATAACTTTTTACTAGGTGTCCGATTTTGGTGATTTTTAATTTAATCGAAATCCCATGTTTATCATGTGGTCACATTTAAATTTCATCGAGATCTGATTACAACTTTTGGAGTAATCTTTGATAATGCGCATTTACTTGACTATTTTTTCGTCAACCTACGTTGTACTACTTTTCGACATAATTGAAGTCAGTTTTTCTTCGTTTGCCTGCAAACACAATTATTATTTTTAATACTTATACAATTGAAGAATTATAAGATAATATTATACCAGTTTTATTGCAAATTTATTTTTGTATCAACCCCTCTGTTGCCACCGGTATCGTAAAAGGCGACTGAGGGATAACACAGTTCCACTACCTCTTGGAACTTAATAAGTCGACCGTTGGCGGGATTACTATCCAACTGCTAGCTTTGAAATACACAGGCCGAAGACGGGCAGCAGTGTCTTCGGTGTGAGAAAACCAGCTTACTACTACGATCACCAACCAGCCTACCCAGCGTGGTGACTATGGACAAAACACATGAATTCGCGCCAATCTGGCGCGAACTTGAGGAGGCCTGTGTTCAGCAGTGGACTGCGATAGGATGAAGTGATGTATACACATTTTTTTAATATGTTTTCCAAACTAAAAAAGTTTAATATATACACAACTCAAGTTATATGTAATAGGGTAATAATAAATATAGTAAATATATTGTAGCATAAATGAGTTAAAATTTTTGCTGAGTTCTACTTAAACACACACACGGCACTGTTAGTGTTTTAAAGTCGGCGCATGTTTGTAAAACATTCGGCACTCATATGCATATGCAAGTCAAAGTTAGTGGAGTTGTTAAGAATTCGTAAACATTATATACTCCACCAACTAATTTAATTAGTCAGCCAGATTGCTCAACGCGGCCAGATTGTTTGAAATTTTCATCATTTTATCTTCGACAGTGTAAGTTCCTGGCTATACATTTCTGTTTTCGTAACTTTCTCTATGGCGTCTAAATCGAACGGGGTAATCATTGACATTTGATTGGACTAATGGATTAACGAGCGCGGGCGAATCGATTACCTAAATATGAAAACACATTTATGGTCGGTCTAGTCGCACATTAAAGCACTGCAAACACCAGTACACGGCTAGACTAATCACATTAGTGGCCGTAGCCGAAGGTAATGTTGGTAACAACCTAAAAAGCTCTAATTTGCATGCCAGGCCGAACCTCAGAACTACATACTGATTTCATATTTTATGTGCTACTTTCGTCATGTTGATCTCTAAGACTAGTCAAACGTGAAAAAACTTATCATATTTGATTATGTAAACAGGCTTATAAATAAATTTATACCTGAATAATACATTTATTTTTTTAATTTTTTTATTACTACTTTATTGCACAATACTTTATTGCACAATACGTTAAAGAATTGTAGAAAAGGCGGGCTTAATGCTTAAAGCATTCTCTACCGGCCAACCTTAGGACGTACAAGAACGGACGTTTGTTGGTGTGCAAAATTGAGTATTAGTAAAATTCACCTTAAGAAAAAAAAGGGAGGAAAAATGAGGTAACGTTAGTGGCCATCGTTATATTATATACACGAGCAAATACTTCATATACATACTATAGACATATATACATACATACAAACATACATACATATGTACATTCATTATACTTATTAAAATACATTTATTAAGGTAACGCTTTTAACTAGTAATATATACTGTATTCATTAAGATGTGTCTTGATAAGACAAAGTTTCTCCACCATGGAATCAAAAAGAAATGTTTAACTTTGGTAAAGGTACGTCGTCTGTATAAATTAACATCTTAAAAAACTCTTAAGAACAAAACAAACTACAGAGACACCTACTTCGATTAAATACGTTTGTCTTTCTATAAGCGCAATGTTTTAAAAGAATTTCTAAGAATACAGACTTAAGCATTATAAAACCCTATTAAAATCGAACCCACTTTATACAAACTGGGTTTTTTCTTCCACTTACTCTTGTTTAATCATGTCTAAGTTTTATAATTAAAACCTCTGCAACTGACAACTCCTGTTCTAATATAAATAATTAATCTTACAATTTTTCATACAAGTGATTAGAAAAACGTACAGTTTTATTAATCCATCCTAGGTTTAACCTTTAAGTCTACGGTATTAATGAGGATTAAATTTTAAAAAATTAAATAATAATAAATATCTTATAACATACACACACTGTCGTCTGATCCTATGATAAGTAACTTAATGCTTGTGTTACAGGTAACAACCGACTGGTGTAGCTACATATTTTTTTAAATATTGCTTCAGCCTGTAATATCCTACTACTGTGCATAGGCCTCTTCCCCATTTAGGAGAAGAATCAGAGCTTAATCCACAACGCTGCTCCAATGTGGGTTGGCGGGTATATTCCCTATTATGGGTAACGATCGCTATCAGATGTACATGATAACAATCGGGACCGACAGCTTAACGTGTTCTCCGAGGCACGGTGGGGAGACCCACAAGGACTGTACAAACACCTAGACTATGGCAAACACCTGTTATGCTAATACAAATGTTTCTCATGTACATAGAAATTATACATATATAAATACAAATACTATACCCACACTAAGGCGGGAATCAAACCTGCAACCCGTGGAACAGAAAGCACTACAAACTGCGCCCACGGGCTAGTCAATGACGAAAACGAACCTTCATAGTATCTCAAATACGTTTTAATTTTCAAGCTCTCACCATGACTCTGAGTACATATCAAGTTAATTTAGAATCACTTATGTTTAATATATGTACATTATTATTTTTAATTAAAATTAATATTTGACTTTTGCTTTATCAGTTTTAAAGGGTTGCTGTATGATATAAAGTTTATAGTGTCTTAGATACATGCATTGCTTAACACGACTGTAGACAGAGATCGGAGGTTGCTAAGGGTTTACATGTAAGGTTTTCCTCATAAGCTCTACCACAGGACGCTCCCCTATCAATTACCATTCCCCTCCTCCGCCCCTTTACCCCGTAGACTCACTAATGATCCCACTTGTTAGGGATCACCGTGGACCTTCGACCGTGTCACAAGATGAATAACAAATCCTATCTAAATCCCGCTACGTTATCGTAGACCGCTCGTAACAGACGTCATTGGTCAAATCACAACGGTAGTCTACTAGACAATCACTAGACAATTTATAGTTTATATTTGTTTACATTTCATTAGCTAAAAAATATATTTATGCATGTATTTTGAAATAATTGAATTTTAAAATTCATTATGATATCATATATATATTAATACGTGAAGCAAAAACTTTGTACCCCTTCTTACGAAAATTGCGTGGACGTAGGAAAATGAAATTTCGTACACTTATAGTTTATATAGAGAAGGATCGCATAATGCTAATATTTTTTTAAAATTATGCATAAAAATATATTCAATCAATAAATAAAAAAACATTACACACTACCATGTATTTGATACACACACGCATATATACTCTTTTGTTTATTGTTAAAGTCTGTGGTTAAATTATGGTCGAATTTCGACCAGTTGGCGACCACTAATTAAAATAATTTTTCATCATTTAGCGATTTCTGTAATAAAAATATGTAGTTATTAGAAATTCGTTTCGTCGATCGTAATGGACAATACTATTATATCTCACTATGCTACAAATAGTATTTTCTCGTGCACACTTATGGCAATTCATACATCTTTAAATTTTGGCACAATACTTCATCAATACATCTCACCAATATGGTTTATTTACTACGTCTATCATATAAACTACACTCGCGTCATTCAGGTGTAAAAATAATTACATATATGATAAACTCACTATCAAACTGCTGAGTGGCTTGAGCGAGAAGCGAGGCGAAGACTCTGTCATCAAGCTGTGGAGGTTTCTGCGGGCGGTCCTCGTCGCTGCTGCTGTACCGATCACCTGACCACTCGAGAGAACGCTGCCGACGAACATTGGGCGTCGCGCCCGGCAACCCGCCCGACAGCCCGCTCAACGAGCCCGCCTTAGCACGACGACCCGCCCGCTCCATATTCGGTCCTTTTACACCATTTTGTACACCTGGAAAACATAAAGAGCGTGATAATTCCAATTTCTCTTTCAACAAAAATTCTTCCAAAATTCCCAAAATTAGACTAGGAGAAAATGCCATTAGCCAAGTTTGAGTCTTTTATTCCAACTGTTATTTATTTGGTAAACTTTTGGTCAACAAAGAGTAATAAATAAATAATTTTAAAAATATATATTTTTTAATGTAAAATAAAAGCATGAGCGAGCAGTTTAAATTAATATAATTGATTAGTTACCCCGTTGATTATAGTTTACAACATAATATTTCCAAAGCGGCAAAGAGGAAATAGACTACAAATAGCAATCGTCACGATATTTTATCAAAGTGGTAACAACGTCGTGAATGAAAAAGAACAACTGTAATAAAGAGCCTACAAGTTGTTTGGTTAGCAATAGCAACCCAACATAAATAGGAAGTAGCGGGCGTGCGTGTTTGAGGCCTAATCCGCTGGATTGTGTCGCGACATCGCCCGACGGTTTGCCAACAATCGGACCGATATTATTTCTTATTGACTCAAAACGAACCTTCATACCATCTCAAATACGTTTTTATGGCCTTGCACCATTATTTTCATTTTGCACAAAAAAAAAATTACTATAGTATTAGGATCGTGATTACAAATTTTCTTTCCTTCATTTCTTTTTAAGCCATTCTGGTGTCACTCACTTCTATACATACAGAAATACTTCTTCCTATTCTAATTACGCATTTTATTAATCTGTGATAACATCAAATTTGCAGGATTATAAAACTGAATTCATTTGTGCATTGATGTGTCGCTAGTCTAAAAATCTCACGGTCCACTTAAAAATGTATTTACATTAAAAAGCCTTTTTCTTCAGAAAGGTTCAGGAAAGAAACTAGCAAGCTGGCGCATGAAAATATAAACATGTACAAAAGGCGGTCTTATAGCTAAAAGAGTTATCTCCTCAGACAACCTCTAGCATGAAAAGAACATGACAAAGAATTAGACGGCATTGAGGTGTATATACATATATATACATATAATCACACACGTAAATATACATACATATACATATCTATATATATAAAAATGAATGTTTTTCTGTATGTCCTTTATAGAATCGTTAACTATGGATTTTATCATGTCATAATCTTCAGTAAGTATTTTATTTTATTGTTTAATTTTTATTATTATATGATATGGACCTCATCGTCTGATCACATTATTTTTAAATAAGCAAACAAATATTTTCGTTACCGATTTGAACGTTTTGAAATACAAAAACTCATGTACGAGAAACCAATTAAGATTTAATTCTAATATCACTGTATTTAAATACGGACGAAATTAGATGCTTAAATATGAAATCCCGCGTGTGCAACGATTGTTAAGAATTGCAGCGCTCATTTCTCATTTCGTATCGACAAAATAAACAGAGGTGGTTTCATTAGAGATTCACCGTCATTCCATAGACTTACATATGTGGTACAATTGCTTTCACAGTAAACAAATAATGAATAAATAAACTAATAGTAAATAGTACTTAGTAATACTTTACTAGTAAGTAAGTACTTAAGTAAGTACTAATTGTTACTTAGTAATACTATACGTATTGTATTAAAAGTGGATACAGCGTAAAGATTACTAAAACACTTAAGTAAAATATATATATATGCCAGGTATTTCTTTAGTTTAATATAAAAATAAAATTTACTATAATCACAGTGGTTTTATAATAAGAGTAGAATTTAATTAAAAGATAAGGTAACAACGTGGTTGTCTTTCATACTGTAAAAGGTAAACTTTTATAATTAATATAATTAAGTATAAACTAAAATTTGGTACAAATATAATATATAGGTATCGTATATTATACATAACATGTAAATTTGATTAAACGCTAAAAGAGTAAAAACCTTCGCCGGCTGAGACGTAACAGAACAAAAAGGGGCAATAACGCTTAAAACATGAATAAATAATTGAAGCTTACTTAATATCGTACACGGAAAATTAAATTAAATGCCATGTTCTAAGTATTTGTAGGGCATGTCAGTCAGCGCAAGCTAATAGCGGCTCTGATGGACCGCTGGTTTAATATAAAGTAGATTCCCTATTTACTCGGCTTTGTCGCTGCGTTAATAAATTCGCTACTTCCTTCAGATCTGTCGGTTTCCGTTTTTATTCAATATTTACTCTCATTATACACATTGAAATTCTATATTAAAGTTCTTACGATCGTGTATGTAATGAAATTGGCTTTTTGTCGCTATGCATACCTCTTTGAAGTTCCTTCAGTACGAATTGCTTTTAAAGAAGTTGATTACTTCTTGGAGAGTTTTATATATCAAAGCTTTGTAATGTTTGAATTCTGTCAATTGAACGGTATATTACAGAGGCGAAAATAAAAAATGTGTACAGTATTTTCAATTTCGTCTTATTGCTAAACTAAAGAATTTTATAAAAAATTATTAAAGAACTAAAACTGTATAAGTAACGTTCCAAAAATAAGATACATTTAAGAATAATACTGTGTCAAACTAAGTACCTACATTATAAAGACATCTGTATTGTGATTCCTTGTCACGTGTAAAATGAGCGTGAGCGCAATGGGGAGCAGACAGTCATGAGATATATGAGCTACACGCGACCGACGGTTCGTATTAAAACTGCATCAAAGACTATAGAACCATTATTATGCATTATCTGATATTTGTAGCACGTAGCAAATCAATTTAGTATTACACAATAATTATTATCGAACGTTTTACTAAATATTTTTAAAATACGACGTCCTTCAGACGATTACGAACTTTTCCAACTGAAAATCAGAAAGTCAACAACCTTATGTCTTCTTTACCTGTCTATAAAGAACATGCAACAACAAAAATACACCACAGAATAACGAGAAGTCTTGTGTGTAGCAATATCCTCATATTGTAGAGATATAAACAATTCTTCTGAAACGTTTCTTGTGCGGCTACGGCAGAATAGAATGTAGCCCCACCATCACATCTTGTGGGTGTCGTTAGAGGCGACTAAGGGATAACAAAGTTCCACTAAACAGTTCAAGGCGACGATTTCGTCATCTTTGCGGAGATTTTGGATGAGCTAGGCCAAATACTGGATGTCCTAAACGAGTCGGTCTCGGTATTAAGGTGGATAAAAAAAATTTTGTTTAGCATACAGGTCATGCCGAGACCGCTATTGGTCCATGACACAGTTCTTGAAGTTGTTCAGTATTATGTCTACCTAGGCCATACAATTCAACTAGGCCTAAACAATTGACTGATGGTAGACTTTGCTGAGTCCTCATGTCGAGTATTCTACAGTTCTTGAACACAAAAGTTTTTGAGCAATGCATCTTGCTTGTTTTGGCATACAGTGCTGAGACGGGGACACTGATGAAAGGACTAGTCCACAGGTCAAAGTCTTTCAACGCTCAATGGAACGGGCTAAGCTTGGAGTCTCTCAAAGATAGGATCAGAAAGCAGGTTATCCGCGAGATAATAAAAGTAACCGACATAGCCTATAGAATAAGCAAGTTGAAGTGACAATGGGTTAATCACCTCTGTTGCAGGACCGATGGCTGTTGGAGCCGTGTTGGCAAACGCAGTATGAGACGCCCTCCGGTGGGGCCTGGATGAGGATTACGGAGGACCGGGATGTTTGGCGCGAACTTGGGGAATCTAACGTCCAGCCGTGGATTGCGATAGACTAAAGCACTTGTAATCGTTTCAGATATAACCCATTAAGGTATGAAATACCCTCCCATCGTTATCGTCTGTGTTCCCTGCTTCCACTTACACAAACACATCTTAGGTGCCATCTGGAGGAGAATGAATAGGCATTTTATGACAAAGGATAGTCTAACCTAGATAAGTATATTTTAATTAATTTTATAAGGTTATGGATGCATAAGACACGTATGTAGTAAATCGGCGCTGTCCAGCATAAATCAAAGTCAATTCACATACAGCAAATTGAATCAAATTCAGTTGCATAGCACGAGTGACTGCATTCATAAAATGACTGAATAGCTCTCTGTACGCACTACCTATTCCACACATTGTATTGTAGTGGGGTAAGGTTATCAAATCTACAGAAAATAGCATTATCTAAAATTGTTATGTTTGCCCGCAAACGGAAAAACCGACTACAGTTTACATTGACATGCAATATAACGTAGGTTGTCGAAAAAATAATCAATAAATTACGTCTCGTTAAAAATTGGACCACACCAAAAGCATAATCGATTAAAAATCTACTAAAAAAAAAAACTATTATACATAATTACAATAACAGTCCTAGACATAGATATTTTGAAGTAAGTACATCTATTATTGACACAGAAATCTAAAACGCAAAATTTGGATATTTCATTATTCGGATATTTATTTATATATTTTTTATTTTTTATTATACATGATAATATGAGACATATGAAATATATCTAAACCGAAAAAAACTGGTAATCTTTCGTCCTGCTAATGTTGCCATCGACACAAATATTCGATATAATTAATACATACTCGTATGTATTACATTTAATTTACATATATAATATAACATATTCTGCCAAAACAGAAAGAAGATTATGATTCAGGGAGTACCTATAAATATATGAATATAAATTATATGAATATCCATATCTAAGTAAGTCACGATCACAGAATTCTTATATAGAATAAAATTTATTATTTACGTTATAGGAGCTCTCAATTTACGTTCTATTATATTTGAAACTGAAAATTAAAAGTTATAAGCAGTTCGATACCCGTGTTTTAAAAGGCTATGTTTCTAAATGACTATAATAAATTTAATCTCTCGTGTGTCAATTTCATAGAATTTCGTTCGACAACTCAAGTCTCCCAACGTGGCTGATACTGCACCAAAGATTTCTAGGGCTAAGAAAATAATTATAATAATAAAATTTATCAAAGTTACATGTAAACAGAAAATGTTATTTAAACTGAAAAGGAAAATATATGTACGTCTATAAGTTTTCGATGATGCAAATATTACAACAGCAAATATCTCAACCCTGAGACAGATATCCACCAATAGAGAATTAGGAGTTAATTAATTTACGACGCGGCCGTAATTAGATATCCAATAACATAACTCGGATTAACATAGCTACACGAGCCTACACGGATTTGTAAATAGCTGCTATTGATGTCTAATCGATTCAATTACGATATTATTCTTGCGAAACATTAAGCCGGTTCAATAAATTGTAATTAAGTTTACAGGCTTTATTATATTAATATTCATTTAACTATTCAAATGTTTTTAACCGACTTCCAAAAAGAAGGAGGTTATTCAGTTCGACCGTATATATATATTTTTTATGTATGTTCGGGGATAACTGCGTCGTTTATGAACCAATTTTGATAATTCTTTTTTTGTTGGAAAGGAGATATTCTAAGTAGTGTACCATGATAAGGAAACCAGGATCTGATGATGGGATCCCAGAGAAATCGAAGGAAATCCTCGAAAATCCGGTGTTTACTAGGTGTTTACTTAAAATTACTAGGTGTCCACCGATTTTGGTGATTTTTAATTTAATCGAAATCCGATGTTTATCATGTGGTCACATTTAAATTTCATCGAGATCTGATTACAACTTTTGGAGTAATCTTTGATAGTGCGTATTTACTTGACATATTTTTCGTTTACCTACGTTGTAATATTTGTCGATGTAATTGAAATCGGGGTTTTTTCGTTTGCCAGCAAACACAATTATTTATACATAAAACATTACATATTATAAAAAATAAAACGTATGTGTAGGTATACAGCAAAATTTTTAGCTAATGCATAATTTTGTTTCAGAATGCTATAGTAAACATAAGATATAATTTACTGCGAAGGATTTCATCATATCATCATAAATATATCACTAATACATACAAACACGCTCTTACTTATTATGATTTACGACCTGTACGGGCACATATGATTTAGGCAGTTCGATCATGCAGATAATGTAGTAAATCCATCACGGAATTAACAGTTGAAACCAATGCAGAAATCTGTTCGGAATAACTATTGGTATATGGTATATCAATGATACAACTAATAAAAGTTATTTAGAACTATCGTTACAAATGAGTTATGATATTTATTACTCAATTAATATGAATCAATTCAGTAAAATTAACACTTTTAGTAAAATTAACACTAACGCTACAGAACTCATGCATCCGTTTTACTTTTGGACTTCGTAAGTTCGACCACGTGTATAAGTTTCAAGTCTCAAGTGACTTCCAGTTCTGCTTCGCAGTGAATACTCATCTTCTTTTTCTCCTGTGTAATATTTTATTTAATCCCTTTGCACCTAATTACCTCCGTGAGCGTTTTGTATGTTTATATCCTCCTGGTTCCTCGTGCCGGTCCAACTTCCAACTTCTATTGCGTATTCCTTTTCACTCTTCCAGTTTTTATTCTAATTCCTATACCGTCCACACAGCTACTGTGGAATTCATTGCAGTCATCCGTTCTCACTAGTACAACTATACTTTTAAAAAAAAAGATTAAAATAGCATTATCATTCCTTATCATAATTTTATTATATGTATATTTATATATTATTATTTTGTGTGTCAGTAGTTTTTCTTTATATACGTATTTCAAAGATTTCATGTTTTCTTATTGAACTTCTACCTCCTTTAATTTCTGTCTGTAACCACTCCTTTCCGGGTGTGCCGGAAGAAATCACTTCTAGGGATAAGCACATCCATTATCCATGCGTCTATTTGACAAATATTTTATATAATTCAGTACATATAATAAATTATTAAATAAATAAATAAACGAATTAATAATAGTTTGTACCTTAGATTTAGTCATGGATTTAGTGTATATGTATATTGGATATTATATATATGTATTAGATTTAGTATAATGTATATGTATGTGTATGTTTATAATTTTGTGATTAAGAAAAGTGGTAGTGAAATTTTTAAAAATAAGTAAATATGTACATAAAAAAATGTATGTTAGCTGAGGTAAACACTTTGAAAATAGTTTCATTTTAAATCCAATCTACTACCAAAATATATATAAATAGATTTCCATTCGCTGTAAACGAAATTAACCGTCCTGCAATCTCATAATTTTAAGGTAGCAGTATAGTCGACCGTTCCAATCACAGTGACTATTGAACGTAGGAGGATCTAATTGGATATACAAGAAGATAGCATAACAGAAACACGGTATGACGTCCACTAATGTAATCCAGCAAGTCTAATGTGATATCGAGTCCAGGCAGGCTCGTCGCCAGATAATTGGGTTGCGCTTAATCCCCAACAATGCAACCTTAGACTCGTTTCCTCTGTGTAGTAAAGCCACTCATGCTTGAAATGGTCTAAAAGCTTAAGAAACCACCTATCCTAAGATATGACGTAAATCTCAGTAACTACTAATTAAATTTTTGTAAGATAATAATCATTCCGCGTCTCAGCTCGCTAAACTGTCATATAATTTTACTAAGAATTTGAAATTGCTTAATGGGAAAATGTTCTTTGTTTTAATTCTTTGTCCCAGTCATCACCTAGGTAACCTAAAATTTACAAATATAAATCTTAGAGGCAATTAAAACATTTTATACAAGCAATTTTTTAAAACAGTGTTTTACCGAGATTTTTTTTCTTTATTTTCTAATTTCACGCTTAGTAAATGTAACAAGAAAAAAGAAGCAAAAAAGATAATTCAATTACATCGTAAATACATGACCATTTTGTGAATTTCCTTTGAGACATAGAGCGTGCACCCTGCGCTACCAGCCGGCACGTCTCTCTGAACTTTGGAATTCCAATTTTGAAAAGTTTCCCAACAAGCCAATATTGACAGTCACTGTCAGAAACCCATTTAGAGCCAGGTCATCTGGTCTTAAAACAACTTTCACTAAATGTATTCTTGAGTTATCCATTGCACATGACAAGAAAAATTAATAACAGTACACTGATTAATTACCTGTCTACAATTTACATACTATATATTAATATACTTATTATTATTGTACAAACTGAATTCTTTTCATGAGTTAATAGATCTACATTTTAATAAAAAAGAATATATACTATTATTGTGTAATTACAATAAAGGGAAAATTAAAGTCGTTATAAAAGTGTTTTATTCATATTACGAGTATTCTATCAGTACAAACAATATGAACGACAGCTGAAACAACAGCTATGAAAAGCGCCATCTAAGGAAAAGCCATGGAACTACGAAATGGTTCGATCTCCAGCGCCATCTAGTAGAATAAGCTTGAACTACTACATACGCTATAAACAAAGGTTTGACAAAAACCTAAAAGAGACTTTAATATACACATTTTCAGGAAGGCAAAGTACTACTAGATAGGTATCTGAAATTCAATTTCGAGTTTAATTACGTTAAAATTTATTTGTCATGTGGCATTAACAAAGATCTGACAGTGGCGCTACCACTTTCGGACGTGGCGACAAATAAGTAAAGAATCTCTCTTTAAAGGGATACAAATTTAATTGTCAAATATTTATATTCGTGCTCCTATTACGTAACTGTATAAAGAATTCAATTGTATTTAAATAGTATATCAAGCATCAATCTTTGTTTTTTAATTATACTCATAGGTCTGTCTATTATGGTAATTTGTAATTATGTAAATCTGTTTTTATATAGGTACGTATATATAATGCTTTATTTACAGAAATTCAATTCAATTTTTATTTCAAAAAACTTATTAAATTGACATTCGTATGATAGTAAAATATGCCGTCGTTAAATTTAAAGATTATTAATATTGAGATCGAAACTAAATTTGTTTTACTATCGTGAATTAAATCCTTTAAATAACAAAGTGACTCAATGATAACACAACAATGTGACAATATTTTTCCATTATTTACTGGAGAACTAACAATGTTACTAAGCGTTTACACATCTTTGGCGCCTTTTTTGTTTCAAATGGCCACCATCAGAAATAACGTAATAACTAAACTGTACACCTGGTAATATGGTCGAGCTCTAACGTTTGTAACATTGTAGATCGGCCATTGAGAGAACCCGTATCACTGTGGCGCGATGCAGTTACCATTGTACGACACAGGAACGTTGTAAAATTGCTATGAAATTGTTCTAACTATTAAATTAAGAAACACTTTCAAATTAAGAAACACACACACAACTTGTTGCAAGTTATGGTCCGTAAGACCTTGCTTGTTGCTCTTTTCCAAAATGATACACTAATATTTGATTATTAAGTCTTTAAATTAACTTTGATGTTTTACTTATGCAGGCGCCTAAACAGAGGCGGTTGCGGATTCAATTCCCGCTCGGAGTAGATATATGTATTCATACAAACATTTTTTCCCGTCTGGATGTCTGACCTTGTGAGACAAAAGCTGTCAGTCCTGGTTGTCAAAATAGACACCAGATCACTATAGTTATGAAATATATCCGTCAAGCTTTAGTAGTTAGTTAAGTAGACCTACCTACCCAACTGTAGGTATCAGGTCGGATCAATCGATTAACATAAGCTTAGAATCGTTTTCTTAATGCGGCACCGTACAATAAATAACAAGACAACTTATGTACATCAATACAGTACTTAGACGAGCTTATCATTTCTTTGATTTTTTTTTTCATTTTTTAAATGTTATTTGTCAAGTTATATACAAAAGAATTGAAATATCAAAAATAGAATATTTCATCGCAAAGCTACTGCAAAATTCAGGCACAAGATTCATTCCGCTTTCAGAACGGCTCACACGGCTCATAAAGCAGAGCTCCAATAGTCTATTGTTGTTTGGAGCACAGCTTAAATATATTAGCGGTCTGCTACTAAATTGGCAATATGTTGTCGTTACAGATTCCAATAACGCTAGAATACTACTCTTGCACTATAAAATTTTATTGACCTAGTTCACTCAGAAAGTATCGGTCTATCCTAACTGTATGTCGGTTGTACTTGCTTAAAACTGATTTATATCTTGTAAAGAATATATCACACTTTTTTTGAAAACTGCTTCATAAAAAATTGGCTATTCTATGTAATTGATATCTTGGATCAGTTCGGGTTGTGTTATTTCGTTTACATGTTGTTGTACCATGCAACGTCAGAGATGCCATTTAAATCAACCCTTTGCAATCCTCTGCCATTGTTTCCAGGCTGTTTCGACATGATCATCTGACTAACGGTCGAGTCGGTTTGCCAAATGTTCTGAGCTAAATCTGCAACCTATTCTATTTTACCCCTCTATAAAATACTACGCCTTCCTCATTGTTTCGGCCAGGCTTCATACTGTTCCTTTAATATAAATAATTGCGTAATATTTGGTTATTTTTACTTTTCAATATTCTAACTTGCTTTCGAAATAAATAAATAAATCTTTCTCCAAAGTACAATACTTATAAGTACCTACTACTACATAGTACATCAGCTATCCGCCAATGAAAGTCTCGTTATAATCGATCCAGCCGTTTCAGAGATTAGCTGGAACAAACAGACAGACAGACAGACGAAAATTTTAAAAACTGTTATTGTGTTATTAAAAAAGCGGTTATTTTAATATTACAAACAGTCACTTTAGTTTTAGTTATATGTATAGATATAAACTTTTTGCGATGAATTTAGTTTTCAATAGTCATTAAAATTTCTCACTATATATATGTTAAATTTCAATTCATTATATACATATACAATGCCTTATCGCTAAAAAGTCTCCAGACAACCTTAGAGCAAAAGAAATGGTCTAGCATCAGCGTCAACTCATGTGAATACATACATACATACATACATATAAATACATATTGTATGGTACAGTCTATGGTTCAGTGAGAGATGACATGTGAGGGAAGGTCATGAAGGAAACCAAACGAAATGAAAGTCGATCTAACACTAAGTGTATTAAGATTACACATATCTTTAAGACCTTAGATTGGGGGAACGAGGCATCAACGTCAACGGTGAATACATCTCTTACCTTCATTTCGCCGATGATATCGTCATCTTTGCGGAGACGTTGGATAAGTTAGGCCAAATGCTGGCCGGCCTAAAAAGTCCTTCCGACGTGTCGGTCTCTGTATGAAGTTGGACAAAACGAAAGTTATGTTTAACAACCAAGTCATACCGAGACCGGTATCGGTAGATGGTACCCTTCTCGAAGTTGTTCAGGATTATATTTACCTAGGCCATACTATCCAACTAGGCCGCAACAACTTCGAGAACACGGAAATAGTAATACCCCAATTTATTACTATTTCTGTGTTCGAGAAAGAGGCCGATAGGAGGATTCGGTTGGGCTGGGCGGCGTTTGGCAGACTTCGTCGAGTCTTCACTTTGAAGATTACGCAATGAAAAGACAAAAGTCTTCGAGCAATGCGTCCTGCCTGTGTTAACATACGGAGCCGAGACGTGGACACTCACGAAGAGACTGGTTCACAAGTTTAAAGTCGCTCAACGTGCAATGGAACGGGCTATGCTTGGGATTTCTCTCAAAGATAGAATTAGAAATAAGACTATCCGCGATGAAACGAAAGCAAATGACATAGCCCACAAAATTAGTAAGTTGAAGTGGCAGTGGGCTGGTGATCTGTGTCGCAGGACCGATGGCCGTTGGAGCAGACAGGTCCTGGAGTGGAGAACGCGTCTTGGCAAACGCAGTGTGAGACGTCCTCCAGCACGTTGGACCGATGATCTACGTAAAATTGCCGGTGTAGGCTGGATGAGGATTACGGAAAACCAGGATATCTGGCGCGAACTTGAGGAGGCCTATGTCCAACAGTGGACTACAAAAGGGTGAACTGCCTGACATATATATACTTATAATTTACTTGTTTATTGTTGAGTTTCAATAAATTGCTTCCTAATATAATCATCATGAATATTGTTAACTTTTTTTTATTATTCATTTAAAAGCGCAACGGGCACGCTATTCGTAATCGATGTCAAAATTTTAGAAAGACGTGACCTCAAAATAGAAATAATACACACATGATATAGCTATCGAAGTATATAACAAATTTAACAATAATACAAGTATAAATCATTTATAACTTCAAAGGTCAATTTACCCTACATTAATTTGTCATTTGAAATACATCGAATACTTCATACATCATTGATGAACTTGAGTTTTATTATTAAAAGTACACTCACTAATATCAATTTACAAATTTCAAACTTCCACACAATTTAATATGCAATTTATCTCTTTCTATAATATAAACGCTGAAATATACACATACTCATTAAAAATAATTATATCATTTTTGTGAAAATGATGTTACTCTAAAACCCTTTGTTAAAGATACGATACGAGAATGACTATCGAAATAACCGTCATCGTAAAAGAGTTCTAAGGAAATTCATCTTAGGCGTCGCGCGAAAAAGATTTAAGTAAACGAAGCTTATTTTTGGTGGGGCTGACAGTACGATAGTGTAAGGCCCATTACAGGCAAATTATGGCCGCCATTATTGTCCGCGTGTCCCGCTCTCGCCCGTGAGTTACACCCGCTCTGGGTCAATAGGTTTTATGTAAGTAATACTTTTCAGCTTTACCCCGTAGAGGTATTTACATCTACAAAAAGAATAAGTAAATTGAAATATTTATTGTATTTTTTTAAGAATGTAGGTATTTACTGTATAAAATGGCTAAAAACACAAACATATTCTAAAATTAATTAAATTTTTGGTCTAAAATAAATAAATCTACTTAGAATATTTTTTTTCATGTATAAATATTATATTACTTTTATTTCAAGAAAATTAATTTAAAGCTAAACATCCACACTACTATTAAAACGGATTGGTAGATCATTTTATTTTAATTTAATAAGCTTATTCATCGTACTAATTACTTCATTTATTCGCGACGTCAGTTGCAGTTATTTAAACAGACTGATGTATAAACAATATTTCACACCAATAGCGGCAAAATGATACTGTCGAGCTACAAACGATCCCCGTGCGAGTTAAGGCTAAGTTTGATGAAGTTAACCCATTAACGGGTCACTAAATCATTTGTGTCACCAGTAAATTCGCATACTTGTCTCGGAAAATTATTTTAATTACCACGCCAAGTTCTCATAGGAACACGTCAACAGCAACGTTAATGGGAACCAAGTTATATAGGTAATCTTCAAGTTTTTAATATGCTATTAATCGAGGAATGATAGCTTCCTGAGATAATATTGGAAAGAGTTGGAGTCTTTATTGCTCAGCTAGTCGATAAACCTAAGGACGTAACGACGACAATTATCCTCGTTGATTTAGGTAGCTGTCCACTGATGCGCAAAATAGACCAAGCTTAAAATCAGACTTAAATCCCAAGGCGACTACTAAACGGCGTGCGGCCGATTACGGTCAAATTATTACTATCATTATAGCCCGGGTCTCCGATTCACTTGGGATAATGAATTCGCCAGTTGCATTGCAATATTGCAACCTATTCGTTCTCCTTTCGCTGTATCGATAAGTAAACTATAAGAAATAAAAATATTGCCAAGTTTCCATAATTTTTATGTGATAATGTAAAAAAAACATTTAACAATATAATAATATAATAACAACGTAGATAAAGGTAAAAGTAGTCAAGTAAATGTGCATTGTTATAATTAATAAAATAAAAATATTCTATGCTTTGCAAATAACGATTAAAAAATGCTTTTAAAGCCTTTTTTATGTCACTAGGTCGGCAAACAAGCGTACGGCTCACCTGATGGTAAGTGATTACCGTAGCTTATAGACACCTGCAACACCAGAAGCATCGCAAGCGCGTTGCCGACCCAATCCCCAATCCCCCCAGGAGCTCTGGTCACCTTACTCACCAACAGGAACACAATACTGCTTGAAAACAGTATTATTTTGCTGTGATCTTCTGTAAGGTCGAGGTACTACCCCGGTCGGGCTGCTCCATATTTTGAGCAGGAAATTCCTGCTGTGCCCTACCTCAATTGATCCTACTTGTACCTACCAGGAAATCTTTGATTTCTTTTGCTTTGCAGTATGTCTGTATATAGTATATACATGTATGTTTTTAAATAAAGTTTAACTAATATAGCTACTGATATAACTAAGCTAAAAATATTGTATCTTCTAATTAAAAAAAAAAAAAAAACACCACAAAAAGCTTAAACTAAAAATAAAATAAAAAACCTCTGTTTTAAAATTGAAACAAAATATATGAGCTTTGTTGAAATAAATTATTGTTTAAATTACTCTGCAATATAATTGATTTACGTTCAACAAGTTCTAAATGTTTTCCATAACACTGTCACGTAACATGAGCGTACTAAAATCTACTGGTAGTAAACTCACAAAGAGGAATACTACGAGGATGCTAATCAATGGAAGTAATCGAAGTAGCTTTTGAAAATCGCGTTCGGTCAGCAGGTCAAAGTAAATTACTGCTCGTTTCGATAACGAGGTGCTCTGATTGACGCCCAACCGCTTGATTAAACTGATCAGTTTTTGCCTCTTATGAAAAGAACTCCTCCAACATAACTAGCTAACGAAGATGATTAAACTACTCATATAAAACATGTTGATATGATAGAACGATATTATTTAAGCGGCGAGTTTCTGCTAAATATTCATGGATAGACGAACTTTACTTACATGGCTGATGTAAATAGATGTGATGCATTGAATAATGGAGTAGCTCTCGTTCATTTTCGCTCATATTCAGCTATACCAATTACTGTTCTGTTTGCTTTGCTTTATTGACATTATTTTGCAATACAAACGTTGGTAACTGTTATAATAACTTTTTTAATCTTGCCTATATGGTTCAGACTTTATTATCCAAAATGAACCTTATATATAAATAAATGTTCCACATTGCTTAAACAGTGATTGAATTCGACAATTTTAAAACTTTTGCTATTTTTAATAACTAGCCCTAATAATTTTTGATATATACCACAACATGTGACAAAACATATACGAGTACAAGAGAATAGACATACCTATATATTAATGTGTTTATGACATACATTAACTTACGAAAACTTACCTAAAAATAACTTCTAATATCCCTTGCACCCTACAAATATTAAATAATAAATAAGATGATGTAAGGATTGACATTAAACGAAGCAATTCGACTTCCGTGTAATTGGATCTGTCAGCAACAAACAGGCAAACAGGTAATTACTAACTGCTATCCTTAATAACAGACTGCGCATCGTTATGAAATTCGATAACGTATCCCCTCTAAACGGTATTAATACCGTAAACTTTAATATCGACGCAGCTTTAATTATACGCAAATATTATTTAAACAATTTTATCACAAATATTGGATATTAATAAATATTATAATGAACTAAATTTTAATTACATACATAATCTAAGTTAGGGACTACGATTACTTAAAAAAAACCTATTTAAAATAGTTTTACATTAATTTACCCTATTATCGAACAAAAGTGTAAACTACATGCATATGCTAAGATGTTTAAGAGAATTGTATATATCATTTATATATATTTAAATTACTTAAAAATAAAATTGAAAAGTAAAATAGTAAATGTAAAAGTAATTTTAAAATGAAACTTTTGAATATGAAAGAAATAAATATGACATTAATTAAAAAATTCTCTTATATTTCTGAATATTTAAAAACAAAGTATTAGAATAAGGTATTCTAGTAAAAGTCACGTATTCACACATAATGCTTGAATTCAAAGAAATTTAATTTTGATAACGTTGCCTACATTCACGTACAAAAGTTAATATTACAAAGAAGCTCTGGTATTTTTACACAATAACTAGTGTCAACTAATTAAAAGTCATAAAAAACCTTAAAGACTAACTTACTTAACTCAAACTTTTAACTTTCTTTTTTCCAAATATTAAATATCCCGTACTTTTATGTACCTATCTTATTTCACTTAATTAATGTTTATAGTCGTATGCCGTTAGCATTAAAGGCGAGAATTATCTCGTAGTAATATGATACTGGAATCGGAGGACCAAGAAATAAAACTGAAAGTAATACAGATCTCATACAATCTCTGAATATTTATAAAATCTTTTCTTGACGAGATGAAACCTTGAAAATGTAATTGACGAAGACGCTCCATAAAACTTTTACTCACTTCCAACATCCAACTCACAATTTTATATTCGTTTTATTGCATTCTAAAGCCTTGTTTTTTCATAACAAAGGAGAGATTGGATGATAAGATTATTTATTTTTTAATTAACGAAACAAAGTATCAAAATATGAATTTCACTATTCATATTTTTTGTGATACTATGTTTCGTTAATTAAAAAAAATCTTTACATAAGTGTACGACAGACATACAATCACGGTTACTCTCTTTGCAATATTGGCATTTCAAATATCATGCAACAGCAACAGCTCAGCCTATTGCGGTCCACTGCTGGACATAGACCTCCCCAAGTTCGCGTCAAACATCCCGGTTTTCCGCAATTCTCATCCAGCCTACACCGGCAATTTTACGTAGATCGTCGTATATATGATATTTGATATATATACATATATATATATTTCGTTGCTCACTATTACTAGCAGAGCATGATAATAAACTATATTGTTGATTGACAACAGAATATATCAAGAGAACGAACAAAAACGGTCTTTACAGAACCCACTCACCGCAAATTAATATATTGTATATTATTATTATGGCTCCCATGAAAATAATCTATTATGTCAAATTTGTAAATATACTATATTAAACATTGTGTTCGCACACAATAAATTAATATTTCTTTTTAAGCAACTTTATGGTTTATTTTAATGAAACAACTTTTTCGGATTTTATTCGGGAGGACCCTCGTGACTACGGTGCTGTAAAGTATGCGAATTTTCGAGCATTTAAAAAACTTAATAAACCACGATAAAATCCGAAAAATTGTTTTCATTATAATGAGTGAAATTCACGTAAACATTTGAAAACAACTTGATAGTTTATTCATATTTTCAGTAGTAAATTCCTTGATTAATCAGTCAGAAATAGTTCCAGAACTCATCGATCACTATTGTATGTATATTTAGATTATTCTATCCTACTTCACAAAACAATGCCTCCTTGTAGCAGGGCAAAACTCTCTTTACTGTAAGAGAATTAAAAGGTTAACCTACTTCAATATGGTTTTGTGTTTTACTACTTTTTAACCATGTAGCTAGCTCACTTTATAATGATTTATTTTATATGTAAATCAAATAACTTATGCTAGTAAAATACAATCGGCATTGACTGTTTTTGATAAAAAGCTATGAGCATAATTATTAAATGCAATCATCCCGTTCTATACCAGTATTCATTGTATAGTCGATATATGAAAATAATTATGATAATTTTTAGCTTCATATATAAAGTAATAACAAGAAGTGGAAATAAGAAAAGCGGGTAATATATGAATTTGTAATTACCTATTATTGCTAATTCATCAGTAATAAAGTAAGTATAACAATATGTTTTATTTATTTTAACGCGCCAATCTAAAAATGTACTTTTTTTTTAACGGCCTGTGTGTTAAGTGGAACTATGCAGAATTACGTTACGTTACGAAGCGGAGCAGTAAAAACTAACGGGCTTAAACTATGCTGTTTGTTGTTATACAGCTGATAGTGTACTGAATATTTTTCCATAACAGATGAAAAAAATACGTCGCTGTAGTGTGTAATGTTAATGCAATTTATATTAAAATAAATTAAAATATTTGTTGAAAAATTTACAATTATTGCAATATCCGGCGGCCCCACACTGGGCAAACCTGTCCTATGGATACCAGTTACAATTAAAAATCACTATTAAAAACTAACACCACTAAAAACAGAAACAAAGTTATTTAAGTTTATTAATAGTATCGGCAATGACACAGTATCAAACAGCTTTGGCTAAATCTAAGAAACTGCCTAAATTGCATCTATTTTTATCAAGCTGTGATGACACTGTTGAAGTTAATATGCCAACCGCATCCTCCGTAGATTTTCCCCTCCTGAAACCGAACTACCTATCAGAAATAAGATTATTAGTTTCAATCTATTTTACTAGTCTGTTGTGTTACTAGTCTGAAGCGAAATTGAGTGATAACTAGCTAGGTTTTTGACGCCGTTTTTATACACTAGGATGACAGAAGCCGTTTTCTACACATCCGGACCTAAGTCTAAGCTTCTGTTAAATATTCTTGTTAGAGGTGATACAATATTTTTCCTGATTTCTTAAACGAGTACATTAATTACACTATAAACACTTGGGACTTTATTATTCTCTAATGAAAGTATAAGAAATTCTACATCTGATTTGTGAGTAGGCTGCAAAAAGAGTTTGTTAAATGTTTATTTGAAATTTTACCTGCTAATGCTTCTTAATTTAGTTATAAATTGTCAAGAATGTTTTAGCCAAATTTCACCAGTCTAACGAATGCTTAGCGTTCAAACTGCCATGGAGTGTCAAAAGTTCTTGTTGCTTTTTTTGGTATTCCGATTTTTGGAATACTTAATATTATAGGAAATTTGTCTGTTATCATAGTAATTCATTAAATTACGCAACAGGTCATTACAGAAATTTTAAAATCAATAATTAATTTTGTTAATCACACACTTCTTGTAGTTCAATTTGATTTTTTAATATTATATAGTAATAATAATAATAATAATCTATACTATAATATCCATGTTTTCTGTTTGTCGATGATGTTTTAGGAAAGATATATATTTTACTTTTACTTCTTTATGTTTATTTTTATTATTCGATCTCTTCCAGGCAGCGTTTGGCCAAAAGCTGGAGTAAAAAATTATGGAAAGGCTATTTTATAAGCAATCGATAACATATTTTTAATAATATCACTTCAGCCTAATACAGTCTAGAGCATACAGCCTACATACAGCATCCTGATTTTTCCGGATTCTAAAAGTAGCATTCAACATCTGGCTCGGATACCCTCGAGCCTTAAATAAAACAGTTGTGATCCAGTGGATACCCTCTCATGTTGGCATCATGGGTAACGAAGAGGCCGACTTATTAGCCCGACAAGCAGCTTACGAAGAGATTAAATATGCATGTTTGCCGTTACACTTAGATTGGCTTAGTAACTTAAAAACACTCTGTAGAGCCAAATGGCGCAAGTATTTTGACGAGCGTTCGCGATTGAAAGGTATTTGGTATAAAACAGTACAGTCTGAGCCGCTTCGTTACCCATGGTTCGAGAAAAATAAGATGGACAGGATGCATGTAGTGGCTTTGTTGAGAATGCGTACTGGTCACATTCCATCCAACGAGTTCATAAACTTAATGGGAAAACTGATTCTCCAAATTGTCCAGTTTGTGATGTCATTGACGATGTTTATCGTGTGTTGATGGAGTGTGACCGGAACGTATCAGAGAGACAAGTGCTAGGCTGGGGATTAGATGTAGGGGCTTGCAACAGCGCCTTGGCCTCTCCCTTTTCGGAGGATGCTAGGGTGCTGTGCAAGATGCTATTTGCTGTATATCTAAGAGAATAATTAAGGTAAGATCAATATTGTAAGTGTCAAAAGTTAGGATATGCGGGGGACCAAGAAAAAATAACACATAATTGTGGCTTTGTTCTTGGTCCGCGATGTATTATTATTATTACTTTTTTTTAGCTAAGTATAATGTTACTCATTGTTATATGTTTTTTTTTTGTTGTCATTTTATATCATTTATGTTACGGGGGTAACATAATCACTAAGTAATTAAACTCTCATTAAATAAAAGATTTAAAAAAAACAGTCCACTGCTGGACATAGGCCTCCACAAGTGCGCGCCAAAAACGAAGTGAACTCATGTATTTTGCCCATAGTCGCTACGCTGGGCAGGCAGGTTGGTGACCGATTTTTTTTCTATCGCCTAACATCTCCCGCGTGATCCGGTACGACACTGCCAGTTTGACTGGGGAGGTACATCTGTCAAAGAATAACGCAGGTGTCCTAAGGCCAGCTCAGCGAGGACAGAAACCTCGCGTGGAGCAAAAGGGTAAAAACTGGCTTGATCCAGATTTTCAGTACGCATAGGGACTGCGAAAGCACGGCCTATCGATCCTTTAGTATAAAGAGTTTTTAGCAAGAAGTGCCAGAAAAGTTACCACAGGGATAACTGGTTTGTGGCGACCAAGCGTTCATAGTAACGTTGCTTTTTGATCATTCGATGTCGGCTCTTCTTATCATTGCGAAGCAAAATTCGCCAAGCGTTGGATTGTTCACCGATTAAAAGGGAACGTGAGCTGGGATTAGACCGTCGTGCGACAGGTTAGTTTTATCCTACTGATGGCTCGTCGTTGCGATAGTAATACTGCTCAGTACGAGAGGAACCGGAGTTTCGGACATTTGGTTCATGCACTCGGCCGAGCAGCCGGTGGCGCGAAGCTACCATCCGCGGGATTATGCCTGAACGCCTCTAAGGCCTAAACCAGCCTAGCCGAATCCGGCAAGGATATGCTCACTGTGGAGCCCCGAAAGTCGGGAGGCTATAAACAATGTGGATTTACTAGTCGCGCTTTATTCGTAAGGTGCGACGTCGAAGCCCATTTGGAACGCAGGTGATCGATGCGAACGGTCTTAACACGTGCATCACGGTGCCGAAGTTTCGAATATACTTTTCAGTTCGATGTTGGGCTTCAGAATAGTATGTAGAGGAGTTACGTTCCTGGCGGGGTGTTTTGCTCGGTAGAGCAGCGTCGTGCTGCGATCTGTTGAGACTTAGCCCTACGCCAGGTGATTCGTATTTTTAATAATAAACTACCGGTAAACTTTTTATGCAAAGCTTCAAAAAGTTACTGTTATTTAATATAATGGTTATTTATTATGTAAGTTATATTTAAAGTCCATAAGCTCGTATATTTATAAAGCAGATTTGATATTTTTATAAAAGATAATTACATGTAGATAGTATGTTATGTGTTATGTAATAATACTGTCTGTTTCTGTTAACAAGTAACAAACCACAATTATTTAAATTCGGCACAAATATTTAAATGATGTGGATGGTTTGTTAAAATTAAATTTATTCGTGTTAGTAATAAAAATACAACTACGAATAATTTCATAGTAATAAATATACTGTATGAAACATACTTATAATAATAACACATTTGAATCCATAATTTTAGCACAATAACACAATTGAATTCGTATAATGATAGTTGAATTGTGGCCGTGTGAGCCGATAAAGAATAGAAATATTATTTATAAATGAGATGAGAATACAGTGTTGAAGGTTTTTCATATTTTTTTGATATTTTTACGAGAAATTGATGAGATCTTTGGAATCTTTTTTTTTTTCGGAAATCGGTTAAATATATCACCACATTTTCCACAAAAAACCAAAATCCTAAATATTTTAACGTGATTAATTGGTAGCCCACCAGACACAACACCCGTCTGGTCGAAGGATCCTCCCTTTTCGATGAGGGATGTGGGACTCAACACCATGTTCCTGACGATCACCCAAACTATTAATGAACCCCGAACATGAACATCAGTGCAACCTTCATCGTCATCATCACTTCTTCAAGCTTACGACATATAAATGTCTGATAGACATTTATATGTCGCGTGATAGATGTCCTGATAATCATGTCCATGATGATATACTAGAGAAAAGGGACGTATCCTACATCGCGCTATCAAAGTTATCAGAGTGATTGAATATATATACAAGAACCCCACAACAACCTTTAGTAGCCCACCAGACATAATAACCATCTGGTCGGAGGATCCTCCCATTGCGATGGCGGATGAGGAACTTAATACCTTACCTAGTGAAAGTCCCGTCAAAATCAGTCCTGCCGTTTCAGAGATTAGTCGGAACAAACAGACAGACAGAGAGAAAAACAAAAATTATAAAAAACGTTATTTTGATATATGTACCGTGTATACATCCATATGCATTTAGTAAAAAGCGGTTATTTTAATATTACAAACAGTCACTCCAATTTTATTTATTTTATAGATATAAATTTTAAAAAGAATCATAAAACTTTGTTACCTAGAGAAATAACAAAAAAATATCGTAATTGGAATTTCAGATTTTTCAACTTAATACCTAGAGTTGTAGTTTTTATGTAATGGTAAACGTCATTTACCACAATAAGCTGGCAACCTACCTGTATGCGGTTTTTTTCCGCGTAACCGAAATGCAAAAAATGGATACGAACACTTTTAATCTAGGATATATTTGTTTTGTTCAAAGTACCAACAACTACTATTTACACTTATATATTTTTTGAAGGAGATTATGTCGAGAGCAAACAAAGAGTTTTAAATTATGCAAGTAGTAAGGAAGACTAAGGCTATATTTACTAAACATGCCACGAATCACCAAAAATCTTCAACAGTCTGACAATACATGTGTAACCACAGAGCGTTTTATAGGTAAACTAGCTAATCCAGTAAACGTTGTTTTGCCATATATTATGAAAATTTAGGGTTACCCTTAACATTTAGGAGGATGAAAAATAGATGTTGTTCGATTCTCAGACCTACCCAATATGCACACAAAATTTCATGAGAATCGGTCAAGCCGTTTCGGAGGAGTTTAACTACAAACACCGCGACACGAGAATTATATATATTAGATACAAATAATGTCTCATGTTTATTGATACGTAAATTTGAACAAATTATTTAGTTTTAATATGTTAATTAAAATTTAATAAATAGCAGTTTTTAAGTTCGTCTATATATAATACAAAGTGTTACAAAACTAGTGTTCTTCTTAAAATCGATATTATAACCAAAATATGCAACTTACTTATCCCAACGCTTTAATAAAAGTAATTAAATAATTATTATTTATAAAATTACTAGCTGACCCAGCCACGCATTGCTGTGGCTCAGTAATTATCATTTCCTCATCATCAGTATTTCAGCCTACTGCAGTCCACTGCTGGTCATAGGCCTCCACAAGTTCGCGCCAAATATGGCGCGAACTCATGTGTTTTGCCCATAGTCACCACGGTGGGCAGGCGGGTTGGTGACCGCAGGGCTGGCTTTGTCGCACCTAAGACGCTGCTGCTCGTCTTCGGCCTGTGTATTTCAAAGCCAGTAGTTAGATGGTTATCCCGCCGTCGGTCGGCTTTAATAATTAATTTTGATAAGTTTCAAGGTGGTAGTGGAACTATGCTATCCCTTAGTCGCCTCATACGACACCCACGGGAAGAGAGGGGTGGCTATATTATTTTTGATGCCGTAGCCACACAGTATTTATTTAGCATTTATTCAGTAATTATAGTTTATTAAAATATATGTAAATTCAATATTCAAACGCGCCATCTGTAATCTAGAAATAAAAATACGGCGCAATCAACCGGATATCTGTGCAACTTAGATGCCAAACCGCCATCTTTTTTTATCAGAGCATCGGATTTTATAGAACTAACCGATAAATACACACTAAAGTCGTAAAATAAATATTTAATTTGCAATACCAAATATATTGAGATAAAAACTACCCTATCTCCCAAGTTGGACCAAATTACAGGTGCTTACAAAATTTGATAAAAATTAGTTCAATAGTTTCGGGGTTTATCTCTAACGTACATCGTGACACGAAATTTTTATATATATATAAATCGTCATGTGTACTTTGGTGTAGTGTAAATGAGCGAGTCACCAGAGTTTTACAGTTAAGTTGGTTATTTATAGCCAATTTTCTCATGTCTTTCACACGTTTGTAGATTTTAAGGTTAAGTTAATAATAAGCTTCACTTACTAATGCTTCATTTTTTTTCACGTATAATTTCAGCTGTGGAATCCAAGTAACTCTATATAGCCGGCATAAGAATCTTTCTTTATATAGAAAAATGGTCCCTTCTATGACTAAAAATCGCTATCAGATGTCTATAATAACAATCGGGTCTCCCGACCTTGTTTAACTTTGTTTTTATCAATTCCGCACCGATTATGATTTTTTTTTTAGTACCTATACAAATACAAAAACAACAATAACGTTTTCAAAATATAATTTACAACATAATTATTAGTTTCATTATTCATCATTATCCATTGTTTATTTTATTCTTTCTGTAAATCAAATTATGAAGATTTATAAGCAATAAGAGAGCTGAGAAAAACTCACAACTTTTGCTTAATAAAAATATTTCTGACGTATTTATTGACCTTTGTAACAAATGCACGCACGGCTTATTTCAAGAAACTGAAATAAGAATCCCACATTTGCGAAAGAGGATATATCGGAAGTAAAAAAATACATTGTTTTTTGTAACTTACAAATCTTTTCTACAATTTTAACTACTTCTAACTTTCAAAAAGTAAAAACTTAAGTTAGAAAATAACTATACCTTTTTTATCTTAATAACAATTTAGGCAAGACAGAACAAAATGCTTACGATGAACAAGTCACTGATATCGTAAGGTGGTTTTTTTACTGTTTATTTTTACTTGGTTGTTATTATATTTCACTAATTATACGTATTAAAGATATGACCTGTAGGATTGGACATTAGTAAAATACTTTGTTAAACTACAGTTGTAACTAAGTAGTCTAAGTAGTGTAAGTCGATGTCGTGTGATTTCTCCTAATTATAAGCTACTAGCTGACCCGGCGAACTTCGTATCGCCTAACAGTGACTTTGAAGTTTTATCACAAATCTTTTGTATGGGAGTATAGAAAAGTGTTGTTTTTAGACTTTTTCAGGAAATTTAATTTTTTTTTTTAGAATTTTTCTCTCCGTAAGAACCATCCTCGTACTTTAAGGAATATTTAAAAAAAAGAATTAGCGAAATCGGTCCAACCGTTCTCGAGTTTTGCGCTTAGCAACACATTCAGCGACTCATTTTTATATTATAGATAGTTTTAATGTGTTTGCAATTGATCTTGTAGCTTTGTTATTACTATATTATTTTTTCTATATTTTTGTAAATGCGCAGTTGTTGGCATGTATATAATACTTCTACAGTCTCATATACATATATATTGACAACATCACGTATCGAACGCGTACTATCATAGTATAAATCACGTAGCATACAAAGAGTAAAGTGTTTACCATAAAATCGTATACATGCCCCTAAATCATAACACAATAAAATTTATAGCGAGCGGAAGGTCCGGCCTCGAGTGCTGATAAATCAAACACATTTTCTTCGTGTCACTGGAGGGAAAAATCTTTCCGGCAAATATACCCGTGACTATGCCGTCATTTATCCTCCTTATTCTTAGATGAATACATATTACGCGACATTTTATAGGTTTAAATATATTTCCTATCTTTATGAAAACATATCATGTGTGAAAATTAATTTGTTCTTTATTACATAAAAAATAAATAAAACGAGTACCTATATTACTATTTTATCCTATTGCGCACGTAGAATAGAATATACATCGCTACTTTGAAACATTTTATGATAACGTTTTAATAATTTACTCGTATATTATACAATGATACTGAATAAATAATGTATTCTTCTACATATAAGTGAGACGTGTGCGTTAATTATTAGTTGCTTTATTTTTTCAGTAGTAAGTTACTTTGTTGGTCTAAGTGGTATTATTCACGTACAATGTTCAAATTTACGATCTTCTTTAGGCAAATTAAATAATTACCGTAATTAATATTTGCGGATTCTTTTGTTAAACAAATTACTAACTTGTTTAATTTCGAGTCCCGTAGAGTGAATTAGACTGGTGGACTTAGAAAAGCCTATTGATATAATCTCTTTTATGAATATTGTAACGGGCCTGAAAATTATCCCAATTATTCTGCGGGAAAGTAAAATTAATAAGCTCGATTCGTTCATTGGTTGCAAGGAATGATAATATCCACAATTTGTTAACCTTTGTAATCATTGTAAACTAATTTTGGCTTTTTTTTATTTACCTGAAATACTTAACACGTTATTCGTTGTCTGTATTTGTTGCGAGCCAACTGTACCTAGCACTTACATGGCCTAGTACATTTTCATATGAAACGGATTATACAAATAATATCAGACTTTGATAGCCAGATAATCAAATCACAGTTTGACTTACATACGTATAACAGAGTAAGGATATTTAAAAGTAAAGAGATTAAACCAAGCAATCGAACTAAGTAAAAATATAGGAGTGTGGCAGAGCTGAATTACGGAATGAACATACCCTAACAAAAGGCCAGGAAAAAACAAGAAAGAATAATAATTGTGTTTACTGGTAAGTAATACAACGTAGGCAGACAAAAATAGTCAAAAATAGGCAAGTAAACACGCATTATCAAAGATTACTTCAAAAGTTGGAATTAGATTCTCGATGAAATTTAAAAGTGACCACATGATAAACATCGGCTTTCAATTAAATTAAAAATCATCAAAATCGGTAAACATAGTAAAAAGTTATGCGGATTTTCGAGGGTTTCCCTCGATTTCTCTGGGATCCCATCATCAGATCCTGGTTTCCTTATCATGGTACCACACTAAGGATATCTCCTTTCCAACAAAAAAAAAAAAGAATTATCAAAATCGGTTCATAAACGACGAAGTTATCACCGAACATACATAATATATATATATATATATATATATATATATATATATATATATATATATATATATAAATAATCGAATTGAATAATCTTCTCCTTTTTTGAAGTCGGATAGGACAGTTTGCCAGACAATTGAACTAAATGTCTAAATTGTTTTTGTGCTTAAAAATCTATCGATGTTTTCAATTTACTCAAAGTATATTTTTATTTCTCGTTTAGTCACGTAAATGTACAAATTATAGGTAATTATAAACTTTTATATTTAAGATTATAGTAGATTTCATATTATGTAATTTAATATTTTCGTCTTTAATTTACCTCAGATTTATATTCTTTTTATTATTACAAGTAACTGCCGCGAAAAACCTTCCTTTTATAACCATCCTTAAGGAACTCACATAAAACGCGATCTCTAAAAAGTCGCGAGATTTCAAGCTAAAGATTACAGTGCTCTTATAATTTAAATGTTATAAGTGTGTATGTAGTGTATTTAATGCAGATTTTATATGTGTAATTAGTAGTAAGCCCCAACAGCTACAATCTCCTTTATTCAAATCATTTATTTTTATCTTAAAATCATTACCACATCGACATCTCTATGAACTCCGTGAAGCATACTCTGGCAATTATGAGAGAATCGTTCAACATCAGGATGGAAGAGTCCCAGCGTTATCTACAGAAAACTTCTTCACCTACCTCGACGTCATCTTTAGCGGCTGAGTTCACCACCTTTAAGGCCTCTGTTATCTCTACGCTGGACATCCTGCAAAAGCAAATTGAATTGCTTGCCAAGGAGATTAATAACCAGGAAATGCGGAGAAGACTTCGGGTACTTCTTCTTTATGGTGTTCCAGAGGAGAAGTCAGAAGACAAGACAACTCGCGTTACAAGCCTGATTGGTGAACATCTACTTATTCCAGATTTTTCCGTGCATTCCGAACATACTGTACATGCGAACATACCCTAACAAAAGGCCAGGAAAAAACAAGAAAGAATAATAATTGTGTTTGCTGACAAGTAATACAACGTAGGCAGACCAAAAATAGTCAAAAATAGTCAAGTAAATACGCATTATCAACGATTACTCCTAAAGTTGTTATCAGATCTCGATGAAATTTAAATGTGACCACATGATATCGGCTTTCGATTAAATTCAAAAAAAGAATTATCAAAATAATATATATACTTTTTTGAAGTCGGTAAAAAATAGACTAATACCTAAAATACGCCGCTTGTATAGACACCTCGTTGTATTTATTTATATATCTATATTTTTTAATCATTAAAGGTAACTATTCAAATTGCGAAAATTTAAATTGCCCCTTTTACAACTTCAAACACAACCCTGTGGCTGTGATTGACTGATAGACTTACCGGGAAGTCTTAGTAGGAAACCCTAAAGAACTGTTTATCATACTTTAGTCTTTTTTATTGAGTAAACAATATTTAACGAAAATGAGCACATAGAATGCTGTTGGGTACTAAATTGCTGAAAATAAATAATTTATTAAGGACAAGTTAACAAGGGTCTCATAAAGAAGGCAAAAGGTTGGCTATTTGTTTTCAGTGAGGATGGCTCGCCTTGTTTCGTTATTTAGAGATTGAGAAGATAACAGAGGTGGCGAACCAGTCACTAAATCCCGTAGACCTGTTCAAATATTAAGGGCACGTTTAAGTAATACTTAGCTGGTTGACATATGTAATAGCACCTTTAGGGTTTTTTATTATGTTTTATAAGAGATTTGAGCGTCGAGTTTCAGTATAGTAACGTATATGTTACATTTTTATTATGTACGTAATTAAATCTGATAAATGAAATTAAATTATAAATTTACTAATAAGATAGTTAGTGGATGTCGTCCGATCTTAAACGCAAAGAGAAACATTACCTACACGAGTTTCAATATTAAAATCATAAAACGATTTTCTGAAGTTAATTATGTATAAAAGATCTATTAAAAAGTTATTATATTATATGTTAAATAAAATAATGGTGCTTGCAAAAGAAAAAACCAACTTCAATTTGCATGGACCATACAACATAGGTAGATGAAAAAATGGTCAAGTAAATGCGCATTATTAGAAATAACTCTAAAGCACTAGGCATATATCGATCAAATTTAAATGGAACTAAAAGACGCGCACCACCTTTCGATTAAAAAAACATCATCAAAATCGGTCCACCCAGTCAAAAGTTCTGAGGTAACATACATAAAAAAACACAGTCGTATTGAGAATCCTCTCCTTTTTTTGATGTCGGTTAAAAAGTGTTTCTGAAATTCACACACGGCAAAAATTAAACTTCTGAAAAGTTGTAGGAAGGTAGGCCTTTGCGATTTTTTCTATCGACGTTGATCAATGCCTGGTGAAAAAGGTTGTAAGCGCCATACAAAACACGTCGCTTACGCGTTTTGAGCAATAATGTATTCTATCTCATCTTCTCGTATGTATTTATTTGTTCGTTCCTTTATCGGGACGCATTTTAGTTTTATCAAGTTTCAAGTCACAACGATCACTTCAAAAATTCAGAAATATTTTATTAATAAAAAATATTGACAGTCTCCAATCCCAAAGTTTTATTTTGACAGAAACTAAATTAACCAAAATTTTCTGTTATCAGTTGATAAGTTGTGAAATTAATAAATAATTTATCTCAAAATTTAATTTTTATTTTTTATAAAAATCTTTAACCTACGTCAAATTTCGACTCAAATGGAAATGGGTAGGACACGTCATAAGAGGTCATGACAAATGGTATGTACCCCAGAGAAGGTCAAAGGAAGAGAGGCACACCAAGTAAGAGATTGGACGACGACATAAGACAAGCAGGCGTGATATCGAACAGAGTGACTCAAGAGAGACATGAGTGGAAAAGATTGGTGGAGGCCTTTGCCGATTGACAAACAGATCTGTTGAAATAAAAAAACAACAAATTTTAGAAGAGGTTTAAATTTCTGTTTTGTTTTTAAGTTAGATCGATATAAAAGGCTATATTTATATTGTTAATTTTCGTAAGCCCAGTCCCAGTTATTTCCAAATTCGAATCCTATGAAGGATTTTAGAATAGTTATATAATTTACTAGTCTTTTCTATTAGTCTTATTAGTCTTAGGTAATTTACTATAATTACTAATCTTAAAATAATAATAAATAACTTAAAAAAACCAAGATTTTAAATGCATCATTTTAATTAATAATTCCGTTCGCAAAGTATATTTTCATCTCAGTTAATATTCTTTTTACAATTAAAAATTTATAATTCCAATAAAGACAAATTTTATTCGTTAATGTAAATTGAAAATAACAAATCTCTCTTAATTTGATACTGAATTACGCTACGTATCAAACATAGGCTGTAAAAGCTGGTCCTTGCTACAGGCACCCGTGCTAAATTATATAAAGTGTTACAGACAATATTGCATTATGGCTAGCGAGTAGTTCAGATTGCAGACCAAAACACTGACCTAACCCAAGATGATATTGCTAGACAACAAAATTAAAAGCTATAAAAAGCCAATAAATCCAATGATTTCAATCTTTGTTATTATAATTCTTATTCCGTTTGTCAGACACATTATGTAGCATATTGTACTGAAAAATATCAGAAATGTTAAATAGAATTAATTTAACACAATACGAATAGCTAAAAATGTTTTTTGCTGAATTATTTAATAAAAAACATAGAAAGTTTGAAAAACTACCTTTAATTAACTTAATAGTTACACGTTCATTCTTAGCGGGTTCCAAGCGTACTTACTACTCCACTGTTGCATAAATATAAAAGTGTACAATCTCTTTTCAACCGTCATTGTAATGTCGCGAACACAATGACTAAATTGCGGCGGAAACGCCACCAGTCTCAGTCTAACCTTGATACATAATAGTACAGTACCTACAACTTTCTACACTACATTAAATTATTGTTAGTTTTTAAAATATATTTACTGGGCAACGCGTAGACAGTACTTTATGTAAAAACTTTAGTGATTTTGTTAAATAATGAAAATGGACAGGTTTTACAAATTAAATATTTTACTAAGACTTATTTACTTAGCAGTCCTATTTGATGACCAAATTTCTAGGCTTTTTAGCAACAAAAACTTCCTATTTAGCGTAAATTCCTACATTAAGCTAATTTTTCAAATTCAAATAATTTAAGGAAAATGATTATGAGATATCTTATTTTAACTTAATGTGTCTTTAAATTTTTGAATTTTCCGCACTGAAGTCCCAAACGCCGACTCGTACTCCTGCATACATAAGTGACGACATAAGAGCAGTCGAGAAGCCTCGACACTTAGACCTACCGAAGCCACGTTAATGAGCGTGACTGTGGACTTGCGGCCCACACTTAAACTGTTCTTTTAGGATATGACTGCTGTTAGTAACTTTACGAAGCTGAAGAGTTCTTATTTGAGTAACAACTTGCTTCCTCTTAGCCCCTATGGCTTACCACACGATGGCAATGATCTCCCTGATCTGTCTGTTTGGATAATTAGTCGTGCGTGTCTCGTCTCGTGGCTGGTACTGAATGCAATATTAGGGTTTGCCATTACCGTAGTTTGACCTATATAACTGCTAATTGTTAACTTAGGTTATTTGACATACAACTATGCTATATATCCCACTATGAAGATTTCACAACACGTACATATACTACGATATAAACACCCACTAATTAGCGTTCGGAACATCATCAGTAACGGAGCTCATATAAATAAATTCCAAGTACGAGATACAGTTGATCACAGCAATGTTCTATTAATAAGCATGTGTTCGTACATTGTGAGTCCAAACCTGTCGATAGTCAAAACAAAGTCATCTTGTTCACTTCGAATTCAAGACTTGTCCGTTAACTTCAGCACCATTTGTAGATAAATAGTCTGTACTAACTTTTTTTAGTTACGGCTACAGCTTATGTACAGCTTATGTGACTCCAAAACCCAACTTAAGAATAAATATATTTTTCGAAAGAATGCGAGCGCAAAATAATCTGTTTTCCTATAGGTGGTATTCGAATATATAAATTTGTTTGGGTTGAATTTATGTATTTTATATTAATAATGGAAAAAAGGAAGCAATAATAATAATTTCCGTTGGCTGTCTCAAACAATAATGATTAACCTAAATATTTTTAAAGAAAATAAAGAAAATAAACAAAAAATGAATGGTTTATTCAACTTCCGTTACAGTCATGCAGTTTTGTTATGTCTAACGCTCTAAAAGAGAATTATTTACAAAATAAAGTACAAGAGGCTACAAACTCAACCAAACCAAAAGAATAGTGTACAGAGTAGTGTAAAAGAGGACAATTCCCTCATTATACCAATATTAATTAATATTTTGATATTACATAAGACATTAAATCAGGGAAGTACATTGTCATAATTTATGAATCAAGCGTGCATATCGTTTAATTACTCCTATTTAGTGGAACTTCAATTAATTAGATGAAATGCTGATGCAAACAGGTAACAACATTAATTGTCACCTGTATCATTAATGCCGAGTTGCACGGAACAATCGCTACAGTCTATAGGTAAATCCTTTATAACTACTCAGCCTTCTAATTTACCTCAATTACACGATAATTGTAAGCACTCGCGTTGTTACATTATGCCTTTTAGCTGAGATGACTGAGTACTACACAAAACTGGTTTATAATTATATGTACGGCAATTTATATTTAATTGTGAGAGAAGCTGGTTTGTTGAGTACTCTTTTTCTTCCTGACATTTTCTCGCAAGATTACAAAACAATGAAACATTTAACAGGTTCTTTTTCTTTATTTCACTTAAGTAACTTAAACAATAATACACTCACTTTTGGGACTTTTTATATCCATTAACTACTATAACTCCCAGAAAACTGATTCGTTGAAGACGAAAAAGAATATCATAGAGCATTACATACCAGAAAAGTTAAGAAGAGTTTCATATATATTTATAAAATTTAGAATACGAAAGGAATATCGGTAGAGTGTGATACTACACTGAACCAGTTAGACTATGTGAATTGTAATGGTTGGTTCTGCCATATATATGTAAATAAATTATAATAATGTACCTTTTCAAATAAAGCACAAAAATAAAAGATAGGAGACCCATTCAAATAATATCAAGTTCGGAAAAGTATGTAAATAAGTAACCAAATCTTTTACAGAAGTATGGATAGCTTGACGATATTTACAATTTCATTTTTTGATCCCTTATTATTTCTAATAGTATTTTTTTAAACATTATTATTGTGTAAGCTTTTTTAACTTGTTTATGTTTGTGTTTATATTTGTTACATTTATATAATTGTATAATAACGCTTGTAAGACGGATTTTAATAAAGGCAACACAGTTTTACATATTTACTATTCTTGTTGTGTTCAAGGTTATATATTTATACACTCACTAGCCGTACTACGACTTCATTCGCGTGAGAGGTTGTATTTGGAAACTCGTAAATTTTTTTAACGGCGTGATCCTGATACCAGGAATTATGGGATAAAAAGTATACGTTGCCATGTGATTTTTATCTTATTTTGGTATTTTAGTTGTTTTTGCTTGGACAAGAATTCGTATTTAGTAGAAAAATGTTTAGTTACTCTATATCTATCTGGGCGGTAGATACTCGCACGCGGTAAACGTGGGTGTTTGTAGTAATTCCTACTCTACCCTTCAAAGAAAATTCCATAAAAAGAGGTTTAGCCGTTTTAGAGATTAGTCTGGATAAACAAAAAGACCGACACACATAAAGATAAACATTTTAAAATCGTTGTGTTTTAGTATCGTGTAAATAACTATATGCACTTGGATGAACACAGTTTGAAATCGCAGATAGACACTTTAATTTTATGTATGTATTTTATAAATATAGATAACATAACAGTGTTTGGGTTCAAACAAGAACTCTGCAATAACCGATTGGAAAAATTTTGTTTATTTTTTACTTTCCGTTTGATTTTAATTAAATTTAATGAAAAATATACCTAAAGTGAAAAATTACTTATGAAAATTTTATTGGCTAGAACGTTTCATTGTTCAGTAATTAATTTCTTGGAATTCAATATGTTGTTTTTAATATTTTTTCATTATTAAAATTTAACATAATATTAGTAATACATTATTTAATCTTACGTACATACTAAAAATTTCTAAAAATTACTCTAATCTGCATATATTATCTTCAGGTGCTCGTTATTCTACCCTTCGCTTCTTGATCTTGTTATGCTCTCGTCTCCGGACTTAGTTTCTAAGCATGGGCAGTGTTTTTTCTTTCATATAAAGTTAGGAGGACCCTAAAGCTACATCTAGAATAGTTCTGCGACGTCATTTTGGTGGAATAGATTTAAACAGTCTGCGTGATGACGCTTGTTGCTTGAATGTGGTCTACGATGCTGTAATCATTTAAAGACCTAGCCTGCTCCTGTGACTGGATTTATCGAGTTTTGTGGCAAGACGATTCGTAACGACTCGCAAAAACAGCTTATAGACGTGGCTCAGAAGTGTCTCTATCGATCTTTAATTCTTCAAAAGAGACTTATCGCCCTTCTTGTTGAACAGCACCGCTACACTCATGGACCACGCCTCCGTCTAGATTATTCCGCTACTTATAAAAGCTAATGCAGTTAACTTGTCTGATTTCTAACTAATTTCTATTCTCCCTTTCCTTTTCAAAATCCTTGAGAAGTATAGTTTCCATCAGTTAAACCTTTTCTTAACGAAACTTGCTTCTCAGTCCACGCCAATTTAGCTTTCGTAGTGATCATAGTACGGTGTTTACTCTTGTCAAAGTTTCTGATTTGTTTGTCCATAGACAATAAACAACTCACTATTCTGACTTTTTTAGATTTTAGTATCGCATTTAATTGTGTTAAGCAAAATATTTTGCTGAGTCTGTTGCGTACTTTTAACATAATTATTTCCATCATTGAAGAACTAGTTTCTGAGTTATCTCAAAGAACAACGACAGCGTATATGCCTTGACGAGACATTCTCCTAGTGGCTTATTGTGCAAGCTAAGGTAAGGTACTTTAGGCGGCATCTTTATTCCTACGCTCTTCTCAATTTTCTTAAATTCAATTACCTAATCTCTTCTCTCTACCATATATATTTATATAGAGGATGTCAAATTTATCGCTGTTTTGCGCCGGAAGATATTGTGAACGCAATCAACGCTTCACTTGGATCAAAAAACTTGGATCTTGTAAATATTCTACTGTGGAGCAAGCAGTACGGGCTCAATGTGAAGAATGACTGCAGTAAATCTTAGGTCATAATTATTGGCAGCCCTGAGATGATTACAAGAATTAAAAGTTTAAATCTACCTGCCGCTATGTATAATTTTTTTAATAGTCTGCTCAACTGTGGTACGGTTAACAACCTAAGTGTAGTACATTTAGATGAGAAGTTATCTTAGTTGATACAAATTATTTAAGGGATAGCTTGTACTGCACTGAGCTCATTAGGTCGCCTCAAGTCTGTTCCGCCAATTCCTACCAAAATTATATTGGCAAACTCTCTTATCTTGTCTATTCTAAAGTTTACAGTTGCAAGCTATCCTAATTTGACCGAAGTCCAACTTAAAAAGCTTGAGCGACTACAAAATCTTGGTATTCGCAAATTTTTCCATGTTTCCGAATTTTGCTTAAACTTAAAAAAATGCGTCTTTTTTTCATTCTTCGACATAAATGGATTGTCTGAAAGAAATTACTAAATAGCCATATCTTGATACTAAGTATGTTAGTATGATTACTATCTTATTACATGTTTAATGTGTAACATGTTGTGGTGTACAACAAAGAATAAATAAAGAAATAAAAATAAATTGTTAAAAGAACGATTTCTTCCAGACTGCTTTCGGATATAGGAAACGGTTATAGTAGCAGCCATTATAAAGTGTACAAATATAGAAAAAAATAAATATTAATATCATCAGCGTCATAATTTATTTACATTTTAAAATATATTCAAGTATGTGTATTAATTAGGAGTGTCGCATCAATATTCAGAAAAGTATTGACAAGCTATAGATTTTCTAATAAATAGCTAATTTGGTCTAAAATTTCCTTTAACAACTATAAATAATTGTTATTGCTCGCAATCGAAAAAAAACCGACTTCATTTACATCGACAAGTAATACAACGTAGGTAGACAAAAAAAATAGTCAAGTAAGGCGTTATCAAAGATTACTCAAAAAGCAGTTATCAGATTTCGATCAAATTTAAATGGAGCTACAAGACGAGAGGAGCTAATAAAATAAGAAACATCAAAATCGGTATATCCAATGAAAAGTTATGCTATACAACGTAGGTCGACGAAAAAATAGTCCAGCAAATACGCATTATTAGATATCACAATATATATATAATTCTTGTTTCGCGGTGTTTGTAGTTAAACTCCGAACCGGCTTGACCGATTCTCATGAAATTTTGTGTGCATATTTGGTAGGTCTGAGAATTGAACAACATCTATTTTTCATCCCTCTAAATTTTAAGGGTAGTCCACCCCAATTTTTTTTCAATTTTTAGATAAATTATTTATTTTTTATTTTATTATGATTTGGCGTTAAAAAATACATACAACCCTAAATTTTCACCCTTCTACCACCAACCCCTATTTTTAAATAGCGTTTAGCGGCAAGACAACGTTTGCCGAGTCAGCTAGTATATATATATAGGAAATAGTTTTAGACTGTAGCTAGAAAGCTTTTTAAGAAACTGTAAAGAAATTGTAAAAATGAAAAACTGGGTTTAATTACTAGACCAGAAACCATTTTAAAGTGCACTTGGAATGTACAATCTATCTATGTAGGTATGTATGTATGTCTATATATTGAGTTGTTCCATTTTTTTTTTCTTTTAATTAAACTGTAAACCTACACCATCAATATATCATCTCCATTGCCCTAAGGTTGCCTGGAAGAGATTGCTTTTAAGTAATAAGGCCGCCTTTTATACATTTTTTTCTACTAATTATTGTTAATTATGCTTGTATATTTTATTTCTTGTTTGGTGTACAATAAAGAGTAAAATAAATAATAAATAAATAAATAATGTACTAGAGTAAAAAAGGGAAAATCTTAGTAATACAAAAGTATGTACTACTAAGATTTTTTAGTAGTACTTTTTGATGTGTCTATTTATGTGTATATTAATATAAGTAATAATAAATAATATTATAATGAATAAATAAACGCTTCATACTCAACGGCCCTACTAGGATTTACTCCTGTGTCGGGGATCCGGAAATACACAATACACAAGCACAAACGCCCAGGCCACGGCAAAACCAACACAAATGTATGCCATTTGCGATAATCGAACCCGCAACAGCCGCAATCTAGCGCTGTGACCGTTGGGCTAACCCGTCGTCTTGAATATATTTACATTATTAAAGGAAGGATATATTCACACTAAAATTAAAAGAATTATAAAAATAATTTTACAATTTAAATGTTAGTACGACGAATTTCACTTAAATGAAACAAAATTAAGACTATGTTTACACAAAATTATTTAATCTGTTATTCAAAGACAGTGCGAAAATATTATCCTAACAAACACTCAAACGAAACATTTAACTCTTGGCTCTGTGAATCAAAATTCGTTTTTCACCTTTCCTTGAAATATTAAATTCAGCGGCGTACATAGTTGACGTAAGCTTTGAATACGTTTTACTTACAAATGTCTAAGAAAATCGTGTTTTCGCATCTCATTATCTTCCATGACTTCGCCACGCCATTGTAACTAAATATCTTTTGCATGAAGTCCGACACACAATACACTATTCCTTACACGTTTGTGCACGTTTTCAGTATATAATTCAAACTATTAAAAATGTCAATTATATATATGCTAACTATGTGTTATTTTAACCCCAATAATCCCCCCCCCCCCCGTTTAGGGGTATGAAAAATAGATGTTTGCCGATTCTCAGACCTACCCGATATGCACGCAAAAAAGCTATCTAAACTAACATTGTGAGACGAGAATTTGATATATATAATTAAGAGAATTTTATATATATAATTAAGATATAATTATATTCGCGGACAAGATTTATTTGAGTTTCATAGAACTGTTATTCATTTCAATTATATAAATAATATTGTTTTCATTATTCAAGGAGTATAGTTCATCATTAGACCTGATAGTGAAAGTTTACAAATACAAATATTTTAAATGTTCTATTCAAAAATCTTTAGCTATTGAAATTTGAATGAAGCAGTCATCGTCGGTATATATCGCGCACTAATTGCCGACATGTCGTCGACTACATATGTAGTAGCCTTTTAGTCAAATAACCGATTAGTTGACTACTAATTGGTACACCTCTAATAACAAGCGCAAAACAAATATTTAACTGACTTAATACCAACCTAACAATTTATTATTTATAACTTTTCATTTCCCTTTGACACAATGGTCTGGTGCGAATGCTGAAGCGTTAAACGAGTGAATTTAAATTACTTTCTTAACATCGATATCATTATAATGAAATTGTATTGGCACTTTGTTATTTCAATCATAAATTTAATTTAAAGTTTTATGTTTTATAAAAACACTGTCAAAAGCGATCCGAAGAGCAATTTCGATAAGACGCATAAATAAAGGCTCTTTGGCGATCGAGAGTCTTCGAGACACGAGAGTCCACTAGACTTACATTAATAATACTGGGTCCATATTATTTTAGAATATATCACAATTACGTTTTTGAACTTTTTTTAAAGAATTAATATGTTTGTGTTGACAAGTTGATATAATGCATATTGCTTTAACCTTTTTTTTTTTATAAAAATAGAAGAAAACAACAATTTTAATACTATAATGATCCTTTTAAAAAATCGAATAAACAATCTACTATATTTTAATATTAAATTGAAATAAATGTATTGAAACATAACTTTTAAGACAATTTGTTAATACACAAATGGTTTCTTAATTATCAAACCTAACAGAAACAATTTGAACAAATTGAGATGTAATATATTTATTTACGAGCAGTAAATAGAACGAAGACATTCATATACTTCATTAAGTTGATCAAATAAAAGTTGAATCATTTTTTAAGGAATTGGAGTTGGAAAATTCGTATTGAGAACTTATCATTTTTAAGTTACAAAATCATACTTATATTAAAAAGAAACTCAAGCCTAAAGGAATCAAAAGGAGAAAATAAAATAAAAATACTATCAATTTACTCCAATGAACTTTAATGTCCTTACTAATATAGCATGTAATTGTATAATAATGAGATAAATATAATTACAATAAAAACAAACCGAAACTATCTCGAAAAAGCATAACAAGTTTTAGTACAATATAAAGTAGGCGTTAAAAGAAAATATAACTTTTCTTCCAAGTAGTTCGAGTTACATTTCGCCTGTTATTCTAATAAAGTTCACACAACGCGTTCCTCGAACGTAATTCGGTTGTTCGAGAGCAAACATCTTAAATTAGTAAGGAAATATGTCAGAAACGTGAGCCATGTCGGAGCTCGTGTGCACGAACTATCGAAACGAAAGCACGAACTGTCGAAAGGGCTGCGAGAACTTATTATTTACATATATTACAGAGGTTTACCGTGGTCTTTGTGCAGTCTTTAAAGGTCTACACACTGTGCCTCGGAAAGCACGTTAAGCCGTCGGTCCCGGTTGTTATCATGTACACCTGATAGCGATCGTTACTCATAGTAGGGAATATATCCGCCAACCTGCATTGAAGAAGCGTGGTGGATTAAGCTTTGATCCTACTCCTACATGGGGAAAGAGGCCTGTACCCAGCAGTGGGGTCTTAGAAGCAAAAAAATCAAAAAAAAATCGAATTGAGAAACTCCTCCTTTTTTGGAAGTCGGTTAAAATATTAAAGAGTACCAACTATATGAGTATCAAGCGCTAGTTTTATATACTTATACTATACCGCATTTATTGCGAAGGCTTGGGGCGTGGATACTACGTTAATACATATCTCACAATTGCATATCTCACAGTATACTTCGAGCAATGTAGATTACCTCACATTTTTTATAACTCATATCAAAAAGTTTCATACATATAAAAAAAATTATATTCCCACTTGGTCAGTTTATCATTGCATAGTATAAAACAAAGTCGCCTCCCGCTGTCTGTATGCTTAGATCTTTAAACCTACGCAACGGATTTTGATGCGGTTTTCTTTAGTAAATAGCGTGATTCCATAGAAAGGTCTAGATGTATAATACATGCATAATATAGTAGAGGAACACTAGATAGTTTTAGAGGTCTCTAATGAATTAACGTAAATAAACACATTTTTTACGCATATAATATATAATTTGTATTATTATATGTTTATTTTATATTTAGTACCAGCATATATCCGTGCGAAGCCGGGGCGAGTCACTAGTTTTCTAATAAAATTATTTTAACAATATAATTGTACCCAATAGCAATACTGAAACTATTTATAAAAACACAAATTTATCTTACGATTCCACCCACGTTAAGTATATAAGATATCTATATAAGCGTAAATCCTTATCTAATCATTTAACTAATACATATAATAATATATAGCATAAATTACTGATAAACACAGAATTTGAATATTATGTTGTTATATAATTAATTTTAATGGGACATGATTTGATAAATTACTTATTTTATTTATTGCACAAACATGAGTATTTGTTAGCAAAATATCTCATCTGGTAGGTTTAGATAAACATATGTCGACTAAATAGTAGAGTTCCATACGGCAACGGTTTCAGCTCTATTAGCTATAGCTCGTTATTTTATAGCCTATAATTTTTGCCAGTGTCAATTCCAAATAATAAAAACTAACCAAACCCACAGCTTACAAGGTTAGCGTCATTAAACAAACAAGTGAATTCTCTCACTTTATTATGTTGTTATAACGAATAAAGATTACAATAGAAGCTATTTATGTCTCGTTAGTTTATCAATAAAAAACTTCAACAAACTTCACATAAAGTGAAACAATGTGAAAACAAAAATATATATTAACGACACAAAAGCCACGTCAAAGTATTAGCCGAGTTACGAGAGTCTCACACTTGACACGCGTCATGATACGTCACTGGCAGGGCGGATAGTAAATAATTCAGCTGTTCGCCAACAAGCGTGCCCTTTGCTACAAGCGTAACTGAACCATCATGTACGATAGTACGTAATTACATAGAAAAAGCGCTTACAGTAAAGTTGTTAAGAAAATCGTATTGAATTTTTCCACATTATTTAAAAACTAAAACGTCATTATTTGATGTCACTATTTTAAAAACAGCTAGAAATATTTACTTGTAAAAAACTTTTTCATTTATAAATTATTTCTGGTAGAATAAATTATATAATTAAAGTAGTCATTAAGTTTTTTATGTTAAATAAATTACGTGGTCATAAAATCACAATGACTACCATCAATCAATTTGATTAAAACGACGAGTCTAAACATTAGTAGGTACACAGAAAACATCAGTTTGGAATAAATTAATACCTTTTACTAGATTAAACTTTACTATTATATATAAATATGTTTATTATTGACATATTTAAAATAATTTACAATGATGAGTTTCCTTTTTTCACTTTCGTATATATTCTTGGGAATATGAGACTTTTTCACTATTCGGAAACTCTTTAAAGTATACACACGTAAAGTATGCCTCAGCATAATCCGGTGTGCACGTCGAATGCATTGGTTCCTAATTTTTGTCGAATTTGCAAAAGTCAAGGTAGCAGGAATTAGTGGACAGTTTCGAGTAGCCGCTAACGATTCATGGCACGTAGTCCAAAACAAAATTACCCGCGGCTGGGGAACGGGAAGCCTGCCAACTCTCATCATATTAAAGCGTGATGATAATGAACGTGCTCTATGTTTCTTCTACTCGAAAATTCTTTCTTAATGGGAATTACGGAAACGAGCACTTTATATATAGAACCGTTATAGTGAAATTAAAATAACGCTCTCGATTTCGTATTTATTAATCCATGCATTCACCAATTCTCTTTTCATTTCGTTTTAATTTCTCATTAAAATTTTACGTAATATAGATTAAGAGAATTTCAATAATGAACTAAGGATTTATATAATAGTCGGCTTTCAGGAAACACATACCTACGTATGTATGAAACTCAATATGATTGTGTAAAATCATACAAAATAAAACAAATCATTAGAAGTACTTAATAGTAATTTAACGTTGACTAAAATATATACCAGCAAAAACTGAATTTGTGATCAATTTAGACAAAGAGAAATTAAACACCAAATTTTTCTACACTTTACTTAAATAATAAAGATAACTAGCAAATTGTGGCTCTCTTGCAATAACACTATTGACGGCACAAAAGATTATAATTTATTTCCTCAGAAATAAAATAAAAGAATACCTCATCGGTGAAATACCCGGACTATCAAAAACCAATAGTGTTGAAAGTATTCGGAATCGAACTATTGTCACTAGTTTAAAAGTTAAATTACTTCGGAGAACGTTTTTCTCACCGAACATCTGAATAAAACATAAGACTTTTTAGCCGTCCTAATGAGCTGGGTCTTTTGTTTTTCTTGGTGACTGCATAAGATGCGAATGAAAGTAGGATCAGTGGTGGCGCGTCGGATCAAATCGCACTTCATTTGTCCGCGTCAGGCGCCACCCTCGCCTGATGGATGACGGCCAACTGCGCGTACCCTGCTTTTAATTGATACCGTCATTTTTATGCCGAACCCGGCCGTCCACTTCGAATACGTCCCTTCTTTAATATACATATTCATTTGCTTTTGATATGCGTAAAAATAAATAAAAATAGGTATTTGAATATCCAAACAACAATTAGTTTTAGCTTAATTTTACATTTTTCGATATGAAATAAACTCAATTAACATACTGATAATAAAAAAATATGTTCGTATTATTTAGCGTGAGATCAAAAACACACCATGTAAAATAATTCCAGGCTATAACTTAAACTTTTTGATAAAAAATTATTAATAATTAAATGCAGTCAAATGACTTTAGAAGCAATATATAGTATATGGATTACACCTAGGTTTTACTTTAATAATTGTAAGATTTACTTTCTTGAGATCAATCCGAAATATCTGTAATTTCGAACTTTTGCCAGCATTCGTTCATATTTCTTAGGTAAAAAGCATTAAAGTAAGATTCATTATAATAGTCGAGTAAGTGGTAGACCACCACTTTATCCTACTTTTTATCACATAGCTAGAATATTTTTTACCGACTTTCAAAAAAGAGGAGGTTCTCAATTCAATTTTTTTTTTTTTTTTTTTTTTTTTTTTTTAATGTACGTTACCTTAGAATTTTGACTGGGTAAACCAAATTTGATGATCTTTTTTTAATCGAAAGGTGTTGCGTGTAAGTTCCATTTAAATTTAATTGAGATTTGAGAAGCACTTTTCGAGTTATATCGAATAGTGCGTATTTTCTTGACCATTTTTTCGTCGTCCTACGTTGTATTACTTGTCGATGTAATTGAAGTCGTTTATTTCAGTTTGCGAGCAAACACAATTATTTTTACTTTAAAACAATTGTCACCAATATCTTACAAGACTGAGACTTTTGTATAATGATTAAAAAGTCTTTCAAATTACAATTTTTATGGTGAGAACTATGAAAATCATCTCTTTTTTCAAATTCCTGAGACTAACCAGTTTCAATGAGTAAATCATAAAATTTACAAGCTATATACAAAAGCTATATACAGGTTAAAGCTTTTACGCAACATTTAAACTTTAACAATATATGTAGATATAAATAAAATATTTGCTGACACTTCAATAACACCGCATGCAAACAATTTCATGAAAACCGCTTTTAGATTAGGTAAGCGTTGTGCATAATTTAATCACATTAAATTCGATGTGAATATAGAGAATCGATTAATTAATTGAAACTGTAGGACACACCTAAACAATTAAATGTATAGAAGTGCTCCGAGTCGGTACACCGTACTCGATTTACTCTATTTCCAAATCACGAAATTGCTACAGCCAATTGCTATCGTTTATCTAGAAGCTCTTATGCAAAAAGTATGTTTGTTGTGTAGTTCATAAGTTATAAGCAGTAAGTATGTTTTTTGTGTAGTTCATTTAAGTAATAAATAAATAAACACCTTTAACATTCGCTCACAGTCATCTGATTGTCATAGATAAAAACTAACTAATATAGGTATTTTTATAGATATAAACACAAATAAAACATATATAAATAAATAGATACGTTACTACCAGACACAGGACGAGTAATGAGCCTACAGTGCCTGTAAAAGCCCCCCCCCCCCTCCCCAGGAGAGGAAAACACCAATGGGATAGTCATAAAAAAGAAAAGTAAACTTATGATACTTATACGTTGTAGTAAATATACAATAATATACATATATTATTTATCATCTAAAATTGTTTTTAAAGTAATATACGATTACATTTTCTATTTATACATGATTATTTAACAAATAAATGACGTTCATATTAAATGAAATTGAATTATGTTACACAAATTTATTTATTCAATCATTTACGAAATTAAATTACAATGTATTCAAATAAATTTAAATGTAATTTTGTATCGTCATTAAGGCCAACCTTAGTAATGGTAAATATAGGACTAGGGGAAAAGGGTTAATAGAACTTAATTCGTCCTATTTTGTGGGATATCCGGCAATTCGACAAACAAAGAATAACACATAGCTATACAAACCAACCCCTAGTAAGTCGCCTGTTTAATTTTGCTGAAAATAACAGGCAAAAAAACCAACGTTGTTTTATTAACAAGTATCAAAATATCATTTTTAAATTATAATATTAACGCTTTAAAGCGACAAAAATTGTTGAAACTTAAAGTATTCTAAATTCATCGTCAAGTATAATTTTCGATTTAGTAAATCGGTTTTTTTTTTAAATCTTATTTAAATACTAATTATAATTATTGATAATATATGAATAATATTTTCCGATTTTACTGACATAATAATAAAAAATATGAACTGGTTATTTAAAAAGAAAACCATGAGCGCAATTAGAAAAAAAGGAAAAAAATAATCGATCTGGAGACATAGTATTTGAACCGTGGTCTTCTCGGTCGATTCCGACCGGCCGATTTCCCACCTTAGCTTGAGCTATTACAACTTTCTCTCTATCGCGTACGTTTATTCATTGGCTTATGTATGTGTATTTACATGTTTGTTTTTATGTATATGTATATATATGTGTATGTGTTTGTATGTATGTATTTATGTACCCGTGTTTGTGTATATGCATGAATGTGTGTATATAAATATATATAAATTTATATGATTTATTTATTTATTTATTGTATTTTAGTCGCATGTGTATATATGTATGTATGTTTGTAGAAATTTATATATGTATTCTGATTAAACGTTATTACTATTGCGCAAGCCCGTTACGTCTTCGGTGCAACAAAGCCAGTACTGCGGTCACCAACCCGCCTGCCCAGCGTGGTGACTATGGGCAAAACACGTTTTTTTTTTTTTCACGTTATTTTTGGCGTAAACTTGTTGAGGCCTATGTCCAGCAGTGGACTGTATAGGCTGTAATGATAAAGCCCGTTACACTGCTAGCTTTTTTCTGTTGGGTAATCTGGAAGAGATCGCTATTTAGTGATAAGATCGCCCATTGCACTATATGTGTCTAGAATTAAGGTTTGCTATGTACACTATCTTTAGTTGCAATAAAGTGGTTTATTATTATTATTATTTCACTGAATGTCACTCCGCCCGCCCAATACATAATAGATACATATATTATAATAACTACTTATATAGATAATATAGTAAATTTACTTATAATTACATATATAAATATAAGCGGGTGGAGGAATACGCCCCGGCAGGGAGATCAAACGGCCGGGGGTTAGGGCTGTAGGCTGAGAAACCGGCGGACAATCCTAGCCGAGTCAAGTAACACCGCCTTCTGCATCCTGGCTGCGAGTGAACCGTCCCGGATTCCCAGTTTCCTCAGATGGTGAGCGAGGCTAACCGGGATCAAACCGTTAGCAGATATTACGATAGGGATTATTTCAGCGGACCCCACACCCCACATGTCGACAATCTCGTGCGCCAGATCCAGATCCCATATTTACGTTTTTTCTCAGTCTCGGCTTTCACGAGGTTCTCGTCATGCGGGACGGTGATGTCCACTAAAAATACCCTCGACCGTGCCCTGTCCATCACCACGATATCAGGCTCGCCAGTATCGTCCTGTCTGTGGCGATAGGCAGGTCCCAGTAGAGCCGGACTCCGTCGCGTTCGAGTACTGGCACCGGTAAGTATTGGTAATACGGCATCCTCTGTTCCAGGAGACCGTACATAAGAGCAAGCTCTTGGTGGAGAATCTTGGCCACTTGGTTGTGTCTGTGCAAGTACTCAGTATTAGCAAGCGCAGAACAACCCGAAAGCACATGTCTGAGTGACTCACCGGGATGACGACAGGCTCGACAGAAGTCGGGAGTGCCATCCTTCAGGACGTGCTTTCGGTAGTTGTTCGTCTTGACCACCTGATCTTGTATTGCACAGACAAAACCTTCGGTTTCCCCAAAGAGGTCGCTGAATCGCAGCCACTGCACGGAGGCCTTACTGTCCACGTGAGGCGCGCGAAGCGCCTTGTAGAACCGTCCATGCAGTTCCTTCTCCATCCATACGGTCTCCCGGTCAGAGGTGCTCAGTACGACCGATTTCTGCCAGTTCTCTTTGGCCAAGGCTAGGGGGGTTAGTCCTTTGTCACACATTGAAACGTCACTATGCAAAGCGCTGTCCTGTCTCGTTTCAAATTAGGCCCTGAGGCTGCACACCTCGCGGTTATGCATGGTCTTAGCGCTTAACATGCCTCGACCACCACACTTCCGCGGGATGTACAGTCTCATGACCGACGACTTAGGGTGATACATGCGATGGTGCGTCATAGTTGTGCGGACTCTTTTATCCAGGGCGTCAAGTTCGGTCTGAGTCCATCTGAGTATGCCAAAGGTGTACAAGAGAGTGGGCATGACCCAGGCGTTATAGGCTCGGACCTTGTTGACTCCTGACAAATAGCTCCGAAGAACTTTTGTTAGCCGTCCAAAAAAGATTTCGCAAACTGCCTGTTTCATGTCCACTTCCTTCACCCCTATGCATTGTGACATACCCAGATACCGGTAAGATTCAGCTTCGGAAAGGGTCTTGAATGATGTTAATTCGAGACTAAGCTGCGATGATTGAGTCACCTGACCCCTGTCCACATGCACAACCGCACACTTCCACTCCAAGCTGCATCTTGATGGAACTGCTGAACTCCGTAGTGATTTTCAGCAGTTCCTGCAGGCCTGCAGCGTTAGGTGCCAGCAATTTGAGGTCATCCATGTAGAGAAGGTGGGAGACTGTAGTACCTCCTCTCCGAAACTGAAAGCCTGTCCCCGAACGCTCCAGCAGGGTGCTTAGAGGGTTCAAGGACAAGCAGAACCATAGTGGACTCAGGCAATCACCCTGGAAAATACCCCTCCGTATCCTGATTGGGTCATCCGCGCCCTTCAGTCGCTCGCCCTGGAGACATAGGATCGTGCTCCATTGCCCCATACCTACTCCGAGGAAGTCTCGAACTGCCTCGTCAATCTTGTACAGCTCGAGGACCCTCAGGAGCTATGAATGAGGCACCGAGTCGAAAGCCTTTTTGTAGTCGATCCAGGCGGCCGAAAAGTTTCGACGGTTGCGTCTGACAAGCTGGCCCGCCACAGAGTCAATGAGAAGGAGCTCCTTTGTACCGCGACCGCCTCCACGACATCCGTTCTGAGCTGCAGACAAGATATTAAACTCACCAATATGTCGTGAGATCTTACAGCTCAGAACGGACGTCAATGTCTTGTAGATGGAGGTCAGACACGTTATGGGGCGGTAGTTAGTAGGAACCGCGGTGTTGGTGGACTTTGGAGCTAAGTGAATGATCCCGGTAGTGAAAAGGTTCGGGAGTGTCTTCCGATCTATTGCCTCTTGGTATTGTCGAGCCAAGGTCGCATGGCAGACCGAGAGCCCTTTTAGCCAGTAGTGATGCAGACCGTCGGCCCCCGGACTTTTCCAGTTCGGAGCCCGCCGGACCGCACCACTTACGTCCTCCGTAGAGATGGCGATCAGGTTCATCGGTTCAATTTTAGCACATGCGTCCTGAACCGCCGCAATCCAAGGGCCCTCCTCATGCTCCACCTCCCCTGACCACATGTTGCGCCAGAAGGCGACGAGGTCAACCGTACTCGGTTTTAGGGAAGCAGAGCACGGTATCGGGTTCTACAGCTTTCTATAGAACCTTTTCTGATCACTCACGAAGAGGCGATTTTGTCGGAAGCGCTCAACTCTCTCAGAGTACCTGCGTATGCGCTTTCCCCATGCCGCGATTCTCTGCTTCAGGCCGTCGATGCGCTCCGTTAGTTTATCGGCTATGTCTGGCTGATCGAGGCTAATGCCTAGCCCGTTGAAGGCCATTCTAACAGAGCGCACAATCCTTGGCTTCCAAATAGGGAGGCAACAGCTGCCTCAATGGCACGCCGCGTCGCGGCATTGAGGGGGAGGCGAGAAAGTCGCGGTCTCATTTCCAGAGGAGCGCCTCGAGTCTCGGAAATCGCCTCGTGCAAGATCCCTCTCATCTGTTCTACTTTTTGGGCGACTGCTCCCTCAGTGATCGCCTCCACAGGCGCTTCGCTACGAACGCCTTCTTGTTGCGTTGACACTTCGTTGTGCACCGTGGACACGGGTTCGACTTCAGGAGCAGCCTCACGTCGATGATTATTATTATTATTATTAACTTTATTAACAATTGCGAAATTTACCTTCGTATTCTAACGATATTGTAACAGGTTGATATAAAGCAGGGATAAAATGACATTTTCTAAAAATGAATCGATTTATCGCCCCCAAAAGCCCCTGCATACTAAATTTCATGAAAATCGTTGGTGCCGTTTCCATAATTAAGATTATATATATAAGAATTGCTCGTTTAATAGTATTAGATTAGATATGTGATAAAGTTCATTTGAGAGTGGATTAGGAAATATAACATTAGAAAAGTATAAAGAAAATTTGTATAAAGTTATTTTAAAAGAATACAGATGTAATAAAGAATTCGCTTTACTTAAGTAAAACAAAGCCAACACGGCTGGTGTTTTGGAAAACTAAGAATCACTCATCAGCGCATTGTCCGACAGGCACTCGACGAATGGTACCTGTAGAATCTATACACTTTCAATAACTAGGAACATAACTGAAATATCCTAACAGTGCTCTACATAACGTTAGTTAGTTAATTAACTTCCCCAACCGCACGTACTGTTCGACAAACATAACTCCACTGAAGCATCATATCTAAGGTTATTGTTATAATAATAACTGAACTGGAACTAACTACAAAATTATAAAAACCACAAACCAAACTAAATCATCGGTTATTAATAAGGAAGGTGATAAAAGTAATTGGATTTTTTTTTCACTATGAGTGTTGCGTATTGTATGTTTTTTTTTGTTTTTTTTTTTTTTTAATTCAAGTTCCAGAAGTTTATTTATTGTATTTTTTGTGAGCACTTCTAACAGTTTTTCAGAATACCCGTATTCTGTTATCATTGTAAAAATCTTTTCTTTAATGCTGTTTTGTCTATGCAGCAATGTTTTAAAAGTTTTTGAATATTTAGAAAAGTTGTCTTCATTTTTCATTGCGTCGTTTAATTTACTTTTATAAATGCTTTAATTATCTCAATTACTGTAAATGTGAACTTAAAAATTATAAAAATGTTTGAGAAATTTGTTACAGTTGCATTACCAAAACTAGCTGGTATATTGAGGAAACATTTTTTTTTTCACTTTTATCGGTTGATACGTAAATTTAACATTTTTTTAAATGATACTAGTTATAAGTTAAAAAATGTATTTACAATAAATTTTTATCGTAGTTAATTATTCGGTTCATTATTTTTTGAGTACTTTAGTATTTGCATATCAAAGTAAATGATTGTAAGATTTAGAAACTTAAATAAATTATATAATTTAATACTTAATAACCGAAAATGCGCTTTAATTGCAATTAGATCACAAAAATACATAATTGTAACGTTTATATAAGTGATAAAAATAATAGAAAACAGAATGGGTAGCTGGTGAAAATAACTATGACATCCCACAAGACAGTGTTACAGTAGCCTCGCCAGAGAGCTGCAATATTAAGATGAGTTCTGTATGAGTGACGTATATCCTTTTGGTTTAATGTCTATCTCTTATATTAAACAACTTGATATTTGCTTGCAGTGTATCATGTATGTTTATAAAACTTGCGTTTCCGTTTAGTTTGTGGTATTTATTTTTACATTACTTTTATCTTATTACGATAAAAATCTTGACGACGCTTTAGTGCTGCGGTCACGGCAATGGCTTATGACTGTCGCGCTGGCGGTTACGGGCTCGATCCTAGCACACGGCATATTGTATTAGCCATACAAATGTTTGCATGGTCTGGGCGTTTCCGGATCGCTGATATAGAAGTAAATTCTGGTGGGGGCCATCGAGTGTGAAGCGCTTATTATATGTTTAATATTTATTAAATATTTCTTAATTCAAACCGTCCCTTCACGTACTTGGTGGCAGATTGTAAGTAAAACAACATTCACTATTTTTTTTTTTTTTTGAATACTGTTCAGTGCGTATTTTCCCGCTTAGTAAATTTTCGTAAATACATAAATAAAAGTAAATAATGCGTGTCGTAGTGCTTTTAAATATTTGTTTAAAAATATTATTGTTGTTATTTCTTTATTTATTAATTGTTGTTCAGTAGTTTGTACTTCATTTTTAATTGAAATAGATTTTTTATTTAAATGTAAGAACAATTGTTATTTTTCTAAGTTTATACTAATATTGTCTTTTGTTATTAACATATTAGCTGACCCCGAAAACATTGTTTTGCCATATATGTTATTAACCCCCTTAATCCTCTCCCCCATTTTAGCTTATAGGTATGAAAAATAAATGTTAGCCGATTCCTAGACCTACCCGATATGTCACACTTTTCATAAAACTTTCATCATGCATTCACCTGGTTACTACCCAAGTCAAGCGTGCGTAAAAAAGTTTTACTTCACAAATATAATTTAAAAAGATGTGTAGTATATGATATCTCACACAAACGTTTACGTTTTGATGACATTTACATAAAATTATTGTCAATCTTACAAAACGTGCATTATATAAATTGCTTAAAATAACCGAAAAACACAAAAACGTAAAAAGGGAACGCTTTTACATTGCCAACGAACCTTAATAAAGTCTTTAAGCAAGAGACCCTAATATAAACCAACAATTACCATTATCATTGCTGAGGAATAAAAACGTTCTTAAGAAGAAAATTTTCAAGTCGGTCCTTAACAAAAGAAACATATGGCGGTGCCTACAACGAAGAGCTTTTCTTTTATTTCAACATTTACCTTAAAGCCGCTGAAACCGTACTTTTCAGTGCGAATAGTCTCTTCTATTTTTGTAGCATTTTGTCTCAACCTTGAAGGATAAATGTAATAACACGTGTATGTATAAATACAATGGAGTCATATATTTTCAACCAGTGTGTACAACTTCTTGATTATAGGAAAACATAAATATGTGTGTAATGTATTAAGATTTTGTATATAAATAGTCAGCGCGTTTAACTTAATCACCATTTCAAATTGTGCCTTAGTTGAGTGAAGTCCATTTATACATTTTTAAAAACACACTAATATATTTCTTATAGCCATAAATCCTAAGATACTCTCATAAAATTAATTTTTTACATATTCAGATATTTCCGGTAGACTGTTTAACATTTTTGAAATAATAAATAAACGCTTCACAGCCAATGGCCACCAGTTAAATTTTCTCCTGTGTCAGGGTCCGGAAACACACGCAATAGTACACAGCCCAAACTACGACAAACATCTATGACCAAAACAGACGTTTGTCATGTGCGGGGACCGAACCCGCGACCGTTAGCGCACCAAAATCATCGTCAAAATAGGCTTCAGCACAATCGCAGCATTAATTACATTCAGCATCGAAGCATTAGAAATAAGTATGTTCAATTACGTAATACATACTATGTACATGTATTAAATAGTTTGTTACTATAGTTTACTACTTGTATTACTTCGTTCCCACATTTCCTACAGAGGCAACATTAATACAGTTTCTGTAGAGAAACAATCAAAACAATTTTTGGTTGTCTAAACACACGTTTTGTTATATGCGCCTTTTATAAGCAAATGTGTTGTAACATTTTAAAATTGGTTTAGAAATTTTACTTAGAGGAGATTGAAAAATATATTTGTGTAAATATATTTTTATTGTGAAATATTTTTTGAAGTCAAAAATAAGCCATTTTATTGTAATTTTGAAATGGTATCGCATCACAATTGCTGCAGCCACATCGAATTTATAACAGCAATCGGATATGGATATTGTCTGTGAACACGCCATAATAACTCATGAACCGACTATCGCATGTGTTACTCGCTTAAAACTTTATATTTTGTTTAAGGTGTTTCGTATCAATTATTTTAAAATATCCGACGGAATCGAACGAGCGATACGATCGCCATATGATTTTATTTTTCAACAACATTCCGGATTATAACGAACACAAAAAATATCCAACTTAATTAAGTCGGTTGGAAATTGGACAATGACATTCATATTGGTGATTTATTTTACATTGTATGTGTATTATGTAACAAAAATATATCTTAATATGAGTAATATAATATAATGTAACTAAATTTAGCCAAAAAAAAATTGTATGTAGAAAAATTTAATAACTACATATTTTTTAAAAAAATTATAATACATGATAAAAAATTACATTAACTTAATGGTCACTTAATCGTCACTACAAGTATAAAAAATGTATTTGAATTTGAGTGAGAAAAATTTGAAAAAGATATATAAATAATATATAGTGAGAACCTGGATTATAACTAGGAATCGAAAGAAGGTGATTGAAACAGTATTAAACATAGTTTCTTATACCTATCCTATTCTTTAATTAAACTTTTTATAACATGAAATTTGTACAACATAAAATATGTAATCATATTTTTTTGGATTCTACATTTTTTCCATTTTAGACTTGCAATACCTACTGGATTTTTATTAAAGTAAATTGAAAATTGAAAAACAAAATTAATTGCATCTAATTGTATAACTAAATAACTATAATAGCATTTAATGCTATATTTTTTTCGTAAATAAAATCAATGTTTAGTTTATTTCAAAATTAAGCATAATTAAAGCTTAATTTTTAACTTGCTTTTTTTGCTTCAGCCTGTAATATCCCACTGCTGGCCATCGACCTCTTTCCCCATATAGAGGAAGGATCAGAGCTTAATGCAACACGCTGCTCCAATGCGGGTTGGCGGATATATCCCTTACTGTGAGTAACGATCGCTATCAGATGTACATGATGACAACCGGGACCGACGGCTTACGTGCTCTCCGAGGCATGGTGGGGAAACCCAAAAGGACTGCACAAACACCCAGACCATGGCAAACATCTATATGGCCAATACAAATGTTTGTCATGTGCGGGGATCGAACCCGCAACCGCCAGCGCAACAGCCACAAACCAGTGCTGTGGCCGTTGCGTCAACGCATCACTGTAAAAGTGATTAATGAAATGTGCCGTTTTCTATAACTATATATATTCGTGACTGGAATAAACAAGAACAGTGAATAAACGTAAAAGTTGAGAAATAAAAACATTTAATCTAAGTTCTATTTCCATACTAATTAACTACTATAATATTTATAATAATAATTTACTTCATACAACCACATATGATTATGTTGAATACAAGTAATATAAAATACATATGTATTCCTTATATTTCTTTCACATTTAATTTAAGGCTTTAAGGTAAAATGAAATATGAAGATAAATTATAAAACAGACCGACTTCATATGCTGTAAATAGACTTATCAAATGACTTATTTAGTATCACGACTCGTCTGGTAAAATTGGTGTTGCCTCTACTCTTCGACTACACGTAAATCCATCAAACCTAATTAGATTTAAATACAATAACTCTTGTTAAAGATATTTATATGTAGTTATTACGTATTATTATTTAAGTAGTACTGTGTATGTAGGTTAATTATCCATCTACTCACAATATATCAGCACGGTTGATTGAGCTCCAACCAATTTGTTTTGTAGACACTGTTACAATTCAGTTAATTTAAATGTCAAGGTTTTTACATATTTTTAGTGTTCCGTACCTCAAAAGGAAAATACGGAAACCTAATAGGATCACTTTGTTGTCCGTCTGTCTGTCAAGACCCTTTTTCTCAGGAACGTGTGGAGGTATCAAATTGAAATTCATATCAAATAATTAATGTCCCTTGGAGTCCTTAGAAAAAAATGTCTTTTGGAGCTGTGAAAAAAAAAACAAATTTCTTAGCCAACGCAATCAAAAGATACAGCCATCTATGCTGCAAAATTTTTGACACTTGCAAGGGAATCAAAACCTACAGGTGATTCACGTGAACTCAGAATTTTGAAATTTGGTACGAAGCAACGTCTTATAGCTTATAAAAATATTTTTAATAATTTTGTTTGTACGGAACCCTCGGTGTGCGAGTCCGACTCGCACTTGGTCGGTTCTTTTTCATTATTACTAAACACTCACATAATACGCTTTATTTAATTCCAATATAAAAAATTTACAGTTGAAATACATGTAGCCTCCGAAACTCGATAAAAATCTTTGAAATACTATATAAGTGATTACTCTTTCGTTTATAATTTTTGCGGAACATTTTTCGTGTTCAAAACGTGAATTCAAATATGAAATTCTTATAATCGTTATAGAGGCATTTATAATATGATTTCATAGTGAAAAAAGCGAATACGATACTCGACCTACATTCGAGAATTTCAAATAAAAAGCAAGGAACAATTATTCACAATGGAAGGTACTCGAAGTTATACAAGCTACGGGTGCGAGCTACGCCGTAGCGACCGTATCACGTAGCAGAAAATAGAGTCACTCTCTCAGCATAGGATTCCTGCCAAACCCGCTAAATGATAATAAATGCAATGTGTTTTAGATTCCCGTTAAGATAAAGTACTATTTTCTAACTTGGAACGCTTTGATCGGAGAAAAAAAAGATAATTATCTGATTTTATATAATTTAATGTAACAATGACACAGACACTATACCGCTTAGTTAACGATATTTGCAACTTATATTTAGTTTCATAAAGTCTATTAAAAATAATACAATGATAATGTTTGAATTATTTTAGATGCCATTCATTAAAAGACAAAGCCCTGCTTAGTAAACCACACAAACTTCACGTTTTAAAGGCATTGTAACTATTGTGCCCGGCTCCTTAAGAAATTCACTTGTATAAATTTACATCTGGCGCACCCGCTGTGCTTTGCCAAGAATTTCTGCTAACCAACTTGCATATTCATATATGTTCCTCGTAACTTTAGCTTTTTTGTCAGATAAATGATAATGAAATCAAAACAAATTAGCGTCCTTCTGATTATAATGAAATTGTTAAAATAAAGAATTTTTTACTTAATTAGTAGTATTAGTTTAATACTGTGGTGCTAAATATAATCATTAACGATTTTTATAATTCTTTTGAACCTAGCATCGAGTCCGATTTTTTGCAGAGAAACGGTGAAACGTTAATATGAAGTACCTGGATGACCAAGCTTAGCTTTAGTATTTTTTTTTAGTAAATCGTTTTTACATACTGATGAAATATGAATAATATTTTCCGATCTTACCGACATGATGATAAAAAATATGAACTATTTTGTATTTTTTTTAATATACTTAGATACAAGTAGATGCGTTAATAAAAGGTTCCCAATAATGGTTTTTCTCACAAAAGAAGTTGAAAAAAGAAAGAAAAAAATCGAACCGGAGATATCTGGACTCACACCGGGGTCTTCTCGATTCGGGACCGCCCGATTTCCCACCTGACCTATTATAACCTTGTAGATAATGGCTAAATTTACCTTCGTATAATATTGTAGTAGTTTTTCATTGCCTAAAAGCCCCGATAAAACGACCATTTCTAAAAATGAATTCTAGCTAGATCGATTTATCACCCTCGAAACCCCCTGCAAACTAAATTTGAAAAATGAAAAATATCATGAAAACACTTTCTGAACGCACCTATAAATATTTGACAACCAATTGACAATGTGTTTAACAAAAGACATCACACCGCTAGGAACATTTTGTATTAGCATTAAACTAATCAATCAATCAATTTTGAATTAGGAAATTATATATATTGTTTATATATTATGATTATTTATTGTACATTTATACAAGAATTTCTTGTTTAAAGCTATTAGATATATACGAAGAATTATGTAAAACAACAATGTAAACAAAATATAAATTATGCTTCATAGATCTTTATCGAAGTGATTATACGTTATTGACTTAATAAATGGTTTTCCGATATAAATTATATTCAATAAACAAGATACACATATGTATGTTATCCTAATAATCAACGTTGATTACTATCTCTGTTTACATATCTTAACAAGGCAAGTAATGAAACAGATTCGACGCAATGAACTCATTACACTTACGTCCACCGTCAAGTCACTGTTCACTGATTACGATTTAGTCATCTGAAGTGTTAGAGACATTTGTTGGGATCACGACCCTATCTTGATCCAGTCGTGAACACTCGGGCTCTCATTTGCGTAATGTGATTACAAAAGCACATCTCTCGAGATAAAAGCGTAGGCTTTCTACGTAAGTAATGAATTTCGCAGTCTTATCCGTAAACGCGGAAAACCTCACAATTATAAGCGAAATCTATAAAAACTCCATAATCATATGTGTTCAACGATCCAGCTATTTTAATACATTTAAATGATCTCAAACACTATTATAAAATGTTTTAGCTAAACTTCTTTAATACGTGGTCATATAAGAAGCTTATAAATATTGGTGTTGAGTGACATAATTTGTTTAATGTTTTTTTTTTTGGAAAAATGTATGTATGAATGATTTAGCCTGTAACATCTCACTTCTGGGCATATGCCTCTATTTTCATGTAAGAGAAGGATCGGAACTTAATCCACAACTATTGTATTAGATTGTAATGGAATTTAATCAAAAAAGATGTATGTGTGTGTGTACATACATTACAAAAAATCAATACCTACATTACACTCTTTCCTAAAATTACATGATATCTTACAACAATATATATATGTAAACGTCTTTCTGTCTCATATGGATCTTATAAATAAACTGTTTTTAATATATACTTAAATAAATAAATAAAAGAAACTTTCAATACATATTATTATACAAAGCACGATCAAATGGAACGGCTACAAGAATGCTGTGTAGCAGTTTCTTTGCAGATAAGCTATTTTAATTCTTTGCGCAAATCGTGAACTAGTCCAAGATCGAATTTAGTCTTTTATTTTTATATACTGTCGCTCCAGTATTTCAGTTACTCAAAACAGCATGCAATCACTTTTTCTAATGTGGTCATATTTCTATATGTTATATACTCGTACATATATGGTAGCAAAACGGATTAAACTTTAACTCTTTGCATAGAAAAGAGAAAGAAACTTTGCGGAGCAGTAAAACATTTATATGTGCTGTGTGGCTACGGCACTAAAGGATTTAGCCACCCCCTCTCTTCCCGTGGGTGTCGTAAGAGGCGACTAAGGGATAACAAGGTTCCACAACCACCTTGGAACTTAAGAAACCGACCGATGGCGGGATAACCATCCAACTGCTGGCTTTGAAATACACAGGCCGAAGACGGGCAGCAGCGTCTTCGGTGCGACAAAGCCAGTACTGCGGTCACCAACCCGCCTGCCCAGCGTGGTGACTATGGGCAAAACACATGAGTTCACGTTACTTTTGACGTAAACTTGTGGAGGCCTATGTCCAGCAGTGGACTGTATAGGCTGTAATGATGATGATGATGAAAACATTTATAAGCTGTTTTATATTTATTTCGTTTTTAAGGAAAACAATCAATAAAATCAGGCAGCATATTTTTTTATATGACTTACAAAATAACAGCCAGCCCTGCGGTCACCTGGCCTGCTGGGCAGGCCAGCGTGGTGACTATGGGCAAAACACATGAGTTCACGCCATTTTTGGCGCGAATTTGTGGAGGCCTATGCCCAGCAGTGGACTGCAATAGGCTGATCTGTGTGTGCGTGTGTGTGTGTGTACAAAATAACCTTAGTACTTTTTAACCGCCAAAGTAAATCTTGGGAATCGTTGACAAATTAATCTAAACTTCAAATTGTTTAAGCATATCAAAGGTAAAAATACTTTTATTTTTAACCGACTTAAAAAAGGAGGAGTTTACTCAATTCGACCGTATATATATTTTTTCTGTATGTTCAGGGATAGCTTCGACGTTTATGAACCGATTTTGATAATTATTTTTTTGTGGGAAAAGAGTTATTCCAGGTGTGGTACCATGATAAGGAAACCAGGATCTAATGATAGAAGCCCAGAGACATCGAGGAAAACCCTCGAAAAACGTAGGGACGACTAGCGTTTTTGTTAATTTTGTTCGGCTACTAACGTTGTATAACTTGTCGATATAATTAAAGTCGGTTTATTTCGTTTGCAAGTAAACACAATTATTTGAGATCTAAAAACTACTTCTAATAATGCGTTTTTACTTGACTATTTATTCGTCTACCTGCGTAATTGATGTCGGTTTTTTTTCGTTTGCCAGCAAACACAATTATTTCCAAATAATATAATAACAAATAAAACGAACATCATTACTCTGAATCAACGTGCCCTAGAGAAATAATACTATTAACTCAAACAAAATATACATCAAGTCTCCGAAAAGAATTAAATTAATAAAGAATAAGTTGATGCCGAAGAAATGTTCGCATTGCGTCCAGAGTTGTCCACAAATTTATTCACATTCCATTAGTACGTGTCGACAGCGGTGGGTCGTGATAGATTAGTGGGACCATTTCCTCGGATCCAATGAATCTAAAAAATGTGCTTTGCTTTAACCCCGTTCCGATTCATGTGCTGACGTAAGATCGCAAACGTTCTCTCTCTTTGTCGCCTTTCGAACATTTTTTTATTGCAATTTTTTTACCAGCCAAGCACTTTGACATAGGTCACAGCAACAGACTGGTGTGATGTGTAGGTCGCAGGTTCGTTCACCTTGAAGATTTAGATTGTTCAACCTGTAATATCTACTGCTGAGCACATAACTCTTTCTCAATCTTACTTTCCCATCCACTACTCAGTTCTAATGCGGGTTGATGGATACATTCCTTTCTATGCACAACAAGTGCCATCAGATCTTTAATAACAACCGGTGTCGATAGTTTACATGCTCTCCGAGGCACGTTAGTGGGTATGTTGTTGGGAAACATTTCTACAAATGCAAATATCCTTTCCGAACGGAAATCAAGCTCACGATCATCGGTGTTTAGACGCCTTCACGCATCGCTACAACAGAGCGGTTATCGTTCCCCTTCCATGACAAATATTAATACAATTTATTAACTTATTATTATTGTGGTATTAACATTTGTGCTTAAGGGTGTTATGTGTCCGAAACCCCGTAATAACATTCAAATCATACAGGAAGCCGTTGAGTGTGAGCTGTTTATTTATGTAAAGTTACGAAATCAATCGAACACCTCAAAAAATTCAGCTGCTACTAAACGCAATTTAAACCATTTACTTTTTCGTTTAAACCCATGAGTTCTGTACTGCTCATTAATAAATTAATTAATTCAATTAATTTATTAGTAACTACCTAATATCAGTCAATAAAAAGCTGAGTTACTGAAAACCTTAATAATGAATGCCGTTTTCCCTTGCCACCGCATGTGTTCAACGGTCAGGATACACTAACTTTGATGTATTTTTATGTCCCTGCAAATTACTGAGCATTGCAGCTGTTAGCGTTAAAAGTTTGCACAGTAAAATATCTTTCCCGTAACTCACAACGCGCTATCACGCGGCAATACGACACGTACAGATATACGAGCGGACAATTCTGTTTGAATAACATTTTCAACATTTAAACTTCGAAACTGTCAAATTACTCATGAAAATTCCAGCTAAAAGTTGAATAAATGAAAGCGGTTATCACAAATTATTTAACTGCAACATTCGGCACGCGGCCAGCGGACTGTTCGGTGAATTTTACTAAACTATTCAGGTCGAGAAAACCGCAGTAGCTCAGTTGTTCACTATTCCGCTACTCAAGTTAATTCTTTTCAAAGAGGTCGAGCCCTCCAGCTCCATTTCAATGGAGGGCGCTTAAGTAACTGTTAATGATAGTAAATACTAACATAATTATTTACATTTTCATTACATCTATTCATAGTGTAAAGTATCATAATTAATGAAATAACAGATTTTTATATTTTTGTTGTTGATAAATGTATTACTTAATTCTTAATTATTATTAAAATAGACTGCTGTGTGGCTACGGCATTAAAGAATAAAGCCACCCCTTCTCTTCCCGTGGGTGTCGTAAGAGGCGACTAAGGGATAACACAGTTCCACTACCACCTTGGAACTTAAGACGACCGATGGCTGGATAACCATCCAACTGCTCGCTTTGAAATACACAGGCCGAAGACGGGCAGCAGCGTCTTTAGTGCGACAAAGCCAGCCCTGCGGTCACCAACCCGCCTGCCCAGGGTGGTAACTATGGGCAAAACACATGAACTCACGCCATTTTTAGTGTGAACTTGTGGAGGCCTATGTCCAGCAGTGGACTGTGATAGGCTGAAATGATGATGATGATGATGATCATTAAAATAGATTTTGCTCTAAAACCTTATTAAAGTAAGTATTTAAAATATTACTTCATTAAAAACTTTATATTTATTGTATTTTTTCATACAATTCTAATTTTACTGCTTTGAATGTACTATTTTACAAAAAAAAAAAGCTTAAACATCATACAAGTTAATTAAAACTAATAAAGACAATTATTAGTAAAAATAAACCTCAAAGTAGTAAACTATAACTGAAGCTGCTTTCTTGAGAGCGCAAAATATATTGAAGCTTAAAACGATAAAGTTTTGCTCTGAACTAGCTCGTTCAAAGTACATATACAGTTGATTTAGTTTTGTGTCTACTTTCGCGGTATAGCTTAAGGTAATACAGAATAATGTTATTTTAGTAAATATTTCGTAATAATTTTATTATTTCATCCCGTTAGATTATAAAATATAAAGATGGATTCTGTTTAAATTTACATTTTAATAGTACCATCAATCGAGCTGGATAAATAGTAATATAATGTAAGCAATTTTTATTTATCATAAAATTACTATTAAAACATTTTATTTATTTAATTAGGTAAAGAAATAAAAAAATGACATCACCTGAATCGTGTTACCTGGTTTCTTGTTTTTTACTTGTAAGTGATGGAACTTAAAAAGTTTTCATCATCTTCTGTACATGAAGAATAAATAGAAACTACAATTGCAAAAAGGATTTTAATCATATTGTAAAAAATTTGTACATTATCACGAAAATACATAAAATAATGAACAATAAATACTTACTACGAGTCCTTACTTCTTTAATATAAATAGGTCAATCTCCTAGTCTATTCTGTATTCCATTGTTTTGGGTGTAACACAAATTATTTAAGTATTTTCTTCATACATAAGTGAGCGGTGTGTTCACCAAAGCAAGTCGTAAAACAGAAAAGAAAAGTCATTTTCTTTTCGTGTGTTGTTTTTGAAGACGTTTATAATACGAAGTCCTCGGTGCGTGAGTTCGAATCGTTCTCGGCTGTTTATATTGCCTCTACTATTTATATAATTAATAATTTACCTAATGTAAGTTAGATTTAAAATAAATAGTCACAATTCAACTGTCACTAATGATATGTTTGGGAAAATAATTATACTTTATTTTTAACTAAAAATGATTATAGTACGTAGTTAAATATTAAATATATAATGAAACATAGAACTCAAAGTCAACTAAAACCATATATCAATTTTAAATAACTAAAATAATTGAAATAAATAGGGGGAAGTCCCCTAGTGGCGGACACCTAAGATTTTCAAGAAATAAAATAAAAACCACTTATAGAAAAATCACTTTATTTATGAAATAATTAAGTCAACAAAGTATAAAATCAAAATAAATCAACAAAAATGCAAGTTCTGCATAAACTATTTTATAAAATTAAATTAAACTTTGGCGACAAAAAATGCAAATCTTGCAAGTGGCACGTACTACCGGACGGACTTAAGTCCAAACCCCCAGCTCCGGACACTTTTAAAATAATTGGCATCGATCACATATGTAGGCATCTGCACATTCAGGAATGTCAGCACATGCTTCATGTGCCCACCCATTGCAACTAGAGCACTGTATCCAGTCTTCGTCATGGTCTTCTAAGCAAACTACGCAAGTCGTTTTGACGTTGTCAGGTTCAGGTATTGGAGTTAATGGTTCCTTTTTCTTTCTATTTTTTCCTTTGATCATCAAGCCCTTGGTTTGTTTTCCCTTCCCGGCCAATGTAGTATTGAATTTTAAGCCCAAAATTTTCTTTTTCTCTTTAATGTTCTTTTCATTCTCTTTTTCTGCAACAATAATTTTGTATGGTGATGATGTTAAAATTTCACTTTTTTCACTTTTTCTCTTCCGAGTAGCCGATCGTTTTTTGGCAGCATCTGGCAAAGGCGACAATTTATGGACAACTTGAATAACATCTGGATTAAAGCTCGTCGATGGCTTAGGACTACTGATTCTGGGTTCGTTGGTAGATTCTTTAGGAGGGTCAGTGGATTCCACTATGACCAAATCGTTGCACTGTTCGGAAACTTCCCCGCTGCAACCCGGTGCGATTGAGGATGTTTCTGGCTCTTCTAGTAAAACATTGGTCATGTCTACAGCCATATAATCCAAGTCAGAAAATAAATGTCTGTCAAATGGGAAAATTCCTGTGCATTTGAACCCAGACGCCGCAATATCTAGCCGAGCTACTTTTGTGAACGCTTCACTGACCAAACCAGCAATATCGTACTCAGTAATCCGAGATCCAGCATTTGCTCTCATCCACATATCGCATCGTTGATTATAAGCATCTTTGAACGGCTTCATGAATGTCCTGTCCAGTGGTTGGAGCTTATGGGTAGTGTGTGGTGGTGTGCTTATCAAATGAATATTGTTATCTCGGCAAAAATTGATGACTGCCAGTGTCTTGTGGCTGCTATGACCATCCAGTAAAAGGAGCACTTGGCTCTCTTTTGTCGGGTGTGAGTGTTTCACAAATAGTTGTAACCATTGTAAAAAAAAATCATTGTTCATCCAACCTTTTGCCTGAGCCACGCCTACGCTTCCGGCTGGAGCGTTAATCATGAGCCGATCATTCATTCTTTGTCGAGGGAAAACAAAAAATGGCGGTATGAAGTGGCCATCAGCGCTCATACAAAATAAAACTGTTATATTTTTGCCCCTCTCAGCAGAAGTGAGCTTCCCTACTTGACGGACAGTCTTCGGAGCCAGAACTTTTCGATGTTTTTGCACGCAGCTTACTCCAGTTTCATCACAGTTATAAATGTTGGAGGCCGGAAATTTGTACCGTGTCATTAATTTTTCAAGATTGTCATAAAATATATTGACTTGAGGTTTGTTGAAACCTACGGCTCGCATCATGCTTGTCGACTCTGGTACCCTCAGTGAAACACCAGGATGTCTCTGCATGAAATCGTAATAAAAATGCTTCCCAGCAGTAGCCTTCTGTTTATTAAATCGATGAGGGATCTTCATAGCTTCAGCCAAGTCGAAGGCTAACTTCAAGAATTCTTTTTTCATCAGCGGCATACATCTATTGGACAAATCTTTTACATGGTCCAATAGAACTTGTTCGTACTCCGGTGAAAAAGTTTTAGTGAATTTACCCATTTTTGGTTGCAGCGTCACTTCTTCTCCACGGCTCAATGCCGATGTCTTGTCATGTAGAGTGCTTTTTGGGATGTTAAAGCGCGACGAAGCTTCTCTCACGCTCATTTCTTTGCACAAAACTTTGTCTATCGCAGTTTGTAGACTTTGTTGGTCCCATTTTCCTTTCTTTTTGGTCCCCTCCATCACAATTTCACTCAGTTATTCTAATCTCTGAAAAAGAACAACAAATATTGTAAAAAGTGTACATTCATACGAGAAAAAAAAACTTGTTCCTTGTCCGGTGTTAAGGGACACCTTTATGTCCGGTACTAAGGGACAAGGTATCACTAAAATTATGTGTTTAGTATCAAAACTAGGTTGGACATCAGTAAAAACTGTCATAATCTATAAATAATAATGAAATACTATCTTTATTAATAATAACCATAAACACGTACACACTAAAACTTAATAGTAACACTTACTTGGATCTTATGTGACACAGCGTTGTCTCACCGAAGACAGCAATCGTCCGCTCCCACCGTGGGCTTTTGCGTCACTGGCCAGCCGTTTCGCATGACCCTGCATTGCTACACTCCCCCGCACCCCTTTCACATATCTTTAAATCGCACACGTTTTAACTTGCCGAGATAGTACGAGTGTCCGGACCTAGGTGCCGTCCGGCGTTAAGGGACTTCCCCCTACTTATTTTTTTTAAATATGTGAAAATATAAGTCACGTGGATTGTTTTCAAAAGTTTACATAATTTAATAATTTTCATTCTGTTACTGTTCAAAAATGCTTCAAAATAACGTTACCAAATGGAACGTGAACATCTTCTAATTCGCAGGTAAATTTTTATGTCAGCAGTTTTACGTGTGAGCTGAAACACGAGCAATGAGATTAAAATGAATTGTGCATCCGAATACAGTTTTCATGAGAGAAAATGTATCCAAAGATCTAACAAATATTTTTTGTAATCTTATACGAAAACCATAGGACTAAGCAATATAATATAATAAAATTTGTTTCGTTTTGATATTAGTTAAAATGGATTTTTTTACCGTAATCAGTATCTGAACTTATTGTAAATAGATGAGTGTGATTATTGTAAAATTACGATTATGTCAATGCTATCCTAAAGATATGAATCGCGTTTTTACAGATATAATAATAAATAATAAATAAATATCTACACAATACACATACGGTCGTCTGTTCCTAAAGTAAGCAACTTAATGCTTGTGTTATAGGTAACAGCTGACTGGTGTAGCTACATTTTTTTTTTTTTCGATAAACATACTTATAAATAATACGTATATAATTGAATATTTATATTACACCCAGACTCGGGGTGGGAATCGAACCCACAACCCATGAGCAGAAAGCAGGGTCACTACAAACTGCGCCAACGGGCTAGTCGATAGATATCGGTTTTTACTAACAAAAACTTTATTGCGTTGATTGCTGATAACCACTTTTTATTAATTGAAGTTAATATTTGTGGCCATAGTTTAATTTATATATTATTGTTTTAGAAATATTTGAAATGTAACCCCGAATTGCGTACAAATGAACTATTGTGTATATCGTTTCATTGAATGCTATAAAGTAAAAAAGGTATTAAAATTACATTTTAATAATCATAATCATCTGGCACTTTTAAACAAGTTCTTAGTAATTAAATAAAGTCCCAAATTTTAAATTACATGATTATATGAAACTAATGACAAAGACTGAAAAAAAATAATATAATAAGAAATCCGAAAATCGCTAAGATGTTGTAGCTACATTGATTCTGCTTCAATTTCGACCTTTGCTGCAATGAAAAGCAAAACAAGACAATACTGGATAAAAGCTGTTGTATTTTCCCACTACAATTGTCCCGCGTGTTGATGGATAGCGCTGTAAAGCGCCATGTATCGCTGTCTCCCACAGTTGCCATATATTGTTTTAACGCAGTACAATCCGTGGCGGTATCATCTCCACTTATAAAGGCGATGAAAAACGGTTACTTGCAAAGCTATTTACACACACACATATATAAAAATTTCAAAACCTTATACTAAACATTGTTATATTATAAAAATATTAGCTACATAATTTCTTTAAAAAGTTTAAAAAGAAATAATTTTAGTACTCTCGACTCCAAACAATAAATCTTAAAGTGTCCATTTGAAATCTTTATTGTTATTGCTCGACGCCTGAAAATGTTTTTGTTTACAGGTGACTTTAAAACAGCAAAACGGAGGTTTTCGACTTGGCCCGAGGGCGAGGTACCGCTAAAAGTTACCTAACTTTGGAAAACTTGGCATTGAGTTATTGATTCCGAACTGCCTTCCTAATACTTCTTTGTTTTGTTGTTTTTGACCGTAAACAAAGATATTCGTTTTGATCTGTTACGTATTCGTAACGGAAATAATATTTATGAAAGTATTCGTAAATACGTAAAGAGTATTAAATATACGGTTGACTGTAGTTTAAATCGAAAACGCAGCGACTCCGAAACCCTTTTGTTGTTGTAGAGTTGAATAATGTCTCCATTATTAATGTTTGATCTCTACATAAGCGTTTTAACTGCGAACTAAAACGTTTATTCTCTATTATTCTACTGATATTATTGTATGTTAAGTTTTAACTGGTTTCCTTAAATTTTTATCAAAAATATCATTTACCGTTAAATATTTCTTAAAACTTCTATTATGCTCGCTGCAAGTAAAAAATATAGGTCATTTTTTGTTGATGGTTTGGCGTACGAGTATACACAAGTGATCTTCTAGGGTTTTAAGTTAGATGAAAATGTCGATAGCGTCCTGACCATAAAAAGCTTGGATCTAGGCCAGGGGACGGGGCTCACGTCGCATCACCTTCCGTTCCACTTTATAGTCGAACTCGTATGGCCGCAATTTATGCCTTTTTCCCTGTCTCCTCTCTTATACTAATTACAGTTGCTACTAAATGCTAACAATGGCCTATATAAATTGGTTCGTAGTTGAAACGTGAGTGCAATTAGGATAATTGTTTTCGTTTTCTATTTTTGACTAAGCGTACTACTATTGATTGACTTTCTTAACGTCACTCTTTTTAAACAAAATCAAATTATTGTGCAAATTTGTTACTAAATCTAATAAAAAAATTACATCGTTATCGTCATGAACATTCTACATATCTACGAAATCGAATTTAAATACAATATATATTTAAACGACAGAATAATTGTCATCTTCGTTTAATAGCTCGTCTAAGTCGAGCCAGACGGTTTGATTGATTATTAAATGCTATGCATACTAAGTCAGTCATCTACCTTCAGCTATGTACATTGTAAGAGGGGTATCTATTGACGGAAATAATGCCGCTGAAGAATCTTAAGAACATCTAAATTTCAAAAGATATTAAATTCCAATCGAGATTCGATTTATTTCTTAGACTTGTGTACGTTGTAAGATTAAAGGTAATTATATACATATAATTCACAATATTTATAATTCACTCGTGTGTACAGAAAATGTCTTATTTCAAATTGTGCAATAATTATTCATCGAATCTCAATAATTACCAAAATATTGATGTACCTTTCTAAAAAAAAAATAATAATAATAATTTAGTTGTTTCAGAGTTTACAGATTGCACATTTTCAGTTTGTACTCTTTATACATTTGTATTCTTTTTACATATTTGTACGCGTGAGAAACGCTGATATTAAAAAACCGTATCTTCATAAACAAGTCGCACGAAGAAGCTCGTTTTATATATTTTTCACGGAACAAAATTCATCATCTTTCTGTGAAACATTGTAATTCTGCAAATATTCAGCTCGAACATTCTGTCGGTCCCTTAGATAGCGACTTGAATAAACGTTGCTGAAACAGCGGAATCGTTTACCACTCGAGCTTCAAAATATGAATTTCACACGATACGTAACTATGCGATATATCAGAGATCTGATATTAGATTGTATAAATAAGTCTATAATATTTCAAATATAATTTATTAAAATCCAAAAAGTTAAACGTGTATGCCTACATTATGTTATTATTCTATATACAATGTCTAATATAAAATTACAATTTTCATAATATGTAGTAATTTTAGTCTGCTAAAGGTTCAACTAAAATATTAATTTTAAAATAACAGAAAAAACTCGGAGGTTTAATCAATACTAGCGATCGCGTAGTGGTCGAAATTCAATCATAATTTAACCACAGAATTTAATAAACAAAAGAGTATATATGCGTGTGGGTATCAAATACATGGTAGTGTGTGTAATGTTTTTTATATTAATTTATTGTATTTTTATGCATAATTAAAAAATATTAGCATTCTGCACTTCTTCTCTAAACTATAAATGTGCAAAATTTCATACTCCTCCGTCCGCGCAATTTTCGTAAAAAGGGTACAAAGTTTTTGCTTCACGTATTAATATAGAGATATATTTAACATTATTTTTACTAAACCTATCGACAGACGACGGAACGATACAACGAGTCTTAAAAGTGATAAAAACTGCGTCAACGTTGATGGCCGCAAAAGAGCAGATCTTTTTAATTACATAATTTTATGACAATAATAATATTTGCATATGTGTATGTATGAGTATGTATGGTAAGGTTTATTTTAGGATTATTCATTTTCTTTTTACCTTGGTAACAACTGTTTTGTTGTTACTGATTACAATTAGTACATAAATAAAGAAAGAACTGTTCTCTATATAGTGAAAAGTAACTACTATGTACCTATTTTGTATCATGTTCCTACACAATGAATAGGCTTAGCCAATAATAGATTGAATTACAACAACAACATTATACGATATTTATTTTGTAATAAGAGGTTTTTTAAATTGTATATTTTCAGCAGTGAAAACATTTCACTATTATAATTTAACAGAATTAGAGGAGCTCTCTACTTGTGTTGCAATTTCGATAGTTTAACTTATTCGTACAGGTTTCTCTTATTGAAAGCCAACTTACTTTCAGAACACGTAACCTCATAAACATAAAAGAACGCTTTGCTAAGATTGTCAGGTCCTAATCTCGGACATTATCACCGAACCCATCCGTAAATTTTCATACAATATACATAAAGTAAATAGAATAAATAAAAACATTAAAATAATTATCCTTTCAAAAAAATTAAATTAAAAATCTGATCAATAACATTACATAAAAGTATCGTTATAATTTCCAATAAAACAAATTGACCTAGTTTTTTTTTTAATAAAATACCGTTACTCGATTATATTTTAAATTATTAGTCATCACAGCAGTGAATTTTTTTGTTCGGAAAACCTGATCCTAGGCCTCTTATTGCGGTATAACGTAAACGCACGGTTTCGCGTTGAAGAATCTTACTGAAGAATATTTTTTTGGAAATTCTATGCATGGAATAGCTAAGCTTTGAAAATGTGTTTGGAAAATATACCAAATGACTCTTGTAAGGTATTTTAATATACTTAAAATTAATACTTTCTATATTTTCACATGAAAACCGACAAAGCCCACAGAATTTGCCAGTTGAAGTTGCAGTGGACTGGTTGACCTATGTCGTAGGACCGATGGCCGTTGGAGCAGACGTGTCCTGGATTGGAGACCGCGTTTTGGCAAACGCAGTATGCAACGTCCTCCGGCCCGCTGGACCGACGATATACGTAAGGTTGCCGGTGTAGCCTGGATGAGGACTGCGGAAAACTAGGATGACTAGCGCGTGGGGAAGCCTATGTCCAGTTGTGGACTGCAATAGGCTGAACTGAACATTGACATAGGGAATACGTGCAAAAAAAAGGTCAGCTTAAGATCAACGCGATGTGATTGTGTTGGTCGCAGCACGTAACCTGTACAAAATTTTCTCCCACGCGGGAAAACACCACAGGCGGCCAAGGAAAATATAAAAACAAAGATAACTTACACCTAAGCTTTGAGGCGCTATTTTTTTCAGTTACGCGCATAAGGCAAACAAAAGTTTTATTCTACATAAACGTTGGCCGAACCCTCCTTGCTTACGCATATTCCTCGTTTGTTTGCAAGAGCTCGAACTCGAGCTAAAGTAAATGGACAAACTTTTGTTTTTATTAACCTTTTAATTCCACCCAGACAATATCAGATTCTGGACATTCTTTGTCCAGAACAATGTTTTCCTCGTTAAAATATTCCAAAAATCTTCGATTATATACATATTCCTGTATTGGTTGTAAAGACAAGTAGCTGTAGAAAAAACGTGTCCTGCCATAACTCAGTGACCTCGAACCGCAACGATATTAAAACTATAAAGTGCGGTCGGCGACCGATTCACCTCCCCTTACAATTCACGAGCGGCCCGGAACATTCCACTGTTTTTACTAGTATCTTTAATTCCTGCCAACCGATAACCTTTTATAGAACCATTACTTGCAACCCAACCTCTGGTATTAAGCCTTATCCCATTTAAAAAGGGATTAAATACTTTGTAGAATTTCACGTGGAGCAACAAAATGGTCTTTTAAAGTAAATATTTGAATATAACTAGATGTACAAGGATATACAAGATACTACTCGTACATAATTGTCAGGCTAGTTATTAGCATATTCAAAGTAATAAAACAAAAAATTGTAATATTATATTAGGAATACGACATACCTCTCACACGTGAGATACTTTGTTTCAATATCCCTTTTGATCTCTTCCTAATAAAGATATAATATATCATATTCAACGTAAATGAGACTTAAGAGAAAAACATATTCAAATGGAACGTGGAAAAGTATGAGTGTGTTTATGACTTTCCTCGGGGACTCGCACGTTGAACTTCTCGAAGTAGATACCAGTTGGGAAGGGGTGAACATAAAATGACTAAGTTATCGCTCTCAGAAGACATATACACTCATAAACTCAGAAAAGGAGCGTCTTATATAAAATAATCAAGAAAGAATTGACGGCAGCACACGGTTTTCCTTCTAACGAGTTACAACGGTACCTAGTCTTTCTTTTATGTACAATATGGAAAAAAAATGAAAAAATTATAATAATTTGATACTAAATTTGATGGCTCTGCTCAAAATATATACATATATTTGTAATACGTTCCCAAAAAGAAATAGAAAAATAAGGTATGAGAAGTGTAATATCTTTACTAATATTATAAAAGCTAAAACGTTTGTTTATTGGTGTTTGTTTGTTTAAGCGCGCTAACCTCAGGAACTTCTGGTTCGAATTGAAAATTCTTTTTTGTTTTGGATAGCCCATTTACCGAGGAACTATACTTAAAAAATTATTTTATTTAAAATTATTGTTATGTGATAATTATATTAAAAGATGCTTGAAAGAAAAACAATTTTTAATCATTGGCAATACAATGACATTAAATCTGCGACCTGTCTCTCTATGCCTATGAAATACTTTTATTTGTTAACTAGCGACCCGCCCCGGCTTCGCACAGTTGCAAAAACTATCAGTGTTCCTCTGCTATATTATGCATGTATTATACATATAAACTTTTCTTTTGAATCACTCTATTTACTGAATAAAAAAAAGAATACAGTCGAATTGAGAACCTCCTCCTTTTTTGGAAGTCGGTTAAAAATCCCATCAAAATCCGTTGCGTAGTTTTAAAGATCTAAGCATATAGACAGCGGGAAGCGACTTTCTTTTATTATTTGTTAAAGTTAGAAATAGCTACTCTAAGTCTAACGATACTTCAAACGTAAATATATTATGAAATTTTTCTCATATATAATTTGCCTAATAGCGTTCTTTACGAAATACGTTTTAAGAATACAATACCTTTATATTAAACAGCAACAGATCAAGTAAGGCTTTATTTGTTTAGCGAGATTTTGCTTTACAAAATATTTTTATATCACAACATCACTCACTGTCTACAAAAATGTTTGAACTTTTAACAATAAAAAACTCATTCATTTTAATCTAAGTCTATCAAAGTTAAATAAAACTTAACATTATTCACTTAACAAAAAACATTTCAAGAGTTTTCTTTAAGAAATGGATTTGTGCCTATTATAACTTATTTATAAAAGTGAAAACGAACGAACGCTTAACTTTGAAATTCATTTAGTATTATTATGTTTGAGGAGATTCGAAGAATAATTACTAAGATAAAAAATGAAGAAAATTGCAAAAGTTCATGACAGTAATAAAACGCTACAAGCTGTACTGTTTAATGTTTACCATGAACAAAAGGCAATGAGGCTTCGGGTTAACTTTACAATCGGCCGTGTAGTAAATCATATTAAAAATAAAAAATTAAATTTGAGTCACGCGATACAACACCTGATTTAGCACAGTAAGAAAGTTAGAAATACTTTCAACGTTGAGGTGAAACAAACGATTGTTCTTGTTTTCCTTCATGTCAAATGGCTATGTCGACACATGTCGTTGACCGCAAAACGGGAGCTCTACTAAAGCGACACGAGTTGAACGAAATGGTGATGTACTTACTATGCTTTACAAGCCTTTTGTTTACGATCTAAACACGAGATACATTATATAAATATTTACTATTTATTTATTTATACTTAAGAGTGATTTTTTTAAACTATTTTAAAAAGTACTTTTCACAATAAAAATAGGAGATGATTAGATTGTAACCACATACAATTCACCCTGTAACATCCCACGTCTGGGCATAGGTGTCTCTCTCCATGTAGGAGAAGGATTGGAGCTTAATCCACCACACTGCTCCACTGTGAATTGATGGATATATTTATGACTAACGATCATTATCAGATATTTATGATAGCAAATAGGGCCGACCACTTAACATGCTCTCTGAGGCACGATGGGCAGACTCACAAGATCAGACACCCAAATCGGAAACAAATATGTGTACAAATAGAAATATCCATCTCGAACGAGAATATCAACACATATGTATGATATAAAATTGTGCCTATCGAAAGTTAAGCTTCATACAATGATTATCACTCGTTTTAAGAAAAGTTTATTTTACTAATGAGTAATTGAAAGATGTTATCTACTCGTATATGATTATTTTATACATTAGGACGATTTTTATAAGCAGTAGTTTTATAACTTCTTTTTGATTCTTGAGAATCTTCAAAAAAAGTTTGATATATTGAGGTTTGTCAGGTGTCTGAAAAAAGTTTGGCGTATTTAAGTTAAATTTTAAGTTTTTTAAGCATGTCTGGACAAATTAGATGGCCTTTTTAATAATTTACATTTAAAAAGTCGCAGTTGTTCGCACCTTTTCCTCACTCGAAATTGACAACTCTATGTGTCTGAAAATTCTGCGCTCCCTGCATCAAGCACTTAATTCAATTTATATTGCAACATTGCGAATAAGTAGCAATCAATGAGCGAACAAAGAATACCTTTACAATCTTATTACTTCAATAGATTTTAAGATTATCCGCTAGATGATAAAAAATCCTGGTATTACATTTTTTGGTGTAAAACAGAACAAAACATATACTGAAAATATAAAGAAAGAGAGAAACATATTACTGCTTTACTACTGTGTCAATATTGAACCAATTATAATACTACCTTGTATATTAGGCTAAAATTGGTTGTAAGCCAAATGCAAATTTGCTGTCGTATCACACAAGCTTAAGAGCAGAAACTGGCTTCCGGCTTCTGAAGGCGCCGTATTCGCTTGGTGCCTTTGTTTAACCCCTCACGTTTGTTGCATTACCTGAGCTCAGAAACTTCGCAATAAGTCAAGACTTTTGAATACTAAGGCTTAGATCTACGGCTCCTTTACCTTGTCCAAGATAATAAAAATACATTTTATTTATCACTTTAAAAATTATGCAACACTTCTCTTTATGTATTTCGAGATAAATCTCTCGTCGTAATTAACCTCGATCTCGTTTATTTTTTTTTTTGGTTATTCTTATATTTTTTACAATTTCATAAATTAAGCATTACATAAAATAAACGCTTCATCATACATTGTATCATAATATGAGTGAAGATTTAATTTTCTGTCTTTTAGTAATTATACTGCAAATAATACATCATATTTCACAAATATTAACAAAACGCATTTAATGGTCGGTAAAGGTGGGCTCTCTTCATAATCTGGATTACGGTCGACGATATATTATTAAATTACAGCGAACCGAATGTTTATAAGCGCTATGTAACCTCCAGAAATCCCTCCATTAGACGTTGTTTACTCAGTCGGTGCGCAAATCTTGAGAGGTCGACTCACGAAAATGTCCCATGAATATGCGATGACACAAAACGTACACTGTTTTTCCATTTATAAAACTCTAATGAAAACCCACGCACCCGCCTTATTTATTTTTTAATCAAAAAGATTTCTCCTAAAAGTATTTAAATACACTTTAAATTTACAATAAAAACCAGTAACTAGATTTTTTTAAAAACAGTAATTTTCTACTTATAAATATGACAGCTTGTATAAAAAGCTTTCGTAGTAAAGTTAATATTTCTCATCATTATTACAATTATCGTCAAAAGTTCTTTTAAAGTATCCCGTTTTATTATTAACCGTAATTAGTGATAAGTTGATTTTAGCACAGAAGAGAACAAAAAAGGGTTTTGTATTAGTGAGAGAATTCTACTTGAATCAATCCTAGTCTAAAATCAATTTAATTAAGTGTCTTTATGCGTATTGGAATATATTATCGTATGTATCATATTATGTATCGAATATGTGTATGCGTGTATGTATAAGTATCATATAAATTGCGAAACGTGTGTATACAATATTATGTATGTGTGCATTTATATATTGTATAATTATGTATTTATTATATATTATATTTTTATTCTCAATATATCGAGATTGTACACGCTAATTTTGCGACTATTTTATAATTTTCCTGCGGCAGGACTACTGTACAAGATTCCATCATGGGATAAGTAGTGTTTTTGTGCCAGCATTGTTTATAAGAGCTATTTCCTATTGCTATCCTAGTACATATGAATTGTTAAATAAATAAATACTATCATGGTTTTGTTGTTGCAAAAAAATGTAATGTTTAAAATTTATATGTTAAGATTTAAAGTACTCTGGCAACCTTAGTTTTAACTAAATAGCCTGATAATATAATAATCAATCCAGGAAAACGAAAAAGTAGTATTTATTATTTAGTATAATAATATTAGATTACAATTATTTACTTTTCATTCAAAGTTACTAATCAATAGATTCTTAATAATGTAATATACGCTTCAGCCTGTAATATCCCACTACTGGGCATAGGCCTCTTTCTCCGTGTAGGAGAAGGATCAGAGCTTAATCCACCACGCTGCTCCAATGCGGGTTGGCGGATATATTCCCTACTATGAGTAACGATCGCTATCAGGTGTACATGATAACAACCGGAACCGATGGCTTAACGTGCTCTACGAGGCACGGTAGGGAGACCCACAAGGACTGCACAAACCAACCCTGTATGGCCAATACAAATGTTTGTCATGTGCGGGGATCGAACCCGCAACCGCCAGCGCAACAGATACAATCCATGGCTGTAACCGTTGCGCCAACGCGGCGTCAATGTAATATAACATTATATTATTATAATTCTATTGTATACATATATAAATTTATACCAGCTATAAATCCCTTAATTTATCCAAAAATACAATACTTGTAAATAAGACAAATGAGCTTTTAAATAACGAACCACTCTGGCCATTAATGTCGCAGACCGTCGTAAACGAATGACGTCAGAACACGAGGTAACAATTGTAAACGAAACAAAGTGTATACCCAAAACAAAGTCTTGAATAATTAAGGTTTTAATACAATAAAGGTGTTTATTAATAATAAAATTGAATAACTAAAAGTAAAAGAACAGCACAGCCTTAAAAGTTTTTTGTTGACATGCCGGTTCTACTTGCCAAGCCATAGCAATACATCATTGTTATAATTATTACTTACTGACTTTCACAACCCATGCATACATCTAATACGGACAGACTTTTTTATAAATTCTATCCTTAACGAGGTAAGCCATTTGATGGTGGTTTGTATGATATTCTGTTATCTTAATTGTGAGGTGAAAAACAATAGTTTTTGTTCATGTCGGTGTGATATATGTCGGTTATGATAATTTTTATTCATATTGTTGGTTACTGTAATAAAATAACTTTAAATCTTTGACTGTTTTTATTTTTCAGTAGGTACAATTTCGAGGAATGTGCAGTATTATTGCGAAATAACATATATTACAACATATCTATCATTTACGTCATAAATCATATTTTATTTATTTTCAATCCCCATATTTAATTCTAAAAGAAGCTATCCTTTCGTTTTTTATTTCAATCGCCTGTATTTTTTCTTTCGAAAAGGAATTGCCGTAAGTTAAGAAATATTAGGCGAATCTTCATTACCAATGCATCACTTCATTTTGATAAAACAGAACGCGATTTCTTCTTCATAAATAAATAATGTCGCTGTGTAGTCCAACAGGAAAATTCAATTCAAAAAGAAAAATGTTTTAAAAGGTAAAGTAATATAGTTTTACAGAGACAGAAAGAACAAGACAGTTATGAATAAACGTTTCCTTTTTAACTCTATGAAGTTTTGCTTGGATAATAATATATATACTCGTACATTATATATGAAAAATTTCATCAGCCTTTAGAAGCCCACTGCTGGACGTAGGCCGCCCCCAATGTTCGCCACTCCATCTAGTCCTGTGCCCTCTAAATCCAACGGCTTGCCACTATTTTCTTAAGCTCATCAGTCCACCTGGTTGAAGGGCGGTCTGTGTTTTGACGAGCCGTGGTCGCCATTCCAGACACTTTCTTCCTCATCGGTTGTCGGTTCTTCTAACAATATGGCCTGCCCGTTGCCACTTTAGCTTGCAGATTTTGAGAGCTATGTCGGTGAACTTCGTTTGTCTACGAATTTCATAATTTCTGACTCTGTTGCGTAGAGAAATAGCAAGAGAATACCATATATTTACATACTTATTTTTAATTTAATTAAACCACTATCGAACGTATTGTACAATGTCAAAAAAAAAATGCAAATAATTGTGTTTGCTCGCAAACGACAAAAACCGACTTCAATTACATCGACAAATAAAACAACATAAGTTGATACGAAATAGTCAAATAAATCCGCGTTATCAAAGATAAGTCAAAAAGTAGTCATCAGATCTCAATCACTACATGACAAGCATTAGCTTTCGATTAAAGTAAAAATTATCAAAATTGATAAACCCAGTCAAAAGTTCTTAGGTAACATAGAAAAAAAAATACAATCGAATTAAGAACCCTCCCTTCCTCCTTTTTCGGAACCTCCTTCTTTTTTGGAAGTCAGTTAAAAATTTTAAAAATGCCATATAGTGTATGATTTTTTCAGCTTGTGTAATTCGATGCTGGGCATAGGCCTCCTTTTTCATCAAGAACAAGATTTGGATCTTAATGCATGCGCCTCCACTACGGGTTGGTAATGATTCGTTTATCCAACTAAGCCGACAGCTAAACGTGCTTTCGCGAAACACGGTGGGGAGACACTAAGATACCCAAACCGGAACCAAATATTCTTACTTATACAAATATCAATCCCGAGAGTAAATTGAACCCACTCCCGACGTTGTTTACGCGCCTACACGCGCCACTACAACAGAGCAGTTGTCTATACTCATCACTTCAACCTATGGCAGTCCACTACTAGACATATCCCCAAGATCACGCCAAAACCGACGTGAACTCATGTGTTTTGCCTATAGTCACCATGCTGGGCAGGTTTTCAATACTATACAGAAGAAATTTCTTCTATGTTTGATAGTGTTAACCTGAAAATCTACCTCCGAATTGTAAAAATTTTCATACATAAAAATAATTTATAAGAAGTAATAAATAAGGGTTAAATAAATTTTAAATATTAAAATATTTCATTTTACTGTAGAAAGTGTCTATACAAATCAAGAACATTAAAACTGAAAACAATTGGAACGTAATATTAACTTATTATACATAACTCTAATAAGTTATTTAAGATGAAACTATTAGCCTTATCTAGTAGATAAAGAGAAAACTAAATTTAAATCATTTACTATAAGAAATATGAACAAATGTATATTAAAAGATGTCAAGCACCACGTTAAATAAATAAACGACACATTTTCTCTCCTTGTCGAGTTGATTCGAAAGATTATTGAAAATTATAGACTTGTACAATTGCCACTTACCAACCTTAAAAGTTTTGTACTTCTAACAAAATAATTTTGTATGCAAATAACTAATTTACAAAAATAAAGGTTTATAAAATCGATTGTTGTGTATCATTGCTTTAATGTATTACTATAGTAATTAAAGTATTAATGAAAAAAATTCTTGTGACATAAAATATATACACAAATATTTTTTCCTTGGAGGTGGAGAAGGTACAACAGGTACAATTTTTATGAAATATTGGTTATTAAATCTATTACTTTTTACCCATCGTTACTCTTGTCTATTTCACATAATTATGTAAGGACTACAAACGTTTGACACTGCAAAGTATTTTCCTCTACAAGTTATGAGAGTTTTGTGTAAACATCAAACATTCCTTTTGACTCTAGCAAATAAATGTTAGCAAATCGCATCGCATCTCTTCAGCAGCGCTGTGATTTGTATTCGTAAAAAATAAATAAATATATGTACCGATAGAATTCAACATACTTCATAGACGAAAGTTTAGACGTATAATAAATTGTTGTAGTTACTGATTTTTTAATATATAGAATATAAGCTGTTTTAATAATAATAAAAAGAAAGTGAAACATTTTAGCAGGAAAAAGGTGATTTTTGTTTACCAATGATAGTTTTTCTGCCACTATGATACGCTCTGCATTGCATTGATGACTGAACTAACGAACTATTCGTTAAACGTTCATCCGACCGAAATATTTTTTCGGTTTTATATTTTAAAAATGAATTTCGTAGACGTTCACAAGCAAATATCTTTTACTCATAACAGAAAGATATATCTACTATCAAATGAGTATAGCCGAGCTGACTTCAAATTGTGTACCGCCTCGAACTTTTGGATAAAAAGTATTTTTTTTAAAAAGACTTCACATCTACGCGAGCTATTGTAGGTGGCTGAATGCCAAATGAGTTTTGTGATGTTGTCTGATGAAAAGGTAGATAGCTAACTGAGACTCGACAACGAAACGTCACAATATACAGGTATTTAACATTCCTCCCCATTTACGTCGAGTTTGTCGGATAAGACTGAAGTTTAAGTACATAATGCTAAAAAGGTTATATTCATTTCTAAAATATTCCAAGTTAGTATTGTTCAAGCTTAAGATAACGTTCAAAGTTTTTTTATTCGACATTTGGCTCTGTTTTTGAAAGAACTAGCTTGCCAAGAATGGCGCTATGAACTCCGTGCTGAAAATGACTGGTAAAAATATACTATTTTTAAAGTTTCAACAATTATAAGAGACGAATATACATAAGTTAATTGAGATGTATTTCATCTAAAAATTTCAGTTCTGGGAGGTATTTTTATCCCTTTTCACAAGCCTCGGCCTGGGCTTATGTAGAGTGTCTTTTGCAAAAACATGTCACAGTTACAATGTAAGCATTTTAAAATTTCCTACATAAAATGTTTAAAAGAGAAGTTTAGTAAAAATTAAGGCAATTTGTATAACGCCGACGGTCTGCTGTGTGATTACGGCAGTAAAGAATATAGCTTCCCATCTCTTCCCGTGAATGTCGTAAGAGGTGACTAAGGGATAACACAGTTCCACTTCCACCTTGGAACTTAAGAAGCCGACCGATGGCGGGATAGCCATCCAACTGCTGGCTTTGAAATACACATAGCAAAGACGGGCAGCAGCGTCTTAGGTGCGACAAAGCCAGCCCTAAGATCACCAACCCGCCTGCCCAGCGTGGTAACTATGAGCAAAACACATGAGTTAACGCCATTTTCGGCGTGAACTTGTGGAGTTATGCCTATGTATAGCAGTGGACCTCGATAGGCTGAAGTAAGTGATGATGATGACATAACGCTATGTGTTCATCAACTTGTACTAACTCTGTACTATGTTGTCTATCGATATTTCAACTTTTAAGTCTTTTGCCTTTTCTTAATAGTCGAATTTTTCAATTTCATCGTTTTATTTATGAAAATAAAATAAGGTATTTTCTATTAATATAATTAAATAATTCAACAGAATATAAGAGTTCATTTTGTTTATTTTTTCTCAAAGTATAGACTTAATTTTGTCTTATTTTCAATTATCCATAACACAAGCTAATCTTATTAACGCCTAAAGTATAAAAAGTTTATCTCATAATTGTGACGTTACTACTCTTTAATTTGTTCTTCATGCTAGAAGTATTTTAAACAAATAATTGAATTTTAAATTTCAATTAGTCTAGTAAATTATAAAAAAAACTAGCGATCCGCCCCTACTTCGCACCGTTGCGAAAACTATCAGTGATCCTCTACTATATTATGCATGTATTACACACATAAACCTTCCTCTGGAATCACGCTATCTACTAAAGAAAACCGCATCAAAATCCGTTGCGTAGTTTTAAAGATCCAAGCATACAGACAGGCGGAAGCCACTTTGTTTTATAATATGTAATGATATGTCCATGAAGCATGTATAATAATTATCATTATTAATTACTAGCATCCTTTTTTTAGGTAGAGAAAAGGACCGAAGTCCCCCGATTATCGGCGGGCGACCCCACTATTACGAGGGGGGAGGCGGTGGGCAAACTGTCTCCTCCTTGCCCCCGTTTGTCTGCGCCGGAGTCGGTAAGCGGAGACGTCACTCTATCTAGCCCGCTCCGTGGCCTCCTTCTGCGTCATTACCTTTTCGCAGAAGGAAGCCGCCGCCTGCCACGATCTCTCACTGACAAGCATGGCTTTTACGACGCTCAGCAGGGAGAGACCCCGTCCGAAAGCATCCTTTTTTTTACGTAAGGAAAATCCATTATGGATTCCCTTCGGCGCGGTCGCGTCAGAGGGCTATGTTAGACTCCTACTGACTAAAAAACCACCAAGTGTGAGCAGTCGTCCGCCTGAGTGGGGCGAGATGGGGCCGCGCTAGCATTCGTCACCTCGCCCCGGCGTCCGAAAGCATCCTGATTCCGCTTCAGACGGGTATTTAACAAAAATTTCAACATTTTTTTTCCTTAATTTTTTGAAAATATAATATAGCCTATGTCATTCACGGATAGTATAGCTTCCCGACAGTGAGACAACTTTTCAAATCATTTCAGCAGTTTCGGAGCCTATTCAATATAAACAAACAAACAATCAAATTTTTCCTTTTTATAATATTAGTATGGATAATATTATACCAGTTTATTTTGTGAAGTGACGAAATAATTTCAAGGAAGGGCAATTTACATTTTGCCAGCAACAATTCGACACAGGGTATAAACTTTTGACTGCTTTCAGGAAATTGTTTCTGTAACCAAATCCTTTCATGTCAATTATTGAAAGTTAATGTACGTTTTTTTTTTCTCTTTATCAAAATACTTATTGGTTCAAGGGCCGTGCAAAGGACCTTTTTCCTTTAGGAGTTTGGCCTTTACTTACACGTAATGAATAAAGAAGCCACGAACTTTTTTTATTAAAATAAATATTGTGTTAACTACCAATTATTATACTTGTGAGTAATTGTATGCTACATGCATGTGAGGCAATATATTAGAGGCACAAAACACCACTGCTGTACAATGCAAACAGTGCTTTTAATACATGTGGTGACCACACGCTACAAATCGTCGCTGCTCGCTTCTTGTGCCACAAAACTCTGACATGCCCAACTTGTGTAAAGCGTAATGGCGAATAGTACTTTCAACTTCAATAAAACTTTTACGTCGTTAAAAAATAGTAGCTGCACTGATTTGTGTCAACCACCGACCACATGTGGCTACCACAGGTTTCAACTACTTTTGTAACCATTTCTTTTTGAAGTTTTATAACACCCGAAGATTGCGGTCTTTATAACAACTACGCGAAGTCCGTGTACGCCTACACTTAGACTTTGCTGACTGTCCGTCTGTCACAAGACCATGCTATTGCTACCGTAATATGTGCCGGAAATAAATATCCTAAGTTTTCATAGAATTTGTGCTATTACGACCGTTATAAATATATCACTACATATAATAGTATTAAACATAAGTCACTCATTGCGGGTGTATCTGTCTGTTAAGTTCGCGATAAACTCAAAGAGTGTTAACAGATTTTCAAAAACATTTTAAGTACTTATGAACAAAGTACGTTATTTGTTTAAGTTTTTTTACTTCTTTTATTGAAATACTAGCTGACTCAACAAACGTTGTTTTACTATATGTATATATTATTGGTTAATAATCTCTTATGGTTATTGGTTAATAATCTCTTATGGTTATTGGTTAATAATCTCTGCCCTTAATCCCCCTCCCCCTCATAACTTAGGGGTATGAAAAATAGATGTTGGCCGATTCTCAAACCTACTTGTCATGCACACAAAACTTCATAAAAATCGGTCCAGCCGTTTGAAGCAGGAGCCGGAGGAGTATGGTAACTAGCATTGTGACACGAGAATTTTATTTATAAGAAATTGACGATAATTGTTAAAAAAGACATAATAAATCAAGCCGTGGTCGGCAGGCGTAGGTAGTATTAATCCTTAACAACATAAGTGTGCTATTTACCTTAAACGAATTAATTTTAATTGTAATATTTCTTTTCAGTGGTAATTAATTCAATTGTTTGTTCTTAAATGTGAGGTTTCCTCACTTATTACTGAAGCATCATACACAGTCAGTGACAAAATATCATTTACCATGAACTTATTATTCCTCTAACAACAAAGTTTGTTCTTCGTATTCTGTTAATACACAACTAGGAGTAAGGCAAACTTGGTGTACAATAATCTCGTAGTTGGGACTCAACAAGAGCCGGTATAGACTCTCAACATTTCCATTATTTACAGTAGCAGTTTGCGACCGTTTCAGACAAATGAATTGGACAATAAAGCGGCAAGCACCCGTCAACTTTTCCTTAATGAAACTTTTTGATAGTAAAATGAAATGAGGTCACTGAGAACTTTTTGCGTTTAATCTTTGATTAGTTAAAAATGTGCTATTTCAAGTGCAGATGTATTTTTTTCTTTTTTAAAGGTCTCGTGTGGGTCTCGTATAAAATATTTTTAAATTTTAAAACTAATGATATTATGATTATACAAAAATAAATTAACAAACAAAATTGTTATCTTCATCTCAAGCAATATAAACAACTTAGAGCGGATGTTCAAAACTCTATTTATAAAAGTGTTAAAAAGAGAAAAACCCTTTACTGAAATTTTCCAAGAAATGATTAAATTATCATAGACCAAGCGGCGACAATACAATTAAGAAAACAGACACCGCAACATTTCACCCTGGCTGCATGTAACTTTTGATTAAACATTAAACTGTGAAACTTAACGCAGAGATTCATTTCTCAATTTCAATTTAACTCAAAGTTCGCCGGTTACATACAGCACTAAACAATATTTAGAATTAGAAATATAAAATACCTTATTTCAGAAACATATATGAACGCGCTATAAAATATTCTGTGTCAAACTTTGCTTGATAGCGATTTCCTTTGCTTTGCTATCAGAACTGTGTCTGAAAAATCAAAGAATAAAGTTGAATAAAGTTGGAATAGGACGAAAAGTCGAGATCGCATTTGTGGAAATAAAAGGAATATTTGAACGCTTTTGGGCTTTTTTTTAAATGTTGGTACGAAATTTTACCTGTTCCAGTACACAAAAGAAATATTTGAATAATACCTTTTGTAAAAATTTTGAACATCGTACCATTATACAGTTTATAGAGTCACTTATCATAACGTACAAAATAACTTTTCATTTCAAGTTTCATTTTGGATGATTTTTAATTTTAACAAAAATGTATGATACCATTATTTTCCAAGACAATCTCTTTCGAAAACAATATAATATATCTTTAAAAAGTCTAATACTGGATCTATTATATTATGCTTTAATATATGTATTGTAAAATGCCGAGCAAACTATAAAAAATTAGAAATTTAAATTTAAAAAAACACAAAGAAATATGATACATCTCATCTTTTGATAACTCGACGACATCGGGAAGCCACGCTGTCATGTTTAGTTTAACTTTGTTGTACGGTTAGTCATTGATACTCTGATTCTGAACTTTATTGTCGTCAAAGACAATACTTTTTCAACATTTACAATACATATATGACTTCTCTTGTACATATTATTTTTAAGTAAAACCACGTTTTATAGAGATACTAAGTGTACTCTCATGTGTAAGATATACTCTAGAGATAATGTTAAGCTAAATTTGTTTTATTCAGTACAAGCAGTGCCCGCGACTTCGCGTGCGTGGAATTTAAAAAAATATTGCTCAGCTCGCAGGGTTACAAAATAAACATATTTCTATAATAAAAGTAGCCTAAGTTACTCCTTATTGTATCTACTATCTGCCAGTAAAAGTTACCAGTAAAGCCTGTCAAAATCGGTCCAGCCGTTTCAGAAATTAGCCGAAACAAACAGACAGGCAAAAATGGTAAAAAATGTCATTTTGGTATATGTACCGTGTATACATGCATTTAGTAAAAAGCAGTTATTTTAATATTACAAACAAACACTTAAATTTTAATTATATGCATAGACTAGATGCACTATCCATGTAAAATACGAATGTTTACAGACGAAACACAAAAAAGTACAAAAAAATACATGATGTTATAAACTTGCAATGATAAATGATAATCATAATAATTAATAAACATATTTACGAGTATATATTTCAAGTCTAAAGTAGGAATTAGTTAAGATCCATTTAAGGCTCATAAAATATTATTTTGATTACACACATTCGAATGCTTGCCACCCATAGACTGGTATCCTACATTATATATACATAATTATACTCATACAAATTGAAAATATTTAGCATGATACTATAGCACATTTTTTATGTATTGTCAAGTCATTTATAAAGTTTCACGCTTCAAAAATCGAGTAATTTTAATAAAAATATATCTTTAGAGAACTATTAGAAGAAGCCTATGCGATAGCCTAAGCGATATAACAGAACATTTAAAGTTCCATTCTTGTGCTGAATATTACTTAGGTGCTTGAGCGTAACGAATTTTTGGGACACGTGTATACAGTACATCATTTTCTTATTTAAATATATGTTATGTTGGTAGCTAAGAGGATCACGTGTTTATTACGACCTATGTTGAGACCGCCTTAGGATGTATTCCCGATTCTACAATAACTTCAAACCCATGTAATGGAGGCTTGCGGACGTTAGTATCATTTGTAAATATTTCTTAAGTTCCCTTTCTTCCTAAATGTATTATTTCATGTATGTGACATATAATTGAAAAATATTTTTGAAAGTTTAAGAAAATAGTAGTTTTGTAAAGTACCAAATCCTTATCTACTAAATAAAAGAATGTCATGTTGGAAACTTAAAGTGATTCAGCCTGTAACATCCCGATGCTGGCCATTTGTCTCCTTCTCCTCGTCTCTTCTGGGGTCAGAGGTTAATCCGTCACACTGCCCCACTGCCTGTGGGCGGATATTCCGACGAAGAGCAACGATCGCTATCAGGTGTCTATGATAACAACAGAGCATAATCTGCTACTCTGCTCCACTGCGGGTTGGTGGATATGTTCCTTTCTATGAGCAACAAGCGCAATCAGATATCTTTAATAACAACCGGGACCAACAGCATACCGTGCTTCTACTAATTGATTACTAAAACTTTTACACATAGCAACTGCCATAACAATTCATAATCAATGTTCATAATCATTCTTGTTATTTTACCTAAAACAATATAGTAAGAAATTCGGCGCGAAATTCCTTCTTTATTCACTTCTAACACATAGTGACAGAATATATAGAGTTTTATCAACTACATTTTGACTGATAAGGGTTAGCTCGGCATACATCTTCAGTATCAATAAATAGTTTAAAAGGGATATTTGAAAATAGATGCTTATGCGAAGATGATAACGTACAATTTCGAATAACAAAATATGTGCTGAAAATACCGCGTGTTGTATGAAGGTCCGCTAGGTCACGTGCAAAGGCTTCCACACGCGTGATTTCGATACATATCCCCTGGAATCGCATACAATATTTTTAACATCTGTTTCGATTTTCGATTACGATTCTGAACGAAATACGAGATATGTTTTACAAAATTTGAAGCCGATATTTTTGGTTTCAACGCGTTCATTCTTGATAGGTCAAGAAAAATAAATTATGACCTAAAAACTGAAACTCAGTGTTTATATTTTAACAGTGTAATATGCATGGCCAGCATTAAAAAGTGAAATGACAAAATGAAAAAATTGCAGCTCAATGTCTTGTATTTTAATTTATAATTTTAACTTTGTATTAAAGTATAAATTAAAATTATTTCTCTCAGCGGATTAACTTTATAAGGAATGTTAAACTTTATTGTACTTCTATATTTGCTTGCAAACAAACCGTTACTGCGAGTTTAAGCTGAAACAGAGCTGCCTGCAGACACTCCTGTAAACTTTACTCATACCATAGGTATACAATAATGACAGACAGCAGTCTAATTGACTACGTTAGAACTAATGCCACTTAAGATACTATGCAACTAGCCAAAACAATAGTCTGAAACTGTAGTACCTATACTTCTACAATTAATAGCAACTTTCTGCTTGTATTTATTCATCTCTTTGCTGTAATATAATTATATTTCTTCAAAATGTTTTTATAATATAACGTAGAGAGGTACAAAATATAGTTTCTCATAATCGAAATGTAAGATTGTTTTTATATTTTCATTAACTAACATTAAACCTAACCATTCATTCGCTATTTTCAGCACTCGATGCAAACGTATTATATTTGATTTTTTATTAAAACTACGTCTTATAATCAATATATTAATACGTGAAGCAAAAACTTTGTACATCTTTTTACGAAAATTGCGCGGACGGAGGACTATAAAATTTCGTACACTATCTAATACTATTAAACGAGCTATTATATAGCCATTATATATATACGTGCTGTGTGGCTACGGCACTAAAGAATTTAGCCACCCCCACTCTTCCCGTGGGTGTCGTAAGAGGCGACTAAGGGATAACAAGGTTCCACAACCACCTTGGGACTTAAGAAGCCGACCGATGGCGGGATAACCATCCAACTGCTGGCTTTGAAATACACAGGCCGAAGACGGGCAGCAGCGTCTTCGGTGCGACAAAGCCAGTACTGCGGTCACCAACCCGCCTGCCCAGCGTGGTGACTATGGGCAAAACACATGAGTTCACGTTATTTTTGGCGTAAACTTGTGGAGGCCTATGTCCTGCAGTGGACTGTATAGGCTGTAATGAGATGAGATATATATACATACATATATATATATATACTATGTGAATCTCGGAGACAGCTCCAACGATTTTCATGAAATTTAGTATGCTGGGGATTTTGGAGGAGATAAATCAATATAGCTAGGATTCTTAGAAATGTTTAGAAAATGTCGTTTTATCTCTATTTTTAGGCAATGAAAAAATGGTTACAACATCGTTAGAATACGAAGGTAAATTTCGCAAGTGTTAATAAAGTTGTAACAGCTCAGGTGGGAAATCGGCCGGTCGGGATCGTCCGAGAAGACCACGGTTGAAATCTCCATGTCCCCAGATCGATTATTTTCTTCCTTTTTTTCTTATTGTACTCATGATTTTTTATTTAAATAACCAGTTCATATTTTTTATTATGTCGGTAAAATCGGAAGATATTATTCATATTTTCTAAATATGTAATTCGTATTTAAATATGATTTCCAATAAACATGATTTATCAAAAATACCGAACTGAGCTCGGTAACCCAAGTACTTTAATAAAGAAGAAGTAATATAAAGAAGGAGTGCAGAGTGCTAATATTTTTTTAAATATGCATAAAAATATATTAAATCAATAAAAAAAAAAACATTTCACACACTACCGACTACTATATTTGACACACATACGCATATTATAACCCATTTGTTGATTGTCAAAGTCTGTAGTCAAATAAAAAAATTAAAAAAAAAAGATTCTTTATTTTCATTATTTTTTTATATTTTTAATTTAAATTTTGTGTTATGGTCGAATTTCGACCTCTGAGCGACTAGTGTATATTATTATAACACAATAAATTTTAAATAAGGGGACACATGAAACTGTAGATATCCGCTTCAAAACCATTCGTTCAGGATGCAAGTTAAAATCTAGGTTAGTAACACTAACTTTTTCTAAAGAGTTAAGTGCTTAAGAAACGATTTATCACCCAAGTCTTCACTGGGGAAGAAAGTACCTAAGAATATTCGTGTAAAGAAAGAAAATATTTAAATGTTGCACGATTACAATAGTAAAGCAGCGTTGTCCTCGTACACCGAATCTTTCTTTACGTATACTTAGCGCTAATGTAGCTCAATGAATTTAATAAAACATGCAACTTAGTGTAAATTTATGCAGACATAATGAAACCTTATAATTAGGTGATTTCCTTTTTTCTAATTATCTATATATAAAAACTATTACCGCATTCAAAACCATAACTTTCAAATGCCACGGCTAATTCTCTTTTGTTAAATTTGATATTTCAAGGACAAGATTTGCGTGAAAAAATATAATCTAATTTCACAAAAAAAGTTTAGAATCTTTGAAAAGGAGACAACAAATATAAATAACCAAAAATACTAAGTAACGTCATATATTTAATGACTTATAAGGAAAATCAAATAGACTTATACCCGGTTGCTGATTTCAAAAACCGGTACGTATGGAAAACGAACCGTAACCTCAATATTGGACCTGGTCTTATGGCGTACTTTATACTATTTTAGAATATGGATTACATATTTATACATAACAATCTTTCTGTAATAGTGTTTAGAAAGTTTTATTGATGTTGATGATCTTTTGTAAATTCCTACTTGCGAGACATTTTTCAAACATTTTTCACCTGCGAACTTTCATTTTGGCTTTGTGTTTCTCGCTATAATGCCTCTTACAGTACATGAATTTGTCAGTCCTGGTTGATTTTAGGAATTCGTGTTAGCGTTATTTATAGTTGTTAGATAAATGTTACAATAATTGTGTTTGCCAGCAAACAAAAAAAAACCGACTTCAATTACATCGACAAGTAAAACAACGTAGGTAGACGAAAAAATAGTCAAGTAAATACGCATTATCAAAGATTACTCCAAAAGTTGTAATCAGATCTCGATGAAATTTAAATGTGACCAAACGATAAACATCGGCTTTCGATGAAATTGAAAATCATCAAAATCGGTACACCAGTATAAAGTTATGCGGATTTTTGATGGATTCCCTCGATTTCTCTGGGTTACCATTATCAGATCCTGGTTTCCTTTTCATGGTACCACAACTAAGATATATCCTTTCCAACAAAAAAAAGAATTATCAAAATCGGTTCATAAACGACGAAGTTATCCCCGAACATACATTAAAATATCTTTATATATATATATATATATATTTCTTGTGTGCGTGTGTATGTCACTTAACACCTCCTAGACGGCTGGACGGATTTTGATGAAATTTTTGTGTGAGTTCAAGAGGATTCGAGGATATTTAGATTCACAATTTGGTCCACTGGAAAATGTTTATTTTACTAATTTTTAATTTATAAGTACTTGTTAATTTTGGAATGTTTTACATTGGATCCGGTAGACTGCGCTACCATCGCAGCATCAAATATTAAATATTATTCTATTTTAATTTCAGTTTGTCCCGACAGTTGATGCTGCGATCAAATTGAGAAAAATATGTGTATATAAGTGTTATGGCATATAACGTTTGCGGGGTCAGCTAGTATATATATAGATTCCTATACGGTCGAATTGAGTAACCTCCTCCTTTTTTGAAGTCGGTTAAAAACGACTTCAAAAAAGGCTACATTTACCAATGATTTTCATTTACCACATTAAAGGTCATTAGATACGTAACTTCCCTACTAGCTCTCCTGAACGAACGGAGCGACTGCATACGCAGCGGCATCACGGACAGGACGAGACACGCGCGAGACGGGACGTGCTAAACATCGACGCCGACGATATTTTTCCCTCCCCGTGCGTTTCACGTTACGTATGCCTTAAAATAAGCTGAAAATTTACACAACGGGGTAGATTAATTGATATCCCATATTCCCCGTGGAATTTTGAGATTAAAATTAGATCGCAGGATACAGCTAGTTTTAATTACATTTTAATCTAATAGTTGGTACTTCGCACAATCAGACTTCCCTGAACGCACCCGTTTTTGCGAAGTAGAAAACCAAGATAACAATTTTTAAATTATTCAATCTATACAAATAAATAAAATTGGAGTGTCTGTTTGTAATGTTAAAATAACCGCTTTTTACTAAATGCATATGTATATATATATATATATATATATATATATATATATATATACATATGCATTTAGTAAAAAGCGTTTAGTAAAAATATTTTGGTATATGTACCGTATATATATACATATATATATATATATACGGTACATATACCAAAATATTTTTTTTTACAATTTTTGTGTTTCGGTCTATCCGTCTGTCTGTCTGTTTGTTCCGGCTAATCTCTGAAACGGCTGGACGGATTTTGACGGGACTTTCATTAGCAGATAGCTGATGTAATAAGAAGTAGCTTAGGCTACTTTTATTTAAGAAATTTATTTATTTTGTAACGCTGCGAACTGAACAATAACTTTTTTAATTCTACGCGGATGAAGTCGCGGACACTTATAATAATAATATAAAAATATATAATAAAATGAATATACGAACTGCGTCTACAAATTTTAAATCCTAAATATAAGTTGTTCGAATTAAACAATAAAAATTTTGAGAACCTTTGATAAGTCTCTATTAATATTTTAGCAGGCTGAGCAGTAAATAATGCCTACCCAAAATCTAAAGCAGCCCAACTAGCAAACGCCTTAACCTTACAGGAAAACAAAACTGAATAATACTTTTCACAAGTAAATAAAAAAAAAATCTTTATTTGGACCAAATATTCCAATTTCATAACCGTGTTGTGTTTTCTTCCCGTGGTAAGTTAGGTAGATAAAATTACTGGAGAGGGTCGTTGTTAAGGACGGCAACGCCCACGAGAGTTGCTGGATCTTCTACTGGGCGCGTCCACCGGGTGCCAAACAGGTGAACGCCACTCTCTTGAGAGTGGTAGGGTCTTCGAACCCCTGTCGACCAAAAGCAGCAGAGGAAGGCGCGAAAACGCATCAGAGCGGTGGGGCCGCAGTCCGAGGCGTACGAGCTGTGACCACAAGCCCCTGGGTCGGCTTCTGACAACTGATGGGTCGGTTTGTGGATGGGTTGTGAATGGCACGGAGGTGCCGACAATAAGAGTTTGGCGCTGAGACGGCGCAGAGACGTGGGGGTCGAGCTTACTCCCTCCACGCGAAGGACGGGTGGTTGTGTTCGCTCGCCTGCCCTAAGGTGCAAAAACGCATTCCTTCGCGCTGAGGCCGCAGTTCGAGTAAAGGACTATTGCCACCCTGGTTTTTGCCGACTTACGTTGGCATTTTTCACCCCGGGCTACGCCTGGGGTGCCAGTGTAGCGTGAGGAGGAGGTTGTGCCCATAGGGTGTGTCACCGAGAAGGCGCGGAGTTGGGTCGGGAAACCTGTCGTCCACGCCGAGAGATCCAGTGGAGAAAGGCGCGCTTAGTTTTCGAGTTCGAGCGCCTTTCGGTGACTGTCACCACGACGGGCCTGCAAGAGCAAACACTGGCGAGATTTCGGAAGTGCTAAAGCGTTCCCGCAATCTCGCCATAAGTGCGACGGAGGAACACCCCAGAAGTTTTGGTCCGTGTGAGTGGGACATAACCCTGCGGCTCCCCCGTGCTATTGGTAGCCATAATTGATACCCCCTGGGTCAAGAAAAAAAGGGACGGCAACGCGTTTGCGATGATTCTCTTAGTGCAAGCGTCAATAGGTTACGGTAACAGCTGAAAATCAGAAATTAGTTCGCCCGCTTACTTTTTTTTTTACCCATAACTTCCTTTTTTTAAAACACAATCATCTATACAGTATACACAGAATTGTTGTCAAATAAAATTAAACTAACAAATTTATGTAACACAAAATAAAATATTATTATTTTTAATTTACCTATTTATTATATAAAAACGAAATAAAACCATGTCAAAAACTTTTTTATACCAAAATTTAAACTTAAACGTTAGTTCACCAGTTGATACAGACCCGCGTAGTAAAATCTGATTCAATAAAGCAAAAGTTTCGACATTTTTACTGTCAGTTTGAATTCTGTTGGAGAATGTCCAAGGAATTCTTAGCAATATCGATAACTCTGAGGAGATTTTGCAAGATAAACAGAATTATATAAGAAAAAATTTTCTATAATTTTTTTAACTAAATAATTTCTAAAAAAAGATTAACAATTGAAAGTCATTCTTTGCAATCATCAAAGAGTACTAATAACCAGTTATCATTATCGTCTGTTGAAAATCGATAAAAAACCTGCAAAAACGTTTTCCGTTTTGCTTTTCCAGTTTATCATTAGGTACTTAGTATCTTTAATACAAGACGTCACTCGTGGATTGCCAGTGTTCGTGTTGTTTGGTTCGTATTTTTATGTTAGAGGAACTGTTTGACGTTTGTAGTTGCTATTTTTCTCTTATGAGTTGTAATATGTTTGTATGCAAATGTAAGACGAAAGTAAGTGCCTGGCTTAAAACTCTAAATTATGAAGTTTTTTTTTGTATCGCAGGGGAACCCATTTACGGGTGATATTCAGGACGTCCGGGTAGGCATTCCTAGACCGTATGTCGGCTTCAGCACTTGGGGGTGCAATACCGACCAAACCTCTGCGAGAGCCTTCAGCCGCTTTAATTGGATGGTCCCGGATCTGCGGGCAACAGGATCCCTGCAGCAACCGGCTGGCCTCGGCAAAAAGGCCAGACTTCTCCTCCATGGGGAGTGTCCGGCTCACCTCTGAACAATCCCGACGACGTTATGTCTAGCAGGACTGGGTTCCCATCCCGGCCGAACACGAGCACAGGGGTGTTACTGGAGGCGCATTAAGTAGCGCCTCCAGTAACACCCGTTCGTCGCCTGCGGACGGAGGCCTCGTTGGTGGTCTCCTCTCTCATTCGCTCGTCGGATCGGACGGACGGACGGACGCACGGACGCACGCACGCACGCACGCGCGCATGCACGCACACACACACACACACCTCCAAGAAAAAGTTTGCACCGTTATCTGTGTCCCGCGTTCATCTTTTAAATTTTCCATCATAACAATTCCACAGTCAAACCCCCTTGTCAGGGTGTGCTAAGAATTATATTTTGAAGTTAATGAGTTTATTTTTCTGTTTGAACGCAGGACCAGCGGGGCCTATTAAAAATACTTTTATTTTTTATTCCGGAAGGATGGTTATAAAACATGTAGCTACAAGAAGCAAAGCAGTAATCACAAAAATCTAAAGCAATAACTATATACGTCAACCATTTTGATAAGTATCGAAGTTTAACAAATAAAAATATGGAACACGAATATATAACAAAATTAAATTACACTTTAATTAGTTAATTAGATAATACAATACCTCATTTATAAAATCTGCATGTTACGGACATACTCCGAACGCCTATCTAGTAATATTAATATAAAAATCATAGTAAATATAATACAAAGACACTCAAGTTGCCGAGTACAGAGCACGCGAGCTCATCGTCCGCGTGAATACACGTAGTGCTCAATGGTTTAAGTAAAATTTGTCCGTGTGAAGTTATCTATTTAAAACTGTCTTTGTACAATACTTGAGAATTTTTATTTGAAAAACATTCTTGGTGCAGTGGAAAACATGCTCATTATCAAATGATAATTGTGTTTGCAGACCAACGAAGAAAAACCGACTTCAATTATATCGACAAGTAATACAACGTAGGTAGACGAAAAAATTGTCAAGTAAATACGCATTATCAAATATTACTCCAAAAGTTGTAATAATATCTCGATGAAATTTAAATATGACCACATGATAAACATCGGCTTTCGATTAAACTAAAAATCATCAAAATCGGTACACCTAGTAAAAAGTTATGCGGATTTTCGAGAGTTTCCCTCGATTTCTCTGAGATCCCATCATCAGAAACTGGTTTTCTTATCATGGTACCAAACTAGGGATATCTTCTTTCCAACAAAAAAAGAATTATCAAAATCGGTTCATAAACGACGGAGTTATCCCCGAATATACATTTTAAAAAAACATATACACGGTCGAATTGTGTAACCTCCTCCTTTCTTTTAAAGTCGCTTAAAAAATCGAACTTATTATCCATAATGGAATCCTAAAGAAATCCTCGAAAATCGTAGTGAAGATTAGTGCGTTTGTTAATTTTTTTTTTTCGTCAACTTACGTTGTATTACTTGTCTATGTAATTTAAGTCGGTTTTTTTTTCGTTAGCGAGCAAACATAATTATTTTTAAAAAGGAAATAATTGAAACAAACTTACTCAATAGTAACGTATGTTAATAAAACTTCAGAAAAAGCCGAGCTTTATCAATTCAATTTAATAATGTAAACTAGTGATGACAGCGCTACATGGCAAAGGTTTTATGAAAACATATTTTATACCAGTCCCGCGCTTTTCACCACCACAAAAAAAGGGTTCATGTTAGATGCCGTGCCTTCATAATACGTGTATGTTCGCCTTTACTCTAGAGGTGTGAGCGAGCTAGTGCAATTACAAGCAAAGAGATATAACTTGTTAAGCCTTACAGCTGACAGCAAGAGCAATGTCTCCCCATTACTGTTATCTAGAAGTTTATATTCACTATTGTAGTTTCATTGTTTTCTACATATTCATTCATTTAGCTTGAATTTAATAGAATTTGTATTAAACACTAAAAAATCTTTTTTTTTACTTTTTGTTTAACTACACTTGAATAATAAAGTGCATTTTGATTTTTGATTACTATTAGGTTATCAATTTTTGAAGTATTACATCACAGTAATAATACAGTAATACAACAGTAATTTTCAAAGTCAAGTTATCGAAATAGCATACACCTAAAAACGAATTTATCATAACGTCATCATTTTCTAAACTAGAAATATAATAAATTGAAATATTTTTTAACTCTATAGCTTAAACTACTGTCCGTCTGTCTTATTATCCCTCCATGGAGCCACATAGTTGGAATCATAATAGAACTTAGATTTTTACTGAATTACTTTGAGTGCGTTCACTTGCGAATATACAGATTTAAAGTGTACAGCAGTGACGCAACAGTCGTCTTCCTTGCAACATTTATTCTTTAAAGTTGACAAAACATTAACACAAAATTTTACATTTATCATAAAATTTAATATATTTCTTTATATTACTCAACGTTTACAAAAAACAAATATACTTTATTGTACACTAAGAGAGGACATTTTTTATATGTATTTGAGGTTTAAACAGATATGGCGCTGTCATAATAGCCCAAGGTAAATTATAATTTAGTGATAATACTGTTTATTTCAACTATATATTTGAATCTAAAAATTGTTTTGGGAACAATATACTAATAATCATTTAAAAAAATTGCTTACACTACAAAAATAACCCAACCTGCTTAAAACGTTGTCCAAACTGAATATCTGTAGTAGACTATTTGTCACGCTTCAGCCTGTAATATCCCAATGCTGGCCATAGGCGTCTTTCCCCATATAGGAGAAGTCTCAGAGCTTAATCCACAATGCTGCCCCAATACGGGTTGGCGGACATATTCCCTACTATGTAACCATCGCTAATTCGTGTACATGATAACAACCGGGACCAACGGATTAACGTGCTCTCCGAGGTACGGTGGGGAGACCCACACGGACTGCGTAAACACCCAGACCACGGCATACATCTGTATGTCCAATACAAATGTTTGTCATGTGCGAGGATCGAACCAGCAATCGCTAGCGCAACAGCCACTAACCAGTCCGCATAAATAATATATAATATTTCTCAACAGCATAAATAATATAAAATTAGCTTTGCAAAAGAAGTTGCATCTAAACCGCTAACCTCAAAATAAATCTAAAGTCAGTCAGTCAGAAGCCAGACTCCTTGGAGAGCCACACATCCGAATTACGATGCGATGTGTAGATGTCATGTCCATCAGTTGTGAATACAAGTTGCTTTCAGTGATATGATTCAAACTTGGACCATTTCCTCATTGTCTATACAGGTTGGATGCGGTACGATCGGTATATTATACGGTTAAGAAAATTTACTGGCTGGTTTTTTTTATTTTTTTATGTAACTAGGTTGGCAAACAAGCGTACGGTTCACCTGACGGTAAGTGATTACCGTAGCTTATAGACGCTTGCAACACCAGAAGCATCGCAAACGCGTTGCCAACCTTATTCCCAATTCCCCCCAGAAGAGAGGAGAGGTTATACAACTGTGTTTGCAATATTTCTAATCAAAACTTGTTTTGACACAACATGATAATTTTTAAAATTACATCTAACGACAGTCCTGACAATAGGATAGACGAGAAAAATATATCCTTTGCGACATGACTAATATGTTCACCAATGCCCAATCTGAGCTGTCTACTATAAAATATCTCAGCGCTAAGCTGCGGTCAGATAAACAAGCAAACGTACGATACTACATTGAAAATAAACAGCTATTCTTTATCTGAGGTATATGTACCTACATTACGTACAATGTCCAAAATTATTACATTATGGAACATAGATCACTAATTTCACATTTTTATTTGAGTGTCGATATTTGTTTTTCTCTTAAGAGTAAGACAATTTTTTAAGTAAATTCTTGAAATATTAACGACGTAGGTTTACATACATAGCTGAATCAGATATACGACTAATTCATAACCTTTCTGATAGAGACAAGTTGCGAACCGTACTCTGGCTGAGCTCTATAAGCAATGCATATATTTACATGTCTTAAATACATATATGTATACCTAAATGTACATAATTTATGTAGATATATACATTACTATTGTCAATATATTATAATTATGTACATAAATTATATATATAAGTGAACACAGATGACCAAGTGGATAGTGCATATTAATCTACAACAAACAGTAACGGAATTTTTTCGAGTTAACAAAGATTAAAACAATAATTGTATAAATTGCTAGCAAACACAAAACCGACTTCAATTACATTGACAATCATTACAACGTAAGTGGACGAAAAAATTAACAAACGCACTAGTCGCCACTACGATTTTCGAAGATTTTCCTCGATTTCTCTTGGATGCCATCATTAGATCCTGGTTTTCTTATCATGGTAACACCCTTGGGATATCACCGTTCTAACAAAAAAATAATCAGCAAAATCGGACCATAAGCGACAGAGTTATCCCCGAACACACATCAAAAAAATATATACGGTCGAATTGAGAAATCTCCTCCTTTTTAACCGACTTCAAAAAAAGGAGGAGGTTACACAATTCGACCGTGTATATGTTTTTTTATGTATATTCGGGGATAACTCCGTCGTTTATGAACCGATTTTGATAATTCTTTTTTTGTTGGAAAGAAGATATCCCTAGTTTGTACCTTGATAAGGAAACCAGGATCTGATGATGGTATCCCAGAGAAATCGAGGGAAACTCTCGAAAATCCGCATAGCTTTTTACTGGGTGTACAATTTTGATGATTTTTAATTTAATCGAAAGCCGGTGTTTATCATGTGGTCACATTTAAATTTCATCGAGATCTGATTACAACTTTTGAAGTAATCTTTGATAATATGTTCTCAATCCCTTCCTATTTTTAAGAAATCCGTTAAACTACACTTTCTTGAAATGGGTGGGAATTAATCCTTTGCTTTAGGTTTCCAGTCTTATGATTGTCTTCTTCTGTCACTATTAATCTTGTTTAAAAACTTCTTAGTTATCTAGTATGAACTTTGTGTGTATGTGTGTGTATGTATGTGTATCTGTGTGTATGTGTGTGTTTGTATGTATGTGTTTGTATGTATGTGAACAAACTATCTATGTAAGTATGTATGTTTATTTATTGAGTTGCTTTCTATTATTTTTTATAAAATTATACTCTACACCTACGCCGTCAATATATCATCTCCTTTGCCCTAAGGTTGCCTGGAAGAGATTGCTCTTGAGCGATAAGGCCGCCTTTTGTACATTTTTTTTTTTTCTAGAAATTATTTGTTGCTTGCTTATTTTATTTGTATGGTGTACAATAAAGTGTTAAATAAATAATAAATAAAATAATACGTATTTACTTGACTATTTTTTCGTCTACCTACGTTGTATTACTTGACGATATAATTGAAAAAGGTTTTTCTTCATTTGCCTGCAAACACAATTGTTTGAAATCGATTAAAAATAATATCATTTTCTTAAAGACAAAATCTCTCGTCCTTTTTTTAAAAATATATTTCTACTACTACGATTGAAAAAAGATGTATTAAATGTAATCGAATTACATACAAATGTATAATATATGTTTTATAAGCTACAGGTGTAATATTCTTTTAACAATAAAAACTTGTTCCGCTGTCATATAATTATATCACTTATTAAATGTTAAATAAAATACCTAGTCCACTAAATGATGGTCACTTAAAAACTTTAATTAGAGAAAACTTTTATATTATCATACTTTCTTTCTTTAATCATAGGGCTATATTTTACACCATTAATATTACTTTAGACTTGTTCCTTTTTATAAGTAATCGATAATAATATTAATAATAATAAAAACTCTTTATTGTACACCAAGAGTGAGTAAAATTACAAAAATAAAAACAGGAGATAAGTACAAAAGGCGGCTTTATGGTTAGGTGTATAGTTTTACCTAAACATATAGGTACAATATATTTAGACAAATAAATAATGTAAAAAAAATAATATAAAATTAAAATAAAGTATATGTACGTACATGGCATATATAAATGGAAAGTTGTAATAGACATACATAGACGTATATAAAGTTAATGAACTATTGTGATAAGATTCAAAGTGGGGACAGAAGGTAATATGTGACTAGATAGAAGGATTAAAATTAAAGGAAATAGTGTTTGACCGACTTCTTGAAAATTGGAAGGGATTCAACGCGTCTGATGGGCAAAGGTAGGGAGTTCCAAAGCTTGGACAGTAAATGATTTAGTATAGAAATTAGTGGAGTGGGGAGGAATTTTAAGAAGTAAACTATCATCGGGGCGAAGGCTTCGCTCATGAGACTCGCTGAGATATTTAAAACGTTCACGTAGATAAGAAGGAGTAGCAGGATTAAACAGTATGCATTATAACAAAGTAAGTATGTGAGTATTCCTGCGAAGGCGAATTGGGAGCCACTTGAGTTTTTTGCGAAAATCAGAGATGTGATCATATTTGCGTAAGCCAAATATGAAACGGATACATAAATTTTGAATGCGCTTAAGCTTAGTAAGTTGCTCCTCAGTAATGTCAAGACAAGCAGTGTCAGCATAATCCAGCAAACTTAAGAGAGTGCTATGTGCAAGCGTAATTTTGGTGGAAGTAGGAAGAAAATTCTGCAGCCTGCGGAGTGATCCTACAGCTGAAAAAACTTTTTAACTTAATTCACACATCTGTGGACACCAAGAGAGAGTTTGATCCAATACAATACCTAAGTCACTTTATCGCTGTATGGGATTTCAACGCCATCAAAAATTATAGGAGGTAGTCGTGATTTATTAATGCGAAAAATAAATTTAGAGCTTCCTATTATTATAATTGCTTGTGTTTTCCCTGAATTGACTATTAAACTAAAGGATTTACTCCAATTAGCAACTCGTAACAAATCACCATTGATAATAGAGACAGTTCGTGGTAATTCTTCAATAGTACAGTGTGTGTAGATTTGGAGATCGTCAACATAAAAATGGTAGTCGTACTATGTCCAGGACGAAAGCCGGATTGGAAGGGATTAAGGAGATTATGATTAAGAAGGAAACAGCTAAGCTGCTGATGTACAAGCCGCTCAAGAGCTTTGGAAAGAAATGGAAGGATGGAAATGGGACGATATTCAGATAAAGAACACAAATTACTTTTTTTAGGTAGAGGAATAATGTCAGCATCTTTCCACACTGACAAAAAAGAGTTAGTGGAGATGGAAAAATTAAAAATAAATGTGATAGCTGGACATAGAATATCAATTAGAGGGTAAAACATGTTACGACTAATGCTGTACGATCCAACCGAGTTAGATTTAATTGCGAGAATGCTACTTTTAATATCACTTTCGGAAAACTGGCTAAACAAGAAAGTAGGAACATCAGGAGTTATCGTCGTAGAAAGCTGATTTTTGATGAGGTTTAAAGAATTGAGATCTAATTTGACGAGATTTACCAACTCCAAGTGATCTTAGAAAATTCCAGACTTTACCGGAATCTTCCAATGAGACAGGTTTATAGATATAGCGCCGCTTTTCATCTCTATACAGTCTATTGCAGCGATTTCAAGCCCTTACATATTTTTCCCTATTAACCTCACTGGGATCCATCCTGTACTTCGCCTTAACATGATTCTTTTTGTTCTGTAATTTTTTAATCTCAAATGTAATCCATGGTGCCAAATTAGTACTAGTATTTTATATGGTTTAAGTTTAGAATTCAGACTTTGTAAGCAAGTCTTAGCATTTAGTATAAGGTTTAAGCTCTCTTATTAGTATTAACAAAATGTAAACTTAAGATTAATATAAATAAACAATTGGTAGTTAATAAGAATATAAGATGTAAGTACATAAGCATATAAGATGTGCAAAATAAATTAAACGTAGACTTAAGACCCATAGTGTGTACGACAGATTAAAACGTATTAACAAAAATTAGTCAAAATTTAAATATTTTATACTGGAGATGATAAACATCACCAAGGAAAAATTTACACTGTTAAAAAAAATAACATAAAATAAAAGCCCCGTAAAACCAAAACCATTTTAAAAACAAACTGTGTACAATTTCTTAATTATTTTATGATAAAAAAAAATCCATAGCGCCGGAAGATGTTTTATTTTCACAGGACGAATAGGCGCATGAACATCATATAGCTGGGTTAATAATGCGTTAAAAACTATTGTTTGCTCATCAACTGTACTCGCATTATAAATCGATAGTTTTTAGCTAAATATTTCCATGTTGCGACATGACAGAGTTTTAATTTTCAGACTTCGTAGTGGGCAGAGTGTAACAATAGAAGTATGAAATGGATTTGTGTGTGGGTAACAGTTTACTATCTATATTATATACTAGCTGCTCGGACAGACTTCGGTCTGTCAAAAGTTAATATAAAAATTAGTTTATTTTATTTTATTTTATTAGTATTAAAACCTTCCGTGTTATGCGCTTAGCAACATTCATTTTTATTTATATACATAAACAAAACATATGTATTTTTTACAAATAGATATACTATTGTTATTATATTATTGTTATTATATATATATATATATAATAACAATATATATATATATATTTGTTATCTTTTATATAAAAACTAGTAACCCACCCCGACTTCGCACAGGTGCAACGCTGATACTAAATAGAAAATAAATATTTGCAATTCAAGCGCATAAAAATGTGTTTATTTACGAAATCACACTAGAAACCTCTAAAACTATCAGTGTTCCTTTACTATATTATGCATGTACACACATATATATATATATATATATATATATATATATATATATATATATATATATATATATATATAAACCTTCCTCTGGAATTACTCTGTTTAACTAAAGAAAACCGCACCAAAATCCGTTGCGTAGTTTTAAAGATCTAAGCATACAAACAGCAGAAAGGTAGTTTGTTTTATGTTTTATGTGTTTTACTATGTAATATAAAAATACGGAAGAAAAAAATTTATTCTGAAAAGAAACAGTAATAGAAACATTTCTTGTTCCTTTTTGCTCTTGTTGCAAAAATTTCAATGTTTACAAACCAAATTTATGCATCTTATTTGTCTAAATAATCCCGCACAGGACTAGATACCCTATTTGTTACTTACTTTTTAATACAAGTTTTGAATTTAGGCCACGGTAACTGTAAATACTTCTGCGGGTTTATATTAAAGAATGCTTGCCCCAGAAAATAAAGATGGACTTTGCAAGTCGAATAGTGAATAGTGTAAGTTTAGCATTTCTTCTCATATTAAAAATATATTAAATAGGTCCATTGTTATTTACATTCAGCACTTAATTTCGATTTATTATATTAAAAAGCTAATACATATATTTCTGACATGTTTGTTATGTTACATACATGCTGAAGGGATTATAATTTTATCTATTTTCGCCGATCGAATTTATCCGATATTCAGATATCACGAAAATGTTAATGTTGGTCTACATTATATGATCGATTAACCGTCACTGTATGCCTTATCAATGTAGTTTTTGTGTCGATTCATCAATTTAAAGCAAATATCAAAGCGTGGGTGTCTGAAATGTTATCAAATAGTACCTATACACTATCATTATCGTATACCAAAATTTTTACTCGCATAAGTTATTTAAATAAAAAAACTAGTCGTTACGTTCCTCTTATAGATCAAAATTGCTACGAAGCGAGATAAACTTAGATAAAGGATTTATTCTTTCTAACTTCCTACGATAATAAAATTTGAAATAACAAAGAAAATTGTACTGTTACAGAGTGCAAGATTATGTCTTCTTACAGAGAAGAAATGTTGAAGTTTATCCTGCAACACGCTTTACGCACTACGCTATGTAATTTTGTGGAAATACTTGAATTTTAGGTTATCAAAACAATTGGACGAAAAAATGAATGTGGAATAATAAAGTAATATAATAAGAGTCATTGGATGTCACGATTGTGGCGCGGCGGTGGACTCTGCCCAGCATACCCTCGAGGTGTGCCCGAGATGGGCGGCGCTGCGTCGCAATCTGACGACAGTCCTCGGAAGGGACTTGTCACTGCCGAGCGTCATCACCGCGATGCTCGGCGACGACAAGTCCTGGACGGCGATGGTCTCCTTCTGCGAGACATTAATTTCCCAGAAGGAGAATGACGAGCGGATGAGAGAGGAGGCCACCGAAGAGGCCTCCGTCCAGTGGCGACGAAGGGGACGATCCGTTACTGGAGGCGCTACTTAATGCGCCTCCAGTAACGCCCCCTGTGCTCGTGTTGGGCCGGAATGGGAACCCGGCCCTGCTAGACATAGCGACGTCGGGATTGTTCAGAGGTGAGCTGGACAGTCCCCATGAAGGAGAAGTCTGGCCTTTTCGCCGAGGCCAGTAGGTCGCTGGAAGGATCCTGTTACCTGCAGATCCGGGACCCTCCAATTAAAGCGGCTGAAGGCTCCCGCAGGGGTTTGGTCGATATTGCACCCCCAGGTGCTGAAGCCGACATACGGTCTAGGATTGCCTACACGGGCGTCCTGGATATCACCCGTAAATGGGTTTGCCTATTGGGTATATATATATATATATATATGTATATATATAATAAGAATCCCACCACTGACACATTGGGTTCAATTCCCGCCTGAGTCTGAGTATGTAATTACATAATTATTTATATTTATATTTGTCGAAAAAAAATATGCAGCTATATCAGACGGCTGTTACCTATAACACAAGCATTAAGTGTGTGTATATTAAAGATATTTATTTATATATTTCTTAATATTCTTCCTTTTTCAATTTTATAACAAGTTCTTTTGTAGCTTTATTCCAGTGTAACCTTCTCATGTAGTAGTGCGAGTAATCACCTTAATGCCTGCGTTTACGGGATTAATTCCAGCTGCAAGCAGATTTTAATATTCTTACAAATAGTTATCTGGTGTATCGCTTTGTGGGTCTAATCATGCACAGTGACATGGAGCACGTAAAATGGTTGATTATCCCTATTGTTATCATAGACATAAACCATCAATAGTGACAAGTTACCAATTATTAAAATAACACAACCTTGTGTATACACAATGTTGCTAACATTATCAATTGCGTACAAAGAACTGGTGATCTCGAAACAGAGGGACAGATTTGATTGAAATGTAGATAAAAAATCTTTGTGTAAACTGACCTTTGAAATGAAAAATAAATAGCCGCAAATTAATTATTCATCATTTCATCCCTTGGAAAGCTATCACCATAGGTAGATGACAAAGACACTTGTCAAAGTTATTCTACTCCTTTTTCTATTGGGGTAAAAATACTTATGTAGAAAATATATTATAATTTATCCGCCAACCCGCAGTGAAGCAGCGTGGTGGATTAAGCACTGATTCTTTTCGTACATGAGGAAAGAGGCCTATGCCCAGCAACGATTACAGACTGAAGCGATATTATAATTTAAAGAAGAGACAGAGGCCTATGCTCAGCAATGGATGTTACAGGTTGAATCGTGAAGTTCTGTATTAAGTAAAAAAACATCAGTAATTTGTATAATCATATAAAAATTGTGTAAAATATTATTTAACATGAGAAAAACTCGTCCGATTATACCAATATTTCAATCTGGTCATGGTCGATAAATAATGTACGTTTCTTTCACAAAAAATATATGTCGCTTAGGTTACTTGCAAATACAATTGTATATTGTTTTACTAAATCAGTTCCGAAATAAAATATAAGAAATCGATATTTATCATTTATCCCCTTTTTGAATACGTGTCAATTATTTACATTACAAACAATAAATGGGGTCGAAGGTACATTTTCAGTACGACAAAGAAACGTTTTGATAACCTAATAACCTGAAAACGCATTGACTAAGCTCCTTTCATGACAAGACGCAATAGAAGTTTCCACGTGGAAAGAAAATGAAAAGTTAATCTTAATACCTTTTCTGCATGCACTGAACATTTCATTGAAAAGGTTGATTTTTTAAACAGTGTCACTTATAAATAACGATAATGCTTGTTCCGCGACTTGTTTTTATTAACTTAAACTTATATTTATAAAAATTTTATTAAAAATCCTTTTCACAGTTTATTAACCTTTAAATCTATCTGCACAACTTTACATATATGCTATGTCTATGCATTATACTTTTATTTATTTCAAAATATACATAAGTTAAATTATTGCTGTTTATCGTTTTTTAATGTTTTTTTTTTTTTAATTAATTCTTAAATCCAATTAAGACTTGGGTTAGTCGTACTTAGGTTATTAATTTTATTTTTTAATAAATATTAGCGTGACTATTTTTTTTGTTAATAAGACAAACATAGCTCTAGCTCTACGACCTCTAATATGCTAAATAGGTAAACTCTGAGAAAGTTAACATAAACGATCGGATTCTTTATACAAAGGGCATTATATCAAAATTAACTTTATTATATATCAGTAAGGCTGCGGCGGTACTTGTACCATTGTACACCAAGTAATTTTACACTCAATCAATCTTGTGTTCATACTAAACAAATGCTAAGCGCGAGTTTGTGTAATTTGCATGACTACGAAACCTTATTTAATTCGTAGCCGCAAACAAACTTACGCCAACAACTATGGCGTACTCGTCGCTATGGGTGCTAAGGAACATTGAATTAATATAATTTCTTACTGACTAATTTCTATAGTGCAACTGTCTGTAAATGCAGTAACCTGCAACTGAATAAAGGTTAAGGACTTAGAGCTAAATCCGCCACGCTACTTAATTGCAAGGTGACGGAAGTACAGAATGTCTTTTTTTTTTTCTTCTATTTAGATTTTTCTAATTTTTTTTTTGTCGACTAAGTAGTATCAGACAACCACTAGAGTCAGTTGGTCAGTTCAGCCTATTGCAGTTCACTGCTGGACATAGGCTTCCCCAAGTTCGCGCCAGACATCCCGATTTTCCGCAATTCTCATCCAGCCCACACCGGCAATCTTACGTAGATCGTCGGTCCAACGGGCCGGAGGATCACTAGAGTATCTTTAGTTAATTTTCGTTCCGATTGATGATCATAATATCTCCTTTTAAAGATAAGGGATTAAGATCTTAAACCATCAATGTATTCAATTCACGTATCTTAATTTACCCGAAAAAATTAGTTTTCACTATTCAATTGTCCTATGACGCCTAGATAAACTTCAAAAGCAAAACAATTTGTACGACAATCACAGAGAACTATCTCTGCTCTGTAGGTTTTCCAATTAATTTGTATCTCGAAAAGCAATAAAAATATAACCTTCTTTTATGTTTTTTCGTGAAAGTTGCATACGTATACTTTTTACCGTTAAAACCGTTGAATATTAACAAATTTTAATTTTTCCGACGGGCAACATATTATTATTTAAGAAGAACATCTTTCACAATTGTCGTGAAAGATGAATATAATAAGAAGATTTATACACCTATCAAAATTCAAGTTATTCGAATAAGGAATAAGGGTCGCCGCAGACCTGCTTCATTTGCATTATATCTCTGTGCGATTCCGTATATGCAATTATGCATATGAAAATTTACTCCTGTAACAATAACCGACATATCTTTTTGACTATAACATTCTGTCTTTAACCCCAACTTAATACATATTTCTACTCATCGTTTGATAAAAAATATATTTTGTACAAACTAACCTTTATGTTCTAATTACGCTTCAGCCTGTAATATCCCACTACTGGGCATAGGCCTCTTTCCCCATGTAGGAGAAGGATCAAAGCTTAATCCATCACGCCGCTCCAATGCGGGTTGGCGGATATATTCCTTACTATGAGTAACGATCACTATCAGGATGTATATGTTCTAATTGTTATGAGCTAATTTTCTAGTTCATTTTAAGATCGAGTCATCGACGTCTAATTATACACAGCTTCAATGAACGTAACAACATTGCTTTATTTTTAATTCAAACGAGATTATCTAGTCCAGAAATCGATAATTTAAGTCACAAACTCACAACGCAGCAAAAAAATTAATCCGTATCAACTTACTTTGAGTATCATTTTTATTAAATAAATAAATAATTAAATTTTCCATAAGCTTAAATAAAATACAGTAAATTAAATTAAAATAGGCAAAAAGTTAAAAAAGAGTCCTACTTAAATAGTTTTTAGGTAATAGTTTTACGCACGCATGTTGACATAAAATTCAAATAGGTACTCCATAGGTGATTATAGTAAGAACTTATTTTTAAAACGTTATTGCCATCAGGTAAGTGTCTTACATATAAACAGTTACATTATTATTCAACAAAATGTTGTTAATTATATCTTATCCTGCAATGCAATCATCAAACTATACTTATAAATAAAGTTAGGGTAATATTTACAATAACAATGCATACCGTTTTAGATTCCTTTTCTTGTCAAAGAAGATATCAGTCCTTGTTCGAAGAGTACTTTAGAGTATTTTTCACCTGAGATCTCAGTTTACGCGTCACTTAATTAAATTAACGTGTTGTTATATGACCCGGAGGCAATGAAAACGAACGCACGTTTTTAGACGTAGACGTAGCGTCCGCTCACAACGGCGGGATAGCCAGCACTGACGGGCCTTTTGTACCTCCCGCCACCCCTGAAACAACCCTCAAAACCTCGTCCTTCGCCCGATCCGATAAGGTGCAGCTTGCCGTTTCGCGTGAAAATGCTGACGGCTCCGCAACTAAGCACTAACTTATTAACATAAACTGAATGAAGATGCACCAAATAACAACTAGCAAGAACGAAGGTGCAGTTTGGGCTAAATTTATAATTTTTTATTCCTTAATCTGATAAAATTTATATTGTTAAATTACAACATCCACGATACAGAAATAAGGTGAAAAATAAATTACCATGAAGAATGATATTAAACTTATGCACATATCTATTTTCTGAAAGAAGGACATACGCTGCTTATCAAAATATAAATCCATTTAGCGGCTAAACTCAGATTCCTTTATACTAAACAATCACTTAAGTACTAAAATTGTTTATGCCAGTCAGTTACAAAAATTTAATATGTTTACCTTTTAATCGCAAACCTCGCAGCCTCTATTTTCTTACGATTTTAATTCTAAAGAAGACAAAAAAAGTCAGTTAATCAGTCAGATCAGCCTATTACAGTTCACTGCTGGACATAGGCCTCTCCAAGTTCGCGCCAGACATCCACTAAAGGTGTAAAAAGGAAATTAATATTCAAAAGAATAATTGTATTTGCTAGCAAACGAAAAAAAACTGACTTCAATTACATCGACAAGTAATACAACGTAGACGAAAAAATAGTCAAGTAATACGCGTATCAAAGATTACTCAAAAAAATTGTTATCAGATCTCGATGAAATTTATATGTGACCAAATGATAAATATCAGGTTTCGATTAAATTAAAAATCATTAAAATTGGTACACCCAGTAAAAACTTATGCGCTATAATACAACGTAGGTCGAGGAAAAATAGTCAAGTAAAAACGCATTATTAGATATAACTCGAAAAGTACTTGTTAGATCTCAAATACACTTAAATGGGACCAAATGACACACACCACCTTTCGATTAATTTTTTTTTTTTTTGTCGAAATCACTCTACAATGTCAAAAGTTCTGAACTAACATAAATTTAAAAAAATACAGTCGAATTGAGAACCTCCTCCTTTTTTGGAAGTCTAGAAAAATAGAAAAAGCGATTTTTTTTTTTGAAAAATTCATTATATACTTTATTTGGATTGGATAGAAAAATTTGAAAAAAATCTCAAAAATGTATTTCGAAGGGTATAAACGAATGAAAAACTTTTGGCCGTATCGAAAGGGGTCGGGTTCAAAAGTCGTTTTGGCATAGAATACCCCATGTATTCTATATATTTTCTTCATTCTATATATTTCTATTATTCTATATATTTCTATGTATATATACAATTGAAGTATCGTCTGTCTCTCTGTTCTTCTATTTGTCCTAGGTTATCTCTGGAATGGCTTAACCGATTTAAATGGGACTTTCATTGGCATCATAGAGAAATGTGTAGGACAGAAAAATCGTTCGACGCATCAAAACTTTCAGGCAAACGAAGTCACGGGTAAAAGCTAATTTCAAATAAAGTCGATATATCGAAATATCGATTTTTTCCGGTATATCAAGCTCCGAAATTGATATGTTTTAAGATATCGATTTATCAAAAATCCGATATTTTAAGAAATATCAACAGCCCTAAAGCAAAGTACTCTTAGGTGACATGTCAAACTCTGTAATTTAGCTCTCTCTGAAAAGGTATTTTATTGTATCTATGTAACGTAAGTTGTTATTGCGACTTCGACTTTTCTTCACTTGCCACCTAAATTAATGGGCAGGGATGAAAATGCCTAAAATTTTCAGTATTTTTTTTATTTCAAGCTATTTTAGATTTCGAGAGTACAACCATCTACCTGCTCTTTAAAAAGTGTATATTATTCAGAAGAAGATTATCAACTTTCATTTATAGAATTTATTCTTTAAATACGAAAAAAATTATTCTTCTTGAAAAAAATTTAAACTTTCTCGATAAAATGAGTGTCTGTGCTCACCTAGAAGATCAATTCATTACAGCACTTTTCAGCTATTGTATCCATAACAACAATTAAAATTTAACAATTATATTGTATATAATCAAACTAATACCTAGGTGACGAAACTTCGACCCAAAGTCGATGATATCCTTGAAAGCTATAAAGCGAAATTAAAAATAAGCTCGATAATTATTTCGATAATTTATTCGAAATAAACTTTTGCTAAATAAAATCAATACCAAATAATTATTGCAGTAATCAAAAGTTTTAAAATACTTATTGTGTGTCATTAAAAACAATCCAATGTACTTTTATTGCTTGATGAAAATATACTTTTCAATATGCAAAACATAACGTCGACCAAAAAAATACTGCTACCTTATAAAATTTAATACTCAAAAAATCTCTGTACCTACGTCAGATATTTTACCCGATAGACACAATGACATTGGTATTGGATAACTTTTTGTATTGCTGTCCTGCTTGTCTTTCTGATATTCGTAGTATAAGATATCTATACCCTTTAATTTTAAATACAATTTTATTTTACAATAACAGGCGTTCCAGTTGCGATAAAAAATCGAAGCTGACGTATCCTCATGAAGTTGCTTACTGTGACGTTACCAAAACAAAAACTTTAGGATATAGAGTTCGTCCACGTTAAACATGAAAACTTGGCACAAAATTTAACAAGCGACAATAACATACCAGACTTTTGGCCTTATCAAATAAAATAAGAAACTTTATCTAGAAAACTTTACTACTACCATAACTTACAAATATTGAAAGTAAAGATAAATGATTTCAACATTATTTATTCTAAAGACTAGACTAACCTGCGTATGGATATAAAATTAAAAATATATATACTTGATAAAAGCAGTCGTGCGCCAAGCGAGCAGCGACCGCACTGGCACGTAGACGGCACCGCGCCACGCCGGAAAAGAGACATTATAACTGGGCCGCTGTCACACACACGTGGCACACCTCCACGGTCCATGCAATAAACATCTCACCTAAAGATTTTATGTACAGATAAATTATTATCCTTTACCTTCATTGTTTGCGACCTTATTTACAAATCAAATAAAATTTATGCTTGCGTTTCATTTTCGGCTCAAATAAATATGATCATGGAAGTCACTTTCGAAAGCAGCTTCAATGGCTATCTATTCGCCATCGTAGAAATGTTAAAATACTTTGTTTCCTTTTTAAGACTCTTTTTAATCCTTCCTCTCCTTCGTATCTACGGAACCGCTTTTCTTTCTCTCACGATGATAATTCTCCATGCAGATCTCATAAACGTTCTCTTCTTCAGTCCCAGCACCAGTTCCCACTCACCGTACCAATTTTTATTCCTACTCCTTTACTGTACATTCCGTTAGACTTCGGAATTCCTTACTATATGAAATTCGCGATTGCAAAACACTATAGCTGTTTAAGAAAAATGTGAGAGAATTCTACCTGAACCAATCCTAGTCTAAAATCAATTTAATTAAATGTGTCTTTATGCATATTGGAATATATTATCGTATGTATTATATTATGTATCGTATATGTGTATGCGTGTTTGTATGAGTATAAGTATCATATAAATTGTATACAAGTGTGTATACATTATTATGTATGTATGCATTTATATAATGTATTATTATGTATTTATTATGTATTATATTTTTATTCCCAATATGTTGAGATTGTAAACGCTAATTTTGCGACTATTTTATAATTTTCCTGAGGCAGGACTACTGGAAGAGATTCCATCATGGGATAAGTAGTGCCTTGTACGGGCATTGTTTATAAGAGCTATTTCTATCCTAGTGTACATAAATTGTTAAATAAATAAATAAGTTAATTAACAAATAAAACTATTTTCAGTTTCATTTATTAAAAGTTTTGTATATGACATAAATACATATACTTATTCAAAAAGACGACGTTTCCAGTATTGTAAATATCCGTGTAATCCAAATATCTCAGGTCACTAAATTCTAAGTGTACAATTTTATTGAGTATCTTTATAAATTTTTACGACAATTTTATAGCATTTCGCACAATGAAACATTACTTTGGAAAAGCGGAGACCGATCTACCAGTTTTATGTGGAGTCTATTGCTTGTTTGCTTGGTTTCATTGAAATTGATAAACTTTATGGCTGCCGTTACTATACCTAGTTTTGCTTACATAGCAACTGAAACGCTTACATAACAAAATAATAAAACCGATAGCAAATGAAACATTCTTACGTAAAAATATAATATAAAAAATAAAATTGACACATTAAAAATATTATTATTGTTGACATACTTATTGTTAAAAATCTTAGTGTAATTTGAAGATGCAAAAAAAAATTTAAACAAGTGCTTGTGAGCCGAGCCTACTCTGCAGGCCGAAAGGTCGGAAGCCACGATTAGCCTGCGTTTGAAGTCTTTATAGCTAGTCATTTTCGGAGTAATGTGCCGCTCAAATTCAAATTTCAACGAGGGTTTTATAAATTTCTTTAGCTCAGTTACTCAAAAATGTTAAAACGATAGAAATCACTTTCTTCGTTGACCTTTTAATAAGCGTTTTAAAAATACTTCTCTCCGTTTCAATGAGAAAAATGCTCTTTGGTATTCTTAATTGTAACCATTACGTATCCTAATTGTTGCTGTCGTCATTCTGAAACACTTTAAGCTTCCTTTTGAATTTTCTTACCGTCAGCACTTATTGTTATAATAGTTACCTACTAAAGAATAAAATAAAATAACACCTTAATAATTTATTTAAATTTCGTACAACAAAAGTTCTCATAAAATGAGCCCCGGTATGTCATTATTTTATTCATAGGTAGGGAATTGGAGATATATGGTTGAATTTTAATAGGTAATAATGAGACTCCATGTGTATGAAAATAATTATACGAGGTCATAGACAGGCGACACTGCTTACATAATGTTATATAAACTCCTTTCGATACTTTCAACAAATTTATTAATTTAAACTAGGAAAAAGTCATTAATTGTGATTGTATTTATTCTATTACGACCTATGTAGTGAAGTAAATGCATTGCTTTATATTTCATTCCTACTTATGCGTGTGTGTTATCTCATAAGAGATATGGATTATTATTATAAACAGAGCTTAATACATTTTTATATTGAAATATTCTAATGATATAATATGTCAAATATAAAGTACTCAATGTAATACCATTAAGTATAATTATTTTGATATGTTTATACTCGTATTATTATAAATAAGAAAGCTTAGCTTGATTTAATTAGTATAACGCACACTTTCACGATAAAGCTTCTGATACGTTTCCAATAGAACTTGAAAATTTATAATTAATTTATAAAACCTAGACTCCTAGATTAATACGTAAGTATTTTTAAAAAAATCTACCTCACTATTAATAACGCGATTAAAACCGAGGAACGCAGTTAATATTAAGCTTCAGACTTAACAATATTAACAAGATATATGTACTCGTATACTTGTTATCTTAACACTAAGTAGATACAGCTAAGAGAAGTATCTCTGAATAGTTATGATGCCTGCCGCCGAGTCCACATTAAGGAAATATAATTTTAATATCACGTAACCCTGTTCTACGAGGCTGTAGTTTAAGCTCATAAAGTGTAATAATGTTTTGCACTAAATTTAAGAACCGCACTCATACATGCCTTTTACTTTAACTAGCGTTATAATTTTAAATGGGGAATGAAATCTCTTTTTCTTTTTTGAATTGAATTTGAAAGACAATTCCTAAATATCACCGTTATTATAAATATTTTTAGTTGTAAACGCACATTTATACGAACAACCAGCGCTCCTCAGGCTGCGGGTCTGAGTTTGATATTTTTATAGCTCTTCCATAATAACATGAGTTATTGCGGAGCAATTTGAATATGAATGGGGGTTTTACAGTTTCATGTTGACCTGAAAAGATGGAGAATTGTATTTATTTCTGGAAATTATTGTTGATGTCCATTTTTTACGTAAAGATTTAAAATACAAAGAATTTTATTTTTGAACGATTTTAAAATGTTATTTCAACTTTCAACAATTATCCATTATCAAAGGACATCAGGACTTGAAAATTTGCTTAACAACAAATTTTACAACAGCTATAAAATCTATTAACAAAACCTATCTATTTCAGTTTATTGATTACACGGAATTCAGTTCTTGTTAGTTTAGGTTTATTATAAACGGTTATTGAAAGTCAAATATATTTTGTATGTATAGAGAAAATCTTAATGATATATCTTTTGGTGACTATACTTTTTAAGGTTGACGACCCTTGAGGATGTATAGTTTCGTTGGTTTGGCGTAACGAAAAGCGCTTATACTTTTGTATCCCTATTAGCTTCTGACACTGCATGTCACACAGTGCGTTTGTTACAGGCTTCAAATATTCTACCGAGCTAAAAAGAACACACAGTATTGACTAGTGCCAAGTGAAGTTACAATTTGAGTTTACTATCTCCGAAATATACTCATAAAATAAAGAAAGAAGTATTTTAGTTTTTACATGGTTTTGTATTAGAAAGAGAAAGGCCGAGACAGATAGTATACGTTTACACTAAAAATTCAAAATGACCTATTTTCACACAAAATCTTGGGCTTTGTACCACTAGTGTTAATTTTACTAAAATAACTTTGGGCTTACTAAGGTGCACGATATTTAATTAACGTTATACGTTCAAATAGTGAAATTAACTTTTTTAATAAAAAAAAAATAAAACTTGTTTCAACATCTTGTTTGGTTTTCTTTGAAGTAATTTAACGAAGTATAATACCTATATGTTATATAAAATGTTAACGGCCTAATACCGCGTTTATTGCGACTTGCCTAACACGCCTTTAATTTTCAACGCCAGACAAGCTGACAACTTGTGTCATTTACGCGGGAAAACTTCCGTAAAGCAATCGAAATTCCTTCGAAACAAAATTGCTTCATAAAATATTTAATTTGACGTCTTTCACCATCGTATGTTCTTCTACCATTCTTAATGTAGAAGCATATTTCTACAAATTTTATGAGAATAAAAATATTTTAATATTCTAAATATTGTGTGTTTAAATATTCTCGTAATATCTAAAATTGATTTAATTTATACCATTATCATATTAATCAGTATCCATTTATTTCTTAAGTTGTGAATTGTAATATAAATATTGTAAAATTATAAAATAAATTTGTTGATTACCTTATTTATTTACTTAAAATTAGCCACTACGTTAATATTAAACTACAGCACTAATAATAAGCGAAATTAAAGTCGAGTACATTGTACGTGTAAATATACATATTTCATTTTATATCAAATCATCAACATTTTTAACATTTAAGTACCAAAGTAATTTTCTGGACCTCATTTTTGTCTCATATTGTCTCCGCTTAAGCTTAGCAATTCTTTCTAGTCTTGACATTCGTTGAAAGAATTACGGATAATTCCGAGTTATTAAGCTGAACGAGTTCAAACTGATGATTATAGATTTTTTTTTTTGTTATTTTCATCAACTATAATTATCCGAAATTTATCCTAATATAAAGCTATTTTTCAACGTCAATATGTGAAGTTTGATATGACAGAAATCAACTTAAGTCAAAAAAAGTTTCTTATTTCTATTTACAGCTATCAGTTTACAGCTATGATTTGAAAATACGCTAAAACCGGGCTCTTATTGTTATTTCTTTTAATTCCAAAACGTTAATGGTCTGAGACATACTATCCTGTACCATTTTTCCAAAAACTAGTGCATTAATAGCTAAGAAACAAAAAAATAAGCATCAACGATCCTTCTTATTTCTAAAATATTTTATATAATGCTGTAACACGTCTTTATTTAGTTTTTAACCTAAAACTGAAATAAGGATTCATAGTATACTTTTAACTTTAAATATAGCACACAAATTTTCGTCGCTTTTTGTCACTGATGAAGTGTGAAATATCCTTATTTTTTTTATTATGAATGTATCATTGTAAATAACTTGCCAAATATTAAGTGAATAAAGCTTAGCTATGCTTAGATCTTTAAAACTACGCATCGGATATTGCAGCAGCAGCGTCTTCGGTGCAACAAAGCCAGTACTGCGGTCACCAATCCGCCGTTATTTTTGGCGTAAACTTGTGGAGGCCTATGTCCAGCAGTGGACTGTATATGCTGTAATGATGATCGGATATTGATGCGGTTTTCTTCAGTAAATAGAGTGATTCCAGAGAAAGGTTTATATGTATAATACGTGCATAGTATAGTAGAGGACCACTGATAGTTTTTGCACCCATGCGAAGGCAGGGCGGGTCGCTAGTAGACTAATAAAAATATTTCAATTATAATTATTATATAATTTTCAATATATTTTTAAAAGTGGTCCCTAACATCTTAATATGTTTCTAACAACAAACTCTTCAACATTATTATGTTGATGTTGTTAACAAAATGTATACACATTACTAAGGTAATAATAGTTTTTAAGCTAATTTGAGAAAGTAAAATAAATTGTATAGATGCCATAAACACTGTAGGTTTGGCAAAATTCTTTAAAAAGTTTCAATTACTATAAAATAACTTTGCTCTTCCATGAAATCCTTATAATCCAAAATTTAGACACAATATAATTTTACTCAACATCAATACAACTTAGATATGAAAACGATAAAAAGAACCGCTTACTCGTTATTTACGCTTACAGTAACAACCTCGTAAAATGTTTCATAATACCTACGTTATATTAAAATATTTAGCTTACGAATATCGTAGGAAGTTTGCAGAAACTTTGAATGGGTGCTATTGGTTAAATTTACAGGTCCATTTTTAAACGGTTTTTTTTTTTTTTTTTTTGATATCGCAGGGTAACCCATTTACGGGTGATATCCAGGATGCCCGGGTAGGCATTCCTAGACCGTATGTCGGCTTAGCACTTGGGGGTGCACTACCGACCAAAACCCCTGCCGGAGCCTTCAGCCGCTTTAATTGGAGGGTCCCGGAACTGCAGGCAACAGGATCCCTCCAGCGACAGGCTGGCCTCGGCGAAAAGACCAGACTTCTCCTCCATGGGACTGTCCGGCTCACCTCTGAACAATCCCGACGACGCCATGTCTAGCTGGACCGGGTTCCCATCCCGGCCCGACATGGGCACAGGGGCGTTACTGGAGACGCATTAAGTAGCGCCTCCTACGCACCCCCGTTCGTCGCCTGCGGACGGAGGCCTCGTCGGCGGCCCCCTCTCTCATCCGCTCGTCGTTCTCCTTCTGGGACATTACTGTCTCGCAGAAGGAGACCATCGCCTTCCAGGACTCGTCGTCACCGAGCATCGCGGTGATAACGCTCGGCAGTGACAAGTCCCCTCCGAGGACTGTCGTCAGATCGCGACGTAGCGCCGCCCATCTCGGGCACACCTCGAGGGTGTGCTGGGCAGAGTCCACCGCCGCGCCACAATCGTGACATTCAGTCGTCGGCTCCCTTTGGGCCGTCCGACACAAGTATTCACCAAAGCAGCCGTGCCCGGTGAGAACCTGCGTCAGACGGAAGGTGAGGGGTTTGCGCTTACGGCGCATCCACCGCTCGAGGACCGGGCGCAAGGCAGCCGTTACGCGTGTGCCATACGGCTGCTCCACCAGGTCTTCCCCCCACCTCCGCATTAATGCTTCTTGCCCCATCCGGCGCACCCGTAGGATCCCGTCCAACGTGAGGTTCTCACCGAGAGCCCTCCTACCCGAGACGTATGAGTAGGTCTCGGCAAGGACCTCCGCCACGAGCTCCCACGGGGGGTCGCCAGCTAGAGCAGTAGCTGCAGCCCACGATACCGTACGATACCCCCGAATCACCCTCACCGCGATGATCTTCTGCGCCGACCGCAGTGCGGCCTTATTCTTCGCAGTGAGGCGATCCGCCCAAACCGGGGCACCGTACGTCGCCATACTCCGGCAGACTCCGGAATATAGCTGCCTGCAGGCGGCGCTGGGTCCTCCGAGGTTCGGGAGGAGTCTGCCCAGTGCACTCGCCACCTTCACGACCTTCGGTCCCACCATAGCGAAGTGTGGACCGAAAGTCCACCCTCCGTCAAGGATGAGCCCCAAATATTTCATTTGGGAGCTCATCCAGACCCTCCCCTCTCCGATCTGCAGGGTAGCCCCCGGTGGGGGTCCCTTGCGTCCGGTCCCGCGAAAGAGGAGGGCTTCGGTCTTTTCAATTCTGACACGAAGCCCCAAACTCTTTATGCGGCTGATCACTAGGTCGAGTCCGACCTCAGCCAGCCGCGCCGCCTCCTTATAGTCTCGTCCCCGGGAGTAAACGAGAGTGTCATCCGCGTAGCAAATGACACCCATCCCGGGGAGGAGACGGCCTCGCAGGACCCAGTCGTATCCGATGTCCCACAGGATCGGGCCCAGCACCGATCCCTGTGGGACACCGCAGCCGACCCGCCGCCACTCCACGGACCCCGACCGATTTTCGAGGCCTACTTTGCGATCGGAGAGGTACGCCTCCAGCAGCCGCCCTAGATACGGGGGTACTCCGAAGAATTTGAGTGCCTCCCGAATCACTGCATGCGGGAGGCTGTTGAAGGCGTTCGCGATGTCCAACAACACCGCGAGCACCACCTCCCTCTTGTGTTCCGCTTCACCCGTCACCGCCCGTAGGCGTTTGAGGGCGTCGATGGTCGACCGGCGCGCTCGAAACCCGAATTGGGATTCCGAGAGTCCGGGTCCCGAGCCCTCCTCCAGGTGCTGAACGAGCCGGGAAGCCACTATTCTCTCCAAGAGTTTCCCAGCTTCGTTCAGCAACACCACCGGTCGCACCGACGAAGCCGAGTCCGGGGTCCGCCCTGCCTTAGGAAGTAGGCAAAGCCGACCCTCCTTCCAGGCCCTCGGGAACTGGCCAGACCGCAGGCAGCGGTCAAACAGTTCCCGGAGGCTATCGCCGAGGTGCCCGAGAGCGATCCCAAGTACTCTCCCGTGCACCCCGTCTGGACCCGGCGCCCTCTTCTTACTCTGAAGGCGGGACAGAGCTGCCTCCATTTCAGCCTCTGTGACGAGTGGCGGAACACTCTCCTCCTCATCCGGCGCCTGCCGAGCCATCCTGGGGGGCATGAAACCCTCGGGTTCGTCGGGAAAGAGTTCCCCGACGATCCTTCCCAGTTGCTCCGGCTGGAGCGTTTCGCTGATGGGGGCCGACTGGGCGCGGAGCTTGTTCCGCGCCCAATTATACGGTCGGCCCCAGGGGTCTCTCTCTAGACCCCCAACTAACTCCAGCCAGGCCTCCTCCTTGGCTCGGCATATGGCCTGCTGCAGGATCTTCCTTTTCTCCACGTAGATCCTGCGCAGCCTGTCGTCCCTGTCCACGTCCTGGGGGCGTCTCCGCCTGCTCCGAGTATATTGCCTCCTGGCCCCGTTGCAGGCGGCCCGGAGACCGGCTATCTCAGCCGACCACCAGTAGAGCGCCCGCCGTTGGGGTAGACGCTTCGCGCGCGGCATGGCCGCTCTGCAGACAGCGGTAAATGTGTCGCAGAGCCGGTTAGCCGCCTCATCCACCCCAAACTCCAGCAATGGCGGGAGACTCCAGCGGCCGACGATTGCGGCCTCCTCTGCCAGTTCCCGGTTGAGCTTGGAGAGTGCCCAACTGGCTACACCCCCTGAACAACGTTGACGACGACGATGACGCCGGACGGACGGGAGCTGGAGACACCTCGAACCTTATGTATCGATGGTCCGAGAGAGTCTCCACCTCCGTTTCCACCCTCCACCCCTCCACTCTGCGTGCGATAGCTGGCGTGGCAAACGTGAAGTCTACCACGGAACCTCCCGACCAACGCACGCACGTCTGGACTGCCCCCACATTGAGCAGGGATAGTCCGGCAGCAAGCGCCCACTCCTCCACCTCCCTCCCTTTTGGGTTCGTAACCGGATTTCCCCAAGCCGTGGACTTGGCATTGAGGTCGCCGGCTACGAAAACCTGAAGGGGAGCTAGCTGCCCCACCAGCGGCCCCAGAACATCGAGAAACCGTTCCAGGGCCGCCAGGTCACGATTCGGGGAGAAGTAGACTCCGACGAAAGCCACCTCCCCCCGAACCGCAGCCACATACCCATGTCCCCTCGCCTTGATGACAAGGGGGGGTCCAACTCCAGGCCTCACCACGATCGCCACCAAGCCCTCGGTGTCTCCCGCCCAGTGTGGATAAGAAGGCACGGCATATGGTTCGGCCACGATCGCGACGTCAACACACCACTCCGCCATGGAAAACGGTTTTATTTTATTTAGCTCACCCCGTTTGTTTTATTTTTTTTTTTTATTATTTATTCTTGGGTCAAATTTAGTAATTCAAATTTCACCCTCTTCCTGTCAACCGATTAATCTGAAATTTTGTATACACTTTGGATTTTGGTGACAATACAATTATGTTTATTCATTATCATTATAAATTCAAGATGGCCGCCGCTACAAAATGGCGGATAATTTATGTTTTATTAATCCCATCAATATGGGTATCAAATGAAAGGGCTCAACAAGCAGAATACAATATACTATAAAAAAAATTGAAATCCAAGATGGCGGCCGCTACAAAATGGCGGATAACGTAGGTTTTATCAATCCCATCAATATGGGTATCAAATGAAAGGGCTCAACAAGCAGAATACAATATACTAAAAAAATTGAAATACAAGATGGCGGCCGCTACAAAATGGCGGATAACGTAGGTTTTATCGATCCCATCAATATGGGTATCAAATGAAAGTGCTCAACCAGTATAATCAATGTACTATATAAAATTAAAATCCAAGATGGCGGCCTCTACAAAATGGCGGATAACTTAGGTTTTATCAATCCCATCAACATGGGTATCAAATGAAAGGTCTCAACAAGTAGAATACAATTTACTATGCAAAATTGAAATCTAAGCTGGCCGCCGCTACCAAATGTCTGATAACAATTTTTTATCAATCCCACCAATATGGGTATCAAATAAAAGGGCTTGACAAGAAGAATACAGTGCACTATACAACCTCAATATTTAAGATGGGCCTTGCAATAATGAAGCACTAAATGAATTAAACAGAATGCGAAATAAAAACTAAAAACTAGAAAATAAAAATAGGTAAAAAAACTTTTTAAGTTAAACGGTTTTATGTTAAGCATACATTGCAATGTTTAAGATAAATGTACTAAAAACCAAAAAATAATAAAATAGATACAGTCGTGGGAATTATAAACATATGCATAGACTAGACTAAAATAAAACCGTGGGGCACGTCAATTGTCTACAAATTATTGACTTAATGTGCGATAGAAGAATCGTTTAATTCGTCGTTAAAATAGGCAGTTGGCCCGCAGACGGTGAGGAAATTACTTACTATTTTCTTGCTCATGGAAATTCCAATAGTTATACACTCCATGTAAATAAAAGAGATGTTTCAACTAGTTTATCGTTGGACATTCACACTGCTGGCTGGCGAGGAATCGTTTCACTGCTCGTAGTTTGTCTTTAATCGACAAAACATATGATAAAAGTACTACTCGCTCACCACTATGAAACCCTAAAACTCGCTTATAATCGAGCTTGCTAGCTTGTTTCCACATTCTAGCCCTACTTATCACACGTCCATCTTTGTCGGTTGAACAACTGCCTAATTATAGTGTAACATTACAAAACAAACATTTTAATCAACGATTGTAGACAATTGACGTGCCCCACGGTTTTATTTTAGTCTAGTCTATGCATATGTTTATAATTCCCACGACTGTATCTATTTTATTATTTTTTGGTTTTTAGTACATTTATCTTAAACATTGCAATGTATGCTTAACATAAAACCGTTTAACTTAAAAAGTTTTTTTACCTATTTTTATTCAGTATAAGTCGCATAATACAAATTTTGGTCTCCAGTAAAATTCGCAAATGATGAAATGATACGACAAACGATGTGACACAAAATAACTCTAACCGTTAGAACAGAACATTATCTGATGACGCTTCCCGCAGGACAGTAAATATACCACCACGAACGATTAGCCCGAGCCTGAGGCTAGTAAATATGGTACATATTCATCGTACTGTGAGTTAAATGTAATCATCAGATTCGAAACTCCTGTCGAGGGATACAGCGATATTACTCAGCGGGAACTGTGAGGTGGTTCGAAACAAAATCCAATTTCTATTAAGCGTACGATGGATGTTATCGTGAATACAATGATTTTTCCAAGTCTTTTGGGGCAACAAGTTGATGAAATATTTGCTCAATCGCGTGTGTAACATAGTTTCATTTATTTCACTTCACCCAAGTCATTCGACTGAAATAACAACAGAGCCTACGACGGGCCTGCGTGAATCAGCAATAATTTTCAATGGCAATTTATATGCTTTATTTTCGTTATGATATAAATCTTTCGGGATTGTAAAATCATATTATTGAGCATCTGATAAAAAATTGATACTGTAAAATTCTGCTTATTTTTATTTGTATTTGCATATAAAGCACAATCGGGAGCAACAGCGAAGCTGAATAGGGAGCTGTTTGTCCTCTTGGGTATGAAATTAGCATTAGCGTAGTCTACATTCGGCAACAGGAATGAACCATTAATCTTGTCAAACGTGATTGTGGTGCAGATTCGACATTATACTTCTTTATTCAATAATGACTGTAAAATTACTTAAACATAATAAAAAAAAGTTAAATTTTACACAAACGCTCTAGATAAAGCTAAATTATTTTAATCAATTTATTTTTCTGTTACTCTATCTAACACAATTTAAATGGATTCATGAGTAATAGAAGAAAGATTTACCATATATGAGCTGAATAATAAATTTACATAAACTTAAAAGTATATTATACACATTGTATAAAATAAATATAAATGGGTGGATGATTAATCTTGCCAAGGAAACCAGAAAGCCGGGGCTTATTGTTATCTCTTGTCGTTTCACACTGGTATAATATGAAAAAAAATCACATAACGTATAGAACCGATATATTTTATAAAAATAGCTTGAATTAAGAACAATTACCCTTAACCCTTAGGATGGTCAGCGGGCCGGGAATTGTAATCGTAGGCTAAAAAATCGAAGAACAATCCTGGCCGAATGCTGGCCGTGAGTTTTCCATCACAGACCTTCAACTACCTCACGATGTGAGGGAGTCTGACTGGGATAGATCTCTAGATCCTGACAGTTTTTTTTTCATTATTTTTCTGTTTCAGCTTAGAATGGATTATACAGAATGGTGGTCCACCTTCGGCCGTAATCAATCCATTTAGCACGACATCAAACGTTCCCTACCCACTACGTCCCTAATTAGAGTGGCAGTTCCTATAGAGCTGACCTTCATCATATTCAATTACCATAGATATATACTGCTCAAAATCCCTCGAAACGTGTTTTCCAGCTAATTGGTTTTGAGTATTTTTAGTAGCCCAGTAGAGACAATATATTGTAATTTAAGAAAAATAGTCTCTATGCAATATGTTTACTATATTAAACGCTAAAAAAATCACATACCACAAAATGAAATAAGTTTCTAAACAAACAACTAAGTTACAACTCCTCTTAGGTTAGAGGGCATGTAGTACCGTTTGATAATGAAATATTAATTATTAAAATAGACAATCAACACCAAGAAAACTAAATTGGCTTTTTGTTTTACTTAATATTACAGTTCCCAAATGTAATATAGAATTAAAAAATGAACACACACATCAAACAACACACATAAAATCTATATAAAAACGTAACTTTTATATTTTACCTTCGCAATTTTTAACCAATGATCAAAACTAACTAGAATACAATTTCATATAAATCTTATACTATGAAACGAGCAATTCTTATATATATATATATATATATATATATATATATATATATATATATATATATATTGTCGCAGAGTATGAATACGGAACGTCAAGTGTTTGACTTGGGTGTATTCAGATTATGTCAGTTGTCAATTATTAGCTGTTAGAGTAGTGAGGTGATCGACGCGCCACCTAGCACATCGTTCGATAGTCACCTACCCTCATTTATTATATTACTCGAATTGTTCTGACGTGTATAAAACGAACGGTTTCACCTCGGCTAAGGCAGTCTTGGCTCTGGCTTGGCACGATACACTTGTTGTATCTTGCTAGTAGCTTAACCTAGACTCATTCAATAATTAATTTGTGCAATCGAATTAATTATTACCTATTACGATTAATTTGACTAGGCGAGGCGTATAACTCGAGCAGTGAAGGTGAGCGTTGATGCGCATCTTAAAGGAGGCCTCCTTAAACCTACACCTGGGTCGCAAGTCCTAGGCACTGCTCTGAGTTACTCCCTCTGCCACACGATGGACTCGGCACCCGTGTGGTGAACCGTGAATCCATCGAATGCTAAGAAGTAAGTCTTCGCCCCGTTAACTAATAACTATCCCACCTTCCGTGCTGCGTTATCTTTCTGTTAAGTGAATCCTGTTTCATGATCAATTGATGATATCATATATTGTGTTTACTTGTTGAGTCAACATTACCCACTGAAGCCCACAGTAGACTAAGTACTCTGAGACGATGAGAAAGAGAAATATACCTTCAAGCCGAAAAGTATACCTTCTTCTTCTTAATTTCCGACATATATATATAAATATATATATGTATGTATATATGTACATAATCTGAATTTCGGAAACGGCTCCAATGATTTTCATACAATTTATTATATAGAAGGTTTCGGGGGAGGTAAATCCATCTAGCTAGGATTCATTTTTAAAAAATTCTTTTTATCCCTGTTTTTAGGGAGTGAAAAAGTATCGTTAGAATACGAAGGTAAATTTCGCAACTGTCAATAAAGTTGTAATTGCTCGGTTGGAAATCGGCCGGTCGGGATCAACTAAGAAGATCATGGTTCAAATCCCCATGTCCCTGCTCAATTTTTTATTTTTCTTTCTAGTTGCACTCGTTATTTTTTATTTAAATAGGCAGTCCTTATTTTTTATTATTATGTCGGTAAAATCGAAAAATATTATTCATATTTTATCATTATTATTTTTTAATTATTTTTTATTTTTGATTTTTTTTATATTTATTTATATTTTTTATTATTATCGTTAAAAAATATTCATATTTTATAAATATGTAATTCGTATTTAAATATGATTTTCAAAATAAACACTATTTGTTGGAGCACCTATCAGTTTTTGAGAAGCAATTACTCTCAATCTTGTAATTGTGTCGCTTCAGCCTTTAATATCCCACTACAGGGCATAGGCCTCTTTCCCCATGTGGAGAAGGATCAAAGCTTAATCCACCACGCTGCTCCAATGCGGGTTGGCGGATATATTCCCTATTATGAGTAACGATCGCTATCAGGTTTACATGATAACAATCGGGACCGACGGCGTAACGTGCTCTCCGAGGCACGGTGGGAGACCCACTAGGACTGCACAAACACCCAGACCACGGCAAACGCCTGTATGGCCAATACAAATGTTTGTCATCTGCGGGGATCGAACCCGCAACCGCCAGAGCAACAGTAATTGTGTACAAAAGTTTAATTATGTAATTTGTATCAATTTTTAACATATCGTCATTTTTTATTTTTATTTTATACATTGCCTTTGTTACATCGTGCGTTAATTCATTATTAATAATTGTGTTTGCAGGCAAACGGAAAAAAAACCGACTTCAATTATATCGACACCGTATACCTACGTTGTATTACTATACAACGTAGGTATACGACAAAATAGTCAAGAAATACGCATTATCAAAGATTACTCCAAAAGTTGAAATCAGACCTCGATGAAATGTGACCACATGATAAACATCAGCTTTCGATTAAGTTAAAAGTCATTAAAATCGGTACACCCAGTAAAAAGTTATGCGGATTTTCGAGAGTTTCCCTCGATTCCTCTGGGATCCCATCATCAGATCCTGGTTTCCTTATCATGGTACCATACCAGGGATATCTCCTTTCCAACAAAAAAAAGAATTATCAAAAACTTTTCATAAACTACGAAATTATCCCCGAACATACATTAAATATATATATATATACGGTCGAATTGAGTAACCTCCTCCTTTTTTGAAGTCAGTTAAAAAAGACTTTATCCAAACCGGCACCGAATCAATTTAACTCTCTCTTCTACTAATCCTTCACGATTTACTAAAAATACCGAGCTAAGCTCGGTCACCCAGGTACTAATATATAATGCAAATAGTTCTTAAAACTGAATACTTCAACTATGAAAACATAGAATGATCAATTTGGTGTTGAAAATATTTTAAGTGAGCAATTTATTAATTTGAACTTTAAATTTTATAGCTATCTGGACAAAAAAGTCGAATGAAACATTTTCGAATCGCCATGGTGTGCTATACAAAATATTTATTTTTCTGATAAAACCAAATCTTAATTAAAGTTTATTTTCGCAATCATAATTACTAATATCGAAAAACTTTTAAAAAAGCTTACGACTTTAAAAACCGATATCGTAAGCGCATTTCAGAGAAGGAAGAAAAAGAAATCTCGTGCACAATTGGAAATGCACAAGAAAGAATTTCTACCGTTCTGCGAGTTTGAACTGTACGAAACGTTATTAAACGACTCCCGGTATCTGATTCACACTTCAATGCTTTTCTTATCCTACCCTGTACGAAGTAGTCTACTCAAATATGCATGTGTTACTCAACATAAGATCTCCCCGAGAAACTAATTTATAGTTTTCATTTTAACTCGTTTTACCGTTCGTATTATATGGGTTGACTACGGTATATACAAGTAATTTATTTCTGAAAACGTAATATTTAATTTAATTTTAAAGTTAAATCACTCGATGTAATTTTATTAATTATTTTTAATTACAAAATTTATCCCTCATTTAGAAACAATACAAATATCGGATTACTCATTTTGTATATTATTTATCGATTTACTCATTTCACAATTATATTATTAATAGAATTAAAAATGATGTTTTTACAGTCAAACTACTAATAAAATGAAAAAAATTTTCATTATTGTGTCCGCTATTTTTCTCATAAAGGAAACAATAGACTTTAAATACAAACTGAAGAACGCTAGTCGCGTTCTAAGCTAGGCGAATGATGTAAGCACGACAGTTACTCACCACCGTGTTCCATGTTCTCTGTATCGGATGTATTGAGAACAATATTCGGTCGTGTATCGGCAGTAATTGGTTGGAGCGGGCGAATCGATCGTACGATGTGACACAAATACCTCGTTCCGCTGTGCAATCACCCTTAGTAATCCACAATCGACCTAATTGTTTCTTCTAATGACTACTCTACGAATCGAATTATAACAATCCATTACAAGTTCTCGTTAATTTATTAGCTGACCAACTATCCGGAAATAAGAATTGCGTAGTTGCCCTTATTAACAAACAAGAAGTAACAATAAGCTATTTTTTGTATGTTTCGTAAACTTTATATCAAGATTTATTGATATTTTACACGATTTTTGCGGTTTACGTTTACATTTATGACTATTCCTTCGTTTTGAGTTGTAGCGCTATTTCAGCCTGTGTCGCTTTTTAATATTAATGCCCTCTAATGGAAAAAGACTGATTAAAGTCGACTTAGTAGTTTCAAAGTTTATCAATTTTAAGGAAACGTTTCATCACTGTTGCATTATTAACATATAAAATAGTATTGGATAGTTAAAATACACTCAAGAGTGAAACAAAACACCAAATGGCTATAGAGTAAAGCTATAGCTTTACTCTTGCATAGCTCCAAGCAGTTTCTAAGGTTCGCTTTTGACCTGCAGTTAGGGAAAGTAGTCTAGAAAATCAGATCCGGTAATCTGGCGGATATGACATCATTTCACACTTACTGGATCTGGTGCGAATTGACTGACCCGATGACCGGAGTCCTTTGGCGCTGAGATAAAAAAAAACTTGATTGATAGTTTTCAGCTATCTAACTATGAAGGTATTTAACTTTGTTTACAGCTAAGACAACTCTGAAGTTGCTAAACTTATTGTGCAAGAACTTCGCATTGTAGTTATATGCTTAAAGAATATCAAGAAATATTAAGACTCCAACTAGTAATATTATGGAGCCTCGCCGAGCCGTAACTGAAACTATCGAATATCCGAAATAAAAGTATATATCCGTAATTGTAACAAAAACTGATATAAAAGTTTCGTATAGTTTTGCAAGTAATTATTGCAGAGGGAATTTAAACAATACATTTGTGCTATTTTTTACATTTTCCCGGTCGCATTACACTGGCCTTGCGGGTCCGGTGTACTAAATAATTGTGAGATTCATTGCTATTTTTCATAAGGTATTTAAAATTTGTAACAATAACTAATACAAAAAATTTTAATTATTAACTTATTTATAGTAAATAAAGTAGTAAGTAGGTTAGCATTTTCTATAAAATCGAATATCTATATTAAATGAAACTAAAGGGTCGTAATTAATTCGAATTTAATTTAATATCTGTGACCATATAATAAACATACAAATAACTCGACAGGTTCCGTGAAAAAAAAGTAGTGACGAAGGTCGTAATGACGAAGTCATTAAATAAATGGAGCATTACAGGGAAAATTAAAAAGAACAATCCGTCTCACCACGTGTTACCACGATGTGTTCGAAATTTAACTTTTCGTGAGAAAACGAAACGTTTTTTGAATGAAAGAACTCGATTAATTTCGACAAATGAAGAAGCTGAAAAATCCTTCTCACACCTAAATTTGTAGCTCTAACAGAAGTTGATTTAAAAAATTTAGCTTTGCATTTGTTTTGAAACTGAGATTCTCATCGTTGTTTTGTTTTTAATTTTAATTTTTAGTTAAGTTTTTTTTAATATAAAAAATATATGTATTTCATTAATATGTACTGATTTTAACGCTTTATTAGCGGTATACTTCTATTGGAATTAAAATAAATAAGTTATTTAATTTTCTTTGTTTGGTCAATCCGTTACGGAAGGATACGGCCAGATCCGATCGGATTTTCTTTGAAAATGACACCGGATTGCAATGCCTACCTGCAATGCAAAACCCGACAAAAGTTCGTCCAGCTAACTGCACTGTAGCAAAACAAAGTACCGACCACTGTTAAGATAGCATAAGGTTTCCAAAGATAGCACAAGTTTCATTCCGAACGTAGATTGCAATCAACTTTTAAGTGATAGCCAAGCCGACTTTAAGACGATTACCTAAGTTTAACTAAGTTCTTAGTTCTCTTGAAATACATTATAATTTAAAGTTTTAAAATTTAGAAGAACAGTAGATAGCCTTCCTGTCGTTTAAAATTGTCGATTAAATAATATATGAGAATACTCAAACATGTAAGCAAACTGCACATTTTTTTCTTTTGTTTTTTTAATTCGAAAACCGATAGGTATCTTAGATTATTGGATTATTTGCAATGGAAGAGCGGATCGTTTGCGCACCGGCCGTAAACACAGCACTGAGCTCCATTGAAATGTTGTCTCTGAGGACTACGTTTTATTGAAAAACTTTCTGTGTCCCATCTCTAAGTCCCACAGCTCGTACACGCTCCCGCTGTCGCGATTCAAACTCTCTAACAACTAAACAAACATCTATATTTTTCAACACAAAGAATAAACGATATTATGCAGTTTATATAAATTTCCATTGAAAAGAGAAATAGATTAAATATTCTTTCATTAGAAAATATACTTTTAAATTTGTACTAATACAATCTACATAGTTGTACTATTTATTCATTTATTTCTATTAGTACAATAGTGTATTAAGAATAGGTGTCAAACTCGTATGTATTATGTTTAAATTTAAATATTACAACAATATTCAAAAATATTTCCTATGATGATATGTATCAAAAATTGATGTTGGTACATATAACCGAAATTTCCTTAACCAAATTTAATAAAAGTAATTTAAAAACAGTCACGTTTACATCAATTCTATTACACAGCTTAGCGTAATAATTATAATCTTATAAATATCTTATAACATACACACAAGTAATGTCTATACTCTATAATCTTGCCTGACAAAGAAGCTTTCTAACGGTATATGACAGTTTTTCAATTTGTATCTTATCCTTTATGTCATACATCAAACACAGATATCATGATGGGTATATACATAATGTAGATACAGATGACGAAACAACGCGTAAAACATTTTTATTGGAATACACAATTTTATATTGTGCAAAATAAAATTCTAATATAATATACTCATAGTTTCTTGACTTTTGTTTCAAACGCGAAGATAAGTAAGTTTAATCCGGCGTCAATGTGGCGAAAAAGAAAAGCAGTAAACAGCAAACAGCCTTTGTGATCGGGTATGTTTTACCCATGAACAATATTCACTGTTAACTATATCAATTTTATGTCTATAATAGTACTTTATACGAGGAAATTAGACAGTGATAACTATTATAATTTATAAAAAATAGTTTTACTATAAAAAAAGTTGTAATCATCGAAAATTAAATTTAAAACCACTTTTGTTGTAACATAACGTTAATTAAATATTCTAAAAAATAAATTGATACTTGTCGGACATTTTAAAAATTTTTGCTAGTACAATTTAACATAAACTTAATAATTATACAGGAACATAGCTTTTTTTTAATATTAAATACTTGTATATGGTATTTTTGTCGTGTATCTATAAAAATATAATTAAAATCAATGTGATAAAAATATTTATCAACTTCATTAAAGCAAATGAATATTGAATTTACTTTGCTACACGAACGCTATAGTACGAATTGGTCATTGAAGAAACATGTTATACCTACGTATTAATTAGTCAAAATGTACCTACTTTTATATTCGTAATATTTTACGCGATATATTTATCGCATTTCGACTATAACTTAATAAGTCACCTCCGATATTGGAAAAGAAACATCAAGAAAATTTACGTATTGAATTGAATATATAGTCGTTATCTATTTAATCCAGAGTATTAACAGATGTACTTAGTCGTAAAGAAGGAGAGTAGGCACAAGGTGGTTGGAGTAAATCGCTCCATTAGGCAGTTAAAAGCTCGTCGCTATCGTCTGGATATAACTCAGGCGCCCGTCTCCGCGCGGTCCTATAAATTACGCCTTTGTGCGAATAGGGCGTGCCCACTTAAAATATGTACGACATTGTCTTCCCGGCACACCTCCCCCACTCATATCTTTCACAGAAATCCTACGAAGGTCATCTTTTAGTAAATTATCTATACGTTTGTGAACAGACAGGGTCGGTCTGTAACTTCACATTCAGAAACTGGGTCACCCTGGATTTACCTTATAGGTCGAATTTCATAACCGACGCAGGTCTATCATTCACACTTGTGGACAGTTCGTTTTATGACATCAATAGACGATTTTCCATAAAACCTTCATTTTTGGAATGATGCTTTTTCCTTTTAAAAATAACTTAGTGTAAAAAAGCACTAAACTGTTTATTTTGATATTAGTCGGAATTAAACGAATTAAAATTATTTTTTCATTATTTACTTCAAAGTATTCGCATTTATATAAAACTAGCTGTGCCTGCGGCTTCGCCCGCGTTGAAATCAATGTGTCACAAAGTTTTCCCGGCAAACTTCCAGTGAAACTGTCATCAAAATCGGCTTTGCCGTTCCGTAAACCTTCCTCTTGAATCGCATGAAAATCCGTTCAGTTAATTTTGAGGGAATCGATCACATACACTTTTGGGGACTTTGTTTTATAATACACTAACTGTTGCCCGCGACTACGTCCGCGTGGTTATGGAGATATGCATTACTATTAAGATATTTAACGCAAATTATTTTTTTTATTTCAGTCACTTGAAATGCTTATCACACTGAGTAACTTTTTAGAAGGCACAATTTAGTATAATTTAATAGTTGTATTTATAGTATGTAGTTATATATATTGTTGTTGTATAACGAAGAACCAGCAAGTAAGAAACAATTTTTGGAACGAAGTTCCTTACAGCAGGTTTGACATTTGGCTGGGCAACCGAACTGAAAAAAATGTGAAACTAAAACCGCAAGAAAAATATATAACGGAAGTGACGTAATATGAGTCACACGACTTTATAATATGACGTTTGTAAATCTAAAATATTACTAGTCAACTTTTTTAAAATTATTTGTGTAATTTTATACTGTCGAAAAAACAAATAATGACGTTTTTTTTATTTCACTTAATAGTTTGAATTATTATTATTATTAGTATTTTATTTGATTTATTTAATTTTTCGGTATTTGTTATTTTCTAAAATACTAAATTTCCTAAATGCTTTTGTGTACTTAAATAAAAACCAATCAACAAAATTTTAAAAAATCAAGAACTAGAAAATATATAAAAAATTCAACATTTTTTTTTTCAAATTGTGTTAGTTCTATACTATCCGAAGGAACTTTGTACCTACCTGGTGTCCCATTACACCACATAATTTTATAACATCTGTTCTTGATAAAATATAGAGTGAGAAACGAGATATTTCTTTCTAACCAACCATTTAATGACAACGTTCAGTAGTTATTCTTTTTACATATTTGGACTATAGACCTGCTAACATCCTAAATTCTAAAAATAATATACACACACAATGAATCTATATTAGGTAGGTACATATTTCAAAATATTAATATATGTGACTATAAAACGACTATAAATTATAATTTATTGATTTATTTAAAGAAGAAAGTAGGGACTAGTAAAAGGACTTCAAGTAAGATGTGCGAAAAGGAGATTTTAAAAATAAATTTAAGTCTTATCTAAGAGAACGTAAAGATTTATATGTCAGAATAAGCATCATGATACAAAATACACAAAAAATAGTAAAAGCACGTAAGTATTTTTTACAATCGTAGGTGACATGATCATATTTGAGAAAGACCAGCTATGAAGCGTATGCAGTTTTTGAAGACGTTCAAAAGTTTATTTAGTTTCTCCTTTTTAACCGACTTCAAAAAAGAAGGAGGTTACTCAATTCGAACGTATATATATATTATGTATGTTTGGGGATAACTTCGTCCTTTATGAATCGATTGTGATTTTTTTTTGTTGGAAAGAAGATATCCCAAGTGTAATACCATGATAAGGAAACCAGGATCTGATGATGGAATCCCAGAGAAATCGAGGGAAACCCTCGAAAATCGTAGTGACGACTAGTGAGTTTATTATTTTTTTTTTTCGTCTACTTACGTTCTATTACTTGTCGATGTCAACTACAGTCGGTTTTTTTTTTTCGTTTCCGAGCAAACACAATTATTAGAAATCATTATTTACAGCTGCGATAAAATACTAATTTAGTGACACTCTATTATCAATCATTTCAAATCTATTATCAAATCCAAAATTTGCACAGTGTGATAAAACAAAATATTGTCTACTAATTCAGGAATCGCACCGCCTCCGACACAACACACATGGGAAATTTATTAGTATCTTTGACATGGATAGCATCTGCATTGGACAAGTCATAAAACAGAGATCTTTTTTATTTAAACAATTAGTATAAGTCTTTTTTTATTATACATGTAGTTTTTACGTAGCATCGTAAGCGTATGAGATTTAAATTTCCAAACTAAGGAATGATATAAAACATTTGTTGATGTAAAGAAAAACGTAGAAGATTATCAAAGAATTTTTATAAGTTAAGAAATATTACATTCACTTATGCAAACTGCGCTTCGGAAACTGCTCGTTTCTGATATACCTTACAAATACAAACTTCACTATCATAAAAATCGTACTTTTTAATTGGCTTATTCTAGAAAAGATAATAATAAACTTGTTTAAATTTTATATAGATTCGACTCCTAACCGCGTTCCTTGATATGAATTTTTCTGTAGGTGATATAGATTACGTTCCACGTGAAAAAAAATCCTAGCCCTTTTTTAAATTTTACTTTGTCTTAATATACAGGCTTCTCTGGCAACGTACTTCTGCATAACCGACCAATGCTATTTTTCTTAACCCTAAAAAAGTCGGTAAAGTGAAATATTTATCCAATTCGAGTTATGACCGCGATATTTTTATTGCAAAATTAAAACAAATTGGCGGTATGAAATTCGGCAGGTCAGGCAAAATAGGTTGATAAATATATTAAATAATTGTGTTTGCTCGTAAACGAAAAAAAAACCGACTTCAATTACATCGACAAGTAATACAACGTAGATCGCCGAAAAAATAGTCAAGCAACTACGCGTTATCAAAGATTACTCAAAAAGTAGTTATCATATCTCAATAAAATTTATATGTGACCACATGACAAACATCAGCTTTCGATTAAATTAAAAATTATTAAAATCGGTACACCCAGTAAAAAGTTATTGCGGATTTTCAAGAGTTTCCCTCAATTTCTCTGGGATCCCATCATCAGATCCTGGTTTCCTTATCATGGTACTAAACTAGGGATATCTTCTTTCCAACAAAAAAAGAATTATCAAAATCGGTATATCCAGTAAAAAGTTATGCGGTATAATACAACGTAGGTCGACGAAAAAAGCGTCAAGTAAAAACGCATTATTACATATAACTCGAAAAGTAGTTGTTAGATCTCAAATAAATTTAAATGGGACCAATTGGCACACACCACCTTTCGATTAGAAGAAAATTTGTCGAAATCGCTCCACCCAGTCAAAAGTTCTGATGTAACATACATTAAAAAAAAAAAAAAAATACAGTCGAATTGAGAACCTCCTTCTTTTTTGGAAGTCGGTTAAAAAGAATTTTCAAAGGTTATTCATCCCCGTCCAGCTATTCATAGTTGAAAACTTGTTCATGTGCACCTAAAGTTGCAGATGCTGCTCGCCATTAGTCGCAGTTCATTTGCACGAATGTATCTAACCCACTGATATTAATTTCATTTACACTAACTGTTTATTTTCATATTTATATATTTTCATTTAATTTATCTGTTGATACTATGATATTTTTGATTACTACAGGTAATCAAAGGGTAACATAGGTTTTAATTTCTTTCCTCGTTAATTGTGTCAACTTTTTTTATTGATTGTAATTTGTTGTTTGTTAGTCACCTATTTTGTTTCATTAATTTTATATGTACATGTAGAATGATATACAAAATCAACTAATAATTTAATTAATTTTCTATTGAAAATATGTATACGTAATAATTGTTAACACATATAAAGCTCACACATAAATACTTACATAATTATGTTCACAGCACAACGAACCATTCATTGATTTCAATTACTTTATAATATTACTGTATAGTAAGGGTTTACAACAAAACTACAATAAAGCTAACGGTTAACGATAATGTTTAGGTTTTAAATGAAAGTAAAAATAAAACTACGAATTAAGCAACCAATGTAGGTATTTGGTACCTATGAAACCACATGAAATATTATAGTAACTCCGTTAAATTAGGTTGTAATATAATAATTTGTAACATTTAATTTTAAACGCATCACTTATTAACCTGTCTAAATTTCTAATAAAATTTTAGATTGAATGATACAAATAAGTGAAGGCTGTGGTTGTTCTCATGTCATTAGACGTTAACAAGGCTTTAGAAGTCGGCGAGGCAGCGATCGAAGCTCGGTCAAGCGCAAGAGATAATACCTTCGTTGCCCTTCTCCGCGCCTCCGTTCGTTTCTATCAATTTTGTCCATTGTATAAAATAAAATAAAATGAAAAATATCCTATAAAAGTTAAGATTAATAGCCTTTTTGAAGTTAAATTTCTTTACGCAAGCTTGACTTGGGGAGTAACCTAGTGAATGCGTGACGAAAGCGTCACGAAAAGTGTGATCGTGCGAGGCGAACGAAAGTTGAGAGGGCTATATAAGTTAGTGAAGATAGAAAGAGCGAGAGTTACGTTTCGTATATAACTGTAGCGGCAACCTCAGTCTTCATACGTGTGGTCTAAAGCACACTCGCTTTTAACGTGACAACGTGTAATAAATCTATGAACGCCGGCTGCATGCACGAAAAAGGATGACTCAATGTACAGTTACGCGCATTGTGGCGTTACGCTCATTGTCCCGTTACGCTCATTGTACGCTTGCGCCGTATCTATCTCTCTTCCACTCGATTGGCCTATGCGTTCGAGGAGATATTTTGTTATGACGTTGTCACGTTAAACTATCGTCCGTAGACTAACTTTATTGACAATCAATTTTTTTATTGACTAGGTTAATAATGAATATACAGCCCCTTTGTTTAAGCAAGTTGATTGAGACCTACTTACTTTAAATAACTTTTAAGTTCCTTAACTTGTCGTAGATAACATCTATCATCGCTATGAATATGAGCGGAAACCTATTACTGGAAAAGCGAGTTAAAATTTAGATCATTTTTCTAAAAATGTCTTTAAGAAGTATGAAAGTTAAGAAACTTAACTTTAACAACTACCTTCCACCAATTCGAAGTTGAATAGAGGAACATTTTCCTTTGAGAGTCGCGCATTGAAAGCGTTTGTAATGGTTATAAAGCAAATATTTTTTTAATCTTTTACACTAAGAATAAGAGTTTTTATTAAATTTTAAATCGTCAAACCAAAAAATAACTCATATTCTTAGAATACTTATCTTTCACGTGTATTTTATGTACATGTATGGTAATAATAAAATAAATTTATATGTAGGTTGAATTAAAAATACGTATTATTGTATAAAGTTAGTAATTGAAATTACGGGGCGACGCAAACAATAAAGTCTCATTTACAGGAAAATGTAATGCTACACGGTACACCGGGTGAGCCATTTGTGTTCTATGTAAACAAGTGAATGACTTTAATAATATTTTCAGTGGATTAGCAAGTATTGCTACAAATTGACATAATTTCAATATTTTGAAATTAAAACGTAACTTATCATGGTACGTTACAGTCATGTTATATGGTATTATTTTCTTACGTCTTGTTAGCATTAAAATGTAGGGAAAAAATATTTGTTTGTTTTTACCGCTTAGGTATTTCTGTGTAGGAAAGTAAACTTTAAAGTAGTGTCTCAAAAGTAAACCTTACTCGCACGTGACGACTCTGAAGGACTAGGAAATGAGACTGGTTAGTGGCGGTAACCATTTGAAAAAAGTTAGACTGAAAATTTTACAAGCCATTATCTAGTACCCAGAAGTGACTTCGTTGCATATTAGTCTAAGCTTAAGAGTGTTCTTTCTGCCCATTGTCGCTGCTCTTTTAGGTGTGTAACTATGTAGCTAACAATTGCACAGCTAACAAAAACCACGGCATTCTGATAGTATGCCACGTTAATTTTAGGTTATATAATATGTATAATGTAAAAAACAACGAAATTAACGTCTTTTAAAAGTTTATCGTGCCTTACATATTTTAAAAAACATTTACTTGAACCTTGAACTACCAGAATTTAGTAACAAATGTAAAACGATAGATCATTCACTATCACTATCTACACTACTTCAATAATAGCTTAATCAATCTAAAATGTCCTTATTAAAACCTAAAATATCAATTATTAGCTACGAGTCAGGGTGGGGCAAAACGCACCACCTTGCCCCACTGCGTACCCATACTTGATTGATTACATTTTTGTATCCATTAAAATTGCATTAACGTAGTGGCACCAATCGTCGACACTTTAAGGAGATAGTGGACTTCTTTATAAAATTAAAGGTCATTTAGTCATCTTTAAACCAAAAGTAACGATTGAGTATGGTAAGGTACATTCTTGATATAAGAATAGGATGTAATGTTTTTATTGACTATATCCGGATTAGAAAAAAATCCTAAAAATGGAAAAAGTGTATAAATCTCCAATCATCGACACCGAATCTCCAGTAATCGACACCCCAGTAATCGACAGTTACCAATTACCGACTCCCAGTTATCGACTATTACCTATAATGTGTATCTGCCAAATCGCGGCCTCCTTAGTGGGTCGTTAAAATAAAATTAATAGTTTAATAAGTATTCATTTATTGTCCATAGTATAATGTCCATATTTTTAACCGACTTCAAAAAAAGGAGGTGGTTACTCAATTCGACCGTATATATATATATAGGAGGTTACTCAATTACCTCCTAACCTAACCTAACCTATATATATATATATTTTTTTTTCTTTTTTTGATTTTTTTTTTTTTTCGTATGTTCGGGGATAACTCCGTCGTTTATGAACCGATTTTGATAATTCTTTTTTTTTTTGTTGGAAAGGAGATATCCCTAGTTTGGTGCCATGATAAGGAAAGCAGGATCTGATGATGGGATCCCAGAGAAATCGGGGGAAACTCTCGAAAATCCGCATAATTTTTACTGGGTGTACCGATTTTAATGATTTTTAATTTAATCGAAAGCCGATGTTTATCATGTGGTCACATTTAAATTTCATCGAGATCTGATTACAACTTTTTGAGTAATCTTTGATAATGCGTATTTACTTGACTAATTTTTCGTCTACCTACGTTGTATTACTTGTCGATATAATTGAAGTCGGCTTTTCTTCGTTTGCCTGCAAACACAATTATTCTTTCTGAAGTGTATTAATCATAAAAATACACAGATTACACACTTACAGACTTATGTAAATTATAATAAAAAGGGTCAATATAATTAACAAACAATTATCAAAAAGTTTCATCATCATCATTTCAGCCTATTGCAGTCTACTGCTGGGCATATGCCTCCACAAGTTCGCGCCAAAAATGGTATGCGACTGCAATCTTTTCGCAATTTTTTTTACAGCTTCTAAGGTTTTTTCTAACTGGTTGGGAGTATAATTTTTTCTCGGAACCATCTGTAAGAACCAATCATCGACACATTATTTCCCAATAATCGACACTTGTCGATTACTGGTCTCTCGACTTTGTTTTGTTTACTTCAAATATCTATCAAATACGCAAAGTAAGAAGAACTATATTCGCTTGTCAAATGAAAAATGTTTTCAAAAAATTATTATTGACCCGTGTCGATTATTGGTAAAAGTCAGTTTATGAAAACCAGTGATCGACACCAACATTATACTAATATCAAAATAACCTTAAACTTTCGTTAGAACAAAAATCGATTGTATAGTTCTTATAATCCCGTGAAAAACATAAAATCCAAATATGTTAGACTACATTAGTATAATTAATAAAAAAAATGTACTCACTTCCTTAAGGATTTCACTAAGAAATGTTGTAATTTTCACCGGTACTCCAAGCGCAATCAGTTGTCACACCGTCATTTTCAAAAAAAAAAAGACGGATATCGCTCAAAAGTCACTGGGAGTCAATCAAAAGTGTGCTATCTATGGTACAGTTTTGCTATATTAAGAAATCGTTTTCCTACTCTTATTTTATTAAATCAAAATATAAAGTGTCGGTTATTGGGTCTTGTCGGTCATTGGTGCCACTACGGTACGATGATATTTAACGTTCGGTTACTTTCATGACTGTAATTGTTTCTGTCGTTTCTGTAAGGTTAAAGTTCAGTTTTGATGGTAAAGTAAAGAGAGTAGATAAAGTAAACAAAACGTCGAAACATTTACTAATATCATAGCACTGGTCTAACTATAGAAATTGCTTGCCCAGATTAGATCTTAAGCCCTTAAACCTTACGCTAAAAGCTTTGTTGCGCTAATAATTTTCAATCAACCAGATAACCGTTACGTACAAAGCAAGTGCGGTGAGACGTCTTATGTAATAGGTTTAGGCGAACTAATGGAAGAGAACCGCAGCTTTGGCGTTGCGGCTGACAGGCCTCCACCTCGAATGCCACATCCTGCAAAATAGTGACATCCTCTCAGTGAATGAGTTGAGGGAATAAATTACTGTAAGGCAAATTGTTAATTTACGCTTTTAATAATATAATAATTTAATAATAATAATAATAATAAAGACGTTTATTCACCAAGCATAAAAAAAAAAACAAAAGATTTCTTAGTCTAATTTACAGAGATTTTATAAAAAAATGCTGGTGAAAAGGTCGTAGACTCAGCTTATTGCTGCTTTTCAGTCCGCACCTTTACAAATGCTGCCAGCACAGGACGTTAGATTTACATTTAAAAACTAGTAACGAAAAAAGTAATGAAAATAGTATTTAATAAAAAAAAAAAAAAAAAAAAATTAAAAACCAGGATTAATAAATGAAGTACATTGCCGAAGATACAAGTAGGTAAAATGGCGAGCCACGTGAGACATACTATACGCTTATAATACAGTCATAGTTACTACAAATCCAGCTCAGTGAGCGTTTCGTATCAACTGTCTGATGAAATGCTATAGTCGCCTATATCAATGTATTGATAGCTTCACTTTTTGCCAATTTGATTCTGACTTTTGCTGCTCAAGGAGCCATCTCTTGGTAAGGTCACGAAATTTACACAAAAACAAAAATCTTTCAAATACAAAACCTTTCTATAAGCAATCCTTTATATAAGCAAACTTTTGAAATACATTTTATTCATGCATTCGATAACATATTATTAACCGTTACTGCAATTTTCATTGAAGACTAAATTGACTCGAGCATAAATTCAGCGATGTAGGTAGTTAAAAATTGACCTGAATCGATACATTTACATACAGATGTTATTTTTCGTTATACGTAAATATAAATAACTACCATTTTACTTCATTTTAACCAAAATAAAAAAAAATATCCCGATTCTTTGAAACCCTGACTGAATGACTGAATATAAAATACTTATATCTTATCCCAGATACAGAAATATGCTGATGAAATAAATAATTATATCATTCTAATCCCAATGTAATCGGGCTGTATCACAAAAGAGCCATGGAAATAACACGATATCCGCATAACATCATGTCGCTCGCAGCCACAGTGGTTTCGTGTGACAGTCAGTTACATGCGCGAGTTTATTACGTTACGAATAATTAGATCCGCAGCCGAGAGAAATCGGTATTATCCAATTACGTCATCCATGTGATCGAAATAGACTTAAAATGAGCATATAAACATGTTATAACTTATATTTAGTAACTTTTTTCAAATTAACATAACAGGAAAAGAAGTTTGAACTTATAGAGTTAACGATTCAATATTTCTGTAATCATGAAAATATTAAAGAATATCTAAAGATACTTTTACTTTTTCATTTAAATATAATTTTATGAAAAAATAACGTAAGCCATGTTATATTTCATTTTCTTTTTAGATAGTTTATTTTGTTATATATTTCCTACTTAGACTAGTGCTTTTTATTAAATTAAAATGTCAATAAAATGATGCCTGCAAAAAAAATTATAAATTCTGAAAAATCTTATTAGATAGGCCAATTGTGTAAGATTCCTGTATCTTATATTTATCTATCCACCTGACAAGATATCATTTTTATCCCAGAAACAAAGAAAAACCTTATCTTATTTTGTTCACCCTTACCATTTTATCCTGCCCCAAGCAAAAGATGACTCAGAAAACGGTAATGGTAAGTGCTCAAGAGTTTGCTAGAAAGCAACAATAAATGCTATATTAAAAATAATAAATGCCTCGCAGTCAGCGCAGTCAACACTTAGATATCTACCACGTTTTATTTGCATGTCTTTTCCGTTCCTAAGTCACCTATTTCTTTTTATTTTTATTTTTGATTAACCTGTATTCATTTAATAAATAAAATATATAAAATGTTATTGAGCAATCAAAATATTAATCAAACTAACGTGTATAAAATAAGTAAGTACGTAAAATTACTAACGCAACATAATATATTCTCACGTTTTTTTTTCTCATTTGAGTATTAAATTACTCAAGTTTTTTTTATAAACACAATGAAGCAAACTATAACATAAAAGTTCTTTGTCTATAAACTTTACGGAACTAAGTGCCTTTACAAGAACTAAGACGGCTCAGCATGATTGACAGAAAAAAGGATGTCTTTTCATTCAAAATCAGATATGAAGTATCAATATAGGTAAAGTACCTACTTACTTAGGAGTTTCATCAGAAAAATTATTCCAATAATGTTTTTAGTAAAAAATCACATTCATTCTTAGTGGATAACATAATAAATAGAAGTAATTTATTCGTACTAAGTATCAGTCGCTGAGCGTAAGTAATAGACTCCATTGGAAGTTAATTTCCTCCTACGAAGAGTAACGCCCTGCTCCCCGTTACCAAGGACCTCTGATTAAATCGTTGATATGAGATTCTTGTGATTTAAAAATGTAACTTATTGTTGCTGATTACTTTAGTCGAGAAAAGTAATGAAATGGTGTAAGTCTTTGAAAACGTAAATAAATATTTATTGACAAAGTGATCAAGGAAATACGTTATAAATGAACATAATGTCATTATACTTCTCTATACAGAAGAATCGAAGACACAAGTAACGATTGCTTTCAGGTGTCTGTAACAACCGGGACCGAGAGCGTTACTTGTGCGCCGAGGCACTGTGTGGAGACCCACAATAATATACACCCAGAACAGGAAAAATATTTGTACAAATACAAATATCTGTCCCGAGCGGGAATCGAACCCGCATCCGCCGGTGTTTACATAGTCTGACCATTAATACTGTTACAAATAAAAATAAACAACATATTGCGTTTGAATTTGGAATTTGTCATTTATATGATAGTTCATTGTATTTTCTCATTTTCGCCCCAATACATTGTAAAATATTTTGTGATATTAAAATGGAGTAGGGTGATAAATAGAACCGAATCGCTGTGATCGCATTACACAAAGTAGGTATGGAGTCAAATACAATTTTTAAAATTCTCCATAGGTATTAGTCAAATGTTTGTGTATCGGGCTATTGATAGGTACTTACAATGAAACTTCCTCTGTTTGTGGCAGTAGAAGTTTTGGCCGTCCACGTTGTGTTCGTACGAAAAAGACGATCAAACCAGTAAGGAAAGGAATTCTAAGAAATTCTGTACGACAGCAAAAGATTTAATCTCGAGAAATGAAGATCGCACCTAGAGCCATGTCGCATATTATAAAAGATGACTTAGGACTTGCAGCCTATAAGAGACGCACTGGTCATTTCTTTTCTGGTAATTTAGAAAAGAATAGGGTGGTAAAATTAAAACAACCACTTAAGCGGTACGCAAAGGGAGGTCACAGAAAAATTTTGTTTAAAAATGAGATTTTTTTTTTACAATTGAGCAATATTTTAACAAACAATGACTGTATTTATGCTAAGCCGACTATAAGTATAGTCTATGAGATCTGATAGATTCTTATAACTCGGTATGAGAATTTGGTCTGTGTTTGTCCATGTTTTATGAGATTTTTTCCATAGGGTTGGCATTGACGATCAGTTTTTCGCGTCAGTTGAACTATTTCCCCACTCACTGACGTCACTCCGGCTCTTTAGTTTTCAAACGAACGGGGTGTTTAAAGGACGTGTAGGTACTACCTATTTTCGTTGAGAAAAAATAATGGATTCTGATTCCGAAGAAGAAACATTAATTCTTACAGCAGCTACTGTTTGTTGCCATATAGGGGAAAGGTGTACGAGATGATTCACTAAAGGAAGAATGCTTGTAGTCAAAATGATATTCTACTTATTGCAGATATAAATACGTTTTATCCATAGTAAATTGATCTATCTAATTGTTGCAATACTCAAAATACACATATTTTTGATGTTTTATTATTATAAACACCATTTTTTAAAACGTTATGAAAGGATCATCTTGTACACCCCGGTGTCCAAGATGATCTCTGCGGTAGGGGCAAGATGATTCCAGGATCATGTGGCCCCCCCTCTCAATTTGAGATTATCATAGGTTATGGTATCATAGGTTATAGTAATTATCTAAATAAAGTCATAATCATGCTTTACTATCTTTAATCAACTCAGCCAGTCTGCATTATAATTAAAGAAGGAAACAATCATCACATTGTATGAGATCTGTTGTTAAGTAAAGGTTTAACAAAATTATACAATCTTCTAAATATGTAATAAAATAAATAAATAAAGTAGGTAAATAACTTATCTTCTAAAACAGCTAATCTAGTAAAGCTAATCTCACTACTCAAAATCAAATATAATAAAAAAAAAAAAAAAAAAAAAAAATTCTTCGTTATTTTTAAAAAAACGTAAATGATACTCAAAAAAAATATATTCTAGTTCTAAGCGCCCATTCCTGGCGTTATTTACACTAATCACATATGAATTCATCAAAATCATCGCTTAGTTAGTTAGTTAGTTACTTAGTTAAAATTGATGTGTCCATTCGTTTTCTTAAGATGGCTTCTTTTACCTACAACTTTAGGCAAAGGATGAATCTGAGCCAGTGTAACATTAAAAGGTTCACATTGGCTATCTTCCAAAATGGATGGCTATACAATTGAGGTGCGTGCGTAGCTCGTAGATGGCAATGGCGATAAAGGACTCCGAAATGACAAATTACCATCATTTATGTCAGTTGGTGACGGGGTTTTATTCTCCAAATTTGCGAAGACGTATGAAGTGAAGGTTTCTGGTGCTCGAGAAGGATCCATTATTTGTAGTGTTGTGTGTTTGAAACCTTTGGAAGCGTTTCTAATACACTTGAGTCTTCATTAAATTCCATTTCAGTTGTTGCTGCAGCGATAAAGTCAGTTCGGTGAACACATCCGGATTGAAAGGGAATATCCCAGTTTTGGCAAAACCTTTGATAGCATTTAATGGTACTATTGCTTTTAAATAAGCCTCTCCAAAAATCTTTGCAATCTGATATACAGTTACTGGCCTGCCAGGATTGTTGTTCATCCATTTTTCGAGTGACTGATTGTGGTAAATACTGAAGGGATACATGAAAATGACGTCTTGGCTGCAGTTTATGTGTGCATTGTGGAGGCAAGTACAGAATTGTGACTTGGTGCTCCGCAGAAAGTTTTGTGTAGCTTAAAAAATGGACAAACCATTTGGTAAAAACTTCCAAATTCATCCATCCAGATGAATTACATGCCCATGCGGAGCCTGGTGGTGCGCACTCTATTAGTTCCATCTTTATACGAACCCTTCGAAAGATAAACCTAGGTGGTGCAAAAGCTCCAGAAGCAGACATACAAATTACAGCTGTTGCAGTCTCCTCTCTTTCAGCTGATGTAACTTGTGCTACCTGTTTACGTCCAGTTCCTGCAAACGCCTTTGTATTTTTGGTAGGCACCGTAGATGTGTTAATCTTTCCAACGTTATACATACGGTGACACGGATGGTTTTTTGTCTCTTGAATACATCGTAATGTGGAATAAAACTTATCTACCACTGGTTTATCAAAGGTCGGTGCTCGAGCAGTAGAATTGGATTCAGGTGCACGAAGGGCTATATCTGGATGCCGCTGACGGAATCCTTTCAGCCAATTATATCCTGCTTTTTCTCTGTTGAAAAGGTTGGTGATATTATTTTTTACTATAAGTTGATACGCCAAAGATAAAACATCTTGTCGTGTTAATCCGTACATCTTCGTCTCCATATCTTTAATATGCTACACGAGCTCTTTTTCCTGTTCTGCCGTAAAAACTGTTTTTTTTTCCTCCTAAATATTTTATTCCACCGACAGCCACTTTATTTTTTATCTTTAGCCCGCCTTTTAAGCGACATAACAAGAACTCCGAATTGTTTATTTGCTGTTCTAAATGCCATGCCATTTTTTACAGCATCCAGTGCTTTGATCATGGAGTCTTTCGACCACGACCCGCGATTAGTTTTTCTTTTATAATTACGAGGCATAATCTAAAACAAGATTAAATTATATTTTATTATTTAAAATCTTCTACTATCTCGGTAATAATGCAGGCAGTTCCTATAAATTAAGACATATTTATTAGAAAAAAAATACATAATAACGCAAATGGGTAAAAAAATGTTCCTGTAATAGTAAATATGATTATGTTAAAGGGTTGTACAAGATGATCCACACGGATTGTCTTGTACACCGGTAACATAATCATCTTGCCCCAACATAACCTTTTTTTATTCAATGATCGATAACATAACCTATGTGGTTTCAACTGTTTCCATGATGTTAAAAATTAAAATAATGTAATATACAAAACTAACTTATACATCAGCTACGGCAATAAAGTCCGTTTGAACACATTAAACTTAATCTTAAAGTCAACCTTACCTTAGATCAAAGCCACCTAATATTTGTTTTCATTCTCAAAAAATTATACTGTCACTGAAGACGCCATTACGATTGACTGAGGCGGGGGAATATCGGGGTCTACATTTTACCAATAAACACAACTAGGTGGCACGAGTAGATACGTTGCAGTATAAAAGGATCATCTTCCCCCAACGGATCATCTCGTACACTTTTCCCTGGTCTACAATGGTCTATATGAACAGTTTTTATATTAGTGTAGAGAGACACTTCATCTGTAGTAAGCATCCGTAGCGTGCATTTCATATAGGCAGAAAGGCACTGCCTACCTTGTCATGTTACTAAAAATTATATATAAAACATGAACATTACATATTTTTAAAAAAGACATAAACCGTAATTCAATTAAATTTTTATTATACCTAGAAGTACTATTTCTAAGACCTAGACTTAAAAGTACCGTCAGGAACTTTATGTTATTACAATGTTAGGAACTTTGATAGAAACTACAAAAATAATGAGATCCAATATTGACTTAGTAATAATTAAAAAGATACGTTTTGAATTAAAAATTAACCTCGTGATATTCAGCAAAACAATTTTTCTTTTCATTTACACATAAAAACACGTAGCCACATTTACTATGAGGTTTCGACTGAATCTTTTTCAAACTACAAACCTCACACCTTCCCCTATTTTCTACAAACGTAGGCCAATGGATGCCTCTATTACCCAAGCGAACGTCTTTTATAGTGGAGTAGTCAGATTTGCGTCTTTTGGAAGGGCCACCTTTCGAAGTATTATCAGTAGAAGTCTTTCTTTTCTAACATCTTTCATTGTCATCAAGCCTTGAGTAACAGAGCGTCGAAAATCTTTTACGGTAGTCTGTTCCATTTTAAGTCCATGAATGACGTATGAATTGACAAATGCGATATCCAGAAGACCCCAAAACAACCTGTGCCACCATTTCGGAGATTTGCGATCTATACAGTAAAGGGCTCTCAAACGATCAGCTGTATCTACGCCACCCATATAGCTATTGTAATCTTTGACAGCTACAGGGCATGTAATGGCAGACTTAGATCCATTTTTTTCTTTACGTGACACAGTAGCTATTTCATTCCCATGAAAATTAGATACTAAATGAACCACTTTGTTATCCTTCCATTTCCAATTTTCAATGTCTAAATTTGAAAATCGATGATCACTGTCGCCCCTTTTCATTTGAGAATCATCAAGCATATTTCCGGCCAGTCCTTTTCTATTACTTCGGATAGTTCCACATGCGTAGGTGTTTTCAGTTTCTCAAGCAAAGCAACAGACGAGAAAAAATTATCAAAGTAAACTATCTTCCCTTTACCCCAATCTTGTTCCGTCAACTCCAAAACTACTTTCTCTCCCAAGCCATAGCCGGTAAATTTTGAGTTCAGTTCTTCGTCTTTTCCTGAGTAAATTTGAAACTTCTTTGTATAGCCTCTCTGGTCAGCAAGACACCACAGCTTGTATCCCCTTTTTATTGGCTTCATAGGTAGATATTATTTCAAGACAGACCTACCTTTAAATTTAATCATAGACTCATCTATACTCAGTTCGCGAGTACAATGATAAACCTCTTGAAATTTTTTATTGAGTGCATCAATCGTCGGTCTAATTTTATATAACTTATCTTTGCAATCTTTAGGCATTTGGAAATTATCATTGCAATGCAGATGAGATAAAATAATAGCAAATCTGTCTCTTGGCATTGTTTTGCAAATAAGTGCATTGTTGAGATCAGATGCCGAAGAGTAATGGTCTCTCCACGCCGGACGAGTATTGTAACCCATAAAAAAATTCATACCTATAAATGTTAGAAAGGGTTAACATACGATACCAGAGTCAAATTTGACAACTATGAACGAATGATCAATTAAGTAATTTAACCATGCTTTTAGCAACTCATTTGATACTTAACAAAAGATTTGACAGATGATTTGTTATATTTTGCGTTGATCAGCCTTTCGGAAACCGGGCATAAATGAAACAAAATAACAGCTTAACTTATATTTTATTCTTGGCTAGCATCAACATTTTCAGTTTGTAAGCCCTTGATTGACGCTACAGGCACGTATGTTACAAGTGTGAACAACTTGTGTGCAGAATCCTCATCATCATTACGTCTGCGTGAAAGCCTTACACGGACTCGGAAAGGAACATTTCTGTAATAAACAAAAAAAAATTAACAGATACAAAATCATGGTGTAATTAAATCCCTAAAAGAAATTAAAGTACATTTGGGAATCCAAAATGATCAATAACAAATAAAAAAATCCCTCAACACTAAATTGCCCAAGATAGTCATTTTGACTGCTTATTAGTTTCAATAAAAACAAAAATTGTGTATGTGATGATACAATTTCTTAATATTTTGTGACTTTTGTAAAACTGACCTCAATTGACATTGACAAGTATCAGTATTATGTATATCCACCAAAATATTCATTGTTTTGAAATAAATAGTAATAATCACATTGTAAACACGAGAAGGAATAACAAAATTGTAACTCCAAGTTGACTGCGCAAAGTAAACGTTTCCTTTCTGGGTCATGGTATTCACATGTATAATAAAATACCACAAACGATTTTGGAATTGTCTTAACATAAATTTAAAGTTTTTATTAAAAAAAAATAATAGATAAAGCTTATTACTCGGTGGATATATAGTTGATAAAGATGTGTGGACTTAGTGACTCTGTATTTCATGCATGTTTCTAATTTTGTACTAAAACACAGTTTATATATATATTGTTATCTAAAGAGTAACTGCGGAGTTTCTTACCGATTCTTCTCTGTAGAATCTACATTCCGAATCGGTGGTAGCTTCACTTTTACAAAAATAATAATTTATTTTTAAAGTTTTGATTTGTTAAATGACGATTCGAAAGTGCTCTTGGAGCCTATTTGAATAAAGCTATTTTTGATTTTGATTTTGAATGCAATATAGGTAGTCGAAAAATAATCAATAGAATATGCATTATTAAAGATAACTAACAAGATCTCATTCAAATTTAAAGGGGACAGGAAGGATCTTAAAAAAAGTCCACTTAAATTTACTAGTAACTGATTTACAACTTGTAAAAAATATTAAAAAATATATTAAAAATAAACTTTAAATTAATTTTTCTACACTACTTATTCTTTCACAATGAAGTAATTTTGATTGCTTTTGGGCAATATAGATTATTAAGTTTCCAGTTTTTCTAGTGATAATAAACTGTTTTACATATAAATCAAAGATATATTTTTAATGCCTTTTTGAATTACTTCGAAATTACATACATGATATGCTTATTGATAACACTTTAAATAAAGCTGTTATAGATCGACTTTTATAGTTTATGAATATTTGTCTTTGTGGGTCAGGTAATATTGAGTATTAGAAGAATAATTATTAGCTTTCGTTGTTCCGTTGACTGCAAAGGTGTGTAGGTATAATTACAATTGCTCCTGGTAAATATCCCTAACAATTTTATCTAATTCAGACTACAGTAGCAAGCAAACTGATAAGGGCCAGGGGGACAAGGGAGTTAAGTCATCTTTATTAAAAAATGCGTTTTTTTTAAATTGATTACTATTGATTGATTATTATTGAACTAGCGTGTTGCATTGTAGGAAAAGGTTGTATTCACCTAGGTAGGGTTTTTAAAGAGATTTTTAAATTTTTGTTGTATGGTTTTTACTTTAAAATTTAACTTTAAAATGGATTTCCTGAAAAATTTACTTAATATTGTTACAATATAGTTTTTTGTAAAATTTAATATTATTTATTACATATTTTTCCTTAAGAATGGTACTTATAAAATTTCATAAAAGCTAAATGTAAAGCAATAAAGTATGTATGTTGATCTTTTTATCATTGACAAAACAACTACTAGCCAATATTTCAGCCGTAAGCCATAAGCGGCATCACAGTTAAGTTTTTTATTAATTATTCTTTGTTACCATCGAAATCTACCACATTTATGAGATATTCCTATTCGCATATATTTAAAAGTTGTAGTTTATTAACTAAGAAGAAGCATGTCCTGCTGGCCTATTATAGCTCCCGCTGTTAGTCTGTTTGTATCGTCATCTGTCAAATAGCATTATCAACAATTAGTGAAAAAAGCCCTATAAGAGGTTTAATCGCGTTAAATGATAGGTTTAGTTTTATCATTGAAAAATGGTTATAACGTTTAACTTAAAGCTTTACTACTAACTTTATTACTTTGCGTAATGTTTGCGTCAAAGCTAACCTAAATCCTAAATAATTTTTGTAGCCCCCATTTGTTTTTATTCTTGTATCAATACAAAAATAAAAACAAATGGGGTTCGACTAAATATTAAATCATATGATACAAATCATAAGTAAGTAAATAAAACTTATGTGATTACCTGACACCCTTTGACCAAAGGAATTTGTTTAGCCTGGTATCAACACGGACATCAGGGGTACCCATTTGTTTTTCGGCAAACTTTCGGATCTCTTTGATCGCGCGTGGAGCACGTTTTTTAAAACCAACTCCATGAAGCCGTTTATGTAGATTTACCGTGTATTCACGAGTCACAACTTCATTGATAGCAGATTTACCTTTTCTCTCGCCTTTTGGTTTAGCCATTGCGATCTGTAATTATAACAATAAACTAAAATAAATTTGCCATCACGTTGGAACTTAGACCAACTTTACATAATATCATTAAAAATCTTAGGATTCCATTACATGTTACTGATTTTTCAAGATTTAATTGTAAAAACACACCTCAGCTAACAAACGCCGAATCAAAAAAGACCTGTCATTTGTCAGTACTAAAATTAACTGTCATCTGTCAAGTGAACAAATACGGTACTTTTAATCTGTACCATTAACCATACAGTGGACCTACCCCACCCCAGCCTGCAAAGTAATGATACTTGTAACAAAAAAAAATACTAATCGATAGATTTTCAATAGCTCAATTCTACGTTGTCCTTTTCAATTGCTCACCTTAAATTATTTAATTAAAAATAAAAATAAAGTCGTTGAAAAATATTCATTTATCAATAATTTCAGACTCCTATCTTTTGATGTATATAATAATTTAAATTGGTCAAAGTGTTAAAGAACTGCTCAAGTTGCATTTTTAATTGCTCAAGTATAGTTTAGTCAGATCCACTTTCCTTAATTTTTAAATAAATATAAATAGATTGAATAAATAAAATAATGATATTTGTAAAAAAAATACTAATCGATAGATTTTCAATAGCTCAATTCAACTATGTTGTCTTTTTAAATTGCTCACCTTAAATTATTTAATTAAAAATCAATAAAGTCGTTGAAAAAAAAATTCATTTATAAATATTTTAAAACTCCTACCTATATATTTTGAGTTATACAATATTTTAAATTGCTCAAAGTGTTAAAGACGTTCTTATTCGTATGTATGCGTATGCGTAGCGCTCACCTGTCTCATGATATAATCGTTTAATTTCTTCGAACTATATATATTTATTTAGAAATTAAGGAAAGTGGAGCTGTTCCAAACTGTACTTGAGCAATTATAAATGCAACTTAAGCATTTTTTTAACACATTGAGCAATTTATAATATTGCATACATCAAAAGATATATGAGTTTGAAAATATTGATAAATGATTTTTTTTCAACGACTTTTTTTATTTTTAATTAAATAATTTAAGGTGAGCAATTTAAAAGGACAACGTAGTTGAATTGAGCTATTGAAAATCTATCAATTAGTATTTTTTTTATTACAAGTATCATTATTTTGCAGGCTGGGGTTGGATTACACAGTGGTAGGTATACAGTGGGCCGTGGGGTGAACTTTACGAAAGTTTTCTCACGTCAGAGGAGACTGTTAATATCTTTGTCTAACCATTGTTGGGGATAAAAGATATAAAAAAATAATAGACGTCATAAATGACATTTAAAATAACCTCTATCTATGCAGTTTGCTATGCAGTGTACATCATCGTTTTGTTGTTTTGTAAATTGTATGATTGTCTTAAATAATAATTATATTTATCCCATATAATACATTACGAATATGGCTGAAATTTATAAGTTAATACTTTCTTTTATTAAGTAACAAACAATTTGTTTAACAAAAATTTCATGATTAATATTCAAACTTGCAGGCTTATTCATCCAGTGAAATATTTTAATGATTATATCAATCGAAATGTTCGACCAGATGGTAGAAAATTCGAAGATCAACGCAACATCAAACTCAATGTTAACGCTATTAAATCTGCCGATGCCTCAGCTGTTGTGAAATGTGGGAATACTACTGTCGTTTGCGGTATAAAATTGGTAAAAAAAAAATGGATTTACAATATATTTTAACTTTTTAATATGGAACAATTATTTAACTTAATTGTTTTTAGGAATTAGCAAAACCTAAAGCAGAGGAACCAGACCTTGGATTTTTAGTAACAAATGTAGAACTTTTACCACTATGTTCCTCTAAGTTCCGCCCAGGACCACCTTCAGACCATGCTCAAGTTGTTAGCAATATAGTTGCTGATATATTTACAAATTCAAAATCAGTTGATTTAAAAGATTTGTGTATCATGCCTGATAAGTTAGCCTGGGTAGTTTATTGTGATATGGTCTGCTTAGACAATGATGGAAGTGTAGTAGATGCTTGTATAATGACCTTAATAACAAGTTTGAAATCATGTAAGTAACTTGGATTATCTACATAAATAAAAATAATTCGATAAATGTGTTGCAAAACTCAAGAATGGTTGAACTGATAATGATATATATCAGAATCAGTCCAGCCGTTCTTGAGGTTTTTTTAAGTGTACCAATACTTTGATAAAGGTAAAATCGAAAAATTTCATAATTATTGATATATCTGTTAAGTCAACTAGTATATTATAAAACTATAATAATATATCACATTTCAGTGACATTGCCAAAAGTAATTTATGATGTTGAAACTGAAGAAATTTCAGTAGATACTAATAATAGAACTCCTTTAAACATCAATGGACTGCCCGTCGCTACAAGTTTTGCTGTTTATCAACAGTCACCAAGGTTTTACTTTCTTATAATATTTAATTTGATTTTTTCAGAATAATAATGCTTACTAATAATAAAATCTATTTTAAGGAGTATAGTTTTAAGTGATCCATCAGCGTATGAAGAAGAAATGTGTGGTGGTACAGGAGCAAATTTAATAGTTTGTTCAAATAAAGGACAGTTCTGTGGGATCCAAAAATTTGGCGGCAGTAATTTATCAACCGAAGCTGAGAAGAAAACTTTATTAATAGCAAAAGAAAGAAGTAAACTTGTTGAAAAAGTTATTTTAACATGCTTAAAAAATGAAAAATAAATAATATTCATATATATAAATTTTTTTGTGGTTTCAATATTTCATCCAACCCTTTCACCCCAACGAAGAGAGTCCTCTCCGCCGGGTTTTGAATTACCCGTTCCTGCCGCCTCCGGTCGATAGCAGAATCTTGCCACGCGGCCCCCAGGATCAACACCTGCACGGCGAGACAGGAGAGTACCTGAGCCGGACTGCATTAGAGCTTGTGTGAATTAAGTGCTTAACCCTGTCCATATACATTTTTTTTTATCTACCTCACCGGGTTGAGATAATATAATAAATCTTTTTAATGCATGGTACTCTGATTTCATTTACGTCCTTAATAGACCAGGGGAACCGTGACACTCTAATTTCATAATTTAAAACTTTTGTACGCGATAGTATTTTGAATCGACGTCGATCTGTCCAACCAATAGCACACCGGCAAGCTTGCGGCGCGTGATACACACAACCCGCCCCCTACCTCATACCACCAAATAGACCGATAAATCTCCTTTGCGCAGTTTGTAGGCCAGAGTTCTTTTTACATGACGCGAATTATAACGAAAACATTTTAGATTTACCGGTAAATAGAAATGAAACGATGCCCTTATGGGCACGTCGCCACCACGGCGTTATTATTCATTCGACGTTGCCACTCCGTGCAAAAATTGTTTAACTCGACGCGAAGGAATCCCGATTCCCGGCACAGTTACATGGCGGCTCACCATAAATAACGCTATTTCTGCCAAGAAAAATTTACGTTACTAAATTTTTAACGGTATTCAAGAATCCCAAGCTCTAAAGGGCGATTTTATTATTTTTACACTAGCAATATATGCACTTGTTTTAAATTTCAAGTGAACTATCAACTACCAGAATGGATAATTGGACAAACTCTTCGTTGGCAACATTTAATAAAAATGTCACCACGTCTCAAAATATCAAAATATGTTATTGAGGTAAAATCTAATTTATTTAAATTTAGTAAAAGTATATATGGTCTTGCTACAACTGAATTCCCTAATAATGAATATGCACAATATTTGTAAAATTACTTTCAATATTAATCCAATTTTGTTAAAGTTTATACGTCATCAACACTGCAATTTATTTCTACTTGCCTCAAAATTAAATAAATTGAATAACATGGGTGGTTTATACTTTCAGCGATTGTCTAATATCAACACAAATGAGACTACGGGATGTCTTTACGGTCTCATGTACGATGGCACACTACTCGTCGTGGGGATAAGCTTAGAATTTTTCGAAAATGAAAAGAAAACTTACAGACAACTTCTTCTTTCATTGCCGGCAGAAATAGAGTTATGTGGAGTCGTCAAATTTACTAAAACTCTTTGCATAGAGTCAAAAGCTAAGGAAATATTACAGGTTATATCAATAAGTTATTAATATTTCCTTATAAAGTAATTATCGAGTCAAGTTTTTAAGATAAAATTTGTATTAATTATATTTCTGCTATAACATTAAAAATTGCACAGTAATACTGAAAAACTCACTTTTTAACTTGAGATTTTATGTAAAATATTTTTAACTAATTTTAGAATGTAGACATAACAGATAATCCTCTTTTTATCATAATAAATGAAGATAAGGAAATTAAAGCACACTTTTTAGTGCATGACAAATTTGAAGAGACAAAGTATGAAATCCTTCAAACCGAAGATTTGTGGAAACAGTTTATTCATGTTCGTCTAAACACAGTTTTACCATTAACTTGTGAGGCGACAATACCTGGGGTGAAAAATGTCTTGCAAAATAAGAGAAAGAAGGTAATCTTTACTAGTCTGTACTATATATAGTATACTTTCTGTCAATAAAAATACCTAGGTACTTATATATTTAAAACTCATCATATATAAAACTAAATTACAATGTAAATATAGATGTAGTTACATTGTATTCTACATTTGCATTTTTGGATGTGATTGCATAATTGGACATGACAGGTAGTTATGTCTATATAATACAGTTGTGTTTGTGCATGATAAAACCCAACTAAGGTGTTATTCCTCATACAAAAACTATACAGTTTATACTAAAATCTAAAGGATGTACTAAGTCAAATTCATACCACTTTTACTAATTTTGGTTTATTTTTGTTGTTCTTTAGGTTTTTTTCTTCTAATTCCTCCTAAACTGCTTCAGTATTATGGCAAACAAAAAAATCTGTATAAGTTTTTATAATTTGTTATGCAATTTTAGATAGCATCTGGAGAAGTATCGTTTCAAATTGATGGTACTGCAATTTATTTATTTGGAATTGCGTCAGATGTTGGTGTGACTGGAACAAGTACAGAGACTAATGTGGGTGATCTCATCGACTCTCTGAGTTCAGACCAATCTTTTAAGAAAAAAAAATACTCTTTAAATAAAATTGTAAGTGTCATAAAAATGTTTCTGAATAATTTTGTCATTAAGTACCAGATTATGATAAATTATTATTTTTCCTTTAAGGAAATAGTACCTGTTAGTCTAGTAATGAAGGCTACAAAAGATATACTGTCTGATAAACTGGTAAAGACAGCAGTTAAGATGATGACCACACAAAGAAAACGTAAGTTGCATATTATCGACTATAAGCCACCATTATCTAAAAGTTGTATTGTAATAATGCTGTTTTATTAAGCTCAAAACCTTTTTCATATTTTTCATTTATGAAAAAGGTCTCTGTTATTTTTCCATTTCCATTTTAAGATGTATAAAATAACAAGTTAAATTAAGTTAAAGAATAAAAGCGATGAAGTTATTTTCAGAATTGACAGAATTACAAACTATTATAATTATAATCTGTGCCTCCTGTGATGAGTAATAATACTCAAATTATACCCTTTTTGTAATTTTAATGTGACCATTATAAAAAAAAAGAGACAAAGTTTTTGGTCTAATTCACGTTCTTCTATCTGCTATAGTTACAGAAATTATTTATTTGTCAGTTTTAAAACTCTTAAAAATTTCGTGAATATTTGTGAAGTTTTACCCTTTTGTCGGTAATGAATCACTGGAAATATTCAACATTATTTTTCGTGCTTTATAGTTAATTTGCAGTACATTTTTTTTGTTAATAGGTACTGATGTATCTATCCTTTTGAACCTAAAACTGTCGTAAAGTCGTAAAATGCAGCGAAGTTATAGGAATAGGCGAGTGATAACAAAAAATTAAGTCTATGGCGTTGAACCTTTATCTTTTGTTTGAAGAACATTCCGCTAGGATCCTTATTCTAGAGTTTACACAAAGACAAGTTACAGATGTGAAGTGATTTAACTTGTATCATTGACAACAAGTATCATTTATCACATAATTTAAGAACATGATTCAACAAGTATCATTTATCACATAATTTAAGAACTTATATAATAATTGTTGTGAAAAAAGATAAGACTCAAAAGATTTTTGCCCTGCGGTCACCAACCCGCCTGCCCAGCGTGGTGACTATGGGCAACACACATGAGTTCACGCATTTTTGGCGCGAACTTGTGGAGGCCTATGTCCAGCAATGGACTGCAATAGGCTGGAATGATGGTGTTTACCATAAAATTTGCTGAGTGGTGTCGGCCGAGTAGAGTAGCACCACCTCGTTTCTTCCCGTGGGGGTCGTAAAAGGCGACCGAGGGATAAACCTGCCTCAATATCATCAGGGTCCTGGAGAAGGGAAACTTCATTTGAAACACGGAATGGGGTCTCAATCAAGCATTCGTGGCATAGCTCTGAAATGCGAAAGACTCCTGCAGCCGAACTGGCTCCACGCGTATCGACTCGTCGTTCCTGTGGGCCTAGCCAGTGAGGTTGAGAGAGTGGCGCAGAGCTTAGGCAACTCTGCGTTTTCCTGAAGACTGTCCTAGGTGACACAGTGTCTAGATGGCGAATGCTAGCGCGACCCCATCTCGCCCCACCCAGGCGGATGACTGCTAACACGTGGTGGTTTTTAGTCAGTAGGAGTCTGACATAACCCTCTGGCGCCACCGCGCTGGAGGGTATCCATGATGGATTTTCCCTACGTAAAAAAAAAAAAAAAGGTGACACAGTGTCTTTCTGACACTGTCTAAATCGTCTGCAATAGATGGATTAAGGCCAAGGACCATAAAACTAAATGCCTTTTGAAAGAGAATGTTTTACTCTACAAAAGAAGGTACTCCAGTTGAATCCAGCCCACTTAGTTCATGAACAAGATTTTTTTTAAACCTTATTTTTAATTTCCTGAAAATGATGATTTTCGACTTGTATCACTTGTAGTACAGTTATATAATTACCTACACTTTTCAATGTTTTTGGTACTCTCAAAAATAATTTTTCAATTAATTATTTTTAGCTGCATTTTGTATTAGCATGCCATTAAGAGTAGACACACTGGCAATGATACACAGAAATACGAAGTTGTCTGAACTTTACACAGTCTTAGTGGAAGCTGCGTGTCGCTCTCTCAAGCTACTTGAGACTGTACTTCTGGAACAGATAGGTTAGTACAAGTTTAAATATATATTTGATTGTAAAATAAGTTGTACTATCATCATAATATTTGCTCGAAGATTTCATTAAACAATGAAAACTGCTATGCTTATGCATAGCCCCTTACTTGTTTGTATATTGTATATTTATATACGTCATGCTGAATTTTACCATTTTGGACCCTTATCCTGCCCCTTATGACTCATAAGTTCCATATTTAGTAAACCCTTACAAATGTAGCCTCTCAAAAGCTAGCCCTCCCACCATAAATAATTTCGTGCTTGAAAAACGGCAAACAGATTAATAATTAATAGTATTTTTTTTTCAAAGATATATTTAAAAAATCTTACCATTGTCATATCTCGTCATTCTAAATAAAGCCCCAAATTTTCTAACATATTTTATGGAAACCCCCTAAGACCTAACATAAAAATATTTATGATTGTGATACAATTTTTCTTTTTTAAACAAGTTTTTGTTGTAATAATTATTAGGTCAAGAAGGCATAGGCGACGGAGCTGGATTACGTTTGCCTGAAACTTTCCACTTCCTCCCTCAAGAACTTGGACATTTCATTACAAGGATTGTACCAAAAGGCATACCCGATGAAAGCATGGGTAAGATGATCATACCTTTTATTTTATTTACGAACAGAACAATTACAAAAGAATGTTACTCACCTTGACTACACACATTTTTTTTCTTTTTTTCTTCACCTCCCTGTCCTGCACACTGCATAGTTTTTGGTATGGTGTTATGTTTGATGTTTTTTTATTTTATAAAATGCACACTTATCAAAGTAGTATTTCTAATGCAAAAGGAAAAAACACAGATCTGACCATAGTCACATTTATATTTAGAACTCTGAAATCAACTCCTTCCCTTTAAAATCTATCTATAAATACAAAACTGAATTACCAAAATGTATGTATGCAGATAACTTCCAAAAGACAATATTGATTTGGAGAGTTCTTTTTTTCGTGTTGTCAGCTAGTATTAGTATAAGCAACATATTTTAATTTTTCACAGAAAAAGAACGTAGACTGCTCCACGAACAACTATGTCTGCCACTGGATAGACCAATATTCCGAAGAGGGAATGCTTTTTCTTCTAATCCTGGGAAACTTGTAAATACTCACGAAGCCTTACCTCCCTTACCGATTAAACAAGATACAACAGTTGCACTTGTCCGTGGAAAGTACACTTATCACCATTATATGCAAGACAATTTCAATGATGACGGTTGGGGTTGTGCCTACCGCTCAATGCAAACTATATTTTCTTGGTTTAGGTACTGTTTTTCCTACATGCCATTTGTAAAAATATTAAGTTAATAACATAATATAATAGGAAATTATAACATTTTGTTTTTATGTAATTTTTTAACTTTATATATTTCGTTTTTTTAAGGTTTCAAGGGTATACAACAGTTGAAATACCAACTCACAGAGATATCCAACAGTGCCTTGTAACTATTGGCGACAAGCCATCCTCATTTTTAGGTTCTAAGAAATGGATAGGTTCTACTGAAGTAATGTTTTGTTTGGAAACCCTTTTGGGTGTACAATCCAGGATTATTTTTGCAAATTCAGGATCGGAATTGATAAATTATACTCCTGAACTGGTTCATCATTTCCAAAAACATGGGAGTCCTATTATGATTGGTAAGTGTTGATTAATTAATTTAACTAGTAGTCGCCCAGTGGTCGAATTGCGACCATAATTAATTTAAATTATAAGTTTGAACATTATTAAGGTTCTTTTGTCAAAAACTATACTTCTATAATAATAAACAAATGAGTATATAGGTATGCGTGTGTGTGTCAAATAAATGGTAGTGTATGTAATTTTTTTTTTACTGATTTAAAGTATTTTTTATGCATAATGTTAAAAAATCTTAACATTCTGCACTCCTTCAATATATAAACTATAAGTGTGCGAAATTCCATACTCCTTCGACCGCGCGATTTTCGTGAAAAGGGGTACCAAAATTTTGCTTCACGTTTTTATATATAGAAGATAATTAATAAAATATAATTAATGAACATCCTTTTTTTACTGGTAAATAGCATACAATAGAAGTGTTTCTGCGTACATATTACATATGTAAAACAAAACCCCCCTTGCCCCTCCAGCTACGCCATTGATCGGCATGGATCTTGAGCGCTACGACATTTTGGATCGCTTTGCGGATCGTGCAGGAGTCGCAAACATTTCAGTTTACGGTCACGATACGTACGATGATTATTTTTATTTTATGTATGACAGGAAAATGATTTTATTAAGCATTAAAAAATGAAAGAAAATAATGTTGCTAGTACTAAATACATATATATATATATTTTATTAATCAAATTACGAATGCTATTATTGTTGATAGCCATATAGTCATAAGTAAAGTCATAAAGGAAACAATAATGGATTTTTAATTAAGGCCCTAATTAAAAAAATATATACGGTCGAATTGAGTAACCTCCTCCTTTTTTTGAAGTCGGTTAAAAAATGTAAATAAGTATAAGTATTCATTAAATATCTACATCTATATATCCATAAAATTACGAATGCTGTTAGTATTGATAAAGTAAGATTCGTCTTGCTCCGCGTCCGTAGTATAGTAGATATTTTGTCTTTAGTAAGTACAGTCAGTGGCTTTTTTTAAACAAGGCACTAATTTGTAAAAAAAAGGTTTAGCACGTCGCTAGCAAGTTCAAGTTGACAGTTCTGGCGCGAAATGTGACTGAGCAATCCTTGTACGACAATGTGATTATCTCGTTTATCGCAGATAGAAGGTCACCGCTCAATATACATGCTGATAACTATAAAGTTCTAATTGTCTGTAGAATATGTAATACGTAATTTTTAAAATACTTGATCTAACAATTTGTTTAATTTTTTTTTTTTTTTTTTTGAACAGGTGGCGGAGTCCTAGCACATACGATTATAGGTGTAGAATACAATTCAGTAACGAATGACACACGTTACCTCATACTAGATCCACATTATACTGGTGCTGACGACATTAGTGTAGTTATCAGTAAGGGCTGGTGCGGGTGGAAGAATTCAGATTTTTGGAACAAAACTGCGCATTATAATTTATGCTTACCACAGACTAAGCCGGTTATATAAAAGGAAGAGTTTTACATAACCTTATCAGTTGTAAAATACCTACTACTTTTTGGGTCTCGCATTAAATATTAAATTTGGTACTATACAAATGCGGTCAAACTTTCCGCTCAATGTTTAATAAAACACATTTTTTGTGATAACAGGTGAAAAATAAATATTCTATATTAGTCAAACGCTAGATTTTTTTCATTTGTTATTTACCTAAGTATAATATTGATGATATACTTATAATAAATACGTTTTAAAATTAAATGCTTGCTTGCATTTACAAACATAAATCTGAAAGACTGGTTTGGTTGTGTAGGAATATTAATTTAAATGCGTTTGATAATATCAACACTTTTTATATATAAAATTACATCAATATAGTGAAATCTATACAATATAATTATGTGTTATTTATACACGTTAATTTAATCGGCTATTTAGCATTTTATTATTTTTGACATAATTATCCAAATGTAAATTGATATATTTTGTACCAATTAAATTATGATTTACGTTAAATATTTGTTATTTCCCAACAATCAACCTTACTATAACTCATGTGAATAATAATTCATTTATTTATCTCTTATAATTTATTATATGTTACTTAGACTTAACCATGGAGGCTAGGTACTTTAAATTAAGCAAGTTGGGCCATTAAAATCTTTAAGGACACCCAATGGGAAAGGATTGGGGTATTACATCTAAGGAGCTTAAAGTACTGTCTCGAAAAAAAAAATATGTGGTGTCATAGCACACCAGATTGGAACGAAGTTCCGTCGAATAGTATAGAAGACACAAAATTGGAAAAAAAAATGTTGAATTTTATATATTTTTTCTATTTCTTGGTCATTTTTTTTTTAAAGTACATAAAAGTATTTAGGAAATTTAGTACTTTAGAAAAAAACAAATACCATAAAATAAATCAAACAAAATCATAATAATAATTCAAACTATTAAGTGAATTAAAAAATATGTGTCATTATTATTATTATTCTTGAAATGGCTCCCTTGCGGATTTGTCAATATCAGAATATTTAAACTTTGCTTTATTTGGAGTTATAGTAGGAATACAAATTCGGTTCCAATTCCCGCACAAGTTTGCCTGAAAGAAAAGTTAACTTGCCTGAGACAAAAACACACAAAGATATTTTAATGAGGCTACTATATATGGGTCGAACAATGGTCCCGCCATTGTTCGACCCAGTCTGAGAGCATGCGGATTTTGGAAAGGGTCATGAGATCATAACAGTAAACCCTATATTGACACAATATTCCATATGTAGTGGCTTCTTCCGCATAGTAATCTGCATCTTCGTTGCCTTTGATACCTGAGTGACCAGGAATCCATACCAGTTTGACATGGATCCCCCTTGAGTGATACTTAAAAAGCAGATGCTTTATCTTAAGGGCTAGATAGAATTTAACTTTCGATTTAAATTGATTAGAAATGATGGCTTGAAGTGAGCATTGGGAATCCGAGAGTATAACAGATTTACATAAATGGTGCGACTCTATGTAGGATACTGCTTCAAAAATAGCCAAAAGGTCACCAGTAAAAACAGAAAAATGTGGAGGCAATTTAAAATTTAATACCACATTAAATCTCGATATCCACACTGCTGATCCAATACATCCCTCCTGGGTTAATTTTGAGGCATCTATAAATACCTATAATGTATCCAGTCCTTACAAATTTAATTTTTATGTTTTATAATAATATATATAAATTATAATTATAAGTTAGCGAGAGAGGAACCTTTTTCTATACCAAGATTTAATACAACTTCGGGGACACTATAGTGATGGCTTCATATGGAATCTTGTATAACGGATTGAGCCTACACTGATAAATAGGACAGGGAAGACTGGTCGATTTAAGGAAAGATTTCAATAAACATGGCAGCTTCTTGTGTCTCCGGTAATTAAAAGAAGAAGTAAGTTCAGATAGGATAAATAATTTTGGAATAAGAGGATGAGGAGAATACTGAAATGCTTTGAAAAGAAAACGGTCAGAAAGGTATTGTCTCCGAAACTGAAGAAGAGGCTCCCCACATTCAGTCTGAAGAGCGTTGATTGGAGAAGATCTCATGGCACCAATAATTATTCGTAGCGACTTTGACTGAATCCTATTAAATAATTTTAAACTAGTTTTATTACTGTTTTGAAGTAAAAACGATCCATAGTCCAAGTGGCTGCAAACCAGGGCGTTGTACACCAGTTTTTGGGTGTTTGGATGTGAACCCCACCAGATACCAGAGAGCGAGATCGCATAATATTAATGTTTTTTTTTTACATTTTTTAACCTTCGTATTAATGTGAGTTGATCCTGACATTTTCGAATCTAGTACAACACCCAAAAATTTTACACAATCCTTAACCGGGAAAACTTGTCCGTGGAAAGTGACACACTTATATTTATATAAATTAAGTTGGATAATGTAGTCATGAGGTTGTTCGGTAGACCGGTTTCGCTAAACCGGGAGACTAAGTTAATGACTAGAGAGTAATTTTTCAATGAGATTATCATTTGATGAAATATTGTTTAATTAATTGCAAGTTTAAGAAGAAATTCTGCAAAAATATAAATAATTGTGTTTGCTCGCAAACGAAAAAAAAACCGACTTCAATTACATCGAAGAGTAATACAACGTAGATCGATGAAAAAATAGTAATACTTTGTTCATATTCCATATAACGCGACATTATAAAATTGTAGAATTATGTAATGTTCTACTGTTATTTCTAACATTTTGTTAGCGATTGTAGGCAGAAATTTCATAAAAGGCCCGTCGTCGATTCGCGCGAAGCGCTGACATCGCTTATTACGGCGGGTTTTTTAGTTGAAGCGGATTTATATTGAATTACGGTTTATGTCTTTTTTATTAAAAATATGTACTGTTCATGTTTTCACACAGCTCCGATGCACGACTGGAGTTTACCCCTTCAGATCAACTGTCTAAATAGGCACAAAAAGGCTTACTAGTCTGAGAAATATATTATTACTATATCAAATTGTAAATAAATGAATCTAATAACGCCATCTATCAGAACCTAATTGCGTTATTAGAAAACGTCTGAACGCCATCTCTAACAAGGTCATTCGTTCAGTAGATTTTACTGTTCAATTTTTTCATTCCGGGGTCGGCACGTAAAATAGCCAAGTAAATACCCAGTATTAGCGATAACTCAAAAATTAAAAGCACAAATATATTTATAACGAATAAACTGCTACTCTCTACTCTAGTGGAATATTGTAATTTGATCGATAGTCAACGAAGTAATTTCATTAAATTTTGATAGATGGCGTTGTGGCAAAGTATTGAACATGACCACAGTCGTCTTAACATCGTCATGTAAATACGTGTCATCAAAGATTACTCAAAAATTGCTCATTATATCTCAATCATATTTAAAACGGACGACATGACAAGTATTAGCTTTTGATTTTTACAAAAAAGATCAAAATCAGTGCACCCAGTAAAAAGATATAACGTATAATACAACGTAGGGTGACGAATAATTGTGTTTGCTCGCAAACGAAAAAAAAACCGACTTCAATTACATCGAAGAGTAATACAACGTAGATCGATGAAAAAATAGTAATACTTTGTTCATATTCCATATAACGCGACATTATAAAATTGTAGAATTATGTAATGTTCTACTGTTATTTCTAACATTTTGTTAGCGATTGTAGGCAGAAATTTCATAAAAGGCCCGTCGTCGATTCGCGCGAAGCGCTGACATCGCTTATTACGGCGGGTTTTTTAGTTGAAGCGGATTTATATTGAATTACGGTTTATGTCTTTTTTATTAAAAATATGTACTGTTCATGTTTTCACACAGCTCCGATGCACGACTGGAGTTTACCCCTTCAGATCAACTGTCTAAATAGGCACAAAAAGGCTTACTAGTCTGAGAAATATATTATTACTATATCAAATTGTAAATAAATGAATCTAATAACGCCATCTATCAGAACCTAATTGCGTTATTAGAAAACATCTGAACGCCATCTCTAACAAGGTCATTCGTTCAGTAGATTTTACTGTTCAATTTTTTCATTCCGGGGTCGGCACGTAAAATAGCCAAGTAAATACCCAGTATTAGCGATAACTCAAAAATTAAAAGCACAAATATATTTATAACGAATAAACTGCTACTCTCTACTCTAGTGGAATATTGTAATTTGATCGATAGTCAACGAAGTAATTTCATTAAATTTTGATAGATGGCGTTGTGGCAAAGTATTGAACATGACCACAGTCGTCTTAACATCGTCATGTAAATACGTGTCATCAAAGATTACTCAAAAATTGCTCATTATATCTCAATCATATTTAAAACGGACGACATGACAAGTATTAGCTTTTGATTTTTACAAAAAAGATCAAAATCAGTGCACCCAGTAAAAAGATATAACGTATAATACAACGTAGGGTGACGAAAAAACCGTCAAGTAAATACGCAATATTAGATATAACTCACAAATTACTAATCAAATCTCAATTAAATTTGAATGGGACCACGTGACGAATAGTAGCTTTTAATTTATATAAGAAACGTCAAAATCGGTGCACCCAGTAAAAAGTTATGAGGTATAATACAACGTAAGGTGACGAAAATAATGTCAAGTAAATACGCGTTATCAAAGATTAATCAAAAAGTAGTTATCAGATCTCGATAAAATTTATATGTGACCACATGATAAACATCAGCTTTCGATTAAAGTAAAAATTATCAAAATCGATACACCCAGTAAAAAGTTATTGCGAATTTTCAAGAGTTTCCCTCGATTCCTCTGGGATCCCATCATCAGATCCTAGTTTCCTTATCACGGTACCAAACTAGGGATATCCCCTTTCCAACAAAAAAAGAATTATCAAAATCGGTACATCCAGTAGAAAGTTATGCGGTATAATACAACGTAGGTCGACGAAAAAAGCGTCAAGTAAAAACACATTATTAGATATAACTCGAAAAGTAGTTGTTAGATCTCAAATAAATTTAAATGGGACCAATTGGCACACACCACCTTTCGATTAAAACAAAATTTGTCGAAATCGGTCCACACGGGCAAAAGTTCTGATGTAACATACATAAAAAAAAAAAAAAAAAAAAAAAAAAAAAAAAAAAAAAAATACAGTCGAATTGAGAACCTCCTCCTTTTTTGGAAGTCGGTTAAAAAACCGTCAAGTAAATACGCAATATTAGATATAACTCACAAATTACTAATCAAATCTCAATTAAATTTGAATGGGACCACGTGACGAATAGTAGCTTTTAATTTATATAAGAAACGTCAAAATCGGTGCACCCAGTAAAAAGTTATGAGGTATAATACAACGTAAGGTGACGAAAATAATGTCAAGTAAATACGCGTTATCAAAGATTAATCAAAAAGTAGTTATCAGATCTCGATAAAATTTATATGTGACCACATGATAAACATCAGCTTTCGATTAAAGTAAAAATTATCAAAATCGATACACCCAGTAAAAAGTTATTGCGAATTTTCAAGAGTTTCCCTCGATTCCTCTGGGATCCCATCATCAGATCCTAGTTTCCTTATCACGGTACCAAACTAGGGATATCCCCTTTCCAACAAAAAAAGAATTATCAAAATCGGTACATCCAGTAGAAAGTTATGCGGTATAATACAACGTAGGTCGACGAAAAAAGCGTCAAGTAAAAACACATTATTAGATATAACTCGAAAAGTAGTTGTTAGATCTCAAATAAATTTAAATGGGACCAATTGGCACACACCACCTTTCGATTAAAACAAAATTTGTCGAAATCGGTCCACACGGGCAAAAGTTCTGATGTAACATACATAAAAAAAAAAAAAAAAAAAAAAAAAAAAAAAAAAAATACAGTCGAATTGAGAACCTCCTCCTTTTTTGGAAGTCGGTTAAAAAATAGGTATATTTCGCTAAGTTGTAGTTTTCAAAAACTTTCACAAACAGGATTTATTTATGGAAAATCAAAATATAGTTATTTAATCATTTTATTTACAGTTACAATGGTTTTAGATAATATCTAATTATACTTAATTTTGTAAAAACCTATATACAATAAAATCACAGAGGCTTATAAATAAAATTAAGCACTAAAATATATAGAGACACACACGCAAAATAGGCGCACAAAGACGTCGAGTTGCGGAAAATGGCCCGTGTTAACATACATACATATCGAGACATGATATCCAAAATAACAAAAAACTAGGTTCAGAATAATAACACCATTCACCTCTTTGAATTTTAGGATTTTACATTATGTTGTAGGTGGTCAAAAACACTATAATAAGCAAATAATAAAGTATTATTTGAAAATAAGTGTTTGATAAGAAGAAATACTTGGAACACATTCAACTTTACAAAGCAGTTTTATACATGGTAAATAATCAAGTTTCCATTGTTCTTATCAAAAATTTGACAAACGATAATATTTAAGATAGTTCATAAATCATGATACATTAATTTAAGTTTTACTTAAAATGTAAGAGTATCAAAATATGCCATAATATTTTTTAATTGCATATTTTGAAATAACAATCTGCTATGTTTTGGAAAATAAACTTAACAATTTCGATCAGATACTGAGTTACTCTAAGTTAATTCTTTACATTATGAAATTAAATAGAATATATTTTTAACATTGGTAAAGTACTTATATGATATATTGTGGAAACTATGTTTTTTTTTTATGCCAGTAGTTTTAATTTGAGCTTTAGAGCCTGTTACACCTCAACTAATAACTTTTGCATTCACAGGTTGCAATAAAATATCTGACAGAAAAAGTGGTATTTGATGGAGAAACATAAATGTGAAAATAGATCTCAAACTTTTTTGTTGGATACAGATTAACAATAGATAGCATTATCAGCAACCGGTGTAAAAGGCCTTCAGTTTCATTTCTGAAATTCTTTTCAACTTTAGAAACAAAAAACGATTTTTTTAATATTATTGAAACTGAAATATTCTCAATTATTTTATTTTAGCTTTTGCAATAAACAATGTTGAATAATTAGTACATGTGAAAACACGCTTTTGTTACATTTTTATTATAATTTAAATAACTATTTTACCTATAAGCAAGTTGAAACAGTTAACATTTTTATAGAATCTCTAAATCACAGTGGCGAATTTGTGGAAACTTTTTCTGCAAAAAAAAAAAAAATAGAAAACAGATCATAAAGATTATATCACAATTATTATTGTATCTATCACAAGAGATAATTGTGGCACTTACCCTCAATTTCAATTCTATTCTGTCAATTTCCCCACCTAACATGTCAACAATATTTTCTCCGTGTTTTAATAGAAATGCCTCTACGTCATCTATGCTCTCTACTTTTTTCATATCCTGCGAAATAATTATGCTCGGTTACTATTAAATTTAATTTAATATAAAATTAAAATAAATAAAGAAATAAAAGGAACACATGCATAAAAATTTAAAAAGCATTTCTTGTGTGGTTAACCCCTTTAATTTGTATATGTATATTATTTTTATGTTGGGTTAGTGAAATAATTACATTGCACTTCGAAACACCTTGTAACTGATGAATAAAATAAATCTTCATACTACAAGTTATGTAATAACACTTTTCGGGCTACAACACTAGAGAGACTCATTATTTGATATTTTAATAGGTACTTACATCTAACAATAGGTTTAAGTCATGTTTTTCTAGGTATGATCTAGTTAAAGCTCTACCATCGAAATCAACCTCAGCCTGAAAAAAAAAATACACTTGAGGGCCATTTCAACTTAACAAAAGGTTATTTATAGCTTGAAAAACTAATATTCCTTAATTCATACCTTATATCGTATAAGATTACTTCCTATGTCTATACCCTTTACATCATGTATTGCTCGTATCATAAAATCTCTTTCTAACACACTATTAATTTCATCTAATTGTTCTTGTGGAATAGATCTGCAACAATATACCAAATAAGTAAACTTAAAAAGAGCTACAAGTGTTTTAGTCAGGGTCATTGGCCCCACAACTTGGTTATATGTTTTAAGTTCATTCATTCATTCATTGGCCTTAGTCTATTGTAGACGATTTAGAGAGTGTCAGACAGACACTGTGTCGCCTAGGACACTCTTCAGGAAAACGCAGAGCTGCCTAAGCTCTGCGCCACCCTCTATACCTCACAGCTTAGGCCCACAGGAACGACGAGTCTATACGTGTGGAGCCAGTCATAAGCTAGCTTCACACTATAAATAAAGACATTCTGTAGTATATTTAGTATCAGCATTGCGCCCGTGCGAAGCCGGGGCGGGTCGCTAGTACCTTTTAAAATAACATTCATTTACCCGTTTTTTCTTTACATTTCATATCTATAGAAAAATCTTATAGATGGCGCTGCTTTAAAATTGTCTTGTCTACTTATATTCATTTAATTATGTTTATCGGCTTAGTTACTTATATTACGTGATTTGTATAGTGTGAAGCTAGCTTATATAGCATGGTTATTAACATACTAAAAACAACATTCAAATATGCGTCGTTAGATTACACGTTGTTACAGAATGCGTTGAGGAAATTAAGGTTCACTGCTCGTCTCCGGTAGGTGATAGCATGATAATATGTAGCCTATATGTTGACCCGACTTCTTAATAATATTTGTGCCAAATTTGAAGTAAATCCATGCGATACTTTTTGAGTTTATCCAGGACATACATACAGACAAACAGACAAAAATTCTAAAAAATATATTTTTGGCTTCGGTATCGATTGTAGATCACACCCCAAGTATTCTTTTAAAAAAAATATTCAATGTATAAAAGTTTTGACTTTCCTACCATTTTATTATATGTATAGATAGATATATTAGGCTTCTATGCTTCTGCTTTTTATCTTTAAAAAAATTGTAAAATTACCTTCCAATTAGAGCACCAACATTACTAAGTATGATAAAGGAAGCCACTCCTCCAAGCAGTGTCCCAACTAAAATACAACCAATTGCATCTGGCAATGGGCTTCCCGTATATTGTGATATCGCCATGCAACTACCAGCTACGACAACCCCTGCAACTGCTGCTGTATCCTCAAACAAAACTACATTTACCGATGGATCCGAGCTGCGCATAACTGTAATTTAAAAAAAGAACTGTATGTACATTAAATTGATAAAGTTTTTATATTACATACATTTAATAAACAATATAAATGAAAGTTATCAGAAGTATATACTTAACTTATTAGTAAATTAGTATAGATTTTAATGGTTTATTGTAAAAATCATCTTACCATACTCATACAAAGACATGTTTGCTTCTTTTGCGCCTTTCCTAATGGCATTTAAGGCTACCATCAAAGTAGCCCCTTCAGAAACAACAGCTCCTCCAAGAACAAAATAAGCCTAAAAATTAGAAGTTTTTAACATTCTTTGCTTAAAATGTAATTAAGCAACCTAGACTTGTGGCTGCACATTCTAGGAGGGAATTATAATAAAATATTAGGGGATAACCCTCACCCAGTAGTAATCATGAAGAGGCTGGGGATCTAGGATTCCAGTGACTCCGTGGTAGAAAGACAAGCCACAGCCTACACAAAATATGCCAACACCGGATATCAGTGATGACACATACCTCATGTTTGTGTAGCCATATGGATGGTCAGGATCTGCAATCTGTATGTTCAAAAATTAAAGTTAGGAGTGTCAATCAGTACAAATAGTATAGGCTTTTTGATATAAGACTTCGGTCAACAACGTGAATAAAATAAAAACAAGAAATGTAGTCCATTAAAATTAGAAAAAAATAAAATATTCAATACGTACTTGTACAGACTTGTGTATGCCATATGCTAAAATAAGTTGGTTTACAGTATCAGCAAGGGAATGTATGCATTCAGAAAATAAACTGTGTGATCCAGTGTATAACCACGCACAAAGCTTAAAAAGAAAGTTGCACCCATTTCTGAAAGTGAGAAATTTACTTTAAGATTTTATTTTAATTTTACTTTAACTAATGCTGTGTGGTTAGTAGTGGATTGCGAAAGGCTGCTGTGATTACTTTAACTATTAAGAAAATCACTGAAGAATATAAAATATTACATGCATTTTATAAAAATTATTTAAGATAGAAATATTAAATAAATATTAATAAGGGCACAGCCTAAAAAAAACTATTTCACAATCACAATTGATCAATTGACATGCCTAGACTAGACAAGCCCGATAGAGTGTAAGTGTGGGAGGCAGCCCTGGTAGTAAGTAGGCACTTTAGTTCAAATTACTATAATATAAACAATATACATTTTTTATATAGATTTTACAAATTATAGTGTAGTGTCTGTTTCTGTTATTTTATTATTTTAGTTTTTTAATAAAATATTTTATCATTGTGTTTGCCTTAAAAAATAGAATAAACTAGCTGTGCCCGCGACTTCGTCTGCGTAGAATTTGACAAAAAAGTTATTGTTAAATTTGCAGTTCTAGAAAAAATAAATTTCTAAAAAAAAGTAGCCTAAGTTACTCATTATATCAGCAGGTCCAGCCATTTCAGAGATTAGGCGGAACAAACAGACAGGCAGACAGACAAAAATTGTAAAAAATGTTATTTTGGTATATGTACCGTGTATATATCCATATGCATTTAGTACAAAGCGGTTATCTTAATATTACAAACAGAGACTCCAATTTTATTTATTTGTATAGATTAGGTAAATAAAAATGTCTTTATTCTTTAAGTTTTGTACCATTGTATGTTTTATTATGTGATATAATTATTATAATCTCGCACTTCTTTATTGATGTACTAATTTTACAAAGCTAAAAAAAATATATTGTGTAAATTATTGTGTTATACAAAGGTCTGATTCAAAAATTCTATGAATGTTTAAGGTTTTATTAATAAGTAAAGGTGGTATTTAACAAAAAAAAAATGCTCATTTTGTACTAAGAACAGATCCCAGTTCCAATCAAAAATACTGATTGTACCGCAAAATAGTTAAATCAAAAATTTTATAATTTTTGCAACAATTTGTGTTAATTGCTAGCGCACAGTAAACTAACATCATTTTTTATAGAACAATGGTTCTATTTTTTGTCACATACTACAATTTATCTAAGTGGAACAGCATTTTATTTGAAAAAAATAATCTTAATTTTAATTATTTATTACACCTTGAATCAACTATTAATTGGTAATGGTGGTTTTTAATAAAAACCAATAAAAACTTTTTAATCAATTGAATCATCAAAGTATACCACTTGCTGTGAAATAATATATTTGATTTAAAAATGGCTTTATTGATTTACATATACTGGTGGGTGATAAGTTTATTGATATGCAAATAAAAATATCTCAAAATAAATCTCACATTCCAACAGCGGTAAGTACAACTCTCCCAGACACTGTTTTTAAGCCCATTTCCTCGACACCATGCTTTAACCTTTTGTGACCCATTTCTCTTCTATAATTCCTAAGTCTTCTTTTAACGGTAAACACATCTACAAAATTTAATTTAAATTATACTATCATCAAATTAAATACAGTACACATGTGTTATTAGAATCTCTGAAATACCTTGCTCATATCTCCTTCTATCTAATTCTCTTCTTAATAATTCTTTATCAAGAGCTTCTTTCGAACCCCAAATCTAAAGAAAGTCCTTCAATTACATTCTATAAACATAAAGTGTATAAGGAATAATTTTTTTTTTAATATTTAAAACTTTATTAATAAAGTAAAATTTATATGTATTGTATACTTATAATCTAAATTCACCTCAATAGCTTTAGCTTCGACATCTTTTCTATAATAAACAGTTATAGGTGGTTCGGATTCATACGGAGATCTCCTTAAAACTTTAGGCAACATTTCCAAGTCCGACTGCTTCAACAAGTATTCTGTCATAGCTCTCATGGGTGTTATAAAGTTCCTCTCTGTGTATGACGCCGAAAAATCTATTAATAGCCTCTTTTTCTCTGAAAATTTAAATTTGTGTGAAAAAGAATTGCAAAATCAGTAAATTAAACTTTTATGAGAAATATATCCATACTTGGAGGGGCAATCACTTGATTAACATTTTCCTCAATTCCCTTCGGTTTAGCTTTTTCAATAGTTACTTTAGTAACAACATTGTCCGCGTCTGTTTCAGTCTTAACTATTATATCACCTAAAGATTTCTCTTTAAGTGTATTATGTTTATCTTTTACTATTTCATTCAATTTATCTGGGACACCTTTAGAGTCCACTTCACTTTTATCATAAAAAATTGCAGAAGAATAAATGTTTTTGTTTATTTTTTTATTTCTATGAATTGCGAAAATACTTTCACGGTGTATAATGCGGTAAGATGCAAAACATAATGTATGGTAAGATTTCAGCGGAGTATATTGACGACCAAATTTTGCACAAAACTTCGAGGCAACTGAATGTAGTAAAATCATTTTAATATCAAATATGTATCAATATCTCAATGGAGGAAGTTTCACTTAAAATGAATAAGTTAGTATTTAGATAAATACATAGTTATATTAATTACTTAATCACTTAAAGTTAGGTTTTTTATTGAAAGTTATTTAAGATATTGTATGCTAAATAAACAGTAGGTATATACTATTCATAAAATTCTTTGAAAAAAAGGACCTGACATTCATGACGTCTACTGTCACTACATTAATGCACAGATTAGCGAGAACAAAAACATTGGTAGTTTTCCAATTATAGAGCATAATGCAGTTCGGTGACGGACAATGCCGAATTGTTCTAAATGCTTAATTAGAATGTGAATTTTTTCAAGTCCACCAGCAGAATGCGCTTAATTCAATGGTGCAAACAAAAAATAATAGACTTATTAACCTCATCAATGTATAAATAAAGTATATCACTTTAACATAATAATGATTGGTCGAAAACGATTTACGATTATTTTCATTACAATATTTTTTCTTTTCAGTAATTTTTTAAATGAGTTGTAAAAAATTATATACTTTTTAATTGAATCATCTTGCCCAGATAATAATGGTGATGATGATTTATTGAGTACTTCGAGTTTAAATCAATGAATTAGTTCATTATCAAGTGATATATTTATTGAAAATATATATGATAATGAACAAAAAAAAAAAATACCAAGAGAAACGAAGACCACTCTACATAGCCTTCATAGATTACCAGAAAGCTTTTGACACAATTTCACACACAAGTATATTGGAAGCACTAAGTAAACAAGGAGTAGAAAAAAAGTACATACAAGTAATAAGAAATATATATAGCAACAGCGTCAGTAAAATCAAACTGGATTCAACTGGCCCTGATTTCAGCATCAATAGAGGAGTAAGACAAGGGGACCCGCTATCTCCAAAACTATTTATTGCAGTATTAGAATCTATTATAAAACAATTAGACTGGAAAAAGTACGGCTTGTATATCAAAGGAGAATACCTGAATCACTTAAGGTTCGCGGATGACTTGGTACTGCTATCTGAAACCGGCGGCAACTTAGAGCTAATGATACAGTCATTACACAAAGCTAGCAGACAAGTTGGATTAGAAATAAACCTGACAAAGACAAACACCATGACAAACAGTTTTAAAAGAATCATCTCACTAGAAGATAAACCTTTGCAGTACGTGGAACAATATATCTACTTGGGGAAACAAATAACAATGGCCAGCAATAGCAACGAACTAGAGGTAGAGCGCAGAATAAGAATTGCGTGGAATAAGTTCTGGAGTTACAGAGAAGTAATGAAAAGTAACATGCCAATAGAAGTAAAAAGAAAAATGATGGACTCTTGCATTTTACCATGTCTTACATATGCTTGCCAGACATGGAAATTTACGAATAACATCAAGAATAAAATAATAACGTGCCAGAGGGGAATGGAACGAAGTATGCTGAATATAAGAAAATCTCACAGAATCCGTCATACAAGGATAAGAAGCTTAACCAAAACCGTAGATGCTGTCAAATATGCTCAAAGAATGAAATTCAAGTGGGCTGGCCACGTAGCGAGACTAAACGACAAGAGATGGACATCAAAAATAACTACATGGGACGGTCCACAGGGCAAGCGGCGAGTAGGTAGACCGTACACACGCTGGGAGGACGACATTAAAAAAATCGCTGGACCGCACTGGATTTATGTCGCCAGAGACCGAGATAAGTGGAAATCTTTGGAGGAGGCCTTCACCTGAGAGGGGTCCATGCATATAAAAATTAAAATAATAAATAATAATAAAATAATAATAATAATAAATTGGAATAATAATAATGAAAAGAATTAATTAAAATAATAATAGGAATAAACTAAAATAATAAATAGAATAATAACTTGAATAATAATAATAATAACTTGAATATTAATAATTTACCTATATTATAATATATTTGATTATTCCATTTTTTTATAAGATACATACAACTGAATCTTTTTTATAAACTGTTAATTGTTAATTTTATTGTTGATTGTTAATTTTTTGTTTTTGATTTATATTCTGTAATAGTAAAAAAAAACACTTATAATAATAATAATAATAATAATAATAATAATCAAATAATAATCAAGCATGTAATTTTTGAATTAAATTTTGTTAAATATTCTGTAAATGCATGGAATAAAAGGCTTTTTTATTTTTTATTTTTATTTTTATTTATTTATTTATTATATGATAATGAAGCTGATGAGTTACTTGAGCCTTTGGTAAAATACTTTATGACAGATTGTCGAAAGAGTTTTAGCAGGTTTCGAAATCGAAAATTATCTCGAATGCAGTAAAAGCTTGGACGAATGCTGAATTTAAAGAAATTTTTTGACTGTCGCGAACCTACTACATATCAGCTGATATGTACCTACGTATTAGAACTATTATTTTTAAGTTTTAACTACTTATACTATACTAGCTGGGCCCTATATATTATAGCCTTCGATTCTATCGACAACTGGGTGGGGCTAGAGTCTCTCCAGCGGTACCAGATTGACTACTGGTATATCGCGGTAAGTGTAAGTGTACATAAAAAGCCGCAACCATAACAGTCCGACTACACGACGGAAACACTGAACCTATACCAGTGCAGCGCGAAGTTCGACAGGGGGCTGCTATATTCCCGAAACCGTTAAACTGCTTACGCCCGTTATTGCGAGACGGATTAAACAAAACTCGCACTAGACACTCTGAAGTCAAAGGTATTTGAACAATGTGTGTTGCCAGTGGTGGTCTATCTATCTATGGTGCTGGTGGTCTATGGTGGTCTATCTATGGTGCTGAAACGTGGTCTTTTACCGTTAGCCTTTTCCATCGGGTCGAGGTCACTCAGCCAGCGATGGAGAGAGCTATGCATGGTACCGTAAAATGGGGTGAATAGACACAACTTTCAACTTCAACACTGATTTTCTTACATATTTTGTATAGAAGCTTATTAATAAAACATTGTGAAATCGTGAGTCGTGTTGTAGTATACCAAATATGAATCCCAAAAATTAGCGAAATCATGTCTATTATTTGTAAATTGAGAAAAAGTAGGTGGTTTCTATTTACCCGGAAACTGGGGTCAAAAGACACGAGAGAAGGGGTGAATAGAGAAAAAACACTAGGGCTGTCAAATTCAACTTTAATTTATTTATTGAAATAATAAAATAATAAGTAAGCACAAAGACAACATAAATGTATGTATATATTTTATAAATCAGTATATATATATATATATATATATAAGTATTAAGATTTTCAGGAACATTTAATTAAATAATTTAGGAATATAAACATGAGCAGTATATTTTACAAGCAAACAAGCTTAAAAAAGTAACAAAAATATAAGAATGTTTAATTCTAACATAAACTATAAAATTCTAAAAAAAAAAACTATATTTGGTAAATAATCTAAGGTTTTCTATAAAATGAGATCAAAAATCACAATTGAAAATAAAATTGGGAGCATTGTGATTATAGTAGCAATATAATTCACTTTTGGGGTTTAGTTTTGGAAATTAAATTGGTAACTTGTTATACTACCTATTTAATCTGAATCCATTAGAGCATTTAATATATCATCATCACACCTATAATAAGTGGGCCGCCTAGAAATGGTTTTCGTTGATGCTGTCTCAACAAATGTATTTGACAATGTTTTCTTTAATTCTGCATCACTCAGAAGAACAATTCTTTAGGATACATAATATACTTCTTGCCACGAGGATCTGGTTTATAAATCCTCGGCATGGCGAACGCAATACGATGTAGCGTACCTGTTTATATTTGATTCAAAAAATTTAAAATTAAAAATTTATAATTAATTTATATTAAAAAAAAAAAGATAACTACTTAAAATGGTTTTCTAATAATTAATTGATACTTATAATATTTTTAAAGCACGTAGGTAGCTAAGTATAATGAACTAGTCTACGATAGACAACCCTAAAAAACGTCTTTCTATTAACCCCTTTCTCGTTTCTATTAACCTCTCACTCGTATCTATTCACCTCTTTCTTCGTGTCTATTGACCCTAAAGGCGTTTCTATTTACCCCTTTCTCGTATCTATTCACCTCGAAATTGCAGAAAAATGCCTGCATCCTGATTTCACAAGAAATAAGAAAGAAATAATTGACTATTAATACTTTACCTTTGTATTCCTAAAAGATTAGAAATTTATCTTTCCAAATAAATCAATTCGCTGGGTGAAATCTTCAAAGAACTCAATATTGAGCAAAACTTTTCGCGAGGTCTAAAATCACTATTCATACACGTTCACTTTAACGGCTTTTTTCTTTAAACAATTAAACTTTACGTAAAATTGTGTGTTGTCAGCATAAAGGAAAAATACTGCCGTGTAATTAATAGAAGAAATAAACCTTCAATAATAAGCTATAAATAATCTAGAGACAAAATAATGAAACTTCCAGTTTTGTTTCTATTCACCCCGCGATTTCTATTTACCCCATTTTACGGTATTTTGCTACGCGACAGAATCAGAAACGATGAAATTCGCTTGGGAATTCTCCTACTCTTTAAAGTCAGTCCTAATGTATGAGACATAGAATATATACGTATCTATTTAATTATCAATGTATGCACAAGTATGTATGGGTGTTTGTATTTATGTAGTATGTATTTAATTTGTTTGTAATTGAATATATAATTATATATATTGACAGTGTATGGTATTATTTAAAAGATATCTTTTTGTCTTTTGTTTTTTTTTTGTTCTCTTGCACTTCTGTACCCCACGATAACACCATCATTCACTCCCATGGGTAAAGTGGTAGAAATCTCTTTTAAAGGGCCTACTCAAAGCACTGCCTGCAGGGCCCTGCTTGCAGTGCCACTGCCGATCGTATTGTATGTATGCATGCAGGGCCGATATTTTAATTGTTCACCCTGTCGCAGGGCCGCAGTGTCGTTCTGCCAGCCCGACACACGATCTCCCCACTCCGTAAACTGCAATCAGGGACATGTGTAGCTCGGTCGGGCCGATTTAGACCACCATTTTGTTTACATCGGTACATTGCGACGTTTGTCTACTCTATTTGACCTGGGGTTTGTCTTGTCAGTGGTTGTCATTTAGCAATTAATCAGTTAGTTGGTGGTTAGTTGGTTTGGTTTTATTATATTATTTTTTTGGCTCTGTTTTCTTCAAGAAAAATGAGCCAGGGAGAAAAAGACGTGTGGAGGGACGTAATCTAATTGTATAGGGATTTGCCATGTCTTTGGAAAACTAACCACGATCATTATCATAACAAAGATATGCGGTCGCAGGCTATGTCGCTTTTACATGAAAAATATAAAACTTTTTTACACCAGTGCTTCCTTTTTTTCTTTTGAACGCTACAAGTACTCAATACAGTCAAACCCAATGCTATTTTTTGGTGTTTGAATAATGTAGGAGCCATTTATAAAAACTGACGAATTTAGGCAAGAACAAAGAGAACACAAGTGAACACGACAACGTATGCCGCGTAAATGATTTGCAGTGCTTTGTGGAGCAACATCCTCTGCGGCAGTAACTGCAAGCAGGCCCTGCAGGCAGTGCTTTGAGTAGGCCCCTTTAGAGATGAATTCGCCCTTGCCAACTGCCATTGTACTAATATTTTTGTACGTTTCTTTTAAGTGCAATAAAGAACAAATATTAATTCGTAGATGAACGAAGATCACCGACATAGCTCTCAAAATCTGCAAGCTCAAATGCAATGACCAGGCCATATTGCTAGAAGAACTGACAACCAATGGGGAAGAACGGTTCTCGAATGGCGACCACATCTCAGCAAAAGAAGCGCAGGCTGCCCTCCAGCCTGGTGGACTAATGACCTAAGGAGAACAGCGGGAAGCCACTGGATTCAGAGGGCACAGAACCGAATGGAGTGGCTAACATTAGGGTAGGCTTACGTCCAGCAGTGGACTTGTAAGGGCTTATGAATGGATGGAACTGTGAGGTTTTTTATAAAAAGGGAGGTAAACATCTTAACCTTAGCGTATATATATATATATATATATATATATATATATTATTAAAACCTTTTTTTGTGGATGAACTTTAAACATCAACTTTTATACCTAAGAATATTTATTTTGTAACTTTGGGATGAAACCCATAAGCGTTGATATAAGTTTCTTAATATTTTTGTGATCTATTGCATATACTGAACCATGGCGGGCTATATTAAACATATATAATATTTCAATTTCATCAAGATTCCGAGTCATCCGCTGAGTCATAACTTGGATTCTAATGAAATTGGATGATGTTATCAAGTAACCTCAAACTAATCATGCAATAATCAATACGTATGAAGGTTTTTACACAATATATATATATCAAACAAGAGTGGATCCAGCTTTGGTGCCTGCGGGGAGGGGGTCACATAGTCGTAGTCAAGTCACAAGAAGTTATAGTTACATTTTGATAATACAATATACACGTAAAAATTGGATTTTTTATTAATGTGTGTAATTATTGTACTTAAAAATTTCTATATCGTGACAGAAAATATACATGAAATATTGTGTAACAATATTAATTAGTAATCCACCTAAGTCCCAGCCCAGGGGAAGGTCATGACCCCCATGACCTGGGTCCACCCTTGATATCAAATATCTTAGCAGCAATGCATTGTACACATATAAGCAATGCAAAGCCTTCTGAGAATGCAGCAGATTATTGTAATCGAAAAAACGTGTGGCATTCGGGGATTGCCATGGTAAAGCTATTTATTGCATAGCAATTTTTATCAACTTATGCAATTATAATTATTTTTTATTTTTTATTTATTTATTTATTTATTTATTTATTTATTTATTCGAAAACCAACAGCGTTACAATTCGTATATATATGACATTTAACACAATACTAACAATAATAAGGCCAGTAATAGGTTTTCCTCTCTATACATCTTAGTACTGTTACAAAAGGGCAGTATTAAGAGCCGATATTAAAACGACTTAAAAAATAAAACAAAATTAAGTTAATAAGATAGCCACGTAAATGATAGTAACATAAAAGACTAACAACAAGACGTAGAATAAGTACAGTGAGTCCAAACGTATACAAATAGCCAATGTAACATAATTTTTATATATACTTAACAACAGACATTGCAATTCCATTCATCTGTATAGATATATATTTATGCAGTACTTTTTTTCTTTGATATTAATTCAAGTTACACTTTTTGAGCATGGTGACTGATAAGAAAACTATTTTTTTTTCTTTTATTGAGTAAATGAGAAGTTAATATCGCTTAAAATATTTTTATTATTTTACAATACATGGAGCAGATCGTCTCGATCCGTGCGAGCTTCGTATAGTCGTACGTACCATATACATACAAGTTAAGCGAACGCTCGGCCGAGCTACATGGTAGGCGGTGTGGGGGGTGTTATGTTTTATTTTCGTTACGGAATTTTTTGATTCGGTCGCCGCGCTCAAATCCCGCGATAATAGCTATGCAATAGCTTAAAAATATTTCTCTATATATCATCAAGCAGTAGTTGATTCTAATAGGTATGAAGGTTATTAATATTTATTGTGGTGAGCCAGGATTTTTACGTGATGCTCGAGTTTTATGAAGATCACCTTTATATGAAGAATCTAACAAAATATTTTTCAACAATTAAACATTACTAACTATAAATTATAAATAAATGAAAAATCGATCAATGCAAACTCAAAGAAAAAAAAAACACTTGTTAATTTTCTGCTATATGCTGAGTTGGTATGGTGTACGCATCACGCAAAAGCAATACTTTGGAATGTGCTCGATTGTGCGAAGCGTTGCTGTAGTTGAAACATTCAACATTGAACATTATTCCGTATAATGCGCTTTAGTGCTGTAATTGAAAAACTGCGAAGTTTTATTTTCTCGATTGTGCGAAGAATTGCTGTAGTTAAAACATTCAACGTTATGCCGCATAATGCACTTTAGTGTTACAATTGGAAAACTAGGATTGCTTTCTAATAACACAAAATGCAATGGTGTGTTTATAATATAAACTTTATATTATAACACTTATAACTTACGTTAGTTATTTAATTATTTAATATCTACTTTATATTTTTATCTGTGAATTATGAAAGAGACGGTAGAGACGCTTATTTGACATTTGACGGAAAGCGCGCGATGTGATCATCGATATAAAATCCTTAATCTGTGGTGACCATTACCTCATTTTCCCGTTTTCCGTAACCACGCCGATATATTGTAAGAAAATTGAACATCTCATCGTAATAGTGAAGTGTTTTCAGTTTGAAAATATTCTTTTGCTTCAAGATTAAATAATTTTTCTTAACCGCAAAATGCCAGCCAGCAGTATTGATCTGTACCATATGCAAGATGCCAAAAATAATTTTGTAGCGATGCGACCTGCGCCTGTTTGCACCGAAACTAACATGTTTATGGGTCAATGTCCGAACATTCACATATCAACCAATTGCTATTATGGTTTTCATGACCCTAAGAGTGTAGAAAACACACATGGCAATGCCGATTGTGAAATGATGGAGGTGCCACATGCTCAAGAGGACAAAGCTACAAATCCACCTCAAGCGAACGCTCGAAAACGAAGTGCCGAAGACAGCACGTATCCACAAAATAAACGCCTTCGAGAAGGTAAGATTTCAATAAATTATTGTATAAATCTCATTGAAATATCTATTGAATTTACTAACTTGTTTGCCCTAGTCTCCGAATATTCATTATTCGGCTACGCCTTTTCAATGAGATTTACCCCAACAGTCCCTATATAAATTTACTATATTTTAATAATATTTTTTATATTTATTTTTAAATACAAACAATGCAGCAGGGTTCCAACTGATATAAATATTTGCAAATATTTAGAAGTTACTTTTGTTCATGACAAGTTTTGTTGCAGTTCCAAATCAATGTAAGAATATTATATTTTGTTAGGGCGTATCTTACACCTGTTGCATTGCAAATGTTATATTATAAAACATTGTATGTAGGTGTTTGTCCTGAGTGCTTAATAATGATAAAGTTGTGTACAAAACTGTTTTAGATATATTTTGTTAATTTATTGTTAAATCACAAACAATGAGATGGTAATCTGAACCAGTTTCATATTTGCTAAATAAAAAGCCTTGTAACCAATCAAGTTTGCTCAACAATTGCTAATAAGCACTGAAGTTAAAAATAAAAATATTTGGATATTTTTTTTTGAGTTTCTCTAATTTATCACTAATTCACTTCGAGTACACATCAAATCCCACAATTACTTCTACTCCTACTTTGCAGGTTCCTTCCACATATTTCCTTCCAACATTAGTGATGCTAAATTTATCAGTCATAATAAGATGTGTAATCTAAAGTAATTAATTTTCAAATTGAGCCTTAAAAATATAAAAATCATTAACGCACTGCACTCACAATACCAATGTCTCTTTAAATCTTGTAGTCAAATGTGAATAAATTTTCCATTTTATATAACATACACTGGAAGACTGTTTGAAAAATTAGTTAATCAAAGCTGCAAGTTTGATAAACAACTTGATTGCTTACAAGGCTCACTTTAAAATGTAATAGCTATTATTAGCTTTGAACTACTTTAAACATTTAGTATAAGTCATTTAATAAGTTACGACAAAGGTTCACTATAATATTAATTGGCAGCTAGACCTGGTCAGATTTTTTCCATTAATGTAAATAATGATATTTTTTGACTATTGTACTTTTATTTATTCAAGATAGTTTAAAGGATCATATTGTTTAGTCTTACAATTAAACAATTAATTTTAAATGTTCTTAATTTAATTAATTTTTAAAAGTTTAAAAGTTAATTTTTAATGTTCAGTTTTCTCTTTTACTTTATTTTAATTTTTTTCATTTATTTTATTAATTTTATTTCATTTTGTTGGTTTTGAACCACCTGTTAGAAGTGTAATAACATATCACTCCACAATAATACTATGATGTCATAATGATACAATACTGACACCATTTAATCTATTAAAGGATATTACAGTTTAATAATTGTATTGTAAATTATCAAATAGCAAACTACTATTTTATATGAACACATTGCACATGCTAGTTATATTAAAAACTTGTGACCCTGATTGCCTTTCAACGTGGGGTCGACAGAATATTATTTTTCTTTATACTTCCTTTTATCATACATACAATGATGTTACATTTGAGTCCTAAACATTTTTCAAATGACCAAAAATTGACCACTCCAGCGGGGATCGAACCGGCGTCTCCGACTGACTGTGTCGGGGCTCTAAAGTCAGAGACGCGGGTTCGATCCCCGCTGGAGTGGTCAATTTTTGATATGATATTCAAAAATGTTTAGAATTCCTAATGTGTGGGTAACACAAAAATAAAATCGTACATACATTTGAGTCATTCCTTAAATACAGTCCATCACTCAAAACTACCTGTCTCCATATTCATCCATGTCTACCTTCTATTAGATAAAAAATTATTATCATATGTAAGTGTTACTTTTAATGTGAAATGTATTAAGAGTGTAGATTTGAAATTAAAATATTTATTTTAATTGTATGTTAAGGCTTCCTAATGAAAAAATTTGATTCGCCATTGTGCACAGAATGTGACCGAGTAGAGGATACATATCATGTTTTAATGGAATGAGTGCGAATCGAAACTTAAAGAAGTTTGTTTTTTATGCAGTACCCAGAATATAATTTAAATAATGTGGGGGGTATTCAACAGTATCTTGGCTTCACCAACTTCTGAAGGGGCTAGAAATGTTTATAAATAAGTCCAAATATATTTAAATAGACATTGTTGATTTAGTTAAGAACGATGGAGGCGATGTGGTAACTGTGTGAAAAAACATCCTATATTTTAACAGAATAACCAAAAAAAAATCGTATGTTAAATTTGTTAAGCATTAAAAACTTATGTAAGTAATGGTTTTGTGCTATTTGGGACGAATTCTAAATTATTATAGATAGTTTTTTATTAACTGTGCTGCAAGATGCTTGTAGTGATTAAAATGGATAATAACTAGATTTTGTTTTTAATTTAACAAATTTTAGCTATTTTGGCAACTAGAGAATTTTAAATGATTTTTTTTTAAACGAATACTTGAATTGTTATTCATACCAAAGTATAACACAATTATAACCAATTTTTTTTTTTATAAGTATGCTACTTACAACTTTAATACGTTCCATGGCTCTGTATAAATAGCAAACATTTGTGGGTTTATGTTTAGTCGAAAAAAAAATATAATATTTGTAAATATTGACAAAAATATGACTTTTAAAGGATACTATCATTACTGAAAATACTTAGTTTAGGCATATTTTTAAAATACTGTAATTCTTAGTTACGGTAACTAAATGTTCAGTACTAGAGTTGGAAAAATTGTAAAGGTGTGAGAAATCCAGAAATTTTGACATTTTTTTTTTAAACTTTACCAAAGGTTATTGTAGAAATAGTTAAATATGTAAAAATTTTATAATAAATATATGTCAATAAATATTTTATAGTTTTGATGAATTATATAACTGAAAATTCAAGATTTCTGGCAATTTGATTTGAAACAGCAACAAAATTGCTTTCTGGAGCTTCCCGCTGACACATCTAAGGGCACAGTATGACAATATTCGATTTATTTCAGAGGGTATGGTGCCAACGCCTTCAAACTACAATCCATGCTTACTGCGTCCCACCCACAACAATCCAGATATATCTCGTTGTCTCATGGTCCATATGATATAATCTTTTTTAAATTTCTGCATTATATAATATATTAATTCAGAAATATTAATTTTATCTGCAGAAGTACAAATAAAGAAAAGAATAGATCCTGAGACAACTGAGAAAAAGAAACTGGAAACTAATTCAGAAGATTTATTGGAAGCTCTTTATTGGAATATACACGGAGGGAACTATTTTCATTTGTTATAGTGTCTGTGATGAACATTTAAATGTGTGGAATTTTATAATGTTGGGACTCTAGAAACTTATGTACTGAATATTTTGTAAAGAAGTTATATACTTTGAGCTTATATTTGAGTAATTTTCGTAATAAAGATGAAATAGGAAAAGGGAGGCTTTTTATTTATAGAAAAAGTTCATTATATATTCATTTATTCTAAATAAATATTACATAAATGAAGCTATGTAAATATAGACAGTAAATAAAGAGTAACGAGAATACAATGCTTAATTAATCAAGTGAATGTTAACTGGAAATACCACGTTGCATTAATAACTTGAGATTAATTTGTAAAAGAAAAAATTAATTCCTTTTTGTTTTGTTTTTCTGTTGCAGATGCAGATGAAGATCTAATCAAATATATTTTTTTCAGGTCCACTCAAACAGTAGATCAAATAAATATTTGATGTTTGAGTGTTTGCTCCGCTTTGACTGGATATTAAATGTCACCTTTTTGTTTTTCAGATGATTCTTCCATATGCAGCCTTGTTGGCACACGGTCAAGCCCGAGCCACTCTGCTTCCGCCTTTAATATAAACATATTTAAATATTATTTTTTCTGTGCACATCAAAAGCTAAAATTTTATATTAAATTGTTTTGATTTGAAATTCGTTAGTTAACTTATTCAGATTATCGATCTGTGATACAGATGTACCTGATATTTTATTAAAATAATTTTTGTAAGTTTTTTGTTTCATTTATAAGTCATTTTATGAACTACAATTACAATATCCATAATATCATGTAAAAAAGTAAAAACATCATAATACAAATAAGTACCAAAGTGAATAGATTAATTTTCGTTTGAAATACATAAATAGATGTTATAACATATACATAGAAAAATAAATACTATAAAGGTTAATTGACTACATAATTATGTCAAGTAAAAATGCAATTAATAAAATTGTTTTTATTTCATGTGAATGTTACACTTATGACAAGTACACAAAGACTGATGTATATAAAGGTGGTACAAGATAGATAGTAGTTTTAGATTAAGAAGCATGTTGTTAAAGGCGAGAATGGTAATTAAGTGCCGCGATTTGCACAGCTAATTAGAGGAAGACATCTACAGTACAATACGTGCTCCATTACCTCAGTGGGTGTGACTTCTTCCGTGTCCACGACGTCGGGCAGAGCCTCTGCGTTGCCGACGTCATCGTGCGTATTACCGCTACTATCGCCGGCCTCGGCGTGGCAAGTCTGATCGGCTTCCGCTAAGTCACCGTTGTGCATTTCTGAACAATTTATGAGATCAACTTTTCCTTCTTGACTCGAACGGGTACTGCCGGCGTTTATATCTCCTCCGTCGATATCCATATGTACGTGGCCGGGCCACATGTCGTAGGGGCAAGTGTTCATCTGGTGTAACTGACCCTCACTCGAACTGAATAAATTCAGAGATCCGGCGACATCTTGTAAAATTGACGATTCTGGTATTTCGTTCGTCATGTGAATCGATTCATCGCCCTCGTTACTCACTGAATTAAATATGGGCATATTTTCGACAATATCGCTAGATACATCGCAGACTCGCATTCCTTCGTATTTAGAGAGCAAATCGAGAAGTCTCTTTATTTGTCTACCGTCAGAGGAATTATTAAGTATGAGAGAAGCCAAGGATTCCAATAATTCAGACGTAAAAATTTCCTCGCTTTTCAATAAAAGGAATCGAACAATTTTATTATCGATTTGCACCGTACTAGTGCACACGCTCGGACCACTGCAGTCTTGACAGTCGCTCGGTTCGACGGACGTCGTCGTCACCGTCGTGTTAGTGCATTCTGCACTATCGGCCTCCTCGGTCCTACTCTCGATAAAATTACTATACTGAGACAGAATGCTGCGTATCGATTGCAAAACCCGCTGTCGGAGCGGGTCGGAGCTGATCAGCTGCAACTCCCTGAATAATTGAATAAGAAAATCGGGATGCGACTCGTTCACGCCGATGAGCGTCGTGACCTCCGAGTATATATTCTCCCTGAGTAGATCGAACAGCTTCGACGTGGCCTTGTCGCGGAGTTCCCGGGTCGCTGATGCCAGGTTAGGGTTGGGCGCCTCAGCTGTCTCGGTCACATCGCCAGTCGAAGGGAAGTCCGGCGCGTAGTTCCTGCGACTTGCAGAGTTCTTCGACGGCAGCTTCGAGGACTTCCTCCTGGACTCGGCGGGCAAGTCGAGGTTGGAGTGCGACTGGACGATCTCCGGAATGGGGTCGACGCAGTTGAGGTTGCGACGGGTTACGAGCTCGGGCTCATTCTGGTTGACGTTGAGGACGTCGGGAGCGGAGGACAGGCGAGCTTCCTCCGTGTTGCGCTTAGGGGTTAGCGAGGGAGACGTTGAGCTCGACGTGTGGTGCAGACTGTTGTGACTGCGTTCGGCCAGCGGCGCCGCGCCACCCGCCGCCCCACAAGCCGGACCTCCTCCCACCCCCACTCCGCCCCCCACCCCCTCCGCGTTGCTCTTGCTACTGCCCGAGAGCAGGTTCTGGCGCGAGTAGCTGCAACGATAGGGACGTTAGCGATATTAGCGGTGCTGCGGTCAGGGATGTGTTCGTTTGTTAGTAGAAAACTAAAACGAGACCAAGCGCTCAATTTTTATTGGGAAAAAAGTGGAAATCTATTTTTTATAACTAAATTGTACATCGAACAACGAATATTACGTTATATTTAGTCCAAAAAACAAATCGTGAGATTTACGAAGAATTCTAGTGTAGCATCCCAAATAGTATTTATTTTACGTTCTGTTACTTTATTCAGCTATGTAAATTGAGTGTTGTCTCTACAAAAAGGAGTGGAAGAGATATAGTGCTAAATTAAAAGGACACTAAAGCCAAATAAAGTGTAACACTATCACACGGTTCTTACCCCATGTCTACATAAGATGTGCGATGACCGAATATATACGCATATAATAATACTAGTAATATATATTATAATTTAAAAGAGACAGGTACTTGTTCTAATATCTGAAATTAGAAAACAATTACAATTTGAAACATATATGAGTCCCATACGAAATTATAAAATATAGTTTACGAAAGAAAACTTACCTTCGGAAGTTATCCCAATAATTATTGGCTCTATTGCCGGGCGGCACTTGATTGTTTAAAGTATGCGTTGCTGTTTCAGCGCGCCAACGTTCTTCGAGCTAGAAACATAAATATAATATATCAAAAGTAACACAAACAAAAATTAAAGCCAAAAACAATACAGTTGATTAATTGTTCAGTACAGTTACAGTTGATAAATTGTGATTAATCGTTAATGAAACTACATATAAATAAACGTACAAGATATAAATATACATACAAGAATATACATAACGAAAATTGAGCGCTTAATATAGGGGGAATTTTTAATTGCACCTTTATTTAAAATTCAAGCAAACTAAATTTCCCGACTAATAACTCATTACATATCAGATAAATGACTGCATTACAAATTAAGTAATTGATTACCTAATCATATTTTATTAAAATACATATAAAGTTAATCAAAATCAGATGGCTTTTTTTTCTAATTTACAACGAAAATGTAGCTGAAACCACAGATATACAGATTTTAGGAGAAAATTATTCACCGTATAACAAAAAAAAATTTTCAAAATCATTATCTAAAACTTTTGGTTAGATTATTTTAATACAATAAGTTTTTTTTTTGTTGTAATAACATAAATTGGTTTGTTAAAAAAATAGATTTATATATAGATATTTGGAGGCAACTATCAGTTTTATTTTTAGTTAACAGATAGTCACGTACAGTATAACAGTTTAGCTTTATATATCAAACAGTATATTAGATTTGGTTTATTTGATGAACAAATTTAGTGTGCTAGTCAGTATTTTTGGTGGTAATTACGAATATTTGAATATAAAAAATTGTATTTACAGTTGTAGGATTAAATACTACCCGTAATATAAAGTCAGATATCGAATAGACGATTCTGATTCAAAATGTGCACTAATTCCTGATCTCGTATTATTATAATTACATAAACAGTAATTTCTAAGCTTTGAACCCTTTTTAACTGATAGAATGTTTAAACAATTATTTTTTTAATTATAAAATGAATGTTGCAATAAACAATACTTTTAGTGTCAAAGTCAGGTTTGTTTCTATATTCCTAAAATTTTTAATCTGGCGGGAAAACTATGTTTAATTATCGTGCCGCCGTGGCGTGCTGGTCGAGATTGTAACTGTCACGAGACGCATATTAGTTGGAGACAGGAGTGAGTGAGACAGGAGGTAGAGAGCGAGTTACGTGAGCGAGCTGGGCGCGCAGCTGGCGCAGCTCCAGCTGCTGCAGGCCCATATTAGTTGGAGACAGGAGTGAGTGAGACAGGAGGTAGAGAGCGAGTTACGTGAGCGAGCTGGGCGCGCAGCTGGCGCAGCTCCAGCTGCTGCAGGCCCATATTAGTTGGAGACAGGAGTGAGTGAGACAGGAGGTAGAGAGCGAGTTACGTGAGCGAGCTGGGCGCGCAGCTGGCGCAGCTCCAGCTGCTGCAGGCCCATATTAGTTGGAGACAGGAGTGAGTGAGACAGGAGGTAGAGAGCGAGTTACGTGAGCGAGCTGGGCGCGCAGCTGGCGCAGCTCCAGCTGCTGCAGGCCCATATTAGTTGGAGACAGGAGTGAGTGAGACAGGAGGTAGAGAGCGAGTTACGTGAGCGAGCTGGGCGCGCAGCTGGCGCAGCTCCAGCTGCTGCAGGCCCATATTAGTTGGAGACAGGAGTGAGTGAGACAGGAGGTAGAGAGCGAGTTACGTGAGCGAGCTGGGCGCGCAGCTGGCGCAGCTCCAGCTGCTGCAGGCCCATATTAGTTGGAGACAGGAGTGAGTGAGACAGGAGGTAGAGAGCGAGTTACGTGAGCGAGCTGGGCGCGCAGCTGGCGCAGCTCCAGCTGCTGCAGGCCCATATTAGTTGGAGACAGGAGTGAGTGAGACAGGAAGTAGAGAGCGAGTTACGTGAGCGAGCTGGGCGCGCAGCTGGCGCAGCTCCAGCTGCTGCAGGCCCATATTAGTTGGAGACAGGAGTGAGTGAGACAGGAGGTAGAGAGCGAGTTACGTGAGCGAGCTGGGCGCGCAGCTGGCGCAGCTCCAGCTGCTGCAGGCCCATATTAGTTGGAGACAGGAGTGAGTGAGACAGGAGGTAGAGAGCGAGTTACGTGAGCGAGCTGGGCGCGCAGCTGGCGCAGCTCCAGCTGCTGCAGGCCCATATTAGTTGGAGACAGGAGTGAGTGAGACAGGAGGTAGAGAGCGAGTTACGTGAGCGAGCTGGGCGCGCAGCTGGCGCAGCTCCAGCTGCTGCAGGCCCATATTAGTTGGAGACAGGAGTGAGTGAGACAGGAGGTAGAGAGCGAGTTACGTGAGCGAGCTGGGCGCGCAGCTGGCGCAGCTCCAGCTGCTGCAGGCCCATATTAGTTGGAGACAGGAGTGAGTGAGACAGGAGGTAGAGAGCGAGTTACGTGAGCGAGCTGGGCGCGCAGCTGGCGCAGCTCCAGCTGCTGCAGGCCCATATTAGTTGGAGACAGGAGTGAGTGAGACAGGAGGTAGAGAGCGAGTTACGTGAGCGAGCTGGGCGCGCAGCTGGCGCAGCTCCAGCTGCTGCAGGCCCATATTAGTTGGAGACAGGAGTGAGTGAGACAGGAGGTAGAGAGCGAGTTACGTGAGCGAGCTGGGCGCGCAGCTGGCGCAGCTCCAGCTGCTGCAGGCCCAGCTGCTGCCAGCAGCTCGCGCCCCACAGCGCGCAGCCGCAGCCGCAGCCCGCCGCGCCTGCACAGTCATACACATTCCATATGCTACGGCGTACGGCGGTGAGTACCGACCTACCGCGACTATTAGGTACTGTAATCGTGCGAATCTTTCCACTAAATTAATTATAGTAATGTAAAAATAATGTCGCATTGATTGAACGGACAAGATAATTACTCTAAAAGAAATGATGAATATGTCTATTGAACTTACCGTATGGCATCATCATATTAAACGGCATGGTGGGAGGGAACGACATTGGGGTACCCATGAGACGATCCATGGTTTGAGAGTGGCTGTTTTGAGTGAACTGATTCGTTCGCATATCCTACAAAATTAACAAATGACAATAAACTTGTAGATGGTGAAATCAAACTGAATTTTAAAATACCTACTATCAAAAAAATTAAATTACCTGATTAGATTTAGTTGTGTTCCAGCAGGGTGGCAAGTGCGAATAGGGCATATTTCCAGTATTATCATCTGAAAAAAAGTTGAAAATTAAAAGTGCCCTATTCATATTCTCGCTAAATAGGCTCTGTGATGTTTCGCAAGCTTTCATGTTCTATGGAAAGTTACTGCTGTATTTTATTCATTGCTTTTAAATCTTTGCAATACAAAGTTATTGTATTGTCATTATAAATAATTATCTCTCTATTACATTAAACAAATATTAACGACGAGGAAATTATTTTTATTGTGAAACGAATACATTACACCTTTAAGGTAGCTTAATCAATTTAAACATAAAGCGACAAAATAATACAGTTCCACAAGTAATGCAGATGTCACCACTAGTTTGACTACTATTGTGTATTTAAATATAATAATTTATATAATACATCACCTTTGAAATAAATAAATAATACTCATTCAATAGTATAAGTTAAAACGTACTATTCTGCGCAACGGGTGGGACCATGTTGACGTTGGAGTCGACCCTTGGCTCATGTCTCACGTTTGAGATGCTGTTGTTCACTAGTGGAAGCTATAAACACAAATATTAGATTTTATTCAGAATTAAGCATGTCCATCAATAAATTAACGAAAATTTTACATGTTTACTTCTGTTCACGTGTTTAGCTCTAGACAACTTCTATGAAATGAGGAATTTCACTGTAAAATATTTTGTTAAATATCAAATTGCACATATAAAGCTGGTGAATACTTTTAAGAAATCGTGAATAATTAATTACAGATACATGTCAAATAGAAAATAGTATTTTGAAAGTTACGACAAATAATATGTCATTAAATGGACACAGTAGTAATTAGTGATTGTAATTTTGTATTGCTTATGTGCGGCTATATATTTTTTATTTATTGAGTGTTAAGTATACAATATTATTTGTTTGATTTTACAAGTCCCAATGGTCGGATTGTGATCTTAACTATAGCTATTTTTTATCAATAACTTACGTTGTTTTCTTCAGACTGACGGTCCACCGTCGGCCGACGTCGAGGACGATTCCTTTGATTGGATTTATTTCTGGAAGCGCTGTCGATAAAATATTTATATCACAATAACATTCATTCCAACTCGACTAGACAACAATGTCTATAACGGTATATGAAAAGTTTTTAATTTTGAAGTAAAACACAAAAAGGTACAACCATTTAGTACAATAATTGCCTAAGTTGTTGTACAATTTAGTACAATAATTGCCTAAGTTTTTGTACCATTTAGTACAATAATTGCCTAAGTTGATCAAAGTTAAATTGACCTTGTATTATCTTTATGTGTTTTGACCATAGTAATACTAAGTGGTTTACCTGTCGCTGTCACTGCCATACGCACTGCCGAGATGTGAGGGTGCTGTATTGACGGAGCGCGAGCCTAGAGCACTGTCGCCGCCCTGAATGATGACAATTTTTGTTACTTTAAGGCTTCTATTTTGTCTACCAAGAAAAAACTACGTTTTTTTTTTTCTCAGTGTATAATGCTTTTATAAAAAACTATATCAAAGTCAATTTTGAGTTTAAAAAAATTCTTGATGTTATATCACTAGTTGAAAGTTAAGAAAATAATCATATAAGTGATTATTATATGAATATTCACTTCTAGGTTTTATTGCGAAAATTAGAAATAATTTTGCGTTACCCTGAAATTATCGTTATCTCTCGAATGTTGAGAATCCATTTGCACATGTTCTGATCGTGATTCGGGTTCTTCTTGTTCACTGTAAAAACATAACTTTGCAGTACATGTTTCCGATATACATATTCATAAAAATAAATGTATACGAGCATATTATGTGGAAAAATACCTGTTATAAGATTGATTCACAACAGACGCGACACGAGAATCTGGCTTAATATTTTGAGTCTCTGTAGCATTGCTCATTGCCTGTAAACGGAAAAAATTGTTTGTGTTATTACAACGTCACTAAAATAACGATATTTGTGAGTGAAATAATTAAAATTCAAACACGAATGACATTTTGTACATGTCGTTGGAATATTATTCTAATGTTTAGGTTTAGAATTAGTGTTTTTTTTTTTAAATATATTTTAATATAACTATTACTGATAATTTTTTCATTTTTATACAAAAATATTAATTTCATTGAGAAAAAAATTGTAGTATTAAAAATCAATAGTCGCACGATTATTAATATAAAACTTTAAGCTTATTGCTGACTACTCTTTACAAAGGCTAATGTAATTCATTGACCACCATATAGGTATGTCCAGCATATAACAATTTTTGCCCCCTTAGCTAACAATAATAATTGTGTTTGCCCACAAACGAAAAAAACCGACTTCAATTATATCGACAAGTAATACAACGTAGGCAGACGAAAAAATTATCAAGTAAATACGTATTATCAAAGATTACCCCAAAAGTTGTAATCAGATCTCGATGAAATTTAAATGTGATCAAATGATAAACATCGGCTTTCGATAAAACTAAAAATTTCGATAAATTAAAAATCATTAAAATCGGTACACCCAGTAAAAAGTTATGTGGATTTTCGAGAGTTTCACTCGATTTTTCTAGGATCCCATCATCAGATCCCGGTTTACTTATCATGGTATCGAACTAGAGATATCTCCTTTCCAACAAAAAAAGAATTATCAAAATCGGGTCATAAACGACGGAGTTATCCCCGAACATACATTATATATATATATATATATATATATATATATATATATATATATATATATATATATATATATATATATATATATATATATATATATATATATAATGTATAGTAATTGAGTAACCTCCTCCTTTTTTTGAAGTTGGTTAAAAAGTTAAGTGCTAAGCGTACTGTACGGTCACGTAAACAACATGTGCACGTCCTTTTTTTTATACAACTAGAGCGCAAGCTAGCGTACGGCTTACCGGGTGGTAAATGATTACCGTTACTTATAGACGCCTGCAACACTATACTCCACCCTCCCCAGGAGCTCTAGCCACCTTATTCACCACAGGAACACAGCACTGCTTAACAACACAATCCTCCCTGGAGAAAGAGGCCCAGCACAACATCCCACAATGTTACAGATTGAGTCGATCTCCTGTACGGTTGAGGTGCTTCTCTGGCTGCTGTAGATCGAGCAGGATATTTCCTGCTGTACCCTCCCTCAGTAAACGTACCTCCTTGTTGAGCAACGCCTCGAGCTCGCGTTGTTTATCGGCCAGTAGAGCGCGTAGTTGAAGTTGACGACGTTCAGCCGGACCCACGCACCCACCGCGCACTTCATTCACTTTTTTCTGCTTGCGTTCTACAAGAACATGACGACACAAGGATTACATTGCAACCTCTTTTTCTTTTTATTCTACTCCCGTAGAACAAGGGGCGAAACTAAGCTAAGTGACAGCGATGAGTCACTATTTTCTTAACGTGAGTAGGCTATAAGTACTTAGTACATCTCCAAAACTGAATACTGTTATTTTTTTGGAACTTCTAATATTCAGTCATTGCAGTAAAATCGCTAAGTTCCGAAGAATCAATAGCGTTCATTGTCACCGTGAAAGTTTAAAAACATATCTTCTTCTACTATCTATTTCGATATGTCGGTTCAACTCTGGAGATAAACTAAGTACATATGGTCTACTCGCGTAAAAAAATAGTGACTCGTCCCTATCTTAGCTTAGCCACACCCCATGACCAATCAAATCATAGTAAATTAGAACGTCGTGTTTTAAATGGCCAGTATTTACATCATACAATTGAAATGATATATTATATTACCTGTGTCTATTAGTTTTGGTACTAAATACATACTCGAGTTCAAGTGATTTTATATTTATCTATTTTGACACGATTGTCTAGTTGTATAGGGTGTACAAATTAATTCGGTCCGCATGTATGTTGTTTAGAGATAGAAGAATGCAGTGGTTTCTGAGAAGCTACGCGTCTGTGAATGATATGAAGTAAAATTTGCTTTGAGTTTTTAAAAAAAAAAATACTTGTTTTGTATTAGGTTGAATTTGTTGTAATTTGTTGAATTTGTGGGAGATTTTACTTTACTACTTTAATTTGAATAAAAGTGGAGATGAAGCGCTAATAATGCTTACAGAACGTTACAGTGACAACGTTCCAACTGATAAATTAAGTAGAGAAAAAAATTCTTGGCCCAGGGAGTCTAAAAAAATTAGATGACAAAAAATTAGACACAATAGTCAATGAAAATTAGATTTAAACATAAGAGAAGCTTGTATAACATATAAATAAACAGAATAAAGTTCCATTGTGATTAAGAGACATGGGAATAATTTTATTTAAAAGCAAGGCAATTAATTACGCAATTAAGTCACTTCGCACGCTTCGCAGGGGTTGATACAAAACCCTTCAATCGTTGTTATCAACTCCTGTATTAACACCAAAATCTAATATCCACGTTTTGAAGGAATGACACATGCACCTGGTGGAGCCAAAGGTGTTGTTTATTATGATCAACTAAAACCTGGTGATTATTGTATCATCATCATTTCATCTATTACTGTTTGTAACGAAATAGATACAAATCAATACACATAATACAAATTGTTACAAATTAATTTGTAGGCCCAATAGTAAACTAAATAGTTCTAATCTTTACCTTTATTTGTCACCATATCCTTGATACGCGCACGTTCTCCCATTATCTTCTCAGTTTCCATGCGGAGTTCTTGAGCCAACTCTTGCAAAGTATTTATATTTGCTTCGTGATCTTTAAGCAGATTTTATTTTTAAGGGCCACACAAAAACAACTGTAGATAAAATAACTCAAAAATTGTAATTCTAAAAAACAAAAATACTATTATTTCAACAGCATTAAGTGTTAAAAAAGTAAATTTATTAAGTAAATATAATATAAAAATTTATTAGTCTGTGTTTATTTTTTATAAACATTAGATTATTTCTCAAACGCCATGAACAATAAATATGTATATGGGACTTGCGTAGAATTCCATCACAGATTTACATTGGAAAGAAGGAACTACTTGCACTAAAGAGAAAGAGAGATAGAAAGAGAGTGAGAGGAGAAGAGAGAAAGAAACAGAGAGATGGTCAGAAATAAGAGTATTATATTGCACTTACTTTGTTGCGAGTGTTGCTGGAGCTGTGGCGCCTGTATGTGTTGTTGGTGCTGTTGAAGCTGCATATGCTGTGTTTGTTGTAAATGTTGCTGATGCTGTGCTTGTTGTAATTGTTGCTGATGCTGCACTTGTTGCAAATGGTGCTGATGTTGAGTTTGCTGCAGGTGTTGTAATTGTTGTAAGTGTTGTTGCGGTTGAGTTTGCTGCAGATGTTGCTGGTGTTGTGATTGTTGTAAGTGTTGCTGCGGTTGCAGTTGTTGCTGCGAGTGTTGCTCATTTGTAAACTTGTGTCGTTGAGACAGTGAATTGCGCACACGACACACGCTGTCTTCGTTTGACCAACCACCCATACTTCCACCGCCCTCTGATTTACTGATAACAATAATTAATCGGTATTAAAGTTAAGTATCCAATGTATGGTTATATTATGTCAATAAAGTCCTGCTATTTGTTATTTCGTCAGTGATTAAAGTTATATTAAGTCAAACGAAGTTCGGTTGCGACTGACGCTATTACAAACTGGAAATATGTGTGTTTTTTCCTAAGTTTTCAACATTTTATTCAGTTAAATGTACACGGTAAAAAGAAACGCTTCATGTATAACTAAATCCGATTAGCAATTGGCTTGATTTTTTTTTTTGAAATAGATTTATTTTAAAAACAAAATTGTATGTAAACTTACTTATCATGTATGTTAGAATGATTGGAAACGTGGAAGCTGTCCTCATGAGCTCCGGGAAGGTTCCCTTCAAACGTTTCTACAGAACGCATGAGATCTGATAAAACAGATTGAAACAATTAAAAACAAAAATATATTTAAAAAAAAAGAACGCAATATTCTGATAGTTTAAAATAATAAATTGTACCTTTGGTTTTCTGGAGAGCTGTTTTAATAGCCTTTATTTCCATAAGCTTAAAGGGATCCTCATTTTTGAGATTGACGCCTGATTTGTTACCTAAAATATGAAGCATATGATAGGATTTATTTTAATTTTTGCTACTGACGTATACCTAACACGTGCAACGTTGCGTCACTACTTTATATGGTCTAAATTATTTTGGCATAATTTCACGGTCGATTTCTGTTACGATCACTTGCTTATTAAATATAAATAAAATAAATAAATATTTACAACATACACACACACGGTCATCTGTTCCTAAAGTAAGCAACTTAATGCTTATGTTGTAGATAACAGCCGACTGGTATAGCTAAATTTTTTTTCTCGATAAACATATGTATGTTTTCATTTATATGTATAAATAATACATATATAAATAAATATACATATAAATAATACATATATATTACACCCAGACTCGGGGTGGAAATTTGACCCACAACCCCGGAACAGAAAGCAGGGTGACTACAAACTGCGCCAACGGGCTAGTCAATATAACTATGAATTGAAGATATCTACCACTACTGGCAATATTTAACTATTTTTAACAATTTTTAAGTATTTAAAGTATAGTGGATACACATCTATTAAACATTGTATTGTTTGAGTGAATGTAGCATTTAAAATATCACTATCAAAATATAATACCAAATTTGAAAGATGGTAAAGTTGTATGTAATACAACTAGGCTTTCAATTAAAAGCGTGGAAATCGTTTGGCTTGGAGTATGCTACAGTATCGATAGTACAGTAATAGATAATAATAATCAAAAAATCTTACATTTTCGAGATGCTTCCTCATCACCACTATCCTCCCCTGAACTTGAGTATGTATTATGAGAACTGCCAAGTCGAGTTGCCATTTGTAATTTTTGAAATTCTGATACCTGAATTATAGAAAAATAAACTTATATAACAAAAATGAAATGAAAATATTCATTTCACCATAAGGTGATTATATTTATGTTTCTAATATTTAAATAAAAATCACAGTATTTAAGTCTCTAATATCTTTTGTTTTAACTGTATTAATAAACTTTTGTATTCACTAATTTAAGCTTAACACTAGTAAAATTGCAGAAATTATTACAGAAGTAAATAAAGAATGAAGATAAGTTAATTATAAATATAAATTAAGAAAATACGTAACTGAGATAATTTGAACTTTAGAAGTCTCAAAATTGCACCAGTCGTGAGCTTTTTTTAACAACAACACACATTATGCCAGAATGTATAATATATCTTGCGTTTTTATGCTTAAAGAAATCAGTTTCAGGTTTAAGTTAAGGAATTACAATATAATAGATAATAATTAATTATTGGAGACACATTATAATTTAAAACACATAAAATTTCATGAGTAAAATTTTATTTTCTTCTTATTTTTTATTATAATGGCGTCATCGGAAACCGATCGTCAATTCGATTCCAATTTCAATTCAATTGAAAGCTCGATTTGGTCAAGAGTACCAAAATATTATATTTGATAATATATTATGATTGGAACTGGAACTGTACAGAATTCGTGTTTTTGTGAGATTGGGATTGAAGTCAAGAGTAAACCTACTGATCTCAATATAATTCAAATTAGAATACAAGACAAGTATCAGCTTTCAAATAAATCAAGAATCATTAAAATCGGTATACTCAGTGAAAAATTATCCAGTATAAATACAACGTAGGTCGACGAAAAAATCATCATGTAAATACGCATTATTAGATGTAACTCGAAAATACTTGTTAGATCGCAATTAAATTTAAATGGGACCACATGACATGCGCCACCTTTCGGTTAAATAAAAATCATCGAAATCGGTCCATTCAATCAAAAGTTCTTAGGTAACATACATTTAAAAAAATACAATCGGATTGAGAACCTCCTCCTTTTTTGGAAGTCGGTTAAGAACTTAAACTACTGATTCAGACAAAGTTTAAATAGAAAAAGAAAATAATTTATAAGTTAATAATTAATTTATTTTGAAATTGTTTGTTGGAACATAAAACCAATTATATGTACATATAGTTGGTATAATGTAAATCCCATATTTGACAGTATTTGTATCAACAAAATTTCTGTCAAATATGAGAAGTTAGTACTAAGTTCTTTGAGCACTTTTAACTTATAAAGTCTACAATATTGTAGATATTATTTTTAGTTGTACATTTCTATTAATACATACCAAATTCTCCATGTGTTGTTTCTTCATTTGCAGCTCCCGCAATTTGAGCTGCAGTATACGTTCCCTCTCACTGAGAATAACGTCATCGTCTTCTACTTCACTGTCCCGAGTGCCACCAGCTGCGTCCTTTTAAGATAGAATGCAGAAAATAAAAACACTATAACATATGACAACTACACAAAACTGAATTAAAGAAATGAAAATCCTTTATGTTTAAGTGATAACTATAAATGTGTCAAATTACACACAAGCAAAACACATAAGCATAGTTCCTTATCGCGTGTGTCTGTTAGTTATGAATTAAAAATCTACTAATCAGATATTCATACAGTTTCTACAGCGTGATTCAGGAAGAAGGTTTAGGTTTTTTTTTTTTACGTCACTAGGTCGGCAAACAAGCGTACGGCTCACCTGATGGTAAGCGATTACCGTAGCTTATAGCCGCCTACAACACCAGAAGCATCGCAAGCGCGCTGCCGACCCAATCCCCAATCCCCCCCCCCCAAGAGCTAGGTGTATAATATGTCAAGGTTTTGAGTAAGTAGTAGTTACTGTAATAAGACGATAATTTTTAGAGGTCGGAATAAAACAGGCCGCCGAGGAAGTTTCGTAGTGCGATCGATAGGAGTCGCCCGATGCGAGCACAGAGCTCCCCGCTGTACTAGTCGTGCACAGCCGAGGCGCCTACGAGCCTGCGCGCAGCCTACCTCGGCGCCCGTGGATCGCGCGGCCCGCAGCGAGGAGCGCTCGTCGCGGCCGAGCGCCGCCGGGCGCGCCTGCTCCAGCGCCGCCGCCAGCTCGCCGGCCTGCGGCAGCGTGGTCGCCACGCCGATCTGGTTCGCGCCGTACATGCGGTTCTGGCTGTGGTAGTTCGCGCTCATGGTCATATTCTGAAATTATTTCAAATTATTTATCGTTGTGTCCATTTGTTATAAGTATTCCTTGACGGTTAGCAAGAAAGTGGACATAAGGTGCCAATCAAACCACCACAAAAATCTTTTTGTTTTGTTGTTGTTATGGATTAATTGGTTGTACATGATGGTCCAATAAAGGATCGAAACGTCGCATGAATTTGCAATTAGTAGTTTGATTGGCACCTTATGTCCGCTTTCCTGCTAACCGTCAAAGAATATTATTTCAAATGTTTCATCTCTGTAATTCAATTATTTTACGTACATTTATAAATTGGACGTTTCATAAACATAGTTGTCATAAAAAAATAGCCAAGTAGTCGTTATTTCATTTTCATGTTCAATATTTTTAAGATCGTTGTAATTAATAAAGTAAACGAAACAGCCTCAACACAAAATTGCTATGTTAATAAATACACAAAGGAAAGCGTAAGGTAAGGTACAAACCTGCATTGCATTCAAATTTTCTTGAGATGTCGACGGGTGGTTCATTTCTTGAGCTTGCCTCTCCTTGTTTATTTCTTCCAGTTGTTGTTTTGCTTCTGCCTGAAAAAATATTTTTTTAATTAGCATGTATTAATAAATTTTAATTTGGATTCAATTGAGCTTAATTAATTTACCTGATATTTAAGAAGTCTTTTTTGTTGCTGTTTAAGTGCTGAAAGACGAATTTGAGACATTTCCATTTTATTTTTTATCTCATTCTGCCAAAGTTCATTTTCACTATAAGCTGATGCATTGCTTTGGACTGATACTGGTCTAACCACAACGTCTTGCTGAAAATTAAAGAAAAAATTGATAAAGATGCACAAATGAATTAGCAAATATACAAAGGTTAAAATAAAACAACATAAAAATCAGAAATTTAGAAAATAACAACAAAAAATCTTAAAGCAGAAAGGGCTAAAGCAAACACTCTATAATAAAATAATTTTGGTTTTTGTTTTTATTCATTGTTTTCCATGGCATATGAAAAAAGACTTGTTAAAGATAGGTTGTTTAAATTTTATTTAAATTTACACATGCTATGCGGTTTTAATAAAGGGCATATGACACACACTCCATAGCACACATCGACAGAATGGAACCTGAACTTCGTTTCCGCTAATATCTTTATTTTTACTTTTCATTTCTTGAATGAGAGCAATTTTTTCCATGCATGCTGTGATATTTTTCCGTAAAATATCGTTCAGATACTGATCATCTTTTTTTACCTCTGTTTCAACACATGGTATTGATTCTATTTCTCTAATTTCGACAGTATTACTTTGAGAATCTTCCATTTTATTTTCATTTTCCATAGATTTATTTTCTTTTGTCGCAAGGTTTTCTTCACTTGCTCTAGCATTTATAATGTTTTTGTTTAAATGTTCATTTTCTATGTTTGTTACTTTCTTTAAATTGCTAGTTGGACTATTGTCATTATTGGTTTTGATGTTGCTTGCCTTATCTTGATTCAAAGTTCTTTCAGGTACTGTTTCTACTTCATTAACAGGCGCAGAAGTACTACTTTCTACTTGATTTACTATATCATTTGAACCTTCACCTGGTATTTCATTATAACTTTCAACTAACATAGATTGAAGTTTTGTTTCACTTTCTTTTAACTGCATTACCATTTTTACTAATTCATCATATTCTTCTTTTGTATGCTCAATAAAAGCCTAAATTACATTTGCGAGTTAATTAAATAATTTGGATATTTTTATACTTTTGTGTATTTTGATATTTAAACATTATATAAAATATAACAAACCTCATCCTCAGAATTCCGCATGGTGTCAACAAGTGATGAAGTAACTCTAATGTATTCTCTAATTTGTCCAAGGCGACGTTCAACAGCTGCTGCATCAGGACATGCTGCAACTATTGCTTCACCCAACGCTCGAGCAGATTCCCTGTGAGCCTAAATAAAGATAAAGCAATGCATCTCTATATTGGCTACTTCATTTAGTAAAATTTTTTTGGAACAAAGTTCCTTACGGCAGGCTTGACATTTGGCTGGGTGACCGAACCAAAAAAATGTGATACTAACACCGTAAGAAAAATATATAACGGAAGTAACATAATATCAGTCACACGACTGTATAATATGACGTTTGTAAAACTAACTAGTAAACTTTTTTTTTAAATTATTTATGTAATTTTATACTGTCGACTAAAATAAATAAACATATGTTTTTTTTTATTTCACTTAATAGTTTGAATTATTATTATTATTTTGTTTGATTTATTTTATTTCACGTCATTTGTTATTTTCTAAAATACTAAATTTCTTAAATACTTTTATGTACTTAATTAAAAACCAATGAATAAAAAAAAAAAAAAATCAAAAGCTAGAAAATATATATAAAAATTATCATTTTTTTTTCAAATTGTGTTACTTCTATACTATCCGAAGGAACTTCGTTCCTACCTGGTGTCCCATGACACCACATAATATATTATATTAAGTATATTAGGTATTTAAGGTAACTGGTACTTACTTGATTATTTTCATTTATATTGTTGAAGCTACTATGTCCTTGGTCATACATGTTGTTCATTAAATTAATAGACTTGGTACCAGATCTAGAATTTGTTACTGGTGAAGGATTATTATTGTTTGTATTATTTCCGTCAAATGTATTACGTGTCGAATTCAAATTCCTTGTCAAATTGTTTCTATTTTGATTAGTTACCTAAAATTTTTATAAAAATTAATATCTTCCAAAAAATAAATAAATTTAGACTTACAATTGCCTATTTTTCTACTCACATTTAATTGTTGAGTCATATTCCCTGTCACTGCACTGGGTGTGGTAGGATTTACTATCATAACAGCAGCAGCAGCATGATTTGAATGAGCAATCATACCTAGAACAGTACCAGACGGACTAGTAAGATATTCAGAAAACTATGTCAGAATCAAAATTACGGAATTAAATGTCTGAAATCAATGTTTTCATTGACAAATTTAATCTTTTTCAAGAAAATTACCTAGAATCAATTTAATTTTCTTCAAACTAAGTTGAATATAATGTAAATTCCTAAGCAATAATATTAGGTTTTTCCTTGTCCTAAAATAATAGTCTATTACAAAGTTATTTATTTTCAATTGTAGTTGTTGTTGTAGTGGAAGTGTGGAAATGTGAACTTGACTAGTTTGAATACTTATTAGAACAAGACTTATTGTAATAACTACAAAATATAACATATTTACCATTTGACATCTGGTGTGCATATGGATGCAAGGTATGAGACGAAGAAGCTCCATCATCATGATGATCGGTTGTCAAATTTTCACGATTTTGCACTGTTAAAGGAAGAGCACGAGGCTGAGGCCTCACAGGAACAAACCTTCCAAATCCACTCTCAAATGATACAGAATTATCTAAAACAAATTGTAATACAATATTTATGTACCTGTAGGACAAAGTAGGTCAATTTACACATTAATCCTGTCCCATCCTTCGTAGTATCCTAGACTTAAATTAACACTCACCTAAGTCAGTTGATTCTTGATCGGAGGTGTTGTTTGTTTGCTTTCTTGATTGATTGCAGTTAGATCTTACGTTATATTCTGACACTGGTACCCAATCCAGAGAAGTCTAAAAAATGTACTTTCTTAAATACACATCAAGAGAACACAAGAAGACCTTCTATATCAATTTTATTTTCAAACAGCCACTGCCAGCTACCTTATTACATTTTAATTTAGAAAAACAACCTCCCATATGGGATGATTTTCAGCTTTAATTAAGATTAAATTGAACAGAGATTGCAATCTAATATTAATAGAACAGAAAGAATTCCTGATCTCAGTATCTGTGTCTGTGTACAATATTATAGAATATATTGGCATATATCCAATATGCATAGCACTCCTAATTGTCTAAAAATAAACAGGATTCGTACCACACGATCTGAAAAAACTTCAGACAACTCAGTTTAGCAGCAACACAAATTTAAAAAGGAAAGCGTACACTTCAGTTTCCAACTAATAGTAGTTAACTATTTACATAAAGTAGAGAAAGATTTTAAGTATTATTACCGTAACCAAATTTGAAGCCATGTCTCGTCGTGTCGGTGTTACAGCCTCTTGCGGTACATTGCAATTGTTCCTTACTTTTGTCTTAGGTATAGTACCCGTGTGTCCTGTATGTCTCTCCTTATTACCAGGAGCCATTATATGCACTATTATTGTGATGTTATTTTATTCGATTTTTAAATAGATTCATGCTTTTTTTAGGAACAAGAAGACCACCTAAAGTTGGTAAAATGTATTACCACACATGACTTCTTTTTCGTTATATTTCAATGTTAAATATTACTAGATTTATATTTTTTCGTCCTTTTTAAAAAATTAGAGATCGAGTCGACGCAAACTACAATGACATTGACATTTCATTTTTTCTTTACAGAAGCGTTCGATGTTGATTTAATATCACGGTAAAAGCAATAATTTCGATACAACATACAATTCATCAGAGGACATACATGTACATTTTGGATATTAAATGATTATATACCAACATTATTTTTATTACAATTTTAAATACTAAATATCGACTATTTCAAATTTATTTATTTTCTTATCAATTAGAAATGTTATGTTATGTATGAACGAAATGTTCACTCGTTCAGTCAGTCCGAATAAATACTCTCTATTGTAATAACGTAACGTGCTTCGTTCCTTAACATAAATATTTTTGAATAACATACGGTGAAATACGATGTGTTAAATTGTGAATGTTAAATACACACTCATTGAAAAAAGTTTGAAAAATACGAGCTGATTTGTTGAGAAGCAGTGATAAAATTCTGCACTTAAATTTTAAAACAACAATATTTACGGGTAATTTGCATTTATTATTTTCAAGTTTATCGCGTACATATTTTTATTATATTTAGAAAATTATTGTCAATACTATTAGATAAATGCAGTTATAATATTCTATTTTACTTTTATTTTCGTGTCGCCAAATTTAAATAAAATCAATGTCAATATCTAAAATAAACGTAAATTATACCTAAACTATATTTAAATTAGTAAATCAAATTAACTGCAAAAAATCATTTGACCGGTAGCGGTAATTTTACATTTAAAATCGAAAAAACGCGCAAAGTTTCTGTGTATAAAGTAACGAAAATACGGTGGGATTTTGCTTCCAAACTGAGCAATTTTTAAATAGTATTAATTTTATCATATTAAGTATATGGAATTGAGTTGATTTTTTACTTAAATTTTCCATCATTTTTTTTTGTTAGAAGTGAATATTACCAAATGTACCTAAAAATCTTCCTCTAATTAAAAAAAATCTTAAATTGATTTTCATTTAGGATTTATAAAATCTTCAATTTAATTCCAAATTTTAATTCCTACTATTTCATTTTATGTATAATATTATATATGCGAAAATTTCTGAGGATGGATGTATGCATGTTTGTTATTCCTTCACGTAAAACTAAATAAATAAAACTTGGTAGATAGCTGGGGATCCAGAATAACACATAAACTATTTTTTATTCCGACATTACCACGCTATCGGAAATCACATGGGTGAAACCGCGAGGCGCACCGAGTATTTTCTAAAAGAAACTATTTTATCATAAAAATATTTTACTCGGCAATGAATGTAAGGCGTAGATTCGTACCTAGTACCGAGCTTCTTGGACCTATATTTACTTGTTACCTATAATTTATACCATGTAGCAAAAACCCGAATCGATTTTTACAAAAATCAGTTTAAGTGCCTAAAATATTTGTTCAAAGTGTTTTTTTGGTTCTTGTTGTTTTGTAAGTATGTTGTATTACGATAAACTAGGATTCTATTATTAATAAATTTACTGTATTTCGTTAAAATGACGTATCTCTACGAGTTTCGTACGGCACGATATTTTTTTTAATTTTACAAGTTTATAAATATAGGTTATACCTACTTATCTACAAAATATTTTTACAATTTTTCGCAAATTTTGAGACACTTGACCGAAATTGAGGCTATCGAACCTACGTACATATGATGTATATGTATGAGTTTATAATCTTCTAGATACAAACTTATTTTACAATTTTTACTTAGATACTTTAATTTAAAATAAATAAACAAATATTTGAACCCTACAATATTTAATTAAACTAATAAATAAAATTATTGCTAAAATGTGTTAGCAAACTAAAAATAAAAAGAATATGTAATTGAACTGATTACGAGCTGGCCACCTCGCAAATTAAACGCCCAAAAATACAATTTGTTAACGCTTTGATGACGAAATTTCTAATTCCATATTATATGGTTATTTTATAGTTACAATGGAGATAAAATCATATGAAAAAGTCACTAATTTACAATCTATTTAGTGGTTTACATAAATAAATCGCGGAACACGTCAATAGACGAAAGTACCTAAGTATCGTATGTTTTTAATAATGATATACAATGATGACGTGCCTATTTTTAAAAATCCAATGCCATATGTCAGTAAAACGTTAGACATGAACAATGCAGAATTCATAAAATTATATGAATGTCAATGTAAATTAGTTCAAGAACTTGGAAAATGTTTTAATACAATAAAAAGCATTTAATACAATACTTTCTCTGAGTAGGTACGTTTCTGCAGGTCAAGAGTTATTTTATGCAGCTAGGCTGGCTATGTGGCCTGCGATATGTAGAGCCTGTAGAGGTGTAAACTATTTTTTAGCTTTTGCAAGTGTAACCTATGTGTACAAGTCGGCTTTATTAAACAACTTTTTATTGTTACCGCAACAGCAAAACTTGTTTTTAAATTTTCCTAATAAATATTTTCGTTATCAAAAATGTATATAAGTATAAATATTGGAAAGCAGCATGAAGTCCTTAAAAAGCATATGTGCTTGACATGTTTTTTGTCTCAGTAATGTCAATCCATTATGGTCTATCAGACCTGTACTGCAGGACAAACTCAATTAGACTTATCTTTGAACGCAATCGATGCACGCTTGGTTTATAGGAGTAGTTCACAGAATGTTCGTTATTCGTGAGGTTAGGGTGGTTTCTGATCGAGGGTGTAATGGGCGGTGACCGTCAGGGAGTGCCTTGCGACCTAAATACACCATTTTGAGTTGACAGTTATTAATAAAACTTCATAAGCGTTCCCAGAAAACTCCGCGCCTATCATTTAAAAAACATTTACCTTCGAGGCTACGGGTCAGACAGATAGGTTGTTTATTTTATAAAATTAATATCTTCTAAAAATACTTTAAACACGTTTGTGCCGTAGCTTGAAGTGTGTGTTATTTTTTTACGAATACGTTTATCTATTTAAAAAAAAAAAATTTTAATTTGTAATATTGGTTAAATTATTAATATAATTAGTTATTTTAAATTTTTTGTAACGTTTTATCGATAAAGTCGCGTTCTTGATTTTATCGACATATTTTTAATTTTAATTTTTATGTATATGATGATGTCAGCGATGACGTCACTATGGCGAACTCGAACCAGTAAACCGGTTCTGTCGTCGTCGACCTCCAATTATGCTAATGCTTTCCACTCCACTCCTCGCTCATATTAGTTGTTTACCGCTGTATAGGATAAAACGACCACATGGAATAGTCCTCTAAATTGTCACTTTAGATACATTCGCTACGTCGATAATACATAAATTGCCCACTTTTCCTTGTTGTACTAACCTTTAGAACGAACACTACTTTTATATTTCAATATTATGTTTCAAAATTTAATAAAATTGTTTTAATCCATTATTCTTGATTTTTTCGATTTACTGGATAATTTTTAGTAGGTATATAACTTAAACTTAAATATAAATAATAAATAGAAACAGACAAATTGATGCAGCCCCCGGTGGAAATATTTATTTGAAAACAAAAACTCTTCATAAAAACGCATAAGACTTTTAAAAGAATACGTTTTTATAACTCCGTAAAACTCTATTGAAGCATATTAGAACTAAGTATGTTATTGGTACTATTAATATAAGGACCTATTTGACCGGCTGCCGTTAATATTATACGACTTTTGACGGTATCCAACAGATAAAAGCTTATGATGTACCTACTTTTCTTTCTCTTCATAGAATTCCAATTCTTTTATAGGACATTTATATTCGCAATTGTAATTCTAAAAGTTGTAGTTTATTAATTGACGTGAAACAGGTGCCAACGATATATATCACTCTCTGCTCTTAAAGTTTACGTATTCGTAATTTATGGGATGGATAAACTTTATCAACAACCAGTGTAAAAGGCCCTTAGTATAAGATGTTAAAACAATTTTGTTGTCAATTGTTTCTGTTCTCCGGAAGTCGGTTTCAACTGATTGCGAGACCTAGACATTGGCGTGGGTAGATTTATATAGGCAAGAAGGTTTTAAGTTTGTGTATTATTTACGTTTTACGTCTTTCTATATAATATATTGTAGCAGCCCGATGCGTCGGGGAAACACTTGGTGTACCCACTCGGCCAAAACAAATAATTATAAGGGCGAATTAGAAGCCAAAAGTATTATTTCTAGATTTTTATCTGCTCTATGTATGTTTCCACATAAAGCGAATTATTTTAATGAAATTAGATGCAGTTCTGGAGGACTACTTACATTAAAATTTTGGTGTAAGTCTGATCCTCGTGCACTGTCTGAGAGTGTAATTATTGTCATAATATATATAACTGTAAAATTGGAGCTAAGTCCTTTTGCCTATACACTATTTTTTTATGTTCCACACTATTAAGATAGAGAACCAATCACAATAGTGAATATAAGCTTGTCTCTCGTCTATCGGTGTGTATAAAGTAAAATCTATACTTTATACTTTATACTAAATCCTACCAATAGATCTAAATAATATAGAAGATATAGCTAATAGTGTATGAGAGAGACTTAGAGTTGATGACTATTTTCAGGACTACGTACTGCAGAGTTACCGGCAGTGAATAGCTAGTTAACCATTAATTTTATACTTGTATGTATAAAATACAAACGTAGAAATATTTGATGACAATGTAAGTAATATGATATCATTTCTTAATTACGACTCTATGTCTTATAAGTATAGAAGTGATTCAACCCTATCTGAGTGAGCTATTTTGGTTATAATAAGTCATTCATTAAACGCGCTTTATCGCATTCATTGTCTCCAGTCATTATAGATGCTCACGTCTCGTGCAATACATAAGACAATACTAATTTGCTGGTACCAGTTATCATTCATTATACTTCAAAACTTTTGATTGTGCTTACGAAATAACACGTCTTTTAAGTAATGTACACAGGTACAATTTATTTTCATTATAGAGAAATTGTTGTGCGATTTTGGTTGATAAAACTCTAAAATAAAAAAAAGGGAATTTCTTTTTCTAATCAGTTTTTTCATTAAAGTTTTATTTACGGGCATGCATTTTTGAAGTTTGTATTTAATTGAATTCGTATGATGAAAATTAAAAAATGTAACTGGTATGCGTCTTCAATATTATTTTTTTGCTAATATTTAGGCTTTTTTTATTATCAATAAGTGTGTGTTGTCAATTTAGTTTTTCCCTCGGCATTTATATATATAGTAATATTTAATTATTTATATTAAGCTGATTCAAATTAAAAAATTTCTACTTTTAATTTTTTTATTTAATAGTTTAGGATAAAATCTTATCGTAATAGATGGACACTTAAAAATATTATAGTACGATAACAACCATTCACAAAAATATTTAAAAAAAAAGTTGAGATGACTCCCGTAAGTTATGTTTTTTACTTGGTTATTTTGTTATAACACTCAATCTTGCGTGACTAATCTTAAGACTCAATAGATAATTAAAAATGGGTATACGTCGATATTACTTAATTTTTTATTGTTCCAGACTGAATAAACCAGGAAAACTGAATTAAAATTTTTGTCAAATTTTTTTTTTGTAGACAGTTAAATAAACACATAAAGTATTGCTACGATTTGTACACGTCTGAGTACGTATACAACTTGACATTTAAGACTCATCAAAATAGTCCACGGTGCGATGTAATTGCGACGTAGGCAAGTAAAAAGTAAGAGAAACGAGCTCTACCATTCGCGGCCCCGTTGTTCGTAGCGTGACGGCGCGCTGTGCGGTTCTTATCGGCTCTTTTGGCGCTTACTCCTTATAGTCCACGATACAACCGCAGAAACACAACGGATCCTGTGGTTTCACTCTCACCGTTCACATATTTATTTACATAAAGCGATATGAGAATGTTATGATTGCATTTTGTGATGTTGGAAAAGTGAATTGTTGAGTTTCATGAGAGGTTCAAATCTCAATAAAATATACTTAAATTAAAAGCTTGTGAATACTACTTTTATAAAACAAAATAAACACTTAATAATTCTCATGGGTACTGTGAATGCTAATTTATTTTAGTGTTTTATGTTATTAAGTCTCCTACAAGACGAGTTCAGAACCTGCGTTTTGAGTGAGTAACCGTGCTATTTTTTATTAAAGGGTAGAGTCTTTATAAAGTTATAAGATAAATAAATTTATTGACACTTTCTTCGACTAACAGCGAGATCTGGTGTGTAATTTTATATAGATAATAAACACAACACAATGAAAAATTATTCGATATTGTAGATTTTTAATATTCAATTTTCCGCGCTCTGTTTTTACCTATGCTCTAAAAATTGTTATTTTTTTAATCTGAAATATATTTTAAAATGCAGTTGTACATGTTTAAATTTATGTCGCAGAATTAAAATAATCACTTTTTACTAAATGCATATGGATGTATGACACGCTACATACACCAAAATAACATTTTTTACAATTTTTGCTGTCTGTCTGTTTGTTCCGGCTAATCTCGGAAACGGCTCGGCCGATTTTGACGGGACTATCACTGGCAGATAGCTGATGTAATAAGGAGTAATTTAAGATACTTTCATTTTGGAAATTTGTTCATTTTATAACTCTGCGAACTAAACAATAACTTTTTTGTTAATTTCCACGCGAACGAAGTCGCAGACATAGTTAGTAAATTAATATGACAATAACATGTTTGTTTACACGAGCTTTGACATTAATTCTTGACTTTAATGAATATAGACAAATTCAGTTAGTATGAATCATTAATTCAAACTATTTATAACTACAAGCTGGGCTCAATTATATTTATCCACTTTTATTATTTGTAGCCTTGTCGGCGTAAATTATCTAAATAAAATATAGTTCGCGTATTAACTTAGAAGTGCAATATTATTTTAAAAAAATAAGTTGCTTTATCCCCAAGCTATTTGTTAGACATTCATTTAAATGCGTATTATTGAGATGCAAACTTCTATGAATCTCTACATCTATCTATACTCTATACATATAAATAAAATTGAAGTGTCTGCCTGTAATTTTAAAATAAGTGTGTTTTTTCAAGTACTTATAGTTATTTATAAGATACTAAAACGCACACGAAATTAAAAAATTTAGATTTTTGCTAATCTTCCGAACGGCTAAACAGATTTTTATGGGACTCTCACTAGAGTTTAGAGGACGTTGTGGACGAACACATAGGTTATTTTTTGTCCCGTAATTAAAAGAAAAAACCGTGTTTACCGCGCGAGTGCCTACTGCCCCGATAGATAATATAGAAATATAAATAACCAAACGTTTTCTTTTAAATACGACAATATTTGCGAGCAAATCTATACGTGTATACTAATTATTATAGAGCTGAAAAGTTTTTTGTTTCTTTTTTGTTCGAATTGATTTTTTTTTTTTTTTTTGTAGTGAATAAACCATTCACTAAGGAAGACTAGGCTATTTTTTGTCTCAAATTAACACGAGAGAAACTGTGGGCCACAATTAGTTATTAGTATACGTTTTATTCGATATTTCATATTTATTGTATAAACATAACTATGTTTAAAAAATATACATAAAAATACCACATACAAAGAGTGAATCGGAGTTGCAGTGAGTGTAGTGCAGGCCCGCAGCTTTATAAGTTCCCCTCATTGTGTCTTGCACGCTTGAATGCTGTATGTGTACACAAACCGGTGGGTTCATAAAGGCGATGGCGTTATTATAATGTGTGACAATTGAGTGAATAGTATCAACACAATGTTTTCTTAATCCCCGAAAACCAAGTAATCATTCATAATTATTATGCTATCTGTGCGCATCACGATTTCACCCGCATATCTGTATGTCGGGATAAAAATACTACATTAGCGAATGAGCTATTTAACGAATGAAGTAATTATAAAATCTTTATTATCTTCATCGACTTTTTAATAAAGAATAATAAGACCAAAAATAACAAAATATTTAATAGAATGAATACAATATAAAATATATAAATTATAAAGAAGAGTTTCAAATATAAATTTTTGACATGTATCATAATTTATTTTTATAAAAAAAATAGGTAAAAAAACTTTTTATGTTAAACGGTTTTATGTTAAACATACATTGCAATGTTTAAGATAAATGTACTAAAAACCAAAAAATAATAAAATAGATACAGTCGTGGGAATTATAAACATATACATAGACTAGACTAAAATAAAACCGTGGGGCACGTCAATTGTCTACAATCGTTGATTAAAATGTTTGTTTTGTAATGTTACACTATAATTAGGCAGTTGTTCAACCGACAACGATGGACGTGTGATAAGTAGGGCTAGAATGTGGAAACAAGCTAGCAAGCTCGATTATAAGCGAGTTTTAGGGTTTCATAGTGGTGAGCGAGTAGTACTTTTATCATATGTTTTTAACCGACTTCCAAAAAAGGAGGAGGTTCTCAATTCGACTGTATTTTTTTTTTTTTATGTATGTTACATCAGAACTTTTGACTGGATGGAGCGATTTCGACAAATTTTCTTTTAATCGAAAGGTGGTGTGTGCCAATTGGTCCCATTTAAATTTATTTGAGATCTAACAACTACTTTTCGAGCTATATCTAATAATGCGTTTTTACTTGACGCTTTTTTCGTCGACCTACGTTGTATTATACCGCATAACTTTCTACTGGATGTACCGATTTTGATAATTCTTTTCTTGTTGGAAAGGAGATATCCCAAGTTTAGTACCATGATAAGGAAACCAGGATCTGATGATGGGATCCTAGAGAAATCGAGGGAAACTCTTGAAAATCCGCATTAACTTTTTACTAGTTGTACCGATTTTGATAATTCCTTTTTCGTTGGAAAGAAGATATCCCTAGTTTATTACCATGATAAGGAAACCAGGATCTGATGATGGGATCCCAAAGAAATCGAGGGAACTTTTTGAAAATCCGCAATAACTTTTTATTAGGTGTACCGATTTTAATGATTTTTAATTTAATCGAAAGCCGATGTTTATCATGTGGTCACATTTAAATTTCATCGAGATCTGATAACTACTTTTTGAGTAATCTTTGATAATGCGTTGTTACTTGACTATTTTTTCGTCGATTTACGTTGTATTACTCGTCGATGTAATTGAAGTCGGTTTTTTTTTTCGTTTGCGAGCAAACACAATTATGTCGATTAAAGACAAACTACGAGCAGTGAAACGATTCCTCGCCAGCCAGCAGTGTGAATGTCCAACGATAAACTAGTTGAAACATCTCTTTTATTTAAATGGAGTGTATAACTATTGGAATTTCCATGAGCAAGAAAATAGTAAGTAATTTCCTCACCGTCTGCGGGCCAACTGCCTATTTTAACGACGAATTAAACGATTCTTCTATCGCACATTAAGTCGATAATTTGTAGACAATTGACGTGCCCCACGGTTTTATTTTAGTCTAGTCTATGCATATGTTTATAATTCCCACGACTGTATCTATTTTATTATTTTTTGGTTTTTAGTACATTTATCTTAAACATTGCAATGTATGTTTAACATAAAACCGTTTAGCTTAAAAAGTTTTTTTACCTATTTTTATTTTCTAGTTTTTAGTTTTTATTTCGCATTCTGTTTAATTCATTTAGTGCTTCATTATTGCAAGGCCCATCTTAAATATTGAGGTTGTATAGTGCACTGTATTCTTCTTGTCAAGCCCTTTTATTTGATACCAGACATTTGGTAGCGGCGGCCAGCTTAGATTTCAATTTTGCATAGTAAATTGTATTCTACTTGTTGAGACCTTTCATTTGATACCCATGTTGATGGGATTGATAAAACCTAAGTTATCCGCCATTTTGTAGAGGCCGCCATCTTGGATTTTAATTTTATATAGTACATTGATTATACTGGTTGAGCACTTTCATTTGATACCCATATTGATGGGATCGATAAAACCTACGTTATCCGCCATTTTGTAGCGGCCGCCATCTTGTATTTCAATTTGTTATAGTATATTGTATTCTGCTTGTTGAGCCCTTTCATTTGATACCCATATTGATGGGATTGATAAAACCTACGTTATCCGCCATTTTGTAGCGGCCGCCATCTTGGATTTCAATTTTTTATAGTATATTGTATTCTGCTTGTTGAGCCCTTTCATTTGATACCCATATTGATGGGATTAATAAAACATAAATTATCCGCCATTTTGTAGCGGCGGCCATCTTGAATTTATAATGATAATGAATAAACATAATTGTATTGTCACCAAAATCCAAAGTGTATACAAAATTTCAGATTAATCGGTTGACAGGAAGAGGGTGAAATTTGAATTACTAAATTTGACCCAAGAATAATAAAAAATAAAACAAACGGGGTGAGCTAAATAAAACCGTTTAAAAATATAAAAACATGAAATAAGGTTTGACTATTATTCTGACACTACCTTGTATTATATATACAATAGAATAACGAAATAGATAGATTTCAATAAATGCAATTGCTGAAGTGAATCATACGTTATAGTGACTACGATGTTTCTGTCATTGATAAAATGAACTACGCGTAATTGTAGTAAGTCGCATGTATAGTCATTGATGCTTACTCATTATTTTTTACCATCATCGTAATGAAATTCTAACTAACCCTACTATATATATTATAGTCTTATGGAATTTCTGTAACAATTTGTCGTAACTATATAATTGTTTATATGTTAAAAATCTTCTATAATTCGTCCTATATACAGGAAAACTAGCCAAGTATAAGATTCACATATAAAGAGTTGTAAACCGGAAAATGCTTAACACCAAATATTTTTGAGATTCCGAATCCAAAGGTCCAATGTCCAACGAAATTCTGTTAATTCTCTGTTATCCAGTCACTCGTATCACACATCATCATCATCATTACAGCCTATACAGTCCACTGCTGGACATAGGCCTCCACAAGTTTACGCCAAAAATAACGTGAACTCGTGTGTTTTGCCCATAGTCACCACGCTGGGCAGGCGGGTTTGTGACCGCAGTACTGGCTTTGTCGCACCGAAGACGCTGCTGCCCGTCTTCGGCCTGTGTATTTCAAAGCCAGCAGTTGGATGGTTATCCCGCTACCGGTCGGCTTTTTAAGTTCCGAGGTGGTAGCGGAACTGTGTTATCCCTTAGTCGCCTCTTACGACGCCCACGGGAAGAGAGGGGGTGGCTATATTCTTTAGTACCGTAGCCACACAGTACACACCTGAATTCTAGTGTATCACACATGGTTATATTATAAAAAAGTTGAGAAACTTAATAAGTAGGTAAACCCAATTTTTACAATATAAGAGATATGACGAAAATAAATTTAAATTAATAAGTAAAGTGGACCTAATTGACGTTAAATTAATAACCTAGTTTTAATGGAATAACTTTCGAAGTATCTTTCAAATGTCTCACTGCTGAGCACAGGTCTTTTCGGAATCAGGCGACGAATACGTGCTATCTGAGACATGTTTGGAATACCTACCCATAAAGATGAACACCCCGACCAAAAATTTTTTTTTTCCATTTACAAATATTTGATACAGACGGAAACAAATCGCCAGAAACCAACAACAGCGTTAAGAGAATTTTCGTCATCAGTATAACAGAATGAACGTCACACACGAATGGCCCTTACTCTAGAACACCTCTGTATTGATCGACCAATAGCTACATAACTATGAACAGAAATATAAATTACGTAAGAAGTTTCTTTACAATATTTATTCAATCCATATATTGTAAGACATTCTTATCGACTTGAGTGAGACACTAAGGAATTATTGCACAAAGGTTATCGATTTCATATAATCAGAATAGAATAAGGCTGTTTCTCATGACCCCGTTTATAATTTAATTTTCTTCTAATACCAATAATATTTAATACTTATAAATGCTGAGTTGCTCTAATTCTCATTTAATTGTATATCGTGTTACTAAATACTAGACAGTGTCATTGACCGCTTTCCTTACCTAATTAAGCCGAAAAGTTTTAAGGTTTCTGTACTTTGTTTTTGTAGCATCATCTATTTAGTCAAATATGTAGTTGTGCTTTGCAAAGTACAGAAACTCAACGTGACTTTAATTTTAATTATTAAAAAAGTCACTAACATTTCTAAACATATCACGTGTTCCGAAATTTGATTTATGCAATGAGTCTGTTCGACTTATTACTCATGTTTTAACGGAAGTCTGACATCTGTTTAGTCGCTCATAAAGCTTAGCTTGTTGAAATTTAACTACTTATCAATAAAACTCTTTATGTGGATGCTCTGTTTCTTAACCGGCTTTAAAAAAAGCAGTAGTCTTCACCATACTCGTTGTGATCGTCTGTGAAGTTTTTTCTTAGTGCTTTTACACATTACTTTCCATTATTTTCAAATAACCTATTAAGTTTATCTTGTAAGTGTTCGATGGTTAAAATTTATTAAAAAACTTCAAGCTGGACAGAGGAAGTCCTCAAGGGACGACAGCAAATCGCTCGCGATAATTTAATGGCTGTAAGAGTACGTCCACACACTTCTCTAGGGACGAAAGGGTTCGATGGGTTCAATAAATCCACTAAAAGTGTTTTGTTATTTTTAATTGAAAACTAATAATAAAAGTTAAAAAGTGTGTGTACAATATACACAAGGCAGAAGTGGAACTTCTAAAAAGTAGCCTACGAGACATATTTTTTCACCGAGAATATAAAATACTGTGGAATGTATTCTATATAATTCTCTTCTTTAAATTTGTGTTTATTTATCGTGACGCATTTTCATTTCAACGTGTTTCAAATAACAACGATTCTAAAGAATTCACTTCAAAAGGTGATTTTAAGTGGTAGGTATACCTTTAGTACTTCGGTATAAGGCGCATGACCTGTAAAATAAGTGAAAAAAAAATATTACTTTTGAACAATTCTATTTAAAAAAATTGTACCGTTTTAAAGTAATTGCTTTTGCTCGCGCTTACCGTATTATATTATTAAATAACACAATTATTATTGTGTGTAACGCCCTTAATACGAATGTTACTCCTACGGAGCGTCGTCGTCGGTCACGCATGGCGACGGACCTTCGCCGATTATAGCGGTGACGGCATCGCACACTCCCGGCACAGTCCCACTCCGGTTCGCAACAAATTGAGCTTTTCTAAACCTGTCCCATTTTGTTCAATGACTTGTATGAAAATATTTTGATGATATTATTAGAACTGTCGTAAGTACCATTTGACCTGATAAAATTTGTTTCAAGGAAACGAAATATTTTTTAATGTAATTTTATATAGACATTTATTCGTCGTTTAAAAAATACTATGTATATTTTTATTGTTTGCATGCTTAAGTTTTAACCTACAGTGTTGCAAAAAGCTATTTTATTTTTAATTAGTCAAATATTTTTGTAAAAAATATTTTGAAATATAACATTACGTCATCACCGCTCGCATTACAATTTTGCAATATTTTTAGCTTATTGTGCTTCATAGTATGATTTGATTGCCTTATAGCGTGATATTGCTCTATGAGAAACAACATTTCGTCATGCAATTAAGCAGTTTATGTTAAACCTATACATGCTCGTAAAAGTCTGGACCTACGGATGTATAATATTACTGTCATATCAACAAACAATATCAATGTTTTAAACAGATTTACAGAGATTGTGTAAATATATCAATTTTATTTTTGTAATGTTATATGTTTTTGACATAACTTCATGCTTGCTCGAATCACCGCTAGCTGTTATGTGAAAGTTAAGCCGCGTTTACATTTGTAAAATAATTGATAAATTATACTGGAATAATTTTATTGCTTCTACTCTCTCTACTAGTTTTAGTAAAATGCTGTTGTATTGTAATTAAAGAATACAAAGTTAGTGGAATGATCGAAATAGGTCACTAGAATTAAATCGACACAATTACATTTGCGTCAATGACTTCATATCAACAACCGTAAATCGTTTATAATTGCTAATTATATTTATTTAATACCTCGATATTTGTTCATGGCTACATTCAGATGACATGACATCAGAAAACAAGTAGATACTTAAAACTAAATGAATGTGTTTTACACCTCGTAGATTTACTTGAGCAGAGATAAAATTTATCTTATTCCACTTGTAGACAACTACAAGTTGTATTAAGTATTATATATTACTTTGGAACAAGCGCGATTAAAAACTGCTAACAAAAAAAACGTGACAATTGACAATCACTCGTACTAGAATACTCTATAAAACCTTTTCGAAGTTTCATTGTTACGTGGAATGTATGATAACGGTGTACCCATCCTATTCATAAAATATGTAGATGTAAAACTTTTGTCAGTATATGTGCATGTGTGGACGATTGAATGTATGTATAGATGAATGTTTGATATACTTTCACATACGAAAAGTAATAAATTGCATACTTTGAAACTTTTTACGTAAATAGCCGAAGATCCAGAAAGATACAATTATATGACCTAATTTTGTACAGGAATTGAGTGGGTAAAGTAACTATGGAGGTACAGCTTGTATTTATAATTAAACATGTTAATTGTAGTGTAGCTTTTATTTACAAGCTTTGGTTCAATTTTATTTCGTAATTGCAAAAAGGGGTATTTCCTTTCTCACCTTTTTCATTATCAATTTAGAAAGAAGTGACTAAAAATATTTTCGTTAAGCAAAATAACTTACACGTAGTCTAATTATTATCAGTGTCTCAGTCTAGAGTTTCATCAAGTAGTTTTATTTCAAACTCTGACTAGGAAATGTAGCAAAAAAATCAATAATACTTACTATTAAAGCACTACAAAGCGTTATAGCTTTTTTACGATGTTCAAATAACGTAGAGCGTATTTTTTATTTTATTCTGGAATTGCTTTTATGTCACGAAATTGATCAAACGAGTACCTACTTTTAGTTGACATGGCTTGCCTGTTTTATTATATTGTATAATCATACTATGAGAAAAATAACGGTATAGGTTTTAATTCTTCGATTCTTATGTAAAATTCTGAATGTACAAAAACTAAAATAACCTAAATACGATAAAATATTATAAATTAAAATGATATACTCAACACAAAACAAGTTATTGGTATTACTTTGTTTATCCATTCTATATACATATACTCGTACCCTTCTGTAAAGATTTATAATCGAATTCATCTGTTTTTAAATGATTTATATTATACATTCTTTTACATGCACACGGGGTCGTCCAAATTTTTTTAATATTTTGTGACTGTATTTTAATTTTTTTATTTAGTCGATACTATTAGCATTTAATTTTCAAGCTATCTCCAAATTTAATTTTTTTGACAAAATTTTTCAGATGCCTCAACTGAGCATTAAATTTTTTAAATATAATTTTAGGTTCCGAAATAGCATATTACAAACGAGCTTACTATTAAATGACGAAGATGATGAATTGCGGTAATAGTGGATTTGACTAATTTTTAACCGACTTTAAAAAAGGAGGAGGTTACTCATTTCGACCGTATATATATATGTATGTTCGGGGATAACTTCGTCGTTTATGAACCGATTTTGATAATTCTTTTTTTTTTTGGTTGGAAAGGAGATATTTCAAGGGTGGTAGCATGATAAGGAAACCAGGATCTGATGATGGAATCCCAGAGAAATTGAGGGAAACCCTCATAGTCAAGACTAGTGCGTTTGTTATTTATTTTTTATTTTTTATCTACATACGTTGTATTAGTTGTCGATGTAATTGAAGTGAGTTTTTCGTATATTTTAAGGGAATATCAAATAATGTTATGACAAATACCAAATTGGTTTAGTAACGTGGTTAGCTTAAAACGTGCCCGGTAAGTAGAAGTTTACTGGTTCTAATAACGCGTTTTATACTATTAAGTAATCCCAACTCTTTGTATTTCAAGGCTAAAAAAATAAACGTTTGTGTCGTCGATGTCATCGACGTGAGCTCACTATGACTAATAATAAATTGTTGAACACGGTTTAATTCGAAAATATTAGAAATATTAAATGACATTAATATCAACGAAAACTAAAAAAAAGGCGTTATATCTTGTCCGATTGGGTGGTAAAACAATTGGCTTTGGAAATAGGTAGATACGTTGGAGTGTAAATCGCTCGCGGGCCATGTCGCAATGAGACCACGACAATAGATGCTCACGTCATTTCGGGCCACCTATTTTAAAACTAATGTTGAATGAGCTCAGATGTTATGATATCCCTTCCTTTCATAACTGTGAAGGCGATACTGTAATGAGTTATTATGATTTCAATTATTACTAAAGTTATCTTTAATTTTAACGTAACATTACCTATTTAATATATATCTATGTGTACCTATCTAGTTTCAATTATTCGAATTTTAGCATTTACTGAAACAACCAGTATGCACTTTTATTACCGCGATAAGACTCGTAAATACTCGTACGTAGGTAATTGTGAGTAATTCAAATCGAATTCCATACGAAAGAATAAGTATAAAGTACCATTTGGCCTATTTGGAAAACAATTTGATAGCCCTTACAATGTAAAATAGAATAGGTTTTATAATATATAGAAATAAAATACATCCGGAGAATAACCGTTAAAAAACCTGAAGCTACTCTAAAATAGTACAAAATCTAGACGAGGCATAATTATTGCAATAAAAAAATTATATACCACATAATCACAGATTCAACATTTTTATTCGTATTAAATTTGTTTCAGCGTTGTGTATTAACCTTAATCTTTTATCCAGGTGCAAAATGTTGAAGTATTTGTCGACTTAACGAAGGTGCTTGCGAAATAATTAAAATGAAGAAACTCGTCAACAAGAATCTCATCACACTGAAATGTGTACTCTTCTGCTTTCTGTCGGGTAATTATTTTTCATAATATTACTATAATAATAAAAAAAGTGTAATTAATTAATTTATGTTAATCAGAACATAGAAGACTTTCTTAATTAATTTTTTTAACTTGAAAATATTATTCTTTTAAAATAATTATTATACCCAAAATAAAATATAGCTAGGGAGCAATGCAAATTATCTATACATCTATAGAAATAAATAAATTTGGAGTGTCTGTTTGTAATAATAAAATAGCTGCTTTTTACTAAACGCATATCGATCTACATATGTACACGGTACATATTATACCAAAATAACATTTTTTACAATTTTTGTCTGTCTGTCTGTTCGTTCCAGCTAATCTCTGAAACGACTGGACCGATTTTGACAGGGCTTTCGCTGGCAGATGCAGATGATGTAATAAGGAGTAACTTAGGCTACTTTTATTTTAGAAATTTATTTATTTTATAACTCTGCGAACTGAAAAATTATTTTTCTTAAATTCCACGCGGACGAAGTCGCGGGCACAGCTAGTTATAAATATAAAATGTCATAACAAATCGTTTACAACAAAAACGTTTTCGCGCTAACAGCGTTGATACCTGTCTTAGGAATGTTTTGCAGAAGACAATGATCATTAATTTATAAAAAAAAAAAAACAAATTTGTATCCATATTAACATTACATGATTTGATATGTTTATTTCTTCACTTGGCCCAAATAAGTATTTTTAATGAATATTATTTCTCTATAGATTGAACTAATAAATTTTAATGAAAACAACTTATAGCGATTTTACTTCAAGTCGAACACGTTTCTCTTAATACCACGAAGTTTAATTCTTTATAATAAAAAATATAACCAGTTTTCATCAATCGTCAGTAACAGTTGGGTCACGATAAAAAGTGGTCCAATGGCAAAACGTCGTGCTGTATCACATCGTAAAGCCCGCATGCGGTGTCGCAACCTTCCTTCTAAGGATTGTAGGTCCCTTATAGGTATATCTATAGAATGATTTAGGGACCGTTCACCTCGAGCTCCGCTACTGCATTGCGCTCAGGAGCTATACCGCTGTACTTACACGGAACATGTGCTATCCAGAGATAAACTTATTATACGACCCTTTATTTTTGTAGGAAAAAAGAGGGAGTAATATATTGCGTGTTAAGCCGAATTGTCTATTGAAAGTTATTTATATCGAAATATCCAATTAATATGTTTTCTGTCTGTTTAATAGTTTGTACGCGTTTGTTATTACTGAATAGGTATGTTAAAGTAGTACTGATAGCATTTGATCTGAACTTAATATAACCGACTCTTCGTAAGGCATTAATTGTCTCCAAATAGAAGAGCGTTTCTAGCAAAATTTAACACTGTTGGTTAGCTAATATTTTTTTTATCATGAGTTGAGTGTGAGATTTTCGATAGCTAACTATGATAACAACTGAAACTGATGGCTCTATGTGCTCTAACGAATGATCGTAATTATCACTATTAGAGAGACCAGAGGGGGTATGTTAACAACCAGGATCGACGGCTTAACGTGCTCTCCAAAGTACGACGGGAAGACCCATAAAGACATACATTTCGATCAGAAACAGATATACATACAAATACGAGTACAAATATTGCGCCGAGCGGAAATCAAATCCCCTGACCCCGACATTAAGGTACTTGTACCACTATATCATAACGGTTGTCTGATATCTGTTATCCTTCTAATTACGTTAAAAATTATGTGCAGGTTTTTCTTAGTGTATACATTATATGTAGCGCACAAATTTTATTTTCATTGTCATTTGTCATAAGTTCCATTGAAAAGAAAATGTGAATATTATTATTTCAATAATATAGACAGTTGTTTGTCTAACGGGGTGATGTGAAAGCAAATGGAGTGACAGACAGCTGGGTAGGGTGGTATATGACCCGAATCGGTCAAACACCTTAGCAGTGCTATTGGCGTTATATAATAATGATGGTGTTATAGTCTATTCGTGTTAAGAAAATAGTGACGCAGCGACATGTTTATGTTGACTAGTTCAAATAAGTCATTCAGACAGACGTTCTAATTTGCTGTGTGTGATTTAATTGGTCAAGGGGCAGGGCTAAAGTAAAAATCTCTTAGTAACTGAGATGAGTGACTATTTTTTTTTAACACGAATAGACTAATAAAAAGTCTTATAGTTATGCCGATGCCATCCCACTGATGCTTTAAAAATTGAAATCACCATAAAATAACATAGATACCCATCTTTATTCTGAACGATGTATCGTTATCGAGCTAACTAATAAAAAGCGTTCTAAGCATGTCAATTACTTTTATTATCAAGAAAACATTGTTAGTCTTGTCGTAAAACCGTTTTAATACGATTGTAAATCTATTTTATGAACTTAATTATATTTAATGCTTTGTCGATATAATAATTATGTTTGCTTTTTTTTCCTATTAAACATTTAACATACACGCAGTTGCCTTTGGAACTTAATTCCTGTATATTAGGCATCAGCCAAGTGATATGCTATAGAACATTTTCAATATAATTATGATACATGTACGAAATAATCCCCATTCAAGAAGCAGAGGAAAACATGGTTACTGTCAACAACATCGCAACAAGTCAATCTATTTGTGAATATCACGACACTATTCAGGCTGTAACAACCTACTGAGAGGCTTAAAGCTCCACTGCTCTACTGTGGGTTGGCACACAATTAACGCGAATTTGCGAATATATTGAAATTTTATTAAATTTAAAGTACCTAACCTAAAAACGACTAAGTTATATATTTGTTAATTTTGAATTATATTTCTTGTTAATTAGGCATAGGGTGCATATACCCCTTCCTTCCGTTGCACATTCTCTCAGTGGGCTTGGACCATGGAGAGGCGCGCCTGATATCGGCCGTTGCGCCCTGCGTCGCGTTACTAGGCCCGGCAATACTTGGACCTTTGATTGACAAGTAAGTATTTAATAATAAAGTGAAACCTCATAATTATAAAGTAGTTACGGTTCCGGCAAACGAAACATAATAATCATAGAGTACTAACTGACCCGGCAAACTTCATATTTACAAATAATTTTTTTGATGTTTATATGAAATCCTCTTCTGTAGTCTTATTTCTGAATCAAATTTTATATAAAATATGTGAAGCTAATACATAGCTTGCATTTTACACTATCATATAACGCAAAGGTCAATAACGAAAAATTAATTTTATTCGGCTACTCATATAATAAAATTAATTTTCGTAATTTGTTAAAATAGACGAGCTGCTTTGATAGACTCGTTCCGCCTTATTTACAATGAAAAACATTTTTAATATTTCATTTTATCAACGTTTTTTAGGACAAAGAAAAATAATATTAGACGGTTATGCAGACGTACCTTGGCAGAGTAGCTCTCAGTTAAGAGTCGAACATTATATCATATAAATATTTCTATGTCATATACGATTAAAACTATTTTCATTTACTTTACACAAATATTTGAGTTACGTCTTCGTAAAGTAAAAGTAATTGCTTTAAAGTAATTATTTTTAAACATGTTAGATTAGATATAATACACGACAACACATTTTGTTTCAATTACTTGTACATTAGGAACTATATTCGTATTAAGAAAATAGTGACTCAACACTGTCGCTTAGTCTAGCCTAAGTAAATTAGAATGCATGCTTGAAAGACTTAATTAAACTGGTCAATATGAACCTGCAATCAATTTACTTTGATCTAATTGGTAAAAGGGCGATTTATTAATGCGAATAGATTATAAATACTTCTACAGCATCATATCGTGTCATAATAATATAATTTAACAGATTATCAGTCGGTCGAGGATCTACAGGCGGAGGTATTGGTCCCAGCGGTTCCGGAAAATTGCTACGTGTGGTCACCGCGTTGTGCCTTATTCTGAGTGCGTTGTTCTACACTCTGCTACTAGCCGTGCCTTATACCGAACGACATGAGGTAAGGACACATGTGTTCAATGAGAAAACTGACTTATAACAACATGCTGCACCAAGTATTATATTTTAATAATATATGAAGTTTTTACAGTTGTAACAATTGTGATATGTTTAACACGTGTTGGTTTATTTCATTTTTTCTTCACATAAATTAACCAAACATTTACATATATACAAAGACAAAATCGAAATGAAAAAAATTCCTAATTATAGTGGAGTTCAAAAGAACATTTAAATCGTTATTTTACAAGGGGTCTTTATTATTACTAAATTAAATGATTTTAAAAGATACCTTTATAAGGATCTCAGTGTTTGGTTCAACTGTTGATAAGTAGTTATCGTTTGTCTACTTGTAACAGTTTTTCCATTATCTAATAATAAAGTAATGAATATGTCAGTCGTGTTATATTTGAGTTTCAAGGTGATACTTAATAAGTTTCGTAGAATACCTACATACCTAATTTAGGGTGTGTTTTTCGTCGTTGTAACAATTAGCTAATTAAAGCATAACCTTGCTTTATACGATTGTAATTTGTTTAAATTAGTAATAACATTAATTCTATAATCCATTTAGTACATAATATAAAAATTGTTATTGCTACACGACTAAGGCTCGCATGAATAATTTATATCAGAATTCTTCTATTTTCGCTCAATGGAAAAGTGTTTTATTATATATTTCGATAACATTATATTACATTCCAACACAATGCAAAGTACAAACGCTGCCACTAACACATTTGGTTTCGTGTTTGTGCTTTTGCTGTGGGTGATACCGGACCCCGACACAAGACAGGATATTGTAGTAGGATTTTTGTGCCAAATTTTCATTTAATTAAAATATTTATAACGAAACTATGTAAATAATTAACGTTAAGTAGACTATTCCATTAATATCATCTTTGTAAGTTTAGCAAAATTTGTTGAAATGGCTAAAGATTTTGATGAAATTTGTACAAAGTACAATAGTTTACTGGGCAATAATTCTTCTACTTTTTTTTTCGAGGAAAGATTTGGTCGTAATTTAGCTGCTGCCAAAGCTTTTATATTACAAATAAGTAATAATTAATATCAACAAAATAAATCGACTTATGTCTCAACACCGGAAAACTCATTTTTTACATTTTCGCCTGCGAACAGCTTGGTCGATCAAGTGCTTATAATGACATATAAATAAACACTTCACACATTTATCTATAATCACGTTTATTTCTACAAATTCTATATCTTTTTCTCTTTTTATATTAACTAGGTATATAAATAATTAAAAAGATAGATAGAAATATTAATAACGAATATAATTTGTCAAATGTATCTAATAGTGTTTGATTTTATCATCAGGCTCGACGGCCGCAAGTACTGTTCATGTGTGACGCGGATGGCGCCTATGTTATGCAAGAAGTTTGTACCGAAGGCATGCGATGTAATAAGTGGGAGGGCGAAAAGGTATAAAAACCCGTTGTAAATATTTCTAATTAAATTTGTTTAATTGAATAATTGATTGAGGTAGGGATCCGTAAGCAAGACTGTAATATAGGTACCTACTTATAGATTATATGTATGTCATATGATAACTTTATTTTGTTATATTGAAATAGAAAATTTTTCATTCTTTCCAGTTTTATACAATAAAAGATAAATATTTTTTTAATTTGTTATATTGCACACCTACATGTTGTATTTATAGTCACATACATCTGTATTAGTTTAGTAAACCATCGTCAATGGTTATGTATCCGCTCCCCTCCAGTCTGGCGTGCTGGCGGTAAGCGCGTGTGAATATGGCTGCGCGGATGACAACATGACGTGGGTGAGGCGCCCCTTCACCACAACTACCACTACCACTACGCTAAGCCCCATGTACAACAGTGTTGCGAATGCCACCGTAAGTCACCTGGCCCTTAATTAGCTATTTAAACAACTATTTTTTAAACAACAGTACTGCTTAAAACAGTGACGATATAAAAGCATAAGAGGATATGGCTAGATATGTTTTCATTGATTTATACATTTTTAAGCTATTCTCGTTCACTCAATGTACGATATTAGCCCGAATCGTTGTGCGATATTCGTTCAAGATGTCTCTCTGCAGGTACTACTGCAACTGTCTTGGAGTAGGTATGTTTTGAAATATGCAATTTCATCATTATAATTCGCTTAACTTTTTTTACTCAAAAGTAGATTTTTTCGGTGATAAGGCAACCAAAAACACAATTAAGGGTTAAAAAAAAATCTTTATTTTCCTTCTCCGAAACACGCTGCATCTTATGGTATAATTATTATTCCGAGCGGTTCAGTAGTTTTCGCAGTATAACCGAACCAAAAAAAAAACGGCTCTCCATTTATTAGTATAGATAGGAGATAGAAAAAGTTTGTCGATGATATTTAGATTTATCCATTTTCGAACGCCATCTTTTGGGTCTGTTGATAAGGTTTCTATGTTTTGTGTGTCCATCAAAAACATTTCGTCGATTATACCTCCAGTGAAATATATACTTACTCTCACTTCGCTTATACTTAATAAAATATTCGTTAATATTAAGAAGAAAAAAAAATTTATTATTAAAAAACTTGTTTTGATGGTAAATATTTCCAAACTTTAATAATTGTCAACCTTTTTTTGTTTTTTTCCAAATTTTGTATTTATAATCCTTGGTTTATTATTTGTGTTGTCATCTTTGTATACAGACTAGTATTATTTATGTATTCGCTATCTGAACGCAAATTCTGATTATGTAACAATAAACTAATTTTTGGGGAAGACACTGTGGCTGTAACACAGCTTTTTTAAGCTAGCACGGGTCGCAGGGTTTCTTGATAATGTAAACTACATAATTTGAGCAAATAAAAACTATTTATTATTATTATTATTATATGTAAAATTAAAATAACCGGCATCAGTAGACGTGAACCTGGTAAACGTTGCCCCAGCCCCCGCTGCCGCTGGTGACGGACGAGGACAACGACGAGGAGTTCGACATCAGGCCGCCGCACCTGTGCTACGGCGGCCGGTGCCTGGTGTACATGCAGCACGCGGCGCGCATGCGCGTCCCGCTGGCGCTGGTGGCGCCGCGCGGCAACGACACCGACGACTGGTGCACTTACAAAACCGGTGAGCATTTATTCGGCTTGACTTTTGCGTAACCGCCCGACGCGGCGTGCGCGCCCGAGTCTAGATTTTTTAATTTTTATAATAATAATACACTTTATTGTACACCAAAAACAGAAATAATACATATCAAAGAAAGAAAAAAAAATATTGACAATATATTCATTAGGTACAAAGGGTGGCCTTATCGCTAAAAAGCGATCTCTTCCAGGCAACCTTAGGGCAAAGGAAATGGTCTAGCGTCAGCATAGGTGTACAAGTTACAACAAATTTATTATAAATATTCAAATAATTAAACATATACATACATACATACATACATAAATAGATAACAAGGTCGGCAAACAAACTTACGGCTCACCTGATGGTAAGCGCTTACCGTAGTTTATAGCCGTGTGCAACATCAGAAGAATCGCAAACGCGTTGGCGACCCTATCCCCTACCTCTCCAGTTCTGGCCACCTTACTCACCACAGGAATACAGCGCTGCTTGAGAGTAGTATTATTTAGCTGCAATCATCTGTAAGATTGAGGTCGGGCTGCTCTAGCTTTTAAGCAGAATATTTCCTGCTGTGCTCAACCTCAATAAAATATATGTATTACTAGCTGACCCCGCAAACGTTGTTTTGCCATACATGTTATTAACCCCCTTAATCCCCCCATTATAACTTTGGGGTATGAAAAATAGATGTTGTTCGATTCTCAGACCTACCCAATATGCACACAAAATTTCATGAGAATCGGTCAAGCCGTTTCGGAGGAGCTTAACTACAAACACCGCGACACGAGAATATTATATATTAGACTAGCTGACCCGGCAATCGTTGTCTTGCCGCTAAACGCTATTAAAAATAGGGGTTGATGGTAGAGGGTTGAAAATTTAGGGTTGTATGTATTTTTTAATGTTGTATCATAAAAAAATAGAAATTAAAAATTTTGTCTAAAAAATAAAAAATAAAAATTTAGGGGTGGACTACCCTATCATTTAGGGGGATGAAAAATAGATGTTGGCCGATTCTCATAGATACCGGATAAGCACAAAAAATTTCATCAAAATCGGTCAAAGCCGTTTCGGAGGAGTATGGCAACGAAAAATGTGACACGAGAATTTTATATATTAGATTTATATGTTTGTCACGACTTGCATGAAATAAAGTTAAACTGTATATGTATGTGTCGTCATAACTTATAATTACACATAATTATTTAACACATAATTATTTGCATTTCGCACTATTACGCACATTTTACAAAAATTCTACTAAAAATAGCTCATTTATACAATAACGTTTAAACAACTACGTTTCATATAGAATTCTTCTAAAATCCAATAAATAATCTGTATTGTCAAACGATACGAACTCTGACCAGCTTGACATACTGGCTCTCCTCGGAGCGGATGACCCCATACTAAGAATAGGTTATAGAATTGTTTATACCAACCAGGTGGTCCCTCCAAGTGCCCAGTTCCCCCTGAGCGCCTGGCTGAGTTGAAAACAGAAGACGAGGATTGTCGTCCAGCGGTGAGATGCCAGGTCTTAGACCCTTACGATGAGCCAGATGGAGTACTGGTTGATGCTGAGTGCAGGCTCGTGATCGGAGACCCTGCTTATACCTTCTGGAGCTACTTCGTGACCAGGTATTGACTAATGTATTTTAATCATCACTTATAATTTATTGATAGGTGAAAAATTGAGAAATGGAAATCGAAAAAAAAGGTTATTTAAGTAAGTGATATGCTATTAAATTATATGATATTAATAAAATAAAAACAAGTGTGCTTTATACCACACAATCGAAGTAAAACTTCTGCACAATAGGCCTGCGCTGTGTCTGAAATATACGAAACGAAACTGGCTATAAGAAAAAGAAAATGAGTGCTTGCACCTCTGTCTCATGCTCCATTCGCCTTGCTCGATCACACTTTTCGTAACGCCCTCGTCACGCATTCATCAGCTTACTCCTCAGTCAAGCGTGCGTAAAGAAGTTTTACTTCAATATATATTTAAAAAAAAACAAAAACGTTTTAAATTAAACCAAAATAAATTAGAAAGATAGTAAACACGTCATTTTCCCCAGGGAAAAAATCTCATAAAACATGGACAAATGCAGACCAAATTCTCATACAGGGTTATGAGAGTCTATGAAATCTGATAGATTCTTATAACTTGGCCTACACTTTATATATCTGTATATCCCTACTTCAAAATAAATACTAGGTATATCAATTAATTTTTTTTACATCTTTTTAATTATATATCATAATTTTTTGCCTGCCAACATTAGGATATTAGCGGATATCTGGCCAACCGCAGCTCTGGCACTACTCGGAGCCGCGTGTGTCATAGCTACTAGAGAGACGTCACTGGGTCGAGGGGACGTTGGCAGACAACTGGCATTCGGTACCATCGGCCTGGCAATCTTTCCCCCCCTGGCTGGCCTGGCTGCCACGCAGATGCCAGACAACCCCTACTTGGTGCCATTCCTGTTACACGCAGTCTTCATGTTGATCGGAGCGCTCATATTACTGCTGGACACGTGAGTGTAGTTTATACTTATTGTCCAGTCCGTTGCTCCGGAGGTTGTAGGTTTGACCCACCCCAAGTCTGGGTATAATGAATATATAATACTAGCTGTGAGCGAGACTTCTTCCGCGTGAAATTAAAAAAAAATATTGTTACTCAATTCGACCGTATATATATATATATTTTTTATGTATGTTCGGAGATAACTTCATCGTTTATGAACCGATTTGGATAATTCTTTTTTTGTTGGAAAGGAGATATTCATAGTTTGGTACCATGATAAGGAAACCAGGATCTGATGATGGGATCCCAGAGAAATCGACGGAAACTTTCAAAAATCGTAAGGGTGACTAGTAAATTTAATCATGTTTTCATTAAGTACTATAAAGCACTACTATTTAATAAAGGTCTGGAGTCGATCTGATGATGGAGAAGAAAGATAGTCGAGGGAACTCTTCAACAATTTATAGCAATTACCTGCTTTTTGAACTTAATTCGTTTTTATTGATGTGAACTTTGCACTTATATGAGTTATAAGTGCCATTACAGTCTGATGATGGAGACAAAAGTTAGTCGAGGGAACTCTTCAACGACTTATAGCAATTACCTGCTGTGTGATCATCTATGTCGCAGGACCAGGTTTGATGATGAGGCCATAAACACTCGAGGGAATTTCTCAACAATTTACAGCAGTTACCTTTTGCTGTTTGACGACCGCTTTGATATAATGGTGCATGTGCCGTGTCGGCGGCGCCCAAAAACCGACGGTCGCGGGTTCTATTCCCGCTCGGAGTGGATATTTATGTTTATACAAATATTTATTTTCGGTCTAGTTGTTAATCCTTGTGGTTCTCCCAACCTAGCCTCAGAGAACACGCTAGGCTGTCAGTCCCGGTTGTTATTACGTACACCTGATAGCGAACTTTACTCATAGTATGTCGACGCGTCAGCGCAGCGGTCACAGCATCGGCTGTTGCGCTGGCGTTAGTGGGTTCAATCCCCGCGCACGTCAGACATTTGTATTGGCCATATAGATGTTTGTCATGATCTGGGTGTTTGTGCTTGTGTATTGTGTATGTTTCCGAACCCCCGACATAAGAGAAAAATCATCCTTGTTAGGTCTACCCATCACTAAAAATTGTAAAATAAAATAATTTTTAACAAAAAAAACCGACTTCAAAAAGGAAACTAAAAAGTGAAAAATAAATTTACTTAGTAGAAAATAATTCGTATTTTGATTTAGTTAAACAGAAATGATTAAATAAATATTTTATAATTTTGAAGTTGGTGCCAAGTAAATACTACAACAACCTGGCTACAATAACAAATACAAACAACACACACACAAACAAACAAGTACAAAAAATATTATTAGATATGTCAAAACAATAACAGAATAATAACAGTATTCAACCTAATAGTCAATGAAACAAATTATGAAAGAAAACTGAATACAACTTACGAGTAGATACTAGAGTAGTTATTGTTTTACTTGGCACCGACTTCAAAATTATAAAATATTTATTTAATCATTTCTGTTTAACTAAATCAAAATACGAATTACTTTGTACTAAGTAAATTTATTTTCACTTTTTAGTTTCCTTTTTGAAGTCGGTTTTTTTTTGTTAAAAATTATTTTTTTTGTGTTTTGTTTATCGCGGGCTTTGAGCGCGGTGACCGAATTAAGAAATTCCGTAACGAAAATAAAACCTTACACCCCCTACTCCGCCTACCATGTAGCTCGGCCGAGCGTTCGCTTAACGTGTATATGGTACGACTGTACGAAGCTCGCACGGATCGAGATGAGCTGGTCCATGTATTGTAAGATAATAAAAATATTTTAAACGATATTAACTTCTCATTTATTCAATTAAAGAAAAAAAATTGATTTCTTGTCGGTCACCACGCTCAAAAAGTGTAACTTGAATTAATATCAAAGAAAAAAAATACTGCGTAAATAAAAAATAAATAAATAATTCTAATTGCATAAGTTGATAAAAAATGCTATGCAATAGCTTTACCGCGCCAGTCAGTTTTTTTTTTGTATTCATTGGTCTTCGCAGACTTTTATAAAACCTCACCACATATCACTAAAGGGGTGGAGGGGGGTTCGGGGTGGTCAAATAGTTACGTAAAAAAACAAGACATGACATGAGAGAAGTGTGGACCCGAAGCTCGTCTGCTTCAATAGCTACAGCGGTTAAGGGTGAAGTGTGCCCCCAGGCATATGCCGCTGTCGACGCCGGAGTGGTGGTGGCACACGTCGACGGGCGTGCTGGCGCTGCCCATGAGCGCGGTGCGGCGCTACGGCGCGGAGACGGCCGCCGTGTTCGCCGTCGCGGCGCTGCTGGGCGCGCTGTGGGCCGGCGTCGACGTCTACCTGCCCTGGTGAGCGCTCGGGGGGGGGGGGTATGGCATGGCTGGTTGATCAGGTTCTACCCATTGCCTATCCACAAGGAAAGACTTTTAGAAGTTATTGTATTGGTACTGGTGGGTACAAGCCGGAGATAAAAAATCCATTAAACAGAATCAGTACATACTTTAAAATCAATGGTAAGACCGGTGACGTATTTTAAAATTATAAAAAAGAAAAAGCAAATAGCATCGTATGTATTAGGGATGTGAGTTTTCGGAAAAACGGCCGTATGCGCACTCGGGCCTGAGCCAACCCTCGTGCTCAGCTTGCGCCACCCCTTACAGAGTGTCGCTCTGGGCAATGGCCCTTTTAGCCCTAGGGTAAATACGCCCAGGGGTAAACCTGTCTGATGTCTCAACTATGACTTCTATTTTTATAGCTTAAAAACCGATATACCATGGTGGGAATGCGCGCAACGCGCTGGTTCTGTATTTTATATACTTTCTTTTTTCGCATCTACAACCACAAACTCTCTGATGTAGTGGTGCGTATATTCTCCTAAAGGACTGACAGTTTGCGGGTTCGATTCCCGCTCGGAATGGATTTGTATTTGTACAAGTATTTATTTCCCGTTTTGATGTCTGTTCTTGAGGGTCTCACCACCGTGCCTCGGAGAGTACGTCAAGCCGATAGTGATACCTGATAGCGATCGTAATCATAGTAGGGAATATTTTCGCCTACCTGCAGTGAAACAGCGTGGTGCTTTAAGCTCCAATACTCCTCCTACATGGAAAAATAAGCCTATGCCCAGTAGGGGGATGTTCTACGCTGAATTGTGAATCGTGACCGTTGCACCTGTCCTATATTTCAAAAGGTACACGTATATATGTACGTGTCCGAGTGTGTGAGAGCAAGCAAGTCAAAAGATAGATATCTGAATACAGGACGCTGGTAGCGTTGAACGGCACGGCGCTGGAGGCGGGGCTGGCGCGCACGGCGGGCGCGCTGCCGGCCGTGCCCGCGCTGTGGTGGGCCGAGGCGCTCGTGGACTACGTGGGCCACTCCAACGTCTTCATCTCCGCCTTCACTTTCTACTGCCTGCGATACACCGGTACTCACACACGCTCCCGCTCACTCACATTCGACCTCCACTGAGGTCACTAAAACATGCTAGTGATCTCCTTTGTGGAAAAAGAAGTATTATTTTTAGAAGTTTGAGGTATCAAATTAAGAGCCATTTCACAATTTTTCGCTATGCAAGTTTAGGTAAATTTGGTCGCATCGCGCGAGTCGTACGAGCCGCGCGATCTTTGTGCCACTTAGTATAGTCTGACAACCAAAAGACCATCTTGATTATTTTCTAATGTGTAATAAAAATTAATAACTATGGTATAAAATGTTTTTTACATAATTTGTTAAAAATTTCAAGTATGTGATAACAATAACAATAACAATAACATGACAACAGTCAATAAAATTAAAATAAAAAAAAATTTATGAAACAATTTTTTTTAAATTGATTTAGTATTTTGATTTTACGAATGAATCTAATATTTACGATATGAATAAAATAGCATTTTATTATGCCCCAGAAAATCTGTGTGTGAATGTGAGTTGCATAGTTTTGGATGAAAGTAGACCATCAAATTTTGCCGGTTTTAATTTTTTTATAAACTCAATGACACCGACAAACATATTAATTAACAAATACCAAGATAAAGAGATTGAAATGCCTATTTGTATTGATAATGTGAAAAAAAAAAATTAAATTACACATTTATTTACAGAAATTATCATTATATTATTTTACAGTCATTTTCGTAATATATTTTTATTTTTATGAAAGTATCAAATGCGGTTTATCACATTATAACAACAGGCGCTTGGCGCGTGTGAGCGAAAGAGACGGCTGCGCAGAATTTTGCGTGGACCTTAGAGCGCTGGCGCTCGACTAATTTACTGGGCTTGATGCGTGGAAATATATACTTATCTTTTTATTATTTAATACAAAATTTATTAAAAATAATTACATATTTTAATTATTTTTTTAGTATTCCTAATGATGTAAGTTTACTTTGATGAAGATAGTTCGTTTAAATTTCTTAGTTTTCTAAGAAAAATATCGCTTTTAAAATTGTACTTAATGTGAAAATATTCGTAACTTTACATTTTTTTTATCGATTTATAGAGATACAAATGGAATAAAAATCTGTTCTAGTATTCAACAAAAATATATTCCACATATTACGATATTTTTTTAAAATGGTTTCAACGTAAAGGTTATTTATTGAAAAGTAGGACTTCAAAGTATACATTGCGACCGTTTACCCAGGGAGGAGGCTGATGAAAAGGTTAATAATTTTATACACATAATATAAATCAAAATTGTTTCTCATTATTTTAATACAACAACGGTTGCTCTATTAACCTTTTGACCGCCACGCCTCAAAACCATTCCCGTGCCCTGTACGCCAAGGCATAAAATAAACAAAAATACCTACGAAAAAAATAGTGCTGCCAAGAGTCGTTATCGAGTACCACACAGTGACTTGTTTTTGTTGGTTTTTATGCAATAAATGATTACTTATATAATCTAGGAAGGTTTATTTTTTAATATTTTTCTTGTGTTATCTTGCACTCGTTATATATACTTACAACAACATAAATAAAAAACAAACATTACAAAAATAATCGTAGTAAAGCACAACACTCTTTTCTATCGCCATGACGTCATTGTCACGACTGGACGACTACGGCGTAGCTGACCTACGGTTATGAAACTTTCTTTAGAGACGTGCTGTGTCGCACGCAAGGAAGCCGCATGCTATATATCGATTTCGAATCGAATCGATATATACATGAAAAGTAATTTAGAAAAAAATTAACCTAATTCAAATTTGTAATTTTTTACCCGACTTCAAAAAACGAGGAGGTTACTCAATTCGACCGATTCGATATATATTTTATATTTTTTTTATTTATGTTCGGGGATAACTTTGTCGTTTATGAAACGATTTTGATAATTCTTTTTTTGTTGGAAAGGAGATAACCCCGGTATAGTACCATGCTACGGAAACCAGGATTTTATAATGAGATCTCGAAAATCTGCATAACTTTTACTGGGTGCACCGATTTTGATGATTTTTAATTTAATCGAAAGCCGATGTTTATCATGTAGTCACATTTAAATTTCATCCAAACCCGATTACAACTTTTTGATTGATCTTTGATAATGCGTATTTACTTGACTATTTTTTCGTCTACCTACGTTGTATTACTTGTCGATATAATTGAAGGTAGTTTTTTTCGTTTGCCTGCAAACACAATTATTATCTTATTAGATAATAGTTTATTATTTAAGGTTCATTAGAACAGTATTCCATTGTGCCCCGTTCCATAGTGCCCCATAAGGCCAACGTTTTAAACGGGTTTTATAAAAACTTAGGTTATTTTTTGAACTTTCCACACAATTGTCTCAAATGATTAAAATTAATGAAAAAAAAATATCACTTACCTATTCTTTAAACTTTTTTACTAAAAAGAAAGTACTTTGAAAAGAAATCTCAATGAATTGAACAAGAATAATTGTGTTTGCTCGAATACAACGTAGATCGACGAAAAAATAGTCAAGTACGCGTAGTCAAAACGCGTTATCAAAGATTACTCAAAAAGTAGATATCATATCTCAATGAAATTTATATGTGACCACATGATAAACATTAGCTTTCGATAAAATTAAAAATTATCAAAATCGGTACAACCAGTAAAAAGTTATTACGGATTTTCAAGAGTCCCTACGCGCTGTAATTGATCGAAGCGTTACCACACGGATTAGTTTAGAATTAAAATTTTTATCGATACTGTTCCATAGTGCCCCGTGTTCCACTGTTCTGCAACTCAGTAGTTGATTCGATGAAGCAAATTAATATAATCGGTGCGGTCGATGCCAGCCTTAGTTTAAAAGAAATATTTACATGCGTTAAATATTTTTTTGCTTAGGTAGCAAATAGTACTAAAACAGTACTGAGTAAGTAGCAATATTTCAAATCAAATATTTCACGACACACGACACGACATGGGTCTTAGAAAAAAAGCTTTTATGAGAGTGGGGGTTACAGATGATATTGATGCTGCCAGATGATTTTGAGAATGAGAAAGAAAATCGTAATTTCGATCTTAACCTTAGATAAACAAAATGAAAAAAATATTTTTTTTTATTGTATATTATTAAAATCATCGACGCCTTCCAAAATGCGACGATGTTCTAAGGTATCGCTCGTCTTGCACTTCACTAGTTTTCTCGCTATTCGCTTATGACGTCATCAGCGTGTCGTCTATACTTGACAACGGCGTGTAGAGAACGGATTAATGACTACGCGCTAGAGATGCGCCAGATTTGAGATATCAGGTTTATTATGGCGATTTGATTGATTTTAGTTGATTTGATTTTTTATTCATTTGCTATTTATGTGTTAGCTGATGATAGTTTTATGTTTTTTACCTTTTGTTTTATTCAAATATTAAATTATTTATAGAAAATATAACACGTTTGAGTTGAATTTTGAATAGCTAATTGCAAAAATGACTTGTAATTATGATTTTTTTAAAGTGCAATAAAGAATATATAACACAAGCATTAAGTTGCTTACTTTAGGAACAGATGACCGTGTGTGTATGTTGTAAATATTTATTTATTTATTATTTATTTATACCTCTTGCGTCACATCCCTAGCGGTCAACTATAGACGACTTCGGCGTTCTGGACATATCATTTACGTGGAATAAAAATGCATGTTTTTATTTCAATGTTTCTCAGTACGTGTAGCTCTAAAAGACTTGTTTTTATACTCAAATGTTGCGGGGATATTCTATTTTCATAAATGTTGAATTAAAATACTAGAAATATTTTTTTAATAATTTTATTTAATATTTTTGTGGTCCGGGTTTTTTGTCACCTATACACGTCGCTGGCGCACAGGACTCGCGAGCCCTTGTCAAGTATAGGTGACTACGGCGGTCAAAAGGTTAAATTTCAATAATAGAAAGTTTATTATTGCATCCAATACTGAGATTAACGACGTCAAAATGTTTCAAATCCGGGGATTGTTACCAATTTTTGTTAAATGGCTCTTAACCTCAATTAGGAAGACGTGTGGAAAAACTCATTATCGTATTTGGATATTTTAGCAGTTATTACTTTACTAAATATATGTCTTTACAGGTTTAGCTTACAGCGAATCATACTCATGGGTGATAGTGTGCGAGCTACTGGAAGTGTTCACTTTGAGTTTGGTGTGGGTGACGGCCATGCTGTACTTCAGACATCTCGTACCTAAGAAGTTCACGACGACTGGACAAGCTCTACCAGTGATTGCACATTTCTGTATCGGTGAGTATCGATAGTAATTTTTTGAGTTTCATAGTAGGCAATGTTTTCCTCTTTTAGGCAGACTAAATTTATGAGCAAAGTTAAATTTTATATTCTTTGTTAGGTACGTATAAATATTTCAATTTACCTTGGATTATGTATTTTTTGATTTAGAGAAAGAAAATTTCGCGTTTTTTTCAGTATTTCAGCCCATCCTTTTGGACTGGCTCAAAACTTTTTTACATAATGCAATACATAAGATTTTTGGATCTAACAGCTTTTTTATTTTAATGATAATTAATGGCACTTTTTACGAACAATGTTGTTTTATTTGAGATCACTCTACAAAAAAAATGCGGGAGTGGCATATGTCAAATATATTCTCAAATATACGACGCTTGACGGAGAAATTTCAGAATGGTATTGGTGTATTCTGTGCTTTATCTGAGGCATTTGATAGCGAGTATTTAAAACTCTATTAACTCTCTAAACTTAAAACTCATAAAATAATAATATATCTCTTTATTATTACAACGCAAGGTCAGTGTCAGTTGTTTCGGTGTTAACGTCAAAACTTGAAGTGACACTGCGTCATACTAATCGGAGGGTATGTCGTCGCCAGGCCGCTGCCTCGGCGCCATAATAAGCGGGTTCGTGTCGCTGGAGCAGCCGCTGCAGTCGCTGCGCGCCGTGTACCGCGGCCTGGGCGTGGCGGCGCTGCTGGCGGCCGCCGCGTACCTCGCGCTCTACCACCTGCTGCTGGCGCCGCGCTGCGCCGCGCCCGCCGCGCCGCCGCCGCGCCAGCTGCTGCGAGGTGACTCGCCTGACGAGAGCGTGCCATAGCGGCGAGATAATGTTGTAACTCGAGGGAGATACTATATTTCATTACAAGTGTGGAAAGGCTGTCATTGCAAAGAGTTCCGACAAATGTCTACCCGAGTCGAGGCGCAGCCGAAGGCGAGGGTTGACAGTCGGAACAAGTTGCAATGACGGTTCCGCACGTGTACTGACGACATTTTTATACAGTTGCGAAAAACTGAAGCAATTTAATAAAATAATAAAAACAATAAACTTATTCAAAAAAACTAGGGTCGAAATTACTTATTATATATATATATATATATATATATATATATATATATATATATATATATATATATATATATATATACGTGTGTGTGTGTACAACGTAAAATGTCGAAAGAGTCACATTCGATAAACTTTGATAAAATGATTCCTAAGTAAATAATCGAAACTGCCTGTTTTTATTGTTCACACTAATTGATGAACGTAGCAAAGTATTGAAACTAACATTTCTCAAAAACTATGAAGAATTTTAGATAAAATAACACATACATTTAATTTTCGATAAAAGTTTAGCATATATCTGAAATTATTTGTAGATAGCATAATAAACCACAATTTTGTACACAAAATTAACTTCATAGTGTAGTTTTTGTCGCGTACAAAATTTATTTTATTTATATTATTTCCAATACTTTATTAAATCTATCTAAATTAATTAGACAATATTAAGTCATGTCATATGAAAACAATAATTAAGTTGTTATCATTTATATAAAGCTAGCACAGTGGAGGGACAACTTAATGGTAAAGGTATGTGAAGGTACTTGTATAAAATCGTACGAGAAAACTTTTTTATTGCACACTTGCGTTTTGCATGACACATTCTACACTATAGCAACACAAGTTGTATAGGTTTTTGTTTTAAGATATATAGACTAGTTCAAGTATTTTTTTCAGTTTTTTAAAGTATATTTTACATTTAACAGGGCTGAATGCAAATGGAGGTTCCAATGGCAACTACTCACCGATGCGAGTCTATCACGAGGAGCGCTCGCGGAAGGGACAATTCCGTTATTAAGTCATTTTAAATAAATTATTGTTGATTTTTTTAATATTGTCTCTGTGTTATGTAAGTTTTCCGACAAGTGCATATTTGTGATATAACTATTTCTTTACTAATGAGCCTGATTTGATCAGTTTTATATTTAAGCTTAAATATTTTAACGCCTATCTGCATTTTAAATAAAATTAAGAATAATTTTTAATAAATACATCTTTTACATGATATTTTTTTATTTATATTCAATGATAAGGTTGAATATTACATATTATAAAAATAACAGTAGCAGGTTATTATCAAAATAAAGTAGTACAGTGACAAAAAAACCAGCGTGATATATATTTATATAATTCTATACTGTTGTACTAAATATTCTACTTTAACATAATCACGTTATAGATACATTTAAAGCATTAAAGTAAATGTAATAGTTTATATATAAAATACAAACGCCTTTAATGAATTACTCATTATAACAAAATTTATCACAAGATGACAAGATCTATTAACTTCAAAATCAAAATAAAACTTTTATTTTAATTTATCCTTTATTTTACATTAGTCAGATGCTTAGAATATATGCCTTATTCGTATCAAAACAGACAGGAAACGCAATTTTTAACAAATTGCAAATATTCATAACACTTCGATATATAAAGTAATTTCGAGATATCTACTAATTAAAGAACAAAAATATAAAATAACATAATAAAACTAACTCTGCGTAAATCATTTTTCTATAAAAGTGCATATATTTTAATTATTGTTTAGATTTTTACTGTTTTTGTTTAAATGCAAATGTTGTAAATTAATACAAATAGTTATTTTTTGGAAATGCCAACTTTTTATTTACATAAAGTTTCGATAAGTGTCAAGCCTACACCAAAGTTTATACAAAATATGATACTTATAGTAGCCATCTAAGTTAACTATAAACATAAACTAGCAATTAGTAAATACTCATTTTAACGACTTTGTCAAAAATATTACACGTAATTTGTTTTTAAATTATATTATAATTAAAAAAAAACTACGATCAAAATCATAATATAGTCCAAGACGTTAATTAATTTCGTCAATACTTCAAAGTACATTTTCATTTAAACTTAAGTTAGGAACCAATTACATATAGACGCAATTTATAAATAAATATTAAAATTATATTTTGGAAGATTTCTAAAAAAGTTCTTTACATGGAATTACATATTCAAGTGTGGTCGCTTGCCGTCTTAGGGGGTTTTCGTTATTTAAATCGTATTGCAGCAGCTTCATCGACGCAAACATTTGTATTGATGTTTAGTATAAAATGGTACTAAATCTAAAAATAATATATCAACCATTATTTTCCAACATTTTTTGGTGGAATGATTTCGAAACGACGATGACGTTGCGTTGGCGCAACGGTCACAGCACTGGGTTGTGGCTGTTGCGGGATCGATCCCCGCACATGACAAATATTTGTATTGGCCATACAGATGTTTGTCGTGGTCTGGGTGTTCGTGCAGTCCTTGTGGGTCTCTCCACCGTGCCTCGGAGAGTACGTTAAGCCGTTGGTCCCGGTTGTTATCATGTACACCTGATAGCGATCGTTACTCATAGTAGGGTATATACGCCAACCCGCATTGGAGCAGTGTGGTGGATTAAACTCTGATCCTACTTCTACATGGGGTAAGAGGCCTATGCCCGCCCAGCAGTGGGATATAACAGTCTGAAACGGTTTCGAAACAGAGAAAAGAGAAAGAATATAATACTAAAATTTAATTTAAAAAATTCCGTAGGAATTTTTCAAAGTATGTTAGAGACTCCAACATCGGAAGCAGCCAAAATATTTTATCTAAAAATTATTAAGGACGCTATCACATTTTGAAGGCGCATGAATGGCGGTCGGTAATTTTTTTTACTTATTTAGTGCGAATTATTTGCACGGGTGTTGCTAGTTGCTTTATATAAATTACGCGTCACGATGTTTATCCGCGATGGACTTCCTAAACTACATAACCGATTTTAATTAAACATGCAGACCTGTGCAGTTTGATACTACTTTAAAGATCGGGTTTATTTTATTTTGATATAAATGATTATTAATTTCACAAAAATAAAATAAAATTAAGGCGGTACGATGTTCGCCAGGCCGGTTTTAACCTTAATACTGAATAAACTGTCATTAAACATTTCTATATAAAAGGATACAATCGTATTATGAATCGTTGAAGTTTTGCCTATGAAAATAACCATTAAGTAATAAATTTCCTAAAATTTCACGTACTTTTGATTTAAAATTAAATAGAATGTATCCGAAAGTTTTTTTTTTTTTTAAATAAAGTAGGTTGGTAGGTATGAATGGCATTTGTAAATATAATATTTTTTACAACAATCAATTCCAAATTTAGAAATCAACCCATTGTCTTAATCAATTATCAGTGATTTCATACGTATTTAACATATTGCATTCCTAATTACTGATAGTTAAGATTTAAAAAGACCACAAAAAAAAAACAACTTTTACACTATTTCTTTTATAAATTGATTACATTGGTTTGTTTTCAGCTGCTAATGCGTTACGTCCTTTTTTCAAAATTATTTGGAATCCTCTTACATAATATGTAATGACGAAAATCTCATATCATGTAATTTTCAAATAATATTTGAAATTTTCGACTTAAAATTCCAGAAGCAAATGTGCAGGATCAATCAATCGTCAATCTGAACTCGGAATATTTTACTTAGACTTGAGGAATATAACATATATTTGAAAAAATTTATGTTTTCACTATAAACCTATGAAATTTAGATTTCTTTACTTCCTGTTCATAAACTATCAGCTACTTATGAGCTAGATAATTTTTTTCAGCAACCAATGATACCAGCATTTAGTGTTATTGATGTTCGATTAAAATAAATTTATTCTAAATTTGCCACTTGAAAGTAGAATTATATTTTGATATTCATGTGTTATAATGTTATAACATTATAATATTAACTAAAATGTAAACAATTAATATTTTTATTTCAAACGAAATTGTACTTATATAACACCACCAGAAGTTTTAGATAAATACTTTACGTTATATACGTTCGGCATTTCTAAATGAATTACGGCTTGAATTAATAGTTTAAAATGTTTATTTATGAACAATAATAGATATTAAAAATTATTTTAAAAAATAATTGGATAACAGACTTATAGGAATAACGCTGTTTAAACATGAAATCAAAAAGACAAGTTTTGTTTTTAACCGATTTCAAAAAAGGAGGAGGTTACTCAATTCGACCGTATTATGTATGTTCGGGGATAACTCCGTCGTTTATGAACCGATTTTGTTTGAAAGGAGATATCCCTAGTTTGGTACCATGATAAGGAAACCAGATCTGTTGATGGGATTCTAGAGAAATCGAGGGAAACTCTCGAAAATCTGCATAATTTTTTACTGGGTGTACCGATTTTGATGATTTTTAATTTAATCGAAAGTCGATGTTTATCATGTGGTCACATTTAAATTTCATCGAGATCTGATTACAACTTTTGGAGTAATCTTTGATAATGCGTATTTACTTGACTATTTTTTCGTCTACCTAAGTACGTTGTATTACTTGTCGATATAATTGAAATTGGTTTTTCTTCGTTTGCCTGCAAACACAATTATTGATAGACATTTCGGTATGTTGAGGATTCTAAAGGTGTGATAGACGTGCGAACTTAAAGTACGCTGTTTTTAATATCACGATCTTACTCGGCTCGACGTCGGTGACACACGTGAAGCTTACTCATTCTGTATTGCGATGTCGTCGACAGAAGCTTTATGTTATTTAGAAATTGTATCGAATTTCATTTAAAAAAAGACGAAGTTCTGAAATAATTCATTTTGAGTAATTTCTCAATCAAAATTAACAAAATTTACAAATACCTACACTACAAGCGTTGCGCGTCCACGGACTGGCGAAACATAATTGTGTTTGCTCGCAAACAAAAAAAAACCGACTTCTATTACATCGACAAGTAACACATACACTAAAACAGTCAAGTAAATACGCAATTATTAGATACAACTCAAAAATTACTTGTTAGATCGCAATCAAACTGACCACACGACACACACCACCTTTCCATTACAATAAAAATATGGAAAACGGTTCACCCAGTCAAAACTTCTGAGATAGCATACATAAAAAGTACAATCGGATTGAGAACCTTCTCCTTTTCTGGAAGTCGGATAAAAACGGTGGCTTGGGGCTCGCAGTGCTGCCACACGTACAAGTAGAGGCGGGTTACGAGCAAAAGTTCAAACTTGTGGTGGATGGCCAACGAACTTTTTAAAAAAGCGGCGGTTTTAAAGTACGCGTAGTGACACACCAGCGAAAAAGGTCGTCAACTTACTCGCACATCTATCACCCCCCTTTATTGCCTTAAATCAGGTAGAAAAATGTGTACAAGCTTTTTATGTCTATAATTTATTTTAGCACATCTTGTTATTTGTTTAATATTAGTATGAATTCAGTTAAACTGAATTGTACAAGAAAAAAAATCTCCCAATGTCTCATAGCTAAAAAACGGTCCCTTCACCATGTAGAACAGTTAGTGGAGCTTTATTGAGGCAACCAGCAATGGTACTCCACTGAACATTACTGTATGACAGATAATTTCCCCTAATAAGTGTTACGATCAAACAGTTAGAGAGACCTACAAGAACAAAAAATTAGACAGAAAACAAATATTTGTAAAAATTAAAAAAAAAATCTCTTCTCAACTATTGTTATAATTCTCAACTATAATTATAAAAAGACAATTGAAGTTATAGAAGTACCTACAAAAGCATTTACAGTAACAAAACTCCCAATTTTTTCTACTTAATTATTTACTTAAAAGATAGACAATGAAATAGTACTTTTATGATTTTTATTAATATTAAATGTATTAATATTCTTAATTATCCCCACAATTAGCTTATAAACTATAGGAGTTACCTCATGTGCATTTAACTTATTTCTATAATGTATTTAATCTTTTTCAGAAGTTAGATCATCACATACTTTATCTTTAATATCCAATGAATGAGTGTTTTGAGTTTCGTTATCATTGCCTGTATTATCGTCTTTTAATAAATTTTCTATCATTTCCTCACTCATTTCAGAGTCTTGACCCTTTCTGTCATTTACCAAAGAAGGTACATTTTCACTTAAGATATCCTCATCTATTTTTTTAATGTTATCAGTGTTACTGGAGTTCTTGTCTGTCTCACAAACAATATTGTTCAAAGATTCTTTGTCACATTTCTGATCATTTCCATTTTCTTTTGGTTCTTTTTGCTGACTTTCACTAAATTTCTTAACACCCAGTTTTTTTTCCAACGTATTGCAAACACTATCATTTACATTTTCATATTCTCGAATATCATTTTGTTTACTGTCTAAATTGTGAGCTGCTACAATCTCATTAATTTTCAAGAAGGTACTATCATCAGGGTTCAAATTATCAGGTTCATTTCTTGATACTTCATTTTTATCTGACGATCTTTCATTACTGTCGTTAAAGTCACTGCTTCCTACAGCCGTTAAGTCAACCTCCTGGTTATCGTGTGCGTTAGATTCGAGTGAATTTTCATCAATGAAAATTGGATCGTCATTTTCATCCTCATGTAATATTTCGACGTCGTCGTCATCGCTGATGTTGCTGCTAGTTTTTTTCGTAATATATTGTTTAAACTCTTTATTCAAATTATCACGTATTTCCTTAAATCTTGTCATCGACGTATTCAGCGATTGCTCCAACGACCGATGTAAGTTTCTCATTTCATTCAAGGAACGAGTTCGTAAGTGCATGGTGGTGGCATTTATTTTCAATTGATGTAATCTAGACAAAGAATACTCTAAAGCATCAATAGCATCTATCAAATTGTAGCGATACCATTCCACAGGAACATTTAAGTCACAAATTCTAGATGTATCAGTTCCACGGTTGACTTTAACAGATTTAGGAGTAGAGCGTTTATTTGGACAGCGACTCGTTTGATTGCGACTAGCATATTTTAATGGAGGGGGTGTTGCAGTTTGTGCAGACACTGCACTTAGTTTTGCAGCAAATGTAGTACCCTTAGACGTGACTTTTGTCGAGTTATTGTCCGTTAAAGCGACAATCGTAGCCGAATATCCTCCTGGCATACTAGGATTTGCATTTATTGCAAATATGCGCCCATCAGGAAGGCGATACATTTTGTTAGATGACAATGTTTGCGGATCCACTCGGAACTTTAGGCCACCTGTAGTCATATTGACTGTGACATCGTTTTCCGTCATCTGCACGATGTTTTCTGGACTTAAGTCTGGTAGCGAATTATTATTACGTACTATTAGCGGCGGAGGAGCTACCTTTGGTGGAATGACCGGACTGGGTGTCATGCATTGAACATCATCGTCACCATTGTCTTCTGTTACCTAGAATATTGAAATAAATATGATAAATTAGTTAAATTAATAGTAATTTTATTTTGACTAGTCAGTTACAATAAACATTAATTTTATTGTTTTAGCAAAAATTCGGAAAAGCAATAGCAGTATATGTAGTCAACTATTATACAAAGACATAAATAAATGACAGTTTTGCAACACTGGTGCTGTTTAAGCTTTTTGGTGACTTCTAAATAATATATAATATTCTTTATTGCACTTAAAAAACACGTACAAAAATATTAGTACAATGGCAGTTGGCAAGGGCGAACTTATCTCTAAAAGAAATCTCTACCAGTTTACTTATGGGAGTGAATGATGGTGTTATCGCGGGGTACAGAAGTATATAATATGTGTAAATTATAAAAAAAAAATTCACAACAGTAGAGAAAATGTTTTAGCTACCTCGCATAATGGTTCGAGAGGGAAATCTGGTGTGCAAACAACATCATCATCGTTAGAACTGCCTGCAATCGCTGCAACAGCCGACATGTCCAAACCCTTCAAAAATATACTTTAAGTTGTAACTAGTAAAAAAAAATTGGAAAATAGGTACTTAATTCTATTATTATTTATGCTTATTTAATTTAAGAAATAAATTCCTTAAATCATTTATTTTGAATTGGATAAAGCATTAATTTGGTAAATCTATTTACACATGAAAATAAAAACATTCAATAATAAAAAGTGTATTTGTCAGCTTTGACACGCGATTGGAGTAATGATTACATTGATATTTAAAAAATTGGAATGATTTATAAATTAATAAAACAATAAAACTAAAGACAAAACATACAGGTACAGTAAAATATTGTATACTATAGGTGCTGTAAAGCACCACTGAATATTATTAAGCATGTCATTTCAAGTCTATAATCTAATTTGATAATAAATTAAAAATAATTAATACCTGTGTTAGACTTTCAATTGATAAATTAATATTGTCACTGACGAATGTGGGTGCATTGTTGTAACCATTGTACATGATAGGCACTGGCGCCTTAGGTCGTATTCTTGAACAGTTATTGTACGTCTTTGATATATTTTTATCATTGTTAAATCGAACTGGATTTAACACTGTAGAGTTTTGTATCTATAAAATAAATTGTAATAATGTATACAACTGAAGTGCTCTGAGATGAAAAGTATATTAAAAATAGAGGTGTTCGCAATGGCTATATACTAATAACTAGAGACACGACCCGGCTTCGCACGGTTGCAAAAACTATCAGTGTTCCTATATTATGCACGTATTATACATATAAATCTTCCTCTGGAATCACTCTATTTCCAAAAGAAAACGAAGATCTTGAAGATCTAAGCATACAGATACTAGCGGCTCTTTATAACCAAACTCACTAAACAACTAAATTACATTTACTGTTTCTCAATACGCAACCTCACAATCGTAAAAAATAGCAAACTCACGAAAATAACGTACATCATACAAGAACAAACGCATTGTCCATACTGATTATTTAACGAAACGAAAGCTAAACTAGCGTGTAGTATAATATGAACAAAAATATTCTTAAATATTAGTTTTGTACATTGAAAGGAAAATAGTTCATATTCAGATACAATAGGATACAATTTACATTTTAAGGAAACCATCTTGGAACTTCTAAAGCCGACAAATGGCGGGATAACCATCCAACTGCTGGCTTTGAAACACACAGGCCGAAGACAGGCAGCAGCGTCTTCGGTGCGACAAAGCCAGCCCTGCGGTCGCCAACCCGCCTGCCCAGCGTAGTGACTATGGGCAACACATATGAGTTCACGCCATTTTTTGGCGCAAACTTGTGGAGGCCTATGTCTAACAGTGGCTACGATAGGCTGAAGTGAGGACACAATTTGACATGGGGCTAAGATATTATACGGCAAGGTGAGATATTCTTGACCACAAACGACAAATTAACTTTATAAAGGATGGCTCAACCGAAAATTCTAAAAACAAGCCTTTCTCAATCATAGGTACTGCACCTGATTGGACTATTTTAATGGATAAGTATGACAAACACTATAGAATCCCAGAGGATGTTGGTATTTCGTCATCCAGATGTGACGTATTCCTCTTTTCTAGACACATTAAACATATGATACTAGTAGAGCTCACTGTACCCTGGGAAACTAATAGTCCTAAAGACCTCACAATTTTTTTTAATAAATATTACAAATGAACTTAACAAAAATGGCTATGTGGGTAACTGATATGCGGTAGAAGTAAGAGCAAGAGGTATACCAGCAAAATCTCTCTATAATCTTCTGAAAGACCTTGGCCTGTCGAGAACTGCAGTAAGTTCTATTTTAGAACGAGTGTTAAAGGCTGCACTAATGCAATCCTACCAAATTTGGCTAGACAAGGCAGGCAACTCGAGCAGTGAGGGTGAGCATTGATGCGCATCTCAAAGGGGGCCTCCTTAAGCCTACACCTAGGTCGCAAGTCCTGGAAACTACTCTGAGTTTCTCCCTCTGCCACATGACGGAGCCGGCACCCACACGGAGAATCCATGGAATGCTAAGAAATTTGTCTCTCTCTTGAAAGGAATTTTGTTATTATTCCATTACAATAGACTACAATTTGGCTCTATGTACATTTGAGTTGTTAAATAATAAAAATATTCTTTTAACATAAATAACACTTGCCAGGTAAAGTAAAATAATAGGTTATATGATTATTTATAAATATTAGGTTATTTTATCCACTATCTAATATTTTGAACACCTCTAATTAAAAATGTTTAAAAACTTACTCTTATCTTTTTAGGCATCGGTCCCATCTGACTAACCATCTTGGATGATATTGCAATAGGGTTCTTGATCAATATAGTTTTTGGTTTAGGACTTAATGGGCGTTTTTGTGGTTTCTTTTCTGATTTTATACTCAGAGCTTCTTCCATATTTATTGAAGCAAATTTCTTTACCTTTAAAATCAATTATTAAAATCAATTATTATTTAAAGTAGAATCTTATTTTATTTTAATGAAATATAAAGTGATTACTTGTATAGTTGGTGGTATTTTAGAAATCAAAGAAGTAGTAATTGATTTTCTTGTTGTTGGAGTAGATTCTGCTTCCTTCTTTTTTGATTCTTTTTTTCTCGTTTTATTCTTACAACATTCAGAATGATCTTGAGCACAGTTTTTTTGATATGCTTCCTTTAAAACCAAATCCTGAGTTTCATATGTAATTCTGTATAAAGAAAAACATTAACTTTTAGAATAGACATATAAAAATTTATACTTCCTATTCTAAAAGAAAACTATATTTTAAATAGAAAAATCACTTATATAAATTTCTTTATTAATAATTAATTAACATATACATGAGGCCAATGTTTAAATACAAAGTAAAACTAACTTGTTTTTTAAGTCGCAGTAACGAATAGCAGCCCAACAAATGGCACGAAGATCCCATAAACATTTATTATTACATTTAAAACATTTCCAATCATCCAATTCTTCTATTTCTTTTATTTTAGGATTACCTAAATTTCTTCTTATACATTTCTGAAATGAAATTTTATCAAATTAAGAAAAAGCACTGTCTTGAAAGCTGAAGAAAACATTATTAAATTGTACTTACTGCACAAAAAACGTGTGGACAGTCTGAACAGCAATAGACTTGCCCTCCCTGTCCACACCAGCGACAATACAGTTCTGAACCATCATCACCTTTTTCAAACTCTCCACTATTGTAAAATGTGTGACAAGAATTACACACTAGGGTGCGAAGCATAGGATGTGGACGCATTCGACTTTCGTTGCGTGCTGAGCATCCCAAATGTCGATCACAAGCAGAACAGTGTAATCTTGCACTTGTTATTGTATTCAAGTCTAAAATATATAATTTTCATTAAATAATTATGTTTACAACAATAGCGATTATTTACTAACACTACTGTTGTCATAAACGATAACGAAAAAAAGAATAGCTCACCTTTGAATTTATTTTTATAGTAAATTCGCTCCTCCTCTGGTATGTCATCTTCAAAGTCTTCATCAGTTGGATCTTATAAAAAAAAGCGAAATTATTATGATATTCGCCTAATAGAGCGATTCTAATTAATTAACTGATGAAGATAAAATTATATTCATCTTCATCTGAAGCTATTATTGTTTTGATACTTTTTTTTATTTTTATTAAATTAAGCTGTACCATTTTAGGTTTACAATTACCTAAATATAAAAATATTTATTAATGATATCTGTTAAAAATAAAGTCCATTACGGCAAGCGTATTATAACATACCAGGGAAGGGCGGGAATTTAACATCATCGTTTTCTTGAACCGGCTTCTCAGACACTTCGGTCGACTCGTTGGTATTGTCACTCATTATTAAGACAAAGGGTACGGGTTATTAATGTAAGATATAAACTGAAACTATCATAATTAGTATTTCACCTATTTTAACAGATAAGTATTTTTTATTTTTTCTTCTGTTTAGTAAGCAAATTCTAAAAATATTACAATGCAAACTTTAATTCAGCCATTTTGGCATTTTGAGTTTTTTTTTTACTACAAAATAACAGCACAGATAACAAATTTATAATTTCAGCTACGTTACACGCTTACACGTATACAAATACGACAATGTCACAAGTGTGGCAGCACATTAAATAAAACAATAGTAGATCTGACCTGATACGGACTGCGGTGATGCCTGATGATCTCATCGTCTGATCGTCAGATCAGAATTCATAGTCAGGTCTATAGAACAATTTGCTTGAAATTTAGAATCGCTTGGCACGAATTTAAGGACGAGAGGTGGTGAAAGGGGTTGAAGGGTGACCCCCATAACCCCATACCATTCGCAATACAAGGCAACGCACCATTCTTGAAAAAATAGAAAATGAAATCTCATAGACTTAATCTTAAAATTTGACAGTTCGTGTCGTCCTGTGACGTCTCCGGTGCTTCGGACGGTGCAGCCCAAGAAGCTTATAAGCTTTTTGGTGGTTAGCCTACTTTGCCCTAGCGTAACGTAATTTTGTTACAACGGGCGAGGACTGCCCTCCCTCCGTGCCTTCGGCTTTTAAAGAACACTCTAAGGGTAGGACAAACAAGACTACGTGGAGTCAGGGTAAGTTGATTCCGTTCTGTGACCATTTTAATGTCGTAATTAACGCATTTTGATATTATTTTGATAATCAAAAGACCATAGAGTATACGACAATGACAAGTGATGGAAGTCATGGAAATAATGGATATATATTCGTAATACAACGATTCCTCCCAAATTAAAAAAAGAAATTGACCATTGCATCTAAGTTTGTATTCAAATGCATCACGAAGGGCTTCCGCATCGCCGGAGATGTAACAGAACAAAATTATGCCAATAAACTGTCAAATTTTGAGGTTAGGTATATGGGATTGCTTTTTTTTATTTTATTTTTTCAAAAATGGTGCATTACCTTGTATTGCGAGTGGTATTGAGGATTATGGGGGACTCCCTTCAACCCCTTCGAAATCCAACCCAAAAATTTTACTTAAAAGCTAATAAATCAAAATGACAACGATTATCATTTGTCTCTGTCTTAGTATTACTACGTACCTCTTTTATTTTGAATATCGACTACGCCAGACCACGCCGATCAATTTTAAGCCGACTTCAAAATGGAGGGGGTTACTCAATTCGACCATATACATATTTTTTTTCTGTATGTTCGGGGATAACTTCGTCGTTTATGAACCGATTTTGATAATTATTTTTTTGTTGGAAAGCAGATATTCCAGGTGTGGTACCATGATAAGGAAACCAGGATCTGATGATGGGATCCCAGAGAAATCGAGGGGAAACCCTTGAAAATCCACATAGCTTTTTACTGGGTGCACCGATTTTGATGATTTTTAATTAAATCTAAAGCCGATATTTATCATGTGGTCACATTTAAATTTCACGAGATCTGATTCCAACTTTTGGAGTAATCTTTGATAATGCGTATTTATTTGTCTATTTTCGTCTACCTACGTTGTATTACTTGTAAATGTAATTAAAGTCGATTTTTTTCGTTTGCCAACAAACACAATTATTGTCATCTAAAATACATGCAGCAAATGGCATAGGTCAAAATTATTTGGGCTCTTTTGGCACCATTAAGAAGAATTAATGCATTTACATTTTTTTATAGTCACATGTTATAATATTATTTTAATAAATAATAATATAAATTGTAGAAAATGATGGGATTCACAAATATTCAACCATCAACTAAGAAAGGCTAAGGGTAAAATAAAACGAAAGGATTCTTCTATCTAGTATACTTATCTATACTCTGTAATATTTGGTCATAGAACGAAAAATGTACTTATCATCACACTACTCTGTGTCTCATTCATAATCAGTAGGTGGTAGGGGTGCGGGAGCGGATACGAATGCGAGTCTCGACTCTCTCATTCGTTAAACCGTTGTAGTCATAGAGTATTGCATTGTTCTAGTTAGTTTTAAGTTATTTTCTGAGTGAAATTGTGTGAGACTGCAATGCGGTTTTGTTTTGATAAGTTGCCGGACAAAACAAACCTATATTTTTGGATAGAATTAAATAAAAAGGCTGTGCAGTACAATTAAAATAATCAAAACTTTTAGTGTTGTGGTTTTGTGTTAAAAAAATATAATTTAACGAAGACAGTGGTTCTTATTGTTTAATTTTTTCATTTGATTGTTATCAAAAATATTACAGTCTAATAAATAATATCTGTGATGCTTATGTATAAATTGAAAATTTTTAATTACACTTAATAAAAACAACACAAATATGACTGTAACATATACCGGCGAAGTTGCTACCTGCCGTGGATTTGGCACATTTTTAAAAGTTTTGTACAGGTAAGCTAAATGAATAATTTATCTACTTTAAAAATTCAAGTTGGTACTTAAAATAATTATTCAATTTGTGACATGACTAATCCAAGTAAAATTTAGAGCGTTTTTGTTTTATCTCAATTTCAAATTGTGTTTTTTTTTGTGTAAACATTTACGTAAGGTCCTAGACAATTTTGTATTTAAGTTTCCTACAGTGTAAAATGGTATTTTAAAATTATTTTTACATTACTGACTTTATGAAAGAAAAATAAAACTGACGGAACATGATAACTATTTTCAAGATGGAACAATCTGAATCTGACGACGCGTTGGAGCAACGGTCACAGCAATGGCTTTTGGCTGTTGCGCTGGCGGTTGCGGGTTCGATCCCCGAACATGAAACATTTGTATTTGCCATACAGATGTTTGCCGTCGTCTGGGTGTTTGTGCAGTCCTTGGTTCTCCCCAACGTGCCTCGGAGAACACGTTAAGCCGTCGGTCCCGGTTGTTATCATGTAATAAAAATTTAAAAGAAATTAAAAATTTTCGAGAGAGAACGATAGCGATCGTTACTAATATGAGGGAATATATCCGTCAAACCGCATTGGAGCATCGTGGTAGATTAATATCTGATCTTTCTCTTACATGAGGAAAGAGGCCTATGCATAGCAGTGGGATATTACAGGCTGAAGCGTACAATCTGATTAAAATCTTTCCTCTTAATAGGGCTTAAAATCTTACGCTACGATATATTAACTTTGCGACTGTTAAATAGATAGACGTATAAAATATTCTCTACTAGCGACCCGCCCCGGCTTCGCACAGGTGAAATGCTGATACTAAATATACTACAGAATGTCTTTATACACAACGTTCACAGCTTTTTTGTCATTAGACAATTCAAACATGTTTTCTTTAGAGGTCACTCTTGAATTGATAAATTATGGCTTTAATCTAATCCTATCCAACCTAATGTACTTACTATAAATGCGGTTTGAAAATTAATACCGATTGAAGTACGAACATACAATTTAAAAAAATGTTGCGCTGGCCCCCCGCCTGGTACCGCCGCAACCGGCAACCTTATGTCCCTGCATTTTAAATCTGTAATACATATCTTCGAAAATATTCATTTAAATTACATGCTGTAAAATGTCATATTGATCATTTTATCTTTTCGTAAGTAAGGAATTATTTCTTGTCAAAAGTAAAGGATAAAAAATGGTTATTGTGAGTTATCCCTAAGAGATAGACATACCTATATCATCGCGGACTTTTTTGTAGACCTTTTTAAGGTGTACAATACTATAGTACATTATTTAAATCTATCTCGTACGGTTCATCCAGCGTTTGCACTGTTAACTCAAAAAAAGTGTTTTTTTTTTTAAGACAAACTTCTAAAATTATCAGTGTTTCTCTACTATGTCATAAATGTATTATAACTATTATACAGATAAATCTTGCTCTTGAATCACTCTATGTACTAAAAAAAACCGCATTAAAATCAATAGCGTAGTTTTAAAGATCTAAGCATACATACATAGGGACAGACAGACAGCAGGAAGCGACTTTATTTTATACTATGTAGTGATTGCACACCACTATTTATTATCTATACATATTTTAAACACAAGAAAATAAAATATTAACCAAGCTTAGAATAGATACTAAAGGGTACAAAGCAGTAGTATAGGTTTAATTGCTGTAATCCATCCATCCATCATCTTTTAGAAGTTGACTGCTGGACGTACGTCTCCCCTAATGTTCGCCACTCCTTCCGGTCTTGTGTCCTCTGAATCCAGCGGTTTCGCGCTGTTTTCTCTAGGTCGTCAGTCCACCTGGTTGGCCTGTGCTCCTTTTGCCGAGACGTGGTTGCCATTCGAGAATCTTTCTTCCCCATCGGTTGTCGGTTCATCTAACAAGACAATAATGTTCTAATGATAATAATTGTTCTGAATTATAAGAACCTGTAATTTGCGTAAATGTATATCTTCTACTATTTTTTTAAGACTCAATGTCAAACGAGCACATATTATTTCGCCAATGTTACGTACTTACGTGGAAACCACATATGTAAATAAATTACGCTATGATTTATTGTGATATAGCAGTAGTGATAACAAATGCTAACTTATCTGAAAAAATCAGTCAAAAAATGAGTTGATAAGTGACTTAAGGCGGGAACTGTCGTCTAACGTGTAGCTGTATAAATTTATCGACTGGAATTAAAAAAACAATAATTAAAAAAAAAAAAAAAACGATGTGAAAGAATATAACTACAACGTAAAACAAAACACAATCGTAACGAAACTTAAAAAAAAAATTAAAATGGTTTCAAATGAGGATGTCTCAACTTATTATGTATGCACTTATATTCCTTACCTTTTTTAAAATAAATTAATTAAATCACTCTAGATTATCGTAATTTGAAGAATATTGCAAATTCAAACATTTGAAATTATGAATTAAAAAAAAAATACGTTTTAAATTTAGATATTCGTTCAACCCAACTGTCGTAAATTAAAAAAAAAAAAAAAATCGAATTCGAATCGATTCATTAAAATCGTTACCTCCAGTAAAAAAGTTATGAGATAACAGTCATCAAAAACTACAGTCGAATTGAGAAGTTCCTTGTTTATTGAAGTCAGTTAAAAATACAATGGAGTTTAATTATCAAGTAGAGAAAACTTCAAAGAAATAAAATTTTATAAAATTTTATAAAATTTCAGTTTACTTTCTTAATCTTAACGATAGATAATAAATGTATTTAAAATTACTAGTTGTCGCCCAGTGGTCGAAATTCGTCCATAATTAATTTGAATTAGAAGTTTGAATATGTTGTCAAATACTATACTCGTATAACTAATAACTATAAACCTAAAAGTACTTATACGTTGGTTATATATACGTTTGTGTGTCAAATACATGGTAATATGTGTAATGTTTTTCTTTATTGGTTTAATGTATTTTTTAGGCATAAGTTTAAAAAAGATTAGCATTCTGCATTCCTTCCCTATACAAACTATAAGTTTGCGAAATTTCATACTACTTCGTCAGCGAAATTTTCGTAAAAAGGGGTACAAATTTTTAAAAAGATTAAAATTTTTTTTTGCAAATATTAAACAAAATATATTACATGTCACTCGCGGATAGTGTAGCGTCCTAACAGTGAAAGAATTTTTCAAATCGGTCCTATAGTTTCGAAGCCTATTCAATGTAAACAAACAAACAATCAAATCTTTGCTCTTTATAATATTAGTATAGATTATGCATTTAACGAAATTAAACACGTAATTTTTTATGCTATTCAACGTATCTACATATAAATATGTATGTTTTCATAATATTGTAATGTAGTTACGTAAAATAACTGTGCAATTTTCATTTATTGTTTTATTATAACTATTATTAATAATATAAAAAGAGAAAGCAGGCGATGATACATTCGTAGTATAAGGGTGCGTCCATAAATTACGTGAGGTGTTTTTTTAAATTTTCTGTACCTCCCTCCCCCCTGGTGAGATGTCGTGAGATTTTATTCAACCTACTCCCTCATCCCCCAATCTCACGTGAGATTTTTCAAAATGTGGGTTTCTTACGTAAACGCGTTGGATTGTTATTGTAAAAAGAAAAAAAAATCAAAAATAAAAAAATTTGCGTCAAACATCTTAATAGTAATGCATATCTTCATAACCACGCCGACGTAGTCGCAGGCAACAGTTAGTGTATTATAAAACAAAGTCCCCAAAAGTATATGTGATCGATTCCTTCAAAATCTACTGAACGGATTTTCATGCGGTTTCACCAATAGAGAGATGGCTTTAAGAGGAAGGTTTACGGAACGGTTAAGCCGATTTTGATGATAGTTTGACTGGAAGTTTGCCGGGAAAACTTTGTGACACACTGATTTCAACGCGGGCGAAGCCGCGGGCATAGCTAGTATATTAGATAATAATAATAATAATAATAATAAAAAGTAAAATTATGTGGTGTCATGGGACACCTGCAGTTTGAAAGCAACAATTTAATAATAATAATAATAAATAATAAATATTTACACAATACACACACGGTCGTCTGTTCCTAAAGTAAGCAACTTAATGCTTGTGTTATAGGTAACAGCCGACTGGTATATAGATACATATTTTTTTTTTTTTCGATAAACATACTTATAAATAATACATATATAAATATATAAATAAATATTTATATTACACCCAGACTCGGGGTGGGAATCGAACCCACAACCCACGGAACAGAAAGCAGGGTCACTACAAACTGCGCCAACGGGCTAGTCGAATTGAAATTGAAAAAAAAAAATTGGAATTTGAAAAAAAAAAGTTGAAATTTATACATATTTTCTAGGTCTTGATTTTTTTTTTTAATTTTGTTGATTGGTTTTTAATTAAATACATAAAAGTATTAGGAAATTTAGTATTTTGGAAAATAACAAATACCGTAAAATAAAATAAATCAAACAAAATAATAATAATAATAATAATTCAAACTATTAAGTGGAATAAAAAAACATATGGCTTTATTTATTTTTGTCGACAGTATAAAATTACATAAATAATTTTAAAAAAAGGTTACTAGTAATATTTTAGTTTTACAAACGTCATATTATACAGTCGTGTGACTGATATTACGTCACTTCCGTTATATATTTTTCTTAGGGTTTTAGTATCACATTTTTGTCAGTTCGCTCGCCCAGGCAAATGTCAAGCCTGCCGTAAGGAACTTCGTTCCAAAATTGATTCGTGCTTTTATTTACGACTAGTTAAGACTAGTAATCAATATTGCTGAGAGTTTAATTTAACAATAGAATACTTAAATCGTAACTACTGTGATTAAAAAAAAGAATATCTACTCTAATTCACTCCATGGAGAATCATGCGCGGTCTCAAAAGAGACTATTTGAACCTACATGTCCATATGATTTTCAGTAAAATCATCTGCTCCTTCAACTTCGTTCTGAGCTATTTGGTATAAAACAAATATGGTGGTAACAGTCAGTAGATTTATAAAGCGTGGTGACTATGGGCAAAACACATGAGTTCACGCTATTTTTGGCGTAAACTTGTGGAGGCCTATGTCCAGCAGTGGACTGTGATAGGCTGTAATGATGATGAGATTTATAACGTATTTTAATCGTATTACGATTAAATCTTAAGCATGTACAATCTGGATTAAATGAACCAAAATAGTATATATATTTTTTGTTTCAATAAGAAAAAAAATTGCGTGATATTTGCCGAGGCCCCCCTCTCTCCAACGTAAGATTAGATGAGATTGGACTCGTCCCCCTCCCCCCCTTAAACATCTCACGTATTTTATGAACGCCCCCTAAACTACATATATAGTTATTCTCTATCAATACTCAATTTTAATATCTTTCTGTGAAATATAAAATTAGAAACTAGTCTCGTGTATAGTAAAAATAGTGTAACATATATTGTTTTTCTTTTTATTTTGCAAAGAGGTAACTACTTTCATTGTTCAATTTAGTCTGCTTGAGAAATTAAATTTCGACCTAGACTATATTTTACGGTATCACCAAAAATCTTCGTTTAATATATATAATAAGCAAAGTGACGATAACAATTAAAAGTAACATTTTTTTCCAGCTATTTTTTATTTTATTTATTATTAATATTTCAATTACTTTTTAAAAGTTGATTCATAAACAATTTTATATATTTAACAATTAAAGAAGATATGCATAAAAATACTTTAACGAAGTACTATTACGGATACATCATAATGCATACAGGTGCGTGTGTTGATAAGATGGTGTTGGCCTTTTTAACCGACTTCCAAAAAAAAAAAAAAAACAAAAAAGAAGGAGGTTTTCAATTCGATTGTATTTTTTTCTTTTTTATGTATATTTTGATGTTTTTTTTTTTTAAATCGTAAGGTGGTGCGTGTCATGTGGTCCTATTTAAATTTTATTAGATATACTCAACTATAAAAGTGCTTTTTAGTACTTTATACAGTAAGTAGTGGGTATTCGTGCATTCTGGATCAACCTTCGGTTGATCCAGAATACACGAATACGACATGGCTCCTCGCCTAAAAAAAAAAGTGATGGGGTCATCTAAATCGATTGCACTCATTCGTTTTGTGCTAACTCTAACGGTTCGCTACTTAGGTTTCTAAATTTGCAAAAATTCGTTGCAAAAGCCAAAGGCGTAAACAAAAGTGTAACAAAAAAGTTAGGATTAGGAAATTACAAATCTTGTCTTTTTAATAAAAATATTCAACATCATAGTATGTATAGGTTTAGATCAATTAAACACACAATATTTACTCAGGAAATCAATAAAACTTTTTTGTCATACCAAGATAGCAAGCGCTACATATTACCAAACCAAGTCGATACATTGGCGTGGGGTCATTACAAATTAAGAAAAGTATAATAGGTACATAGTTTATTTTTATTTGTTTTCTTATATTTGTGGTTTTATTGTAAATAACTTTTAAATTTTTAAAACATGTTTATCTTTCTTTTTGTATTCTAATGTAATAAAATCAATCCTTTACTTACTTGAATTTTTGTTGTCATAAGTGTAATATTTTCAGAATGTATATATTTTTAAATTGTTTTTAGATGTAATAAATTTGTTTTCTTACCTCCATTGTATTATTGTAATTTTTAGTTTAAGAATCAATAAAACAGTTTTAAAAAGTAAAAAATGATTATTGTTTTCTTGTACCTCGTCTAATCCACACGTAAGGAAAAATGAAACATTTTATTCATCCATTCACTGCAATAGTTGCGGGACCTAGTGGTTGTGGAAAATCAAATTTTGTTACAAAATTTATTAATAATATGGAAGAAATATGTAACACATCTTTTTCCCAAGTAACATGGTGCTTTGATGAGATGCAACCCTTATACAATTTAAAAAATGTTAACTACTTTCAAGGATTACCTGACTTAAGTATGTTTGATGGTAAAGAGGCCAATTTGATTATAATAGATGATCTGATGAGAGAATCTGATGGTCGCATTGTAGATATATTTACAAAGGGTAGTCATCATAGAAATTTAAGCGTATTTTATATAACTCAAAATCTGTTTCATCAAGGAAAAGGTCAGAGAGATATTTCCTTAAATTCGAACTATATAATTTATTTTAAGAACCCTCGTGATAAAACACAAATTCGATATTTAGCTCGTCAAGTTTCACCAGATAATGTAAAATTTGTACAAGAAGCTTATAAAGATGCAACGACAGAGGCACATGGTTATTTAATGATAGATCTCAAACAAAATACTAATGACATGTATCGTTTTAAGACGAATATATTCCCAACTGACAAAAACTGTTCAGTTTATGTACCGAAAAGAGGGTTTAAATACGACAAGAACCAACAAAGTTCTATCATTTACAAATAATGTCTGGAGCCTTAAAGACACATAAAGAACTGCTCATCGCATTGCAAACTTTAAAACCAAAACATCAAAAAGCTTTATTAAAATCATGTGATGAAGATGAAATAAATTGCATATGTGAGTGTATTCATAATGTGCTACAAGGCAAAGTCCCAATAAAAGAAAAGGATAAAAAAATTTTAAAACAATATATAACATTACTCCGCAAACTTGTTCGTAAAACTACAACCAAAGTTAGAAAAAATATAATTGTTCAAAAAGGTGGTGCATTTCTACCTATTATTTTAGGTTCTATATTAAGTGGATTAGTTAGTGGTCTTATTTAAAATGGAACACACTAAGAAAATGTTACTGGTGGAACCAAGTTTGATTGATAAAATAAATGAAAGGAACGCGAGTCACGAAAATCCTAAATCTCGATTAGATACAGAAATGCAAAATATTCTTAAAAGTAACGATGACGACAGAAAAAAATGGATTTTATACTTACAAACATTACAAAGATATTTGCACTTTACCAGAGAAGATCGTCAATCTTATCAACTTCCAATAATAACCTCAAATATGGATTCATCTGAAACACTTTTGAAAAAAGAACAATATGATAAAAGTAGTGATTCATACACCAAAGAGCCTATTGTCGACCACACATTGAATGAAGAAGTTGTACACAAAGAAAGTGACACAGTTCAAAATAAAACTATATACTCAAAAAAGCAAATATTAAGTTTAATACCTAAATCGTACATTAAAAAAGGTGAGTCATTATTAGATTTCCTATTAACAAATCAGAACAAAGTACACTGGAATGATGATGGTACAGTACTCGTGGATAATAACAAAATAAGTGGGAGTAATATTGTAGATTTAGTTAATGATTCATTAAGACCATTAAAAAAAAGTGATCCAATAGGATGGGAAAAATTTGCTAAAGCTTTGAAGGATCTAAAAGTCCCACTCACTTATATTGGTAATCCTAAGAGAAGCGACTATATTAATCAACTTCGGTTAAAAAGTTTTGAAGAAATATCTGGTGACGAGGAATATTCTACACCTACATCCGAAAAAAAGTATATTAGAAAATTAAAGAAGAAAATCGATTGGGAAAAATGGACCCCCTACTAGAAATTCACAAAATTTATTATGATGCATCACACCCTGCTGGTTATAGCAGTATTGAAAAACTTGCAAAAGCTATGACAGGAAAAATGAAAAAAAATGAAGTCAAGCAATGGTTACAATCACAAGAAACGTACACACTTCATAAACCGGTTTACAAAAAGTTTCCTCGAAACAAATATATTTTATCTGACCTTAATAAACTATGGCAAGCAGATTTGAGTGACATGCGAACATATAGTAAATATAATGATGGTTATAACTATATATTGTGTGTTATTGATGTATTTAGTAAGTATGCTTATGCTCGACCTATGAAAAATAAAAATTCTTTAACAATCAAAAAATGTTTTGAGAGTATTTTTGAGGAAGCTCATACAATTCCTACCCACATACAGTCTGATAAGGGTACTGAGTTTGTTTCCAAAGATGTTCGTCAATATTTTAAGAGTAATCATATTAATTATTATACAACAAATAATCCTGATATTAAGGCCAGCATTGTAGAAAGATTTCAAAGAACACTCAAGTCAAAAATGTGGCGCTATTTTACACATAAAAATACGTATAGATATATAGATATTTTACAAGATTTGTTATATGCATATAACCATAGTTTTCATTCAAGTATTAAAATGCCTCCATGTGACGTAAGTTCTAGTAACATTATGACTGTTTGGAATAATTTGTATGTTCGAGAAAATGAAAGATCTCTACGAGATATCTCATTACCAAAGTTTCACGTCGGTGATTATGTTAGAATCACAAAATACAAACATATATTCCAGAAGGGATACGAATCTAACTGGAGTGATGAAATTTTTATTGTTTCAACTGTAATCCCTAGATCACCTTGGGTTGTGTACACCTTAAAAGATTTACAAAACGAAGTTATAGAAGGTACTTTTTATGAAAGAGAATTACAAAAAGTTACTCCACCTAACCCCACTTCAGACTACAAAATAGATAAAATAATAACATCTCGATATTCTGGTAGCAGAAGGCAAGTGCTTGTCAAGTGGAAAGGTTATCCTGATAAATTTAATAGTTGGGTTTTGGCATCACATTTAAAACAGATATAATGAAAGGAAGTTTTTATTTAACATTACTAAGCAACAGTTCAATAGAATATTTTCCAGATAATATGACAACAAAGTTTTCTACTAAATTACCGAAATCAATCAAATTAGAGGGGGAATGGGTTGTTGGTGTTGTTGAATTTCAGTACCCGTGTACAATGTTCACTGTTCAAGAACATGAAAATATAGTTTATATTAATAAGAATATGTTAATGCCAAATGAAAAATATCCTTCTATTGTTTACTATAAAAAACATATTCCCGCTACTAACTATGACAATATTAATCACATTTTGAAAGCTTTAAATAATATGAGAGAAAATATAACCTTTCGATACGATGAGATATCTAAGTTCGTATCTGTGACAATTGCAGATGATTCAATAAAGTCCTTGACATTATCACATAAGTTATGTATTCAATTAGGGTTTGAACCTAATAAAAATTTGGTAGAAAAGACGTTTGGAAAACGACCTGCAAACTTACATCTGGGATTACCGTCACAACTGTTTGTTTATTGTGATATAGTGGAACCACAGATCGTTGGAGATGTTATGACCTCTTTACTTAGAATTATACCACTAGATTCTTCAAAATACATATATGGTGCAAATAAAATGCATGTGTTTTCCCCTCCTCACTACATATCAGTTATGCGCAGAGAATTCGATACAATTGAAATAGATATAAGATCAAGCACTGGTCAAAAAATACCATTCCAGTTTGGAACAGTGTGTATTAAACTACATTTTAGAAAGTTATAATGTATCCTCACAGTAACATAAATTGTCCATACGAAAATTATTATACTCATCAAGCTGGTTCTGGAATAGGAGTCATATACAAAGGAGTTCCTTATCAACGTGGTCATGGCATTGGGAACTTTTTGGGAGGGTTATTTCGATCTGTTTTACCTTTGCTTTCAAGCGGTGCTAAAGCCATAGGAAAGGAAGCTTTGAGCGCAGGTGTTGGAATTCTCTCTGATATGACAAGAGCACGACCCATGGATGAATCAATAAAGTCACGACTTAAGGAAATTAGTTCAAATTTGAAAAGAAGAGCTGATAAAAAAATTGATAAATTAAACATGTCTGGTACAGGCTATATAACTAAAAGAAAATGTCTTGGGACGGTCATTCCTTCATCGAACGGTAAAGGAAAAGGTGTTAAGAAAAGAAAATCAACTCGTCAATATCAAGGAGATATATTTACATAAATTGTAAAACAATGTCTTTCTTACATAGTCACTCTTGTGAATGTATAAAATCTGAATTAGATTTGTTTGCTTTACCATCAACACAAACAAGCATAGAAAGTGGAATGTGGGTGCAATATAAACCAATATCATCTTTAGCTGACGATGGTCCTATAGAATTTCAAGTCCCTGGAACTGGTGATGACTATATAGACTTATCTCATACACTGATTCAATTAAAAGCAAAAATATTAAATGAGGATTCTTCAAAACTGGCTGCTTCAACTGTTGTAGCACCTGTAAACAATTGGCTTCATTCAGTTTTTACTCAACTCGATGTTTATTTAAACCAAAAATTAGTTTCACCTCCAAACAATACATATGCTTATCGAGCTTACATTGAAACTCTTTTGAATTATTCATCTGAGGCAAAACAATCTCATTTAACGTGTAGCCTTTGGTATGAAGATACAGCTGGTAAAATGGATTCAACCGAAGAAAAAAATTCAGGTTTTACTAAAAGACAGCAATTAGTTTCAGAAAGTAAGGAAGTTGAAATGATAGGACATCTTCATGGTGACATATTCAATCAAGAAAATTTTTTAATTAATGGCGTTGAGATGAGTATTAAATTGGTGATATCACGTGAAACATTTAACCTGATGGCTCCAACAGACGATGTTAAATACAAAATAAACATTACAGATGCAACTCTCCTTGTTAGAAGGACAAAAATTAACCCCTCTGTCTTACTTGCCCATCAAAAAGTCTTAGCCACCACAACTGCAAAATATCCCATAACTCGAGCTGAAGTAAAAGTTCTAACGATACCGTCAGGGGTCCAGGGTAAGACATTAGACAATATCTTTTTGGGTCAAGTACCTAAGAGATGTATAGTTGGATTTGTAAGTAATGCAGCATTTAATGGTTGTTTGTCTAAAAATCCGTTTAATTTTGAGAACTATAAAATGAATTCCTTTTGTTTATATATTGATGGTCAGCAAATACCTTCAAAAGCTTTACAACCATCTTTTGGTAATAATATTTTCACTGCAACCTATCATACATTATTCTCAGGAACAGGGATACATTTTCTTAACGAAGGTAATGGGATATCTCACGATAAGTATTCAAAAGGTTATTGTTTGCTAGCATTTGATCTCACACCTGATTTATCAGCCAATTCATCTAGTCATTGGAATCTAATTAGACATGGTAGTGTTAGATTAGAAGTTCGCTTTGAATCTGCTCTGACTCAAACGATCAATTGCGTTGTTTATGCAGAATTTGATAATGTCATTGAAATAGATAAAAATCGTAATGTAACCGTTGACTATAGTAGCTAAGAGAATGAATATTGTATTTCCTTTCTAAGTATTATTAAGTTCTCACTCTGTAATATGTGTTATTGTGTAAGTAAATGATTATTTTTAAGTTTTCTTTCATTTTATTTTAAAAACCCTGTCAATTGCATGTTAAATAAGAAGGTCTAGCTTATTTATTCCACTTGTGTATGATAGAGCGAATGAATAAGTCTTCTTTTAAATAATTATGAATACTTTACAAATACAATCATACTTAAAAAAGATTCATCCAAGCTTACAAAATAATGTGTATGCTGCGAATCGATTACCAATGTATGTGACGGCTCCCACATACCTTATAAGCATTTTGGACCCGGACTCAAAACCAGGATCTCACTGGGTAGCCATCCACATAGACAGTAATGGTGTTGGTGAATATTTTGATACGTATGGCCGCTTGCCTATGGGGATGCATAAAATGTTTTTGAATAGAAATGCAAGGAAATGGCATTTTAATAATAGTAGGATACAAAATGATTGGAGTTCAGTGTGTGGCGAGTACTGTTTAATGTACTTACTGTATAAGTTTAATAAGAAGTCATTGACAGAGTTTCAAAATGAATTTGACAGCGATACACTTAAAAATGATATGTTATTAAGTATTATGTTCAAATCTTATTTTATGAGAGATTAAAAATGTAAAGATTACTTGGAAATAAATAATGTTTTGAACAGAAATTGAAGCAAAGTTTTATTGTAAACCTCCGCTTTAATATTGTCAATAAGACGTCAAAGGAATGTAGTTTGGTAAGAAGCGTAATGGTCGTTAATGATAGTTAGTAATTGTATAGTAATTAAGGTAATTGCATAGTAATTAAGGGTAGTGGAGTTTGCAAATTTAGAAACCTAAGTTGCGAACCGTTAGAGTTAGCACAAAACGGATGAGTGCAATCGATTTAGATGACCCCAAAACCTTTTTTTTTTTTTTTTTTTTTTTTTTTTTTTTTTAGGCGAGGAGCCATGTCGTATTCGTGTATTCTGGATCAACCGAAGGTTGATCCAGAATGCACGAATACCCACTACTACAGTATAACTTTTTTTGGTATACTCATTTTAATGATTCTTTAATTAATTGAAATTGCCGATGCTTGTGTGTAGTCCCATTTAAATTAAATCGAGATCTTAGGACTACTTTTTGAGTAATCTTTGATATCGCGGATTTACTTCACTATTTTCCGTCTACTTACGTTGTATTATATAGGTACTTGTCGATGTAATTGAAGTCGGTTTTGTTTTCGTTTGCGAGCAAACACTTGCTATCTATTCTAACGTTTTATACAAGAACGAGTAAACTGTAGTTTGTCTACGTTCGTCGTAAGTTTTCGACGTGTCTTCAGGCGAAAAAAAATGTTTTCCTTGACGGTTGCCAGGCAAGGGACAGTAATTATTAATCAATGCACTTTCAATTGCCGTACAAACCGATTATTAAGTTCGGGTTCATTGCACTATTTTAAAACTTGAAAGTAATATTTTTATTTCGATTCGTTTGTTCAGATCGATTTTAAGTTGTAGGGGGTAAATTACAATAACCATTTTCGAAGGTGATGAAGTAGAGTAAACTGGAAATCGACCTATCCATCAAAATCACATATCGACCCATGGAATCAATGTATCTCATTAGGCATTTATTATATTTTATTAATATTTTATTTACACTCATAAATATTAACAGTAGAATATAAATTGTTGCTTACTTATGTGGTTAGATCAGTCTTTGAAATGGACCAAACATATAAATGATTTATATCAAAAGCCGCATAAGATTTTGAATTTACTTAAAGTACTGTCCGGTTCAGGTTGGGGCGTTCATCCTAAACATTTAAGACGATTATATCTTTCAATTTTAAGAAGCAGATTAGACTATGGTTGTTTTTTATACGGTAATGCTTGTAAATCAAAATTGTTTAGTTTAGATAAGATTCAAAATGAATCCTTACGTGTAATACGGTACTTACGGTGGCTTTATTAAGAGTACTCCCATTCACGTGATGGAGAGTGAACTTTGTATACAGCCCCTACATACTCGAAGAGTTTTCCTTGCCGGTAAATTCTGGTTAAAATCTATTTCCATGTATAATAATAACTCTTATGTCACATAGTTATTAGAGACGTAAAAAAGCCCCAGTAATCGTAGATATACACTCGAAATTTAAAAATTTAGCTATGGATCGAAGGGAATGTTTGGGAATGTATTCATTAGATTATTGGATTAGTAGGTATAACTCCAAAAGTCTATTTAGATGTGAAATAGATAGCATATCTCAACCCAAAAGAACATACGAACTCTGCAACGTAATTGTTCTTCATTTTTAGAAAATAAATATTGTAATCATTATAAAGTTTTCACAGACGGGTCAAAAGATATGATGTCAAATAGTGGTGGCGCATTCTTTGATCCACAAATCAATAAAGACTTTAAGTTTGAAATTTGTGACAGTATGTCTGTTACTCATCTAGAGTTTATTGCTATTTCTAGGGCACTATCCTATATTAAATTAATAAATTGTAACAAATTTGTCATTTTAACTGACTCCAAAAGTGCTCTTCAACACGTGGCTCGGTGTTTCTCTTTTATATTTATTTATATAGGTATATGGACTATTTTGTAACGATCATCATTATTAATATATATTATTCTAATAATGATGGCTACAAAATAGTCTATTATAATTATGTACCATATATTGTATCAGTAGCATTTTCCAAAAGAAAATAATTAGAGAGAAAATATATACGTTTATCTATTATATTATAATTAATAAGTATTTGTAGTTAAAAAGTGTGTCATCTAATTTTATTCGTATTTGTTTTGTATCGTTATGATTACGTGTATTCAGTCGACATATTATGTATAGTATTTAATAAACGCAACCGTAATATTACGTTACCATACCGACACGTAGGTAGCTATTTACTTCATCAGTCCACATTGTGTCATCCTATACAAGTTGAATAATGATTACCAGGAAATGTCTTTTCCTAGAATAGTTCTTATTATAATTTTTGAATCTATACTAATGTGACAAAACTTATTTATTTTCTTTATAATTTATTGAATACACTCTTTCATGGATTTAAGAGTCTGATTTTAATATTTGAATTTAGTTTAAAAGGGCTATTATGAAAAAAAGGCTATAAACCATCACTCTTTGACGCATGTAAACTGAACAGTAACATTAAATACAGTGTAAAACCCAGCGGTCCTCTATTTCCATATTTAGGAAGCAAATAATATTGATGAATAATAATTCAGATAAATATTGTATAACTCATATAAATAAGGAGAAGTTTAAAAAAAATAGAACAAAACTGTAGTTCATATCATTCATCATCATTTTGATCACATTAACCAACAGATAGATGCGTTTCACATCATGTTAGTTACTATTAATAGTAAAGTGCAAGTGAGCAAAAATAATAGTCTAGTGTAAATTAATTTCCAAGAAACGTGCGTATTACTTAGTTTTTGTGTCTAGACGGTTGAACGTATATTTTAATTAAAACGTATAGTTGGAATCAAGACTTGAATCGATATATACTTTATAAAACCACAGTTGTGAGTAATGGGAGATCCCATGTGGAGATCCCCATTTTGCTTTATTTTGTCTAGATCTCGAATATGTTTTTTTTAAATAATATATTCTTATAAGGAAATATTTTATGCAGTAAAGATTTTTTAATACAAATTTCAATCTTTATCGATTTATCTCAATGAGTACAAAATGTTTTTGTAACATGCTATTTAATTTCAATTCACAGTAAATGAGTCAGGCAACGAACTACATTTTCACTTATTAGCTTCCAGTGATTTGTTAGATATGATTAAGAGATCTATTTACTTTTATTGTGGTGACAAAGAATATCACTCAAGATATACACTGAAAGGCTTACTTTATCTTATCACGTTTCCAAAGTCTTTCTATCGCGTTTTTAAGACGATTTTTTAAGCAATTATCTTTTCTTTTGACGGAAATAGAAACATGTGTGAAACAATATGTGAAAGGTGAGAGTTATGGGGAGTACTAACATAGTTATTAAAGTTCGTGACCTGTCTGAGAGACGTTGGCGCCATTCCTTTAAAATATAAAGAAAGTTGGCGACATCGAGACGTTATTAGCTTGATCGATACGGAAAACTTATTCAGTACTATAAGGAGCACTCTAGACGCTTTCGTAAAACCAGATGGTAACTGAACGTTTACGTAAACGTTCTCAATTAGAAGAGATCTGAGAAATATACTTTTAGCGTACCTGATGTTTGTTTTACTTATTATAAGTTCTTTGTACTTTTATTACTATTAACTTGAAGTAATAAAAATGGTCTATGTGTAACATTTTTGGGTGAAATTTGTCCGTAATAGTCGTCTTTGTGATATACAAGTATGTGATAAACAATGGTACTAGTAATTTTACAATAGTATAGACAAAACTACAACTATTAATAAGAAAATTATTAATTTATTCGATACCTCAAGCTACAACTCGCTATTATAGAGCGTATATAGCGGTGACGTAATATCCTATCCGTGATTCGCCTTATTGTTTGAAGGCTTTTCGAGAACGTAAATGTTTATAAAAAACTTAAGTTCTGCTTTGATATAATAGAAACAGGGTCACGAGGTGACTTAAAGAGATAAGTTAAAGTTATTTGTAAGAAATCCAGAAAATATTTGATACCTTCAAAAACAAAAAAAATAGGTAAAAAAACTTTTTAAGTAAAACGGTTTTATGTTAAACATACATTGCAATGTTTAAGATAAATGTACTAAAAACCAAAAAATAATAAAATAGATACAGTCGTGGGAATTATAAACATATGCATAGACTAGACTAAAATAAAACCGTGGGGCACGTCAATTGTCTTGGGATTGATAAAACCTAAGTTATCCGCCATTTTGTAGAGGCCGCCATCTTGGATTTTAATTTTATATAGTACATTGATTATACTGGTTGAGCACTTTCATTTGATACCCATATTGATGGGATCGATAAAACCTACGTTATCCGCCATTTTGTAGCGGCCGCCATCTTGTATTTCAATTTTTTATAGTATATTGTATTCTGCTTGTTGAGCCCTTTCATTTGATACCCATATTGATGTGATTGATAAAACCTACGTTATCCGCCATTTTGTAGCGGCCGCCATCTTGGATTTCAATTTTTTATAGTATATTGTATTCTGCTTGTTGAGCCCTTCCATTTGATACCCATATTGATGGGATTAATAAAACATAAATTATCCGCCATTTTGTAGCGGCGGCCATCTTGAATTTATAATGATAATGAATAAGCATAATTGTATTGTCACCAAAATCCAAAGTGTATACAAAATTTCAGATTAATCGGTTGACAGGAAGAGGGTGAAATTTGAATTACTAAATTTGACCCAAGAATAAATAATAAAAAAAAATAAAACAAACGGGGTGAGCTAAATAAAACCGTTAAAAAAAAAGGAGTTACTTGTAATTTAATGTATTATGAAAATATTTTTACTGGGTTTGCATATATTGAATTATTTTATTTTGTTTTTATTACTATAATATTATACAAATTACATCTACTAATATTAGATTTGTAGAGCAACGATCGATAAAAAATATTCTAGTCCCTTTTGCAATCTATGTATTGGCCTAATAAACAAACAGTATTATGTTATCTATATTCTTAATACTTATAAATATATAAAAATATTGAACATCTTCGTAGAAAGACATAGAAAGACATATAAAACATAACGTTACGTAATTAATTTGTTAGTAATTTAAGTCAGGTAAAAATATCATCTTCTAGCCTCACAAACATGATTTTTCTTAATTGTAATTAAATATAATAATTAGTAGGATAAAATATTATATTCAATTAGGAGGATATTACAACAATTGCGCCATCATTAAGATTTACCTACGATGATAAGACTAAAAGTTATTGAATTCTATAAACTTTATTATGTTTACTTGAAACTACGCGCACTAACTTTTAAATGAATTTAAGAATGTTCTTAATATTTTAATCATCATCATCATCATCATCATCATCATCATCGTCATCATCATCGTCATCATCATCATCATCGTCATCATCATCGTCATCATCATCGTCATCATCATCGTCATCATTATCGTCATCATCATCATCATCATCATCATCATCATTTCAGCCTATCTCAGTCCATTGCTGGACATAGGCCTCCACAAGCTCGCGCCAAAAATGGCGTGGACTCATGTGCTTTGCCCATAGTCACCACGCTGGGCAGGCGGGTTGATGACCGCAGGGCTGGCTTTGTCGCACCGAAGACGCTGCTGCCCGTCTTCGGCCTGTGTATTTCAGAGCTAGCAGTTGGATGGTTCTCCCGCCATCGGTCGGCTTTTTAAGTTTCAAGATGGTAGTGGAACTGTGTTATCCTTTAGTCGCCTCTTACGACACCCACGGGAAGAGAGGGGTTGGCTATATTCTCATATATAATATTTTGATATGTAATTAAAATTGACAATTGAACATGTAAATCGCACTAGTAAATCTTCCCAAATACTTAATAGTTGCATGCTCATCAAATTAATACCAGTATATGAACGCTTTAACACATTTTTTTGTTATTTTGAAGTGCAATAAAGTATTATACAGATAAATCTTAGAATAACTGTTTAGTCAAATAATACAATAATAAGAAACAATAATAAAGAAAAAATAAATAAAAATTTCGTGTTTTAAATCTTTTTTAAAACGTCAAAAAAACGTTTCTTATACGGGTATTTTTATATTTATTTTATTTGTATTCTAGCTGCCATTTTAATGCATAAATATATGCATACCTGAAAATTCCAATGTCAAGCTATTTCAAATGTAATAATAGAGTCCAAAGACAGATGAACTCCCTTACAAATAAGCATCGTCTTATTGTCAGTAAGGGTTTAGTTAGTAAATTTCACGTAAATTTGTACTACTATTGTATTAGAATGTTTCCCTAGTTGTGGATAACGCTAATTGACGGATGACAGTATCCGACAGTAAAAAGTTTTTGATTAATTATTCTTTTTTCCATCGAATTCTACGACATTTATGGGATATTTATATTCGCATGTATTAATCTTAAAGTTGTAGTTTATTAATTGAAGAGAAATAGGTCCTACTGGCCTACTCTACCTCCCGCTGTCTAAAGTTTATTTTTTCGTAATCTGTCAATTAGCGTTATCCACAACTGGTGAAACAGGACCTTAAACTTGTAAACAAAACCTTTACTATTTAATTCTCAAATATTGATAAGGTAATTATAATAATCATAACGTTAAATTACTAAAACTATTTGTTTAATCTACTTTAAACCTTGATAAAATGGTTATTTTTTATCGAACGAAAATATTTTAAAATAGATATTGTTTATGTGTGATTGAGTGCGCTAATTACAGCATCTATCGGACGGTTTCTGAAATTATTATTTTCCTAAAAAAACTCCATATTTAGTAGTTTGCGATAAGGTATCACAGAATGTTTCATAGGAGCTTAACAGAAACATAAACGATGATAAAATATAACACATTTAGAGCTTGTTTCACCAGTTATGGATAACGCTATTTGACGGATGACGATATCCAACAGATAAAAGTTTTTTGATGTATTTTTCACTCTCGAATTTCACTGGGTTTATCATTATTCGCAAATATGAACCTAAAACTTGCAATAATAAAACAACTTTTACAGATTTTATCGCGGTGTTACCCCCGACGTTTCGGATACTTTACAGCAACCATGGTCACGGGAGGGCTGACCTACGATATAATCTGCAAAAGTTATTTCATTATAGTGAGTTAAATTCGCGTAAACATTCTAAAACTTGTAGTTTATCAATTGAGGCGATACAGGTCCTAATGCTTATTCTACCTGCTCTTTCTGTTAAAGTCTAATCGTAACTTAATTGCAGGATAACATTTATACTCAACTGGTGAAACAAGCCCTTATAATCAATAAATATTAATAAGTTTTAATTAAAATTGTATACTAATAATAGATCTTTGTAGGATACAGGCACGCATTCAATTGATATTTTCCTCGTATTTACGTTATTATAATTATTATTGAATAAATTGATAAAAACATATAATGACAATTTAATGTTAAGAATAATGTAGAATTAATTAAAATAGTTTGAAAGTTGAGATTAAAATTATAATGTATTACGTATAACTGAATAAATTAACACAATACTTTTTTGTGAATAACTCATAATTAATTATTAACAATGAACCATTATGTTGCTTCTCAGTCAGTTGGAAAAACTGTTATTATTAATAAATTTAAATATAATTGCGTGGAGGACTCGAGGCTATAAAGAATAGAGTTCCCACAAAGAAATCTAATAATATACAAAGCTGACAAAGCGCATCTGTTCCGAAGACGTTTGTATATTTTAATACATATATTTTGTATTAAGAAAATAAAGATAGTTTCATAAATAAAAAGTTTTTAAAAATTTCAACTGGTGTATTTAATTGACGTAACGTAAATAATATGTCAGCTGTGTCTGAGTCAGCGTGTGTTTCGGACTATGACGATGACGGTATGATGCTCGTTAAGATAATACAAGTTAATTTCTTTTAAAATAGTAATTATTTCATTCCATTCATTTCCAAATATTTCAAACAAGACACTTTTTAAATTTCAAACAATAAAATATAACATTCAATACAATAAAATTTACTATGTAATTAAATACGTGTTTTATTGCTTTCAGATGGCGCGGAAGTATATACAAATTAGTATGGCTGGATTTATTAGTATTTTTACTATCGTACTATATACTAAACTTAATTTATCGATTGCTTTTAAATGAAGAATCTAAAAGGTAATTTTTTTCTCATTCTACGTATAAACTAAAACGTTAAATATGTGTAAAATAGATTTAATATCTTCGCAGGACATTTGAGGGAGTGGTGAATTATTGCAGTTTTCATGGCAACGTCATTCCATTGTCTTTCGTGCTCGGTTTTTATGTAACCGTAGTGATGAATCGTTGGTGGAATCAATACACAACTATACCATGGCCAGACTCGATCGCAGTGTTTGTTTCCGCATCCATTCACGGACAGGTAATTTTTTTTTAAAACTAACATATAAAACCAGGTATTTTACCGTAATCGAATGTTAGGATGATAAAGCTCCGCACATATATACATATACACAAAGCACACATATATGACAGGCCTTTCAATCGTCAACCATTGAAAATTTACAAACATAAGAAGCTTGTTTGTTTCCTTAGATGTGTTTATCAATTAATGGCCAGTTTCAATACTCTATCTATCTCTAAATTTGCTTACTAGCGATAGATTTTTGACACAATTTATATGGAGTTAACGTCAAAATTCTATCTCTAGTAAGCAAATTTAGAGATAGATAGAGTATTGAAACTGGCCATAAAGCTTCTTTTCACAGTAGAAAGCCTATTTATTTAAGAAGGCTATAAAAATCTTGCTCCAAGTCATAGGAGTCGTATTCGTTGAACAATTAACGACATAATTATCGTGTAACATGCATAAAATTTTACAAATTGTATAGTTTTATAATTTAATAGACATATTTTTAGTATAGTATACCACTAGGACACTACCCTTGCCGTCAATTATTATTTAGAAGAACATAAGTTTTTTTTAGAACTTGGTTTTAAACGAATAAATAAACAAAGTCAATACGATATTTTACTATTTTATGTAATTTAATTATTTTGTAATTGACTCGCTGACATACATTCATGGCATGGCGATGGCGTGGTGGTGGTGAGAAAGTAGTTATATTGAATATTTTTATTTTTATTTTTATAATTATTATAATAATGTCCGTGTGTGTTTTATTTAAATTACTTTAAATACTTTTTAAGTGTATGGAGATATATCGTTTAAATTAATATGCGACATTGATAGAAACTATTACAAGTTCAAAAGATTTTTTTTTGTATAAAATTATCTTTATTTCCTCTTTCGAGAGATAAGATATAAGACTTGAGACTGGCGAAAACTAATTTAAAAGTAAAGATTAGCTAAAAGTATGAAATTGATAATGTACCTAAATCTACCTATATCGCTGTTATAAGATAATTTAGATTATTATGATATTTGATGCTTGATATACTTTTATATTTTCATATAATATACTTTAATTAACGGTTTTGTCACAAGGGGCCATCCATCAATTACTTCACACGAATTTCACGATTTTAGGACCCTTCCCCGTCCTTGTCACAGATGTCACATTTATAAGACCGCCCCCTGCCTAGTGTGATGTCCAGTGGCGTAGCGTGGTTGTCGGCCGCCCGGGGCGGAAGAAAATTTTGCCGCCTGCTGCTTTGCGCTTATTTAGGTATTTCAATTTAATGTCTACTATACATTACATACATTATTATAGAGAACTTTTTGGCAAAAACAGTCATCATTATTTTGCTTTGCACGGGTGCAATGCTAATACTAAATATAAAATAAATATTTGCAATGTATGCGCAAAAAATGTGTTTATTTACGACATCACATTAGAATTCACCTCTAAAACTATCAGTGTTCCTCTACTATATTATGCATGCATTATACATATAAATCTTCCTCTAGAATCACTCTATTTACTAAAGTAAAACGCGTCAAAATCCGTTGCGTAGTTTTAAAGATCTAAGCATACAGACAGACAGACAGCGGGAAGCAATGGTTTAACTTTTTGAAAAATCGTCAATTTTTTTTCATCGAGGTTTTTTTCGATCAAGTTCTCATTACACAGTCTACATTACAACATAATTTATGAAAAATTTTACATTGTTATTTAATACTAAAAAAAAATTACTTTTAAAAAAAGTTACTACTAACAACTAAACTTTTTAAAAAATTTAAGTAAAAATTGAATTTTTCACATAGTTGTTGAATTATTTAGATTAGTCTCTAGATTAAGGGACGTCGTTTTGAAGTTAGATAGGTAAGTGTTTTTTTTTTTGTAACAAAATTATGTCGATAAACGGTCTAATTTTGAAGTTAGATGGCTTAAAGTTTTTTTGTAACGAAATTATGCCGATAAACGGTCAACTTTTGAGCTTAGATCATTCGACGGCTCTTGATCTTAACTTACCCGTACTTATTTGCACATAAATCACAATTTGGAAACATAATTAAAATACGAGACGATGTGAAATGGACCACTGACGATTAATAAAATTTTCTTTAAATTGTCAAACTTTTTCAAAGAATCGCGTACTTCCCCATACCCGCCCCTGCCACCTCCCCACTACGCTACGCCACTGGTGATGTCACATGTTTTGGAAATTTACACCTATAACTTAATTATATGAAACTATCAGTTCGACATTATTTTTATTTCCATTTAACTAACAATAAGATATATTTTGAAATGTGATAATTTAAAAGTTTTGGATCACTCACCACTCCTTGTCACATAATGTCACATTTCTTTGACACAAACGTGTCACGTGGATGGTCCCTAATTTATTATTCCTATTTCCTTCAGACTTCAAATATTAGCTTGCACTGAAAGTCTGAAAATAGTTTTTCTAAAACCACAAATAACTAACATAATAACTAACATAACATTAATTTAAAAAACGCTGACTACCTTTTTAAATTAAAACATTCTAAGAAACTTATATATATTATCTGCTTAATGGTTTTCAAATCAATGGTTTTCATTTAAATTTCTTTAATTACGCACGTAAAACATTAGTGAAAGTTAAAACTATAAAAAAAATTCAATGGCGAAAAGTTTTAACAACTTTATGTATTTTACCTTAAACAGCAACAAGGTTGTCTTACTTTACCTTGTTAGGATATATGTATCAGATTGACACAAATTCACACCTAGATTTGTGTTAACTGTTTACAACTAAGCTGATTACGATGACGTTAAGATAAGAACACGCGATACATCCTTACCCTTTATCTATGAACATGACGAATACTATGGAAATAACTGAGGGAGGGCACAGAAGGAAATTTTCTGCTCAAAATATGGAGCAGCCCGACTGTGGTAGTACCACGACCTTACAGAAGATCACAGCTTAGTAATAAAGTTTTCAAGCAGTATTGTGTTCCTGTTGGTGAGTAGGGTGACCAAAACTCCTGGGGGGGGGGGTGCCGGCAGCGCGATTCGGAATGTAGATTCTGCAGAGAAGAATTGACAAGAAACTCCGCAGTATATATATATATAATATATATATATGAGTGTGTGTGTGTGTGTGTGTGTGTGTAATTATAAGTTTAGTATTAGTAGTTTTGGTTATAATATAAAGTTTTATTGATTCCAAATGCATAGATTTCAGTACGCAACAATATCGGCACCTAAAACTGAAACCAACCATATAAGTTGGCACAATTTTACCCCATTCGCATGATGATTCAAAAAAAATAAGTACTTTAAAGTATTTGAAGAAAGAACTTCAAAGAAAATTATTAAAATCAAATAAAATGAAAATAAATAAATATACAAAACACTAGTAAAAAGTTGCTAAGGTGACATTAAACACTATCACTTTTTTCTGTCTAGATAACATTAATTCTAACGAAGACAAGTCACGAACCAGTGTTAGTTATAGTTTCAGTTCTGCCGAAGGCCGGAGAAAGTCCAACAATAAGTGTCTATCTATTAATCTAAGGCCTGTTTCATCAGTTCTCTATTTGTAACTTATTTGCTGGATAATTTTTATCCTAAAAATTCAGTTTATGTCATGCCAAAAAGTTAGCGTTACTAAGCCACTATCACATCTTTGTAATTTGAATAATCTTGCGATGTATTATAATCATATAATAAACATTATTATTTAATCATAAATAAGTATATTATTATTATTGGCTCATCAACACTTTCTGATATAACATTTAAATTTGTTTATTGGCACATTGTAAAATTGTTACATCTTTACTCTAAACGACGAGTATTGCTTATTACTGATGCTTGTATAGTATTCATTATCTATGTTTTGTGTTTAAAAATAAAGTCGTCTTCATGAAAAGGTACGTTGGCATGCTACACTTTCTAAGAAATGTCGTAATAGTTTCATTGTAAAATGTATCCCTACATATAAATAAAACTGAAGTGTCTGTCTGTCTTTGATATACAATTCAATAATTTTTTATCAATATTATCATCATCATGATCATCATCATCTTTCACATTAAACCTGTAGCATAACAACATGGCAGATTAGTCTTTAAGTCTTTTTTACAATTATTTACATTACAGGTTTATTACCTAATGCGATAGGACATATAATGCTAAAATATTGCAACCAAAATAACCACTAACCGTAACATATAATAAATAAAGCAGCTCTTGTGAATTCATTCAGAGTACAACAGAATATGTCCACCTGATCTGAGAACTGATATATATATACATTATGATACGAGTCCTTTACCAATCAATGAGATATTAGAAGGCAGTTCAATTCCAATTTTCATGACATATTCCAATTGTTTTGTTAATAGCAATGCAAACATAAAAAGAATCAAAGAATGTCAGTATAGAGAAAGTCAAAATCGTGTAAAATTAAATTAAATTTTAATGACTCTACGTTATTCTTTTGTTTCTGTTAATATGTTTTCATACCGTAAATCATGTTTGTTAATAGTTGAATCAAAGTTATTGAATTTATTTTTAACCGACTTCAAAAAAGGAGGAGGTAACTCAATTCGACCGTATATATGTATATATATTTTATGTATTTTCGGGGATAGCTTCGTCGTTTATGTACCGATTTTGATAATTATTTTTTTATTGGAAAGGAGATATCCCTAGTTTGGTACCATGATAAGGACACCAGGATCTGATGATGGGATCCCAGAGAAATCGAGGGAAACTCTCGAAAATCCGCATAACTTTTTACCGGGTGTACCAATTTTGATGATTTTTTATTTAATCGAAAGCCGATGTTTATCATGTGGTCACATTTAAATTTCATCGAGATTTGATCACAACTTTTGGAGTAATCTTTGATAATGCGTATTTCCTTGACTATTTTTTCGTCTACCTACGTTATTATTGAGCTTCATTTGCAAATCAATTGTTAACCTATATCAAATACAGCGTGAGACAACTGGCTTTTTCACGGAACTAAGTTCGCATAGACTTTCATAAAAATGGCTTTTGCATCTGGCTTTGTTTACAGTTATATAAGTCTTATATTGCTTCTTACTGCTTCGGACCCTACTTGTCACAGACACACAAATAATTAAAAATACGTTTTGGTATAAGTAATACGTATATGGTAATAGTAAGTACGTATATGGTGTCATAAGTTTAATAGAAACACGTTACTTTGTAGTTGCAAATACACACTTAAATTTTATTAACTCCTACATAGATTCATATCAGATATGTATACGTTATGCAATTCACTGCATGCGATATGCAGATATCGTTGAACCCAGATGCATCTGTTCACATTTATTTCTGACTCATTATCAACAGATAGCGTCAGATTATCATTCACTTCAAAAAAGGAGGAGGTAACTCAATTCGACCGTATATATGTATATATTTTTATGTATGTTCGGGGATAGCTTCGTCGTTTATGTACATCATCATCATCATCATCACAGCCTATACAGTCCACTGCTGGACATAGGCCTCCACAAGTTTACGCCAAAAATAACGTGAACTCATGTGTTTTGCCCATAGTCACCACGCTGGGCAGGCGGGTTGGTGACCGCAGTACTGGCTTTGTCGCACCGAAGAAGCTGCTGCCCGTCTTCGGCCTGTGTATTTAAAAGCCGGCATTTGGATGGTTATCCCGCCATCGGTCGGCTTCTTAAGTTCCAAGGTAGTTGTGGAACCTTGTTATCCCTTAGTCGCCTCTTACGACACCCACGGGAAGAGAGGGGGTGGCTAAATTCTTTAGTGCCGTAGCCACACAGCACCGTATATGTACCAATTTTGATAATTATTTTTTTTTATTGGAAAGGAGATATCCCAAGGGTGGTACCATGATAACGAAAACGAGAATCTGATGATGGAATCCCAGAGAAACCGAGGGGAGCCCTCGAAAATCGTAGTGACAACTAGTGCGTTTGTTAATTTTTTCGCCTACTTTACATTTGCTAGCAAAACCAATTATTGGAGTTATCAGCGATATTTTGCATATTATGATCGAGGGTTTTCTTATCTTTATATTGTTACTAGCTGTGCCCGCGACGTCGTCCGCGTGGAATAGTGACTTTGTTCAGCATTTTTTGGCTATATCCTTTTGTTTATTGTTGTCATCAGAATAGTTCCAATATTTGGTCTCTTGTCGTAAACTTATAAAACATTCACATAAACCTTAAATATTTCCATACAAACTTTCATCCTCTATTCCCTATTGTTATTTTACACACTTGAGGGTAAAAGTTTTACAAACTTTGAATGTCATATTTATTTATATATCGAATCAACAGCCTAAAAAATAAGTTTCAAGCTTCTTGCTCTAAAGATAATGATACTTCCATATAACTTTTCATCCCCACCTTTCAATCCCTTACACCCCTTTTTTCGTATTAAAAAGTAGCCTATGCCCATTCTCAGGCTCTAGACTATCTGTGTACCCATTTAAATCGGTTCAGTAGTTTTGGGCGTTTGGCAGACAGACAGACAGAGTTACTGTCGCATTTATAATATTAGCAAGAATAATGAACAGATTTCCAAATATAACTGAATGTTAGACATGTGTTTTTCTAATTGGAGTTACGTAGCAGTTGTCTATAAATACTGTTGAATTTCAATGAAGCTTTATCAGATACACTCGGGTTAAATTTACATATAAAAAGTATTTTTAACGATGATCAAAAAGTGTTAATTTCCATGTGGGAAGTATAAATTTATTTTAACTGAAAATGTTCGCAGTTGGTAGATATCATTGAAACTTTAATTTACCATATCCTTCGATAATACTATATAGAACAAGTTTTCTTCTTAAAATCTTGTAGTACTTAACAGACTAGTAAGCAAGCAGTGTGATGTGTAAACCCTATGTAATCGTAAACCTATGCATAACCTAGATATATTTTATTTTATAGTGCCCTCGACGTGGCTTAGTGTCTATTATCGATCTATCTCTACCATACCATACTACTACCATAAATAAGGAACAGAATATTAGCATATTTTATAGCTACCTGTCTATATTTTATTCCTTCTTATAGTAATGCACCACATATTGCTTTTTATTAGGTAGGCTTTATACAAGAGATAATGACAATATTTAAAACACACAAACAGAAGTGGTTTTATTTAGTGCAGATATTTACAAGAAATCGAATCAAATAAAAATCGTTTTAATTACAGGACGAACGAGGGAGGCTGATGCGCCGAACTATAATGCGCTATGTATGCGTCTGCCTTACCATGGTGTTAATAAACATATCTCCTCGTGTTAAAAAGCGATTTCCGACCCTTAACAATTTAGTAGAAGCAGGTCTTCTTCTTGAAAATGAAAAGTTAATTTTAGAAAATTTAAATAATAAGTTTCCAAAGCCATCAAAACATTGGTATGTATACCACACGAATAATCCAAAATTCTCAAGAATATTTTTTTGATTGGAAAATCAAATATTATTTTTTTTAGGTTACCCATAGTGTGGGCTACAAGTATAGTGACGAGAGCCCGCAAGGAGGGCAGAATAAGAGATGACTTCGCCGTAAAAACATTGATTGACGAATTAAACAAATTCAGAGGGCAAGCAGGACTCTTGCTTAGCTACGACACTATCAGTGTTCCTTTAGTATATACACAGGTTCGGAATAGTCACATTTGTCCAATCATTTCGCTTCGGTGAGAAAAAAAAAAAGAATGATGACATTAATAGTTTCGTAAATCAAACCACACTTTTGCGTGCTTCGGAGTCGTAAAACTTTTTTACGTTTTCCGTGTACACCATTAAACATTATGAACCTAAATGTTGAGAGTGGTATAGGTTTTTGATGGGAATGCATACGTTATAGCATGATTTTTTTTCAGGTAGTTACCATTGCCGTTTATTCATATTTCATAACGTCTGCACTCGGTAGTCAATGGGTTGATAATAAGCTGCAATCACATAGCTCATCAGTCTATATAAGTAATATAGATCTATATTTTCCAATATTCACAACGCTAGAGTTCTTCTTCTATATGGGTTGGTTGAAAGTAGCCGAGTCTCTCATAAATCCGTTCGGCGAAGACGACGACGACTTCGAAGTTAACTGGCTGATAGACAGAGATTTAATGGTGAGATAATGCGGTGTTAAAAATGAGGGTAGAAACCTATTTCCTAACAATTACAAAAATTAACACGAAATTTTAGGTATCTTATATGATTGTCGACGAAATGCACCACGAGCATCCAGAACTGATCAAGGATCAGTACTGGGATGAAGTATTCCCGTCTGAGTTGCCGTATACAATAGCGACGGAGAATCAAAGGGAGGAGCATCCAGAACCTTCGACAGCTCGCGTTGCCGTGCCACCTCGACAGAGAAGCATGGTCACCGTAGCACCCTCCAGCGTGAAAATCGACGAAATGATACCTTCCAACACCGTGAGTTACAAGTTCGCCCCGCCCGAGGTTAGATTCCCCCCATTTATAAGCATGCTGCATGCTCAGGTCCTAAGCCAGATATAAAAATCGAACGAATAAATGGGAACAACTTCAAAAACAAACATTTTGTCAATAATTACAAGTGAATACTAACTGAATGGGAACAACTTTATAAGCATACGAACGAATTAATAAAAGTTAATACTAATTTTTTTTATTATTATTCATTGAACTTGGTTTTCGTTTCATTAGTTTGGTTTTTATACTTGGCGTTATATGGAGCTTTGCAGTGTGTTGGTGTTGAGGGTTGCCAATATAATGTTTTCCCTTGAAGCTTCCAGTTACAGTTACAAGGTGAATGGGTTTTCTGCGGTTGCGGATTAATTTTTTCATGGTTTGAGGTAAATAATTCTAAAATTATTTTGTATAATAGAAAGGAATTAAACTAGAAACTTCCCTTGTGAAATTAACTTAAGTGCAATATGAAATGTACTTCAGCGAAAAATAACACAAAATATCTACCAAATCTAATATGTTAATCGATATCATAAATAATATCAATAAGATAAAGTGAATACAGTGTCATAAATAAAATATTGTGAAATAATAAGGAACAGGGAAAATTTAAAATACTTTTGGCAGCCCTTTTTACGTGAATAATATAAACTAATAATAATTGTTAACAGTTTTAGAAGTATAAGGATAAAATATGGCAAAAATATGAAAATTAGTTCTCGATGAAGGCCTGTGCAATTGGCACATGATGTGAAAACTGCTTATTATTAACAAAAGAACTTGACTAAGCTCACACAATCAATAAGATTACTAGAGCAAATTTATTAAATCATACTTATGAAAAGAAAACCGAAGACAAAAATGTAATAATAAATAATAAGATAGTAAATATTGATATTGAGCAAGCATTTTGTCAATATAAATTTTATTTACCACGCAAACGCGTTTAACTACGCAAACTTGTTATGTGTAAACTTGAAGTGATAATTATGCGTGTATCAGTTTGAGTTCTTCATGTTACGTCATTTATGTGTTCTTGTCATGTTATATCTTCCATTGAAAATGTAATGATACTGTTCTCTCTATACATTTCAATTTATTTGCTTTTCGTTCCTAACAAAACTTCTGTAGCAACTAATCGATGAATTAATTTTATTTTATAGCATTCTAACTTTTTGTTTCTTATGTTTAGTTAACATTCTAACTGTTTGTTCTTTATGTTTAGTTTTAGATGTTTGCGTAAATGAGTGTCGCTGTAAATATATGTATAAAGTTACTTTAATTACGTCCATTCGTAGAAGGTTTTTTTGATTCATTTCTATTTTTGACATCTCTTTATATTTGCGTTAATATTAGTTAATTATTGCGTTAACATTTTAATTTTATTAAATTTATGTTGGTTAAATAATTTTCCTGGTTCTTTAAGTCTGTTCAACCGTCGAGTCATTAAGATTGCGTCATAAATCATATTAACTTGTGCGGCATCATCGTCTCGGAATGAATTCATCTGTTAGTGTAATTAATGCGTATTCATTGTTTTATTTGCACAGCAATTACAAATGAACGATGACGCGCAGTCCGGCATACATTTTATAGTGTCAAGGGGAAGTAAACGCGGGAAGAAAGACGACAGAAATTCTATGGGATCGAGTAATTCGATGGCGTCGTTGCAACAAACGCCCATGACTCGAACCAATTCCGTCACGTCTATGTTGAAAAAATTGTTCTCGAAAGATGATCAGAGACAACAATCTGCAACTGCTACACAAACTGATAGTGGTGGGTATATTTGAAAGGTCTTAAGCGCAAGTACGCAATTATAGTTATTGTTGAAATTGTAAGAATCAATCATCAGGATGTCAATGATTCTCTTACTTTAGAAAGTGAAATTTGTGACATGTTCACAAAGATAACCAGTACTATAATAAAATCACGTAAAATAGTATTGAATGGTTATTGTAATTTAGATGTCTGTTAAAAAATGTATTAAATGATAATCATAATTTAGATGTGAAAAAATATAAGCTATAATCAAAACAATACTTAATTTACACTAAAATAATTTACCATTATTTTAACATGTTAAGCTTATTAGCAATATTAACTTAAAAGAGTAATAAAATCACAAAACGTGGCGTGTTCTAATACAGGTTAGTAGGAGAGGAAAATTATCGAATGCGGTCAAGTGTAACTTCTGTAACAGACTAGTACTGATAAACACATTAAATTACTTGGAAGTACAATTACTTCCAATGTATTGTTTTGTTAAAAGGATTAAAATGGCGTATCAAATTAATGTGTCGATATGAGATTGAGTTGAAATAAATCAACTGAGGTAGGGTACAGCAGGAAATATTCTGCTCAAAAGCTGGAGCCCGTATGGGGAAGTACCTCAACCTTACAGAAGATCCCAGCTCAATAATACTGCTTTTAAGCAGTATTTTATTCCTGTGGTGAGTAAGGTGAACAGAGCTCCTGGGGATTGGGGATTGGGTCGGCAACACGCTTGCGATGCTTCTGGTGTTGCAGGCATAAGCTACCGTAATCAATCACGGCACTTTAGAAGATTAGTACGCTTGCTTGCCGACCGAGTGGTGAAAAATCAAATCTATACAATTTCAATATTAACTTTCAGCTAAATTGTCATATCTTGCTCGAGTTTAAGTCTATCAGTGATTATTAGTTAAAATCAAGCACATAAAATTGTTTTAAAATAGAGTCGTATTGTCATTTTTTTTTCTTTTTTATCGTAGATATAGATAACCCTTTGACTGAAATCGCCACTGATAATTCTTATCAAACGCGACAATATTAATAATATGTTTACAAACATATTTTATATAAATAAGTTTGTAAACAATTCGGTAAACAGTGAACGATCATTAGTTAAATTTTACGTTTACAGGCAATCGTTTCATGATATCGGCCAGTAACCCTACACTGAACAAGCCGGCTACTGCGGGAGGTAGTATGAAAATCGCTAACGAGGTAATTGAGGAGGTCGACGAACAGGCCACCATCACCAGTATGGGGAAACGACCCGATAACAGGTGACTAATGTTTATAACACATTTTTTTTTGGTAACACCGACCTTGGCGGTTTTACTGTTTGACGTCAATAGTTACATTTCCGTTTCTAAGATTTGAAATGTTTTATAGCCTAAGCTATAGCCTGGTCTAGTTTAAGTTATGTTATGTTTTATAAAAAAGTAGCAGTATTTGAGAATTTGCAGCTTCATATAAAAAAATAGTTTATTATTTTGAGTAGAACTCAGTGTACAGAACCAATATACCTAGAACTTTACTGAATATTGAATATTTATAGTCGTCTTCAGTAATTGTTTTAAAATAAAGTTTTTAATATTGTACAAATAGTTAAGTTATATAATTATAGTAAAAAGTAGCGTCTTGAAATTTAAAAAAAAACTTTTTTATATTAATAGACATATTTGATATTACGTGTACGCCGGAACTTTTTAACCGACTTCCAAAAAAGGAGTAGGTTCTCAATTCGATTGTATTTTTTTTTTATGTCTGTTACATCAGAACTTTTGCCCGTGTGGACTGATTTCGACAATTTTTTTTTTAATCGAAAGGTGGTGTGTGTCAATTGGTCCCATTTAAATTTATTTGAGATCTAACAACTACTTTTCGAGTTATATCTAATAATGCGTTTTACTTGACGCTTTTTTCGTCGACCTACGTTGTATTATACCGCATAACTTTCTACTGGATGTACCGATTTTGATAATCCTTTCTTTGTTAGAAAGGAGAAAATAGTCAAGTAACTACGCGTTATCAAAGATTACTCAAAAAGTAGTTATCATATCTCAATAAAATTTATATGTGACCACATGACAAACATCAGCTTTCGATTAAATTAAAAATTATCAAAATCGGTACACCCAGTAAAAAGTTATGCGGATTTTCGAGTTTCCCTCGATTTTTCTGGGATCCCAAGCAATTTTTTTTTGTGTTTAAAGTACACAACACGAAAAAAACAAAGAGATTTTGTAAATATAAAACTTAGTGTTTAGTTTTGTAGTTCTAATTATAATTCATTTATATAAAATTTTCTAGTAATACTAGTTGAGTCTAGGAAAAAGAAAATTTTGATTGTTAGTTATTGTTATACCTACCTATATTATATTCTAGATTCCTTTATATACTTTATACTACAAAAATTACTAACAAAAAATATCAGTGTTTCTCTACTATATTATGCATGTTTTATAAATAAAAACCTTCCTCTGGAATCATTCTATTTACTAAAGAAAACCGCATCAAAAGCCGTTGCATACTATTAAAGATCTAAGCATACAGACAGCGGGAAACGACCATGTAATGATGATAATTTCCGACTTGTTGAGTCTACTATGACTGGGTAGTCGGCTTTCCAGACAGGTTAGCAGATCTCTAGTACCTATTGATATGACTTAAACTGGTACCTACGGTACCTACCTAATATTTCTACACTATTCTATTTTTCACTTCATCATATACCTACATTTTCAGCTGAATTCGTACGTTTTTTTCTGTTACATATCATTCCATTCAGTTTAAAACTAACCTCCACGTTTATCCATATCTTATCTTCTTTTATTGTTTAATATATAACACGATGACGTGGCCAGATTTAATCGCATCACCTTGAATTTTATTATTATGATAATTTGTCACCGATTACCATTTAGAACTCATTTGCTTACTTCCGCTTATTATACACGATCGACATTCAGTCGACATGAAACAGTTATAAGTACTTTTAATAAATTGAGAAAATATGTGTCTATATAAATCAAAAGAGAAGTAAAATATTATACTGTGAACTAGTCACTTAGTATTACGTTACATAATTAATGCGAAGCTGAGGTATTAGTGCTAAGTATCTATACTTTCTTTCTGCGACTTTACCAGTGTGAATTACACAACTTTGACTCTTCCGTTTCTCCTGCTAAAATATAGGCTATGTCACAGAGATAACGTAGCATTCTACTGATGAAAGAATTTTCAAAATAGGTCCACTAGTTTATGAATGTTCATTACGAACAAACAAATCATTAAATATTTCCTCTTAATATATTTGGTTAGTGCAAATTAAAGATTGTTTAGACTATATCATAAATATATTTTGGAATATACTTCGATTTCTGACGTTTTAGTTTATATAAATTTTCATAGAAAGAAAGAAATATCTATTATATAAAATTCTCGTGTCGCAGTTTATATAGTCAAACTCTTCCGAAACGGTTGGACCGATTTTTAAGAAATTTTGTGTGCATATCGGGTAGGTCTGAGAATCGGCTAACATCTATTTTTCATACTTTTGCGGGGTCAGCTAATAGTTATATATTATATAACATAAGTGATAGCTGACCACAGATCAGGGGGTGATCTGTGTAGGTGACACTCGAGTTTTTATTTAACCACTAATGTTCTAAGAATAAAACAGTACACGGCGTCACTTACTGTACTTGTTGTTAACCGACTTCAAAAAAGGAGGAGGTTACTCAATTCGACCGACGTTCGTTCGAATACATATAAATATATATATATATATATACTGCGGAGTTTCTTGTCAATTCTTCTCTGCAGAATCTACATTCCGAATCGCGCTGCCGACACCCCCCCCCCAGGAGCTCTGGTCACCCTACTCACCAACAGGAACACAATACTGCTTGAAAACTTTATTACTAAGCTGTGATCTTATGTAAGGTCGTGGTACTACCACAGTCGGGCTGCTCCATATTTTGAGCAGAAAATTTCCATCTGTGCTCTCCCTCAGTTATTTCCATAGTATTCGTCATGTTCATAGATAAAGGGTAAGGATGTATCGCGTGTTCTTATCTTAAGTTTTGTTTTTAACCGACTTCAAAAAAGGAGGAGATTACTCAATTCGACTGTATATATATATATATGTATTATGTATTTTCGGGGATAACTCCGTCGTTTATGAACCGATTTTGATAATTCTTTTTTTTTTGTTGGAAAGGAGATATCCCTAGTTTGATACCATGATAAGGAAATCAGGATCTGATGATGGGATCCCAGAGAAATCGAGGGAAACTCTCGAAAATCCGCATAACTCTTTACTGGGTATACCGATTTTGATGATTTTTTATTTAATCGGAAACCGGTGTTTATCATGTGGTCACATTTAAATTTCATCGAGATTTGATTACAAATTTTGGAGTAATCTTTGATACCGCGTATTTACTTGACTATTTTTTCGTCTACCTACGTTATTATTGAGCTTCATTTGCAAATCAATTGTTAACCTATATCAAATACAGCGTGAGACAACTGGCTTTTCCACGGAACTAAGTTCGCATTGACTTTCATTAAAATGGCTTTTGCATCTGGCTTTGTTTACAGTTATATAAGTCTTATATTGCTTCTTACTGCTTCGGACCCTACTTGTCACAGACACACAAATAATTAAAAATACGTTTTGGTATGAGTAATAGAAACACGTTACTTTGTAGTTGCAAATACACACTTCAATTTTATTAGCTCCTACATAGATTTATATCAGACTAGCTGTGCCCGCGGCTTCGCCCGCGTTGAAATAAGTGTGTCACAAAGTTTTGCCGGCAAACTTCCAGTGAAACTCTCATCAAAATCGGCCTAGCCGTTCCGTAAACCTTCCTCTTGCCAATGGTGGAGCCCTCTCTACAATGGTGAAACCGCATGAAAATCCGTTCAGTAAATTTTGAGCGAATCGATCACATACACTTTTGGGGACTTTGTTTATAATACACTAACTGCCCGCGATTACGTCCTCGTGGTTATGAAGATATGTATTACTATTAAGATGTTTAACGCAAATTATTTTTTTATTTCAGTCACTTGAAATGCTTATCAAACTGAGTAACTTTTTAAAAGGCACAATTTAGTATAATTTAATAGTTATTTTTATAAAACCTCTCTATACACCACATTTTTGGTTTTATTTTCAGGCTGTATATGGTTCATATAAACTATCAACCCCAATTAAACCCCCTTAGCGATGGAGTATCGTAAAATCCGTTCTTAGCGGACGTCTGCTAACTATAATCTACATCCCTGCCAAACTTTATCTTTGTCCAACCTGAACGGATAGACCATCCAGCGGTTTTTGAGTTCTCGTAATGAGTGATCCCTTCTCTTCTAATATATATATATAGATTATTTTTAAATTTATTTATTTTAAATTTCAAGTCTCTTACTTCAAAAATATAGGACTTTCATATAAAAGTCCAACTCCTGTTTTACTCCCTTAGGGGTCGACTTTCGTAAAATCCGTTCTTAGCCGATGGCTACGCCCTATAAGGAACCTACCTGCCGAATTTAAGTTTGTAGCTGTTATAGTTTCGGAGATTTCGTGGTGATTGAGTCAGCATACCATCCCCCGTTTTAACCCCAAAAGGGAGTTAATTTCTAAAGATACATTATTTGGACACCTTTTCACCATCCATAGAGCTTACATTTTAAATTTCAAGTCTCTTACTTCAAAAACATAGGACTTTCATACAAATTTCCAACCCCCGTTTTATCCCTTTAAGGGTTGAGTTTCATAAAATTAGCTCTTAGCGGATGCCTACGTCTTATAAGGAACCTACTTGCCAAATTTCAAGTTTGTAGCTGTTATAGTTTCGGAGATTTCGTAATAAGGGAGTCAACCTACCATTCCCCGTTTTAACCCCAAAAAGGAGTTGATTTCTAAAGATACATTATTTGGACACCTTCTCACCATCTATAGAGCATACATTTTAAATTTCAAGTCTCTTACTTCAAAAATATAGGACTTTCATACAAAATTCCAACCTCCGTTTTACCCCCTTAGGGGTCGAGTTTCGTAAAATCCGTTCGTACCGGATGTTTATGTCCTATAAAGAGCCTACCTACCAAATTTCAAGTTTGTAGCTATTATAGTTTCGGAGATTTCGTGGTGATTGAGTCAGCATACCATCCCCCGTTTTAACCCCAAAAGGGAGTTAATTTCTAAAGATACATTATTTGGACACCTTTTCACCATCCATAGAGCTTACATTTTAAATTTCAAGTCTCTTACTTCAAAAACATAGGACTTTCATACAAACTTCCAACCCCCGTTTTATCCCTTTAAGGGTCGAGTTTCGTAAAATCCGTTCTTAGCGGATGCCTACGTCTTATAAGGAACCTACCTGCCAAATTTCAAGTTTGTAGGTGTTATAGTTTCGGAGATTTCGTGATGAGTGAGTGACCTTTCGCTTTTATATATATTAGAGATATACGTTATGCAATTCACTGCATGCGATATGCAGATATCGTTTGAATGCAGATGCATCTGTTCACATTTATTTCTGACTCATTATCAACAGATAGCGTCAGATTATAAAAATCTCGTGAGTATATTTCACATTACTCTAATGTTTAAAAAAATTTAAAATGTTAGTATACCTTTTGGACCGAAAGAGCGTCTTTGAAACATCATTACACTGCATTGAAAGGACATTGTCTTTTTAACCGACTTCCAAAAAAGGAGGAGGTTCTCAATTCGACTGTTTTTTTTTTTTTTTATGTATGTTACATCTGAACTTTTGACCAGGTAGACCGATTTCGACAAATTTTGTTTTAATCGAAAGGTGGTGTGTGCCAATTGGTCCCATTTAAATTTATTTCCTAAATTAGAGAAGTATTCAAGTTTCATCTCCTACGCTACACCATTGTAGGTTGACTGTTGGGATAAAAACCCCTATAAATCAATGCTAAATGTATAACTAAATGCATTAAATTACTATGTAATACTTACAATAATATAGAGGTGGCCAGTCAATTGACGTCACAAAAAAAAATTAGGTCCGGTATGTTGTGGGGTATCCGAATCACCCACAAGTATGTTCCGCGATTTTTATAGCATGATTTTTCTTTCGATTTTTGAGGAATTTCGAAATGACCATATTATTAGGTATATCGCTAACATACATCGTGACTCGAAATTTATATATATATATATATATATATATATATATATATGTATGTATGTATATATAGATTTAGGCCGAAACTAAGAGTTGGCTACGACATAAGATTGCACTAACAGTACATTGTTCATATGCCATAGATTTTATTAATGAATTCAACTTGGAGAAAAATTAATAACATTTAATTTTAATAAAAATTATAGTTTCATGAAATAAACAATGACAGGTAAAATTATTACTTATAAATGAAAAAAATATTCTTATTTAGCTGGTTAAGATTTTTTGCCCATGTTGCAGTCTTTAGTCATAGTAAAGTAAGCCAGTGTCAGGGTGCGTTACAGACATTCCATTTCCCTGGGGAAATTACTCTTTATGTTGACTCGCACTCCTTCCTAATTATGTATGCTTATATACCTATTCGAAGAATATAAGTAAATACTCTTGGTACAATACAACAGCACATTACACATAAATATTGTACTAAAACTACCACGTTTACGTCATTTTAAGCTAAATTTTACTTATATAATTGTGTTTGCAGGCAAACAAAAAAAAACCCACTTCCATTATATCGACAAGTAATACAACCTAGGTAGATGAAAAAATACTCAAATAAATACGCATTATCAAAGATTACTCCAAAAGTTCTAATCAGATCTCGATGAAATTTAAATGTGACCACATGATAAACATCGCTTTTCGATTAAATTAAAACTCATTAAAATCTGTACACCCAGTAAAAAATTATGCAGATTTTCGAAAGTTTCCTTCGATTTCTCTGGGATTGCATCATCAGATCCTGGTTTCCTTATCATGGTACACCGGGGATATCTCTTTTCCAACAAAAAAAGAATTATCATATTCGGTTCATAAACGATGAAGTTATCCCCAAATATACATAATATATATATATATATATATATATATATATATATATATATATATATATATATATATACGGTCGAATTGAGTAACCTCCTCCTTTTTTGAAGTCGGCTAAAAATGCATACAGGATACATTTTTCTTTGGTAACACATACTACCTATATAATCTTAAGTAAATAAATAATTTGTTACACTAATTACTGAAATATGTACGTCAATATTAAATTAGTTCTATAAAATAATACGTTTACTAAAATTTATTTTATTTTAAGAGGTTATTCAACTTTAGTAGGAAAACAATAAAGTCATTGTACTATAGTTTTGTTATTGTAATATTATAATTTACTTTTAGTATTTATTTCCAGGCCGACAGCCATGAGTTTATTCGCACAAGGACCGCCAGCGCCGAGCGAACCAATGAATGTTCCTTCTAGAAATTCTAATTATAGTTCTAGTAAGTAAAAAAAAAACGATATTTCGTAGTTTATGTTAAAACCGTAATAGATCTTAACCTTATGAAGCAAGGATTGTATTGATTTATTAACAACTCGCGTTTTCTACTAAAATAATGAGAAGTTACATCTTTGAATACAGCTCATCTTTTATGATTCACAACATGATGTTTTATAGCGTGTAACTTTCCATTAGAAACAGGCATTCAACTCGAACCCTTTTTTATTACGTCCGGTAGATCTTAAGTTGATCGTTACGAGTATCAAAAATACTAAATGAAAATTTTATCTTCTAATGTTAGTTACGTATACATAATTAAATAATCATTATTCTAACTACATTAAAGTGAGGTCATTAGAAATTAGGTATTTTTAAATATCAATTCGTTAAGGCTTTGTTACAAAAAGTATTAACATGCGACCGTGAAACTTCCGAGTTCGTGACCTCTTCTGAATAAATTTATCGTTAAATAAAGGATCAAGTATTTTTAGTATATTTTCGTTCAAAGTATTGAACTTTACGATGAAAAATTGTATGTACATACATACTCGTATTAGTAGATGGTTAAAAATGTGAATTAATAAACACCAGTAGCCTATTGTCGTGTATAAATATCTATAGGTATCTGCGCAGGTTAAGCTGCGGACTGTAGTTAGTGGAGTTTGTATTATTATCATCGTAATATAATATAATCTCTAATTAAATATATTTAGAGTTAGGTACTTTAATCCTTGAAAGCATAAAGTAGAAAGTTATATAATAGAATACAAGAAATCGATCATTCACCTCACATAGGTACAAGCTAACCGTAAGTTAGTGTGGGTAATGACTTCCAGGTAAGGGCGACGGCCTAGTTATTTAATTTAAAGTTAGTTATTTGTGGGCGGACATTTTAGCGTTTTAGTACTTATATGGGTAGTTTTTACCGGTAATACAATTTATAAAACGAGGCGGCTTTTATAGTATCATCATTCATCCGTATTGATATAAACTGTTACGTAACGCATTTACCATTCATAGCAATGTATCTCTGTAGGATTTCTATATACCTTTATAGGTTGATGGCTACTTGCTAAACTTGACGTATTTATTACCTATCATTATTGGCCAAACTACATACCAATATTTTTACTAGGCATGGTGTTTCAGTAAGTCAGGACATATTATTTTTGAGTCGGTAAATATAGGTAATAATAGTCTTGTACAAGATTCCATTGATAATGGAACGGTGATATATTCCATAGTACAAATTACTAATCTTCTGAATATAACTTGCCTATTACTAGAATTATTAAAAACTAACATCCCGCCCCGGCTCGGTATTGCAATTTAAAAAAAAAAATATAATATGGCCTATATCACCCGCAGATAGTATAGCTTCTTAAAAGTATAAGAATTTTTCAAATTGTTCAGTAGTTTCGGAGCCTGCAATGCAAACAAACAATCAAATCTTTCCTCTTTATATTTTTATTAAATAAAAAACTCTTCATTTCATACGTGAATCATAAGTTGGTGTTGGTAACATGCTGAGTTTTCACACAAAATTAACAATTGAATTCCGTAAGAAATTATTGGTCTCCGCTTATCATTACTTTTTTATATAGTTAAGTACAGTGTATCAACTCATAAAAGAGAAAAATTTATTTCTATTTTATGTATCTAATCGCAGAGGACACGCGTCTGTCGACATCAGCTCCATTGCCATGGGCGCGGGGTGGGGACGGGAGCGCGGGGGAGGTGGAGTGCAGTCCCACGGCGAAGTCCCTGAGTACGCAGCCGTCCTTCCCCGGCATGGAGCGGCCTCGCCTCGACAGCGATGTCGGACCCTCACTCAGCGCCGCCGGCAGTCAGACCCTCAGTGAGTACAGGACTTTACTACTTTTAATACTATTTTCCTGTTAACCTTGCACACATTAGCCTCTCTCCTGTGAAGGTTACGGGTTTGAAATAAATTCGCCGTCTATTACGGTTGTATATATGACTTAGAATTTCTTCCTAAATATGCAAGTTCCCTCACATTGTTTTCCTTAAGTTTCGAGCACGAGATGAATTTTAGACTAATTTAGCAAAAAGACTGTTTCGGGCTTCCATCACCTTCTTTTCTATAACTAAATCGGCAAACATGCGAACGGCTCAACTGATGGTAAGCGAGCGCGAGCGATGGCGAGCGGTACCGTAGCTTATTGACGCCCGCAACACCAGAAGCATCGCAAATGCGTTGCCGTCCCTACCCCCAATTCCAAACTGGGGGCTCTGGTCACCTTATTCACCAACAGGAACACAACACAGCAGGAGCAGGAAATTTCCTGCTGTGCCCTACCCCAGGTAAACCTGAATTACTGTAGCGAAATAGAAGATTTTTAAATTTTTTCTCTTGATAGTGGATGAAGTTGACGGTGGCGATGATGATATGGATGATTTTGATCGCCTTCGAAGCAGCCGTGAGCAACATCGACGGGAAAAGTATTTACAGAAATTGATGGCTCGCTCTGTGAGTGCACAACAGGTGATTTGACAAGTTGATTCTATTATTACATGTCTAGTGTGACAACGGCAGTCGGGTATAATTAGTACACATATTTCGTTTATCTAATATCCTAAAATATATTATAATTCTGCTATAGCAGATTATAAAAGGCTGGCTAAATGAGTAGCTAAGCTGCTAAGTATTCATATTTTTGTAAATAAAAAATGTATTGTGACTAGTAACATTTCTCTGATTGTGATCATCAGCAATTACTCCCATACTGAACCAGTTTTTTTAATATAAGGTCTTTTCTTATCTATTTCTTGATTTATTTTATTTTGATTAGAATTTGTTTGTGCTCTTATAACTAGTAGGAAGAAAGATTTTTTTAAATTTGACTACAGATTTGCCAGTGATAATATTCATCACATCATCACATCACTTCAGCCTACTGCAGTTCATTGCTATTATAGGCCTCTACAAGTTCGCGCCAAAAATGGCGTGAACTCATGTGTGTTGCCCATACTCACCACGCTGGGCAGGCGGGTTTGTGACCCCAGGGCTAGCTTTGTCGCACCGAAGACGCTGTGCCCGTCTTCGTCCCGTGTATTTCAAAGCCAGCAGTTGGATGGTTATCCCGCCATCGATCGGCTTTATAAGTTCCAAGGTGGTAATGGAACTGTGTTATCCCTTAGTCGCCTCTTACGACACTCACAGGAAGAGAGGGGGTGGCTATATTCTTTAATGCCGTAGCCATACAGCTTAGTGATGATATTATGATTGTTATACTAAAATTTTATTTCAGCCAAATGGAAGTGCAGAATTGTTAGACAATGATTTAATAATAGAGGAGCTCATAAAACAATGTCAACAAACGAAGACGGATGAAGATTGTAAACAAGAGACATCTTGACGAAGCTGCATTTTCTGTTGGGATTAAATTGGACATCTCTAATAACTCAGTATTAAATATTGTGATACTTATATTTATTGTTATAAGTACAGCTTGAAAAATCATGTACATAATTTTGGTGTAAATAAAATTATTCCAAATGAATCTTATCTTTTCTTTACCTAAGCTAATTTTACCCTATGACCAGTAAAAATAGCCGTTGTTCTGGTCAACCCTGCACTCCGATCCAACCTTTTTTTATATATAAGATTTAGGATCACTTACTGAGCACAAAATCATAAAATGCTGACAGACTCGGGTGGAACTTCAAGCGCCGGGTGCTACTCAAAGGGGCGCCAAGTGGTCCGCAAAACAGAAAATTGCTGGACATATATGGTTTTCGAATGGTGGGAGGGGGCGCTAAAAGGTATTGTGTCCCGAGCGCGAGTTAAGCTCGCTACGTCACTAACTTAAAGTAGGAAATAAACTGAAAACATTGCCCATTTCTGTCGAGAGCCTTAAGAAATTGCTTCTTTGCCCTCGTTTTTTAGACTAAAGGTTCATTTATAACATTTCTTTCCCCAACAACAAGAGCATTTCTTATACGCCAATTTTTTTGAGTCCAATAATGTGATTTGGCTGGACTGTCCCAGAGACAAATAAAGCATTGGTATTTAGTATAACCACTCAGATTACAGCAATACACAAAAATTTCATCAGTTGGAAAAACTGCAATAAGCTTCGTTCTCTCGTGCGATATGAAGACACTCGAACGTCTGAAAAAAGGCAATTTTTTTCTTCTAATCTTGACGCTAGTAACTCAATACGTTTATTAGAAAGATCTAAGTCTCGATTAATATTTAAGAAAGTAATTAAGTTCATTGCTGTATTCAAAGTCATCATCTATTTGAGGGGAAATAAATGTTTCAACTTGATCCTCCTAAGATTGCTGCACTATCTGTTGAAAAGCTGGTACTGGTACATTTTCTGAATAATAAAGTAAGCAAATTCAAAAGACTCAATAGCTGTCACAAGATATGACCAGAAGATATTGTTGCTTATTAATTAATTCTGTATTTAGCAACCCATTTTTAAATAAATGTAAGGTACTGACTTAGTTTTGCACCCAACTGTATATTTTTATATAATTTCTATTTCATAAAATAGGTGAGTTGTTTAAGGGGAGGAGGGGGTCGAGTCAAATCTCGTCTAATCTTACGTTGGAGAGAGGGCAAATATCACGCAATTTTTTTTCTCATTGAAACAAAAAAATTATACTATTTTGGTCCATTTAATCCTGATTGTACATGCTAAGATTTATGTAATCTTGAGCGTAATCGTAATACGATTAAGATCATACACTAATTTGTTCGAAAGAAAATAATTTCATTCATACTTCGACGTTATATATCTACTGACTGTCTGATTTGTTGATTGTGTCTAATTACTAGTCTTAACTAGTCATAAATAAGAGCACTGCAATAACAATCCAACACGTTTACGTAAGAAACCTATATTCTGAAAAATCTCACGTGAGATTGGGGGTTGGGGGGAGGGATTGAATAAAATCTCACAACATCTCACCAGGGGGGGAGGGATGGACAGAAAATTTAAAAATACACCTCACATAATTTATGGAGGCTCCCTTACCTCATAATTATAGATGGTTTATAAAAAAAGACAATATAGTTTTCACATGAATTTATTCACTTAACAGCTACAAGACAGTCAGCTTACAGCTTGAGCTTAGTTCTCCTCCAGTGACGCCTCTTAGCGTTGTAACTGTAACAAAAATATAAAATGTTAATATATCATTACATTTCGAAGAAAGTTGATGCAGTGGTCACCGTTTTTAACAGACTTCACAAAAGGCGGAGGTTCTCAATATGACTGTATTTTTCTTATGTGTGTTATCTCAACTTTTTACTCAACAGTTTATCATGTGGTCCCCTATAATTTGATCGAGATTGTCGATGTTATTGAAGTCAGATTTGTTTAGTTTGTAAGCAAATTAGTACTAGTTTATTTTCTGTGTACTGTGTGGCTACGGTACTAAAGAATATAGCCAACCCCTCTCTTCCCGTGGGTTTCGTAAGAGGCGACTAAGGGATAACACAGTTCCGCTACCACCTTGGAACTTAAAAAGCCGACCGATGGCGGGATAACCATCCAACTACTGGCTTTGAAATACACAGGCCGAAGACGGGCAGCAGCGACTTCAGTGCAACAAAGCCCGTACAAGTACTGCAGTCACCAACCCGCCTGCCCAGCGTGGTGACTATGGGCAAAACACGCCGCCAAAAATGGCGTGAACTTGTGGAGGCCTATGTCCAGCAGTGTACTGTGATAGGCTGTAATGATTATTTTCTGTGCAATTCATAAGAAATGGTTGTACGGAACATTTGTTGTAGTTTCAGCACTTGTATGTTTGTTGGATTATGACAAAGGATTAATGTACAACTGAGAGCTGTAGAGTGCGATAAGAAAAATAAATATATATACATAACAGTTTAAGAATTTATTTTTGACAAAAAAAAGGAGACAATTCTCTGTAAACATTTGAGAAACCAAGACTAACATACTTAAATATTTTACATTACGCTTCACGCTTCAGCCTGTAATATCACACTACTGGGCATAGGCCTCTTTCCCCATGTATGGCCAATACAAATGTTTGTCATGTGCGGGGATCGAACCCGTAACCGCCAGCGCAACAGGCACAATCCATAGCCGTCATCGTTACGCCAACGAAATTATTTGTTAAGACTGGTATAATCACAAGAAAAGACGTATTATTATTTAACGATAAAAATACCGACATATAGCAATTTATTCATCGAACTTAAAAACGTTAACACCTCAAGCATAAATCGTTTCAGTACCTTCCAACTGTAAGTTAAGAAATCTGATCTGGCATTGCATTTCAATAAAAACAACATTACAATCGTGTGGTAGCATTATTCGTAAATACCAGAATATTTAGCAAGCGATAGCTTGTAAAAATATCAATAACTTACCGAATAGTATTCCCAGTGCGCATTCTAACCCATTGAGGGATAGGTCTGTTTTGTTTCAACTTTTTCGCTAGCTTGCGCTTAATAATAAATGTCTTGTGGGCCGACTGAAAATAAAATAATAATAATGCATTATTAAAAATAGTTTACATAACAAAGATTATAAAAATAATTGCAGATTTTATGAAACTTTTTACACCCACCATGTTTGCCTATCCGCTGTCAAACTAGAAGAATAATCAAACTAAGATCGCACTTTGACAGTGACTTAAGTTTTTTTTAAATTATTTTATAGTATCGAAAGTTAGGTTTTTAAGACTAATTAAAGATGCAAACAAAAATTAGTAAAATAAATGAAGAATTTATTATAATTAAAAATTTAGCTTCAAGAATATTTATAACTTAAAAATCTAAATATATTAAACATTGAAATAATAAAATTCTTCATGTGCTTATCTTAGATTTTAACACTGATGCTAGGCTCGTCATAGTTTGATGAAATTCGAGCTATGGTAAAAATTAAATTTAATTAAATAAATTTCTGGTAAAATGATACTTATATTACTAAAATACACAATCTTCTGTATTTTAGGGGCACTACTTCTTTCGATTTTTAATTAAAATTTAAAAAGCTTTTTGCTTCTTGGTTGTCTTTATATTGATTATATAATTTTATATCTTCTATACCGTCCTCTTAGTGCTGTAAAAATTGTTCAAGCAAAACTTTTTTACGCACGCTTGACTTGGGGAGTAAGCTGGTGAACGAATAACGAGAGCGTTACGAAAAGTGTGATCGGGTGAGGTAAATGGAGCAAGAGAGAGGTGTGAGCATACATTTTCTTTCTCTGTTTCTCTCATAGCCAATTACGTTTCGTGTAGCTAAGACACAGTGCAAGCCTATATATTGTACAGGCATATTGCTAAAGAAGTTTTACTTCAATCGTGTGGTCTAAAGCACACTTGGTTTTTATATGATGACGCGTTAACGCAGTCTTCATTGCACTGGCTGCAGCGCTGGCGGTCGGGGGTTCTATCCCTGCTTACGACAGCCATTTGTATTTGCCATATAGATGTTTGTTTTGGTCTGGGCCGCCAGAGGCATGACGATCGCTTGGTGCGCTGCGCAACTAAGACAGAATAGCATTCTGTCTCTTTTTCTATCACACGTCACGCATTTATGTTTTAAAATATAACCAATTACAATGAAACGCCACTCAACCGGCATGCGCAAGACGCAATGCGCACTGCGCACCGTACGACGTGACCGCGCCCATCGATAGCAGTGATGTACAGCGGCGTTGATGCGAACGAAAAGTTATGACACTATTGTACTAATCTCTCAAGTCTTAACGGTCTCATCATTGAATTTTTGCACAGTTCAAAAGACTAACGTTGGCGATTATTTCCTAAAAAGATCCATTTTTAAATCGATCCGAATCGTAACCCGATAAATCAATTCATAAAAAAATCGGAGACTATAAGATCGATTTCTAAACAATCGATTTTTTTTTCTAGTTTATATTTACAATGTAGTGATCTGTGATCATGGCAACTCTATGTCACCTGTCAGTAATAACTATAATAATAACAGGCTGTATGGATTATAGTCCTTTGCCTTTTCCTATTGGGCATAAATTTTAAAACAACAACAATATAATATTAACATTTTGATTCCATCAAACCATACAATCAATTGAATCAATCAACATTTTGTAAGTGATTATCAAATAATTGCTTATTATTCCTAGAAAGGCATTGACTAACTCTAGGAGCTTATTAATTATTGTCTTTGTTGTTTATTTGACAAAAATGAATAAGTTGATTTCGTTGCTTCTAACGAAGAGATTATTCGACATTCGGTCGGTCACAACAAGAATAGCTATAGATGGTAAAGATGTTCCTAAAAAGAAACAATATGAAAATAGAATTACCTTGATCGGAGCTGATAATTCAGTTAGCATAACTGATCTTAAAAACGCTCAGAACTTATCAACTCGACGTGAATTAAAGTTGGTTAAGATCCAGGATGCTGATTCGAAAACGAGGCGACCGGTTTATAGGTTTGTATTTCTTTATTAAATATACCTTAAAATACTTATGTTATGCGTAAAAGTTACATTTAAATGGTATTAGTATATCTTTAAAAGTCATAGAATCCTGTTTACAATTTTGTTATGTAACCTTAAAAAAAATGTTAAAAAGTTATAAAAGATTGTTTCAAGTTAACAAATAATGTAAAATATAATATTTGTTATATAATGTCTATGTTTTATTCTCTTATTTAGAAAAAAAACAGTATTTTATTGTCTATAATATGATTTAAAAATTTGTTCAGATTATTGACTAATGCACAATATCATGAAGAAGAACTAGCCAGAAGGAAAGAGAAGCAGGCAGACGATAACAACACTATTAAAGGCCAGAAACTTATCACTTTGTCTTCAAGAATTGCAGATAACGATGTAATGATAGGTGTAAAAAAAATGGGTAAATTACTAGAAAAGCAATATCAAGTAAAAGTTGTCATATCAGGCGATGAAAGCGAGCAGTCTAAAATGGTATTTTATATTTAATGAATGCTGAGTATTAATTTTTTTAACTATGAATGTAAATGTTGCTTAAAATATTTTCTTACTTGTTCCAGGAAAGAATATACACAATAATAGAAAAAAATTTAGCATCATCAGGCAAAATAGTGCAAAAGCGGAATCAGGGAAATAATTTGAGATTTCAGCTTGTACCAATAAAAGATAACGATAAAACTAAAAATGATACTGATTCTGGATCAAATAATAATAATAATGACAACAAAGGGCCACTATGACTAGCTGTTTTTTTAATCAGTGTACTAATAACTAAGTACACAATTTTTAAAAAGTACTACTTTTTAAGGTCTAATGTAAATAGTGATTCCAAAGGAACAGAGTCATCAAATAAAACTAAAATATGTTAAGAAATTTTATTTTATATACCTATGTAAGCATTTATTTATATTGCTTTAATTGTTGTAAATTTTGTATAGTTACGCAAAAAATTAATTAAAGAACAAAAATGGTAGATACCATATAACTTCCGTTATTTATATATTTTTTGTAATGCAACAAGCTTCAAAAGCATTTGGAGTACTTACAAATAGTTATGATTTGTAATAAGTATTAAATTATGATTTGCAAAACAGAGTTTTTGATTCGACCATTGATGTTTACCATGGAATGTCCAGCGTAACAACCAACTATGACTGTAATAGGAAAGTGCAAAACAAAAGATTAATTTTAGACTAACAGTATCCATTTAATCAGTCACTTTTGTTCTACTTATCTTAAAATTTATAATACATCTAAATCCCAAAACACTCATACATTGCAAACACGGCAAGAAAATACAAAACTAAGTGCATAAATCTAGAGTTTATAAGTTAATGAATAATTTTTAATTGGAATTATCACAGATTCTTTAGAGATCTTTAAATCTTATGTGTTAGGTGATTAGTTATACAAAACTTAGAAAATAAAATATTCATAATTTTATAGTGTATCTACTATGGTGCTCTGTTCTTATTATGGACATTTGGATAATGTTACAATTTTGATTAAAGCTGTTTTTTTTATAAAATTAAATTATAAACAATCTGGAATACAATATGTATAATCTTAACAGTTTGAAATTAGAAGTGAAAATATTTTAGAATACGTAATATGAGGTACCAATTAAAGAATTTGTATGACATTATTAGGTGCTGGAGTTTTATATGAATATAAAGATAAAGAAAATTAAAAATCGTAAAATGAGAATAGAAGTCCGTAATGATGTAAGTTTCAAAAAATTCTCCATTATGTTTACCTATATTACATTAAAACTAGGTATTTTGAACACATTTCTAGGAAGGTACTTGTTACAAATAAACTACACTTACTAAATCTGGTAGGCAAACAATTTAAATTTTTTCTTTTAACCTAAAAAGTTATACGATAATATTTGAATAAATATTTGTTTGTTCAAAGTTTGAAACATTGACCCAGGGAACACTGGGTCGCTGCACCAAATGCAAAAGTTATTGGTTGCATGTTGTTTACTTCACTTGTTTTTATCTTCTGTCGATTAATTTATGTATAGACTGCAACGTATGCATATCGATCACGTTCAAGCGACGGCAAGTCAGTGTTGAGGGTTCTACCCCAAGTCAGCAGGGGCGACACTGTTCCCAGTATGGGCGCAGCGCGAGCGGCATTTTTTATGAGCTCCTAAAATCGAAAAAATACATAGTTTATTATTTTACAAATAAACTTGAAGCAATCATGTTTGAATACACAGAGTCAGACAGTGTAGAGGTCATGGTAGTTTAATTAATTGCTCGCAGATTTGATAGGAACCTGATAATAATTCATTAATTGCGTCTGCAATGTGACTGGTAGGTAACATTAAAATTAATTAGTACCTATTAAACAAATATATAAATACTAATGTTTTAGTTTTACTTACTTTGTTACGACTTTAGTAACAAGCTATGATAAGTATCGACTTGTATTTGTAAATATTGTTATAAAGTCATGCTTTTATGATTATTGAATAATGAAAACGGCAAGCTTCACCAATGATGCATGCATATTATGATTAAAAGCAAACAATTATAACCCGGTTTTCTCAGTGCCATAAACCTGTTATTAAGGTTAATTATAAAAAGGTTTAATATACCTACCTATGGTATTTCAAAAGAACCATCTATTTGTTTATACTTGGCTTTTGTAAGGCCAAACACTAGTATTTTTTTTACTTGAAATATTAGAGTAGGTATTGGTTGTAGCATATATTTTTAATAGCGCCTGGTTTCGTTCCTGCTGATGTATAGTGGCACAGTTATGCATTAGCGTTGCTATTTACTTTTTCTAGGCGACTGATTTAATTTTTTGGAATACCCTCGTATCGTATTACGTTGCGGTGCACCTTAGGGGGTAGTTGTGTCGCGACACACTGGGTTTGCTGTATATAAGGCTCAGGACGTGTGTTGCGGGCCCTTTTTTGCTCTTTTCTTTTTTTGGGTTAGATTCTCTCGCCGTCTTAAGAGCTGAGTGCAATTTATTGTGGGTGAGTCATTGTAGTTCTTATAGGTTTAAGCTTTGCTTTAGTGTAAGGTGATTTTGTGTGTTTTGAAAAAAAAAAATTAAGATTCTGTAGGATTTTTTTTTACTCTCTCTTTTGTGTCTCGTGTTAGGAGTTGTGGGTGACTCTCTAACCCAGCAGCAATTTTTTTAACACGTAGCATGGTAAGTGTCTAGTTGGGTTCTTTATTTTATTTTTTATTTTTAACAGATTTTACTCGCGACACTGTACGCTTGAATTTAATTACTTTAGTCTTTATTACAATTTTACTTCAAAATATGATTCTTAAGTAATAAAGCTATTTTTGATCTGCGTATAGAGACTACACCATTTTAAGTTAGAACTCTATGATCATAATATGTGTAGTTATCTTCATGCATTTTATTAGTAGCGAAACAGACATGTAGACGGAGAAAAAGTGTAAAATTTGTTGTTTTGGCTTCTATTGATATCTTAAATATCCATAAGTACATGAATATACACTAAGCTACTCTTATAAAAATACAACCGTGTGGGTATAAGTGATGTTCCCTGCTGAAAGTTCCAGATAGATCCCAATAAAAAACGATGATTGATGGGATTTATGATGGGGATATTGTAAACTATTGTGTGTTTGAAACAGGAATTCCAAATACTTTATTCAAATTTGATACGTTAAAATACTATTTTTATCTGGGCATTTTTCGATCCAGATAGATCTATCAGGATCCCTAATGGAACTTAAAATTTTATATCGGAGCTTTGCCACAGGGTTATTCTCTTTAGTATTTTAATGTAATATAAATTGAAAATTTAGCCCCACATATAAAACCTTACCTTAATAGTTCAAAATTGCAGTGGTGGCAAAACAGAAATCCGATTAGTCATTTAATTGTTAATCATTATGACAAATCAATAATGTATAATTAATTATTTATGATGAATTAGGTTTTTTAACTAAAGTATGATACAGCAGGAAATATCCTACTCAATATCTTGAACAGCCCGACTGGGGATGTACCTTACTGAAGATCGCAGCTATTATCCACTGCTGTCAAGCAGTGTTGTGATTAGTAAGATGATCACAAATCCTTGGGGGTAGAGTTACATGCTTGCGATGCTTCTGGTGTTGCAGGCGTCTATAAGCTACGGTAATCGCTTACCAGCAGGTGAACCGTACGCTTGTTTGACGACTTATTTTGTATAAGAAATGGATATCTCTCTTAAAGACCTAAAGTGCTGTAACTCAATTTGAACATAAAAAGTACTTGCATGTTCATTATACCTAATACATAAAATATATGGTGTTCGACTCCTAACTGCGTTCCTCCATATGGGGAGTTATGTAGATGTAATAGATCACGTGCTATGTGAAAAAATCCTAACCTCTTTAAAATTCAGTGGCGTAGCGTTGTGGGGGCAGGGGCGGCCCTCCCCGGGTAGCAATTTTTAGGGGGCAGCAAAGTTTAAAAATACTTAAATAATAAAGATATTTTGTAAATATTGGAACAATGTTATATTATTTTTATCGCAACTACAAACTCGGACCAATCGGTCCAGGTGCACGGAATTATAATTTAGTTATTTTGTGGCGCAGTCGGAGAATCCCTTTTCTTTGAATGATATTTTGTAGCGACTGGTAACGTCTTTACTTCTGTACATTCACTGTTTATAACTAATAATCAGGATGGCTTCTATTACATACAGGATGTAAGGGATAGTTATCCTTTAATTGAAACCATTTATTCGGGGCATTATTCTGAGTATCAGACGACAAGATTTTTTTATCGCAAAACCATAGAGACAAAGATCTGGGGGTTTTTTATACCTTTCCCGTGAGTGAAAAATCGCTCTTATTCATCCAGAATCGTATTCTGTGGTTGATAACTAGCCCCGCAAATATCGTTGTTGACTTTGGAACCACGTAAAAAAGCGACTAGACAATTTTTTACAATAAACCTACCCAAAAGATTGAAAAATTTCGAAATTTTCTGACAAGAAATTCCATTATTTCTAAACTCAGTGACGACCACGACCATCGGTCCTGCGACACAGATGGCCAGCCCACTGCCACTTCAACTTGCTAATTCTGTGGGCTATGTCGGTTACTTTCGTTCTATCGCGGATAGTCTCATTTTTAATCCTATATTTGAGAGAGACCCCAAACATAGCCCGTTCCATTGCACGTTGAGCGACTTTAAACTTGTGGACCAGTCCCTTCGTCAGTGTACACGTCTCGGCTCCGTATGTTAACACAGGCAGGACGCATTGCTCGAAGACTTTTGTCTTCAAGCATTCATATATTAAGTTGAATATAGTCTATTTCACGTACGGGGAAGTTTCTTTGAGGTATAGGGAAGTACGCGATTCTTTGAAAAAGTTCGACAATTTACAGAAAATTTTATTGATGGATCGTCAGTGGTCCATTTTACATCGTCTCGTATCTTAATTATGTTACGCTTTCTAAATTGTGATTTATGTGCAAATAAGTACGGGTAAGTTAAGATCAAGGGCCGTCGAATGATCTAAGCTCAAAAGTTGACCGCTTTTCGGCATAATTTCGTTACAAAAAAAAAACTTACTTAACTAACTCCTGTTGCTTAAACTTTAATTTATTAAAATAAAATAAAAAACCGCCGATGTGCGAGTTTTATACTCGCGTACCTGGGGTTTCGTCTATCTAGTCAACAAGTTCAAAAGCGTGTTAAATATAAATAAAGCTCCTAAAAATATGTGTGATAGATCATTCGATTCGGAATGACGTCTAGAAAAATGTTTTTTAAGGGTTTATTAGCACAGAAAAAATTGCGATTGTGATTAACAAAATAAGATAAAAAAGGTATTTAGTTTTTCATTAATATTTTCGAAATTATAATATTTAAGGAATTTTGAAAAAAGATCCTGAAAGAGGAGGAAATTTCCAATAAAAAATTTCGCCTCCCGGTACTCTACCTCTGTTATGATTTTTTATAACGCTGAAAATAGTGCTCCGCGAGATCGTTAAAGCATAGGCGCGACGTCTAAAAAGACGGTATATCAGCACAAATATTTTTTGACGTAACAAAGTCTAATAAACCAATGAAAGCCGGCGGCATGTACTAAAAGGGTGACTCATTTTAGCGTTACGCTCATTGTAGCGTTACGCTCATTGTACGCCTGCGCCCCATCTCTGTTCCACTCGATTGGCCTATGTGTCCGAGGAGATGTTTTGCTATGACGTTGACACGTCAAACTATCGTCCGTATAACAACTTTGCAGACAAGCAATTTTTTTATAAAATTTTTCATAAATTATGGTGTAATCTAGACACAATTGAAAAAACCTCGGTGAAAAAAAAAATTGTCGATTTTTCAAAAAGTTGACCCATCACTAAGTATATATTATAAAACAAAGTCGCTTCGGGCTGTCTGTATGCTTAGGTCTTTAAAACTACGCAACGGATTTTGACGCGGTTTTTTTTTTAGTAAATAAAGTGATTTTAAAGGAAGGTTTATACATATGTATAATACATGCATAATATGGTAGAGGAACACTGATAGTTTTAGAGGTTTCTAATGTGATGTCGTAAATAAACACATTTTTTTGCGCATACATTGCAAATATTTATTGGAACGAAATTCCTTACGGCAGGCTTGACATTTGGCTGGGCGACCGAACTGAAAAATAAATAAATGTGATACTAAAACCGTAAGAAAAATATATAACGGAAGTGACGTAATGTCAGTCACACGACTGTATAATATGACATTTGTAAAACTAAAATATTACTAGTAAACTTTTTTAAAATTATTTATGTAATTTTATACTGTCTACAAAAATAAAGACATGTTTTTTTATTTAACTTAATAGTTTGAATTATTATTATTTTCTTTGATTTATTTTATTTTACGGTATTTGTTATTTTCTAAAATACTGAATTTCCTGAATACTTTTATGTACTTAATTAAAAACCAATCACAAAATTAAAAAAAAAATCAAGAACTAGGATATATAATTATATATAAAATTCAACATTCTTTTTTCAAATTGTATTGCTTCTATACTATCCGAAGGAACTTTGTTCCTACCTGGTGTCCCATGACACCACATAATTTTTTATTTATTTAGTATTAGCATTGCACCCGTGCAAAGCAAAATAATGATGACTGTTTTTGTCGAAAATTTCTCTATAATAATGTATGTAATGTATAGTATACATTAAATTGAAATACCTAAATAAGAGGGCGGCAAAATTTTGCTTCCGCCCCGGGCGGCTGACAACCACGCTACGCCACTGTTAATATACGACCTACTCTGGCAACGAGACCTAAAAAACTTCGATAAAGTGAAATATTAATACTAATTGCCGCCTACAACTAAAGAACCGCATACTAAAACGAATTCTTTTTTTATAGGATGTTTTTGACGTGACAACGTCTAATGAATCGATGAACGCCGGCTGCATGCACGAAAAAGATTGAACCATAGTCCCACTACGCTCATTGTCCCGTTACGCTCAACGCTCCCGCTACGTGAATACTTGAGAGGGAGGGAGAGGAAGGTCTTAGAAAATAATATGGGTGGTCACCAAGGAGGTTGGAGGGGGGTTAAAAATTGTAAAACGGGTCACGTAATATGGGTACATTTATAGTGCTTACGCGCTCATGGAAGGAATCATGCGGAACTAGTGTTATTAAAGTAGTTCGTCTTTTTAAACAAAGTCAAATTTAAACTTTGAACGTGATCTATTGCACTAACTACCTATGTAAAGTAACGCAATTAGGATTCGAACACCTTAGGGATGTTATGGATATGAACTTTCGGAAAAGGATAATGGTATTTGAATAATATTATCACATTGGTACCGGTAACAGTTACGGATATTAAATTATTTCGGTTTATCCGTTATTTTCGGTTACGGATATTAAACTTTAAAGGTATTTACTTTTACTACATTTACTTTTATACAATACTTACGTATTTACACTTTACCTTTACTACAAAGGTAAAGTGTAAATACGTAAGGATTTAAATTTGTTTTTTTCATTTGGTACTATATGTAAATTCATCGGACCCGGCAAACGTTGTGCAAGGAAAACAGCTACTAAATTTGATAGCTTACATACCGATAGTAGCGCCACCTGCCGAGTCCAATTGAGTTAAAAACTACCCTATTTCCCAAGTTGGACCAAATTACAGATGCTTACAAACTTTGATATAAATTGGTTCATCAATTTCGGAGTTTATCGCCCACATACATCGTGACACGAACTTTATATATATACATAATAGTTAGTTTTAATATGAGTATTTTAATTAAGACTGTGATGACAATTTGGCCGACGAGTTATGATTCAGAAATAGAACAAGTGACGCGCACTTGTTTGTTGGTTTGACCTGATAAAGACACAAACATTATTTAGAATCTTCCCCTATTTGAAAATATCCGACCTTTATTTGGATTCAGTTATACTTACGGCTAGTGTTTCTTTTTTTTTTAATTTGGACAACTGATAGTTTCGGTTACGGTTACCAAATTCCGTAATATCCTTAACATATAGGAACTGCCAAGTAGGTATGCTTGACTGAAATCTTTAAATTCTGTTAATACCAGTTCTCGCGTTATAAAAAAGCGACACTAATTCCCACGCGATAGTTTTCACATCAAATTATAAGAGATTTATGTTTTGTTTTATGTATGCCTATTACACAACTGCAAAGATTACAGCCCTGTGACACATGGATAGATGTGTTTCATAGATAACTTCTATGCAAGAAAGTCTATAAGGTCCTTATTGTTTAATTAATTAAAATGAAAAATACATTGTGATATATAAATGCTAAATATGTAAATTGTATGCCAAGAAAGTGGCAAACAAGCGTACGGTTCACCTGATGGTACGAGTAAGTGTTAGCCTATGGATATCTGCAACATCAGCAGCATCAAAAGTGCGTTGTCAACCCTATCCCGCTGTCACATAGAAAATCCCCTGGAGTTTTGGCTATTTTACTACAGGAACGCAACACTTCTTGAGAGCAGTAACCATTTTACTGAGACCACCACACTTGGTGCACCTGGTATTTGAGCAAGATATTTTCTGCTGTGCTCTACCTCAGTAACACTTAACATTGTCTTACGCATTCATTTTAAAAAGATTTCTTCTTAGAGAATCATTTTTATCTTTTATATAGGAGAATCTTAGAGAATTATTTTTATCTTTTGTATAGGAGAAGGATCAGTGCTTAATCTACCACGCTCAATGCCGGTTGGCGGATATTTTTTTTTTTTTAGTTGTGTAATCGACTATTGCCAACACTGTCAAAGGCCCTGCAGGCCTAGCATGCACGCCACGACAAAATTTTGTCGACCCCTTTTCTCGTATTATCTCTCTATGTCTACAGTAGCTAACATGCGTGCACGCGATACTCTTCTCGTTACGTCAAGAAGAGATAATCATTAAATTTTAGTGATCTGTGATATTTATCTCTACGGAAGCTAACATGACATCGTAATTTTGTCGAATTTTGTCGTTTTAGGAAGAGAAACTTCTCGTCTTCAATATTATCGACGAGAAAGACGATAAATAAAAAATAAATAAAACCGGGTGCCTATTTTTTGTATACCATGGCGTTTCCCTATTATAATTATATAATTTCGGTATACGAAGAGCGGGAAATGCGAAAAGTCGAGTGAAGTGTGCCATATAATGACACAAAAAACGTATTTGAGCCCTGTTGCTTCTTATTCTAAATAATAATAATAATAATAATACTTTATTTTAGACCAAAGTATAAGTCCATATTGGGTTAGTACAACAAGACAAGACAACATTCAGAATAAAAAACAAAACAAAATTATATTAAAAAAATCAATAACTAAAAATAAAATTAAATAGAATAAAAGTAAAATCAATAATCAAAAAAAAAAAATTCAAAATTCAAAAAATTTTAAAAATTAAAAAAAAAAAAAACAAACAAACAATGCGTGATAGAATTACAATTATCTAATGTGCGACAAGATATAAAGCACAACACGAGCATATTGTTTTACATATATAATTAAATTCATTTACTTACGCCGTTTTATTTTCCATATTAGAGTTTTTTAAATTAGATATACACTTTTTATCTTAGCCAAAAGGCCGAGAACATTTTTAAATAAAACATGTGTCACTCGTTTGAAATTGGTCAATAACCTTGTAAATTCAACTTTACGACATAAGAAATAAGAATGATATTCAGTTGTGATTATGGTTGATAATGTTTCTCTACTCGACAAGGCGAAGTCTTCGGAAGAGAATTTTGTCTCTCGTAGTGCGCATGTTAGGGTAATCGAGAAAATACTCGATGTAGACATTATCTTTCTCTCTCGTCAAGAGATATCTCGTTGTATGCATGCTAGGCCGGCTGAATGTGGTCAGTTAATCGTTTGATAATTTGTTAGGCGAAACAATTAGTAATCATGCATAAAGCGTTAATATGAGTGTTAGTAGCCACTTTCATGTTCTCTTTTGTTTCTGATTTTTTAAACATTTTTATTATATCTACTAATATCTTAGATAGCATAAATACCATTTTGATTTATAGTTTACATCTATCTTGTAAAATCGTCTATCTTGTAAAATTTAACCAGGATTATCGAAAAGTATTATTACCAATATATATTTTTGTAAAATCGAATTTATGTATTAATTTTTAAAAGATAAATAATTAGTAATTTACATGATTCGCTTATTATTAAAATTTTTATATTTATTGGTTTCATATTGATTTTCCTCCTCTTGGGGAAAGAGGATTATTTCCAGCAGTGGGATATTACAGGCTGAAGCGTATCCTCCTCTTCGTCATATATTTATTGGATTAAAAAAATAAAACATTTCAACACAAACATAAAATAACTTCCTACACGGGATAAAGAGAACAAGAAAACGGCGAAGGTGAGACACACCAGGTTACCCATGAGTGAGGATCGTCGTCGGCCCGAGCGCCTCTTGCGCCGGCACCAACAACGGCGTCCCCGCACCCTCGCGCGCCCGTACCCGCCACTGCGGCCGCGGCCCACCTCGCGTCGAGAGCTCCCCGTCTCCCCGCTGGCCCACTCCTTGCCTACCAAGGCTGGTGAAGCGCCCGCTCCCGTCTCCGTCTCCGCCGATCGGTCCGCGATCATGTGCGCCTCCATTGAGTCCAGCGACGAGTCAGATCTGTCGAAAGTGTATAAAATTACAACCTTGACTAGGCGCCTCGCACGGTTTTAACTCTGTTTATAAAGGATTTGTCAAGGTAAAAAAATATAAGTTTTTGTAGCCCTATCTTGATAGACCCTGTTAGGCTACTTGAAGATCTAAAGACTTTAACAGCATAGTATTTTTATAATATTGATAGATCCTGTGATTAGTACGTAAAAAATAAATGATCAAAATCTTATGCTCCTTAATTTTAGGGTACCTAAAGATAATACGTTGTGCACGCGGCGTTTCTAGTGTGAGTAAATTTTGCACACTTGTTTTTGATGTTTCGCAAACAGATTTTGATAAAAGAAATGATATTACTTTGATATGCTTTATAATTTTCTTGTTGTATTTTTTAGGGTTCCGTACCTCAAAAGAAGAAAACGGAACCCTTATAGGATCACTTTGCTGTCCGTCTGTCTGTCAAGACCCCTTTTTCTCAGAAACGCGTGGAGGTATGAAGCTGAAATTCATATCAAATACTCAAGTCCCTTGTACTTGTAACTGTGAAAAAATCAAACTTCTAAGCCAGCGCAATCAAAATATACAGCCGTTTATGTTGCAAAATTTCAACACTCGCAAGGGAATCAAAAACCTATAGTGTACTTTCCCATGAACTCAGAATCTTGAAATTTGGTACATAGTAACATATATTGCCATAAGATAGCACAGATAAAGGAAAAATTGTGAAAAGCATAAATTTTTAGTTATATCATATAATAAAAGTATTTTTAATAATTTTGTTTGTGCGGAACCCTCGGTGTGCGAGTCACACTCGCACTTAGGCGGTTTTTTTTTTGTAGATCTTAATACTTTAAAAGGGCACATCCCTTTTTATATTTTATATTTTAAATTCATTGTCAGTTAAGTTTATCATTTTCTATTTCTCTTGTAAAGAAACTACTTGTCTTCATCATAGACAATAAGGCGTTATGTCGCCTCAAATTAATATTATAAGTATACCTTTATATACAAGATAATTTAAATAACAAATAAAGTAATATTTTATTGTGACTTACTTAACACTAATAGCACAATAAGAAGTTAGCTGTTCAAATGTGCAGCCGAAAACACAACACTCATCTGCGATTCCGGTGCGTCTTCTCCGCCGCACTACCGCAGCCGGTTGCTCTACAACTGCAAAAATAGTTTGCGGTTAACCGATTGACCATTTTTTAAATCTATTTATTTTTAATAAAATGACGTAGACGTTTCAGGGGCAAGGAACATGATTAGCTAATAGGTTGTTGAGGATTCAGGATAGCGTGCCGATTATTTATTAGTACAAAATTTTATCTTCAAAATTCATCTTGTGATCGGTCACTTTCAACATTGTAAGTAATCTTCAAGTTTCGAAAGAAATTAATTAAAAAAAAAAAACGGATATTCGCGAATCGGCAATGATCAACGTTACAATTTGAGATTTTACCATTTTGTTTAATTGGAGGAGAGGCACTTGCAAAGCGGCGTAGCTTTGACTGATTGTTTCATTCAATTTAATTTTTATTTATTTACTAGCTGTTCCCACAACTTCGTCCGCGCGGAATTTAACAAAAAAGTTATTGGGCAGTTCGCAGAGTTATAAAATGTATAAATTTCTAAGATAAAGGCTAAAGTTAAGCAGCCTAAGTTACTCCTTATTAAATCAGCTATCTGTCAATAAAAGTCCCGTCAAAATAAGTCCAGTCGTTTCAGGGTTTAGCCGGAACAAACAGACAGACGGACAAAAATTGTAAACAATGTTATTTTGGTATATGTACCGTGTATACACCCATATGCATTTAGTAAAAAGCGGTTGTTATAATGTTACAAACTGACAATCCAATTTTATTTATTTGTATAAATAAGACCGTAAACGTACTACAGTTCAGTTAAAGATACAGTTGTGTAACAATCACGGAATATTACTTAAAAAATCTATTTATTGATTATACGTACCGATAATTATACATTAGCCTATTTTTTATTAGGAAAATTCCGCTCTAGTGCCGTCTATCGCCGTCCTTGGCTCATATGAGAATGTTACTTATCACGAAACCGTTCCGTGGCGGTCTGAGCTGACGTTATGTATATGAATGTGGGGTCATTATTAAATAATAGGGTATGTTGGCAGTTGTTTTTCCTAGGTTTGAAGATAAAAGTATGCATTTATACATTTGTAAAATTAAATTATTAAAATTATAATTGTGTTTGCTCCCAAACAAAAAACCGACTTCAATTACATCGACAAGTAACACAACATAAGTAGACAAAAAATATTATAGATTACTCAAAAACTAGTCATCAGATCTCGCTCAAATTTAAATGGAACCACAAGACAAGCAACCGCTTTCGATTAAAACAAGAATTATCAAAATTATTTATAAAGAATAAACTGCTTTCCTAGTTCATATAGCTCACTACGTTATAGTAGATGTGGCCAAGTAACATCGTTTGATCGATATGCACTGAAGTAGTTCTTCCTAATTCAGATTGATGGCGTTGGACATCTGACATTGCGACAAAGTAGTCACCGTACACGTCATCAAAGATTACTTAAAAAGCACTCATTATATCTTCATTATATCTCAATGAGACCACATGACAAGTAGTATCTTTTGATTTATAAAGGAAACATTAGTCGGTGCACTTAGTAAAAGTTATGACGTATAATAAAAAAAAAACAGTCAAGTAAATACACGTTATCAAAGATGGCTGAAAAAATATTAATCAGATCTCGATCAAATTTAAATGAGACTACATGACAAGCATTAGCTTTCGATTAAAGTAAGAATCATCAAAATCGATAAACCCAATAAAAATATATACATTATATTTTGTTGTGTAAAGTATATTGAAATTTTCAGAATATTATCTATACATGCAGGGATAATCTCATTAAATTTTGGAAATTAAGCTTTGTTATATAAACTCCCAGGTAGACATCAAAGTTGCATGGTGTCTGTTGCTTATTTTGTATTACTTGAATAAATGAAATTTGTTTTTACCATATTACAAGTACCAAAAGAAATAATAAAAGAAATTGAAATAATAAATGTGATATTTGTGTTTTGATAAATACATTACATACCGTGCAGTTAAAATCGTTATGTTTGCGATAATATTGTACAATCAAGCGATGTGACTATTTTTATAGCGGTAAAATGTTATTACTGTTGTTAGGCGGATATTATTGATATGGTTCAACTAGTTTGTTTTCTTAGAACTTCATAAACCATTTATTTTTGTTAAAAACAATACGATAATGTTTTAGATAGATATGATAGCCTGAACAAAAGCTATCTCTATAAAGTCAACTTTAAATGTTTTCTATTTTAATTTCATATATTTAATTTCAGCAAAATATGATATAAAATATCAGAATCGGCATAGATGCATCGGGACCATTCCACGCGAATAATTATGATTTGTACCAAAACTATCGTAAATATTTAGTTCTTAAAGTTGTGAATTGTACAAATATGTAATGCTTAATAAAAGAAGTACGATTAAAAAAAATCAGCATGTATTTATTTTTGAAATGTAATATTATTCTAATTTTATAAAATTAAATGTTTGGTATGAAACAAACTAAATATAACAAAATGCATATTACCGAGCTCAAAGGAAAAAATATATTTTTCTTTATTTCAGTCATTTTAAAAAGGTTCAATAAATTATGACAGTATCAAAGAGTTAAAAAACGCCACTGTTTACCTGTAGGTACATCCCATGGAGGACTATTGTACTCGTGGCAGACCCTACTCATGATGTCTCCCAGCGCACGGCCACACAGTTTCACGGAGGTCGAAGCAGCTTCGCATTTCGAATCCCATAGCACTGCTAGTCCGAAAACTGATATTTGCACCAACTTTACCACCAACATATTTGTATCTGTAAACATGTTGGAAAATAGACTTTTGTTGTCTTGTATATATTATATAAACTTGCTATTCACAAAAATAAAATAAATACAATTAACACAAGTCTTATTATCCTGCTCAAAACAAGGAGTAGTCCGACTGGGGACTTTGGAGCACCTCGAACTTACACAAGATCACAACTAAATAATACTGCTTTCAAACAGCGTCGAGTCGGCCTGTGGTAAGCAAGATGACTAGGGGTCCTGGAGGAGGGGGATTAAGGGTAAGGTCAGCAACGCGCTGGCTATGCTTTCGGTGTTGCAGGCGTGTATAAACTACGGTAATCGCTCACCATCAGTTGAGCCATACCCTTGTTTGGCTACCTAGTTATATAAAAAACTAGCTCGAAATGTAATGGTGCCTAAAAAATTATATTAATCGTATATTCAAAATACATTCAATACCAATTGTTATCGTTGTTAAATAGATGTAAACATGAGAATTAGCGTTCTCAAAAATTCGTTCATATTAAAATGACCTGATAAAATATTCGAGCAGCTTAGATTACCGTCAAGAGTCTTTTAAAAAACATAATAATGTTTGTTTTAACTGTAACCCGAGCTACGAATGTGCGTACCTCGAGCAGTTTTAACGCTTTTATACCGAAGGGTAAGTGTAATATGATATGGGTTACGCCCAGATACTTTACTTAGGATAACGGATGTAAAGCGTACATTATACAATTTTCATTTCCTAAGTGAATCTATCATTTTGCTAATACTAGTATAATGCACTTTTCTTACAGTAAAATTAATGACTTCAGAATTCTTTTTGTTTATTATATGAATTGCATAAAAGTACAATCTATTCTATTATAATAATAGCAGTAATTCGTAAAGAGCATAATACACATGAAAGTTAAGATATATTTTTTTATTTAATACTTTGTAGCATAATTTTAAAATTAAATATAAGAATTATCTTTTATTTATTGTATTTATACAATTTATAAAGTTAACAAAGTGCAGAGGCCTTATATTATAATATCAAATTGATACGTTAAAGTTATTGAATTAAAAATAATAGATCATCATCATCATCATCATCATCATCATCATCTTCATTTCAGCCTATCGAAATTCACTGCTGGACATAGGCCTCCACAAGTTTGCTTCAAAGATGGCTTGAACTCATATGTGTTGCCCATAGTCAACACGCTGGACAGGCGGGTTGGTGACCGCAGAGCTGGCTTTTTCGCATCGAAGGCCATGCTGCCCATCTTCGGCCTGTATATTTCAAAGCCAGCAGTTGGATGGTTATCCCGCCATCAGTCGGCTTTTTAAGTTCCAAGGTAGTAGTGTAACTGTGTTATACCTTAGTCGCCTCGTAAGGGATAACACAGTTAACCACACAGCATAAAAAAAATAGATACATAATACTAAACATATATTTATATATATATTTGTTTAGATAATATATTTCTATTCATTTATATCTATATTGAACTGTATGTTCGCCATAATAACTTAATGTGTCATTTCAATTCACATGACCAAGTTTCTACTTGTCAGTACTCAGAAACTATTATTTTTATATACTACTCGTACTTAGCTGACCTAGCGAACTTATCGCCTTATTTTTTTTTCTTAAATATAATAATTACATATATCAAAATAAAATATAGTCCATCTTACAAGTTGGGTCAAACGGCACACGGTGTGCAAATGTGATTAAAATCAGTTAAGTACTTTAGGAGTCCATCGCGGACAAACAACGTGACAATAATTTATATATGTATAAGATGCAAGAAGCTGTAGGTATGTTAGGTACATATATTGTAAAGAATATTATGAAAACGCCCTGAAAATTAAAATTGAAGAAAGTTATATAATCATTTTTATTATATTTACAGTAATCATTACTAAATCCATCACATCACTACACAATAAATAATGTCAAATGCCACAGTATGTAAGTTTATGTATGTAAACATATGATCACGAAGTATTTTTTTTTGTTATCGTAGAAGAATACATAATTATGAAGTCAAAAAAATTTACAGGAATTTTTTTTTTGCAATTTTGTCTAAAATAGTAATAAATAATTGTATTTACTCGCTTCATCCTGTAATAAAATAAAATAAATAAATAAGATCATCAGATCTCGATCAAATTTAAATGGGAGTTAAACATCAACTTTCGATTATAATTGTGTTTGCTAGCAAACGAACAAAACCGACTTCAATTACATCGACAAGTAATCCAACGTAAGTAGACGAAAAAAAAAATAACAAACGCACTACAACAAAAAATACAACAACACACACAATAAATCAAAATCAAAAAATCTGACACCAAAAAAATATCGATTATGTATGTAATCAATTAGCAGACAAAACTTTAGCGAGTCATGTAAAAAGACAAATAAATGTGTTAACCTTCATCATTCATAAAAATGCAAATCAGCTTCTTCCTTTCTTTAAGTGCCATTCTAAAAATAGTGTGGGGTGGGTGCAGTATCGAATCGTAACGTCATCATCGTTTTTTACACATTTTTTTTACTTTATACTTTCTTCAAATTAATATATTATGGGTAATAAAAAACAAATTGTGTTTCAAAAGACAAGAGAAAGGGGTATATTTGTAATCTTTTTGTTTTAAACATTGTACAAGTATATGATTTCTAGAACCCATCACTAAGTAGGTATGAGGAAGGTAAATTTCATTGTTCAAGTACTTAGTTATTATTAGTTCTGATCAATTTATCTCCCCCAAGAATACTCGATGCATTAAGGCAATCATTGAGAACATAGTTTAAAAATAGCTTCAATGACACAATTTTACAGTAGGTCAGTATTATTAAAACATTTATATAATCGCATTATAAAAAACTATGTGATATGTACGAATGTAGATAGATTTAACACTGAGTGTTTTACAATCAATTAATTCATTATGTAACTAAAGATAAGCATGAATTGACATAAATATTATTATATAAATTGAGTTGGGTTAGTTGTAAATATACTTGCGGATATGTATTTCAAAGTCATTTAAAACAAATTATTAAAATACATGTGCTTATTTTGATAGAATGTAGAAGTCGTTCCTATTAACACTCCTCACGGTGTGTTGCGATTGTGCTGTGAAAAGTTGTTAGCAACCAGCGACGAGCGTGCATACTGAGTACGTGTCGGATGCAGTCAATCGGTCACACGTAAGATGCGTGTCTGCGTGCATTGGGTGTCTCTATTTCGCCGCACCGCGCCTTGCGTTGACCTCTTTCACAGGGCTTAACAAACTACTATCTTTTAATTATATTATAGCTTTCAAATTGTATACACAATATATTGTAGTTAGCAAATAAGTGTAAATATTATAAAAATAATTACTATATAAAAATATAAAAAAGCAATATGTAGAAGTCTTGATCAGTGGACTCGCGTCGACTTTTAGAAATTTTAAGACTAGTTATTAAGGCTTCTAGATTCTAAAGTTGCGGTGAAGTACCGATGCATGTTAAAAAAATAGAAATAATAATATATGGAATAACAAAAGCACGGGCATAATAAGCCTGTGGATATATCACATAATTATAAAAAAAAAAAATGTATACACAAATGTATTAAAGAAAAGAGAATGTGGTGAATGAACAGATGTAAGTTAAGAAAAAAAAATGTAGTGTTATATATGATATTTCAATGATTTTTTAATGTACAGAGATTATTTGATGAGGATAAAGTAGTTAATTGGTAACCCTGGAGTCCAACATAGACTGACCAATGCTCGCTCCGGTGCTCGTGCACTCCATTGAATAATCTTGATCTGCAGCTTTACCATCGCTTTGGTCAATAAAACTCGACACGATACGTATGTAATAAACACATGGGAAGACTGTCTATTTCATCAATGTGTTACTTACTTAAGATTTGTTTAATATTATAGCTATATATGAGTGTGATGCGGTAAGTGATAGGAAAACTTTCTTAGAATGATTCAATTCAACAAAGAATAAAAAATGTAAGGTTTCGTTTTGCCGATACTCATATTTTTATCTGCTGTATATAAATGCTTAGCAACAAGACGCGGTAGTGCGAATTACCAGACGATAGGTAATTCAAGAGTTGCGGGGTCAAGTGTATCGTCGGCTCTCCCAATTGACGTTTCGCGCCGTCGGCGTCGTCGGTCAGTGCCTTCGGTACACACGCCGATACTCTAGCACCGAATACGTAGACTTATTTTTATACTATTACGAGACCATAGTTTCTTTTTTTTTTTCTCCTTTTTTTAAGGAGTTTTAGCCCAAAAAATTAATGAGGTCGTCGTCGCATACCAATGTTTACAATATTGTACAATAAATAGTTTAGCCAGTTCTGAGAGAGGACACGCCAAAATTGAATTACAACCTCCAAGTTCTGATACGAGACGATATATAATACTACTCGATATGATGTTTTTATTTTGTCTTTCATCGATATGTCTAGAAATAATGTTAAGGTTAGACCACAGGGTTAATCAGTAGATAATAACTAGAACGATATCAAAATCTGTATTCGGATATTATATTTAAATGTCTAACGGTTAGACGATTAATCTAACCATATTCGGGAGAAGGATTAGAGCATAGTCCATTATACTTAATATAAGATATTCAAAGCTTCGCCTCGATGTTTTCTCGCCCACCGAGAACAAGCTGAATCTAAAAAAACGAATACCTACTCGAAATTTAGCACGTTAAGGAGATTTTAATAATAATGATTATCGGTAGTTACGTTTTTTTTTTAACTTTTCTATTTTCATACAATATAATTTATTGCACACCACTTAGAAACGATTTACATTAAACAGTCGTTTACATACAGTTTGGAATATACAAAAGTGGTCTTATCCCTAAGTAGTAATCTCTTCCAGACAACTTTTAGATAGAGAAAAACATGCATAGAGAATATATACATGCATAGTACACATGCTAACTAGCTGCGCCCGCGACGAATTAAAAAAAATATTGTTCGGTTCGCGGAGTTAGAAAATATTTAGGTAAATTTCTAAAATAAAAGTAGCCTAAATTACTCCTTATTACATCAGATACCTGCCAGTGAAAAAGGAATTGTGCTTTTTTTGTAGTTGAGTAGTTTAGTATAGTTTAGTAGTTTAGTATAGTTTAGCATTTTATTTATAGTTCTATCTGTTTCTTAGCTTCTATTTTAATTTCATCGTGTTAAATTAAAAAAAAAATATGAATTAATTTACCAAATAAAAAAAGCTTTATGTGAACATTTTTAAGATAATTTATTTAAGTAAATTTGGAAAAATTTGCTAGTTTTCTTAATTATAATTAATTTGTATGTGTGTATGTGAACTATCAAAATGACAATTAGTGCCCATCTGTGGATCCCATGACAGGAATTTCAGTGCCTGTTTGTAATATTAATAGCCGCGTTTTACAAAATGCATATGAATGTATACACGGTACCTATACCTAAAAAACATTTTTTTCTCATTTTGTCTGTCTATCTGTTTGTTCCGGCTAATCTCTGAAACGGCTTGACCGATTTTGACGGGACTTTTACTAGCAGATAGCTGATGTAATAAAGAGTAACTAAGCTACTTTTATTTTAGAAATTTATTTATTTTGTAGCTCTCCAAACTGAACAATATTTTTTTAAATTCCATGCGGACGAAGTCGCGGACACAACTACTTTTAAAATAAAATTTAATTGATCATGTATCTCGTCAGCATGTTGATGTGAGTAGCGTTTTGGAGTTGTTCGACTGCAATAATTTAATGACTACGTATCGTGATTACTGGAATTTGTCTGCGAGGCAAGGTCGCAGGTAGCAGAACGCCCGTTCGATGAACGCCTCCGACCTCAATTTAATATTTGACCTTATAGGGTTCACACACACTTCGTTTTTCACGTTGTTAATGAAACCGATCAACAATATCTTATATAAATGTTGTTTACAAGTAAATTCATTGTGTTATTTTAATCATAAACTGAAAAACTTGTAAAAAATACAGATATAGCTGACAAAAAAAAACAGTTTAAAATATTGAAATGGCACAATAATTTTCGTTATTGAATGAATGTGTTCAGTACTTTGTGAAGTTTTGCTTATTGATACCAATATATTATAATATAAAAATAACAAATGATAAGAATACAATTTACTTACAACGGTGGTAGAGTCAACATCCATACATGGTAAATCCTTATACGCAAGATTTTAATATGTGGACACTAGCAAGCAATATTAAAGTGTCTAATTACGGTAGTAATAACACCGTCTCCGTCACTAGGTTTCTTAATTTAATTTTTTTTCACAATGATTTTTTATAAAAACTGTATAATTTAAACTGAGAACTTTTTAACTTAACGATATAATAATTTAAGATATATTCAGCATCATCGCTGCGATATCTAATGCATACTATGCCAGGGTATCAGCGTTCATGTTAAACATATTGTACAATTTTTAAGCTATTTATTTAATTATTAAGCTATCTAGTTTTTTGTTCACAAACGATCATGCGACGAGATTTTTCTTTGACAATATCTTTGGTGTGCTTATTTTTAAAATAACCTAAGTAGTACAAACAACACCGAATGCATTCTAAGGTCACGATTTTAATTCTGGTATGACAGCTGCTGTATGCGCTGTGTGGCTACGGCACTAAAGAATTTAGCCACCCCCTCTCTTCCCGTGGGTGTCGTAAGAGGCGACTAAGGGATAACAAGGTTCCACAACCACCTTGAAACTTTGAAGCCGACCGATGGCGGGATAACCATCCAACTGCTGGCTTTGAAATACACAGGCCGAAGACGGGCAGCAGCGTCTTCGGTGCGACAAAGCCAGTACTGCGGTCACCAACCCGCCTGCCCAGCGTGGTGACTATGGGCAAAACACATGAGTTCACGTTATTTTTGGCGTGAACTTGTGGAGGCCTATGTCCAGCAGTGGACTGTATAGGCTGTAATGATGATGTAATGATGACAGCTGCAAGTACCTACCTTTGAAAATAGATTTTGACTTATCTACCAAGAAGCTCAAGAAGCTATTATGTACGTTTTGTTAGAAATGTTAAAAAGCATGACGACTATTAATATTAAGTGGTTGGAAAGCTAGACTAGTAAGGTAGTAAACAAGTATATTCATCGTATGCAGTTGTGAAATGAACTAGCTGTGTTGCTGCTACTACGGTTGTGTAAAAACTATCTATTCGCGTTTTGCGCTGCCGCTGTCTGTACTTACCTATAATAAAACTGTAAAATATTCAATTTTGTTTATTGCAGCTGTATTAAATATATTTTGAATGGCACTTTATCCTCATTTGGGATAATGGTTCACAGTGTGGACTTAGTTGTTTTCGTTAACGTGTAGTCAGATTTCTGAACACATTTCAAGGTCTATTTTGTTAGTTAAAATTTTACGGATTTAGTATACTTAAAATAACTTGAAACCTGGAATGTACAGAAACCTTTGTAAGTTAACCTTGTTTCAGACCAGAGTTCAAACTTTGTATGATCCAAAGTTATCGCGAATGAAGTCACGGGTATGGTTAGTCAAAAATATAATTTTATGCACAATCAGATTAAAGTGAAACGAAAAATCAAACTTTTTGCACAAGATAATGAAAATTATCTTTATGAAGTCGAAAACTTGGGGTTTAGGTTTGGCATTTAGCCTGTAACATCCCATTTCTGGGCATAGGTCTCTTTCTCCATGCTCCAAGAATTGGCGCTTAATCCACCACGCTCCTCCACTGCGGGTTGGCGGATATGTTCCCTATTATGAGTAACGATCGCTATCAGGTATTTATGATAACAACAGGGACCGACGGCTTAACATGCTCTGCGAGGCACAGTGGGGAGACCCACAAGAACAGATATCTAAACCGGAAATAAATATTTGTACAAATCAAATATCAATCCTTAGCGCTTAGTTTTAGGCGACTACTAGCACCACTACACCAGAGCGGCTGTTATCATAACTTACGATTATATTATTCTTTTTTTTTCTTCGACTTCTACTATATTTATGGCATAGGTATTTTTATTTGCAATTATGAATCTAAAAGTTATATTAATACACTATTGAGGTAAAACAGTTCCTAATATTATACACAGTAGGAATACTGTGAAAGTATATTCATAAGTCACGTGAAGGATAAACTTTATTTTTGAAACCGACCCTTAAAATTGTAACAATTAATATTTTTCTCATCAGTGATGATATATAGCCGAGACGTGGACACTGACGAAGGGACTGGTCCACAAATTTAAAGTCGTTCAACGTGCAATGCAACGGGCTATGCTTGGGGTTTCTTTCAAAGATAGGGTTAGAAATGAGACTATCCGCGAGAGAACGAAAGTAGCCGACATAGCCCACAGAATTAGCAAGTTGAAGTGGCAGTGGGCTGGTCAGCTGTGTCGCAGTACCGATAGCCGTTGGAGTAGACGGGTCCTGGAGTAGAGACCGCGTCTTGGAAAACGCAGTGTGGGACGTCCTCCGGCCCGTTGGACCGACGATCTACGTAAGATTGCCGGTGTAGGCTGGATGAGGATTGCGGAAAACCGGGATGTCTGGCGTGAACTTGGGGAGGCCTATGTCCAGCAGTGATAATATATAACACCAACATCTAGAAAAATATAGATATTGAGAATTGGTTTCAAAAGGCCATTTAAATTATCATTTGACAAATTATAATTATACTGCTTTTTAATGAATAAATTATAATTAAAAGTGAATCTACCGATTCGGAACGAGGATTCTGCAGAGGAGAATCAACAAAAAACTAAGCAATTTCTTTCAAAAAAGCGGTCGATCATTACAAATTTAGTCATATCTTGCATTAAAGATGAGTAACAAACTTAGTAAAGCGACTCAACTTATCCACACTAGCCTTAAGTCAGCAAATACCATTATAGGAAATATCTAAGCAACTTCAGACATTTCATTCCAAGTTAACCTTCACGTTTTGAAGCTTCTCCTATACATTATTCGATAATACAAACTTTACTTTTCTAAAACAATTTGGACGGAAGGAAGATATAGTGTGGGGATCCGCTTACGGTCAGTGTGTTTTACGTCTTACACCCTTAGATTCCCTATATTTCCTACGCGGAGTGCTCGTGGTGAGCGACATGTTGTCGTTGACAACCTTTTGTCTCCGAGTGACTCGATATGTAAAACACTAAAGATAAATCTATGCTTTAAGTCGTCTCACGATATCGCTGTATTTATGTCAGGGACCGTTTTGTCGTTAAATACAAAAAAAAAAAAAACGCTAAGCGCTTAATGTCGTCAATTTACGAGTTTAAAAATTATAGGATCGTATAATGTACATGTTTTGTTAGACAATTATTGTAAAATATATAGAAGTACAATAAACAATTTATTTTTAAAATAACACCTTATCTTATTAATGAGCCTACTTGTAAGCTCGTTGTGTCATTTTTTATTTATAAACAAGTAAAAACTTTTACCTTATATAAATATGTTTTTAGTTTCTATTATATTAAACACTTTTTAAAGTTTTTGTTATAAAACCAAATGTTACAAATATTTATAGTCGTATCTTTATGGGAATATAAATTCACATAGACAATAAACGACTATTATTACAATAGAAAACAATATTTTTATTCTTTAAGTTACTTAAATAAATAAAATAAATTATACAAAGCTCAGCATGTTAATAAATTATATTTATGCGCTTTTGTTAGTACTAGTCATATTCATATTAAAACTTACCTATCAAGAAGTGGAGTTTTGACGATGTATTAACAGTATTAGGCACAGGCGCTGATCGGCGCGCGATATTCGATCGGGTCGCAGTCGTGGCGCACCGCGCACGCTATAGCGTCGTTCAGTTGCGCTGCTCACGCTGTCACCGGCGCCTACGTTGCGCACGCTTATAACTGGTGATGGGCGGCGTACGCGCACCCGCCACGCCCCCCCGTCGCGCCCCGCCTGTAGGTCCTTCGACACGTGAAAAGCTGCTGCACAAAAAATGATGGATATTGCTTTCGGTACTTGTAAAATTGTCTCTACCTCTCAAAATAAATTTATGCTAATACTGGTAGTAAATACTGTGTTATTTCATAATTATGTACCTATTATGATTAACAATTTAGGTATCATTTAACTAACAAACTGTGGTACTAATAAGTTACTATTTAAATTTGACTATTAATGGACCTAGAAAAGTTAAAAGAAGTTCAAGAGAAGTTGCTTAAAGAACCTCACAGATATATTAATTATAAAAAAATAAACAATTAATAACGAAATTAAATGTATCAAGAGATACGTCCTTAAGACAGTGTCAACAAACTTCAATTGTAACGCAAGCATTTGTTTACATTGCTATTTTTAGAAATAAAGTTATGATACATATTAAATTGAGTAAACAGAGAATAAATTGAATTATGACGTTACTACTTTAGCGTTAATTTAAGCGTTAGCGTTTTTTTTTTTTTTTCTAAATGTAGAATACAATTCTTAGCCTCCTGTGATAAGTGATATAAGTCGAGTTTTATGATTTTAACATGGGCATTATTAGAGAAAATGAAGATTTTTTCCAATTCTCATTCTTCTATCTGCTATATTTACGGAAATAATACTTTAACTAAAATCTCGAACAGAAAATATTTGATACGAACGTCCCCAGTTATTATATTAGTCAGAATAATATACAAAAATTGTTGTAAATGTTTTCTCAATAGCCGTCAGTCAGTATTCACTGCGAAAATGGGGTGATTGGTCTACGATTTAGAATATTTTAATTGAAGTGTATTTTTAACAGCAATAACCGAGATATAAATAAACGAACTGCAATTAAAAAGTAGGATTAGAAAATATAAAATTCCAAAGGTAGTGTTAGTGTAAATAGTACCTTAATGTCTGTAACAATTAATTATGAAAAAATATTAAATGTATAGAATTAGCATTGCTAACATTTTATTAGGTCCTCTTTAACCGGTAACTGTTAGCGCAAAAAACTTTTTGATACATTATTTTTTTTACCCATCGAATTCCACTACATTTACAGCATTTTTTATTCGCAATTGCGAATCTAAATGATTATTAAAAAATTTGTGAATTTTTCAAGTTGTATATACTCCTTTGTCAGTCAATTTCACATTCAATTCGCATTCAATTCAATTTCACATTAAATTTTTAGTAGATTTTTCGTGAATACTGATGTATCTAGAGTTATATCCCTTTAAACCTAAAACTTTCCTAAATTGGTAAAATTCTGTTACATTATGTGTAAATGCGAGCGATAACATAATTATTAGTTAATTTATTTACAAGCATCATTTACCACGTAAATTTAGCACAATAATTAAAAAAAAAAAGATACAAAACAAATTTTTTTTTCGTAAATTACTTTTGAAATGAAATATTTACAAAAAAACTTAAATATATATTGGAAGAGAGTGTTTTACTCTACAAAAGAAGATACTCGAGTCGAACCTAGCCCACTTAGTTCAAGAACAAGAATTTTTTGAAATATTGTTTTTCTCTTCTGTAAAGTGATGATTTTCAACTTGTCACAGGTGGCACAGAATTATTTTTGTATTATACAAAGACATCTAAGAGACGGACTTAATGAATTTCTTACCAGCTAATCTTAGGACGTTCGAGAAAGAACTATAAAATTGGTTAGTAAAAACATAAATATCCACTCCGAGCGGGAACTGAACCCGCGACCGTCGGTGTTTAGGCGCTGCCGACACGGCACATGCACCATTATATCAAAGCGGTCGTCAAACAGCAAAAGGTAACTGCTGTAAATTGTTGAGAAATTCCCTCGAGTGTTTATGGGCTCCATCATCAAACCTGGTCCTGCGATACAGATGACCACACATCAGGTAATTGCTATAAATCGTTGAAAAGTTCCCTCGACTATCTTTCTTCTCCATCATCAGACTGTAATGGCACTTGTAACTCATATAGGTGCAAAGTTCTCATCAATAGAAACGAATTAAGTTCAAACAACAGGTAATTGCTATAAATCGTTAAAGAGTTACCTCGACTATCTTTTGTCTCCATCATCAGGCTGTAATGGCACTTATAACTCATACAGGTGCAAAGTTCTCATCAATAGAAACTAATTAAGTTCAAAAAGAAGGTAATTGCTATAAATTGTTGAAGAGTTCCTTCGACTATCTTTCTTCTCCATCATCAGATCGACTCCAGACCTTTATTAAATAGTAGTGCTTTATAGTACTTAATGAAAATATGATTAAATTTACTAGTCACCCGTACGATTTTTGAAAGTTTCCCTCGATTTCTCTGGGATCCCATCATCAGATCATGGTTTTCTTATCTTGGTACCAAACTAGGGATATCTCCTCCTCCTTTTCTTGAAGTCGGTAAAAAAAATGAAATAATTGTCGTAGCGAGTTGTTCACTGGCTGACTGATTAATCTTCACCGAACTTACACTAGGTAACTTTAATAAAGGAGGAATTTTGGTAATAAATCGTTTACCTATGTCTAAGAGCGTACGAAATGCATGTAGGTTTTGAACCTTTACTTTAGTAGAGATATTAAATGCCTCATTAAAAAAATGTGTAATTGTGTTTATGAACATTTCATTACAGCGAATATTGCGAATTTTACAGATAACAACGATGTTATGATGTTTACTGCCAAATTATAATACCTACACAAAATAATTGAAAGTAAATCACTGGCAATAGGTATACAAGTATTTAACAACAAACATTAATCAAAAAGAGATTACGGTAAAGTTCTCCCTAAAAAAATAACTTTATGTTACATTTAATTAAATAAAAATGTTCTATTTTACATATGACTATTGTTGTGAACTGTGCCTAAACTAAATACTTAACGGTGATAAAAATATATCCAACTCAAAATCTGGGTTGAAATGTAGGTATTAATTAATTCCAGACAATTTCAAGCAAAATTAAAGGCCAAGTCTGAAATTTTGCTAGTAAAGTATATATGTAGACTCCAGTACCGTTGACAATAAAGGTAAAACGGAAATTGAACGATAAAGCTTTGACAATGACTTTGATATCTTAGGAACTAAGAGGACAAATTATGTCAGTTACTATAGAAAAGTATTTTTTTGTTCCGAATTATGTAAGATAAAAGTAGGTCGTAAAGTAAGGCAGTAAAGCTCGCGAGGTATAACTCTTATTTATGTTTACATTTCAGATTTTATTAGTCATAGCACATAACCTTCCCCAATAAACAGCCTTATTAACATAAAAACAATTCTAAATCGTACCCGTAGATTACGCAAACAACGGACAGTAGTAAATAATTAAGAGATTAAGTATACATATATATATTATTTTTATAGCAGTTTAATTAGTCAACATTATTTTTAAAAAGATAAAATATATTATTTAATAAGAAAGTGAAGAAATATACGGACTAACTTTTGGAGGAACTTATTTTTGGATGCAGAATTAACATTTTATATATAAAATTCTCGTGTTTTAATGTTAGTTACAATACTCCTCCTAAACGGTTGGACCGATTTTTATGAAATTTTATATTTGCATAATGGGTAGGTCTAAGAATCAGTCAAGATCTTTTTTCATACCCCTAAGTTATAAGGGGATTAAGGAGGTTAATAACATATATATCAAAACAACGTTTGCGGGGTCAGCTATTTGTTATATAATAATATAATTTTTGATGTTACGACATTTATTTTACTCTTAGCAAGGTTATAACCTCTAACAAATTACCAATAAAATATAGTTAGATATGATGATTACAAATACTTAAAATATTACTTGAATAAAGTCAATTTTACGATGCACGTTGATTCGATTAACTCGATGTTAATTTTGTGATTCTCTTTCGTAGAATTCTATTTAAAGAATCAAAAAGTCAAGCAATTCATTTACTTATACTCTGACAAAGAGCTAAAAGAAAAAGAAAAAAGCTAAAAGTTATATTTTTTAATCGTGAAGTGTAGACTTAAAACATACAATAATAATGAGAGGGATTTATGTACACGAGAGATTTGATCTTATTATTAATTTTTTCTGCTATTATGTTATAGCTATTATTTTTTTTATGGTTAAGAATAAGCGTTGGATAATCAAGTTATTTATATATATCAATAAATATTGAAAATTAAGTTTGAATTTTAGATATTTTTGTTTTACGAACTTAATAAATAAATTATGTGCGCAAGTTGTAAAAAAGGTTTATATGATAGTTTGTATTGAATGCAGAAGTAAATGAAAAGGACAAACTTAGGTAATATGTGTGTGTAAACAATAAGGTATGGAATATCCCGCGGCGAGTCGGCAGCTTAGTGACAGCTTGTGTTTACCAGACGACTGCAATAAGTCACTGACATTAGTTATTTATAGCAATTTCTTTGCATTAACTCGAAGATCTTAATATAACAGAAACTATTTACAGGGACTTTGACAGTGTATTGATGGATGTAGTCCTTTGCTTGTTAATGATAATTAATCATAGTAAGTACAACTGTGTCGCATGTTGTCATTTATAGTATGGTATGCAACTAATTATTTGCATATCATTATTGTAATTGTCTTCTACTCGTGGGTTCTCAATTAAGATTTGTCACTCAAAAAAGCCCTAGTCAAAGATGTGTAACTTCCAAGAGTCGTCATATGTTTTTACATTGTTAAATGTGAGCGGGTTCATAAATGAACTTTTAATTCACATTCATTCAAAAATTCTCGGGTAAGGTAGGTGTGGGGAACCCAGGGGAAGTTGATGGATCTCCTACTAGGCGCGTCCCCCGGGTGGCGGATTGGGGCATACCACTTGCTTGCCCTGCTTGCGATTGGTAGGAGTCCTAGATTCAGACCCCCGTGGATCAAAAACCAGCATAGGGACGGGGCGGGTGGTTCGGTCGCCCGCCCTGTAGCGCGAAAGCGCGGATTGTCGGCCGGGTTGTACTGGCTCCCTGGAGCTTTGCTCGGTTGTTGGTGCATAACAAAAAACATTGATAAAAGCTTGTTTGTTGTTGATTTTTAAAAAAATATAATAAGCCTTAGGCTTTATTATACTATATATACTAGAATAATAAGGCCTAAGGCCCTTTTTTTTGGTCGTAAAAGCTCAGATACCTTTGTAGGCTCATGCACAACACTGGCGAAGATCGTGACACGAAACTCCAACTCCCTTTTGTTTAGTACTACTCTTTTGCGAAGCTAAGGTCTATATATTTTTCTTGTCCCATCAAACTATTTTTTTTATCACCGATATAAACTATTTTTATCTGTAACTCTAACACGTTGATGAAGTATATGCTTTTTGTTATTTAGCTCAAAAAAAATATAAACCCAACGTCAGAAAATGCATGGTCTTACAGGTCAGTAATCAGTAAACTTAATAATTTTGATTACAAGCTTTCCGCTCGCCATTGTTTTACTTTTTCATCTATCTATTGGGATTGGAAACGATTCCTAATTGTTCTCCTGGGAACTTAATACTACTCACCAGCTTGAGTAGTATTGAGACATTCATACTATAATTTTCAAACATTTCTGGCTTGTTTGCTACATATCAAACCTCAAAGCAGAGTATTTACTCTATCTAAATATAATCTTATTTTTATTTATCGCACAATTTGCTGAATATGTGCTTTATTTAATATATTTCAATACCTGCGCATTCCAATTTCTCGAGCCACATCCAAAACACGTCGACAAAGTTCCTGTATTGTTGCAAATGGTTTTTTGTATACTTTTTCTTTAAAGCAGCCTAATAAAAGAAGTCTATTGGCTTTAGGTCGGGCGATCGTGGTGGCCATAAAATAGGTCCCAAACGGCCGATCCATCTGTTGGGATACCACTCCTTCAGGTAGCTCTGTACGGGCGTAGTGTGATGTGCTGGGCAGTGCCCAAAAGTTTGAACACAGGTATCGAATTTCGTATTTATTTTTTTTTAAATAAATCCTAGACCGCTGCAGATAGATTTATTTTTTATTTTTTTCTGGGTTGGCCCTGTGCCCGTCCATAAGCACCTGCGGGGTTATCCATCAATTACCGGACATTCTGTATATGAACCACTGACGTCGCCGCGGGTAATACTTAGAAGACTTGTTAGTTAAAAACGAAGTATGCATATTATATAATATAATACTGTAATATGTATAATTTTATTTGAGTCAATTGTAACGTTTGCCTTTATATTCAATTAATAGTACCTAAAATGACTTAGTTATCAAACAGAGGTATTTATGTTAAGGTTTAAATTGTATATACGTTAGTTATAGACATCTTTTACTTTATTTTAACATTAATTATTAATGTTGGTTAAGAAAAATCATCACCCGCCAGCCCAGCGTGGTGACTATGGGCAAAACACACGAGTTTGCGCTATTTTTGACGCGAACTTGTGGAGGCCTAAGTGCAACAATGGACTGCGATAGGCTGAGGTGATGATGATGATGATGAGTGCTAAAGAAAAATCATAGAAAAAAAAAATCAGCACTGTTAATATGATATGCCATAATTAATTGAAAATGATGACACGTGTCTTCACAGCAACTAGAAAATACTTCAAGTTTTAGGCATTATTCTAATTATGTTGCTCTAAATTAGTCAAATAGTAATCTATTTACAGAAATGGATCTAAAATTGTCGTTAGATTGATGTTCGCAATCTAGAACGTGACAAGGCCAGTTATCGGCATTTGTTTTGTGCTGTTATTAACAACTAATAAACAATGCATCATTAATATTGTAACTAAGTGATAGAAATAGCTTTTAGTGATTGACCTACGACCTACTACCTATCTATCTAGATAGGTACGATCTCGTAGGTTCGTCTCGTTCTTTTTAGCTTATTTAAAGTGCCACGTCTGTCACTTCTAAAGTTGAGTCTGTTTTTTAACCGACTTCCAAAAAAGGAGGAGGTTCTCAATTCGACTGTATTTTTTTTTTTATGTATGTTACATCAGAACTTTTGACTGGGTGGAGCGATTTCGACAAATTTTCTTTTAATCGAAAGGTGGTGTGTGCCAATTGGTCCCATTTAAATTTATTTGAGATCTAACAACTACTTTTCGAGCTATATCTAATAATGCGTTTTTACTTGACGCTTTTTTCGTCTACCTACGTTGTATTATACCGCATAACTTTCTACTGGATGTACCGATTTTAATAATTCTTTTTTTTTTGGAAAGGTGATATCCTAAGTTTAGTACCATGATAAGGAAACCAGGATCTGATGATGGGATCCTAGAGAAATCGAGGGAAACTCTTGAAAATCCGCAATAACTTTTTACTAGGTGTACCGATTTTGATAATTCTTTCTTTGTTGGAAAGAAGATATCCCTAGTTTAGTACCATGATAAGGAAACCAGGATCTGATGATGGGATCCCAGAGAAATCGAGGGAACTTCTCGAAAATCCGCAATAACTTTTTATTAGGTGTACCGATTTTAATGATTTTTAATTTAATCGAAAGCTGATGTTTGTCATGTGGTCACATATAAATTTTATTGAGATCTGATAACTACTTTTTGAGTAATCTTTGATAATGCGTTGTTACTTGACTATTTTTTCGTCGATCTACGTTGTATTACTCGTCGATGTAATTGAAGTCGTTTTTTTTTTCGTTTGCGAGCAAACACAATTATTTCCAATTGAGGTTGATTTTAAATTGGCTATTTAGACTAAATTTATTATTGTTACAGTTGTTTTTATTTTCGTACATTTTTTAAGAAAACTGCAATAGCGTTTATTATTATTGCCTCATCAAAAATGCGATAAGAACACCGACATTCAATATTAATGTATATATATAATTATATCTGTTGCAAGTATTTACATTCTGCATAATTCTTTAAATTCCAAAGTAAAAACATGATGAAATAAGGATTAAGGAAAACTTGTTGCCGACGTAATGCCTAGAAACTAGTCGTGCGTTTTGTGTTTGAACTGTGTGTAATATCTCTGACTCGTTTAGGATGTGAATTTTAAGATTTAATCTTATATATAAAATTCTCGTGTCACAATGTTAGTTAACATACTCCTCCGAAACAGCAAGACCGATTTTTATAAAACTTTGTGTGCATATCGTGTAGGTCTGAGAATTGGCCAATATCTATTTTTTATATACCTAAGTTATAAGAGGAGGGGGGAAAAAGGGGGGGTTAACAGCATATATGGTTAAACAAGGTTTGCGGGTCAGCTAGTTATATATAAAAAGAAAATACAAGGTAAGGGTTTTATGATCCCAACACGTTCATTCGGCGATATTCATCCTTCAGACAAATATTTTTTGGTTCCTAAAAGTATTATTTCTGTCAATAATATGCGTTTATTATTTCCTGTTTATTTGTCCTTTGGAAATTTCTAAGCATTTATAGTTGCCATAAATACTAACATCATATAAATTTGTTGTAAGACTACCGAGAATGAAGAGTTTACGACGGCGAGTGAACAAATGAGCTTCTCGCAGACTGCTGACTTTGCTGTTTATGTTTGTAACCAAAATCTGTGCAGAATTAATTTAAAGTTTTCTATATTAGAAAAGGACTTAAGACATAGAGATCCAGTAAGGACAGGTAGCGTTGAAAGTTATTTACACGATAAGGCATTGACACACAGTGACCGCATTTAAAAGTTTCTCAAGTCTTTGTGGCGTTTGCATATTTCTAAGATTATTTGTGTTGATACACATAAATTACAAACTCCAAGTTTCCCGACTCTAGACCGCGTTCCGTGTGCATCCGATATATCGTGCAATTACGGTGTTATGACTGACTACTGTCTACGAATGGCAAGGTTAATGTTTTGTTGTCTAGAACAAATCATGTTCAATACTATTATTCCCTACATATTAAGAAGCTGTTAGCAATAATTGAACATTAAACGTTAATAAACATTGACTAAATTGGCCATATTTTAGATATGTACTTAATTAACGTATACAAAATACATGGAAATATAGAGAATATATTTAGTTATACGTTACAATACGTTCAATTTAACTTTTAAATATTGTGATCAAAATCTTGAGCAGTCCGCTTCGGGAAGTATCACGACTTTCCAGAAGGTCACAACTATATAATACTGCTTTCAAGCAGTGTTGTGTTCCTGTGTAAGGCACAGTGCCTTTCATTTACTTCAAAATTAAATAACTTTTCAAATTACACATTTGCATGTGTAATGTATATATTATATTTATATACAAAGTAATACTCTATAAAAACCGTTATAATATCATTGGTGTTTCGATTGGTTTACGACACTGACGTGTTGTGTCACAGTTAGTGCGAGTTCGAGTGCACTCTGCACTATCTAGTGGGCAGTACAACAATAGCCAATAAAATATTCATTACTCATGTGTCACAGCGGCATCCTCAATAGTAGGAACGGTGCGAAGTTTATAAGTAGCACAAGTATTGTTAACTCTTTGTTTTTATCTTGCAACTATTGTTAAAGTAGCACCTATTATTAACATTCGTTCTTTGAGGACTGAGTATCGATAACGGCGAAACCACGTAACATATGCACATTGTTACCAGCGGTTAATTATTGTCACTTAACTGTCTGTCGTAGATGTTCCTCGCAATTTACTTAGTATTTTTATGAGATACCTATATAGTACGGGTTTTAGTGCGCTGCAAGATTAGTAGTTCGATTTTAAATTTTACGATAAGTCTTATTATTAGTAGGTATAAATAATTTTCGTAATTGTACTTTCGTATCACATCTTAATAATATATCTCCAGTTAATAATCTATTTTATGGGCTACTTTTATGTTTTCCTCTTTTTACTTTTAATTTAATTTTCTCGTAAATCTTACATGTAATAAGATGAAACTTAAATTATAATTAATATTCTTAGGTGCAAAAGATATTCTATTATATATGAATATATTATTAATATTTTTACCAATACATATTAGTAAATATATATTATATAAATTAGTATATATTTACTAATTATTTACTACTTTTTTATAGCACACTTTCTTTATTGTAAACTAGCGACCCGTCTCGGCTTCGCACGGGTGCAATGCTGATACTAAATATACTACAGAATATCTTTATTTATAGTGTGAAGCTAGCATGGTTATTAACATAATAATAACAACATTCAAATATGCGTCGTTAGATTACACGTTGTTACAGAATGCATTGAAGAAATAAAGGTTTACTGCTCGTTCGCCGTAGGTGATAGCGTTATAATATGTATTATGTTGACCCGACTTCTTACTTTAGGGAGTTTATCCCAGACATACATACAGACAAACGGAAAGACAGACAAACAGACAAAAATTCTAAAAACTATATGTTTGGCTTCGGTATCGATTGTAGATCACACCCCAAGTATTCTTTTAAAAAAATATTCAATGTAAAGTTTTGACTTTCCTAGCATTTTATTTATATGTATGGATAAGTAGATTCCATAGAAAAGGAATTGTAGGTACATAGGTAGAAGATACCATGAAAAAATACAGAGCGAACTAATTATTAGATTTTAAATTTTTAGTTAATTTATTGATTAAATTTCTTATTCTAAGTTATATTGATTATTTATTGTATGTATACCTAAGTGTATACCTATGTGTGTATAATGCCCCGTTCGGATATGGTCGTAGCGCCACGAAGAATAAACGTAAGGAACATTGAATGTAATAGATGAATAGAGCCGGTACTTTATTGAGTAATATACGCAGTTGCATATTGTCAGATGCAATTGCAACAGTATAGGGATGTAGGACGAAGCGTAGCCAAATGGGATATAAATAGAGCATAGACGCGGTGTGTTAGACGCGGCGACCTGGTTACGCTAATCCCCTGTTTAGTACTCTCTTGTTGCCTCTGTGGTCACACGGAAATCACGTGGCAGGTCTTGTAAACAATAAAACGTCAACATCGACTATTATATGGCTGTTTTACATTATCCTTAATCTATTTGGATTATAAAGTAAAACGACGATGAAAAAATATATTTCATGAGCTTGTATCATTTCTTACTACGGTAAAACATATTAAAAATAAACAACCTAAGTGAGCTTTTAATTCACACAATTAATAAAAACAATACATTCTTATTTTATAAAAATATTAGAAAAATGTAATAAAAGCCAAAAAAAAGAAAAAATGTTAAATTAAAATTAAAAACAATAAATTCTGTTTTAAATTAACTTTTGTTTTGTTGTATATATATATATAACAAGTTTGCATATTTATCTTTAGACACAATTACACACATTTGTTTTATTCTACTATTATTTTATATAGTAAAAAACAAAAGACATACAACATAGAACATAGAAGACTTTCTGATTATTTTAGGATCGAAAGAAATTAATATAAGTAGGTATATATAGGTACTCTTTTATGACATTGTTTTGACGAGTCACGTTTTGTAAAGAACGACCTTTGTACTACAAGCTTCATCACGCTAGACACGCGGTTAATGCCGAACATGCATTATGCGCGTGGAAACGTATGTGCAGACATACACGGATGGATCAAGATGGCGTGTTTTCAATAACAACATCCTCGATTTGATTTATGAAGTAGCTACAAGTAACTTTAATCGTTATTTAGCCGGTTTCTTACATAAGAAGTTAACACGATTAATAATATATATACACATATATACATCTATATAAATAAATAAAATTGGGGTGTCTCTTTGTTATATTAAAATAACCGCTTTTTACTCAATGCATATGGATATAGGTAAAGGTTATATATACCAATATAACATTTTTTACAATTTAAGTCTGTCTGTCTGTTTGTTCCGGCTGATCACTGGCTGATTATTGACAATTGACTATTGTAATAAGGAGTAACTTAGGCTACTTTTATTTTAGAAATTTATTTATTTTATAACTCTGCGAACTGAACAACAATTTTTTTGTTAAATTCCACGCAGACGAAGTCGCGGGCATAGCTAGTATATATATATATATATATATATATATATATATATATATATATATATATATATATATATATGTATAACGTATGCTTTGGGCCACATTGTGATTTTGTTAATCTAGTCTTAAGACAAGCCTCATAATTAACATATGTTCATATGTTAACATATGAACAAATATTTTCGATTATTTTACAATTCATATACTATAACGATAGTTTGAGGACTCATCAAAATATAGTATACTTTGGGAACTGTCTCTAAAATATACATCTTACATTTTATCAGCAATTATGTACTATAAATATGGTTTGAAGACTCATCAAAATTTATTTTATTATTTATTTATTTATTTAATTACAATTTGATTCTTTACAAATAAAATTAAAGTTTTTAAATATCACGGTGATCACAGCTGACAAACACATGCTTTTTTATTATTTACAATTCAAACACAAATTATTTAAACTACTTACACACACATACTTAACTACGTATCGAAGTTTTTATTGATTGATAATTCCTAGAAATCACAAAATGTTAAAACACATATAAAATAAATCAAAATCTGATGGCCTTTTTATCTAATTTACAACGAAAATCTAACTGAAACCGCAGATATACATATTTGAAGACAAAATTATTCACCGTATAACAAATATACTTTTTTTCCGAACCTCGTCAATGTTGATGCGAGTCTGATGCCTATGCTAGGAATAAAATACCTGTATTACAGGTCATCAGTCTTGCACAATCAAAGTTTCGCATACAATGCGACTGTCTCCACAATATACTGTAATATGTATATAGGTATATATGAGTATACTTTGGAACCTGTCTCTAAAATATACATCTTATATTTTATCAACATAATTATAACTATCATCATTATAATATAAGAATGGTATGTTACATCAGAAATTTTGACCGGGTGGACTGATTTCGACAATTTTATTTTAATCGAAAGGTGGTGTTTGTCAATTGGTCCCATTTAAATTTATTTGAAGTCCAACAACTACTTTTCGAGTTATATCTAATAATGCGTTTTTACTTGACGCTATTTTCGAAAATCTCGAAAATCCGCATAACTTTTTACTGGGTGTACCGATTTTGATACTTTTAATTTAATCATAAGCTGATGTTTATTATGTGGTCACATTTAAATTTTATCGAGATATGATAACTACTTTTTGAGTAATCTTTGATAACGCGTAGTTACTTGACTATTTTTTCGTCGATCTACGTTGTATTACTTGTCGATGTAATTGAAGTTGGTTTTTTTTTTCGTTTGCCTACAAACACAATTATTTCACGACACTTCATGTTTTAACTTATTTTTTTTTAGATTTGTTAATTTTGACCGAAATAAATTTTTCCAGTTTCATATATACTTAGATAATATTTTCCTAAATGTGTAAAACTATTTTGCTTCCGCTTGCCAATTACTGCGATAAATAAAACACGGATTAAATTTTTACATACTTATTTGTGGTGTATATCTACTTAGACATGAATAACAAAATAGTTGACTTTTGTCTAATAATGCTAAATTTACTATTAGGTATGCTATGTTTAAAAAAAAACAAGAGTAAAATGTGTAAGAATATAAACATACTTAAATTATATTATTTCCACTCTTCTCGCTCTTCTATTTGCGATATCTATACACGGTCACCAACCCGCCTGCCCAGCGTGGTCACTATGGGCAACACACATGAGCTCGAGCTATTTTTGGCTCGAACTTGTGGAGGCCTATGTCCAACAGTGGACTGCAATAGGCTGAAATCATGATGATGATGATGATGATACAAATAAAAATAAGTGTTGCTTAGCGTTATAACTCGAGAATGGCTCGACCAATTCGGCTACTTTTTTTGTATTATATGTTCCATAAGGTCCACGGAAGGTTTAATTGGTAAAAAAACAAAATTAATTAATTTTTAGTATTAACTTTTGACAGAACGAAGTCTGTCCGGGGACCTAATAGTTTCGTGTTTGTCTATATGGTCCAATATTTCTTCCTCTATGGATATTGTTGCTAAATTTGTTAATCTTTCCTGGCTTATTGTTGAGTGCAGATAATTTTTTATAAGTTTTAAACGACGTCGATAGGCGACAAGAAATCCGTACCACAAAAATATTAATTAAATAAAATTATTTTAAAAAAATATTTCTAATATGTTAAGTCAACATATCTCAAAACAGAATATCCCAGCAACATTCTAGTATAAAAACAAGTCTTTTAGAGCTACACGTACTTAGAAACGAAATAAAAACATGCATTCTTATTTCACGTAAATGATATATCCAGAACGCCGAATTCGTCCTATACATATTTATTACGTAAGAATCTAAAGGAAAAATTAATACACGTTTTGTTTGTTTTAATTTTTATTTTTATTTGTACTTACAAAGGTGCTAATAATTTTTATTTTTGGTAGTATGTACCTAGCTACCTAATAAACTTTGGTTTTGAATTATTCATCTTTACATACATAAGATTTTCATTCCAGAGGCCAAAAAAAGAAACAAATAAAAGACTATTCACACACTTCAATAAAATAATAATTCAATTACTATTTAACTACAATATTAAAATCATCAATGCAATAACGAGTGTTGTTTACGCAAACAAGTGACGACTAGTCCACAAGCGGGGAGTTCCCCGGGGCCGCAGTACGGGTGGCGTGGGTTCGTTGCCATGGAAATTATTATCGTATAGGTAGGTTTAATTATATCCGAGTGAACCTCGGCAGTAAACTCACTATCACGTACTCTGCATTTGTGTATTGATAAGCCATACCTAATTACTAATGACAGGTCTCATTCGCACACGATATATTAGGTATACGCGTAAGATCGTTCGCTAGGCGCGCGCGCGGGAAGATGGACGCACTACGACATACGAACCTTACGGTGGCTCTCGCCCTACTGACCTAGTACCTACTAGGGTACCTACCTACTTTCGGTGGTGAAAAATAAATTATAAAATTTTGATAAAAATTAAAATTTATGTAGAAATACACTTAAATATTCTGATTTGAAATCATATTATCATCATCATCATTTCAGCCTATTACAGTCCACTGCTGGACATAGGCCTCCACAAGTTCCATCCTAATATTTTATAAAACTAACAAGAAGATACCACCTACTCGTTGTTACTGATTTTGTCGAAATTTATATTTCTCTAGTGTCCTGTGCCGGCTTTGTACGGGTGACTTCTTACCTAGTACAATTATAATTATTATCTCAGCAACAGCGGGGGGCGCGGAGCGAAGGTCACATCGAGCGGGTGACGTCGTCGGTATCTAAACCGTCATTGAATAATATTTTCGCGCGCATTTTTAAATGCATACCTACTACTAATAGATATTTATCGGTTTCTAAGTGGCTTTTATCGTTTTCGATGAGATCCTGTTAGAATTTTTCAATAGGGATAATACTTACTAACGTACCTACGTTCTATGTTCGGCTAAGTTCGGACTAGTTTTCGATAAGTTACAAGTTTATTAGAATAATTTTTTGAGTGATGATTCGAAAGGTTCATAAACGTAAATTTATTGTTATTATTCAATAAATTTCGTTATGTATGTATCTTATTTCTTTACATGAAATAAATATCGTTTAATGGAATTAATTGTAATATAAGTATCCTCATTCCTAAGGTGAAATTCCTGAAAATAAAACCTTGATAACTCAATTTGTCGATTTTTTTGGCATCTTTTAAAAAAATGAAATCATAAATTTTAGTATTAAAAATTCCAATTAATTAATTAACGAAAATACATTTAATAAATTGATTACTTATTTTTCTTCATAAAACAAATTTACGCGTCAGCTTCATATGTTACAAGTTTTGTTTCCTTTTCGTCCCCGTTCAATACCGTAAGAAATTCAAGCCATTGAAATAGCGTTTTCATCGGTATATGACTTATCAATTACAGTCTTTTATTGAAAATAGGTATTGTGATATTGTGTGAATAGATCAAATAATGGTGGAGTGTATGTCGAAAAGAAAATCGATGGACTTATCAATGTTGGCAATAGGAACGCTATCTAAAGATTGCCGTATATAGACGAGTGCGACTTACGGTATACGTGAGCAACAGTTAAATGTGTACAATAATGACTCCAGATTGTATTCGAGTAGTAGAGATAATTTAAGGACAGTCCGCGAATCATACTCTTAATAGGAAAGAGTACTTGAAAGACTTCTGAAAAATAGGTATTTGAATAAAATGTAACTGTCTCGCTGTATGCCGTCGCCGCACCCCGAGACAAGAAAGGGATAACTGCAGCTCAGACCGTTTTAGGTAGGTAGATAATTAATGACCAAAACAGAATTTCGTAGTCGACTATTTCCTCCCCAAAATATGCCATTTTTATGTTACTAAAAAACCTTCAGCCATGCCTCTGTTGTCGATTTTTTGTAAATACGCATTATTTTTTAATGAATGGCTGAAAATGTATAAAATAATTGTATTTGCTCGCCAACGAAAAAAAAAAACCAACTTCAATTACATCGACAAGTAATACAACGTAGATCGACGAAAAAATAGTCTAGTAGGTAACTACGCGTTATCAAAGATTACTCAAAAAGTAGTTATCATATCTCGATAAAATTTAAATGTGACCACATAGTAAACATCAGCTTATGATTAAATTAAAAATTATCAAAATAGTACACCCAGTAAAACGTTATACGGATTTTCGAGAGTTTCCCTCGATTTCTCTGGGATTCCATTATCAGATCCTAGTTTCCTTATCATGGTACCAAATTAGAGATATCTCCTTTCCAACAAAAAAATAAATAATCAAAATTGGTACATCCAGTAAAAAGTTATGCAGTATAATACAACGTAGGTCGACGAAAGTAGCGTCAAGTAAAAACGCATTATTAGATATAGCTCGAAAAGTAGTTGTAATATCTCAAATAAATTTTAATTGACACACACCACCTTTCGATTAAAAAAAATTGTCGAAATCGGTCCACCCGGTAAAAAGTTCTGATGTAACATACAAAAAAAAAATACAATCGAATTGAGAACCTCCTCCTTTTTAGGAAGTCGGTTAAAAATAGGCATTATTTCTAGTTTTTGAAGACTCCTACTCCCTATGATGATGAAAGCATGGTCATGAAAGTTAAAGGTTTTACGTTACAAGAATATTTGATCTAGTGTCATTATCCGGGGAGAAAACAGTCGACTACGTTTGTATGGAGATAGAACCGATAAATTAGATAAATTAGAAACTGTCCCCAAACCATAGGCTAGATATGAAAATGTTTTAAAACCAGACTCCAAAGTATACAAATGTCCCCTAACCATACGTCCGCTCGAAAAACTCTCGGCAAAACATACGTTATGCCTATACTTATGCATATAAGTATAGGGAAATAATGAATCTCAAACTCTAATAAATTTTCAATCTCCTTAAGCCGAAAACACGAATAATTGCGAACATACGTCGTTTTGGCTTTGGAGATTTTTTTTACATTTTTAGAGTTAGCTTTCGCTCAGAAAACTATTGGCAACAAGAAAAAAATAATTTGGAAAATCTAAATATGGGCGACTCCTAACGCTAATTTTTTTATACGAAACTTTTTTGCGTTCCTTACTCACACAGTAGCAAGAAGAAGAACATAATACACCGTGAGTGTTTTTAATGCCAACGCGATTGTCGGACGTAATTATAATATTTCTATCTACTCTATCCCTATATGCTTTATCCATTAAAGTCTTTTATTGAAAATACATACTGTTTATTTATAAAATATTAGTGGAGTGTATGTCTAAGATAAAATCCGTGAACTCATTAAGGGTGGCAATAGAAACTCTATCTCGTTACGTATATTGTTGAGTGCGACTTATAGTATACTTTATATGTGAATAAAAATGTCTCCAAACTATACCTTCCAGGTTTTCAAGTAGAAGAGATAATTTGAGGACAGTCCGCAAATTATACTTCCCTATAAACTGTCCCCAAACCATACGCTTAATATAAAGATACTTTGAGGACAGTCCGCAAATTATACTTCCCTATAAACTGTCCCCAAACCATACGCTTAATATAAAGATACTTTGAAACCAGTCTCCAAAGTATACAAATGTCCCCACACCATACGTCCGCTCGAAAGACTGTCTGCAAACCATACGTTATGCATATATATATATATATATATTGTTATAACAGATTACATTGTGATTAGGTATTAGCTATAATCTAATTTATTACCTAAAATATTAGTTTGATTTGCGCAAAATGTATCTACGATAGGGTTGCCAGATCGAATGACCCTAATATCGGGAGAGAAAACCATTAGGAGAGAGAGAGAGAGAGAAACTTATTAGGAGAGACAGTTGTTCTATATGATTAATGTCTGGATTATAGTCAACTACAATAACATCATATCTCGATTTCCTTGCACGTGATAAATGAATCAAATTTGGCTAGTATTAGGTCCTTACATTTGAAATACAGTCCTTACATTTAGCCACCCCCTCTCTTCCCGTGGGTGTCGTAAGAGGCGACTAAGGGATAACAAGGTTCCACAACCACCTTGGAACTTAAGAAGCCGACCGATGGCGGTATAACCATCCAACTGCTGGCTTTGAAATACACAGGCCGAAGACGGGCAGCAGCGTCTTCGGTGCGACAAGGCCAGTACTGCGGTCACCAACCCGCCTGCCCAGCGTGGTGACTATGGGCAAAACACATGAGTTCACGTTATTTTTGGCGTAAACTTGTGGAGGCCTATGTCCAGCAGTGGACTGTATAGGCTGTAATGATGATGATGATTGATTGATTTGAAATTGGCGTTTTGTATGGTCGGAACACAACGTCGATTTTTTTATATGTAGTATATTTAATTGATCAAAGTATGTACCATTACCATCTATGCACTTTTACGATTTTATAGCTAGTTCATTGATACCTTTACTAAAAAAAAAGACTCGGACGGGAATCAATAAAATATTTCAAGGCGGTTTGCAATTGAATTTTTTCAAATGCAGCAAGTTATCCAAAATTGGAAAAAAAAACGGTAATCTGTTGGAGCAAGGTCTGAGAAGTACGGTGGATGTCTTAGACATTCCAAATGAAGCTCTTCTAATTTGGTAGCTGTCTTTTATGCAGTTTGTAGTCTAGCATTTTCCTGAAGCAGCAGTGGCATACAGCGATTGACTAGCCTCGGTTGCTTAGCAGCTAGCTTTCCGTCATGGTTTGCAATTGCTAACAATAGACGTCTGCCGTAATCGACTAGCCAGATTTAATAAAGTTCTAGTGAACGATACCGGCACTAGTCCAACAAACGCTCACAAGTAACTTTTTTTGAGTCAATTTTCGCTTGACGCAGGATTTGGCTGGTTCGCCAGGGTTTAGCCATTGCTTTCGATTATCGTACACGATCCACTGTTGATCACATGTAATGATTCGATTTAAAATTCCTTCATTATTGTGCCGGTTGAGTAATCTAACGCAGCAGTCTAAACGCGTTTGTCGGTTTGCTTCACTCAATTTATGAGGTAATTAATTAATTAATTAATTTGCTTCAAGTGGATTAAAACCGTCTTCGGTGCGACAAAGCCAGCCCTGCGGTCTCTAACCCGCCTGCCCGTGTGGTGACTATGGGCAAAGCACATGAGTTCACGCCATTTTTGGCGCGAACTTGCCTATGTTCAGTAGTGGACTGTATTAAGCTGATGTGTTGTGTGTGTGTGTGTGTGTGTATGTATGTGTGTGTGTCTGTGTGTATGTATGTTTGTGTGTGTGTGTGGATTAAAACAATTTTATCACTAACGCCGCAGCCTGCAGCTTAGTCGGACGTGGTTTGTGATGGAATTCACCTTATATTTAATTGTAAAGTTAGCGAATATTTTAACATAGTTTCACACGTCTTAACGCTTTTGCGGTTCGAGGGGAAGAGGAAATACGAGGTAGAGGAAGTAGAGAAGAAAGAAGGAGGAGATTTTTACGGAAAATTACAATATAATTATTATAATTAAATTAATGTCTAAATATATATAACCAAAGTAGTTGTTTATCAACAAAGATTTACAAATATGCATTTAAGTGATAGTAAAAAAATCGCATTGGTCTAAGATAGACACGATTTTCAACCATCTTTTAATGATAACAGTTATTTTATATCTACTTTAGTATATATATAAAACGAATCGTGAACGGGCTAAAAATTTTCGGTGAGGCTGGAATTAAATAAAAAATAAAAAATTACTTTCTGTTTAAAATTCCTACGTTTTCTAACTTTTACGTTAACTACGTTTCTAAATTTTCTAATTTTCTGAATCATCTATAGGAATCTTCTACAAAGTATCAGAAAAATTATAAAAAGTAGCTTGATCTAACCATTTCGAGAGATCTATTAGCGTAAAGCAATAATTTTTTTATACGGATTTAAGGGCCCGTTTTATCGGTTGCTGAAACAGTTTTAAATACTATGTAACGTCATCTAACTTAGCAAAGTCGATAAAGTATGCTTTATTTTTTATTTTGATGAATGTCGTAAAGATAAATAGTATTAAAACCTTGAAGTTAATATATAGGTATGTCTTTATTTAAAACTATCAAATTCTTCGTGTAGAATTTAACACGTTGCTTTTGTAAAATAGTAAAACCCAAACATATTATATACATGATTAAGCCCCCATCAATATTCAGTGATTTTGAAACATCACACGTAGGTAGCACTTGAATAGAATTTATACTAATATTATAAATAAAGAATTTGTTTATTTGAACGTGCTTATTTCAGGAACTAGTGGTTCGAATTGAAAATCCTTTTTTTCTTTGGATAGTCCATTTACTGAGGAAGTCTATAGGCTATATAATATTTTAGTTTATATAATATTATAGTCATATTATTACCAGAATATTCATTGTTTTAAAATAAATAGTAATAATCGCATTGTAAACACGAGAAGGATTAACAAAATTGTAAGTTTCCGACTGCGCAAAGTAAACGTCTCCTTTCCGGGTTAGGGTATTCGCATGTATAATAAAATCCCACCAACAATTTTGGAATTGTCTCAACATAAATTTAAAGTTTTTATTTAAAAAAAATTAATAGGTAAAGTTTATTATTCGGTGCAGGATTACATAGTTGATAAAGATGTGTGGACTTAGTGACGCTGTATTTTATGCACCCTGTTACTAGTTTTGTACTAAAACACAGTTTATATATTATTTCTCAAAAGAGTAACTGCGGAGTTTCTTGCCGATTCTTCTGTGCAGTATCTACATTCCGAATCGGTGGTAGGTTTACTTTTACAAAAATAATAATTTTGGAACGAAGTTCCTTACGGTAGGCTTGACAATTTGGCTGGGCGACCGAACTGAAAATAATGTAATACTAAAACCGTAAGAAAAATATATAACGGAAGTGACGTAATATCAGTCACACGACTGTATAATATGAAGTTTGTAAAACTAAAATATTAGTATACAAGTAAACTTTTTTTAAATTATTTATGTAATTTTATACTGTCGACAAAAATAAAGACGTTTTTTTTTATTTCACTTAATAGTTTGAATTATTATTATTATTATTATTTTGATTGATTTATTTTATTTTACGGTATTTGTTATTTTCCAAAATACTAAATTTCCTAAATACTTTTATGAACTTAATTAAAAACCAATCAACAAAATTAAAAAAAAATCAAGAACTAGAATATATAATTATATATAAAATTCAACATTTTTTTTTCAAATTGTTTTGCTTCTCTACTATCCGAAGGAACTTCGTTCCTACCTGGTGTCCCATGACACCACATAATTTTTATTTTTAAAGTATTAATTTGTAAAATGATGATTCGAAAGTGCTCTTGGGGGCTGTTTGAATGAAGCTGTTTTTGATTTTGATTTTGATTTTGAGTACTTTCGACCTCAAATTAACGCATATGATACCGCGGGGCACAGCTGTTAAATAATATTTCTTTACGTTTTTAAAATTATATCAAAAATCGACCCTTCCATCGGGAATCGAACCTGCATCTCCGACTGACCGTGTCGGTGCTCTAACCAATTAAGCTCTGGAACGATGTATCCGCTAGATCGAATTTTTTCATAATTATATTGTTTCTATATTCGGTTCTAAGCGACGCACTAATGTGCGGGTAACACAAAAATAAATAATACGAATTTATTTACGTGTTTTATAAAATATTTAGAAATATATTAATTGGCCAAACTAAACAGAGCAAACATTATAATACCATAATTACCTTCAATAGCTTCCCTTTTTACAAGATAAAGTCTTTAACAGTAATTTAAATTGGCTGATGGTCTATTCGCAATTTGTGATGACAAAAGTTGCAGTTTATCTGGTGGATTGGATCCTTTTAACCTATTAGAGATATAAGTTACCTGTGAAATAGGGTCACATTTCTTTACGTGTTCTATAAAATATTTAGAAATGAATTAATTGGCCAAACTAAACAGAGCAAACATTATAATACCATAATTACCTTCAATAGCTTCCCTTTTTACAAGATGAAGTCTTTAACAGTAATTTAAATTGGCTGACGGTCTATTCGCAATTTGTGATGACAAAAGTTGCAGTTTATCTAGTGGTCTAGTGGATTAGATCCTTCTAATCTATTAGAGATATAAGTTACCTGTGAAATAAGGTCACTGTTTAAATTTCTATAGGACATTATAAACCAAACATATAACTAGCTACAGGAAGCGAACATTGAAGTCGGTCGTAGTGTTGAAATATTATAATGAGATTCAGTTACGCAGTTTTGAGTAGTTAAAATTTATCTTTTCTTTTTGTGCTATTTTGTTTAGGTCTCTTTACACAACTAGAGTTTGATTTAAAATAGGAAGTATATTTCTAGAATTCGAAGCAAGAACTTATTATAATATTGTTTATAAAAATATATAGGGAAAGAGACAGACTTCCAGTAGGTCTAACCACAGTTGTTTAATCAAAGCCAAAACATTACGCGTAGAATAAAATAGTAATAATTCTTTTTCTTTCCTTATTATCATGCGTCTTTTTAAATCCTTGTCATAGTTGAAAGATGCAAATACTTCTTGTTTTGGCAGTATTTCGATACTCCTGAATGTATAGTAGGGTAAACTAAGAAGTTCCTCGGGTACCTATATTTTATCTATATTTGTCCTTTATCGCTACACAACGTACATCACGTATAGTATGGGTCAGGACGAGAGAACTTTCGTTCTGAAATATAAACAAATAAACATTACTAATTGTGATAAAGTTAATCTATACACGTGGTATGGTCTTTTGACCTTAGGAGATCAGTAATTTTCCATTCAGATTCTCTAGATCTCTACGTAGTCGTTAACGACGAGTGCGAGTAACTATAAGATTAAACTGCATCTAATATCAACTTTTTCTGTACAACAAAAAATCTTAGATACGATAATGATCAAATAATTATTACTGGTAGTAAAATTATATTGTTGTAGGTACATCTATACAAATAAATAAAATTTTTGTGTGTTTGTAATATTAAAATAACCGCTCTTTACTAAATGCATATGGATGTATACACGGTACACCAAAATGACATTTTTTACAATTTTTGTGCGTCTGTCTGTCTGTTTGTTCCAGCTAATCTTTGAAACGGCTGGACCGATTTTGACGGGACTTTCACTGACAGATAGCTGACATAATAAGAAGTAACTTGACTTTATTTTAGAAATATTATTTATTTTATAACTCTGCAAACTGAACAATAACTTTTTTGTTAAATTTCATGCGGACGAAGTCGCGGGCACAGCTAGTATTTAAATAAAAACTTAATATTAAATTTTGTACATATCTATATATTAAGTCATTAAATAAAATAAAAAATCCTCAAATTTCTAATTTAAATTTTCTGATGAACCGTTAAACCTGTTACCTGTTACCTGTTATAATCTGTTGATTTGAGTCTGAGCTTTGAATTTAGAGAAGGACACGAAAAAAAAAATTAATGCTAATTTGGCAATTTTTCTACAAGTTTTAAAAATTAAAAGTATACCTGTTTGTGTTTAATGAATTCGCTCGCTTTAGCCTATAATGTCCCACTGCTCGACAAAGGCCTCTTCCTTCATGTAGGAGAAGGATTAGAGCTCAATCAGCCACGCTGCTCCAATGCGGGTTGGCGGATATATTCCCTGCTATGAGTTACGATCGCTATCAGGTGTACATGATAACAACCGGGACCGACGGCTTAACGTGATTTCGAGGCACGGTGGGAAGACCCGAAAGGACTGCACAAACACCCAGACGACGACAAACATCTGTATGGCCAATACCAAATGCCAATGCCAAATGTTTGTCATGTGCGGGGATAGAACCCGCAACCGCTAGCACAACAACCAAAAACCAATACTGTGACTGTTGCGCTAACGTGTCGTCAATCGTTGCGCAACGCGCAATCTATATAATATATATAAAAGCGAAAGGTCACTCACTCATCACGAAATCTCCGAAACTATAACACCTACAGACTTGAAATTTGGCAGGTAGGCTCCTTATAAGACGTAGGCATCCGCTAAGAACGGATTTTACGAAACTCGACCCCTAAGGGGGTAAAACGGGGGTTGGAAGTTTGTATGAAAGTCCTATGTTTTTAAAGTAAGAGACTTGAAATTTAAAATGTACGCTCTTTAGATAGTGAAAAGGTGTCCAAATAATGTATCTTTAGAAATAAACTCCTTTTTAGGGTTAAAACGGAGCATCGTAGGTTGACTCACTGATCACGAAATCTCCTAAACTATAACACCTACAAACTTGAAATTTATCAGGTAGGCTTCTTAAAGGGCGTAAACTATCGCTAAGAATGGATTTTACAAAACTGGACCCCTAAGGGGGTATAACGGGGGTTGGATGTTTGTATGAAAGTCCTATGTTTTAGAAGTAAGAGACTTGAAATTTAAAAAGTATGCCCTATAGATAGTGAAAAGGTATCTAAATAATGTATCTTTAGAAATCAATTCCCTTTTGGGGTTAAAATGGGGGATGGTAACTTGACTCACTCATCACGAAATCTCCGAAACTATAACACCTACAAGCTTGAAATTTGGCAGGTAGGCTTCTTATAGGGCGTAATCATTCGTGAAGAATGGATTTTACGAAACTCGACCCCTAAGGGGATAAAACGGGGGTTGGAAATTTGTATGAAAGTTCTATGTTTTTGAAGTACAAGACTTAAAATTTAAAATGTTTGCTCTTTAGATGATGAGAAGGTGTCCAAATAATGTATCTTTAGAAATCAACTTCCTTTTGGGGTTAAAACGGGGGATCGCAGGTTGACTCACTGATCACGAAATCTCCGAAACTATAACACCTACAAGCTTGAAATTTAGCAGGTAGTCTCCTTATAGAGCGTAGACATCCCTTAAGAACAAATTTTACGAAACTCGGCCTCTAAGGGGATAAAACGGGGGTTGGAAGTTTGTATGAAAGTCATATGTTTTTGAAGTAAGAGACTTGAAATTTAAGATGCATGGTCTATAGATGGTGAGGAGGTGTCCAAATAATGCATCTTAATCTACCTATATATATAAAAAAAAAGGTCACTGACTCACTCATCACGTGATCTCAAAAACCGCTGGATGGTCCATCCATTATTTGGCAGGGAGGTAGATTATAGTTAGTAGACGTCCGCTAAGAACGGATATTGCGATATTTCACCGCTAATAGGGTTTAATTGGGGTTGGTAGTTGGTATGAAACATATACAGCAGCTATAAGTTCGCCTAATAGGTTATTTATACTGCAGTCTGAAAATAAAACTAAAAATGTGGTGTATAGAGAGGTTTTATAAAAATAACTATTAAATTATACTAAATTGTCCCTTTTAAAAAGTTACTCAGTGTGATAAGCATTTCAAGTGACTGAAATTAAAAAATAATTTGCGATAAACATCTTAATAGTAATGCATGTCTTCATAACCACGTGAACTTAGTCGCGGGCAACAGTCAGTATATTATAAAATAAAGTCGCCAAAAGTGTGTGTGATCAATTCCCTCAAAATCTACTGAACGGATTTTCATGCGGTTTCACCAATGGAGAGAGGGCTTTAAGAGGAAGGTTAACGGAACGGCTAAGCCGATTTTGATGAGAGTTTCACTGGAAGTTTGCCGGGAAAACTTTGTGTTACACTGAGTACAACGCGGGCGAAGCCGCGGGCACAGCTAGTATTTGGATATACATACATACTTTTAAGCAAAAATTCAATAAAATGAATTAATGTGGTTTTTATTTACTCTTATCAAAAACCCACACTCAAAAACCACACAATAACAAAAAAAAATTTTCTTTAAAATAAACTGAGTTTTGTTGGTTCACATTCAGATTGTGTACGGTTCAGCTGCACATACATATCGCCCAATCAACGTTTTACATTAGTTGCACGATTTATTAGCTACATACATCAGTTCACGTATCATCATCGTACGGCGCGTTCGTGAGCTCACTCATAGCAATTAAATAATTACAATTGACATCCCACTGCTGGACATAGGCCTCTTTCTCCATGTAGAACAAGCATTGGAGCTTATCGCTATAAAGTTATTTAACATAGATAAACTATGTATGAAAAATTGATTTCAATATATCCCAATAAAAAAAAATCTGACATGAAACATTTAAAAAAAGTTTATATTTGCAATAAGGAAGTATTTACAAATTTCATATAAAATTCCCAAAAAAACTTTTTCACCGCAGACCTGTGTAATTATTGTAATAATCTATTCTATAGCAATCAATTAATTCTCTTCTTATCTTTCTATCAAATTCCCAAAAATAATAAAATTAAATATCTGTATTATGTTTATCCACTAAGCAGTAATTGAGCTATTTGTTCTATGTGTTATCTAACACTTATTTTTAGAAATCTATATATTACTGTTATTTTTAGAAAATTTCAAATTGATTTAGCATCCTTTTTTATATGATAAGGACTAACATGCAGAGAGCACTAGTTCCTGCTTTCCTGCTTTTCACATTTTTGATATTAGAGGAATCTTTGTAGTTAAGGTAAGTCATAGTAGTAAGGCCAACTTAAAACTTTTTTCACTAATTTGTTTTATTAGATTACAATAATCAATTCTTTTATAATATAAATAAATAATGTTTTACCACACACATTCGTCCTAAAGTAAGCAACTTAATGCTTGTGTTACAGGTAATGGGCAACTTTTGTAGTTAAATATTTTTTCTTTTATAAATATACATAGGCATAATCAAAATAAATGTGTTAATATGCTAATGTAAAGATGTTTGCCTCCCTTTATAGAAAAAAACCTTACAATTGTTCTATAGCTTGCTCAACCGGCATCCATAACTAAAAAATCGATTATAGCTTTTGTTTTTGTAAATTTATTAATTATTAAAATTATATATATGATGTCATTTTTTTTATTTATTTAGTGCGAATTATTCGCACGTGTAGTACATAATTAAATAAATGTATAAATACAGGGTTCGGCACTCGAAGTGTTACTTACTTTACGTTGCCATTGCAACTAAACTGTTTACAGTATGCCGCCCATTTTTTCACATTCCTTAGTCTATTGTATTGTTAATAAACTTACAAAAGCCTATTATTTTTCGTCGTTGTTAAAAAAAGTTTTGCAGATGGAAGTCAAACGAAACAGTGTCATTTCTTTGTATTTGGCTGGAAAATCGCAGTCAGTCATCGTTAATGAGCTAGGACATTTACATTTGAACAAAATGTTTGTGTATCGGACCATCACGCGTTACAATGATACGGATAGCATTAAAAAACGCCATGGAGGTGGACATCCAACAACAGCAACATCATCAGAAATGGTTCGAAAGGTAAAGGCTAGAATTGAACGAAATCCACGACAAAGCGCAGTTAAATTGGCGAAAAGTCTTAATGTATCTGCCCGGAGCATAGGACGCATATTGAAAAATAAACTTCAACTGAAGCCCTACAAATTACAAAAAGTGCAAGACCTAACACTTGCACAAAAGGCAACTCGTCTAAAAAGAGCTAAGAACTTAAAGCACTTGCACGTTGGTGGCATGCTTGAAAATTTGGAATTTTCCGATGAAAAATTTTTTACGGTTCAGCAATATGTGAACAAACAAAATGATCGCGTATGGTTAAAGTGTAAATCAAATGACAATTTAGACCAACGAATTGCCTTGCGAAAGCAAGCACCAGCATCTGTGATGGTTTGGGCTGCGGTAACTGCCACGGGACGCTCACCTCTCGTTTCCATTGACCAGGGTGTAAAGATAAACCAGCAGATGTACCGTAAAAACATTTTAAACGATGCTTTGTTACCTTGGGCACGTAAACAATTTGTTAGAAATCATTGGACCTTTCAACAAGACTCGGCACCATTCCACAAAGCACGTGAAACCCAAATTTTTTTACAAGAAAATGTTCCGAGCTTCATTTCTTCGCAACAATGGCCACCATATTCCCCGGACTTAAACCCAATGGATTTTTCTATATGGTCAATTCTAGAAGCCAAAGTATCAACAAAAAAATATGTGACGGTCGACGCCTTAAAGATTGCTCTCCGCCGAGAATGGAACAAAATACCAGCAGACCACATTCGTGTGAAGCCTTCTCGGTCAGACTCGATGCTGTTATCCGCGCTAAAGGTGGTCATATTGAACAATAATTTCTTTTTTATTTATTTTATATGTTTTCTTTTCGATACTAAAGTTTTAAAATAAATATGCTCATAATTAACAAAATTACAGCATTTTGTATTAGTAACACTTCGAGTGCCGAACCCTGTACAAATATTACACCCAGATTCTCATTCATATGTGCAAATATTACGATTATCAAATTAGTATAATAGAATAACCTGTATCTGCCAGTCTCTTCATCCTGAACCCTCCTAATTACACTCTGTCGTTTTTCCCACTCCTCTTTGGTCATTGGTGCCATGGCTTTCGACCTTTCCATTAATTCTAAAAAAAATATTATAAAAAGTAAATAAAATGCTGGATAGCTATTTAATGAAATGGTCTTAGTTACTTTTTCTATTGCTCAATTCTTCATTAAACTGGTATGTAGAATATTCTTGTGTCATTAATTAGTAATAATAAAAAAATATCTATTCCAAACACAAGTAATTTTAAAAATATTTGCCAACTGTTTCTTCTGGTGGTTCTCTTTCTGGCTAGTGTCTGTAACAGCTGGACCGATTTTGACGGGACTTTCACTGGCAGATAGCTGATATAGTGAGGAGTGACTTTGGCTACTTTTATTTTAGAAATTTATTTATTTTATAACTTTTTGTAAAATTCTACGCGGACGAAGTCGCGGGCACAGCTAGTTAATATATATAAATATTATTATTATTATAAAAATTAGAAAATCAACTTAAAGCACAGCACAAAATGTGAGTCGGACTTACACCAATACAACATAAGTAACTAACGCACTAGTCGTCACTATGATTTTCGAGTGTTTCTTCCAGGGGGTCCTTTTCAACAAAAAAAAAATAAAAGAATTATCAAAATCGGTTCATAAACGACGAAGTTATCCTCGAACACACATATATATATATATATATATATATATATATATATATATTCGACTGTATATATATATATATATATATATATATATACAGTCGAATTGAGTAACCTCCTCCTTTTTTGAAGTTGGTTAAAAAATCTGTCTATGTTTTACTATTTGGTTTATAACAAAATATTTAATAATCATTGGCTTATTAGTTATTTTGCGAAAAAACGTGTCCGTATAGAACTCGTCAAAATCAATCAAAAAACGATTAATTTTTTGACATTACCAGATACAGTATATATATATATATATATATAGTAGTTAGGAAGCTTCGTCATTTTTCTGATTCTACTATATGAGACACTCATCATATACTTGTAGTAGAGGTGGCGGTTACAATAAAAGTTGTTTTTGAGTTTGATTGTTTTATCTCCTGAATCTATTGTCAGTCTCGTGTAACGGACGGTGCTCACTTAACTAATTAAATTCCACCGCGATTAATAATAAAACATTAAGTAGTTACTAATACATATTTTTATATTCTATAAATAAAAATATAATCTCATATTAAACCGATTACAACAATAACATGTTTAAAAAGGAAATTTTTATTTTTATTCTTATTTAATTAGTTGTTGTTTGGTTCGTAAAAACTCTTTTTTAATAAAAACAAATTATTCTTCTTTAATTGACAGGGAAAATTTTGATGACTATATAGTTAACGCAATGGTCACAGCGTTGGATTGTGGTCGTTGCGCTGGCGTTTCGGATTCCATCGCCACTCGTGGCATAGATTTGTATTGGCTATAAAGATGTTTTCCGTGGTCTGGATGTTTGTGCTTGTGTATTGTGTGTGTTTCCGGAGGCTTAATTCAGAAATAAATCCTAATTGGGGCCATTTAGTGTGAGGCGTTTATTTAATTTAATTTTATAAATGAATCTTGGAAAAATGCTCGGTAATTATGTACAATCGCGGAGTGTAATTTATGGGGTTGGGGGGAAAGAGTGGGTTGGGGGGGAGGGGAGAAGGGTGGGTTTTCACCCCTCCGGCAAACTATTTTCGTGTAAACCCCGTTGTTACAGAGATATCGTAGTTAAAGTTTTAAGGTTAAATTTTTAAATCGGTCACTAATTTATGGGGTTAAGGGGGAAAAGGGGGGTTGGGAGGGGTAGGAAGGGTGGGTTTTTACCCCCCCCTGACAACTATTATCGTGTAAACCCCATGGTTACGAAAATATTCTCTTCAACTCTTCACTCGACTCTTCAGACACAGAAACACAAGGCTTCGGAAACGCCATGGTAAACTCACAAATTAAGGTAAAGCTTTAGATTAGGTAAAACCGAATTTCGAAATTCGGGTAGAGGGGGGGAACGCTACCCCTCGTACCACTGTCACACCTCAGAACCCCATGGTTATGGAGATATCCATGGTTAAAGTTTTGAGGTTAGAAGAAGAATTTCGAAAGTTAGAGGAACGCTTGGCTCAGGCGCTGCGGGAAGTGCTGCCCTCCCTCCGCGCCTCCGCGGCACAAAAAAAACACTCTAGGTAGGACAGACCAAGACCACGTGGACAGTGGGGTGCTCCGATTTGGTTTTGGGTATTTTTCGAATTTCTAAACCTATATTCTAGCACGCAATGTTACTAATTTTATTAGAATATTATGTCTGACGCGTTATTTTGTTTAAAAGTGTCTATTCGTCAGTCGTTAAAGGTCAGTTCGTATCGTATTTTCATCTTACAGTAAAAATCGTTTTTATGTAAATTTCAGAACGGAGCATGAGTAAACTTACCGCAGCACCAGAATTAAGGTGGAGTCAAAAATAACAAAAATTTAACCTTAACCTTATCTCTGTAACAACGGGGTTTACACGAAAATAGTTTGCCGGAGGGGTGAAAACCCACCCTCCTCCCCTCCCCCCAACCCCCTCTTTCCCCCCAACCCCATAAATTACTCTCCACGATTGTACATCATATCCAAATGCTCTAGGTAAGGTCTCAAGGTAAGATTCAATAATTGTCGCATGTTATCGTCATTTTAGCTCAAACAAAAAATAACTATCAATAAACAAAAAGTAGTAAACTTGGTTGAACATTGATATTATGTTACATAATAACACCAATAATTAGTTATAATATATTGAGAATAGGTTATCATTATATTTTATTTTTCGATTTCTGACTAATAAGAATCACTGCTTTTAATAGTGTTGTTTATATAACTCGCTATTGATATGGGGTCGTCCATTAATCACGTGATGTTTTAGCAACTTTTTAACCCCGCAGCTCCTGGTGATATATGGTGAGGTTTTAGACTACCTGCCCCATAGCCAAGAATCACGTGAGGTTTTAATAATTAATATTTTTTTTTATATCACTAGGTTGGCAAACAAGCGTACGGCTCGCCTAATGGTAAGAGATTACCGTAGCTTATAGACGCCTGCAACACCAGAAGCATCACAAGCGCGTTGCCGACCCAATCCCCAATCCCAGGAGCTCTGGTCACCTAACAGGAACACAATACTGCTTGAAAACAGTATTATTTAGTTAAAATATTGTTTAGTAGTTAAAATATTGTTTACTGTATTACGTTCCTATTTTTGGCTGATGATATAAAAATTGTTGTTTATGATTCAGACAATTTGTATTCTAAAGGACCGCTAGTGGGAAAGTTTTGGGGTAGTTCTGATTTCTTTCATTCTATGCGTATTTGGGGATGCTGAATCCGAATCTGAGGTTTGCGGACAAAAGAAATCAGCCATTTTCGGTTTTTTGCCTAAAACTCGAAAACTATTAATTTTAGTAAATGGTTTGTTTACAGAAATTAAAGTACTTAAAATTTTCTACAAATATCACTATTTACTTTTTTTCTCAGACCAACCATTCGGTCTCAAATGCAAGTTGAAATTGGCAATTTTCAGCGGTCTCTGTAAAACCCACTTCGTACATTCCAAAACTTTATTTTTTATTAGAATGCTGTTATTTGATAAATTTGTCCTAGTTTACTACAAAAATAATTAAAAAGCAAAAAAAGGGTCGAAATTATTTAAATTCAGTATCAAAAAGATAGGACTCGTAACAAAATAAAACTTAAAATATCGTTACTTATGATCATATATTAATAATATTACAAATTATAATATGCCAAAATTATATGAGGCGTTGCCTTTATGAAGTTCCTGGTTGAGGTTCTTCGGTGGCGATGGGTCCCGGTTCCCAGGTCCTGCTGCTGCGGCCCGTTTTTTTATCTTTTTTTAAAATAGTGAGCGATTGTATAGTTTTTTCATACATAAACAACAGTTTTTGTTTTGCTATGCTTATGTGTCCAGCAGTGGACTGCGACAGGCTGAAGTGATGATGAGTGATTAATAATATAATCAAATTAAAGATATTAAAATTCTCTTGATGTTTATTAAAAAGACTTTATTTTTAAATATTTTAAGATTTCTCTTATTTTAAGTGTTTAAAATATTGCAACTTCTTGCTTATATTGATAAATCCTTAATAAATACATCATTCACATTTAGAAAAGTAGTTTTTATTTCAGCTGATCTGTTCAAAATACAATCAGTGGCGTAGCTATCATAGGGCCAGGTGGTGCAGTGCACCAGGGCCCCGGAGCTCAGGGGGCCCTCTAACCTCAGCTTTGAAAAAAAAAAATAATAAAATAAAATAAATTAAAAAAAAATCTTGTGTGCAGGCTCGAGCCTCGAGTCAAGATTTTTTTTATTTTTTTTTTTCAAATCAACATCACCAATTATAGAACTCCTTATTCAACATTTTCAACACATGCGCCAAGCGTCCTCGATAAGCATGTGCTGTTTGTTATCGTTATTTCAGTTATTTGGTAGTTTGGATGAGTACGCCCGTAGCACATTGGATCAGCGATAAGCTCACATGCTTGACGGTCGTGAGACCAATTCGCCAATTCCACCCATCAACTTTTTAAAGCGCGCAAGAGATTGTGAATAGGACGGGGAATTCTGTTAAAAATCGTTTTTTCCCTTAATTAATCTCATCTGTATAATAAATATTCTATATTGTCATGTGCGTCGTTGTTTATTTATTCCCTTTTTCTTCTATTAAACACATGGATATTCTAATAGAGACGGGGTATGGATTTAGCCTACTAGGGATAAGTTCAACTCACTGCTTCCTATTCTTATTCCTATCAATAATTTTAAAGGCCAATACAAGTTCAAACAACGCGGAAAGAGGGGAGGAGGGCCCGATTCTTTCCCTATGCACCAGGGCCCTTGTCCCCCTAGCTACGCCACTGAATACAATGAACATAACTATTCTATGGCCGTACGAAATAACATAAAATGATATGTGAAGAAAGTGTAGTGTTTGAAGAATATAGCAACTTATTACAAACTGTGGTAGTCTGAACTTTCAAAAACCTGCCTACCAGCGTCTGTGTTTCCCGAAAGCTATGACCTGGGGATCTTTAAGTCGCGAGTGAATAGTTTACTTCTAGGTAAGCGTGCTCCATCTTAGACCGCATTTTCACTTATCATCAGGTGAAATAGCGGTCAAACGCCAGCCTATCTATGTATTAAAAAAAAACATTCTGGTTTTGTTATATTTTGGAAAGTTATAAAAATATATTCTTCAATTCTATTTTAAGTATTTACATATATTAGGCTATCTAAAATTACGAAGAGTTTGATAAAATCGTTTACGTGTTATCTTTGTTTTGTATTTCATTGTAATTTAATTCTTATTAGATATATTATAGTTTATGACCGTAGTCCTACATAAATTTAATCAAGATCAGACGGAAACCAGCACAGCTGAACTCATTAACGGACGCCAGGAAATATCTAGCGATTAATGCAAGCATAGTTAGTATTAAACGTTTCAACATAATATGGCGATTGTTCTATTAGAATTAATTGAGTTCTTTAAAAAAATGATTTTCGCTGTGTGCGTACAGTCCGTATTAAAAGGCAGTTTTCCTGTTAAGGTGATGATTTGGAACCAAATCTGCCACGTGGCACGTCGCTCCACTTCAAATTGGTCTCATAAATAATTAGAATTCATATTTATATCAAACACTTTCCGGATAGTGGATCAGGTTACATTTAATATTGTCATTTTGCGTGTGAAAATGTTCTTTTATTACGTTTCGAAAATAAATTAGTAACACCAGTTAATTATAACTATAAATAAAAATTAAATCCGGGAAAAGATTTTGAAGATTACTGTCAATAAATCTATAAACAGCCTCTGCGATATATAATGAAACATTTTGTTGGAAATTAACTAATTTTTTTAACGGTAACTTTTAGTCGTAGAACCAAAAATAATAAAGCTATAAACGAAAATCGAAGAATATTTTGGAGAAAAATTGAAACTTCTTATTTTTACATCGAGATCTTAAAAGAAATAATTTCGTTCTGAACTTATTAAATTTTATTAATTTATTAGGATCTTATAGCGCTGTGAAACGAATATTACTTATTCTCAAGTATTCATAAATATTAATGACATTTACATAATTTTTAATCATATTTTTATGATAACCTTTTTAATTATTGATATTGCAATATTGTTATTCAAGTCGAAGTTAATCTAATATATAAAATTCTCGTGTCACGGTGTTAAACATTGAACTCCTCCGAAACGGCTCGACCGATTTTAATAAAATTTTGTGGGCATATCGGGTAGGTCTGAGAATCGGCCAACATCTATTTTTCATACCCCTAAGTTATAAGGGGGGGGGGAATAAGCGGGTTAATAAGATATATGGCAAAGCAACGTTTGCGGGGTCAGCTAGTAATTAATAAATTTTTAACTTAACGCTGCACAACAAAACTTTAAAAATATCGATCATTGATCAAAATTCATCTTTTATTTATGATATTATATATTATAATACTATATATATATGTTATTAACCCCCTTAATCACCCACCCCTTATATCTTAGGGGTACGAAAAATAGATGTTGGCCGAAACTCAGACCTACCCGATATGCACACAAAATTTTATAAAAATCGGTCCATCCGTTTCGGAGGAGTATTATAACTAATATTGTGACACGAGAATTTTATATATAAGACTAGCTGTGCCCACGACTTCGTCCGCGTGGAATTTAACAAAAAAAAAATTGTTCTGTTCGCAGGGTTATAAAATAAATAAATTTCTAAAATAAAAGTAGCCTTAGTTACTCCTTACTACATCAGCTATCTACCAGTGAAAGTTGCGTCAAAATTGGTTAAGCCGTTTCAGAGATTAGCTAGAATAAACAAACAGACAGACAGACAAAAATTATAAAAAATGTTGTTTTGGTATATGTACCGTGTATACGTCCATATGCATTTACTAAAAAGCGGTTATTATACTATTACAAACAGACACTCCAATTTTATTTATTTGTGTAGATAACCCAAAAATTTATCAAATACATTATAGGAAAAAAAAACATTAGGTTCTCTGCAGGCATTTCATTTTAGGGCTACGCAGAAGACACTGTAGTTGCAGGAACTACATCTTGGCACCATTTGTGTCGCATGATAAAATTTACTGACTAAGCACAAGAGAAATTGCTTGGTAATGAGAAAACAAGATTTTTTTTTGAAAAAGAAGGATTTTCTTGTACTTCTCGAAGATTTTTTCTCGGAGGTGCGTTTCACTGTCTGCTAAGCAGAACCCTTATCGATCGCTTTACTTTTGTTGCATCCCAGGCTCAGTCACTAGTTTAGCTAAATATCGACATATTTGTCATGCTGACGGCATTTGGATGTAACTCCAATGTAGTTACAATGGACTAAAATGACAAATCGGATTTTTTTCCATAGCACCCTAGCACATACAGTATATAAAATTATACACGTGCATACAACAGTGTATGTACACTAGATATAAATAATTATTAATGAATTATTAAAATACTAGCTTTCTGCACCCGTCTTTGCCTGCGTGGTTTACGCAATGTTCCGTTTTATCTGGTTAAATATATTTAATTTCATTCATTGTCAGTAATAACACAGCATTCCACTGTTGAAAAAATTTTCAATTACGAACAAACAAAAAATATCTTCTCGCTTGAATATATTATATTAGCATCAAAATATAGATTAATATAAGTTGACTCTAAATACATAAGGTGAAAGATAAATATCGGCAATACGTTCTTGAATTTGCGTCAGAATTTACACTTAGTATTTGTTTACGGTTTTTTGTGCACAGAAGCAAGTCATTGAAAAGCAAAATTTTATTGCCATAATAGCCTTTTGTATTTATTATTTATGCATATGTTTCGTTATAAGCTTGAGTGATTTATCTACATATACTATACATATACACTTATATATATTAAAAGTAAGACGTTTCAAGGTAGTCCTGTTCGTACACTTTACACTTATAAATAATATATACTTATAAATATTTGTCATGTGCGGTGATCGAACCCGTGACCGCAAACGGCAACAGACAATGACCAATGCGCCAATGCCCCGACATACATATTATATATTTTCATTACACATTACGACACTTACTTAGTACGACATTTTAGTGTAATTGGGTATAATTATTTGCATGCAAACGGAAAAAAATTGATTTCAATTACATCAACCAGTAATACAATGTATAATGTATGTGGACGAAAAAATATTCACGTTACTACGCATCATTAGATATAGCTCAAAAATACTTGTTAGTTCGAAATCAAATTTAAATGGGGCCACATGACAAGCACCTCATCGAAATCGGTCTAGCCAGTAAAAAGTTCTTAGGTAACACACATAAAAAAATACCGTCGAATTGAGAACCTCCTCCTTTTTTTTAAGTCGGTTGAAAATGTGGTTAAAAGAGTTTATCGTATCGATAACAGCGAGCTTAGGCAACGATGCATTTTCCTGAAGATTGTCCTAGGCGACACAGTGTCTGTCTGACACTGTCTAAATCGTCTGCAATAGACGGACTAAGGCCAATGACTGATGTATGTTTTTATTAACAAACTAGCTGTGCCCGCGACTTCGTTCGCGTGAAATTTAACAAAAAGTTATTGTTCAGTTCACAGAGTTATAAAATAAATAAATTCGTAAATTAAAAGTAGCCTAAGTTACTCCTTATTACATATTAAAAACAACTATTAGCCTCGCCAACATAATCAAATTTAAATTATTTATATCCAAAAAGGGATTGATGAGGATGTTTTTGAAATTTCATAGATGCTCGCTGCTTTAAAATTGTCTTGATACTACTTATTATTATATTCATTTAATTATGTTTATCGACCTAAATTACTTATATTGCGTGATTTTTATAATGTGAAGCTAGCTTATAGCATGGTTATTAAAATAATAACAACAACATTCAAATATGCATCGTTAGATTACACGTTGTTACAGAATGTGTTGAAGATATAAAGGTTCACTGCTCGTTCCCCGTAGGTGATCATCATATCAGCTCACGGACGCCCACTACTGAGCATAAGCCTCCCCTAATGCTTTCCACGAAGATCGGTTCTGCGCAGCACGCATCCAGCGGCTTCCCGCGACCCTGACCAGATCGTCGGTCCATCTCGTGGGGGGCCTGCCAACGCTGCGGTGCCCGGTACACGGTCGCCACTCGAGAACCTTTCCGCCAAATCGGCCATCTGTTCTTCGAGCTATATGGCCTGCCCATTGCCATTTCAACTGTGTGATCCTTCGAGCAATGTCGGTGACCCTGGTTCTCCTACAGATATCCTCATTTCTGACTCTATCACGTAGGGAAATACCGAGCATTGCCCTCTGCATCGCCCGCTGAGCGACTTTGAGCCTTATGAGCCCCATATTTAGCGACCACGTTTCGGATCCGTATGTCATCACTGGCAACACAGACTAATTGAAGACTTTCGTCTTCAGATACTGCGGGATATTGGATGCGAAGATTTTCCGCAGTTTCCCGAACGCTGACCATCCGAGTTGGATTCGGCGAGAGATCTCGTTCTCGAAGTTGGACTTACCTAGCTGTATTGACTGTCCTAGATATATGTATTGGTCAACAACTTCGAGAACAGTGTTCCCAATGCGAATTGGAGCGGGTGCGACATGGACGTTCGACATAATTTTCGTCTTGTCCATGTTCAGCTTAAGACCCACTCTTTGGGAGACACTGTTGAGATACTCGAGGATTGTGCTCAGGTCTTCTAAGGTCTCAGCCATAAGGACGACGTCATCGGCAAAACGGAGGTGGGTAAGGTACTCGCCATTGATGTTGATGCCGAATCCTTTCCAGTCCAGAAGCTTGAAAGCGTCCTCCAACGTAGCGGTAAACAGCTTCGGGGATATAACACCCCCTTGCTTCACGCCTCGCTGAAGTGGTATTGCCTTCGAGCTCTGGTCCTGTAATCGGACTGACCCCGGGAGTTCCCTTGCCCGTATCAAAATTGCCCCACTCTCAACTCATTACCGCATTGTCTGCCCAGCTTCGCGTTGAAGTCCCCCATCACAACAGTGTAGTGGCATTTCGAGCTATGTATGGCTGTAGAGATTTCCTCATACATAGCTTCCACTTCGTCATCTGGATGTGTCGAGGTCGGTGCGTAAACCTGAATGACCTTCAGCGAATACAGCTTGGATATTCTGAGTATAAGGTACGTCACCCTGCTCGACACGCTCCTGACGATGTTGATGTAGTTGACGAGAGACTTGCGGAAGAGGAACCCGACACCAACCTGGGACTGTTGGTCGCCCTCCCGGTAGTACAGCAGGTTGCCAGACTTGAGGGTCATCGAGTCCTCTCTCTCTCTTTGGACTTCAGATAACCCTGTAATATCCCAGCGCAACCTGCTGAGAGCTCCTTCTAGCTCAATGAGCTTCGCATCGGTCCGCAACGTCCTAGCTTTATATGTTGCCAGGGCCAAGTGTCGTCGTTGGGTGTGGTGGTCTGGCTTCAACCGACGATAATGGCTCCCTGCCCCGCCGTTACCGTGGCCGCTACCGTAGCCAGGACTAGCGGGGCCGCCGGCGACTGGGGGACAATTTTTTAACGTGATAATATGTAGCCTATATGTTGACCCAACTTCTTAATAATATTCGTGCCAAATTTGAAGTAAATCCATGAAGTACTTTTTGAGTTTATTCCGGAAATTCATACAGACAACAGAAAAACCGACAAACAGACAAAAATTCTAAAACTGTATTTTTGGCTTCAGTATCGATTGTAGATCACACCCCAAGTATTCTTTTAAAAAAATTATTCAATGTACAGTTTTGACATGTATAGATACTAATTATACTAATTATGTAAAAAAGTGCGTGCGTACAAAGTACATATGTCAGAGGTGAAACTTCTTGGGCAAACTAATTTTTAAGTCTCGTTTATATTTATACAAATCTAAAGCTTTAGATTTCCGTTCCAGCGCCATCGACAAAAACGTTGCCGTTTCATCATAACGTTGCCGTTTCATAAAAATTTTACCCTCGCTTAAAGAAGTTTCATTTCAAAAACCCGTGAGGTATAAGTATATTAATTAAGTATTTTAAAATTAAGTGGAATTAATTTTAAAATCTGAACGAGATCTGGCTTGGACATCAATATTTCTTTAATAATAAATTAATAATCTAAGCTATTTTTATTCATGTGTATTATTTTTATTTCAAATATTAGTCAATAATTTGTTCTTTTTTATATAAACGACTACTTTATATAAATAAAATGATAGATTCTGCTACTGTAAGCATAATAGAAAAACTAGACGATAAATTTCAATGAAGTCTTCTAAGATTTATATCTTAGACATTTTTCTCTTGCCTACTGAATACTTTCATTGAATACAATGATTTTGTGTTAAGAAACTACGACTTTTATATATATTATTCTTCACTACGTGTTGAGTTATGTTTAATGTTCTTTCTCTCCACATACGTAATAATAATTTAAATAAAAAACGCCAACGAAATCGCCAGCGTTAGTTGATTTAATGTAGAGTTTTGGAAAAATGATGCTGTGTTCTATATATGCAAAACGTATGTATCTATTTTTTGTATATCCACAGTTTATATTCAGTTTGAAGTGTACTTTTCATTACTAAAATGTATCGCAATGAATCAGTTCGTATGTGATTAGATGTAAATACGAAATTAGCTAGAGTAAGGTAATAACACTGTATCAACACAAAACAATCAAAAAGGCAAATATCTAAAGAAATCATTATAATTTTACGAATCTTATAAATTTATAAAAAAATTTACACCTTCCAAAAAAACAATAACATATCATTCCTTTCAATGCCCATACCAATACATCAGCGTCAGCGTCATTTTTAAGAATTTTATTTTTTCAAATTATAACCAATTTATTCGTCTTGGTGTATATGTAGAGTTACAACATAATATTTAGTTAGTAGTAGATGTTTGCTGCAATCAATTCACTTTGTCGACTACAATATATCCTTCCATTACCCATTAAAATTGCGTTAGCAGTCACTTCTTCTACCAATTCTTGACTATGCTGATACTTGCTTTCTCGAACTTAAGGAGGAGCAATTAAATAAACTTGAGCGTCTCCGAAATCTTTGTACACGGTTCATATTTGGTCTTCGCAAATATGACAATGTTTCCAATTTCCGCAATCAACTCAAGTGGCTCCCAATCCGCTTCCACAGGAATAGTAACATTCTCTTACTATTTTATCGCGTGTTGTTTCGTCCTGATTCACCTTCTTACCTCAAGGAACGCTTCAAGTTTCTCTGCGATACCTATGATCGTTCCCTTCGATCTGACACCAATTTAATCCTTAAATCTCCGTTTCATACTTCTTCCTATTACTCTAATTCCTTCTCTGCTAAAGTTGTCTAATTTTGGCACTCTCTCCCTCGTCCTATTAGACAAGCTCAATCTCTCTTTTCCTTCAAAAAAATACCTTAAACTATATTATTTGTCACTAAACACGTCATGATCGCCTATATCGTCTTTGTATGATATAATATATATTTATTATGTATTTAAATATGTATGTATTTTATAGATGTAATAATTATGTATGTTTTTTATCATATATTATCTATATGTACTTTATTTAAATATTCTAACGCACACACCAATTATTTGCTTACTTCCTAACTGCAGTTTCTGTTTTGTGTCCTATACCCAAAGGTTGTCTGGGAGAGATCGCTCTTTCAGCGATAAGACCGCCTTTGTACATCCTTAATTTTATGTTATTTTTTTTTGTTGTTTCTTTTAATGGTGTACAATAAAGAGTTATTATTATTTGTCCATTTACAATGTTCTAGTACATTGTTAATTATTTAATACGTGCTGGCGTTGTTCCCTCTCATGGAGACGCTCATCCTCCTGACGGGCGAGGCCAGCGGGCGCGCGGCGGCGGGGTGGCGCGCGCGCGCCGGCCGCGGCGGCAGGCGGGAGTCCGTGCTGGCGCGCGCGCGGAACTCGTCCGTGTCCTCCGACTGACCGGACGAGGATGTGGACTCGCTGCGCTCGATGCCGACTTCTTCCTCTGATTCTACTTCTGTTAACCGACGACCTGAAAAGAAGAATTATCATAATTTAGATCTTCTTAAATTATTGTTATGAGTTTGAAGAGCTGATACTCTTCAAATTGCTTTTACGATTTTTACCCAACAGTTTAGAATTGCTGCTAGGAAATTCGCTTTCACGTAAAGAAAAGTGTGTCTGTGTCAGATTCGACGCGCGACCGAAGTTTACTGCTTAAGAATGATTGGCGTGATATTTAAAAATTAAAATGTTCTTTTAAAATAAATCGATTTAAGTATAATGAAGTGAAACAATAAAACTCTTAAATCATAATCATTAATATTATTATTTAATATTCGTTTCAGACTATCGGTATAGTAAATGCACTGTTATTCCTATATGTTAGACAAACAGCTAAAAGCGCTGTAAAATAACATAATATTTTTTATCATACTACGGACTTTATATTCGTTTTTCAGGAGTATTAAAGTGCAGACTCCGTAACCCCGCATAGAAACTAGTCCATCCGTTCGAAGCTACGACGGTACAGTCAGCATTGGTGTTAAACATGAAACATGACATTTTTTTCAGTCAGCGGTTAATAAAAAATGGACCACACGAATATTTGCAAAATAAAAATAGAAATCGTTCAAGTTAACGATATAAACTCAAATAACAATAACTAACTTCGATCAAATAGTTAAAATTGCTCGTGTACGTATACCTATATTTGTAGAAGATAACAAGGACGATATTAACATGATGTGACATATTATATGTACCTATTATTAGATTGTCGTCTGATGGATGTCTTCGCATAATTTGAATATGAAAGGCCGAGCGAGGGTCTTGACTTGCACAGGCGAAGCGCGGGTATGTTATATCCAGAAAAACTTTATTATTATATAATCAAACTCAATTTGTGTCCTTCTTCATACATTCATCGAGTACTCCGGTATTAATTTACTGGTAACGTGAATACAAACAAATGAGATTTCCGCTCTAAGTAGATGAGAGCATAAATAGAGATTATAATTTTTAACACTTTTTACGGAAAAATACTGAAAACTGCAACTACAACTCTATTTTTAAATCCAAAGTGGATTAACTATTTAATTTTAAAGAAACCTATAACCAAAAATACGCGTGGAATGAAAAAAATAATAACAAGAATCTTCGTGCAATAATACTAAAAAGCCCTCCGGGTGTAAAATGTACAATGTTCCAATTCTTCTGGATCTCGTGCAATGCCGCTGTATATTATAGATTCTTATTTAATTTAAAATTAACAACGACCACTGGCTCTAAATTTCTGATGCCTTTTGTTAAACATCATACATTCATCATACATCTTATATATATCCTACAGGCGATTTATTAAGTAACACTGCAGAATTTTTTGCGAATAATTCGCACCGGTATAAGATAGCATAAGTGTATAATAATTATCACTTTACAAAATTATAATAAACGTATTTATACGTGAGATGATTTTAATTTAAACAAAAAATTTACCGACCATCAATCATGTTGACGTTGTTTCAAAATTAAAGCCGCCATATATAAAATTTTAATAATTATTTAATTTACAAAAACGAAAGCAATAATAAATGTTTTAGTTGTTGATGTCGGTAGAGCAAGCATTATCTATAAAATGATATATTATTTATGTGGAGTAATTGTGAGGTTTTTCTTCAAAGGGAGGCAATCATCTTAACTTTAACCTTAATAATGTACGTGAAGGGTTATCTCTATTGTTTTTTTTATCTCTCCTTTTCAAAAAATGCCACAAGAGATAACTTTTAGTGTGTTATTAATGTAATACGCAACTTTGGAATTTAAATTATTATACTAATGTATTCACAAAGCAATTTTTTTAATATAATTTTTTATATAATAGGTAAAATAGAACAAAAAATCATCAATTTAGGTGCTATGCTTATGGAACGTACGAAAAAATAAAAATAAAATATATTTATCTCGCTAATAGAAGTCAGATAGAAGCTAAATCGCTAATAGAAGTTTTAATCTATATATTAATACGTGAAGCAAAAATTTTGTACCCCTTTTTACGTAAATTGCACGGACGGAGGAGTATGAAATTTCGTACAATTATAGTTTTTATAGAGAAGGAGTGCAGATTGCTAATATTTTTTTTTTAATTATTCACAAAAATTTATTTAAACAATAAAAAAAGAACATCAAACATACTACCACGTATTTGACACACACACGCATATATCATACTCTTGAGTTGATTGTCAGTTGTAGTCAAATTGAAAAATTTAAAAAAAGGTTCTTTATTTTTTTTCTTTATTCAAAGGTTCTTTATTCTTATTCAAACAAACACGTCAGTCAACGCAAATGAGCATTACTTCCTCGTCAGACTTATTTCTCGGACATCAGTGTGAACACTGTCATTTTGTGAATAACAGCGTGCTTCTGTTGCTCCATAGAAAGTAAATTTTTAAAAATAATATTTTGTGTATTTATTTGAAATAGTGGTCGCCTCATCAATCAACTTGTATGCGAGCCCCCTTTAATTTTTAATTTTATCTTGTTTTTAGTATTTGTTGTTATAGCGGCAACAGAAATACATAATTTGTGAAAATTTCAACTGTCTCGCTATCGCGATTCTTGAGATACAGCCTGGTGACAGACAGACGGACGGACGGACGGACGGACGGACGGACAGATGGATGGATGGACAGACAGCGAAGTCTTAGAGTAGTAGGGTCCCGTTTTTACCCTTTGGGTACGGATCCCTAAAAATATTTGCAGCGACAAGAACTTCTATAATATCCTAAGTGATCTCTCATTCATAGCAAATGTTGCCTCTTTAATATACTTTCGAAACAGCTTCTGGCGTCTACTCTCAACAATTACTCACAACGCTCGTCAAAATTTTTTCCTCGAGTAATGATAAATAGCTTTCAGCCTTGTATAATAGGATTACCACTAAATAAATGTGTTTGTTACTATATTTAAATTACGACAGAAAATACTAAGTAGCTGTTTTTAATGTTCACATAATATTGTTTAAATACATTTATCAAAACGTGAAAATAGCGCAAAAGTTTGTGAGATTGATTAATTTATCAGATAAATACCTATATGCGTTTATATCTAATAAATTTTTGCTGTGTGGTTACGGCAGTAAAGAATGTAGCCAGCCCCTCTTTCCCGTGACTGACGTTAGAGGCGATTAAGGGACTACCACCTTCCGCTACACCTTGGAACTTAAAAAGCCGACTGATGGCGGGATAACCATACAACTGCTGGATTTGAAATACACAGGCCCAAGACGGGCAGCAGTGCTTTCGGTGCAACAAAGCCAGCCCTGCGGTCACCAACCCGCCTGCCCAGCGTGGTGACGGGCAACACACATGAGTTCACGCCATTTTTGGCGCAAACTTGTGGAGGCCTATGTCCTGCAGTATACTGCGATAGGCTGAAGTGATACACGTGTTTAATGTGTGTTTGTTTGGTATTGTATAATGATGACGATATAAGGATTGGTATGTTGATAGGTGGGTTCGGGAAATGTGCGAGTGAGAACACAAGGTTCAGCTATTACTAAATATATAACTTACAAAAGGTCGCATTCACATTCGTGATGGTCTCCGAGGCTGAGTCGGAGACAGCGCGGGACAAGGGCCGGCCCAGGGCGGTTGGGTGCACGTCCGTGTCGACGCGTCCGCGTGACCATTTGCTACCCACTCGCCAGAATCGACGCGCGTCTCGAAACACACTCCAAACCTGGAAATTTAGTAATTTTTGTCAATTTCTCGATTTTTTACCTATTTACAATACCTACTATTCATTCAGCCTGTACGTGTTATACTTTTTTGTTATAAAAAAAATGAAACACAAAAATGAAGAAGAAAGACGAAAGAAAACGGGACACAAATGGAGAAGTTATGACGCAGAATTTTTCCGTTCACGTAGGTTTTCTCAAAATGTTTTCTTTCATCGGGGAGTAAGAGTTCGGGGAGTATTAGTTACACTCTAACCCTTGTGGATATTTCAGTTCCAACATTATGACAAAGTAAATAAATAAGGAGAAATTTACCTCAATTTCAAAAGGACATAAATATTCAGCATTATTTATCGATATATAACGACAAAACATGTAGATTATTATTAATCCTATTTAGATATTGTTTCTTCTACAATACATACCGACCCAAACAACAAACCCAAACAAGACAGCATCATACATATAAATAAAACATCAATAGACACACAATAGACGTCATAATTTCCGAGAGATAAGCGCGTTCGATATGAAGTGTACCAACTAAAGACGATTAAAAGAAGATTTCAGCGTTACGATTTCAGAAACAAGATTTTAAAGCTTCGGTTTTGAAGTTATGAGGGTAATATCTTTTCAAAGCTCTCGTCACTATAAATATCGTTTCATACGTATATAAATTATTATATTATATTCTCTGGGCGTCAAACTGTTTTCGTATAAATTCCGAGTTTATCGACTACCAGAGCTTCCGCCCGGTGGCGGTACAATCCACATTAATGTTCATCTTCCCGTATCTTTAAAACATACGATTTAAATCAAATATTGTCTCGATACAATGGTTTCCATGATGCAATTACTTTTACACATTAGTATTCATATAAATATTTTAGATTATAAGCTCATAAAATGCTTTTTAAATTGAAATATTTTGACAAAATGTCGTAGTAATTTTTATATAATGGAGATATATGTTTTCGTGCTTTTTATTTTAGATCTACTAAAAATCTATCTTTTTGTAGCACATTGCACTAAATGTCTTTTGCCATTACGTCAATTTTTGATAAAGCATCGTATATTACGTTGCTTTTTATTCCGATTATTTTGTACAAATGAAATTTTTCTGATATTTATGGTTGAAACTTGTTATCTATATAAATAATAATTGTTTGCATGCAAACGAAAAAAACCGACTTCAATTATACAACGTAGGTAGACGAAAAATTAGTCAAGTAAATACGCATTATCAAAGATTACTCCAAAAGTTGTTATCAGATCTCGATGGAATGAAACATGATAAACATCGGCTTTCGATTAAATTAAAAATTATTAAAATCGGTACACCCAGTAAAAAGTTAGGTGGATTTTCGAGTTTCCCTCGATTTCTCTGGAATTCCGTCATCAGATCTTGGTTTTCTTATCATGGTACCACACCAGGGATATCTCCTTCCCAACAAAAAAAGAATTATCAAAATCGATTCATAAACGACGAAGTTATCCCCGCACAAACATTAATATACATATACATATATATATACACCGTCGAATTGAGTAACCTCCTCCTTTTTGAAGTCGGTTAAAAATGAATGTTGCTAAGCGCATAACTCGAGAATTGTTCGAGCTATTCGGCTAATTTATTTTTATATGTTCCTTAAGTTCCATTATTTTCATTTTAGGTTTAATAGTAAAAAAAAATTTTTTTTAGTATTAAATTTTGACAGAACGCAGTCTGTCCGGGTAACAAGTTACGGAAATAAATGTCGCCTATGACACTTAGATATAATGTAAATTTCCAATAAAGAAAAGAAAATTGGAAACCGGTTCTGAAGTTCCAGAGATAAACACTAACCCAAAAAACCTTTAGACAAAGTAACAGACTTTGTGATTTTATAACATTAATAGGTTACTAAAAGAAAATAGGCTTACTAAAAATAATTAACATTCAATTTCAGTCGCTATGAGAATCTTTTATAACACTGAGATGTTATTAAATTTCACCTAAAACAATAATATTTCGTAGCCTCCTTAACGTACTTATTAATAACCTTTCTGCCGTGAAGATGTACTTTGTATTAACTGAAACGTGTAGCTTTAATCATATTGTATTAGAAATTTATTTCAGATTCAGTCCGGTTTTTACATAACCACAATTTGGTTTTTAACTATATGTTTTCAAATTAAATCTTAAAAATTAGGTATATATTTCAAATAATATAAAAATAAAAAAAAACTTACTTGATCTATGCTTTCCCTGACCGATATTTCGTGAAAGCATACGCAGCCAATTTCCTTGCTTCTACGTTGCCCTTCGTCTGTGCTCACCATTCGATCACCAACTTGGTCAGTTTTGTTACCAACCAGTACCACTGGAGTTTCTAATATGCTATCCTGCAAATATTAAATTAAAAAGTATTATAAATAGATTACATGTAATATTTATGTTTGCGAGTTACTTACATGTAAATGTATTTATAACTAACATTTATAATTTAATTATTTTAGACAAGTAACTTTGAAGTATGATATTATATTTATGCCGCCGTAATTTTATTAACATGCTATGGATGTGTTATCTACCTCCTCTACCTATTCTACCCCCTTTCCCAGGGAATCTGTAAATTCTAAGAATAAAAAAATATGCGTTTTAGATAGTGTAGACTCCAATCGTGACAAGTTTCACTAACATTAATTTACTAGTTTAGTCGTGATGCATGACTGAGATGCAGGCATAAAAAAAATTACAATTTTGGTTTCAATACCAATCACTTACAGAATGCTTTACAAATACTTTTCTTTTCGTTTGCAGACTTGGACCTGCTATAATATTGATGTAGACAGTATAGATTTGTTTCAACTCTTTAGATGTTTGTAACCAAACCAAATTTGTTGTCCTAAACCTTTTTAACCGACATCTAAAAAGGAGGAGGTTACTCAATTCGACCGTATATATATATATACCGACCGTATATGTATATATATATATATATATATATATATATATATATAATTTGTTTTCGGAGATAACTTCGTCGTTTATAAAAATCGAGGGAAATCTTTGAAAATCCGCATAACTTTTTACTGGGTGCACCGATTTTGATGATTTTTAATTTAATCGAAAACCGATGTTTATCGTGTGGTCACATTTAAATTTCAACGAGATCTGATTACAAATTTTGGACTAATCTTTGATAATGCGTATTTACTTGACGATTTAATAATTGAAGTCGGTCTCTTATTGTTTTCCAGCAAACACAAGTATTGAGTTACAGTGAAAATAATTCAAAGAATTTAGCAATAATAAATTTACATTTTTAATTTTTTTCACCTAACAGGTAAAAAAGTAAGGGTTGAAATTCACACCGCAAATCTCTAGCCTCTGTAGAAGTAATTGGAATTTTACTGAAAAGGTTCCAATACCATTCATAATATTAAACATTAAGTAGAAAAATAAATTTCATATATCATTCTTCTAGTCTATACAAATAAATAAAATTTGAGTGTCTGTTTGTAATATTGTAATAACCACTTTTACTAAATGCATATGGATGTATACACGGTACATATACCAAATTAACATTTTTTACAATTTTTGTCTTTCTTTCTGTCTGTTTGTTCCAGCTAATCTCTGAAACGGCTGGGCCGATTTTGACGGGATGTATTAAAGAGTAACTAAGGCTACTTATATTTTAGAAATTTATTTATTTTATAACTCTTCGAACTTAATAACTTTTTTGTAAATACCACGCGGACAAAGTCGCGGGCACACCTAGTATATATTAAAAACATATAAATCTCATATATAACATTTCTTTAACCACATATTAGTATTTTGCCAAGTTCGGTTTATATTATGATTATATGTATATTCTAAATTAGATTTTTTTTATTAAGGTTGCCATCCTGCAAAAAGCATTGCATTTAAACAACAAAAAAAAAATCGGTATGTACGTAGCGGATGTAGGGGGTACGGGGGGGGAGCAACAATTATGTTATGACATGTTTTTGGAAATATTTTTTTTATTTTAAACACATGGATCGTAAAAAATCTATATCCACATGTATGTACGGTTTTGATTGATCGATTGAGATGTTTTTTCATGCCTCAACATTACAGAAGATCAAAGCTCCTTTAATTTCTGTCTGTAACCATTCCTTTTTTGGTATGTTAAAAGAAGTTTTTCACCCATTATACGTGAGTGTCACGTCTGACGCATCTTATACATAAAATTCTCGTGACACAATGTTAGTTACCATACTCCTCCGAAACGGCTAGACCGATTTTTATGAAATTTTGTGTGCATATCGGGTAGGTCTGAGAATCGGTCAACATCTATTTTTCATACCTAGGGATATGAGGGATTAAGGGGGTTTGATATATGGCAAAACAACGTTTGCGAGATCAGCTAGTATATTTTGTATTGTGTTGGTCGTAGACTTTTTGCCGACCAAGTCATATAAAAAAAAAGTGCTAACCTTCGCTGACGACGAAAGCCTACGCCGTCTTTTATTGTAGTTGATAAGAAATTTTAAACGGTGGCATTCGTCAAACGAACACTTGTCGGTTACGGAATACATTAATATAAAAGCTTCCGCCCATCTAATATTACTTTCTAAATTGGCATATTTACTTTCCTGGAAGAAACAAAATATATATTTATACTTATAGCCTGAAAAGGCGCCTGTGAGATGAAATCTAATCAAAGTTCAAATGTTTTAATCTTCAAGCTTGATTCTTGTTGGTTTTTTTATTGATGAGGATTTATCAAAGGTATGTATTATTGCTTCGTTAAAAAGAAAATGTAATTTTTACTTACGTGGGGTTCTCCTGCCGAATCTAATATTTCAAAATAGACAGTTTCATTATCTATTACTGTTTGATAGGTATAAATTTTTTCTAAATCCGGATCGTATTCGCCAATAAAACGTTTCGTGATGAATCTTACAACCAATGCTAAAAAATCAACTCAACTAGATTTATTATGAACTGTTCGCACAAAAAAAGTGCTTAGTAATACCACAAGCTTTGTATCAAGCAATGGCTCTCATTGGATGAGTACCCAGTGACGAGGGTTTTAAAAACATTACAAAAACAGAAATTTTCGTTACCAACATCTGTATGAAATAGCCTGCGGGGATCGAACCCGCGACTGCCAGCGCATTAGCCAGCTCCTCTGACTACTGAGTCTACGAATATGAAAATTAATAACACATTGAAATACACAGAAATCTGTCTTAGTTATTTTATTTACTATTACTATCGAAATGTAATAATACATATAATACATTGATTGATATTGCTACGGTAGCCATGAAATACAAAATAGTCAAAATATTCTCGTAATGTTAGAAATGGCATGCAAGTAATGTTTACAGAGTCCTATTCAAACCATTTTGTAAAGTAAAAATAGCTAGCTTAATCCTTTATGTTGAATTATGACTATTTTTTTTCAACCTAGCCAATGCAGATTAAGCAGAAATTAGCTTTTCGTGAACCCTTTTTTGAGGATAGATGCCTACCTATATGGATAGTTGCCTCACCATGAAAATAGTGAGTAGGATAGATGCCCTTTAAACCGTGTAAACGAAAAACCAAAAACCAAATGTTAGGTTAGGCTACTCCTAAAACATCGATTGTCTCCAAGAAACATGGGCCATAGCAATGAAAAAAATTTTGTGTTTTTTTATATCTTTTAATTGTTATAATTAGAATATAATTTTTATATCACACAGATTACTATATATATATATATATATATATATATATATAAATTTAATTAAATTTTACAAGCATTTATTCAACAAAAGTATAAATTCTTAATTGTTGATCTAAAATATTCATATCAAGTGTCAACATGCACATTGCATTTGCAATGCAGGTTTTCTATAGTCCAAGAACATACTCGAGCTCGCATTTCTTCCTTTCTTTTATATTTTCGTGGCATAGTTCTGCTAGAATCAGTAAAACATCCAAACATAAACATACCTAAATATATAAAAAATATAAGAGACACAAAAAAAATTATACATATAAACTTACTCTGTATATGGTGAATGAAGGGATAGATGCCCCTAAGGGCACTTCAAAAAATCAGGGCAACTATCCTTTGTGATTGGGATAGATGCCCACGTATTTTTTAAATAAATTATAAACAAAATAACATCTATTTACAACTATATGCAGACTCAACGACTCAGTATATACTGGGTCATTGAGTCGGCATATGACGTATAAAAAATATAACGGAATTTATTACTATTTATAAAATTATACAACTTTAAACACTAACCTTTAAAACTTTGACGTGTTTGTAAATTTCGCCACGGAGAAAATTACACACACGATCCAAACGTGTCCTTGCCACACGAATATCTATGGGTATCTGAGGTACGGGGTGTCTTCGACTCCTACTTATGCGATTATTTTTTATTTGTGAGTTCGGGATGTTAGGTTTTTAGAACATGAGGCATCTATCCCACTGCGGCATCTCTCCCGGTTTTACCATAACATATGTTAGTTATGTGCCCTCCCTAATAGGCACACCCCGTCCTAGAGTACCAAGTCCAGATCGCTTCAGCCTGTAATATCCCACTCCTGGGCATAGGTCTCTTTCCCCATGCAGGCGACCAACGGCTTAACGTGCTCTCCGAGGCACAGCGGAAAGACCCACAAGGACTGCACAAACACCCAGACCACGGAAAACACCTGTATGGCCAATACAAATGTTTGTCATGTGCGGGGATCGAACCCGCAACCGCCAGCGTAACAGGCACAATCCATGGCTGTGACCGTTGCGCCACAGGCTGCTACTTAATAATGAGGCCAGGGAGGAGGGGATTTTGTCGAGAAAATTCGCCATCTCTACGACATTTTTATGCGTTTGATGTCTCTTACTATAGGATCTCGCCGTCTGCGAGAGATCTGAGATCCACAGGAGAAGTAACGAAGAGTATAACTCTTTTCGCTGTTAGGTATTTTTGTCGAAGTGGAGAGTGGAGTGTCAGTGCGCTAGTTGCGCTGAATTCGTGGGAGGACCAAATAGCTCTCGTCACATCACACACCCACCTCCATGACTATCGATAAGTGCGCAAATACATCGTAGGAGCGATTTTGCCGACCTTCAAAGCTTGAAAGAATTAAATAGGTAATGACTGATAACGACTTTTTTATGGCTAGAGGAACAGGAATTCGGAACGACTACAAATGCGCAAGCAAAAGTTCTAGTGTGTAAAAAATTTACGTTGTTTTCGTAATTTATGTCATTCTTTTCCAATTACATTACAGTGGCTGACTGAAAAGTTCGGTTTGCACACAGATGGCGCTACTATCAAATCTATATGATTTTTAGTTAACCCTAACCTTCAAATTATAATAATATTTAATTCTTTCAAGCTTTGAAGGCCGGCAAAATCACTTCATCGATGTATTTGCGCAATTATTGATCCTCATGGCGTGTGATATGACGAGCGCTATTTGGTCCTCCCACGAATACAGCGCGGCCAGCGCACTGACAGGGAAAAGCACATTTTCGTTACTCTAGCAAAGGATACTGCTCTGGTCGTCCAGCTCTAGCATCCCATCATCATTACTTCAGCTTATCGCAGTCCTCCGTAGGCCTCCACGCTGGGCAGGCGGGTTCGTGACCTCTAGCATCCACTTCCACAATAATACCCAAGGGCAAAAAGAGTTATACTCTTCGTTACTTCTCCTGTGGATCTCAGACTCTATTAGACGGCGAGTTCCCCTAGTAAGGGACATCAAACGCACAAAAATGTCGTAGAGATGGCGAATATTCTCGACACAATCCCCTATATTTCCCTGGCCTCATTATTAAGTAGCAGCTTGTACTTGGTACTCTAGGACTAGGTGTGCCTATTGGGGAAGTCACATAACTAACATATTATTCTATTTATTAAGAAGTTATAAGAGGTATAAAGAAGGTATAAGGTATTTTTTAATTTTTTTTAATTTTAGTGATATATCCACAGGCTTATTATGCCCGTGCTTTTGTTATTCCATATATATAAGTATATCTTTTTTTTTACATGCATCGGTACAATCACCGCAACTTTAGAATCCTAGAAGCCTTAATAACTAGTCTTAAAATTTCTAAAACTCAAAAAAAAAAAGGTATAAGGTATTAGAAACGTTATTTGTTTACTTTGTTTTGTTCATTACCAATTGAGACTATAAATTTATAATTTTAACAATAATTCCTCAATTTGAACTTTTTTATTTAAAGTATTTGTTACTAATTGTTATTTGTAAGTTAAATATTTTTCTTATTTCCGATTTTTTCTTTACAAAATGGTTTGATACATATCGGTATCGAATACCTAAAATCTGGAATATAAGGAATTTTGTAAACCTAAACCTTTTCATCTACGTCATCTGACATTTAAAGAAATATTGTATAATTTATTTTATGTAAGGGTAATCAAGAGGGAATTCCTCTCTGATTGAATTCGCAGCGAATTAAGTTCATTTTTCGCATTCTTCAAATTACCATTGGTGTTTTATGGAGACATTTGTTTTTATAAATTCTTGAAAATAAATGTTATACTTCAAAAAACAAAAGTCAATCACATTAGGCACGTTACATATGTATCTAAATTCTATATAATGAAAGTTTATTTTACCTGATTTCCCAACACCAGACTGCCCTAATACTAAAACTTTGAAAGATTTAGCCTTTGGATAAAGAACAAGCTTAGCCAATGAAGACTTTGGAGAAAGTGTGGTTGCTGTCATCGTTACTATATTCCATCTAAAAATGTATAAATTATTACTTTACTACAAAAACATTCTTAACAATGAACGATCAAAACCATTTAGTTTTGTTAAAGTACAATAAAAACAGAACGGAACAGTAAAATTCTTAATCGACATTGTATTTATTCATCGTATTAAAATCTATTATTAGGAACTACTCAATTCTTTATTATCGAACTCTCGCTAAAGAAAACAACTTTACATTTATATATAGAACAAATTATGTGAATGTATTGTATGAACTTTTATATAAATATTTCGGTCAACCTAATTGATTAAAAACAGACAAGTTCTATTTAAACACGTAACTACTTAAAAATACAAGAGTCGTGCCTTAAAAAATGAAAATTGCTTTTTGGCGAAGAACAAACGAACGAAACCAAAAACAAGATTCTTTAGACATTTTCAGCTAAATTTTAATGCGCTTCTCTGAATTGCTAACTACAAAAAAAAAAAATTACGCGGTAAAATATAATCATACACATTTTTGCCCGTTTTCGTTGTAATAATGAATTATTAAAATATGGTCTTGGTAATCAGAAGTCAGAAGTGTAGTTTGAATGTAAATATAATCATATACGTAGGGTGCTTTTGCTTTCGATTCATATTTCATTGACTTTTTTCGATGATAGTATGTAGTATTTACAATATAATAATTACGTACCCATAATTTGTGTTAGTAAGCTAAAGATAAGCTTGGAGTACTGCATCTGATTTTAATAAAATAGCTTCATATCTAATACCGACACAATTTAAATCGATTATAACATCGTCACCAAAATAGATTAATTTCAAGTTAAGATTAGAACTAAAAATTACTGTTTATTTACATGTCTAAACTCATATACAAATCCAAAATAATTGTGTACTCAATATTTCATTATAAATAAATTTTGTGCTGGGTGCATGTTGTATTTTTCAGAATTATAGTTTGTCGTTCCTAACCAGAATACTTGTTAGAGTTTATAAAACCTCGATATGTAGTTTAATTACAAGTTTTATGTTTGTATCTAGCGCGGTAAACGATCGAAAAAAAGCGCGAGCACGCCGCGAGAGACGCCGGTAGCTACTGCGGTCTGTGGCTACGCTACGCTCGTAAAGGGCCTCGTATACACGAAATATGAAAAGGTTTTTCTTGATGCGAAGAAACTTACGATTAAATTTTACTTATAGATAATCAATATTTTTACTACACATAACATCGATGTTATTAGATCTCAATCTCGTAATATATTTTTATTTAGGTTTACAATGAGTGTTCAACTATTAATGTTTAAAGAGTTAGATTCTAAAAAAAAAGTAAATAAGCAATATAGAATAAAACTAACTAAAGGATTTATCCTTCTTACACGTAGATATAGCTTGTTAGTTTTTAGCCTTACCCGCGTTAAATTTTAACACTTACCAGATTGGTTGACATTTATGGTTACTGCTACGGTCTAATGAGTCGTAGCGTACTGTTTTATACGTCTATAACCCACGTAAATAAACTGGCTACATAACGGAAGAATTTTTTTTCTAAAATCCGCCGTTCGCTGATAACGCTAAGCTGATATTTGTCTTGTGTTTCAATTTAAATTTCGAGATCGATCGAGATCTGATCACTATTTTTTGAGTAATCTTTGATAACGCGTATTTACTTGGCAATTTTTTGAAAGCCAGAAGTCGGATAGTTATCCCGCCATCGGTCCGCTTTATAAGTTCCAAGGTGGTAATGAAATTGTATTATCCCTTAGTTGCCTCTTACGACACCCACGGAAAGAGAGAGAGGAGGAGGGTTAAATATATTAGTAGTAGATAATAAAAAAATTATGTGGTGTCATGGGACACCAGGTAGGAACGAAGTTCCTTCGGATAGTATAGAAGCAACACAATTTGAAAAAAAATTGTTGAATTTTATATATATTTTCTAGTTCTTGATTTTTTTTTAATTTTATTGATTGGTTTTTAATTAAGTACATAAAAGTATTTAAAAAATAACAAAGACCGTAAAATAAAATAAATCAAACAAAATAATAATAATAATAATAATTCAAACTATTAAGTGAAATAAAAAACATTTGTCTATTTATTTTTGTCGAAATTATAAAATTACATAAATAATTTAAAAAAAAGTTTACTAGTAATATTTTAGTTTTACAGACGTCATATTATACAGTCGTGTGACTGATATTACGTCACTTCTGCTATATATTTTTCTTACGGTTTTAGTATCACATTCTTTTCAGTTCGCTCGCCCAGCCAAATGTCAAGCCTGCCATAAGGAACTTCGTTCCAATAACAAAAAGTAATTTCAACAATATTATTATAAAAATTACCAAAAAAAAAATCTAATTATGTATGTATATTTTGTTTACAACTCAAGTTACATATTTATAGTTCCAACAGCGCGAAGTATATTTAACTATTATCGCTTTCCGAGTCTTACCGTATGGTGGGTTAACAATGGTAGCAATGGCAATTGATAAATTTATTAGCGTCACTTGGGTATAAATAAGATTCAAATTGCAACACTAATTCGTTCACATGTTATCTCTCGATATATGATTTACGATTTTCTCAAAACCCAAAAGTCTTGAAGTAAAATTATATAGCAATTTTTTAAAAGCTAAATAGAAAAACAAACAGGCAAAGTTACCTTCGTATTAATAAAATGAGTGTAGAGTTATCCCTACTGTGCACGATGTTGGGAGCGAAACACATGTCAATGCCCAAATATATTAACTATTGTTGCTTGATAAATCGTACTATACTGTATATATATGTACATGTAAGGTAGACCCTTTCATAGCTCGTAATAGGTGGGGAGTCATAAAGCTCCCAAATGAGGTGCCACGATGACCGGGCGTGGCACGTGTGTGCCAATTTATCAGGTGTTGCTCTCTCACGATTTATAATCATTGATAACAATAACGCAGTACTTTGATGCCTATCTAAAACATAATCATCAGCGATTGTGTAAAGCTTACAGTAAAATTCATAATTATCATATCGCTCAGATTAAATCATGCTATTGGTCGCACAGTGGTCGAAATTCGACGATAATTAATTTAAATTATAAGTATGAACATTTTTTTATGTAAGTGATATATTCACGGGCTTATAATGCTCGTGCTTTTGTCATTCCATTTTTTTTTTGTTTAAACATGCATCGGTACTTCACTGCAACTTTAAAACTTTACAACTAGAATCTCTAATGATGATAATTGAAATAAACTTTATTAAGGGATGGAGACCTGATGTCCTGTAACACAGGCCTCGAGCCTAGCTTAGGCACCAGTCTCCCACAATATTAGTGCTCATGTGTGTACTTATCTAATGTCCTGGTTAGCAAATTGTGGAGAGAAAATAAATAAATCTTATTAGAATCTCTATAATTGTGTTTGCTCGCAAACGAAAAAAAAACCGACTTCAATTACATCGACAAGTATACAACGTAGATCGACGAAAAAATAGTCAAGCAACTACGCGTTATCAATGATTACTCATAAAGTAGTTATCAGATCTCGATAAAATTTATATGTGACCACATGATAAACATCAGCTTTCGATTAAATTAAAAATTATCAAAATCGGTACACCCAGTAAAAAGTTATTACGGATTTTCGAGAGTTTCCCTCGATTTCTCTGGGATCCCATCATCAGATCCTGGTTTCCTTATCACGGTACCAAACTAGGGATATCCCCTTTCCAACAAAAAAAGAATTATCAAAATCGATAGATCCAGTAGAAAGTTATGCGATATAATACAACGTAGGTCGACGAAAAAAGCGTCAAGTAAAAACGCATTATTAGATATAACTCGAAAAGTAGTTGTTAGATCTCAAATAAATTTAAATGGGACCAATTGGCACACACCACCTTTCGATTAAAACATAATTTGTCGAAATCGGTCTACCCGGTCAAAAGTTCTGATGTAACATACATAAAAAAAAAAAAAAATACAGTCGAATTGAGAACCTCCTCCTTTTTTGGAAGTCGGTTAAAAAATTGACGTGAGTCCACTGACCAAGACTCTACATATTGTTTTTTTTCCATAGTTATTATTTTTATTATATTTACACTTATTTGCTAACTATAATATATGTACACTTGTTTTCTAGCTACAATATACGTACACTTATTTGCTACTTACAATGTACACTTAACCTATGTTATTGTTAGTAGGTACTTTTTTGTGTACTTAGAAAATCTTTTTATCCATTTTACTTTCTTTTTTTATTTTAATTTTTATTAATATATTATATGACTAATCCTATCTTATTAAGTACATATATAAAGCCTTATCATTACAATTGCATTATCCTATACCTATACTATTACATTTATTGTTTATTAATTAAGTATGAACATTATTAAGTTTGTGTTGTCAACGTCCATACTTCTATAATAATAAACACAAAAGAGTATGCGTGGCTGTGTCAAATACACGCTAGTGTGAGTAGGTTTTAAATTGATTTAATGTATCTTTTATAATAATAATAATAATATATTTATTTCGGGACTAGCCCATATAGTGTTAGTAACAATTTTTCTTATAATCTAGTGTTAGTACAATTACAAATTATAAACAAAATATATAGTGTTAGGTACAAAAAACTTAGAACTAAACTTACAACTAAGTTAGTGAAACTTATAAATGTAATATAATAATTTCTTCCTATGGGACCCCTGTGCTAAAGATTATAGTTAGCAGAAGGAGCATGAAGCTGTACCCAGCGACAAAATAATGGGGAGTCCCATCGGTCGGCCAAGACGTTCAGGATGGTGTTCGATGCTCCGCGTACTCGCGCCCACAACGACGCACACCGCTTTCGAATGATCGCGTGGAAGCAGTCGGTGCGCGCCTCGGCGAACATAGACGACGCGCTACAGAAGCGCGGCAAACCAAACAACATCCTGAACGCGTTGTTGTACTGGACACGGAGTGCACTGTATGCTCACTGCGTGAAATCGACCCACAGACCGCACGTGTAGAACGATTGACAGTAGGCGTTGAAAAGTGTTATTTTGACTTGTTTACTACAACGCGCAAATCTGTGAATCAACATGTTACATCGAACAGACAGCGCCCTACGCTCTCTTTCAATATCCACCGTGTCTGTCAAGCTCTCAGTGACCCAGTGACCCAGATATTTGAATCGGTCAACTCTTTTCAACTGAGAGCCCCCTAGAGTAACACAAGTTACTCTCCGTTGTCTCCTCGCGCCCGTCGCCCGAAAAACCATGAATTCGCTTTTCAACGCGTTATATCTGAGCCCATGAGCCACTGCGTACTCTTCACATAAGTGAAGCAACTTAGTCAAGGCGCCGATCGATGGGCTCAGCAGCACCATATCGTCTGCGTAGCTGATGTTATTGATGCAAGTCCCGCATACATGGCATCCTATGTAGGTGCTGCTGAGCTCCTCGATCAGCTTATTAATATACAAGTTAAAAAGCTTGGGTGAGGTCAACCCCCCCTGCCTCATCCCACATTCCAACCCGTACTCATCCGATCGCGAGCCAGCCCATTTGACGCAATTCCTCTGGTTGTCATACCAATATTTAAATATTGATATGACATCAAGAGGTAGACTGCTTTCACATCGTAGTTTTCTTCACAACAAATTGTACGATACTAAATCGAATGCCTTCGACAAGTCCAAAAAGCAAGCAAAGACTGGGGTTTTTCGAGCCGTGTAGTACTGCACAGTTTGCTTGAGACAGAAAATGGCACTCTCTGTGGACAAGCCAGGCTTAAAACCAAACTGTAAATCGTGGATTTTAATATTTTCGGCCAGTCTTCTGTCAAGCAAACCATCCAGCACCTTGGCTATAACCGTAGCCAGAGATATAGGCCTGTAATTGGACAATTCGGAGGCATCCCCCGTTCTATTCTTTATTATAGGTACAACAACAGTATACATTAATTCATTTGGTAGGTAGCAATGGCTTATACATAAATTAAAAAACGTAGCCAGAACTCGAGGCAAGTGCACCCCCGCGTACTTCAGGTGCTCGATACTGAGATCATCGTGACCGGGAGACTTACCTCTGGCCATTCCTTTAATAACCGAGGCGACCTCACCTTCAGAAAACCTAACAGTAAAGTCCCCGTCGCAACACCCAACATCGAACACCTGCGACTCTATAGGGAGGGAAGACTCCACTTTAAAGTGTTCACGGAAGGCATTTGCTATGTCAGACCGATCAAACTTACCATCTACACTCACAGGGAGGCTCGATTTTGGATTAAGCTTATTAGTATTTTTCCAAAATTTATTGAAATGTTTATCAGCATGATTTTGAGCAATAATATCTAATTTTATTTGTTTTTCATTATTTTGACAATATGCATAATTAAAAAAAATATTAGTATTTTGAACTCCATCTCTATATAAACTATAAGTTTGAAAAATTTCATACACCTACGTCAGCGTAATTTTCGTAATAATTGTAAACTGACGATACTCATAATAAAAGGCTACGTATATGGATAATTACAAATTGTATAACGTTTATGTATGAAATTTATACGTATACATTTTATAAAGTTATTTCTAAAATAATGTAATCAATACGTCTTACATCGTAAGAAAGTTTCTTGTCTTGTTCTTCTTCAACACCTTATTTGTTATAATCGTTTCAAACTCTCGCGAAACTTAACGAGGTTTTAATCTGCGTTATACTTTAGGTATTGTTATCTCACTTGCTCTGTTTTTAACCTGTTTAGAAGGCGAATGGAAACCTATTAAATGGAAACCTTTATGATGCAAACGCTGCAATGACAAAAAAAGAGAATTTCAGAAAAAAAAAAGAAAAATACTAGATATACAAATAATAATGCGTGTTTGCGTTAGAAATTTAATTTTCTATGCGTTTCTCTATTCTAACGATATTGGGTATATTGAACGAACACAACATAATTAATAATTAATATGGCTGATATTATTTCATTAGCATTTTAATACTCTACGTTATGTACTGTTACAAAAACCTGAATCATCCTGTAAATGTCATGTCTGTATTGTCATTAATTAATTGTCATATAATTAACTAGCTGTGCCCGCGGCTTCGCCCGCGTTGAAATCAGTGTGTCACAAAGTTTTCCCGGCACACTTCCAGTTAAACTCTCATTATAATCGGCTTAGCCGTTCCGTAAACCTTCCTCTTGAACCGCATGAAAATCCGTTCAGTAGATTTTGAGGAAATCGATCACATACACTTTTGGGGACTTTGTTTTATAATACACTAACTGTTGCCCGCGACTACATCCGCGTGGTTATGAAGATATGTATTACTATTAAGATGTTTAACGCAAATATTTTCTTTATTTCAGTCACTTGAAATGCTTATCAAACTGAGTTACTTTTTAAAAAGGCACAATTTAGTATAATTTAATAGTTATTTTTATAAAACCTCTCTATACACATTTTTAGTTTTATTTTCAGGCTGTATATGTTTCATACAAACTATCGACCCCAATTAAACCCCCATAGCGGTGGAATATCGCTAAATCTCTCTACTCTACTACTATTATCTACTAACTATACCTCCCTGCTAAATTTCATCTTTATCCATCCTAGATGGATGGACCTTCCAGCTGTTTTTGGGTTCTCGTGATGAGTGAGTCAGTGACATTTCTCTTTTATATATATAGATTACGATGTATTATTTGGACACCTCCTCACCATCTATAGAGCATATATTTTAAATTTCAAGTCTCTTACTTCAAAGACATAGAACTTTCATACAAATTTCCAATCCCCGTTTTATCCCCTTAGGGGTCGAGTTTCGTAAAATTTGTTCTTAGCGGATGTTTACGCTCTATAAAGAACCTACCTATCAAATGTCAAATTTGTAGCTGTTATAGTTTCGGGGATTTCGTGATGAATGAGTCAATGTACCATCCCCCGTTTTAACCCCGAAAGGGAGTTGATTTCTAAAGATACATTGTTTAGAGACCTCCTCACCATCTATGGAGCATACATTTTAAATTTCAAGTCTCTTACTTCAAAATCATAGGACGTTCATACAAACTTGCAACCCCCATTTCACCCCCTTAGGGGTCGAGTTTCGTAAAATTTGTTCTTAGCGGATGTTTAAGCCCTATAAGAAATCTACCTATCAAATGTCAAATTTGTAGCTGTTATAGTTTCGGAGATTTCGTGATGAATGAGTCAATCTACCATCCCCCGTTTTAACCCCAAAAAGGAGTTGATTTCTAAAGATACATTGTTTGGACACCTCCTCACCATCTATAGAGCATACATTTTAAACTTCAAGTCGTTTACTTCAAAAACATAGGACTTTCATACAAAATTCCAACCCCCGTTTTATCCCCTTAGGGGTCGAGTTTCCTAAAATCCGTTCTTAGCGGGTGTCTACGCCCTATAAGAAACCAACCTGCCAAATGTCAAATTTGTATCTGTTATAGTTTCGGAAATTTCGTGATGAGTGAGTCAACCTACCATCTCCCGTTTCAACCCCAAAAGGGAGGTTATTTTTAAAGATACATTATTTGTATAATGTATCTTTAAAAATAACCATATATTGTATTGTGTCTCATCATCTATAGAGCATACATTTTAAATTTCAAGTCTCTTACTTCAAAAACATAGGACTTTCATACAAACTTCCAACCCCCGTTTTACCCCTTTAAGGGTCGAGTTTCGTAAAATCAGTTCTTAGTAGATGTCTACGCCTTATAAGGAACCTACCTGTCAAATATCAAATTTGTAGCTCTTATAGTTTCGGAGATTTCGTGATGAATGAATCAATCTACCATCCCCTGTTTTAACCCCAAAAGAGAATTTATTTCTAAAGATACATTATTTGGATACCTCTTCACCATCTATAGAGTATACATTTTAAATTTCAAGTAGCTTACTTCAAAAACATAGGACTTTCATACAAACTTTCAACCCCCGTTTTACTCCCTTAGGGGTCGAGTTTCGTAAAATCCGTTCTTAGCGGATGTCTACGATCTATAAGGAGCCTACCTGCTAAATTCCAAGTTTGTAAGTGTTATAGTTTTGGAGATTTCGTGATCAGTGAGTCAACCTACGAACCCCCGTTTTAACCCCAAAAAGGAGTTGATTTCTAAATATACATTATTTGGACACCTCCTCACCATCTATAGAGCATACACTTTAAATTTCAAGTCTCTTACTTCAAAAACATAGGACTTTCGTACAAACTTCCAACCCCCGTTTTATCCCCTTAGGGGTCGAGTTTCGTAAAATTTGTTCTTAGCGGATGTTTACGCTCTATAAGGAACCTACCTATCAAACGTCAAATTTGTAGCTGTTATAGTTTCAGAGATTTCGTGATGAATGAGTCAATGTACCATCCCCCGTTTTAACCCCGAAAGGGAGTTGATTTCTAAAGATACATTGTTTAGAGACCTCCCCACCATCTATGGAGCATACATTTTAAATTTCAAGTCGTTTACTTCAAAAACATAGGACTTTCATACAAACTTACTGTATGACTACTTTTAATAAAATAGTATTCTATGAGGTGGAGGTTATAAAAAAAATTAAATCATTAGATCCAAGAAAGGGACCGGGTCCAGACGGAATTCCTCCTATATTTGTTAAAAGGTGCGTAAATGCTCTTGCGTTACCTTTGACTGTCATTTTTAACAGTTCATTGAAAAATGGAATTTTTCCTGACGAATGGAAAAGAGCTCGAATAGTACCAGTTTACAAAAAAGGTGATCGAGCGGACGTTAAGAACTACCGTCCGATTTCTATCCTCTCATGCTTTTCCAAGCTGTTTGAGAGCCTTGTGTATCCCTCACTCAGTAAATATTTCAGCAACATCATAACACACTCGCAACACGGGTTTAGGCATGGTTTATCAACGCAAACTAATTTAACGGTTTTCACTTCGGACTTGGCACTGGCGATAGATGGGGGGGACCAGGTAGACGCCATATATACTGATTTTAGCTGCGCTTTCGACAAAGTAAACCATCAAATACTTATTAATAAACTACAACAGTATGGCATTGGGAATACACTTATTGGATGGTTTCAATCGTATTTAACAAAAAGACCTCTTAAAGTTGTTGTTAATGGCTTTGAGTCCGATACGTACTTGGCTGACAGTGGGGTTCCACAGGGCTCTCATTTAGGCCCCCTTCTGTTTCTTGTTTTCATAAATGACATAACCCAGTTTATCAAACATTGTAGATGTTCACTATTTGCAGACGATTTGAAAATATACAAAATAGTTAAAACCAATTCAGACATAGATTCGGTGCAAAGCGATCTCAATAATATAATAGAATGGTGTCATCACAATAAAATGACTCTTAACGTAGGCAAATGTTTCCATATAAAATTTACCCGGAAGAAAAAGCCGCTTGTCTCTAGTTACTCTATTGGAAATGTTATCTTGCAAGAGAAGTCACAAATTAAAGACTTAGGAGTTATTATAGATGGCCGTTTAACTTTTGTGGCACATGTTGATAATATAGTTGTTAAAGCTGCACGAAATCTTGGTTTTATCAAGCGGAACACACGGGGTTTCTCAAGGCGAACAAAAACGATATTATATAATTCTCTAGTGCGCAGCTGTCTTGAGTACGCCAGTGTTATCTGGAATCCTCAGTACAGTATACACTCTCAACGTATTGAGAGCATTCAGCGTGTTTTCACGAGGCATCTTGCTTTTTACGAAAGCAATTTTTCGCACAGACAAGTGTACGGGGAGCGTTTGGCAAGGTTCCACATGATTTCTCTTCGGAGTAGGCGTGAGGTTTCAGATCTGACTTTCCTGCACAATATATTACATAATAGGGTTACCAATTCTGAAATAACAGAGAGGATAATCATATCGGTTCCCTCTAGGGCACACAGAAGTACCCACGCGCACAAGATATTTTACATTCCATGCGTAAAGTCTCACATTGGGAAACAAGCTCCTCTAGTGCGTTTGTGTAACAAATATAATAGTATCAGTAAATCGATTCCAGGCATTGACATTTTTCACGACTCTCTCTCTGTCTTTAGATGTAAGTTACTTAATTATTATAAAATGCATGGTTAGTTTAAAAAATATATTTAATTTATTTTAATTTATTTTACAGTAATTTTAATTTTGATTTTAATTTTGATTTTGATTTTAATTTTAAATTTGATTTTGATTTAATTTTGATTTTGATTTAATTTTGATTTTGATTTTAATCTTTCTATTTGGAATTTTTTGATAATTTGATTTGACTTTTGTTATTTCCCTATTCTTAATTACTTAATTAATGAATTTGTTCTAATTGAATTAATTAATAATTTGTTTCTAATCGTTATTTTGATTAAATTGTCCAATTGTTTAATTTTATAAATGTATATGATAATAATAGGTTTTTTATCTTTATTTTTGATTTTGATTATTTTGGTTGTGATGATGATGATGGGGTGTCACTCTTTTTTTTGAATATTGTAAGTGTTGAACTATATTAATGTAGGTATATTTAAAGTTCAAATATTTTAATTATTTGTGATTTTTTGTGCTTTTAAACATTGTATTCAAAAATGTTATGTACACTTGTAAGTGACATGCATATCAGATACTTTGTTATTATATATTTGTAATTTTAAAATTTTTATATGTATGTTGTAAGTGTGCTTTTGAAAATAAAAAAAAAAAAAAAAAAAAAAACTTCCAACCCCCGTTTTACCTATCTTGGGGTCGAATTTCGTAAAACCCGTTCTTAGCGAATGTTTACGCCCTATAAGGAGCCTATCTGCCAAATTTCAAGTTTTTAGGTGTTATAGTTTCGGAGATTTCGTGGTGAGTGAGTAAACCTACCATCCCCCGTTTTAACCCCAAAAGGGAGTTGATTTCTAAAGATAGATTATTTGGACTCCTTCTCATTATCTATAAGGCATACATTTTAAATTTCAAGTCTCTTACTTCAAAATCATGGGACTTTCATACAAACTTCCAACCCCCGTTTTATCCCCTTAGGGGTTGAATTTCGTAAAATCCGTTCTTAGCGGATGTTTACACTCTATAAGGAGCCTTCTTGCCAAATTTCAAGTTTGTAGGTGTTATAGTTTCGGAGAATTCGTGATGAGTGAGTCAACCTACCATCCCCCGATTCAACCCCAAAAGGGAGTTGATTTCTAAAGATATATTATTTGAACACCTTCTCATCATCTATAGAGCATACATTTTAAATTTCAAGTCTCTTACTTCAAAATCATAGGACGTTCATACAAACTTGCAACCCCCATTTCACCCCCTTAGGGGTCGAGTTTCGTAAAATCCGTTCTTAGCGGATGCCTACATCTTATAAGGAGCCTACCTGCCAAATTTCAAGTTTGTAGGTGTTATAGTTTCGGAGATTTCGTGATGAATGACCTTTCGCGTTTATATATATTATAGATAACTCAAAGGCCTCAGCTCTGTATAATAAAATGGTTGGTTAGCCCAACACGCTATATGTTGGCGTATAGTTTACCGTGAGTAAATCAATAAAAAAAAAACACGCATATTATACTCTTGTTGAGTGTCGAAGTCTGTAGTCAAATTGAAAATTTTTAAAAAAGGTTTTTTATTTTCATAAATTTCTTGGTTTTCTTTAATTTTAATTTTAGTCAAATTTTGACCTCTGGGTGGGTCGACTGTTTGTATTAAACTATATCATATACCATGAACGAGAATCAAGTTCGCCATTGCCTGACCAAAAGCCGTGGAACATAGAGCTTGGAGAGAAGAACATAAAGCGGAATTAGAAACTAGCTTAACGATGCTTTTCTGTGAATTAACAGACTTCTCGAAATTAATTAATTTTATTTTGTGCCGCCCAAAATTATTTTGCAATTTCATACAAATAACAAAATAAGCCCACAACGTGAATGAAAACATTGTTATTATTGACATAAAACCACATATAACAGAATAAGACAAGTTTTCAATTCATTAATCTGACCAATGAGCCATGAAAACTGTCTTTATCGAAAGTGACTAGTTAACGAGATTTGCATAATCTCTCATCTATTAATTTCTTGTGAACCATTAATACATATTCTATACTCATGTATAAAGACGTTCCTTGCAGTTACTCCCGACTAATCAAATATAGAGTAGTATATTATCATATACATTTTTAATTTTGACTTTTTCATATGCGATGCTTTAGTTGTATGCGGCACGTATATATATATCGGCACGGTATATATATATATATATATATATATATATATATATATATATAATCAATTTTCATGAAATTTAGTATGCAGGGAATTTCGGGGGAGATAAATAAATCTACCTAGGATTTATTTTTAGGAAATGTCGTTTTATCCCAGTTTTTAGACAATGAAAAAATATCGTTAGAATACGAAGGTAAATTTCGCAACTGTCGTAGTAGTCGTTGTAGTGGGAAATATACCGGTCGCGATCGAAAAGACCATAGTTTAAATCCTCGGTCGATTATTATTTTTTCCTTTTTTTTAACCGACTTCCAAAAAAGGAGGAGGTTCTCAATTCGACTGTATTTTTTTATGTATGTTACATCAGAACTTTTAAACGGGTGGACCGATTTCGACAATTTTTTTTTTAATCGAAAGGTGGTGTGTGTCAATTGGTTCCATTTAAATTTATTTGAGATCTAACAACTACTTTTCGAGTTATATCTAATAATGCGTTTTTACTTGACGCTTTTTTCGTCGACCTACGTTGTATTATACCAGATAACTTTTTACTGGATGTACCGATTTTGGTAATTACTTTTTTGTTGGAAAGAAGATATCCCTAATTTTTTACTATGATAAGGAGACCAGGATTCGATGATGGGATCCAGAGAAATCGAGTGAAACTCTCAAAAATCCGCATAACTTTTTACTGGGTATACCGATTCTGATAATTTTTAATTTAATCAAAAGCTGATGTTTATCATGTGGTCACATTTAAATTTTATCGAGATCTGATGACTACTTTTTGAGTAATCTTTGATAACGCGTAGTTACTTGACTATTTTTTCGCCGATCTACGTTGTATTACTTGTCTATGTAATTGAAGTCGGTTTTTTTTTCGTTTGTCTGCAAACACAATTATTTCTAATTTCACTCGTTATTTTTTTATTTAATAATGTATGTAAAATTGAAAATTATTATTATTTTTAATTATTTTTTTATTTTTGATTTTTTTATATTTATTTATATTTTTTATCATTGACGGTAAAAAAATATTATTCATATTTTATAAATAACTAGCTGACCCGGCGAACTTCGTATCGCCTAACAGTGACTTTTAAGTATTATCACAAATCTTTTGTATGGGAGTATAGAAAAGTGTTGTTTTTAGACTTTTTCAGTAAATTAAAAAAAAATTTTTTTTTTAGAATTTTTCTCTACGTAATAACCATCCTCGTACTTCAAGGAATATTTTTAAAAAAGAATTAGCGAAATCGGTCCAACCGTTCTCGAGTTTTGCGCTTAGCAACACATTCAGCGACTCATTTTTATATTATAGATGATTTCCAAGAAACACGATTTACTAAAGATACCGAGCTAAGCTCAGTCACCCAGGTACTATTATTACACGTTGCCAGAGGAACTTGTATATTAAAACAACGTAAAATTTAAAAATGGGCTAGGAATTTTTTTCGACGCGGAAAGTAATCTACACATACAAAACCTCCCATTTAAAGGATTGTAGTTAGGAGTCGAACATTGTAATCTAGTCTTTTATATATTATATAATATACTTAAAAAAAGAAATCTAGTGGGGCGGCGTGTTTTGCTTCACGTATTAATATATAAGTAACTAGCGACCCGCTCCGGCTTCGCACGGGTATAAAATATAATTATAGCCTATGTCATTCTCTGAAAAAATGATTAAAATCGATCCAGTAGTTTCGATTTGCCTGCCCGTGGCCCGCACGCGTTAACTTTAGAGTAAAAGCCGGCCGGAACCGCCGCAAACGCTACGTCCCGCAATTTTTAAATCTCTAATATCTTCGAAAATATTCATTTAAATCATATTCTGTAAAGGGCCATATAGATCTATATTAAATCAACAATGTATTTAAGGTATTTAATTGGATAAGGATTAATACTGTATTGGCTAAAATCGCTTCGAAAATTAGCTATTATTTGTCGTAAAAAGTAAATGACAAAAAAATGTTATTGTGGGATATCCATAAGTGATAGACATATACCATAGCGGAATTTTCTGAAGACCTTTTCAATGCGTACAGTACATTATTTTGATAAATCTCGTAGGGTTCAGCCTGCGTTTGAAATGTAAGCGGAAAAAAATGTACCTAATTATTTACGACATCACATTAGAAACCTCAAAAATAACAGTATTTTTCCACTATTTAATGGATGTTATTATACATATAAACCTTCCTCTTTAATCACTCTATCTATTAAAAAAACCGCATCAAAATCCGTTGCGTAGTTTTAAAGATTTAAGCATACATAGAGACATAGGGACATAGGGATATAGGGATATAGGGATATAGGGACAGAGAAAGCAACTTTGTTTTATACTATGTAGGTGATGATGCATATATCGTTTTTTATTGTGTTTTTTTATACAAACTTTGCTCTGACAATAACGAAGACAAGAAAATAATTATACAATTTGGAAATTTTGTGATACCTAAAAATTTAATATAAAAATTATTTTATATACCTATGTCAAATAAAAATGTACGTCATGCAAATACTATGCAAGGAATGAAATATTTTTTGCCCAAACAGAAGCATTAGACGACGAAGTCCTTTTTTACGTAAATAATGGAAACAAAACAAATTGTATCCTTGTTTCCCTTACTTATACCCTTGTCATGATGTGTGATGGAAAGTGAGCTTATATTAACAATGTGTACTAACCGGCATCTGAGTACCATACTATTTGTTATATGGATGTACGAGTAGGTAGTAGGTAATCCTTACGCCAAATAATCTAACCATATTGTTACATTGTTAAATGTAAAATATCAACTCGATCGAAAGAGAAAGAAAGTATCTAAAAAATTAATTTATTTATTATTAATAATTAAAAAAAGCAAGTTATAATCAGTTCATCCCGACTAGAAAAAAGGTCAGGCTCAACCAGATCATGTATTTGGACCAGATCAGGATAGAATGAGGCATGCCAGATCCGGCAAGCTCTATCAGGACCAGGTCTGGTCCAGACAAGGATAACCTGGTGTAAAATATAATCAAGTATGGTAAGGCATACTGGATCAGGACCCGATCTGGTCCAGATCAGGATAGCCTGATGTAAAATATAATCAAGTATGGTAAGGCATACTGGATCAGGACCCGATCTGGTCCAGATCAGGATAGGCTGATGTAAAATGTAATCAAGTATGGTAAGGCATACTGAATCAGGACCCGTTCTGGTCCAGATCAGGATAGCCTGAAAGAAATTACGCGAACTGAGCCTGAATCGCGCTATTAATGTTTTTAAGCGCACTTAGTATATATACAGTTATCAGGACAGTCTAGCAGGGAGTCCATTTCTACTCAGAGGAGCGGTCGTAAGTAATAAGAAATAGTTTTTAGTAATTAATTATTATAAGTTAATAAATAAAATTTAATTAATAATAATAATTGATTAATAACATAAAAATAAGTAAAAATACTACTGTAAAGTACTGTGTGGCTACGGTACTAAAGAATATAGCCACCCCCTCTCTTCCCGTGGGTGTCGTAAGAGGCGACTAAGGGATAACAGAGTTCCACTACCACCTTGGAACTTAAAACGCCGACCGATGGCGGGGTAACCATCCAACTGCTGGCTTTGAAATACACAGGCCGAAGACGGGCAGCAGCGTCTTCAGTGCGACAAAGCCAGTACTGCGGTCACCAACCCGCCTGCCCAGCGTGGTGACTATGGGCAAAACACATGAGTTCACGTTATTTTTGGTGTGAACTTGTGGAGGCCTATGTCCAGCAGTGGACTGTAAAGGCTGTAATGATGAAGTAAAAATAATTAATATTTAAAGTAAAAAAATAAATAAATTGTATTATTATATGTATTGTGTAATTGTGATGAGATTTCCTGATCGATCGACCCGATCAGGAAATCTCATCTCATCCTGATCAGGTCCAGACTATTCAACTGCGTTACATACCTTATCTAGTCCTGATTAGGCATGCCTGGTCCGGTCCATCTAAGGAAGACGAAAAAATTTCTACTCGGGTAGTTTCTCATAATATGACTTTATACCTCAAAAACTGTTTTATGTTTTTATTCTTGATTTTTATTAAAGCTTAATTATAAGCTTATTAAATTATTAAAGCTTCATATTTTTTTAACCGATAAAATCAACATTTCCTACTACTTGAATATGTTTAAGACCTTCGTAATAAAGCTACTTACTACGCTACCAAAGAACTAGGTAGATGACGTCTACGAAAAGTTCGAAATGTCGGAACTGAAATTAATGTCTCCTGTCTCCAGAATCTTTACTTTTTCCAACAAATAAAATGTATTGTGTGACTAAAATCCGACAGTTTTGTTAGGAAGTTATTTATATTGCTTACATGTTATCAACATACAATATAATGAATTCAACTCAACCCTCCTTTAGTGTGTAAATTTATTTGCTTTAAATTAGACTACCTTGTATTTGTAATACGGTAAATCTTATATATATATGTATACCCGTGTGAATAATTCTCACTAATAAGGATATTAATTATCACTTTACAAAATTACAAAAAAAGTATTTATACGTAATTTGATTTGAAATTGAACAGAAAATTTACCGACCGTCAATTATTTTGACGTTGTTTCAAAATTAATGCCATGTAATTTTAATAATTAATTTACAAAAATAAGCAATAAGAAATATTTTTAGTTGCTGTCGCCGGTAGAGCAAGCAATCTATACATATAATAAAATGGTATGAATGTCAAAACTGTACATTGAATATTTTTTTACAAGAATACTTTGGATGTGATCTACAATCGATACCGAAGCCAAAAATATAGTTTTTAGAATTTTTGTCTGTTTGTCTGTATGTATGTCCGGAATAAACTCAAAAAGTACCTACTGCATGGATTTACTTCAAATTTAGCACGAATATTATTAAGAAGTCGGGTCAACATATAGACTACAAATTATCACGCTATCGCCTACTGAAAACGAGCAGTGAACCTTTATTTGTTCAACGCATTCTGTAATAACGTGTAATCTAACGACGCATATTTGAATGTTGTTATTATGTTAATAACCATGCTATAAGCTAGCTTCATACTATAAATAAAGACATTCTGTAGTATATTTAGTATCAGCATTGTACCCGTGCGAAGTCGGGGCGGGTGGCTAGTTATCTATAAAATTATATATAATTTATGTGGAATAATTGTGAGGCTTTTTCTAAGAAGGGAGGCAAACATCTTAAACCTTAAAGGGGGTGATAGACGTGCAAGTAATTTCGCGAACTTGTGGCTCGACGACCTTTTTCGCCGCCAGTGTGTCACCCTAAAGGGGGTGATGGACGTGCGAACTTAAAGTACGCGTTTTTAAGATCGCGAACTTACTCGGCTCGACGTCGGTAACATACGTGAAGCTTACTCATTCTGTATTGCGATGTCGTCGACAGAAGTAGCTTTGTGTTATATAGAAATTGTGTGGTATTACATTTTAAAAACAAAAAAAAGGACGAAGTTCGGAAATCATTCATTTTGAGTAATTTCTCAGTCAAAAGTAACAAAAATTACAAATACAAATTCTACAAGCGTTGCGCGTCCACGGACGGGCGAAACATAATTTTGTCGACAAATTTTGTCGAAAAACAGTCAAATAAATACACATTATTAGATATAACCCAAAAACTACTAGTTACATCGCAATCAAATTTAAATGGGACTACGCGACATATACCACCTTTTGATTTAAAACAGAAATCATGGAAATCGGTCCACCCAGCCAAAGTTTTGAGGTAACATACATGTACAATCGAATTGAGAACCTCCTCCTTTTTGGAAGTCATGGATTCGATTAGCCCAAAGTCTGATTTTGAATGTAATCTCTATATTTATACTAGTAAGTATTTATTACAAAAAAATATCATAAATAAGTATATCATTCGGTTGTAAATAAGACACATCTAAGCGTGTGTGTATATTAAAAACGTACTAAAAAATGAATAAATATAAAAAAGAAACAATATAACAAACTTGACCTCTTTATAATATTAGCATCTAGTCCAAAATTAAAAACGTGATTTTATTGCGTGTACTTTAATACTGGCGTCTTTTGTGGGTCAATAAGCTAAACATTGCTTCGAAAATCGTAAATAGCGTTAATTTTAAATTACGGCGCAAATTTATGTGTTATAAAAGCTTATTAGAATATTTTTAGTTTCCTTAAGGCAACTTGAATTTGACTGAAACTTTGAACTTTGAATTGAATTTGGATTTGATAAGCGTTGAGTGCTGTGACCTTGAAGCAAACTAAAAGAACTATGATAGTGACCAAACATTCTAATCCGAATTTATATGGTTTGTCATCTATATTTGTTGTACCTACTAACGTCTACTACTACTTCTAAATTGTATCTACTGTATACGATACAATTTGTACAATAATATGAATATAAATAGAAAATAAATGTGATAAAATTATTGTAATGTCATATGACAAAAACATAATAAACAGTTATTTGTAAGAAAAAAGAAATTGGATCCCAGGTGTCACGCAATAATTATAATTATGCCGCGATTATATACGCGTTACTATATTTGATAGAATATTTATAGATGCGAATAAACAAGATTGGCAGCGACTTAAAAATATTAATTAGTTTCATTTTAATTATCTTATTCGGAGTCACGGAACAGCCCGACTGAGAGTACCTCGACCATACAGAAGATCACAGCTAAATAATACTACTTGAGCAGAGTTGTATTCCTGTTATGAGTAAAGTGATCAGAGCTCTTGACGGGGATTGGGATAGGGTCGGCAACGCGCTGGCAATACTTCTGGTGTTGCAGGCATCTATAACCTGCGGTAATCACTTACAATCAAATGAGCCGTACGCTTCTTTGCCAATCTAGTTGTATAAAAAAAAAAAAATTGCGTAAAAATGGAATGGCCTTGCTGGAAGCTAAACTGGCTGTCAAACATATCAGCGCCTATGTACAACATATGCCTTCTGTGGTGAGAGGCGACTATTTTCTCGAAAATCTTGCCAACCTCTTCCAATAGATATATTGGTCCGCATGCAAAAGAAGGATCCGCGACGTAGTTTGGCATAGGCCTAACTTTATCCATTCGTATCTATTTTTGGCTCTTTTAGAACATGTCATCCCAACGGTGATTTTATGTTGTCTTCCCATCTTTTAAATAAAGATGATGATGAGATACCGATGAGAGACCCAGGCCGTTGGTTTTGATTTGTCTAATATCAAATAAGAAATAAATTCCATTTTTGTACTTATTTTGAATCCCCCACTTTTTACGGCGGTCGCCGCTTAGACTATAAGGCACATTTTATTTTTTTTAATATGCGCCTTGCTTAGGGTCCAAGTTTGGCAACCATATATTAACAAAGGTTTTCTTGGCTGCAGTATTTAAATATATCCCAAAAGTTATCTTGCCTCTTTTAAAAATTAAGAATCTAGATTATTGTGCAAAAACTTTCAATTTCTTGTTTCCTATGTTATTACATGATTGTGGGTTAATGATTTAAGTTTTTTTCCTTCTTTAATTGTAAATTTCGCACGTCTCATCTTTGGGATGCTATGGTTTCATGGTTGCTATTAAAGTTGAAATTTTAACTGTCCTGCAGTGTTCAAAAGCTTTGTTTTTATTATTTAAAACGTAATCAATGTCGTTTTTGTGTAATCCGTCTGGTTAATTTTTCATATCAATTATTACGATTTTTAAATATTAAGTTAGTAACTCTCATAATTTAAATTACTGCGCCATAAAGTTAAATATCAATATAAAAACAGTCAAGTAAATGCGCATTATAAAAGATAACTCAAAAGGAACCTAGATCTAATTTAAATGAGACTAAATAACAAGCACCAGCTTAAATAAAATTTTATGTTATACTAGTTAACCCGATCTCTTTCGATTGGGTCAAAAGTTTTCCACTATATTCTTCAGTTTGAACAACATTTTTGACTTTTTTTTTTCAAATTTTTTTATTCAAACCAAAAAAGTTATGAATTTTTCAAAAAAATTGTTTTCAAACATACAACTTTTTCAAAAATTGACCTTCCAAAGTATCTTTTTATTTTAATTTTTTAAAAGTAGACAAAAAAAATTAAGATGATCAACTATGTAATAATCCATTTTTAAAAATAATCGTTCAATAAATCGCTACAATATTCCCGCCAATCCCAGAGTGGACCAATTTTTTTTTCTATTGTTGGAATTTACTTCTTAAGAATCGATTTTCTTCTCCATCTATCACGTAAAGTCTAAAGCCGTAACGACATTTTCTAATAACGCCTTCTCCTCGTATCATCGATTGATGGCGGTATTTGATTCGTTTATTTACCATTTGATATGGTATTGATCTTTTTCTTAAATTAGTAAATCTTTTTTGTGCCTGTTTAGACAGTCAATCTGAAGGAGTAAACTCCACTCTGGTGTCGCAGCTGACACACACACACTTCTTTTTATTTAAGTGAAAAAAAATTGTCTAATTTTCAAAAATTATAATTTTTAATTTTTTAAAATCAACTCACAACATTGTATGAAACAAAGTCACTTCTCGCTGTCTGTATGCTTCGATTTTTAAAACCACGTAACGGATTTTGATGCGATTTTTTTAAATAGATAAAGTGATTCAAGAGGAGGGTTTATATATATAATACATGCATAATATGGTAGAGAAACACTAACAATTTTATATGTTTCTAACGTATTTTTTTTTGTAGATAGTATTTATGTGCTGTGTGGCTACGGCACTAAAGAATTTAGCCACCCCCTCTCTTCCCGTGGGTGTCGTAAGAGGCGACTAAGGGATAACAAGGTTCCACAACCACCTTACTGCTGGCTTTGAAATACACAGGCCGAAGACGGGCAGCAGCGTCTTCGGTGCGACAAAGCCAGTAAGTACTGCGGTCACCAACCCGCCTGCCCAGCGTGGTGACTATGGGCAAAACACATGAGTTCACGTTATTTTTGGCGTAAACTTGTGGAGGCCTATGTCCAGCAGTGGACTGTATAGGCTGTAATGATGATGATGATGATTTAATATCAGCATTGCGCCCGTACGAAACTTGGGCGGGTCGCTAGTTACTTATAAACTGAGACAATTGTTGAATCGCATTTATTTTATTTTGTAAAAAAGATTTCAAAATGTTGGCATTACTAGCTGTGACAAATAAGCGTTCCACTTATAAAATTCACCCTCAACACCCGTGGCATTTTTATGTTAGTAGAACGGCAATTTCAGCGATCATGCGTGGGCGTTAGCGTTGTGGGCCTTAGGTGGAACGCGCCCAATATCAAAAGTGTCAAAGGTGTCAACTTGTCAAGTACATGTTATGTGTTTTCACCGTCGGAATTATAAGTTTAACGGCTTAACTTTAAAAAAAAATTAGTGTTAATAATATGTCTCCTGAAGAAACTATAGAAAAATTCAAACTCTTAGGTTTAAGTGAACAAAAGGCTAAAGAAACTTTAAAAAATGCCAACGTAACAAAGTTTCTACTGGCCGCATTGAATGAGGTTAGGAAAGAAAATTGTTAAAATAAAGTCTTCATTTGTGCTATCAACTATAAATTTTCTTTATTTAATGACAATATTACCTTATAGATAGACTTACAGAAAATACCCAATGGAGCAGGATTACTGATTTACCACCTAGCAACTAAGATCAAGCCCCAAATCGGCGATAAACTTTCATTTGTTTGTAAGTACATTATCGACGGAAAATTAGATTCGACGTTGAGAATCGATGCTGCATTAGAATATTTATTAAGTCATGTCAATGAATCTAAAGTAGACATAAATGAATTTGAAAATGCTTGTGGAGTTGGAGTGGTTGTTTCACCTGAACAGGTTGAACAAGCCGTAGAAAAGCATATGGCAAAGTTTAAACAAGAACTTATTGAAAAGAGGTATCGGTTTAATTCAGGAATCATAATGCAGGCAGTAAGAGCTGACTTAAAATGGGCTGATGGAAAAGCTATTAAAAATGAGGTTGATATACAGGTGACTAATAATTATTACTCCATATTTTATTAATATACCTAAGTATTATAATAGGTAATAATATAAGTATTAAATATTATAATAAAAATTATATTTAAAAAGTATGTTTGAGATAGTAATACATACATTATGTGTATTTCATCGCTGGTTGTGTCAATATTTACACAAATGTTGAAAATTGAATGAAAGTGTAATTTATATGGAAATTGCTAAAGGTGCTACTTTACACATATTTTAAATAATATTGAAGCCAAAAAAATGTTTTCATATTTGTCTGTCGTGTATTGTTATGGACTTGGGAGTGTCCTGGGGTAATTTTTATCACAAAATCAACACAATTCCTTCAGGACAGTAGATTAAAGTATCACAATGTATTAAGTTGTAATTAATTAATGGATAATATTTAAAACTTAAACACTGATATTATTTAAAACTCCAAGTCACTTGAATCCCTATAATAAAAAGAATCCTTTAAATGTCTTGTTCATTTTAAGGTGATTATAGGTACGCAAATTACAATTAGTATTTAATATATTTTTAACAGATCTTGGACTTGCTAGGGCCAAAAACAGAAGCTGACTTAGCTCCAGTTCCTAAGGCCGAAAAGAAAACAAAAGGTGATGTCAATAAAAAGGTGAAAAAGGAAGAACCACAAGGTATATAAGTAAATAAATATCTTTAATTAGCTGTACCCTATGTACGTTACTATGCTATTTCTTTTTGGTAGTACCAACTCAAAAACTTCTGGGCTCATGCACTACACTTTGCTGAAGATAATGACATGATAAAATGCATAATTTAGATTCTATATAGGACATACAGACAAACATTCATTTTTATATATATAGATATACACAAACGGTTGTCTGTTCCTAAAGTAGCCCATTTAATGCTTGTGTTTTAGGTAACATCTAACTGATATAGGTAATTTTTTTAACTAATTTGTTTATTATGCAGCAAATGAAACCTCAGACGTCACAGAATCAAGTGGAGACATTGGTGGAGCAGTGAGTATACCAGAATTAATGAAAAAGTTACAATTTCATGCTCCTGGAGAAAATTATAAGAGTGATGGCTATGTCGTCACACCCAACACTAAAAAGCTTTTAGAAGAACATCTCAAAATTACATCTGGCAAAGTAAGAACAAGATTTCCTCCAGAACCTAATGGAATCCTCCACATAGGACATGCTAAAGCCATTAATATTAACTTTGGCTATGCTGCGGCACATGATGGTGTTTGTTTCTTGAGATATGATGATACAAACCCTGAAAAAGAAGAAGAGAAATTCTTTGTTGCTATCAAAGATATGGTAGAATGGTTAGGTATGAAACATTTATTTTAATACTAGATAATTATAAATTTATAAATGTAAATATGTGTCTGCTAAATTTTATTTAATTGTATTTAGGTTACAAGCCTTACAAGGTAACACATTCCTCTGATTATTTTGATCAGTTGTATGAATGGGCTGTAAAATTAATCAAGAAAGATCTTGCTTATATTTGTCATCAAAAATCAGAAGAGATAAAAGGTTTCAATCCACCTCCTTCTCCTTGGAGGAATAGACCGATTGAAGAGAGTTTACAATTGTTTGAGGTATGTCATTTAAAGGATTAAATTGTGTGTAAATATTATTAACTGTTCTGTTGTAGAGGTGCAAGTAGTTACCTTAGAGATGATATGTAAATATTTCTTTCTGGTCTGATTGTATAACCTCGTGGCTATCTCCACCATGCTCATAAAACACATAAAACAGTCAATCCCAGTAGTCATGACAACTACTCGAAATCAATTTTTACTTATGATAGGAAACAGTATGTAAAGGTCTCTTCACCAACACGGAGAGGAGACATCATAAAGTAATTATATTATAATTTAAATTATAAACACTGATCCTGAATATTTCTTTGTTCTTTTAAGGATATGAAAAATGGCAAAATTGATGAAGGCGAGGCCACTCTAAGAATGAAAATAACTCTCGAAGAGGGTAAGCAAGACCCTGTAGCATATAGGATCAAGTTCAAACCACATCACCGAACAGGCAACAAGTGGTGTATATATCCTACTTATGACTACACTCACTGTCTCTGTGATAGTATTGAGCATATCACCCACTCTTTGTGCACTAAAGAGTTTCAATCAAGGAGGTGAGTTGGTCTTTTATTGTATTCTTGTTTAATTTTCTCTTTAAAAAATAATAATTTAAAAAGCAATTCTTAAATTAGGTTGAAAAAAAAAAATCCCAAACAAAATGTCTAGTCTCCATTTAAAAGACTATCAAAGACAACATTTGAAGTAAACTGGTTTGTAATAGGCATATTTTTTTTAAATATACTAATTTAAAAAAAATTATTAGGAATTGAACTTATTCACTTAATTTAAAAGGAATTAAATTGATTTTTAACTTTAGTAGACGTTTCTGAAAAATTTTATTATATAATTCTTTTATAGGTCTTCATACTACTGGCTCTGCAATGTTCTTGACATATACTGCCCGGTGCAGTGGGAATATGGAAGGTTAAATGTCAACTACACAGTTGTTTCTAAAAGGAAAATTGGAAAACTTATTGAACATGGAATAGTTAATGGTGATTATTTTAATATTTAATTTAGTTAGTAATCTATATTATTATAAATTTTCTCTACCAATAGTTCAGTACTAATTGTGACAGCTCATTTATTCTTACATTCCTAGCAATTTGTACCAATGTAGACAGTGTTCGATTTCTAATTTAGTAGCACACTAACTGTGTTCCTTTAAATAAGGGATTCTATAGATGTAGCTGTAGTTCTGTAGTACTTTTAAATTTGACTTTGTTTAAATATAAAAGCTACTTTGATAGACTCGTTCCGCATGATACCTTTCGAGAGCGCGTAAGCACGGCTACAATTTACAATGAAAAACATTCTACGAGAAAAAGAATTCGTTTCCATATGCGGTTATTTAGTTGTATGCACACTTTTTCGACGTTTTTAGACGATTAGGTCAGCAAGGATTGTAGCTTCTGGTGCTGCAGGGGTCTTCTAAGGCGAGCCGTACCCTTGTTTGCCGCCCAGATTGTAACACAACATATGAGTATATGTGTATATTTGAATGTATGTAAGTGTGTAAGCATATGTATGTATGTATATATGTATGTATAATTTTTTATAATCTATTGCGATGTATTCTTATTTCTATAACAATTATTTGTACTCTTCCTAACCGCTTTTCTATGCGCTGTCCTATACCCAAAGGTTGTCTGGAAGAAATCGCTCTTTTAGCGATAAGACCGCCTTTGTACATCTTCCTCTAATTATACTACTTTTGTTTTGTATCTTTTAATGGTGTGCAATAAAGAATATTATTATTATTATTGTACGTATATGTATATAAAAGAAACTCGAGGCCAATGTAAGCGTTGGTTCCAGACTGGGACGACCCGCGGCTGCTCACGCTGCCGGCGCTGCGGCGGCGCGGCGTGCCCGCGGCGGCCGTCAACGCGTTCTGCGCGCGCCTGGGCGTCACGGGCGCGCTGGGCGCCGTCGACCCCTGCGCGCTGGACGCGGCCGCGCGGGACGCTCTCAACCTCACCGCGCCTAGGTACCCTAACGACACCCGCCCTCGCTCACTTTCAGCTAGACTTGGGTAACTCATGAGTGAGTGATACAAATGAAACATATCTTTTCAAGTGAGCTAGTCTCTCATCAGCTCACTTACGTTTCAAATATATCTCCAGCTCACTAGTCTTATGATTCATTTTCGAGAGACTGACGTACTGAGCGGGAGTAAACGAGACTGAGCTAGTGAGCCACTCGATCGGACGATGGCGTTTATCACGCGAAAGAGAGAGATAGATAGTTATGGCTCTGTATCTTTTCGATTCATATTTCACAAGGTCATAGACTCAATCGTCTTGCTTTGAACAAGCGAAAAAGTATTTTATTACGACAACATAAGGTTGCATTTTGGTTGCATTATAAAATTATTTCACTGAGCTAAATGAGCTGAAGAGCTAAATGAGTGATATATATCCTAAGATCAAAATGATATATATCTCTCTTTTCTTTTCAGTGATATAAACTTCGCATGGCTACTTTCAGCTCTTTAACTGAGGTAGGGCACAGCAGGAATTTCCCGCTCAAAATATGGAGCAGCCCGACTGGGGTAGTACCTCGACCTTACAGATCACAGCAAAATAATACTGTTTTCAAGCAGTATTGTGTTCCTGTTGGTGAGTAAGGTGACCAGAGTTCCTGGGGGGGGGGGGATTGGGGATTGGGTCGGCAACGCGCTTGCGATGCTTCTGGTGTTGCAGGTGTCTATAAGCTACGTTAATCGCTTACCCGAAAAAAAAGCCGATCGGTGGTAGGATAACCATCCAACTGCTGGCTTTGAAATACACAGGCCGAAGACGGGCAGCAGCATCTTCGGTGCGACAAAGCCAGTACTGCGGTCACCAACCCGCCTGCCCAGCGTGGTGACTATGGGCAAAACACATGAGTTCACGTTATTTTTGGCGTAAACTTGTGGAGGCCTATGTCCGGCAGTGGACTGTATAGGCTGTAATAATGATGATGATGAATCGCTTACCATCAGGTAAGCCGTACGCTTGTTTGCCGACCTAGTGACATAAAAAAAAACTCCCTAGCAGATATTACGTCACGAATGCTGCATTCTTATTTTTTTTTAATTTCGAAAGTAGAGATTAAATTGATGAGTTTTAAGAACGACGAGACGAGAGAGGGGTATCTGCCATTGTCATATCTCGTCACGCTAAGCAAATCCTCAAAAAAAAAAAGTGTTTTATGGACCAGCCTTTATACTGCTTATCCTGATGCCAGTTATCTATATAATTAAAAACGAATCGCTAAATATGTTGCTGAGCTTAAAACACGATTCAATTAACTTTTTTTTTAATTTTCTAATTCTTTGCATAAGGTTCTTACGGAAAGAGAAATTTAGAAAATTGCTCAGATATAAAAATGTGAAATCTAACGATTGCTTTCAAACAACGATACGCTTGGACAGAGATGCATAGAACAGCTCTCCTCTTGACGATGATACCCTCTTGATGATGATGATGGCATTTGCGAGTGGATATAAAATTTATGAAACCTCTTTAAATGTAGACAGTAATTAATAATAGATATGCAGAGCGCTGCACGTTTATTACGCGCATCATAATATTTTTGAAACTATTCTTTTTTTAAACATTTTTAATATTATATAAAAAATCAATCGTTCCAGCGGCGATCGAACCTGTATCTCCGACTCACCGTGTCGGTGTTCTAGCCAATTAAGCTATGAAACGATGTAGATGGTCCCCGCTGGAATGGTCGATTGTGTGGTACACAAAAAAATAAATAATATTTTTTTTTTCCTTAAAAGCCATTTCACAATTTTTCGCTCTGCTAGTTTAGGTAAATTTGGTTGCATCTTTATGCTACTTAGTATAGTGTGACAACCAAAAACCCATCTTGATCTTTTTATAATGTATAATAAAAGTTTCAAGTATGTTATTTAACAACAGTCAATAAATTTAAAATAAAAATTAAAAATCAATTTTATGAAACAAATTTTTTTTTAAATTGATTTAGTTTTTTGAGTTTACGAATGAATCTAATATTTACGATATGAATAAAATAGCATTTTATTATGCCACAGATAATCTGAGTGTGAACGTGAGTTGCATAGTTTTGGATGCAAGTAGACCATCAAATTTTGCCAGTTTTAATTTTTTTATAAACTCAATGACACCGACAAACATATTAATTAGCAAATAATAAGACAAACAGATTTAAATGCCTATTTGTATTGATAATGTAATAAAAAAAAAAATCAATTATACATTTGTTTACAGAAATTATTATTATATTATTTTACAGTAATTTTCGCATATTTTTTTTATTTTTATGAAAGTATCAAATGCGGTTTATCACACTATAACAACAGGCGTGCAGGGCGTGAGAGCGAAACAGACGGCTGCGCAGAATTTGGCGTGGACTTTAAAGAGCGCTGGCGCTCGACTGATTTACAGAGTTTGATGCGTGGTATTATATAGTCTTTTTATTTTTGATACAAAAGGTAGTAAAAATATTTAAATATATTAATTATTATTTTTATGTTCCTAAGTGATGTAAGTTTACTTTGGTGTAGATAATTCCTTAAAATTTCATTGTTTTCTAAAAAAATATCGCTTTTAAAATTGTACTTATTTGGAAAATATTTGTATATTTAAAATTTTATTACGGATTAACGGAGATACAAATGGAAAAAAATCTGTATTATGTATCAACAAAAACATATTCCACATATACCATATTTTTTTATACAGTTTTAAGGTAGCGGTTATAGGAAAATAGGACTTCAAATTATACATTTCGACCGTTTACCCAGGGAGGCGGCTGATGAAAAGGTTAATAATTTTGTAGACACAATATAAATCATAATTCTGATCCATTATCTTACTACCGTAAAGGTTGCTCTATTATATTTCAAAAATATAAATTATATTATTGCATCCAATACTGAGATTAACGACGTCAAAATATTACAATTTTGCGAATTGTTACCGAATATTGTGAAATGGCTCTTAATTAATTGACTTTATCATGAAAAGTTTAAAAATTGGATCAATCCTCCGTTTCTTAATACATCACTAGCAAACTCGTCAATTTTGCTGTGCTACTTTTTAAACTATTCTTTTTTTTCTTTATTGATCAGATTTCAAAATGTCAAAGGAAGTTTAAAATGGCATATCAGAACGAAACTTACAAATTCAGACTAGGCTGTATGGATTATAGTCCTTTGCCTTTCCCTATTGGGGATAAATTTTAAAACAACTTAAAATGGCATAAGTCCTCCTTTTATTAACATTACGATATCATCGTTATGGTGTTAATGAATAACCTCGACCAACAAACATTAGTATACTTAACACAACCTTGTATCAATTTTTTTTAGATGTAGATATTTTGCTCTAAGCTCCAAAATAAACAGTAACCGATTTTTCTTCTTGTCTTACTTTTTTTCCAATTATACAACTAATGTGTAGTGTAAAAAGTAGTGTCATTGATCTGATATTGATTTTTATTTTCTAGAGTTATGGTTGTTCTTGAGCCGTTAAAAATTACGATCACCAATTTTGAAAGTGGAAAACCGATTATTGTCCAAGTACCAGACTTTCCGAATGAACCAGAAAAAGGCTCTCACAACGTAGTTTTAGATAAAGTTCTGTTTATTGAAGCGGCCGATTTTAAGGAGCAACCAGAAAAGGGCTATCGACGTCTTACACCAACTCAAACTGTGGGCTTACGTCATGCTGGATATGTATTAAAGGTTTGTTTTTCTTTTCTTTTCTAGACTTCTATTTCAAACTCATCTGCGGATAGTACCTACGAAAACATGGGAAATTTCGCTTTTATCTTTTAAAAGTGTGTAGAAATTTTAATTTATTATGCAACCTTGATATTTTTTTAAAAAATATTTTTAAGGATTTACGAGTGTACAAGGTTTTTTTGCTTCGTTCAATTGACTGACAACTAATAAAACGAACTGATTAGATTTAATTAGTATATTTAATTTGGATATTGTGATTCCGTTGTCATCGAACTTAGACTTTCGACTAGCCCGTTGGCGCAGTTTGTAGGGGCCCTGCTTTCTGTGCCGCGGGTTCCGGGTTCGATTCCCGCCTGAGTCTGGGTGTAATATTTGTATTTATATATTTGTATATATATATTTATAATATATAGTTATAACAGTAGGCTGTTACCTGTAACACAAGCATTAAGCTGCTTACTACAGGAACAGACGACCGTGTGTGTATGTTATAAGATATTTATTTATAATTATTATTGAAACACAAATTTAGAAATATGTATTATGTTGCAATTTTGTATTGATTTTATTGATTTGTTTTGTAACCATGCTAAAAACAAATAATCGCTACTAAAACTTAATTTACCATTAGCAGATAATTTGATCTCCTAAATACTTCCCCTCCTCTATTCTCCCCCTATTCCCCTCTTCTATTTGAAGGAACTCTCAAAACTCGTCATTTATAAAATTTAGACGCGATGTTTAAAAATGTGTTTAACAATTTTGCCAATTTTCAAAAAATGTTTGGGGTATACAATTTAGTCATCAATTTATGCACAGGTATCAAAAGTAATCAAAAACAGTGCAGGCCAAGTTAGTGAGTTAGAATGCACTGCGGAATCGACCGAATCAGCAGTTAAGCCAAAAGCGTTCGTACATTGGGTGTCACAGCCTGTGTCTGTGGAAATTCGTCTATACGAGCCATTGTAAGTTCATTGCTGAATGAAAAACATATAATTCTTACGTTTTTCTAATTATAAACTTTTGTTAATAATTATTTATCTATTTACAAATCTGTATTGCACATTAACATTTTCTACCAGGTAACCTTGGTTGAAAGAAAGTAATAGTGAACAAGAGCAATGTAATGATACATTATATTATAATATCTATGTAAAAAATAATAATAATATTGTAATTGTTATAGTGATAATCTAAAAATTATTAAATAAAAAAAATATTCATTTGCTGACGTAAAATGTGCTCTATAAATTACATTTTTCAATTTTTATGTAGCACATAACTTGATAGAATATCACGTTATGGCAAATTGTAACAATAAAGTTAATTTAGCAACATGCTGCTCTTAATAAAAAATAATTTTATAATAAATTTATAAAACTACTTTTGATACAGTTATGTTATTATTTCCCGTAGATTCAAACATAAGAATCCTGAAGACCCGAGTGAGGTTCCAGGCGGTTTTATAACCGATTGTCGTGAGGACACGTTGAAGGTCGTATACGCGTACGCAGATCGTTCCATCAAAGGTGCCAAAGTGTATGAAAAGTTTCAATTCGAGCGCATCGGCTTTTTCTCAGTCGATCCAGATACCTCGTCTACAAACGTATGTATTGCTTGAATTTTTGTTTTCTTTCATTTTTCATTTTTGTTCCCCGACGCAAAAGGAGGGCGATTATATAAACAGTGTATGTGGGACACATTTTTAAAAAAGGTTGGGAAACAAGCTTATGGCTCACCTGATGGTAAGCAAATACCGTAGCTTATAGACGTCAGCGACACCAGAAGCAACGCAAACGCGTTACCGACCATACCCCCAATTCACCCCAGGAGCTCTGGTCACTTGTTTAGCTGTGATCTTTTCTGAAGGGTCGAGGTAAATCCCTGGTCGGTTGCTCCAGATTTTGAGCAGTATATTTCCTGCTGTGCCCTACCTATAGACATGTTTAAATAATATAATTACTCTGAAAATAAAATATAAAAAAGTATGTTTTGCCCTAAAATATCTAGCTTGTAAAAATATCTAGTGTGCACACACTGAATTTATAAAATTAGTCTAAACGATATAATACACTGAAAAAAATAATAGGGCACGCGCAGTAGGTACCTATGTATTTATGTAGATATTCTTTATTTCCTGCATGTAACAATAAAACTTTTTTTTTTAAGTTTGCACATCGTGAAATCGTAATTATTTTAAGGACGTATTTAATAGGTACCGTTATATTATTAGTCCTCTTTGTTTATATTTCTTATTGAAACTAAAAAAAAAACTTTTTTTCAGATCGTCTTTAATAGAACAGTTTCTCTTAAAGAAGACGCCGGAAAATAATCTTTTCAATCTCATTTTAAATGTTTTTTACAAAAAAAATCAGAAATTATAACATATTATATTTATTTATACAATAAATAATTTATTAAAAATATTTTTGTATTATTTTTAACCGACTTCAAAAAAAGGAGGAGGTTACTCAATTCGACCGTATATATTTTTATTTTTTTTATGTATGTTCGGAGATAACTTCTTCGTTTATGAACCGATTTTGATAATTCTTTTTTTGTTGGAAAGGAGATATTCATAGTTTGGTACCATGATAAGGAAACCAGGATCTGATAATGGGATCCCAGAGAAATCGAGGGAAACTTTCAAAAATCGTAAGGGTGACTAGTAAATTTAATCATGTTTTCATTAAGTACTATAAAGCACTACTATTTAATAAAGGTCTGGAGTCGATCTGATGATGGAGAAGAAAGATAGTCGAGGGAAATCTTCAACAATTTATAGCAATTACCTCCTTTTTGAACTTAATTCGTTTCTATTGATCAGAACTTTGCACCTGTATGAGTTATAAGTGCCATTACAGTCTGATGATGGAGACAAAAGTTAGTCGAGGGAACTCTTTAACGATTTATAGCAATTACCTGCTGTTTGAACTTAATTCGTTTCTATTGATGAGAACTTTGCATATATATGAGTTATAAGTGCCATTTCAGTCTGATGATGGAGACGAAAGATAGTCAAGGGTACTCTTCAACGACTTATAGCAATTACCTGCTGTTTGAACTTAATTCGTTTCTATTGATGAGAACTTTGCACCTATATGAGTTACAAGTGCCATTAAAGTCTGATGATGGAGACGAAAGATAGTCGAGGGAACTTTTCAACGATTTATAGCAATTACCTGCTGTGTGATCATCTGTGTCGCAGGACCAGGTTTGATGATGGAGCCCATAAGCACTCGGGGGAATTTCTCAACAATTTACAGAAGTTACCTTTTGCTGTTTGACGACCGCTTTGATATAATGGTGCATATGCCGTGTCAGCGGCGCCTAAACACCGACGGTTGCGGGTTCTATTCCCGCTCAGAGTGGATATTTATGTTTATACAAATATTTATTTTCGGTCTAGTTGTTAATCCTTGTGGTTCTCCCAACCTAGCTTCGGAGAACACGCTAGGCTGTGAGTCCCGGTTGTTATTACGTACCAGGTGTATATAGCGAACTTTACTCATAGTATGTCGACGCGTTAGCGCAGCGGTCACAGCACCGACTGTTGCGCTGGCGTTAGTGGGTTCAATCCCCGCGTATGACAGACATTTGTATTGGCCATATAGATGTTTGTCATGATCTGGGTGTTTGTGCTTGTGTATTGTGTATGTTTCCGAACCCCCGACATAAGAGAAAAAGCATCCTTGTTAGGTCTACCCATCACTAAAAATTGTAAAATAAAATAATTTTTAACAAAAAAAAAAACCGACTTCAAAAAGGAAACTAAAAAGTGAAAAATAAAAATTTACTTAGTACAAAGTAATTCGTATTTTGATTTAGTTAATCAGAAATGATTAAATAAATATTTTATAATTTTTAAGTTGGTGCCAAGTAAATACTACAACAACCTGGCTACAATAACAAATACAAACAACACACTTACAACAAACAAGTACAAAAAATATTATTAGATATGTCAAAACAATAACAGAATAATAACAGTATTCAAGTATTTGACTGTTGTCAATGAAACAAATTATGAAAGAAAACTGAATACAACTTACGAGTAGATACTAGAGTAGTTATTGTTTTACTTGGCACCGACTTCAAAATTATAAAATATTTATTTAATCATTTCTGATTAACTAAATCAAAATACGAATTACTTTGTACTAAGTAAATTTTTATTTTTCACTTTTTAGTTTCCTTTTTGAAGTCGGTTTTTTTTTTGTTAAAAATTATTATTTAAACAATAAAATCTTGGAATAATTAAAAAAAAAAAAAGCGAGTGTGCTTTAGACCACACGACTGAAGTAAAGCTTACGAAACGTAACTCCCATTCTATCTTCATTAACTTATATATCCCTCTTAACCGTCCGGTCGCCTTGCTCGATAACACTTTTCGTAAGGCTCTCGTCACGCTTTCACCAGCTTACTCTCCCAATCAAGCGTGCGTAAAGAAGTTTTACTTCAAAACTTACGAAACGTAACTCGCTCTCTATCTTCACTAACTTATATCTCCCTCTCAACTTCCGTTCGCATCGCCCAATCACACCTTTCGTAACGCTCTTATCACGCATTCATAAGTTTTACTTCAAAAGTTAAGGTAGTAACGTAGTTCAATTATAACCACTATATATAGATATATAGTGGTTATAATTTTACTTAAGAAGAGCGGGATGTCCTGACACAGGTAAAACACTTAAAAGGATGTCCCAACAACGGTATCATGTTATGTAAACGTTTTTCTAAATAAATAATTTTTATTTATTTTAAATTTTATTTGTAAGTGTACAAAGTGATTGGTATAAAATCTCGCAGTCAACCTTTATGACACATAAAAACGCCTGTGTACAAGTATTTGTCGTTAGCGTAGATATTGAGTTAAGTAATCTATACAAATAAATAAAATTTGAGTGTCTGTTTGTAATATTAAAATAACCGCTTTATACTTAATGCATCTGGATACACGGTATATATACCAAAATAACATTTTTTTACAATATTTGTCTGTCTGTCTGGCTGTTTGTTCCAGCTAATCGAATTAATGCAAACTGAACAATAACTTTTTTGTTAAATTCCACGTGGACGAAGTCGCGGGCACAGCTAGTCGTCAAATATAATTGTGGACATGGTACTTGTGTAATGCCTGTGTTTCCGGACCCTCGACACGGGGTAAGAATCCAAGTCAGGGCCGTTGAGTGTGAGGTGTTTATTATTTTCTTTATTGTAATTTACGCGCAGTAGCCACCAGTACCCAAATCAATGTTCATCTTCCTGCATCTCATAAACTATACGTCCAAACAACATAAAATTTAAGGCAAAGATTGTCTTCGTAAAATGATATTTATGATGAAGTAACTTTTATTGATTAAAAACAATATACCATACTTAATATTATAATAATGCTTAAAATTGTAATAATTTTAAGACACAAATACCATACCACGATTATTATTATTATTGAATACTTTATAGCAAATCGAAATATGGAATTCTTTAGCAGAGACATAGGTATATGGTGTTACCGACTTTTTAAACCTACTAAGCACTGCTTACATTTCATTAACGTATCACTTATTTACCAAAATGCCAGCGTAAGTAGATGCGTAAAACGAATAAAATATCGCATTAGGGCTTTTTGTTCTATACTTTTGAGATGTAAAACACAAATATATTTTACTTATCGCCTGTTTTTATTAGTGTACAATAAAGAGTTTTTATTATTATACTGAATGTCACTCCGCCCGCCCAATACATAATAGATACATATATTATAATAACTACTTATATAAATAATATAGTAAATTTACTTATACTTACATATATAAATATAAGCGGGTGGAGGAATACGCCCCGGCAGGGAGATCAAACGGCCGGGGGTTAGGGCTGTAGGCTGAGAAACCGGCGGACAATCCTAGCCGAGTCAAGTAACACCGCCTTCTGCATCCTGGCTGCGAGCGAACCGTCCCGGATCCCCAGTTGCCTCAGATGGTGAGCGAGGCTAACCGGGATCAAACCATTGGCAGATATTACGATAGGGATTATTTCAGCAGACCCCACACCCCACATGTCGACAATCTCGTGCGCCAGATCCAGATATTTACGTTTTTTCTCAGTCTCGGCTTTCACGAGGTTCTCGTCATGCGGGACGGTGATGTCCACTAAAAATACCCTCGACCGTGCCCTGTCCATCACCACGATATCAGGCTTGTTCGCCAGTATCGTCCTGTCTGTGGCGATAGGCAGGTCCCAGTACAGCCGGACTCCGTCGCGTTCGAGTACTGGCACCGGTGAGTATTGGTAATACGGCATCCTCTGTTCCAGGAGACCGTACATAAGAGCAAGCTCTTGGTGGAGAATCTTGGCCACTTGGTTGTGTCTGTGCAAGTACTCAGTATTAGCAAGCGCGGAACAACCCGAAAGCACATGCCTGAGTGACTCACTGGGATGACGACAGGCTCGACAGAAGTCGGGAGTGCCATCCTTCAGGACGTGCTTTCGGTAGTTGTTCGTCTTGACCACCTGATCTTGTATTGCACAGACAAAACCTTCGGTTTCCCCAAAGAGGTCGCCGAATCGCAGCCACTGCACGGAGGCCTTACTGTCCACGTGAGGCGCGTGAAGCGCCTTGTAGAACCGTCCATGCAGTTCCTTCTCCATCCATACGGTCTCCCGGTCAGAGGTGCTCAGTACGACCGGTTTCTGCCAGTTCTCTTTGGCCAAGGCTAGGGGGGTTAGTCCTTTATCACACATTGAAACGTCACCATGCAAAGCGCTGTCCCGTCTCGTTTCAAAGTAGGCCCTGAGGCTACACACCTCGCGGTTATGCATGGTCTTAGCGCTTAACATGCCTCGACCACCACACTTCCGCGGGATGTACAGTCTCATGACCGACGACTTAGGGTGATGCAAGCGATGGTGCGTCATAGTTGTGCGGACTCTTCTGTCCAGGCCGTCAAGTTCGGTCTGAGTCCATCTGATTATGCCAAAGGTGTACAAGAGAGTGGGCATGACCCAGGCGTTATAGGCTCGGACCTTGTTGGCTCCTGACAAGTAGCTCCGAAGAACTTTTGTTAGCCGTCCAAAAAAGATTTATTATTATTATTATTATTAATATTATTAAAGACTTATTATTATGGAAATAAAAAATCGCCTATTACATTCAGGAGACACTTAAAGAATATTCAAAATCGGTCGGTTCAGTAAGTAGTTTCAAGCCTCTAAAAATACAAACAAACTCGCAAATTTTATCTCTATATTAATGTAGACCAGTGTAAATGTGCCGGGAGCCAGTTGGTTTGAATGATTGATATATTAAGGTATCAAGATCCTATTATATACTTAGTTCCTTATAAGCCACTACCGAATGATGCAATTAATAATTGCCAATTTTTTTAATCAATAGCTTTTATTACCGTTAAAATATATTGAATTATGCGATTTTAGATTTCCTCGAAATCAAACGAAACTTTTTGAAAATTTCTCGCTATTCTCCATTGTCCCAAATAATATGACCTTTTAAACCCGCGTGACAAATTCAAACTTTCGTTATCAAAAGTTAATAATGAAAATTCCTAACGTAGATAAATATATCTAATATAAAAAAGAAACTACCTATATAAAAATATTTTAAATAAAATTTTAACAAAAAGCTCTATAATTTATAATTTTTATTTTTGATTGTTATGAGTTAGTATCATCTCAAACGAAGCAATCGATAAGTAATACAATAAGCGCGTATTGTGTACGGAGTGAGTAAGGCCGCCTCAGCTGAAGGTCTCGTAGGTCGGGCGCTGATAGTGCGATCGGAGGGCGCAACGCGGCGCGGCGGGCGGCTGTATCGAGCGTGGGCGGCCGCGCATGTCACTCACGTTCGCGCTACGCTATACGACATTGCACTACGCGGCATCTCGCACTCAAATATAATTCGCACGAAATTCATTTGCGTGCGACAAACAAATAATGTGGAGAACAGTGCGAGCCTCAACCCCCGATGTGAAGTAGAGGTAAGTTTCACTATATTGTTAACTTATTTATGGACTAAATACATTCTGATTTTATGCCTTTGTAAAGTAACCATAAGCCTTTTAGAAGGTACATTAGTACGTCAATCGCTTAACTGCTTGTGGTCTATGTGACGTAACATTTAAATTACTTAGCATTTTTCTTCTATTTATATTCTTTACACCATCATTACATAAGTGTAGAATGTGAAAAATATTTTGCAATTATTAACATTTCGTTATATAGGTTGTGTTGAATGAAAAATTATTAAAAATAGTTATTTTATGGTATTTATAATTTAGATGTGTTATAAACAGTATAGGTATTTTTATCTTACTTTAAAAAGTTCAAGTTGTAATAATAAGTAGTATAATTTTGATTTCCAGTTTTTTGGACAATTCTTTCTTATAATGTTTCTAATTTCTTATTTTTCCTATCATCCCTAGTTTCGATAATACCAAAAAATCTATAAAATTTCTATAGACACCCATTCCGGCTAACTTTACAATATTATTTGCAAAAACATTACAATAAACTATTTTACTGAAACAGTAACGGTTCTTTCCTCTTATCTTATTACACACATCAGCGTGTAATAAACTAACATTAACTAACGTGAAAGTGGTAGGTAGTAGAGCAATTAGTAAAATAGATCAAAATTTACATACATATCGATGTTTGAACGATAGCGGTGTTCAACCACTTATGTCAGTAATTAGTTTTACCTTTTTTTCATTTGTATCTATTGATCACAAAAGTGTTTTTCGAAATTTAATCTAATATATAAAATTCTCGTGTCGTGGTGTTTGTAGTTAAACTCCTCCGAAACGGCTTGACCGATTCTCATGCAATTTTGTGTGCATATTGGGTAAGTCTGAGAATCGAACAACATCTATTTTTAATACCCCGAAGTTATGGGGGGGGAGGGTATTAAGGGGTTTAATAACATATATGGCAAAACAACGCTTGCGGGGTCAGCTAGTTATGTAATAAAATTTTGTATAAATGGCGCCAATATATTTGATGGTTAATGAAGCAAAAAAAAAAATATATAAATTACACTTTAGCCATTCCATATTATTATAATTAATTAGTTAAATAATTAGAATATCCTTGTAAAAATTCAAGAAAAATCTAAGTACAGCGTACTAAATAAATCTATGTACCAAAATTTTACGTTGTAAAATATTTTTATCGTTTATACTTCTTTCTTTTACAGTACTCGCTAAATTTTCATAGCAAATTCTAAAAGAAAGTCTTACAACTTTCCTTCAATTAATTAATTCAATTAATTAATGTTTTTGCTATTTAACCGTATCTATGGCCTTTCCGATGGACAAAGTTGCGGGAACTGGTCTGTTATAAATATGTTCTGTTTGAATAAGCGTGACTGCATACAAAGCTTTTCATTATCCATCTACCCACATGAATGACGTAATTGAACGACGTCAAACTGGTGTTAATTTCGCAGGCCATAAGAACAATTACCTATGCTAGTACAGTTTCGCTTTTTGTTTATTATTATTGATACTTAAATATTAATAAGGCAATTACCATACCTCTTTATTTTATATTTAAATAATTCTTTATTTAGTAAATCGTGTTTCTTGGAAATCATTATTTATAAAATATGAATAATATTTTTTTACCGACAATGATAAAAAATATAAATAAATATAAAAAATCAAAAAATAAATAATGAACCATGGTCTTTTCGATCGCGACCGGTCGATTTCCTACCTGAGCTATTACAACTTTACTGACAATAGCGAAATTTACATTCGTATTCTCACGATATTTTTTCATTGTCTAAAAACTGAGATAAAACGACATTTCCTAAAAATAAATCCTAGCTAGATTTATTTATCTCTCCCGAAATTCCCTGCATACTAAATTTCATGAAAATCGTTGGACCCGTTTCCGAGATTCAGATTATATATAATATGTATATATATATATATATACAAGAATTGCTCGTTTAATAGTATAAGATATCGTTATCAAATATTAAAATGAACCATTTAATTCAAATCGGATAAGGGTAATTTGCATCGCATTTCGGAACGCAGCCTATATATGTATACTTATTCGATTGAAATTTGTACTTAGGTTACCACCATGAATGGTTTATATTAAACCCTTTTATATATATACAAATAAATAAAATTGGAGTGTCTGCTTGTAATATTAAAATAACCGCTTTTTAATAAATTCATATTTGAAACGGCTGAACCGATTTTGACCGAACTTTCACTGGCTTATGAGCAACTGAGGTAATAAGTAGTAACTTAGGCTACATTTATCTTAGATTTTTTTTAATTTTATAACTGCGAACTAAACAATAATTATTTTGTTAAATTCCACACGGGCGAAGTCACGGGCACAGCTAGTTACGAAATAAGATAAGTAATTTTTATAGTCTGCTGCCGGCTTTTACCAACCAACCATTAAAGTTTTATAGCTTATAGTCAATAAACGCCGTAAAGCCTTTGTGGGTGTGCCTGCGGTATGAACAGCTTGCAAATAGGTCACAAAAGTAAATAGGTCAAGGGTAGCCGAACATAATGTTATAGAGCGAAGGTAACGAAAGATGTATTAAAAAGCTATTATACTGAACACGGCTTTAATGAAAATTGGGAGTGGCTATGGGTTTTCGTAACAGTAAATAATAATTTACTTTCTTTCACCACCTGAACATTTTTTCGTGAATTTTTTGTAGTTCAAAATTCAAATCTTACACAAAGTTTATACGATTACAGTTATAATTATAACTATACAATTAAGTTAAAGTAACAGGCAGTCAATTTAAGCAAAAATGTGTAAAAATTATTAATATCTTATACATATGTATAAAAATTTCGTTTCACGATGTATGTGGGCGATACACTCCGAAATTACTGAACCGATTTTTATCAAATTTTGTAAGCATCTGTAATTTGGTCCAACTTGGGAGATAGGGTAGTTTTATCTCAATTGGAACCGGTAGGTGACGCTGCTATCGGTATGTAACTTCAAAACTACTGAATCAATTTTTATCAAACATGTAAGCATCTGTAATTTGGTCCAACTTGGGTGATAGGCTAGTTTTTATCTCAATTGGACCCGGTAGGTGGCGCTGCTATCTGTATGTAAGCAACCAAACTTGGTAGCTGTTTTCCAAGCGGGACAACATCTGCTGGGTCCCCTAGTAATATTATAAATGTGAATGTAAGTTTGTTTGTTACGCTTTCACGCGAAAACCACTACTGATCATTATGAAACTTTGTACACATATTTTTGGAGGTATTAGAAGTAACAAAGGATACTTTTTATAATAATAAAATAAATCGTTGCGAGGGAAGCCCCGGGTAAAAGCTAGTAAAGTATACAAGGACAATGTTAATTTACACCAAGGTTCTGTATTCTTGCTTCTAAATATCTTATAGCAAATATCTTATAACATACACCATAGTCGTCTGTTCCTAAGGTAAGCAACTTAACGCTTGCAGTAACAGCTGGCTGATATAGCAAAAAATTTTTTTATAAATAAACATTGGAATAAAACATATATAAATACAAATATGACACCCAGACTCAGGCGGATATCGAACCCACAACCCGCGGAGCAGGAAGCAGGGCCACTACAAACTGCAAATATAACGATATTTCAATGATTTTAGTCAAATTAAAAATTCTATTAAAATAACGTATGTCGGTAAAATTATCTTAGAAAAATGTTTGAAAACGTAAATCGTCACTTTTGTATTATTAATGTAAAATTGTGTTGTTTTAGAAATACAATCAGTGATAACTATGACAAGCAATAATATAAAACAATATAATGGTTTTAAAAAAACTTATGTTTAGAGATTCGATAAAAATAGAATTGAGCATATCAAAAATATGGACATTCAAAAGCAGCACTTATGTCCGCGATTGGTGGATTATTTAACTATCGTTGGCGCTAAACCGTACACTTCAGGAAAAGGATTGGCACCAGTCCAGGTAACTATGTTTTTTTTCGACTAGAAAATTTTACTACACTAGATTATTTAAAAATTATCGTTATTAATATATTATTGAATACAATAGTTACTTTATTACAATTTCTTGATTGTATTTTTTCAATCATTTTATTAACATCTGTGAGTAAATTTTATGTTTCAAACGTTTCCTCAATCTCAAAACGAAGACAATGACCGACAAATAGTCATTATTATTAAAGAAAATTATAAATATCAATAGTTTTGATCAAGATTTTTAATTTTATTTTTATATTTTTATTGATAAATTTGTAAAATTAATAATATTCTTAGGCACCAGAACTTCTCCGTCGCTACCCACTAACGAACCACGATGACTTCCCCCTTCCTCTGGACATGGTGTACTTCTGCCAGCCCGAAGGCTGCGTGTCCGTGGGCCCGCGCCGGCAGCTTGCTCATATTACAACACGCGACACCACGTCCTTTGTCTTCACGCTTACCGATAAAGATTCCGGTTTGTTTGAATCTTGTATTTTTAAATAATTGTTTTTAGTATTCTACACATAAATAAACAGCGTGTACTCGCGACTCCGTACTTATAGATTTTTTGTTACTTTTATAAAAACAAAAGAAAACAACCCAAACAAAATCTTGAAAAAGATTTTTTTTTGTATAACTTCCATGTAAACATAACTATGCAATTAGTACCTAAGTAGTAGTTTTGCCACCACACCACTTGGGCATAATGCATATGTACAATACCTACGCGTAAAACTAAATTTTCTTTTATAATAAGATGATTTATATAGGAAACGAATAAATAGTCTAGTGAATTTCATTTGCGAGTGATAATTCTTAAATCCAAGGTAAAACTCGGTACGGCATATGTATCAACTTCTACCGCGCCGTGGAGCGAGCGCCGGCGCCGGGGCCCCGCGAGCGAGGTGTGTTACGTCGCGAGTCCTGGCGGAAATCTATGGAGAAGAGCTCTGATTCCGCGTTCTCCAGGTGCGCACTTATTACTGCTTTCAAATAGCTACTAACTTCCATATAAAAATATGTGACTCAACTTCCTATGAGTGAAAAGTACCTACTACAAATGAGCATCACTGTTTACAAAGTTCTTCACTGTTAACTGATCCACTAGCTCAGAGGCGTCTTTACCTATAGTGCCGGGTGTACAAGCTGCGTCTTTACCTACTTATTATACTAAAAAGATGTTAAACAATGAAACCGTTTCAAGAAACTGGGTGGTTTACTCCAAATCAACTGATTCTGTTTATTGTTTTTATTGTAAACTTTTTCATGCTGATGTAACTTCTTTCAAAGGTGAAATAGGTTACAAAGTTTGGCAGCATTTGTCTATTGCTGTAGATCGTCATGAAAAGAGCTTAGGCCACCTATCATGACTTAAGAAGCAAATTACATTGAAAACTGATATTTTAAAAGAAAAGTCGGTAGATTTCTTGCACCAAAATGAAATTGAACGAGAAAAAAAACGTTGGGTTGCAGTACTCGAACGAATTAACATAATTCATTTTTTAGCTAGGCAATGTCTGGCTTTTTGGGGAAAATATGAAAAACTTTACGATTCTGATAATGGTGACTTTTTAAAGCTGGTTGAATACACAGCACGAACACATTACCCTAATTCAAAAATTCGAGTCACGTCTAACTCATTATCTTGGCTATAATATTCAGAATGAAATAATACAATTATTAGGAGAAAAAATAAAAAAAAACTATTGTTTTAGAATTGACACAATCCAATTATTTTAGATTGCTCTCCAGATATTGCTCACGAAGAACAAATATCGGTTGTCGTACGGTACGTTCTTTTAAATGCAAGCAACAACAAGGCTGAAGTAAAAGAACACTTTCTGGGTTTTTTTCCTATTACAGACACTACTGGCCTGAGCTTTACTCAATTTTTGTTAGATTTTTTAATTTCAAATGAAATTGACATACAAGATACGCGTGGTCAAGGTTACGATAATGGTGCAAACGTGAAAGGGAAAAATATAGGTCTACAAAAACGAATTTTAGATTAAAACCCGCGCGCATTTTATTTACCTTGTGCGACACACTGGTAGTGAGTTTGGTAGTGAATGACGCTGCTAAAAGTTCATTGGAAATTGTAAATTTCAATTGTGCAAGAAATTTATGTTTTTTTTTTCTGCGTCAACAGCACGTTGGCAAATACTTGCTAAAGAAGTACCAACTTTAAGTCTAAAACCACTCTCAAATACTCGATGAGAGAGCAGGGTTGAAGCAGTAAAAGTTCTACGTTTTGAATTGGGAAAAGTGTATGATGTCTTGTTTACCATATATTTCGATAGGAGCAAAGATTCGGAGTCAAGAAATATGGCAAAATCATTACTGGCAAAAATTAAGTCGTTTAAATTCATGTGCTCTCTGCTTATGTGGTTTGAAATTTTAAACAAGATAAATGTAGTTAGTAAGGCTCTTCAAAAGTCAGACGCTGTATTGTCAGAAGCGGTGAAAATGATTGACAATGCAAAAATAAGTTTGTCTGAATTCCGTAATGAGTCCGCTTTTGAGGAGCTTCTTAACAGCGCGAAAACTGTAGCGGAAGAAGTCAAGGCAATAACAGAATTTCACACACCTGCACGCCCTTGTGCTCGTAAAAGGTTATTTAATTATGAGGCGGAGGATGAACTGATAAGAGACGTGAAAATACATGTTAAAGTAAATTTTTACTACTGTTTATTAGACACCGCAATTACTAAGTTCGACGAACGGTTCGAACTTTTGAATCAAAATAATGTATTCATTTCTTCAAAAATTGAAACACTGGAAGTATTTGGAGTCGGATACATAAAAAGCACATTGTTCTAATTTATAAAATAAACTTTGCCATGCTGGCTCTTCAGATGAGGAAAAGTTCGAGCTCTATAATGAAATCGAATTATTACCGATGTTTATTGATGATTCCACTACGCCTTTTGATATTTTCAATTACTTGTTTACGAATAAATTAATTTCAGTATTCCCAAATCTGTCTACAGGACTGAGAATCTACCTGACACTTCCAGTCACTGTAGTACACAGAGAAAGATCATTTTCTAAAGTAAAAATAATTAAAAAAATTCTAAGATCAACATTGTCGCAAAGTACATTGACAAATTTATCGTTAATAAGTATTAAACACGAAATCGAAATTGAAGTCAGTGACAATGTTAAAGATTTCGCTAATGCAAAAGCACGAAAAGTAACTTTATTGTAAATACATTTGTGTGTGTGTGTGTGTGTGTATTTGTGTGTGCGAGCGTCCTGTAATATATAAGTTTTTAATTAAATATTTTTAAAAGAACTACAAAGTTGTGATTGTTTATTGTCGTAGCCCCCCCCCCCCCCTCCTTCCTAAAAAACACTTAACTTCCCGACATCATTCAAAATTGCACTATTTGCACCCGAATTTCCGTTTGAAAATATAACTGTAAGTATTCCATTTTGACCCCGCGCTTACTAGAGGGCGCCAGGGTACAGGTTGCACACGGGCGCCACAAGGACAAGAGCCGCCTCTACACTTGCTAAACAAATACATAGCTATTATTGTAGTTTAGATTTTCCACTCCGTTTGGAGTACCGACCGAGAGAATTATTAAGAGGTACTGTCCTAGTATTTTATTGACTAAAAATTTAAAAAACGAGTGCGCTTTTTTTTTTTTTTTATACATAGATAGGCTGGCGTTTGACCGCTATTTCACCTGATGATAAGTGAAAATGCGGTCTAAGATGGAGCACGCTTACCTAGAAGTAACCTATTCACTCGCGACTTAAAGATCCCCAGGTCATAGCTTTCAGGAAACACAGACGCTGGTAGAGAGTTCCATTCTTTGGCCGTACGGATCAAGAATGTACTAGCGAATCGCTTAGTGCGTATAGGGGGAATGTCAACCATATAAGGGTGACGAAACGCAGAGCGTCTGGTTGTACGATGATGGAAGGGGGAGGGAGGAATCAGGTCATGGAGTTCTTGCGCACACTCTCCGAAGTGTATCCGATAAAAAACCGACAGGCCGGCCACCCTACGCCGATGATGTAAGCTTTGCAGCTTTTTGGCGACCAGTGCATCGTCACCGATGAGCCTCCTGGCTCGTCTCTCAATTGATTCAAGAAGCTCCAGCTGGTACTTGGCTGAACCATCCCAAAGATGAGAGCAGTACTCCATGCATGATCGAACTTGTGCTTGATATAAATTCAGAAGCTGTTCCGGAGTGAAGTACCGTCTCACCTTCGAGAGGACGCCCAGTTTTTTGGCAGCTGTTTGAGCTTTTGCCTCTATGTACGAGCCAAAATTGAGGGTGGATGTTAGAGTAACGCCAAGAAGCTCCAGGTGGTCGGATATGGGCACGGGCACACCTCGGAAAGAGGGAGTCAGTTGGAAAGGACTCCGTTTTGCCGAGAAGAGACACGCCTGGGTCTTAGAGGCGTTGAACTTGACCAGATTTGCGTCACCCCAATCAGAGACGGCTTTAAGGGACAAGTTCAGACGCTGAATCATGGCTTCCCTCAGCGACTGGATCTCAGACCCACTCGCTCGTGCGTCGGACATGTAACGCTCGACAACGGTGCTGTCATCTGCATACCCAAAGGTCCCGGGTTTGAGCAGGTCGTTGATGTGCAGCAAGAATAGCGTTGCCGAGAGTACAGACCCCTGAGGGACCCCGGCATTGATGACCAAACGTTCGGACTCGCAACCGTCTATAACCACGCGAATTGATCGATCCCTCAGGAAGTCAGATATCCAAACACAGAGAGAAGCGGGTAGGCCGTATGAGGGAAGTTTGCTAATAAGGCCATCGTGCCAGACCCTGTCAAATGCCTTCGAGATGTCGAGCGAGACCGCTATGGCTTCCCCGTGTTTCTCGATAGCCTCACTCCAAATGTATGTGGCATACGCGAGAAGATCACCCGTGGACCGCCTGCGGCGAAAACCGAACTGTCGGTCGCTAAGAAGATCGTTCTCCTCAAGGTGTGCCAGGAGCCGATTATTCAGTATACGTTCCATACTCTTACAGAGTATGGACGTTATGGAAATAGGTCTGTAGTTGACAGGGTCAGCTCGACTGCCCTTTTTGGGCACAGGCTGCACGTTAGCTTGCTTCCAGGCTTTCGGCACTTGTCCTGTCGCTAGAGAGAGACGAAACAGACGTGTCAGGATTGGAGACAACTCAGGTGCGCAAGTTTTAAGTTCTATGGCAGGTATTCCGTCAGGACCACTAGCTTTGTTCACGTCCAGATTGCGCAAGGTTTTAAGGACCTCTTTTTGACGAATTCGGACTTCAGACATAGACGTCTCGCATCGAATCGAAGAAATAGGAGGTGTGGCGCTGCCTGAGTCTAAACATGAGGATTCCGCAAAGGGATTTGCAAATAGGTTTGCCCTCTCCTCTGCGGTGTGGGCTAGTGATCCATCGGGTTTTAGCAGTGGAGGTAGTGAGGGGCGACAGAAGTTCGACTCAACCGACTTAGCCAGGGACCAAAAGGCCTTACTACCAGGTGGGTATGACGAAAGCCTAGTCCCAATTCTGCCAATGTGGTCAAATCGAGCCCTCCGCAGAGCCTTCTTGCAGGACTTGGCAGCTCTATTATAGGCTTTCTTCCTCTGGCTCACGTCTGTTGTCTTGTGGTTACGAGCATCGACCCAGGCCAGGTAAGCAGTGTTCTTTTCTGCTTCAGCACGAGAACAGTCAGAGTTGAACCAGGGTCGAGCTGCCACGGAGGCTGAAGCGTCAGTGAATGGAATGTAATACTCCATTCCCTGACGCAGCACATCAGCCACAGCATTTGCACATGATGAAGGATCATCAGAGGAGAAGCAAATCTGCCGCCACGGGTACGATGCAAAGAAAGAACGCATCTCATCCCAATCTGCTGACTTGTATCGCTATATTCGCCGGGTGCCTTTGGGGCAGGGAAAGGGCGGCGAATAAACGGATACAGACTTCACCAGACAGTGGTCGGAGCTGCCTAAAGGCGATGAGACCGAAACCGAATAGCGGTCAGGATCTGTTGTCAGCAGTAGGTCCAAACATTCGGCAATATGCGTGTCAACATCGGGTACCCTAGTTGCTTCTCGGACTAACTGGGTGAGATTGAGCGTTGAAGCGAGGTTGCGAATCTCTCTACCAGCGTGGTCAGTGTGCTGGTATGGGAATAGCCACTCTTGGTGGTGGGCGTTAAAGTCTCCCAGCATTACCAATTGAGCAGTAGGATACCGCTGCTGAGCCGCGTCAGCCGCCTCACTAAGGTGTTGCATAAGCCTGGTTGTCTCCACATCTCCGCTGTGTGAACGGTAAACACAGACGTAAAGAATTTTCGCCACTCCTGTATCCACCAAAACCCATAAGTTGGAGAAGTTGGGGTCTTCAAGATTACGGAGACGCCGGCAGCATATGTCGTCGCGGGTATATAAGCAAACGCCCGCGCGTGGTTTAAAATTATGCTCCAAGGTATATCCCGGGTAACATAAGTATGCCGTGTCAGACGGACTGCCGATCTGCGTCTCCGAGAGGAACAATAGGGCCGGTTTCTCAGTCTCGAGATGGTGATGGACTGCAACGAGATTGGAGTGCAAACCTCGAATGTTGGAGAGGTGCACTGATAATGAGAGGGAGTGCAACCGCTGTGCTGCCTTGTTTTTGTACCTCTTAGTCATATATAACGAGTGAAGGAAGGCGAGAAGAAGGCAGTGAAATGAGGCTCCACGCAACTAACCCCCAGACTACCACCGGATCACCGCGCCGGAAAGGGGATTGGACTGGAGACTGCGGGGACGCCCGAGCCCCCCCGGAGATGTCCACCGGGCCCTCTCGTCCGGTCGCCAACCGGCACGATGGCGCATCCCGGGATTTTTCGACAGTTGGCGGGGCAGCCTTTCGTGTGTGGCTAGCACATTAATTGGGCCCCCAACTACCTGCGGTCGGCCAGCGGTGCACCGTGCCTCGGATCCCGCTACCCTCCAATTCCAATCACCACAGCGCAGCGGCACCAGTGCAAGTCAGTCCGGTCAATTCGCGCGGAACAACTATTTCGACCCAACTTCTCAGTCGGCTACACTGATCAACGTACCGAAACACGAAACCGCTTGACGGTACGACTTTGTTCAGTGGGTGGTCGCGAGCCGTCGGCCAGAGCCTAACACCAGTATGTCACCTGATTAGCACCACCCGGGGACCACGTGTAGGGTTTCGCAACGGGGTATACACCTACGGACGAGGGCGACTCAGTCCCCAAAAGATGCTTTTGACCACACGACTGAAGTAAAACTTGTTTAGTTGCCCCTACTAGTTATTTATGCAACTGTTGCATAATAAGGGCTATTAAATGTAATTAAACACGAATGTGGGTTTATCACACGAGGCGAAGCCAAATGCTATAATAGTATAACATGAGTGTTTTAATACCTAATTATCAAAAGTTGCATACAAGACTTTATCTACATTCTACACCCATAATATGAATCCTCGATAAAAGATTCTGAAACAGTTAGCTTACTGCTAACTTTAAAACAGCCAGTCCTATTAACCTAATATACAAATGTTTTTTTTTTTCAAATTCATACAGATACTACGCATCACGCAGTAAGAATGTGGCTGTCTGTTTAGTAAATCCTTTGCGCAGAAGGAATCGAAAACAAAAATGGCAGTTATAGGGACTGCCGATAGAATCTTTTATAGAGGATTTAAAGAATGGGAGTAGATAAACTAATATACGAAACGTAACTCTATCTTTTTCTATTTTCACTAACTTGTGTCTCGCTCTCAACTTCCGTTCACCTTACCCGATCACACTTTTTGCAACGCTTTCGTCACGCATTCACCAGCTAAAGAAGTTTTACTTCAATATATCGTTACCTGACCTAATAGTAAGGCTATTGTGAAGAAACCATAACGCGTAGCGGCTGTTCCAGTGACTATAGGAGCAGCAACGTAGCGCCGAGTGACTCGGAGCGCGACTGCAGCGCCGCGCCGCGCCTCGCACCGGCGCCTGACTCCGAGAGCGGCGGCTCGCACTCGCCCAGCCCGCGAGTCACGAGGAAAAGACAGGTTTGAAACTACAATCATCTTGCACACGATGTTTTGTGCTATAAGCTTGTAAAAATTGTATAAAGTTTTTAGGGTCGTTAATTAATCTCGTGTTGTTTTTTAGCAACTTTTCAAACAATACCTTGTGATATGTGGTTAGGTTTAAGACTACCCCCATCATACCTGTAAATAAAGTGTATTTTTTGTTACAAAGTATATTGAAATTTACAGAATGCTATTTTTTTTATACAATTAGATCGGCAAAAAAAATGTACGGCTCACCCGATGGTAAGCGATTACCATTGTCTATAGACGCCTGCTACACGCGCGTTGCCGACCTTACCCCCAAGGAGCTCTGGTCACTTTACTCACCACTGAATCGCATTGCTTGAAAGCAGTGTTATTTAGCTTTGATATTCTGTAAGGTCGGGGTACTTCCCCAATCAGGCTGCTTCAGATTCAGAGCAGAATAGTTCCTGCTATGCCCTACCTCCGTTATATACAGGTATAATATTATCTTTAAATGTAGGTATAATCTTAGTAAATATTTAAAAATGACGCATCGTGATACAAATTTCTAGACAAACATTAAGGTTGCAGGGTATTTGTTACTTCTTTCAGGTTAAAAATCGTGCGTTCAAGGAAAAATAAATACACGTGATAGGTATCTCATTACACGTGATTTTGTGCGAACACCTCTCCCTCCTTTAAAGCCTTACGTGATTAATAGACAACCCCTAATCACCATTTAATAAAACCGATGACGTAAAAGAAAGTTGATGTTGACCGAGACACTAGAGATTAGAGCAAAATAATAATTATTATCAAGGTGTTTGTACAGATGCATTAGTTGCGTTTTATTAAATACTCAATAATTAAAAACACCGGCATGCATACTGTAAAACAAAACCTCTTCCCCGTATATTGTCAAAGAAAATAATTTTCGGATAAACTTACTAATAACAATAACGGATTTCAATAATAAATTACATTTAACTTCAAAAAACTTTTCATTGTTTGTTTTCTTATAAAGGCAACATGTGTGAGGCCAATAAAGTCACTCATACTAACGCCGTCTTCGGGAATAAGGTTATACGTAGTAATAACAACAACTAATTTCATTAATAGGTACTAATTCTTACCACGTTTTAATTACGCGGGTTTATTCGTGACTTCTAATTACATTGTAGACTTTGAATGTATTTATTTTATGGTAAAGGACAACCTTTACTTAGTGTAAGCGAAAGGTTAGATAGGAGGATAAACCGCTCACGTTGCTCGTGTGCGGTTTAACAAATAAAAAGTTATAGAATTTCTCTGAAGTTTTCTCGCGATGTTTTAGTTCTTTGCTGAGCACAAAATGAATTGAAAAATAATTTAAATACTCAAGGATGCTTAGCCGGAACGAAGCCGCCACCTTTTACTTAGCTTGGCATGCAAATGTTTTTATTTTTGTTGGTATTAATAAGAGATGTCCATATAATGATATTTTTGTTGCAGAGAATACGGAACCATTCCTTAACGTCCATATGTTTATTGTCACATCATCCTTTCTTTTCAACATTCCGAGAGTGCCTCTTTATCCTTAAAAAATTAATCGACGCATGTAACGAGTCTTCCAGTCCGAGGCGTGTCGGTGCCTCTCGACAAATATTTAGGTATGCATGTATTTGTATTATAGATACTTAACAAGTTTAATGAAATTAAAAAAAAAATTAAATGTAGACTTAACAAGTTTAATGAAATTAAAAAAAAATTAAATGTAGAGTAATGTTTTTAAAAAAATTACGTATTCTGTTTTAACTAACAATTAATCCGATAAGTGATTGAATCTGCATGAAACAATTTGTTCGTCTTATCGCATCCGACAAATGCCCTCGAAATAATGTAGCTGCTATTGCGATACGGGTCGCGGTCTCGTTTACCTACTGACTAATACAACGCAAAACAGTGGTTTGTTAAATACATCGTTTAGATACAAACATTTACTATAATTATTGTCACTAATAATCACATTATAAATAAAAAGCTAAATAGTTTTTCAGAAAAGTTTACAAAAATATGGTCAAGTTTTCAAGTTATAATTTTATTTAAAATGAAAAAAAAATGTTAGCATGATATTTTCTCATCGCGCTTAAGAAACAACCATACTAGGCATTAAGTCTGCCGTATGTTCCAACTTTTTTCTATTTTTTGTAAATTGTTGGTCAATATAGAGTGAAAATAAAATGAAAATGAAATTAAATATCCTTTCATCAATGACCTTCAACAACAATTGTATGTAACAATTGTGCCACAGTAATGTTCAACCGTTCTGAAAATATGAGTATAGTCATTGTATATAATATTTAATATATCGCGGTTATTCAGTTACTAATGTGACCATTATTGATAAGTATGTCACAGGACTGTTGCAGTGCTATATAACAAATATTCACGATAAGCGTAATGCACGATGTTACAAAAGACATGGGAAATTTAAAGCCTGTTGATGACAATTTAAAAAAGAATAATTAACAAGTATGGATGCTCTCGGGGGCGACACAGGGATACAGTATGGTCGGTGCTGACGGGCCAGGCGTACGAGAACACGCCCACGATAGTGGTGCACGACGTGAAGGAGATCGAGACGTGGATCCTGCGGCTGCTGTCGGCGCCCGTGCCCGTGCCCGGCAAGACGCGCCTCGAGCTCGAGGTGCTCTCCCCCACCGCGCACGCGCCGCTCGTCTTCGCGCTACCCGACCACACGCGGTTCACGCTCGTCGACTTCCCGCTTCACCTACCCCTGGAACTACTAGGTGAGCACCTCATGCTGATTCACCACACGCGGTTCACGCTCGTCGACTTCCCGCTTCACCTACCTCTTGAACTACTTGGTAGTACCTCATACTCATTCGCCCTGTAATATTCCACTGCTGTGCATATGCCACTTTCTCTATTTGGAAGAAGGAGTTAGCTGAAAGCAAAAGATAAGTACATACTCTAAAAATAGACATTTGAGAGTAGAAATGTTTATTTCGGTTCTTATTGAGCTAGATGGGTCTGTATCAAATGTGTGTAAATAGTTGTTCAATAATTCAACTTTTATATTTTAGTTACTTTAGTTTATAAATCATCACGACTCTTAGAAACCACGCGTTTAGTCTTGTAGGTACTACGATTAGATGTAAATAAAGGCATATTAATAATATAGGTATATTATCTAAATTCTTTTTTCTCACATATATTTGATATACTCATATTTTTTTGTATCTAGGTTGTATTTTATGTTTATGACTCAACAGGTATCGACACGTGCCTAAAGGTTCTAACACTGATCATGCTGGAGAACAAAGTTGTGGTTCAGTCTCGCGACTACAATGCGCTGTCCATGTCCGTAATGGCACTCGTCTCCATGCTATATCCGCTGGAGTATATGTTCCCCGCGATACCGCTGCTGCCCAGCTGTATGAGTTGCGCCGAACAATTGCTTTTGGCACCTACTCCCTTCCTCATTGGAATACCAGCCACTTTTCTTACTTACAAGAAGAACTTTAAGTAAGTATATAAATTTACTTTAATATCGCTTAAAAATTGTGTGTTTATTTGAACGCGACATTTTTAGGATCTATTTGGTACAATTTTTTTATTATGGTTGCCTAAAAAAGTATCGCTGAGTTTTCATTGCTCAATTCTCAAAATGTTGCAATTATTAATTATTTTCATTATTTACGCCTTGCTATAACACATTACACATTTATATTTTATACTGTAAAATAAAAATGTATAAACATGTCATTAACAGACTACCAGACGATATTTGGCTCGTGGACTTAGATGCAACGAAGCTGACAGGTCCTACTGGTAACGATCAAGACCTACCACCTCTGCCTGAGCCAGAGAGTTCAGTCTTGAAAAATCATCTGAAGCAGGTATTTAAATTATTTAATTAAATGGAACATCAGTGTGGTATTTTAAATCACTTATTTTTTTTAAACACGCAAATCGTGGGCGCATTTTATTCGTGTTGCTGAGCTGTTGTGGTGGATCTCTGTTGTATTATTTAAATTTCTCACAACTATTATTAGATATAACTAAATATGCTCCCTGCCCAATCTCTAGCTTTCACTTTTACTTTTTAAAAACTTATCTCAATACTTGATCGTCACAGATAATTTTATTCTTCAAATGCTACAAATCACTACTATTTTTTTATTCGATTTTTTAATTTATTCAATTTCTTATTATAAGACTAAGAAAACCTTTTTAACACATTTGACGAATAAAAACCTTTTATACTCATCACTGACTTTTCACTCTTACACTGAACCTAAGAGACGTGTAAACTTCGTTCTGGATATAAAATTTTCGATTTCACTAACATTCTACTCACTTTTCCCTATTTCGCTAGGCTATGCAAGTCATGGGAAGCGCCGGAACTGGTGTAAATATATATTCTTTTTACATTGCACAATATGACTATTTAATCAAAACACTTGAAAGTTTTGTGCCAGTATTGTACAGAATGTGCCGACCTTTTAGAATAACACAGAAACTAAATTTCAATTCGCACCTAACAAAACAATTATACAAAATTCGTCCAGATCTATCATATGTCATATCTAAGAGGGGCATATCAAAAAAAACTTGACTGAAATATGTGTAAACAAAATTGTATAAATTAATGTAATTTTTTTTCTTCTTTTTCTTTATTAAAGATGTAGTTTTGTTGATGACGATAAATGTTTTCTACTTCTATATCTACACAGTTTCAGTCTAGTTTTAATGTGTATAACTATGCATGTTTAGTAATGTTTTTGGTATGAATTACGTTTTGGGAATGTATATATCTTACGCTTCAGCCTGTAATATCCCACTACTGGGCATAGGCCTCTTTCCCCATGTAGGAGAAGGATCAGAGCTTAATCCACCACGCTGCTCCAATGCGGGTTGGCGAATATATTCCCTACTATGAGTAACGAACGCTATCAGGTGTACATGATAACAACCGGCCCGACGGCTTAACGTGCTCTCCGAAGCACGGTGGGGAGACCCACAAGGACTACCCAAACACCCAGACCACGGCAAACACCTGTATGGCCAATACAAATGTTGGTCATGTGCGGGGATCGAACCCGCAACCGCCAGCGCAACAGGTACAATCCATGGCTGTAACTGTTGCGCCAACGCGGCGTATATATCTAACACCCACATATACAGTACTTGAATAAATTTATAAAATGTATTAGTTTAATTATACAAGCTTACGCTTGTGTTTTGTGGACATATACCTATTTCAAATTATCCTCGTAACCTTTGTAAGCGTGAGGGTTAAGTATTATTATCTCTGATTTCTTGAAGCTTAAAGGTTATGTAGCTTTCTGGTAATTAAATAACTATTGGCATAACCTAAAAAGTAGTTAGAACCTCGAAAAAACGATAAGTTTATTTTATAATACTGTATGTTTATAATTAAGAATTATAATGTGCGTGTCCTGAATCGTTTACGTATGTATATGTGTACATTTCATTACGTTGCTGGAAAATAATGCGAGTTGTATTATCGCGAAAATAACGGAATAAAAATCGATTGGTATTTCTAAAAATATACTTATAGCATGGATATGTATGTGCGTTTACAGCTCATACGTTGGTTATCAGTAGTGATGTATTGGACTAAAACTAGTATACTTAGATAATATATAAAACAAAAATATTTGTAACTATTGGACCATTATATATTTTTAAGAAACTTACAATTATAATTTAATTGACAACGTGTTAGCGCAACGTTCGCAAAACTGGCTAGTGGCTGTTGCGCTGGCGGTTACGGGTTCGATCCCCGTATATGGCATATATTCGTATGGTCTGGGCGTTTGTGCTTGTATTGTGTGTGTTTCTGGACCCCCGACACAAGAGTAAATCTTAGTGGGGCCTTTGAATGTGACGCGTTTATTTTATTTATTTAATTTCTTTCATTTTCATAGTCACTCTATAATGCTATAAATAACGTTTTAATCACTATCTAATAATAAAAATAAACTGCTTGTGGTTGAAATTAGTAAAATAATAAGTTTTATTCACATACGCTAATATTATATTATTTTTTGAATGATTTGAGTTTTGCTATTATGTATTGGTGCATATTTAAAGTAAATAAGTAAAAAAGGTAGGTTTAAAACAGAAGCTAACTCTGAAACAGTTTATATAAGTAGATATATTTACACGTAGAGGAATGTCCGTAGTAGCTTTCAGTTTGTGTCGGGTATTAAAAAAAAATTGTAACTTTTAACATTGGAAATACATACAATGCGCTAATAGATTTATCGCTCGAAAAAAATATCATGACCACGCATAATAATTAGTTTTGATTAACAAAGATTCTCATCTATTAACTGTAATGAAATCTTTGTTTAAAATTACTTGGTTGAGTGGTTTTGATATAAAAGAATTGGCTATGTATATAATTATACTCGTTATAATATATTAAAAAACCAAAAAAGAAATTTTTTCTTCGATAGGCCATAAACAGCTTAACGAATAGCTCAGCGGAACAAGCCTCAGCTCCACTAATGCCTTCAATGAGAGACAGCGTCGGTGGTGCAACTCTAAAGTAAGTTTTGTACAAAACATTTTATTTGCAATCCTCGTTATGTGTATATATATTAACTAATTTTTAACAATGAATATGTTGATATTTTCGCTAAAATAAAATATTTAAATACCTTGGCAGTCGCTATAGTTTTATTATTTGAAATCCTAATAAATAATTTTATGCGAAAATATTATTCTTCATTTATTTTAGACATTTATTTGTAATAAATAATAACAACAAAATCAAACGAAGTTGTCTATGGTGCAGTATACCTAAATTGTAATTAAAATTGAATTAAGTTATGAACATGGATAAATGACTCACTGAGTAGACTGGACTGTACCTGAATCGAACAATCACGGGTTCAAATCTAAACTGGAACCGATAAAGTTCTAACATTTTCTTTATAGGCAACGAAAGACAACATTCTGAGGAAATCACTATGATTAAATTTTGTGATACATAGTTAAATATATAATTAAAACTAGGAAAATTGTATTTGTACAAATATTTCTTTCCGGTCTGGGTGTCTGTCCTTGTGAGTCTCCGCACCTTGTCTTGGAGAGCACGTTAAGCTGTCGGTCCCGGTTGTTACATGGGTCAACCCGCGGTGGAGCCCCGCAGCGTGGTACATGAGGCACCGACCCGTTTACAACATGGAGAAAGAATTCTGTATTGATTACGTATTATCCGGCTCAAAGAACCAAAATAACTGCATATAGTTTACATTTGAGTGAGAGGCGACTTATGAGGGTTACTTAATGAGGTAAACCAACACAATGAAAGCCGATCTAACACTGAATTTATTGAGACAGTTGGAAGTATACACAGGTAGAAGTACAGACGTAATATGCGCAGTACGGAAGTCTAAGGTATATGGAAAAACAGAAATTCCATAAAAAATAACCTAAATGTAAGAAGATTATATTACAGGGACATCGCATTGCTGAATGCGGTAACCCTTGCAAGGCCTAGGCCCAGTAGTTTGATAGTGCAGGCCAAACCTAATCCGGGGTGTGTGCTCGGCGCAGGGTGCAGCCGGCCTCGTTCCGCGAGGGCTCGCACAGCACGCCGGAGAGCCGGCGCGTGTCGCTGGGCAGCGCGCCCGCGCCGCGCCTGTCGCTCGCGTCGCCGCACTCGCCCGCGCCGCAGCCCTTCAACCCGCTCATATACGGCAACGACGTGGACTCCGTCGACGTCGCTACCAGAGTGGCTATGGTTAGATACTGTGGTGGCTAATTATGGCCTGCCGATTGTTGAAATTAATTGTACCTACACATAACGTTGGACTAGCCCGTTCATATAGTTTGTAGTGATCCTGCTATTTCTCCGCAGATTGTGGGTCCGATTCCGCCCTAAGTCTGAGTGTAGTATGTAATAGTAGTGTCTAATATATAAAAATATATAGGTATATACCTATATATTTTATATATTTATCGTATTTTTTTATAAATCTATCTGTCAGTTAGGTACCTATAACACAAGCATTAAGTTGCTTAACTTAGGAACAGATGACTATGTGTGTATATATTAAAAGTATTTATTTATTTATAAATGCAAGCCAAATAGGCAGCATAACAACATAATACATAAAATTTCGATACAAAAAAAACATACTTAATTCTTTAGAATTCAATTTACTTGTCCCACTTTCTATAACTAATATTATATTCCAACTAAAATCCAGTTTGGTTTAGTTTATTTAAGAAAACTAAATTATATATTTCAGGTGCGATTCTTCAACTCACAGAATATTTTGGCTAACTTTATGGAACATACGCGTACTCTTCGATTATACCCTCGACCGGTAGTCGCATTCCAGATCAACAGCTTCCTAAGATCAAGGCCTCGAACTACTTCTTTTTTAAACAAATTCGCCAGAACTCAGGTTTGTGAAAGTGTTAAAAAAATTGTATGTACATGATATTTTTATCAGAATATTCTATCTGTCTTGTGTAAATTGCAGGCAGTAGAATTCTTGGCAGAATGGTCATTGACACCGTGTAACGTGGCGTTCCTTCGAGTACAAACTGGGGTGTTTGATCCGCGACAAATTGGTGACAAACCGAAGTGGTTCGCAGATCAACTTCAGCCAATACGATTTGCCGTATGGGATGATGGTAGCTCTCTAAATGGGGCTTTGCGGCAATTGCAGAGACAGGAAAATCAACCAACTGGTTAGTGATAACCCTTTACTGAGATTCTCTTTTTAACCCACTTATCATATGTTATATAATTTTAATTCTTGGTTTTTAATGAATAGCTATTCTATTTTCAGACGAAAGTGGCTCAGACTCTGAAGCTGCAGAAAGTACTAGTTCCTCTTATTCGTCTCTAAGCGATTTTGTTTCGGAAATTGCATCTTCTGATTTATCGCCAGGTAAAAAATTATTTTATTTACATATTATATTAAATAAAAGGAACAAAAAAAGGATTGTTAAGAATTAATTTGTTTGACAGGTGGAAATGCTCATCAACAACATGTCATAGGAGAAACGTATAACGCTGTAGTTCAAGTTCCGATGACTTTCTCGTCTTCACTAGACCCTAAAACTGTAAGCCTTTGCCAATATTTTATAATTATAGTTTAGTTTAAGAAAATTTAATAGAACAAGAATAAAGATGGTACGATTTTGATCAAGTGAAGCGATTGTTTTAAATTAAAAATGTCACTAAGTTAAAAAAAAAATGTTTTTATTTCACAAGTTAAAATATTTATAGAAAACTGCTGTTTTTAGAATATCGGTAGCAAAACGTTTGTCACACATTAAAGTTTTATTATGACCAACCAAATCTTTGAATCCTTCACTTGTAAGTTATTAAAATATAGCCGATAGAAGTCCTTAGTCAGTCAGCCAGTAACTAGGCGTATATATTAGCCTATGATATATTCAGATCCACCAAATACTAAAATAGAAATATCATCATTACAGCTTATACAGTCCACTGCTGGACATAGGCCTCGTGATAACGTGAACTCATGTGTTTTGCCCATAGTCACCACGCTGGGCAGGCAGGTTGGTGACCACAGAGCTGGCTTTGTCGCACCGAAGACGCTGCTACCCGTCTTCGGCTTGTGTATTTCAAAGCCAGCAGTTGGATTGTTATCCCGCCACCGGTCGGCTTTTTAAGTTCCAAGGTGGTAGCGGAACTGTGTTATCCCTTAGTCGTCTCTTACGACACCCACGGGAAGAGAGGAGGTGGCTATATTCTTTGGTACCGTAGCCACACAGTAGCCACACAAATAGAAATATACTTACACGAAAAATTTTATAAAAATCGGTCAAACCGTTTAGGAAGAGTTCGATAACAATGACTGTGACATGAGATTTTTATATTATTAAAATATGTTTACCTATAGGTCTACAGTCCCCCATCATCACTAATGTTCGGGGAAGAAGAAGAAGAGCGCAAGGAAGGGCGAGAGTCGTCCGGCTCGAGTTCCGAGCACAGCGACCTTTCAGACGACGACATGCAGGGCGCCGCCGCCGGCCCCGGCGTCGACGCGCAACCCGCTCCCGTCAAGAAGAGTGTAACTATATGTTATTCTTATGTCGCTACGCGTAAATATAATACTATATCAGGGCTTTTAGTTCCAGTTCCAGTTCTAGAGAAAATAGAATAAAAAAGGCAAGAAGAAAGCTAGATAGTTAAATTAGAAAAGCACTGTAATTCAAAATAGTAATAGGTATATAGTTTTGTACGAAGCTTCAACCACCTGTAACCATATCATCCCTTCCTCTTCGTCTGTAATACTACGTTTGCTACAGGATACGGACAGCGGTAGCTTGGGACGCGAGTCCGACTCGAATTCCACCACAACACCCGCAACTATTGCGTCCCGTCGGCCGCGCACTCCCGCCGACTGCGACGCGACCTCTACACACTCTACCGCTCACTCTACCGCACACTCTACCGCACACTCTCCCGCACACCCTACCTCACACTCTACCGCTCACTCTACCGCACACTCTACCGCACACTCTCCCGCACACCCTACCTCACACTCTACCGCTCACTCTACTGCGCACTTACCCGCTCACGCTGCCGCCTATGATCAGCACTCTACCGGACACCCGCACGCCACCAGGACTAAGGTATTCACATTATTGGCGTTAATTCGTAATTATTGAATGTATTTGTGAAATAGTTTTATGAATAGTTGTGCACCCAAATGTAATATTTGAAATCTTGAATTTGGTTTATTAGCTACGTAAAAATCGATTTTCATGTTATCACTCTGTTCGTTTGTTTTTTGTACTGCTTTACTATACTTATGGTTTGTCCTGTATTTTAGAGTTCAAACGCTGGTGTATCTAGACAAGCGTCTCAGACTTCCCTGCTCGAACAGTTCGCAGCGCAGGCGAAGGAATTAGTGAAAGAAACTACACGACAGAGCAGTCAAGAGGGACTTTTAGCTCACATGGACAAGGTGATAACTAAATTCTTTTATTTTCTATTTTACACAACAACGTCTTCTAATGATGGCACACTATTTACACTCTTTTTGTTTATTTTATTATAATACGAAGAAAGGAAAGGTGCCACAAGGAGAGGAAAAGAAAATATTTGCGCCTTTCGATAAGGTATCCGTGTATAAACTATAATGTGACAGCTGCAATGTTAATTAGATGAGATTATAGTCGTACATATTAGAGCCTTTATTATTACACTTCACATATTTCATTAATGTTTCTTAATATTACATACGTTTTCTTAGAATTACTCACTTAGTAAGGTAACAAAGCTAATAGAAATACAATAAGTAAATAAATAGTTTACAAAAAGCCTAACGTAGTTTTTTATCATAATTATATATCTCATTTGCACTGCCCTATTAGCTTAACTAAACACACAAAACAAGATAGCACCCATTGATATATATATTCAGTTATATTTTTAAAATATATATGTAAGTACATTTATGTAGGTATAAAAGCACGTTTTTACATTATTCCACTCGAGTTCGTAAAGAAGACAGTGTATATCAAATGGTCCACAAGTGTTCATAAATTACCATATTATCACGTACCATTTTGAGATAGCTATCAATGCTATTTATACGATATTAATGTTTTAATCGCAGTTGATTATTAGCAAAATTACTAAAGTCACGTGTTGAAACCATTTGCTTGCATTTTTTTAAAGATAATTATTTTATTTGTATAATTTTAAATATTTATGACACAGCTGACGTTACAAGCCAAGAAAGCAGCTGAAGAGGCATCAAAAAGCGTTCAAGAAGCTTCTAAATCAGCTTTAGAAGCCAGTAAAACAGCTACCGCTGTTAGCAAAAACACACTCGAGGATCTAACTTACGTGGGAAAATCCACTTTCGGAGATTTTACCAAAAGCGCCAAAGAAGTAGCTGCGAAAAAAGGCCTGTTGAAGGTAATTCTTTTTCTTAATAAGTTGGTTGCAATTACTTTTCAAGTATTTATTAGTTACTCGAAAACTATCGTTAAAATGTTGAGAACCATAATTTTTATCCTTGGGTCACGGATTTTTAATTTATGTGCTTTGTGAGATTTTACCTTGAAGTGTTTTGTATTTAGCCCCTAACATCCCACTGTTGGGCATAGGCCTCTTTCTCCACGTAAAAGAAAGATGGATCTTAAGCCACCACGCTGCTCCACTGTGGGTTGGCAGATATATTCCCTACTTTGAGTAACAATCGCCGTCGCGTATTTTTTATAACAACTGAGACCGACGGCTTAACGTACTCTCCGAGGCACGGTGGGAAGACCCACAAGGTCAGATATCCCAACCGGAAAGGAATATTTGTACAAATACAATTATCCACCCCGTACGGGAATCGAACCCGTAAACCGTCGGTGTTTTAGGCGATTCGCACCACTAAACCACAGCTGTTGTTGTGATAGCCTTGACGGTTTATAATTCCTAATAGGGTGAAAGTCAAGAAGCAGCATTGCCACCCAACGCAAGACGTGATTCAACAGCGTTGCAGACGACTAACTTACTGGCTACAACTCACCGAGATTTCTTTTCTAATATCAGCTCTGATTTAAACGGACTCGCCGCTTCTACCTCTAGCATGTTCAGCGATTTCTTTGGATCAAAGGGTATAAATATTTTGTTATATAATTTATTGTCAGTGTTTACAACTTAAATCTTTTAGTACTTTTAAAATATTATAATACATAGTCTATTTACGATGATAAACAACAAAAATTGTCATGATTCACTCTGCCTCTAAATATCGAGTTCATTTTAAAATCATACAGTAACTTTTTTTTTTTTTTTTTAAGGAGAACGTTCTCAATTCGACTGATTTTTTTAAGTTGTACTTCTTTTGGCGCGCTAGGGAAAAATGATGAGAGTAAATAAATTTTTACGATGCGCGTGCACACCATCGCAAAAAAACCGATGGTCATACTTCCGGCTTTCGGCTGTTACGCTGGCTGTTGCGGGTTCGATCCCCGCCCATGACAAACATTTGTATTGGTCATACAGATGTTTGTCGCGGTCTGGGTGTTTGTTTGTGCTGGTGTAGGTATTGTGTGTGTTTTTGGACCCCGACACAGAAGTAAATATCGGCGGGAGCCGTCGAGTGTGTCGACGTGACGCTTATTATTATTACTAGCTGACCCCGTAACCGTTGTTTTGCTATATATGTTATAAACCCCCTTAATCCCCGTCCCTTATAACTTAGGTGTATGAAAAATAGATGTTGCCCGATTCTCAGACCTACACGATGTGCACACAAAATTTCATAAAAATCGGTCCAGCCGTTTAGGAGGAGTATTGTAGCTAACATTGACGCGAGAATATTATATATAAGAATATATATAGTTTAAAGCTTGTTTGCTGGATTACCCCACAATTGTAACGACAGGCACAAGGCCGCCGCCCGCGCCGGCGCGCGCGGCGCCGGGCGCGCCGCTGGCCACGTTCGGGCCGTTCTCGCAGGGCGCGCGCGGCCTGGTGCAGCGCTCGCCGCTCGTGCGCCACGCCGCGCGCGCGCCCGCCGCGCCGCCCGCGCCGCGCTCCGCCGCCCAGGAGAACCAGGCCTTCCTCAACGACGTGAGTGCTCCCGCGGCCCGCTGGTCATTACCTATTCTCGCAGGGCGCGCGCGGCCTGGTGCAGCGCTCGCCGCACGTGCGCCACGCCGCGCGCGCGCCCGCCGCGCCGCCCGCGCCGCGCTCCGCCGCCCAGGAGAACCAGGCCTTCCTCAACGACGTGAGTGCTCCCGCGGCCCGCTGGTCATTACCTATTCTCGCAGGGCGCGCGCGGCCTGGTGCAGCGCTCGCCGCTCGTGCGCCACGCCGCGCGCGCGCCCGCCGCGCCGCCCGCGCCGCGCTCCGCCGCCCAGGAGAACCAGGCCTTCCTCAACGACGTGAGTGCTCCCGCGGCCCGCTGGTCATTACCTATTCTCGCAGGGCGCGCGCGGCCTGGTGCAGCGCTCGCCGCTCGTGCGCCACGCCGCGCGCGCGCCCGCCGCGCCGCCCGCGCCGCGCTCCGCCGCCCAGGAGAACCAGGCCTTCCTCAACGACGTGAGTGCTCCCGCGGCCCGCTGGTCATTACCTATTCTCGCAGGGCGCGCGCGGCCTGGTGCAGCGCTCGCCGCTCGTGCGCCACGCCGCGCGCGCGCCCGCCGCGCCGCCCGCGCCGCGCTCCGCCGCCCAGGAGAACCAGGCCTTCCTCAACGACGTGAGTGCTCCCGCGGCCCGCTGGTCATTACCTATTCTCGCAGGGCGCGCGCGGCCTGGTGCAGCGCTCGCCGCTCGTGCGCCACGCCGCGCGCGCGCCCGCCGCGCCGCCCGCGCCGCGCTCCGCCGCCCAGGAGAACCAGGCCTTCCTCAACGACGTGAGTGCTCCCGCGGCCCGCTGGTCATTACCTATTCTCGCAGGGCGCGCGCGGCCTGGTGCAGCGCTCGCCGCTCGTGCGCCACGCCGCGCGCGCGCCCGCCGCGCCGCCCGCGCCGCGCTCCGCCGCCCAGGAGAACCAGGCCTTCCTCAACGACGTGAGTGCTCCCGCGGCCCGCTGGTGCATTGCCTACTATCGGAGAGCCGGGCCTTCCTCGCCGACGACACTACTCGTTACCGGCGGTTCTTTTACGGACTTTTCTGACGCAAAGGGTACAGCACCGGCTTATGGTGCGTGGCGGTCGAGAGTTCGATTTCCGCACATGACATCATTTGTATTGACCATACGAATTGTTGTCGTTGTCTGCGCGTTTGTGCTCGGGTATTGTGTGTTTCCGGACCCTCGACAAGTGAGTTCTAAAGGGGGCCGTTGCGTTTGAAGCGTCATTTATTTATTGAGGTCGAACTTATAGCTAATATTATTTTAATTCCTATGGCTAATATTATATAATACCCTCAAACTATATTAATTGGGGTGAATTTGTGGTGAGTTCGAATCATCCACGAAATGTCCAAATTATAAAGTCGAGGAATGTCAAAATATAAATTCATGACCCCCAAAGTTGTCGCTGGATCATCCAAAGATCTTTTTATAAAACTAATACATAGAAATTTCCAATTTAACCAAAGTAGCATTTGCCCGCATAACCCGAGACTTTCAGAATCCATTTATTGAAATTTATTTTCGACATTTTAATAGTAGTGTGGTGAACCATCATCTTAAACTATCCTGTTTACAATAGTTCTACACAGACTGTCCTGTTAGCGTGCCAAATATTAGCCCATTAATTCAGTTTACCACTGTTTAGAATTTAACATCTTTTCTTCTTTTACAGTTAGTACAACATGTTCTTGAAGGTGAAGGCGTAGGGTGGCTGAAATTAAATCGTTTAAAGAAACTGATGGAAGATGAATCTTATAGAAACATGGTCCTGAGTAAATTGAACAAAAATTTCAATAGAAAACCTACACCGACTGATAAAGTTGACGATGTGGTAACTATTGAATGCATTTGTTTTGTTAATAAAAAATACTATAATATCTATTGTAAATGTCTTAAAAAATATTTGCAGTTCATAAGCAAAGCTGTTTGGAAGGGAATGCTTAAAGTTCTTCAATCGGTTGTCCATGGCTTAGAACATACTTACTCAAACTTTGGCCTCGGAGGAATGGCTTCGGTATTCCAACTAGCAGAAATGGCTCACACGCATTACTGGAGCAAAGAAGTCGCTGGACTAGAGCAAGGGGGGATGGCAGGGTCTGCACTATCAGAACATTATGGACGACAGGATATGGAAACCCCTTCATCTGCAGCTTCTTCTAGAAAAAGTTCGCAATCAGGTAAAATTGAAGTATTCTTAATTTAAGTAAGCTCTGAATACACTTTTCTATTACATTTTATTTTACTTTATGCAAAATGACAAATCGGACGTCTGTTGAGAGTCAGAGAAAGATACAATAGTTATCGTATTTAACAAAAAAATAAAAATTTAAAATTTTAATATTCAGCTTAACTAAATTTTAAAATTTAATAATCTTTGTGTTTTATTTTAGATACTCCAATTGTTAACTATCCAGAAATGGATTCCAATGATTCACAAACTACAACTGAGATGTTTAAAGACATATTGAGTCAGAAGAGAAACCAACTGTTCAGCAAGTTAACATCGCTTGATTCCGATGTAAGAACCAATATGTCAGTTTTGTGTCGGGGCGGTCATTGTTGTTACGTCTTATTTCGTTGCATGCTAAGTGTTACTGGTGCATTATTTTGATTTCTTCCTAAAAAACAAAGAAATAATAGTAATACTTGCAAAAATTTGTATAAATAAATCAATTATGTAGGTATACGACGTTTAAAAATGATAAGCCTTCGTATGTGCCGATTTGCTTGAGCTAATAATGTGGCTAAGTGTTCTTGTTTTACTTTCAATTTTATTTTAATTACTTTTTAATAACACTTTTCTATAAACTTGTTACTCATATACAAAAATAATCATTTATATTTTATTTATTCTCAGACGGCATCCTTTACCTAATTTGTATTCTTATCACCTACATAATTTAATATTATTTTACTTAACTGTGTCCACAAATTTTGGAGACAGCTATGTAATCTAAACTATCACTAAGAAAATAATTTACATATCCCGGCCGTAAAGTTCTCAAAAAGTTATTCGGAAAACGTAATACATCCGAGCTAATAATATAGTATTGTAACCGTTATCGTTCGTAAGAGGTGTCGTATTGGAAAGGGCATCATATCAGCCGGGTACATCACATGAAGTGAATATATTCTTTGTGTCTTTCCTTCCGTCTACCGCGAGCGGTAGCACCCAGCCACGCGCCGCGTGGTGAGGGTATGTGCGCTGTGCTTCAGGCGGCGCCGTCGGACTGCTCGCAGGACAGCGGCTCCGTCGCCACGAACCGCGCCACGCTCGTCGACCACCGCGCCTCCTTTAAATCAAACCTCTCTGACACTGACGTGAATTTCCTTAACGTGAGTCCCTCACGCTTGATGTGTGCTTCGCTTTTGTCTTTTAGTCTACGTTGTTTTGTAATCGATAACAGATCGACTGTGACATTTAGTAATACGTTAAAGAAAAATTATCCTCGCGAAACTCATTACAACAAAACAATGCAGACTAAACCGTTACCATCAGTTGCATGTTCCCCCGCTTTTTTTAATTAAAAATGTTTCTTTTTGTAAGTAGTTCATGATTGTCAAAAGAATTCAGAAGAATAACTCGAAATCAACATTACGAATCTGAATAAACATGAAAAAAAATATAAGTATATCCATACTTAAAGGATACTACTATTTAAGGTGCATTAAATATATATTTTTCGTGAAGCTTATCCGCCAACCCGCGTTGGAGCAGCGCGGTGGGTTTAGCTCTGATCCTTCTCCTGCATGGGGAAATAAGCCTATGCCCAGTAGTGGGATATTACAGGCTGAAGCGAAGCATAAAACATATATTTTTAATAAAGCATTGTAAATAATCTTCAAGCAAATACACATACAACAAGACCTTTCATAAGTATTAGCCTAAAGTTCTATCGCACGTAATGGTAAAATTCATTAAATGAACAAGTCATGGAGGATGGAAGTATCAGGAAAATCCTGTATCAAATAGGCTAGAATTATGAGGAAACAATTTAAGTAAAAAATCAGCAAAGCCTTTATGTTAACAATTGCCAGGTGAATCGCGCTACAGGCAAAGGTCGTACAGGAAGCGTCTTTTCGTCTAAATCGTCTCTAAGCGCCCGGCCGATGACAGGGGTGCCCACAACTTCACCGCTTACATCTCCCGAGACAGCTCGCACTTACCTCTATCAGGGGCTTATTGGTAATATTTACTTATATTTAATCGTATAAATTCTTATATTAGATAATTGTGTTTTTTAAAACATTTTTTAGTCATAGTGTTAGTATTGAGACAAAATATATCAATGAAAAACTGTTTTGTTCATATGTCTAGTTTTCACTACTGAGCCCTGAAATTTCGCTAAATATTTAGTTTGGACTTATTATATGTTTATATATTTTAGGCAAAGAAAGGTCCAATTTATGGGACCAAATGCAATTTTGGGAGGATGCTTTTCTTGATGCAGTTAGTCAAGAGCGAGATATGATAGGTATGGATCAAGGAGTTAATGAGATGATGGAGCGCTACAAATGTCTGAGCGAGACTGAAAGGAAGCGCCTCGAACACGAAGAAGATAGGCTACTGTCAACTGCTTTGTATAACTTAACTGCTGCAATGGTACTGTTTGAAGTAGAGGCGGATATAGTTCGGAATAAAGTACGACGATTATTGGCTAAGAGTCATATTGGACTTGTTTATAGTCAAGAGGTTAATCATCTTTTGGATGTGGTTCATAATTTGGTAAGTATTTTGCTCATAATATGGTAGAATAACCAATCCGAAGGTTACGTGTTCATATCACGCCGGGGTCACTAGTTAGCTATGTTGCTATTTAGCGAATGAAGTAATTATGTAAGTAAGATCTCAATATAAATCGTTATCTCCAGTTAATTTTTATTAAAGAATAATAAAATCAAAATCAATGTAGATGTGGCAAAACATAAAATGGAATGAATAAATCTATAGTATATATATAAAAAGAATGTAAAATATAAATTCTTACATCTAACAAGAAATTCTTTTTATAAAAATATAAAATAAGGCTTAATATCCTACTATAAAAATTTCGTATATATGTGGATACGCCACAAACTCATATTTTGCTTATTACAAAATGTAATGTTCATTTAAATAAATATCTTATCCTTTAAATAATATAGCCTATAAATATTTGAAGTGGCATTTTGGTACTAAAACTATGCAAAACATCTACCTTGGATTTAAATACATAATGTTATAGAAATCTTTGAAATTAATGCTACGTTTGGTTTATGAGTTGAATATACATATAAACAGTTTAAAACGATAAAATATAAATAGACAAAAAAATAAGAGTATGTGTACCATATATATATACAAATATACCAATAATTTATCACTTCTAAAAATATATATATGTACATAGGAGGCTCCTTTAAGTTTAAATTTTGAAATTTTAAAGATTAGCCAGTCAAATCTCCAGATCAAAATCTGAGCAAACCGTCAGGAGAAGTAGGTGAACCTTAGAGAAGATTGCAGCTAAATAATGCTGCTTTCAAGCAGTGATGTGCTACTGTGGTGAGTACGGTGACCAGAAATCCCGGAGAGGATTGGGCAGTAGGATCGGCAACGCGCTTGCGATGCTTCTGGTTTTGCAGGCGTCGATAAAGTACGATAGTCGTTTACTACCAGGTGAACGTTGTAGTATAAAAAGGCGAGCGCCCAATATCCGCGCCGATAACCGCACGCCGTGGGTTCCAGCACGGGAACGACATCACGCTGAAGGCGCTGGGCTCGCGGCAGGTGCGGCGCGCCACGTTCACGGTGCACGAGGGCGACGCGGCGGGCCCGCTGCGCTTCTTCGAGGTGCGGCACGACGGGTTCGTGTTGCGCTCGACGCAGGGTACGGCTCCCGACCACTTTAAACGATTCCTTGCTGGACCACTGGATTTTTCTTAGTATAAGCTTAACGCCAATGTTTCTGTTTCTGACTGTGGCATCGTAACCTTCGAGCGGATGTACCGATATGACTTTTTTTTTACGCAAAAGTAAGTTTTCATTCGTAGTTCCTAGCTATATTTGGCAAAATCTTTTCAACGGTTTGAAGAGTCTAAAATGATCTGAGAGAGCATTTTTGAGGACATATTCAATTATTGACAAATTATTGGTAACCACAATAAATAACTGATACGACCACAAAAAATATTATTAAACTAATTATTGATTTAGTAAATATTTTATAATATTACATAATCCTACAAGTTTGGTGTTACGTTTCTCTAGTCCTACGCTTAGAAGATTTCACAAAGATTTAGCCTGTTATTAAGAGGAAAGGGTACCGGCTCTTTCTCCATACAAACGTAGTCGACTGTTTTCTCCCTGGATAATGACACTAGATCAAATATTTTTGTGACATAGAACTCTTTGCTGCCATGACCATGCCCCTATGTTTTTTTTATTTTATTTATTATTTTTTTGTTATTTTTTTCTTATTCTTATTATCATAGGAATTAGGAGACTTCAAAAACTTGAAATATTGCATAATTTTTTGTACATTTTCAGATACCCATTAAAAAAAAAATATATGCATATTTTCAAAAAAATGAGAACATAGGGGCATAACCGAAGTCTTCTTTTATTTTCTAAAAAAAATTTAAAAAAAAAATTGCCATGTTTTGAGGAGAAAACAGTCGACTACGAAACACTGTTTTGGTCAAAAATTATATACCTAAAACGGTCTGAGCTGCAGTTGTCCCTTTCTTGCTTTTTGGGGTATAGGTCTGGGGGAGGCAAGGGTCAAAGCAATACGTATATACGCCAGCGAAGTGATGCCTCATAGTCGACAATTATATCGATACACTAGTGATGTAATTTTTAGTCGATATTTTCTAAAATTCGTATTAACAAAATTAAATAATTTCTCTTTTCATAACTACAATAAAACCGTATTTGTATATGCGGTTTTTATTGTAACACTGTGCAAACCTGAGCTAACGAAGGATTTTGCTAACAAATAACAATGGTAATTATGGTAAATAACTGTGTTGTTTGTTTTTGGTATCAAATTAAAGGGCTCAATACAAGGATTTCAAAAAAGTATACTATGATTATTATTACCGTAATACTAATAAAAAATACAATAAGAAAGTTAAAAAAATTAGGACTCTGCTCTTTCCCGTGCCTATGCCAAGCAAGCTACGAGCCGCGCTTTTTCCTCGCCTCCTAGGCGAAAAACAACTTCGGGGTTTACTCTTTCCAATATATTTTTTTTATCAATTTCGGAATACTCTGTAAAAAGCTATGCATGGTCAAACATAAATAAATATAGGTACGTGGTGACTATAGAACCTCCTCTGTTTTTTTTCATCGGTAAAAAATTGCTTAGTTTTATTTTCTTGACATTACTGAGGAGCAAATTATTAAATTTGGTCGAATCTATGTACCTATGCGATTCGTATTTGAACTTCGCAAATAGAATCATATTTCTGAATTGCGTAAAAAACTCAAGAGGCACCACTGGCGTAGCATTCCATGGAACCCCGGGAACTATGGGGCCCTGTATCAAAATTAGTGGGGGGGCAGGCAAATGATGGGTAAAGATATCTCACAAAAAAATGCTTGCATTGAATTAAAATAATTATTTATTGATTATAAGTTATTACTTCCTCCTAAAATAGACAATAGTGAGTGTAGTCTGCTGTAGCTGTTCCTGTTCCATCGAAATCCTTAGGTAATTTTTTATCAGTTTTAGTTTTGAAAAACATCAAGTTAATATCTCCGGAAAACTGGATGCAAGGCTATTGAATTTTATCAGTAATAATTCCATGAGTTCTTTAATAGAATGAATGTTTTGAATTTCGGATTTTAAGCTAATTTAAAGAGCTAATTTCCAAGCTGGAGAGTTATTAGTCTTGACCTGCAGTAATAGATACGGGGGATGGTTCACTTTAGCCTGTGAAGCCAATACTATTAGTGAATTCCTATGAATCTTCCGCATCTATATGGGGGATTCACAGGCGCATAACCCGAAGAAGAGATTCAACGCTGCCTCCAAGTCTTACAGGTAGTAAATCGCTAGGGCAAAGTTCAAACACAGCAGAATTGGCGAGAGACTATTGGGCTTTCCAAATGGAACCCGTGCCTTTTGTTTCTTACAAAAGCTGTCGAAGGTAACTTTTTTTAGTCTACACTTCCATCATTGCGCGAACCTGAAGGCTCTCTGGCACATTATGCGAAAAAGTAAGCGAAAATTCTTTGCATTTTTTTTGCGTCGAATTCAACTCTTGACGATGAGGGAAAAGCACCATCGAGCATTCCACGGTGCGAGCACGCGATGCGTAATGTGCACTATGAGCAATGTCGTTTGTCGTGTTCTGCATTCTTTCGCTGTCAAGAAGTCTAGTGGTGCTAATTGTATCCATCAGTGGTTTCCAACCAATGTGCGAGCTTCGTGCGCATTCTTACCGCGCAGATTCAAAGTGTGGAATGACCTTGCTAAAATTTGGGGATTTTCAAGCGTCTAGTGTCTACATCTTTTCTCTAAAGACCATTGGCGACGGTAGCCGTTATAAATCAGATGGCTTCGTCTGCTTGTGTGCCCCATTCTTATATAAAAAAAGATTAATTCATTGTTCATAATGATTAACTGAATCCCGAAATAAACGATACAGAATGTTATCAACAATTGGGCGCACGCTTGACTCGGATAAAAGGGGATTGCTTTTCAGACTTCAGTGATTTCTGACAATTTTTTTATTCTTTTTTCCAGGAAGCACAAGATTAAGTGACATTACATTAACATTTTACTAATTTTTGCTTACACACCTTAGGATACCACCTTTACCCTGTAAATAGGGGGCCCCGTATCATTGATACGGCTGATACGGCAGTAGTTACGCCCTGAGTGGCACCCAATTCCCTACTGCGGGAATACGTATATTCTCAACTTACTTTTCTCTATTCTTTTTAACCCTGTTGTACCTGCTTATCTAAAACGACGATTTAAATTTCTTAGTGATTCCAATGAACGCAGTCTTCGTTCTGAGGAAAGCTCTTCTTTCTTGAATTTCCCTCTCACTACTCTTTCTTTGATACTAAATCTTTCACTGTTCAAGCTTGTCGACTTAGGAATTCTATAGACGTGTAAAATCGGTTTCTATTTTTAACCGACTTCCAAAAAAGGAGGAAGCTCTCAATTTAACTGTATTTTTTATGTTTATTTACTTCAGAACTTTTGACTGAGGACCGATTTCAACAATTTTTTTTAATCGAAAGGTGGTGTGTGTCATTTGGTCTCACTTAAGTTTATTTGAGATCTAACAACAACTTTTCGAGTTATATAAATAATACGTTTTTACTTGACTATTTTCGTCGACCTACGTTGTATTATACCGCATAACTTTTTACTGGGTGTATGTAATTTTGATGATTTTTAATTTAATCGAAAGCTGATGTTTATCGTGTCATATCAGTCATATTTAAATTTCATCGAGGTCTGATAACAACTTTTTGAGTAATCTTTAATAACGCGTATTTACTTGAGTATATTTTCGTCTACCTTTGTTGTATTACATGTCGATGTAATTGAAGTCGGCTTTTTTTCCTTTGCGTACAAGTGGAACTCGGTCCACCCAGTCAAAAGTTCTGAAGTAACATGTATACAAAAAAAAGAAAAATACAGTCGAATTAAGAACCTTCTCCTTTTTTGGAAGTCGGTTAAAAATCAATCTAATACGTATTATTATTTTCTGTTGGTGTACAATAAAGTGTATTGTTATGTTATGTCATGTTAATCAACCACTCTTTAAAAAAATTCAATCGATTACGTAATTTGCCTAACTAAAAAAACACAAATAAAATAATAATTGAAAAAGTCGCCTTCATGATTTTTGTAAGTGTACAGTAAGTAGTAATTGGTGTGATTTATTTAGCTATCTTTGTGTAATTATTGAATTCTATCTATCTTTACGCAGGCGGCTTTTCTTGTTTTTTTTTTTTAATTATAATATTATTTTTAACCCTTGTTATATCGCCGCAATTATATGTTAATTAATACACATAACCTATACCTATGTATTAATAACTGCGACAAACATGAGACATTACAAATTATATAGGTACTAAGACAAACATTTTATACTATGTATGTACTACATTACACATCTATACTATACTTACACTTATACTATGTACTATATGTATACACTATAATTATGTATGTATTTCATTACCCATTCTTACACACACCTCAACCATGTAATTACATAGGAACCTAATTCATAAATAAAGTACCTAAGTATTTCGATAATTACCCACAAAAATATAGACATTTATCAAGTCACAAAGAGTATCCAAGTCAAAATAATAAAACATAATAATAAGTAGTTTACGAAATTTAATAATAGTAAGCCGAGTCACAGCAATACGATGCAGAATAAATTCAATAACACAAGCCAAATTCAGAAAAATAGCACTATGCGCTATATGTACCTGTAGTCAATCACAAACGAAAGATGCGAATAGTAAAATATCGTCAACAATTAATAGCTGAATAGCCGGCGCACGCACACTAACAACACGACAGTCACACATAGAAAAAACGGAGCGGAGATGGCGCGGGGCGCGGTAGCGGCATGCAGCGCGACAGAAACATTTTATTCAAATACATATTTTTGAAAAGTCGGTAAAGCTTTAGATTAGGTAAAACCGAATTTCGGGACCGTGGGGGGAAGGGGGGGAGAGGGTGGGGAACGCTACCCCTGGTACCACTGTCACACCTCAGAACTCCATGGTTATGGAGATATCCATGGTTAAAGTTTTGAGGTTAGAAGAAGAATTTCGAAAGTTAGAGGAACGCTTGGCTCCGGCGCTGCGGGAAGTGCAGCCCTTCCGCCCTTGCGTGCGAAAGCACGCTCACTCATGCTCCGTTCCGCAGCGGAGGCAGGTCGCCGAAGGCGACCAGCCTCAGCCGCTCCTCTACGCATTCGTTCGCGCGCTTTCGCACGGCGGGCGAGGGCTGCCCTCCCTCCGCGCCTCCGCGGCACAAAAAAAAACACTCTAGGGTTAGGACAGACCAAGACCACGTGGACAGTGGGGTGCTCCGATTCGGTTTTGGGTATTTTTCGAATTTCTAAACCTATATTCTAGCACGCAATAATTACTAATTTTATTAGAATATTATGTCTGACGCGTTATTTTGTTTAAAAGTGTCGATTTGTCACACAATGCAAACCGTACGAGCTCAAAGGTATTATAATAGCTTTAAATTCTTCTTCTAACCTCAAAACTTTAACCATGGATATCTCCATAACCATGGGGTTTCGAGGTGTGACAGTGTTACCTTGTATAGATTACCCTACACCCTCCACCCTCCACACCCAAAAACCCCATAATTCGGTTTTTCTCATTCGGTTTTACCTAGTCTAGATCTTAGCCGAAAAGTCTCTTCGGTACCCTTTCCTCTTAATCACTGAAAAAACATTTGGCGACTGCTGGACTAGTTAAGGAATTAAGGACGTTAAGGAATGTGTCAGGACTGGAGTAGCTGATATTTAAACCGATTAAATTCTATCGATTTTTCAATTAAGATCTAAGTGCTCTAACCATACTTTGACATGTATTGGCTCCTTAGTTAAGATCAAAATTTAAAATGCATAATGTATTAGATCGTTGTGATAAGTAAATAATTTAATTGCATAAATCTTTCTTTGTTTTTATAAAGTAAAATCTTATGTATTCTTTAGGAACAATCGTGGACCGGTGGTGGTACGAACGTCTGGTGAACATAACAATCGGTCCGACACGACGAGTATTGTTAATTTGGAAGAAAACTGGTGGTCAATCGCAACTACATAAATATTACTCAAAAAAGGTATATTATTATAGCCTTTCTTTGTCAAAAATTGATTATAACCACTTAATAGAAAAAAAAAAAAAAAACAAATCACTTTAGAAATATTATTGTTCTTTTTTTAAATGTAGCCAAAAAATGATACTTTTAAATATAATACTTTGATATGAAATAAATTATTATTATTAGACACATTTACATATAAATTGTAAATACATGAGTCTTTTTGGATAATTCGTAATATTTTTCGAGTCCCCTGAGTTTCGAATTAACGAGAATCGACTGTATATATAAACGTTTAGTACCTGGGTAACCGAGCTTAGCTCCGTAATTTTAGTAAATCGTGTTTTTTGGAAATCATATTAAAATACGAATTACGTATTTATAAAATATGAATAATATTTTTCGATTTTACCGACATAATAATAAAAAATATGAACTGTTTATTGAAATAAAAAATCATGAGTGCCATTAGAAAAAAAAAAGGAAAAAATAATCGATCTGGCACGGGACTTGAACTTTCTCGGTCGATCCCGACCGGTCGATTTCCCACCTGAGCTATGACAACTATATTGGCAATTGCGAAATTTACCTTCGCATTCTAACTTGTAATACCTATATAAAAATAAAAATTGTAGCCATTTTTTCATTGCCTAAAAACAGGGATAAGACGACATTTTCTAAAAATGAATCTTAGCTATATTGATTCATCTCCCCCGAAATCCCCTGCATACTAAATTTTATAAAAATCGTTGGAGCCGTTTCGGAGATTCAGATTCTATATATATATATTCAGATTCAGATATATATACATACAAGAATTGCTCGTTTAATAGTATTAGATATATTAACGTTTATCTGAAGCTGCTCATATCTAAATCTATGCATATAAAAGGAGTAGTTAACGTAACCGCAGCTGAAACTGCAAGAGTTGTAACTTAAATTAACGGTAATATTAATATCGTACAGTCCAAAGCGCTGTACTACTGCATCAAAGAGGCGATGGAAAAAAGCGGTCTCCGGCAGGACGCGGCCGAACTGGGTGGAGAGTTCCCCGTGCAGGACTGCGCCACGGGGGAGGGCGGGCTCATACAGGTACTGATGACAGGCCTTGGTCGATCGTGTACAGCATGCGTAAGCGATACTGTCAGGTATAAATGTTACGAGTAATCTTGGCATGCAGTACTTTCAATGCCGGATTTTAAATTTAAAAAGGGTTCGTTCTTCTCACGAACCGTTTATTTTCGTTTAAGTAGGCAGTCTGAAAAAGAAGAATCCTTTTTAACCGACTTCCAAAAGGAGGAGGTTCTCAATTCGCTTGTAATTTTTTTTGTCGTAAATTCGTATTAATTCAGTGACCACGTGCAATGAGTAACCTATGTAATAGTCAAGTGTACTTATAGCTATGCTTTTTTATCTTGGTCGATGACACAATGAGTGCATCAAGTTTATGCAGATAAAGCAAATGTGCACGACAAAAGTTACTTTGGAGCTCCTCTTTTATAACATTTTTTAGCTCTTCCACCAGACTATTATTAATCTAGCTACCGGTATCTATTTTTAGCCGAGGTGATAAAACGAGCTCAATAGAATATTGTTGTTGATTTAACTAATAGTAATTTAGGCTAATGTAATGTGTAATTGTAATAACTGCCCCTATTTATATGTTATGGACAGTGCTAAGATCGTTCGATTAACAATTTTTCTTGATGCTATTATATCTGACAAAGAGCAATTGTTTGCGCGTTAGATGCATTATTAACGAAAATTATTTAATTTTATTAAATAATTGTGTATATTAATTTCGCTATCGACCCAGGAACATAGATGGAGATGTATTTTAGACATAATATAACATACATATTATAATCAATATTCAAAATTATGATCTATTTAAGATTTAGTCGACTACATAAACGAAACAAAATCTAATAAATATAGCTTAATTATTATGTTTGATGCTATTATATAACTCGTGTTACGACTATTTAAGGTGTGCATGGAGGGCGTCGGACTCCTGTTTCATCACAGCAAGGTTAGTCTCTTATTTTGAATTTAATATGTTTTTGTCAGCTTTAATTTGTGTTTACTAAAAAATGATAAACCAAAATCTGAATAATGAATACATAACGTTGCTTCAGTTTTGGTACTGTCATTACGTATCGTTACAGGTAAGGTATCGTCAGTGTTCTTGCTTTATTTTGGGAAATGTCTCAATACTAACAATGCAAATAGAATGTTGTCCAAATAAATTGTGCGACAATCTATGTGAATGGGACAGCGTCCCAAAGCGCCAAAGCTTTACCGTCTGAATATTGTGCCGGTGACGTTAGTGCATTGCATTATATCTTACTGCCGTACTTTATAAGTTTCGGCATTCACGGAGACTTCAATGTCGCACGTGAGGACTTCAATAAATAATCTTTATCAGCTGTATTGCAAACATTACATTATCATACGATTTGCTTAGATGACGCTCCCTAGCAATGTGAATTCTACAATTTGTCTTTAATATGTTTGAATTAAAAATTTAAAAACCTAACAAGGACCACTCAAATTTTCCTATCTCGATTTTTTTATTACTTATTTTCTTTGTGTTCTAACGATACAATCACACTGTGCTGATCATGTTCTCCTACATTTTTATTTTACTTTCTTTAACTGCGGTTTTATTTTATTCAAGTTTGTATTTATAAATTCAATACAGCTTTTTTGATCGAATATCGTGTTTTGCCCTCTTTTTATCTATTACTACTTCGATGTAATAGTTAGCTGTACTCGTTACGTTTAAGGTAAATCGTTGTCTATCCGAGTGACGTCGCTCACGTATCTAGCCCACATACAGTCGTGCATGCGCTACTCGCCCGCAGCTGGCGAGGCGGCTCGCCCGCTCCGCTAGGAACTTTTGAGATGGTCCTTGACACGCGCTCGGCCGCCCTCTACTAATATCTTCTTTTTGTCTGTTCTACTCTTTCCGGACCCGCCGTACCCGCGCCGCTGCGCACAAGGACTTCGAGGTACTAAATGGTTCACATAAGATAGAGTGGCCTACCGACGATGATCGACGCGATCTCTGCGACCTCGCGATCGTCGTCGTAGTCGCCAACGCGTGCACGTTAGCGACGATCGTTCGAGGTCGTAGGGCTTTACTTGTAGTTTGAGGCTTACCGATTGTTTTAGCCGTTGTTAGCATTGTTTAGTTCTCCCGAGTGCGGCGAGCGCCCGCGCGTTCGTGCATGCACATAGATGCCCTTTGTTTATTTGTTCATTACCGCACCCGATAGCTTGCATTCGTATCACGGATCGTCCGGCGAGCGGTTTCGATCTCTCACTCGCACCACGTGCTGAGATTAGTCGGTCCCCTACACCCGAACCCGAGCGAGCGTCTCACGAGATAAAGCTTACCGACGCTAACACGAGGTCAGTCGTAGAGCATTCGCCATCTCACAAGTTCTGGCGCGCTACAGCCCGCCCTCACGCCCGCCTCGTCCCGCCTCGACTCGCCTTGTCCTGCCTCGTCTCACCTCGCCTCATTTAGCCTCACCTCGCCTCGCCATCTCCTTGCCACGTCCTCGCCCAGCACTGCTTCCTTAACCGTCACCATTTTTTAAAAATCCTAGTTTATTACACTTTTGCAAGTTTTATCGATTACAACGTCATGCTGGTCTTAGCTAAAAAAACATCTATTATTAAACTAGAGACATACTGATGAGAGATTTGCAATGGATGTTAATGTATAAAACTCCTTTCCCCAACTAGTAATTTTGTCGCATGCCTGCTTACATGCATGTTTTTGGTGGAGCCTTTTTAAATTTAAAACTACATCAATTGATTTTTTAGAACTTTTGTTTTAATAGAGTTCACAGTTTTATTGAATACGTATATAAAATGTTATTACAATTGACACATTTTATTTAACAATTTCAAGTTGCTTCAATTATGTACCTATTTATTATAGCACTTAGCCGCGTGCTTATGTAATTAGTTGCTAAAACAAATAAATTATTTAGATCTGGACAGTAGTGTAAATGCTTTATATATCTCTATAAATTGAATTGTGTAAATTTTATCATTGGTACCATTTATTAATAAGTAGTAATGCTTTGCATGGTTTTATTAGGTGAATATAATTATTATATATCATGTGCCTGTTTTTACATTATGTATACCCAACATGTCCTTAAGTAGGGGTTAGTAGTCTAACGAAAAAAAAAATTGGAAATTAATATAATATAAATAACGATAATATAATTAATTAATTAAATAAGTACCACTGCAGGTGTACTTCGATCAATATCACAAAAGAAGAAACGTAAAGAAAATTACAAAGTGTAATAATACTGTTTTTTAGATCGAAAAAATCGCTAAACGATATAAGGAATTATCGGCAGAATGCACTTTATAACTCCAATGTAGTGCAATGCCTTAGAATCCGTTTAGGGAAAGCGCATAGCACGCTTTTTCAACATGCACAAAAAGCACCAATGTAAAAATGTTGCCAAATCGTGTTTATGTAATGCGGCGCGGTTTATTTTTTACTCTCTGGGACTCCTTGTTAAATGGCAAACACGATGTGGTAATTCTTGCATTCTTCTTAACTGCGTAGTTGCAAAATATAAATTTCATTACATATATTTCTATATTCTAAAAATCTATTTTGCAGTTTTTCGTGCGGCTCGACCATATACGGAAGTGCTTCACGCAGAATGGCGGTATCTTCGTTTTAGAAGAATTTAGTAAGTACATAGCTACTATATATTACGATATTACAGGTATATAAAATTTTATTGCTGTGTGGTTACGGCATTAAAAAATATAGCCAACCCCTCTCTTCTCGTGGGTGTCGTAAAAGGCGACTAAAGGTATAACACAGTTTCACTACCACCTTGGAACTTAAAAAACCGACGGATGGCGGGATAACCATCCAACTGCTGGTTTTGAAATATACAGGCCGAAGAGGGGCAGCAGCGTTTTCGGTGCGACAAAGCCAGCCCTGCGGTCACCAACCCGCCTGCCCAGCGTGGTAACTATGGGCAAAACACGCCGCCAAAAATGGCGTGAACTTGTGGAGGCCTATGTCCAGCAGTGTACTGTGATAGGCTGAAGTGATGGTGATAAAATTGTATGCGCATTTAGTATTCTGTCAAAACATTCAAGCTAAAATAAAAGAATGGTTTTATAAATTTGTGTTTTTTCACAGATCCCAAAACAAGACAGATAATACAGAGGAAATACAAATCAGTAATGGTAAGGTATCACCTGTGCTCTTTCTATCACCGCCTCATCTCCTTTTTGTTTTTATTTAGTTCATGGATCCTTGTTTTATGTTGTAGGCAGAGAAAGTAGTGCTTGATCTCCATCGTTTCTTCTCAATATGGCTTACTCGGTACTATCTCGTTGTCGAGGTCAATGGAAACCAACAGAATTATGCACCTTACGTTTCATAGCTCACCCCGATGTATGTACACGTCTTAGTTTTAATTTCTATCTACTATTTTTATCGCTTTTTGTTTTTTTCTCGCCTTTATTTCCTTTCTTACAGGCGTATGGATATAAGGGTATCGTATTCGCTTTTTTATATTTACTTAGGTTTAAACTTTGTTTTATGTCTAATTTAAATATTAATTACACTTCGCAATGACTAGTTTACAGATGAGTGCCTATTTAAATGTATTTATATCATATTCTTGTATTTAAACGCACCGCAATCGCTCTCACCGTTGAATCTCGCCGTTTGAATTTGAAGTTATTTTTTAATTTTCTTATTAACAAAGGTATATTTAGAAATTATTAATTTCATTTTTGTTCCAAATTATTATCCCATAAACTTTTATAATAAACTATGTTTGGTACTATAATCTGTAACGATATAATAGTTCGGGTACTAATGACATGACCCGCGCAGGCGGATCAGATATGCTACGCGGTGCTATGCGTGTTCTCGTACTTCGCGGCCGGCCACGACCAGAAGAAGGCGATACTCGAGCAGGCGGCGCGCATCCAGCCGCCCCCCGACGACGCGCCCGCCACTGGCAGAGCTAGTCCGCAGGTTTGGACCTTATTTACGTTTCAGACGTCAAAATACCTACTTTAATTAGGACCAGTCCAGTTATATTTTAATAATCCATATTAATGTAATAGCGTCGTCGGTGCGACAAAGCCAGTACTGCGGTCACCAACTCGCCTGCCCAGCGTGGTGACTATGGGCAAAACACATGAGTTCACGTTATTTTTGCCGTAAACTTGTGGAGGCCTATGTCCAGCAGTAGACTGTATAGGCTGTAATGATGATTAATGTAATAAAAAAACCGTTTGATCGTGCTGATTTCTGAATTTAAAGCATGTTTAGCCTTATCTATCGATACCAATATTTTATATATAAAGCTAAAGAGTTTGTTTGTTTGAACGCTCTAATTTCAGGATCTACTGGTTCGAATTAAAAAATCCTTTTTGTGTTGGATAATTATTTAGTCCTCTGCTCAGGTTGCCTGGATGTATTAGGTATAGGGCCGCCTGTTGCAACTGATGCAAATTCTATTTTTATATATCATTTGTAATACTGTTAAAACCTTGTATTGGTGTGCGAAGGTGTAAATAAATAAATAAATAAATAATACATTTACTGAGAAAAACTATATATAGAATTTATAATTCAGGATTATAGGCTACATAATATTTTAGTACGTTTTTTCCTTAAATTAATCCGGGTAAGACCTTGGGGCACAGCTAGTCACCAATGGGTTATGGGTAGGAGTATCAAAATCGTGTCTCGAAATTTTGTTTGTATTTTATTCAGGTGGATAGGCGACCCTCGCATATACGCGCCAGCGAATCCGAGAGAAGAGTGCCACCGGATAGGCGCGTGCTGCCGGACCGGCCGAGAATGCTGCCGGAACAGCCGAAACCGGACCCCGGCGGGGAGAGAAAAGCGCGAGATGGGGTGGATGGCGCCGGAGGGAAGAAGGGAAGGCATGGTTTAGAGGCAGATAGTGGAAAGAACGGGAAGGACGGTCTTGAGGCCAGTGGGAGGAAAGACAGTCCCGAGAAGACGGACGCACGACCAGCGGCGCACAGGTAGGAACAGTAGGAACATCATATATGGAGACAAAAATTATTCAAAATTCGAAATTCAATTTAAATCTGATGTGATATTTTGTGTATTGTTAGATATCATATGAAACGTATTATTTGGTACATTTTGTATTTCAAAATTTTCTGATGTAGTGAAGCGAATCTTCATTAAAGCCGACATGCCCATTATTTTCTAAAACCGTACGTAAGTACTTACAGCACAGTGAAAGGAATAGGTATATAAATGTGTATTTACATATAAAAATCAGACTTGGGCAGGAGTAGAATCCTACCAGGTGGGGACCCAGATGAGGTACCTAGGTCTCACCTTGGAAGGGAGGTGGGCTTTTGGGGCTCATTTTGCCAAGCTAGCTCCAAGAGCCGTGAGAGCCGCCGCCTCACTGGGAAGGCTGCTGCCGAACGTGGGTGGTCTGAGCGCCAAGTGCCGTAGGCTGTACTCCAGCGTCATCCGGAGTATGGCCATGTACGGGGCACCCTTCTGGGCTAAAGCCCTAAGTCGCGCTAACAAGACCCTGCTGCGACGGTCGCAGCAGGTCATCGCGACGAGGGCGATACGCGGTTACCGGACGATGTCCTGGACGGCGGCGTGTGTGCTGGCCGGCGATCCCCCCTGGGAATTGCAGGCAGAGATCCTCGCCGAAAATTATCATTTTGTGGCGGCGAGGAGATCCCGGGGGGAGTCTCCTACGTGGGAGGAGCTCACACGCATGAGGCTGGCGCAGGATACCCTGTTACGGCGGTGGACAGAGGACCTGGCCCCGCCAGTCCCTGGGCAGTGGAAAGTGAACGCAGTGAAGCCGGTCCTCCGGAAGTGAGTGAGGCGGCGGTTCGGGCCGCTGACCTTCCGTCTGGTGCAGGTACTTTTCGGACATGGATGCTTCGGTAAGTACCTGCACCAAATCGTGGGAGGCGACTCTAGCCTACCACGAGTGTGAAGTGCCAGAAGATACGGCGCTCCACACGCTGAAGGTGTGCGCCGCTTGGGAACCGCAGCGGCGCACGCTTCCAGCGGTTCTTGGACGGGATCTCTCGCTGCCGAGTGTCGTAAAGGCCATGTTTGACAGCGAAAGATCGTGGCAGGCGCGGTCTTCTTCTGCGAAGAGGTAATGACGCAGAAGGAGACCACGGAGTGGGCCAGAGAGGAAGACGCCTCTGCTGGCCCACTCCGGCGCAGACGTACGGGGGCAAGGAGGAGACGGTTTGCCCACCTCCTCCCCCCCCTTGTAATAGTGGCCGGACAACACATCCCCACACGTCTGAGGGGTGGCCTTGTTGTGAGCGAGGTCACCCCACCATTGTACCGGGGCCCGGAGGATTTGCCCGGGCCTACCGCCGGGACGACGTGGCGAATGCTAGCGCGACCCTGTCTAGCCCCACTCAGGTGGACGACTGCTCACACGTGGTGGTTTTTTAGTCAGTAGGAGTCTGACATAATCCTCTGGCGTCCCCGCGCTGGAGAGTATCCATGATAGATTTTCCTTACGTAAAAAACAAAAAAAGGAGTCGAATCCTTTGTGTGTGGATACTACCTCAGAACTTTTGACTGAATGGACCGATTTCAATGATTTTTTAATCGAACTATGGTTGCAGTACTTTTCGAGCTAATCTTATAATGCTATTTTGAGATGATCTTATAATGTTTTTACCTATTTTTCGCCGACTTGCGTTGTAGCCGCATAACTTTTCACTGGGTGTACCGATTTTGATGTTGAAAAATATTTGAATACCATCTGTCAACATCCTACAAATAAATGAAGTAAATAATCGCGTTGTGCGCGCAGGTCGGACAGCCCGCCGCGCAGGTCGGAAAGCCCGCTGCGCAGATCGGAGAGCCCGCCGCGCAGGTCGGAAAGCCCGCTGCGCAGATCGGAGAGCCCGCCGCGCAGGTCGGAAAGCCCGCTGCGCAGATCGGAGAGCCCGCCGCGCAGGACGGAGAGCCCGCTGCGCAGATCGGAGAGCCCGCCGCGCAGGACGGAGAGTCCGCTGCGCAGATCGGAGAGCCCGCCGCGCAGGACGGAGAGCCCGCCGCGCCGGCCGCCGCCGCCGCGCCTGGCGCGCGCGCTGTCGCAAGCCGCGCCGCGCTCGCGCGAGCCTCCGCAGGTACCGCGACACGTTGCGCGTGTGAAACGAATGTGGGTCGGGAAATAGCCTGAGAAGCTGAGAGTGACGTTATTCGACACTTTTACCGTTTTTATTTCAGCATTTACCGCTCCGATACGAATAACAGGCCTTAATTTGTACTCAACGGGTAGCTCTGCTCGGATATATTTAAATAAACTTTAATCTATAATTTGTTCTAATGTGACCAATTCTGAAAAGATAATCACATACTTAATAATATAAAATACTGAACTTGCAAAAAATTTTTCTTCTTCAAATGAAGTAATATATTATACATACCTATATGTATTCGCCAACCCGAAGTGGAGCACCGTGGTGGAAGCTTCGATCCTTCTCCTACGTGGAAAAAGAGTGCTATGTCCAGTAATGGGTGTTGCAGGCTGAATCAATCGATCAAAATATAAAAATGTATGTATAAATTATAAACGTCAAGTGAACACACAGATCCCGCCGCGGCCGGCAGCGGCGCGCGGCGCCCCGCCCGCGCTGCCGCCGCGCCAGCAGTCCGCCGCCGCAGACATCTGCACCAGTCCCAAGTAATTTTACACATCTACTTAAAACAAATATATTTCATCTAAAAGCCTATTTTCTATTTGAACTAGCTGAGATTTTTTATCCGCCCTAGTATAAGTATACCTATAGAGATTACACGAAATCGCGAGTACACCACTTCTGAAAGACTTGCATATAATTTACTAGAAGAAACAATAAACATAAAATCTTATTTTTTAAAGTTTTCAGCTTAAAATCTGAACGCGGTACATTTGTCAAATACATATGTGGAATTTCGTTTGTAAATACACCTAATTTATTACACACTAACGGACCCCTCAAAGCCTAGTTCTGACGGCAACCACTGTAAGAACCTAACATGAACACGTAAGAATAACTTCATCAAAATCGGTTGACCCTTTTAGTAGTAGTTAAATGACTTTTACACGGACGGTGGGGTTATAAAGATTTACGAAAAACTACACGGTCTCGTATCCGTTGAACTAGTTGAACTCTATAGAATCACTGTGTCGGCGTGACCATTGCAATTGTAATGTACAAACGTTGTAATGTGTAAAGTTTGTAATGTATTTATTTATTTTATACTTTATTGTTCACCATAGATACATTACAAACAAAGTATAAAGATAGTTACAAACTTAAGTATAATGGACGGACTTATGGCTAATAAGCCATTTCTTCTAGTCATAAAAAGTAAACTACCTATTATCGAAATTAGGTAGGTGGTGTAGATGTATTATAATAAACTTACATACAAATGTCTACATTCTAATACTTCTAAAAATGCATAAATAAATAAATAAAAAGAGGAATAATGTGCGAGCATTGTAATATATGTAAAGTTTGTAACGTACGCGCAGAGTGCCGGCGCCGCCGTCGCCGGCGGGGCGCGGCGCGCTGGCGCGCCAGAGCTCGGGCGCCGCGTTCGCGCCGTCCAACCCCTTCACGGCGCCGCGTCACGCAGAGTTCGTGATCCCGCAGCGCGGCGCACGCCGCCCGTCCGCCGACAGGAACTGAACAACTATTACATTACATTTAGAAATTGCCAAAATTATGATACAACAATTGCAGTATCGTTATAATTATATATCATGTACTAGCTTCTAAACGTCTAACGTACTGCTTTTGCTTCTTGCCCTCTGTTAGGGTCCTATGTCGGGTTTTAAATTGATCTCTAAATAATTAATAGAATTGGCTTTCACGTATAGTTACACACTAAAGTGTTTTGTAATGGTATATAAAGGAAAGGAAATACGAAACGAAATAGGAAATACGCAGATATCATCAAATAATTATTATTCTGAAACAATTATTTTTTTGGCAATTTCTAAAAAAATGAGTAATTTACGTGTACTCGCGTGTATCGTAGTGTTGTATATTTACCTCAAACGACGACCGTCGAACTAAAAAACGCCTTTGAATCAACCACGTGTTAGCTGTTTATTTAAAAAAAAAATATTTAGTTATAAGAATTAATTATTCATTACCCTTTAGTACAGTGTGAGTAGTCATTAATCCGGAATATGATATATTTTTCATGAAATTCACTGATAGTATGCAATAATTATAATAGTATTTTTTGTAATTCGTCTTAGAATGCATTGTTTAAAATATACCTACAGTTATAAGTTTGATCCATTTATAAAAACATCCAGTGGATATTGAAAATAATTGTGTTATTATTATAATACTGTTTTAATAATAATTAGTTCCAATCACATTTGTCGTGAATTTAGATTTAAAAAAGAAACACTGAAAATAACTTGAAATCTTACGAAATTTATCACTATAGTATATCTATTCTTCGGGGAATATAGCAATAACGTGGTAAAAAGCCAATACTTAAAAAATCCGACAATAACGTAGTTGTTACTTCATCAAATATTTGTAACATACAAATTTGTCCTTTTTAACCATCATTGATGTATATTCAATTGTTTTTTTTTTTTTTTTCAAATATACTCGTATGATTACAATTATGTATAATACGTAGTTACATAGTTCCTATTTCAAAAAATCGATAGCCTGTACAATATTAAGTTTTAATTAATTATAATAATATAGCTCATTTTGCACGCTACATTACATATTGATACATAGCACACATTAAAATTTAAAATTTTGAACAAAATGATTAAAATCCAGTACTCCATATTAATTCCATTTTTTAATTACTTACAAAATTCAAAAGTAGGTATAGATATAAGGTTTTTTTTACATGATTATTTTTAGCGGCGCCAATAAAACACATACTACTAGGCATTTGTTTGTGTTATACAAAAATATGTAAGAAAAAATACAAACAGCTCAACCTGCACCAATAGTAAATAATAATGGTGATAAATAAATATAGAATTTAGTCATGTTGGCAGTAGGAAAAATATGTAAAAAATTGACAAGTTATATTTTCATAGAAAAAAAAAGATGTTTATAATAATAATAATAATAATATAAATTCAATATGTAGAAATAATTAACTTAATATATATTTGTACTGCTATAAGTTTATTCAAATTAAAAAAATTTAATGCTAATTTCTTTTATGGTGTTGACGTTTTAATTAATTACTTTTTTCATGAATAATTACTTTTTTTTCATGAAAAATTATATACCTACACCCAGTATTTATTTTACAACAGTAAGTAGTTATTTTAGCCATTATGGTAGAAGCGTATAAAAAATGTAACGAAGGATTCAACACAAACTATTTTATTACTCCCTTAAATTTTTTAAAATGTACTACTTGTTTATTTATAAAAGAGCAAAATCAAGGTTTTCTCTTCACGCGTGATTGGACACTAATAATACATGAAATTCAGGGTCTTCAGAGTTTAAAAATATTTCAATAATCATAGGTAGATTGTACTTAAAAATATATTATCGGTTTATTTTTGTCTAATTGGATTAAAATGGCACCATTTCCATTAACAAAATAAAAAAATATGATTAGCTACCGCATTTTTATTACTTTAATGTCATAGTCCCCTTGAATTTTCGAACCAATGCTGATGAAAAGAACTTTTTCTTGTTAATATGAAATAAACCCGAATCACAATTAATTAAATAAATTAATTTATTGATCCTTGATAATGATCAAATGACCCGGTGTGCGAGCACGCGCGATCGCCTTGATAGATCGAAACGTACTGAATAATTATTATATTAATAACCAATTTATTTAATAAATTTGCTGATTCGCAAATGTACGACTTGGTTCGTACATGCTCCCACACCGAAAAGTTAGTAGTGATGAGATGATGATACAAGGTGATTCCAATTGGTTCTTAACCTACACTTGTTAGTAAGAAAATAAAAACTAATTATCTAAATAGAATTAAATTTAACACTATCGTCATATATTAAGGTCGGTGACGGAAATTTGTCTTATCACTTATCACTCGCACTACACACACACTGTTGGTCAATAACCGTTGTGGAGGAGGGCGGCCGCCGCCGAGCTGCCGCCGGCCGCGGGGTGGCCAGCGTCGGCCGCTCCGTGCGCTCCGCCGCCGCCTGCGCCGACCGCCTGCGGAGGATCTTGCGCGATCCCCAAATAGCTATCCCGACGGTAGCCACGGCAACGATGATGTAGGTTGCCGTATAATGATGAATGTCGTGGCTGCTAACGCTGTCATACAACGGAACAGTCTGCTTCATCTCTTCGATCTGCTCCTGCAGCTGCATAAGCCGCTTCGAATGCTCGCTGACGTCGTCTTTGTCGCTTGCGTTAGTAGCGCCGAGGGTCGGAACCGATATATTAAAAAAGTAGTTTATCGGAGATAACTTTGGAGCAATAATATCGGCTTTGAAGTGCAAAGTACTCATTTCTTGTTTATGAGTATACACAGTGAAGTCCTTGAACTTCAGTATACATCCGTCATTTATTGTCAATAAGCCAGAATACAATAACGGTAACGATGAAACTTGATCGTCGCATAGTATTTTTACGTTCTGTTGTTTACAATAAAAATAAAAGTAAGTATTCACTTGATTTAATTCATGCCACTGTGATTGGCACGGTTCCTCATAAATTCTGCATCTTCCGGTGGTTGCATCCCTTTCACAAAGACTTTCATCGTCCTTCAGGGTGTACACCGGAGACCCGGTCTTACATAAAAGAGTGCCTGACTCTTGTTGCAGACACGATTTTAACTCACTTTCAGTTATAGGCAACAGAGCCTCTTTCTGTAAATTAATAGCTAGGAAACTAGATACGGGTTTTATATAAATCATAATATTATTATTTACTAAACGTGGTACGGCGATGATTTTATGAATTTCGTAGGTATCTCGGTGAACTAGAGGTATTTTAGTTTCAAATAATAGGTAGTTTGTTGACATTCTAGCTTTTACCTTTAATAAATGATAAATATTAGGTAAACTTATGTTCTCAAAAGGTAGTGATAAGTCTTTCGATATTTTAGTTGAAATAGTGTTTAGTTCTTGGCGTAGTTGATCAGGTGTCAGGAGGTGTAAGCTGAGCTGGCCATTGTAAATGTTAGTCATAGTGTCTAGTAGGATATTCTGTATGTCCTTGAGATGAGATAATATGTTGTTGGCTATTATTGCGGAGAGAATAAAGTCGTTGTTTGTAAAGCTTTCCTTTTTGACGGCGTATAATTGTTGTTCTACTTGATTTAATCGTTGGTTGATGAGCTTGTGTTGCTTGTTCATAACGTTCTCCGTGCGTTTCAATACATTTAACTCGGCTTCGACAATTGAGGTCTGGTTCTTCCAGAGTGCGGCGAGATGCTCTTGATTGTGCTTGATGAGTTGAATGTCTTGCTCATATTTTTCAGCGAAATTACTATCCAAAATTCCGAATAAAGAGTTTGCTAAATTACCTACTCCGTTTATTATTCCTCGTCGCGTGCGCACAGTATGCTTATTCATCATAACATTATTATAATGTTTTAATTGTTCATAACCGTGATGTAATTGTAACATGATCGCTGCACATTGTGAATGCTCTTGTTCACTATTACAAATGTTTTGTAAATAATCTAAGTACTTGCTTAATGTTAATGACCCCTCCCAGTAAGGATTCATGTCGTAGTAGACGACTAGGCGCCACTCGTCTTTGATTAGAGACATTTTTGTTATCTTGTCGAAGTACAAACTTTGATTATTTCTAAGCGGCGTAATATTAAAAGAGCCTTCTGATCTTGATATAAATGTCATTATAAAAATAAAATTGTAAGCACCAATTTCGAAAAGCTATAGGTATTTTTCTTGCTTGTTTTGGTAACGTGATATACTTGCTTAACGTCATCTTGTTTTACATTTGATTTTTGTTCATTAACTGGTAATATTGATAGTTTAACGACCGGACGTTTCATGAGGCCGTTTTTTGTTTTTAGGGTAACAACCCTTACGTAACCGTCGTTTCCAGGGTGTAGCTGCAGGACGCGGCCGAGTAGCCACCTCCCGGCCGGCAAGTTGGTGTCTTGAATGAGCACTATGTCGTTGACCTTGATATTCTCTTGTGGTAGCCTCCACTTGCTGCGGACTGATAGTTGCGTAAGATATTCTAAGCGCCATTTTTTCCAGATATCATCGAACAATCTTTGCGTTAGGTGCCAACGAGTACGTAAGTCAGTTTCGGTGTTGTAAAATGCTAAATGAGGACCGTTAGTTAAAAAATGAGATGGTGTTAGGCAATTTAAGTCGTCAGGGTCTTCGGTCATTGCACATAAAGGTCTTTGATTAATACAAGCTTCGAGTTGAGAGAGTAATGTTGAGTATTCCTCAAATGTAAGTCTTTGTTCACCTATCACCCGTTTTATATGATATTTGAGACTCTTGACCGCAGCTTCCCATAGACCACCTGCTGACGGCCAAGAAGGGGCATTAAAATGCCACTTGATCCCCATTCGCGTGATTTCATCGATGAATTTTGTGTTTTGGAAGGTACTTAATATTTGTTGGTATTCTTCTTGTAAGACCTTGTTTGCTCCGATAAACGTAGTACCTTGGTCACTGTACATATTTTTCGGCACTCCTCGTCTAGCAGTCATGCGGCGCAAAGCAGCTAAAAATGATGACGTTGTTAAATCTGACACCAACTCTAAATGTACAGCTTTAGTAACCATACAGACGAATACAGCCATGTAGCCCTTTGTGATTAGAATACCTCGGCCCTTGTTGGCCTTAACAAACACGTGACCTGTATAATCTACCCCTGTGTGATAGAATGGCCGCGATGGATTGACCCTTGCTGTAGGTAAATCGCCCATAATTTGATAGTGCTGACTCGGAGTGTGCTTTCTGCACTTTACACATTGAAAAATACGCTTTTTCGTGGCTTTGAGTCCTCCTACCAACCAATACTTTTGTCGAATAAACCCGGAAGTAAGCTTGGCGCCACCGTGATAGGTGAGTTCATGACACTGGTCGATAATTAATTCTGATAAACGACTATTTTTGGGTATGATAATGGGGTGTTTCATATCTAGGTTAATATTCGCGTGTTTTAGACGTCCCCCCACTCTTAAAATTTTATCCTCATCAAGTATAGGGTGGAGCATACAAATCTTGCTTTTTGATGATAAATTATTTCCTTTCTGTATATCACGTAATTCTTGAATAAAATATTCTTGCTGACACTGTTGAATGATTTTTATGTTGGCTTGCTTTATTTCACTTAACGTTAAGTATTTCTTGGTTTCACGTTTATTATTAATAAATCTATAGACCCAGGCTAATATTCTCGCAATCTTGCTTAACGAGCTAAATTTAAAAAGTAATGATGTTATGATATTTTCATATTGATTATGAATTACTGTTGCTACGATCTTTTTAGTTCTTTTGGCTTCTTGACATGTAAAAAATGTTATTTTAGTATTAAATTGATCTTTAGTTTTATGCGTTTTTAACCAAGTCGGCCCGTTCCACCATAATTTATGATCTCTTAATTGTAACGCTGTTAAACCACGGCTAGCACAGTCTGCGGGGTTCTCCTCCAACTTAACGTAATTCCAGCTGTTGGGTTTCCACTTCGATAATCTGCTTTACTCTATTTGCCACAAATGGTTTCAAGCGCTCAGGTACACCGTTAATCCATCCTAAAACTACCATAGAATCAACCCAGCAGTAGTAATTAATTTGGTATGTCTCAAGGCAACTTTTTATTTTTGACAATAACTTTATGAGTAATAAGGCACCGCATAACTCAAGTTTCGGTAAAGTAAGTTTATTATTTACAGGAACTAATCTTGATTTTCCTGCTATCATAGTTACCGATGTCTGTTCATGTGTCATTACCTTGCAATAAACAACGCAGGCGTAACATTTTGTTGACGCATCTGAAAATCCGTGGAGTTCGATGACATTGTTCTTTGTTGTTCCTAACCACCTAGGCATATAAAATTTATTTATATTTTCTAAGTCAATTTTCATACTTTCCCACTCTTTCAATATATTTTCCGGTAAAGGTTCATCCCATTTTAATTGCAGTTGCCATACTTGTTGAAATAATAGTTTTATTTTAGTTGAAATTGGAGATAGCCAGCCCAGTGGGTCAAATAATTTTGATATATTTGAAAGTAAAATACGTTTTGTAGGGTTTTTCGTCATGAAGTCTAATTTTGAGGTAAATGTAAATTGATCTTGCTGTGGGTCCCAACTAAGTCCTAACGTTTTTGATGACTCGGTGTTTTTAAAGTCATAATTTATTTGTTCTGTATTACTATAGTTATTTGGGAGTATATCTTGATTATTGGCCTTCCATTTTCGTAAATTAAACCCTCCTGACTTTAAAATCGAAACAATGTCGTTTATTAAACGCTTTGCTGATTCGATAGAATGACATCCATAGACTAAATCGTCCATGTAAAATGATGATTCAATAACTTTCGGCGCGGAACTCTCCTGGTAATTCTGTCTCTCATCTTGAGCTAAACGTCGAAGTGTCATCATCGCCAGAAACGGCGCGGCCTTGGTGCCGTATGTCACTGTCTTTAATTGATAAATATTCATTTTATCTAACGGCGATTCTCTCCAAATAATCTTTTGATATTTTTGGTCATCTGGATGTAACCAAACCATTCTAAACATTTTTTCAATATCCGCAGTAAACCCATATCTAAACTGTCTCCACTTGATAAGAAGACTCTGTAGATCTTGTTGTAAATTAGGACCTCTTTCCATCAAGTCATTTAAGCTCAAACCGGAAGTGGAAGGCGCGGAAGCATTAAAAACCACCCGTAACTTAGTTGTGGTTGATTCATCTCGAATAACACAATGGTGCGGTAGGTAAAAACCGGATGAATCGGAATTATTTGAGTGTATCATATGACCTAAGTGCTTGTATTCTTTTATAAATAATTTATACTCTCGTGCTATATTTATATTTTTAACAAACTTTCGTTCTAACTGTTTAAACTGTGCAATGGCCTTTGATTTTGACTGGCCTAATTTATTTTCTATTTCATTTTTAAAGGGGAGGCGCACTTGATACTTGCCATCCGACTGACGTATTGTACTTTTATTATAAAAATCAATGACCTGCTGGTCGGCAAGTGATATAGTAGATGGTTCCGAGATATTTTCTGATTGCCAAAATTGACAGATATCGTCGATGTTATGTACAATTATGTTACATTTAAAACTCTTTTTTACGCAGCCACTCAAAATCCAACCTAAACGCGTTTTTTGAGCCATCGGGAGAGTGGGCCCCGCCTTATAAATTCCGTCTAATAGTAAGTTACTAAAAACATCTACTCCAAGTAAAAGGTCTACCGGTCTTCTCATATTGAAGTAAGGATCCGCTAAAGGCAAATTTTCTAATGCGAGCCACTCTGGTTTAGGAAAGCTGTAGGAGGGCAGATTCTTTATTAAAGTTCTCATGATATACGCATCTGTTTCGAAAGAAAAGTCTTCTTGATTAGACCTACATTTGATTTTAATAATCCCCTTACAATTGCTCTCCTTTTCACCTATTCCAGTTATAGTTCCCTTGCAATGTTTGCGTGGTAAACCTAAAATGTGAGCTATTCTCTCTGATATGAGAGTAGTCTCAGACCCCTGATCTAGTAGGGCTCGAATGTTATGGTATGTACCGTCCCGAGCTTGTACCTGTACCATGGCTGTTGCCAACAGGATTTCAGGGTCTTTGCAATTTACCGAAACATGTGTATTACCCACGTCCGATTTCGAAATCTTCGACTCTGTATTTTTCGACGTATATACTTTATTGCAAAATACGTCATGCAAAATTGTATTATGATTACCATCGCATTCTCGACAACGCGATTCAGAATAACAATTTTTGCCTTCGTGATCATAAAGACAATTTTTGCATAAATTTTTGTCTATAATAAATTTTCGTTTCATATGATTAGGCAACTCTAGAAACTTTGTGCAATAATATAAGCCATGTTCGCGATTTGAACAAAAGTGACACGGTAATTTTGCCGTATGTGCAGGTTTTTGAACTCTGTTACTTGAAACCTTTGATTGTGTAAAGTATGTGGGTTTCTTGTAATTCAAGCGATTTTCAGTTGATGAATTATTATAATATGTATTTCTAAAACTAGACTTCGCTGTCGGGTTTTCTTGCTTTTTCCGTGAAGTCTCAAGAGCCGTAAATTTAGTTTCTAGGTAATTTAGAAAATCTTTTAAAATAGGTAATTCCTTTGGTTGTTTTAACGATGATATGTATTCGTTGTAAGTATCGGAATCTAGTTTTTGGCTTAAAATATGTACTAATAAAGGGTCCCATGAACTTATGTCTACACCCAGGTTTTTTATAGCATTTAGCAACTCCAGTGACGTATCGTGGATTTTCTTGATATGTCCGAACGACGGTTGTTGCGACACTGAAATATTCATTAAAGAATTGATGTGTGACGTAAAAATAAGCTTTTTATTGTTATATCTATTATTGAGTATCTCCCAGCAGGTAACGTAATTATCTGAACTTATTTGTAAATGTTGAACTAAACGCTCGGCTTCTCCTCGGAGCTTACCCTTTAAAAACTGCATCTTTTGCGCGTATGATAGAGATGCGTTTGTGTGGATAGTTTCAGTGAAAAGATCCTTGAACGATGTCCACTGCTGGAAGCTTCCGCTAAAAATAGGCAATTCCATCTGCGGAGTTGATTTCTCCCTATGACACATAGACCTCATTTTCCTATTAATAGCCCTTTTCATGTCTTCGTACAATCTTTCATAATGATAGAAAGCCGCATCGTATTCCTGATTTTTCCCCTCTAGTTCACTATCTATTTCAAGATGTAAAGTATCTATAGCCGACCACCGGGATTGTAACGTTTTTAATAAATCGTCAAACTCCCATTTATCTAACTCCGTATCTAAGTTAATACTAGCTACCTTTCTCTGAAGCGCCCTGAAGTTGCTCGCTTGCTTTCTTAGCAACTCATCTGTCCTGCTATTGACGCCCTGTGCCCTGAAAGTTACCTGATGTGCTTCAGACTCGTGCGCGCTGTCCGTCCTTGCTGCTGTCGACGAGGCGCGCGTGGGCTGCGGCGGCCCAGCGCCAGCCAGTGCAGTCGCTGGCCGCAGCAGCGGAGTGCCCGGTTTGGCGTCACGTGGTTGATAATTCACGATGACGGACCTGACATGCTCGTAGCGCTCCCTAGTTGTGTCCAATTGCTCGGTCACAAAATAATCATGCGACGTCACTATAGCCACATAATTTAAGGTGGTTGTTTTGAAATTCCTCCCAATACTTATCTAGCGTGTCAAGTCTCCTCCTGATGTAATCACCGGTCTTGCGTTCCGGCCCGTCTTTCTTGAAATTGCTGTAGAGCTGTTCAATAGCTCCAATCAACTGCTGCTGTGTTGATAGAAGATCTTCCATGTTTACTTAAATTGATATGCTAAAAATTCTTCGATAAAAAATAGTCCGTAATCTAATGTCCACAGTTCACTTCACGAAATGTCAGTTTTTTTTTTCGAAGGACCATAAAAGGACCATAAAAGCTCGAAGGACCTTAAAAGCTCGAAGGACCATAAAAGGATGTAGCGTCCTTGATTGACTCTACACACTTTTTCTTGTTAATATGAAATAAACCCGAATCACAATTAATTAAATAAATTAATTTATTGATCCTTGATAATGATCAAATGACCCGGAGTGCGAGCACGCGCGATCGCCTTGATAGATCGAAACGTACTGAATAATTATTATATTAATAACCAATTTATTTAATAAATTTGCTGATTCGCAAATGTACGACTTGGTTCGTACACCAAATGTATAATAATAAGTTAATTAAAATTAGAGCACTTTGTCAGTTAATTTTCGTTAAATGCATAATGCATATCTATTAAGTGTTTGGTTAGCCATCCAAAAAATATAATGGCATTTTAGGTTAAATAATTTTTAAAGAATCGCAATATTAAACGATTAATTTTCCATTTTTTTAATGTCTCTAAAATTAGGTGTTTAGGCTACGGGCCTGTTTCACCGGTTGTGGATAAAGTTTATTTTGCAAATAAGTTACGAATAAGCTTTAACAACAGGGGGTAGAAGAAGTCATTAGACTGTTTAGTTTTTTTTGATTTAAAGTAGATCGTTCATAGTTTTTTTCACGATTTCAGCAAAAAATCTTCTCCCTCCCGAACAATTGGTCGCTAATATGCATAGAGCCATATGAAGTGCTATGTCTTAATTGGATTAAATGGTCTTTAAATTTTGTCGCGTCAGCGGGGGTGCTAAACAGGGGTGCCAAATGGTCTGAAAAAAAAATTCTGGATAATTTTTATTTTTATTATAATTTCAGTGAGTTAGTTCAGCCTATTGCAGTTCACTGCTGGACATAGGCCTCCCCAAGTTCGCGTCAGTCATCCCAGTTTTCTGCAATCCTCATCCAGCCTACACCTGCAATCTTACGTAGATCGTTGGTCCGCTGGGCTGGAGGACGTCCCACACTGCGTTCGCCAAGACGCGGTCTCCACTCCAAGACACGTCTGCTCCAACGGCCATCGGTTCTGCGACACAGATGACCAGCCCACTGCCACTACAACTTGTCGCTATGGGCTATGTCGTGTAATTTCGTTCTCTCGCGGATAGTCACATTTCTATCTAATCTTTGAGAGAAACCCCAAGCACAGGCCGTTCCATTGCACGTTGAGCAACTTTAAACTTGTGGACCAGTCTCTTCGTCAGTGTCCACGTCTCGGCTCCATATGTTAACACAGGCAGGACGCATTGCTCAGAGAATTTTGTCTGCAAGCATTGCAGAATCTCGAAGTGACGACTCGACGAAGCCTGCCAAACGATGCCCAGCCGGACCAAATCCGCCTATCAGCCTCCTTTTCGAAGTTGTTGCGGCCTAGTTGGATGATATGGCCTAATCTGAAACAACTTCGAGAAGGATATCACCGACCGATACCTATCTCGGTATGATTTGGTTGTTAAACATAACTTTCGTTTTATTTAAGTTCATACCAAGACCGAGTCATCGAGATGACTCGATTAGGCCAGTCAGCATTTGGCCTAGCTCATCCAACGTCTCCGCAAAAATGACGATATCGTCTGTGAAACGAAGGTGAGAGATGTATTCGCCGTTGACTTTGATGCCTCATTTCCCCCAATCCAAGGTCTTCAAGACATACTCCACCGCAGTGGTAAACAAGTTCGGTACTATTACATCTCCTTGTCTTACCCCACGTCAGAGGAAAATGGGTCTTGTTCTCTGGTCTTGGATGGCGGGTAACTCGCGCCTCCGCCGCATCAGATGTAAGGCTTCGGGAGAAAGTTTGGACTCCGCTTCGAGGAAGTTGATGAGCATCTGCCCCCTACGTTTCCTGTACCCCAATTCATGTGGTCCGATTCTTGATTCGTCGCAGTCTTGTACTCTCACTTTAGCATTCAAGTATCCCATAACAACGTTGTAGAAAGCCGAAGTAGTGCCATGTGTGACCATTGTATATTATAACCCATCACTCACTGTCGATTATTTTGCTTCATTTGAAAACCTTTTGGAAATGTATACACTTCTTTATAGCCATACGGTGGTGATGGGGGATCTTAATACCTGCCTCCTTAAACGCGACGGGAGATCTTCACGTCTTTACTCCCTTGTTAATTCCGTCAATATGCATATCCTACCCTTGCAAGCTACCCACTACCTTCCTAATTGTGCTCCATCCCTTCTAGACCTTATTCTTGTTTCTTCACCTGACCATGTTGAAAAGCATGGTCAATAATGCTCAGCCAACGCATTCTCCTAACATGATCTCATATATCTTTCATATAAATTAAGACCCCCTAGAGTAAAGTCAAGGATCCTTCTGCAGCGTAATTTTGGTGGCATGGATTTGGACAGACTTCGTGAGGATGCTGCCGGGATTGATTGGTCGACGGTATTTAACGCGTCTGGGGTTGATGAAAAAATATCAAATTTCAATTCCCTTCTCATCCAATTATTTGATATTCACGCCCCTATACGCCCTGTTCGTATCAAGCATCTTCCTGCTCCTTGGCTGACCGACGAGATCAAAGCTTTGCAGGACCAGAGAAACAGGGCTAAAGCGAGGTACAAGTCTGATCCGAACTCACATGGAGAGGTCCGTTGTAGAGACGCACAACGACGGCATATCCATAAATCTGTCCTCGAGGAAGTAGACTCTGCCAAGGTATGGAAATTCCTCAAGTCACTCGGAATTGGCAAATTCAAGCAAACCATTCCTACAAATTCTATTGACATTATTGGCCTTAACAGTTACTTTACTAACTTATGTACTATCGATAGTACCACTATATCTAATACTATTACCAAACTTTCAGCCTTACGTACTCCTTTTGAGTTTTCATCTTTTAACTTTAGTCAATTATCTGAGTGTGGTGTTAAAGAGCATGTACTTGCTGTCAGCTCCAATGCCGTGGGCTGTGACTCCATTAGCCGAAAAATGATCATTCCTATCATTGACTATATCGTTCCTGCCTTAACTCATATCTTCAACTATTCCTTCGCATCTAGTACTTTTCCCTCCTGTTGGAAAAACGCCCATATTATTCCTTTACCTAAGAAATCCAATCCATCTGACTATTTCCGCCCAATATCTATCCTACCTTTCTTGTCCAAGGTTCTAGAGCGTCTTGTTCACCAACAGTTAACATCATTTCTTTCCTTAAACAATCTTCTAAATCCATTTCAATCCGGCTTCCGGAGGGGTCATAGCACGGTAACAGCACTTGTCAAAATCTCTGACGACATCAGACACGCAATGGACGATCGAAAACTTACGGTTCTGGCTTTACTTGATTTTAATACTGTGGACTTCGATATATTGTTGTCTGTGTTAGGTTCCTTTAACATATCTCCACCAGTAATTGACTGGTTTCAAAGTTACTTGTACGGGCGTCGGCAGCGTTTGCAAGTTCAAGATACTTTCTCTGACTGGGCTAACGTATTTTCTGGCGTACCGCAAGGTGGCGTGTTGTCTCCTCTTATTTTTTCTTTATTTATAAATTCAGTAACTACCAACTTATCTTCTCTCTATCACCTGTATGCAGACGATCTTCAAATATACACTCACTCTATGCTGGCTGATATACCCACGAGTATTCACCAACTAAATAATGACTTGGACCTTATTTTTAAATGGAGTAACGCGTACGGGTTAAAAGTTAATCCTGCTTAGTCTCAAGTGATTATCGTGAGTAGTCCTAAACTAGTCAGTAGCATTGATTGGTTACTTTTACCACCTGTACTCTTCAACAAAGTTGTTTTGAACGTCAACGATAAAGTGAAAAATCTAGGAATAACTTTCGATCGTCATCTCTCTTAGTCACCTCAATTAACTGAGCTAAGCCGGAAATTATTTGCAGCCGTCGGTTCACTCCGTCGACTCCAGTACTTTCTTCCCTTGCCTACTAAAATTGCGCTGACACAATCACTACTTTTACCAATCCTTGACTATGCAGATACGTGTTTTCTGGATCTCAAAGAGGAGCAACTAAATAAGCTTGAGCGCCTTCAAAATCTCTGTATAAGGTTCATATTTGGTCTTCGCAAATATGACCACGTCTCCGATTTTTGCAGTAAACTCAAGTGGCTCCCAATTCGCCTTCGCAGGAATACCCATGTACTTACTCTACTCTAGTGTGTTCTTTTTAATCCTAATGCCACTCATTACCTTAAAGAACGGTTCACGTTTCTTTGCGATTCCCATGAGCGCTCCCTTAGATCTGAATCCAATTTGCTTCTGAAAATTCCTCCCCATTCTACCTCCTTCTACTCCAATTCATTTACTGTTAATGCTGTCCGTCTGTGGAACTCTCTTCCGCTTTCAATAAAACAAGCTCCAACACAAGCTTGCTTCAAGCAACGCCTTAAAAAGCATTATATGTCGCTCATTAAGTCATAACTGTCGCGATTTGTAGTTTACTTTATGTGTACATATATGTATATGGATTCTGCTTCAAAGTGTCAAGCGGGATAGCTGTTTTTTTCTTTTGGCAAATTTTCAACATTTTATTTTGTTGTTTGTTATAATATTAGTATTTATCTATTTTGTGTTGTGTTTTGTTCGTGTATTGGTAAGTTTTTATTTAATATTATAGTTATTTAAATCATGGATAGAAATAAACCTCCCGATCCGCCGGATATTCATCTACCCCCAAACATTCAATTAACGTCAACGCCTCCATCGGGTTTTTCTTACACACCAATATTAACAGCTTCTTTAAGTGATTTTAATGCAATTGAAAATTTATCACGGAAGCGACCAACTTCAAATGAAGGATCTACAAAAGAAATTCCGAGCAAACAAAAAAGGCAAAACGAATATAGAATAAAATATAATGAATCTGATATTCGCCCTTTTTAGTTCATGTTTCCCGTTTGGAAAGAGATCCCTCATCTGGTACCACATTACACCCTATTAAATTCGGCCAATTTCTAGAACGCATGCGATTCTCAGGCATTCTTCGAGATGGAGTAAAACGAGTAGGTCGCAATAAAGTGTCTATAGAATTTAGCAGCGCAGAAAATGCAAATAATTTTGTTACCTACTAGTCCCTCAGTTACTGAACATGGATATGCTGCTTCTATCCCCACATACAACATTACACGTATGGGTGTCGTGCGAGACATTCCAACGGACTGGTCTCTCGAGGAAATTATTGAAAACCTAAAAGTCCCTTCTGGAATAGGTAAAATTATTAAGGCTCGCAGAATAAACAAAAAAAATATGGTCAACGGGTCCCCTGAATGGCAACCGACTCAATCGGTAATCCCAACATTTGACGGTCAAGTTCTTCCTACTCGAATTTACTGTTGCTACACGGCATTAAATGTAGAATTATATAAATATCGTACCGTGCAATGTTTTAATTGCTGTCGTTTTGGTCATACTAAAATGCAGTGTCGATCCCAACAGCGCTGCTTTAAGTGTGGTCAAAACCACTCGGGCGATAGTTGCTCCGTGTCGGAAGGTGATTCATTTTGTATTTTTTGCTCCGGTAACCATTTCTCAACAAATAAAAAATGCCCTAAATTTATAAGACAAACCGCGATAAAATGCGTCATGGTGGAGAAGAACGTATCTTATGTAGAAGCCGCTAAGAGTTTCCCCACATCTTACAAATCGTACGCAGATGTATCAAAAGCTTCCCCTTCCCCTTCTTTACCATATTTAATTCCCACAAAGCCGGTCACTCATCCAGCTACTACATCCTACAAAAAAACCGTATTCTCCAACCCTAAGTCAAGACCCATTACAACTCCAGGATATGACAAACACGCTCATCGGGCCATCTTAAAAGAATTTAGTATCCCTCAATCCGAAAATGGATACGCTTTACAGACAGACTCGACTAACTCATATGACGATTCTGCTACAATTACGGAACTCCTAATAAACCTACTCGTTAATTTAATAAATAAGAATAATTATTTTATACCTGACCACGTTGCATCTACTTTAATATCAATTTTAAACAACAAAAATGGATCCACTCAAGTTTCTACAATGGAACGCTCGGAGCATCCTCAGTAAGAAACATGAACTAATATATCTCTCTAATAAATTACTCCCTTCCCTTATATCAATCGCAGAAACTTGGCTTAGGCCTCAACAACATTTTAACCTTCAGGGATTCTCTTCGTTTCGAGATGACCGTCTAGACGGCCATGGCGGAGCAATGATTTTAGTCAACAATAAATTATCCTGCTCGCCGCTCTCCATCCCATCTCACAACAGTAACGATATTAATGTTGTTGGTGTTAAGATTAAGAATATTAATGTCCTATCTATTTATGTCCCTCACCCTAATTCCTCTCTTCTCGCATATATACGCAATCTATTTCTTCTTTTTCCTCCTCCCCTTCTAATTTTAGGTGACTTTAATAGTCACAATACAATGTGGGGCTCAGATACAAACGATTCCTTTGGTAATAGGCTCGGTGAGTTGTTAGAGGACTTATATATCTGTGTTTTAAATAATGGATCATCAACTCGTATTACTCCACCTGGTCAGAGAAAAAGCTGTGTTGACCTTTCACTTTGCTCAAATGACCTGTCTACCGTCCTCCAATGGCAACTACTAGACAGCATATATGGAAGTGATCATTTCCCCATAGAAATTGTACATACATCTAGATACACACCTCATTATGATTTACCTCCTTTGCTAAAATACCGAGTCTCTAGTGCCAAATGGGACTTATATAAAGATATTTTAGAAGAAATTACCAAATCTTTACCCGAAATTAACATGACTAATCTAGACACATGTTATAAACAACTCACAAAATCCATATTTGACGCCGCTAATTGTAGTATACCACTGAAAAATTCTGCTAAACATAAACTATCCTCTCCTCCCTGGTGGGATAGCGAATGTACTACAATGATAAAGGCTAGAAAATTAGCTGAAAGAGCTTTTGTCGCCTCTATGACAATTGAAAACCTGGTAGAGTACCGAAAAGCGGTAGCCAAGTCAAAACGATTATTCCGTAAAAAGAAATTTCATAGTTGGCGACAATTTTGTTCATCCTTATCCCCCAACACCAATGCTAGTGTAGTGTGGAGACAGATTAATCGGTTTCGTTGTGGTACTAACCCCTCTCGTACCCGCCTCCCTATACCTCACAACGTGGCCTCGGACTTCTTCGATAAAATCGCTCCTCCTTTCGTTCCCTCTGAGTTAGAAATCCCACACCCTACTTCTCCATCCCCTTCCTCTTCCCATATTACAAACCCCCTTTCAATGTCAGAACTCAAAGCCGTCCTTTCCCACGTAAAAGATTCTGCGCCGGGAGTCGATGGTTTTCCATATTCCTTCCTGGTAAAGGCGGGTCCTGCCTTTTTACAATATTTCTTGAATCTGATTAATAAATTTTTTGACATAGGTTATGTTCCCAATGAATGGAAAACTCAGATTATTATTCCAGTGCTGAAGCCTAGAAAAGCCCCCGACAACGCCAACAATTATCGCCCCATTGCCCTCTCATCTACCTTCTGTAAAGTTTTCGAACACCTTCTAAAAAATCGATTAGAGTGGTTTGTAGAGAGCAATGCTCTTCTACCTTATTGCCAGTTTGGATTTCGTAAGGGCTTCAGTTCTGCAGATAGTCTCAGCCTTTTTATCTCAGATCTCCGTATAGTTTTTTCTAGAGAACAGTCTGTGGTGGCATCATTCCTGGATATCTCCTCAGCGTATGACAATGTCCTTCTTGCGGTGCTCAGGTACACGTTACAACAGCTGAACATTCCCGACAAGATAGTGCAGATCATAGGCAACCTCTTAATGTGTAGGGAGGTAGAACTTCGCACACCTGGAATGCCCCTTGGATCCCGACTAGTATGGAAAGGCCTCCCTCAAGGCTCTGTCCTTAGCCCTTTATTATACAACTTATATACATCATCCCTTCACCAGTCCCTTAACTTAAATTGCCAAATATTACAATATGCTGATGACCTAGTCCTGTATATCCAGGGTCCCTCTATTCCAGAAGCTGCTCAGTCCTTACAAATTTCCTTAGACTCCTTATCTGATTGGCTTAAACAAAGAGGTCTCCACTTGTCTGCTCCAAAAAGCAGTGTGGTGGTATTTTCCAGAAAAAAAATCTCTCCCCAAATTAATGTTGTAATTGATGGCGTCGCTATACCAAAAAATGACAGTGTGAGGTTTTTAGGTACCATTTTAGATGATAAATTATCTGGTAGACAGCACATAGATTATATAATTAAAAAAAGTGAACGAAACTTAAACACAATTAAAGCTCTCTCAGGCGTGTCTTGGGGTACACATCCTTTTACACAAAAATTTTTATACAATGCTATTATCAGAAGCCTTTTTGACTACGGTATCTTTCTCATTGAACCGATTAACAAATCAAATATGAAATATCTTGATTCACTACAGGCAAAAGCTTTGCGCCACATTATGGGGTGCATGAGGTCTTCTCCCATTAACGCTCTCCAGGTAGAATGTGGCGAACCACCTTTATCAATTAGACTTCAATTCCTCGCAGACAGATTTCTAATGAGAGTCAACTCCTTCATTAATCATCCGCTTATCAATAAACTTAGAATATTAGACCACCTGATTAACACTTCTAGTTATTGGCGCACGAAACCCATCCCTTATTTTATCATTAGCTACAGGAAATTAATAAACATTAAACAAGAAGCTCCTATTAATCAATTTCATAAGCTTCCAATTTATGAATATCCTTACGATGTTTTAACTTTCTCTCCTAACGTCTTGCTTAGTATTGGAATTGTAAAAGAATGTCCCAATGCTAATTCTATCTTTGTAGCTGAAGTTGCTAAAAGATGGAATAAAAATCAATATTTTTTTACAGACGCATCTAAACGGACTGCATGTGGGCCCACTGGCGTTGGTGTATACTATCAAAACTCTAAAATAGGGTTGCTATATCAGTGTCCACAACAGTCCTCCGTCTTCACAGGGGAATGTATTGGCATTCTAGAAGCATGTCTCTTTATTGAGAGTCACAATATTAAAGATTCGGTCATTTTCTCGGACTCAAGGAGTGCCTTAGAATCTCTTTCACACAGTTCTCTTTATAACAAACTCTATAGCTCCATAATTTTAGATATCAAATCCTCCCTTCTTAGATGCTTCAATAAAAATTTAAATATAACACTTGCATGGATTCCCGAGCACTCGGGTATTAAAGGCAATGAATGTGCAGATTCACTAGCTAATCATTGCTGTGACAAAAAATACTTTAAAAATCAAATATATGACCTACTATCATCATCATTACAGCCTATACAGTCCACTGCTGGACATAGGCCTCCACAAGTTTACGCCAAAAATAACGTGAACTTATGTGTTTTGCCCATAGTCACCACGCTGGGCAGGCGGGTTGGTGACCGCAGTACTGGCTTTGTCGCACCGAAGACGCTGCTGCCCGTCTTCAGCCTGTGTATTTCAAAGCCAGCAGTTGGATGGTTATCCCGCCATCGGTCGGCTTCTTAAGTTCCAAGGTGGTTGTGGAACCTTGTTATCCTTTAGTCGCCTCTTACGACACCCACGGGATGAGAGGGGGTGGCTAAATTCTTTAGTGCCGTAGCCACACAGCCTACTAAATTATCCCAAAAAAGATATCTATCGAACCTGGCAAAAAAAGTGGGAATTATCTAGCAGAACAAAAGGTAGGTTTTATGCTTCAATTCAACCAGAAATACCTAGGAAGCCATGGTTCTGTAAATTCAAAAAATTATCTAAAACTACTGTATCGATTTTATGTAGAGTTCGTATAGGTCACTGCTGTTCCTCTGTTTTTCTTCATAAACTTAGAATAAAAGATTCCTCTCTCTGTGAATGTGGATTAGATGATGGAACTCTCGATCATATCTTTTTCTCTTGTCCAATTAATAATTCTTTTTGCCTCCTTGATAATTTATCCCAACTTAATATCCCACTTCCTATTAATTTTACTTCGCTTTTACACTTCTTTAAAGATCCAAAGGTGGTCCTTACCCTTGCAAAATTTATTAACGCTAACAACATTAAAATTTTATGTATCTATATTCTATAACTATTGTCTTCGTGAATTAGAAGTCTATGTATATTATTATACTCCTTAGTTGTTCTAACACCACAAATATGTGCATTTTTTATATGTTTTTACGCCTTATGTATTTTCCGGATAACAAAATAATTCAAAATTAAAATTTCAAGTGCGTTTTTTAGTTTTATAATAATTTATACTTGACACTGGCAGAATGTCGCTAATAGCGATCGTATGCCAAAAATAAAAGAAGAAGAAGAAGAAGAATATATGTATATATTTATGTTTGTGTGTGTATATATGTATATATTTTTATATGTGTATGTATGTATGTATGTATGTTTATGTGTGTGTATATGTATATTATATAGTATACACTAAAATATTTACTTATTTATATGTTTTTTTTAAATAATTATGTAAGTCTATAATATCGTAGTTTTTATCTATTTATTATTGATTTTTCATCCTTAATGTGTGCACACTTCTAACCGGCGCTACTGTATCGTGTCCAGTACCCAAAGGTTATCTGGAAGAAATCGCTATTTAGCGATAAAATCGCCTTTGTACACCTGTATTGTATCTTTCTTTATATGTGTCTGTATTTTGGTGTACATTAAGAATAAATTAATAAATAAATAGTAGATATATATTGACTTATAACACCGACCGACTAAAACTTTAAACCTTTAATTAAGGATGTGTGTATTGTATACAATGAAACAATTTAAAAATTAGACAGTTATGTATTTCTATAAGAATTGTATTTTAACACTGCTTGAACAATTTTGATACATAAATTAACCAATGCTTAACCTTTCTTTCACTTAATCACTACTGATTATTACTTAGAAAAACAATATTTGTCTAAAGCAATAACTATAATGGAAGTTAAAAACTAATAGTCTTAAGTCATATCACAGATTTATTTCCTGCTACAAAAACGAAATTTCAAAAAGTAATTAACCATTGTTATTATTTATCAGATGTCATAAACATAATTTTAAAGCAGGTATTTATTTGGCCATAAAGTAATATATTCCAGTTGATATTTTCCTATACGTTAATTTCGATATACCTACTCTCTATCCAAAACTATTTATATCAAATATCTAACCACTTACCTAACATGTATTATTATGTAATTTAAAAATTATCAAATGTATGTGAAACGAATTCTGTTGTAAGAGATAACAATATGAAAGTATCAGAAAGGTTATATGGCCACAATCTAAAGATATTATATATTGTTGATATATATCGCAAACCTAAAACGCGGTTAGCGAAGTAGGTAGGTCGCCGTTATCGACAAGGATATTGAGCGCTGACCTTCAGTATACGAAGAAATATATTTTGGGTCTTTTTGTGTTTAAAGTAACATAAGGCACAAGGGGGGTTAGTCGCACTTCGCGCCAAAACTGCTCTTTTTACTTTTGTAATTATTTTTACTTTGGTTAAGAATAAACTGTTTTATTAACTTTACGACTTATCCTACTACGAGATCGCAATCAGAACTAATATGATTCGTAATTTTGTTCATATGAATATTTCAGGAGTATTAAATAGTTACATTTTACTTTTGTTTCATCTGAATTAAACTCTATTCTGTATGAGATCTCAGCACGATGCGCAAAGCAATCCCCACTCTGTTGCCGAGCACTTAATACCGTGCCGATACCAATACTTATACTTATTAAAATTAAAAATGTAGCAGTTACACTAAATAATAGTTATATAACAATAGTAGATGTCACATATATAATATATTCTTTAAATTTATGTGATAACAACATCGTTTGGGATACTTAAATCAACCTTGTAAACCATTGTACAAAAATGAAAATCAAGTAATTTGACATCACTTTGATAAAAAAAATAAAAACTTTCTGTTTACTAGATACCAAAAAAAAATGAAATCAATTTTTAATTTTCAAAAGTGGTGATCTCCAAATTTAAATTTATTGAATAACATTTTTTTAGACGGTTCTACTGAGGATTGGAAACAATTTTATTCCTTCTCAGCCAAGTTTAATATAACGAAAATTTCTTAAAAATAATTCGTAGTTTATTCCTATTTAAAAATAGCCTTTAATACACGAGTGTTGTTTAATTATAGTCGTAGGTAAAATTGTTATAGTATTGAGTAGTATTGAAAATTACATCCAAAGAAATAATATCCAAAATTAAAAACAATTATGGACTGTAAATTATAGAAACTCTAATAAAATTAAAGAACATTATAGTTCCACAAAACAAACAGTTAATGGAAAACTCCTGAAAGTTATAAGTTTATTAATTGGCGATAACAGACAAAAATAGACGTAGTCTATGGTCTGAGTTTTGCTGATATTGAAAAACTACATAAAATGTCATATGGATATGTATATATGTTACACGTGATTTTGTTAGTCGGATTCTTCTGTACTATTTTGCATGATATTTAGCTGCTCAGACAATTCTTTACGTAGATCTTCAGACGCTTTAGAAAGTGACGTTAAAATTTCATCTTTTTTCGACCGTGTCATCTTCCAAAGGAATACTCCCTCTTCCTCTAAAGTTTCACTAGTTTCTTCTAAATCACGAAACAAAGCATATTTCTGAAATTGTAAAACAATTATTTATTTATTGTTATGAACATACAACAAGACAATAAACAAACAGAGCATTGGTAATCTAAAAGTAAACTTGACTTGTAAATTAAACAACACTTGACAATTAACAACACTTGTAAATTATCATAGTACCATTGGTAGGTATCATTTTTAACAACTTGTTTGTTCTTTCTCTTTTTAAATTAAATCATGAACGTACGATGAGTTCAGTATACAGTCAGTTTTCACCCACAAGTATTTCTCAATTATCTTCCTTAATTGGATTAGGACAATTATTTAGAATTAGAACAATTTATTTGCAGGTATAGTAATAGGTAAACGTGACATGAACTAATAAGTCTTCTTAATATAGGCCTGTACGAGATTTGTGATAGCAATGTATCAGTGTTTACACTTGCAATTTAAGTTATTTATGTCATAATTGAATACTTATAGCTCCAAAACAGATCAAACATTATATAGAAAATGTATATTTGTCTAAATGTTAGACGAAATGTTTTAGCAATCATTAAAATTTTCTCTATTTTGGTCTTGTAAGACATCACTATTAGTGATAAGGCACCACCATTGCACTTTTTTAAGTTATAATATTGTTATTTTCCTTATGTAATTTCAAATGTGCTAAAAGCCTTACAAGCGTGTACAAAGTACATATGTCACAAGTGAAACTTCTTTGGCAAACTAATTGTAAAAGTAGGCAGTATCATAATTAAAAAAAAAACGAATTGGAAAAAAAACAACGGCACGCGGTGTTCCCAGGCGGTCGCCCATCCAAGTACTAACCGCGCCCGACGTTGTCTAAATTCGGTGATCGGACGAGAACCGGTGTATTCAACGTGGTATGGACGTTTAAAATTCGTGATGTCCTGACGCGTTTGATCCGTAAAAAATTACCCCTCATGCGCCTAAAGTTTCAGTTCAATAATAAATAAATACATCAGTTAGTCCACAGAGTCAGTACAAGTAAAATCATGTCATATTATAAAACAAAATTTAGGATAAAAAAATCTTCTTTTCAGTCGCGATAATTACCTTATCTGTTGGGTCAGAATTACAGGCTCCTGTAGCATTATTCGAATTGGTAACTGATTTTAACTTCTTTAATAACTCGGACTTATGTTGTAAACCTTTTTTAGTTAACACCTGTTAAATTTAATACATATTAAGTAAAATTATAACAAGTAAAACATAACAATATAACTTATGATTGTTAAATAAATACTAAATATTATAAGTACACTAATACATTTTTGGAGTTTACTCGTTAAAAAACGATATAAGGCACGTGGTGTGAAAAAAATATGGGGAGTGAAATTGTTTAAAACATTGCAAAGAGTGATATTGATATATGCAAGATATACTCTGGTTCATACCTGTTATTTATTTAAAGAAATTTAATATATATCTATCTCCTTCTCAATTTGGGTTTAGACAAAGGAAATCAACAGAAGATGCAATAACAGCCCTCACTGCGATGGTCACAATGAACTAGACCAAAGAAATTTGTACAATACCAAAAGATTTTTGGATGTCTAAAAAGCTTTTGGTATTGTCTTTTTCCCATTCTTATACATAAGCTGGAACAAGCTGGAATAAGGGCAAAAGAGATCTCCTTGTTTCAGGATTCTTTCAGAGAGAAAAAAATAGGCGAATTTATAAGAGAAAATGCCAATGTAACCTATGGCGTTCCTCGAGAAAGTATTTTGGGTCCTACATTATTTCTTTTTTATATACATTATCTGTGATATTTGCTGATACACCATACAAAGGTATTCTCTTATGCAGACGACACTGCAATCGATCTCACTGGCAATTCTTTGACAAATGTTAAAGAAAGTACTGAGCAGGGTATGGTAAGCAGGGTATGGTAAGGATATAATGGCTCTAGTAACCAAATGGATAAAAACAATCTTTTGACACTAAATATAGCTGTCAAAATTACGTCCGTTTTTCAATAAATAATAAAACACAGCCAGATCAGCGAGCAGAGCTGAGAGTTATATATGAGATACAGGCATGCGGATTCATGCAAAATAAAAACTATAATAATTCAATATCAAGCAATATTCTTACGGAAATATACATCGCTTAGCTCATTCAGTTCTAATCTACTTTATTCCTATTTGGAGAGGAGCTCAACGCTATCACAACGAACTCAAGTTATGTATTTTCAATAATAATGTTTTCCACTAACTATTACATAAACTGAGTCGTTTACTAACTGTTAGAAAGCTTTATCTAATGCACATTATTTTGAGATTCTAGAACTAAATGGGTAGAGATTTGTATTTTTGAAAAAATACAAATCTCTACCCATTTACTTCTAGAAAATAAATGAAGAAAATATATAACAGCACAAGAAATAGAACTTTGCATGCATGCATTCAGCCTGTATCATCCCACTGTTGGGTATTGGCTTCTTTCTCCTCGTAGGAGAAGAATTGGAGCTTTATCCACCACGCTACTCTACTGCGGGTTGGCGGATATGTTACCTACTATGACTAACGATCGCTATCAGGTATTTATGATAACAACCGGGACCGAAACGTGCTCTCCATTTTCGGCGCCAACTTAGGGAAGCCTATGTCCTGCAGTGGACTGCGATAAGCTGAAGTGATGTTTTTATTTTAGTGGGATATAAAGAAAGAAAAAAGAAAAAGAAAGCTGAAGAAAAAAAACAACACAAAAATATAAATAATAAATTATAGTGACTTGAAATTGTGTCATAAAAACAAATACCGAACACGCGTAATACACGAATATGGACAGGAAGTATAACGTATATGTTCTTTCATATTATAACCAATCATTTATTCTATAATAAGCATTTTTATTAGTTTTACTTATTGAGTAGGTACTACTGGATGGGGAAAATCAAAACTTACGTAGTCATTGGACAATTCTTTTACTTCCAGTTTCTTTTTTTCAGGCAATGTATCAAGTGCATGCCACTCCAAAGTAATATGTCTCGGAATGTAAATTTTTCTCGATAAAACTCTAAAAATTTTTAGTAACTATATTATACTTTTAATATTTCGATAGTTTTATTACAAATAAAGTTAATGAATTATTTAATGTAGATATACTAAAAGAATGTAATCGATTTTTGTACTTACTGATTAATTTTATTAAACGCTTCAATTTCATTGTAGAATTCGCTGTATTTAAAACCAGGAAATTCGAAACTTAAGTTATCTACAGAATTTCGTCTCCCAGGAATCCAACCTAAGTTTTCAATATTCTTACAAACAATCCAAACATCTTTTAAAATATCATCTTTTGCGGTTTGATTGCTTACATTGTCGTCATCATCATCCGAAATAACATAGCATTCATGTTGTGGGGGTGAACAAATTACTGACGACTCAAGAAAGTTTTCGATGTCCATATTGGCAAATGAATTATCTTCAGCAGGCTCTTGAGTTTGTTGTTGTTGTTGAGATAATAATTGTTTTTCAAACGATCTTTTATTTATCTCTTCTGGTTTAAGCACAAACATACTTCCTTCTATTTTTTTTCCCCGTATATTATTAGAAACACTACCACTATTGGAAACTTTTTTCTGCGGTGCAATTTCTGCTACAGGTTTTTGACATCGAAATAATATTTTCTGATTTGTTTGTACGGCATGCTTGCCTATATTCGGACAGACTACTAACTTTGAATTTAATTTTACAGGTGTGCCGGAGCCGCTAATATTTTTATTAATTAATATGGAGTTCTTTTTTACAAACATGGGATATTTCATGTAAAAAGAATTAGTCCTTGGAATTTTTATTGGTTTAACAATTTTACCAGTGACTCCCTTCGTAGGTAACTGTTGACCAACACCTGTATTTAAACAGCTATCGTCTTTACTGCTGTAATCATTTTCTAAAGCAACTATTTGTTGATTATTAGAGTCTCTTAGTGGTATATACATTAAAGGGTTATCAATAACTTTTAAATTATCAACTTTATTTATTGTAATCCATGATCCTCTTGTTCTACTGTCTTTTTTTATGTCATGTATAGTTTTTATAGTCTCTATGCCTAAAGCTTCATCTTTGTCATAAGGACCTATGAATACATAATGATTTATATCACTTGGTATAGCATATATACCAAAAGTCGGAAAAGTTTGAACAGATTTGCAGTTTTGTGATGAAAGTTTAACAGTTTTTCCTGACAACTTTGCAACATTGATTGCGTTCATGATGCTTTCATACTTTACAAAAAATCCTTTTTTGTAAAACCTAATTTCAGCGAAATCTTCTTCAACGGTCATTATGAACCATTTAGATTGTTCAGTATTTTTTTTGGAGGCTTCTTTATTGTCAAGTATTAAGACGTCGGAACTATTTAAATCTTCCGAGTTTGGTGATAAAACTGGTGAAAATTCTAAATCAGACCAGCATTCATTTTGCGGTTCAACTCCTTGTTCAATAGATTTATCCAGTTCACCTTCCTGTGTTGGATTTCTTGTAACGTTGCTTACTTTTGAAACTGATCCTACTAACTCCCAACACTGTAATAATCCGGATAATATACAGAAATTATCTTTTAGATCAGTCGCATTTGTAAGTAAATTTTTTACTGTTACTGGATATTTATGAAGATCAGACAAGGCAATATCATTTATATTAATACAATTATCAAACAAGCTGTTCTTGATATCCACTGCCATGAAAATACGAAATGGTTGTTGTTTAGAAATAAGAAAAAGATTTTTTCTTTCTCGATATCTACTTAATATGAAGTCCCATGGATATAACGCAATCGAACCCAGTCTCGGTGGTTGCAAATAATGTTTTTTCAAACTTTGACTAGATTTTTCTTTATACTGTTTGTAATTAGATTCAAGCCACGTTACAAGCTTTTTATTAGATAGCTTTTTTACATTTTTATAGTCAACTGGAATTTCCTCAACAGCATTGTTTATTAAGTCATTCAAATTTGGAGGTGAATCAGTAACTTGGGGAACATCTATGTTATAAAAAAGATTATTATCATGAGTATCATCCTTATTAATTATACTTAATAATCTTTTACGTAAGGTTTTATCGTTTTGCTCCATCTCCAAGATCTTTTTATTTGTACTAATGTAATATTCATCATCGTATTTTCTCTTATACGATAAGGTTCTTGAACATCTATTATTTTCACGAACTACAGAATTTATCGATGACTCAATACTATCGTTAACGCAACGTTTTCTAGCGCTATAGCTGTCTAGATATAATTTATTATCGGGATTATTAATGTTACCTACACCAGTATTGTCCTCTATAGTTAAGTCGATATCATCAACAGGTTTTTTGTATTTTTCCGACGCTTTATTATTAAGTAATTCATCAACTTCCGCAGAACGTGAACAACTTACTGTAAATTTACCTTTACAAAAACACTTGTAAAGATTGTGAACAAGGCACCAGGGCTCGACATTTTTCAAATTCAGTTTGGTACAAACTATTTTTATCGTTTTCTTTGGGACTGAATCTGCTTTTAAGAGCATATTACTATAAAAATCTGCATATCTTTTTGATGCTTTCCAATTTCTTTTCCGTGACTTAACCAATATACTTTTTTCATCTGTTACAATTACAGTTTGATGAAATTTTTGTTCCTCTTTAGACAACGTTTGTCCTAATTTATTGTCTAGATTTACTAATCCGGGAATTATTTCAGGACAATTGGTATCAAGCGAATCCGATAGTTTATATTTCGAAAAATCACATTTACATTGGAACATACATTCAATTCGACCACAATGTGCTTTGAAGCCGTAAGAATATTTTAAAGAATCACAAACACACCCTAGATTACAATAAGCATTATGACAAATGTCTTTTTTGTTTAATTCAGGAACTTCGGAAATTCTAATAACAGTAACATCGAGTCTATCAAGTTCACCGTACTTCCGTTTGCCTTTATCTTTTACGATATTATTTGAATTTAAGTTGTCTTCAGATGTTACTTCTCTAACTTCATCTTCTCCAAAAAACATTTCATTTTGTTGTAAACTTATTTCAACCGAATCAATTATTTTTTTTAAAATATTATTAACTTCTGTTTCAATTATTGATTCGTCTTCTTTTATATGTAACGACATATCATTTACCTTTTCAAGACTAATTTTTTCACTATCTTTACGCATAAGTATTCTACGTTGATAACATTTATAGTCCATGTCAAAAGTTACATTACAATTCTCTTTTAATTGAGTTGGAATCCCATTTTTATTAGTCCCTAAAACAGAAACTGCAAAATCTGCCCACTTTTGTGATATAGCTCCATCAGAATTGAGCAAAAAGGCATTTTGAATAAACGTATTAATGGCAGGTGACAAAGGTTTACCGTAAGACGGTGTTATGTCTAGACCAGGCTTTGGTAAAGTAACTAATTCCGTATCTCCGAATTGATATTTTTGGTATGAAGTGTCAAGATTTTTTTTCTTTGTCAGCGGCCCAGGTTTGAATTTTACATTTAAAGAATTTTGTAGTAATCCTTTCTTTCTTCTTAAATTATTTCTACGAACTGTTGAAATATTTAATTGTGTTTCTTTGATTTTACCTATATCATATTTATGCAAAAATTTACAATTCCCCCCCTTACTTCCATTTACTTGAATATAATGTCCATTCCAAAGAACATACTGGCGAGAAAACTTATGTCCTTCTGGGTTAATATTCATTAACATTTGCCACGCCGATTTTGAAATAGGTGTATGTGACTTTAACATATTTTTAGCTGTTTCTTTTGTTTTTTCATTGCTTGAAGATCCAAGTCTAATTTTACGCAATAACCAATTGTTTTGTTTTTCTAATTCAACTGTCAAGTAACTATATACATCTAATTCAAAAAGCTGTCTAATATCTCGAACAGTTTTTACTTTCAAACCATTTTTTTTCTTTGGTATATAATATTTGTCACATTTGGGAACGAAGTTACATTCAGGGGTCGTGTCTGGTTTATAGGATGCAGGTGAAATAGGCGCTTTATTTAATATGTCGAGCAAATTGTTCTTTAAATTACTTTGTGTTCTTATTATATTTGAAGTAAATACTTTCCTTTCACATACCTCCATTGCGAGTCACACTGAAAAGGTCATTTATATACAATTTACTTTTGATTTAAAGCCATTTCCAAAAGTAGCTTAAAAGCCTAGAAGCCGTGTGTGTACATAAATTCTTCGATTTATTTTTTTACATAAGTTGCAATTTTAATTATTACACAAAAACCCAACCTAACCTAACCAAAAATGTCACTAATAGCTTTAACGTTTAGAATACGATACGTTGAGAATGTAATGTTTTAAATTTTATTCAAACTTTCATCTAGTAACTTTTAAATGACGTTAATTTTTAAATTAAAGACTTATTCAACTATTTAACTGAGGTAGGGCACAGGAGATTTCCTGCTCAAAATTTGGAGCAGCCTGACTGGGGGAGTACCTCAACCAAACAAAAAATCACAACTAAATACTGATTTCAAGCAGTGTTGTGTTTCTGTTGGTAAGCTGATCACAGCTCCTAGGCTCCAGCTAATTGGGGACGGGTACGCGCAACGCGCTTGCGATGCTTTTGGTGTTGCAGACGTCTTTATAGCGGGCTACGATTATCGTTCACCATCAGGTGAGTCATATGCTTATTTGCAGACTTCGTTATATACATTTAAAAAAAAATAAGGAATTGTGCATTAATATTAAGATAATTAAATAAAAACTGATTGTTTATGTAATAATGAAGATAATTTATCTGAAACAACATTTAAAAAAGTAGGCGACTTAAATTTTTAGGGTGGTATCGAAATAATCCAATTTTTCATAATCGTTTTAAACTCAATTAATGTTTATTATATGCCTAATACTTTTAAAAATTACTTCCGTTTATTGAAACGATTGTTACTTTCTAGACTTTATATGTTTAGATTCTGATATGTCACGACTGCTTTAACGAACAAACATATAAATCAATATTATTTATGACGAAAGGGAAACAGGCGTCGTATTTATATTTTCGTCTAGTCGCAAATTACAACTTATATTTTAATACATTATATTCTGTTATAAGTCATAAGACAGGGTTAAAATTCAATAATCAAATATTGATTAATATATTATGTGGATCTCAAATATAACCTAAAATATATCGTCGTTATTTGGTTACACTTAACAAAATTGCCAGCCTGCAATACAAGGTAGACTTTAAACACAAATTTATTAAACTACTATGAAAATTACAAATCTGCTACAGTTTTCTTCATTAAACTACTGCTCTACTATTTCTCCTTATATAAAACAATAACTTCGTTGGAGAAATATAAATAAAATGAGTGAAGATACGTTTATGGTTTATCTATATTCACAACGTAGTAAAAGCATTGCAATAATTTTAAATAAACATAAGAATTCTGAATGTACAACTAATAAATAATTGATGTGGGGTTAATATTTTAAAAACTTTTTGAATACTATTTAATAAGCACTCGAACAAACTATCTTCCATTTACGTTCAATTTCTGTTAACAGGACAAAAAATCACGTGATCATACGCTAAACCTAAAATGGCCGCTTGATATTTGAGTCATCCTAAGTAACAATCGGTTTCAATCTCTTTGACTAATAGTAAAAACACAAATCTCAATAAACCTTACCTGTTTAAAACTTTAATATTAATTGATAATCCTAATATTTCTAGTATATTTTAAATTTTTTGCATTACTAATTATTTTCAGTTTTGTCGTACCACACACACACAGATTAGATAGTAAATTTGATCATAGACTTTTACTAACTTTTCACAGACAAAAAATACATGTTTGATTAATGAGCTTGTAAAAAAATCTATCGTTAAAAATAAATTAAAGCCATCAACAATTTGTATTTGGTTCAAAATTCTTACTGACTATATTAATTTAGTTTTGATTTTATTTGTTCACATGAAAATAAATGTATGATACCGACAACGCTTCTTTATAACCATGACAAAGATGTCATTACCATAGATGCCTTATCCCATTGAGGTAAGAAACCTTATTCTTATACATTTTTTTATTAGGTAAAATCCTTTCTTTTTTTTTGATATAGAGTGAGCATTGATATAAACTCTATACATAGAGATTTAGGAACTATACCAACTACAGTGTAGTTAGAAAATAAAATCCCAATTAATCTCCTTCGTTTCTTTTCTATTCTACGTAACATTGTCAAAATTAGTCGTGCAGTCATTATTTGAAAGCATTAATTTAAAAAAAAAATAATGAATAGGTAACGAAGTTTTATTGGCTTCGGTGCTTATGTTTACATTTTACCTTGCTACGTAGTAACTGCATGAGCAGCGACAACATGAAAACCTATGTTTGTCAAAATTATCAAAATTATAAGTTGTTTAATGCTCAGACGACTTGCATAATATTATTCACGAATCAAAATTAGTAATAGCAGTAGTAATACTACTTCACGAAAACAAACAGGCTGTGAAATTTCAATGTATAAATAGTATTAAGTACTAGATATTGTAAAATAGTATAGGATACTGTACTAGATATTGTACTTATTGTTGATTTATTGTGAGTACTAGATATTGTAAAATAGTATGGATAGTGTAAAATAGTATTTAAGTACTAGATATTACCCCTTTTCCGGCCGTCACCCTAATATTTCGTGTTTTTATGTTAATATTTGTGGCAATAATCCCGTAATTATATTAAAATCTATTTTCTCAATGGCCAATTCTTGAATACATGAATAAAATATGAAGAAATTTGATATTATAACTAATACTTCAGGATGTGTAGCAGAGATAAGCTAATCATTCTGATTCATATAAATTAAATCTAAATGAATTCTGCATTCAAATGACGTGCTTTTATAACTATGACTCACAGTGCCGAACCCTTTATTTTACGTGAGTTAGTGATGCGCTAGTATAAATAATAGGAAAAAAGTGGTTTTGAATTACTAAATATATTGTGAATACATTCTTAGACTATAAATTTAATCTTTAATGTTTTTTAAACTGCTCACTGAATAATGAACAACAATTATTGAAAATATCGAAAGAAAATTATGAAATCACTAATACCGTTTAAAACATATTCGTATGATGTCACAGAAAAGAGCTAGCATATAATATCGATAACAATTTGAAATTATTCAGATTTCCCAACACTGTTTGAAATTATACCTAAAGCTCTCTGGCGCTGTTGGCACGATCACTGTGATACAATCCGGCCGAGAAAGGATTAAAACGCCTATTCCCTTATAATTATTTATATTTTTTATCTACAGGAAATTGCTTATTTACGAATGACCCAAGTTAAACCATAATAGAGGGTTGCACTATTTCCGGCAAAACATCTTAATTCTTTGGTTACGTAAGCAAAACCTGTATAAAAAATCTATGATGATTTCATTTAACAATATATGTCAACGACACTTTTCTATTCTGTGCTAAAAATTACTATTAGGAAATTTAACTATGATTTATTGTATATGTGCCGCTTCCTAGCAATTATTGTTGGCAAAAATAATAAAAAAATAATCGAATAGGAATAACAATAAGTAGAGAAACTTCGGGTAATATGGCACATCATAAGCTTTTTTGGAAATAAATGACGAGATTTATGAGATCAAACAGTCTTTATTGCTTAAATCAGTTCTTTGTACTTAATAGTAATCAACAATTATAAATTTAAAATAATTAACATCGAAACATATGTTTAATTAAGGTTTTTTTTTTTAAATCTTAAATAATCATTAAAATTTAAACATGGTAGGTCAATATGGCCTAGGGCCATATTGGCCACAATTGAAGAGAGCCATATAGGCCACCATAATAAATGAAATCAAAACTAAAGAAATATACTTTGCTTTACTTTGCAGAACAAAATTCGCAGAAAAAAACGTCTGTTTCCACTCCTGAGCATTCTTCGTGAGCCCATAATTTACAACATAGGCATTGAATCCATGATTCGCCTCTGTTATCCATAGAATAAAGACCCTCACAATACAAACATTTTGCATCAGAAACATTGCTCCTATCTGGACTTTCGTCAGAACTGTCGTTGTACAGAGGTTCATTTTCTTCCTCCGAGCTAGACATTTGTACGTCCTTATATTTTGACTTTGTCTTTTTACCTTTACCCTTTCCTTGTTTGGCTTTATTCATGTGTTTTTCGATTTGGTCTTGTTTCTTTTTTAACGACTCCAGTAATTCATTTTTGTACGGGGATGATGTAAGCAATGTCGACTTCGTAGCCCTTCTGCCTCGGTTAGTAGCTTTCCTAGGTGTTATTTCTGGTATCGGAGATAATTGGAATGGCGTTATAAAGTTATCATCTCTTGAAGTTGATGGCTGTGGCGAAGTCGCAACGGGAACTAAAACTTGTTCGAAACACGCAGGTGGAGTATTGTTCTGGTGTCTTAACACTGAGGTTGCATCGTTAGCCGTCGCATTACTTAAATCAGATTCGTTTATGGAAGGTGTCATGTCAAAAGATTTATTTTCGATTACGGGAGTAGAGTACGAAGCAGCTGGTTCTGGTGTGATATTTTCTTGACTGGTGATTCTATTTTCTTGGTCATCCATATCAATAAACTCGTGATCTTTAAAAACATTTCTGTCTACTGGATATAGCCCTGTTGTACGAAAAGCACTGACAGCTATCTCACCGGTTTAGTGCGTAGGTACGCTCGTCCAAATACTGTCATCATATCATATTGGATAAGGGGGCGTGAACTGTTCCTGATCCATGATCTTATTTCATCAGAAATATAATTTTTTTTGCGGTCCCATGATTGACCTATCTATAGGTTGTATTTTGTGGCTGGAATGTGGAGGAATTGATAGTAAGTGGGCATGATTTTTTCTGGCGAGATCAATCAATTCAAGGTTTCTGGTGTGACTGGTATGGCCATCTAAAATAAGCAATACCGGAGATTCTTCAGTGGGTTTCACGTGCTGAATAAAATGTTGAAACCATTTTGTAAATAGGTTGGTTTGAATCCAACCAGAAGGATGACATTCGTGTATGGCACCAGGAGGTGCACCTTTCATTAAAAGCGGGTGACTTCTCTTTCTGGGGAATATAATCATGGGTGGAACAAAAGAGCCTCCAGCGCTCATACTTATCACGCAAGATATAAAAGAACCCCTTTCAGCAGATGTCAAAGCACCAACTTGCCGTTTTCCCTTTTGACTTAGACTTGGGGCAGTTGGGATGGAACAACACTAATGCCAGTCTCGTCCACATTGAAAATTTTTCCGGAGGGGAACTTGTATTCATCCATCAATTTCTCGTAAATATCAAAGAAATGGTTCACTCTTTATTGAATCCCTTTGCTCTGGCAAATGATGTTCCTGTTGGACGGCGAAAAGAAAGTTCTGGATATCTTTCTAAAAAAGATTTCATTCAATCTTACCAGCACTTTCATTTTTTGCCGAGAAGGTATGAGTGATATTATTTTTTATAGCCAACTGATAGGCTAAGCTCATGACGTCCTTGCGTACTAAGCCGAACAACTTAGCTTCCATTGCTAACACATACTTAACTAATTGTTTCTCTAGTTCTTGTGGTAATGTTGGTCTTCTTCCTAGTTTCGCACAAGCCGCTTCCTCTGCTGGTACGTCTACTTTAGCAGCCAAACGTCTTAAGAGTTGTTCGGGGTACTTTGTACAGTTTGGAAGCTTTTTAAGAGCCCATTTTCTTACTTCGAACATCTTCGATAGCTTATTTCATTGACTCTTTGCACCAAGTTTGCCGTTGTCTTTGCGAAATTGGTTTTCGTGGAGCCATTGTCCTAAAAGAAATAAATAAAAAAAACGTAGAAAATAACTTTACGGTAGGCCAATATGGCCTGGTAGTCCATATTAGCCAACTGCCTAGTGAGCCATAATGGCCGCAGGGATGTTTTTGATTAATAAAACATTTAACCTAAAAAGTGCTAATAAGGTGCTTCAAAAATTTCACCACATTATAGACTAAAAGTATACCTTCAAAACTATGCACTACTTATATAAAAACGACGATTATTTGACGAAATATAATGAGTAAAACTTACCAAAAAATAACATCAAATTCGATAATTTTTGATCGTCGCACGCACAGAACCCACGCGCACTCGCCGCAACGCAGCGATCAACTGAGGGGGTCGAGGGAAGAACCACGACTATTCAACAGATACATACGTCGCTAGTGTTGTTTAGTTTTAGAAAAAGCAAGGCAGGCCATATTGGCCGGCTAGGCCATAATACCCAAAACTACTCTACTTATTTTGCTAACATTCTGTCGTTGAGGTAGCGCGCTACGGATAATATATTTCTCAAAATCTGGATCAGCCCCACCACATGAAGTAGTATTGTGTTCCTAATATAAATAAGGAAGCCTGAGCCTCTAGTGGTTACGCCGTTTTGACAGCGAGAATAGAATCTGCAACGTGCTTGCGTTCTTGTGTAATGTTGCATGGCTATATAGCTAGTTACTAGTAGTAGTAGTAAAAAAATGCAATTTTGGACACAGCTAATACGAAGAGTGTGAAATAAAAACGACAATGTGGTTCCAAGAGAGCATATGATACCATTGATCAAGATTCGCCCCGAAAGAAGTAGAACACTTTACAAAGCAATAATAATTGTTGTGTGTGTTCTTTTTTGTTACTTAACAGCATGTCTAAAGAGAGTTTAAATAAACACAACTGAATAACAGTGATGTCAAAAGCGAGAAAATATTAAATATTTACTGGCCTATGTCCATGTCCTATAGAAGTCCACTGCTGAAATGATGTGTTTTTCCTATAGTCACCACGCTAGGCAGGCGGATTGGTGACTACAGGGCTGGCTTCATCGCACCGAAGACGTTGCTGCCCGTCTTCGGCCTGTGTATTTCAAAGCCAGCAGTTGGATGGTTATCCCGCCATCGGTCGGCTTTATAAATTCCAAGGGTGTAGTAGAACTGTATTATTCCTTAGTCGCCTCTTACGATACCCACTGGAAGAGAGGGGGTGGCTATATTCTTTACTGCCGTAATCACACAACAATCTTTACTAACTAGCGACCCGCTCCGGCTTCGCACGGGTGCAACGCTGATACTGAATATAAAAAATAAATATTTGCAATGTAAGCGCAAAAAATGTGTTAATTTTCGACATCACATTAGAAACCTCTAAAACTTGATAGTTTGATGATCAACGCTGATGTGTTCCTATACTATATTATGAATGTATTAAACATAGTAAATACAGCGATTCCAGAGGAAAGTTTATAAGGAAAAGCATCAAAATCCGCCCATTGTACTTCACAGTCTGTAATTTTTTTTAAATGTGTTTATTGTTTAAAATGTAGTTGTGGTGTACAATAAAGTATAAATAAATAAATAATGGGCGAAACTTATTTATCTAGTTCATAATAATTATGAGAAAAAAATCAAATTATTTGACTTCATTCGTAATTAGTTCTCTATACCAAGGTAAGTTTCACGTGTCATACATGCTAGCCTCAAAAACATTACTTCTCTCAAGTAAATGTGAGCTCCTGTATTGAGTAAGGCGATCAGAGCTCCTGGGAAGGGTTAGAGGAGTGCATCAACGTGCATCTGGTGTTACAGGTGTCTATAGGTTACGGTAGTTATTTACCATCAGAAGGGCCGTATGCTTGTTTGACGTATAAAAAAAAAAACTTACAATATTTTAATGCAAAAAGATTGTTGTTGTTTGAGAATAATTAGGATAAAGCTTAAAATACCGTTAGAAATTCGGTAACGTTAATTTGTATCGCCACACAAACAATTATTTATGAAATAATGATCGCGTAGCTTAACGCGATGCGGAGATTACCACGCGTCCAGTTAAACAATTTTTTAAATTTAAATCTGAACCTTACCAATTTGAACTACTAATAGTACGGCTGCCCAATTTTAAAAAACAGTAACATTTTTTTTAATGTATATGTTCAACACGATCCATTGGACCGAAAAATGCTAAATAATCGCTTTCGAAAAATTGAAATGGGGCAGCCGAGTAATACTGATAGGTATTTATAGATAATCCAACCCATATTGCGTTTTAAACACAAAAGCTCCACAAAAGTCTAACAAATTTAGCATTAAAAGGCATACCCTTTCAGTAAACAATACCATTCAAGTAGACGCTACATTTATAGCGGATCTCTATGACATTTAGACCGTTAACATCTTGTAAGCATCTTCTAATTGGCATTGTCGAAAACAAAACTAAGTTTGCCCCATCTATAGACCTAAAAATGCACAGATTGGCTTCTGTCATGTTTGCTATTTAAATTAAAATTTTTGTTCTGTATATAGTTCGTCACATCTAAATTTAGATTCACGCTTCAAACACTCGCTTTCATTGGCGTCCGATATATACGAACAGCTATGTCTTAGTCACTATATTCCACGAGGTTAATATGTTCTTTTCATAAAATATATTATATGCTTTATCACTGACATACGCTATTTTGAAAAAAAAAAAAAGTTTTTGTAAAACAATGCATGATGGGAAAGTTTTTTCGTATTTTATATAGAAATTGAAGGTAACATTTTACAAAAAAAATTACATTATATTTAACTAAAGTAGGGCAAAGCAGGGAATTTCCTGCTCAAACAGAAAATCACAGCTAGATGATACACTGTTCTCAAGCAATGTTATGTTCCTCTGGGCGAGTAAGGTGACCAGACCTCCTTGGGGAAATTGGGGATAGGGCGGCAACGCGCTTAGGTTGCTTCTGGTGTTGCAGATACCTATAGCTACGGTAATCGCTTATCATCAGGTGTGCCGTACGCTTTTTTGTCGACCTAGTTATATAAAAAAAAATATGTTTTATTTTGTTCGATAACTTGCCGCCGTCTCGTAGGTAGTGACAGGATTCCGTTGCTGTAGAAACTTTTAAACTTCTCATTAAAAAACCGCAACAAGTAGTCCTGGATTAGCCAATAAGCTATTTAAGCAATTGCTTAGGCCCATCTAGGGAGCACCAGAGACGACCGAGAAAAAAAAAACGAGCACACGAAAGTTAAAGCAATTTCAATTAATTCTTTATACTTCACATAAGGATAAGGGGACGATTGTTTAGGACATCAAGTTATCTTAATTCGGCACTGGCAACAAGTAGTATTAATATTGACAGTCCTCTCTTGATGTTAATTTTACACTACCTATAGAATTCTGGAGATAGAAACGTGAAAATCTGAGGGTGCAAGATCGGGGCTATATGGTGAAGGCGTTAAGACTCCCCACCATTCAAACTGTCTAAATTTTTGTTGAGTGGCTACCAAAGACGTATTTGGTCGGGTGTTGTCATGATGAAAGACCACTTCTTTTCTGTTGATCAATTCTGACTGCTTATTCTCAGTTTCTTGCTTAGCTGTCATCAGCTGTTGACAGTAGAGATCCGAATCGATGGTTTTGCCCGGCGGTAAAAGCTCATAATGAATGATACCCTTCCAATCCCACCATGTACTCAATATCACCTTGTCGCATGACAAACCGGATTTCGCGATAGTCTGTGCAGCTTGACCGACCTTTGACTACGATCTCTTTCATACATTCTTATCGCAGGTGATCCATTTTTGGACACCATTGATCAATCTCTTCAAAAATGGTTCGATATCATTACCCCTTAAGAGAAAATCGCCAAATCACTCAGTTCATGTGGCATCAAGTCTTTTGTATAACCAGCCTTTTTTAAATGGGTGAAAATTATTTAAATAATCGCATCAGATCTTAAGCTATATCGCAATTACTCAAATGTCGATCTAGCTCCACTTTTTCAAAAATGTCGTCACTTTTATCCGTAACTGGGCGACCAGAGCAAAATACATCTTTATCATCAAAATTTCCTGACTGACAATGCTTAAACCAATTTTCTACTGCTCTTATTGATACTGCATTAGGTCCATAAACGTCACAATTTTTTTTCGCGGTTTAAGTAGTATTTTTCCTTTAAAAGTAAAACTTAAAATGTATCGCATGTCTTCGTTGGATTAACTCGCATTTTGGCGGGCAGAAAACAAATAATGAAAATGGCGGGAAATTATTTTTAACTCTGATTTTTAAAAGTCACACCTTTTCACGGTATCAAAACCAGCCAGTTACAAACAATACAAAAAAAAAAAGATTTTATTGCACCTTTTTACTAGAATATACCAAGAGACTTTTCCCCGACCCATTATTAACTATTATGACAATAGAATGATTTAAGTGAATACTTTCTTGTTAGAAATATACAGCACTCATACACATTCGCCTCTTCATGTGGGAACAAGGTCCGCATTGTTAACTGCGTTTCTGTGGGTAATGAAGTAAATCTTTAAATGAAGTAGCGCTTTCCCAGAAAGTACATTCTCCCTAGAATTAGACTTTGTATGTTCTCCCTTTGGTCTCGCCAACCTTTCATGTTTCGTGTCTCAATAATTATATCGCCCCTTTCATCTTGTGTCGCTGTCAAGTGTAGTCGATTACACAATGAGTTTCGTAGACGGAGAAAATAGTAAAGATAACAAGAGTGTAACCTGAAGAGAACAAACGAAACTCTATTGGTTGAAAAATGTAATAGGGGAGAAACTTTGAGATGTTATGTCCTCAATAATAAAAATGTTTTTTTTAGTGGAGATATTTATAAGATGTTGCAGTTACAAGGCATCATCTTCTCCAATAGCTTTGGTAACTCAAGTAATAGAAAAATGAGACGACACAGTCCAAGTACGACTTTATTACAGTACTATAAACACATACTGTTTGTCAATCTCGGTTGAGATTTATAATGTTATCATTAGACAAAATTTATTTTCTTCGCTTTATTAGTCTTCTTAAAAACCTTCTTATCTTCTAATTTTCGACTCGTTTGACCGTCTAGTATTGTACTGTTAAGAAAATCATATAAACGATTACATACATATAGCAGTATATTAATACAGTCTTAAGAGCCATTTCACAATTTTACGCTCTGCAAGTTTAGGTAAATTTGGTCGCATCGCGCGAGTCGTACGAGCCGCACCATCTTTGTGCTAGTAAATATAGTGTGACAACCAAAAGACCATCATGATCATTTTCTAATGTATAATAAAAATTAATAACTATGGTATAAAATGTTTTTTACATAATTAATTTGTTAAAAATTTCAAGTATGTTATATAACAACAGTTAATAAATTTAAAATAAAAATAAAAAATCAATTTTATGAAACAATTTTTTTTTAATTGATTTAGTTTTTTCAGTTTACGAATGAATCTAATATTTACGATATGAATAAAATAGCATTTTATGACATCGACACCGACAAACATATTAATTAACAAATAACAAGACAAACAGATTGAAATGCCTATTTGTATTGATAGTGTGAGAAAAGAAAATTAAATTATACATTTGTTTACAGAAATTATCATTATATTAATTTACAGTCATTTTCGTAATATGTTTATTTTATTTATATTTTATTATGAAAGTATCAAATGCGTTTTATCCGCTATAACAACAGGCGCTTGGCGCGTGTGAGCGAAAGAGACGGCTGCGCAGAATTTGGCGTGGACCTTACCTCTAAGAGCGCTAGCGCTCGACTGATTTACCGGGCTTGATGCGTGGTAATATATCTTTTTATTATTTAATATAAAATGTATTAAAAATAATTACATCTTTTAATTATTTTTTTTTGTTGTATTCCTTAATGATGTAAGTTTACTTTGATGAAGATAGTTCGTTAAAGTTTCTTAGCTTTCTAAGAGAAATATCGCTTTTAAAATTGTACTTATTAGGAAAATATTCGTAACTTTAAAATTTTTTTATCGTTTAATAGAGATACAAATGGAATAAAAATCTATGATAGTGAGCAACAAAATTATATTCCACATATTATGATATTTTTTTAAAATGGTTTCAACGTAGAGGTTATTGAAAAGTAGGACTTCAAAGTATACATTGCGACCGTTTACCTAGGGAGGAGGCTGATGAAAAGGTTAATAATTTTATACACATAATATAAATCAAAATTCTGATCCGACTATGGACTAAAACAAAGGTTGCTTTATTATATTTCAAGAATATAAATTACATTATTGCATCCAACACTGAGATTAACGACGTCTTAATATTACAATTTCGCGGATTGTTACCGATTTTTGTGAAATGGCTCTTAAAATAAACATAACTAACACAAACAAAATGAAATTTTTGTCCATCTTACTAGGGATAACAAATATGCCTAATGAATATTAAACAAAAAATAACAACCATATTTAAAATATTAAATCATATGGAATTAGATCATCGCAATAGTAGAATGTCTACATCTTATTAAAAAGAAACTTTAACCAATTTAATAGTATTTTAATAGAAAAGGATATTGTTTGTCTCTTGGTTCTTCATGTGAACGATCTCTGAAGGGTGATTTCTCCTGTTATAAAATTATGTAAACATGAATTTCATGAAATGTTAATATCAAATAATTAGGTATAGTTCGCGTCATGTAAAAAGAACGCTGGCCTTGAAGCTGCGCAGAAGCGATTTATCGGTCTATTTGGTGGTACGGGGTAGGGGACGGGAGTATCACGTGTCGCATGCTTGCCGGTGTGCTATTGGTTGGACAGTTCGACGTCGACTCAAAATATTATCGCGCACAAAAGTTTTAAATTACAAAATTCTCCATTAACTATTTATTTCACTAAAAAACAAATATCAATTTATCATTTTAAACACATAAAAACTATTAAGATACGAATATCGAGAGTACAGAAAATTAATATTTTTGATAATTATTATACTTATTTAGTCCGAATTTTTCGCACTTGTATTTCTAGTGTTTTTTAATGTACCTACCAATAACCATTATACGAAGCCGCGAGTGAAACCCTAATTAAAAAATAAAACCGTAGTACTTGTGCGCGAGTATACCCATGCGCAAACGCACCCCCTCCAGTTTCTTTCAGCGTTCTTTTTACATGACGCGAACTATATTAAATCTATATAAATAAAAATGAATGTTATTAAGCGCATAACTCGAGAATAGCTCGACCAATTCGGCTAATTTATTTTTTTGTATGTTCAAGGCTCAAGGTTTTAATAGTAAATAAAAATAAAAATAAAATTAGAAAAACAATTATGTAAATAAAAATCTATTAACTTTTGACAAAACAAAGTCTGTCCGGGCAGTAAGTAATAAGAATTAACATTAAAAAACACCGTCAGTTCATAAATGACTAAAAAGAATAAAATAAATACATCAATAATTACCCTTTTATGGTATTTCTCATAGTGATGATCTTCCTGGGAACCGTTTTGATGACTGCTCATCTTGGCTACAGCTAAAAAATTATTAAGATTAAATTAGAAAGAGATTTATTATCTTTTAAGAGGAACGTTTCTATAAAACTTCAAGTACACTTAAGTACAGGCATAATATTAGTATTAAAAACTGAAAATAATTAAGTCATACCTTTTTGTTCGTCACGACGTCTTTTTTGTTCTAAAACAGCGGAATCTTCGGCTCGATCCTTTAAAAAAAACAAAAAAAAAAAAGTGTTATAATCTAAGTTTTAAGTTAAATTCATTCAGCAGATAAAAACGACTAAAATATTATTTTGTTCCATAAGCATTAAAAGTATTTACAATTGTCAATTAAGTTTTGGTTTGACTGTTATTTTACAAACAAATTAACAATTTTATTTTGTTTTTTTTTTTGTATAAAGAACGTCTACATAACCATTTTTATATGATTTATTAGTCATCGTTTTCACCCAGTAAAGTAGTCTGATATTCCAAAAAAAAAAAAAATCAAATATAGGATGTCCACAAAAAATATAATAACAATGTTCTATTTATAAAATAGTGTATAAATTAATGAACTCACCCGCTTGCGACTCATCTTACGTTCTTTCCTGTCATCGCTTCTCAGTTTAGCCTTTCTCTTTTCCTTCTCCGGTGACCGCTCCTCTATTTCTTTGCTACCCTGCTCATGCAGAAATTAAATTAATTTTGAATTATAACCAAACAAGCAATATCAAAAGAAACTATATACTTTCTTTTAACTACTTATTTAAAAAAGACAAAGCAAAAGGTACATTTAATTAAGACAATAATGTATACGACGGCCACGATGCTCTTCATCATTTTCACTTCATAACAGCCATCTTGAATTTTATTTTTCAATTTTCTTAGATGATTTGTTTTACGTGAAGACATTTACAATTCACCAACTAGAGTTTGAAGAAATCTTCATCTTCGAATTATTCGTATACTTTATAACGCTAGGTGAGCATGTTGACATTTATAATAGTTTCCTGTTTTTTCTGAAGTACAAAACAGTAATAAGTTGGTATTTTTATAATTTTAACGCTGGTGTTTCTATTTGTTGTTGTCTTATTTTGTCGGCTTAATTTTCGGACATTCTTCTTTTGTTGTTTGATGTACCTTTGCCTCCAAATCTTCAAATGAAATTGAAACAATAATTATAAATTTTTAACTGTTGATGATAATATAAATTTGTTTCCTTTTGTTGTAAATCTTGTTACACATCTTCCTATGTTTTGCTTGCTATAAGCGTGGAGTCTTGTGATTGTATTAATTACATTTTCTTTGTGATCAATTAAACTCTCTTACTGGTTGGTGTCTGGTCACAGAACTATATGTTGCTGCTGCCCTGTTGCTGCTTGACTTTCCTGGTTCCATCGCATTTTTTGTTTTCTTTCTTCTGCGTATTATTACCTTAATACAATGTACCTTTTAACTAAGCTATGTGCGTTTATATACATGAAACCTTACCGGTTCTCGACTGGCCTGGGCTGACGGAACTTACGACACGAAATTTGATTCCTTTGTAGTTTTTAAGTAATTATTTAATTAATGTCATAAATTTATTTATCTTTCGTATTAATTTTAGTCTTCCAATCTTGAGAAACTTCAGTATTACATGTTTAACCTTCTCCACTTCTTCCCATAAGAAATTGTACAACAAGCTTCAAGATTATTCTGATCTTTTTTCCATTTTCTGATATTTCGAGATTTTATAAGATTTCGTTGTATTAGTTATTTGTGATCTTGTTTCTTCGATACAATAGAGACATTTATTCCGACAGTGGTTAAATTAAATAAAGACATACTATTTTACATTTGGATATGTGTAAATATATTAGTTTCACTTTCTATTTATCCGTACATGACTTCTTCTAAAATCTTCTTAATACTGGTAAATTCATGACCAATCGCCAACTATATCTTCGATTATATTTTTTATTTAACTTTGTATAGGTTCATTTATTATTTTTGGTTAAAAAATGCTTTATTTTTTATCATTATATTTAGCATCACATTTATAATTTAGGCACTGGAGTCTTATAGTTTTTCACAGTTCATAGTTCACTGGGGGTGACGTCACAATATTTTGCAGGTGTTCAGCCCGTCAGTCCGGCGCGAGAGCGATGCAAGGCCGACTTAGTATTACGTTACTCACCTTGCCATTTCCGCTGCTCTCTATTTTACGACGTTTCACATCTGTAACATGAACATTTTATATTATCAAAGGGGCCTCCTTCATAAGTTGTCGCTCGCTTTAGCCTGTTATATCCCACTGCAGGGCATAGGCCTGTTTCCCCGTGTAGGAGAAGGATCAGAGCTTAATCCACCACGCTGCTCCAATGCGGGTTAGCGGATATATTCTCTATTATAAGTGACGATCGCTATCATGTGTACATCGATATACATGATAACAACCGAGACCGACATCTTAACGTGCTCTCCAAGGCACGGTGGGGAGACCCACAAGGAATAACAACCAGACCGAAAAAAAAATCTTCATAACACAAATATCCACTTAAACCAAAAGAGACATTAAGACCTTTTTCTCCTCAATTAATAAACTACAATTTTATAACTACTATGCTAATAAATATAGTGAAATTCAATTATAAAAAATAATAATACACTAAAAACTATTATTTGTTGGATACCGTCATCCGTCAAATAGCGTTATCCACAACCGGTGAAACAGGCCCGAATTGTACAATCATAAATAACTATTTTTATCTCGATTAGATTCAGATTTGTCTCATTTAAATTCATCACTGAATGAACGTTTTCTAAAATATTTCGTTTACAAATATAGAATAACAAATAAAGTAGTATGCATATATTATTTCACAAAATTAATTAATTAAAAATGACAACATGTTTAACAACAGTGAATTATTTAAAAATATATATAAATATCAAATATTCTTACCACGGTCTAAGTCATCAGATGGGTGACGGTGGTCGTGAGGTGGTGATACTGATTCCAAATAACGTTCCTCCTAAAATTTTCAATATAAATCAACATCGAAAATAATTTTATATCAATGGATAAAATTAATTTATCTTAACATTTTAATATGGTCTTTTATAATATGAATATTTTAGTTTATCACAATATATAGGTTAACATAGACAGTCATAGTATAAACTGTGATATGCCTGCATCTTCTATTCTTATTGTTAGATCCAAGAAAAACTTGTCTTCTCAAACTGTCACTAAATATATTAAAAAAGTATATTAAAAAAAAAATGAAAAAGAAAGTACAACATAAACGATTCTTATATTATTCATATTTATATGTTACCTAGCACAAGCACACGTCATAATATCAATAAACTCGCGTTCACAACTAATTCATGTCCATATAAATATTTCACAAAAGACAAAAACTCCACACCTAATATAATTTCGATGGACCTGTAACATTATAAGCATGAATAACATAACTTACGAAAGCCCAAAATATAAATCTTATATATAATAATAATATTCTTTATTGCACACCATTAAAAGATACAAACAAAAGTAGTATAATTAGAGGAAGATGTACAAAGGCGGTCTTATCGCTAAAAGAGCGATTTCTTCCAGACAACCTTTGGGTATAGGACAGCGCATAGAAAAGAGGTTAGGAAGTGTACAAATAATTGTTATAAACATTAGAATACGTCACAATAGATTATAAAATTATACATACATACATATGCTTACACACTTACATACATTCACATATACTCATATATAAATATAAACAATTCATACATATTTATGTCATCCAAAGGTGAAAAGACAATTATGGCGAATTTAGTGACAGATAGTGAGCCTTAAGATACTTTTTGAAGCTAAAGACTGATTGAGCTTGTCTTATAGGGAACGATGAAGTGTGATGTGGAATCTTAAGAACCAGATTTGAGTCAGATAGAAGAGACCGATCATGGGTGTCGCAGAGAAACGCAAAGCGTTCTTTGAGGTAGTGAGGTGTGTCACGATGGAATAATACACAATATAATAACGAGATATATATACCTACTATTTAATAATTTTTGACGGAATACTTACTCTGTGTGACCTTTCTCTAGGTGATCTATCTTTACTTCTTATCTCTTCCTTGTTTCTTTCCTTCAAAGACCTAAAAAAAATATTATTAATTACAAAATAGATAGACATAATAAAATTAAATCTGGTCCACATGAGTGATGGGGCGTTTGAAAGCAAAAAACAATAATTTTAGAATTTTATTTTGTATGTTTATTCGACCATCATCACGCAAAACTTGATGCACGAAATTAGATGTAGTTCTTACTGTTTTTATAGAAAACAAGATGGCAAGAGGTCGAAAATAAAGATTTATTTTCCACCAGATGGTGGTATTTTAATAATTGTAGTAAAATCTTTAAACAAACATATTCTTTATTGCACTTTAAAAAAAATGTACAGTTATTTATATACAAATTGAGTTAGCAACGGTAGACTTATCTCTAAAACAGATCTCTTCCAGCGAGCCTGTGATAGTGAGAACTAATGTTATATAGCCAACGATTTAAATTATATAGCAAACTAAGAGAGTGCAGTAATATAGACAATATACAGATTCTTGAAAATAAAAAGCTAATTAAATAATATTCATAACATCATACAATATGCCTATATAATAAATCTTTTTGCTGCAACCAATGCAGACAAAGCCGCGGGTATATCACGTAGTTTATTATAAAAATGTTATATAACTCACGATCTCGATTCACGTTTAGTTTCCTTCTCACGGTCTGAATCATCGCGACGTCTATCACTGGTCCTTGTTTCTCTTTTTTCCGTTTCTGTTGGACATTATATTATTAGGATTAGAATTACTATAGTTTTCATATGTAATATTGTTGAGCTTGAAATTAGCAAAGCTTATAAAATCGAATATTTCAATTAGATTCACAGGCAATACTATTGATTAATACCTTCTGATTAAAATTTTTTTTTTCTTAGTTAGGTGCATCATTGAAACATCTCTAATTCGATTCGGAATTTTTCGAAATCGATAAAAATATAAACTATTCAACAATAATTTTAAAAAGTATGTTCAAATCAGGTAATATTTACGGACTTTGACCATCTTTGTCAGGTACTTAATAATTTTTTTAATTGGACAGATAAAAGTGTAAAGGTAAAAACATTCATTTTTTATTTATATTTAGTTAAGAAATAAAAAAGTGTGTGGGCGCGTATCTTTATCATATTCATACATTTATATCTATTACGTTATATATTCATACAGTACACAATACTAGTCTTGCTCTAAATATTGTTACAAAGATAAACACGTTTTTTTTTTCTATTGCACGTAACATATAACACAAACATTTGATTAATATTAAGCATATGCAAAGTTTTAAAAATTTTATTTGGCTCTATACATACTCTGTGTAATGCAATCACAGTGATTCGGTTCCCTTTATCACCTCACTTCATTTTAATGTATTGGCGCGAAAATGAGAAAATATTTTGTTTATTTTTAATTTAACAGTATGTATGGCCTGTATACTTTTGCATTTATAAAATATATAACATAATATACACATAAAATGTTATGTTACCGGCGGGTGGTCGGCCTTTTATAACAAAATTGGATGGGGCACTATTCACTCAACATAACACCTATTTACGCTTCAGCCTGTAATATCCTACCACTGGGCATAAGTGTAAATAAAATTGTATATAGGTGGTCAAGAGACGCTTATAAACAGTGCAGCCCTAAAAGTGAATCATTCTTCCTTCGCGGCCGGCTTGCCTAAGTGCCCGGCCCCTCTCACCGGTGACGCTGTAAAGGCCGCTAGGGCCAACAGTACTCTACAATTCAAAAAAAAAAAAAAAAAAAAAGTGAATCAACATAGGCGCGGAGGCCGCGGGCTCACCGGCGGGCGGCGGCTCGTCGTCGCGCTCGCGCCGCGGCTCCTCCCGCGCGCCGCTGGCGCCGCTCGCCGGCACCGGCACCATCTGCGCACAGCGGGCCGTTAGCCTTGGTCTCGGGTAGCACATGTACGATGTACTAAAAGGTTACGTTACTTAGTAAGGTACGAAATGTACTAGTACCAAACGTCAATCGCTATTCGGACCTAATCGGACTAATCGTACACTATGACAGTACTATCAACTATCACAGTTCACCGCGGTCCGAGGAGTTACACTGTCCGACTATCCGATTTTCGGAGATAATGTTATTCGTACGGCGTTCGTTAGCTCTAAAATGAAACACAGCTATACAGCAGAACGGTACGAACGAACGATTAATGTTGAATTTGTTAAGACCGTACGAGTTGCATCGCGTAACGCATTCTATTCATTTCGCGTTTTAATATCCCCTTTTTAATCTAAGTTTTATGAACATACATAAACTAATTCCTTGGTCGTAAAAAGTAATTTTTTTTTGTTATATTTTATGTTTAGCGTAGGTAAGTAAGAGTTGCGAATTTTAGTTATTTAAAAACCTTTTAAATACACTTTTACGTAAAAGGAATTTGTTTACATTATATTTATGGAAATCCAATAATGTGTATAATGAGGTTTGTTATTTCACAATCGTATCTTTGGTGCTAGAAGACAAAAAAATATCAAAATAATGAAAAAAAAAGTATTTCGACCTGTACATTGTTTTGTAGCCAGGTACTATAAGTACTAATAAGGTGTACTAGTACATTTTTCGAATTGTACGAATAGAGTGCGCACCTGACAACGTCCGATTAAGCTCAAGCCTAGTTAGCGTCTCACGGATAGCGAGCGTTTGGCGACAGGGGGGGGGGTCGCTTTTCGCATCGTGCAGGAGTCGAAAACATTTTAGATGGTGATTCATGTACGTTACACATATTTTTTTATGTATGATGGTAAAATAATTTAGCTCGCCCCTATGCCACCAGAGATACACAAACATTCGTTTCTGCGTAGGTTTAAAATCAGTGCTATCCGTGCCGATAATATACCATTGTGTTACTGTTAATTACCCGATTTTTTACCTATCAATTTACAATTGTTTCTTGCTCTGACTACAATTTTATAGTATACTAACTGACCCCACAAACGTTGTTTTGCCATATATGGCATTAACCCTCTTAATCCCGCCCCTTCCTTATAACTTAAGAGTATGAAAAGTAGATGTTGGCCGATTCTCAGATCTACCCGATATGCATACAAAATTTCATAAAAATCGGTCCAGCCGTTTTCGTTGTTAGGTACCATACTCCTCGTATGGTACCTAACATTGTGACACGAGAATCTATACTAATATTATAAAGAGGTAAAGTTTATAACTTTGTTTGTATGTACGGGCTAATCTTCGCAAATACTAATCCGATCATGACAATTCTTTCACTAACAGAAAGCTACACTATTCAGGAGTGACATAGGCTATATTTTATTGTAATTGAACAAAAAATTCAGTAAATAAGAAAAAGATTAAAATATAATATCAAAATGGTAAATAAACTAGTACCATCTATCGCTAAGAGAAAACAATTTATTAGTCTTTCGACATTATTAATTTAGTCTTATTTTAGTCTATCGACGCCGTTTTCTCGATTTTTGATAGATGGCGTTGGAGCAACATATTATTTATTTAAGTGCTATAAAATTTGTTCTTTAAAGTATGTTATTTGGTTCTGTAATTTAAAATAATAAATATACGGGAGCAACATATTATTTATTTAAGTGCTATAAAATTTGTTTTTTAATAGTAGTTTATGCAACTGTCATATAATGAAGGGTATTAAAACACGAGTGTGAGTTTATGAAACGAGCGCAGCGAGTTTCATAATAGTAACGAGTGTTTTAATACCCGTGTTATATGCAGTTGCATACACTATGTATCTATATCTTCACTAATGCAATTAATCAAACAACAAGAGTAAAAGCTGACAATAGTTTATTTATAATAATTGTTCAAATTTTGGATGGTACAATTCTGAAAGTTAATGTTAATTATTGATCCAGCAGCTGTAGCGGTCGCGGGGCAAGCAGTAGAGCTCGTAGACGGAGTCGGAATATTTATAATTACTTCATTCGTCTTGTTTTCTATACTGTTCAAGATCGTATTTGAGACTTGAATTTTATTCATTAAAGACTCATCAATGTAGCTTTCAGCCACAGTAGAAGACTTCCACCCTCCGTGTCGTTTCAGTGCGGTCAAATCACCACCGCTATCTATGAGAAGGGTCGCCGAGGTGCGCCGGAAGCAATGCCCCGTGTACAACGCTGGGTTAGGCAGATTCAGAAAACTTGCCATAGTTTTTCCCAGAGCACCAAATTTATTAATACCAGTTCTTTGATCGACGCACTTACCCGATCTATAGCTCAAGAAAAAGGCAGGGTTTCGACAGGGGGTTGGTCGAAGTTCCATGTATTTTTTACATACGGCATAGCAGTTGCCCGTCACAACAAAAGAACGATCTATTTTCGTTTTTGTTTTCGAAACTTTCACCATGATTGTACTGTCATCTATGTTAGAGACTTCATCGAACTGGATGTTGTATAGCTCTTGCCTTCGGCATGCCCCCATTATGCCGAAAATTAGTGCAACCTGTAATAATAAACGATATAATAAGCTTGAGGTACATAGCCAAGGCAAAAACTATGATTTATGAAGTAGTAAAGTGTAGGTACCTACTACCAAATTTATACACAAAGCGCTTAAACGGAGTGTCTAGATAACTTGCGTGTGTAGTACGTAAGTACTAGGTAGATTAAATAACAGAACTAAAATACACTTACCTTTTCAAAAAGATACAAAATATCTGGTGAATCTTCCAGGAACATCTTTATTTGACCTGATGTAAATGTCAAGGACTTTTGTTCCTTGTGTCCTTCTGAACTGCGTTTCAGGAACGCTATGACTTTTGAATACTTCGTGATATCAATATTGTTGTAGATACTTAGTGTGGACTTGAGCATAGAATATTTAGCCCACATAGAAGATGGCATGAATTTGTCGGAGAGGTCTTTGAGATACGCAAGAATGACATTTTCAGAAAATGATGTAGTTTTCTTTTCGATCTTCCATGCCAAAAAGTTATTATATTCTTTTTCATATAATTTTCTAGATTTTTCTGGCAAAAGATTGTGAGTTAATTTTGTTGCCAATTCTAGAATATCCGGAGGCGTACAAATATCATCGTCGCTATCCATTTTTAACTTTTAATTTATTAAATTAAATTCACGCGTACGTGTATTGTCACAGTGATTTTGCCGCCATTAAAATCTAACCAATGAGAGCGCAGCTGCGCGCATGCGCGCGATGTTATAATGAGATTTTACGATATCGATGTGGATATTATACCATCATGTGAAATTGCTTAAATTGAGTGTTTTGTTGTCTGCGCTATAACAGTAGTAATTATAAGTCAAGTATTGGAAACATAAGACCGTTTGGTCAAAAGTACTTCTGACTGATTTTGCTAGTCAATAGTGCTTTTGACTGGTTAAGAGTTTTGACTGCAACATATATATATATAATAAGAGGCTGTTTCACCACTTGCCAATGAAAGCTATGATTTGTTACCCGAATCATTGTAGTGTCCAAAAGATAACATTTTATTTCGGTTTCACCATCGAACTTTTCATAAAATTAATAGGTGGATAGTTATAACCTGTCTAGTAAATTTTACAGAGCGGCAACAGAGTTCATTTCTGATTTGAAATTCAATAAAAATAAATTGCGATTATTTTTTTTTTTGATTTAACTAACAATTATGTATTTTATTTAGAGCAGTACCTATAATTGTATTTAGGTAGTATTTAATTTACTATAATAGTATGGAATTTTAATGTATACAATTTTATTAAAGGTTTGCTTTCGAAATGTAAAGAGGGTTAAAAAACGAAGATCGATCCCTTTTTCTTCACTGATACATAGATGGCAGCATGTTTCAAAAACCAATTCCTTTTATTCATAAAGAAATTATAAATGGTGCTTTTTCCCACAAAAATTGTAAACTCCATCCAAAAATAAAAGTCTTATTTTTAACCGACTTCAAAAAAAGGAGGAGGTTCTCAATTCGACTGTATTTTTTTTTTTTTTTTATGTATGTTACATCAGAACTTTTGACCAGGTAGACCGATTTCGACAAATTTTGTTTTAATCGAAAGGTGGTGTGTGCCGATTGGTCCCATTTAAATTTATTTGAGATCTAACAACTACTTTTCGAATTATATCTAATAATGCGTTTTTACTTGACGCTTTTTTCGTCGACCTACGTTGTATTATACGTTATATCTTTTTACTGGGTGCACTGATTTTGATCTTTTTTGTATAAATCAAAAGCTAATACTTGTCATGTCGTCCGTTTTAAATATGATTGAGATATAATGAGCAATTTTTGAGTAATCTTTGATGACACGTATTTACATGACGATGTTAAGACGACTGTGGTCATGTTCAATACTTTGCCACAACGCCATCTATCAAAATGTTATGAAATTACTTCGTTCACTATCGATCAAATTACAATATTCCACTAGAGTAGAGAGTAGCAGTTTATTCGTTATAAATATATTTGAGCTTTTAATTTTTGAGTTATTGCTAATACTGGGTATTTACTTGGCTATTTTACGTCGACCAAAGTTATATTAACCTCATTACTATTTTACTGGGTGGACCGATATCGATGATTCTTTTTTTAATCGATAGGTGGTGCTTGTCATGTGGTCCCATTTAAATATAATTAAGATTTGACTCGAACTTTTTGAGCTATATCTGATATGGCGTATTTACTTGACTGTTTTTGGAGTTTTCTCCTTAAGAATCGATTTTCATTTAAGGCCCCGGAATGAAAAAATTGAACAGTAAAATCTACTGAACGAGTGACCTTGTTAGAGATGGCGTTCAGACGTTTTCTAATAACGCAATTAGGTTCCGATAGATGGCGATATTGCATTCATTTATTTACAATTTGATATAGTAATAATATATTTCTTAGACTAGTAAGCCTTTTTGTGCCTATTTAGACAGTTGATCTGAAGGGGTAAACTCCAGTCGTGCATCGGAGCTGTGTGAAAACATGAACATTACATATTTTTAATAAAAAAGACATAAACCGTAATTCAATATAAATCCGCTTCAACTAAAAAACCCGCCGTAATAAGCGATGTCAGCGCTTCGCGCGAATCGCTAACAAAATGTTAGAAATAACAGTAGAACATTATATAATTCTACAATTTTATAATGTCGCGTTATATGGAATACGAACAAAGTATTACTATTTTTTCGTCGATCTACGTTGTATTACTCTGCGATGTAATTGAAGTCGGTTTTTTTTTCGTTTGCGAGCAAACACAATTATGTACATAAATATGGCGGAATGGGTAACCATAAACTACTATAGTGCTGCGATGTCGGTAATTTTTATATACAAATAGTTTTTTGATAAACTGAACGATATAAGACTAGCAACATTAGCAGGGTGCAGTCGGCATGCGCGTTTGAAATTAGATTTCCAAAAATACTTTTCGGTATTTGAGGTTACTCTGTGTTGTGACAAATTTCACTCTTGTGTTGTAACAGCCTTTTCATGCATCGCCATTTCGTTCGTGTTGTAATTAATATCTAATTAAAACATTTCTACTTAGAAACTAATGAAAGTAAAGGGAAATGTTAATCAATATTTAAAGTTTATTTGTATTTGCACATTGCCTTGCTAGCTGGGGCTCCACACTATCGTGTAACAACTCCTTTAAAAAAAGTATTTGCAATTTGACGACAAAGAAAAAAAGAAAAGTTATTTATCGGCCTCATTATAAACAAGTAGATCCTGCACAGTAAAACAAAGTAATAAATTAAAAGAAAAATAAAGAGAAAAACGAATACAGTGGCAAGATTAGATATTTAAAAACATAAAACAAGTTCCAGAAGGCCAACCAGTAGGCTTACTCTTGACTTTAATCCCAATCTTACAAAAACACGGATTCAATACAGTTCCAGTTCCAATCTGTAATATTTTGGTACTCTTGACCAAATCGACCTTTCAATTGAATTGAATCTTTCATATTGTAATTCCTTAAATTAAACCTAAAACTGATTTTTTTAAGCATAAAAACGCAAGATATGTTATACATTCTGGCATAATCTGTGTTGCTGTTAAAAAAAAGCTCACGACAGGCGCTTTTGAGACTTCTAAATTTCATATTATCTCAATTACGTATTTTCTTAATTTATAGTTAAAAGATTACTCCAAACATTGTAATCAGATCTCAATGAAATTTAAATGTGACCACATGATAAACACCGGCTTTCGAATAAATTAAAAATCATTAAAATTGGTACACCCAGTAAAAAGTTAGCGGATTTTGGTGAGTTTCCCTCGAGTGCTCTGGGATCCCATCATTAGGTCCTGGTTTCCTTATCATGGTACCGAACTAGGGATATCTCCTTTCCAACAAAAAAAGAATTATCAAAATCGGTTCATAAACGACGAAGTTATCCCCGAACATACATTAAAATATATATACAGTCGAATTGAGTAACCTCCTCCTTTTTTTGAAGTCGGTTAAAAATGTGCAAAGTAGAAAATTTTATTATATATGTAATGATGATAAATATTTTACAAATACTTCTTTTTTAACAATTTAACCACATAATTTTAAGAAATATAGATGTGTGTTTGTAGGATATAAATACACATTTACTAGGCAACTGTAAATTAAATTAAAAAAACACATAGTTTAACGTTGACATAGCTACATGTGCGCCACGCGCTTTCAACCGCGTAATTTTGGATCCCATGGTGATTCCGGGAAAAAAGTAGCTTATGTATTGGTCTAGACCTCCAGCAATCTATATACCAAGTTTCATTAATATCAGTCCAGTAGTTTTTGCGTTTAAGAGTAACAAACTAACAACCATACATACATATATTCATCCACACAAACTTTCGCATTTATAATATTAATAAGATTTGAGACAATTATAAAATAAGGTCAAAGGTACAGAGCACTTTGTTGTGAACCTGTGTACTTAATTTGTTTAACGTTGTCTTTACACACTGCAAATAAACGTCTTTATGTCTGTAAGTACGTACCTGGTGAAAATCACTCTCTTTCATCATATGTGGCACTTTGTTTCGCAACTGGCCGCTGTAACCCGTCGCGAGAACGTAAAGATCTTGTCTTTGTAATTTCTCTTCTTCTTTGACCTAGAGTAAAATTTTGTACTGTAAATGAAAACCTCTATATGTATTTTTTATACAACGTGTTATTAAACTTGCGTCCTTCCGTTTAGCGTCATATAGAGATACGTGGACAATACCATAGCAAAAAATATACGCGAAAAAAAATTAAGCAGTAGTAAGTACAGCTCATAACTTTAAAATCAACAAATATGGGAGAAGAGATATGGGACAATTGACTATAACTAACTTAACTGTAAAACTCATGTGACTCCGTCATTGGCACGACATTAACGTACACGCGTAACACGATGGTATTTTTATAAATAATAATTATTTAATTATTAATTTTATTATTTTAATTATGGCGTGAGACCAAGCAAGTTGCATATTTAGGTTATGATATCGATTCTGATATCACAGTCAAATGGAAGGACTGCTTAATAACACATTATACAATAACTTATTACTTCCTGAGAAGTGTAAAATATTATATTTAGAGAAGGGCCTTGAAATTTTCTTATAGGGCACTCTATGACACTAAACTTTAACGACAAACTTGTGATGATAAATAGAAGAAAAATCTCGGATGTACAATATTGTAAGGTGTCAGTAACTTCCATTAAAAGCAATTCAACTCTTTAGAGATACTAGCCTGAAAAAATCATGTTTGGTCAGACAAAAACTAAAGATAAATAAACCCCTCACTCAACGGCCGCTAGAATTTATTCCTGTGTCGGGAGTCCGGAAACACCAAAATACAAAATCACAAAGGCTTAGACCACGGCAAACATCTGTATGGTCAATACAAATGCCATGTGTGGGGATCGAACCCGCAACGAGTCAGCGCAACAGCCATGAGCCAGTGCTGTTACTAGGCTAACACGTCTTTAAATTTTTATCAGTTAAATGTCCTTCGTTCCTTGAAAAGGCATCCTCTACCTTCTCGACTTTCCTTTCGATGATCTGCGCCAGCTTTGCCAGAACTGGGAAGTGCGGCAGGATGCGGATGAGCACGATGAGCGCATTCCGGATCTGCACGTAGTCACCCGAATCCAGGCACACCACCATCGCCTTCGTGATCTTGTAGTGCCACTTGTGGCACACGTGCCTGTGGAGTACATAAATACTATGTTATATGTCCAAGGATTGTTTAAGTAAATCAAATCAAATCTATTCGTATTACACAGAGAAATACCGCGGAGTGCATACATTCTTATTTTATGTCCGAAGATTCCGAAGATACGAAACAGAGTACCAAAGACTTAGCAGCGAGACAGATATCACATGCTTCTGTCAACTGTTTTTGTTCTGTGAACTATTGTTTACACAACAGAACAAGAACAGTTTTGAAGAAGAAGAAGAAGAAGAAGAAGAAGAATAACACATCCTCAAATATTGATAGTAATTCACCAGTCACCCTGTATATAGAATAAATTGACTTTATTTATACAAAATATTATACATATTTACAATTCACAACTTAAGAACTAAATATTTACAGATAGTTTTGGTATAAATCATGTCCGCGTGGAATTGTGCCAAGAATGCTGGCAGCATTTCCCCGTTGAATCGCTATGCCGATTCTCTGGGCAAAAAATGCACCAGCCCTCTTGTCACCAGTGGAGGCAATAAGGCGAGGTGTTATCTCATTTAAAAATTTTTTAGCACTGCTACTCCAATTCTATATTTATATATAGACGATAAGTTAACGAGTCGTGGGGCAAAGTACCTGTAGTTCTCGTAGCCGACGTGGTCGTTGGCCTCGGTGAACTGATTGGAGACGCGGTACTTGGTGACGAAGCCGGGGTAGTGCGCGCACTCGGCGTGGAAGGCGGCGCGGTCGGCGTGCCAGCGCATGGCGGTGCGCAGCACGCGGCACAGGAACTGCCCGTAGCGCGCCGCCTCGCCCTCCGTGCACGACATCACCGAGTACGTGATGTCGCAGAACAGCTGCAACACGCGTCCTACTTATACCGCTCGTTTATTGCGCCGTCATCGGCTTACCAACTAAATACATATTAAAGTAGTTTTACTGTTTAACAATAGCATTTAATCATATATATCTACTATATTTTATAATTATTATAGGTATTCACAACATATAATGATACGTGAAAACCACCACAAATCACAAAAAATCTTTACAGAAATTTGTGGAAATATTTACAGCTAGGAGTCAAACAAAAACCGTGAATATAAAAACTTGAGAATCTTGATAGAGTAAACCGCATGTACGTGCAGGAAATCCTTGCACATGACATTCTGTTGCATTGGCCATACAGATGTTTGCTGCGGTCTGGGCGTTTATGCTCGTGTATTGTGTTTGCACCCTCCGCCGGGCCGTTGAGTGTGTGGCGTTTATTACTAAACGGCTGGGTAGTACGTACGCGGTCGTAGCACAGCAGCGTTGAGAAGTTGGGAGTCTTAAGCGCGTGTACGGTGTGAACAAACTCGGCGCAATAGAGCGCGTCGGGCTGAGTGAAGACGCAGCGTGGGAACAAGCAGAGCTGCATGAGGCGGGTCACGGTCTCGTTCTTGGCGGACTTGGCGGCGCGCGCGGGAAACCATCCGACGCACTCGCGTTGTAAACGCGCCCGCACGCGAGACACGTGCTCCGCTTGACGACGTTTCTCTTCCTGCAAACAAACACACACAATTTCAGGATGTTTGACATTATTGGTCCCCTTCGTAGATCTTTCTACTTGAATAATTCAGCCTCATTCCACCGCTATGATTGACTGGACTGGGAGCGACTGCTTAGAGTGCTCTCTGAGGCACAGTAAGGAAAGCCACAAGGGCAAACAATTGGGTTATTAACAGGCGAACCATACTCATTTGCCACTTTTAGAATCTCTTACCTGCAATTTTTCGATTAGAGTATTGAAGCGTTCCTGCTCCTTCTTTCCTTTCGTTCCTTGCGAGGTATCCTTTACGGCATTCGATGCGGCAGTTTTTAGCCGATCAATTTCTCTCTCGTAACTCTCTACCGGTACTCGAAGATCATACATCGATAAGGACCTATGAAAAATTTTATAATTTGAGTTATACCCTATTTATATTTATATTATATACTCTTAATATGACCTACTTTCACGGTATGGGTATTCTATACATTTGTCCAAAATATATCAAATTTGAATTAAACAGTAACAAAGCAATTTGTAATACTTACCAAAATGTAACATAAAATTCTGGTGATATGTCCTCCCATACTTTAGATGGTAAAAGTGGAGTTATTGAAACTACGACAGGTTCCAAAGCTTCTTTCGATGCAACATTGTATCTCTCGATACTCTTTTCTAGTGAGTCACTTTTACTATCAGAACTTTTTCTCAGTGCTTCCGCTTTCGCTGCAATTTTCTGAGCCAATACTGGACGATGGAGAAAGAATGCCACATCTGCATCGACATGATAATCCCGTAACAGTTCCTAAAATAATTTATTAGTTTAATGTTTTAAAAACAAAGTGTAAAACAATAATACGAGTCATAGCAGAGGCAAGCTCAAAAACCTGTGTAAGATATACAAGATTATACACCAAGAGTACAGGATCTTTTAAAATAGTGATGTTCCAGATATCCGTATCCGCGGATATCCGCGGGAAAAATGAGATCCGTATCCATATCTGTCACTTTTCTAGCGGATCTTTTATTAATTTTCAAATTCATAACTTAGATTATGTGATTAAGTAGTATAATTTAAAAAAAAAAATCCCATTCAAAGTATTTTTTTCTTTCTTAAAATCAAATATTTTGCACCTTTAATACCAAACATATATTTTAGTAAGCTACCATACTGATAGTATAGAACTCAAAGATACTAAATCAACTATCTTATAAGATCACTATTACACGTGGAAAGAAATAACTTTATTTTTATAAATATAAGAAAAAGAAAAACAAATAACTTTTTTATTGAAACAACTTTTTCGGATTTTATCGCAGTTCCTGGAGCTGGTTGCTAAATAATTGTTTCTCGCAAACGAAAATAAAACCTACCAATTATAAAAGTAGTCATCAGATCTCGATCAAATTTAAACGGAGCTACAAGACTTTCGATTAAAACCAGAATCATCAAAATTATTTGTAAACAATAAAACTGCCACTGCCCTCTAGTGGATAACATAACTCAGTACGTTATACGATAGTTCAAACCGCAGTAGTTTTTAATAAAGTTAAAGAGAAAATAAGTGACGACAACGACGCGTACGCACCGTTACATAAATACGCGTCATCAATTAGCGATTACCATAGAGCAACACGGAGGGCCAGCCATGTACAGGTATTCCCCTCTGTCCAGGTATAAGTCCAAATGGTCCTACGCATACAATAAAACTAGTTGCAGCCGCACTGATCACTAGACTAAATCTAGTTGCGCGATTGAATCAACGTGCTTCAAAAAATGCCGAATTGTTCTGTTTTTTTGCTGCAAAAAAGAGATCTGCCACGTCAAATTTACTAAAAGATGTCGTTATCTTTCATATGTAAGTATTTTTTAATTACATTATTATTGTATAATCAGAGTAAGGTAATACTTTAAAACAACAAATAAACAAGATGGTCTTGTTGTAGTTGCCAGGATGTGGTTTTTTAAATATGCCGCGTTTTCCCAGTATCTACTTTCATTAGCCAGACTATAGTGTCATTTACTCAAATCACTTCAATACCTCTGACTTTCAAGTGCGGAACTGGCAAGATTAATAATGAAAACTATACCGGCATAAGCCTTCTTCCTTAATGAAAAAAGAAAACCCACGAAAATGTATTCGTCGTATTTATAGAAAACTAATCCATTTTAAAAACCAGTAATAGATACAACTATCACTGGTTTTTAAAATAATATAAACATTTAGTTTATTTTTGACATGATAATTATTGTCGTACATAATAAATAAAGTCTATCTTTATAATAACACCTTATCTTTGTATCACTTTAAAAACCCAATTTGTCCCTAACCGAGTACTTGAATTTATCGATAATGCGTATCGACAGTTGTTACAACCATGGCTGTAAGCAATTTGTCAGTGTAGTTGCGGCACGTCATTATGCTGTAATGACACAGAATGTATCTATGCGTGTGTGAAAAATGTAAGTGTGTATTTAATTTAGTATGTGTATTTCGTAGTGATAGACGATTATTTTTGTGTGGGAATTAGAGTGCGTGTCAGTGATTTCCCCCCGCAAAAAAATGACAGACAGTTTTGTATCGGCAAAAAACGCTATGGCGACTCCCCTCCGTGTTGCTCTTTGGCGATTACTCATTATATCTCGATCAAATTTAAATTAAACTACAAGACAAGCACCAGCCTTCGATTAAGACAAGAATTATTAAAATCGGTAAACCCAGATAAAAAATAGTTCAGTAAATACGTATTATAAGATAGATAGTGACGTCAACTATCGTTTTCAGATCACGCGCCGACACCGATTGCGCGAGTAAAAAAAGATCCGTATCCGCGGATCTTGACACTAAATATCCGTTTCCAGATCCGTATCTGCGGATATACATTTTTACGATCCCGCACATCACTATTTTAAAATATGGAACTCAAGAAACAAAATGGATTTTTTTTTATTTGTTTTATAGTACCGGGAAAGTTTTTATCACTTTACATACTTGTAGAGGAGGCAACCTGGCCGCATACTCATCAGGTGCATGTGAGGAAGCTAAAAAAGTCCCCAATTGAACTAATGCATCTTGACATTGATCTGCAAGGCGGCCAACTACTTTGAGCTGTGAACCTGGAGGCTCGCCTGTATTAGGACTATCTTCTGCATATTCTAGAAAAAATAAATATATTTTTTGACTACACTGCTTTTCATAATTAAATTTCAATTTTAAAAATTTAATACAACCATCAGTATTTTAATAATTAACATAAAAATCGATTCTTAAGGAGTAAACTCCAAAACGAAGCAGTTTTTGGCTTTTTGTCCATATGAAGATAATGATTAAAAAAAATTGTTTGATATAATAAAAAGATATTCTCATTGTATTAAAAAAATTAAAAACATATTTAGTTTGTCTCGATTTTACACTGTGGAACAACTCTGATATAAAATGTTAAGTTCCATTGGGGAGGATCCCCAGATCTATTTGGATCGAAAAACGACCAGATAAAAATTGTATTTAAACGTATCTGAATAAAGTATTTGAAATCCCTGTTTCAAAATCACAATAGTTTACAATAATTTCCCATCAATCATCGTTTTTTATTTGGATCTATTTGGAACTTTCAGCAGGGTAATGACGATCAATGTCAAACGACTAATGCTAAATGGAATAACTTAGGATAATTTCACAATAAGAATTTAGGAGACACGCGAAATTATGAAATTAAATAATCATTTACTGACTATTGGATGAACGAAGTTACAGATAGCAACTAGTAGCAGCTAACAAAAGTTCAGGTTTTACCAGATTTCAATTTATAGACAAAATCCAAAAAGTTACCTTTCCAAACACAACAATGCCTTTGCTGAGCGGATAATATGCAGAGAGAAATATCGAGATTATTGCCCACAACTGCTTCCTTCAACCTAGCGGATGATCGCCTGGTGTTACGAACTTGAGAAAAGTAGCCTGCCTAAAAAGAAAACAATTGAATTATTTGGATGTAATATATTAATAGCTTTTATTACTCATTTAAACTTTATCGGAGCCCGAAAAATACATAGAGTTGTAGTTTAAACAGGCAGTAATCATTAATTTCAATGGTACAGGTATACTAGTAGTACGACGCACTAGTCACGTGAAACGCCTATTTTAAAATATTTATCTACGCCCATGCTTTAAATTCGCTATAAAAGATCCTGAAATAGTTAGCTTATTGCCATTATAGTTAAAATAAGGTAGGGCACAGCAGGAATTTCCGGCCCAAAATACGGAGCAGCCCAACCTTACAGAAAATCACAGCTAAATAATCTGTTTTCAAGCAGTGTTGTGTTCCTGTTGGTGAGTAAGATGACTAGAGCTCCTGGGGGGAATTGGGGATAAGGTCGGTAACGCGCTTGCAATGCTTCTGATGTTGAAAATGTCTATAAGCTACGGTAATGGCTTACCATCAGGTGAGCCGTAAGTTTGTTTGCCGACCTTGTTGTATAAAAAAGAAGGTTATTGTTGTCGATTGTTTCTTTTGCTGTATTTCATAATAACACTCCTTCATTATTATTTTTTCGATCCCTTCTATGCAAGCTTTACTCAACAGACAGCCACATTCGTACTACTCGATGTATTGTATCTGTATGAATTTCAAAAAAAAAGAGCATGTGTATGAATTACAAAAAATAACCGGTCAAGTGCGAGTTGAACTCGCGCACCGAGTTTTATTAACAAAATTATTTAAAGTGTTTTATTATATAATGTAACTAAAAAATTATGCTTTTCGCAATTCTTCCTTTATCAGTGCTTGAAGACGTTGTTTCGTACCAAATTTCAAGATTCTGAGTTCACGGGAGTACCCTGTAAGCTTTGGTTCCCTTGGAAGTGTCGAAAATTTACACCATAAACGGCTGTATCTTTTGATTGCGTTGGCTTAGAAGTTTAATTTTTTCACAGCTCCACAGGACAGTAGACCTGAGTATTCGATATAAATTTCAGCTTGATACCTCCACGCATTCCTGAGAAAAAGGGCTCTTGACAGACAGATGGAAAACACAGTGATCCTATAAGGGTTCCGTCTTTTTCTTTTGAGGTAGGGAACGCTAAAAAGAACAATGTCATTCATGCGCGTTTCACTACCATAACACTTGAATAACACTGAACCATATTCAAGTGAATCTATATAAGTCGCCGCGGATGCTAATTGGACTTCAATAGACAGACAATCTTAGATTAAAATTATAAAATTATGTTTTTAATTTATTATATTAAGATTTTATGTTAAATGTTTTTAATTAATGAACGATATCTTAGTGAATTGATTATCTGTTTTGTAACTTCTTGAAGTAAGTACCTGTTAAGTTACTATTTATTTTTATGTAATGCTTTCGCTGTTTAAATTGCTGGTTAACGTTAAATTATTATTGTAATTTTAGAAATCAATTCTATGCATTTCTACTTTGATTTATTTGTTTAACAATTTAATTTAATATTGCAACGATCCTAATGCGTGTACTCTCTCGACCAATAGGAATGCAGTTCATTAATACTTAGTTTATTTGTAGATAGTAATGGATGATATTAGATTACTAGGACTATCTGTTTTAATGTTAAAATTAAGCTAACTGTTTTAGAATCTTTTATAGAAGCTTCATTATGGGTGTAGATGAAGTCTTTGTATTATATAATTAGGCACTAAAACACTCATGTGATACTATTATTACACTCTGCTGTGCCTCGTGTGATATACGTTATATGCATAAATAACTATTACCTCTCCCTTTAACAGTTCTCCCCCAGCCATAGCGTCTAACTGCTCTGGTGTCATTTCTTCAGCAGCTTCTATACCAGCCATCTTCTGCACTATTTCTTTAAGGATCAGCAAATCATGACTGTATAAAAAATAATTTGTTATACATTAACAATGAAACATTAATAAAAAGTTAAAATTTTTATCAATTGCTTACCAATTAACTTAAAATTATTATTTAATATATAAATATTTAATAGTGATCATCGGTCAATCTCGTAACGTTAAACTAATGCAAGCAAACCTATTTACGATTCAGCCTGTAACATACCAATGTGGTGATGGATAGTTGGATACATTCTCTACTATGCGTAACGATCGCTATCAAGTATTTATGATAACGAACGGGAACGACTGCCTAACGTGCTCTTCAAAGCATGGTGGGCAGATCCACAACAGATACCCAAACCAGAAGGAAATATTAACAAATATAAATATCCATCCCGAGCAGGTATCGAACCCGCAAGCCGCCGTTTGGTAGGTACGTATATAGCACATACCACTACACCAGAGCAGTTGTTAGCAAGCCTATTTTAAAAAAATATAACTAGTAATATGTAATGTACTAAAAAAAAATCTTCTCTGTACAATTCTAAATGATTTTTAGTTATATTTCTATTATTATATTAATTTTGGCACTGTAACAAAACACTAATCAATACAATCAAAACCAAAATTACAATATAATACATATTTCTAAATTCAATATTTCAAAATTGTGTTTCAATGACAATGGAAGCACAACATTGATATTATTAATTACTAACTGTGCCCGCGACTTCGTCCACATGGAATTAAAAAAAAAATTATTGTTCAGTTTACGCAGTTACAAAATAAATAAATTTATAAAATATAAGTAGCCTAACTCTTCCTTATTACATCAGCTATCTGCTAGGGAGTGAAAATTAGTGCAGTCGTTTCAGAGATTAGCCAGAACAAACAGACAGAGAGACAAAAATTTAAAAAAATGTTATTAATGGGTTATGTACCGTATCATATGCATTTAGTAAAAAGCGGTTATTTTAATATTACAAACAAACACTTCAATTTTATTTATTTGTATAGATAGGTATTATAATACTATTTTACATATATATAATTATATATATGTGTGTATGTATATATATGTATAACTAGCTGTTGTCCGCGACGTCGTATCCGTGAACGCTATATAGCACAAAAATATCTATGATTATACCTTTTAAAATAACATTTATCTAACCGTTTCTTCTTTACATTTCATATCTACAGAAAGTGCAGTAACAGAGGGAGACCGTCTTTTGTAAAATTGACCTTCGAAAAGTGCTTACTTTCAGCCTGCTTTGAATAAATGACTTTATGGTGATTCTGCTGAATTAAGTCATAAGTTGTGACTGAATAAGATGAAGAAAATAATATAAATGGCTAAAAAAAAACAGTAAATGGCGCTGCTTAAAAATTGTCTTGATACTACTTTATATTCATTTAAGTATGTTTATCGGCCTAAGTTACTTATATTTCGTGATTTTTATATTGTGAAGCTAGCTTAAAGCATGGTTATTAAAATAATAACAACAACATTCAAATATGCGTCGTTAGATTACACGTTGTTACAGAATGTGTTGAAGAAATAAAGGTTCACTGCTCGTTCCCCGTAGGTAATAGCGTGATAATACGTAGCCTATATGTTGATCCGACTTCTTAATAATATTCGTGCCAACTTTGAAGAAAATCTATGCAGTTCTTTTTGAGTTTATCCCAGACATACATACAGACAAACAGAAAAACATACAAACAGACAAAAATTCTAAAAACTATATTTTTGGCTTCGTTTTCGATTGTAGATCACACCTCAGGTATTCTTTTAAAAAAATATTCCATGTATGTAAGGTTTTGACTTTCCTACCATTTTATTATATGTATCTTATAATATAAAAATGAGTCGCTGAATGTGTTGCTAAGCGCAAAACTCGAGAACGGTTGGACCGATTTCGCTAATTCTTTTTTTAAAATATTCCTTGAAGTACGAGGATGGTTCTTACGGAGAGAAAAATTCAAAAAAAAAAATTTTTTAAATTTCCTGAAAAAGTCTAAAAACAACACTTTTCTATACTCCCATACAAAAGATTTGTGATAATACATAAAAGTCAATTTGAACTTTAATACCATACGATAAAGTTTGTGTTAGGCGATACGAAGTTCGCCGGGTCAGCTAGTATATATATAGATACGTAGTGATAAGGATCTCACCTCTGCTGCGCTTTCAGCCTATTCGCTACGAACTGCAGCAGCGCTGTAAGCTCGATGTTGTGCTTCTTAAAGGCGGCGGCGGCGAAGGCTGCAAGCGCTTGAAGCGCTGGCGGGTGGGCGGCGCCGGGCGAGCCGCGACGAGACGCTAACGCCTCTACTAGGCAATAGCCAAGCACGTCCAGCGATAGTGATGTTAGGTACTTCAGAGACTCAACTACTGGACCGATCAGGTTGTCGTACGTCTGGATCTGATTTGGGTAGAGAGGACATTTAACGATAACATTTTAAGGCGTCGTGACAAAAATGCATACTTACAAATGCACACCCTATTATTATTAATGACGACGCTTTAGTGCATTGGTCACAGCACTGGATTGCGGCTGTTGCGCTGGCGGTTACGGGTTCGATCCCCGTACATGGAGGATACATTTGTATTGGCCATACAGTTTACTGTGGGCTGGGCGTTTGTGTTTGTGTATTGTGTGTTTCCAGACCCCAGACATAGGAGTAAAACCTAGTGGCTGTTGAGTGTGAAATATTTCATATTATTTAATAAATATGGCACTCTTATAATTTTGATAATTTTTGTTTTTAATTGTTTTGAATTGTAAATTGAAATTTTTAATAAGAAACAGGCCACATGTCCACCCATTATCTCTTTAATTCCATTAATAACTTACATAAGATACTTGAATAGTACCTGCAGTAGCATGTAATCGAACAAAAATGTAGAGGCTGCATGAGAAAGTTTCCCAATGAGCCGACCCTGAGGCTTAATATTTTCCTTAGACACTCGTTTCATAATGTGTTTGATGCGTTGCAATGAGTTTCCACGTACACGCATCAAAGATGGTATCTTGTCACCAGATTCATTCTTCCAGCGAGCATATAAACAATATCTGTACAAAAAAAAAAAAAATAAGCATAAGTATTATCTCTATATAAATAATTAATATTTTTAATCATTCCTGTTTCTAGAAAAATGTTCTTATGTATGGCTTTAATGAAAAAAAAAAATTATAGGCTTTAAAACATCACACTAAGGAGGTAAGGAAAGTAAAGTGTGCAAATCATTGTCTAATATTTGATTAGATAATGATTTGTGCACTGTATGAAGTATTTACTTGTATATGCATTTTAAGTTTAGTTCTATACATGCACTATAATTTTTATACAATAGTAGCTGACCCCGCAAATGTTGTTTTGCCATATATGTTATTAACTTCTTCAACCCCCCCCCCCCCCCCCGTTATAACTTAGGAGGATGAAAAATAGATGTTGTTCGATTCTCAGACCTACCCAATATGCACACAAAATTTCATAAGAATCGGTCAAGCCGTTTGGGAGGAGTTTAACTACAAACACCGCAACACAAGAATTTTATATATTAGATAATTACCTGCATTGGTATGGATATAACTTGAGCAATGTGTAGACCTCCTCAGCCATACAACAATTACCTTCCATTAAGGTTAGTGCCGGCAGTATGGCTGTGTCCAGCACAGTTAATGCCTCATGATGTAGTGGATCATCTTCTAATGATTTTGCAGTCCTTAGAATACGAATTATCTAAAAAGAATAGAATTATATAATATTTCAAATAACATTACGAATTTAATAACGATTAATTAGCATAAACCTTGATATTTCACTTACTTTGTACATTAATATAGGATCATAATGAAGGGAAGGGCCCAGTAATACAAGTGCTGGTATAACTGTTTCTTTCATATCTTCAAAAGTTTTGCAAGCTGCTGGAGCCAAATTTGATTTTAGAGGTGGAATCGGTTTGCCTATTATCTTTGGTGCAATGCGACAATGCCTGTAAAAAATTATTTAATTAATTCACTATTAATTTTAAAGTATATAGCTACTTTACTGCACTAAAAAAGAATATTAAATGTATGGTTGGTGGCAAAGGTGGACTTATCCCTAGAAGAAATCTCTCATATAGCAGGGTAGATAGTGCAGAAATTAGTCTGAAAATAGCTATTTAACTGTAACATATTACTTATGTACAAATATGTATACATACACTTACATACATAGATATTATAATAACATAAATTTATATGGTTTTTCTTACTTTCTGTAAAGTGGTTCCACTAAAGCATGTAACATATTACACAATGCAACAGCTGGGCGTTGAGCAACGCTTGTAGTTGGCAGTCGAGCTGATAGAGCAGCAAATTCTTTCCAGGCTGTTACATTTAAAAGTGCCTCACAAAGCACTAGTTTTTGATTATTCCAGTATTCCTAAAATATAAATAATTCAATGGTATTTTAAATTGACTTTTTAACTCTACTTATTACTGTATTTATATTTTACACAATCTCACCTGTGGGTCAGTTTTTTCTTCAATAAATTCGGCTGGAGCATTACTTTGAGGTCCTTTAGTAGAAACAATACTGAGTTTTCTAATATAATCTTGAATGGCTTTTAATTCTTTTTCAGCTTCTTTGGCCATAATAGAGTCATCTGGACGTAACTAGATTAAAAAAAGAATTATTGATACTTTACATATATATATATATTCACGCATAATGGACCACCTTTGCATCTAAATGCGGAAAATCGAGCCAAATACAAATACATATATATATATCAAGAACTAAATTATTTAATATATCTTACATTCATCAAATAATTTTATAATAAAATCAATCTTCTACTGAAATATAAACATTCATAATATTATTAATTGTATTATAATATTATTAATTTACTACATCCAATATAGGTATAAATAATTTCATAACACAAAGTGTTACTTATTACCATGTAACAATTAAAACAAATAAAATTTTCAAAATCAACATACCCAAGGGTAAATGTCATCTAATGATATAACATGATGTTGTAAAAGTAAAGCTATCACAGTCATCAATGCAGGTGGTTCTTTATAATTCTCTAAGACTTCCATGTTACCTAGCTTAAAACCTAAAACTTCAGAAATCACTTGCGGATCCCCCATGTAATTCTTAATGAGAGAAATGAATAATTTATCTAAATTTGGTCTTGCCTCAAAAGATTCTAAGATAATATCAAGGACTCTATTTGGATCCAAGTTAAAACAACCTGAAAATAAAATATAGTGAACATTTAGAAATAAATAGGAAATAGATTTAAAACTTAGACAAATATTATATCTTATATGGCAAAACTAATACAACAATGCCAACCAACTACCAAACAAACAAGCATAATTATTGCAAACGGACAAGAACAAGTATTGTAAAATACTACTAAAATTAAAAATTTAATCTAATTAATCTAATATTTATTTTTATAGTATGTCTACACAATGTAATAATAAAAATTATAAATATATCAATAGAATTAAAGAGTCAAAGCTCACCTATAAGAGACTGAATAATTTCAAGTATACTTTTCCAATCTGTATCTTCAGCAATTTCTTGATTTAATTCCACAATTAATTTTGAATATCCCTCACTTTCTTCACGGAATAAATTAAACTTACGTTGTTTATAACTAAAATTAAAATATGCATGATTGTTTCATTTGGTAAATGAACTTTGATAGTTCATGTAATAAAATAAAGGTACTTACTACAACTTTGTTTTTATTTTAATAAATTTTGTATAAAAGTTTTTATTTTTCAAGGTGCCAACATCTTGTAAGGTGTCAATTTCTAGTCGTTCCTTTAGTAATTTGTCAGATAAAAATGCTTCTAATTCTCTTACCAAGTAACAAAAATTATTTCGCTCTTCACAGTGAATATCCAAAGATGTTTCTGAATCAAGTATACATACTACATCTAATAATATGGATGGTATATCTGGATGTAACAGCTGTCAAAATAATATAGTTTTTAATGGTAATAAAAATATACTAACAAAATGTTTAATGTAGAATACATACCGATATATCTTTTAATACAGAAATAACTGAGTCCTTTTTCAAAAAGCCACGGAGACCACAAGAAAATAAATCATAAATGTTTTGAGATAATCCAGATAGCTTTCCAGATTTAGAAAACAAGGGAGTTTTTCCTTCATCTTTGATGTATTGTGTCACTGATTTAACACTGCAATTAAAAAACAGTTTCATTTTGTAAATATCTGAAGCCTGATTTCCTGATACATCTATTTTTGTTATAATGTTCTCGATACTACAAGTTTTCAAATCAATTTTTAGCTCATCAACTGATAGGACATGTATACATCAGCAAGTTGTAAGTATTCTATAAGTCCGACTTTAAAATACGTATTATTATAGAAAAGCATACAGTGTTTTTAATGATAATATTATAATTAACGGTTTAATAAAGGTTACATTCAAATCAACATGTGGTAAAAAGGAAAAACAGACAATTAGTATATAGTTACAAAACTTACAATTGTTCTCGTCCAGACTTTTCCCAAGTCTTACAATAATCAGATATAAATTTTGTTGATGTACCCATTTTAGAAGATGGGCTATATGATTTATTATTCACAACAATCTATTGACCATTTGAAGGATAACATAGGTACGCCGCAGCCATGTCCGATTCCTAAAAAACAGCACAGATAAGAGATAAATACCTAGTGCTTAATACCAACTTAATAGTTTAAAGTTTAAATTTTTTTTACAGTTTTTTAAAATCATTAATGTATAATAATAATTAATATTAATAAAATACTATATATATATAGTATTTTATTAATATTAATGTAAAGGTAAGGGCCTAGAAAACTCAAAATGTGTTCGTTGATTTCGTTGCAAAGTATTTCTATGCCCTGTATTTCGTTGTATTCACTATTACAGTACAGATATAGGTACATTTTATATTATTCGAAAATTTTAAATTGATACTTTGGCTTTAAAATGTCAATTAAAAAAAAATACGTATCGTAATTGTACGTGTAACAAATGTTGGATTTATCACATTTGCGAATGCGATATTCGACCCAAGACAGGTTGAATGACCATTTCGGTGTATAATGATGGATTTTTTTTTATTTATTACTTCTTGCATAAATATATTCAAACACTTTTACGTAGTTAAAAAAAAGGGAAAAAACAGCAATACAGAAATAAAATTAGGCTATTATGTACAATATAGGTAGATTTTTTATCGGAGGTTAAATTTTTGTTATTTCTGACTTTATCTTAATTCCGGTGCTGCGGTAAGTGTACTCATGCTCCGTACTGCGACTATCACGCGTTATTTTCGAACAAATTTACGTAAAAACGATCTTTACTGCAAGATCAAAATACGATACGAACTGACCTTTAACGACTGACAAATCGACACTTTTAAACAAAATAACGCGTCAGACATAATATTCTAATAAAATTAGTAACATTGCGTGCTAGAATATGGGTTTAGAAATTCGAAAAATACCCAAAACCGAATCGGAGCACCCCACTGTCCATGTGGTCTTGGTCTGCCCTACCCCTAGAGTGTTTTTTTAAGCCACGGAGGCGCGAAGGCTGTGTACATAATAACCAGTAACAATTTATTGCAAATATTTGCAAATTTAGAAGAGCCGCGAGTGAGTCATCGGCACTTCAAGAAAATATTTCTCATGGAAAGCCTCAAAAAGAAGGAAAATATTTCTCATGGGAACCACAGAAAGAGCCAGAAGATCTAATTGGTATGGATGATATCTAGTCCTGTGGCGAAGGATGCGATTTTAAAAAACGTGACAATGGTTCCATACCGAAGAATTTTTCAAAACACTCCCCATTATACAGTCGGTAAAAAACATACAGAGAGACAACGTCTAGGGTCGAGTTATCAGAATGTAGCCACCCCATCTCTTCCCGTGGGTGTCGTAAGAGGCGACTAAGGGATAACAAGTAAGCATTTTTTTTAAGTTCCGCTACCAGCTTGGAACTTAAAAAAAATGCTTACATTAAATTAAAATAATTTTTTATTGACTATAAGTTACTTCCACACTTCCTCCTAGAAATTGAGCTAGTCAAACAATTCAAATTAAATATGCACTTTTCTTGCCTTTTTTTTCGGCAAAGATGATTTATTAAATCATCTAATAGTTGAAGACGATTTCAGTTTTTCTAAAATTTCTGTCTCTATAGACAATAGTGACAAGTCTGATAGCTGTTCCTGTCTCATCGAAGTCCTTAGGTAATTTTTCATTAGTTTTAGTTTCGAAAAAACTTCTTTCAGCGATTGCGATTGTAACTGGAAGGGTCAAGAATAGGTAGCATGCTGTTTTACCTCCGGAAAACTGGATGCAAGGCTATTGAATTTAATCAGCAATAGATGGAACTTCTTTGTAACTAATTATTATAAGATAGGGATGCATTAATATACTGCTGTGAGTTTTCATGGTCAAATAAACATTGCGTAAAATTGCTTCTAACGGAAACACCATTAACCCATGCAGAGGAGTACGATTTGCTTCGACGATCTGTTAATAACCAACAGAAGTATGGGTTGTTTAAAATATTAGAATAACAGAGCCATTGTCTTGGAATTTTTATGACAGCATTATTTGAATATGAATAATGATATGCCGAAAAACATCGTTTTGTTTCTGAATTTTTTGGAAACGGCCCTTGAGGTTTAAATGAACCCAATTTAAAAATAATTTTTTGTTCGCATTCAGTTGGACTGTTACCAAAATATCCTGTATCTGACGAAATTATATTATGAAATTCTTCAGACTTATTAGAATCATCGATTTGGATTTCTTTATTTCACCCAGATAGGATAGACACCTAATGAACAATGTGCTTCAAAAGAATCTAAAAATATAATTGAATAAAATTAATGCAGTGAAGATTACTTTTAATTATTCGAAACTAGAGGACTATAAATTATGTTTAGATAATAAATTAATAATATATATGTTAAATAACGTGTGGCGACTATCTATCGTGCGAAATACGAACGACTACGAAGTACGTAATTAGAGAAAGCTGACGTATGCTACATCGCGCTATCAGAATTTTCAAAGTTATTGAGTATATATACAACCCGACAGCAATTAAGTTGATTACTAGGATGTTGCCAACTTTTGGGCGGAAGCTTAACTCGGGAAAAAAGAGATTGCTTTTTTTACTTTTGTCATTTTTGAAGTGAACTTGATAACCCAGCTGAACACTTTGATTTTATTATAAATAGATATGAAAGTAATTTAAATATTATGAGATGTCTTGCAGGTGTATGGTGGGGTGCCCATCCTTTTTAGTTAAAATTGATATATAATGCTTTAATACGTAGCGTATTAGAATATGACACCTTCTTTCGAGAACCTGGGTCTATGTCGGAATTTAAAGCATTGGACAAAATTCAAAGTAAATGTCTTAGGATCATCTGTGGGTCCATGAAAACTAGCCCTATTAATGCTTTACAGGTTGAATGCTGTGACCCTTCGCTGCCTTCAACTGACTGATCATCCAATTATTACAAAGCTTCAACAACTTGCTTACTTTGTTTCTAATAGTTCCTATTGGACAAATAAACCAAGCCCATGTTTAGTTACAAGTTTTTTTTTTATTAAATTTAAATCTCTTTCCGCTCCAGTTCAAAGCTCTTGTAATTTACCGATTTTCTCTTGTTCATACAATGCCCTTACTTCTATTTCTAATGTTGTAAACTTTGACATAGAAAAAACAAATTCTTTTAGGGCTGATAAAAAATTTAAAAGAATAATTGAAACACGATTTAGCGATTATCATTATATTTTCACACATGCGTCAAAACACTTTGCCAATAGTAACGTCGGAGTAGGAGTTTTTCACTTTCAATATAATATTGTTCAAAAAATTTAACTCCCTCCTGAATGTACAGTATTCTCTAGGGAATGCTAGGTATTTTTAAAGCTTTAGAATAATTCAGGTTAGCTGAACTTAAAAAATTCATAGTTTTCACAGATTCATTAAGTTCTATTCAAGCTCTTGTCAAGAATATTTTTAAAATTAAACAACAGCATGCTTATATATTTGGTATTAGACTATTATTAACTGAGTGCACTGAGAAAGGTCTCTTAATAACGCTTGCTTGGATCCCTAGCCATTGTGGAATAGATGTTAGAGCAGATACTCTAGCTAGAGAAGCTACAATAAGTGGTGACCTTTTTCCATATAAAATTTCCTACTTAGATTTATTAACTTTGCATAGGTAGACATTTAATATATTGTATATGTTTTTTATTTATTTTTTATTTTCCTTTTCATCATAAAATACATTATTTTGTTTCTTCCTATCCTGTTCTGAATCCTGTCATAAATTCCTCTTGTCCGTTATCCACAATTTTTTACCATTTTCCTTAATTCCTGCTCGTCATTGGCAATGCACTAAGTGCAGACCAAAGATTAATATAAGCATACAGGAAGTGCAGACCATATAGAAACAAATTTTGACATTGACGTAATATTTTAGACTTCTGTTTGACTTCTGTAATCGGTTCTGGCTGATCGGAAATCGGAATCGCGTTTTTATTTTTCAAATTTATTTTCGTATTGAATTTAACGTGGTTTTTCTTTTGCTGTATAAAAATGCCTTCTTATGAGTTAGCGCTAATGCTACGGGCAATGCCAAAAGGAGAACTAAAGAAAACCTTAACTCGAATATCACATGCTATTTTCAATCGAGGTGGAATTATTAGAAATATCGAAAATTTAGGATTTAGAGAAATGCCATACAAAACAAGTTCACATGGCCTAGTACACAGAGAAGCAAATTATTTTGTATTTAAAATAGACACTGCGACAGAGGCAGTAGCTGACTTAAAAGAAGAAAATAGTAGAGATGTTGACATAATAAGACAACGAGTGTTCAAGATGCAAGCAGACAAGCAGCAATCATCGTGTACGTTACCAGAAGAATTGCTTCCTCCAGCATACAGAGAAGAGGTTCAGAAGATGATTGAAGTTGGAAAGACACAAGTAAATCGCTTCACATATAAATTTAAGTATAACTCTGGTCTTGATTATTATCCTTTCCAGAAGTAAATGTCTTTTTTTACTTAGTTGTACATATAGTCTAATAAATGGATCTAGCTATATTTGTCTTTCACTTTGTATCAAAAAACTTATTAACACGTTGAACGCCAGACCAAAAACCATGTTTAATCCAGTGGGCCGCGACGGACACCATGTGACTGCCATTATATTGGGTCCAAGAGGCCGTGTCGGACACCATGTGTCCGCATGCCCTCGATCACTTCAGAAGCCTCTAGGGAGCCGACAGACAGTGTTTCGACTGTTTTTATTAAGGCAAGTGACCCGCGCCGCCTCACAGTGCAATAAGGCCACATAGCAAAAAAAAAAAATCGAAAACACTTTGAATTTATAGGCTTTTTAACAAATTGTTTCCAAAAATGTTATAGCTGGTGTCTGCCACTTGAGATCTTGGAAAATAATGGGTAAATAACTGTTTCCGTCAGTCGCCCATTATTTTTGAGGTTTTCGCTGACAATATTTGCAGAAAAACACCTTAACAATTTTTTGACGATTCTCGATTTATTGGTGTGGCCCCAGGCGAAAGTATGCTGTCGGACATACGGTGTCCGTCATGGCGTCCAACGTGTTAATAAATAAAGATAATATAAAACTTTGTAAATTTATAAAACTTTTGACCGCTCATGTCATAGTTATGTGATACACATTTCCGTATCTGTTTGTTCTATTTTTGTCTATATTTACTGTATGGTATACTAAAACCATTATTGGACTTTTTTGGTGTTTATTTTGCGCGCCTCACATAATTATGATTATGGGGATGGGATATAAATTTGATCTAATACGTAATCAAAACTTATTAGTTATTTTATAGATACTGAGAAATAAGTGTAAATTAATGTGATGTTAAGAATTAGTAACTAGTCAGCAAAAAGAAAATAATTGCAATTTATAAATTTATTCTAGGCTGTTTTATAAGAAAAGAAAAAAGTAAGTAGTCGATTAAGAGATTATTGTGATGTAACAAATTAAATTTAGTAAGTTTAAACAATTATAACATGAAGAATTAGAACTGGTATAAACATCCTGTATCTGTCAGCCCAACTACAACCACTCCGTCTGACTAAGAAGAAGAAGAATAAACTTTTACTTGTTAGCTTAAAGAACGATTGTGATATGAAAGAAGTGATTAGGATGGTTAATTTAGGGCTGATTTAAAATTAAAATAAAAAGTGTGTCTGTCAGCTTTGATGCACAACTGGAGTCACTCCTTCAGATCAACTGTCTAAATAACAATGGCTTGCTAGTCTAAAAAAAAGATTAATAACCATATCAAATGGTAAATAAACGAATCAAATAACGCCATCTATCTACTTCTAGTGGCCTTATTAGAAAACGTAAATTTTTAATCTTTAGTATTCAGTAGATTTTATTTTTCATATTTTTTTTTTGTACTGGTTGCCTTATATGAAAATCGATTCTTAAGGAGCAAACTCTAAAAAGCTTTTTGACTATTTTTAATCAATACAACGATTACGTTTTAGCCTGTACTATAGTAGTAGGAGAAGGATCAAAGCTTAATCCATCTTGATACTCCAATGCGGGCGGATATATTCCCTGCAATGAGTAACGATTGCTATCAGGTGTACATGATAACAACCCCACAAGGACTATATAATATATTTTATCCTACAAATAAGTCACAAATATACTTTAACGACAGAAGGTAGAATATACTATTAGGACCTTTTTCTCCTCAATTAATAAATTACTACTACTTTCGAATGAAAATAACTCCACCGACACGGCACACGGCGGCGCCCAAATACGCTATTAACGATTGCTTCTTATTTATTGTAGATATTATTTTATCAATTTGTAGCCGCGCGCTAAGGACACGGCAATTGATATTTAGTCAAGCGCTTAAAAGGTTAACCAACTTCTTTTATGTCACTATTTATTTTACCCAGGTAGCATATCTCAAAAACTACCGAACCGATTTTAATAAAACCAAAACTGCTGACCGAACCGAAGTTGGAAAATACCAAAAGGGTCATCTTTACTTTAGATTTTCCAGGAAATTTGTGGACAAATAAACAAACATACAAACACTTACAAAGCTGTTATGGTATAGGTATTTGTACCTACATATAAATAAAAATTATGCCTGTCTGTGGTTTCACAATAACTGTGTTTTATCAACTGCATGTAGCTGCATTTACACGATCCTAAAACAAACAAACGATTCAAAAAATGATGTTTGTCTGTCTTTCTGTTCGTCCGGGTTAATCTGCAGAACGGCAGGCGGAAAAACCGTGTTTACCGCGCGAGTAGGTACCTTATTGCTACGCGGTTACGGCAGCAAAAGAATATAACCACCCCCTCTCTTCCCCTGGGTGTCGTAAGAGCCGACTGATGGCGGGATAACCATCCAACTGCTGGCTTTCAAATACACAGGCCGAAGACGGGCAACAGCGTCTTCGTTACGACAAAGCCAGGCCTGTGTGTCCAGCGTTGTGATATGGGCAACACATGAGTTCACGGCATTTTTGCCGCGAACTTGTGAAGACCTATGTCCAGCAGTGGACTGCCCTATGGAAAAAATCTCATAAAACCTATCATATCTTATAGACTCTCATAACCCTGTATGAGAATTTGGTCTGCATTTGTCCATGTTTTATGAGATTCTTTCCATAGGGTGCGATAGGCTGAAGTGATGAGGATGATAACTATTAAATACGACAATTTATCCGAACAAATCTATACATCTTTACTAGTATTATAAACCTGAAAAGTTTGTTAGTTTAACCGAGCTAATCTCAGGAATCTCGTTTATTATAGTACTAGCCGACCCGTGCCCACTTCGCTGGGCGTTAATTATTATTATATTAACCAAATAACATACTCTTAAGAACAAATTTTATAGCACTTAAATAAATAATATGTTGCTCCCGTATATTTATTATTTTAAATTTCAGAACCAAATAACATACTTTAAAAAACAAATTTTATAGCACTTAAATAAATAATAAGTTGCTCCAACGCCATCTATCAAAAATCGATTTTAATCGAAATTTACTGAATTTTTTGTTCAATTACAATAAAATATAGCCTATGTCACTCCTGAATAGTGTAGCTTTCTGTTAGTAGAAGAATTTTCATGATCGGATCAGTATTTGCGAAGATTACCCCCTACATACAAACAAAGTTATAAACTTTACCTCTTTATAATATTAGTATAGATATACATTTTATTATTTTACTAAAAATCAAGTAATATAAAAATTCGCTTAAACATTTATTTAGATACATAATTTTAAAATAATATTCTATGTTACTTAATTTAAACAATACGTTCTTATATAAGTACTTTAAGAGTTTTACAATTTACAATCATGACGCGACTTGCTTCAGTTGTTGCCAAAAAGAAATTCTGTAAAATAAAATATCGCTGCAAAGTTTCAATGGTAGTTATTAATTAACTGTGTTCTGTAAAGAGTTTTGTTTGAAGTCTAAAATTTTCTTAATTTCATCAAGTTGACAATCCTTTAGAGCAGTTTGTAAATTTGTAAACTGATTATTGCTATGAATTCCATTTATTGATAATTTAAACCAATCTTTATACCAGTTTTCTACTGTCTCTGAAAATAAATATCTTCATGTTAACTTATTGTTAAAAATATTAGCTTATTGTTATTGTCGGCAAACAAGTATACGGCCTACCTGACCGTAAGTGATTACCTACCGTAGCTTATTGACGACTGCAACACCAGAAGCATCGCAAGCGCATTGCCCACCCTACCGCCAATTCCCCCCAGGAGCTCTGGTCACCTTACTCACCAACAGGAACAAAATACTGCTTGAAAACAGTATTATTTGGCTGTGATCTTCTGTAAGGTCGTGGTACTACCCCAGTTGGCCTGCTCCATTTTTTGAGCAGGAAATTTCCTGCTGTGCCTCAGTTAATTATTATAAATTATACTAACAGACCTGATAAACTTTGATTTCTTTTGTGAATTGATTTGCTTTTTTGTTTTTTTCTTATACATACCTTGTCCTGATAATAACAGACACAAAAATAATATCTAATTTTATGCTGTCGTTTGGAAGTTGTGCATACATACACTTTACAATTCATTTTTTTATAAATAGTAAACTGATCGTGTTGTATGTAGATAATATACCTATTTCGGTAATAGAAATATTATCTTTTAACATGATAAAAATTAAAAGTCCTGTGTCTAGTCAATGCACATTTCAAAATATAATTTTTGAGAAGGTAAGTTCTTTAAAAATAAAATTACTTTTAGCTACTAAATCTTGACCAAAACCCTATCTACTCTTACCTACGAGTTGGTCGTAATTTGTCTCTGTGCTGTTATCGTCAGATATTTTCCATATACGGAGGTACTCCTCACATAATACTGGCGTTGTTGCATCATTTAGAGCGTAAGCGTCCAAATCTAGAGAACTAGAAGAATTTCTGGTTTACAATTTATTCATAATAGAACTAATATGCAATCTAAATATAAGATGTGTACCTTATTGCTTTTTTTATGTCAATATCTTTTTTTCTGTGATATTCAGATTTAAATTTATTTTTAATCAATTGAAACGAAGTCAGGCAAATATCTTCTGGAACTTCTATAAAGTTTATGTTTATTATTATATGTCACTTTAAAATATCTAATTATAATTACGAAATCATATTTAAATAAATTTAATTTTTCATATAAAATACAAACCGTAAACAATATCTTCACGAATATTTCTTTTTATACAACAATTTGAAATGAAATTTTTGAATGTCAATACTGTTGATATATTGTCCGACTTAAAAAGTGCTGACCCACGCCTGTAAATCAATGTTGTCCTTACTTATACCTATATTGCAAATGTTGAAATATTTTATACTAGCTTACTAGCGAACCCGGCAGATGTTGTCTTGCCCGGAATAGCTACCAGTTTTGATTGATGAAATAGCGATATCAGTGCCACCTACCGGGGCCAATTGTGTTTTCAAACCATTCACGAACCCATAAAAATATACGCACAAAATTTTAACCAAATCGGTCCAGCCGTTTGAGAGGGCTTCAGTGACAAACACACGCACAGAAGAAATGTACTTAGGTAGGGTAAGGTTGCTCAAGTCGTACCCCCTAAGGAAATAATGTTGTAGTATTTAATGCATTTCAAATAAAACAAAATCTTTTGCATGAACATAATCTTCATTTAGTTACCTTTTAATCAATATTCATAGAAATTTAAAAGCCACTTAGCAACATAGATATTTTAACGATTTTCACAAATGTACCTTCGGTACGATTAAGGCACCTAGTCGCCTAATTCGTACCACCTATAGCCTAAATCGTACTTAGAATAAGTCTTTATTTAAGACATTATAAACGATATAGAAAAATACTTAAGTAATAACAAGAGATCACATTAAAATAAACAAAATTTACAAACAAATTAGTTTGAATTTCTAACATCAACTTAAAATATCTTTCTTTAGTTAATAGTCACAAAATCAGTCATAGTGACCTACAAACTAAACTAAAAATAAAAAACAAAATTCAGCTCAGCCTATTTCAGTCCGCTGCTGGACATAGGCCTCCCCAAGTTCGTGACAGACAAAACAAAAGCAAAAAGCCAAGAAGCAAAATTATAACTTGTTAATCATACAAAGTTAAGCTTAGACAATTATTGTGGTTGAACACAGATATCACAAACGTAATTTTTTTATTTTACTTTCGATGCCAGCACATCGGTCATGTACCCAACCTTTACATTTTAGACACTGCATTATATTTTCTTGATAATCTTCCTTACATAGTTGACATAGCCACGATTCTTTTCCTTTTATTTATTTGTTCTTCTTAGATGTTCCCTCCGCCTTTCTTCTCTTTGTGGGTTTATTTTCTGTTTTGATTTTTTTATTATCCAAAACAGGCTTCTTTCTTTTATTTATGTTTTCCTTGGTTTCTAATTCATTTTTGTGGGGACTGGAAGTTAATTACATTGCTGATTTAGTACCTTTACTAATTTTTTTTAATAAATGTTGTTATGCAAGGAACAGGAGATAATATGTTTAAGTGAGTTAGCCTGCTATTCTCTTTTCATTGTTAAAATGATGGGGCAATTGAAATTTTTCGGCAAGCTCAAACGCAAGTTTTCTAAATTCAGTCGTACTTAGTTAACCCGAAAAAACAAGACTCCAAATTTATTTTGTGCCAACATCTCTATATCTGATGACATATCATTAGGTCTTCCAAATTTTGTTGTCTTATTCAATCCTTTCAAATGTCTCCGTTATGTAGTTTTTGGTATATTATGTCTTCTACAAGCTTCATTAAATCCAATTTCACCATGCCGATGCTTCTCTAATGTTTCGTTCATATCTTCCCGCTTTCAACTATTATAGAGGTTAAAAAAATTAAGTAAATTAAACACACAGTTTTCTGAATGCCTAAGTCGTACCGGTACGAGTAAAGAATTCTGCACAGGTACGACTTATGCAGTGAGGTATTATAAGTTTCAAAACAAAATTATTGTGATAACCTAAAAAAAATCTACTGTTTAGGTGTACCTAAACGACTGCCAAATTATTATTAAAAATAGACGTAAACAAAAAAATAAGTTGAAAATTACATTCCTTTTATAAAAAACTTACGAATGAGTTGAAAATTTAATTGAAAACTGTTGAAAAAACTTACTTTTTGATTATTTTTGCTCCGCAACACGGCTGGCCGTCCGATTGTTTTCACGTGCTTGTTTGGCTATTTAGTTCAGATCTACCTCATCACATGATAATTTTTATACGCAACAGCTGAGATATCACCGGGGTACGACTTAGGCGGTAGTATGACTTGAGCAACCTTACCCTATATAAAGATTAGCTGACCCCGCTAACGTTGTTTTGCTATATATGTTATTAACCCCCTTAATCCCCCCCCGCCTCCTTTAACTTAAGGGTATGGAAAATAGATTTCGGCCGATTCTCAGGCCTACCCGATATGCACACAAAATTTCATAAAAATCGGTCCAGCCGTTTCGGAGAAGTATGGTAACTAACATTGTGACACGAGAATTTTATATATAAGAAGATAAAATATAGGTACCAAATGAACTTACTGATATTTGCATATGAGGTAAGTTTCGAGGAAAGAATGGGATCGAGCAAAGGTAACGTTATTAGCTGGTCTCGGTAGTTCGCCAGGGAGTAGTTCCGTCAACCACGACGTCATTTCAGCGACTGAGAAAGCTCCCGTAACTCTGATTTCACACCAAGACCTTGATAAATAAAGAAGGTATTAAATGTCTTAAAATCGACCTGCTTAAAGTTTTAACATCTTAGCGTGAATTAAGTACTTTCAATAGTGTATTGTAATAAACTGTAAAAGATTTCCACAAGACTTCTCATCAAAAGAACGGTTGAAGTATAGTCAAACAAAGGTTTTAGGCCGCTAACTCGCATTTTGCGGGCATCGGTGCGGCGGCGGTGGTGGCCCGGGAGCGGCAGGATCTTATGCGTAGAATCAAATGGACCGGCCTTCGAAAACAGCAGCGTGGCAGCGGCGCGGTGGCGGGCAACGGGCGGTGCATTCCAGGCAAGCGGTGACCGTCAGCATTGCAATGTTGTGCAATTTATTTTTCTTATATTATTATTATTATTTTCTTATATTATTATAATATTATATTTCTTATATTATTATAATTTATTTTATTATTAATTATTATTATATTAAATATTCCAGACTCTAAATCGTCCTTGATAGCTTCAAGGATATAGTCAAAAGTTTCTACACACATTCTGGTGTAGTTGTAGAATTTGTCGGGACGTTGTCTCTGTTCTTCATAATTTCGATAAAACTCGTCTTTTATTTTCCTTTCCGTATAGTAGGCAGGGCTGTAGCGGAAGTAAAAAAAAATATCATAATTGATCTGTTCTGAAGCACGGGCTCTTAAATCAATCACCATATAATATATCACTGACCTCTAGGTCAGTGATGTACATTCAATAGCTATTCGTAGACAAATAATTTCTGTGATTTAATCCTCAATGATGAAGAACAAGCGAACACGATGGTTGAACTTCCATATTTGTATGTAGAGATCCATGTCTGAGTGAGAGTGAGGTAGGTAATAATTAATTGTTGGGTGGGGTGATACGAGTAAATAGATACGACCGAAATACCATTTAGAATTTCAGATCATATTGTTTCTGCAAACTTATTATAATAATTAACATAGTAATAAAAATATAAAACAGCTGAATTCTACGATTCGCCATGTTATGCCGCATATATATCGCCATATCAACTGATTTTGTCCTTTTTTTCAAACGCCAGAAATAATATAGCCATTCTCTCGTGGCCCATTGACAATCTTTGAGTTTGAGGTCTATTTATTACAGTTAAAGTTGAAAACTTAGATTCTCACACTGTAGTGCTATATCCCATAGTCGCCACAGATGCAGAAAGTTCATACGTATCTTTGAACACCTCTCGTTGCCTGTAAAAACTTAATTGTTTTGTCCATTTTATCCTCATTACGACTCAAGTAAGCTTTAACCACACTAGCCTCTTGTCTTGAGGAATTTTCAGACTTGCAAAATTAGTTAAAATTTTAAATTAAACATGAAAATTTATTTTCATTTTAAACAAACACTTATAACGCTTGAAACAATCTAAGCAAAGGCCCGCTGTTATGTTGTTTTGGATATGTGTCTAAAACAACTTGTTTCATTGGTTCTCCGATTTGAGCGATATCAGAAGGAATACCATGCTTAAGATTACCAACATGTTTTAACCAACCTCTTGCCATGGAACTAGGAGTAGTGATTGTATTTTGCGCTTCCACTTGTTTTAGTGTTGCCCAAATGCAAGAACAAGACGAGACTTAGCCAGTCTTGGTCTTGGTCTTGCGCCAATACACCTGGTCTTGGTCTTGGTCTTGGTCTTGCGCTCCCAGTCTTGGTCTTGGTCTTGGTCTTGCAGCAAGAGTCTTGCAAGTCTTGCAATTACCTATTAGTCTATTACTATTTATTAAAGTTTACTTTAAATCTTAGAAAAACGTATTAGAATTGGAACATTGTGAGCTTGAATTAACATAGCCATAGTAAAGATCAAGCAGATTAATAAATAACTGAAGATTTGATAATAAATTCGAAAAATCAATTGACCTATATGTCGTTTTCCATGGAAGTAACTGTTTCTTAATAAACATTTATGATTTATAAGCTTACATTTGCTAAAACATGTAAAAAAACAAATTAATTACAATAACTTGACTGTATTTTAAAGAACAATACTTATCTGTCTAGAAAGAGATTGAACCCTCAACTTATAAGAAATTTAATAAAAGAGTTTTACGATTTATCATTTATTTGAATAAAAAATAAAATACAACACAAATCAACAGCTTTATCATTAGGTTATGATACTTTATATCAATTTTTTTGACCATGAATTAATATGACATCTACTACCTATCCTTACCATTTTATCCTAATCATAATACTACTTGCGTGATCAGTATAATGTATTCATTTTCATTCTAAGCACTCTGAAACTTATTTATTCTTTGGAACACCTGTAGGTACTCTTAAAATTCGAAATTATTTTGCATGAGTATACCTACGCCCTATGGCGGCAATCAAATAGTGTCAAATGTTATGATTTCGGCGTGGCGGCAACGATTGTTTTAGATTTCAAAAGAAGCCGCCGGCGCGTGTATCATAACCATGTACTTCCGAAAAGCGGCAAATTTCTTTGAGAAGTAAGTACAAAACCTTTGATGCCGCATTATCAAAGTGCCGATGGTTAAAACATAACTATGCATGCACTCAGTTTGATTTTAATAGATATTTTTTTATTCGCTATGTTTATGGTATTAGTCGTAATGCGCATAGGTCCAGTTTTTCATATTCTTTGATACAGTTTTTTGCGTCTCATAGAATTCCTAAGCGTACCTACCTATACATCGAACTGTTACACCTAACTACTCAGTGAAATAGCGCTAAGTCCTAGCTGCAAGACGCAAGAGTCTTGCAGGCTATGTCTTGTTCTTGCTCAAGTCTTGCACGGTCAGTCTTGGTCTTGGTCTTGCTAAAAATACGCGGTCTTGTTCTTGGTCTTGGTCTTGCAAAAACGCAAGAACAAGACCAAGACTGCAAGACCAAGACTGAATTTGGGCAACACTAACTTGTTTTGAGCGATGAGGTTCTTCGTCGTCAATTTTCTCTTCAACTTCGTTTTTTTCTAAACAGAGCCCGTATGTATATCCATAGCAAAATCAATTAATCTTTAATATTGCAATAAAAATAAAAATTATATCAATTTTTACCTATCCTACCTACCTACTTACCTATATATTTTTATTTTATTGTTTTTTACAAACAATCATAACCAATCTCTATGTTTATTTTGGCTACAATTTTATTTATCTCAACATTAAAAATTTAATTTTTATCATTTATTTTAGTTTTTGGTATTTTTAAGGTAGGTTATTGTGATTTGAAGATAGGGTATTGTCCCACAATGCCCTTCCCCCTACATCCCTATGGCCGTGATATTCACTTCTAGTTTTGCCCACAATAAATCGAGCGTTAGGAATAAATTTGAATCATAAATATATAGTCGCCGTCGTTCAGAGATTTTTTTCGCGAACAAAAACAAATATCTCGACGATACAACCACGAACACAACAATACGCAACTATAATGCCACGCGACCTACGACCACGTTGGTTTCGAGCTGCCCCCAAAATTTGAGGCAGCGGCTTAGCGGTTGCAGTATACTTACTTATTAAAAAAAAATCCTGACACTCCCGTTCTAACAATATTTTGCGCGACTGAGTTCAAGATAGATTCCAATTGGATTTAAAAATCACCATCAGTGCCATAGTTAAATTTGTTGCCAATTTATTTATACATGTACCTACCTATATCCAATTTACAGGGGACTTATAAAATTAGCCGATTAAAAACAAACGTTCACCTTCGTATATTTCATTCTTTTCGAACAAAATTAAGAAATACACAGGCCGAAGACGGGCAGCAGCGTCTTCGATGCGATAAAGCCAGCCCTGCAGTCGCCAACCCGCCTGCCCGGCGTGACCATGGGCAAGACACATGAGTTCACATCATTTTTGGCGCGAACTTGTGGAGGCCTATGTCCAACAGTGGACTGTAATAGGCTGAAATGATGATGATGAAATGGTGATTCAGTTAACGTGAAAATTCAGTACTTATACCTAATTAATACAAAAATGATATTTAATATTCCAAACAGGTTTTCTAAGTACCTACCTTTTATTGTCTTCTATTTCCAAGGGTTCATGTTTCGAATAATGAGGCAAAATCGGTAAATGAAATTTGATTAGTCTAGCAACTCGGGGAACTCCCGCTGGTAAAATGTACACGAGTACACGTGTTCCTTCCATCTTCGTATCTTCAAAGACTAGGTTGCGCATACGCAACCAAAGTCGCCTTGTACCGGCTTGACATCTAATAGCGGTCAGCAATTCTGTGTCGTTTGATGTCTGTCAACAGGAGATGAGGACATTTTAATCAAATAAATGTATTTAATGCGCAGCGGTCACAGCTTTGGATGCACTGGCGGTCATAGGCTAGACACCGTTCATAACAAACATTTGGATAAGAAGTTGGTCTTTGCATTTTGGGTGTTTCCGGATCCTCGACGCTCCTGTGTTAAACATAATTGCGTAAATCTACTTAAAGTTTAGGCGTGAGGTGTTAATATAAATTAAGTAGTGCTACTTAATTATAATTACTTAATTTATAATAACACCTCACATTTCCTTTTCACAAGTCCTTTACATATTAAACCTAACTATATATGTATACCACATACCATGTATATACAACTTGCGGCAACAAAATTCACGGTCGCTACCAAAACAATGACAAACTCTGTGCCTTTAGTTTTGACTTTTTATTTCTAAGAGTTAAGACGGTTAAATCTACGAAAAAAAAAATCATTAAGTTTAAGAATCAAAAATAAATGAACGCCTCCAACCTGAGGTGCACATGTGCTTAGTACAGCGGCATTATCAGTCTGAATTTCCAGTTTGCTCTCGCAATACACAAAAATCATATCCAGTGGTACGGCGGAAGTGATTTTAGCTTCTTGCCAACCATCATGACTTGCTCCCGAGAGCTAAAAAACAATAAGTTAAATAAACTCGTTGAGGTTTCGAAATGAAAATTATGAAACCGACCTCATGTTCTATATCCAAAAGTGGCGGGGCCGATATTCCACCGTATACGGAACGAGTGTTTTTTTGATATTTCTCACGTTCGTTTGCAGTTTGTTTCTCTAACCGGGCAACCTCAGCTCTGAACGGAAAAACAATGTTATTAATTGAATTTTTTGTTTAGTTAAAAAAATTTAATTATAAAAAAATTGCTATAGGTACACACACGAGCTTAGAACGTCGTGTAGCTAGGGCGTCCCCAGAAATAGCATTTACGGAAGAAATAAGTCTGCTTGATCTCAAACCGAAAATCCTTCCCGAAAATGTAGCTACAAGCAATTCTGGTTCATTTGTACTAATACAGCCACCACACACTGACGTTACGGGTTCACCGGAAAACTAAATTGTTATGATTACTTCTTGAGTTTATATGAACAAACAATAAATGTTAGCGTATGAGAATCTCAATAAAACCTTACATATGTAAACTTCAGTCTCGGTTTTTCTTTTAAATTCTCAGGGTTGACAAGATATAGTTGAATTGAGCCGTCGTGTCTTCCTACCGCTAAATGCGTACCTGAATTGTTTGTTAACCATCCAACACACGTTACTGAACCCAATCCACATCCTTCTACCAAACACTTAGCGGAGAGCTCTGATCTGTTTAATTTATTAAATTGTAATTGACACTTACAAGTTTCAGTAAATTTCAGAAGGATTATTAATCAAATTGAATGTTTAACTCTGTTTATTAATTTTGAGATTTAGAACTTAAAAGTTGCGAAAAGTACAATTATTTAGGTATTTTCCTATTCATAACAGTGCTTGTATATTACCACAATACCATAATATAATCTTACCAATATTATCTTACCTCCAGATCGCATGGTCTAGGTACGTATAGAACCTAATTATTCATTTAAAATAACTTACTCCTCATAAAAAATTATCCCAATGGACCCGTCCACTGCACCATAAAGAGCGCATACTTCAGCTGGATGTAAAGACTGCGGTATTGTAAATCGAGTTGGCCCAGCAGAAATATGGGTATGTTTTTGTATTTTTCCATTTTCAATAATTAGCGCCTCTTTATTTGCTATTAGCACTAGTATTCTTATACGACTTTTCTATTAATTCAGTGACGAAAATGAAATAAAAAAAAATATACATATAATTATATCATATCATCATCTTCAACTGTAACTGTTTGGTAACATGCTAAAAACTTATACATACATTTGGCATAGCAAAAGCGACAGCATCGAGAACCCTATCATCACATACAAAGCTATACTGTTCCTGAAGCTCTCTGTAAAAGGTAACCGTTTTTCCACTACAAATGATGAGATCATTGCCTAATACACACCTGGTAATAAAAATTCTTTTTAAGAGTAAATAAGTAACATTTGAAATAGGTAGCCCACAACCAAAATCATGTTTCAATTTTTTATTTTTATAATTACTAATCCTAGACAACCGTTAGATATACATAGTTAAAAGTAACTTTGGAGGTGCGAGGAACAGGGTGTAAAGTTCCTCGTCCGCCATCGCAAAGGGAAGATCCTCCGACCAGACGTTCGGGGAGTACGAGAGCCGCGCTTTATGGTTTTAGAAGTTGTAGAAATAGAATAATAAACTAATTTTAAAGTTATAAAATTTTAGTAGCACGCGGTCAGAAAAGGGGGTAGGTTCGGAACCAGGCGCGCCAGGCACCTGATTTTCAGCCTTTATTTCCTTAGCTGGCCCACGCCGCGACAACGTACCTTAGAAGTAAAATGGAAGGACACTGGCCTGACTAATTCCCGGCGATGATGGTCTTCAGTTCCGTCTTCGTCCGATGACCGGCGGAGATCTCCACCGGTGTAAATGCCGGTAATCAGTCAGCCCGTTATTAATCGAGGGCAGTGACTCGATTTGTAGCAAAGTACAATTAAAGATATAAATCTTAAAATAAAATCCTGGAACGAAGAAAGTTCCGAGTCAGGAAAAGAACAATTCAGAAACCAGTGTCACAATTAGCAAAATAATAAATAATTACAATTTTCTCGTTAAGTTAAGAACACCAGCAATATGTAATTATAATAGATATCATGAGAACTTACCCCAGCGGGATTTAAGCCGAGTTAGGGTCGAGGTTAGGTCTCGAGGTTCGGCGGCAACGAAGTGCAAAGAAAAAGAAGCAAAGACACGCGAGCAAAGCGCTCCTTCCCGCGCTCGGGAATATTGACAAGCAAAAGTCTATGCGTTAAGCATAGTCTGTATTTTTATAAATTATTAAGTTTAAATTTAGATATTAAATTATTTTATAATTTAAGGAGTAGACAGGAATATTAAATTTAGAATTTCTAATTACAATTAAATTGATTTTATTAAAGAAAGATCAATAATCACCAAAAAACATCAGCGGCATCTATAATCAATATCAAGTCTGTTAGAGAAAAAACGCCGATATGAAACACAAATAGTCACGAAGTGTTGAAAAATGCCGATAGATGGCGCTACAAGTAGAAGCATGATAAAAATAAAGTGAAAAAACTTAAGAGCCATTTCACAATTTTACGCTCTGCAAGTTTAGGTAAATTTGGTCGCATCGCGCGAGTCGTACGAGCCGCGCGATCTTTGTGCTAGTACGTATAGTGTGACAACCAAAAGACCATCGTGATCATTTTCTGATGTATAATAAAAATTATAACTATGGTATAAAATGTTTTTTACATAATTAATTTGTTAAAAATTTCAAGTATGTTATATAACAACAGTCAATAAATTTAAAATAAAATTAAAAAAATCAATTTTATGAAATAATTTTTTTAAATTGATTTAGTTTTTTCAGTTTACGAATGAATCTAATATTTACGATATGAATAAAAAAGCATTTAATGACATCGACACCGACAAACATATTAATTAACAAATAACAAGACAAACAGATTGAAATGCCTATTTGTATTGATAGTGTGAGAAAAGAAAATTAAATTATCCATTTGTTTACAGACATTATCATTATATTATTTTACAGTCATTTTCGTAATATGTTTATTTTATTTATATTTTATTATGAAAGTATCAAATGCGTTTTATCCGCTATAACAACAGGCGCTTGGCGCGTGTGAGCGAAAGAGACGGCTGCGCAGAATTTGGCGTGGACCTTACCTCTAAGAGCGCTAGCGCTCGACTGATTTACCGGGCTTGATGCGTGGCAATATATACTATCTTTTTATTATTTAATATAAAATGTATCAAAAATAATTACATCTTTTAATTATTTTTTTTGTATTCCTTAATGATGTAAGTTTACTTTGATGAAGATAGTTCGTTAAAATTTCTTAGTTTTCTAAGAGAAATATCGCTTTTAAAATTGTACTTATTTGGAAAATATTCGTAACTTTAAATTTTTTTTATCGTTTAATAGAGATACAAATGGAATAAAAATCTATGATAGTGGACAACAAAATTATATTCCACATATTATGATATTTTTTTAAAATGGTTTCAACGTAGAGGTTATTGAAAAGTAGGACTTCAAAGTATACATTGCGACCGTTTGCCCAGGGAGGAGGCTGATGAAAAGGTTAATAATTTTATACACATAATATAAATCAAAATTCTGATCCGACTATGGACTACAACAAAGGTTGCTTTATTATATTTCAAGAATATATATTACATTATTGCATCCAACACTGAGATTAACGACGTCAAAATATTACAATTTCGCGGATTGTTACCGATTTTTGTGAAATGGCTCTTAACCTTTACTACAAGATCTTATTTATTAGAGTAACGTTCCAGCACAACGTTACACGAGGAATAGCCAATAGGTTGTGATCATGTCGGGGTCACCAGTTTGGGGGTGTGAGAAACGGGGTGTTGGATTCCTCGTCCGCCATCGAAAAGGGAGGATCCTCCGACCAGACGGGGGTTGTGTCTAGTGGGCTACTGCCCCGACGTTCCTTGTCGAGTTCTTGTATATTGCGTGATATATGTCGCCCCATAACTATACATAACTACATATTAATACTTACTATGAATAGGTACGTACAAAGATTTCAACTTTTACTGTAAATGCATGTTTTAGGTATATATTCAGTATCGTAAAGTGAGTTCTGTTGTGATAAAAGTATTTTTTAAAAAAAGCTACTGAAATTATTAACGTTGAGCATAGGTTCGACGAATTAGGTAATAAGGTTTTTGCGTCAAAACTGTGACTAAGTATTAAGAATTTTGGTCGTGAGCTTTAAAATCGAGGCCTGATAAAAATATAATTACATGGATGTGATTGTTTCTGAAACTGAAGTTTCAATACTGAGGAACACTTTGCCTTTCTTTGTGTAACCCTTGACTTCGTTTCCCGACGCAGCAAAAATTTTGTCAGTATTGTTCCCTAAAAATATAAATAAGAAATGTATGTGGCTAAAAGGAATCCCATATCCAAAAACAAAGATAAATTCAGAGCGGGAATCGAACCTACAGAACAGAATTAAATAATAATAATAAAAAAAATATTTCCTACCTACTGACGAAGCAAGTTGTACAGAAGTTATGGGCTTCCCTGGTAATGTTTTAAAATGTACAACAGGTTCTTCATCGATAACACTTAAACACTGTAATACTCCATTTTTGTCGCCTATTATAAACTGCCAACAAAATATACCTACTTACTGCGGTCAGTAATAAAAATCCTACTAATATTATAAACGTTAAAATTTTTATTTATAGATGTATGGATGTTTGTTCCTCTTTCACGCAAAAACTACCAAATGGATTTTAATGAAAGTTTACAATAATATAGCTTATACATTAAAATAATACATAGGCTATAATTTTTAAAGAAAGTTTGTGAATTGTTCAAAATATAACAATAATTGTCAAGTAAGTCGGAAAAAATTTGCCATCAGCGAGCTATTCAGGCGTACGCTGTAAAAACTGTGGAGTTTAGACGTATATACATAATGTACAAGACAAATGTTTATCTTAATTAATCCTACAAATACAATAATTGTGTTTGCTGGCAAACGAAAAAAAAACCGACTTCAATTACATCGACAAGTAATACAACGTAGATCGACGAAAAAATAGTCAAGTAAATACGCATTATCAAAGATTACTCCAAAAGCTGTAATCAGATCTCGATAAAATTTAAATATGACCACATGATAAACATCGGCTTTCGATTAAATTAAAAATCATCAAAATCGGTACACCCAGTAAAAAGTTATGTGGATTTTCGAGGGTTTTCTCTGGTATCCCATCATCAGATCCTAGTTTTCGTATCATGGTACCTTAAGATATTGTATTTCCAACAAAAAAAGAATTATCAAAATCGGTTCATAAACGACGAAGTTATCCCCGGACATACATAAAATAATTGTGTTTGCTCGCAAACGAAAAAAAAAACGACTTCAATTACATCGACGAGTAATACAACGTAGATCGACGAAATAGTCAAGTAACTACGCGTTATCAAAGATTACTCAAAAAGTAGTTATCAGATCTCAATAAAATTTATATGACCACATGACAAACATCAGCGTTCGATTAAATTAAAAATTATTAAAATCGGTACACCCAGTAAAAAGTTACTGCGGATTTTCAAGAAGTTCCCTCGATTTCTCTGGGATCCCATCATTAGATCCTGGTTTTCTTATCATGGTACTAAGCTAGAGATATCTTCTTTCCAACAAAAAAAGAATTATCAAAATCGGTACACCCAGTAAAAAGTTATTGCGGATTTTCAAGAGTTTCCTCCAATTTCTCTGGGATCTCATCATCAGATCCTGGTTTTATTATTATGGTACTAAACTAGGGATATCTTCTTTCCAACAAAAAAAGAATTATCAAAATCGGTACATCCAGTAAAAAGTTATGTCGTCTAATACAACGTAGGTCGACGAAAAAAGCGTCAAGTAAAAACGCATTATTAGATATAACTCGAAAAGTAGTTGTTAGATCTCAAATAAATTTAAATGGGACCAATTGGCACACAACACCTTTCGATTAAAAAAAAATTGTCGAAATCGGTCCACACGGTCAAAAGTTCTGATGTAACATACATAAAAAAAAGATACAGTCGAATTGAGAACCTCCTCCTTTTTTGGAAGTCGGTTAAAAAGTATGTCGAATTGAGTAACCTCCTCCTTTTTTGAAGTCGGTTAAAAGAGTCTGCGCCAGCAGATCAATTTTGATGAATTTTGGTATAATGATAGATATTGAGAAAAAACACGCTGTGTACCTACAGCAGTAAAGAATATAGTCACCCCCTCTCTCTCCGTGGGTTTCGTAAGGGGCGATTAAGGGATAACACAGTTCCACTACCACCTTGGAATTTATAAATCCGATCGATGTTGGCATAACTATCCAACTGCTGGATTTGAAATATACAGGCGGCAGGTCGACGACGGGCAGCAGCGTCTTCGGTGTGACTAAGCCAGCGCTGCGGTCACCAACCCGCCTGCCCAGCGTGGTGACTATGGGTAACACACATGAGTTCACGCCATTTTTGGCGCGAGCTTGTGGAGGCTTATGTCAAGTATTGAATTGCGATAGGCTGAAGTGATTGAGACAATAATAAGCGACTCGAAGTACATAATAATCCTGCGCAGACGAAGTCGCAGGTACCAGCTAGTAATAATATATTTTTAAAAACTTATCAATTGAGTCAAAGTATACTAAATTCTCACCTTCTGATGTATCTTTTGGTCTGTAGACGATAATATCTTTAATGCATGTGGATATGTTATTCCACAAAGTGTGTAGTCAATTCGTGCTAAATCATAATCCATTTTGTTTTATTTTTGACTTAAAACAGAAGATATGAAAATATTACAAAAATAACGCAAAGAATCAAGTGTAAGTGTTGTGTGTTATATGTATCTTAGCAACAAGAAATCGACATTTTGATGATCGACAGTAAAATTACTTATTTTTATAGAATAGTATTCGTTTCGCAGCGTGTTAAACCTTAAATAATAAATAAATTTAAAAATATTAATAATAAAAATTGTTCCTTAAAATACCGCCTATAAAAATGGTCTGATATTATTTTTTTGTAAAATAATTTAAAAAAAAAAGGTTTGACAAATAGATTTTCTTCTCTAAAATTTGTATGGATTTTCACTAATATCTTTGTTATTTATGATTCTGAGACTAAAAGTTACTGAACAAAAGTTGTAGATAATTTTATTCGCAACAAAAAATGTCATTTTTTTTTGTGAAACATAGTTTGGCAGATAAACCATAAAAACCATTTGAACCATGATTTGAACCTCTTTTTCCAAGATGGCGGCAGTTGGACAAGCACTGCAACACCACAAATTTGGATTTAACTTTACAATAATCCCCCCTTCGTATCTAGAAAATAAAATTGCGTCCTCTTACAAACGCAACCCCAAATGTAACTTTTCAATGGACTAAGTATGTGTCTAAAATATGATTGTCTTTTATCGTAGAATTAAATAATTATGTTTGTTTGCAAACGAAAAAAAATCGACTACAATTACATCGACAAGTAACACAACGTAGGTACACGAAAAAATAGTCAAGTAAATACCTACACGTTACCATTACTCAAAAAGTATCATAATATATCTCATTATATCATCATCTTCTTCTTCTTTAAAGACTATTTATTAGACTTGGGTAACTCATGAGTGAGTGATACAAATGAAACATAACTTTTCAAGTGAGCTAGTCTCTCATCAGCTCACTTACGTTTCAAATATATCGCACCTTCGGTGGAACAAGGGCTCAACTCCACTTTTTGTAATTTTACAGGAGAGCCATTTTAAAGTTTTTTTTACATTCCGAGTCGTATTATTCGTCTTTGTACTGCTTCAAAGTGTTTGTTCTTTGTATGAAATACGACCTATTTATTTGTGAATATGGTCATGTAGTTTGCAAGTGCCAAATATTTTTTGTTAATTACTATTAATATTTTTTTCAAAATAAGGTGTACATTTATGCCTTTGTTCCACCAACATTTAAATCGTTTTGTAATTATGACCATATTTATCGTTCGTGTTTTAAAGATTTTGAAAAATAGAAACTAGTTTATTTGTTTCAAAAAATGTTTTATTTTATAATTAAACATCTTTTTTAGGAACTTCTGTTGAAAAATCTTAAAAAACTCTAGCGAAACTCTTTGGAACTTGCCTTTAAAATTAGCGTCAATATTAACGTTATAAAATCTTTGTCCATAGTAATCAGTCCGTTTTTACTTTACTCTTACAAATCAAACTCACTTACTAACTCCACTTAAATAAATCAAAACTAACAAACATAAAACTACAAACAATCTTCATAGTTATTGTTGTACAGACCACTTTGGCATTTTACAGTAAATATTTAACAAAAAAAAAAAAACGATAAAAAGAAAACGTATGTAAGAAACTAAAATAATAATAGCAACTATGCTTTCATAGAAAACAAATGAATAACGTAGCACGAGATCTATCCCTTAAAAAGGCATCTGTAATTTCACCCCATCTCATCCCGTGGGTATCGTAAGAGGCGATAGAGGAAAAACCACTAGAGGGTGGGCAGCAGCGCCTTCTAAGCACAGCCTAGCAAGCGTGGCGATTACGCCAAATCCCCCTAAATGGCAGACACGACAAAAAATTGTCCCCCAGTCCCCGGCGGCCCCGCTAGTCCTGGCTACGGTGGAGGCCTAGATAACGGCGGGGCAGGAGGCTATAATCTCCGGCAGAAGCCAGGCCACCACACCCAACGACGAGACTTGGCCCTGGCAACATATAACGCTAGGACGCTGCGGACCGACGCGAAGCTCATTGAGTTGAAAGAAGCTCTCAGCAGGTTGAGCTGGGATATTATAGGCTTATCTGAGGTCCGGAGAGAGGGAAAGGACTCGATGTCTCAAGTCTGGCAACCTGCTGTACTATCGGGAGGGCGACCAACAGTCCCAGGGTGGTGTCAGGTTCCTCGTCCGCAAGGTTCTCGTCAACAACATCGACGTCGTCAGGAGAGTGTCGAGCAGGGTGGCGTACCTTATACTCAGAATATCCAAGCGGTATTCGCTAAAGGTCATACAGGTTTACGCACCGACCTGGACACATCCATATAACGAAGTGGAAGCTATGTATGAGGAAATCTCTACAGTCATACATAGCTCTACATGCCACTACACTACTGTGATGGGGGACTTCAATGCGAAGCTAAGCAGACGATGCGGTGATAAGTTGTGAGTGGAGCAATTTGGATACGAGCAACGGAACTCCCGGGACTGGTTACTGACTGACTTCATGGAGAAGGAGGGACTCTTTATAATGAACTCCTTCTTCAGGAAGCCGGAACGGCGTAAAAGGACCTGGTTGAGTCCCGACGGCACCGTCAGGAACGAGATAGATTTTATCATGTCGACGAATAAGCACATATTTAGTGATGTCTCAATGAAGGAAGTGATCACCGACTTGTCCGAGGCACATTGAATATCGATGTCAAGTTTGAGAGGGGTCGGCTTATAGGGTCTGCGCTCCGACCTACGCCTGCTCAGATTCAAAACCCCGAGAGCTTTCAACTCGAACTCCAAAATCGGTTTGGCCTGTCGCCTGGCCGACTGCGTAGATGTGGACGAGCTCCACGACGGGCTGGTGGAAATTGCCCGTGCGGTGGTGTCTAAGTTCTTCAAGACCCGCTGCCAAAAAAAAAGAACCAACGCAGGACCGATCGTCGTCGAAAGCATTAGGGGAGGCTTATGCTCAGCAGTGGGCGTCCATGAGCTGGTATGATGATGATGATGATGATTTTTTTATTTTGGTGGTCTTCAATGATGGCTGGGATGCTATCAATTTGAGGCACATGCATTTCTTCGATATTCTGAATGTCTTTGTCATCATTTAACATCATCAAAACTTTTCGACTTCGGGATCCCATTTTTCCCTGAAAATTTAACTGTATAACTTAGAATAAAGCTTCAGAGTTTAAACAGCAACACCATTTTAAAATTAAAAAAAAATTATTTGTCAACTATTATGTGTAACTACTCAGAGTTAGAAAGGAATTCGGTATGAGAAAGTATAAATTGTTTTTATGCCTATTTTATAAAACATGTATTGGAATAACAACGCCACATTTGTTCATAACACTATAAAATAATAAAAATGTTGGAAGTACAAAGTCACAAATGTTGCAATGGCTTTGTCTCTCCAAACATTTGCTCACGAAAAAGGCATAAGTGTGCTAAATATGACTTTGTCTCTCCAGGAATATCAAATATCAAAAGGCATATTTACCTTCGCGGCTTTGGCGCTCCAAGATAAAAACATTGCGCGCGGGGGCAACGGCGCAACTGACCAATAAGACGATGTCGCGCCAAAACGCCCACCAATTCGATCCAAAATGACAAAGACATTATTGCCGTGTAGGGACTTTTAAAGTGAATCTAATGGGAGTCTTTGTCCCAGTGTGTCCAGAAGTGTTTTTTGGGCATTTCTGCATATTTAACTCATTTTACGATTTTTTGTAAGATACGCCCTTGTTCCACCGAAGGTGCGATATCTCCAGCTCACTAGTCTTATGATTCATTTTCGAGAGACTGACGTACTGAGCGGGAGTAAACGAGACTGAGCTAGTGAGCCACTCGATCGGACGATGGCGTTTATCATGCGAAAGAGAGAGATAGTTAGCTATGGCTCTGTATCTTTTCGTTTCATATTTCACAAGGTTATAGACTCAATCATCTTGCTTTGAACAATCAAAAAAGTATTTTTTTACGACCACATAAGGTTGCATTTTGGTTGCATTATAAAATTATTTCACTGAGCTAAATGAGCTGCAGAGCTAAATGAGTGATATATATCCTAAGAGCAAAATGAAATATATCTCTCTTTTCTTTTCAGTGATATAATCTTTGCATGGCTACTATATATGGCTCCATCATTTTTTTGCCGATGATTTTGCCAATGACAAGTGCTGAAAGTGGATTAAAGCAGTGTTGCCGTTAGGACAATCTAGTTTGTGGCTACATCAAAGAAAAAAGTTGCCAGTTTTGTAAATAAATTACTTTTGAAATTCCGCTAGAAGTGGCTAAAGTGTGCGTTTTCCAATTACATAGCATAATGTGACTCAGTGGAGCACAATGCTAAATTGTGCTGATGCTTAATTGGAACTTGAATTACTTTTGAAAAACACCTAAAAAAACTACGACGACTTTACTTTACTTTGGATTACTAACTATAATAAACTAGCGCGGTTTCACACGCTTTAATTAAAAAAAAATGCGTATTGCATATGCATAAACATTAACAATATTGCGCTCCGTTTGACATTTTGACATAAGAAGCATTGACGTTATACAAAACAAACTAAGCTCAACAGCAATAGCAATACGGTCTATTTTCATTCGATCGAACCTAAATTACGTTAAAGATAAACATTCATTCGGGAATCCTCCTGCCATAATGCGGACATTATTTGTGTTGCCTAAAATTAACTATGTATTTTAGTTTGGTAGTATTGGTACCGTATGGTGGTATGTATTAGTCGGTAGACTTTTTAACTGACTTCCAAAAAAGGAGGAGGTACTCAATTCGACTGAATTTTTTTTTTTTTTTATGTATGTTACATCAGAACTTTTGACTGGGTGGAGCGATTTCGACAAATTTTCTTTTAATCGAAAGGTGGTGTGTGCCAATTGGTCCCATTTAAATTTATTTGAGATCTAACAATTACTTTTCGAGCTATATCTAATAATGCGTTTTTACTTGACGCTTTTTTCGTCGACCTACGTTGTATTTATACCACATAACTTTCTACTGGATCTACCGATTTTGATAATTATTTTTTGTTGGAAAGGAGATATCCCAAGTTTAGTACCATGATAAGGAAACCAGGATCTGATGATGGGATCCCAGAGAAATCGAGGGAAACTCTCGAAAATCCGCAATAACTTTTTACTGGGTGTACCGATTTTGATAATTTTTAATTTAGTCGAAAGCTGATGTTTGTCATGTGGTCACATATAAATTTTATCGAGATCTGGTAACTACTTTTTGAGTAATCTTTAATAACGCGTAATTACTTGACTATTTTTTCGTCGATCTACGATGTATTACTCTTCGATATAATTGAAGTCGATTTTTTTTTCGTTTGCGAGCAAACACAATTATTATAGTAATAAAAATATGTATGTAGTAACAATCTAAAAAGCAGCCAGAAGTAGCTAGATTTATTTTGGGGGCTAAAATGGATTGTTTTTTGGCTAAAACCGTCGAAAATCCGCTAAATAGATCTAGCCGCAAAATGGCTAAAACGGCAACACTGGATTAAAGTCCGGAGACAGGGAAGGATTTTGACAGTACAACAGTGGGTTAAGCCGCTTAAGCTGCGGTTAGTTGAAAATATTTGAAATGATTATTTAATTTTATTATTTGGTAAATTATAGTTTTATATCATTGTTTTAATAAACTTAGCTAAGACAACACAAAAAGAAGTTGGCACTAAAGTTAGAAGAGTTATAATGTTAAAGAGTTATATTATTATAAATGTAAAGAAGAAACGGGTAAATGAATGTTATTTTAAAAGGTCTAATCGTAGGTATTTTTGTGCTGTAAAGCGTTCACGCAGACGACGTCGCGGGCAGTAGCTAGTTTTCTCAAATATTAACCTAAAAATATTTGAACTATCATAAAATTTGCAGTAATGTGAAGTAATACTGGATAATTTTTTATCGAACAAATCAGTCCGTGAAGTTTTGCAACATATTTATAAACTAACATTTTTACATCCATTTTCGTCATGGGGCTGCCATAATCTGCTGAAGTTAACAACACGTTTGCCAATTTTTCTTCCTCTTCGTCAGTGAGCTTGGTTTGTCCTCCAAGTGATTTTAAGTGAATTTTTTTAACTTTATTTAATATCATTCGTCGAGGGATCCCGAATCTCTTTGCTGCCTCCCGACTTGATCTTGTTATTTTCTACCATGTCAATTATGCTAATGCTATGTGGCTACGGCACTAAAGAATTTAGCCACCCCCCCTCTTCCCGTGGGTGTCGTATGGGGCGACTAAGGGATAACAAGGTTCCACAACCACCTTGGAACTTAAGAAGCCGACCGATGGCGGGATAACCATCCAACTGCTGGCTTTGAAATACACAGGCCGAAGACGGGCAGCAGCGTCTTCGGTGCGATAAAGCCAGTACTGCGGTCACCAACCCGCCTGCCCAGCGTGGTGACTATGGGCAGAAAACATGAGTTCACGTTGTTTTTGGCGTGAACTTGTGGAGGCCTATGTCCAGCAGTGGACTGTATAGGCTGTAATGATGAATTATGTTAAATCAACTTCTTTTCCATTTTAAAGTTAATGGAATTTTTCACAGTGAACAATATGGTTTCACTAGAGGTCGCTCTACGACAGATGCTGGTGTGGCACTTCTCAAACATATACTTGACGCCTGGGAAAGATAACAAAATGCTATTGGTATATTTTGTGACCTATCAAAGGCATTCTATTGCGTGGACCACGGGATCTTATTAAGTAAACTTGAGTATTACGGCGTTAATAGTAAAGCTCTTAATCTAATTGCGTCATATCTATCTAATGGAATTCAACACGTATCAATAAACGAAACGAAGTCTTCTGGATCTGTGCTAAAAATGGGCGTTCCACAGGGGTCGATTCTGGGTCCATTTCTTTTTTTAATATATATAAATGATCTGCCATTTTATGTTAAATATATTTGTGATATAGTGCTATTTGCAGATGACACTTCTCTAATATTTAAAGTTGATAGGAAAAACTTAAATTATGATGACGTGAACGCTTCTTTGTCGCAAGTTCAAGATTGGTTTAAAATAAACAACTTGGTTTTGAACGCCAAAAAAACCAAGTGCGTTGTGTTTTCGTTACCTAATGTTAAGCATCCAAATTATAATTTTATAATAAATAACGAGAGGCTTATTGTCAAGGATACTGCAGTTTTCCTAGGGATAGATTTGGACTCAAAACTTCAGTGGAATTCCCATTTGTCATCCTTGAATGGTAGACTCAGCTCCGCGGCATTCACAGTTAGAAAAGTACGACAACTGACCGACGTTGCAACTGCACGCTTAATATATTTTAGCTATTTCCATAGTGTTATGTCTTACGGCCTGTTACTGTGGGGTAATGCTGCAGATATTGAGACTATATTTATCTTGCAAAAAAGGGCTATTCGCGGCATTTACGATCTTGAAGCTCGATTCTCCCTACGGGATGTTTTCCAAAAGGTGGACATATTAACGATCGCGTCGCAGTATATTTATAACAATATTATTTATATCCACCAAAATATTCATTGTTTTGAAATAAATAGTAATAATCGCATTGTAAACACGAGAAGGAATAACAAAATTGTAACTCCAAGTTTCCGACTGCGCAAAGTAAACGTTTCCTTTCTGGGTCATGGTATTCGCATGTATATTAAAATACCACAAACGATTTTGGAATTGTCTCAACATAAATTTAAAGTTTTTATTAAATAATTGTGTTTGCTCGCAAACGAAAAAAAAAACCGACTTCAATTACATCAAATACAACGTAGATCGACGAAAAAATAGTCAAGTAATTACGCGTTATTAAAGATTACTCAAAAAGTAGTTATCAGATCTCGATAAAATTTATATGTGACCACATGACAAACATCAGCGTTCGATTAAATTAAAAATGATTAAAATCGGTACACCCAGTAAAAAGTTATTGCGGATTTTCAAGAAGTTCCCTCGATTTCTCTGAGATCCCATCATCAGATCCTAGTTTCCTTATCATGGTACTAAATTTAGGATATCTTCTTTCAAACAAAAAAAGAATTATCAAAATCGGTAGATCCAGTAGAAAGTTATGCGGTATAATACAACGTAGGTCGACGAAAAAAGCCTCAAGTGAAAACGCATTATTAGATATAACTCGAAAAGTAATTGTTAGATCTCAAATAAATTTAAATGGAAACAATTGACACACACCACCTTTCGATTAAAAAAAAATTGTAGAAATCGGTCCACACGGTCAAAAGTTCTGATATAACATACATAAAAAAAAGATACAGTCGAATTGAGAACCTCCTCCTTTTTTGGAAGTCGGTTAAAAAAATTAATTGATAAAGCTTATCACTCGGTGCAGGATTACATAGTTGATAAAGATGTGTGGACTTAGTGACGCTGTATTACATGCAACATGTTTCTAATTTTGTTCTAAAACACAGTTTATATATTATTTTCAAAAGAGTAACTGCGGAGTTTCTTGCCGATTCTTCTCTGCAGAATCTACATTCCGAATCGGTGGTAGTTTCACTTTTACAAAAATAATAATTAATTTTTAAAGTTTTAATTTGTAAAATGACGATTCTAAAGTGCTCTTGGAGCCTATTTGAATAAAGCTATTTTTGATTTTGATTTTGTCAACTGCAAAATCTAGCATTTCTTCTGATATTTTCGGTATGCCCTCGATCCTAATACTCTTTTTTTTCTGTCTTGTATTTTAGGCTTAGTATTAAGCAGTATGAAATAAATTTAAAAATAAATTAATTCAGCAAAATTAACAAATACTCTTAACCAAAATCACCCTAATTATGTTGCAAATACATTCAGTTTACTTTTCCAACAAAATTTTCATTTTTACCTTATGTATTGATTACAAAATTAATGAAAACAAAGGATTATAAAATCACTATTTAGGTATGTACTTAGGTAGTTTTGAAATTAATGTAAATAAAATAAGTATCTGCTTATCTCTAATCCAATTTAACATTGAGGTGACAACCCTAACGATAATATTTTGGTGGGCAAAGTTGTAACAACTACTTTAGAAAAACTAATTTAACATTGCCCACCATCATATTAGAGAGATTTCGCGTCAGATATTCGATCTTTCTTGTATATTTATCACAAACTAACAATAGTCAAAAACTTGCCCACCTGGGATCACAAATCGAGTTTTAAAGAAAGTTTTTCCCCACGGATTTTGGCCCACAAAATATACCACATACTTCAAAGTATTACTATACTCTGTATAGCCAACTGCAAAGAGTAAAATAACTTGCTTATAATACAAGCCAACTGAATGAACCTGAAGTGACGTCAGGAAAAATCAGTTACCTACTTAGTACAAAGCTTAGTATTGCAGGAGACATGTTCAAATTTCTTCTATAGTTTAAAAATTAAGCACAGCAATAAAAATATTGCCGGTTTTTTAAATATATGTGAAAAGTACCTTACTCACTTGCTGGTCAAACTCAGATAAGCTGGGCAATCTTATAACCATCTTAAATTATACCTATATATTATACTCTTTGACATAACCTTTCTGTAAGTATTACTATACTCTGTGACATAACCTTAAAAAAATAGCAATTGCCAACTGTTTTTAATTTTTGTAGATATTATACTACGTTGGAAGAAATTTTAATTGCTTAAATTAAATAAAAATGGAGAACAACAAAGAAAATATCATTCAAGCAGTCGTAATTATGGACCTCTTCAATAACAATTTCGAGCCAATATCTAACAAGAAACCTATGGTAGGTTTTCTTACAGTACTTTATTTAATAAAAGTGTTGTTCTTTTAATAACAAATATCTCTATCCTTTAGGGACTTCTTCCTGTTGCAGGAGTTCCTATTATTGACTATGTATTGGAGTCATTAGTGTCAGGAGGAGTAGGGGAAGCTATTTTATTTTGCTGTCAGGATAGTTTACAAATTAAGGATCATGTAAAGTAAGAACTTACAATCATTAAGCTTTATTTATACTAGTTTGCTAATTTGACCATGTAAACCATATGTTTGCTTCTGAATTATCTTTAATTTAACAGAAAATGTGTCAAAAACAAAGTGCCATGGAGCGTAACACTGGATGTGCAAATCATATCATCAGACACTTGTCAGACTATGGGTGATGTAATGAGAGAAATAGATGCAGCTGGTTTAGTCCGAGGATATTTTGTACTGTTGGGAATAAATAGTATAACTAACATCAATTTTGCTGCCCTTTTGGAACAACACAAGTAATTTATACTTTTGTATTTAATTTTAATATAAAGTCAATTTCTAATTTTGATATAATTAAATTAACTGATAAGTATATACTGAAAGTTATTGATATAATATACACCATTGTAGTCTATATGAGATAATATTTTCAATATTTATTGAATAATAGCATAGGTGCTATACTTAGAAATAGTGTTTAAAATTCTTGGTAAAGCTTTAGATTAGGTAAAACCGAATTTCGGGACCGTGGGGGGAAGGGGGGGGGAGGGTGGGGAACGCTACCCCTGGTACCACTGTCACACCTCAGAACCCCATGGTTATGGAGATATCCAAGGTTAAAGTTTTGAGGTTAGAAGAAGAATTTCAAAAGTTAGAGGAACGCTTGGCTCCGGCGCTGCGGGAAGTGCAGCCCTTCCGCCCTTGCGTGCGAAAGCACGCTCACTCATGCTCCGTTCCGCAGCGGAGGCTGGTCACCGAAGGCGACCTCACACCGCTCCTCTACGCATTCGTTCGCGCGCTTTCGCACGGCGGGCGATGACTGCACTCCCTCCGCGCCTCCGCGGCACAAAAAAAACACTCTAGGGGTAGGACAGACCAAGACCACGTGGACAGTGGGGTGCTCCGATTCGGTTTTGGGTATTTTTCGAATTTCTAAACCTATATTCTAGCACGCAATGTTACTAATTTTATTAGAATATTATGTCTGACGCGTTATTTTGTTTAAGTGTCGATTTGTCACACAATGCATACAGTACGAGCTCAAAGGTATTATAATAGCTTTAAATTCTTCTTCTAACCTCAAAACTTTAGCCATGGATATCTCCATAACCATGGGATTTTGAGGTGTGACAGTGTTACCTTGTATAGATTCCCCTACACCCTCCACCCTCCACACCCAAAAACCCCATAATTCGGTTTTTCTAATTCGGTTTTACCTAGTTTAGATCTTAGCCAAATTCTTTATTAATAATAGTTTGTATTTTTTTGTTAATGACTAGGCAAACATGCAAGAAAGATAAAGGTGCAGCAATGACACTAGTGTATAAAGAGGTGGCTTGGGAACATCCACTGCTGAGTAATGACAAAACACTATTATTAGCAGCTGATGGCAGAACTAATAAAATTCTAATACATCAGAAATATAAGCCAAAATCAAAAGAAACTTCAGTATCCTTGCCATTAGTATGTAGTTTCATAAATACTAAATGTTTTTAGTTATTTTTTTACTTTCTATAAATTCTATATAGATTGAAAATTAACACAGGAGGGCGGGACACTCCATAATGTAACACAGACTGTCGCTACTGGGTCAAAATACCACAACGGATTTATTGCCACAGTGGAGGTTGCTAATATACCTATACCAACCTTCACTTTTCATTATTTCATAACACATTTTTTTAATCTTTTAATGTGTGGATAAAGTATTTATTTACTAATGTAATGTAATATTATTTTTAAAGCAACCTAGCATAGCATCCAATTAAGTACTTTTTGCATATCTTATAAAGAAACATATATTTGACTTTAAAGATGAGAATATATATAATAATCACTGAATACATATGTCTTCGGTGCGACAAAGCTAGCCCGAAGGTCATCAGTTTGTCTGCCCAGAGTGGTGAATATGGGCAACACACATGAGTTCACGCCATTTTTGGCGCGAACTTGTGGAGTCCTATGTCCAGCAGTGGCAGAAGTGATGATGAAAATATAAAAAAAACAAGTTCAACACCAAAATCTACATTCTTACTTATGATAATAACTGTAATATGTATTAATTTAGCATAAAAAAAAACATACGAAATATAACATAGAAAACACATGATAATGATTTATATGACTTTACATTTTGAGTACATTCATCAGAAATGGGAATGGTATATCTTTATTTATTTTTTTATGGGAAAAATTGCACTTAATTTTAGTTTTATCAATCCTTTTTCCAAGGACACACTGCATATCATGATGCAGACATTTGCGAATGTGGATGCAGGTCTTTTTCTTGCTAAACCCGACTTCAATTGTAATATTTTCTATATAATATGTTAGATTTTTAGTTAATAATTTTTTTAATAAAAAAGTACCATAATAGCACAACTATAACTTTCATGAATTGGACATAATGGTAATAATATGCGATCACAATAAAATATTCTGTGGGGGTTCTAAAATTTTCCACTAACTAGTTTTATCACTTTAGGTAAATTTATCAGGTTTTACAAAGCTGAGGAACTATATCCTATTTATAAGATGTTGAAATATGTGAGGACACTGGTATATCTGGACCTTCGTGCTCTGAATTATTAAATGCTGACTATATTCGTTATAGTCATCAATTTCGGAATTAAGAGGGAAATAAGCCACTTTTTAAGTCTAAACTTCTAAAGCAACAAAAACGAAAAGTTGAATACTAAAAATAGTAAAGACTAATTGTCACTATCTGGTAAAAAATACCCATATATGTCTAAAAGCTCTATTGGTAGTCAGTCATTCAAATTGGTGGACCATTGCACATTTCTTGAAAGGTACTTCAAAGTGGTGTGGCATAAAATTAAGCAGAAACCGTAAATATTTTTTTAATGTATGCTCTACGTGGTAAATGTTACCCTGTAGTGCCTCCTGCCAGGCTAAAAATCTATTCTATATATAATGTAACCCATGATTAAGTTATTTAAATAAATTTACCACCACATTTACCACCTGTTGTGTAATATATATTGTATATTTTAGGAGTGTGTATTGCAGCATTCTGAGGTCAAATTGCATAATAATTTAGTGGATGCAAATATAGCAATATGTTCTCCTTCAGTGCCTCCTCTTTTTTCTGACAACTTTGACTTTCAAAATAGAGGTGATTTCATACATGGAATTTTGATAAATGAAGATATATTGGCTAGTTCTTTATATTATACAATGTTGAAGGAAACACAGTATGCAGCAGCCATAACAAACTGGAAGACTTACCAAACAGTTTGGTTGGTTTTAAATAAATTTATACAATATGTATGATGTTATTTACTTTTGCTAATATTTAAAAGAAACATTTAATTTTTAGTTGGGATATATTACATAACTGGGTTTATCCACTATCAATTGAAACCGATTCCTTTTATAAAAATACATACCTGTACATGGGCCATCATATATTCAGAAAAACAAATTCTTCATTAAGCAGGTATAATTTTAAACATATTTTAATTTAATTTTTGTTATGACTTTCTTTTTTACATATGTGTTTGTATATTGTATGTTACAGATCTTGCACTTTAGTCGAGGATGTGTTAGTAGGTGCTAAAACTCACATTAGTGACATGTCTAGGGTTTCAAAATCCATGATTGGTAATAATTGTAGAATAGGGAAAAATGTCGTTATTCACGGTAGCCATATCATGAATAACGTTGTCATTGAAGACAACTCTCAGATTATAAATAGTTTTATTGATGATAATTGTATAGTTGAAATGAACTCAACTTTGGAGGGTGTTGTAGCTTCAGATAGCGTTTGTATTAAAGAAGGAAGCAACCTAAAAGGAAACATTTTGGAAAAAACTGATAAGAATGGTAATGAGATATTCAGACAGCTTTTTAAAAGAGTAACTGCAGAGTTTCTCGCCATTTTTCTTTGCAAAATCTACATTCTAAATCAGAGGAAGCTTCACTTTTACTATAATTAATAAAACAATATAATTATAATTTCTAAAATGACATTTAAAAAGTGCTTTTGAAGCCTACTTGAATCAATTAATTTTTGATTTTATTTCAGCTAATCAATGGTAGAACTAAATGAAAGTTTTAGTAAAAAATATTTTTTTTTTACAGATAAAATTCTCAAAAATGTGTCATTAGAAGGTGGAACTGAATGGGAGAATGAGTCTTCAGGCAAGGAAGATGATGAATATGTAGGTTTTAATGAAGAGTGGAGTAACAGCGAGTCATACTATTCTTCAAATAGCAGTGCTGAATCCTCTTTACCTGATTCTCCAATTCCAGAAGACACTAATAGTAAGTCAGCTTTTGTAAAAATATACTGTAGAAACTCCAGTTAACCTAGCAACAAGTTTTTACAACATCACATACAAGAAATATTGTCTAATTAATTTGTAACCCTAGGAATCTGCCTTATTTAGTCTCGAGTTATAAGTATTACATCATCATCATCTTCCTGCCCTTATCCCACTTATGTAGGGTCGGCACAACATGATACTCTAATTCCCAAGCTCATGTTGTAATGTGATTTGGCTTGTATATTTTACGACCGGCCGCCTGCCTGACATCAACCCTCCTTGGGAAATTTGAGGTAAGAAGAAGGATAGGTGAGAAGGATTTATGTGAGAGAAGGATCTGGGGTTACGGATACCAGTGCCACGGATCACGGGGAGGGGTGTGTGACACTAGCAGCTAGAGTAGTCCGGGGTCGCGTACCCGTAGCGGTTCCAACCAGTTATCGGATAGATATCTAGTGGCCCCACCCTCTGGACTGGAGATATAAGTATTACAGATATACACAAATAAATAACTAAGTACAACATATGGTATGAAGTTAAAAAGTACTTTTCTTGTTACTAGTTTAAAAAGTGAATATTGTTTGTTTGTTTGTTGTGGGCTCGGTTTTCCGCATTTAGACTCAAAGATGGTCCGTTATGCGTGAAAAGAGGGCTGACTAGTTCAGCCAGCCCAGCTCTTTCCAGAAGTTCAGAAGCCTCCTGGGGCATTCACAGGCTTCTCGGAGCGTCCTTATTTTCCTAAAGATGTTTGTCCAGTGTGTGGCCACTCCTTCGCATTCCAGGATCACGTGGACGGTGTTTCTTCAGCAGCCAGATATCCCCTACAAAGAGAACTGTCCGTTGCATTCATAACAAATAGTTGGTGATTGAGTGCTATGTGGCCAGTAATCATACCAACAATTATTCTGATGTCCAAACGGTTTAGACTAAGCGATAGATGCGGCGATACTTCTGTGAGTATCATTTTGGACTGTCTACAGCCAGTTTGGTTTGCCCAAAAGGCATTGTGAGTTGCATGTGTACGTTGCCGTACCCACAAGTGCAATTGTCCAAATGGTAGTGGCATTAAGATGGTTGGGCCAGCAACCTTTGTATTGGACCCCTGTCTTGCAAGCTCATCGGCGGCATCGTTTCCATATGATTCGCTATGTCCTTTTATCCACTGGAGGATTACCTCATTATGTGGGGCCAATACTTCCAGGGTTTGGTCGCATTCGTATATAAGGCTAGAGTTGATTAAATTGCTCCCTAGTGTTTTAAGTACAGCCATGCTGTCCGACAATCCGAATGTTGCAATCCTTAATGCCTTTTGACAGGACGGCGGTGGCTGCATGGGTTATCGTAACACACTCGCATTAGAAGATGGAGCTGTGTTGGCCCAGCGTTAGTGATAATTTGATATTGTTACGTGTTAGGGTTCGAAGGATTTGGAGAGAAAAACCTGCTGACTCTTTTCAAGACTTTATTCACTAGCACTACGTCCAACACAAAGCACTAGGTTCAAACACTAAGCACTAACGATGTCCTAAGTCGTAACCAATGTCGTAGGTTTCGCTGGTACCACTCTTGATCACTAGTTTTCACTTTGAAGTCGCCTCGAAGATCGCTCAAACTGAACTGAACTCGCTCGCCTACCTGCGGCTATTTATATAAGCCGACACGAGGCCCAGACCATTCTGGAAAGTTCGCGCATGTACCCGGTTTTCGAGACTATACTTCTATATAGTTCCACAGTAGTTCCTCTAACGCCATCTAGTATTGAGTAGAGAGTTTCATGCGGTCTCTGTCTTTGTGTGGTTTCAATGGTTGCCGCTAGATGGCGCTAGTTTCTTTGTGTGTTCGTAACAATATTAAGGTCTTGTGAGTATACTCTGGCACCGGTGCCAGACCCCATTTTTGAGCCATCCGTATAAATGCGGCCTTCACGTATGCCGACAGCCTCAAATAGCTGTATGTGGTATTTCCTTTCGAAAATATGTTGTTTAGGAATTCTATCACATGGAGCAGCAAGTAGTGGCTCATAGCTCACTAGGCTACTCCAGAGTTTGTTGTGTGGACCCTCCTAGTTAGACCACAAGCCCAAGTGTTTCAGCCTGATAGCTGACATAACCGCTTCCTGTTGTACTCGTATGAACAGATCAAGTGGTGCCAGGTCAAGCATAACCTCAAGAGCTGCCGTGGGGGCGGTACGCAATACCGCACCGTAGGTGATTATAGACCTGACGATGGTTTTGTAAAGCCATAGAGTAATTTTAGGTGATATGCCCCCAGCATTTGCCTCGGATCCGTTTGCATTGGCAGAGGATTATGCTGGCTTTGTTGATTTTTGAGTCTAAGTGCCTGTTCCAAAGAAGTTTACTATCTAGGATTACTCCGAGATATTTGACCTCCTTGGTTAGAGCAAGACTGATACCAAATAATTTAGGGAGTTTAAGGTTCCCTAAATTCCGTTTATTTGTGAACATCACAAGTTCCGTCTTTGCGGGGTTCACTGTTAGTTAATGGTCCGTACACCATTGTTCGACGACTTTTAATGCGGCCCTCATTTGGTCACAAATTGTTCTCTCAGAAGGTCCACTGATGAGTAGTACAGTTAAGTCGTCTCCATAGCCCACTGTGAGGATTCTGCGGTCGTTGAGCAGGATGATCAGTTCATCGATCACTATGTTCCACAGAAGTGGGGATAAGACCCCCCCTACGGACATCCTCTCGCTACAGCGCCTCTGGTTGTTCCACTTACAGCGAATTGGATGACCCTGTACTTTAGCATGCTGTCAATCCAACCGGCAATCGCGTTATTGACTCCATGCTTAGTAAGGGCCCGGCTTAAGCTGGGAAACTTAGTTTTGTCAAAGGCCCCTTCGATATCTATAAAGGCGCCTAGGGTTGATGTTTTGTGGTGGAGATTGCACTCTATCTAGGATATAACTTTATGGAGGGCAGAGTCTGTTGATTTGCCTGTCGAGTAGGTGTGGTGGTTGGGATTCAGAGGTTGTTCAACTAGAGTTATGCTTCTCAGTTCCCGATCTATTAGCCTTTCCAGAACTTTTAATAGAAAGGAGGTGAGGCTAAAATGTCTAAATGATTTTTGGTTGCAAGTAGTCTTCTTTGCCGGGTTTGGGTATGAAGACTACCTTGACTTCCCTCCATGCTTTAGGTGTGAGGCAGTAAGCTAGGCAACTCCTATATATGGAGACAAGGTGGTCAATTAGTTTCCTATCACTCCATCTTAGCAGGCCTGGAAACACCTTATCCAGTCCTGCCGACTTGTATGGTAGGAAACTGTTGATGGCCAATCTAGTCCACCATTACAGGTGTCTTCTTTGGTTCTTCTTTCCAAAGCGAATATTGCTAGCAAGTTTATTTGTTAATTTTTCAGTTCTTATTGATTGAATTATTTAAATATAAAACAAGCAATTCAAATAAATAGTAAGGTCATAATGATTTTTTTTATCATATGGTAAAAACTAATTAATTACAAGTAATATACTATAAGTTTATATTTAGGTAATAAAGAATTTGCTTTTTCATAAAAACTTTTTTTAGTATTCCTTCAAGAAGTAATAGACAGTTTGGCAAGAGGGTATGAAGAGAATTTGAAATGTGACTATTTAATACTGGAGATTAATTCTTCGCGATATGCATACAACATTCAACTACATGAAGTTAACTTTTTCGTTGTGAGAGCACTTCTGAGCATGCCAATTTTGGAGAATACCAAAAGTGTACTTGTAACTATAAAAGATATTTTGAAATTCTTTCGTCCAGTTATAAGTAATTATATAAAAACAAAGTCGTCAATAATGGACTGTTTAAAAGCTGTTGAAGTAAGTATAAAATTGGAAAGTTTCATGACTGTTTACCATAATTGTTATACTAAAAATAATACTTCCAATTTTTGTTTATTTAGGATAGTTGCTTAAAAAATGCATGGCTGGATGGCAGAGCTGGTCAAATTGTTGATTTGTTGTATGAAGCAGATATTGTGGACGAGGATTCCTTGTTGGAATGGTATGAGGATCTTAAGGAAAATGAAAGCCCACTCAAAGATCAAACTTCAATTGTTAAGTTCTTTGAGTGGCTTCAGGAGGCAAGTGAAGAAAGTGATGAGACAGACTAAAAACAATATATGTAAAAATAATTTGTACATCTGTACCGAATGTATTGTAACAAATGTACAATGAAATATTGTAAGAAACCTAAATAAATAACAATTTTTATTACTACATTTCTATATTTATTCTCCTTAATGCACAATAAGTGTAATGCTACAGTAGAAACATGAAAATATTTTTTCAAATTCATATTAAGGTTTTTGTCAATTTACCACAACATAAAGAAAGGAACTAAAGAAAATAATGAATCACTATAATCAAAAAGAGATTAAAATTAATATTTATTACAAATAGGTATTATCGAATAGTTGTATATTGTTGAAATTGTACAGTAGAAAAATTTCTGAACTTATTAATATCGAACGATGTTAGTTCACAAGGGGAATGAATTTTTATTTGTCTCATGTGTGTGTCTCTTCCATTTTGATGATTGCTCAATACAGCTATTTGAATCATGTATGTTCTAATAGGTCGATCATGAATATCTTTGATTGGTATCATTTCCCATCCTGAAATAAAACAAATATGTTGCACATAGTTCATTCATTTTTTAAAACTGTTTATTTTCATACACAATTGCCATTCCAGTGTGATTTTTATCTTCTATGTAACATTCAATAAAGAAAATGAATGTCCCAAACTATATTCCACTGTCAAGAAGTTCCAAGTTTATTTTTATACAGATATTATGACTATTTACTTACCACTGGGTTCAATCAATTCGATCACTTCTATTTCTTGCAAATCATTAAAGTGAGTTCCAGCTCTAATGGATATTCTACTTGGTGTGTAACTTTCATCAAGTTTATAGTCTGTATATATGTAAATGTGAGATACCATTGTTTTCCTTTGAAACTGTATGTTCACTAAGTGAGGCAATTGACCATCTGACTGCCAATATGTATCCATACAATCATCCCTTAACTGATCAATTCCAAAACCTAAAATAAATTAACAAACAAATTATATTAATAACGGCTTAATGAGATTATCAACTATATCAGAGAAATTATAGTAAAAAGTAGGACCTGGTTTACAAGAGGATAAACTCCATATTGCATGATTACCGACTTCTCGCACAGTTCCGGATCTTTCGCTTACAAGCGGGTCTTTTTCCGATGTCATTGTTTACGTGAAATTTAGGTTTAGATATCAATTTTGAAGAAAACCATATATACACACACAAAGTACAAAAAAAATTTGTCTCGTTTTTGTATCTATTCTTCTACCCAAATATTCAAGCATGAACGTTATAAGTATACATATTATTCATAATTTGACGCAATATCAACTTTATTACAAAACTAAGAAATATTTACAGAACAACAGTATAAATAAAATTCTACGTTTGTATGTCAGCTGTATAATACGTTTGAAACCACCAATCAAACGAAACGGAAGAATGACAATTCGCCAAGTGTTGTCATATAAAAATTTAAGACAAAGTATTATTTTATGTGAAACTAGCGACCCGCCCCGGCTTCGCACGGGTGCAATGCTGATACTAAATATACTACAGAATGTCTTTATTTATAGTGTGAAGCTAACTTATAGCATGGTTATAAACATAATAACAACAACATTCAAATATGCGTCGTTAGATTACACGTTGTTATAGAATGCATTGAAGAAATAAAGGTTTACTGCTCGTTCCTCGTAGGTGATAGCGTGATAATATGTATCCTATATGTTGTCGGGTCAACACCCGACTTCTTAATAATATTTGTGCCAAATTTGAAGTAAATCCATGCATATATTTCATCATCTATACATATAATAAAATGGTAGGAAAGTCATAACTGTACATTGAATATTTTTTTAAAAGAATACTTGGGGTGTGATCTACAATCGATACCGAAGCCAAAAATATAGTTTTTAGAATTTTTGTCTTTATGTATGTCTGGGATAAACTCAAAAAGTACTGCAATTGTAACTTCAAATAAAAGATACTACTTAATAACTACGTAATAATAAAACTTAACTGAAAATATTAAAACTTTAAATAAAAGTTTTAATATTTTCAGTTAAGTTTTATTTTTTATTCCTTTTCATACATTTACATATTCGTAAAAGTAGAAAGTTATAATTATAAATATTCTTTGTTCTGGGTTTCTGATTCCAAATGGGTAACTAGTACCTGAATATTCTTAAATTGTCGTTATTCTGTAAAAATTGGTTCAGATGCTCCATTCTCATTATTATTATTAGAAGTTTCGTTATCGTTATTAACAGAATTTGTCGAATAGGATGTCTGTTGAGATGCAGAAAGGTATCCATAACTTTGAGGTTGGCTCGAATTAGATCCCCTTTCGTATCCTACATAGTTGTATTTTCCCATCTTAATAAGATACTCCTCTAATAAGATATTATTAATGAAGTACTTCGCCTGCAGCACAGCATGTTCATTTTTTATATTTCTTAGTTCAGTAGATACATACTCGGCATAAACTTGAAATTCATCTTTTGGTTGTTCCATCTTTGTTTTTGCGCTCTTCATTATTTCATATATCTCACTCAGATCATCCTTTTTTCTTTTATTTTGTGTAAGCGGTATTGGTTTCGGTTGCGTTGGCAATGGCGGTGACTTTGGTGCTTCTGGTATCTGCGTCAATACTTCCGATGCCATCGCTGGTATTTCTTCGTGTGCCGACTTTTCAAATGTCTGTGAAAATAAAAAATAGTTTAAAAAGATCTTTGAAAAGAAACACATTAAACATCTCAAAACTTTAACCATGGATATCTCCATAACCATGGGGTTTTGAAGTGTGGCAGTGTTACCTTTTTAGGGACTATTGTAGTGTCGCAATGAAAGTCTTCTCAGAAGGTGTCGATCGAATGTATTTGAATAAAAAATGGTAATATTTGTATAAAATAATAAACAATAAAAAGTAAGTATAACAATAGTTGATTAGTTTTTATGACCAATCGCAGATGTTTATTGTCGAGGCATTGCGTCTCTTTCTCGCGAGTAGCTCTCTTTTTCCGCACGTGCCGCTGTCGATTACTCATGCGCTTCGTCGCGAGTCGGAGGCACGGTAGCGCAGAGCGATAGCTATAAATAGATCATACGTTCCCGCGTCTCGCCCTTTTCGGCGGCGATCGGCGCGGCGAACGGATCTCTGACGTGTACTTCACTCGGCGGTGGCGTGATTGTACTTCGTGAAGATGTCCATGAAGAATAGTGCAAGTTAGCTTGAAGACTTGTGCGTGTGATTGCTGGTGCATCCGCTTGCATGGTGTGCTGTGCTATTTTCCAACAGTTCTTTTCAGAGCTAACAATCTTGTTTCACGAACATAAAAACAGCTCTTTTCAGAGCTACGTAGTTTCTGTTTCACGAACACGTCAATGCTTCTTGGTAATGGTAATGGTTAAGGTTATAAACGGTAAAGGTATCGGTATGGTTAAATGGTAAAGGTATCAGGTAAGTTATCTTGAAGCCTCATTGAATTACTATTACTACTTACGTAATAATAGTTCGATGTGATAGGTAGCCACAGTGCTCCCCCTCAAGTGAAACGTACTGGAAGCTTGACGGAGCGGCCGGCTCGCGTAGTGACTTTATTATTATTCGCGGTCGGTTGTGACGTCACGCTGCCGTGCGGCTTGTCGGAAGTATTCTGTGGCGAGGTACTATTTTGTAGTGACGTGTCGTTAGGTATGTTTTCTTGTAATAAATAAGCGGGCTTGAGACGATCTATTGATATGTTAGTTTCGCGATTTTGTAGTTGTATCGTATATACTTTCTCTGTTCTTCTTATTACTCGATACGGTCCTTCGTAGGGTGGTTGTAAAGGTTTTTTAATTGCGTCGACTCTAACGAATACGTGGCTGCAGTTTCGTAGGTCTTTATGTATAAAAATAGATTGCTTGCTATTATGATGCGTCGTCGCTGCTTGCGGTCTGTTTTGTTCTATTGCCGTTCTTATCTTGTTTACGTAAGTATAGTCGTCCGTAGTTGTAGGTATCGATGTAGTGAAAAAATCACCCGGTAGACGTAGGTTATAGCCGTATGTAAGTTCGGCTGGGCTAACTTCGGCGTCTGTGCGTAGGGTGGCTCGTAATCCTAGTAATACAGTAGGTAGCTCGTCGATCCATGACCTTGTACTTGAGAGTTTCGTGCGTAGCGCGGCTTTTAATGTGCGATGCCAGCGTTCGACTATACCGTTGCTATGCGGATGATACGGAGTTGTACGATTTTTTGTTATTCCCATAGTTTTCATTAAGTTATTAAATAGTTGACTTTCGAATTGACGGCCTTGATCGCTAGTTAGTGTTGATGGACATCCGAATCTTACAATCCAGTGTTTGTAGATAGCTTCGGCGACGGTCTCAGCTGTTATATCGTCGGTAGGTATCGCTTCGGGCCATTTTGTTTCTCTGTCGATCATTGTTATGAGATAGCGGTAACCTTGCGTTGTAGTAGGTAAAGGTCCTACGATATCGACGTGAATATGTTGAAAACGTTCTGTAGGCGGGAATTTTGATGTAGCACTGTGTGTATGTCGTTGAATCTTATTTTTTTGACAATCGATGCAGCTTCTAGTCCATATTGATATGTCGCTATTCATTGACGGCCAAAAATATTTTTGTGATATCATCTTTCGTGTCGTACGCGTTCCAGGGTGGCTTATGTTATGTACGCTTCTAAATACATGTTGTCGATGTTGTTCGGGTATGTATGGTCGTATATGCGATGATGAAGTTTCACAATATAGTTCGATATCGGTGTTCGGGATAGTTATTTTCTTTAGATTAATATTTTCTTGCAGTAATAATTGTTTAATAGTAGGATCTTGTTGCTGTGCGGTTGCTATTTCTTCGTAATTGATTGTAGAAGGACATGTAATTGTTTCTATGCGACTTAGAGCGTCGGCAACGATGTTTTGTTTGCCGCTTACATGTCTTATGTCGGTTGTAAATTCACTAATAAATAATAATTGTCTCGTGCGTCTCGGTGTTTCTGTAGTCGAATTAACCTTATGCATTGCGAATGTGAGTGGCTTGTGATCGGTGAATATAATGAGTGGTCGTCCTTCGAACATCTTGCGGAAGTGTTTCATAGCCATGTATATTGCTTGAAGTTCTCTGTCGTATGTTGAGTATCTTGATTGCGCATCGGAGAATTTTTTCGAATAATAGCCGAGAGGTTGCCATGATTTATTTACGTATTGTTGTAAGACGGCGCCAGCTGACTTGTCGGACGCGTCGCAGAATAACGCATACGTAGCTTTATGTGACGGATGAGCAAGCAAAGCAGCGTTGCTGATGCTGTTTTTGCATGCTTCGAATGCTTGTGTTGACTCTTCGGTCCATTGTATGACAGTCTTGTCTCGCTTCTTAACGTTGTGTAGGTATGCATTGAGTGGCGCTTGAATAGATGCGGCGTTAGGTATGTGGTCGCGATAAAAATTTAACATACCGAGGAAACGACGTAGCTCTTCGATGTTCGTAGGTTTCGGATACTTCATGATGATGTCGATCTTCTGTGCTGGAGGTTTGATACCGTCTTTTGAGACGTGGTATCCTAAGAATTGAACTTCTGTTTGACCGAAGTGACATTTCGATGGATTTATTGTGATGCCGTGTTCTTCAAGTCTTCGTAGCACGGTTCTGAGGTGTTCTCGGTGAAGATCTTCGTTTTCAGATGCAAGAAGTACGTCGTCGATGAAAGGAAATACGTAAGGCAGTCCGCTTAATACTTGATGTATGAATCGCTGGAATGTCTGCCCTGCGTTTTTTAAGCCTGGACACATTCTCGGGAATTCGAATAGTCCCATTGGCGTTATTATAGCAGTCTTTTCAATATCCTCTTCGCGAACGCAGAGTTGTTGATATGCTCTGTTGAGGTCTATCGTTGAAAATATTGTTTTCCCAGCGAGTTGATATGTGAAGTCCTTGACGCGTGGTACCGGATATCGATCGGCCTTGGTGATAGCGTTTAGACGGCGATAGTCACCACAGACGCGTATGTCTCCGTTCTTCTTAGGTACGACGTGAAGGGGTGACGCCCATGGGCTCTTGCTGGGGCGACATAGACCTTGTTCCATCATGTTTTGAAATTCTTTCCTGACTTGTTCATAGCGATGCGGTGGTATAGGACGTGCACGACAATGTACGGGTGGTCCTTCGGTTTCGATATAGTGCTGAACGTTGATCTTGCTGTTGTTTATGTTCATTGCAGTCAGTCTTGTTATGCCGGGGAATTCTGAGAGGATATCGTGGTAAATATTATTGCTGTCTATGCTTCGTACTGTAGGTATAGTTGTAGCTCGAACGGGTGCTTTGACTGTTAAATTAGTAATGTTATCGATAAGCTTCTTGTTTTTTAGATCGACGATGAGTTGATGATGCTTTAGGAAATCGGCTCCTAGTATCGGCTTTGACACGTCAGCGACTATGAACTTCCACTTGTATGGACGGCGAAGGCTGAGGTCTAGTTCGAGTGTTTTTTCACCGTACGTCGATATAGTGGTGTTGTTAGCGGCGTAGAGTTTGAATGGCAGCGGTGTAGTGAAGTGAGTTTTTTTCCTAGGTAGGACGGATATGTTAGCTCCCGTGTCTACCAAGAAAGATGTTCCTGTTTTCTTGTCTGTGACAAATAGGCGGTAGGAGTATTCTTGAGCGCCGGATTCCGCCTCTGCCAGCGTTCTCTCTAGTTTTCCGATTGCTTTCCTTTAGACGCGAAGGAACACGGTGACCTGCAGTTTCTTGCCTGGGCACCGTAACGTAGGTGGTAATAGCACGCTGACGATGGTGTGTTGTCTCTCGATCGCGATTTATATCGAGGGTTGTAGGAGCGGCTTCGAGAACGGTTTCTTCTGAAATTATGTTGCGGTTGTCTTGATTTTAATTTAGCGATTTCTATGGACAGTTTTCTTAATTCGTTTAATAGGTTCATGTTGATGGCGATATCTGATGGCTGGTCGATGGTGGCGGCTACGGCGGCGGGCAGGGATTCGGTGGTTCTTGATTGATCCATTTTTCACGAGCAGGGATTCTTCTTCTTTACTAGCAGGGATTCTTCGTGTTCTTCGTCGGGTCACCACTTTAGGGACTATTGTAGTGTCGCAATGAAAGTCTTCTCAGAAGGTGTCGATCGAATGTATTTGAATAAAAAATGGTAATATTTGTATAAAATAATAAACAATAAAAAGTAAGTATAACAATAGTTGATTAGTTTTTATGACCAATCGCAGATGTTTATTGTCGAGGCATTGCGTCTCTTTCTCGCGAGTAGCTCTCTTTTTCCGCACGTGCCGCTGTCGATTACTCATGCGCTTCGTCGCGAGTCGGAGGCACGGTAGCGCAGAGCGATAGCTATAAATAGATCATACGTTCCCGCGTCTCGCCCTTTTCGGCGGCGATCGGCGCGGCGAACGGATCTCTGACGTGTACTTCACTCGGCGGTGGCGTGATTGTACTTCGTGAAGATGTCCATGAAGAATAGTGCAAGTTAGCTTGAAGACTTGTGCGTGTGATTGCTGGTGCATCCGCTTGCATGGTGTGCTGTGCTATTTTCCAACAGTTCTTTTCAGAGCTAACAATCTTGTTTCACGAACATAAAAACAGCTCTTTTCAGAGCTACGTAGTTTCTGTTTCACGAACACGTCAATGCTTCTTGGTAATGGTAATGGTTAAGGTTATAAACGGTAAAGGTATCGGTATGGTTAAATGGTAAAGGTATCAGGTAAGTTATCTTGAAGCCTCATTGAATTACTATTACTACTTACGTAATAATAGTTCGATGTGATAGGTAGCCACACCTTGTATAGCTTCCCTTACACCCTCCGCCCTCCACCCCCAAAACCCCATAATTCGGTTTTTCCTAGTCTAAAGCTTACGGTACTAAAGAATATAGCCACCCCCTCTCTTCCCGTGGCTGTCGTAAGAGGCGACTAAGGGATAACACAGTTCCGCTACCACCTTGGAACTTAAAAAGCCGACCGGTGGCGGGATAACCATCCAACTGCTGGCTTTGAAATACATAGACCGAAGATGCAGTCACCAACCCGCCTGCCCAGCGTGGTGACTATGGGCAAAACACATGAGTTCACGTTATTTTTGGCGTAAACTTGTGGAGGCCTACGTCCAGCAGTGGACTGTATAGGCTGTAATAATAGTCTAAAGCTTAGCCTAATTGTGTTCGTAAACAAAAAAAAACCGACTTCAATTACATTGACAAGTAACACATCGTAGGTAGACGAAAAATCAGTCACGTAAATACGCATTATTAGATATAATCCAAAAACTACTTATTAGATCGCAATTACATTTAAATGGCAACTCACGACACACAACACCTTTTGATTAAAACCAAAATCATGAAAATTGTCCACCCAGTCAAAAGTTCTAAGGTTCTGAATCGAATTGAGAACCTCCTCTTTTTTTGGAAGTCAGTTAAAATTGGCGGCTCGCAGCTCGCAGTGCTGCCACACGCACGAGCGGAGGCGGGTTACGTGCAAAATTTCAAACTTGTCGGATTGCCAACGAACTTACTCGGCGGTTTTAAAGTACGCGTACTTAGGGTGACACACTGGCGAAAAAGGTCGTCGAGCCACAAGTACGCGAACTTACTCGCACGTCTATCACCCCCTTTACACTGCAAATTGAAGTCAATTTTGATCGTTGTACATTCAATTAACGTCTTTAATCATTTTTAAATATAAATAATGTTTTTTTTTTAGTTTATAATGAAATTAAAGCTCAAAATCACATTTACACAAAATTATACCTACTGAATATATTGTCCTACCTAATGAATATATTGTCAATATTTTCTTTCTTTCTTTGATATGTATTATTTCTGTTTTTGGTGTACAATAAAGTGTATTATTATTATTATTAATTATACACTGCAGTTTTGAGCACTAATAATTAAAAACTGTTTGAACAATTTGATCTTTGGTGAGCTTTTTAATATCGCGTGTTTCCTCCTCTAGCCCTTATGACCGCCTGCATTCGGTCTGGCATGCTTTGGATGACATTTATGATGTCCACTTGCGACAAGTTGCGCCACGCAATCAATGCAGCATCTTGAAGCTGGCTAAGAGTTTGTGGTGGGTTCGATGCTGTTTTAATTGTCCTTTTTAGCTTATCTCAAATATGCTATATTGGGTTTAAGTCGGGGCTGCGAGCTGGCCACTGTAATTTTTGAATACCAACCTCTTGAAGGTACTCATTTACCATATGAGCGACGCGAGGACGTGCATTATCATGCATTAAAATGAATTGGTCATATCCAATAAACCCTCCAAAGGGTAAAACATGTTCTTGAAGGATATCCTCGACGTATCGTGTTGCAGTTAGAGCGTTATTGACGATGACCAATTTTGTACGTGCATCAGAACTTACGCCACCCCATACCATTATAGAGCTTGCACCAAAACTCACTGTTGGAGTGGTAGTAATCGCCAGATATCGTTCACCTTTCCTTCTCCACGCACATTATCGACCATCAGATACATTAAAAGCGATCATGCACTCGTCTGTAAACAAAACCCCTGCCCATTGTTCATGAGACCAGTTAGTATGTTCGCGGGCAAATTGAAGTCGAGCTGCTCTAGCTAGTCTTCTTGCCCTTAAATTAACTTCTTCCATATATTTTCTCACCGTACGCTCACTAACATTTACATTCCAGGAGATTTGAAGCCGCTGCTGGATCTCGACAGCAGTAAGGAAGCAATTTATTAAAATCTGTAACACAATGAAGCGATCGTCATGAGCTGAGGTGCAACGTACACTACCACTACCTGGTCTGCGTGTGCAGAGGCTTGAGTCTTGGTACCGTTTTAGTGCATATTGCATCGAAGATCGCGATACATTATGGATAGTAGCCACTTCACGATGGGTCATCCCTTGTTCGACTAATGCCATTGTTTGTGCTATCTGACTTGGTGAAAAAGGCATTTTTATGGATTTTTAGGTGCCTTTAGATGTCTATTTATCACAATAAAACCAAAGAACTTCGATAACTTAACACTTGCAAATTCCAGAACACAATTCAAAACGTAGAGTTCGTCGGATAAATGACACGATTCAACTAAACTTCACAATTCAAACCGAAATGCACTTCAACTCAGTTAATTATCCTCTTAGGAATAACGTAAACATTATATCTACCCAATTAAACAATAAGAACAAAGTTAGACACACTTAAAAATTTGTTATCGCATGTTATTAGTTTGGCCAAGATTCCGTGCCGCTAGGTGTAATAGCAACAAAATAATATATTTAAAAGAATTTCAAAAACCACCTTAGTTTATTTAGTTTCTACCATAAAAAAAAATCAATGTTAGCTTTATGGCTATGGTTTAAATACGACAAGTCTGATATTTGAAAACTTAAGTTTAAAAATGTTAACTAGAAGTATGACTTTGAAAACAGATAAAAAACACTTCCTATCTGAATCTTTTGTATTCTAAGCAATAGTTAAACGGTATAATAGCCCCGCCAGTTGTTCGGAAAGTGACAAATAGAATTAACTAGTGTTAGAGTGAGATAGGGGAATCTTTTGTATTCTACACAATAGCTAAACGATATGATAGCCACAGAAAGCCATTCGGTAAGTTCGGAAAGTGTTGGCGCAACGGTCACAGCCATGGATTGTACCTGTTGCGCTGGCGGTTGCGGGTTCGATCCCCGCACATGACAAACATTTGTATTGACCATACAGGTGTTTGCCGTGGTCTGGGTGTTTGTGCAGTCCTTGTGGGTCACCCCACCGTGCTCCGGAGAGCACGTTAAGCTGTCGGTCCCGGTTTTTATCATGTACACTTGATAGCGATCGTTACTCATAGTAGGGAATATAACCGCTAACCCGCATTGGAGTAGCGTGGTAGATTAAGCTCTGATCCTTTTCCTACATGGGGAAAGAGCCCTATGCCCAGTAGTGGGATATTATAGACTGAAGCTACGCGGCCATACAGATGTTTGTCGTCGTCTGGGTGTTTGTACGGTTTTTGTTGGTCTCCCCACCGTGCCTCGGAGAGCACGTTAAGCCGTCGGCCCCGGTTGTTATCCTATACACCTGATAGCGATCGCTACTCATAGTAGGGAATATATCTGCCAACCCGCATTAGAGCAGCTTGGTGGATTAAGCTCTGATCCTTCTCCTATATGGGGAAAGAGGCCTATGCCCAGCAGTAGGATATTACAGGCTGATGCGATAATATCTTAAGCGTATATCAGCTTGCTGTATCTTAGTGGAAAGTTTGTCAGCTGGTATCTCGAAAGATGAAGTTTTTTTGAAGTTTGTTATGATGTCCAGAGTAATCGAGACTGCTGTCTTGACATACCTACTGTAATTTTATAACAACAACGATAACAATTTTAAATACATAACTAACAAAACACATGCAGCTTAAACCACTGGAAATGAAAATACGTAGGTAATAAGTAGGACAAATTTCTTTATTAATAAATTACAATCGCGATGGCTAGGTAGTAATATAAAAACGAGGTTCACCTAGTACATATTTGTGGGATAAAATAAGCATGCATGTGACTTAAAATAATTTGCATGGATGTCCCAATACTGTAACCACAATATAATGTGGAAACCTAGAAAGAAGCCGCAAAAATTGGCTCTGAACAATTTATGAGTTCATAATTATTGTGGTTTATTAATTAACAATTACATGTATTGGGTAATATAGGTACATATTTTAGAAGTTAGGATATTAAAAAGTTAGCATCATGAAATATAAGCAATTTAATAACTCTAGTTAAAAGTCTAGTGCCTAACGCTAACCTAGTAAATTTATTAAAAAGTTGTGCTAACAAAGTGTAAAGGATATTTGTATTATTTCTGTCTAATACAGAGCTTTTAAACAATTAAACACATACAAATTGTTATAATTTCGACAATCTATAGACATATAAATAACATGTTGTATGTATTTTACGGTACGTCAGTGTGTACCTAATAATAAACGTTATTTTGATATGAATTTAAGTAAAAATAATATTAGAAGCAATGAACAGAAGTTAAGAGACGTAGGCACCCTCCGATTTCCACAATTCATAACTTTTCATAATTTTATTTGCAAAATAACTCACAGCTCTATAACACATAATTTTAAATCATTTTGAATAAATAAATGCTTGCAAAACTACCCAGTTGATGTGATAATATCGCTATGCTATCATAATCTGTATAATCATATAACAATAATCCACAATCCAAAAATACACAATCCGTCCTTACCTACTCACTACCGTCCCATATATATATTACCTTTTTTATCCAAGATTATTGAATCCGTTGTCCACCGTCAATTATCCTCATTTCTAACTGAGCACGATCTTTTTGATCCACTGCAATCGGGTTTTCGAGCGGGCCGCAGTACATCGACAGCTCTTTTAAAGATCACTGAAGATATTAGAGAGGGTATGGAGAACAAATGTATAACGGTATTAGTCCTAATAGATTTCAGTAATGCATTTAATGCGGTCGACCACGATCTGCTTCTAGCACTCCTGACTCGTTATTCTATCTCGGTTGCCGCTATTAAGTGGTTTTCTTCATATAGTCGCGGGCGTAGGCAAGCTATTCGTACTGACGAGGGAAATTCTGATTTGTGCGAAATGGCTGCTGGTGTTCCTCAACGCGGCATATTATCTCCTTTATTATTTTCTCTTTTTATTAATTCAATTACTTCTTATTTAAAATGCCAGTACAACGTTTATGTCGATGGCCTGCAGCTATATACAGACAAAGGTTAGCGATCTACATTAATAATAATAATAATAAACCACTTTATTGCAACTAAAGATAGTATAACATAGCAAACCTTAATTCTAGATACATATAGTGCAATGGGCGATCTTATCACTAAATAGCGATCTCTTCCAGATTACCCAACAGAAAAAAGCTAGCAGTGTAACGGGCTTGCGCAAGAGTAATAAAGTTTAATCAAAATACATATATAAATGTCTACAAACATACATACATATATACACATGCAACTAAAATACAATAATTAAATAAATCATATAAATTTATATATATTTATATACACACATTCATACATATATACAAACACGGGTACACAAATACATACATACACATACACATATACATACACATACATATACACACATATATACATATGTATATACATATACACAAAAACAAACATGTAAATACACATACATAAGCCAATGAATAAACGTACGCGTTAGAGAGATGGGTACAAACAGTGAAAATAAGTGTGCATAGACATGCTATTCAAGTCATAGTGAGGTAGAAATGCTTTACGCGGTTTTTAAAGACAAATATAGAAGGAGACTGACGAATTACTGATGGTAGTGCATTCCACAATTCAACAGCCTTTAACGTAAAAGATTTAGAATACGAACTCGAGTTATGAATTGGCACACTCAATTTGTTGTCGTTTTGAGAGCGAAGGCATAGATGAAGGGAAGGGTTGCCAAGGAAAGAAAATCGTTCTTTGAGGTATAGCGGTGAAGTAGGATAGAAAAGGGTTGTGTAGAGGAGAGACAGAATATGTAAGTTACGTCGATGTTTTATTGGCAGCCATCCAAGCCTAGAGCGATACTGTGATATGTGGTCAAACTTCTTTAAACTGAATATATATCTTATACAAAGGTTTTGCAGGCGGTCGAGTTTATTAATCAGTTCCTCCGACAAGTCTGGATAGCATGCATCCGCATAGTCCAAGATTGGCATCATAAGACTGTTGACTAGCGATATTTTAGTCTTAATAGGTAGGAAATTTTTCCATCTTTTCAGAGAATGAAAAGTTGCGAAAATTTTGCGACTAATTTCAGCAATTTGTGGACGCCAAGAGAGAGAGCTGTCAACAATAACCCCGAGATTTTTTATCACGTTGGAGTAACATACCACGGAGCCATCGAATATAACGTCAGGAAGGTTATAGCGAGCAATCTTTGCTAGTTGTTTAGAAGTACCTAAAATAGAGAACTGTGACTTGCTGGAATTTACAGACAATCCAAACGACCGACTCCAGTTGGTGATAGTGCTCAGGTTAGAATTTAGGGTGTTTATAGCTTCTACAATATTCTCAACAGGCGCTGTCAAATAAACCTGCAAGTCATCAGCGTAAAGATGAAAGGAGATGGAGAGAAGTTCAGTAACAGTGTTTATAAAGATAGAGAATAGTAGTGGAGAGAGCACGCTACCCTGGGGAACCCCAGCACTGAGACGGCAATACGAGGAATCGCGACCTCCGGCACAGATACGCTGTTGACGCCCGAACAGATAAGAATGGAACCATTCTATGACTTCAGCGGATACATTAATGGACTCTAAAATAGCTAGGAGTATGTCGTAGTCAACGGTGTTAAATGCATTGCTGAAATCCAGTAATGCTAGTATGGTTACTTGCTTGTTATCTATTCCAAACCGAATGTCGTCGAAAACCTTCGCAAGTGCCGTCACAGTGCTATGGCCGGGTCGGAAACCGGACTGGAAAGGGCTCAAGATATTGTGTTTAGTTAAGAACAAGGTAAGTTGGAAGTGAATGATTCGTTCAAGGATTTTAGATAAGAAAGGAAGTATAGATATAGGTCGATAGTGTGAGGGTAATGAAGGATTGGAGAGTTTAGGGATTGGTATGACATTAGCAAGACGCCAAACACTAGGGAAAGTTCTACATTCTAACTATTCATCTTATAAATCAAGATTTAATGCGTATACACAACTGGTCATTTAATCATGGTATAGCTCTCAATGTCGCCAAGTCCTAAGCGATTATTGTGGGCAGTTCTCGGCAACTGGCCTTGATTGATACAAATTCTTTACCGAACCTGATTTTTGATAGATACTCAATACCACTTGCCTCAAAGATTAAGGATCTGGGCATAATTATTGATAAATCCCTTTCTGATCAAGTAAATGAAGTTTCACGTAAATTCTACTCAACATTGCATCCTTTACTACACTTTAAGCATTTTCTTACCGACTAAGGCCAAGCTCCACTTGGTGAATACCTTACTTTTGCCCATAATCGACTACGGTCATGTCTGTTGTCTGGACTTCAATTAGATCCATTTGAACAAACTTGATTGATTGCTCAATACCTGCATTCGTTTCATTTTCGGGTTGCGGAAGTATGATCATATTTCCCATTACAGATCTCTCCTTAAATGGCTACCAATCCGTGAGCATAGGAACTTGAAAATTTTTTGTTTACTCTTCACTATTCTATCCCATCCTACTACCCCTTCTTACCTTAACTGTAAGTTCACTTTCCTTTCCGAATCTCATGAAAGATCTCTCCGCTATTCAAATAATCTCTTTCTACTCCTATTCATCGGTCTGGGTTTTTGTCTTATTCATCTGGTATTCGTTAGCTGAGTCCATCCGTATGTATGTATTTATGTATGTATGTGTGTATGTATGTATGTGTGTATGTATGTATGTGTGTATGTATGTATGTGTGTATGTATGTATGTATATATGTATGTATGTTTTTTTTTTTTTTTTTTTTTTTTTTTTTTCTTGCGTGAGGAGGAAAAAATCTTTCAAAGACTACGCCGTGAAAGATGGTGGTCGGTAGTGTGGGATTTCCACCCACTAAAAAAACCCCCTCGCTCTCCAGCCTCTGATCCCTACGGTACCGCCGTTAGGCATTACTTCGCAGGGGGAGGAACCAGCTGCCGCTCTTCCTTCAGGTACGTAAGATATTATATCTCTTTTTAGCTTCTGTCTTTTGCTCTCTCTCTTTCTATGGAACGCAAGTCAGTGAGGACCTCTGTAACAAACGCACTGATAGCGTTCCAAGCAGCCTCGGTGGACACCATTGCCTCCACCACAGTCTCTGGTTGGATTCTCCGGCCGAGGATGCTCTCCAGTTTATCACGCTGAGGGTTGTACCGTGGACACACAAAGAAAACGTGCTCCGCATCCTCAATGACTCCCAGGCAAGACGGGTACTCCGGAGAATCATCGTGTTTGAAGCGATGGAGGTAAGCCCGAAAGCAGCCATGTCCCGATAACATCTGTGTAAGGTAGTAGTTGACCTCGCCATGACTCCGGTTCAGCCAAATGTCGATCCTCGGTATGAGACGGTGCGTCCACCTACCCTTCACCGCGGCGTCCCACTGTTGTTGCCATCGGGCTATGCTGTTCCGCCGCTCTTCAGTTCTGAGCTCCTCAGCGCTCAGTGTGGTTGACCTCTTCTGTTGGTATAGGGTTCGTCTTTCCTCGACTAGAACTTTAAGGGGTAAAGTTCCGGAGATGACAAACACTGCTTCCTCTGAAACTGTGCGGAAGGCACTGGCCACTCGTAAGGTGCCCCGACGATACACCGGTCCAGCCTTTCTCCATGACTTCTGGGTGTCTAGTGCGTCCGCCCAAATGGATACCCCATATGTTAGCACTGATGTGACCACTGAAGACAGTAGTCGTCTCCTACTCTGCTTTGGGCCTCCGATGTTAGGCATCAGCCGTGCCAGGCTAGCAACCAGTGTTGATGCTTTGGCACTCACGTGTTCGACTTGTTGCTTAAAGTTGAGTCGGGCATCAACCATCACTCCCAGATATATATGTATGTATGTCTGTATGTATGTATGTTTTTTTTTCTTGCGTGAGGAGGAAAAAATCTTTCAAAGACTACGCCGTGAAAGATGGTGGTCGGTAGTGTGGGATTTTCACCCACTAAAAAAACCCCCTCGCTCTCCAGCCTCTGATCCCTACGGTACCGCCGTTAGGCATTACTTCGCAGGGGGAGGAACCAGCTGCCGCTCTTCCTTCAGGTACGTAAGATATTATATCTCTTTCTAGCTACTGTCTTTTGCTCTCTCTCTTTCTATGGAACGCAAGTCGGTGAGGACATCTGTAACAAACGCACTGATAGCGTTCCAAGCAGCCTCGGTGTATGTATGTATGTGTATGTGTATGTATGCAAGGTTGTATCTGTTTACTTATGTTTATATTTTTATGGTATATATATATGAATTAGCGTCTTAGGTGCGACAAAGCCAGCCCTGCGGTCACCAACCCGCCTGCCCAGCGTGGTGACTATGGGCGGCACGCACGAGTTCACGCATTTTTGGCGCGAACTTGTGGAGGCCTATGCCCAGCAGTGGACTGCAATAGGCTGGAATGATGATTTATATGAATTTATTTGCTCATGTATATACTAAGCCACTAACTTTACTTTATATTTCCTCCCTTTATTTTTCTTCTTTATCTGAATTTTTCTGAATCGTTGGAGTAGACGGGTCCTGGACGTTGGAATAGACGAGTCCTGGAGTGAAGGCCGCGTCTTGGCAAACGCAGTGTGGGACTTTAATTATATAATTTGAGGTGGGCAATTTAAAAGGGCAACGTAGTTGAATTGAGCTATTCAAAATCTATCAATTAGTATTTTTTTAATTACAAATATCATTATTTTGCAGGCTGGGGTGGGGTATGTAAAAAACTATTTGGAGATACGACATAGACTACAGGCAATTTTTTTTCTAATATGTAGATAGAATTGTTTGATTGATTTTTGGGGACTGAGTCGCCCTCGTCCGTAGGTGTATACCCCGTTGTGAAACCCTACACGTGGTCCCTGGGTGGTGCTAATCAGGTGACATACTGGTGGTAGGCTCTGGCCGACGGCTCGCGACCACCCACCGAACAAAGTCGTACCGTCAAGCGGTTTCGTGTTTCGGTACGTTGATCGGTGTAGCCGACTGAGAATTTGGGTCGAAAAAGTTGTTCCGCGCGAATTGGCCAGTCTGACTGGCACTGGTACCGCTGCGCTGTGGTGATTGGTTCTGGAGGGTAGCGGGATCCGAGGCACGGTGCACCGCTGGCCGACCGCAGGTAGTTGGGGGCCCAATTAATGTGCCAGCCACACACGAAAGGCTGCCCCGCCAACTGTCGAAAAATCCCGGGATGCGCCATCGTGCCGGTTGGCGACCGGATGAGAGGGCCCGGTGGACATCTCCGGGGGGGCTCGGGCGTCCCCGCAGTCTCCAGTCCAATCCCCTTTTCCATCGTAGTGATTCGGTGAAAGTCTGAGGGTTAGTAGTGTGGAGCCTCGTTTCACTTCCTTTTTCTCACCTTCCTTCACTCGCCTTTATGAAAAAGAGTAACAGTATTAACAAGACAGCACAGCGGTTGCACTCCCTCTCACTCTCAGTGCACCTCTCTAACATTCGAGGTTTGCACTCCAATCTCGTTGCAGTCCACCACCATCTTGAGACTGAGAAACCGGCCCTACTGTTCCTCTCGGAGACGCAGATCGGCAGCCCGTCTGACACAGCATACTTGTGTTACCCGGGTTATACCTTGGAGCATAATTTTAAACCACACGCGGGTGTTTGCTTATATGCCCGCGACGACATATGCTGCCGGCGTCTTCGTAATCTTGAAGATCCCAGCTTCTCTAACTTATGGGTTTTGGTGGACACAGGAGTGGAGAAAATTCTTTATGTCTGTGTTTACCGTTCGCACAGCGGAGATCTGGAGACAACCAGGCTTATTCAACACCTTAGTGAGGCGGCTGATGCGGCTCAGCACCGGTATCCTACTGCTCAATTGGTAATGCTGGGGGACTTTAACGCCCACCACCAAGAGTGGCTATTCCCATACCAGCACACTGACCACGCTGGTAGAGAGATTCGCAATCTCGCTTTAGCGCTCAATCTCACCCAGCTGGTCCAGGAAGCAACAAGGGTACCCGATGTTGACTCGCATACTGCCAACTGTTTGGACCTTTTCCTGACAACAGATCCTGACCGCTATTCGGTTTCGGTCTCATCGCCTTTAGGCAGCTCTGACCACTGTCTGGTGAAGTCCATATCCGTCCATTCACCGCCCTTACCCTGCCCCAAAGGCACCCGTAGAATATGGCGATACAAGTCAGCAAACTGGGATGAGATGCGTTCTTTCTTTGCATCGTACCCATGGCGACAGATTTGCTTCTCCTCCGATGATCCCTCATCTTGTGCGAATGCTGTGGCTGATGTTCTGCGTCAGGGAATGGAGTATTACATACCATTCACTGACGCATCAGCATCCGTGGCAGCTCGACCCTGGTTTAATTCTGACTGTTCTCGTGCTGAAGCAGAAAAGAACACTGCTTACTTGGCCTGGGTCGACGCTCGTAACCACAAGACAACAGACGTGGGTCAGAGGAAGAAAGCCTATAACAGAGCCACTAAGTCCTGCAAGAAGGCTCTGCAGAAGGCTCGATTTGACCACATTGGCAGAATTGGGACTAGACTTGCGTCATACCCACCTGGTAGTAAAGCCTTTTGGTCCCTGGCTAAAGCGGCCGAATCGAACTTCTGTCGCCCCTCACTACCTCCACTGATAAAACCCGATGGATCACTAGCCCACACCGCTGAGGAGAAGGCAAACTTGTTTGCTAATCTCTTTGCGGAATCCTCGCGTCTTGATTTAGGCAGCGCCACACCTCCAACTTCTTCGATTCGATGCGAGACGTCTATGTCTGAAGTCCGAATCCGTCAAAAAGAGGTCCTTAAAACCTTGCGCAATCTGGACGTAAATAAAGCTAGTGGTCCTGACGGAATACCTGCCATAGTACTCAAAACTTGTGCGCCTGAGTTGTCTCCAATCCTGACACGTCTGTTTCGTCTCTCTCTAGCGACAGGACAAGTGCCGAAAGCCTGGAAGCAAGCTAACGTGCAGCCTGTGCCCAAAAAGGGCAGTCGAGCTGACCCTGTCAATTACAGACCTATTTCCATAACGTCCATACTCTGTAAGAGTATGGAACGTATACTGAATAACCGGCTCCTGGCACACCTTGAGAAGAACGATCTCCTTAGCGACCGACAGTTTGGTTTTCGCCGTAATCGGTCCACGGGTGATCTTCTGGCGTATGCCACACACATTTGGAGTGAGGCTATCGAGAAACACGGGGAAGCCATTGCGGTCTCGCTCGATATCTCGAAGGCATTTGACAGGGTCTGGCATGACGGCCTTATTAGCAAACTTCCTTCATACGGCCTACCCACTTCTCTCTGTGTTTGGATATCTGACTTCCTGAGGGATCGATCGATCCGCGTTGTCATAGACGGTTGCGATTCCGATCGTTTGGCCATCAATGCCGGGGTTCCTCAGGGGTCTGTACTCTCGGCAACGCTATTCTTGCTGCACATCAACGACCTGCTCAAACCCGGAACTTTTGGGTATGCAGATGACAGCACCGTTGTCGAGCGTTACGTGTCCAACGCACGAGCGAGTGGGTCTGAGATCCAATCGCTGAGGGAAGCTATGATTCAGCGTCTGAACTTGTCCCTTAAAGCTGTCTCCGATTGGGGTGACGCAAACCTGGTCAAGTTCAACGCCTCTAAGACCCAGGCGTGTCTTTTTTCGGCAAAGCGGAGTCCTTTCCATCTGACTCCCTCTTTCCGCGGTGTGCCCGTGCCCATAACCGACCGCCTAGAGCTTCTTGGCGTTACTTTGTCATCCACCCTCAATTTCGGCTCATACATAGAGACAAAGGCTCAAACAGCTGCCAGAAAACTGGGCGTCCTCTCGAAGGTGAGACAGTACTTCACTTCGGAACAGCTTCTAAATTTATATCAAGCGCAAGTTCGATCATGCATGGAGTACTGCTCTCATCTTTGGGATGGCTCAGCCAAGTACCAGCTGGAGCTTCTCGAGTCGATTGAGAGACGAGCCAGGAGGCTCATCGGTGATGATGCACTGGTCGCTGCAAAGCTGCAAAGCTTGCATCATCGACGGAGGGTGGCCGGCCTATCGGTTTTTTATCGGATACACTTCGGAGAGTGTGCGCAGGAACTCCATAACTTGATTCCCCCTTCGCCCTTCCATCATCGTACAACCAGACGCTCTGCGTTACGCCACCCTTATATGGTTGACATTCCCCTTATACGCACTAAGCGATTCGCTAGTACATTCTTGATCCGTACAGCCAAAGAATGGAACTCTCTACCAGCGTCTGTGTTTCCAGAAAATTATAACCTGGGGATCTTTAAGTCGCGAGTGAATAGGTTACTTCTAGGTAAGCGTGCTCCATCTTAGACCGCATTTTAACTTATCATCAGGTGAAATAGTGGTCAAACGCAAGCCTATCATTGTATAAAAAAAAAAAAAAAAAAAAAATTGTAAAAAAAATTCATTTAACAATATTTTTCAAACTCCTATATCTTTTGATGCATACAATATTCTAAATTGTTCAAAGTGTGAAAGAACTGCTCAAGTTGCATTTATAATTGCTCAACTACAGTTTGGAACAGCTCCACTTTCCTTAATTTTTAACATATATACTATATTCCATATTTTTCAATGACTTTTTTGATTTTTAATGAAATAATTTAAGGTGAGCAATTCAAAGGGACAACGTAGTTGAATTGAGTTATTGAAAATCTATCGATTAGTATTTTTTTTATTACAAATATCATTATTTTGCAGGCTGGGGTGGGGTAGGTGTCAAGCGTGCTTTAAAAAAATTTGCTTCAAAAAAAGACCCAGATTAAATGCATTTTTACTTTAGGGATGCCATAATAAACAGATTATAAAATAAAAAGTATAAAACCTTACAGAATAAAAAAAATAACGTAATGACATTTGACATTTGAATAATTTAAACAATAGATACATAGATCCATTGATAATTTTATACTTACTATACAAAATGGTACTCGGTAAAAAACAGTTTGAACAACTATCAGGTTTTATGACATCGATCTTATGTTTCAACCTAGCTGGTTTTGTGAGTATAGTGTATTGCACAGATTGGAAAGTGATCTGCTCCTATATTCCGTTTTATAAAAGAAAATTTTCTGATGATACTACGAAAGAATAAAATTTGTCAACAATGTAATAATTTAAAAGCTATATGTATAGAGAACATCAACATTCATGACATTATTATTGTAACTGGATTCAACAGCACGCGTTATATAGGGGCCACGTGCTTACTTGTTCTTGATATCATTTGAATCTCGAAAGGGAGTTTAATGACTAGTTTAAGAGATCAGGTGGGTTGGGATTTTTGTAGTAAAATGTCAACCGGCTCGCGTGCACCCGGCTCATGCATAAGCGCACCCGCAGCTGCCTTTTGCCCTCGGCCCTCCTCCGACGTGTGCACTCACCCTCTGAATAAATAACACCTCTTTCATTTTATTGTAATGTTCATGTTTTTTAATATAATAGAGCATAAAAATAAAAAGTGCTTAAAACTTGCTTGTCCCGTTATTTTAATTACATATAAGTATAAAAACACAAAAGCTACAATAACAATAGGCTTGTAGGTTTTATAAAAAGAGTTATTGAAATAAATAAAATTTTGAATACAGTAAAACAAATAACAAAAAAAAAAACTCATCTCACGGCCATACCTATACTTATAATCAAAAATGTCGCCAAGAAAACATCGTCAAGATTTTATGATTTATGTATAAATACTAGCTGACCCCACAAACGTACTTATATAGTCCGTCTATTACAAACGATTTAGACAATGTCAGACAGGCACTGTGTCGCCTTGGAAAAAATCAAAATCAAAATCAAAAATAGCTTTATTCAAATAGGCTCCAAGAGCACTTTCGAATCGTCATTTTACAAATTAAAACTTTAAAAATTAATTATTATTTTTGTAAAAGTGAAGCTACCACCGATACGGAATGTAGATTCTGCAGAGAAGAATCGGCAAGAAACTCCGCAGTTACTCTTTTGAAAATAATATATAAACTGTGTTTTATAACAAAATTAGAAACATGTTGCATGAAATACAGCGTCACTAAGTCCACACATCTTTACCAACTATGTAATCCTGCACCGAGTAATAAGCTTTATCTATTAATACACTTCAGGAAGACGCAGAGTTGCCTAAGCTCTGCACCACCCTTTCGACCTCACTGGCTAGGCCCACAGGAATAACGAGTCGATACGTGTAGAGCCAGTTCGGCTGCAGGAGTCCTTCGCGTTTTAGAGCTATGTCACGAATGCTTGACGAAGACCCCATTCTGGGTTTCAAATGAAGTTTTCCTTCTCCAGGACCCTGACCCTGTTGAGTTGTCTGGAAGAAATGGCTAAATAGCCATAAGTCCGCCCATTGTACTTCACAGTCTGTAAATATTTTTTAAATGTGTTTATTGTTTAAAATGTAGTTGGGGTGTACAATAAAGTATAAATTAATAAATAAATAAATAAGAAAGGGGGTGGTGCTATTCTACACGGCCGACACCACACGGCATACTATTCCGGATCTCCTACTATTACGTTATAAATTAAAATGCTGCTAAACTTGAATAATGACAAGATTCGAATAACTACTAGAGAAGTGCCCTAGTGTTGTAATAATAATATAATTATGTTTGCTCGCAAACGAAAAAAAAACCGACTTCAATTACATCGACGAGTAATACAAAGTGGATTGACGAAGAAATAGTCAAGTAACTACACGTTATCAAAGATTACTCAAAAAGTAGTTATCAGATCTCAATAAAATTTATATATGACCCCATGACAAACATCAGCTTTCGATTAAATTAAAAATTATTAAAATCGGTACACCCAGTAAAAAGTTATTGCGGATTTTCTAGACTTTCCCTCGATTTCTCTGGGATCCCATCATCAGATCCTAGTTTCCTTATCATGGTACTAAATTAAGGATATCTTCTTTCAAACAAAAAAAGAATTATCAAAATCGGTAGATCCAGTAGAAAGTTATGCGGTATAATACAACGTAGGTCGACGAAAAAAGCGTCAAGTAAAAACGCATTATTAGATATAACTCGAAAAGTAGTTGTACGATTTTATTTTTGTGTTACCCACACATTAGGAACTCTAAACATTTTTGAATATCATATCAAAAATTGACCGCTCCAGCGGGGTTCGAACCCGCGTCTCCGACTGACCGTGTCGGCGCTCTAGCCAATTAAGCTATGGAACGATGTACCCGCTAGAGCGAAATTTTTGATATGATGATTTTTATTTTCGGTTTAAGCGAACCGTGGCGCCGTCTATAGTGAGTTCTTTACAGAGACCCGTAACTATTCAAAGTTTCATATTACAATGAAAATCTTTGACAGGAGACGACACCATGCTATTTTTAATATGTACGATTTTATTTTTGTGTTACCCACACATTAGGAACTCTAATCATTTTTGAATATCATATCAAAAATTGACTAGAGCTAGAGCGCCGACACGGTCAGTCGGAGACGCGGGTTCGAACCCCGCTGGAGCGGTCAATTTTTGATATGATATTCAAAAATGTTTCGAAAAGTAGTTGTTAGATCTCAAATAAATTTAAATGAGACCAATTGAAACACACCACCTTTCGATTAAAAAAAAATGTCGAAATCGGTCCACACGGTCAAAAGTTCTGATGTAACATACATTTAAAAAAAAAAATACAGTCGAATTGAGAACCTCCTCCTTTTTTGGAAGTCGGTTAAAAATGTACAAATGATAATGAAAGCTTTGAATTTCTAACCAGTGACATAGAACCTAAAAGAGAACGCAAAATAATAGAAAAACTAACTTTTTTTTTCAAATAAAATACTTTTAATATTAATGTTGTCGCGGTGTTGCTGGACCACATCGCGAACGCCTTCAACAGCCTCCCACATGCAGTGATTCCGGAGGCACTGAAATTCCCCGGAGTGCCCCTGTATCTGAGGAGGACCGATTTTCGAGGCCTACTTTGCGATCTTTCTGATCGAAAATCACACATCGGGTCGGACATCGGGTACAACTGGATGGGTGTCATCTGTTACGCGGATGGGTATCATCTGCTACGTGGATGACATCCTCGTTTACTCCCGAGGACGAGACTACAAGAAGGCGGCGCGGCTGACCAAGGTCGGACTCGACCTCGTGATCAGCCACATAAAGAGTTTGGGGCTTCAGGGAATTGACGAGACCGAAGCCCTCCTCTTACGCGGGACTGGACCCCTACCGGGGGCTACCCTGTAGATCGGAGAAGGGAGAGTCAGGATACCCCCCAAGTGAAATATCTGGGGCTCATTCTTGACGGAGGGTGGACCTTCGGCCCACACTTTGCTATGGTGGGACCGAAGCTCGTGAAGGTGGCGAGTGCACTAGGCAGACTTAGGAGGCGATGACCTGATGTCACGACTGTGGCGCGGCGGTGGACTCGACCCAGCACACCTTCGAGGTGTACCCGAGATGGGCGGCGTTGCGTTGCAATTTGATGACAGTCCTCGGAGGGGATTTGTACTCCCGAGCGTCATCACCACGATGCTCGGCGATGATGAGTCCTGGAAGGCGATGGGGACTTCTTCTGCGAGACGGTAATGTCCCAGAAGAATGACGAGCGGGTGAGAGAGAAGGCCGCCGACGAGGCCTCCCTTCGCAGGCGACGTACGGGGGTGCGTAGAAGGCGCTACTTAAAGTGCTTTCAGTAACGCCTCTGTGCCAGGGTCGGGTTGGGATGGGAATTCCGTCCTGCTAGACACGGCGTCATCGGGATTGTTCAAAGGTGAGCCGAACAATCCGTATGAAGAAGAAGTCCGGCCTTTTCGCCTAGACCAGTCTGTCGCTGGAGGGATCCTGTTGCCTGCAGATCCGAGACCCTACAATTAAAGCGGCTGAAAGCTCCCGCAGGGGTTTGGTCGGTATTGGTCCCCCAAGTGCTGAGGCTGACATACGGCCTAGGGCTTCCTACCCGGGCGTCCTGGATATCACCCCTAAATGTGTCCCCCTGCGATACAATATATACTTTTCATCAAAAAAATCGAAACACCTTGCAAATTTATGTTTTGTAACGATTATCAGTTTTTTTATTATTTACGAATAAATATCAACTGTCGCTTATTAGTGAGTTTTATGAGGTTTTCAAATTCTAATGTTATTGTTCTAAATTCAAATTAAATTTTCATAGATTTCGTGTTTTCTTTAATGAGTCATTTTTATTTTGTATGGAGAACGAAGGCAATGAATGAAACAACACATGTAGGTAAAAAAAAAAAACTGAAAAACTTTTAATAAATAATGTTTAACTAGTGTTCCCTCCTCAAGCTCTTATCACAGCTTCCATCCGGTTTTTCATCGATCGGTTGAGAGTTACGATGACATGCTGTGAGATGTTATCCCATTCTTCCTGAATGGCACTTTTCAGCTGGTCAAGTGAGTCTGGGGTAGGATCTTTTGCTCGGATTTGCCTCTTTAGTTGATCCCAGAGATGTTCAAATGGATTCTTGTCCGGGCTCCTTGCTGGCCATTCCATTATAGAGATACCGACTTCGGTAAAGTAATTACGTACGACGCTCGCGGTGTGGGCTCTGGCGTTATCGTGCATAAATGTGAACTCGTTGCCGATAAAGTCTGCATAGGGCATCACGTGAGGCTCTAGGCACTGTTCCACGTACCGATGACAGTTCAAAGCAGGTAGGCGCGGCTCATACACGAAGGCAAGCTCTGTCTTACCGTCAGCGCTGATTCCTCCCCAAACGAACCACCACCATAACTGACCCTTCCTTCAATTCAGCATTGTGCAAAGCGTTCTCCATCTCTTCTGTAGACCTTGTTCCTTCCGTCGTTACCATAGAGCATGATTTTACATTCATCAGAGAAGAAAACTTTGCTCCATTGGAGGTATGACCAATTTAGGTGCTCGCGTGCAAAGTCAAGGCGCGCTCTTCGATGGTCTGCAATTAATTTCGGTCCATTTGCTGGCTTGTGTGCTACCAGTCTACGTTTCTTCAACCTTCTTCTAGTTGTAGAGTCACTTACAGCAACCCTTCGTACAACTTGAAGCGGCGCCAGTTTCGTAAAGAAGTTGATACAATAAATCGATAATCTCTCTCAGAAGTGCCCCGATTTCTGCCAGATCCAGAACGGCGCGTGAACATATCAGTCTCTCGATAGCGCTTATTAATAATAATAAGTAATGTAAATAAACGTAAAAATCTAAAAGATAGGAATCTTTAAAGAACTTATATTTAGAAGAGTTGTAATGAAAATATTTAAGATATAAATGTATTTTTTTACTTTTAAATAAATTTACGCATGTATGTAAAATAAAAATTATGTGGACTCATGGGACACCAGGTAGGAACGAAGTTCCTTCAAATAGTATAGAAGCAACACAATTTGAAAAAAAAAAATGTTGAATTTTATATACATATATTTCCTAGTTCTTAATTTTATTTTTTATTTTGTTGATTGGTTTTTAATTAAGTACATAAAAATATTTAGGAAATTTAGTATTTTATAAAATAACATACCGTAAAATTAAAATAAATCAAACAAAATAATAATAATAATAATAAAACAAATTATTAAGTGAAATTAAAAAAAAAACATGTGTCTTTATTTATTTTTGTCGACAGTATAAAATTACATAAATAATTTTAAAAAAGTTTACTAGTAATATTTTAGTTTTACAAACGTCATACCTATACACGGCGTGTCAGTCGTGTGACTGATATTACGTCACTTCCGTTATATATTTTTCTTACGGTTTTAGTATCACATTTTTTTTCAGTTCGGTCGCTCAGCCAAATGTCATGGAACTTCGTTCCAATAGTATATATAATGTAATACTAAAGTATAAATTCCCGTACTAAGTATATACCTACATAAAGCTGGAAAAACTTTTCTTTATATGCAAGAAAAATAGTATATTAATCTATATCTATAAAAATGTCCTACCGAAATTTACGACCAACTATATATTTTTTTTAATTTCGTATATTAATGAGTTCTTTGTTTTTAAAAATAGATAATCTAAATTTTACGGTCATTTTTCTTTAAAAAATTTGAGTTCTTTCAAACGTAGGCATACTAAACAACGTGACACTGGAGAGGGGAGAAACGAAGGGCTTCTGCGTTTTTTATACATGCCACTTTGACAGAACGCACACGGCAAAATACACAATAGTCTGTTTTTGGCCGCCTGCCGACCGGCTGTGTGAGCGGCGACAGCGTTTGTGTATATACTCGTTATAAACATAAACACTGTACGAACTTACTAAAGTTTAAACCACGAATAAAGTACCTTTGGGACTAGGTACTTTATATTACTGCGGTGTCGTCGAGTGATTATTTGTGATTATAATGGATTTGTCTTGTGGAGAAAACCTACAAAATTCTGGAAATAACAGCAACACCAGTGGAAGGACAATGGATATGTGTGTTGCAGGACCTGATCGTGCATTGGATCGTGATCCCAGACTGTTGCTGAACCTTTTGACTCTGGAAAGAGTTCATGCAATACATACAGATTATTTTCAACATGTTCAAATTGATATACAACCTTTTATGCGAAAAGTTGTTACTACTTGGATGCTAGAGGTACATTTTTTATTTATATATTTTTGGAATACGTAAAATATACGCCGTATATCTTAATCCTTGGAATGTCTATTACACGCCCTTCTCATTAAAAGTAAACTATCGCCTACAACTTCCGACAACAGCTGATTAAAATTAGAGTGAATGACCTTAAATTTCTGAGAGCGTAAGTGAGCTTAAGTTTTCCGTAGGCTACTACTACGTCGAAATTTATTTTTAATTATTATGTGTGTTTGTTACCAAATCTAAATGCATTACTAAATAAAGTATAGACTCAATTGAAATTAAGGAAGTTTTTAAAACTACCTGCACATTTTATCTTTATTTACGTCTGCCTTGAAAAAAATTGATTACGCATTTCTGATAACTAATAAACGTGTGTAGTTGTAAAAGTTGAAAACAAAAAAAAAATGCATTGTTTACGCCATCATATTATCTAAACAATAAAATATTTAGTAACTAAGGTACCAAACGAAAGATAATATGCGCATAGCATGCGCGATGCACGTGTATTTACGTAAGGTAGGTACAAACCCTTAGAATCGACGGATGCGAACGGAAACCTTTTTATTACAGGTTTTTACGAAGGCTCTGTTCGAGTTCAATGAGCAACGGAATCTTTATAACGTAGTGTATCAGGGACTGCAAAAAACGTCTTATACTTTATGTATTCAACTGCTCTCCTGTCTATATATTTATGGACGTAACATTTAATGCTCGATCGAGTATTTTATTTATTTCGAGTCATTAATTTGTAATATTGCTGTAGTATTTCTTTTGTATAGAAAATATTTTGTATATCGTCCAGTAGTATGTCACGTCTACTCGCAGGATATAGATACAAGAATTTGGTATATCCTATCCTAATAATTGTGTTTGCTCGCAAACGAAAAAAAAAACCGACTTCAATTACATCGACGAGTAATACAACGTAGATCGACGAAAAAATAGTCAAGTAACTACGCGTTATCAAAGATTACTCAAAAAGTAGTTATCAGATCTCGATAAAGTTTATACGTGACCACATGATAAACATCAGCTTTCGATTAAATTAAAAATTATCAAAATCGGTACACCCAGTAAAAAGTTATTGCGGATTTTCGAGAGTTTCCCTCGATTTCTCTGGGATCCAATCATCAGATCCTGGTTTCCTTATCATGGTACTAAACTAGGGATATCCCCTTTCCAACAAAAAAAGAATTATCAAAATCGGTACATCCAGTAGAAAGTTATGCGGTATAATACAACGTAGGTCGACGAAAAAAGCGTCAAGTAAAAACGCATTATTAGATATAACTCGAAAAGTAGTTGTTAGATATCAAATAAATTGAAATGGGACCAATTGACACACACCACCTTTCTATTAAAAAAAAATTGTCGAAATCGGTCTACCCGGTCAAAAGTTCTGATGTAACATACATAAAAAAAAAACAAAAAAAAAAATACTGTCGAATTGAGAGCCTCCTCCTTTTTTGGAAGTCGGTTAAAAAGATAATTCCTTACTTTATTTCACACTCAAGATATAGGTACTTAAGAAAAATCTGAAAGGGGGAGGTTCTTAATTCGGTTGTATTTTTTATTATGTGTGTTATCTCAGATGTTATGACTGGGTGAACTTATTTCGATGATTTTTGTAAATCGAAAGGTGGTGCGGCGAGTCGCAATGTCCCATTTAAATTTAATTGAAATCTGATACTTGATTTTTCGTCGACCTACGTTGTATTATACCTACCGCATAACTTTTCATAGGGTATACTGATTTTGATGGTTTTTGTTTTAATCGAAAGATGATGCTTGTTATGGTTGGTCCTATTTAAATTTGATTTAAATTGAGATCTCATAACTACTTTATGAGTAATCTTTGATAATGCGTATTTACTTGACTATGTTATTGTCTACTTACGTTTTATAAATTCGTCGTAATTGAAGTCGGTTTTATTTTCGTTTGCGAGCAAACATAATTATTTTAATTAAAAATCAGCGACGTCATGTTATGATACAATATCAGACGAATACATTCGTAGACTTATTCTTAGTTACAATAAAATCACTTAATACTATGTATACTCTAAAAAAAAAAAAAAAAACTGGAAAACTACTTGCAGTTACTACGTCAAATACATAATTTATTCATTATATATAAACGAATCCCTATTTCCCTTAGTCACGCCATAACTTTTGAACGAATACTGATTTCCCTTATTTTTTTCTAATAAGTACTTTGTAAATTTTTATACAATTGCGCATAAAATTGGAAAATTATGAAAAAGTTAACGACTATTTAAACTTCGCGTTGATGACAATTCTTGCGTTTGGTAGGACAGTGTCTGTCGAGTCAGCTAGTAATTAATAAGTTTAAAAATATCACAATTACAATCAAATAAATTACATTACCAGGTTTGCGAGGAGCAGCAATGCGAGGAGCAGGTGTTTCCGCTGGCCGTGAGCTACATGGATAGGTTCCTGGCACAGCGAGCCATCTCGAGACAGCAGCTTCAACTGTTGGCTGTGACTGCCCTCCTCCTGGCCTCAAAGTTCCGCCAGTGTCATCCACTTTCGGTCGAACTACTCTGCGCCTACACCGATAATTCTGTTTTTCCTCACGAAGTCCGGGTAAGATATATACAATGTTCTATACATAGTTATAATTACTAGTGGTCGCTCAGAGATCGAAATTCGACCGTAATCAAAGATTTAAATTAAAGAAAACAAAAAAAAGGAATTTAAGAACATTTTTTAAAATTCAATTTGACTACAGAGTTTGACAATCAACAAAAGAGTATGATATGCGTGTGTGTGTGTCAAATACATGGTAGTGTTAATATAATAGTGTGTAATATACAATAGTGTGTAATGTTCAATAGTGTGTAATGTTTTTTTTTTTTTTTTTGATTTAATATATGTATTTTATGCATATTACATTATACACGAAATTTTATACTCCTCCGTCCTCGCAAATTTTCGTAAAAAGGGGTACAAAGTTTTTGCTTCACGTGTTAATGTATAGATTAATCCTACTAATATTATAAACTCAAAAGTGTGTATGTATGGTTGTTTGTTCCTCTTTCACGCAAAAACTACCGAATGAATTTTAATGAATTTTGTCAAGTAAGTCCGAAAAAATCTGCCATCTGCGAGCTATTCTGGCGTACGCTACAAAAGCTGTAGACTTTACACGTATATAATGTATAAGAGAAATGTTTATCTTAATTCGTCCTACAAGAAAGTCCTCATCTGCATCTGTCTTTTATGAGTAATCCATTATGGCAAAAACAGTGAACCATAAACACAATAAAAATTGACAATATATTTATAATGCAAATTTGGTAGTAACAAATTGATTTTTATGCCGTATAATCAATTTTGATGAATTTTGGTATAAAGATATTGAGAAGATAATAAGCTACTCAAAGTATTTACTAGATCACTAAAAGAACATTTATTGAAATTATTAAGCGTTTATTAGTCACAAAATTTTGGTAATTACCTTAGTTTAGATTTAATTGCTATATATTATAGTAGTAGAAGGAGTTGTAGTAAACACATAACATAACATAACATAACAATACACTTTATTGTACAACAATACAGCAATAATACATATCAGATTGATTTTAACAGAGTACAAAGTAACAAAAAACAACAAACAAGGTACAAAGGTCGCCCTTATCGCTGAAAAGCGATCGCTGAAAAGCGATCGCTTCCAGGCAACCTAGGGGCAAAGGAGATGGTATTGTATAGGTGTACAAATTGAGACATAAACGTTAGAATATATTTACTTAAACACATATACATATAGGTAGGTACATACATACACACATACATACATACATACATACATACATCATCATTACAGCCTATCACAGTCCACTGCTGGACATAGGCCTCCATAAGTTTACGCCAAAAATAGCGTGAACTCATGTGTTTTGCCCATAGTCACCACGCTGGGCAGGCGGGTTGGTGACCGCAGTGCTGGCTTTGTCGCACCGAAGACGCTGCTGCCCGTCTTCGGCCTGTGTATTTCAAAGCTAGCAGTTGGATGGTTATCCCGCCATCGGTCGGCTTCTTAAGTCCCAAGGTGGTTGTGGAACCTTGTTATCCCTTAGTCGCCTCTTACGACACCCACGGGAAGAGAGGGGGTGGCTAAATTCTTTAGTACCGTAGCCACACAGTAACACATACATACATACAAATATATAATTTTATTCACGTGGAATATCAAGAAAATGCTTCCTGACAGCTTTTTAAAAATAGAAAGCGATTGTTCACGTCTAATATGCATACACATACATAAATTATTCTTAATATTTGTCAGCATTCGTTTTACTAACCCTTCTTATAAATAAATAAAAAACAAGTAACTTAATATATTGTTAAAAACTGGTAGGTATAAATGGTTACTGAGAGAAAAAACAAGCGTGCTTTAGACTACACGACTGAAGTAAAACTTACGAAACGTAACTCTCGCTCTCTTTCTATTCACTAACTTATATTTCCCTCTCAACGTCCGTTCAATTCGCCCGATCACACTTTTCGTAACGCTCTCGTCACAGATTCTCCCCAAGTCAAGCGTGCGTAAAGAAGTTTTATTTCAATAAACTTCTATATTACTGGAAGTAATAATTGTCGAAAAGGAAACTACTATCCACGTCTTTAATACCTACGTTATCAGTTTAAATAGATCAAAATCTTAATAAAGGTTAATTGTAAAGTAACGCGTCGCAAAGCAGCCATACACCTTATATCCTGCGAAGACCGCAAGGTGCTGCTTTGTTTTGATTTCGTCGTATGTGTACTCGATTAGCCAAGTCAAATGTCACTCCTTCACCCTAAACGACTACATTATATTACCCGTTTCCTTAAACTTCTACTTGCGAGCTTCCGGTGATTACTTCTTCCGCGACTAACTCATTCTACGGGCAAAGAATATAATGTCACTTTCTTACAAGTACTGAGTTGCAACGTGTGACGAAGTATTGAGTTAGTAGCTACTTCCGACGGAAATGTGGGTAGCGAGACGTTGTGATACATTGATAAGGCGATTCTTCTTACATCCGTATCACTTGATAACTAGTGCTGTTCATTCATTACGTTCAAGCTAACACGTACTATTGTGTTAGAATTTTCACACAGTGTCATTAGGAATATTGTCATATAAGTATAATTGTAATATTGTGTGAGCAGGTAGGCAGGTGTGATTCGATATACATATTAGTTTACTGACACTCGCGAGTTTTGACTCGTAGCTTTCACACGCTACTGTCGCCCTTGTCCACCAAATGTTATGATGCAATAATGATACCGCCTAAATGTATACACTATTTCTGTTTGTGAAATGAAGGAAATTCTATTCCTACACCCCTTAAAAGCATCTAAACATAATTTAATATCTATAATGTATGCTAATTTTCCTGACATTTGGTAACATGTGCCGTAACCGTGAGAAAGTGTTCACGTTCTTTGATGAATAGGAACCGTATGGTGTAGTACCTACCATTTACTTCCTTGCAATTAATTCGAACGATGATCCTGATAAGTCTACAATGTTTATGTTAATGAAGTTGGAAGGTACGGCATAGTAAGTTCTCATACTTTAGCTCATTACTTCGCATTAAATGTTGATAACTACATAGGAAATCTATTATGTTCGTAATGGAAGTTTTTGTAAACAAAGTAACAAATTATTTGATTTGTTATTTATTGTTATCAATAGTAACTAATTAATTAATGATAAAATTATTTTATTATTTAATCTTACTCTAATTATGTGACATTAGTAAACAGTGTCTGAGAGGCTTCATATCGTACTTTTACTAGATAATTAAGCTCACCCTTATTATTTTAAGCTCCTGAGCTTCCCTATGTGAACATCCCTAGACACGGGTTCACTGTATTGCCCTTTTCTTTAATAATTGTAATGCGATTCGCTATTTTTTGCGGTTTCCGCCTGAACCACCCCGTATGACGGTTACGACTACGTAAAGATATCCTTCATTTCTTTTGCCTCTTCAAAGAACGTAATTGCAGTGTACGAATTGAAATAATCGATGGACATTCTGAAGAAATAAATGACTTTAGGGTTGAAACCCATACTATAAAGACTATCAAAATACTTATACTACTTTTTTATTATAGCAATGGGAAGTAATGCTGCTGCAACGAATAAATTGGCAACTTTCAATAGCCACCGCCTTTGACTTCGTAGAACCTCTTCTAGCGAGAGTGCCGTGGGGCCGTTCGAATCCTCTCGTACGAACACACGCGCTGACGCTTACCTCGGTCTGTTATACAGGTAATAAATACTTTAGATAACTATATTATTTAGTTTAAAAAAATAATTACTTTACGAATAAGTTCTGTGTTAAATATGCGGGTTAAATAAAGTTTAGTTTTCCTTGACTCCATGTTAATTTTAATCGATACTCTAAATATAGTGTCAATTGCGAAAAATAATATGTTTAATTGGAATTATAATCATTTGTCGGTTTTTCTGCATTCCGAAATAATATAATAAATAAAATACGATTAGAATGCGTGCAACGGAGTGGTCAAAAGTATTTAGGGAGTAAGGGAGGGTTTGATGTATCGGAACGCACATGCCGCTCGTGCCGTGATATCGTACACCTTGTGTCTCCACCCCACATACTGACCCTTTCGGAAAGTCTCTTTGTTAAAATACACACAAATTATTGCAATTATATTTTAGTAATTGTCGAGTCTACTACATTAACCAAGCACTTTTTTAATGAGGCAACTTCTGTAAGACAATGGTTTTTTTAAGAATAAAAAAAAAAAACAATGAATTAACTTTTTAAAAACTTTTTACCGTTTTAAATTTATTTTATTTAATATTAGAGTTTTTATAAATTTAATTAAATAATTTATGTTATCTTTTTTACCTAAATTCTGATTCGTCTGTTTGCTGATAATACAAGTAAAGCGATCGCATTGTGTTGTTCAACTCTACTATAGCCATTACCTTATCTGAACTCAATCTGATTTATGGTATACCGCGCCATGTGCTCGATACGGTCCTCCACTAGTGAATAAACATGCTCGTAAAGTCACGTCAACGTACATGTATTTATTTTGATTACAAAAATACGTTGTGTTATATTTTTAAGAAAAGTATATTATTTTTAACCGACTTCAAAAAAGGAGGAGGTTACTCAATTCGACTGTATATATATATATATATATATATATATATATATATATATATATATATATATATATATATATATATATTTTAGGTATGTTCGAGGATAACTCCGTCGTTTATGAACAGATTTTGAAATGATAAGGAAACCAGGATCTGATGATGGGATCTCAGAGAAATCGAGGGAAACTCTCGAAAAGCCGCATAGCTTTTTACTGGGTGTACCGATTTTGATAATTCTTTTTTTTTAGAAAGAAGATATCCTTAGTTTAGTACCATGATAAGGAAACCAGGATCTGATAATGGGATCCCAGAGAAATCGAGGGAACTTCTTGAAAATCCGCAATAACTTTTTACTGGGTGTACCGATTTTAATAACATCTAACATCTTCAAAATCTACTCAATGGTCTAACATCTTCAAAATCTACTAAAAGTTGGGCACCCTTTCATACGCTGGGTGATTTAACTGTGCGCGTTTTGTCTTATAATAGGTTATTATTTTAAAAGTATAAAAATTATATATTGTTAGTATTACGTTAAGTCTTAATTTAAATGCCATTTAAAATCTATAAATTTTAATATATTCATTTATACTAGCTATACCTGTGCGAATAATCCGCACTAAATAAGTATAATAATTATCTAATAAGCGAGTTGATTTGAAATTGAACCAAAAAATTACCGAGTGTCAATCATGTTGACGTTTTTCAGAATTAAAACCGTCATATATATAATTTTAATAATTAATTTAAATAAACAAAGGCAATAATATTTTTTTTTGTTGTTGATGCCCGTAGAGCAAGCAATTATCTATAGAAATATATATTATTTATGTGGAATAATTGTGAGATTTTTCTAAAAAGGGAGGCAAACAACCTTAGCGTATTAATATATTCATTTATATACAAACAAAAATTTACAGTAAAGTTTTTTTTTTTCGAATAGATAATATCAACTCATGACAGTTACCTTACTTAGGTAAACGTGTGTGTTTATTAATATATATTATTATTATTTTTATTTAGTTAACACTTATTTAACACTACATGCTTTTACAAATGCACATGTTCATATGGTTAATGGTTATGTAGGTAATGGTCATTGACTTCGTTTTAAGTTCAAATGGGGGTTGGACAGTACCATGTAATAACTTCGTACTATGACCGACTTAATTCCGTGTAATTAATAAAGTTTCAATTTAAAAATGTGAAGTTGTACGTTCTTTAAAAATTTAAGGATGTTTGTTATGTTTAACCCTGTTGGCCCCCATGGACCATCGCGTCTCGATAAAAGTTTATTTATAGCTGTCAGGCGGTTATCCTCTATTGGCTCGATAGTTTTAAAAGCTGATTATTTGTATTAACATATTATAGATTGCTAGACAAAATTTGTTATTTGGTGAATGGTCTCGTGCTTTGTTTTAATGTGAATCGTATTATTTAAATTGTATCTCATTGAGATAAGGTTCAAATTAGAAATATTTTATCTTGTAAACGATTTTAACCCCTTTGCGCAATGTCCTTTACTGAACACGATAGTAAAATCAAATAATGATTGAATCTTAGTTCACTGGTAGCTTTGCTCTTAAAAGAATAATCTTTGTAACAGTCCTGATTAGACAAAAGCGTAAAAAATTATTACATTTTTATTGTTTAAGCATTCCTGTACTTGCAATCGATAACAATTTGTTTTGGTATAGACGAATTAAATTGGAAATTAATACACTTAACATATTATATTTATTGTGCCTATAATAAAATTCTTGATATTTGAAATAATAATTATAGTAATAGACACCTTATGACCTCTCACTCAAAATTCAAAATTTATTGTCGTGGTAAAAGTTTTCACCTGTCAAATGTATGTATTCTATTATTATTCTGTATTCTAGGACCGGATGCATCCATAATTGCTAATATCTGATCGTGCATTACCCCAGGTGTTAACAGGTTAATACTGCTACTTGCCCCTTAAACTTAAACTTACGTTGTCTTATATTAATAAAAAAAAAAAAATAAAAAAAAAATTAGGTACTATAATTGTAATAAGTAAACAAAATCAAAAGCAACCTTATTCAAATAGGCTTTAAAATCACTTTCTAATCGTCAGTTTACAAATTAAAATTTTAAAGTAATTATTATTTTTAAAAGTAAAGCTACCAACGATTTAAAATGTAGATTCTGAAGGAGAAGACCGACTTTTTAGTTTATACATATGTTGCGTATAAATATAGAAAACTAATTATACTATTTATGTTAAAGATATCTTCTAACAAAGAACGCCATACTTCAAGCATCGAAACGGTCACAAGACGCTGACGAATTTTTAAGTTAGTGTAGTAGACGATAGCAATCAACTGATAGTTATTGTAGTAATTCAAGTAACCGTGTCACGGTCGCGGTGACTTATGAGACGATTTGTCGCGAGGGGAGCGACCGCGCCAGCTGAGTTGGCCACAATACGCGAAGACGTCCCGCGGCCATTGTCGTTACCCAAGCACCACGGCTTGCTCCGGTCTTCAACAAAGGGCCCCCGACAAAGACCGTCTCAGTACGCACCTGGCGTTCCGACCCTTAGCTATCTAACACGATACTTGGCTTTACGGCCCTCTATAATTTTCAAAAGTTACGTTTCCGTCATCAGTTTTCGAAATTACTGAAAGTATTTTGTATTTTTAATTTAATGTGATTACGAGTACAATTTTTTATACAAGACTAGCTGTACTTTGCGCGCGTTGCTACACTTTTTTTTCGGTCGTACCAACTCGGAAACCTTTGTGGGCTCATGCACAACACTTTGTTGAAGATCATGACACGATCAAATGCATAGTTTACGATTCTATAAAGGATATACAGACAAACATTCATTTATATATTATACACACACACACACACACACACATATATATATATATATATATATATATATATATATATATATATATATATATTGTTAATTATGACCATTATTTAATCTCAACTTTGTAAGTCTTTCGTGACAGAATGTAATATTTTAATTTTATTGAATATTTACCTTTTTTCAATCATTACAGCCTATACAGTCCACTGCTGGACATAGGCCTCCACAAGTTTACGCCAAAAATAACGTGAACTCATGTGTACATTTTCTACCTTTTTTAATAAGATAAAATTTTATTACTGTTAATAAAATGTTACTAGCGAATAGTCAAAATACGAATGCGAGTTTTTATTGCCGTCAAACGACTGAAGACCTTAAAAATAAACAAAGTATAATTGTAATTATAGTCAACCTTTTAAATGACCCCAAAATTTAATATATCTTAAAATGAGACAGATATTATATTACGACTAGTTCTACACAATTAGATAATGACATTAACTATTTGCAACCCTTGCACTTTTGCATCTATTTGTATAAGTAAGGATTCCCATAGAGGGTGACGAGACAGGTTCTACGAACGGAACTTAACGGTTCCTAAAGTCTGTTGATGTAACGCTCATTACGTGTGCGGGATAATTAGAAGTAATAGGGTAAGACGGGGGTGTAGTCTTAGGTGAGCGTGGCCCTTCGACTCGTGTGCAAGCAGATGTTGAGTCCAACTGACGGGCAACCTGTCGCGCAACGGATCGCTCCGGTCCGCTGATCGCGCGAGATCGTTCGATATCTGTCGTTCGTGTTTGATTAGATACAATCGGCTACCTGCTTTAAATTTACCCTTTTTTTTATGTATGATTACATAGGGAATTCCTAAATTTAAATCTATACGTTTCGGTTTGTACTTGTTTTGAAATAAAAACACACATCATCACACATTTTTTAAAGACCTTTACTATGAACGGTACTACATAATTTTATAACATTTTATTATCATTATAATCACAATATTACACTTTCTTTTATATTCCTCAACGCTTTACACGTAAGCTCGACCTTAACGATTCTTTAACATTTTTGTAATTAATATAATGAGTAGTTCGCGTGTACGTAATATTTTTTTCAAGTAGTTTTACTTACTTTACTAAAGAAACTCGAAAAGGCTAGTAAGAAGTACGTAGGCGGGCAGTGACCCAATCGTACCTACAGAGGCAGCAAACGGAAGGGTCGTGCCAGGTGTTAATACATCTGCCGTCTTGGTTCCCTCGACTAACACCCGATACGACTTAGTTATATGTCCCGAAGTTCTTACGCTTCATCACCTCACCTTCACTTATACTATTTGCAGAAGAGTTACAAATATGAATAAAGCTCTGAAATATAAAATATTTCATTCGTTATAAAAAATTTAACCAATGAAGCTTATGATTATGTAACTGAAAGTTTTAAATGTTAAATGTAAAACTTTAAAAAAAATCTTTGATGTGTAAAGATGTATTATAGAGAGGTAGGTGTAGACAGATCCTTTGCGAGGTACTACTATACATATTGTACCGACTATTATACATATTGTTAGTAAAATACTTTTTTGTTATTTCATAAAATAAACTTTCGGATATCAATGATTGTATCTTAATTACCACATTTAAATGCAAATTCTTTATTATTTTTTTAGGTCCTAGAGAGAAAAAAATAATATAATGTTGAAAAATAAATGCTCCAATGATCGATTTGACGTTTTGATCTAAGTCTTCAATACTCTACATTACCTGTAGAGACCCTACGTGATCGTGGCGAAATTGCAGCTGCGTCCTTGGCTAGTGAACTCAAGATGTAAATTACCATTATTCTCGGCTCATTGTGATGAGGTACGCAACACACAAAGATGCAGACGGGGACGGCATGCACAAATCTGGCAGCTGTTGGATTTCTCTTCCTTATTCTGAAACAACAATAGCATTCGTATTGTGCAAATTGTAGCGCGATGTTTTTTTTTTTCATTCGGACCCCTTAGAAAGGTTGTTCCTTGATTTTTAACCTCTTGACTTAATACTCGATCAAACCTCGACTCATTATGAGATGGCAAACTACTTAAAATAAGTACTTAGTATTACTACAACATGGTCAGTCGACAAAATAAAAGATCGACACAAGGCCACTGAGATGCAAGGTGCCTCGCCACCTGTCCACGGCGGTCATTATCTCGCAACAGATGCGCTCTACCTGCCTCCGCACCGCTCTATCCGCATAACTACGTTCCAAAACGTGCTTTACAGAAAGTATCAAACTAAAAATGATCATGATTTATTATACAGCATAAAATTCTATTGGAACGAAGTTCCTTACGGCTTGACATTTGCCTGGGCTACCGAACTGAAAAAAATGTGATACTAAAACCGTAAGAAAAATATATAACGGAAGTGACGTAATATCAGTCACACGACTGTATAATATGACGTTTGTAAAACTAAAATATTACTAGTAAACTTTTTTTTAATTATTTATGTAATTTTATACTGTCAACAAAAATAAATAAAACCATGTGTTTTTTTATTTCACTTAATAGTTTGAATTATTATTATTATTATTTTATTTGATTTATTTTATTTTACGGTATTTGTCATTTTCTAAAATACTAAATTTCCTAAATACTTTTATGTACTTAATTAAAAACCAATCAACAAAATTTAAAAAAAAAATCAAGAACTAGAAAATATATATAAAATACAACATTTAAAAAAAAATTGTGTTGCTTCTATACTATCCGAAGGAACTTCGTTCCTACCTGGTGTCCCATGACACCACATAATTTCAAACACATATAAGGAATTTTAACAATTTCTTTTACAATAAAAAGATGTACGTACGTACATATGAAACTAGCTGGACAGTCAAACTTTGTACCGCTACTCTTATTTTTCGTGGGTATACCTACCGATTTTTTTTTATTTTTTTTTATCCAAACCTGACAATAACGAACACAACAACCAACAATTATTCAATATGTGCAGTCATTCGAACATAATATTTATATTACAACTATTCATTTTTACATATATAGATAAATATCACCCTATCTCGATTACAAAAATAATTGAATTAATATACATACATATATGAAAAATTAATGAATACATTTGATTGTTAACAGAAACCGAGTTCCTGCTAGTGCCGCCATCTCTGATCGCGGTTGCGTGTATAACGGCGGCAGCGCGAGGGTTACGCGTGCGCATGACTATCAACGAGTTGTGTACTCTAACACGTACGCCTGCCGCCGCCGCAGAGTTAGTCGCGCGCCACGTAGAAAGAGTGTTAGCGCGGGAAACTCAGCCTCAAGAGCCGAGGACAAGGCACGTACAGCACTTCAAGCAGACTCCCTCCGACCAGACCAAGCTCCCCAACACGCCCACCGACGTCCAGGACGTTCATTTCTGACGAATCGTATGCAGACCCTAGGAATCAGCCTCAAGAACCAAGAAATCACGTGTGGCCGTAAAGAAAATCCCCCAACTGGAGCCCCCCCCCTACAACGACGTCCAGGACGTTCATTCTAGAGAACCAATTCTAAGCCTGTGGCATACTTTATATGTAGATATATTTACACTTTTGGTTTAACGGAACTTACTGTGATTGTCATTTTGAAACTCATGATATTTCGGCGACGTTGCAGACGCCATGGTCACGGCTCGGTTTGAAAATTTATATAGAGTATATCTCACGCGAATAGGGAGTCGATTGATCTCATCTCTATTTAAATTTGTTGGAAGTCGCTTTGAATCGATCCAATTGCTAATATTTACGTCGCTCACCTGGGCGTACGAGTCTCTGTTCAATAAAAAAATGATATTTATGTTATATTTCTTAGACAACTCGGTATTAGTGTAGATGAATTGCCCATGATCTCAAATGACTATTTATGTAAAATAGTTCATTATAATAGATTTGCCTTATTTATAAGGTGAACGATTAATGGTTTGACAGTTTGCGAGCTTTTGATAGGATTGCCCTTTATTGATCTCCGTTGATCCCAAAAATTATCTTTAAGACTGTTTTTTTTTATTATTATCCTATGATTTCACTGATGTACTTTACTTTAAATTTCACGAATTGTGTGTAGAAGTTAAGCGCAAATTGTCGACATTTGTTGCAATAGTTGTATGAAATATTAATTCGATCTAGTTTTTCATTTTTATTTATTAAACTGAAATTATTTCGATTTTAAACTGACACATAATATGTGTAAGTCAATAAATAATCCGTCGATCGTTTACGTTAAACGTATAATAATGATTTGCGCATACTGTACACATTGTTATTAATATTTTATTTCATGAACTTTTTAGATTTGAATAGACGTTGAATAGACGTTGAATAGACGTTGAATAGACGAACTACGATGTTTTTGTCACGATTATTGATTTATAAAATGTAAGGATCTCAATTATTAAATAAAAAATCTAAATAAAATGAGTGTATAACAGATAGGTTTTAGTTTTAATTGTAGCCGGTTTTGAGTGAAAATGTTAAAAGTATGTAATTTTTTTTATATTTAGGTCGATGTTAAGTTTAGTAAATTCTAGTCACATGTTTTACACATTCCTGTTTTCGACCAAACTTTATATTTAGAATTAGTAGTATAAAATAAGTGTTTAATTAGATTAATATCAAAGACTTATTTGACTTACCTTCTCTCTTAGTAGTAAAGTTATGATTATTAATTTTTAATTATTATATAAAATACTCACGTACATAGTTGATGATAATTAGGGCGAGAGTTGTATCGTAATTTATAATATATTTAATATATAATTAGGTCACATTTGTACTAAGGGAGATTTACTTTGTAAGCCGAAGTACCGAGGCGTGTCCGCCGTTACGCGAAACTGCTTTAGGTAATTAGACAAATTAATAGCGATTTTGAGTTTTTCTATTCACAATTACTTAAATTGAGTCGACACTGTTTCATTTATTTTTGAATTCTTTTTCATGTTTTCGCCAAATAAATTATTGTAATCTTATTATAAAAAATATTTACATAAAATAGAAATAATTTTCATTACAAAAAAAAAAATAAATAAATAATAATAATTAAAAATTGAATGAAGCGTCAAACGTAATTTATTTAGATATATTTTTCGCGAATTATTCGTGTATAGTTTGAAGCTAATTGTTAATTACTGCTAAATCTATGTTAGTTGCTAACGTTGATTAAGATAGTCTACGTTGGTCAATATGTACAGTTTTGGTTTTAAAATTTATAAAATAAACATCTAAAAACAATAATTTATTATTATTTGATTTATTTATTTTATTTTATATGTTTGATAATTTATTAAAACAAATTTCTCGTAACATACTAGTTAAACATTCCACACCTTAATCCCAAGTTTCTACTTTTTCAACTTATGCACAATGTACATTCTGATAATGATAAATATAAAATAATAATAATAATAATAGAAAAGAAAACGAAAAGCAAAATTTTATTTTTAAGTTATTTAATCTTATCTTGACATCTAATTTTGGACTAAAAGCTAAGATTTATGGAATTCTTTTAACCTGACAAGCGCAACTAAAGAGGATTTGAACTATTTATTACCAGGTATAATGTGCATTATTAAATTTAAAGTGTTGCAAGATAAGCGAGTTAGTGTGATTGTAAACTGATATTTGTCAGAATTATAGAAAATAATAGTAACTACAGTATTTCACTATTTGAGGGATTTATAGCCTTGTGTAATCTCTCAAAATAGGTATTATGTTTAGAATAAAAATAGTTATTTTAACCGTACCTACTAAGACCAATTTCTCAGAATATTATGTGAAAATGAAGCAAACTTTATACTCTAATTGCGACGAAACCTACTTCAGCAATGTCTAAGTTATGTTTTCGAACTATGTACGTATGTATGTCAGCATTTCAGCCTATTACAGTGCACTGCTGGACATAGGCCTACATAAGTTCGCGCCAAAAAAATGGCGTGAACTCATGTGAGTTGCCCATAGTCACCACGCTGGGCAGGCGGGTTTGTGCCCGTCCTCGGCCTGTGTATTTCAAAGCCCAGCAGTTTTATGGTTATCCCGTCATCGGTCGGCTTTATAAGTTCCAAGGTGGTAGTGGAACTGTGTTATCCCTTAGTCGCCTCTTACGACACCCACGGGAAGAGAGGGGGTGGCTATATTCTTTAATGCCGTAGCTACACAGCTACGTATGTATTATGCATACTAGATATTAGGTATATCCAGTTAAGAAAATTACTTTTATACCATTTTTTTTTGTAACCCGTCGGCTTACATTTCTGTAGGTAATATGATTTGATTACAGTATTTATGCATAAGTATATGAACAAGATTAAGATATCTAATAAAATCATTAGGATGTATTTGAAATTTTAATTTTTTTTCTTCATATTTTTGCTCTACAATTATTTCACAAATTTTAATGGGATCAGAAAACAGTGTTTGAAGTTTTGATGAACCGTATGATTCGTTCTGTGCACTGTAGTGCAAAATGTAACATTATTTACCGGTATTTTTGACTACATTCATGACATGAAAATATCTGACTCGGATGAGCGATTCGGCAAATTATTGTTTGTACGTTGGTTCTTAAAGAAAATTAATGTTCTTTCGGTTCGTGTGACTTTTTACAGAACAGAACCTTGATTATGTGCAGAGAAGCCAGACAAGCTAATAATACGTCGCTGTGACAAGGTACCTTATTTTTAAAATGTTTTTGTTTTGATAATTAAAAAAGGAATTACTTATTAATATTATAGAAAGGAAAAAAGCTTCAGCTTGTAATATTTCACTGCTGGGCATAGGCCTTTTTCCCCACATAGGAGAAGGATCTGAGCTTAATCCACCACGCTGCTCCAATGCGGGTTGGTGATTCCCTACTATGAGTAACGATCGCTATCAGGTGTACATGATTACAATCGGGATTGACGGCTTAAAGTGCTCTCCGAGGCACGGTGAGGAGACCCACAAGGACTGCACAAACACCCAGACCACGGCAAACACCTGTATGGCCAATACAAATGTTTGTAATATGCAGTTCTGTGACCGTTGCGTCAACGCGTCGTGTATAGAAAGAAAAACCTACCAATATTAACTTATGAAAAAATCGAATGCTAATATACTACAGAGGTTTGTTCGTAGTATTGTAGAAGCGAGTCTGGAACTACTGAAATATTTTATGAGCTAACAGTAGAAAGTAATTCTGATTCCTAAAGTTGTACATATAATGACTCCGTTGTTATAAGTTTCAGTCAGAAAAAATATATAATCTATCTAACATCACAGAATATTGTATTGAGAACAACAATGTGCATACACAATGACGGAGGATATTTCGAACAGCTCCTGTAAAATATTTATCTTATTCAAAATCAAAATCAGCAAAGCAATTAAATTTACTGATTAAATTTACTGATACCATAAGTACCTACTTAATGTAGAAGACTTAAGTTAACAAATTTGATATGGACTGAATTAAATTTATTACTGAATTAAATTTACTGATACCATAAGTACTTAATGTAGAAGACTTAAATATAGTTTTTTAGATAACATGGCCAGCTATTGAAATAAGATAAAATAACTCAGCAGTCTAGTTTTTGAATTATTCGATGAAATGCAAATATTCGAATTTTTGCAGCTTTTTATTTTTGAGAATGTTTCATCGATAATGTACTGTGTGGCTACGGTACTAAAGAATATAGCCACCCCCTCTCTTCCCGTGGGTGTCGTAAGAGGCGACTAAGGGATAACACAGTTCCGCTACCACCTTGGAACTTAAAAAGCCGACCGGTGGCGGGATAACCATCCAACTGCTGGCTTTGAAATACACAGGCCGAAGACGGGCAGCAGCGTCTTCGGTGCGACAAAGCCAGCCCTGCGGTCACCAACCCGCCTGCCCAGCGTGGTGACTATGGGCAAAACACATGAGTACACGTTATTTTTGGCGTAAATTTGTGGAGGCCTATGTCCAGCAGTGGACTGTATAGGCTGTAATGATGATGATGTAATGATGATTCATTGATAATATCAATAACATTATTTGAGCAGTCACTAAAACCATACTTTATCCGTCTAATGACATTAAATTGATCATTCTGGGTCACTTATTTACTCACTTATTGCAATTTTCGTACATGCTCTAGCGTAATGCAACCAAAATTTAAAATGGCCGCCATATTGTAGAAAGAGACGGAGAGATATGACATAATAGGAAAGTGAATTTATCTATAAAAATATCTGAAAAATTTTCCTCTTAAATATCGGTATATCGTGTCCGGATAGATTGTAATTGTAAAAGAAGTCCGAAATAATATTCAAACTTATAATTTAAATTAATTATGATCGAACTTCCACACCTCGGTGACCACAACTAAGAGCTCGTTTGCCGACATCTACCGAAGATTTAGTCACACAATGTTGGATTTTGCTTGCGCTGCCATCTATTGGTACATGTTGTTTAAACTATGGTTTACTGACATCTATTGAAAACAAAGAATATTTAAAATAAAATAAAATAAAATACATAATAATAGAAATAAAAATGTAACGGATCGCTGTCTTTACATAGAAGACATATGAGAAAAATATTATTGGGATCTTTATCAACGCAAAAAGGAACCCAAATCAATGATTGTCAGAATTTTTGACTGTTTGTTTGTGCATTTGTGCACGCTAATCTCAGATCGTCTTGTCCGATTTAGGTGTGATTTTTTCTAATATATTGTGGCAAGCTTAGCTTAACACTTAGTGTTTGTTTCATGTCAATCAGTTCATAAATAAAAAAGTTATGCCAATTTAAAGAATCACGTTGAACATGATCGTCGAAAGCACAGCTAGTGAATAATATAAAAAAAGTCGAAATAAAAAAACATACACACCACAGATAGCAAAATAATAGATGCAACTGTTTTTTTTTTTCGATTTATTTTTTTTTACAATTTGCGGTATTTTTTATTTTTATTTTTACGATTTACAGAAATAAAATTAAATACTGGTATCTAAAGAGTATAAGTCGGTCTTCCTAAATAGAGTTCCGACTCCCTGTCTAAAAAAAAAACACATGGCTATCTGTTTCTTTTTTTATTTCCAAACAAAAAACTCATGTTTGGAATAAACAACGGCGCAATAAAGGAAAGGATTATATAAGATTCTTATACGTGGATATTCGCGCATAGGTCGTAAAATTCTTTATCAAAATTAAACAAATGAAGTTTCCTTTGCTTCTTATTTCATAGCAGTGTCTTAAGCTGAATTATATCAAGTACCTGGGTGACCGAGCTTAGCTCAGTATTTTTAGTAAATCGTGTTTTTTTGGAAATCATATTTAAATACGAATTACATATTTATAAAATATGAATAATATTTTTTGTACCGACAATGTAAAAAAATATAAATATAGGTATAAAAAATCAAAACTAAAAACATAATTATAAAAATAATGATAAAATATAAATAATATTTTTCGATTTTAAATAGATTATTAAATAAAAAATAACGAGTGCAATTACAAAAAAAAAGTAAAAATAATAATCGCGATCGAGGACCTGAATTGAATCATGGTTTTTCGGTCAATCGCTGCGGGCCGATTGCCCACCTGAGCTATTACAACTTTAATAGCTAATGTGAAATTTACTTTCGTATTCTAACGATATTTTCTAAAAAACTGGGATAAAACGACATTTTCTAAAAATAAATCCTAGCTAGATTTATTTATCTCCCCCGAAATTCCCTGCATACTAAAATTCATGAAAATCGTTGGAGCCGTTTCGGAGATTCAGATTATAAAAATACAATTTTGAATGTTTATTCATTATGTTCTTAATATATTGGACCGCAAAGAAAAAGGGTCAAATAGAAAATGTTCAATATTTTCAAAAGTTCCTGCTTTTTTTATGAAATAAAGACTAAATTATAATAAAGAATAATATATAATAATGATGATAAATAAATAACATAAATAATATATAATGCCACATAAAGGAGATAAGTCAAGGAGACCGAAAAGAGTTGAAACAATTTTTACATTAAGCTTACCACTGTAACGATTCTCCTCGTTCTCCTTTACTTGTTTTTTGTTATACTTTATTACTTACTCTCCTTAAGTTAAACAACGTACGCACTAAGAAGACAAGGAATACTTACAATTTTAAATATGTAATTAATAGAGTTGTTGTGTACCAAATAAAATCAAAATTTTATTTTTTTTTACCAATTAAAATCAAAATTTTCTTTGTTTTCAATAGATGTCAGTAGCGTAGGAAATATATCAAAGCGTAGTTCAAACGACATGTACCAATAGATGGCAGCGCAGGCAAATACCAACATTGTGTGACTAATTCTTCGGTAGATGTCGGTAAACGAGCTGTTAGTTGTGGTCGCCGAGGTGTGGAAGTTCGATCATAACTATTTTAAATTATAAGTTTGAATATTATTAAGGTTCTGTTGTCAAATACTATACTGGATATTATAATAAACCAAAAAGTATATATGCATGTGTGTGTCAAATACATGGTAGTGTGTGTAATGTTTTGTTTATTGATTTAATGTATTTTTAATGCATACCTACTTAATGTAAAAAAAATATTAGCATTCTACATTCCTTCTCTATATAAAATATAAGTTTGCGAAATTTCATAATCTCCAGTCTGCGCAGTCAGTCAGTCAGTTCAGCCTATTTCAGTCCACTGCTGGAGATATGCCTAACCAAGCTTGCGCCAGACATTATAGTTTTCCACAATCCTCATCCAGCCTACACCGGCAATCTTACATACACAGCATTGATCTATAAAAAGAGTACATTGTAATAGTAGGGAACTTAAGTAGATCGTCGGTCCAGCGGGCCGGAGGACGACCTACACTGCGTTTTAGTCTTCTTTATGTTTTTGCTTCACTTATTAATAATAATAATAATTATTTATCGTTGTGTCCATTTGTTATAAGTATTCTTTGACGGTTCGCAGGAAAGTGCCACTTTCCTGCGGACCGTCAAAGAATAATAATAATAATAATAAAGAGTATCCTCTCTTTAAATATTTAAATTTAGTATCTTGAAGTGTCATTGTCAGATGACATGGAAAAATAATTAAACTATAAAAATATGGTGGCTGATGAAGACGGATAATAATAATAAAATATAATTATTAAAGTAAGAGTCATAAATAATAAACATAAATTGTCGTTTCTCTTATTTTCAGGTGAGAGTGTCTATAATGCAATGGAGCATGATCAGGTGAGAGTGTTTATTAGGGCAATGGAGCACGATCCTATGTCTCCAGGGCGAGCGAATGACGGGCGCGGATGACCCAATCAGGATACGGAGGGGTATTTTCCAGGGTGATTGCCTGAAATCACTATGGTTCTGCTTGTCCTTGAACCCTATAAGCACCCTGCTGGAGCGGTCGGGGACAGGCTTTCAGTTTCGGGGAGGAGGTACTAAAGTCTCCCACCTTCTCTACATGGATAACCTTAAATTGCTGACGCCTAATGCTGCACGCCTGCAGGAGCTGCTGAAAATCACTACGGAGTTCAGCAGTTCCATCAGGATGCAGCTTGGAATGGATAAGTGTGCGATCGTGTATGTGGACAGCGGTCAGGTGACTCAATCGTCGCAGCTTAATCTCGAATTAACATCATTCAAGGCTTCTTTCTTCTTCTTTTCGAGGCTGAATCTTACCGGTATCTGGGTATGTCACAATGCATAGGGGTGAAGGAAGTGGACATGAAACAGGTAGTTTGCGAAATCTTTTTTGGACGGCTGACAAAAATTGTTCGGAGCTATTTGTCTTGAGCCAACAAGGTCTATAACGCCTGGGTCATTCCAACTCTCTTGTACACCTTTGGCATACTCAGATGGACTCAGACCGAACTTGACGCCCTGGACAGAAGAGTCCGCACAAATATGACGCACCATCGCGTTCATCACCCTAAGTCGTCGGTCATGAGACTGTACATCCCGCGGAAGTGTGGTGGTCGAGACATGTTAAGCGCTAAGACCATGCATAACCACGAGGTGTGCAGCCTGAGTGCCTACTTTGAAACAAAACGAGATAGCGAGAGAGATATATTTTTATGCATGGTGACGTTGTAGTGTGTAACAAAGGACTGACCCCCCTATCCTTGGCCAAAGAGAATTGGCAGAAACCGGTCGTACTGAGCACCTCTGACTAGGAAACCGTATGGATGGAGAAGGAGCTGCATGGACGGTTCTACAAGGCGCTTCACGCGCCGCACGTGAACAGTTGGGTCTCCGTGCAGTGGCTGCGTTCCGGCGACCTTTTTGGGGAAACCGAAGGTTTTGTCTGTACAATACAGGATCAGGTAGTTAAGACGAACAACCACCGAAAGCACATTCTGAAGGATGGCACTCCCGACTTTTGTCGAGCCTGTCATCATCCTGGTGAGTCACTCAGGCATGTGCTTTCGGGTTGTTCTACGCTTGCTAACACTGAGGACTTGCACAGACATAACCAAGTGGCCAAGATTCTCCACCAAGAGCTTGCTCTTATGTACGGTTTCCTGGAACAGAGGATGCAGTATTAAAAATACTCACCGGTGTCTCAGTACTCAAACGCGACAGAGTCCGGCTCTAATGGGACTGCCTATAGCCACAGACAGGACGATACTGGCGAACAAGCCTGATATTGTGGTGATGGACAAGGCACGGTCGAAGGTGTTTTTTTGTGGACATCACCATTCCGCATGACAAGAACCTCGTGAAAGCCGACATTGAGAAAAAACGTAAAGATCTGGATCTGGCGCACGAGACTGTCGACATGTGGGATGTGGGTTCGGCTGAAATCATTCCTATCGTAATATCTGCCAACGGTTTGATCTCGGTTAGCCTCGTTCACCATCTTAGGCAACTGGAGATCCGGGACGGTTCGCTCGCAGCCAGGATGCAGGAGGTGGTACTTGACTCAGCTAGGATTGTCCGCCGGTTTCTCAGCCTACAACCCTAACTCGCGGCCGTTTGATCTCCCCGCCGGGGCGTATTCTTCTACCCGCTTATTTTTATATATGTAAGTATAATTAAATTTACTATATTATTTATATAAGTATTTATTATAATATATATATCTATTATATATTAAGCGGGTGGAGTGACATCCAGTCACATAATAATAATAATAATAATAATTTAATTCAGACATATGTCCATATTTTTATTCGTTACATTTTTCATAAACTATGTTAGTTTTAACAATTGTGACAAAACAAATTATACCAAATCAAAATCCAATCAAACCACTAAAATCAAAATCAATATCCTAAAATTTAATCAAACCCAAAATTAAAATCAATATACTAAAATTCAATCAAACCCAAAATTAAAATCATCACCAAATTCAATGCTAAAATTCAATCAATATTACAATAATTAAAATTAAAAATTAAAATAAATACTAAAATTGAAAGTTACAATAGATAAAATTAAAAACAAAATCAATACTAAAATTAAATCAAAACTGGAATTAAAATCAAAAAAGAAACAAAAATCAATATTAATATTTAAAACAAAATTAAAATGAAAACTAAAATATAACTATTATCATATAGATGACTTGTGTTTTCTTTGTCAATTTTTAACCGACTTCAAAAAATTAGGAGGTTCTCAATTCGATTGTATTTTTTTATGTATCTTACTCTCTTATGTATCTTATTTTACGCAGAACTTTTGAATGGGTGGACTGATTTCGATGATTTTTTTTAAATCGAAAGGTGTTGCGTGTCATATGGTCCAATTTAATTTTTGTTCAGTTCTAACAAGTGCTTTTCGAGCTATATCTAATAATGCGTATCTACTTGATTACTTATTTGTCGACCTACGTTGTACTACATATACCGCATAACTTTTCACTGGGTTTACCGATTTTGATGATTCTTATTTTAAATCGCAATTTGATGCTTTTCTCGTAGTTACATTTAATTTGATCGAGATCTGATAACTACTTTATGAGTAGATAATCTTTGATAACGCGTATTTACTTGACTACTTTTTCGTGTACTTACGTTGTTACGTTACTTGTCGATATAATTGAAGCCGTTTTTTTTTCGTTTGCGAGCAAACATAATTATTTATATACGAGTAAGTTTTTAATGATTTTGTTTCTTAAATTTCTGATTTTACAAGGTATGCTTATAGTAGGTCATGTTTTTTTTTAGTCACATTTAGAGTGCCAGCTAATAAGTAGTTTTGGAGTTATATCTAATAATGCGTATTTGTCGTTTAATAGTAAGTGTATTTTGAAGTCGGTATTTTTTACACAACAAAATTACGTATAACAGAGTTAAAGACACTTAACTTTATATTACACACTATTTTTGTATCCCCTGAACTACCTAATTTATAAAAAATGCAGTGATTTGTATGTAATGTTATTTGTACCTATGTAATATTTTTTCTTATTTTTATTATTACACACAAGTAGTGTTACATTTGGTCTGCATATCCAAATAATCGATTTTCAACAAAACGTTCAAAGTAATTCGTTAAGTTGCTATAAATTAAAAGAAATTTCCAACTTAGTCTTTACCACTGTTACCATAATATTTTCAAAAGAAGAATTTTCAAAAGAAGACAAAATACTCTCGACTCTACAATAGCTCTCCTAACATACAAACAAAAATTTGAGTTGGTAATTTTAAAACGAGACAATTTAGATTTCTTTTAATCGTCAATTCTCGTTTCCTTTCATTAAATAAAGCACCCAATAGATAACTTCTAATAGTAGAGTGAAGTGGCTTTCACGTCTTGTTATTTTATGTTTTTCGCTAATGTTAAATAAATAAGCTGGTTCCGCGAATGAAACGGGTAATCTGTATCATTGCTAAAACTATTTTTTTTATTGTAAACATTATTCTTAGTATTAACGGAACCTCTACGAAGTTTAAGTTAGCCGATTGTCTCTTTCCAAATACATATGTGTAGGTTTTCTCTCTCCTCTCTTTATTATTATTATTATTTTATCTTTCTAAATATTTTGTGACAACCATTTGATAATAGATTAGATACCAAAATAAAATAATTTATTTTTTAGTATACCATAAGTATCGGTAAATTTATTGTGATACTAGCGGACCCGGCAGACGTTGTCCTGCCCGGAAAACAGCTACCAAATTTAATAGATTACATATCGATAGCAGCGCCACCTACCGAGTCCAATTGAGATAAAACTAACATATCTTCCAAGTTAGACAAAATTACAGATGCTTACAAAATTTGATAAAAATTGATTCAGTAGTTTCAGAGCTACATACAGATAGTAGCGCCACCTACCGAGTCCGATTGAGATTAAAACTACCATATCTTCCAAGTCAGACAAAATTACAGATACTTACAAAATTTGATAAAAATTGGTTCAGTAGTTTCGGAGTTACATACTGATAGCAGCGCTACCTACCAGGTCCGATTGAGATAAAAACTACCCTATCTCCCAAGTTGGACAAAATTATAGATGCGTACATAATTTGATAAAAATTCGTTCCGTAGTTTCGGAGTTAGATACCAATAGCAGCGCCACCTATCGGGTCCATAAGATACAAACAACCCTATCTCTCAAGTTGGACCAAATTACAAATGACAAAAATTTGATAAAAATTGGTTCATTAGTTTCGGAGTTACATACATTTAAAATGTTCATTGTAAACGCCCACCCCCGTTATCCTTATTGGGCATGAGTTGTCCTAAAATCCGCTCATCGATCATTCCTACATCACATATACGAGTAGGAGATTCGTACCAAATTTGGAGTCGATAGTTTAAAAACGGGAATTTTCCATTGTTAACGCCCCCGCAACAATATAATAGGTAATGTGAAATAGCTAGTTAATACTATTTTTACTGTATGTAAATTAAATTAAAATGCGGTCTACGAATAAGATCAATTTGATCATTAATAACTTACGTAAAGTGCGCCCTAATATATTATTTAACATGAACTTTATTGAAAAGTAATAAAGTTCAAATTGACTCTACATTTTAGTTAGAAAACGTTTGTATGGGAAAAAGAAAAGGGCTGTTTTTAGGGTTTTTACGGAAATTATTCGAATTTTTCGAACTTCAACAAACATTTTAAAAAAAGAATTGGTAAAATTGGTCCAGGCGTTGTTGAGTTATACACTTACGAACACATTTTACGATTCATTTTTATATATAAGATATAGGTAGATACATATTCTGTCAAACCCACAAGGTCATAGAAATGTACCTACTAATTGCATGTACTTACTAATACCCGCGACATGAAGTCTATTTTCGTTATGTTAACAATGCATTTTATATGTAGAGGTAGACAAATATCACATATATATTACTAGCGACCCGCCAAGGCTTAGCACGGTATAAAACTATCAGTGTTCCTCTACTATATTAGACATGTATTATACATATAAACCTTCCTTTGGAATCACTCTATTTACTAAATAAAACCGCATCCAAATCTATTGCGTGGTTTTATAGATCTAAGCATACAGACAGCGGGAAGCAACTTTGTTTTATACTATGTAAAGATGATACAACATTAAAACATCGAAGTAAAATTGCACTTGGTTTACAAAATTACTTTATAAACAATGTACCTAATTTTAACTCACTATGTTTTTGTCCCGGCGATTGAAGGTTCGATTCCCGCCCCGAGTCGGGTATATATTATGTATATTCATATATATATTATATTATTTATGTCTATTTATAAAAAAATGTAGCCATATCAACCGGCTGTTACGTATAACACAAGCATTATCTAAATTGTTTATCTTAGGAATGACATGTATTATTAAAAAAAAAACTTCGGATAAAGCAAAGAAAAATAATAAAATAGGTTAAAATGTCTCTAACAAACTTTTAAATATAAAATATTTAAATTTCCCGTGTCGGTCAGGGTGGTTTATCTATTATACAATTTCCCACTTGCACTTGAAAGTCCGACACGACACCGAGGGAGTAAACACACGGAGGTTTGGGAGGGAGGTATTGGGGACTCTCGTAAAGCCAGGCGCACGAAAAAGCTAGGCGAGGAGAGCTCGGGGCGTCGAGGCAAACACACCGTCTCCGGAGAGCCGTTCATTAGTTGTTCAAACAACCCGGCGGCGGCCACTTTGACAAGCGACAGGACCTGCTCGTCCTCCGTCTAGAGGATTCACTTCACTTCATCCCCTTCACTGATCTAAGGTTAACTAAAGAGCTATTGGAGCTGCACATTGTAAACAGCGGTCTGTTGTGCTAATGAACCGCTCTGAACTAAAGATCGATAATGTAGTGATGCTATAAAATTAAATTTCATACCTTCGCTGACTTCGCGATACTCTTATGGTGATTATTTATATTTCTTATACTCTTTTTGAGCTTCTTTTTATTATCTATTATTCAGAAATAGGCCTACGAATAGTAAGCAAACTCTGTCTGTATGAAAATATAAATATAGTATATCTATGTTATAGAGGTTCGGAGGAGCCTCAAACGATTTTTCCCGTTATTTGTTGACGTGCGGGTTATATCGGTATGATGCCAAATCTTGTATGACTGCATTATATTATATCTATAAAATATTTGATCAGTTACTTTTAATCTAGTCCTAGATAATTTTCAAAGTATTAATAATCGAAACACATGTATGGTATTATTAGAAATAAAAACTTTCTGCTTGCCTATTGTTAAATTATCTACCCTTAATCTATATACAAATAAAAAGGGAGGTATGTATTTATGATTGTTGGATCGTCAGTATAACTACGAAGACAGATCACTATTTAGTAGATTTAAAATATCTTTGATACTATGTAAAAAAGCAAGTAAAGTTAGAAAAGCAAAACTCACTCACGACAACAACTCATTAAGGATAACAGAAAAATAAAAATAATAAAAAAATTAACTCCACCTTTCAATGATTTATAATGACCTAACCAAATTAGACAGACAAAGACTTCTTGTCTACATATTAAAGCATAAATGACGTTCAATCATTTTCGTAAATCAGCTAGGAAATTATATGGTGTCATGGGACACCAGGTAGGAACGAAGTTCCTTCGGATTGAATTTTATATATATTTTCTGGTTCTTGATTTTTTTAAAAATTTTGTTGATTGGTTTTTAGTTAAGTACATAAATTTAGGAAATTTAGTATTTTAGAAAATAACAAATATCTACCGTAAAATAATATAAATCAAAGACAATAATAATAATAATAATTCAAACTATTAAGTGAAATAAAAAAACATGTATGTGTCTTTATTTATTTTTGTCGACAGTATAAAATAACATAAATAATTTAAAAAAAGTTTACTAGTAATATTTTAGTTTTACAAACGTCATATTATACAGTCGTGTAACTAATATTACGTCACTTCCGTTATATATTTTTCTTACAGTTTTAGTATCACATTTTTTTCATTTCGGTCGCCCAGCCAAATGTCAAGCCTGCCGTAAGGAACTTCATTCCAACAGGAAATATGTACTCTGAAAAAAAATGGAGATCCTCTGTACTTCTATATTGTCTGTCTTGTTTATTGTGGTTTGTAATACAAGTGATGTCTCATTAATTAATCAGCGCAGGTGCCTTACTATTGCCATCGACCGCTAGAACATAGTGTAATGTATAAAATATACAAATAAAAAATATATCAATCTTTTTTCATTTATTTAATAAAAAACTTATCGTTATTAACTGCAAAATATGGCGATTTTTTTTATTAGCATTACTAACTTACTACTTGGTAATTGTAAGTTTTTCGATAAATTGACTATATGATGAATAGGTAGGTATAGTGGCTGGCAATCATGGCGATTGGTGGCTCATCAATCACCGGCTCAGGTGTTTTGTCGCTACCCTCTGTGCGGCAAACTGAAAACTCTAACGCCTCTCTTGTTCAGATTACAAGCAACTATGTAAGAAGAGCATGTTTGAACAATTAATAAACTTAGGTTAACATTATGAGGAAGCGATTGATTAGTACGGAATTGAATTGCCATAAAAGTAGTTGCTAATCAGGGTGTAATTAAGGGTAGTGGAGTTTGCAAATATAGAAACCTAAGTTGCGAACCGTTACAGTTAACGCAAAATGGATGCGTGCAATCGATTTAGATGACCCCAAAACTTTTTTTTTTAGAATCAGTCAGCCGATGAGAGCCGAGAATGGCGAGACGTTTGTACCAGTTCTGGCTCACGAGCCAGAATTGATACACAGCAACCACTCATAAATCTTAAACAATACTTTTAATATGTATGTTACTGTTATGTTACGGATATCATAAAAGAGTACTTACGTAAGGGAAGTAAAGAAATATGTTTTTTTTAACATTAGGTTGAACTTTACCATTGGCTATTCCTCCTCTGATATCATTAGGTAAGAAGAGCAATTTTCAAGGTAGCCACTACCACCAACAACACTTTTTAATAATTTTAATTTTCTATTAATTATAAACATTTTTACAAAAAATATGGAGCAGCCCGACTGGGGTAGCTTCCTTCCTTCGAGCTTACAGAAGATCACAGCTAAAAAACACTGTTTTCAAGCAGTGTTGTGTTCCTGTTGGTTAGTAAGATGACCAGAACTCCTGGGGAAAACGGGATAGGGTCGGCAACACGCTTGCGATGCTCCTGGTGCTGCAGTTGTCTATAAGCTACGTAATCGCTTACTAGCAGGTGCGCCGTACGCTTGTTTGCGGATCTAGTTAAAAAAAGGGACTTCCAAAACATTTTTACATCTTGATTATGCAATTTCTGTATGTTTAATTTTTGTTAGTTCACAAAATTTAAATTAACAGTTATGGTAAAGAACTTTTTTTATATATGTATATTGTAGATAATTATAATTTATGTTATGTAATATTGAGTAATATAATTTTTATGATAAGCTTACGGTCTAACGATAAGAAGAAAGACGTCCTGTGACGTGTAGTTTAGTTATATGTTAATTAAAAACAGTAAGCGATGTGTAGGGCCAGCCGGCATGTGGCCTCGGGGGCGCAAATTGAATTAGGAGACGCACGCATTCGCCCATAACCGCGCATTATCGGATTAGTTGCAACGCGATGCTTCAGAAGCGCCCGATTACAACTTCTTTGTTTTGTTTTTGATTTCTAATACCATCTTTGTGAACTAAATTACATTTTCTTGCTAAAATTGGAATGATATCTATGCAAATATTGTAAAAGGACTAAATAATTTAGATTGTTAAAAAGGAAATATTTTTATGAATTTTTATCTGCTGCTGCTGCGGGCTTTAGCTGCTCGGACCAGTCCTCGTTCTGTCAATAGTTAATAGTAAAAAATGTTATAATTTTTTTTTATTTTTTTTAGTATTAAACTTTCCGTGGAACTTTAGGAACATCAAAAAAAAAATAGATGTATTGGTCGAGCCATTCTCGAGTTATGCGCTTAGCAACATTCATTTTTATTTATAGATGTGTAAGCACCAAAAATGTATTTTTAGTACTTAGGTTATTTATTTACGTTTTTTAGGAATTAGGAAATAATATATAGGGAAGAATGTTACACTTTTGAAAAAATAAATAAAAAAAGATAAAAGACGTCAACTGGCAGTGGAGCAACGTGGCGGTTTAAGATTCAACCGTTCCCTAATGAAACCATTCATGAATGACATGAAAAGAATGTTCAGCTTTAGTACTTCTTTCGACTGTTTATCAGTATATAACTGCATTGGAATATTAGTTTTAATTATTGTTTTGCTAGAGGTTTATTTCCTTATTGTTGTTGTAGCTGTAATTAAAAAAAGAAACATTAACGTTTTAAAATAAATATTTAGCGATATTTATAATTATACAAACGTAAATTTAATCTAATATTAGTTTAATTTCTGATGAATATATTTGTAAATTTTAATAATATATATTTTAGTATTGCATGTTATCTATACAGGAAAACAAAAAGAAAAAAGGCTCTTCGTGAAAGTGAAAAACAACGTAGCAGTTGTTTGATTGCAGGTCGCTAAGTGATCACATATATTACCCGAGACTTGTTTTTCATTCCCTTAGACACCGAGTAAATAGGATATCAATAGAAGTGAGTTTTTCTCAGCTTTTCTACTCTCAGCGGCATAAAGAACTTTTACTCGTATTTGGTTCTCGCCTTTAATGTTTTTTTTTTTTTTTTTTTGATATCGCAGGGTAACCCATTTACGGGTGATATCCAGGATGCCCGGGTAGGCATTCCTAGACCGTATGTCGGCTTAGCACTTGGGGGTGCACTACCGACCAAAACCCCTGCGGGAGCCTTCAGCCGCTTTAATTGGAGGGTCCCGGATCTGCAGGCAACAGGATCCCTCCAGCGACAGGCTGGCCTCGGCGAAAAGACCAGACTTCTCCTCCATGGGACTGTCCGGCTCACCTCTGAACAATCCCGACGACGCCATGTCTAGCAGGAACGGGTTCCCATCCCGGCCCGACATGGGCACAGGGGCGTTACTGGAAACGCATTAAGTAGCGCCTCCTACGCACCCCCGTTCGTCGCCTGCGGACGGAGGCCTCGTCGGCGGCCCCCTCTCTCATCCGCTCGTCGTTCTCCTTCTGGGACATTACTGTCTCGCAGAAGGAGACCATCGCCTTCCAGGACTCGTCGTCGCCGAGCATCGCGGTGATAACGCTCGGCAGTGACAAGTCCCCTCCGAGGACTGTCGTCAGATCGCGACGTAGCGCCGCCCATCTCGGGCACACCTCGAGGGTGTGCTGGGCAGAGTCCACCGCTGCGCCACAATCGTGACATTCAGTCATCGGCTCCCTTTGGGCCGTCCGACACAAGTATTCACCAAAGCAGCCGTGCCCGGTGAGAACCTGCGTCAGACGGAAGGTGAGGGGTTTGCGCTTACGGCGCATCCACCGCTCAAGGACCGGGCGCAAGGCAGCCGTTACGCGTGTGCCATACGGCTGCTCCGCCAGGTCCTCCCCCCACCTCCGCATTAGTGCTTCTTGCCCCATCCGGCGCACCCGTAGGATCCCGTCCAACGTGGGGTTCTCACCGAGAGCCCTCCTACCCGAGACGTATGAGTAAGTCTCGGCAAGGACCTCCGCCACGAGTTCCCACGGGGGATCGCCGGCTAGAGCAGTAGCTGCAGCCCACGATACCGTACGGTACCCCCGGATCACCCTCACCGCGATGATCCTCTGCGCAGACCGCAGCGCGGCCTTATTCCTCGCAGTGAGGCGATCCGCCCAAACCGGGGCACCGTACGTCGCCATACTCGCCTTTAATGTATTATCATATCTATTAATATCTATTAATATGAATACCTATTCATATTAGTTTGAATAGGTATTTTGAATAGGTATCCGTATTGAGAGTGTGGTATCTACTTAAAATATTTGATATGGTAAAAAAAATAATATGTACCTATTATTATTGGTCATTTGCCATTTAAAGCTTTCCAAGGAGTTTTATGTAATGTATTGTGAAACATTAGTAAACATAACGACTCTTAGTAACACTATAATTTTTCTTCTTTTTCGTGTATATTGATCAATTGAACCTGATTTGAGAATAAAAACTCTACTATTCTAGATTCTCTTTCCAGCTCACTCGATCAGGAAATAATGAGTCTAATACTAGGTACATTATTATTAAAAGGTCAAGTTCGTGAGTTTGTTAGCAGGTTTGCAAGTACATCTCTGAAACTACTGAACATTAGTTACAGGGCCTCTGCGTAAAATAAAATTTAACGCCAAGCGAGGTAAACACGGGTGAGCTAGTTATACCTACACAACGTTTATACCTACGTTTGTTATAACTTTGGGTATAAAACTTGAGGCGTTACATCCGTAAGTACTTTAAAATACTCATAATATGATAATAAAAAGCTTTGAGGTCCTCATTCATAATGTTTGAGATGACCCAGTCAATAGTATACATAAACTTATACTGGAATGTTGTTAACTACCACCTCATACTAGAGCTACTAAACTTGCTTTATACATTTCATTTCATACATAAACATTATGTTATGCGACTTCAAATTGTAATTTTAAATCACTGTAATACCATCTCTGATACATTTACCAATTTAAAATTACGGGTGAGTAGCTAGTATTGGATCATTCTGCTTCCGGGGCGAGGTGGCGAATGCTAGCGCGAACCTATCTCGCCCCACCCAGGCGGATGACTGCTCACACGTAGTGGCTTTTTAGTCAGTAGGAGTCTGAAATAATCCACAGGCACCCCCGCGCCGGAGGGTATCCATGATGGATTTTCCCCACGTTAAAAAAAGGATCATTCTGCTTTTTTACAAGTAGGCAGGTACTGATATATTGACGCTTCCTAAGTCCTTTTTTTATAAACAAATCTGGTTTCTTGGCGGAAGATCTTAAGATCCATTTTATTATTACTGTTCTAGGTTTATTTCTTCACTTCTCACTATCACAGGTTGGCTGGAAGAGATCTCTTCTTTGTATACATATAACTGTACAAACATTTATTTGATTATCAAAAAAAGTTTGAATGACTTGATCCAGGCAATAGCTATGCGAAGTAGTAGGTATAACTTTTGTCAGTGAACGATAAACTTCTTACAACCTATGACCAATTCGGTTACATGTTCGGCTACAAATTCCTTTTGTCTATGCAGAAAAATATTACAACACGTAGGTATTTTGACATCGTTTTGCATGGTTAGGAGTTTCACACGATGTTGAAGAATTTTTTAGCGAAATGAATATAATAGAATGAGAATAATTTACTTGAGAAAGAAAATTAAAATAACATTTTTTCATAAAATACTATTGACGAATTGATTATGTTCAAAAACGCCACTTGGGTAATTTTACCGAAGAGAAATAAAAGTAGAGTCCAGAGCATCAAATATAAGACTTTAAATTTAATAGCGTATTATACAATTGTAATTTAATTCATTCCGAATAAAAGTTGTACTATTAAAATATCAAATCTATTAGGTATATTTTTTATTTCTTTGCATAAAAAGGTCTCGACTTGGTGTACTTTTGATAATAAATTGACGTTGCTTATAATCTTGGCGAATTAACCGGTTCACGAAGGGGCTATACTCATAATATATTCGAGAAGAAAAAATTAATTAAGTCACTCTGTTGATTTTGAAAAAACAAATGCCTGTATACAATGTACTGTAACGCGTAAAAAAAATTAGATTAGATTAAGAGAGAAGGAGAAAATAGTTTTTTTTTTTACGTGACGAACTAAACTAGAGAGAGGTAAAAAATATTAATAGTCAGCTAATTAAAATTGGATTTGGATTTTTATCTTTATGCTTTGTTTGTAATATAGTTGTGGTGTACAATAAAGTATAAAATAAATATATTTATACAAATCTAAAGTCTTAGATTTCCGTTCCAGCGCCATCTAGTTAGTTTGCAATGTAATACTACCGATATTAATGGTGGTGGTGGTTAGGTGGCTTTTTTGTTCGATAAAAACGTTGCACATCTTCATGACGCTAATTATTATTGCGTTTCATCCGTAAAATCTTGCCCTCATGCGCCCAAAGAAGTTTCACTTCAAAAACTTTTTAAAAAATAAGCTTTTATTTTACTTCAGTCTATCGCGGTCCACTGCTGGATATAGGCCTTCACAAGTTCGCGCCAAAAATGGCATGAACTCATGTGTGTTGCCCATAGTCACCACCCTGGGCAGGCGGGTTGGTGAACGCAAGGCTGGCTTTGTCGCACCGAAAACGCTGCTACACGTCTTCAACCTGTGTATTTCAAATCCAGCAGTTGGATGGTTATAGCTTTTATTTAAATGCACTAAAAAGAATAAAATAATATCTTCCTTTAAAACTTTTACCATTGAAATTCTCGTATAACATCATACATTACACAATTTATAGTATACTAGCGACCTCTGTCCGTCATAATAATCATACTAAAACTTTCTCCGAAATACGTTGCATCTTATGTACTTATTATTCCGATCGGTTCAGTAGTTTTTGCAGTAGATATAACCAAACAAAAAACCAGCTCTCCATTTATTAGTATATACTATAATATCTATATATATAAAAATGAATATCTGTCTGTATGTCCTTTATAGAATCGTAAGCTATACATTTGATTGTGTTATCATTCTCAGCAAAGTGTTGTGCATGAGCCCACAAAGCTTTCTGAGTTGGTACGATCAAAAAAGAAAAAAAAAGAAATAAGCGTTGCAATGCGTGCAGGGTACAGCTAGTTCTCGTTGAAATGTTTTTATTTAGAATAATATTAAAGGCTAATTTAGCATTTGAAAACTCAGTGATACTAGCCTGTAGCCCAGGTTAAACCTACAACCATCTGGTCCATCACCTATTCACGGTTTATATTATTATCTCAGGTCTTAAGAACTACACTTTCTCAAAATGAATGGGATTTAATCCTTTGCTTTAGGTTTCCAGTCTTATGATTATCTTCTTCTGTCACTATTAATCTTGTTTCATCATCATTATCATTACAGCCTATACAGTCCACTGCTGGACATAGGCCTCCACAAGTTTACGCCAAAAATAACGTGAACTCATGTGTTTCAATCTTGTTAGAAAACTTCTTATTTATCTAGTATGAACTTTTGTGTGTATGTGTGTGTATGTATGTGCGTGTATGTTTGTGTGTGTATGTATGTGCGTGTATGTATGTGTGTGTTTGTATGTAGGTAAACAAACTATCTATGTAAGTATGTATGTCTATTTATTGTGTTGTTTCCTATTATTTTTTATAAAATTAAACTCTACACCTACACCGTTACTATATCATCTCCTTTGCCCTAAGGTTGCCTGGAAGAGATTGCTCTTAAGCAATAAGGCCGCCTTTTGTACATTCTTTTTTTCTACAAATTATTGCTAATCTTGCTTGCTTATTTTATTTGTTTGGCGTACAATAAAGTGTAAATAAATAAATAAGAATAATATATAAGAAGTGATAAACGATTGAGCCATTTTACATAAAACTATTTTTGTTATAATCATGAGATGGCTTATGCTTTTATTAAATAATAGGCATCAAACAAAAAACTACACGCATTATCTAATACATCAAACAGAAAAATAAAAAAGGGAGTAACTGTTTTGCAATTACTATGAATAATAAATAAAGTGGCGGGATGCGTCGTGAGTCCCGCGGGACGGCGGCGTTGCGTCGCGAATATTATACGCGTCATTTTCTCACGTACCCGCACGTACCAGCGCGCGCTCGTGGTGTGTCGCACGAGACGTCCGCCACCCGCGGGGAATGTCTACGGGGAAACTGTTTCGCAAAGATAATTAAAAAATATAACTAAGTAATATATATTGTTTTTATTTATTCTTATTTATAATAGCTAATAAAACTATTTATTTAGTTATTTTCAAATCGAAGTTCGCTCTGTATTATGTAAGGTTTTAAAATAAATAGCAGTAGGTAAGCAGTTTACGACTACTGTAATAGTAAAGTTCTCATTATTAAGTATGTATAATTTGTCTTGACATGAGGTGACAACATTCCTAATTGTGATAATAATATTTTTAAAAAGTTACCCAAATAAAATTTTTAACAAACCAGTAAGATACAATTTTTTATTAACTTGTTCGCCGACCGCAGCTGGAAATTATTACACAAACGTAGCTCAGAGCGCCCATCCTAAGACAACGATCAATCACTAACGATACAAAACCTTTTCCCTGTTCCAGATCCATCTAAACTTTTAGAATATGTCTACGATGTTATTTACCTGTAGGTATATAACAAAGTTGGAGTGCAATAGGGTTCCCGATTAAATATACCAACTGCCATTCATTAGTACCTACCTGGGCCGTTAATTACAACTTTTTTATTTTCCTCAATGACAAAGAAACTGTCGGCGAAAAGAAAAGTAGACAAGTGTCGTGACATGCACCCTCGAGCGTGGCGCGGAGGGGACGAGGGTGCGGGGACCAATGAAGCAACATCCCCGGCCGGCGGGCTCGCCCATTGGCCCTCCCGGGGGTGCGGCCCCGCCCTCTCCTCAAAGCTCGCCCTTATTGAATTAGGCTTATCATTCGATTTCAAGTGGGGCGAGAGCGCGGTCCTCCGTGTCGGTAAAAACTATCCCTGCGATCCGATACCATCTGTAATCGGCATAATTCGATATACTCGCGGCTCATCCAATTATGCGGCCGTGAGCTCTTGTGTCTTCCGAAACGCAAGGAACGCGCCCCGCGCGGCGCGCCGCTTTTGGCGGGAGCTGGGAATTTATTGTTTTCGAGTTTTGGAGCCGATGTTAGAAAGTGCGTTTGAAAGATAGCTGCAGCTATGGAGTACGGGTATCTGAGCGGTGCCAGCGGCGGGTTCGACAGCGGCTGCCTGGGCTCTGGAGGCGGTGAGCTGTCTTGGGGTGAGCTGGCGTCATGTGGGCAGATGTCGCAGGCCGCTTACCGCTACCAAGGGATGCGCTACCAGCCACCACCGCCACAGTGCGCGCGTCCTCAGGATGCTGCTATGAGAAATCATCACATATTTCCGCCAGCTATGAATTTACAACGTATGTACTACTTAGATTATTTTTTCCCGTCGGCATATGAAAATTAACTGTATTGTATTTTTATGGTGTAGAACGAAGCTAACAATGCGCTACACGTCTTTTTAGAAGCCATTTTTATGATTAGAGTAACTGCTGCGCTGCGTAGCAAAATATAGCTTTATAACCTGTCTTACACATTTCTGCCAAAGAAATTAAGTAATATAATAGTTTTTAAATGGGAATATTTATTTAATATACGCAATTTTAAAAATTTACCTATCTATTTTTTTTACGTTTTACAATATTTTTTTCATAAATGCTTTTTATTAATCATAATAAAAAAGCACGGTGTACGTTTGTATTTTACTCCAAGAGAGTACCATCTTGTTTACTTTTTCATTTATGTTTATTTCTAAAGTAAAAGTGTAATGGACATTTATTGAAATTAAATTTATATTCATAATTTCACTTAGTGGTTTTTATAGTTTAATTTATAGTTAAATTCTTAGAATTAAATAAAAATACGTAGGTATTGTAAATTTTCAAAACAAAACACGTTTTACTTTTTATTAATTGTAGGTAATAGGGTACTTGTCATCACATCAAATTATTTGCACATTAGTTTAGCTGGGAGTTTGATGATCAAACAGAATAATTAAATCAGAAACTTGTATCTGTTAGATATCCTTATTATACTTCATTAGCATTCGGTGAAACATTCTCTTAAAGTGATAACTAAAATAAAAACCCAATTCCTCTAACTGAACTACTTCTGTTTTTTGTGTATTTCAATGGTGTACAATATAGAATATAATCAATAAGAACTATCAAATTATTAATCATTATATTTCTTGTGTTATAATCAATCAATTTTTGATATGATATTCTTTTTTTTTTTATGTCACTAGGTCGTCAAACAAGCAAGCGATTACCGTAGCTTATAGACGCCTGCAACACCAGAAGCATCGCAAGCGCGTTACCGACCCAATCTCCAACCCCCCCAGGAGCTCTGGTCACCTTACTCACCAACAGGAACACAATACTGCTTGAAAACAGTATTATTTTGCTGTGATCTTCTGTAAGGTCGAGGTACTACCCCAGTCGGGCTACTCCATATTTTGAGCAGGAAATTTCTGCTGTGCCCTACCTCAGTTAAATATATTTATTCAAAAATGTTTAGAATTCCTAATGTGTGGGTAACACAAAAATAAAATCGTACATATTTTTTTATTGATTTAATGTATTTTTTATGCATAATTAAACAAAATATTAATTCTACGCTTTTTCTCTATATAAATCATAAGTGTGCAAAATTTCATACTCCTCCGTCCGCGCAATTTTCGTAAAAAGGGGTACCTGCAATGTTTTTGCTTCACATATTAATATAAAGCACACATATTAATATAAAATAACCACTAAAAAGAGAAAAACAAGCTTTACAACACATGAGTTCACGTTATTTTTGGCGTAAACTTGTGGAGGCCTATGTCCAGCAGTGGACTGTATAGGCTGTAATGATGAAGCTTTACAATTTTGTGTGAAATGTATCCAGTACATTGTGTATTACATTGCATTCGAAACTTTCATAATGTATATTTTAATGTATTAATAATATAATTATTTACTTTAAGTTACTTCTCGCGGGGAGCGAAAAAGCATCTACAAATCATCATCTTCTACAAAACACAGATTATAGATAGTTTAAATTGAATTTATATGGTTATTAATGTGTCTCCTCCTGCAATAATCTGAAGTATTACATCCATATATACTTCCTACATAAACTCGAAAAACATTAACCTCATTCTTCAGTTGGGTAAAAACCTGTTAGTAGAATAATTTAATGTTATAAAAGAACATTCTACAATTATAAGCAAGGATGCGGACATAAACGCATGAATCAAACGGGTTGTCTTGAATCTAATTCACAATTTTCTCATAATAAGCCTATTAAGACCATCGCAAACTTTCGATTTCGAAACATCGGAATTTTGTCGTTTGCATCTGGATTATTGTCTTTTGAATCTGGATTGTTGTCGTTTGCATCTGAATTGTTATCTTTTGCATCTGGATTGTAGCCGTTTGCATCTGGATTGTTGTCGTTTGTATCTGGATTGTTGTTTTTTGCTTTTGGATTGTTGTCGTTTGCATCTGGGTTATTGTCATTTGCATTCTTGTCAGCGCTCTCAGCAAGGCTGATACAGCGCTGTCGCTGTCTCGTGTCGCCTGGTGTACATTAAACAACCTTTTAAGTAAATATAATTTTCATGTTATCTATCCCTTTAAAAATTGGATTAAATAAAGATTAAAATACGCAATTGCTATACATATACATCACAACGATTTTTAAAGAAAACTTAAGTGTATATTGCATAGGTACAGGTATAATTTCTTTATTATGTTGGATAAATTAAAACATCATGGACTGCAATATGTAGGTATATAGGCAAAAGAAAGTATTCCGGATTATATTTTAGTTAAATCAATAAATTTTAAAATCAGAAAGATAAGAAAAAAAAAAGAAAATAATTAAAGAAATTAGCAAAGACTGTTAGGTAGGTATCAACTGATATGAAGGACGAAATGCTACTCGAAATTTTACAAATATTAGGGACATTAAACTATTTTTTTGTAGTTAATTTAATATTTGTTTCTTATTTATAGATCGTAATTAACATAAAAGTTAATACAAAGTACTATTTTAAAAGCTTTCACTTTACTTGGAATATATGTAACTATGAATGATTGTTAGGGTGGAATCTTCCACCTCGATGTTTAAATATATATCTTCAAGAGATTGAGTTGAAATTTTTTATACACGTTTAGTTTAGATGACAATGCATGGTTATATGACGACACTATAAATCCATCATGGCGGAATACCTAAAATGACAGAGTAGTTATTTTCAATACACTCCTACAATATGGATATCAAAGGGCTTGAATAACTTGAAAAATAAAGTGAAGTCACTCTAAATCTAATACGGTGGACTTGTAAAGACGGCGGAATAGCTATTTTTAATGTAGGTACTACTATAACATGGGTATCAAATGAAATACCTTGCTGAGAGTAACTTGAAAAATAAAGTAACGGTACTCGAAATCCAATATGGCAGACTGGTAAAGACAGTGGACTAAGTTTTTAATGATTTTCTACATTATGAGTATCAAATGAAAGGATTTGCTGAACATACCAGACTGAAAAACCTGTTAAGCGATAACTAAAAAGTAAAAATTAAATTAAAAGTAAAAACTTTTTAAATGGCAAGCTTTTATTTTAAATGCGCTAAAAAGAATAGATTAAAAGATTCCTTTAAAAGTTTTACAATAAACATAATTATGTTGGTAACCTTACTAAGGTTCTCTGGAAGAAATCTTTCCCAGCGATAATACCGCTTTTGTACATCTTTCTTTGTATGTATCACTTTTCAACCGACTTCCAAAAAAGGAGGAGGTTCTCAATTCGACTGTATTTTTTTTTATGTATGTTACATCAGAACTTTTGACTGGGTGGAGTGATTTCGACAAATTTTCTTTTAATCGAAAGGTGGTGTGTGCCAATTGGTCCCATTTAAATTTATTTGAGATCTAACAACTACTTTTCGAGCTATATCTAATAATGCGTTTTTACTTGACGCTTTTTTCGTCGACCTACGTTGTATTATACCACATAACTTTCTACTGGATGTACCGATTTTGATAATTCTTTTTTTGTTAGAAAGGAGATATCCCTAGTTTGGTTTATGATAAGGAAACCAGGATCTGATGATGGGATCCCAGAGAAATTGATGGAAATTTTTGAAAATCCGCAATAACTTTTTACTGGGTGTACCGATATTGATAATTCTTTTTTTGTTCGAAAGAAGATATCCTTAGTTTAGTACCATGATAAGAAAACTAGGATCGGATAATGGAATCCCAGAGAAATCGAGGGAACTTCTTGAAAATCCGCAATAACTTTTTACTGGGTGTACCGATTTTAATAATTTTTAATTTAATCGAAAGCTGATGTTTGTCATGTGGTCACATATAAATTTTATTGAGATCTGATAACTACTTTTTGAGTAATTTTTGATAACGCGCAGTTACTTGACTATTTTTTCGTCGATCTACGTTGTACTATACTCGTCGATGTAATTGAAGTCGGTTTTTTTTCGTTTGCAAGCAAACACAATTATTTGTTACGATTCTTTATGGTTTACAATAAAGAGTATTTATTATTATTATATAACGTTATTGCACCATTTATATGACGTAAAAGCTTATCACATTTTGTAGCGTTTTAAGTAATATTAGGATATCTACATGAATTGCTATTTATTTGCTGTTGTTTAAAAATACCTATACATTTATTAAAATTTAACTATAATGTCGCTAGAACTATTATTTTTTTCAATTGCTTGCCTCATACCTAATCTTCATCTTAGTACGTCATATAGCCTAAGTTATAATGATTCTACGGGAAGCGTAGGTACCTACGCTCTAATAACATATCGCTGCTGACATTTCGACACCGTGGTCCGTAGAAAAAAGCGTTATGTTTTGACAATCACATATTATTGTAGAATATCATTTACTCTACCACAAAAAGTAGCGTTAGATTACGCAATGTGAACGATGCGTCAATAATAGTGATTTTAAATTTCTCATGCTATAAAGGACTTGGTAAAGTCAAAACCAAAAAATTACATTAATCATATAGGCTTCAGAAGTAACTTAGAAGCTCTAAACATTTTTGAATATCATATCAAAAATTGACCGTTCCAGCGGGGGTCGAACCTGCGTCTCCGGCTGATCGTGTCGGCGCTCTAGCCAATTAAACTATGGAACGATGTACCCGTTAGAATTGCCACGGTTCGCTTAAATCGAAAATAAAATCATCATATCATAAATTTCGATCTAACAGTTTAATTGGCTAGAACGCCGACACGGTCAGTCGGAGACGCAGGTTCGATCCCCGCTGGAACGGTCAATTTTTGATATGATATTCAAAATGACCTTAAAAGCGTATATTTAAAAATTAATGTTACGGTTGTTTTAATTAAATTACAGTAATTAATGTGAAGCAACGACCGATTTGTAATGTATACATTCTGCAGAGAAAAATCGGCAAGAGACTGCTGTTACTCTTTAGAAATAAAATGTCAATAGGCTGAGATACGAACTAGACGTATGAAATACTTCCCATCTGCTTAATGGATAAAAATTAAATAATTAATTATCTTCTTTAATATGAAAATTCTGGGAAGGCTATATTATATTGCCAAAGCAACCGCCATTCAAATCAGATTATTAGCAGGCAGCCCTATGTCATCGTATTCGCAATAAAACAGCGCTCATTTTGATGTAAGATTTATTTATTTAACATGTGGGTGAAAGTACGAGAACAATATATATTATTATATCTGTTTATACCTGCCACCCAGTAGTTATGCTAGGAAAATAATAAGCAACACAACTATTGCTTTTTTACAGGTTTCATACTGTCGGTAGTAAATTATGGTTCACTTCACAGAGTTACGAAATAAAAAGAAATCTAAAATGAAAGAAGCCTAAGTGACTCCTTATTACACCAGCTATCTGCCAGTGAAAGTCCTGTCAAAATCGGAAATTATTTCGGCCATTTCAGAGATTAGCTGGAACAAACAGACAGACAGACAGATAGACAAAAAGTGTAAAAAATGTTATTTTGGTATATGTACGGTGTATACATCCATATGTATTAAGTAAAAAGCGGTTATTTTAATATAACAAACAGACACTTCAATTTTATTTATTTGTATAGATTTAAATTCGTAGGTGCATTTTTAAACAAAAATAAAAGTTATCAATTCTATATATTTTTCTTATTCCGATATCACCGATATACCGATTCAAATTACATTTGAATATTAATTTTTTCATTATATAAATTTAACAAATATTTAACAGCCTCCACCGGCAATCTTACGTTCATAATATGGTATATATATATATATATATATATATATATATATATATATATATATATATATATATATATATATATATATATATATTCTTGAAAATTTCGAATAATTTTTAAATTACAAATTAAATTAAAATGTCGATTCAGAGACTACTATCACGGTTAGTGTTATTTCTGTTCTTTTAATAAGAATTTTCGTGTTATTAGCATATTGCAATGTACATATGTTTAGGTATGACTATGCTTAGATTTATTGCATTATTAAATATCAAAAAATATATGTTTAGTGTAGAAAGTTGTAACACATAGTCAAATCGACTATGTGAAGGAGCAACGGTAAGGAGCGTCCGATACCCCACCCCTCTCCTACATAATACGACAACTACTGTAACTTGACTGGTATGGTGAAGCCGGAACGCTTGCTATATATATTGCAGTTTGAATTAAACGTAAATTGTCACGTCTATCTGGTTGGATTCGTTGTTATTTTTCATTTATGAGAGCATAATAATTATTACATGATTAGTTGACGAAAAGGCTTTGAAATAAAATAGGTAATAATAATAAAAGTAAATAAACAGTTTAAAAGTTACAAAGTATAATTTTAAAGAGACTTGTCTATTAGATACAATAAACACAACCTTATTGATATTTATTGGAACGAAGTTCCTTAAGGCAGGCTTGACATTTGGCTGGGCGACCGAACTGAAAAAAATGTGATACTAAAACCGTAAGAAAAATATATAACGGAAGTGACGTAATATCAGTCACACGACTGTATAATATGACGTTTGTAAAACTAAAATATTAATAATAAACTTTTTTTTTAAATTATTTATGTAATTTTATACTATCGACAAAAATTAATAAAAGCATATGTTTTTTTATTTCACTTAATAGTTTGAATTATTATTATTTTTTTTTTTGATTTATTTTATTTTACGGTATTTGTTATTTTTTAAAATACTAAATTTCCTAAATACTTTTATGTACTTAATTAAAAACCAATCAACAAAATAAAATAAAAAAATCAAGAACTAGAAAATATATATAAAATTCAACATTTTTTTTTCAAATTGTGTTGCTTCTATACTATCCGAAGGAACTTCGTTCCTACCTGGTGTCCCATGACACCATATAATATTTTTACATTATTTCGATGCCTTCTTAAAATCGTAAACATGAGAAAATTCAATTCAGATATTTTTTTCATTAAAAATTAAACATTAAAATTTTCAGTCATTGTAGTAATGTAAAACCTGATTTAATTTGCTTTAATTTAGAAAACTATAATAACAGTCAATTATGTTACTTTCGTTATACTTAAAACTTTATAATAATAGTAAGAAAGTATACAGGCACGTAAATTCAATTGTTTTAATAAATTAAATTTTGCAAACCAGTTATTTATTAGCAATTGCAAAGTGAAATCGTTTTTATTTGGTAAACAAGTGGCGGAATAATGGGGGAAATAAGACGACGTCACGAAACAAAGAGAGCCTTGGGCGGGCCGGGTGGTGTGGGTGCCAAGTTCCAGCTGCGTGAGCGATTGCGTCCCTAATTGGGGGCGGCGTCCGCGAGAATCTTAGAGGGAGGACAGCAATTCGAGCCAGTCTTGCTTGTGCCTTAGATCTTAGCCCGCGGACCGACCCCCTTCCGAGAACTTTGCCTCACCCCGTTAACAACCGCGCAGCAATAATTCTCATCACGTAATCTTCAGTCAACCCGACTTATGCCCGTTAATCAAGCAGAAATTAATTACAAGTTTGTATATTAATTGCTGCACAATTACAGGAATTGTAATATGATTATGTTGTATAATATTGCAAGGTTTTCTTTAAAGCAAGGAGGTTTATAACTAATGGCACATATTGAACCTTAATTTTTTTTCAAACGACGTTGTGTATCCATCCATCCTATTTTCTGAATTAGTTTAATATATGGCTAAATAAAATAAATATATTTCTTTTCCATATCACCGAACAAGTTTTTCGACGGATAAACTTTTTAAGGAATCTGTGTCTCTAAAACTTGCGATCTAACACAATGTTGGAAGTATATCGACGGATGTTTATTCGATTTGATTTGTAACGTGGAGGGAAAATTCGTATAGTTGGGTACCTATCCTCAACCAATATCGCAATTTCTATTTTCGCGTCGGCGCGCCTTTGCATGCAAGTGGACGGGTTAATTCGATTTGGTGGCACAGAGGGCAATATTTTATCGCATCATGTGATCTATTCTGTCCCAGTAAGTATAGTAGAGTGGGTCATAAAAAAGGCAATATCTCACAGTTGAGTTGCGTTTCGAGGCGCGCTCGTAACTTCTACAATGTTACTGTAACACACTTTACTTGAGGAGACGTTTTCATTTTGGTTATATTACAGGATCATTTAAAAAGAAATTTGTATTGCATATACATGTGTCCAAAATTTCACATCTTATATATAAAATATCCAAATATGTTTTTATTTATCTTTTGGACTTAGTAAATAATATAGGGTTTATCGTTAGACAAACAAAATACATTATCAGCTTCAATTTTGACATCATACTATTTCATTTTTAATTTTGTAACATTTTTTTATCATACTTACTATGCTCTTAAAATTTAAGATTCTTAAGACATAAAAATATCCCCTTTTTCGTGTCGTAACGGGTAAAATTTAACTTCTGCTTCGAAGTTCCCATTTTACTACTGCCATTATCGAAATTTACCTACATGTTTATTCGAAAATATAAATTGTATTGCCTTTCTGCATCAGTCGACTGATATTATGTATTTTTTATGACATTCCGATATTATTAGCTTTATAGTCTGGATTTTATATTCTTGTTAAATAGAAAAAATATTATTTTACTTATTATCTTGGAAGTTCTGAAATAAAGTTTTGTTTTTGTAAAATTTAAACATGTACTTGATGTTATTCTATTCATCGAGATTTACACAGATAAGTAGAAAGATTGCTTAGATTTGTCGATATGTTTCCTTCATTTTTTCACTGAGAAGCAGTGTAGGCTCAATCCAGTTTTCCATTAATCTGCTAACCCTTCCGCAATATGCCGCGTTGACGCGCCGACATCGTCTGCATTATGAATGTCGGCTAACTTTGCGCGTGACGCGAGAAAAATGAACCACGGCCGCGTGGATGGATGGCGGAACAATTTACTACGATTTACTAAAGTCAAGGAAAATGTGAAACGCTCAACATGTTTGAGATTATCATAAGTGTAATGGAAATATTTTTAGGACTTTGTAAACGAAATTATTTTTTCATTACGTTCATTTTGTTTTTCATTACTCTTGTTTTCTAAATATTTAACAAATCTCTTTCGCAAAGAACGATAAGCGTTGGTCAGAAAATTGGTCGTTGTAGCCATAACAGTTCAACGTGTATTTAAAAATTATTTAACAATAACTTTAATTGGGCTAATATACCTATTCCATTTGTATTCTACTTATAAATTTTAAACAGTACCTACTACATATCTGAGGATGGAAGTACAGTTGATTCTCAGAGTCTCTGAAGTTCCGTTCCGTTCAGTAATTAGTGATGGAGATCCGGGTGGGAATAAGTCTGGGAGGGGAGACGGGTGTTCATGGATCATATCACCCGTGAATTAATCGGCGTCTGACGATTAATTAGTACCACGTGCTTTTCATGTAACGATTTCATGATACATATGCTGGGGTAAAGGCTATAGCCATTAACTCCAAGCAGTATTCGTATTAAGTTTGTCTAAAATAATATACTTATTGGTAATAAAAATAAGGTATTGCATTTGATGCAACACCAAAACTGCTATAGGTACGTAAGTTCTAGAAGTAAAACAAAACAATTATCTTTAAAAAAAATAAAAATAACTTTTATTTTAATCATATTTCTGTACTGTGAATGAGTATTTTAAATCATTGTATGTAACTTCAAAAACAATAATATTCAACGATTTTGTAAATATATTAAAGATAATAATAACGTTATATTCTGTCGCTTTTCGATCTCAGTACGTTACAGGACTCGCTGTAAAGTAATGAAGGTCGCAATAACAATGATCGGGCCGCCTGCCTGACCCACGAACTGCAAACTCAAATTAAACATCATAAGAACAGAGACATCTTAGCGAGATCCTCTTCATTAGGTTTCGCAAATTGCGGGGAGGTGGTGTGCGGGCAGTGACATAGCTACCGTCTCCCCCTACCCGCTACCCGCTCCCTCTATTAATAATGCAAATGAGACCGCAGCTCGGCCAAGAAGCGAGTCTCGATTAATTCCGGTTCATTTGGGGTAATTGTCGCAGCGCGTGCGGTTTGCGGTACCTATCCCGCACGTCCGTACTAATGTCTGTGATAACTGTTTCGCGGTATTTAATTACATAATGTCTCTTAAGACTTAAAAGACCCAACTTTTTATTAAATTTCGTATAGAACTTTATAAAAATGACTTAATCTAATAACAAATTTATGTTGTAAGGTTGATTAAAACAACTATAGTTAGTAAGTACTAATAATGTAAATAAATATTCATCATTCTCAAAAAACGAGTTAACTTTAGACCACACGACTTCCACAATAGGCCTGCACTGTGTCTTAGATGTGCGAAACGTAACTGGCTATAAGAGAAAGAGAGAATGATAACGTGTGTTCGCATCTTTCTCTCTTGCTCCTTTAGCCTCGCCCAATCACACTTTTCATAACGCCTTCGTTACGCATTCACCAGCTTACTCTCCAAATCAAGCGTGCGTAAAGAAGTTTTACAACATTATGAAAATGCCTACTAAGCTCCTTAGTATACCGTAGCGCGTAGCTCGTAGCTCTCGGTAACAAAAGAGTGCAGTTGTTACGTACTTACGTAGTCAAGGCGTAGTGTCGGCTACGATCGATACTTTTGCCACGCGACATGCCACTGCTACGGTCTTTCTACCCATTATTATTTCAGCGGAACGTTTTGTAAAATTTTCTTATACTGTTATATTCATTGTAAAATAATCTTTAAAAGAGGGAAATTAAAAACAAATTGGGAATAAATAAGTTTTATTTTTTCTAATTTTATTTAATTGATTCCGCACTGTGTATGAGAAGTGGTAATGATACAGAAAGTACGAAGATAATCAAGATTTTAAATTGTTAAAAACGCAATAAAGAAAAATTAAAAAATACTTTATTAAATACTGGTTCGCAGACGAATTATGCAGATACTTTCAGTTCCGAGGTTGTAGTTTTGACTCCCGTCTCAAAATCTTGGTGTAATATACATAATTATTATTTATGTGTGTATTTTTACTATACATATTGTATATGTACTACACATATATGTGGGTTGTGGATTCGATTCCCACCCCGAGTCTGGGTGTAATATATATACTTATTTACATAATTATGTATTATTTATATGTATGTTTATTGAAAAAAACAAAAAATGTAGCTATACTAGTCGGCTGTTACCTATAACACAAGCATTAAGTTGCTTACTTTAGGAACAGATGACCGTCTGTGTATGTTGTAGATATTTATTTATTGTTTATTATTATATTCATTATTATTATTATAATCTATAGATTTATTGAAAAAAAACATGTGTAGGTAGCATTCGGCTCTTACCTAAAACAGATATGTTACCTACGTTACGTTAGGACCATAAGACCGTCAGTGTATGCTAAAGACACAAATAAAAAAAACATGAAAACAAAATATGTATGTGATCTTATAAAACAATATAAAAATTACAAATAAACTTAGTTATTTTAAACTCATTTATATAGTACTGATTCTATAAATAGATATAAAATTCAAAATAATTGTCAGTCATTAAAAATGCAAACCCATCTTAATTAAAATGTCAAATAATATTAACATTAACACGAGGTATATATAAGAGAGAAAGTACAATAAGTTGTACCTACAAGGGTTCTGTCGGAGGGGAGACAAAAATGGCCGCTTCTGAACGCGACCGAACCTTTCTCATTCAGTATAACGGATCTTGCAGGAAATGCTACGGGTATATTATGTATGATGCTCTATATAGTAAATTTGGATCTATATATTTCCTTCATATCAGTTCTGATTATAATTTAACGATTTTCTGTAGATGTATATATAGGTTATTCCTATCTTAATTGCGTTACTGCAAACAGAGGGTTCTGTAGGTTTTATAAATCACGTTTCACTTTTTTAAATTTTACTTTGTATTAATATACAAGCTACTCTGGCAACATACGTAACGTAAACGTAAAGTAAAATATTAATACTAACTGAAGCACACAACTAAAGAACCACATTTGGAAACAAATTCTTTTTTAACCGACTTCAAAAAAACGAGGAGGTTATTCAATTCGACCGTATATATATATATATATATATATATATATATATATATATATATATATATATATACATATATATATATATATATATATATATATATATATATATACATATATCTCCATCATCAGATCGACTCCAGACCTTTATTAAATAGTAGTGCTTTATAGTACTTAATGAAAACATGATTAAATTTACTAGTTACCCTTACAATTTTTGAAAGTTTCCCTCGATTTCTCTGGGATCCCATAATCAGCTCCTGGTTTCCTTATCATGGTATCAAACTATGGATATCTCCTTTCCAACAAAAAAAGAATTATCAAAATCGGTTCATAAACAAAGAAGTTATCTCCGAACGTACATAAAATATATATATATATATATATATATATATATATATATATATATATATATACATACATATATATATATATATATATATATATATATATATATATATATATATATATATTAATTATATATTATATTAAAACAAATACTACAACACACACACAACAAACAAATACAAAAAATATTATTAGATATGTCAAAACAATAACAAAATAATAACAATATTCAACCTAATAGTCAATGAAACAAATTATGAAAGAAAACTGAATACAACTTACTCGTACGAGTAGATACTAGAGTAGTTATTGTTTTACTTGGCACCGACTTCAAAATTATAAAATATTTATTTAATCATTTCTGATTAACTAAATCAAAATACGAATTACTTTGTATTAAGTAAATTTATTTTTCACCTTTTAGTTTCCTTTTTGAAATCGGTTTTTTTTTGTTAAAAATTATTTTTCTCCTAGAATGTTTTTCATTGTAAATTGTAGCCATGCTTACACGCTCCCGAAAGGTATCATGCGGATCGAGTGTATCAAAGTAGCTAGGCTTTTTAAACAAAGTCAAATTTAAAAATGGGATGGGTATTTTATGTTCACGTAAAACTTGATCTATTACACCTATATAGCCCCCTTGAAAGGAATGCAGTTGGGTGTCGAACACCTTATATGTAAAAAAACGTATTATTTGTTTTAGGTTACTTAATTGGTTACTACTGTCACGAAAAACGTTTTTATAAACTTTCGAATCTCCAAAATACTTATCCGGTACAAAATAAGCGCATATACCTAAATATTGTGTGATTTTATGATTTATAACATTAAAAGTGCTATACTTTATATAATTATTATTTTTAGCTATAACAGAGTTTTATGATGAGATTGAAATGTATTTGAGGAAAGTTTGATATATCTGAATAAACAGAAAAGTCATTCAGTTATTCATATCTTCGTGTATCGTATTATGTGTTAAGTCGTTTATCGTCATTTTATTTCTACTACATTTATAGAATTCAAAAGCTAGAGATATGTATAAAATTACAAAAAGCCGAAAGTATAAAATATATTGTTTTTGTTCAACAGCTGGTCTGCCTTATAAAGTATATGGAGGACACGAAGGTTCCCTGACGGAGAAGCGAAAGCAGCGTAGAATTAGGACCACATTCACGTCAGCACAGCTCAAAGAATTAGAAAGAGCATTCCAAGAAACACACTACCCTGACATTTACACGCGAGAGGAGATAGCGATGAAAATAGATTTAACAGAAGCTAGAGTACAGGTAAGTGATTACACCATGATATGTATTTTCAGCTGTTAACAATCCAAAATTAAAATTAAGACCCAAAACAATAAAATTGCTGTTATCTTAATTAACAATGAAGTTAATATTCTAGTTCATAAATATATATCAACAAATATCATTCACAAATACTTTATTAATTTCTATTGATGTATTAGAGTAAAGTAATCAAAATATTTTGGGCGGCTCCCGTTGGGCAGAAACAAAAAAAAAGGTTATTCGCTTCGTCCGTCACTGCATTTCCACAGTCCAATTAGTGTCCGGTAATTCGGCTGTGGCTGACGGCGCCTTGCCAAAAAAACGTAGCAGACATTCGCGGTTAGCTACTGTTAATTTCATAATAGGCGCTCATTTTTATGTAAGCCGGGTTTGCGACGCGTGCTCCTTGTTGCTCGTACTGAATATTTAATGTAACAGAATCGGGTGAGTGGCGCGAGAACTGATCACGTTCTGCCGCAAGCGACCCGCTGGTGACTCTACACTAATCTCATATTCTGCATGACGATGCCCTAGACAGAGCGACTCTGATAATTTGCCATTTACTTATTACTATTGTCATAGTTTTTCAAGACTTATTGTTCAGGGTTTAAATTTAATACAAAATATTTTTATTCACTTATCTTTTTTGTTACTTTCAAGAGTAAACCAAGATAGAGACAGGGTTTTTCAATTTTGTATTAAAGATAAAATACAATCTATCACGAAATTGAATTTCAAATAATATATTTTAAGCAATTCATTACGATCTTTTTAACCGACTTCAAAAAAAGGAGGAGGTAACTCAATTCGACCGTATATTTTTTTTTCACTGTATGTTCGGGGATAACTTCGTCGTTTATGAACCGATTTTAATGATTCTTTTTTTTTGTTGGAAAGGAGATATCCCTAGTTTAGTATTATGATAAGGAAACCAGGATGTGATGATGGGATCCCAGAGAAATCGAGAGAAACTCTCGAAAATCCGCACAACTTTTTACTGGGTGTACCGATCTTGATGATTTTTAATTTAATCGAAAGTCGATGTTTATCACGTGGTCACATTTCAATTTCATCGAGATCTGATCACAACTTTTTGAATAATCTTTGATAATGCGTATTTACTTGACTATTTTTTCGTCTATCTACGTTGTATTACTTGTCGATATAATTGAAGTCGATTTTTCTTCATTTGCCTGCAAACACAATTATATTAGATCGCATTCAGCCTGTAACTTCCCACTGCTGGACGTAGTCCTCTTTCTCCATGTAGTAGAAGGATTGGAGCTTAATTCACCACGCTGCTCCATTGAGGATTGGTGGATATGTTCCCTATCAGCTAACGATCGCTATCAGGTATTTACGATAACAATCCGGACTGACGGGTTAAAGTGCTCTCTGAGGCACAGTGGTGAAATCCACAAGGACAGACATCCAAACCATAAAGAAATATTTGTCCAAATACAAATATCCATCCCGAGTGGGAATCGAACCCGCAAATTGTCGGTGTTTTAGGCGATTACATCAGAACGGTTGTTCAGTATCAGATATACGTTATCAGATGATAAAACACAATAAAGTCAACGCAGAGTTGTTACGTAAAAGCGCCGCCGGTATATAATACATAATGGAAAAACAATCATAAAGCTATGTATCAGCGCAACCCCCGTAGCAACGCTCATTACGTTAAAAAGTGTATTGGAATGGCAGACAGCCGCCATAAATATCGCGGGCGGTCGCGTAATTCAGCCGCGCGCGACTCCCGATAATTAAAACTCGCCTGGAAAATGTGAATTCACATATTACAATTAAAATTGGGTGTACGCGACCCGTGGTAAATACAGTATTCATTGTAGAGTGCAAACAAATGTACAACAGGTAATGAAATTATTTTGATGTACGAGCAGATAGGTTTATTGATTGTAGGATTTTTTTTATCACAACATACATTCTATAGCTTAAAACATGTAAATAGAAATAGATTTAAAAAAGCTCGAGAATACCTTAATTAATAAAAAAAAGAGTTAAAAAATTATAGAGTGTTTAACAACTTTGACTCTTATCGAAGTACCTTGTCACAGAAATTATTTTCCGTCAGACGATTTTCATTGGTCAACCATTACACGAGGGTGCGTCGGTAAATGTTAACATTACGAAAAGGTAAATATTACGAGGCGTCCTAATTCAACACGCGAATCTTGCTCGAATTCATCAGAGGCGGTTTGCAAACACAACTTACCCGAGGCGCTAAGCAAACGTACAATTTACCGTAGCCAGGCAGGCAACGATAAAAGACTGGCCACCTGCTACCAGAGCAAAAGGAATCGTTTGAAAAATGACCAGCTGCTTCATAATACGGGACGTATTTTTCCGTACCCACGTTGTCATAGGGATAGAGCAATTTAATCCATCAAGCGGTGTTGCACGGCGCCGTCCGAGCCGATAAATTCTATATAATTGCGGACGATTTTGGTTTTATTGTTATCCACGAATGGCGAGAGATTAGATCGGGAATATTCGAAATTTACAAGTGACTCTTTTGAATTACGTTAAATTCACTCATGCTACGAGGACATGAACAAAATAATTAAACGCGAGCATAAATTATTTTTGAACACTGAATGTATTTATTTATTTGTTGAGCTATATTTGTTATATGGATGGTTTTTTTTTTTGTTTGTTTACGTATCAACGAGCACTATATAATTTGTCATCATTTAATACTTTAAACGTAATAAATAAATATAATTACGTATATATTTCATATCTAGCTCTACATGATAGATGAAGACTGAAAAATTGCTCAGGAAGCTGCCCACGAGCATTCTGATGTTTACCAGCTTTGTTCCTTTGTCAGTATGACTTTAATCTTAGGCAATCAAGCGAAAACGCTCTCGAAAGGGATGATCTTTTTTACGCTTAGATGGCCTTTAATCCGCTCTACTAGAGTATAGAGTACCGAGGTACTGCGTTAGAGCATAAAGCCAAACTGGCGGGTCTTAGGTCTTAACTTAGTCTGGGCACCAGATGAAATTTTATATAATATTAGTACATTTTTGAAATATTCTTGTATTGTAATTTATTGATTATGAAGACTCTGTACGATGCTTTTATTTATGAACACGTAGCGTCTCATTGTTATTTCATATCGGTGTGGTCACTAAAATATGACGTCTGCCGAGCCGAAATGCAATAAAGATTGACAGAGCAACCTTTGGGAACGTCCGCAAAATGTCAATCCAGGTCTTAGATCGCCGTGTGTTCGCCGCTTGGGGATACTATTTCTGGCCACTGAATAAAGGCTCCGTTTATGAAAATTAAGAATTTATTTTTATAATATTTTGTACTACTTACTTACTGGTAATCATGTACTACATCTAAGTATTTTTTTGTTAAGTTTTATGTTTCTTAAAAATAATTTTTCTTTTTATTTCTAGATAGTTTTTAAATTTTTTTTTAACAAAATCTAACTTAAAGCAATAACTATCTACTTAAAAACTGGCATACCCAGTTTTTGAGGGTATGAGTCATGCCGTCCAGTTTATCATCTTCATTTGAAGCCGTCTATCTATTATATATTGTGTGTGTATATTAATTTATTCTAAAATATTGTAATTCAAAATATAAAGAAAACATTTTGTTACATTTTCATGTCAGCAATGATATAGCTCAGTTATTTAAGTTGTGTAACATATTGGCCAGTAAAAGTTTCAGGGGTAGGTAAAAGCATTACATCCAACATTTGAAGCGTAGAAGAAGAGTTAGAGCTTAATCGACGGATATACCCGACTCAGAACTTTTATTGAGATCCATAGAATATATGTTCTATCACTGCCGAATATAATTGGAAAAAAATTATCAAGCTCTTTAAATCAAACGTTGATTAAACAAATTATTAGAAGTACTTTATCAAATATCCTGTTGTTAAAGGAACAATTCACTTATAGCAAGGACGATGAATTACAGAAAATTAAAGAGAAACTATTATAGTTTAAAGAAAATTTAGTCCTGAAAAGGATACCTAAAATATAAAAATTTAATGACAATTTTTTTTTAATTGTTAGACTACTTGCGCATTGTACTTTTTATCAAATTTCGATACTTGTCAAATTAGTTGACTTTTAACTTCCGCCTCGTGTCAAAATGTCAGTCCCGTAATGCTACAATCGACAATTTAACGATAAATTCTATTTTAATCTAAAACTATAAATTATTTTGTCTGCTTCCCACATTGGAGTTGCCAATACTTTGCTAATTCCGACCTTGTGTAAAACTAATTAGGATTTTTTAAGTATCAATAATTTTTAAAATGAATGAAGTAGATACATACGTGCACTGCCATTTTGTGCCCGGTGAGTGCGTTATGTCACGCGCTCATCATCATCATTGATGATGAATGCGTCACTTAAGAAAAACTTGGTTCGTTTTTAGGAGTATGTAGTTAAGTAGTTAATATTGATGTAGTAGATTAATGTAAAAAACAATTTTTTTATCTTTATTTATTATTATAATGGAACAACTATATCGGATTTTATCGCAGCTTATTAAGTTTTTTAGATGCACGACGTTTCGGATACTTTATAGCATCCATGGTCACTTAGGACTTTATATATTAGTTTAAATAATTATATAAGACTATGTACACAAATTATCTAATTCAAGTGAACGATTAATATCACTGTCGCCCTATCCACTCCGGCGCAGGTGGCACGTCGAAGTGGCACGCGGCCGCACGCGTGCCGGTCACGTGGTCGCGCACTTGCCGCTCGCCACATAGACAAGGATATAAAATTATTACGGTTATTGTTTGTTTGAATTGCAGTCCTCGAAATTAGTAACTGAAGTGTTATTTATTACTTTCATCACAGATATTTTTTGGTATTTACGCTACAATATATTATGTTAAGCCAATGATCGTGCTGTTTGCTAATTATTCTAGAAAATGACCTATTCACGATGTTCAATTACTACACAAAATGAAAAATAATAACAGAAATTTTTGGCATAACGGACTGGCAATACTAAGGGTATTGTTGTTTTGAGATATTTGGATACATATTACTTTAAATTACTAGGTAAATTTAACGTTTTTATTTTAAATACATTTAAGATGCAATTTAAAAAATGTAGATTATAGTATGTATTCGTTGTTTTATTATAACTGATAAATTATAATACATAATTAAAATGATGTTTAGGACGCTTACTAAATCTTCTGATTTCAAATTGTAACTTACCCTAATGAAACTACCGCCCCAGTTAATCGCGTTGATTGCGGTTCACGCAGTAAGTAATCACTTAAAGTCGACTTGGGCTCGGGTTATTCGCCAGAAGGGATCATCAAATTGTTTTTAAATAACAAGTCACCCACACCTAAGGCTTCAAAGTTACAACAGTTATCTAAAGCTGTGCTTTTTTGAAATTACTCACATCGATGCGATTTTAATATGCAGTTTTTTAAATGTTATATATGATATATAAACAAAAATAACGTAAGAAAATAAATATGTCTTGGACCTGGAACAAGTTTTCTGATATTTATAAGCATTACTACACTGTAGAGCAAGCGTGACAAATTAGGTTCAAAACTGAATAAGTTTCTAGTAAAAAATTTGCAAGCTTTTCTGTGGTAGTACAAAACGTTAATATGAGAAGAAGCCTTCGTATAACAGGGACACAACTTTAGTACCTCGACCTTACAGAATATCACAGCTAAATACATAATACTGTTTTCAAGCAGTGTTGTGTTCCTGTTGGTGAGTAAGGTGACCAGAGCTCCTAGAGGGAATTGGGGGTAGGGTCGGCAACGCGCTTGCAATGCTTCTGGTGGTGCAGGTGTCTATAAGCTACGGTAATCGCTTACCAATCAGGTAAGCCATACGCTGGTTTGCCGACACACCAATTATAAAGAACACCCAATTATAAAGAAACTGCTAGCAGCTCCTTTATCAATACAACTCAACACAACTTGTATGGGCTTAAAATCTACCCTATTGTTTAGTTTTAGAATTCCAAAAAAAAAACGAATCCCGTAGCAAATATGATCGGTGATGGGAAATATTCCCGACGTTACTTAATAGTTTACTTGAGATCCGTGGAATTTTCTAAGAACAAATGTTTTTGTGAAGTGAAATATGAGAATATTTTGAATGTAGGCAGTAAAATTCCTGATATTTGTAATTTTACTTTACCTAAGCTATATCTGTTATTAATGTATCAGATTCAATGTTCTTTTGAACACGTTTAACTCTTTCTTCTAATAATATTTCAAAAAAAAAACAATTTATTCTCTGTTACTCTTGTGACTTGTTGTCCCGTGCAATAGAGTCAGATTGATTTTTCGTAATGCTTTTGCAGTGTGACGTCACGATGTACACTTCTTCACAGATACTTACAGCCATAATATGTGAATATGTAGTAAATCCAATTTTACATATTTTACTTTATGCAGCCGAAATTATTTAAGTTACAAAGGCGTTAACAAACGATTTCTTTTTTTTTTTTTCGTTTATATTAATGAAATGTTTACTATTTTTATCAAAAAAACACTCCGACTAGATCGAATAACGCTTGTATCAAATATTTTTGCACAACAGCAACTCTTATCAAATATTATTATAAAAATTCATAAAAATAAATTATCAAAGTTTTTATCCGAGTCTTCCACTACCAATATATATTATAAACTAGATATTTTTTTTAAATAATTACATAACTATATGAGACTAGTTGTGCTAACATGCTTGTTTATCGGACAAATGAAAACGTCAAAGCGTCCTTAGTGAAACTAATCGTAGTGAAGGGCGTGACATTTGATATGGTAGCTAACAGCAATGAGTGTATCTATGCCTCGTATCGTGGGAAGTAGCGATCTCGCGCACGATTAGTTGGCGCGCCGTGACCTGCGTCTCCCACGGGATGGAGATCTGATCATGCCCGTTAATTGATTAACATCATTTCACAGACTTTATGCATGTATTATGAACTCACAGATAAAATTTGTTAAGTTTATTATAGATAGGTAAGATTAGTTGAATATAATCGGGGATAGTGCATTTTTTTTTGTATGTATGTATTCTACGTATGTATTAAATGCAGGCTAAATATGTATAAACTTAAAAGAAAAAATTTGTTTTAAGGAACCTTATTTAATACATATACTTAGATTACCTAGATTACCATAATTAAAATAAAGAGAAACTGCGCTTAAAATTTTGTTAAAAGTCTGAACTACTAAGAATCGAAGTTGAGAAGCTATTATTTCATGATAATAAAACTACTGACTAATCGTTACTTTTACATACTAAATCGTTACTTTTGTTATCATTGATTTTAGCTATATAATGTTGTTACATTAAAAATATTTTTGCATATATCTTCATTATTTTTCAATGTACGCTTTAAGGAAGGGATACAAATCGTCGTTAGCACTTAAAGTGATTAAAATGTGCCGCAAGTTGAGAGTGCCGTGACAGCGCAAGTGTCGACTGTGATGTGGATGCCATTTATATATATAGTAAGTAATACTAGCTAATACTCGTGACTTCGTTCGCATAGTAATTTTCGTAATTTTTGTAAGACTAGGGAAGTAAGCATGCGTACGGCCCATCGTGGGCTACCTTAGCCTATGGATTATGGGGGGCGTCGTGGTAGTGTGCGAAAGCGATCTCATGGCGTCCCCACTAAGGTGCCGGCGGAAAATAAGATGTGGGTTTTAGTGGATAGTCTGGCATTGCACCTCACACCGGGGGTTCCACACTCCCGTCACCCTCGTGTGGCGGGGTTAGTGCGTAAATGTATTTCCCCATCTATTAAAAAAAAGCCTATGGATATGCAATATTTTTTTTTCTTTAAAATCAGTTTTTTTTAATCAGCCTTTCTTATGAATAACATGTACAATATAAAAATCTCTCCAGTTTGATATGAATTAATAGTATTAATTTTTATTGAATCTTTGGCATACACCAGTATATGAAAACTTCTTTTAATCAAAGCTTTTTCGTTACAATTAAATATAAAACTTAAGTATATGTGAAGAATAGAAGCATATAAAGAACTTATTTATATACAGAATCAAAAAACTACATCTTAAACTTTTATTTGTGCATTTAAAACTGCAAAATAGTTTATAAACTTAAATTAAAAACATAGTTGAGAGTGATTTTTAAACTACCATAATATACATATATATTATGAGGTGATTATGATGAGGAAGTATTATGTTCTAACAAATTCAAGAGTTTGCATTTTTATCCCTACCACATATTATATATTTCGAAAGTATATTCGTATTTGTTAACACATACAACATAGTTGCACGGGGCATAAAATTATTTTGTTGAATTTGTTGTTGATATTATAATCATGTGACGACTATAAACAAATCACATTTTATTTTATTATTTTGAACATAAGTTTTACTAAATAATAGAAAATCTACTTAATAAAAATTATTTTAGTTAATTGTTATAGTTTGTTTTAGTCAAAAGCTGTGGATAAAATTTATTTCGGTCTTGTGTTGTAATATGCCTATGGTCATAAAAAATACGAATAAATGAGAGGGACGAAGATATAAGTTTAAGACATCTAAAAATATTAGAAAATGTAAGTCGAAATTATGATTACCGTTCAGTCATTAAAACTTAATAATAAAGTAAGTTATTTATTGCGATTAATCATAAATTGACTTCTGATTATTGCTCGTGCTCCCACGCAATTATTTTTCATTTAAGCTCGCGACTTGTTGTTTTGTCCCCTGAGACGATATAGGATCAACTGCAGCGCCCCCGTACAATGTAACTACAATTTGAATGTGAGAAATGTTCGCATTACGCTGGGAACACTTAGTTGCGCACTGCCTAGGGAATTGTAATTGCTGTACACAGAACAACATATTATAAAAGATGGTTGAACATTAAATGTCTTTCAGTTCTCACGCGTATCTAGCTAAAAAGGGTGACACTGAATATAATAAAGACAGGTTAACTTTGATATTCGTTGTTGTAAGATTATTCTATATTTTATTAATTACTAGCTGTGCTCGCGACTTCGTCCGCGTGATATTTACCAAAAAATATTTCACAGTTAGCAGAGTTATAAAATAAATAATTTTCTAAAACAAAAGTAGCCTAAGTTACTCCTTATTATATCAGCTATCTGCCAGTGAATGTCCCTTCAAAATCGGTTCAGATATTAGCCGGAACAAACAGACAGACAGACAGACAAAAGTTGTAAAAAATGTTATTTCTTTTTGTATATGTATCCATATTCATTTAATAAAAAAAGCGGTTATTTTAATATTACAAACAGACACTCCAAATTTATTTATTTGTATAGATTTTAACAGCATTCAATATAATGGCAGTATACTGAAATATTTTATAAAAGTTTATTTGATAGAAAAAAATGTTATGTGAAAATCCTTGAAAGTCCTAATGCAAAAATTATTCTTTAGTTTTAAGTTTTTGCAAAGTCATCATTAAAACGGTAAACTTTTTCATAAAAGAGCAAATTCATGTTCCCCATTGAATTTAGGGTCGTCTTAATGGGCAAACATAGGCGAAATGTCAAAAACTATCATATGAACCAAATATATGGATTCTATAAGCGAATCTCCGTTGCATCGGCGTAGAGGAGGGTCAGTATTTTTTTTCTTATTTATTTTCTATTCGTTTTAGATAGCATTTTTGTTATTTACTTTAAAACAATGCTCTTCTGTGTCGATAACGGTAAAACCTTGTAAGAAGCTTAATATCTCTTTGTGCGTTTGTTAAAATTAATTTATTAAATATACTTAAGACATTTACTTGAAATTCGGAATATAAGACAAATTTTTGTAATCCATATACAAACATATAACGTAAATATTGCTTGTCTTAGTTCTTAACATTTATCGGATATTTATTTAAAAAATTATAAATTTTTCTGTATGAATTGCCATGTAGGCTAAGTATTATAGTGTATTAGAGTTAGCAAGATTGTATATCTTTCGTAGGGGCCTTAATTATATAAAACTGCAGGCTTTCCCAAGTAGCCCATGACTCCTACGTTAGCTCGAAACGCCATATTAACTGTGTTTTGACACAAAATGTTTAGACAATATAAGTAAAATTTAAATTTTTACAATCATATCATAAATAAATATTCAAAATATTTATTTATATGATCCATATTAAAACGAGTATATATCAAAGAAAGATCATTTTGGGCATATTTATAGATCTGAAGAAAGGCCTCAATACTGTCAACCTTGACATTTACACATTCAGCCTGTAACATCCCACTACTGGGTATAGGCCTCTTTCATCAGATCTCGATCAAATTTAAATGGAACCACATGGTAAGCTAAAGCTCATGCTTTCTATTAAAACAAGAATTATTAAAATAGGTCCTCCCAGTCAAAAGCTCTGAGCTAACATAAAAATAAAATATAATTGAATCTCTTCCTTTTTCGGAAGTCAGTTATTAAGAAGTAAACAAGAACAACTATGACATTTTTAAACACGTGTTCTATTAAAATATATTTTTTTTTGTTATATAATATTTATTTGGGCACAATGCACGATTATCTCACGAATCATTTAACACGGTATGAGAGACAAGTGCCGATATTGTCTGCACGTTAACGTCACTACCCTCGTCCCCGTGGCATTTATCATAGGAGATTCGCGACTCATTTACTGCTCACTCCGTTCATACACTGCGTAGGGAACCTCATCAAAATATGGGATAGCCATCTGGCTCTTTGAATCTTTTGAACATAAGTCAAATGAAAATAAAACGTTATATCGACATTCGTTGTCCATTTTATAAAAATTTAATGCACATTAAGTAATAAGTAAATTGTATTTCAAATAATTTAAAGTGAAAAGATTGTTTTAAGAAACGTTGATCCAGTCACAAATAATATAACTCTACAAATGACTTAAAAAAAAAATACTTAAAACTAATAGAACCAGGAATTTTGTGGGTATATTTGAATTGTATACTGCGCCACTGTTACTACTGTACACAATCTTGGTTTATATGTACTGTTTTATTTAAAATAATTTTTTTTATGTAAACGTATAAATAAGATTCGAGCGCCTTTTTCGCCATCAAACTGTATTGTGTTGACGGTTTGGTGAATTGTTAATAACAAAACTAAATTGTAACTTTTTTTAAACTTAATAAATGAGTGAAAAATGAAAACTAATTATTATTTGTCAAAAATATAGTAGTAAGCTGTGTGGCTACGGCAATAAAGTATATAGCCACCCTCTCTCTTCCTGTGGGTATGAGTATAAGGCGACTAAAGGATATACCAGGACAGTTCCACTACCAACTTAGAACTTATAAAGCCGACCGATGGCGGGATAACCATCCAACTGTTGGCTTTGAAATACACAGGCCGACGACGGGCAGCAGCGTCTTCGATGCGACAAAGCCAGCCCTGCGGTCAGCCACCCGCCTGCTCAGCGTGGTGACTATGGGCAACATACATGAACTTGTGGAGGCCTGTGTCCATCAGTGGACTGCGATAGGCTGAAGTGATGATTATGAGTGATGAAAGATATAGTTAACCGTTTTTAGCTATTTTTAGGGTAATAATTTCCAACTTCTATGAAAGTACACAATTACTGTCGAATATCACCCCATTCAATTAATCAATCAGTCTAACAGGCACTTCCCTACACAGGGCGTTATTAAAATGTTACTGATTCATATCGATTTTGAATGATCACCGTGACTGGCTGATCTCCGCCGAAGAGACAATGCGCTCTAATCACAGATAAAGCGGCACGTGACATGACAAATAACCAATATAGATCAGCAGATGTTACACTAGTTTAATTTTAAGTAAAAAATTATTTATTTCTTTTTTTTTAAATTTGAATTCATTTTTATTACATTAAAAAACAGTCGTTTTCAGATTAATTAAAAGGTTTTCAGGTTTCAAATTAATTGTAGGTATGTACTTATATTGAAACTAATATTTATGTGCAGGTATATTATATTACTAGCTGTGCCTGCGATTTCACGCGCGTTAATTTGAGGAAAAAGCCTATAAGCCCTAAAGCCTTTCTCGGTAGATGGACTAATCACATTTGTTTCATTTACTTGAACATTATATTTTGCTGCGATGTTATTTTAAAACTGCGATATCTCCTAATATATTCGTTGAAATTGAATAGTGTGATGGGCAATTTTATTTTAAATTAAATTCTTTATTTAGATTAGGATTAATATCATGTTTATAAAAACACCTTCGCTAATAATAATTATTTGAAAAATAATAATATTTAAAAAATAATTATTATTTTGGAACAAATTTGTTTAGCATAAAAAAGGTTATAGTGAGCCAGCCTTAAAAGATAGACATATGCTGTCGCGGACTTTTTGTAGAACTTTTAAAGGTGAACAATTCTGTTATACATGATTTTTGCCAAACTAACTGTTTACGCAGCGCACGCAGCTCTCAAATGGAAAAAACCCGATTTTGAAACATTCTTCATTGGTGGTCCGCTCCTCTTAGTTTTAGCGAGATGGATATAGCCTATAGCCTTCCTCGTTAAATGGGCTATCTAAAAATTAAGGAATTTTTCAAATCGGACCAGTAGTTTCTGAGTTTAGCGCGTTCAAGCAAAAAAACAAACAAACCCTTCAGCTTTATATTATTAGTATAGATTTTAAGTTAATTTTACTAATATTGCATTTAGTGTGATACGCTTTTGAGATCAACTTTGATTTACGATTACAAAACGTAAAAAAGTAAGGTTTTTAAGTAATTTTACTAAGTTAAAAATATACATGTATTTTTATTAGTTCAAGACTGTCCTCGTAACCCTATATGGACTTTTACGGTTACTGCTCTGCTCACGACTCCACAGTCGTGATGTCTTGTTTTATATCCTGTAACCTTAGAATTTTCAATAAATAAACTTACTAAAGCAAAAAACCATTTATAAAATCTAAATAAACGTTTTATTTTGTCTTTAATGTTTATTTTTGCATGGACTTGTTTTTTATAAAAAAAAAATTTTAGTTACTTGTATAAAGTTCTCTGTCGGATATTAATGATAAAGTAACTAAATCGAATGAATGGTTTAGTTACAAAAGAAAGTATAGGGGCTCGGCATGCAGTCGAAGCCAATCGAGCGCTAACTATCATTGAGGGCGCATCTGTCGCTAGGCGCATTATTAGAGACTTTTTGTGAATTAGACAACTCAGACCATTAAAAATTCATTGACGAACAAGAATAAGCAAAATGATAAACGGTGTTAATAAAACTGTTTGACGGTTAATGTTTAATGAGACTTTAATCGCAGCTCCGCCTACATACAACATTTTTTATTGTCTATTTTCACCATGAAGAAAATCTAGAGTTACTTTGAAAGACCAATGTTAAAATGATGAAGGCGGCTGTAGGTTTAAATCAAGGATAGCGTAACAAATATTTTAATAACTACAATAGTTTTTAATATACACCTAGTGATTGTGAATCCTATATATACAAATTCGTAGGGAAAACATCTTGGGAAAATAAGGAATGCTTACCTACAGGCCGTTTCAATACTTTCTTATCATTCTTTTATATATAATGTTTTTACCATACAAATCAAGCAATGAACATCATAATTATTAATAAAAAATTTATTAACAAGGTTTTAAGAGTGTTTGAAGAAAAGAAATGTTTTTGCAGTTGAAATGGTTATCTTAGAAATATAATCACATAATATTTAATAGAACTTCGTGATTAAATGTTGTTAACTAGCTATGACATATTGATTTTAGTGACTGTCTAATTTATTAGTTTAACAAATGAACAAAAAGCAGTTTGTGACATGTATAATATATATGTAAACATAAAAGTGAGATCTAGTCAAGCAAAATATTTTTGTATGTTTTTGAGCGTGCTAATACCCGAATCTATTAGTCTAATTTGTAGATTATTTAGGTAGTTAAATACTCCTGTAATGGGTAGAGAAAAATTATAAAATAATGTTATTAGGACAAAAACTAAATAATTGTGTAACGATTATTTTACCGTATCGCTTAATGTATAGATTATACGTCCAAGGATTGAGAGTGTGAGTAAGCTATTTAAAGTCAATTTCTAGTCTTTCATATGATATGTTAGTAAACCATTGGATTGTAAATGTTTTATGAGGTCCAGACAAGGGGTTCAATCAAACAAAATGAGTTGCGTCAACGCACCTGTCGCTCACTAAACGCTATCGTATAGTGGCGACAGACGGACTAAACAAACTTCGCATTCATCTCTTTATTATGATGTGTTAATCCAGGATTATCAGCAAATGTTAACACATGTTACTAGTTACTAAAAAACTTTGCTATTTTAAAACGGTTTATCGTACAAATTACATGCAATTTAAAATAGTTCTTATATAGCTAGCAATAAGTTCGATACTCCCAATAGACGGCAACTTATTAACATTGATCATATTATTGAGGGTAGCTAATATTATTCCGGGGCGTACGGTGTTGCCTTTTCATCCGCTAAGTATAAACAGGGGGGTGTGTTTGGTGTTTGATGGCTCAGCCACATTGCCGATTGATTAACTTTGTACTAGATTATGAAGTAAGTAATGTTATTAAAATGAAATAATTATAACTTTTACAAAATTTTAATCCTGACAAGACTTTATTAAATGTTGCTTAAATTTTTTCAACAAGTTATTCTACAAATAAAAACATATTATTTTTATAGCGAAAAGTACAGAGTTAATATTCGTTTTCACAGATTTATATTTAGCGATATACATTTTGCGAGATAACTTTTATTATAAGTCAACTTTGGGTTTTTCGAGCAGATATGGGATCAAAGCGAGGCCGTGCGCCCGAGGCGAGCCGGCGCAGTCAATATTTGCGCGCCGCCCCGGCTAATGAATACAATTAGATCATTCCGCGCGGCCTCACGTTTTTCATACGCCTCGCTAACGCGCCCTCTGATGTGTCGCCCTAAGACGACCTTTGCACATAGTGCTCGTGCAAACATCCGTTGTGGTTTTTGTGAAAATCAGTCCGAATAGGACGAAATTAGTATAATTCTTTTAAAAACTGTCTATATCTTTATTCTTACATTTTGAAATTAAAAAATAACAGAAAGATTAACAAATACTATATGGTCTGTTATAGACATAAACGTAATTTTTCGTTAATCATAGGGCTAATAGAACTTTGTGAGTTATAATACGTTTCACGACTTGTTAATCGCAAAATATCTAAAAAAGGAAAATCTGTCTTCTATATATTAATTAATACGTGAGGCATAAACTTTGTATCCCTTTTTACGAAAATTGCGCGGACGGAGGAGTAAGAAATTACACAAACTTATAGTTTATATAGAGAGATAGTGCAGAATGCAATTTTTTTTGAATTATGTATAAAAATACATTAAATCAATAAAAAAAACATTACACATGTATTTGACCCACATACGCATATATACTCTTTTGTTTATTATTATAGAAGTATAGTCTTTGAGAATAGAACCTTAATGTGTTCAAACTTATAATCTAAATGAATTATGGTCGGATTTCGACCACTGGGCGACCACTAGAAACAATTATTATGCATTGTATTCCTGATTTTCTTATCTTGTTTTCCACGCAGTCAGTCAGACTGGGTATAGTAAGTAGTTGGTAGTAATAGCTCATATTATTGATTACTAATCTTTATTCAAATACAGGTTTGTAATTAATAGTGGGTAAAATTTTCCTTAAGAGTTTACATTACCTACTAATAAGAAGAACAATTCAGAAAACAAATCATAACAGTTCAATATCAGAAATATAATATGATCATTATTTAAATTAGCGCTTTTACAAATATCTCACGAAATAAAGGTACGTCCAGTTTTTGAAACAATTTGTTTAAGAGTACAAGATAGAGTTGAATGTAGCATTCGGTACCGCTGAATATATTAGCCGTTGTTTGCTGTTTGCTCGCCAGGGCGCGCCACATGGCGACGTTTCTGTTTATTTTAATACTCAACCTTTGTTGTATGTCTGTTTGCAGAGGGTACAGTGTTAAACTACCATAGAGAATTTGTTTAAGGTTACTGTTAGAATTCGGTTAATATTTTGACCACGTACATGTCACGGCGTATTGAGAATTACAATTATATAAACAATAGTAACTATGATAACAAAATAAAACAATATATTAATAAAACTTATTTAGTAAGTTTTCAATAAAACTGTTTTTTTTTTATCGCTATTTTAATATGATGTATATGGCTCATTTTCTACGCTTAACCACGCACAGATATTTAAACTAATTTAGGTTTTAGCTATATAATTTTATAACGTACGGTATTCCTACATCAATTTTTTACGGTGACATCGGGGAAGTTGTTATTTTTTATTATTAATCCACTTATTCTTTTCTAAGCAGCCAATAAATATTATAAATTTTAAAAGACATTTCTTTTAAGGTAAGACTCCACAAAACTTCAATAATAACAACTACTACTAACTAAACTTCAAAAACTACAATAACAAAAACGTACTTCACGTTATTTAATGATTTTTATAAACAAGTCTTAATATAAGTATATTATATTTCGTATTTTTCCATTTAAAAGTATGCAAAACATGTTTTACGAATTTATCCCTTGGGAGTAGTATTGTATAACACGGATTGTTCAGAGGTGAGCCGGACAGTCCCATGGAGGAGAAGTCTGGTCTTTTCGCCGAGGCCAGCCTGTCGCTGGGGGGATCCTGTTGCCTGCAGATCCGGGACCCTCCAATTAAAGCGGCTGAAGGCTCCCGCAGGGGTTTTGGTCGGTAGTGCACCCCCAAGTGCTAAGCCGACATACGGTCTAGGAATGCCTACCCGGGCATCCTGGATATCACCCGTAAATGGGTTACCCTGCGATATCAAAAAAAAAAAAAAAGTATTGTATAACACTTTTCTTTTTAAATATTCATTTTTGAAAAAGTAGGTAGGTACTACTAACCGCGTTCGTATTACATTTTATGGTTTTAAGAGTTTTTGCTTAGCGTTAATAAACCATTCGTGAGTACTTTAATGCAAAAGTATTTTACGAACACAAATATAAACAGAACAATTTTGATATATTTATCGATGATTGCAAATATTTTATCAAAGGGACACAATCATCGTGCTCAATTAGATAGAGTTCTTATCTTCCTGGGCATCTGGAGTGTGTAGGTCAGAGATGGCATCTGCAGAATGCATCTCCCGTTTAATTACATTTGTCGTCCATCGCCCCGCCCCGCCCTGCGATTCGGTTCATTTGCAAAGTGCATTTCGATGCTGTCCGATTGTTCCGACCCCGCGCTTAATTGCCCGCTGCCTGAATGTAATTTATTATTGACATTTGTTTGAATATTTACTCATATTCGTCGTTCATTTGGTCATTACGTTATTCTGGAAGATAATAACGATGATATAACGTTAGAGTAAACAGCACCGATGCGGTTAAATTTGTTATTTTTTTGGAACGAACGGAAAGTATGACGTGTTATCGATATTATAAGCACGAATCGTATGATAAACATCGCAACAAATTCCTACAAACACATCGGCGGACGTTTATTTGCGTCGACCCCACGCTCGACTTCGCTCCGACTTCGCATTCCGCACGGCGTCGTATCGGTACTCATTTGTATTGGTGGTGGTTTCGTATTATTTGTTTGTTTGCGGTTGCCGCATACGTTGTGGGGCTTTGATTTTTTCCAATTCGGAAGTAATGCGGAAGGCGTGGAGCTTGGGGCGATCGGTGCTCCGCCAGCGCCAATCAAGCGAGTCGTTGTTCGTTAGTCGCCATCTAGTGAGCCTTAGCGCTTGGTTAAGCCAAGCACGTACGTGGGACCTTTCCACTCGGAAACACTGATTTTCTCTAGATTCTAACGAAATTATGTTTTGCCCCTTGTATAATATTTTAATTTCCTCGATACAATATTGAATAACATGCTGTCATTATCATTAAACTGATATTTTTAACTACGTCTTGTAATTTCATTCTAGACAGGTATTTAAAAAGTCTAGTCTGTCTAAAATAGTTATATTTTATAATATTAACCCCAAAAGCTCTGATTATGTGAATTATGTGTCAACCGTTTCTACGATTATATGTATCAAAAGCTGACATAGACTCTCAGTTAAGAAAAAATAGCTTTATTTTTTAAAATAGTTAACTAACATAATATTACGTGTGTTTTAAGATACGAAATAATTTTTTTGACGTAGGTATATAAATGTCATTTTACAATAAGTAAGTACTACGTAGGATTAAGTTTTCCACTAAAATTTATCACAAAAAAATATTAAATGCTAAACCGTTTGTAATCATTATACCTACCTACATTTCAAATACCATATCTATAAATCTATTTGCATGTATAATAAAATCCCACAAACAATTTTGGAATTGTTTCAACATACGTTCGCTCTTAGGGTCTATTTGAATAAAGCTGTTTTTGATTTTGATTTTGATTTTATACAAATAAATAAAATTGGAGTGTCTGTTTGTAACATTAAAATAACCGCTTTTTACTAAATGTATATGAATGGTATATACGGTATATATACCAAAATAACATTTTTTGCAATTTTTGCCTGTCTGTTTGTTCCGGGAAATCTCGGACACAGCTGGACCGATTTTGACGCGACTTTCACTGGCTATATAGCTGATGTAATAAGGTGTAACTTAGGCTACTTTTATTTTAGTTTTTTTTTGTAACTCTACGAACTGAAACATAATTTTTTTTTAATTTCACGCGGACGAAGTCGCGAGCACACAGCTAGTGAGTATATATAAATAAATAAATGTTCAAAATTTTTATTTATATGATTCATATTAAAACGAGTATATATCAAAAAAAATATCATTTTGGGCGTATTTAGTTAATATAAAATATAATGTGCAATATCAATATTAAAGTACCACTTTATTACAGAAAAAAAATTAGCACAAGCACTTCACGCGGGTAGCACAAAAATTATAGGGTACTAATTTATATCGTACGTTTTCGTTATGTATTAGTTAACAAAACTATGAACTTCTTATTTAGTTATATTATAAATATTACTTATTTTTTGTATTATAAAATATTTTTTATACTTGTATTATTATAAATAAGAACAAATTTAGCAGAGTACATTTTTTACTAATTGGTAACAACGAAATAAAAAATTTAGGAGTAAATCTTAACCTTTAAAAGCGCTTAATGAGAAAAGCATGCAATTTATAAGTATTTCATGAATATAAAGTTTGACATAAAATTTTCAAATTATTTTAGAGTTGCTTAATTTCAATGAAATTAGTTAATAGCTTCTTTATTTTTTATTATATTTAATAGTTATACTTGTTTATTTCAGGCGTTAATACAGTTTTACGACGATATTCCGGAAACAATTATTTAGAGTATTATTTAGACTAGAGTATATATATATAAATATAAATAGTTATTCTAAATTTAATATGTCTTTACATATTTCCTGAAATATGTATTAAATCTAGAAAAAAACCTTACGTAGTAGTAATAGGAAGTAAGCATGTATTTATTAATTACAGTGAAAAAGCAAACATTATTTAACAAGCGGAATTGTTTGTAAATGATCTTGTCCACTAATGAATGTCTACAACTCTACATCGTTATGATTTATTTTAATGACAGAGCCTCGCCAAAGGTCGGTAATGTATTCTATAAGCGGTACCGTAGTGTAATGGACATGAGTACTAATTTGTCATAGTAGTCATGTGGAAGGTGCAAAGGTGGATGTGTCAGATTCGTTATGATATAACGAATAGACTGCATGCACAAGTTAGGGATGTCATTTTATGAACTAAATTACATTTCTCAGTTTTTCTATTTTCGTAAAGTAACAGTTAAGGAACTATTATTAAATAAATAAATAATATATAATCAAAATGTAGACATTTTGACTATCTGTATTTCGTAGTTTTCGTTTAGCTAATATTTTCAATTAGAAAGGCAGAATTGTAGACTAACTTTAAATGAATAATTTCGTTGCTGATAATTAATTATTAAAATACAATTTTTTTTGTTAATAGCTGGAAGAAAAATAAATTAAATACCTATTTATCGAACCACTATGGTGTGTATGTAAAATCAATCATATTTATGGGTATAATATGCCGTCCGTAGTCGACCCTATTTCCAGTGAAGCAGTTGTGAACTGATTTGACGTACGACAAGTCACAGGCTTGGTGCTAGTACTAAATCTTCAATTTCAATGTCATGCTTCCTACATGTCTTGGCAGTTTAAATATTTATAAATGAGTTATAAATTTGTAAAGTTTAGATATTTCTAATCGAAATTTTGGTACTAGTAACTAAATAATTTCGATTAATTAATGTGTTTTAAATGTTTCAAATCTATTATTTAGCACGCATAAAAAGTTTCCTTAAAAAATAATCTACTAAAGTTAGCTTCTGAGAAAAAAATACGCTTCAGCCTGTAATATCCCACTACTGGGCATAGGTCTCATACCCCATGAGCTTAATCCACCACGCTGCTCCAATGCGGGTTGACGGATATATTTCCTGCTATGAGTCTCGATCGCTATCAGGTGTACATGATAACAACCGGGACCGACGACGACTTAACGTGCTCTCCGAGCCATGGTAGGGAGACCCATAAAGACTGCACAAACACCCAGACCACGGCAAACACCTGTATGGCAAATACAAATGTTTGTCATGTGCGGGAATCGAGCCTGCAACCGCCAGCGCAAAAGGTACAATCCATGGCTGTGACCGTTGCGTCAACGCGGCGTCAACGAAAAAAAAATGAGGCGGTGAAATTTTTATTTTTATAAATTCTATATATACTAGTTGACCCCGCAAAACGTTGTTTTGCCATATATGTTATTAACCTCCTAAATCCTCCCCCCCCCTCTATAGCTTAGGGGTATAAAAAATAGATATTGGCCGATTCTCAGACCTACCCAATATGCATACAAAATCCTCCGTTTCGGAGGAGTCTGGTAGCTAGCATTGTGACACGAGAATTTTATATAATATAAGATAATTATTTTGCACACAAACCGTTGTCTTTTACTTCTATTTTTAAAAGTTTTTGAAGTGTTTTTTATTATTGTTTGAAATATAACACTTTTGATTTTTATATTTGCAGAAGTAGTTAGTAATAAGAAATAATAAACGCAGATAATTTAATGTCTGTTTCTGACAAAATATATGTTTTCATGTCAAAACTATTAAATATATTGCGTATAAACATAAATCTAACATTTTTGTAACTCTACTCAAGATTTATGTATGTAGTTTCAACAACAATTTTACTGACTATAGTATTAATATAGTATTAGCTTGATTGATTGATTTAGACTATAGTGTCTCACTGCAGGGTGGTGGGGCTTAATCAACCGCCCTGGGGTCACGTGGTTAACGGATAGTTTTTTAGCTCGAATGCTGTCAGATTTCTACCCCTACGTGCTCTCCGAAGCGCGGCGGGGAGACCCACAAGGAAATACAGAATAGGAATATTAATTCGAACGGTTCAAAACAAAATTAAAAATTAATTTATTCGAGTACGCCTCAAAAGCGCTTTGGAATGGTCATTTCATATATTAAAATAATATTTGTTTTTAAAGATGCTTCATTGTAACTAATAATCAGTGATCATCCAGTAGTGGAAATTCGACCAATAAACAAAAGAGCGCTACTCTTGCGCGTGTGTGTCGAATACATGGTAGTGTATGTAATTTTTTTTATTGATTTTATATATTTTTATGCGTACTTAAAAAAACATATTAGCATTCTGCACTTCTTCTCTGTATAAACTATAAGTGTGCGAAATTTCGTACTTCTCTGTCCGCGCAATTGTCGTAAAAAGGGGTACATAGTTTTTCCTTCACGTATTAATATATCTAGATTGAAACCATTTGTTTTTTATTCGGGATGTAGATTGAAGAATCGAGAAGACACTCCGCTGTTACTCTTTTGAAAAACAGTTGTTGCTATAATTATTAAGCGAGTGTCAGAATAGTTAGATTGCTTATTTGTTTTTTTTTTTCTATTATAGTAGCATTTTAATTTGTATACGTTTTAGAAGTCTCAATATAATTCCTAAAAGACAGTAGTAATCTTCCGACACATTTTATAATAGTATAATATATGACTTTCATCATACAGACATGAAGAGTAGTGTCCATATTTAGTTTCACGAATTTATTTGTGACGTTAGTGTAGGCGTCTGAGAAAACTGTCCACGTGTGCTGAGCAATATGAAGATCACAGAAATATCTGATGAAAAATATCACGACATCGCCAAGTTTAAACATAGTGACGAATTGCTACTGAAACCAATAAAACACTGCGAATTGTTTCTAGAGAACTAAAGTTCATTAACGTCGGTTGTTATCAGTGCCAGGGAAAATGTTTACGTAGACATCTACGTTAAATTTTTCCTACGTAGGCGTTTAATGTACCTATTACTGCTAAAACATGAAAGAATAACCAAATAAATCCTAGATTTACTTACATTGATAAATACTTAATGATATGACACGTGATTTAATAAGCTTTTGGACAATGAATTAATATAAATATTTACATAAATATTAAGACAGAAATTATACTAGTCATGAAGAGTATTTTCTTAAACATAATGAATTACCTAGGATACACAATACTGCTGTATAATAAATAAAATTATAATGAAGTGATAAATTTATATTTATTACTTTATTAAATATATTCTTTTCTTGAGTTGTCGTTATGGAAAAGGAATTTTCAAACCGCATCGGTGACTTGTTCTTAAGACGATCTTCTGACTCAACATATAGGTACCTAATCAGATGAAATTCTCGACCGATGACGAAGAGTGCAAAACGAAAAATGATAATATCTCATAGGAACTAAACGGTAAAAACTGAGCAGAATATCTACAAATGAACGAAGAAGCACATAAATGAACAAGAAAATAAAATTTAAAATGTGAAAGGTTTCTATATCTGATAAACTAATTTGCTTATCATAGCTCACTTCATATTGCTAATTTGCGATATATATGTATAACACTACAAATTTATCACGTAATCACTAAACATTATGTTATTTAGACGTAACTATTCGCTAATAACCTGGTTACTGTTCAACGAAATTCCAAAAACATAAAAGCGAGCAAACATCATCAACGAGGACTGCGATGAACAAACAGAGCGTGCGTATGATTGTCGAACGACTCGCGTGCCACGATTTTTTTACTGTTACATCGTCCAATCAGTGCCAGTGGCAGTTGCAATTATCTCTCGCACCAAATCGAATTACGATCAATTCGGATTTGCGCGCATTCGTACGAATATAAAACGGTTTGCGTTAAAATTTGGCGCTCAATGCATGGGATGCGTTCCCATTAGTCGAGTCGGACGCTAACTTTGTTTATTCATTCTGACCTGCGTTTTCTGGCGCCAATATTATCTATGAACATCTTATGTATTCGATAGTCGATGCTTTACATTGTTGACCTTAGTTTTGTTATTTTCCTTAGCTACACCATCATGCCTCCCCCCCTCCCCTAGGAGGTTTCGGGGGAGATAAATCCATCTAGCTAGGATTCATTTTTGGAAAATGTCGTTTTATCACTGTTTTTAGGGAGTGAAAAAATATCGTTAGAATACGAAGGTAAATTTCGCAACTGTTAATAAAGTTGTTACAGCTCGGCGGGAAATTGGCCGGTCAGGATCAACCGAGAAGATCATGGTTCAAATCCCCATGTCCCTGAACTTGTAGTTTTTCCTTTTTTTTCTAATTGCACTCGTTATTTTTTATTTAAATAGGCAGTTCTTATTTTTTATTATTATGTCGGTAAAATCGAAAAATATAATTCATATTTTATCATTATTATTTTTTATTTTTTTTTATTTTTGATTTTTTATATTTATTTATATTTTTCATTATTGTCGTAAAAAAAATTATTCATGTTTTATAAATATGTAATTCGTATTTAAATATGATTTCAAAAAAACACGATTTGTTTTGTGGAGCAATTACTCTCAATCTTGTAATTGTGTGATTTGTATCAATTTTTAATTTATCCCCATTTTTTATTTTTATTTAATACATTGCCTTTGTTACACATCGTGCTTTCATTATTAATAATTGTGTTTGCAGGTAAACGAAAAAAAAACCGACTTATTTACCCCGAAACTATAAAAAAACCGACTTTAATTATATCGACAAGTAATACAACTTAGGTATACGAAAAAATAGTCAAGAAATACGCATTATCAAAGATTACTTCAAACGTTGTAATCAGATCTCGATGAAATGTGACCACATGATAAACATCGGCTTTCGATTAAGTTAAAAATCATCAAAATCGGTACACCTAGTAAAAAGCTATGCGGCTTTTCGAGAGTTTCCCTCGATTTCTCTGAGATCCCATCATCAGATCCTGGTTTCCTTATCATGGTAACAAACTAAGGATATCTCCTTTCTAACGAAACAAGAATTATCAAAAACTTTTCATAAACGACGAAGTTATCTCCGAACATACATTATATCTAATATATAAAATTCTCGTGTCGTGGTGTTTGTAGTTAAACTCCTCCGAAACGGCTTGACCGATTCTCATGAAATTTTGTGAGCATATCGGGTAGGTCTGAGAATCGAACAACATTTATTTTTCATACTCCTTAGATTATAAGGGGGGGGGGGTTAAGTGGTTTAATAAAATATTATGAAATTTTGTGTGCATATCGGGTAGGTTTGAGAATCGGCCAACATCTATTTTTCATTCCCCTAGGTTATAAGGGGGAGGGGGATTGAGAAGCTCAATGAAATATATGGCAAAACAACGTTTGCGGTGTCAGTTAGTTTATATATATATATATACCTCCTCCTTTTTTGAAGTCGGTTAAAAAAGACTTCATCCGAACCGGCACCGAATCATTTTAACTCTCTCCTCTACTAATCCTTCACGATTTACTAAAAATACCGAGCTGAGCTCGGTCATCCAGGTAATATTTTATTAAATATTTAAAGGCAGGTAATAAAAGGCAGAAAATAAACTAACTGACCCCGGAAACGTTGTTTGGCCATATATGTTATTAACCCCCTTAATCCCCCCCTTATAACTTAGGGGTGTGAAAAATAAATGTCGATCTTAGACCTACCCGATATGCACACAACATTTTATAAAAATCGGTCCAGCTTTTTCGGAGGAGTATGGTAACTAACATTGTGACACTAGAATTTTATATTTAAGATATTTATGGCCATTATTGAATCTGCTGTAACCCGACTACAAAGAAAGCAAAAATGAGTGTCGTCTTTTTATTATTGCAGTGTTATTACTCTTTTTAAAAGGCAAATTTTGATTAATATACCTCAACATTCAAGATTTCATATGTTTAATTATGTTCATTACTTTTAGCTATGCTTCAGGGACATTCGCAGGTTATTTGTGAAGTTTATATGTAAAAAAAAACAACTACTTTAAAAACTCTAGTCAAAGGCTGAAAATATTAATATAAAACTGTCCTTCTAATAAAAATATTCCAGCTAAGACGGGTTTTTCCCTGTCAACAATTGATTTAATTTAGATTAAAATGGTCTTAATTCATAGAAAACACGAATCAATGTCAAATGGCCGCGGGCTTAAATTATGGTTGATCTCTAACTTTTCGTTATATTAATTATTTTAATACGAGTATTCTTCTTTTGATTTTAATGAGAAAATGGTAGTAAGCTACATGTTTTATAAAAGATTCTGAGCAAAATATATTTTACACATCCGCTTGGAGTAACGTGGCGAATTAAGTTGAAATTTTACTCTTTTGTATATGTGAAGATAATTAAGGTGAAAAATGTTATGAAATGGAACCTAATACGAATAAATTAAACGCATTAGGCTTTTAACTTTATATTCTGGCAACCTAATGATAATACAAGTGACGGTTGGCGTTTTGCTCATGAAATATTTAAACTACTGTGAAAACCGCTGTGAAATGCTAACGAAGCAATTTTACTGAAGTTTTTTTTCTAGAAAAAGAAAGTTTTATTACGAAATATCGTAAATTACTGGATCTAATCCTTATTTCTAAAAATACTATCTACTTTAACTGATATTTATAATCATATATACGATCAATTTTGCAGGGCAAGTTGAAAGATCTTTTGTTAAAAGCTGTCACAAATAAAGTGAAGCTTTCAGTATTATAATATGATTTATCTAAGGATCCAAGTGGCATTTTGGAAAACAAAACCAATGATATGTTATTTTATTTTTATCAATCGCTGTATAATTATAAGAAAATCAAGACAATAGTAAGTCATTATGGAACACGAGATCGTATGTGGATAAAATATTACTATATCACAATAATTAATGTGTTCAGACATCGAACTGAGGTATCACTGAGGAGGGTAACTGAGGTAACTAGGGCATTAAGAAATTTCCTGCTCAAAATGTGGAACAGCCCGACTGGGGTAGTACACTCGACCTTACAGAAAATCACAGTAAAATAATAATTTTTTCAAGCAGTGTTGTGTTCCTGTTGGTAAAGTGACCAGAGCTTCTCGGGGGAATAGGTGATAGGGTCGGCACCGCGCTTGCGATACTTCTAGTGTTGCAGACGTCTATAAGTTACGGTAATCGCTTACCACTAGGTGAGCCGTACGCTTGTTTGCCGACCAAGTCATTTAAAAAAAACTGTTATATGTATTATCTAATAATCGATGTAATAAAATAACGTGAGTAAATGGAAATAAAAAAAGTAGGAGTAAATTTTTTTTGACACATAACTACAGATAGATATTATATAGATGAGTAAGGATCCGTTTCAGTACAAAAATTTTATACTTGAGAGTAAATAATGACTTAAGAATATTCTGGTTGCAACTGTTTTAATTTTGACCGGACGTTTCAACATATTGATGCTGAAAATATTTCCAATTGGATTGGCTACAAAAATGTGAAAACGTATAGAATTAACGTCACGTAGGCGCCACGTTGGCGCAACGGTCATAGCTATGGATTGTGCCTGTTGCGCTGGCGGTTGCGGGTTCGATTCCCGCACATGACAAACATTTGTATTGGCCATACAGGTGTTTGCCATGGTCTGGGTGTTTGTACAGTCCTTGTAGGTCTCCCCACCGTGCCTCGGAGAGCACGTTAAGCCGTCGGTCCCGGTTGTTATCATGTACACCTGATAGCGATCGTTACTCATAGTAGGGAATATATCCGCCAACCCGCATTGGAGCAGCGTGGTGGGTTAAGCTCTGATCCTTCTTCTACATGTGGAAAGAGGCCTATGCCCAGTACTGGGATATTACAGGCTGAAGCGTTATACGTATGAAGCTTTTTCTTAAATTAGTAACGTTTTTTGTGCCTATTTAGACAGGCGATCTGAAGGAGTAAACTCCAGTCGTGCGTCGGAGCTGACACTTTTTTAAATATATTCATACCCTTCGAACATAACATTTAGAATTATAGTTCATAATTACATACACTTACAAACTTTTATTTTAGTGTGTGTAATTAATTTATTATAAATACATCTTCATCATAGCATATTGTTGTGTTAAATGTTATTTATTTGAGTGAAAAAGCTTTATAGAATATTTGCATAATTTACGAAAGAAATATACTTTTTAAATATATTTGACCCACACTCGGCTGTCTGTTATTAAGGTAGGTAGCAACTTCAGGCCTTTCTTTTAGGTAAAAGCTAACTGTTATACATATTTTGAGCACTCGAGGCTGTAATCCTACCTATAAAGGGCTAGTCAAAAAAAAAATACCTCACAGCTTAGTATACCAGAATTCATCATTAAAAACATTAGTTTATTGGTAAAATAAATACAAAAATAATTAATTTCCAGGTATGGTTTCAAAATCGGCGAGCAAAGTTTAGAAAACAGGAGCGTTTAGCTCAGCAGAAGGCGGGTGAGGCTCCAGTGAAGGCGGAGGGCAAGCGCGACAAGCCCGGCTCGCCCGCGATCTCCCCGCACCCCGCGCCGCCTGCGCAGCCCGCGCACCACAGTCTGCCGCATCTCTCACCGCCTGATTTGAAACCTATCACCTCTGCAGGTACACACAGTAACATAAATATAAAGTAAATGCAGGTAATTTGGAATACAAATTTGTAATAAAATCATACCGACTTACCAAGTGTTAAGAGCAATAATGGTGAAAACTATATACAAAGAGTGAAACATATGAATATGCTTAAAAGTCGAGACACGAATTGATTTCTTACTGACTTGAAAAATTGAACGAACTGCCCTTTCAGTCGGGTAATACAATGACACGACACTGAAAACATGCCGCGTTTTATGTATGCCGCGCTTTATTCTTCGACTAGTATGTAGACTATCTAATATTTACGTTATTTAAAAGATGTCGCCATTAGAAAATTGAGTACTTCAGTGTTACAAATTACCAACAGTATTCTAAATTACCCGCACTTACTCTACTGTTTAATTTTTATCTGTAACTATTCGCACTGACATCGCTTTGGTATCGTGGTTGATGCATCGTGTGGGTCATCATAGATAATACACTTAAACTAGCTAGTGTGGGTGCTCACACACCGGTGATTGCGGGCTTGATTTCTGCTCGGGTATTCATCCTGAGCAGAAATCAATATTCTATGTGTATAAATAATTCTATTTGTACAAATCATTCTTATCGGTCTGGTTGTCCGTCCTTATAGGTCTTCCCACCGTGCCTCGCAGAGCACGTTAAGCAGTCGGTCCTAGTTGTTATCATAGATACCTAATAGGGACCGTTACTCATATTAGGGAACATATCTGCCAATCCGCAGTGGAGAACGTGGTGGATTAAACTCCGATCCTTCTCCTACATGGAGAAAGAGGCTTATGCCAAGCAGTGGTATGTTACAGGCTGAATATAACAATGTTATTCAGAAGAGATTTAATTTTTTCAACATAGCGTTAATCGTTTTTAAGGAGTTAACTCCAGTCGAGTGTCGCAGCAGACAAATAACCTCTTTTTATATAGATAAAAACAAAACCTTTCAATATTCTTTATTTACTCGACTGACTGAAGAGATTTTTAAAATTATTTCACCTAAAGAAATCCACGTTATCAGATACATTCTAACGTGAGAAAACGAAACACCTAAAACAGTGTTATACACGAGGGCGGGATTGCGGGTATATAAAAAAGTATACTTGTAAAATTAGTTATTCTCTTTATTGTAATTTTGTACCCAATTCTTTTGATTATATTTTTCTAAAAGCTTTATTTACTTTTTAAGTTTTGGTATTAATATAACTAAACTTATATCATGTATAATAAAGTTTGACGTACGACAACACTAACAATTTTACGTCTTAATTAATTACAAGGTTTCATCGGATTATTACAACTTATAAATATAAATTAGAATCAATTCTACGAATAACTTTGAATATTTACATTCGTTTATCGTCATGTAAGCATGATGTGTGTATTACGCAAATTCAAATTTATCATTTCACGTTAATATTACAAAGTTATTAAATACAACAATGTGTTAATTAATTAATAATCAAAAAAGTAACATATTTTTAAATAACAATGTAAAATCATATATTTTGAATTAAAACTATTAAAAACGTACCACAAAACATTTTTATGTGAATGTAAAATGAAACATAAGAAATGTTACATTTTTTTTATATTTAGAAATGACACTCCATGTAGGAATTTCTCAATCAGTTTTCTTATTCTAAAAACAGATGTAACCGATTGTTTAACTTTAACCCAAAAGGTATATTTTTTAAAATAATTTTGAAAGCTTTTGTTTGCTAGCAATTTTTTAATGATGAGCTAAGAAAAAAATCGTTTGGGGGTAACACTTCTGGTAAATTTAAAATTATTAACGAATTATTAACAATTACGACCTAAAGCTGCTTTCACATGTTAAAAAATGTTAACACCAAAACTATTTTTACAGGCAGTAAAACATAATTATTATCTCTACCTATAATTAACTATGACAGAAATAATTCTGCGATTGGGCGTGCATTATGAAAAAACTACAGGATATATTTAATATTTAACGAATGTTATTCCATATAAAAAGTTATATTTCCTGATGTTTTTCGTTATATGAATAACATGGTTAATATTATACATATAGCAAAGGACAAAGTTATGGAAATCGGCTAATATTTCGACAAACTGCTGTTGTAGGTATTAGTATAATTCCAATTTTTAATTTTTCTTTGCTGCGACGAGACTTAATCATAATTTATTAAAATTATTTTAAGAATAACACGGCAAAAAGAGAATTATAAAGATTTGAAATATTTATAAAAACAAAAAGTTTATGTGAGTATCTATTTTAGTTTCAATTTATATTTTTTTAAAAGTCGTATCATATTTTTAGACGTTATCTTTTTAAGAAATTTGAACATTGATCTGCTTGTATTAAAATCTCATGAGTCACGCATTCCACTAGATCGCAGCCCAATCGCACTATTTCAGCGAGGCGCGTGGGAGAACATAACAAGACTGATTTCAACAACAGAAATGTGTGTCCTCAAAATAGATGTTAAAATTAGTAGATGCATTGAAATGTAACCATCCAATAATACTATATTAAACAGTTTATTAATAGAAACAAACGAATCAGGTCAAGTTCGACGGGTTTATATTTTCGAAAGATTTTACTCCGATTTTCAAGGTAATGTGTATTTTCTAGTCGGTTGATAACGAAAATTGTTTAGTAGAAATGTTTAGTAATATATAGAATAGAATGGATAGGATGCATTAAAATATGTACACTTTTGAGATGAAATATTAAGTAATTTGATTACAAAAAAAAATGCTACGATTTTCCCACAAAATAGGTTAACAATAAGATTAAACAATTACAAACGTAGATAACGCAAAAAACTTTATCAGCGTTATTCAGGAAAATGTATGATAGCTCGTGAAACTTGTCTCTGATTTTTACTTGTGTACCAATAAATTTTACACTTGCTGAATTGTTTTGTATACTTAAAAGTTGAGCTCTTAGTTATTCATGTTCTAACGTTAGTATTGCTAGTTATAGAAGCTGAAATAATCATTGATTATCGTGGACACGGAGTGTTAAACAATAAGAACGTGTCGGTAGCTCGGTTCAGGTGTGTCGGAGTGCGTAGTGCGCAGCGCGGTAGTCCGGAGGGTGTATAATAGCTTGTGGCTGGATTAATCACATTAAGCCGCCACCACGCCGCACCATCCGTGCCAGATTTTCACTTCGGCTCATTTGCGTTAATTGTGCGCGCGATTGTCACTCAGGCTTGAATAAACAGCAGAGCGGCGGCAAGGATTAGGTGATTAGCGCTTAATTGCGTTACCACGATTATTTCATATCCGGCAGCGCACCTGCAGTCTGATTTCACATTCGGACAGATTTGATTGCAAAAGTTTTCACTGCCTTCATTGCAATTAGGAACCTCTTCTACATGATACGATTTTTCAATTTTATATTGTACCTCACGTTAGTGCGTCTAACATTTAAGTCTTATATTTCATATTTGTTAAATTTATAAACGAAATTCCACGTAAACAAAATCTGTTAGTTTACGTCGTCTTTTGTTATTGTTGTACAATTTTTACTATACCTTTTTAATGCTATATTTTATTATATTATCTAATTGGTCATTGTTTAATTTAACGTACGCCAATAATTTTAAACAACTTTACTTTTTAGTTCCCACTACCCTAGTAGGGTAACCAATTTGAATTTTAGATCTCTAGTTGTATTATATATCGTAACCATATATTAATTGAAATTATTCACATTCGAAGTTTTACTAAATAATTAATTAGGTTTGTATGTTATATAAATACGGTAAAATTTTGCTTATTTTTACAGCTAACAAATTATGTGAGGAGCTAAACGGAGTCGGCGGTGGTTCTGAGCCTCCAGTCAGTGGAGTAGGGAGTGGCAAGTGGACGGGTGGTTGCGGACTCCTGCGCCAGCCATCAGGCTTCCCATTACTAGGGGTTGCGCCGCCCAACTACTTACTGTCTGACCACCTCGGCACACTCGCCAAAACAAACAACCATCTTTTCTAATGGTCACAAATTTTCAACAACCTACCTGCCCAAGCGTACAATGTGCAGCAGTTTGAATAAGTCCGATGTCGCAGCAACGTGTACGGGTAACGGGTGTAACGCGAGCTGTGCGAACAAGAGAGTAAATTAGTGTAGTTGAAAGTCTACACTAAGAACTAGGGATGTGTGACATTTGGGTGGATTTTTTCGTGTAGTGTTTAATGACTTATTAAAAGTGAAATAATATTCCAAGTGCCAAACAGTGGTGTCCATTAAATGTAGGTGAAACGCAATATTAAACTTTACAAGGATTTAGATGAAGTATTGAGCGTAACGGACGTGTTCTTATCTACATTAAATGCATGTAATTTAGTTGTAACAAACCTTGTCTTGTCTGGTCTACGCTATCTTTAAGCGTTTAGTTAAAACTATTTCATTTGATAATTGTCAATTTTAAACTGAAATAAAGGTATCATTCTGTGGCTAGCGAATATTATTTATGTAAATACGAATAGACTTGTATACGCTAACTTATTTCTCTATCATAAGTGAAAACTGTTTGAATTCTAAATCTTATAAGTAAGCCACTAACAATAAGACATTCCTGATACGAGCGAGCGACTGCGTTGTGATAAGAAATAGTATAGGTTTAACAGTAATCTAGTCAAATTAAAGTCATAGCCAATTTGATTCAATTGAGATTGTGTTATTATAAATTATTTAATTTATCAGAGATTTATTTATAGTTCATAGTAGGCTATATTTTATGACGTTGTTCCCGTATCTTTCAATATTGAAATTGTAGGTGAACGATGTTGTAAATATGTATGTAAAATTGTTGTACATATGTATTATGCATTGTAGTGTTGTACCCTGAATGTATGTAACGACGACGACTAAGTGGAGGGTGTTTTTAATAAAGAAATTAATAAATCGACGTATTTTTATTATATTTCTCGTAGGTGATTAAAATATAAATAATGATTAGTTTACTTATATCACTGTTTGAGAGAAATATTGAGCTTCTTATTTTCATTAAAGTATATTAATTTAATATTCAACTTACATAAACAAATTAATAGTAAAATATCGTAACAAGTAGGTACATTGTGAATATTAATAAGTTAAGACACTATTATTATTATTGTTCAACCATTTATTTAATAAGCTGTCATTCTTCAATGAGTGATAGTAGTTATTGTAAGTAGGTACTAATAATTATAAGTTTTATTAATATACTATACAGTCAAGTATACCAATATTATAAAATACTATTGTCCAATTAGTAAAGTAAGTGATTTATGTAGAGGTATGTGTCTGTGTATCTTAATACAGAATAGTGAATGAATTTTATTAAAAAGTAGCTGACCGGGCGAAATTCGTACCACCATATATTTTTAAATTAATGAACTAAGATTGTCTACCAGAACTTTGCTTAGTTAAAAAAAAACAATGCCTATCACAAATATTCTATTTCGTTCATTACCAAAAATTAAAACTTGATGGCATGTATAATAATTACTACAATCTTGCATTTACATTTTAATTCACAATATGTATTTTTTGAAAAATTTGATAGAGTTTTCAGAACAACTGTGATGGGTAGAAGAAAAAAATACTAGGGACCTAAATCCAGTCCTCCCAAATATATCGAACAATAAACTTATTGAGAATGTTAGTATTAACATCCAGGAAAGTAATCTGTGAGGAACGTTTGGTATACATAAAAGCTGAGTATGTAGTTGAGTTAAGAAGCTACTTTAATAGCAGATTATTTTTATAGATGCTTATAATAAAAATATTCATAGTTGATTTATGTTATACGCGCACATATTTAGAAGTTACCAGACACTACCGAAATGGCCTCTTCGTAATACCATTACGCGATGTAACGCTATAAAACAATTTAGAGAATTTACCAAACTTTATTAATAGAAACACTTAAAACTAAATTGATTCAATCAACAACTACATTTTTCTATTTTTCTTTTATTTTATTACGCTTTAAAATTATTTATAAATACGTATGATGAAACATTCACGACAGAAACAATTCGTTTACATAAATATTAGACTAATTGATAAAACACAGTTTTTTGTTTAAATGAGTAACTGCGGAGTTTCTTGCCGATTCTTCTCTGCAGAATCTATTCCTAATCGGTGGTTGTTTCAATTTTAGCTATATTTAATTTGAAGTAATATAATTTTAATATGTAAAAGCTTCAAAATTGCTTCACTAGAGTGAATACTAGGACCTGTGCGCGGCTCGAACACGACGACTGCAGGAGTATTGCAAGCTCGTTGTCGACTCTAGGGACGACCCTCTCCTGAATCTCTGGCTACCTTACTCATGATAGGAACACAATACTTTATACTACATAAGAGCAATATTATTTGGTAATGGTCCATTGTAACGTTTGATGTATTTCTTCAATCTTTTACAGCAGAGGTTCCCAAACTATTTTGTATCGTAGACCCCTCGCCATGTTTTTCGGTTTTGGGTAGTACTTACCTGACATTGACTTAAAGTAAAAACATATGTTAAGTTTTATAAATTTACTAATAAAAATTAAATTAAAACTACTAAAAATAAATTTTGTAATTTTGTATCTGTCATATAATACAAAATTATACGTTTCATACCATAAAGTCGGATTAAATTTTCTTATTATCTTGATGTTGCAATTTTCAATTAAATATATATTTTTAAAATAATTAAAAATAGTCAGTTAAGACTTTTTTAGGCAGCCCATTTTTAATATTTTATATAATATACTTAATTTATTATCAAGTATGTTTCATTCTATTATTATCAGCTCGGTGAAGATCGACTTAGATCCGGATCTTCTACTATTAAGGGAAACACTAAAACATATAGTCCACCACTTTGCTTCACTAATGGTTGGTGGATAGTTTCCCTACTATAAAAGAGATCTTTATTATGTGTCTAAGATTTCTCTCCGAAGCATGTTTGGTAGAGTCACTACGAAACACTCTTATTAATCAGACAAGAAATTAATATTAATTTGTATAAACATTTGCCTCAACCAGGAAGCAAACACGCGATTGTTAATAATAGTGACTACACTACTAAATCAGAATCAATATGTAATTCACACTAAAAAGTAAAGAAACTAACTAATACAAGTCGTTCATTCCTCATATTATACAAATGAAAAATAGCACTTTCATAATTAAATTATATTATTTGTAAACAAAAATATCGTCATATTTTACAAAATATTTAAGTGTTAAAACATAAAGTAGCGTTCATCATAAGCGTGGGTATCGGCGACAATGATAATTCATCGGGTTTTCAAAGACCCGCGGTGGGCGGTGAGACGCCTTGGCGGTGTAGCGGTCGAGCCGCGTGTACGATCACGCCCGCAATGACTGCGCGAATTGTCACACCCCACGTATTAGTTTCTTTCAACCACATAGAGACCATGTAACGTGTCAATGTATATAGTATGATTAATGAGTTACAATACTATATTGCCAGAATCTCATATAGACGCTGTAGCGCTTTGTTTCAAAATATGAATAATAAGAAGTATGTTTTATAATTCATAGGACAATAAAAAGACGTAATTCAAATCGGTATGATGTCTTTACTCAATTTGGAAATAACTTCGTTGTTTATGAACCATGATAAGGAAACCAGGATCTGATGATGGGATCCCAGAGCACTCGAGGGAAACTCACGAAAATCCGCATAACTTTTACTGGGTGTACCGATTTTGATGATTTTTAATTTAATCGAAAGCTGATGTTTATCATGTGGTCATATTTAAATTTTATCGAGATCTGATTACAGCTTTTGGAGTAATCTTTGATAATGCGTATTTACTTGACTATTTTTTCGTCTACCTACGTTGTTTTACTTGTCGATGTAATTGAAGTCGGTTTTTTTTTCGTTTGCAAGCAAACACAATTATTCATATATCTTTTTTAGGTCAGTCACGAGATAGGTTAATAATTTTTAATTAAAACTTGCAACGCTACAAATACTTCTTCATCCATCACTTTACTTAAAAATATTGTTAACACAGCTTTAATAATTATCATGGTACCAAACTAGGAGTACCTCCTTTCCATCAAAAAATGAATGAATTATCAAAATCGGTACATCCAGTAGAAAGTTATACGGTATAATACAACGTAGGTCGACGAAAAAGCGTCAAGTAAAAACGCATTATTAGATATAACTTGAAAAGTAATTGATAGATCTCAAATAAATTTAAATGGGACCAATGGACACACACCACCTTTCGATTAAAAAAAATTGTCGAAATCGGTTCACCCAGTCAAAAGTTCTGATGTACCATACATTAAAAAAATTACAGTCGATTGAGAACCTCCTCCTTTTTTGGAAGTCGGTTAAAAACTATTAACTAACAAAAATCCTTATGTTATAATTATAACCATTTGAACGATAACTATTTGTCAATTTAGTGACCTTTGTATTTTTAGAAAAAAAAATTAATAGGGTTGAAGTAAAAAAAGAAAAATAAAATTTAAAAAAAAACCTTTAAAACATTTGATCTAGTTAAAAAAAAATACACGACTATTATAGGCGCAAATTTTTCAAAATATCACTAAAATATCAAAAGGAATCCTGGTACCAAATTCCTGATTAAAAATTCATCATCATCATAACGAATTGTACAAAATAATACAAATTATACAGATTGAAGACAGCAAAACAACTTTGGAAGTCTGAGGTATAAAATACTATTTAAATGTTTTTATTTCAAACAATTCACTTATTGTCTTAAAATTATAGCGCTACAATATAAACAGAAAAATTTTCAACAATATTAAATAGTTTTGAAATAAACCTTTAAAAACAGATATCTTGTCACATATTCTACTGCACTGACTTCTACTTATAATGATTTTATTTGTTACAACAATATATATGTAGCTCTAAATAATATACTCTTTAGATAATAAGCGACTTTCTAAATAATAAGCGACTGAACGAACAGTTTTACGCTTTGTTTTTAAATGTACCTTCTGTTAGAACTATTAAATTTTCAGTCACGTTTATAAACAAAAAGAAAGTATTTTTTATATTGCAAGTGAAATTACATAAGATGTATATAATGAGCATTAATAATTTCTCTAAATAGTGCCTCTTACTAAGGTTATTGAGTCAGAAGTTTATTTGGTAGCCTCGTCAGAGGTAGAGGAGTGCTGCGTAAGAGTTTTCCAGAAGGGCGCAGCCTCCATACTCTATAAATACGTGGTAACGGCTTTCATGAAATCAGTCTAGCGGTGCTACTGATAGAGTGATCATCACCACACAGTACTACACATCTCACAAAAATGTCTCTGGAACGCCAAGTCCGCGCTAAGGTCAGTACTTCTAATTATAACACGAATTCCGTTTGTGAGAAATTGTGAAGTTTTTAAAATTCAACCATCAGATTTTATTACTGAAAAAAATTAATAAAAAAATGATTGTATATCCAATAAAAATATTTCACTAAAGCTTTTTTTATACAAAAAAAAATTAATATAACAAATAAAAATAATAATGTCATATAATTTGATATTTTTCGTACTCTTAGTAACAAAGAAGAATAATAAAATAAAATTTATAAATCCTGATATAATAATTACATAAAAAACTCCACCTATAGATCGCTGCTAAGCGCAACCCTGAAAAGGAAAAGGAGGCCCAAGAATGGATTGAGGGTGTCCTCGGAGCTAAATTCCCACCTGGTGAAGTTTTCGAGGATGTACTCAAGGACGGAACTGTCCTCTGCCAGCTTATTAACAAGCTCAAGCCTGGATCAGTGCCCAAGATCAACACAACTGGTGGACAGTTCAAAATGATGGAGAATATCACCAAGTTAGTTGCTACTTTATTTTCTTATTGTATTCAGTAAGCCAAAAAAATAATATTTAACTCACGGTTCAATAAAAAAATAAGTATCATTAAATTTAATGACTTCATGCTAATGTTCACAGTAAAATGCTGCTAAATTATTATTTATTTGATTGTGTTACTTAGTTGTTAGAAAAAATAATATACTTAGTACTAATTATGTACCAAACGATCAACCTAAATTGGCGATAAATGAATATCTGTTTGAGTTTGTTAAATTATTTTAAAATTATCATAAATTTAATTTAAAAGTTTTTTAGTATTAAATGAAAATTATACTAACGAAGCCTTAAATTTCAGCTTCCAATCTGCAATAAAAGCGTATGGCGTACCTGACATTGACGTATTCCAAACGGTAGACCTTTGGGAGAAGAAGGACATCGGCCAAGTCGTCAGCACACTGTTTGCCCTCGGTCGCGAGGTAACCATAACCTACTGTAAAAAAACTCGGCGGTTTTTTAAGAGTTCAAAAATCTTTATAACGATAATAGATGACAATTTCATAAAGAAGATTAGATATAGAGTAGATGATAAGCATGTACTGGTTCTTCTTATAATGGTTTATATTATAACGAATTACAAAATTTTATTAGTTCTACTAAATATTTTATAATCCAAAATTAGAACGGATTGCGCATTAGCCTGTTCTGCGTTAGATTGTAAAGTTTACTCTTTAAAATTAACGACTCACGTTCATGTTTCAGTTTATGATAAACATGGCTACATTGACGGGAAACAAAATATTTGGTTTAAACACGTTTAATTTAAGAAATTGAATCCTTGCCAATATTACCCGAGATTTAAGACCTTTGCGTAACTTTTTATAAGTAAACAAATATTAAAGGAAAGAGAATTCTCACGAAACTGAAACGCTGCACAGATATGTCTTAGACGACCTTTATTTTGTGTTACGAATTTCGTTCAAGGTTTTTGTTTCGTTTTAGACCTACAGGCACCCTGAGTGGAACGGTCCCTACCTCGGCCCCAAGCCCGCTGATGAGTGCAAGCGTGATTTCTCCGATGAAGTCCTGAAGGCTGGACAGACTGTTATTGGTCTCCAAGCTGGTTCAAACAAGGGTGCCACACAGGCCGGTCAGAACATGGGCGCTGGCCGCAAGATCCTCCTCGGCAAGTGAACACCTCGCCTCACCACAATCCAAAGTGATATTAATTTTAAGTTATTTTTTTATTCAAAAGTGTGCATACGGACGCTATGTTACGACTGCTAGCTTCTCGTGTACATCTAGTCATGTGTGATGTGTAAGATTGTGAGTTCTCTTGTTCGTCAAGAAAACCTTTTCAAATTACCTGTAGCTAAAAATTATAGCTGGTATAATCTTATACAATCATGTAGCACCAAGTCGGTTTTTATACCTAGGATAAGAAATTATATTTATTTCCATTCTATTATAGCCTTTTATAATAAAAGATATTCTTATCTATTTTATCTTATTTATCTCTAATAAAAAACTACCTAGTTCCTCTGCTCCCATCAAACCATCTTATTAATTGGATGCGGTGACAAGCAAAAATTAGTTTTTTGTAAGTTTCCTTGTACATTCGACACCGATAAACCGATTTCCATAAATTAATTACTTCGAAATCGTCCATTGATCACAGGATAGGTTAAAATTATAAAAATATTTATATACATCTATGGCTGGATTGGAATTTTCAAAGAATTTCCTTCACGACTTAAGGTTATCAAAATAAATGCCTTAAAAAAGAGTAATAAATGCGACCCTTGACCTAATTGAAGGATTTTAGGCGCCATACAAAATATTGATATATATATGTATATATATATACTTCGTTCTAAATATATATATATATGGAACGAAGTTGAAAACGAAGTTTTTTAAATAAGATTGCTACTAAGAAAAAGATTAATGTACCTGTATTAGTCTCTTATCGTACCTTTACTGGATGAACGTAATCTACAATTAAGTAATGGATCTTAATTTTCCACTCTACTCCACTACGAATAAGTGAAATATTTTCTAATAAGTATTTAAAAGTGCGTCAAAATTTCTTCTGAAATATAATTAGTCAACTTAATGATTTTCTTTAGCGTAGGGTAATATTTTGAAATTTGAACTGGCTTTGAAATACACAGGCCGAAGACGGGCAGCAGCGTCTTTGGTGCGACAAAGGCAGCCCTGCGGTCACCAACCCGCCTGCCTAGCGTGGTGACTATCGGCAAAACACATGAGTTCACGCCATTTTTGGCGCGAACTTTTGGAGGCCTATGTCCAGCAGTGGACTGTATTAGGTTGAAGTGATGATGATGATGAGGATAAAACAGTTTGTTAAAAAATAAGAAAAAATCAAACAAGCATTCATCATAATAAGTTGCAAGGGCCTCTACTATATACATTTATGGCAGGTACTATACTAGATTTAGGACCCCTGTTAAAAAAAATCAATAATAATAACGAGTAACAAAACCATATGCAATAAGAGGAAGAAAATGGTGTAAAAATTTGGTTCCCTAGCAAAAAAAAAAAACAAGTGTGCTTTAGACCACACAATTTAAGTAAAACTTCTTTAGCAATAGGCCTGCAAAATAGGCCTGCACCGTGTGTTAGATATACGAAATGTAACTTGCCTATGAGAAAAAGAAAGAAAGAAAATATGTGCTCGTACCTCTCTCTCCTGCTCCGTTCGCCTCGCCCGATGACACTTTTCGTAACGCTCTCGTAACGCATTCACCAGTTTACTCCCCAAGTGAAGCGTGCGTAGAAAAGTTTTACTTCAAATAAAAAACTACTACACATTATTAGAGATAATTTCAAAACTAATTTTCAAATTTCGTTTCTATTTAAACGGCTATCTTCATAATATAGAGCATAAAGAAATATCAATTTAATATTGCTTGCTCTAAAATTTAATTTTACGTAATTACTATAACATACATTTTATTTATATAACTACTATTCAAAAATTTTGCGACATTTTTCTTTGTAAAATAACCAGTTTATATAGTTATTACTTTATAATAACCAAAACTGTAAATTAGATAACCATAACATTTTAGCTGCAATTAAATTGTATTATATTAATATAGTTGAGGGTACAATCATAATAACAACACAATATAATATATGTTAAATAAACATACATACACGTAAACACTCTAAGTAAGACTCGCGTGTGTTAACCGAGTTCAAAAAAGGATGAGGATTTTATTTTTAATATATATTTCACTTCATACTTTCATTACTGGCTGTATTGATTTGATGATTCCTATTTTGTTCGGAAGCTTGTTTATCGTATGGTCTCATTGAAATTTGAGCGAGATCTGACAAGTACTTTATGAGTTATATTTTATAATACGTTTTGTAATATACATTGACATAAATTGAAGTCGGTTTTTTTTATTTGTTGAGAACTTACATAATTATTTGTATACTGGTGCAAGCAAGTGTTGCGAACGTTAAGAATTAAAATATATATATATATATATATATATATATATATATATATATATATAAATCTTTCGAAATATTTACGAACCTACTTTTTAATGTTGTAGATGGAAAATATAATTTAGATTTTGTTTGGTAATGCACATAAATGAATTTTAACTTTTCGTTCAAACATTGTCTAAAAGTAACATGGGATGTAAATATATAAGTAAAGTCGAAAGACAAAACTACTAAAGTAGGACTAGGTACCTAATATATGAATGACTTCAGAGCCATCTGGTACGAAACAATGTAGAATTTTTAGAATAATTACGTTTACGTATGAGATGCAACCCTGTTGGTAGTGTGGTTGGTATATTTATTTCTTAATCATTTTATATTTTATAAACTTAGATATAGATACAAAGAGACAGTTAAATATACCTAGTCAAAAAGTAAAAGAATAAAAATTTATCTATTTATTTAACAATTTATGTACACTAGGATAGCAAAAGGAAATAGCTCTTATAAACAATGCAGGTACAAAGGCACTACTTATCCCATGATGGAATCTCTTCCAGTAGTCCTGCCACAGGAAACTTATAAAACAGTCGCAAAATTAGCGTGTACAATCTAAACATATTGAGAATAAAAATATAATATATAATAAATACATAATTATACAATATATAAATGCACACATATAATAATGTATACACACGTAGATACAAATAATACGATACTTATACATACACGCATACGATACATAATATAATACACATGATAATATATGGCAATACGCATAAGGACACTATATATATTGGATGTATGTAAGAAAATGAAAAATAAAAAAATTATACATTGATTTCTAATGTTTATATGAATTTCACTCATTATAACGAAACAATTTTTTCGTTTTTATCAGCGTTTATGACCGACGGGAGTACTACTCCTTGACCATGGTTGCTTTACAATATCCGAAACTGTTTCAAAAAATATATTAATTTAAAATACATACCTCCTCGACCTAGTATTAAATGCAATAATTTTATTTATTTAAATAAATGTAACAATTTTCTTTATTTAAATAAACAATACTAGTTATTAAAATAAAATACAATTCTGTGCCTCTCGTGACAAGTAATAAAAGTCGGAAAATATCATTTTATTTTAATATCGATGTTCAAGAATTTTTTAACCCAGTTTTATCACTATGCACAAAAATTGTTTCCGTAGCTAATAGCTATACCTATTAAATGAGTGAATTGGACCAAAAAAATCGTAATTTTTTCTGATAATACAACTGTTAAAAACACTAGAGTATAAAAATAGTATATATATATATATAGTAAATATAGTAAACACAACCCGTTTTATCACTTATCATACAAGGCATAGAATTAATGTTACTTAAACGTAATAAAAACTTATTTCGTGTGAAAAAGGGCTTTGATTGAATTGTTTAGAGCTTTGTGGGTTTTGATTATAAATAAACTCACGTAAGTACTTTGATAAAAATAAATGCTATTGAGGACTTGCTGTAAAAAAAACAATATTTCAATAAATGTGTTCCAAGACCGCCACCTGTCCCGTGACACGATAAAAAATACGTTCTAGAAAGCTCAAAATAACGGCGGACGAGAATAACGACACCGTTCTATCGTCATCGTTAGTTTGTAACGCCTAACGCGGCCGTTAGACTCAATACAACCTCGTATAAAACCTTAAAATAGGATTCCGCCTGCCGTTCTCGATTTCAGTGTGGGCTTTTATTAGTATTAGGCGTGTGTTAGTTGTAGAAGCCTGAGCTAGTCAGTCGGATAAAAGTAGTCGAGCCTTCAACACCACAGCGCGTTGTACCATCAACAGATGGCGCTCGGTGAAATTCAAAGGCTCTTAGTTTACTTAAGTTCCGTTAGATGGAGCTGTAAGGAAAAGGGTCTGGTTGCCCATCGACAATTTTAGTATTAAGATAGTTTTAAAACTCACCGCTAGATAGAGACACAAGTAAGTAAATATCAGGTAAATATTTAATAACAATTTACCCATTTTTTAAATTGTACTAATAAAGTATTATAGACAACCCATGTTACATAAATTTATTACTAATTAACTACTGTTCTATGAATTATAACATTATTGTTATGAAGTATCTACTTGTAAAGTTGGTGTCGTTGTAATTTTTTTTTTTTTTCTACGCAATACTTTTAATTTTATCTGGCAAATTAGATTACCTCCAGCCAACCTATTTGAATGTGCACGTAAGTTTTTAGGTATATATTCTTAGTTATTTGACAATTTTCCTCAATTGTAAAGTAATGTAACTTAGTATAAATAAATCCCATTGCATAAAAAGTTATCGACGTGTTAAATAGAGCTTTATCTACGTTTTTTGAACTATTTTCGTATAAAATATTTATCCAAAAATGGCGCACGTCAGCATATCGGTAGAAGAAATCAAGAAACTGTTAATCACGTAAATATAGCCGTGATTCTCGATTAGGTACCGCGGACCGCGCAGTCTACAGACAACTCCTACGCACTAATAGAAATTTTATTCGTTATTAATTACGTTTCAGCAACAGTAGGTAACATTTTAGTTATTTATTTGATTTTTTTTTTAAGCGAACCGAAAGAATTTTAGAAAAATACTGTGCTTTTTTATGTATGTTACAGATGTTAAATTATAGCTCATGGCTTATAAACAATTATTATCATTTAAGAAAATAAACGTGTGGCTTATAGTTTTTTTTTTGCCGCAAAAATTAAACAAGTTTTCATACGACAACATAAACTTTACAATCAAGTGGTAAAAATGACTTGTAACGTGAAAAAAAAACGATAAATTACTTTTGAATTTAACTTCAACGTCGAATAACTTTGAAAGGAGAGAATTTAATTAAAAATCTCAAGAAACTTTTTTTGTAGAGTATTAAATTTCCTTTGAATATAAGTATTTTGAACCATAAAAATATTGATATTTCTGATAATTAACGTTTGAGGCACGATTTCATGGAAACGGCTTGTATTTCATTAATTTACTAAGAAAGCTTTTTTCTAGGAAATTTAATTTCCTTTAAGAATATGCATCGCTCAAAATTTTCAAATTGATAATTGACGAATTTTGAGTAAAAAAATGAGATTACTTTAAAAAACCTATAGTCGTAACGATATACCCCTTAATATTTTTATTAAGGGCTCAAACTTTTACGATAATCATTTTTATCATTATTAATGTCATTTTCATAGTATCGTTAAAAATAGTCAAATAATACACAATAAAACACCTACTTACGTACGGTATTAAGGTGATTAAAACCCATCAAAATCATTAAAAGTACCGCCTACTTTAAGTTGTATCTGTAGATTGCTTTTATGTGTTACAGTAAATTTCATAATTTGTCACAAAATATCGATAGCTTTTCTTTAATGGCTTTTTTTGTGGCGAGGCACACAACTAATTTTCCGTTTACATTAATAAATAAACCACTTTGATGATTTAGCACATAATTTTAATGGAAATCCTTGAATTTGAGATATCACGTGATCATTATTACAGAGGCGGTCTCATTAAGTCTAATTACATTTTGGCAACCCTGATATGAATATTTGATTCATGACAATCTTTTTATTTTCGGACTTAAATAATATTAGATGGAAACGCATCGTTTTGTTATGCCCGGCTACATAAAATACAAATTTGTAGACAGTTTAGCGAGTTTTAATCAGTATCAAAGTTAAACAGCAAAAAAAAACCGTCCTCCCGTGACCATGATTGCTGTAAAGTGAAAATGAATCTGATAGAACTGAATATTTATTCTAGTACTTACGTTCGTACGTAGTTCTTAGTAGCGAAGTTATTCGTTCAGTAGATTTTACTCCTCATATTATTTTCATACTGAGAGCCTGAAAATCGATTCTTAAGGAATAAAAAAACGCACGCCTTTTAGTAACAAATATTTTATATAGTACAAGTGGCATGAGAGCCCGTGGATATTGTTAATATAACAAAAAAAAAAAAAAAAAAAACATATTTATTATGAAAAATATTACCCCAAGTTTAAATATACATTAAACTAATTTTTTAAGTTTAGTATTCATGAAAGTGTATATTATTATACCCATTTTTTTTCCAAGACGAGTTTTTGGCACAGCTGTAAAACTTTTACATTACTCATCAATGATAGTTTGACATTGAACGACAATTTTTGAATATGACACACTTGATGGGTATTCGCTTTGTTTGCGTCACACAGGTAACAGGAATTTAATCCAATCTTGTGAACGGACTAGAGGTGTCACGATTTTAACGAACCAGATAAAATTTTACGACAATATGTCTTTTTAACCGAAAGAGGTTCTCAATACGATCGTATATATTTTTTAAATATTTTAACTCAGAACTTTTGACTGGGTGGAACTATTTCGATAATTATTTTTGGAACGAATTTCCTTATGGGGCGTTGCAGAGGGGTATCCTAGCCGGCAAAAAACGCCCGTAACGTTAAATAAAAGCGTAAAATTCTTATGTATCATGTAGTCATATAGTGTAGTCATGTATGATGCCTATACAGTGTCTAAAGTATAGTCTTGCGATGACTGTTATTATTATTGCACTTTACTATTATTACATGTTATAATTATCATTCGATAATTTTATTATATATTTTTATAAATCATTATAAATAAAATAAAGGTGCTAAGATAATTCTGTAAAGTAGTTTTATTTTTATTTTTATCGATTAAAAAAAATTATAATATTAATTTATACCCGAATAATTATTTTCTTGATACCTCGAATAGAACATGAAATTAATATTTAATAATAAGGAACTTTATTCCTATCTGGTGTCCCACGACACCATACGGTTTTCTTTCTTAATCAAAAGCTGATACGTGTCATGATGGTGTGTGATGGTGGCATTTAAATTTAATTGAGATCTGACACGTAGTTTTCAAGTAATCTATACTGATATTATAAAGCTGAAGAGTTTGTATGTTTGTTTGTTTGAACACGCTAATCTCTGAAACTATTGGTCCTGTTTAAAAGATCTTTTAAGTGTTAAATAGCCCATTTATCGAGGAAAGCTATAGGCTATATATCACCACACTAAGACTAAAAGGATCGGAGCACAAATGATGAATGTTTCAAAATCGGGTGCTGCGTAAACAGTTAAAGTTTCGCAAAATCATGTATATCAATCACAATCAAAATCATATGAATTGTTCCTATTCCATGCGGACGAAGTCGCGATCGAATAATGCGTATTAACTTGATTATTTTTTCGTCGACCTACATTGTATTATTCTCTCATATACAAAATTCTCGTGTCACAATGTTAGTTACCATACTCCTCCGAAATGATTGGACCGATTTTTATGAAATTTTGTATGCATAACGGGTAGGTCGGAGAATCGGGCAACATCTTATACATATGGCAAAACAAAGTTTGCAGGGTCAGCTAGTACCCTATAACTTTTCACTTAATGTAGCAATTTTGATGATTCTTACTTTAATCTAAAGCTGATGATGATATGGTCCTATTTAAGTTTGATTGACACCCGATGACTACTTTTTTAATTGATCTTGGTAAAGCTTATTTACTTGACTATTTTTTTTTTGTGTACGTATTTACTACTTGTCGATGTAATTGAAGTCGGTTTTTTTTTTTCGTTTGTGAGAAAGCAGTACTATTTTTTATACAACTAGGTCGGCAAACAACCGTACAGCTCATATTATGCACGCAACAACAGAAGCATCGCAAGCGCGTTGTCGATGTCGGCCCTACCCGCTATCCCAGGAACGCAACACTCCAATCTTCTATAATGTCCCAGTCGGGATGCTCCAGATTTTGTGCAGTGCAATGCAATATATATATATATATATATATATATATATATATATATATGACACTGCTGTGAATATAGAAAATTTCAGGTTTTTTCCGTTTCTATTCTATAAATAAATAGAATCTATGAGTCGCTTGTAACAATTTTTTAAGTACGTGATACAGATGTTTGCACGAGTTTTTGTGAATATGATCTCGTAATGTTATTGTATATCGTTATTTGCATGTTCGAAAAGCAACGAGAAATGTAGGTATTTGGGAGAAAAAAATCATAAATAATATTCCTAAAATAAACAATATCAACGAGATAGAAACAATATCAACGAGACGGGAAATTAAAATAAGTTATTGTTTATATTAGTCAAAAAATCGTAATCTTGAATATTTGATCATAAACTTTTCTGCTTAGAAAAATGGGCATCCATGGGCGGAGCTACGGGCAAGAGATCGTTTGAAAATAATGCGCGAACTGCGGCCGCTCGCGTTTCTGTGCCACGCTTCCACAGACCAAAATAACCCAGATGTAGACACATGTATAAATGCACATGTACAACGTTTCGTTATGTCCGCATTGGGCGCAGTCAGAAAACAAATTTATATTTAAAGTTTATACATATGCTTAAAAACAGACATGATATGATTTGAAACAGAAAACATACTATGTTTATAAAGCCTTTTAAAACCTTTTTTTTTTAAATGAATTACACAAAGCTAAAATTTATATTAATTTGGAGTAATATGTCTGCTGTTATTGATATGATAATGCTTTTTTTGTAATATATTATATCTTCACTGTTTTGTTGCCAACCTGTTATTACTTTAATATCAATGATATTTATTTTAACCGAACTCTAATAGAAGATTCCGTTGGTCATCCGTAATCCGTCTGTCAGAACGTTATCATTAGCACCTTATTAAACACGTACCTACAATATTCACAGAACATCAATTTTACAAAATATCTTTGAATTTGATCGTTGGAATCAAAAATTCTTTTTAATTTTTCTATTTGTGTCTATTCGACTTGCTTACTGTTTTTGAATTAGTAGCGGAAATCGTTTTAATAGCAGGTTGATTTATTCACACTCAAATTAGGTAATTTTTGTTTATAAAGATAAAATTGTCATAGTACTGTGAAAAGACTACCTCAATCTTTTTGCAAACGTTAATTTAAGAACTCTTGAGGGTTTAGCGGGTTTAGTGTAAATAATGTTTTATATCATACAGGATGTTAAGGAATTTTACGACTGCGAAATTAAGCTGATTGAAACCGAATCACTTTACAAACGGAAACATTAAAATTAAAAATAATTTTAATCGATCTTAGTTTTAATAATTATATATCTCCGTAACTCCGTACGTTTAAAATGTGTAACTCAAAAATTTAATCCTGCTTACATTACCATCATTTACGAGTCTTACGTATTTCACGTGACGGAGGGTATATTTTTCAAGTAGGTATATCGAAACGTGCTGTGTGGCTACGGCACTAAAGAATTTAGCCACCCCCTCTCTTCCCGTGGGTGTCGTAAGAGGCGACTAAGGGATAACAAGGTTCCACAACCACCTTGGAACTTAAGAAGCCGACCGATGGCGGGATAACCATCGAACTGCTGGCTTTGAGATACACAGGCCGAAGATGGGCAGCAGCGTCTTCGGTGCGGCGGAGCCAGTACTGCGGTCACCAACCCGCCTGCCCAGCGTGGTGACTATGGGCAAAACACATGAGTTCACGTTGTTTTTGGCGTAAACTTGTGGAGGCCTATGTCCAGCAGTGGACTGTATAGGCTGTAATGATGATATCGAAACACTGAAATCACATTTTTTTTAATAAGATAGATATATATTTAACTATATACAAATACTACTACTGACATGTGTAGTGTAAGTATCGATAAAATAAATCACATCTTATAAAAGTTATCAGGCTTACATACAATTTTTATAATATGTATTAATTATTATAGTACCTATTATTAAAATCTAAAATACATGGGAAACATATAGGTGTACAACTGAAATGTTATCCAGTAAGTCAATTGAAGATACAATATTTACACTATTAAAGTATAAGTCTTTCCATACAAAAACAATAAGTATTTTCATATTATAGTCATCTAAAAGTAGTGTATGAAATTTTGATACAGCGTAGGCGGTTACCTACAGCGGGGATGAGTAACACACCAAGAGTTTCGTAGCGCTGAGTAACCGCAGCTTTGCGAGGGTTTCCATGTTATTTTAGAAGCATCCTACGCACGCACGGAGAGATCTGCCATACCTGTATAGAGAATCATAAACACCTGAGTGTTATTTAATCTCATTTCTTGTACATTCCATGAATAAATTCGATCGCGGTTTTTAAACCATAACGAAATTTATTTTTATTTATGATCTTTGAAGTGTGGCTATTTATATTTCTTGGTGTCTAAAGTAGTTTTGACTTATTACTGTTGTATTACGAAACATGTGTTTATCTCATCACGTTATTTTTATCCTTAAACTAAATTGAGACGTGATTGACCTTAATCCAGAATGGCGTTGGTAGAGTCATTTCTTAAATCAACTTACATTTTACACAAACCATAGTCGTAAAAGGTAAAAAATCTAAAAAAAGTTTTCAGTTTTTTTTTTTTGTTATCTATATCGTAATTAGTAACAATTCTATATTTAAAATTTACTATCTTAGTTCTAAAGCTAATACTTAACGTAAAACATACATTTAACAACTAAATTATTCATTACAATGCATAAGAAAATATGAATATCAATTAAGGGCTTAAGTATGAACTTAATATGTAATTAGTTCATATAAAAATTCCACATAAATTTGTAAAATAATGAGAGTCACGAAGAGGCGCGATCAAGATATGGACAAGTTTGAAAACGTGCCAGTTCTCGATTTTGCTGTTAGACATTTTTCACATTTCACGGCCATAAATTTTTTGTCACATGTAATGAAAGTTAGTACAAAAATATCGTTGTTGTAAAAGCGTTACATTTAATCACTTTATTCGTAGATAAGTACCAAAATTATAAGAGCATCACATATTTACGTTACATAATTAAAATTTTCCTAAAAACTTGATAAAAAGTGGTGTATCGCTTCACGAGCAACCTTTTCTAGAATTGTTGTTGGCAAAGAGAATAAAAGAATAAAGTAGGATTGTTTCGGTATTATAAAGTTATGATGTTCTCGAGTATGATCACAGCATTCTTTCAAATTTTTTAAATTCATAAAAAACGTTTCACATAAAATAATTAAACAATAGTTTAGTGGATAACTAACTACCAGTCGCCCGTAACTTCAAGTTCGGACTGGTACGTGGGCATTTGAAATACTAAATTTGCCTTTTAAATTTTTCAAAAAAAGAAATCATTAAGAAATTTTTCTGTTTGAAAAAAAAGTGTGACGTAAAATAAGTGAAGGTCGAGGGAATTGCGTGTAGAGTAAAGATGAGTTATATACTCGTATCTTTGTATATTACAGTCCTTAATCTAGAACATGTAGGGGAAATGTGTATGAGTTTGTCTCCTTACAGAAAAGTGCTTGTAGACGATAGATGTTTTCGACGATTATTAGACAGTCAGACAGTAGATATCAAATAGTTAAGGGGAAGCAAATTTAACTATCTACCTGTTATCATTATCAATATGTTTAATTGATTGGTCTTTTATTAAAAAAACTACTATTTCCAAAACCCTACCAAAAGATCATCTTGTACTACCCGGTCTCCAAGATAATCCCTAGGGTACGGGAAAGACGATCCTCGGGATCAACTGCCCCTAAGTTTTAAAAATTATGAACTTTTAGGTGAAGTAAATAAAAGTGCCGGGCTATGTATTAACGTAAAAAACACCTAGATGGAGTTTATAGTTTCGCTGCAATTAAAAAGGATCATCTTACCTAATATGATCATCTCGTACATCTTACCTTAGAGGATCATCTCTTACACCTTTCCGCTAGCTGGCATTGCAACCTTAAATGGCAGGTAGGTAAAGGCAGCCAAATTCCTAATATTAAAAGTTGAATCCTAAGGGCCACTTTTTTCAACGAATTTCCTTAAATAGTGAAGAAAATTGTATGTCCAGGGCGAAGTCCATTATATAATGCAGTTTTTAATGTTGTGAAGGAATCAATATATTTTGTTTAATAGTTTTTAAATAAACAAATATCTCAAGTTAATAATACTGGAATATATGTATTAACTATAAATTAAAATATATAAACATACTATAAACATATATAACAATTCATTATTCTTATAAAACGTATTCGTACTTCTATGTACTCGAAGAGTGACATTGATTCAATAGTCATAAACATAAATTAAAACATGACTGTGTATTACCTTGTGTAATTGATTGCTGCAGCAGTTGAATCTGTGGTTAATAAGTGGCAATATGAAGTTCGCCAAGTCATGACTCATCTGACAGACGACTTTTATACACATAAATATAACTGTTGGTTGTTTTACAACGCGTTGTTGTGTTTACTTTGTATACGTAAACATAATACGAAACATAGCTATTCTAGATATATTAGTGTACTACTGTTATGCATTTTTTTATTCGTATATAAACACGTAATACATTATTGTAGGTAGGTACTGCTTTTGAGCAGACAAAAAAGCTTTACAAAAAAATATGAAATGAATAGATGCTTAGAATGATATATAGAATGATAGATGTTTAGTGATACTACCTAAGCTTTGATAGTCTCTAGAGGTAGACGTAGAGCTAGATGTAGCTTAATATCTAAGATATCAAAAATTTTAAACGAATTATTGCTTAGGTATATTGTTTAATTTAGAAAATATTTTTCACACTATCGCACATCAATAAAAATTTTTAAAAATACATTTTATTTATTTATTTACAGAAAAAAAAATAGATACAATTTATGTGATAATCATTGCAGCAAAAACAATTAACAGTTTTACAGTGCACTGTTTTTCTAAAGTAATAAAACTAAAGTACACACGATATTATATACTAATATAAAATATGATATTAAGGTATATAAATAATAGATTATACGTCTGAATATAATTGGAAAGAAAAAAAAATCAAGTGGTTAAAGAATAATAATAATTATAGTAAAAGTAATAAATGCGGCCATTTAATTCTCTCTCTATATGTTGGTCTGAAAAGTATTTTAAAATATGTTTTTATAGTTGTTTTTTGAATTTTTTCTTTTAAATCTGATGGCAGATTATTTATTAAGAAAAGAATAATATTCAAGCGTACGTTTCCATAAAAATTACTATGTCTAGGTATTTTTAATGTGTGATTTGTAATATTTCTTTTTAGTTTATTGTGACTCATTTTTATTTGAATGTTTGAATTAAAATATTGTGCTATTAATCTATACATATAATAAAATGGTAGGAAAGTCAAAAATGTACATTGAATATTTTTTTTTAAAGAATACTTGGGGTGTGATCTACAATCGATATCGAAGCCAAAAATATAGTTTTTAGCATTTTTGTCTGTTTGTCTGTTTGTTTGTATGTATGTCCGGAATAAACTCAAAAAGTACTGCATGGATTTACTTCAAATTTGGTACGAATATTATTAAAAAGTCGGGTCAACATATAGGCTACATATTATCACGCTATTACCTACTGGGAACGAGCAGTGAACCTTTATTTCTTCAATGCACTCTGTAACAACGTGTAATCTAATGAGGCATATTTGAATGTTGTTGTTATTATGTTGATAACCATGCTATAAGCTAGTTTCACACTATAAATAAAGACATTCTGTAGTATATTTAGTAAAAGCATTGCACCCGAGCAAAGCCGGGGTGGGTCGCTAGTAATGTATATTTTATTTTAGTAGGTATTGGCATTACTTTGCAGTAGTTAAATAATTTCAAGGAGTTGTTTTTGTATTTATTTTTTATCTATATGGGTACAATTGTTTTTAAGATTCGTAATTGGAGATGATAGTATCTATCGAGATGTGATTTAAATGTAAGACCGTAGGTGCTTAGTTCATAAGATATAATAGATTCACCTAAAGATTTATAAAACATTAATAGTATTGTGAATGGAATTTTGGGCCTAATTATGGTTAATTTGGGCACAAACAATGTTTATATGTTCCTTCCCATTGAGGTTAGTATCTATAGTAATACGAAGGTAACGCTGAGTTTTAAAAAAGTCAATGGTGTTACAGTTACAGGTACCAGTATATGAATTATGAAAACATTGATGGCTATGTGCAGTGATTTATATGTCTCCAGACAATCTATTTTGCGTTGAGCTTATATAGATGGCTTTTGTTTTTTCTCTGTTTAATACTAGGCCAACATCGTGGGACCATTTTGAAAGTTGGATGACTTTAGAAAACACAAGTTGCATCAGTTGCAAAAGGCGGCCTTAACGCTAATGCAGCAACCTCTTCCAGGCAACCTTTAGGCTGAGGAATAACATAGGTAATGTGGGATTTGGCGCAAAAATCTACAACCATTATTTATATGACTTTAATATATGATATCAAAAATCTAAAAAAATTACAAATCTCTATCCGTATTATAAACAAGAAACTATGTGAGAATAGATGAACACATTGATCTTTTCTTTTATGTTTTAACATGCGCCATTTGTGTCTAAAATTGACATATATAACGTACTTTTTTTCTTCTTTTTTTATTAAATAACTTAACATTAAAATAATATATAGCACTATATTCCTTTCTAAATATAAAGTATCATCGTCAAATGATTTAATTGATTATAGATGTACTTGCATTATTTACAAACAGCACTTATAAAAGTAGGACATTTTTACTACATTTCGTAATCACGTCTAAAAAGGAAACAAGCCGTTTGTATGACTCTAATTCCATTTTAGCTGTATAACCTTGTATATGGACTGCGATCGCCATGTGTTCAGCGAACAAAGTCGAACTTTTGATTAATTACGATCTTTATCAAATTAAACAGCTAAATAGTATATTTTTTATATATTATATACTATTAGGTACTAAATATAAAAGCAATGAATTAAAGGAAGTAAATAAAAATAAGTAATAATCATATTTATTTATTTCAGATTTACATGCATTAAATTGTATGTATGTATGTTTAATAATTTGAATATTTATTATAAATTTGTTGTAACTTGTACACCTATGCTGACGCTGCTAGACCATTTCCTTTGCCCTAAGGTTGCCTGGAAGAGATCGCTTTTTAGCGATAAGCCCGCCCTTTGTACCTAATGAATATATTGTTAATATTTTTCTTTCTTTGCTATGTATTATTTCTGTTTTTGGTATACAGTAAAGTGTATTATTATTATTATTATTATTGTTAGTAACATAAGAAAACTTAGAAACAAATAAAATAAAAAAAATAAAAAAATTATTGAGTATCTTTTATAAATAAACGAATCTCAGAAGTCTTCTGGACTCAAAATATTGTTATTTATGTTACAAACCCTAAATATACACCTTTTGATTATTATTTTTTTGTAAGTATAAAATATATTTTTCTGATTTTTAAGCAGCACTACAAAAAGTACACATGAAGTTATTTTTGTGAAAATATTAATAGATAAGCAGGTGTGCTGAAGTTGGCAAGGTGTTTTATATCGTTATATGATGCGATTCGCAACTGGACCAATTGTGCACGTACAATAAGAAATATTACGTTATATGATTTTTGACTACATTTTACCCACAACTACGTTCATATATTTTACCTGCAACTACGCCCATATACTCGTATATTAAAAATATAAATAAAAGTTGATATGTTATTAACATTAATAACGAAAAAGCTGTAAATGTTACAGCTCCAATAAAAAAATTGGAGATTTATGTTTAGCAACCAAAAATGAGAAAACAATCCACTACTTGAGTATTTCGTTACGGCGTTTTTATTATCTAAACTTAGAAATGCCTCGGCAAGCTATTGCAAAACAATGTTTGTTTAGTAGGTGTCAGTAGTCAAGTCACCCAGTAGTCAACACAAAAGTAACATGTGACGAGGCTCTATCAAATAATATTCTAGCTATATTTTCTTCTTTTATTTATTTTTCATTTATTATTGATTTCAGCCTATAATGTCCCAATACTGGGCAAAAGCCTTTTTTTTCTATTTAAGAGAAGTTGGAACTAAGGCATGTGGGTGAATTTTTGGCCGTACTCAATTAGTCAATATAGTCTGATCAACTCAGATCAGGCTAAATTATTAATTCGGATGACCATGCATTATCAGAGATTGTTCTCTTTTCATTCCTTAGGCACATTAGAATCAGGCTGTCCAAAAGAAATATTAATATGTACCTAAGAAATTCGATAAGACTATTGACGACTATTCGACTTCCAATATAATATACAAAAATAAAATACAATCGAATTTAGAACCACCTCCTTTTTGTAAGTCGGTTAAAAAAGACCACAATGCTCTTGGTCATTGTCGATTTATGTATAGTTTAATCTTGCCAAAATTGTCAGTCAAGAGCGTTGTTCTTCGGTTTATCATTAATGTATTTTTGTCTAAAGAGGCTGAAATCGGAAATATGACTCACATAGAGATCACATTGGGAGACGTCTCTGGTAATAATAAATAATTGACGTCAACATTGTTATCACTAACGTTGACGTGTACGTATATTGCTAAATAGCTGCTATTAATAAAAAATCTAAAATTACAACGGTACTAAAATTAAAGCCATCGATTCGGTAATAAAAAAGCCACCAAATTATTCCATTGACACTTGTTGATGATACGAAAACGTGTTATATCCAAATACATAAGGTTAGGGCATGTTCTGACTTACGCAGCGGCTTGTTATTAATTACGTATAGTTCCCGGCCATAAATTAATTATTATTAAGCTTTTATCAATTATGCATCTTTTGTCACCCGACTAATAAATATTTTTATTTTCATTTTTTTTATTATTATAAATTATGCACATCGATCTTTGGAAAGAGACAATCCGCTAATTTCACCTTCGTAACGCATTATAGTCCAAGATCGCTGACTTAAAGTTGCAGTTCATTAATTCTGCTGCCCGTCTTCGGCCTGTGTATTTCAAAACCAGCAGTTGAATGGTTATACCGCCATCGATCAGCTCTATAAGATCCAAGATTATATAAAATCATATAATATTAAAATTATTAATATACCACGTATTGCTATAACCGGTGTGAAACTGACAAAACACTTTTCACTATTTCCTGATTTTGCACAAATTATAATACCAGTGAAGTATATGGCCACCCCCTCTCTTCCCGTGGGTGTCGTAAGAGACGACTAAGGGATAAAACAGTTCCACTACCACCCTGGAACTTAAAAAGCCGACCGATGGCGGGATAACCATCCAATTGCTGGCTTTGAAATACACAGGCCGAAGACAAAATTTTCTATTTTCTCATGACTGATAAAACAATGTGCTACCACATCCTTAGTAATGCGGTGAGGTCGTTGATAAAATTTGAATACCTACACCTTGCATTTCATATTTTGTTACGATTTTTAACATTATTGAGAAGTAGTTAAAATGTTTATTTTACAATTATTTTGCTTTTATTTTACCTATTATATATACTTATTATTAAGCAGGATATGTATGCTTGCAATGCTTCTAATGTAGCAGGCGTCTATAGGTTACGGTATCCACTTATTATCAGATGGGCCGTACATTACCTATGTTACGTGAAGACAACCTAATAATTATAATTATTATGATTATTTTATTAAAATATTTTGGTGCGTAACTTACAAAATAGTGACGGTTATGCTAGTGTGTGAAATGATTTTTTAATCGACTTCAAAAAAAGGAGAAGGTTACTCAATTCGACCGTATATATATATATATATATATATATATATATATATTTGAGTATGTATGTAAGGGGATAACTCCGTCGTTTATGAACCGATTTTGATAATTCTTTTTTTGTTGGAAAGGAGATATCTCTAGTTAGGGACCATGATAAGGAAACCAGGATCTGATGATGGGATCCCAGAGAAATCGAGGGAAACTCTCGAAAATCCGCATAACTTTTTACTGGGTGCACCGATTTTAATGATTTATAATTTAATCGAAAGCCGATGTTTATCATGTGGTCATATTTAAATTTCATCGAGATCTGATTACAACTTTTGGAGTAATCTTTGATAATGCGTATTTACTTGACTATTTTTTCGTCTACCTACGTTGTATTACTTGTCGATATAATTGAAGTCGGTTTTTCTTCGTTTGCCTGCAAACACAATAATGTGATGTAATAGTGATGTAATGTATTTTTATGCATTATTTTAAAGAAATATATTATATTTCTGTACTCCTTCTCTATATAAACTATACATAAGTATGCGAAATTTCAAACTCCTCCGTCCGAGCAATTTTCGTAAAAAGAGTACGTCGGTCATCTAAAAAACTTAATAAACCGCGATAAAATCCGAAAAAGTTGTATATATATAGTGGTTACAAGGTTTTTACTTCACGTATTAATATATCGATAGATAACATAAATACTTTTTAGCCATAAGTAATAAAGCTTTAAATTTAATTTGTAAAGTGAGAAAGTACGATCATTTAGTCAAACGTGAATATACTTACCTACATTATATTTTTAATGATAAATCCAGTTTTTTTTTTAGTTTTCCTTGCCTTTTGTAGAATAATTTGATCTAATTTATAAATATAAGAATATGTTAAGTTAATTTTTTTGCTGTTTGAATTATCATAAACTTTGTATTTTTTTCTAGTTTCTAGTTTGTAGCAGTATGTTTTGTCATTTTGATTAATGAATAATTGAAGTCTCTTATTCTTGAATCAAATCTTAGTTTACGTAAATCACATTTTCTTTAGGATCTTCTGAATCTACAGCTAGCTATTTTATATACATCCATTCATGAATTTTCTAGCCCGTCTTCATAAACTTTCGAAATTATAACATAAGAAGAATTACGTTAAAATAGGAGTTTAGTCCAAGAGTGTTCAATTGAATAAGGTTGAGATTTGTTTGCGACGACAAAGAGTCTACTTACGGTATCACGAACAACGGCAAAATAAAAATGTTTAAAAACATAACTTTTTTAGAGTATTTTATTATGTTTTCTTTACAGTCACGCTATAGTGTAATTATCGAAGTAATTAGTAGGTGTAATTCGTTTGTTCATCTATTTGTTTTTTGTTTTAATATGATTACAAATGAAGATAATAATATTATTTATTAATAAATAGAATTGTAAAAAGCCCACCTTAATGTTGCCTGAAACTGTTAACGAAAATTGTCGAAAGCGTGTTTAAAAAGGCTCTTGATACCATGCTGAAGCTTAGGAAGTTCAGTTTCGTATTTTTTTTTAAAAATGTTTAATGTACTATAAATTTTTTAGGCAAAATATATTCTATATATTATTTAAATCATCCTTATAAAAAAAATTGTGTAAACGGAAACGTATATGTTTTACCAATGTGATCAATTGTTAATTTTGGGGGTAGTCACGAAGTAGAGTCGAGGGCGAGGGTGCGAGGGCGGTGCGGACGCCCCTCCACTGGGGCCGTGTGCAACTCGAACATAGACTACGGTGGCCCACTGCCCTCGCGCATCATTCGACCTCCGCGAACCGCAGTCTCGGCATCACCGCCCTGAACTGTATACGCGTCCGGGAGCTCGACTCTCGTAGCGACTCGACGAACAGGTCCGTGACTGGTGAAAGTGATTCTAACAAAAAAAAACTTAACCTGATCGCGAGTGATTTAACGGCTTCTTCCTTATGCAATCTATTTATAGCGTTGCATTACCACTCCAGAAGCGTAACTTTACCTGAACGCCCCAAATTAGGAGCGCCGGAACACAACCCACGCCCCGCCCGCCTTACGATTCGCACGTCTTTACGCTGAATATTCTTAATAATTGGAAAGAGTTGTATTAAATAGTATTTTAACGTGTTTCGTATGTGGCTTTTGAGCAATAAAGTGCAGTTTTAATGCGTTGTTAGTGAATGTGGTAACTTGGAATTAGGCCAACGAATGTAATAATTAAAATTATTTTTGTCAGTGATTAAATGATGCTTTATTTTAGCACTAATTATTTATTTCTTTAAGTGACCTTAAAAATTGTGGAATACTGATAAGTGAAATACGTTTACAAATTTAAAGTATTAATAAAAACAGGATATTTCCACGTTGCCGCATAAACAAAACTTAACAATACTTTAGATCTTGACTATAAAGTCATTACAAATAAAAAATTTAACTTTTCTTTTCAGGATAAGTTAAGCGAGCACAATGCCTTTCAAACCTGCAGATAACCCCAAGTGTCCGAAATGCGGCAAGTCCGTATACGCGGCAGAAGAACGTGTCGCTGGCGGACTCAAATGGCACAAGATGTGTTTCAAATGCGGTAAAATATCTAAATTAAAACTTAATTACTGAGAAAGATGTAACATTGACCTATATCCAAATGTACGAAAAATCATTATAAGGATTTAAAACAGTATCTAATAATTGTTTTCTCGCAAACGAAAAAAAACGACTTCAATTACACCGACAAGTAATACAACGTCAGTTGACGAAAAAAAATATTAACAAACGCGCTAGCCGTCACTACGTTTTTCGAAGGTTTACCTCGATCATCAGATCCTGGTTTCCTTAACATGGTATCACCCTTGGGATATCTCCTTTCCAACAAAATTTTTTTTATCGAAATCGGTCCATAAACGACGGAGTTATCCCCGAACATACATGAAAATATATATATATATATATATATATCCTCCTTTTTTATATATAAAATATTACCTCTTCCTTTTTTGAAGTCGGTTAATAAAAATATTTAAAATTTATTTAACTGATAAAATATCATTTTATCTAATACTATACGGTATATCGGTACGGTATACGGTAAAACCATCGCATCTGGGAGATCGAGCATATCTTTGGCCATTGGGTGGTTTTATTTTGTTGGTTATTCAGTTACAAAGAAATAACAGCCACTATTGGTTTAGGAATCTATAATTTTATTGAAATATATAATAAAATCGTTTCTTTTTCTTTCGATCAAATTCTAGACAACAAAACTCCGCGTAAACGTGAAATCTGGATGTTGATTAAAATTTTTTGTTAATGCAGGTCTTTGCCAGAAATTACTGGATTCCACCAACTGCTCAGAGCACGAAGGTGAACTTTACTGCAAAGTTTGCCATGCGCGTAAATTCGGACCTAAAGGCTATGGCTTTGGCGGCGGTGCTGGCTGCCTGTCCATGGACACCGGTGATCACCTTAAAGGCGAGAACGCGTAAGTACCAAATTAATTCGAACTCCCGCCGCCCGCGCATCTGAGGGTCTTTCCTTATCTAAGGTCGCCGTGCCGACCGGCCTGCGGGCCCGTACGTAACAACATTAACCGCGTGTACATAATCTCATATGAGCAGAAAGTGCGCGCTCGGCTGTAAATTATGCGCTGCCCGACATATGCATGACCAGTCTCCGTTTATGTCGCAACAGGAATTGAGCGCGAGCAGCCGTCCAGCAGAGCTAGCGGGACGCCGACACGCATCTCGGCCAACCAGCGGTGCCTCGCGATCGCCACTGTACTTTAAATGATTCTAGTTAGGGTTATTTATTCGCTATCGCTTAATTTATTTTGTTTATCAGTCTAATTATTTATAATTTATAAAAAAAATAATAATAAAAGAGTCGACTACCACTTCCAATTGTTGTTCAATGGGAACGTGGTCGAAACCGGTTTGGGCCCGAGTAGTAACGGCAAAGGCTCTCGCCGGGTAGCCGCGTTCCCTCCCTAGATTTTTCCTTACTCCTAATTGGGGCGAACCGAATACAACAGAACAATGGTGAGAACCCATTATATAAAGCCTAGGCACGGCTTTGTAATGCTCGAGTCGCACCATTACAGCATGCAAAGAAAATCTATCTCATTTTTATTATTCGTAACTTTCTCCGCAACTGACCCAAACTAACACTTAGTTAACGCTTCTCATGTATTTAATTAGCCAAATCATGTGATGGGATAAGGAAAGCGCCCTCTGATAGACCTATGTAGAATGTGTGACTAGACCTAATCACGAGCCACATGGTGCGGGCGGTCGGGAGCCCTTACCTTCTCCCATTACGGCGGAGGTGCGCCGCCGGTATCATCTGCTTCGCTGCCATGAGTGTGAATCATTTGTTCGTAGGGGTCAATTGGAATACTCCGATGCCCAATAGGCTTTTAACACGTCTTCTGGATTGTGGCTCTACCAGATTGTAGACTCTGGGGAGCACACAATGATGTGGTTTATATGTACAGGGGCGTACGAACGAATGGAGCCTGTTTGGAGCCTCGTATGATTGCAAAGGCACCGCCAGGAGAAGGATGTCCGCGTTGTGGTGGTTATGTTTATGCTGCCGAACAAATGCTTGCTCGTGGAAAGGTAAGACTTTTTTAAAATATCGCTGTATTAAAAATGTCTATTATTATTAATGCTCTACTTTATATTAATCGTTATTATAACTAAATTATTTACTACTGTACATATTTTTTTCATATCATAAATTAAACAAGATAATAATACAAACACTTGTTCTTCATCAAAACTATGTACGACTCTATGAAACGAAAGAGTAAGCATTGCTTATTAACATACGAATAACACCACAATTTGTACCGTAGGCGTATCACAACCGATGCTTCGTATGCTTAACTTGCAACAAGAATCTAGACTCAATGACGCATTGTGACGGACCAGATAAAGAAATATATTGTCGAGGTATTTTAGTCCTTATGTTGACTACCTGAACGCACGTCCAATTAAGAATGTTTAGGTGTTAACACCAAGTATCACTGTGATAACTGCGTGTACCTTGCGTGTAGTGCCCTTGCATGAATGTTCCCACATGCCTTCATTGTTCACTATATGTCCAGGCATGGCACAAGGAGTGCTTCAAATGCGGCGACTGCCAAAAGCGGCTGGACTCTACCAACTGTTGCGAAGCCCCTGACAAAGACATTTACTGCAAAGGTTTGTTCTCCTATCCAAGTTACAACAAAACTAACTTTCCATAATAATTTAATATTATAATTAAAATACCCATGTCTTGCAAGAACTGTCTATATTTAAAAAAATAATTACCTAATATTAATTAAGCTTGATGGAGTATTGATCACTAAATTATTTAATTGATACATATATTTTTCTTTAGTTTGCTACGGTAAAAAGTTTGGACCCAAAGGATACGGTTATGGTAAAGGAGCTGGAGTTCTACAGAGTGATCCTTATGCTAATGGGTAAGAATGATAAAAAATTTAATCATATGCTTATAGTTCTATATGGACGTATCGTATGTAGAAAAAATATTACCATTGTTTATCTAAAAGAAAACAAACCACTTTATATTTATGCTTGATAAATATTTGTAAAAATAATAGTTTTAGTTATTAATTAGTATTACTTAAACAGCTAACATACATAGGTAAAGAGTTTGGCATCTTTTCTATTTTTATTTATGGTAGCATAATTATGTCAAAAATTATCTTCTCAGGTTACAGACAGGTTTCGGTTATTTCCATCGCTACACTTTCATAAAAACAGCTTATAATACAAACAAAAGATGGCAGATTGCCAATGCAGGAATAGATCTCGCTATTCGTTCTCGAACGAACTAATTTTAATTTAGGCAAGACTAGCCACGCGCTCTTACAACATATTTAATCTGATGTAGATTTCACCTATATCTTATTTATATTTAGAAGCGGATGACTTTTTTACTCAACAATTCACTTATATTATTAATTTACTTTATGTTTCATAGCAGCTCATCATTATTTTTAACTTATACGTAATTGGTATACAGATTGATCATTTTAAAAACAGAATTGAGTTATAATCGATAGATAGAGCGGGAAATGATATATGTGGATACATATGGAGCGAAGGCACAATTATACTATTATATTAGTAGGGTAGATGGCTAGTCTTTAGATTAAGAGCCGTCATTTTAAAGTTAGATAGGTTAGGGTTTTTTTTTTGTAACTAAATTTTGCTGATAAACGGTCAAATTTTGAGCTTAGATAATTCGACGGCTCTTAATCTAAAGACTTACCGGGTCAATAAATTATTTAAAAACTTTTTGACTTACATTTAGGTACGTTAAATTTTACTTTTTTGTTGTCTAGTGATCAGGCACCAAAAACTACGGTGATTGATACTGCCGCGATACAAGCACCACCTGGCAAAGGTTGTCCACGATGTGGTGGGGTTGTCTACGCCGCAGAACAAGTCCTTGCCAAAGGTCGCGAATGGCATCGCAAATGTTTCAAATGTCACGACTGCACCAAAACTTTGGATTCAATCATTGCGTGTGACGGACCTGATAATGATGTTTATTGCAAAACTTGTTACGGAAAGAAATGGGGACCTCACGGTTACGGTTTTGCATGCGGCTCTGGATTCCTTCAGACCGACGGCTTGTCGTAAGTTTCGAATATTATATATTTTAAAATAAATAACGTATTTTGTGCGAAACAAAATTTAAGCTTAAACTAATTATTGTTTAACAGCGAAGAAGAAATTTCGGCTAACCGTCCTTATTATAATTCGGATACCACTTCTATCAAAGCGCCAAAAGGACAAGGTTGCCCAAGATGCGGTGGTATGGTGTTTGCAGCGGAACAACAGCTGGCTAAGGGAACTGTAAGTATAGCAACTTTTGAAGAAAGAAATAGATCGATCGAAAAATTATAGTTGTTGTCATCAAACGATGACAATAGCTATAATTTTTTTCTCAATCACCCAGAATAAAAATGTTAAAGATAAAAATAAACCCAAATCGCTCAGTAATGCCAGCATAAATTTGAGCCCATAGATCGTCTGATACTAAACACACGTTCCGAAAAATGGGCCATTTCTACTTTTTAACGAAATTTTAGGGACGTATATTTTTTATTTTAAGTACCTACCTATATATTTTATGAGACATATTACACAAGGTACCTACATGTAATCAAGTGCCTATAAGTACATTATTGTTATAATAACACACAATTTTTATAACTCACAAATATCTCATGTTATACACATTTTTAAACTACTTATAAGTAGGATCTAAAATGCAAAGTACATAGACCAACTATTGAATAGTTGGTACTTTTATAGATGTGGCACAAGAAATGCTTCAACTGCGCCGAATGTCACCGGCCGCTGGACTCTATGTTGGCTTGCGACGGTCCTGATAAGGAAATTCACTGCCGCTCATGCTATTCTAAACTCTTTGGACCAAGAGGATTCGGCTATGGACACGCGCCAACACTAGTTTGTACCGACTCCGAGCCAACTGTTACATAGTAAGTAAACAATTATTTTAACATTTGTGATTCACTATTATACAGTCCTTAAATAACGAGTTATAATAAGTCAACTTGTTTGAATTAATGGTGTGTTTGATACATATAAATATTTTAATTTTGTGGTCTGGTAATTTCTAGAAAAAAAACAAAAACAAATTGTGAAATAGTTTTTTTTAATGATTGTGTTTGCAGGCAAACGAAGAAAAACAGACTTCAATTATATCGACAAGTAATACAACATAGGTAGACAAAAAAAAAGTCAAGTAAATACGCATTATCAAAGATTACTCCAAAAGTTGTAATCAGATCGCGATGAAATTTAAATATGACCATATGATATACATCGGCTTTCGATGAAATTAAAAATCATCAAAATCGGTACACCCAGTAAAAAGTTATGCGGATTTTCGAGTTTCCCTCGATTTCTCTGGGATCCCATCATCAGATCCTGGTTTCCTTATCATGGTACCAAACTAGGGATATCTCCTTTCCAACAAAAGAAAAATTATCGAAATCGGTCCATAAATGACGGAGTTATCCCTAAAAAATAAATTAGTTATACATAAAAAAAACATATACGGTCGAATTGAGTAACCTCCTCCTTTTTTGAAGTCGGTTAAAAATTGTCATTTTTCCTCAATATCTTAATATATTAACAACTTAGTTAATTTATATCCTTATTGTGCATTATCCCATTCGACTGCACATTAATTGTTTTTTTTATCTTGCATGAACATCCAAATTAAAATTTTATGTAATTTCCTTGAAGTAAATAATATTGGTATTTCAAAATGCGATGAAACAAAGTTTACATTTTATTAACATACCGCAATACTACTACAGCACCGAACAGTTACCTTTCACGGGACAGAAGGCAGCTAAAGGGCAGGGTTGCCCTCGGTGTGGATTCCCTGTATATGCTGCAGAGCAGATGCATTCAAAGAATGGCACATGGCACAGAAGGTGCTTCTCATGTGCAGACTGCCACAGATCTCTTGTGAGTACCTAAGGGTGTTGTAAGCTAACTAGCTGACCCGACAGACATCTCGACAACAACAATTTATACTATGCCAACACAAATTAAAATAATATAGATAATGGGTTTTTTAAATTCATACTTGATAAAATGTGTTTTTATATGCACTAAAAAAATGTGAAATTGCAATGAATAAATTAACTATTAAAGATTCCAAATTTCTAATAAGTTTCTTAATTAATATATAAGGTATCACATTTTTCCCTTTTATAAGCCTCTATTGTAAAGTTCACTTTTACAAGTTAGGTTAGTATAAATTGCTGGAGTCGATCTTATGTTGCAAACTGTCAAACTCATGATTTCTAAGTAAACAATACATTTTTTAAGTATTGGGAAAGTTAAATAAAAAGTTAGTCAAATGGATCCAGCCATTATCGAGTTCTGCACTTGGCAATGCATTTAGCGATTTACTTTTATTTTATATACATGACAATTTGTCAAGATAGGATCAAAGTTCATTAGATTACAAGAAATGTTTGGTTTTAAACAAACAGTAAAACAACCAGTCTTATTACATAATTTATTAAATAAGATTAGTTTTTAAGAACCCTCTATCGTCATCCTCTTCTTTTATAAGATGTGTGTTTAAAAATTCTTCAACAGAATCTGTATTCCATTTCTCAATTGCGACAGTTTCTTTGACTATACCATCCTTGTCCAGGAGCTTGATTATTGGATCCAGTCCACGTAAATATTTGATTTGCAAATTTGGAAACTTAGCGGGTCTGTCACTCTTAACGAATGCTTGAATTTGAGGATATGCTGGAAACTTGCAAGTACAGACCTCTAAAATAGCACGTGCATATTTCTTTTCCTTTGGTGCCGATTCATCATTATGACAACATTCCTTACAATGTTCCACTAATTGATCTAAACTGAAATCCTTTAACTGATCACAAGAAGAACATAATAGATTAGCTTTTATGAAACCTAGAGAAGCACAATCTTCCGTAGAAAATTCGCCTAAAGTACTACCGGTTAAGTAGACTGTCACGAAAACAACAAGTATGAGGGTAATTTTTATAGCGCCCATTGTAATTAGGCGAAATATTTTCCATAAATTGCAAAAATTAAAGCCTCAATCTTTTTATAAGTTGATAATGGCTAACTTCACAGAAAAATCACACAACTCAAAAACATTGAAGTCAACTTCAACTATATAATCAACTTGTAACTTGTCAACCACCATCTTACAATTATATTATAAATTTCAACATAACAAATGTCAATTCTGACGTTTATATTTAGTGTTACAGTTTACAAATAAAAATTTAAGAAAATGTTAAAAAAATTACGTGGTATTAAGCACATAAAAAAATTGATAAACAGTATTCGGAAAAATTTATAATGTACATTTTGAAGTAAGGCGATACAAAGTTATTTACAGTAAGTACAAAATCAAAATATTTTTGTTTTGTTTTAGGATTCCACTAACCTAAATGACGGGCCCAATGGTGAAATCTACTGCCGCGGATGCTACGGTCGAAACTACGGGCCTAAAGGTGTTGGATTTGGTATTGGCGCAGGCACATTGACCATGGCTTAATTTTAATATGAAGCTGGACTTTATAAACTTACAGAATGCGTGGTAGCATGAAAGGAATTTAATCTATTGCATAACGCTACCTTTTGTTCATCATACCATGTATTAAACTGGTTTTAATAATGGTTGATAATATCAAATAAGACTCATAAGTAAAAGATTTAATTATTTGATAAGGCGAATATTTTATGATAGGAAAATATAAATTAAGGTTACATTCCTTTCATATGTACAAACTGTGATGAATGTGTCTGGGCCCTTAGTTTATAAATTCGTCATAAAATATCGTAGCGTAAGGTGCATAGACTTAATAGTTATTATAAGTACATAAGGTATTAAACAATTAAATAAAATAAATACAAAAAAAAATATAAAAAATTCAACGACTTCATCAATGGCATTGTGAAAAATACCTAAAATATCACTTTTTTTGATATAAGGTAAACTATCCTGTAAACGCGGCAAAGATTGCAATATGCAATCGTTTCGACCGACCAGATCTCATCGTGAAGATCTGAAGCACATATATATTACTATATGTATATCTTTATTTAAAAAAAATTACACCAAAGATTCTTTGTACATACTGATGTCAATTAATTTTTAAACAGCAGTAAGCTGTGCTAGGTTTAATACCAAATGCTTTGAAGCTTTCGCTGTGTAACATATAAATATTCATAAATTAAGGCAGCTTATTGCATTATATTGCGACTACAACTACAATATTTATTACTTTTCTTTTTATTAAATAAATGAGCACCAATATTTTCTTCTTTTTTTTTAAAAACCCTTCGTTTTTAAATTTGCCTTTATATTAAAAATATCTCATACAATGTTATATTCATTTTTAATAAGTGTTTATTTTTAAACTTCAAATTTTTACAAATGTTTTCTACATAAAAAGCTGCAATATAAAGTACAATATTGTAATTTAAAACTTAAAATGAACGATATTTTCAAACCTGGCTATCTATAGCTACATATAATAAAATGGTAGGAAAGTCAAAACTGTACATTGAATATTTTTTTTAAAGAATACTTGGGGTGTGATCTACAATCGATACTGAAGCCAAAAATATAGTTTTTAGAATTTTTGTCTGTTTGTCTGTATATATGTCCGGGATAAATTCAAAAAGTACCGCATGGATTTACTTCAAATTTGGCACGAATATTATTAAGAAGTCGGGTCAACATATAGGCTACATATTATCATGCTCTCACCTACCGGGAACGAGCAGTGAACCTTTATTTCCTCAACGCATTCTGTAACAACGTGTAATCTAACGATGCATATTTGAATGTTGTTGTCATGTTAATAACCATGCTATATAAGTTAGTTTCACACTATAAAAATCACGTAATATAAGTAACTAAGCCGATAAACATAATTAAATGAATATAAGTAGACAAGATAATTTTAAAGCAGCGCCACCTATGAGATTTTTCTGTAGATATGAAATGTAAAGAAGAAAAGGGTAAATGAATGTTATTTTAAAAGCTATAATCGTAGGTATTTTTGGTGCTGTATAGCGTTCACACAGACGACGTCGCGGGCAGCAGCTAGTAATAAATAATTGGAATTGTCCGCGAGCAAAGCGGAATTAGTTTGGAAGTAAAAGTTAGAGGTAAAAAGAAGTGAGAGGTCTTTAGGATAAGACACAGTACTTAAGATGCAAAGTAAAGACATGTTAGTAATATTTAAATTAAAACCCTTCCTTAAACAACAGTTGGCAATCAAGCTTTACTTACTTGTGACAAAAAATTGGTTGGTATTGCGTATTTTCATAGTGAGTCTAGGTTAATTTGGACGTTTGTTTGGTTGGGGCAACAATGAGATGTGGTATGAAGCAAAAGAGCATCCCATCCAATGCACCTTTTTGTTACGTAGAATAAACCTTCATAAAGATGTCCAGCTTCTGGATTAGAATAGTCTCTGCGATGGCTGCCATCGACACGCAGTTGGAGGAGCTGTGGGATCAAATTCCGATTCCGTGCCTCACTTCACTTGTGGCAATTGGAGGTCATTTCAGATATAATAGTCTTACAGGAGATTACCACTATTATTATATTAATTTTGATGCTTATCATATCATTGTATAAAAGATTTTTTATGCAAGCCCTTACACACTTGTGATAAGTTTTCCATTTAATAATGTCGTAGAGTGTATTACAAATACAATATGACCATGTTTCATTAATATTGTATATTGTTAGAAAAATATCAGTATATTCTTGAGTGAAACTTCTGTCATGATGCTGATTACTATTGGTGATAGATGATACTTTGACGAAGTTATTTAAACAAAATATATAAAAAATAACATTTATTTGAAAACCAATTGGAAACAACATAATTACCGAACAAAATTAAAATGGGTGTAAAAAATACTCACTTGCATAATTCTTATCCTAGGCTTATAATAAATCAACAGGTTGAGCAGGCACAACAATATTATTTGATATTTCTAATACAGCACTGTGTGTTTAAAAAAAACCCTAATTTTGACATAATTAAAAATAAGTGTTTTTAATCATAAAAAATTAAGAGATTTTATTAAGTAGCAATGGCAATAAATCTTAAAAATATTTTTTCTTTCGATAGGGATCGAAAAAAATAATAATTAAAATGACACTGCCAAACAAAGTAAGATGCAAACGTTTTCATTCTTACATAATTTTAAGCCTAAGAAGCTTACAGAAAATTATTGCTTAGTTTTTTGAGTATAAACCCTATATGAAATATGTGGTAAATTTAAAGTTGTTGTTTATTTAATGCATTACAAAATCTTATTCTTAAAACTTCCAGGTAATTTTTTTAACTTACAATAAACTAAACAGAGTATGGATGGTGTGTGATAGTTACTTTGAAACATCAAAGTGAAAAGTTATTTCGTTTAATTTTTTCCACATATTTCCATCTTATACATTAAAAATTACTAAACATAATACAATTAGGATTTCAATGTGCATTTAAATAGGATTGTAAAACATAGACAAAGTATATTATATACTAATTGAAAATTATGCTGTTAAACTAAATTCAATAAAGTACATATTGTTTTGCAAAGTACATAATACATTTTTGAGGTAGATTATACTGAGAATTTTTATTCACTTTACATTATATTAAAAATAATTTATTATATATATATATATATATATATATATATATATATATATATATATATATATAACAGATAAATACGGGAAACAAATTGCTTGGAGATTCATAATAGTCCAGTAAAAATAGAATTTAACTTCGCATATGTTTAGGATCACTTACTGAGTATAAAATCACAAAATGCTGGCAGATTAAAGTGGAGCTTTAAGCGCCATCTTGGAATAACTTTTTTGGCCGATATCTCGAAAACTATGCACTTTAGGGCAAAAGTTATTAAGTCCTATATTTAAGAGAATAATATTTTGGATCTTATATACCCTGTTAACTTACCATTAACGATCTATGGCCCATTTAATGAACCGGTTAATCTATCTCCGCGGATAACTCTAAAGAGTTGACTATCTGTACTATCTCGTCAACGAGTTGATGTGATCCTAAACCTTAACTGGAAATTTAGCGCAGGGCGACTTTAAAATGGCTTTTATTTTACTGGCCTATATAACAAAACAAAATATATACATATAAAAGTAGGCGGATCACATTTACTATGGCATTATAATTACTTCTTTGTTTTTTAAAAGCTAATTTAAGTTAACATTATTTTAGAAATATGTTTTTACAGTTTTCAACTACCAGGTTTGCCTTCAAGTAGGAGAAAAATTCTTCATCATTTGTATGGAATTAATTGTCCTTGATATTTATCAAGCAATTCATTACAATCGATTCATAATAATTAATTAGTCAGCTATGATATAGTATAACATAAAATAACGAAGAAACAAATAATAGAAAAAAAAACAAAGACATTGTGATACCCTTCTTTTTGTTGTTTGTTTATTATTTTTTCTTCACAACGAGTCTAGGACCTTTTGCTTTTGTTTTCGAAGTGCTTGGCTCTTCGAAACCATATTTAGCTTTGAGCCTCTCCTTTATGAGCAAACCTCTTATAAGTTTTCTCCAGTTACCGTAAACTCGAGCTTCTAATTTTTCTTCCTCTTTGCGTTCTTGTTCTTCTTGGTCCTGAAATTAAATACATTGTTTTAATACATTAACAATTTGTCATAATAACATAAAGGCAGTCATAGATACATTGCTAATTAAACAACACTCTATCAAAGTAATTGAAAATATGCTTTGTACTTTTCAGACTTAATTGTTTTACAAAATATTTCCTTAAAATACTCTCACAAAAACATTTTATTTTGACAATTATAATTGAAGGAAAAAAATGGGAATATATTAAAAATTTACATAATTTTGTTATATATATTATATTATATATTTTATACTTATTAGATTAGAAAGTAATTTACAGTGTGACAAAATTACACCTGAAAAACATAAAAAAAAATTACAATGTACTCTAATTACCTGCTGCCATGCTTCTGTAATAACGTCTTCAAATTCCTTACACACAACAAACCCATCATACACGGGATGACAGTAACCTCCATTATAATCAAATCCGGTCATCGCTGGAGCACAGTCTATATTTAACTTCTTGGCAATTCGATTTAAGCCAGGTACTGTAAATAAAATTCAAAGTAAATGTGAAATGGTTTAAATAATAAAAGATAATAACTGACGCCGCGTTGGCGCAACGGTCACAGCTATAGATTGTGCCGGTTGCGCTGGCGGTTGCGGGTTCGATCCCCGCACATGACAAACATTTGTATTGGCCATACAGGTGTTTGCCATGGTCTGGGTGTTTGTGCAGTCCTTGTGGGTCTCCCCACCGTGCCTCGGAGAGCACGTTAAGCCGTCGGTCCCGGTTGTTATCATGTACACCTGATAGCGATCGTTACTCATAGTAGGGAAAATATCCGCCAACCCGCATTGGAGCAGCGTGGTGGATTAAGCTCTGATCCTTCTCCTACATGGGGAAAGAGGCCTATGCCCAACAGTGGGATATTACAGGCTGAAGCGTAGATAATAACTAGCTAGACTTTATTTGGTTTAATACACTAATATCAACGTTTTAGCCTGTAATATCCCGCTACTGGGCATAGGCCTCTTTCTCCATGTAGGAGAAGGATCAGAGCTTAATCCACCACACTGCTCTAATGCGGGTTGGCGGATATATTACCTACTATGAGTAACGATCGCTATAGTTCGCGTCATGTAAAAAGAACGCTGGCCTTGAAGCTGTGCAGAAGCGATTTATCGGTCTATTTGGTGGTATGGGGTAGCGGGACGGGAGTGTTTATCACGTGTCGCATGCTTGCCGGTGTGCTATTGGTTGGACAGTTCAACGTCGACACAAAATACTATCGCGCACAAAAGTTTTAAATTACGAAATAGTTTTACATAGAGAAGTGAGAAAAATTATTTATAACATATAATTCGCGTCATGTAAAAAGAACGCTGGTTGTCAAAATGCGCAAAGGCGATTTACAGTGTTGCCAACTCTTGAAAAAACTTTTTCGTACTGTCCATTTTTTGGAACAGTCTCATTTGGTAAACAACCACTTTTACAACACATTAGCATACGGACACTTGTAAAACTCCATTTACTATTTATTTCACTAAAAAGCAAATAACAATTTATCATTTTAAACACATAAAAACTATTAAGATACTAATATCGAGAGTTCAGATAATTGATATTTTTGAATACGACATTTCAATAACTAAAAAATTTGTTATTGCTTTTGTTTGAAAAAAAAATTGTAATTTTGTAAAGTGATAATTATTATACTTATTTAGTCCGAATTATTCACACTGGTATTTCTAGTATTTTTTAATGTAGGTACATTAAAAAATATAACCATTATACCAATAACCATTATACGAAGCAGCGAGTGAAAGCCTAATTAAAAAATAAAACAGTAGTACTTTTGTGCGCGAGTATACCCATGCGCAAACGCACCCCCTCCAGTTTCTTTCAGCGTTCTTTTTACATGACGCGAACTATATCAGGTGTACATGATAACAAACGGGACCGACGGCTTAACGTGCTCTCCGAGGCACGGTGGGGAGACCCACAAGGACTGCACAAACACCCAGACCACGGCAAACACCTGTATGGCCAATACAAATGTTTGTCAAGTGCGGGGATCGAACCCGCAACCGCCTGCGCAACAGGTACAATCCATAGCTGTAACTATTGCGCCAACGCGGCGTCAATATCAAGAATTACTTCAATTTAAATTCTGTTAGTGTTTGCTAATTCATATATTAAGAATAGGATAGGTTAAAGAAATAAATGAAACATTACTGAAACATTTGAAAATGAGGGAAATATTAATTTCATAGAAGAACATATGAGATGATAAAGAAATGGTAAAGCTTTAGATTAGGAAAAACCGAATTTCGGGACCGTGGGGGGAAGGGGGGAGGGAGGGTGGTGAACGCTACCCCTGTTACCACTGTCACACCTCAGAACCCCATGGTTATGGAGATATCCATGGTTATAGTTTTGAGGTTAGAAGAAGAATTTCGAAAGTTAGAGGAACGCTTGGCTCCGGCGCTGCGGGAAGTGCAGCCCTTCCGCCCTTGCGTGCGAAAGCACGCTCACTCATGCTCCGTTCCGCAGCGGAGGCTGAGTCTAAGAGAGCTGGGTATTTTTAGAATTTCTAAACCTATATTCTAGCACGCAATGTTACTAATTTTATTAGAATATTATGTCAGACGCGTTATTTTGTTTAAAAGTGTCGATTTGTCACACAATGCAAACAGTACGAGCTCAAAGGTATTATAATAGCTTTAAATTCTTCTTCTAACCTCAAAACTTTAACCATGGATATCTCCATAACCATGGGGTTTTGAGGTGTGACAGTGTTACCTTGTATAGCTTCCCCTACAACCTCCACCCTCCACACCCAAAAACCCCATAATTCGGTTTTTCTAATTCGGTTTTTCCTAGTCTAGACCTTAGCCAAAGAAATTTTTAGACAAATGAAGTATGGATGAAGAGCTGATCTTTAATAAGCAGTCTTATTAAAATATAAAAGGTATATAATTTCTTTTAATATACTCATCATAGGCCGATCAGATTTCAAAACCTAAACCTAATGTTGGAAAATTGGTTTATATTCAAAGGCAAACTTTCTAACGAATAATATTAATCCAATAATACTACTTTTCCATAAAATATGCTACAATTTCAAAATATGGAGAAATAACCATAAAAATAAACTGATCAGTCACTTATTAATATTCAACACAAATGAAAATGCAAGCACCGTCTAGTCTTTAGTGTATAGATTATAAAAAAATTGTTGCTTACACTTTATAAGTACTGTCCCTTTTGGTAACATACATTCTTTGAACAATTCAACATTTCCATATGGGTTCCGAGGTACAATTCCATTTTCAGCTGTAGGAGGCTCATAATCTTGTACTTGCCACGGACCAAACACTTCGAGAGGTTTATCAGTTATTAATTTATTTGAAAGCTGAAAATTAACAATACAATAATAACATAGTATAACTATTAGTCTTACAGTTTGCTATGAAAAAAAAAAAAACAAAATGAAAGATATAACATTGCAATTAGATAAGTTTCTATAGTTCACATCGATTCCATTAAATAAATTACTAATAAAAAACAAATACCCTGTCCCATTTTGGTCGTGCTTTCACAATTTTGTAGGGTTCTTCACCGAGTTTTACAACTTTTGCTTCTTTTAGCCAAATTTCTCGTGACCGACAAACATATACACACTCCCGAGCATATACAGGTTCACCTCTTACAAAGCCTAGTACTGCTGCATCGGGCGGGTAAATCGCTTCAAATTTAAGCAAATGTCGCTTTAAAGCATATAGGGGATGATTTTTGTATCTGTAATAAATAAAATAGCTTTGTAACTAATTATTTAAACTAATATTAAATATTTCACACATAGTTTCATGTGTTTGTTCGCAAACCAAAAAAAAAAACAACTTCAATTACACTGACAAATGATACAACGTAGTACCTATACGAAAAAATAGACGAGACAAGTGAATACGCGTTATCAAAGATTACTCAAAAAGTATCCATGACATCTCGATCAAATTTAAGGGGGCTACAAGACAAGTATCGGCTTTCGATTAAAATAACAATCGTCGAAATCGGTACACCCAGTAAACACTTATGCGGTATAATACAACGTAGGTCGACGAAAAATAATTAAGTAAAGAACGCATTATTAGTATAACTCAAAAAGTACCAGGTAAATCTCAATTAAATTCAAATGAGATCAAACTGGTATTTTTTGAGTTACTTATACTAAAGGTTCTGAGATAACATACATAAAAAAAGAGAAAAATACAATCGAATTGAGAACCTCCTCCTTTTTTGGAAATAGAGACATTTTATCCTTTTTCAAACAATGTAAGAGTGTAGAAGTACTTAAAATGAGAAGTAACATTTTCATATTAGATGCATCTTTCATATTAAGTGGAAAAAAAACATTTAGAAAAGAGAATTCATTGTTAATTTTTTTTAATATTAAATTAATTTTCGAGTCGTGTACTTTGCACATATTTATATGGTACGAGGATGTACATATATATATATACGTATATATGTATATAGATTAAGAATGAAATATCTCCTCTTGGGTGAATCTCCGGAGAAAGTTTATCATAATTTTTTGAGCAGGTTTGATAATTTATCAGTAGTCTAAACAGATATCATGATTGGTTACTTAAACTACTTAGGCTTTGCTTAAGGATTATACAAATACAAAATATTTATTTATTTAATATTATATTAAAATGTATTTGACATTATACTTACTCAGCAATACTTTTAGGTAAAGGTGCTTCTAACTGCATTCTGTCTAATCTTTCATCTTCTTCTCTGTCTCTAGCTGTTTTCGGTCCCGTCCAAGATTTTATAGCCTTGTCCCACCACAGAGGTTCGACACGTTGTTTACGTGTTACTGTATTCCAGTGTGGCACATAACGTCGGGTCAAATCTTTTAAATAATTGTTGTTATCCCAACCAACGATATACCTCACAGGATGAGTGACTCGATTCTGCAGAGTTAAAAAATGATGAGAATCCTTCTGTAGTATAGTTATACGTGGAGTTGCCTTGCTACCACTGATCAGAGCAGATATTTGTATACATTTTATTACTTATCTGGGTGTCTGTGGATTCCACTTGTTATCATAGATCTGCATTCTCCCAATTTGTATCATAGAAACCTGATAGTGATTTTTAACTCACAATGATGCAGCGTCGAGATTTAAGGTTCAAACGTCATCTTATATAAGGCAAAAGGCTTTTGCCTAACAGAGTGGTAATATGGACTGAATCAATCAATCAAATAATTTTGTTTGCTTCCGAATGAAAAAAAAAACTGACTTCACTTACATTGGCCAGTAATACAACGCAGGTAGACGAAAAAATAGTAACGTAGTGGCACCAATCGTCGACACTTTAAGGAGATAGTGGACTTCTTTATAAAATTAAAGGTCATTTAGTTATCTTTAAACCAAAAGTAACGATTGAGTATGGTAAGGTATATTCTTGATATAAGAATAGGATGTAATATTTTTATTAACTATATCCGGATTAGAAAAAAATCCTAAAAATGGAAAAAGTGTATAAATCTCCAATCATCGACACCGAATCTCCAGTAATCGACAGTTACCAATTACCGACTCCCAGTTATCGACTATTACCTATAATGTGTATCTGCCAAATCGCGGCCTCCTTAGTGGGTCGTTAAAATAAAATTAACAGTTTAATAAGTATTCATCACCAATTTTTTCGGAACCATCTGTAAGAACCAATCATCGACACATTATTTCCCAATAGTCGACACTTGTCGATTACTGGTCTCTCGACTTTGTTTATTTTACTTCAAATATCTACCAAATACGCAAAGTAAGAAGAACTACATTCGCTTGTCAAACGAAAAATGTTTTCAAAAATTATTATCGACCCGTGTCGATTATTGGTAAAAGTCAGTTTATAAAAACCAGTGATCGACACCAACATTATACTAATATCAAAATAACCTTAAACTTTCGTTAGAACAAAAATCGATCGTATAGTTCTTATAATAACCCGTGAAAAACATAAAATCCAAATATGTTAGACTACATTAGTATAATTAATAAAAAAAATGTACCCACTTCCTTAAGGATTTCACTAAGAAATGTTGTAATTTTCACCGGTACTCCAGGCGCAATCAGTTGTCACACCGTCATTTTAAAAAAAAAAGACGGATATCGCTCAAAAGTCACTGGGAGCCAATCAAAAGTGTGCTATCTATGGTACAGTTTTGCTATATTAAGAAATCGTTTTCCTACTCTTATTTTATTGAATCAAAATATAAAGTGTCGGTTATTGGGTCTTGTCGGTCATTGGTGCCACTACGGTATATAATAGTATTAGTAAATACGCGTTAACATCCTTGTTACTCAAAAAGTCGTCATCAGATGTGAATCAAATTTACAACTCAAAAAGTACTACTATTTTTTTTAAATATAGTGTCTAGTTATGTATTTTTTAAAGATTAATATTTTTATATATCAGTGTGATCCTATTTTGGCCATATTTGTACATTATATTGTAACATACTATTGTAACATAACGCTGTCGGATTGCCTATAAAATAAATAAATAAATAAATCTCGATTACATTGAAATGGGCCACATGACCGAGTAAGAATAAGTGAGAACCAGTATACCCAGTGAAAAGTTGTGATGTTTAATACAACATAGGTCGACAAAAATATAGTCAAGTAAATGCGCATTATTAGATACAACTCAAAAAGTACTAGTCAGAGCTCGATTAAATTTAAATGGAATTATTGATATCCCATAACCCAGTAAGAGGTTAGGACACATAAAAAAAATAGTTGAATTGATAACCTCTTCCTTTTTTTATGTTGGTCCAAAATAATATATAAGTTTGATTTTAATTATGACACTATAAATAGTTAAGTTACAATAATAACACTCACATATATTTCATTAACACAATGCACTTTGCCTTTAATAACATCTACAGGAACCCATTCCTCTAATTCTTCAACAAATACTTCACACCAAACATCAATTTTATTCAAAGGCAATTCATCATCTGTAGATACCACACGACGATCTATTTTTTTCACAGATAATTTGGCTTTTGGACTTATTTTAGTAGGTTTAAAATCTTCATCACTTTCTGCTTTCTGCGGTGACTGTACAGGTAGATAGTCACTATCATCATCAGACTCCTGTTTTATTTTAGCTAAAAAATTTATAAACATTTATGCTTTATTCCTATATTTAATTTTTGTTTTAGTATAATCAGAAAATTTCAAGAAAACTAACAAGCTACAAATAACTTTGTACTCACATTTTACAATACCCTTTTTAGCTTCAGCTTTTGCTTCCTTAACTCTACCCTTAATTATTTTTATTAAATCCTTTGTAACATCATTTTTAGGTACCTTTTTCATTGTAAGGTCCCTATGGCTTACTCTCTTTTTATCTTCTGCAATATTATCTGTCTGTTTACTACTCCTAGACCTAACAGACTTTGTTGCCGGTTCTTTATCAGTATCTTTATCAAAATATTTACTTTTGTTTACAACAGTATTAGCGCTTTTTGCTCGTGATTTTGATACATTTAACTGCTCAGCTTTGTTGTTATCTACCTTTGGTTCTGATGTTCTTGTACGTTTTCTACCACCTCTTGTCCCTTTATTTTCTGAGGAATCAAAGTATTTACTAGAAACATCATGATTATTCTCATTTGTTACAACAATTTTAGGTGTTTTGTTAGATTTTTTTCTTGATGTTGACTCATTTAGATCAATAGGCTGTTCTACTAATTTGGAAATATTTGTAGAGGTTTTACTACTTCTTGTCCTTCGTGTATTTACCGAGTTCGGCTTTTTTTCATCTTTAATTTCGTTTTGAGAATCCAAACGATTCAAACTTAATGATTTTCGTGTAGTTGGCTTTTTAACATTTTTCTCATTTATATCATTGCTTGGTGTACTGTTTTTACTAGGGCTAGTTTTAGAAATATTATCTTTTTGTTTTGTAGCAGGACTTAGAGTATCACCACTCTTTTCTGCGTGCGATGTTACATTTTTTCTTACCCTTTTTGGAGGTGAAATACTTTCTTCGTCAACATTTATTTCACTGCCTAAATGTTTTTTGGAATTCTTTGCAGCTTCAATCTTCTGTTTTCTAGTTTTTACAGAAACCTTATCATCAGCTCCATCAACTTGCATAATATTTTCAGATTCACTTGAGCTGTCGTAATTTCCATCAAGTTGAGGTATATTATCTTCTTTACTTTTTGACATCTTTTTCGATCCACTTGATGACTTCATTTCTTCTTTAATTTTTACATCTTTTTTATTTTTTTTACTTTCATCATTCGTTTTTGTTGATAATGAACATAATTCAGAAGAAGGTGGCTTAATCGGTAGAACAACAAAATTGAACATGACTCGACACTGTAACCCAAGGCTTCTTAGCATAGAAACAAAAGTAAAAACCATATACTTTTTAGTAGTGAAAACTCTGTGTTTCATTTGTTCGAGTAAGATATTTTTTAATGGAGGTGATTTAGGTTTGAATTTATTTTCACCCTTGTCTTGTTTAATCGACATTTTATCATTGTACCATGTTGTAATTTGTTCCAAATATTTCATATCTACTCTTTCTCCTGGGTAACATTCTTTTGATGGAACCACAGATAATGCAGCTGCCAAAATAGTTTGATCATTTAAAACTTGACTGACATAATTACCGTGACCCAACCAACAAAGGACATGAACTTTATGCATATAAACCTGATACTCTTTTTTGACTCTGTTAATTTTCCTTTTCATCATCATTTCGACATCCAGTTTTTTTGTTTTTCTACATGTTGCATTTGGAATATCTACTATTAATTGCAGACCTTGTTGTGGTATTCCTTTTGTTTCTACAATATAATAATAAGATTTTTTTTAAGTACAATAAATAATATAAATTACATAACTTACAATTATATTTAAAACATAAAAAACTGTAAATAACTGTATAAAATTAGTTTTGTTTAAACAAAATTATATAATCACTTTTTTAAATTAAACTTAAAAATCTTAAATCTGCATACATATTCCAAAACATACCAGAAATTCTTGCAATACAACTTATATTAGTATAATAATTGTGTTTGCTGACAAACGAAAAATTACCAACTTCAATTACATCGACAAGTCATACATACAAACACAACATATAAAACAAAACTACAACATATAAACTACAAAATATATTTCGGTGAGTGTGCGAAGGAATTACACGATCTAATTCCCCCAACAACCTTCCGCCATCGGGACACTAGGCGCGGTCGATCGTTCCATCCTTATGTCATCGATATGCCACCTACGCGCACAAAACGCTTTGGCTCTACTTTCCTGATGCGCACAGCTAAGGAATGGAACTCGTTGCCCGCGTCTGTGTTTCCCGAACGATACAATCTGGGTGCCTTCAAGGCCAGAGTGAATAGGCTGTTATTAGGCAGGCATGCTCCACCTTCGACCGCATCGTCACTTAACATCAGGTGAGATTGTGGTCAAATGCCTGCCTATTTGTCATAAAAAAAAAACAAAAAAAAAACAACGTAGGTTGACGAAAAAATAGTCAAGTATATACGCATTATCAAAGATTAGGTACCCCAAAAGTTGTAATCAGATCTCGATGAAATGTAAATGTGACCACATGATAAACATCAGCTTTCGGTTAAATTAAAAATCATCAAAATCGGTACACCCAGTAAAAAGTTATCGATTTCTTTGGGATCCCATCATCAGATCTCGATTTGCTTATCATGGTACCACGCTTAGGTTATTTACTTTCCAACAAAAAAAGGGATAATCAAAATTGGTTCATAAGCGACGAAATTATCCCCAAACATACTAAAGACCTCCTCCTTTTTTGAAGTCGGTTAAAAAAGATCTTGCATGCTATTTTGTTTTTTTTTTTAGTGCTACAACTAAAAACTTATTCTATTATCTATAATAGTAGGATTGTCGGGATGAAAAGAAGCCTGAATTATTTTAAATCTTCAGCTATCTCCATACCAAGTCTCATTAAATCGGTCCAGTAGTTTTTAGGTGAAAGAGCAATAAACCTACAAACATAAATACAAACATAAATACATACATACATGCATTCTCACAAACTTTTTCATTTATAATATCAGTAGGATAAACAAAAATAAGTATTTCTATTACTATTATTAATAATTAGATCTTTACCATTAACTTCTTCCCAGTCTTCCATTTCAGAATCACTATCTTGTTTATGAATTTTCTTTTTTTTCTTGATAGGAGATTCTTGTTTGACCTCTTCTTCCCCAAGAGCGAGTAGGTCTTTAACATCAGATTCATTTGTTTTATCATTTTTTGCCTTATAATTTTGTATTGATAATTTAGTTTCTTCGATTTTAAGTTTGTGCTGTTCAAGTTCAAGAAATGTTTTCTTAGCTATCTCCTCACTGTCATCCTGTATATTGTTTGACCACACCTGGTAAAAAACCAAATTTTATTTAATTCACAGACTCACCATCGAGTCCCACTTTACTTTACATTTACACATATTTTTCAGTATGATTTGTATTTATAGATATACTAGCTGCACAACAGGTTTTCACATGCGTAATTTCTGATTGCATGGAAAAGTCAGGATGAAAAGTAGCATGTGTGTTATTCTAGATGTTCAGGTATCTTACGGATTTACTTTAAGGAATGCAATTAGGACTCGAACACCTAATATATTTTGTGTAGTTTAAATATACTTACATCTTTATATTCTATTTTAATATTGGCATCATCATCAGATTCAATAGTTTTAAACGAAGAGATATTTGGTTGATTTGCTTTTTTAGTTTCTGTTGGAGATTCATCATCACTGCTGTCTGTAAAAATATTGTGAAAATTAAGTAATAAGTCAATTTTTTTTTATGAATAAAAATAATTTAACATCATCATCATCATCATCATCATCATCATTACAGCCTATACAGTCCACTGCTGGACATAGGCCTCCACAAGTTTACGCCAAAAATAACGTGAACTCATGTGTTTTGCCCATAGTCACCACGCTGGGCAGGCGGGTTGGTGACCGCAGTACTGGCTTTGTCGCACCGAAGACGCTGCTGCCCGTCTTAGGCCTGTGTATTTCAAAGCCAGCAGTTGGATGGATTTAACATACTCTATATTAATTGTAAATAATATTAAATTGAAGTATGAATAAAAACGCAGATTATTTGTTGAGATCAGCTACTAAAGCAAATAGGTAAATGTAATGTTCTAATTGTCTCTTACTCATCACATCAAGGAAGATTTCTTTATAAAAAGAAATCTTACTTAGATTTAAATTTACTTAGATTTACTAAAATTACTTAGATTTTACTTTTTTTGTAAAAAAAAAAATTAATACAAATGATAGGAAAATTCAGTTAAATATAAAAAAGAGAAATAGATTTGTAGGTTACTTATAGTCATATAAAGAGCATAATTTAGTTTTGAATCACTAGTCTTCATTTTACACCTATTCAACGTAAGCATTGCACTGTGGTGGCAAATCATTTTATAAAAAGAAATATTTTTTGCTTATTTTAAATTAATACTTACCACTTTCTGAAAGGTTTAAAATTGGTAAAAGCTTATCGGCATCAGTTAGATCTTTGACAGTAAAAAGTGTTGGAGTAACATTTTCATTATCTTCACATTCTATATCTTTTTGTTTATTTAGTTTACTGATGAACGATTTTGTAAAGTTTGTTTTCTTTGTAATGTTTGTTTTTGTCGTCGAAATTGATAGTTTTGATTTTATTTTTTTAGGTTGAAAATCGTCTTCTGAGGAATTATGACATTCCTCTTCCTCATCATCAGAACTGGATTGATCAGTTATAACTGCCTCAGAACCGGAATCGCTAAAATCGCGACCCTCATTTTCACTCTCTTCGTCTTTGTAAACAGTTTTTATAACCTTTTTTCTGGTTGTCGGCATTATTTTTATATTTATTTATAACTAAATATGTATCTTGTTAATTACATACCAAAAACAGGGCATAATTTAATTCAAATTAAACTATTGTTTAATAGTTGTCAGTCCTGTTATTATTGGACAATTTCGCGTAAACTTACAAAAACGACAAATGCTAAGCAATCCTAAATGTCTTGACCATAGATTATACACTTAAATACGGTCTTGACCATTTTGAAGATTTTGAAGTTCAAAATAGGGATGCTAAGTCGATTCCGATTCTACTCAAGAACCGATATTTCTCTTGAAAAAATCGATTACTTAGAATCGACTTACTCCTTTCAAAGTCGACAGGGAATCGATTCTTAGCATTAGACTTTTCGACTAACTACAAATTTCACTGTCAGCTATGAACCTAGTTATGTAAAGTAGAATAAATTAACAATTTGGATTGCGCGCCTTTAATTTCGCCAATGAGAATCGTAAGTCATAATTTCGACAGTTCGATAGTAAATTAACTTAATTATTTATTGCATTTTAAGATAAATGTAGATAATGTTTATCATTTATTATTTTTATGTTTATTTTTACTATTATATACAATACAAATCATTAAAATGATTATAAATGCAATATGAATTCCTTTAAAAAAACGAGTGTTTTAGACTACACGTCTTAATTAAAACTTTCTATCTTTAGTAACTTATATTTCCTTCTCAACTTCCGTTCGCCTTGACCGATCACACTTTTTGTAACGCTTTCGTCACACATTCATCAGCTTACTTCCCAAGTCAAACGTGCGTAAAGAAGTTTTACTTCAAAAAGGACTGTGCTTATAGACCACAGGACCGAAGTAAAGCTTCTTTAGCTCCTACAGTGATATACGAAACGTAACTCTCTCTTTCTATCTTTACTGACATATCTCCCTTTCAACTTCTGTTCATCTCTCCCAATCACACTTTTCGTAACACTCTTAATCACGCGTTCACCAATTTACTCCCAAAGTCAAGCGTGCTTAAATTTTTTTTACTGCAATGACAGATTAATTGTTCAATGCAGAGTTTAGTAACTTTTACGCTATAAGTAGTACATACACATACATACATAAATATAAATAGTAACTTGTAACTTTCTAGCTTTCTTCTTCTTCTTGAAGCTTTGTTTGTAATGTATTTTTAGTGTACAATAAAGTATGAATGAATAAGAATTAATAAATAATTACAAACGTAAGAATAGCTTTAAAAAAACTAAAAAAGAACGATTTTACAGCCGATTAACGATACCAAGAATCGAAAGATAAAAATTAGAATTTGAATCGAGAGTTAATTCTCTTTTAGTATATCCCTACTTCAAAATAATCACAGATGAATGATATGGGCTGCGTTCAACTAAGCGTCCGCAACTCCCGCGGCACCCATTCTATCGTTTCACCTAAGGCTACGACCACGGGGGTCGTCGCAAGCGATCGCTCGACATCACAGACGACGTCACTGTTCGCGACCACATCGCCCACAAAATATAGGTATAATTAGGTTACAACCCAAAGTTGGCTTTCATCAAAACGTGGCGGGAATTTAAAAACAACAACCATCAATGTCAAATTGTGAATGTTATCTTTCATTCGATTCTGCAAAAACGCAACAATAAATTCCCGGGATCCATGTTGAACTAAGTTTTACTCCAATCCATGCAAAATATTCACTCATAACCCCCACAAAGATTAAAAATGTTTTACCATGCCGCCATGTTGCGAGCACACAGCTGACATCTGACAGCGCCCAAATATGCGTTCCACTTACCGGCGACGTTTTTTACGTTAGCGGAAAGGCAATTCCAGCGGACTTGGTCAATAGCGTTGTGGGCCTTAGGTGGAACGCGGCCATGGTATCTATTGACTATTCCTTGCGTTATTACGGGTATCTATACGATAATGACTTTCTCACTAAGATAAAATATTTATAGTCCCTAAAAGTACTCTTTTAAAAGTGTTTAATAAAATCTAAGACTGAATGTGAGAAAATGTATTTTTGTAAATATCATCAATATGCTTCAGATTTGCAAATTTATATTTCTTGTAAGTCGCCAGATAGCCATGAAGTCACATGAAAACTTAATGAGGATTTAGCAAGGATTCAAGCATAGTGAGATTTAAATGGGCTTGTTTTGATCGGAGAAAAATTGAAATTTTTAATTGTATTTTAAAAAAGCAAATACCAAACTGATATGAGCCAATACAACGTTCATATAAAAAAATAGACAATGATAATTTAGAGCATGTATATGAGGCACGCAATCAGGAATTATTAATGGATGATAAACTTCGTTTTAAAAAACTTAAACTTCATACTTCAAGAAATCGTTTCTACAGACTACAGGTATACACCAACAAAAATACACTTATCAAGTTGTGTGATTTTAGTTTTATTTAAATCGTTTAACTTTGAACAATTTGATCTTTAATTATATTTTATTAATTAAATGATCAATTCAAACACGCCCGATCAAAAACTCTGTTTATGTTTGTTATAGTCTATTCGCATTAAGAAATAGTGAGTTATCACTGTCACTTAGTTTAGCCTTGATCAAATAAATCTTAGTAAATTAGAACGCTGTGTTCAAAGTGATTTCAAGTTGATGTAAGTCATTTAAACATTCTGGCGGAAAAGGATAAGAGGTTCTATGACCGGAAGTCATGTCCTAAAACATAGCGGAGAAAGTTTATCAAGTCTTAACAGTGCGCTCGAAGCAATTAAACGACAGGAGCATCGAAAGTTTCTCGCAATGTGGTACATCCGTCTCCACGGAGAGCGCTATACGCACAAACGCGTTGTACGAGCGAAGCCTGGATGACACAAAAGCGTCGAGTCACCTTTCGATTTACAGAGTTAATGACTGGTCATGGTTGTTTTGGCGAGTACCTGTATACTATCGGACGTGAAGCGATGCTAGTTTGGCACCACTGTGGTGCGGATCAGGATTTGCACATTATTGTGCTTCCCTCTAGCTGCAGGCGTGTGAGAGCGGACTAGAACGTTTGTTTTTCGAACAGCCCAGTGGCAACCGGGATGGCCTCGTGCTGTTGCTCGCTCAAACGAGCAGTTTGGTTGGAGTATAATAATACTTGCCTTGTATGATTAGCTCCAACAATCTGGGTGAAGCAAGGCACGGGTGTAGCAGCGGATGCGCATGCGCAAGTGATCCCGTAGATGGTCCAGCTTCGTGTCGAAGACGGCCATAGCAGAAGTTTTAGTGGGTAAGAATCCCACATAATCAGGTTCTAACTCAAGAGTCGGGCATCTTCTTGAAGATTTCCCCTGTGTAAACAAAAAAGTAATTTAAACATATGTTCATGAGTGTAGTGTAAATTCTACATCAACGCCACGAAAGGAAATCATTTTTGCATAGAATTGTGATGGGTGACGAAAAATTTACTTATTTAAAAAAGCTGAAGCGGAAAAAATTTTGGCTTTCACCTAACTAAGCCGGTCCATTAACATCAAAGTCAAATCGCTTCGGCAATAAGGCCATGCTTTTTGTCTTGTAAAACCAGAATAGTATTAAGTATTATGAATTTAAAAAGGTCGACAAAACCGTTAAAACATAACATTATTTTCAATAAATGAATAAATTAAACCATGCATCAATCGAAAGACGACTAGACTGAGACAGAAGCCCAAAAGATGACAGAAGAATGATTTTGTTACACGATAATGCTCCATCTGTCTCAGCAAATCAGTAAAAAAAAACACCTTGAAATCGTTCGAGTGGTACATCCTTCCACATCCGCCATACTTCGCAGGCGTAATCTGACTATTACCTCTTAACATCAATGAGGTATTATATCAGGGGTAGCGACAACGCCTTGGCGCAACAGTCACAGCACTGTTTTGTGGTTGTTGCGCTGGCGGTTGCGGGTTCGATCCCCGCACATGAAAAACAATTCTATTGGCCGTTGTGTTTGCCGTAGTCTGGGTGCTTGTGAAGTCCTTGTGGGTCTCCCCACCGTGCCTCGGAGAGCACGTTAAGCCGCCGGTCCAGATTGTTATCATGTACACCTGATACCGGTCACCAACCCGCCTGCCCAGCGTGGTGACTATGGGCAAAGCACATGAGTTCACGTTATTTTTGGCGTAAACTTGTGGAGGCCTATGTCCAGCAGTGGACTGTATAGGCTGTAATGATGACACCTGATAGCGATCGTTACCGCATCGGAACAGCATGGTGGATGAAGCTCTGACCCTTCTTCCACATGGTGAAAAAGCAGTGTGATATTACAGGCTGAAGCTAGATCGAAGCGAAATCAATTTCGAGAAAGTGGAATTACTTTTTTGGCAGGTTATTCATAAATTATATGAAAGATAGGTGAAACGTCTAGAAACCGATGGTCAATAAATCGTATGAAATAAAAAAAATTGTATGTAATGAAGAATTAAAACCTATTTTCACTATTAAACATATCAATACAAACGTTATTTTTATAATTTAAAATTAATTTATGAATTTGTACTTTAAATCTAATGTTTTTAACTTCGTTTTACTAAAAGGTTTTATAATTTACTATAATGGAAAGGTTTTTGTGTTTGTTTAAAGAATGGTAAATGGTCTGAATCAATCCCGTTAAGTGCTTTTCAACAAAGCTTTATTGCTTGTATAGCGATGTTGAGTGGATGAGTCGCAACCCGCAGAAACGTCTATTGACACCCTTTTCATTGCCTAGGTGATCTTTTAAGAATTAAATACCGTTCGATTAAGGTAATTAAGGCAACTCGAGAGACTATATTCTTGTTTTCTTATTTTTATTCTCTAAATGTGTACGTGATTGTTTTTACCAAGTAGTTTATTACATTGCAGTAAATGTGGTAAATTGCTTTTCTCTAGAAGTATAGGTACTTGTTCTTACTTACTTATTCTTAGATGCCTTTTCAAGAAGACAGTGCTCGCCATAAAGCATAAACTAACGTAAATAACTTCAATTGTTTGCCGCCTTATTGTTAACTTTAATTACATTTTGAATTAATTTTGTAATTAAAACGGAAGCTAGAGCGCGGCGCGTGAAGTTTAAGTGGCTGGAAACGGATCGACCCGGCCGGGGATGAGGTGCGGGTGGAGGGGGCCTTTAGATGCAATCTCTGAGTGGATTAATTAATTCTGAGGTGCCGGTTATCTCCTGTTATCATTTAATAAAGTTATGTTAGGGTATAGAAACCTCGCTTTAGAGGCTAGGCGATGATCTATTCCCGGATCGGTGGCGGTATCGAGGTCGGATAATTTGATGCGTGCCGAATCTGTTATCACATTGATATGTCGTTTAATGTTTCATGAGGTGTGCAGACATCACCTGGAATGATGAAAATAACAAATTCAGAATGCTTTTCAAAACAACACTGTCGGTGTTACATTATGCATGAAGCACTCCATTTACTGATCCGCTCAGGAGTTCGGCTCGCGGCTCGTTAAGCGCTTACATTACATACAAGCACTTATTGATTTTGAGAGATTGATGTAATTTATATTTTAGATAGACTGAATATTTTGTAACTGTCATAATAAAAAAAAGCATGTTTTTATTTTAGCGTTTAACAAGAGACGACCTAGAGAATGAAACGGAGTAAATATTTTATTTTATTTTCAAATTTAGAAAACTTACAGCTAAATTACAAATATAAGAAAAACAATGATGAAGTTACGGCTAATTTCAAGTTTTCACAAATAGTAATAATAGGATATATGGAATAAAATTAATTTAGTATAAGATCGAAAACAATAATTATGCAAACAACTCTATACAAAGGACCAAGAACACACCACCTTTGAAATAAATAGACTACCTTTGATATGCGAAAAAATCGATACACAACGCTCTTTTGAGTCCTGTCACACTCGTGCTAAAGATATCAATATCGACCCTCCGGCACACCGCATTGAACAAACGACAAGCTCTGATCATAAATGAATTCGCCTATAGATACTGCGGGTAGCAGGAGTGTAAAGAAGATCATGTTTTTGTAATTGATCTGATGGTACGCGCAGTCCAATTTTGTTCACCAGCTCGGCTACATCCGTCGACCCGTTTGCAATTTTAAATAAAAAGGAAATATCCGCTATTATTCTTCGCTGTTGCAAAGGAAGTAAGTGAAACTTTCGGCATCGGCTGAAATCATCCGGCAAATATGTTTTGGAACGATATTGTATAAACCTTAAGAATTTTTTTTGAATGTTTTCTAAACGTAAGATATATTTATCATAATTGAGATTCCATACCTGAGAAGCGTATTCGAGGTGACTACGGACAAAAGCGCAATATAAAATTTTGATCGTTTTAATGTTTTTAAATAATAATTAAATTATAAGAGATTTAAAAGATTATAATTATTTAATGACGATTATATTGTTTAATATAATTTATAATTATTGCACTTTCATGTTAATATTACATCGATAAAGTATTAGTGATAAACACTTAGGAAAGTAAGTAGTGGTCGTTGCGGAGAGCGAATATGGCATAGAATGGAGAATTAGAGATACAACATTAATGTAGTGCCGAGTGGCAGCTTGAGTGAATTTACTTAATGGATCGTAGGCAAAATATTTACACTAGCACATACATACCCGAAAAAAAAAACTAGTCAAAGCAGTAGTTAAATAGAAAAACTCTTTCACAAGTTTAACGTGACTGGCTGGGGATGTGCAAAGTTAAACGTATAAAAATTTGCCATTTCCGCCACTCAAATAAAAAATAAACTTACACAACACCTCTACGACGACGTTAGGAAAGAGCAGGATACATTACCGGAGTGGAAAAGTTAAAAAGCTTAAATGTATCTTCGACGCGGCTAAAAGTGTCTGACAAAAGTTCGACTTCCATTTTAAAAAGCTTCATTACAAAACATCGAGATTCGCTTCCGCCACAGTGCCGCCACCATATCTGGCAAACTGACGGTGAGGTGGAGAGATGGAATTAAGCTCTAAACTTTTCAATCTATTGCATTGAATTTGCTTGGACTTATAAACTTGATTATAAGTGTTTAACGTGCTAGTGCCTTTTTAGGCTTGAAAGACTAAGTGGGTTATTTTAAAACTCAACACCACTTATCAATCTTGGGTTTTTTTGTAAGTAGGTAGAGATATAGTATTAAAAAAAAAAAACAAAAAAAGGTAAGTAGGAATATATGTATAACATTTTTACCACAACGAGCTACTAGTTTTTTGAAGCGTGTCTCCACCGTGACCAAGTGCGATGCAGTTTTTTCTACGTTGTGCGATGCTAAACTTGAATTCGTTACATGAACTCATGTAGATACTGCAACTAACCACTCTTAATAGTTTTTAACAAAAATATTATTTTATCATTTTTTTTTACAAATAAGAAATGCTTATTATAAACATTTAAAAATTTATAATAATTTTATAACAGGAGTAGTATAATTTCATTATTTTATTATTATCTATAGTTATAAAAAAAAAACTAAAACAGGTCCCGTGAACTTTAAATACTGTATACAAAGTTGTTGCAGAACATTCTTAATATATGTAGTGTGAAGATACTGCACCCAAAAATGTATAAGTATTTTTTTTAATTTTATCTCTCTTTCTAATCATCACATCTAAAGTAACTAATGAATATGAATGAAACTAGTTATCATTGAGAACACTGGGGATTTTATGTTTGAAAGTTAATTACGTATATTTTAGGATAGGGAATAATATTAATAATACGTAATCGCGAAAGACGTCACAGATAAAGCTTTTATGTCTACCAGTATAATAATAAACGTGGTCAAGGATAATAGATAATAAATCAAATAATTAATAATAATTAATTTATAGCTTTAGCAAGTACTTGAGTATTAAATACAATAAAACCTTTATTTAAAACCCAAGTTTCAAGATTATCTTTAATAGTACACACATCCATATGTGTATCTCCGCGCAGAGCAAAGTAAGTTGAATTCGAGAAGAGTTGTAAGGCTTTGGCTTCGAGATAGTGCTTTTAGGCCCTAACCCCGGGGGTGATGCAGTGGGTCCGTGGAGCTTCTTAAAATGTTTTCACTTATGTATATCTGGGAATACATTACCCTTCCTTCGGGTTACTTGAGGCGCACGCTTACTACTAACACAAAATTGAAGTGACGTAAAGCTTTCACTCGACTCCCGGGTGTAAGTTAACTTAAATAACGTTGTACCTATTTGAAATTTGGAACATATCGCACTTACTTATTACCTTGGTGTGGATTTTATTCGAGTCGTGAATAAGCTCCTAAATGGAAATATGTTTAGTGAAAAAATGTCCATGAAATATAGATTTAATATTTTCTTATAACACTAAAAATATTTATATTTACGTTTATACTACATGGAAAAAAGTAGAGAATAAAAACTGTGAATATAAAAAAATTCGATAAATTATGGTTATATGTTTATTAACTTTTATATTATGTACGTAATAAGAATAATGAAGCTCTATTTACTTTGTAAAATATTTGACACAAATATAAAATATTGTGAAATGAAAATCATCTCTCTGACTAGCTCTATATCTGTATACTACTGCAATTACTATAAAATAGTAGTGACAGGTTAATATCATTCTACATCGTTATATCTACATTCTTAAGGCTCATCAGTAAGTAATTACATATCTAGGCTTTCTTACATCTACAATAATCACTTAGCTTAATTACGGGCGTTAATTACCGCCGATCTCGCCGGTTCAAATTACGTACTCTAAAACGCATTAGCGTCTGACAGCTGGAGATTATCCGTCTAAGCGACGACGGCCGGCCGCCGCGGGACCAATGCTATAATGAAATTTAATGAGCCTTAATCGTCGACGAATTAATGAACAAACTGTTAAGATAAGTGGCAATATCCACTGCTAAATGTGAAAAAAACAAAAAAAAAAAAAACACTCCATCCCGGTAGCTCTATTCACTTATAGTACGTAGGTAGGTACTGTTTTTGCAAAATAAGCATATAATAGGATTACGTAGCTAAAAGGTTCTGTTATTCTACAGAGATTTTAAAGGAAATCGAAATGGAACAGGTGTTATGTAACCGAAATGTATTCTCTATTTGTTTAAATTATGTAATTAAATGTTTTTGTTACGTTTTGTAGTATTCGATCTTAAATGATAATTAGTTTGTTAGGTACTACTTTCTTACATTCATATTTTCTTGAATCAATGTAAGTTAACAATAGTGTTTTAGATTTTTTTAGGAAAATTGTCCGTAATTAATGAAATAGGTTACCTAGTTTTAAATGGTCACCACTGCTCACAAACACTTTCATTTCTAAGAGTCATAATTTCATTACTGGTTAAAGAAATTTAGGTGATATCTTAAGTACCGTACTTTTTGGATGGTAACTTCAAAATTCCTTATGCCAAAGCAGTTTCACTCTTATAACTCCTCACTCCTCACAATTGCTTGTAATAGCGTGATTTTAAAGGTAATCAGTTCTGCCTTATTTATTCTGATTGGTCAATAATTCCGCGTGTATATATATATATGTATGTGTAAATATGTACCTACTAACTTTATACGTATGCGTGAATGTACTTGTGGACATACGTAGCTATGTATAGCACATAATTTTGTCTGGGTATTGAATCATAAGATCTGTTTAGAGCACATTGAAGCTTCTACGCAAAAAGGTAGTACGATATGGATCCTTTGTAGCAGAACTCTGTAGCACAAAAGTATGCTGACGTTACGAGAGACAAGAAAGTTTTTGAGTAAAGTTGTTAAGATACTCAGATGGGGAGAGAAGACGAATTAACATAGAGTTTCAATGAGCGGATTTTTTATCATTTACCAAAGACTGATCAAACTCAAATCGAAAACTATACAACTAAGAGTCCCTACATAGAAAAGGAAATAGAAAATAAAATTTCAGAGATATATTAATAGACTTGAAAATGAACAAAAAAAATTTAAGGAGCACAGGAAAACTATACTTGGATAAACAGAATTATTGAACCTGAAATGCGACAAAAATGGTTAAAACCTCATAGATACTATTATGTATATTATTAAGATTCTTGGCCATTTTATTCGCAAAAGTGTTTTGTTCAGGTATGGCGCAGTAGGAAATATCTTGCTTCAAATCTAGAGCAGCCTGATTGGAGAAGTACCTCAATCTTACAGAAGATCACAGCTAAATAACACTGCTCTCAGTTTCAGGCAGCCAGAGCCCCTGGGGAGGGTAGGGTCTGCAACGCGTTTTGCGATGCTTCTGGTGTTGCAGGTATCTATAGGCTACGGTAATCTCTTATCATTATCTCGCGCGTAGTCTCATATCTGATTCTTTCTTTGAGAGGGTCTCCAAGCATAGCCCGTATATACCAAAAACTGTGTGGCTACGGTACTAAAGAATATAGCCACCCCCTCTCTTCCTGTGGGTGTCATAAAAGGCAACTAAGGGATAACACAGTTCCACTACCACCTTGGAACTTAAAAAGCCAACCGGTGGCGAGATAACCATCCAACTGCTGGCTTTGAAATACACAGGCCGAAGACGGGCAGCAGCGTCTTCGGTGCGACAAAGCCAGCCCTGCGGTCACCAACCCGCCTGCCCAGCGTGGTGACTATGGACAAAACACATGAGTTCACGTTATTTTTGGCGTAAACTTGTGGAGGCCTATGTCCAGCAGTGGACTGTATAGGCTGTAATGTAAATGATGATGATGATGGATATATACAAAAAAAAAAACATAGTTCGATTCTCTGGTGAGTTAGTGCGTGGGATCTTTATGGCTCTACCAATTTTACCCCGGTGGTACCAACTTTAATTACAGACATCTATTAGAAATTGTTACTGAAGGTAGGAAAATTACCTGCCATCCGCGTTAGAGCACTGCGGTGGATTAATCTCCATCTCAACCTTTGCCTAGCCGTGGGTCTTTTACAGACTGATTAAGTACCGTTTATATCAAAGTATAAATAAGTCACTTGGTAAAATATTCGAATGCAATTGTTTCAATTGCAAAATATTCTTTAATGATAGAGGTGCATGGGAAAAAATCGATGAATACTGGTTACATAATAGATAAGCACATATTCCATTATAAAGGAATGACAATAGTATGTTGTGGGTATCTTGTTAACTGATTAGAGGCGAAGTGGTGTCATCTTGGAACGTTCCAATTACCGGGAATGGGGCCGGGTGGGAGTGGGGTGCACAGGGTGCGAATGATCCATTTCGAAAACTAATTTAGAGTTGGCAACTAAACAAAGAGCACTCTCGCAGATAATAATTAACGCTTGTGGTTTAGTTCCACTAAGTCCGTAACGTTTAAACCTCATCGACCGACTTAATTAATTTTTTTCCGGCTCTTGTATATTAAATAGTTTTTTTAAATAGCCAGTGCTAATTTGTTTTGCCGAACATAAAGCTTGTATATTTACGCATGTTAGTTATGTGAGAGACCCTTATAGCATATTTGAACTGTCGTTTCGTATTTATTCTTGTAAACTGGTTCTACGTTTGACAGTTCATATTTGTATCATTAAAACTTTCCACGACTTTATAATTATACAGTTACGAGTAAAGCAATTCAAAGAATGTATATAATTTAATGACGACAAGAATTGTTCGAACTCTTTAATCAACTAAAAATCAATATATGTATATTAATTTAAATTATACATAAATTATAAAGCAATCAGTTATTTATATATTTTATTTAAATTAGTAGATATATACAAATCTAAATGAGATTAATCTAAATAACTATGTTAATTGAACTCACGGTAATTGATCTAGTAAATTTTTAAATCATTTGCAGTTAGTGTAGTAAAGACCTTGCATTTTTTATCAATTAGAAAAAAACGAGAAAAAGTAATATATTTATTTAATGTATTTTGTCTTGAAACAGTGGTTCTTAAGGTCAATTAGGTATCGCGCCATATAGCTTGAAAAATACCAACAAAACGCCAAACAGAATAAGAGTAAACACTTGATGTAGAATTTTAAGACAAATATTTTTTAAATATGGTCTCCACTTCAACCTTTAATATCCCACTGCTGGGCATAGGTCTCTTTCCCCATGGAGGAGAACGATCAGAGCTTAATCGCTCCAATGCGGATTGACGGATATATTCTCCTTACTATGAGTAACGATCGCTATCAAGTGTACATGATAACAACGAGTACGGCGGTACTCCGAGGCCCGGTGGGTAGACCCACAAGGACTGCACAAACACCCAGACCACGTCAAACACTAACTAATACAAATGTTTGTCATGAGCGGGGATCGAACCCTCAACCGCCAGCGCAACAGCGTCGTAATAAATGTGGTTACATATTTATTAATACAACTTTTCTCACTTGTTTTAAACGTTTTTGTTTATTATTATTTTGTCATACCTGACATGCCTTTTTTATTTTAATTTATCATATGCATTTTGTCATTTCTCATTTAATAAGTTGGCTTTCACCATTTAAATAAATATTCAAATAAAGTTATTTCACCAGATTTAAATTTATACTTAATTCTTCTTTCGTTCGTTTTCGTTTCGTCGTTTCCGTTTCCAACTTATATACAATATCATAAGAAATAAATACTTTTATTTTAACAATATTTTTTATTTTATGTTACGTGACTACGGAAGCTGGTTTTTTCTAGCAATAACATATAAGTTTATTAATCCGTTTTGTGATTTGAGCATTACAACAAGACTATTGTATTATCAAGTTCATTCCGATAGAATTAAAGGAATCCAAAAACGGTCGCAGCTTACATAATCATAAGACATTTAGTTTGCCAGAGTAAAAAGTAATTTTGGTAGACATAGTCCGATGTGCAGTTTTTCTCAAATTGATGGTGTTTTTGAACGTTTATATTCCTTACTTGTGATTTTGCACTATAGTTAAGTTACCTGTTTTGTGTTTGTCATAAAATGCTATGTCCATGCTATGTGCCAATTGTAGATACGTACCTACTTTACTCTTTTATAGTTTACTTAATATGTCTATATTAAACGATTGTGGACGGTTTAGTAAGCTAGCAAAAAAATATTGATATGATATTTTATAAATACAAGCCAATTTGTTTTCGTGATGTGTTACCTATATATTCACATAATGTCTTTAAAAAAAAAGAAAAACATCATTACACTTTAAGAAAAGTAAAAGGTCTTACAAAATAAAATGTAATATAAAAAGGCACATTCTTTAATCAGTAAAGAGCAAAGAGCTGTGGCGGCACGTGGGGGTTTAAATCGCGTTATGTTAAAGTGAATGTCTCTGTCTTTGAGTGTTTGCGCCGCGGCCCTTGTCCAGATAAAAGCTTCTCCATTGCACGAAAAAGCACTCACTCCAAATATTGATTTGTTACTTTGCTACTAAAACGGGATATAGGTGTGTCTTCACATTCTTCTAGAAGCGGAAGTGAACAGATTTCTTCCATTTCAGCGTGTCTTCATCAGGTTTTTCTTTGAAAGTTGTTTTACGAACTTATCTTTTATATCGTTTAACATACATTTTAGGTTAGTGTTTCTTCGAAACTATTTATTTAAAAAACTTAATTTTTATAAATAGATCAACTAAAAATAGTAATTTAAGTTTTATAAATCACTTCGTGGGAACGCTCTAAAATATTTTAATATATTAAAAACATACGTTTTTAAATACACCTAGTCAAAAAAAATTTACACCTATAATAGGTAAAAAGTATAATTTATAACATGATTAAGAATCTGATGAATATTCAATGTCCGTAGTATTTTAAATTAAATATTACTAAAAAGTTATTAATGAATTAATAACATTAATGATATTCATACCAGTAATAATACTAATACATCATCATTATCATTACAGCCTATACAGTCCACCGCTGGACATAGGCCTCCACAAGTTTACGCCAAAAATAACGTGAACTCATGTGTTTTGCCCATAGTCACCACGCTGGGCAGGCGGGTTGGTGACCGCAGTACTGGCTTTGTCGCACCGAAGACGCTGCTGCCCGTCTTCGGCCTGTGTATTTCAAAGCCAGCAGTTGGATGGTTATCCCGCCATCGGTCGGCTTCTTAAGTTCCAAGGTGGTAGTGGAACCTTGTTATCCCTTAGTCGCCTCTTACGACACCCACGGGAAGAGAGGGGGTGGCTAAATTCTTTAGTGCCGTAGCCACACAGCACTAATACATAGTCAAATTATATTACATACTTTATACGCCGAACTAATATATAACAATTTAACATAAATTAACTAATCGGAAGAATTATACTAATTATTTAATAAACTGGGTAATCTTAAACTCGTTTTTTTTTAATTATCGCTACAGTTTTTTGATATGTACACTATTTTTTTTTATATCACTAGGTCGGCAAACAAGCATAGGGCTCACCTGATTACAAGAGATTACCGTAGCTTATAGACACCTGCAACACCAGAAGCATCACAAGCGCGTTGCCGACCCAATCCCCCCCCCAGGAGCTCTGGTCACCTTACTTACCAACAGGAACACAATACTGCTTGAAAACAGTATTATTTAGCTGTGATCTTCTGTAAGGTCGAGGTACTAACTACCCCAGTCGGGCTGCTCCATATTTTGAGCAGGAAATTCCTGCTGTGCCCTACCTCAGTTCGATGCTATACTATTCTAATAATAACTTAATTATGATGGTATTCATTTAATTAAATTATAATTTATTTTTAACTAGCGACTCGTCTCGATTTCGCACGGTTGCAAAAACTATCAGTATTCCTCTGATATATTATGCATGTATTATACATATAAACCTTCCTCGGGAATCACTTTCATTACTGAGGAAAACTGCATCAAAATCCGTTAAGTTGTTTTAAAGATCTAAGCATACAAACAGTGGCAAGCGACTTTTTTGTATACTGTGTATATGAATGACATTTAAGTCCAGCAACATTTGATTAAAATGTAATAAAATTAGTTTTAATATTAATGAAAGAAAAAAGTTGTATGATCTATTAAACATAAAATAAAATTTTCGTACCTAAAAAAATTTAAAAATTGTTGTGTCTCTCTCTCTTCTACCGTATTCAAGACCTGATACAAACTTACTCCAACTATTTCGTGAATTTATCATTGAGCAGTTCTAGAGTTCTTATAAAATAGTCGCACATCCAGTAAAGACGTAGCAGTGATGCTTACGCTAAACCCTAATTAAGCACTTGATTAGAAACAGAATAGAAAGGTCGTAATCTTAATTGGTAATCCAAATAAAAACTACGAACCGATTATTCCAAGCTGACTTAAGAGTTTACAAATTACTAAATTAAATTTGAAAACAAGTATACAATATTTAACTATTTCAAAATACTTATTTTAACAATTTTTTTTTGTAACATAACTATAACAGTATAATTATTTTCGTTAGTTATTTCTCGTTTGGGCATACTTATAAAGAATTTTCTTATGAAAATAAGGATTAAGGGATTTCATTATTAATATTGCGGAGCACTAATTGCAGGGTAGGTAACCTTCATTTAGTCGTGACACCCCTATTGGAGACCGGCCAGGGCCGCATGTAGCCACTGCGATAATATACCTTTTAACGTTGCAATTAGTCTGTGTTATTTTCCGTAAATTTACTCTTTACCCTATAGTTTAACTAACCTTAGGTACAATAAAACTTAATTAAGTATTAAATTCATCTAACAAATGTAAAATGTTAGTATAATTTGATTAAAAATATGTCAGATACTGTAAAATGAATGACTACATAAATTGAAATTTAAGTAAAAAATTCATAAATATAAATTTTATGTTGTTTCAGCTTGTCATTTTGTTTGGCATCTTAATAAGAGACTCTAAATGCGATCCTGGCAGGCAATTACAGTACCTATTACTTATTAACTTTCAACCTCCCTTAATGGTTTAGGTATTACAATTAGAGCGGAAATGTTTTAGTGATTACTAAAAGTAATTATACTAGTATTCAAATATTTTGATATAACTATTTATTAATTTATTTATTTATTAAATATTGTTATACTTGTACGTTTTCTTACACTTTACACATAATTAAGTTATTATAATTAAAATTTTGTGATTAAACAATGTACACTGTGTGTGATTTTACTATTACCGACTCCAATATTCTATTAGTGGTTTTATTATGTTAGTTTTAAGCATTTTTTTTTTTAATTTTATTGGTAATTATCGTGGTTTAACTATTATGTAGATAGTTGAAAATATAGTCAATTAAATACGCTTTATGAAGGATAACTAAAAAATACTCTTTTCTCACAGTTTTATTCTTTTATATTCTCTATTTGCCACGTTGGCGCAGCGGTCACAGCCACGGATTATGCCGGTTGCGATGGCCGTTGCGCGTTCGATCCCCGCACATGACAAACATTTGTATTGGCCATACAGGTGTTTGCCGTGGTCTGGGTGTTTGAGCAGTCCATGTGGGTCTCCCTACCGTGCCTCGCAGAGCACGTTAAGTCGTCGGTCCCGGTTGTTATCATGTACACCTGATAGCGATCGTTACTCATAGTAGGGAATCCGCCTATCCGCATATCCGCCAACCCGCATTGGAGCAGCGTGGTGGATTAAGCTCTGATCCTTCTCCTCATGGTGAAAGAGGCCTATGCCCAGTAGTGGAACATTATAGGCTGAAGCGTATATTCTCTAATAGTTTTGGATCCCATTTAAATGGAACTACACGATAAGCATTAGCTTTTGATTAATCTCTTCTTGAATCTTTCATTGCATCAAAATCGGTACACCCAGTAAAAAGTAATGTAACAAACATAAAAATGTACATACATTTGCATTTAGAAAGTCTTCCTCTTTTGAAGTCAGTTAAAATATGACGCTATTGATTGTTGCTTGCTATGCTTATTAATTACTAGCTTTTACCCGCGGCTTCGCCCGCATTGAATTTTTTTTTAATAAAAAGTATCCTATGTTACTTCTAATACCTCCAAGAATATGTGTACAAAGTTTCATGATGATCAGCTAAGTAGTTTTCACGTGAAAGCGTAGCAAACAAACTTATATTCACGTTTATAATTTATAAAAATAATATAGTATATATAATAACAGAAAAAAATAACAATAAATATAGAAAATGCCAAACAGCTGAAACTATAGTCAATTGGATTGGATACTGACGTGACCGTCGATAATACAGTGCAACGGTATTACAGTACTCAGGATTGGAACTTCATTACTGGACTGTTAGATGGCGTTGAAGTAGCTAGATTTTGAGATTTTTTAACAAACATTTTTTTTAAACTTCGTAAAAAATATTTTTTTTTTTCATAAAAAATATCCTATGTTAATTTGATACTTCCAAGAATATGCGTACAAAGTTTAATGGTGAGCTGAGTAGTTTTCGCGTAAAAGCGTAACAAACAAACTTAGATTCACATTAATAATATTAGTAGGGATTATTATTTACCAAAAATCGTAAATAATTAAAAAATGTGAAAGAGAAAAATTTTGACAATTTTTACGTTAAGTACGTTTTCCAGTTATTTTAGAAAGCTTGTCTTACGCTCTATCTAATAATAATAATATACTCGTAAGTATAGATTAGTGATCTAACATTAGTATTATAAATAAATATTATAATAACAGCCGGAGGGACTTAAATAAAACCAAGGTTTTTAAATACTTTATTAACCGACTTCCAAAAAAGGAGGAGGTTCTCAATTCGACTGCATTTTTTTTTTTTTTTAATGTATGTTACATCAGAATTTTTGCCCATGTGGACCAATTTCGATAAATTTTCTTTTAATCGAAAGGTGGTGTGTGTCAATTGGTCCCATTTAAATTTATTTGAGATCTAACTACTACTTTTCGAGTTATATCTAATAATGCGTTTTTACTTGACGCTTTTTTCGTCGACCTACGTTATATTACACCGCATAACTTTCTAATGGATATACCGATTTTGATAATTCTTTTTTTGTTAGAAAAGAGATATCCCTAGTTTAGTACCGTGATAAGGAAACCAGGATCTGATGATGGGATCCCAGAGAAATCGAGGGAAACTCTTGAAAATCCGCAATAACTTTTTACTGGGTGTACCGATTTTGATAATTCTTTTTTTGTTGGAAAGAAAATATCCCTAGTTAAGTAACATGATAAGGAAAACAGGATCTGATGATGGCATCCCAGAGAAATGGAGGGAAACTCTTGAAAATCCGCAATAACTTTTTACTGGGTGTACCGATTTTAATAATTTTTAATTTAATCGAAAGCTGATGTTTGTTATGTGGTCACATATAAATTTTATCGAGATCTGATAACTACTTTTTGAGTAATCTTTGATAACGCGTAGTTACTTGAATATTTTTTCGTCGATCTGCGTTGTATTACTCGTCGATGTAATTGAAGTCGGTTTTTTTTCGTTTGCGAGCAAACACAATTATTTATAAAAAATTAAAATTACTATTAATCTTATTCTAATCAGACAATACTGATTGATGCTAGTATCAGACATCGAATGATAAATTTATTAAATAATAATAAAGAAAATTTAAGAATGATATAAATTGAATATTGGGGTCTCTCGTTCGTCAGCAAACCGCTTGTAGGGTACGGTATCCAATAAGCTAAAGAGTTTGTTGGGTTTGTTTTAACGCGCTAATCTCAGGAACTACTGGCTTCGCTTAAAAAAAAACTTTGTGTTAGACTATATATTATTTTAGTACGTTTTTCCTCAAATTAACGTGGGTGAAACAACGGGAACAGCTAGTGTTTTATATTTTGATTTATTCGATAAATAATATTGCTATTGTCATAGTGGTTTATACACAGTTATGAAGTTGTAATATAAATTAACATATTTTTGTGTCTTTATCAATGAGTCTACAAGTAGTTCTTAAAATATCAATACATATCCACCGCAATAGGAGTCAAATAAGTAAATTTGCATTGCAATTGCATTAAAAAATGTTATTAATGTTTTTAACTCAAAGCTTTTAAAAAGAAATACATAAACTAAATTGCTTTCAATTTAAAAAAAAAATCTGAATAAGGTAGATACTGTTGTTATGTCCGATAAAATGCATCACAAAAAATGTTATTAGAAAAAACATGCATTAAAATTAATGATAAGCTGACATTTTTTGCCGTTTTAATGTGTAATTAACATTTTTATTTGTATTAATGTTAGCCGAATCGACATTACCTACTAAAATTTGATGACTACTTGAATCGTTATCGCATTTAATAATGGGTTTTATTTTATCTCATTGCAATTACATTTGGAAAATGTTATTATCAACGCTACCGCGTCAAAGGAGTTGCACCGCGTCTCGTAAGTGGCTACAATAAACCTCTCGCTACATTAAGCTTCCGCTATTGCGCCGTTAGCGAGATAACGAGACCCAGTGCCCGCACCGCACATAATTTATACCGTCCGAGCTCGTTAAAAACTTATAAAGACGCACATTGTTAGTGCGGCCAATATTCGCGGTTATCCCGGGATATACGACCGGTCTAACGACTGTACGCTCCATGTGAACCATTGCAACAACTCTAATAGCTAACGAACAAAATTGCAAGGCGATGCAGAATGCGATAATGTTTAAATCGCTCAGTTGCATAAACTTGCGCCGTACCTTATCTTATACAACTAAAAAAAAAATCGGTTGTTAGCAAATGATACTATACTACAGGTTAAAAATTTAGGTGCATAAAGAACTCGTAATGGGTAATCCATGTGCTGATTGAATCTGCCAAGCTTTTAGGCAGACCAGCCGAGTGTTTCGTTTTACACTTAGTTTATATGCGAGCAATTACATTTTGAGCACGAAATGCAACTCCCTCGTTGTATCGACGTCTTGTATTTCATTTTCAAAATATATTTTGGGTTAACAACTATATTGATGTAACTGTTATGGTAGAGTAGCGTGTTTTCGTCAAGTTAGTGCAGTGGTCTCCGCAACAGGTCCATTTTTTAGTGATTCTACAAATATTTGTATTGAAAATATTGATATTTGGAATAAATTTTAATGTATTTACGTCGCATGAGTACTTGACATTTATAAAAATCGTAATGTATCCTAGATGAGAACTAGAAGTTCAATATTTTCATTTTTATGTCATCTAAACTGTATGATAATTTAATACTTAATTAAGAATACAATTCATTTTACATTACATAAAGCTTATAAAATCATGTAACAATATTATAAGCTCCACAAAGAATATTGATCAACGAACATGGATAGGTGTGGCGACGCGGCCGGGCGGGTGTAGATCACGGACTCTAAACACAAATCAACAGCGATTCTCCATTTGTTAGACACGGGAATGTAATTATGGCCGGAACACTTAGCGGGCGGCGCGGGATGGCAGCGCATGTCATTCAAGCTTTTAGTTCTGCTCGACAACGATACTTACTTTGGAATCGTAACGTACGCTCAAAAATACATTCATTCAGTGTCCAATTATATTCGATAAGGATATTTGTATTGAATAATTATAAATATTGATATTAATATAACATTTTTATGCAAAGCTAAAACCAACGAATTTTAAATTTTATTCATAACTAGCTGTACCCGCGATTTCGGCCGCGTGGAATTTAACAAAAAGTTCGTAGAGTTATAAAATAAATAAATTTTTGAAATAGAAGTAGATTAAGTTACTCCTTACTACATCAGCTATCTGCCAGTGAAAGTCGGAACAAACAAACAGACAGACAGACAAACGAAAATTGTAAAAATGTTATTTTGGTTTATGTACTGTGTATATATATGTCGGAGAAACACTAGTCTTCACGACATCGTCATTAGTGGTAGCAGGTCTAGTGGGCGTCATCGTCGGGTTAAATGCCAGCACAAAACAAAGTATTCACTGTACTAAAAGTTTATTGAATATTTTTACACAACGAATAACTTATAACACTAATTAAACGATTAATTCGAGCAGCGGGTTCAAGGTACCGATCTGACTTCACTAAAGTATTAACCAACCACACCGTAACAACCACGATTTTATAATAATGATCCACCGCGCTCAATCACCGTATATCTACCCTCACCACTGAACGTTAAGATGGCGCCTCGACCCCGCTCGAGGCCTACCCTCTGCTCTGACATAATGTGCAATAATAAAGTCTTTATAAAAATTACTTTTAAGCTAAATTAAATTTAAACAATACAATAATCTAAGAAATTAAACAAATTATAATTATGATTTAACAAAGTATTTTCTAAGCTTATTGATATAGTCTTCATGTAACCAGCAATCAACTCCATTCTCACTACTTCCTCCGACATATATATATCCACATGCATTAAAATTGAGTAAAAAGCGGTTATTTTAATTTTACAAACAGACACTCTATTTATTTGTATAGATTAGATATCACTAAACTGGTTTTATTCTTAAGTCTGATATGAATGCTAATGATGTGATTTAGTTTCAAGTGTAGCCTATAAAATTCACTAATTAATTGAAATTATATATATATTGTAAAAAAAACTGCATTTTTGTTGCTGTTTCAGGATTAGGTTAAGGTTAGGATTCCATACTAAAACGAAATTGTTGGAACTCTGTAATTGATTCTTTACTGTTCGTCTATCTGTCTGTCCGGGTCTCAAAAAGGTTATTGGATACGTAATGGATATGGGCCTATGTACTCGTAACGCCTACGGTAAGTAACCTGTGAAACCGGAGTGAATAAATAATAATTATAGATAAAATCGACATGACACCAAATGTCTGAAAAATTGAATTACTTAAAGGTGAACCAAAAGAGAAAGAAAAGAAAAAATAAACTGATGACGAAGACAGTTTAGTGATAACGGTAAAAGAGAGCTACCACTATTTCAACTTTAAACGATACTATTTGTAATCTGTGAACCAAGACCTTTCTGACGATTATACGACTTAGGGTGGCAAACGAGCGTATGTTTTGTCTGATGGTCGTGGTACGCCTGATGGTTAGCGGTTACTGTAGCCTATTCATGGCCTCCAACAGCGGGTGTATTACTCACCATACATAACACTAAAGAAGTATTATATTAAAAGCTTTGATTCTGAGTCTGGATAAATGTTAGTCAAGTCAAGGTCCGTGTCCATGTCATAAAAAATGTGTAATGTCTTGATGCCACTAACGAACCCATACGAGTATAAGTCGAAGTATTTTAAAGTATTATTAGTAGCATTTTAAAATGTATTTTTTTCTCTATTTTACAAACCACGATGTTAAAAATGAAAACTAGTCAACAGACAAAGCTACTATTTGTTGTGTGAACAAATATATTTTACTTCCAAAACTATACAAATACAATCGATAATTTAATGGGTAAGAACCAAATTAAAAGTTTTAACCAAATATAGAACACTTATTGTTAGCTTTTATAGAATATCGACCGCCTCATTAAGAGAAAAGGTTTTGGTTCAACAGCTTTTACAAGCTCTCAGAACAGTTTTAACATATAACATGTGAAATAAAAAAAATACAATATGAGCACTGAAATCATTTACAATTCGTGGTGAAAGTAGTGAAAAACTACTTAATAAATAAAACAAAGAAAAACTTTCATATCGCTAAAAACCCTGTACCATAACATAGGTAAAGAAAATAAAATTAAATGTTCACTGGGTTTAGAGAACTTTAAAATATTCCTATTATGTAACATTTAATTGTGTTACGGAACCTTTCGAGTCTTCGCCTTTTTCACACTTGACCCGTTTTTATTATAAGAAGTAATATGTATTGATTAATTTATATGGGTAATGCAACGTAATAATAGCATACGTAAATTTAAAACAATAGTACTAGCGCGCGAGCCAAAGCAGAAGTGCTGAACCAGTACCGTGACACGGGTTAAACTAAATTAATAAACTTGCAGCAGTCTCTGGCTTTATTAAAAAACACTCATTAAAGCAGAGAAAAAGTAGGTAAAGTCGCCGGCGGGGACAGCGCCGCTAATTGCGCCGCCTTTATTGCTTAAATAAAGTTTTAGTGGGGAACACAAGTTTTAATTAAAAATGTGAGAATAGTTTTTAATAAAGGACGGACTCGGAGCGCGTATATTGCGAAACTTTAAGCGATACGCTTAGCTTACGGGAAGTCCGGTCATATTACGTCTTGGGCTCGAACCTATTGACCGCGGGTTTGCCTCCATCTTCACTACAGCGGTCTGAGATTGTTACGTGTTATGAACGAAAGTGAGATGTTTTTAATTATACGTTAATTATAACATATTTATTGTAATTTGACAACAATTATAAAACTTGCTTCATAAAATATAATTGAACATAGTTTTTTTTTTTTTGTTTAATATCTAGTTATTTTGTTATAGGTACAATGCATGTCTATATTGATGCATGACAAATGGCAAAAATAACAAGAGAAACTAATAATGGTTGTGATTTACGCACGCCCTTGTTATTACGACTCATGTGAAATGTAATTTCGGCATACTGTGTAGTGTGGCACGCACACACCGAGCGGGCGAGTGTGCAATACGTTTAATAAAGGAGGGACGCGAAGTAAATCCTTCAATTTCGCCGGCACACAGCGGCGTATTCTCGTTAACCGTGGCAATAAGTTAAACGGGCGGGCGGGCCGGTGGGCCCTGCCGCGTGGCCGCCGCGCCGAGCCTTCGTCCGCTTCAGGAAATTAAAAAAGGTCTTGAGCCACAACGTCGAACCGCGGCCTTTCGCTGCCACATATTCGCTATTGCTTTCGAGACACTAATTACCTCGTGTTACTTTAAATGGAATAACGATTAGGCGACCAGTTACCGCATTTGGTAGACGACGACCACCGTATTGAATTTTCGATTACTTTGTATGGAAAGTATTTTTACCAAATATAGATTTTAATAAGATTTTAAGATATTATATTCTTCATGTAAACTAAACGAAAGTATTTACAAAAGATGTATAGTATTTCTAATAATACGATAACTAAAATATAAATTAGAAAAAGAAGTAAAGTGCGCTAATGCAACACCGCTCTGTTTTACCTATCAAGTAGCACTAGTAGTCATTAATGATAATTATTTTAATATTGATAATGGTTGCGCTAATACTGCAATCAGTCGTTTTAATCAAAGTTGGTTCGAAGCGAATTAAGTTCTACAAGATTGTTTCATATCGAGGTAACATGGGTCAGGAGTAATATCTCTCGAACAAGGAATACACACGTTACTTTCCCAACTTGACTGCACTCCCAATTAGATGTTCGATGAAAGTGTAATCAGACGTTGGCCGGATCCTGGACGTAATTAAACGGCGCAGGCGAAGAGTGATTTATTAATAGAAAAGCTCGAGCTGTAATGAAATACTGAGCGGACAATGGCGGTAAGGGCGGCCCGCCCGGGGAAATTAAATTCTCAGAGGCGGTGTACGAATACTGGACATACACTTTCCGTTTCTTTGCGGCTGCCGTTGACCACCGGTTGCTTAATAATGTATACTGTCCGCCAGCCATCGACTCTACTCCTCACAAGCGGCTACCTTTCGTGGGGACGTATGGACGAGCATAAATTTGTCGACGAGGGAATGTAAAGAAGATTGGTTTCCTACGAAAAAGGGTATGGAGAATAGGGTGGAATTAAATTTAGGCCGGTATTCACTAGCGAAGGAATATTATATTCTGAACGATTTATGAAAGCATCAGAAATAATAGAACCGGTTCTATTACGATTTAATTTTGTATACACTTTACAAGATACTTTAAAGGATTCTTAAAACCTTTATCAATGTATTAAAAAGTACACACCTGCAGACTGTTTACTAAAGGCTTAAAGCTGTTGTTAGTGTGCTTTTCAAATTAAAGCATTAAAGTGTTCCGACCCCATCATTATATTAGAGTGTTGTTCCATTCCACCCCGTATTCCGACGCCCGCCCTCAGCGCAGCGCCCGATCCACGACGTCGGGTGCCTGCTTTCGGCTTTCGCTCGTATTCGGATCATTCCGCCGTAAGCTTTAGTAAGGAGTGGACGTGCTACTCTGCCTCTTCTCAGCAGAAAACTTTACACGAGTTCGCTCATTAAAACATTTATGACGTTTGCTTACAACTATTTTAATTAATCGTCGCATTATTAGCGTTATTTCGGGCTGCACAAGTACGTTACTATTCGCTATTTAGACTTAATTAGTCGGAAGCAATTAATTAAGACCGTAAATTCTATTCAGAGTGACAATTATAGTGGACAAACAAATTTTGTTTAGTGTTAATGATATAACTGTGAAATTGTTATTGTGAATTAAAAGACACAAAAGAAGAGAAAGAAGAAAAAAGTTTCAGTTATAAGTGTGTATATATCAACAAAATAGCATCTACAAAGGTAAGTTGAATATTATAAATTTAAACGCTTCAGCCTTTAATATCCCGCTGCTGGGCATAGGCCTCTTTCCCCATTTAGAAGAAGGATCAGAGCTTAATCCACCACGCAACTCCAACGCGGGGTTGCGGATAAATGTAAACAATTGATATAAAATAAAATTTTAATTGGTACTTTTAAAAGAAAAGAATTGACTCTCGTTGAAATTTATAAATGACGTTTTAATCTCATATGAAATCTCTGAATCTGAAATCAGCAATTAGTTCGGCTATAAAAAATATAATGGAATTTTATTTCTCTCTGTACGGGTAATTGAACCAATTTCCTTGCACGTCGTTCGAATATGTTGTATATTTAAAATTTTGATTTGTTCAATAATTCTACAACTACGACTCTCTACTACTCTTTATTCTACGACTACTCTCTATTCTACGACAAGAATAAGAAATAAAATATAAATAATATTTATTTATACTTACTGTGTGAAATTTTTACGTCAAAAATGTTATTTTAAATTTATATTTCGAAGAATGTACTCAGCTTACGTTAAAAATTACTATAATTTGCCAACCAACCACGCTAATTATCAATTATGACACGTTGTTACCGAAGAAAATAATTAGACTAATTGCATGTATTTGTTTTTAAACTATGACATCAAATTTAAGTTAACAATAGAATGGTAGTAGTCATAGCAAATATGTGTACAAACACAGTGTAATGAATCTATTTAAATATTATGCATTTAATAATAACTATTAATTCTGTTTTAATCTTGATTTATGTTTGTTAAATGTAATTAATTTTGTACTTTATTGCCTTTATATTTTATTATCATGTTTATATCGCTAACGATATAAAAACAATATTGTATTTATAATAAGTATAAGAAAAAGTATAAAATAATAATGTGATGATAATTTGCATTGAAAACATTTACCTATTTTTATCAATAAGTTAAATGTGTCTAAGAGTTATTAAGGAAGTCAGTTGTGTTGTAGAAAAACTGATCTTTCTAATATGATTTACGCCTAATCAACCACAATTTTTCGTTGCTGGTTGGCGGATAACTTCCCAATCAAGATCAACAAACGTTATCGTGTATTTATGTTAATTACTGATACCCATTTTACGTGCTGTCCGAAGCACAGTAGGAAGAAAAACCAAGAATTAATACCCACACAAAAACAAATATGTACAATAATCAATTGCAAGCGGGTATAGAATCTGTAATATTCGTCACCACTATACCTGAACCGTAATATCTTATTAAAATGAGGAAAGCAATATAATTAAAATCTATACAACAAAACTGAATTGAAAAATCTATAAAACCTGTTCAACGATGCATTTGTGCATTGGCTACTTTAAGTGGCGTTTATAGAATATAATCGCTGATTGGAACCTTTCTCATTGCAAACTTTCTTATACATATTATTAATAATAGAATTTACACTTACAATGTACCTCATACTATTCTGTTTTAATTTCCTTATTAATGGTATTTATTCATTTCCTTATTAATGGTATTTATTATACCTTAATAGGTACATTTATCTTTATATTACGCGATTTTTATCTTTTTGCGACTTATTATTAGTTTGTCGTAACTTGCAAAAATAAATACCCATCTCTTAGACAGTGGTGACGCTATTATTTTAGCACACGCTAAACAAGGGCACAACAAAAGAAAAAGCAACAAAGTAAGTCTAGTGGATTAGTGACGTCGCATGCGCTCCCATGACCCCGCATAATGACTCGCCGCGCCCGACGCTTGTTATTTTAATTGTTGTGTCTTAATTAAACTTCATTCTTAGCCTTTTCCCCCTCCTTTAACATTCGACAACAGCTGAAATCAATTAAATCCAACATATTGCAAAAGAAAGCCTTTTTTTAAAGATAGTAAGAAAGTAATTATTTAATAATTACCTATGTTATTTAGATAAATATGTAATGAAATAAAAATATTTATTTCACCAAAAGGTTTCAACAAAATTCACAGCATGAAGTTATCATGACAAACAGGAGACAGTTAATCGAGTGTGCCGAAATCACCAGATGCCACGTGCTTACAATATTTAGAGCTACGTCTAATGACAGGGCGGGATATAGAGATAGTTTTTTTCAACGTGGGGAAAATCCACCATGGATATCCGCCGGCGCGGGTCGCCAGAGGGTTGGGTTATGTCAGACTTCTACTGACTAAAAAACCACCACGTGTAAGCAGTCGTCCGCCTGAGTGGGGCGAGATGGGGGTCGCACAAGCAATCGCCACCTCGCCCCGGTGGTAGGCCCGGACGAAACTTCCGGGTCCCGGCACAATGATGCGGGGGGACGCTCACAACAAGGCCACCCCTCAGACGTGTCGTCCGGCTGCCCGAGGTCCCCCGACTATCGGCCGGTGACCCCACTATTACGAGGGGGGAGGAGATGGGCAAACCGTTTCCTCCTTGCCCATGTACGTCTGCGCCGGAGTGGGTCAGCGGAGACGTCATTCTCCCTGGCCCGCTCCGCGGCCTCCTGCGTCATTACCTCTTCGCAGAAGGAGACCGCTGCTTGTCACGATCTCTCAATGCGAGCATGGCTTTTACGAGGCTCGGCAGTGAGAGATCCAGTCCAAAAACGGCCGAAATCGCGCGCCGCTGCGATTCCCACGTGCGCACACCTCCAGCGTGTGGAGCGCTGTATCCTCTGGCGCCCCACACTCGTGGCAGGCTAGAGTCGCCTCCCGTCTCGCGATTTGGTGCAGGTACTTACCGAAGCACCCGTGTCCGGAAAATACCTGCACCAAACAGTATGTCGGCGGCCCGAACCGCCGTCTCATCCACTTCCGAAGGACCGGTCTGACCGCGTCCATCGTCCACTGCCCGCGGGACCGGCGGGGCCAGGTCCTCCGTCCACCGCCGCAACAGAGTGTCCTGCGCCTGTCTCCGCATGTGTGCGACCTCCTCCAACGTCGGGGGCTCCCCCCAGATATAGAAATATCCTGGCCAAGCCTAATTCAATCCTATGCCTTTTCAACATTAAGGTATTCATTGATATCGTAATAAGCTATTCTAAACAAAGTTCATCACAATCAGTTCCTATTTTCCGGAGCCATATAAATTTTTAAATTACAAAATGTGACATTACTTAACCGAACATTTAATTAAAGTTCTACTTATCACAAAATTAATAATGTAGGTACTTATAATTATCATTGACGTTAAAGTAATACTTATGTACCGACATTTATTTCACCAACAAAATTAAACTAATTATAATTGTGTTTGCTCGTAAACGAAAAAATCCGATTTCAATTACATCTACAAGTAATACAACGTAAGGAGACGAAAAAATAGTCAAGTAAATACGCGTTATCATAGATACTCAAAAAGTTGTAGTCATATTTCGATAAAATTGGATGTCGGTTAAAAAGGCCAACCTGTTTAAAAAATTTAAAAGTTGCTACCTAATGATAATTTACACCGAATATATTTTAATACCTCTGAATTTATTAGCGTTCTAATTAATGAAGCGGTCTGTAATTCAAAACTATAAACGAAATAAGTATATTAAATTAAAACGTGGACTCATCGTTATTATAATATAATTAATTACGTTTCGTTTTCATAATTTTAATTTTATGTAAAATATTTGACACTAGAACTCGCTCGAAAATTTTAATTAAATAAATAGTAATTGGTTTGACCTTATATATATTTACAAACAATCAGCTATAAGTATTAAGTACATCTAGTATAATAATATTATTAATTAAAAATGCTATCCAATATCAAAACAATTTTTTTAAAATTTTTGACTTATTGCTAGTTTCAAGCATAAAATGAAATACTTAGATTTGGATATGGGTGCGCAAAATTTTATTAGTTCTGTCGAAAGTTTTTAAATAAGTTGACATGTGTTTTATTATAATTATTATTTATGTGTTTCCGGAACCACGAGTTATGGAATGTCCAAGCGAAAGTCGTTGAACGACGTGTTACGTTGAATTAAAACGTTAATTTTTGTTTTTTCTTAAAACGCTAGTTAGTGCAGGTAGCGGGTCATTTAGGATAACTGCAAAAAATAATTAATTAAGTTTCGTATTAGGTATGTCCCAATTATAATTGATTCCATTAAGTAAGCTTCGGCTATAATTGAAAGTAGACAGTTTCTGCAAAGAGGGTAAGGTAATTACAAGATCCAATTTAGAATTGCCAACTCTACACTTTGCTGTTAGTTTGAAACAAAAGCTTAATTAATTAAGTCGAGAACAATTTAGTTCGGAGCCGTAATATTCTCAGCAATTACGCGAAATTCGATGTGTTTTGTAGTCGTCGGTAATTGCCGAGTCTCGGATCAGATTGTAACCGACACTAATACGGCACACATCCATTAATTAAACAGTGAACGCAAACAGAGCTAATTGGAAAATCTAATAATTAATTAAGATGTTTGAAATTGTCGCTAATTTTAAATATTTTTAATTAGGCAGTATCATAATTTTGTATTATTTTAGTTTGTTTTCATTTGAAATAACAATGAGAAAATGTTGTATTTTTAAATCATTTCTAAATGTTTCAATTAAAAATAATTTGCCTGGGTATGAGCTATATCATTTTAGTTTCCGCCGATTTGATTATTCATTTATTTTTAAAATATATCTCTTTGCTCTACTTGTAAACTAACTATGACCATTATAAATGTTTAATATATAATATAAACATTACCGAGAAGGTATTATTGATAAAATAATCGATATTATCAAATTCGTGATAGGTTAGTTGTCAACTTGAATGTATAGGCAGTAATAAATCAGCGGCGGTGTCAGTGAGATGGGATAGGTAGGCGCGAGTAACGAGACACATATCCGGCTGTATATTCCCAATTAGCGAGCCGGAGGGTTCTGTTCGGGCGCGAAGCGAGTGCGACCGGGACGCGGGTGCTAGTCTCCGATGCGAACGCCTCCGCCGGCTGCTGGTCACCACCGCATGCGCGTTCGTTACGCTCCCGCATCGTTATGAGAATTGTTTGTTCGAGTATGTAAAAATGTGTTTATTTGCACGTACGCTTCGGGCTAAAAAATATTTGAAAAGACCCTTTTAAGACTTTTAATGATTTCTCGGCAAAGGGAAATTGGGTTAGTTATTTTCCCCGGGGTTGCCCCTCGTTAAGTTTTAATGGGGTAGCTAGCTACGACGTAATCAAACGTGCTTATTTAAGTTAACGACGTTTACAGGTTTGTATACTTTGTCGTCAATAGAAGTTACTTAACGAAGATTACTTAAAGAAGATTGCTCGTAGTTACGTTACCCTTGTTGTACACGAATAAAGTTTTACAAAAAGAGTGAAAGTGAAATAACGCCGCGAAAAGCGATTTCTACGGAATCATTAATTAAGAGAGTTTTCAGGATGCAGCGCCTAAGGAACATGTTAATCAGTAATAAGCTAGAAACAGAGGGGTTTCCGGTGTGGGCAGTGCAAGTCCCTGTATAGGCAGAACGCCTAATTAATCTTCAGTAAAATGTCGACTTCACTTGTTTTTGCCAGGAACTCAGCTCATTAGAGCTACGAGGCATGTTGATTACATTCTGTTGCGCTTATTAGCGCAAACTCTCATTAGGGGCCACTATTGTTGTAATTAAACAACGAGCATCAACGTTTCGTATCGAAATCCTCGTATCGACGTGAAATCGCCCCTATCCAATTGTAATACCGCGCCGAGTGGTTCAAGTCGTGACTAGCGGTAGAGCTGTGTGAATTTAATTAACAACTCAATAGTAACGCAGAATGAAGGGGAGTTCTTGTGGCGTCTAACATAATTCCATTGTTATCTATGATATAAAAAGCCGAGGTTTGTTTAGAAGTGAGTTATGCGATTACGTTGTGGTACTTGGTTCCGGGCTTCCGAGGTAGTTGTCGACGGGTGTGAGTTTAATTGGAAGACGAGAGCCGGCGGCGAGGCTTGGCGCGGCTCGGCACGGCGGCAGCTACCTCCCTAACACTTCTAATTGGCTCACCAGCTCCACCAGGAGTGCTTTTCTCTAAAATGTTCGTTCATCCTCATTACTTATAATAGGGTCTCTGTTAGTGCTTCACAACACTAGTCCTATTAGAATTAGTTTAAACTAATCAAATTAAATCAAATTGTAACTGGAAATCGTTATCAATTTTTAATATGTTACAAATTCCATGTTATTGTCCTTTAAATAAGATTAACTTTACATTTGATTACAGTAGAAGGAGTAAATATAGGTTATATTTTTAATACAACAATATTCACGATTCACACGGTCGATATTTTATTTATACTTATATAAAGTGATACATAGTTTATTCGTATTTGTTTTATATACACAAATCTGACTTAATTGTACGAAGTATTCATTGTGATATCAATCTGTGTCAGTATTTGATCAAAACTGATTACCAGTAATATATTTTGATTGTCGCCTCACGTTTGTTGCGCGTGCGCTGATACGACGAAATGGCTGTAAACATTGCCTTAATTGCTTATTGAGATAAATGTATTTGAATGACAATAGATTGCATTTATCTTAAGAATAAATTGTTTCTAATTGTAAACGAGGATTACATAACATTTTAGATGAAAACATAATGAAATACAAAGATATTAATATTCTAACAAACTTTGCCATACGTCACGTAATAAGTCGGCGAGAATAATCGGAAACTCAGTGCGCAGATAATAAAACAGATTACAGATTAAAATGCAATATTTACGCTCCATAGAACGTAAAGTATGAAAAGAGTGAGAATAATCATTTGTAAAACCGAAATGCATTGTGTACTACGGCTTTGGTACCGCATCGGCTTATTTGGGAACGAAGCGTCGAGTCGGCACACTTCACAGTCCGGATATGAGCGGCTATTTAATTTCCGCGTCTACAATGATTGTTTGTGCCCAGTGATTTATCAATTTTTTAAGTTTCAAAACTGCAAAAATATGTTGAAAGATTATTAGTAGATAATTTCGTTACTAGACTAGAGAGACAGGTGGCAAGGTATAAACCTACATAAGTACGCTAGTTTATTTTTATTTTTATCGATTTTTCAAATCCATCACAAAGTTTTAAGATGGTGATTATTTTACGTTCTTAATAAAGACTGTATATTAAATTTTGAACTGGTGTTGAACAATAGATCCGTCTTGAGCTACACATAATTAAGTTCCATGCCATTCATATATTTTTAATACTTTTAGTTTTAAAATAACAAATTAATCATTTTACATAGAACGTTCTGCATTTTTCATTTCAAAACGTTTCCATTTACAACAGAATAAGCACGTAAGCAATAACTTTATAAGAATTTGAATTGAATTATACTCGTAGACAACGCAACCGATAGTTGGTAGTTCGTTAAAGGCTAATCCGCAAGTCACTGGGTAATATATGATTCAGTTGAGGCAGCATGATTCAATCTCATTGCACGCCTCGCGGCAAATTTAATTAGTACTAAGTGAATCGTCGACGTACTGAATCAGCGCTTTATACATCTTCTGAAAGTTTATGCAATTATTGCATGATGAGATTCAATTTGTTCCATTCTCGACGAAACTATATCATCAGATTTTTGATATTTCATATATTCGTATGAAGTTCATAAGTGTATACATACGATTGAGTGATAAAAGAAATTATATGATTTCTATCTGTAATTAAGAAAGTAAAGTAATTATTAATTATTTATGTATTGTGAAGAATTTCTTATTTCAACAAATTTCAACAAAATAACAACATTTCTCAAAATATCAGTAAAATTTTACTGCATGTTTAAGACTTTATAGTCGAAGGAAATATTTATTAGGTACGTAATACTTTATGGATCAGTATTACGTTGGAAGTACCTATGTTATTTATATAAAGCAAGTTTCGCATTTAAATATCAAATCCATAAAGTTTTATTGCTATTGTAACATTGCGATTGCTGCTTCGCTGACCTTTATTGGCCTCAAATAAACATTAGGTTACTGTTTCTTGGTAATGGTTATTTAAATGAGGAAACTTATTTAATTAAGTGAGTGATGTGTTATTTACATGAAAGTGAATGCGAATTATTTTTTTTTTAAATTGCTTTAATATTATAATTGCGGTAATAACAGTTATTTGCTAACTGCAGTGTAATTTGAACTCAGTGTACCTATACATTGATACTATAATACAAAAGGATATATCACAGTTTTTTGAGATCGTTTATTTGAACTCGATAATCTTGTAAACTACGATATTTTTTTTTAAATCCTATCTAGCAAGTAAAGAATACAATACAATAATCTTTACTAACACGACTAATAGTAGCCCAGCAAACGTAGTTGCAAGTTTGACCGAACGGGACGTCTTGTTATTTTAATAGATAGAACAAGTTCACGTGGAGTCACTAAGGCATGAGAGCGGCAATTAGGGTAGGTCGCGCACACGCTTGCTTGCCGTCGATCCCGCTCGTTCCAGTACACACGACAAGAGTTTTGTTGCTTATTCGTTATAATTGTACTATACACAATAAAATAACGGCTACACAACAGAACAAATAAATGGTTATTTACTAAGTTGTTTGTCACTATTTCGTAAGAAAAGTAGTTGTATTTTTAAGGTTTTTTATTATTATATTTTACCTCACATGTATCCGTACATGCTGCATGCTTTATTACGCATTAGTAATTGTTGTTAAAATAGAAATTTGAATTGATTGATTATATTGGATTTGAAATAGTTAATTGTAAATCATACACTTATTTATTTCTAATGGAAAACTAGTTGAGGTGTTTTCTCATATAGATTTTCGTAATTAATTAATTTTAAATTTATGAACTACTAAAGACAGTAGATAGTCTTTTACGGCAACTTCTGCGTATTATGTAACCTAAAAAAGACTTTCCAATGTAAAAAATATATTTTTGATCTGTAATCATCTGTACATTTGGTAGCGAAATAAACAAGATAAAAAAACCTCTTTAGCTTTATAATATTAGTTAAGAGTACTAAACTACGTTATATTTTATATTTCATAAAAACTCACATTGTTATTATACTCTTTGTGTACGATATTGAATCAAAATTGAAAGCTCCAACGCAGCTTATAAAGTGCAATTCACTCTAGGTATTAGATTTCTTTGCAGATTCCCGCCGAGTGGCGGAGACGATCTGTCTTATGCGATAACAATCTAAAGGGTGGCAAACAAATATAAAGTCAATGTTTGTCTTCTAACCACTCAAATCTATTGTTTAAATATATTTGGTGACTACTTATCGTAAATTAAAGATGATAAACTAATTTTCGTAATAGAAATAAATATTTTTCTATATTATTAGAATTTTATATTATAAACTTATTTAATAATATGAAATCCATTCTTATACTATCTACCAAAACTATAATAAAATAAAAAGTAGCAAAAATTGAATCTTAATGTCATGTAAATAAATGTGTTGAATTTAATTATTGTAAATGTCACGTTCATTATCCATAATGTATACAAAATTTCTTTAAATAATGTCAAGGAATGAAAACAACACATTGTATAGAGAACTCAAAAGCAAACAACGATGGCTATCACTGAATGAACCGCACGACTAAATGCAAAGGGTTAGTTCAAAGGCTGAACTGTTCCGATATGCTTTGTAGGGTTACAATAAATTATTACAAGATGACATTGAAACATTATTCATTTATTCAAGAGACATGTGAAAGTAAATAAATCGAAAAATATTAATAATATTCAATAAATAAAGAAGCAAATAACTGTTTAAATATTGCATTGCTGATTAACTTGATTCATACTTCACTCGATCCATATTATCTATCTTTAAACTTGAATTGAAATTCGATACAAAATACTTTCTTGCGAAACTTTAAGGCAGTCTTATGTTTTGAGTGACAAATCCAATTTTATTCTCGACTGCCCTCCCCCCGCCCTCCGCGGACCGATCAAGCCTTATCCAAATTGGATCTTGAATAATAAAGAATCGGGCCGATTGAATTTTATTCCTTAAATTCAATTAGCACACGAGGGTCGTGTGTGTGACTGCAGACGAAAGATAGAGGAACATTATCGTATTAAAAGGGATCGTAGGGTTTTATATTGTTGGTAGGGAGATTTAACCCCATAGCAATATTGTCCTGTCTTATAATCATTTCATGGATATGTGTGATTTGCTGTATTAATTTTTGTTTCAGGAACAGACATTGTTTGGCTGAACGTACAAAATATAACTTCAATTGCACCGTAAAGTACATCCAATACGTCTTAAAACGAATATATATCCTTACGATACGCAGCTTAGCCAGCTAGTGTAAAAAGCCCTAAGATTAAAATGATCAACAAATAAACTAATTAAAAATAAATAAACATAAAGTGCCATAAAGCTTTTTTGTTCTTTTAAAATAATAAAATATATAATAACTACAGCAACGACTCACAAGTTGCTGTTCCAGTTCAAGATTTCATTTCACAAGAACATTCACAATTGATAAGTATACATTACTAAAAATAAGTTTATTTTGACGTAATTTTCTGTGATGGTAGAAGTGATTCATAGCTGCTATTAATTTCTTTTCCTCTACACTATAAAAACTGTATAATATTGTGAAATTTTAGAAACGATGACTATTTATACACTACATTGGTATGAAATTAAACTCCCTAAATAAATTCCCTAAAAATTAATTCGAATCGGTTGGTAACGATTTTGTCCCATTTATTTATGTTCATACAGAAGCTAACGAGCGGCGTATAAAATTATTATTAATTAAGATGTAATGTGCTTTTTTATTGTAGCGATCTAATGTACGATTAATTCTCAGTAATCATGTGAAAATATGTGGTGTCTATTAATTTGAGCGAACGCTTCATTCCACCTACACCCCATTAGTATGAGCGTATATTATAATAAATCGGTGTATTATCGCCGCTGCGTTTGACATAAACATCGAAATCTACTTAAAGTAATGGAAACGATTTAATATACTCGCAACCAGAATCAGGCTGCGATAAGACGGGTTTCTTATTTACATTCCGTTTTGACGTAATTTCTAAACTTATTTCACTCCAATTTCTCTACTTATTCTGTTCTGTGTATCCCATTACGTCTCAACTTTAAGTATAAAAGTTATGTAATCTGGAGACTAAGAAATACGAAATAACAACGGTCTGGTGTAGTGGTGCGAGTAGTCACATGAAACAGCGACAGTTTGTGGGTTCGATTCCAGCTCGGGATGGATATTTGTATTTGTGCAAAGATTTCTTTCTAGTTTGAATGTCTGCCCTAGTGGGTCTCCCCACCGTACCTCGGAAAGCACGTTAAGTATCACAAATACCCGATAGCGATTGTTACTCATATTTGATAACGTAACCGCCAACCCGCAGTGAAGAAGCGTCGTGGATTAAGCTCCAATCCCTCTGCTAGATAAAGAAGAGGCCTATGCTCAACAGTGGGAAACCTGAACGCGAACTACGAAATGTCAATAAGCTCGGCAAAAAATAAGAAGTGGTGTCTAGTTAATTGAATGATGTTGTCCATTCAAAACTATCTGGGTACATTATGAATATTCCAAATAATTATAATGATCAATTGGTTCTCGAAAATATTTTAAAAACAGGTGTACTGTGTCATCTTAGGGCATATCGGGGCCCTTGTGCATACTCAAATATGGGGCCGCGATGGAAAATAATAAGTAGTAAATTATAATTAACTACGTCGTAGTTGTTTACAAACAATAATAATTTAAAACAAGCAGAACGACCTAGGATAGGTACAAGATATGTACAGTACCGGACAAAATTAAGTACGCACCGCTCAAATTTCACTTTATGTATAGAAAATATTCTAAACATCACATATAAATCAAACTTGGAACATTCTCGACGAAAGTTCATTGGTTTGCTTTTACGCTTTTTTATACAACCAGGTCGTAAACGAGCTCCACATGGTCGTAAACATTTGCCGTATTCTACAGATTCCAGCAACACCAGAAGCATCTCAAGCGCGTTGCCAACGCTGACCCTCCCCAGGATCCCTGGCCACCTTATTAGCCATGCACTACTTGAGAGCAGTGTTATTTAGATGTGGTCTGCAAGGTTGTGGTACTTCCCCCAGACAGACTGATCGAGATTTTGAGCGGGATATATCCTGCTGTGCCCAACGAAAACGCTGTCTTTGATGCTCAATCTTCTTAATAGTCAACGTAGTAGAAAGCATAAAGAAAACGACTTTAGAAGTATTTCCTATTATTTACTATACAAATAAGTACGCAACCCAGGTTTATTTGCTGTCTTTATTAAAAGCGATGTGATTTAGTTCCAATGTGCCTTATATTAGATGTGATATATTAGAAAACAAAAAATTCCGGAAATGTCGAAAGTTTCTGTGCAAGCACGCAAACTTCCAGATAAGATAAAAAAACCTGCATTAAATAGAATCGCAAATAGTGAATTTAGCGATATTCGAAGTTTTCAAGCTTACTGCACGAAAATAATTATGTATTTACTGCCGGAGTTAATTTAAAATTTATCCAGTGGATTAATTTTATTTTAATTAGCTGCACAAAATGACATCAAAATGCATCCATTTTCCAAGGTTCTATGTAATTCTGAATTAGTAATTCTATGCTTTAAAACCGATAGTAAAGTCAAAAACATACACAGAATATTACATAATGTTGATGTATGGTACAAAGTTGATCTCATCGCAAGTTCGATCTCGGTCTTGTCATGTGCGATTGTGACTGGAATGAGATTATATCACAACTTGACTAGTACTTCATATTAATATACAAATGCTCTCATTGTTTCTCAGTTAAAAAAATATTATGACGAGAACTAACTGATCAGCGTTCTAGTGTGCCCAAAAAAGTGCTTTAGGGAGTTAAAATTGATTGTAGTTTGTATCCTATTAAAATCTTATTATATTGTTGATAAATTTAATAATATAGATATCTTATTAAATTGTTATTAATGTTGCTGTAACTTTTTAAAATTAGTTAATTTTGTTTCGAATCCAATGATACTATTATTTTTAGCAGTCACTGTCATAATCAGGATTTTGCCGTTTCAAGATGAGTCACTAATATTCAATATTCGTCAATTAGCAGATAGAGATAACGTTGGAAAGTAAAAGCTTATGACAACAAAAAAATAGTTAATAGCTTATTTATATTCATACTTTTAATAACTGAATATGTTGCGCAACCCGCACATTGAATCCGCATGCTATAACGCTATTATAATCAGTGAAAGGTTTTACCTTTTTTAAGCTACACAAATCACGTGGGAATCGTTAAACTAAATAAATAATAAAACAAAAGTTAAAACATACGTTGGAAACATGTTCGAACCTATTTAATAATATAAAATAAATATCATCTGCGACAAGTTCCGTTACTTTATTTTAATTTAAATGATATTTATAACCTATGTTGTCGATTTTTATCGACCTTGTCTTTACAAGACTGAAGTGTTGTTATAATTATATGCTCTTGAGACTTATAAAATACATATTTACTATTTTCGATATATCAGGAAATGTCACAGAATATTTGTGTTATGCAACTTCTCCTTTTTTTTTGAAATACTTACAAAAGAATTGTCAATGATCCCTGAATCAATAAATTCTTAGACAAGTAGATCAGATAAAAATAAAGGTGAAATAAATACATGATAATTATTACCGTATAAAAAAAGAAAGCGTAGTCTTTTAAGTATATATTTAAATAATGTCGAAAATTTCTTTAGAAAGTGATTGGTTACGTTTTTGGTTAAAAGTAATGCGTGTCACCGTAAGTGGCAAGCGGGTAGCGGAGCGAGAGCGGATGATGCGAGTATTTCGAAGCGGTGGCGTGCGGCGCAACCTTAAAAGCAATATCCGGCACCGCGCGCGTCGTCCGGAAATGAATCGGAAACAGCGGTGTATTAAGCCGCAGGTACCAGCCCTTCAATTTATAAACGCTCGCGGCCACACTAAAGCCTTCTCCATAACGCTCTTTCTATTTAGCCTTGGATGATGTTCGGATGATTTAATTTGTATCTCACACTCTACAGTCCATTTAATTTGATTATGACACATGTGTTAAAGTACCTACAAGTTATTATGAATAACACATGTACATTTTAAGAATAAAAAATGAGCCCTCGGTAGTCGTGAGATGATGACTATGGTATGTAAAATTATATTCTCTCGGCCTGAGCTAACAGAGAAATGAAATAAAGTCCCCAAACAAAAGTTTGCAAATCCAATATGATTTGGCGCGTCGGTAAACATCGGCGGCATCCCGGTGATATCGCAAACGAATAACATTAAACTTTGTATGGATTGAATGTAGAAAACCAATTTCGGTGCTCGGCGAGTGCGAGCCAATAGGATGAGGGTGTCAGACGCTTTGACAGCTCTCTGATTGAAAAATACGGAAGCCTGTTTATAGAGCAAGTGAGCTCCGGTCCGCGGCCCGGCTAGGCGCGTAGCGTTTCTCACTTCATCAAATTACATTTGCATAAGTAGTTAAGCTGTTTTAAATTATTTGACGTCACTGACACAATATATAACTTGAGAATGAACATCTCAAGAAATAAAAAAGCCATATAGATATAAACTGTGGGAACAATATTAATTAAAATTCTGCTTATAAGTAATAATTAATTGTTATTTCAAAATAACGACACAATAATTAAAATATAACTAAAGGTAATAAAATTAAAATATGTTGCCATTTATAGCTTTAAGAAATAATAAGGTTGATAAGTATGGTTGTTTTTCCCTTTTACGATAAGTTTATATAATTTAAGGTAGACTAACTGTAATTAATATTGACCATTTAAGTATTTTTTACTCGTTCTTGCTTTTATTTATTTTGAGATCACAATAAATATTACACAAATTACTTTCGAAAGTAGGTATTATTTAGCGTGGCACTTAAACAATTTTCACGTATCTGTTAAAAGCGGCAATTCGTGACAACTGTATTTCTTGGAGCGTGTGTATATGAATTATGAATATTAAATAAACAAGATGAAGATAGGTACTGTCTCAAACATCAGCACTCTTGTGACTATATTTTAATAATTTTCTTATATTTAGTAAGTTCGAACAAAGACTTTACAATCTTGTTAAAATTTTAATAAATGTGTAGTAGAAAGGAGAACATAATATTTCGATTAGATAGATGATTTTTTTTAAAGGTGTCAAACGTAAAAGTTATACAATTTTGAAATATACCTTGAACCTACAATACTTAATGACCTACAAATCTGATCATGCAACACTTAGCACCTACGATCTGATACGTGCTGTCGTACGCTATGGTATAGATGGTGAATTACTCGAAGTCGCGTTATGAAATATCTCATAAACAGACAAGTCGACCCTCGCATCGATATATCATGAATTTGGACATCAGCACTCTGCTATTGGAATTCTGCAGATGATTTTCCTTCAGAATTTATACGAACGGCGGAACGAGCCAATCGTAGCGAGGATTTCGGGATGGGATATGAGCTCAGCGATTCATTTAAAACGGCGAAATTAAATGTCTAGGAGATTACACCGGGACCATTTGGGGATCACTTAGAGATAACTAAGACATATATTGAACTGCTCTAGCGAAACTTTTATTAGACTTGTATTACTATGTAGTTAAAGTATCGTTTTCATTAATTACTAATGTTAAAATATACGTCCGTTTTTTTATTATTTCGTGTGTTTGATAACACTAATAATAAAAGGCTTATCTTTGAACAACAATAATTATTTTCTATGTAGGTATGCGTTGATTAAATATATTTGAAAATGCATTGATGGTTGGTTAGTCTCACAAATGAATGAATGAATGACTAATTGTTTTGTCAGTCAAAAATGAATATGGCTATTTGTAACTTTTTTGAATTTTAATTTTTGTAATTAGTTGAAAGTTCAAAAATTTATTGCAATACTAGACTAAATTAAAAGTACATTCTAAAGGTCTTCTCAGAAAGGTATTACTAAAGAATTCATTGTTTATGATTATTACTCAAATGTTACTTTAGCTTCGTACCGATATTTATATCTTGTTAAGAAAAAATGCATCTCTCCGATACCTGTACATTGGAGATGTTTTGGAAAAATTAACTATAGTGATCTCAATCCTCTATTGTAATTAAAATCGAATCTATGTGATTTATTTGATATATTTTTCCTAGGAAAAGCATGAAATTTACAAGAGAAAATCAACTGTAGCAGTTATTTTTAGACTTTTGGTTGTCTGTCTGTTTCTATGATTGTCCTTGTTCCGGCATCACCCATAATTGCTTAAAGAAATAATGTTTTCACTTGTGATCTTGGAGGCTAAAATCTAGTGTAAATTTGACATTTAAAATTTTTCTAAAAGTTAAGTTATTACTCTTTAAATCGCGGGACACAACTAGTGAGTAAATGAAACATATTCTATACATTGGTCATTCTATAATTGCAATATATAATATATTTGAGTAAACAAGGACTAATTATAATTGTCGATAACTTACATAATTCAAATTAAGATTAAAGATAAAGTTTTATTACCTTTACGGTTTCTATGCCATAGCATGTAAGATCTAGGTAAAGACTAAAGAAATTTCTAGATATGTATAATTAAACACATATTCACACCGACCTCTTTATTTCACATGAATAATTTATTTCTAATTGTAAGTTGACAAAGAATACAATGTAATTGCTATTGTATTCAAGTAGACATGTTGCTGCTTTTTACAGTATTATACAAAAACAACCATCGTCATCATAACGCAACTATGAATATAAATTAATTGCTCACTCCCAATTTTGTAGTAAAACTTCTTTACGCACGCTTGACTTGGGGAGTAAACCGGTGAATGCGTAACGAGAGCGTTACGAAAAGTGTAATCAGGCAACGCGAATGGAAGTGAGAAGGAGATATAAGTGAGATGGAGCTAAAGAAGTTTTACTTCAGTCGTATGGTCTAAAGCACACTCGTTTTTTTTTTAGAGTAAAAAATATTGCGTGACTAAAACCTTTTTAAATTAATTAATTTTTCGAAAACGTATGACTGCTGAATTTTTGTAAAAAAAAATATTATTAAAAAGTTGACGTAATTGAAATAACGGTTAATTAATATACTTCTAAAATATAGAAATGGATATACATATATGCACATTTTACACGTTTTACCGTGCGGCTGTATGTGTACGTAGGTATTCAAATAAACAACTTTGTTTTGCTTGATAGTGACGTATCAATCGTAGCCCGTGGTACACCTTATCCTACGTACGAGCGCATTCAATAATAAAACTTGAAATTTTGATACATAGACATCGTACAATTTTGAATTTGGAATAATAACAAATAGATATATATTGTATTTCTATTATTATTAATATTATTTATGTGCATAAGGTTTTTGCCGGATTTTTCACTGTAGGTACGTTAGTCCGAAGCGGTGGTAGATTCACATAAAAGTAAAGTGATTTTTAAATAACAACCCAAAAGTGGATATACGCAAGCCAAGTTAAACAAAGTATGTTTCATTTCGTAAGGAATAATACAATACATAGAAATTATTTTCAACATTGTAAAACTTATACTGAAATATTTTCTCTCTACCAGCCATACCGAGTATAAAGCAAATGTATACAAATATACATAAGCACAATAGTATTTACGACACGGTTCTAAATTCGCAAATATTAGCTTAAATAAAAAGAATTCGCGTGATTTATATATAAAACTTTTTTGCCTTTCGTATTTATATAGAAAAAACTTTAATAATTGACTTATATAAATAAACTTAAAGCATAATCTTACATCTAAATTGTTTAAGTTTGAATTATTTGCCTCACGTTTTAATTTTTATGAAATCGAAGTAAAATTTAAAAGAATCATCATCATCATTACAGCCTATAAAGTCCACTGCTGGACATAGGCCTCCACAAGTTTACGCCAAAAATAACGTGAACTCATGTGTTTTGCCCATAGTCACCACGCTGGGCAGGCGGGTTGGTGACCGCAGTATTGGCTTTGTCGCACCGAAGACGCTGCTGCCCGTCTTCGGCCTGTGTATTTCAAAGCCAGCAGTTGGATGGTTATCCCGCCATCGGTCGGCTTCTTAAGTTCCAAGATGGTTGTGGAACCTTGTTATCCCTTAGTCGCCTCTTACGACACCCATGGGAAGAGAGGGGGTGGCTAAATTCTTTAGTGCCGTAGCCACACAGCATTTAAAAATTTAAAAGAATGATTTTTTTTAAATTGACTAAGGAAACTTTTATTGTGTCCGATTGAATCACGCCTTAATTACAAAACGAGTGAATATTGAATTAAAAACTTTCCGCACGCGAGTAATTCCTTATTCCATGTATACGAGATTGAGTCAGTTTCGATTTCATTTTGTGAAGCCGTCGACATTCGACAAGGGTTTTTAATTGAATGCCGACCCATTGTGCTCGTTAAAGCGATTCAGAGTTAATCACCGCGTTTTTCGTTCAGTAATGGAAGAAAGTAATTATCAATTAACTGCTCGATAATCGATTGTGGTCGCTTATATCCAACAGCTTATCCCGACGTGCGACTCGCTCTCAATACAATCAAGGAATATCTCAGTAATAAATTATTATACCTATATTTAATAATTTCTAAACATCTAATTAAAATTCATTCGTGTTAAAACGCATAAAAGGTTAAACAATTAATCTTTATTCGTTAATCATTTATGCTAAAGATTAAAATAAACAATCGCTTATTACGTTATTTATTAAAATATTCTTTTTTTTTTAATAAATATGAATAGTTTTGAAACCTTATGCGTTATTAGGTTTTTTGGGTGTGGTGATGGATGGTATTTCACATAGAGCGCGATTGTGAAAACGAGGAGCGCGTCGACTGTTGACGTGATATTGTGCCATGAATTAGCATTGTAAATGCAATCACAGGTGTCAGCCAGCCACTAGCTCGTCGAATTTATGCGTCTTCCGCTCCAAGCGTTGCAACACAACAAATTAATCCCCGTAAGTAATGATGGTCATCAACGTCCACTCTTTAACACGTTTATATTATATTTTTAATACATCATTTCTTTTTTAATTTTAAGATAATTTTGCTGACATTAAATTATATGTTAGCTCTATTTATGCAGATTTCAGTATAAATTCGAATATTTTCCTCTCTATAGTTAAAAATGCCTTACCGGTTAAAATGCTTTATAGCTCGCAATAATCACGCATAGCTTTTTGCCATTGCCTAATATCGAAATAATATTAAATTTTAGCGGTACTTCCACTATTTTAATTAAACTTCTTTACAATTAATTCATTGTAATTAACAATCGCCTTAGTTGGGTGTTATCGGTTTTAATGTAATTTTTTTAATGAGTAGAAATATAACTTCAAATTACGTGGATGTTTATTTTAGACTATAACTATAAACATATTTGTGTTACAAGTTTTATCGATAAAACAATATGGTATATTGGATTATTATTATGGCTTGAAGTTTTCATGTATTCATGATATTTATGAGAGACTGAATCGTAACGGATTTAGTTTTTATAGAAATTCTCATAACTGTATGTATAGAGAACAATAATTACCACATACATAGGTTAATGTCAAGTATTATTAATCTATACAAATAAATAAAATTGGAGTGTCTATTTCTAATATTAAAATAACCGCTTTTTACTAAACACATATGGATGTATACACGGTATATATACCAAAATAACATTGTGTACAATTTTTGGTATGTCTGTCTGTCTGTTTGTTCCGGCTAATCTCTGAAATTTCTGGACCGATTTAGAGGGGACTTCCACTAGTAGGATAGCTGATGTAATAAGGAGTAACTTAGTTTACTTTTATTTTAGAAATGTATTTATTTTATAACTCTGCGAACTGAACAATAAACTTTATTCTTAAATTCCACGCGGATGAAGTCGCGGGCACAGCTAGTTAAGTTTTATATGACTAAAAACATTATAGATCTAAACTTTAAAAAATATAAATATGTATACTTTTAGGTTAATTATATAACACATTTAAATAAATAAATAAAATAAATAAATAACACGTTTCCTAGTTATGTTAAATTATTGTGTCAACAAAGTTACTTCTGTCGAAAAGGTATATACTCGTATTTTAATCAGTCACGAGATGTCGTGGATAATGCAATCACTATTAAACTGAGAACCTTTTCTACTGTAACTTATTGTTGGTGCCTTTACATGTTACGAATTAAGTTTTGATAATAAATTTGAAAGTAAAGTTTATGCCAAGCTTTAAAAAACTAACACAAAACTATACCAAACTTGGTTATCGTAATGGAAAAAAATTGGAATAATAAATGATCGAACTAAATGGTATTTTAACTGACTTCAAAAAAGGAGGAGGTTACTTAAGTCGACCGTATACAGTATATATATAATGTATGTTCGGGGATAACTTCGTCGTTCTGATGATGATGATGATAGATATATACACTATTGGTCGTCTAGTGGTCGAAATTTGACCATAATTAATTTAAGTTAATAATTAGTTTAAGTTGTACTGTGTGGCTACGGTACTAAAGAATTTAGCCACCCCCTCTCTTCCCGTGGGTGTCGTAAGAGGCGACTAAGGGATAACACAGTTTCGCTACCACCTTAGAACTTAAAAAGCCGACCGGTGGCGGAATAACCATCGAACTGCTGGCTTTGAAATACACAGGCCGAAGACGGGCAGCAGCGTCTTCGGTGCGACAAAGCCAGTACTGCGGTCACCAACCCGCCTGGCCAGCGTGGTGACTATGGGCAAAACACATGAGTTCACGTTATTTTTGGCGTAAACTTATGGAGGCCTATGTCCAGCAGTGGACTGTATAGGCTGTAATGATGATAATTTAAGTTATAAGTTTGAACATACTTAAGGTTTTAATGAATTTATTGTGGTTATATTTGACATTCAGTATAGATAAATAATATTAATTTAACGTATATTTTATGTATGTATAATGTAAAAAAATATATGTATGTATATGTGTGCGAAATTTCATGCTCCTCCGACCGCGCGATTTCCGTAAAAAGGGGTAAAAAGTTTTTGCTTGACGTATTAATATATAGAAAGATATATAGGTTTCAAGTGTTAAAGACAGTTTTTAAACCAAATAAATTCCTAACAAACACGTAGCTTAGTATGTATTGTATTATGAAGAACATTGAATAATTTGTAGGTAATCTCAGATAAGATCAGGTGGGGTACGCGACGTCGCGAGGCAATAAAGGTAATGTAGGCAAGATATTTCCCAATATCTCCGTGGAGTGGCCCTCCCGAATATTTCAAGATTGTATTCTCTCTACATAAAAATCGTTCCGGAATAGAGATACTACCGGGATAAGTATTCAATTTTACTACGGACGAAAAAGATTTGATACCTTTACTACGTACTAGCTTTATTGGATGATAGCCTTTGGAATTGAGAAGATAATCATATTCATAGTTTTTCGAGTTCACAACTCACAAGCTATATCTAAGATTATTTGATGGAATTACATACATAATTTATTGGTATACATTTTGTATTTATTTATAAAGATTTTGAAAATTATTATTGTTTCGTTTTTGTTAATTGTGTTTATAAATATGGCTAGTCAAAAATGATACTGTCTTACTAGTCTATCAGCCGTATCTACGTTTGATCCCCTCGAGAGGTAAGAACGACATGTAGATGAAAAGGGCAGCTGAATCTAATACAATCGGGAAAAGCGATACTGACTACTACACTAGGGTTGATACATCATTCTAATACATAAAAATATTTAAAATTTGTTACAAGATTTGTGATAACAAAATTTGATTATTACGTCGTCAAGTGAGCTGGATAAGAACCTGGAGAAGAAACAATTAAAAAACCAATATTTATACCCCATGTTATATCACACGTTGATAAAGTACAAGGAAGTAATTAAAGAAAATTTTTAAGATTTATTAATTCTCGTGATATGGCGCGCACAAAATATCTCATTGTTGGCAACCCTAGCGCTGGGCGGGGGAGGCCGGTATTGAATGAGATTGCTTCTTACTTCGCCAAATGGATCACGTAGTGGATGAGATGTCACAGTGTTTTAAGATACCAATTCGGACGATCTGATGCCGAAACACGGTCTTGTTATTATTAAAATACTTTTCGTGTAGAATTTATTCGTTTTGTTCCATTTCGGTTAAAAGGATTTAGTATATAAATATAATACATTGGCAGTTATTTACTTTTATACGATGTTTATTAAAAAAACAAAAAAACATAAAACGCATTATATAATTTTACAATTCTTTCTACCACTATAATTTCTTAGATTCAAACTCATTGCGTAACAGTTAAGCGCAATGCCAACATAATCAAGTAAATACATTTACACTCAGTAATTGGGAAATTCCCGAGCCGGGCGCCACGGACGCGTCGGCGGTGGGCGGGCGCTGAAAAACAATTTCACGCCAAATCTTAGCTTGTGTTTTGCTATTTCCTTTTTATTTATCTTTTCGTCTTTTCTTTCTCGAGAATCAATTTCACGGATGAGTATCACGATGATCTCAGTTCAAAAAGCGCGAGGGTTCGTGTGAAGTCGAGATGCACGTGTGCAGTCCGAAGACGGGACCCCTGGCCGTATAGTACTTTCATTATGTACCAGATAGTGAAACGCGTTGCCACGATCAACTTCAGCTCGCTACTCCTTATGATTGGATCATTTGCGTGTTTTATCTCTATATACTTAGAACACGTGACACATTAAAATAAATCCTATATTTTTCGTGACGTCAGTTTGAGAAATGAATATTACGAAGAGAAAATGTAGTTTAATATTACTATATCGTTCAACTAAGTAGTGAATAACAGTGATTGTTTTGGCGCGCACCCAGATGGCATGGTGAATTTTGCTGACGTGACGGTGTAGAGCGTTTTTTATTATGTGTGTATAAAAGTAAAAACGAATAAAATTAATAGCTAATGGACCCTATGCTTGTTGATTACTTCAGTGTTCAATTTATATTAAATTGTTTAAATAGTTTTGCACAAACGCCGACAAGCAATGACTTTTCAATAGTGAATAGTATAATAGACCACGACGGTCCGCCTGATAGCGAGCTATTCAAAATTGTCGGGTCCAGGCGCCGAAGCTCTCTCGGAATTGACAATTTTACGGGCGGTTTATTTCCGGACACCGAACTTCCTTGCTTGGTCTGACCCGCGCTCTCGGTCGGCCCTCTACAGTCTACACCCACCCCTTTCGCGGCTTCGCTTCCATCACACTTTCCAACCCTGACACAAGAAAAAATTTGACATTTCATCGTCTAATGCATCATCTAATGCCTTTTTTAAAATTGTTTAAGCAATGTAGGTTTTGTTTTAAATATCCTACTTCAGTTGTTTCTATATCGAGGAGACACATTTCCGCGGCAGTACATAAAATTTACATTGTACGTAAGTGTCTTAAGCGAAAGCTTCCCACTTAAAAGCTCTACAAATGCACTGAAAGCTCTTTCGCGCACTAATCCCAAACCTTTTAGCTGCAATCAAAAGCCCCGAGCGCTCAGCGCGCGGGCCGACGTGATGCTTGTGGAAGCGCCTAGGAATTTAATTTACATTTTTAATTAAGTTAAATTTTGTTCGAAAAGCTTTCACGGTATAAGAGTTTTCTTGATTAGAGTTCAGCTTTGGCTGAAGTTTGAGATTGATTAGTGGAGGTTTAATTGCTCTCTGCTGGTGAATAATGAATTCGATCAGTGTCGAGTCAGAAGGAAGTGTAGCCAGATTAGTTTTACGTGATTGAATCAAAATTGTTTCTGTTTTTAATTATTCACAAAATTCTCGCGATTTTTTTTCAATAGCAAGCTCATCTATTTTTAATAAATTAAACTATATAATATTTGAAATGGATTTTGTTTAAGTGACTATATAAAATAAAAATTGTTTGCCTTGCGAAGTTATGTCCATGACAATCTATCGAAACGTTTGCCGACGGTACTAATGTAATTGACGGCTGGGGTGAATTTTAACGTACTAATGCTGCTTAATTGATCGTGTTGATAACGAAATCATAATGTATATTCTATTAGCTATCCCAACACTAGAGTGCTTAAATTGGCTTCCACCGTATTACCGAAATTTAAATAAATTTAATAGGTACATGAAATCTAATTATACTATTATATTATTATTAAGTATAACATTTATATGATAAATAATACATTTAGATTTAAAAATTTCATAAAAATTGAGTACTTAAACATAAAAAACACGGGTCAAATGTTCTTAAATGAATGGAGTTTCTAGGTAATCAACTCCCACATCACGTACTAGAACGTTATAAAGTACCCGCATGGTCGCTTGTAAATCGGTAAGGGCACAAAAGAGCCGTGCCGTTGACGTTAAAGCGAATAAATAAGAGACTCCCCCAAAGCACTCTCAGTGAGAACAAGTTGAGAGCCGGTGACGTACGATTTGACATAGAATATTTTATTCGGGCCTGCGTCGCCGCCATCCATTCCACTTATCCCGGCACTCTGTTGAATTTTTGACACGTCGACGAAGGACTGATCTTTTTTATGCCTGGTTTAGCGCGACAGTAGCCTTTAAAGTCGCATTATGCGACATGTAACCCGCGGAGACAATTACTCCTTTGTCTGTGACTTCCGATGTCACATTATGTGGCGTACAAGCTATGAATGATAGTATGATGGCGTAGTGAAATATAATATACGGTACCTACATGTTGCTTTGTTATTGTGATAGATTTGAGTGTCATCTTAATCACGAAGATGTAAACGAAACTTGTAATTTCTTAAGATCTTACGTTTGCAGTAAGTAGCATGGCAGCGCAGCTGCCTGCCTTCACCCAAATCGACCGAATCCGGCGCAAGCAATCCATATTAGATTCGCTCTCTCATATCCATTCTAAGATGTTCATATTTTATTGGAGCCAATAAAACGGATTCATGAATATGAGAAATGCATAACGAATATCGTATTTATGGATGAAGGCGAGCTCGCTTCGCAGCGGCTATGTCGCGAGTAATTTGATAGCTGCCTTTGTAACAGGTGCTGATGGTAGTTTCGATGTGGCTTCGAGTGTTTATTCATTCCTTTTAAATTTGCTTTTAAATACAATTTAACCAAACAGTAGAAATTAAAACTTGAATATTAATACTGTTAATGCAAAAGTTCGTGAGAATGGATGAATGAATGAATCCAAACGAACATATTAATGCAATTTTTTATCCTGACATTCCATTAAGTGTGAGGCATTTATTGTTTTAAAATAAAGTTATATCATAAAAATGAAACTACGCAAGTTAATAACAAGCACTATCCAATTCCTTTTTGCATACTTTGTATGAAGAACGATAACAAAAACGTATTATATAAGTCAGATAGATAAATGTTAAATATACAAGGTATCAAGTTTCGAACCTCGAGAGATATTAGTACCTCCTTTGAGATTCAATTTACAGCTTGCATGGACATCTCAACCTTTTGAGGGGAGTCACTTCTAACAGTGCGTTTATTATTTGTTGTACTCGAAAATGAACTCTGTACCTTCTCCATAAGGAACAAAGATATTGTTATAAACACAAATAAGCTTATCTTTTAAATAAGACCTTATTACTTCGAGAGAAGGTATACTTTTATAGCGAGTGAGTTGTTCAGTGTTGTCGTTTGACGGCATTTTGTCGGAGTAATAAGGTCTTGCCCAGAGTGGACGTAAGGAGAGGATATCGTTTATTCTAATGAGGTTTCACTGAGAGACGCGTGCTGCTCAAGCCCGTCGCTCTCGGCGATATATATTACTCGTATTGCCATTTAAGATAATACTATCTAGTAAAAAGTTTTTTGATCTTTGCTACAACAAATTAAATATATATTTTTTTTATATAAAGCATTGTTCGCAGTAAGCATATATATAAAGCGTAATCATTACATCATCATTACAGCCTATACAGTCCACTGCTGGACATAGGCCTCCACAAGATTACGCCAAAAATAACGTGAACTCATGTGTTTTGCCCATAGTCACCACGCTGGGCAGGCGGGTTGGTGACCGCGTAAAAATATATATATGTATAAAGCGTAATAAAATTTTATAATTAATTTTCATACGAATATCGTATAATCACAACTAATCTTCTTTTCCTATTGTTACAGGATAACAATATCATAACCGCTGTGTGATGCCCGAGTGACGAGCTCAATATGATTCGTGATCCGCCGGCCATGCACAAACCCGACAACACCAATAGTACGTAATTAATTAATTTACCTTTATGAAAACGAACACTACGATTTCCCTTTTAGAAAGCAATGAAATGTCGAATCTCGAAATCAATGCTTACCTTAATATCCACATTAATATTTAATGATGTTAATTGCATTATAAGAAATAGTATAGAATATATAGAAAACATTGTAGTAATAATATCAACAACAAATGATTCGGGACTAAAACTTTATTATGTAAATATTTTATTTAGTTTTGTGATTTTTTGCGATAGATATGTTTTTTCCCTTTTGACTTAAAACAATAACATTTGTACACTTTTTGTGTTATAAATGTGAATGTAATCTACAACAAAGCAATCACTCGAACTTAATTATTAACTAATCTCTCTCTCTCTCTCTCTCTCTCTCTCTCTCTCTAGACTAATTACTATGATTATTTTTAAGTAGATAAATCATTTATAACGATAAGCTGTGATTTTTTAGTAGGTAAGGATGTAAATTTCGAAGAAAATGTAAAGTGCATCTGACGAATAATACAAAAATATTTTGAAAAAAATATTTTAAATAAATATTGATAAAATATAATAGGAAAACAAAAACAATACCAGAGTTATTGTCTTTTTGCTGACGTATTTTTTATAATATTAGGACAAACAGGTCGTGAATAAAACGGGAAGGGTTGTGTCATAAACCGCCGGCTACGTCCGTCGCGATATTAAAAAGGGGACGAACGATATTGCAATATCACATTTATGCGAAATGTCCAACATCCAGATCGTATTGATAAAAATAAGCGATTTTTTATTGTTGCCCACAATACCACCTTATCTACTTACCCAACACGAAATGACACTTTAACGTGATCCAATTACTTTTCTTATTCTTTCTATTTTCGAAGAGATTTTGTTTTATCCTGTCTTAATATTACAGTAACTCCCTAATACGGCAACCCCGTTTAGACTTTGCTACGCTTTATGGGAACCCTTATCATAATCAAAATCGTGTTTTGCGTTATTACAGCTATTAAGCAAATCGACGAGATGGAAAATCGAATATCTTAAGGTGGTATTACATTTTTAGAATATCGACGTTTTATCGTGATTACTAGGCATTATACGTTATGAGGAAAAAAGTTCAATCTTGGAGACTGAGTGAGTATTGTTTCGATTTTTCTTGTAATAACGCTACAATTTCACATGCGGTGAATGCACAAGCAACTGCGGAAAATTGCGGAGACAGTTGGGTGGGTTCGAGCGTGCATGGCGCACCGCGGTGGTGCGGCGCGGCGAGGCGTAGCGGCGGTAGTGGCGGAGGCAGCGCGGCGCCCGCGGCGGCTTGGGCGGCCCTGATAAAATTTATGGCCACTTCCCCTTTAAAACAATATTGAGGGCTCAGTTGGGATTTATGTCTCGCCGCTGCTGCAGCGACTCAATTTATTCTTCAATTTTTCATACAATAACTCACATACGTATTACGAGTGATGGATGAAAAGGACTAACTTTCGGGCTTTAATAAGAGCCTCCAGATGCGAATCTCCAAATTGGCTGAAGTTTATTGCCCACTTATGTCAGGCTTACTTGCCCTCGTAGCCATTCCCAGCGAAAATAATTTACGACGTTGATACTGTTGACTTAGTAAATGTTTGATTGTCTCATGTAGTCGGCAGACATCATGATTCGTTATTGGCTGTATTTTCAAAATTTTATAAGTTTGTTACAGTGTTAAAGCCGTAAAAATTCGATAATTTTAATTTTTTTTAAATGCAAAAGTAAAATGTCTGCTATAACTTTCCTTGAACTGGTCATAATTCATTTTACTTCAGTATACTTACAATTACTTTTAATGAATCTTCCCACGGCACATTTTAAATTTAAATTACAAACCGCTGAAATAATAATCAGTAGGTATACAGTTCATATTATAATAAGATGCTAATAGATCTGCGTAAAATAAAGAAATATATGGAATACAGTAAATCACATACGTTTGTAATATGAAAATTGGTATCGGACGGATAAATCGAGCTTTGAATACTAAAATGAAATCTTTCGATTAAAACTGATACACATTAGTTTTTGCGATACGTGTCATTTTTGTTTAATTTATACATCACTTTTTATATTAAACTTCTAGTAGATTTACAAGATTCCATTTACACAATATTAAATAATAAATTATAGAAATACGGTAAATGTATAAGACGAAATTAATTATAAAATAAATTATTTGCGATTACAGTTATTGCTCGAAATTTACATCATAAATAAATACCCTTATTTTCTTAGGAAAAACAAAATATCTTTTAATACCAGCAATGAAAACCAATTAAGATACGGTTTTCTGACATTAAATAATTGGAATTTTAATTGCTCAAAACAGAAAACTCTTTCTTTAGAAATCGTTTACCACTGCCATTAGGCTTAATTCAAAAATTAATTTAAACTTTCACAAGGTTGCGTCGGGAAGCGAGCTCCAGCGTAAAGGCAATATCAATTTCATAATTTTAATTAAAAAAACTAACTTCTCTGATGACAAAGTCTCGTACTTTTTTAATAACGAAAATGTTAACGATGGTGGATTTAGGAGGGCGAGGAAAAGAGCGGGAGCTGGCGGGATCTCTTTACCCAGTGCGTAGTGAGAATTTTAATAAAGTTGTTGACAAAACGTAAGAGTTTACGCGTACGTTACGCTGGCACATAGCTAGGATGTTATTACTTTTTTAACAGCCGAGAGTAAACATAATTACCGTCTTCGCTATTATCGTGTAAGCAACTATCTTTTAAAACTATGTTGTAAAGTACAGTCAGCTCTTTATTTAATTACATATTACATATTCATAAAGTAGTTGGTCTAAAAATATATTATAAATTATTTTTATTTAAATTTTAGTAATTATTAATTGTAAGGTTTTTTCTTATTACAGTTGTTTAGGAATATAAAAAAAAAAATTATAACTAATGCCAACTTTGAAATTAAATAAAAATTTTGTTAATAGGATTGCTTATCAAAAATAATAAACACGGTTTTAAAATAATTTTAGCTATTATTAAATCACAATGATTTTTATGTCACATTATCTACAATAGGCTATGTGGAACCAACATTAAAAATGCATATTAAAGTGCATCTAGTTAATCGTTCAATCGCTGTAATTAAAACAACGTCTTCATAACGAACAGTTTCTGTATTCTTGGAACATTGTTTTAGAAAGTATAATAATGATATTCAGAACGAGCTTGTTATGTTTTTACGTTCATTATTAAGGTAAAACCCGCATTTGGTTAAATCTAATTAAGCCCGCATAATGGATATCGCAACAAAGCAATCAGCTCCATTGTTTAATGAGTGACCGACAAGTAAAACTAAATAAACCATAAAGCATTCGGAATAGCTGCAACCGCAGTAATTGTATCTGTTAATCAGCATATATTTAGTTATATAGGATTATACTAATAATTGCCGACACATTTTTTCTTTGCTCGAACATTACAATGTATAATAGTTAATTTGATGTATAATAACATTGAAACAAAGTGTATTTTTTATATTTTGTGTTTATTACGTACGCACATATATATTTAAAAAAAGTGATTAAAATAAAAGTAAAACAATTACCGTTGAGGATAATATGTGCGTAGCATATTGACTATTCATCACGTTTTGCTGGTACGGAAAGGCCACGTTAATTGCAAAACGCAGTGAACGATTGTAAATTGCACGGAATGATTGCGGAGTGGTCGTGATGCGGGTTCATTACAATAACCTGGCATTTAATTGAATCCAAGGAATGTTACCTACTGTGGAGATACGTACCACTAGATCTATTTCGTTGTTACGTATCTGGGTTGTGTTGAGCTGTTTCTAATGTGTATAATGATAATAATTAATAATTTTATATGCAGATTCAATTTTGAAAACAATGAAATTATTTAATTGATGTATTGTAATTGTTTAAATGTTCTCTTACAAAATATTGCAATATTTACGAGGCATATGAACGTTTGAGAATTTAATAAAGTTTTAAATAACAAAATACTTAATAATTTAATTTTGCTTGAAAGTATTTATTTAAAGATAATAACTTTAACAGCAGCTGAAATGAAATAAGAATTAATAACATACCTTCGATACTACCGAATTACCAATTAAGCAGACAGAAAATTGTGGCCATTAAAAGAGGCTGTTCGTCGCACTATTGTCGTTTCGCTCGCTCTAAAATAAATTACTTTTCATCCATTTCCTGGTTTCTTTTCATTTCAGCGCCTTAATACGTTGGCTGCCGGCTGTGTTGGCGAAACTATACGACCAAGCCAGTTCGCAGCCAAATCTCTATCAAATTCACGACGCGATAGCAATAAAAATGGAAAATACAAAGCGACTTCCTTCACTAACGGACATTTATGTAAATTTAACTTTATTAACTCGCTCCTATTTATTGCTACCCTCAGTGTGTTTATATCAACATTTTGTTGGAAACACACCTATATAGTAATTACTACAGCAGTTACTTTGCTATATACTTTTGACTTATTTAATATGAAATTATACCGAAATATACATAAACAAGTATTGGAAGTGCGGAAAAAAAATATTACAATTTTTTGTATGAATGCAAAACTACTTTAGCAAACGAGTGTGTAGTAGTACTTAAGTGTTTACTGTGCAAAGCTTGTATGAATACGGACAAACGTCCATTATTCTTTATAATCACTAGTTAGAACAAGTCGATAATTGCAACATTAACATCATTCCTAACCTGAAATGGGCATTACGCGCTGCGCTTCACGAAGCATTCCTTGGAAAAATACTATTTACTGCTATGCTTGTGAATAAGCTAATTAATTTTTGCTGTAATGATTACCAACCATATATTTTCTTGTTACATTGTTTTTAGAAATTTTAATGTGTTCAATCACATTCTTAGTCATTAATTTAAATTTAAATTATTCCGACGCAGCTATAAAATTCAAATTTAATGATAAATAAAGTTTGCGTTATTAATGTTTCATGCCATTTTAATACTCTACCTGTAATACAAATAGCATACGTTTTCAACTTATATAGGGGTTTTATATCCAGCCTTAACGTAATTTTTTTTTATTTTCATAATTGTATATAGAGCGCGAACAAGTTTATTGATGAAAATCTACACACACTTAAGATAGGATTTCGTCATGTAACTTCGACAGGTTTTATTAATAAAGTGTTTACCCAAGAAATAATCTCGTGAACGTGGGTGACCCCCATCCCCCGAACATACTAATTGCTCCTTGCAACGCCCGGAGGCGGTACGTCATCTATATTATTTTATTATTAACGAGCCACCATAAATATAGTCCAATTAACTTTATTGTCACGACGTCGACTCCAATAAACGAGATGTATCGATGCGCAAGATCGATCGAGATGAGTTATGTCCACCTAGTTACCCTTTCAATTGGATCCTTGATTGGTTTGACGTGCCATTATTATGGGATCGGAGCGTCACATGAAACTGATTGACTTTTATCTGCCATTTTCATTTATTTGAATGATATGATACTGATATAAGTAGTTTTTAGAGGTACGTTTTAGCAAGTAATAATGTTTTTGATAATATAATTAACAAAAAGGTATTCTAATCTATTATTAAAATTATCTGAATAATTAGGCTCTGTAAATATAAAAAAACCACCAAGTGCGAAGGCATAATTATTCAATATTTTGCATTGAAAAATAGACAAAAATACATGCAAATAGACAATGAAAACAAAAGAATTCTAAAATGTATCGCTAAACGGAAAGTCTTATGACGATAAAGTCTATAAAAAAAGTTAACCAGTGGTCCTAAAAGGCCTCTATACAGTAGATGCACTACAAATTTTAATGCGCCAATAATGTAACTAGCTCTCGTTGCTTATTCAGTTACATTTTTCTTTGCTCGTAAAAAATGCGTATGCGCATCAAAATGAAGTCAGTGAGTGTATGTCACGCGGACGCGTCTGCTCGAATTAATTAAGGCAATTACATGAGAGAAAACAATCAAGGTAGATGATTCGGTTTGTAGCGAATGACAATGACAATAACAGAATGCATCGTGGGCTTACGTTCCTTTAAGGTTAACAAAATTAATCATAGTGTTTTTCCAGATAATTTGACGTTAATTAGATTATCAATTAAAATAAACGGTTCTGATATATTATATGTTCGTAGAATTATATAATTGTGTTGACTTGCAAACGAATAAAAACGAATTATTGGGACCAGTAATGCAATGTAGGTAGACGGAAAAATAGTCAAGTAAATGCGCATTATTAGAGATAGCTCAAAAATTACACGTGAAATCTCTATCGAATTTAAATAGAACCATACGACCGGCATTCGATTAAAAAAAAGAATCATCAAAATCCAGGTCAAACCAGTAAGAGATAATTCACGTAAAAAATACAATCGAATTATTAAACTTCTTCTGTTTTAAAGTCGATTAAATATTTATATAGGTTGGTTATCTAGATTATTTTAGAAAATGTTATTATGTCATTATTTAAATGTATAGTATTATAATCATTTTTTACTCTTGTCTATAGGCCAACAAGAGGACAACAAGTATGCGCTCAGCAGCGGAGTGGCTAATAATCCAGGCAGCGCAAGGCTCTGTGCTCAGTGCGGCAAGGTCATCACTGAGCGATTCCTATTGAAGGCCATGGAACGGTTCTGGCACGAGGACTGCCTAAAATGTGGTTGTTGCGACTGCCGGCTTGGAGAAGTCGGTTCCAAGTTATACTACAAAGCCGACCTTATGCTTTGCAAAAGGGATTATCTTAGGTGAGTTGACGAAGTAAAAGACAGCGTATTTTATTACTAAAGAAGTAAACTTAAAGTTAACAATAAAAATAAAATGATCAAATTTTGAAACATGAGCTTACATTTCTATCAACTAGCATTTTCTATCGTAACCTGATACTGCGCTATTGAATAAATTACAAATTCTATGGACTGAGGATTCGTATTGAATTTCTGATGCTATTTGTAATCCATACAAGGATATTTATCAGCGAGCGATCGCGTTTACATTAACTTCCAATAACAGCCAAGGTTACACTCGAGATTAATGTTTTGAATTGAAATTTACTTGACATGCGTCATGTTTCTGTAATAACCCGAAAAATAAACAAAAATTCAGTAAGACTGAAAATTTTAAATTGCATTCCACATTTATAATATGCTCTGATATGTTAACAGGCTATTCGGTGCCACGGGCAACTGTGTGGCGTGCAACAAAGTCATTCCCGCCTTTGAAATGGTTATGCGAGCCAAAAGTTTCGTTTACCACTTAGAATGCTTTGCTTGTCAACAGTGCAATCACAGGTAAACTTTTCCTTAATGATAATAAAACGCTTCTTAATTACCTACATGAAATAGTATATTTATTATCTACTTAATAAAAATCTAACAGCATAACAAAAAAAAGTATAAGAGATGTTTAAAAACTATAAAAAGTAAATAAAATTTTATGTGCAATTCTGAGCAGCAGTAATCAGTTAAAGAACAAACTGAGTTTAGAAATTATATTTTACGTGCTTAACACGACGATCTTCGTTTTAGTCGAATTTAAATTTTTTTTCCTAAGAGTTGGGTGATAAGTATTCTTCAGTAATCGTATTCCATTTAATGAGTTGCAACGAGTATCACAACGTCTATAAATCTCTGCAGGTTTTGTGTGGGCGACAGATTCTATCTTTGTGACAACAAGATACTTTGCGAATATGATTACGAGGAGAGGCTGGTTTTTGCTAGTATGGCGGCAAATCCTAGCGGCTTGGCGCACATCAGGCGACAAGTTAGTGGATTACAGGTATTTCATACTAGAAATTAAAATATTTTATTTTAATTTATTAAGTTTTATTCTACTAACAACAAGCAAATTTATTAAGACTAAGATTTGACTAAAATTGATATAGCTAAAATATAATGTATTTTATTAAATCCTCATACAATACAAGAAATTAAATAAAGTAATGCTAACTGTAATAGTTCAAAAAATAATTAAATAACAGAATATCAGTCGTCATTTGCTTTACATTAACAATAAACGCACAATTGAAATGGTTTATTTGTATGATTAAGTCCTTGGCGTAGTATTCAATTACGTGAATATTATACTTTTGTTAATGGTGGTAACATTTGCCAGTTCTCACCACGTGGCCAGCAAACCGACCGCCACATCTGATCAATTATATGCTCGTAAGTGACGTGGACCAATGAACTTTAGCTATGCGTATGTATTTAGTTAATGATAAAATCTTTGACATCTCCGATAACTTTTTAATAGAGAATAATAAAATTAAAAACTATGTTCACGTAATAGAATATATAATAGATGAAATAGACTGTAAAACATAAATTATTAAGAATATTTTAAAATTTAAATTCTTAACATCTATCAAAAAATATTTTTATAATAAATATAAAAACATTAAATGAATTTTCATTATTTTTTTGATATAAAAAATTTGCATATGTGTGATACGCTACAGAATCTTTGTTCTTAATTCAGTTAAATTGAAAGACATGCTTTATTATGTCTACGTTAAAAGAGAGTCTCTCTTTACTTCATTGTACAATCATCGATTCATTACGGAGTTTGTTTCAGTGAGTTGTTTGTATTTAACAGGTAACATTAAATTGCCTAGTTTTTCTATACCATAACTAACCGTCATGTATATTAAGTTATGTAAATAGTTTTTTCGAATATCTCTTCCACGTGAAAAAGTAGGCTACGAAGGAGTAAATAATTCCCACAAAGACACTGTTAGTGGAAGATTCTATCTCCACTTTATTATGTTTCTTTTGTGATCATTAATCTTTCTCGTACGAACGCTTGTCGGAATGCGAATGTGGGAGAATCTATTTCATTTTATGAGTCGCGCGAGTGGAGGGAACCCATTCAGCCGCACGACATTTCTAATCGACTTTTTGATTGCGCTCACGGTCTACTGTTGGGTGTTTGACGGTAGAATTGCTAACATTGAAATAGAATTAGCGTTAGCGTTGCGCTATTTTTATTTTATACTAGCTTACCCGACAGATGCAATGCAAGAACTGTTATCATATGCGCGAAGACTTTTTAATTTTTTTTAATTGTTATTTTTTTTTTTCGTAAGTACCTTTTACAAAATATTAGAAAACTGGGAAAATATTAGAGCCTGGGGAAGTACCTTGATCTTTCAGAAGATCATAGCTAAATAACACTGCTTTCAAGCTGTGTTGTGTTCCTATGGTGAGTAAGGTGACCAAAGCTGCTGTGGGGAAGGGGATAAGGTTGGCAATGCGTATGTATATTAATATATATTGTTCTAGTTCCTTTCATCCACATGTTGACTACCCGCTAAAAATCTCATTTGAATTGCGGTTGCTGAATATAATATAGCCTGGTTAGAAACTTTCCAGCCTACTTTTTCGCGATTTATCTTTAACATACAAAAGAAGATAAAAATTTATTTTTATCCGCTAAGCAGATGGGTGAAGATAACATCTAGTTCGTATGTTCGACTAATATACTATGTGGTTTCTTTCAGTCGCCAAGTAGTGCATACGTTGGAGGATCGGGTGGCTGTGCGGGTGGACCGGTAGGGCCATTAGTTGATAAGGATAATGGGGGCTGCGCTGGAGCAGACGACGCGTCCAGCGGGTACGGCAGCCCGCCCGACCCGGATGTGTGCGATGCCGGGCGATGACCGACGATGCCACGCCGACTGCTTGCCTCGGTTAGCTTCTTCAATTAAATATTAATATATTTTACAACTCAATTATTTTTCATTAATATTTCCGATACTTTTTATTTTACTTTTTGTAATGAACAAAGAGTATTAATAATCACTAGTTGTGCCCCATATTTTCATCCGCGTTAATTTAGGGGAAAAAAGTACAAAAAATATTATATAGCCTATAGCCCTCCTCGGGAAATGGACTATGCAACGTAAGAGGAATTTTTCAATTCGAACCAGTATCTCTTGAGATTAGCGTGTTCAAACAAACAAACTCTTCAGCTTTATGTTAATATAGATGCATATATATGTATAATATTTTACTTTCAATGTTGTAATTGTTGTATAATATTCTACTTCTCTTTGTACAGGTGAAACCTCACTAAGCCTTTTAAAGGTTCGATGTCAAAAATCGATGTTGCTACAAGTCGCCTAGACAAGACTTCATCATTCAACACCATACAACAACTTAGATAGTATTCATTTGTTTTACGTCCGTCTCTTCACATTTGTCACTGAAAAATTACGCTGCATAGTTATTATAAACTGTTAATATAAATTCAGTGCGGATTCATGAAAAGTGCAATTTTAGAAGTTAATCATATAAAAGCGACTACATAGTGATTTATTGAAATTCTTCTAAGTAATGTAAATCGGTTACATCGAAGTGTCTCGAACATTGTTCAAAGAACCGCGACTGTGCGACAGTACATTAGGACAGACAGCAGGACATGGATGAGGCCACTTTACAAAATGTCCGGGATGAGTCGCGATAACGTTGTCAGAACACGATATTTCCATTATGTATACGATTTGAGTCTACATGTTAAGATAGCGTCGTGTGGGTAGAGCGCGAACTCGCGTCTTCTACTGCAACATACGATTCGCGCTTAGCCTTTTTAGCGAATGAGGTAACAATAGATAATAACTTCGAATTACGAGCATAATTTTGTTCTATAAGTTTGTTATTTTATAATATATATTGTGTATAAATTTCATACAACGAGTCAGGTCCACAGTTAAAATATTTGATACATTAAAATCGATCTCATTGTTAAAAAATGCGTACTTTAGCGTACATAATATTGTTATCATACAAGGTATGAACTTGATTGTGGTTAATTTTACATTTTATTTTCCAATTTATATTGTCTAATAAGTGGGTGTGTTATGTTGTTTTGTACCAAAGATAGCTTTTCCGTTTGAAGATTTAGTCTTCGCAGATGAGCTACTTTTATAGATTTTTATTATTAGTAATACCATTTTTGGTACTCTGAAGTGGTGCAATGGTTGATTGATAGTAGCTCTGTATAAATAAATTTATATTAAGATATTTTATAAATTGTATTTTTCTTACTTTGCCATAGCTTCAGTGAATGTTGATCGCACATACTGTTTGTAAATAAAATACACGGCGAGTAGCCGTGTCGTTTTATATTTATGTGAAAGAAAATTCGGAATTTAGCTATATGCTTAACATTTTTAACATTAAATAAACATATTGTAAAATAAAAAATTTCTAAGATTAAAAGATGTATTTATGTAAAAATTTGAACTGTCGTTACTTAGAGTTATCTGCTAGGTTAGAATGTTTCGTCTGTCACGTTGTATCATAGAAACAACTAATAAAAATCTCAAACATCGACGAAGTTATTTTTCATTTTACCGTTAAAGTGTAAATAAATATATTTATTTAATAACTACTCATTTGTTTTATTATTACATCCAATATAATTTTTTTTTTAAATAATAAACTATACATTATAAAAAGAAAGTCTCTTAGTAATAGATTCGTATTTAAACTTTTTATAAGTAGTAATAATCTAATAACTCGATAACACTATAATACCTCTGGTATACCCCTTTATCAACAATATCAGAGTCAACGACAAGGAAAAGTGATTAGGCAGCATAAATAAATAAAAATTGTTTATTTGATGATGGAAAGATTAATAAAGCAATGATATTTTTATATTGCTCACAATCGAATTCAATCTTAATTTTACAAAATAGGAAATTACACTAATTCCTGGCGAAATATATTAAAATCTTTTATACACGAATAGATTACATAATTTTACACTCAGAACCAGCCTGTGACTTCCCACTGCTGGACATGGGCCTCTTTCTCCACGTAGGAGAAGGATCAGCGCTTTATCCACCACGCTGCTCTACTACGGATTATCGCATGTTTTCCCTGCCATGAGTAACTACCGTTATCAGGTGTTTATGATAACAACCGGGACTAACAGCTCAACGTACTATTCGGAGCACGGTGGGGGACCAATTAGGATTTTATTCTCATTATTAAGCTTTTCTTAACTACGCCAGTTACAATTTTATTTTGCAGTTCAAATTATTTTCACATCGGTCCAAATTTTTAATGATTCATTCCTTTTTTAAAAGCTTTTACTTAACTTGCAGTGTATGTATATATGCATGTTTGTTAGGGTGGATTCTTGGAAATCCATTTTAAGCCATATATTTTCAACCAATTGAGCCGAAATTTTGCCCACACTTTTAGTTTGGATGATAATACGTCATGATTAGCTATGTGACGTCATTCGAAATCTAACATGGTGGAACACCCAAGATGACCACTGTCATTACATAATTTATTTAGATTTAAGTACTCGTATTCACTTAGTAAAAATAAAATCAATCAGATCGAGTTCTTTAATTTTCTTGTTTATCTATATGGGTAAATTTCGCGACAAGCATCTATACCACATGAATTGTATAAAGATGATATTATGTTGATAGTAAAAGTTTTAATTTAAAATCAAAGCTAATTTTTTTTTAAGTTTTTTTTTTATATTTAATTTATTACTTAGCTACTTGCAACTTTTTCTACAGTTGTTCATCTAGTATGTACCTTACATATTATTATGATATCGGAACAATCTGTTACTAATTAACTATTTACTAAGCTTTTCATACATATATCTTTTATTCTTAAGATGCCATCCTGTGTTGGAAGTCCAGAAACACAAAACGAAGGTCTAACACAAAAATCTTTTTAGACAATAGAAATATTTATTAGGATCTAGAATACGCGACAGCCAGCCCAAAAGCCTGCCAGTCACTAATTTAAAGCATCACTCACGTAATCGAGATATTTTATGATTTAAAGCACTTAAAGCTTCAAATACTGCTAATTGACGAGAGAACTCATACAACAGCCATCTTTTTGAATCACTTAAAAATACATCAGGTTGTTAAACAAAACGCGCGTCGCTATTCCGTGAGAAACATGAAGACAAGCTCGAAAAAAATATTTCAACTGGCCATGCGATCTGAAAAAAATAATAACAAGAATCGTATTACTTCCTAAGAATATTTCGCCGGTACATGTGGTATGTTCGACCCGAGGATTTTTGAATATATTTAACGACAAAAATTCAAACATGTGTGTTTTATTTCTTATAATTAGGTCGGTGCGTTGTTTTTATCGTGTACAGCGCTCGATGGGAATGTCCATAAAATTCTCCACGACGAGACGCATTAACGAGCGTCGTTTAGTTGTTTGCTGTTTAAATAAGAGCAGTAATGTAATTTTAATGAGCTCACAAAAATGTGTGCTTATTTCTCTGTATCAAGCCGCACTAACAACCGTTTATTTACGTACAGTATGGTGCCATTATTTTATTGACAATTCTTACTAATTTTCCTTTTAAATAATTATAGATATTAAATCAATTAAAGTGACTATTCTTTTCACTATCTTTTTGTTCAGTCAAAATCAACAATTTGTCAGTTGTCAAAAAATAATTAGAGTGATCTCCAAGAATTAACTTATGGGAAGGAACAGAATTTGCTTGAGTTATTAAGAGTTACGAAGCGCACGCTCTCTAGTGGAATCCAACTTAAACTTTTTAATTAAATTTCTGATTTTTCTCTTCGTCACGAAGAATCTTATACAGAAGCTTTATAGGAAATGTTATAATAATTAGTTGACTGATTCGCGGGTAATGAGCGTGGTCAACTTTCAAGCCGCCATACAGTTGACTATAGAATGAAATTTATACAAATAAATAAAATTGGAGTGTCTGTTTATAATATTAAAATAACCGCTTTTTATTAATGCATATGGATGTATACACGTTACATATACCAAAATAACATTTTTTACTATGTCTGTCTGTCTATTTGTTCCAGCTAATCTCTGAAACGGCTGGACTGATTTTGAGGGGACTTTTACTGGCAGATAGCTGATGTAATAAGGAGTAACTACAAGAAGGCCACTTTTGTTTTGGAAATGTATATATTCTGTAGTTCAGCAAACTGAATAATGTTTTTTAAATTCCACGCGGATTTGAAGTCGCGGGCACAGCTAGTTTAAAATACATTTTTTACTGATAAATTTTGAAATGAACCAATTTTTTTATTAACTACTAAATCACCATACAGACTTTCTAGACAGGTCTTGCGTGCTTTTTAAAGTTTTAGGTTTAGAGGGTAAACTCGAGTTACATGAGTATTCACGAAAATGTATTGAAAAATAAACGTGAAATTAAATACAATGACATTTAAATCACAAATCACAAAAAAGCTTTGAATACATAAGTGATTGTAAGGTGTGAAACTGACTAATAGGTATATCTTGACAAATATCGATTTTCACAATTTTTTTAATGCAGCTTATATCAATGTACAAAAATTATTCCCTTAACTTTAGTAGATAGAAGAACGTAAGTAAGAAAAAAAAACGATATTTTTTTCTGATAATGCCCATTACCAAATCACAAAAGGGAAATAAAAAATACATAGGGACAAGAAGGCACATATATAACTCGACTTATATCGCTTATCACTGAATGAGCATGTGAAAATGATCTATAAAAGTAGTAATTTAAGAGAGACGTTTAAATAGCCAGGAGTGTGTACTGGTAGAAACGATATATATCCTGAGAATCCTCAGTTACCTAATGCGTATTAAAATTGTGCCCGTTCATTAATTTCTGAGGATTTTTTTTAATTTTGTATCGATTAATAATTATGAGAATGTATCGGCTCTAATCCAAACTCTCAGCAATGTTGGCTAATTTCTTTGTAAAAAGAAACTCACAGACTCTTTGCTTGACATTTACCATTTTTATCCTGACTTGTTTGACGAGTTCCCGAACAAATTCATTATAATTTGTGCAGCTTGTAGTGTGAGCGAAATTTGAATAAGTTTATTTTTAAGTTACACACGCACACACACAAACACACATACAAACACATTATCAAATCAATTTCTTACATCATATATACATCAAATCTTTAGGATACATACTAGCTGACCCAGCACGAGTTGCTGTGGCAATAATAATTTATTAAAATATATGTAAATTTTATATTCAAACGCGCCATCTATAATCTAGAAGTAGAAATACGGGGCCATCTATCGGATATCTGTGCAACTTAGATGCCAAACCGGTATCTATTAGGATTTTATAGAACTAACTATAAATTTCGAAAAAATAACATAAAATCACTATATACTTATACTATACAAGCGACCCGCCCCGGTTTCGCACGGGCAATTCTGATACTAAATATACTACAGAATATTGTAGAGGTTATTCTTGAAAGAGCAACATATAATTGGCTATGTGAAAAACACTCAACGCTCAAATCTAAGCCTAAGTTGAAAGTTTGAACCTGCGATTTATTAATGGTTTTTAAAATTTACTCAGTTCTTTTTGAACTCACACTGTACACTGTAAAAATTTTTTGTAAAATTATCATTTTTTTACTCAACATGAGATGGCTAAATTACTAATCAGTGTGTATGAATTCAAATTATAACACATTTTGAGTAATTTTCCAAGACATATGAGAAAATTTGCTAAGATGCGCTTTAATTTTACAATCTTAGAGTATAAATCTTACTTGTATTGTAATTTCACGGAACAGTTTATTAAATTTTAATAACAAACTTTGAAGATTTACCAAAATTTTTAGTAATTTGAGATACTATATTTTTTTGTAAAATTACCAAATATTTTATAATTCGAATTACTGTGAAGTGTTTAGAAATTTACAAATTTTGTTATTATTTTTACAATTTGAACTGTAAAATTACACAATACATTGTAAAATTACTAAAAAATACTATTTGTCTGTTGCCATGTATAATTTTACTAAACAGGTTATCAATTTTCGATACCAAGCTCCTTAAATTTACTAACATTGTTTGTGTTTTGAATTACTAATTTTGTTGTAAATTTACAAAACAATGTTGTAATTTAAACTACAATCAAAGTATTGAAAATTCAAAAAATTTTTTTGGTATTTTTACTATTCTTATTGTAAAATTACACAATGTATTGTAAAATTACTAAAAAATACTACTTGTCTGTAGCCATGTGTAATTTTACTAAACAGGTTATCAATTTTCGATACCAAGCACCTTAAATTTACGAACATTATTTGTGTTTTGAATTCCTACTTTTGTTGTAAATTTACAAAACAATATTGTAATTGAAACTACAATGGAATTATTGAAAATTCAAAAAAATTTTTTGGTATTTTTACTATTCTTATTGTAAAATTACACAATGTATTGTAAAATTACTAAAAAATACTATTTTTCTTTAGCCTTGTTTAATTTTACTAAACACGCTGTCGACTTTCGTTTCCAAGCTTCGTAAATTTACAAACATTGTGCGTATTTTAATTTAATCTGTGGTCTAGTAAGATTGTGAAACAATAGTTAAATTCGAATTCTAATGAATTCATTGGAAATTCAATAATCTTCTCATTAATTTTATTATTTTGACTGTAAAATTATACAGTGTTTTGTATAATTAACAGTATAATAGGGTAACTACTTTTTTAGATGAACCAAAATTGTTAGTATTTCGGTTTACCATAGTTTCTTGAAAGATTACAAAAAAAAATGTTTATTTACATATTATTGAAATTATTAAAAATTTATCAATATTTTTATATCATATTTATATGTAAAATTTTGATTTGAAAATTATATATAGTAAAGTTATGATTAATAAAGCATTTTTAATTTCCCTCTAAAAAAATTAAAAAATTTTTTAAAAATCGGGAAGTTATTGGTTTTACCCCGTTTTTCGAAAGTCGAGTTTTCATCATATCTCGACGTTTAAAGGCCCTAGAAAGCTTCCCTGACTATTTTTACGAGGGTGTCTGTATGTCTGTGTGGATGTGTGTGTACGCATGTAAACCTCTTATAACTTTTGAACGGCTTGACCGATCGAAACGAGACTCGTGGCATTCGAAAGGGTTCCACTCAACTTAGACTTCCTGAAAATTTGAAGTGAATCGATTCGGTAGATTTTGAGAAATTTAAAAAAAAACCGCGAAAAAAATTTTTCGAAAATGATGTTTTTTTAGAATAACTTTTTGGCTATTGCACCGATCAATTCCATAACCTAATCAGCTCTTAAGCTCAAAAAACGACGTCGAATGCCGTTTTGCAAATCAAAATCGGTTCATTCGTTCGTGAGATATCGAAAACCAAAAAAATCGAAAAAATTAAAAAACAAGCGTTTCTTAGAATAACTTAGTGACTTTACGTCTAATCGATTTTGTTCTCATTGTAACATTTTTAGGCCTCAAAAAACTGCGTCGATTGCCGTCTTGAACATCGAAATCAAACCACGCGTTTTGCAGTTATGGCATTTCAAAAATTCCAAAAAAAACGTTTTTTCAAGATAACTTTGAAATTTTGAGACTTATCGACTTTGTTTTCCTTACATCACTTTTAGTGCTCAAAAAACTGCGTCGATTGCCGTTGTACAAATCGAAATCGGTTGATTCGTTCGTGAGATATCGAAAACCAAAAAAATCGAAAAAATTCAAAAACAAGCGTTTTTTTAGGATAACATGGAGACTGTACGTCTCATCGGTTTCGCTCTCATTGTAACATTTTTACGCCTCAAAAAACTTCGTCGATTGCCGTCTTGAACGTCAAAATCGAACAACACGTTCCAAAGTTATGGCATTTCAAAAATTTCAAAAAAAAAGTTTTTCCAAGATGACTTTGAAATTTTGAGACTTATCGATTTTGTTCTCTTCACAACATTTTTAGTACTCGAGAAACTGCGTCGAATAGCATTCAGAAAGTTAAAATCGGTCAATTGATGCGTAAGATATCGTTGTTGCAAAAGTTCTAAAAAAAATTTTTGAGCTCGAAGAGCTCAAAAATCATTAATGTTGAAGTGTTGATGAGCTCGCAGAGCTCAACAAAGCACTCATGAACTTACTTCGGCGCGCTTCGAGTGTAGATGTAGTATAGTTACAAAACAGCATAGTAAATTTACTAAACATTTTTATGATCAATTATTGATTAAAATTACAAAATTGTATAGTAAAATTACTAATCAAATTTTCTGTAACTTCTTGGCAAATTTCCAAAAATATTTTGTAATTTTATCAAACCCAATTCAAATGAATTGGTTGGTGTAGTTACGAAACTGCGTAGTAAATTTACTAAACATTTTTATGATCAATTATTGAATAAAATTACAAAACTGTATAGTAAAATTACTAATCAAATTTTCTGTAACCGCTTGGTAAATCTCCAAAAATATTTTGCAATTTTATCAAACTCAATTCAAGTGAATTAAGTAGTATAGTTACAAAACAGCATAGTAAATTTACTAAGCATTTTCATGATACATTCTTGAGTAAAATTACAAAACTGTATGATAAAATTACTATTTAAATCTTCTGGAACTGCTTGGTAAATTTCCAAAAACATTTTGTAATTTTCTCAAATTGAGTTGAAGCATTCTGTTTAGTAAATTTACTAAATTGTTTTGCGTTAAAACTTCCCACACATTTTTAGTAAGTTTACCAAAGAAATTTTTAACAGTGTACGTATGATTATGAACAAATTGCCATATTATTAGTGTGTGCTGCAGTAAAAAATATTCTACTTACTATTATGTTTATCATATTATATCCTTCGACTAAAAAGATAGTCAACAATTATCAACAACAAAGATATGTACCTATTGTATTAAATTCTTTTTTGAACTTAAATACCTAAAGAAGTACCAACGTCGTAGGATTTTCGATAATGAAAAATAATTGGTCTAATACTAAATTGCCTTAACTCTTAATTGAAACCAAGATCTTAACAGAATAAATACAATTGATAAATTATGGTTTTAATCTAATCCTATCCAACCTAATGTACGTATACCTAAGTGCGGTTTAAAAATTAACGTTAATATCGACTAAAGTACGAACATACAATTCACCCACTACTTATTTGTTTTAATAATAATTGCCATTTGTATTACGTATTTACGTTTTTTTTTACAAAATTAATTGTTAGGATTTTGTATTTGGTTTTAACCTGTGTATATTAAAGGTGTTTTAACAACTTTTTATATACTTTTTAAGGAATTCTGTCGTAACGTCTCTACCTATAAGGTAAGTCTTTTGTTTATAAAAAACCTTTTTTCAATCACACAGTTTGTATTCAACAAAGATGATATATAATTAATTTTGTACATAAATGACAAATAAGGGAAGAATTATAGTGAGGAATATAAACTATCTTCATCTTAATATCTTATCAGCTTTCAGATTTATTAGTCACAAAATAAACACTACCCAACGAAAATTAATGAACGCGTTGACATTTATTGACTTACATCAGAGTTCGGATAATGGAGCCGCAGTGAACTTTCCGTTGAATCATTTAAATAAACGAACTCGCATCATTATGTCAGATCTAAGGATCGAACAAATTGCCAATTAGTGGCGCGCTAGCCTTCGAGCTGAAGCCCGGGACGCTGCAACGGGTGCCGGGCTCGGGATGACACGCCGCCCCTTGTCCCACCCGGCCCTAAGACATACACCTAAGACCCCTTGGATTTGTCGCTATTAATGCTTTAATTTTCTTAAAAGCAGTTTTAAAAGAGTTTCATTCAAACTTTTACATAGAAAATTGTGACAAAGGAACTGCAAAAACTGTGGAGTACGTTATTCGCTTATATTTTCATAACTGTCGAACCTGCTTAAATAGATAAAGAAATGTTAAAATATAATGCTATTGTTATAAGATTATTTGGTTTTGGGTGTTAATAATAATTATTTTTATACAATGGTAAGTTCTCAGAATAAATATAACAATAAAACGTAATAAATAAAACAACTTATTAATATAGACATGAAAGACTATAAACATGTTACAACATATCTCCGTAGCACTCTATGTGCCTCCCCCGAGGGTAGCGGGTGGGGGCGTCCAAGCGCTCTCAGTATTCAGAGTATCGCAAATGTAACTTTCGGTTCTTTTCATGGCTAAAGTATGTTGGCGGCAATCCATAATGGGATCGCCATTATTCTTGCCATTAATTCGCATGGCTCGGCTTCCGTGCATTAGCGGGCAGCTTCGGTTCTGCCAATCTACGAGAAGGGTCACCATCCGAACAATATTACCCACTCAACAGAACTAGCGTAAATATTACACCTCATAAAAGTTATTAACTACACTTTAAACCATTTTCTACGTATAGTAAGTTCCATATATGGTTTGATAACTCAGATTTAACATTGTTAATAGTTCCTCATTTACAATGCTTTCAAGAATAGGTTAAGATTTATTTTACTTTTTTTAGCATAGTTGAATGATCGTAACACATGTTTAGAAATTGTCGTACGTACAAAATTGTATAAGAACTATGTATGCTACATAAAAGTATGCTATTATTTACTAAAACACTTTATGTAAATGTTATTATTGTATCGAGCTTTCGGATATTAACTTAATTCGAGCACATTTATAAATTAATGTAAGTTTAAAATTGAATTAGAACAAAACAAACAACCGAACAAAGTACAACTTCAATGACACTTATCGTTCGACAGTCAAATAGGAAATAATATTCATAAAGCTAATAAAGTGCGCTTGTACTCATCTCGGACTTTGCAAAATTAATTAACAGTGGGTGGGTATGCAGTAAATAAATCCTTCATTTTCCTGCGCAGATTGCATAAAAATAATCAAATAAGTGGCATGGACATTACTCAAAGCGCGTCGCAGCTGCATGTTAGAGTGAAACAAAAAAACACTTCTCGCTTGCACACTCGCACCTCCACACCCCCCTGACTGAAAGAAAAACTCTCGAAAAACTAATTACAAGTTGTAATTGAAATTTTGCGTGTTATATAATCGGATACTTGAGCCGTGAGTAATGTATAAATACGATGGAGAAATGAATGGCCGACGATGTGGGCAGAGCTGAGATGATGAGATTATTTGAATAAGTTTTTTTTTTTTAATTTTAAATAAAGTCATTAAGTACGACCTTAGTGATTGTTTCATTTGTTTTAAAAACAATTTCGTAATCCTTATACATTACATAATATGTGCTTAATCAAATGGAAATGCAACAAAATACATTTCAATGTGATTTTTTAAGATTCCTCTATCCTTCATCAAGATCGCACTGACTGTCATATATCGTCATATACATTATATTTCATACGTCTTTGTGTGTCTATTTGTGAATGGGTGTATAAAAATTATTGTTTTCTCAAAGTTTTTGCCTAAATAGTGAAAAAATCATTTAGCACCAAATATCGTACAACCGCACGGAACATTTCGTGAGTGAATCCAACAGTCGGTTTTGTTTTTAAAAGTCGCTTTTCTTTTTAACTTTTCATCAATGTATTATTAAAATTTAAATTGAGAACAAATTGTACCACTACTAAGTAAATTTTCACTCGACAATTACTCAGTGATTGTAAAAGTAAGCATTTTCAAATGTCGCCAATTCAGTATTTATCCAAAAACGAATAGAAAAAGCATTCTGCTGTGTCTAAACAAGCATTTTTAATTAAAGCCCCCTTCAAAACTGCGCCAACAAAAAACCTTATCACAATAGCAACAATCTAGGAAACGATCTGATTGAAACGACCGACTGAAGATCTTTTAACTTGTCAGAAATGGCGCCAAAAACAAAATGAACATCAAAAACATGTATGTAACCTACCCTTAGGATATAAGGTACTTAAGCGTTAATGGGATATTTCAAATTACTGTTCAAAACATTTATAACTTCATACCATTTACATACGAAGAAGTATTAATTTAATTATTTCGAAACCGGAATAAGTAAGAAAAATTATTTGAATTATTTCTAAACCAAAATTAGTGTTGAGGAACTCTAGTAACAGATATATTATAGGACAAGTCAACTGAAATTTATGTATGCCCATAATACTCAGTTAGTACAGATATAGATTAGTTACTTACAGATTAGTAAGTTCCTGGGTCTAAAGATTTTCATGGGAATTTTATTTCGAGAACACGCTGTACAAATATTTGCCACTTGTAATGCTTTTTCTGTTTGGAGATATAAACGCCCGAATAATGCGCAATCAAAAGGGCAGCGGGCAACCGCAAGGGCTGTGAGAGGGCGGTGCAGCGAGGGTGGAACACCCACCCCGCTGATCTTCTTTTTACGAATTAGTTTTAATTACTTTTTGAACACAAATTCTCACTTCCCGTTTAGACAATCAACGTTTACATTTTTTTACAATAAAAAAAAAAAAAATGTTTGCAAATGGAAATTGTCATTTTTTTTTTCTTCTTATTTTCTTGTATGTTCTTAAGCTAGGTAATTTTATGCATGTGTTTCGGTAATAACTGACCGATATAACACATTTTTTTATAGAAGTAGATACATAAATAAGATACATCTCTATCTACAAAAATAAATAAAATTGGAGTATCTGTTTGTAATATTAAAAGAACCGCTTTTTACTAAATGCATGTGTATGTTAACATGGTACATATACCAAAATAACATTTTTTACAATTTTTGTTGTGTGGTTACGGCATTAAGAATATAACCAACCCCCTCCCCTCTTCCCGTGGATGTCGTAAGAAGCGACTAAGGGATAACGCAGTTCCACTACCACCTTGGAACTTAAAAAGCCGACCGGTGGCGGGATAACCATCCAACTGCTGGCTTTGAAATACACAGGCCGAAGATGGGCAGCAGCGTCTTCTGTGCGACAAAGCCAGCCCTGCTGTCACAAACCCGCCTGCCCAGCGTGGCGACTATAGACGAAACACATGAGTTCACTCCATTTTTAGCGCGAACTTGTGGAGGTCTATAGCCAGCAGTGGACTGTATTAGGCTGCAGTGATGATGATGATGATGATGATGAGTGACAATTTTTGTCTGTCTGTCTACCTATCTGTCTGTTTGTTCCGGTTAATCTCTTAAAAGGCTGGACCGATTTTGACGGGACTTCCACTAGCAGATAGCTGATGTAATAAGAAGTAACTTAGGCTACTTTTATTTTAGAAATGTATTCATCTTATTACTCTGCAAATTGAACAATAACTTTTTTGTTAAATTCCACGCGAAGAAGCCGCGGGCACAGCTAGTATTCTATATAAATAATACTCCCAGACTCGAGACAAAAATCTTACCTTCAACCCTGGAACGGAAAGCAGGGCACTGCACCATCGTTTTTTCAAGTCTTTTAAATATTATTAAAATGGATGTATGATTTTTGAACGCTGATCGTAGGATGTGGTTATCTTTTTATACAATTATCTCATGTTTAATGATAAATGTCTTGGGCTAAAAAGCATTTTTCGAACAAATACCGGTAACTACAAATGTAAGTGGTACTATAAGTGTACTTATTTATTTGTTCTTTTAAGTCTATGTCCATGAACATGAATAAAAGCTTCAGTTTGTAGTTTAACAACGAATTCCTGAATATTTCTTTCTTTGTCTGTAATAATCAATTTAGCTTACAATCTCAACCCCACTGATCATTCTCCATTGTGCCTTTTCTATCCCACGTGACATTGGCTATATCGACATTGCTTCCCTGGTACAACTGAAAGTCATTAGTCCCAAGATATAATTAATTAATGAATAAAATATTATTAGATTAATTAACCAGGACACTAACAGAAGCCGGTTTCGATATAATGCATATTTAAGTCATTTTATATCATTTCTCCGATTCTTAAGATATGTTGATATTTCATTTATATTGTATAAAATATACTTTGAATTTTAAATTAGAAAATGAAGCTCTAATATTAATACTTTATATCTCTATGATTATATATCAAAACAGACATTAAGATAACATTCTTAGAGGTGTTTATGATTTTAATTAAAAACTGGATTATAAGAAACTTTAACAGGCATAAAACATATATTTAATTACAATTGTATATTTACAGCATTTTTTAATTATTTTATTAATACTGTAATGCCCCCTAAATGTCCGCTTCCAGCCAGATGCCTGTTCTGCTTCGAAGGAAGTGTAGGGTTCTATATTTATTACTATTTACTAACTTTTTCACAAATTTCCTTAGTTTAATTACAATTAAACTTAAACGTTATTGGTAAATAAATTAGTCTCATATAATCTTTGTATTCATACATAAATGTTTTAACATATGATTATGAATTGATGAACTTATGATTTGATAATGATAATTACGTATGTATGTGTGTATGTATGTTTGTTTTAAATAATAATTATATTAATGTATCTTAACAGGATAACTTTGCACGTCGTGTTTGCTTTAATATGGTTGTACATTTAGAAATGTGTCTATGATAAAATTAATATTCTCATGTACCATAAATTTAACAACTGCTAGCAAACCTTATTAAATAAATAAATAAATAACATAAAGTTGAAATACGTATCAACACTTTCTGAGCTTATAAATGAAATAACTAAAAGTAGCATAATTTAGTAAGTAACATTTTGGTCAAGCCGTCAGTCAGGCGAAGGGAGGGGGTGACGTATAGTGGCGGGAAATGGAAAAGACATTAACGGATATGTCAGTGCCGCATCAACAGAGAGTGCTTGCTTTCTAATGCTGAATAAATACCATCTACCTCCCTTCTCATGTCCAGTAACACCGGATTAACTGTCTGATAAATTGAAGCAAGTAAATATAATCTCAGTGAACACAATTAAATTAATTCTATTTGATGGATTTTATACTTTTAAATAATATGTAGCCGAAGAACAACACCTCATCATAGGAATAATAGGCTCACACCTTTGGAAACTATTTTGGAGTTATTTATACATAAACTGACAGCTTAACAATATCATAAAATAATGAAATTATTAAACTGAGTCAGTTCAATTGACGAGCTATAGTTATTGCGCCGACATACATATATAATGTAACAATTGTACAGAATGTGTATTCAAATGAAGACTGACAACCATAAATTACCAATTTACCACACACACGTAAGTTACATAAAACAAATAGAAAAAATCCAAAGTTTCAATTGCTATTATATTATATAATAGACGACAAATTTAGTTTAGCTAGAAATAAGAATTTTCCTAATTTTACATTTACATGGTCGTAAATTTACTTAAAAAGCTTACATATTTTTAGTGTAAGTTCAAATATTTTAACAATATTTTCGTTATAATGTAATGAAACGTCAAACGACGATTAAGTAATAGTATGTTACGTGGTGCGACAGGGCTCATCATAAGTGGGCGAGACGTCCCATTTCCCGTTTCTGCGCGGGCATGGATCGGGAATGTTTTAGCCAAATCGACTCCGAGATTAGATGGATATTTTTAAAGCATCGTCTCGCTTGATCCATTAGCGAGATTTCATGAACTACTCCACTTCGAGGATTACGTGTTAACGCAGAAATATCAACTTGGGAATTATGCTAATAATAAAATATAGTAGAGATACTTTATGTAACCACGCCAATTATCGTAGTTAAATAAATATAAATAAAGTACTTTGTCGAAATAGTGATGAAAGTGTATGTGGTTTGCTATTAAGGTTAATAATAAGAAAAATATACAAGCAAGTTGCTTACAACAACAAATTGATGTCCAACCACTAATTTAAAAAAAAATTGGTTGCCTGTAAAGTCGGTATACGGGCGAAAGTTTTACGTGACAACGACTTTGAGTGGTAAAATAATTTTAATGTGAATATTCATTCGTATAGTAGGAAGAAGGATGAAATAATAGTAACAATTTAAAACATTTATTTTATGTCTGTCTCTCTCGCTCTTAGGCGGGCTAACCATGCCCGAGTGGAAGGGACGCGTGCCTCTCACTCGCTCTCATTGTGAGCGCATAACGTGAGCGGAGCGTAACGCAGTTTCTTGAAGTGTCACCCGGCAAACCAATTTATAAGACGTTGTCACGTCAAAATTGCAAAATATCACTTTTTTTTCCAAACATTTTCTTTCTACAATGTAATATAGTAATTAATTACTATAAAAATAATTATTGTAGACTTCGAATACTTAAACGTAAATATAATTACAAAATAAATGTGTATAGAAAAAACTAATCTTCATCGGGAAATGTTATTTGATCACCCAATTTTAAAGCATTTTAATTACAGCTATAAAATAAAAAAGTAGATGTTTTTATAAGAATTCAATTAGACGTTAATTGCTGTTATCGCTCGACAATAATTAAATTTTGCAATTTTGAAATACCAATTGAATTACTAAATCCTGTAATTAATTTAATTAATGTAATGTGTAGTCGTGTGTATTATTTTTTATGAGTAAAAATTTCTTTAACAATATTATTACGTGCACAACGTTGGTATTTGTTGTAATTACTCGAGGACGGTGTCTCAATGTCCTCCGGAATTTAAACACGGGAGCCACACGACAAACTTATGTTATTAAAGTCTAGTTCAAGCCTGCTTCCGTTATATATATGTTTGCGCGCTGTAATATAAATTCTTTAGATAATTATATCTCCTCTCATCCTCTCTCCTCTCAGAATAGGATTTAGATGAAATCGTTACCGATAACATGACTTCGTCGGACCCTCAAAACGCCGCGACTGCAAATTTGATCGAAAAAAAGAAACAGATATTGTTATACTAAATATTTATTATCATGGGACAATAAATCCAATACTATTCCGGTCGTGCACATACCTGTTTCTCGTCGGCGATATCCGTTGATGGTTTTGTCATAAAATTTTATATGCGCCCGCGCATTTTTATTAGATATTATCATAATAAAACTAACATCAAATCTGTGTTACATTTCCTCTCAAACGAATTTAGATAAAAATTTATTAATTTCTGTTATTTGATTTGACTCCAACAGAATTCTTTTATAGAAAATTAATAAGTAGGCAATGTCATTCGAGAGACAATTCCTCTTGATACTTGATATTTAAAGCTAAAACTTTAACACAACTTCGTGTCAAAATCATACGAAACAACGAGGCTCCATTGTTAGGCAGGCCCTCAAAGCTTCATTAGATTTACGTTTTGACCCAGTAAATTGCGTAGAGAAATGCAAGCGCATGCGCATGCTCGACTTGTCGGCACTAATAACTTTTTCTTAAAACACTAATGAATAACTTGCTCCTTATTACTGGGCACGTTTTACCACTCGAGCCCGCGGCGACGGCGCAGAGTACCGCAAGTAATGCAGTGGCCATGTCTCGGTAGGAAACATATGGATATTTCCTTTAATTTAATAAACGAGAACTCTGTTAAAATTGCAATAACTATACACATTTTGATGCATATACCTTTTTAATGAATTATATAGCTTAATAAATTTAATATAGCTACATTATTATATCCTCATTTTTCTTATTAAATTATAGTAAATGTAATCTTACTATTTTTTGTCCGAATTACTCTGTATAATCGTTGGTCACATGAGAGTGAAAAGTGTAATTCCAGCATTGGCGCCAATTTTATGACTTAACATTTAATTAAGAATCACACCTTTTAATGAATACGTGCTATTGCTTGAAAAATTATTTGTGTACTTATTTGCGCTGTGACTGTGATTTTATTTTTTATTTATTTATAATCCTAAAATATATTTAAGACCACTTCGAATAAAAATGTTACAATTCACTTAAAATTTTTTTTGCCAATTAACCTTAGTAGTAAAATATATATATCTTTTGACGAAAAAAATATATAACGACCACTTAAAAACATATTTAAAAATCTGTATTCAATATTAATGATTCTGATAACGATTCCGATATGTGCCTGTTAAAACATACAAGAAAAAGACGTTTAGTTAAGCCCGTTCGTGCTACTTAAAAAAAAAAACGTTCCTTCATTTATCTATTCGATCATATACCTAACATGACATTTTATAAACGGACCTATCCTTAGCGCATTGCCTTAAAAGAATTGTTGTAATTGACAGCAGTTTTAACGGATCATTTATACGGAATCGGTGATTAAAGAGGCCGTAAGAAGTCTAACACCGGATTTGTAGCGAGCCAATTAAGTTTACAACTAGATTCATCTGCAACTTTTTCTACATCTTTAAGAGGATCATTTATTGCTGGTACAAGATGTAATTAGATAGGCTAAACAGATGTAACAAGGTTTTATAATCATTTTATATCGGAAACTAACAGAAAATGAATTGTCAATGAAATGAAGGTTTTATTTAATTTTTATTTTATTTTATTTAACTTGTTTATTTCTAGTTGATCCGTCAAACTTGGTACCATCAAATTTATTTCGTAAATACCTCGTTTTTTAATTTGATGTTATACAAAACGTATCTATCCTATTTTGATGTAGTCGTTCGGTTGTGGTAGTACGTATACCGGCGATTAATTTATATTTATGTAGATTCACTAATACAGACAATACTATTAAAACCGTTTTGGTAAATGTATGTAATTACAGAAGTTGTCGGTCAAGTACGGATTAAAATAGGTAGCTCAATAATAGAACATCTGTCAAAGATACATACACTAATGATGTCTACAAAAAATGTATTACGGATCACTTGAGCTCTCACATATGTAGTGAATTCCTTTTTAGACCATACGTATGTTTGTCTGGATGTACATATTTTTTATGTATATTGATGTATCAAGACTGGTGTTTGTGTTATAAATTTTATTTTTAAGAAGGTAGATACTAGTCGTATTTTCTTTAAAATAAAAAATAAAAAAACGTTTAGTTCTCATTAACAAAAAACTGTTACTTATTTAAAACGGAAAATTATGGTGTGTGTGTGTATGTTATTTTAGAGTTAAGGGTATCAGCGGAACTCTTCTGGATTTTACTGCGTCTTCGCAGTGGAACTTTTCTGGATTTTACGCGTCTTCGTCCCTCTGTCACAGAGTGCCGAGTCATAATTACAAGTGTGAACTGTCTTCAAGTACGCATTAGCTCGTAAGTTTTAGTATTTTTTTGTTATTTTACTTATAATTTATTACGTTACATAGATATACTAAGAAGTTTATACATAATTATGTTCTGTAATATTGAAAACACTAATTACGTAGAATTTAGTGCCTACTAACTATAGTAAAATATTAATGTAAGTAAAATAACAGAGCTTAAGTAATATTCTTAATTGGGAACAACGTATATTCTGCAATGTTCATTAATGAGAGAAATTGCTCTTTCAGTAATGAGAGTTTTATGGCAGAGATGCAGCGATATGCTTCATGCGGTGCAAGACTGCAGGCGCTGTCGGCCCGAGCTCCTGCCTAATTGATAGCGCCCACATACAAATTAATTAAGAACAAGCCTTTGTATCATAATTAAAAGCAAAGAATAATGAATAAAGCCATTACCGACCGGCAAAGAGAATCCACTGAACACTAATTAATTGCTGTTTTCCTCATAATCAGTAATATGCTATACATAAATTGCCATCAGTCCGCTGAATTGTAATTACGACGCAATTATCTTTCATTGTTGCGTTAGAAACGAATTCTGTTTACTATTTTTTAGAAACGACGAACAGGGCGATATCTAATTACACGAGGTACTAATAAGCGTATGATATATTCGAGCCGGTAACGAAGATGCGGGAACATTAACTATGTATACAGGTTTTTGTGATGAGAACTCGATCCTGTTATTCGGCTAACGAAGGCAAGGGTATCCCTTGATTATTAAAACGAACTTGGAGCCACCCACAGTGCCACCCGGGTGTTAATTGGACCCCCGTAGACAATACTAATAAGGCCCGTCCGCGCCTCTATCTGTCTAATTAAACGCGAAACTTGAGAGTAGCACCCTCGGCGACGAGAGCCTGTTTGCCGAGCCTCCTGAATACACTGTAATAATACCAGCTAAGCGTGTTTGAGTGCCTCTTTTTCGGATCTCTGTAAACCCGCGTTTAATTAGCAGTATTATGCGTCTGAGTGTCGACTCTCGGCTTGTTTAATTAAGCTAAGTCGTAACAACAATCCATTAACGCTATTCTCATTAAATATTATTGACGGCCAGTCTGTGCGATTATAAATATTGACTTCTCTGGCGCTCTTTTGCGTTCAAATTAATCAAATTAATCTCTTGATTATTTACGTAGGATCTAATTATATAAGGATTGTGCTCGGGTCGGACATCCAAACATTTTAGAAGCTCTTCCGGCTCTTGATCCTAATTACAGATAGCGAGTGAGGAGCCCGTCTCATCTAGTTTGACTTTCGTGAATGTTGGGGCTATGAATACGGCTACGGAGAAATGAGACTATATCACTGCCTATAAATAATTGTTATATACTTTATTGTTCTGTCTATTGTTGCTATATAGTTTGGCAATAAATAAGAATGTGCATTATATATTACAAACAATTTACTTCAATAAAGTCTGGCTACCATCAGAATGCATTTCTAACATATGTATGTTAGATATCCGACCGATGTAAATTTGTAGTACTGAACAGTACAATATACCGAAACTACATATATCGACATTTATTTATACGTTGAGTTTTTATTTATATTGATTTTAGTATATTAAACTATATTATAGTAAGTTGTAGATTTAACTAAACAATATCTGAAAATTATAAGAATCAAAAGCTACCAATAAATCTGTCCCGACTAACACTTGAACTAGCTGCGTGGGGAGTAACAGACCGGGCACTACAAGCTTTAAATGCGTACAACACGGCCTTTATCCTCACGTCCATTGCTCCAAGGTATTGTTGTACATACATAAATCCGGATAGATTTTGGTAAGACTTAATTTCAGGATGGAAGTAGAAAGTTATGAATATTGTTGTGCTCAATATTTAACCTTATTAATGTAATAACTAGTTGCAAGATTTAAGAGTTGCCAATAAATCTGTCTAGTACTCTAGTGTAACACTTTACCAACCTGCGTGGGGCGCAACAGAACGGCCACGACTTGCTTTAAATGCCAACAACACGGATTTATCCTACCTGGCATCGACGAAGATAAATACTTCACTCTCGTAAAAAATATGTGTACCTGTAATAAATTGTTGTAATAATTTATTTACGATCCAATTCAGCTAAGGAAATTAATTCTGAGAAATAACAATAATAAGCGTTATTTGTAGGTTGTAATTGTAAATTAATTAAAGGCGCTCTTTTAACTAGTAAAATATTTGCGTTATTATTTTTAAAATATATTTTTTTTTAATTCACTAGAGTTTTTAGTATTTTATACTAATATAATTAATGAAACGAAAAGAAAAAATGATGTCTGTAGGTAATGTTAAATGTTTCAGGCACAAGTCAAGTTAACAGAACACTGTTAACTTGAATTAATATTGATAACATCAAAGACTGTTTTTTAAATTTATATATATATAATAAAGAAAAGTCGTAAACAACAATAAAGTTGTTAACACTTTGATGTCACCGATTGTACTTGTAAGTCGAATCAGTATTCAAATCGACACTAACCGAATTATTAATACTTGACTTTAGCACAACAGCGCATGGATAATAAATAATGCAAAACAGTTAATTGGAATTAAGTTTATTTACAGATTATTAATAAGACTTCTTTGATAATTTACACACATTCATTTTATAAATGGAACGGTCTTACGCACGAAGTTCCGTACACAGCACAATAACAAATCCAGCCGTTTCGGAGGAGTATCGTAACTAACATTGTGATACGAGAATCTTATATATAAGATGAAAGCAAAAACGGCGGACATTTTTTAATTATAAACTTACACGAAGTTTACATCCTACCTATAGTTAGTTACAGTAGGTGATAGACGCCTGCAACACCTCGACTAGAAAAAAGGTCAGGCTCAACCAGATCATGTATCTGGACCGGATCAGGATACAATGAGGCATGCCAGATCCGGCAAGCTCTATCAGGACCAGGTCTGATCCAGACAAGAATAACCTGATGTAAAATATAATCAAGTATGGTAAGACATACTGGTTCAGGACCCGGTCCGGTCTAGATAGGATAGCCTGATATAAAATACAATAAAGTATGGTAAGGCATAATGGATCTGGACCCGGTCCGGTCCAGATAAGGATAGCCTGAAAGAAATTACGCGAACTGAGCCTGAATCGCGCTATTAATGCTTTTATGCGCACTTAGTATATATACAGTTATCAGGACAGTCTAGAAGGGAGTCCATTTCTACACAGTGGAGCAGTCGTAAGTAATAGGAAATATTTAATTAGTAGCTAATTATTAGGAGTTAATAAATAAAATTTAATGAATAAGAAAAAATAAACGGAAATAAATATCATAATAATTATGTTAAGTAACATATTTATAATATCAATTCACTTTTTTTTTGTCTCAAGAATATACATTCGTGTTTTTTAAAAGGGCCGGACCGAAGTGACTGATCAGGATGAGATGAGATTTCCTGATCTGGACCCGATCAGGAAATCTCATCTCATCCTGACCAGGTCCAGACTAATCATCTGCGTCACATGCCTTATCTAGTCCTGATCTGGCATGCCTGGTCCGGTCCTTCTAAGGAAGACGAAAAAATTTCTACTCGGGACTAGAAGCATCGCAAGCGCGTTGCCGACTATATCTCTGACCCTCCCCGTGAGTTCTGGCCACATTACTTCTTCTTGAAAACAGTACCTACCGTGATCTTCTGTAAGCTTGAGAGTTCATACTTCTGTTTTTTTTTTTAATGAATATATATAATAGATTTTTTAATTTTTCTTTTGTTAGGCCTATCCTGGCCACAAAGAACACGGAAACAATATATTAAACATGTTGGTGCAGTCGTTCGGAGGCTATGTGCTTAAATACATTTTGGCGATCCATTTTTATTTACATAAGAGTTTTATATTTAATTATATTTTTTCACTATCTATAATACTATTAAATGAGTAATTCTTGTATATAAATATAATCTGAATCTCGGAAACGGCTCGAACGTGTCTATAAAGTTGTAATAGCTCGGTGGGAAATCGATCGGTCGGAATCGACCGAGAAAACCATGGTTCAAATCCCCATGTCAGATCAAAAGAGTCAGAGAGAGTCAGAGAAAAATATTATTCATATTTTATCAAGCGACTTCCAAAAAAGGAGGAGGTTCTCAATTCGACTGTATTTTTTTTTAATGTATGTTACTTCAGAACTTTGACTGAGTGGACCGATTTCGACGAAATTTTTTTTAATCGAAAGGTGGTGTATTTTATTTGGTCCCACTTAAATTTATTTGGGATCTAACAACTACTTTTCGAGTTATATCTAATAATGTGTTTTTACTTGACTATTTTTTCGTCGACTTACGCTGTATATATATACCGCATAACTTTTGACTTGGTGTACCGATTTTGATGATTTTTAATTTAATCGAAAGTTGATGTTTATCATGTGGTCACATTTATATTTCATCGAGACCTGATAACAACTTTTTGAGTAATCTTTGATAACGCGTATTTAGTTGACCATTTTTTCGTCTGCCTACGTTGTATTACTTGTCGGTGTAATTGATGTCGGTTTTTTCATTTGCGAGCAAATACAATTATCTCTATGTAATTCGTATTTAAATATGTTTTCTAAAAAGTACGATTTACTAAAAATACCGAGCTAAACTCGTTCACCCAAGTACTTTCGTTATTAAGTTAGTAAAAATGGAAGTTCTATGTATGAATGATATGTGATACATTGAATTTAACGATTTTGGAATGGATTTGTGTTGCTTGGTCATTACGAATACCAGTAAAGATCTGTTTGTATATTTAGTAAATATATATTTTTTTCTTTTCCTTTGGGATTAAATATTCCTTGTGATTTAGCAATATTATACTATCAAGTAAAATTATGAGGCATGTATATGTTTTAGTTAAAAAAAAAGTAATGATACTGAAAAGTTCTGACGAACATTATAAATCGATATAGCAATATTCCCAGCTATAAGTTATTTTTATAAGACTTCTCTTCAATTGAGTGAATTTTAGTTCTTTTGAAAATACAAAATAATGAGATGAGAACTAATTAATATAAAGTCTTGTTCAAAATAATTTAAGACCGAAACAGCAACAACTCTAAAAATAAATTTTAATTTTACAATTCAAAAACTCGTGGGTTCAGCCAATATACTTTGTAAAGAAATATTCAATAGAGTAAATAGTAACTAATGAAAGAAGTTAAGCGAACTTAACATTTACATTATTTGATTGGATTTATAGATAGATAATTTCGATTTGTTTTGATTGAGTTATTAATAAAACATATAAAACGTGATAGCTTAAACTAAGCCTAAAAAATTTTTAGAAATAAAGCTCAATAAAAAATAAAAATAAAAAAGGTTATTGGAAGACGAATTTTTAGTGTTATCTTAACCTGTATTGCATGTCACTGGTTTGTGTCTGTGCACATGAGATATTTGAGAAAAAATATGTGAAGAGTTTTCATATGGGCACTAGAAGTTACTAGAAATAGACGTTTAATAACAGGAATAGAAGCTTAATACACATATTGGCTATCTAGGCCAACTGCCATTTCTTAAATATCTGCTGCTAAAGGCCGTAAATTTTTTTACTACCTTTACTTATTTTGTAATGGCTGTTTCTTATGAATGTTGTAAAAATATTGTAAACAATATGAAATTGATACCCCCGGACAACTTGTATCGGCAGTATTTGTTACCAGACTCTGTAGGTGAAAAATGTGACCTTACTTCTAAACGTATTTAAGCGTGGTCAAGTGTACAGTACCACTGTACGAGCGAAACTCTTATTAAAAACATGCGGGTAACAATAATTTCCGCCAACAAGACAAGAAATTTAAATTGATTATGTCTATAACATCAGCGAAGTTAGATCAAATCTGTATCAGCGACCGTCTTTTGACGAATCTTGTAATCTATTCAGTTTGCTATTTCTGATCATTGTATCGTAATAAGTTCTAATCAACTTCACCATAACAACTGTCACTATTTCTTAGCCGACGTGAGATAGAAATTCGCCACACCGTGAAAGGCGCAGTAATTAACTCAATTATCTTCATTGTTCATTTAATCTTAATGAAAGTTAGAGACTCGTAACCTATTGAAAGTCTTCTTCCAGAAGCCTTACTTCATGATATTCATACATTAATTTTATCTTTACTAAAGGCCTATGACATTTGTTGCCGTTAATTGTATTTGACAGATAATGGTATCCAACAGATAAAAAATTATGGTATACCTATTATTCTTTTTCACCATCGAATTTCACTTTATTATTGGCATTTTTCGCAATTGAATATAAAATTGTAGTTTTTTAATTAAGAAGAAAGAAAAGCCCTAGGCTCCTACTCAGTCTACTGGTAAATCCGCCACTGTGTATTCGTAGCTGATTTGCAGGATAAACTTCATTCAGAACCGGTGAAACCGGCCATAAATTAATTATACTTTAGTATAACTTTTAAAATATTGTAACGGAACTGTCAAGTTAACTTTAAAGTACCTAATTATTTATTATTTATCAATAATCTCGTTGCTGCTGTATGTTTCACGACGTGAAGTTTATTAATATTGTAAGATCACCAATCGTTTATAAATTAATTTGATGACAATAATCGTATATTTTTAACATTAAATACGTCATTATTTTTTGAGCAATAAGATAATGACATATGCCGTTGAGTACTTTTATTATGTAACAAAATTTTTGCTCTTTAAATTTCGAAGTTTTTTTAGTCTTAATTGTTATTGGAACGAAGTTCCTTACGGCAAGCTTGACATTTGACGGGGCGACCGAACTGAAAAAAATGTGATACTAAAGCCGTAAGAAAAATATATAACGGAAGTGACGTAATATCAGTCACACGACTGTATAATATGATGTTTGTAAAACTAAAATATTTAGTAAACTTTTTTAAAATATTTATGTAATTTTATACTGTCGACAAAAATAAATAAAGACATATGTTTTTTTAATTCACTTAATAGTTTGAATTATTATTATTATTTTGTTTGATTTATTTTATTTTACGGTATTTGTTATTTTCTAAAATACTAAATTTCTTAAATACTTATATATATATAAAAAACAAAAACTAGAAACTATATATAAAATTCAACATTGTTGATAATTTTCAAGATTGTTGACGTACAGCGATTTCCAGATCTATTTATTATGGAAATGTCTCAGTGGTTAACAGGTTTAACACCGGCAGCGACCACCGGCTAGTACGAGGCACTCTGAATATATCTCCAAAAGGAGCGGGCCCGCTTGATGAAATCTACTTTCCGACCAACACTGCCCCAAATACTACTGCTCCGAGCAGTTCCAATGGAGGAACTCCAAAACCGATTCGAGGTAAAGCTTTAGATTAGGTAAAACCGAATTTCGGGACCGTGGGGGGATGGGGGGGGAGAGGGTGGGGAACGCTACCCCTGGTACCACTGTCACACCTCGGAACCCCATGGTTATGGAAATATCCATGGTTAAAGTTTTGAGGTTAGAAGAAGAATTTCGAAAGTTAGAGGAACGCTTGGCTCCGGCGCTGCGGGAAGTGCAGCCCTTCCGCCCTTGCGTGCGAAAGCACGCTCACTCATGCTCCGTTCCGCAGCGGAGGCTGGTCGCCTTCGGCGACCAGCCTCAGCTGCTCCTCTACGCATTCGTTCGCGCGCTTTCGCGCGGCGGGCGAGGGCTGCCCTCCCTCCGCGCCTCCGCGGCACAAAAAAAACACTCTAGGGGTAGGACAGACCAAGACCACGTGGACAGTGGGGTGCTCCGATTCGGTTTTGGGTATTTTTCGAATTTCTAAACCTATATTCTAGCACGCAATGTTACTAATTTTGTTAGAATATTATGTCTGACGCGTTATTTTGTTTAAAAATGTCGATTTGTCAGTCGTTAAGCGTCAGTTCGTATCGTTTGTTGATCTTGCAATCGAGATCGTTTTTACGTAAATTTGTTCGAAAATAAAATGTGAAAGTTGGTGAATGGAGCATATGAGTGCACTTCCCGCTGCACCGGAGTTAAGGTGGAGTCAGACACGGAGCTCTAAGGTATTGTAATATCTCTGAATCACGTAAAGTTAACCCCAAAACTTCGAACACGATATCTTCGAAACCACGGGGTTTACGCGAAACGCACACTACGGGGGGCTAAAAAACCCACCCTCCCCACCACCCTTTACCCTCCCACCCCCATTTCACCCCATAAATTGGAGGCCACTTAACTAACGAATGACCAATTCTTCTTCTAACCTCAAAACTTTAACCATCGATATCTCCATAACCATGGGGTTCCGAGGTGTGATAGTGGTACCAGGGGTAGTGTTCCCCACCCTCCCCTCCCCCATCCCCCCACGGTCCCGAAATTCGGTTTTACCTAATCTAGATCTTAGCCCGATTCGATTCAATGGAAACTACTAGCAACGTGGACGAGATAACCGACAACGTGGTGAAGACGGTGTGTACACTGGGTTGCAGGCACTTTCCACCAACAAAGCCAACGAAGCTGACCAAACTTTCTCTCGAAGCCTTGGATCTGATGCGGCAGAGGCACGAGTTTCCGGCTGCTTCGCCAGAACAGAGGGATCTTTCCAAGAGGATACGGAAACCCGCCTCCTCATTCATTCTCATTCATTGGAGCAGACGGGTCCTAGAGTGGAGACCGCATCTTGGCAAACGCAGTGTGGGACGTCCTCCGGCCCGTTGGATCGACGATCTGCGTAAGATTGCCGATGTAGGCTGGATGAGGATTGCGGAAAACCGGGATGTTTGGCGCGAACTTGGGGAGGCCTATGTCCAGCAATGGACTACAATAGGCTGAGCTGACTGACTGACTGACTTATTATGGAAGAACTAGAGCCAACTTTATTATTGATTAAAATTGATTGATGTACACGTAATACGTATATAAGTATATAATTAAAAATAACAATTGATTCTGAGGGGAATTGCGTTTTGTTACCCTGATTGTTAATAAGCCAATTGCTGCCAGCTCGAGCTCGCCTACACGGCGACTAGACTTATTCAGAATAGACTACAACGCAATCCCACGATTGATTCTAATTAACGATAGTAGTATTTATTAGAACAGTTCGCAAACGGACCTAATTGATTTCACTGCTTTACCACCGTATAGACATAAATAGCGACCGGTGAGTGCTGTTTACTGTCCATCAATTAATATTTGACGAAGCAATAACCGTTTCTAGCTACTGGACAGACAAATTAAATCTATTAAGTGGACCTACCGCGATTTCGAATCGATCTTGTGTGAACTTTCGTTATGTTTGTTTGACATACAATAAATTTCCACAACACGATCTATTAAATGTTTGTATTTATTTTAATTTTATCAATTTTAGTGTGATGTTAATGAACAATATTTGTAAATAGCAACAATCGATTAAGGGCTTAAAGAAATTTAAGATTAATTTATTTATCATACGCTACTTTTTAAAATAGTATGAAATTAATTACAAGTTAAAAAAGGGAAACACTTCCGTTTCGACTCACTTTCCAAGTGCACACACGGTACAGAAATTTCGGTGTTCACTTTAAGTAGACATCACAGGCAGGTATCCCTCTGTAATTAGGCCACGCTTCAACTGCCCTGTAATCCACCTGTCTGCTAATTAATACAGCTGAATAAACAACCTCACGGCAAATGGAATGGGGTTAGCAATTCCGTGTAATTCATCATTAGGTACCATGCACCACACTGCGGTCGTCATTTCTGTTATTGTGTTTTATTAGGAAATGCAACTAATCTAAATGTTATTTTTAGACTTTAGATAAAATTTATAAAAACCATTAAAACTAATACTGTTATTACAAACATTTCTAGGAATATTTAGGTTACATGTATTTTCGTTACTACTAAGTATATAAGTTATTGAATGAAAAATTTTAATGTAGGTACAAAAACATAAAAATATAATATGTTATTCAAATATATGACTGAACATTTTTGGATGCCTGATCTCACGTTTCGTAAAAAGAAGCCTCATTAAATGTTGTATCGCTTAATGTTGGCAGTTAGTAAAGTTAGACAATTTACCAACACGTCGTATTGCGTATTTATACCAATGAAAATATTAAAAATACCTACATTTTTGACATTTTCATTAGTTCGTTTTGCAAAACGTCTTCCAAGAGAATCAAATTGTTGTCGGTATCGTGCGGGTAATTAAAGCCAAGCGTCGTAATGAGAGGCCGTGCGCACACTAATTAGGCCCCATCGCTCCAGAAACGGTATGCCTAACTCAGCCAATTAGCATCTATCTACATCATTTCAGCAGCCTTACAATAACGTAAGAAATCTTGCACTCTCATAAAGAAATCGAAACCCCGAGTCAAATACCTCTACTTATTTAACCTAAAATAAGTTGTACGTACCTATTATTATTGTATAAGTAAAATTACTTCAAATTAACGTTATTGCAAGGAACATGCGATTTCATATTAATGATTGAATGAAAAGTCATAAAACGCAAGTTCATTATATTAAATGTACATTACTCAGATGAAATAATACTCGGTGAAATTAGTTTTCGTAACCATTTCTCCTCCATAAATATAATTGCGTTCCACTTATTGCCCATAAAAGGAAGGGAACGTGCGAACGGCCCTGTTGCAAAATTGTACAAAAGGAAAGTAATATTAGGTGGAAGTGGAAGCAGTGCTACCCCGGGCATGTTTCGGTGACTGGAGCGGGCTTTCAGATAAATTATTTATCAACTGTATAGCAATTTTCTTTATGACTCCTCCGACGTAGCAGAGCAATTTACTCGTGAAAGAGATGCATAAACTTGCAAGGTCGCCTAAATTGAGAGTGGAACGATGGGCTTGGTAAAGATTTCAATAAGGATATCGAGCACTGTCGTATAAAACTATGTTTGTAATACTTTTTATTTATAAGTATTAAACATTTTAATAAAGATATTTTATCTTAGTTTATGTGATCTTAATGATAAGAATATTTTATGGATACAATGTTTTTATTAACTTAACTGTACCAGTGACTTCATTCGCTATAACCATCCCTTTTATTAAACAAGTACACAATGTCATCAAGAGTGTCTTACATCCTAAACCGTATTTTATAATAGGTTCGAGCACATTTCTCTTTAAAATTAATTAGTGATTTCGATGTGATACGGGACCATGATACGATCAACAGAAAAAAACAACAGAAAAAAATTATATTTTTGGCTTCAGCGTCAAACATACTTAGTGAGTCTTCCAAAAATTATCCAACATTTTTTTATATACTGGGCTGGATTTCAGCCTTAATATCCCACTGCTCGGCTTAACTTTCAGCAGCAATTTAATTAAACATGCTGATTACAATTTATTTGTAACAGTATTTTCTTTTTTAACAAATAGTTAACAAAAACGTCGAATTCGTCATCAACAGCATCATATCATCATTCAATATCCGTAACTGTGAATTCATTAAGGAAATTGAGTGGCAGAAAACGAAACCACTTTTCCATTTTTGCATCACGCATATCGCGGTCATATCGTGATTGGTTCCAGCGTTTTTCACAAACAGATTCACAAGCCACGGACGCCTGTGTGGGTGGAAAATTTTTGCCTTCTCGAAAGCGTTTAACGAGCCTTCGCCTAACGAACAGTTCATTGACAGCGTTCATTTTTAATTGTTCGATCAGCTGGAACAATGAACAATCGAACGAGAACAATGCCAATAAACCTATTCACAATAAATCTTTGTTTGATATATAAACAGTGAATCGCGAGATGGCGTGAAGGCAGTAAATAAAAAGCTGTGGTGTTGCTAAGGTAATCGATGGCGAGCAGCAATCAAATTATTCTCCACGACGCGAGTAATTGGCTGAAAGCTGCTCGACTAAGCGTTTTCGCGGTCGCGGTCGGGAAGGCGTCGAAAAAAACAATTGTTCTGGTAATAAGCAGTACTGCACTGGCAATTGCCTGGCAATTAATAAGAATGCTGACATTCTAATAATTTTATATTATTGAAAAAAAAATAAGCAATCATTTTAAGTAGCGGCTTAAAAAAAATATTATGTTGTATATTAAATATTTTTATTTTAATCTTTAAAAGAAAAACAAATATTAATAAATGTATATTCAAATGAAGTAGGTGTAAATTAATAATAAAATTAATAATAAAAAAAATTATTAATAATATTAATAATTAATTCTCTTCTATATGAATAATAAAAAATTTATATTTTATAAATGTATATCTAGACGAATATAAATATATATAAGTCGTGGATATCTCTTTACACTTTATTTTGTAAACAATTTAAACAATTTGGTTTATTAAATAAACAAAACATTTAAACCGGTTATAACAGCATTAAGTGCGAAACAAATGGTGGCCAAATAACATTCCCCGTAAAGTGATCATATTGATGAAGAGTGTGAGGCGAGGGAAACAAGACTTGCAGTTCGGTGAGTGCAAGGCGAGGCTAAAGTGATGCCGATATGGCCACGCAGCGTCACTCGTACGTTTAGCTTTTATCATAATTTAAGTTTTCCATTAACCGTAATTGACGCGAACATCGTTCGTCGCTTACGGCTGCCCCGCATCGTTGATACGATTGTTATTTTTAGATAGATAAATATTTCCTATTTTCAAAAGGTTTTCAAACCTCATACTTTCTTAATTGACAATCCTATTAATAATTAATAAGAGTTATGGCACATAGCTTTTATCTTAATGTTGCTTTTAACGGAACATTTGTATTCGAGAGTCCATTCCGATATAATTTTCAACGGCGCGACTGTCTCGCTAATGGAGAAATATCGTGTAATTTACTATTGATGTATGAATAATTCAGCCGATACTCTGAGTAAAATAGTTACTTAGCATAGATTACAAAACGAAATGAATCCGGCAATAATAAAATGGATTCCATTAGCAGATCAGCTCGGTACCTCGAAGGCCGTCATGTGAATACGTCCTCCAGTTCGCTACTCGTGAAGATATGTATCCGCTAAACGCCAAGTTTCGCCGGGATATCACTAAAACGACTATAACTACACAATACAAATTATTAAGAGTGCTCGGCATCACGGGAACGCTTTCAGAAGTAATGAATTAGAAAAGTTGCGCAGCACTCACGCGAATTGAGCCGCGCGGCTCAGCGTCGGCGCGCCACTCGCTACAACATTACTTTAATTAAATCTATTTGAACAACAAACTTTAATTAAATTTCATCCAGCAGTTAGGCGTCACGGAGGAATAATCGCGCAATTAGAGCGGCCGTGAGCGTCGCCTTACTCGCTCCCAGTTAATTAACTCACTTGGGCGACCTATCTGACTCGAGCTCGGTGTATTAACACGCCAAACGTCTAGCGCCACATATGGCTAAATAATGTCTGATGTTTGCCTATTAAAATAGTTTCATGACATTAAAAAATAATAGTCTAGCCAAGAATCTTTACTGCAATTTAGTGATTTATACTGACTATCAAAGATATTTATATTATTTTAATGTAATTGCTTATAATGAAGTTATGACTTTCGGATTCAGATTATTATGTATTATCCTAAAAACGTTCATGAATTTATCTGAAAAAAAAAACCCTTAAACCTGTAATACAATAAGTAGAAACGTTGTTGCTTTGTACGAACGATTGCACAGCTTTGCTGGACGACTTATTCGATTAATACTCACAGCGACACAATGAGTTGCCGCTTAGGGTTCTGTGTTGCGTTTTCATTGTACAACTTTAATTGTTTTCCAGACATGTGGCTTACTCTGGCCATTCTATTTAATTTGAAGTGAGCGCTATATGTAATTTAAGGTTATTAATCTTTTGACAATGTAGCACAACGTAGACAAATTTTTATTTAACAAGTTATGTGTGTCTTTACGAGTTTTCTCTTTCATATAGTTTTCATCCATTTGAAATAGCTACTTTTTTTCTACTTTATTCACAAATACGGAAAAACATCTGACCACATTATTAAAATAACATATATATCATTATTAAGAAAACTTCATCTTAGTCTACTCCATTAAAATAAAACTGACGACATTTTTTTGGAGGAGTACAATAGCAGACTTTAGATGTATTATTTGTACTTAAGGCATTATCAGGCAGTAAACCCAATCTTTTCTTAAAAACTAAACCTGTCTTTTCTGAAGTGAAGTAGTAAAAACCTTCCTATCGTGTAGTATGTGATCATAATCACTCATAAGCAGGTACATCTCCAATCTCCAATATATACATATATATATTTAGTACCTAACTGAAGATATGAAGGGGGGGGGGGTAATGATATCAAGGTTGGCAATATTAGCTATTTCATAACAATTTTCTGCAAAAGCTTTGTAGTAGGCATTTCAAGCCAAGAAATTTGTATAGTTTCGATTCTTACCTGTAAATACAGTGGATTATTCTGAACAAGACGATATTTACTAGTTTAACACCAATTTAGCTAGATATATATATCCGGAGGTTCTAGTCTGGATCATTATAGATATCGCCACCAGTAGTAACAATCCGCAGTGGAACAGCGTGGCAAATGGAGCTCTAACCCTTCTCCTATATGAAGAAAGGGCCATCGTCAACTAACGATATTTACCGGGTGTTTCAGTTTAGTGTACTTGTGCAGACAAATAGTCTACTGTAAACGTCCTTGTTTCGTCACAGTTAGTCTCCGGGGAGATTACGATTAAAAGAAAATATCTACGTTAAAGAAACGATATAAAGCTTAACCTATACTATATAAAGATTTTCGAGCAGTATTTAGTTAAAAGGTAACATTAATCACAGTCAAACTAATACACGCAAAAGTTTTATAAACAATTAATTAAATAAGCAGCAATTAAGAGTAATCGTTTTTATATGAACCCGAATTAAATAATCTTTATAATTTCGCCGATAACATTAGCAGAACGATATATCGTATTTTAATGGTTAATTAAATAACTGCCCTAATGGATCCACGAGTGCATTCGGAATCATAAAAATCTAAAGAAACGAGTTCTCAAAATGTCGTCATATCTTTTTACTGTGCCAAAATTTATTAGTCATAAAAACTGTAGTCGTACATACATATATGTTTTAATGACATGATCGGTCTCCTTTTACAATTGACTCCATACGATAATAAAGGTTATTAATGAAAGCTGAATTTGAAAAAAAAACTTTATATAAAATTATGACGAATAAAAACACCTCGTTACTTCGTTCTGGAAAGTGTTACAAGTTAGAACGTTGAGAATGACGCTGACAATGTGACATTATTACGCGGGACACAGCTAATATGATGTCAGCTATATGGATTCTGAAGGCTTGTTATCTTCTGCTGGTAGGTAGTTCAGGAAATCGTTTCTCGGGATAAGAAGCTGGGTATATAATTTAAACGTTCATAAGGTGACTAGTATGCGCTGATGCACGCCCTAGACGCGTTAACGAGGTGGCGCGACAATTTTAATCGCCTGCTCTATAAACATAATTAATGTACAAAGTATGTTGCAATAACCCTAGGAAATGTTTAAGAGACCTTCTATAGAAAACCACAATTGCTTTCTGCATTTTACATCGCAATTAATTACATTTTATGTAAGAAAAGTATTTATGGATACGACGAATCTAAAAATCGATTAATGATGTTTTTTTTTTCAAGATAGAGGATGAAAATGTTTTTGATTTATACGTACATTTAGTTCAATTAATGATTTTCTTTAACTTTTAGAACCTTTTTATATTAATGAATATATAAGAACAAATGTGTATTTTTGTAAGTAATCACATAAGATTGCTATGTTTAATTAAAAAAACCTTCACAAAAAAATTAACAACTGAAATTAATTTAAAATCTATTAAAATAATCATATCAAAAAGGAGTCCGAAGGAATAAATGTATTAAGGTATACAACTGCCTTTAAGATGTTATCTCAAACAGTTTACAGTAAAATCGAATGAAACGTTAATTAAATCGGATCGAAAGGAATTACCACATTTCTGAGTTGAATATGGCAACAACCCGTTTTAACAGCTTCATAGGAGCTCCAAAGAAGGAAGGGCTATAAAAACATAGTACAATAAGTAAGTGCTTCAATAAAATACACGGTTACTTATCAGTATTCAATTAACCCTGGTTCAAAACCGCTAGTTCATGATACTTGAAGTTAATAAAAAGACTAGTATGTATTTCATTTTTTTGAACTGATACCTACAGAGAATAATTGTGTTTGCAGGCAAACGAAGAAAAACCATACAAACAATACCATAACCAATAAATACGCATTATCAAAGATTACTTCAAAAGATCTCAATGATATTTAAATGCGACCACATCAATCATATCATCAATCAATCATAAACATCGGCTTTTGATTAAATTAAAAATCATCAAAATCGGTACACCCAGTAAAAAGCAATGCGGATTTTCGAGAGTTTCCCTCGATTTCTCTGGGATTCCATCATCAGATCCTGGTTTCCTTATCATGGTACCAAACTAGGGATATCTACTTTTCAACAAAAAAGAATTATCAAAATCGGTTTATAAACGACGGAGTTATCCCCGAACATAATATATATATATATATATATATATATATATATATATATATATACGGTTGAATTGAGTTACCTCCTCTTTTTTTGAAATGGGTTAAAAATGTAACAAAATAAAATTTTACATTAGCATTTAAAAACAAACGAACATCGAACATTCCAAAATCAGAAGAACTCCCCTTTTTGGAACTTGGAAATTTTCTACCAATTTTGACCAAATACAGCACAGCGAAGTCCATTATCGTAAAATACGGTTTTGTATAAAAATAAAACTACAGCGAATTAAATAGTAAACATTTTTAACGATTCTTTTATTTTTATTCACTGAAGTAGAACTCTGTTGAAAAGGCAAATGGGTATTTCAATCTCGTTAGACAGTGTGGCGCGTAAAAAGCCTGGCATGCGACGCGCGACGTTTGTGCGCATACGACGGATACGACTTGCGCGCATTTTCTAATGAATTTAGATCAAAAGTAAAAAACCCGCAATGTTTAAACTGGCGCTGCTACGTTTCTTACAAGAAATAATTGTATTAATGTGTGCGCTCTGGAACTGCAATCGTTTTCTGGATCGCTTTTTTCATCGTTCATCAATAGAAATTTAATGTACATTTCTACGATTCATCGTTTTGAATTAATAATTACCGATATCCGTAATTGGAGAATAATTGATGATAGCAAGTTTTGCTGAGAATGTATTTTTTATTTTTATTTTCTAGAAATGTTATGTTTCTTCAACGGGCTGCAGATGTTTTACACTTTATGATTAATTTATTACGATTGTGTATCAGACGACTTTTTTCCTCGACTACGCGACGGTGCAATAAAGGAAGGACAGGTCAGACAATATTGCGTGAACATTAATTAATACATATATTACAATTCAGCGACTGCCAATAAAACTTATGCTTCATCGCGATTAATAAAAAATAGTTTACGATTTGTAGATTTTTTGGATTTTTTATTATACTTCGATGTATTGTAAAGTATGGAAACGTTCTTATAAAAGCTATATTTGCACAATCGCAAACACTCCAATTAAATACACTCGAAGAAATACAACTCATTGTTTTTGTCGATAGCTGGCACGCTTTGTGCAAGCCGATGTTTTTCGACTATGGTGTCATTTGGCTTCCAAATCTGCAAAGATCACGTTTCACTTTATCTTTAGAAATGAATTTTTGGGTAACATATTATTAAATTATGGTATTTGTATGTCAGCAAAATGCTTGGCAGTATAGATTGTAAAAATATCTTAAATAACATTTTAATCAAAACTTAAATTATTTTGTCGTTGCTTATATATTTAAACATCATCATCATCATCATTTCAGCCTATTGCAGTCCACTACTGGATATAGGCTTCCACAAGTTCGCGCCAAAAATGGCGTGAACTCATGTGTGTTGCTCATTGTCACCACGCTGGGCAGGCGGATTGGTGACCACAGGGATCGTACCCAGTAAAGATGATACATCATTACAGCCTATACAGTCCACTGCTGGACATAGGCCTCCACAAGTTTACGCCAAAAATAACGTGAACTCATGTGTTTTGCCCATAGTCAACACAAAGATGATACGATGAGATGAAATACACTACGAAGGGGCTGTTTCACCACTTGCCGATAATAACTATGATTTGTTACCCAAATTATTGCAGTATCTAACGTATAACAATTTATTTCGGTTTCACCATCGAACTTATTATTTAATTCTGCATATTCTTCTTATTAAGTTATATGTTGCTTGTTGTGTGTATGTAGTGTTGTTGTTGATTACGCGTGTTATCATGGCTTAAAATATAATGTTTTAAAAAGCCAGTGGCTGGTTTTTGAGGCTATCGGAACAAAGTGCCCCCAGAATATTCCACTCGTGCTCCTCTCTGGTGTACCCTTAAAAATGGTGGAGCAATTCAACTATTTAGGGCATATACTTACCACTTGTCTCAGGGATGACGCAGATATTGAGAGGTCACTGTCAGTTAGAGCGAACATGTTGGCTCGAGGGTTTGCTCGTTGCTCAGCCTAAGTAAAGATAACACTTTTTAGAGCATACTGCACCTCGTTTTATACGTGTAGCTTATGGGCTGACTACACAAAAAAAGATACAGTGACCTCCGTGTCCTCTAAATAATGCATTCAGGATATTGTTGGGGCTGCCCCGATGCTGCAGTGCCTCAGGCATGTTTACAGACGCAAGAACCGACTGCTTCCACACCACCATGTTTAAGCGATGCGCATCTTTTGTGCGTAGAGTAAGGGATAGCCAAAACAGTGTTTATTATACCACACCCAGAGTCACACGGCGGGATTTGAACCCACGACCATCGGCGCTGAAAGCAGGGTCACTACAAACTAATCAAATGTTTTATCCCTACAATAACGACTTAACAGCTACATGTTTCGGCGGATATAACAACACCAACAACAAGGCGCTTAATGTGTCCAATACCATTATTCGAAACCTGGGAAATCGAAATTTGTGATTTATACGTAGGATAAGGCGAAAACAGCCAAGCTGAAACTTTAGTGGCAGTCGGTAAAACAGGCCCTCAATATCAAATGTAATAAATAGACAACTTAATGATAAGGTGGCGAAAAGTATCAATATACAAAGAGTGGTTCGCAGTGCGCATGATTAGCGGTAGATGGTCGCGAGGGCGGGCGGCTGATTGCTTGCCCAATTGGGTCTTATCCACCCGCACATGGGAAATATTTTTAATCAACACCTCCATTGAACTTACGAGCGGTCGTACGTGAGCTCGAATGCCAGGACCGTATTTAAAGAAAAGTAAATAAATCATAAATTTATAGATTAAAATGTGATAAACATAATCGTATACTGGATTTTAGAAACATTTTTTTGTCCAACGGGTACAAAAATACTGTAGTTTATATATACTGCTGAAAAACAAAGACATTATTGATTAAATTGGTGGCATAATTGTAAAGATAATAAATAGACCAATGACACATTCTTAATCAGCAGTCTGAATTTATTAAAATTAACCGATTGTTTGCTAGATTCGCTCCTGTTTAGGGTGGAGGTACACTTAGCGGGTGGCGGTGGGTCGTTGCTTGATTGGCCCTATGAATGTGAGTAGATTGCACTGCCGCCCTCTCCGCTAAACGCTCGGCGTCAAGCGCGCGCTTCCGCTTTCACTTACACCACACAGTACTACAAACCACTCCACGAGCATCACATTTCTATAATACTACCCTGACATGTCACTGCGCAAATAACATCATTTATTTTTATTTATCATATAAATATACGCTATAAATTGGCTCACTTTATAAATAAAAAATATTACATGAATAATAAATTATCATAAGCTACCGATTGGAACATTTTATTTTACTGGTAATAAAATACAGTTCTCATATTCGTACGTATGTACCTATGAAATTTCATTTCACATGACCCATATAAATGTACGTCACGTTTTCAATAACCTTCAGTTTTAGCTTCATAATTTTAACCCGTGCTGGTATGAGACTTCATTTTGTTATGAAATTCGCTACTGAAACATACCGCGCCGCGATATAAGAGAGTTTTATAAGACAAACGCTCGTGCCGTGGGAGTGCGAGGGTATAGAGTTAAGTTATGTTATAATTAAATTGCGTTCATTTTTCGTAAGGCCGCTGCGTGGTCCCGTCGCGTCATAATCGACAAGCGACTGAGCTCCTCAGCTCGTTGCGACTCCGCTCGTATTATTAACGATGTGTATTGTAATCACGCGGCGGGCGATCGCCTCCGCCGAAGGTAGGGCGGTATTAAATTCCGACAGCTACGTGATAAATCGAAATTGGAAAAGTTTAATAATGTTCGGTTGCTCCGAAAGCAATAAAACCGTTTATAAACGGGCACAAGCGAACTAGACGGGCAACAGGGACGCCCGCCTTCGAGCCTTTTTAGGGACTCTTAGGTGAGTCCGTTTTACCTCAAGAGATTGAAATTGATTTCACTCTTATTTAAATTAACCGCTAATGCGAAATAAATTATTTATTTCTAAAATAGTTCCAGACTTATCGATAGTTTCCATAAGTAAGGATTTATATTTCGAGAAAAATTAACGTTTCCAACACAACTACAAATATTTTTTTACAATTGGAATATCATTTAATATTATGATGAATTAATAGTTAGAGTAAATCTCAAACCCTTAGTTTAACTTAAAATTTAAAATTACATACAAATACAACTAGTGATAGTTACACAGTAAAGTTTCATTATGGGGCTTCATAGCTTTATCCACGATACCGCAATAAGGCGGAAACACGAGCGTACAGTTATAAAAATTAATTTAATTTTATATGAGAAATTTATAGTAAAACATATTTCTACGCTTTACATAAGTTCCGTATATCACAAATTAACTTAAACTATTTTTTCTCAATAAAATAAATCATACAAACTCTCAGACGAACAATTTTTTTTAGACACGTGAGGTTTTTTTCTTATGTGACAAGAAACACTTAGAAAGTACTTAATAAGCTATGATTGAGGACACTGAACGTTTAACAAACTTTTAATACAACACAGGCACTAGGCTTAACAAACAGGTATATACGACTTGACAATCTTTGAATACAATATAGGCACTAGGCTTAACAAACAGATATATACGACTAGCAACTGCTCTCGACTTCGGTCGCATGGAAATCTATCCACTAAAACCGCAAAGGTATATTATCCAGGCCACAAAGTATCTACTCAAATCTGTTCATTCATTTTTGCGTAATTAAGCAACAAACAAGAATGAATCCAAACTTTCGCATTTATGATAGGCACCATTGAACAAAATTCTGTATGTGTGACTCAATATAGTACGAGCGATCTATTTATTATAGCTTTGCACGAATTCAGTTTAAACTACAGAAAAATGAAATTTAAATATAGAAAAACATTTGATGATTTTGTTGACTCGTTATAATAAAATGAATTGAAAGAAAATCAAACGATAAGATATTCTATAATGTCGCAATATTTTTATAAAAGACGTAATTTTTATTTGTAAATATTACCTTCGTATATTAGCATAAAATAACTATCAAAAATATTCATAATATTCAAATACAACGTTTTCTGTTTAAATCGTTGTCAAATTAGCTTAATTATTATTTTGAATTTTTAATTATTATAATGATTTATTTTCGAATACTGATAAGACGTGTGTGGTTTAGAGAAAATAATTTTGTCTTCATTACAGCAAGAGCACTCTTCTCCTTAGCTATTATCCTTAACACGATGATAATTATTCAGATACAGTTCGGTGCTAGTTACGCGAGCGCACACATACTAAATAATCCTTTGTCTCAAACTTACTTAAAACTTTGTATTTATAGTGTTTTTTTACGTGTTTATTACGAACAGTGTTGTGTTTCATATTATAGTACTTGTTTCAAAATCAAATTCTATGTGTATTTTCAATTATTTCTTTGTTTTTGATAGTACTTTTATTGAATAAGTTGTAAACGCGGTGACTTTTAGTGACCTCTAAATCATCCGTTGTCACATAAGAACAAAGACTTTAAAATTCCGCCTAGCTTTTAAACTTCCTCTCTGAATTGGTTGCAATATTCGACCGCATCGTATATTGAGTGTTTGGTCTAGCGGCACGGGGTCTTGCTTTTGTAGTCGCGTTCGCTGTGACGAGCCTGAGTTCAAACCCCGCTTCACTCGGAATTTAAGATTTTTAAATATTAGTTATATTTTATCAAAATGAAATTTGCTTGCTGCAACTTGACGACAGGTGTCTCTGAGTGCTTGTCGTGTTCAAAGTGTAGTAATAATTATCACATCAAATGCCTATATCCATCTGACAAACGGAAAGAATTACCCACAGATACAAAAAAACATTGGATTTGTCCGGAATGTACGGTGGCTCAGCCAAGATCTGCTAGAAATGATAGTACACCAGTGCGAGTGCAATCGATGTGTCATTTGCGCAACGATGTTGATAATGTCAATTCTCGTAGAGGCGCCGCGTCTGAGGTTTACGATGATTGTGTCTTGGATTTAACTGATAGGACATCGCTTATCGACGTAATTAAATCTGTTATATCCACTGAATTGGCGAGTTTTAAAGCGGAAATCAATGTTATTATGAATCCAATTAAAGAAGAAATAAAATTAATTAAGAAAGAATTTGAAAATTTTAGAGAAAGTTTGGAATATATTAATACGAAATTCGAAGAAATGGTTAAGCGCACGGATAGTTTTCAGGAGGAGATTAAGGTTTTATCTAAGAAATGTATCGAAATCGGTAAACTGAGTAGTTCCATTGAAAAAATCGAGTCCGAAAACAATAATCGAGAACAATGGGCTCGTAAGTCTAATGTAGAAATATATGGAATTCCCGAAAAGAAAAATGAAAATCTTATTTCTCTGTTACAGGCTATAGTTAATAAGACAGATCTACAAATAAATATGAGTACTGATATCGATTTCGTTACTAGGGTGGCCTCTAAAAAGTCTGAAAATAAGAAAACCAAACCGATTATTGTACGTTTTTTATGCCGATGGAAGAAAGATGAATTTTTATCAGTTGTCAGAAAATTAAAGCTCAGAGGTACTGATATTGGTTTTAATGATGGTAACAGTTCGATATTCTTCAACGATCATCTCACCAGCACAAATAAAGCGTTATTGCAATCAGTGAAGAAGGCTGCAAGTGATAAGAATTATAAATATGTGTGGGTGAAAAACTGTAGTATTATGGCTCGTCGTTCCGATACTAGTCCAGTTTTGCACTTTACAAGTTTGAAAGATTTAAACAAAATTGCATGAGGATTATTGTACATATAGTTATGTTATTTAATTTTAATTTTAATGTTGTGTTTGATTGTGTTTACTTTCATATTGTTATTATTATTAATGTTAAAATTGATCATGGTATATCGTGTGTTTTTGCGTTTTGGTTTTGGGTACATTATTATTATATATTGGGACATACTCTTCTTTGAGTACAATATTGGACTCTCTCTTGTTTTGACCTTTATATTTGTGATTATTTTTAAACTGATTGTTAATGGCTAAGAATTTCTCAATTCTGTATCAGAACGTCCGCGGCTTACGTACTAAAACAAACTCATTTTTTAGGAGCATCTTGGGTGTGGATTATGATTTTATCTGTTTGACTGAAACATGGCTCTGTGATGGTATTTTCAGCGAAGAACTGTTTGATTCTAGATATTTGGTATATCGGCGTGATCGTGAGTATAAAAATCGTGGTGATAGTATGGGTGGGGGTGTCTTAGTCGCAGTTAAGACAGATATACCGGTTCGATCGTCAGTATCAATTGATGTGAAGAATTTTGCTGGTGAAGTAATTAAAGTCTCTATTCCTTTGGAGATTGGACCTCTCCTTAAGCAGCTTCATATTTATTGTTGCTATTTTCCTCACAGTAGATTCCATGTTGAATCTCTCTGTGATTGTTTTGAACATATCACAAATGAAGTTTTGACGCATCCCGATGATAATTTTTTTATAGTTGGAGATTTTAACATTTCGAACTGTATTTGGGATTGGGATGGGAAATTTATGAGCATGTGTAACTTCGATGATAGTGACCCTGGAGTTGATTCTTTGTTCAGTTTCTTAAATATTACAGACCTAAAACAATTTAACAGTGTCCCTAATGAAAATGGGCGATTTTTGGATTTAGTAATTAGCAACTCTCACTGTGTTGTGAGTCGCAATGATTCTCCTCTTACAAAGGAAGATGTCCATCATCCCACACTTAAGGTGAAATTAAGTATTGCTTATGATAGATCTACTTTTTCCACTCCTCGTAAGGTACGGTTATTTCGAAATGCTAATTATAATGAAATAAATGAAGTCATATCTGGTATTGATTGGTGTCATTTGCTTAGTAACGGTGATATCTCTGATGCTATTAATTTATTTTATGATACTATTAACTCCATAATTTCGCAATATGTTCCAATAAAAACTTTAAAAGGCGATAAAAGGTATCCTTTTTGGTATTCTAATGGTCTAATAAAAATAATATGTGATAAGTTGCGTTGTCATAGGCGATGGAAAATCTATGGTCGAGCATCTGACTACAACATGTTCAGCTATCTGAGAAACCGTCAAAAACAAGTCCAAATTGAGTGTTATGATAAATATATATATCAATCAGAATTAAAAATTAATAGGAATAGTAAATTTTTTTGGGCTTTCATTAGGTCTAAAAGGGCTTCAGTAAATATACCTAAAGATGTTTTTTTCAAGAATGAGTGCACCTCCGATGCAAGTAAAATATGTCAATTTTTTAACGAACACTTTAAATCTGTCTATTCAGCGCCGCCTAACATTACTAGTTCTTATGGGTCCCAAGGTAATGTGTCTTCTAATAGTAATTTGTCGTTAGGAAGTATTGAGCTTTCCGTTAATATTGTTATGAAATACCTCAGGCAGTTGAATGTTGATAAGGGTTCGGGACCGGATGGCTTGCCACCTATTTTTTTGCAATTGTGCCACAAATCTTTAGCTTATCCGCTTCTGCTTTTGTTTTCTATATCTTTACGATCGGGTATCATGCCTGATATTTGGAAACGATCTTACGTTGTTCCTGTGTACAAGTCTGGTGATAGGCATAATGTTGAAAATTACAGACCGATTTCAAAATTGTCTACTGTTGCTAAATTGTTTGAGAAAATTGTGTATGACAATATTTATCCGAGTCTTAGACCTTTCTTAATGAGTCAGCAGCATGGGTTTGTGGACGGGAGATCAACGGAGAGTAATTTGTGTGAGTTTGTCCATCGCGTTTCTATTGCCATGGATCAGGGTTACCAGGTGGATGTCGTGTATACCGACTATTCTAAGGCATTTGATAAGATACCACATGCAATATTGATAAATAAACTAGAAAGAGTCGGTATACATGGCGATCTACTTCGATGGCTTTCTTCTTACCTATATAACCGTAGCCAAGCAGTGACAGTGAAAGGGCATGTTTCCTCTTTTGTGCCCGTTTCTTCTGGTGTACCCCAGGGCTCGCACCTTGGTCCTCTACTTTTCAATATTTTTATAAATGATATACATAAAATTTTCGAGAATTCAGATATACTTCTTTATGCTGATGACATGAAAATTTTTAGGTGTGTATCTAATAATTCTGACTGCATACTACTTCAGAGTGACTTAAACAAATTGTGCGATTACTGCTCAGTGAATTCTATGTATCTAAACATAAAAAAATGCTACGTGATATCCTTTTCTCGTAAGACTAACACAATTAATTTTAATTATCAACTTAATCAAGAGACAATAACACGAGTTACCGAGGTGCGAGACTTGGGTGTTTACATCGATAGCAAATTGACTTTTAAGTCACATTTTAATTTTGTTACTGCTAAAGCATTCCGAATGCTTGGCTTTGTGTTGAGAGTGGGACGTGATTTTAAAAATGTCAGCACAATTATTCTCCTTTATAACTCTTTTGTAAGATCTATCTTGGAATACTGCTCAACTGTATGGAATCCATTTTACAAATGTCATGTTGCTCAATTGGAAAAAATTAATTATAAATTTATAAAATTTTTAAGTTACAAATCTTCGCCGCATATTCAAGATATCCCGTATATTCCTTCTTTAGAGAATCGTCGATTGGAGAGAGACCAAATATTTTTATTTAAGTTACTTCGTAATTTTATTGATTCCCCTTATCTACTTAGTCATATATTATTTAGGTGTCCCAAAATAAATACACGTAATCAGTCCCTATTTTATGTGCCTAGAACTAGGACCAAATATACGCAGAATAATTTTACTTTTAGAGCATGTAAAATGTACAACCAATGTTTTCATCACATTGATTTTGCAACCTGTTCAGTGCAATCTTTAAGGAGTGAATTACGATATGCAATAAATTTCTAATTTTTAATTTATCATTAATTATTTACATAATTCATGAATTTCTAGTAGGTTGGTTTGATTTTGTTATAAATTAAGTTAATTATAATTGTATTATAGTTGGTATGATTAATTTTTAATGTTGTATATATCTGAATTTTTATTATGTTTTAATTATTTATTATTTAATTGATGATTGTATGAAATGTTTCTATTCGTACATGTTTACCGAATTATTCAATTTACTACTGTTTGAATTATTTATATTTCTGTGTGTATCGATTATTTCTGATTAATGTGTGCTTTTTTGCTTATTAATGAATTGTTTACTATTGGAAACTTTATTGGTTTATGTATTAGTTTTATATGTTTTTTTTTTTTTCGTAATATAGTACTGTTTGTTTCCTAAATAAAATAAAATAAAATAAAAATAAAATTATTCCATTAGCTGTACAAATAATGATAAACCGTTGCCTTCAACGCAAACTTCAATTAATTAAATTCTGTTTGTAATATCCAAATTCAAATATAAAACCAATCAACATTTATTCTTTTCATTTCAGTTACTTAAACCGATTTTAAATAAGATAAAAGTATGCGTAATTTAAAGTCTAGCTTAAAACTTACCCAAGTACTGTTTTCTAAACAGCACTATTTTATAAGTCTGTTTCTCGTTCTAACTAATGTAAATAAAATCTAACGAGGACTTGCTATGAAAATAATCACGGACTATGACATAACTCGCTATTCAAGACGTATAAACCTATCGGCAGCTCCTAAACTGCTAGAAATGTTTTTATATTCCGTATAAATATTTTCAATATGGTTAGAATGGATGACAGAACAGAATAATGTAAGGGTGTGTTTTTAAGAAATAGGTACTTAATAATTTCAAATGTTACGAAAAATGCTAATAACAAAGAATCCAACTAATATTTTTTAGCTTACAAATAATAATAAGTATTATTTAACAAAGATATAACTCACCAAATTAAAAAGAACATGAGATCAATTAATAAATGTTGTGAAAAGTTTGAATTAATAATGAAAAAAAAAGAGTCATTTTGGTCAAACCGACTTCAATTACATCGACAAGTATACACGAAAAAACAACCAAGTAAATAGTTGTTATCAAAGATTACTCAAAAAGTAGTCTTCAGACCTCAATCAAATTTAAATGGAACCACGTGATAAGGTTATATCATATATATATCAGGTTTTGATTACAACAAGAATCATCAAATCGGTACACTTAGTGAAAAGTTATGTTGTATGATGATACAACGTTGGCCGAAAAAACTATAGTTTAGTAAATATGCATTATTAGATATAACTGGAAAAGTGCTTGTCAGAACTCAATTAAATTTAAATGGAAAAAAAAAACTTTTGCTTTAAAAAAATCATTGAAATCGGTCCACCTAGTAAAGAGTTCTGAGGTAACATACCTACATAAAAAAGAACAGTCCAATTGAGAATCTCTTCCTTATATGGAAGTCGGTTAAAAATTGGACTGTCCGTTTCAAGAATACGAATAAATCTAAGAAGAGAGTGAATTAGGTTTTTTGTCGTAATAAGCAATATGGCGAACAATATTATTTACATATTCAAATTTCGTCTATACAGAACTCCTGTTTTTAATTATAAACTTAATTTGGTTATGATAAATCTATGGAAATTTTTACCTCGAGCTCCAACCCTCTGCAGCAGTAAGGGTAGAGTAATTACTTCTTTTCTTTGTAATAAAAACGGATTAAACTTTACTTAGGGCGGCCTATTCATTTTGTTTACTATTCAAAACGGCTTGCGTCAGGAAAAAACTAATTTGCGCTTGCTTTTTACATAGGCATAAGATAAAAGACTTTAAGATTTTAATTAATTACACGCTCATTTTGTTAATTATATCTGTTTTAATTAAAATGTCCTTGCTTCTTATACAATAAGCAAGTAGTTCATTATTAGTTATATATTTTAATACATATACGAGTAGTGTAATATCATTAATGTTTAATAATAAATTTAAATCCATCCAAAAAAAGCAAATTGATTCATTAAAATTTCTATAGGAAAATTTCATTTTTTGTAGCTTACGCATAATGTCAACAATATTAGGCACTTTTTAATAATACCGGGTATAGAAACTGTTGGTGGGACATTGATATCAATTACACGAAGGTAGCTGTAACGCGAATTGTTCCATAAAGCCGCTAATCCCGGCCGTGAGCCACAATTTGTCCAAACGGTTATGTTATTGCAAGCTCTACGAACGCCGTGATTTCTTTACAAATACTTCTTTTAAATCGAATGCAAGTCTTTCGTTACTGTTGCTACTATGTAAAAAAATCGTTGTTTTTTTTTCTATTGTCAATAGTAATTAGGTACTAGAACGGTTTATTAAACAGTAATGTACACTGATTAAAATACATAACACTTTTTGCTAACGTGGTATTTGAATTAGGGTGTTGAGAAACATTTTTGATTGATCTTTGTTAAATAACAATTAAAATATCATAAAATAGCATTTTTTTAGTTTGCTTGTGTATAAATTTTCCAAGCTAAAATGCATGATGACTATTAGGAAATTAACAAATTAAATAAGCAATATATTGATATTGATTAAAATAATTGGGACTCTCCATTTCCAGCTCCGCAATTGACAGCAGACCTAATTTGTAGAAACTGTTATTACCTGGTTGAATGACCTTTATCACTAATTCTGAAAATCGGCTATGAGGCAACAACTAATAGCTAAGACCGTACGGAGATTTAAACGAACCCTTGATTAGGTCGACTTGTGTCACTTTATTTTGCGATTAACTCTCACATGTGGTAGCAATCTCTTCCATCGCTAATTCGAAATAAATCTTGTTGATTGTATTGTTATCTGAGGTCCCTACAGTAAAACTGTTGCTATAAAAAAGACAAATACGTACTATCTACCGCAATTGGTTCATGTTTATAGCATTATTAAATTAAGGAATATATATTAAATGGTAAACAAAAATAAATTACAGATAACTTAAAATATTTCTATTTCATAGTCTTATACGCATATAACATTAACCGCATGGGTATTCGAAACTCGATCGAAGATTGTAAGAGGGATTGAAGGACAAAGACGTTGTGGAATGGGTTACGGGGGGTTACATCCCACGCACCACGTCCAAGCCGTAATGAGTTGAAAGCGGATACTTGTAGCGCACTCAGAGCGCGCGTGTCCGGTTACCCGCCTAATGTTGCCCGGATAAACAATGACGTCCAGCCTTTTAGCGACATTTGTGAACCCACTCAACACTAGACATAAGCCTAAAAAGATTGCGCGTGTCTACTAAGAGAACCTACGACCGCTATCAGGATGACATGACTCTTGCGTGACATTACATGGCCCTACTTAAATAAATATAAGCTCGGATATAATGAAATTAATCTACGCATTTTTGTATTATAAAAGCTGAAGAATTTATTTGATTAATCCCAGTAATCTCAGGAACTATTGGTTTGAACTAAAAAATTATTGTTGTCTTGGATAGTCCATTCACCAAAGGCTTTTTAATATTTTGTTTTCTTAAATTGATGTGTTTTTTGTCAAATTAATATGGCTGAAACCGCGGGGCATAATTAGTAAAGTGAAAGAATGATTAACTTTTAATTAAATATGTAAGACGATGTACTCGTATAATTGTTATTACAATTGTGTAGTCCTTTTTCGCTTCTTCATAATACAATTAGAAATCTTTTTTTGTTTGTGGGACGTTGTTTTTTTTATATTTATCGTTTTGTTTGTGTCAACGTGTTTCGTAAAAGATTATTAAGCTTGATTTGCATAAAGTTGTTAATGTCAAACATTATACATTTTCATTTAGTATTTTAATTTAGTTGATTTATTCCAATTTATTGTCTTAGTGATAAACGATGATTATTCAAATGAAGTACGAAATTAGTGAGACAAGATAATATTTTTTTTAAATAGATAAAAATAACGAAGCACCAGTTTCACATTTTACAGTAAAAATCTTACATTAAACGACGTATTTGAATGTTGATCGCGAATATCAATTGAAATCATTTTATACTTTTAGAAACAAACAAGTTTTAATACAAAGTACGTAGATGAAGCTCGAGCACTTAGCTAGATATTGCCCCGTATATCGTCCGTTTAGGCACTACAGTACTTCAAATTGACAGATTACTATAGTGTAAGCTCACAGGCATTACGTAAGTGCCGATGTGAAAGCCGCCCAGTCAAATGTGGAGTGACGGACCATCAACGCTAGTCCATTAAGGCCACTCATGCATTTATACTGTGTGATAATGAAGATGTGACGACTATGCAAAGTTAATATGTATGTACACGAACAGAAGAAAACATATATTTAAACGTGCGATTTGCAATAACACAATCTTTGAATATTATTAACGTTTAGAAATCCACATACAATTACATATAGCTGTAAATTGCTTCTCTTCTTGCTCTGAGAAAACGAAGTCTGTCCGGGCAGCTAGTTTCATTAAAATCGACTAGTTACTTTTGTGGGATTTGATGAATTTATAAACACACAAATAGACTAAGAATTTAAGAATCGCGTTTTGCCACAGTTAATTCTTTAACTGTTTCAGAAATTTATCGTAATTATCGTATAATTTTAATCGTTATCAGCCTTCAAACCGCATTGGAGCAGCGGACTGGATGAAGCTCCAATTCTTCTCCTGTACACCTTTGAGCCGAAATGAGACATTTACGAGTGTTTTTAGTTTAGTCCAGCTAGGGATTTATTATGTCTATAGATTAGCAGATGTAGCTTACAATTTATTTTTATGTGATATCTAATATTGAAACATAATTAAGTAGTTACTTTATACTTATTTTGAAATACAATGAAGTAAACACTATTTCCCAAACTAAGATATAAATATACACGACTAATGGAAATAATACACTTAAATATCGTGTCGTATTCGCAAAGAATGAAAGATAAGCTACCCAAAAGCGCAGTAAACTCGGTATGTAGTGAGAGCGGGATGGCACGGGAGGTTTGATACGCCATTAGTTCATTATTAGCAGCGATATCGCGTTCCTGTCATAAGTTGATTACGGATTCCTATATCACAGTATATCAACATGACAATGACTGCTGATTACACATACTATCACTCGGTCAAAAACAAGTCAGACCTGCAGAAAATGTTTCTATACACATGCCTATATTTTTAATATCGTAAAAATACGTTTTTGTTTGGACAATTCCATTTTTCTTTTTTTGCAATTAATGTCCTTTTAAAAAACAAAAAAGTCATTTTTTAAGTGATTTTTAAAACAATTATTTAATTTTTTTATACTTCAAATTTAAACTAGCTTTAAGACGATATTATTTGTTTTTAGAAAACAAGGTGTACTTTTATTTCGTTTAAATAATTAAATAAGAATGATATTACTTCAAATTATAATTAAATTAATAATGTCCTATTTAGAAAGTCATACAAATCATTTCAAGAAATTAAAATGTGGTAACATTTTGATTTAACGTTATTTATATTGAGTTTTAAGTAAATTCACAGCGAAGGGAGACGCAGGGGGGTGCGGAGCGTCCATTATCCCGAGGTGAGGCCATCGCAACAGCAAAGATGTTAGTCCGGCTCTCTGCTCCGGCGACTTTATGACATTATCTCTAACAGGTTCGTCCCCAAGATGGGGTTTGCGGGTTTGTTCGACTGAAAGCACAGGATCCTCTGTTGTGCCTGATAATTGCCTCTAATGGAAAAGTCTAGTCACTTCGTGCGAAGTGCATTCCAAGTTTTCGCTGTCAGATATAAGTTATTAAATCTCATGCAGACAACAAACTTATAAGTCGATATGGTAGTACAAAAGGATTCCTTACTTGGTTCGTAAAATTATGACTAATAACGTAGAGACTTGAATTGAAGATTTGTTTAGCGTTGTTAGGTACCTATTTTTGTTTCAACGATATAAGAATATTTATTGAATTACTTACTTAATATTGACTTAAATTACGCTTAGTAGTAAATATTTTTAAAGGTAAAGATGTACCTAATAAATCATACTCATCGCCATCAATATATGGAACGGTTGTATATTTACTGTTTTATATTTATAAGCTACTTGACAGAATGAAAGAGCAAGCAAAATTTAATACACTTACGAGCATCTAACAGCACATACATATTTAACACGCATATTTACCGATTGGCATGGATCGGGAGGGCGCGCGGTGCGGGGTGGCCGGTCATTCAATGAGATTGCTTCTTGCCGCCACTCTGAAGTAATGGATCTCGCCCAAATAGACTAGATAGAGGAAGTGCTATTGCACAAGTTCATATTTATATTTACCTCTAAACAACGTAGGTAATGTTTTTAATAAATTTACCACCGACGATGTGGAATTTAAAATATAAAATTCGTAAGAAGCAATTTCATTCTGAGGTCGATTAATGGTGTATATTATGTAATTTGGTGAGACATATGTACACGTTGTTACTTTCTTTTAGTTGTTAATTAAAATAAGCATTCTTAATTAACCCTATAAATATATTATTGTGTTGTTATTACAGAGACAATTTTTATAATTATATGCAATACTAGCTGTGCCCGCGACTTCATCCGCGTGGAAGTTAACAAAAAAGTTATTGTTCAGTTCGCAGAGTTATAAAATAAATAAATTTCTAAAATTAAGGTAGCCTTAGTTACTCTTTACTATATCGGCTATCTGCCAGTAAAAGTCCCGTCAAAATCGGTTGAGCCATTTCAGAGATTAGTCGGAACAAACAGATAGACAGACAGACAAAAATTTTAAAAAATGTTATTTCGGTATATATATTATGTACCGTGTACACAGCCATGTGCATTTAATAAAAAGCGGTTATTTTAATAATACAAACAGACACTCCAATTTTATTTATTTGTATAGATGTATGGATTACATTTTAATTTAGATTACATTTTATACAAATAAATTAATTTCATGTAAACGATACTAATTAATAAAAGCGCTTTTTACGTTTTTAAAATTGTCGCTTCAGCCGTAGAAGCGTAACACAATGGATTCGGTATGGATTGAATTATGGAAGAGGCGAAACTGGGCCGGTGTAAGGACAAGAGGGGGGAAATGGAAAATGTGTGTCGCCAAGTTGCGAGCCTAACAGCTCATGGACAGAGTACGGGCCCGATAATGGATTGATCAGATACTACTCCCGTACACTAGGACCACAAGTAAATAGAAATCAGATTTGACTCACCCGTCGCCTCGTCCGGAATCCTTAGTTTGTTTTTATTTATCGCGCTTCCATTTTATTTAATCCTTTTACAATGAGAATATATCTGATACCGGTTATGTAATAAAAACTTAGTGCTCTACATTAAATTTCGAAAACGACGATTCATAAAACACACCGTTTGCGTAAGTTTAACATACAAAACTAGGTATATGGAATGTGTATAGTTTGAATTCGTCATCAAAAATTTCAACCACCATACAGATTATTATCTTAAGATATAATTTTTTTTTAATTAAAAGTCTGTTTTATTAAATATAGTTAGTACATATTATTAAACATTATACATTTTTACAATTCACAACTTAAGAACTAAACATTCACAAATAGTTATTGTACAAATCATGTCCGCGTAAGTGTAAATCAATATATACTATTTTAACTTATTTTTTACAATATAAACCTAAATATTATGCAATAAATTCTGTATATGTTTGAGGCGAATAAAAATAAATACAAGCTCGAAAGATATTAGGTAATTGCAAATAGCAAGTAAGCCTAAAGTAAGCATGTTGTGGAGATTCATTTCTTTACAAACGTTGAGTTAAATACAGACCATATATAGTAACGACTATACAATAAAAGAACTCAGTGAGGCTTCAGTCGCTAGTTCATTATCCAAATGGACTACAGCTATTTGATCCACTTATGTGATTGCCTGCAAGCATTATCTCTCTTCCACGGAATGGAAGCCATAAGTCTACCTCGTAACTCTCTCGGTTCTGACAATATTGTTACGATTGTATTAATACTTTTAAGCGCATAACTTAAATTTTCATTATATATTATATAGAATTCTTTATGTATCTACGTATTATGCTGTTAACTCTTATGCTGATATATTTTTAGTCAATTATTTTTAGATAAATTTTAATTTAATAAACACCTACCGTACGTACGTATTTTGGTGAAACGGTTTAATATATTTATTACTACGACACATCTGTTATGGAAAGGAGCTATTGCGAAAGATGAGAACAAAGTTTAAAAATGTATATGTACTTAAAAATATATGTACTTAAAAATGATGAACATTACAAAGTTTACTATGGAGCAATTTAAGATGTAATTATTTTAATAACATTCCTTTAATACCAGCATCTAAAGAGAATCAGAGAACATTTACGAAAACTCCTAACAAATTCGTACCATAAATATTTCTAAATATGCTGATATTTGCCGATAAGTAAGAACCATTTACATTCATTGGTTTAAGTAATTCAAAGGAGACGGAATCTATTAGAAATCAGCAGATACAAGATAATACTCCAATCCAATCACTTAGCTCGTGAGTCCAACTCAATAATTTACAAGAATGAAGAAACTATTTCTGCTAATATATTTATGAGTAGCTAGCTAATATATTTGTGAATTGAACATCAATTGTCTTAATATGTTTTAACGCTAGCATTTGCTTTGTTGCATTTTCAAAAAAACAATGTGCATAGTAATAAAAAAAACTTACTAAAGCAAACACAAGACCAAGGACTGTTAGCTCCGTTAGAATGGCGTTAAATGATCTAGGCGTCCAGGCTATGGCATTGGGAAGTGCCTTTGCAAGAACTTTGAGAGAGTTCAACGCTTCCGACAAAATCGCCTCTTCGTGAGTGATAAGAAAAGGCTCTATATAATTCTTTATTGCACTTAAAAAAAAGAAACAGGTAAAAATTATATTTACAAAGAAAGTTGGCAAGGGCGAACTTATCTCTAGAAGAGATCTCTACCAGTCTACCCATGGTGATGAGAATTGCTGTTATCGCGGGGCAGAGAAGTGCAAGAGTGATTAATTATAATGATTATCTAATATATAAAATTCTTGTGTCGCGGTGTTTGTAGTTAAACTCCTCCGAAACGGCTTGACCGATTCTCATGCAATTTTGTGTGCATATTGGATAGGTCTGAGAGTCGAACAACATCTATTTTTCATCCCCCTGAATGTTAAGGGTAATCCACCTCAAATTTTTTTTAAATTTTTAGATAAATTATTTATTTTTTATTTTATTATGATTTGGCGTAGAAAAATACATACAGCCATAAATTTTCACCCTTCTACCACCAACCCCTATTTCTAAATAGCGTTTAGCGGCAAGACAACGTTTGCCGAGTCAGCTAGTTAATAATATAAAATAAACGTATACTTGACTACTAACACACTTACATGAACATGTAAGCACATACATATGTAAAATAGATACATACATAAAATACATACATACATAAATAAATACATACATTGAGAGTATATCCATAGAAAGCCGGAGAACCCAACACCATGCTCTGCTTCCCTAAAACCGAGTAAGGTTGACCTCGTCGCCTTCTAGTGCAATATATGGTCAAGGGAGGTGGAGCCTGAGGAGGGCACTTGGATTGCGGCAGTTCAGATCATATGTGCTAAAATCGAACCGATAAACCCGATCACCATCACTACGGAGGACGTCACTGGTACAGTTCAGCGGGTTCAGCGAACTGGAAAAGTCCGGGGCGCGACGGTCTGCATTACTACTGGCTGATAGGGCTTTCGGTCTGCCATGCGGCCTTGGCTCGACAATACCAAGAGAAAATAGATTGGAAGACACTCCCGAACCTTTTTACTACCGGTATCATTCACTTAGTTCTTAAGTCTACCAACACCGCTGATCCTATCAACTACCGCCCCATAACGTATCTGACCTCCATCTACAAGACACTGACGTCCGTTTTGAGCTGTAAGATATTAGTGAGTTTAATATTTTGTCTGCAGTTGATGTCATGGAGGCGGTCGCGGTACGATGGAGCTCTCATTGACTCTGTGGTGGGCCAGCTTGTCAGACACAACCACCGGAACTTTTGGGCCGCCTGGATTAACTACAAAAAGGCTTTCGATGCGGTACCTCATTCATGGCTCCTAAGGGTCTTCGAGCTGTACAAAATTGACGATGCAGTTCGAGACTTCCTCGGAGTGTGCATGGGGCAATCGAGTACGATTCTTCGTCTCCAGAGCGAGCGCCAGTGTAGGCTGAATGATAATTGCGGAAAACCGGGATGTCTGGTACGAGCTTGGCATATTTGTGTATTTTAATAGGGGATTCAGTTGCCATCTAAAAATGATAGGCTATTTTGAAAGGACAACGACTAACGGGAAACTGTTATTTATAAATGTTATTCAAAAATGTTTCTTTCTATTGTCATCATTGTAACAAAATAAAACCAACAAGCAGTGGCGTAGCTAGGGGGACAAGGGCCCTGGTGCATAGGGAAAGAATCGGGCCCTCCTCCCCTCTTTCCGCGTTGTTTGAACTTGTATTGGCCTTTTTTTTTTAATTTATTTTATTTTATTATTTTTTTTTTTCAAAGCTGAGGTTAGAGGGCCTCCTGAGCTCCGGGGCCCTGGTGCACTGCACCACCTGGCCCTATGATAGCTACGCCACTGCCAACAAGTTTTCTAAAATATTCATGATCGAATTGGTAATGGTAAAAGTAGACTTGAAGATAATTAATGACACAGAGTATTCACATATTAACACATTACAAACATAATTTTGCTAAGGATGCGATAAAGACGTTATAGATAAAAGTTAAAAAAATTGCTTCAAACATCTTACCAGATGCTTATATTCCAACAAATCTTAATTTCTTTAAAGCAAAACCAGCAAGTATTAACGTGTTGGCACGTGCGGAACTGGAACATTCTATTATTTTTGTCGATCGTATCAAAAGTTATGTTGGGTTAAAATTTGTGGGTAAAAAATAGCTTGGTCAATGGTGCTTTGACAGCTTTGTTCTGTAGAAGATGTCATTTTTAAGGAAAATTATATTTCTCTAATTTCTGATGTAACGTATGACAATAGCTGCTGAATTTCACTACTACCTTTAACTAAATTAAAAAAAATGGGAATATATTTTTCGCAATTACAATCCTGGCTTAATCTAAGAAAAAACTTTTGTGGATATTGGTAAAAAAAAAGTAACTTGTATGGGTTTATCATGTGTCGCATATTCAAAAGTAAAAACATAAAAAGATTTGCCGATGAAAGATTAAGTAGAGCTAAAAATTCATATACTAATTGGTGTATAATATGTACCTATATATTATATAGATGTATGTGTTCGAAAAATGGTATACTTTCAGAAAGTAGAAATATTCGAACATAATATCTTGTGTAAAATGCTTTTTATTGACAAAGTCCTATCTATTAATCTAAAATACCTAAAAAAAGTTTAAAAATTGTAACTAGATTAATAAATTTCGTAAGCCCTTGTAAAGCTGCGCTTTTTGCTAGTACTAAATAATCATTCGACGACCCCCACTAGGATAAAATTTTCTGACTGGAATCCAGAAATATACCTACATACCAGAGGCATAAACGCCTATATCGTGACGAACATCTTTATTGCCATAACCCACATTTGTCAAGAGCGATCACCGAACCTTTGATCGCTAGAACAACAACGGTACAATAACGATATATGAACGGACAGCGATGTGCCAAATTGTCGTCAGTCAGTCATAACTACGAGTATAATAAACTAACTGCCTGGACAGACTTCGTTCTGTCAAAAGTTAATACTAAAAATTTATTTATTTTTCAAGTTTTTTTTTAATTTTTTCTTAGTACTAAAATCTTTCGTGGGCTTTAACAAAAAAATTAGCCGAAATCATCGAGCCATTCTCGAGTTATGCGCTGAGCAACATTCATTTTGATTTATAAGAAATAGATTATAACTGAGATAGTGATCTTAATATTAAACGTTTCTATAATTTACTATGGATTAAAAAAAAAACCATTTGTTTCTGAACAGCGTTAAATATTACCTTTTCTTGAATTTTTAATAAAAGTATATCAAATACCTAATGTAATTACATAAATTATTGTGACAACTATGACCCGAAATATTATAAAGGTATTATATTTTTGTTTTTTTCTTGTCTATCTCAGCATCTACTTCATTAATTAACCAGTCTAATCCGATATCTCATTTCCGAGGTTATAATTATCGGAAATAGAACAGAGATTATTCTTTTGCCCCTAACATAAATTGATGCAATTGTTGTTTTTCCTTATTTTCGTATTTTATTGTATAGTCATTGTTTATTTATTTGTTTGTGCATTTTTAATATTCTGAAATAAAACGTAAATCTACAGGATTTTAAATGTGGCTAGTAGAGATAAATTAGGAATGTCATTTTTTTTTAATTATTAAGTAGGTACTCTAGATGTAAGTTGTAATAAGTTGCATTAAAAGTATACCAAGTTTATCAAAAAGGCAGATTCAAGTGGACCGCAAAAACTTTTCTAAATCTTTCGTCTCCTATAGGGTTGCGGGGTTCTGTCGGCTATTACTTACAACGCAATATCAAATTGCTTTCAATTTATTTCGCAATTGCCGTCTTTGAGTTTCGCTTTGTAGGGGCCTCTGACGTCGGTCCGAGGCAACAATAAAATGTATTCGTCTCCGGAATGTTTAATATGGGGAAAAGTTTAATAACGCGTCCGGCGGGCAGCCGAGCGGCCGGGCGGTCAGCGCGCCTTACTCGGCCCGCTGCGATAAATCAAATCTCATACCTTCAACGCCGCACAGAAAAATCCTTATTACATTTGGAAATATTTCTTTGGACAGATTGAAAAAGTGTACCATTACGTTTAACGTTTATCCCCTAAATGATTTTTTTTTATTGCAAAATTAACAATGTTTAAAAGTATTAACTTACAATGTAGTTGTAAGGCATTCACGCATTCAGCCTGTAACCCGACTAGAAAAAAGGTCAGGCTCAACCAGATCATGTATCTGGACCGAATCAGGATACAATTATGTATGCCGAATCCGGCAAGCTTTATCAGGACCAGGTCTGGTCCAGACAAGGATAACCTGATGTAAAATATAATCAAGTATGGTAAGGTATACTGGATCAGGACCCGGTCCGGTCCAGATCAGGAAAGCCTGATGTAAAATATAATCAAGTATGGTAAGGCATACTGGATCAGGACCCGGTCCGGTCCAGATCAGGAAAGCCTGATGTAAAATATAATCAAGTATGGTAAGGCATACTGGATCAGGACCCGGTCCGGTCCAGATCAGGATAGCCTGAAAGAAATTACGCGAACTGAGCCTGAATCGCGCTATTAATGTTTTTAAGCGCACTTAGTATATATTATATATATTATTATATTATATTATACTAGCTGACCCGGCGAACTTCGTATCGCCTAACAGTGACTTTTAAGTATTATCACAAATCTTTTGTATGGGAGTATAGAAAAGTGTTGTTTTTAGACTTTTTCAGGAAATTTCAATATTTTTTTTTTGAATTTTTCTCTCCGTAAGAACCATCATCGTACTTCAAGGAATATTTTAAAAAAAGAATTAGCGAAATCGGTCCAACCGTTCTCGAGTTTTGCGCTTAGCAACACATTCAGCGACTCATTTTTATATTATAGATATACAGTTATCAGGACAGTCTAGCAGGGAGTCCATTTCTACACAGAGGAGCGGTTGAAGTAAGGAAGGAAAGAAAATAGTTTATTAGTAGTTAATTATTATAAGTTAATAAATAAAATTTAATTAATAATAATAATTAATTAATAACATAAAAATAAATAAAAATAACTAATATTTAAAGTAATAAATAAATAATACATTGGAAAAAAAACGGAAATAAATATCATAATAATTATGTTAAGTAAAATATTTATAATATCAATTCGCTTTTCTTTGTTAAACAATTTTTTCAAGAATATACATTCGTGTTTTTTAACCGACTTCCAAAAAAGGAGGAGGTTCTCAATTCGACTGATTTTTTTTTTTTTTATGTATGTTACATCAGAACTTTTGACCGGGTGGACTGATTTCGACAATTTTTTTTTTAATCGAAAGGTGGTGTGTGTCAATTGGTCCCATTTAAATTTATTTGAGATCTAACAACTACTTTTCGAGTTATATCTAATAATGCGTTTTTACTTGACGCTTTTTTCGTCGACCTACGTTGTATTATACCGCATAACTTTCTACTGGATGTACTGATTTTGATAATTATTTTTTTGTCGGAAAGGAGATATCCCTAATTTGGTACCATGATAAGGAAACCAGGATCTGATGATGGGATTCTAGAGATCTCGAGGGAAACTTTTGAAAATCCTCAATAACTTTTTACTGGGTGTACCGATTTTTATAATTCTTTTTTTGTTGGAAAGGAAATATCCCTAGTTTAGTTCCATGATAAGGAAACCAGGATCTGATAATGGAATCCCAGAGAAATCGAGGGAAACTCTTAAAAATCCGCAATAACTTTTTACTGGGTGTACCGATTTTAATAATTTTTAATTTAATCGAAAGCTGATGTTTGTCATGTGGTCACATATAAATTTTATTGAGATCTGATAACTACCTTTTGAGTAATCTTTGATAACGCGTAGTTACTTGAGTATTTTTTCGTCGATCTACGTTGTATTACTCGTCGATGTAATTGGAGTCGGTTTTTTTTTCGTTTGCGAGCAAACACAATTATTAAAAGGACCGGACCGAACCGGCTGATCAGGATGAGATGAGATTTCCTGATCTGGACCCCTATTAGAAAATCTCATCTCATCCTGATCAGGTCCAATCATCATCTGCGTTACATACCTTATCTAGTCCTGATCAGGCATGCCTGGTCCGGTCCTTCTAAGGAAGACGAATAAATTTCTACTCGGGTAATATCCTGGGTATAGACCTCTTTTTCCATCTAGGAGAAGGATTAAAGCTTAATGTTTTAAGCTTGTATGTTCAAGATATTTATTTATTATTTATTAATCCACCACGCTACTCCACTGTGGGTTGGCGGATATAAGCAATAATAAATATAATAAATATTTTCAACATACACACATAGTGTCTGTCCTAAAGTAAGCAACTTAATGCTTGTGTTATAGGTGCTGACTGGTATAGCTATATTCTATTTTTTGGAAGAGTCCTAAATAGTAAACAAATATGGCGTATTTCCGATCACAGACAATAGAGTAATTTTTTTTTTTTTTTTTTTTTACGACAAATAGGCAGGCATTTGACCACAATCTCACCTGATGTTAAGTGACGATGCGGTCGAAGGTGGAGCATGCCTGCCTAATAACAGCCTATTCACTCTGGCCTTGAAGGCACCCAGATTGTATCGTTCGGGAAACACAGACGCGGGCAACGAGTTCCATTCCTTAGCTGTGCGCATCAGGAAAGTAGAGCCAAAGCGTTTTGTCCGCGTAGGTGGCATATCGATGACATAAGGATGGAACGATCGACCGCGCCTAGTGTCCCGATGGCGGAAGGTTGTTGGGGGAATTAGATCGTGTAATTCCTTCGCACACTCACCGAAATATATTTTGTAGAACACCGACAGACGAGCTACCCTACGCCGATGATCGAGACTCTGCAACTTGGTGTCTGTCAGAGTAGGGTCACCTATGAGTCTCTTAGCTCGTTTTTCCACCGAGTCCAAAGTTGCCAGTTGGTATTTGGCGGATCCATCCCAAAGATGGCAGCAATACTCCATACAAGACCGAACTTGTGCTTGGTATAGTTGGAGCAGCTGTTCTGGAGTGAAGTATCGCCTGACCTTAGAGAGAATACCTAGTTTTTTTGCTGCAGTTTTTGCTTTGGACTCGATGTGTTGCCCAAAGTTCAGATTGGACGATAGCTCTACACTGAGGAGCTGTAGGGAGTCGGTAATTTCCACAGAAACATCCCGGAAAGTCGGAGCCAGGTGTAAAGGGCTCCGTTTAGAGGAGAACACACACGCCTGTGTTTTTGTAGCGTTGGACGTGACCAGATTGGCATCGCCCCATTCGGAGACTGCCTGGAGGGCGACGTTCAAGCGGCTGACCATATCCTCTCGACAAGACTGGATAACATCCTTACTAGCCCTTGCACTCGAAAAGTATCTGTCCGTCACTGTGCAGTCGTCAGCGTACCCAAAGGTACCGGGGACGAGCAGATCGTTAATATGCAGCAAGAAGAGGGTAGCGGACAAGACTGATCCCTGAGGAACACCAGCGTCGATAGCCATTTGTTCCGACGAGTACCCGTCAAGGACAACTTGTATTGAACGTTCGCTCAGGAAGTCAGAAATCTAAGTGCAAAGGCCAGGTGGAATACCATATGAAGGAAGCTTGCTTATAAGGCTCGCGTGCCAAACCCTGTCAAAGGCCTTCGAGATATCGAGAGACACGGCAAGTGCTTCGCCGTGTTTGTCAATGGCCTCACTCCAAATATGTGTGGCATACACTAGAAGGTCCCCAGTCGAACGGTGCTGGCGGAAACCGTACTGCCGGTCGCTGAGGAGATCGTTACCTTCCAAGTGGGCCAAGAGTTTGTTGTTAAGTTCACGTTCCATAGTCTTACAGAGTATGGATGTGACCGAGATGGGACGGTAATTGACAGGGTCTGCACGACTACCTTTTTTGGGCACAGGCTGCACGTTGGCAAGCTTCCAAGACTTCGGCACTTTGCTAGTCTTAAGTGACAGGCGGTACAGGCGTGTAAGAGGTGGAGACAACTCAGGGGCACAGGTACGCAGGACTATCACTGGTATACCATCCGGTCCGCTGGCCTTGTTCACGTCTAGAGTTTGCAGGATTTTAAGGATCTCTTTTTGGCGTATGCGTACTTCTGCCATAATGCAGTCAGCACGAGTTGAGATTGGTGGAGCTTTTCCTGCAACATCCAGACGCGAGTTCTCAGCAAAAAGAGATGCAAACAAATCCGCTTTCTCTTTCGCAGAGTGGGCCAGTGATCCATCAGTCCTCAGCAATGGTGGAAGTGACGGCCGACAAAAGTTAGATTCAACGGCTTTTGCCAGAGACCAAAACGCTTTGCTCCCAGAAGGGTAAGAAGCTAGTTTGGCCCCAATGCGGCTGATATGGTTGAATCTAGTCCTGCGTAACGTCCTTTTACATGCCTTGGCGGCTTGGTTAAAAGCTTTCTTCAAATTCCGAGAATTTGGAGACTTGCGCGCTCGAGCTTCAGCCCATGCAGTGTATGCCGACCGCTTTTTGGCTTCTGCACGATAGCATTCCGCATCAAACCATGGGCGAGCTTCTCCATTCGTCGCTACGTCAGAGTATGGTATAAAATATTCCATACCCTGGCGTATAAGCGCGGTAATGGCTTCAGCGCAGCTCGACGGATCATCAGAAGAAAAGCATACCTCTCGCCAAGGATAGGACGAGAAAAAGTGACGCATCTCATCCCAATCCGCTGCCTTATATCGCCACACCCGTCTTGGGCCACATGGGGATTCTTCGGGTGGGGAACAGACGGATATTGATTTTACCAGACAGTGGTCAGAAGTACCCAGTGGTGCAGAAACTGTTGTTGAGTACCTGTCTGGATCAGTTGTTAAAAATAGGTCTAAGCAGTTGGCGGTATGAGAGTCTACGTCTGGTACCCTGGTAGCACAATTTACAAGCTGGGTGAGGTCCAGCGTCAAGGCTAGTTTACGCACTTCTCTCCCAGCATGGTCGGTCACCTGGTATGGGTACAGCCACTCCTGGTGGTGGGCGTTGAATCCCCCAGGATGACTAACTGTGCCGAAGGGTAACGCTCTCGAGCCTTATCCGCCGTTAGGGTAAGATGGTCACATAACTGAGTTGTCTCCACGTCTCCACTGTGCGAACGGTAGACACAGGCATACAGGATTTTCTCCTGTCCTGTGTCCACCAGAACCCATAGGATGGAGTAATTGGATGTCTCAAGGTGCTTAAGACGCTTGATGCAAATGTCATCACGGACGTACACACAGACTCCGGCACGAGGTATGAACCTGTGCTCCAGAGAATACCCGGGGTAGCTGAGGTACGCCGTGTCAGCCGGACATCTGATCTGCGTCTCAGTGAGGAACAGCAGCTGCGGTTTTTCTGTTTCTAGGTGGTGGTGGACAGATTCGAGATTGGAGTGCAGACCTCGGATGTTAGAGAGGTGCACTTTCAGTGGGAGGACGTGCAGCCGCTGTGTATACCTTTTTTTATTCTTGTGTGCTTTCATGGGGAGTGAATAGGTGCAGGGGAATGCGAACTGGACGAGGCGGCATCCTACCTACCAGGTGTCAGACTCTACACCGCCGCACGTAGGGAGCCTGACGCGGAGACTGCGGGGACGCCCGAGCCCCCCCAGAATGGCTACCTGGTCCTCCCTTCCGGTCGCCAACCGGCAAGGTAGAACATTCTGGGATTTTTCGTCAGGTGGCGGGGCAGCCTTTCACAGGTGGCTTTCCTGCTGCTTGGGCCCCCAACTTCCTACGGTCGGCCAGCGGCGGCACCGTGCCTCGGATCCCGCTACCCTCCGAAGCCAGGCACCCGATGCGGCAGTGATGAGCAGACAGAATCGGTCACATAGAGTGCCACAACTACCCAGACACATCCCCCAAATGGCTGCTCTGGGACCCGCCCCGGAACACGGTAATTGCCGTTTGGCGGCGCGACTTTACCCAGAGGGTGGTAATTAAGCCACGGCCGAAGCCTTCCACCTCAAGAATTTTGTCGGCTCTTACGATAGGCCTTCTTGCCGGGCCGTAGGAAATTGTATTCTACTGCCCGTCCCTACACGGGGAGCATAATAAGTGACATAAAGAGCAAATGAATGAACAATATTAATAAGCCATAGACGAAAGTAAAATTCATTTTATGTTCAAATATTTAACGCTAACATATTGCTAAAATTGTTTCAAAATCTAATAATATATAGAATATTTTTTCTAAGAATTAGTAGAGGTACAGAATTACGAAAAAAAAAAAATATTAATCGAGCATCGAGCATAAAAGGCAACAAATTTATATTTCGTTTATGTAATCATTACAGCCTATACAGTCCACTGCTGGACATAGTCCTCCACAAGTTTACGCCAAAAATAACGTGAACTCATGTGTTTTGCCCATAGTCACCACGCTGGGCAGGCGGGTTGGTGACCGCAGTACTGGCTTTGTCGCACCGAAGACGCTGCTGCCCATCTTCGGCCTGTGTATTTCAAAGCTAGCAGTTGGATGGTTATCCCGCCATCGGTCGGCTTCTTAAGTTCCAAGGTGGTTGTAGAACCTGGTTATCCCTTAGTCGCCTCTTACGACACCCACGGGAAGAGAGGGGGTGGCTAAATTCTTTAGTGCCGTAGCCACACAGCACCGTTTATGTAAAATGGTCGGTAAAAAAGACGTCAAAAATAAAATTTACAACAAAATAGGGGCCACCTGTGTCTAGAAAAAAAAGTCGACCCTATCAGTATTATTATCACATTATATTTTGTATTCACTATAAATATAAAGCCTTGCGCCGGCGGCACACTCTATAACATGTAAACAAAAGGATTGATAACACTGTTGCTCACGTAGCTCTCATTGGGTAATCCTAAGTCTCATACTAAAGTCCCAAAAAATTTTCCTGTAAACTACAATAAACATTTATGCCAATGCGATGTGCTTTTATATTATACGGGATAGCGTTAAAAAATTTCAGAGTGAAATTGATATTCAGGTATATTCATAATATAAAATAAAATCCTTTAGAATAAACACTTTACTATAAAAGATTGACATTTATAATATTTTGTCAGCATTTTTTTACGATCAACATAAATAAAAAAGAAAACAATATCTAAAACATAATAACAAATCGCTTTACGGTAACATTGTTTTATAACTTACTATCAAATTTAGATTCGTGAAAATTTAAAATATAAGTAAAAAACACGGTCCATTTTATCTCTTATGCTGATCATTCTCTTATACTCATTCACCTCTAAAAATATTATGACCACATCCCTATTTGCGTCACAAAAAAAGATATTAAAATGTCATTTTCGAAAATATTAATTATCTGTACGCTCGAAATCCGTATTTTAATAATTTTTATGTGTTTAAAATGATAAATTGGTATTTGTTTTTAGTGAAATAAATAGTAAATGGAGTTTTACAAGTGTCCGTAAGCTAATATGTTGTGAAAGTGAGTGATAAATGCAGAAAAAACGTGAAATTCGATTGACAGGGGTTTGTTTACCAAATAAGACTCTTCAAAAAAAAAACGGAATATACATATATTTTTTTCGATAAACATACATATAAATAATACATATATAAATAAATATAAATACATATACATATATATTACACCCAGATTCGGGGTGGGAATCGAACCCACAACATCACTCGTGTGGTCGTCGAGGGTCACTATAAACTGCGCCAATGGGCAGGGCTCGAAGACTTTTTTCTTCAAGCATTGCGATATCTTCGAAGTGAAAACTCGGCGAAGCTCGCCAAATGCCGCCCAGCCCAACCTTCCGATCCTTCTCGGACTTGTTGCGGCCAAGTTGGATGGTTTGGCCTAGGCAAATATAATCCTGAACTGTAGTACGGAACGTTACTGACATAATCTGTCAATGACAGTGACACTTGATTGGATCACTCTCTCTCTCTCTTGGCTGTCTCTGAGGTGAACGGTCGTGTCCAGATATTATATACATTACACATTTATAAAAAGATCAAATACTTAAGATTTTTACTTTGTTCATAATTCTAGAACCACTTAATGACAACAAAATCATTAAGGTTTATCAATTTGCCACCGTTTAAGGTTTTAAAAAATATAAGCAAAATTTTGGAGCTTTATTAATTAATTAAAGAATTCTGTAGCAAATAAAATATACCGTGACAAAAAGGATGCTTATAGATGTTCCAATGAGTGCACCTTATGTCTACGCCAAAGTTGCCCTAAGGCATCGCGTCATTAGCAAGCGGCACCTGAGGAGTGCGGATCTTGCCGTCTACAGTTAAAGGCAATGGCCATGTACATAATTTAATTTGTTTATTTACTACTGCTGGTTTTACAAAAGGCTTAACAATAATGACTAAATTGGTGTCAGCAATGTATCACGTGCAATGCAATTGTTTAGAAACGTTCAGAGGAGGTACAGTTGTAATTCGAAACGCTATGACTTGTGGGCTCATCAAGACGCAACAGACGAAGCTCGGCGGCCCTGGCGCCCGACGGCTACACAATAGCTCCCTGACGTTAATTAAATGTTAACAAACGCCCTCGTCGTCGCTTAATTGGAACTGTTGCCTATTATCCTTACCTTCCGTCGCAGAGAATGACTTCTAAGCTTAAGAACCACACTTCAGTTTTTACTCTGCCTTCCTTAAAAATTGTGAATGACTCTTTTGTTGAAACATTTTTACAATTGTGTAGAGCTTCAAATATTATTTGTATATTAATATTACAAGCAATATTTAGATCGAAAATAAAATATTTGTCTATAGGTAAAATTTATAGCACTAAAGTAGGTACACAATATTATATTATTCCTAAGGTAAGCAACTAAATGCTTGTGTTACATGTAAGTCGACTGCTGTATATATATTTATTTATTATTTATTTAACAATTTATTTACACTAGAATAGCAATAGGAAATAGCTCTTATAAACAATGCTGGTACAAAGACAATACTTATCCCATGATGGAATCTCTTCCAGTAGTCCTGCCACAAAAAAATTATAAAACAGTCGCAAAATTAGCGTGTACAATCTAAACATATTGAGAATAACAATATAATCCGTGGCGTGCATATCATATAGGCAGAAAGGCACTGCCTGCCCTGGCATGTTACTGAAAATGATATATAAAACATGAACATTACAATTATTATTGAAAAAGACATAAATCATAATGCAATTTAAATCCGCTTCAAAAAACCCGCCATTATATGCGATATCAGCGCTTCGTGCGCATCGACAATGGGCCTTTTATGAAACTTCTGCCTAAAATCGCTTACAAATGTTAGCAGTGACAAGTAAGACATTATCTAATCCTACAATTTTATAATGTCGCGCGCGTCATATGGAATACGAACAAAGGATTGTGTTTTTAACATTGGTCGGTTTAACAATGAAATTAGGCACTGCCTGAGAATAATCTGTCAAATTAAATTCTCTTGAATTCGATACCGTTTGTACTAATAATTATGATTTTTGACACGGTCGCGTAAACGCAACGTTCCACAGAGTAATATTATGACAATTCACTTTTTTTTGGTTTGTGCGTTCTTGTTATTAGTGAAAATATTAATATATTAGTGATGAATAAGTTTACTTGTGAAATATGTAACGGAGACGTGTGTTTGATGAAAGTAAATAGTGCATCGAAATTCAACACGTTCGATTTTACAGATAAATAAAAATTGTTCAGGCGTATCGATTTAACACATAAATGAAAAAAAAATGAAAAAAATATTTATTTCAGTACCATCGAGTTATTTTACACATTGTGATTGACTCCCTCAATTAGGTGCAGAAAGCACCTGAGCCAGATGGAGTCGCTCTTCCATTATAATCTAAATACAATAAAAAACAGTACTTAGCGCTAATTCATACAATATATATATATATATATATATATATATATATATATATATATATATATATATATATATATATAAGTATTATGGTTCTATAGGTATACTTTTCGACTTGAAAGTATATTTCTCTCTCTCATCGTCTCAGAGTACTTACTCAGTCTACTGTGGGCATAAGTGGGTAATGTTGACACAAGTAAACACAATTTATGATATCATCAATTAATCATGAAACAGGATTCACTTAACAGAAAGATAACGCAGCACGGAAGGCGGGATAGTTATTAGCTAAGGGGGCGAAGACTAACTTCTTAGTATTCGATGGTTTCACGGTTCACCGTGCGGGTGCCGAATCCATCGTGTGGCAAAGGGAGTAACTCAGAGCAGTGCCTAGGACTTGCGACCTAGGTGTAGGTTTAAGGAGGCCTCCTTTGAGATACGTATCAACGCTCACCTTCACTGCTCGAGTTATACGCCTCGCCTAGTCAAATTAATCGTAATAGGTAATAATTAATTCGATTGCACAAATTAATTATTTAATGAGTCTAGGTTAAGCTACTAGCAGGATACAACAAGTGTATCGTGCCAAGCCAGAGCCAAGACTGCCTTAGCCGAGGTGACACCGTTCGTTTTATACACGTCAGAACAATTCGAGTAATATAATAAATGAGGGTAGGTGACTATCGGAAGATGTGCTAGGTGGCGCGTCGATCACCCCACTACTCTAACAGCTAATAATTGACAACTGACATTATCTGAATACACGCAAGTCAAACACTTGACGTTCCGTATTCATACTCTGCGACATATATATATATGTGTGTGTGCTGTGTGGCTACGGCACCAAAAAGAATATAGTTACTCCCTCTCTTCCCGTGGGTGTCGTAAGAGGCGACTAAGGGATAACAAGGTTCCACGACCACATTGGAACTTAAGAAGCCGACCAATGGCGGGATAACCATCTAACCAATGGCTTGGAAAACAACAGGCCGAAGACGGGCAGCAGCGTCTTAGGCGCGAAAAAACCAGCCCTGCGGTCACCAACCCGCCTGCCCAGCGTGGTGACTATGGGCAACACACATGCGTTCACGCATTTTTAGCGCGAACTTGTGGAGGCCTATGTCCAGCAGTGGACTGCAATAGGCTGGAATGATGATGATATATATAATAAATAAATAAATAAATAAGTAGCTAAATATTCATACATAAATATACGTGTGTGTGTGTGTGTGTGTGTGTACGCGCGCGCGCGCGTGTGTGCGTGTGTGTGTGTGTGGGCGCGCTTGTGTGTGTGTGTGTGTGTGTGTGTGTGTGTGTGTGTATGTGAATAACAATGACGTTATAATTTTTCATTTATTAATAAATAAATAAGTACTTTCATTAAGAATACAATTTCGTAACTAATTAATAGTGTTAGCAATGATATCCTATGTTTGACACAAACGAAATAATCAGAGTGCCGGCCTTATGAGGTCACTGTGTCTATCCAGTAACTGATTTGTTAGATGTTTAATTTGTATCACTCACTCATGAGTTACCCAAGTCTAATAGGTATCAGATGGTTGCTGTACGTGTATTTGTATGCTTGCATTATTAGTATAAATGCACTTTACGTGTCCAATAATTAACTTGTCTGTTCTTAAAATTATCTAAAAACCTTTATTCCCAACAAAATTAAAATAAATTAGGAAAAAATTGCGAGAAAGTAAGTGCAGTGTGGCTGTTCAATTTTTTTTTGACTGCCTACCCTGTCTAAAAACTTTATGCACGCCACTGAATATAATATACAACAATATACAAACACGCATACACATATACGATACATAATATAATACATACGATAATATATTCCAATACGCATAAAGACTCTTAATTAAATTGATTTTAGTCTAGGATTGATTCAGGTAGAATTTTCTCACTCTTTTCTTAAATAGCGATAGTGTTTTGCAATCGCGAATTTCATATGGTAGGGAATTCCAAAGTCTAACGGTACGGTGGGTGGGCATCGGAACAAGAGAACGTTTATGAGATCTGCACGAAAAATCATCATCGTGAGAGAATGAAAAGCGGTCCCGTAGATACGAAGGAGGATTAAAAAGATTCTTAAAAAGAAAACAAAGTATTCTAAAATTTCTACGATGGCGGATAGGTAGCCATTGAAGCTGCTTACGAAAGTGACTTACATGATCATATTTTTTTAAGCCGAAAATGAAACGCAAGCATAAATTTTGTAGTCGCTCAAGCCTGTTGAGTAATTCTTCGGTGACATCTAAGCAAGTGACATCAGCGCAATCAATGATCGGATATATGAGAGTTTGCACGAGAGAAACTTTAGTCTTGAAGGGTAAAAATTTTGTAGTGCTTTTAGAGAATTGAGCGAAAAGTATACCTTACGACTTATCTCATTGATATAAGCATTCCAGTTAAGATTGGAATCAAAAACAACACAGAAGTTCTTAGCCGAGTCGGAAAAAGTATAAGGAACGCTGTTGATGGTAATAGGGGGTAGTTCAGCTATATCAAGTCAAGAGCGAATGCGTTTACTACCTATGATTAATGCTTTAATTTTTCCCGGGGTAACAGTAAGACCGAAACTATCAGCCCATTCAGTAATACGCCTTAGAACATCATTGATGGAGATAATAGCAGACGCGACATCGTGTAACTTACAATCAATATATTTGCAGATCGTCAGCATATAAGTGGTATTTGGAAGATATGACCTTAGTGATCGAGTCAATAAAAACAGAAAAAAGAAGAGGGGAAAGTACGCCCCCTTGGGGAACTTCCACAGTAAGATTGGACCAGTTGAAATACGATGTATTTACTTCAAAACGCTGTGAACGATTCCGATGATAAGATTCAAACTACGCTAACATGGATAAAGAAGTATTAATAGATTTTAGTACGCCAAGAAGGATGTCGAAGTCGATAGAATTGAAAGCATTACTAAAATCAATAAGTATAAGGATTGTAAGCGATTTATTCTCCATGTCTAAGCGAATGTCATCAGTTACGTCGATAAGAGCCGAAGTTGTGCTATGGCCTGGACGAAAGCCAGATTGATATGAATTGAGAAGATCATTAGAGTAAAAAAAGAAAGAGAACTGCATGTGAACAATGCATTCAAAAACTTTAGAGAGAGGAGGCAATATGAAAATAGGACGGAAATTAGCTAAAGAAAAAGAACTGGTAACTTTAGGCAGAGGAACATTTGCTAGTTTCCAGGCTTTCGGAAAGGTACTAGTGGTAAGAGAGTAGTTAAAAATATGGTTTAGAATCGGTAGTAAGAAAGAAAGAATCAGCGTAATCATTTTCAAACATAGCTTGTCATTGCCAGTGGCCTGCGATGAAATTCAAAGGACTGCAGTTTTAATATCTGAATCAGTTATAGGTGTATAGGAGAATGGTGTATTCGTAATTCTGATAAATATTTTAGAGTGCCTTATTTGACGTTAGAACGTAGACGACGTGACATGACGTAGACTTAGTTGTAGGAGAATGGTAAAAAAATTGTTGAGCGCATCTAAGTCAAAATCGCTAAGTGAAGGGATAGGTGATTTACCAACACCCACGGACTTAAGAAATTTCCACACACCTGCAGTAGGTACTTCTATTTTGGAAAGAAGAGTGAAAATATTAACGTTTGGCGGTACGACAAACATATATATATGACGGCGCCACCGTCATATTTTGTAAACAACGTGTGATCGGGCATGAGTCGACGCTCACGCCAACTAGGAAATAGTATAAAAGGCTGTTTGCCAGTCGAGGGGGCATTCGCCTGTCGACCGTCGCCCGGTGCACACGTTGTACCAACGGCCGTATTTATTATAAATTAAGTAGTGGAAAAGTTGATTATACTTACAATTGATTTATTAATAAATTAGTGCAAAGTAATCTGAGTTTTTTTATATAATGTCGGCTCCTGACCCTACATCAGAAGTCTCGGATCCACCCCCACTCTCAAGTGTAACGGAACAAATGGCAGTTTTCTCTTCGGGAATTGAAGCGATCTTTAAGAAAATCGCAGAAAATCTGACTACCAGTCAAGGTGCTCAAGCATCATTGCCAAAGCTAATCAACTTCGACCCCGACGAGCCCGAAGCTGATATCGTTAACTGGTGTGCGTTGAGTGAGCTCATAATCACAAAGAAGAACCTCGAAGGAGTAGATTTAATTCTGGCTCTTACACACTCACTCAAGGGGCGTGCCGCAATGTGTTTGGCCAAAATACAGACTGATAAGATATCATGGCCTGCGATCAAGGAGATTCTCATATCAAAATTTTCGAAGCCAATGATGATACAAGATTATTTTGACCAAATAATTAAGTTTCGCATTGATGTCAAGGAGAGCCCAGCCGAAGCTGGCATAAGACTATGGGAATTAATAGAGAAAATTCCCGACTGTAATATGCCCGAGAAAGTTATTACCGGATTTGCAATATCCATATTATCGCAATGCGACGACAAAATTCGCCGTGAGTTAAATTCTGTGGTAATTAACAACAAAAATCAGCTGTTTCGCACACTAAGAAGCTTCAATCTGAAACGTCGTTTTGAGGATCCAGCTTCAACAGAATCCGAAGCGAAGCGATTCAGAATCACTCCGTTTCGCGGGAACTGCAATTTCTGCGGAAGATTAGGGCATCGTGGTCACGAGTGTCGTGATAAAATCAGACTTATCTCGAAATCTTCTCCAATTCCAGCTAAGTCCGATTTACCACGGCCGTCGGTAGCTAATTCCCGACCTGCTGTCAGCTGTTACGTGTGTGGTGACCCCGGCCACGTGGTCTCTGGCTGCCCGATGCGTTACAAGAAGAAGGAAGATGGCGCTCCAGGTGCCACTTCCACGAGCTCAAAGCAGGTCAACGTGTGCGCCAGGACTTCTCGCGGAGTTCTACAGATAAGTGGTATTCAGTTACCTTTTATATTTGATTCTGGTTCCGAGTGTAGCCTCATAAAGCAGAGTTGTATTAAATCCTTAAAAGGCGAACAGTTTCATGAACAAGTGTCACTAAAAGGGTTAGGCGGTAGTAAGCTAGTTTCTTCAATGCAAATCAAGTGCCCCACTAAGATTCAGAGTGTTACCTTGGAGGTTATGTATCACGTGTTGCCTGATAATAACCTTAGTGACGATGTACTATTGGGTCGTGATATTTTGAATGCCGGTGTGTCTGTATCTCTTAGTGATGATGGATTAACGTTTTTTAAGACCAAAAATACAAACTGCTGTAAGGTTTCGAGCACCTTTGATGAGAAAACTGTCGACACTGATCTTGACGGAAAGGATAGGGAACGGTTATTCGAAATACTTGAAAAATATTCTAATAACTTTATTGAAAAACTACCCACTACACAAATTACAACAGGCGAACTGAGAATTGACTTAATCGATCCCACCAAAACTGTTCATCGGAGACCTTACAGATTATCCCCAACGGAGCTTAAAGTTGTTGACAAAAAAGTTCAGGAACTATTAGACGTGAACATAATCAGGGAAAGTACGTCGCCTTTTGCGAGCCCTATTCTTCTAGTCAAGAAGAAAGATGGTAGTGATCGGCTATGTGTAGACTACAGAGAACTTAACAGCAATACTCGCCCAGATAGTTATCCCCTCCCATTGATCAGCGATCAAATCGATAAATTAAATGGAGCGAAATTTTTCTGTAGCATTGACATGGCTTCAGGATTTCACCAAATTAAAGTCCATGAAGACTCAGTAGAAAAGACCGCTTTCGTTACCCCCACTGGACAGTATGAATATTTGACCATGCCGTTCGGTTTAAAAAACGCACCACAGGTCTTTCAAAGAGCTATTAACTCCGCGTTAAAACCCCTTAATGATGACAGAATATTAGTTTATATGGACGATGTTCTCTCTGTATCTGAAACTGCAGATGAGGGTCTGTCTCGCCTGGACAAATTACTGGACACCTTGTCTAATGCCGGATTTTCATTTAACTTCAAAAAATGCAAGTTTATGAAGAAAGAAATTGAATATCTTGGTTACGTCATTTCCGCCGGTAAGCTTAAACCAAATCCTCGCAAAGTTCAAGCTCTGCAGGATGCTCCAAAACCTAAAAATGCTAAGCAAGTTAGGCAGTTAATAGGATTAGCGACATATTTCAGACAGTTCATTCCTAACTTTTCAAAGTTGCTGAGACCTCTTTACCCACTGACATCAGGAAAAGGTCCTGTCATTTGGACGGCTGAACATGATAGAATTCACGGCGAAATCGTTAAATATCTAGTGACAGAACCAGTACTGAAAATATTCGACCCATCGCTACCTATAGAGCTGCATACCGATGCCAGCAGTGACGGTTATGGTGCTGTCTTGATCCAAAAATATGACGGTTTACCACATGTAGTCGCTTACTTTAGTCGCAAAACGAGTGATGCGGAGAGTCGCTATCACTCCTACGAACTGGAGACGTTAGCGGTTGTTAAGTCGATAGAGCATTTCCGTCACTACCTTTATGGCCGAAAGTTTACAGTCTACACAGACTGTAACGCGTTAAAGTCCTCGCACTCAAAAAAAGACTTGACCCCCAGAGTGCATCGATGGTGGGCAATATTGCAATCGTACGATTTCGATATAGTTTACAAAGAGGGCAAAAACATGGCCCACGCTGATTTTTTGTCCCGTAATTCTCCCCTCGATAATCAAGACCTGCAGTCAAAATCCAAGATGGTTAATTTCTCAGAGCTCGAAAAGGGGTGGCTGTCTGTAGAACAACAGCGAGATAGTGAAATCTCCAATATAATCAATAAAATACGGTCGAATGAATTACCTTCTGAAATATTGCGCACGTATGATATTAGGCAAGGCATATTGTATCGTAAGATAGAGCGCAACAAAACTACGAAATGGCTACCTATATTGCCACATTCGTTGATCTGGTCACTCATAAGTCACGTGCATTCTGAAATAAAACATTTGGGTTATGAAAAAACTCTCGATAAGATGTACGAGCTTTATTGGTTCCAAAATATGTCTCGAAACGTAAAGAAATTTGTAGAGTCCTGCGTGATCTGCAAATCATCAAAGGGCCCTTCAGGTTCTCAGCAGGTGCGACTGCATTCTATTCCTAAACCAGCGGTACCCTGGCACACGTTACATCTCGATCTGACGGGCAAATTGAGTGGTAAAAGCTATCGTAAGGAATACTGTTCTGTCATTGTCGATGCTTTTACAAAATTTGTTCTGCTAAAACATACAACGGCGTTGAACTCTGCTAATGCTATTAAAGCTGTCAAAGAATCTGTACATTTGTTTGGCGCTCCAAAAAGGATAATCGCTGATCGCGGACGTTCATATGACAATTCGGATTTTAAAGAATTTTGCGAAAGCAACAATATTGAATTGCACCTGATCGCCACTGGGTCTAGTAGAGCCAATGGTCAGGTAGAGCGCGTGATGCGCACGTTAAAGAGTCTACTTACCATTGCTGAGTGTAGTTCCGATCAGTCCTGGCAGGAGCAGCTTGGCGATATACAGCTTGCCTTGAATAGTACGCGTTCTAGAGTGACAGGGTTTACTCCAATAGAATTGATGTTCGGCATACAAGGGAGTTCGCTAGAAATAGCCAGAATATCTTCATATTCCAACGATCCAACTAGATTAGATCTTGAAGCAGTGCGCTCAAATGCTTCCGATAATATAAAAAAGGCAGCTGAAATTGACACCCTACGTTTCAACCGGGGAAAAGCACAGGTAAAACTTTTTTCTGTCGGTGACTTTGTTTTTGTTAAAAGTGAGGAACGACATCAAACAAAGTTAGACCGGAAATATAAAGGTCCTTTCAAGATCACTGCAGTTCTCGAAAATGATCGGTACGAGTTGAAACACATGAATGGTTCAAACCGGATATACAAATATGCACACGAAAATTTGCGAGAAGTGCCTCGTGGTCCATTAGGTCTGTTAGAAGTTTCCGAGAATTTCGACAACGATGATGGCGTGACGGCGTGTGAGGAAGATGATCTTGTTCATGAAACTAATCGTCATACTGATAACGTCAACTCATTAAGTAGCGATACCCTGTCTGTTGTTAGTAATAGTAGTTACGCAAACTTTGGGAGGTCTCGCACTACCTCTGAAAATAGTTCATTGCCAGACGTACATTCTGCTATTGTTGTAACCAATGCTGAAATTCATCATAGAGATTAAGTAAATTCATTAAGAGATAAGAATTAAGAATAGCTAATTTGTAAAAAAAAAAATAATAAGAAAAAAATAAGTGTAAAGAAAAGAGGATAAAAAAAAATGTGTAAGTCATTGTAGGGTTTAACCAGTCCAATGACTCTGCTAAAGGGGTGCATATCTAGGCTAGCACCACCAGCTAAAGGGATGTACACCTAGTCTAGCATTAAAAGCTACAGGGAATTGATCTAGTCTAGCCTGCTATAGGGATCGATATCCAGTCTAGCTGGCTATAGGGATCAATGTCCGGTCTAGCACAATCCGGGCCAGTGGATACTGAAGGGATGATGTTGCTGCAGGGTCTGTTGACCGGTCCAGCTTACTCTGAAGGGTTAATGTAAACCGGACCAGACATCTTAGATTTGACTTAACGATTTTGTTGACAGAAAATAAGTTAAAACAATTCTTGATAATCGGCAGGATGACCGAACAGTTCGTTTTCTTTGTTCTCAGATACCTAATTGATTTGTGATGAAGACGCGTTCGAGGACAAACGCACGTCAGTATGGCCGTGACGGCGCCACCGTCATATTTTGTAAACAACGTGTGATCGGGCATGAGTCGACGCTCACGCCAACTAGGAAATAGTATAAAAGGCTGTTTGCCAGTCGAGGGGGCATTCGCCTGTCGACCGTCGCCCGGTGCACACGTTGTACCAACGGCCGTATTTATTATAAATTAAGTAGTGGAAAAGTTGATTATACTTACAATTGATTTATTAATAAATTAGTGCAAAGTAATCTGAGTTTTTTTATATAATGTCGGCTCCTGACCCTACATATATATATATATATATATATATATATATATATATATATATATATATATATATATATATATATATATATATATATATATATATATATATATATATATTTCGTGCCATTTAGCATGCCATTAGGTGATATCCAAGTCCACCTTTTACTGTTTTTATTTTTAAAAAAAGTATTTAATATTGCCAATAACTACCAAAGCACTTTTGAAAATTTTTTATATTTTGTCCGTTATACGTCTTTAGGTATTTGATAATTTAAGCACTAATTCTTTAGCTTAAGATAAAATAACATTTGTCCAGATAGTTCATATCACTTTGGATTAACAGACTTTTTCGTTATTTTCACGTTTAAACTAATTTTTACTAATTTTAAAACACAGAGTCGATATAAACTGTGGCTTAGTAGCGCCCTCTCTACAAATATATTGTTTAAGCTTAACATTAAACATGTAAAGTCACTATTCCACGCGGACGAAGTCGATGGCACAGCTAGTTTAATAATATAATAATTGTGATTGGAGGAAAACGAAAAAAACCTACCTCAATTACATTAACAAGTAATACAACGTAGGTAGACGAAAAAATAGTTAAGTAAATACGCATTATCAAAGATTACTCCAAAAGTTATAATCACATCTCGATGAAATTTAAATGTGGCCACATGATAAAAATCGGTCGTCGATTAAATTAAAAATCATTAAAATCGGTACACCCAGTAAAAAGTTATGCGGATTTTCGAGGGTTTCCCTCAATTTCTCTTTGATCCCATCATCAGATCCTAGTTGCCTTCTCATGGTACCACATTTATTATATTGGATGGATATTTCCTTTCCAACAAAAAAAGAATTATCAAAATCGGTTCATACACGACGAAGTTTTCCCATACATACATACATATATATATATTATATATATTTAAACTAGCTGACTCGGCAAACGTTATCTTGCCGCTAAACGCTATTTAAAAATATGGGTTGGTGGTAGAAGGGTGAAAATTTAGGGTTGTATGTATTTTTCAACGCTAAATCATAATAAAATAAAAAATAAATAATGTATCTAAAAACAATACTTTTTGTTTTAAAAAAAATTAGGGGTGGACTACCCCTCATTTTTTTTATTACAGCCTATACAGTCCACTGCTGGACATAAGCCTCCACAAGTTTACGCCAAAAATAACGTGAATTCATGTGTTTTGCCCATAGTCACCACGCTGGGCAGGCGGGTTGGTGACCGCAGTACTGGCTTTGTCGCACCGACGACGCTGCTGCCCGTCTTCGGCCTGTGTATTTTAAAGCCAGTAGTTGGATGGTTATCCCGCCATCGGTCGGCTTTTTAAGTTCCAAGGTGGTAGCGGAACTGTGTTATCCCTTAGTCGCCTCTTACGACACCCACGGGATGAGAGGGGGTGGCTATGTTCTTTAGTACCGTAGCCACACAGAACCCTTCATTTAGATGGATGAAAAAATCGATGTTGTTCGATTCTCAGACCTACCCAATATGCACACAAAATTTCATGAGAATCGGTCAAGCCGTTTCAGAGGAGTTTAACTAGAAACACCGCGACACGAGAATTTTACATATTAAATATATATATATAATTAAACACAATATACGGTCAAATTGAGTAGCCTCCTTCTTTTTTGAAGTCGGTTAAAAAGGAGTTAAAATCAAATATAAGAAAAAAGAAACTGAATGTTGTTGCTTCTAGTACCTCCATTATCAACTTAATTCTGCACCTCAGTATCCGTTCGTAACCATAGTTCTAAACTCAATAAATATTCTGACCGTTTGTAGAAAAATTAATTTTAATTCATTCATGGTTTGCTCATTTTTCGCTTTTGTTTATTTGTGTTAAGACTTATCTTGTTATCCTATTCTGATGTCCAACTCTTTTTTTTTCAAAGAAATTAAACTTATCATTCAGATATTATACAAACAAATATTTTAATGTCTATCACATACTTTTCTGGAACGCACTCTAAGTATAATTGATTTTTCTAGAAATTTGAATTTGACTTACTGCTCGTCCATCTGATTACCTAAGTATCATTTTAAATCGTACTATTCTCACACTTGTGAAAAATTAGTATCATAATTTAACACGTTGAACGCCAGACCAAAAACCATGTTTAGTCCAGTGGGCCGCGACGGACACCATGTGACTGCCATTATATTGGGTCCAAGAGGCCGTGTCGGACACCATGTGTCCGCATGCCCTCGATCACTTCAGAAGCCTCTAGGGAGCCGACAGACAGTGTTTCGACTGTTTTTACTAAGGCAAGTGACCCGCGCGGCCTCACAGTGCAATAAGGCCACATAGCACAAAAAAAAAAATCGAAAACACTTTGAATTTATAGGCTTTTTAACAAATTGTTTCCAAAAATGTTATAGCTGGTGTCTGCCACTTGAGATCTTGGAAAATAATGGGTAAATAACTGTTTCCGTCAGTCGCCCATTATTTTTGAGGTTTTCGCTGACAATATTTGCAGAAAAACACCTTAACAATTTTTTGACGATTCTCGATTTATTGGTGTGGCCCCAGGCGAAAGTATGCTGTCGGACATACGGTGTCCGTCATGGCGTTCAACGTGTTAAATTGCTGACAAAGAGTAGACGAATGCGACAGCTTCAATGTATCTCTTACTAAGAAAAAATTTACAGTAACTTTTAAATTGAGACTACGTAGGTTTGAAGAGATGGCGAGAGAATCGTAATCATCACGTTGGTTTTTTGGTAGCTAGGTATTAAGTTGGTGTATCAATATGTGATTCCACTTGCCTCGATACTTTTGGTGCACCTTAAATATCACATCGTAAATGTCAGTTGTAAAGAGTTTTAGTTCTGTAAATAAAATAGAATTAATAAACGTTCTAAACCTACACCAGTTGACCTCTACACACGGCGTTTAGGCATCTCATTATTCTCATTAGCATATCTAGAAATATTAGTAATAAGAATATAAGTATACTCTGCTTTAATTCATCTATGTTGACGTTATGTATTGGCGCAACGTTCAGAGCATAATTGATGCGCTAGCGATCTCGATTTCGATCCCTGCCCTTGACAAAACTTTGTATGGGCTCAACAAATATTTGCCGTGATCGGGATAAGAAACTAAATATTTCTGCTTCTAGAACCTAAACAGGCAAGAACCAAACACGTCTATGCGTGTATGGTTTATGTTTGAAAACCATTAAAAGAGTGGTGTTTAATGTTTTATGCAAGATAAAAAAAAATTAATAAAGATTTTATTCCAATAAAACTAGTTCATTATTATTATTTATTCATCACCGTCGAGCCCAAAATATTTAAGCTAGATAATATGGAAATGGCTATAGCTTTGGATCAAAAGAATCAAATCGAAAGTTCAAAAAGGATGAATTTTGGAAAGTTATTTCCTTATAGAATGAAACTTTGTAGTATTTTGGTAACCGAATGAACAAATTATTTTTCTACTGTTAAGTGCTGCCATCTCTTATAACTTTTTAACCCTTGTACTAAAATTTATGTAATATTAAATTATAAAATCTCTTCTAATATTAGCAATCTAATTTCTAGCAATGTTTTAATAAAACGGGAACTCATACTCTTTTTTTATCCATAAAACTTTTTTTTTTAGAATGGGCATTTCTCGTACATAGTACATTTGCCATTATCAAACGGGAGAAATTTTTTCATGTATTTAAAGAAACGGGACATGAATGGGAGGAGCTAAATTTAGGAATCATTCAGGGCAGGAATAATAACAGGATATTTATGACATATAGATAATAAATATATAAAAATAATAAAATATACATTCAAATATATTACCTATATTATGTAAGTATGACATACATAATATAAAAACTAAACCAGATAATGCCAAATACAACACATATATTTAGTGTGATTTGGAAACAAAAATAATTTACACCTGTCAATCTTATTTCTAAACTAGAATTATACTAGGATGAAGTATACTTGATCCATGAGAATTATATTATTTCTCTATGCTCCATGTTATGGAGGGTAGAGGAGAGGAGAATCAGCTCATATGAAAGAAAAGTTGAAAAAGTGTCCAGCTGTATGCTACAATAAATTAATAACAGCTCAAAAATCCTCCACAGTCGCACTGGTGTAGACGTAGAGTATGGTATGAACGTAGTAATTGCAGATGAATTGAAGTATGCTGAGTTAATACCATTGTCGCCTAAAGTATGTACCTAGTTACTTATTGATAATTTGAACAACTTACGTTATAAAAAATAATATAGTTACTTTATATTAAAAAATGATTAGGAAACGTGCACCTAGAGTGATTTTATTTCGTAAATTGTGAATAGTGCGCTTATCGATTTATTAACATTTAATTTTATGAAAAAGTATTTTAATAACAGTAAACCGACTTTAATAATATTTTGCGCTTCCTTTAAAATTTACCCTGATGCTATTGTGGCGCTACCCTAATTTAAAGCATTTCGACGGATATTTTCTGATATATAAAATTATAAAGATGATTCTCCTTCCCTGTATAGAACACAGGGGAGGAGAAACGTCAATGTCATAAATATTTTAAAAATAAGTGCAAGAAGCGGTAGTATTGGTAATATTTTCTATTTAATACGTATATAATCTTTTTTCATTTTTAAAATATACCTCAAATCGTGACGAAAGTAAAATTATCATGGCAAATATTCGACCAGCCGGCCTATCCGATGAAGATACTGATAATGAAGATGATTACGGATACGATCATAAATTAGTAAGTTTAATACGACTGTTAAAATTTAATAAATTATTCTAAGTTACAAAAATAGATGTGTTTGTATACAACGGTATGCCTTAGACCTTGAAAAATTATTAATTTGCATTTAAAACTTTTTGATTTATACATTTTTTAATTTAAACATTTCAGCATCGAACGCAATTCATCGATGAAAAAAAAAATGCTAGACAAATACTTGAAAGAAATTTTCAAGAACATATAAGAAGTGGGAATATACAAGCAGTTTCTCTCATTGTTAGCACAGGTATATCTAAATAATTTGTTTCTTTTTTCTCTTTATTTTTTTCCCTTTCATTTTATAAATTTATAACTGTAATAAACAATTTTATGGTGATAGGAGAAAAATGTTTATTAAATATAATAAATCAAAGAATATTATAACAATTTTTGTACCAAAATAAACAACTGCATTTAGCAAAATATAAGTAATTTTTACACACTAAAACATTAAATGAAATTAAAATATTTATTTTGCCACAAGGTGATTTACGCACATTTGAATGCTAAAAAAAAAATATTCAAAAGTATACAACAATCTTAAAAAATAAAATAAGGTACCTAGCAAAAATATCAATCAATTAAAAAAAATACATCTAAATATTAGGTACATTACAAACTTAGGTAATATACCTAGCGCTATCCACCAACCTTGGTGTGAAAATTATTTGAAAGGTATAATAAAAGTAGTTTTTTGGCTTACTTACCTAAATGGAATTGTAATAAACGAACAGAACAATAAGTGCAGTAGGGGTATAGACATCATGTAGGTATGTCATAAATTTTCATAAATTATGATAATTTCTCTTTTACTTGTATTACTTTTTGAGAAACTGGATACTTTGCTGTACTTATCAGAGTTGGATATCTCCTAATTTGAAGGATTGATATCTTTATTAATACTAGTGATTGCCCAGTGGTTGATATTCAACTATAATTAATTAAAATTATAAGTTTGAACATTATTAAGGTTATGTTGTCAAAGACTATACTTTTATAATAATAAACGCTTCAGCCTGTAATATCCCACCGCTAGGCTTAGGCCTTTTTCCCCATGTAGGAGAAGGATCAGAGCTTAATCCACTGCGCTGCTACAATGCGGGTTGGCGGATATATTTCCTACTATGAGTAATAATCACTATCAGGTGTACATGATAACAACCAGGACCGACGACTTAACTGGCTCTCTGAGGAAGGGTGGAGAGACCCACAAGGACTGCACAAACACCCAGACTAATATATATCTTTTACTATCTCACTTGATATATCAGTTGTCATGTATGTATATTTTTTCTTATTTCAGACTTAAAGAATGAAGTCAATACAGTACTCGACAGTGGCTGGACTCCCTTGTTACATGCATGTTTTCATGCACAAGAACAAATTGTCGATTATTTTTTAAACTTAGGTGCTGATACAAATGTACATGCTGGTTCGTATGAATGTTTCTTAATTGATCCAGTGATAGCATAATTTAACTTAAAAATATGAAAAAAAGAAAGTGTAACCTTTATGACTTAGTAATACTTAAGATTTTAGTTAGTATTTCAAAATACCTCTAAAGTACTATGTTATGTTACAAGCTTAAATTGGTTATTGATCAATAGCTTATCATAATTTATTTGTTTGATAATGCAAAACGTAACAAGCAGGCACGTTGCTTTTCACACAGGAAACAAAAATTATATTGTAGTTCACCATAGATCAATTTACTGAGGATTATGTCATTAGATTTACTAAAAATCAATCAAATTATTGGAATAAATGTTTTGTTTGGTTATTACAATACAATACAATACAAATAATCTTTATTGGACACTAACAGAGAAAATTTTTACATTGAAAAGAAAATATAAACATGTATAAAAGGGGGTCTTATCATTAAAAGAGCTATCTCTTCTAGACAACCTCTAGCATGAAAAGGACATGACAAAGAGTTAGACGGCATGCTGGTGTACAAACATTATATGTATGTATATTATCATACACATAAATATACATACATATAATAATACATGTAAAAAATATACATTCAAATATATATAAATATTATGTATACCTATATATAATATAAAAAATACAAATAGGCATACAAATTATTATTTCTTTAAAGTATTAAGAATAAATTTTATTTTTATACCTAAATTAAGATCCAACACTATTTTAAGTTTCATAAGTTCTTCTTCTTCTTTTACTTTAGCTCCCTGAAGGATTTGCCAATATCTGAGTGAAGCTTAGTTTACGTTTTAAGAATTGTTAAGTTAGGACAGAAAACTTTGCTTTGTGTAAGGCTTTGTGGGAGTGTAAGTCGTAAGAGCAAAAATAAAGACTAAGAAATGAATCAGAAAAAGCGTCGGAGTTAAGTTTCATAAGTTCCAAAATAATATTTAAATAATAGACTAGATTAATATGATTAAATAATACCTAAGCTCTATTTTTTTTTTTTTTAATATTAATTTTGTTATATTTTTCCATAGATTCCCTTACGCCCATCATGATGATATGTACCAATAGTACTGCCAGTGAAACGACGGTCTACAATATAGTGTCCAAATTGATAGAATATTATTGTATATTGAACATCGGAGACAAATATGGAGTAACACCCCTTATGAAAGCAGTCCTTACAGGTCGTACTTCGGTTGTAGAACTTATGCTTGAAAATGGTGCCAATATTGAGATGCGAGACTCCCAAGGCTGGACGGTAAGTTATAATCTATATTTTTTCTATAATAATTGTACTTGCAAACGAAAAAAAAAAAAAAAAAAACTTCAGCTTACATCAACAAGAAATACAACATAGGTAGGCGAGAAACTAATCAAGGAAATACGCTTTATTAGTGTTAACTCAAAAAATACTAATCTCAAACAAAGTTATATGGGACCACATGAAAAGCACCAGCATTAGATTAAAAAAGAATCACGAAAATCGGTTCACCCAGTAAAAATTTATAAGGTAACGCCAAAAATAAAATACAATCGAATTGAAAACCTACCTCCTTTTGTGAAGGTGATTAAAAAATTCATATACTTTTTGATATATAATTGATTTACTGAATAGAAAATAGTAGCTGACCCAGAGGACTTTTTAACACAATATTTTTTTACAGAATATATCTCATTTTATTTACTTTTAACAGACTTCAAAAATAGAAAGATGCTCTCAATTCGACTTTATTTCTTCTATATGTTACCTCGTAACGTTTACTGAATGTACTAATTTCGATTTGTAAACGACTCCCAAAAAAGGAGGAGGCTCGCAATTCGACTGTTTTTTTTTATATATGTTACATCAGAACTTTTGACCGTGTGGACCGATTTCGACAATTTTTTTTTAATCGAAAGGTGGTGTGTGTCAATTGGTCCCATTTAAATTTATTTGAGATCTAACAACTACTTTTCGAGTTATATCTAATAATGCGTTTTTACTTGACGCTTTTTTCGTCAATCTACGTTGTATTATACCGCATAACTTTCTAGTTTCTACTGGATGTACCGATTTTGATAATTCTTTTTTTGTTGGAAAGGCGATATCCCTAGTTTAGTACCATGATAAGGAAACCAGGATCTGATGATGGGATCCCAGAGAAATCGAGGGAAACTCTTGAAAATCCGCAATAACTTTTTACTGGGTGTACCGATTTTTATAATTCTTTTTTTGTTGGAAAGAAGATATCCCTAGTTTAGTACCATGATAAGGAAACCAGGATCTGATGATGGGATCCCAGAGAAATCGAGGGAAACTCTTGAAAATCCGCAATAACTTTTTACTGGGTGTACCGATTTTTATAATTCTTTTTTTGTTGGAAAGAAGATATCCCTAGTTTAGTACCATGATAAGGAAACCAGGATCTGATGATGGGATCCCAGAGAAATCGAGGAAAATCCGCAATAGCTTTTTACTGGGTGTACCGATTTTAATAATTTTTAATTTAATCGAAAGCTGATGTTTATCATGTGGCCACATATAAATTTTATCGAGATCTGATAACTACTTTTTGAGTAATCTTTGATAACGCGTAGTTACTTGACTATTTTTTCGTCGATCTACGTTGTATTACTCTTCGATGTAATTGAAGTCAGTTTTTTTTCGTTTGCGAGCAAACACAATTTTTTTTATTTATTTAAAGTTGTTGATTGAGAACAAACATAATCATTATTTTTAATTTTCTATTATCCTACATACATTTGGGCTATACATTTTTATTAATAAAGCAGAAATAATGCATATGAACTATGATATGTAAAAGTATTTACTTTACACATTGTAAATAAAGTTTATTGACCACATACGAATATGTATCTATTTTCATTATTAATCGGTTTTTTTTTTAAATTTATATACTAGATGTGCCCCGAGGTTTCACCCACGTTAATTAAAAAAAGAGGTACTAAAATAATATATAGTTTAAAGCCTTCCTCGGTAAATGGGTTATCTAACACTGAATGAATTTTTCAAATCGAACCAGTAGTTCCCGAGATTAGCGCGTTCAAGCAAACAAAAAAAACAAACAAACTCTTCAGCTTTATAACATTAGATAGGTCGGCAAACAAGCGTACGGTTACCTGATGGTAAGCGGTTACCGTAGCTTATAGACGTCTGCAACACCAGAAGCATCACGAGAGCGTTGCCGACCCTACTCCCAATCCCCCCAGAAGCTCTGATCACCTTACTCACAACAAGAACACAACACTACTTGAAAAGCAGTATTATCTAGCTGTGATCTTCTGTAAGGTCGAGGTGCTACTCCAGTGGGGCTGCTCCACATATACTGAGCAGGAAATTTCCTGCTGTGCCCTACCTCAGTTAATAAAATTATTCTCATTATAAAGAGGCTGTAGTTTTGAACTTTAGTGCTAACGCTAATTTTTAGGCTGTATTTTATGCCATTCATCATAATCAAGCAGAATGTCTCGAAACTTTGTTAAGTCGAGGAGCAAGATTTAATATAGTTGATATGGCAAATCGCTCGCCTAGGCTTATTGCTTACTCACATAATAATCATGCAATACGCCGACTTTTAACAAAATATTCAAATATTCCTGACGATGACACAGACGACGTTGACAATAAAGATATAAGTAACGATATGAATAATATGTGCGAATGGCATGAGTATTATCCAGGATTAAGAGATGAAAATAGGTAAGGAAATTTTAAGAAAAAAATAATCTAAATTATACACATTTTAATATAATAAATTAGCTTGCAATTTCCATGCTAATTTTCATCACCATTGCTTAAATGTCAATTAGGGAGTAGGTAAGTAAATTTTTTTTTAATTCCTTTGATGACTCTGATGCATCTACAAGTAATTGGTACCAACAATCTATCTTTCGACACCAACAATTTATACTACGCCAATTCGATTTTTCGATAAGTTTGTTTTTTAATGCAAACTTGATAAAATGTGTTTTTATATGTAATAAAAAAAAATTGTGAAATTGCAATGAATAAATTAACTATTAAAGATACCAAATTTCAAATAAGTTTCTTAATTAATATAAAAGGTATCACGTTTTTCCCTTTTATAAGTCTCTATTGTAAAGTTCAATTTTAAGAGTTAGCTTAGTATAAATTGCTGGTGTCGCTTTATCTACCATATATAAAGAAAAATAACACAATAAATTTCAAATTAGTAGAGAGAATATTAACTAAACATTTTTTTTTTCTTGTTTACTGTTAACTGTCTCTTTTTCTTCAGAGACATTCAGGTTTCAGTCACAATACAACAAATTTTAAAATATATTAAACACTTGAAAACATAGCTATACTAGTCTGTATTTGACCTGTGACCTGTAGGAAAGTGTTTACCTATTCCGTAAATAATATATTAAATATTGTTTATGGAATAGGTAATAATATTGGGTAATATCATGAAAATTTTACACATATTTTAACATTTCAGACCAAAGTATTCATACGAAATATATAATCTTTTATACGGTATGAATTGTGACCACTTGAAGCAATTATTTGCGAAAACGCCAATGGATTTACGGAAGTTTCTGCTATTAGAAGATGAAGATATGATTAAGCTTGGCGTTGATATGCCTTTTGAAAGACAAAGATTGAAGTACGGCTTGCGTGCGTTTCATATATATGGGTGGAAAGTGGACTCGGTCGCTGGCTTGCAAACTGAAAGAGGGAATAATTACAGGTACTGTGATGTATTTAAGTTTTTTTCCTAGAGCTAACATAATTGTTGCAGCTATCTTTAAAAGCTGCGCACTGTATTTTTTTTTAAATAATGGAATCCTGTTTAGTTCTGTATGCATGTACTCAGTGTTGGTCCTTAAATAAGTAAATAGTAACAAACTTTGATAAAACAAAATTGACTCAATCTTAGAAAAGCTTTAGAGAGGGATCGGCAACGCGCTCCTAGGCGTCTCTTAATCGATTTCAAAAAGAGGTTCTCAATTCGACTGTATTGATTTTTGTGTGCTACCTCATAATTTTTACTGGGCGTACCGATTTTGATGATCCCTTTTTTTTAATTGAAAGTTGGTACTTGTTACCCCTTGTTACCTACTTTAAATTCGATTGAGTTATTCCTCATAATGCGTAAATACGCACTACTGTTTTACCAACTGTCAACTTCATCGTATAAATTAATACCAATGTAATTGAAGTCAGCTTTTTTTGTTTGCGAGCAAGCACAACTCTTGATTCAGTACCTACTTAAAATACCTATAAGTCATATATTTGCAGTTAGACTGATGTACCTAACGCTAAAATGACTAATATATATATTTTTTAATAGTATGATCAAATGTGTTAACGTATTGGGAAATCATCTGCAACAGTTGTACATATTGGAAGCGACGCTCACATATGCTCTACGTGATTACAATAGAGTTCAAAATAAAATAAAATTTGAACCTCCAGACTCACCGACTTTAGAAAAACTGCAAAATGCAGTTACGAAAATGACCGCAAATGTCAATAGCATTAGACGAGAAATTAATATAATGAAGAAAATACATACTAGGGTAAGTTTCTATTCTTTCATCCCAAGATACGAATACTTTCGATTTCTCGCAAACATTTTGTTTTTGATGGCAATAGACAATTAAGATTTCAGTTTTTGTAAATCACCCTTAATGGCCTATTCTACCTCCTGCTGTTAAAGTATAATCGTAACTTATTTGTAGGATAACATTTATCCTCAATTGGTGAAACAGGCCCTTGTATTTACTTGAGATTGTTACTATATTACTATTCAACTGGTATACATGTTGTAACAACTATTAATTTAATTAATGAAAATTGATATCTTCCGTTTTTTTGGAAGAGTCTTATTTGGTAAACAAACCCCTGTTAATCGTAATTCACGTTTTTTCCGCATTTATCACTCACTTTCACAACATATTAGCTTACGGACACTTGTAAAACTCCATTTACTATTTATTTCAATGAAAACAAATATCAATTTATCATTTTAAACAAATAAAAATTATTAAAATACGGATTTCGAGGGTACAGATAATTAATATTTTCGAAAATGACATTTTAATATCTTTTTTTGTGACGCAAATAGGGATGTGGTCATAATATTTTTAGAGGTGAATGAGTATAAGAGATTGAACGGCATGAGCGATAAAATGGGCCGTGTTTTTTACTTATATTTTAAATTTTCACGAATCATAATTTGATAGTAAGTTATAAAACAATGTTACCGTGAAGCGATTTGTTATTATGTTTTAGATATTGTTTTTTTTTTTTTTTAATTTGTTTTGAGCGTAAAAAATGCTGACAAAATATTATAAATGTCAATCTTTTATAGTAAAGTGTTTATTGTAAGGGTTTTATTTTATATTAGGAATGTTTCTGAATAACAATTTCACTTTGAAAATTTTTAACGCTATCCCATATAATATAAAAGCACATAGCATTGGCATAAAAGTTTATTGTAGTTCACAGGAAAATTTTGTAGGACTTTAGTATGAGACTTAGGATTACCCTATGAGAGCTACGTGAGCAACAGTGTTATCAATCCTTTTGTTTACATGTTTATAGAGTGTGCCGCCGGCGCAAGGCTTTATATTTATAGTGAATACAAATAATGTGACAATAACACTAATAGGGTCGACTTTTTTTTCCAGACACAGGCGGCCCTATTTTGTTGTAAATTTTATTTTTGACGTCTTTTTTACCGACCATTTTACATGAACGAAATATAAATTTGTTGCCTTTTATGCTCGATGATGATGATATGATCGATCGATTAATATTTTTTTCTTCGTAATTCTGTACCTCTACTAATTCTTAGAAAAAATATTCAATATATTATTAGGTTTTGAAACAATTTTAGCAATATGTTAGCGTTAAATATTTGAACATAAAATGAATTTTACTTTCGTCTCTTTATGTCACTTTACTATATTTACAATATTACTCTATTGTCTGTGGTCGGAAGTACGCCATATTTGTTTACTATTTAGGACTCTTCCAAAAAAATAGAATATACAAATATATTAATATATTCAACTGCAATACCTACTAAGAAAAATAAATGGGGTTAACAAAATTAACAAACTAGAATTTTCCCAAATTATCTAAAAACACACACACGCGGATAACTGTGTGGTTCTTTTTAGTTAATATGTTAAAGTAAAAGTTTAAACAACAATCAAAATAAGCCCAAAAACAAATTTATACTTTTTGATGTCAGCAATTAAATTAATATTTTAAGTTTTAAGTGTATAATAATTTGCGAATATCGTCTTTGATCTTTACATGTCTAGCACAACCATCTGTGTTGTATCAGATCAAAGTAACATGTATAATTTAAATTATCAATTAAATTGTCTTCCAACGCATCTATACCATATTCCAATATATCGTGTAAAATTTTGTGTAATCAACATACAAACTTTCAGTCCTTTCGTTAAAAAAATAACAAGTCAGCCTTAAAACACACATCGTGACAAAACATCATACCTATGTCATCCTAAGCCGATTAACTGAGAAATGATAACCATCCAGTATTATATCTATATATCTATATTTTTTCACCCTATTAGGGTGTCAAACAAACGAACGATCCACCCGATGGTAAGCGATTACCGTAGCTTATAGACGCCTGCAACACCAGAAGCATCGCAACGCGTTGGCGACCCTACCCCCCAAGAGCTCTGGTCACCTCACTCACCACAGGAACACAAGACTGTTTGAAAGCAGTATCATTTTTGCTGTGATCTGTAAAGTACTTCCCCAGTCTGTAAAGTACTCCAGATTTTGAGCAGGATATATTAGTTATATATGAGAATGATTATTATCTATGTACATACTTTACATAAATCTTTATTTCCTTACAGATAAGTAAAGATAGCGAAAAACCAGTCGACCTTATTATTGAAAAGACGACCAAAGAAATAGCTGTTGATATATTTACTAAAATTGCTGTTATTAGCTGTCTATGTTATCTTTTGTATCGCGGAAAGGGTTTAATTCCTAATATGTTCAAGAAATAAATCCTCAACGCCTATTAAAAAAAAAAAAACTTTTTCTATTTTAATTTGTATGTTTTTTCATTTAACCCTCCATCAACAATTGTACCTGTTGTATAAATATAACAGCCGTAAAAAGTACCGCTCATTAAAATCTTGTGAGTTGTTTTGTTTAGCCGTTAAACGGTTAATTATGTCAGACGGCTTATGTATGTCACTATCGCTTCAGCCTTAATATTCCACTACTGAGCATAAGCCTCTTTCCCTATGTAGGAGAAGAATCAGAGCTTAATCGACTACGCTGCTTTAATGCGGGTTGATGGATATATTCCCTACTATGAGTAACTATCGCTATAAGGCGTACGTGATGAGAACCGGGACCGACATCTTAACGTGCTCTCCGGGGCACGGTAAGGAGACCCACAAGGACTGCACGAATACCCAAATCACGGCAAACATCTGTATGGTCAATAAAAATTTCTGTCATGTGTGAGGATCGAACCCGCAACAGCCACAAACCAATGCTGTGACCGTTGCGCCAACGTGTCGACAAGTATGTCATCTAGTTTTTTTGCACATAACGTTTGAAAATTTTAGTAAAATAAAATGAAAGCATGTGTAGAAGTTTTGTGTCAGTTTTACGAATAAAATTAATAACTTTCTTCTATTTTAAAGTTTTTTCAAAAAGTTATAGCCAACATTTCATAATTGTGTAATAATTACAAGTGTATAGTATAGGTATTAGCTACGTTTAATGGTTTCTTTAAACAAACAAAAGTAAAGACATAATTGTGTTTGCTCGCAAAAAAAAAACCGACAAGTACATTGAAGAGTAATACAACGTAGGTCGACGAAAAAATAGTCAAGTAACTACGCGTTATCAAAGATTACTCAAAAAGTAGTCATCAGATGTCGATAAAATTTATATGTGACCACACGATAAACATCAGTTTTCGATTAAATTGAAAATTATCAAAATCGGTACACCCAGTAAAAAGTTATTGCGGATTTTCGAGAATTTCCCTCGATTTCTCTGGGATCCCATTATCAGATCCTGGGTTCCTTATCATGACAACAAACTAGGGATATCCTCTTTCCAACAAAAAAAGAATTATCAAAATCGGTACATCCAGTAGAAAGTTATGCGGTATAATACAACGTAGGTCGACATAAAAAGCGTCAAGTAAAAACGCATTATTAGATATAACTCGAAAAGTTGTTGTTAGATCTCAAATAAATTTAAATGGGACCAACTGACACACACCACCTTTCGATTAAAAAAAAAATTGTCGAAATCGGTCCACCCGGTCAAAAGTTCTGATGTAACATACATAAAAAATAAAAAAAAAAATCAGTCGAATTGAGAACCTCCTCCTTTTTTTGGAAGTCGGTTAAAAATAGTAAAATATATTTGCCGTCGCTCATACATTTGACTAGCATGTTAAAGAAACGATATTTTTTAGATATAACTCAAATAAGTTTATCGATTATAATTCAAGCTATGGGCTGTTGTGATTTTTTACATTAATTTAAAAACAGCACGATACTTATCTTTTGGTTCAATTTTTCTAACGATATTCGGTAAGTCATGTCTAGTGTCAACATAAATGACAATCAAAATCTATGCAAAAACATAAAATTGGATTGTCTTGTAATATTAAAATAACCGCTTTTTACTAAATGCATATGGATGTATGAAGAGTGCATATACCAAAATAACGTTTTTTACAATTTTTGTCTGTCTGTCTGTTTGTTCCAGCTAGTCTCTGAAACGGCTGGACCGATTTTGACGGCAACTGGCCGATAGCTGATGTAATAAGAAGTAACTTAGGCTACGTTTATTTTAGATATTTATTTATTTTATAACTCTGCGAACTGAAAAATAACTATTTTGTTAAATTCCACGCGGACGAAGTCGCGGGCACAGCTAGTGCCAAATAAAAATGTGTTAATTCTGCACTAACTGCTTTAATGTGTCAGTAAATTAGACTACTAGGTGCTTGTCCTTCCATTGAACAACGCCATTCAACTGCATGTATCATCATAATATTTTAAAGACTGATAACGAAGCTAAGTGAAAAGTAGGCATAACGTGACATTAGTATAATCCTTCATCGTATCGCTTGTTACGTTTTCTGTTTTTTACCAACAGTCGCCAACAACGTTGTTTATCTGCGTTAGTTTAAAATTTGACTATGGCGGAAACACCCTCGCGCGACTTACGCTTCAAACGCTGTGTCCTCCACAGTCTCCAATCCTAGTCTAGTGGCTAAAACGCTTATTACTTCTGCTTTAAAAAATAGCCAATGTGTTATTCTGGATCTTCAAAAATTTACATATTACCAAGTTCCATCCGGAACGGTACACCTGTTGTGGCGTAATTGAGTAACAAAACTTCTAACCAACCTTTCGCGTAGTAGGATAAAGAATTATCGAGCTGCCATCCACCCTCTTTTTTTTTAAAGATATTTGACACAAACTACCGTATTACAAGTCAGGATGTTGTTTTTTTGTGAAAGATGATACTAATACGACATTTGCGTGTCGGTGTTTCACATTTTGTATTTGTGATGTTTTTATTCTTATATATATGTATATGTTTTTATTTTAACAATCTTGCTTCAACTGGAAAGAGTGCCAAGATGTATCCTAAAGATTATGATATTGAGACCTATCCGTTTCCTAACAACAGAACTGTACGAGGTATTAACAGTTCGACAGTTATTTGTCCTTTGCGCTGTTCTCTGTAAACACAAATTCACCCCATTTGATGAACGGTTTTTGTCCGGAAAACGGAGATGTGATAGAATATGCCCTGTACAATTATTTCACAGTCTTCATTTTCGACAGCATTATTATTTGAGTCCCATACTGTACAATAAAATAAATAAGCAATTAAATATTTATCCCCTAACTTAGCGTGTATGTAAATCTAAATTGACAAACTGGTTATTGAAATTAAATTATAATCAGACGGAAAAACTTTTGGTTATTGTTACCTAGCTAGACATTTTTAGTGTTTTTATAAGTGAACAAAATAAAACTTATCCACATATACAAACAAACACATACGTACACACATACACACACACACACACACACACACACATCCACACATACACACACATACACAAACACACACATACGCGTGAACACATACACACGCGCGCGCGCCCACACACACACACACGAGGTAGCGAGACATTCCTAATACAAGTGTCTCTGACTACTTACTGGGAAGACTCGGTGATGCTTTGTATTAGAGATTAAATAGATATATTTTTTATTTATTTATATTAAGGCCCAGAGGGTAAGGGATAGGACGGTAATAGCTAGGGAAGCTGGGGTCGCACACCCGTATACTATACCACAACTACCGGACAAGTAATTGGGATGAGTATCCCATGACTAAAGTATAATTTAATACACATGATTAAGGATAGCTCGGAAACTACTCGTCAGATATCCCTGTAAAGTATTAAAGGGACCACACGACGAGCACCAGCTTACGAATAAAAAAAGAATTGTCAAAATCGGTACAACTAGTATAAAGTTATGAGTTATACAAAAAAGAAAAAAAAATACAGTAGAATATTAAGAACCTCCTCTTTTTTTGATGTTATTTAAAAACAATAGTTTGAAAAGACAGTAGAAATCCCAAAGGAAATACAATCCTTGATTTCACCTCATAGATGGAGCTCGGCTTAAAATTCTTGACGCGATATTCAAACACACAGCAAAAATTCATCCTTCTCCATGCATAGCGATTGTTATGCTGCTAACAAGTCTCGTGTTCCGGTATTTATATTAATGTAACCGTGCCTCGAAATTGCAAGTAACATTTTTATTGTGTAACCGTTCTTGTTCATAAAAAGGAAAGGTTATTACTAAGTTGATTAAAAATATATAAATAGGTAACCTTCCAATATAAAAGAGAACACAAGGTGGTAGACAACAGAGGGCATACTCACCGAGCCCCATGGTGTTCTCCCCCTGCACGTAGCTGGCTCATAGCTAGCGCTGTCAGCCACAGCGGAGGGCAGGTGACCTCCACCGCCAAAAATTAATAAACATTTCGTACTTAAACACAACACACGTCTTTAAATTCCACATCATGCACCCCTTTCTTATTATCTTTGTTTTATCATAGTTATTTTATTATTGTTTGATTTTTATTTTTACTGGTGATCACTGTGTTTGTATTATTTTTTAACAGACTTCCAAAAAAGGAGGAGGTTCTCAAATCGACTGTATTTTTTTTTTTTTTATGTATGTTAGTTACATCAGAACTTTTGACCGGGTGGACCGATTTCGACAAATTTTGTTTTAATCGAAAGCTGGTGTGTGCCAATTGGTCCCATTTAAATTTATTTGAGATCTAACAACTATTTTTTGAGTTATATCTAATAATGCGTTTTTACTTGACGCTTTTATCGTCGACCTACGTTGTATTATACCGCATAACTTTCTACTGGATACACCGATTTGAATAATTATTTTTTTGTTGGAAAGGGGATATCCCTAGTTTAGTACCATGATAAGGAAACCAGGATCTGATGATGGGATCCCAGATAAATCGAGGGAAACTCTCGAAAATCCGCAATAACTTTTTACTGGGTGTACCGATTTTGATAATTTTTAATTAAATCGAAAGCTGATGTTTATCATGTGGTCACATATAAATTTTATCGAGATCTGATAACTACTTTTTGAGTAATCTTTGATAACGCGTAGTTACTTGACTATTTTGTCGTGGATCTACGTTGTATTACTTGTCGATGTAATTGAAATCGGTTTTTTTTCGTTTGTCTGCAAACACAATTATGTAATGTGTTATTTTGTAACATTTGGTCATCTTTGAGATACGACGCTTTGTGAGGAGGGCGTTAATGACTGCGACACAGTTTTATACTAATGTAGTTATTTTCGTTACAAATTGTTTTTGTTATGTAAATATTTGAAATAAATAAATATTATTATATTATTATTATTAATAAAAAAATATGTTGTTAGAACTACTCTTCTGATTCATCTCTTGGCTATTCAACATTTAGGCGTATCATTGAATGCCTAGTAGGTACATAAAAAATGCTGATGAAAAAGCTATTTTAAAACAGCTCCCTGCAACGTTAATATAAGCTAGCAAAACATGGTGTAGGTTCATAAAATTAAATAAACAAGCTAGAGATAACAAATTGTTACAATCGAAAAACGAATATAATGTGACAGGCAATGTAAAACAGTGAAGGCATTAATTTCTATTCTAGTCTGTGACTCGTAAACTGAATTTTATTTGGGGCATTCCAACGAGATGCATCACCGTGATCAATGATGTAAGCGACTCCAACCTAAATTGCAACATTGAAAATTATGATCGGCTTCTGCTAACAAATATAACCGTCGGCCTCGTCATATATTTGTCGGAGTTGAAATCCATTTGGCAGCCTTACTAATGCACTCGGTGGTAATTATTAATTGCTAGACGTCGTTGCGTGTCACATTATTTACAATTAATAGTAATTAGGATTTTAGGCATATCGTATTTTAGGCACCTATAAATAACTTATTTTTATGTTTATTGAAACTAATTTAACTGGTACGTTAGATAAAATCTGTGAAATTGCTGGCTTTCATTCAGTTTGGTAGTTAGATTGCATTGTCCCATATTATTATTACATTATACATTATTAATAATTTACATTATTATTAATTTACATTATACTTATAAAAATCCTGTGTCGCGATGTTTGTCTAGGCACTCTCCGAAAATACTGGACCGATTTTAATGAAATGTTGGACAAATATATATTTTTATTCATCATATATAATATAGGCTATATTTTATTACGATTAACGTGTTATTATTACTCTAAAATTTAAAAAATTTTGTCGGTACAAATTCTCTAGGTCAACGAGTACAAATATATATGTAATATCTATTTTTTATTGTTTTATTACTATATCATTCATCATCATTACAACCTATACAGTCCACTGCTGGACATAGGCCTCCACAAGTTTACGCCAAAAATAACGTGAACTCATGTGTTTTGCCCATAGTTACCACGCTGGGCAGGCGGGTTGGTGACCGCAGTACTGGCTTTGTCGCACCGAAGACGCTGCTACCCGTCTTCGGCCTGTGTATTTCAAAGCCAGCAGTTGGATGGTTATCCCGCCATCGGTCGGCTTCTTAAGTTCCAAGATGGTTGTGGAACCTTGTTATCCCTTAGTCGCCTCTTACGACACCCACGGGAAGAGAGGGGGTGGCTAAATTCTTTAGTGCCGTAGCCACACAGCACTATAATTTGCAATTTAATAATAAAGATAATAGAATTATTGAATAGCTCGTTTGGCGTAGCTCGCAGAGCCCTGCTTTCTATTCCGGGGACTGTGGGTTCGATTCTCACAATTATACACATATATACACACAGAAGCTACTCACTAAAGCCTATTAGAGTGTTTACTATCCAGAAAATTATTTATATGAGAGAACGCCGGTTCAGCTAATGTAGGCATATAGTAATTAATAAAATTAGCTCTATCCAGTCAATATTGATTTTAAAACAGAAAAAAGTAAAAATGTTCATTATTGTTTCATTTTTAACAGTAGTGCTAACTAAAATTCACAAAGATAAAAACGATCTGTTTTTTCTTAATTATCAAAATTCATACTGTACCTACACATTAAATTCAATTCGTCCTTGGGACATTTTTAGAATACTAGGTATACCTAGATACATTTAACAAACAATCGCTCTGGTGTAGTGGTGCGCGTAGTCGCTTAAAACGCCGACGGTTTACGGGTTCGGTTCCCGCTCGGGATGGATATTTGTAATTGCACAAATATTTCTTTCCAGTTTGGATGTCTATCCTTGTGGGTCACCCCACTGTGTCTCAGAGAGCATGTCAAGCCGTCGGTCCCAGCTATAACCATAAAAACCTGATAGCTATCGTTACTCATACCAGGGAACATATCCGCCAACCCGCAGTGAAGCAGAGTGGTGGATTAAGCTCCAATCCTTCTTCTATATGGTGAAAGAGGCCTATGCCCAACAGTGGGATGTTACAGGCTGAATGCGATACAATACCTTTAATAGCAGTAAAATTTTCTATTATGTAATTTTGAGTAAATCATAAGATTGTATCATTAATAATCCGCCACCTATAATGATGACGCCCTAATGACGCCGCGTTGGCGCAACGGTTACAGCCATGGATTGTATCTGTTGCGCTGGCGGTTTCGGGTTTGATCCCCGGACATGGCAAACATTTGAATTGGCCATACAGGTTTGCCATGGTCTGGGTGTTTGTGCAGTCCTTGTGTGTCTCCCCACCGTGCCTCGGAGAGCACGTTAAGCCGTCGGTCCCGGTTGCTATCATGTACACCTGATAGCGATCGTTACTCATAGTAGGGAATATATCCGCCAACCCGGAGCAACGTGGTGGATTAAGCTCTGATCCTTCTCCTACATGGGGAAAGAGGCCTATGCCCAGTAGTGGGATATTACAGGCTGAAGCGTTTATCATTACCAATCATATTTACATATGTTCGTTTGTGAAGTATGGCACATATTTAATACATAAATAAGATATATATATATATATATATATATATATATATATATATATATATATATATATATATATATAAGTATAAGTCTATTGCTTCTTGGAATGGCAATATATAAGGTCTCTGACTGAATCATCACGAGAACTCAAAAACAGCTGGTCATTTTTATCCATCCAGGATGGACAAAAATGAAATTTGGCAGAGAGCTAGATTATATTCGCCTGATAGGTTCTTTATTTTGCAGCCTGAAAATAAAGCTAAAAATGTGGTGTATAGAGAGGTTTTATAAAAATAACTATTAATTATACTAAATTGTGTCTTTTAAAAAGTTACTCAGTGTGATAAGTATTTCAAGTGACTGAAATAAAAAAAAAAATATTTGCGTTAAACATCTTAATAGTAATGCATATCTTCATAACCACGCGAACGTAGTCGCGGGAAACAGTTAGTGTATTATAAAACAAAGTCACCAAAAGTGTATGTGATCGATTCCCTCAAAATCTACTGAACGGATTTTCATGCCATTTCACCAATGGAGAGAGGGCTTCAAGAGGAAGTTTTACGGAACGACTAAGCCGATTTTGATGAGAGTTTCAATGGAAGTTTGTCGGGAAAATTTTGTGAAACACTGATTTCAACGCGGGCGAAGCCGCGGGCACAGCTAGTATATATACATAATATTTACCGAAATCGTAGCCGTTGTATGAAACTATTTTTCTAAGCTATTAATAACGTAATGTGCTTTATTTTGGTAGCGTTTCCAAGCAACAGAATATATTAAAGTAAAACTAGGCTATTTGACCCGCCTACCGTTCGATAGTTAAGTTTTTTGAGCGTATAGAATACTAGTACATTATAATTATATTTGTAAACATATATAAAAATTATGAAATCTACGTGCTTATAATTTTTTTATGTGCATTTAAAATTAAACAACTTTATTGGAGAAATAATAAGTTTATAACATAATGGATAATATAAGTAATACAGTCTGCAGCGGAAAATATCCGCTATAATTTTTATAAAAACATTTATTCGTAGGTAGATTTAGAAAAAACACGCAACGCCCGTAAATATAGAACCGTGTCGTCATACTCGTTATTTTCCATGTTTTTTTGGAGCTTACTCCTTAAAAAACCATATAAGGCACATGACACACACACACACACACACACACACACACACACACACACTTTTTAACCGACTTAACCGACTGAACCGATTTTGATAATTCTTTTTTTGCTGGAAAGGAGATATCATAAGTGTGGTACCATGATAAGGAAACCAGGATCTGATGATGGGATACTAGAGAAATTGAGGAAAACCCTCGAAAATTCGCATAATTTTTTACTGGGCATACTGATTTTGATGATTTTTAATTTAATCGAAAGCCGGTGTTGATTATGTAGTCACATTTAAATTTCATCGAGATCTGATTACAACTTTTGGAGTAATCTTTGATAATGCATATTTACTTGACTATTTTTTTCGTCTACCTACGTTGTATTACTTGTCGAAATGAAGTTGTTGTTTTTTTGTTTGCCAGCAAACACAATTATTAACAATACAAGTCTACTTTTTTTGTTCAAAGGTATACTCATCTGACCTCTTAAAAACAATGTATGAAAGTAGGTATGTGTTTTAAAATTATATTGCGATAAACATAATTAAATTACTATATTGACCTATTGGTTCCAATTATTTCGCCACGGCTTCGTGTAAAAATTCGCGCGCAACGTTTCTCTGCGAATTCGCATCTTCTGGAAAACGTCAAACGTATTATTCATTACTTCATTGTCCTAGGTCTACGTTATCACAGTGTACAAATAAATACTGTGGTCGTATGTCATACTCCGTAGCACGAAGGGTTGTTACAGTTTTTTAAGTGAAACACCTTTAGACGCATGAGGGTATTTTTTTTTACAAATGAAACGCAATGATAATAATATTGGCGTCACGAGGATGTGCAACGTTTTTGTCGACCAGAGCTACCTAGCGTGTACTATAGAAACTACAAAGGTTGTTACGAACGGAAATCTAAAGCTTTAGATTTGTATAAATATAAACGAGACTTAAAAATTAGTTTGCCAAAGAAGTTTCACTTTTGACGTGTATACTTTGTACGCAAGCACTATTTTTTATAAATTAATTAAAATAATATAATGTGTATGCTATTTAGTGAATTGAAGTTATTTATAGCAACGAATACAAAATGGCATTTCACTGAGATAAATTCAAGTAGAGTTTTACAATGTTTCGTGTAATATAAATGTAATTAATGAATAATAAATAAATTTTCAAATCACCTATTATAAAAATAATAATTAAAAAAAGACCCGCCTGCGTGAAGAACAACTAATAAAAAATAAACTGAAAAGGCTGGAACAAGATAAAAATGCAATAATTAAACAAAGCAAGCGAAATAAATCGAAACAATGTCAAACATTATGTACATTTAAAAATATGAATACGGTACCTATTACTTCGAAATTTTATGCAACATCTTACATAATTTGCAGTCATTCTCTCTTTCTTTGCAGTCGCGTAAAAAAGGCAACAGAAAAATATTAATTTCAGTCTTTAGATTTACTAGATTTAAATATGAAAGTTATTGAACTTAGTTATTAAAGATTCCACCATTATAAACATACATACTTACATAAGTACATCGCAAGATAAATAAGAGCTTTAAAAACTATTATATCATAGTTAATTGTTTGCTTTTGTCCATCACTAATTAACCACATAGGTATAACATGTATATATAATTTGGCAAGACATACTTACTGTTTTAGCATTAAATGTTATTTACACTTTAGATGTAGCTATAGGTGTTTTTATATCTGTAATGTAAAATAAAGTGCCTTTTAATACCCATTACCCATTTAAGTAACCTAATGTGTTTATCTAGAGCAGCCGTTGCATGTTTCAGTTGATGGAAAGCAATTTCTTGTTTCAAGAACGTAACAATAGTAGAATACTACATAACAGTATGAAATAAAGTTCCTATTAGTTTTTTCAATTTCTTCTTCTAAAGCCCTATAGAAAAGGTTTTTATGTAAAGTTAATTCTAATGAACTTTGGCACAAAATATAGATATATAAATGAAGCTAAATCGACGACTACGGATATATCTTTTTTTTATTCGTTAATTTCAGTACAAAATTTGTATTATCTATAAATGGAAAAAAAAATGTATTCACGAAAATATATGGTGTTAGAAAGTTCATTGCGTCAGCTGGTATTTAATAAGTGTAAAGAAAATTAAAAACTAGTCGTAAGTTATAATTTCCGAAAACGTTTTCAACGTACTCAGAAAAACAATAAATGTATAAGGCTCCATTAAAACGTAAGAAGTTTATCGGTGTGAGGGTATCTTATAAATTATTCAACAATTTCGATCGGCAACAGTGGAAACGGGTGTGGTGTGACCTAGAATTAAAATAATTTTCATCGTTCTACTAAAATATATTTTATCGTCTATGTTAACAATTTTTGCATTTAAAATCCTTTTAAGAAACATATGTTTTATGTCCAATAAAAAGAAAACTTTCAAAATAGCTGTTAAATCGTGTCCAAAAATCCGTAGAATTATTCATACTTAAACGGTGAACAACTTGACCAACAGCGCATGGAGTTGTATAATTGCCTTACTGTCGGCTTTCATTGTTTAACAATACAATGAACAATATAGTTAAACATTCTTACATCACAGTGTCGAAAGCGTCATTTTTTATACGTAACGATTACGGTAAGCGATTACTGTAGCCTCTAGACGTCTGCAACACCAGAAGCATCGATAGCGCGTTTCCGACCCTAGGAGCTCGGGTCACCTTACACACCACACACCTACAATTTTGAGCAGGATATTTTCTGCTCTGCCCTAGCTCAGTTAGAAATACTTTCTTTATAAAATTTCGTCACGGAAAAATATTTTCTTAAATAAATTACAAAAATTTCCTTCAAATTTGCTGGAACAGTATTACATTTGAATTTGTTTCTTGGTGATTGATAAGAATGTTTTTCTTTAAAAAAAAAAAACTCTGTAATAGTTTTTTGCATTTTATTGACATCTACAATTTTCGTAACAACTGTTTGTACTAAAATATAAATGTTTATCAGTTAAAAGCTGTTAACATGTGTGCTGGATGCAATACTATTGTTATTGTTGCCTATATAATAATGTTAGGATGAATAGACTTTCATCAATAGATATTAAACACATAAATGTCGTAGAATGTGTCTTACTTTAATATTTTTTGTAAGTACGGGTGGTACTAATTGCACTATTATCACTGAACACGTTTTTTAAGCTCCATTTTAAGCAGTCGTAGGCCCTTGAATCTTTAGAAATTCAGATATATCACGTGAATAATAATCGTTATAAACGGTGCATCAGCATGCCGCTTGAGTATAAAAAGCGTCATCACAAATACATATTTATGTTGACGAAGTTCTAACGTTCACAGTGAAAGCATTGACTAAAGCAAAATCGCAACGGTGCGAATCGCGGCTGTTGTCCACAAAATTCATGCAGAAAAAAAATTGAAATAATTTTTAAATAAATCCAACCGATAACAATATACGTGTTAATAAACGATGAGATTCATAATATTTAAGATTCAAAATAAATATCTGAAATTCTCCAAAACTCCTTAATAGTAAATTTGTAAATTATAATAAATTATCATTAACAGTAGTATGGAATAGCTGCTGTCGAAGACCGCTACAATTTGCCTCAATGCTTCTGAATGGGGATGTTCCTGTCGGTGATAGCGAGCTGCGGCAGGGGCGCCTCCACCGTCAGCACTCCGTCTCGGGACAGAGACGATTTGATCGCCTCGGGATTTGTGCCTTTAGGTAGGAGGAATTCTCTGTTGTATTCTCTGTACACCGACTTGGTCTCCGATTTCTCTTCGTGTTTGGCGTGAACCTGAAAAGATGTTTACGTTATATGTCTTAGTCGATAACAAAAACTAATGTTGATTTTATAGAGTATTCGACTTCTAACTACGTTCCTTCAATTGGGAGGTTCGGTAGGTTTTATAGAAAACCATCCCATCCATGTGAAAAATATAAACATAGCCCTTTTTTTAAATTTTCACTCACTTCAGCCTATCGCAGTCCACTGCGGGACATAGGATGGATATTCCGCCACCGCTCGGCTTTTTAAGTTCCAAGGTGCTAGTGGAACTGTGTTATCCTTTAGTCGCCTCTTACGACACCCACGGGAAAAGAGCACACAAAGTAGCCACACAGCTTACAGTTTTTTTATTTTATTTTGTTTTAATATACGAGCTATTCTGGCAAAGTACTTCTGCAAAACTTTGCAACGCTATTTTTCTTAGCACTAAAAAACGTCGATAAAGTGTAATATTAATAGTAACTCTTGCATACTCCTAAAAACCGCATATGGAAACGAATTAATTTTCTCGTAGAATAGTTGTACCCGTGCTTATGCGCTCACGAAATTTATCATGCGGAACGAGTCTATCAAAGTAGCTCGTCTATTTACACAAAGTCAAATTTGAAAATGGGCTAGGAACTTTTTTTTTCACGTAGAACGTGATCTGTTACACGTACTGAACCCCCATTTGAAGAAAGGTAGTTAGGAGTCGAACATCTGTATAAACAGCTTTTTTTAAAAAGTAGCGTCTGAGGACCACGAAAATACATTCGGATTATTAAAACTCATAAATAATTTAAAAACACTGACCAATAATTTGTTGTCGACTGTCTTCACGACGATTTCTTCAGGCGTGTACTGGCTGACGTCAAATCTGAGTTTGAGTGATTTGCCGTCGCCTTCATCTTGAATGAGGGGAGAGTTCAAACTGTCCCAATGACTGGGTTCAGCCAACTGTCTGCTATCACTGTGCTGTGTTGATGTGGTAGTACTGTGGAGTAATAAACACAATGTTAGTTCGATGATATTCGATTATTAGTTTAAGAAAAACAACTATTTAGGTTGATTAAAATAACTCGTGACCTAGTTAAAAATTAATTATAGTGTTTAGTGACACGGTGTTTTGAATTAAAAACAATTTCAATATAATTTTTACCAACTATTATATTATTTCAATTGTGTTCTTATTGAACGAATTTAACTCGCTTTCACTTAGTTAAAACTAATTTCCCAGTGAACACATGACATCAGTTTACGTAAATGTGACATCAAAAGGATATAAAATTAGTGTTTTATGTCACATTGATATCACATTTACGTAACTGTAAAATATGAATAGCTGACAATTATAGCTTAAGTTAGTGTTAGCTAATACAGCTATCATTTATGTGTCAGATGTAAAGATTTTCATTCACGTTACGTCTGAAACACGCATTCTATTAAAATTAAACATTTAATTGATACTAGCCGTTACGAGTGAAGTAAGAAATTATAAAACCAAATCTTATTTAAAACTAAACGTTATTACAGCATAGTGTATGTGTGTGTGTGTGTGTGTGTAATTTAACTTTCTTGGATTAGTCACTTTTATTGTGTGATAAAGAAATAACAGGTCAACGACTGCTCAACATGAAATTTTTAGGATATTTGCGTGCAAGACACGAAGTCGTGTCACAACGTACCTAAATACATTACTGCTAGGTATTTCATTTGAAAATTTACATGTAGGTACTACGAGTCTGTGTCTACTTGAAATATTCTTAAATAAATACTTTGATTTTTTTTTCTTTATTTAAGGAGTTTTAGTTCATAAGAATTATGCCTCTCCATAGGAACATCACACATGTTACATACAATGAATTAATGAGGTCGTCGTCGCATATCAATGTTTACAATCTTGTGTAATAATTTAGCCGGTTCTGAGAGAAGATTGTATGTTGTCTTCGTCATTCATTCAAAATTAAATCTAAATTTATTTTATGAATACTCTGTATGATACCTATAAACGTCGCAACCTTAACCGAGGTTATCACAATTAAGAAATAAGTTTATCTTAGAGTGTGAACAATTTAGTAACGGTTAAAAAAACATCTTTCAATTGACTGTAAAATTAAGGTCATATGTGACACATGATTTGCTACGTCATGTGCTTAGTTCTTTTTTTAAGTTTTAAGATTAACACGGGTGCAAAATAAAACACAACTATACATGGCCGCTGTTCAACCAGAGAGAGTTTATTCCCAAGAGACTTATTCTATAGACAAGACCCCCATAGACTATATATTATATAAACTATAATCATTACACCTACAACACTCCTCCCCCCTAAGCTTTCACTAACAATTTGCTTTAAAGTTTAATTAAAATTTATTTAGACACCTTACAAATTAAGACGCTGCACTGGTCTACGCATACGCCCACTCCTTTTAACTTCAGTCTGAATACCAATTGGAGATTTAGGAATACTAACTGAATCTTTCTTATTATTATTAAAAGCATTTGAACTATTAGTCGAATTATTAGAAGTCTCCAATTCGCCCTCAGATGTTGCACTTATACTAACCTCATTACCAGGAATGTCATTCTCTATCATATCTTGAGTGTTATTAGACTCGTCTTGATCGGCACGTGAATTTCTAGGCAAACATTGAGTGACATTTCTGGTAAGTATACCTCTATCAGTATTTACATCATACATTACATTTCCAACCGGTCGGTCAATAATACCTTCTAACCATTTCCTTGACTTATCATAAGATGCTACAAGTACTTTATCACCAGGTAAATATTGTTTAACTGGCTTATTACAAACAGACCGGCGAGGAATAGTTACATCTTTCTTAATTAAAGATAAACGCGTACGCAATTGCCTGCCCAACATCAACTCACAAGGTGCTCTACCTGTGGTAGCATGTGGAGCCGAACGATAAGCCAACAACCACTGCTGAACACTATGATCCAAGTCCTTGTTATTAAATGTCTGTGCCAGCATGGCCTTTTTAAATGTTTGCACTCCCCTCTCCGCTAAGCCATTGCTCGCTGGATGATAAGGAGCAGTACAAATATGTCTGATATTATTATTCTTACAAAATGTAATGAACTCAGCCGATGTCCACTGTGGACCATTATCGGTAACAAACTGCTCAGGAAGGCCAAATCTAGCGAACATACTGCGTAGACATTTTATAGTGGCACTCGAGGTAGTCAATTTCATTTTGGCTACTTCAGGCCATTTCGAGTGTGCATCCATAACAATTAACCACATATGTCCCCTAAATGGACCAGCAAAATCTGCATGAAGACGTTTCCATGGCTCGTTAGGCCATTCCCAGTTATGTAAATGTTTTAAGGGTGGTAAATTCCTGTTTTGGATGCATCCTTCACAATTACTTGTAATATCCTTAATGTCATTACTAATGTTGGGCCACCAAAAACAACTATTTGCTAAAGCTTGCATTTTATTAATGCCCAAATGACCAGCATGTAATTCAATCAGAACTTTAGATTTCAAACTATTAGGTATTACAATTCTATCTCTCCAAATAATACAATCTTTAATCAAATATAGCTCTCTCTCTTTTCCTTTATAATTAAGCAATTCCTTATCAATAATTTTTGGCCAACCTTCCCTTAAATATGTAAAAACTTTACTTAACACAGGATCTCTTTGAGTATGCTTAGCTACATCAGTTAATGTTACTGGCGGGTTATCCAAAACAATGCTGTTGATGTTGCCCTCCAAATAACTTTTATCATCTTCACTACTATTTTTAATCGGTAACCTAGAAGGGAAATCAGCTGCAGCATTATTTTGAGATGTCCTATATTTAATTATATAATTATAATTAGACAAAATTAGGGACCATCTTGTCATTCTATCAGCATAAATACTACTAGCAGTTTTGCTTGGATTAAATATTGATATGAGAGGTTTATGGTCTGTTACAAGAGTGAAAGTCCTCCCTTTTAAATATAAATCAAATTTCTTTACAGCCCATATAATGGCCAAAGCCTCTTTATCAATTTGAGAATATTTTGTTTCTGCATCATTGAGCGTTCTGCTTGCAAATGCAATAGGACGTTCACACACTGCATTACCTATCTTAATTTCATGAGCTAAACAAGCTCCTAAACCATACCTTGAAGCGTCACAACTCAATATCACCGGCAACTCAGGGTTATAATGAACTAATACTTGGTCTGATGCAATAGCTTTCTTGGCCCATTCATATGCTTCTACTTGTTCTTTTCCCCACTCCCATTTTCCAGAATTTTTAAGTAACTGGTACAATGGTTTTAAATTATCTGCTGCATTCTTTAAAAACTTATGATAAAAATTAATAGTACCAAGAAAACTTCGCAATTCCTTTACATTGTTAGGTTGTGGTGCCTCCAAGATAGCCCTAACATGCTCAGGTGTTTTGTGAACTCCCTCTTTGTCAATAACATGTCCACAATATTCTAATTGTGAAGACATTAGCACTGTTTTATCTTTATTGATCTTAATATTCAATATTCTTAGTTTATTAAAAATACACTCTAATGTTTTTAAGTGACTCTTTATATCGCATGATGCAACTAATATATCATCAATAAAACAATACACGTTTGGCATATTAAAATGTTTATCCATAAAATCTTGCCATTCTTGAGGAGCTGATGCCATTCCAAACATCATGAAAGTTGGCCGATACAACCCCCACGGTGTAGTCAATGTCATCAGCTTTTGTGCCTCACCATCCATTCTCCTATTCATGTATGCTTTTCTCAAATCTATTTTACTAAATACTGTCTTAATATTATTATCATCTTTATTTAATTTAGCAAAAATATCCTCTATTACCGGGATTGGATGATGTGGCATCTCAAGATAAGGGTTAATAGTCACCTTATAGTCACCACAAATTCTTATATTCTTAGGCCCTTTTATGATACTAACAATAGGCGTCGCCCATGTCACCACCTCAGATTTATCAACTTTACACATTTTACCCTCTTTACATAATTTATCTAGTTCCCCTTTTACCAGATTTTCTAACGCATAAGGAACACGCCTAGGCTTACAAGATATAGGAGTTACATTTTCTTTTAATTTTAAAGTACCTACTGCACCTTTAATTTCCCCAGGGACCCCTGAAAATATGTCCCTATACTTATCCACTAACTTTTTAATTTCAGATTTCTCCCTTTCAATATTATTACACTGCTTCTTACAACTATTCCAATCAATTTTTATTACACTGAGCCAATCTCTACCTAACAAAGGTTTCTTACCTTCTTTCACAATAATTAATGGAGCCAAATAATCTTTATTTTTATTTTTAACTAATACTTGAGTTTTACCGATCACTGTTATATATTGACCTCCATAACCAGTTATTTTTGAAAAACAATTTGATACTTTTACATTTGGCAGTAGTGATTTATATAAAAACTCAGGTATTAATGTTACATCTGACCCGCAATCAATTTGAAATAAAATATCAACATTATTAACATTTAGTGAAATATTCCAGGGATCTGGACACTTTTCGTCAATTAATGTTACTTTATTAACCTTTACACTATCTTCATTTTGATAAAATAGTAACTCTAACCCGTAATCACAATTTTCCTTTTCTGAATACACACTGCTTTTAACCTGTAACACTGAAAATTCATCTTTATTTACCTCCTTTACTTTTCTTGACGGAAATCTCTTATGTAGATCAACCTGGGCTCGGCAGACACTCGCAATATGCCCCTTCTTATGACATTTGTAACATTCTTCTTCTCTGAACTTACACTTCGGTTTTATATGTCCCAGCTTACCACAACAATGACATTTCACCTTCACCGTCTCTTTACTTTCTTTTTGATGAGACACCTTCTGCACCTCTGCTTCTTCTTGGCCGTGCGTAATCAGCCTCGCCCCTTTCTCAGCCAGCTCCATCCCTATAGCTATGTTCACCGCTGTCGTGAAAGTTAATTTATCTTCATTAAAGAGTCTTTTTACAATATTCTCATATCGTAAGCCATGAACAAATTTATCTCTCAATGATCTTTCCAGATGTGCCCCGAAATTACACGTTTGGGCAAGCTTTTTAAGGGCCGCCACGAACTCTGCAATGGATTCATTAGGCAATTGTACTCTTTTCATAAATTTGTATGTTTCTGTAATTTCTGACTGAGTTGGTTCGATATGTCTTTCAATGAGCTCAACTAATTGTTTATAGTTTTTGCTGTCCAGACTAGACGGAAAACATAATTCTGTCAGCAATGTTACAATATCGAAGCCTATACATGAAATTAAATACTGGGGCCATTTTGCCTCGTCTATGTTGTGTATTCTCATTTTATTTTCAAACACTTGCTTGTATACTTTAAATGTGCACTTAGCCGTGGAAAACTCTTGTATTATCATTGCACTTCCCCCTGCAAGCGCCATGCTGTTTCGTAAAATTTTCTTCTTGTGTGCCGACGTGACAACACACTAATCACAGTATATACGGATTGCGGACGTGACACGTACAAATATTATTATATTGGTGATCCTCGTCGCCATTGACACATGATTTGCTACGTCATGTGCTTAGTTCTTTTTTAAGTTTTAAGATTAACACGGGTGCAAAATAAAACACAACTATACATGGCCGCTGTTCAACCAGAGAGAGTTTATTCCCAAGAGACTTATTCTATAGACAAGACCCCCATAGACTATATATTATATAAACTATAATCATTACACCTACAACAATATGCATTTCTCATTTAAAATGTTTCGTGTCTTACACGCAAATTATAACAAAACCGTTTACGATAAACGCGAAGAAGAAATACGATATAAAACGTGTAGTCGACATGAAAATTGTTGGTTGTTTCGTGAAGCGTCAGTTCAGAGAACGGATACCTCATGCTGCCACTGAATGCTTTTAATGAAATTTTAATAATATACAATCAGATTTGATTTTAGATTACATTAAACAAATATAAATAATCAATGAAATTCGTTAATTTTGCATAATAAAAAATTGTATTTAAATTTTTTATTAATTGATGTTAAATCAAAAATTGTATACGATTCTCCGACAGGTATTTTTTTATTATTTTTCAGTCGTGGTAAATTCGTACTTGATGAATGAAAGAGTTTTTTTTCCGCGTTTGTGTTGATTGTGATCACACTTCACAAGGCTGATGTCACGCTTACAAATGCAGATACAAGGTTACTGTCCACAAATGATCTCACCAATGTTACCCAATATATCACAAAATCATTATCCGTTGTACAGTAAACATAATTGTTTATCGACCAGTATTTCAAAAATTTAATTTTTTTTTTTAACTTTATTATCAAATACTTCATCCCACATACACGTAGCACATATAAAATATTATTATTACTTATTAATAAGTATATACTTATTAATATTACTATTCTATTTTACGTAAATTGATGTGATAATATCAATGTGCGTTTAAAAAACAGAATTAGTATGTCGTGTTAGTGTAAATACGTGTGCAGTGAATTATTACCAACATATAGGTACACTATAGATACAAAAAATAGAATATATTATATTTTAAACATTTTACCTCTCTGATGATTTGGTTACTCCTCCGGAGGAAACAGATTCGAAATTGTAAGACATGCAAAAAGCAATATTTGTTGTTAGTTTTTTGAATACTTAAATCGAAATTAATCTTTATATTCGATTTATGGTTTTTACATGGTTTAAGTTCTTCATACTTTTTACTAAATTAATAAAAAATTATATTATTCAAAAACTTAGTACTTTTTATAAGCAGTTATAAATTACAATTTAGTATAAAAATAGAGAAAATATATCATGCATAAACGAGCTATATTGAGAATATAATTTAATAAGCCAAATAGGTATTTACATATACAATAAGCATAATATAAAAATAATTTTGAGAAATAGATATATTATAAGGTATTTTTTACGGTTTTGAACGGTAATTAATAAATGAGATTTTTAGAATATTCATCGTTCATTAGTAATGTATTACAAGGACATTACGCTTGGTTCAGGCCCGATTTATTTAAAGCAAGTGTTAACATATATCCTATAGTTTACCACAGATTTACTAATGCGTTTTGCTAAGACCCTTAAAAAGGGTTAAGCTTTAGAGACCGCCTTGTCATTGTGGGTACTTAGAAGGAAGATGCATTAAGGTTAAGCTTTTTATGTCAAATAAAAAAGTATATTTCACCCTTCATCAATAATTTTATGACTGATGTTGGCCAAAGATTAATCGATTGAAGGTTGTAACACTGAATTCTTACCCTGCCTAACTTGCTTGGGGTCAGACCTACGCTTATTCATATAGATCTACGAAAACGTTTATAATTTCGTTTCTAATTAATAAAATACTAATATATTTCCCAGAATTGTATATACTAATCTGTAGAACACTTCGTAGCATTTTATTTGTAATACTATACAGAACGAAATTAATTACTGCGTTTCCTTTAACCGACGCTTATATTTCTATAAATTTGCATATTACATTATCTTGATACTTTTGTGGCCTCGTGCTTTATATGAAAGTTTTTATCGATATTGTTTTAATAAGAACATGATCTGCCTACACTGTTACACCAGTATGGGCGGACCAGTTTCTCGTTGCTTAGTTTGTGTAACAAAATAAAATAATTTGTTCAGAATGATTAAATATTAAATTGATGTTATTGTTAAAATCGAACCACAGTGTAAACATTTTTTAAAATTAAAAGAAAATAAATATATAGAGGACGTCCTAACCTCGTCCTTACCAACAGTATGACCAATATGATCTGCCAAGTACCTACATTTCTTCGTGACGATTGTGCATTGCGTCACGACGTTTCTGATGAACCCGATTCGCATCAACTGGGTCATGTATGGTTTCATGCGGTAGATGGTATATCAGTGCGATCAAACTAACATTCAACTATGTTAGCGCATTACTTTTGTATATGTATATACAATATACATTTGTATACATGTATCCACGTCGATAAAATAATCATAAACCGGTTTTCGCGTGAACAATGTATCAACGCTATGCACTTTTGATACGCAAGAGTCAAGACAGAATATATTTGACTCTACATTTATTTAAATTTCGAATGTATACCTAATATAATGCTTTTTTTTTGTTATTTTATACATAAAGCTGTATATATTAGTTTTGGTTTAAATAATTTATGTGTAAGAATCGTTTGACCATTTCTCAATTTTATGTACAAATCGTTCAGAGCAGCCGGCCGGCGCTATTTCTATTTATGACATCATCTCGCGTCGGGCTTACGTATCGCTGCATGCTTTAAATGGAGCCGACTAAGATATCTGCAGTTGATGTCGTTCCGCGGAATGATCCCGAATAATGCCTTTTGAATATAACTACTTTCGTGGAACAACAATCGAGGTCGCCCGAGGTGGAGGACTCTTGCGAAATTCCCAATCTCATTAATTCAAGATTCCCTTTTAGGTAAACAGGGCCGGCAACGTTTAAGAAACATTCTGAATAATAATGTTAATTGTACAAATATGTCTCACATAAAAATTATAATAAACTTAAAAGATTGCATAATTTATTAGCGAATAATATGACTAAACATTCGAATTACAATTAACATATAGTTAATATAAACAAGACTTTCCAACTTAATTTAAAACAAACGCTATGAAACAGAAATTGATAAATACCTTGTTGAACTTTTGAAGAAATTGTTACTTTCTCTGTTCATTAACTCCGATCGAAATTTGCACATTTCTTCTTCCATCTTTCTCATTTCGGCGTCGAATCTTTCTCGTATGCTAGAAAACTCGGTGTCAATTACAGAAAAATCTCCAAGCTTGATGGGTATATTCCTCTTAAGTCCACTGTCAGCCATTTTCACGTGTGTGTAGTGTGAAAACTGTCGAACCTAAATAAACACTAGCTGGATAACGTTTTGTGTAAACACAGTTCACGGTGTCGCTACGCACTCGTTAGAGGACAAGGCAGGACTGATCATTAGTCGTCGACTCGGCGCCAGGGGGCTTGCGCACAGTTTTAAATAGCCTCACGTTCGACGATTCGAACGCCGCTGCGGACTCGCTCAGCGTCATTCGACCCACACTGTGCTTCTCGCTCATTCTATAAATCTACTTCTACTTACAAGTTACAGCTAACAATCTTAAGCATGAGAATTGAGATGCCTCACGCATGAAGGAGGGGGCTGGTTACCACTATGTTATTTAATTGATGAATCATTGTCTCAGGATTTGTCTTAGCTGTATATGGTAATCATTGTATTTATTGAGGCATACGTATTATTCATTACGATATTTTTAAAGAACAACGCATTGGCAATGATTGAATACTTTGATGATTTGTTATTTATTTTTGTGACGATGTAACATCAATTCATCTTTCAAATTGTATGAAGGTTTGAGTTAAATTTATATATTTGATAAGAAAATATTAACAAAGTAATTGTGTCTGTAGAATAATTAAGGAAATTATCATGAAATACAAAGATGTTTAGAGAGTTTAGATGTCATCTATAATTATAGTCAGACAAGGTTAACGCAACAAAAAGGAGATATCGCTATCGACCTCATGTTTATTATGACGTATATTACGTCATTAATGTCGTTTACTGGCAACGTGTAGGTAGACATGGAAGTTACCTAACGTGTGAACAATGCGACGTGACCTTCTGTAGATCTACCTACATGTTTCCATTTATCATTCTGAAAAATAAGTTGATTCACAAATTAATGAGGATTCCGCTCAATGAGCTGTTAGTCTAAAAATTCTCAGAAGAAAGTTTCAGAAATTGTCTGCTACTGAATACATTCTACAATTGGTTAATAGAACCGTTAATTCAGTCAGTCAGTTATACTTACCTAGTTAAAATTGTTTCAAATATGTAATTTTTATAAATTACTTTACTTAAATACAAAAAGTAGTTTATATCGACCTATACGTACAATATTTATCCTAATACCACAGCTTAAAGAACTTCATAGTTTTTCCCCAATTATAAATGAAGTACATACTTCAGTGTGATGTGGGATTTTTGTATGATTGTAATCCATGGGTTTACTGCAAAATGCAAAGTGTAAGATATAGATTTTTCAGAAAACTATTTTATTTGTCATTTCAATAGATAAAGCTGCCCATACCCTTCTCCTTGGGTGTTTTTATACGGAAATAGTAGGACTAGTTACCTTGTTAAGCTGGAAAGAATACAAAACCAGGCAATGACAATCATAGGAGGTTTTATCAAAAGCACCCTAATCCATGCGATGGAAAAAGAGCTATACTTACAGCCACTATGTATTCGGAGAACTTTTCTAACAGGTAAATTTTATCTAAGATCAAGAACAGTTCAAAACAATATCCTTACAGACATCTTAGAAGAGCTATCCAACCTTTGCCAGAATTTGTATTGGAGAAATAAAAAACTACCATTGCTTATACTTATCCATAGAACATATAGGGAGTCGCATATACACTCTAGTCCCATAATAGATATTTTGTCTTTCGACACATGGATAAGCAATATTGATCTAAGTCAAACTATAAGTACTAATATTGACGGAGTTAGTAAGGCAAAAAGATTGATTAATGTATCCGATCTCAAATCTAGTTGCATTAGAATGATAAACAATAAGTTTAGCCATCATTATAAATTGTTTACTGATGGTTCTAAGGATGGTTTAAATATAGAAGCTTCTTTCTTTGATCCTCAGTTTGATATTAAAGCTAAGTTTAAAATCAATGCCAACATCTCGATCATGAACTGTGAACTCGTAGCGATCTCCGAAGCCCTAGGGCATAATGCACATAGGTCAGGAAAACTTTAAAAGTAGCATTCAACATCTGGCTCGGATACCCTCGAGCCTTCGAGGAATACCGATAGCCGTAGTCATTATACATACTATCTGGAAAATCCGTGCAATAAATAAAAATGTTGTGATCCAGTGGATACCCTCTCATGTTGGCATCATGGGTTACGAAGAGGCCGACTTATTAGCCCGACAAGCAGCTTACGAAGGGATTGAATATGCATGTTTGCCGTTACACTCAGATTGGCTTAGTAACTTAAAAACACTGTAGATCCGAATGGCGCGAGTATTTTGACGAGCGTTCGTGATTGAAAGGTATGTGGTATAAAACAGTACAGTCTGAGCCGCTTCGTTACCCATGGTTCGAGGAAAATAAAATAGACAGGAAGCATGTAGTGGCTTTGTTGAAAATGCGTACTAGTCACATTCCATCCAACAAGTTCATACACTTAATGGGAAAAACTGATTCTCCAAATTGTCCAGTTTGTGATATCATTGACGATGTTTATCATGTGTTGATGGAGTGTGACCGGAACGTATCGGAAAGACAAGTGTTAGGCTGGGGATTAGATGTAGGGGCTTGCAACAGCGCCTTGGCCTCTCCCTTTTCGGAGGATGCTAGGGTGCTGTGCAGGATGTTATTTGCTGTATATCTAAGAGAATAATAAAGGTTAGATGAATCATATTGTGTCAAAAGTTAGGATATGCGGGGGACCAAGAAAAAATCACACATAACTGTGACTTTATTCTTGGTCCGCGGCCTATTATTATTATCTTTTTTTTTAACTAAGCATAATGTTACTTATTGATATATGGCTATGTTTTTGTTGTTGTCATTTTGTATCATTTATGTTACGGGGGTGACATAATCACTGATTAAACTCCCATTAAATAAAAGAATAAAAAAAACCTTCTCCTACGTGGAGAACTAGGCCTTTTCTCTAGTGGGATGTCACGGGCTTAATAAATAAAAAAATTCAGCTCAATATTACAATAAGAATTCTAATACCTACTTGCTACAAAAAGGATAAAGCTTTCCATGATAAAATATGTCAGAGTTTAGCTACCGTGAGATCGAACAAATGTTAGTCGGAAAGAATATATTTTGAAAGCCTTTAGTTTAAAATAATAATATATATTCTAATTCTTTTACACTAACAGTTGTCTTTGAAGTTCTACACTGTCATTTGAGCTACTTCAGAGATATCGACAATGTGAGAGCTTTTTCGACCGAGTATAATATAAGTAAAATATAGTAGTATAATATAGTTTGCTAGATCTTTTATAGTACAATAATACCTCCAGTTTTTTTTATGAACATTAATATTTTGAAAAGTTACTAAAGACAATTAAGAAGGGCCTATACATAATTATATGATATCGTCACGTCAGAACCTACGAAGCAAATCTTGACGCGGGTTAGTTCACGAGGTGAAGGCACTTGTCACAAGATTTTTTTTAAAAGATTGAAATACTAATTTTAATTTCACACGCAAAGTTAGTTGATGCTGTTATTATAACTTACCTTATATATAAATACTTAAGTAAAAGCTTCTATCATCTATGCTACATAAGATAAAGTGACATATTAACGACCATTTAACCCAAATGTGTCTTCTAATTTAAGAGGTAGGTAGTTATATCAAACAAACTTAAAGGGGCTTAGGTTATTGAACTGCGATTCTTAAACTACAGCCTGTTACGTTTTACATCGCCCCTAACAAAAATATTGAACTGACACTATTTGTGTCAGCTTATTGTAGTAGCTTTACGTCAACCTGCGTTATAAAACTATAACGTTGTTGATAATTTAATGTCATGGTCTATTTTAAGTAAGTATTCTATTGAAATTAAAATTTTAGTGACACAAACTCAAACGTATTGCGTATATAATCTTTAATGCTTTTGAGTGTTGGGCAAAGGCTGTTTTCGTCGTTTCAATTTTACGAAATTTTTTAAATAAATTTATGATCAATCGGTGTAAAAAAAGTGGTATCGAAAATGATCGTAACAAAAATTGGCAATCTATCATCATCATCATAAATGTTGAAGATATAAATGACCAAATATGTTAGTCTATAGGGACAATTTTTTCTGATTAGTTTAAAAATGGAACACCTGGTTTATTAATTATAACCTACTAATAAATTCACCACGCTCGTTCTACATAAATATATTTCATCGAAAAAGTAAACATTACAGTTGCCTCAGAAAACTCATCTATTATATGTATATCATTTGTTAAATTCATCTGTGTTTTCATCCGCAGGAAACATAAGCCCCTATTTTTAGAATATTCAAAGCTGCATACACATTACGGTTACTGTTAACAACGCGCGTTTAGTCACAATGTTGGTCGAATATAGCTATAACTCTAAAGAGCTGCCATTTTATTAAGTATTGAAATTTAGTACGTCTTTTGTTCGTCTTTCGTTCGAATATGTATATGTCTGGACACAAGTACACAAAAATTTCACTTATTTTTTAACCTTGTCTGAACGCTTGCCAGATAGTGGGGAAAATGTGTAAATAAGAAAAACTATTTATCAAAATCGTTGAGTAAATATTTGTTTGATAAAAATAAATACTCGTATAAACTAACTATAGTTTATGTATGGGTGGTATTATATACTTTATTTAAATAAAAACTAATGTTCTAATTCCTAAAATTTGACCACTTCTTAAATTTGGAATTCCACAATAACGTATGATTATCTACATGCTTGCTACATACTGCATATTTAATTGAATCAATCTCGAAGAACACAACTTCATTTTGTATTACGGAATTTTTTTATTCCCTTCAATTATTACTTCATATTATAAAGCATATGAGTAAGATTGTTTGAGCGAGTTGTTTATTTGAACGAGATTAATTTAGAATCTACTAGTCTACTTATAAACTTTATTCCCTGCGCGTAAAAAAACCAGTGTATAATATGTGGTTATATTATATAGAACATCCCAATATAACTCGCCGTTGCCGAGAAGTAGATGTAAACACAGATAAAACCGTCTATTAGTTTGTAATTTTGTATACTTGATAAATAATGGCAAAAGAAAAACTTACGAGTACATAATACGTGTATTAAGCACATTCTACAGATCAACATATTGACCTTGAATAATTTATTTACCAGCTTCACAATAAAGTAATCACTGTAATATCTAGGCGCAGTTACATAGCGACAAATACCTGTATACAGGTCTTGTAAGTCCGGCTACCAGCATAACAATCGCTATGCATGGAGAATGATGGATTTTTGTTGCGATTGTCGCGTCAAGAATTTTAAGTCCAGCTCCATTTACGAGGTGAAGTCATGGAATGCATTTCCTTTGGGATTTCTACTTATACTGTCAAGGCATAGCAATAAAATACAATAATTTATTCTTTGAATCACAATGGGTATATATATTATTAATACCATTAGTAACCAGTGACTTTCCGTCTTAGGGCATGGGTGGGGCCCTGGGCAGACACAAATTTGGAGCCCCGTTGGAAAATAATAATTTCGTTGGTAGTAAATTATAACAAATTAAGTCGCATTAATTCAGGAATAAAAACTTAATACATATTGAAAACAAGCAGAGCAGCCTAAGTTAGAAACACGAGATATTACAGGACAAAAATAAGTACCTACGCATCGCTCAAATTTCAATACATGTTTTTTTTTTCATTCTAAATGTCAAATACAAACCAAACCTAGAGTAGTCATGACAAAATTAATTGGTTTTGTCTTTACGCTGCCTTTGAAACAATGTTCGATTTAGTCGAAAGAAGAAAGAAAACGATTTTAGGGAGACGAATGCCTGTTATCTGCTAGACAAAAAAAAAAAGTACGCACCATTCCAATTTACAGGTCTCAAATTAAGATCACCCATAATACAAGTATTATAACCGTTCAAATCAGAAATTTTATTATGATGTACAGCAAAATTAGTTAAGACTGTCTTATGTACAGGCACGCGTCCTGCACAAAATATGGAGCAGCCTGACTGGGTTAGTACCTCGACCTAACAGAAGAACACAGCTAATACAAGTATTATAACCGTGCAAATCAGAAATTTTATTATGATGTACAGCAAAATTAGTTAAGACTGTCTTATGTACAGGCACGCGTCCTGCACCAAATATGGAGCAGCCTGACTGGGTTAGTACCTCGACCTAACAGAAGAACACAGCTAAATAATACTGTTTTCAAACAGTATTGTGTTCTGGTCGGTGAGTAAGGTGACCAGAGCTCATGCGGGGGATTGGGGATAGGGTCGGCAACGCGCATACGATGCTTCTGGTGTTGCAGGCGCTTATAAGCTATGGTAATCGCTTACCATCAGGTGAGGCGTACGCTTGTTTGTCGACCTATTTTTTTTTTAATAAAAGGAGGAGGCACGTAAACAGCGCATAAGCAAATTTTGATATACTTACAACAAATACTTACATCTATTTTATGTCATATTATATTCTCACAATAACTTCCCCGTTCATGTATACGTCTACATATTATTATTTATATATTTTTCAGATACTGCAATCAGCAAATAACTCTGTATTATTGGAACGAAGTTCCTTACGGCAGACTTGACATTTGGCTGGGCGACCGAACTGAAAAAAATGTGATACTAAAACCGTAAGAAAAACGTATAACGGAAGTGCCGTAATATCAGTCACACAACTGTATAATATGACGTTTGTAACACTAAAATATTACTAGTAAACTGTTTATTTAAATTTTTTATGTAATTTTATACTGTCGACAAAAATAAATAAAGACATGTTTTTTTGAATTATTATTATTATTATTATTTTGTTTGATTTATTTTATGTTATGTTATTTGTTATTTTCTAAAATACTAAATTTCCTAAATACTTTTATATACTTAATTAAAAACCAATCAACAAAATAAAAAAAAAAACAAGAATTAGAAAATATATATAAAATTCAACAATTTTTTTTTTCAAATTGTGTTGTTTCTATACTATCCGAAGGAACTTCGTTCCAACCTGATGTCCCATGACACCACCTAATTTTAAGATTTAACTACGTTTCCGAAAGAATTATTATATCTTAATGATTACAGCAACTATTGATATAGAAATTAATAGTTTTGGTTTTTAAGCCACTTACATGTTCGTAATAAATGTACGTGGCACATAATCATTTTAAACTGAGGTGGGGCAGAGCAGGAAATTTCCTGCTCAAAATATGGAGCAGCCCGACTGGGGTAGTACCTCGACCTGACAGAAGGTCACAGCTAAATAATACTGCTTTTAAGCAGTGTTGTGTTCCTGTTGGTGAGTAAGGACTCCAGGGGGAATTGTGCATAGGATCGGCAACGCGCTTGCGTTGCTTCTGGTGTTGCAGACGTCTATATAAGCTACGGTAATCGCTTACCATAAGGTGACCCGTACGCTAGTTTACCAATCTAGTTAAATAAAAAAAAAATGAATTACTACCTATACCATACTACATCACACGTGTAACAATTAATCCCGTGGGAATACTGAGATAGAAAATGTCTATCTCTTATTCTGGCTGGTTTTTACGTACAAAATTTCATTACAATCCGCTCGATCATCAAAAACTTTCCCATTTATAAGAGGTATATGGTAGGATCTTCAGCGTTATAATTAATAACTTATTAAGAAGAATAAAACAAGCTCATACTTGGTACATAGGTGTTATTATAACAAGACCTCATACCTGATACCGTCAATTTACAAAGCATTGCAGGTAGACTGAACAGACAAATATGTACAAAGACACCGATAAGATTAGGTCGTTCACACCAACATCATATCATACGTATATCGTAGTTATGTTTAATTATATATTGTTCAGATTAACGATCTTTCTTTCTGTCTAGGGCAGCAAAAGTGTACCTCGACATATTACCTACTTATTCTATACAATAAAGAATTCTTATTTTAGTATCAGAAGATTTTATTATCACCGGAAATGTGACGACTCAGGGCCGGTTAATGTTATATTACTCTTTACTTTTTTCCAACCAATATTTTTGTATAGCTGCATTATGTATGTTGTTTCCTAAATAAGAACTGATAAGTACCTACATAAGTACGTGGCTATAATTTTAATAAGAAATCGAGCAGGTGAATGACTTGACAAATTAGGAGCACTACATAATATAGTCGTGCACGACACACGAGGTGTCTATCAATACAGCCTTTATTAGAAAGACTGCTGGACACCTACTGTCCATCCATACACACTGCCTCCTCGTTGACATTATTTTCGTCTTAGGTCTGTATCCTCTCAGTATTATAATTTAATTCTAAATTATAATTACGTCTTTTTACGTTATAAAAATTATTGAAAAAATCAGTATGAACAATAATTACTACAACGAACTTGTGAATATAATAACTAGTTTTATGGTTTAAATAAAATATTTCTAGGGATATTGTATAAAAAAGTTATTTTTAAATGTTTTAGAGACAAAACTTCATTGTTCATTAAAAATAAGGACTAGGAACTTATCCTACCACGCTGTATTGCTATCAATAAGCCGACTAATCTTTCGGCATCACTCTCGTAACATGTAGGAATCATTACAATTTTTCCTATCAATCACGAGATATATATTCACAGTAGAAAATTTTACAGAGCTAGTCGTATTTGAATCCGCGACCATCCGTTACGTTATGTATTTTACGCCGTAGAACACATTGGCTCTAATTAAACTTAATTCATTAAGAAGACATGTTTATACAACTAATTCTAAAAGTATTCTACTCTCCTGATTGTATAATTACTGTCAAATTGTTATACTCGGGATACACGAAACGTCTAATTCAAGCAAAAATGTTTATGTGTCGTAAGCAGCTTTAAAACCGATAAATAACATATTATGTTGTTTTAAACGATTTATCATTGCAATTCATTAGAAAATTAATAATATCTTAAGAAAATGAATTAGATAAACGTTAGACTAGTCTGTGAGCTTCTTGAAATATCCAATTTAATGGTCATTTAACAAAAGTTAATAAGTTAATAACCAAGATAATGAAGCAAAGCTAATCTAAGATCAAGGCGATGAAGTTCGACGACAATTTGTCATTCTCTTAACAAGTAGAGCAGAACGATGTTCCTCGAGGCTTCCGCATTATACTCCACAGGCCTCATATTTCGTTGAAACTTGATACTGTCTCACCGTCCCACGTTTGCTCCGCTTTGTAACATCTTTGACATGCATTCTCACACATAGTCACAGTGTATTAATGCATACTTAGGTATATATAATATAGGTAATGATGATGTGCGTTTTCTTATAATTCAATATAAATAGATATATCTAAATTTAGCAGTATATTATTCTCGTAGTTTCGTAAGTATGATGTCAACGCTTTTGGGTAAATAAGTTGACTATTATTTTTATTTGAATAAGTGCCAATTAAACTAATACATATTACGTATTGCATCCATGCATTCAGACTGTAACATCCCACTGCTGGGCATAGACCTCTTTCTCCATGTAGGAGAAGGATTGGAGCTTAATCCACCACGCTGCTCCATTGCGGGTTGGCGGATATGTTTCCTAGTATGAGTAACGATCGTTATCAGGTTTTTATGATAACAGCCGGGACCAACAGCTTAACATGTTCTCCAAGGCACGGTGGGGTGACCCACAAGGATAGACATTCAAACCGGAAAGAAATATTTGTGCAACTACAAATATCCATCCCGAGCGGGAACCGAACCCATAAACCGTCGGTGTTTTAAGCGGTTTGATTCCAAAAATAGAAGAAGGTTCCATTTGTCCCTATTTTTTTTATGTATGTCTCATGTGTTAGTTACCTCAGAGCTTTTTACTGGGGGGACTTATTTTGATGATTCTTGTTTTAATCTGAAATCTGATGCTTGTTTTGTAGTTAATTTTTATCAAGATATAATGAGTAATCTTTGATGATCGCGTATTTATATGACGCGTCGCTGTCGTAACGTCCGCTATCGGAACCCTATTAAGTTCCGATAAATGGGTTTATTAGAAACTAGTTCGGACTATCAATCAAATGATGTTACACGACTGGATCCACTATATCATAGTGAGGTATATTATCCACTACAAAGCAGGAACAGTTTATCTATCTATCTATCTATCTATAATCTATAATATACTAGCTGCCCGGACAGACTTCGTTCTGTCAATAGTAAATTTTTTTTTGTATTAACACCTTCCGTGTGCCTTAAGGAACATACAAAAAAATAAATTAGCCGAGCCATTCTCGAGTTATGCGCTTAACAACATTCATTTTTATTTATATAGATAGCTTCCGCCCGCAGCTTCGCCCGTGTGGATTTCGGACTTCAAAAATGGAGGAGGTTCTCAATTCGTAGGGATGTTTTTTAATATATGGTGCGTATGCAGGTGGTCCCATTGTCCAGTTAGGATCTGATGATGGGATCCTGGTGAAATCGCAGGAACTTCTTAAATATTATAGGCAAACCTATGACGATTTTGGTATTTTTATGTGTAACTTGTTTGTCTGTTTTTAAAAATACGATGATTAGGTATATCATATCATCGTCGAAACTCCCCAATAATGACTATGTTTCCCTATTACTTCGAGGCCAGTGTATCGACTTGGATAATTCTTATTATGTTTGAAAGAGTAAACATTGCAGCTGGTCCTATAGTAACCAGGTCAGGATGTGGTGATGGGAGCCTAGAGTAATTGAAATAACTCCTCGCATATTATAGACACGTCCAGTGTTTTAGGTATAGATAAAGAAGTATATGTGATGACAAAGATATCTACACATTGTTGATGATGAAGCTGTAAGGTAGGCACCGGATATTTAAAAGTGAATACTTTTTACTTGAAACGTTGTGTATAAGGAATATTTCTATTGAAATATTTCCTTATACACAACGTTCATTACTTCTGACGGATTGTTAGTAAACACAAACAGATTATTTTTACATGTCACCCTTGAAAGGGCAACATATAACTGGCCGTGAGAAAAACATTGATCAGTTAAATCTATTCCTGCAACTTTTAAAGTTTGGCCTTGTGCCTTATTAATAGTAATACTAAAGGCTAATTTGATTGGAAATTGCAGTCTTTTGAATTGGAAGGGTAATTCGGAGGGAATCATCGGTATTCTGGGAATTAAAACAGTATCACCAGTACCACAGCCAGTTAAAATAGTGCATTCGATTAGAAAGTTTTTTAATTTAACTATTTTGAGTCTCGTGCCATTACACAATTTTGAGGGATTTAAATTTCTAAGTAATATCACTGGTGAACCCACTTTTAATATTAACTTGTGTGGAGGAATTCCGGGAGGAACTAAAGAATTCAAAAATTCAGTTGGATAATGTACTGCCTCTGCGGTATCCAAAACTGTATCAACTGAATAGTATATCTGTGATGGTGCTTCAAACTTGGAAATAATTAAATGATTAATTTTATCAACCTGTTCATTAGTAGGTGCCAATATAGCCCTTTCCTTAAACCAACATAAAGTCTTTGTAGTTATATTCGGTCTCAACCAATTCTTCCACATTTTGAACCAAAGCACATAGGTTACTAAGATTGATTTTAACATTTCCGGATTGAAATGCAGCATTACCTATTTGAAGTAAGTTATTTGAAAATTGTTTATTGTCTTCACTGGAGGACAAAATTCTCATATTTGTATTAAGTTCACATTTTGTAATATGTGGCCAAAGATAAGATCTTTTGAGTGATGCATTGACTTCGTCAGCTCTAGTCCCCCTTGCTATGACTGGCAAAATTTGACGAAAGTCTCCAGAAAACAAAACGGTGCAGCCACCCATTGGGCAATTTCTGTTGCGTAAATCGCGCATTGTCCTGTCTAATGCCTCAACTGATGCTTTATGGGACATGGAAGCTTCGTCCCAAATAATCAAGCTACAATCCTGCATTAATTTACCTGTTTTACTCTGTTTTGAGATGTTACAAACGCTAGAGACGTCGTCACTGCAAATTTTTAAAGGTAGTTTGAAAGTGGAATGTGCAGTTCGCCCGCCTTTCAAAAGTGTGGCTGCAATACCGGACGACGCCACGGCAAGAGCAATTTTTTGTCAGACCTTACTTTTGCTAATAATAAATTAATTATAAATGTTTTACCCGTGCCCCCGGGTGCATCTAGAAAGAACATTTTCCCTTCATTACTATTAACTGATGACAATATTTGGTCGTAAACAATTTTTTGTTCTGGATTTAAGCGATGTTCATCTTGAATTGTCTGTAAGAGTTGGGTGTAATCATAGTCAGTCTCTCGTAAATCCTCGATGTTGTTCATTGCATAAAGATTTGAATTTAACGGCAAGTTAAAACCAAAATCTTTTATACTTTTACCTGATAGAGATTCGACCTCTTTATTTAATTCATTTAAAGCTTCATCAAAAATATTTTGGTCGTACTCTAAATCATCTGATGACAGTTCTTGTCGTCTGCGTTGCAGTATATCTTCGGACATACTTTCCTGATAGTTTTGCCAAAGAAGATGCGGGTCCGTGATTTGGCAGAACGATATCATAATGGCAAAAAGGCACCTAAGTGATTTTGGTGAACAGCATATGGCTGCTTCAGAGAGCGTACTCTCCCAGTGACTGTCATCTTCGAGGAGGCCCATAGCTTTGCAAGCCCCTTAGAATGTGTCGTAAGTTACACCTTCAAAAGTGCAGAGACTTCTAAACGAAGTAGGGCCTTTTATAACGTGGAGTAACAACCGCAAATGAAAACATTCCTCATTATTAGGGTGTACCACGTACACCCTTCCAAGAGCATCTGTTTTTCTCACGCCAGGGTACCCGAGAACTACCGCCCCCTGCTTTCGTCGTTGGAATTTTTTCGTATTTTGATTCCAGGTATAATAGGCAGGCACCTTGTCGTAGGTCAGAGTTTTTGCGAAGTCGTCCTCTGCACATAGTTTGAAAAACGCTGTTAAAGTAGTATCTCTTGGATTATTCACAATGTCATTTACATTATTTTCAGTGAAATACACCCGCTGTCCGTTTTCTAAATGAACAGCGAGGTGTGTGACAGTTGGTGCTCTTTCATGAATATTGAAGGACATAATCCGCCATAGTGCTTCAGAACTACAAATGTAGCGGCCAGATTGAAATTGTTCTACTTCATTTGTAGAATGTAAACTAAACGTAGCCTGGTCACTTCCTTTATTGATGTATTTAGTGACATATTTTATTGATTTCACGGAACTGCAAAGTTCTACATTAACATGCGCCTCGAAAATTTTTAATAATAGTTTATTGTAAGGCACTACCCATCTGTTATCAATTTCGTAATTACGAATAGCAGCCTTGCGTCCTCCTTCCTCTGGTGATAATCTTCTATACTTTGGATAGCCATCATCACCAGTTGAAGTTTGACTCTGATATGGTTTTGGGAATTTTTTTGAACATTTTCCCTCATGCATGCATGGCGAGTTAGGGTTTAAAGCTCCACAGGGTCCGTGAGTCATATTCCTTACCACGATGTCATACAATGTTGGGTCTTCGTCTTGGTCTGGTAATTCTGCCGTTATAACTGTGTCAATTTGGTCGGGCCTGATTTTATTTGTCAGCCACAAAAGCAAATATATATGTGGCAGCCCACGTTTTTGCCACTCCACCGTATACATGTGACAGCGTGTCGGACCAAATACGTTTACCTTATTTATTAAGTGTAATAGTTTTTGTACTTTTAAATGAAACACACGATTTAAAATGTCATATCGGTCTTGAGGTGTTGCGGTGGAATGCAGATTATCTTTTATTTCTTTCCAATTAGGATTACAGGTCATAGTAATGAAGAGGTCAGGTTTCCCGTAATTCCTGACATAGGTCATGGCATCTTGAGTTTTTTCGTGTAAGTATCTTGGTCCGCCAGTAAAAGATGACGGTAATATTACCAGCTGCCCAATATTGTTTGTCGTGTGTTCATTAGAATGTAAAGCATCCTGTAAGTGTATATAATTTTCTGCGCGTAATTGTGTTTGGTTATTTCGTATAAAAGCTAAACGTTCTGATTCTAGTTTAGCATACTGATCTACAACATATTGATTCAGTAACATTCCGTACCTTAGTAAAACATTATAATGATTATGGCGTTCCATTAAACGATAGCAATAATAATTCATACATGAAACTTTCTTCTGTACTCTGTCTCCTGTAGAAGGATTAACTTGGGGAATATCAATTGTGTATCCGTCTTCACCTCGACAAAACATCAATGGATATTGAAGACTGTCATATGAACGATGTAGTTCGGAAATTTTGTGGAGATTTTCGTCGCGGCTTCGAAGAACGATATCCCTTTTGTCAAATTGTTGTCCAGCAATGACAACTGCTACTTCACTGGTAGAAGGAGCATTATACCGTCCACGGTGTTCACCGTCAGGTACCCTGCTGGCATGAATTACTACATTGTAATCTGGGACATCGAGAGAGATACTTTCCATTGCAGTTTTAAAAGATTGTACGTATCTATTATGCAAATGCAACATGTTTTGCAATGACCTGACTATAGAGTTATCAAGTGGTGTTCTTGAATTACTATTACTAATATTACATCGAGTCGTTGCTTGAACTTCAGGATCGGAAATAAAATATATCTGCAAAAACTTATGGTCGTCAGGAACTTGTGGAAGAAGACTACCTGCAAGGTGGTAAACCTGGCCCTGGACTTTAAATGTTGGCATGAAGCCGTTTTCAACTACTCGTTGACTTTTGAATGAAGTCATCTGGAACGCATTATTATACCGCCGAATATGACGCATAAATTCTGTATGCTTTGGATGACTTTCATCAAGTAGAGAATTTAAAGGTTCAGGTGGAGCACCTATTTCATCTAATTTTACCTTACCATTTGAACAACATAAACCTTTTGACTCATCTTTCCATCTCAGTGCCGAACAGTATTGACAAACAATGGAAGGAGAACCTATACAAACGATACGATAATTTTGATAATCAATTGTTGTACTGTAATTCATTGCCGAGTACTCTTTATTGGACCATCTATTATTATTTTGTGTTCCATTAGTTGGCATATTATTCCTAAAATTTATGTGCCGAATACGATCGTTTTGTAGTCGGAGTTGTCTTCTCTCAGATGTTTCAGTTTGCATTAAAGCATTGTGTCTATCACGATCTAAAGATAAACGTAGGTTACGTTCAGCAGAGGATTCGCGTAGCCTCTGAGAAACATGTCTTTCGCGATCCAACGACAAACGTAAATCACGTTCCGCCGAGGATTCGCGCAGTCTTTGCGAAACATACCTTTCACGGTCCAACGACAAACGTACGTTACGTTCAGCAGAGGATTCGCGCAGTCTTTGTGAAACATGTCTTTCACGGTCCAACGACAAACGTACGTTACGTTCAGCAGAGGATTCACGCAGTCTTTGCGAAACATACCTTTCACGATCCAACGACAAACGTACGTTACGTTCAGCAGAGGATTCGCGCAGTCTTTGTAAAACATGTCTTTCACGGTCCAACGACAAACGTACGTTACGTTCAGCAGAGGATTCACGCAGTTTTTGTGAAACATGTCTTTCACGATCCAACGACAAACGTAAATCACGTTCTGCCGAGGATTCACGCAGTCTTTGCGAAACATACCTTTCACGGTCCAACGACAAACGTACGTTACGTTCAGCAGAGGATTCGCGCAGTCTTTGTGAAACATGTCTTTCACGATCCAACGACAAACGTGCGTTACGTTCCGCAGAAGACTCTCGCAGTCTTTGCGAAATATGTCTTTCACGGTCCAATGATAAACGCAGTTCTCTCTCTTCATTATTTTCACTATTCCGATTCAAACGAAGTCTTTTAGCAGCAGACGTACTGCGTCCTATATTTGGCCTTCTTCTCGGCATGATTATCTACCTAAGTTTAATAAGAAATTGAATAAAGAGGTACTTAATAGAAACAGTTTAATGAATCTAAATAATATTTATTTACAACAACTTCCCTACAACACCCAAGTAACAAAAAAGTAATATACATGAACTTAAATAGACTCACGAAAATTATTTACAAAAATCTATTTATAACAACTAAGTACGGAAAAGTAAAGTACTTGGTTATTTAAAAAGTAACGAAAGAACCAAACGAAAAGAAGAAAGTAAACTGAAAGGTTTCTTACACCACCTACTAAGTATGAAAATAATTAATTAAGGAATATACATGAACTTAAATAGACTCACGAAAATTATTTACAAAAATCTATTTATAGCAACCAAGTACGGAAAAGTAAGGTACTTGGTTATTTAAAAAGTAACGAAATAACCAAACGAAAAGAAGAAAGTAAACTGAAAGGTTTCTTACACCACCTACTAAGTATGAAAATAATTAATTAAAACTAACAATAGCATAATAATAGGAACCAATAGCAAGATTTAATGCCGAACAGCAATACCCGTAGTAAGCCGATGACAGTCGATATACGCAATGCGTTCAGTTGCTACCAAAGTCTGTTTACTATTGCGGATCGCGCGCTACATCGCCCGGTTTATATAGCTTGAGCAGGCGGTCGAGCGATGCGGGGCAGAGGGGATGGACTCGCCGTAGGCATCTCAATGCTCGCCAAGCATTAAAAATGTTTCGCTACTAATTACTTCTAACAACGATATCTCAAAAACTATTCATCTGATTGATTTAGTGTAAAGAGCAATTTTAATCTGCATTAAATGACTAAGCTAACTAACATATTCATTTGGATAAGGATTAATACCGAACTAAAGAAAATAGCTTTGAAAATAACGTAATGTTTTTAATTAAAAATGTTAACATAAAAGTGGTTATTGTAAGTCAACCGTAAGAGATAGAGATATGCTATCGCGGACTTTTTTGTAGCATTTTTATAGATTTTGAATTCTCTACTACATTACTTAACTGTATCTTTGCTAGTTTACGCGGCGTTCGCGTGGAAAGTTCCCATTTGGCGAGATTTTTTGCGACCTCTTCAACATTTGTCGCCGTATTTCAGCTAATTTACATAAAAGCATAATAAATTATATACCTAAACCTTCCTCAAGAATTACTCTTTCTATTGTTGAAAACCGTATAAAAATCCGTTCAGTAGTTTTCGAGTTTATCGCGTTCAGACAGACAGGAGGACAGACAGGAGGACAGAAAGACGCGGCCGGGGGACTTATTTTTATAATAAGTATAGATATAAAAGCGAAAGGTCACTCATCACGAAATCTCCGAAACTATAACACCTACAAGCTTGAAATTTGGCAGGTAGGCTCCTTATAAGACGTAGGCATCCGCTAAGAACGGATTTTACGAAATTCGACCCCTAAGGGGGTAAAAACGGGGGTTGGAAGTTTGTTTGAAAGTCCTATGTTATTAAGGTAGAAGAGTTGAAAATTATAATGTATGCTCTATATAAGATGAGAAGGTGTCGAAATAATTTATCTTTAGAAATCAACTCCCTTTTGGGGTTAAACGGGGAATGGTAGGTTGATTCAGTTATCACGAAATCTCCGAAACTATAACAGCTACAAATTTAAAATCTACAAGTAGGTTCCTTATAGGGCGTAAACATCCCTAAGAATGGATTTTACAAAACTCAATCTTTAAGAGGGTAAAACGGGGGTTGGTAGTTTGTATGAAAGTCCTATGTTTTTGAAGTAAGAGACTTGAAATTTGAACAAAACTAAACAGAATAAAGAATAAAATAGAATAGAACAGAACAGAATAGAATAGAACAGAATAAAAACAGAACAAAATAGAACAGAACAGAATAGAATAGAACAGAATAGAATAGAATAGAACAGAATAAGAACAGAACAGAATAGAATAGAATAGAACAGAATAAGAACAGAACAGAATAGAATAGAATAAGAACAGAGTAGAACAGAAGAGAACAGAATAGAACAGAACAGAATAGTAGAGAACAGAATAGAACAAAACTAAACAGAATAGAGAACAAAATAGGATAGAACAGAACAGAACAGAATAGAACAGAATAGAACAGAATAGAACAGAATAGAACAGAATAGAACAGAATAGAACAGAATAGAACAGAATAGAACAGAATAGAACAGAAAAGAACAGAATATAACAGAATAGAATAGAAGAGAACAGAATAGAACACAAAAGAATAGAATAGAATAGAACAGCATAGAACAGAATAGAACAGAATAGGACAGAATAGAACAGAACAGAATAGAATAGAACAGAACAGAATAGAACAGAATAGAATAGAAAAGAATAGAATAGAATAGAACAGAATAAGAACAGAACAGAATAGAACAGAATAGAATAGAATAAGAACAGAATAGAACAGAACAGATAAGAATAGAATAGAATAGAACAGAATAAGAGCAAAACAGAACAGAATAGAATATAATAAGAACAGAATAGAACAGAAGAGAACAGAATAGTAGAGAACAGAAAAGAACAAAACTAAACAGAATAGAGAACAAAATAGGATAGAACAGAACAGAACGGAATAGAACAGAACAGAATAGAACAGCATAGAACAGAATAGAAAAGAATAGAATAGAATAGAATAGAACAGAATAAGAACAGAACAGAATAGAATATAATAAGAACAGAATATAACAGAACAGAATAGTAGATAACAGAAAAGAACAGAACAGAACAGAACAGAACAAAAATAAAACAGAATAGAGAACAAAATAGAATAGAACAGAACAGAATAGAACAGCATAGAACAGAATAAAACAAAACTAAATAGAATAGAGAACAAAATAGAATAGAACAGAATAAGAACAGAACACAATAGAACAGAATAGAACACAATAGAACAGAATAAGAACAGAACAGAATAGAACAGAACAGAATAGAACAGAACAGAATAGAACAGAATAGAACAGAATAGAACAGAATAGAACAGAATAGAAGAGAACAGAATAGAACAGAATAGAACAGCAAAAGAAAACTTTGTGAGACATTGGTTTCAACGCGGGCGAAGCCGCGGGCACAGCAAGTACAATATAAAAGCGAAAGGTCATTCATCACGAAATCTCCGAAACTATAACACCTACAAACTTGAAATTTGGCAGGTAGGCTCCTTATAGGACGTAGACATCCGCTAAGAACGGATTTTACGAAACTCGACCCCTAAGGGGGTAAAATGGGGGTTGGAAGTTTGTATGAGAGTCCCATGTTTTTGAAGTAAGAGACTTGAAATTTAAAATGTATGCTCTATAGATGGTAACAAGGTGTCCAAATAATGTATCTTTAGAAATCAACTCTCTTTTGGGGTTAAAACGGGGGATGTTACGTTGACACACTAATCACGAAACCTCCGAAACTGTAATACTTACAAACTTGAAATTTAGCAGGTAGGCTCCTTATAGTGTAAACTAGTGCTAAGAATGGAACTGACGAAACTCGACCCCTAAGGGGGTAAAACGGGGGTTGGAAGTTTGTACGAAAGTCCTATGTTTTTGAAGCAAGAGACTTGAAATTTAAAATGTATGCTCTATAGATGATGAAAAGGTGTTCAAATAATGTATCTTTAGAAATCAACTCCTTTTTGGGGCTAAAACGGGGGATGGTAGGTTGACTCACTCATCACGAAATCTCCGAAACTATAGCAATTAAAACTTGAAATTTGGCACATAGGCTCCTTATAGGTCGTAGACATCTGCTAAGAACGGATTTTACGAAATTCGACCCCTAAGGAGGTAAAACGGGGGTTGGAAGTTTGTATGAAAGTCCTATGTTTTTGAAGTAAGAGACTTGAAATTTAAAATGTATACTCTATAGATGGTGAGAAGGTGTCCAAATAATGTATCTTTACAAACCAACTCCCTTTTGGGGTTAAAACGGGGGATGGTAGGTTGACTCATTCATCACGAAATCTCCGAAACTATAACAGCAATAAACTTGGAATTTGGCAGATAGGTTTCTTATAAAGTGTAAATATCCGCTAAGAACGGATTTTACGATACTCGATCCCTAAGGGGATTAAACGGGGGTTGGAAGTTTGTATGAAAGTCCTATGTTTTTGAAGTAAAAGACTTGAAATTTAAAATATATGCTCTATAGATGGTGAGAAGGTGTCCAAATAATGTATCTTTAGAAAGCAACCCCTTTTGGGGTTAAAACGGGGGATGGTAGATTGACTGACTCATCACGAAATCTTCGGAACTATAACAGCTACAAACTTGAAATTTAGCAGGTAGGTTCCTTATAGGGCGTAGACATTCGGTAAGAACAAGTTTTACGAAACTCGACCCCTGAGGGGATAAAACGGGTGTTGGAAGTTTGTATGAAAATCCTATGTTTTTGAAGTAAGAGACTTGAAATTTAAAATGTATGCGGTATAGATGGTGAGGAGATGTCCAAATAATGCATCTATATATATATATATATATATATATATATATATATATATATATATATATATATATATATATCAGACAAAGGTAACTAACTCACTTTTACCGTGGGGTAATGCTGCAGATATTGAAACTATATTTATCTTGCAAAAAAGGGCTATTCGCGGCATTTACGATCTTGGAGCTCGAGTCTCCCTACGGGATGTTTTCCAAAAGGTGGACATATTAACGATTGCGTCGCAGTATATTTATAACAATATCATGTATATCCACCAAGATATTCATTGTTTTGTAATAAATAGTAATAATCGCTTTGTAAACACGAGAAGGAATAACAAAATTGTAACTCCAAGTTTCCGTCTGCGCAAAGTAAACGTTTCCTTTCTGGGTCATGGTATTTACATGTATAATAAAATACCACAAACGATTTTGGAATTTTCTCAACATAAATTTAAAGTTTTTATTAAAAAGTAATAATAGATAAAACTTATTACTCGGTGCAGGATTACATAGTTGATAAAGATGTATGGACTTAGTGACGCTGTATTTCATGCAACATGTTTCTAATTTTGTACTAAAACACAGTTTATATATTATTTTCAAAAGAATAACTGCGGAGTTTCTTGCCGGTTCTTCTCTGCAGAATCTACATTCCGAATCGGTGGTAGCTTCACTTTTACAAAAATAATAATTTATTTTTAAAGTTTTAATTTGTAAAATGACGATTCGAAAGTGCTCTTGGAGCCTATTTGAATGAAGCTATTTTTGATTTAATTTGACTCATCATGAGAACTCAAAAACCGCTGGTCGGTCCATCCAGGATGGACAAAGATGAAATTTGGCAGGGAGGTAGATTATAGTTAGTAAATGTCCGCTAAGAACGGATTTTGCAATATTTCACCGCTAAGGGGGTAATTGAGGTTGATAGTTTGTATGAAACATATACAGCAGCTATAAGTTCGCCTACAAGGTTATTTATATTGCAGCCTGAAAATAAAACTAAAAATGTGGTGTATAGAGAGGTTTTATAAAAATAACTAATAAATTATACTAAATTGTGTCTTTTAAAAAATTACTCAGCGTGATAAGCATTTCAAGTGACTGAAATAAAAAAATATTTTGCTTAAACATCTTGATAGTAATGCATATCTTTATAACCACGCGAACGTAGTCGCGGGCAGCAGTTAGTGTATTATAACAATAAGTCCCCAAAAGTGTATGTGATCGATTTCCTCAAAATTTACTGAACGGCTTTTCATGCGGTTTTACCAATGGAGAGAGGGCTTCAAGAGGAAGGTTTACGGAACGACTAAGATTTTGAGTTTCACTGGAAGTTTGCCGGGAAAACTTTGTGACTCACTGGTTTAAACGCGGGCGAAGCCGCGGGCACAGCTAGTAATTATATATAAATATATTGTTATATTGCGGAAAACCGGGATGTCTTGCGCGAACTCAGTGAGGCCTTTGTCCAGCAGTGGACTGACTGACTGACTTGATATAACGCTTAAACAGATAGTCGATTCCGTGTTCATCATCATCATCATCTTCACTTTAGCTTGATACAGTCTACTGCTGGACATAGGCCTCCGCAAGTTCAAGCTCTCATCTGTGTTTGCCATAGTCAACACGGTAGGCAGGCGGATTGGTGACCGCAGGGCTGGCTTTGTCGCACCGAAGACGCTGCTGTCCGTCTTCAGCCTGTGTATTTCAAATCCAGCAGTTAGATGGTTAACCCGCCACCGGTCGGGTTTTTAAGTTCCAAGGTAGTAATGGAACTGTGTTATCTCTTAGTCGCCTCTTACGACACCCACGGGAAGATAGGGGGCGGCTATATATTTTATTGCCGTAACAACACAGAGATTTTGTCCAAATGAAAGTCCAGTAATAAAATAAAAAATAAAAAATAAATAAAACAACTACCGCAGGTTAGCTGGAAGAGACTTCTTCTAGAGTTATCTCTACCGCCTTTCTACATATAAATTATATAATGTGTATAACGCCTGACTGAGTGCATTAGTCAGTGGTCGTCGGCCGGGCTACGTCTGACGCCCGTTAGCAATAGTTTTCATTCATTAGTTTTGTTTCATTGCATATTGGAAAATTACTAAAATCGGAAACATCGACATTTTTTTTATTGTCCTCTTAACTTAAAACCGCCACATGCTGAAACTCCAACACGCCAACACTCCAACATGCCAACACGTCAACACGCCAATACGCCAATGCGCCAACACGCCAACATGCCAACACGCCAACAGGTCAACACGCCAACACGCCAATGTGCTAATACGCCAACACGCCAACAGTCCAACACGCCAACATGCCAACACACCAATACGCCAACTCGCCAACACGCCAACACGCCAACATGCCAATACGCCAATGCGCCAACACGCCAACACGCCAATGTGCCAATACGCCAACACGCCAACACGCCAACACGCCAACACGCCAACAGTCCAATACGCCAACACGCCACACGCCAACACGCCACACGCCAACACGCCAACACGCCAATACGCCAACACGCCAACACGCCAATGTGCCAATACGCCAACACGCCAACACGCTAACACGCCAACAGTCCAATACGCCAACACGCCAACACGCCAATGCGCCAACACGCCAACACGCCAACAGTCCAACACGCCAATGTGCCAATACGCCAACACGCCAACACGCCAACACGCCAATGCGCCAACACGCCAACACGCCAACAGTCCAACACGCCAACATGCCAATACGCCAATACGCCAACACGCCAATACGCCAATACGCTAATGCGCCAACACGCCAATACGCCAATGCGCCAACACGCCAATACGCCAATACGCAAACACGTCAACACGCCAACACGCCAATGCGCCAACATACCAACACGCCAACATACCAACACGCCAACACGCTAATGCGCCAACGTGCCAACGCGCCAATGCGCAGGATGCCAACAAAAATAACAAACCTGTTTAATAACGAACCGTTATTTATGATATTATAGGTCCAGGTCCGGAAGAAGCCACTTCGCCATCTAAGGACATCGTGGCAGGATAGGAAATTGACTTACCCTTTTTGCGCTTGATAAAGCTCCAAAAAAGTTTAGAGTTTGAAGACAAAGTTGTTTCCAGGCTATTCGAATACAATTTATAGTTTAGATTTTGAAGCTTCGCGCAACGCTCCCTGAGCAACTTAAAAATAATTAAATCACGAGGATTGCCATTTTTACGATATTTAAATTTTTCATTGATGACTTTTATCAGTGCTGCAGAAAACCATAGTGGATATTTACTAGACCGTGTTTTGGATTTGGGCACATTAGCAATGATAATTCTCAGAACAGCAATCATAACTCGACAATTTCTTCTGCCAAGAATATTATTCAGGGCACTTGTAATTTTGTCATAGTCAGCTTTGTAGATGCGGAACCTAGCCCCAATACAAGATTCGAGCTTTTTAACCGACTTCCAAAAAAGGAGGAGGTTCTCAATTCGACTGTACTTTTTTTTTTATGTATGTTACATCAGAACTTTTGACCGGATAGACCGATTTCGACAAATTTTGTTTTAATCGTAAGGTGGTGTGTGCCAATTGGTCCCATTTAAATTTATTTGAGATCTAACAACTACTTTTCGAGTTATATCTAATAATGCGTTTTTACATGACGCTTTTTTCGTCGACCTACGTTGTATTATACCTATAACTTTCTACTGGATATACCGATTTGGATAATTCTTTTTTTGTTAGAAAGGGGATATCTCTAGTTTAGTACCATGATAAGGAAACCAGGATCTGATGATGGGATCCCAGAGAAATCGAGGGAAACTCTCGAAAATCCGCAATAACTTTTTACTGGGTGTTTCGATTTTGATAATTTTTAATTTAATGAAAAGCTGATGTTTATCATGTGGTCACATTTAAATTTTATCGAGATCTGATAACTACTTTTTGAGTAATCTTTGATAACGCGTAGTTACTTGACTATTTTTTCGTCGATCTACGTTGTATTACTTGTCGATGTAATTGAAGTCGGTTTTTTTTTCGTTTGTCTGCAAACACAATTATCCTGAAAGTTAATTTTAACGGAAAACTCAATAGGAGGGTGTAATGGTTTTATCCCGGAAAGAGGGTCCTTGCTTTCGCTCAATTGGGAGATAACCAGAAAGCTATTCATTATCATTCATCGTCCGCACGTCGTTGGAAGTTGCTTAAGTTTTTCTTTTATCTTTGAGTACAATAGTAGTTCTTAGTGCCATTATCCGTGGTGCGATATTTGTTTGTGCGCAGTGGTATATATCTAATAAATAATAATTCAAAGTGAAGTAAGTGTTTGGGTCCTGTTTTCGCGGTACTGTTCTCACTGCATTCGCATATACTTGGTCCAGCATTTGACGAAGAAAGACAACATTATATTTTCAATTGCGTTTTGCTGCACCGACGATGTCGTTACAACGTACGCCGCCGGCCCTCTACGCATCGAGCCCGGAGCTACCTAAAAACACTGAGAGAACCGACTTTGTTAATATGCGTAAGCGGAAGCAAATGGATGGTGATGACGTTGTTGTTGCATTGGAGAAGAAATTTGAGCATCAGCTGGAAGTTTTCACAAAATATCAATAATGCCATTACAGAGGCGGTCAATGTGGCCCTAACTCAACAAATATTGAAAATATCATCATCATTAGAGAACTTAAATACACATGTGCAGAAACTTTCTACAGACAACATAAATATAAGGAAAACACTGTCCGAAGTAGGTGAACGGCTGCTGGAAGCTGACAAGTCTCTTCAATATGCGTCTGAGAATGAAAAGGAGTTTGACAAACGAATCCAGGCCATCGACGATACTGTATCCCATTCTTCTGTCTTACAAGACCAGATACTTGAACTCGAGAATAAAATATCAGTCATGGAACAGCAGGCGAGACAGTGTAATATTGAGATATCCAATCTCCCTGAAAGGCGTGGTGAAAACCTGATAGACATAGGTAATGAAATCAAGACACGAATTCAGCGTTCCGATATAATATCCATACACGGCGCGCCGTGTACCTCATGCGGATCAAAAGAACCCTCGGCCTAAAAACTTTATCGTTAAGTTTACTACGCGCGTAATTCGCGATAATTTTATCACGGGATGCCGTGCTATATGATATTTGAGAGCCAATTCATTGACGAAAGCAATCTATAAAATATTACGCTACAACGATTAATAAAATAAAAATATTCCAAAATCGAAAAATGTATCTCTTTTCGTAGCATAACAGATGAGATAATATAAAAAAAAAAATTATCCCAACTGTTATGATTAAAATAAGACATGATAAATATTTATAATATTTTTTATACAACTAGGTCGCCAAACAAGAGTACGGCTCACCTGATGGTAAGCGATTACCTGATGGTAAGCATTGCAATCGTGTTGCCGACCTTACCCCGAATCTTCCCCAGGAGCTCTGGTCACCTTACTCACCACAGAAACACAACAATCATTTATTTATACTAACCTATATAACCATTTATCCATTCCATACTCTCAGTTATTTTATGATATTGAAAAATTAAAACGAAAAAGGTCCAATGAAAATAAAAAAATTACATTTAAGTTGTTACATAGCGAGCAATGAACACTTTGTGACTGTCATAAACAAAAAAAACTGCATAATTATTATTTTATTTATTTATTGACAATTAGCTAGTCTATATACATATAGATATATATATATAGATAGATAGACTAGCTATATATATATAAATGAATGTTTGTCAAATTTGTGTTAAAGAATCGTAAACTATGCATTTGATCATGTCATGATCTACAACAAAGTTTTGTGCATGAGCCCACAAAGGTTTCTGAATTGGTACGACCAAAAAAAAGCGTAGCAACGAGCGCAGGGTACAGCTAGTTGTTTATAAATAACTAGCTGTGCCCGCGGCTTCGCCCGCGTTGAAATCAGTTTGTCACAAAGTTTTCCCGGCAAACTTCCAGTGAAACTCTCATCAAAATCGGCTTTGCCGTTCCGTAAACCTTCCTCTTGAAGCCCTCTCTCCATTTGTGAAACCGCATGAAAATCCGTTAAGTAGATTTTGAGGGAATCGGTCACATACGCTTTTGGGAACTTTGTTTTATAATACACTAACTGTTGCCCGCGACTACGTCCGCGTGGTTATGAAGATATGCATTACTATTAAGATGCTTAACGCATCATTTCATTTCAGGCTGCAGTATGAATAACCTATCAGGCGAACTTGTTGCTACTGTATATGTTTCATACAAACTATCAACCCCAATTAAACCCCCTTAGCGATGGAATATCGCAAAATCCGTTCTTAGCGGACGTCTACTAACTATAATCTACCTCCCTGCCAAATTTCATCTTTGTCCATCTTGGATGGATGGACCATCCAGCGGTTTTTGAGTTCTCGTGATGTCAATCAGTGACCTTTCTCTTTAATATATATAGATTACGATGTATTATTTGGACACTTCCTCGCCATCTATAGAGCATACATTTTAAATTTCAAGTCTCTTACCTTAATAACATATGACTTTCATATAAACTTCCAACCCCCGTTTTATCCCCTTATGGATCGAGTTTCGTAAAATTCGTTCTCAGCGGATGTTTACGCCCTATAAGGAACCTATCTGCAAAATTTCAAGTTTGTAGCTATTATAGTTTCAGAGATTTCGTGATGAGTGAGTAAACCTACCATCCCCCGTTTTAACCCCAAAAGGGAGTTGATTTCTAAAGATACCTTATTTGAACACCTTCTCACTATCTATAGAGCATACATTTTAAATTTCAAGTCTCTTCCTCCCAAAACATAGGACTTTCATACAAACTTCCAACCCCCGTTTTATCCCCTTAGGGGTAGAGTTTCATAAAATTCGTTCTTAGCAAATGTATACGCCCTATAAGAAACGTACCTGCCAAATTTCAAGTTTGTAGGTATTATAGTTTCGGATATTTCGTGATGAGTGAATCAACCTACCATCCCCCGTTTTAACCCAAAAAGGGGTTGATTTCTAAAGATACATTATTTGGACACCTTTTCACCATCTATCTATAGAGCTTACATTTGAAATTTCAAGTCTCTTACGTCAAAAACATGGGACTCTCATACAAACTTCCAACCCCCATTTTACCCCCTTAGGGGTTGAGTTTCGTAAAATCCGTTCTTAGCGGATGTCTACGTCCTATAAGGAGCCTACTTGCCAAATTTCAAGTTTGTAGGTGTTATAGTTTCGGAGATTTCGTGATGAATGACCTTTCGCGTTTATATATATTATAGATTTTGATGATTCTTGTTTTAATCGAAAGCTGATGCTTGTCTTATGGTCCCGCTTAAATTTGATCGAGATCTGATGACTACTTTTGTAATTGAAGTCGGTTTTTTTTTTCGTTTGCGAGCAAACACAATTATATGATAGAAACATTTATGCATGTGCTTGGTATTGTATCTACTAGTGCTCCTAAATATTAAATTATGAGTGACTCCGTTTTTCCGCTTTCTCGTGTCAAAATAAAAATAATATCGTTAAGCCTCACCTTTCCGTATGAGGCTTAACGATATAGATTATTTCATTTTAACATTATTTTCTTCTTTTAGGTTATAGTCTCATTATCTTGCCCACTTAGCTTAATTAACAAGATATCATTGTTTTTCAATAGCACCTATCACACTCGAACGCGGCCTTGAGTTAATAGTAGATAGGTATTTCTCAAAAACCAATACATTTTATAAAGATTAATATTAACACACGATATTTGTTCTACCAAATATTGATATACTTATGATATATAAAACGTATAACTAAGGATTCATACACGACAGAAGTAAAACTACTAAGTCGAAGGGTAAAGGTAGGCTGTTTCGATTTGTTCTATCGACGATGATCAGTTTCGTGAAAAAGATCGTACCTACCTACCCGCCATGAAAAACGCGTCGTTTACGCGTTTTGAGCAGTAATATATTCTATTTTATTCTGTTCTATCTCTATATATTCTCCTATATAATACTACGTTTATGTACTTGTTTCTTTATCGTGACGCATTTTCGTTTAATCATATTTTAAATCAAATTGATTCTGCAGAAGTTTCACTACAAAAAGGTCTGCTGAAATAGATACCTTATATTCCGGAAATTTCCCTTGACTCGTTTGTTTTATGGAATTGTGAAATGGGCGGCCTAAAAAAGACCAGCAAAAAATTTTTATCGAAAATAATAGATTATTTACTAACACATCCCTAATACAGGGATATTAATAAACTGCTTTTACTATTAATTTTCTCTTAAACTACGCCACTGGGTGTGACAATTGGGCAAAATTACCCATCATCAAACATTTTTCACTAATTCATTTTATTAATTGTGTCTCACAATAAAATTTGTCTTTATAAATAATAATACTTTATTTCAGACTAGATTTTAAGTCCATATTGGGTTAGTACAACAAAACAACATTTAGAATAAAAAACAAAAATTAAATTAAATTAAAAAATCAATAAGTAAAAATAAAATTAAATAAAGTAAAAGTATAATCAAAAATCAAAAATCACAAAATTCAAAAATTCAAAATTCAAAAAATTTAAAAATGGTGTTAATAGACAAAAAAAAAACAGAAAATTAAGAAAATAAATAACTTGAATCTTATACTATATGAAACTTAACTATAGCATTTTTTTTAAAAAAGGCTAGGTACACACACGCTTGTTTGCATATGTGTGTGCACCATTCCAGCTCCTCCAGAGTGGGCTGTCGAGTTTGTACGCCAATGTGCTGAGAAGGGTATTGGTGCTATGCGCCAGTCGGCTCATCATTCCAGCCTATTGCAGTCCACTGCTGGACATAGGCCTCCACAAGTTCGCGCCAAAAATGCGTGAACTCATGTGTGTTGCCCATAGTCACCACGCTCGGCAGGCGGGTTGGTGACCGCAGGGCTGGCTTTTTCGCACCTAAGACGCTGCTGCCCGTCTTCGGCCTGTTGTTTCAAAGCCAGCGGTTAGATGGTTATCCCGCCATCGGTCGGCTTCTTAAGTTCCAAGGTGGTAGTGGAACTTTGTTATCCCTTAGTCGCCTCTTACGACACCCACTGGAAGAAAGGGGGTGGCTATATTCTTTTTTTTCGTGCCGTAGCCACACAGCACATCATAGACGATACACGTTTCCGGAAGATCGCGTAGAAGTCGTCCACACGAGCCTCCGCAAACATGGCAGATGCACTGCAGTGACGTGGCCTCCCCAGTACCACTCTCAGCACATTGTTGTACTGCACTAGAAGAGCTCTGAAGGCCCTCTGCGTATAGTCCGCCCACAGACTGCACGTGTAAAAGGTTTGGCAGTATGCTCTAAACAGCGTTAATTTTACCTCTGCGTTACAACGAGCAAATCTGCGGGCCAACATATTGCCCCGGACCGACAGCGCTCTTCGCTCCCTCTCTAAACCGCCGTCGTCCACGAGGCGCTCGTTAACTATATGGCCGAGATACTTGAACTCAGCCACCTGTTTCAGGGAAGATCCACACAATCTTATAATAGACTGAAAGTTTGTGGGTTTGTTTTTTCCCCTGAACACAAGCAACTCGCTTTTTTTGACGTTGTATTTGAGTCCATTTTTCTCTGCATACTGCTCACAGATTTGAGTAGCTTCCGGAGGCCGGCGGCGGAGGCGGTTAAATGTAAGTACCTGCTCGGTTTTTTTTTTTTGGTAAATACCGAAGACCAATTAATTTTCTTCACATCCTCTTTTAATCATTCCAGATCTATTTACTTAAAATTACGCTGAAGGAAAATTTTGCCACTAATTTTCGGAGGGCGCACTCATAAGTTAGATAGATTACTTAGGTCGAAGTAAGAAAAATGGGACGTTAATTATGCATGAGAAAGAAAGAACAAGGTTAGGATTAGAGCTAAGGTAAGGCTAAGTCGGTAAGAGATGGTCTGGAGTTACTCTAGTAACTCTTTCCATACCTACATTTCATTCCAACAATTCAAATTCTCAACGATCAAGTATAATTTTAGTTGCTTTTAAAACTTTCGACTTCTTGTCTTTTTTTAAATAGTTCAAATTAGGTTATTTCACAACTGATCGGATAGAACACCTACGAATGATAAGATCAATTATTTGCAAACCATATTTTTAATTTTTCTTACTACATGAACATTTAAATTATATTTGTTTATAAGTAGGTATTAGATACCTATTTGTAAAACGTTTACATAAATATATAGACACGTATAAATACTGAATTTGAAGAAAATCAATTCATTGTAGATATTCAGATTAAAGCAATGACTAAGTAGGTAGGTACCTACTGATAGAAAAAAACGAGTTATAAAAATGTTACTTTCCCCCATTGGATTCGCTGTGTGGCTACGGCACTAAAGAATTTAGCCACCCCCTCTCTTCCCGTGGGTGTCGTAAGAGGCGACTAAGGGATAACAAGGTTCCACAACCACCTTGGAACTTAAAAAGCCGACGATGGCGGGATAACCATCCAACTGCTGGCTTTGAAATACACAGGCCGAAGACGGGCAGCAGCGCCTTCGGTGCGACAAAGCCAGTACTGCGGTCACCAACCCGCCTGCCCAGCGTGGTGACTATGGGCAAAACACATGAGTTTACGCCATTTTTGGCACGAACTTGTGGAGGCCTGTGTCCAGCAGTGGACTGTATAGGCTGTAATGATTTCCCCCATTTTGGTAAGGAACTCAAAAAATGATAAATAAATAGGCATCATATACTTTACATTGTTCTGCTTGCATTAATAAATTAGTGGCAAAAATTAACTTACCTAACAATAGTCCTACTTATGAATTCCCGTATTGAATAAATTGTCGCTTCCTGCTTTATTATAATAACTAAGTATAAGAAAAATTCATTGAACTTGTCTATATCAATTTATTTTACGTGAACAAGTACTTAGTATTCAACTACTGCGATCAGGCTAAACAGGAACACAGCTTACAGACATATACCTTAGGAAAAATACCAGTATTTCAAAATTTTTAAACGTGTTCCGGTTTCGATGATATTATTACCATTTATGTCCATATATCGCGGTTCAACGCTTATTGTGGGTGGGTGTACAATCATAATCATTACGCAAAAAAAGTTGTATCTACATGACCAAATAAGCAGAGTAAAATAACTTGCTTATACGACAAATAAGCTTCCTACACTCAGTACAACTACGCATAATAAGCATAAATTAATTAAAGCATGCAAAGGCAAACGTTTATAGTTTATGTCGTCACTCTTTACTAACAATAATGTAATGTTTTTAATGAGGTATATTAAGAGAAAAAAACTCAAAATTTACGCTTAGGTACAGTTTATTTTAAAAGAATTATTATCATAATCCTTCGTTCCTGAATTGTTTTCTCATGTCATAGCAATAGCTAACAAGCTTATTAATAAAGTCGATAGAAACAAATTCTAAGCTATGTCAATGAGTATAAAAAAATGAGCATTTTACTTATTACTCGTTATATTATAAAAAAAGTGCTACTATTTTTTCGAAGCATTAAGTATATTATAATACTTCAGCCTATCGCAATCCATTGCTGGACATAGGCCTCCATCAGATGCAAAAAAAATTCCCTCCCAGGAGCCTCGTTGCCGACCCTATCCAGGAGCTCTAGCCACCTTACTCACCACAGGTAAACAGTACGTGAAAGCAGTATTATTTTACAGTGATTTTTTGTGAGGTCAAGTTTCAACTTCCCTAGTCTGGCTGCTATAGATTTTTAGGATATTTCATGCTGTGCTCTACATCAATAATAATCAATCATACATCTTTACAGCGATCTCTTTCAGCCTCGGTTACTAGGCATTAATATTATTTTTCTCCAATATACAAAATGACAACATTGCCAAGTTTTCTTTATACCTAATTATTTATTTTAAACAAATACTTAAAATTATGTCGGAATTTGATAACGACTCCAAATTTTGCACTTCTTTGTCACCTTTATCTTGGTTCAAATACTGATAAGACATCAAGATCTAGAAGAAGCTGATAAGGATTTGTTTTAATTCAAATCACAGTAGTGAAGAATAAATATATTTATTTTCATTTATATAATATAAAATAACTAGATAAAGATAAGTAATATAAATTTAATATACAACATTAACTTACATATTTAACTATGACAACTTCGAAAACTGAAGGACCTAGGAAATTGTACAAACAGAATTTTTGGTCCCACTGGCTATTTAAAAATCTAATAGAAATGCAAAAGAAGTGAAAAGAAGATCTTCTTTATAATTATAGACAAAAATATTTTAAGAATATTGAGTTACAAACTAAACATTACCAAACTAAGCTTGTGCTACCGGTTTTTATACATTGTGCTTATTAAATGGAATATCAAAAGTACAATTTAGTAACATTCATTTTATGATACATTTATAACTTTACAAACAAACAAGTTGTTAATGAAGCAACACATTATCAACAACAGTAATATAATTAGTTACACTCAGTTCCTTAAGTCAAATGGCTAATAAATAAGCTCTGCAAATTATCTTAGATAATTTACACATAGATATCTAATTTTAGTCTTGTTTGTGTACATTTTCACAGTTGGCATAATACATGCATAAATTTACCAAGAGCTCTTAAGAGCAATAAGTATACATACAAAAATAGTAGTTAGTACATTTAACATTTACCCAAACATATAAATAGCACTGGTTGTTTTATATACTTGTTTAACAATAAATGGCTTTGTAGAAAGATAGAAACATTTAAACTGTTTAAAAATCTGTTTTAAACATTGAAATACTAGAAAATATGAAATATTAACATCCTTTAAAATTCTGAAGGTGATATATTTTTAATGGGTAGTACAAAATAGTTCCTCTTAATCAGTCAAACATTTTGTATGAATCATACTAGTTTAAATAGTTGTAGAATGGGTGGAGCAAGAACTGGGATCGAACTAAACAATTATCGTCCTGGTTCTGAAGCAGGTGGTGCCGCAGGTGGAGCCACAGTTGGAGCTGGCGCTGAGTTAGAAGAGCCACCGGAGCCGGAAGTAGCCCACACAATTATAATGATAACAAGGACAAGACCAATGCCACCAATTATTAACATCATTTTTAAGTTCTGCCACCAGTACTTCCTTTTAAGTTTCCCAGCTTGTTGTTCGAATTGCGCTGCTCCATGCTGCAGGGCATCAGCACGGTTATCCAGTTCAGACAATTTTTGATCTCTTTCCAATACTTTTTCGACATTGACACGCATAATTCCAACGACTTCATCTACTTTTGCTTGAGTTTGCGCTAAGCGTTTATCGCTTACTCGAGGTCCTGAAGTTCCACCTTGATTTTCCATTTTATATTATGTATGACAATATCTTAAAAATGCTAGAACTTAAAACAGTAAGTCACAAACAAATATGGCGTAGACAACTCTACAATTCACAAAATTAATGTAATTTCAATTTGTACTGTGCGATTGACTAACCACAGATAACAAAGAGTATATAAAGGTATTACAACATACGTTAGTCGTAAGTGCAGGTCTGGAAATTGGATGGTACCGTTAAAAATTCGGTAACGTTAATTTGTCTCGGCGTCGGGGCTCGGGTTAAGTGATAGACTATACATTATAGAAGCTAGTCCAAATTCTTTATATTAATAAATCTATAATATAAAAATGAGTCGCTAAATGTGTTGCTAAGCGCAAAACTCGAGAACCGATTTCGCTAATTCTTTTTTTAAAATATTCCTTGAAGTACGAGGATGGTTCTTACGGAGAGAAAAATTCTAAAAAAAAAAATTTTAAATTTCCTGAAAAAGTCTAAAAACAACACTTTTCTATACTCCCATACAAAAGATTTGTGATAATACTTAAAAGTCAATTTGAACTTTAATACCATACGATAAAGTTTGTGTTAGGCGATACGAAGTTCGCCGGGTCAGCTAGTACCTAATAAAAGTTACAATGTATTTATATATATAGGTGAATATATTGTACTCAAAAATATTTTTATTTGCATAATGATTAACATTTTTGTACTACATACATATATAATAGTAATTATACTTTTTTTGTAGCTTTTTGGTAGAAATCTTAAAATAAAGACGATGTTTGCGTTTTTTTAAAACAAGTAATTTGTTTATGTTCTTAGAATGATTATCATTTGAACTGCATTATAATTAAAATATTCACTTACCTATAACAAAAAAAAAAAAAACATTTAAAGCCCTTCCTTAAACAGATTTTTCTAGATTCTGTAATTTTTTTTGCAGGAATTCCAAATTTAATTCATTAACGAATTCAACGAATGTATTTAGTTCGCAATTGCTAAAGTGGGTGTTAGTTCATCTTTCCTTTAACCCTCGTAATTTTAATATTTAATCACAGAGATGCAATAGAGATAAGATTTTTTTTTATTTTAGATATGAAATAATTCATTCGAAACACGTAAATATTATACATGAAATGACTGTGTATGTATCTGTGCAAATATTTGCAATGTAAGCGCAAAAAATGTGTTTATTCACGACATCACATTAGAAATTCCTAAAACTATAAGTGTTCCTCTACTATATTATGCATGTATTACACTTATAAACCTTCCTCTGGAATCGCTCTATTTACTAAAGAAAACCGCATCAAAATCAATAATATGTAGTGATATTGCATTTTATGAATGTTACATATCAGTCGGCCAGTTATTCAGTCAGTTCACTGGACATAGGCCTCCTTAAGTTCGCGCAAGACATCCCGGTTTTCCACAATCCTCATCCAGTCTACATCGTCAATCTTACGTAGATCATTGGTCCAGCAAGCTGGAGAGCTTCAAGCACTGCGTTTGCCAACATCCGGCCTCCACTCCAGGACACATCTGCTCCAACGGCCATAGGTACTTTTAAGTTTTATTTTTTTTTCACGTGGGGAAAAACCATCATGGATACCCTCCGGCGTGGGGGCGCCAGAGGATTATGTAAGACTCCTACTGACTAAAAAATCACCACGTGTGAGCAATCGTCCGCCTGGGTGGGAATCGCGTTAGCATTCGCTACCTTGCCCGGTGGAAGGTCCGGACGAAACCTCCGAGCCCTGGCACAACGGTGGGGGTGGCCTCACTCACTACAAGGCCACCCCTCAGACATATGGGGTCGTGTCGTCCTGCCGACCGAAGTCCCCCGACTATCGGCCGGCGACCTTACTATTACGAGGGGGCGAGGAGGTGGGCAAATCGCCTTCTCCTTGCTCCCGTACGTCTGCGCCGGAGTGGGTCAGCGGAGATGTCATTCTCCCTGGCTCGCTCCGTGGCTTCCTTCTGCGTCATTACATCTTCGCATATTGTACTGTTGTACTGTGTGGCTACGGTACTAAAGAATATAGCCACTCTCTCTTTTCCCGTGGGTGTCGTAAGAGGCGACTAAGGGATAACACAGTTCCACTACCACCTTGGAACTTAAAAAGCCGACCGGTGACGGGATAACCATCCGACTGCTGGCTTTGAAATACACAGGCCAAAGACGGGCAGAAGCGTCTTAGGTGCGACAAAGCCAGCCCTGCGGTCAACAACCCGCCTGCCCAGCGTGGTGACTATGGGCAAAACACAGGAGTTCACGTTATTTTTGGCGTACACTTGTGGAGGCCTATGTCTAGCAGTGGACTGTATAGGCTGTAATGATGATGATTATATGTGCTTTGTTTTCTCCAGCATTGGCAACTAATTTATAGGAAACTTAATAAATAAACTTACCTAATTATTGAGTAAGTCCATTTTATAAAACATCAAAAAACCAGATTTCCCAATATTTTATTTTTATTTTTAGGTAGTACTAGCGATCCGCCCCGGCTTCGCACGGATGCAATGCTGATACTAAATATACTACAGAATGTCTTTATTTATAGTCTGAAGCTAGCTTATGAGATGGTTATTAACATAATAACAACAACATTCAAATATGCGTCGTTAGATTACACGTTGTTACAGAATGTGTTGAAGAAATAAAGGTTAACTACTCATTCCTCGTAGGTGATAGCGTGATAATATGTAGCCTATATGTTGACCCGAGTTCTTAATAATATTTGTGCTAAATTTGAAATAAATCTATGCAGTACTTTTTGATTTTATCCTGGACATACATACAGACAAACAGATAAACAGACAAACAGACGAAAATTCTAAAAACTATATTTTTGGCTTCGGTATCGATTGTAGATCACACCCCATGTATTCTTTAAAAAAAATATTCAATGTACAGTTTTGACTTTCCTACCATTTTATTATATGTATAGATTTTTGGAGGTATCACATCCTCAATTATATTTAATAATTTTTCGTTTTAAGGGTTTAAAATATTTTCGCTTGAGCCTGTAATATCCCACTTTTGGGCATAGGCATCTTTCCCCGTGTAGGAGAAGGACCTTAATCCACCACGCTGCTCCAACGCGGAAAGCCGGATATATGGGAATGTATATATCCCTACTGTGTAAAGATCGCTATCAGGTGTATATGATAACAACCGGGACCGACGGCTTAACGTGCTCTCCGAGGCACGGTGAAGAGACCCACAAGGACTGCACAAACACCCAGATCACGGCAAACATAAGTATGGCTAATACAAATATTTTTAACGTGATCGAGGATCGAACCCGCAATCACTAGCTTAACAGCCACAAATCAGTTTCGTTGCGCCGACGCGTCGTCAGTCGATCGATAAAAATCAGATCTTATTTCAAACTCATAAAGGAAATACCTACATACGTTTATTTAAAAGACTACTACAATTTTAAACATTTTTGAATATCATATCAAAAATTGACCGCTCCAGCGGGGTTCGAACCCGCGTCTCCGACGTACCGTGTCGGCGCTCTAGCCAATTAAGCTATGGAACGATGCACCCGCTCGAGCGAAATTTTCGATATGATAATTTAATACAAAAATAAAAATCTTAGATACTACAATTTTTGTTACTATTTTACATTATATTTTATAAACAATCTTTAATATCATATCAAAAATCGACCGTTCCAGCGGGGATGGAACCTGTATCTCCGACTGACCATGTCGGTGCTTTAGCCAAATATGGGACGATGTACCCGTTAGATCGAAATTTTTGATATGATAATTTTATATTCAGTTCTAAGAGAACGCGAACCGCACTGGAACGGTCGATTTTTGATACGATATTAAACATTGTTTAGAATTTCCTAATGTGTAAATGATGTGTAAATAACATTAAAAAAACGTACGATTTATATTTTATGTTATAAATATAAAACTCCCTCTCATAAATAATATTTACTATTACATCGAATGTTTAATTAGTTTGTCTTCAAACTACACTTTAGTTTGGACTCATGAAAATTTTATTTTCGAGATTTTTGTGTCTAACTGTTCTTTTGTTTTTGTTGAAGTCAAACCATAAAGTTCACAACCTATTCAACATAAGTACCTATATATAATTATATTCTATTGGAAGTCTGTGGCAGTCATGCTATGGTTTTAAATCTATGGCAATCGAGGCTTGACGAAATTTATCATCCTTCGTGCTTTCGACTTCATATTAAAAGCCCTATTTAGCTAAATATTTATAATATTGGTTAGACTATTATTAGATAAAGATTTCAGTTTAATTGATTAACTTAAAAGCCATCAACATGGTGAGTATAATGTATGCTTGAACTTTTGAAATGAATTTATTTTAATACATTGTGCGTGTAATAAGTATTACCTCCCGCACGTGTGCACATTTTCATAATTTTCTAATATTTTACGCACAGGTTTCACTTAATCCTATCAGAATATTAAAAAATGAGGCTGAAGAAGAAAAAGCCGAGGTAGCTCGAATGTCCAGTTTCATTGGAGCGATCGCCATAGGTGATTTAGTGAAAAGTACCTTAGGACCTAAAGGCATGGATAAAATTCTGATTTCCTATGGCAGAAATGCAGGACAAGTATGACTTTTAAATTGTCGAGTTCTTCTATTAGTGATTTCAATTAAATTCACTCAGAACACATTTCCTTTTTTATGCAAATAATTTTTTTTATTACATTACAGGTTGAAGTCACAAATGATGGTGCTACCATTTTGAAATCAGTAGGCGTAGATAACCCAGCCGCAAAAATCTTGGTTGATATGTCAAAGGTACAGGATGAAGAGGTCGGCGATGGAACCACTTCTGTTACAGTATTAGGTATAAATTATTTTAATTAACACTACTAAGCTTTACAAGAAAATAAGAAAGACTTGTTATTTATCAAACTCTTCTGCTTACAGCTGCAGAATTACTGCGGGAAGCTGAGAAATTGGTGGAACAAAAACTGCACCCACAGACAATAATTGTTGGTTGGCGTATAGCTGTTGAAGCAGCCAGGCAGGCTCTGGCTGAAGCTAGTTTTGATCATGCGAAAAACATGAATGATGCCGCACTGAGATCTGATTTGGAAAACATTGCAAGAACTACGTTAAGTTCAAAGATCCTATCAAATCACAAGGAGTGAGTCATTTGTGTTTCATAATTATTAATTTTTTTCCTTAAATACTACAATCATCATACAGAATCATAACAAGATGACATCAAATATTTTTTTTTGCAACCAAATGAAAAAAATCTGACTTCAATTATATCGACAAGTACTACAATGTAGGTAGATGAAAAAATAGTTAAGTAAATACGCCGATCAAAGCCAATTAGCCCAAAAGTTGTAACGAGATCTCAATGAAATTTAAATGTGGCTACATGATAAACATCAGCTTTCGTTCAACTTAAAAATCGCCAAAATCGGTACACGCAGTAAAAAGTTATGCGGATTTTTGAGTTTCCCTCAAATTCTCTGGGATCCCATCATCAGATCCTAGTTTTCCATCATCACATCCTGGTTTCCTTATCGTGGTACCACACTAGGGATATCCCTTTTTCAACAAAAAAAGAATTATCAAAATCGGTTCATAAACGACGATAGACAAAAAAAACAAGAAAAAAATATATATATATATATATATAGTCAAATTGAGTAACCTCCTTTTTTTTGAAGTCGGTTAAAAATTGAAGTCTAAAAAGCATTCAAAATAAGATAAAAATACTCTTTTACTTAATTACATTTATTTAAATTATAAAATAAGGCCAATAATCTTAAAGGTATTTATTATAAAACACAAATAAAATATTTACCTAATGTAAATTGCATTTTCTACCAGTTAACTTTATTATCTGCTAAAATAAATGATTGAAAAAGTTAAATATAAAACAACTAATTATTGTCATCTTGTGTCATCATCTCTCTAAGTGTTGTTATCTTTAATGTATTATGGTATTATTTGAGTAATATTATAAATTCAGTTTTCCTGTAGATCTAATATTGAAGTTTCTTGTAAGAAGTTTTGTTCATTTTTTGAGGTATTCTCTAAAATCTAGCATTTTGAAATTTGTAAAAAATACATGTATAATGATGACTAATATGAATAAATTAATTTACCTTCCAGGCATTTTACAAAGTTAGCTGTAGATGCTGTTCTTAGACTAAAGGGTTCAGGAAACCTTAAAGCTATACAGATAATAAAAATCTCTGGAGGTCTTCTAGAAGAGTCTTTCTTAGATGAAGGTTTCCTATTAAATAAAAAGGTAAATATATTATTTATAGCAATTATATAAAAGAAATAAGGATCAGATTTGTACTAAAATTGACAGCTGTAATCATCATCAAGTAGTGAAACATTACTTCAATGGTTTAATTTTTTTTTTTTTTTTTTTTTTCCTACGCCTCCGAGTTTTATGTTTCGGAGTCCTTATTTACAATAGGTATAATTTACATCTAGGTCTCTTTTATCATACCTCTCGCTTTTAATCCATTGCACTGTCATTCCGCATTCCAATTTCTTCTTTTATCCATCCGCATTCATTCATTGTGGGGTATTTTCCCTCATCAAATTAAATTATCATTTCTACTTAGTTTATTCTATTTCAGTTTTGTGTAAAAAAAAAAGAAATATTAAACTTTAAATCTAGTCCTCTTTTACCATACATCACGCTTTTAGTCCGTTACACTATCATTCCGCATACCAATTTCGTCTTTCATCCATTCACATTCATTCATTTTGGGTTATTACCCACAAGTACAAAAAGCAAGCCTATTTACAGTGTGTAGCGCTAAGCTAAGTGGAGCGGGGAGGGAGCTAATATATTTTATTTTATTATTTAATCTGGTACATTTTCTACAGTTAGTTATTTAAATTATATTTTTACAGTTACCCTTATGACTATAAAACTAAATCTAAATTTACAAAATTAACTTACGAGCTATTCCTTAATGGTTTAATATTGTCACACAGGGGGGAAGTGTCTTTGGTTAGCATGTCAAAATATGACTGAAAATTAATGTGCTATTTTTAACCATGAAATCATTTCTGGTGGAAGGTTCTTCCTATTGTGACGTAACAATTGTTACAGGGTTTCTGAAAGTGTGACTGCGTAATAAAGAGGTGGGGTGGGGGGTCCAATTATAAAATTTGGTGTGACATATTTTATGGATGGTCTCTTACCTTTTTGATAATCACTTACACAGAGTTAGGAATCATTCAGTTTTTCTTTAGAAAATGTTCTGGTCTGAAGCACGCCTATTGTGTGTTTGTTGCAAGTTGTTTTTTCTTTTTTTCTTTTAATAAGTCATAAAAAAATGTTATTAAGCCTTGCACGTTTTTGTAGGATCACAGTATAAAGTAATTAAAAAAAAAAAAAAAAAAAAACATTTTACCTACATTTATGAGTTTAATAAATTTTTTTTCCAATATTTTATAGGTCGGTGTTCATCAACCAAAACGTGTCGAGAATGCTAACATTTTAATAGCAAACACTCCTATGGATACTGATAAAATAAAAGTTTTTGGTTCAACAATCAAAGTAGACTCAATGGCCAAAATTGCAGAATTAGAAGTTGCAGAAAAAGAAAAAATGAAGGACAAAGTTAATAAAATCCTTGCTCATAAATGCAATGTGTTCATTAATAGGTAAGTTAAGTTTTGTCTTATGTAACTAGATTGTTAAATAAGCATACGGCCCAACCTATAGACACCCATAACACTAAAAGCATCAAAAATATATTTCCAGCCCTACCCCGACCATTCCCAGGGTCTCTACATTACCCACTACAGGAACTACATTACCCACTACAGGAACATATCACTACTTGAGAGCAGTATTATTTAGCTATGGTTTCTGTAAGGTTAAGGTACTTCCCCAGTCGAACTGCTCCAGATTTGAGCAGTATATATCTTGCTGTGCTCTTCCTCAATGTACTTAATATTGTTACGTGTTAGGGTTCGAAGGATTTGGAGAGAAAGACCTGCTGACTCTTTTCAAGACTTTATTCACTAGCACTAGGTCCAACACAAAGCACTAGGTTCAAACACTAAGCACTAAGTTCAAACACTAAGCACTCACAATGTCCTCAGTCGTAGCCAATGTCGTAGGTTTCGCTGGTACCACTCTTGATCACTAGTTTTCACTCTTGAAGTCGCCTCGAAGATCGCTCAAACTGAACTGCACTCGCTCGCCTCCCTGCGGCTATTTATATCGGCCGACACGAGGCCCAGACCATTCTGGAAAGTTCGCGCATGTGCCCGGTTTTCGAGACTATACTTCTACAAAGTTCCACAGTAGTTCCTCTAACGCCATCTAGTATTGAGTAGAGAGTTTCATGCGGTCTCTGTCTTTGTGTGGTTTCAATGGTTGCCGCTAGATGGCGCTAGTTTCTTCGAGTGTTCGTAACACTACTCCCCTCTTAGAGATGCTCGTCCCGAGCATCGTTGTTACTGCCATGGTAACGCGCCAAACGGTCTAGGTGTACCACTTTGAATGCCCCTCTTGGTTGCTTTTGAATCCTGTAAGTCACATCATTCAGTCGGGTAACCACTTTGTATGGACCGTCCCACTTGGTCTGTAACTTTGGAGATTTCCCTTTCCGGCGGGTTGGGTTATGCAGCCACACCAGTGACCCTTCCTTGAAGCCGCTCGTGTTCGATTTCCGGTCGTATCGGGTTTTCATGTTCTCACTTGACTGTAAACCATTTTCCCGAACCAAGGCGTGTATATAGCGCATTTTTTCCTTTAAATCGCTGACATAGTCTTGTACGGTATTTGATTCCTCCGGTGACCCTCCAGTCAATAGGTCTACTGGTATTCGTAATTCTCTACCGTAATTGACATACGCCGGGGTAGCTTTTATGCTCTCATGCTCGGCGGTTCGGTACGACAGAAGGAAGAGCGGTATATACTTGTCCCAATCTTTTTGTTTGTCGTCTACCAATTTCGCCAAATGCCTCTCAAGGGTCTGGTTAAATCTCTCAACCATTCCATCAGACTGTGGATGGTACGCGGTGGTCCTCGTCTTATGCATGCCCAAAATTCTGCATACTTCCTGGAATACTTGCGATTCGAAGTTCCTGCCCTGATCGGAATGGATTTCTAGAGGCACGCCAAAGCGACATATCACTTCTTCGACTAACTTAGAAGCGACTGTTGTAGCTTCTTGGTTTGGTATGGCGAACACTTCGGGCCATTTGGTGAAGTAGTCCATGACGACCATAAAGTACTTGTTTCCCGATTCCGTTACAGGAAATGGCCCCGCTACGTCAACTGCAATTCGTTCCCACGGTGCACCGACGTTATACAATCGCAGATTCCCACGGCTCCTGGTCTGTGGTCCTTTTACAGCAGCGCAAGTAGTACATTTGCGGCACCAATCCTGTACATCATCTCGACAATGCAACCAGTAGAATCGTTCTCGCACTTTTGTTAAGGTCCTCTTGACACCTAGATGACCTCCTGATACGCCATCATGTATTTCACGGAGAACATCTGGTACTCTCGTTCTTGGGACGATTATCTGAAGGTGGAACTCTCTGCCGTTAGTCTTCTCCCATTTCCGGTAGAGTATTCCGTTTTGAAGTATCAGACTGTCCCATTGAGCCCAGTACGCCTTAGTGACAGCGCCAGTGGGTGCAACCTCACTCCAGATTGGTTTTACGTTACCCTGTTTCTTCCATGTGATGATGTGCCGAAGGTCGTCATCTCTTTCTTGAGCTTCCCTCATAGCATCACTCTCCCAGATACCCAAAGGACTTGTTCTTGTTAGCTTTAATGTTACTTCATTAGATTCTTGCTTAACACAGTGTTTGCAGTCTTCCGAACACGGCCTTCGTGAGAGTGAATCGGCATTCCCATGCATCTTTCCGCTGCGGTGTTCCACCTTGAAGTCGTACTCCTGAAGCTGCTCAATCCATCGAGCTACTTGACCTTCTGGGTTCTTGAATTGCAGTAGCCACTTCAAGGCTGCGTGATCAGTTCGCAGTAAAAACTGTCTGCCGATGAGATACTTGTTGAAATGTTGTAGCGTCTTTACAACAGCCAAGAGTTCTCTTCTTGTCACACAGTAGTTTCTCTCTGGCTTGGATAAAGATTTGCTGAAATATGCAATAACTACTTCTCTTTCACCCTGTTTTTGAGATAACACCCCTCCAATGGCCGTGTTGCTTGCATCCGTGTCGACTATAAATCGACCTTCGGTTTGTGGATATCCCAGGATTGGTGTTTCACACAGATGTTTTTTCAGTTTCTGAAAAGAATCTTCACAAGTCCCATCCCAACTAAATTGTCGTTTATCTTCTGTCAGCCGATGTAATGGCCTGGCTATCTCTGAGAATCCCTTAACAAAACGCCTGTAGTATGAGCACAGTCCGAGGAATGCCCGCACTTCGGTTTTGTCCTTAGGGGTAGGCCATTTTTGGACTGCTTCCAGTTTCTCCGGGTCTGTCTGGATTCCATCACTGGAGATGACATGGCCGAGATAACTGACCTTATTCCTGAATAAACGACACTTTTTCGGGTTCAACTTTAATTTGGCCCCCTCTATTTTAGCGAAAACTCGCTCCAGGTTTTGCAAATGGTCCTCGAAGTCACGGCCGACGATGATGACGTCGTCTAAGTAGACTAAGCAAGCCTCTCCAACTAAGCCTGCCAGTACACACTCCATGAGTCGCTCGAATGTGGCAGGTGCGTTGCACAATCCAAAGGGCATGACTTTAAATTGCCATAAACCTTTACCTGTTGAGAAAGCTGTCTTCTCCTTGTCTTTCGGATGAATTTCCACCTGCCAGTATCCAGATTTTAGATCTAGGGTTGAGAACCATTTCATGCCACTCAAGGTATCCAAAGTGTCGTCGATTCGAGGTAACGGGTAACTGTCCTTCTTAGAGACATCATTGAGACGCCTATAGTCCACACAAAATCTCGTGCTACCATCTTTCTTTTTCACTAATACAACAGGTGAGCACCACGGACTTGCAGACGGTTCAATAATCTTATTCCTTCTCATGTCCTCCAAAAGGCCTTCAACTTCTTTTTCCTTTGCGATTGGTATCCGTCTTGCTCGTTGACGAATTGGTCTCTCGCTTCCGGTATCTATCCTGTGCTGGACCACCGACGTTCTTCCAAGGTCGCCTTCGTGACTGGAGAAGATATTCGCGTAGCGCTGTAAAAACTTCTTGGCTTTCATGCTCTGCGAATAAGTAAGATTACTCTTGCAGTCTTCGAGTAGCTCAGTCACTAATTCGTAGTTGTTGCTCTTTGCCAAGTCTGCGCCTGACATCGAACTACACTTTTTCATCCAGACAACTTCTTCACATTTTCCAATGACGTCACCTTTGTTCAAGCAAATCTCGCGATCATCAAGGTTCAAAACCTTGACCACAGCGTTACTGCTTCCACTAACAAGGGTTCTCGCCGTCATCAGTTTTTGCGCCGATATCTTGGTAGGTGTGTCTTCGATCAACACGCATCTGTTTGACTTTTTCTTTCCAGTTGTCGTTAGTTTCACCAACACCCGAGCTTCCGCTCTTCCAGGTATAATGACTTTCTTCACACATGCAACTTTCCCGCAAGCACCACCAAGAATGAAGATTTCATCTTCACCACACTTGAAAACTCCGTCAGTGACATTAATTCTGCAGTTGTGTTTCTTCATAAAATCCAAACCCAAGATGCAATCATCCATAATCTCAGCCACGATAACGTTATGAGAGTATGAGGACCCCCCTACATACATCATAACTGACATTTCTCCCAGGACGGGTATTGGCTGACCGGAGGCCGTAAGAAGCCGACAGTTAATTCTCCTCTTGTGTCCCCTTGCGGCTTTTACCAGCTTTGGGTTCACTATTGTTCTAGAGGCTCCTGTGTCTAGAGTCATTTTGCAATCCGTCCCGTTAATAGTCCCCTGAATCGCAAGACTATTCCCGCTGCATGCCTGGGAGATAACAGTTATTGGGGCTTCCTCCGCGTCAGCCAGTACTCGCCCCTTAGTCCTGGCTTTTATTCGTTTCCCTGCTCCCGGACAGGGGACGAAGCCCCTTGTTTCTTCAGCTCCTCTATTTGTTCCTCGATCCTTTTCATCCTTGCTATCTGGGTCTCCTTCTGCGGGCAGTTGAGCTGAAGATGGCCCCTTTCGCCGCACTTGTAGCACATGACTCCATAGCTTTTCTTCGTAGGAGCCTTGACCTCCTTAACTTCCTCAGAGACCTCGCGGATCTTATGGGTCTGCCGTATGTCATGGCGAACAGCCTCTACCTCCAAAGCATGCGCCAATGCTTCCTTTAACGAGGTATGGTGTCGAAGCCTCACTGCAGCTCTGACCTCCAGGTCTTTGATTCCGTCGACAAATGCTTGAACAATATTCGTGTCTACCATCTTGGTGTCGGCTCCTGGGTGTGCCTTCCTGACGAGTTTTTCAATTTCCAACGCCCATTGTTGTAGTCCTTCTCCTGAGCGTTGGACTCTGTCACGCAGTTGGGCACGGAACACGTGTTCCAGGTGTCGCTCCCCGTATCGGGATTCAAGTGCCTCCATCAAGCCGTGGAACCCGTTTCCTGTATGTGGCAGTGCTTCCAGAACCGACAAAGCTTGCCCTCTGAGCGCAACAGTGAGAGCGGTCAGGCATTGCTCTGCCGTCCATCCGTTGGCAGTAGCAACCGTCTGGAATTGTTGACGATAAGCGTTCCACGGAGTAGTACCGTCGTATGGAGGCACTTTCACTCTCGGTCCTTGCGCCACTCCGGTACTTCCACTAGACATCGTGGCTCCCATGGTTTCAAGGCGCACTACTTTCTTCTGTAATTCAGTGAGGCCGGTTTTCACATTTTCAACATCCAATCCTAACCCGGTAACTCGTTCTTCCACTACGTCGACATCTTTTCGAAGTTTAGTCACCGCGTCACTAACATCTTTTACAGCCCAAAGCGTTTTTTCTTGGAGCTCTTTTGATTCTTGCAATTTGAAACTTGTTTGCTCTTGTGATTCTTGCAAAGCACTACGAATTTCAGCCTTTTGTTGCTCCATTAATTTAATTAAACTTCCTAACTGAAGAGCCACTTGAGAGTCTGTAGAAGCTACGGGGTCACTGGTGGACGTGGTAAGGTGGGCGGATCCAGTGGGCGGGGCTTGAGACAAAGTGGGCGGGGCCTGAGCCTGAGTAGGCGGGGCCTGCGTCCGTGTGGGCGGGGCCTGAGCCCGAGTGGGCGGGGCCTGAGCCTGAGTGGGCGGTGCCTGGGGGGCGTGGTCAGTGGGCGGGGCATGATAGGCGGGGTCAGTGGGCGGGGCTTGGTCCGTGGTAGGCGGAGCTTGGTCCCTAGTAGGTGTGGGCTCCGCAGCTCGTTGTGCCCTTGTCCTGACGCCCTTGAAGTCCTTGGAGTCTTCTCTCGGAGTCAATGGCATCTCCAAATCTCACTTCCGACACCAGTTGTTACGTGTTAGGGTTCGAAGGATTTGGAGAGAAAGACCTGCTGACTCTTTTCAAGACTTTATTCACTAGCACTAGGTCCAACACAAAGCACTAGGTTCAAACACTAAGCACTAAGTTCAAACACTAAGCACTCACAATGTCCTCAGTCGTAGCCAATGTCGTAGGTTTCGCTGGTACCACTCTTGATCACTAGTTTTCACTCTTGAAGTCGCCTCGAAGATCGCTCAAACTGAACTGCACTCGCTCGCCTCCCTGCGGCTATTTATATCGGCCGACACGAGGCCCAGACCATTCTGGAAAGTTCGCGCATGTGCCCGGTTTTCGAGACTATACTTCTACAAAGTTCCACAGTAGTTCCTCTAACGCCATCTAGTATTGAGTAGAGAGTTTCATGCGGTCTCTGTCTTTGTGTGGTTTCAATGGTTGCCGCTAGATGGCGCTAGTTTCTTCGAGTGTTCGTAACAATATATCTACTTAAAAATCGTATCTTGTTTGGAGATCATAATAAAAAATTATGAGATCCGGTCAAGTTTTACAAAAATAAACCTTTTTTGCAAATAAGAGTAATTTTTTTTTCATATGTATGTTTTTTTTCATATGTAGTATAAGGTATTGCTTATTAAATTACTTTGTTTATATTGTAATTGAAATCAAGAAAACTAATTATCACAGTGTAATTTTAGTCTATCTTCATAACTCTTAAAAAAAATTATAAATTTTTGGTTAAAATGAAAGTAAAATAACACACCTATAATAAAAATATATATAAAGATTATGCTTTCCTTGTTTCTAGGCAACTTATTTACAATTACCCTGAACAACTGTTTGCTGATGCCGGTGTAATGGCTATTGAACATGCAGACTTTGACGGTATTGAACGTCTAGCTCTTGTGACTGGAGGAGAAATTGTGTCTACTTTTGATTCACCTGATAAAGTAAAACTCGGTCACTGCAAAGTTATTGAACAGGTATGTTATAAATGCTGTCTTAATGACCTTAACGACGAAAACTGAAATGAAACAACTTGTAAAAAATACTTTGTTTGTCGAAAGCCAGTTCTTCTCACAACAACTACATATTTGACAATTAAGATGGCCGATCAACCAGATCGGCTGTAACACATTAAAGTGCTGAACTTCGATAGGCACTCTGCACAAGATAAATTGATACCGTATTTACTACTGCTCATCAAGCCGATTGCACGATTAAAATGGAACACAAAAAAAGTGGCCTCTTTAGGTATAGCATTCAGCCAGCCATTGCTGGGCGTAGGCCTCATCGTAGGAGAAGGATTGGAGCTTAATCCACCATGCTGCTCCACTGCGGGTTAGGTTAGGTTAGGTTCCCTACTATGAGTAACAATTGCTATCAGGTATTTATAATAACAACTGGGACCGACGGCTTAACATGCTCTCTGAGGCACGGTGGGGTGACCCACAAGGACAGACATCCAAACCGGAAAGGAATATTTATACAAATACAAATATCCATACCGAGTGGGATTCGAACCCGCAAACCCTCGGTGTTTTAGGCGACTACTTGCACCACTATACCAGAGCGGTTGTTCTGTACTAAATAGGAAGAAAGAATTAGCAAAAAAGTAAAAATAAATTTGTTTTGACAGGTACTTATTGGTGACGAATGCTTGATTCGCTTCTCTGGAGTGGAGTTGGGCTCAGCGTGCACAATAGTTATCCGTGGTGCGACACAGCAGGTTATTGACGAGGCTGAACGTTCGCTGCACGATGCCCTGTGTGTCCTTGCTGCTACTGTTAAAGAACCGAAAGTTGTATATGGTGGTGGTAAGTAAAATAAATAGTTGTTTATAAATTAAGCAAATGGATATCTAAACGTTCTGATAATATAGTATTAGGAGATACAATTTATCTTTTAGCTACTGAACCTAAAAGATGTTATGAGTTTATATCCTATTCTCTCGACAGTTGTATGCTTTATTAAAAAAAAAACCTTGGGTTGTGTCCACACCCAAATCGTGGGTGCTTTTTTTTATATTCAATCAAAGTAAGGGAAATAAAAAAATATTTTGAATAAATAAAAATATAGTGTGTTTTAGTGTATTAGCGTGTAAAAAAAGTGATCCATCTCAGTGTCTCCATCCCAGGGGCAAGTGAGATGTTAATGGCGGAGGCGGTATCCCGCGCGGCGGCCCGCACGCCTGGCAAGGAAGCGGCCGCCGTGGAGGCTTTTGCGGTCGCCCTGCGCCGCCTGCCCTCCGCCGTCGCTGACAACGCGGGCTACGACAGCGCCGAGCTCATCGCGCGCCTGCGGGCCAGCCACGCGCAGGGGGAGAACACCATGGGGCTTGGTGAGTTCACTACTGCCTACGTTAGGGGTTGTCCCATAATACGTGACGTATGGACGGGGGGGTCACGAAACATCACAAGGATGCGTTGGAGGTCACCCGCCCTCCGCTCCGATCACTCCTCTGGATCAGGTTAAAAGTCGGACTCACTCGCTTGTTTATCCTTTGGGTCTATGCACCGACGGAGCTGCGCGGAGGTGGGTCATTAAAAGCAAAACAAGAGAGAGAGAGAGGAATTTTGGGATAGCATGAGAGAGGTCTTGAATAAGTGCGGACAAAATGAACAAATCGTGATGTTAGGGGACTTTAATTCAAACATCAGTCAATTTCAGTCAAACATCAAGTTTTTCTGGAAATCTATCAAAACAACCAGAGAAAAAACTTCTTCCTCGGAGCTGAGTACAATCAAGAGTCAAGGCAGCATTATAAAAAGAGAAGAATGTGTGATAAAGAGATGGAAAGAGTATTTTGAACGTTTGTTTGAAAGAGAGGAAGTGCAGGTACAACATACGGCACCTTCCATTGAAGCGAATATAAACGTTGATGAAAGTGAGATAAGCATGGATGAAATAGTGAAAGCGTTGAAAAGTATGAGATTAGGTAAGGATGCAGGCTACGGGATTGCCGTCGAAATGTTGAAGGCTGGACAGAGCATTAACCTCCTCACCGTCGTCGGTAAATTGTATGCAAAAGTGTTGATTGAAAGGGTTGTGAATGAAACAGACGAAAAAGTATGGGATGCACAAGCGGGATTTAGAGAGGGAATGGGATGTACGGATCCGGTCTTGTCTTTGCGGTGCATAGCCGAAAAGTGTTTGGCTAAAAACAAAAAAGTCTATTACGCGTTCGTAGATTTAGAAAAGGCCTATGAGAGTGATGAGGAATGAATTATGGTCAGTATTGTCCGTGAATGGTGTGAGCAGTATCCTCATACGAGCATTGCAATCTCTTTATAGGGATAATATGCTTGTGTAAGGATAAACAGGGCATATACTGAACGGTTTAATATCGAAAAAGGTGTTAGACAGGGATGTGTTGCGTCACCGTGGCTGTTTAATCTGTTAATTATTTGACATATTTAAAAGAGAATGAAAGTGGGTTGAGAATGAATGAGTTACTCGTCAAATGTCTCTGCTGATGACCAAGTACTACTTGCGTCTTCGGCCGAGGAGTTGCGGGAGATGGTAACTGCTATGAGTGGAGCTTTTGCAAGAAAGGGAATGAAGATGAATATAAAGAACGCGAAAGTGATGGTGTTTGAAAGAGATGAGGCAGTGATAGACTGCAATATCGTGATTGGAGATGAACAAATTGAACAGGTGAATGAGTGTGTATGAGGGTTCAAAGTTTACAAGAGATGGAAAGTCTAAGAGTGATATTGAAAGAAGAGTGAATGCGGGAAACAGGGTTAATGGAGCTTTGCACTTCTTTATGAGCAGTCGGAAGGTGTCTAACAAAGCTCGTTTGGCTGTGCATGAGGGGGTGTTGGTTCCGACACTCATGTACGGAAATAAAAGTTGGGTATGGCAGAATAAACATGAAAGCAGAATAAATGCAGTTGAGATGAGAGCGTTAAGAAGTGTGATAGGAGTTAAACTGAGTGACAAGATAAGAAATAGTGAGATAAATAAACGTTGTGGTCTGAAAGAAATGTAGCGATAAAAATTGAAAAAGGTATGCTCAGATGGTTTGGTCATGTCGAGAGAATAAGCGAAGAACGATTAACGAAAAAAGTGTATAAGGCGAGTGTGAATGGAAGGGTTGGAAGGGGTAGGCCTAGGCGGACGTTCCGACCCAGGCCCTTGGGGCCTAGGCCTCAGACTTAGGTCTGGGGATATTTTTGTTTTTCATAAATTCATATTGGTAACAGTTTTTGTCCAAATTTGTTCAATCTTTGGTCACCTACCTGACATAATCAGTTAATAATAAAAAAAAAAATTGATTTAGCTGGTAAAAAGTACTATTATGTTTTCGAAGCATTATTAATATCATTATATTATTATTATTAATATTATAATATTATTAATTATATATTATTATTAAATCATATTATATGGTAATAGTATTATGTATATCATTTATCAGTAGCAATTCAACTACCTGTATATAGTTCATAAATTGTGAATTGTAAATATGTATAGTATTGTAAAATTTCGAAATAAATATTTACGAGATTTATCTATTAACTCGTAGATATGGAAAACGGCCGCATCGGAGACATGAAGAAGCTAGGCATCACCGAATCTTACGTCGTCAAACGTCAAGTATTACTGTCAGCTGCGGAGGCTGCTGAAGTTATTCTTCGCGTCGATAATATTCTAAAATCGGCTCCTCGCAGACGCGGACCAGACCGTCGCCCTTGCTAAAAGGAGGAAGGACTCACCTTCGATAAGCTTGTCACAATATCGAATCTTAAAAATATGCGGGAGTCCTTTTTTTTAAAATAAACATAAAAATTGTCCGACAATAAGAGCCTGTTTCACCGGTCTTGGAACCCTAATTGACGGATGATGGTATCCATTTGATATATAATTATTTTTTGTCATCAAATTCATCTACATTTATGAGATATTTGCATTCGCAAATAAGGATCTAAAAATTTTAGTTTATTATTTAAGGCGAAAAAGGTCGTAATGGTCTATTTTTCCTCCTCTGTTGTTATATGTAACTTATCTGCAGGTTAAACTTTATCCACAACCGATGAAATAGGCCCTAAGGCTCGGCCCTAAAACACAACAGTGCAGATTATTATTATCTTTTATATTTAAATTTTTATGCGGGAACCTGATATTTTTTAAGATCTTTTTCATCTGATATTGAGTTGTTTTGCTTTATGGTAAAATTTAAATAATACAGCTTTGTTTAATATGATATTTATAAAAGTGCATTTCTGTTGCACAACTTCTAGTATGTTAGTGTATTGACAGTATGAGTTGTTCTCAACTTACTTTTATTTGTCGACAGTAAATAATTTCTGTTTATTTTTAGTATTGTGATCTTACGGTTTAATTTATACTTTCGATATAATTATAGTGAAGTTTATTTTTTTATAAAGTTCTCTCAATATCGTGTGTATAATTTTTTGGTAAGGTCATAATCTGAATGCATTATAAAGATATTATTTTTATTAATAACATAACAATTATTGTTATTTTAGTCTGCTAGCAGAAATGTCTGATTAGAATTGTGCAACTTATTTTATATAATTTAGTGCACTCAAGACATCACTGATGTCTTGATTTTAAAAAGTTATAACAAAAATAAATTCTTCACTAAATATTACTTCTATATTCATTCCGCACTTAAAAAACCTGGTTTAGTTTTAGGTTTTATTATATTAACCTTCGGTCAGTCGCGCATTTTTTGTTTACGCGGTTGGTCGCGTGGGGTCTTTCAAAGCCCGTACGCACAAAACACGTTTGTATCTTACGCCACTTACACACGAACTGAAGTTAATGGGCATACGCAGCAAGTATAATCCAAATTAGGCGGGTACCCAAAATATTGAATCGCTGAGATGGTTTTAAATGTTAACATTTTACATTTCTGTAACATCTGGGCTTTCAAAGACCACACACGACCAACGGAGGGTTAAGAAAACGTACTTTAAGCATTCATTCTTTCCTATAAAAGTAAAGGGTAGGAGTTAAACTGCACTGATGCAGTTTATAGAAATAAAATATTTTATTATATCTACTAGTGGTGTACGCCCGGTGGTCGAAATTCGACCATAATAATTTGAAATTATAAGTTTGAACATTATTAACCCTTTCACTCCCTAAGTCGGATTTATCTGACAAAAAATTTCGGACTTATTCCGCCTAAGTCGGATTTATCCGACACAACACCCTGTGTATTATATATTCAATTTCTAAACGTGTTATGATGTTTTAGCCTAAAATACATTTTTTTTTCGAAAGTTTATCTATTCAACCTTTTAATTAGTGTTACAATTCAGGTTTACAATATCAAGAAACAAAATAAAATACTATTTCAATTAATCATAACTTTTTACTAGGTATACCGATTTTGGTAATTTTTTATTTAATCGAAAGCCGATGTTTGTCATGTGGTCACATTTAAATTTTATCGAGATCTGATAACTACTTTTTGAGTAATCTTTGATAACGCGTAGTTACTTGACTATTTTTTCGTCGATCTACGTTGTATTAATCTTCGATGTAATTGAAGTCGGTTTTTGTTCGTTTGCGAGCAAACACAATTACTTTATTTTACGGTATTTGTTATTTTCTAAAATACTAAATTTCCCAAATACTTTTATGTATATAATTAAAAAACAAAAAACAAAATTTAAAAAAAAAAAATCAAGAACTCGAAAATATATATAAAATTCAACAAATTTTTTTTTCAAATTGTGTTGCTTCTATGCTATCCGAAGGAACTTCATTCCTACCTGGTCCCATGACACCACATAATTTTTTTTCTTATTAGATAATTAATACCTAAAAAGGGAGTAATAAAAGTTTAATATTTAAAAAACTCTAAAGTACTTACCTAAATATGCCTACTATTTATTGAGAGGTGTGGGTGCCAGCCTTAATATTTAACGCATATAAATATTTCTTTTAAACTAATGCTGGCACCGACCGCACCGATTATATTAATTTGCTTCATCTGATCAACTTCTGAAGTACTTTTTTTCGCTCAGGTAGCAAATAGTACTAAAACAGTACCGAGTAATAGATCCCGCCATTTGATTTCACGACAAAATAAAAATAGGTAAAAAAACTTTTTAAGTTAAACGGTTTTATGTTAAACATACATTGCAATGTTTAAGATAAATGTACTAAAAACCAAAAAATAATAAAATAGATACAGTCGTGGGAATTATAAACATATGCATAGACTAGACTAAAATAAAACCGTGGGGCACGTCAATTGTCTACAAATTATCGACTTAATGTGCGATAGAAGAATCGTTTAATTCGTCGTTAAAATAGGCAGTTGGCCCGCAGACGGTGAGGAAATTACTTACTATTTTCTTGCTCATGGAAATTCCAATAGTTATACACTCCATGTAAATAAATGAGATGTTTCAACTAGTTTATCGTTGGACGTTCACACTGCTGGCTGGCGAGGAATCGTTTCACTGCTCGTAGTTTGTCTTTAATCGACAAAACATATGATAAAAGTACTACTCGCTCACCACTATGAAACCCTAAAACTCGCTTATAATCGAGCTTGCTAGCTTGTTTCCACATTCTAGCCCTACTTATCACACGTCCATCTTTGTCGGTTGAACACCTGCCTAATTATAGTGTAACATTACAAAACAAACATTTTAATCAACGATTGTAGACAATTGACGTGCCCCACGGTTTTATTTTAGTCTAGTCATATGTTTATAATTCCCACGACTGTATCTATTTTATTATTTTTTGGTTTTTAGTACATTTATCTTAAACATTGCAATGTATGTTTAACATAAAACCGTTTAACTTAAAAAGTTTTTTTACCTATTTTTATTTTCTAGTTTTTAGTTTTTATTTCGCATTCTGTTTAATTCATTTAGTGCTTCATTATTGCAAGGCCCATCTTAAATATTGAGGTTGTATAGTGCACTGTATTCTTCTTGTCAAGCCCTTTTATTTGATACCCATATTGGTGGGATTGATAAAAAATTGTTATCAGACATTTGGTAGCGGCGGCCAGCTTAGATTTCAATTTTGCATAGTAAATTGTATTCTACTTGTTGAGACCTTTCATTTGATACCCATGTTGATGGGATTGATAAAACCTAAGTTATCCGCCATTTTGTAGAGGCCGCCATCTTGGATTTTAATTTTATAAAGTACATTGATTATACTGGTTGAGCACTTTCATTTGATACCCATATTGATGGGATCGATAAAACCTACGTTATCCGCCATTTTGTAGCGGCCGCCATCTTGTATTTCAATTTTTTATAGTATATTGTATTCTGCTTGTTGAGCCCTTTCATTTGATACCCATATTGATGGGATTGATAAAACCTACGTTATCCGCCATTTTGTAGCGGCCGCCATCTTGGATTTCAATTTTTTATAGTATATTGTATTCTGCTTGTTGAGCCCTTTCATTTGATACCCATATTGATGGGATTAATAAAACATAAATTATCCGCCATTTTGTAGCGGCGGCCATCTTGAATTTATAATGATAATGAATAAACATAATTGTATTGTCACCAAAATCCAAAGTGTATACAAAATTTCAGATTAATCGGTTGACAGGAAGAGGATGAAATTTGAATTACTAAATTTGACCCAAGAATAAATAATAATAAAAAAATAAAACAAACGGGGTGAGCTAAATAAAACCGTTTAAAAAGGTTAACTTAAGCACAGAAGAAAAGCTTTTATGAGAGTTAGAGATGATGTTGATGCTGCCAGATGATTTTGAGAATAAGATAGAAAATCGTAATCTTCGCTCATAAAAAAATGAAAAAAAAACTATTTATTTGTAATTGTAAATTATTAAAATTATCGATGCGACGCATTCCAAAATGCGACGATGTTCTAAGGTATCGTTCATGTTGCACTTCACTACTTTTCTCACTATTCGCTTATGACGTCACCACAGCGTGTAGTAAACGAATTAATAGTGAAACGCTAGTGTTGCGCCAGATTTGCGATATCAGTTTTATTATGGCAATTTGATCGATTTTAGTTGATTTAATCTTTTTATTCATTTTCTATTTATGAGTTAGCTGATAGTTTTATGTTTTGTACATTTTATTTTATTCAAATATCAAATTATTTATAGAAAATATAACACGTTTGAGTTCAATTTTGAATAGCTTAAAAAAACATCTATATTATTTTGACTAGCCCGTTGGCGCAGTTTGTAGTGACCCTGCTTTCTGCTCCGGGGATTGTGGGTTCGATTCCCACCCCGAGTCTGGGTGTAATATATATTTATTTATATATGTATTATTTATATGTAAGTTTATCAAAAAAAATTAGCTATACCAGTCGGCTGTTATCTATAACAAGCATTAAGTTGCTTACTTTAGGAACAGATGACGGTGTGTATATATTATAAATATTTATTTATTATTTATACCTCTTGCGTCACATCCCTAGCGGTCAACTATAGACGACTTCGGCGTTCGGACATATCATTTACGTGGAATAAGAATGCATGTTTTTATTTCAATGTTTCTCAGTACGTGTAGCTCTAAAAGACGTTTTTTATACTCAAATGTTGCAGGGATAGTCTATTTTCAGAAATGTTGAATTAAAAATACTAGAAATATTTTTTAAATAATTTTATTGAATATTTTTGTGGTCCGGGTTTTTTGTCGCCTATAGACGTCGTTGGCGCACAGGACTCGCGAGCCCTTGTCAAGTATATATAGGTGACTTATGGCGGTCAAAAGGTTAAAGGGTTAAGATTCTGTTGTCAAGGACTATACTTCTATAATATCAAATAACAGAGTATACATGTAGTATATATGCTTAGCATAACATACATAGCAGACACACAAGCATAGTATATATGCTTGTGTGTCTGCTATGTATGTTATGCTATTTTTTATTGATTCAATGTATTTTTAGGTAACAGAAAGGTTCAATCTCAGGATTGACCAGTGTGTGTTTTAAATGATGATTCGTCGACTGAAAGTACTTAGCCTTTACGCATACGTACATTTTGGCGGTTCATTTTTATTTGTATGTAAGATTGAACGTTTGATGTAACGTTTTAGTTTACAGCGTCGATTTTGCAATATAATGGCTCGACAACGTTAGTGCGTCCATTTTCTCAAGAGAATCGTCCTGAAATTCAGTATAAATTAATAATAAAATAAAAATAATCAATATCCTACTTTGTAGTTTCTAGTTTGATCTTCGCCGTAATGTGCAGCCAAGATACAGATAGACAAACAAAAACTAAAGAAATGCATGTTTAACTTCATTATCGATTATGGATACCCCTCGAATGTTTCTTTCCAAATACTTGGGATTACAGTTTTATTTTATTAATATTTAGATAAAAAAATATTATAATTTCTTAATAAATATTAATTCTATTTTGTTGTCTTAAATAAGATTACACAATACTATTGAAAACTGTTTTCATAATTATGATGTAAGAGAGTTGTAAGGCAGCAATATTGTTAATCTCTTGTTTATAATTTTAATTTTATTAAATTGTGAGTCAGTCACTTTAGCCTATTGCAGTCCAATGCTGGACATAGCCCCCCCAAGTTCGCGCAGAAATCCCGGTTTTCTGCAATCCTCATCCAGCCTACACCGGCAATATTACGTAGACTTCGGTCCAGCAGGCCGGAGGACGTCCCACACTGCATTTGCCAACACGCGGTCTCCACTCCAGGACATGTCTGCTCCAACGACCATCAGTTCTGCGACAGTTGACCAGCCCACTGTCTCTTCAATTTGCTACGAGGGTCATTTGAAAAGTTCTTAGCCTAACATACTTAATGAAACCACACGATTTTGAGTTTATTTTTATTTTTCAACATACTCTCCTCCGAGCTCAAAACACTTTTTCCATCGACCCGGTAAGGCTTCGATACCCGTTTTAAAAAAAATCTTCGTCTAACTCCTCAAAATAAGCGTCCACGGCGGCTATGACCTCTTCATTTGTAAAAAAATTGTTTACAACCTAAAAATTTTTTCAGCTTTGGGAACAGATAAAAGTCGGACGGTGCTAAATCCGGTGAATATGGGGGATGAGGTTACAATTCGAAGCCACATTGATGGATTTCTGCCATGGATTGCACAGATGTGTGAACGCGCGCAATGTCGTAAACGCTACCCCTGGTAACACCGTCACACCTCAGAATCCCATGGTTATGGAGATATCCATGGTTAAAGTTTTGAGGTTAGAAGAAGAATTTCGTAGCTTTCACACGTTATTTTCACATTTCACACGCGTTTTTTCAAATTAATCTACCACCTTTAAAGTTAGAGGAACGCTTGGCTCCGGTGCTGCGGGAAGTGCAGCCCTTCCGCCCTTGCGTGCGAGGGCTGCCCTCCCTCCGCGCCTCCGCGGCATAAAAAAAACACTCTAGGGATAGGACAGACCAAGACCACGTGGACAGTGGGGTGCTCCGATTCGGTTTTGGGTATTTTTCGAATTTCTAAACCTATATTCTAGCACGCAATGTTACTAATTTTATTAGAATATTATGTCTGAAGCGTTATTTTGTTTAAAAGTGTCGATTTGTCACACAATGCAAACAGTACGAGCTCAAAGGTATTATAATAGCTTTAAATTCTTCTTCTAACCTCAAAACTTTAACCATGGATATCTCCATAACCATGGGGTTTTGAGGTGTGACAGTGTTACCTTGTATAGATTCCCCTACACCCTCCGCCCTCCACACCCAAAAACCCCATAATTCGGTTTTTCTAATTCGGTTTTTCCTAGTCTAGATCTTAGTTGAACTGTTTTATCCCTTAGTCGCCTCTTACGACACCCACGGGAAGAGAAGGGGTAGCTATAATCTTTAATGCCGTAGCCAGACAGCTAGCAACTCGACAGAGTCTTAGGCTTTATCGTTGTCCACAAATGCCATACACAGCGGCTGATTATACTCTTCAGCGTTTCGCATGATCTGCCGAACAGTATGAATTCATACATAGGAAGCCAATAAAACAAAGTTACAGTTTTTTTCAAATAAGGATTTAACATGTCACTAACAATAACTTGAAACGTTATTTAGGATTGTCTTATTGAGATTATTTAACTATAATAGTTGATTTTTAAATTAAGCCTTAACAAAATTACCTGTCGAGAAACCCACTCAAAGTTTATCTTCCGTTGTGTTTCCCAGCTAGAAAATTTTCATCGGGGTTTGATCCAATTTAAATGGGACTGTCCGAAAGGCAAAATCTATCAAATAAATCGTTTGAATTGATAGTCTCAATAAAAAGTTACGCGTGACTTTGGGAACAAATAGAAATGTAGGATGAGTTAAGAACATCTTTATTTCCAAATTGATCAAAAATAACTGAGTGGAACCTTACTTCTTAGTAAAATTAGTACGAACAAAATTGTGGAGAATTTTCGTTCGTATTCTCAAAGAGATCCATTCAGAAAATCAATAGGTAACCATTTTTAATCGACTTCCAAAAAAGGAGGAAGTTCTCGGTTCGATTGTTTTTTTTTTTATAAGAAATATTGTAGAAAAATAATTTTCGTACAAATCCAATAATATTCTCAATTGTGACACATATTTAGTTATGTGAATCCGGGGCGATAACGAAATTTCACCTTTGTTATTTGATTTACCCTTCGTAGTTTTATATCCGTATAAAAATAGTGTTAGCCATTTCTAAATAATTTTATTTAAATTGGACGTTTATTCTTTTCTCTTTAGTTTAAATCGCAATGTAAAAAATAGCAAAAACCACGTAGCAAATAAAAAATGCATGAAAATGATATCGTTAAAAATATACGAGTTAAATATATTCGTATTACTAATCACTACTTAATCGATCGATATATTGATAGCTAATTGGTATTCGTATAATTTTAATTTTCGTATAATTGTTGTTTTATTTCGAATTATCAATGACTTACGGGATCGGTGATGTGCAAGTTCGGTTTCCACTTGTCCAGCATTTAACGTTCGCTTCGGTTCCTTTTATTAAAATCCAGCCAGCTAGTAGTTGTTGTATATACAATTTTAACAAGCAAGATATTAATAAGAATGCATAATTAAAAAGAAACAAGGTTGTTTTAAAAGCCATTGTCAATACTTTTAAAATGAGGGCCGGGTGATATTCATGTATATTTATAGACGTACCTATATACGAATATACTCTATAATATACATTTTCTGTATGTACATACCTACAAAAAATTTGAACTAAATGTTCCATTTTAGCAGCTGCTTCAAAAACTGTAATGTTATGCGTTGATAGTTTATTAACCGACTTCAAAAAGGAGGAGGTTACTCAATTCGACCGTGTAAATATATATATATATATATAAAACCGATTTTGATAATTCTTTTTTTGTTGGAAAGAAGATATCCCTGGTGTGGTACCATGATAAGGAAACCAGGATCTGATGATGGGATCCCAGAGAAATCGAGGGAAACTCGAAAATCCGTATAACTTTTTACCGGGTATACCGATTTTGATAATTTTTTATTTAATCGAAAGCCGATGTTTGTCATGTGGTCACATTTAAATTTCATCGAGACCTGATTACAACTTTTGGAATAATCTTTGATAATGCTTATTTACTTGACTAATATTTTGTCTACCTACACAGTATTACTTGTCGATATAATTGAAGTCGTTTTTTTTCGTTTTTTCGTTTGCCTGCAAACAATTATTTTTAAAATATTAATAACAAGACCTGATGTTAAAAACATATACCATATAGCTAATTTATTTTTGTGGATTAACCTTTTCACTATCCGGGACATGTTTTCTTTACATGTACAGAACTTCAGAACTTTCGTGGCCTTACCGACACGACATCGTTAATAGTTCTACCATATTTTAAATACGTCTACACTATTTAGACACTGTTTTAGGATTTTTATGTTACGAGCGACTTACCTACTCGGTATCGGTGTCACTTCAGCCTATCGCAGTTCACTGCTGGTCATAGGCCTCCACAAGTTTGCGCCAAAAATGGCGTCAACTCATGTGTGTTGCCCATAGTCACCACGCTGGGCAGGCGGGTTGGTAACCGCATGGCTGGCTTTGTCGCACCGAAGACGCTGCTGCCCGTCTTCGGCCTGTGTATTTCAAAGGCAGCAGTTGATGGCTATCCCGCCATCCGTCGGCTTTTTAAGTTCCAAAGTGTTTAATTGTTTGTTTAGGTGTCTGAATCTCTCATATTTATTTTAAACCTTCTTCATTATACGAATAAATAAATGTAATGTGCTCAGTTTATAGCAATAAAATTGAGAGCCAGGCACTCGCGTAGGTTGTGTACATTCGCGGTAAAAAGCTGGAGGCAAATACTTAATTTGATTAACGTAGAATTGACATTTCCTAACTTTTCTAAGTAAACGTAATACATCATTTTTATTCAATTCAAACTTTGCTACAAAAAAAAAAAAAAAAAAAAACGTTAAAGGACAGTTCGTGGTGCTTTACTTAATCGCCTTAGTTATAATAAGTTATAGGTATATTAATATTATTAATTAATATTAGTTTCTGAGATTTATGACTTACAAAGAATAGATAAATAGTAAAAAATATATAGAAATAAGTACTTTGTACTTAGTAGATACACAAAAAAATATAGTTTTTAATTGCAAAAAAAAATTAATTATACCAACATGTCAAAACAGAATAAATATATTACACAGGGTGGCAATATTTTTTAAATTTTGCAAAAGTTGTGACTGAAATAATTATATAAACTGTTAGTGTTAATAATATCTTACCTACCTTACTTTAATTGTTTATTTATTGAAGAATTTTTAATATTATATACTTATTATTCTTTAGATTTTTTTACTCCCAAAAAAAAATATTTTCATTATAATTGCTTAAATTAAAAAAGTAAGTACCTGCTTACATAATAGTTTGCTGCATTTCTCTTTCAATTGTTAGAAAACATGCGATAGTCATTGATGGAAATAGCTACTCAAACATTGCTTTTAATTACGAGTTATTAAATGGTTGGTCGCGAGCCAGGCTAATTAAGCTTACTTATGTACGTAATATTGCTAGGTTTTCACAATTTAGCCAACTACTAATTAGGGTAATTATAATTCTATTTATTGACCTATTTTGAATTTTGATCTTATCTTAGAAAACAATGCTCGGTCAGCATTTATCGTTGTGCTTAAAATGTTTCAGTGTTTTTACAGTATAACTCGTAAGATTACTGGGCTGATAATTTAATCTGGCTAAAGCTTGCATAATCGAATCGTTGGATGTACCTACCTATTCAAATTTAAAAATAACGCTACCCAAATTAAATTTAGCAATGCCAGCATCTAATTTAAATAAGCTTCTTTTGCAAAATCTCACTTTATTTGATACCTAGGTACGTCATTAATTTAATAAAATGTACAATTTATGCTTTGTAAAATAAATGTATTGGTATAATTTATAATTTCGATGATGTTAGTCGATCAGGCAGTCAGTCAATTAGGGCGAACTAAACTGAAACTAAATCATCCTCTTAACGTCCTTCTTCTGGGCAAAAGATTCTTCTCGAAGTAGGAGAAGAGTTAGAGATAAATCTATCGCACTCACTTGTGAGTTGGTGGATAATTTGGTTTCTATCATGAGTAACGATCACTATCAGGTGTTTATCACAATAACTTATGAAAAAAAAATCATTAGAATTCGAAGAAGTAAGTCCTTTTGTAACATAACTTTTCTAATAGACGAATGTAAAAGATTATAATTCGGTACACAACAGTTTCCCTATTTTTAACTTTCGTGCAACAATGACAGAGGACAATTTGGATAAATAGTTAACCTACCCCCCACCTGCATAAATTATTCAGGCTCACCTTCTGGCATCGTTCCTTTACACAACAAAGAGAGGATTGTGCGATAAAGTGGAATATTTAGAGAGTAATCACGTACGCAACATTTAGGGACTCAATGCTCCACCCCCGTTCTGTCGCATTTCTATTATTGTCGTAATCTTGACAACTTGACAAAGAGTTAGTTTCAACCACTATAATCTAGAAGAATATCATAGTCTATGTTTAAATGTTATAAATCAACTTACCGTAATATCTATTTTCTATTCTGAAAAATAAGTTGTAGACAAAAAAAAAAATTAAAAATAAATAAATAAATACCTATAAATAATTCTTAAATTTAATTAAGATTACTGTTTCGTATTTATTTCTGACAACTTTACTTTTGTTGTCAAACTGTTGGTATAGGTAGGTCCTAAATGATATGTCTACAGAATATTTTAGTTATTATGTTATAAGATACTTTGAACAAATACAAGAGGTCACAGTAATTCCAGAACATAAAAAAAAATTAATATTTACTTAAGATGGCAATTTAAATAAGAAAAAATGTCATTATTACCAAAGGAGACTATCTATTTGCGAATGAAAAGCGACGCCTCACGAAACAATGGGCACTTAAGTAGGTGCTTTGCTTGAAAAGCATTTCATTAAAAGGCAGACGTATAAAAACAAGGCATTCAAGTGAATAATGTTAACTAATGATGAATGTTTGCAGTTGTTGAAATGTTCGCGAATGCCACACGGTCCGTTCTACAAAAAAAGTAACTGCATCGTAATTGCGAGGCGGAATGAAGTTATAAGCCTCTCCGTGAACTCTAGATCGGTAGCTGTCACGAAAGAACATTGTATGCTATTGAACAGAAGCTAAATTAATAAGTAATACACACTGTACTGGCGAAAGTTTTATGAATGACTAATGTACAGCAGATTTGTGAAAAATCATTCATTTAATGAAAACAGCCCAAACCTTGTCAAAAAGTAAGAATTTGGTACAACTATTTTTATTAATATTTATGTTTCATATTACGTATTATAATGAACGAGTATGTGAACTTAAAAGTCCACACAATAAAGTAAATTATGAAAGTTTGTGTTTAATCTCTAATTAAATATATACCTACATCATATCTAACAAATACATCATATCTAATTAAATCTATACATCCATAAATCATATAAAATAACCGTTATTTACAAAATTTATGTATACACGGTACATATAGCCAAAAACATTTTTTATAAAAAAATTGTATCTGTCTGTGTGTTCCGGCTAATCTCTGAAGCGGTTGAACCGATTTTGATGCGACTTTCACTAGCAGATAGCTGGTGTAATAAGGAGTAACTTAGGCTATTTTCATTTTAGATTTATTTTTATTTTATAACTGCGAACTGAACAGTAACTATTTGTTAAATTCCACGCTGACAAAGTCACGGACACAGCTAGTATTGCATATTCACAGTAGGTACTCTACATTTCTTACTAACCTCTGATTTATCTGATTATAAATAGCTTGTTTGCAAAATGGACATGTAAGTTTTTTCCTTTGATTTTGCTTTAAAAATTAATTACTTTCAAGGTATTCGTATCTTTAGTAGGTACACTACTCGTTATTGTAAAAATACAAAGCTTATTTTTTTTCAAACACTTTATCTTTACCTGATTCATGCAGTGACCTAAAAGTTATCCGGCGCGGTTCAACAGAAACAATGAATAATTTACATTCTAGTGTTTGCTTTTTGCATTGTTATGTTCAACTTAAGACAACCTTGTTGCGACAAAATGGTGTCAGTTTTGTTCGATTTATTGTCCTTTTAAATAGAATTTGTAAAGCTTTTAGGTTTTAAATATAGCACCTGTGTGACCTTTTTTTCTTTTTTTTACGTGGGAAAAAGCCATCATGGATACCCTCCAACGCGAGGGCCCCAGAGGGTTATGTCAGACTCCTACTGACTAAAAACCACCACGTGTGAGCAGTCGTCCGTCTGGGTGAGGCGAGATGGGGTCGCGTTAGCATTCGCCACCTTGCTGTGTGACCTAGCTTAGCTCGGTATTTTTAGTAAATCGTGTTTTTTGGAAATCATATTTAAATACGAATTACAAATTGATAAAATATGTATAATATTTTCCGATTTTACCAACATAATAAAAAATATGAACTGGTTATTTAAATGAAACGGACGTCCTCCGGCCCATTGGACCGACGATCTACGTAAGATTGCGGGTGTAGGCTGGATTAGGATTGCGGAAAACCGGGGTGTCTGGCGCGAACTTGGGGAGGCCTATGTCCAGCAGTGGACTGCAATAGGCTGAGCTGATTTAAATGAAAAATCATGAGTGCAATTTAAAAAAAGGGAAAAAGCAATTGATCTGGAGAAATGGAGAATTGAACCATGGTCTTATCAGTCGATCCCGACCGGCCGATTTCCCTCCTGGGCTATTACAACTTTATTGACAATTGCGAAATTTACCTTCTTATTCTAACGATATTGTAGCCATTTTTTCATTGTCTTAAAACAGGGTCAAAATGACATTTTCTAAAAATGAATCCTAGCTATATCGATTTATCGCCCCCGAAATCCCTTGTACTACTTTACTTAATTACATAAAAATCATTGGAGCCGTTTTCGACATTCAGATTATATACAAGAATTGCTCTTTTAATAGTATTAGATTAGATTTTTAGTGATAAGCTAGGAACTTTATTTTTTTATAAATATTTAAGAACATATTTTTTATTTATACTTTATTGTATACCGCAAATGTATTACAAAAAGGCATAAAAATAGTTACAGACAAGTACTATGGACGGACTTATGGCTAATTAGCCATTCCTTCCAGACAACCCACCTAATTTTGTGTAATAGAGTGAAAAGTCTGTAATATCAATACTAATAAAAAAAGATTACATTATATGTATCTTCTTTTCCGTTGGCCGAGCTAAAAGCAAAATCCTGAGAGTTTCGTTTTCCTTCTTTCCATTTTATCCGATCTTGAGAATCTTATGGCGTAAATAAATTTGGTTCTCATAGCCATCTTTCGGGATTCCATTTGTGTTATATGTAAATATGCATAGAATATCAATATGTTCAGGATGTGTACACATTTTACACACATTATTATAAATGAAACATATTACTCCTGTGTGGTTACGGCAGTAAAGAATATAGTCACCCCCTTTCTTCCCGCGGGTGTCGTAAGAGACGACTAAGGGATAACACAGTTCCACTACCACCTTGGAACTTAAAAAGCCGACCGATGCCGGGATAACCATTCAAATGCTGGCAAAGCCAAGGAAAGCTTAAGGCCGAAGACGGGCAGCAGCGTCTTCGGTGCGAGCCCTGCGGTCACCAACCTGCCTACTCAGCGTGGTGACTATGGGCAACACACAAGAGTTCACGCCATTTTTGGCGCGAACTTGTGGCGGCCCATGTCCAGCAGTGGACTGCGCTAGGCTGAAGTGATGATGATGATGAAGTGATATAAGTATTAGGGTTATTTATTAGGGGTCTTAAAAAAGCTGGTTTCAACCTTATTAATCGCATTGGAGCCAAATTAGCTTCCCATTCTCTCTACGTCAGTTGAAATGAACTTCTGCAGTCCCTCGCTGCCTCCTCTGCTGAAACCAGATGGATCGCTGGCCTTTACTGCGACCGACAAGGCTAACCTTTTAGCGAATCTGTTTGCAGAAAATTAGCTCCTTGATGCAGGTAGTGCCTCACCGCCTGGACATCCACCTTGCGACTCTGCTATTTCAGAACTACGCATTCGCCAAACTGATGTCTTGAGAGTAATCCGTAATTTGGATGCGAATAAAGCTAGTGGCCCTGACGGGATACCAGAAAGACTACTTAAAAACTGTGCTCCTGAGTTATCTCCTATTCTGACACGCTTGTACCGCCTCTCTCTATAATCAGCTCAAGTTCCTAAAGCATGGAATATTACCAACGTTCAACCTGTACCTAATAAAGGTAGTCGTGCCGACCCGGCTAACCTATCGCGATCGCCTCCATAGTGTGTAAAAGTTTGGAGCGTGTACTTAATGATAAGCTTCTGGCATACCTCGAGTTGAATGACCTTCTGTCGGACCAGCAATACAGTTTCCGCCGTAACAGGTCCACGGGGAATCTTTTAGTGTACGCCACGCACATCTGGGGCGAAGCCTTGAATAAGCACGGAGAGGTGCTAGCTGTCTCACTTCATGTATCGAAGGATCGGGTCTGGCATGAGACCCTATTGAGCAAGCTTTCAGCTTACCTGGAATACCCCCTAGTCTGTGTGACTGGATATCAGATTTCCTGAGTGGGCGATCATTTTGGATGGCCTTAGATGGCTTCTCGTCTGACCTGATGGCGGTTAATGCCGGTGTCCCTCAGGGATCAGGTCTCTCTGCAACCCTCTTCTTGATTCACATTAATGACCTCCTCAGGCCCGGTATCTTTGGGTACGTGGATGACAGCACTTTTACGGAGAGATACATGTCCGGTCCCCGTGCTAGTGAGGCCGAAACTCTTGAGCATAGAAAGGCTTTGGTCGAGCGCATAAATTTGGCTTTGGAAGAAGTGTCCAATTGGGGTGACGCCTACGTAGTCAAATTTAATGCTTCCAAAACGCAAGCGTGTCTTTTCACTGCTAAACGGAGTCCATTCTTACTAATTCTGCCTTCCGGGGTGTATCTGTACCAATCACCGATAGTATTGATCTTCTAGGCATAAATGTCTCGACTAATCTGAACTTCGGACAATGCATAGAATCCAAGGCAAAACTACTGGAAAGAAACTTCGCATCCTCAATAAAGTCAGGCAGCGGGCAATAAAGCAGGCAGTCAGGCTTCACGCCGGAACAGCTTCTTACTCTGTACCAAGCACAAGTTCGATCGTGCATTGAGTACTGTAGCCATTTATGGGATGGCTCTGCCAAGTACCAGCTTGCTGCTTTGGATTCTGTGGATCGACGTGTCAGAAGACTCATTGTGTGTGTGAGTGGTTGAAATCCCACGATCTCGCACTAAGCGGTTTGCTTCCTCGTTCCTAATACGCACCCAAAAAATTTGGAATGCCCTTCCAGCTTCCGTTTTTGCAACTAACTATAACCTTAGGCTGCATCTTCACTTACCATCAGGTGAGATCGCAGTCAAGCGCTAGTCTATATATTTAAAAAAAAGCTATACATTTGATATAAACTGTTCATAGCAAATACTTTCTTATAATATATATAATAACTAGCTGTGCCTGCGACCTCGTCCGCGTGGAATTTAACAAAATAACTATTGTTCAGTTCGCAGTTATAAAATAAAAAAAAAACCTAAAATAAAAGTAGCCTAAAGCCTAAGTTACTCTTTATTACATCAGCTATCTGCTAGTGAAAGTCCCGGCAAAATCAGTCGAGCTGTTTCAGAGATTAACCAGAACAAACAGACAGACAGGCAGACAAAAATTATAAAAAATTCTATTTTTGTATATGTGCCGTGTATACCATACAGTATATGAATTTAGTTAAAGCGGTTATTTTAATATTACAAACAGACAGTCCAATTTTATTTATTTGTATAGATATGAGTATTCTCATCATAATTATTACCGACTTAATAATTAAAATTAAATGAAAAATAAAGCAATGAAATTACTTTTATGAACAACACAAATTGTTATTATCTTTATTTTCAGCTGTTATTGTCATTTTATTTGGGTAGGCTATTTATAGGCCTAACTTTCAAGGTTCGACGAAATGGATTCGTTTTTCTCTCGTTTATCTTTCTTAAAGACTAGAATTGGTCTGGGATTTGGGGGATAATTACTTTGCCAAACTGCTGCTTTTATACGGAAATAAAGTTAGTTTTACATTTGTTTTGTATTAAAACAGATATATTCTCCCTAATATGTTCGTATAAACACGTAAAATTATTTAATTTGTAAACTGATTTGACGATATAATAAAATTAGTTATCCTTTAAGTACTGAGGTGGTGTAGTCAAATCATAAATTGTGACGTGACGTCTCTCAGACGGTTATTTAAATAATTAAAATGAGTTTTTGCTATTCACTTGAATCCACATTATTTAATTGCAATATGATCCGTTTATTATTAATTTACTAAGGAAGTGTAAAAAACAACAATTTTTTCATATGAGTTCAACATTTATTAGGTACTAATCAAACAACTAATATTTCGCTCTCTTAGAAACATAGTATTTATAATCAGGCTGTATTAAATTATTTTGTACTTTTTTTGGCAAATTTCTTATAATTTAACATCAGTCTTTATCGTAGTATTGCCTAAGTAATCATTACTTCTCTAATCAATAAAAATATAAAAAAAAAAAAATTACTTATTGTCTGCACATTCCACGCATACTGTTTTTGAACATCCGAGACAGATAGCCTTGCGACATTCGATGCAGCTGTACTTAGTACGTCTTTTGAGTCTTGATGGACAAATTTTACATGTTTTTCTCGCTGCTTCTGTATCTTCAGGGGCAGTTATTTCAGGTTCTGGTGGTTTATCTGTACCTAGTACGCGTGATATTGTCAATCGCAGCTCTCTTGGTAAACGATTATTATACACTCGACGTTTTAGGTGTGGTAAGACCAAACTGCGAGCAAGATCCTGGAGAAACTGAGCTCTAGAAATATTAGGAACGGCAGTGCAGGTCTTGTACAGAGCATAGGCATTGACTCCACTCAAGTCCAAGACTCTAAAAAAAATAGCGAGAGGCCAACGTCGGGTTCTACGACTTGATGAATAATTCGAACATTTTTTATCGATTTCGTCAACACCCCCTTTTGTTTTATTATAATCCATTATAATTTCCGGCTTTTTTGTTAGTGGATCCAATTGCTTTGTGTGGTGCATAGAAGATATTAATAACACTGCTTTTGACTTTTTGGGGACGTAAGACACAATAGTGAAGTCTTTCGTGAAGCCGTGTAGCGACGATTCAGGCGAACGAGTTTTAGATGCTTGAAATTCAGGTGGGATGTGTCTTTTATTTTTTTTCAGTGTTCCAACGTAAGTGAGACCCCTATCTTTTAACCGTTCCATCAATTCTATGGAGCTAAACCAATTGTCAGCTGTAATATTTCTATTGGTTTTTTCAAAATCCTTACACAAACGTAATACAGACTGAGTTGGGATGGCAAGCTTTCTCTCGGTTTCTGGTAGTCCTAGCCCATCAGAGTCTTTTCCGTGGTAGATGTATGCATTATGTACATAAAAGGTTTCTGCGTCACAAACAACTAAAATTTTTAGGCCATACTTGGCCGGCTTTTTGGGCATATAAATAATAAATTTACATCTGCCTCTAAATGGAACTAGCATCTCATCTACACATAAGTATGCTCCGGGAGTATATGCTTTCTTGCAATTGGCAATGAACAGCCCAAAAATTTCTGAAATTGCAGCCAATGGGTCCGTTTCAAGGCGTTGTGATCTACTGTTACTGTCATCGAAACGAATGTAGTTTAGGAGGGTGAGAAATCGGAATTGAGACATTACGCAGCGAAAAATTTCACGCCCGGAACCATCAGTAGCAAAAATGCATTTGGTATTTTCGTGATTTGATTTGAAAACTGAGGTATAAAATAATAAACCCAAGAAAGCTTTCATTTCTTCGCGATCGGTTGGTCTAAGTTCAACTTTGTCTGGATTTTTGTACTTTGTGCAAACCTGTGAAAGTTTTTGATTAGTACAAGTAACAATTGTATCAATCATTTTCGTGTCAAATAGCTCAAGCCATAAAGATTCCGAGTCGATGAATGTTTTGGGTTGACGTGGTGGAATATCAACAATATTGTGACTTGCTGTACGACTTGATCTGTTAACAGGTTCTTCAGATGACCACTTGTACCCATTTTTTCCGTAATAATACTTTTGATTACCAGATAAAATTGAAATAGGACTCGTAGTTTCGGATCTTGAAGTTCGGTTGACATCAACAAGAGGCACACTGGTCGGTCTAGTTTGTAGCTGATTCTCATGCTCTTGTTCGTCTTCTGACTGTTCGGATTCGGTTTCGTGATCAGATTGCAAGAAGAAGTCTGGGTCTGCCTGATCATCGTCAACGTCGCTAAAATCACCCTCCGTTTCCTTTTCTAACCAAGTTTGTAGAGTATTTTCGAAGTCCTCACTAGTAACTGCAACCACTCTTCTTCTTTTGGGACAATTTTTTGAAGTACTTGGTTGATCCATCTAAAAAATAGCATCAATAATGAGGTGACGTCTAATAGACACTTAGAAAGATATACACTAATAATGACCTGACGTCTAACAGACCCGAAACATTAATACTGACCTTACGTCTCAGAGACACTGCGCAGCCCCACAGCCGAACGTGTTGATGCGCCGCTTGCGAGCGCTCGACTGACCAATCGTCACATTCAATCCGTAAGCTACAGGGAAGGGCGCGGGGGTAACTTTAAAGGCGTCGAAATAAGGCTCATATTTGTTTTGTCACCGTCTGTGAGACACCCACGTCAGTACTTAAAGGTTATGTATGTTATTATTATTGTAACATTTAATTAATGTAAAACGCCCTTTATGTCTGTCTTCAATCATAGAAAGCAAAAAAGGCGAAGAAACCTCGTTCCTTCAAGTTCAACCCGACTACAATCGAAAAGCAAGAAGCTTTGGGAGCAACGCGATTTTTAACTCTAGTGCGCTTATCTAGTATATACACAGTTAAAATAAATCTTAACCTAATGTAATGTCAGTAGTTAGTTATTCGGATGTAAAATATCGCCTCATTTGTTCAGACAGACCAAGAGTACAACATGACTGCTAACTGGGACATGTACCTATACATACTGTGACATACATAGATATATGTTACAAGAGTTTATTGTTATTTCATAATGCTGATACTGAACAATGATTTTACAGTGAGGAAATGTGAGGATATACCTAATTAATTAAACGATAGCTTTGAAGGTATCGATATTCAGCTAACTTTGTCTAAGCTCTAATTGGCCCAGTTTGGTTGGGCAGAGATCGTGCCACTAAATAGAGATTTGCGCGTTACTAATCCAGGTTGATCCGTGGAATCCCACTGGCATGCCTTTACATAAGTGGGTCAATATCGTTACTCAAGTTGTTTGAGAGTCTTCATATATTATTTTTGGAGAAAACTTTTTTACGACCGTAATTTACTTGCTTGTCGGTGAATTACTTCTTAAGTATACAAAAAAATTTACTCTAACATTTTCACCGTAGCAACAATGTTAAAATTTGTTGCTTTAAATGAAAAAGTATGTACAATAACGTATTATCTTCGTGCACACTCAGTTGTAAATGAAGTTGACGTTTCTGAAGTAGGATAAGTTTACTAAGTACCTGATATTGTTTTAGTTGGTAAGTTGTTCGACGCGGGACTCCTGGCAGACAGTTTTGGCAGCTGCTCTGTATATGATGTATGTGACTGTCACGTAAGAGATTATTTCTTGGCAGTAGAACATGGCGCCCAGTCATACGATTGTGTACTTAGCTATTTTGCATCCGACTTTGTTGTGATAGGAATTGCTTTGGATTATGTATCATATAAAGTTGTTTCAGGAAACAGATAATTATTATTTCTTTGAAAACGTGTAGTGTTTTTATCTTTGCGTGGGCATAAGATGATTGGTATGAAAACAAGCAATTTAATAAGATTAAAGTTAAACTTTAGTCTTAGTTTCCCAAGTAATACAAACAAAAAAAAAACTGTTATCAGTTTCTTGTATTTCAAAGTACGTTCTATAGTTCGCTGTAAAAGAAAACAATTGCTCAAAGTTTACCTTTCTAGTGATTGAGTTCGCTAACTTCAAGTTAGTTTCTTCGTACTAAGTAACTTGGTCTAAGCTTCTAATGCCAAGCTGTCAGGAGGTCTGCAGCGCGTGTGTAGAAATATTTCAAAGTATTATAAATGTTTAACAACATAATATAAAATACAAAATTCTTTATACAATATTTGAAGTAAATTTCAGTCCAATTTTTATAGTTATTACTATCGTAGGCAGAACTGGTATAAATGAATTTGTATTTCAAAATGTCTGATCAATATTTACGATTTAGCCTTTAATATCCCACTGCTTGGCATATGCCTCGTTCTCCATGTAGGAGACGGATCAGAGCTTAATCGACCACGCTGCTCCACTGCCGGTTTGATAACAAGTAACAATCGCTATCACGTACATATGATAACAACCGGGACCAAAAGCTTAACGTGCCCTCCAAGGCACGGTGGGGAGACCCATAAGCAAAGACATCCAAACCAGAAAGAACCATTTGTACAAATACAAATATCCATATCCAGCAGGAATCGAACCCGCAAATTGTCGGTGTTTTAGGTGCATACATGGCGCACATATAACTACTCTACACCAGAGCGGTTGTTACTTACAATAAGAATATATGTACCGTCTTTTAAGGTCACCAAAGATTACCAAATTAGACAAAGAACATCGTAACTTCCAGAATAGAGATTGGAAGTGCGTGGGGAATCAGAAGTTTACTAAATTTGTTGCCGCCGGGGAATTTTCTTTGAACGTGCGGCGACCGCATCATCATAAACCGAAACACAAAGGTTTTATGTGCCACATTAACTTAATGGTAGCGATCAGATATATGGTAGGGTTGTTGGATTAAGCTTTATTAGTGCATTTTTTATAACGTCGATCTAATACAATACTACTTTCATGTTTGTATACTACTGTCTAGAGATATTTCTCTATTCTATAATGTAGTGTGTGTTCAGAGAAATTCGTACTTATTTTGATACAACTTTTAAGTTTTTAGTTATAAATAAACATAGTTTAACTATTTATTTTATACACACCACTTTTCACTCTACATATAAATGTAGTCAGCGAACAGAAATATATTTTGACAGAAAAGGCTAACAAAAGACACGCTATCTATGTTAATAGAAATGACCTGCCTGCGGCAAGCCCTGACTGTGGCGGCCGCGTGCGTCGCTTTGCGTCCGTGAAATTGAATTAGCAACTCATTAGTGACGCCAATAAAACGAACCCACTGCTAACCAAGCCGCCAGCTACGCTTAATGTATGCCCCTCTTCAATATAGGCTCTGGGCTTTGCTGAAAACTTATTATAGTTCAGTCACTCTGTTATGTGCTAAAACATTTATGTGAATGGCGTAACTAAATAGTTTATATTTTACGTTATTTACACAAATAAAAAATTGGTTGTCTTTAAAGTTGGTTTAAGGACGATAGTTTAACCAGTTTAACGTGACAACGTCATAACAAAACATCTCCTCGGACGCATAAGCCAATCGAGTGGAAGAGAGATAGATGCGGCGCAAGCGTAAAATCAACGCAACGGGACAATGGGCGTAACGGGTCAACGAGTCATCATTTTTCGTGCATGCAGCCGGCGTTCATCGATTTATTAGATGTTGTCATGTCAAAAAGCAATAGGTACCTGCCATATGAAATTATTTTACTGTAATCAACCAAATAATTCACAGCGCAGATAAAATTTAAGCGCTATGAAGCGTAGGTATTAAAGATATAATTTATACGTAATTATAAACCACGTTGGTAAGTTCTGTATTTGTTTGTGTCAGAAATATTTCAAACCGGTAGAGCGCGATTCCCCTGAGCGGGCGAGGGTAAACTCTTGCGAATTATAGGCACTTAGTTTAAACGATTGCCCAACGGGATTGCTATTTTGTTACAGGTCGACACACAGAAAATGCAGACTAAAATTCAGGAACATGTTTCTATCTGGTGCGATAATTAAATATAACTCACGTAATCACCCCAATCAAGACATTCCGTGTCTAAACAGATCAATTCCGGCGTTAATTTACCGAAACTGTCTTGTTTATGCGAAAACCGTACTAAACGGAATGATTAAAGGATTTTATCACATAACAGTGATAGTAATATATTTAAATTTGGATAAGATACATAACAAATATTATTAGAATATAATATAACCAGTAATTTAATGTATTTTTAGAGAAATTTAGATAAAATTAACTCGACACACATTTAACGTTTACTATCATAATATGCTATATACAATTTACATACCTACATTTACTAAATTCTGTGTGGCTACGACACTAAAGAATTTAGCCACCCCCCCTCTTCCCGTGGGTGTCGTAAGAGGCGACTAAGGGATAACAAGGTTCCACAACCACCTTGGAACTTAAGAAGTCGACCGATGGCGGGATAACCATCCAACTGCTGGCTTTGAAATACACAGGCCGAAGACGGGCAGCAGCGTCTTCGGTGCGACAAAGCCAGTACTGCGGTCACCAACCCGCTTGCCCAGCGTGGTGACTATGGGCAAAACACATGAGTTCACGTTATTTTCGGCGTAAACTTGTGGAGGCCTATGTCCAGCAGTGGACTGTATAGGCTGTAATGATTTACTAAGTTCTAGTGCTACTTACTGATATGGTTTTAATAGAAACAATTTATAGTGGTATTCAAGTACCTAATGATCGCTTTTAATGCTTGTTAACGCTTTTTAAAAATGTTACAACAACACAATTTAATCCATGTTTAGCGTCCTATTATTTTATACGACTTGTTCGGCAAACAAGCGTACTGTCTACTCGCCTGCAACACCAGAAGCATCGAAAGCGAATTTCCGATCCTACGTTCCTCCCCAGGAGCTCTGTCCACTTTATTCACCACAGATACATAACACTACTGGAGAGCACTATTATTTAGCTCTAATATTTTTAAAGGTTGAGGTACTTCCCCAAATACTCCAGATTTTGAGCAGGATATTTCCTGTTATGCCCTATCTCAATACAATTTTTGTTAATAACAGTTCACAGTTTTTTTTGTTTCGCTTCATACTTGCCATCTCCTTTGGGGAGAAAAATCTGGTGTACGGTTATCTGGAAATACAGACTACTCAAACAAAGACCTAACGACCCCCAGCAAGATATAGACCTCTAACGTGACAAATATATGTACAGTCTATATAAACATTTTTCATGAGCGGGAATCGAACCTATGACTACTACATGATATCTATATGTTCAAAGTACGAGTGTTACGGAGACAGAACTGCATACATTATAAATGTAATAACGTGTTTAAAAATAATTATGTATTTATTTATTTATTTATTTTATTTAAGTATTAAACTTTATTGCACACACAAAAAAGAAGATACATTTTAGAACGATTAGATACAGAAACAAATGTATGTAAAGCCGGCCTTATCGCTTATAGTGATATCTTCCAGGCAACCTTTAATAAAAGTAGTATATCAAAAGTATGTCGGTAATAGTGCGCAATCAACAACACAAGTTTATTACACATAATTTAAAAAAAAAAATATACTACTAAACGTAATTATATAATACAATATTCATACATTTAAACGACATATACCTACATAAACATATACATTGTAAATACATACAAAATAAATTTATAAAAACATACAAACTCTCTCTCTCTGCTTGACAGATATTATTGGGCAGGGAATTCCAAAGTTTGATCACTTTAGTAGTGAAGGAATTACTATACGCTTTAGAGCGACAAAGAGGTACCACAAGCAAGTTATTACTACGTGACCGCAAGTTACATTCCGTTTCATGTCCTAAAAAACTAAACCTTTCCTTAAGATAAGGGGGTGTGTGAGGGTGATAAAGGATATCACTTCATAGTATAAAACAAAGTCGCTTTCTCTGTCCCTATGTCCCTATGTATGCTTAAATCTTTAAAACTACGCAACGGATTTTGATGCGGTTTTTTTAATAGATAGAGCGATTGAAGAGGAAGGTATCTAGATTTTATACCTCAGTGGACCTTGTCGCTACTACGTCCCAAGTTAATGTTGCGTGTAAAGTTATGGCACAGTTTCTAAACTGCATGTGCTAACTTCGCGGCAGTTATATGAGCGTCTAGAGAATTCCTCGTCACGCAGTGTTAATATTTTCATAAAAATATTTTCGTTGCAGACTAAATATTGTAACAAATTAGGCTTAGATAACTAATTAATGAAGTGTCCTTTTACTCAAATGGCTCGTAACACAGTAATATTTGCTTATATAAGACACGAAATTAATAAACATATTACAAAAAAAAAACATTTTTTTTCAACACTATTACTGTAATTTAACACTTTTTAAGCTTGAACGGAAAACATTAAATGGTTAACAATTGTAGAGAATTTATCAAAGTTTTCTTAGTCCTCTCTCGAGCTTTAACTAAAACTCTTTAAGATAGGTAGACATTAATTGCTATGTGAGAACAACGACACCTGGACGGGTTAAAGACGGCAAAATAAACGAAGTGAGTAAACAAGATTAACATGTGTGATGCTTGATATATTTTAATTATACATATAGGTACTAGGTATATGAAAGCTTATCTCCAACTAGCTGAGTCCGCGGCTTCGTTCGCGTGTAATTTAACAAAAAAGTAATTGTTTTGTTCGCAGAGTTATAAAATTAATAAATTTCTAAATTAAAAGTAGCTTAAGTTACTCCTTATTACAATAGCTATCTGCCAGTAAAAGCCTCGTCAAAATCGGCCTAGCCGTTTCAGCGACTAGCCGGAACAAACAGACAGACAGACAGACAGACAAAAAGAGTGAAAATTTTTATTTTGGTATATGTACCGTATATACATTCATATGTATTTATTAAAAAGCAGTTATTAGAATATTGTAATATACAGTACTACAGTGTAACAGACACTCCGATTTTATTTATTTGTATAGATTAATACGCAAACATAAAAGCAATGCTTGAATGTACTTATAAACATATGATGCTATATTAACTTTATAAAGTAGATTGGAGTAAAAGTCAATCTTTGAAACATTATATTTTGTGTAAAAATTTTGATTAGGTACGATATGATAGTATCTATTAATCTTATGGAAATGTATGAAATATATATATATAATATAATGTATTTTCGATAAGATTTGAAATGAACGAATATTAAAAAGAAATGAAATAACAGCTTTCACATGCGTTACAAATACGTTTGCAATTTAGAAATGATATTAAGATGATATATACCAATGTTCAGCGTTTCATTTTGATCTCGAAATGTAATTCTGTAAGGTCTCCTTGGGGACGCTTTAAGTAAAATATTTAAAACAGATGACAATATTTCAGATAAAATGGCTCTATTTTAAAGTGAACACCATCATAAATCGTAGAACACAATAACGTAGGGAAGCGCCCGTGCGGACTGAATTTTAAGCGCAGTAATAAACGAATTTTTATTTACAATGAATATCAAAAAGAAAATTTTATTATTCATAATATATATCGAACATATGATTCGATAAATTATATTTGAAACAATTGCGCAAAGTATTATAACAGCAAAATTACATGATCGTTGTTTCTTTATATATGTAAATCGTACCTACGAGGAAATATAAATTTCTTAAAAAGGAAAGTAATTGGCCCCAGTTATTTAAATTCAATTGCCAAATTGCCATGTTATTGTCATAATGTTACTTACTCAAATGCGGTTGAACAAATGTTCGTCGTGGCACACCGACAGGAACCTGTTTTGAAGTTAAATTACCAAAGTTTGACAAGCGGTCCGACTCACTAAACTACGCTAGCAATAATTCTGCATAGCGTGGCTGAAAGACAATATCTCGGATAGGTGCACGTAATTGCTGTTTCACTTAGGTACTTTTTGGTTCTCTACGATATGTTGATTCCACCTCATTCATCAAACAAATGAAATATAACTTTCAAATTTAGCTAGAAAATTATTAATATATAAAAAATAGGCAAAATATAACTATTGTAATATGTAGTCCATTTAACTTCTTTACGTTTTGGCATTGTTATAAATACAAAACCCTAAGTGAGGAATAATATACCTGCTATCTAAGTTAATAGATTTAAAACTTTTAAAAAGAAAGCAATGCTTGATAATTCGTTTTTGGTTTTAAATCGAGATGTTTGTACAATAGTCACGAAGAACCTGAAGTTTAATTTTTACGAGGAATGACCAGTATTTTTGTGGCCACAACGAGCACGGCACAGGTGCTCGCCTGGCCCGTCCGCCAATTGCTTCCAGATCTAATGAAATACTTGTCCCAAGACATTGCCTCCTCGCTTTTTAAATTGAAACGAGAGATAATCTTGTTCCGACAGTTTTGTCCGTTTTATACTTTTGATTTAAATCGAATAAAAGCTCGCAATAACTCTCAACGTCGCGATATTACTTCCTAAGTTAATATGATAAAGTTTCACTATTTCGCAATAGCTAAAAAAAATTGAAATGTTCGCTTTTTGTTTGAATGGGCCGAGTACCATAATATAAATTTCCATGGGGTTTGCGAGGCACCGACAGACTTATAAGATTAGAATAATTTTCTCATTCAGAGGTCTTCCCACGAACGTAACCAGCAGTTTAATTAAAACTAACAGTTGTCTCACACAGTCTTATTCAGCAATTTGCAAGGTATTACAGACCAAACTTTCGCCACAAATTATCTTGACTCCATTTAACAGAACGGTTATGGTAATACAATATTTCCTAATTGTCTAAATTGAATTATGATTTCGGTAAGGAAGGTGTACCTACATTAAATGACAGAATTAAGGTAAAGTATTATAATAATTAAAAAAAAACAGAAATATAATAAATAATAAATAATAAATAAAGTAAAGTAAGCAGCTTAATGCTTGTGTTAACAACAGCTTGTGGTAACAGCCGACTGGTATGCTACATATTTCGTTTTTCGATAAACATACTTATAAATAATACATATATATTATACCCAGACCGGGGTGGGAATCTAACCCGTTGTGAGTTAGAAAGCAGGGTCACTACTAACTGCGCCAACGGGCTAGTCAAAATAATACAACAAACCTACCATTTCTTCTGTCGGTTGATTATAAAACGTGTCGACGCGATAATCATTAAACCGAAGCGCAAATGAGATTTTTATAGACATCATAACACTTTCAGATGTAAAAACGAGCTATTGAATTTATAAAAACGTTTAATATACTTATTTTACTGCAATTACAACGACAGTGCTGTGCACAACTCTATAAATTCTACACCTACTTTTAATAGTGCGTCATAAAGTAACTTAATATTATTCGATAATTTATATCGATTTGTGATTCACATGTTTAAGTTTAAAAACATTTCATACAACTATGTAGTATCATCCATTAACAACATTCAACACGTTCAAATAAAATAGGATTTTCATCTTGCATATAAAGTTCATCGATTCAGCTCTGAAACATTATGCGACGTAAATGTTAAAGAATGAATTTGTAGTAAGCTGACATCGGCGCAACTCCTCCCCTATATCTGTTGGGGTCTTTATCTTTACTATGAATACAGGAAAAAGTAGCATTTTCTAAGCAATATCTCTCGTAGCTGAGTGCTTATGAAATATGAATTCTATCTCACGAAACATATTATTTGGTTATTACAAGATATATTGCTACGAGTCTGTACTTATTGCTTTGTCGCCTAATATAAAAACGTGACAATAAATTTCCACTATACACTGTAAATTCGGAAAAAATATTTTTATTTACCGTATAAAAATCAAACTGGATCTAGACGAACTTTTAGATATTTGAGCATCTACCAATAAGAGTGGTGTTTTTCTTTATCAAAGTTTTCACCGGGCCGTGACGGCGACGTCTCGACGCCCAAGGTCTATTGTACAAAAGTTCGGTTTATTATTAAAAATAGGGTGGATGAGCACATTGTTTAATTTCTGGATACTTTACCTACTTAAAATAAGTTGCAACTTATTTTAAGAGGAGTTTTATTAAGAAATTACTTACGAAATCGTTTACATTCAACCCGTATGAAAAAATCCTGTATCGATTGTCAGGAAATATGCACGACACAACACCTAACATCATAAACGGAGATCAAATTTGCGACCTCAAGTGAAACAGTCGCGACCGTTTTCGTCGTACATATTTTAACAACATCATGTAAAATTATTAGTCGGTACAGTACACATTACCTATCTAATGTCCTGTTAGCAATTTTGTGGTGAGAAAATAAATAAATGTTATTATTATTATTATTATTAAGGTGCACATCAAGCCTTTTAGTTATCGTAGAGATATAATAATGAGCCTCATCTTAGACCGTGAAGTTAATATGTCTATTAACACAAAAGATTATCCTAAATCATACTAGCTAAGAAACAATTTCCTCGTATTCGCTACATGCGAAACATTCAGAGCAAATTCATGGCAACGCGATGCTGATCCTCGGCAATCTGTCTCGAACAATAAGTTGCTCTGTAACAAAAGCCGGCCATTCGAACAAGTCGGAAACTTTTGTGAGTTTAGCTCTTTCTACGCGGGGTCTTGGCAGCGCCCGCAGTTCACACAATGGATGGAATAATCGTTAGGGCCAGTCATGAAAAAGCATTACAAAAACAACGACGCACTTTAACCGATATTACTCAACATTTTGTCAGAGCCAACTAATTTCGGAGCTCTTGTCTCGACTATGAAACCGTTTTAATTTGTAGCGACTTTGTTAAAAGTTTCTGCAAATTACTTCGGTACAAGCTGTTCTTGTAATATTTTTTGATGGAGCACTTTTAATAATGTTGTCACTTATAACTTTTTAACACAAAAATGCGTTTAAAACACGACCAATTTTTTTATGATAATAGTTTTAATAAAAGTGCCTATTTGTTATAAGTTGAATATTTAATTAATTAAACCGTTAAAAGTAAAGTGTAACGTATTTAATTATCGTTTTATTAATAAATGTCATAATTTCTCTTTTTTCCTTACATAAATATTCATTGTAAAATTACATATTCAGATAGGTAATTCCCCAAATTTACATTGAATATTTTTTGTTTTTCTAGATAATTGTCATGTCACGGTCTCATGTCTAGGATAAAAGGCTTTAGAGAGTGAAAGTAAGGCGACATAACGAAGCAACATGATCCCGTCACTTCCGTTGGCCGTCACGTGGAAACGACTTCCGGCAAGGCGCCAGTCTTCTCTTACAATCACTTAGCTTTCGAATATCCTTGTAAACATGTAGACAAACACCTCGAGGAGTTTTTAACCTTAGCAAACTTATTTATATAATACTTATGAATACAATTTATATAATATTTAATTATTTTTTTTTACAAAATAAATCTACAGTCAAAGTCCATAATTAAAATTTTAATCACATTATAAAGGTTGTATACTTAGATTGAAAAAGTTTTAAAAGGTTTGTGTTATTAATTTTACACTAGGGGATAACAAAACAAATGTGCGACCGTTCATAAATCTCTGTTATTTATTCACATGTAAGCTTAATTTCCGTTTTGACATTGTTTTTAGAGGGACTCGATGAAATAACCTACGTCAATATATACGCATGTAATTTCCTTTGTAACGAATATAGTACTTTAAATTTCAATTTTACCTTCTTGATACTAAAAACAAATCAGATTAAAAATGTGTATTACGTATTCAAAAAAAAAAGTACAAAAATAAAACAGCGACTAACATGATAAGCCCTGATCGTCCATCAAATTGTTTATTTTTAGTCGCTTTTATTAAAAATCGTCAATCATTTTTCGATCGCTTACATTACACGTTTTTTTATTAGCATGACTTGACATATTACGAATGACCACGATTTCTAAAGCTAAGGCAAATTATTTACATGAAAATAAATAAACGCTTCGGCCTGTAATATTCCACTGCTGGGTATAGGCCTCTTTTCCCATGTAGGAGAAGGATCAGAGCTCAATCCTGGTGGATTGAGGCTTTGATCGCTGCACCAATGCGGGTTGGCGGATATATTCCCTACTATGGGTAACGAACATGATAACAACCGGGACCGTTGGCTTAACGCGCTCTCCGAGGCACGGTGGGGAGACCCATAGGGTCTACATAAACACGCAGACCACGGCAAACGTCTGTATGGCCAATAGAAATGTCTGTCATATGCGGGGATCTAATCCGCAACCGCCAGCGCAACAGACGTAAACCAGTGCTGTAACCGTTGCGCCAACGCGGCGTCAAATAAAATAAATTATATTTTAATTTAATTAAGGAGAACAATCACCATGGTAAATTGAATGAAGTGAAATGGAGGAATTTTAGACTTCTATAAGTTTATCGAATATGATGTCTAAATTGGAGAGTGCGTGTGAGTCGCGCTTATTACCACAGAGCACGCAAAGTTGCCTGTCCTACATACGTGTAGTTGCCCTATCGACTTACACGACTTTAAATCTTGCCCAATATTTGTAAAGCCTGTTCATTAATGGGACACTTTGTTTTGTAGTTAGCGTTGATTTATTACATTGGAGTATAAATTCATTTTAAGATAACTTTATCTATAATATAAAAATGAATCGCTGAATGTGTTGCTAAGCGCAAAACTCGAGAACGGTTGGACCGATTTCGCTAATTCTTTTTTTAAAATGTTCCTTGAAGTACGAGGATGGTTCTTACGGAGAGAAAAATTCTAAAAAAAAAATTAAAATTTCCTGAAAAAGCCTAAAAACAACACTTTTCTATACTCCCATACAAAAGATTTGTGATAATACTTAAAAGTCACTGTTAGGCGATACGAAGTTCGCCGGGTCAGCTAGTATTATATAAAAATATAATTTGTACACCTACACTGACACAATACCATCTCCTCTGCCCCTAGGTTGCCTAGAAGAGATCGCTTTTTAGCGATAAGGCCGCCCTTTGTACCATACAGAAATAATACATATTAAGTCTATCACTTCAGCCTATCGCAGTCCACTGCTGGACATAGGCCTCCCCAAGTTCGCGCCACACATCCCGGTCTTCCGCAATCCTCATCCAGCCTACACCGGCAATTTTACGTAGATCGTCGGTCCAACGGGCCGGAGGCCGTCCCACACTGCGTTTGCCAAGACGCGGTCTCCACTCTAGGACCCGTCTACTCCAACGGCCATCGGTCCTGCGACACAGATGACCAGCCCACTGCCACTTCAACTTGCTAATTCTGTGGGCTATGTCGGTTACCTTCGTTCTCTCGCGGATAGTCTCATTTCTAATCCTGTCTTTGAGAGAGACCCCAAGCATAGCCCGTTCCATTGCACGTTGAGCGACTTTAAACTTGTGGACCAGTCCCTTGGTCAGTGTCCACGTCTCGGCTCCGTATGTTAACACAGGCAGGACGCATTGCTCGAAAACTTTTGTCTTCAAGCATTGCGGAATCTTCGAAGTGAAGACTCGACGGAGTCTGCCAAACGCCGCCCAGCCCAACCGAATCCTCCTATCGGCCTCCTTCTCGAAGTTGTTGCGGCCTAGTTGGATAGTATGGCCTAGGTAAATATAATCCTGAACAACTTCGAGAAGGGTACCATCGACCGATACCGGTATCGGTATGACTTGGTTGTTAAACATAACTTTCGTCTTATCCAAGTTCATACAGAGACCGACACGTCGGGAGGACTCGTTTAGGCCGGCCAGCATTTGGCCTAACTCATCCAGCGTCTCCGCAAAGATGACAATATCGTCGGCGAAACGAAGGTGAGAGATGAATTCACCGTTGACGTTGATGCCCCGTTCCCCCCAATCCAAGGTCTTAAAAACATCCTCTAGCGCAGTGGTAAACAGTTTCGGTGATATTACATCCCCCTGTCTTACCCCGCGCCGGAGGGAAATAGGTCTTGTTCTTTGGTCATTGACATGAACGGTCATCGTCGCCGCGTCGTACATAGATTTTAGTACTTCGATATATCGCCAGTCGATATGACATCTCTGCAGAGAGTCCAGGACAGCCCAGGTCTCGACGGAGTCGAAGGCTTTCTCGTAGTCCACAAATGCCATACACAGCGGTTGATTATATTCTTCCGTCTTTTGGATAATCTGCCGAACAGTATGGATGTGGTCCACGGTGCTGTAGCCATTTCGAAACCCAGCCTGCTCTGGTGGTTGGAATTCGTCGAGTCTTCTGGCGAGACGATTCGTAACAACCCTCGAAAACAGCTTATAGACGTGGCTCAGAAGTGAGATCGGTCTGTAATTCTTTAACAGAGACTTATCGCCTCTCTTAAAGAACAGCACCACCACACTCCTGGACCACGCCTCCGGCGTGGTACCTCGGTGGATGACGGCGTTAAATAGTCTTGCCAAGGCTTTCAGGACAGGTCGCCCTGCGGCTTTAAGGAGTTCAGTGGTAACTCCGTCATCCCCCGGGGCCCTTCCGTTTTTAAGCTGCCCGAGCGCTGCACCAATCTCATCCTCTTCGAAGTCCGGGATACACTCCGAATAATGGCGCAACAATGGTGCCCGTGGATCTTCGGTGTCCCAAGTCACAGGCTTGCGTGCGCTCGACGAGTACAGCTGTCCATAAAAATTCTCAACCTCTTCTCGGACCTGAGGGCGAGAGCAGACGGTTCTGCCATCTGCTGTTTTAAGCTTCGCAAGAAGGCTTCTCCCCAATGGTCTTTGGAAAACTTTGGACCCCCTATTCTGCTCAATCAGAGTAGCAACCTCTCTCGTATTTGAGCAGCGGAGGTCTCGGCGAATAATTTTCCGTACCCTCTTGGAAAGAGCCCTCTGTTCTGGCGAAGCAGCCGGCAACTCGCGCCTCTGCCGCATCAGATCCAAGGCTTCGGGAGAAAGTTTGGACTGCTTCGTTGGCTTTGTTGGTGGAAAGTACCTGCGACCCAGTGTACACACCGTCTTCACCACGTTGTCGGTTATCTCGTCCACGTCGCTAGTAGTTTCCAGCGAATCGAATCGGTTTTGGAGTTCCAACTGAAACTGCTCGGAGCCACATAGTATTTGGGGCAGCGTAGGTCGGAGAGTAGATTTCATCAAGCGGGTCCGCTCCTTTCGGAGACATATATTCAGAGTGCCCCGTACTAGCCGGTGGTCGCTGCCGGTGTTAAACCTGTTAACCACTGAGACATCTCTGAATATATGCCTTTTATCCGCTATGATGAAATCTATCTCGTTCCTCGTCACAGTATCGGGGCTTTGCCATGTCCACCTCCTTTGGGGCTTCTTCTCAAAAAATGAGTTCATCAAGAAGAGCCCCTCCGATTCGAGGAAGTTGACAAGCGTCTGCCCCCTGTGATTCCTGTGCCCCAATCCGTGTGGTCCGATGCTCGATCCGTCGCTGCCTTGTACTCCCACTTTAGCGTTGAAGTCTCCCATAACAACGCTGTAGAAGGTCGAAGTAGTGCCATGTATGGCCCTTGTAATATCTTCATACAAGGCTTCGACTTCATCGTCAGAGTGTGCCGAGGTCGGCGCATATACCTGTATCACTTTCAGGGAGTACCTGTCGGTGAGCTTAAGTACAAGGTACGCTACCCGGGTCGACACACTACTGACTTCCACAACGTTGTTAGTGAGAGTCTTGTGAACCAGAAAACCGACGCCACCTTGGGAAAGCCCATCACCTTCACGGAAGTAGAACAAGTGCCCGGAGTCCAGGATCATCGTGTCCTCTCCCTCTCTTCGGACTTCAGACAAACCCAGTATGCTCCACTTAATGTGACTAAGTTCTACCTCAAGTTCGGTGAGGTGATGGTCCAACCGTAGCGTGCGTCCATTATACGTAGCCAGGAATATTTTTCTATGGCAGCCTCCCGTACCCCGGTGATTCTTAGCACCCTCTACCCCACCGTTACCACGGCCGCTGCCGTAGCCGGGAATAGTGGGGCTGCCGGGAACTGAGGGCCTTATTTTTAGGTTCGAACTCATGGGGGTTTTTGCCCATAGTCACCACGCTGGGCAGGCGGGTTGGTGACCGCAGGGCTGACTTTGTCGCACCGAAGACGCTGCTGCCCGTCCTCGGTCTGTGAATTTAAAAAGCGAGCAGTTGGATGGTTATCCCGCCATCGGTCGGCTTCTTAAGTTCCAAGGTGGTAGTGGAACTGTGCTATCCCTTAGTCGCCTCTTACGACACCCACGGGAAGAGATGGGGTGGCTAAATTCTTTAGTGCCGTAACCACACAGCACCATTAAGTCTATAGTATGTATTATTTCTGTTTTGGTGTACAATAAAGTGTATTGTTATGTTATATAAAAATATATCCAATTACTATAAGGTCATTTACTCCCTTTAAACCTAAACGAGAATTTGTTAAATAAAACTCTTTTCTTTATATTTTGAACTTCGTTTGAAGTCCGCAAAATGCGACTAAATTAATTGTAAATATTAGTATCCAAATATTTGATAATTCGACCTTAGCTACAATGCACACAATTATTTTATTCGACCGATTACTTTCATATCTACTACGAGTATTTAGTGAATATTTAATGCTTAATTAGACTGTTGGCGTAACTGCGTACGCAACTTGTGTGATTAAGCTTGGTAGTATTCCGTTTCAATTGTAGTATTTGCTCATACTACAATTTTTTAAATATGATAATGAATTTTATCATATATATGCAATATGTGAGTATTATATTTTGTGAAATTAGCAAAAGCGAGCCAAATCATTCGTGTCTTTTCCAATTAAATACGACTGAGGTCGCAAATGGCGTCGCGGGGGCGAGAACGCGAAAATCTACGAATAGTTGAAAGAAAATCTCATTTGGATTTGACGGATTACCGGAGACTTTCAGCCTAGCATTCAGATAAAGGTGTCTCTGCCATCTTGCTGTTGAAATTGAATTAAATTTCTATTTAAGTTCAGTACTAAAATTCCCTCTTCCCTTATACAGATTTTTTTTTTGTTTTTATTTTAAATAACATATCTTCTTTATATTATTAATATTGTCTAATTCAATTAAACTGTGAATGAAAGTAATAACTAAGCCGTTCAAACTCTATGTTTAGTTATTGTTTAGCTGGTAATATCCAACCAAGTAGAAACACGTACACGTGGTTCCATCCGTAATCTGTCCACTGTCCACTTATAATTGTGTATTGTGTTCAGGTATTCATATACAATTTTAAACTTAGTCAACCATAAAAGAATAATTTGTAAGATCGGATCGATAGATCCTGAGATCAGTTAAAGAAAACAAAATTTTCTATTAGGGCGGTATTATTTTTAAGTGTTGTTGTTTTACTTCTTATGTGCTATAAATAAGTGTAAAATAATTGAAGTGTAAAAATAATTTACACGCTCTATAGAATTTCAACATAATTACCGATTATTTGTTGAATTGCACAAAATATTATTATTAACTGGCTTTGCCGTGCTGTTTCATACGCGTTAATTTGAAAAAAAATAGCCTATAGCCTTCCTCCACATATGGGCTATACATAACATTGAAATAATTTTTCAAATAGGACCAGTAGTTCCTGAGATTAACGCGTTCAAACAAACTAATAAAATAACTCTTCAGCTTTTTAATATTAGTATAGATAAAATATAGAAAATTTGTAGACAGGCATAGATTTCTGATCGAGGATATTTTTTAAAACTATATTTAAAAAAGATTTTAAATTAATTCATCGGATAATTTATAAACGTAAAAACGAATGTAATTTATTCTATTGTTAATCATGTCATATTTTACTGCTTTCTTGTCGACAGTCAGTTCTACTTTTTTTATATTTGTAACTAACTGCCCGGACAGACTTAGTGTTGTCGAAAAATTAACAGTAATTTTTATTTTTAGTATTAAAATCTTCCGTGGGACTTAAGAAACATACAAAAAATAAATTAGCCGAAGTGGTCGAGTCATACTCGAGTTTCATTATTATTTATATGAGATTAGAACATTATTTATGTATGAGGATAGACTTCTTTATACTATGTACCTACTTACTTAGGTGAGTAAGGTAACCAGAGCTCCTGAGGGGAATTAGGGATCGGTTAAGGGTCGGGAACAAGCTTGCGATGTTTCTGTTGTTACAGGTGTCTATAGGATACGGTAATCGCTTACCATCAGGTTATGCTGGTTTGACGACCTAGTTCCTATGTACTCTAAAATAATTTTCCTTTGTTTATTGTGACTTATTCTTATTATTATTATGCTGTGTAGCTACGGCACTAAAGAATTTAGCCACCCCCTCTCTTCCCGTGGGTGTCGTAAGAGGCGACTAAGGGATAACAAGGTTCCACAACCACCTTGGAACTTATGAAGCCGACCGATGGCGGGATAACCATCCAACTGCTGGCTTTGAAATACACAGGCCGAAGACGGGCAGCAGCGTCTTCGGTGCGACAAAGCCAGTACTGCGGTCACCAACCCGCCTGCCCAGTGTGGTGACTATGGGCAAAACACATGAGTTCACGTTATTTTTGGTGTCAACTTGTGGAGGCCTATGTCCAGCAGTGGACTGTATAGGCTGTAATGATTGTCCTATGAACTTGAACTATGTCCAGCAGTGGACTGTATTAGGCTGAACTGATGATGACTGACTAAACTGGTATTGTGACTTATGGAATTTAAAGTATTTTTTAAGATTTTTTCTTTTATAAAATAAAATCCTTGCTGCTCATCTGCGAATTGGCGGATTCATAATTATAATACTCACTACCCAATAAAAGGCTCTCTCATATTCTTTCTTATATATAAACGATTTAAGCTATACCTTAAACTTGTTGGCAAAAAAAACTAACGATTATGGCAGTGACTTTCTTTTCGCTTACTAAAATGAAAAAAAAAATCAATATACGAAACATTCATAGGAGGTTGAGAGGTTTTTATTTTTCTGGTCTGTCCTGAGTGATATTTCGAATCGCTTCCAATTTGTTACCTGTTAGGTATACGGCGAGTGATTGCTTTATTTTGTATTTCTTTTTCCGGTACGTGATCGAGGGGCAATCATGCTCACTGAATAACTAAAGAAATTTTGCGAAGTATGGTTTAGGGCGACAGTTAACTGACATAAAAATTTTCAAACGAAAAGTTTTAAAAGTATCCGTGGTTCCAACTTAAATGTAAAATTAAAACACAATCAGTTGTTCCGTGCTTGTACATATAAGTACTCGTATGTTATAAAAGTTAATTATAAGTATTATGACTATGAAATGAAATGATTCTAAAATATTAGAAACTATTGGGTAAAAAATATGTTATTTCCAACTAGCTAGGATGTTTTTTGTAAACTACGAAAAACCTTAAATATATCACATCGAAAACCATGAAAGTACACAATAATCAATTTTAAATTAACTAACAAAACTGTCAAATTGGTGTTAAATAATTTATGAACAACAGCTCTAATACGTATATAATAATTAATCTAATATGTTTATATATGTTACCGGAAATGTATGTAATCCGTCATTATTCGTTATTTATATTAGTCGTTTATTATTCTTATTTTAATAACGTGTTTTATTACACAAAGCATTATTTTTATACATTTCCTAATACGATATTGGAATAATATACAATTTCTAGGAATTGTGCACATTTCCTAGGACATTTATGTATTAAATAGTTTTTGAAACAACATTTTATACATTTCCTAAATAGCTTCGAAATTATATAAATTTCCTAGGATTTGTATACAATTCCTAGATTTCATACATTTTCGGTAACATATACATTAATAAATATCTCCGTTTCTCCCACCAAAGTAACCATTAAAAACGATGTGTAATGTTCTTGTTGTTTAAAAAAACTGAATATAGAATATAAATGGAATAATAACGCTTAATTTAATTTTGTTCAGTTTGTTTAATTTAATTTAATTTGTTTAATTTAATTTATTAAATGTGTTAAAACTTGTTTAATTTAATAATGAATTTTGTATGAAATTAAATAAAGCTTTATTATTATTATTATTATTATCGATCGGACGTCACTCCACCCACCTAATATATAATGATACATATATTATAATAAATACTTATATAAATAATATAGTAAATTTACTTATACTTACCTACATAAATAAAAATAAGCGGGTAGAGGAATACGCCCCGGCGCGGCAGGGAGATCAAACGGCCGGGGTTTAGGGCTGCAGGCTGAGAAACCGGCGGACAATCCTAGCAGAGTCAAGTAACACTGCCTTTTGCATCCTGGCTCGAGCGAACCGTCCCGGATCCCCAGTTGCCTCAGATAGTGAGCGAGGCTAACCGGGATCAAACCGTTGGCAGATATTACGATAGGCATTATTTCAGCGGACCCCACACCCCACATGTCGACAATCTCGTGCGCCAGATCCAGATATTTACGTTTTTTCTCAGTCTCGGCTTTCAGGAGATTCTCGTCATGCGGGACGGTGATGTCCACTAAAAATACCCTCGACCCTGCCCTGTCCATCACTACGATATCAGCTTGTTCGCCAGTATCGTCCTGTCTGTGGCGATAGGCAGGTCCCAGTAGAGCCGGACTCCGTCGCGTTTGAGTACTGGCACCGGTGAGTATTGGTTATACGGCATCCTCTGTTCCAGGAGACCGTACATAAGAGCAAGCTCTTGGTGGAGAATCTTGGCCACTTGGTTGTGTCTGTGCGAGTACTCAGTATTAGCAAGCGCGGAACAACCCGAAAGCACATGCCTGAGTAGTCACGACTCACCGGGATGACGACAGACTCGACAAAAGTCGGAAGTGCCATCCTCCAGTGGTAATATATTTTCCTTACAGGTGACAAAGTAAAATTGTTAAGAAATACAGTTTAATAATTTAATTATATTTTTAAGATCAAAGCTCACTTTTAAGTCAAACATTATTCAATTTAATCATCGGACATAAAATTCAAACGTCAAAAATCATAGAGGCGCGACAAATCAATTATAAGAATAAGTTTTGAATGTTATTACTTTAGACAGTCTTAGATTCCTTTGAATGTGAGAGATAAATCTGGCGAGATATTGAATGACTAACATCGCCAATAGTCACAATTCAAACTGAGCTGGTCACATATTTCATATTAGCTGCGGGAGATTTTTATTTCTGTCTGGACAAGGATATGTGGGTGTTAAACATTCAAACCAGATTATTTCCATTTTATTTTGTATTTCAACATGAAAAGCAAAACATTACATTTACTTTTACAGCTTTATTAAACATGATGTAAGAATCACTTTTGATATATTTGCATGTAAATTTCTTATATTCTTTAACAAAAATATTTGCCTTCAATTGTGGATTTATATTGTTCGATAAAGCAGAGTTCTTATGTAAATATTAATAGAATATCAACAAATGAATATAAATTGTTTTCAACCAGAAATGTTATTTTATTTTACGATTTTTCCTTCGTAAATGCTTTGTTTACCGAGTCGCTTATATCGTAAAATTATGCAGTAGAGAATGAGTAAGGAGAATCGATTGCCATTATCTTCCTGCTTCATACGAAAGCATACTGTTTTGGTGATACGAAGAGGGGAAATAAGATTGAATTAAGTTATTGAAGTAAACGACTCACCTCGTCTTATTTATGAGGACAGACGTAATCAGTTCTTATTAACGGTATTAATATCTGCAATAATTAAACACAGATCAGCTTATTAATGTCGATACTCAATAATCAATGAGTCGTAGTTCTCTTCGTGCATATAAATTAAACATAAATCAAAATAAACAACTTTTTTTGTAATACATTTTAATTTCATTCTTATTTAATATATTTGAGTGTCTTAAAAGTTTAGCATATTTTACCTGTAAGGACATGAATTTTCTTCAACGACTTTCGACTTTCAGATTTTAAAATATTATTCTTTAGGTAAACTACGCTACTTCTTCTACTTCTATAGCCTACACTTCTGTAAGAATAAAATGCAAAGCGAAGTTATAATATTAATTGAGAGGTTAAAGAATAACGGTATTTCTAAAACACTGAAGAGTAGGTTGACATAAATAATTTTTTTATTCTTACAATTATATTTTTTAAACTTCTCGTATCTAGGTGAGCGTAAACGCATTTTTCATATAATCGACCCCAATTATCGCTAATCGAAAATTGATGTGAACGGCAATTTGTGAAATGTCACCCTTGACATAATATCAGCTCGCGACATTAAGCTTCGTTTTATCGTATTTTAAAACGCCGTCGAAAAATCTGCATAATATAAATAGGTAAAACGCTGATAGCTGATCCTTTTTCCCGAAGATTAAACGTCTGTAAATTAGGCATGGAATCAATAAGGCATGGAAAAACGGTCGAGAGAAATCAAATGAAATTAGAAAAACCTGCAGTCATTGTCACTGCACCATTTAACATCTTATCCCGTGTAATATGTTTTCGTGCACATGTTCGCTTTCGGGGCCCGTCGGCTACAAAGATAGATAACTTCCTGATGATTTAGTTTTATTGTTATCCGCAATCGAACTGTCGCATCGTTATTTCCGTTTCACAAATGCAGTTGTTTTGATATTTGGAATGCTAATTCAAATAATGAAAATAGTTTAGAACTTTCTATATCAAAAGCAGTAGATAAATTATTATCAAATTTATTAACCAGGTAATAATTGATATAGTAAATTATGTGCTGTATTATTTAAACGTATATCATACAAAATAGAAACTGTTCTTTCTAAGCACAACAATTTTTACGCCGTAGGACAGCGACAAACATTTTCTGAAAGATTTTACTGGATCATTCGGTCACGTCTCGGCAAAGGATCGTCTCTTCTGGCGAAGTGGAGGCAGTTTCACGCGATATGGGTTAACAGGGTCGATTCATCGCCGGAACAGATCGTTTTATGATTTCAGCGAACAATTTTTATGGCGGTCCGACACATAATCGCAGTTTGTCTAGCGTCACATAATGAAGATCTACGCACGCCATTGGTAATATCATAATGCGTTGATCCTAATGTTGTTTTGTATTCGCTATTGCCTACGCCTTCACTCATGTAGTAGAAATGTAAATGAGTGAATATTTAAACGCCTCAAATGAAATTCAAATTCGATTTTTTTTTAATTTATTTAAATCTGTTGTTAGTTTTTCTGATATAATATTGACTCGTGTTAAAATAGAATGAATGATGAAAATATATGAACAGCATAAATGTACAGTTACAAGTAAACGTTTTAAAATAAATAAATATGCTAATTAAATAAGGCATAAAAAAAACTATTTTTGTGGAAACAGAAATGAGTAATTTTTACAAATTTTAGATTAACACTAGACGTTCCTTCCAAAGTTTCCTATAATGAGTGATATTAAACAAATGCCTATATTAAGCCTACAGAAAGTCAACTTGGTGGAAAAAATTTATAAAACTACCCTTAAATTATCTTTTATATTTCTTTCTTTTCAACTTTTAATTTATCAGAGCTTTGCTTACAAATAGCGTTAAATTCATTTGAAATTATTTTCTCGTATTTTGATTCCAAAATCATTTTTAAAGATTGGAAAAAATGTATAGCTGTATTATTTTGTCTAATAAGATATAAAACGTGACCTCGTATCAATGTTGTGTAAAAAGAATAACGCGTTAACGATTAATATTACAGATGTTAATTTAAAGGGTCTCGCGAATAGCAACACAGGTGTGAAGAGATTATGTAATTCTACTAAAAGTAATTTAAGAGCGGCATAATTAGATTCGAAGACTCTACAACTTTCATCCAAAAAAAAAATTACCTCTTTATAATATTAGAGAAGATGTATATTTAATCCATTTGAAAGTTTTTCAAAGATTTTACGACCATTGCCCTATAGGCATTCACTGATGGGTGAGTCGTCCAAACAATTGAAATTGTGATTCAACGAGAAAATACTGCTAGAGGTCTTGCTTGAATTAAGCGCAGTCTCGGCAATTTTTTATTTAATTCGTTAATCTAAAACACGAGAAATAAATTTGATTTTCCTAAGTTTATGTTAGGTTATTCTAGTTATTACAAATAATATTTTAATTTGTATTATATAACATTTAATATGTAATAAAAAATAATAACAAATTATTGATAGAAAATCCAGCCACGAAAGCATATACCTAATCTTATTTCTACTTACTCATGCATGATTCGTTTAATTGGATAACTGCGTTCTATATTTCAAATTGCGCTTGCAACGACTGCAATAAGATTACAATGGTAAAAATTATACGCGCATAATTTTAGTATTTTCCGATAATCCCTAGATGGCGACTTGCTGTCGGGTTTTTACTACCCCTAATAACAGGGGTGGTGAGTATAAAATTGCTATACAAAGGTGGCCTAGGCGCATAACAGTGCAAGGTAACCAGTAATAATAGCGTGAAGGTTAGGTCATGACCCAAGCATCCCAGTCACGGTCGAAAGACAGGGGCATTATTAAACAAATGAATATTTATTACAAACAGACTGGAATTTGAAACATGCGATATTTGTTGATTAAATGGTAAACATACCTTTGAACTTTTTGATATTAAGTACATTCAATAACAGATTTTATATTTACGGTTGTCTTTTTAATCCGAAAAAGAAAATTCACCACATCAAGCAAATTGTTACTAAAAATTCAATTAATACGACGTATAAATTCATTATTTCTGTATTGAAATCTTAATGTTCTGTAGAAGACAAGGCTAAATAAAAACATTTCCGACGAGTTATGCGGATAGACTATCTGCATGACTAAACCAATCTGAGTAAGTCAATCTATATCAAAAGGGAAATCTAGAGTTTTAAATATGGGTAATAATAATATATATTATCATCATGTGTGTATCAATGTCAGTACATACCGTCAACCAATAAAATTATCAGTAGTAAAATTAAACTACACGGTTGTAAAACCTCTCTAAACTCCATCTAAAAATTAAATTAAACCAAAACAATTTCTTTATATGTCACGTAGTTGTATATGGGTCACAAAGAAACATCCAAAACGCATGACAGTCGGATGGACGGAATTGAGAAAGTGTCATACGGATTTAAGACAAAAATAACAACGAACAAATGATTTTATTGTAACATGCAAATACGATATGAATACATACACATTTCATACACAAACCGTTATGATATTATTTGAAAAAGCCTCGTGAATAGGGGGATGCATGACAATAAAAGTAAATCACAGAGGCTACTATTGTGCCTCTCCGACGCCGGCGGAAAGCAGCCATATGTAGGGGGACAATATAGCAAGAAGGAACAAAGTCTAGATTATATTATCTTTGTAGTAATACGAGTATATACAAATCACAAGAATATCGTGACTGTGGACGAAAAATTATAATACGTAATTAAATATTCCTCGTTGCATATTTCATATCACTCCTACATTATTTTATTCTCATATTGTTGTATAATAAATACTGAGTAGGTATAGACATATTTTATTGTTTTCAGATAGTATTTAATATATTACATTTTATTTATAGAAAAATGTCATTAAAAAGATTTTTTTTAATAGAGTATAATTTATAATATAAATTAATAATGTAGGGTATTTTATATTATATAAATTACCCTACATCATTACATACATAAATACCTTTATTAAGTTTTGATTTGGTAGTTCACTAAGTAATTGCTTCTCGTTGGAGTATCTAGTTAAGGTTTATTTATCTTAAAAGCTGTAATAGTTTGTCCCATTTGTGACCGGAATATCGAAACAATCAATGGAGTTTGTCGCGGGGCAGCTAAACTGAATCTTCAGGGACGCCGGAAACCGGACGCGCACCTCGCGAATCTTTGAGTGCTGTACGAAATGATCTTCAAATTCCTAGCTACATTGAAAGATATTTTAAAATATTGACTACATATATATTTTTATCACCATAAATGTGTGATAAATGTGTGATATAAAATTATATAACACAAAATATGAAAGAAAATTTGAAACACTTTAAAACCAAAAAATAAATATTATAATGTTTTTTTTTTTTTATTTTTTTTTATTTTATTAACGCCTAAACCTTATGTGTTTTGACTTTTTTATTAGCTTATTTCATTACTTCAATCTAAATATATTTAAGTCATATTGTTTTAATTGAAAATGTTTTATGTAACCAAGATATCCTACTCTAAAATAAGTACCCATTGAAAAGAAATGTAGCAAGAAAACTTAAGCTTCAACCTTTAATATCCCACTGCTGGGCAAAGGTCTCTTTCCCCATGGAGAAGAAAGACCAGAGCTTAATTCACCACGCTGCTCCAATGCGGGTTGTCATATATATTCCCTACTATGAGTAACGATCGCTATCAGGTGTGCATGATAACAATGGCACCGACGGCTTAACGTGCTCTCCGAGACACGGCGGGGAGATTCACAAGGATTGCACAAGCACCCAGACCACGGTCAACATCTGTATAGGCAATACAAATGTTTGTCATGTGCAGGGATCGAACCCGCAACCGCCAGCGCAACTGCCACAAACCAGTGCTGTGACTGTTTCGCCAACACGTCATCAAAAATCCAGAAAAAAGGTCACGACAGGTTACGCTGTTAGTGTTTACCCGCAGAGACTAAGGAGACCTTAATTAAAAATTAAGGTTAATTTTTAATTAATTTAATTAAGGTCTTAATTATAATAAGGGACCTTAATTAAAAATAAGGTAAATTCTTCGATTGATGGAAATATTATTAACTAGTATTTTTATTGAAATTAAAAACAAAAAAGTCTCCGTTTCACTCTATTATTATTTATTTTATTTGGTACACACAAGTTATAGTAAATAGCATTATTATCACGTAGAAACAGTTTCGGAAGGTACACGAGAGAAGCAAAGATAACGTTAGACTAGAAGTAGTTAGTCATAACTTCCACAACATTTACAGCATGTACTACAATTATGTGGATGTAGATCGAATGCCGGCAATTCTCTTTGGCAACAGGTTAAAGTTCTTAACTCGCGAGTTAACTTCTTATCCCTATAGGTTGGAAAATTCTATTTTATAACTATTACCCGTAGTACGAAACTTTTGAATCATTAAATGTTAGTAATGCAGGTTTTATTACTTTTATCACGCTCACCTTGGTCATTAAAACGGTACACAGATAATAAATGAAGGTACTATTATTGTCTATCCTGCGGGATATCCCTTTTTCGACACGATAGCTCCTCCATAAAACCTTATTATTTTGTATATTGTTTTGAAACTAATATTATTATGTTAGTCTTTTTAGTGTTTATTAAAATATGTAGCTATATATCAGTCGGCTGTTACCACACAAGCATTAAGTTGCTTACTTTAGGAACAGACGACCGTGTGTGTATTGTGTAGATATTTATTTATTTAGGTTTTATTGCTCAAAGTATAGTAGAAAATTAAGAAAGAACATTAGAATATCGTTTCGTTCTTAGTGCTATAATCAATGTTTGAGACATCTATAAACGCATCTTTCTTAACTGCGAGGAAGTTCTATGAAACACAAAAAAGGCATAAACATCTTAACTTCTACAAACGTCTTTATGGATGAGATAATTTAATTCAATGACTTCCGATCTCATAAGATTGAAGATAAAGTAAAAATAAAAGAAAAACATGATTACGATTTAGTCTGTAAAATTCTACTGCTTGGGATGGGCTTCTGTCTCTGTGAAGGATAAGTAAGGTTCGGAGCTTAATCCACCACGCTGCACCACTGCTAGTAGGCAGAGATACTCGTATTTCCTAATATGAATAACGATTGTTATGAGGTTTCTACGAAAATAAAGAGGACCGACAAACGACTGACCAACTCTGAGGCACGGTGGGGAGACCTAAAAGGATAAGGAAAGAGACCGGAAAGAAATATTTGCACAAATATAAAGATCCCGAGCGGGAATCGATCCCGGAATCGCAGGTGTTTGAGCGCATACGCAGCACACACCACTACACCAGAGCGATGAATAAAATATACGTATGATAAAATACAATAAACTTTAATATTCTACACTGTACGGATAGACAGACATTTTAGAAAAAAAAAATACTTAGAAGATAATATTAGGCGTTATTGTTATTGATTAGATAAATATTATTGGGTAGATGAGGAGTACTGAAATTTTATAAATTTAATTTTGAATATTTGCTAATACAATTATTATTATTTTTATATAACTACAACAAGCGTATGGCTCCCCTGATGGTAGGTGATCGTCGTAGCTTATAGACGCCTGCAACACCTGAAGCATCGCAAGCGCGTTACTTATCCTACCTCCAATCTCTCCTCCAGGAGCTCTGGTAACTTTACTCACCACAGGAACACAAAACTGCTTGAAAGCAGTATTATTTTGCTGTAATCTTCTATACGATCGAGGTGCTTTTCTAATCGGGCTCCAGATTTTAAACAGAATATTTCTTGCTGTGCCCAAAAAATATTAAAGTTCACCCGTCTTTCTGTGCTATCAATACTATATATAATAAATAACGGTTCATTTACAGAACACAAGACGGCCAAAGTTAATATGTAATCTAAAGAAAAGTATCCTAATATTTAATTTTAGGTTTCCTTTTCCCTTTATTTATTTAATAAGAATATTTTCAATTTTTATACACAGCTAACTGACCCACCAAACTACGATATTATATATATGGCCATTAATAATATTTTTTTAACCGACTTCCAAAAAAGGAGGAGGTTCTCAATTCGACTGTATTTTTTTTTTTTTTTTTTATGTATGTTACATCAGAACTTTTGATCGGGTAGACCGATTTCGACCAATTTTGTTTTAATCGAAAGGTGGTGTGTGCCAATTGGTCCCATTTAAATTTATTTGAGATCTAACAACTACTTTTTGAGTTATATCTAATAATGCGTTTTTACTTGACGCTTTTTTCGTCGACCTACGTTGTATTATACCGCATAACTTTCTACTAGATGTACCGATTTTGATAATTCTTTTTTTGTTGGAAAGAAGATATCCCTAGTTTAGTACCATGATAAGGAAACCAGGATCTGATGATGGGATCCTAGAGAAATCGAGGGAAACTCTTGAAAATCCGCAATAACTTTTTACTGGGTGTACCGATTTTAATAATTTTTAATTTAATCGAAAGTTGATGTTTGTCATGTGGTCACATTATTGAGATCTGATAACTACTTTTTGAGTAATCTTTGATAACGCGTAGTTACTTGATTATTTTTTCGTCGATCTACGTTGTAACTCGTCGATGTAATTGAAGTCGGTTTTTTTTTCGTTTGCGAGCAAACACAATTATTCTATAAACCTTATCCTGACAATAACGATACATTTCGGCGATTCATTTTTTATTAGGTATATAGATTATTTAATAAATATTATTTCGAGTTAATTTACATTTACTTGAAAAATTGTACTCAAGATGACTTGGTAACAAATTTAATTAAAAATATTGGCGCCTATTGGCGTTTTATTATCTGCATTTTCATGATCTTCTTTATGTTAATTGACACTGACGAAGGTAGACATAAGGAACAGCCAATAAAGCGTTGTTTTTTTACCTCTGTAAGAGAAGAAAGGCGAGGCAAAGGTTTCGTGAAAAAGGATGAGAGAAATAAGGGCGAATTTATTTAAAGGTCTTTTTGTAGTAAAATTTTGCTGAAACAAAATTAGGAATGAATTGGAACTGATTATTTTTCTTATCTTTCCAACGTCACGATTTCACTTTGGTGTAATATAATTTGTGTAAACCTTAGACTTTCTAAATTTAAGCGATATGGTACCATAAACAAGTTACGACCATCATCAAGGGGTTACGACATCGCGGACTTAATGATAGCAGCACCCGAAAATAAAGTAAGTTTATTACACACGCATGGTTTTATGCCATGGCTTCATGTACCCGTTTGAATTCAGTATAGATTTAGGACAATATGGTATATCTAGAATCTCTGGGTCTTTAGCGCTGCGGGTTGAGAAGCCTCTCGGCTATCACTTAACAAAACGTACCCATTTATGTTGTCTTCACAGCTTCGGCTTGCTGGCCGTTACAAGTTGCGCTAAATAACAATCTTCGGCGTAGTATAGCTTTTTTCTTAAACTTTTTAATTTTTAATATTATAAAAACCTAGACTAATACAGTCGGATAAGCCCTGTTATTTTACTCTGGTTCGTGTACTATTAATAGTTAAAATAAATAATTGCCACAAAGTTTACTATCTGTTAAAAAACTATTTTAATTAAAAATCACATATATTACTGTCCGATTAGTTCAAAAGTGTTACCGCTATCACTAAATGAACATACAGATATGCAGAAAAGACAGAGCGGATTCATACAATTTTGTGTTTAATGTAATTAGATGGATTCCATAACTCAGCGTGATTTAATTGTCGCGGGTCGAGACGCGGGCGGCGGGCGCGCATAAGTCGTCGCGGCAGGATTTATTACGGCAATTATACGTGGTCTGCTGCGGGCTACACCTGGAACCATCTTCGTTAACAGGATTATACTTTAGCGAACAACTTCAGATGATGTAACGCTCAACGTATTAACTTTGAAAATTGACCCACTTTTGTACACAGAAATTTATATTAATGCCGACATGATGATTGAACTTTTTCTTATTAGGAAAAAAAGTAACTGAATAAAAAAAACTGTAGGAGGTAATCTTAATAAAGAGATTAACAAGAAGTATACGAGTACAACCATGTCACAGAAAAAGTTAGAGAAGAAAAAGAAGAGAAATATTTCTACTATTGACATTCCTTTAGACTAAAAGTATGTAAAAATGCTATAAGAGCGCAAATAATTGTGTTTGCTCGCAAACGAGAAAAACCGACTTCAATTACATCGACAAGTAATACAATGTAAGTAGACGAAAAAAATTAACAAACACTAGTCGTCACTACGATTTTCGAGGGTTTTCCTCGATTTCTCTGGGATTCTATCATCCATCATGTACCATGATAAGGAAACCTCCTGGTTTCCTTATCACGGTACCTCCCTTGGAATATCTCCTTTCCAACAAAAAGAGCATATATATCAAGTTATCATCTCCATACATACATACATCAACGACGAACGAAAATCAACGAAAAAAGTATTTTGTACTTGGTTATACAGAGACTTCTTTTTTTTAATTGGGGAAACCGTTGAACTTCTTATAATTTTTAGCTTGTTTCCTGTTAAAATATACAAAGTTGCTTCTTGGACAGGCAAACTTTATGGTTAACATAAATGTTGATATCGTAATACTTAAATAAAACTACCTACTATGTCTGTTTGTAAGATCAAAATAAAATATTTTCACTTAATAATCATGCATACCTGTATGTGAAATACGAATGACACAAAAACAATATTAAACTGACCGGTCACAGATAACATCTATCGCATAATTTGCACAGCTGCAACAATACTGCAATTCCTTTGAACTGACTGCATCATGCTAATAACAACATACGATCTGTGCGTCATACATTGATATAACTATTCCACACAGATCTATATACCACGATCTAGTTCATGCGGATAACAGCATCAACATGACGTGACTAATGGCCATTACATCTTATATTACTTACGTAATGCAGCACTTACGTAATGTTCTGCACTGCTGCTAGCTTGCGACTTTGATCATCTGAGCTGTCACAATACTTTGAATATCTCTACTGTTCATAGTCTGAAGTATTTTGCATTGTAAAGTTGTCTTCGCTTATGTGTTGCTAAGCGCTAAACTCAACAACGTCTGGTCCAATGCTAGCTTTTTTTTAAGTTTTCTAATACATTGTTATATTTACAGGGTCTTACGGAATTAAAAATTTATGGGAATTTATGCAGATAATTGATTTTTTTTTTTGAATATGTAACAATTATTCAACTTCACGCTTTTGCAAATATCGTATCCTAAAGCTTTTTATACTAGCGTCTGACTACTAGCAGATTTGACATACGATCAAGATCACGATTCAACCTTTACATCTCACTGCTGGGCATAGGCCTCTTTCTCCATATAGACAAACACTACGCTGTACTGCGGGTTGGCGGATATGAGTTTGCTATTTACTGATTTGTCCTTAGATTATACTTAGATATTAACTCCTATATTTCTATAAATACACTCGTCATCGTTAATTCGTAATAGGAAAACTAAGGTTACATTATTGCAAACAAATTGTATAAATATTATCCCTATTTCGTTAGGATGTTGATTATTGATGTTGTATCTTTTAATTTTCGATCAAAAAGATTTGGCTTGAAGCAAAAAGAGCTCGTGTGTTAATTCAGGAGGCGTAACAATAGGGCCGTCTCGAATCTGCGACAATCTCAGAATATTTTGGTACCATTACACTCACAATGGAATCGCATAAAATGCGTCTGTGATTCGCTGAATATCTGCGGGGAATCTGACTTGGTGCCAAGATATAATCTGTTATGGTGACATTATCTGAAGCCGGTCGACCTCTGCCAACTCCAAATCCGGCCAAAACTTAAGACGCTGTCGTTCTACTTTTAACTGCTTGTCTTTATGTGCTTTGTTCTAATAGAAATCCTCATGCCAAATCTTTAGATTTATCAAGTTAAAGCCGCAAAAAGGCATCGGAATAATATCTTGATCTAATAATATATCTAATAATTACAGGGATGTAATAATATATAGGAACTAGGTGTGCCCGCGAATTCATCCGCGTGGAATTTAACAAAAAATGTATTGTTCTGTTCGCAGAGTTATAAAATAAATAACCTATCTGCCAGCGAAAGTCCCGTCAAAATCGGTCCAGCCGTTTCAGAGATTAGCTGGAACCAACAGACAGACATACAGACAGACAGACGGACAAAAATTGTAAAAAATGTTACTTTGGTATAATTATGTATCGTGTATACATCCATATGCATTTAGTAAAAAGCGGTTATTTTAATATTTCAAACAGACACTCCAATTTAATTTATTTGTAAATATATTAAGTACTTGTATTAGACAAATCTAGTTATAATTATAGTCGTAAAATAAAAAGCTAAATATGCCTCTTTTAAAACTTTGTCATTTTAAATTTGTGTATTATTTTAATTACTACAAGTATCTCGTTGTCACAAATATATTGCGTAAACCCTGCATAAAAACTTGCGAAGATCTATTAATATTGTGTGAAAAAGCAGATGCTCAAATACAGGAAACGGATACGGATGTTATACAACAGCCGACCCGCGTGATCATGACAGTTTTGAGTTACAGACACTGCCCAAACCTCTCGACCCATTGCCTCCCATGCCGAAACACGAACATGGCTCTTCAAACAAGCGCCCAATTTACACCATGAACGGGTATATTTGTAAGAAGTTTTGTCATAAACTTAAAAAGTATAAGAAACAGCAAATACGCTCCTTACATAAATGCATCGATTTAGTTTATTCTATCGTACATCATACGTTAAGAATAATAAAAGGAGAAGCGAAAAGTAAAATATAAATCACGACCCGGCTTACTTAATATCCACTTAAAATAGTTTCAGTTTCATATGTGAATATAAGAGTAAAATAAATATTACAAGACCGGCAATAAGTTGTCGTGAATTACCTGTGTATTTTTTATTAAAGCACGCAGTCGGCGCCCTATAAATCTGGTGGCTCCCACTTTACTTCTGCACCAATTGTCGAAAATATTTTGGATTTCATTCCCTATGTGTCGAAATATTCCACAACCGTATGTATGTACGTTAGAGTAATATTATTCTTGTATTTTCATGTATTTTGAACCGAATTCAATAAATATATAGTATACATGTACAAGATACTGTACATAATTTTATTTGGGAATGTTTTAAATTATTATAATTTGCGCTAAGGTAGACTGACCTAAAATTGACAACGATATTGTTATATATTATTATTTGTGTCTTATACAATATCGACGTTGTGGGTAGATTTTTATCTGTCAAAGTTATGCATTATAATAATTGTGTTTGCAGGCAAACGAAGAAAAACCGACTTCAATTATATCGACAAGTAATACAATGTTGGTAGACGAAAAAATAGTCAAGTAAATACGCATTATCAAAGATTACTCCAAAATTTATAATCAGATCTCGATGAAATTTAAATCTGACCACATGATAAACATCGGCGTTCGATTAAATTAAAAATCATCAAAATTAGTACAACCAGTAAAAAGTTATGCGGATTTTCGAGAGTTTCTCTTGATTTCTATGGGATCCCATCATCTGATCCTGGTTTCTTTATCATGGTACCAAACTAGGGATATCTTCTTTCCAACAAAAAAAAAGAATTATCGAAATCGGTTCATAAACGACAGAGTTACCCCGAACATACATAATATACATATATATATATATATATATATATATATATATATAAAAGCGAAAGGTCACTCACTCACCACGAAATCTCCGAAACTATAACACCTACAAAATTGAAATTTGGCAAGTAAGCTCCTTATAAGACGTAGACATCCGCTAAGAACGGATTTTACGAAACTCGACCCCTAAGGGGGTAAAACGGGGGTTGGAAGTTTGTATGAAATTCCTATGTTTTTGAAGTAAGAGACTTGAAATTTTAAATGAATGTTCTATAGATAGTGAGGAGGTGTCCAAATAATACATCGTAATTTATGTATATATCAAAGAGAAAGGTCATTGACTCGCTCATCATGAGAACTCAAAAACCACTGATCCATCCATCCGGGATGGAAAAAGATGAATTTTGGCAGGGAGGTAGATTATAGTTAGTATACGTCTGCTAAGAACGGATTTTGCGATATTCCACCGCTAAGGGGGTTTAATTGAGGTTGATAGTTTGTATGAAACATATACAGTAGTTAACAGTAGGGTCAGTTTAAAGGAAAATAACTGCGTTTGCAACCCTATGTGTTTAAGAAACATTTATATTGATCACTTATAAGTAGTACAAAAAAAATTTTTTTTTACAATATCTAACCTTTACGTTATTAGAATACTTTTTTATTTACACCTATCGTCACGAAGTCACGGAGGAGCGTGCGTTACGCTATTCCGTGGCATATATTTACTTAAAACCATATTAAAAACTAAATTGTATGCAGTATATTTTAAACATATTTACACTACAATACTATATCATTACTACATTTTTTCATACCACAATTCTGAGGAATTCAACGAACCATTATGTACGACGCGATGCGCGCTTCACGCGGACGTAGTCGCGGGCAACAGTTAGTGTATTATAAAACAAAGTCCCCAAAAGTGTATGTGATCGATTCCCTCAAAATCTACTGAACAGATTTTCATGTGGTTTCAACAATGGGGAGAGGGCTTCAAGAGGAAGGTTTACGGAACGGCTAAGCCGATTTTGACGAGAGTTTCACTGGAAGTTTACCGGGAAAATGTTGTGACACACTAATTTCAACGCAAGCGAAGCCGCGGGCACAGCTAGTATATATATATATATATATATATATGGTCGAATTGAGCAACCTCCTCCTTATTTTGAAGTCAGTTAAAAAGAGTTGTAAACCACCCGGTCAGCTGTTTTGCTGTTGTTCCGAATAATTTAGTATCTTTTAACATATTTAACAAGTGGCGACGAGCGAATCTACACAAAAATGTCGGCTGCATTATCGTTTGGAGTGATTTCAACATTCGATCACCTGTTGCAAGAGTGGAATACATACAAATCACGAACACAACAATTATCATTACAATATAAACAATTATCATTATAATAATAATATTATTAATTTATCGCAAATGACATTAACGACGTGTCTGACAAAGCAAGTTCAAACGCAGGGCGATATTACTCAGCGTGCTCAGCGAGTCATCCTACAAGCTAGTAAGTGATTTATCGCTGCCGAAAAAGTTAGAAGAATGCGATTTTGAAGAAGTTTTATATCTGTTGGATAATCACTTCACACCAAGGCGAAGTAGATTTGCAGAGAGACACCATTTTCATTCGGCGACGCAAACATCGGGTGAAACGCATATCCTGTGGCTAGGGTTAGAGGATTAGCCTGCACATTATGGTTTTAAAAATTTAGAAAAAGCCCTTTTAGACAAATTTGTCATGGGTATGGTAGCTGTTCCTGAGCGTGACAAGCTATATGCTGAAGATCTACAGGAGCTAACATTAGGAAAGGCTGTGGAGCTGGCAGAGAGCGTGCGGTACCCATGACAAGCCGCGCAGGCGGCACCGGCCGGCTCAACCGCAGTGATCGGCGCAGAGAACGACGTAGTATTTAAAATTCGATGTAGTATTTCAAAAGGGAAAAGTGCAGTGTATGTGGCTTATACGAGTCATAAATCTAACCAGTGTCGTTTTAAGTCCTATAAGTGTAAAAAGTGCGCTCAAAAAGGACATTTATATATCGTCTCGACAATAAGGTTCCCTTTATCGAGAAAAGTAATGTGGATGAGGACTGTGAATGTGAGTTGTTTTATAATATCCGATGCGTAAAAGGTAAACCGATGACGGAGCGGGTTAATTTTTGTGGTACATTATTTGGTTTTAGAGTTTGAAATCGACAGTGGGTCTGCTGTCAGTGTATTGTCAGAAAACATATTTAATATTTATTTTAAAGGTTTAACTTTATCAACATCAAATAAGAAGTTATTAATTTACACGGGAGGAAACATTGAGACGTTAGGAGTAGTGCGAGTGCCCGTATCGTATAGCGGCGTTACACGAGTATTGGATATGTACGTAGTACGGAAAGGCGGGCCGCTGCTCCTCGGTCGTGATTTTATTCGAAAGTTTAACTTAAAACTCGCACCCGTGTCTGCTAACGATATTAATTATTATTTACATGCTGGGGATGAATTTATCGATAAGAAAATATTATCAAAGTTTCCAAAGCTTTTTTTAGACTCATTAGGTTGCTTCAACAAATTTAAAATAGTGTTACATCGATCTATGTATTTTAAGCCTAGGCCAGTAGCATATGCTTTAAAAAATAAAAATGATTCCGAATGAAACCGTCTGATAGATTTAGGTATTTTGAAGCCGGTCGACCACGCTGATTACGCATCGCCAATCGTGCCGGTCTTAAAAAAAGTCGGTGGGATTCGAATCTGTGCAGATTTTTCTGTTACTATAAACAAATATCTAATAATCGAACAATACCCGTTCTGTGTCTTATACAATATCGAGGTTGTGGGTAGATTGGTATCTGTCAAAGGTATGCATTAAAAGAGTTGTAAACCGGATCAGTTGTTTTTCTGTTGTTCCGAATAATTTAGTATCTTTTAACATATTTAACAGATATAAATAAAATCAAATTATAAAATCATTTTAAGTATCAAAGACCTTAAAATAAAATTTGCATATAACTCAAGTTAAATTTTAAAAACATGCAATAGCTAGCAAGTCGTGTGTGAAGCAATAACGTTGAAAGCAACATTAGCACCATCTCATATCTAATGCTAATTTTTCCGGGAACTATTTTCTCAACGTCCCGAGTGTTCTCGTGACGTCTTTTCACCGTCTCGCCTTGGACAGCTTCCATTATGTAGAAATTTTATAATGATACAGATAAACCATCTGTACATAGAAAGTTATTTTTATCCGTGATATTCATAGTGTATTTTTCATTTCTCGCGTTGTTATACAAAAGAAGTAAAGGAAACATTTTGCAAAATGAATAAATAATGTGTAGCAAACGACTAGATAATTTGTCATATGTTATGCAGAGGCAATTTACGTAATTAATTATTAATACAAATATCTGTTTAAATAAGATATTATATTCATTACGACAGTTTAGAAATTAGAACTAAAGGTGTAGTAAGTAGCTTCAATACCAGACGGTAGTCGTTTTACGGATTAACAATAGGTACTTAATGAATTTTAAGTACAAAATTTGTTTTTTAATTCGTGTCATAGTTAAAAAAATAATTAAAATAATAGAAAAAAAACGTATGAAAACTTTGAAGACATTTATATTTATATCGTATCATATCGTACTCATATTCGTATAATGAAATTAATCCCCTTAATGAGGGATATACGGGAAAGAGTACAGATGATAAAATAAATACAAATTTCAAAAGATAAGACGGTGTTTTACCTTATAGTCCGTCCGTAGTAGGAACTCAAACATGACCTAAAACTGCTATGTGCTACTTAAAACATAAATAATTGTGTTTGCTCGCAAACGAAAAAAAAAACCGACTTCAATTACATCGACGAGTAATACAACGTAGATCAACGAAAAAATAGTCAAGTAACTACGCGTTATCAAAGATTACTCAAAAAGTAGTTATCAGATCTCGATAAAATTTATATGTGACCACACGATAAACATGAGCTTTCGATTAAATTAAAAATTATCAAAATCGGTACACCCAGTAAAAAGTTATTGCGGATTTTTGAGAGTTTCGCTCGATTTCTCTGGGATCCCATCATCAGATCCTGATTTCCTTATCATGGTACCAAACTAAGGATATCCCCTTTCCAAAAAAAAATAATTATCAAAATCGGTACATCCAGTAGAAAGTTATGCGGTATAATACAACGTAGGTCAACGAAAAAAGCGTCAAGTAAAAACGCATTATTAGATATAACTCGAAAAGTAGTTTTTAGATCTCAAATAAATTTAAATGGGACCAATTGACACACACCACCTTTCGATTAAAAAAAATTGTCGAAATCGGTCCACCTGGTCAAAAGTTCTGATGTAACATACATAAAAAAAAAAAATACAGTCGAATTGAGAACCTCCTTCTTTTTTGGAAGTCGGTTAAAAAATAAAAATTAACATTTTTGGATTTATAGAGCGTCTTCCAAAAATTTTTCAAATTCCTGCAATATACAGAGTTCGACCTGTGGAATTTACATTATCAATATACTCGTAGATTACAAAAAGTAAAGAGTAAGAAGAAGAATTGGACATTAATATTCACCACATTGGTTATTAGCTGGTAGCTTAATGTGTCATGTCTCATGTTATAGAATTTTCTTTCAGATGTTTTCTGCCACACTCAAGTGTAATATGAATTTTCGAGAGCGCGTGACTAGGTAAATTAAACATCTTTTCGGTAATGATACTTGTCTCTAGTGGCCCAACTCAGCTCAATTAATTTATAACAAAATTGTTATTTTGGTTCAAATTTTTCAGAACCTTAAACAGTCAATCAACAAACAAGATTTACTCTTGATTATATTCAATTAACTTAACCAAACAGATATTTCTCTAAGCTTGTTATTTTATTATTTCTAAAAATAAATTATATTAAGAAGCTTTTACAAGAAATCTACTGATTATGGACATAATTATTTTTTATTTTCTGAAATAAGAAGAGGTCGGAAAACTGTTTACCAAAATCATGAATAATTCAATTAATATTTCTTTGTTTCAGTCGGTTTCTCTTTGTTTTTCGACACCGGTCACATTCAGTCGGGCAATCACGAACTAATCCATTTGCTATTTTCAATTCCATCTGAATCAGAGCACAGAATTGATTTACAGATTATTTTTAATTGATAAATATTTAAATAAAAATGCAATTTTTAGAATACTTTATATTACGCAAAAAAATATAGGTATTTTTGGTTTACTTTTTTGCGGTGTCAGCGTCATGCTCAATTTGTTGTAGTTGAACTTCTAAATTGAGTATGCTGCCAAAGTTAGTTCCTACCTTTATATTTCAGTAGTTTTATTTAACTTGCATGTTTGTTGCTTGAAAGTCAACATCAGTTTTGATCAGTTCTATCTCCGCAAAGCGCTCACATTCAATTAACACTTTTTCGTAACGGAAGCACCGGGGCTGCCGGAAATTAAAAATGTCTACCTACTATAGCGAATATGATATTCGCTTCCATGACATACGCATATTCTGTAAAATAGATTACGTATAAATAATAGAAGATAAAGTTATTAGCGATATTGTGTTCATTTCTATCTTGAGTAAAGTAAACGTTAGGTCATTTTGTTAATACTGGTTGTTGATAGATGTATATTTAGGTAAAGCATAAGTGTTAATTTGTTAATTTATTTGTTTTAACTTTGCATATTATTAGTAAACGGATCTCTCTGTGTAAATAATAATAATGAGAAGATAAGAAACACAAGGTCTATTGGATTTGTTATCTCTGATGTAAAACAAACCTACGAAGGTGATCGCGAACCCAATGTAGCATTGTTACTCTGGGGATTTGATAGACGTGATGATTGCCAAAGTTTGATTGAGCTCCGGAACCCTTTTGCGAATCTTCTTGATTATTGCACACGTAATTGACTAGAACGTAGTGATTACATAATTCATCGCGTCTCATTAAAGAATGTGGGATTGGTCTTTGGCCTATATGATTATTTGTTAGTATTTACATAACAATGTACTTATAAACACCAATATGTACCTATGTCTAAGGTAAATATTTTACTTGGTTGATACAGTTTACCTTAAATTTTAACAAAGTATTAAGTGCCCTCCTTTTCTTGTTTAGTATTTTCTCATCGTTGTCATCATCGTTGTAAATGAAATGGCTGTGAATAGATAAATAACAAGCATTATTAAGTTTCCCGGTTCAAATTCAAGCTAGCACCAACGAATAAAGTTTTACATTTTGTTTATGTAACATTAACAAGGAGTAAATTTTCTTATTCATATTAGCAACGGATGTAATCTCGATAATACGTATTTATAGAATTACACAAATGTGTAAGGATCAGCGCAAACATGTTATGAAATAAACATCCGTGTTTTCCGTACACATCGTAATGAATGTTTGCTAGGGCGCGTTCCCGCTAAAGCCGAATCGAAATTACTTTGTTTTGCCGCTGCTGACAAAGGATATGAGATGTTAACGTCTCACTAAAATTTACTTCCGTAAGAAATAGTATAATATCACATATGGGAAAAATTCTTTCTTTTGTTTTGGAAAAATATGTGACCAAAACAAGCAGTCCTATTACTAGCTGTATATTAGCCATATACCTTCCACGCTGTTATACCTACGTTCCTGCACTTTGTTAGGTCGGAATATGTTAAACAATATATATTTATAAAAGTATTACCTCAACTATTACGTCATTTTTAAAACAAAAGTAAGATGTATCGTTTGCATGGTGTTTAAGGTTCGAAATTAATAATAATAGTCATATGTATTGGATTAGTATGTATATATTAGATAAAGGGAAAAAAGGGCAAATTATTATGCTTTTATTTGTAATGTATAGCCATAATAATAGGCATATAGGGATAATAATTTCGTATTAAAAAGAAAATGTTATAGGTCATTTAACTTATATTTATACTAAGTTATAATCTGGAAATATGATTTCTATTAGTAAAGAGCATAATAATTTCATCTAGAAGTTTATTTAATTTTAAGCTACATTTTAATAATAACTTTACGTTACATAAGTTTTACCAGGTAACGTGCGGGACTATTGGGATTAAACAATGTGTATATCGTTACGTATTAGCTACGTCTTGCACTGCGAACGTGTCTTTTATTAGCTTGATACATTCGGAACTATTTTAGGCACTGTTTCTTCTAATAATGTTAAAGGATTTATTATTTTTTCAATTACAATACTATAATCATTCAATTTACAATACATAAAATAACAAAATGATAGAAAAAAACACTAAGGTTTCAACCTGTGCTTATATTTATGATCATTGACAAGAAATGACATTTATTGACGTTTATGTTCCTTTGATCGACTAGCGGTTTATCTCGAGAGGACGTTGGTGCACAGAAAATTTGAAAGAAACCACCGAAAGTTTAAAATATAACAGGAAGTTATTTAACTTAATTGCAAAACTTTTCCACGAATATATTTCTAACTTAAATATTTGAAATGGTTACTGAAAATTTTAGCACGTTAAACAAAATTAACCCTTAATTTATAATAATTCTTATACTTAAGTATACATATGTATTATGTATGAAACAATTCTTAATCATTACATATAACAAAAACGTAACGGATCTTTTCTGTACATGGAAGATATATGAGAAAAAATATTATTGGGTCCTTTATCAACGCAAATAGCACCCAAAACTATGATTGTTATAATTTTTGTCTGTTTGTCTGTGCATTTGTGCACGCTAATCTCAGAAACGGCTTATCTGGTTTGGATATAGTTTTCATTAATATATTGTGGTAAGCTTCACTTAGTGTTCACCCTAACATTTCGTGTTTGTTCCATGTCAATCGGTTGATAGATAAAAAAGTTATGCCAATTTAAAGAATCACGTTGAACATGTAAATACCCAAATGAGGATGTTTATAATCATAAATAAACTGAAAGATATATCCAAAAAATAGTGTCCAAAGTTATTCTACAAAGAAGACGTTGAAGCCACAGCTAGTCATTAATATAATTTTACAGTTTTTCTACTGTTTATGAAAACTGGTCTTATTATAAAAATTAATTGCTTTTTTATGAAAATATTTTAATTTCTTATATCCTCCATAACTGCTTTGTTGTTTTCCTATATACACGGTATTATTTTTTCAATTTGATTCAATTTATGAAAATGAATATTAAAATTTGATTGTGTTCGACATCCAATATCTATTTCGATCCAATTTGCATGACAATTAAAGCGTGGGCTTTCAAATATCCGTACCTATGAATTTAAATTTGCAACTGGCCTAAGTCCAAGCTGCCTGCAGCGGTGACAGCTGCATCAGTCAACTCTTTGATGCTAAGCGTGCATAGGCCTCTACAGAATTAACCTCAGCAATTTCCTTGCGGCCTTTGACCTAATTCACTCACTACTCTAAACTCTTACAATGATTGTTTGAAGAAATATTCAAATCCCTTTAAAGCCTACCGTTACAAATACAAAACTAAAGGAATCCCAAACAATCCCGATTTTATTTTATGTGCCAATACAATACAAATACTTTTTAGCTCTTTCTTTCATAAAGTATTGTAACAGGCAACTATATTTACTCAGATAGAGGCGGAAAGTTCTAATCTCGGCGTCGAGACAAAGCTAGGGGCGTGACGGCATTCGCGATACACGAGCCAAATGCAAAGCTTTATTTAGTTTAAGGCGCCATTACACGGGTCATATAAACTGTCAAAGTTCGAGTACGCGGGGCGTCGCGGTGCCGCCGCGCTCTCTTCCTCCCGGTTCACATTCGAGCGGTTCAATGGGAATCTTTTTGTTCGAAGCTCTGTACTTTTGTTTTTGTTTTAAACTAACAATGAAATGATTGTGCATTTAGTTATTATAGAAATTTAATTTTAAAAATAATAAGTTATAATTGTGTTAGCTCGCAAACGAAAAAAAAAGACTTCAATTACATCGACGAGTAATACAACGTAGATCGACGAAAAAATAGTCAAGTAACTACGCTTATCAAAGATTACTCAAAAAGTAGCAGTACAAGTACATGATAAACAGCAGCTTTCGATTAAATTAAAAATTATCAAAATCGGTACACCCAGTAAAAAGTTATTGCAGATTTTCGAGAGTTTCCGTCGATTTCTCTGGGACTCCATCATCAGATCCTGGTTTTCTTATCATGATACCAAACTAGGGATATCCCCTTTCCAACAAAAAAAATAATCATTTAAATCGGTACATCCAGTAGAAAGTTCTGTGGTATAATACAACGTAGATCGACGAAAAAAGCGTCAAGTAAAAACGCATTATTAGATATGACTCGAAAACTTATTGTTAGATCTCAAATAAATTTAAATGGGACCAAATGACACACACCACCTTTCGATTTAAAAAAAATTGTCGAAATCGCTCCACCCTGTCAAAAGTTCTGAAGTAACATACATAAAAAAATACAGTCGAATTAAGAACCACCTCCTTTTTTGGAAGTCGGTTAAAAAAGTGTATGTTTTTTATTTAAAAAAAAATTTAAAGCTTCATCTGTGATAGGACTGATTTTATTTTTCAAATCATTATTTCGTTACTTATTTTAGTATCTTGCATTACTAAAATCACTTAATAATAATAATAAAAATAATAATAATAAGTACTCGAACGCGACGGAGTCCGGCTCTACTGGGACCTGCCTATAGCCACAGACAGGACGATACTTGCGAACAAGCCTGATATCGTGGTGATAGACAGGGCACGGTCGAAGGTGTTTTTAGTGGACATCATCATTCCGCATGGCGAGAACCTCGTGAAAGCCGAAACTGAGAAAAAACGTAAATATCTGGATCTGGCGCAGATTGTCGACATGTGGGATGTGGGGTTCGCTGAAAGCATTCCTATCGTAATATCTGCCAGCGGTTTGATCCCGGTTAGCCTTGCTCACCATCTAAGACAACTGGAGATCCGGGACGGTTCACTTGCAGCCAGGATGCAGAAGGCGGTGTTACTTGACTCGGCTACGATTGTCCGCCGGTTTCTCAGCCTACAGCCCTAACCCCCGGCCATTTGATCTCCCTGCTGGGGTTTAATCCTCTACCCGCTTATATTTATATATGTAAGTGTAAGTAAATTTACTATATTATTTATATAAGTAGTGATTATAATATATGTATCTATTATATATTAAGCGGGTGGAGTGACATCCAGGATCATAATAATAATAAGCCTTTTATTTCAGACACTTACAATTATTTTTCTTACTTAACTAACTTATCTCTAAATTATCGACACCGTGTCCGTTTGCCCTTGGTTGGCATAGGCCTCTTCCAACTTATGGACCACACTTCGCTGTGGTGGGACCGAAGGTCGTAAAGGTGCTGAGTGCACTGGGCAGACTCCTTCCGAACCTCGGAGGACCCAGCGCCGCCTGCAGGCAGCTATATTCCGGAGTCTGCCGGAGTATGGCGACGTACGGTGCCCCGGTGTGGGCGGATCGCCTCACTGCGAGGAATAAGGCCGCGCTGCGGTCTGCTCAGAGGATCATCGCGGTGAGGGTGATCCGGGGGTACCGTACGGTATCGTGGGCTGTAGCTACTGCTCTAGCCGGCGACCCCCCGTGGGAGCTTGTGGCGGTAACTTCTTCCAATATTTTCTTTCTCGAGCTAATCTCGACCACATAGTATCCGCGATGCTTTGATGTCCTCTTCTCACCTTTAGTACTGCCTTCCTCGATTTTTCTGAACCTCTCAGGATGTGTCCTATCCTTCCCATTTGTTTTTCCGTATTGTGTAAGTTACATTTTCAAGTTTTGTAATTTTTCTAATACTTAAAGGATAAATAATAGATAATTTGGTATAATTTTTACAATGTGGCAATCAGGACTTAGTATGTTGTGGAATCTGTGCTGTAATAATAAAGCTGGAGTTTTTGTTTACTCGCTTTATTTAAAGATTTATCTCTTAATCTCTAAGATTTCAACAAAAAATCACACTTACGGTTACATGTGCGAAGATTTAACCACAGACAATACAGATAAATCTGCTCGAGTCATCTAGTAACATAAAGGGCCTTTATTTGGAATACATGGCATAAAATGTATCCGTATCTAAATAAGGTCACTCGCTAAAAAATAACAACAAGAAAGGAAAATAAGTTATTGCGGCCATACAACCCCGTGATGCAATTACTGTTCGACTTTGTTTTTTTTATCATATTTGGAAAACTTTCATTTTTCTCCTTGTTTGTATGTTATAATTGTTAACAATACAACGAAGTTTATATAGATTAGAAAGAAGAACATTTATATAGATTTTTCTTTGTATTTTAGTTCGTCTGATGATGGAACATAGGATTAAACTACTTTATGATAAATCGTCGAATTTAATTACGATATCATTATTAAATATTATAACTATTATCACAGCCTACTTCTTGACCGACTTCAAAAAGAGGAGGTGGTTCTCATCTCGACTGTTTTTTATGTATTAATTACCTCAGATTTTTTTACTGGGCGGACCGATTTCGATCATTCTTGTTTTAACCGAGAGCTGATGCTTGTCGTCTGGTCTCATTTAAATTTGGTCGATATCTGACTAGAAAGTTTGAGATCTCCGAGCCATTTAATCGACTATTATTTTTTTCCGTCTTTCTACGTTGTTTTACTGATCCGTATAATTAAAATTTTTTTATTTTAGTAATTTTAATTAATTAATTATTAATTTAAGTTTTTTAATTTAAGTTTTTTTTTTATTGCAAGCAAACACGTCAAGCATCAGCAGTCAAATCACTTCTCTTATAATTTAATATATATCTTTATTCCGCGCTCAGTAATTATTTCTTTAGATACCCACATTATTTGGCTTTCAAATAAATAGGCCGAAGACGGGCAGCAACGTCTTCGATACGACATAACCAGCCCTGCCATCACCAACCCGCCTGCCCAGCGTGGTGACTATAAGCAAACACATAAGTTCGCGCCATTTTTCAAAACATTTTATAATTACTTTTTGGTGCTTGAACGTATATTTTTGTAAAGGTGAGTCAGAGCTCAGACTAATAATATATAGTTACAATAAGCGAGCTATTCTTGAACAAATTGTTAACATTTAAAAATCAATCAATCAATAATCATAGAATATACTATATTCTTAATTGATATTATACTAGAAAGAACAATTTATATTTTCTAATTTCAGAGGAACTTATAATAATTGTTTACAGAATGTGCTTTAGGTATAAACTGTAACACTCATAAATGCAACCCACTAAACTGTAAATAACACACACAGGACAGTAAAACGTGTATGAATTTTCTTGTTACAAATTTTTTATTTTATTTCAGTAAGTAACAGTGTAAACAATTTCTTTTCCTTTTATCTTTATTTTCTTCTTGTTTGTTCTTGCTTTCGATACTGTAATCAAATTTATAGGTTTTCAATGTATTTGGTTTATTTTCAAAGTTATACTGTGTAAGAATAAAATAAAATCTGATTTTTTATAACTGTTATAAAGGAAATTGTTAGCGATATGTTTTATTTATATAACGATATCTGTGACGTTAGGTTAGAGATTGCTTTTTATTCTAATTGTTTAAATTAAAATAAAAAAGGTGAAAAACTATAACTGTAGTTTTGAACTATCACTACCTCGGGTAGAAATCAAGGAGAGATTTTAATTTTTTATCGATGTTCATATGTGCGGGGTTATCCATTAATTACCGGACATTCTGTATATAGATCGTTTTATTGGTAGAAACGATCCGAATGATTTTGTGTAAACTTAGTAAAACAATCATAAACGTAATATTTTACGCCAAACTCATTGTTAAAAATCTAATTGTCGTTTTAAAACATTAATTATTTATAGTATTAATTTCGAATTTGTCATTGTTTGACTTCGACGTTTATGTAGTATGTTATAAGTGTAAATTAACGAGGACGTTTGGTGAAATTAATTTCACGTCTATTTTGACTCCCCATTAATATTGAGTTCTGATCTCCATTTCGTCTTCATAATTGTAATCAGACACATAAGAAATTTAATAATGTGAAATGTATAGCGAAAATACTTAGTACAGAAACAATTTCTCGGCTACAAATCTTAGATGACATATATTTTGTGAAAGAATCTTTGCTATCTCGATGGTATTCATTGCAAAAAAAATATTTTCGGCTTTATTTCTATCTCTCTTTGTTCATGCCATCAATTATATTTATATACAATACTCCCGAAATAGTTGCATTGACAGTTGTTTGAATAGCAGATCTAAAAGCGTGCATTTTTTAAAACCTATGCTTAAAACAGATATTGAATTTTTTTTTGTTGTATTTTATATATTTATATTTTATTTTGAATGTCAATTTGATGTCAACTTCAAAAATTTTCTTTGTTAGTTTTATTTTTATATTTTATTATTTCGATCACATTTTTTTATTAAATTGACTTCAAATTGCATATTTATTTATTTTTTTTTTATTTATTTATTTATATTGCCATAAATATACTACTACCAGCTGACTCGGCAAACGTTGTTTTGCCTCTAAACGCTATTTAAAAATAGGGGTTGGTGGTAGAAGGGTTAAAATTTAGGGTTGCATGTATTTTTCAACGCCAAATCATATTAAAATAAAAAATAAATAATTTATCTAAAAATTAAAAAAAATTAGGGTTGGACTACCCTTAACATTTAGGGGGATGAAAATAGATGTTGTTCGATTCTCAGACCTACCCAATATGCACACAAAATTTCACGAGAATCGGTCAAGCCGTTTCGGGGGAGTTTAACTACAAACACCGCGTCACGAGAATTTTATATATTAGATTACAAGCTATTACCTAATGCGATAGTACATACAAAAATATTTTAACCAAAACAAACGCTAACCGTAACATATAATAAATATATAATTTATAAATAATTCCGATAATCTCGGAATTATATATAAAGAATAAGATTCCGCTTTAGTGATTTTTCTTTTTCAGATTTCCTGAACTTGGCTTTGCCGAGCAATGACAGTGGCCCTAAGGCAGGCAGTCGGTTGCCCCTACAGCGGATCTCCGTGCTACTGACGCCGTTGCAACAGCTTTCAAGTCACTATGACTTTATGCGTGTGTTTATTTAAGTACACATTGCTTATAATATTGTGTTAAATAGTTTTAAAACAACCAATGTATCTCAACCGGAAGTTTTCACTCGTCTCGAATGTACTAGCTGAAGGTTGTTTAGAGACTGCAAAGGCTTAAAAATTCACACCAATGAAATTGTAAATTGTGTTTATTATTGAATTATTTGTGGCAATTTTAAATTGACCAATTTAAAATTGGCACCGCGATCCATTTGTGTAATTATAATCTATTTTAACCGATACTTCATCAACCGAGACCAGTGATACTAATTCGGTTCCGTTTGAAAATTTTATTTCTAAATGTCACCAAAATATCCCGCTTGTTAAACCAGTTCCTAGAAGAGCGTGGATGTCTCTTGTTAGATATTTATCAACTTTGATTAAAAATGTATTTCGAACACATATTAGGCCTGATAAAATCTGTTTTTGGTTGTCTACAAAATATATTTAAATTATCTGGATTGACCAAAAAACTTGATGCCACTTTAAAAAAATCACTATAAAAAAATTCTAAATTTATCTCTTGATAAAAATTCGTGGATCCAAGCTACTTTACCAATTAGAGATGGTGACATCGGCGTGAGAAAAATTTCTAATGTCACTCTTTCTGTGTTTCTAGTATCTGTGTACAGTATCAAGGGTCTATGTTCTGACATCTTAAAATCAAATTCAGTTCAAATTAAAGATGCTACAGATACAATAAAAAACTGGAAGTTAAACTGGATGTTACAAAACAAAAACTTTAGGATATGATAATAGTTCACAATACTCATATAAATTTAACGCCAAATTTTACAAGTAACTAAAACCGTGCCAGGTTTCTCTAGCTGTGTCAAATTAAGAGTCAGGTCACTGGTTACACGCAATGCCGTAAAAAAACTTGGGACACTTTTATACAATAAAAGTTTTAGAATTGGTTTCAGGTTGGGAGCTCTACTGTGCTTTGAAGACAGATTTACGTGCGGAAAGGAGGTTGATTCTTTCAGACTGCACGGCCTTTCCTGCAACAAGAGTTCAGTTAGGTTTTCCGCAACTGTTCCCTAAATGATACCATAAAAAGAGCTCTAGCTGCCGTCGTTCTTCCTACTCTTATCAAGTCTCCTGGAATTAGTCGCGATGATGACAAGAGACCTGATGGATTGACGTTTGTTACCTGGGTAACAAACGTCAATCCATCATAACAAACGGATACGGCCGCTTTTGTGGGACGCAACCTGCGTTGACGCAACCAACCATGTCAGGGAAATAGCCTTAAGAGCAGGAACCGCTGGGGAAATAGCTGAAACGATTAAACGGCATAAATATTCGTTACTAATTTCAAATTTATAAATAATGTAATGAATATAATAAAATAAAAAAAAAAATTAAAGACAAACATATTAAGCAATAAATTAATTTTAAAGAATACTCAATTTTTAATATATATGGGTATACTAGTTGAAAGAATAACACGTTCATAGATTTAATAAAATGCTTCAATGGTACTTGTAGGTAAGTTTATAGATCTTATCAGATTATTATTAAGGTTTTTGATATAGTAAACTATTTAAGTTACTTTTTTTAATATTATTAAAATATTAAGCAAGCCTTTTGTTTTCTTTAAGTGAAACAATCAAGTATCTCTATTTAGGGCGAGGGTACGGTCTGGTTAGTCGCTTGTCACACTGGGGTGAATAACAATAAGACCCTTTAGTTCCGGCTCGCTTCGAACGTATTCTCTCTGCGCGAGATCAAGACGTTGTATTAACTTGTGACGACACAACTTTTCCTGAAGTCTTTCCCTTTCCTGTATTGTTACATAAAACAAACTCACTTGTATTGTCTTACTAGGTACGCATTTCAATGTTTCGACATTCTGTATAAAATTTTAATTACAAAACTTTTCAACGATTTCAATAACGAGACATAACTAGTTTGAAGTATAAATTAGACTTTATACAAAATTTAAGAAAATTGTCTCTTTGTTTGCTATATAAATATGTTTCCAAAATATGCAAAGTCATCGAAACTTAATTGTAGGTATATGTATTAAATCAATATCATATTTGTATTTAGATTTTACCAGCTGCCCGGACAGACTTTGTTCTTTTAAAAGTTAATAGTAAAAAGTAATTTATTTTTTATTTTATTTTTTTAATTTTTAGTAGGTATTATAACCTTCCGTGGGCCTTAAGGAATATACAAAAAAATAAATTGGTCGAGCCATTCTCGATTTATGCGCTTAGCAACATTCATTTTTATTTATAGAGAGACTAGTCCAGTACTTCATAGAAATGTAAACAACGTTATGACAATAAGCTATGCCGTTCAAATAAATGAGCTAGGTAAGAACTATGTTTGTGTCATGACTATAAGAGACTTCCTGTTCAAAATACGGAGTAGACAAGGATAACACCTCGACCTTATAAAAAATCACAGCTAAATAATACTGCTTTCAAGTGTTGTATTCTTAATTTCTTATAGTGAGAAAGGTGACCAGAGCCCCTGGGGTGATTGAGGGTAGGGTCGGCAACGCGATTGCAATGCTTTTGGTGTTGGTGTTGTCTAAAGGCTACTTTATTTACTTAGTTGTAAAAAAAACTAAAACTCACAGTTTTCTTATCTGTATCTGCATATTATTTCCTTTAACACGTTATTCTATTAGCGTATTCGCTTATATCATAATAATACAATTTATCAGATAAGTACTAACATATAGATCTCCGAAGGTGATTTAATTTGCTTATCATTTATTTTACGTTCTCGCATAATCGAGAAACAAAATAAATAAATTTTGAGTAGATTAAATACATTAATAACTATTTAAAGGTTATTGACGTCGATTGACTATAGATTAATGCGTAAATGAACGAACATAAAATCATAAGCCGTTTTTATCAAAATAAACGCCAGGATAGAATTCAAAATGTATGAAAATTAATTGATATAAAGCGATCGAGTAATTAACAGTCATCGAGTGAACACCGCAAGCGTCCATTTTGAAATTATTGGCATGAGCTGAGAGTGATCCAAATGGGTGGCTTAAACACTCATTTGATATTCACATTTGTTCCAAAATGAACGATACGAAGCAACGAAAATTAATACTCATTTAATAGTTTTTAATATCTGTTAGTAATATTTCCTTCGCTTTGAGTCTTTTATCTTTGTTTTAGGATTGATATTAAGAGTTATTTTAATTAATTAAGATTTGCTTGCAGCAGATATGTATATAAATATGTAAGACCAGAGATAGAATGTTATATGGCTTACATGTTAGAGCGTAATACAGTTGCCTGGTTAGAGATTGCCACTAAACGATAAGGCCGCCAATTGTATTATATCAAACCTCAATTGTTAATATAATAAAATATAATACTTTTTCTTGGAGTACAACATATTCATCATATTGTCTCTCAATGGAGTTTTGTAAAGTGCCTAATTTAAAGCTTTGAGAGCTATAAGTTTTCAAAAACAATCTCTTGTTAAAGTACAAAAGTACACTCAGTCATACAGTAACTATTTTTGGCATCAAGTATTGATTTATAAATAATAAAACACACTATACATTGCAGGTTGATAAATAAAATCATAACTTTTTCTTATACATGTGTTGTCTTTCAATAGCGATATTCCATTCGGGTGATTAAACAAACCATTTATATAGATACTAGCTGACCCCGCAAACGTCGTTTTGCCATACATGTTATAAACCCCCTGAATCTCCCCCCCCCCCCTCCGTATAACTTAAAACTCCGTAAAATAGATGTTGGCCGATTCTCAGACCTACCCGATATGCACACAAAATTCCATAAAAATCGTTTCAGCCGTTTCGGAGGAGTATGTTAACTAAAATTGTGACACGAGAATTATATGTATATACCTATATATATAAATGAGTAATTTATTTATTGAACTGTTTTTATCTAGATAAATATTTAAAGCTGATCTAAGGTACGACTTGTGTACTACTTACTGCAAACTCTCCATAAAAGCAACCTTGGGGCTATCATCATCATGATCATCATCATCATGATCATCATCATCATTATCATCAGCATCAGCATCATCATCATCATCATCATCATCATCATCATCGTCGTTATCATCATCATCATCATCATCACTTCAATCTATCGTAGTCCACTGCTGGACATAAGCTTCCACAAGTTCGCACCAAAAACGGCTTGAACTCATGTGTGCTGCCCATAGTCACCACGCTGGGCAGGCGAGTTGGTGACCACAGAGGCTATATAAGATTTTATTTCTAAGATTGACTAACATCAATATACTATCTATCTCTGATTTTGATTACTAACGATAGATTTTTGACATTCTCGTAATTTAGAGCTTAGGTCGAAAGTCTATCTCTAGTAAGCAAATTCAGAGATAGATAGTATATCAAAACTAACCGTAAAAGGGTTTTGTTATATGTACAGGAATTTTATTTTTCTGTTTTAGTTTTTAAAACGGGAAAAAGTAATTATTTACCTACAACGAATTATTAAAACTGCATACTAGTTTCCTTATCAAGTTGTTCCATTAGCGGTGTATGCAAACTAATATCATAAGAAGTATGGCTGTGACGTTGTTTCAGATAAGCCGTTTAACATGAAACTTGCGAACGTACATCAAAATATCAGGCCTGGTTAGGGTTGCCATGGAATATTCTTTGTAGGATTTCTTAAACGTCCTCGTGATTAATAACAGTTGACAATACTACGTGATTAACGATTACAATTGATCGTTTAGTACAATTGAAGCCAGTGTTGATTGAACCGCTTATGTCGTTGAAAGAAATTGATGAAAATTTTAAATGACCGTCATTGATGTGCTTATTGATCGTTTACGCTAACTTGTTGTTCATAATGAAAATACTGAAGTAAAAAAAATTGGTTGTCTGTAAAGTTGGCTTACGGACGATAGTTTAACGTGACAACATCATAACAAAACATCTCCTCGGACGACGGACTATTATTAATAGTAAATAAAAACTGTTGATAAAAATTATTTGTTTTTTGCGTTTAAATAATATTACTTTAAGCTCAGACTTACAGCTAGAAAACATAACAAAAATTTTGGCTCTTCATACATCGAAAAAAATTTTTTATACACATTGCCGAAGTATAATATCGACTGCGAGAATTTCCTATATTTTACTGGTTTTAAAAATAACATGTGTATAGAACACATTACGATACGACATAGATTGTTAGAAGTTTAGTAGAACATAATGGAGACCCTAGTCCTGGCTCAACTTCCAATAGAGCACCCAGCGCCTCAGGTTTTAGCGAGCGCTGTGTGACCTACATTGACAATAGATTGTTTTCATGTCATTCGCTATACTCGTATTGCTTTAAATTAAAGTTCTTCTTAATAAAAATTAAATTATAGGTAAAGAACAAAAATTTGTAAATAAGGATAAAACAAGAAACTTTTCACGCGCAATCATTAATTGCTAATTTTGAAATAAATCATGCAGCGCTGTCTACGTTAAGAACTTTTATTTAACTTGCAATGTATGTATGTTTGTTATGTATGCACGTTTAGTGTAGATGACAAAGCATAGTTAGTTATGTGACGTCATTCTAAATCCAACATGGCGAAACATCCAAGATGACGATGTAGTTGTTTTACCAAATGAAAGGATAACAAATGAAAGGGCTTACTAAGAGTAATTCTAAAAACAATGTGACACTCTAAATCCAATATGGCGGACTTCTATAGATGGCGGACTAAGTTTTTTATGTTTTTTTTACATTATAGGTATCAAATGAAAAGATTTGTCGAGAATACTAGACTGAGAAACCTGTCCAGTGATAAATAATTATTACAAAATTATTTAAAGTAAAAAACTTAAGAAAAACAAGCTTTAATTTTAAACGCGTTAAAATAAATAAAGTTTTCCTTTAAAACTTTTACTATCAACATATAATATCATTGTACAATTTATATGATACAAAAGCTTGTCGCAAGTAATACCTATGTAGATAAACAAGTAAATTAAATAACTTGATTGAATTGATATTAATTTTTATAATTTTCGAACTAACTACCTAAGTACTAACTAAGCATGAGTACTTTCAAAAAAGCAATCTAAGTAGTAAAATAGGCAAAAAGTATAGTAGTCCTGGCTGACCCACTCTCAGACTTGGCCCGAATTTTATATAAGTTAGTGGATAAGAGAACTTAAGTTGTGAATATGTAATAATTAAACTACGTCTCCTAACCAGGGCGACATAATAGCTCTTGCGATAAAGCCCTTGAAATTCATTAAAAAATAATAGATTCTTTTTATGTGATACTAAAGTTTAAAATGTTTACTCAAATATAAATTACACGTTTCAGTATTTCAAACTATTTCGGACCGACCATACAAAGCTTTTCTCCAACTCATAACGATAAAGTTAGTTTAATAGAAAGTTATTATTTAGGTCAATTAATTTTGTTCTGAAATTTTCAGCGTGTTAGAAATAGAAAAACAATAACATTCATATAAAACACAAAACGTAAGAACCGGTGAGTGGAGCTACATGTCATCTCAGATTTTCTTTGTTTTATAAAAGGCAAGGGGTGTTGGAGGGAACAGTAGTTATTTTTGTTTGGTACAGATGTTTCAAAGTTATATTAAGCAATCCATTTATATACGTTATGATAATATTTATTTTCAGTAATATTTGCGAAATAAAAAAGGTAGCCTATTCTTTCCCAGGCTTAATGATAATGTTAACGAAAACAAAAATGTTATGAATTTTTTTTAATAAAATTAGTAATAATAATAGATATTGTTTAAAAAATATTTATATTTTACAGAAAATATTTTAATACAATAAATCTACAGAGATTTTTTCTCTTTACTTCAATTTAGTGCTTATTTTGACAAGTGCTATCTATAACTTTTTCTTAATTAATCGCAACGAAACAAAAACGTTAACGTTATTTTATCAACGAAACCATCAGGTATTTTATCGGAGTATTTTCAAACTTGTTAATTAAAACTCATTAAAAGCTTAATTTCAACATTGTTGGTAATTAAGAAGATTCACGATCTACGAAACGCTATTATCTTCCTTAAGTAAGTACTTCACAAATTATAAAGATAGAAATTACCGGTGATAAAATGCTTGTAAAAAATCACCCCTTGGCTTAACTTGACTACTCATTTTTTTATCTGTATACTGCATTTTATGTTTTTATATATCTTCATACATACTCATAAATTTATACAGATACATATTTTTTAAGATTGGCTGTTAATAAAATATGACAGAGTAATGTTTGATAGTTTTTATCTCTTAGGTAAGATTTAATAATTGTAGATAAATGTTTTGAAAACCACTTTAAAATCTGTAATTAAGTACTATCTAAATTAATAGGGATTACATTTCTTCAACTTTTTCCAAATCTATTGTAATAATTATTAATAATATTATACGGTAACTACAATTCATATAAACATTTTAATTTTACTACTATAGGTTTGATATTATATTATATTCATTGTTTACAATGAACGAATGCTTCTATCGTAGTATCTTACCGAAACTTTTGCAAAAATAATCTTAGAAGGGGATGAAATACGAGAGAATTGCCAGAATGTCTGTCTGTCTGGCGAGATCGCTCCTAATTACCTCCACGTCACAGGCACACCAGTGATTGATTGTAACACTAATATCTCTGACAATCCGACAATGATATGTGTGACATTTGTACTTACGATATTGTACAACACGTCGCCTTATTAATATATTTTATAGTCTTCTTTTATCCTTAATATATAAGAAATACTGATTTTACACAAAACATGCTATATGTATTAGATATGAAATTATTAACTGGGAGATAAAAAATAAACAATAGAATATTCCAAACGAAATTGACTACAATAAAATTAAAACTCCAGTCTTTTACATTTTCAACAGTACGAAGGGGTTATGGATAACAGAATTAAGAACTTTGAAATATGTGTAAAATTAATATTACAAGTAAAAAATTTATTCCTGCTAGATGGTTTTATTCTCTCAAACAAACATTGAGCTTTCTTCGAAATGAAATATTACCTTCCGAGCTGCTTTTAATAAAGAACCAGTGAACCTTTTAAAACTGTTAGCATACTTTCCATCTTATTTTTCATTAAATAAAGTGTCGTATTGCAAAGTTTACTGATGTGATGTGACATCAACTTTATCATTTAATACACCTAGTTCATAACTTACGCCAATCTTATTTATGTTAAGTTACCCCAAGGAAAATAACGTAACTGAAAGTTACCCTCTTCTATGTCTGTAGATGTAATTCATTGGTACCATATTGCTTTGTTTAAGATTTGTATTATTAGTATTGTTCGGTAATATAGCTGCAATCATTTTGTAAAACGTAACTCTATATAATTTAGCTATCGTTATCTACAACAAAATAACTAAAATAAAATACCAACAAATCACATAATATTCAGAAAACATAATATTATTTTTAGTCCTTTATAGATTCACAAGCTTGAATTTTAATTGAAACGATATGAGTTTTTAAAGAACAAGTTAAGAAAGGTGTAATTGAGTCTCTATCGTCATTATTACGACTGAAATTGGATCCAGAAGATAATCTGGCGAACAGTTGAGGTAAGCGGTGTTTCATTAATTTCTCGTTGCCTAGGGGACTTAGACGCGAAGTTAATCGGATTTTCTGTACAAGTTGGGGTACTTTTAAGTGCAATAGAAGGGTGCGAATACGCTACTCGCGTGTTAGCGTTCGACAAAATAGGTACACTGCTCTAAACAATGTATTAAGGACAAACAAATAAGACTTATATTTAACATATAAATAATAAGGCTGGATTTTTGCGATCATTTTACCTGATACGATTTACTAAACAATTATGTTTGAATAAATGTTTAAGTATTAAAACTAATTTTCTGTTATCACTTTTTATAATATAAATTATCAAATAACAAATAAATAACGTTTTGCAGTCGGATTGAATGAGAATAACAACTTCAAAATATTCTTATCATATAATTATTTATACCAGCGTTAGTTTCTAAAACTCAGTTTTTGCATGATGAATATAATCGTACATATGAAACAGAGGTCAAGCATGACGTTGATCTAATATGATTTATTTTATTATGATACGAGTTCTTGTATTTTCTACTTGCCGCGTTTGCTTTCGAACGATTGATGAATCTCCTATAAATCGCAGTAACAACTGATATCTAATGTTTAGGTTAACCCTTCAACTATATAACTTAAAATCTAATAAATAATAATTATGTCGATTTCAAAAAAGGTCCAATGTATTTAATTTGTTCATATAAAACTTTTACAATGTAGTACTGTCATCCTCTTGTTTTAATGTGTTAATATGTTTGGATGGGTACTTGGATAAAAATGACCGTAAAATGTGAAGTTATATCACGTTTATTTTATTCACGACTGATCAAAATTAAGATTAGAATAATAATTTATTTTATGGCACAACAAAATAAAATACAATTATATTTTGCTTTTTCAGAAATGGGAATAATTTTAGCCAATTTTTAGTCCTCTGAGAAAATATGACGCGTATAATTGATGAATTCGGGTAGTTTAGGATAGTAATGATCATCTTACGACTAACATTATCGATACCCACCGCATTAGATGCCACGGTCAATATGTTCCTGCTAACATTACTCTCGACAAACTGGCAATAACTTAATGCTGGGTAGGCAGAAGTTGGCAGAGAAGAAAGAAATTTTTTGTTGTCATTTTTTTACGCTATCTATTGTACTAGATAAATAATATTTATCACGTGAGTCAAGGTTCATTATGATGGAAAAAAATTGCGATTTAATGATTGGTTGATTTGTTGAGTTTCGGTGACATTATATCCGCTTGTCTTACCACTCGACGAATGGAAATGGGTCTCGTTTGCTGGTCTTGGATATAGACGGTCATCATCGCCGCGTTGTACACACACCTCAGTACCTGGTGACCGCGGGGCTGGCTTTGTCGTACCAAAGACGCTGCTGCCCATCTTCGGCCTGTGTATTTCAAAGCCAATAGTTGGATGGCTATCCATCCATCGGTCGGCTTTATAAATTCCAAGGTGGTAGTGGAACTGTGTTATCCTTTAGTTGCCTCTTACGACCCCACGGGAAGACATAGGGTGGCTATATTTTTTAATCCCGTAGCCACACAGCCAAGATGCGCTTTATTCTCATAAAATTAAAGTTACGGGAAGAGCTTATTCTTCAAATTATGTATTTTTATAACAATGCAATAATATGCTACAAAATACATACTTTTATACAGAATACACATCAAATTATTAATTAAATATGATATAATTTGAATTCTTTTTTATTATTATTATATTAAAAACAATCTATTAAATAAATATTTTGTTGAATGTCAACTTTTTGGAGTGACGAATGATAGCAAAATAACCCGAAAACCAGTGGACGAAATAAGCTATTTTTTTAATATATCAAGAAACTATTAACTTATAAGCTTATTGAATACGAAAGATAAAAATGGATCAAATTAATTGAAAAAAGATAATTAAATATTGCAACCTTGGGATCGATCGAACTAGCGTCCAAGACCATGGCCCAATCCATTTTCAGTGCGTCTAAAAGCAGGTCTGTATCCATACAACCAAAATTGCACTGCATGATGAAATCGTGATAAAAAAATCAGAAGTAGATCATTGGCCGTGTATGCGTACAAATTCAGGAGAAGATACTAAAATAAGATCCAGAAGCGATGGAATAATTTTAGTGACAGTTTAAATTTAAAAACTTAGCAGCACTAGTGTAGAATATGACCGTTTAGTGTCGATATACATCTCAGTCGTGTTAGCTGTAAAATAATCATGGTTGCCACAAACGTGAGTAGCGTAGGGATCGGTGATGCGGCTCAGGATCGCGATCAGTTCGTGCATCTTTAATTTGCCACGTTCTCGAGACGAACGAACTGTCTATTTTAGACAAATGGCGCTTGAGGTTTGTGTTTATCAATTACGATACAGGTTACGTTTTTGTTAGAGACCTTGGAATGTAGTTTGGATAATTGAGATGTTCTAACTTTGTACACTTACTATTTTTTTTTACGAAGAATATCCTTATTTCTTCTTTAGTTCCTGTTACATTTTTGTAAGCTTAATTTTTTATATTGTTTTAAATAAATACCTGTAAGTAGTATAGTCTGAAAATATGTAGTATGTATAATCGTATCAAAAAAATAAAATAACATATTCGTTTTAGTTTGCGTCAATTATATAAAAGACTTATGGTATTGAATATTTAAAGTATATAATTGTTTTCCAATATGTTTTTTGAATTTCCTGATTAAACATTATACACCATGTGCTTACTACTTTCTGTTGAGAGAAAATGCAAATTTGACTTGTAGTAACAAACGCAATTGTTTAAGACCATAATTACTATAAATTATTTTAATAAAAATCGGCGGAATCATAGTAGAACAACACGGTGAATTACGCTTTTATATTATTTTAATTATTTCTTTTATTTTAGTTTTAATCCTCACGTAACTACTATTACGAAGATAATTACATATTGTATCAGTTAGGTTTACTTTAGTAAATATTTCAAAGATGGAGATACCAGACGTAGAAAACGTAATATGACAAGACCCTTTCAGCTAATGTCCTATTTCGGAAAGCGTATGACTACGAAAGCTATTACGGCCTTCTGAACTTAACTCTAGACTTTAATAGTAATTAATTATGACGGTACATAATTGAGTTTTACACTTAAATAGCTGGAATAGCAGTAGCCCCGCGCACGTAATACAATACTATTAATTTTAGGCGGACGAGGCGGTCAGACCACAGGCGGCGGTTTGACGTATTATCGCGCCGCAACACTTAGCGCTGCCTCTCTGCTGTCGGAGTCTCTACGAACTACGAACATACTACTGAATATTATACAAGTACCGCGAACTTGTATGAGTTGTTACACTATCAACTCACGTCCACTATCAACATGCTTACTTACACGGAACTGACCGCGATTGCCTTTTTGAAACTTTTGATATGTCGGTGACGTTACAGACGCCATATTCACAAGCAAAAAGATTTGTATTAATATTATCTGTACAGTAAATTAATTAGGTTAGCACTGTGAACACACAAACCTTACCGCCTTATTATATAGTTTTGTACAATAAGGGTAGGTATACATATATAAATAACCTATATATGTTAATATTTTTAATGAATGTTAATTACGTACATTTAATTTGTCTGACTTGGACTTGGAATTTATTTTTATTTGTAGACCTTATGTCTCGTGATGTTATAAATTTTTTAAACCAGCAATAAACACATAAAGTGACAAGGAGAGTGTTTTATGAGCCGTAAAGTAATGTCGTAGTTTGAACAATTAACGTTTTTATTATCAAATAATAAGTAGATTCATTGAAATTGCATTCACTTAAAAACTCGAAATAAATGATAATTATCGAGTACAAATACACGTATACAGCATAATACATATATACAAACATATATATAATCATATATAAACATACGCATAAAAATACTATAGCTACTTATAAACGAAATACATATAATATGGATAAAAGCGTAGAATACATAATACAAGTGCAGTAATCATTAACTACATTGGTTTTGTAACATTGATAATAATGGACGTGCTACCTTGTTAAATTTTGATTTGAATTTGGTATTTGTCCTTATAATTTTTTTTAATAATTTCTACTACAATTAATGGAAATAAGCGAGTATATAGTATTGAAAATTTACTAAACAATATTCGTCGATGGGTAAGGCCTACGTTTGGCAGTGAATATTTGATGACTGATAAATTCTCATTAAAAAATAAGTAAATCGTCTTTCTAATATGATTCCAATTTCCAATGTGATTTCCATTACATTGATTATTCTACGTCAAGCCTAGTTACTTTACCTAAAAAGGTTCGGATGCTGATAAAGAATTTCGAGACTAGCCCGTGTGCGTGCTGCTATAATATTCATGAGAACGGGTCTGCACTGTCGTTCGAAGCTGTAGGACAAGTAAGCGACCGGTATTTTCAATTCGGACCTATTCCAACAATATAATACAATTTCTCTTTCGATTTCATATATAAAATGTTGCTTTATTTATGTTTCTACCCTCGCATAAATAGGAATTTCATTTTACTGAACTCTTAACTTAGAACAGAACGTTAATGCAAGTTGTATGCCTTACTTTTACAACGAGTTTTCACTCGTAAAATTTTATATTATAGCAGTTCGTAAAAATTGTTAATATGGGATCGAGGTTGTTATGTGCTTTTATATAGGTAAGTATCTACTGACCTGTGTTATGTACATAGAGTTAAGTAGGTAATGTAGTTCTGAAAGTGCCAACCCACAAATTTGAAAGTTGGCCAAGTTATATCGACAGGAAGCGTTTGTGGTCCCAAGCAACGCTCTTTACTATTCGCTGGGTTTGCTTTAAAAATTATTCATATAAGTATGCATTAAATAATTATATTATCTTACTTGCAATCTTCTTCGTTTTATCGGCGCTAACCCAAACCTAACAGCCTTTGAGCCTAGCAAGGGCAAACAGATAAACATAAATATAAAACAGATAAGTTAATACGTAAAATTATTATTTAGACCACAGTACAGTTTTATCAATACGCAAGCGTTCTGTTGTTCAGCTGTAGACTACATCCTGTAGTAGTGCGACAAGCCATCTTAAAGCGCCAGTGCGTGTTAGATTTCCGCTCGGGGCAGATATTTATATTTGTAGTAATACTTGTTTCTCGGCTGGGAGTATAAGTTTGTCCAAAGCTGTTGATCCAGTTGTTATCGCATACAGGCGACATTAATTGTTACTTGTACTCAATCCATGATGAAGCTGCATAGTGAACTAAGCTTCTATAAACTACTACTATATGGAGAAGAAGCCTCTGCTCTGCAAATTGATATTAACAGACTTATTGACTTCATTTCAGTATAAGTGTAATAGAAAATATATTATTATTTTCTATATTGCTTTGTATTAATATAAAATGACTTATTACGTACTGAAGAAGTTTGTTTAAGCTTCTTTTGTAATATGTGCTATTCAATGCTTTTAAAAACATCCAATATACCTCACGCAAGAGCAAAAATCCTTAAATATTCGTCACAACAGACTAATCCAAACATGTTAGTCTTTTGACTTTCCAAAGTGAACCATTTAATCTTTCGGGACGTAAAATCCTTTGTTCAAAATCCTTAATATCGTAGCTGCATCCATTAAAGCTGTTTCTGTGCTTGTGTGAGCACAGAGAGGCAAACCTCTTTTTTGTTATTTGTGAATTTAGTTTCTGTATTGACATCAAAACTATAGACGTTGTTGTTACAAAATAGTATACGCGAATCAACGACTTTGTGACGATTTTATTGTAATTATTACATTTATAAAGCCTCATATACACTTTGTATTGAGAACTAAATATGTACGAGATTTTTTTTTTTCAGTTTTGAGCAGTAGATTTTATGATAACAAAAATATACAAGTAGAGTGACAGAGTGATAAGATCTTTAATATTAGTTTATTTTACCTATCGTTTATATACAGATATCCACCAATTGCTTGCTTCCATAAGTTATATTCTTATATATGTATAGAAAATATATGTATATATGAGTATCAACTCTAAATTTAATTATTAAATAAGTGGCATTAACAAGTCACAAATTTTTATTGAATAACGAAAAACAAATTCGATAAGTTAAATACAAGAAAACTTTTGTCTCTGCCCTCATTAGCAAACTTCTTGAAGTCTAAAAACAAATGTCTGCTAAAATTAGCTTCGTAAGCAAAACCTATTAAAAGACATAAGAGGAAATGTGCTAGCAACCTGCGCAAAATTTACTTGTTGGCGTCTGCGCTCAAGTAAGCAGAGTAGCTCGGAACACGGCAGGGTAATTGAACTAATAAATCTAGCCATGTAACTGCGCTCTCGACTCGTTCAGGATCAAGGCGAAACCATTAAACCTTTGCTCAGATTTCTCTTCGACTCGCCTTGCATTTGGTAAACAGAAACTTAACTTCAATTTTACGATTTCATTTCTCGATATAAAATTAAAATTACAATAAAACACATCCATTAAATTGAACTATAACTTAAGAATATAACTATAAGAAACCTCGACAACGAGCTCAGGACTACGAAGCTGCCATTCAAGAGGTCACTAGGGTCTCGAAACTTTAAAGGCGGATGCGAAAAAGCACTTAATGCATCGGTGGATTTCATTTTGGAGCTATTGGGAATTCTACACCAGTGGACTACGATAAAGGAAATGAGGCGGTTATAGGAGGCCAACGACTACCTTAAAGCTGAAAAAACTAAGTTTCGTGCTGAAATATCAGTACTGCGACAAGAGGTGATCGGCATACAGTGAGACTTAAAATGTACACCAACCCCTTCTTCCTTGACACAGCAGGCCGAAGATGCTCTGGTGAATGAGATCATGGTCAGTGTGGGCTTCATGATCAATGCTTGGTTTGAGAGTCTGGAAGCGTCTGGCAGGATCCTATCTTAAGGGCGCGTTTATCCACCACTGGCCGCAGATGAGGCGGAACCGTAGAATTTCCGTATTTTTAATTGACTTCCAAATAAGGAGGAGGTTCATGTCATATATATTAAAATTTAATTGTAATCTGACAAGTGTATTTCGAGTTACATCTAATAATGCATATTTACTTGACTATTTTGAAGAAAAACTTCTTTACGCACGCTTGACTCGGGGAGAAAGTTGGTGAATGCCTGACGAAAGCGTTACGGAAAGTGAGATCGGGCGAGGTGAACGGAAGTTGAAAGAGATAATAATAGGGAAGATATAAGTTAGATGGAACTAAAGAAGTTTTACTTCAGTTGCGTGGTCTAAAGCACACTCATTTTTTTTGTCGATATCCGTCGTATTATATTTACCACACAACTTTTCACTTGGTGTACCGATTTTGTCAGTTCTTGTTTTAATATAAAGATGACGCTTGTTTTGAAGATCTATTGAAATTTGACCGATGTATGTTTACTATTTGTTTAGTAATCCCTGATAAGGAGCATTTATTTGACTATTTTTTCGGCTACCTACGTTGTACTTATAACTGATCTACATAATTAAAGTTAGTTTTCGTTTTCGTTTACGAACAAACACAATGTGTTAGTAATTCATTTCTGTAAAGCTTAGATTATCTTTAAACAGTTTCAGATTACCGTAATGAACAACAAAGCAAAAGTCTGTTTTAATCTCATACTGTACTATATTTTAGGGTATCTCTGACAGAAACAGACAAACAAAAGACAGCGACCCTCTGAGCTAGCTTGGTAATAATACTTAATACCCTAAAATAGAACTTGTCTAACGAAAAGACTGTTAGAATAAAATATTGCTCATACGTTGTATATTTTAAAATATTTGCAATATTATTGAAACTATGAAAATGATATGACATATCAATACCGTAATTAAGCTATTGCCTAAAAATAAATATGTTTTTTACTGACTAAATAAATAAACAAAAGTCAGTCTATAAAAAATTAAAATAGGTATCTTTTATTTTTCTAATACACACACAAGCACTATTTCTAAAAATATTATTATTTACAGTAGGTACAAAAAAACCGTACCTATTATAAATTTAATAAAAAGTATACTTTATCATAGCAATCTATTAGAGAAAAACGAAAATGCTGTAGAATAATTGTTAACAATTCTGTTATTTCTGAGTGGGAGTAGAAAATTGTACAACTAAACTTAATACGTTATAGCAATGGCTGGTTAGAATGTAATTTACTGTAGTATACAGAAAATTGGTGTTTATTGCTGTATGTGTTATTACTTGAACTTAATGAATATTTTTTCTACTTTCTCGTATTATTGTGGTAATATTTTTATTTATTTACCTATAATAATAAATTAATGCTATTTTTATAAAGTTAACATGCCATTAAGAATATATCTATATAATTATATTAAAATATTAATAAATATATATATTTTTGGGAATAAGAGCACGGTTACCTTGACAACACTATAGCTATACTTAAAAAATGTCGGAACGAATATAAACGTGACTATTGGATTGGAATTTATAAAATATTCGATAAACTGTTCAATATTTTGTTCTGTTACCAATGAGACCTCATTGTTTTTAGTAGATCAGCATTCGATAAGTAATATTACCGACAAACGTGTTCATATAATAGTGGTACGAGTATATATGTAGTTTGTATAATAGTTCTAACTCGATTATTTTTACGATTTCTCTCATTATTTAAAAAATGCTCAAGAACCCCAGTAGGTAAAAGACAGCTTTGATCTTATTTTACAGATTTCGCTTCAGCCTGTAATAACCCACTGCAGGGCATAGGCCTCTTTCCTCATGTAAGAGAAGGATCAGAGCTTAATCTACCTACTAATAGCGGATATATTCCCTACTATGAGTAACAATCGCAATCAGGTGTACCTACATGATAACAACCGGGACCCACGTCTTAAAGTGCTGTCCGAGGTGCGGTGGAGAGACCCACAAGGACTGAACCAACACCCAGACCACAGCAAACATCTTCATGGCCAATACATACATTTGTCATGTGCGGGGATCGAACCTGCAACCCCTAACGAAACTGCCACAAACCAGTGTTGTAACCGTTGCGCAAACGCGTGTCATCGTGTGTAATTTTACAGATTAAGATAATGTAGAATAATAAGGTCATTCTAATTATATATCTTAAAAAAATTCATAATAATTAGAACACGAAAGATAATGATATTAAATTTTAGTTAGCCTTGATAACTTCGCCTTTTAAGCAGGCGATGAAGTAACACATAAGGAGAGGTAACTTTACGTTACTTATTCTTATCATCTAGACTCGGTAAGAAATTATTTAACGACTCTGCTATCGTCTCGAATACCAGCGGTCATATCAGTAGTTATATAGTAGTTAATCATAGTAAATAAGTACATGAGTAATGCTAACAAACGTATGAGAAACAAAAAATGCCCAGAGGTCAGTCGTCAGCGTTGTTTTCATACATCAAGAATGAAGAAAGTCTGAACAATATTGAATGCCTCCTCCGTCAAGACAATGTTTACTCCTTTAACAAAGGCCTCTATATATTTACGCACGCCTAAAGGTGTTATTCTTCTCTAAACACTAGATTTATATAAGATAGATCACCTGTTTGTCTGCAAAGAGGAAATCATTATAATTTCTAAAACAAATATACAGTGATAGGATCAAAAACATATAGCGACGACAAACTTACATATAACTCCTAAAATTCAGCAACAAATAAATGAATATGAAGAAGAGAAATTCGTAAACTTTAAAAAAATCTAAATTGTAATTGTAGTATTATTTACGTTGATTGGACTCTCTCAATGTTAAAAACGATCCGAATTTGTTCAAATCTCATACGTGGAGAGTACATCAATTACTCGTGTTGTAATACAAAATTGAATTCATTTAAAAACTTGTCATCGTCTAATGCGCACAATTTTTTTTTATAAGAATGGGGGCAAACGAGCAGACGAAGTTATCTTATTTTAAACGGTTACCGTCACCCATGGACATCTGCAACACATGAGGAGTTGCAGGTGCGTTGCCAGCCTTTTGCAGATTTACAGATATTAGATATATTATATTGCAGATATTAGATATACTAGATTACCACCGTACGTATAGTAAATATAAAAGATGCCATTGTATTATTATTATAATAAGACCATTCATAAACAATAATTGCATATTTATTAATTATACCTTTACCCTCTCCTTCACATCTTACTTAATCCATAGACAGAAACCTATGCCCATAAGGGGGATGCTACAGGTTGAATCAATCAGTCTTTTTTTAATCACCTTTAAGTATAAAAAGGAAATATACCTTTCTACCATTTGAAACGAATACGTTTCGAGAATAGTTTTATTTGACAACAGTTTTATTTTATTCATGCCATTTCTAAAAGCACATTTAAACGTCAGAATCAAACGTAGAGCGTAACGATTTCTCTCTAAGTATTTGAAAACCATTTTGGCCGCTGAATTCAACTGTAACTTGAAAACAGAGATTCCGACTATGTTAGGAGAGATTAGCAAATATCCCGTTAAAATAAAATACGAAACATCGTAAATTTGGACGCAGACTTTATCGCACGTGCTTTAATTAATTTAAATAAACAAAATAATTGTGTCATTGTAAGAGCTACATTATAAAAAATGTGCTTGGGTAGTATATGCGGAAATAATATATTAAAACTAACCTCAACTTGATTGTGCTTTTATTAAAATATAATGTATTTGTTTAAACACTCAGCTATGCAATTAAATGTAAAAAAAAATATGGTAAATCCATAAGTGCACGCCTCCAAGTTGTCTTTATTAGATAATGAATTATTGAGTCTACCACTCATAAAAATCTAATTTATAACTTAGTTTTTGTGTATTAATAATTGATTTACTAGCTCAAAGATATTAAAAAAATCCTGAAAACAATAACGAGTGAAATTATTGCACATCATCAAAATTTGTGATGAAATGTCGCACCTCCACCCTCAATGCAACACTAAACATTATTTAATCAATTTGAATCAAATATTACACGCATTTAGCCTGTAACATCCCACTATTGGGCATAGGTTTCTCTTTCTATGTAGGAGAAGGGTTGGAGCTTAATCCACCGCTCTGCTCCAGTGCGGGGTGGCGGATATATTCCCTACTATGAAAAATGATCGCTATCAGGTGTTTATGATAACAACAACCGGGACCGACGCTTTAACGTGCTCTCCGAGGCACGGTGGGAAGACCCACAAGGACAGATATCCCAACCAGAAAAGAAAATTTGCATAAATACAAATATCCTTCCCGAGCGGGAATCGAGCCCGTAAACTGCCGGTGTTATAGACGAGTACTCGCACCACTGCACCAGAGCGGTTGTTATATAATATATTTAGGTATACAAAAATGAACCCCTATTTCCTTCAGTTAAATCTAATTAAATACCTTAAATACATTGTTGATTTAATACAGATCTATATGGCCCTTTACAGCATATAATTTAAATGAATATTTTCGAAGATATTACAGATTTAAAAATTGCGGTACGTAGCGTTTGCGGCGGTTCCGGCCGGCTTTTACTCTAAAGTTAACCCGTGCGGGCCACGGGCAGTAATAAATATATCAAAACTACTGGATCGATTTTAATATTTTTTCAGTGAATGACATAGGCTATAATTATATTTTATACCCGTGCGAAGCCGAAGCGGGTCGCTACTATAACATAAAATCTGACAGGTTTACTTGTGTTTCATATGACTGGCTCATATTGAAAAATAGAGAATTCAATGTGTCAGTAATCAATATCGATGGCTGTTTTCTTTTTGTTTTAACAAATTTTCTCGTAGCTCAGCTCCTATTGGCACTTGTTCAACGGCGTGAGGCGAAAGACACTCTCGGGGACGACTTCATCTGCTCTAAGTACCATCTATCAGCCGTACTACGGATTTCAGTAACGGTTACCATTTTTAATGCAACTCTCGGGACTAATTGTTATCCGAATCACCAAACAAAATGGCGACGACAAGATGACGTTATTGTTTTTGGAATACATTAAAACTCAATTTCCGTTCTTTTTTGTTTTATAATATTTGACTTAATCATTTGGAGAGCCCCCGCTCTGGTGTAATGGTACGTGTGCCGTGTCGGCGGTGCCCAAATACCGACGTTTCGGTCGGACGGGCGGGTTCGATTCCCGCTTGGAGCGGATATTTGCGTTTATACAAATATTTATTTCCGTTCTAGTCGTTAGTCCTTATGGACTTCCCACTGTGCCTCGGAGAGCATGCTAAGCTATCGGTCCCAGTTGTTATCATGTATACCTAATAGCGATTGTTACTCATCGTAGGGAATATAATTATTCGCCAACTGGCAATGGAGCAGCGTGGTGGACTAAGCTCTGATCCTTCTCCTACATAGGAAAGTATGCCCAGTAGTTGGATATTACAGGCTGAAGCGATATGTATAGATCCAATTACGAATGCCTTTCACGGCATTATCATCACACAGGAAGCAGTTGAGTGTATTGCGACAGTCTATAAGACTATTTTATAAGCGTAGTAAATAATATTATAAGTTACATAAATTAATTTCTAATTTCTATTCAAAACAATATAAAGTAGGCTATAAACCCCAGTAGGTTAGTTCCTTTATATTACAATAGAGTACACTAACAAAATATATGTAAAAAAATTACTTCAAAATGATTAATAACCTAAAATATTTAAATTTATAATCTCTATGAATAGATATTACGGTTTTAATTTGACGTTGAACGACGAATTAAGGTCGAAACAGTCGGTTTAATTAAATCCAGGCTGTTGTTTTGGCAATGTCATCTCGCAAAGCACTACACGTACAAGTTTCCCCACAAATTATGTTTACGCCATTCAAATAAACATTGTTTAAACTTAATCCATTAAATAAACTTTCACGAACTTATTACCACATTAAAAGACTGTTTGTTTGTGTCTTTTTTATGATTTGTTATGTTTTGACGTTTTCAAGTCGTGTTTTTATTTATTTATTATTTATTTACCTAATACCGTTAAATGAGCAATTATTGTATATATATAACAAGTAACAAAAGGAACAATTTATTTCTAGGTGTAGTTTGAAAGTAATTTCTAAGTATTATATCTACTTCTCCTAGCTAGGTAGCTGAGCTATCTATTTTCCTCCCAAGAGTTCTACAATTTTTACTTTTCACTAGTTAACCACGAGTTGTTCAGAGTTCAAAGTTACATTATAGATTATAAAGTAAATACAGTGTTTGTTGAGTTCACTAAATTAGGTTAAATTTTGGCTAAGAAGAACTCCTTAACTAGGCTCTTAAATGAGTCACGTGAAGGAGCTTTACGGATGGTCTCAGGTAACATGTTCCAGAGATAAACAGCAGAGACAGCAAATGAATCAGACAAAAACCCAGATCGATGAATAGGGGTAGAAAGAGATCAATTATTTGAAGAGCAGAGAGACCTTTCATGAGATTCGGAAAGGAAGATGAACTTACATTTAAGGTAGCAGGATAGTAGGATGTAGGACGGTAGTAGTGAATAGTGGATAGGTAGTAGGATGAGTAAAAGAGTGAAGAATTCTCAAGTTCCTACGTTTACGAATTAGTAGCCATTTAAAAAGTGATCTGTAATGGGAAATATGAACATACTTCCGCAAACCGAAAATGAAACGAATTCAGGTGTTGAGTTTAATTTAACTTGATTGAGTCCCAATCAAGTCCTAATCAAAATTCATTTACTTGATCGGTTATTTTTGATTGATTAAAAGAAGAAAAAAACCAAGAAAAGAGTTACATAATTTTGAAATTTTATTCCGATATAAAGTACCCTAAATACTCGTTCCAAAATAAGTAGCATTTAAGTCCATTATAATGCTGCGTGAGTACAAACCTAAGAGTCGCGTGTTTGACCAAGCCATCGTAAAATGCATCATAAAGTTACGCTCATAAATTTAGAAAATCGAAGTAACTTTGAAATTGAATCGAAGCTCCGTGGAGTCGGTGCGTACGACGTCTAACCGCTACGTCGATGAATCACGAAGATGTATGTAGTGGTGGGGCGAAGACAACTTTTGTAGGTAATAATCATCTAGCTCTGGCAACGTGCCGGCGGTGTAATAAGTTAAATCTCAGCGGGTTGGGTCCAATGCGAGAAATAACAGCTTGCTACCGAATATATCATGAAAATGTTGTGTTTAACATTGTCGATAAAATTTCCGTTACAAATTTCTAATGATTTTTCATTTATTATAAAAAAATATAAATAAATTCGCGATAAATCATAAATACTTAATAGACATTTTTAAATATTTCTTGGACTTGGTAAAAACAACTTGAAACTTTTCTGGATAAGTGAAGATTTAAAATGAAATATCACTGAACCCTCACTTGGTGCAAATCACATTTCCCTTTGAAGCGATCTCACGGCGGAAATTAATCCATCCGACAATGAACGGACTGCACTTGTGCGTAAGGGTTGATGATTTTTACAACTGCTCAATATTTTCACATCGATTCTGTATTATATAAAAGCCAATAACTATAATACATGTACTCTTTTTCTTGTCTTTTCTTGATAACATATTAAATACGCTAGTCACACATAATGATATTTTAATTTAATTTATTTAATCTTAGCAAATGGTCATCATCATCATTCCAGCCTATTGAAGTCCACTGCTGGACATAGGCCTCCATAAGTTCGCGACAAAAATGCGTGAACTCATGTGTGTTGCCCATAGTCGCTGGGCAGGCGGGTGGGTGACCGCAGGGCTGGCTTTGTCGTACCTAAGACGCTGCTGCCCGTCTTCGGCCTGTGTGTTTCAAAGCCAGCGGTTAGATGGATATCCCGCCATCGGTCGGCTTCTTAAGTTCCAAGGCGGTAGTGGAACCTTGCTATCCCTTAGTCGCCTCTTACGACACCCACGGGAAGAGATGCATTTGCGTAGCAAATGGTAAATGTAGCAAATGCTTGAAGACAAAAGTCTTCTAGCAATGCGTTCTGTTTACGAAGGGACAAGTCCACAAGTTTAAAGTTGCTCAGCGTGCAATAGAACGGGCTAAGCTTGGGTCTCTCTCAAAGATACAATTAGAAATGAAACTATCCGCGAGAAAACGAAGGTAATCTTCATAGCCCACAGAATTATCAAGTTCAAGTGACAGTGGGCTGGTCACCTGTGTCCTGAAGTGAAACCGCGTGTTGGCAAAGGCAATGTGGGACGTCCGCCAGCCCCCTGGACCTACGTAAGATTGTCGGTGTAGGCTGGATTACTCACTCACTCACTTCAGCCTATCGCAGTCCACTGCTGGACATAGGCCTCTCCAAGCTCGCGCCACACATCCCGGTCTTCCGCAATCCTCATCCAGCCTACACCGGCAATCTTACGTAGATCGTCGGTCCAACGGGCTGGAGGACGTCCCACACTGCGTTTGCCAAGACGCGGTCTCCACTCTAGGACCCGTCTACTCCAACGGCCATCGGTCCTGCGACACAGACAGGGCTAGGCTGGATTAGGATTGCGGAAAACCGGGCGCGAACTTGGAGAGGCCTATGCTCAACAGTGGACTGCGAGAGGTTAAAATGAACTAGCAAAGGGTATTGAAAAATCAAAAAAATTATACTTTATACAAACATGGGGTATCTTCTACCGAAACTGCTAAAAGCACATGCATATAAAAGAGGTAAAGTGCGGCGCTAGTAATCGGAATTGACCCGCTTAGTAACCGGCGATCGCATCAGAAAACTGTTTCACATTATTCCAATGCAACTCGTCCAGATTAGCTGAAACTTGCGATATTTGTCCAGTGCATTAGTGGAATTAGCAATCTCATATCCGCAGAGCTAATATTTCTGGTGTACGCCGGTGCCCGAGAATTAATCAGTTTGTACAACCGGCTGCTCGCCAAATGAACTTCTATTCGATTTTTATCTCACTATACTAACATTTATACTGTACATATGTATATGTAAGGAATTAAATGTATGTATACCTAGGCTTATATTTGATAACTGCCACACAAAAACAATAAGTACATAATTGAAGGCAAGGTGGCTTCTTCACCAATAGAAATCGCGTACCGTCAACCAAAACATAGAACTAAAGAATGGATAGATAAAAATTACAATCAAGAAAAAAAATCAGAAATAGCATGGAAGAGTCGGAAAATTGGAGGTTTTATAATATGGGAATCGTAATCTAAAATGTGACTTTTTATTTGACAAATTTTTGTGTTTCCGTAACAACAACAAATTCGGAATAGCTGTCAAAATACGCACTGCCTGAGCGAGTGAAGATAAAGATTATTTATAAAATAATCGTACCTTATTTCTTTTATCGTTTAGTAAAGTGTACTCTTTATACATAGTATATATTATGATTATGCGTGCTAAAAACCATAGTAAAACAATTGAAATTGTATTTATTGTTGGTAGTGAGATTTAATTGTTGGTTTCAAATAAATTTTTCTTAATATATTTTACTAACTTAGAGGCTTGTCCTTTTTTACCAATACCTATATAAAATATCAAATAATGTCTTTATAAACAACCGCAGGATAATTTTTAGACGTATTCATTCCTCAATAAGAGAAACAATTTTCTGCTACAAAAATTATCAACGTAATAATATTGAGCGTCATTTAGTTCAATCAATTTGTGTTCCTAGTAAATAGGACACATAACCGCTTTTCCCGAACAAGCGGAGTTCATTAAGTAACTCCGGCAGCTCGTTACAATAATTTCTGCAGGTAGTCGGTAGTTGTCACACGGCCGAAAAGTTATTTTGCACATATTATAATGAAGCTTAATCCCGAACGTAAACAAAGTTATCGATCATGACATAAACGAGCCCCTACGCGATCAGATATTCTGATGCAACACATTGGACACTAAATCATGAACTCATTTATTGCCATCAGTTAACGAACAGTACTCAGTGATGCCGCGCCGGAGAGCGGGACCGATCGAGACGGATTACGGGCATTACATTATTACTACCTACTTACCTACTGTTTAAGTTAAATCTGTTTAAAGTGGATCGAGTTGTTGCGGCTTAATAGTTTTGTTGTTCTGAATATGTTTGAAATTTGTTACATATTTCTAACATAATATAAATTGAGTTTTACTAGCAAATACTATAAACAGTAAATGATAGCTTCATTTCGTTTTCAAATTAAGTATTTATTAACAGTTTGTTTACTAGCTTGAACAACAATATTTCAGTAAGAATCTATAATATTTATGAAGACATTGTTTATTAAAATAGGTACTCATTTCTTACATGTGCCAAAATGCAGGATTATGAGCGTGAATCAATATTATACAAAAATTAAATAAGAAGAGAGCATCTTAAATCAAAAATAATATAAATCAAAAGTAAACTAAAAGTTGGTTGAACTGAAGTTGGCTCTTACAATTTTGTATAATTAATTGTAATGTTGAAAAAAAAATTCGTTATGAATGTTACTTCTGGTATAAGAGCTAAAAAATGAGAACGTAATTGAAGTATTTACTTCAATTACGTTCTCATTTTTTAGCTCTTATACCAGAAGTAACATTCATAACGAATTTTTTTTTCAACATTACAATTAATTATACAAAATTGTAAGAGCCAACTTCAGTTCAACCAACTTTTAGTTTACTTTTGATTTATATTATTTTTGATTTAAGATGCTCTCTTCTTATTTAATTTTTGTATAATATTGATTCACGCTCATAATCCTGCATTTTGGCACATGTAAGAAATGAGTACCTATTTTAATAAACAATGTCTTCATAAATATTATAGATTCTTACTGAAATATTGTTGTTCAAGCTAGTAAACAAACTGTTAATAAATACTTAATTTGAAAACGAAATGAAGCTATCATTTACTGATTATAGTATTTGCTAGTAAAACTCAATTTATATTATGTTAGAAATATGTAACAAATTTCAAACATATTCAGAACAACAAAACTATTAAGCCGCAACAACTCGATCCACTTTAAACAGATTTAACTTAAACAGTAGGTAAGTAGGTAGTAATAATGTAATGCCCGTAATCCGTCTCGATCGGTCCCGCTCTCCGGCGCGGCATCACTGAGTACTGTTCGTTAACTGATGGCAATAAATGAGTTCATGATTTAGTGTCCAATGTGTTGCATCAGAATATCTGATCGCGTAGGGGCTCGTTTATGTCATGATCGATAACTTTGTTTACGTTCGGGATTAAGCTTCATTATAATATGTGCAAAATAACTTTTCGGCCGTGTGACAACTACCGACTACCTGCAGAAATTATTGTAACGAGCTGCCGGAGTTACTTAATGAACTCCGCTTGTTCGGGAAAAGCGGTTATGTGTCCTATTTACTAGGAACACAAATTGATTGAACTAAATGACGCTCAATATTATTACGTTGATAATTTTTGTAGCAGAAAATTGTTTCTCTTATTGAGGAATGAATACGTCTAAAAATTATCCTGCGGTTGTTTATAAAGACATTATTTGATATTTTATATAGGTATTGGTAAAAAAGGACAAGCCTCTAAGTTAGTAAAATATATTAAGAAAAATTTATTTGAAACCAACAATTAAATCTCACTACCAACAATAAATACAATTTCAATTGTTTTACTATGGTTTTTAGCACGCATAATCATAATATATACTATGTATAAAGAGTACACTTTACTAAACGATAAAAGAAATAAGGTACGATTATTTTATAAATAATCTTTATCTTCACTCGCTCAGGCAGTGCGTATTTTGACAGCTATTCCGAATTTGTTGTTGTTACGGAAACACAAAAATTTGTCAAATAAAAAGTCACATTTTAGATTACGATTCCCATATTATAAAACCTCCAATTTTCCGACTCTTCCATGCTATTTCTGATTTTTTTTCTTGATTGTAATTTTTATCTATCCATTCTTTAGTTCTATGTTTTGGTTGACGGTACGCGATTTCTATTGGTGAAGAAGCCACCTTGCCTTCAATTATGTACTTATTGTTTTTGTGTGGCAGTTATCAAATATAAGCCTAGGTATACATACATTTAATTCCTTACATATACATATGTACAGTATAAATGTTAGTATAGTGAGATAAAAATCGAATAGAAGTTCATTTGGCGAGCAGCCGGTTGTACAAACTGATTAATTCTCGGGCACCGGCGTACACCAGAAATATTAGCTCTGCGGATATGAGATTGCTAATTCCACTAATGCACTGGACAAATATCGCAAGTTTCAGCTAATCTGGACGAGTTGCATTGGAATAATGTGAAACAGTTTTCTGATGCGATCGCCGGTTACTAAGCGGGTCAATTCCGATTACTAGCGCCGCACTTTACCTCTTTTATATGCATGTGCTTTTAGCAGTTTCGGTAGAAGATACCCCATGTTTGTATAAAGTATAATTTTTTTGATTTTTCAATACCCTTTGCTAGTTCATTTTAACCTCTCGCAGTCCACTGTTGAGCATAGGCCTCTCCAAGTTCGCGCCCGGTTTTCCGCAATCCTAATCCAGCCTAGCCCTGTCTGTGTCGCAGGACCGATGGCCGTTGGAGTAGACGGGTCCTAGAGTGGAGACCGCGTCTTGGCAAACGCAGTGTGGGACGTCCTCCAGCCCGTTGGACCGACGATCTACGTAAGATTGCCGGTGTAGGCTGGATGAGGATTGCGGAAGACCGGGATGTGTGGCGCGAGCTTGGAGAGGCCTATGTCCAGCAGTGGACTGCGATAGGCTGAAGTGAGTGAGTGAGTAATCCAGCCTACACCGACAATCTTACGTAGGTCCAGGGGGCTGGCGGACGTCCCACATTGCCTTTGCCAACACGCGGTTTCACTTCAGGACACAGGTGACCAGCCCACTGTCACTTGAACTTGATAATTCTGTGGGCTATGAAGATTACCTTCGTTTTCTCGCGGATAGTTTCATTTCTAATTGTATCTTTGAGAGAGACCCAAGCTTAGCCCGTTCTATTGCACGCTGAGCAACTTTAAACTTGTGGACTTGTCCCTTCGTAAACAGAACGCATTGCTAGAAGACTTTTGTCTTCAAGCATTTGCTACATTTACCATTTGCTACGCAAATGCATCTCTTCCCGTGGGTGTCGTAAGAGGCGACTAAGGGATAGCAAGGTTCCACTACCGCCTTGGAACTTAAGAAGCCGACCGATGGCGGGATATCCATCTAACCGCTGGCTTTGAAACACACAGGCCGAAGACGGGCAGCAGCGTCTTAGGTACGACAAAGCCAGCCCTGCGGTCACCCACCCGCCTGCCCAGCGACTATGGGCAACACACATGAGTTCACGCATTTTTGTCGCGAACTTATGGAGGCCTATGTCCAGCAGTGGACTTCAATAGGCTGGAATGATGATGATGACCATTTGCTAAGATTAAATAAATTAAATTAAAATATCATTATGTGTGACTAGCGTATTTAATATGTTATCAAGAAAAGACAAGAAAAAGAGTACATGTATTATAGTTATTGGCTTTTATATAATACAGAATCGATGTGAAAATATTGAGCAGTTGTAAAAATCATCAACCCTTACGCACAAGTGCAGTCCGTTCATTGTCGGATGGATTAATTTCCGCCGTGAGATCGCTTCAAAGGGAAATGTGATTTGCACCAAGTGAGGGTTCAGTGATATTTCATTTTAAATCTTCACTTATCCAGAAAAGTTTCAAGTTGTTTTTACCAAGTCCAAGAAATATTTAAAAATGTCTATTAAGTATTTATGATTTATCGCGAATTTATTTATATTTTTTTATAATAAATGAAAAATCATTAGAAATTTGTAACGGAAATTTTATCGACAATGTTAAACACAACATTTTCATGATATATTCGGTAGCAAGCTGTTATTTCTCGCATTGGACCCAACCCGCTGAGATTTAACTTATTACACCGCCGGCACGTTGCCAGAGCTAGATGATTATTACCTACAAAAGTTGTCTTCGCCCCACCACTACATACATCTTCGTGATTCATCGACGTAGCGGTTAGACGTCGTACGCACCGACTCCACGGAGCTTCGATTCAATTTCAAAGTTACTTCGATTTTCTAAATTTATGAGCGTAACTTTATGATGCATTTTACGATGGCTTGGTCAAACACGCGACTCTTAGGTTTGTACTCACGCAGCATTATAATGGACTTAAATGCTACTTATTTTGGAACGAGTATTTAGGGTACTTTATATCGGAATAAAATTTCAAAATTATGTAACTCTTTTCTTGGTTTTTTTCTTCTTTTAATCAATCAAAAATAACCGATCAAGTAAATGAATTTTGATTAGGACTTGATTGGGACTCAATCAAGTTAAATTAAACTCAACACCTGAATTCGTTTCATTTTCGGTTTGCGGAAGTATGTTCATATTTCCCATTACAGATCACTTTTTAAATGGCTACTAATTCGTAAACGTAGGAACTTGAGAATTCTTCACTCTTTTACTCATCCTACTACCTATCCACTATTCACTACTACCGTCCTACATCCTACTATCCTGCTACCTTAAATGTAAGTTCATCTTCCTTTCCGAATCTCATGAAAGGTCTCTCTGCTCTTCAAATAATTGATCTCTTTCTACCCCTATTCATCGATCTGGGTTTTTGTCTGATTCATTTGCTGTCTCTGCTGTTTATCTCTGGAACATGTTACCTGAGACCATCCGTAAAGCTCCTTCACGTGACTCATTTAAGAGCCTAGTTAAGGAGTTCTTCTTAGCCAAAATTTAACCTAATTTAGTGAACTCAACAAACACTGTATTTACTTTATAATCTATAATGTAACTTTGAACTCTGAACAACTCGTGGTTAACTAGTGAAAAGTAAAAATTGTAGAACTCTTGGGAGGAAAATAGATAGCTCAGCTACCTAGCTAGGAGAAGTAGATATAATACTTAGAAATTACTTTCAAACTACACCTAGAAATAAATTGTTCCTTTTGTTACTTGTTATATATATACAATAATTGCTCATTTAACGGTATTAGGTAAATAAATAATAAATAAATAAAAACACGACTTGAAAACGTCAAAACATAACAAATCATAAAAAAGACACAAACAAACAGTCTTTTAATGTGGTAATAAGTTCGTGAAAGTTTATTTAATGGATTAAGTTTAAACAATGTTTATTTGAATGGCGTAAACATAATTTGTGGGGAAACTTGTACGTGTAGTGCTTTGCGAGATGACATTGCCAAAACAACAGCCTGGATTTAATTAAACCGACTGTTTCGACCTTAATTCGTCGTTCAACGTCAAATTAAAACCGTAATATCTATTCATAGAGATTATAAATTTAAATATTTTAGGTTATTAATCATTTTGAAGTAATTTTTTTACATATATTTTGTTAGTGTACTCTATTGTAATATAAAGGAACTAACCTACTGGGGTTTATAGCCTACTTTATATTGTTTTGAATAGAAATTAGAAATTAATTTATGTAACTTATAATATTATTTACTACGCTTATAAAATAGTCTTATAGACTGTCGCAATACACTCAACTGCTTCCTGTGTGATGATAATGCCGTGAAAGGCATTCGTAATTGGATCTATACATATCGCTTCAGCCTGTAATATCCAACTACTGGGCATACTTTCCTATGTAGGAGAAGGATCAGAGCTTAGTCCACCACGCTGCTCCATTGCCAGTTGGCGAATAATTATATTCCCTACGATGAGTAACAATCGCTATTAGGTATACATGATAACAACTGGGACCGATAGCTTAGCATGCTCTCCGAGGCACAGTGGGAAGTCCATAAGGACTAACGACTAGAACGGAAATAAATATTTGTATAAACGCAAATATCCGCTCCAAGCGGGAATCGAACCCGCCCGTCCGACCGAAACGTCGGTATTTGGGCACCGCCGACACGGCACACGTACCATTACACCAGAGCGGGGGCTCTCCAAATGATTAAGTCAAATATTATAAAACAAAAAAGAACGGAAATTGAGTTTTAATGTATTCCAAAAACAATAACGTCATCTTGTCGTCGCCATTTTGTTTGGTGATTCGGATAACAATTAGTCCCGAGAGTTGCATTAAAAATGGTAACCGTTACTGAAATCCGTAGTACGGCTGATAGATGGTACTTAGAGCAGATGAAGTCGTCCCCGAGAGTGTCTTTCGCCTCACGCCGTTGAACAAGTGCCAATAGGAGCTGAGCTACGAGAAAATTTGTTAAAACAAAAAGAAAACAGCCATCGATATTGATTACTGACACATTGAATTCTCTATTTTTCAATATGAGCCAGTCATATGAAACACAAGTAAACCTGTCAGATTTTATGTTATAGTAGCGACCCGCTTCGGCTTCGCACGGGTATAAAATATAATTATAGCCTATGTCATTCACTGAAAAAATATTAAAATCGATCCAGTAGTTTTGATATATTTATTACTGCCCGTGGCCCGCACGGGTTAACTTTAGAGTAAAAGCCGGCCGGAACCGCCGCAAACGCTACGTACCGCAATTTTTAAATCTGTAATATCTTCGAAAATATTCATTTAAATTATATGCTGTAAAGGGCCATATAGATCTGTATTAAATCAACAATGTATTTAAGGTATTTAATTAGATTTAACTGAAGGAAATAGGGGTTCATTTTTGTATACCTAAATATATTATATAACAACCGCTCTGGTGCAGTGCTGCGAGTACTCGTCTATAACACCGGCAGTTTACGGGCTCGATTCCCGCTCGGGAAGGATATTTGTATTTATGCAAATTTTCTTTTCTGGTTGGGATATCTGTCCTTGTGGGTCTTCCCACCGTGCCTCGGAGAGCACGTTAAAGCGTCGGTCCCGGTTGTTGTTATCATAAACACCTGATAGCGATCATTTTTCATAGTAGGGAATATATCCGCCACCCCGCACTGGAGCAGAGCGGTGGATTAAGCTCCAACCCTTCTCCTACATAGAAAGAGAAACCTATGCCCAATAGTGGGATGTTACAGGCTAAATGCGTGTAATATTTGATTCAAATTGATTAAATAATGTTTAGTGTTGCATTGAGGGTGGAGGTGCGACATTTCATCACAAATTTTGATGATGTGCAATAATTTCACTCGTTATTGTTTTCAGGATTTTTTTAATATCTTTGAGCTAGTAAATCAATTATTAATACACAAAAACTAAGTTATAAATTAGATTTTTATGAGTGGTAGACTCAATAATTCATTATCTAATAAAGACAACTTGGAGGCGTGCACTTATGGATTTACCATATTTTTTTTTACATTTAATTGCATAGCTGAGTGTTTAAACAAATACATTATATTTTAATAAAAGCACAATCAAGTTGAGGTTAGTTTTAATATATTATTTCCGCATATACTACCCAAGCACATTTTTTATAATGTAGCTCTTACAATGACACAATTATTTTGTTTATTTAAATTAATTAAAGCACGTGCGATAAAGTCTGCGTCCAAATTTACGATGTTTCGTATTTTATTTTAACGGGATATTTGCTAATCTCTCCTAACATAGTCGGAATCTCTGTTTTCAAGTTACAGTTGAATTCAGCGGCCAAAATGGTTTTCAAATACTTAGAGAGAAATCGTTACGCTCTACGTTTGATTCTGACGTTTAAATGTGCTTTTAGAAATGGCATGAATAAAATAAAACTGTTGTCAAATAAAACTATTCTCGAAACGTATTCGTTTCAAATGGTAGAAAGGTATATTTCCTTTTTATACTTAAAGGTGATTAAAAAAAGACTGATTGATTCAACCTGTAGCATCCCCCTTATGGGCATAGGTTTCTGTCTATGGATTATAAGTTCTTATAAAGCTATTACAGATATAAGTATGGGTTAGCAATAACGAAGATCTGAATTACAGGAGTTGAAACCTGTACCGAGATTAATGTCCTTGATTTTCTGTTTTTACTCGACTGCGGAAGAAGAGTAATGTTTTTCGAATGAATATATGTATGTTGTACGTATATAGATTATTTAAAAAAAAAAAAACTTCAAATGGCGGATGGACGCTATTGTCCAAAAATTAAAAAAAAAAATGTTTACAAAACATACCGAGTGTGGTATCATGTTAATGGGCTTGATTAGTTGATTTAACAAATATTTATATTGTTCCCTTAAATCTAATGTGGCGCTCTCTCGAGTTAAAAAATATCATCCATATTTTTTTGTCTTACGCTGTCACTGTGTAATTTAAAGCTATACAAAATATCTCAAAAAATATAATAAAAAAAAATGTGCCACAACATCAATGTTAATCGCGACCTAGTTAATGATGCTATGGGTGTTGTCCAAAAAGTACAGAATGATTGGTTCTTCGTATAGACCAATTTTAGACAGTTACCACGGGCAATTTTTATAAAATTCGTTGACCCAATGATTCACAAACGAAGAAACCCGACTGCAACAAATAACCACAAAAAAAAACAAGCTTTATAATATATCAGTGCGAAGTATATTTACTACGACGTATATTATATTCCATTGGATACTTTCATAAACTAATTTAATCTATTAATAATGTAATTATAGGTATATTTCAAATTATTGCAGGCGATGACAAAAAGAAACCGCTAAAAATATATAATTATAACAGGTAAAAATATAATAATAAAATTATTTACACCGGTAAAAATATTGTAATAAAAAAAATAAAAAAAATTACAACCTCTTCAACAAATCCCTTAAAAAAGGCAAGGACCTCCCACTTGACGTGGAGAGTTATGATTTTCATTCGGAAGCCAATGTAACGGTAGCAGAGATATAACGGGCTTGAGTAAGCATGGGGTGAAGATTTGTGCGATTCACTGGAATTTAATTACAGAATGAGCGGGCACCATAACGACGCAAAAATATTTATGTTTATTGTCGGCTAATGCCTCAATGAGACCACACTCGGGCGAAAGGTCCTACGAAATACAACACGGTCGTATATTCAGACTCTACATTCGTTTCTCATGACAAACATGATTGTTTCGTTTAGTGATAAAATGAAAACAGAAACAATTAACTAAAAGACTAAACTATTAAAACTTGTAATATCATAAATAATCCTAATATGAAATTCAATTAGGTTTTATATATAATTCGGTATGCTTTCGATAATTACCATTGTCTTTCAAACAAGTGTGTACGACACCGATATGAGTGTATCGGATGTATTTTCTTGTAAAAATCAAACGTCATAGCAGTCATATTTATGCCCAGTGTCGACAATTACGGTCATTCGAAGTCGAGCGTGATGTTTCCAGTCCATTTCTCGTAATAGCGCTGCTTTTATAACCGAAGCGTAATGAAACTCGTTTAAATATCACAAAAGTGGTCGGATTACGGCTGTCGACCACTTTATACTGCTTAATTACAGCTCTCGACGAAAATAATTGGGAACTTGGGGAATTATAACCAGACTTTACGGGTGATTTGAAGACTTATTTAAGAATTAGAGATTTTAATGTTATTTTTTCGCAAGACCTAAATAAAATGTTTAAGAATAAAAGTCCCTTTAGGCATATCAGAAAAGGTTAACCTTTTCTGATATGCCTAAAGGGACTTTTATTCTTAAACATTTTATTTAGGTCTTGCGAAAAAATAACATTAAAATCTCTAATTCTTAAATAAGTCTTCAAATCACCCGTAAAGTCTGGTTATAATTCCCCAAGTTCCCAATTATTTTCGTCGAGAGCTGTAATTAAGCAGTATAAAGTGGTCGACAGCCGTAATCCGACCACTTTTGTGATATTTAAACGAGTTTCATTACGCTTCGGTTATAAAAGCAGCGCTATTACGAGAAATGGACTGGAAACATCACGCTCGACTTCGAATGACCGTAATTGTCGACACTGGGCATAAATATGACTGCTATGACGTTTGATTTTTACAAGAAAATACATCCGATACACTCATATCGGTGTCGTACACACTTGTTTGAAAGACAATGGTAATTATCGAAAGCATACCGAATTATATATAAAACCTAATTGAATTTCATATTAGGATTATTTATGATATTACAAGTTTTAATAGTTTAGTCTTTTAGTTAATTGTTTCTGTTTTCATTTTATCACTAAACGAAACAATCATGTTTGTCATGAGAAACGAATGTAGAGTCTGAATATACGACCGTGTTGTATTTCGTAGGACCTTTCGCCCGAGTGTGGTCTCATTGAGGCATTAGCCGACAATAAACATAAATATTTTTGCGTCGTTATGGTGCCCGCTCATTCTGTAATTAAATTCCAGTGAATCGCACAAATCTTCACCCCATGCTTACTCAAGCCCGTTATATCTCTGCTACCGTTACATTGGCTTCCGAATGAAAATCATAACTCTCCACGTCAAGTGGGAGGTCCTTGCCTTTTTTAAGGGATTTGTTGAAGAGGTTGTAATTTTTTTTATTTTTTTTATTACAATATTTTTACCGGTGTAAATAATTTTATTATTATATTTTTACCTGTTATAATTATATATTTTTAGCGGTTTCTTTTTGTCATCGCCTGCAATAATTTGAAATATACCTATAATTACATTATTAATAGATTAAATTAGTTTATGAAAGTATCCAATGGAATATAATATACGTCGTAGTAAATATACTTCGCACTGATATATTATAAAGCTTGTTTTTTTTTGTGGTTATTTGTTGCAGTCGGGTTTCTTCGTTTGTGAATCATTGGGTCAACGAATTTTATAAAAATTGCCCGTGGTAACTGTCTAAAATTGGTCTATACGAAGAACCAATCATTCTGTACTTTTTGGACAACACCCATAGCATCATTAACTAGGTCGCGATTAACATTGATGTTGTGGCACATTTTTTTTTATTATATTTTTTGAGATATTTTGTATAGCTTTAAATTACACAGTGACAGCGTAAGACAAAAAAATATGGATGATATTTTTTAACTCGAGAGAGCGCCACATTAGATTTAAGGGAACAATATAAATATTTGTTAAATCAACTAATCAAGCCCATTAACATGATACCACACTCGGTATGTTTTGTAAACATTTTTTTTTTTAATTTTTGGACAATAGCGTCCATCCGCCATTTGAAGTTTTTTTTTTTTTAAATAATCTATATACGTACAACATACATATATTCATTCGAAAAACATTACTCTTCTTCCGCAGTCGAGTAAAAACAGAAAATCAAGGACATTAATCTCGGTACAGGTTTCAACTCCTGTAATTCAGATCTTCGTTATTGCTAACCCATACTTATATCTGTAATAGCTTTATAAGAACTTAAAACATAAAGGCACCTGATAATATAGAATTTAATTACTTCTGAACATCGGCCATTCAACGCACACGCTTTCCTTTCTAAAAGTTATCGTCTCGCTCGTTAGCGGGTCTTCCTTATTATTTCCTCCACGACTGTAATCTGGCCTTTCAGCTACTTCAAACGACTTGTTCTTTTTCTTATGTGTAATTGAAATATATTGCCGTAATATCCGTCGGACCGGAACTTCACCTCTTGAGTACATCAGCTCGAGTTTTCATTACTTGGCGAAGTGATTTTTCATGAGACAGAATAATTATTCATTTTTATACCCAGACTAAGCAGAGCCACTTGAAAAGTTCTTTCGCCAAAATGTGAGGGGCTGGGTTGTAAATATTTTGAATTTCAACATTGTAACTATACACATATAAATGGATTGTTTATATAATTATTACTTTTATTTTTATTACTTTTCATTTTGACACACACAGACACACGGACAGTTGCTTCTCAACTAGGCAATTTAAGGCCTGTTTTTGTATGTATTTATATGGTATATATGTAAGTATGTTTACACATTTATATCTCACTTTAAATCTTTGTATCATAATTTATACACCTACAACGACACAATAACATATCCTCTGCCCTTCGCTCGGTTGACTGAAAAAAAATAGCTTTTCAGCGATAAGGCCATCCTTTGTACTTTATGATACTATATTATGCTGTGTGGTTACGGCATTAAAGAATATAGCCACCCACTCTCTTCCCGTGAGTGTCATTAGAGGCGACAAGGGATAACACAGTTCCGCGACCCGAAAAGAAAATCCGACCGATGGCGGGATAACCATCCAACTGCAGCATCTTCGGTGCGACAAAGCCAGCCCTGCAGTCACCAACCCGCCTGCCCAGCGTGGTGACTATGGGCAAAACACATGAGTTCATGCCATTTTTGGCGCTAACTTGTGGAGCCCTATGTCCAGCAATGGACTGCGGTAGGCTGAACTGAAGATACTTTATTAAAATCAGTTTGCTATGTAATATTTCTGTTTTGGTGTACAATAAAGTATATTGTATTGTATAAATGTATGTACTAATCAATATCGAAATCTATTAATCAATCGAAATCACAACAGTGAAGCTGAAAGCGAAGTCATTGGAAACGGCACCAACGTGCAAGTCAAAATTTTACAGTTTGACAACATTGGGATAATGTTTAAATATAAAGTTTTAATTAAACGTCTTCTTACTTGTACAACCCCAGGGAAATACTGTAATCGGGGCAAACTTTAGAAACATTACTTGTCATCTTTTCTAATGTCACTTTGCGTACCGAATATGAATACAAACGTACGTGTTACTGCTACTTGTAGACAATGTAAAATACAAATGTCTTCGTTTTGTTGTTCGTAACTGTTGTTATATTGTATTTAATGAAATTGAATAGGACTTAAGGCACTCATTTGTTTGCATTTTTTTTTTAATAAAGTAATGTTGTAAGCCACATTGAATAACGAGATTACGTTATAATTTTGGACTATCCGTGCTTTTCATACATAACTATCTTTATTCTATTTTTTTTACTTCTTTACTCGATATTTTGCATGTTATAAAGTTATCCCAAGTTATATTTTTTACGTATATGCATATAAGCTTAACTAAAGACTTGAAGCTAAAATCAAAGTAGGTAAAAATTTGTGAATGAATATGTTATTTATAATAAAAGATTAAAATGTTGCTATAAATAAATTGCCTTAAGAAAATTTGTATCCTAAAACATGTAAATTTGCTTGCCAATTCGCTAAAGAATATGGCGATATAAACTCGTGAATTTCCTCCTCTACATGCATACTATGAACAATTTACGGGCTGTTACTTTATATTTTAGAGATAGACTTAAAATTTGATAATTTTAAGATTTAATTTAATTTTTTTTAAGATTTTTATAAGCTGTATCATTCGATTACTGAAGTTTTAAAGAGTAGCTACAGAGAAAATAATTTAATTCAAGAATTACTATTCAGTGTAAATAGGTAGGTATGTAGTCAATAAATGTCCCACTGCTAGCTTTTCTTTATAAAAAAAGGATTGGAGCTTAGCTTTACTACGATTTTACAAATATACACAAACCTTCACGATACTAGTGAGAACCTTTTACCACTGAAAGCAAGATATATTTAAAAATATATAGGACTTGAAAGCTTAAGGAAACATAGCCCAGATTACAACACAACCATCAGTTAGCATTTACAAGTTCTATTCTTTACAAGTTCTATTTAAGGTATAAAAGAAGAATAAACAATCAGACAACCATCTTTTAATACATTACCAATATATGTATTTAAAAAATATTAATAATATATAATATTTACTTAATTTTTTTAACAAAAAATATATTTTTCAAGCGACTCCTATAGAAATGATAATTGCAATAAAAATATATACTTGATATAAATGCAAGTACAGTATGCGCAGCCGGGGGTTAACCTAGTAGAGCATTAAATATATTGTAGGGTAGCTCACTAATAATACTGTAACTGGTGGGTAGTGGCTGTTGCGCATGGTATGTAACGACGAGAAATCTCGTGACCGTAACCCGCCTACTGTGCCTTCTGCATAATAATCATTTCTTCGAAAGTTGTTTTGAAATATCCCAGTATCAAAAGTTGAGTATTAGATAGAAAGAATAGAAAATTATATTTAAACTCATTCAAAATATCAATTATTGAGTTTATTTTCAATAATGTTTTGCTGATATGAATGAAATATATATCAAAAAGCAATTACTGAATACAACGCCAATATTTCCTTTTGTATTTAATAACTAATAAAGGTAAAATAGTTGCTGTTCGTATAAATTCCAAGTACTCTCATTTTATATATGTACATTAAAATTCATAACTAAATTATAATAACTAATCGTCAATCAACATTTCAATTAAGTCACAGTGAAAGCATAGAAGTATCTACGTATAACTGCTATTGATAATAATGTTAACGAGTTGTCCTATATATTATACAATGTATAAATGTTTCATAGCAATTGAGCATCCACAAGCAAAAAAGCATTGTATCACTATAGTTGCGTTGTTTATAATAATAATACATTTTTCATCTTTCCTCTTCGAATCGTGCTCGGAAAGGATCTTCATTATAATTTTTTAGCCGATTCCTATTGTGTATATTTTTTCATACTACTCAACATAATTTTTTAGTGAAAAAGTAAAGTAATAATAAAATAATATCTTTAACTAGTTGTGCCCACGACTTCATCCGCGTGGAATTTAACAAAAAAAAATATTGTTTAGTTCACAGAGTTATAAAATAAATAGATATCAAAAATAAAAGTAGCCTAAGCTACTCCTTATTACATCAGCTATCTGGCAATGAAAGTCCTGTTAAAATGGGTTGAGCCGTTTCAGAGATTAGCCGGAATAAACAGACAGATAGACAAAAATTGTAACGAATGTTATTTTGGTATATGTACCGTGTATACATCCATATGCATTTAGTTAGCTGTATGGTTACGGCAGCAAAGAATATAGCCACCCCCTCTCTTCCCGTGGGTGTCGTAAGAGGCGACTAAGGGATAACACAGTTTCACTACCACCTTGGAACTTAAAAAGCCGACTGATGGCGGGATAACCATCCAACTGCTGGCTTTGAAATACACAGGTCGAAGACGGGCAGCAACGTCTTCGGTGCGACAAAGCAAGTCCTGCAGTCACCAACCCGCCTGCCCATCGTAGTGACTATGTGCAAAACACATAAGTTCACGCCATTTTTGGTGCAAACTTGTGGAGGCCTATGTCCAGCAGTGTCTGTGATATGCTGATGTGTGTGTGTGTGTGTGATGTGTGTGCATTTAGTAAAAAGCGGTTATTTTAATATTACAAACAGACTCCAATTTTATTTATTTGTATGTTATTGTTTATTTTTATTTAGATGTATAGATAATGTGAAAAAGTTTCTTGCATTACAGTTTACTTACTTTATACATTAAAAGTGCATTTTATTTAAGTTCATACATCATTTAACGTAATTAGTCTTTTGTTGAAGACAATATTGAAAGCCATGTCCTAGTCATTATTCGGGCCTACCTTTATACGGGTTACCTGCCTGACACTCCATATTCAGGAATGGATCTAGATATAAATAATTTTTAGACCCTTTCTCACACATTATTTTTTATTACCTCACATTCTATTTTTTACTACTTAACATTAGAACACGCCTCTGTAAAATTATTAAATGTAAATATAGTTTTAAATTATGTCTAAAAGAAAATTGTTTGTTTAAAAATGTTACAGTTATGTATGATACGTTTCAAAGACCTTCAATCTGACGAAAAATTTAAAAGAAATCGAAATATACTTTTCCAAGCTTGCCGGCCATGTTGGAAATCAAGATTTTCGTAAATTTAATTTACCTCCGTTGAACATATATAATGAATATATAAATGTGTGGTACTTCAGAAAAACCAAATTTTTATGATTTTATTGGCATCACTAATTTAATCTCACTACAAAGGCGATAGATAATCAATTTTCTAAGGGTATCTTCGTATGTTTTATACAGGGTAGATCAGTCGGAAAGGGTTGATGGATGAGCGTGGTGGTGACAGCCCAAACTCGCCATGACACGCATCCTTAATGTTGACGCAAACATATTATAGTGCTTGTTGTGCATGGACAGTCTGTTACTTAATATCCTAAAACCTATTTTTTTTTTTGTTATTTTCGTACCACATGGTTCTTATGTAATTATTGAAAATTGACCTTTTTAGACATAACAATATTCTTTTTAAATTACGCGACAAATACTTTTATAATATTGACTATAAAACAATCAATCCCTGTTATGCGGTAAAACGAAACGGCCGCATAAACTTATTCAAGTTTTACAAAAAAATAAATTTCGCAAGCGAACATTTGACTTGTAAAATAAGTCTTCATTACACAAAACAAAATAAAGCTACTCAAAAGTAAAACCCTCGCCAAGTTTTATTGTCTTCACAACTCGGAAAGTAAATTACCCGAACAAATTCGCTCAGCGCTAAATCTGGAGCTTATCAGAGGGCTCGTTCGAGATCCTTAAATTGAGAAAGAGCTATCTCGATGAAACCGAGTAACCTCGAGACGTCAACACCTTGCAACGACTGCTCAGATTAAAAAGTTTAATTAGTCCAGCTCATGTTATCTATTATTATTAAAGCATCTCAATCAAAATGATTAAAGACTGTTCCATGACCCTTACGAATCAACGTATTAATCATTATTATTATTATTCATTCATCTAATTTATACTTCAACAAAATATAGATAATATGTAAATCAACTATTAATGTTTCAGTAAAGGTGTCCTGTTATTCCTTTTTAACCGACTTCAAAAAAGGAGGAGGTTGCTCAATTCGACCGTATATCTATATTTTTTTATGTATGTTCGGGGATAACTTCGTCGTTTATAAACCGATATTGATAACTCTTTTTTTGTTGCAAAGAAAATATCTTCGGTGTAGTATCATGATAAGGAAACCAGGATCTAATGATGAGATCCCAGAGAAATCGAGGAAAACCATCCTAAATCGGCATAAATTTTTACTAGGTGTACCGATTTTGATGATTTTTAATTTAATCGAAAGCCAATTTTTATCATGTGGTTACATTTAAATTTCATCGAGATCTGATTACAACTTGTGGAGTAATCTTTGATAGTGCGTATTTACTTGACTGTACTGTGTGGCTACGGCAATTAAGAATATAGCCACCCCCTCTCTTCCCGTAGGTGTCGGAAGAGGCGACTAAGGGATAACACAGTTCCACTACCACCTTGGAACTTAAAAAGCCGACCGATGGCAGGATAATAATCCAACTGCTGACTTGGAAATACACAAGTCGAAGACGGGCAGCAACGTCTTCGGTGCGACAAAGCCAGTCCTGTGGTCACCAACCCGCCTGATTATGGGCAAAACACATGAGTTCACGCCATTTTTGGCGTGAACTTGTGGAGGCCTATGTCCAGTAGTGGACTGCGGAAGGCTGATGTGATAATGATGATGATGATGATGTGAGTTTAACACTAATCCAAGGAAAGGTTTTTGTCTCAGTTTCAGTCCGACTTTCAAAAATGAGAAGAAGAAGTGAATAATGAAAGTTAAAAAGAAAAAAAAATTAGAATAACCGAATCCCGGGAGAAATGGACACAATACTTATGTTTCAATTTATATTCGGTGTGAATTCAAAACCATTTAGATTACCCTGTTTATCCCATGAATCTCCAGAAACGGCAATTATTTGAAATTGCGGAATATTTCGAATCGTAATTATACCGTATAAGATTAGCGAAAAACAATGTACTCTAATGAATATCCTCGTTGTTTTTGTAGCTCTTCAACAGAGATTCTGCAATGGAGTAACATGGTGTGGGCATCGTGTATACCGCACCGAATAAGAGGTCTTGGATTTTACTCATTAAGGCTAGTTATTCACTTGACTACGCTGATTACTAATCACTCGCACTAACCAGTTGCATTCCACACGTGTTTTGTACCAATCACTAAGCACCTGCGCTAAACACTTGCACTCGCATTAATCAAAGTGTAAACTATATAAAAATTGATACAGGAATCAATTTCATTCATATATCAAAAAATTTGATGCATTTTAAGAAACACCGTCTCCACATAAGATATGTGGAGACAAATAGCAGTTTGCGCAATCACGTTAAACTTCGACATTTGTGACAAATTTTAATAAACAATGAAAAAAGAAAAAACATGTCAATCGGTATGTTTCATTATAATATAATAAATACTGTTTTAAAATGAGGCACATTTTACATGAGTACCTATTTATTTTTAAAAGGAAAAGATATACCTACTTGTTAAATAAAATAAAATAAAAAACTAATCAAATTGAATAAAGATATAATAAAGAAAGTAAAAGATTTTTTTAAGAAAAGCCTATTTTGCTTAATACTTTATCCACAATAACAAGAGGGCAAAGTATCTGTAATAAGATAAAGAAAGCAATCCTCTTATCTGAAATGTCCCATTAATTTACATTTCAATACTTGTAGCCCGTTCTAATGATAGGGATTAGAATTGCGGGTGTTAGTAACTGTGGAGAATTGTAAAATTTAGTTGTTCGTTTTTGAAGAGATATTTTTCAAATTATTGCGTATTGACATGTAGTTATAGAATAAGTAGTTACTTAAAATATGTTAAACTATTGTTGATATATTAGGTTGGAGAAAAGGTGTCTTCGTATTTTATATAGAAATTCAAGTTAAGATTTTATAAAATTTATTTACATTAATAATAATATATATTTATATATCCAAGTATATATGTACCATTTTGTTTGATAGTATCGTGCCATCTCGAAGTTAGTGTCGGGATTCCGTTTCTGTAGAAATTTTGGGTCTTCTCATTAAAAAACTGTGACAACTAGTTTTGACCGTCCTCTTGTGATGGTAACTTTACACTACCTAAAGAATTCTGAAGAGGCCGAAACAGATGGAAATTTGAGGGTGTAAGATCCAGGCTACATGGTGTATGTATTAAGACTTCTCAAACTCTCAATCTTTTTAAGTGACTAAAAATGTATATGGTCGGGCGTCGTCCTAATAAAAGACCAACCATTTTCTGTTTTGATCAAATCTGGCTATTTATTCTCAATTTCTTATTTAAGTCTTATCAGCTGTTGACAGTAGAAATTTGAAACGATGATTTGACGATGATTATACTTATGGATGGTACTCTTCCTGACACTGCATTGGATAAAATAAACATATTTAAGTATCACAAATTTTATAATCCAAACAAATTATTATTAAATATATTTACAATACTACGTTTTTCGTTTTTCGGTAATAATATAAGCGATATCAATATTATGTCGATATTGAGTTCTATCGGTAAATGTATGAGCGTCGGATCGCATTTGTCGTACGGATTATTAACAGTTATTGGACTCGGCGCTATAAGTCGGGATTAATTCTGTGTCAATTTGCATTTTATTATAACGACAGCCCTTAAGCTTCAACTACTAACACGGCTTTGTAAAAGATTAATTCAAATTTGCGATCGTGGGAATCCCACAGCGTTACAACTGTGAAATGGAATTTAGATAGTTTACATTATTATTAATTACAATAGGCCTTTTTAAAACTCTGCATCAACTTTTTTATTTTTAAATTATAATGTACATGAATTTACATATATACTCGTATTATAAATTTAATTTGATGTACTGCCTTACCCGGTCCTAATGAACTCAAGCTTATTTATGATTTACCTGCTGTGCCTCGCAGCTTCACACGCGTTAGTTTGAGCAAAAAAAGCCTATAGTCTTCTTCTCTAAATGGGCTATGTAACATAAAAATAATTTTTCCATTTCAACCAGTAGTTCCTGATATTAATGCTTTTAAACAAACAAACTTTTCACCTTTGTACACGTAGTAGTGTGTATATTATAAATTTATTGTGGTTATTTTGCACGGAATCGTTAGAATTCGCTGATAAACATTAAGAGCCATTTCACAAAAATCGGTAACAATCCGCGAAATTGTAATATTTTGACGTCGTTAATCTCAGTGTTGGATGCAATAATGTAATTTATATTCTTGAAATATAATAGAGCAACCTTTGTTGTAGTCCATAGTCAGATCAGAATTTTGATTTATATTATGTGTATAAAATTATTAACCTTTTCATCAGCCTCCTCCCTGGGTAAACGGTCGCAATGTATACTTTGAAGTCCTACTTTTCAATAACCTCTACGTTGAAACCATTTTAAAAAAATATCATAATATGTGGAATATAATTTTGTTGTCCACTATCATAGATTTTTATTTCATTTGTATCTCTATTAAACCATAAAAAAAATTTAAAGTTACGAATATTTTCCAAATAAGTACAATTTTAAAAGCGATATTTCTCTTAGAAAACTAAGAAATTTTAACGAACTATCTTCATCAAAGTAAACTTACATCATTAAGGAATACAAAAAAAATAATTAAAAGATGTAATTATTTTTAATACATTTTATATTAAATAATAAAAAGATAGTATATATTGCCACGCATCATGCCCGGTAAATCAGTCGAGCGCTAGCGCTCTTAGAGGTAAGGTCCACGCCAAATTCTGCGCAGCCGTCTCTTTCGCTCACACGCGCCAAGCGCCTGCTGTTATAGCGGATAAAACGCATTTGATACTTTCATAATAAAATATAAATAAAATAAACATATTACGAAAATGACTGTAAAATAATATAATGATAATTTCTGTAAACAAATGTATAATTTAATTTTCTTTTCTCACACTATCAATACAAATAGGCATTTCAATCTGTTTGTCTTGTTATTTGTTAATTAATATGTTTGTCGGTGTCGATGTCATTAAATGCTTTTTTATTCATATCGTAAATATTAGATTAATTCGTAAACTGAAAAAACTAAATCAATTTAAAAAAATTGTTTCATAAAATTGATTTTTTTAATTTTATTTTAAAATATTGACTGTTGTTATATAACATACTTGAAATTTTTAACAATTAATTATGTAAAAAACATTTTATACCATAGTTATAATTTTTATTATACATCAGAAAATGATCACGATGGTCTTTTGGTTGTCACACTATACGTACTAGCACAAAGATCGCGCGGCTCGTACGACTCGCGCGATGCGACCAAATTTACCTAAACTTGCAGAGCGTAAAATTGTGAAATGGCTCTTAAGATCAAACTGAACAATAACTCTACAAACTGAACAATAACTATTTTGTTAAAATCCACGCAGAAGAAGTCGCGGGCACAGCTAGTAAATAAATAACTCTGGTTAAGCCATTTGTAATAAGAATTTGTAACCAACGTCTGCAAATTAACGAACTTTCTTGTACCACATATACTGTGAAGCTAAAATTTTCACAAAGTAAGACGAGAATCCTATTAGAGAAATGATTGTAAATACGTAAAAATATTACATTTCTTTTTCTATTTATCATTCAAGTTAAAGAGAGAGATGAATATTATTTTTATTTGAACCATTGATAACTTTAACTATTAATGATATCGTTATATTTATATATTTTTCTAGTCAACTTTAAAAATATATGACACCTTTTTTTTGAAATAAGTGCATTATTTTTATATCTTTAAAATAAAATGAAAATATTAATTTCCGTTATGAATAAATAAAGGATCCAAGACACTTGAAGAACTTGTACTAAGAGCGAGTGCGTCAAGATATAAATATTGCGTCAATAGGTAGAAAATTACAAAAATTATGCTAATATCTTTAACATACCTAATTTCACACAAATACGAATGATATACATAGATACATAAATAAATAAGATTCTCACCTTTTTACACTTCAATAAATACGAATTAGAAGGCTTTGATTATTTCACCATACGATGTTACCACGAATAAGCCTGGCAATATATGCTCGATTTAACTCTGATTGTCTGAACACACTCGAATCAATAGAATAGAATCGCCAATATCGTCAGAATTGGCTTGTAATTAAACTAATATTCTAGTTGTTAAATATTAACTTGCATAATAGCAGTTCCAGTAATAAAAAAGTTTAGGGAAATGTCTGCATTTATGGATAACACATTGAACTTGTAAAATTGTTGAAGAATTATTCGTTATCGTAGCAAGTTAATTCAATTTACTATTTAAAATTAAAGTGAAATATATACAGAAATACTTTTACCAAAATTTCGCTAAATTAGTATTTATAAACTTTAGTTAAAATTCTTTCTTACTAGTTTAAAGAATCTAAGAATTTAAAAAGAAACGAACAAAGTTCCTTTATAACGCTCATGCACTTAGAACAATTCAATATCACAAAGAACGGAATTAACTAAGCAAAGTGAACCGGTAGCTACGATTTAACTTATAACTTAATTCAGAAAAATTATTCATAACTGTGTCACAGTGAAACTGTAGCGATTTTAAACAACTAAAGTTTCATAGAATGTATTTCATACAGTCATACTGACATATTGAGACTAGCATTCGGTAGATAACATTTCAACATAACTCGCGACGAAGTTTATAAGAGCTGCGTTTCAGTAAACAGCCGCTTCAACTTTACGAATTAATTACCTATAATAAATTAAAAGGAAAAGTTTAAAATTAGTTGACATATACAAGAAATTCTTTAACTTTGTATCGTGATATGCTTTGATTAATTATAAATAGCATGCATAGTCTGTGGAGTATGTTGGAAATATACAAAGATAATAAAAATCTGATTTAGTTTTTTTGAAGTAACACTTTTTTAAGCACACTTGGGGACTAAACTAGCGAATGCGTAACGAGATCGTTACAAAAAGTGAGATCGAGTGAAGCGAACGAAAATTGAGAGGGAGATAATTATGGTTTTGTTTTTTTTCTGATATCACAGGGGAACCCATTTACGGGTGATATCCAGGATGCCCGGGTAGGCATTCCTAGACCGTATGTCGGCTTCAGCACTTGGGGGTGCAATATCGACCAAAACCCCTGCAGGAGCCTTCAACCGCATTAATTGGAGGGTACCGGATCTGCAGGCAACATAATCCCTCCAGTGACAGGCCGGCCTCGGCGAAAAGACCAGACTTCTCCTCCATTTTTTTTTTTTTTTATATAACAATATATATCCACGGGCTCATAATGCCCGTGCTTTTATTATTCCAATTTTAGTTTGTTAGTTTCGATATCTTGGTACTTACACATCCAACTTAGAGGACTAATCTCTCTCCTCTTTCGACTCTCCTCCGCTCGGCATTCTCCTTCTGGGACATTTCCGTCTCGCAGAAGGAGACCGTCGCCTTCCAGGACTCGTCGTCGCCGAGCATCGCGGTGATAACGCTCGGTAGTGACAAGTCCCCTCCGAGGACTGTCGTTAGATCGCGACCTCGGGCACACCTCGAGGGTGTGCTGGGCAGAGTCCACCGCCGCACCACAATCGTGACATCCAGTCGTCGGCCCTAAGTGTTATAATGCTGTGTCATTCAATAATTCATTTATTAAAGTTTCGATCGATAATATCGATATAATATATTTCTACAAAAGGTTGAAATTATGTTATCATAAATCAACCGAACATAACCGAATTGTGTCTCTCCACAGTGGAGCAGTGTGATCGATTAAGCTCTAACCTTTTTTGTATATGTTATTAACCGATACATCCGATTCAAATAATCTCCTTTAAATCTTTATACTAAGAAGTTTAAGTTAAAGAATTAAATTAAATAGGAAATGAACAATAGTCATACTCAATAGTTTTTTTACTATTTTATTACATACTAGCTGTGCTCATGACATCGTCCGCGTGGAATAGTGACTTTAGACAGCATTTTTTGGATACATCTTTTGGTTTATATTACCTAGATTATAAACACTGTCGTTTGGGTATTTACATGTTTAACGTGATTCTTTAAATTGGCATAATTTTTTTATTTACAAACCGATTGTTATGAAAGTAACACTACATATTAAGTAAAGCTTAATTAAAGTAGGTAAAGCTTATTAAAATATATTAGTGAAAATCGCCTCTAAATCGGTAACCCGTTTTTGAGATTAGCGTGTACAAACATATTACATTTATTATATGTATTGATGATGTAAGTAATGAATTATTTGATTACTTTAAGATATTTGTCAAATGGTATAATGATATACAGCATTGTATATTTACTTAAATCTTAAATTCAGTCTTTCTTAGTTTCCCGAGCGTACACAAGGTAATATTTTAAACATTATCGTCTAGTTCGCAATAAGCTTGAAGACCGCTCTCCGTTTTTAAGAGTAAGCAAATTGCATAAAAGCTCAACAATTAATAGGAGAAGTTAATGAAGTAAATTCTAAAATAAATTGTATCAAGATTCGTTTGAGTGTCATTGTTGTGCTTGCCATTTGAATTCGAATTTTATATTAAACTAGCTGACCCGGCGAACTTCGTATCGCCTAACACAAACTTTATCGTATGGTATTAAAGTTCAAATTGACTTTTAAGTATTATCACAAATCTTTTGTATGGGAGTATAGAAAAGTGTTGTTTTTAGACTTTTTCAGGAAATTTATTTTTTTTTTTTTTAGAATTTTTCTCTCCTTAAGAACCATCCTCGTACTTCAAGGAATATTTTAAAAAAAGAATTAGCGAAATCGATCCAACCGTTCTCGAGTTTTGCGCTTAGCAACACATTCAGCGACTCATTTTTATATTATAGACTAGCTGTGCCCGCAACTTTGTCCGAGTGGTAGGTATTTAACAAAATATTAATTGTTCAGTTCGCAATTATAAAATAATAATAAAAAATCTAATGTAAAAGTAGCCTAAGTTACTCCTTATTCTATTAGCTATCTGCCAGTGAAAGTCCCTTCAAAATCAGTCCCTTCAAAATCAGTCCAGCCGTTTCAGAGATTAGCCGGAATAAACAAACAGACAGACAAAAATTATAAAAAACGTTATTTTGATATATGTACCGTGTACACATATGAATAGAGTATACATATGAATTTAGTTAAAAGAGGTTATTTTAATATTACAAACAGACACACCCATTTCATTTATTTGTTATAATAATTTTATTCCCAAACATAAATAAAATTAGTTAATATTATAAACACAATCACACACAATGTTCATCACCTAGTTTAAATGTCTTATATATAAGTAAATAAATAAAACCCTACATAGTAAGATAGTCTACCCAATGAACAAATAAATATACATATTTCATTTCACAAGGCCGAGAGAGCGCGCTGCGAAGTATTTGCCCGGCACTTATCTTGCTTACGGAATCACTATTATAGCTCAGTACTTCTGTATTTAATGTAGCCACAGTAAACCTCGAACTATAAACACTAAGATCATAATAATTAATTTACAGTGCTTTGGAATACGGAGAAAGAAACAAATCTATTTTGTTTCAAAGTTAACCCATTTATGCTTAACTAATTTGTATAATAATAAAATTAGTGATAAACTTAAAACAAAAGCTATCTGTCCTATTTTTCGTAATTTATCTTCATCTTTAAAGAAAGAAATGTGCATTTGATATCAATTATATGAACTCATTCAAAGTTTTCAGAGAAGGCATACACAAAAGAAGAAAGACGCTTTTATGTTTATCTTATACAATACAGTTTTCAAATTGAAAGAAAAATACTAAGCCTCATGAGTATACAAAAATGTAGTATAAATGTAAGGTTTATTTATTTGTTTGTATATACATATATTTTATCATTAGAAAATAGCATTACCCAAAACTATTATAATCATCAAGATTTTATTGTAGGTATATTTTAGCGTTGGTACAAACTTGTATTCATATTTGAAACATCTCGATAAGAATATACAATAAACAAAAGCAATTTTTTTTTTTAAATTGGCAAACAAGCGTACGGCTAACTTGATGGTAAGCGATTACCATAGCTTTATAGACCCCTGCAACACCAGAAGCGTCGCAAGCGCGTTCCGCCTTCAATCCTTCCAGGAGCTCTGGTTACCTTAGTTACCGCAGGAAAACAGCACTGCTTGAAAGCCGTGTTATTTAGCTGTGATCTTCTGGAAGGTCGGGGTACTTCCCCAATCGGACTGCACCAAATTTGAGCAGGATATTTCCTGCTGTGCCATACCACAATTAAAAAAAAAATTTAAGTCAATTATTAAAAAGACGAAAAAAAAACAGTTCATTACAAATTAAGAAATTAAATATTTCGTTTAGTTTAAACACACGACCTAGTTTGAGCGTTTTAGTATTTTTTACTTTGTAGTGGACTCTTTTCCAAAGTTGGTTCTTTGTGGTGAAAATTTCAAGTTTTTGTTATGATACATATATATATATATATATATATATATATATATATATATATATATATATATATGACGGACGGACGAGTGATGTGTGTAAAGTTGTCTAAATCCTGAAAACTGTATGAAACAATATGTACGAGTATATAGTAATTATCTATTGTACAACAAGCAACTGAGCAGCCGGGCTACCTCATATCTGTAGATCAGCACTTTTCATGAATATTTGCCTCGCTACAGTTGACACAAATACTATATCGGTTTACACCAATAAAATCGGAAGTCGGAAGAAGACGTGGACAAAAAAAAGGAAGTTTAATGACTTTATCTGTGTTAGTTCTGTTATAGTAAAAAATGCAACTCTTATGCACACTTCACATCCATTTTCTGTAGGGTTTCGCCACTCCATTTCAACCAGCTGTATACAGTTTACTTACGAGATGCACTGAATTGCCTCCAGCAAGACTAAAACACACCTGATATTCTGTCAAGAGAATAAAAGACAAAAATTTTGTCCGATTAATATGAATTAGCTTATATTTTGAGATACGTTTATAAGTGTGCTCTACAAAGTGAGGAAGTTAAAGAAAAAGTAGGTTACAACTTACATCTTTACTTACTACTTTAAACTGGCTATTATCATCAAGAATTGTTTTCTTTCTACCCTCTTTATTATCTATCGTGAACAATTTCAGAATTTCAAATTGCAACGGCAGAAAACTTTAATCTTGTGCCAAGATCTATATTGTATGTTAAATCTCAATCGAAGTACACAAAATGTTTAATCGTAAAGGGTTTGGCCATTTATAAGTGTGAAGAGACTGTGACAATAAATACATTTTATTCCTAAAAAGTAGGCAGATAAACGTAAAACAATAATAAAAATTTAAAATGTATTAAGTAAATTGTAATCACTGCTCTAATATTAGTTAGGCAATTAATATCAAAATGAGGTTCTGCGGGGACTGCAGTAGGAATCTATTAATTTGGCCGTAAAGCGTGGCCGTTAGAGGCGAGTCGCCAATTATTCAGTCCCCTCGGTAATTAAATCCTATGATGTTCGCCAATCTAAGACAGACGCCATTTACGATATTCGAATTACGATTTCATTACCCGTAAAAAGTTATAGAAATGCGGAGTAATGAATTTATAAATTTAGTGAATTAAATTTTATTATTCAACTAAGCAACAGAATTTTTTTTTGAAACAGAGCACATAGCCAAATAAAAATCATATAGATCTAAAATAATTTATTTCGTGTTTCTTTTTATAAAACAATGGCTTATAATATAACTTAATAATGTACTTTACAATAAACATACCTATATAATCGGGATCTGTCTACCAAAACATATAATATTTACATTTTTATTATTTTTTCAGTACCTAATAATTTTATAGGTATAAAATAAATTTTGTTACATATGTATTTAGTCCAGTCATTGCAGACATTAAACGTACAAGTATACGAGAAAAACCTCTAGAAAGCTGGATTTTTAACCGACTTCAAAAAAAGGAGGAGGTTACTCAATTCGACTGTATATGTTTTTTTTTATGTATGTTCGGGGATAACTCCGTCGTTTATGAACCAATTTTGATAATTCTTTTTTGTTGGAAAGGATATATCCCTAGTTGGGTACCATGATAAGGAAACCAGGATCTGATGATGGGATCCCAGAGAAATTGAGGGAAACTCTCGAAAATCCGCATAACTTTTTACTGGGTGTACCGATGTTAATGATTTTTAATTTAATCGAAAGCCGATGTTTATCATGTGGTCACATTTAAATTTCATTGAGATCTGATTACAGCTTTTGGAGTAATCTTTGATAATGCGTATTTACTTGACGATTTTTTCGTCTCCCTACGTTTTTCTTCGTTTGCCTGCAAACACAATTATGGTATAGGATCTTCTTTTTGTGTTTTAAATATATAACAAAGTACCCGATAAAATACTCTTAAAGACATCTTTGATGCGGTTTATCTATTGGAATTTTGTTCAGGAAGATCATGCTACATATGAAAGTAGAATCGTTGTGTTACAAGTATGTGCTTTAGATAGAGGTCTTTTCAGTAATCTATTCATATTTTCAATGAACAGGAAGCCTTTTCACAAGAAAAAAAATATGTCACTATTGAGTGTACGTACTGCGTAATAAAAAAACCTATTAAATAAGTAGATAAAAGAAAAACCAAATTTTCTTCTAATACACATATCTAAGGTTAGATATCCTTAGATATAAACATATAACATATTATTACGCTATCAAATCAGTAAAAAACTTTTTGTAAGCAATTAGATATTTAAGAGATACTCGTAGAAAACTGTTTTCAATTAACATATGTACTATTTGAATTGTGTTCTAGTTGTGTATCTGAGGCAAAAATAATGTTTTGGACTTTTATAGTTTTATTTGAAAATAAAAAAGCTTAAATCCAGCTTTATACTTTTTTGTAGATATTGTCTAATATGACTGGATTATTCTGGAGTAAACGTAATGAAAACTTGAAGTGTTGCACACTAGTTAAGGTTAGCTTGGTGACTTTAAAAAGTACAACTTACTGCAAACAATGATTAAATCGCAGTTGTAATATTTTTAAGAATAATATTCCAGCTCATTCAATTACTATTTATATATCTAGGTCAAAATATTATGCTCCTAACACAATACAAACTAATGTCAATTAACAAAATTTCTCGAATGGATATATAAGTAAAACAAAATAAAACTTTATGGTACATATTTGAAATATTGTGTAGTATGCTGTTTGCTTTTCATACTTTAAAAATTAATATTTATACAAAATAATAAAATGTATTGTTAAATATATTTTTAACAAAATGTATCATAATGGGCTTCGTTATGTCGGAAAAATCATGTACGAACGAATAATAATACGAAGATTACTAGAATAAATAATAATAATAGAAAAATAATAAGATTAATAGAATACGAAGATTTATTTTAAACGATTAATATGTAATACAAAAAACAGAAGTAAATTAACGTTTTAGTATGTAATATAAAATATAAAACGTTTAAGCTGTTATTATTTGTGTAAAATTTGTTATTTACCACGTTTTGTGGATCATTTTGATTTAGCGAAATTTCAACATTATAAACACAATGGTCACGGATCATACCAAGAACGAACTGGTTAAATATCTCTTTTTACATACAAATCATAATATTAGTGACCACAAAAGTTTGAAATTTTGAAGGCGTTGGTACATCTTACAAACTATACGTATAATAGTGTATCCGACTGTACTGTGTGTGTCCAACGTTGAAAATCTTAACCAGTCTGTGTTAAAGCAATAATGAATTATATAGGTAATAACGAAATATATTATAATTTTTATATATACACAAAACAGTAAATATTGTTACAACTAAATCTGAACTTTGCGTGTAAGCTCACACTACATTAAAGGAATGGAAATATAACAATTATTTTATATTTTTTACATAATCGTTTATATTTATTTGCATTGATTTTGATCGATATCTAATCATTGTCAACAATATCAGGAAAAATATGAAGGAACCAGAAAGGTCCAACAATTAGTTAATAATTTAATCATTCTTTGAAAATTATTGAAGACTGCTTTTTTTCTCTATTAGAGGACATTATTGCTTTATTTTTATTATACTAAGTGACATACATACATACTTATCAACTAAGCAAAATTTTATTACACGATGCACAAAAATATTATTCAATATCGTATTCAATTTTTAATATTCTATAAGCATGCTTCCACAAGGCACTATTCTAGCGAGATTACCTTAACTACCATTAATAATGAAACAAGTTGAACGATTTCTATTAAATTCGGTTTCAAACTCCGAAAATGGGCCTAAAATTACATTTTACGGCAATAAATCAACACTTGATTTAGAATACAAGGAAGTAAATAAAAACATGTAAGTAACTACGAGTCCAGAACAACATCTAACACGCAACTCTGTAAACTTCAATTAACATAACTATAACTACGTAAATGCTGTCGCAATCCGAGGCGTTCTCGGACTTGTATAAATAAGCTTTTAATATAAATATCAATATATTTACTCTTTAACCTAAATTGGCGTTTGTATTGCTTTTTGCTACAGAAAAACTCTGAATGGACGTGAGAATAGTATGAACTTATTTACTTGACCGTATTTTAAATATAAAAATAATTGGTCTTAAAAAAAAACTATACCAAGTTCAAAATAAACAATTTTTAACAAATAAGTATAATAATATATTACATTTATATGTTTTAACCAAAGAATAAAATTGAAACAAGATAAAAACACCAATTACATTACAAGTTACTCCTTACACATTTCATTTACGGAGACGTAAACGCAAACTGATATCACAGCATTTGTATTTCATGGATAATTTCCACCCTCAAGTTACTTATATTATTTACAGAAAAAATTCAATATGAAGGTGAACTTTAGTAATACTTATTTAAGAAGGAATAACATAAAGAAAGCTTATGTCCCTATGTTTAGTACTCAGTCACTTTAATCAATAATAGTTTATTTGATTATTATCATCTCTTATTTGCAACTCAAACTATCCAATATTATGATGCTGCTTAATCTCGGAGAGAAAAATACATAGTAGCAACCCGAGTCAAACAAATGTCGGCCATCCATCAAGGAGCGCAGTCCGCGTAACGATCGACATATCTATTTTCGCAGATCATTCCTTTACCAAATTATATTTCCCCCCTATCTGTTACTATAAGGTTACCGACGTACAACTCATGCTAGCTTCATCATTTATGCTCCTGTCAATCACTACTCGAACAGTATTGTAGTAATCATTTATCGAACTTTACGTCTAACGTTTTTCTTTACCTCCTTTTATTTACAACAAATAACAAATAATGTCTACTTCATTTTCGAGGTTTTATTTTTAATACGATTGGATTTCTATTGCTCTCATTTAAAAGCGCTAATCAACAATTGTTTTATTTTTTTTTTATGTTTTGATAAAAAAGTCTACAAAAATAAATATTATACATTTTTTAAAATCATGTCAAAATTCGTGACAGATTGACATCAATTATTAAATAATTAGGGCAACGTATCAAAATACCGACAATTGCATAAACAGAAACAACAAACGTCGAGTAAAAATTTTAACAAGCACTCATTGATTGAAGGTAATGAGTTTGTAATCGAAACGTGATAAAGAGAGTTGGATCGGCATAATATCGGATAGCTGATGTTGGCGCGGCTCAGTATAATCACTCATTAATCTAGCGAACTGTGCCCTATCACCGCAGCGAAGCCACGATCTCGTTGCTCATGCTGTTTTGCTGGCTCGATGCATTCATGTTTTTGGAGCATTGCTGTAATTACACACAGTTAAATAATATTCGGTAAAATTTTAATTTAATTTAATATTATAATTATAAGTAGTGACAAAGTACAAGTTTTGTCCTACAAATAGCAAACTGGATTAAACTCTGTGTTGTAATTATTTTGCGTAGCATAAAATCAAAAAGGTATGTTTAAGTCAATAAATATAGACAACCAACTGCCTATCGACTTAATACTGATATTGATTATGGGTTATTATCGACAATCATTACGAAAATCAACGAACAAGAAAATGAGGTCAGCAAGTCGTCCAAAATTGACCTAATAGGCTCTGAAAATCGTACATTATAATTTTTATCGGAAACTTTAATTAAATCTTTACACAACACGAGTTATTAATTACAATAAAAGTTGAAAATTTGTCATTCCTTACCATTTGTCGTGATTCCCAGGCCTTCATAGCACTCTTATACTTTTCGAATTCGTGGCACCAATCTGAATATACCTGCCTATACTCTTGAGACTTGTTAGGTTGTGTACATCTATGATGAGGGAAATTTTTAATTAGTTTATATCAGAATATCAAAATAGAGACAAAAAAGTCATCGGTTAACTCAATAATTAAAATAAAGTAATATTTTCTGTCAACGACTGCGTATGGATAATTTCATTAATATTTAGGTACATATGAAAAGAAAACAAAATCGCTATAGTTAAGGCTCATGTGAAAGTTATTACCTGCAGCAATTGAGATATTTTTAATTAAATTTTTGTTGAAAAAAGTATGGGAAAATAGCCCAAATGTAAAATTATATAAAATTACCTATGAATATCAATATCCAAATTATAAGATGCAATAAGAGTTGGTCCATAATAACACTCGTATCGACCCCGGTCCGACTCAGTTACTGACAATAGCACTAACCCTCGCTCCGACGTCTGTAGCACACGCTCCCAACTATAAATACATAGAAACCAACAAGTAAGATCGACATTTAAGACGTTATTTCGTTAAGTCTATATAAAGTGAAGTTATTTAACTTACTTATAACTGATTTTGTAACGACCTCGTTCCCTTGAGTGATGGTACCATGCGACATTCTGATCTTTTAGCGCTTCTGGCGTTTTTCCAAAGGCGGCCAGGTGTACGCTTTGTCCGTAGCCCGCTCGGACGGTTTTGAGAGGAGCGCTGGCTTCGCAGATTGATGGTGTCGAATTAGTGGCATCATGGAGGAGGCCAGGCGTATACGGACGACACGCTCCCACTTCTTTGTCCCACCCACAATATGGGTCGAGGACACAGCGCACGCAGCTGTCGTAGCTAGTTTTATTAAAAAAAGGCGTTTTTCAAACTTTTTTATGTCGTTTTAACAAGCGTTTGTTTAAAAGTCTGATTTCAAATATTTTTAGAGAATATGTAATTCTTTAGGAAAAACGACCGCACAAATACAAGCAAAAGCATTATTCGTTTTCTTGATTATTCTTTAAATAATAAATTTCGTAATAAACAAATATAAACAGTATTTATACAGTTATATCTGTCGTTTTATTTTAAGAATATCTTCAAATGAGCGAACATGTCTACTCAATTTAACAATCAATAATATAATACTTCTTACTGTACAAGATATTAAAGTCATGAAAAATAAAATTTACACTATTTTTCGACCTGAAAAGCGCCCATTAGACTCATTATGACATACTGGCTGCACGTCAATGCATGCTGGTGATGCGTCATATTTATAGTATTTAGTGTTACAAATACCATCAATACCAGTTCACCTTACATAAATAAACTTCTTCAGTTATTATAAAGCTAATATTGGTCAATAATTATAATATATACGAACCGGTGCGTACAGGCATGCAGGGGTAACTGTCGCAAACGGTTGTCGGTCGCAAGGTAAAGTGCGTGCATTTGTCGCGAGAGAGCCAGCGCTCGAACAGGCTCATCGCCCGCCGCTCGCCAGATATCAGCAACGCGAGATCCACCGCCAGTCCACTGCACTATTTTGTATACTTCACCTTGACCTATACAAACAGTGGTTTTTAAAATATTTAAAAAATGGTCTTTGATAAAATTGTATAGTAAAAAAAAATTGGAGATCTTGAGTAAGGATTGGAGAAGTTTAGGTATATAAATGTTATATTAATAATGAAGTAATTACAACGTGAAATGCTTGTAAATAAAATTCTTCCGCTCTGTATTTAATTTAAACTTCCCGCGCGTAGACTTCTATCTATAGCCGTATAAATTATCCACTAATAGACTATGATCGTACCATGCTCAGGAAATTCACTCTGATTTTAAATATTAACGTTACGGTATTTAACAGCGTTTTAAAATTAAATATTTATCATTGCGAAAATATAGTTTGGGGCAATAGTTTTAAATATTGTTTCTCTTTACAGGTTTGTAAATAATTTTAAATTGGAAACACTAATAGCAAAAATAGTTTATTATATATTTCATGAAATAAGAAGTCTTTACAGAACAACAAATATGGTTTTTGTATCAACAAAGAACACATTACTGAACAACCTACATACTTAAAAAAAATCATTTCATTTAGAATTTTAGCACTGATATCAAAAGTTTAATAATTTATTCTTGAGACTACTTACTCGTTCCGGCGTAGAAGACGGTGTAGGTAATATCATCGCCCAGCATGTCTACGAACTGTCTGTCTACTACAAGAGTAGTGAGTACTAGGTCTCGTTTGTAAAATGCGGGAGTGTCTCCTTCGTGCCTCACAGCAGAATCCATTAGAGGATGTGACCTACAAAAGGTAAAAGATTATTTTTATTGTCTTACGGACGTCTTATATTATCGTCTTACGTCTTACATTATTTGTGTATCGTCTTACAGGTGGTCAATTTGGATGTAGTGGTGAAGTCGTCAATTCTCATCAAAATATCACATTACTTCGTCTTTACGTTATTCTATTAATACTATCTATAAATACCTATGTCTTTGTTAGAAGAAATAATAGTGAAAAAACCAGCAGTTGGATGGTTATCCCGCCATCGGTCGGCTTTTTAAGTTCAAAGGTGGTAGTGGAACTGTGCTATCCCCTAGTCGTCTCTTACGACACCCGCGGGAAGAGAGGGCGTTGCTATACTCTTAACTGTCGTAAGCCAAAACATAGTAACGAGCTTGTAAAATTTCTAATATTTTAAATTCCTTGTGGTCTATGAAGATGGCAGATTTGCAAAGCATCATAGATTTCGATTGCTCGCATTTAATGTATAAAATAATTTAATAGTACGAGACATTCGATGGCTTTGCAAAATGAGAGTATTTGCCGTATCGTAAACTGAAATAGACGTGAACTGCATTCCTTTTAGAGGGAAATATTTTTTTTTCATCAAGTATCCAAAAGTATTTCTTTATATCCACAATAGCTGCGCTCGCCACTTCGTTCGCGCGGAATAGTGACTTTACATGGTTCAGCGTGATTCTTTAAATTAGAATAACTATTTTATTTATGAACCGATTGACATGAAACAAACACTAGTGGCTCGGAGTATATACATATTATCACAATATAAACGTATTCCTTTAAAGATACAATCAGACTGCTACTGTTAACTATTAAAAATAAAACATGTCCGAGAATTATTCAATAAAATCAAAATGATTATTACTAAGTTTAAATAATCTCGCGTGAACTTGTAAAGCTATGCTTTTTGCTAGTTTTATTTTATGGACCCAAATAAGATGATAATCCTGCGCGGAGGGTTCAAAAACAGACACAACACAAAGACAAACTTATATAGTTAACAGCAGGTCATATAAATTATTGTCATAAGCGGAAATGGGCGACAACCAGCTTACAGTCAGTGCTATAACCACTACGTCAACTTGTCGTCAACAAAAAGAAAATGTTAAACGTTTATACAATGTTTAATTCAGTAATAACCCTTTATGACAATATTTTGTAATTCTTTCCTTAATGTTCATAATTTTCTTTAATAAATAAATGAATAAAATTACATAGCGAGCAACCACTAGTGTAGGTATATTAATATGCTGAAGTTAAGATGTTTGCCTCTCTTTTAAAAAAAAAAGCCTCGCAATTGTTCCACATAAATTATAAATCATTTTATAAATAATTATTTATTTAGTGTGAATTATTCGCACGGGGATGCTTAATGCTCTATTAATTTTACAAGTATTTGAAGAGTAGAAAGAAATAGGTATATATTTAATACCAAAATTTAAAATACGAACATCGTTTAAAATGAAATAAATAATATCATCAGCCATTATATATTAGCTGTTCTATCTTTAAAAAATCAATTAAGACCTGATCCGATTGTTTAATTAAGCAACTGAATCAGATTACATTGAATCATTGGAAGTAACCCTTAACAAGCTCAGTGACTGTAGATATATTATAACACAAAAGCAATAATAAATCAGACGTAATTTCGCTTCACGATCAATTAGGATGTAAGGAGGTGTGTGACCCAATTAAGAGAACACACGCGCCGCGAAACTAATGTCAGGTCTAACCTTGCGTAGATTAGTCTTAAGGGAACAAGGCGAAACGATCCGATTTTCCATTAACCTTATTCCCTTTATATTAAGTTGTGTGAAGCTTTCGCTACTATTTCGTTGTTTGATTGTAACGGTATAATATTAATAGGATATATGTCCTTCAAACGTAATTAAAGCAAATAATGGTTGGAAAAAGCGACATATAATATTAAATTTAGCGTGCGCCTTTTAAATATCAATAAATTATTATAATAAGTTTAAAGTATCACATTTTACAACACGTATTAATGCTACAGTTGTTAGTGTAAGCACTTTTATATTAGAAGATACTGATTACTCTGTCATGACCACAGCAGACGTAATTACTTTTAAACGACCTCTTAGAACAAAGGATACTGTAGTATTATTCGCAAACTAATTACAAAGTAACTCGATATAGAAAAATTGTAAAGTGGTTTAAATGTTTCCACAAAAACTGTGAGTGCTTTTATTTTCACAACAAGTTCAACAAGTTATTTTTAGAAGGAAAAATAAGAGAATCTTATCTCACCAAAATGAGTGTTATAAAATCACTGGAAAATGTACCAATTTGATAGAACAGTTTACTACGTGTTATTATATTGTACGAAATTTTTTTTAAAATATAGTGAATTGGTTTGTTTTTGTTTCACTTTAAAATAAATTCCCTATCTTAACTCTTAAGTTCATTGAACCGTAATAGAATGGGCAATAGTGCACCTTAACAGTTTAATATTTCTACTTACCTAATAAAATTCAAGACATTGTCTGGAAGCGCTTCAGTGCTATTGACACATGTTCCTGGTCTAGGTTCAGGCACTCGCGCTCTTAGCACGGGTAACCACGCTGAACTCGACGTAGCCTATATAGAAAGAAAGTGTTTTATAAAAGAAGTTCATTGACCGGTCACATTTCTTAAATAACAATTAAAAACTACGTCCGATATATTAATCAGTATACCCGAGGAGACAGATTGTGGTATAAATAGAAAAGAAAAATAAAAAAGGTTTTAACAACAAATAAATTTATATGGCAGCACAAGATTGTATTTTAATAATGGTCGTATCCTAAAATAAAAAAGTTAATATACGAACTTGTTCTTTGAACCGGCCAGCAAAAGTTTCTTGAATGTCGTCCATAGTGTAGGTACAAATTGCAGAGCCGATTAAACCGTCACTGGCGCCCGTCGTGAATGCAGCGTAAAACCGAGTCGGGTCGCCCGGCATCTGATATACACTCTCTATTTTGTAACAAAAAACATAAAAATCTTATTCACTTTATAGCCTCCATTTTCAGAAATAAAATAACTTTAATTTGGTTCTTTAATTAAAGCCATTTTTCATATTAAACTAAAAGCTTTTAAAAAAGAATTTTCTTACTTAAAGCAATGAAAAAGTCGTAAATTTAAGGCTCCGTATAAAGTACTTTTAAGAAACCTTTTACAGCTATGTTAAGAAATCTAATTTAAACAACGGAGCTGTGTTTCAACTTTTTAAGGAATTTTAAGCAACATGTCACAGTATGCCATCATTATTTCATAAAATCCAACCGACTTACGTATTTCATCAAAATAGAACGGGAATTCTCCTGGTATGCTGCAGTTAAGCCTGGCTTTCAAGTAAGTAGCCCAATTTTGGCTTAATATATGCTTGCCGCCAGTATCTTGTTTACATACTCTAGCGACTCGAGAATATACTGCTTTGCCACAGTTCATGAACTCTACGGCAGTTTCACGAAAAAAAAATAGGACATATTCTCCAACGTCAAAAGACCCCACAAAATTTGTTTCTGTAACAATCGTATACATAAATTACGGATGTGAAATAAGAATTATTCAAACGTAAATATTTAATTGATGATTAATATACGTTCAAATACACTTATTTTGTTTACGAATACTTTACGAATACAAATAAATATTCGCTAACAATTTTAGACCCAAAATCAATTTAATGATGTAGCACTCACTATCCAACCATTTGGAGTCGTACTTCAACGTCCGTTTGAAGTTGAACCTCTTTTGACCTGTACGAAAATCAAATAGGTCGTTTCGGAATATGACCGGGTCTGCTTTGGTGAACTCGGCATTGGTGCCCGCGTAGAGAGCTGGCAGGCCGCCGGGATTGCCCCGCGTGACCCATACAGCCGTGCTGTTGTCGGCCGGATCGTACGGACACTTGGCCACACCGAGCCCCACGCCTGGCACGTACTCGTGCCGCGGGAGGTGAGTGAGGTTTAACTAAACAAAGTTGGATGTTTAGATACTTGGAAAAAAAAACAATAGAACTCAAACATTTGGCACACAAGAGTTATGAACTTAAGGTTAACTAAATATAGACAACCTACTTTGTATTCAGATTTCACTTAAGAAAAGTATAAAAAAAAAGTATAAAAAGTATAAAAGTACGAGTATGCCTAAGTACCTAAGTAGGTGATAAATTAAACCAAAATTTTCTTTTGCATTAAGAATTGAATGAATGAATGTTATAAGTTTGCTTATTGATTTTCTCAAGTCTTTTCATTTAATACATTTTATATTTGAACATGGTAAAAACATCACGTAAATCAATGAGGAATCCTAAAAAAAAAGATTATATTTAAAATTTACCGAAACGTATTGCGTGCATTTTTCATAACTTTATTAGATGAAGTTTAGGGCGAACCGCATAATAACACAATTTATGTGAAGAACAGGTGTTTTAAAATAGCACTGCCGACGCAGTAGAATGAACATAAGCTATTATCCCGAACGCAAGAGGGTTCGCTATAAAACTTGTTGAGGTGATTTTAGGGATTAACTCACGTAGACCACCCAGTCTTTAGGGCTGTGTGCGTTCGTGCCGCACACATAGAGACGCTCGCCGTCACCGAGCGGCTGCAGTACTCGGATGTGGTTTCTGCACTCAAACGGCTCTGATTTGCCTTTGCTTACACATCGAGCTACATTACTAGCTTCTAACAGCAACGCGTCTCTCTGCAATATAATCAGTTCACTTTACTATATATAGAAGACGTGTTTAAAGAATATTCTAGAACATAAATTCATTTAACCTTATTAATACTGAATATGCAAATTTTATTTTAGATTTTAAAAATTATTAGTATAGCTTTAACATTTTTAATACATAAGAAACGTATAAATGTTGTGTTTTTTAAGTTAAATAAACGTAGGTAGCAGAGGCGGCTCATCCTAGAGCACTGGTGCAATGCACTCTCACGAAAATTACGTAGGTAATCTAAACTCTATATTTCTTTATAATATATACTATCCTTACATTACATTTTTTCTATTCGGCTATGGCTATACAATAATCTAATTTATTACCTATACCTACGCGTACATTTGATGTCAAGTCGTAACGATTGAACTGCCTGCGTTGCGCTCCTATGAAACGAAGTTTAGTACGATTCCTATCACTGCATTAAATAAGGGCGAAGGTGAATCATCGATACAGGCCAATACATGAAACAAAAGATTTCGAATGAGAAATTAGCCTAATCAATAGCGCCGCTCACGTGCGACGTTGTCAAACCGCGGGTTTAGCCATGTCACAAGCCGCGGGATAACCTGCCTATGCGCCGTTGCCGTTTTTATTTATACAAAAAAACGTGTCGGCTTCGTCAGTTATATAAAAAAATTGTTTGTTCGCGACATTTTGTGATCAAAATGGAACAATACAGTGTATCTTATAATAAACAGTGTGAAAAGACTCAAAATACGCCTTAAACTGAAAGCTAGTAGTAGTAAAGCAAGTAGTTACTCAATAATGTAGTATGACAACCAAATCTTTTACACATATTTTTAAATATGAACAACATTTTAAAACAGGTTGTGTGAATATGAAGAAAGATTTTGATATCTGTTCTATTTTCTGTTGGTGAATCTGCATGGAAGGAATGGATCTTCAGAAATAAAATAATTGATAAGCTGGTAATGGTAGTTTTTCCTTTTTTTTTTGTGAACCCCTATCAAAAATGTCCCGAGCCGCCTCTGTGTCTAGCTAGTTACTATAAGCCTGGACTATTGTTTCCATTCCGAAACTTTAGACTGTAAAACGGTAATAAAAGCTATACTATAAGTTGAATTAATTTAATTACAACATTCGTTTTCGCTTCAGCCTTTAATATCCCATTACTGGGCATAGGCCTCTTTCCCCCATGTAGGAAAAGGATCAGAGCTTAATCGACTACGCAGCTCCAATACGGGTTGGCGGATATATTTCCTACTATGAGTAACGATCGCTATTAGGTGTACATGATAACAACCGGGACAAACATTTGTATTGGCCATACAGGTGTTTGCCGTGGTCTGGGTGTTTGTGCAATCCTTTTGGGTCTCCCCACCGTGCCTCGGAGAGCACGTTAAGCCGTCGGTCCCGGTTGTTATCAATTACAATATATTAGGCACTTTATATGATAACGAAATTAGACTGACGTTCATGTGTACTGTAAAAAAGAGAGTGAAGATTTATATAAGAAAAAAAGTGTGGGTGTCAGCTCCAACGTCCCAAGACTGGAGTTTCCTCCTTCAGATCGACTGTCTAAATAGGCACAAAAAAGGCTTAATGGTAATCAAATGGTAAATAAAAGAATCAAATAACGCCATCTATCGATGATAGGTTACGACGTTACGCCAGTAGACTTTATGCGATAGATGGCGTTACAAGGTCATTTATTTAGTAGATTTTACCCCTCAATTTTTTTCATTCTGGGGGCTTTATATGAAAATCTATTCTTAAGGAGTAAACTCCAACAAATAATTAAGATTCACAAAAACTTAATATTAAAAAATATATATTTATTTAACAGTCAATGTAAATAAATACTAACCTCACAATGTGACTGGCTAATATCAGTCATATTTAATTTAAATATCCGATCCCTGGAACAAAAAAGATTCTAAATATAATCTATAACACGATACAATTGTTATTTATATCCAACTGACACAATAATTACATATGCGTGTATGTGGGAAACGAAGTGAAAGAAATTAATAATGTCAAAATTGAGTATAATTGATTCCCATAGCTCCTTGCGTTACTTCTAACGATAAAAATAACTGGCTTGTAAATAATCAAATAAAATAGGTGAGTTACATAAAACGAAAAACCCTTAGTAAAACATTTGTACCGATATTATCAGCGAGACGCGTGCTATATAAATAAAATAATAATGTTTTTTACAATGTATTTTGTTATATAAAATAACCGGTTGACAAACCGTTAAACGTACAATAGCAAATATGTTCTTACCTTCGTTATTCCGAAATTCTGATAGTCAAATTAATTTAATTACTGTTACAGAAAAATATCTTTCGATACGTACGGAATATATTTATCATTTAATGGAAAATATTACTCTGTTTTTGGAAATAAGTTCGTTTAGTTAAAGTAGTACGTAGATAAAGAAAAAGAAGCGCATGTGTAAGCGCTTGGTTTTTTTCAATTTTAAAGTTTTTCTGGTTGTACGGAAAAACTATTTAGAATGTACATATGTATACACTATTGTTATATTAATATATATTATTTCTTTTAGTATTCATTTACGTATATTTACACATGTGTGTATAATACAAAGCCGATTTCTAAAGTGATCCTGTGTAATAATAAACAAAAAAAATGTAATTGAAAAAGATTATTATAGAATACGTGCTTATTGCCTATCTCATCCACTATCACTAATTAAAACTTATCTTTGAAATATCTATTTTTAGTTTGATGGATGTTTTATTCATAGTTTAATAATAGATATTTATAGCAACAAAACTATGTGAAGCTTTTGTTAACATTAACTATCTTAATATATATATATATATATATATATCTCGTGTCACAATGTTTGTCCTCAATGGACTCCTAAACCACTTAACCGATTATAATAAAATTCGCACACCATGTGCAGTTCGATCCAACTTAAAAGATAGGCTATATTTTATTTTGATATATTATGTTATTATTATATTTCAGAAAAAAATAAGGTGATACGAAGTTCGCCAGGTCAGCTAGTATTTATATATATTTCTTGTGTGCGTGTGTATGTCACTGAACTCCTCCTAGAGGGCTGGATGGATTTTGATGAAATTTTTTGTGTGAGTTCAAGGGGATTCGAGGATGGTTTAGATTCACAATTTGGTCCAATGGAAAATGTTTATTTAACTAATTTTTCATTTATAAGTAGTTGTTAATTATGGAATGTTTTACACTGGATCCGGTAGACTGCGCTACCATCGCAGCATCAAATATTAAATAGTATTCTATTTTAATTTCAGTTTGTCCCGAAACCCCCGTTCCGTTTGGTGCTGCGATAAAATTGAGAAAAATATTTGAAATATTGTGTTATGGCAAAACAACGTTTGCGGGGTCAGCTAGTATATTATATATCTGTGTTTATATCAAAAAGCATCTCATTGTATATTATAATCTACAATTCGACGTCTTAAATAATAATAACAATTAGTCAAAAGAGGCATAGCCTAAGCTAAAAGATATAAAGCAATATTTTATTACTTCAATATGTTAATATTATTATAATTGATGTACTTACATAGCACCGACGTAAAGCGTATTTCTTTCTTCATTTAAATATAGAGTGCGATAAAAAAGGTTGCCACAGGAAAATTCTCGTATGTGATCTGAAACAAAAAAAAAAATTATGACATTACAACTAACTTAAAACACCAATACGACCATCAGTTGTGTAGTTATTATTTTATTTAAAATCACACTTGCAATAAATATTCCCTAAATTTAGTTACACACAAATGACTTTATACAAAATCTGCGTAAATCAACTATTTCTTTTGAAATACTATACATACCTCATTTACCGTTTAGTCATTACGCTATCTTAATATTTGTTTGTGGTTTGTAAGACTTCCTAAATATCTTTCTATTTGATTGATTAGAAGCCTAATCAACCATGCTGTTCGACAGTGAGTTGAGCGATAATATTTACATTAAGATTACAAAATATTATTTAGTATGAGCATTCGACATGAACTCTTAAAGTATACCAAGTAGAGTAAATAGTAATAGCATGAAGTTGTATTATTCCTTAGGTCAACTACGTATTTGGTTTTTCTGGTGAAGATTAATATTTTAGAGGCGATTATGATCAGAAAACATTACAACTATATCGATTTGCTGACTCCATAAAAAAGTAACAAAGCTCTTCAAGTAGAGATATAATGTTATATTTAAAAATGAGATGGTATGAACCAAAACATATTTAAATACACTACCGTTAATATTACTTTAACGTTAATAACTAGAGCAATTCCAAGTGTTAAATGATTACAGAGTTCATACACCTTTAAAAGCAACTAGCTATCAATTTAAATCAGATAAGTCGTTTACATAAAAACCACAAACGTATTACAATAATACAATACATTTATGATAATAATACGATAAATATTTCGCACGAAACTCAACTAAAATACCGGGTAGTCGCAATTTCAACTGCTAATTATAAGCTGGCTACTATAGGAGCCGATTATTGGCAGGACTACACGCAACGTCTCGTGACTCCGCGCGGCTTCGTTTCGTTTTACACAAACCGCTACTCAAATATATTAAACTGACTAATACCGTATCCTTTTAAAACTTTCGTCGTTTATTATCAGTGTTTATATCAAAAAGTAATTTGGTCGGGTAGTTTACGGAATAATGTATTTCTAATCATCATTATCTTATGATACTTTTTTGTTATTATTGTCTAGTATTTGTGTAAATACAATAAATCAAATGGTATTGTACATAAAAGGACTAGCAACACTTACTACTTACTAACTAATAACGGTACTATGGTAAAAAAGTGATAGTATCTTGTATTAGTATAAATCTAAATATTTGATACAATAATATATGATATATATTGATATATTTGATATAATAATATTCTATCTTATTCTACCAGCTTAAATACTAAACGATTACTTGACTAATGAAGTCGTTGTTTAAATATCTAACGAACTGGATACAACGATTTATCTGAATAGAAATCGGCACGTGTCATGCATAACGCTTCTAATAAAACCTTGTAACACCAACCCTGTGAACCTTAGGTCCTTACCAATATGTCAGGTAAGGTTGACGTTTGTGCGATGTTTCGGTTATTTGGACTGGGACATAATTATGTGTATTATTGTAACTATTCAAATGCGTATGTGGTCATTAGTGTCACACTAATAATATCAGACCTTCAATCTATTCATTTAGCAAATATATGCATGCATTTACACATACCTATAGGTAAAATTAGCTTCGACTGTTATATATTTGTGTACAGTTATTGCTGTATTTTGAACCGTAATATTAATCATTAGTAAAGTGATATCCATATTTTTTCTTAATCTACATGAAACCAATGATAGACAATCGCAATGTAAATTTATTTTAAGCAAACAAGCAATATGATGTCGGTGAAAATGTAAATCCATAATAATGATGTGAAGTACGCGCGACGCTAGCTGACGACCGCATTATGCAGATAACATCGGCCGATTAAATACCGCAACAAGTCTGCCGAAGCTGAATGTTTGTGTGGAAACTGCGCCGTTTTAAAATCATTTTCGTATATTTACTACGACGCTTTTATGTTTCTAGGGTTTACAAAGATTTTCATTTTATTTTTCAAGTAATACATTTATTTGGTTAATCGTTAGAGATTAGTTTAAGAAATGAACGGTTGGTTACTTAAAAATCTTTAGTTAAAAATCAAATTTAGAATCTTGCTTGTTAAGAAAAAAGTTTAAGTGTTACATATTAAGAAAGACAACTTACAGTGTAAACGCTATTTATAGGCACATACGTAAGTAATCTATATAGAAAATCTTGTAATAATAAATTATACAGTTTGATTTCACCAAAATAGAAAAAATTTATACCGGTCTAAAATCCACTGATATGTGTTTTTAGGTTAAAAGCCTCGAGCCCCAAATGCTTAATCTGGCAAAAAAGTTATTGTTGTAACATGTTTCAATTCTAGATATGAAACTGAATACACTTCAATAATGTTTGTTAATAAAAGTATACTTTTTACAACAATGTTTTTTTTAATTACATAAAACAAAAAATTTAACAGGAACTATTTTCCAACGAAAAGATTTAAGAATTTAAACAATTCGATGAAATAAATGTATATAGCATTTATTTATAATACTTGAAGCTTTTGAATGGGAGCAGTGAACAATAGCGACAAGTGCTTTCCAGTTCAACTGGAATGTCTGAACATTCCAAAACGACAATGTGAATGTTAGTCAACGTTATACTTGCTGCACATGCGGCAGCTGTTTTTAAAACCTTATTTGTTTTATTTTGTTCGGTCGCACTGCCTCGCCACAATTCGAAGTTCGAATCTATGGATAATTTTATTAATTTACTTAATATATTTATCTAATTACTTTACATACGTGAAGGCACCCTATATTTATTTATTCATTGTTACCTATACTATGTCAAATTAAGTTTGACGCGACCATGAGCAGTGCATTGCAATTGCGCTTTTTTAAAAACAAAATACGTCATAATGACTTTAGGATTTTTAATGACTCGGTCAAAAAAATGTTCTATCAAATTCATAATTACATAAAAGAACCAGATAGACATACATGTATACGAATAAGCGTGTATATTTCATAAGAAAACAATTATTGTTCAAACAATTTGCAAACACAATTTCTTTATCATAAAAGAACCATATCTAAACTTTAAATAAAATTGATTTAAAGATTCTCTTTTATAAAAGAGAGTAAAAGTAAGCGGCGTATTTGCATAGGTCTTAGCGTCGGCAACTTACAGAGGGAATCGTCTGTGTGCTTAAAAGAATAATGTCTGCCAAACGTTTAACCAGCGGCGTTATGCTAAAGATTATTCTCATTCAATACTATATTTTAATAGTTTAATTTTAAATGTGATATACGAGTACATATGTCAGCAAAGATTATATTATGCGTAATTTGGAAAGTAAGAATAATATATTAACGCAATAAAAACATTAAGATATTTGATAAACTAGTCACTTGTGGAATTGACAAAATATTTATACACGTTTACTGACAAACGTATGTTTTATTTTAGGTTATGATATTTTAAAAATATTTTGTACACAAAATAATGCGAAGCTTTATTGGTTAGCGGTAGAATAACGGATGAGCGGGAAGCACTTATCCGACCTCTAACCGGGCCGAACTGGGCTTTTATCATTAGTAAAAAATAATTGGTCAAAAATAAACAATAGCAAAGAACCTCTCGATGATTTTAAACATTGTACTATTTTAATAGAGGTATATTTTTTTGAAAAAAATTCCAAACAAAACATGGAATAAAGGATAACCCGGAAATTACCGTCACTGGCTTTTCACAGTGGAAATATATTTTCAGCGGTCTTTTATTTGTTTTCGTGCAACCGCAGATAGGTCAGGAGATACTAGAGTGTCTTCACGTAAATCTAACCGAGTGGCCGCTGCTCCATAGATAGAAACTGCGGACTGCCGAGCGGAATTGTTCTGTGGTACCTTTTTTTCCTTTTTAGAACGCTCACGTTGATTTATTGCGACCAGACATTTGCGTCTTTTTAATGAGTCGCTCAGTACGCGTATCTTTATTTTAAATTTGGTATAAGTGTTTTCAATATATAACGTTTACATTCCGTTTTGCAAAAATATAAAATACTACAATACTTTAAAACTTTAAAAAAATGATTATTTTTGTTTTGTTTTTTTACAGAATTTATGTTTATTTTTAAAAGTAACGAATTTTACACATGAAGATCGTTTCGTCTTAATTGTCCAAAAAATTGAATTTTGTCTCGTTATTGTTATTAGTGTCATTTAAATTAATAAAAAAAATGTTGAAAAGTAAATAAAAAGCAACATATTATTAAAAGGAAGTTAATAAAAAACATACAATGTGTTGTTATATAATTTGTAACATATAATTATCTAAAATTTAAAGTAATTTCTTATTTCGTTGCTTCTAATTCTAGTTTTAGTTTCAACAGTAACGGAACGATGGGTCTCTCTGGTATCTCACAAAGCTTTTGCGAATATTACGATTGTTCATTCCACGTAAACCGTATCAACTTAGTGACACGAGCTTTATCTATTAAGAAGATGTCTGTGCCTTTCAACTAATAGAATTTTTAATCAAGTTGCTTGCGGCGGCGCCACGGTACGAGTACGCCAGATTAATGTAATTGGACGACGCCGTCACAAAGGCAAATTGTAATCCCCTCTTTCATTATACATGTCCGTAACACCGTGCCCAGACAATGTGTCTATTTTTATTTTTATTTTTCTCGTTTTGTTAAATAGCGTTTATCAAACGAAATTCAGAATTTTTAACGAATTCACTTTTAAATTTAAGTTCTTTGCCGCGCACGATTGACCCGTTCGGTACGAATATCTGGCTAAAAGATACTTGAGAGTGGTGGCTGTCATAGCGTCAGAGCTTCCTCTTAAATCGGCCGATTGCGGCACAGTCGTTAGGAGAGCTCGAAGTGTCGGGACAATTAAGTTGAAGCGGCGATTGTGAACGGTGCCAAAGCGGATGTAGGTCACTAAACCGAGTGGACCCGCACCGCTGAGGTGCCGGATTCGACGTGGAACCGTTCCGACAGCCGTCCACTTGGCAACTATTTTGTTAATCATCAGATGTAATGTCTATCACAGATAAGTCCCCTTACCAATATCGTAATCAGTCAGTCGTTATTAAAAGTGTAAAAAAATAACATTTTCATTTTATTTATCTTGCTCTTTTTATCAAAATGTCCGATTTATTTTTAATAGTAAAGTAATTTACAAAATGTGGAAAGGTTAATTATAAACATATACCACATTTAAATAAATAACATTATAGTCGTCACAAAATAAGAGGCCCGTTTGGACATATGTCATCGGGACGTAAGTACCGAAGTAACCAACGACTCGGTATTCGATAATCACGATATCAAGATTATACTTTGTTTTATTTTTTTATATTGCTTTCTATAGTTTACACGAATTTGAATCATTATAATGAAACAATTTTTTCAGATTTTATCGCGGTTTACAAGTAAAATCAAAATTTTATTCATGACTTTGTGCGCCCAGCTCTTTTTGCAGTAAGGATCACTACACAACATTTAATTACGATTAAAATCAAATGAAGCTGGTGAATTTCAGTAACTAATTAGTTACAGCACTAGTATTTAAAAAAGACTAAAAACGTAACTGTTTTTGAGACGTTTCGTAATAATTAGAAATTGCATGCTTACTATAAAGTAAGCGCGAAAAGAATACTCCCAATATATTCTATCATATTATTTAACGCGCTAAAAAAATTTACGTATTTTTTAAAAACACTATGTTATTAATAATTCTTTTATTGTTTCTTACAGTTTCGTACCAAGTTCTAGGGCACTTGTCAAATGTCGAAACGGGCCTCTTATTTTGTGACAACTATAAGTTTTATCAGTCACTGTGACCATTATACATGAGCCATGTGAATTTTTTAAAATAACGTAACTTTATATATAATTGACATTTTAATCTTAAGAAGTTTTACGATATCGAAATAAACTTGATGAGATTAAATTTTAATTATAGTTATTTTACTATACGCCTCTAGATAATTATTCTTTATTTATTTAAAATATTGTAATATAATTTTTTAACAGTAGGAAATATTTCATTCAATTTTTTTTTTAGCAATTGCGCGATTGTTAAGTACTCTACTAGTTATGTAACGTATGTATTAATCACATTAAAATGTATGAAATATTTTGTCTATCAACTTTGAAACAAACATAAACGAGCCAAGAGATGTAGAATGGCCGATATTTCTTTATATTTAGGGAGGCAAACATTCACGAATATTCGCGAATGCGAAACTGCGATTACGAATATTCGTTCCATCACTATACTCTACGGAATTAAAATTATTCAAGTAAGTTATTAATTAAACGTTTTATTTTTGTTAAATATATGATATTGTATACTGTTTTCCAATTTTGTATAGTAACGTAATATTAAACTCAATTCTCCATATCTGTGTAACGGTCTTCTATTTGCAAACATTATTTAGTTATTTTCAAAGGGTTCCATTCGTATAAGCGAATGGGGGAGATAACACGATATAGAAATTTCCAACTGATATGACATAAACCTGATATGAGTTACCTTAGATAAATATGAATATTAAAAAAACTCTTTTAAATATTACGTACATAAATACATATATATATACATACACGTACACAAATTAACTATATAAAAAACTATACACACATATATACTTTATGTATAATTCTCCATTTTTCAAAGTAATGACAAAAAACTTTTATAGTTAAAACTATATAATGATTCAGTTGACGTCATAAATACTAACATGAGTCAACTCCAGCCTTTTATTTAAATTCGTATATGAAGAAAGGTTTAACTTTCGTTTTCATGACTTTCAGACAATGACTGTCTGTCTATTCATCCGTGTATCATGCTATTGTCTCAATAACTACCATTTGTAATGTACGTATCAACTGTAATAGGTAATAACTGCATTTTAAGCCTCGTTTAAAAATTTTTCGTTTTAATATGTTGAAAGTAGCAATTTTTTCTGCCTCATACTTATAGAACAGAATTTAAAGAAATTGACAATTTATCAATAGCTGTATAATCGATCTAGATAAATAAAAATGAATAGTTGAAATGTACGTATACTCAAAAATATAATTATAAAGTATATGTATATCAGATAATTACTTTTTTTTGTTCGTGTTGACAGGACAAGGTTGGTTTGACTACGGATTTCTTTTATTATCATTTTATCATTAATTCTTTCTCTTTTCGCCTTTTACAATTTTTACACGCGTTGGTTGTACGATTCAAAAAATCACAGACCAGGTCTGCCACCTACATACTGGACTGTAACTAAATCTGTCATATCTTATACTATTAAACGAGCAATTCTTGTATATATATATATAATATGAATCTCGGAAACGGCTCCAACGATTTCCATAAAATTTAGTATATAGGAGGTTTCGGGGGAGATAAATCCATCTAACTAGGATTCATTTTTAGAAAATGACGTTTTATCCCTGTTTTTAGGGAGTGAAAAAATAGCTACAATATCGTTAGAATACGAAGGTAAATTTCGCAATTGTCATTAAAGTTGTAATAGCTCGGTGGGAAATCGGCCGGTCGGGATCAACCGAGGAGATCATGGTTGAAATCCTATTGTCCTTGATCAATTGTTTTTTTCCTTTTTTTTAATTGCACTCGTTATTTTAAAAAAATATATTATTCACATTTTATAAATATGTAATTCGAATTTAAATATGAATTCCAAAAAACACGATTTACTAAAAATACCGAGCTAAGCTCGGTCACCCAGGTACTATAATATTATTTCTCATGCAAATGACTGTATGGTTTTAAATGAGAAAATAAAGATCTTTAACCTTAAAAAAAAAACAACAAACGATGTGTTTCCGAAAATCAAAATAGCAAAGCTTTTACCAGTCGTATTAATATAAAAGTTCAATACTTATTTTAATAACCAAAGCCTCTTAAAAACAAAACAATAAAAGTACCGTAAGACAGTTATGATGTAGCGTCTCACCGATTGAACTCTTCACTGAACCGACGCGAACCTGACAAATGAAATGAGGTACTCTGTCAATTCCTTTATCACACATTCCCAATCATAGTCTATAACGAATATTGCCAACATCCAATCAAGCTTATTCTGTGTTATAAATTGTGGTACGTGTATGTCTTACCAGCTAGAAATGAAACTTAAAAACTTAATAATTGATTTACTTTTATCAAAGGACATACTCTCAATTTAAACATATTGTTAATAAAATATTTTAATAAGTAAATGGTTTAATAACAAATCCATTTGGACCAGGTATACATAAAAAGGTATTACGATGTTTATAAGGTTGTTTATAAAAAAATATTTATTTATAAAATATTTTTAACACAATAAAGTGAAAACCATACCAAAATTACGACTATGCGACCGATTGATAACACAACATTCTTTGTAATATTAACGTAACAAGTATAGGCAATTATTTTCTCGTAAACCAGTACCTATGTAAATAGGACAGCGATGAGTAACTTTTATAATATGGAATAACGACGCTCATTCTTTGTTCTACCTTACATGCATGCATATACAATCGCGAAACTAGTTTTAGCTTTATATCTAGTTACATAGGTAAATTGTACTGAAATACCTCGCAATAAAGAATATTTACGCTCACAGTTATAAAGTAGCTTGGCAGTAAGGGTATTTTGGAGAGTGTAAAATATGAGTGCGGCAGCCGTGAAATGAGCTTTCGGGCTTCCTGTCAGCATGAGCTGCGGTGCATTCTTCTTTACTCGCGACTACCTCGCGTGTAATATACCTTAAGAGTTAACATATTTAAGCGGTTTACCAAAATTGTATGTTACTATGTCGACATGTCGCTTGTTATTAACGTGCTCGAATATGCTGTGTTTATACCGTTTCAATTTTAACGAAGATTTTTTATTTAAATATTATTGAACAAAAACAAAAGCTTTTGCAAAAAAAACATGGTTCTTGGATGGATTCCTTGCTAATAACCTTTGACTGTTAAAAAAGTATTCACAACCCACACTTCATTAACTGGATATCATTATAAACCTAACCAGTCTACGTATGGCAAAAAATCTACTGATAGAATAGGAGCAACGACCTTTTGTTGAGGCCGTGAGGTTTTTTCAACTATATAAGTACAATAGATATGTTTCGACTCGGTTTTTTAACGTACTCATATAATTTTGCGATTCATATATAGGTATATACTATTCGTGAGATTTATTGTTTTTATTTCATTCGAGATTTAATGTTATTGTTCGATAGTATACCTTATTATTGTTAAAATCTACATAAAATTGACTAGGAATCGTTCAGTTACAAACACAAAAAAATCCAACTTTATAACAATTCCATTAAATCTAAACGGATATCAAAGCAAAGTAGACTTTTTAATCACATTTTCTGAAACATTGTTAGCGAAAAAAGACTTTATAAATATTAAATATGATGTCTATCATAAGATAGTCCATTAATAATGTCTCTCAGAGTGTAGTGTAAACATAAGGAAATAGTGTGCATGCGGGCGGCAAGCGGCGGGGCATTCGTACGTGAGCAGCCAAGCGTGATCTCGATAGCCCCGGGCGCTGTCACCGAGCCTTCCCCAAATAACATTCCATCTACATTACCTGCCTTCGAAAATACAGTACACGGCGCGGTATACATGTGCACCCTAAAGAGATTAACTGTAGTTCTCTATATTTTAAATAAGGCTACGATTCTATATAATTATATTGTTATCAGACGGATATTGAGCGCTCAACTTCGACTATACTTCATATTTAATGAATATAGGGAGAGATAATTAGTTAGTTTTCCCGAGACATGATTCTGTTTTTAGGATCGTAGATTTGTAGTCAATCAATTACATTATAAGGGTTTTCGAAAGTAATATCGTGAAAATTATTTTATTAAAACATTACCACTGACGTTATGTTAGTGGTTAACTAGCAATTTTTCGGAAAGAGAATTACCTACATAATTACTAACTAACTTTAGTAGTCTGAATAACGTTCAAAATGTTTCACATCAGTAGAATAAGACTGAAATAATAATTTGTTTTAATTTGAAACTGAATAAAAAAACAACAGCAAATAAAACAGGTAACTCTAAAAACATAACAGTTTTAAATGGAAAGCAATTAAGATTGTTTTATGAGTTATCTAGAGTTTAGTTTCTAAACAATATTAGGTAAACGTTGTTACATTTACGACTAACTTTTTAGCAGTGAAGTATATTTCAGATTTTGAATAATTAAGTAGTTTGAGTATTTTAGTACCGTGTTAGTTAGTTGTGTGTCTAGTAAAGTAATTTTATCATCTTTTGAGATAATATGTACATAATTATAATATTAATGACGTTTATTCACCAAGCATAAAAAATATTTCTTAAAGTCTAATTTACAGAGATTTTAGAAAAAATGCTGGTGAAAAGGTCGTAGATTCAGCTTATAGCTGCTTTTCAGTCCGCACCTTTACAAATGCTGCCAGCACAGGACGTTAGATTGATACACATATTATTATTATTATCTATACTTTTTGCACACCAATACGTAAATGACAAAATACAGAATTACATTTGAATAATTACATTGAAAATACAGAATTACATTTTACAATTTGATTCACATTTACAACTATCATATAATTTCACGTCTCAGGAATAAGTCTTTCACATGAATGCTTTCTCATTTAACTTCATAATTGAAGTATACAAAATGTAATAAGTTTTAATAATATCTATTTTTTAAATACAAGGGTGTCGAAATAGGCGTACGGTCCGTCTGATGGTAAGCGGTTACCTGTGGACACCTGCAAAATCAGAAGCATTGGGAGTACAATGCCTTCCAACTCTCTTCAAGGGTTCTCTGGCTATCACTGTAGAAACACGAATTGCTTAATAAATGTATTATTTAGCTATTATCTTCTGAAAAGTAATTTTCCAGTTGGGCTGCTCCAAATTTTGAGCTCGATAGTTCCTGCTGTCTCTTGCCTTAATACAAATGCCTATAACATGTGTTAACAATTTCTAGTCGAAATAATGACAGCGAGCAATAAATATAACATAATTAGCTATCAGGTTTAATATGATGCGAATACCGATGTCTAGACAATGAGTAGGTATAGACCTCACAAATCAAAACGTGCGCGATGCGAAATTGCAGCTATTAATACGATGTAATGCACCACCTGTCAACGCCTCCACTATACTGTTTCAGTTTGTACTCATTAATCTATTTAAGTGGTTGTCTTGTTTAACAATCCCAGTAACTCATATATGTTTCTGAAACATTCTTTGTCAAGTCAAGATGAACGATTCACGTTCAAAACGAAGAAAGAAAAATTACGAAACAGAACGTACATAAATATACAAGTAATTTTAAGTAGAGAGCCAGTAAAAAAGTTTTAATTTCATCTGATTTATACGATTTTATATCTTATATATAAAATTCTCGTGTCACAATGTTAGTTGCCATACTCTTCCGAAACGACTGGAACGGTTTTTATGAAATTTTGTGTACATATCGGGTAGGTCTGAAAAAAACTTATAAGGGGGGCATTAAAGGAATTACTAACATATATGCCAAAACAATGTTTGCGGTGTCAGCTATAGTACATATAAGGCTGTACGAGGTAGATATACATACATATCATTTTCGCTGAGACCATATTCAAATCAATTTGATGAAGCATCTATTGATCTCTAGGTATATAGTATTAAAAAAATTGAATTATATTAAAATCAATCTATTTCCTCATATATTGTATGAATAAAAAAAGAACAAATTAATTGATAAAAATGAGTACAACAACAGTAATTATTTAACAATAAATATATGTAGCTTGTATGAAATGTTATATAAATTTTAGCATAGTATATTTTGGTAGCGATAGCTATATTACCTAATTAGCACCGTGTTTCACAAAGCCACATTCTTTCTCATCACATGTAGAAAATTGTGATTTGGTAGTTCTTAGTGCGCACACATCAACTTTTCTGTTGATGTACTATGATTAAATTGAAGCACAATCTCGTCAAGATAATTATATTTAAGTTTAAATGAGATGTCAAAAACACTAATGTTGATGAAATAATAAGAATTTTAATTTAAAATGTTATTTTCATGACAACTAATTATCTTTTACGTTTTATATTTATATTTAACATTTCCCTAAAATAATATATTGATAAAGCTCGGCCCGCCTGCCACAGTGGATCAATTTGTTTTATAGGGACCTGTCTATAAAAGGCGGTGACTGACAAATTCTCTTGAGGGTCGGCTTCATAATTTATGAAGTAACGGAAAAGTGTACACCTCTTCTAAATTTTATGAACACCAGCGTTCCTAAAGTCGCTATAGTTTTAATAAGGATAATGTTCAATAAGCATAACTTCAACGCCGCGAAAGCGTAATTAAATCGATCCGTTTGCTTCCAAAATAACAACAGGGACGGCTTAGGACAATGAATGTCGAAATATGCTCACATGGAGACGGCGTTACACAAATTACTTCAATAAGTACGCATGATGGAGGACGGGGTTCCCGCGAAATGGCGAAATTTCATCCGCCGTGGATGCGCTACTGAATACAAAATTCACATGTACTCCAATTATAGGAAAACGATTTGGTACGAATATTCTTGGCAGACTTGCAAATTTCGACTGGAATCAGTAAAATATATTTATTTTGTTGGGAACCGATCCCGAGGTGCGTTCGTGACTTTAATCGCCGAGGTCAGGCTGTCCTCCTGGGAAGAAGATCTTTGTTAATTAGGAGATTCTCGCTGGCCTCTCAATGATCTCCAATTTGATTCAAATCAGTGTTATTTGTGAGACACATGCATAAAAAACTTTCGAAAGAAGAATTTGCGAAAATATCATGGCAAGGATCATGGATTTTATACCAATACAAAGACATAAGTGGTTAGACTTTCTTTACTTTTCTTTGTAAATGTATGTAATGTACCAAATAAAAGGTGATGATTAGTTTTCAACGCTCACAGTTACTGCATAAAAAAATAAACGGAATATCAATTGATGTAGATTTTTTAATCACCATCATATCGTATTGTTTAATTATTTAATAAAATGCTAAATAAGCAATAGCTTATTTTTATCGTAATTTAAAATTCATTTACTATTTACTCAACTGAATCTGAAGCTAAATTTAGAAGGTTTAGCAAGTCGCATACCTACCGAAAAAAAAAAATTAATACGTTCGTTGCGTGTATTAAATATTTTGGGGCGAGAAGTTATGGCATTTTAATTAAATTTTCCTTTTTTTTGTACGAACGGACTGTCAGGTATCAAAGCATTTTATGCACGTGACACCCACTTTAGGAAACTTTGTACACTTCTTTTGACATAAAGGCTAAAAAGGTTTTCATGTTACAAGTTGCGCTTGTTCTAATGTTTAATACAAGGTATGATTCTGTGAATTTGTTTCCTCAAATAGACTGAGATGTCAATAACCTAATTATAAAGAATATTCTAATTTTGGAAAAACATTAAAAAATACCAATATTAGAAATTGAACATTCAACGTACAACATGATTGTGTTATAGTATTATCTGCACGATTTTTTACTATAAAAACTTTATTACATTTTAAAATATATAAAAATACTAACTTTTGTGAGTAAGAGTTACTATTAATTTTAAAAACCATTATGAATACTAAATTTATAAAGAGTTTAATTTTTTAGTTTTCAGAAATATCTTTAACAGAGAACGTAAATGACAACGAGGGTAAACAGCCCGGAGCCAGGTCGCTCCGGCTACAAGAGTGTCGTGCCCGCCTGGCTTTAATTAGCCCTTCATGAACCTCGCTTTTTATCTTTTAAGATGCAAATGATTTTAACTTTCTAAAAGACACTGTTTAAACAAAAAGTATAAATGTTTTACGTCTTTACCAGTTACAGACAAAGTTTTTTTTCTGGGACTCTAGTTGAAATTAATTAAGAATTTTTATTTAAAGAAGAGATTAAATTTTTTAATCTAATTTATGTCACAAGGTTAATCTTAGGTTTGTTGGTTGATGAGACTATATGGCTTTAAGTCCTTTTGGCAAATTATATTTTGTACAGTTAGGCAAAATAGTATCAGTAAAGTCAATAAATAACTAAATAAATTTAAAAAAGCATATAACGTCACAAACACATATATGCACACGTATATGCTTTTTTATTAGTTGTAATTACGTTAGTAGCATAGTACGTAAAACTTGGAAAATAAATTAAATCATCTTTAAACGAATTCCTTTTAAACTCTGAAACAGCACGAAGAGAAGGTAAATCCGTAGCTTGCGTGAAAACGAGGCCCGGGCTCGAGTCACAGGAACATTGCCGACTCGGGGCACGTCCGAAATCCGACACTTGGCACTGTTCACATTCCCACCGCACTTTGCTATAATAGAAATTTTAACTTTTAATTACGTCTCGTTAACGTCGTGATCGTATAAAGGAAACTCTTTAAGTGATTATTATTAGTCTCAGTGCAGCAACGTTTTATATTATTCTGAAAAATATTGATAGGTAAATAGAAAAATGTTATTTAATTTTAAAATAAAAGAAATAAAATCTCTATGTCTTTAAACTAGATATTTCGCAAATATACCTTTTTCCGCACTAATCGTCTGCTGATACAGAAATATTATTAAAAGTTAAGTGTAAGTTTTAAGAAAAAGAGAGGTTATAAAATTAAAAATAAAATCTACAATTTGGCAATTGCACATTTAGCAAATAAATATAATAGGCATTTTACTATAAAAGATTTACCTAAATAATAAATGTAATGGCTACATTTTGTAAAATATTTAGAAGAACGGGTTTCATTAATTATATTATTTACAGGCATTTAAGAACCCGAAAAGTAAACAAAATCTTGGCAAGAGCAATAAAAGCAAAATTGACAAATTTAAATAGGACAGAGACGAGGTTCAAGTCAGGCAATTTCTCCGGCGATAAAATGTAGAAGGAACGGTATTTAAATTGAATACGCCGTAAATAAATGTTAAATGAGACAAAGAACTCTGGGAGAATTTGCAATCTAAACAAGAATAAAAGGAGTAATGTATCTTTAATAAAAGCGGTGAAGAAGTGGTCTCTAGCTCCTTCGCGACTTATACTGCGACGAAACGTAATTCTTTCTCATTGGATTTATACGCAGCAACTGAAATGATTACATAGCTGACATTTTTTCAATATATTTATTTATTTATTTATTTATTTATTTATAAATACTTTATTGCACAATACATTAAAGAATTGTACAAATGGCGGGCTAAAAGCTAAAAGCATTCTCTACCAGCTAACCATAGGACGTACAAGAGCAGACGTTTGTAGGTGTGCAAATCGAGTATTAGTAAAATTCAGATAAAGAAGAAAAAAGGGAGGAAATATAAAGTAACGTTAGTGGTTTAGTATATACATGAGCAAATAAATTTTTATATATATATACCATAAAAATATAAACATACATAAACAGATACAACCTTGCATACATACACATATATATACATACATATACGTCATTTACGAAAATATTGGTGAAAATATTGCAATAATTTTAATGCTAAATAAATTGTGTTTTAGTAAGAAATCCGAACTAGAGACAAACTTCACCTATGGATGAAAATTATTTTATATTTATTTTATTATATCAGAAAAATAATCGCGAAAGGGTTGCCTGAAAAATCTTGGTTAGGCTATATTGATGAAATGATCGCTATTTTATTATAAATACGATAACATAGAGTTGACTGCTAAAACTTTGGTTTAAGTTGCCCAATATACTATATCCCGGCTAGGAATTTTCCGGCTAACTTTTTCGGGATTTATCTTCATCATACCTACTAAAAAAGATAATTTTAGTTATTTAATTTTTATTCATTAAGCAGATGGGTAAAGATCACGTCTAGTTCGTATCTTAGACTATTAAAACACAATAAAAAAGATCATGGTATTATTACACAGTTAACTTTTCACTTACATACATATAATCACGCCTATTTCCCGTAGGGGTAGGCAGAGACCACTTCTTATCAGTGGTCGGCTTTTTCACTTACTAAGACGAAAACAAATTAAAGACGGAATGTCAACATTATCTATATAAAAATTATTTACTTCAATAAAATATTTCAACAGTGTAAACAGAATTGAAAAACAAATGCATTAGCAAAGTCATACAATCTGAGTTGCTTCATTGTAATCTGAGATATTATCTCAATCGAACATTAGACAGAAAACACGATTTATTTGAATAAGATAATAAAAAGCTTTTACTGTTTCATTACCAGAGCAATACTTCAAAGAGATTTTTAGAATTTCCCTTTCGAATTCACTTACAAAGCAAAATAGGTAGAAAGAGTTTCGTAAATGGTCTACCAGACTTAGCAAGCAAATAGGCAGGATCATTTAAAAGATATTTTCTCAATAAACAATTTTCAGTTATGATTTCAATAATGATCAACGATGACAACGTAGGTGAGCTTTTAAATAATAAGAATAAAAGCTTCTGAATAGTACCAGATAAAGCGATGGGTACCAAATTATTTACTTTTGACTTTTAGCTAGTGTTCTGTTTCACCAACTGCTGTTAATGCTATTTGACAGATGACGGCACAGATCTAAGTTTATGATATATTAGATCGGTTAAAAAGTTTCTTCGTATGATATATATAAATTCAAGGTAAGAACATCAACTTTTGAATCCAACCGCTTAGCAAGTCTAGATGCTAAGCGCGAACAACGGAAATCCCGTCCTAAGCCCTCCTGCGATTACACATACAATAAGGTTGGGCAACTCTACGGTTTCTCTTGCAGCCGAACGTTCAAGACAAAGTTAGGTTTCGCCAGTCATCTCAGAGCGTACGCCAGGTGCTATCAGAGGATCGCCGTAGACAGTCACATCTTGGAGGACATCATCATCATCATTAATCAATTTTAGCCAATTCTCCATTTCTTGCTCATCAGTTGTTGACAGTAGAAATCCGAGTCGATGGTTTTGCCCGGTGGTACAAGCTCATAATGAATGATGCCCTTCCAATTCCACTATACCTTCAACATCACCTTATTGCGTGTCAACCCGAGATTTGCGATAGTCTGTACAGCTTGACTGATCTTTGACTACGATTTCTTTCGTACATTCTTATCGCAGGTAATCCACTTTTCGTGACCAGTGATCAATCTCTTTAAAAATGGTTCGTATCATTACGTCTTAAGAGAGAATCGCATACGAGTACACGGGGTACGGTCCATTGGGTTTCTTTCTAGCTAGGCTAGTCAGACTTATGCCCAGCAGTGGGATGTTACAGGCAGAATGCGAAATCTTTCTAGAATAATTTCTACTTATGTATATCTATGTGACATATATGTTTTGTGGCACTAAATTAAACCCGAGCTTAAAAAGAAACTCCTACAACCCCTTTGTACAAAACCTTGTACGATTGAAGAATTCGTGCTCAGAATTACACATGAGTCTGAAATGAAGTTAACTTAACAAAAACTTGAGCGTTTTAAGACAGCTCTGTTTGATAACATGGAAAAGAAAATAAGTACGCGACTCGGAAGAAATAAAAATAGCCGGTCGTTGATATTTCGACTCTCACTAGCTAAAAGTCATAATTGTGTTTGCCCACAAAAGAAAACAATCCGACTTCAATTACATCGACCAGTAATACATAATAGGTAGGCGAAAAATAGTCTTAGTAATACGCGCTATTAGAGATAACTCAAAAAGCACTAAACAGATATCGATAAAATTTAAATAAAACTATATGACAAGCATCAGCTTTCGATTAATAAAAGAATCATCGAAATAGGTCCACGCAGTAAAAAGTTCTGAGGGACACACATAAAAAAAACAGTCGAATTGGGAACCTCCTCCACATTTTGAGTCGGTTAAAAACTAGGCTATCGTAGCTATGTCAGTCGTAATTCGTAATAAAATTCGACGCTTTCTCCTTAAAATAGTTAATCTTTATTGTAGTTCCATCATCACACGAACTAAAAACAAAGAAAAATCTATATAAATGTTCCTCTCTGTTTTGAGGGCAATTAAACGATTAGACAATTTTGTAACTCGGACAATTATTTCATGAACTTGTTTAATTCTTTCAAACGTCAACATTTTCACGTGTCTTTGCGGTTAGAACAAACATTCAATGTAATTTTTGTAAAAGCACAAGCTGTACCCTGCGCACGTTACTACGCTTTTTTTTTTGTCGTACCAACTAAGAAACCTTTGTGGGCTCATGCACAATACTTTGCTGAATATCATGACATGATCAAATGCATAATTTACGATTCTATAAGGACACACAGAAAAACATTCATTTATATTAATTTCATATATTTTATTTCATATATTAATTTCATTATATTAGTTTCATATATATAGATTTCAAATGCATTTTTTGTTTGCCTGTTTATAATGAGTATTTCTCTAAAAGTCAATTAAGAAATTAATTAATATGTTTTTAATATTTCCATTTATTTTAAAAGGAAATAAATCATATGTTTACTGTATTACTTAGCCAACAGTGTATTTACCTAGCTGTGTATTTACTTCAAAGAAAAGTCTATCTTTGCGTAATACGGAAAGTTGTTGATGCGTTGTTTACAGCTACAAATTTTTAAAACTTGACATACGAAGTAATCTGTTTTCGTATCAAATTTAAAGACACCTCAAAACATTTCAAGGTTATCTATATTTTTGGTATAAAATATCCGTAACAAAATAATTTAATTTGACTTTTTAAAATTGGTCATTTACCGAAGTCTAACAGATTGACTGGATTGGAGGAATGGACTGAATATAAGATTGAATCAACTGGAGCAGTGCCACACTTTTACAAAAAATAGGAAAGTAGTAGCTAATTTAGTAACATTTAGATGAAGTAAAAAAGCCAATTCACAATCCTTGCTTTGTCCCTACTCTCTTCTATTCTTTTAAGATAACTAATTTGTGGTTCTTCTTGTGCTTCTTCTCAGTCGTTCGTCTTTGGCAGTTGTCAGTACAAATTACAATTTAAATATATTTTACTATATCATGTATGTATATATATAATAAGTCGTATACAATATATTACATTATATGCTAGTCATAATTGATGTAGCAATAAAACAGGCTAGTATTTATTACGGCTTGGCTTCGGCAGAAGCGATCTCTATTGTACCTACGAGTCGTAGTCGTCGTCGTCGTCTGTCCTTGTCTCGAAATGATACAGACCGTCCACGTTGCACGATTCTAGTCTAGATGTGAGAAAACAGGCCACGGAAACTGCCAACTGTTTTAACAAGTCCCCAGAGCCATTGCGCTCTTAATTGAATGCGTCTGTTATGCTTTTGATGCACAAAATTACGAATGGAATCAGTACTAAATAATGGTTATTACCATTCGTAATAATGAAACTTACTTTCAAATATACATAATTGTAAATATATTTCTAAGCCGAATAATAGTAATGAATAAATATTGTTGAAATGTTGAAGTTACAATATATTGTATTACTTCACCCATTAAAAGTTTGAACAATGTTGGGTTCGGTGTAGCTACCAAACAATGACAGTTATTGTTAAAAAGTCTTGTAAATAATATAATATTTGGTTAAAATGCAAATTACAGGGCAAAATTTTAGAGGTTTCAATGGTAATATTCTTTTATAAAAGTTTAAGTTGGCACTACCACTATTCATGTTTTACTATTCAGGCTATCCATGGTTAATCCCTTCAAATAAATAAACAACGCCCCAACCGCATATCACTACAAATTCTGAAAGCAAATGTAAAATTTATTTCGCTTCATAGTGCCAGAACTCTTAAGCCTACCAGGGTATATTTATAACCAGCCGTTCGCATTATGATCTTCCTTTTAGTTCAAATAAAGTTTCTATCGTTTGTACTTTGTACACAATGTTTGGAAATACCTAATTGAAAATGTAAGACATCTCAAAGAGAATTCTAATCAGAAATAGATACGGCTTCAAGTAGGAGTACACTTAATGTTTAAACTTTAAATTATTTAATATCCAGGCGCATGAGATCACCACATTTTTTTTTTCTTTGGATTAATGGCTTTCAATAGTTTCAGTAGGTACTAATCTTTGTGAAGAGCATATACTTATAGCCACGAAGAATCCAAAATTTATTAATAACTATTCACATAATTATATTGGATATGACATTAAATTTCACAAAAGTAAATATGAAAAAAAAAAATCATTTTTTTTTGTAGTTAGCATTATATTATTTTTTGTTTGAGTTCTTGTAATTTTTGTTGCTAAGTAACAGCTACCAGCCATTTAATAGTCTTGAAACATTTTTGATTTACATATTTCAAATGTCATTAATTTTTTTTTTATCTTACGTTCGGAAGTTTTTTATCAAATCATTACTAATCATTACATACCATATTTACTTTAAAAAATATTACCTCCTCCATTTAGGTCAATAAAAACATATTAAAATTATATATAAATAAACAAAGTATAACAATCGTAAAAGCATTCGCTTTACATATTTCAACAGAAATATTCTTGGAATTTATTTTGACTATTCTTAAAAGTCATGTCGGTACATTCGGATACACATGTCTAGCATATCTCAAAACAACCTACACCACCGCAGAATATTTAAAATTTTATATTCAAGGCTGTTGTGCCATCAAGTCATTCCCTCTTTTTGATACATTTATGTAAAATTTTGTCTGTCTACGATTATATACCTAATCATAAGATTTTCTTATTATTATTAAAATTGTTCAAGTATCGTCAAATATATAGATATCCACAAACGTAATAATAGAAAGCCTAATAGGCCTTTTCATTAGCAATTCATTGAAAGAAAACAGAGGGTTCGTAAATTGAATGCGAAGTAATAAATGGATCCCTTGCATTTCAATGAGGCTTCAAGACGCATCTAGCTGTGATTGATTTAGTCTCACGGAAATAATTTCTACCTGCTTGGGATTCAGTAAGGGTTCCTTGATTTTTCATCGTATTCTGCTTTTATTGTTCGAGTGTTTACATGTTTACATCTTAAAACCTACCTTCCAAATATATAAAATATATGAAGATGAAAATGAGTTATTTTTAAAGAGATATAAAAAATTAAATTAAGCTATATTAACCGTTATACATAACACACCTTGATTATTGAACGAACATTTTACTCAAGCGGCTTGAGTAAAATGTTCGGTTTATTAATCTATTATTTTTTCTGTTAAATAACAACGATAAATATTCTTACATGTGTGAAGAAAAAATAAGACATTGCACTGCTGAAATGATGCAACGAATAACCGCATTGTAAATGAAACAGAAACGTCTTTGGCGTAATCAACTTGACATTTATTGTTACGAAATGAAGATAACTTCTGGTATTTTAATTAGCGGGATTCGTGCAGGCGCCTCCGCGGGTTTCTACAAATTACTCTAATAACTAAAGTGGAACATTTGGTACCTAATGTTGTTGCAATTTATAACTTTAGTTAACGTTATACGGATAAAATTCAAAACCTTAAACAAAGGAATATAAAGAACGATGAAATAAACATCACAAGAGAACAAGAACATGACTCGCATTGACTTTTATATGTATCGAAACTAAAATATACGATACTAAAATTGTTTCTTTTTTCTCGTTTGTTTTTTAGTTGCTAAATTCGATCGTAAAATTTTATCAAGCAAGCATTTGTTATGTTATGGAGCCACAAAAGTATATATGGTTCTATTCTATCTTCAAATTACGTATAAAATTTTAAATTGAATCCCTCTTCTAATTTATAACGTCTATAGAATTCGACGATCTCCACAAATTATCAACGTATCTGGTGAATAAATATCAGAGAGCTGACAAAGTTCAAGTATCTTTGTATGGGAACACGAGACCCTGTTTCCTTTCCATGTGTATCGTAAACTATGGATGGTCAATTTATGGTGGCATTCCTGTAACCCGTTCCGTTCTCAGCAGATTTACGATGGCATCCCTTTCGAATCCGATTACCTTTGTGGCAACAAACAAACAAGGTACGGGCTACATAAAATTCGCAGAAAGTCGAATAAGTGTAAATTTTACTTAAAATGTAGGTACGCTTAAATATAATTTTATTTATTTAAACTAGCGACCCACCCCGGCTTCGCACGGGTGCAATGCTGATACTAAATATACTACAGAATATCTTTATTTATAGTGTGCACCTAGCTTATAGCAAGGTTATTAACATAATAACAACAACATTCCAATATGCGTCGTTAGATTACACGTTGTTACAGAATGCGTTGAAGAAATAAAGGTTCACTGCTCGTTCCCTGTAGGTGATAGCGTGATATTATGTAGCCTATATGTTGACCCGACTTCTTAATAATATTCGTGCCAAATTTGAAGTAAATCCATGCAGTACTTTTTGAGTTTATCCCGGACATACATACAGACAAATAGACAAACAGACAAAAATTCTAAAAACTATATTTTTGGCTTCAGTATCGATTGTAGATCACACCCCAAATATTCTTTTAAAAAAAAATTTAATGTACAGTTTTGACTTTCCTACCATTTTATTATATGTATAGATTAAATCTATTATTATTAACACTTTACATCAGGCCAATTGTACAGATGTTTATGTAAGAAAATCTTTATATTACTTTAAGTGTTCATTTAACATATACATAAAGTGTTCATATATCATATAACAAATACATGAACATTTTCTATACATGTCTGTTTATGAAATTTCTGTATTATAAAATGCAATGAGTAAATATTACAATAATAAATCTGAACTGTCTTAATTTTTCCACTAAAACTAGCTTCTTGTAAAAGTAATGGTTTTACATGATTAAATCTTAATAGAAATAGCTAACATTAAAAAATCGAATAAATGCAATGAAATATAAAATAACTAGCTGACTCGGCAAACGTTGTCTTGCCGCTAAACGCTATTTAAAAATAGGGGTTGGTGGTAAAGTGTGAAAATTTAGGGTTGTGTGTATTTTTAACCGACTTCCAAAAAAGGAGGAGGTTCTCAATTCGACTGTATTTTTTTTTTTTTTTTATGTATGTTACATCAGAACTTTTGCCCGTGTGGACCGATTTCGACAAATTTTGTTTTAATCGAAAGGTGGTGTGTGCCAATTGGTCCCATTTAAATTTATTTGAGATCTAACAACTACTTTTCGAGTTATATCTAATAATGTGTTTTTACTTGACGCTTTTTTCGTCGACCTACGTTGTATTATACCACATAACTTTCTACTGGATATACCGATTTTGATAATTCTTTTTTTGTTGGAAAGGGGATATTCCTAGTTTGGTACCGTGAAGGAAACTAGGATCTGATGATGGGATCCCAGAGGAATCGAGGGAAACTCTCGAAAATCCGTAATAACTTTTTACTGGGTGTACCGATTTTGACAATTTTTAATTTAATCGAAAGCTGATGTTTATCATGTGGTCACATATAAATTTTATCGAGATCTGATAAATACTTTTTGAGTAATCTTTAATAACGCGTAGTTGCTTGACTATTTTTTCGTCGATCTACGTTATATTACTTGTCGATGTAATTGAAGTCGGTTTTTTTTTCGTTTGCGAGCAAACACAATTATTCAACGCCAAATCATAGTAAAATAAAAAATAAATAATTTACCTAAAAATTAAAAGGGGGATGAAAAATAGATGTTGTTTGATTCTCAGATCTACCCAATATGCACACAAAATTTCATGAGAATCGGTCAAGCCGTTTCGGAGGAATTTAACTACAAACACCACGACACGAGAATTTTATATATTAGATAATAAGTGCTATTGATTTAAAATTCATCGACGATGTATTATTATCGATTCTTTTTTCAAAATAAGAAACAAACAAAAGTTCATTTATCAAGAGAACCCCTGTGGTGATTACAAAAGACTAATTAAAAATTCTGTATTAACAATCTATCATCATACACCAATTGATAGGTTAAGCTTATCGATTTACGTTGTAGACAAGTATGAATATCATAAACCAAGAAACGCTTAATTAAAACTGATATGAGAAAATCAAAGTTTCTTTAATTGGTACACACGAGTTGTTTAGACATGGGTTTTTTTTTTATTATTATTAGGGATGATACACGGCACAGAAGAAGTTATAAAAGAATCAAGAATGAAATAACCATCCATCCGTTTAAAATTACATTAACAAACTTGCAAATAAGAAAAGAAAAAACACCAAGAAATATGTTAAAACCGAACAACACAAGAAAAAAACTTATTTTCATATTAAACCAATGAATATCCTTGGGAAGTTTAAATTGTAAACAATTAAAGGTATATTTGGAGAGTAATATAGCATATTTATATAAAAATGATAATAAAAATAGTAAAGAATACACAAATTAATAAAAATTGAAATAATTATGTTTGTTAAAGAATGTATCATACAATAACCCTAAGTCTAACACCTCTCTTGCGTCTCGTTAACGTAAGAAAGTTAAAAGCTCGACTGATATATATATATATATATATATATATATATATATATATATATATATATATATATAGACACAACTCAGTTATGAGGAATCGGAATCTTTTATTCAGATTGTTTAATAGAAATACACATGAAATGTACAAAAATATATACACTACACATCATACCCGTATACATAATACACACATCCTACACACGCATCATATACATATCTATACAAATAAATAAAATAGGAGTGTCTGTTTGTAATATTAAAATAACCGCTTTTTACTAAATGCATATGGAGTACATATACCAAAATGACATTTTTTAAACTTTTGGTCTGTCTCGCTGTCTGTTTGTTCCGGCTAATCTCTGAAACGGCTGGATCAATTTTGATGGAACTTTCACAGGAGCAGCGTATTCTAAGACGCTTCCGATGTATATATACGAAATAAACTATTTTAAAGGTTAGAGGATCTTTGAATGAACTACAGGTTACATATATGCGCTTATAAAATTATTCTATAATTGGGAAATCGCTAGTAATTATTACAAAATACAGCTAGGATACTATTATACTACGAATACAAAAAATGCTATAAATCCAAAAAATACGATAAAAAGAGGACAATTTTTAAGTTATAGTACTAACTACCAGTAATTGTTGTGGGTTTATCGTAAGTAAATACCTCTGTTGGCTGGTGTTCGTAAAAAGTTTAAATTTATATTAACGTGATTACATAATAACTGCATGCGATCCCATTTACCTAATCATTATTCCGTAATCATACAGAGAACGTTTTGATTACTTGGAAAACTAAAACCACACGTGCAATGTTGCTAATGTCAGTTAAAATATTCTTTGAAATATTATAAATGCAAACGTTTTTCAAAATAATATTAATAACTTACCGATCAAATCTTTTATGATTTATTTAAAAATCACGTAATCACTTATTTCCACAAATCAACATTCAATAACTGATACACAAGTTACCAAATAAAAGGATACAGTGTTACATTGCTAACAAGTACCTATGTAAAAAGATGTCTGTAAAATACAAGCTTTTATCAAATAATAAATTTCATATTCTCTGTTGCTTTTAAAATGTTTAGGTACAAATAAAAATGCTACATATTTTTATCTTAATTATATTTATTATTTGATTTTATAATATTGTGTTTAAAATTGGAAATACTAGTTTTTTTTCTCGATCTAAAATAATTATAATGATTTCAGAAAGTAAAAAAAAAAAATTTGCGTTCGTACTAATAAAAATCTTCAACACACCTCTGATAGATTACTTTTACAGCAAAGGAAATAAAATTTATATACGTAGATGTAAAGTTAGAAGTACAGAAGATCTTCAAGTTGAGAAAAGAGGTTGTATTAATAAACTAATAATGCGAAGAAAATTTTTGACATCTAATTTAAGGATACTTGGAATAAAGTTACAAAATATGAACAAATACATATGTTACTTTGATCTACGTTACACAAAGACAGGACCAAGAAAGCCAGCAAGCAGCCGCCGCGGTTATCCTTACTTTGCTTGAAAAGCAATTTCCCAGCTCATTGTTCTAAAATTGCGTCGCACTCTATTCCACATCCAATTTTTCCATGACCATTTGCTTCAGAGACTTTCGTATACATATCGACAAAAAATATTCCTATTAAATTCAATTTGTTATTCGAATATTGAAATAAACATATACATTTTATAAAAGATACTGACAAAGAAAACTTTATAATGACATTTTTTACATTCACAATAGATTAACGTTTAGGGTAAAATGAATGAAATAAATTTAATCCTGGTTTAATGCAATTGCTATAACAAATGTTTGAAAGCATTTTTTTTTTTCGATAGTCACCTAATTTATTGAGCAACACAATCGAAAAGCTTTCGAGCCTACGCCTGATGGTTGTCTCTCGAGCCTTTGTTCGTCAATACCGAATGAAAATCAATTTTACAGATCAATTCCGGTGAAGCCGTCTTCATCGGGTCGACAACCACGATCTGCCTATGAATACAAGTTGCCGCATCGCAACTGCGCCAGAAATACCCTGATGTAGAGCGTGTTCTCTCACCTTCAGCCGTAAATAAATTTTGCTGTGATCGGTGTTCTACTGTAAGATTTACAATATAACTTGCAATGCTTATTATCAAGACATCTATATAACGTTTAAAACGTTGTTAACGTTTTTATCTTAGTCAAATAATCACTTATTTTTAAGTTGTTATTTGCAGTCATATATGATATTTTATTTTATTGTATTAATTGCGTTTTTATCAAGTATTTAACTGGATTTTAGTTTTATTGACTAGGTTTTAAATTTATTTATTGGTTTTTAATTTATTTTATTTTTAGTGAAAATTATTGAAGTGATGAAATTATTATAGTTTTTATTAATAAAGATTATGTAATTTGACTATGTATTGTGAATTTTTAGTAATAATATATTTTGATTGAATATGATGTAAATTTTTGTATTTTTATCTTCATATGACATGTATTTAATACGACAACGACACTAACGCATTAGGGTAATATCCTGTAATGTTAGATGTAAGATGATGGAATAATAAATAAATAAATAAATGTTTCAGTGTAACAAATAATTTGTAGATATTAATATAGTCTATACAAACAATATAAATAATATTATAGAGAGACGGCTTACAAGATTATAGATTAAACAAAATTTATCTCTTACTTCAATGTTTATTTTTGCAGCAACTGGTGTCTGACATATTAATTTTATAAGGAAAAACTTGGAATATCTACTGTTAACAGAGTTTATTTTTGTGAGCATATTTGATTGAGTTTACGACAGTAGAAACATATTACATAATATACCCAGTTATTTGTTATGCAATCGTAGACATCAACAGAAATATTATTAGACTATATAATAACAGGCCGTAAACATTTAACAGGGAACATGAAAAATGATGTGGTTAATTTTTCTTTGCTTACTAGGTATATCAAAAACTATCAAAATAAACTGTTTTTCCGGCGGGAACAGGCAAACGCCTCGAGGACGGAAACGGCAACGCTGATTAATGAACTAGCTTCACCGAGTTGAAAATGAAACCATTACTTAACTAACTTATCGGCCAAGAAAAGAAAACTCTCTAATTGTCGACTTTAGTTCTTGAAAGTATTTAGTAGCTTATTAAATGCTCACTTCAAGAAACGTAAACCTCGTTTATATTACGAGTATATAACAATGTCTGCACAAATTTTGTTAATTGTGATTACAATGAAAACTTCTTTTTTTTAGGATTTATTTTATTTTATTTAGGAAAGAAACAGTACAATAATACAGTAAATTAATAAATTCATACAGCCAATACACAAACCAACAAAGTTTCCAACAGTAAATAATTCATAAATGAGCAAAAAGAACACATTAACAAGAAATAATCGATAAATCACATACAGAAATATAAAATATAAATAATTAAAGCAACACTAAAATAAACAATTAGATAAACAAAACGGATTAGGAAAATTTAATACAATTATCAATTAAATAATAAAAAATTAAAAGATAACAAATTATATTTTATACAACATTACAAAACTCAATCATACCAACTACTCATTGAATACAATTAGGTATAATTATAATTAAATTAATTGAAAATCGAAATCGATCATTTATAAATATTACTATTAAATTAAATTAAATTTAATAGCATTGCAAAATACAAACACTAATCAGTTAAAGTTTAAGTATTTTCTTAAAGTTACATTATATCAAATACATATTATCATTAATGAATTAAAAAACAAAATAAAAACATTTTAGTTAGACAATTACAAAAAAATAAATAAATAATTATCTTATAATCTTATTGTCAATAATGATATATTAGAACACTAACAATTAGAGAGGGCTTTAATTCTTTTCTTAACCAATCCCAATGGAACTGAGAAATAGATACGAAAGACAAAAATATATACAGAATATCAACGAAGCTATTTGATAGTCTCAAGCCCTTAGTGATCAAAATACAAGATTTAGAAAAGTTTTATTCTTTCGTGTACACAAGTTCAGCCTTTTTATTGTTTCATATGTAAAGCAACCTGTACATAACATATCCTAACACACTTCACCAAATTCAATCTAACAGTTGCAGCCGAATATTGGTTAAAATAATTGTGTTTGCTCGCAAACGAAAAAAAAACCGACTTCAATTAAATCGACGAGTAATACAACGTAGATCGACGAAAAAATAGTCAAGTAACAACGCATTATCAAAGATTACTCAAAAAGTAGTTATCAGACCTCGATGAAATTTAAATGTGACGACATGATAAACATCGGCTTTTGATTAAATTAAAAATCATTAAAATCGGTACACCTAATAAAAAGTTATTGCGGATTTTCAAGAAGTTCCCTCGATTTCTCTGGGATCCCATCATCAGATCCTGGTTTCCTTATCATGGTACTAAACTAGGGATATCTTCTTTCCAACAAAAAAAGAATTATCAAAATCGGTACATCCATTAGAAAGTTATGCGGTATAATACAACGTAGGTCGACGAAAACAGCGTCAAGTAAAAACGCATTATTAGATATAGCTCGAAAAGTAGTTGTTAGATCTCAAATAAATTTAAATGGGACCAATTGGCACACACCACCTTTCGATTAAAAGAAAATTTGTCGAAATCGCTCCACCCAGTCAAAAGTTCTGATGTAACATACAAAAAAAAAAAAAATACAGTCGAATTGAGAACCTCCTCCTTTTTTGGAAGTCGGTTAAAAAATACTAACAATTATTCGAATACTAGTAACCTTCAGATTGAAAAACGAATAAAGTTTTCAATATAGTAAAATGCGTTGCAACGCAGTATTAAAAACTTTGTATACATTTATAATTTTTCATCATCATTCATCTATTTCATACATGTCTTTATTGTAAAGTAACTGATCCGGCTTACTTCATACCGATTTCTTTTTTGAACTCATAAATTTTTTTCTTAATTTTCTATTATGTTATACAGATTATATTATACAAACTTTGTCCTAACAATAACAAACAAAAAAAAAATTCAATTAGGTGCATTCGTTTCAGTCATTCGGAAGTTATGTGTTTATCCTTCGTATATTTGCCATTCTACGCGGTGACATTGGCGAAATCATTTGTGCCGTCTTAGTACTATTGGAAACCATTATATCAAAGAAAAATATTACAAATATAATTTTTAACAATTAAAATGGTTTAAAACAATTTATCCAACTGCTATAAAGGTAGTCATCTAAAACAATTTAAAGTATAGGATACACTCAGTGCCCACAACGGAGCGAGCTAGGTCTAGATTGATGTTAGTGATTGCTAGTCACGCCGGGCAAGCGATGGTATCCGCACCAACGTAATACAGGCCATTCATTATGCGCTTTCAAATCCTTCTCATCATCAATAAGACATTTTCCATTTACATTGTATTAATTTTGGTGAGACCGAATATATATTAAGATACAATGGATCTTTTGCATAAGACGACGATTTGCATAATGATTATCGTTTGTTCAAAATTTTCTTTTAACTTCGACTTTTAATTCTAAATGTAAATTGTTTTGCAACGTGATTGTGATGATTAGTGACCAATGGTGACTAACAACCTATAATTTGATTTTTTACAAATTAATCTTTTTGACGTTACAATTGTATTTATTAAAATCAAATGAACAAGAAAAAAGTAAAAAAGGTACCAAATAATAGACACTAAAATGAGAATAAACTTGGATACACTTTTATTTTAAGCATCTTGAAATTAAACATAATAGTCTAGATATAGATAGTACGCTAATAAACTAGAAGTTAGAAAAAGTTACTTAAAAGTTTATGTTTTAAAATAGCTATTTTTCAGAACGAGGGACGGAATGTTTTGGGCGGCACTCAATACACCACACTTGGCTTTCTACCAAAATGTATCAAAGCCAGATTTATGTGCTGTGGCGACGAAGGCTGCGATGGTATCGCGAACTTTGCTTCCACTGTATTGTTGCTTAGTGGGAAATAGGTTTGCGTGGTACTCCGACATGTCAAATCCTAACCGTAGCTTAATTTATTGTGCCTTAAAAATATTAGTATAAATATAAATTTTATGATGGCAATAAAAACTGAAAAATAATATAATAATAAAATATTTTATTAGAATAGACGAAATGGTATAAAACCGTGTTTATAATGATGGTGTGTGGTTATGTCGTTATAATGGTGAAGCGCCAGCCCTTCTTTGTCATAGAGATTTTTTTTTTATATAGCCTAGCATCATCGAAACATTTTTAGGCTGTTTATATATTGTCAGGTAAATATATTATCGCACAAAAATAATAACTAAATTTAAAAGATATTATTATAAAATCTGTGATAAATAGCATCCAATCTCAGCCTTTCTACTTGAAACGTTTCAATAAAGCTTCAAAAGCAATAAGGCGGTTCACACAATAAATTTTATATGAACATAAATTTAAGACCGATACATTTTCATGGCGGGAATATCGAACACTATGTTTAACTCATAAATTACCAGAATGAACGTCTTCACGCTTCTATGATCGAGAAAGTAAATGGATGCACAATTTTTCGTGTTCCGCTGGGGCGTTAAATTATGCGTTTATCATTTAGGGATGTTTACAAACAGCGTCCCGGATAAAATTGAAACGACTGGAGCGTTGCCAGCTAAAGCCAACACGCAATTTACTATTGTCGGTATTCTGTTAAGGCGTAAAATTAGGAACTATAAAAGTAGCGAATTCGCCCAACAAATATTCCGTAAGTAATAGCTACTACTTATGAAGTATTTTTATGATTAAACTTCTCATTCAATTAAACTTTTTTATTCTTAAAACTTAACTTCTTATAAGTTTTAAGAATATAAAAGTTAAATATGTAGCAATGTTTTTACTAACACTTAAATTTATTGTTTTTTTATTTATACAAACACCTGACGGTTTACGATTACCATAGCTTGCAACACCGGCAGCATCGCTAGCGCATGGGGGGGTAGCCCCCGAGGGGTTCTGGTCACCATACTTACTACAGGAATACAACGCTGCTTGAAAGCAGTATTATTTAGCTGTCATCTTCTGTAAGGTCGAAGTACTTATCCAGTCGGTCTGCTCCAGATTTTGAGCAAGATGTTTCCTGCTGTGAGCTACGTCAGTTGGGCAGTCATTATTATTATTATTATTTAACCTAGAATTAAATATTGTTAACTTACATGTACAAGTATCTACAACACATATTGATATTTCAATTTAATAATTGAAGGCACTTTTCGATATGCATGTAGGTACAATAAAATACAAATATACTTTATTGTACAGTAGGTACTTACTCCTTAAACGAAACAAGTCAACTTGCTTGGTAAACACGAGATATCTTTGCACCGCACTCACCGGCTCAGTTTATCACTTCCGTTAGATTACCGCGATCGCGCCTCGAGGAAATCCAATACAAAATATCCGCGAATGCATACAATAGACTACGATGTTATTTACATACACGTTCTTTCGCAGAAAACACAATGGAGAAAGTTAAATTTTAACTGTATTTTTTTAGAATAATAGTGTTTTGGACTTCTTAAAGCGCCTGGTACACTTTTGGGTAGCTTACTTTATGGTACTAGTAAACCAAAAAAAAATTATTGTTTTATTTAACACTATTACATAAAAAAATAAATTACAATGAACCTATTAATATTTCAAGGAAACAAAAAATATAAAAAAAAAATACTAAAAGTATTACAATTGGTCTACAAATAATCTTTCATTACCAATATATTGAAGCTGAAGAGATTTTTTTGATTAAACGCGGAATATACCGGGCGAATCGAGAAAAAATTTCTACATACCTAAATCAGTTTGACGTTGGTGTTGACTATGAGCGTCACGCCGCCACTTGGTGCAACAGAATATTAACTTTAAATATACGATGTTTTAATGTTAACCATTTTGCCAGGTATCGACACTCAATTGTTATCACAAATAATAGTGATTTTTACTCTTGGTTAATTTAAAATGTTAAAATTGTTCTCCGAACAAAGTGAAGCAGTGTGGCTAATTAAGCTAATACTTTTGCTACACGAAGAAGAGGTCTTTGCCCCAACAGTGGGAATTTTTTAAACTGATTCATTCGATCAATTCTCAATTGGGTGAAACCACGAAGAACGTGTACTTATAAGTGAAAAACAAAAATATTTTAATGTTATCAATACTAAAATTATAATCAAATTAGAAAAATTCCGAATTAAACCAATTATCAAGAATACCGCTACGAAATAAGCTCTAATACAAAATCAAGAAATGTAATTTGTTTTCTAATGTTTACGCGAATTTTACTCATTTAATAAAACACTTTTTTCGGATTTTATCGCGGTTTATTGTTAACTTTTGATTCCCGACGTTTCGGATACTTTACAGCAACCATGGTCACGGGAGGACTGTCCCGGAGGACTGTGACTGTGGAGGAGGTCCTCCCGTGACCATGGTTGCTGTAAAGTATCCGAAACGTCGGGAATCAAAAGTTAACAATAAACCGCGATAAAATCCGAAAAAAGTGTTTTATTAAAATGTAATTTGATTTCCCTTTAGTAAATCCTGGCAGATTCACTCATTTGACTTTATTTGTATCGTTTGTTACCCGCGCACTCGTTGGAGTCTGTCCAACAGTTTTACACAATCATTCCACTCAACTAAGCGTTCCCATAAACATAAGCCGGCAGGTATGAATTGCACAAAAAATTGGAAATAATTGCCGTTTTGCTTTTATGGGTTGCTTTTACTCATGTTCAACTTTTAATTTACGATTCTTTATTTTTAATTCCCAGTTGAATATATGTATTTCGTTAAACTATTCGGCTTTAAAGTGTGAATTTAATTTTTATATCTCATATTATTTAATAAAACGTAGGTACATAAAAGTATTATTAAAAACGAAGTGTGTACAATACTTGAAGTAATACTAAAAGAGGTCCATCGTTGGTTTCAGTCTTTGACACATTCTCTAGGTGTCATCACGTTATACTCGTGCCGAGCTCTCGAGCTAGGTCGTATTCCTGAATGAGTGTCATGTTGCTGGTCTTATCGACCGACAGGCCAGCTGATGTTCGAATACCAAATACAATACCCGACTTTGGTATAACCGATAATGCAGTATGTTCTGATTCAAATACGTAACTATACAAATACATCACCTGTTTTTAACTATTTAAAAAAACTAAAAACTGTTTAAAAAACTACGATCCTTTTATGATTTGTACACTAACTTAATTGTATATTTTATTATTTTTGTTAGACCAGCCTTATAAACATATACATCTTACATACTCTTAAAAACACAAGTACAGGTAAACATTTAGCAATTTACAAATAAAATCAAAGAAAAGTTGTAAAAGATAGACAGACAATACTATCGGTACTCAGGTTTATCTGCATATACAATAATGTTTAACAACGAAAGGTAAAAAATTAAATGGTGTTTCATATTTTTCAATTTTTTTTCTCTTATTAAAATTTGTCAGTAAATTTAGCACGTTTAATTTTTACCGTCGGAAACCTCTACGCAACAAAGATAACGCTACTCCCTGTAACAGCAGTCATAACTAATTAAAATACATTAAACAAGTCTTAATGAGTTTTGGAACACGATGTAATTGTATTCTTGTCTTGAGAAACGCACGTGTTTCAAATAACATTGTACGTACAGAGTGATTTATCGCGGATAGAAGGGTTCAAGCCACGTCAGTCACTCTGAAGTGTCTGTCAGTTCGATTTACACAAACCGCGCGACTGCTTGCGATTTGCGACGCCACTCGCCCAATAAAGCCCGTTTAACTGTACCTATACAGGAAATCTCAGCAGGGTTCAAAGCGTTATTAACTTTCTACATAATACATTTTACATCTTAAAAACTAATTGTTAACAAGTAACGTGTATTGAAATGTTTGACAATGTAAAACTATAATAAAATTTGATTAATGATGACAATGCAATGAAATGCAAATGAATCGACGAAACAACAATAATAAAGATTAAATCTCGTTGCGTTGTGCTCGTAATGGGTATTCGACGCTCGTTACTGTTATTTTAACTGGTATTAGATATTTATATAAAAGTTAACAACGTCCCTGATTCTGAGACCATTATCGCGAAGAGAGAAAATTTATTACTTTGTTATGTCGAATTATAAAATCGTACAGAGTTTTATTGATATATATGAAATTCAAATATATATGAATTATTCATATATCATATCGATCTTTTAAAAGAATAAAGCTTTGTACGGAAAACTTCTAAATTTCCGCGTATATAAGTAAAGAATTCAAAGTAAAAGACAAAAATCCTTGTTCTGAATTCTTTTATGATCGTTTATTCAAACGATCCGCTTGAAAGATCTTTTTTAATGTAGCGCACTATAAAATAGCTCCGCATCTAATGCACCGATACCAATAGGTAATAGCTGTTTATTTATGGCTGATTTAATCGGGGTAATAGTGCTGTTAAATTAAATCCTTTAGTTGTATAGTCATCAAGTCTAATATTTTACTTATTATAAGTTATTAATATATACTTAGTAAATGTAGGAGATTTATTGCTCAATTGATTTACCTGTTGAGTGTAAAATATACTGAATATTATAAAACACTATAGTTCTTTTGATTACAAAATTAATCTCCACAAAAGTTTATTTTTGTCAAGCGTGATCTCTACAATAGATGCTATATTATTAGAATAAAATTATTCTAAGAATTTTAACAGGATGTGTGGCAAGCAAATTGGGGTTGTAATACAAGACGACCCGCACGATTTTATCCGTAGGTTTGGTTTATGGTTTTATTTTCGGTTACTGCTCTGCTTCTATGAAATAATCTATACTAAAGGTATAAAGCTGAAGAGTTTGTTTGTTTGTTTGTTTGTTTGTTTGTTTGTTTGTTTGAACAAGCTAATCTAAGGGGAATTCGAATTGAAAAATTATTTTTGTGTGGTCCATTTACCGAGGAATATATCGACACCAGATATGAAGAACATTGTATCTGATTTTGTTATGTTTTGAGGAGAGCGTTTTACAATTTTGTTGTATTTAAAATATAGCCAAGTGATATTAAATAAAGTCGCATCTGTAATGAATTGTTCTACTATTATTTTTGCGTTCTGTAGTATGAACTTGACCACTTTGTGTACATCAAACAGAAAGCTGTTATTGTTCAAGTTGCAATGATTAAGAATGCGATTTTTTTAGTTTAAAAACATTGTATGAACAGTTCCAATAATGTAGCATATCAACTTAATGTAATATACATAACTTGCCATGATATTGAAATTTGAGTAAATAAAAAATGGTACCTATTTGTTATCACAATGTTACTGTTTTCAAAGAATACTAATATTTTATATATTTTTATTTTTGTGACTGAAATTACAAAATTTTTTTAGCTGACATCTGGATTATCTTGAATTACAATGATATTTTTTTTTTCATTTAAAAATCGTTCTAGTGTTCGTATAAATACGGTTCCCAGATTGAAAGATACCCTTTTTCCCCTCAGTATTTTGATGGTATAGTTAGAAAATATTGTTTCATTAGTTACAATGCTCTTCATATCAGGTCTCGACATATTATTATATATTGTCGACTATACAATATTTTAGTACATTTTTTCCTGAAATTTACGCAGGTGAAACCGTGGGGCAAAGCTTGTACCTTAAGCCAAACTTTTACATAATGACATCTAATTCTAAAAAATAATTATTTACATCGAACCGTTCCAAGACTCAAGAGCTCAAGAGCTCTCAAACATACAAAAAAAATACCTTTATTATATTAAAATAGAATAAAATATTTATAATTTCCGTTCGATTTTAAGGAGCTGAAATGAGACTATGTTTTAAAAATAATAATATATTTTATTATCATCCTAAAATATATATTTACTTTTTTTTGTCGCATCGATAGTTTTTATTCTTTATTTCGCTTTTAATGTAGAATTTTTAATACAAGATTTATAATTAAGTAAATAACATATAATAATAATGTATCTACAATTTTATGTCAATTACAAATTTACATAAAACTTTGGAATTCATGGATTAAAAATACATAAATCACAAATATTTTTAAAAAATTTAATTTTTAATAAACATTAATACAAATCAATATTTGAATAATTTAAAAAGAAAAAAAAAGTAACACCTTGCCATCGTAAAGAAAATTGTCAAAAACATAACTCTAACTACTAATAACAAACTTTTGTCTAATAATGTATTAATTATCGTAATAAAATTTTATTTATATGTCGTAATAAGATTGTTGCAAATTATAAATGTATCTTCATTTTTATATTCATACGTATTGTATGAGACAATTGTTATACTCTTCAATTCCACAGCTTAACAAAGTCGTTTTAATCTGGATTTTCATCTAAATCTACTCTTAGGTTCATGTTACATATAGTGGTACGGAATATTGCATTGTAAATAGTTTCAAATTAGGGAGATAAGATCGAATGAAGTGAAGGCTGTCAGAACGATTTCTCGGCCTCCGTAAGGTGCGACCACACGCCTCGATGATGCGGTCATTGTTGCCTCACTGACCTCATACATATATCTCTGCCATTTCTATGTGAGCACAAAGATTTAATTACATGCGTATCTTTTGCTCTGAGATTTATTAGAACTTAAGAGACTGGTTCTCTAATAGGAACAAAAGCTTAAGACACAGCCTTAGGAAAAAATAATTTGACTACTCTCCAACACTTTTCCAAAAAACCCTATGCGACCCTAGAAAAAATATATATTCTATCAAGAGAAGGCCTCTGTCCAGTAGTGGGGTGTTATGGGGTGAACTAATCAATCAACATACAACCCAAAAATATTTTTCAATAAATCAAAAACAATTTATTACTCGTGATTATATATTAGTGACTTTATACATAAATGTAACGGAGCGCTATCTTTAGGTATCAAATTTTAATTTAATTTAATGAATAAAAATAAAAAATAAAGTATGTAAAGTAGAATAATTTTTATATTTATATAGTAAGTTTTACGAATTTTTTGATTGTTTATAATATATGTATTTAGTTCTACATACAGAATGTCTAATGAAAGATAAAAATATTTTATCGTCGTATCACATATTTAATTTAAAATAAAATTACATCGATAAAACCAGACGAAGACAATTATAAGTTTCTAATACCACAGCTAAAATATTGACGACGCAAAAAAAAGTTGCGAGCCTACAAAAAAAAAAATTACAAATACAAAACCGTTCACATTACGAAAGACACATTAACAACGATTTATTTAGAAGTTTTACTGCAAATGTGAGCTGTCATAATATTTTATTATTAGTTCTTAAATTTATTTAACATAATAAAATATTTGAGGTAGAATTGATTACTATACATTTTAAAAGAGCATTATTAATGTTAAATTACGCTTCAATCTGTATAATAATATCCCATTGCTGGGCATATATCTTTCCCAATGTAGGAGAAGAATCAAAGCTTAATCCTGCTCCAATGTGGGTTGGCGGATATGTTCCCACTATGAGCAACGATCGCTATCAGGCGTACATGATAACAACCGGGACCGACAGCTTAATGTGCTCTCTGAGGTTCGGTGGGGAGACCCATAAGAACTGCACAAACACCCAGATCACGGCAAACATCTGCATAGCCAATACAAATGTTTGTCATGTGCGGGATCGAACCCACAACCGCCAGCGCAACTGCTACAAACCACCTCTGTGACCGTTGTACCAACGCCTCGTCATTTTAAATTACTGTAGTTTAAATATTCTTCTTTCATAGGACTATATTTTTGAAAAATGATAGGCGAAACTCAAAAAAAATTATACGTGAGAGTGGGACTAAAAAAAATTAATTTCAGTCAAGTACAAGTAGAACTCCATACACTCGAGGATGAAATGAAATGTAACTCTATGTAGAGTCTTTATTTATTCGTTTAACTTTTAAACCCTTTTTATTTGTTAAGACTTACAAAGCGTCACAAGTAATCAACCAAACTTACCACTTATATTATGTACTAAAAGTTTAATAAAAAGATAATTGTGTTAGCTCACAAATGAAAAAAAATCATCATCAGATTTCAATCAAATTTAATCAAGTAAATACGCATTATTACATTTAACTCGAAAAGTACCAGTCAAATCTCGATTAAATTTAAACGGGACCACATGACAAGTACCGCCTTTAGATTAAAATAAGAATCCTCGAACTCGCTCCACCCAGTAAAAAGTTATAAGATAAAATACATTAAAAGTATTATCGAATCGAGAACCTCTTTTTTCTAAGTCGGTTAAAGTAAAGCGTTCATGTGTACGCACGCGTACATCTATATAAATAAATAAAATTGGAGTGTCTGTTTGTAATATTAAAATAAATAATGGACGTATACATGGTACATAAACCAAAATAACATTTTTTCTGTTTGTCTGTTTGTTCCGGATAATTTCTAAAACGGCTGGACTGATTTTGACGGAACTTTTACTGGCAGATAGCTGACGTTATAAGGAGTAACTTAGGCTACTTTTATTTAAGAAATTTATTTATTTTATAACTCTGTGATGATGATGATGATGATGATGATGATGATGATGATGATGATGATGATGATGATAGCTCTGTGAACTGAACAATAATTGTTTTGTTAAATTCCACGCGGACAAAGTCGCGGGCACTGCTAGTATTAAAATATAATAAATATTTTCATAGAAATTAACAAACTATACCAATTTCTCTTAGAATTACTTATTGTAGTATCGTGCAGAAGCAAATAGACTAGCGACATCAATGTTGGGGTGATCGCGATTAACTCATCACTCGTCCCGCGGTGACATGCGCTAGTCACCTAAATTACCCGCTCAGACGTGGCCGCTATGCCCTCGCCCCGAGCTTAACAGATTAGATTTGCAACTTGACTATATAATATATTTATAACTGTTATTCATATATTTAGTGGAATACATGTAAGTATTCACTACAGAATATAGTTTATGGGGCACTAGCTAAGCTGATAGACTTTCTCCAGTTTTATGAAGTGAACGTGAAACGTCAAACGCATGAATATGAAATAATACTTACGTTTACTGCGATTTTATAAGTTTCCGCACAATTTTCTTTATTTTTCTTTCATCGTTTAAACCTTCTACGAAGTATATACAACTTAAAATAATGATTGGGTAACTTAAGGTTTGGCAAGACTAAGGGAAGAATTCATTTATCAACCTTAGGAGGGGACCTGGTGACTTATAGTACAATTATTATATATATAACCTTTTTTGAACACCAGTCCTTCGCTAATCGTGTTGTCAAACTTTGTCAAACAGTGTTTATTGAGTTCACCAAATAAGGTTAAATTTTGGCTAAGAAGAACTTAACTTAACTTGCCTCTTAAATGAGTCACGTGAAGGAGCTTTACCGATGGACTCGGGTAACGTATTCCAGAGACTAACAGCAGAAACAGCGAATGAATCAGACAAAAAACCCAGACCGATGAATAGAAGTCGAAAGAGATAGATTATTTAAATTTAAATTTAGGTTCATATACGTTTTGTAAAAAGATTTAGATCTAAAGTACCTAAATAAAATCATTTGATTTATATTATAGATTATTATAAAATTACATAATTTTTTTAAAAAAATCGTACATAAATAAGTAATAAATAAATTTTGTATTACTTAAATAATTAGTACAATTTAAATTGAACACAACAGACATAAATTTTACTTTAATAAAGTTATCAACACGATGATGTAAAAATTAATAGGCTCGAGCGAACAAGGTAACATAATATAAGCTTGCTCAATAAATTGAGTTGTTAATACTTAAAAGATATTATAGTCGAATATAGCTTAATCAATTACTGTCGCTACATGAATTTCAAATTATTATGGTTAAGGCAATGGTTGAAATGATAGTGTTTTGTTTATAATATTATGTATAATAGGTACTTAATGTACAATAAACTCTACCGTTTATTCACGTTACACACTACACAAAGAACACACACTCATGTAACGCAAAAAACTGGTATTATTACTAAGCAAAAAATCGTCTGTGTTAATTTTAAAGTTACTTTATATAGTAAGAAGTCAACAAATAGAAAATAGGAACGAAGTTCCTTCGGGTAGTCACAATTTGAAAAAAAAATGTTGAATTTTATATATATTTTCTAGTTCTTGATTTTTTTTAATTTTGTTGATTGGTTTTTAATTAAGTACATAAAAGTATTTAAGAAATTTAGTATTTTAGAAAATAACAAATACCGTAAAATAAAATAAATCAAACAAAATAATAATAATAATTCAAACTAATAGTTTGAATTATTATTATTATTATCGCTTAATAAGCGAAATAAAAAAAAACATATGGCTTTATTTATTTTTGTCGAAAGTATAAAATTACATAAATAATTTAAAAAAAGTTTACTAGTAATATTTTAGTTTTACAAACGTCATATTATACAGTCGTGTGACTGATATTACGTCACTTCCGTTCTATATTCCGTTATATATTATCAATAACTGAGGTAGGGCACAGCAGGAATTCCCTGCTCAAAATATGGAGCGGCCCGACTGGGGAAGTACCTCGACCTTATAGAAGATCACAGCAAAATAATACTGTTTTCAGACAGTATTGTGTTCCTGTTGGTAAGTAAGGTGACCAGAGCTCCTGGGGGGGGGGGGGGGGAGGAATTGGGGATTGGGTCGGCAACGCGCTTGCAATGCTTCTGGTGTTACAGGCGTCTATAAGCTAGGGTAATCGGTTACCATCAAGTGAGCCGCACGCTTGATTGCCGACCTAGTAAAATAAATAAATAAAAAAAAATTCTTACGGTTTTAGTATCACATTTTTTTCAGTTCGCTCCCCCAGCCAAATGTCAAGCCTGCCGTAAGGAACTTCGTTCCAAAAATACCAGCGTTTAGATAAAATAGGTTACAATCGCAGCTATTATTATAATAGATGTAAAACGTACAAAAGATTATTTATAACTATATTATACTATCTTGTTTATAGCTCAATTTAGCTGAGCCGCGCGCACACCGCGCGCCGAGTCAATTACCTGCGTGAGCGCTCGAAGCCGGTTTTTAGTGATCCCGCGCTTCACAGCCTGACAACTGGAACCGATCAGGTATTCATAGCTTTTTTGCTTCTCGTGACTTCTTACAAACGGACTCCTTAACGAATCCTTGTTATAGTAAAAAAGGTGAACAAACCAAACGAGTTAACAAAATATACCGATCAACTTTTTTTGTAATAAAAATAGGTTAAAGTCAAAAACGCATAAGTATCGCAGCTGAGATCGGACTATATTTGAATATACACGTCTATTCGATTTTTTTTTTGAGTAACAATTTCTAAGGTAATGTTTCCAAAATATGTGTAAGATCGGATCAACTCCGCCTATAACGCCTAAAACAATTTTAGTAAATGGTAACCATGAAACTATTTTGATAAATAACTTTAAAAAAAAAAACAAAAATCTTATGAACTAATTATATAATAATATCCAAGGGTTAGTTCGGATTTATGAGAGAATATGCAAAATTGATTAGTTTTATAAAATTGCACAGAGCAGTCGCGTTATAAGTTGAAGTGTCAATCACAAAACAATGACCATGGCGTTGTGAAACACATTCTATGTTATCAACACTAAGAATGTCTCGTAATCATCATGTGTTAAGGGTCCCATATTTCGCAGTATATATTAATTGTAAGATCTTTGTCCGATCGCACTTCACGAAATATTAAAGAATTTAGCTTCATTCGCAAAAATGAAACGTTATCATTTCATATAAAAGTTGTCATTAGAATTTGCCTAAGTTAAGGTCATAAAGAAAAGAGAGTGGATTCACAAATATATATATAGATTAAACTCCTGAGTCCGCAGAAAATATTTTAATATGATGCCTTTTTTATGCCGACGTGTACGCCCAGGCTTGGAGAATGCTTGTTACTTGCTAATGATGGCAAATTGTCCCGTCTCGCCTATAGATGTCCGAAAAGAATTCAGTCCAGGCTATTCGTCTCCTCAAATTAAATATTACAGAGGCAAAAAAATGCTCTTAATGTCGTCAGAAAAATGAGTTTAATCTGAATGAACGCAATTTGCAAAAGTAACCCACATTATACATTACAAACCGGTTTCACTATTATTAAATTTAGCCAGTAAAAATATGTCTCTTCGTCTCTCATAAATTTATTACAATACACAGTAAATAATATATTTTTTTTATGTCACTAGGTCGGCAAACAAGCGTACGGCTCACCTGATGGTAAGCGATTACTGTAGCTTATAGACACCTGCAACACCAGAAGCATCGCAAGCGCGTTGCCGACCCAATCCCCAAACCCCCCAGGAGCTCTGGTCACCTTACTCACCAACAGGAACACAATACTGCTTGAAAACAGTATTATTTTGCTGTGATCTTCTGTAAGGTCGAGGTACTACCCCAGTCGGGCTGCTCCATATTTTGAGCAGAAAATTCCTGCTGTGACCTATTTCACTTAAATAAAATATCTTTGATTAAAATCACGAATATATATATATATATATATATATATATATACGTATATATCTCGGACCATTAATTTGTATAATACTGCTGTACATATATTATACATGTACTGTACATATGCTGTACATGTACCTATTATACAAATTGATGATTCCGTAAAAAACTAAACGTCGCTGTTACTAAAAAAAACTTTATCTTTGATTTGTTAATAATTTCTGAAATGTTACATAATAGTTAGATAAACTTAATTAGTAACATTATTAGGTTAATCTAGTATAAACCTAAAATTAAGAGTATTGATAATTTGTAAGTAATATTGCATTTGGATTAAAACAAAACCCTGATAAACATAATCAATCGTGTGTTGGTTTCAGCTTGTCTGTCACAGTCAATTTGCTGCAAATCCTTTGAATCGATTTATTTGAATTTTGAATGTTTATATCGCTGTTAACTTATTGAAACACACGTTCAATTAACTGGCTAACCAAATAGTTAATGAAAGGTTTCATTGAACAATGACACTCAACTAAACACCAAAGCGTCGATTATGCGACTGGCTTAAATTGTAACTTGTATTAACTTGTCGACTTCAAGCTAACTGGTTAAATATCAATTTGAAATATGTTTTCGAATTTATGTATATTTCGCTCACGGGAAACTTTCACCTAATACTTATATGTACACATGACAAATATTTTACAGGACATCGTTTTCATATTATTGTCTAACAAAAAAGAACCAAAAAAGTACCTACATCATTGATTGACTCAACACCAAAACCGGGCGTATAACTGAATTACGTTGTTCAATGAAAGGTCTAGCCGTCCAATTGAACGGCTATTTTAACCAGTTGAATCGAAATATATATATGTAAACCAAACATGGCAGTGAAACGTTATAAAATGGATTAAGTCCATTTATCAAAAAAGAGTTTTGCTAACTGAACTACTCTATCTTTTCTAATACAAGCTGCCAAACACAATTATGTTCATGTAGAAAGAAATCATCTGGAAAAGTGATATATAACTGCCCAACGTGGTGACTATGGGCAAAACACATGAGTTCACGTTATTTTTGGCGTAAACTTGTAGAGGCCTATGTCCAGCAGTGGACTGTATAGGCTGTAATGATGATATAAAACTGTAATTGGCTAATGACTGAAAAGCGATAACTAGAATTCATTATCAGAGCGATAGTAGCGCAAACAATTGTTTTTAGAATTTTTGTCTGTCTGTATGTTTGATCCGGTACTAAGCGAAAATTCAAGCAAAAAAAGCAGAAAAAACAAAGTTTCACAGTGTGTCTAACTAAAACCTGGTATAGATTTTATTTTTATACATCGTTTAGTAATTTTCTATAAGCAGTTGCAGTGCAATCGAAACGAAACAGGTATAGATAGCCCCATAGCAGCGGCTAAAAGCTAGTCTTAATTATTTCAACATAAATAGTAAAAGAGTGTTATAGGTATATATATGTATATATATATATATATATATATATATATATTACAGTCAAACTCAGGGTGAAAATCGAACCCGCAACCCTCGGAGCAGAAAGCAGGGTCACTAAAACAGGGTCATTTCAAACTACGCCAACGGCTAGTTAAATATAAAAATCATACTAATAAAAACCATACTTATACATTTCAGTCCACAACCGATGTAATTATTCACCTAATGAACTATCTCCCATTATAATATCGTAAACTCAATGTGTGACAAACGCGATAAACATAAATTCTTTTAATTTATTTTCTTGCAATACTGAAACAGTCCCGGTTGTCCCAGTCCCAGCTATTTTGGTTATTCTTTAACATTTTTATTTACGTTGACATGTGCTAATTTTATCCTTTGTGATACAGACTTTATAAGCAAACGAAATGCATCTTAGGCTAAAAATCAAATCGTTATAATACTAAAAATACGTGTCTGTTATCTATGTATGCGATGACTAAGAGACCCAAGTCATCTATTATTAATAACGTCAAAATGTCAGCACTACACTGCCCATATCGTTAATTAAGTACTAAAAAAGATTTAATAATACTATGTGCTAATTACGTGGACCCCCCGCAGATAGTTGGCCGAGAAGTTGAGATCGAAATGGACTGGAGTTCGCGTGAGACGGAAACATATTTTGCCACATGCGTTTGTATTATTACTCAATGGGTCTATACGAACAACTACTATTAATGAATACGGAATAAATTAACGCAAGTTATTAAGAGAAATAATTGACATAGTCAAAAAGTCAAACACAGCTGGCCCAATTATTTTTAAAAAGTCTAAAATCTTTTCAGCAAGCAAATAAACGCAAACATTTCATAGTAAACTTCATAGTCCTTAACTACATATATTTTTGAAAAAAAAAAACTGCATATTTTAAGTGATTTTGCAATTAGAAATCTACGAAGTTTTCTTTTTTTAATTTCTATTCATATTAATTAGCTTTTACTGAGAAATAGTACTCCAATTAGTACTGAACTTCGACTAAAACTAAATACTTAAAAGTCAGTTGTTTTCTTGAGTGTATATACTTATATTCAAAATAAATGATTGTTTAATTTTAATTAAACATATAACTATTAAATGAGGATTTGGATATACTAAAAATAAATTTTAACTTTGTGCACTTATACTATTTAATGTACTAAATATTCTAATTCCAAGTGTTTACTATAGTTTTCTAGTTGGCTAAATCTAAATTTTATTTCCTTCGGAGTTAGTCAAACGGAAAATTCATACACACATTGAAAGAAAAATGATATTATTGTAATAAATTTAAATTAAAACTAAAATAATATAATTTAAATTAAAATAGTTATTAAATAAAAATAACGTCCATTAAAATCAGTTTACATATTATATCAGCATTTACTATAGATGTTAATTTATACAAAGTGAAGCATTTCATTATGTAAGTTTGTTATAAAGAATATTATGTCATGCTATTTTGCTGGGAGCCTTATGTAGAAATTAATGAGATCTGAGAATTTAATAAGATCTCTAAATATTAAATATATATTTTAATAGACAAAAGTTTTCGGTGGTTTTTATGGGTGGAATTGCAGTCGAATTTTCAAATCGTTTGTAGCTTGACGATTCAAAAACACTTGTGAAATTCTAATAAAAAAAAAATACTATTTCATAGAAAACCTTTATTTGACATGCAGTAGAACATGAATTTAAATAAACGTAACATTATGTAATATACCGCAAAATTCTCATCTCTTTACAAGTGTGGTAATCCTTTTCAGATTAGTCTTGATTTAAACACAAAAACTGTTATAATAAAATGTTATGTTTAATTACCAGGGCCTTCAACAAATTTGTTTACCAAAAATAGTATAAAATCACTATGAAACCGTGACCGCTAAGAAACATAGCGATGGCTTTTGTACTAATCGAAAGTGAAGAAATTAGCTCTACAATTGTATTTTGCGTACAAATAAAAATGATAATTGTAAATAAAAATGTGTGTATATTATTGTGGTAAGCGAAAAACTCGAGCACGGCTGGACAAATTAGATTGATTCTTTTTCTAGTTTTCTAATTATTTGTAGAAGAACTAGAGAACTTTCTCTCATTCGCGTTGAATCGTTTGACAGAACAACCGCTCTTATCTACATTTTCATTTTATTGCTTTCTTTATTTTTTTCTTCAAACTTTTTTAAGATTGCGATTTTTAGATAGTTTATACTAAGTAAATATGTGTTTTTACATGAATAAGTATAAACTAATTGGTATAAATTTAGTGGGGGTCTAATAAATTAAATAAATAAATTACATTTTCAATATTACTTTTTTATCTATAACACCTTTTCATCACATTTCATATAGTCAGCTATAAAGCTAACATAAAGTATATAAGCATTCGTAGCTTTTATCTAATCGGGGACAAAATTAATCAAGTTACGAACTTTGTGCAAAGTGAATTCATCTATCTATTAAATTAATTCATTAATCCGAGAATCCCTTTATATGCTAGTACGTATTTATGAAGTCAGTAAAGTTAAGGTTTAGTATTATTTGAATTATTCGTTTAAAAATAAGTGCTAATATACTTATTTTTAAAATTAAGTGAACTTTAAATAAGAAATTGACTACTTTAAAAAATTAAATTTTACAAAACTAAACCTTGGTTTTCCAATGTGTTATTGTTATAAGATATGAATATTCGCTTATTTTAGTAGGGTAGCAATTTGGAATAATAACCCTATAAAGGTTATATAAAAATGTAATAGTTGGGGCTTATTTATTTTAAATAACTAATATGTCGTCGTGGAATACCTATATATCTAATACTTACCTAAGTTATTTTGACAATCTATACAAATAAATAAAATTGGAGTGTCTGTTTGTTAATATTAAAATAACCGTTTTTTACTAAATGCATGTGGATATATACACAGTACATATACCAAAATAACATTTTTTACAAATTTTGTCTGTCTGTCTGTTTGTTCCGGCTAATCTCTGAAACGGCTGGACCGATTTTGACGGGACTTTCACTGGCAGATAGCTGATGTAATAAGGAGTAACTCAGGCTACTTTAATTTTATATTTTTCTATATAATTCTGCGAACTGAACAATTGCTTTTTTGTTAAATTGCACGCGGACGAAGTCGCGGGTACAGCTAGTTTGAAATAAGAAAAGAAAACTGCATTTTTTTCCACTTAATGTTTATACTAATATTTATTTTAGTTAAAATAACAGTTGAAATGACATAATAAGTTAATTTTCCTATACTTTCGTACATAATGTGCAGTAAAAATATTATTATATATTTTTTTCCAAAATACGCCAATATTTATTACTAAAATATAATTCAATATTATGTATGTGTTATTTATTTATTTAATGTACATAAATGTGTTAATACAAATAATAAAGCAAAGTAAAAACTTATCTTGAATTTAATACAGATAATGTATGTATCCGTTATATTATGCTCAAGTAATATTTAAAATGTTTTAAGTGAACACAGAGATTTTAGATACAGGTGAATAAACTTTTGTATGTTGAATTAGTTGAAGTAGTTTGAATATTTAACAATGACTAATGTTTGGCAGATAATGAACGAGCACTTCCCTCGCCTGGTATTATGTATATGATAACGAACTATGCGTCGTTGTTGACTGTTATCAACGATTAAATAGGTTCTGAGTAAGTACTTGAAGTGTTATTAACTAATGTCCTCAAATTTCTTCAATCGACTGTTATAAACTTGGAGATATCAATTTCTTTAAATTATCACAGAAAACAGTTAAATTAAAATGTAGAGGGGACTTACCACGATGGTGACGGATACGATGATGCGTAACCGGACGGCAACAGGGCTGTTCTTGGTAAGTGGTCCAAGAGTCGGCTAAAACTGAAGCGAACACAACCCACATCAGCCCCGCGACCCATTGCCCCTGGCCGGCCATCCCGACCTGTCCTACCTCTCTGGGCACATTCACCTGCACAGCTACACTAACTAAAGTTCATACAACCTATTAATCATATACGATACATCAACAATCGTTTCCGGTAATATCCAACAATGTTTGCCTGTTTACATTACTCATCTAAATCTAGTCTCGGCGAGATTACGCTTCCGTCCAAATCATTCGAGTTGAACAGACTTTTTATAATTAATCACCGGTGTCGTGCCACGGCCTTGTTATCTCATATCAAGCAATAATCTCTTCGGGAGGGTAGACTTCGTATAGTTCCCGTGATTTATTAAGTTCGGTATCGGCGCGATCGTCTCTACGTAACCCGTCACGAAGCCGGCGTGACGTGCGGTACCGCCATCGCAACGACGAGAACTAAAAGCCGGCGCGGCTCACGAGACAATCCGCCTCAGCCAGCACTCACGCTGTACGCTTTACACCGCCCGCTCGAGACACGAAACAAAATACAACGGTCGCATCGAACCTAGCTCTACCCTGTAATGTATATTCTTTGGGTGAGACAAGGAAAGTATATGCCAAATCCTCTCGTACTAATGTAGGAAATCTTCGACGAATGAAAAAATTCGCTTGCTTTACTGTTCGTTCAAGGAAAAGTTGTAAGTTAAAAAGTTTTGATAATATTGCCGATACGAAATCTTCGAATTTACGTAGGGGGATTGACTATGCAGTGACCCTCGGTATTCTTGTGAACATATTGTAACGAAGGGGATTCTGTCTATAAAACGTAGTAAATTTACCTAATTTATGTTTTCGTTAGGATACGCACGAAAAACTTTTATGTTTGTAAGCACGCAAAAGGAAGTTAACAGTTTATTTTCTCTTTATATTATATGTTTATTAATAAGTAACCTACTATGTGTGACTCACGAGTAGACATGTGTGCATCATAAATTACACAGGGAATTCTAAACATCGTCGTTGCAACGTCATCAATGGCATAACGCCGCCTAATTTATTTACCGATGATATTTTGCCTCGAAGACAAGATAATTAACACTAAATAACTTATCATAGTTTAATTTTTCATTTTGAAAGATTTATAAGCAACTTCATTTTGATATTATAATTTTATATTGAAAAGATGTTGTAAATGGATAATGCTTATAAAAATAATAAAAAGTTACAGTTAAATAATTGAGATAGAGCTTAAACGGTTATAAGATTTGTATGAAAAATTATATGGCCCTAAATTATTTCAAATTATAAATGAAACGAGAAACCAAATGTCATTTTAATATGGGTTTAGCTGTACGAGATTTAGTACAGGAGGGTAAGCATTATCAATTACTCATGCTCTTAGCTCCCAGGAGCAAGCCCTCGGCCCTCTGAACCTACCGGCTATCCCTCTTAACTCCTCTTAATCTTAAATAACTTCATTATAACCAGATACTACTTTGCATTATTTAATAAACAAGATTTTAGGTGTGCACAAGTTCGTTAGTATAGATTGCAAAAGGAAAGATTTGTTAAAACTATGGCTTATTTCTTACTATTAAGCATGTCTACAAATTTTACATAAATAAGAAAAAAAATTTCGGAATAATCTTTAGTTTATTTCGATTAGTTTAATAGGTTATTCTGGAAATAAAAGTTCGTTATTAAATAAAATTGTACAGGCTGTATAATCTTCCAATGGTAATACAAAAAAAAAAAATACAAAAATTAACTAAATATTATACAAAATATAAGTAAGACTTTTTTTAACCGACTTCCAAAAAAGGAGGAGGTTCTCAATTCGACTGTATTTTTTTTTATGTATGTTACATCAGAACTTTTGACCGGGTAGACCGATTTCGACAAATTTTGTTTTAATCGATAGGTGGTGTGTGCCGATTGGTTCCATTTAAATTTATTTGAGATCTAACAACTACTTTTCGAGTTATATCTAATAATGCGTTTTTACTTGACGCTTTTTTCGTCGACCTACGTTGTATTATACCGCATAACTTTCTACTGGATATACTGATTTTGATAATTCTTTTTTTGTTGGAAAGGAGATATCCCTAGTTTGGTACCATGATAAGGAAACCAGGATCTGATGATGGGATGCCAGAGAAATCGAGGGAAACTCTCGAAAATCCGCAATAACTTTTTACTAGGTGTACCGATTTTGATAATTTTTAATTTAATCGAAAGCTGATGTTTATCATTTGGTCACATATACATTTTATCGAGATCTGATAACTACTTTTTGAGTAATCTTTGATAACGCGTAGTTGCTTGACTATTCTTTCGTCGATCTACGTTGTATTACTTGTCGATGTAATTGAAGTCGGTTTTTTTTTCGTTTGCGAGCTAACACAATTATACAGATTATGCTGGACTAATACGAAACAGTACAGACCCTACATGTATAACTCGGACAAAAGTCAATACTATCTACGTGTAGATTGGGAGTAAAATTCCCCACCGTGGTCTGCTGCCTGCTAATGATTATCTCTCAAAAGAATAACGAAAAAACACAAATTGATAAAATATCCAGACTAGGAATCATTATTGTTAATTAATGTATGCGTATAGATATAAGTATCTAACCTGAACGGGCAATACAATCTGTAACATTATTCGTTAATTTTTTTTTTAAACTTTTCTACCGTTACAGTCGTCGAATAATTTAGGCTATATCAAATCAGCTTTATGAAAAGAAATAAAACTTAGTAAAACTTCATTTAAACAGAAAAAAAATTACGCAGGTTACTGAATATAAATGAAGACCTTCTGAACCTCATATCATATCTCCTCATAAGATGAAAGGTGAGATCTATATCTATCGCTATCGCTTTCCATTTTCATCAGTACTTCAAGTTTTTCAATAAAAAAACTTTCTACGATGCGATTTACATACGGTATGGATTCATTTATTTTCCAAAAGATTTTTCGAGTGAAGCGGTGAAGGTTTTCGGTGTCCATTAATGAAAAAAGGTCGTAGCACTCTCGTCTCTTCGGCATCGGACCATCCACCACTTGAGTTTCAATATTTTAGACGTCAGTTTTGTTGAATCGTAAGATGCTCTTCGGTAATAGGTCACTATTAAATTTTTCCAATATAAGACGAAATTATTCCCGCTAAAACGAATTCCAATATTTCCATTTCAACTGTTTTTAAGGAGATTCACTTTGGGCTGTGTCTGACACCTTCATTTCATAGAAAAAACCTCCTACATAAATTGATTTAACAACTTTACAAGTTGAAACAAAATTAACATGCTTTGCATAAGCTATAGGTAAAATAAATATGCATTGATTCAGCCTGTAACATCTTACTGCTGGGCATTGGCCTCTTATTGCTTGTAGGTTAAGTATTGGAGCTTAATCCACTACGCTACTCCACTGCTGGTTGGCGGATATGTTCCCTAGAATAAGTAACGATCGCTATAGGTATTTATGATGAAAATAAGTATACATACCTACAAATAAGGAGTGTATTAGTCTTCATACATATTACAAACATTTGAAAATCGCGTACAAATAATGTTGCTGCAATAATTCTCGGGAATCGATAAAATATAATTTGAAATTGAATGACTGAGTATAAGTGACTTCGATGCTCGTGACTGAATATTGTATTAGTCTTTTTACGTTCTTCCTTCGCACACATCTTTACATAACTCGTAACCTGCATTCGACCGTAATTTTCTTTCGGTGTTGCAGTCTCGTAGTCGTTTTAGTACTAGTGGAGAACAATAATTCCAACATAAAACAAAATAACACGCACGCCGAGTCGTAAAGCATGCAGTATAAACAGAATATAAAGTTGTGCTGGGCGCTTAATACATTCAATTCGTTTTTAGTGATGGTTTAAGAAACAATCTCATAATTGTGTAACAATAAACAATTCAACCATAGTCGTAGTATAATACTCGTTATACTTGCTGTATTTACGAAAAGGCACGCCCTCTTTAAGAGAGATCGCAAAACCGAATCACTTTTAATAAACTGATATTTTCAGTAGTCATCACATCATCATCATCATCACAGCAGCTTATCGCAGTTTAGTGCTGGACGTAGGTCTACCCAAGTTCGTACCAAACATCCATTTTTAGTACTAGTTCAAACAACCATTAGTAAATGGTTCTAAAATAAATCGTGGTATAGATTTAGCTAGTATATAATATGACATTTAAATGCCTTTTCTTTCTTTAAAGATAGAATAACATTCAATCGGCCGTTGTTATGTAGTCTCTGATCGGAACTTGATAACATTACTCGTATTGGTATTATTAAAAATAATATAAACCAAATAAATAAATAGATTATCAGAGCAATGACTTTATCAAGGTTTATTATGATTAGATGGGCATGTCCGTAAACAAATGGCTTGCGATAAAATTGCATCTGAATCTGTAACCTCATTGCCTCCAAGTAGTCACGCTCAATTGGAACTGTTTGTTTAGAATAATATAATAGATGCGGCCAGTATCTCGAAATTACTGAAAGTAATAAAATGCCGCTATAAAGGGTATTGAGTGAAACTGGATTGTGACTATTTTATGAAGCTTCACTGGTGCAATGCTGAATAAAACTAGACACTGTCCAAAAAATTCGCTGTTTTATTTTAACGCCATTAAAATATTTACTTCCTGTTTTTTAAATCTGTTCTTGTTAGTTCAGTGTGGCATATATTTAATACATCATTGTCATCCGATAAAATTTTGACTAGATCAATATTTTATAATATTAAAAATATATATATTTAGTAGAGACTAAATAAGAAAAATTGTTTTCCGTGCGGCTAGTCTCGCCTCATAGAAAGAGAGCAAGCGAGACCGGAGAGACGCGGGTAATTGATGAAGCGGACGTGAGGCCTCGCGGTTAACCTCCCCAGACACCTCCGACAGGAATCCTATCTGCCTCTGACGTTTACACTAAATGATATCAATTTAATGCTGTACTTATTAAACGCAAATGTTTTAATATTTTACTTTCATTTCAATTGTGTTGCATTGCAATGTAGGCACATCCCTTAATCATCTTTAATTGCATCTAGCAAATAAAAACACAAGTTCACATTTTAGCACACTATACTTAGCTGTTTTAACCGACTTTCTAAAAAGAAAGCTCCTCCTTCTCAATTTGATTGTATTTTTTTATGTTTATTTTCCTCAGAAATTTTGACTGGTCGGACCGATTTCAAGGATATTTTTTAATTGAAAAATGTCATGTCATGTGGGCCATTAAAATTTAATTGAGATCTGACAAGTACTTTTCGAGTTATATCTAGTAATGCGTATTATTTACTTGACTATTTTTTCGTCATTTCATTATTTCAAATAATCTAAAATGTGAATTACAGGACAAAAGTAGTCATTTTATCAAATATAATAATGACAGTGATTTACTAAATACTACGCGTGTGGTCGTATATTTTATGAGTGCAAAATTAATTATACCGAGCGCTGTGAGCTCTTCATCATAGGAGTTTAATTCAAAACTGGACTGCATAACAGGATTTCGAGTACGAGCAGGGGATGCGCTTCGTTTAACAATATTTACATGACTAATAGGCCTCAATTTTACATAAAAGTGCAAAAGCGAGTGTACTTAGGCACACCAGCGAAGTGGTCCAATTTGCATGTTTTATGCAGCGGGGAGTGATGCGGCCGCGGCCGCGGACTATGCGCTCGTATAGGCTCTTTGAAATTTTTATACGCTATTCCCACAAATCGGACATCGCTGCATTTTATACGTTATACAGCTTTGAATTTCCCGTTTATTCTATCCCTGGTAAATTAGTAAAAATAGAGCTTTACTTATATATATGATTATATGCAAAGCCGGATTATTCATTTTCGAAGTTTCATTGATTAATTATGATATTATTCTAATAGTAGCTACACTTTTCTTGGTATACCTTTATACCTAGGGAAATACTAAAAATATCATAAAATTAATATTAGCCATAATAGGTAATCGGTACATTTCCATTGCACAAAATGACATATCTGAGAATTGGTTGTTAACGCGGTAATTAAATAATTATCTGCAGGCGATAGTATTAATTTCGCATTCAAAGTTTAGTCCCAACTAAACAAATACCTCTGTTATAAAACGGAGCATTATTCACGCTCCGTTGAGCTCTTCTTTGTTATAAAATATCATAAATGTAATAGGTCGTAGTATTCTGATTGCCGGTATTTTTATCCTCGTACGAGTATGTGTGTGTCGGTAATCGCTAGCAGTGGACGAATGAAACAATTTTTAGTGAGGAGCCATCGGCCGCATGCAGCTCTGCTAAATTGCATTGGTGCTTTTATTGCAAGTATGAATACTGTAACTCGCGTTAGAATTATTAGCTGTGTAACAATGTGGCCATTTTATTTTCTGAATATGTTTGAAAACGAAAATAAACGAATGCCTAGTTAAACCTATATGCTAAATTATACACTTATATTTTGTACACCATTTATTAGGACTTCCTAATATCTATGAAAGTAATTAGAAGACTGGATGAATCAGTTCCTTGATCGTGCTAATCTAACGAATTAAATCAAACTCGGGTGAATCTGTGAGAATAGTCTATAGTCTAGTCACTCAAAATAAGACTATAAAAAAAGCTTTTGTGAAAAGTGTCAAAAAACTTCTATCACTACTACAAGTAGTCTTTTGTCAAGACATAGCACAAGATTTTACCGGCCTTTCTTTTTGGTCTACTTTTTATTTTATTCGTCAAAAACATTGCGTAACAAAAATACTTTCCACTAACAAGAGAAAGAGAAAGATATACACGTATATCATCATCTATCCAAGCGTAAGCTAGGTACACGCGTATTAATTATCTGAATAAAACGAGCTTTATAAATAAAGCTATTTAAAACCAGAATAGTAACCAGTTTATCTCAGAACTGAATTTGAATACGCTCAAAGAATTTTTTCTTTTACTTACCATTGTTTTAAAAACAATTTAGTATATTTTTAAAATTTACGTTTGATTAAAACGTTTAGATTCGTTTAATAATGGATTTAATATTCAAAAATACTCGTGTAGAGATCAAATCGATACATGTTTATTTAAACCTAAAAACCTATTTATAGACATCAAGTGAGCATAATATATAGCAGTACATTGTACCTGGGGCAATATTCAAGGTGGGCGTTGGATAGCTAATGTGATGAAACTATATTCCCCGTTCATAAATATACAACTCAAACGTTGCTCCATCATAATTACATCTTGGTATATTCACGGAAGATTCAACTTATCCGGCTACGAAACGTTAATTAACTATTATATTTTATATGTAATGTATTTATGTAGTATGTAGAAAAATGTAGAGTAGATACAGTTAAATTCTAGGAGGTAGGGGCTGGATATGTATTCCCCCGCCTACAAACATACAGACATACATTCATACATACATCAATACATACATACATACACACATACATACACATACATACACACATACATACATATATATACATACAAACATACATACATAAATACATACATAGAGAGTACAACAATTATGAGAGGTTCATCACTTCCGAGAAAAAATGATTCCGTAGCTTGTCCTTAAAAGCATAATTTAAAGTGTTTTCTTGGATCACTCTCGGTAAATGATTCCAAAGTGTTGCAGCGCGTATTGTGAATGAATTGAGGAGGAAGTTGGTGTTATGTCTAGGGACTTCTAGCATCAATGTGGATGCAAGACCTCCTAGAACGTGTTGGGGTAGGAGGAAGAAGGTAGGAGGGAGAACTTTGGTCATGGAGTATGTTATACGGAAAAAAAAAGGATGTGCATATCACGGCGAAGTTGGATTAGGAGCCACTTAAGTTGAGTACGAAATTGAGTGATGTGATCGTATTTACGTAAACCAAAGATGAAGCGTATCGCAAGATTTTGTAGACGCTCTAATTTATTAAGTAGCTCTTTTGTCACATCTTCTGCCACACACGACCCCTCTTTGGGACCAGCTGCCACCTACGGTATTTCCGAACAAATACGACCTAGGGACCTTCAAAAGAAGAGCATATTCCTTTTTGAAAGGCCGGCAACGCACCTGCTACTCCTTTGATGTAGCGGGTGTCTGTGGATGTTGTTTTTCACTTACCTTCAGGTGAGCCAACTGTCCGTTTGCCTCCTCTTCTATAAAAAAAAAAATTAAAAAAAAATCTAAGTAGCAAGGATAGGTAAAAGAATGGATCGCGCAAGCAGAATTTTGGTTTGAAATGGAAGAAAGTATTGAAGACGCTTAAGAGATTGGAAGGTGTAGTGCATCTTTCGGCTTACTTCGTTGACATGAGCTATCCAAGATAAGTTTTCTATTTATATATATCACACATCTAGTGATATATATAAAAATTCTATATACAAATGAAATGGGTCTCATTGTAATACGTAAAATGTAATATTTATGTGTTTATGTTAATACTTGCAAATACTTTAAACACAAATCCACATACAATTTTACTTCCTGCTTAACCTTTAAATAGAACTTTTAATCTTTTTTATCGAAACATCTTGCTTAAATGAATGTCATTAGATAACATCCAATAAAAGACAACATGGTAGAGACGGATAATCCAATTAAAAGATTCCATTTCAAAGCAGCCCGGATAAAGTTAACGCGTTCTTACATAAATAACACACACACACGCTTTTTGCTCACTGGGAATTTCTTTTGTATTGTATTTATGGACAATGGTGTTCCGATTGCGATGGCCTTTTTAGGTATTTTATTTTCTGCTATTACGGCATTGTCGGACTAGTAATTGTATTAACACAAAGCAAAGACTAGAAAATGTCGAACTAAAACGTCTGCAATGTGCATTTATTTTTCACATCAATTTAAATTTAACTTTAAGTACCTGGGTGACCGAGCTTAGCTTGGTATTTTTAGTAAATCGTTTGTTTTGGAAATCATATTTTAATACGGTACTGTGTGGCTACGGTACTAAAGAATATAGCCACCCCCTCTCTTCCCGTGGGTGTCGTAAGAGGCGACTAAGGGATAACACAGTTCTGCTACCACCTTGGGACTTAAAAAGCCGACCGGTGGCGGGATAACCATCCAACTACTGGCTTTGAAATACAGGCCGAAGACGGGCAGCAGCGTCTTCGGTGCGATAAAGCCAGTACTGCGGTCACCAGCCCGCCTGCCCAGCGTGGTGACTATGGGCAAAACACATGAGTTCACGTTATTTTTGGCGTAAACTTGTGGAGGCCTATGTCCAGCAGTGGACTGTATAGGCTGTAATGATGATTTAAATATGAATTACACATTGATAAGATATGAATAATATTTTTCGATTTTACCGACATAATAATAAAAAATATGAGCTAGCTATTTAAATAAAAAATAACGAGTACAATTAGAAAAAATAATAATAATTGATCTGGAAATTTTGAGGATTTGAACTGTGGTCTTTTCGGTCAATCGCGACCGGCCGATTTCCCACCTGAGCTGTTACAACTTTATTGACAAATGCGAAATTTACCTTCGTATTCTAACGATATCATAGCCATTTTTTTCATTGCCTAAAAACAGGGATAAAACGACATTTTCTAAAACTGAATCCTAGCTAGATTTATTTATCTCCCCGAAATTCCCTGCATACTAAATTTCATGAAAATCGTTGGAGCCGTTTCCGAGATTCAGATTCTATACATATATACAAAAATTGATCGTTTAATAGTATAAGATATGTTGTAAGATATGTTCGCTAATCAAAATCTGTTGAAATGCTTATAGCTAATATAATAATGCTAGCTGTGCCCGCGGCTTTGCCCGCGTTGAAATCAGTGTATCACAAAGTTTTCCCGGCAAACTTCCAGTGAAACTCTCATCAAAATCGGCTTAGCCGTTCCGTAACTTCGGACAAACCTTCCTCTTGAACCGCATGAAAATTCGTTCAATAGATTTTGAGGGAATTGATCGCATACACATTTGGGGACTGTTTTATAATACACTAAATGTTGCCTGCGACTACGTTCACGTGGTTATGAAGATATGCATTACTATTAAGATGTTTAACGCAAATTATTTTTTATTTCAGTCACTTGAAATACTTATCACAGTGAGTAACTTTTTAAAAGGCACAATTTAGTATAATTTAATAGTTGTTTTTTATAAAACCTCTCTATATACACCACAATCTTAGTTTTATTTTCAGGCTGCAGTATAAATAACCTATTATAGGAACTGAACTTATAGCTGCTATATATGTTTCATACAAAATATCAACCCCAATTAAACCCCCTTAGCCGTGGAATATCGCAAAATCCGTTTTTAGCGGACGTCTACTAACTATAATCTACCTCCCTGCCAAATTTCATCTTTGTCCATCTTAATTTGAACACCTTCAACCAACCACATTTCAAGTTTGTAGGTGTTATACTTTCCGAGATTTCGTGATGAGTGAGTGACCTTTCGCTTTTATATATATATATATATATATATATATATATATATATATATATATATATATATATATATATATATATATATATATATATATATATATATATATATATTACAAATAAATAATATTGGAGTGCCTATTTGTAATATTAAAATAACCACTTTTAACTAAAATTTTTTGGACTGGACTTTCACTGGCAGATAGCTAATGTAATAAGGAGTAACTGAGGCTACTTTTATTTTAGATTTTTTACTATAACTCGACCAACTGAACTATAACTTTTTTTTTCATTTCACGCGGACGTAGTCGTGGGCACAGCTAGTTAATTTTGTAAGTATTTATTTATTTAATCTTTCATAGAATAACATTTCATTATTGGATTATTTACCTCTACATTATTTGAAAGAACAGCAAAATTTTAAATGCGGAGTATATGTTTAATCTTTCGATTATCTTAAAGGATGATCTGTGAGCAACCAGCAGTCATATTGGTTTTACTACGCAGTCAACAATACTGCCTATCAGTATGATTAAAATAAAGATTTTTTTATGTTTACTTGATTATGTTTTTGGATACCTCAATCACAACACATCAATAGAATAAAAGCGCCTGCAAGATGCATTCAAGCATGCTGTTTGTATAGATATCGAAGACAAGGAAACATTAAACGCCTGTGACTATTCCTACTAACACAATCCGATACATTATCAGCATCGTACCATCCTGTTCATTTCTACTACATACCTATTCCTAGAAATTTATACTTTTCTTAAACCTAAGCCTTTACGTTTTTAATAATGATTTATTATAGAGGACATTTTATAAAATCAATATTGAAACAAGTAAAATTCAGTACTGGAGAGAATGAAAGTTAATACGTGTAATTATTTCGTTTATTTTTAAGGCGTAAATTAATTTCATTCATTATTTTTAGCGTCTTTGGTGTGACAAAGCCAGTCCTGCGGTCTACAATCCGCCTGCCCAGCGTGATGACTATGGGTAAAACACATGAGTTCACGCCATTCTTAGCACAAACTTGCGGAGGCCTATGTATTTGTGTGTGTGTGTGTGTGTGTATTCGACTCGCCCAATCACATTTTTCGTAACGCTCTCGTCACGCATTTTCCATCTTACTCCCCAAGTCGAGCGTGCGTAAAGAACCACGGTTCGCTTAAACCGAATATAAAAATCATCATATCAAAAATTGCGATCTAGTGGGTACATCGTTCCATAGCTTAATTGGCTAGAGCGTCGACACGGTCAGAGACGCGGGTTCGAACCCCGCTGGAGCGGTCAATTTTTGATATGATGTTCAAAAAAGTGCGTTAAGAAGTTTTACTACAAAAACCTTTCAACTAGAACATATTCACTGAGTTTGATTTTAAACGTTATTGAAGCAAAAACTTCGAAATTCAATCATTTTTATTAACATGCTTTTATTAATTTGAACTAAAATTATAAAGCAAACTTTAAGTGTGATAAATAATATGAAATATTAACTAATAAAATGTGTCGCGACTTACTGATGTGTCCCAATGGATATTTGAATTATAGTTATTTTAAGTTGCGGCGTCACTGTAGGCAAACCTTGAATTAGAACTCCATATTACAAGAGCTACGCTAATATTGGATATAATTTTGATATTTTTTAGATAAGTATGAGAAATAGGAATAGGAATTAAGGATTATCTCATAAAAATAATAGCACGCAAAATACATTATACATCAGAATTAAATAAGCTATAGAGGGCGATAAAATAATAAGTAAAATATTAACATGGATGAGTAATAAATATATTTAATCTGAAAATAATGTCAATAATATTATAATGATACATTTTACAAATAGGTCACGGATTTTGCTACAACGGTGTCATAATTGTGCCAATTATTTTACGTTGTAAAAAATAACTTCATTAATATTCTTGGTTGTTGCAGAAATAACGTTTTCCACGCAGATTTTTATCCTTGGATACATGCAAAGTGTTACCGCAACAACATCGTTCGCCCCGATTTCGTACGACATAGTCCAAGTTCCATATAACCTACACCAACTTTATATAATACTAGCGACCCGCCCCAGCTTCGCACGGTTACAAAAACTATCAGTGTTCCTCTACTATATCATGCATGTATTACATATGCAAACTTTCCTCTGGAATTACCCTATTTACTAAAGAAAAATTATTGGTGTCATGGGATACCATAGGAACATGGGATACAGCTAGGAACGAAGTTCCTTCGGATAGCCACACAATTTGAAAAAAAAATGTTGATTTTTATATATATTTTCTAATTTTTTTTTTATTTTGTTGATTGGTTATTGATTAAGTACATAAAAGTATTTAAGAAATTTAGTATTTTAGAAAACAACAAATACCATAAAATGAAATAAACCAAACAAAATAATAATAATAATAATTCAAACTATTAAATGAAATAAAAAACATGTCTTTATTTATTTTTGTCGACAGTATAAAATTACATAAATATTTTAAATAAAGTTTACTAGTAATATTTTAGTTTTACAAACGTCATAATAAACAGTCGTGTGACTGATATTACGTCACTTCCATTATATATTTTTCTTACGGTTTTAGTATCACATTTTTTTTTAGTTTTGTCGCCTAGCCAAATGTCAAGCGTGCCGTAAGGAACTTCGTTCCAAAAAACCGCATCAAAATCCGTTGCGTAATTTTAAAGGTACTAATACTTGCGTAGTTTTAAAGATACTATACTTTGTTTTATACTATGTAATGATTCTTACTTAATTATGTACCAAAAAATTTTCTGCAGTCAATAACTAAAAACTGAATACGCAATAAACTCTAAGTCATTTCCTTAGGAATAATTAAATAAAACTACTAATAAGCCATACAAATTAATATTACCTAAAGAATATCATTAGTGTATTATATTTATTCAATACAATTCAGATTAAAATTCCATAATTAACTGTGGAGATGAAAGAATCTAGTGACCTATTAAAAATTTACTAGAGCTGCGCAGTCAGTTTAAACTTTCACATGGATGACTGGTCCTGCCCGGGGGTCGAACTCACTGAGCAGGATTGTCGATAACTTCACATACCTTCAAATACGAGTACACCGAGTATTACACTACATTACAACGACAGGAAAAATGTGGCAACATCGAACCGGTGTCACATTTAAATTATATTAAAATAGGTTACTTACACATAGTTTTTGTAATAATATAAACGTATATTTTAATGGAAAAGGTAAATCTCAAACTCTAAACGGAATGAGAAATTTAAAGATCGGGCTATAAAGGTGATTTGTGTAAGTTACAGCAGGAAATTTTTTACTCAAAATCGGGAGCAGCCTGACGAGGGACCTCAAACATACTGAAGATCGCAGCCAAATATACTACTCTCAAGTATGTTCCTATGGTGAGTGAGGTAGCCAGAGCTCATATAGGTGTACTGTTTTTAAAAAGGAAGTAGAGTGGGGAAAGATCCTGCGGTGCTCCTGGCGTTGCATATGTATCTATATGCTACGGTAACCGTTTACCGTCATACCCATAGCCCTGTTTGCCATCTTAGTGATACAATTTTTTTATGACTATTTATTATAATGAAACGCTACGTTTAATGAGTGCGAGAAGAATAAAGTTTTTTTTAGTTAATAACAATACCAATCTATTTCTAATTTAATTTATTTTTATTCATTTAAATATACACGTAACTATCAAAGTTGAAATAAGATAATATAATTGAAATAAATAAAATATAAAACAGTAGACGTAGCAGCGCTTAAAGATTTATCTGGACGACTTAAAGCTTCCGTTGTTGACGGGCGGTCTGGTAAATTTTTTGCTAAATTGCGATTCAACGGAAAAATACCGTTAAGTTTCTTACTCCTATTTAACACGAACATAGTTTACAACGTAACATTCATTCTTTTTTAATATTTTACAGTTTTATCTTTTATATTATAACCAAAATTGCATTTTTATAAAAGGTCGGGGGAAAAGTCTTTTGGTGTTATCTAGTAAAAAGTTACAATAAAATCTTTTTAGTTGTATTGTTTGTAACTGGCTGGTTTTGATACCATATGAAAAGGTGACATTTTAAAAATAATTTTAAAAAGTAAAAAATTGCTTTCCGACACTATTCATTTGTTTTTCTGTCCGCCAAAATGGGCGAATTTAACGAAGAAATTCGATATATTTTAAAGTTCACTTTAAAATAGGGAAAAAAATGATAAAATGTCTAACAAATATAAAAATATTCCTCATTTTTTTATGTTGAATGCAAATGGTAATTATTTATTGATTCCAGTGTAGTCGTGTCAGGGGGTGTGATTTTGAGAGAACTTGAACTGGCAGATTGATAGTTTACAAAGAGTACCAGTAAATACTTAGTGGTTCGCAAAGCTACTACTTAAGTGTAGCATTAGTCAGACATCTTAAAATATTTAATGTCGCTTCAGCCTATAATATCCCACTACTGGTCATAGGCCTCTTTCCCCATGTAGGAGAAAGATTAGAGCTTAATTCACCACGCTGCTCCAATGCGGGTTGGCGGATACATTTCCCTACTATGAGTAACGATCGCTATCAGGTGACATGATAACAACCGGGACTGACAGCTTAACGTGCTCTCCGAGGTACGGTGGGGAGACCCACAAGCACTGCACAAACACCCAGACCACGGCAAACACCTGTATGGCCAATACAAATGTTTGTCATGTGCGGGGATCGAACCCGCAACTGTCAGCGCAACAGGTACAATCAATGGCTGTGACCGTTGCGCCAACGCGGCGTTCAAATACTGCTTACTGAAAAAAATAGCTTAACTTGAAATTAGTATATTCGATTATTTTTACAAAAGGGCGCTAACAAGAGCTTTCCTGTACCTGTAAGTTTTTATACAAAAACAGCATAATTTCAGTTCCGAAAGTGAAACTATCGTTTCATAAAAATATAATTGTTTTACCCATACAACGACTTTGTATGACAAAAATATTTTTACATGCTTATCTTATATATATATATATATATATATATATATATATATACACACTTCAGCCTATCGCAGTCCACTGCTGGACATAGGCCTCCCCAAGTTCGCGCCAGACATCCCGGTCTTCCGCAATCCTCATCCAGCCTACACCGGCAATCTTATCTTATCTTATATATATATATAATTACCGGATAAACGTTCATCCGGTAGTTAACTTATGTTAAGGTGAAAAAATGTTTTAAAACTGATCTTTAATCAATTAACTGAGCGTAGTCTAACCGTATTTACTGTTGGACGTTGTCTTCGCCCACGAGGATGTGGCACTGATTCAAAGGTACGACATAAACGTATTTATGAATTTATAAAAAAAAAGAGTTATATTGATATTATAAAGAGACATTTTAATGTCATTTATTTATAGGTATACTGGTGAACTAAGACTGAACTGAATATCAAAGATATTCCTATTATTTGGTCCTTATTGAAGCGAATATCAGTATTATACGATCAAAAGATATTAGCAAATATCCCATAGGTGTACATGAACAACACGTTTGCGTCCTTGCCCGAGTTTCCAGAACATCGACAGCGAATGAACTCGTTATGAACTCATCGACGGCTGAGTGAGTTACTCTTACGGTCGGCCAACCACTTTCAAACTTCGTCCCTATCACGGGAAATACTAAACATAAATAAACACGACCTTATTTTATACATACAACACATTCTAAGTAGTTTTAATTTTATTAATAGAAGCAATACTCGAAGGTTCTATAATATACACATTATATACATATTAAGAGTTAAATAATAAATACTATGAGCTACAAAAAATGCAATATCGCTTCAGCCTGTAATATCCTACTACTGGGCATAGGCCTCTTTCCTCATGTAGAAGAGGGATCAGAGCTTAATCCACCACGCTGCTCCAATGCGGGTTGGCGGATATATTCCCTACTATGAGTAACGATCGCTATCAGGTGTACATGATAACAACCGGGACCGACGGCTTAACGTGCTCTCTGAGGCACGGTGGGGAGACCCACAAGAACTGCACAAACACCCAGACCACGGCAAACACCTGTATGGCCAATACAAATGTTTGTTATGTGCGGGGATCAAACCCGCAACCGCCAGCGCAACAGGTACAATCCATGGTTGTGACCGTTGCGCCAACGCGGCGGCAATATCATCAGGTCCTTATTATTCAAAGCAGTTAAATTACTGAATATATTCCAAATTTTCAAGCGTTATAAACAATTTTATGTAATAAAAATTACAATAGTAGGTATCGATATTACAATAGTCCAAAATATTTTTTTTTTGATAAGTTTACTCAAAGTAATCCTTAAAGTAGATAGGTTATATATAAATTTCATAAAAATTTCATTTGACTCGTGGTAACATTCACGTAGAATGTGAGAGATGCGGTGTTATTTACTACACCGAGCTCAATATTGTCTCCAGCAGTGATAAACATGTTACACCTGCCCACGACAGAGCGCTTTTTACGAGCTTTAATATTGTACTGCCAGTGATACTTACCGGTAATATTGTCTTTAGATTATTTAATGCAGGTGCCATATCTTTTATGAAGTCAATAATTCATATAGTTCCAAGTCTAAAGTTTCTCACTATAATATCTCACCTTGTTATCTCGTTTTTACTTATTATTTAAATAGTCAGAATGTTTATTATTTAATGTACCATTATTCGCTTTTGGAAAATAATTATAAAACATGATAATGCTGTTTTCAAAATAGATTTCAAAACAATTAAAACTTAAACTATCCTTGTACTTACTATGTATAATACGTACGTATCACAATTGTATCACTTTGTAATTATATAGTCACTAGCTTCTGCGCGCGACTTCGTCCGCGTAGAACAGAGGCGCGCGCAATACTTGATCATTATTTTGCTGCGATGTTATTTTAAAACTGCGATATCTCCTGAGATACTCACTCACACACACTTCAGCCTATCGCAGTCCACTGCTGGACATAGGCCTCCCCAAGTTCGCGCCACACATCCCGGTCTTCCGCAATCCTCATCCAGCCTACACCGGCAATCTTACGTAGATCGTCGGTCCAACGGGCCGGAGGACGTCCCACACTGCGTTTGCCAAGACGCGGTCTCCACTCTAGGACCCGTCTACTCCAACGGCCATCGGTCCTGCGACACAGATGACCAGCCCACTGCCACTTCAACTTGCTAATTCTGTGGGCTATGTCGGTTACTTTCGTTCTCTCGCGGATAGTCTCATTTCTAATCCTGTCTTTGAGAGAGACCCCAAGCATAGCCCGTTTCATTGCACGTTGAGCGACTTTAAACTTGTGGACCAGTCCCTTGGTCAGTGTCTACGTCTCGGCTCCGTATGTTAACACAGGCAGGACGCATTGCTCGAAAACTTTTGTCTTCAAGCATTGCGGAATCTTCGAAGTGAAGACTCGACGGAGTCTGCCAAATGCCGCCCAGCCCAACCGAATCCTCCTATCGGCCTCCTTCTCGAAGTTGTTGCGGCCTAGTTGGATAGTATGGCCTAGGTAAATATAATCCTGAACAACTTCGAGAAGGGTACCATCGACCGATACCGGTATCGGTATGACTTGGTTGTTAAACATAACTTTCGTCTTATCCAAGTTCATACAGAGACCGACACGTCGGGAGGACTCGTTTAGGCCGGCCAGCATTTGGCCTAACTCATCCAGCGTCTCCGCAAAGATGACAATATCGTCGGCGAAACGAAGGTGAGAGATGAATTCACCGTTGACGTTGATGCCCCGTTCCCCCCAATCCAAGGTCTTAAAAACATCCTCTAGCGCAGTGGTAAACAGTTTCGGTGTTATTACATCCCCCTGTCTTACCCCGCGCCGGAGGGAAATAGGTCTTGTTCTTTGGTCATTGACATGAACGGTCATCGTCGCCGCGTCGTACACAGATTTTAGTACCTCGATATATCGCCAGTCGACATGACATCTCTGCAGAGAGTCCAGGACAGCTCAGGTCTCGACGGAGTCGAAGGCTTTCTCGTAGTCCACAAATGCCATACACAGCGGTTGATTATATTCTTCCGTCTTTTGGATAATCTGCCGAACAGTATGGATGTGGTCCACGGTGCTGTAGCCATTTCGAAACCCAGCCTGCTCTGGTGGTTGGAATTCGTCGAGTCCTCTGACGAGACGATTCGTAACAACCCTCGAAAACAGCTTATAGACGTGGCTCAGAAGTGAGATCGGTCTGTAATTCTTTAACAGAGACTTATCGCCTCTCTTAAAGAACAGCACCACCACACTCCTGGACCACGCCTCCGGCGTGGTACCTCGGTGGATGACGGCGTTAAATAGTCTTGCCAAGGCTTTCAGGACAGGACCTGAGATACTCATTGAAATCGAATTATGTAAAAGGCTATTTTGTTTTAAATTAAATACTTGTGATGAATAACGTATTTATTTAGATAATTATTAATATCATGCTTATAAAAACATCTTTGCAAATAATGCATTATTTTAGAACAAACTGGGTTAGCATAAAAAAGGTTTTAGTGAGCCAACCTTAAAAGATAGATATATGCTGTCGCGGACTTTTTTTCAGAACTTTTAAAGAGGATCAATTCTGTCATGCATGATTTTTGCGAAACTTTAACTGTTTTCACAGCGCACGCAGCGGAATCTCTCAAAAGGAAAAAAGAACCTCCGATTTTGAAACATTATTCATTGGTGCTCCGCTCCTTTTGGTCTTAGCGTGACGATATATAGCCTTTAACCTTCCTCGATAAAGGGCTATCTAACACAAAAAGAATTTTTAAAATCGGTCCAGTAGTTCTGAGATTAGCGCGTTCAAACAAACAAACAAACAAACAAACTCTTCAGCTTTATAATATTAGTATAGATTATTACACCGTAGTTTTTAGGTTAGTATCCAGAGGGAGTAAAATACCACTCGGTTATTTTGTCACAAAGTGGGACCTTTGGAACCGTAATTAATAGACAAATAATATTTTCATAGACTATCAACTATAGCCTATGGCGTAGTTAAAAAAAAATACAATAATTACACTTAAACTTAACGAGAAAGTTTATTCAATAAACTGTTTCTCTGCGTTTTTAATTGATTTCAAAAGAATCGACGTGGTAGGTACAAAATATAAACAAGGACAAGAAAACTAATTACAATAAATTAAAACTATCATGCTACGATCAACATAAACATTGCATGTCATTAAATCTATTTCCACTTGTTTGGTCTTGAAACGACAAAACAGATCGGATACATATGCATTCAAAATGTTGTTAACTCATCTGCCTGCTTCAATCAATCATGATTACTTAAACGACTCGGCGCCGACGTCTCTGTTGAACTAACGAAGTGGAATAGGTTCTCTGATTCCATGTCAAGTATATCTGTTCATCATCAATATCTGTTACCGTATAACGTGTTGGTACGTAGGGTCATTGCGCCTGTTCGCGTCCACTTAGTGCAGTTGGCAAGTTTGAAGAAGAAAATAAAAATGTCCCCGCACTAATTTCTATGAAAAATTTATTTACTGTGTTCATTATATAGTCTATTTAAAGATTAATTTTCAGTTTTGTTCGAAACGTCTTGTTATTATTTTATTTAAATACAAACTTCAGAATTAGGCGATTTACCCAGTTTGCGTCCATAAAATCCAATTTGCGTCCACCCGCTGGACCACTTCGCGTCCACCAGCTTAGAAAAGGAATAAAGAGGTGATATTTTTATGATAATGTAAAGAGAGGTTGGATTTTAATAATTTATTTATTGAAGAATTATAGTTATTTAAAAATCAACATATTAACATTAATAAATCACTATAAAGAAAATAAAACACCTATTTATTCTTCTAAACATTGATAGAACTTAAAATTAAAAAACAAATTAGGTACCCATGTATTTAGTAAGTAAATAGTAATTCCACCTATAAAATTCAACAATTTTATATATTTTTTAGCTGTTCTGTGAATTTTAAAGGAATGTAAGCAATCTAAAGGATTAGCCTGCAATTACAATCACAGCAGCCTTTCGCAGTCGACTACTGGACATAGGCCTCGACAAGTTCACTCCTGTGTTTTGCCCATAGTCACAACGCTGGGCAGACGGGTTGGTGACCGCAGGGCTGGCATTGTCGTACTGAAGATGCTGCTGCCCGTCTTCGGCCTGTGTATTTCAAAGCCAGCAGTTGGATGGTTATCCCGCCATCGGTCGGCTTTATGAGTTCCAAGGTGGTAGTGGAACTATGTTATCCCTTAGTCGCCTCTTACGACACCCACGGGAAGAGAGGAGGTGGCTATATTCTTTGACACCGTAAGCACACAGTACCACAAAGATCAGCCTTGATTAATAATTATGGAAACAAAATACGAGGTGGACACATATCTCCATTCGCATTAAATATTGATAATACCGTTATGATTTCTTCTTCGTTACCTAAGTACTTAATTAAATACAAGTTTAATACCTATTCTACTTTGAATGGAATACGTTAGTACCTATCGGGTACGCTCAAATCTATCCACTGCAGTAACCCTGGATTATTGAGAACACCGCGGAATAATTTTAAAATATAAGTTGCCAGAGCCAGCTCTCTCCTAGTCTCCAACTTGTTGTATCGAACCATGCCCAATACAAACAGTGTTGGATACATCAAGGGATACAAGGGATACACGTCATTAAGCCTAAGGTAAAGAAACCTGGTGAATTTATTTTGAATACGTTCCAGCATGAGACTGTATTTGACTTCATGTGGAGACCATATTATACTCAAGCTGACTTCTTATTAGGACATCATACAGTAAAGAGATTGCTTATTTTGGTATATGTACCGTGTATAAATCAATATGCATTTAGTAAAAAGCTGTTACTTTAATATTACAAACAGACACTCCAATTTTATTTATTTGTGTAGATAAGTTTTGTACCCTCTTGGTCTGCACCCACTGATTTTGTCCAATATCGGAATAGCATATTTTTTGCATAGGTGCTTGTCTTACCGATTTCCTCTTCTCTTAAATGTCATGCAAAACTTCCCTCAAATCTTCCTCCGTGTATGTTCTTTTTTTCTTCTTCTTATCTGCAAAAAACTCATCTTAAACAGAAAAAAAAAAATAAGAAAGAAATTACTTATTTCATTCAAAGTAGCATAGGTATTAAACTTGTAGTTATTAGTTTTATGTATTAAACTTATAGAATTATTTTAAGAAATGGACGCGATTTAGTTTTATTATTAATCCCTTTAGGTATAGTTTGCGTCCATTGCGGACGCAAAGTGGAAGTTTTATAAATTCGGTGTAGTAGTTCGCGTCCACCTTATTTTAACTGTTAACTATAAAAAAAATAAGCAAATTCATAATTATTATAATTCCTTTTATCATAACCAACGCCTAGAAACAGCTATGTATTCAAAATAGACATAAAATAATAAAAGACTTACCTTCAAACGAACCGCTGCCCACTATTTTCTTCTCATTATTCCGTGCCTTCGCGCTCTCTTGTTGAACAGCCCTCACTAACTATTTTTTTTACCCAGGATTGCTTGGACGCACAGAACTTTTGTCTATGCGTGCGTGCCTCTTATACATTGAGGTATTGCCGGTAATTACTTTTCGACTTATTGGTGTCTTAGTATACTTAATTTCGAGACTTTTGAAAGTGAGATCCGTAAAATGGACGCGAATTGGTCGGTGGACGCGAACAGGCGCAATGACCCTATTTGACGTTTACAAAATACTCAATTTCTTACTAGTTTGACTTAAACAAAGTAACCAATAAAGTGAAACTTTTATTTATTAGCTTCATATGTACTGGTTTTACTTGTGTACCTAACTACTATCATTAAATATGTAACTAAAAGAATAAGGTAAGTGGCTAAGAGGTGTGTTATTATAATTATATTTGTTGGGTTAGAGAAACGAAGTACTATTGGTTGTCAATTAAACTTTTTTATAAAATAGTTCGCTACTGTTCTCTATTTTATCAACATAATTTTGAATAGAATTTGCTTACAGTTCAAACATGTTGCTTTAGTCGAAATATATTGATAAAGCATATTTGAAATATGTTGATAAAGCATATTGTTGTGACCTACGTATTTTAATTTTAAATATATAGAGCCAAAAAAAAGTATTTTTTACAGACATGAGATACAGACATTTTATGAACTATAAAAGCTATTTCACGGACATCATCAAATTTCACTGCATTTATGAGTAATTTCTATGTACAAAAATGAATAATTAAAAGCTCTAGTTAATAAACTGAGCTGGAACAGGTTCTAATGACCTATTCTACCTCCTGCTGTTGAAGTCTATTCGTAACTTATGTGGAGGATAAACTTGATCCACAACCAGTGAAACAGACCCCGGCTCTAATAAGTTAATTAACAGTTACATAGATAATAGACAGCGGTAAATAAACAATTGCCTACGGCATCAAATTCTACTACTTAAACTTTGGGATACTTATTTTTAGACAGACTTCAAAAATATCAATATTTTTAATACGAATATTTTCTGAGTTGTATCTAATAATGTGCATTTTATTGACGTTCTCATTTTATTACTTGTCGATGTAAATCGAAGTCGGTTAAGTTTTGTTTGAGAACAAACCAAGTTATATAAAAAAAAAATTACCGACCGCAAAGTAGTCAGACTAGAAGTTTTTGTTGAAATGACATGAATAAATCAATCTAGGTTCTGGATTTCAAGTGCATTAAATAACAATTTACATACTTCAATCCGCAATGCTTGAAACTAAAGTTTTCGAGCAATGCGTCCTGCCTATTTTAACATACGGTACCGAGACGTGGACACTTACGAGGGGACTAGTCCACAAGTTTAAAGTCGCTCAACGTGCAATGGAACAAGCTATGCTTGGGGTCTCTCTCAAAAATAAGATCAGAAATGAAACTATCCGCGAGAGAACGAAAGTAACCGATATAGCCCACAGAATTAGCAAGATGAAGTAGCTGTGAGCTGGTCACCTGTGCCGCAGGACCGATGGCCACTGGAGCAGACGTGTCCTACCGACGATCTACGTAAGATTGCCGGTGGTGGTTGGATAAGGATTCCGGAAAACTGGGATGTATGGCGCGAACTTGGGGAGGCCTATGTCCAGCAGTGGACTGCAGTAGGCTGAAGTGTTTTTACATGCTTACAGATATCTACAAAATAAACGTCTTGTTTTTTTTTTGAACCTTCAGTACCAATCGACTTGTCCCAAGTGAGTATATTGGTACTTAGGTTCTGTTCCTGTCGTAACGTATCCCTGGGACTATTGCAGTAAACAGTTGTTTAGATTACATTGTTTAATATGTAAAACATAAAGATAGTGGTAGTAAAAATAATATACTATTCAAATAAATGTAAATTTTATTTTTAAAAAGCCGAAATTAATACAACTGCATTCACAAAAACAATATTACATAGATATTTTTATGAATTATTTATTAAAAGCATTTAAAAAGCATGAATAAAACTCCAATTATTAAATTCAATTTAAGCCGTCAGAGGACCGTCGCTGTTCGACGGATTAAGCCATAACCGTTATAAATTGAGGCAATTTTCAGAGAATATAAATGTCGACTAATTTATCTTATTAAATGAACTAATATTACGACCTTAAAATTTACTATAAAATATAAACTCAATGCATATTTAAGCGACATAATAAAAGTTTTACGAGTTTAAGCAGTAATCATTTTATAGGCCTTAATAACGTTTTCAGTTACCACTATACCACAAGTTCGTTGCTTAATTTCTGTCAAGGAATAACAAATGGCTCAGTATTTAGTACTCAAATGGAATATACTGACACAGATTCAATAAATAGGTATTAGCTTATCATTATAATGATAATAAAATATAGTAAAATTGTTATAAAATAATTATTTAAAGTAGAGATACTTTGTTAACATTTATTATGATTATAATATAAGGGGTGATAACTTGGTATGTGTTAATGAAATATACGATCTGGGAATCTTAATGGACTCGAAGCTAAGCTTTATCCCACATATAGAAGATATTGTTAAAATGCTGAGATATATCTTTAGAAATACAAAGGATTTAAAAAACAATCATATACAAAAATAGTACTTTTTAATTCATACATCAGGAGCAAAATCGAATATTGTTCAATTGTCTGGAACCCATACTACCAAATTTACAAAAATAGATTATAAAGAATACAAAAAAATTATATTACGTGCATTATCTTATAAGACAGACAGACAATCTAGAATATAACTACAGTAAAATGTTAAAATACTAAAGTATTGTCATTGTCTACACGAAGAGATGTTTTAGATCTTTGCTTTTTAAATAAAATTATTAGCGGAGATATTGACTGTCCTGATTTGGTCCGAAGATTAAAACTGACAATTCCTAGAAAATATATGAGGACTTCCAGATCAAAACAAACGTTTGTCAGCAGACTTGCTAGAACCAATTTAGACATGAATATATGCTTAAATCTATACATATAATAAAATGGTAGGAAAGTCAAAACTGTACATTGAATATTTTTTAAAAAGAATACTTGGGGTGTGATTTACAATCGATACCGAAGCCAAAAATATAGTTTTTAGAATTTTTGTCTGTTTGTCTGTATGTATGTCCGGGATAAACTCAAAAAGTATTGCATGGATTTACTTCAAATTTGGCACGAATATTATTAAGAAGTCAGGTCAACATATAGGCTACAAATTATCACGCTATCACTTACGGGGAACGAGCAGTGAACCTCTATTTCTTCAACGCATTCTGTCACAACGTGTAATCTAACGACGCATATTTGAATGTTGTTATTATATTAATAACCATGCTATAAGCTAGCTTCATACTATAAATAAAGACATTCTGTAGTATATTTAGTATCAGCATTACATCCGTGCGAAGCCGGGGCGGGTAGCTAGTAGAGTCATAAAGTTGTATAATTCAATTTTAAAAGAGGAAGCAGATATTAATATTTTTAAATATTCTGGAAAAGCATTCAAGAGAAAAGTTAAGATGCTTTTTTTACATTTGAACTCAAATTAGTTACCTACAGTATGAAGTTATGAACATACATGTCATTATTATACTTTAAATCAGCTGACTTCTTGTACCTCAAACCGTTTTTACTTACAGATAGATTACATTTCGCCTCCGTGCTCGGAGCACCGTGCCTCGGAGAGCACGTTAAGCCGTCGGTCCCGGTTGTTATCATGTACACCTGATAGCGATCGTTATTCATAGTAGGGAATATATCCGCCAACCCGCATTGGAGCAGCGTGGTGGATTAAGCTCTGATCCTTCTCCTACATGGGGAAAGAGGCCTATGCCCAACAGTGGGATATTACAGGCTGAAGCGAGATTACATTTATATTTTTATATATATTTACAGAATTTGCGATGTATTATCATATTAATTGTTATCTTTCTTGTTTATTTTTACATATACCTACATATTTTTACTTTTTTCTTTTATATATTTTTTACTCTTTTAGCACGGGTTTTAATTGTTGTACTTTTTTAATAGTTTGTTTTATACTTTTGTTCATGAGTTAATTTGTCATAAGATAGATATTTATTGTTGGACCGGACCGGATCCCCTGACCCAGTATGCCTTACCGTACTTGATTATATTTTATATCAGGCTATCCTTGTCTGGACCAGACCTGGTCCTGATAGAGCTTACCAGATCTGGCATGCCTCATTTTATCCTGATCCGGTCCAGATACGTGATCTGGTTAAGTCTTTGTTAAAATCAATCTGATATGTATTATTTCTATTTAGGTGTACAATAAATTGTATTGTAATGTTATTTCATGTTATGAAACTTCGATTTTAATAAGTAACACGTTTTTGGTAATCATAGATATCACTTCTCGACACACAGTAAGTATTTGAAAGGTTGAAGACTGACGATAAACACTTTAAAGGTCAAAGCAAGAAAATAATTTTCATAGTATAGAAATCGCCTCGTACACGAACGTATTAATGGCACGTATTCCTCGATTATTCGTCAGAGCGATTATCCTGTCAAAATGACTGCGAGTGAAATATTCAGTAATAGACTCGATACAAGGTAAGCAGAATATATTTTGTATTTTTTAACCGACTTCCAAAAAAGGAGGAGGTTCTCAATTCGACTGTATTTTTTTTTTTTTTTTTTTTATGTATGTTACATCAGAACTTTTGCCCGTGTGGACCGATTTCGACAAATTTTGTTTTAATCGAAAGGTGGTGTGTGCCAATTGGTCCCATTTAAATTTATTTGATATCTAACAACTACTTTTCGAGTTATATCTAATAATGTGTTTTTACTTGACGCTTTTTTCGTCGACCTACGTTGTATTATACCGCATAACTTTCTACTGGATGTACCGATTTTGATAATTCTTTTTTTGTTGGAAAGGGGATATCCCTAGTTTGGTACCGTGATAAGAGTACCAGGATCTGATGATGGGATCCCAGAGGAATCGAGGGAAACTCTCGAAAATCCGTAATAACTTTTTACTGGGCGTACCGATTTTGATATTTTTTAATTTAATCGAAAGCTGATGTTTATCATGTGGTCACATATAAATTTTATCGAGATCTGATAACTACTTTTTGAGTAATCTTTGATAACGCGTAGTTTCTTGACTATTTTTTCGTCGATCTACGTTGTATTACTTGTCGATGTAATTGAAGTCGGTTTTTTTTCGTTTGCGAGCAAACACAATTTTTTTTTTTTTTTAAATATATAGACTAGCGCTTGACTGCGATCTCACCTGAAGGCAAGTGCAGATGCAGCCTAAGGTTGTGCGCGCTTGCCTAGAAGATGCCTATTCACTCTTGATTTAAAGATACCCAAGTTATAGTTCGTGGGAAAAACGGAAGCCGGAAGGGCATTCCAAATTTTTGCGGTGCGTATTAGGAACGAGGAAGCAAATCGTTATTGCGAGATCGTGGGATTTCAACCACATAGCGGTGCAGATTCATGCGATGCCTTGAGGTTCGGTGGAACCAAATTGTATAGTTCTAGAGCACACTCTCCGAAATATAATCTGTAAAATACCGACAAACAAGCAACCTTGCGCCGATGTTCGAGACTTTGAAGTCTAGAGCGAACCAGCGATTTGTCACCGATGAGTCTTCTGGCGCGTCGATCCACAGAATCCAAAGCAGCGAGCTGGTACTTGGCAGAGCCATCCCATAAGTGGCTGTAGTACTCCATACACGATCGAACTTGTGCTTGGTAGAGAATAAGAAGCTGTTCCGGTGTGAAGTACTGCCTGACTTTATTGAGGATACCAAGTTTCCTACCAGCAATTTTTGCCTTGGACTCTATGCATTGTCCGAAGTTCATATTAGACGAAATATTTATTATACAATTATTTTTATCCTGATACATAAGCATGTTTAGATTATTTTTTTCAACACGTTGAAAATTCAGATAATCTACTGTTTAATGACGAAGACCAATTAATTGTCTGATAGTGCATCGAATAAAGTATTACAATTATATTTTGAAGTCATTACGTTTAAAACATTATCAAATATCGTATAATGATATAAATCATTATACGATGTTTCATTCTTATTTGATTATAAACATGTTTTGTAATTTAGCCTAACCAAAAAGAGTATTTTAACCGACCTTAATACTGGGGAAGAAGAACGACAAAAAAGGGGAAGTACTAAATTGCAACTTCGCTACTTAGTATATGATTTTAATTATATTTTGAAATCAGTACACTAGAAATATTTTTAATAAGTATAAAAACTATAGGTTTTAAACAGACACAGAAAAAATAGTAAACTAGTGTGGATGGAGAAGTCTCTGGAGTCTATTTTGCCAGCGCCGACGTTGAGTTTCGCTACAGGGTCGAATCACCTCTGGTTCATCCGGAAACTCGGAAGGGAATGCCATGCTGTGCAAACATTACGACACATAGTAGGCTAAATTTAACTTTTTAAATGTTGATAAAGATTCTATAGGGTTTTTCAATACGGGCGGGTAGATATTAAAATGTATGTAAAGTCAATTTTTTCGGACCTGTCTTATTTAGTAAACAAACCCCTGTCAATACGTGATTCACGTTTTTTCCGCATTTATCACTCACTTTCACAACTTACAGATATTTGTAAAACTCCATTTACTATTTATTTCAGTAAAAAGAAATATCAATTTATTATTGTAAACACATTAAAACTATTAAAAAACGAATTTCGAGAGTGCAGATAATTAATATTTTTGAATATGACATTTCAATATCTTTTTTTACAAGGCAAATAGGGATGTATGTAGTCATATGAGTATAAGTGAATGAACAGCATGAGCGATAAAATAGGCCGTGTTCTTTACCTATATTTTAAATTTTCATGAATCATAATTTGTTAATAAGTTATAAAACAATGTTAAAAAGCAATTTGTTATTATGATATATTGTCTTTTTTTTCTTTTTATTATGTTGAACGTAAAAAATGCTTACAAAATATTACAAATGTCAATCTTTTATAGTAAGGTGTTTATTGTAAAGTTTTCATTTTATATTATGAATATTTCTGAATATCAATTTCACCCTAAACATTATTAACGCTATCCCATATAATATAAAAGTATAGCACATAGCACTAGCATAAAAGTTTACTCTAGTTCACGGGAAAATTTTGTGGGACTTTGAGATGAGACTTAGCGTTACCCAATGAAAGCTTCGTGAAAAACAATGTTATTAGTCCTTTTGTTTAGATCTTAGAGAGAGAGTGTGTGCCGCCGGCGCAGGATTTTTTATTCATAGTAAATCTTATTATATATATATATGGTCTATAAATGCCATTTAGTGTGGGCTATGATATCGTAAAAATAATCGCCTCAGCTTGTTCTTTTTATTTATGTTTTACTGTATTTAGTTTTTAAAAGTAAATTTAACGTCCTGTGCTGGCAGCATTTGTAAAATTGCGGACTGAAAAGCAACTATAGGCTGACTCTACGACCTTTTCAGCAGCATTTTTTTCTATAATGTTTTTAAATTAGACTTTAAGAAATCTTTATATTTTTTAATGCTTGGTGAATAAACGTCTTTATTATTATTATTATTATTACTTGCGGTGCTACAGATCTGAACGAAAGTTCAATGATTCTTATACGTGGATCCACCTTAATTTGAGTGATGGCCTGTGTTATGTTCACCTTTATGGCATCGCTTGGTTGTGGTTTATTTGCATAGTCTTGCAACTTCAAAAAACCCCATAATAAAAAGTCTTCAGGGTCAAATTGCATGACCTTGTTGGTCAATTCACATCCCTCCTGCGAGAAATAACTTTACCCTAACATCGTTCATACAGAATGTCAAATGTGGTATTACCCTGCTGGAATTGCACTACGTCGATTTTATTTTGGGCCACAAGAAATTGGTTATCACCGTTCTGTATCAGTCGCTGTTAACAGCGACTACGTTACCAAAGTCGTTTTTGAAAAAGTACAGACTAATGACGCTGCCGGCCAAAATCCAAAACAAATGATAACTTTTAGCGCATGTATTATCACCGAGTGAACCTCGCGTTGGATGGTGTCGATAGATATAGTACTGTTTTGCTTTTCCACATATTCATCAAAAGATTCACCTCGTCTCTGAAGATATTTTCTGCCAAAATAGATGTCCTCTGGCAAACGATGCGAAAGGCAGTCAGCAATTTGTTTGCGGCGTTATTTATGGTCGTAAAACGTTGAGCTTCTGGGTCAGATGGATCTTGTATGGCTGTAGGCCAGAGTCCAGAGTCAAAATTTGCGAAGTTGAAATCTTCAAAAGCTGGAGTTCTTGTGCAGAGCGAGGAATTGTCTGTCTTGAGTTCTGGTGTACACTTTCACAAACCGTGGCAATTTATTCCCCTGATCTTACGTTTCTTGAATGTAAAGGTGTTAGCTGAATATTTACCAAGTCCATCTCAAATTTGGTCACTAAGCTTGGAAGAGTCAACGATAAAATATAACCATATCTCGCATAAAATGGACGTAAAACGTTTGGGCTAAGGAACACTTATTTTAATAATCGTGCATTTGGACGTGCTATTCAATCATGTAACTTACCATAGTGATTTGGCATAAGTAAGTAAATAATAAACAAAAAGCTTTGCAAATGTCCCCAAAACAATAGGCCCACAGGCCACCAAAATCTACCCGCGCTAATTGAAAAACTCAATAAATATATAGGTATTAATTACAAAGACTCCAAAAAAGTTTATAAAATCTTACGTTCGCGACTCCTTTCGTGGCAACACAATTTCTGGATATAATTTCTGCGGGACCAATTGGCTCTTTCTCATGGAGCTACTCGTGCTGCTCTTTGATCCATAACTCTGTGAAGATCTGCGCTAACACATACAAAAATATTTTTTTTAATTTAATAATATTTAGTTTTACTACATATACTATTAATTTTTATTTATTAAATAATACGTCATAATATGAATGTACAGAAATCTTTGAAAATACTGCTAATGCTAAGGCATTAAGGAAGTCGTAGGAATAATAAGTCGTAAATATACTTAATACACTTTTACCTAAATTTTGACAACGTCGACGCACTGGCGCAGTGGTCACAACATTAGTTTATGACTGTTGTGGTGGCGGTTGCGGGTTAATCCCAGCAGATGGCATACATTTATATTGCCATACAGATCTTTGTTGTACGTGGTCTGAGCATTTGTACTTAATCTGAGAGTTAATTTTGAGAATTAATTCAAATGGGGACCGTTGAGTGTGAGGCGATAATCTATTTATTATTTAAATAGACTAAAAATTAAAAGCCGCCTTTAACAAAATTTCCGAAATAAAAACTTTTTAACTAGTATTAATAAACAAATGATACCATCATTTTTAAATTTTTTCCCTATTGGGATAAAATTTAAACATACATTCTTATTCCAATTCCTCACTTCAACACTGTTCTTTTATCTTGCCATTTCTGTTTAAAATTAATAAGTTTAAAGAATGGTTCACGTTCGAATATCTGAAATATCTAAGAGCGTGTAATGATGCAATTCTAATTCTGTACGGATTCTACTAGAATACATACACAGAAGCCTTCGATTTTCCAGTCTCGGAAGCGGTCGGTAAAGGTCGTAACATTGTATCGAAAGCTGATCGAGGCATTCCAACGACACCAAGAACGATCCCCAATTCGGACAATTTTTCTTCCGGACCCGCTACTGCATGCATCATATATAGAAGTCTCGGGGTCGGTCTAATAAAATGAAAGAATACCTTCTAGATAACTTGTATAAACTATACTGTAAATGTAACAAAGCTATCGAAAACATATTTTTATAATTTTTTTTTAAATAAATATTCATATAAATAATATTGATGTTTCATCTAGACTCGAGGCGGGAATCGAATCCATAACACCTGGAGCAGAAAACAGGGTCTGTGCAAATTGCGTCAACAGGCTAGTGATTTTTTTTTATTGTCCTATTAACTTACTGAAGGCACTTGATAACGCCAAGTCCCGTGAGGCGATAATCAATTTCCCTGTGACAGAACACCTCGTTCATGAGAGGGGATCGCGTGTTGAGCTTCTTGTCGCGCCGCACGCAGTGGCCGAGCAAAACCACACGCTCTTCCTTAGCCATCTTTGCGACGTAATCGGTATGCAAATTGTGCTCCACGGCGTTGAATATCTCAGATTTAAACATTCTATTAACTTCCAGCTCTAATTTAAAATAATTATATTATTCTAGAAAATTAATTTTAGAGAAGAGAACTGTATCACAGGAATCTCCTTTTGCTTTAATTAAAATTAAAATTTAAAGTAAACTAAGTCACGTATATTTAAATAAATATTAATCACTTCATGCTTTATGGAAGATCAGAATATATGATACTTTACATTTGTTTCACAATCGGATATCGATAAAATTATAAGCTAAAAGAAACGCAGCCTACATACAATTTATTTTATTTAAATTTGAAACAAAAATTATCATATTGCTGATGTAGAATGTACCTATCTGATTGAATGACTTGCGGCCGAGAGCCAACCATACTATTTGAACACAAACTCGTAACAATGTCTCAAAAAATCGAGCATCTTTATCAGATAGTGATCGACGTTTCTTCTGAGGCCCCATATGATGAAATTTTTTTGTGTCATTTCCACCTACACAAAATAAAGTTAAAGAATATGATAGTAACTAAATCTATAAAACAGATATCCGTTAGAGCAAATTTTTTCAACAGACCGATGAGCATGGTACTATATTCTTTTGCTACTAAAAGCCTCAAGTCCGATAAATTGTCTCGGAATTCGTTTTCAACTATTTCACATTGCGGTGTCCGTACTTTTGTATCCAGTTCGAGAATGCGATTTGCCATTTCATCCGCTATCTTAAATAAAATATATTTATTTTTAAAAGATTCTTTACTATTGTTGTTTGTATACAATTGAAAATTTCTTTATAAAATAGCTATTATAAAATATCTAGTATATCTAAGTATTGTCTAAATATCAAGTCATTAAAGGTTAAATATTGTTTACCTGTAAATAATACTGGCAGCAGAGTACAAGCGCTCTAATGAATCTCTCCGTAGTAGGAAGGTGTAACATATTTATTAACATTGGACTTAAAATATTTACTGGAGCTGTATATATCGCTATGTCTTTAACGTCCTGTAAAATTATTTTAGGTACTATTTATTACTTATATTTATTCTCGGTCACATTTATGTAAGTAAGAAGATTTAAAGATAGTAAAAAATAAATCTTTTGATTTACTTGCACCGCTTTTGATTTTTAATTTACAACCATTAGAGCGACAAACAAACGTATGGTCCATCTGATGGTAAGCGTATACCGCAACCTATGAATACCTGCACCTGCCTGACCCTCTCCAGAAGCTCCGGCTATTTTACTCACCACAGGATCACAACACTTCTTGAGAGCAATATTATTTGGATGTAAAGTTAAGATATTTCTCCAATAGAGTAGTTTTAAAATTTGAGCCAGGTATATCCTACAGTGCCCTTTGTGAATAAGTTTTTTTTATACATTTAAGCTATTCGTTATCCATAATTTGTTAGGAATAAACTAAGTTGGAAAAAATATGCTCCAAATCGCCAACTTATAGTAAAATAAAAATAATATAAAAGTCATATGGTGGAAAAGCACTACTGGCACAACTGAAAACCATAAAATACGAAAAAATATTGAAGTCATTTGCTAATACGTAAGTATAAAATTACGTTTCCGACATTAGATAATAATTATTCAAATGACTATATGTAAAACTTCAATATATAAAATTGGTTGGGACATTTGTTTGTTTGTTAATTAAACAAATTTACATATTATAGAAGTAGCAAGACAGAATTATATATACTATAAGTAAATATAAACTGGGGTGAAACCCCGAGGGAGTAGTAATGTAAATTATTATCAATTAAATGTTACGCTTCAGCCTGTAATATCCCACTACTGGGCATAGGCCTCTTTTCCCATGTAGGAGAAGGATCAGAACTTAATCCACCACGCTGCTCCAATACGGGTTGGCGGATATATTCCCTATTATGAGTAACGATAGCTATCAGGTGTAAATGATAACAACCGGGACCGACTTAACGTACTCTCCACGGGCACGGCATGGCACGGCACGGTGGGGTGGGCACCCACAAGGACTGCACAAACACCCAGACCACGGCAAACACCTGTATGGCCAATACAAATGTTTGTCATGTGCGGGACTCGAACCCGCAACCGCCAGCGCAACAGATACAATCCATAGCTGTAACCGTTGCGCCAACGCGGCTTAAATTAAGTATTATCTTACTGCTACCTAGAATAAATCGTAACTGAGTACTCCATTTTCTTACCTGAATAGTAATAACATCTGCTTGGCCTGGTTTTAATTTTCGTTGATAACGCCGTCGAAATCGGATCTTAATTATATAAAAGGAAAAATGGAATTATTTATCAACAAAGGATTATATACCACTAACAATTAAGGTAGAACTCAATTTTGTTCTACGAGTACATTAGTAATTAAGATTAAAACGTAACTTGCTTTTTAAATGTATTTATTTTAGTTAAAGCTTTTACACTGAAATGCGTGTCAACTGTCAACCCTAATCTAACACCTACACTTACAAAACTTGTGTACAGCAAAATTACAAATTGACGGCTTTTAGGTACTATTTATTTGCCTGGTTCTTATATAACTTATGTAGTAGTATTGAAAAATAATAATAATATAAACATTAATTTCAAACAATTGTACGGATGGAACTGAGGAGTGTTAATTTAAAAAGACGTGTTCATAGCAAAACTGCATGTTTATTACTGACATTTAAATATAAGGCTTATAAGGTATACAACATACCTATACTACATACTTAGAACGTATACAACATACTATAACTACACAATTAAGAATAAAATTTCTCGAAAATTTGTCTTTGGTTTGAACCATAATTTATAAACCTTTAAATAAAAAATATATCTTCGAGCTCTACCATCGTAATCTTATTACTCCTAAAACAGCATTTTCATTCATAACGTTACAACTACTACTACAGACATAGTAGTATTGAATATATCATAGGTGCTTCACAATACCTGTTCTATAAGGTCAACATCGTCTCTGAATTCAACTGTTCCAGTTGGAGCTTTAATAGGTATCTGGATTGCTTCTACTGGTTTTGGTGGCAGGTCACTTTCTTGTAACAGTTTAGTATTAATATTTTATAAGTAATATCAATGCAGACAAAAACTATACTAATATTATTAAGATTTCTAACAAAAATATATTTCTAGGGACGCACTTTTAGAAAGTTTCATTACATCATTACAGCCTATACAGTCCACTGCTGGACATAGGCCTCCACAAGTTTACGCCAAAAATAACGTGAACTCATGTGTTTTGCCCATAGTCACCACGCTGGGCAGGCGGGTTGGTGACCGCAGTACTGGCTTTGTCGCACCGAAGACGCTGCTGCCCGTCTTCGGCCTGTGTATTTCAAAGCCAGCAGTTGGATGGTTATCCCGCCATCGGTCGGCTTCTTAAGTTCCAAGGTGGTTGTGGAACCTTGTTATCCCTTAGTCGCCTCTTACGACACCCACGGGAAGAGAGGGGGTGGCTAAATTCTTTAGTGCCGTAGCCACACAGCACAAAAAAAAGAAAAAGAGGAAGATTATTAGAAAGTTTAGCTGTACCTAAATAGTATTAATCTTATATACAAATAAATAAAATTGGAGTGTCTGTTTGTAATATTAAAATAACTTCTTTGAACTAAATGCAAATGGATATATATACGGTACATATACCAAAACAACATTTTTTACAATTTTTGTGTCTGTCTGTCTGTTTGTTCCGGCTAATCTCTGAAATGGCTGGACCGATTTTGACGGGACTTTCACTGGCAGATAGCTGATGTAATAAGGAGTAACTTAGGCTAGTTTTATTTTAGTTTATTTTTATTTTATAACTCTGCGAACTGAACAATAGCTATTTTGGTAAATTCCACGCGGATGAAGTCGCAGGCACAGCTAGTCAATAAAATAATCGTTGGGTAAGACTTAATCATCCTTATCCGCCATACTATATGTATGGCAAACTTATATATTTATGTGCTATCGCATTCTGCCTGTTACACCCCACTGTAGGATTTAGGTCTCTTTCTCCATCTAGGACAAGGATTGAAGCTTAATCCACCACGCTGCTCCACTGCGGGTTGGTGGATATGTTCCCTAATAATATGAGTGACGATCGCTTTAGGGTATTTATGTTAATAACCGGGACCCACAGCTTAACGTGCTCTCTGATGCACGGTAGGGAGACTCACAAGGACAGATATCCAAACGGGAAAGAAATATTTGTACAAATATCCATCCCGAGCGGGAATTGAACCCGCAAACCGTCGCGTCGTTGTTTTAGACGACTACTCGTATATATAACTAACTATAGCTGTAATATATAAGTTCTGAAATTAGTCTATAGCAAATCATCAAGTTCCTTGTACTAATTTCAAAAGTTCTAATATCAACTTATATTAACTTGATCAATGTTTTTTGTTCATCAATTAAAATTGACATGTGTTATATTATACTATAGTAGAGCATGTTTATTACCATAATAAATCACATTAAATATAAATCTCTTTATTTTTTATTGATTGTGCTTGAACTAGGTATAGATCAACAAAAACATGTTACATCTGTTACTCGGACGACTTGCGTGTCACTGTCTAATAAAATTAAGGCTGCATAGGACAAGTGCTCGCACTCTTAAAACCGCAACGAGACACGCCAAGATGACAAGTGGTCTATAATACTAACGGAATTAAAAAAGCGTTCAAGTGCGTACCATGGCATGACATGTAGTGTTCAGAAATTGTCGCTAGGCACGGACTTAAAATAAGGCTTTATGTTCAATAGAATAAAAATTTGAATAGACATCATAATCCAATGTAGCTAAAGAGATCTTTTAAGCAATTTTGGATGAAATGCTTACAGGATTTTTCTCATTAATTTTTAAAGACTAGAAGTAAGTTTTCATTTTTTTTTTTTAAGTTAAGTATATACGACTAATTTCGATGTTAAAAACATAAATAAAAATTTTACTTCTGTTGTTTTCTATCGAAAACTTTTAAATTATCATAATTTTAAAATATTTTTAATTATCATAATTCAAATTCAATATGACGAACCTCGAAAACAAACGAAAGTGACTTTTAAAACGACTACAGTAACATTAATAAGTTTAATTTAATAGCCAGAGGTACTTTTGCTAGAGATCTCTTCTAAGTTTGAAAATAACTTTTTTAGTCCTTGTTTAATTTGTTTTTTCTTTTTATCCAAAATAAATTATAGGGACCACTGCCTACAGATAATTAATTTGGAAATCGGCTTCTTTTTATTTGATTCCTTAATTATATCAAGCTAACAGCACTTATAATTAGCCAACAATATGTCATTGGTATTCTAAGAAACATTAAAGATCAGAACATAGATACCTTATAAATATCAACGCTTCTGTATTCTCATCCCACATCCAATGTCCATCTTCATACAATCCACCAAAACCACCTTCTTCTTCATCATCTGCCATTTAGATTTCTTATATATCGTATTTTAAAATTTATATAAAATTAAATTACCGAAATTATTGTCCATACGTTAATGACATCATCAATCAAAACAGTTTATTTTTACGTGGCAGATAATAAAAATGAAATTTATTTAACCCCAAAGAGGCTACATTTAACTATACACAGTAAAGGGTCTGTATGCCAACATACACGCTATTCTAAAAATATTTACATATATTCGTACATTACGCGAAACGTGTGTTTTTGAAGGTGCATTTGAATAGTTTTAGGATTTTTAGGTTTACATATAGTTTTATCAGGTCTATCAACGATTTAACTTGGAAAAGTTGTGTTAAGATTATGTTTTTTATTAAATAAAATAAAGTATTATATAGTAGTAATAGTATAGCAAAATAAAGTAGTATATATTTCATGTGATGCTGTTTTGTGACGTATATGAATAGATTCTTACTAAAAAGGATAAAAAAATTAAAAAACTATGATCCAAACATTTAAAATTACGCACTATTTTATAAGGTTGCAAAATATATTAAAACAACTAAGTAATTATATCCACGTTTTATTTCCTTATAATTTATCAGATTCATAAAGAAAACCTAACTCATACGTTTCTATAAAATATCATAATTTAATTCATAGACGGCTATAACTTGTGAATCAAATTTTTCTCCAGCATTTGTAAGTTTGGAAGAATTTACGATGTCACTAGTAAGTTACGCCCGATGGCGCTGAATATAAAGTTATGTTAATGCAACTGTATTTAAATTTAACCCTTGAAACTTACAAAATGTCTCATTATCAGACCAAGATACACGGTTAAGATAAAGATTTGTGTAGATATTTCACTTTTGCTAATACTAATACGCATATAATATTGTTTACTCGAGCATACTTTGCTAAAGGACAACAGTGAGAAGGGACAACTGTGTCAGGTGCTAATTCATTGAATTGAAGTACACAAGCGATTGCACACACGTCTACGATGCGAAGCTTTGATCATGTGCGCTCTGCCATGTGATCACCATGGGCTTTTATGTAGCGCTAGGTCGTTTTATACCTAAGGGTAAAACATGTTATTATAAATGAGATTATTTAGATTAGAGTCAGATTTTAAACCAATTATAAGAGATATAGTTGTACCTAGTCTTATCTGTTTATCTATTTCACATATAATATCTATCATGGATTAAATACCTCTTTTAACACAGGTATGTCATAATGTACAAAGCTGTGTAAGCATTACACGTAAAATCTTTTTACACTAACAGATAAACATGCAATTACGGACCACACAACGTTTATTTTCATCACACAGTTAATAAAATGCTGAATCACGAAACGGAATGAGCAACTCTTTCCACTACGTTTCACTTTTATTTTCAAACTTCCAGACCGTTGAGTCGAACGATTGAACCTATTAGGAATAATTTTTCTACTTATGTAACATAACAAAAACATGTATGGAATAAAATTAAACTTTCATCGTCCATGGTACAATCTAAAAAAATTGGAAAAAGGATAACTAAAAACAGACCAATTAAACAATCAGAGTGAGAACTTTATTATTTTTTTAACAAAATTTGCTACTATAGTACTTTATAGATACTAATTAAGTTTGTGCAAGGATAAAATATGTGAGACGTTATTATTGCATTATAAGGTATACAACAAGCTGCGGAAGTCCTTGCCGAGAGCTACTCATACGTCTCGGATAGGAGGGCTTTCGGTGAGAACCCGACGTTGGACGGGATCCTACGGGTGTGCCGGATGGGGTAAGAAGCAATAATGCGGAGGTGGAACCTTCCATCTGACGTAGGTTCTCACCGGGCACGGCTGCTTTGGTGACTACTTGTGTCAGACGGCCCACAGGGAGACGACGACTGGATGTCACGATTGTGGCGCGACGGTGGACTCGTCCCAGCACACCCTCGAGGTGTGCCCGAGATAAGCGACACTGCGTCGCGATCTGACGATAGTCCTCGGAGGGGAGTTGTTACTCCCGAGCGTCATCACCGCGATGCTCGGCGACAACGAGTCCTGGAGAGCTATGGTCTCCTTCTACCAGACAGTAATATCCTAGAAGGAGGATCACGAGCGGGTGAGAGAGGAGGCCGCCGACGAAGCCTCCCTTCGCAGGCGACAAACGGGTTTTCGTAGAAAGCGCTACTTAATGCGCCTCCAGTAACGCCCCTGTGCCCATGTCGGGTCGGGATGGGAACCCGGTCCTGCTAGACATGGCGTCGTCGGGATTGTTCAGAGGTGAGCCGGACAGTCCCATGGAGGAGAAGTCTGGTCTTTTCGCCGAGGCCAGCCTGTCGCTGGAGGGATCCTGTTGCCTGCAGATCCGAGACCCTTCAATTAAAGCGGCTGAAGGCTTCCGCAAGGGTTTGGTCGAGATTGCACCTATAAGTGCTGACACCGACATACGGTCTAGGACTGCCTACCCGGGTGTCCTGGATATTACCCGCAAATGAATTCCCCTTCTATAGTTTTAATAATACATATAAACCTATAAAAAACTATTGTTTGTTGACTATAAACAAAACACTCTTTAAAGCAATTAATATCCTAAGCCTTTACAATTTTATTTACAAACTGGATGTTATTATTGAGATTGGAAGTGCTCCTTTACTATAGCATATCCTCGGGGCAGAGCACGAAACATACATTAGACTATTACCACTGCCATTGTCTTCATACTCCAATGAATATTCATATCGTGATCGATGTTCGCTTCTCTTTATTCACTGTAAACACGTGTACGTGTCTTTCCAAGCTTGTCTTGTATTACGTAAATATTTAGACTCCGACATAATTATATGGATGACAGCTTTGGAAAATTTAATTAACATCAAAATGAAATTGATAATTTCCTTCAAATTCAGCACTCAATAATCTGAGTATATTTAAATACACAATATAGTATGTACAAGAAAAAGATAAAAAAAATGTGTGTTCTCGAATAAAAAAAAGACTAATTTAAGACAAGTAATAAGATAAGAAACATCATCAACGTAGTCGAAATCATCTGAATACTTATTATTAGGGATAGCTCATAAATTCTCGTGAGACCTTGCTCAAATTTTAATGGCAATTATAAACACCAGCTTTCTAAAAAAGAAAGATTCCTCAAAATCGGTACACTTAGTAAAAATTAACACACACTAAAACAAGAATAATTGTGTTGCTTGCAAACGAAAAAAAAAAACTACTTCAATTACAGCAACCAGTATATAGGTAGGTATAATACACGTAAGTAAACGAAAAAATATTCAAGTATATATGCATTCTTAAAGATAACTCAAAAATACTCGTCAAACATAAATAATTTCCAATGTTAGTGAGGCCACATTACAAGCATCAGCTTTCGATTAACCCTAGAAGCCCAATCTAGGTCATTTTTACCTCTACGCAAACAAATATCTACTTCCTCTTTCGCATTCTTATTTCAATCGCCGTGATCGGTCGAACCAACTAAGTACACGCCAAGAGTACACAGGAGACGGTGGTATTGCCTTGGTAAGTCCCTTCATATTGGAGTTATCGTACCGTTGTAGGTTAATTTGACCTATGTTTAGGCTTTGTGTAACTTTTACATCTACTTAGCTCTAGCTATTTCAAGACGGTTTACGTCGTATTGTATTGTCTTAATAATGAATAAATATTAGGTACTTTAGAGAAAAAAACAGGATAGTGTTCTCTAAACAACTAAGGACCGACGAGATAGCGGCAATTTTAGAAAATACCAGTGACTCAGAGACATGCGATACAAACTCAGAAGAAGATTGATTTACTCAAGATGAAGTCAGAAGTGACGCGGGAGACGAGATAGTGGACTGCGTTCAGTGGTAGCCAAGAAACTGTTCAAAATGAAAATTCATCTATTGAATCAACTAATAAATCAACTTACAGACAAATCGGTGGCCTATGGCTGTTTTTTACGGCATGCTCAATATGTCTTTTGTGAACTTATATATTATCCACTGCCACAAAAAGTTATCTAGTAAAAAAAAACATTAAGTCGCAAAATCTGCATAAAAAATGAGCATGGATTTGACCATGCCATGGATACAATAGCGACTGGGAGCTTTGCTTACTTTGAAACGTTCAGTGGGTGTAAATATAATGAATATCCTTCAAAATAAGCCGCAACCAGTACAAGAGGACCTTGCAGAAGAACGAGAACCGAAAAAATGTCATAACTCTGGATAGTTCTTATAAAAAACAACGGAAAACAAATTCATAGTGTAAAAATGCAAAAAGGCAATTTGTCGTGAGCACAATATTGATGATTGGGCTTTTTAGATAACAAAATATGATTAGGCTTCTAGGGTTAAAAAAAGATTTTTTAAAATCGGTACACGTACATTTTGGGTTGACTGGATAGGTAACATGCTCAGTAAAAGAGTCATCAGACTTACATCATCTGGGACACAACATGCACTGGTGGTTAAAGGATGTCCACAAGGAGGGGTGCTCTCCCCACTACTGTGGAACGTGGTGGTGAATGACCTTATAACCAGACTGAACCAGCACAACTACTTCACGATCGGGTATGCTGACGATATTGCTATTCTAATTAGCGGCAGAGTCAGCAGTACCGTGTGTAATGTTACACAACAGGCGCTACGGATTGTGGAGAGATGGTGCATAGACAACGAACTTACCGTCAATCCCAGAAAGACGGAACAGGTAATGTTCACTAACAAACGACTATTGGGGAACTACAATCCCCCTAGACTGTTCGGAAAGGAGCTGCAGTTCAGCTCGGAGGTGAAGTATCTAGGAATCATTCTAGATAGCAAACTGAACTGGAGCAGCCATCTCAACAGCAAGATTGACAAGGCCACAATAGCCTTCTGGCAGTGCCGCAGAATGATAGGTAAAAGATGGGGCTTATCCCCAAAAATCACTCTGTGGCTGTACCAGTCCGTCATCAGACCAATTATCAGCTATGGCGCAGTGGTTTGGTGGCCGAGAACCAAACTAATCACCGGCGAAGCAAAGCTACAACGACTTCAAAGGCTAGCTTGCATGGCGACTACGGGCTGCATGAGGACCACCCCGACTGCGGCCCTGGAAGCCCTACTGAACTTGCCGCCGCTGCATCTGTTTATCCAACAGGAGGCGGGAGCGGCCGCGGCAAGACTCAGGAAGCTAAACCTATGGAGAAACGTAAAAGTAACACATACAGGTATACTTGGTGAACTGGCGAACAGGGAACCGCTCATCGAAGCGGTCACCGACAGAATACCCAAACAGTACGTATTCGACAAAAAATACAGAATACAATTACATGAAGACCCAGGGGAAGGCATCAACCCCAAGGAGTTGAGAATCTTCACAGACGGGTCGAAAACATCAACAGGTACAGGTTCTGGGGTTTACTCAGAAGACCTGAATATCAAAATGTCATCGCCATTGGGAATCCACAACACCGTCTTTCAGGCGGAATGTATGGGAATCATAATGGCCGCAACAGCGATCACGGCTAGAGAGGTACAGGGTTTTCCAATCCGTATTCTTTCCGATAGCAGATCGGTCCTGCAAGCCCTACAGAGCGACACTATGACATCGGGGCTAATATACGAGTGCCATCGAGCTCTGACGAAGGTAAGTGAAACAAACACCATTATCCTCCAATGGATAAAGGGCCACAGTGGATCGCGAGGCAACGACGCGGCCGACCGACTGGCGAGGAATGGATCGGAGATGAGGGTCTACGGACCCGAACCCATTCTACCTCTGCCTTTCGGATGGCTGCGCAGCCAGCTGCGACACAACACCAAGGTAATGCACCAAGAATATTGGACAAACCTAACCACCTGCAGGCAGACCAAGGAAGCTCTTCCGACGATCAACCCAGGATTGTCCCGCAAACTTCGCGGCTATGGGAGAGCCCAGCTCCGACTACTGGTCGGGGCTTTTACCGGACATGCCTTGCTCAACAAACACTTACACAACTTAGGTGTTACAGACAGCCCCCTATGCAGAGCGTGCATGGAGGCAGAAGAAACGGCCACACACATCCTGCTGGAATGCGGTAGTGTGGCGAACTACAGGGCGATACACCTCGGGACACCGAGGTCGCTCCGGGAAGTCGTCGGCAACGCAAGGGGTCTGCTAGGCTTCCTCAAGGAGCTAGGCTGGCATGAATGAAGCCCCCAGCCTACCACGCAAAATAGGCGCACTAAGACGTCGAGTTGCGGAAAATAGCCCGTGGATAATCATCATCATCATCATCATCAAATCGGTACACCCAGTAAAAAGTTATGATACGTGTGTTAAATAATTGTTTATAATTAACGACAAAAAAACGAACTGAACCACATAGACAAGTAATACGACGTAACGTAAGTAGACGAAAAAATAGTAGAATAACTAAATGCACGTTATGGAAGCGTGTATATAGTAAAAAGTTGTGAGGTAACATAAAAAAAATAATCGAATTGAGAACCTCCTCCTTTTTTGGAGTCGGTTAAAAAGTGAAAAAAACGTTTTATTATTTGTAATATCTAAATTTCTTACTTTTCTTTATAATTCGTGTATCTGAAGGCATAAATATTCATTACTTGGTAGGTATCCAGATAGGTATCAGTTGCGGACAAAATTGTAACGCGTTAACCGCATCGATTAATATAATTAGTAACATTCATACAATATTAGAATTTCACCACCAAATTGTATGGATACGGTAAGGTGAGAATCGCTTCAGCCTGTAATATCCAACATATATACTGGGCATAGGCCTCTTCCCTATCTAAAAGGATCAGAACCTAATCCACCACGCTACTCCAATGCAGGTTGGCGCATATATTCCCTACTATAAGTAACATGATAACACCCGGGACCGACGGCTTAATGTACTCTCAGAGAGACGGTGAGGAGACCCACAAGGACTGCACAAGCACCCAGACCACGGCAAACGGCACGGTTTGTCACGTGCGGGGATCGAACTCGCAACCGCCGCTACTTAGTGACAGCGAGGGGCGCGACGCGAGGGTGGTCGCAAAAAATCGCAAGTCCTATTATCGGAGTAAGATACGTGCTTGGATTTTTTTCTCTATTATTTCTCTATTTTCTACTTAGTTCTTGTTTCTCTACATCAACTCTTAAGATAGATTTCTTTAAATGTGTAATGATTATTACTATAGAACTAACGCCATATAAGTTAGTAAAGATTAACAGTGTATCTACCTTAACTGCCCAATTAGTTTTCCAATTACGAGAGGTAAATTTTTTTTATACTAATGAGAAATTCACACGGTGACACTGCAAGTAACTTACGCAGTAGATGCAGTGTAGAAGCAACGCGCACTGCGTGGATTATTAAAGTTGCTTGAACATTAAAGTTACCTTACATTCGAATAACTCCGAGATTCTTTTGTTATTGCACGCCTATTCAGCTTACACCACCATTTCACACGCTTTTCAGAATAGTATCTTTTTTTTTAATTTACATATTCAAACTTTTTCTTATCTGAAATTTAATACTTTACCAAATGTTATTATATCACGTTGACACAAGATTGCAAGAATCCACACGAATAATCTCATCAAAATACAACTAAGGCTATTGGAGTACTGATATCCAATTATTATCGTAACAAATTCAAATAAGTCTTAACATATAAAAAAGTATTATAGGTACCTAAGTCTAAGAGTTCTTTTTTTTTAAGTATGTGTGTTATTACTTATATTTTATACCAGCCGACCCGTGCGCACTTCGTTGGGCGTTATTATTATATTAACCAAATAACATACTTTAAAGAACAAATTTTATAGCACTTAAATAAATAATATGTTGCTCCCGTGTATTTATTATTTTAAATTACAGAACCAAATACCATACTTTAAAGAACAAATTTTATGGCACTTAAATAAATATGTTGCTCCAACGCGAATCAGCGAAAAAAATCGAGAAAACGTCGTCGATAGACTAAAATAAGACTAAATTAATAACAACGAAAGACTAAGAAATTGTTTTCTAATAGCGATAGATGGCGCTAGTTTATTTACCCTTTTGATATCATATTTTATTTTATATCTTAATCTTATTCGATTGTTTTAATCCTTTTCTTATTTACTGAATTTTTTGGTCAATTACAATAAAATATAGCCTATGTCACTCCTGAATAGTGTAGCTTTCTGTTAGTGAAAGAATTTTCATGATCGGATCAGTATTTGCGAAGATTACCCCCTACATACAAACAAAGTTATAAACTTTACCTCTTTATAATCTAATATATAAAATTCTCATGTCATGATGTTAAACATTGATCTCCTCCGAAACGACTCCACGGATTTTAATAAAATTTTTTGGGCATATCGAGTAGGTCTGATTTTTCATACCCCTAAGTTATAAGGGGGGGGGGGGGATTAAGCGGGTTAATAACATATATGGCAAAGAAACGTTTGCGGGGTCAGCTAGTATTAGTATAGATTTCTCCAGTACAATTAAATTCTGTGTAAAATAAAAATAATGTAAGTATAAAATAAAACAAATAAACTAAAATTATTTGTTTATTGTAACGTTGATCCTTAGTAACATTTATATTGTTATAATTTTAAACTATTCATATATTAAAAATCAGTGTACCTTATTTTACTTTCCTTAAATACTGCGCTGTTCTTCTTGTCATTAAAGTGGGAACTCTACTTAAATTAAATGTAAGAAAATAGTGATACAAATAAACCCAAAAATAACAAACACCTAGCGCACAATAAACTGAAGTAATCATTAGTGGCAGAAAAGGCAAATATTTATTCAACCCCAAAAATGAATGTAAAGCATTTTCATAAATACATAATATCATGAATCCATATAAATATAATGACTCACAACTTGTTAGGCCTGGCAAAAGTAAAAATCCACGTTTTTTGCTAGACTTACTTTTAGACACGTCATATAAGGATGGAATATAACAAAATGCAATCGCTATATGAGTTAGGAACATAAAAATTTTGATAGACAATAAATTATTTGGATATAATAAAGGAAACAGTGAGTAATGACCAATTGTTGTGATAAATACAAACAGTTTACCATCTATTTCGCCCAACACAGAGAGAAAACTGAAACAAATAAAAGTTTTAATACAACAACATACTAAAAATCAGAATTTTTTTAGCCATGGTAAAAAATTACTATGGTGGACATACGTACCTGAGAGGAATCAGGATCATCAATATAGCTTTTTCGTGTACATGCCAACCAAACATAAATGCACATGTTGCACACAATGTCAAACACCTGTAAAATTATTAAGAACAAAATATATACCACAAAACTATTTTCTTAAGAAGTTTGAGATTTTTAATATTATTAATGTCTATTAATGTCTTTGTTACTGTAAACTATTTTATTACTAGGTATAATAAGTCTTAATATATTTCTAATAGTCTAAAAAACATTTTCGTTATTTACTGATTTTATCAGAGATTTAAACACAAAAAATATATAAAAAGAATATTATATTTAAATCACAACTAATACCTGACAAAACTTAGGCATCTATAACCTCTATCAGCTCCAAGATGCCATAACTTTATAAGAGCAGGTACCATAGAGGCTGCAGTGAGCATAAAAGTCACAGATGGTGTTATTGTCGGCAAGATTGCATGCTTATATTCTTGAACTAAGCCACCCGTCATTGAAGCCTCAGGTGTTGCAACAGGAAAGCCGAGTTTAAGACCTACAAATATTTTGATTACAATAACTTATTTACTAGTTAACTATGTAACTTAATAATAACTTCAAACAAACACTACTTACAAAATTTTTGTAAAATCTTATCCGTAACGTTGTATAGTGCCCAAAAATTTGGAGCCCAATAGGCATGACACAATCCTCTTTGAAATGGAAAAAGTCTTGAAAAAACCTGAAAAGCTTTTATTTTAACATGGTTACTTCTATTACGAAAATTATTCGAAAACGGGATATTTACCATGTTTATTATTTTCGCTTTGCGGAGCTCGACATTTCGACATTGGCTTTGAATGTCTTGATCACGAGACTGAAGTTTGCGGGTAGATGTTGACGGCTTTAGCTGTGTCCATACCTATTCTACTCCTTTCTAACACATTTGCTGCTATTTTCACCCCTACCATTGTCACCTGTTTTACGAACATTCGACATCCGATCCCATGTTTTGCAGACGTAACTTACTGTGTCGATTCGCGAGTTGTTTATATCACTCTTCAAGGGTTTGCATAACCTAATCACCGGATTCCACGCCCTCGACAGTTGAAACCCATCTTCCCTATTGAAATTACTATATTTAGTAATTTCAATGGCTTCTCTTACCAGTCGGGGTATATAATGGCGTTCTGTCGCGAGTATCTGAGCATCATGAAACTCAATCCAATGGTTTGGTCCGGCTTCCAGAAGGTGTTGGTGACTTCTTGGTGTCATTGTTTTTCACCGCCTTGATGTGTTCGTTAATACGACAAGATACTGTACGTATCGTCTGCCCCACATAGGATTTTCCACAACTACAATTGATTTTGTAAACTCCGGGCTTTTCCAGGGGAAAGTTATCCTTTAGTGAACGCAGCACTTGCCCTATTTTCTTAAAAGGAGTAAAGATAGTCTTCACCGCATATTTGCTCAGGACTCTAGCAACATTATTTGTCACTCCTTTAATATATGACAATATATGACATAAATGCTGGTTATCTTTCAACCCTGTACTGTCGTCGTAACTTTTTGTCCTTTGTAGTTGTGTTTCGCACGTTATATCCATTCCGCTGGAGGACCTCTTTAACGTGTGCTAACTCTGATTCTATGTGGTCTTCGTCACAAAGATCATGTGCGCGATTCTCGAAACTTCAGTCTCGTGATCAAGACATTCGAAGCCAATGTCGAAATATCGAGCTCCGCAAAGCGAAAATAATAAAGAGGGTAAATATCCCGTTTTAGAATAATTTTCGTAACCTGTAAAGTATTTTTAAGCTAAACAATTAAAAAAGCTACCAAATTGTTTATAAGCAATATTACTATTGAATTAAAATAAGTTACACAAAAGAAATATTAAGAAAACTTTTCATTATTTTCAGAATAAGTATTTATAAATACCTGTGGTATCTGATCTATGAAAGGTCCAAATGACAGGCAAAACACAGATATGACGGTCAGACCTAACTTTATAAGGTTTGTCAGAGAAAATGAGTACCAGGGTGTGTGAACACCGTCATTAGATGATACGGTGAAACAATATGCTCTTAACATATAGACCACATAAACTGGAGCCACATACAAAAATATATGCTTAAAGTTAAGTAGAACTGCAAACCAAAATGCGGAATATATGAAGTTACTCTGAAAAAAAGAACAAGATTGTTAAATTGACAATTTTTTGTATACCAACAAAGATATTTAAAGATTTATATCATAATTTCTTAATGTTGTATATGCTTAATCATAAAAATATTAAAAATTAAACTTACTGTAATCATATTTGATATAGATAACAATAAAATTCCAAATAAGAATCCATTGTATTGGAAATGGATGTGATCAACCATCAGAAGCCCTGGATTAGCAACAAGGAGAATAAAAACTAAAAGGTTCCCATTGCTTACAAGATCTGAACAACTAAAACAAGGCAAATACAATTAATTAAAACACTCTTAATGCCTTAATAGGTACTCTTTTTTTAATTGGACATACCTTTTAGCGCCATATATATAAAGAAAATCTAATACTATAACAGACAACCTTTGAAACAAAACTGTCATATCCGATTCATAGTTTAAATTTTCTATTTTTACAATTTCTGGATCGAAAAGTTTCGCAATATGGGATAAACCATATTCCAACCACGCGAAAAATGGTGGATAATCAAGTGTCCACTCGGAAGTTTCATCGTAGTACCATTTATCGATTGTAAGATTATGTGTAACAGCAAGCCAATTTCTGTGCACTTCAAAGTCTGTAGACCGGCTGTAAAAACAAGTTGTATTAGCAATTATCTTATAATTTGACGATGTCAATAACCCAAATCTAATTACTTACTAAAGTGGCATAAAAAAGAATTTAACTGCAGTTATTATCAGTGATATTTCAACAATCATTATAAAATTTTGAATTAAAATGATGTGTAGTAAAAATGAAGTTTTATAAACTAAAAACTATGGCCTTCGTAAAACAACAGCTTAAATTGATTTGGCACTTAAATTATAAATTACATTTTAGTTTAGAAATTAGTTTATTTTATATTATTAAAATAGTATCCCCGTTAACATGGTTTTGATTTGGCAATTGTTATGACATTAACTGACAAATCCTGATGTTGTTTTAAAATTTATCCCCAATAGGGAAAGGCAAAGGACTATAATCCATACAGCCTAGTCTGAATTTGTAAGTTTCGTTCTGATATATCAAAAGGCCGGAGCCAAGTCTGAAGTAACTTTATTGTTCTTCTGATTCGATGACTGGTAGAGTAAGGCCGAAACCAAGTCTGAAATTTCATATGACAAATCCTGATTTTTTTTGGGCTTCATTAATCTCCCCCCCCCCCCCCCCCCATCAAAAAAAAAAGGCAAAGGTACTAAACCATACAGCCTTGTCTGATATATTTTGTCGGTTTTTCCAGTTGTTTAATAACATGTAAAAAAGCTATCTAGTTATGCATGCACGCCGGCCCTCCATCTTAGATTAGTACGAAACTGTTCCGCTGACTTAGTATTGCCACCAGGCAGTTCATAGTATTAAGAACGAAGGGATTAGTAAACATAGGGATTAATTAATTCCTGGACTTGTTTTTAAAAAACATGAATGTAATAATATACTTTGTGAGAGTCAGAAATATAACAGCCTTCAAATCGGCAACATGTTTCTCATTTTTCATTTCATTTTCGTAATTTTAAGTATAAATAGTTCATATAAAAAAAAAAAAAACCTTATATCCAAAGGCAAAGTTTGATTATCTAGCCATGTCTTTTAATTAAATTTGTCTTTTAATCATAAAATAATAATGATAATAATAATACTGCACAGACACAACCAAGTGGCCAAAATTCTCAACCAAGAATTTGCTCTTGTGTACGGTCTCCTGTAACAAAGGGTGCCTATGCCATATTATCAGAACCCACCGGCGCCAGTAGTCGAACGCGACGGAGTCTGGGTCTACTAGGACCTATTTCCACAGACAGGGCACTACTGGTGAACAAGCCTGATATCGTGGTAATAGAAAGGGCACGGTCGAGGGTGTTTTGGTGGACATCACTATCTCGCATAACGAGACCCTCGTGAAAGCCGAAACTGAGAAAAAACGTAGATATCTGGGTTTGGCCGACCTGGTCGACATGTGGGATATGATGTCAGCTGATATCATCCTTATCGTGATACCTGCCAACGGTTTGAACCCGGTTAGACTTGCTCACCATCTGAGGCAACTGGGGATAAGGGACAGTTCGCTGACAGCCAGGGTGCAGAAGATGGTGTTACTTGGCTCGGCTAGGTTTGTCCACCGGTTTCTCAGCCTACAGCCCCGATCTCCCTGCCGGGGCGTAATCTTCCACCCGCTTATTTAAATATTTATGTATATGTAAAGTTATTATATTATTTATATAAGTATTTATTATATTATATGTATCTATTATATATTAAGTGAGTGGAGTTACATCCAGTATAATAATACACTTTATTATACACCAAAAACAGAAATAACACATAGCAAAAAAAGAAAGCTTTTAACAATATATGATTAGGTACAAAAAGCGGCCTAATCGCTAAAGAGCGATCTCTTCCAGGCAACCTTAGGGCATTGCAAAAGGTCTACCGTCAGCATAAGTATACAAGTTACAACAAATTTATAATAAATATTCAAACAACTAAACGTATAAATACATACATAAATACACTTTAATTTGTAAAATGACGATTCGAATGTGCTCTTGGAGCCTATTTGAATAAAGCTGTTTTTGATTTTGATTTTTGATTTTACGTACATACATATAAATACTTATATACTTATAAATTACTCGTTTATGTTAAGTTTTGCTGCTTCCTAACAGTATTATTAAAATTTGGAAGTGTTTGTACATGTCTAATATTCAAGGGCAAGGTATTCCAAAGGCGAGACCCTTGAACTGTAAAAGATTTATCATAAAAGGAAGATAGGTGAGAAGGAATTTCAAGAAGAAAATTACTGTCAGAACGAAGATTCTATCTATGGGAATCACCAAAGAATTTGAATCGTTCTTTCAGGTAGGAAGGGTTAACAGGATGAATAAACAAAGTTTAGTTATTAGGTTAAGGATATAAGTATTCCTGCGAAGGCGAATTGGGAGCTACTTGAGTTTGAGTTGAGTGGATGAAATCTCGAAGTCCAAGTTTGTTTGTAGATGTTATATTCTCGTAAATAGGATTATAAGTTTCAAGATTTTTTAGTAATTGGTAGATGAAGCGTGGATAAATTCTTACTTTTTTTAAATGTTGAGTAGTCTGTTAGTAATAAAAATTAACAAATTTTAGTGCAGTTGAAAAAAATATGATCCAATGTTTAATCTTCTTCGTTACATTCTTTTAACTTATAAGTAATCAATAAATATTTATGTATATTTATAAGCTGTTGCGAGAAATAATTAATCTCATTTTTTACTTATATTTTTTTTTGGCGCGAACTTGTGGAGGCCTAAGCTCAGCAGTGGACTGCGATAGGCTGAAGTGATGATGATGATGAGTGACGTTTCAGTAAACGTCCGCAACGGTTTGTTATACCTAGGTTTAATTCGCGGTTGGTGCTGACGCCGCTATTTTAATTACTTTTAAATATTCCATTTTCCATACGGTCGAGTCAGTTGCCGTTTACCATCCAGCGCGTCACTATATATATTTTTACCCAGAAAAGGAAAGTGAGGTGTTTTTAGGGACAGTTAATGTTAGTGTTTGGACTATAAAATAAACTCTATCAATATTTGAACAAGTTGTGTGTTTATTCTAAAAAGACTACCGGGAGGTGCCGCGTAACAGGTTGTAACACCCTCTCTATCATTCCACCTAAGGCCCGTGGTCGTCGCGAGCGATCGCTCTACGTCATATGACGTCACTGTTCGCCACCACATCGCGCCTACTTTGCCCACAAAATATAGGTGGGCTATAAAATTCACCTGCAACGCCCGCGGCGTTTTTACGTTAGTGGTTAATGGAATGGCAATTTCAGCTGTCGTGATCAATAGCGTTGCGGACCTTAAGTGGAACGTAGCCAATGTAACATCTGTAATTATCTGTGCCTTTTTCTACATAAAAAATTGAGTATTGTCAAATTGTTGACAATTTGTCATGGTACATAAATATAATCACATGTAGGTTTCGTTAACTAAAAGCCATTAAAAACGGGATTTATACAGGAATAGGAAAAACTTTTAAGAAAAAACATAAGAATAAATTTTTTTCTTTCTGATTACGACTTTTTATGATAGAGTTATTCAGATGGAAGAATGGCGATACTGCACAGGGCTTTGTTTACGTGGTTTATATTTTTAGTATTCTTAATACTGTTATGTTTAAGATTAGAATCCAGAACCCATTGGAACTGGTTTATAGTATTTATTCCTATGTGGGTTTATGACATTATTTTATTAATATACGTTTTGTTCCACATGATATCTCACTGCCGGAACTGTGTCGACAGATTTAGGGGATCAATTAATAAAAATATCTGGTACATAGCAGCTATAGGCCTAAAGATGGCTGCACAAATTATCATCTGCATTAAATTGGAATATACGAAACTAAATTTACCAATATACGTGGTAATGACTCCTATTTGGATGCTACTGCCAGTGATTTGTGTTGAAGTATTTATGCATCTAATTAAAGTTTCCAGTAGGAGTAGTAGATATTAAGAGAAAAAAATGACATTTTGACTTAACTACACTATTTTTATTTGTAAAGTATTATTATAAATATTTACTGAGAACATGTGACTGTGAGATAATTTTAAACTTGGCACTTGTCCACTGACATCAACACTGCGTTTGCATAGTCATGACAAACCATTGGCTTTACTAGAAACAGTAGTGATATAACAGAACAGTCAAGAGAAGGAAAAATCTTACTATGAAAATGCCATCTTTATCAGAAAATATTGCTGATATTAAAAGTACTGTAGTTACTGAGGTTCCCGCAGGATCAACAGTGGTGTTGAACTGTGATAGTAATGATTATGATCATAATTTTATGTTTTGGCTTATGGATTCCCACCCTTTGCAAATAATCGGCCCTGAGACTACTTTTGATGAAAGGAAATATAAATATGAAGTTTTATCTGGAAAATTGCACATAAATGTAAGTAAAAATGTATCATCAATCTCTATATGTTTTGTTTGCCATTATTTTGTTTGAATTGTGTATATTTATAGGTAATTTTACTTTGAGAGAATTTAATTTTAAGACCATAGAGCTATTTTGAACTTTCTAACAATCTGTCTTTGCGCTCCCTAAATTTAATTGTGAAAATAAATGTAATATTAAAAATTTTGCACAAACAGTTAACATATAAGCACAAAATATATATTCTTATATAAAAATATATATTCTTTTTTTAGAGTGTCACACCTACTGAATCTGGCTATTACAAATGCTTTTCAAAGAAGCTTGACGGAGCTGGTATTACAGTAGGAGAAGTGGAGATGATAGTTCAAGGTTCAACATTCTCAGTAGTTGATGGAATAAAACTGGGCGCTATTATCATCTCTATACTTGTTCTGATTGTCTGTGCTGTTATATACTATAGACTGAGCCGTGAATGGAAAAACAAATATGAAGGACGTACAGTTGTGCCAGGTAAAAAAACAGAATACATGCAATATCCAAGCATACAGATGCTTACAGGTCAGAGAGATAAACTTCTTAGCATTCCATGGATTCACCATGCAAGTGCTAGGTCCATCGTGTGACAGAGGAAGAAACTCGAAGCAGTTCGCATGACTTGCCACCTATGTGTAGGTTTAAGGAGACCCTTTTGAAATGTGCATCAGTGCTCACCTTCACTGCTCGACCTGCCTAGCCAAATTTGGTAGGAACCTGTTAGTGCAACCTTAGTGACTCGTTAGCTCAGTGGTTAGAGCGCCGATAATCCAATAGTGCAACCTTAGACACTCATTCTAAAATAGAGCTTACTGCACTTCTCGAAAGGCCAAGGTCTTTCAGAAGTTTATAGAGATTTTGCTGGTATACCTCTCACTCCTACTTCTACCTCGTATAAATTAACCACATAGCCATTTCTGTTAAATGCACTTGTTAGATCTTATTATTTATTCAATTTTGTTGTGTGGTCTCTAGGAATGTTGGTTTCCCACAATACAGTGAGCTCTACTAGTATTATATGTTTAATGTGTCTAATAAGAGGAATATGTCAGGTCTGGATGACAAAACACCATCATCCTCTGGGCTTTTATAGTGCTTGCAGAAAAAAATAATAATTTATGATTTACATAAATGTCATTTGAAAGTTTCAACCACTATTAACACTTGAAAAAAATGTTAAAAAAGAAATGAGAATTTCATAAATAATGAGTAGTAGTACAACATAACATGCACTAAACTACTGTATGCCTAAGTATTTTCAAAATCTTTTTTATAAAGTTATTTTATAAGTTTGCATAAATAAGTCTATTACATGATATGTGCAACTTCTTTATAAATGTGTTATAATTTTGCATTTTTTAATTAAACATTTTACAAGTATCTTCACAAATCAGCCTGTAATATCCCACTGCCAGGCACACCAGTACAGACATCCAAACCAGAAAGAAATATTTGTACAAATGTATCTTACAGTTGATCAAATTCACATAAATCTTTCCGGCTTTCGAGGCTTTTTTAACTTATTGTGTGATTGTGTGGTGTATGCGTGTATGAGTGCATGCGTGCGTGCGTAATTTTTTTTTATAAATTGATGCAGTTATATGTGAACTAAATGCTTCATAGAAAAAAATATTTTTTCTTTAATAGATGATGAGGAAGACGATGGCGATGAAATTTATAACCCCACCACTACTACTGCAATCAGTCCACCTACACCCGCTCCAGGTCCGAGCAGGAATCAGTCCGCCGAGCATCTCTTGTACGGTATAGATAATCAAGGCCTAGATACGGATTTTAATTCTGTCTTCGAAAATATTCAAATAAAAACTCCAAGTGCTAGTTTAATTTAAGTGTCAGTTAATAAGTAGCTTGATTTCTCATATTTCATATTCGATAGATTGAAATGAAAAGTAAATTAAGTTTTTCATAATTAAAATAATTTTAGTGGATTATATGGATATATTTGTAATGTATAAATAATTTAATAGATAACTCTTATTACTAATATAAAATTGAAGATCTAATTACTTTTTAATACTAAAGGACTAGTTGTTGATTCTTGGATTTTTGTTAAATTTTGTAAATAAAATAAAAGTTTATATTAAATATAAGTTGCTTTATTACATTAAAAGGTGACATCTTGGACATTGTGGTTATCAGGTGTACTTTGGTTTTCACTGGCATTTGTTGTTTGTGAGAGAGGTGTTATGTCGAGAGTTTCATCATCATCATCATCTGCATTAATTTCCATTTCAAACACTCTAACTTTCCTATGACTGTTTGACAAAACAACAGCTACTTTCCGACCGCCAGACACAGCAATACGAAAACCATCCATTTTATCAAGAATTTTATAAACATTAGAATCTAATAATGGTGATATATTCTTCTTAACAATTTTTTCGTTAAAAACTAATGACTTTGATTTCATATTAAACTCAATTGAATTGTCTAAAATATATTTTACTGGAACCTGAATAAATATTGTACTATCCTCTTTACTTTCATGTTTGACCAGCACAGATAAATATTCTGATGAATAAAATTGTAAATCAAGGATTGTAAGATCTCGTTCAGGATGGTCTTGATTTTCTCGAAGTAAACATGATGAGAAGGAAAATTTAGAAGCTGTGGCTGTACATACTCTATCCTTGATATTGACAGATACAAAGTTAATACCTTCACTCATATTCTCGTTGTCAGTGAAAGCCATGAAAAATCTTTCCTCATTGGTGTCAAAAAACTGTGAAATCCTTAAACTTTGTTGTGGTAATTTATTTGGATATTCATATAATTTAAGGTTATACACCGGAGAAAAGTATTGGGCTACATTTTTTACCCTAACATCAAATATTTTACTGACTGATATCTTCAAGTGATTTTGCTGTTGTACTAATGAAAACTTCCTAAAGTCCATCATACAAAATATAGTATCATTTTCCTTCAATAAACACGAATTCTCTCTTAAAAATTTGTGCCATGGATTATCTTCATCATCTGGCAGAATTGTTAAATCTTCATCTATTAAATATTGACCCAACCTTTCTAAGTTAAATTTAACAGGTCTTTCTGTTGGACTATCAGTATTTTCTTCATGGACATTATCAAAGTTATACAAAAACTCGGCAATATGAGTAAGTTCTTGCTGTGTTATTTTTACAATTTCACTGGAGGTTTGTTCATCTAAAAGTCGGACAATTACAACAAAAAGCCACCTGAAAAAGGCTTTGTAATTGCGCATTGACACATCAATAACTTGTTGTAATTCCAGACACTTATTTAAAAAGGCACATGAAGCTCTTATTGCTTCAGTCACCATTTTTTGTTCCAAACACAAAACCTGGTAAATAAATAAATTTTTGTATATTATATTAATAAAAATGTCATAATATGTTGTATTTTTATTGATAAAATATAACATTCACCTTTTGATAAATTATCAAGTTTGAACATAATAAAATTTTGAAGCATTTATAGTAGGAAATACAAAGAATTGTTACCTTATATCTATCTGGAATTCTTGTCAAACCTCTTAATTCTGATAGGTGATATGTGACGCTCTGTCCAATTATATTGAGCTGTCTTAAAACTAACTTTTGAATAGTGGAATAACTAAGCTCAACGGAGTTGCCAAATTTCTTTAAGCCTTTAGCTGTTAAATCTTTAAGCAGAAACACTTCCAATTCATCAGATGGAACTCCTAAAATTTTGAATTTATGAAATCATACAAGTTTAAAAACAAATGAACTATTGATAATAGTTTTAATTACTTTAAAAAATACATTAACAAATTGCTAGCATATTTGTTTTTCATATACAATTGATTTTTTTTTAATACAGAAAGTTAGGATTTATAAAATTTATACTATCACTAGGTGACATGGCAAAGTTCGTATTGCCATTTTTTTTTTAATTTTGCAATAAAAATATGGCAGTTATTAATCAAAATAAAATATAGTCTATTATTTAAATTGCAGAAAGTAACGTATCTGCAAAATTTCATTAAATTGGTCCCACAGTTTGGGAGATTAGCCCGGACAAAAGTTGTGACACAAGATTTTTATATATATTTTAAAAACTAGCTGCCCAGGCAAACTTCGTTCCATCAAAAGTTAAAAGCATTTTTTTTGTATCAAAACTTTCCGTGGGTCTTAAGGAACATATGAAAAATAAATTAGCTGTTAAGGAACATACGAAAAATAAATTAGCTGAATTGGTTGAGCCATTTTCGAGTTATGCGCTTAGCAACATTCATTTTTATTTATATAGATAATAGAAGATAGATAATTACCCAACATCAATAATTCTAACAAATCCGCTGAAACTCCACCCTCTGGTACAGACGATGCATAATATGCCATTTTTGTATCCATCTCTAACAATATATGCTCCCAAGCTTCTGTTATTGAAATCATTGTTCTGTCCAGTTGTGTCAATAATGTTACAATTTGACCATGTTTTGTTGCAACACTAAATAGTTCTTCAGCATAAGCTGATAAGACACTTGTATTGACAAGAGACAAACTTATAAGATTAGTAGTTTTGTCTAAGTAAAGTACTTGCATTACACTGAAGTCATCTGACAAATTCATATCGAGTATTTTATATTCACCATAATCATCTTTAGTGATATGAGAAAAATGCAGGGTTCCATACGGATATCTACCAAACACACTCATGTAAATGTTTCCACTGCCATATGCGATCATTAACATACTTAATTGACTTTGATCTATATTGTCAGAAGTATTTTTTACATTATCCTCAATACCTTGATTTTTATATGAACTACTGGGTGAAGGAGGATTTGGCAGAAATATTGAAGGGTCATCCTGTAAATTGTATAAAATAATATTTTAGATATTACTAAAAATTTCAAGTACATTATTTACAACTTTAGTAATATTAATGTGATACCTACATACACATTATATTCTGTAGCACTTTCTAAATTTCCTACTTTCACTGCCCAAGTAATACATGGAATTCCATAATTATTTGCCATATATAACTCTTCAGACATTTCGTAAGCAAAATCATATTTGTCAATAATTTCTTTGTCTTCAATGTCAATAATGCAAACAGTTCCAGAATTGTAACCAATAGCTAATGCCTAAAACACAAACATTTTATTTGTTTTAGCACCTATATTAACAAATACAACAATAGAAGACAACAGAATCAAGTGATACTAGTATGCAAAGATAAAGAATCATAAAAGAATAGTAAATAAAAATCTAAATAGGGTTCTTCCCTGAAATAAATCTCCAAGAGGAACTCTAATTGCAAATTAAATTAAGTAAACATTTAAAGAAACCATTTATTAAACAATTTATAAAATGAAAATCAAAATCAATAACAACTTTATTCAAATAGGCCGCATGAGCATTTTCAAAACGTCATTTTACAAATTAAAACTTTAAAAAGGATTATTATTTTTATAAAAGTAAAGCTACCATCAATTCAGAATGTAGAAGATTCTGCAGAGAAGAATCGGCAAGAAACTCCGAAGTAATAACAAATATACAAAATTAGTAATATCTTGCATGAAATACAGCATCACTAAGACTTCATCAACTAAGATCTTTATCAACTATGTAATCCTGCACCAAATAATACACTTTATCTATTAATTTTTTTTTAAATAAAAACTTTAAATTTAATGTTGAGACAATTCCAAAATTGTGGTTTGTGGAACTTTATTATACAAGCAAATACCATAACCCAGAAAGGATAGCTCAGGCGCACTGAGACGTTGAGTTGCGGAGAATAGCCCGTGAAGAATCAAACCAAATCAAATCAACCCAGAAAGGAGACGTTTACTTTGTGCAGTCGGAAACTTAGGAGTTACAATTTTGTAATAATTTATAAATAATTAATATTACAATATTTTTTTTTAAATTTTGGAATTCTGTATGTAGTATGTATTTTAGGGGAGAAATTCCAGGATAAAATTAAGGGCTTAGGGTTATAAATTATAAGTACTAAACGATAGGACAATAATCAACGAAACAATTTATTTATAACACCTTGCCATCAGGCCTCCATGCCATTGCATCAACTGCTACATTATCTTTGGGAGGAGGTAAATTCCAAACTTTTTGCCAATGAAGCCTGTGTACTTGAACTTCTCCTGTGAATAAAGAGAAATTATAGTACAAGCCTACATGCATAATTATAATATTCGACATTAATGAACCAAGCACCATAAAACTTAATTTTCACCTTTAAAATTGCTAAGGGCTAATAAATCAAGACGATTACTCCAAACCATAAGATCAACTTGGTTTGCCACATGCTTCTCTTCCATTTGCCGCATTCCACAATGAAACATTTTGCTGATTATTTAGATTAAAACTTCCCCTATATATTAAAAAGTTGTGCTATATTTTTAAAATACTGGTTAAAATTTAATTTATTATATCATGTTGAAAACATATTCATGACATATTCATTAACTGACAAACTGACATTGCTTTTGAAAGATTTCAGAATTGTTTTTATATAATCTTTGGTTTGATTGTTGTCTATTCCAAATCAATCATTAATTAATTTATTTATTTCCATCCTATTTTTGTGAGAAACCCCAAGCATAGCCCGTTCTTTTGCACGTTCAGCGACCTTAAACTTGTGGACCAGTCCCAGGGCTGCCAGATGTACGATTTTAATCGTACTCATACGATTTTTTTGCATTTTTACTCATGTACGATCGCTAGACCAAGATCGTACACAAAATGTACGATTTTTATATTCCCATTACCTGGAAGCATTTCATAATTAAAAAAACGTCATCCACCGGCAAGCATGAATTTAGGAGAACTACCCCAACTACCTAGCGCGTGCCTAGATCTTTTACTTGAATAAGTCTCTTTGAATAATCATATAAGAGCTGTATTTGTTTGCTTTGTAACGAAGCTAATATATATATATATATATATATATATATATATATATATATATATATATATATATATATATATAATTATAAAACACTGGCTCAATTTGCTTTAAATTTGTTATGTTTTCCCCATTACTGTGCAGATTGTGAACGAGCATTCAGCGAAGTTTATTTAATCAAAACAAAATTTAGAAACAGTTTATCCAATGATACACGTAAGGGCAAATTATTAGCTACTAGCGACCCGCTCCGGCTTCGCACGGGTATAAAATATAATTATAGCCTATGTCATTCACTGAAAAAATGATTAAAATCGATCGAATCGATTACTGCCCGTGGCCTGCACGCAAAGAGCAACACGGAGGGGAGTAGCCATGTACAGGCGTTCCCCTCTGTCAAGGTATAAGGCCAAATGGCCATATGCAAACAATAAAACTAGTTGCCGCCGCACTGATCATTAGACTAAATCTAGTTGCGCGATTGAATCAACGTCCTTCAAAAAATGCCAAATTGTTCTGTTTTTTACTGTAAAAAAAGATCTGCCACGTCTAATTTACTAAAACATGGCGTTACCTTTCATACGTAAGTATTTTTTAATCACATTATTACTTGTATACTTCTTTTAAACCTTTTTTAAACTTAAAAATTACAAATATTATCGGTCGTGTTGACTCGATTTGTTTACCAACACAGGCCGCTCGCCCGCATACAATATGCGGATCAGTCGAGCGACTGATCGGAGTCTATTTCCGAGAAGTCACTGTCGCCGAGCGATAGTGTTGTTTCCGGTTTGTTTGTAGATGGTTATCGATAAAAATGGCAAAGGCAAAAGAGGAGACAGACATTTTTGAGATTTTGATTTATTTAAAATATTATATTGGTAGCTTATTTTAATAAACATAGTTATATAATAAAATTGCATTAAATTAAATATAATACACGTATTATGAGTATTAATACATTTTACTAGAATTATTTAATGTGAACTTCCACCATAATGTTTTATATAAAAATTTGGCAGGTTTTCTAAAAATTCAAATTTAAGGGATACATGGAAAAAATGGTAATAACAGATTAACTTGGACACCCACAAAAAATAGTGTAATTTGTTCAGATCATATCAATACCACTAACTTTTAAGTTTTGGCGAACAATACAAGGATTAGTCGAGGGCACCAAACCAACACTAACGCCACACTGTTTTTGTCCCGTAAGTTTTTTTTTTGTCTCATGTACAAGGTAATCAAGATATGGTTCACCTTAGTCATTGTAGTGAAATGAAGCTTAGATTTATCAACTTTGAAAATGAACAATGTCCATCCTTTCAGAGTTATCAACAAATCATTAAATCTGGCAGATGACAAGCTATCATATTATGATGCCATTAGTGTTACGCTCCCTACTCCCGATTCGTTGACATCACCGTGTACATCATCAACTCCTCAAAATGTATGTTAACTTTAAATCGTTTATTGTAGACTGGCATTGTTTGGCACAACAACGTTGCACCAAACGTATTGTGACATAATTATAATAGTTAGACATAGGCTGTCGCGACACTTTTTAACTGGCTTCCAAAAAGGGGAGGTTCTCAATTCGACTGTATTTTTTATGTATGTTACTTCAGAACTTTTGAGTGGGTGGACCGATTTTGATGATTTTTAATTTAATAGAAAGCTGATGTTTATTATGTGGTCGCGTTTAAATTTCATCGAGATCTGAAAACAACTTTTTGAGTAACCTTTGATAACGCGTATATATTATGTATATTGTATTACTTGTCGATGTAATTGAAGTCAGTTTTGTTTTCGTTTGCGAGCAAATACAATTATTGTAGATAATGATGTGTTGTACAAAGTCTTACTACATTATGTATTTCTATTATCATTAGTTTTTGCAGCGTACGCAATGTAAGGAATTTTTTAGGTTATTTTTTTATCCCTTGGGTTACATTATTGGAGTTTTAGTAAGGATCCCTAATATTTTTGAAAATATAGTATAACCTATGTCGCTCAAGGATAGTGTAGCTTCTCAACGGTGAAATAATTTTTTGAATCGGTCCAGTAGTTTCGGAGCCTATTCAATGCTAACAAACAAACAATCAAATCTTTACTCTTTATAATCGTTTATTTTACATGAAGATGTTTGATTTGTAGTATATAATAAATTAAGTCTATTTTTATAGTAACATCTTACCTTTGTATCATTTTAAAAACCTTATTTCCCTAACCGAGTACTTGAATTTATCGATAATGGATATCGACAGTTGTTACAACCACGGCTGTTAGCAACTTTTCAGCGTAGTTGCGGCGTGTCATTATACTGTAATGACATAGAATGTATCTATGTGTGTGTGAAAAATGTAAGTGTGATTTTAATTTAGTATGTGTGAGTTTCGTAGTGACAGACGATTATTTTTGTGTGGGAATTAGATAAAGTGTGCATGTGTGTAATTTCCCCCCGCAAAAAATGACAGAAAGTTTTGTATCGGTAGCAGACGCAATGGCTACTCCCCTCCGTGTTGCTCTATGCCTGCACGCGTTAACTTTAGAGTAAAAGCCGGCCAGAACCGCCGCAAACGCTACGTACCGCAATTTCATTAATCGATTATCGATTATTAATCTTCGAAAATATTCATTTAAATCATATGCTGTAAAGACTGTAAAGAGCCATATAGATCTATATTAAATTAACAATGTATTTAAGGTATTTAATTAGATAAGGATTAATGCTGTATTCGTTAAAATCGCTTTGAAAATTAGCCATTATTTGTCTTATAAAGTAAATGACAAAAAAATGTTATTGTGGGATATCCATAAGAGATAGACATATACCATAGCGGAGTTTTCTGTAGACCTTTTCAATGTGTACAATACTTAGTACATTATTTTGATAAATCTCGTAGGGTTCAGGATGCGTTTGCAATGTAAGCGGAAAAAATGTAATTATTTACGACATCACATTAGAAACCTCAAAAATAACAGTATTTTCCACTATTTAATGGATGTTATTATACATTTAAACCTTCCTCTTCAATCACTCTATCTATTTAAAAAAACCGCATCAAAATCCGTTGCGTAGTTTTAAAGATTTAAGCATACATAGGGACATAGGGACAGAGAAAGCGACTTTGTTTTATATTAAGTAGTGAAGGAATTAATTAAAAAGTTAAGAAAAATTTTTTTCTATTTTAAAACCCTTTGAAAAATAACAACAAAAAGAATATCTGACTGATTTTTAAATAATTACAATTTCAGGTTTAGGAGGTTTTGTTTTTAAAATTTAGGGACTTTTCAAGAGTGTAATATCCTCCTACTGGGCATAGGCATCTCTCCCTATGTAGCAGAAAGATCAGAGCTTAATACACCGCAATACTCGAATGCAGGTTGGTGGATACATTCCCTACTAGGAGTAACTTCAACAGGGACTGCACAAACACCCAGACCAAAAACGGTAGACCTCATTTTCATGATTCTTTTTTTTTAATCAAAAGCTTTTATTTGTCATATAGTCATTTAAATTTGGTCGAGATCTAACGAGTGCTTTTTAAATTATCCCTAATGAGGCGTATTTAATTAAATATTGTTAAGGACACACAAAGAAACTAGCGCCATCTAGCGGCAACCATTGAAACCACGCAAAGACAGAGACCGCATGAAACTCTCTACTCAATACTAGATGGCGTTAGAGGAACTACTGTGGAACTATATAGAAGTATAGTCTCGAAAACCGGGTACATGCGCGAACTTTCCAGAATGGTCTAGGCCTCGTCTCGGCCGATATAAATAGCCGCAGCGAGGCAAGCGAGTTCATCCACTCCGACGACGCTCTAAGCCGAGGTGCGATCTCGCTAGGAGACACCCTTAGGGCGGGCGTTTTTCCCCCCCGAGCCCTCCCAGAGGGCTCCCATTCTTCCTTCGCGGCCAGCTTGCCTAAGTGCCCGGCCCTTCTCACCGGTGACGCTGTAAAGGCCGCTAGGGCCAACAGCACTCCACAATTCGAAAAAAAAGTTCAGTTCAGTTTGAGCGATCATCGAGGCGACTTCAAGGGTGAAAACTAGTGATCAAGAGTGGTACCAGCGAAACCTACGACATTGGCTACGACTTAGGACATTGTTAGTGCTTAGTGTTTGAACCTAGTGCTTTGTGTTGGACCTAGTGCTTGTGAATAAAGTCTTGAAAAGAGTCAGCAGGTCTTTCTCTTCAAATCCTTCGAACCCTAACACGTAACAATATGTATCGACTACCCTGAAATTACTTGTCGATAAAATATAAGTTTTTTTTTTTTTTCAGTTTGTAAGCAAACACAATTACTGACGAAATGGCGAACTTCATCGATTCGTTTTGAATTGAAAATTATTTTACTTTTCTACTATGTCACATACAAGTAAATATCAAACTTGTCATGGATATTATTATGTACGAAACTTTTATTAACTGGTCAATAATTAAATATGCTACTATTTCTTGATATGTAAAGCATTTTTTAATGCACTTCAATATCAAATATTTTTATTTACTGTTCCTCTTTATTTTTATATTTTATTAGTTATATTATTTTAATGAAATTTGTGATAAAACTTAAAATAAAAATTAAAAGTATCCAAGTCATCTCCAAATTTATAATAGTTTGACAAAAAAAAACCAGATGCATTTACTGATGATTGGAATAAATTTAATTCCTTTCCAACTAAACCCAGTATAATGTAAGGTCTTAAAAATAATTCGCTATCTTAAAAATTACCCTTTTACAAATGAGATTATTATCAGACATGTTGTCGTATGTGAAAATTTTAAATTGACTAGATATGCAAATTACATCATAATGCATAGGATTAACTGCTGTTGTGTGTATAGTCACATCAGATCAGTCAACATCGACTGTTTCCTTTTTCGATGCCCCGCTGGGGATGGATATTTGTATTTGTACAAATATTGCTTTCCGGTTTGGATGTCTGTCCTTGTGGCTCTCCCCACCATGCCTCTGATATGTTATCATAAATATAATGATACCTGATGGTGATCGTTACTCATTATAGGGAACATATCCGCCAACCTGCAGTGGCATCCATCTCCTACATGGAAAAAGAGGTCTATGCCCCGCAATGGGATATTACAGACTGGATCTTTGTCGATCGCATGGGATTCGTTTAATACTCTCTTATGAAAAGGTATTCTAAGGCAGCACCGGAATTAAGGTAAAGTCAGAAATAACAAAAATTTAACCTCCGATAAAAAAATCTACCTATATTGTATATAATAGCCAATACACTCTCAAGAATACGAATCAAACTTTCTTGGTCATATTTTTTTTCTTATTTTGTGACTATACCTAAACCACAATACACATCAAAGCTCAAGTCAAACGCTCAAATCCAAGAAAAATTGTAATAGCCCTCTTAAGTAAATTATTTTATATTATTAAAAATAATTAATCATTTTCTATAAATATAATTCACACACATTCAGATTTAGGTTCATTTTATATTTTAACAATGCTAGGTGTTATGTAAGCCAAATAATTCATTAAAAATATCAGATAAACCAAAGGAATCCAAATATTTTGAGAAGCTGCTCATATCATGATATATTTCCTGAAAGTTTTTAAATTTCTGAACAGTATTTCTTTCAGATAATTTAAAATTCTCTGTTTTCCTTATAACAATTTTTTTCCAATTCATAGACTTTATGATCTTCCACCATTCCTGGCAATCACACCCGATTCCTTCAACACAAATAACACCAGGCTTTCCCATTAAGCAAAATCCTGTTAAGTTATTTTCTTTTGCCATTTTCACTATATCTTCCCTCTTCTTTTTGTTATAAATATGATGTGAATAAACCCATAGTCTTGAAAAATCACACGCACTATTGTTTTCAGCAGTTGCAGTAGTTTTTACATCCTCAATTTTATTTTTATATTTTTCAATGTTTTCTTGAACCCATGAGATAGCAGTATACAAACACTCTTCACCTAGATAATTATCTTTTATATAATTCGTTAGATCTGAGTTAAGAGCTGTTTCTTGTTGTCTATTTAACTGATTACATCTTATATACATATCTGGTTCCTCTTCTGGGTAGAGGCTTGGTAAGTTAATAGATATTTCTAGTTTTAGACCATCTACTAAGAGATTTACTGTAAAATCTAAATGGTTAGGAGTGTATAAAGTATTATTTTCGACGAATTCTTTTACTTTTTCAAGTGCTTTGGTATCAGTCAGGATAATAGCTTCATCATAGATGGAAGTCAAAACTTCAATTTCGCTAATTTGTTTTGTTAGACAATTAACTAATTTAGATTTAAAACTTTCTTCAGATTCCATAGTATTTGTTTCTATGTTTATTTCTTTTACATAAATTTCTTTTAACTAACCAAAAATATATATATTGTTGTTGCACTGATGTTTTATTGAATACAATTTGTTTCATAGTAGTTATGTGATATATACTATTTATATAATTATTTAATAACTATGAGACCTTTAAGCTATTAAAATCAATACGTGTAATATGGAATTAACATGAATGAATAAATAACAAACTATTTGATAACAACTTTAGGTTCAGTCCAGTTCAAAGAGCAGTGTTGCAAAAGTGTAAAATAAAAAATCGGTATATTTGGCTCCGAAAAATCGGTAGAAATCGGTAGATTTTTACTCGGAGTAAACAAAAGTATTTTAAGTCAATAATGCGTTCATTTATTTGAATTTGTTCCGTTAAATTAAATCAAATTCTTTATTTGCATGAATATAGTTAATACATAAGGTGTTATTAGTTACAATGTCTCATATAATCTACCTTAAACGGCGTGCAAATTTTTGTTCCATTTATAATTATAATTATTTTACATTACAGAAAAAAAGTACTCAAAAGCAATACGTTTTATCACTAAGAAACATTAATTATAGAAGTAGTCCATACAATGGAGACAAAAAGAAGTAATTTATTAATTTTATTTAATTATTTTGTTTCCAAAACCAACAGCCTTTTATACTAAACATATCACTCCTCTCACTCACACACTCACTCTACAATCTTATAGTAACCTAATAACAGGTTTTCCTTAATTATCTGAGTATGTAATATTAACATGCCCTTTGATATATGCGAGCAGAACTCTGCTATAAGACGTGTTAGTCGGTCATTCTCCAATTCAGCGTTCTTTGCCTAATTACCGTGACGTTTTTTATTTTTCACTGATTTGACTTTAACACATTAAAATATGAAACAAATCAAAAATACGAATTCAATAATTATTTTGGCATGTAACAGTTAATTGTGGTTTTCTAGATAATGAGACTTAAAAAATTTATGGGTATGGTAATTAGAAAATTTTTATATTTAATGTAACGGTAATTAGAAAATATGCTGTGTGGTTACGGCGGTGAGAATATAGCCACTCCCTCTCTACCCGTGAGTATCGTAAGAGGCGACTAAAGGGGCCTACTCAAAGCACTGCCTGCAGGGCCTGCTTGCAGTTACTGCCGCAGAGGATGTTGCTCCACAAAGCACTGCAAATCATTTACGCGGCATACGTTGTCGTGTTCACTTGTGTTCTCTTTGTCCTTGCCTAAATTCGTCAGTTTTTATAAATGGCTCCTACATTATTCAAACACCAAAAAATAGCATTGGGTTTGACTGTATTGAGTACTTGTAGCGTTCAAAAGAAAAAAAGGAAGCACTGGTGTAAAAAAGTTTTATATTTTTCATGTAAAAGCGACATAGCCTGCGACCGCATATCTTTGTTATGATAATGATCGTGGTTAGTTTTCCAAAGACATGGCAAATCCCTATACAATTAGATTACGTCCCTCCACACGTCTTTTTCTCGCTGGCTCATTTTTCTTGAAGAAAACAGAGCCAAACAAATAATATAATAAAACCAAACCAACTAACCACCAACTAACTGATTAATTGCTAAATGACAACCACTGACAAGACAAACCCTAGGTCAAATAGAATAGACAAACGTCGCAATGTACCGACGTAAACAAAATGGTGGTCTAAATCGGCCCGACCGAGCTACACATGTCCCTGATTGCAGTTTACGGAGTGGGGAGATCGTGTGTCGGGCTGGCAGAACGACACTGCGGCCCTGCGACAGGGTGAACAATTAAAATATCGGCCCTGCATGCATACATACAATACGATCGGCAGTGGCACTGCAAGCAGGGCCCTGCAGACAGTGCTTTGAGTAGGCCCCTTAAGGATTACACAGTTCCACTACCACCCTGGAACTTGAAAGTGCCGACCGATGGCGGGATAATCATCCAACTACTGGTTTTGAAATATACAGGCCGAAGACGGGCAGCAGCGTCTTAGGTGCAACAAAGCCAGCCCTGCGGTCTCCAACCCGCCTGCCCAGCGCGTGGTGACTATGGGCAAGACAAGACAAGACACATGAGTTCACGCAACGTTTTTCTTGAAATATATTCTCTCTTGCCAGGACAAATGCGACTGATCTCATCTTGCTCTACAAAAATTTGGACGTCTTGTTTAGTTTTCTCTACAGTAGTCCCTATATTATTATTATGTAAATACTTTGGTTCTATTTCTTTATCATGACTTTGTTTTGGTTTTGGATGTAGCGTGTTTTATATTTCAGTCTTAATGCTTGCTTCCTGTACTTTTCTTTTGCTCTTCTTAGCTCTATTGTTTGGTCTCAAATATGACATTTCTTTATTTGTTTTCTATACATGCCTTCTAAATAACGATAAGAGTGGGATTTTTTACGTATCGGTTTCTCGACAGTTATCTTTGAAGATAGTGAAGTTGGTGTTGAACACAAGGAAGACGCTCGTTCCGTAATATTCACACTTGTATCTTTATTTTCGGTCAAATGCTCATTATTGATTAATAATAAAATAACATACTTTCAGTAGAAGATGATGACAGAGCACTAGATGGACGCGGCGTTGATGTGGTTAAAGAAGGTTTAAAATTTGGTGTCTTTTTCAAGGAAACTAATTCTTTTTCAAAAGAAGTCGACTGCAGAAAAATTTGGTCTTGCTGATTATCTTCTTTTTTTTATTTGGGATTTTCGGGACAATTTTGTACTCTTTTAGTGTACTTTTTAGCGCAGCGAGTATGATAAATCATTGAGATGTGGTGTGACAAAGTTTCAAGACGATATTTTATATTGTTATCAAGCACGAAGCATCAAGCATCTAAGGTCACTTCTTCCTCGATTGTTTTCAATTTTCCCTTTTCCTTTTGTCTTTTATAGTATGCTCTGAAATTTTCTCTACTTCTTTTTTGAGTTTTCTTCCGGCTTTTGGTGACATTTCGCAGATAGGCAGTATTTTTTTATTTTTTTTTATTGTACCCTTCTTTCTCCTTTATTTTTTTTTTGATTGCTAATACAAAAAGGGGCATTTTTAATTCGTTCTCGGCATTGTCGCGCGGCAAGCCTTCTATTTTCTTTAACTTCCTCTTTGGTCTTTTTAGGTTTTCCTATCTTATAAATTAAATAATTTGATGAATGGTCAGCATATAATATAGACATATTTTCGGACAATAATAATAATAATTTACGAAAACCGCGGTAAACAAGTATTACTTTTTCATACAACGGTAATTATAAACATATGGTAATTAGTATACGGTAATTAGAAAACGATAAATTTTCATAAAAATGTTTAAAAGCGACACAGTATACAAATTCTAGCTTATTACAACGTACGGAGGCCAAAGTAGTGTCTCCATTTACATGATCAACTTGGGTCTATCTTGAAAATCTAGTATTAAAATAAGAACAACGGTAATTAGAAAAGTTTTTAACCAAGGCTACGGTAATTATATACTCACGTGCTTCATTGGCGGTACACTAACATGAGAGTCATACAACTGCTGATGGACCTCGGTACACACTGAGGAGACGCGATGCGTACGGTAGTGATGTGCCAAATACTTTTATTTAGGGATGTGCACTCGAGAACAGCAGATGTTACGGTAATTAGAAGTTTCCATTGGACATACGATTACTTCATAATAATTATTTGTAGACTTGTTCTATTGAGTTGATATTTTGTTATGCGATAGACGCTGCTTAATATCGTTTAAAACGTTGAATGGATCAAAGTAAATCTATACGCTACAAAAATTACAAGCAAGTTTTAAGATTAAGTTGGTGTGCGGACACGCCACGGTAATTAGAGAACAGAGGTTTTTTGAACAAAAGTTAAATTAATTTAGTCTTAATTACTTAAAACAGAAGCCAATATTTTTTTTACAGCTAGGTACGGATGCTATCTTTAATATATAAAAAAGTGTATGATTGAATATGATGATATTACGGTTTAAACAAGCCCGGACACGAAAAATTTGCTAATCGGAGAATGGCCGTAGTACAATTTGTTTTAACACACCGCGGATTTGAACGGTCATATTCAACGTGGTGGGAAGAATTTCGGGAAGTCCCCGTTCATTGATTTTGTGTTACCGTTTTCTTTTAGTGTTACCGTATTAAGAATATTAATTTACCTTTTTTTTATAAAATTATTTTACATTAGTTGAAAATTCAAAAATTCGGTAGATAGCACTGCTAGATCGGTATATCGGTAGATCTACCGATAAATCGGTAGCTTTTGCAACGCTGTCAAAGAGTAATATAAGCATACAGGAACAGTTCTTTGCTTAATGCACAGAGCATAGCATAGTAATTAGTTACTTTGTGATATACTGGTAGTCATACTCATGTCATTTTAGTTGGGCAGAGTATACAAATCACAAATGTTAGATTTGTGAAACAGTGATATTACATGGATATTACCTACCCCACCCCAGCCTACAAAATAATGATATTTGTAATAAAAAAATACTAATCGATAGATTTTCAATAGCTCAATTCAACTACGTTGTCCTTTTAAATTGCTCACATTCAATTATTTAATTAAAAATCAAAAAAGTCGTTGAAAAATATTTATTTATCAATAATTTCAAACTCCTATATCTTTTGATGTATACAATATGTTAAATTGTTCAACTATACTTGAGCAATTATAAATGCAACTTGAGCAGTTTTTTAACACTGAACAATTTAACATATTGTATACATCAAAAGATAAAGGAGTTTGAAATTATTGATAACTGAATATTTTTCAACGACTTTTTTGATTTTTAATTAAATAATTGAAGGTGAGCAATTTAAACGGACAACGTAGTTGAATTGAGCTATTGAAAATCTATCGATTAGTATTTTTTTTTATTACAAATATGATTATTTTGCAGGCTGGGGTGGGGTAGGTAGTGATATTGAAATTAAAAAATATTCTTGATGAATTTACTATCAATTTTTACACATATAAGTTATAGTAGGAGTTCCAAAATATAAACGTTCTTCACCGTCAGTTTAATGGGTGATAATTATTTTATATTTATTATAGTATATTAAAAAATTAGCCAACCCCTAGTGGAGCAACAAGGTGGGTTAAGCTCCAATCCTTCTCTTACACCTACCTATAAAATTCGCTTACAACGCCCGCGGCGTTTTTATCGTTAGTGGCTTAGTGTTTTGGTGGAACAGCAATTTCAGGCATTTCAGCGGTCGTTGTCAATGGGGTTGCGGGCCTTAAGTGGAACGTAGCCAATAAATGTAGTTTAACTGCCAAAGTCAAATTGTAAATGTCTAATTCATTTTCGCAACTGATATTTTTACTTTCTTTGAATATTGAAAAAATTAAGAGGCAGATTTAATAAAATACAATGGCTTCTCCTTTGGAACAATTTGTAAACAATGTTAGAACACATTCAACTTCAGGTAGTTTACATTTTTGGCTATTATTTCATGTATTAATTGGAATAGGTTAAAATTTATTTATGTTTTGATTTGTAGGTAACTTTCGTGAATTATGCGAAATTATTGGAAAATCTGATGAGGTGTTACAGCGTAACAGTGCACACCTGAACACAGTACTAGAGACTTTAGATATACAGCAGCATTCTCTAGGTGTTCTAGCAGTACTTGTTGCTAAATTTTCCTTACCTCAGGTAACTATTTATAATGCATTAACTATTCAATAGGCACGAGACACTACACATATCATTTTTTGATTTCGTTATAAATTTCAGGGTAATCCTGATGTGGATAGAACAACAATGTTTCAACAGATTCAAGACTTTATCAATAATTGTAATGGTGAACAAGTTCGTTTTTGTCCAGAGCTTTGTAAGTTGTCTATTGTTAATTTATTTTTCTGTCTTTTTAGAAGGTCACAGTAAAATTATGTAAATACTGAAAACATTTTATATCTGAGATATAGTAAGTAAAGAAGAGTAATTGCTAAAGTTATTTACTGACTTATCACGTTTATTTTTCAGATGCCGATTTATGCCATTTACTGACAGATCACCTAGTAGAATTGAAGCAACCAATTAGAGGTATAGAGATATTGAAAAAAGCCATTAGAAAAATTCAGTTGTTTGACTCTCAGTTAACATCAATCCATGCTGATATATGTCAACTATGCCTTCTCTCTAAATGTTTGAAGCCTGCACTTGAATTTTTGGACACCGATGTTACAAGTATTGGCACTGAGGTAGAAAAATACATTATACTAGATTTCCCAAAGATTACTTGTTACCATAGGACATCTAATTTTAATTAATTTTATTTTTTGGTTTTAGCTCGGAGGGGCTAATGATTCTAAGCACTTTCTACTATATTACTATTACGGTGGAATGATATACACAGCTATGAAGAATTATGATAGAGCACTGTATTTCTTTGAAGTAGTAGTTACTGTTCCTGCAATGGTAGTCTCACATATAATGTTAGAAGCGTATAAGAAATATATTCTAGTCTCTTTAATTTTACATGGGAAGGTAAAATATTATAAGTTATATTTATTTTCTAAGAGTCTGTTCTAAGATTGTTTACACACACACACTCATTATTTTAATCAGTCATTCCATAAAAACTTTCATAGTACTTATTAAAATTTTTTTTATAAAAAGTAGTCAAATTAACCAAGCAGTTTTCAAGTTTTTCATTTAGCAATTGACTTTTATTTAAATTAAAAAATTATTGCCTTTGAGAATAAACTTTACTTTTGAGAATAAATGATACTAAAATATTATATAGCCTATAGCCTTCAACTTTTCAGCTTTGTAATAATTATTATAGATAGATATAATATCTTTCATTTATTTCAGATTCAACCAGTGCCCAAGTATACATCCCAAGTTGTTTGTCGTTTCCTCAAGCCGCTGTCTGTAGCTTATCATGAGCTTGCTTCATCTCAACATGCAGCGATGAGACATAGGGAAACCTTTGTGAGAGATAAAAATATGGGTTTAGTAAATCAAGTAAGATTACAAATATTTATTTAAAAAAAATATGTAGCTAAATCAGTTGGCTGTTATCTATAACATAAGCATTAACTTACTTGCTTACCATAATAACAGATGATTGTGTGTATGTTGAAGATATTTATTTATTACTTAGATATTTGATTATTTTCTGCCTATTATAATTGATGAATTTAATGATTGTTTATCTTATACTATTAAACGAGCAATTCTTGTATATATATATCTATATAATCTGAATCTCGGAAACAGCTCCAACGATTTTCATGAAATTTAGTATGCAGGGGATTACGGGGGAGATAAATAAATCTAGCTAGGATTCATTTTTAGAAAATGTCGTTTTATCCCTGTTTTTAGGCAATGAAAAAATGGCTACAATATCGTTAGAATAAGAAGGTAAATTTCGCATCTGTCAGTAAAGTTGTAATAGCTCAGGGGAAATCGGTCGATCGCGCTCGGCCGAAAAGATCATGGTTCGAATCCTTAAGTTTTCCAGATCGATTATCGTTTTTTTTTTTTCTTTTTTTTTTCTAAAAAAAAATAAAATCGAAAAATATTATTCATATTTTATCAATATGTAATTCAAAAAACACGATTTACTAAAAATACCGAGCTATGCTCGGTCACCCAGGTCCTTTTATATTAGAATGGTAAAGTTAAACTAAAAAAAAATATTAAAAATATATTTAAAATATTAAAAATTCATTATAAGTTGCAAAAGCTCTTGAGTTTTAAGGTTTTTTATTAGGCTTAAGATTTTAAGGCTTAGGTTTACAACCTGCATTTCTGGATTCATAATAATGAGAATAAAATATTTACAACTAGCTGACCCGGCGAACTTCGTATCGCCTAACACAAACTTTATCGTATGGTATTAAAGTTCAAATTGACTTTTAAGTATTATCACAAATCTTTTGTATGGGAGTATAGAAAAGTGTTGTTTTTAGACTTTTTCAGGAAATTTTTTTTTTTTTTTTAGAATTTTTCTCTCCATAAGAACCATCCTCGTACTTCAAGGAATATTTTAAAAAAAGAATTAGCGAAATCGGTCCAACCGTTCTCGAGTTTTGCGCTTAGCAACACATTCAGCGACTCATTTTTATATTATAGATGATAGCAAAATAAAAGTAATATAAATGATGATAATACTTTTGTCTCTGTTTATGTATAATATCATTTAATATACTTAAAAATGATCATACATTGTAGGTAAATTAAGAGGGTATATTTATACATTGAATTTACTCTAGGACTATATAGGTGATATTTAAGTAATGCTCGCCAATAAGTGAATTTATTATTTTATTGTTATATCATATTACCTGTATTGGAATTCTCCATTTATGTTTCATTAAGTAGGTAACATTTCTCTGATAGATATTTGTTTGTTGGATAGGTAACATTTTATAAAATATATATGTAAATTATAATTGGTGAGTTAGTGGCTTGGTTAAAGAGGACATCGTTTTCCTTTTGGAGGCATTGTGTAGATATTTGAGTCTAAAATAAATAATTTAAAAAAATAACAGTGTTTTTAAATCTTAGTAGCTTGAAATGTATTATTTAAAGGTTAATAAAAGGTTTCTTCTGTATCCTTCGTGACATTGGTAAAATCATCTATGCTATCTTGGCACTAGTGGAAACCATGAATTCTGAATATGAATAAAATGATGTCAATTTTAATTAATTTAAAATTTGGTAGTCTCGTTTTGTTTATAAATTTTTTTAAAAACCAAATTTTTATCTTTTCAGGTTTTGAGTTCTATGTATAAAAAGAACATCCAGAGGCTTACAAAGACATTTTTAACTTTATCACTGAGCGATGTTGCTTCCCGTGTACAATTGTCTGGTCCGGCACAAGCTGAAAGTTACATTCTTAACATGGTATGTTTGTATATTTTATTATTAATTTATTCAATTATAATTTACTTTTATTGATTGTCAAGTATTGGTAAAAAATGAGTCTAGTAAAGTATTTTTTTTTAAATATTTCATATCCAATAGTTTTTAATTTTTTCTTATAGTTAATGTTTTAAGCTAAAAATAATTGTCTTTGCTCGCAAACGAAAAAAAATCTGACTTCAATTACATCGACAAGTAATACAATGTAGGTAGACGAAAAAAAAATAGTCAAGTAAATATGCGTTATCAAAGATAAGTCAAAAGGTAGCCATCAAATCTCGATCAAATTTAGATGGGACCACAAGTCAAGCATCACATTTCGATTAAATCAAGACTCATTAAAATCAGTCCACTTAGTCAAAAGTTGTGAGGTAACATACACATTAAAAAAAAACTCAAATTGAGAACCTCCTCCTTTTTTGGAAATCGGTTAATAAACCTACTTGATTCATTTTTATAGTATCATTTACATAAATACTATATTATATTATGTAAAAAATACGATATATTTGTAATGGCTAAAAGTGTAGGTACATGTTTAGTAAGATATCACAACCACACCAAACAATAACAACACAGGCATTTAATACTTACCTTTACAACTTGCATGCTTTACTACAGCAGGCAAAGACTATTTACAAAATAACACGAGGGGAAGAACAGGCAAATATTAGGTAAAGTAGAACTTTTTTTTAAAAGATGTTTAGGTTCAACAGAATTTAATTAAGACAGTAAACTATCTCACTGTGTAAATGAAGTGGATATGACACGGGTTATACTGTGTAGGCAATTACAGCTACATCAGTCATACTACTAATGGAATACTGAAGTTTTCCTAAGAAGGAGACAGGTTGTAGTAAATGAGGAGCAATATTTTAAAAAAAGGTTTAGTGGTTTTAAGTTAGTTAGGCTGACAAAAATATTATGCTATGAAGCCGAGAATATAGTTACATATAATAAAATTTCTATTTTATGATGACCTCTATAGCCATTACAATTTAAAGTAATTAAATATTTATATATTTTTTGTCATTTTGTATTACAGATCGAAGAAGGAGAAATTTATGCTATGATAAATCAGAAAGACGGTATGGTTGTATTCCTTGATAGTCCTGAGAAGTATGCTTCGCCAGAAACCTTGTGTGTACTGGAACAACAAATGGCAGCGTGCACTAAACTCCATCAGTACATTCAAGAAATGGATGAACAAATTCAAGTCAATCCTCAAGTAAGTATCACTAACATTATAATATCTTCTTTAAAAAAAGTATATATTTTTTTAATAAATTGCATCCTCAATGGTTTCTATCTGTGATGACACTTATTATAAATTTTTTAATACATTAATTTTAAACTGTACAACTTTTATAGGTTGTTCTGAATTACTGGGTGCTTCTGAATAATTTAGCTTTTTAAGACAAAGGATAAATAAAATCTTTAGTATCTTAGTTTATTAATAAAGGCAATTAAACATTTTATAAGAATTAAGCTTGTTAGATAATCAAAACATATATACGTTTATATATAGTAATAGCAGTATAAATAGTAATTTTGTTTTTTTGATTTAAACTTTTTTTTGCTATTTTTTGACCATATGATTTTATTCTAAGTCTTAGTACTTTGTACTACTATTGCTTATATTTTTTTAATTTCAATATCAAACTTTCTTGAAGTATTATTACTTTACTATTCTTCTTAAGACCAACATTCAAATGGTGTTTGATGACCAATGTTCAATGTATATTACTTTAATTATTTGACTGTAATTTATTACTGACCATATTTTATTGTTTTAGTATGTGAAAAAATCTGTTGGCAGCCATGATGAAGATATTCCAGCAACAAGTCAAAACACAAAAAACACTTATACAATGTAAACATATATTAATTTTAACTTTAACCACATAATTGTAAGTTTATAATTGTAACAATCCATTAAAATAATTAACATAAAAGTGTCCCTCTTTTAATTCCCTTATAAAAATAACATGTTAACAAAAACAAAAAATATATCAAATTAAACAGCTTCATGAACAGCTTCTGTAAAAGCTGTCATGCTTTCTAAAGGCGTTTGTGGTGTTATTCCGTGGCCTAGATTTGCGATATATCTATGCTTTCCAAATTTTTTTACCATTTCTGTAGTTAATTTCTTGATTTCCTCCTGTAATTACAAATTGTTTGTATAATTATACTTTTCGAATTATATTGTTATGTACTACTATGTAAGTCATTATCATCATCACTTCAGCTTATCGCAGTCAACTGTTGGACATAGGCCTCATCAAGTTCGCGCCAAAAATGGCGTGAACTCATGTGTGTTGCCCATAGCCACACAGATTGTATGTACAGCTTTTATGTAAGTATGTACTACTAAACTAACATGATTCAAATATAAATAGTTGTAGTCTTTAGAATTCATCTAGCGTTTCACAGAGAAGGAAAATGAGAAAATCAGCATGTTGATTGTTAGGTCGGTAATAAATCTTCTTCTTCTTCTTTAAAGACTATGGCTCCTCGGTAATAAATATAAATTATTAAAAAAAGTATATATATTGACAATGACAGATAGGAAGAAAATTGGTTTGAGGCTTGAATAAATTAACTACAATTATTATTGAATAATTTGTGTTATTTTTCACGTAATTTGTGTTACATTACATTGATAAGAAATTGTTAAGACTTCAATGCCCTTCTATATAGGTCAGGCCTCTAGCCAAAAATAGGAAATTCACACATTGTTTCAGAATTATAATTTTTTTTTAGATTAATCGAAAAAGAACTTACTGGAGTTTTGTATAAATCTTGAGGATCGAGATTGCCCTGTAATGTAATATTGTCACCTACAATTTTCCTTGCTTCAATGGGATTTACAGTCCAATCTAACCCTATGGTCTCATAGCCCATCTGTGCTTGTATATCTAACGAATGTCCACCTCCTTTTGCAAAGACTGTCTATTTAAAAAAAAAAGATTATGAGTTTTTAAAATTGTGTATTCAAACAAAACAATAAAAAATTTCACCTACCATAGGAACTTGATCTAAGGTTTTTTCTTGTAATTTCTTTTGGACACAAGTTCTTATATCTTTTAAGTAAGGAGCCGAAAACTCAGAAAATTGTTCTCTTGTGAGGTGATCTGCACTTGATTCAAAAACCTGAATCAGTTGTGCTCCGCTTTCGACCTTTAAGTTAAAAGTTTTAATTTTAATATTTAAAATAAGCCGTAAAGAAGTTATTCAATAATTGAATAAAAAATTTACCTGCATAACTAAATAGTCAATTATGACTCTAGTTAACAAACTAAGTAACCTGTGAACGTCTTTTGGATATTTTTGTAACCACTCCTTTGTTTTAGACATAGTTTTGCTGCCACCACCCTCAATCATATATCCCATCAAAGTAAACTGAAAATTCAGTAGTTATTTAAATTTGTTATGTTGGTATACTTTTAAGTAGAAAGTATTTACAAAATAACCGTCATAATATAATAAAGTGATGCTGTATTTCATGCAAGATATTACCAATTTTGTATTCAAAAATTGTTTATTTCTTAAAAAGATTAATTTTGGAATTTCTTGCCAATACTTCTTTACAGAATCTACATTCCGAATCGGCGGGGTCTTCACTTTTAACAATAATTTAAAATATTTTTGTAAGATGAATAGTTAAAGGTCTTATTTAAGCCCATTTGAATAAAGCTATTTTGATTTTATAGATTCTGATAAATGATTTTACATTCAGACACCTTAAAATGTAAAAAAAAAATATTATAAAATAACAAACAAACCAAATATAATAATATTCTTCCTTTTTTCATTATATTGATTGGACTCTAATGTAATTTTCCTCTAAAATAGATGTTTGATATGCAATTGCTATACTATTCTTATTGAAATATGTAATAACTTACAGGTGCTCCTGTAAAACCAATTAATGGTACTTTTCCATTGATTTTGTGCCGTGTCAATGTAATTGCATCACCTACATATGTCAGTCTTGAAACAGCACCTTCTTCTTTGAGTCCATCAATCTCTGAGACATCTTGAAGCGGGTTAGGGAAAACAGGGCCCTATAACATTATCGCAAAAGTACATTAACTTCTTTTGAATTATGCAAATTCCATATAAAACTTTTACTGTATTGTTTTGTCAGATTAAAAGTTTTATCTAGTCGATTGATTTGGCAAGACACGATTAATAAATAAGGGGCGTTAAGGAGGGAGGGTGTCGAGTCAAGTCTCATCTAATATTACGTTGGAGAGGGGTGGCCTCGGCAAATATCACACAATTTTTTTTCTGATTGATATAAAAAAAAATATATGCTATTTTTGTCCATTTAATTATAAAGTGTGTGTATAGTACTTAAGCATAATCATAATATGATTAAGAGCATTCACTAATTCGTTCGAAAGAAAATAATTTCATTCATACTTTGACATTATACATCTACTGACTGTCAAATCACCATATTCATTTTATACGAAATAGATCAAAACGAAGTTGAAGGAGCAGATGATTTTACTGAAAATCATATGGGCATTTTGGTTCTAGTCTCTCTTGAGACCGCGCATGATTCTCCATGGACTGAATTAGAGTAGATATTCTTTTTTTAATCACAGTAGTTACGATTTAAGTATCCTATTGTTAAATTTTTATTACACATATAATTAAACTCTCAGCAATATTGATAACTAGTCTTAACTATTCGTAAATAAAAGCACAAAGCAATTTTTTTTCCTTTTTACAATAACAATCCAACGCCTTTACGTAAGAAAAACACATTTTGAAAAATTTCATGTGAGATTGGGGGTTGGGGGAGGAGGTTGAATAAAATCTCACGACATCTTACGAGGGGGGGGGAGGGAGGGACAGACAATTAAAAAAAACACCTCATGTAATTTATGGACGCCCCCTAAATAATTCTTTCAATGTACGAACTATAAATAATGAGTTAAGTAAGCAGAAAATGAACAAATTAAAATTACTAATAGCGGAAACTGTTATTAGAACCTCGTACATACCAGTCCAGGATGCATTTCCACAGTCATACCTAATGCTTGTGGTATAACAAGGATATCACTGAATATAATTGAGGCATCTAAGTGATCGTAACGCCTTAAAGGTTGAAGAGTAACTTCACAAGCGAGTTCAGGAGTCCGACAAACAGTGAAAAAGTCATGTTTAGCTCTTACAGCTTGGAATTCTGGCAAATATCTTCCAGCTTGTCTCATTACCCATACAGGCACTTTATCAACTTCCTTACCAGTAGCTGCTTTCAGTAGTCTATCATTTTTTAAGGGTGGAAAATTCTAAAAAAAACGTACCATTAGTAATATTATAATTAACATAAAAATAAAATAAAAACATCCATTTCTATTAAAATAAACTTAAGAAAATAACCACAAACCTTGTTAGTGTACTCCATTTTCGTACAACTGAAGTTTCGTAAACTACAAACTAATATGATGGTAATTACAGTAATGTTTTCGTAATATTTCCTATTAGCATAAAGTTTTTCATGCAATTTTATGCCGGTTTATGTATTTATTTACTTCATACGATATACTCTTGCCTCATACTCAGTGTTGCCAACTCCCAAAAATTTATCCCCCTAAAACCCCAATCAAAAACCCCTAAAATGCCCACAATTACTAAGGATTCCCTAATTTTTTTTGGTACTTATAAAATAAATAATTAATTTTTTTTTAAATAAATAATACATTAAAAATAATTAATAAATAGTACGATATCATTAAACAAATAATAGTATACAATACTTTTTTTCTCTAACATTAGATATTTTAACGAATGACTTGCTGATAAACGGACGATATGAACAAGTAAATAACAAATAATAATCAACGTATTTGTAGTAAACATAAACGCAGTTTTACCTCGCGTTTTATTTAACTCTGTTTTCTTAGTAACAAGCAATCGCACTAGATGTCGCTAAGGCGATATGTGTAAAAATGAATATGATTTGCTACTCACTAGATTGGATTATCCTAGGGCCTTTTCTATTACACCTTTATTTTGCTTATTTTGAAATAAAAAAATAAAAAAAATGTTTGAAGAATGAAAAATCCCTAAAAATACTCCTACAAATATGATACCCCTAAAAATACCCCATCCCACTTTTTTTCCCCTAAATTTGGGGGGAAACCCCTAAGTTGACATCACTGCTCATTACTGTAACTTATTAGGGATGTTCGGTGATGTTCGATGATTATTGATCATCTTTCATATTAGAATCTAATTATCGATGTTTGGACTTTTGGAGATCAACTTATGCGATAAAGGTGAGCGATTTACATTATCCGGTCAGTAAAATTTAAAATTTGAATGGTATAATTTTTTGAATTTTATATTATTTTAAATGACAATTTTACAAATTTATTGAAATAAATTTTAATACAATAATTGGCATTACTTTACTTTTAAAAGACTTACGACGTGACAAAAACAACATTTTATCTAATTAAAAAAATAATATAAATATTAGTCATTTTGAAAGGGTCTCAATGAATTAGTAGAATTTTTATGATTCGTAAATTTTTAATTATTAAGTTTTATTGTTAAATTATAAATTTCGAAACGAAACTTCTTGGTAAGAAGAAAAGATAGCACTATAAATTTGTTTCAGTTGAAACGTTATCTTGCTGTCTTCTATTGTCATAATTAAAGTATTTATTTTAATTCTACCATCTCCTCTGCCCCTAGGTTGCCTGGAAGAGATCGCTTTTCAGCGATAAGGCCGCCCTTTGTACCTTATAATACTCTGTTAAAATCAATCTGATATGTATTATTTCTGTTTTGGTGTACAATAAAGTGTATTGTTATGTTGTTATGTTATGCTGTGTTAGTAACGGATATTAATGGACAGTAATGGGCAGGATGGGTTTTTCTGTACCAATGTAGAATATTTAAAAAAATTGATCTTGTACACATGATATTGATTTTATAACTATTTTAATTTTTTATACAACAAAAGTTACTTTTGGTGTAAGTTTTGTATAAGTAATGTGCAAAGAATCGATTTTTGCGATTAATATCGATGTTGCTTTACGAACATCCCTATTCAACTCGTAAATGTAATTGTCAAAAGCAGAATGACAAATCATGGTTTCATTCTCTATCATTAAACCAATCAATCAATCAATCAATTCATTCTCTATCACTCAATAAATCAATAATTTTAAATAATTTGGTTTCGAAATCATCTGTGCTCATTTGGCACTATTGAAAGCCATTAACCCTGAAGAAGAAAAATAAATCTTTTTGGAAACAATGTTGTATTAGATACGCACGGTGGCTATAATTAAAAAAAAAAATAATAATTTTTATTGGCAATTTTCATATTTATGCTTATTTAGATGAAGTTAGAAAATATAAATAATAATATAGAAGTTTTATAGTTTGACGTACAAAAGTTGAGCTTGTTGATTCGAAACATTTTGGTCGGGTTCCACTAAGTGTCCGCAACGCGTGGAAAGCCCATTCTATAATTCCACCTAAGGCCCGTAGTTGTCGTGTGCGATCGCTCGACGCCATAGATGACGTCACTGTTCGCATCCACATCGCCCACAAAATATAGTTGAGTCAAAGTTGGCTTTCATTAAAACGTGGCAGCCTGGCAGGAATTAAAAAAAAAACTACCAGCACAAAGGCTTAGAAGTTATATTGGTATGAATCCCTGGCCATTCTGGTATTCCAGGTAATGAAACTGCAGACTCTTATGCCAAGTCAGCGGTTCAACTTGGCTCATCGGAACATTTTTTTGACTCAAGTCAAGTCCTTCTGTGAACTTGTTCAGTGTAATACTGTTCCGAACTGCCAAGGCCGACATCTAGACCTGGTGCTGAGCGCGCGTGGCGGCGCTGGTGGGGCGGCTGCCGACGAGGCTTTGCTGCCGGTGGATGCGTACCACCCGCCGCTTGCAATTGTTTTTGCTTTGCGCACCGCATCTGCCAGTGCTCGCGCCGCCGCGAGCGGGGATAGTTACCAGGATTCAGGCTAGCAACCATTAAAGCAATGGAACTTTAATAAAGCGAATTTCTATGAATTATATTATTCCATTTTAAAAATTGACTGGACGGAGGTATATACGACCAACGAACCTGATTTAGCGTTAAAATTATTTTATGATAGACTTTCTGACGTTTTTGATAATTGTATGCCTTTGAAGTCGCGTAAACGGAATAATTTTAGATATCCAGTATGGTATAACTCACAAATTATTAAAGATATACAGATAAAATACAGGTTACACAAAAAATATAAAACTAATAAGAGTCGCTGCGACTATGAGAAGTTTTCTCAGTATAGAGCGAAAGTAAAGGCGGAAACGGCGCGTGCTCATAATCTCTATCGGGAACGAGTCCAGAACAATCTCAAATCGGACCCCAAAGCATTTTGGGGGTTTTTAAGATCTAAGAGAGGTACTTTCACGCAGTGTAAATTAATGAGAGACGGGCGCACTCTTTCAGATCAGGAATGTGCAAATGAACTAGCCAGGTTCTTCTACTCCGTGTTTAGCAGGGAGCCAGCGCGTCTGGATGTGTCGGCTGTGAGTGTGACGGTGGGAGGAGATGCGCGCGTGTATCTGACGCGTCTCGCTCTGGTGGACGTGTCTCGCGCGATCGCGCGGCTGCCGCCGAAGCGGTATGTTAGCCCGGACGGAATCCCGCCTTACATCCTCAAGGATTGTCGTTTCACGCTTGAGGAGCCCCTGCTACATGTATTCAATGTTTGCCTGGCTAACGCTACCTTTCCTGATAGGTGGAAACTCACCCGAGTGGTACCAGTGCCGAAGGGAAAGGGCGGAACGGAGCCAAGTGACTACAGACTCGTGGCTATCTTGTGTGCAGTGGCCAAGGTGTTCGAGTCGGCTATCCACCATGCGTTGTATGCGCAGGTGAGGGCCCGGTTGTCTGATGCGCAGCACGGATTTCGTTCGGGCCTGCCCCGAACAACGGGCAATCTGCTGCATTTGATGACGCGGCTGGTGCCAGCAATGGATGCTGGGCGGCAGGTGGATGTCGCCTACCTGGATCTCCGGAAGGCATTTGACACGGTTGATAATGACGTCCTGCTGGAGAAGCTGGCTGGCATGGGCTGCACACCGCATACATTGTCCTTCTTCGCCAGCTACTTGCGAGACAGGCGTCAGTATATTGACTGTGGTGGGTGCCTTTCGGAGCAGTACTGGACAAGATCATGTGTCAGTCAAGGTAGTAATTTAGGACCCCTCCAATTCATCATAATGATCAATGATCTACCGAAGGTGGTTCAAGAGTCTACATGCCTCGTATATGCTGACGACTTGAAACTAGTACGCGAAGTGGGTGACATGGTGGACCATGGTGGAGTCGCAGGAATAGACTACACTTCAACGCTGGAAAGCGTTCCTTGCTTTTCTTCAGTCGCGCGCGCGTTCCTCGACACTTTGCTTATCGCCGGGGGGATGAGCCTTTGTAGCGGGTCAGTCGCTCTCGCCTGATAAAACCTGGTAAAGGTATTACGTGGTAAGTTAGACAGTCCAGCAGTTCTGGAGGAGTTGAGGCTCTCCGCGCCACCTGGCAGTGTCGAGCGTCGCCGGCGACCGCCGCTGCTGGGGCTGCCGTCCGCGCGTACCGACCTGCTGCGAGACGCGCCGCTTACGCGGTCGGAGGTAGAATTTGTGATCAACTTAAACTTAACGCATTGAGTTCACTGTAATGTTAGTTTTAAGTTTTTTATGTATAAATAAATAAATAAGACCTACGAGCGCTGGCGAAAACTCATCTGGACAAATCCTGGACTTCATTATGGTTTGAGTCAACATCGGTAAAAGGCAAACACTATTCTGTCATTCAGTCTAATATTCCAAGGTGCCCTTGGTTTTTTCTTCATAGACATGCCGACCACTGGGTAACATCAACAATTTGTCGCTTGCACCTTGGTCACTCATGTACTCCAGTGCATTTATCAAAAATTAGGATGCGTGATCACTCACTGTGCGAATGTGGCCTCGAACAAGGTTTAGCATCCCATATCCTGTTCAACTGTCCCAAACTCCTTTACCCTATCTATGATGTCCTTCCCCCTGAAATCCCCCGTCCTGTAAATATTGTTTGCTTATTAATGCTTATATTTAGTCCTCATTGTACATTCATGTGTACAATGAGGACTAAATATAAGCATTAATATATGTGTGTGTGTGTGTGTGTGTGTGTGTGTGTGTTTGTGTGTGTTACGTATTTATTAAAAAAATATATAAATTTATATTTCAATCGGCCGTTACCTAACACCTTTGTTACCTAACGTTGCGTAGCTTATAGCCAAACGACCACTAGTGTCTTTTAAACATAAAGAGATAAACTACCCATGTATTTTTAATTCAATATTTACCTAAGATTGAGAATGGAATGAGCATGTTGAAATAAGTAGAATTAAAAAATATATTTTTAGTAGAATTCCGTAACAGTTTTAGTTCAATGTAGACTGATAATAACTGGTAAATGTAGATTTACCGTTTTTTAATTAAGAAACTAAGTAGGTAAGTATAACATACAACGTGCATACTAAATTGGTATGTCAGCATACATTACTGACTTAGTAACACTAAATTATAACAATAAATAATAACTTTTTTGAATTTGCAATGCGAATATCATGTGTCAATATTCTTAAAAAAAGGTGATACAAAATCAAGTAAGGTACTCAAGTGCAGAATTCACGATAGACGTTTATGTGATAACTAATTACTAGTTCTAGTTTTACGAGTCGCGTAGCGTCCCTGCTGAAAATTCTTTTTGTTGTTGATGCCGATAGAGCAAGTAATTATCTATAAAATGATATATAATTTATGTGGGGTAATTGTGGGTTTTTTCTAAAAACATAGGCAAACATCTTAACCAATATTATTAAAAACACATAATTTGATTAAACAAATGTATTTAAGCCACATAATCCAAACGTAGAACCTAATAAGTTGAATCAATACTTTACTTGATGCATAACGTTTAGAGTGGAAAGGTAATCCAATAAAAGGATAAAAAATAAGATAGGGACGTTAAATATACAAAGTTTTGCAAGATGACTCGTCTACCTGCCGTCACATTTCTATCAAAATGTAAAAAACATAAATGAGAGGGGTCCACTATAGTTTTTGTTATCCAAGCGACACACTGAGACCTATACTACATATTGATATTCTTTTTTCTGTCAAACCTTTATTCCAGTTTCCTAATAAAGTTTATTCGCTTCATAGGAAAAGAATTATAGCTCGTATAGATATTATGTAACTCGTTAAAGTAGGTACAGAATATGGTAGGGTTATTTATATTAGTAAAATTTATTCCGTAAGAAACTGAAGAGAATTTTATAGGAGATTAAAAAAATTGATCACTTATTACGTCTTGTCCTAAATATTGTTAAAAAAAAACATTTTTTTCTATTGCACGTAACATTTATTATTATTACAGTGTTTTAGTTTAATACATTAATATGACACTATTAAAATATATAAATCTTATTCGAAGTGGTCTCTACTGGCTGCAACATAGTCCTTAAAACGTTGAGGTTAATCTCAATAGAATCACGCACTCTTTCCATGGGAAAATTCTTCACTGCCAATCGTATGGATTGTTTTAGGTACTCCAAATTATTATGGCATTTAGAGCAAGCCATACTCTTTAAAACTGTCCATAAATCATAATCCAGCAGATTAAGATCGGGTCTAGATGACGGCCAGTCTTCAGCTCTGATGAAGTCCGGAACATTGGTTTCTAACCAAGATTGGGTGGATCGAGCTTTATAAGCCGACGCCAAGTCTTTCTGAAAGGACCATTCTTGGTTATTGAACATGGTGTGGCTACGGCATTAAAGAATATAGCTCTCTTCCCGTGGGTGTCGTAAGAGGCGACTAAGGGATAACAAAGTTCCACAACTGCTGGCTTTGAAATACACAGGCCGAAGACGGTCAGCAGCGTTTTCGGTGCGATAAAGCCAGCCTTGCGGACACCAACCCGCCTGCCCAGTTTGGTGACTATGAGCAACACACATGAGTTCACGCCATTTTTGGCGCGAACTCGTGGAGGCCTATGTCCAGCAGCGGACTGCAATAGGCTGAAATGATGAAGAAGATGATGATGATGATGATGATAAACACTTTGTTATTAAGGGTCTTAACTACCTTTTCAAGAATGGTATCTTGATACAATTGTGCCTATGTTTTGATACCCTTTTAACAAAAATATGACTTCATAGCTAACACCCCACCAAACCATCACTGAAGTCGGATAATGCCCACTTTGTACTCTGTTGACTAATTGGGAAGCTTTCTTAGAGCTTCGAGCATAAACACTGTAATTTTGTTTCTTAAAATATTGCTCAATTGTAAAAATTTTCTCATCCGTTAACAAAAATTTTCTGTGACTTCCTTTTGCGTATCGCTTAAGTAGTCGTTTTGATTGTACCACCCTATTATTTTTTAACCGACTTCCAAAAAAGGAGGAGGTTCTCAATTCGACTGTACTTTTTTTTTTTTTTTTTTTTATGTATGTTACATCAGAACTTTTGACCGGGTGGACCGATTTCGACAAATTTTGTTTTAATCGAAAGGTGGTGTGTGCCAATTGGTCCCATTTAAATTTATTTGAGATCTAACAACTACTTTTCGAGTTATATCTAATAATGCGTTTTTACTTGACGCTTTTTTCGTCGACCTACGTTGTATTATACCACACAACTTTCTACTAGATGTACCGATTTTGATAATTCTTTTTTTGTTAGAAAGAGGATATCCCTAGTTTGGTACCATGGTAAGGAAACCAGGATTTGATGATGGGATCCCAGAGAAATCGAGGGAAACTTTCGAAAATCCGCAATAACTTTTTACTGGGTATACCGATTTTGATAATTTTCAATTTAATCGAAAGCTGATGTTTATCATGTGGTCACATATAAATTTTATCGAGATCTGATAACTACTTTTTGAGTAATCTTTGATAACGCGTAGTTACTTGACTATTTTTTCGTCGATCTACGTTGTATTACTCGTCGATGTAATTGAAGTCGGTTTTTTTTTCGTTTGCGAGCAAACACAATTATTAAATTATCAGTTAAGAAATGACTTGTGCGTCTCTTATAGGCTGCAAATCCTAAGTCATCTTTTGAAATAGGCGACATGGTTCTAGGTGCTATCTTGATCTCCCGAGATAAAATCTTTTGCTTTCGGACAAGATTTCTTCTAATTCTTTCCCTTACTGCTTTGGTCGCCTTTTTCGTATGAAAACTACGTAAATGGCCAGATCTTATTTGTCACAAACAGAGGAGGTATCATTGTACCTATCAATAGCGTGGTACACAAACATTTGACTAATACCAAGCGTATGATAGAGTTTTAAATATTGTGTTTGGCTGCATACCTACTTTGTGTAATGGAATCACAGCGATTCGGTACTCTTTATAACACCACTCTATTTTAGTATCAAAATATTTTAAAATGTAATTGGTGCGAAAATGAGAAAACACAATGAACAATCATATAAAATATACAGATTCCCAATTCAAATGTATTATTTTGTTTATTTTTAATTGTAACAATATTTATGGACAGACTTATATGGGAGAAATATTTATAACACTAAAAAAAGTTTATAATGAAAAATATAAATATATGAAAAAAAGAAAAAGATATATCTTCCCTTAACGTAAATTTTGTATCGATAGCTTCTGTTGAAATGAAATGAGAACATTTATTTCAACATAGGGTCATACACACACTTAACGAAAATACCTAATATCATTTACAAAAAAAAAACTCAACAATAATAAAAGAAAATTAAGGTAGCAAAAATATCAAACAATAAAATAAAAATTTACATCTTAAAATTAGGTTAAGGTAATGTACCTAGTGTTATACCTTAACTTAGTCAAAATATTAAAAAAAATTTTATGAAAAGTTTCTCAGAAATTGTAATTCAAGCATTGTTGTGTTAAAAAATTAAAGAAAAACCAGGGAAAGAAATTATTTAATTTAAATTCAATATTTTATTTCTATAAAATAAGGTTAGATATGTGTTCCTCTGAACTGAGTATTGCGTAAAAGCGTATACAAGTGAATAGCAGCAACACATGAGGACACAGGTGCTGCTGTGACTTGTGCATTCTTATGTTGACGCGGGAGCCCACTATACACTATACCTACGATGGAGCCCGAAGCATGAAGTAGTATCATGTCGTGTTATGAAGGATATGTTCTTATAATACATTTAATATCCATAACTATACTTTTTATTAATTATGTTGTTGACAAGAAATTTAATTTCAAAAACGTTTCACGCCTCTGAGTTTATTTTTTAAATCTAACGTTTTGTTTATATTAAAATCATCTTGTAAAATAAACTTGTCTTTTCTAAAAAATTAAGCAATACCTAATCGAAAAATATGATCAGGTACCTATATCATAAGTGCAACTGAGGTAAAGCACAGCACGCAATATCATACTCAAATCTGGAGCAGCCCGACAGGGGAAGTACCTCAACCTTACAGAAGATCACAGCTAAATAATACTGCTTTCAAGGAGTTTTGTGTTTCTGTAATGAGTAAGGTAACCAGCGGAGAGGGAGTGGTTGGGGGTTAGTCGGCAAAGATTTGCGAAGCTTGTAGTGTTGCAGGCATCAATAGGCTACAGTAAACGCTTACCATCAAGTGAGCCGTACGTTTGTTTGCCGACCTAGTTACCTAAAACTACTAGACCACTAAACTTACTAGGACCTAAAAAAAAACCGACTTCAATTACATCGACGAGTAATACAACGTAGATCGACGAAAAAATAGTCAAGTAACTACGCGTTATCAAAGATTACTCAAAAAGTAGTTATCAGATCTCGATAAAATTTATATGTGACCACATAATAAACATCAGCTTTCGATTAAATTAAAAATTATTAAAATCGGTACACCCAGTAAAAAGTTATTCCGGATTTTCAAGAGTTTCCCTCGATTTCTCTGGGATCTCATCATCTGATCCTGGTTTCCTTATCATGGTATCAAACTAGGGATATCTCCTTTCCAACAAAAAAAGAATTATCAAAACCGGTACATTTAGTAGAAAGTTATGCGGTATAATACAACAAAAAATACACGCGAATTGAGAACCTCCTCCTTTTTTGGAAATCGGTTAAAAACGAAGTTTGCGTGTGTCGGAAAAACGAGGTGTACCCTACATGTATAACCTGCAGTTTGTTGGTAAAGAAAATAAAAATTTGTATCATTTTCGAATACTTTAAATAAACTTTAATTTCCAGATAAATTACAGTTTTACAGTCTAGAAAATGCCGAACCTGTCACATAACTAATGATACCTTCCACATACTTATCTAAACGTGACTACGATTTACAAGTTGTTACAAACAAATCAGTAAACTTAGATTTATTTCTTATGATTTTCATTTCATTTTAATTGCTGTAACAGTAGTGTGGGAATTTTTCTTTTGTTCCAAATTAGGAAAGAAATAATATATTATACGCTATAATTTGGACAGCTCCGTTATGTTCGCAAAAAATGTAAACTTTTTTCAAGGGATATTCGATAATGGTTGGGATATCTGCGATTCCCTTTTTTATAGAATATTTTTTGGACCGTTATCAAAGTTCGGTGAGCCCAGTAGGGGCGATTTAAACACGAAATGAGAATAGGGCAATTTTTTTCACCTACAACCGCGTAAGAAATATTTTTGCAAGTCACGATCTCTTTGTATGAATTTTGATTTGAATTTTAATATTTATTATTTCGTATATATGCTGTGAAGGTAGGTAGTTTTTATTCATACTGATGTACGCAATTAGAAGAATAAAGTGTAAAAAAACATCCGTTTTCCAAGAAGAATTTGGTAAAATGTCAATAAAACAATTTTTTCTCTGTGTGAAAAAAGTGAATTTCGTTATTGTTACAGAGTGCTAACTCGGTCGACCTTTGTGCGAAATTTTAAGATTCTTGAAACTTTTTTGTTCTAAAATTCTTATTTTTCGAGCTATGAGTGTGGTATGGGAATGTTATTTCTAGAATTTGGTGACATTATTCCTTTACATTTTGTGATTCATTTATTACAACATTTTTGTAACTAGCTGTCCCGGCGAAATTTGCCATATTCTTTTTTTTAAGGTAAATTTATCCATTTTATTTTTATTTTTCATCATAAAAACCTGTTCCTGACAACAACGGACAGAAAATAATAAATTATCTATATTTGGTGCAGTCGTAAGGAAATCATGCGGTATTTATTTATTTATTTATACTTTATTACACAATACATTGAAGAATTGTACAAAAGGCGGGCTTAATGCTAAAAGCATTCTCTACCAGCAAACCTTAGGACGTACAAGAGCAGACGTTTGTAGGTGTGCAAAATCGAGTATTAGTAAAATTCAGATAAAGAAGAAAAAAGGGAGGGAATATAAAGTAACTTTAGTGGCTTAGTATATACATGAGCAAATAAATTCATATATATATCATAAAATATAAACATACATAAACAGATACAAACTTGCATACATACATACACATATACATACATACATACATATATAAATACATACATACATACATACATACTTACATAAATAATACTTAATAAGCTGACGACAATAATAATCAAAACACAGTTACAGTGTTAATTGAGTTCACCAAATAAGGTTAAATTTTGGGTAAGAAGTACCCCTTAACTTGCCTCTTAAATGAGTCACGTGAAGGAGCTTTACAGATGGACTCAGGTAACGTATCAGAGGCGAACAGCAGAAACAGAAATGAATCAGACAAAAACCCAGACCGATGAATAGGAGTAGAAAGAGATAGAATATTTGAAGAGCGGAGAGATCTTTCATGAGATTCGGAAAGGAAAGTGAACTTACATTTAAGGTAAGTAGGGGTAGTAGGATAGGATAGAATAGTGAAGAGTAAACAAAGAATTCTCAAGTTCCTACGCTCACGGATTGATAGCCATTTAAGGAGAGATCTGTAATGGGAAATATCATCATACTTCCACAAACCGAAAATGAAACGAATGCAGGTGTTGAGCAATCGATCAAGTTTTTTCAAATGGACCTGATTGAGGTCCAGACAACACACATCGCCGTAGTCGATTATGGGCAAAAGTAAGGTATTCACCAAGCGGAGCTTGGCCTTAGTTGGTAGGAAATTCTTAAAGAGTAGTAAGGGATGCAATGTTGAGTAGAATTTACGCGAAACTTCATTTACTTGATCGGACCAGAAAAGGGATTTATCAATAATTATGCCCAGATCCTTAACATTTTAAGCAAATGGTATTGAGTATCTATCAAAAATCAGGTTCAGTAAAGAATTGGTAATAATCAAGGCCAGTTGCCGAGAACTGCCCACAATAATCGCTTGGCACTTGGCGATATTGACAGCTATACCATGATTCAATGACCAGCTGTGTATAGGCATTAGATCTTGATTTATAAGATGAATAGTAGAAAGTAGATCGCTAATCTTTGTCTGCTTATAAAGCTGCAGATCATCGGCATAAAGGTGGTACTGGCATTTTAAATAAGAAGTAATTGAATTAATAAAAAGAGAAAATAATAAAGGAGATAATATGCCGCCTTAAGCAACACCAGCACCCACTTCGCGCCAATCAGAGATTCCCTCGTCAGTACGAATAGCTTGCCTACGCCCGCGAAGATATGAAGAAAACCACTTAATAGCGGAAGCCGAGATAGAGTAACGAGTTAGGAGTGCGAGAAGCAGATCGTGGTCGACCGCGTTAAATGCATTGCTGAAATCTATTAGGACTAATATCGTTACACATTTGTTCTCCATACCCTCTCTAATATCTTCAGTGATCTTTAAAAGAGCTGTCGATGTACTGTGGCCCGCTCGAAAACCCGATTGCAGTGGATCAAAAAGATCGTGGTCAGTTAGAAATGAGGATAATTGACGGTGGACAACGGATTCAATAAACTTGGATAAAAAAGGTAATATAGATATGGGATGGTAGTGAGAAGGTAAGGACGGATTGTGGATTGATAGATAACATTACAGCGATTCATTCATATTTATATAGAATTTCTATAAAATGTTGATGACAATCTAGGTAGAGTCGATGTCACTGTACTACAATACGTCATCATGTTCGATTAATCGGCCCTAAAAAAACATAATAATAAAAAAATATTTTTTACTATTATTTTTTGATAGAACGAAGTCTGCCCGGGCAGCTAGTTAATAAATATAGGTACGATTGCTACAATCGTTAACAGCGGTATTTCGTATTTAGTAATGTTTCAGATTCAGGTTCAGTCATTCAGGTCAACAATCCAAAATGGTGTGCAAAAACTATACGAAAAATCATTGACCCCTGATATATTTCGTGAGATAATGTGGTCTGCGACCTGCGAACTATGCTTAAAAGCTTTATCAAATGAAACACGGAGTTTTTATATTAGTTATATATTTTTATTTGAGAGTTTTAAATGGGAATACTTGCTATATTTAGTATCTTCAAGTCGAACGTTCTGTAAATGTTTTTCATCATTTGTCTAATTTATACGGTAGATACAGTACCTTGTACAAACACAAATGCTTTAATGACAGTCATATTATTAATATGTGTTTATTATTATTATTATTAACATGCTCGTATGATTATAAAATTTTCTCGAGTTTTGTTAAAAAAATAAAGAAATGTGTTTTTACTTATAATATAAATTGCAGACTATATGTATAGCAGTGAAAGTATATAGCAATGATTAAACTAACTCTAAAGTCTTTGTCAACAATGGGTCCCATTGACGATTTTTGTTTTATTGTTTGGAAAAGCTAAAATTAATTTATGCAAATAATAACGTAACAATTTATGAATATTAAAAAAAAAACATTAATATTAATTTATTTAATTTAATTAAGTCGGTAATTTTTATAAAATATTTACATCTTCCTGTTATGATTTGTTTTTGTTTGTGCAACAATATGCAATGTCAATCAATTTGGCCTTCACAATCGACCATTTCGCTCATCTACTCCATTAATATGAAAATGTAACTAGGTATACGTAAAAGCTGAAGTGTGAAAATGTTTAATATGTTTAAAAAATTAATAACTAATGGTAAAATAAATTGTTAGAAAGGTGCACGCTCGTAATAGCGAACAATTGTCACTAATGCAGGACTCAATTTATTTACGAGACAGTGGCTAGGGGCGAATCAGGACACAGTAGTCTACCAACAGTAGAATAGCTATTAAAAACGATGGATTATATGCAAGTAGCTTTATGATACTAAATGAGTATCGCCAATTTTGAATACTTTTGAACCGACTTCAAAAAAGGAGGAGATTCAATTCGATCATATATCTATATATCGTATATGCGTGTTCGCGGATAACTTCGTCGTTTATGAACCGATTTTGCTGATTCTTTTTTTGTTAGAAAGGGGATATCCCAAGGATGGTACCATGAAACCAGGATCTGATGTTGGCATCCCAAAGAAATCGAGGGAAATCTTCGAAAATCGTAGGGTTTTATTTATTTTTATATTGTATGTATAGCATTAAATGAATGTCATTTAATCATGAACATTAGACGCAAAAATTTTGTCATAAAAATTATCTTATACAGATTAACGAACCTTATTAACTTTTTTATACAGATAATTAAATGCACCCTGGCAATCAAATGGTATATTTTGTCCTGAAAATAGTAAATTTCCTGTATAAAGATTAATGTCTCACAATTATGAGAATGTACCATACATTAACATATCCTGAAGATACTGAAAAAAAAAAATGAAAATCATCGCAATCTTATTTAAATTTTAAAACAATGTAACAAAAATAGCTTAGGCAAGTATATTTGTTTAATTAACACATTACATGATTATATAACAATAGATACATTAGCGAGTACGTGGTTTAACGTTAATGCATGTCGGATCATTATCCTGAAAGGTTTTTGCGAAGGTTATGAACAAGACGGAAGAGTTAGATGCCACTCCAAGGTTTTCCCTGTCGGCACGCACGAGGAGGACATTGACTTAAGCATTGTAAACAGTTCCTTATCTCAAGCTTGGTTCGCTGCGCCGTCGTCGTTGCCGTTTGATGACTCGCTCGCAGCTTTTATCTAATAGAAAAATGTTGCTTGTTATGTGTCTACTTAAAAAATACATCTGCGTTCAAGTTCATTCTCTTTGGGAGATATGAATAAAAGTGGTAATTTAATTTTAAGGAATTTATTACATCTTTTATGAGTATAACATGTAGAATATTATAAGTAGTGTCCGATAAAATATGCTAAATATTTATACTAGATGAGCTTAGACACGGCTAAGTTTATCGAATATCATATGATCATGGAGGGTATATTAGAATTTAAAAAAAAATATTTCTATGTTTCAAAATCAAACGTAAAATTTTACATTTTAGACGTAGTGTACCTAGTGTATGTAGAGTAATTTATTTATTTATTTATTTACTTACTTATAAGGGATGGTACACAGCACAGAAAAAATTATAAAACAAACTAGAATGAAATATAATCAAAAAGGCCAATCACGACCATCCATCAAAAAAAAAAAAAAAAAAAATTCCCCTTAGTAAACAAATTGTAAAATTTGCTAAAATGAATTGAAATTCAGTGGATACTACTACGTGGATCTTTATTTCACTACGGAAGCATGGTCATGACTTCGATTAAGATCACGAGAAAGGTGTTCATATTAGATAAACTATCTTTGTTGGTATGAGCGGTAATTTAAAAAGCAGTTTTTTTTGCTTCCACGGACAGCTGGCCACCAATCAAAGCGCATTTGCAGTTGGGGTTGTATCAAATAATTCAACAAGTCATGTGCTGGTTTAGGTTGTTTTGGTCAAAAGTTGTAATGGAACCAATCAATGAAAGTCCGTTAAAAAGTACCTTTGTTAGTATAATGATTTTTCAGATGTAGAATGGTTTATTTATTTATAGTATGAGGTTAAGAGTTATAGGTAATTAACGTTAATTGAAAGGAAAATAGTAGCGTTTATACTCCGGTTTTTTTGTCAACGATTTATATTTATTTTAATGCAAATTATAAGCAAATATGTTTTTAAACAACTACTTTTTAATTCTATTAACAATTATATTAATATTATCGTAATTATATCATTACAATTCTTCTAAACTGTTTGTTATTTCCTGAAAAGTTGTGAACTTTCAGACGCAAGTCCCATTTTCATTCAAAAGGTGGCGCTGTAAGCAAACATCGAGACCTATTAATATCTATAATACAAAATACAATTGTACTTCAATTTATATCAAACATCGTGGTATTCTTAATATTACAGTACTAGTATGTAATCTAACAGGCAATTAGAACCACAGTTTGCAGAAGTAATATTTTTATATTTGTATCAATTATGAATTTTATGCGTTAACTGAGTTAATTATTTTTTACCTAAACCTTGTGTCACTTTTATTATAAATTAACTTTGACACAGATATATTACTTTTATTTTTCTTAAGGAATGTGTCATATTCTAGAAGACCTTTATTTATTCGGAACAATAACAAAGCGGCGTGTCTTCGCGTAGGCGCAGCGCAGCGCGACCAGTTGCGCGGGCGCATCTTTTTACCTTTTTTGCCGCTTTACCCTTGCCTTGCTTATAAGTATGTATGGCGATCGCCTTACTTTATTTTCCCCTATAGCATAGCTAGCAGGTAAATAATGATTCTCCTTTTTCTTATTTGTTTCGTTACGGGTTAAATTTTGTACGCGTTTTCTTGCTTAGCAATGTTATGCTGCATTGTGTATTATCTTACAAAAAACTATATTCCAGTGGACCATCAAAACAACCCATTGAATGATTAGATTTTTGTTACATTTCTATGGAAGCGTTATTTATATTTTCAGATATCTGTAAGTACACCGTGTCATTGTCAACTTGTAATTGAAAAAAATAATGTAGTTAGATATGAGTGTTATACAATATTTTTATACTAATTAATCAAAAAAATTTAATATTAGGTAATCTACTGTAAGTCAAATAGTATTTATACAAATAAAGATTGTCGATTCGCATAACGCGTTCTCACTTTCAGTGTTTTAATAAGTAAATACAAGAATATACTGAATATATATAATAAATGTATAGGTTGGTTCGTGTAACATAAAATAGAGTCCAGTTAAATAGAGTCATTGATATTTAATACCTACAATATTTTGAATTGATTGCCAAAGGTGCAATAAATATTCGTATTAAGTGATAAGAATTCGTAAAAAATATTTAGTTATTCATCGTTTTTATGTCTGAGTCTAAGTCTAAACAACCTGAAAAGTGTAAGTAAAGCTTAAAGACTTTTTTTAACAAGAACTTTTATTTATTTTACACACATAAATAATTTCACAAGATTATTCACTTTTACTGCTCCTGCACATAAAGCGAACAGAGCCCAAGATTTTACTAAAAAAATACAACATAATCAAATATCCTTTGCCTGACGCTGTCCGCGTAAACTTATATGCTACACCACACGACTTGATTTTTCGATCACACCGAGAAGTGTCATTAGAAATTTCGTTGCATCGTAAGGAAACCGGCAGTGTGCAACGAAACTCGGAATTCGGGTTCGGGGTGAATACCCTCGTGTCAGTAAAAACTATTTTCAAGGCTAGCACGACGTAAGGAGGGGAGCGTCGCGGGTTGTGTGTGCAGGGCGAATTCAGCGCGGAGTGGGGCGGGGTACACGGACGCGCCGAAATGCTGATAGCCTCCGCCCCTGCCCCCGAGGCCCTCCGCCTTGCCTCGATGCAAGTCTAACGTGCGGTTTGCGATGACTTATAACTTTTGAACTAAATGTGCTGCTCTATGCGTAATGATTGATATAAAAATACGTTAACAATACTTAGCAAGACTTAAATAGCTAAAAATATTATTGCTCACAAGCATTTTCGTACAGAGAGTTACTTCTGAATAGATAATTTCGGACCTGCGTTGCGGAGGGTGGAGGAGTTAAATTAATTATTAAGTACTCGTATTAAATGGACGTTTTTTTTTAATGTTGTCGTGGGTGACTTCGGTAATTAGGAAGAGCGTTATGAGACTCGAAACAGTTAGTCGGCCAGAGTCGACCAGCTCCCCTTCGTGTAATTCGCCATTAGTCGGCGTTTGCATTCGGCGTTTTACCTTAATGAGCTTTCCCCGTTACTTTTTCGTGCCACGCACACGCGACCAATACATATTTTTGTGCAGTAATCCTCGAAAAATATAAATCATAAATTCTAAATATACTTACTAAAGTTTAATATGGGTGTGTCTCAAAAAGATTCGATAATTTCTTTAAACGTTAAAATCTTTCTATACACTTCAATTCGACGGAAAAAAAATTGTTTACGTCTCGGAAATATAATTTTTTAGTTGACATACTGTTTGATACCTATTTTAACTAATTTTAAGATATAAAATCTATATATTACTGTTAAATAGTCGGTTTTTAATTCGATCCTGGAATCTGTTAGGTACAGAGACAAAATCAAAATCAAAAACAGCTTTATTCAAATAGGCCCCATGAGCACTTTCGAATCGTCATTTTACAAATTAAAACTTTAAAAATAAATTATTATTTTTGTAAAAGTAAAGCTACCACCGATTCGGAATGTAGATTCTGCAGAGAAGAATTGGTAAGAACCTCCACAGTTACTCTTTTGAAAAATAATACATACTGTGTTTTGGTACAAATTAGATTCATTGATGAAACGATTTAGTATAAATAAATTTGATATGGGTACTTTTTTTTCTGTGTTAACAGAACCTTTGTCTGATGCAGCAAATTTGTTAGTTAATATGATCTTACATCATCAATGATTCTTTCTCTATTTCTTAGACATAGTGAGAATTAGGGTATGATGGGGCTAGCATGTCTGTGTAGACAAAAGTCCCTAAAAAAAAATTAAAGAATTAAAAAAAAAAAATGTAATCCAGCACCGAAGAATACCTACGCTTTATCTATTTTTTTTTAATAAAAACTTTAAATTTATGTTGAGACAATCCCAAAATTGTTTGTGGGGTTTTATTATACATGCGAATACCTTAACCCAGAAAGGAGACGTTTACTTTGCGCAGTCGGAAACTTGGAGTTACAATTTTGTTATTCCTTCTTGTGTTTACAATGCGATTATTACTATTTATTTCAAAACAATGAATATTCTGGTGAATATACACACTATTTTTATAAATATATTGCGAAGCAAATGTAATATACCTTTGGAATATACCTTTTGATAAACATCAGTAGGAAGACTCGAGCTCCAAGATCGTAAATGCCGCGAATAGCCCTTTTTTGCAAGATAAATACAGTCTCAATATCTGTAGCATTATCCCATAGTAACTGGCCGTAAGACATAACACTATGGTATAATATAAGTATTAAGCGTGCAGTAGCAATGTCGGTCAGTTGTCGTACTTTTCAAACTGTGAATGCTGTGGAACTGAGTCTACCATTCAAGGATGATAAATGAAAATTCCGCTGTAGTTTTGAGTTCAAATGTATCCCTAAGAAAACTGTAGTATCATTGACAATAAGCCGCTCGTTATTTATTATAAAATTATAAAATTTCATGACTCAATTTTTCACACGTGTGTATCTCTAATGAATCGTACAAAGAAGGCGTATTTAGGCTGAGAGCGTATTTAGGTTAAGATAAAACTGTTTGCTAATATCGAAGTAATACTATTTACTTACAGCCACTTAGCTTTTAGTTTCATCGCAGAGGTAAAACGAATTTGTGCCTTGTGGCATACATAACAATTAAGTGGGCACTAGGATAGTGCGTGCAGTAGGTGCGTGCGATAGCGATCTCCGCGGCCCAACGAGGCCCTCTCCCCTCTCGCCTCCAAAACAACATTCTAAGTATTTGTGAGCACAGGGTTTTTTTGCGCGAAGCCCAAGGGTGGCGGAGCGCAATCGCCCGCCACCGAACAAAAAATACTATAAAATAACTCAACAGAACCGCGGGGCGGATTGTGCGTGATCGTGATCCGACCGAATTAACGCCGGCGACAATGCCTCAGCTAGTTTAACTCGAGCATTTCTACACTGTTTTTGTTAGCGTGCGATCCAAAGATTTAATCCGTAATAAGATTATTTATTTACAGTAGACTCTTTATAAGCTCCGAAGAGAGACGTTCCAATAATTCGCCTATTTTATATAATACATCTAATGTCTATATAAATTATTTTAATCGTAAATAAAACGTAAATATTTGTTTTGTTGTTTTATGTAATTAATTATGTGAAAGTTTGCATACAAATTTACGAACATATAATAAGGTAGAGTTCGACTCTGCTCAACCTGCTCTAGCATCTAAAAAATCTCATAAAAAAATTTGCTACACGTCAGAATAGCGAGATTTCCCACCAACTCCAAGGTTGCGATTTGTTTTTCTTATTTCAAAGATGACACCCATTTACACCTAACCAAGCAAGATACATGAAACATTAAGGTTTTTTGTATTAAAATTATATATTTATGATAAATACATTTATTATAATAGCTATTTAACAAACACTACGTAAATAAATTATTATTGTAACCAATATGTAATAAATAAAAATGCAATAAAATAAATTACTAGTTTAGTATGTTTATTTTGTTATCATATACTAGCTAAATATAGTACGCCAAAGTTATGTTAAATTATACCTACGTATTCTTTGCCACATTATTATTGCCAGTAATTACTCAAACTTTATTAGTACCACATGGCTCGAAAGAACTACAAATCGGAATAAAAGTTTATAGTGTTTGTACAGTGTAGTTTGTGTTAGTATAATCATTAAAGTTATGATACTAAATATAGGTAATAAGTAAAAGATAAAAGTGGATTTAAGTCAGTTAAGTACTATTGCGCTTCTATTGGTTTAATGTTTGGGTAGGTCTTGTTTGGTTTCAGCTCAGCCTATTGCAGTCCACTGCTGGACATAGGCCTCCCCAAGTTCGCACCAAACATCCCGGTTTTCCGCAATCCTCATCCAGCCTACACTGGCAATCTTACGTAGATCGTCGGTCCAACGGGCCGGAGGACGTCCACTCAAGGACCCGTCTGCTCCAACGACTATCGGTCCTGCGACACAGATGGCCGACCCACTGCCACTTCAACTTTACTAAGTTACCTTCGTTCTCTCGCGGATAGTCTCATTTCTAATCCTATCTTTGAGAGAGACCCCAAGCATAGCCCGTTCCATTGCACTTTAAACTTGTGGACCAATCCCTTCGTCAGTGTCCACATCTCTGCTCCGTATGTTAACACAGGCAGGACGCATTGCTCGAAGACTTTTGTCTTTAAGCATTGCGGAATCTTCGAAGTGAAGACTCGATGAAGCCTGCCAAATGCTGCCAAGCCCAATCGAATCCTCCTATCGGCCCCTCTCTCGAAGTTGTTGTGGCCTAGTTGGATAGTATGGCCTAGGTAAATATAATCCTGAACAACTTCGAGAAGGGTACCATCGACCGATACCGGTCTCGGTATGACTTGGTTGTTAAACATAACTTTCGTCTTATCCAAGTTCATACAGAGACCGACACGTCGGGAGGACTCGTTGTTTGGTTTAAGTAGCATGAAATGGATTGGAAAATTATACAAGCAGAACACTATTTAGATTGTAAAACTTATATTTAATTTTTATATTTAAAACGAATAACATATTAAATATTAAAAATTTCTTAATTGGTAACATATTAAATATTAAATTTTGATTGATTAACATTAATTGAAGCGTCTTATTAGGTAGGTACTTGCATGTAATGTAAGTCTACTGATAATACGTAATGTGTATGTTACATAACATTTTTGCGCCCCATCCCACACTCCTTATTTAGTCCTCTGCCCAAAGGTTGTCTGGAAGAGATCGCTGTATTAGCGATAAGGCCGCTTGTTGCAACTGATCAGAATTCTATTTTTATAAATCATTTGTAATACTGTTAAAACCTTGTATTGGTGTGCGAAAGTGTAAATAAATAAATAATACATATTCGTCACCTAGGTTATTACGCAAACCACTTTGGTTTCTAATTTAGGTGAAGTATTTAAAACAACCAAAAAGGTGGTTGTATTTTATGTTTTGTCATCATTATATTTGATGATATTGATTTACATAGGTATCATAAATTTGTTTAAGGTCCGGATGAAAAATCTTTGACTATACTGTAACTGATTTGTACTTATAGATTTTCACAGAGCGTTCGTTACTGTGGAATTAAATACAACAATATGCGTTCCATATTTGGGCAATTTTCGGCATTTTACGCCCAATTTATTTTTTATGGTCCCATAAAACCGTTCATTTGCGATATGTTTTACAAGTACCTTATTTGCTATAAAGGACTATTAAACATTTTTTTTGTTTATTATGTACCTAATTAAAAATAAAGAAACAAAACGATTACCAAGAAAAATAATGAAAGGCGTCAATGTCAAAAAGGTTAATTAGTTAGTTTTTGCGGAGCTCTAAAAATATTACGAGGTCGAAAGAAAAATAATAAATAGATGTTACAGACAATTAGTGATTAATGATCGCGAAGCGCATCAAGATTTGCTAAGTATATTTAGGGACGAAATACATAATTGAGTGATTTATGAACCCGCAGTTGCTATTGACACGGCTTGTTATACTAACGTGATGAAAGAATTCAGGATTTTCAACACATGTTCGGAGTCACTGCCATTTCATTTGGCAATCGAAACTAAAATACCTCTTATCTGCTAATGGCGTTTATTTATGTTTATTAATGATAGAAGATTCTAGCAAAATTACATGTGTCGAACAAGTTTCATATTTCATACAAAATGGTAAAGATTTAATTTCTAATATTATAAATATTTTTTTCTTCGAATAGGTAACAGTGCCCACATTTTTTTAAAATCAAAAGCACAAGAAGTCGCAATGATAATTTGCTGTTAGCATGAAATTTTGAAAAATTATAAGAATGACAGCTTGTCACCGTGGTAATATCTAACTATAGCAAATGAAGGAAATATATATTCTCAGTACTTTTCCTCAAGGTAAGGTGTGCACAATTGGCGGGTTGATATGATGTTTTGACAAAAATTATAAAACAAATGGATTATCGGACCTTATAACAGATTGCCTCTTTGCAGTTGATACCTATATAGCATATATAGTAACGGCTAAGAAGTTTCCCATTTACGTATAATTAAATGTTGTATTTGTTCGAATTTGCAAAATGTTTGTATTCATTAATGCCATCATCCACGTCTTAAATTCAATTTGCAACGCATATTAATATTAATGCATAATTTAGAGCAGCATCTAAATCTATGTACTTATTCAATTTAATTACATTGTTAAGGCAAATTATTTTTATAGCAGTTTTAAAATGCTATAGCTGTATTTAATTTTACCCACATTTTACCACTCGACTGTGTTAATTAATTCTGATACGATTATGTGCAGCATGCCTAAAATAAAAATTATGCTGTGTTTAAATAAATTTACAATTTCAGTGCAACGTACCTACATCTACTGATTCAATGTTTTATTTATTTATTAGTAATATGATTTTTATTTTCAATAATATTTTTGTAACCTTTTTACTTCAGTAAGTGACGAATTTTCAACGGTGAGTGTGATATGAAAAAAAAAATCTAAAGCTTTTTTGCGGAATGACCTTTCGTGTGTCCGGCGAGGAAATCGCGCGAAAATATCGATTATTCTTATCTTATCGGTATCGTTGGCGTGTCGCTCGGTCGCTTACATAAAATGGGAATCAAACTCACGCACGAATCTAGCAACAATCTGTGTACTAGGATCACAGCGCATGCGTCCTCTGACCAACTGTATTGGATGGCGCCAACTCCGCCTCCGAGTAAATAATTCCAACTTCGCAAACGACTTCTTCGAGACAATTTCTTTTTTCATAAAATAAACAATTCTAAAACGATGTGAAATGTTCCCGGAGAACTTGCTATACATAGATTTACCTAATTATGATAATTAACGATTTTTAAATGTCTCGACTATTTGCATTTCAAATTTTAGTATAACTCGTATTAGCGTATCATTTAAACTAATCTGTGTCGAAGAAAGTAGCATCGTTCAATTAATGTATTCGTATCGCACGTAAATTTTTAAATAGTTTAGAATTCATTATGTCTTATGTATTTGTTAGTATGTGAAAGCATTTATTTAAACTAGTTTGTGATACATTCCACCTGCTATATAATCCGCGCTGTTTCGCAACTGTACATACTGGTATCTATGTCATAGCGTGGGAGCGAGATGGCGAGAGAGCGCTGGTAGAGGAGAGACAAAGACGCGAGATGGAGACCGGACTTCACAAGAGGACGGAGGGGCACAGCTCAGTACCTACATACTTCGTTATCTGTTCGCGAATATTCTTGAGCAATGTACAGCGAGAAAAAATGGTTTGTACTAAACAGTAAACAAGTTGCATATTGCGATATAAAAATCCTTTTATACATACTACAACTCTTAATAAAAATAGCTCGTTTAATAATTAAGTATGTCAATCAAATTGTCATTAAGCAAATAGCTTTTATTCGTTTCTAAGATGACAAAATAAAATACACATTTCAATAGGAGCACTGTATGCGGCGGGATTAATTGTTATATTTTAAGAAATACAGTATGATTAGTTAGCATTTTAGTATCGCTTATTTTATGCGAAGAGACAAGAAATGATATTTACTATTTATTTAAGTTTGAAATTGTTTTATTAGATAAATAAACTATACCTAAACTTTATTAATTAAAATACCTAAAGTTGATGGTTGAAATAATTCACACATTTTGTTTTTAATTTTGCTGTAGACAAGTAAGCATTTTTATTATATTTTCAAGTGATAAATTTATTTAATTATATTTAATTGCAATAGTTTTAGGAAGATTATTGGATTATAATAATTTTTTGTTGGCGTTGACGTTCTTTACAAGTCAATGTTTGTGCGATAATATCGTAACATATAATGCGACGGTATTATTACCCTTAAGATATTCGTACTTATTAAATTTAAAATAAATTAAACAAATTTCATATGGATACATTATTAAAGTTATAAATACAAATAATATTTTTGATGTGGGGCTTCGTGGATTCGAGATGGCGACGGCTTTAAAGACGTTAATTACGAAAGCACGCAGAACAGAAGCGGCTAGATTCGCGTTCCACTACTGCCGCCGTCAACATGGCGGCCACGTCCGCCGAGTCAATGGCCTCCACTATGCGCTTGCGCAACACCACGCGAATCTCAACAGCAAAACAAAGTCTTGACGTTGTATGTGTGCTGTCTACACGTAGCAAACACATCAACGTTTATAGTTTCATTTCTGCGCTCGTATTTGTGACATTGCGTTTGTGTTAGTGAAGGGCTTCGGTTAGAAGCAGTTGACCTGCAATACTGATTAATTTAATATTAAAGTCACATTATAGCGTTGAAGGTTTTCCTGTACCTGCATAAATACAAGATAACGAGAAGTTGATACTGATTATCTGTAAATAGTATGCTTGCTATGATTCGAAAATAAATAAAAACAAATTTCTAAGCCTACGTTTGTATATTGTATAAATAATTTATATGTTTGATAATAAAGAATTAAACATTGCTGTTACTGTTGTTATTTCGTCGTTTCGCTATCTAAAATATTTGATATTGAAAAATGTGTGTGGGATAACAATGTTTTAGACAAGTATGTTAGATAATTATGGTCATAATCACTAGAATATTGCAATGAATATGTCTACAAGGTACGACTTATTAAATGTAACTAATATTGTCATCATTCACGACTTATCACGTGACGCGTATATCTGATCCAGAAGATACAAGCAATATTTAAGTGAATGACCATGGATTCATGGCGAACCTCTCATAGTGATAGCCTTGGATTGTTTATTCAATTTTTCACTCAGTCACGTAAATATCGTGTTGTTTATTTAATAGGCATTTTTATATCTCGAATTTATAACTACTTCATGATTTTATTTACGTTTGTAACAATAGGTAATAATATATATGTTTATGAATGAGCATGAGAACGAGTTGGCAGTAAAGGGTTTTTTTTTCTAGAAACGCAAATATATCTAGCTAATTTATATTAGTATTACTACAGATTAAATGTAACATTGACGCGTTGGCGCAACGGTCACAGCACTGGTTTGTGGCTGTTGCGCTGGCGGTTGCGGGTTCGATCCCCGCAAATGACAAACAATTTTAATGGCCATACAGGTGTTTGCCGTGGTCTGGGTGTTTGTGTAGTCCTTGTAGGTCTCCATCGTGCTTGGAGAGCACGTTAAACCGTCGGTCCCGGTCGTTATCACGTACAACTGATAGCGACCGTTACTCATGGTAGGGAATATATCCGTCAACCCGTATTTGAGCCGCGTGGTGGATTAACCTCTGAACCTTCTCTTAAACGGGGAAAGAGGCTTATGGCCAGCACTGGGATATTACAGGCCAAAGCGAAGTGAAATGTAACATATTTCAAACAAGTGCTGGACTCATTTCTGGAGTTTATAACGTTTAATTACTTAAAAAATAATTGCTCATAATTTTTTCGATGATAATTAATTCAAACCATAAAACTAAAAACTGGTTGTTCGACTGTTAACTGCATTCCTTCAAATGTGGGGGGGGGGGAAGGGTAATTATAACATATATGGCAAAACAACGTTTGCGGGGTCAGCTAGTAAATTATATAAATATAAAAAATAAAATACAGTTCTATTTTTAAATTTGAGAAAATAAAATTTTCTTATCTGCTTGTTTACGTCGTCGCTTTCAGAACGTAAGGCGGTTACGCCTTTACGCTACGTGGCGCTACGGTGGACTACGAACGGCTGGCGATTATTATTTAGGTCAGCGTCAGCCGTCAGTTTGCATGTGTTCGTCTATCGAATAATACAGCGAAGTTTTTTATCTTAATGGACAATTTTCATTGGTATTATTAATAGGTATATATATATATATATATATATATATATATACCTCAGCAGATAAAAATTAACGGAACAGTAAATAACAAATATAAACCTATAGCTTTTGTAGAGATCAATTTTCTACGTTAAAGAAAATGTCATACATTTAAAGCTTAAAAAAGGTCAACGTCAATGATATTCAAAGGTTTTTAAGTATAGTTTATGCCTTTCAAATATTCAAAACTTCTTGTGCATGCGAATCGGAAGTGTTCGGAAGAGGTCGAGCCGAGCGACACGTGTAAGGCTTGCGCAATTTAACCTTGCGCTCGCGAATAATATGAACGAAGCTACGCACGTAGGCTGTCGTGGCCCTTATTACTACCACCAGAGAACATAAAATACACGTATAACATTCAACTTCCACACTTGGTTCGCTGTATACAACGAACATTTTATAGATTTATTTTTTGAATAAAAAATAATTTATTATAATTAATTATTTCATCTTAAGCTGGTAACAAAAATGCTAGCTTACAATCTGTATAAACGATTTTGTATATACCTATTATTACGTATACTGTATTGAAACACTAGTTTATATTACTTTACATCTTTAGGTACATTGTTGATAGCAAAACAAGCTTCGTAGTATAACCTAGGTACCATTTATAACGTCACGTATGCAAATCATTGAAACACGGTCATCAAATGCACGCGTTCAAATAACACGAAAAACTTGTAAAAATTTATTATTTATGTTAGTAAGTGTTAAGAAAATCCTTGAGACTAGTAATGCTACGGAAGGGTTTACGAATACGTACTTATTTTAACTGGCCTTCGATTTGAACGCATCAACATCTCCTGAATATCAACTTTTTAAACACGGAAGACAAGAATATTTTTTTATTTGCATCTTATGTTTTGAAATGATTAAAAAAAAATAAGAACTTAAATTGATTTTTCGGTTAAAAAAAATTCTAATTCCATTCGAGTAATCCTATTCTAGTAAATTCTTTTCTATATTTTGATAGTAATTTGTTATTCTTATATAAATTGAATTTAACAATTGTTACAGTCAAGGTAGCGTTGGTATAATTATCTTATCTTAGTGCTAGCCTTGTTATTAAGGCAAAAATACTTAGTAAAAAATAAATTTACATTCTACGATTCCAAATCTTTTGTAGTTTTTTTTTTTCACATATGAAAAGGATAATTATAATAGATTTATTGTTAAACATTGAGGTTTTATTTTAAAACGATGAAGTGAAATTAGCTCTTGTTTAATATACATTCCATCATATTGTTACTTCAAGTACTTATCTTATAATCTCGGATAATATCGCTATTCTGATAATTTCTTTCAATGTATTGTATGTTATCTAGTTTTGACTACTACTCGCGTTAGAAATTTTTAAACAATTTACTAAATAGCTCATACGTTATAAATATAAAGCCTAAAGTAATCGGATATCTTAATCGGTGCAAAAAAGAATTTTCTGAGCCACTTGAAATAAGTATGAAAATATTTTTTACACTACACTGACAGATATTAATGTAAAGTCAAACAAATTCCATATTTTGAACACAATGGTTTACAAGGCTTTGTCTAATAGGAAGCGGATATTTTTAATTATAAATAATATTACGCATATTTATAATTATGCAAGCTTACATATTGTAATAATAAAGGGAAGTTAGTTACGGTACTATTATGTTTTTTTATTGAGCGTTAATTTAATGAAAATAATAAGTTGTAGCGAATAGTAAAATCTTGCTTTATCTTATAACCTCATTAAAAATCGAGAATCTTAAATATATTTAGCAAAAGAATAGAGAATGCTCGAGTAAATATAACTAAGAATTTAGCATAGAAACGGGAGCAAATTAATTCAGTGTTGCTACCGGCATCGGTTCAAGGAAAACCCTGGGCAAAGGGCCGCGTCAGCGTCACGCATTGCCATTGACCTACTTACGCATACCTAACCGGCGTGTGCGCACTGCGAAGTATACTCACCGCTGAAAACCCTTTGGAAAGCGTCGTGTCACGTATGCACATACATCTTTATTTTTTGTGACGAGTCAATTTCGCGTTATATATAAACTAGATTTAAGATTAAAGTTTTTAGATCATATAGGGTACCCATTTTTTAATTATGTTAGATTTTTCTCACATTACATTAGACTAAGAAAAGAAGATAAAGGGAGAACTAACTAGTTTGTGTCTCCTATCTATATAAATTAAAAATACATGTTTATAATTTTTGTTGATTGTTTAAAAGCACGTATCGAACTTCCTTCCTTCCTTCCTTCCTTTTACTCTTGAGGTACTAATTCAATTGTAAGAAAATGTTTTCATTACTTATAGTTGCCCAAAAAGTCTACGAAAAATCTAATTACGATACCTACACATAACAAGAAAGCTTAAAAGTACACTAATTTCATATGTATCGAATCGCAAAATGGATAGAACTACGAGGTTTGTATGGTAAAATAATAATAAAGCACACATCGACTTGTGTGCGCGAGTGTAAGTTTTAGCGGACCTCGGCGTTGTTTGTGGCGCGCATCTCAAGGCAACAGGCCCTCCGCCGCAAATAATTCTGCTATTGTGAAACAACTGCTCATCACCGCTCCGAACCTTGCTCGGATCATACGAATTACGGTCAAGTTGACGTTTTAAAGATTATTTTTGTAATGATAATAAAATTTCATTGGTTTTAGGATATGTGTAAGCAAAAATATAAAACTTTTAACATTTGTTCACAATTGAAATATTGTAAATTTTTTAAAATTTTTACCGACAAAAAAGGAGAAGGTTCTCAATTCGACGGTATTTTTTTTAAAATCTGTGTTACCTCAGAACTTTTTACTGGGTAGACCGATTTAGATAAGTAGGTATTTCTTTTTTAACCGAAAGCCAGTACTTGCCATGTGGTCCCTTTAAATTTAATCGAGATCGGCCAAGTACTTTTTGAGTTATCTTCAATAATGCGTATTTACTGACTATTTTTTCGTCGACCTATTTATATACTGGTCGATGTAATTGAAATCGTTTTTTTTTTCGTTTGCAAGCAAACACAATCACAACAACACAATTATACTTGTTTGTGTTTTATCGCGCATATTTATTTCATGAAACTCAAACAGAGTTTTTAATTTTTTTTCAAATTATACTATCCCTACTTTTGATAAATGATATACAACGTATAATAACGATATTTATTTCTGTTCTATTCCATAGAATAGGTTCTATCTAGGTTCTATAGAACCTATATAAAAAGAGTAGATCAAATTAAAATTACCAGGAAAACTACATTTGTTTGTTCCCACTTGCAATACCTATGATTCAAATCATCAAGTTATGTTTCAAGTTTCAAGTTATGTTTACGACTTATCATTTAATATATTTCTACCGAGTGTATACATGATAGGGATTGTTAGTTTTTTGTATTCCTTTGTCGGTAAAAAATTACAATTTTTTAACAAGTTTAACAAATATTTTCATGGGTTAAAACATTTAGGCATGAAATATAACTTGTTAAAGTTTTAATGTCTACTAATTTTGCGGTCCTTATACGTACCACTTTATAAAAATTTATAAAGAATACTCTTATTTCTTACAATTGCATATAACTACAAAAGAAAAAGAAGTGACACATTTTGGTGAGTGAAAAGTTAATACGTACTAATTTCGAGTAAAAAAAAATTAGTAGTAATTTAGTTAGTTTTATCTTAGAAATAACTAAATAGTATATCGCCAATAAAAAGATAAAATGATATTCATTTATGAAATTTTACACGAGATAGTAATTATTACACTTCCTTCATTTCTTCATATTAAGATTCCGTCTACGTTATTCCGCAAGCATGACACCAAATTGAATAAACGATTTAACTGTCTACAATTGATAGTTCGAGATATTTGAACTTCGGAACTATACAGCATTAACATGTAAACAGATGTGTTATTCATCACAAAAAAGCATATAATGCATTATCTCAAGAGGCACGCTGGCGATAAATGCGTCGGAGGCGGCGTCAATGCACTCTGCAGCATGCTAGGTCAGTTCCCTCTGACTCAGTCACTAATGCACCGTTACGTACATAGCGCATCGTGATCTTTACTTTTATTATCTTAGTAAGACGTTAATATGAGAGTTTATCAAATCAACGTCGATCAGCGTTTTAGAACCACGATTAAATAAAATCGATGAACCGAAAAAGCAATGGATGCCGAAAATGGTATGGTAACGACAAGCCGTGGGTTTCTCGGTATAGATTAGAAATGACTAGAAGGTTTCAGTCTTAGCAGACAATTATTATTACGTACTGTTCCAGTGACTTTACGAAATATACCTTCTTTTGTCTATGCTTAATACTTTCGTTTTCAGTTGGCGATTCTTATCATAAGTCTGTCTATATTACTCTATACTGATTGGTATAATAAAAATGAAATATTTACAACTACTGTGCTATAGTAGAAATATGATACTAAAAAAATCATTAACATACTCGTAAAAAAATAAGTGAAATGCTTTGTTTCGCATTTTAAAAAAAGTGCAAAAGATTTACCAGGCATTGACATACATTTGGTGATCCTTATAATACTTACCTACGTTCAAAAGGAAACTTATTGTTCATTTTCACAAATAACCTATTTTTTGTTTTTTATTATTAATATTGTCTTTTGTAATAGTTTCTTTTTTTATTAATTAATAGTTTTTGTTTTGTGTTATATAAGCTGAAAAAAATATATTGAATGTTATGCATGCTAGTTATTGTATTAGTACTAAGTGTTTATATCAATGTAAGATCATGCATATTGTAGTATGCTTAAATAAATAAATAAAGTCTAATAGTTGCATTCGGAGCGTTACGAATTAAATATAGACTTGCGTCCAATATTGATGCACTCATTTGAATACGATAACTGTTGATTGTGTAATTGTAGCTTCGACCATCTGCTTGTTTGTTTCACTGTCTCAGTTCCCTCAGGGAAAAGTGAACAACCCTTCCGTGGACACCGGCCACCCTTAGATTTTTTATCGGACTTTAAATAAACTGCTTAATGAGTAATATCAGTTACGGAAACACTTCACTGAACATATCGGATTGTCAAATATTTAATTGCCTTCTTCAGTTACTTAATACACGTCCAATTTTCAAATAAAGATTTAATGGAAAAATAATTGATGATCTGTAATTATATTGATAATACATGAATATTTAATAAATAGCAAACAGGAAAGTTTTTGATTATATTTTTTGATTTATATAGAATTAAATAAATAATAATTTCAATTTCTGACTTTTATGTACTTTGTAAAACTTGTACATGAAAACACACAGTTAACGTTTAATTAAAACACTAACTTGAATATTGTGTACGAAAATATACCGAGTCCGAATTAAGAAGATTTTGGGTTTATATAATTTTCATATCATGTTGCACCACCTGAATCGTAATAACAATAGCAGAAATTAAGATTCTTGCAGAAACGACTTATGCTTATGTAGCTATTTCGAATAAAACAGTTGCATCTTGGCAAATAAATTGACTATAATTACAAAAATTTAAAATTTTCGTAACTTGCAAATAAACAAATAAATTTATATACCTACCAGCTGTTGATCTTTGTTTTTATTTTTAATTTATGTTGTAAAAATAAGTTATAGGATTCGTCTGATGGGACATAAGCATTAAGCAATGAAGTTAACATACGGTTATGTGTTCAGGAGTAGATAATATACGATTAGTAGAGGCAGATGGTTAAAACTGCTAGGTAAATGTAAAATGAGCATATCAGGCGTGATCTGCAACTGTATGCGTCGGTGCAGCTTGAGTGCGTTGACCAATGGCGGCTTCGACTCAAACGCATCAAATTAATTCACCACAAGGCAAATTTGAGGAAGCCCTATTAATAAGCATTCAAATGCTTTGCGACTGATAAATTGACTTGGGGAATGACAATTTAAATATTACAAAAAAGTAGTCGAAGATAAGAATACACGTTGCGTTGTTGAATATTTTTCATGTTTCCGCTTAGAAAATATTTTATACCAGCAATAAAATAATGCTGAAAATTTGACTACCTACATACACTACGGAAATTGTCAGAATGAAGTAAAAAAAATTACAGAAAAAGATACTTAACACAATGTCACAATAATATTAATTTTATTTTTAACACGATTATAGACAATGAAAAAATCTTGTTTAATTTTATTGTTATTTTTACTCATCATTTATACACGTAAACCGGAAAGAATTATTTTCATTTTACTTTTTTATGCAAATAGTGGATTTATAAATCTTTTTAATTATGGTTGACCTACATCATGTGCGGAGCGGAAACATTTTGTAGGATTGCGATTTATTGCGGACCGCTGCGGACTTCAACAGCCGCTGACCCTTTTTCTTTAATTGGCTACAAAACACTCAGTAAAAAAATTATCAACCAACGATAGCAAAGAACGGAGGATTTTGTTTAAACTTAGGTGAAAATTATCTTAAGCTTAATGACTTTATATTAACCAAAGTAGTTGTTTATCTATGTTATTTATATTTGATTCGAAAAACTTAATTAACAACTACCAACCTGATGTGGAATAAGAAATCACATCATAGTCATCACAGCAGCTTTTCGCAGTCCACTGCTGCACATAGGCCTCCACAAGTTTACGCCAAAAATAACGTGAACTCATGTGTTTTGCCCATAGTCACCACGCTGGGCAGGCGGGTTGGTGACCGCAGTACTGGCTTTGTCGCATCGAAGACGCTGCTGCCCGTCTTCGGCCTGTGTGTTTCAAAGCCAGCAGTTGGATGGTTATCCCGCCACCGGTCGGCTTTTTAAGTTCCAAGGTGGTAGCGGAACTGTGTTATCCCTTAGTCGCCTCTTACGACACCCACGGGAAGAGAGGGGGTGGCTATATATATATATATATATAATAAGAAATAAAAATTGACAATATTAACATAGGTAGATAAAAGTATAGTGAGCAAAAAATATGGGAATATTGCATTAAATCTACAATAAATCTAATGACACGATGCTGTCTATAAATATAATCGAGACAGGTAGAATTTTAAACTAATGATCGAATTAAATGAGGAAAGGAAGAAGTAACTTTATTTTGATTTAGAAATATGTGTTTTATTTCTAACTTATAAGATTTATATTGCTACAAGAAATATTTGTATACATCTTTTAGTTTTTACGAGATTTTGTAGGGATGAGGGGGCGGCGAGGCGCAAGAGGTCGCTCGCTGAAAGGGTTGTGTGGGAACGAAGGGCACCTGCGTCTGCACATGGTGCTCGCCAGTTACTTTTTTATGCATTTGCGCAGGCAGATCAGTCTGACTCAGTATTTTAATCCATCTGTTGTTGAATGTAAAACAAAGACAAAATCCTTAGCCGAATTAAAATTTGAAAATTGAAATCGAAAGAAACATTAAATATTTTCAACATAAAGAATGTTATTACCAAAGTAACCTGTAAAGTCGTGTACATTTATAATTTAAGTAACTGTGTTCTTGCTAGGAAAGGGGTGGTTGCGAACTGTCGATCGCAACTGTTTGCTATGGTATTATCGTATCGGCGAACAAACTCATTAGTGATGCTAATGTTTCGCGTTATAGGAACTGTGACTAGTTTTAAAAGAACTACTTTACCATTGCAATTACTAGTACCCGTGGATCATTGAATAGGAAACAACAGTATCGGTTGCATTATTAAGGCTCGATGGTCGTTATCCAGCGAACTGCCCTTATTTCTCGCCACAATTTATTCATTTCGCAACACATTGCCTGTCAGCCTACTCACCCTCCACTCACGCGTGGCCGCCAATGAATTGTTAATGAAGCTAGTTCGTTAAAGGCCGCGAAATTCACCTAGTCGTGTTCAAACGCGCTAACGAAAATAAAGCACGCACGCTACCTTAACTGATTTATCTATCGAACCTTTTTAAGAAAATAATTTGTATAATGGCCCTAGTTGGTTTTTAGGTTTAGCTATGTATTTATAAATTATAAAGACGAATTTATACAACTGATTTAAAAAAATATATAACATCATGTTATTTTTGGGAAAGTCACACTTAACCGTAAAAGTTTGAGATGATAGCCAAAAACAGTTTATAAATTTGTCTTTGACATTAATTATTCTAATAATTGCTTAAATGCTAATCTGCACACGCTAGGGATAAAGGCGTAAGCTCCTTAATACAGTCATTTACATTTGAACGGCAGCTTATTTTGAGTGTTAATCGGATGGCATTGTGTTTTTGCATAAGCGGATAACCCTTTCGCTGCTACCTGCGCTACCCGTCTCGACAGTGAACTTGCGTATTGTATGCAAGCCGGGGTTGCGCAAGTAGAGTGACAGTAGATTCATTTTTAAATATTTATGTTTATTACTACTAATTATATATTGTTATTCCTTATAATATCGTATTTTTTATTTTACGATTTATTAAACAAAGTAAAATAATAAAAAATAATAATCATCATGAGAGTAATAACTTAAAATAATAATAAACAAAAAAAAAAATAACTTAAAAGGTTACAATTTAATTAAAAGGGTAGAAAAGGATGACTTTAGACTATACTATATTAACTATGTTTGAGGACGAAATTTTTTACAGTCAAAAACTACCTATTCAACCAATTAAAATGTTCATAAAATGACGTAAATATTTTGTAAGCTGAGGGGTATTTTTTTGTTGAACCATCTATTAACAAAGTCACCAATTACATTTACATTTTGTCGAGAAGTCCAAGTAAAATTATGTTCACCCTACTTGGTTTGAATTGAAAAGTACTAAGGGAATTGAATTGTAAAAAAAAATGATAAAAAACATTTTTTATGCGAATGCAATCTAGGTCAGGTGTATATTCAACCCTTTCATAGCGTGGGAGTCTCGCTTTTTGCTAACAAAATATTCGATGTTGTGAATTGTACATTACGTTTTTTATACATTTATCGACAAAAGAAAAGTGTTTGCGATAATTTGTTCTCACAATTTTCAAAGGGTCGAGGAAGTGATGACAGTTATATAGATCACAATCCTTAGATACCGCTATAGTTTTTGAACTTTTTGCCATAGGTAATTAATATTTGTAAACAGTTACATACTTTAAACATTGAAGTCATAACAGATTGTGTTAGACTTGATGTTACTTCCCGGCTAATTTCATTATCTCCATATATTCATTTACAATATGTATCGGATACATATTTCAATAAACATAGTACACACCTATTTAATTAAATTACCTTATATCGGGATTTTTTCAGTATACAATTACGTGTTATAACTATTTGAAAATTTTACATAAATTATAACTTTTTAAATCATATATACACACACACACACACACACATATATATATATATATATTTTAATACGCTATGGTTAATATGTTTGCCTTCCTTTTTAGAAAATAACTCATAATTACTCCACATAAGTAATATATCATTTTATAGATCTACCGGCATCCACAACTAAAAAAATTATTATTATTTTTGTTTTTGTAAATTAATTAATAATTAAAATTAAATATATGACAGCTTAGTTTTGAAACAACGCCAACATAATTAGACGGTCAGTAAATTTTTTGTTCGATTTCAGGCTATTTTTCCTCAAATCAACGCGTGTAAAACCGCGGGGCCCAGCTATTCTAGTTTCAGTTCTATTACAATCCATTAAGAAGTATCTGTTGATAATGATTTTCGTCTAGCGATAAGTTTAAATTATATTAATGACGTAGACATGGAGACCGTTAAGGATAAACACGAGGGCTTGATAGAGGGGATAATGGTTGTAGTCAAAACGTATTTGCTGAAAGAATAATGATAGTACGCAGCGGGAAACCGGAAATCGTATATTCGCAGCAACTTCACTTCCGTTCCGTCATGTGTGTGACATGATTGCGTCCGTAAAAACTATAAAGATTTGTGTTAATTATATAATAAAAAATCTAAATAAAAGGAAAATCGTAAAAATATTAAAACATAATTTTGTTAAATATTAAAATACTCGAGATATGTTTTATAGATAGGCATAGGTAGGTTTGAGGAATAGGGTATAATAAGAAATGAATAAATATTTTTCTTGATGGAAAGATAATTCATATAAGAGTCATGATATGTGTCAAATTAAAGAACTGAAGTACCAATGAAAATTCAAGTTAAGAGTTATTTTCGACTACAAACCTGCAAATCATAAATGCAAATATTTGACATGTGGCAACAATTTGAGAGTAATTTTTGAAAGTTTTCGTTCAATCTTTGGCTTAAAATTGTTTGATAGTTAAGTTTTTCAAGACTTTTTACCGGTGTCACAGTTCAACTTGGCTGTGGTACGCGGCGTGAGAACGCGTTGCGTCGATTGACAACGCTGAAACTTGCAGGGGAGTTTTTGTTCAGGAAGGTTCATTGAACTATGCAAAGGACTTTAAAGACGAATTTTGCATTTTGTTACTGAATAAAATAAACACCCAACAACACATGTATACATTTTTCTATCTAAATACGATACAAATAATAAGGCTTTTCCTATAACAATTATACATAACAATATTTGTAATCGAATAAGAACAAAAAAGGGTATTAAAAAGTACTACCTAAGTCTACCTAAGTCATATAAGTTAATACTTATTTAAATTTAAGAAGATGTGTACATTCATATTAACATAGGAAAAATAAAAGATACAAGACAGATTAACTCTGATACTATAGTTTAATTGAAATGATTCTAATTTTTGTAATCTATATAAATGATGACAGAATCAATTGAAAACCTACCTTCGAAGTAATCTCGGTTTCTATTTCAAAACAAACTAACTTATCATGTTGCATTCAAAATCCGAACGCGTTTCTTGTTTTTGTTGCCCTTTTGCACAAAATTCTTTTAACAAAAACGAATAAGCTGAATGTTTGCTTAGTGACAAAGCAAACGTTACGCGGAGAATATCTTAATCTTCTCAAAAAGTTTTTTATTTAAGAAAAAGTTTTGTCTTGCAAAAACGCAATTAGAAAATGTGAAAAATAATTTATTACATATGGTTTTTTGATTTTTATTTGGTCTAATAAGACTCTTAAATAACTATCAGAATAATATTCGTATTAGTATTTTTAACAACGATTTTCTTTTTAGTTTAGTCAGAAAACACAGAAATAAACTAATTTCATAATAAAAGTTTTTATATTTTAAAAAATGTCTCAACAATACAGTTAATATATCAGCTGCAGAGTACAGTTATTCGTCCACACCCACGGTTTTGCACAATTCTCGTATGTGTAAAAAAATTGGAATTTTATAAGATTTCCTATACCTGCTCGTGTGGCTTGCAGATTTGATACCTTTTGTGAACGGTTTTTTGCTTTAATTTGTGTCAATTATACCGGTATATGACTTTTTACCTGGGATCGCTTTTTTCTTATTCCGCGTTTTTAGCGTTTCGCACGTTAGTTTGTTTTGGCGAGGATCGTTCGATTTCAGTCTACAACGAATGCGGCTATACAAAAAACTACTACTTGTTTTTAAATTTTGTCTTATTGATTTATTTTTGACAAAATTTACTTTCATTATAAATAGTACACTGAAAGTAAATTTTGTTTAAAGTAAATCTTTGGGTTACACATAGGTATAGCTTTACATACGACCAACATGTTTGAATTTACTCTACTTTCTGCTACGTATCACCGAGTCTGGATCAAATATATATTGTTTTACATAATTTTATACATAAATTTAATATAAAAGTAAAACCAAGCCGATATAGATACATACAAACTTTATACAATTTTTAATTTATACCTAAAACACAGACAATAAATTGCTTATCTTAAGAACAGACGACCGTGTGTATTTAATAAACATAAAAAAGTTGCATACAATACGAAACTGATTTGAATTAATTATAATTATTTGGTTAAATTTGTCTGTTAGAGATCTTTTTATTTTTTCCAATACACCTTTTTATTAACAAACTAGCTGACCCGGCGAACTTCGTATCGCCTAACACAAACTTTATCGTATGGTATTAAAGTTCAAATTGACTTTTAAGTATTATCACAAATCTTTTGTATGGGAGTATAGAAAAGTGTTGTTTTTAGACTTTTTCAGGAAATTTAAAATTTTTTTTTTGAATTTTTCTCTCCGTAAGAACCATCCTCGTACTTTAAGGAATATTTTAAAAAAAGAATTAGCGAAATCGGTCCAACCGTTCTCGAGTTTTGCGCTTAGCAACACATTCAGCGACTCATTTTTATATTATAAAGAAGATATAACTATCTCATGAATATAAAAAAATGATTTTTTATTTTGAATGTCATAAAATAAATTATAAGAAACTTCTTGTTACCTAACTATATGAGATTCTCGGTATTAAAGCTTTAAATTTATGCATATTCCCATATCACACCTAAATTGATTAGAACCGTTCTATTAAAAGAATAGTCTCTAAAGGATATTCAGGTAAGCGGATGATACTGCGTTTTATCAAATGGGTCGGTTTGAAAAAACTCGCTTTCTCTGTATGTGCCATTTAAAAAGAATGTAAAAAACGCGATTGCTAGGCAAAGAATGGCTGGCGAGACCGCGGGAAGGGTTAAGGATAAAACGAATTCGAGTGAGCAAAAAATTTTATAAAACACTGTTTCTTATAAGACGAATACATAGTTATGGTCATTGCAAATTTACGTAAATTTATAATTTATTAAAGAGAATAAAAAATAGTTTGTCTTAATTTTTGACGTAATCACGTTTGTAGTATAAGTACCTACACCTACTGTAATATTTTTCCATTTTAAAATCTATATTTTCTATGCCGTAAGACTCCACAGGGACCAATTCTCGACACCCACGCTATACAACTTTAAGGGTAGGTACAAATTGCAGCCAATAATCAATTTTTTCACGTTTCGAAACAAAGCAGTAAAGAGGGGTATTTTTTGCGTCGCTTTCACAACATGTGCAATGCACAATCGTCTGACCCAGTAATACACTTCCTTTGCATTAAACTGTTAATAGAATATCCGCATTGATTGAAAAAAAACTATACGGCTTTGTTTGTTTATGGACTCCACAATTACGATGTAATTTTTCTATGAAGGATGCAGTTTCATTATAAATAATCCCTTAAAACTTGAAAATAGGAATGCGCGTGTTATTAGACTCAAAATAAATGTTTTTTGAGATTAAAAAATAATAATTATTGACTCGAGAATAAAGTATTAAAACTCTAAAAGTATGTTCATGCGTTTGAATTCGTCTTTAAATAAAGCTAATGTAACTTTAAAGAGTTGACATACTGACAGCTAATTGGAATACAGTCATCTGCGGTGTTTTTGCCACGTAGAGGGCTAATTGCGACATCCCCTGATAGTTTATGTTTCAAAAGGGTCGTTAGTGTTTACTTTTAAAAATATTGTTATGTAGATAATATTTAAGATGTATCTAATAAATAAAAAAATAAAAAGACTAACTTTGTAACTCTTTTACTTAAAAACTCTATTTTATGAAAATCTTATTTTTTGTGTACAATTAATATTATTATGTTTCATTATAACTATCAATATTTAATAATCTGTAGTTTAAAACAATTACATAAGTAGGTACGTAGGTACTTATTTTGTATATTTTTTATCATCTCTATGCACTAAATAAATGTAATAAATATTTGTAGATAAAGTAAAAAACTAATTTTAATGTTTAATACTAATCGATTTCGACAAAATAATAAGAACAAGAAATATCAATTTATTATTGAGGTATATTGGGAAATACCTAGGTATTTGAATTCAGTTTTCATTCCTTTGTACTATACCATTTTGTACTATTAACAATTTGCCTTATTATTTAAGTCACCCAATGATTAATCGCAAATGCAAACGATATGTTATTCCTGGAGTCTCTGAGGATTAGACTGAGTAAACACGTGTTTTAAAGAACTTTAATGGAGATGTTGTACAGTGAAGGGTTTCCCGTACTTTGCATATGCTATACTTAGACCGTGCCCTCCCTAATACAAACGCGTTTTTAACTTTATTGTATGTAATCCTTTTTAAGCAACCGCTCATAGGTTAGCTTTGCTTTTGTGTTTCCGGTGAGTGAGGTTTTTGACATTTTGACAGGCTCAATTGTTCTTACACTTTTATTAAACGCGCGGCTTTTTTAATTAATAATAAAATGTGTATAGAAAAAAAAAAACAACGCGATTTGTGGAACTTCGTAATCGTGTTCATGTACCAAGGCCGCATAACTCGCAGAAGGTAATCGTAAAATTATACGGCGTCTCAGTAGAGGTAAACAGATTATATTTCACAATATCTATGTATCTATGTAAAAAAGTTAGGAGACAAGACTGGCCAATAATAAACGAGCAGCTGAACATATATATAACGTTTACAACGTAAAAACATATGTACAAAACTTTATATTAATAGTCATGTATAGTATGTAAGATAAGGAAAACGAGTGTGCTAATTTATTCGCGATACCACTGAGTCCGATACGCAGCGTGCTCACAGTCTAGACCTCTTCTGATTGGCTAACGCTGCGGGAGGGCGATCCTCCTTCCTCTCGCATGATGCGATTCGCGAACCACTACATACAAACCTATGGCGAATCGCGTCCTGCGAATACGACATAGCGTTTACACACACAAAGATAATATTTATATCTTTACTTCTATACTCACCATTGAACACTCGTTTACCGATACATATACAACAAGATTACCAGGCGCACATAAACACGAAATTTCCCAACATAATATATATAACTTTATTGAATTATACAGTTTAACAAATATTTATTATTTATTACAATATTGAAATGATGTGCGTTGTGGGACTTGAGAGTAAGTATAATCATTGTATGGATATTTGTAATATTACATTTGTTTTCGACTTATACATTGAAAGTCTAAGTTTGTTCACTATACAAAATAACAAAATTTGGGTATTAAACACTGTTGGATTTTTTTTTTAATTATTTAAGTTATGGCATTAAATTAAAACATTAGAAGGTAAACAAAATCTGACAAACGACTATATCATTAGCTAATCCGAATTAATTGCTGACTAACGGTCAAAGGACTATTATTTCTGTGAGAAAAAACATCGAAGCGGTCAGTGAAAAACTGCCCACTGGGCTAATGATCACCTAAACAAAACGCTAAACAAAAAACCGACCCGCAATTTCAACAATGCATGGTGCGAAACAACAAAGAACAAATGGTAGAGATTTCATACAATACCATACTCGACCGTATTAATTACCCTTCTCAAGACTATTCCACAAAGGAAAGGGTTTAATAAGCTTATAGTAAATAAAACAGTCGAAAAATGGGGAACTGACCGATGTCCACTGACCGATGTCCACTGACCGCTTCATACGAGCGTTTACGAAATTCGATTTGACGTTTATTATAAACTTAAAAAATAGTTTTTTCAATAGATTCAAACAACCATAAAATAATGAATAAAAGCTTATAAGACCGCTGATTGTACTTTCCTTATATTATATATATATATTATGTTAGTTATAACAAAATTCCTACTAAATACTACAATTGCCGACACAGCATAAGCACCTTTTCTCGAAATTACTGAAGTTTATTTTGATGGTCTGATCAAATAATATTGAAATATAAAAATCAAGCGTAAAAACTAAAAATACACAAAGGGTCGTTGCTTATTTTTAACTTTGAGCTCATTTTTATTATGTAATTATTTAACATACCACAATTTTATTATACATCAACTATTACGAATTTAGTGAACATAGCGCATAAATAAGAATCAAATTTCAATCAATAATTCTCATTTGAATATTATCAACGGAAACAACTTGAAAGATATTGTATTGTACGATTAGAAAACGAGTTACCTTGCTCCTGAATAAAATATTCACTATCAAGGCTAAAGGTACTTTCGCAGACCTTGTAGTGGACATCACTTGTCAAGCGTGGGTCAGAGGTGACGAACGGACAGAAATACACCGTTTAGATCGACATTATGTTAAATACACCCTTGAAACTTACAAAAAATGAAATAGCTAATATCACGTAACAATAAAAAATATCGTTTTAATTTATATTTCCAATATTGTCAACTACATTGTTTGAAGTAAAGAATAATAAGATGATAGTATGTTAAAATATTCCAGTTTAATTATGATTATTTTGCATACAATACAATTTTGCGAAATGCTGTTGATAAATAATGCCAATAATTTTAAATATTGTGTAGCTTAACAATAGGGTACAGGTGTTGGGTAAGTGCACGGAATTCGCTATAGGATTGTTGGCCGTTGGTCACCTCTGACCGCTGACCATGGGACCGAGAACTTGAACTTAATCATGACTGAAATATTTATAAGAATTTGCGTATGTTGCATTATTATAATAAATAATATGAACTTTAATGGACGTTGTGAATATTTTTTCCGAAATTTTGGAAGTGGTTTTTGATCAATATACGTTATCAACGAATGTTCGTACTTCGTCGATCTTTTCAAAAGTTGTCTCGTACCAAATTTGAAGTAAATAATATATTTAGTCAGTTCTCTTATTTTCCAGTTATAAAATGGGTGCATTAATTTTCCATACATAGTTTATATTCTTTCAGTTATAACACAAAATGTTAATAATAAAACATCGCTGGTCAATGATTAATTCCCGTCAAGTGATTCGCAACCCCTCTGCTTGCGTCCAGCCGTTGACCACCTCTGACCGATGACCGCTGACCTCATGGGATCTACAACTTGTTCTATCTGCGCTACCATGTCCTGACATTGAACTTTGCAATTCTTCTATTTTATAAAGCAAGAAATAATATCACATTTACATCATGCACCCTTTAATAAGACAGATTATATTAAGAAGCGTATATAAGGATATAGTGTAAAACAAGATCGTTTTATAGCAAAATATTGTTTTAACTAATTTTTTTAAATATTTTATTGTGTGCCAGTGCTTCATTCTTCGTGATCATTATCAAATATATTAAAAATTTATATATATAAATATATCTATTACTGAAAAAAATCGTATGTACTTTTATAAACTTGAGATCGATACTGTACAACAATTACATTAATACATGATTCATATATAATCTTGTATTCGATGCGTTTAACATTGTACGCGGTTTCTTTGTTGTCGTGTCTTAAAATAGTATTAATGTATTATTCCTCGCTGTAAATCAATATAGAGTCGGTTGCGAAAGGGTTGTACCTACTGGCCGTTGGTCACCTGTGACCCATCTATTGCAGTCATATTAGCATAACAAGTAGACGAATCTACCCTAAATCTGAAGATAAATCTTAAATAAAAATAATCTTGTAAGCGTACTGTTTGTCTTGTATTTTACGCTTATTATATCAAAATATTCACGCAATAATCTTTGAATGAAACTTTATCTTTTATATAAAAACGTAGAGTTTGTCTTTAAATACATTATTTTTTAGATTTTGACTAAATAGTTTGTATAAGGTCGTGTAATGCAAAACCAACTTATTTTTAACTTGTATGTACTTTCATATGTATTACAGGTACGATACATCTATGTACATGATACTGATATGTATCTAGGTACCTACTATTTATTAACACACATTTTTTAAGAAATTTAAGTAATAGTTTTAAAAAAAGTACAATATATTTTTGTGTACACATATAGAGTACTGTTGGTTTGCGTTATGTTTGGAATAGAATGTACTTTATTAACCGACTTCCAAAAAAGGAGGAGGTTCTCAATTCGACTGTATTTTTTTTTTTTTTTTTTTATTTATGTTACATCAGAACTTTTGACCGTGTGGACTGATTTCGACAAATTTTGTTTCAATCGAAAGGTGGTGTGTGCCAATTGGTCCCATTTAAATTTATTTGCGATCTAACAACTACTTTTCGAGTTATATCTAATAATGCGTTTTTACTTGACGCTTTTTTCGTCGACCTACGTTGTATTATACCGCATAACTTTCTACTGGATGTACCGATTTTGATAATTCTTTTTTTGTTGGAAAGCGGATATCCCTAGTTTGGTACCGTGATAAGGAAACCAGGATCTGATGATGGGATCCCAGAGAAATCGAGGGAAACTCTCGAAAATCCGTAATAACTTTTTACTGGGTGTACCGATTTTGATAATTTTTAATTTAATCGAAAGCTGATGTTTATCATATGGTCACATATAAATTTTATCGAGATTTGATAACTACTTTTTGAGTAATCTTTGATAACGCGTAGTTGCTTGACTATTTTTTCGTCGATCTACGTTGTATTACTTGTCGATGTAATTGAAGTCGGTTTTTTTTTTCGTTTGCGAGCAAACACAATTATCTAAATACATTTTTATTTGTATGATGACGTTGATAAATAAGGAGAGTAGGTAAGTCGGTATATAATTATGTATTGAGGTAATTATACAAACATACACATATACAGTAATTAATTACACAGTGACAGTCCAGTGCCAAGAATATGTTTAATTTATTTTTGTTAATAGATCCGCATATTGATTCACTGCTGATTATTCAAGCTGTTCTTGTTTTTTCTTTAGAAATTAATAGAATGTGTAAAATATGATGCATCAATTAATTGCAACTCGCGTATAGCCATACTTATGTACCTACTGTTACGTGTTGTTTGTTTTAAGCTTTGTCATTTGTTGTCCTAGTTATCGGCATTTACATTTCTTCGTCAGCTTACTTTATGATTGTATACTCGAGTGGTTTACATGGAAAAATGAGAAAAAGAGCCTTTATTACGATGAAATGACGGTGAGCAACACAACAACACCTAACTGTTTATTATTACCAATAAAAGAAACTGACAAACATTCACTATCTTAATTTTGTACACACTAGTGTGATAGAAGTAGCGAAATTAAAATTTACAATTTCAGTATCATTTTGTAAAGATTTTTATTTGAATACGAATATTACCTAATTTCTTAGATATGTCTTTTATCTTCTTCTTCTATCTATCTATCTATATATATATATACCTATATATAAAAGTGAAAGGTCACTCACTCATCACGAAATCTCCGAAACTATAACACCTACAAACTTGAAATTTGGCAGGTAGGCTCCTTATAAGACGTAGGCATCCGCTAAGAACGGATTTTACGAAACTCGACCCCTAAAGTGGAAGTTTGTATGAAAGTCCTATGTTTTTGAAGTAAGAGACTGGAAATTTAAAATGTAAGCTCTATAGATGGTGAAAAGGTGTCCAAATAATGTATCTTTAGAAATCAACTCCTTTTTGGGGTTAAAACGAGGGACCGTAGGTTGACTCACTGATCACGAAATTTTCGAAACTATAACACCTACAAACTTGAAATTTAGCAGGTAGGCTCTTTATAGGGCGTGAACTATCGCTAAGAATGGATTTTATGAAAATCTCCCCTTAAGGGGGTAAAATGGGGGTTGAAAGTTTGTATGAAAGTCCTATGTTTTTGAAGTAAGAGACTTGAAATTTAAAATATATGCTCTATGGGTGTCCAAATAATGCATCGTAATCTATATATATAAAAGAGAAAGGTCACTGACCCATTCATCACGAGAACCCAAAAACTGCTACAGGGTCCATCTATCTAGGATGGATAAAGATGAAATTTGGCTGGGAGGTAGATTATAGTAGTAGACTAGAGAGATTTTGCGATATTCCACCGCTAAGGGGGTTTAATTGGGGTTGATAGTTTATAGGAAACATATACAGCAGCTATAAGTTCGTCGATAGGTTATTTATACTGCAGCCTGAAAATAAAACTAAGAATGTGGTGTATAGAGAGGTTTTATAAAAACAACTTTTAAATTATACTAAGTTGTGCCTTTTAAAAAGTTACTCAGTGTAATAAGCATTTCAAGTGACTAAAATAAAAAAAATTGCGTTTAACATCTTAAAAGTAATGCATATCTTCATAACCACGCGGATGTAGCCACGGGCAACAGTTAGTGTATTATAAAACAAAGTCCCCAAAATGTGATCGATTCCCTCAAAATCTACTGAACGGAATTTCATGCGGTTCAACAGGATGTTTTACGGAACGGTTAAGCCGATTTTAATGAGAGTTTCACTGGAAGTTTGCCGGGAAAACTTTGTGACACACTGATTTCAACGCGGGCGAAGCCGCGGACATAGCTAGTTTTGACACAACTAGCAGGGTTATTGCAGTAATAAATATATAAAAGTAACGTCTTCTATGTTTTTTATAATAATTGTATATAAATATTGTCTGACAACCCTTCATCTAGGAACCAGCAATAAACTGCTATTCAAGAATTGGGCGGCATTACATTATAGCAATAGAAAAGACAAAAACATCATATTGACAATTGTTTTTGTCTGTTCTATTTCGTTCGGTTGACAAAAAGAAAATTGTATATTACGTATTCTTTTCGGAACATTCTTGAACCTTTCTTTTTTTCTTACAGGTAATATATTGTTATGTATTCAGGATTGAATGTTACAATTAACATAAAAAATCGACTTCTGTTTTTGTAATAATATCGCGACTTCTATGCAATGAACACACGTACGCGTAAAACACTATTAACAACCTGTTTCGCAATTTATAACAATGAAGTTCAATGATCGACGTGACATGATTTACTTTAAACGTCTCTTCAAAGTTAATGTTGTTTTTATTAAATTCGTACAATTACTCTCGTCATTTTTATAATTTAATTTTTAATAGGAATAGTCGTTAATGTATTCAATAATTTAGCTTAATAACTTTTACCTAATAGTGTCAAAACAGCACGAATGATTTCGGCAATATCACGTAGAACGGAGGACACGAGCTCTAAATATAGGTTTTATATATTGTTGAATAATATGTGAACTAAGTTTACATTGAAAGTAAGTTCAAGTCAATCTTAAGTCGTTTTACGACACGTTAATTGGACGACACGTTAGAAAAATTATAAAAATAATTTAACTTCGTAGAATAGAAACAAAGGTTTATAGGTACATAAATCCCTTTAGTTTTGTCGCAATATATGTATGTGAATCATTGTAAACTGTATATGTATAGGAAGTGATATTTCAAACGGCGATTTTATTAATAGAATTAAATTCTGTAACCCAAGAAGTGATCAATTAATCCGGAAAGCCCGCTAGGTGACGCCTGAAATAACTCCGCTTGTCACAGGTCTCAGACGAAGCCGGAATACCATAGGATACTTTTTGTACTATTTTATTGGGCAACGTGATTGTATGTAGAGATACGACGTAAGTAGAATAACCTCTCGAAAATTTCAAAATTTTTAAAAATATTTTTATGTTTTAATTTATATCAGTTACAACCGGTCTTTTGAAGGATTTTAATTTCCTTAATAGTTTGTTGTAGCTTAATTATGGTGTTAGTGTTACTATAAAATGAAATTGGTTTTATACACTTTTAATAATAATTGTGTTTGCAGGCAAACGAAGAAATAACAACTTCAATTATATCGACAAGTAATACGAGTAGAACGTAGGTAGACGAAAAAATAGTCAAGTAAATACGCATTATCAAAGATTACTCCAAAAGTTATAGTCAGGTCTCGATGAAATTTAAATGTGACCACATGATAAGCATCAGCTTTTGATCAAATTAAAAATCATCAAAATCGGTACACCCAATAAAAAGTTATGGGAATTTTCGAGATTTTCCCCTCGATTTCTCTGGGATTCCATCATCAGATCCTGATTTTCTTATCACGGTACCAAACTAGGGATATCTCCTTTCCAACAAAAAAAGAATTATCAAAATCGGTTCATAAACGACGGAGTTATCCCCGAACACACATAAAAAATATATATACACGGTCGAATTGAGTAACTTCCTTCTTTCTTTAAGTCAGTTAAAAATAGTCAAGTTAATACGCATTGTCAAAGATTACTCCAAAAGTTGTAATCAGATCTCGATGAAATTTAAATTTGACCACATGATAAACATCGGCTTTCGATTAAATTAAAAATCATCAAAATCGGTACATCCAGTAAAAAGTTATGCGGATTTTCGAGAATTTCCCTCGATTTCTCTGGGGTTCCATCACCAGATCGTGGTTTCCTTATCATGGTATCAAACTAGGGATATCTCCTATCCAACAAAACAAGAATTATCAAAACTCGGTTCATAAACGACGGAGTTATCCCCGAACATACATAATATATATATATATATATATATATATATATACACGGTCGAATTGAATAACCTCCTCCTTTTTTTGAAGTCGGTTAAATAAACAAGTAGGTATGTATTCAGCATTGACAGCAAACTATGACAATTTGACAAACTGTAACATCTCCGTATTTTGTGAATTCTCTCTGCACCATTACTAACTCTACGTATTTGGAATGTAATATGTATTTACATAGTATTTACCGGCGAGTAATAATAAGCCCGATCGCGCACATGTTGCGCATGCGCATTGCCGCCCTTACGTGGGAAGTAGGAAGCTTGGATCTTTTTATTGGAGCTGTAATTAAGGAAACCTTCGCTGTAATTACAGGGGTGGCTGCTATATTTAATTGAACTCTTTTTAATCCTTTTAATGAGACAGTTTTGGAACTTACCGATAAATTGAATATACCAGGAAAATAATTTAAAATCCAACACGAGAACTGTGAATACCTGAGTAGTTACAAATCAACCTACACTAAACATACGATATATTTCGTAAACGTGTCAAATTTTTCGCATTGTTAACGTTTTAAGATATGCACTAAATTGTTTCGAAGAAATGTATTTATCTTCATTTACTTAAGCGATACTGTACATATTTATAATAATTAGCCATTTAGCCATTTAAAGGGCAATTTGCATAGTCCGATAACATTATCACCTCTGCTACTGTCAATAACATAAGTCAGACTGTGTTGCCGTAGGTTTTGTGTGCGTAATATGTATGTATCAATCAGAACTGTAGGTAATGTTTTACACTGTATTACCTCATTTTACTGTTTAATTATATTTATTTTTATTTAATCGTAATAATGAGCGTTTGATTTTTTTTTAAATAACTTAGTTAAAATACTGTGATTCACGCCTTTGTAAAGTACCTGCATAGTTCTTGATGTAAATAGTAATAAAAAATCGATTCAATACAAATGAATTCGGAGGTAACGCTATAGTAGGTAAGTATCAATCGTTAGTTGTGCTATTTATAATAGACTAGCTAATCATACGTGGCTTAACCCACGTGTATTAAATGATTGTAGCTATTCTGTTTTCTCCCTTTAAAATATAGCCTATATCACCCAGTGATAACACTAGCTCAGTGGTAGCTTTCCCGATGAAAGATTTATTAAAATCAATTCAGATGTTTTTGTGTTTACGTATTACAAATAAACAAAAAATTAAAACTATCCTCTTAATAATATTAGTTATAGTATACTTAGATATAAAGATAGATTGGACTATGAATTCATACTGTTATTTATTACGAGTGTAGAGCCATATTATGTATTTAGGACTTAATACTATGATAATAATTATTAAGAAAATATATATTTATTTGTTTTACATTCCAATTCCTTTTGTTCTTAACAATCTTAAGTAAATTAGGTACTATCAAAATATTCACACGTGATCCATATAATAATCGCTCTTCATATATAAATGCACTATTAACCTAAATTATTTAAACAGAATTTCACCTGTTTACATGATTGTGTAACAAATTTCAAATTTGTAAATACAAAGTACTATTTCACCACACTTATTTATAATTCTAAAATGTTAATTACCTCTATGTGACGTCTACGAATATTATTGCGTAAAATTCCATCCTTATCAAAATGAAATAAATTTTCATCTTAACAATCTTACGACCATTCATGGAAGAAAGTAGTCTTTTTAGTTGTTTCCTTATGTTTGCTATTTATATTACATAGTAAATATCGGAGTTAGGAATCGACGTCACGACTCGGGGCGCTGTCCGCGGCGAACGCACGCCGTGTTGAGGCAGGCCAAACCAAGCTCGTCGTTTTTTACCGGGTACTGACTTGATACAAAAATCTCTTTACGTTTTGTTATTTCAAATAATAAATTTATCTATGAATAAAAAATTCCTAAATTTGTAGATTTCACTTTGTCACTCATGCCTTTTCACTCATGCATTTTGGTTTTTCAAGTACTTATATCATGTTTCGTAATAGTCGTGTAGAGTCGGTTTTGTAACATTTCGTAGGCTTTAATGATCTAGAAATAGTAGGTACGTCTTAATTTTGACTAATAATTCATTGCTACTGACTGATTTGCTAAATCTAAGGGCTTACAAATTAATACGTATAAAAACAATTGTTTTTTTAACAAAAATTAAATTAATGTTCATGCTGACGGTACTAGATAAATGAAAAGCTACTACATAGAGCGAGTACGGTAGATACATAATAAATAACGGGATTGATCGCTGATGCACACTACAGATGAAATCCTTCATTCAACACTTCGATTATCTCTTACGATTAAAAAATATTCATGTACATTAATAATAGTAGCAATATTTTTTCAGTAATGGTCCTATTATTCAAAAAAATCAAACCTATATTACTTAATCGTCGTATTGTTTAAATAATGTGCAATACATTTTAACACGTGGCGTATGTTATCATCATTAAAAATAAAATACTGTTCTAATTTATTATTAAAATAGGCATAAAATAAACGCAATTCGTGTGATAAAACTATTTATTGTTGAAAAAAAAACTTAGAAATGAGACGAAACGTGTCATTCTGCTAAAATATACATCATAGGCATAGATAATGTGCATAAACGTGCTAACCTGCTCGACTAGCAATTTAATAGAGTCAAATAGAATATCGCATAACAAATAAACATCACAAGCCAGCGTCGAGTGAGTGCCTAAATAGTAAAATCCGGTCGGGTGCATTGGCTAGCAAGTTTCGGCAGGCGAAGGGGGAAGGACGAAACGGCGGCGGGGGGACAGAAGTGCAATGTCCTCGCAACATCGCCAGAGATGCCTTCCTTGACTCCTCACCGCTTATCTAAACGTCGAATTTTATAAGGAAATACTCGAGGGCTCTGTGTACGTGACTAGCGCTTGATTTTATGACTAGTTTATACTCTATTAGCGATATTTATTTACAATAACGTATTATTCTTCCTTCATGAAACGGCGTAACATTGCCAGAAATGATATTTAATTATATTTACTGTGATAATTTTATGGCATTAATGAAATTGACAGTTTTTTTTTATCTATTTTGAATACTTTTAACGTTTTGTGGCAAAGGAACTAGCTTAGAAGTAAATAGTTAATGGTCAGGAAGTAAATAAAATTAAAAAACTATCCTTAATTAGTGATATTTGAACACGAGTATCCTTACTGCAGCGGTGTCGATGACCAAACCTAAGGGAAGCTGAAGCCATAAAAATTAGTACATACCAGTAGGGTGAAACCTTTATTATTTAACTTAAAACATATATGTCTCACTAGTTGTTTCCCGTGTCTTCGCCTGCGCATCATAGTAGATATAAGTATTTACTAATTTATTTCGCTTAATCCTTGCAATTCTCGAAAATTAAACACAAAAAAGAAGAATTTGTCAATTACAATAAACACATATCAAATTAAGATATTTTCTAATATTCTTTGACAATCGAACATTTAACAAAATAAAATAGAAGACAGACATTTATTTGGAATTAAAAAGAGTTTTTTTGTTCAATTTTAGTAAGCCAAGATGGAATCTTATTACGTAAAAATATACAGGTTTTTGATTAGAAAACAACAATGAATTTAAAATTCTACCATTCTTGAATAAAGGAAGGGCTCTTTATTCAAAAAATAAAAAAATAATCCTTATTGTTTATTTAGTAATTATCTGACATGAAATATGTACCAGTGTATTTAAGTTATTGAAAATTTTAAAAATAGTACACACTGATTTAATTGTTTTGTAATTTCCGTCCCCTAAAGGTAAAAAGGTGTATTGTTTCGGAATCATACTGTAACATTTAGGTTTTTAATTAAAATATACAAGATTAGGTTAAATTTATATACCTTTCTTTGACATCATCTTATTAAATACTTCGAAGTACTCCAAATACAAATAGGTACAATCCCTTTTTAACAATTTATACTCGGATAATTGGGTTTTTATTTCAGTGATCGTATGAAATGCAGTAAATAGAGTTAATTTATATATATATGAATGTTTGTCTGTATGTCATTTATAGAATCGTAAACTATGCATTTGATCATGTCATTTAATAATAATTATAATTAATGAAAAAAAGCGTAGCAAGAGCAACACGCGCTAGTATTAAGTATATACATTGTAGCACTTACATTACTTATTTGAAGGATATTTAGTCAAAAATATAAAAAGACAAAGCCAGTACTGCGGTCACCAACCCGCCTGCCCAGCGTGGTGACTATGGGCAAAACACATGAGTTTACGCCATTTTTGGCACGAATTTGTGGAGGCCTGTGTCCAGCAGTGGACTGTATAGGCTGTAATAATGTAATAATAATAAAAAGAAAGTTATAAGTTTTCTATAATCTAAGAAAAGTGTTGATACAGACATAATTATGTAGAGATAGACTTTTTAAGTAAACATGTACTCAAAGAAATTATGATGAATTATTTTTAATAAATTAATAATTATTATTAAATAAACATTTTCTTATGTAAAGTTACTATTTACTACTTGATAACCGTTCACATTTTCTACCTTACATACGGACATTTTTAATAAGAAGTTTTTATATAATTAAAAATATTCTCATACAATTAAGTAGATAGCATTAGTACATGTTAGTCATTGAAAAGATAAACACATTTAAAAGCAAATACGCAATACTCCATTTTCTTCAACTTAAAATTGAAAATCTTATCGCAAATTTCGTGAGCTAATTGCCGATGCGCAGTTCGCGGTGTTATCTCATTCGCCTAATGAAATATTCGCCATTAAGAATCAATTAATTTTTGGAGGTGTCACGTTTGCCAACATTAGTGGTGATAACCAAATTCATAAGAACTAACGTAAGAAACAATAAGTCCGAACGATGATAACTTCAGAGAAAATTTACACCGATTAGTGTTTTATTATGCAATAATATACGTGTTATTTTGATTAAGTATTTTAACAGACACCTATAATATTTTAATAAGATCTATTAACCGACTTTATGTTGTAAGTAAACAGGCGTGTCCGGTAAGGTAATATGACACAGAGCGGCGGGTGGTGGGGCTGCAGAGTCTTGACCTTGGGGAAGGATCGAGACGTTCGTCGCGGTCCCTGACCTGACTATTTCGAGTGGCAAGTGCAGCGATGCCGCGCTGCATGCAATGTGCATACCGAAATAACCGCTTGGCCGAGCGCCCCGCCCGCACCCACGCGGCTGTCCGCCTTCGTCCGCCTTAGTGCCAGGATGCGCAAGCGCTGTCTCGCACCCATACACGCCCATTACCATAAACGACGGGTACATACTCGAGCCTTTAACTACATACAATAACCCCTTGTCGTTATCCTCTAGACGCAAACAACTCGAGTCACGAAACCGTCCATTTGGCTTTACATAGACATTGTATAAAAAGCATAAAGTGGACTTTAATTAAGTATTAGATAAGTGTCCGCTTGATCGTACACCTAATGTACGGTGAAGAAAAATGTGAGAGCGACCGCTTATTTGACCGACGAGGGAAAGGGTCCGCTCAAGGCTGCAGCTGATGCACTTTCTAGAAAAGTAGCACAGTACGTTCAGATGCATTCATTATACTTCGAAGTTGTTACGTATACACATAGATAAGTTGTCGCCTTAAAATATAAGTATACCCATTTTTTATTTGTAATGTGTTGATATTAATATTAGAAAGTTGACAAACTATGTAGTGGCAACGATATAAGAAATTCGATAGTTGATTGTGTTTTATATTTTTCCAGTCAGGCAGGGTTTTAAAATAATGAAGATGACAATAACTTTTACTTATCTAAGTAGTAATTACGTAGGTGTAGATTTTTTGGCATTTGATTAATTGTTAATCAACTAATTACCAAGACTTTTTATCAATTAAATGTTAAAACGTTAGGAAATTGGTATAAACTACCATACAAACGTTTAATTTTCACATGGAACGATTTTGGTCAAACATAATATACATGAACAAGACGAGTTAGTTCAGTAATATTGCTCGATGTGACAATCAGCCCTTCTGTGAATTGCATTTAGATAGTCTACGTATGCGTATGAGTGTGATGTGTTTAATCTATTGCGCCCGCGCACACTCAAGGTCACTGGCCACCGTTGACGCGGCACAGCGACCAACTTTAAATTGTCTGTTACATTGCTTCAAAATGAAATTTAATGATAACATACATCACTGTATCGTTAACACCTCACGTATTAAATTATATCATCAAAGTGCAAGTATGTTACATATAACAATAAATGTTTTGAGAAATTGTAAGAAAAGTTTAGGAGATTTTTTATCTTCTATATGAAGTGGAGGCTTTTTCCCAGCAGTGGGATGTTAACAGGGTAAATCTGTTCAGAAAAGTTTATGACTATATGAGACACGCTATTTAATATATACACGTGGTGTTCATAACAGTTAAAAAAAAAACAAGATTATATGCTAAAATATGCAAAAAATTATAAATATCAATATGTGATTTTATTTTATTCGTGGTTCTATATATTGAATTTAATCAAATTTAGTTTAGATCTTTATATATGAAAAATTTCATAGATGTTTACATCTAAAATGTTGCGCTTATCTTAACATATTTCTTATATAGATTTTTAAAATTAGAAACAAAATTTCAAAGAATGAGTAGTAAGGGCGCAGCGAGGGTGGACCGCAACTTGTTCTGCCGAATAACTTTGTAGCGTCCGGGAGCGCGGCCAACGACCTGCCCAATCTCTGCTGCATTAGCATAGCAAGCAATATTCTTGTCAAAGAATGTATTGGTGTGCGTTGGATGCCTGTGTGCGCGCTGCGCCTACGCGCCCTCGTCGCAAAGCAACTCCGTGTCTCATGTGTGCGGTGGAAGATTAGTCGTACATATAAACGTGAATAAAAAATAGAAACTTTTAACAATTGTTGTTGTAAATAAATACTATTGTAAATATGTATTTTATAATTTAAATTGCTCTAGTACATAAAATGTTCATATAAAATAATCATGTTCATTTATAAAAAAATATAAAAAATGTTTATTTATGTAACAGTACATGTGTGACCGTTGCTATGAAAGAAATTTGGACTAAAATTTTATAGACCAATTTAAAAATGTATCCGAGTATTGTTTAAACAACAACGAGCTCATGTGTGAGCGTGGAATGCGGCGTCACTGATATAGTTTTTAAAAGTCACAGTTACTGTAGATAAAAAGATCAAGTTCAAAGAGCTAATTGTCTCAGTAAAGATATAGTTTAGACAAGAACTAGTTTTTCTTAATAGGCATATTTCAATTTGTATTGTTATGAAACTACTTCAAAACAAAAAAAAATCAAAATAAGATTGAAATGTAACACCATAAAGAGGCATAAATAAAAACCAAATGCTAATATTTCAACTCGTCGCACAAATTGTTAGTGTAAGGTACAAAAACATAATAACTTTACAATGCGCATAATCGACTCCGGTAGCAGTTCTACCACTAAAGAAAAGGTGTTTATTGTTACTCATAAAAAAAATTTCAAAATATTGGCATCTAATTTGCAAGCTTTCATTCAAATACAACAAGCTTGAGTGACCAAATTTTTTTCTACAAGTGTTTTTTGTAAGATAGGATCATTTCGTACCTGAGGAATCTTTTTTTGACATTTTTTTACGAAGTCATAAACTTGTCATTGCGTAATATTTTTTTTGCATTGTCTAAATCCTTTCCTGTTGTTTTCTGTTCTCTGTTGTTTCCTGTTGTTTCATGTTGTTTCAATTTTAACCCTTTATTTAACTTAATAAATGTGTCTGGTCGGCGGAGATCAGCACTTTTAAAAGAGCATCGTAAAATAATAAAAATCGTGCTTTTCTTAGCAGAAACATAATGCTATGCAAGAAAGGGTTGGTGTTAGCTATTCCTTCACGTTTCTCTTTTATTCGGTGACATCGTTCTTTTCAGAACAATAACGGTACGATTTTTTATGTAATAGATGATTTCATTTATACGATGTTAATGGAAAGCTCGAAATAACATATATTGTAAGATAACTAAAATGTGACATGCGGCAGGCTATTACCTATTTATCAATAACATTGACTCTAACGCATTTAGAATCTTTTTACGTTAAGTACTATTTTAAGTTACATGTGGTATTCAATAAGAGATATACATTTAAAAAAATGGACTGTTCCAAATATATAATTTAAACATTTGAAATATTGAATAGCTACAGAACGTCGTCTTCTAAAACTAAGTACCTATTCTTTAATATTATTCATATATAAAGCTAATTAAAATGACGATTAGTTAACTTTATTTTAAAATTAAATACACAAAGGATAATCCTTTGTAGTCCTGTATTGAATGAAATTAATATAATTTTACAGCTTTATTTAACACAATATACAATAATTGTGTTAGTTCGCAAACTAAAGGAACCCGACTTCAAATTACGTCGACAAGTAACATAACAAGTTAGCCTATCGCAGCCCACTGCTAAAGATAGGCCTCCCCAAGATCGTGCCAAACATCCCGGTTTTACGCAATCCTTATTTAACCTCCACCGGCTTACGTAGATTATCAATCCAGCGGGACGTACGTCCCAACATGCGGTCTCCTCTCCAGTACAGTCTTCTCCAGTGGCCATTGATCGTGACCAGCCCACTGCCACTTCAATTTGCTAACTATGCTATGTTGGTTACTTTCGTTATCTCGCGGATAATTTCATTTCTAACCCTTTGACAGAGTGCGATTGAATTGAAAACGAGAACGAGACCCTTTATTTAATCGACTTCCAAAAAGAAGGGTGTTATTAATTCGACTGTATTTTTAACCAACTTCAAAAAAGGAGGAAGTTACTCAATTCGGAGATAACTTCGTCGCTTATAAACCGATTTTGATAATTATTTTTTTACTGGTTAGGAGATATCCTAAGGGTGGTACCATGATAAGGAAACCTGGATCTGATGATGGAACCCCACATAAATCAAGGGGACCCCTCGAAAATCGTAGTGACGACTAGTGCGTATGTTAATTTTTTTCGTCTACTTACGTTGTATTACTTGTCGATGTAATTAAAATTGGTTTTTTTTCGTTGATTTGCTAGCAAACACAATTATTTAATATCTGCTAAGTTCAGAACTTTTTACTAGGTGTACCGATTTCGATGATTCTTTTGTTACTCGAAAGCTGGTGCTTGTCACGTGGTTCCGCTTAAATATAATCGAGATCTGACAAGAATACCTACACACCTACTTTTTGAGTTATCCCTAATAACGCGTATTTACTTGACTATTTTTCACCTCCCCACGTTTTATTACTGTTCGTAAATGAAGTTACTATTTTTTGCGAGAAAACACAGTTACGTGAACTATTTTTGAAAAACAACAATTATCACGTTCAGTACACCCGAACTTATGCTATCCTTGTATTTTTGCTATTTGTATGTGTATGTTTTAGTAGATTTCATTCTCTATGAAATTAAATGAAGTGAAAATTTATTTTGCAGTAAGTACATACTTAAAAATATCAAGATCAATAATAAGTTATGGTAACAAGCCGAACATACCATTTAAAAGTAGCTGCATTTTAACATTTGATACATTACAAACGTAGCCCGTAATGTAGGTACCCAATTTTTAAGCCCCCAGTACCCTAGTTCCCACTTCGACTGTATTTATTTTATATGTGGGTAAATGCATCATAATGCTCACTTTAAACTTTTTACTTGGTGTACTTTTATTGATGATTTGAGATATATATATATATATATATATATATATATATATATATATTTAAATCGAAAGCTCTTGCTTGTCATTCGATCCCCTTTCCAAATCGAGATTTGACGAGTACTTTTTGAATTATTTCTAATAATGCATATTTATTGACTTTTTTACTTACTTTATACTTTAATTTATACTTATAAGTAGATGTAATTTCTTTCGTTTGCAAGGAAAAACAATTATATTCCGCACTCTCAACTCTATCATTATTACAAAGTATCACTTTTATGAATATTATTAAGAAATATATGTTTCTATACAAAATTGAACAAAACTATGCTTAGCCGACAGAAGTTGATTTGTCTTGTGGGCTTTGAAATGGTTCATTCGTTTGAATAATCACTACGTTTTCTGAAATTTAAGAATATTCTGTTCACTCTTCTAATTTTCATTCTTTTTGAATCTACTTCAAAATATTAGAAAACTTTAGAAAAAATCCGACTAGTATTGGTCCAGCTGTCCTCGAGTTTTGTTCTTAGGAACAAACTTTTATTGCTTTTGGTAGTGTGTTTACAACATGTGCATATCTCAAAAGTAATAAGCCAATTTCTATGAAACTTAATAAAAGTAAAAGTAATTTACACACTCTAAAACGTCAGTCTGCAACTCATAGTAGGTATCGGATTATTACGTCACCGCAAGTAATCTCCCAAGGCCTGATTTGTAAATACCTATATAGTATTTTACACATAAAAGTTTTAACACCTCGACATCTTTAATGCAAAATTTGAAAATTGCAACGAAATTATTGATCAATAATGTACTCAAAACACACTAGAGACATTCATTTCTAGTGTCTAGACAGTAAACTTTCCTTTAAATATAAAAAATCTTTTTATTTATTTATTTTCCTTCCAAGGATGAATTATCTGTTGATGTTCAAAGGACCGACCTTTTACACAACCCTTTGTAAAGGTGCCATTTTATTAGGTGCTAAAGAAACTTTCTTCGATGAGCAATCAAAATTTCTTTAATGACTAATTCTTTCTAATCCTTGTTCTCTGTAAATAACGGTTATACTATCTGTAAAGTATCAAAAAAACATTAAATAAGAAAGAGTTTTGCAAAAAATTTACAGCACACTATATAATATATATACTGTACAACGTTAATTCAAACAATATTGTTAAAAATTAAGGAAAGTTAGGTGACAATTACAGAAAAATGTTTTTTTCCAGTATCATATACGGGCCAAGTCAAAGTTCTTTATTTGTAATTAAAGATATAGGTTGATAATATAGGTAAAATGGTCAATGTAGAAAACAAGGAAACTTTTATGATATTGACAAGTGGTAGTTTCGTTAATAATTCATCATAAAATAAATAAGTATTAGCCTCAAAATGATAATCGATTATGGTAGCTCGTAAAAAGTGTCCAAGAGAAAACAACCTATAACTTTCATCCATCACCCGTCCAATCAGATATACGAAGAAATAAAAAGGTACATATTTAAATCGCCTTAGTCCATTACCCGAACCACCTTAATTGAGGAGAAGGTATAGAAAAAACATTTTTAATGTTTGACATGGCCGAGGTAAATGACAAAAGTCAATCTACACATCAATCGCCAAACATAGAAAATTTTGGAGGCAACACGCGACTACTCAATAATGTACGAAATATCGATGTGGGGCATCGCTACCACATGCGTGGCCGCGGACACATCCCTGGCCAAATGTTGCTTTAAGCCGGAAAGTCGGAAACTAATGACTTATCCATGCCTCCATTCGCGACCACTTTCACACTTCCAAGTGCTTTTAAAAATGTATTTGTACAACTTTACCTTTATTATTTTCAAATATATTGTAGAAATTTTGAAATCGTAGTCGTTATCGTAGAATTGAGATATTAATTATTATAAGATATATCATCGGTTAATAGTGAAAATAAATCCGAAATCGTGCACCTATTAGCATATCTCTAATCATTGCTATTTGGATAAAACGAACACACAATAAATACACTTGAAAACTATTTACTCAATTGTTTTTTAATGATTTTAATTAATCTAATTAAATCTTTAATTGTGGAGTTAGTACGCTATACGTTATTTGCTATATAAAAATGTTTTCTAAATAGATTTACTATACTTGTACACTAATGAAAATTATATTGCTTTAATAATTTCCAAAAAATTAAGCGACACGAGGTCGCTGGGCGAAAGGCTGGGGTGGAACGGGGAGGTAGTTGCCAAATGACACGTTCCTATCAATTATTCACACAAATTTCCCCACTACATTTGCGTGTAGAGTACATGTATATGTTATAACGCATAAACAATTTACTATAATATTTCAAGATATAACGATCTTAAATGATAACTCTTTGTCCTATCTGCCATTTAATAATTAAATAATTTATAATAGTACTGTAAAAATTAAATAACATTGTACAATTGGTGATATTCTCTATTAAAGATTAATGATATACTTAAAAAACTAATCTTAATAAAAATTCGATTTTTTTTTGATATTTCAAATATACAGATTTTAGCTATATATGTGTTAGTAATCTTATCGAGTAACAAATTAAAAGTCAGTCAAACGGGGTGGTGGTGAAGCTATAGGTTTCAATAATTCAATACACGTATTTTGGTCACGAGGACGCTCGTCGCTACCTCTCTATATTTTGCTATAGATAGAGTATAGACTATCGTAGAAAAAAGGTTCATTAATTCAAAATATTTTCCTTATACACATATAGATGCCTATTTTAACGTAAGATCTATTTTAATTAATCAATTAATGTTTTTATTAACTGTTATTTGCATTTTAATTTTTCATACTTGAATACGTTAAAACGTTAATGTAGTCTTTGTTTCGTTGAATGCATGAAACCAGTTTTTTTGTATTTTCTTTAATATGTATAAACATTTTATCTCAGTAAAAATATCAACATTTTAGCGTTAAAACCTTGGCCTCAAAACCGATGTAACCTCGACAACCCGTAACTCGTGTTGTTGAACAATCCGTTGGTCAAATATCGCAACTGTTTAGATAAATATTTAAGTTTTGATGTTTATTTCCTTCCGACCCTACAATAAAGGTAGCGCGTTACCATATTAACGTAACATATTGAATTTTTTAACTCTATTATAATTTGTAGGTATTTCATGTACTAGGCGATCATAAATGTTATCTGAGGAATTGAGTATGTGTGCAAAGTCCGTGTGTGTGTGAATGATAACTGTGTGTCGCGAAAAGTTAACGCCCCTTGCCAATCGTTGCCAAAATGATTCGAGATACTTATATACATCACATATTTTTTAGATAAGACATATGTTTTTAAACTTTGGTTCCGTAACAATATTGTTATTGTAATCATTGCAAATTAAAGGATGTTAGGTATATGATAATAAAGATCACATCACACATATTTTTTATTCAGAATCAACTACTAAAATTTCCAAATCTAAAAGGGTAATATAAAATTATCTGTACATATACTTAGTTTATTATAAATATTGCTTTTTACCTTAAACGCGCAATTTTTAAAAATAAATAATGGATTAAAATAGTTATTTAATTTATGTATAAATACAATTATAATTTAAAACTTCTCTCGATTAGTATTTCCAATTTAGATATTACCTACATAACGTATATATCTTTTGTACATAGACTAAGTATATAAAAGGAACTCTAAATTAATCTAAACATATTATAATAGCTAAAATAGCTACGCAAACTCCGAGTGATGTATGTTTTCCTAGTAACTGGTTTACTAATATAATTTAACTGTGATTAGAAGTTTTTTTTTACCTACCTGCATGGTCAATAAAAAAAATATTTGAAAAGTAACGCCATTTAATAAATGTTATAATTAATTACCTTATATAAATAAAATTAAGTTAGACATTTTTTATGCGACTAGGTCGACAAATGAGCTTACTGCCCACCTAATGGTAAGCGGTTGCGGTAGTCTATAGACACTTGCAACACGGATCATTTTAAGCGCGTTGCCGACTCCATTTTTTTTAAAGATGTGGAAATGCGCACTCGTCCCGCCGCCCGAGGGTGACGAAAGTGTGGAGCTCTCAGCAGACTGCCAGACTATCCACTAAAAGCACCATCTGTTTTGCGCCGGCACATTAGTGGGTACGCCGTGGGATCGCTTTCACATACTACCACGATGATGGCCTATCGGTCCCGTCGCATCGGAAAGGACGCTCAACCGGACCAAGTCAATCCCAACGCCGCGCCGTCTGCAGGAGGGAGACAAAGTGCGTTGCCGATCCCACCCCCAACCCTTTCCAGGAGCTCTGGCTACCTTACTCATCACAGGAATACAACACTACTTGAGGGCAGTATTATTTAGCTGTGACCTTCTGTATGTATGTGGATATAAAATTATAAAATACCTTATTTTAATTTTACTTAAATTATACTCGTAATACTAAACTTAATATATTTTTTGTATTCGAAACAATTAAGAGTTAAGCAAATAGCCTAATTCACATTTGTGTTTTGGAAACAATGGTCTCCGATTTTTTTTTTTATATTCGCAAAAGTTTATGCGAGAAATAAACAAAAATATCTCTCTTAATTTATAATACCCTAGTACAATTGTGCGAAATTGACGTAAATTCAAAGTCGAACAACAGCTGTTTTTTTGCATATTTTGGAGTTGGCACGCGCCGCTTTACAAGCATTCGTCATTGTCATGTCATCATTACGCCCGCTGCACAACAAAAGTGGACGGTGAAGTATTTACTCTACGGTGCATTTCTTTGTAGGTCGGGGATACCCTCTTATGACTGAGCTTGGCTGTGCGAATTTTTGCCGTCAGGTCTTTGTCCTTTTATGAATGTATGAATGTGTGCGTAATAAATATAATCATATACATTTTAAGATTGGTACGAGTGTGAGTAACGAGTACTACGAGAAGCTATGAATTAAAATGTTTGGTTAGATTTATGTAAGAGTTGTTTGTTTTTTTAAAGGATTCCAGAAATAATAATCATTATCAGTAATTAAACACGGATATTGTGTTATCATTAAATAACGGTGCTGTTATCGGACGAACGCACTTTATCTGCACGTAGTTACGCATCGTGCGTGCGTATTGCATTTTGCGCGATACACACTCTGTCTCCTCGCACGTTTATATTAGTGTTGCATAGAAAAATTATTACTTTCGCAAACAAATTTCCTACGAATTTAACTATTATACGTGATATTTATTAAGAAAGCGTATATGCGTTACGCATTTATGGATTGTGTAACATAGAGATTTACAATGAATCTAAAATCTATTTTAACTTTGTAATGTTGTTATGTAAAATTTGTTCTTAGTAAAAGAGTTTTTATCTATGTTCTACCTGTGAAATACATTAGTCGTAAAAGTCGTGTGTAGGAAATTAATTTTTCTTATCGATGTTTCGTTCTCTTATTAAATAGAAGAGACAGTTATGTTATTTATTGTTTTATAATTAAAATAGGGATCCGATGACTCAGTTTATTTATTTGGATGTTACTATTTCCACAAAAATATCCTGCTTTAATCTGAAATAGGTAAAGAAGTATATAAATAGGTGAACACATTCATCATAGGCAAGATGACACACGTAGGTACCTACTAACAGTCGTATATCATTTTCATATTTACGTAATGGTTACTACTACTATTATTTTGAATCGGTATACTCCAAAATTTTTCTATTATAACATACGGTTTGGCAATGTATGAATACGTGTTCAGGCTTGATAATTCACCAGTGAATATAGCAACAGATAGTACTATCGGTACTGAGAACTAATGCACGCGATAACGTACGATAACGGAATGACAAATTGCAATATCAGCAACGAAAGTAAACCAAAAATGCATGCGACTGTCGTTGATGGGCGTTCAAAGCTATTATTGAAGTTTATTTTAAAGTATTCATTCCGTACGATAAGGTTTCACAATGTTTTGACGACTTTTACTAATTTTGTATACATATAAACAAATTCGAAAACCAGTTTATTTTAAATAATACTTATTTCATAATACAATAAATAGTAATCGTTTTGTTATGTATGTTTCAAAATGTAATAATTAGTAAAAGCAAATATTGAATATTAAATTAAACTGCGCTGTGTGATGATGTAAGCTATGAATCTGACATATGCTATGTAACGTTAATCTTCCTAAACTAAGTCTACGAAAGAAGTTTTATATAGATAAAGAGGTATATTTTTTCTTATTAATATTACAAGGTATGGACACTAAGGCATTATAGGATCAGGTTATATTTGCCAACAATATTATAGCCGTGGGCAATCTTTTTTTGATACAAAAACGAGAAAAGGGGTTTTACACTAAGCCTTTTGAAGCGGGTCGAATTGGATATGGACAGAAAGACACATTCGCCTGCTTTTTGCTATTATTTGGATAGTAAAACTGTCAGCATATTTCATACTTAAGTGATTTGCTACCAGCGTTTTGTGTTTTAAGTAAACTGACTACAATGCTCGAGAATAGTGAAGTCATAATCTTGAATTTTTAGAAAATGATAAAAAGGAAATTAAGAAAATTACAAATTGCAAGCATTGTGCTTATTACAAAATAATTGTTCTACTCGAGAATTACTAAATATCGTTTTAAAATTGGTAAAATATCTTTAAATTACTAGCTACCTCGTTATTAAATATGAAAGTTTAATATTCATAAGTAATTACATGATAAAATCATGAGTTGTCTATTGTAGTGAAATACAACCCTACAATATTTACCCTAGCGGACATGGTCTCAATAAAACGGGGCTATTATAATAAAAATACAATTTTGGCCACAACCCCATGTCAACATTAATACTCGGTGTTTGCGAATAAACCGCTCGTAAACTTACTCGCATGTGATTAAGCTCCCTGATATTAACAGTTTTAACTTATTTTAACTTAGTACTTGACTAATAGTTAGTAATTTTCAACAAAATTTAATTTTGATAAACGCTTAAATCCAAAAAGCTATTTAAAATTTTTATTAAAATATAGATTTTTATCAAATCTGGATTAAAGCCGAATTAAATGCACATTTAATTACAAAAATATTAAATAGAATTCCCAATCTCAGCTATCGAATAGCGAAAACAAGCTTATACATTTATTGCTACACAAATTACGTACCAAAGTCAATCAATATTTGTCATTAGTTTGAGTACAAAATGTAAGTCGGTTTGACCGTTATCGATAGTTGTTATATGAACCTTATATTTAGCTGAATGAGTACAAGTTTGTTGCAAATGATACCTGTAATTAGGGTCTATCCGGCTATCGCGGTGTCATCTATTCGCACCACTGCGGTATTGTGCACGAGCGACGGAAATAACATATGACCATGTGTTATTGATTTTGTATAAAAAGCGCACTGGCCTTCGTTTATTAAAGTTTTCATGTTTGCTAAAGCTGGTCGATTCGTTATGTTGTCATCAAGTGAGGGCTAACAAGCAATTAAATATCTAAAATAACACAATTAAAAATCGGTTTCAATGACTTGTTTCTTTTATTTTTACATAATATAATTATTTATTTATTTATTTATTTAGGATCACCAGTAATTGTTAACACTAATTACACAATAACGTAAATCTAATCTTAATAAATACTTTAGAGCTAAGTGTTACAATTTATTAAGGTGAACATCACATGCAAGAAGAAGCGTTACATTCCAATATAAAAAAAAAACATATTTAAAATGTATAAAAATCAACAGTCACCAATCATACATTAAAAGTAGCCATCTTAACAACAATTCGTCCATGTCAACAATTAAGACGCTTAAAGATTCAGGTTCTAATTTTTTTTCTCAACTAACAGAAATGGTTAAATAGGTTCACAATATCTAGAGTCGTTATTTATTAAAACATCTTGAGATAAAAGCGTTAGTTTAGTATATGAATATAAATATTGATTATAATAGAAGAGATAGTACTATAATATAGTATTGTTTAAGCACTTCCAATATTTTTCGGAATTTGTTTTTTGAATTTTTTTTTATTGCAATAGTATAACATTTTAGCATTACAAAAGTTTTTATATAATAAGGTAATTAAAGGTAATAAATGTATTTCAACTATTTTTACTCAACATATTGCATAGATGAAATCAAATGGGTCCACTAACAGGTTATTTAAGTACAATATTATGGTTATTTCTGTAAAAAAAGAATCCAGTCTAGATATATGTCTGTTTTGTGTATGTATATGTTTTTTTTTGTTAAGTGATAAGTAACTAATCAATCAAAAGAAGACAACGAAGAATTACACTGCGTATTTGCATGCATTTGTATGCAGTTACTTTGATTTTACGTTGTTTTAAAACGGGTATTTACAAGATTAGAAAAGTTTGAAGCGTTTTTGTAAGTAGGCTTGTATTGGTTTGGAATTTTCATAGGCATTACGAAAGCGAGGCTGTTTTTTAACATTTGGCAACACGAGTCGTAAATTATTGAATAGTTTTACATCTATCTCATTAGTGATGGGTGCGGTGAACAAGGAAAAACCTACTACTTAGCTTAATACCAAAATAAGTGAATAACAATGTCATTTGCGTAATATTAAATTGGTATCAGTTCAGCCTATTGCAGTCCACTGCTAGACATAGACTTCTCCAAGTTTGCGCCAGACCTTCCATTTCAGTTCCAGATAGACCCAAATAAAAAACGATGATTACATAAATATCTACACAATTCACACATGGTCGTCTGTTCCTAAAGTAAGCAACTTATTGCTTCTGTTATAGATAACAGCCGTCTGGTAGTCGCATTTCTAATCCTATCTTTGAGAGAAACCCCAATCATAGCACTTCCATTGCACGTTGAACGACTTTAAACTTGTGGATCAGCCTGTTCGTCAGTGTTACGTCTTAGCACCGTATTGTAATACAGGCTGAATGCATTGCTCGAAGACTTCAAGCATTGCGGAATCTCCGGAGCAAAGACTCGACGAAGCGTGCCAAACGCCCCCCAGCCCAACTGAATTCTCCTATCGGCTTCTTGCTCGAAGTTAGTATGACCTAGGTAGACAATAACCCTGAACTACTTCGAGAAGGGTACCATCGATCGATACCGTTCTCAGTATTACTTGGCAAAGATGACGATATCTTTGGGTAACGAAGGCGAGAGATGTATTTGCCGTTGACGTTGATGCCTCGTCCACTCCCAATCCAAGGTGTTAAAGATATCCTCCGAGGCAGTGGTAAAGTTTCGGTGCCATTATATCCCTCGGTCTTACCCCGCGACGAAAGAAAATGGGTCTCGTTCGCTGGTCTTGGATACGGACGATCATTGTCGCAACGTCGTACATCCATCTCAGTACCTATATAGCCCTCGACGGGCTTCTCTGCAGAGAATCCTGGGCAGCCGACCTCCCTACAAAGTCAAAGGTTTTCTCATAGTCCACAAATACCATACACAGCGGCTGATTACACTCTTCAGTCTTTTGTATAATCTGCCGAACAGTATGGATATATCTACGGTATTGTAGCCATTTCGAAAATCAGCCTGCTCTGGTTGTTGGAAACCATCGAGTCTTGTGGCGAGACGATTCGTAACGACCAACAAAAACAGCTTACATTGATATACTTTATGTACCTCTAAGTACAGGGTAAATTTTCATATTCATAGAAGTCATTAAATTAAAACTGTAATTCTATGTCACTAATGTTGATATCTTCACTCAAATGTGATAGTATAACTTAAAACATATTTTAAATATTCGTTGGTCACATTTTCTACTTTCCAATGCATTTCAAGCGCACCGTATCAGTGCAACGACCATGCTGCGATGGGACGTTCTCTCGCGACTAGCAGATCGAGTCCGTCCAAGGACGTCCACTTCGAAATTACCATATAAAACACAGAACGACTGTATTTCATATATATACGGCTCATTTTCGTTCACCAGGCAGCTAGCTTTAATCCGCCGACCCAGCCAGTAAGAAAAATGATCCTGTATAAAAAATGTAAAAAAGTAGAGAGCTCGCGGTTGTTTTATTTTGTAAAGCTTCGAGTGAAGCCAACATGGCCGCGCGACTTGGGAAGCGAATTATTTGAATATACCTACATAAAGACCAAAAGTTAAAGTGAGATTCACAGTTGTAGTCTCGTTAAAAATATGTCATATGTTTAATTTACATTGAAGTAAATATGAACTTAAAAATGATTTTAAGAAGAGGTTAAAATATGAATACTTTACTGCACTATATAGCAATACAATATTTAAAATAAAATATTTAGTATTGAGTAAACGCTCTTGACTTTAAATTTGAACTAATAAAAAAAGTTCGTTGAGCGCCTCCCGGTCTGCCAGGCAGGTGCTCGCCGATATTTTGACAATAATACTTAGCAGAACCGCCCTTGTTTAATTTAATAGTTACTTTTTTGTTTACCCTCTTGACCCATTTCCAAGTCGGAACTAGCAAAAGATGTTATCTTTAATAAATTTGATATACACATGCGAATAAAGTATTCGCGGAAAAAGTAATTATTTTTGAGTGACTTTATTCTAATTACATAGAACATTAAAATATCACTTCTTGTGATTATGCACAATAAATATAAACGAGGAATGTTTATATGTATAATACATGCATAATATTAATAACAGATAAAAGCTTAATTTGATTATACTATATAAATAAGATAAATTACTTAATGTAATTAATAATATGTATATTTATATATAAACTGTACGTTAAATTTTGCATTGTAAATATGTAACTTTCATTTGAGATAGGTAATCGGTGAATACAATGGAGTTTGTTATCAAACTAATTTATTGCGACTTGCCAATTTTATATCTTTCTATCTCCGGAATTATAACAAAATACCAAAATAATGTCCATCCATGTTTTGGGGATAGCAATAGACAATGACAGGAAAGAGTATATTGTTTCACCTCGGTCTCGGTTCTCGGGGAGTTTCGCTACAATGACTCGCATCCGGACTCACCCGCGGCTAGACGTTGAGTACGAATTTGGGAATTAACCATTGTCAATTGTACCTACGTATAATTTAATACACACACCCCTTTGTTTAATCATATTTATAACATTTTTGAAAACAAAAAAAGCATTAAGTGTTATAAAACTCCTCTTTCATACCATGATCATTAATGATTAGACCAATTTTTTTAAACAATTTAAAGGTTAAGTAAAAGGCTTAGATTATTTAATTGTCTTTTAGTTAATATGCGGGATGAGAGGGTTTACAACCCCAGATAATACAGATAATATAAAATAATAAATTCACTAAGGGCGCGTGGCGGGAAGCTGGTGACAAATGACGAAGCGGTCGGTACGCGTGAAATCACAATTATCTCTTTATACTGGCCACCACCCCTTTCTCATTATGCCAAGTTAATGTTATAAATACTCTTGTTGAATTAACCTAATATATAAAATTCTCGTGTCGCGGTGTTTGTTGTTAAACTCCTCCGAAACTGCGAGCTGGACTGATTCTTATGAAATTTTGTGTGCATATTGGGCAGCTCTGAGAATCGAACATTTATTTTTCATCCCCCTAAATGTTAAGGGTAGTCCTCCCCTAAATATTTTTTTTTAATTTTTAGTTAATTATTCATTTTTTATTTTATTATGACTTGGCGTTGAAAAATACATACAACCCTAAATTTTCAGCCTTCTACCACCAACCTCTATTTTTAAATAGCGTTTAGCGGCAAGACGTTTGCCGAGTCAGCTAGTAAGTATATACATATAAATAAAAGATAGCCTTTAACGATTAAATAATAACATAAAGTGCGTAGCGAATAATTAAATAAGAATAAACATTTTAACTGGGATCGTCCTAGGTACGTACGAATTTACATTACATTTAGTGTACAAATTAGATAAAACTTTTTTTTTCTATTATATTACAACATACACGGTCGCCTGTTCTTATGGTAAGTAAATTAATGCTTATGTTTTAGGTAACAGCCAACTTTTATAGCTAAATATTTTTTTTATAACTATAGATAGAAATAATACATATATAAATAAATCTAAATATTACACCCGGACTCAGGGAGAATCGAACCCACAACCCGCGGAGCAGAAAATTGGACCACTTCAAACTGCGCCAATGGGCTAGTATTTAATTTGAAGTTACATAGAAATATATTAGTAAAGGTAAATAGTAAAAAAAATAAAAAAAAAATATCGGACAATCTTGGCGATGTCGCTGGAAGGCTTATTTTTTGTTTATTATTTTTATGACTATTATTACTTATTATAGCTTATATCGTTACGATCACTTGATCCCTTATTTTCGGTTCATCAGCCGCGTCAATTTCAGAACTCAACAAGCCACCATGCGGGATCGCATTATTGCTTTTTTATTAGTTTTTTTTTTAACCCCCGCTTCGCATAAGTTTTTGCTGGCGTGCGCCGTGGGATAGGTCGCGGCGAGTCACTATATATGCTGGTATTAGCATATTGCTCTTTTATGCATTGTTTTGTTTACTCATTGTCACTTCATTGCAATTTAAAATATGTCTATTTAAAGATTATTGTTAAATTTTAATAGAACTGTCGATACCGCAAAAACAAATGTTTACGCTTGTTCGAGTCAAAGGTCAAAACTGTTAGAAGTATTAACAAAGGCACATTTGCATTTCTGCATTTGTGTTTCCGGGGCAATAACCAAATTAACATCAAATTTAAAGGTCGTGCGGTTGCCCGCTGTTTCTACTACTTGGATACTTATGACTCTTGCAGTAAGTAATTATTATTATATACTTTATTGCTGCTCCTGTGTGGCTACGCCATTAAAGATTATAGCCACCTGTTCTCTTCCTGTGGGTGTCGTAAGAGGCGACTTAGGGATCTACTACCACCTTGGAACTTATAAAGCCGACCGATGGCGGGATAACCATCCAACTGCTGGCTTTGAAATACACAGGTCGAAGACGGGCAGCATTGTCTTCGGTGCGACAAAGCCAGCCCTGCGGTCACCAATCCGCCTGCCCAGCGTGGTGACTATGGGCAACACAGATGAGTTCACGCCAATTTTGGCGCGAAGTTGTGAAGGCCTATGTCCAGCAGTGGACTGCGATAAGCTGATACAGAAAATTACACTGACAGTTGATGTCAAAAGGAAAAAAAAATAACTGTAATATAAAGTAATATGCCTTAATTATTGCAAATCCATTGTTTTAATTATGAATACATCGTAAATATTATATCATAATTTTAGTTATCATCTTTGCATTAATATAAATAACATTGGACTATTTTTTACTAATCAGTACCTATCCCTTAAGTTTCTTTACTTAAAAATACTATTTTACTATACATGCATATTATGTTAGTCTGTCATGGTTATTTTTATCACGTATACCGTTAACAAAATTTCCCACAAACTCAAAGTAATAAACAAAAATTCCGATTGGCATACGAGTGCAATGAATGAAAACGTCATCGATATGCAAATGATTGTGTTGAGAGCTCTTGACGAAATTCTGTCGAGTAGCGCCGACATTTGCTGCCATTGTTTATGCTTAGGAATTCATACTTAAATAAATTATTTCATGGGAGAACAATTTGTGTGTAAAAGTATTATTTTATTATATTTTTTGATATTTGTGTTCTATTCTTAATATAGCCATTAAATACGTAAAAAAGTAATCATTAAAATTTTTAAATCGGCTGTAAATCGTGTTAATAACTTTAAAGTTAGTATTTGAAAATACTTAGAACATCCTTGGCTAGAAAAAAATACAATTATACAAATGAATACGTAAAAACTGTTGTGTAATGTTGTTTAAATGTTTATTATTTAAATATACTTAGACCTAATAATACAATAATTTTCTCTATAAAAAAAAACTCGAATAGATAATACGTCACAAATTGTATTGATTCAGGAGTGAGTAGGCATTTATCAAAAAGATTCAATTGAATAAAATACCATTTCTCCATTGCTTGTACATCGGCAATCCGCGTGTCCCGTATAATTATTATTAGATTAAGATTGACGCTACGTACTATTAGTGTGTTGTATTTAGAGACAATTTAATGTTCTTTCCGTCATCAATTTAATGAAAACACCCCATAAAATGTACGTTTTTTGATGATTTTAAAATATCAAGGCAAACAGTTTTAAGAGTAACTTTGATTATTATCTGTGCTATATTGTAACGAAATCTAAATTCTTAAACCTCATGAAAGAGGAAAACTAGAGAATAGTTTCCGTCACGCTGCAGTAGTCAAAAGCAAGCAGCGCACTGCTTCGCGGGTTGGTACCTATGTTATAATACCGACTAAAACTAAGGTAACATAATTATTTGTCTGATATCATATTTTTAGAAATTATATAAATCCACTCAGCTTTGTAACTTTTTAATTCACGTAGTTACTTTATATTCGAATCTGTAATGTTTTGTTCTTAATTAAAATAAGTAAATGTGTAAATCGTTAATGGAAAATTTATGTTATTCGCGTTATGTAAGTAATATTTACTAGAATATTTTTACTTTACTTTGTTTTTGATCAATATTATTTATCCCCATCAAGCGGATGCTAGTACTGTTTGACAAAAAATATTGCACACAGCTTGATCTATTTTTGAGTGCATTTCGCGCTATTTTGACGTTCCCTACGCAGCCAATATGTCAATGACCCCGTTTCGCGGCGTTTGTTCACGTACTTTTGGGAAGTTTTGGGACGATTTACGTCGAAACGATAACGTCGAATTGAGAGACGGTTTATTTCAATGAATAGTACGTATTTTGTTTTCAGCTTTTATTAAGTTTATTTTAGACAATGTCAAGTAATATTTTAATGGATCCTAAACAAAATTGCAAATTTTACAATTAAATGTTAAAAGTTTTTAGCTTTTGTGTAACTGGCATATTATATTATACGTATAGAAAACTATATATACTTCATTAATACATAAGTTATAGATTGACAATGTATATGTAATAAAGTGACAATTATTTTCATATCCTACACGCGTGACATAATTTTTTACTAATATACCCAATATTATTTTATTTAGAAATACTTGTATATGTATCTACTATTATCTAATGTCAATGCTAGAAAGCATAGTAATTTAATTTTAATGATAATTAGCAAGACAAACTTAAAAGAATACACGATTTCGATAGCAGGACGCGAAGTTCAACATCAGCATACAAAAGGGCCGGGGCGAGGCTACAACTTTTTATGAGCCGATTTCGGCTTTAATCTATAGTGGATAGCGCACACGAGCGCAGCGCGGGCGTACAATGCTCGTGCGCACTCACGCACACACAGTAGAGTGCCCTCCTCAGCGAGCTGCAATTCGTCGCCGCGTCGCGCCCCGCGCCTCCGCCCGCACGCAATTGCACTGCACTCCGACGCGGTGCGTGCGTAAAAAGCGCACGCAGAGGCGCGGGGTAAGCGGCAGAGAGGACCGCGAGCGTTTGCCTGCAACCAACAGTCACTGCCAGACGCTCGAAAGAGCACACCGCCCTCACAGGGCGATCAACTGACTCTCTCGCGCGAAACCACCCCCAATCGTGCTACGAACCACGTTCAGTGCCAATAAGAACTTTTGTAAAGCGTTTCAGAAAACATTATTATTTCAAAGTTACTGAAGGTGGATCTTTAATTACTTATTAACAAGGTAAGTTAATTTTCTTAAATTACATGAATTTTATTTTATGTTGTCGATATATATATTTTTATGACAAATAAATGTCAAAAAAAGTTCATTAAAGCAAATCGAAGTAAAGGTGTTTTAATTTATACTTTTATTCAAATTAGGTGAAAATAAAAGTTTTATAAAGCATTCTTTCTTGAACTTGTTTTTTTTTTATTTAGACGAGGGATAGGTATTTTGAAGTTCCCCTATTTTTGATATACCTGCCGAATACAAGGTAAAAGCCAATTTAGCAGTAAGGAAGGGCTATAAACTGATATATGTAAATGGGAAGGGCGATGCAGTCGGGCAGTCGCGCTCCTTCACGACATACGTCCGTAACTCGCACTTGACAGTCAGTCACAGTGCGTTTTACTCGAGACGTGAACGCAAGTCGTAATAACGTAGATAGAACTCTGATAGATATTTCGTTGGTCGTTGTTGTTATTTTTCTGTTCCTTGGGTTCTACCATGTATCCCGGTTCCACCTACCAGGGCGTATTGCCAGGTACGTATTCGAAATATTATAAACGTTCTTGTGAAAATAATGGACATCATGATATTTTAATTTATTTTGCGGTATTTTTATTTTATCATTTTTTTTCTGCAGCAGAGGTGCTGATTAATTTATTTTTACATTACTAGCTATAAGGTTTGCAATAATTAAATGTTATTATATTTTCAAATTGTAATTAATTTGTAGATGTTGTTAATATATATGAGCTTATTATATGTTTAATATTTTACGAATAAAATTTATATAATTTTAAGAATATCTTTCTTAGTTTATTTTTAAGCACATACAATTTAAGAAAAATATGAACAGTAAAAATCTTGTTAAATTGTTAATAACGAGTTATCCTTTGATTATGTTACGTTACGTTATACGTTAATGATTAGGTATTAATGTTTTACGTTTTGTTTACAGAATCACAATTAAGAAAAATGGGGAGCAGTGAAGGTCAACAGACTTTTTGTTTAAAATGGAACCACCATAAGACCAATTTGGTCGAAATCTTAGAGGCTTTAATTAAAGTCGAAACGTACGTTGATTGTACATTGGTTGTTGATGACCAGGTCACGTTTAAAGCGCACCGGGTTGTGCTTGCTGCAAATTCTCCGTATTTTCAATCAATACTGGCAGACGTGCCCATGGATCACTGTAGCATTTTGTTTCCAGGAGTTAAAGATTTTGAAATGCGTGCACTCCTTGAATACATGTATACAGGAGAAGTTAATGTAACACAAGCACATATACCTCGTATTATGAAAGTTGCAGAGCAACTTGAAGTTAAGGGCCTATTTGACATGACAGAGCTCCGTCGGAGGCCGGGTAGTAGCGAACGCACTCCTGCGGCCTCCCCGCCCCGTGTGGTGCCTGCTGCGCCTTCTAGCGTATCGCCACCCGTACCAAATAGTCGATGGCCACCTCCGCCGGCTACTCCAGTCCTCTCAGCCGCCTACGACTCTGCCGACATGAATCCACTGAAACGCAAAAAACTCTCAAGTATGCTAGCTACGCGTGATACTCCAATCTTAAGGAATGTCCTTGCTCAGGCTACTCCAGTAGATTCATCTCAGCCTATGTCACTAGTTTGCCACCCAGCAAATCACGAGTCAAGCCGCTTACACTCAAATGGATCAGCGCATGAATCTGAACGACCTGTGAGTCCACAACGACCTTTTGATTATCGACCTCGTCGATTGTCATCGAGAGCGTCTTCTCCACATTATAATCGTTCAGATCGTTCTGAAGATGCTCATTCACCATACACTGAGAGGTCGTTTGAAGATGACACTCAGCGATCGTTTCATCCTTCTCCACCTCCAGGAAATTTTCAACAAGATGTAAGAGCTGGTTTAGCGCCTTATGTACCGCCTCAACAGAAACCCGAATGGAAGCGATACAAACAATACACGCGTTCCGATATTATGTCTGCTATTGAATGTGTGCGTAATGGAATGAGCGCATTACAAGCCTCCCGAAAATATGGCGTTCCCTCGCGTACACTATATGACAAGGTGAAAAAATTAGGAATTACCACAAGCCGACCAATGAGTCGGGGAGTTAAAAGAGAATCGAATGGGGCCGCTTTTCCTTATGGCCTGAGCGGAACTAGTGGAAACGAAGATGGAACCTCGACAACACCGCTCATTGATCCATCATTCTTACAACAAGCGTTAGAAGGAGCAACTCGAGACGGCGGGCGAGAAGCTCTGCATGCAATGGCATTAGCTGCAGCGGCACATGCAGCGTTAGCCCCAAGAACTCCTCCACGTTCGGCGCCACAATCACCTCGATCCCCAGTTGCTCATGATGATGATCGCGTTGAGGATTTATCTGTAGCACGCCGACGTGATCCCGACCCACCTTCTGGAGTAATAGTTCCTCCTCGTAATTTTGCTCTCGACTGCGGCAGCGACAGAGATTGAACAATTTAATAAAATAATGCAGAATATTCGAAAAGACTGACATAGGCGTACAAAGTTAGAAGTAAGCAATTATTGGTAGGTTATACTACTAGGGACACGCCGCGCGCGCGTGCCACGCTGACCGGGCGCACCGGCCGGGCGATTGCAATGGGCCCCGCGGCCACATATCTTCTACCTCTCTTCTCTATTTATTTCTAAACGCTATGTATACCTGATAACGAAATTTAATTTCCGTTTGAGGGTTAGGTGGTGTCTTTTTGTGATTTATGTTTGTTTATTTTCTTCTGTAGTTTTTTTTATGTTTCATACTTTTACGTCTTTGTTATTATATAAGGTTAACTTTAATCAGTATATAATGTGTATAACTAATAGCTTTTATCACATAGGGCTCTATGGTAGGAAGGCTTCGCAAGCCACATCTTACACCTAAAGTAGGTCTGTCAAGACGTGTTATTGTGCAATTTATTGTCCGCGACTGTGATGTTTATAGACTGAAACGCCGCCATTACCTCACGCTCGCTACAGTTTAACTCTAGTCTTCAGCATCGCACGAGTCCTTATAAAACAGATGAAATTATAATTTTTAGGACTTGCGTGGTGCATAAAGCTCATATAACTATGTATATAGCGACGTGTGTTTTTTAATAATATACGAACGCTATTATGTGGTAGTAGTTAGTACCTTATTTTAGTATCTACCTTATTTTACAGATTAGATTATTGTCATTGTTTGCGATTTGCCATAATTGTTCATTGTTGATATCTAGTTGTATTCACTTTTTCTGAATATTGAATGATTTGCACAAGCACTATCGTTTTTTTAGTAAATAGGTAAAAAATTCATAAAAATATTTATGTGTGGACGCTCAATCATAAAAAAGTTTGATGAAATTAACTAAAAAAAAATTTGTCGCGTCTCTTTGTAAGTTCGTAATACCTACGTAACAATAAGTGTATTAAGTATTGTAATAGTTATATTATTATTACTAATTACTATTGTAAATTTTGTTGTAGCTGATATATAAATATTCTTTATATTATCTGAATCAAATAAATCCTGATGAAACAGTAATTCCTTTTGAAAAACCATTTTATTTACTGTGAAAAAATGTATCGCACATCAACTAATATTTCAATTATTTTAAAAAAGAGCCGCAATTTTATTGTATTGTTTAAGCCAATTATACATTATTACTAATATTTTTATAATTCTAAAGACTGATTTGTTACTTTAGTCTAGTTTGACAATGCCATAGATACTTGATAGTATTTGCATATTATATTTTGTTAAGTTAAAGCGGGTTTGTGAATAAATTGCACTACTGAAGTGTCACAATTGTGCCTTGTTTGTGAAAATCAAAAAGTTTATTGACATTCCAGTAGTTACTTTGTGTTTTTTAATAATATACGAACTCTAAATATAGTTTTATTTAATAATTTTTCAATTGATAGTTTGGTGGTTTTAAAATATACTTTTTTGTGTCAGGAACACAATTATTATAAATGTGAATTATTGATGATAAGCCTTATAATATACCTCACAATTTATTTAGTTAGACAAGATGTTATGTGATTATATCATTAATACCTATGTTCGTGCCTATAAATATTATTAAGTATGATGTTATGCACTAAGATCATGTAGTTTTCAACGTGAGTCGTACGTACTATATCTATAGCTGGCTACTAGTAAGTACCTACGTAGAATAAATTAAATCGAGTTCGTTTTATCTTGCTCTTAAATATTATAATAATTACTATATTTACAGATAATATAATGTTATAAATACAAATTAAACGTTTAATATTCAACTTACTATTATTTATTGTTCTTGTTTAACACAATCTTACCTATTATAAAGAATAAATTAAATTATCTATGAAGTAAAGTTTAAATCAGAAAATCTAAAAATTCGGGAATTGCTGGTAATTTTTTCTGGTAATTCAAAAACCCTTACTGACGCATAAACCGTCAGTGTTTCAATTTTTGTTTGAATGTCTAGGACCCCGCATAATGCCGAAACAACTGTATGATACTGAACTATATGAACTGTATGAATTTGAATAAAACTAGATAGGATTTTACTCAAATCTGCGAACTAGAATGCTGGCTACTTTTTACTACTAAGCTTAATGTGGTACCCTACCCTTGGAGAAGAGTAAAAGTCTACGTAATATGAAACCGTGAACGAAATCGCAGGTATATCTTATTAGTATATGTTGCCTATAAAATAAACTTTCCCTTCGCGTCTGTCTGTTTGTCTATCGGTATAAAAAAAAAACTGGTATGGATTTTCATGAAGCATACACCAATACAAATTGATTCATAAAATAGAATTAGATGTATAAATTTTTATGTAAATTTGATGAAGTATGACGATAATTGTTAACTTTGTCGGAGTAAATCAAGGCGCTTAAAATTTTCTTCAAAAACGCCACATAATTTACTTGAGATAAGTATAAGAAAATAATATATACATATATATCCTTTTTAAAGGCCTACAACTCCACGATGATTCATTTACTTGATGCGGTGAAAAGGTAATTAGATGGACACATAGGTACATACGAGTACCTATACAACAGTCTTTTTACTTTAAACATTTTGTGGATAATATGACCTTACCTTACAGTATAGGTATTTAAAGAAAAAGTAATGCACGCAAAAAAATATCTGGCCATCCCCATGCCACGACTCTCGCTGCCGCTAAGAGCATTATATACTATCGGTGCGAAGCCGGGGCGGGTCGCTAGTGTACATATATGTATAATGAAAACGGTGCTACAATAATTGGGTTTCCTCGCAAATGAAAAAAAAAACCGACTTCAATTTTATCGACAACTAATGTATCGTAAGTAGACGAAAAAATAGTAAAATAAATACACCTAATCAAAGACTAGCTTCTGCCCGCGACTTCTCACTCTTCACTCTCTTCACGAAACTCTTCAGCTTTATAATATTAGTATAGATTACTCAAAAAGTAGTAATCAGATCTCGATCAAATTTAAATGGAATAACAGGACAAGCATCAGCTTTCGATTAAAACAAATATCCAGTGATTTATGTGGTAGTAGTTAGTTATGCGGTATAATACAAAGTAGGAATGAAATTGAGAATCCTCCTTTTTTGGAGGATACAAAAAAAAAAACACGGAAAACGCCTACGACTATTTTATAGCATTTATGTAGATCGATATACTTGCTCATACACTTCTTTGCGCTTGATCAAGAAGCTTATATATAACTAGCTGACCCGGCGAACTTCGTATCGCCTAACAGTGACTTTTAAGTATTATCACAAATCTTTTGTATGGGAGTATAGAAAAGTGTTGTTTTTAGACTTTTTCAGGAAATTTAAATTTTTTTTTTTAGAATTTTTCTCTCCGTAAGAACCATCCTCGTACTTCAAGGAATATTTAAAAAAAAAGAATTAGCGAAATCGGTCCAACCGTTCTCGAGTTTTGCGCTTAGCAACACATTCAGCGACTCATTTTTAACCGACTTCCAAAAAAGGAGGAGGTTCTCAATTCGACTGTATTTTTTTTTTTTTTTTTTTTTATGTATGTTACATCAGAACTTTTGACCGGGTAGACCGATTTCGACAAATTTTGTTTTAATCGAAAGGTGGTGTGTGCCAATTGGTCCCATTTAAATTTATTTGAAATCTAACAACTACTTTTCGAGTTATATCTAATAATGCGTTTTTACTTGACGCTTTTTTCGTCGACCTACGTTGTATTATACCGCATAACTTTCTACTGGATGTACTGATTTTGATAATTCTTTTTTTGTTGGAAAGGAGATATCCCTAGTTTGGTACCGTGATAAGGAAACTAGGATCTGATGATGGGATCCCAGAGAAATCGAGGGAAACTCTCGAAAATCCGTAATAACTTTTTACTGGGTGTACCGATTTTAATAATTTTTAATTTAATCGAAAGCTGATATTTATCATGTAGTCACATATAAATTTTATCGAGATATGATAACTACTTTTTGAGTAATCTTTGATAACGCGTAGTTGCTTGACTATTTTTTCGTCGATCTACGTTGTATTACTTGTCGATGTAATTGAAGTCGGTTTTTTTTTTCGTTTGCGAGCAAACACAATTATTATATTATAGATTGTGTTTACTCGCAAACGAAAAAAAACCGACTTCAATTACATCGACGAGTAATAACACGTAGATCGACGAAAAAATTCTCAAGTAACTGCGCGTTATCAAAGATTACTCAAAAAGTAGTTATCAGATCTCGATAAAATTTATATGTGACCACATGACAAACATCAGCTTTCGATTAAATTATAAGTTATTAAAATCGGTACACCCAGTAAAAAGTTATTGTGGATTTTCAAGAAGTTCCCTCGATTTCTCTGGGATCCCATTATCAGATCCTGGTTTCCTTATCATGGTACTAAACTAAGTATATCTCCTTTCCACCAAAAAAAGAATTATCAAAATCGGTACACCCAGTAGAAAGTTATGCGGTATAATACAGCGTAGGTCGACGAAAAAAGCGTCAAGTAAAAACGCATTATTAGATATAACTCAAAAAGTAGTTGTTAGATCTCAAATAAATTTAAATGGGACCAATTGACACACACCACCTTTCGATTAAAACAAAATTTGTCGAAATCGGTCTACCCGGTCAAAAGTTCTGATGTAACATACATTAAAAAAAAAAATACAGTCGAATTGAGAACCTTCTTCTTTTTTGGAAGTCGGTTAAGAATAGCCTCTTGCGCGTGATGCACGTTAGCCTATTATCAAAAATATAACTGGAAAGTAGAACTATATTATGCATATTTCGGGTTTATTATGTCAAAACTGATAAATTATTATGTTATATGTATTTTTTTGAAGATTTTGTCACCGAATATAATGTTCGTTTTAGGATGAGACAGAATCGATATTACCGATATCACAAGTGAGCGAATTGTTCCGAGTGAATATCGAACTCACTACCATCTGCTTATGAAAATTTATCACAATTATGGCAGAATGGACGACCACTGTTTATGAAAAGTAGTTACTTTCTTTCTAAAAAAACTAATAAAACAATCATCAGTATTCTTTCTTTATTTTTTAACCGACTTCCAAAAAAGGAGGAGGTTCTCAATTCGACTGTATTTTTTTTTAATGTATGTTACATCAGAACTTTTGACTGGGTGGAGCGATTTCGACAAATTTTCTTTTAATCGAAAGGTGGTGTGTGCCAATTGGTCCCATTTAAATTTATTTGAGATCTAACTACTTTTCGAGCTATATCTAATAATGCGTTTTTACTTGACGCTTTTTTTCGTTGACCTACGTTGTATTATACCGCATAACTTTTTACTGGATGTACCGATTTTGATAATTCTTTTTTTGTTAGAAAGGAGATGTCCCTAGTTTGGTATCATGATAAGGAAACCAGGATCTGATAATGGGATCCCAGAGAAATCGAGGGAACTTCTTGAAAATCCGCAATAACTTTTTACATAACTACTTTTTGAGTAATCTTTGATAACGCGCAGTTACTTGAGTATTTTTTCGTTGATCTACGTTGTATTACTCGTCGATGTAATTGAAGTCGGTTTTTTTTCGTTTGCGAACAAACACAATTATTCATCACTAAAAACGTTCGTCGACTTGAGCAACCTCCTCCTTTTTTGAAGTCGGTTAAAATATAATTTTAAAGGCTTAGAAGGTTTTTTCCTTTAGCCAAAACACTTTTTTGGTTAACAAATAAATTTCATTTCTTAAATGTTTCTAGTCTAATTGCGTAATTATTTCTTATTTGAATTGTAATTCTAATTCTAATAGGAATGTAATTTTGGTCTGATAATGAATTCTATAGTTGTCCGGTAGAATACTTTTAGTGAATATAATAATAATATATATATATAATATTATATATGTAAATATATGTAAATTTATTATATATTTATATAAGTATTTATTATATTTTTATATAAGTATTTATTATATTATATGTATCTATTATATATTAAGCGGGTGGAGTGACTTCCAGTATATAATATAATGATAATATAATATAAATATCGGCTTTTAGTGAATTTAATAATAATATTTTAGGGTAAAACTATGATTAAGAATTTTAAAAATCAGGCTTTTAATTAGAAGTGCATTTCGAAGTAGATACTTTCACAAATTACAAATTAATAAAAACTGACCAGGTGTGATAGCGATACGACGTACGATACGATACCTTTAAATAATATGAATCAAGGACATAACAATAATTGTGTTTTCTAGCAAATGAAAAAACTGACTTCAGTTAGGTACATCGACAAGTACAAAGTAGACGAACGACTCTCGAATACTCTGAGATCCTATCACCAGATCCTGGTTTCATGGTACGACCCTTGGGATATCTACTTCCCAAGAGAAAAAGAATAGCATAAAGAATAAAGCTTTTGTTTTTTAACGTACGATTTTTAAAAATGTTTAAAAAAATGCATACTATTGCATAATGTGGGGTACCTAGCATTTATTATTTATTTATGTATAATATTTATTAGTATTACTCATATATTAACGATTACTATTTAATTTATATATTATTTTATATATATTTAAAAAACAAGCATATCCGCACGATACCCGTAGTATATGGCGTATGTGACATTGGCTCTTTCTATTATCTAATTAATTTTGGTATTTCTAAAAGAAAGATTTGGAAAGAGCTTACGGCGCATGATCAAGATTTTTGACAAGGGCTAGTGAAACGTAATTTTGTGGTTTAAGAAATTGAATTGTAAAATAGCGAAATGTTCAATCTCTATAATTGTGTTTGCAGGAAAACGAGGAAAAGCCGACTTCAATTATATCGACAAGTAATACAACGCAGGTAGACGAAAAAATAGTCAAGTAAATAGGTACGCATTATCAAAGATTACTCCAAAAGTTGTTATCAGATCTCGATGAAATTTAAATGTGACCACATGATAAACATCGGCTTTCGATTAAATTAAAAATCATTAAAATCGGTACACCCAGTAAAAAGTTATGCGGATTTTTGAGAGTTTCCCTCGATTTCTCTGGGATCCCATCATCAGATCCTGGTTTCCTTATCATGGTATCAAACTAGGGATATCTCCTTTCCAACAAAAAAAGAATTATCAAAAATATATTCATAAACGGCGGAGTTATCCCCGAACATACATAAAAAAAAAAAAAACAAAAAATATATACGGTCGAATTGAGTAACCTCCTCCTTTTTTTGAAGTCGGTTAAAAATACTATAAAATAAAATTTATGATTGGTCGCTTACGCCATCTAACGGCAGTTTACCATATTTATGAATCTAGTGTTGCACTAATAGCTTATAATAGTGCAAAAATAATATTAAAGATGGCATTTTGTTGAAAAATCTATCACTAAAACATAATTACTGAAATGCGGGTTTAATCAATCAATATATAACAGCCATATACATTTTATTGAATTGATCTAAATGCAAACAAAAAAAAACTATATTAATATAATAGAAAGTTTTGTAAACATATGATTATGTTTATGAACGATTGTATGTGTGACGTAAAATCGAACCACCAAATCTCTATATTTTGATTGGACAATCTGAATCACATGTCAAAATATACCAAAAGAAAATTGTTCTATAATAAGTGTAAACAAGTATTAAATGAATGTGGAATAGTTCGTAATAAATAAAATTATTGTGTTCTGAGTCACAAATAAAATATAACTTAGCTTGTTTTGAGTTACTGCGGTCGGTATGGAGCCTGAAGAACCGTTTTTAAATAATGATGTATTTAATGTTCACGATATCGCTGAAATAGAAGGCAAGTAGTGTGAATTTAATTGGCATTAAATATTAAAACAACTATGACTCAGACATATATATTTTTACAGATTTTCTTAGCGGTTGCGATGGAGATTTTATGAAAAAACTGGAAGAAGAGCTTGCTTATGTTGATCCCGACCCTGGACTTTTGAATATAGACACGAAATACAATCAAAATATTTCATCACCCCAGCTATCACCCTACTATAATACGCCAGGAAATCCTTTGGTATCGCAGCATCCCCGCAATAGAAAACCACAAGTTCAAGTACCTCAACCTAAGAGCAGCCCTGTTCTGGGTGTATATGGCAGAGAGGAAGGTTATAATTTGAATATCAAGAATGAAAACACGCCGTTGCCAGACGTAACGCAAAATGGCCAGAAGCAACCACAACAAACGCCAATGATAGTGCAGCAAGTGATCCAAAGCCCTCTATATGTGAACATAGCACACGGAAGCTTACAAAAACTACCCAATGGAAGGACGTCACTTGTGCAAGTAGATGGAGTACCGCAGCTAAATCAATCAACTAAACCTCAGCAGCCTTCTCAACCTTTACTTATACCAAATAATGCAAAAGGTGTGACACCAGTTATAATAAAAAGTGATTCTAATTTTTCTCCTGTGATACTGCAATCAAATATTATCAATCCTGAAACACAGACGTTAATGTATACCAGTGCCCCTGTACAAGGTAAATTATGAAGTGCCTTCTATTTTTCATACTTTATTAGAGATACCCCTATTGGTTTTATTTTTATTAAATTTTTAGATCCATCAGATTGGTTGTCATTAATGGTAATTTGCTCCGATGTTATGACTTATGTGGTGTAAGTATAGAGCAAAATAGTTTTGTAGTAGTTAAAAAAAATAATAACTAATTCAATCAAAAGAGTTTATGGATTATAAACAGTAACATAAAATATTTCTATTTCATAATAATAGTATTTTATTTTAATTATTATTTTATTAAACAAAAACATGACATATTCAAACAAGTTTTTTTTTTCTTGTAAGAACTTATAAAATAACATATTTTCTAGAAGGTGTAATTTTATTAATACAATAAAATATTATAGGAGCGGCTCAAGGAATCATTACAAGTGCGAAATCTGGTAACGAGGGTCAACCTATACACACCTTCTTTACAAGTAGTAATGGACCCACGCTACTAACAACTGGAATACCCCTTGTTCTCGATGGTGACAAGATTGCCTTAAACCAAGCACCAAATATATCGCCGCCTAAAGTGAAAGAAGTTAAGAGAAGCGCCCATAATGCAATTGAAAGACGTTACAGAACAAGTATTAATGATAGAATCGTAGAACTTAAGAATATGTTAGTAGGCGAAGAAGCTAAGGTAAAAATATCAATCAACTATATACCCATTATTTTTCTTTTTTTCTTACAAAATTAATACTGAGCACTTTTTCTAAAAAAAAATTTAACATTAGTAATTTCCTTAGTTAAACCAATATTTTGTCATTAGATCCCGATGATCCTGATATCCGATTATAATAAAACAACTTTTTCAGATTTTATTGCTTATTATGTTCCTTCCGTGACTATGCTTGCTGTAAAGTATCAGAAATGTCAGGCATGTAAAAAACCCGGTAAATTGCGATAAAATCTGAAAAAAGTTTTTTCATTATAATGAGTGAGATTCGCATAAACATTAGAAAACAATATGGATATCCATCCCATTTTAACCAAAAAAATATCAAAATCAGTCCACTAATCAATGGAATATTATCAAGAAAGACAAAAAATATTTTAAAAAAAAAAAATACTACAGTCAAAAGACTGTGATTCAAAAATGAATTAAACAAAACATGCAATTCTCTACGATATTAAAATGTTTGATTGCCATTTAATTATTATTATTTTTTTGTTTTAGTTAAATAAGTCTGCAATATTAAGAAAAACAATAGACTATATAAAGTACCTGCAAAATCAAAATACTAGATTGAAACAAGAAAATATGGCTTTGAAGCTCGCTTGTCAGAAATCAGGAGTCAAGGATGTTGTGTTTGACGGTGGATACACCCCTCCACACAGTGATATCTCATCACCATATCATTCTCCTCGTGGTATTGATAGTGATTCTCCATCATCGCCTGAATATAAGGTAAATCTTGCTACTGTGTATCTTGTGTACTGTTCCATCCTGACACACCTCATTACCTCAAAGAATGCTTTGTGTTCCTCTGTGATACCCATGTTTTTTAATTTTTTATTTATTTTTTTCATTTATATTGACAGTCAAAAAGTTTACTAATGACACTATTTGATTTATTAGACATTACTAAAATGCCTAATATATAGACTAAGAAATTCTTACAGGTTGAAGAAAAATACTCAAAAATTGTTATGGGTATGGGTGATCATTCAAGATTAGCCTTATGTGCCTTTATGGTTGGTCTTATTGCCTTCAATCCATTTAGCTCATTTTTCGGAGGTTTTGTGTCTGAATCTTTGTCTAATGATTATTCAACAAGAGTTGATCAAAGAAGAATTTTGTCAGATGATGACAGTGGTAAGAAAGCTTATACTTCTCTTATAGTTAAGGTTACTTTAGTTATACAAAACTACTAGTAATTAGAAATGTTAAAAATCAATTGTGACAAAAACATTTTGATCTTTTTTACTAAGTTTTTGTTTAAAATTTTAGAAAATATAGTACATTCTGTATGCAGATCTCTACAAATCTTAGAACTTCTTAAAAAACATGTTCAGTTCTGCAAGCTGTTTTTTCTTTCACCTTGACATTGTGGTATATCAAACAGTTGATATAAAGATAAAAAAAGTTTATGAAACATATTGAATTAGTTTATAAATTTTCAGGTTTAAGTAGTTTGTCATGGGGAACATGGTTGTTCAACACATTTTTAATTTATCTCGTCAATTTCGTAATTCTTGGAGGATGTCTGATTAAACTCTTAGTCTATGGTGATTCAGTCCCTAAATCACAATCAAAAGAGGCTGGACTTTTTTACAAGCATAAGCGTTTAGCTGACAATTATTTAAAAAAGGTGAACTATTTTTTTTAATAATTTAAAAGGTAATTTATAGTATATAATACTATGGGTATAAGTATCAAAAATAAAACTGATTAAATCCAACTTGTTGATACTCCCTCAGAATCTCTCTTCCCGCTTTAAAATAAAATGTTGGTACATCTGGTACAGACCTCATAAGCAAGTTTGATTTGCACTATTTGTATGTGTGTATTTAGAAACAGAAAATAAATATATTGGCAGTTGATTGTTACCTAAAATGCAGATATGAATTTGCCTACGTTAGAAACAGACAACTGTGTGTGAATGTTAAAGATATTTATTTATATTAAATATTCCGACTTTTAAACTATATTTTCAGAAAGACTTGACAAATGCACGTTTAGAACTACATCAGGCATTATCTGTGTGTGGTAAAAGTGTTCAATCGAGTGGTGGACAGGGCCATGCCAAGTACTCTGCATTGGCAGCTGCAGTGTTACGACAGGTGTTGCAACGTACACCTTTTGGTGGTTTCCTTGCGAGAAGAGCTGGTGATTTATGGAGTGACAGGTAAAGTCACTATAAATTTATCATTAAACTATAAATACAAATGATAATTTTGTCCTTACTTTCAATAAACAGTTTTATTTTATTTTTATGGAAAAAAACTATGTTTTTAGAAATATTCCAGTCCTGAGAGTCAATCATTAAATTAACCTACTCGTCTGCTTTATTCTGTTGATACATTTCCAACGGTTTTTATTACATGCTAATTTTACATTTTAGGTTAATATTCTTAATAAAAAATTTATTTTACACTATTTAATCGTGTTATGTTATATATGTTATTAAGTAACTTTACTAATTTAACTTTTCCTTTTTACCGGTTTTGTGATATGACTGGTTAAGCAATACATGTGCAGTTTATCACATGCCAAAAATACGAGGATAATTGCACGTATCATTATGTTTAGTTTAGTATGTCATGATATTTCACAGCCCTGCACGTAGAGCAACCCAACACTGGGCCGCTGAAGTGTCCACAGTCTCCCATCGTCTCGCTCAACTGGAGATTCTGTCAAGCCACAGTGGACGTAGTGAGCGAGTGCTTCTAGCATTACAAGCTGTTAACTTAGCTGAAGTTACAAGCAATAAGCAACTACTGGCTGAAACCTACGTCACTGCGGCTTTGGTGTTCAAAGATTACATGCCGAAAATAGGAAATTGGTTATGTGGGTTAGTAGCGTTATTCTAACTGTTTTTTTGTTAGTGTCTTGTTGTTTTTTTCTTAAAAAGTATGACAAAAATGAAGTTGTATAAATATAAAAACTAATATATAAAAATTAAGTAGTTACCATTAATATAAATGTTAAATGAAAATGTTATATTGTCCCTAAAAAATAAATGGTTATGTCAGAAATGGTCATCAATTTAGCCATTAACTAACAGTATTCAGGGAAAGCCCTATACCCCCAGTTAGAACATGTCGTGTTCCAGCTACTACCTGCGCCGGAGCGCGTGCGTGGGCCCGTGCCGCTGGGCGGGCGCGCTGCGCTGGGCGACGAGCGCGCGCGGCCAGCGCTACCTGCGCGCGCGCCGCTGGGACTACGAGCCGCACGCCGCGCACGCGCTGTTCTCGCGCCTGCCCTGCGCCACCGACCCGCTCGCCTACGCCATGAGGGTGAGCGACACGTACATAACACACACACTCACACTCACTCGCTCACACTCATTCGCTCACACTCACTCGCTCACACTCACTCTCACTCACACACTTACACTCACTCACTCACACTCACCCACTCACACTCACCCACTCTCACTCACACTCCCACACACTCACTCACACTCACTCACTCACACTTACTCACTCACACTCAGGACATGGGTGCTATCGGGAATACCTCTATAAATATAAGCGGGATATGTCTCCGATATGCCCATCCTGCCCAGGAGTCAGTGAAGATGCGGAGCACGTGTTCTTTGCATGTCCTCGTTTCGACCTGTTACGTAGTATCTGGTCAGAGGTCCTTACGAAGAAAATTCAGCCAGAGTCTCTGATAGAAGCTATGCTATCGTCGGAGGCAGCATGGCAGGCGACAAGCGCTTTCGCGACGGAAGTTCTTCAGGAGCTCCGTCGGTTGGAAAGAAAGCGGTCGGAAAACAAAACCCGTGACATCAGCATGACGGAAGAGCAGTAGCTGGAGCCTCCCTCCACGAAGTAATGCCTAGCGGCGGTTCCGTGGGGGAAGAGGAAGTTGACGCCAGAGGTTTCTTTCATACCTCTGGAAAAAAAAAAACTCACTCACACTCACTCACTCACACTCACTCACACTCACACACTCACACTCACACACTCACACTCACACACTCACACTCACACGCACGCTGCGCACGCGCTGTTCTCGCGCCTGACTTGCTCATAATTATCATACATATAAAATACATGTTTCATACATATAAAATACATGTTTCATGTTAAAAAAAAGCACCTATATGTTTGGTTACCTTATGTTTGGTTGCAAATTATCAGTTATTCTGGAATAGATGCAGTGTGGTAGATTAAACTGTAAACATTCTCTTATATGAAGCAAAACCCTAGTTCTTAAGCAATAAGATAATATTAATTAAACCAATCAATAATTTTTCCAACAAGTTAATAAAAAAAATCATTGTCTATATAAGCAATAGGGTATTTCACTATGCTCGAAAAAGTACTTCAAAATGTTGATTTTCTTATAAAAAGCCACAAAAAATATATATATTTCGGCAAAATAAACACGCTTTCATGCCATAAAATTAAATTACATTTTAAACCTTTTTTATTTCCTCGAAAACGCTATCAACCGACGTAATATTGTTAGCAACAAAAGTCGTGTATGACGTATGAAAGACCGAACTCGTTCAATACATCAAAAGTTCAATGCTTATACATATACTCTTTGTCGTTCAACGTTAACAGCCACAAATATTTGGTGTGTTTGTGTAAAATAATGAATTACAATAGCTATCGTTGTGTCGGTGTGTAGTGTCTAGCTGTACAAATACTGCTAGTATTTGTACAGCTAAAAAAAACTATTAAATCTTAATTTGGCAGTAACATAAGGAATAAAACATAACCTAACACTTTCTAACATTATTTTTTAAATTAAGTATACCTACATAAAAAAAAAAAACAGTATATTAGAACAAGTAATACTTACAAAGATGTTTTAACATTCCGAAATTCGGCAAGTCTGGAACAGCAGTCTGGGTTACATGTAAAAAACTTTGCAACCATCATTGAATCAATTTTTGGCAGATTCGTACTATCTGCTTTTACAAAACCTTTTTGCATTTTAATAAATAAATAGGTACAAATGAAATGCACTAACGAAAGAGCACAACTAATTACTCTTTGAAGTTAAAGTTGATAGATATGTACCTAGTTGTTTACAGCTCTGACAGAACTTTGTTTTTGTTATTGTTCGTATGACGTCATATCATGGCGTGTCGTGTTTTAGGTCACGTGATATACATATTAAAATATACGACTTTTAATTTCAATATAATAAAACAATAATGTGTTTTTACGATTCCAAATCAGAATATTTAAGTGTATTTTTACATAAATTTTAATTTTTATCAAATTTTATAATTGTATACATCAGTATTTTAATTTAAATTTCATTAGGCATATCACCTAGAATTACTCCAGAAGAGTCTCCAGATGCTTCTCTGCGCTGATGAACGCAGCAACACTCGCGATGTACTGGAAATGGTTAAATTGATCACTGATGACGTTTCCACAGAAGCTCCACACCATACAGGTATTTTTATACATTTATAGTAAAATAAATTTCTATGTTCATATTATATTCCCACATAAAAAAATATATGTGCATCACTATGCTACACTATATATGTTTTTTACTATATACATCGTTTTATCTTTTTGGCCTAAAATTAGCTCATATCTAAAAGCTAGAGGTGGCTCGTCCTAAAGAGCGCTGGTGCAGTTGCACTCCCACTCCAAATATTAAACATATTTCTTTATATTAAATACTATATTACTAGTATTAGATGCTTCATTAAATTATTTCTCTTATACTATGCATATACAAGAAAGTAGCACCCGTGACAGAGAAAATGAGGAGCAATAGGTTAGCGTGGTATGGGCATGTAATGAGGAGGGATGACCGCTATGTCGGTAAAAGAATGTTAGGGATGAATGTCGAAGGACGAAGAGCGATCGGCAGACCGAAAAAGCGATGGATGGATTGTGTGAGTGAGGATATGAGAAAGAAAGGAGTAAGCACTGAAGTGACGAATAATAGAGAGGAATGGAAGAGGAAAACATGTTGTGCCGACCCTACATAAGTGGGATAAGGGCAGGAAGATGATGATACTATGCATATACAATAGTGTATTAATAATATTATGTACATTTGGTATTAAGTTGTATGACCGGAGCGCCAGTGATTGCGTTCCAATGAAACGAAGCTTAGTATGACGCCTAGCACTGTATTCAATGAGTGCAAAAGAGACAGACCGATGCGTGAAGTAAAAAATTTAATATGAGAAATTAGTCTAATCTGGAGCACCGCTCACGTGTGACGTTACTGTACCTACCGAAAGTTCGGCCGTGCGGCGTGCGGGGTGTGCCACACGCCTCTAAGGTTATTTGCCTGCGCTGTTGCCGTTCTTATGTATACAAACAAACGTGTCGGCTTCGTCGGTTATTTAGCAGTTTTTGTTTTAGATAAGTAATAAAAATAATTTGTGCGCGACATTTTGTGTTAAAAAATGGAACAATTCAGTGTATCTTTTATTACAAAAGTGTGAAGACTGAAAATATGCTTCGAACGGAAATTGTACTTACTACTTATTCAAAAATGTAGTACGAAAAAATGTAAAAATGTAAAACTAAATCTTTTACGCGTGTTTTTAAATCTAATTAATATTTCAAAACCCCCTTGGTTGTGTGGATGTGAAGAAAGCAATAAACGATTTTGTTTTCCGTGTCTGGTGTTTGGAGCTAGCGCCTAGAATGGTTGTGAATCTGCATGGACGCAATGGATTTTGTATAGAAATACATAAATGGTAAGATCTAGTTTTTCGTTTATTTTTTGTGAACCCCCATCAAAAAATGTCACGATCCGTACCCAAAACAGTACCCATCCAATGGGATTACTTCAACAGGTCAATATACACGGCATGCTAATTTTATTTGATTTAATTGGTCAAGGGGCGTGGCTAAAATGGGTAACAAGATAACAACGATGACTTACCATTTTCTGTGAATATGAGTAGACTATAGTGTCGACATTTGTAAAAAATTGACAGGATTATTTAATAAAAAACATAATGATATTGTTATTTATGTGTAGGTTGCTGGGACCCGGTGATGGAGTGGTGGGCGAATATCGTGGGAGTGGCGGCCACCTGGTTGTTGGCTGATTCGAAAAATGCTACTGAGATTGGTGACAAACTGAACTTGTTGCCAGAGGAACTCACCAACTGTGAAGATCCTTTACCAGGGTATTTATATGTATTTTTATGTAATTAATTAATTTTTTTAAGTTTAGAATTATGGTTAATCTGTAAGGTTACTAGTAACACAATAATAACCATGCAGTAATGAATTTTATTACTAACATCATAAATATTAACATTTAATAAATATCAAAAACAGACTTGTCAGTTTTGGTTGTATAATCTGTAAACCACTAGCTACACTAGTTTTTAGAGAAGAAGAAGGTAACGAAGTAAGAAGGTAAGTGATTACCATCGCTTATAGACGCTTGCAACACCAAAAGCATCGCAATCGTTTTGCCGAGCCTACCCCCAAATCCCCAGGAGTTTTGGTCACCTTACTCAACACCAGGAAACACAATACTGCTTGAAAGCAATATTATTTAGCTGTGATCTTCTGTAAGGTCGGGATACTCCCCTAGTAAGGCTGCTCCAGATTTTGAGCAGGACATATCCTGCTGTGCCCTAACTCAGCTAATTAATTATATTTTTACAGCATATTATTTTGGAGTGTGAATTGATAGATGGATCTAAATATATTCAAATTTCTTTCTACACATGCTGCATTTATTCATCAGCCTCGTGAAAATGTGCACTTAAACACTTATCAGTTTTAGTCCAAACTGAAGTCGTGACCCACAGTTTTGAAACATCCACTGAGGATAATCTGCTAAAAAAAAACAGAAATAATTTTTAAGTTAACACAAAATTAAAAAACCAGAGATTTAAAAATTTCCTCTTAGTGTCCAATAAAGTATATTTATATTGCATTGTATTTGTATTGTATTAATAATATTATAATTTTATTTGCTCGCAAACGAAAAAAAACCGACATCGATTACATCGACAAGTAATACAACGTAGGTAGACGAAAAAATAGTCAAGTAAATACGCTTTATCAAAGATAACTCAAAAAGTTGTAATCAGATCTCGGCGAAATTTAAATGTAATCACATGATAAACATCAACTTTCGATTAAATTAAAAATCATCAAAATCGGTACACCCAGTAAAAGGCTATGTGGCATAATACAACGTAGGTCGACGAAAAAATAGTCAAGTAAAAACGCATTGTCTATACATATAATAAAATGGTAGGAAAGTCAAAACTGTACATTAAATATTTTTTTAAAAGAATACTTGGGGTGTGATCTACAATCGATACCGAAGCCAAAAATATAGTTTTTAGAATTTTTGTCTGTTTGTCTGTATGTATGTCCGGGATAAACTCAAAAAGTACTATATGGATTTACTTCAAATTTGGCACGAATATTATTAAGAAGTCGGGTCTGGGTCGGGTCGGGGAATATAGGCTACATATTATCACGCTCTCACCTACGGGAAACGAGCAGTGAACCTTTATTTCTTCAACGCATTCTGTAACAACGTGTAATCTAACGACGCATATTTGAATGTTGTTGTTATTATGTTAATAACCATGTCATAAGCTAGCTTCACACTATAAATAAAGACATTCTGTAGTATATTTAGTATCAGCATTGCGCTCGCGCGTAGCCGGGGCGGGTCGCTAGTTAGATATAACTCGAAAAGTAGTTCTTAGATCTCAAATAAATTTTAGTGGGACCAAATGACACGCAAGACCTTTCAATTAAAAAAAAATTGTCGAAATCGGTCCATCCAGTCAAATGTTCTGAAGTAACATACATAAACAAAAAAAAAAAAAAAATACAGTCGAATTCAGAACCTCCTCCTTTTTTGGAAGTCGGTTAAAAACCAGTTTTCGTGGTTGCAATGGTATCACTATTGGCGAGTTGGCGACTTAGGAATTCTAATGACGGTTATGTTTATAAAACATGGTATAGTTTATACATTTGATATTAATAACTATTGTCCGTCGTAATGTAAACATTAAAATATCTATTGTGGTATTATTTCAGTGCACTTCACGCAGCATACAAAAGTCGACGCGGTCTTCTAAGCCTCGCTCAGTGCAGAGATGAACACTCTATCGAAAGGACATCGGAGACCATACTCAAGGTATGTTTTATTTCTAGAAATTGTTAGAAGAATAATCTAGGTTATCTTTTTAACCGACTTCCAAAAAAGGAGGAGGTTCTCAATTCGACTGTATTTTTTTTTTTAATGTATGTTACATCAGAACTTTTGACTGTGTCAATTGGTCCCATTTAAATTTATTTAAGATCTAACAACTACTTTTCGAGTTATATCTAATAATGCGTTTTTACTTGACGCTTTTTTCGTCGACCTACGTTGTATTATACCGCATAACTTTCTACTGGATGTACCGATTTTGATAATTATTTTTTTGTTAGAAAGAGAATATCCCCAGTTTGGTACCATGATAAGGAAACCAGGATCTGATGATGGGATCCCAGAGAAATCGAGGGAAACTTGAAAATCCGCAATAACTTTTTACTGGGTGTACCGATTTTGATAATTTTTAATTTAATCGAAAGCTGATGTTTATCATGTGGTCATATATAAATTTTCTCGAGATCTGATAACTACTTTTTGAGTAATCTTTGATAACGCGTAGTTACTTGACTATTTTTTCGTCGATCTACGTTGTATTACTCGTCGATGTAATTGAAGTCGGATTTTTTTTTCGTTTGCGAGCAAACACAATTATTTAAATCTTTTTGATTCTGTAATTCTCTGAGATACGTTTCTCCTGCAACACTATATTTATTTATGCCTGAAAAGTAGGCAACTTGGGATGTTATTAACGTACATTCTATAACTAGGAACATTTATATTAATTACGAAAGCTATTACTTCCCGATTTAGAATATTATCAGGAATGTTAGACTAAAAACGTTAAACGTTTTGTGCAGTTTTTTTTCCTACATGCACAGCCCATAAAACAAACACATATTATATTTAAAATTGAAGATTATGAAATGTTTTTATTTGTGATAGATATTGTTTTAATTCAGCTTTTATATCAAAGTTATTATTTTTTAATATTTTTTGTTGCATAACAGGTATGCGATATCGCTGGAGCCCGGCTAGCAGACTCACTAGCTTACTACTGTTGCCGGAAACCAACACAACTTATGATGGTATGTCACAATCAGTTTAGTGTCCTTATTTATAATTATGATGTATTATTTTAAATCATAATTAAAAAAAAAATTATTATATGACCATTGCACATGACAGTTTTGTAAAATGTATTTTTATTGATTTTATCTTTTATTTTTGTACTTTTTTCCTATAAATTTTTGTTGCGAGTAGAAGATAGTTTGAAGATTAACTATTGCGGGAGTGCATTGTAGTTGCATTGCACTTCAATGAATTTTGTGCAATATTACTACAAGGCAAATCCCGCTTTAGTTGCAATCATCGTATGCAACGTTTTCCTTTTGGCAGTCTTGCTTATATTTTTATTGGAATTGGTAAGACTTTTTTTTATATTTTCTTTTTGTCAGTATTTTCAATATAAAAAACTGTGCCTAAAACAATTCTTTTAACATATGTTTTACTTGTACTGATTTCATTTTAAAACATTGGTATGAACGAGGTAATCAAAATATACTGAACTGATTTTAGTAAAAGTTCGCATAATTATGGCTTTTGTACCTCTTAACTTAAATTATGAATTATGAATAATATGGTTTAAGTAAGATTCTGCATTCATAATTTAGTTGTAGGCGTATTTCTAATTACGACACCCACGGGAAGAGAGGGGGTGGCTACATTCTTTACTGCATCAACCACAAAGCATACTCCTCTCAGTTCCATGAGTGTCGTAAGAGGCGACTATAGTCGTCACAAAATAATAGGTTTGGACATATGTCATCGGGACGTAAATAGCGAAGTAACCATACAACTCAGTATTCGGTACTCACGATAAATCGATTCAAGTTTGTATGAGTATTTGATCGATTTGAAATTTAACTTAAACTTTAATTTTATAGGTAATTTAAAATAATACAATGGTACAAAAGGTCAATTTGTATTTATTTTATATTTTTATATTGTTTACACGAATTTTATAATGAAACATTTATCGCGGTTTATTAGCCAATTCAAAATTTTGTTTACGACTTTGAACGTCAAGCTCTTTTTTTCGGTAAAGATCACGACACAACATTTAATTATGATTAAAATCGAATGAAGCTGATGAAATTCAGTAATTAATTAGTACAGCACTAGTGTTTAAAAAAATACTTAGAACGTAACTGTTTATGAACGTTTCGTAGTAATTAGAAATTGCATGCTACTATAAAGTAAAGCGCGAAAAGAATACTCCCAATATATTCTATCATATTATTTAACGCGCCAAAAAAATGTACGTATGTTTTAAAAACACATGTTATTAATAATTCTTTACATCTTTGTTTCTTACAGTATTGTACCTAGTTACGTTCTAGGGTATTTACCAAATGTCCAATCGGGCCTCTTATTTTGTGACGATTATAAGGCATACCACACTTTTACTACCACCTTGGAACTTATAAAGCCGACAGATGGCGGGATATAAATCCAACTGTTGACTTTAAAATACACAGGCCGAAGATGGGCAGCAGCGTCTTCGGTGCGACAAAGCCAGCCCTGCGGTCACTAACCCGCCTGCCTAGCGTGGTGACTATGGGCAAAAGTCAAAACACATGAGTTCGCGCCATAATGTCTGGCATGAGGCCTATGTCCAGCATTGGACTGCGATACGCTGATGTGTTTTCATTTTCTAATTTCATATCATTTAGAGATTCAAGTTATACCATGAAAACAAGTGTCATCGAGAATATTAAAATAAGTGATTTGTATGTCGTATTTTGTAGCTGATGCAAGTATTGTGCTGCGACTGGGTGCTGGAGGTGCGTGCCGGGGTGTGGGAGGCGGGAGGGGCGAGGAGCCCCTCCCCGGCCCCACCCGGGGCCCCCTCCACGCCACCCGTTTCACCGCGACACCTGGGAGCCTTCCAACGCGACCTGCACTCGCTGCGGAGATTGTCTCAGACTCTACCTGTAAGTTGACTCTACGAACTACCCTCTTGTTGCCGAACTTAACCCCTGACCCTACCACGTATCTCTGACACCTGACTCACCACAGGAACTACTTAATAGCGGTATTATTTAGCTGTGATCTTCTGTAAGGTTGAGGTACCTCAATAGAACTCAATTTTACTTATTTTTAGGAGTATCTTTATTATGTATTGTATTGTATTCTTACAGTGGGTGACATCGCGAGTTTTCTTGCATTCAGCGGTTTGCCGTATGATGGCGGGTGCGGCTCCTCGTCGGACGCAGCAACTACTAGACGGCAGTCTACGCCCGCGGTTGAATCGTTCTTCAATTATATGTGGAAAAGGTAGCACTTTTATTTTATAAAATTTTTTTAATATCATATCAAAAACCGACCGTTCCAGCGGAGATCCAACCTGCATCTCCGACTGACCGTGTCGGCGCTCTAGCCCATTAAGTTATGGAACGATGTACCCGCTAGATTGAAATTTTTGACATGATGATTTTATATTCGGTCTAAGCGACCGTGGCGCTTATGATAATTTTTATACTATCCTATCTACGATTCTACTCTTACAAGTCCTTGTCAATATAGTTGGTGCAAATAGGTTTCAGTGCTTGTTTTACTGATGTTAGTGATAGTCTTTATCAGCTGGACAAAACTATAACAAACCTTAAGCCTTTCAGGATCTATTTAATAAATCATAAACTTTTATATATGTTGGATACAGCTATATATCAGGTGGCTTTATGAGCGACCGGGCTTCACCGATTGCAAAATATATAATTTGGATCTATCTTCTTTAAAGAGCGAGCGCTCGAAGGTGGAGGAGGTGAAGGAGAACGGGCGGTGGCCTTATATATGGCGTGCAAGCACTTGCCAGCCGCAGTTCTCGCCGCGCCGGGGGAGAGAGCGGGTATGCTCGCTCAAGCTGCTGCTACGTTGCAGAAGATAGGCCACAGGAGTCGACTTCCACACTGCTACCACCTTATGAAGTCCGTTGGAACTTTACCATCTGCACCATAATTAAGTTATTTGTACAGTTATCGTCACGGATATTGAGAGAAAACTTCAAATTGCGTACAAACGAATTTTAGGTCTTTGGTGGCAAGTGAGGCACAGAGGCGAGGTAATCATATTGTCATACAATGAAAACTGCTAACAGTGCGTCTTACGTGATTCGTTAGTTTTCCTTGCCTCAGGGGCTATCAATTTTGGGTACTATTAAAAATCCAATAACTAAATGGATACTACTAATACTCATATTGTAAATCATTGGTATTCGTGATTTTATAGACATAGACTGATACCATATTAACTATTTTCTTTCATTTTCTTATTTTTTTTATTTCATTTCAATATTATTTAATATTTTATAAATAAATCATTACTTCATATACATACTAAAAAATTCATTGGTTTCGAGTGGGTCGTACATGAATCGCAAACTAAAAAGTTTACGACCCCTGTTCGCTGCGCAATGCGACCCTCACTTTGTCGCCGAGTGCTCAATATCCGTGTGTCCTCCGATACCTATAATCTCTGATCCATAGCGTGAAACGTTTATTCAATGACAATTTTCATATTTATTTGAGATTTTTTTACAATAAAAGAAATTTAATTTCTGTAACCCGAGTGTTTTTTTTTTTTATAAAAATATTAATTTATCGTGGAACGTGGTGGTGTATCATTCTATGACAAGATTCGCTTGATGCGACAACCGTAATCATAATATGCTACCTGTGAAAAGCCAGAGTGAGCCCTTAGCATATAATAATTTCTTCTGAAAGTAATATTTTTTAAGTAAATTATGTATTATATATGTATACTAGCGGATCTCCCCGGCTTTGCACGGGTAATAATAATGAATAATTCCGCGTGCATTTTTTTTTCATTCTGCAATAAAGAATAAGGATCATGGTGTACATTAGGAGCATATAAAGGCGTATAAATAGCTTTCGAATTTCTACATTATAAGTGACTAATTTTTTAAAAGATAGACATGAGGGACAGGTAAAACGGTGTTACAAAAAATTAGGTATGTCGATTCCAAAAAAGATCGATTTTTAAATCTTTTCGAATCGTAATCTGATGAATCGATTCATAAAAAAATCGAGGTCTAAAAGATCGATTTCAAAAAATCGGTTTTTATTCAAGTATGTATTTACAATGTAATCGTTAATTTGTAATGTACGCGTTAATTTTTAGAATTTTTCAAATTAGACCAATAGTTCCTGAGATTAGCGCGTTCAAACAAATTCTTCAGCTTTATAATATTAGTATAGATTTTCCGACAAACAAGAAAGATACCATAATAAATATTTTTATTACCATATCAAAGTACCAGATCAGGTATTAACCTTTTGACCGCCACGCCTCAAAACCATTCCCGTGCCCTGTACGCCAAGGCATAAAATAAACAAAAATACCTACGAAAAAAATAGTGCTGCCAAGAGTCGTTATCGAGTACCACACAGTGACTTGTTTTTGCTGGTTTTTATGCAATAAATGACTACTTATATAATCTAGGAAGGTTTATTTTTTAATATTTTTCTTGTGTTATCTTGCACTCGTTATATATACTTACAACAACATAAATAAAAAACAAACATTACAAAAATAATCGTAGTAAAGCACAACACTCTTTTCTATCGCCATGACGTCATTGTCACGACTGGACGACTACGGCGCAGCTGACCTACGGTTTTGAAACTCTCTTTAGAGACGTGCTGTGTCGCACGCAAGGAAGCCGCAGGCTATATATCGATTTCGAATCGAATCGATATATACATGAAAAGTAATTTAGAAAAAAATTAACCGAATTCAAATTGTAATTTTTTAACCGAGTTCAAAAAAGGAGGAGGTTACTCAATTCGACCGATTCGATATATATTTTATATTTTTTTATTTATGTTCGGGGATAACTTTGTCGTTTATGAAACGATTTTGATAATTCTTTTTTGTTGGTAAGGATGCCATGCAATGCTAAGGAAACCAGGATTTTATAATGAGATCTCGAAAATCTGCATAACTTTTACTGGGTGCACCGATTTTGATGATTTTTAATTTAATCGAAAGCCGATGTTTATCATGTAGTCACATTTAAATTTCATCCAAACCCGATTACAACTTTTTGATTGATCTTTGATAATGCGTATTTACTTGACTATTTTTTCGTCTACATACGTTGTATTACTTGTCGATATAATTGAAGTTAGTTTTTTTTCGTTTGCCTGCAAACACAATTATTACCTTATTAGATAATAGTTTATTATTTAATGTTCATTAGAACAGTATTCCACTGTGCCCCGTTATAACGTTTATAAGGCCAACGTTTTAAACGAGTTTTATAAAAAGTTAGGTTATTTTTTGAACTTTCCACACAATTGTCTCAAATAGACAAAATGATTAAAATTAATGAAAAAAAATATCATTTACCTATTCTTTAAACTTTTTTACTAAAAAGAAAGTACTTTGAAAAGAAATCTCAACTTTTGAACAAGAATAATTGTGTTTGCTCGCAAACGAAAAAAAACCGACTTCAATTACATCGACGAGTAATACAACGTAGATCGAGGAAAAAATAGTCAAGTAACTACACGTTATCAAAGATTACTCAAAAAGTAGATATCAGATCTCAATGAAATTTATATGTGAGCAAATGACACACACCACCTTTCCATTAAAAAAAATTGTCGAAATCGGTCCACCCAGTCAAAAGTTCTGAAGTAACGTACATAAAAAAAATACAGTCGAATTGAGAACCCCCTCCTTTTTTGGAAGTCGGTTAAAAATGGAATATCTTTCTATTCACAGTTCCATCGTTGTCACGCCGCCATATTTCAACTACGTCCTCGTTTGACGCAGGACGCGCTGTAATTGGTCGAAGCGTTACCACACGAATTAGTTTAGAATTCAAATTTTTATCGACACTGTTCCATAGTGCCCCGTGTTCCATTGTTCCCCAAGTCAGTAGTTGATCCGATGAAGCAAATTAATATAATCGGCGCGGTCGATGCCAGCCTTAGTTTAAAAGAAATATTTACATGCGTTAAATATTTTTTTGCTTAGGTAGCAAATAGTACTAAAACAGTACTGAGTAAGTAGCAATATTTCAAATCAAATATTTCACGATACACGACACGACATGAGTCTTAGAAAAAAAGCTTTTATGAGAGTGGGGGTTAGAGATGATATTGATGCTGCCAGATGATTTTGAGAATGACAAAGAAAATCGTAATTTCGCTCGTAACCTTAGATAAAAAAAATTAAAAAATTTTTTTTTTTTATTGTATATTATTAAAATCATCGACGCCTTCCAAAATGCGACGATGTTCTAAGGTATCGCTCGTCTTGCACTTCACTAGTTTTCTCGCTATTCGCTTATGACGTCATCAGCGTGTCGTCTATACTTGACAACGGCGTGTAGAGAACGGATTAATGACTACGCGCTAGAGATGCGCCAAATTTGAGATATCAGATTTATTATGACGATTTGATTGATTTTAGTTGATTTGATTTTTTATTCATTTGTTATTTATGTGTTAGCTGATGATAGTTTTATGTTTTTTACCTTTTGTTTTATTCAAATATCAAATTATTTATAGAAAATATAACCCGTTTGAGTTGAATTTTGAAGAGCTAATTGCAAAAATGACTTGTAATTATGATTTTTTAAAGTGCAATAAAGAATATATAAATTATCTATACCATTTTGACTAGCCCGTTGGCGCAGTTTGTAGTGACTAGGTTATGGGTTTGATTCCAACCCCGAGTCTGGGTATAATATGTGTATTATTTATATGTATGCTTATCAAAAAAAAAAAAAAAAATAGCTATACCAGTCAGCTGTTACCTATAACACAAGCATTAAGTTGCTTACTTTAGGAACAGATGACCGTGTGTGTATGTTGTAAATATTTATTTATTTATTATTTATTTATACCTCTTGCGTCACATCCCTAGCGGTCAACTATAGACGACTTCGGCGTTCTGGACATATCATTTACGTGGAATAAGAATGCATGTTTTTATTTCAATGTTTCTCAGTACGTGTAGCTCTAAAAGACTTGTTTTTTATACTCAAATGTTGCGGGGATATTCTATTTTCATAAATGTTGAATTAAAATATTAGAAATATTTTTTTAATAATTTTATTTAATATTTTTGTGGTCCGGGTTTTTTGTCACCTATAGACGTCGCTGGCGCACAGGACTCGCGAGCCCTTGTCAAGTATAGGTGACTACGGCGGTCAAAAGGTTAAAGAAGACATTTGTTTTCTAAATGTATTTGTTACATTAAAATATTAAGAAAATAGATAATATACCTTATAGTTCACAATGCGTAATATCTAAGCTTTTGAAAACAACAGTCTGTCAAGTCTAATGGGATTCAAGCGGTTCCGCTCATCACTTGCGATGTTGCCGGCAATTGAAAGAAGGCGCTCACAAGGAACATATGATGCCTCGTAAGTCATCACGGTCTCATACACAGGTCGGGCAACTACAGTAGTGGGAATAACGTCGGCTTAATGGTCTATTAGATATGATAGACTCATAACTCGGTATGAGAATTTGGTCTGCATTTGTGCTGCATGTTTTATGAGATTTTTTCCATAGGGTTGTACCCTCCCTGATTAGCAGCGCAATCATGTAAGTAAATTTTACAATAGTCATTATAATATAGGAAGTTGGCAAGGGCGAACTTATCTCTAAAAGAGATCTCTTTCAGTCAACCGATGGCTTTGAGAGATAATGTGAACACGGGGCAAAAAAGCGCAGAAATAGACGGATGATAAAAAATATATAAAATACATACACTACACATACATAAACATACACAGATACATCTACATACATAAAACATAAAATCAAAATCAAAAACAGCTTTATTCAAATAGTCCCTAAGAGCACTTTCGAATCGTCATTTTACAAATTAAAACTTAAAAATAAATTATTATTTTTGTGAAAGTAAAGCTACCACCGATTCTGAATGTAAATTCTGCAGAGAAAATCGGTAAGAAACTCCGCAGTTACTCTTTTGAAAAATAATATATAAACTGTGTTTTAGTACAAAATTAGTAACACGTTGCATAAAATACAGCGTCACTAAGTCCACACATCTTTAACAACTATGTAATCCTGCTCTGGGTGGGTAACATTGCGCAATAGGATCGCTAAGACTGCGCATGGAGAAATCGAGCTTTTAAGGTAATAATATTTTAAGATAATAAGGTAATTTATTGGCCTTGTATGATCTTTAAAGTGAGTTAACCAGTTTTAAAAAAGTTCACCATTAATAAAACTGGAATCAGATACCATCCCAATAGATACCGGTGGAGCACTATCAAGCAGTTCTGATTTCGTTCTTTTGCGACCGTATATAAAAGCTGGAGGGATAAAGTGTCCAGTCGGACTCGACGCATTTACCACTGTAACATTGATCCCTCTTTCAGCGCTGATATTTTGTCAACGACACGTTTTCCTTTTTTTATTCTGACGCTTGAAGGATTTTTAGGCACAGTGGACATCCTGGTTTCATCCACGTTATAAATAGAAGTTGGAGGAAAGTTGTATTTATCCATTATTCTGAGAGGTTTTTGTAGAACCTGTCACATCGAGGTTTGTTAAAGCCTATTACTCTGGCAATACTTGTAGAAGTGGGACGTCTCAGCGAAAGATGCCTATTGAGAAACGTATTTTCATTGTGATAATAAATAAAAACAAAGAAAAATACATTTTAAAAGTATGGGTAGGTAAGTCTGCGCGCGCAGTTTTAAGGACTCTGGCTCTGCGCAGTCTTAGGGAATCGTTTAATATGCAAATACATGACTGACAATGCCATCTTTTGAGTAGAGGCGTAAAATATGCAACCAGGCAGCGTTGTAGGTAGAATTTGTTGATCAAAAACGATAACTAGATTTATTGAAGTTTGGCTTAATCAGACATGACCACAGTTTCAAAATGACTAAAATTAACATTAGTTACAATAATTATCTTCAAACTTACCTAGCACATCCGATATCCCACTGTTTTAATTTTTTTTTATCGCAGCAAAACCACTCATATCATCATTATTACAGCCTATACAGTCCACTGCTGGACATAGGCCTCCACAAGTTTACGCCAAAAATAACGTGACTCGTAACTCATGTGTTTTGCCCATAGTCACCACGCTGGGCAGGCGGGTTGGTGACCGAAAACCACTCATATGTATGCAACAAAATACGACTGAAGCTAGGCACAGATATCGTCTATGTTTTGAAATATTAGCATTGCGCAGTCTTACCTCCCGCGCAATCTTAGGTGACCCTACCCTACAGTCAATATCTGTAGCATTACCTCACAGTAACAGGCCCTAAGAAATAAAATGGTCGTTAGGCATATTAGGTATAAATATATTACATATATACATCTCATACATCTGTACTGATTTTGGAAAGCAGATAAGTAGGTCTTAAGATTGTTTTTAAAAGTGGACAGCGATGAGCTCTCTTGAATGAATTTTGGAAGATTATTCCAAAGGTTAGCAGCGCGTACAGAAAATGAATTTAATCGGAAGTTGGTGTTATGTCTAAGAACTTCAAGCATTGTTGTTATGCAAGAACGCCTAGAGCGGGTGGGGGTAGAAAGCAATATGAAACTGGATCGAAGGTAATGAGGAGATTTTTGATCATGGAGTATGTTATATAGGAAAGAAAGGATGTGCATATCACGGCGAAGGTGGATAGGGAGCCGCTTAAGTTTAGTACCAAAGTGGGAAGTACGATCATATTTACGCAACCCAAAAATAAAGCGTATAGCAAGATTTTGTATACGCTCCAATTTACCAAATAGCTCCTGTGTCACATCTAAATAGCACACAGAATAATAAGTCACAATAAAAACACTAGAAAATATTTTTATACAAACTTACCAACGCTATGCTTACGCTTATGCTTACCAACATATGGTTGTGCCATATGAACTATGGCATAGGAACATATGTTGGCCAACATATGTTGTTATGCCATCATTTAAAAATATCGTAATACTAGCGACCCGCCCCGGCTTCGCATGTTTGCAAAAACTATCAGTGTTTCTGTACTATATTATGCATGTATATGTATTATACATATAAACATTCCTTTGGAATCACTCTATTTACTAAAGAAAGCCGCATCAAAATCCGTTGCGTAGTTTTAAAGATCTAAGCATACAGACAGCGGGAAGCAACTTTGTTTTATATTATGTAATGATTACGTCACAGTGTTTAATGCTATAATTAAAGAAGTGATTTTTGAGAGCCATTTTATTATTTGATGCCAAACTGTATTTAAATATTTTAAATTATTTTAATGAAGTCTATATATAGGTAAATATGAAATAGATTAATCTATAGTTAAAATTGCTGGCCTATAATATTCGACTATCTGTATCTGGAGCACTCATAAAAAAAAATCAGCCGGGGTAAATTATTGTCTTCTATTTGTGTTTTGTCAATCTGACATTTGCGCGAGTTTTCGAATTTTAGTTTTGAATTTTGATTATTGTTTAATATCAAACGGTAAACAAAAGTTAGGTATATTTCATTAAATTAATTAAAAAATTATTTACTGCAGTATTATTGAACAAGTATTATTTTTCTCCTAATCGTATAAGTATAATAATGGTAAGAAACATTCGTCAAAAATATCGATTTGTTTGGTAGTGTAATTTTGCTTACAAAAACAACAGAGTTGTTTTAAAATAAATTTTTAACGTTTGTTTTAGACAACTACTTTAAATAATTCTCAAAAAAAGAATGTAAATACTAGCAATGCCGCACCGGGTGGCGTACGTAAGAAATCGGGGCCTAAGTTCGAATTGTCTGATGAGCAACGAAGAGATATAAAGGAAGCTTTTGATTTATTTGATACTGAAAATACAGGAAAAATTGATACAAAAGAGTTAAAAGTCGCTATAAGGGCTCTTGGTTTTGAACCTAAAAAGGAAGAGATAAAAAAAATGGTAGCAGAAATTGATAAAGGCGATGGCAAAGTGTCATTTGAAGATTTTCTAGAGTTAATGACTATAAAAATGGCAGAAAAGGACACAAAAGAAGAGATAATGAAAGCATTTAAGTTATTTGATGATGATGAAACAGGTAAATGTAGCATTACTTGTACTATTACTACTTGACTAGCCCGTCGGTGCAGTTTGTAGTGACCCTGTTTTCTGCTCCGAGGGTTATGGCTTCGATTCCTATCCCGAGTCTGGGTATAATATAAATATTTATATATGTATTATTTATAAGTATGTTTATCGGAAAACAAATATGTAGCTATATACCAGTCGGCTGTTACCTATAACACAAGCAGTAAGTTTCTTACTTTAGGAACAGACGACTGTGTGTGTATTGTGTAGATATTTATTTATTTTATTTATTTACTATTTTAAAAAGTAAAAAATTATATGTATTTGTACTCTAGAGGGATCTTTGCTACTACTATTTACTAATTAAAGTGGCATAAGTAGAATAAATCTTAAACAATAATTGTAGATGCTGAATAATATTTAAATTGACTTAAGTGTGTGTTGTGTTTGTAAATTAGATTTTTAGTATAATGAAAATGAAAGTACAAACAAATTACAAAATTATTTGCAAACCCATAGTGGAGTAGTGTGATAAATTTAGCTAACTCCTTCTCCTATATAAAAGAAGCTGGCAGGACGAATACAAAATGTTACAATTCAGATTTCAGAAAACTTGATAATGATAAATATCTCTATAAAGGTTGTTATATGGCGAGTCACATTTTTTGTTCTAAATATTTTAACTACTTTAACTTTTTATGCATTGGTTCACCGATTATTTTAAATGATTTCCAGGAAAAATATCATTTAAAAATTTAAAACGAGTTGCACGAGAACTAGGTGAGAATTTAACTGATGAAGAATTGCATGAAATGATAGATGAAGCAGATCGAGATGGCGATGGTGAGATTAACCAAGAAGAATTTTTACGAATAATGAAAAAAACAAGCCTTTACTAATCATTGAAATATTCGAAAGCACCTATTAATATAACATGCTTTATATCTTGCACAACTTTTTAGTATAATAATGTGTTTCATGTACTTGAAATAGCCGCCTTAGGGCCTGTTTCAGTGGTTGCTGTTAATACTATTTGACAGATAACAGTATCCAATAGATAAAAGTTTATGATATACTATTATTTTTTACCAATGAATTCCACTATATTTATGGTATATTTCTATTTGCAATTGTGAATCTAAAACTTGCAGTTCCTAATTGAGACGAAACAGGTCCTAATAGCCTATGCTACCTCCTGGTGTTAGTCTATTCGTAACTTACGTAGAGGATAAACTTTATCCACAACTGGTAAAACAGACCCTTAATAGTTAAATTTTAATTGCAAGTTATTTATCTATGATTTCAACAAATGCATAGTTTATTATCATCATTTTAAATATTGTACTAAACATAAAAACAAAAATATACACTACTCAAAGAGAAAAGGAGCCAATTTGGGATACTATTTTGCTGTTCCACTCAATCAATGATGTATCATTCTGAGATAATTCAATTTATTTTTGTATCTAAAGGTAGTACAAATTCATATAGAATCGTGTGTGACAGTAGTAAACATTTGGTTCGCATTGTAGTAGAAAAACAATTAGCATTGACATTGATGAAGGTTACGATTTTTTCAGCAAAATTTTCATTTAATTTCAGTGATATGATATCAGAAAAAAATTGTCACAATTTTTTATTATTATAATTATAAATAAAATTAGTAGAATACCAAAGCTGTCAGAAATAAGAAGAAGTGAATTAAAATACTATAGATTTAACATTTTAATTTAAAAAAAAAAAAAAGATTATGTCTGCTTTGTATGAATAGTTAATACTTGAATATTCTTTTTGTTATCTAATCTTAGTATAATACTATTAACTAATAAAGGGGATTAACAAATATCCATTTAAATTGTCACATGAGTGGTCTTATTTCCTAGTAAGGAAGGGATTGTTAGATTACTCAAAAAAAAAATAAGTTTGTTAATAAATAAATAAACACTTCACACTCAACGGCCCCCAGTAGGATTATCTCCTGTGTCGGGGGTCCGGTAACACACACAATATACAAGCACAAATGCCTAGGCAACAACCAACATCTGTATGGCTAGTACAAATGTTTGCCATGTGCGGGGATTGAACCTGCAACTGCCAGAGCAACAGCCACAAATCAGTGCTGTGACCATTGCAATCATAAATCACACGGACCAAAGCATCATGAATGATTAATCAGCGTGTAAAAATACTTGATAAATATTAAATAAATAAAAATGGCTACTATTTTGTTTGAGTGGTATATAAAAATGATAAATAAAACAAGATGTTTTTTGTTCCTGTAGTTATCATCGAAGGTCAATATCAAGATAACCCTTGTCATATCATTATCCTTGTATAGTTTTACTGTTGTTTCCTGGCTGTGGCTAGGCTGTGCTCTGAAAACTGCCACTTTACCAAATGGTTGTCTGTCTCTTAATTTAAAATGTACACTGTAATCTCAATTTTGAAATATTTTACTATATACTATTATAAAATAAAAGCCTAAATAAATTATAACTTAAAAAGTTTTGAATAAAATACTATAAGACAATTAAGTTTTTTATTGTATTATGAGTATGTAATAATGAATTTTCCAATGTGACCCTTAACATTCTCATGTAAGTAAACAACGACAAAATGTTAATTTTTAAGTACTCATTCTTGGTCATAAGATATGACCGATAAATATTATAACAAATTGTATTTCATAACATGAGATAATATTTCTTATATACTTAATAAAAATTATAAAATTTTACTTACAAGGTACATACCTTCATATTTTTCCCTTATTCAGATCACATATTTACATAACTTTTTGTGTAAATTTTTAAGTAAACACACCTAATGTAGATAAACTCTGTCAGTTTGTGCATAGTTAATATTATATATATAGTCAATTTACAATTTTAATTTTATCTTGGTCATGATTTAACACACTTTCTTTACTGATAAATTAAAGTCCCTATTGAAAAATTCATTTCATTCGCCGATAAATATCTATTGATATATAAGTGGCTTTTGTTACTTTTGAGTGGGATCCTAATGGAATTTTTCAATAGGGGTAGTAATAAAAAAATACTTAATAGCTGTTTATTGTAACTACTATAATACAATAAAGATTATTATATTCTATCAAAGTAGTGTCAATTAAGATTATTATTCTAAACATTAAATATTTATAACTCTTTTCTGACTTGTTGCGAAGATGTCATATTTGGCGGAAAAAAGTGGTGCTTCTTTATGTATGAGTTTGTAGTCGTCGGTGATAACGGATGTCGTCTTTAATACTTCCTTGATTTTATCCCAAGTTGGAATCCTCATATTATGTGTATCCACAAGAATGTATCCGTTTTTGCTGGCGTTAGCTCAACGGATCTTTAACAAAGCCTGGTGGAACGTAAACTATCGCTTTTTCGTTTGAAGTTGGGACTTCTTCTATTTTGTTACTCTTACCACACAGTTCATCTGGGATGAATTTTGTGTGTCCATTAACAGCATGCTCTGATGCTATTAGTTCAACCTCGTATTTAGCCTGCCATGTCATCACCTCCGATTCTGTCGTCTGTGTACTTTCTTCGTATATTGTTTGCTTGTTAAGGGTTTAGATTAAGAACCGTCATTTTGAAGTTAGATAGGTTAGGGTAATTTTTTTTGCAACGAAATTATGCCGATAAACGGACAAATTTTGACCTTAGATAATTCGACGGTTCTTAATCTAAATCCTTACCAGGCATTGTAATAACGCAACAACATTTGATCTTAACGTTGATTATTATTGTTCCTCTCTATTCAAGTAAACATGCGAGTCAATTTCGAATTTTGAAGGGGTCGCTTAAAAAGCTGGATATTGGTTTTTGAAAAAATCTTTCATATGCTCTATCTGCCTGATGTAAATCGTGTCTATCTCCTCTTCTTGTTTTTCGGGCTTAGTTGAATCGATGTAAGCTTGAGCGCAATGCCTGGTACCAAAATAGTTCAGAAATCTGAGCTTGATATCGGGGGTCATGCTGTCTACTCGCATCTTGTATGGTTTTCCTCTAAATCCTGGATTTAGACGTTTTAGTAGAGCTATGGGATTTTCACTGTCTGTGAAGATGTTCTCTGACTTTGTTCCGTGACTCTTAGGCTTTCCATTCGTCTTTGAAGACGAAGCGCTTTCCGCGTCACTTTGGTTTATTTCTACAGCGGTTGAACTTAGCGGCTCTGCTTTAGTGATAGAAGCATAGTCAGTTAGTTTCTGCTGAATGTGGTCATTAAACGAGAAATGAGTTCTAAGCAGATGGTAATTTTTAGAGGTAATTTGAACTTTGTTGATATCAAAGTTTTCAAGTTTTCCTCTATAGTGTGGAGCTAGCAATCTGACTTGCTGCCTTGTAAGTTGTGTATTCTTTTTAATTTTGTTTTTATAATCCATATTTGAAACTTTCTCGGTAGCTTCGTTGTAGAAATATTCTGGGTTTCTTTTTTTTTTTCGGCGGGTAGTTGCAAAATACACAACAACGCTTTTGTGAGTTCTCTGTTTTAATATCGAAACTAGCTGCCCGGACAGACTTCGTTCTGTCAAAATTTGATATTTTTTTTTTAGTATAAATATCTTCCGTGACTCGTAAGGAACATACAAAAAAATAAAATAGCCGAATCGGTCGAGCCATTCTCGAGTTATGCGCTTAGCAACATTCATTTTTATTTATATAGATTAAATATATAAATATCAGTATACAGTGCAGGTTTTAGTACTATCAGCGCCCTGGGCAAGATTTCAAGGGCGCCCCCTGATTGCAATTCAATCCTATATAAAAAAAGCAATGGATGTAATTACATAACCGTTCAGTAAAATCAGCCCTCAATATAAAAAAAAAATGATGAATTTTTTTTTCAGTATTTATATCGGCGGACTCTTTTTTTGTCTCATCGTGGTTTTCAGCAATTTAATTTTCGATTGACATTATCCAGTATTCATTCAAAAGTTATCTGATCTATCTACCTATCAGAGTCAGAGCCTGTGGCGCCCCCTTATATCCAGCACCCTGGGCCTTACCGCGCCCTACCCTAACGCCGCTACTGTCAGTTTAATATATGAGTGATATGTGCTAAAGGTTCATAATACCTGTCATTAAAAGTCCTCTCAAATTAATATTTCTATTAAATCATAGGTAACTCCAGTTTCTGCTGTCATCTGCAAATATCACTGCTATCTAAAATTACTACATAAGCTATGGAGTGAAACAAGCAGTCGATAGAAGATCTGACTTCACAGTTGAATACTACAATGGTTGAGTTCCAACAAACCCTACAAGAAACTACTAGCGCATTTTCGTACTAACTGCATTGGAAAGTCTGCAATTACAGGTCAGAGTGTTGACTAATCAGATCGATGAGCTAGAAATAAGAAGCAGGAGGAAAATTCTGTTAGTACACGGTATAACTGAGATAGCTAATGATAATACAACGTCAGCCGCTGTCAAAGCTCTGTCTGATCATACCTTGTGGCTGTACCAGTCCGTCATCAGGCCAATTATCAGCTATAGTGCAGTGGTTTGGTGGCCGAGGACCAAACTAATCACCGGCGAAGCAATGTTACAACGACTTCAAAGGTTGGCTTGCATCGCGACTACGGGCTGCATGAGGACCACTCCGACTGCGGCCCTGGTAGCCCTACTGAACTTGCCGCCGCTGCATCTGTTTATCTAACAGGAGGCGGGAACGGCCGCGGTAAGACTCAGAAAGCTAAACCTATGGAGAAACGTAAAAGTAACACATAAAGGTATACTTGGCGAACTGGCGAACAGGGAACCGCTCATCGAAGCGGTTACCGACAGGTTACCCAAACAGTACGTATTCGATAAAAAATACAGAATACAATTACATGAAGACCCAGGGGAAGGCCTCAACCCCAAAGAGTTGAGAATCTTCACAGACGGGTCGAAAACATCAACAGATACAGGTTCTGGAGTTTACTCAGAAGACCTGAATATCCACATATCATCGCCATTGGGAATCCACAACGCCGTCTTTCAGGCGGAATGTATGGGAATCATAATGACAACAACAGCGATCACTTCTAGAGAGGTACAGGGTTTTCCAATCCGTATACTTTCCGATAGCAGATCGGTCCTGCAAGCCCTACAGAGCGACATTATAACATCGGGGCTAATATACGAGTGCCATCGAGCTCTGACAAAGGTAAGTGAGACAAACACCATTACTGTTCAATGGATAAAGGGCTACAGTGGATCGCGAGGCAACAACGAGGCCGACCGACTCGCGAGAAATGGATCGGAGATGAGGGTCCACGGACCTGAACCCATTCTGCCTCTGCCTTTCGGATGGCTGCGCAGCCAGCTGCGACACAACACTAAGGTAATGCATCAAGAATATTGGACAAACCTAACTACCTGCAGGCAGACCAAGGAAGCTCTTCCGACGATCAACCAAGGATTGTCCCGCAAACTTCGCGGTTATGGGAGAGCCCAGCTCCGACTACTGGTCGGGGCTCTTACCGGACATGCCTTGCTTAACAAGCACTTACACAATTTAGGTGTTACAGACAGTCCCCTATGCAGAGCGTGCATGGAGGCAGAAAAAACGGCCTCACATATCCTGCTGGAATGCGGTAGTGTGGCGAACTACAGGGCATTACACTTCGGGACACCGGGGTCGCTCCGGGAAGTCGTCGGCAACACAAGGGGTCTGCTAGGCTTCCTAAAGGAGCTAGGCTGGCATGAATAAGGCCCCCAGCCAATCACGCAAAATAGGCGCAATGAGACGTCGAGTTGCGGAGAATAGCCCGTGAAGAAACGACAACAACATACTTATAGATGGTTGCAACACAAGAAGCATCGCAAGCGCGTTCCTAACCCTCAGGACACATTACTCAACACAGAAACAGAACACTGCTGGAAATCAGTATTATTTAGCTGTGATCAGTATTAAGTATTTAAGTTCGAGGTACTTCCTACTACTAGCATGCCGTGTGGTGTTGGACGAGTAGAATAGCACCACCCCCTTTCATCCCGTGGGGGTCGTAAAAGGCGACCGAGGGATAAACCTGGCTCAAAATCATCAGGGTCCTGGAGAAGGAAAACTTCATTTGAAACCCGGAATGGGGTCTCCGTCAATCATTCGTGGCAGAGCTCTAAAATGCGAAAGACTCCTGCAGTCGAACTGGCTCCACACGTATCGACTCGTCGTTCCTGTGGGCCTAGCCAGTGAGGTCGAGAGGGTGGCGCAGAGCTTAGGAAACTCTGCGTTTTCCTGAAGAGTAACCTAGGCGACACAGTGTCTGTCTGACACTGTCTAAATCGTCTGCAATAGACGAACTCAGTTGCATAACAACATGCCAATACTGCCGGAGCGTCGAGTGGCAATGTTTCGTTTGACGAAAATTCGGAACTTAAAATTATTATTTTCTAAACTGAAGTTGTTTTGCAGGAGGTTTTTTTTCTTTGTCGGGAGTCGGGATAATATACAAAAACTGGAGAATCCCGCCAAATCCCGACCATCAGGCAACCGTAGGTAGTAATGCGCGCCTATTATTTTTGTTTAGCAACCAGATTCAGGAAACGTCGGGCGTCTAAAAAACTTAATAAACCGCGATAAAATCCGAAAGAGTTGATTCAATAAAAAGTTATTTGTTTTTCATTTTCTTATATTTATAAAAGTAATGTCATAGCTTTCTATTTGCAATAGTGATATCATAATTATGATAGTTGATTTAGTATATTTGAGTTACTATTAGCATGATAACTTACCAGAATATATGTTTGCAATAAAATGTGCCAAATATTTTTTAATTGTACCACTTAATCACATAATCTAAGTTATTATGCAGCATTTTATCCTGTCAATTAAATTTGAAAATTAATAAAAGATCTGTATAAGATCTGCGAGAAAAGTGGCGGAGGATACGGATACGGACCTAATTTTTCCTGTGGATATCCGCGGATATGGCTATGGATACGGATATCCGGAACATCACTAATTATTAGTAATAAATTTGAGTATTTATTTTTAAAAGTAAAAACTAATACTCAAATTGAGAACCTCCTCTTTTATTAAGTTGGTTAAAATTGTTGGTTATGGCTGGTTTAAAAACACAAAAATGACTCATTGAAATAATAACTAACAAGAAAAAAATATATAAAATTTTTATTCTTATGATCCCAGAAAATAAATGAAAAAAAAAACTAACACATAATATATATTTCCTTAAACCTATTAATTTAAGATAATAATTTTAGATTGTTATATTAACATTAGGGAGATTCAACAACTGTACCCTCAGGTTGTCCAAAGTAAGCTTTGCTGCACATTTTGACAAACAATCCTGTTTCTACCACTCCTGGAATCATTTTAATGGCATTGTTTACTTTTTCCCAGTCTAATTCTTGAGTAGGAAACATCCAGTCCAAAATGAAATTTCCATTATCTGTTACAACAGGCCCTGCTTTTGCGACGGCACTTCTTAATTTAATTTCTCCTCCAAACATTGCTATAATTTTATTTTTAATAGGAACATAAGCCATAGGAATGACTTCAATAGGAATTCCTTTTTTGTATCTGTCACCTAATTTTTTGGAGTCTTTTGTGTAATCGGCTATAACAATAAGCTTCTTAGAGCACGATGCTACAATTTTTTCCTGTAATAAGCAACCTCCACCTCCTTTAATTAGGGTCAAATTTGAATCTACTTCGTCTGCACCATCTATAGTAACATCTATCTCAGGATTTGTTTCAAGTTCACCCAATATTAACTTATGTTTGATTATTAACTGCTTTGCTTGAAATGATGTTGGAATACAAATGACATGGAGCTTTTCGAGTTCTACACGTTCTGCCAGGCGTTGAACTGCATATATTACAGTTGAACCACTGCCTACGCCAAAAATGCTGTTATTTTGCACATATTCGTCAACTGCTCGATAAGCCGCTACTTGCTTAGCTTGTTCCAAAGACATGTTTCTAGTCGATAGTGCTAGCCGTCGACAAATAATAAAGTTATCAAATAATTGCAGTCGTAACAACTTCTGTACTAAATTTGTGCACTGCATGCAATAAATATGATAGTTTAATTGTTTATTTTTAGATTGGCAATTGACTAAGCCATTCCTCTTTATGATATATTCGTATAGGTTATGTATATGTAGTTATGTACCACTTTTCAAATTGTTTAATTTGAAGTAGACAGAGGCACAACACGGGCACAACAGTAAAGTCAGCTGTCAGACCACTTTAGACGTAACGTCAATGTCAATTATTAGCAGTGTCCCCAACTCTTGAAAAAATTAATCCCCAAAGCTCTTAACAAGAGTCCTTAAATTAAAAACAAAACCTAAACCTAAAATTGAAATTATTAAAAATCAGAAAGATTATTTTTTTATTAGTTTTTAATTTTGAAAAGTTTTTAAAATAGAAAATAAATTAGTTTGTTTCTTATTTAACCGACTTCAAAAAAGGAGTAGGTTACTCAATTCGACCGTATATATAATTATATTTTTTATTTATGTTCAGAGATAACTTCTTCGTTTATGAACCGATTTTGATAATTCTTTTTTGTTGGAAAGGAGATATTCATAGTTTGGTATCATGATAAGGAAACCAGGATCTGATGATGGGATCCCAGAGAAATCGAGGGAAAATTTCAAAAATCGTACGGGTGACTAGTAAATTTAATCATGTTTTCATTAAGTACTATAAAACACTACTATTTAATAAAGGTCTGGCGTCGATCTGATGATGGAGAAGAAAGGTAGTCGAGGGAACTCTTCAACAATTTGTAACAATTACCTGCTTTTTGAACTTCATTCGTTTCTATTGATGAGAACTTTGCACCTGTATGAGTTATAAGTGCCATTACAATCTGATGATGGAGACAAAAGATAGTCGAAGGAACTCTTTAACGATTTATAGCATTTACCTACTGTTTGAATTTAATCCATTTCTATTGATGAGAACTTTGCATATATATATGGGTTACAAGTGCCATTACAGTCTGATGATGGAGACGAAAGATAGTCGAGGGAACTTTTCAACGATTTATAGCAATTACCTGCTGTGTGGTCATCTGTGTCGTAGGACCAGGTTTAATGATGGAAACCATAAACTCTCGAGAGAATTTCACAACAATTTACAGCAGTTACCTTTTGCTGTTTGACGACCGCTTTGATATAATAGTGCATGTGCCGTGTCAGCGGCGCCTAAACACCGACGGTCGCGGGTTTAATTCCCGCTCGGAGTGGATATTTATGTTTATACAAATATTTATTTTCGATCTAGTTGTTAATCCTTGTGGTTCTCCCAACGTAGCCTCGGAGAACACGCTAGGCTGTCAGTCCCGGTTGTTAGTACGTACACCTGATAGCGAACTTTACTCATAGTATGTCAACGCGTTAACGCAGCGATCACAGCACCGGCTGTTGCGTTGACGTTAGTGGGTTCAATTAGGTTCACGACAGTGCGCGGGGATTGAACGACAATTGTATTGGCCATATAGATGTTTGTCATGTCGTGTCGACTTCAAAATTATAAAATATTTATTCAATCATTTCTGATTAACTAAATCAAAATACGAATTACTTTGTACTAAGTAAATTTATTTTTCACTTTTTAGTTTACTGTTTGAAGTCGGTTTTTTTTGTTAAAAATTATTCATACTTTGCTTTAGTATATTCATTGAGCATGTTATTTTAAAAATTGATAATTGAGGAATTGTTACTTTTAATACTTTTTATATTAAACTATGTAATGTTCTGACGAATTAAAAGTTCCCAAACAAATATCCAAAAAAAATTATCCCCTAAAACTTTCCAGCTGTCTTCGAAATATCCCTAAATTTAAGAAAAAATCCTTTAAGTTGGCATCACTGCTTATTAGACAGTTTTGATAACTGACATATTATTTGTAGACACAGTGTGGACTCGTTAAAATTTGCTTAAAAATGTTTTGTTAACCAACTACGACAAGGAGGAGGCTCTCAATTTGAATGTATTTTTTATGAGTTTTATCTCGTAGCTTTTGCTGAAAATTAGCTGTTAACTGCTGGTTCTCGCCATTTGGTTCCATTAATTACTTTGATTGAGATCTGGCGATTAGTTTTCGAATTATCCCTAATAATGCGTATTTAATCGATTATTTTTTCAACTACATAGTTATGTTGTATTACTTGTCGACGTAAATTGAGTCGATTTTTTTTGGTTGTAAGTTAAAACAATTATTTTTACTAAGGGACATGAATATAATTCTAGGTACTAACTAACGTAACTAGCTACCTACTTACACTAGATTATTAAATTGTTTATTTATGTCTATTTTCCCCAATTTATACTTGCTTCTGATAATATAAGAACTTTAAAAAGCAAAAGTATATTAAATATTTCCATTGATGAGGTATTATGTAAGTCTGATGCGGCGGAGGCGCGAGTTGCCCACTGCTTCGCCAGAACAGAGAACACTTTCCAAGAGGATACGGATACTTGTACGCCGAGACCGTCGCTGCTCAAATAAGAGAGAGATTGCTACTTTGATTGAGCAGGATAGGGACTCCAAAGTTTTCCAAAAACCATTGGGGAGAAGCCATCTTGCGAAGCTTTAAACAGCGGATGGCAGAAACTTTGCTCAGATCCGAGAAGAGGTCGAGAAATTTTATGGACAGCTGTACTCATCGAGCGCACGCAAGTCTTACTTGGGACACCGAAGATCCACGTGCACCACTGTTGCACCATTATTCGGAGGACATCTCGGACATCGAAGTAGATGAGATTAGTGCGGCGCTTGGGCAGCTTAAAAACTTGAAGACAAAAGTCTTCGAGCAATGGCATGTGCAATACCTATCTCATATGGTTAAACCACTGTACTTACGGCATTTTTGACAAAAATGTATTGAATTTGTAAATTGATTTATGATGATTTAGTCATCTTGATCATGTGCCGTAAGCAGTATTATATTAGCATGCATAGTTTAAAAGATATGAAAATGAACGTTTGTGTCAGTTAGGGTGCCGATAGGCGGGAAAATAATTTGATACCCTCAAAAGCAGCTAGTATTAAATAACTGACGATAATTATGTCAATACAAGTTTTCGTAATTTAAAATTCGTATTTTGTCTAATTTTGTAATTATATAAAACGCATTCCTTTAAGAAGCCTTCACCATTTTTAAGGAAATATTAATACATTACAAGAATTATTAAAAAAAAAAAAAAAATACGTAAGTCGAAAACATAAATATATCATACTTTGAAATAAAGTTGTTAAAGTTGTTTATAGCTAGAAGTTTGCCTTGCGGTTTCAGTCGTAACGTTATTTCTATCTGATTTCAATGATCCTAGTGTGCGGTCCAGTCTACCTAACGGTAAGCGGTTACCTTAGCCTTTAGACGCCATCAACACCAGAAGCATTGCAAGCCCGTTGCCAACTCAACCCAGGTACGGCCACTTTACTCACCACACGAACACAATACTACTTGAGACCAGTATTATTTAGCTGTGATCTTCTATAAGGTTGAGGTACCTTCCAAGTACTTTCCAAGACGGGAATATTATTAAACTTTTCTTACGACTGAATTCAATTGTCAATTCGAATACATAAATATCTTTCTTATAGTAAATAAAAATATTTAAAATATATTTTAGAAATACAAGTCTGCATTTATTCCGTAGCAAAATAAATTTACTGTACGGTAAACCAGTGAACACATAAATGTTTTCTTTACATTTACTGGCTCATATACGAATAAAAACTTTTAAATTCTTACCTTTGAATTTCTTTAGCTATTGCTGTAAGAGCATCATACATTTTCTTCTTTTCAATGTTAGTTTTAAAAGTTTTTAACTCCATTTGATTTTTAAAATAAGTTTTATGTTTGTTACAAAACGTTTATGAATTTATTAATATATGAAATTTATGGCAGTAACGTTAATGTTTTGCTTGATTAATATATATATATTTTTAAACTCTCGACACGATTTTTAAGTTGACTGTAGAAGCATCAAGTTTTAAAGTAGGTAGGTACTTATAAACAAGTTTAAAAACATATTTTGGTAAATAAGTTTAAAATGTTTATTTTTAACTTTTTAGGAATAATTCTTTAACTTTGAATATCTATACAAATAAATAAAATTGAAGTTTCTGTTTGTAATATTAAAATAACTGCTTTTTACTAAATGCATATCGATGAATACACGATACATATACTAAAATAACATCTTTTACAATTTTTGTCTGTCTGTCTGTCCTGTTTGTTCCGGCTAATCTCTGAAACGGCTGGACCGATTTTGACGGGACTTTCACTGGCATATAGCTAATATAATAAGGAGTAACTTAGGATACTTTCATTTTACAAATTTATTTTATAACTTTGCAAACTGAACACTATCTTTTACTTTAATACCTTAGGCTACATTTATATTACAAATTTATTTATTTTATAACTTTGCGAACTGAACAATAACTTTTTTGTTAAATTCCACGCGGACGAAGTCGCGAGAGTAGCTAGTATAACATAAAAGTTTACTTAGCTTGTCATAATGTTACAATATAATATATTACACGCACTTGATAATCTATATTTTTGTTCTCGCATAATACAAATACTTAAAAAAATATTAGTTGTAGATATTAAATTAAAAGTATTTACAGTGTCATTCATCATTTGTAGGTCAATATTCTAAACACTGTAATAAACAATAACATATTTAAAGTTTAACATTTCGTGGTACAGAACATTTTTTTTGCAAGTCTGACCTTAGCCAGTTTTTAAACCAACTACACGTTTACAGGCAGACTTGTTGTTTTACAAATTATTAGCGAAATATTGTATCCATTAGTCACTGAATTTAAATGTAACAGACGGCTCGAATGCAATTTGCCAAACTTATACCCAAGCTGTATTCGGTTGCAAGCCAATTTTCCGCCAAACGCCGCCTAGCGATCTGCTATTACGTTTGTTCGCGAGACAACCGCTCGTGTGGTAACCATTTCACGCTCGATTTCATCTCTACTACTAAAATAGAGACGTAACTAAATTATATTATACAGAGCATTTTCTAAAAATGAAATTTACAAAAATAAATTGTATAATATAAAATAATGATCGGTATTTCAATTGTATTTATTACTGAACTTAATTTATAGTGTAACAGTAGGTACACAAGTTTATAGTAATTAGGTATTGTGTATATTATAGATTTGATAATACATGTTTTTTGAAGAAAAAAAAAAAACAGTTGTTATAAATGCTACATCAGTAGAGTGTGATGGCTTGATGAATGAAAATGATTCACCAATATATCCTTAAAGGATCTCGATCTTCTTACTTAGCCGTTATCCGCACGGTCGGTTTATTTCAATTTCCTTCATAAAAGACGCCATTCTCGGATTTGAAGTAGATTTATCATGCTCGGATAAAGCGAGCACTTTTTGTGCTTTTCTTGTGCCTGGATCTGACCCGAGATCTGTCCACTTAATGTGAATAATGGTGTGCGATGGAAAACGAATGCGAACCCGAACACAAAAGACAACAATACGAAACGATTTTAAGATTTGATACAAGGATTTTGTTAAGATAATATTGCGCTGCGTGATATCTACGCGAGACTTCTAAGTAAATCTTGAATGATATCTTTTCATAATTGAAGTTGTTGTCAAATTTATTATTATGAATTCACTTACCCGCTATGTATTATATTAAACATAAACAATAGGACAGGTACAATTGTACAGGTATCGTATTTATCCATTTGATTTATCAAAAGTCTAGACGCCATAAAATATTTTATAAAAAAAATTCTCAAATTAACCTAAAGTAATTGAGAACAAAACAAATACTTATCATCACGTCTTAAGTGTAAGCATGCGTATCTCATTTCTGCCAACTGAGGTGGGGCACAGCAGGAAATAATTTCTCAAAGTCTGGAGCAGCCCAACTGGGGAAGTACCGACTGGGGAAGTACCGACTAGCCCGTTGGCAAAGTTTGTAGTGCTTTCTGTTCCGCCGGTTGCGGGTTCGATTCCCGCCTGAGTCTGGGTGTAATATTTGAATTTATATGTATAGATTATTTCTATGCATATTAAAATAATCCAATATCGAAAAAAAAATTACGTACCTATAACAGTCGGCTACCTAACTAACGGTCGGCTAAAAGCATTATGTTGCGTCTATAGGCTATGGTAATCACTTAGCACATGAGTTCACGTTGTTTTTGGCGTGAACTTGTGGAGGCCTAAGTCCAGCAGTGGACTGTATAGCCTGTAATGATGATAATGATGATGAATCGCTTAGCATCAAGTGAGTTTGTCTGTGTATGGAGTTTGTGCTTGTATATTGTGTGTGTGTTTCCGGATTCCCTACACAGGAGAAAATCTTACTGAGAACCGATGAGTTTTATTTTATTTATTATTTATAAAGTCCTAAAAGGACTGATAAACTGAATCTTGCTGTTTTTTCTTAATTTAACGGTTACTTTTTCGATATTAATATTGAAGAAGTAACATTAATACTTGTTGTACGAGTATATGTTTCCAGCCCAATATATTGCAAATGTCTTTTGATCGGCCATCAAATTTTAGTCGTAGGTACTATCTACAGAAACACCACTATTCATAACGATATAAATATCAAGTTCGCGAACTATATAACAAAAATAATAACAATCTTTTCATTTTTAGTAGGTACCTATCTATTATAAATCCTTCTACAAGACTATATTTCCTACTCAATATTTTCATTTATTCATATTGCATCGCATTGAGAATGTGAGAATGTATTAAAATAACATCGCTCCTGTATAGATATTTAATACACGCCGTTATACTGGAATCGAGATCACGGCGATATCTGCGGAATGTGCCGTGCAGATAATCGATTCTAGAGCAAAACCCTTTGCACCGTGAGAGATGCACTCGAGATTAACTTCGAGCTATCCCACTCAATATACAGTTTGATATGTTATTTAAGAAACTATGGAATACTTGTTTGCTTACTAATATATTCTCATCATCAATGTATAAAATGTAGTAATTTTAGTACCAACCTTTTATTACCAAATTCAGTTAATTTTTACCAAAATTATTTTATTAATAAATTAATAAATGTTTTTAAGGGTCAGAAAGGAATAAATACCTATATTTAGCAGATGAAAACGAAATTGAGCTTCAAATATTGTCTTGCGTTTCTGGGTGTCGATAACTAATGAGCATTTTTTTACATTGAAATAAAATTTATAGAATGATAATGTGAAAGTTTTAAACACTTTTTATGATAAGGATTAATAATATGTGTATGAATATAAACAATCTTAGTGGAAGTAGGTATTTTACCAAATCAATAGTAGGAAAATGTACCTAATATTAAAATCATCTAAAAATGTAACGTTATTTAATGAGATCAATTATTTGACAAAATAAATATTTTTTGTTCAAGACGTAGTGTAAATAAATACTTAAATCTACTACTCTAATACAATTTGTAGTAAACCATGATCCCGGCACTAAGGTCGCATTATCGGATTGAAAAAATGTTACAAAACAGTTATACGAGTAGGAAAATGTAACTTGATATTTGGAAGTAAAGTTGGTATTGGTTCGTAAGTCGGAACGTGAGTGCGACGGCGAGTTTTACAATGTTCATGTGACGGCGGAACCTTTTTGTTGGGTCCTTTGTGCAGAGAATCCGCGATGCCCCTGGGGCCACGGGCACGATTTCCATTACACGAGAGAGTTTTCGAAGAGACCTTTGCATTTCAAAAATTTTACACCACATTTGTGTTCCTTTAATCAGACATTGAAGATGCTTATCATTTAATGAGAATTCTTTCTAAAACGGAATGTAAATGATGAATAAAATCAAAATTATGTACCATTAGGAAATCTTTGTTACGAAAGACGTGGGAATGTATGTTCCCACGTCTTTCGTAACAAAGATTTATATTAACTAATAAAAAATTAGACGTTTCTTGGTTTATTTCATTGAGATATGATTAAAAACTTTTGACTGCTGTAAAATTCAATAATATGCATTTAGCTGAGATAGGGCATAAATGATGCAATAACGTCAAGTCACGTTTGGACAGTATTTTGAGTTGAAAGTTGTGCACCAGCTGCTACTGGCAGGGTTGCGAACCACTTTTGAATGACTCAAATATTTTTTATTAAATCTAAAATTTTTAAATGCAGGAATAGTTATATACTGTAAAAGATGCTTTTGAAATAATTTCAAATTAAATAATTTTCACAAGCCATTTTTTACTCCTTAATAATAATCAACGACAATAAATAGTTCACTGTTTATTTTAGTACTTATAATAATACTTAATTGACTAAATCTGTTATAAATAAATAATAGGAATAAAATGTTTACCATCTTATCTTACTATTCAGCAAATTACTTACTATTAGATTTCCGCCGATCTATTTCAATGAATGAGAACGGACATTATAATTATGAGTTTCTGGTATTAATAATTACAAAAGTTATAGTCATCGAACAAATGGTATCATTTGTTGGAAATATTTTCGCAATGGTAATGTCAGGTGATTCCGTATCCGAGGTCTGGCAACAATACAGTAAAAACGTTCCTCGTAATTATGATCATTCCGCTAGCCATTTCATTAACATGAACGCGCATAAGCGTTTCACATTGTGTCCAATTAAATCAATCGCTTAATTGAAAGTAAAAAATGTATAATTATTATATTAATTTATTTAAGAGCTGAATATCAAATACTGTTTTATTTTTGTTTATTCACGATCTATTGTTTTTATATAATAAAATTGAGTTAAACCTAGTTAATTTTTATAATACCATAGACGATTTTAAATTATTTACTAGACGGCGATACTCAAGAAGCACTTTTTTAAAATAGAAACTGAGATTGAACTATTTTTAAACTAAAACTAACACTAACATAAAGCTATACTGATAATTGTGTTTAAAAAAAATACAATCAAATTGAGAACCTCTTCCTTTTTGGAAGTCGGTTACAAAGCAGGCTTTAAAATATTTTATAAAATACCATACGATATAAATATCAGTTACTTGTAAATTGCGATTAATAGTTGCATTTTTTTTCTTGTTTAACGTTCTTAAAACACTTAAATAAGTATAAGGATTGGTTGTCAGACGGGTCGAGGTGTGGGCACCCACGTGTGGAACGAGGGTTGGAGTGAATTTTCTGCTCTGTCGCGCGGCGAGATGAAGATACCTCTAGAAAACTAACCACTAAAAGCTGCAGATATAAAGTCCGAACAAAATGTTCATTCTTTGCGCCCTATTCTAAAATACGATGTAAGTATTCTTTTAGCGTTGTTATTTGTGAAAACTTTTCTTAACAGTAAATTAAATTACTGTAGAAAAGGTCAGCAAAGAATTATAAAGTCTTTGTCTAATTAACTAACTAAAGTAACTAAGTCTTAGTCTTTGTCTAAAGAACAAGTAGTTGTAGCGATCTGAAAGCTATTGAAAACGTGATTAAATTATAATTAGAATTTGTCATAAACAATATAATGTAAACATCTCTTTCTCATTATCTTTATATTATAGCGCTAGTTATAATAGATGTAAAAAACAAATTATTCATACGGGCTCAAAATACCATCATTGATATAGCAAATCCGTGTTAAACAAGTATTTGCGTACGATTCAAATTCTGCTCGCATTCGGACGCAAAACGTTTCACCTGCCATAGTTTATTACCTATTCAACAGACTCGCACAAATAAAATTGTATAATGCATAAGCGAATAGCGAGTGGCGAGTTTGATTTACGAGGGAGCGGGTGGCCGCCTGAGTCACGCGCTGAATAACTAACATAGGGCCATTCAAACTCCGTCCTACCGTAACATACCCAAATAACCGTTTCACTATCATTAACGTATCATTTTCATGTTTATTCGAGGCATCCAATTGCGTACTAACTCAATATTTTACATGTAAACAAATTCATGAATTGTTAATTACTTCTTCGGGTCTTTATATGGTTAAGAAATTACCAGAAATAAAAAAAAGTATTATTTATTTAAAACAAACGTTGGGGTAGCATTGTGATACACCATGGCACATCAAAGTTCTCTTTATGGTCAAGCCTTTTGGTTGACCTCTGGGATGCGGTTACATAAAATCCCTTAAGGACCGTCTGACACGAATCTGCTTTTATATATCCATTATTCGATAAATTTGTTTCACTTCTGCCACAATGCTACTACAATTGTACTTTGTGAAAATATTTATTGAAGTTAAAGTTTTTTAAAATATCGTTTTTATTTCAAATTCCTGTCTCTGTACATTTTATTTCTGGAAAATTGTAAAATTTTTGAGACTTTTAAAATGTAACGTAGATGCTACAGAGGTAATCAGCTAATGGAATGTGTCAAGGTTCGGTATTTCTATAAAGATCTTAATCAGGTCAAAATTTTCGATTAAATTATTTCAGTTACTTCTAATACAGAGGTATTTATGAACAGTATTTCTAAGTACGTTATCTATTTACTTATCTCCTAATAAATAAATATATATACGCGTGTAAGCCGTTGATTTAGAAGAAAATGATAAAATATAGAAGAAAGGTTTAAAATTATTACTTAAAATTATACAATTATTTTAACAATTTTACTTATAAATTGTTGTTAAAATAGAACGAATTATGTGTCCCATTTCTTTAATATTCTAAGAATTGTGACAGGACAATGAATTTGTTTATTTAAATACGAGACAAGAGACTGATCACATTCATAGTAAAAATAATCATAATTATACAGGGACGGTAATAAATAATCAAATATAAACGTATACAGATTATCCCATGTACTCGTATTATATATAAAGCATTATGTTCATTGGAGCAGATGTATACCGGTTTCAAGAAAAAAAAGGAAAACATTGCTAACGATCCTCCAAGGAAGATACAAATACTGTAAGAAATATTTATGGAGGTTTTTCGCAATGGAATCCCTAAAGGAAGGCGGCTGCGACTGAGTGCCGTCTGAAAATGGGAGAAAACACGATACAAATCCCTCGCCACGCATAATTCTTAATACTGGGATTATAGAACGGCTTCTTAAGGTTTGGGTGCCACAAGAAAAATAACAAGCAATTAGTATATTCTAAAAAGTAAATAAATATATATCAATTGTAAATTAATTTTGAAGGTCGAAATCGCAATTAGTTGGACTTTTTTAACAATTAGTTTTTGTTACATTATAGACAAAACGTAATGAAAATTAATATAAAATTACGTCACTAGTTTTTGATAATATTTTGTTGGCGTTCAGTGATTTATAAATTAATTATTTAGCTATGCAAAATAGTTGACACGTCAATAGAATTAATTATTTTATTGGCGCAAAACTTAATTTTATCGGTAATTTAGTTAATTTGTTTTATTAAACAAATTGTCAGTATATTTTAACAAAACATGGCTCGGTATAGAATTATTAACATAAGGTGGCGACAATAATCGTAAATCTCAAACCTATTACAAAAATAATCCTACAGGGAAGTTTTATGCTACTTCGTCGAAGGTCGCTGTTTTAGCAACATGTCTTGCAGACATTTTTTTATTAATTTCTTTTTGTGAATATAATCTTCTTACATATAAAATTCTCGTGTTATGTTAGTTACAATACTCCTCCGAAACGAACGGATCGATTTTTATGAAATTTTGTGTGCATATCGGGTGAAATATGAGAATCGGCCAACATCTATTTTTCATACCCCTAAATATAGATATCCCCTAGGTATATGTATATTCCTCCTTAAGTTATAATCTCTTGTAAAATTTCATAGCACCTAATCTCAGGAACTAGTCGTTCGAATTGATTATTTTTTGTGTCGTATAGTCCATTTACCGAGGAATAGATGGTACATATTATTTTAGTATGTTTTTCCTCAAATTAACGGGGTTAAAACCCTAACATTTGACATATATCAATTTATTAAGCAATTTGGGAGTGTTTGTTCTACGGTTAATATATGATTGACTAGCAATTTTGTAATATATAGTTTACTTTAGCAACAATTGACAACACTATGAAATTTCATTAAATATCTTTATGTGCATACTTTAATACTTGTGAATTTAGGTCATAATAAGTATTATATAATATATATATATTATATTAAATTTCATTTGTTTTTTTAAGCTTAATTGATAACACACAATATAAAAAAAAGAAACTTAATTTCGATGAGTTGCGTACGTTTGCACGCGTTCACCTGGGCCTCATAAATATCACACAGGACCATAAAATGCATTACTAAAGTCTGCTTTGAATAATGCCGACCCAGTGAGCTTACAGGAACGAAATAAAATTCTAAATGTGCGTACGCTGAGCGGTGTTTTACTGGCATGGTGATGTAGTTTCTTATTGATTCCAGGCATTGTTAATACAAACTATGACTATTAAGCTTGTAACATCCCACAGCTAGACAAAGGCCTCTTTCTCCACGTAGAAGAATGGTCAAAGTGTAATCCACCACGCTGCTCCACTACGAGTTGGCGGATATATTCCCTTCTATGAATAACGATCGCTATCAGGTGTCTATGATAACAACTGGGACCGACTATCCTCCCCCTCCCTACCCGGGGATTTGCTCTCCGAGGCACGGAGAAAACTACATTTTGATTTATACTCAAAGTGCGTATTTCATTGATTATCTTTTCGACTACTGTTGATGTCAATAATTGTAGTTGGTTTATTTTTGTTTGCTAGCAAACCCAATTATGTATTAGTACTTTTAATTTTTTTATTAATAATTTTGGATTGGACCCAAAGATTTCAATATATCGCACTCTGTGCATCGGTCAGTAAAATGGCTGCTTCATTTGAGAACTTAGAATCTTCTTGCAATATGTATCATTATGGCCTCTAAATTATACACATATAAATAATAAAAACATAGAAATTGTTAAAAGATTATTTTTCGTCGTGCTAGGAACACATTTTTCGACGTTTTTAGATCGGTATTCAAAAGTACGTCGTTTAAAAACCTTACCTCGTTTAAAACTTAGTGTATGAGTGCTATTCACATTTTGAAAATATAATATATGTATAAAAAGTATTAATTTATAGCGTTATAGATGAATTCTAAGAATATTATAAATGTGTAAGCTTTTGAGAATATGTAGATGTTTGTCACTATTTCACGCAAAAACTACTAAACTGATTGTAATAAAATTTAATACACAGATAGTTTGAGATCTAGAATAACACATACCTAGGCAAATCATTAATCCTGAGATTTTCACGGAATCGTAAATTAAGCGGGTGAGACCGTGATGTGAAATTAGTTTTGAATAATTATTGTTACCGATAGAGATTTCGCGGTCGGTTATTCTCGGCCACAAAAACGAGGTTTCGCTTTTGCTCTCGGCTAAATTTGTCGAGATTCTCGGCGATTGCTGAGACTTTTCGGTAGTTGATGCCGATCGCTGGATTAGAATTTAGTAATGTTTCATGAACTGTCAAGTAAACTCAGTCCGAGCGCTGCAATAAACTCTCGATTGTGATCAGTTAATCATGTGTGGTGGCAATTTTTTTACTTTGTTTTTATTTCTTTATTGTCATTTCTTTTACACTGTATTTATGGAATTTAGATTAAGTATTTTTTTACGATACATAGGTGATATTTAGCGAAAACCGAATGTTACTTGTAAGATGTGGTGGTTTTAGTGAATAGTGAATAAATTATATGATTAAAGACAATTCCGCAATCAGACATGATTTTGAGCATAGTCAGGGTCTCAAGAATAAATAAAAAATCTCGATTGAGCCTTAAATATTACTGCCCACGGTTCTAATAGTTACTGTCAATCATTACATGTAATATTTTTAAAGCATATAAAATAAAATACCAGTAATAAGATATAAGGCATGTCAGTTAATAAGCCAACCTACAATTTTTATTTAAAACAAATTTGTTAAAAGCGTGCGAAATGTGTTACTATAACGTTTTAGAGTGTCTAATCATATTTCCATGACACATGTTGCTCCATAGTTTACCTTACCGTGGCATGCCTATAATTTTTAATGAAAATTCAAACAACAATGTGTTAAAAATAATTTAATGAGTTATTGCAATAATGGTTATTACAGTTTGATAGAAAATCGTTTACGGTTTAATCTTTCGTTACAAATATTGCTAAATACAAATTTTCTAATAAGGCCACTGTTGTAGTTTGATATAATAAATAAATAATTTGTGTTTTAGTAGAGATTGGGAAAATATATCTTTTAAATTCTTACACGTATCTATTAAATTAGTAACCGTAATAATTATATGCTATTATATTAGAAGTTGAAATTATTAGGTTCAATATCTCTCTCTGTACGCTATGGTTTATATAAAAATGTTCTACATCCTTAGAATCTACACATGTTATTGAAAAGTTGTTTCGAATCATTGCATGTTAATTAAGTAATGGATCCTCGGGGAGTAATCGCGAAGGGCTTGGCTTAATTAATTAATGGCCATTCATCTCCCGCAAACTTTAATGTGATGATTTTAACTTTTGCGCTTTATTTTATATGATTTTTATTAGAAGTGAGATTGTAATTAAAAAAATAACTTAAGCTATTGAATGCAAGTAACTGTTTAAAACTGCAATGGTTTTTAATAAATAAATAAAACGGAAATTGGTATGTACTATACAAGTACATTCATAAGCATTTTATTTTTATATTGGTAATCACCATGCGTTTATTTTTAAATAAAATTTGAGGTTTAAACTTTCTTAATATTCATAATTTATAGTGGTGTTGCTGTGAAAGTCGACCAGACAATCCGAAGCTCCAGACAATGCACATTGCAAGCACAACTTTTTATTGGGAGGCGATTCGACAAGAAATATTGAAGAAGTTAGATTGAGGAAGCGACGACATTGTTATTATCGTTTCAACACTGTTCCGTTCGACAGACATTCGAGCGCTGAAACAATCTTTTCACTTCAATTGGATGTTCCACAGAGCAACCTTATCGGCTACGATCCCAAACATTCATTCAAATCTTTTGATTTATCTGTTCTTTTTTAAAGCCTCATTTCACGGAACACAGTGGTACTAAAGTTTCTAGATTTAAAGAAAAAATGTTTTAAATAAGCCATCCTTGAAAGTTAAATAAAAAATTAGATTTACTGAGTGAACAATTGAGCGCACTTTAAACAGCGCCGGGCTCGTAGTCCAAGAGAGCGGAAGCTAAAATTTCTGTTTTCCCTATGAATTTTTTTCGTACTAACTTCTAAAACAAAGCGTAATGACCCCACACGGCACGCATTTGTTCGCGAACAATCCGAATAGGCCATTTTTCATCTCGAACAATTGAGGGCGGTGCTCCGACACAATTGGCAGAGTATTTTGTCAAGCATTTGTCGTACGAGCGAGAGTCGAGTACACGACATTATAAGTGCACTTCATGTTTCCGCACTGGTACATAATTACTAGTTTCAGGAATTCTTTCAGCTTACATTTACAGGCAATATCGGATCTATATGCATACACTGAATGAGGTTATATCATGCATTGTGACATTACTATAAAAAGTTTTCTTTAATAACGTGTACCTATATTCTATTTTTCTAGTATATAATTTGTAATACTGTTAAAACCTTGTATTGGTGTGCGAAAGTGTAAATAAATAAACCTGTTTTATAAGGAGTAAGTTCAAGAAAGATATGCTGTAAGTTCCAATGTGGTAGTATGATCAATGTGCTATTTCATTCTAAAACATTATCCCTAAATACCAACATGTTAATTAGCTACTATATTAAATAAGGTTTGATAATAATCAATGTAGGAAAAAATAAGAAGATTATATAATTGTGTTTGTTAGCACAGGAAAAAAACCGACTTCAATTACTTCGACAAATAATACAATATAAGTGCACGAAAAAAAAAAAACCGCGTGGTGTCGTGGGAAACCAGATAGGAACGAAGTTCCTTATTATAAAATATTAATTTCAAGTTCTATTCGAGGTATAAAGAAAATAATAATTAATCGGATATACATTTTTTATTATAATTTTTTTTATAGATAAAAAAAACTACTTTACAAAATTATCTTAAAACCTTTTTTATTTATAATGATTTATAAAACTATTTAATAAGTATCAAATTATAATAATAATAGCAAACTGCAATAATAATAGTCATCACGTAGACACTGTATAGTCATCATACGTAGACTATATATAATCATACGCTTTTTTTAACGTTACGGACGTTTTTTGCCGGCTAGGGCACCCCCCCCCGCAACGTCCCATAAGGCGCTTCGTTCAAAAAAATTAAAAAACGCACTAGTCGCCACTACGATTTTCGAAGCTTCTCCTCAAATTCTCTGGGATGCCATCATCAGATCCTGGTTTCATTATCACTACCATAATACCTTTGAGATGACTCCTTGCCAACAAAAAAGAAACATCCAAATCGGTTTATAAACGACGAAATTATCCGCGAACACATATAAAAAAAAAAAATATAGAGTCGAATTGAGAAACCTCCAAATTTTTTTGAAGTCGGTTAAAAAACGTTATCTAGAAATTCTCACCTTATACAATTAACATATCATCATTCCAGCCCATTGCAGTCCACTGCTGGACATAGGCCTCCACAAGTTGACGCCAAAAATAACGTGAACTCATGTGTTTTGCCCATAGTCACCACGCTGGGCAGGCGGGTTGGACAATTAACATATACGTTTGTAGAAACATAAAATGTACATAATAAAAATATCTAGATATTGTTTCTGTTATTAATGACCTGCGGAAGCGTATTGTCCGTAGCGATACTCATAAAATCTCGCCTCTTATGATTTTCATAGCGGCTGAAGGCATAACGTTGGAATTTTTCGTTTTATTTTATGGTGGCGCGTACTGTCGCGAAGAAATATTGGCTCGGCGGAATAGCTCGTAAAGAAAACTGTTTCCTTTCTACGGGGCTACTCACCGCAACTACTAACGCGTCTCTTTCTACTTACATTTTGTTATTCGTTAAGATTTGTTTTCTGTCAATTATTTTCTATATTTGTACAAATCGATAAAGGTAATTATAAATTAACTTTTTAATATCAATATTACGTAGTGGTTTAACGAATAAAGATAGTATTATTTTTGAATACATTATTAGTTTGTTTCAATTGTATTTTTTGTTGTATGCTGTGTGGCTACGGCATTAAAGAATATAGCCATCCTCTCTCTTCCCGTGGGTGTCGTAAGAGGTGACTAAGGGATTACACTGTTTTACTACCACCTTGGAACTTATAAAGCCGACCGATGACGAGACGAAGACGGGCAGCAGCGTCTTCGGTGCGACAAAGCCAGCCCTGCGGTCACCAACCCGCCTGCCCAGCGTGGTGACTATGGGCAAAATACATGACTTCACGTTATTTTTGGAGTGAACTTGTGGAGGCCTATGGTCCAGCAGTGGACTGTATAAGCTGTAATGATGATGAACTTAAAAAGAGAACTTTTGTAAAAACTTTTAATCGTATTTAATCGTAGAATTTCTAGCAGTATATTAAATAATTAGATTAGTATCAGTGGATAATGAAATAAAATAATGTATATGTAGAGAATTTCGGACAAAGTTCTAACTTTTGTACTATGTTTAAAAATAAACGTTTGAAATATAGCCAGCGAGAAAACAAAAGTATTATGGCATCTATAAACACATTGTAGCGTAATACAAAATCAAAGTAACGTAATTATTTAACATCATAAATAGTCTTCTATAGTCAACAATCAGAATCACGCGTATGATAATTGATAACCTATGCATGATCTTTAAAAAATAGCATGCCTAATTGGGAGTTCGTAGGAAATCCACGGGCTCCCAATTGCGCGTTTAATTATTAATATACAAGTTAATTAAAGCCATAAATAATTAAAAAACTTTTTTTAATTTACTCTTATTAGTTTTTGTTGTGCTATGTATGAAGTGCTGATGATATAGATTTTTCCATCGACGAATGAGTTTCATATTGTTTTTTTAAGTTTAAGTATAGAAGGGGTTAATTGCTAACGAGCTCTATCCGCGACTCCGTTCGTTTAAGAAATTTTTATTTGGGAGACTGCATTACACATTACTTTTTTTACGGCGTGATTCTTATTTCGTTGGAATTGCGGGTTAAAAAGTATATGCTATGTGACCTCCTTTATCTATTTTAGCCATTCCGGAGACATACAGACACACAGACAAACATTAAAAAAAGTTTTTAATTTATCATTTAAAAAAATTTTTGGTGTGCAGAATGTACTATTTTAATTTACTAATATTACTAATTTACTATTTTAATGTACTATTTTTTTTTTTTATTCCTTTTGCTTTTTGTCTCGTTTACTATGTCTAATGAATTGGGTTATGCCTGTAATATTAGATGTAAGAAATAAAAAAAAAAATTATTTCTTTATTTACTAATTATATATTTTATTTTATTCTGTGTTCTCGCAGGAATTGTCGTATTTATTTATTTAATAGAAAATGTTTGAGTACTCGCGCGCTAAACGCGATTTTTTCTGTGTGAATCCCGATGTCACGAGAATTTCGGGATAAAAATAGCATATATGGCTTCACAACCTCCTCTATTTTTCAGTGATAAAATCCAATCAAAATCGAGTCAGCCGTTCCGAAGAATAGCCCGGACCAACAGAAATACAGACAGACATATGTTTGACAAAAATTTCAAAATCGTTTGTTTATGTTCTAATATTGTCTAAATAAATCCAATGGAAAAACACAATTATTTTGAAATCGTAGACGGACACTTCAATTTTATTTGTATGTATAGATGGAATACAATTATTTTAAAATTATATTTGTTCTTGATTGAGAATTATGATATTACTATTGTTTAGTATCTCAAAGGTAAATAGGAGGCGTTTTCGGTGAAAGCCCAAGCGGCTAGATCTATTCCAATATATTCAACAATTAATAGTCATATTTAAACCAATTTACAAATTGTACACTTAGACCTTCCTCAGTAAATTTTCTAGTGTCGAAATAGTATGAAAATTTTGTCAGTAGTTTTGAGTTTGATACTGTGGAAATAGAATAGCTAGCTAGACATTGCTGCTGTAGTATATAAAATATCTCTATTACATGTTTTCTTTTTTTATAAAATTTAATTTGTTATAAACCTATAATTTTTAATAAATAGAAACGATGGTTTTATCTGCCTACCAGTTTGTAAATTGTTGTAGAATTACAGACCGATCTCACTTCTGAGCCACGTCTATAAGCTGTTTTCGAGGGTTGTTACGAATCGTCTCGCCAGATGACTCGACGAATTCCAACCACCAGAGCAGGCTGGGTTACGAAATGGCTATAGCACCGTAGACCACACCCATACTGTTCGGTAGATTATTCAAAAGACAGAAGAATATAATCAATCGCTGTGTATGGCATTTGTGGACTACGACAAAGCCTTCGACGCTGTCGAGACCTGGGCTGTCCTGGACTCTATGCAGAGATGTCATATCGACTGGTGATATATCGAGGTACTGAAAAGTATGTATGACGCGGCGACGATGACCGTTCATGTCCAGAACCAGAGAACAAGACTTATTTCTCTCCGGCGCGGGGTAAGACAGTGAGATGTAATATCTCCGAAACTATTTAGCACTGCGCTGGAGGATGTCTTTAAGACCTTTGATTGGGGGGAACGAGGCATCAAAGTCAACGGTGAATTCATCTCTCACCTTCGTTTCACCGACGATATTGTTATCTTTGCGGAGACGTTGGATGAGTTAGGTCAAATACTGGTCGGCCTAAATGAGTCCTCCCAGCGTGTTGGTCTCTGTATGAACTTGGACAAGACGAAATTGGATCATACCGAGACCGGTATCGGTCGCTGGTACCCTTCTCGAAGTTGTTCAGGATTATATTTACCTAGGCCATACTATCTAACTAGGCCGCAACAACTTCGAGAAGGAGGCCGATAGGAGGATTCGGTTGGGCTGGGCAGCGTTTGGCAGGCTTCGTTGAGTCTTCACTTCGAAGATTCCGCAATGCTTGAAGACAAAAGTCTTTGAGCAATGCGTCCTGCCTGTGTTAACATACGGAACCGAGACGTGGACACTGACGAAAGGACTGATAAACAATTGTTTTCTAATGTTTACGCGAATTTTACTCATTTAAATGAAACAACTTTTTCAAGTAGCACATTCTGCGTAGATAGGACTGAATAAAATATTGATGTATGTCGGGTAGTTTCGAATAAGTTTGTAACGTTAGGACGTCTGACACCTCAGTCTTCCCGTGATCATGGTTGCTGTAAAGTATCCGAAACGTCGGGAATCTAAAAAGTTAATAAACCGCGATAAAATCCGAAAAAGTTGTTTCATTTAAAAGACTGGTCCACAAGTTTAAAGTCGCTCAACGAGCAAAGGAACGGGCTATGCTTGGGGTTTCTCTCAAAGATAGGATTAAAAATGAGACTATCCGCGAGAGAACGAAAGTAACCGACATAGCCCACAGAATTAGCAAGTTGAAGTGGCAGTGGGCTGCTCATCTGTGTCGCTGGACCGATGACCGTTGGTGCAGACGTGGGGGTCCTGGAGTGGAGACCGCGTCTTGGCAAACGCAGTGTGGGATGTCTTCCGGCCCGTTGGACCGAAGATCTACGTAAGATTGCCGGTGTAGGCTGGATGAGGATTGCGGGAAACAGGGATGTCTGGCGCGAACTTGGGGAGGCCTGACTGACTGACCAGTTTGTAAATAGAATGATAAAAAACCCAGCGAGTTTTTCTACTTTTTTTTGTTTGCCGGTGATAATACCAATAAATTAACTGTGGTAAAGAGCGTCATAAACTTAAAAAAAATTATTATTCTTGATTATTATAGGTACTCTACAATTTTAAACCTACACCGACACAATACCATGTCCTTTTGCTCCTAGGTTGCCTGGAAGAGATCGCTTTTCAGTGATAAGGCCACCCTTGTACCTTATGATACTCTGTTAAAATCAATACGATATGTATTATTTCTGTATTGGTTTACAATAAAGTGTATTTTTATGTACTCGTCAGTGGTAATATTTACAAGTAAGTCAGTTTTCAAGTTGTAGTCTGTCTTGTTTTACAGTTCTATAAATCTTTTCACACATAATTGTGTTTGCTGGCAAACAAAAAAAAAATCGACTTCAATTACATCGACCAGTAATACAACGTAAGTAGACGAAAAAATTGTCAAGTAAATACGCATCATCAAAGATTACTCCAAAAGTTGTAATCAGATCTCGATGAAATTTAAATGTTACCACATGATAAACATCGGCTTTCGATTAAATTAAAAATCATCAAAATCCGTACACCCCTCGATTTCTCTGGGATTCTATCATCAAATCTTGGTTTCCTTATCATGGTACCACACTTGGGATATCTACTTTACAACAAAAAAAAAAGAATTATCAAAATCACTTCATAAACGACGAAGTTATTTCTAAACATACATAAAAAATGTATATACGGTTGAATTGAGAAACCTCCTTCTTTTTTAACTCGGTTAAAAAGAGAAACACTGGAATATATGTACGCCTATAACTTCCGTACGACTGAACTGGATACTACTTTTATTTATTTTTGCAACATCACTTCAGCCTATTGCAATCCACTGCCAGACATAGGCCTCCATGGGTTCGTGCAAAAAATGGCGTGAACTCATTTGTTTTGCTCATAGTCACCACGTTGGGTAGGCGGGTTAGTGACCGCAGGGCTGACTTTGTCGCACTGAAGACGCTGCTGCCCGTCTTCGGCCTGTATTTCATAGCCAGCAGTTGGATGGTTATCCCGCCATCGATCGGCTTTTTAAGTTCCGAGGTAGTGGGACTGTGTTATCCCTTAGTCGTCTCTTACGACACCCACGGTAAGAGAGGGGAGGCTATATTCTTTACTACCGTAGCCACATAGATACTTAGGCAACTGTGCGTTTACCTGATGAGTGTCCACTGTCTAAATCGTCTGCAATAGACGGACTAAGGCCAATGGTAATGAAATTGATAAGCACAAAGTATTTTCCGATAATTTTACATAAATGCACACATTAATACATTGTCAAGATAAAGAAATTATCAAATCTTATTTGTTTTGTTTTTTAAGTTGTCGCCTTTATTAACTCCTTAATGATAATTCATCTCGATTACATCCGACTGACAGCTACAAAGCTGGTTTGAGGAGCTTCACTCGTTTACGTAAACTTCGAGGTCGACTCTAACAAGGATCGCAGAGCATAGCGCGGGTCATTTCTACTCTTAAAATCCAATTTAAATGCATTCCTCTGTGCCACAGGAGGGCCCGCCGATTCGCTCTAGGGGCCAATTAACTTATTCATCCTTAACATTTCATTGCTCCACTGCGGTACGTTTCGCACTTGACCCATTTGTTTCTGTGAATTTCATATTAAGTTATATTTTAATTCCTGCGATTATTTTACTTTGGTGAAAATATGTTAACCGTTTTGGCATTAGTATTATGTAAATTAAAATTGTATAATATACGATAGTCCATGTAAGAATCAAAAGTTGATTCGTTCGTTATATACATATAGATATAAAGATGTATATGTATATAACGAAGAGGATTCTCTAGAGTAGATTTCTTAATAAAATGACGTCAGCAATATGACGTCACTGTCGTCCTATAAATAATAATCAATGACTATTTGACTTTATCGCACCAAACATGGAAGCATCGTTCTTTTTTCGTAAAATCGAACGACATATGAACATTTTGTTTTAACTATATATTACACCTATTATCGTGCATCAAGAAAATAGGTGTTATATGTTGTAATAAATAGGTTTAAATACGAATTGTACAATGTAATATCGCGTTGATACAATTTATGAAATAAAGTAGAAGAAACTCGTCGACATACATATTTTGTTTTAAAATACAATATAAGTTAATTTCAGATTTTATATAAATATTCTAGGATTGTAATGAACATATAAGTTTCTAAATGTAACGAAATTTATAGTAAAAGTATACTTATTTTATTGAGTATTTACGAATAGAGTTTTGACATGGTAGCTTTTACTAAAGAAGGTTATAAAATTTCTGCTAAGGTCAAAGTCTTGAGTAATTTTAGTAACTAGGCTGTTAAGCTTCATAACGTTACAGATTGAGCCTCTTCCTGATACAAAACCTTAAATAGGTATACTTAATGAATGAAATAAAAATGCAACATTACCAATGACCACCAAATTTTTGAAATTATATTAATTTTAACACAGTTTTAGTTTTACTCTCATATTTACAACATAATTTATATTCTGATAAACATTACGACGTATAAAATTGTTTGGTAATGTAATATTTGTTTATATGAAATAAATTGTAAATTACAAAGTTACAAACTAATATATTGAAAAAGAAATCTCCATAATTGTTAGACATAATGATATTAGAGTCTACCTAGTGCCTATTATTTACTCGGCAAAGAAAAAGTCATTTAAAATGCAATTTAAACATCCTAATAGAAACGTTCGCACTAAGAATTGTTGCAAACTGTAATGGGTTCAGGTGAAATTAACGCAGAAAAATAGGAAAAGTTAGAATGAGTTCGCCGCCAAGGTTTTTTGCCATCGCCAAGTAGGGCTGTGATTGTAAACTGCTGAATTTATAATAGCATTTTCGAACTCCACTTCATCTGAAAGTTTAAACCGGTTAGTAATTTAACTTCAAAGTAATACAGATTTCATTGCAGCTATAAAAGTGTTTACAAGTATTTTGTTTTATTTAAAATTAACTTTAATTTGCAATTACTTCTTTTTTAACCGACTTCAAAAAAAGGAGGAGGTTACTCAATTCAACTGTATATATATATGTATGTTCGGGGATAACTCCGTCGTTTGATGAACCGATTTTGATAATTCTTTTTTTGTTGGAAAGAAGATATTCAAAGGAAGATATTAAAAAATGATGGGATCCCAGAAAATCAAGGGGAATCCTAGAAAATCGTAGTGACAACTAGTGCGATTGTTAATTTTTTTCGTCTACTTACGTTGTCAATGTAATTGAAGTCGGTCTTTTTTCGTTTGCTAGCAAACACAATTATATAATAATGATCTATAAAAGGTTTTTATAAATCAATGTTTTATAAGCCTTATTTAATGAGTATAAGGAATATTAATTTCAACTTAAAAATATTTATAAATAAAAAACGCTATCTAGTATATAAAATTCTCGTGTCACAAGGGTAGGGGCCAAACTCCTCCGAAACGGCTTGACAGATTCTTATGAAAATTTTTCTGCATCTTTGGTAGGACTGAGAATAGGCCGAAAACTATTTTTAAACGGTTTTATTTAGCTCACCCCGTTTGTTTTATTTATTTTTTATTATTTATTCTTGGGTCAAATTTAGTAATTCAAATTTCACCCTCTTCCTGTCAACCGATTAATCTGAAATTTTGTGTACACTTTGGATTTCGGTGACAATACAATTATGTTTATTCATTATCATTATAAATTCAAGATGGCCGCCGCTACAAAATGGCGGATAATTTATGTTTTATTAATCCCATCAATATGGGTATCAAATGAAAGGGCTCAACAAGCAGAATACAATATACTATAAAAAATTGAAATCCAAGATGGCGGCCGCTACAAAATGGCGGATAACGTAGGTTTTATCAATCCCATCAATATGGGTATCAAATGAAAGGGCTCAACAAGCAGAATACAATATACTATAAAAAATTGAAATACAAGATGGCGGCCGCTACAAAATGGCGGATAACGTAGGTTTTATCGATCCCATCAATATGGGTATCAAATGAAAGTGCTCAACCAGTATAATCAATGTACTATATAAAGTTAAAATCCAAGATGGCGGCCTCTACAAAATGGCGGATAACTTAGGTTTTATCAATCCCATCAACATGGGTATCAAATGAAAGGTCTCAACAAGTAGAATACAATTTACTATGCAAAATTGAAATCTAAGCTGGCCGCCGCTACCAAATGTCTGATAACAATTTTTCATCAATCCCACCAATATGGGTATCAAATAAAAGGGCTTGACAAGAAGAATACAGTGCACTATACAACCTCAATATTTAAGATGGGCCTTGCAATAATGAAGCACTAAATGAATTAAACAGAATGCGAAATAAAAACTAAAAACTAGAAAATAAAAATAGGTAAAAAAACTTTTTAAGTTAAACGGTTTTATGTTAAACATACATTGCAATGTTTAAGATAAATGTACTAAAAACCAAAAAATAATAAAATAGATACAGTCGTGGGAATTATAAACATATGCATAGACTAGACTAAAATAAAACCGTGGGGCACGTCAATAGTCTACAAATTATCGACTTAATGTGCGATAGAAGAATCGTTTAATTCGTCGTTAAAATAGGCAGTTGGCCCGCAGACGGTGAGGAAATTACTTACTATTTTCTTGCTCATGGAAATTCCAATAGTTATACACTCCATGTAAATAAAAGAGATGTTTCAACTAGTTTATCGTTGGACATTCACACTGCTGGCTGGCGAGGAATCGTTTCACTGCTCGTAGTTTGTCTTTAATCGACAAAACATATGATAAAAGTACTACTCGCTCACCACTATGAAACCCTAAAACTCGCTTATAATCGAGCTTGCTAGCTTGTTTCCACATTCTAGCCCTACTTATCACACGTCCATCTTTGTCGGTTGAACAACTGCCTAATTATAGTGTAACATTACAAAACAAACATTTTAATCAACGATTGTAGACAATTGACGTGCCCCACGGTTTTATTTTAGTCTAGTCTATGCATATGTTTATAATTCCCACGACTGTATCTATTTTATTATTTTTTGGTTTTTAGTACATTTATCTTAAACATTGCAATGTATGTTTAACATAAAACCGTTTAACTTAAAAAGTTTTTTTACCTATTTTTATTTTAAAATTATTTTCTAGAAATAATATATATGGCAAAACAACGTTTGCGGGTCAGCTAGTATATTAATATGATTGTGTAAATGTTAGTTTACCCTTGTTAAATTTAATATTTTTTGATCGTAACTTAATTTGTAACTATTTATTGTATTATCCTCTTTCTTTGTTGGTTATTTCTGTCTGTTATATACACATGTGGTGTTTGTCTACATAAAGTTGAGAAACATTTTAAAAATAAAACAAGGTGAAAATGTACATAACGGCGTCGTCAATAATAATTGGTAACAAAGGGATTAACGGACATGAGGCCGTCAATGAATTCGTCATCGAATGATATAATAAGAAGAATTTTCTTAGTGCGCAGAATTTAATGTACATATGTGGTTGCCGGACTACCATATACGTATTACGAATAGTCTTATCAAATGTAAAAAATAAGAACTGTAATTGAATAATAACTGCAAATAGACTCTGAAATATCGGCTCTTGATCCTATGTACATATATTATTAGTATATTTATTAAATGATACTCTTGTTAATGTACTTCTGCTAGGCGCTCAAAATACAAGAATTCAATGTAGTACCTATGCACTTTAATAACAAGGTTTTTTGTATTTAATCACGATCTGTACCTATATATAAATGTATAAAAATATGGTTTCTATTAAATAATTTTAGCAGATGTATTAGTCTCTTCGGCTTAGAGTAATAATTTAAGTGTTTTTATTATTGCTTATAACATAGATGAAAACGAAGCCAGTTGCAGTATTAGAAAATGATTAGGTAAATTGTAAAGAGTATAATATACCATACAATCGTGCACTATTATACATTAAATTATTTTAAACTTTAAAAGGCATAATAAAAGTATGTGTGTTTGGTTATTTCCTGGGTTTCCCTTAAATAAGGACGTCGATATCTTTGTTTTCGTTGTACCTATGGTATAATTGTTTTGGTACAATTTGAATAACTAAGTGTCTAAGTGTCTCTAGGCACATTGAGCTGAATTAAGCTGATAATAAATATATCTGCCCCTCTCCTGAATAAAAACGCCCTTTTTTATGAAGGAAAAGGGATTGTTGGTTAAAAACAATCTATCTTGAGTAACGACTGTAAATAGTTATTTAATATACTCCTTACGATAGAGAAAGCTTTACATATTACCACCGAACCACGGTGATGAAACCCGGAATAGGTGGATGGCCATAGGACTCTTTCTCCACGTAGGAGAAGGATTGGAGCTTAATCCACCACGCTGCTCCACTGCGGATTGGAGGATATGTTCCCTACTATGAGTAACGACCGCTATTAATTATTTATAATAACAACCGGGAACGACGGCTTTACATGCTCACCGAGGCACGGTAGGGGGACCCACAAGGACAGACATCCATACCGGAAAGTAATATTTGTAAAAATACATATATCCACCCCGAGCGGGAATCGAACCCTGGCAAACCGTCCAACCGTCAAACCGTCGGTTTCTTAGGCAACCACATGCACCAATAAACCAGAGCGGTCATTATTACCCATCAGCACAAAGAAACAAAAACGTTTCGTCTCTCGATATACTTTTGAATAGTTAATAATAACATTAGAAATAACATTCAAAACATAATTATAACTCATAGATTTAATATTTTGTATATTGTAAACAAATCACGTAGTTTTAACAAATACTTTTTTGTTGTATAATCTTTTATATAAATAATATTTCTGTTGTTAATATTTTTGCGAAATAACAATAAAATGAGTTTTAAATTACAAGTTTTTTTTTTTTGTATATAAATTGTTGCGTTTGTTTTTTGTTATCATTAGCGTGAGGACGAACAACGCCATACGATAAAACAAAAAGGACAACGTAAAAGTATTACACAATTATCATAAAATATTACAAATGATTAATAAATAGTTACTGATAGCAGAATAAAATTAGGTTATTTTATGACTATTATAATAATAACTATTATTATCTTTTATTCAATATATTTGATTTGGTATTCTTATTATTATTAATACTCTTTATTGTACACCATTAAAAGAAAAAACAAAATAATAACATAATATGAAAGATGTACAAAGTCGGTCTTATAGCTGAAAGAGCGATCTCTTCCAAACAACCTTTGGTAATAGGACACGAAACATTACGACTATTTTATCAAAATATTTTTATTTTAATATATCATGTAAAAAGTAAATAGATGGGCTTATTCGTCTTATCTATTTTGATACGGAATATATAAGGAACATTTATCGTACTTATCGTATTTACTTAAACTAAATAATTAGCTTGACGCCGCGTTGGTGCAACGGTCACAGCTATGGATTGTGCCTGTTGCGCTGGCGGTTGCGGGTTCGATCCCCGCACATGATAAACATTTGTATTAGCCATACAGGTGTTTGCCGTTTCTGGGCGTTTGTGCAGTCCTTGCGGGTCTTCCCACCGTGCCTCGGAGAGCACGTTAAGCCGTCAGTCCCGGTTGTTATCATATACCTACATCTGTTAGCGATCGTTACTCATAGTAGGGAATATATCCGCCAACCCGCAATGGGCGCAGCAGCGTGGTGGATTAAGCTATGATCCTTCTCCTATATGGGGAAAGAGGCATATGCCCAGCAGTGGGACGTTACAAACTGATCGTGTTGGCTATTTTCCTTCGTATTTAGATTGATTAATGACATAAAGAAATTCAAAAACAGAGTGTAGTACGTAAGGAGAGTGTAACGCAAAAGCATTGTTGTGTATTTATGTATTTTGGTACTGTCAATGAAAAGGAAAAACATTTTTTATATATATTTTTTAATTTTTTCTAATATATTTTCAACATTTTTATCCACCAAGTCATGTTTTTTGTGTAACAAAATATCTCCATTAAAATCAACAATATGTTCCTGATTACCAAGAAGGAATCTTAAACCCTGATAACACTAATACACCTATTTACAAACAGTTTTATAGTGAACTAGCTGTGCCCGCGTTGTAATCAGTTTGTCACAAAGTTTTCCCGGCAAACTTCCGGTGAAACTCTCATCAAAATCGGCTTAACCGTTTCGTAAACCTTCCTCTTGAAGCCCTCTCTCCATTGGTGAAACCGCATGAAAATCCGTTCAGTAGATTTTGAGGGAATCGATCACATACACTTTTGGGGACTTTATTTTATAATACACTAACTGTTGCCCGCGACTACGTCCGCGTGGTTATGAAGACATGCATTACTATTAAGATGCTTAACGTAAATTATTATTTTTTTCAGTCATTTGAAATGCTTATCACTCTGAATAACTTTTTCAAAGGCACAATTTAATATAATTTAATAGTTATTTTTATAAAACCTCTCTATACACCACATTTTTAGTTTTATTTTCAGGCTGCAGTATAAATAACCTATCAAGCGAACTTATGGCTGCTGAATATATTTCATACAAACTATCAACCCCAATTAAACCCCCTTCGCGGTGGAATATCTCAAAATTCGTTTTTAGCGGTCGTCTACTAACTATAATCTACCTCCCTACCAAATTTCATCTTTGTCGATCTTGGATGGAGGGACCATCCAGAGGTATTTGAGTTCTCGTGATGAGTGAGTCAGTGACCTTTCTCTTTTATATATATAGATTACGATGTATTATTTGGACACTTCCTCACCATCTATAAAGCATACATTTTAAATTTTAAGTCTCTTACTTCAAAAACATAGGACTTTCATACAAACTTCCAACCCCCGTTTTATCCCCTTAGGGGTCGAATTTCGTAAAATCTGTTCTTAGCGAATGTCTACGACCTATAAGGAGCCTATCTACCAAATTTCAAGTTTGTAGGTGTTATAGTTTCGCAGATTTCGTGATGAGTGAGTCAACCTATCATACCCCGTTTTAACCCCAAACGGGAGTTGATTTCTAAAGATACATTATTTGGACACCTTTTCATCATCTATAGACCATACATTTTAAATTTTAAGTCTCTTACTTCTGAAACATAGGACTTTCATACAAACTTCCAACCCCCGTTTTACCCCCTTAGGGGTCGAGTTTCGTAAAATTCATTCTTAGCGGTAGCTTGCGCCCTATAAGAAGCCTACCTGCTAAATTTCAAGTTTGTAGGTGTTATAGTTTCGGAGATTTCGTGATCAGTGAGTCAACCTACGATCCCCCGTTTTAACCCCAAAAAGGAGTTGATTTCTAAAAATAAATTATTCGGACACCTTTTTACCATCTATAGAGCTTACGTTTTAAATTTCAATTATCTTACTTCAAAAACATAGGACTTTCATACAAACTTCCGACCCCCGTTTTACCCCCTTAGGGGTCGAGTTTCGTAAAATCCGTTCTTAGCGGATGCCTACGTCTTATAAGGAGCCTACCTGCCAAATTTCAAGTTTGTATGTGTTATAGTTTCGGAGATTTCGTGATGAGTGAGTGACCTTTCGCTTTTATATATATTATTATAGATTAATGAAGCTAATATTATTGACTTTATTAATAATTGAAATCATATTTCTATAATTTTCTTGAAGTTATTTTATATTTCTTATCTCTATCTTATGAATTTTTTTTAGAAGTACACATTTAGTTTTAATCAAACAATAATATTCAGGAAAACAACCTTAAAAGCGGGAGCCGCGGCGGAAAATGCTGAAACGACTAAACGGCACAAATATTCGTCACTAATGCCAATTGTAAATATTTAGTTCTTAAGTTGTGAATTGTAAGTATGTATAATGTTTAATAAACTTTTGTAAGCTTTTTAATATAATAAAAAATGTTATAAAAGACAGAAACATTTACATTTTAGATTATTAGGGCATGTTTAAGTGTGCGTTTGCCAGCGATTTTCCGCTTCACTTGTCAGATCCCTTTTCCTGCGCACATCATTATTCAACTTAAGTGGACGGTTTCAGTAAGGTCAGTAGGTACATACATATATAATGATATTTTTTGAGAATAAACACAAAAATAATAATATTGCATACAAAGCGCATTTAAAATCTATGTTGTATTAAGGTAATTTTGCTTTGACGTTTTTATTGTCATTAACTTTTTTGTATCAATTTCTAATTATATAGACTTTACACGAAATTAGGGTAGGATATAGAGATATAATGCTCAAAATCTAGAGCAGCCCGACTGGGATAGTTCTTCGATCTTACAAAAGATCACAATGCAATAATATACGTCTCGAGTATTCTTGTGTTCCTGTGGTAAGGTAACAGAGGTTCTAAGGATGCGCTCTTTGGGTTAGAATCAGCCAACTGGTGGCACTGCTAGATGTGGCGTTGCATGTGATAGATTTATACATGTATATGTTTATATACATAGATTTATATATGTTAATATAAGTAATATTTTATATATAGTCCTCCTCATCGATTTCCATGACGGCGACCCAGGGTGTCATGAATTATTTCTCTGATGGCTCCTAATATGGCTCGCTAATCCGCATTTAGTTTTAAATGTCCTAGAGCAAGTGCGACAGTAAAGCTGCCCTGCAAAGTTGTTTAAATATAAAGGTTTTGAACAACCTAGTATTTTGAGTAAATACTGACAAGGAAGTTCTATGTTTTTTTCCCTGTTTCTTTATACAGAACTAACAGAACCCATTGAGTACATTCCAAAAACCACCAAAAATGACTGAAAATAACAAAAAAATGCATCTATGTAAACAAAATTATTGTTTTACCCAACAAAAGTATGTTTCTTATGTATATATTTTCTTATGTTTTTTTAAGTTATGACGTAACACATAAAGAGTACAGTCGAATTAAACACCTCATCCTTTTTTTAAGTCTGTTAAAAAGACAAACTGAGTAACATGCAAAATTAAGAATTTAAAATAAAATGGTAAATAAAATAAATTAAATAAATAAATATCTTATTACATACACACACGGTTGTCTGTACCTATAAGAAACTTAATGCTTGTGTTACAGGTAACATCCGACTGTTATAAATATTATTTTTAGATATACAAACAAACATATAATACATATATAAATAAGAATATTACACCCAGACTCAGGCGGGAATCGAACCCGCAACCCGCGGAACGGAACGCAATACAAACTGCTTCAACTGCCTAGTCAAATTATTATTACTATTGAAACAAAAAATTCTTTAAATCTGTCGAGTAAAGTACGAAAATACTCCAGGTCTCATAAAAATAGTTATAAAAATATGTTTACCATATTTTTTTAAATCAAAATAAGTTTACATTATAAAATAATAATTAACATAATGCAAGTAACTGTTTTTCTCTATTTTTAAAGGTCGTCGCTATTGTTTTGCAACTCTTTGTAATTGAACTACTTGACTTACCGCGATTAAAATTGGGAACTCTTGATATTCCGGCGTCGTAGCAGGCGCTATGGTCGCGGGTGACCATTGCAAAAACGCCATGGGATTCAAAATATTAAATATCGCGGTAAGTCCAGCAGAATACAAGGTGTTCATAGAGACCGTGAAAGTAAAAAACTTATATTTTTGCAATTGATTTGCAATAACTAAGACTTTTTAGTTCAATGGGAAAGTAATTTATAAAAAGAGTAACACCCATTTTAAGTTCAATATAAAACATAATTTAGCCAAATAAATTGAAAAGGCATTCATGTATTTTACTAATTTCTGTAATATTTACTTCCGATTTGTAAGAATTGTACTTAGTATTTTACAATAAGAGAGTAAAATCAATTGCTTGAGATCATTAGTTTGATAATATACTACTACGAAAAATAGGTGCTTTTATTAAATTCGAACTTTTTGTTGATATTAAGAGAGCCACCGAGTACTTAATTTTTTTTTTTGATTATCTAAAAAGGCAAAAGTTTTACTTTTTAAAAAAGGGATAATAGCTTTAATACATATTTTCGTAGTACGAAGTACTTACTACTTACTAGTAGTAATTTCGTAATATTACTTACGCTTCGTATTAAAAATATTCGGAAATCAAACTTATATTTACGGAAAATTGTTTGTTCATTTACTACAAATAATTGTATTTGTAATAATAGAGGGAATAAATATTTGTGCAGTAGTTTTTTAAGTAGTCGCGTTTGTTAACTCCTTAATGATAATTCGCCGCGATTATATTCGACTGATAGCGACTAAGCTGGTTTGAGGAGCTTCACTCGTTTACGTAAACTTCGGGGTTGACTTTAACAAGGCTCGTAGAGCAGAGCGCGGGTGATTTCTACTCTTAAAATCCAATTTAAATGCATTCCTCTGTGCCACAGGAGGGCCCGCCGATTCGCTCTAGGGGCCAATTAACTTATTCATCCTTTACATTTCATTGCTCCGCTGCGGTATGTTTCGCACTTGACCCGCTTGTTTTGAGAGTATTTTAAATTATTTAAATTTTGATGTGTTCAAATTTTCCTATAAGTGTGTAAATTGGGAGTATGAGGTTGCTTTTTGTTAAAAATAAAAACATATTTGACGTTGATAATTATACACCCAAACGAGAGTTTTGGTGAATTTTTTAGTAATTTTTGTACATATGAACTTTTATATTTTGCCTTGGGCGAGCTGTACAATAGTTATACAATGAAGCATATAATTTATTTAGGAAATATTAGGAAGTAGCGTGTTTTAGGAATATGTTGAAAATGGTTTTGTTGTTACTTCTTTTTGGGAACTTCTCTTTTGAAATATTTTGTAGCCGAAGGGTTATGTAAAATATTTTATAATAAAATAAATTGGTTCCTACCCCTTCCCCTAAATAATTATTCTGTATTCAATAAAAACATTCCTTTGAAAACATCCTCGGACCCTATTTATTTGGCGAGATGCGATGACTCAAGCAGATTCGCGATATCTCGCCGCCGTCTGTGGATTACTTTGCAAGTCTTTTATAGGAGAGAATACCAGTATCATCACTACTTAAGGATATTAAAATCCCTTCTATTCGTGTAAGAAGCTTGTTTTCTTAACGGCGAAGCATTTATCGAATAATCCCGATGAAGCGGGAATTGACTGTGTAGGAAGGGATTTTTCGTTTATGATTTTTATTTCAAGCTATTCATTCAGCTGTGTTTGTATTTTTATTATTATTGCTACTTAATAATATAAATAAGTTAAACTTAATAATTTCACATTTTTTTTTGAAAAAAAAAGGTTTAAATAATATTACAAATTACCTAATAGGTTCTCTTATTAAACTTTTTACTTTTTAATGCTCGTTATTTCTCGCTAATTTTTAAAAGTTGTCATAGAAAATCTTAAATAAGGTACCATCGAACGAATATTTTTTTTATACACAATGGGATCACAATTAAAATGCTGAAGAGATTAAAAATATGTTTATATATAATGTTAGGTACTACGCGTATGAATTCATAACACACTATATTTCCACAGCGTAAAATATTTCTGTCTCTGATCATAATTAGTTTCATTTGTGTTTTATTTTTTGACTTCGTTATGTAGTTTTTTTTTAAATGTAAAAAAATCTTATGAAATATAAAAACTTACATTTAATACGAGGAAAATACTCTTTTGGTATAGAAAGGCAGATTATATTCTCTTGAGCCAAATATAAATTAGAAATAGTCTACTGGATATTAAAAGACTAAATTACTTTTGTTATGTACCTTAAGATTAAGGTCGACCTTTTTAGTCTTTTGTTTACAATTGACTAGAATACGGTTTTGTTTTCTCTATACCCATATAGATAAATAAGTTTCTGATTCATTTATTTCAAATATATATGAAACAAATATGTTTGTTAAATATCTAGTTCAAGTGATAATTGATCATTATTTTATTTGTTATGATTTCGACCTGAATATTCGTTTGTAAAGGTTATCTGTTTTTATTAAATGTCAGTACAAATCTTCATCTCATTCTATACAGAGCCTAACAAGATTTAGACACATTATTTTATTACCAAGAAGAAAATGAATAAATCAATATTTATCCTTATCGCTTTTATAGCATTTTTAGCTTTAGTTCTAGGAAAACCATGTAATTCAAGGTAAGTTTTTTGAAATTACCGTTTTAAAAACTTGAGTAAAATAGTGTCTAATTATTTATTTATTATAAGTATAATATATACTTGGTTACACAGGAATAAAAACAATACGATTTAACATTGCTTTAACGCATATGATGATTATTTGTAGTGTCATCAAAGAAAAAATGTAATTGTATATATCCTACGTGTTTGTGAATGTAATATTTTTTGAAGTAAAATTTCTTTCAACGTTTGACTTTGGGAGTAAGCTGCTGGAAAGTGTGACGAGAGCGTTAAATTATGTTCGGGTGAGGCGAACGGAAGTGTTAACGGAAGAGTTAGTAAAGATAGAAAGAGAGAGAGTTACGTTTCGTTACTTTTACTTCAGTTGTGTGGTCTAAAGCACACTCGTTTATATTTAAAAATTGTTTATGATAATTAAAAGACACATTTGATGTTTTTTTTTTAAACCCGTATTTAACAGTACTTTAATGTTCCTCATGAACTAGAAGAAATACAATTTTACTTCATATCGTTATTGAAAAATGGAATTTAGATGTAAGAACTTTATTATATGTGTTTTATTTACCTTGACGCTAAAGCATATCAAAATTCCAGGAAACATTGTCGTACCAGCAACGGAAGTGATAGCAACGAGGTGCGTATGTATGCATATTTGAGATTAAACATCGGGGTAGATATGATAACACTTACAATATTAATACTAGAAGTATATTTTATCTAATGATAATATTCCTAAAAGAAATTCCTTTTTAACTTATGTCACTCTCTATCACCCTAAGAATAGAAATACTTATATGCTAGTCTAGATGCTTTGTTATTTATTTTAATTTTTTATTCTTTATTGCACACTTACAAAGATATTAAAAAGGATAAAAAAAAACTCTTATAACTGATAGTGATTTCTTACAGGCAACCTGACTAAAAAGGTTACATTTGTGAGAAATAACAGGCACATGGTGCAATTATAATAAACTGATTTACAGTTTTTTATAAATATATGTATACATAGTATAAGATTCATATATACATCAAATACAATACACCAAAAACTATAATCACATACACATACACACATTTACATAACAATTTCCATAAAAAATAATTACACACATATACATACAAATACAAATAATACATATACAAATAATTATTTACTAAAATAATATAGAAATATCATACAAATAATTGTTATTGACGATATGTCGATAGATAATGTTTTTTGACAGTTCGTTTCAAAATACTTATCGACTGCACTTGGCGAATGTTTCGCGGGAGGGCATTCCACACTTTGTTTTTTATCTATTATCCGAAACGCATATATAATTCTCATATCTCCGTCTTCCCCACTATGTCGCAGTAATTTGGTATAGCTTGCCATTCAGCAATCAGTCTAGTCTGTTACTAAATCCTTTAAAAAAAGGTGTATATACTTATGTACGCACGTAAGAACTACACTATACTTCATTGGCTAACTAACTTCTTCGTTGACTAGCTAACTTCTGGGTATCGGATTTTTTGTGACGATGTGCGTGCGCATCGTTCAAAATGTTTTTCCTAATACGCCAAAAGAAATATAACTTCAAAAAACTGTTTAAATGAGATTCTCACCCATCAGCTTACAAATAATATAAAATACTTAGATGTTTGTAAATACAGATTCTTGAGCAGTCTTACTAACATGAGTGACAGTAAGTATATGAAAGTTGATATTGATTCCTAGACTTCCTCTTGAAAATGTATAAAGTAGATACCTTTAATTTTATATAATCCACAGTAACTGCTTATATAAAAGATTAAACTATATTAAGCAAATACATCTTATTACGATGATAGAAAAATCACAGACAGTATTAGTATATCTGTGGAATTTTACTAACGAAAATGTTTGGTTCACAATGCATTGGCTTACCCAAATATTTTATTGACTAAGTGAGAAGCTATTGATTAAAAGGTCAACAAGGTGAATTGGCTACGACACATGTATATGTTTTAACACTGTTGTAAACAAAAATATAAAATGAATTTAGTTAAGTTAGATATATAAAAGCTTATTTACTTATATTCCTAATTATTAATAAAGTGGCTGTGCACGCGACTTCATCCGCGTGGAAATTAACAAAAAAGTTATTGCTCAGTTCGCAGAGTTATAAAATAAATAAATTTCTAAAATAAAAGCAGCCTAAGTTACTCCTTATTACATCAGCTATCTGCAAGTGAAAGTTCCGTCAAAATCCGTTCAGCCGTTTCCGAGATTAGCCGGAACAAACAGACATACAGATAAAAATTGTAAAAAAAAAATATTTTGGTATCTGGTACCGTGTATACGTACATGTACATCCATATGCATTTAGTAAAAAACAGTTATTTTAGTATCACAAACAGACACTCCAATTTTATTCAATTGTATAGATCATAAAACCACTTTTATCAAGAGTTTCGTTAAACGCTAAATATTGTTTAAAGACGATCTTATCGCTGCCCTCTTTATTATTATTTCAGAAGCCTAAATAATTACGTAATTAATAGCTAAAACTAGTTCATGGTCGAATAATAATAATTAATAAATTAAATATACTTTCTATAGAGTTTAAGCCCGTACTATTTCAAAACATTATGTATATATTTTTATACTTAATCCGAGGTAAATTTACAATAGCTAGATAAATTAAATATAGTTTACATCTATACTGTAAATGTTTTCTTAGATAAGAATCTAAGGTCCGAACTACACACGATCTTCACCCACTTGCTATGTGGATAACAATTATGTTTACGCGAATTTCTCGGACTTTTTCGGATTTTATTGCGTTTTATTAAGTTTTTTTTTAGATGCGCGACGTTTCGGATACTTTACAGCGACTATAGTCACGGGAGATCCTCCAAAAAACCTAAAAAACCGCGATAAAATGCGAAAAAGTTGTTTCACTATAATATTTTATATCTACTTTAGTATGTTAAAGATAAATTGCGAATAGTTTGGCTGGAAAATACTGGCTAGGCTATATTATATTCGGCAACCGCCATTCAAACCGGACTTTGAGCAAGGGACCCTATGTCATCGTATTCGCAATAAAATAGCACTTATTTTGATATTAAATTCATTCGTTAAACAGGTAAGTGAAAGTAACTAATCAATATTTATGAAAACATACCTGTCAACCCAGTAGTTATGCCAGGAAAATAATAGACAGCCCAACGTTTGCATTTTCTACAGACTTCATACTATTGGTAGGTAAGTATTAAATTTATTTCTTAAACTCGAAGTTGCATTTTTCGCATTAAAAGCTGTTTTTAAATAAAAATATTTTGTTCCATTTTTATAGTAAATATAGCCTTGCCAGGAATTTTCAGACAACCCTTTTGCGATTTTTTTTAAATAAAAATATAAAATAAATATAAAGTAACTAGCGGACCCGGCAGACGTTGTCCTGCACGGAAAACAGCTACCAAATTTGATTGCTTACATACCGATAACAGCGCTACCTATTGAGATAAAAACTGCCCTATCTCCCAAGTTAGGCCCAATTACAGCTGCTTACAAAATTTAATAAAAATTGGTTAAGAAGTTTCGAAGTTGAATACCAATAGCAGCGCCACCTACCGGATCCAACTGAGATAAAAACTACCTTATCCCTCAAGCTAGACCAAATTACAGATGCTTACAAAATTTGTTAAAACTTGGTTCAGTAGTTTCGGAGTTTATCTGGAACATATATTATGACACGAAATTTTCATATATTATATAGATTTTTATCTATTAAGCTGATGGGTGGGCGAATATTCATATATATATAGATTTTTATCTATTAAGCTGATGGGTGAAGTTTGTCTCTAGTTCGGAACCTCTTCTTTAATAAATAACATTGAAGAAAAAACGTAGTTTTTGACAATTGATTTTTTCACTAACAATCGCGATTACCAGCGCACATATATAAATAAATATAATTATTACACCCAGACTCGGGGTGGAAATCAAACCCACAACCCACGGAGCAGAAAGCAGGGTCACTACAATCTATGCCAACGGGCTAGTCTAGTAGTAATAAATTAAATTTTATTAAATGTTTGCCTATGTCCGGACATTTAGGTGTTGCATCCTCACCCCAAATTAGAGATTTATTAATCAATTAAAGTATTAATTTTTATCAGGATAGCAAAAACTCAAAGGAATGCGATAATTCATCTACATCATCGTCATCATCATCATCATCATCATCATCTGAGGAGGAGGACAACGATTGTCATGGTGTACGAATATTTTGAATTGTTTTTGCTCATATAACGTCTTGAGTTATAACTTCTTAAATCTATTACTATTCATCTATTTATACAATGCACATATCCTGTTTCTGTATATTAACCAGTACATTGACAAGAGATCGTGGGACAGTACGTGGAATGTTTCAAGTTAAGATTTTTTTAATTGGTAAAAATTTGACTTGCTATTTCTTCTCACTTTAAAAAGTCACAACGAGAGTAAAAAAATAAGAAGATTAGACTAGAAGATTTAGACAAAATATTTATAAATTAATTACTATTATAATTAGCAACTAAATTGAAAGTAAAAGAAAAAAGCGTTGACACATAATTAGATAGAAATAATAAATAAAACACAATTGTCAATAAATAAATGTGAAAGTATTCTTATTTATATGCTTTTTGTTTAGCATCGAAAGAATAAACAAGACAGTTCGTCATCATCATCATCATCATCATCATCTTCAGAAGAAGATGACAAAAATAACAAATGTAAAGATTCTGAGCAAAAGAGAAGTCATAATGTAAGTAGTAATTTTCCAATAAAGTTGTACCTACTTAGAGCGGTAAATGAAAAAAAAAGCGTGTGTCAGTTCCGACACGTGACTAGAGTTTACTCCTTGAAAAAGATTACCATAATATTCAAAACATATTTTATCTCCTACACGAAGAAAGAGGCCTATGCCCAGCAGTGGGATGTTACAGGCTAAATCGTGATTAATCGATATCTTTCTCATTTAGTCGCGATGTCGCGTTACCATTTCACACAATTTTACTTCCACATACCACGTGCCTGATGCCACAGGCCTTATATTGTTCGCAAACTCCAAAAAAGTACTAATGTCTGTAAGGTTAATTTGATCCATTTTCGCCTTTATTATCTTCTGAGATAAGAGAAGAAACCTTTACCTAGTACTGATGAACATTTTTAGGGAACCTACTTATGTACAAGAGATGTGAACATCAGCAATAAGTTTTCCTAAGCAAGGACAAAATTATACAATTGTGAGCAAAAAGAGTTACATGAGCAGAGACAGTGCGATGCAGAAATTCTCGCTGCTATAGATGTGTTCATTTTTGATTGTCTTATTTTGAAATTTACTTTGTTATTTAGTATATTCGGCAAACTGGATTCAATTGTTGTTAAATTTATAGATAAAATTTGAAAAAATTTAAAATACTAATACTGATGAAAGGACTGGATGATAATTACATCTTTCATTGAATAGGGTGATCCTTATTCTTTGTTTGTTGTAAAGTCAACCGACCCTTTAATTTAAAGTAACTTATACATTGCCTAAATGTTACTAAAACTGCTGTTTGAAGGCATTATTTAGCAAAAAGAATACTAAAATCGAAAGAGAAATCAGATATTGGGCTGCGAAACACACTTGTGGAAATAAGTCTAACCTCAAATTAATTTTTTATTAATTATAGAATAAATGTGAGGAGTCAAAGGAATGCAAGGATTCATCTTCATCGTCATCCTCATCGGAAGAAGATGACAATAATTGTAGAGTAAGATAATATTTTCAAGTAAATATATTATTTGTTCTTTTAATCTATTTATTACTTTGAAATAGGTATAAAAATCAAACAGTTACCATTTGACTTTGTAGGATTAAATTTAATATCTACTAAAGGTAAATAACAATTTCCTTTTTAATTTTAGACCCAAAGCAAGAAAAATGGCCATGACTCATCGTCATCATCGTCGTCGTCTTCAGAGGAAAATGAAAAAAATAGTAAAGACTCTAATGACTCCAAACAAAAAATAAGTCATCATGTGAGTTATTACTTTCTCAATATATTAAGTATTTCGGCATTCTGTTGTTTGAGCTAAACAATGTTTATCTATCTGTATTAGAATATTCTCTTCTAATAAAAAAAGTTTGCTGAGGTTGGGGTACAGCAAGCAATCTTCTGTGCCAATTCTGGAGCAGTCCGATTGGGGAAGTAAGATCACAGCTAAATAATACTGTTTTCAAGCAATATTGTGTTTCTTTGGTGAGTAAGGTGACCAGAGGTCTGGGGGGGGGGGTTGGGTCGGCAACGCGCTTGCTAAGCTTGTGGTGTTGCAAACGTCTATAGGCTACTTTAATCGCTTACCATTAGGTGGGCTGTACGCTTGTTTGCCGACCTAGCTGGATAAAAAAAAAAATGTTCAAAAGATGCTTAATCTTAAAATTAAATAGAATAAATTTAAAGTATAAACCTATGTTTCGATACTCTAAATGTTGTGTCAAAAGCTTAGATATGAACGTCTTTAGACATAGAAGAACAAAGTTCACGAAATCAGTTTTTTGAAAATATTTCGTTTTTTTGCCCCTAGTCATATTTAAATTCATTATATAGGTTGTAGAATATAAATTATCTACATATCATGTTTTGAATATTTATTTAAAACTACCCGATTTTAAAGTAGAGTACGGTGAATGAATTTAAACAAAAAAAAAAAAAAAATAATAATAATAAGAAAAATTACTTAATATAACTTTCATATAATTTTTGTTTACAGCACAAAAAGGGATGTAATTTCAAGGACAAAAACTGTAATAACTAGTTCAGAGGTAAAAATGAAGCCTGGTAGCCTGGAAGCCTGGTAGCGCTCAAGTTTTTTTTATAGTTATGGTTAGTAGGTTTCTTCTAATGATGTTTTAAGATTAGTAGTATATATTTGTTAATGATAAAATTTCTATAATAAAGTGTATAAATAAATGTTTATTCAACCAATTCAAAGATTTATTATTTTATGCACTAAATTACTCTTTGCTATATAAATTATAGAAATTTAGGTTTCTTTTTCAAAAGTTTATTCGTACATCATTTAACTTTTAGGAAAAAAGAACAGGCAGGACAGTAATCAACTTTTTGTTAGAAGAAAAAAGCTGCATATACTGTATATATTAAACAAACGAATATTAATTAAATAAGCTGTTAACAGCACGATATAAATTTAATTATATTCGTATTGTATGTATATTACTAGAATTCTGGTTAACAATATCATCATATTACTAAGGGATGGCCGTTTTAATTACAAAATACCATTCATGCTTGTATTGTGTTTCCCAAATTTTTCATACGGGGACAAAATTAACGTCAAAGGATGCTTCGAATTTTGCTGTAATCATATTAATATGTCAAAATTATTTTATACATAAGCATCTATGAGAAATCGATAGACACTAGAGCCGTATATGCACGAGTACGTCTATAGCGAAGCTTGAATTAAAAAGTGGTTTTGAAATATCAAATTGGTCAGTTATTTCGAGAAAATTAGCCGCCTTCCTCCGGAACGAATGAAATCGCTGAAGCGAGCCTGTATTGCGGGGTTTACTAACGAGAATTTTACAATGATGAACAGAGAGCACTCTGTAGTCATAATAAAAAGAGGTGTATTGGTTATTATAAACCTATGTAACTGGACTATATATAGGCTTATATTTTTCATTTGTTACATATCTATTATTTGTTTTATATCTATATAAAAATATATATAATTTAAATTTGGGTTATATTATTATTTTATCTTATATTTTTTATAAAACTAATTACTATAGTAATTTTATTGGCGTTGCAGGCAAAAGTAGGGTACATAATTATGTACATACACAACAATTAAAAAAACTGTTTAGATTTAAAACCATTAACATTACATGTGCGTGTAAGGTACAAATAATTACACAGTGGAATGTGTTTATTATTATATGAAAACATAAGGAACAAATATTGTGATAACACCAGCTTGTTAGCTCGAAGTGGTGCACGATAAGCGTGTGGTTGGTACCCAGTGAATCTATTATTATAAAATGGCGCGTCCGCTCACACAAATAGTTGTGTTCCACATTATTCTTTATTTGTTGTTACAAGTGAACGCATCACCATATACAGTTCAAGATTTTAAAAGTTTGTTTGCTAATCCTGTTAAAGACTTTATAAAATTGTTTCAACAAGTGGGTACAGGGAGTGAAAGTCAAAAGCGGGACTGGAAAAATAAGACAGATTATAAGATTAATGAAAAAATGATAGAGGTGCCACCAAATACTAATAATGAGTGTGGATATGGTACGGCGAAGGACGTAAACGGAGTGTGCAGAACTCCGTTTTAATCGGATCGTAGACAAACATTGTTACCGAGTTAACGCAGTTAAGTTAGTACATTACGTTAAAATGGACGTAAAAATTGTGCTCGTAACGTTATTTATACTAAGTGTGATCGGAGTAGGAGAGGCTGGAGTTGTTTTTAATTTTCACGACAAACTACGCATGGCCACTACGACAGTGAAAAATCTTCAAAGCGGCCAAGTCATTAGAGTACCAGATCTTGAATGTCCTGACGGTTATCGTATGGATAAACTAGGCAATTGCCGTCAAAGATTATAGAGGTACGTTTTTCTGTAATAAATCATAATGAAGTTAATAAAAACAACTTTCACTGAATTTTTTAACGTAACACAAATATAATATTTTTACTATATATATATATATATATTAAAGCTTACCAAGCGTTTATTTATAAAAGATATATAGATTTCGTCGATTTTTGTACACAGTTGTGCATCGTTTTTTATTCGTTAATTTTTTGTCTAATTCAATAAAATGGCTTACCGAATTACTATCAGTTTATTTTAATCATAATATGTCAAGGTTAATAATTTATCTTTCCGGATTGTGTTTCCTGAAATTATTATTGTACTTTTATGCCATTGAATATAATCAGAATCTTAAAAGCATTTATCGATAATTTTTATATTTTTTACAGATCACAGTTGAGGAATAATTTAAAAGATTGTACTATCTCTCTACGGAAGAACTTTTGGTCTGATGATTATGTATCATATTTTATCTCCTCTGCTCAGAAGAAGAAGTCAACGTTTGATATATGTACATTATTATTGTCAGTATTAATAACAGATTAAACAGATTTTCTGCATCAGTAAAGTTTGAGTAGAATGATGAATGCTGATTAGTATCGTAACATGTACTATATGTATGTATAACGTATATATATATAATCAATTTTACTGAGTCATATAACTTATTTGTAAACTCTAGTTAGTACCTTTGGTTTAATAAAATTTGGTTTTCTTTTATTATTTTATCGAATATCTTCCAGGTTGGCTACGGAAGTCTTAAATTATTTAATATTATACTTGCTGCATGATATTTAATTATTTAAATGACGAAGTGGAAGTTTTATAGCTTGATTGCGTTTAACCGTTTTCGCTTATTTTAGGATTTATACGACCAACTTAAAAAAATTACTAATGGGTTTAAAAAGCCTTTCTAATAATGAGAAGCGTAGCTAAAATTAATATCATTAGTATATAATAATAGTAGTCACAATGTTAGTTGCCATACTTCTCTGAAACAGATGGACCGATTTTCATGAGATTTTGTGTGCATATCGGGTAGGTCTGAGAATCAGCCAACATTTATTTTTTAAACTCCTTAAGGATAAGGGGGACGTTTAGGGGGGTTAATAACAAATATGGAAAAATAACGTTTGCGGGGACAGGTAGTAATTATTTAAAGATTTAAGATTTATTTATTAATTTGGTTATTCCCACCTGTTTCACAAATTCTAAAGTCGTTTAATTGTTTTTTATCTGTAATCTGTAATTGAATTCATACCTATGTCATAAACTAATTTATTGGAACTATTATCATTGTTTTATTTTTAATTAAATGAACATATCCAACCTTAAGCTTTTGTAATCGCCACGCTTTTAATTCTTGATATACATAATGTAATACTAAATTACTAAATTGGTTGAAATGAAAATGAAATTAAATGACAATATTTATTTTGCTATTAGGTGATTGATTACGCGTACTTAAAGAACGTCAAAAACAAAACTACATTGAAAAATAAATAAAAGTCATGGTAGCAACTAATAATTTCAAAATTACTACAATATTAACATTACAAACTTAGTTAAAGTACCCAGCGCTATGCAATAATTTTTTTTATTTTGCTCTTATCTCTAGTTTCTCGGTAGACATCGTCTTTCTATTACTTATGTCATCGGCATTATATTATTTAACCTAATTGACCCTAGTGTTGCCCGAGAAGAAAAAAAGCAAGAGCAAAAAAACTCTCGGTACTCTTTTCCAAATTTAAGGTCGTTCCACAAAAAACTAAACAAAATTTACAGTATGACCAAGGAGTGAACAGGACAAGCGCGAGACGGCTAATCGTGTGTGCCGAAATCACTGTGTAACGTATATTTTTTATAAACAATTATTTAGTTTCGTCGGATTGCTTTTCTTATTTGCTAGGCGTTAGCGCTGTTAGTTGTTCTTGTGAGTAGGGCTGCGTAAGCAACCTTTGGTGGGGACTCCGCGGTGTGGGTTAGGCTCGCACTATTTAAGCACGGTTGCTGTGCGGCTCCTCCTTTTTTCCCTCGTCTTCAGCCTCGGTGAAATTTGGGGTGCGTTTTGGTTGGGTGAGTCGTTGTTATATTACACATTCTTATTTAATTGTAATATCTAGCTTGCTTTTGTGTTGATTGTTAAATGTGTGTTTGTTATAAGATTATTTTTTAATTGTTCTAAAGTGTATTTTTTATTTTAATTAAATTATGTTAGGATGTGCTTGTTTTTTTGTGGGCCATTTCCGTGTCAACCCGGAGACATTGGGGGTTGACTACGGAAGGGCTCACTTTTTCTGTGTGACCTTCCAGGGTCCTTGGTGTGGCGGACACGTGCGGGTAGTTGTTGCTGGTGATACCACGTGGCCGGACTGGTGGGTTGACCGCTAGGACCCCAACTTACGCCCAACTTTACGACCAACATATACGCCTAATAGTTACAAGAGTTCCGATCAACATCCTTGACCATCAAGAACACTTTAGCACCTTTGAATCTACTTCTGGCAAGGAAGACAATTTTTTTATCTCGGCGTGTGCAAGCCCCGGCCTACGGTAAACCACGCGGCGGTGGAAGGTGTCTTTGAATTTATGGACTAGCCACGTGTCAAGGATTCGCACAAAGATAAGTGACCTTAGTCAACCTCCACCCATGTGCCAGAAGTAAATCGAACCTTCGTGTAGTTTTTTAAATGATTTTTTATATAAGCTAGTAGTATTTCGAGTAGTTTAAATTTTTTTTTTTTTATCAATCAGCAATATAACGAGTTTACGTCTGATGTTTGAAAGAATATTGTTAATCTATAAAAATAGTGTAAGGATGTATGTTGATTCCATGTTTTAAAGATTAATTTGTGTTAACTTTAGATTTACTTGTAATAAATTACTTTTTCAAATGTTGGTCTGGATTTAATTTTTTGTTTCTCTTTAAAACTAGTTATTTTTAATAGCTAACCATTTTTTAAATATTTTTTTATCTCTCTCAGATTTTAGTTCTCCACGTTAGAAAAAAATAATTCTGTTATTACTTCCCTCTAATTCATTTTTTTAATTTAAATTTTTTTTAACGCTTGCGACAACTTCATGCTAACTGCTTATAATTTGAATCTTTATCTAATGACAGGGCGGGATATAGAGATAACTTGGTCAAGCCTAATTCATTCCCATAATTTTTCATCGTTAAGGTATTCGTTGATATCACTGTAAGCTTTTCTACACAAAGTTCACTGAGTAGTTTTTTGAAACTTCTGTAAAGGCTGAGGTTGAAACACAGCAGCTGGAATCTTATTATATATTAAAATAGACATTTCAAAAAAGGAAAGACTTTTTTAAGCCGGCATTTAGGATATAATAATATTGGTATGTGACTGTTCCTGAGTGTTACATTATTTAAGGAATGACGAATGTGGTTCACTAGCAAATGCCTATTTTTACATAAAAACATAATATTTTCATAAATATACTGCGATGCAAAAGTTAAGGATATTGATACTTTGAATTTCTCATTCAGACATTCTTTGCTTTCTATTGTGTATGAATAATAGATAATCTTTTTCTGCAGAATAAAGATAGCGTTAATATCAGCTGTTTTACCCCATAACAAAATCATCATCTTCATCATTATCAGCACTTCAGTCTATCGCAGTCCACTGCTGGATAAAGGCCTCCAAAAGTTCGCACCAAAAATGGCGTGAACTCATGTGTTTTGCCAATAGTCACCACGCTGGGCAGGCGAGTTGGTGACCGCAGGGCTGGCTTTGTCGCACCGAAGACGCTAACGCCCGTCTTCGGCCTGTGCATTTCTAAGCCAGCAGTTGGATAGTTATCCCGCCATCGGTCGGCTTTATAAGTTCCAAGGTGGTAAGGGATGTTATTCCTTAGTTGCCTCTTATGATACCCACGGGAAGAGAGGGGAGGGGGAAGGGTAACAAAATTTCCTATACATTATATATACTATGGAATTAGCTGAAATACACTAATCGTGCTGTATTGACATCCGTTAATAATTGTATTATCTTTACCGCGTAAGCTCCAGAACTCAGTCTATGCGCCAGTTGACAGATATGGGATCCCCACTACTACATAGAATCAATGGTGATTCCAAGAGAAACAGTTGAGTTATGATTCCGCTTTATCAAAGATTACTCAAAAAATAGACATCAGATCTCGATTTAATTTAAATTCTTTCTTTTATGCTTTCGATTAAAATAAAAAACATTAAAATTATATATAAATAATAAACTGCTACTGCCCTCTAGTTGATAATTGATGCCTTCGCGACAGTACGCACCGTCACATAAATACGTATCAAAAATTTAATAGTTTTTGTGTTACCTCAGTACTCTTGACTTGATGGACTGATTGCAATGAGTTTTTTTTTAATTAAAAGGTGTTGCGTATCATGTGGTCCAATTTAAATTTAATTGAGATCTGACGAGTACTTTTCGAGTTATGTCTTTACTTGTGTATTTACTTGTGAATTTTTTCGTCGACCTACGTTATATTATACCGTATAACTTTTCACTGGGTTAACCTAAATATTTTGATAATTCTTATTTTAATCAAAAGCTGATACTTGTCATATGATCTCATTAAGATTTGATCGAGATCTGATTACTAATTGAGTAATCCTTAATAATGCGTATTTACTTGATTATTTGTTCGTGTCTATATGTCGTATTTTTTCGTTTCAACCCCTTTTTTCACATTAAATATTTGCTTATATCCTTTCTCAGGCTCTAGACTATCTGTGTACCAAATTTCATTTAAATCGGTTCAGTTGTTTTGTTGTGAAAACGCGACAGACAGACTGAGTAACATTCGCATTTATAATATTAGTAAGGAAGTTAGCTGAAAAGTTTGTTTGTTTGTTTAAGCTAGTATATAAATACAAAAGCTAATCTATTCGCTATTTTTTTTTCATTTATAGAATAATTTTTACTATATCAATCTCACCGAGCTAACAAGTAATGAATTATCATCTCACAATGCCGAGTTACTTTCTGTGCCTTATTTGTTAAGTATATCAACTGATTGGACCGAAAGATTCAAATCATTCTAGCATCAAAAATGGAGATTTTAGTGATTTCTACTTTTTATATGAACAATTTGATATGAACAATTTTATCAATTTATTTATATATGTATATTTTAACATATTGTAAAAAAATATATTAGAGCAGTACAGTAAACAAGTCTGTGTTTTCAAGTTTTCTGATTTTTAACAATTTTTTTTTTACCCAACTTATAGATTATATATATATATTATAGCATCGCTAAAACTGAAAAAAGGGAACCTGGTCATGTGAGACTTGTTGTTTGTAATATGAAGGTACCTTTAATACTGATACTTCCTTAAAGCATGAGCTAGTAAAGTACATAATTTGTTATTATATAATTGTCAAATAAGTAGCGAGTTTGTTACAATAGTTTTACCCTATTTAGATTTACTTAGTTTGATAATAAAGTTTATTTAAAATATAAAATGCAACTATTAATAAAAATAAATGTGTACAATGATCATAATTATATATTTTTAGTACATTTTTCTGATTGATCAGTACTCTAGCCGAGTCTAGATAGATATTTAAAAAAATTGCTTAAGGTGGTTGTAAAATCAAGTACATGATCAAGTTCTTTTTCGATTTTTCTTTTTATAGCGCCTGAATCCATAAAAGGCTTAGGACATGTACTCTTTAGATAACAGGGGGTCGAATCGCCTGCAAGAAGAATAATTATTAAACTTAAGTCGAAAAAAATACAACATAATGTTTGTTAAATCATAGCACATTTATTAATATTTCATTAAAGTAAAAATAAATAGGCAAAAACAATGAATAAATTTATATTATTACTAGCTGAGTCTGCAAACGTTGTCTTGCCGCTAAACGCTATTTAAAAATAGGAGTTGGTGGTAGAAGAGTGAAAATTTAGGATTGTATGTATTTTTCAACGCCAAATCATAATAAAATAAAAAATAAATAATTTATCTAACAATTAGAAAATTTTTTTAGGGATGGACTACCCTTAACATTTAGGGGGATGAAAAATAGATGTTGTTCGATTCTCAGACCTACCCAATATGCACCCAAAATTTCATGAGAATCGGTCAAGCCGTTTCGGAGGAGTTTAACTACTAACACCGCGACACGAGATAATAATAATAAATACTCTTTGCTGTACACCACAAAGAAACTTTATAAAAAAAGTGATACATACAAAGAAATATGTACAAAGGCGGTCTTATCGCCAAGAGCGATTTCTTCCAGACAACCTTTGGGCATAGGACATAGTGTAGAAATAAATTTATTATTATTATGATTAGATTATTATTACTATTATTACTAAATTTATATTATTTAAAAGTTTAAAAAAAAGTGAAAATAATTTTGTTTTCATACTTGGCTTGCAGTAATTTTATTTTGAAATTATTTTGTACCACTACCCATTTATATATACATACCCATACCATACCCATGTTTTCTGTATCACTTTTTCTACAAGATGTTAATATGTGGTCTAGTCTAAATTCGTTTATTTTATGTATTTAGAGTTTATTATATACAGAATGACTGAATGAAAACCTTTACTACTGATATTAACATTTTTGACCAGAGTTATATATATGTTATACATAGTTATCGAGAGATTGTGACATCAATCGGAATGTTTTACTAATATTTCAAAGTAAGTCTTACTAGCATAAAAAGACCCCGAAAACAAACGGAGAGCCCTATATATGTACAGTTAAAAATATCTTCTTTGAAGAGGATCGAAACTTCAGTCGTGATAAATAAGTGCTATTCACTCAAGAACTAAACTAATATTTATTAAAAAAAAAATAGGAAGTTTAATACATACTTTTAGAAGCAAAAAATTAAAAAGGACAATTTGATGGAACTTTCAGGTAAGTAAACGATCAGTAAATAGAGTTTTTAATTTAGTACATGATTTTTAAAATCGACCAGCAAAAATGGTTTTCTAAAATGCATCCTTCTTGAATTATTACTAATCAAATCTTCAATTCGGCGTATTCTAACTGCTGATTAAATTACACGTTTTTAGTTGGTATTACCCTTAATTCATCTTGTGGTATATCATGTATATGATTTGTGTTAAAATTGTTTTGCTCACCTTGCCCGCGGCGTTCTGTATTTGTTACACTGATACCTGCATCTGAACGATATATAGTTTCGCCATTCATTATAACCATATTCCTGTTATTTGGCCCATGACCGATTCTAGTGTAGGTATGAATATTAGTTGTGCCTTTATTATTAAAATTGGCTCCTTGATTTAAATTTCTTCGGCCATTTACGTTATCATTGTAAATAACACCTGTTCTGGAATCTGGTGGAACAGGTTTGTCGTTGATAATAAACAAATTATTGTTACCTAGTCCATTACCTATTCTGTTATAAGTGTAAGTATTGGTCGGGATAGCATGATTACCCTCATCAAAATTTCTTAGTGTATTTGTATTACCATAGTTATTTACATTCGGGCCGAAACCTTGTACAGGATTACCATTGGTAATAACCAAATTTTTATTATTTTGTCCATGGCCAAATACGTTATACGTATCAGTGGGACCGTCGTTAAAATGTCTTTGTACATTTGTGTTAGCATTGTTATTTATACTTGGCACCAAATCTGGTTGTATAGGTTGACTGTTTGGTCCACGGTCAAATCTATTATTCCTAAAAGTGGTACCTACATTAAAATTTCTCTGTATATTAGTGTTAACATTGCTAGTATTTGGATGATAGTCTCTTTGTTGAGTATTTGGTCGTTGATTATTATTATTACTAGATGAAAAAACTTTTACGGAACTTGCATCTCCATCAAGATCACTTATGAAAAATGTGTGACTATTAGTCATTCCGTTTCCAATATTATTGATACGAGTTATATCTCTCCTCGGTTCGTTACTACCAAATCGATTACCTAAATTGGGCATTTCTTGGGGATTAGGATAATAATTAGCTGGTGACTGATTAAAATTATTTGGTCTCCTTGCAATGTTACTGTCTGTGCTTATACTAGATCCTGAATTGACGCTGGGACTTTCACCTATATAGAAGACATTATTTTTATTATTTCCGTTTCCAACATTTACGACTTCTTTTTCTCCATCAAAGTATTTCGTGTAGAGACTTTCTCTTTCATGTCGATTTTTATTATCGTTTGTTGACTGAAAATAAAATATATTTGACATTAAAGAAACAATAAGATATAACGAAATAAAAAAAAATAGTATAAAATTTAAGGTACGAATAGGTTAAAATCTATTTGCTATTGCAACGATAATACCCCAGCAAAACATTACGGTACTATAAAACACTGTTAAAATCTAAAATATATATAAATAAATATGATTCTGACTCAACGGCCTCCAGTAGGAACATCTCCTGTGTTGGGGGTCCGGAAACAACTACATAATACACAAGCACAAACGCGCAGACTACGGCAAACATCTGTATAGAAAATACAAAAGTATACCATGTGCGGGGTTCGAACCCGCAACCGCCAGCGCAACAGCCAAAATCGCGCTGTGACCGTTGCGTTGCGCCAATGCGTTGTCTTGGTTAAATAAATATACTATAGTATACACATACGGTCGTCTGTTCCTACGGTAAGCAACTTGATGCTTGTGTTATAGGTAACAGAATGTTCCTATGGATTTTTTTTTTGGTAAACATACATATAATAAATAATTAACTTTGTCTTAGTGTAATATTGTAAATGTTTTGTAAGTTGCCATAAATAAATAAATTATATGCCTAAAAAGTCAACAAATTCCTCACCTTAGAGTAGTTAATTTGTGGGGATGGTGGACCATTTTCCTTAAATCTGTAAAATTTATATTTTTTTATTATAACTTATGTATACAATGTTTGTACTCTGTAGACGAGCAATGTATAAGAAAAATGAATTTTAATGAAACGAAAACAGTAAATTGTAGAAGTTTTGTAAGTGTTTGTCAGTATATTTGTTTTTGCATGACACTAAAGAATTTAGCCACCCCCTCTCTTCCCGTGGGTGTCGTAAGAGGCGACTAAGGGATAACAAGGTTCCACAACCACCTTGGAACTTAAGAAGCCGACCGATGGCGGGATAACCATCCAACTGCTAGCTTTGAAATACACAGGCCGAAGACGGGCAGCAGCGTCTTCGGTGCGACAAAGCCAGTAAGTACTGCGGTCACCAACCCGCCTGCCCAGCGTGGTGACTATGGGCAAAACACACGAGTTCACGTTATTTTTGGCGTAAACTTGTGGAGGCCTATGTCCAGCAGTGGACTGTATAGGCTGTAATGTAATGATGAAAGCATAAAATGAGATGCAGTAACGAACTTAAAGTAAAGCTTAAACACTTCGATTAAGTAGACACAATCTAATGTTATAAAAAAGGTGATGTTAAATGACTGATGCCATTTAGTTATTCTTATTATTGTATTATAATTATGGTTTAAGTATTTGGATTTTTCTCTGAAATTATTTTTTTTTATAACAAATAATTTTAAGGACAGACCTCGATCATTCAGAAGTAAAAAAAAAACTATGTCTAAACGTCGTCAAGCAGGATATGAGATTCCGCGAGAGATTTATTTAAATATTTTGATGCACAATAACAAGTGTTAATGCTAAAAGCTTACATTAGCGGCTAACCTCAGGACAAACAAGAAACGATAAATGTAGGTGTACCAAATTGGAAAATAAGCGGCATTCAAAAAATAATTATAACAAATACTATACGACACATAAATATAATAAAGGCATACATACAAATCTGTTAAAATAAATATAAATGTACCTTATATTTACGAAGCCGACAAAAATTAGTAAAATACTAAAACAATGTTTAAATGCAAAATAAACAAAACAATAAAGAAACCATGTAACATACGGTTTGTGATTTATTTACACGTTAAATTTATCATATTAAATAATAAAAAAAACATGAAATAAAGCTAATTATGCTTTGTACTAACATTATCTTTTGTATTTTGCTAACAGATAACATTTTTTGAAAATAATTTACGAGCAACTTTTATCCTACAAAACTTTACTACATGCTTACTTGCATATATTCGTAATGTGTGAAAAGGTGAGATTAATAACAAAATGAGGGTTTGACTAAAGACACCAATAGGTAGTAATTAGTGAAATAATAAAGTAGGAAAAGAAAAACATACCCTTGATTTGCATAGTTTTGTGGTCCGGCTTGATAAAGGGCGAAGTTAATCATAAAAGTTGAAACAAAAATAAACACGTACATAATTATGAACTTTATTATATTAATTGGACTTGTATCATTGAAAACACATTGAACACTAGCGTACTTTACAATATTCAACTTTATATATTGTACATAATCTCTAAATAAAGTTGCAGGTCATACGATAAAGGAATAGTTAGCCTTTAGACGATAACCTTTCTTTTTGTAAGTTGCACATTTTATATATTAAAAAAAAATTGTTTGATCTTATGTTTTTATTGTAAAAATTTTATATGTCGCAAATATATATTGGATTGGTTGAAAAGTCATTGTTATTACTCCTCTGGTGTAACAGGTTGGGCTTGAAACCAGTAGATCGGTGGCCTTATCGTTTGAAGATTTGACATTTCTTGATTATTACCATTAACATTCATATTTGTTGGGATTATTATTAGATTTTGATCACCATCCATGACACGGTTATCAACGGGAGCGTAGTTGGTGTTCTGTGGAGGTTTGTTTGTTCCTTCATTAAAGTAAATTGTCTCAGGCGAAGGATTTCCAATATTTTGTTGAGGACCTTTGTTGTGAGGAGGTCCAGCGTGAGGAGGAGGTCCTGCGTGAGGAGGAGGTCCTGCGTGAGATGGAGGCCCTCTATTAGGAGGAGGTCCTGCGTGTGAAGGAGGTCCTTTGTGAGGCCTATCACTGTCTGAAGGGCCATAGCCTGGTTGTCGCTTGGCGAGGCCAGGAGGCACAAAGCCAGAAGGTTTTTTAGGAGCACGTTTTATTCTCGTATGTGGCGTTCCTGTATGTATGAGAGGTACTTCATTGCTAGACTGGTCTGTATGAGGTCGTCTTTGATGAAAGTCAATCATGGACGTTTTCTGTTTTGAAGTATCAACGTTTTGTATAATTGCTACATCACTTTTACCAACATTATTCGAATGTCTTTCATAATCATCTTTTTGAAGAGGAATGATTGAGTTGTTACGTCTAAATACTTGTTTATCACCGAGTTTTAGTATTTTTTTTGATTTATAGTTTCTTATTTTATCCATTGGATTAGATAAATATGTGGAGAAAATTTGATGAGTATTTAATGTAGTGTTGCGACAATTGGGATTTAAATATTCTTTAGTATCATGACGATCGTTAGTTTCTTGAGAACTATCTTCTTTATTAAATTGTCGATTAAAATGAATCTCAGCCTTTGAATCTAAAAACATATTGAATTATTATTATTTTTTTTGTTAGAAATATTTAATACACAAGTATATATATATATATATATATACTTATATATATATAATTATATATATATATATATATATATATATATATATATATATATATATATATATATATATATAATTTTTAATTTATTCAATGACATTTAATAATACTGTTATCAAATCTTTGGAATTCTCAGAGAGTTGTTTACATATCAGTATTGATGTGCTGGAAAAACCAAATTGTCTTATGACACACTCGAAATATGAAATGATATGATGCGAAGTTGAATTAAATAAATACCACTTAATTATTGTTATTAACCGTTACGGAAAATCATAAAGTCTAACCGATCGTTAAATATTAAAATACAAGCAAACATTGGAAATAACCACAAAATATTTTTTTGCTATCACACCAAGACTACTTATCATAAATATGGAAATTCCTCCTTTGATATCAAGTATAATTATATATAATATTGCTCATAATTTGGAACTTAATGATCATTTAACAAAAAAGCATAGGCTTTACCTTTGTTTTTGATAGTATACGCCACAGTGCAATTTAATAAAATTGCGAATAAAACTAGTGAACAACTAAAAGATAACATTTTGATATTCATATTTGTGTTTAAAAACCTACATTTTACTGTTTAGACAACGTGTCCTCTACCTGTCTACACATGACTGATTCTTGTCATTGTCTCGACGTGTGTTAAAACCGGTTAAGTTCTTTTACACGTAAACAAGGCGTTGACTTAATACTTGGCTCACTCGTTCATAAAAGGATAAAAATTAAATTACGATTTTTATTTTATACTGCATATATTGTACGTGAACGAAATGGTTGGAGGCTCTGTGACAGAATTTAAAGTGTATGTCTGTAAAAATTTTCCAAATCATGAATGAAAATTTGTGCTGTGACTAATCTGATTTGTATTTATTTTGTCTGGCTATCTTTTTGTGACGCAAGTTCATTTTTTGCATGTGTGTGTTCATTCTCTGAAATTGTATGACCGATTTTGACAAGTATTGAATTGGACGATTAATGACATAGAGAATAATCTGCACTACGTTTATAGAAAAGGATTAATACTATCCAAAAACATTTACTTTCGATCTGGTTGCTAATAGACAAAAAAAAAAGAATGTCAGATTAAGCTGTTGAACTTTCACACTTATTCTTTTTTATAGATGCCTTGATTCCATAGTTGCTTCTTTATAGTAAAAAAATAATTTTGCGCATGATAAACATCGCCTTTCGATTAAATTAAAAATCATCAAAATCGGTACACCCATATATATATATATATATATATATATATATATATATATATATATATATATATATATATATATATAACAAACATTTACTTTTGATCTGGTTACTAATGGACAAAAAATAAGAATGTTAGATTAAGCTGTTGAACTTTCACACTTATTCTTTTTTATAGATGCCTTGATCTCATAGTAGCTTCTTTATAGTAAAAAAATAATTTTGCGCATGATAATAAACATCGCCTTTCGATTAAATTAAAAATCATCAAAATCGGTACACCCATATATATATATATATATATATATATATATACGGTATATACGGTCGAATTGAGTATCCTCCTCCTTTTTTGAAGTCGGTTAAAAAAGAAAGAGCCATCAGCTATTTGAGCCTAGACTCAAACTAAGGCAAACAAGGGCGGGCTGTACTATGCTACAATTATCAAAATAAAGTATATATTCATCAGTCACAAACCGATACGTTTGAATTGTCTTATCGCAGTACAACACAAATTGAGTCTGGCTCACGTAAAGTGAAATGTAAAAGCCACTTACCTAATGTTGAAAGCAACGACAATCTCATTCGGGGCGACAAATTGAGAACACCTTCCGGCGGCCGACGCCGCAGCCACACCGGCCGTTCTCTGGTAAATAGCTATTTATTGTGGCGTACGCCGAGACACCTGTCTCCTATAAGAGAAATTCGTGACAAAACAGTTTTAGTTTAGAAACGTTATGCAAAACAGTTTTATATATGTATTATTGTAAAGTTTGCAAACAATATAATTTGACTGCCACTGTATAGTCATCATACATTGACTAGTCCGTTAGTGCAGTATGTAGTGACTCTGGTTCTGTTCTATGGGTTGAGGATTTTATTTCTGTTGGAATCTTGGTGTCATCATCATCATCATCATCATCTTCCTGCCCTTATCCCACTTATGTAGGGTCGGCACAACATGTTTTCCACGTTGTAATGTGATTTGGCTTGTATATTTTACGACCGGCCGCCTGCCTGACATCAACCCTCCTTGGGAAATTTGAGGTAAGAAGAAGGATAGGTGAGAAGGATTTATGTGAGAGAAGGATCTGGGGTTACGGATACCAGTGCCACGGATCACGGGGAGGGGTGTGTGACACTAGCAGCTAGAGTAGTCCGGGGTCGCGTACCCGTAGCGGTTCCAACCAGTTATCGGATAGATATCTAGTGGCCCCACCCTCTGGACCTGTTGGAATCTTGGTGTAATATGTGTTTATTTATATATGCATTATTTCTATGTATAATTTTACATAATTATTTAATTATATATGTTATATTTATTTAACCAATCATATATATTTTAAAGTCGTCCTCCACAGTGTTTTATAGTATCGTTACTATTGTGTAGTTCAGAGGGGGGGGGGTATCATCGTTACCTTCAGTAGCTGAGGATTCGAAAACTTTTTTTAAATAATAATAAATATTCTATATTGTTTTTTTTATGTCTCTAGGTCGGCAAGCAAGCGTACTGGTAAGCGATTACCGTAGCTTATAGACACCTGCAACACCAGAACTCCAAGGATATATATATATATATATATATATATATATATATATATAAAATCCTTACTATTTAGTTAGTTTCACAAAATAGCTTTGTAAAATTGGCGGCCCTATGGCTAAAAGCGGTCTCTACCAGGCAACTGCGTTGCGGAGGATAATATGACCAGTGATCAGACAGGTATAGGTGTACTTATAATAAATAGAATAATATTATATATGCTTATATATTATATTACTCTTATATAAATGAATAAATCATAAAATTAGACATAACATACATATTTCGTATAACACATATGAGTCACTAACAAATATTCATATACACAGATACACTTAAACTAATATAGGATTTTATAACAATTATCTTGTCCTGATCAGGCATGCCTGGTCCGGTCTAAGGAAGACGAAAAAATTTCTACTCGGGTATAAACAGGTGTATTGTGTTTGATATATATTGTTCTAGTTACTGTCACCCACATCTTTAATAAATAAATCTTACATCTTTAATAAATCTTATACTATTAAACGAGCAATTTTTGTATATATATATATCCAACGATTTTCATGAAATTTTAAATCGACCTAGCTAGGATTTATTTTTAGAAAATGTCGTTTTGTCCCTGTTTTTAGGCAATAAAAAAATGGCTACAATATCGTTAGAATACGAAGGTAAATTTCACAAATGTCAAAAAATTTGTGATAATTCAGGTGGGAAATCGGCCGGTCGCGCTCGATCGAAAATACCACGATTCAAATACTCAAATTTCCAGATCAATTATTATTTTTTGTTTTCTTTTTTCTAATTGCACTCGATATTTTTTATTTAAATAGCCAGTTCATATTTTTTATTATTATGTCGGTAAAATAGAAAAATATTATTCATATTTTATCATTATTATTTTTTATTATTTTTTTATTTTTGATTTTTTATATTTATTTATATTTTTTATTATTGTCGGTAAAAAAAAATATTATTCATATTTTATCAATTTGTAATTCGTATTTAAATATGATTTCCAAAAACACGATGTACTAAAAATACGGTCACCCAGGTACTAAATCTTAAATTAAAATGAGTGCTGTTTTATTGCGAATACGATGACATAGGGTTGCTTGCTACAAGTCTTGTTTGAATGGCGGTTGCCGAATATAATATAGGCTATTCAGAAACTTTTCCGCCAACTCTTTTACGTTTTATCTTTAACATACTAAAGAATATAAATATTTAATTTTTATCCTTTAAGTAGATGGGCGAAGATCACGTCTAGTTCGGATCTTAAGATAATCTGGAACGAATACGATTATAGAGCAATCGTTCACGCGATGGTACCGCGATAATTTTGCTAATCGACTCGCTGTTTTTCAGTTACAATAATCGTACTTTTAATATTATAATGTAAACAATTTACTTTACATATTATTTATGTACTTTTTTAGCAGAGATTATTGAAATATCTTACAGTTGTTTTTGAAATTTCTTTACTTATTGGTAAATAATACGACTTGTTATTACTTGATACATTTAAACGCTGTTACACGAAACAGTGTGTCCCTGTGTGGCTACGGTAGTAAAGAATATAGCCACCTCCTCTCTTCCCGTGGGTGTCGTAAGAGGCGACGAGGGAGAGGGATAACACAGTTCCACTATCACCCTGGAACTTATAAAGCCGAACGATGGCGGGATATCCATCCAACTGCTTTTGCGGCTTTGAAATATACGCGGTGACTATGGGCAAAACACATGAGTTCGCACTATTTTTGGCGTGAACTTGTGGAGGCCTGTGTCCAGCAGTGGACTGTGATAGTCTGAAATGATGATGATGATGAATGACACGAAACAGGTTATTTATCATTGAACACTAGCCATTTATATTATTAGCTTTTACAAGACACGTGTTTAGTTGTAAGGTTTTCTAAAATCAACTTTGTTTTTTTACTCACGGTTGGTTGATAAGTCACTTTAATATGTAAACGCGATGATTTTCTCAGGAAACCCATGCGTTATCCCGGCCGTTTGTTAAGCTCTCGAATTATGTGGTGCCCGAGGGAGCTCTACAGGAAGTAACACAAAACAAATTTTACTTTTTTGTTCAGAAATTTACTTTCTACCTGCCCGGGCGTTGGTAAATAATAGTCTTCTTTAATACAAACAGCAATTTAGTGGAATTGTTTTAGTTTTTATAAGGATTGTATAGCATTTGAGCGCAAAAAATAAAATGAGATTAAAGATTTACTCGGCAAGCGCGGTGATTAAACCTACGCTTTACTAAGCTTTTTATTTGTCATGTCGTGTGAAAATACGCTTTACGATTTTGATAATTGAAAAACAACCGTAGAAACCTTACTCATATTTTACAAGGACTCGCTAAAACGTGGTAATTATTATTTAATTTCAGTTAAACCTAAAAATATTTTTAGAGGATAAAATTTCAATGTACAAAACTCTTTCAGAGTGAAAGTAATATATCGTATAGGGCTAGCGTATCGGATGGGTGTATTGATAACCGCACAGGGAGTAGCACGTAAACAACAGGGTTATAAAGTTACGTTGTGGTGTTGTCACGGCGGACTAACACAAATAGCTCAATTAAACAGGACCGCTGTATCCAGAACATCGCCCCAACAACAAATGGACGAGTCATCTGTTCACGTACCACGTCGCATTCTAAATTGGTTGCGTGCCACGCTTTTTTTGCAAGTTTCGAATTAACCAATGCAATCAATCAAGTCTGTTTCGAACGAATATTTACTGCCGTACAGTGCCATTTATTCTCGTACACGCAGATCTGCATGACTGAAAAATTCAGTGCCTAAAATTTTACTTAGACATATCTTTTTATCTTCGGTATTTTAAAGACAGCTACGTATGAGTAGTTATTAAGAAGATTTATTTCTTTTAAGCGACTTTTTTAAAGCTCAGTTGTATTAATCAGAAAGCAATAAGTTCTCGTTTCTATTCGCGGAACAACTAGTACAAGCACAACTCTTGAGAAAGTTCCTTCGAGGCAATACGGCCGCCTGCTTAATTGGCTAGAGTTTTCGCTTAATATTTACAAGTTTTAAGCAAATGCAGTTGAAATGCATTCGAGAGTTTGGCGTAATACACTGCTTTAAGCTTAAGCTATGTTTTCTTGTCGAATTTTAATTGGATTTAGCATAAAACCAGACATGCATCGTTTTACATATTTTTTAAATTAACAACAAATTAAAAAATAGATATAAAAATAAATAGACTATTAAGATTGTATTATAATAATTTTACGATAAAGTTAATTTATGGAGTATGAGTTAGAAGGAAGTTTTTCGTCACGTGAAGAAACAGTGGTGTGTATATGTTGCAGTCAAAACTCTTAACCAGTCAAAAGCACTATTGACTAGCAAAATCAGTCAGAAGTACTTTTGACCGTTTGCTTTAGTCAATAATACTTTTGACTAAAATAACAGTTAAAAGTACTTTTGCCCAATCGAGCTGGTTAAAAGTACTTTTGACTAAATGATTCCGTCAAAAGTGGTTTTGACTGGTTGTATCAGTCAAAACTCTTAAAAAGTTAAGGTGGTCGATAAAAATAACGACAAACACACATATAAACTTTTATATTACTTATTATTAGTGGCGAACGTCTGATACTAGAACAAAAATGAGTGACTACGAAAAGAAAGAAGGCTTTTTGCAAAGAATTTTAGCGATGGAAGATACGAAAGATAGTCATTTCAATGTGATGACAAAAGAAAAATTTGAAAAGTTTGCAATGGATGTGGAAGACACGAAACTTAATGAAAAGGAAACACAATTACAGTACAGTAGACTACAACGCTTTAACACATTGAAGTTTGTGGTATAAAAAAAATAGTTACAAACACAGAACCTGTCAAATGTTTTTGCCGGCTAAGGAAATCTACGACATTATTGATGCTGCTCATATTTCTATAGGGCATGGTGGTCGCGATAGACGTAAGAATAAAACGGCAAAAAAGTACGCTTATGTTACAAAAGAAATGATTAATATATATTTATCAATGTGCGAAGTATGCCAAAGGAAGAAAAGCAAGAAAAGGATAGGTCAGGTTTAGAAACCGATCCTGCACACTTAAATGAACAGCCGCTGCCAAGTCAATCTGATTGACATGCAGTCGCAAGAAGATCGCGGACATAAATTTATTATGGTTTATCAGGATCATTTGACTAAATTTATTCACATCTAACGAGTTAATAGTGCTTTTGACTGACGCTTTTTTGCAGTTAAAACTACTTTTGACGGAGAGCGTCAGTCAAAAGTATTTTTAACCGCGAATTTGCAGTCAAAAGTACTAATAACCAACACACATTACATTTTCAGTCAAAACCACTTTTGACCAACTTGTCCAGCCAAAAGTATTTTTGACTGATTGCGCTAGTCAATAGTACTTTTGACGTATTAAGAGTTCTGACTGCAACATATATAAATAAACAAACATTTACCCTAACTTATAACTCTTACCAAATCTTCCCGCAATAGATTCAATTGCTCTCTTCGTAGCTAAAAATTTACTAACAGTTGTCAAAAAATTAACAATGCATTATCACTTCTCTAAGACAGTAAATATTTTTGTCTCACTGGTAATTCAAGCACCATGTTTCTAATTTTCGACTATTTAGATAGTATCTTTTGAGACATCAAAGTATAAAGCAATATTCAAATATCAACGCGCCACGAGCAGGCATGTAACTTCCAAGGGTATTTTGTAATATCAAAGTCTTTAGGGCGTTTTATGTTAAGCAATTTAATAAAGCGCCGTCTAGCACAACATGTCTTTGCTTAATTTAATCAATAATGTTACACATGATTGTGTTCAGTACCGGATTGTGCTCGCGAGTTCGCAAGTGCGTCATACCAACGTTACAAAATAATAATAATGTAGGGTTTATTACATTTATAATAAATTATATTTATAGGTTGAAATACGTTGTGTTTGATACTTTTGTTCAATAAAATGAATATAGAAATAACTCAACAGCGTAGGGAATCATTGGCAGTTAATAAATCTATCAAATGAACAATTACAGCAACGACATATTGTCGATATTTTAGCTTTTTGCAACTAGCTGTATTTACGGACGTGGCTTCGGTACGTTTATGTTTTACACAAAAAATAGTCATAACAGTACAGCAGCATATATTAATATTTCTGTAGCTCTGTTACGATATTTCGTTTTAGCAGCTGTCGTTGAGAGCAGCGTTTAAGACAATAATAAAACAATCAACGGCGAAGATTTAAAGAAGTGTCGATGTTTGAATACGTACCAACAAGTCAAAAAATTGCAAAATTAATGTTTTTCATTGTGAACAATTTTGTACTACATTAATTTTTAAGCGATCCTTTGATGCTCTTAATAAAACCATAATGGGTTTATTTTGATATTGAATACAATTTGCATCTAGTTTTTGTGTGAAAATATATTTTTGAGTATACCTAATAATATAATAATAATACCTAATACTAGTAATGTTTTTTGTATCTTATCTATTATACTTTTTCTTATTAACCGACTTTAAAAAAGGTGGCAGTTCTCTATTCGACCCTTTTTTATGTCTGTTACCTCATAACTTTTTTACTAATTTTGATAACTTCTAATGTTGTTCCATTTAAATGTGATCAAAATCTGACGACTATTTTTTGAGTTATATCTAGCATTTAAGTGACTATTTATCGACTACCATCGTCGAACAGTGTCGATGTAATTGAAGCCGATTTTTTTGTTTGCGAGTAAATACAATTATAATAATTGCAATCAAAAGGAAACCCAGTTTAATGTTTTTGTTTATAACACTATAAAGTTCGATAACAGATAGTTAAACGAGGAGGACAACTTTTTTATCAGCGGAAGAACCCGGGTTCTTCCACGGCCTTTAGATAATTAATTTCTAGACATTTTTTTATCATATTCGTAATGCTACATCGCATTATTAATTCGTAGATACTCAATCAGTTATTTTTATTTACGTTTCCAATTCACTTAAACTTAATGTTGTAATTTTATATAGTCTTTTCTTGTTTCCATTCAATTATCATAAAACACTGACTCAATAATTCTGCCTTACAAAAATTGTTTAGCAATAGCGAGGATGTGGATAGTAATTCTCATTGCTAAAGTACCTCAGTAGAATTGTAAATTGCTACATATTGCATATGTATAAGCGTTAAGTATTTATTTTTACTTCTTGCAACAAGATATCCACAAAAGTTATATGTACCATTTCAAAAACTAACTCTTTATAAAAAAAATGTATACTGTATGGCTATAAAGCTTAAAAGATCTTATAATTGCAATGTTTAAGAAAAAATTGTTTGATCTACCGTTGGAGAAAATTTATGACGATATTAATGACTTTTTATTGAACGGAATTTAGGATATTAATTTAATGACCTTAGAGATAGTTAATTAAATGTGACATCTAAGAAACATATCAATTATGGTAATATTAATTATATAGTTTTAGGAAGAAATTATAACATATATTAATAATGTATAAATAATTTAATATTTTTTTTTCAATTATATTAATATTAGTTGTAGTTTTAGGAAGAAATTATATAATATATTAATAATCTATAAATAATTTAATAATGTATAAATAATTCAATGATAAATAATCTACACTGTCTACTAATAATGTTAAAATATAATATTGTATCGAACCACATTAATATTTAATATTTAACACCGTAAAGTAGAACATGTTTGGACTATACTAATGTTAATCTTGTACAACTTCAACACCATGCTCTTGCAAATAAACAGTTATTATTATTATTGCCTATTCGTTAATTTATAGTTAAAATTATCTTCATTATTCATCATCTTTTTTTGCATAGTAATTGTAAAGGGTTGTCAGATATCGGATGTTGCGAACATGGTTTATTATCTCCTCGAAATTATGTCAGGAAAACTAATATTATAATGACGGCATGCGATTCAGCCTGTAACATTCCATGTAGGACAAGGGTCATAGCTTACTCCACCACGCTTATCCACCGTGGGTTGGCTGATATATTAACTACTATAAGTAACAATCGCTATCAGGTGTCTATGATAGCAGCTGGGACCAATAGGAACCAACAGCTGAATGTGCTTTGCGAGGCAAGGTGGAGGCGACCCACAAGGACAGACACTCAGACTGGAAATAAACTTTGGTACAAATACAGATATTCACGCCGAGCGGGAATCTAACCCGAACCGCCGGTGTGTAGGTGCGCACAAAGCACGCGCACCACGGTGACATGATGGCATAAGGCTTTTTTGATTGGGTTGCTATTTAAAAGCTTGGTTGCCTTAGATTATAAACTATACACATTTATAAATTATTCATTAAACGTAGTTTTTTTTTTATTATTTTTTTAAGAGTTTTTTCTTAAAACGAAACTTTACCATTTTTTACAAAAGTTACGCCTTTTCAAGCATATTGAAAAATATAATAGAAACTAACAGTATTAGAAATACTTTTCGATAAATTCGTAATAGCTTCTAGAATTCTGAAAATATTCGATATAAAAACACTTTTAACTTGAAGGGTCCTGAATGGTTAGCAGCATTTGAAAAACAATATCTTCTTCGATGTCTCAGTCTATCGGCCGGAGTCAATGGCGGGCTTTACAAAAGTGTCACGTAATATGTAAATCGCTTAGATCGCGATGTGTCCCGACTGTCAAAAGCATCCGGCGTCGTATAGATCTTGGCCAATTTTTTCTCTATGATGACTTCACTTTTTAAGACACGAAAAGCTTCAACTATATCCTTGATATCACTAAATATTTATTTGGCAGACTTGTAATCTTATGATAGATAGAACATTAAATTTAACTAAACTAGTATCGGAATTATACGATATAATATGTAGTTAGTGAAAAAATCAGAACGTTAATTAGGTCAGCGAATACAGAAGAGTCGATATACGAGCTCATCAAATTAATTAATCTATTTATAGGTTCAAAGTAAATGTAATTTAACTGCAAGCGAATGATCACCCATCTATAATTCTAATTAAAATTACTATCTACTGAAACATTTATATTTCAATTTTAAAACACAATATAAGTGATAGTAGGTACAAAAAGTACAAAAAAAAATATCGTGTCTGTTTTCGAACTCATCTTTCACAACAGCGAGTTGCATTTCGTATGTATTTTACTAATTATTTTAAAAGGAATGTGTCTTCACGCATGGACAGCGCAGCTGCGCCGCGCACTTTTATCTAGAGTGACGCTTAATGGTGCAACAATTTCGCGCGAATCTCACGTCGCGACAACTTTGTTTAAATATGCAGCATGTCACCACCGGTGACGTACTCGAAATATTACAACGTTCGCCCGTTAGCATAATAAAACGAGCATCGCTACGGGCGGCGCATTAAACTGCACTAACGAGGTGTGCAGGGAAATCAAATGTCGTACTCATTACATTATATTTTCTACTATCTACACGTGCATACGTATTTTTCTGAATAAAATAGTATTTTAAATTTAATTAATGTACATTTTCTTATTCATCATTAAATAAAGTCGGAGAGAGAGTTAAGTTAGCATGCATTTTTTAAGTTTTTAAGTAAATACGACCAAATAAATTCTTAGGCAAAATCGACGACCAGAGAATAATAAATAATTACCTTACCATCACTAGCCCAGCCACTCAGGTTTATATCTAAAACAAACGCCCAGACTACGACGGACGCCGAACCGAACCTGCAACAGCTAGTGCTAGTGCTAGCGATGAGTTGTCACCATTGCGCTGAACCCATAGTTCCATACAGTCGGCCACAAGTCTAGTTAACAAAAACATTGTTTTTGTCTCTTGCGATTTGGAAACAAGACGAGGTCATAGCTCGTAAACAATTTGGTGAATTAACTGGTGTCAAGTGATTGCCGTTGCTCAATAATATTTTCAATGTTAATGCATTGCAATGCAACTAAAAGTACGAAGGGGAACAGGAGAAAGGTAAAAAAATAGAATAAAGGAGATCTTAACTTATAGTTTTCTCAGTAGAGAAAATGAAACAATAATAGCTACCAGACTCTAAGTTTCTCGAGCCGATTGTTAGAGGAGTAGTCACAACGCTAAGTATCTCAGGTACGCGTGAGGAGAAGGTACTCTCGTACGTATATTATGCTACGACAAATATACGGCAGCTACATCCCAGCATCAGGCTATCGTATACTTGGTATAGGAACGGCTATAAAGAGAAAGATTTTGCGGTCATAACTCTATTATAGTCTTTACCGGGTGTAAAATAAATGTTTACTGTTATATTTTATTTTATTTGCATTTTTGTTCTATTATTTTTTTTTTTTTGTAAAAACAATCAATGTCTGTTAGACATCTATTACAATTCTGTTACATTTTTATTGTTTATCTGATAGTTAAAAGTAAATTAATTTCATTTGCGTGAAGGCAAGAAAGTTTATTTATGATAAATCGTCTAAGACTAATCGTATAACATTTTCATTTTCCTCAAAATTCATATTGATTTTTGAGGAAATCAGATGATTCAGATTGAGATGACAATATTTTAAAATTCTCATTGATCGCCTAGCATTAGTAAGTAAACAATGTGTACATCAATTAATTCATTGCATTATCGAACAGCTGCCAGTAACATTAAATTTTGTATCTGAGGAACTGGACAAGATTGCATCGGGAACAGTTGACGTTGCACATGATTTGAATACGTAGTTATTTTATAAATAGATTAATCAACCTTTTATAATAATTGAATTATGGGTACCTTTGATAATAGGTTGCGTTGCAAATGCATTTGATGTTTTTTTTTTTTTTTTTTATAAATTTTGATCCACAGTCTCAAAATGCCCGTGCCTTTGTTTATCATGCATTCATTATAATACCACAGGCGATTTTTCTACTTATTATACTACAGATCAACAGTCCTGTGACTGCCTAGTAAAACTAGGACGTGGTCCGACGCTGACGGTTTTTTTTTCCTTACTAAATACTGTTTATGCAGAAGTATATACATAATTGCTTTCTAATTTCTAACATTATTATTTTTCTTATCTATGTATATATTTACACTTATTTGCTAGTTATCATATATGTACACTTATTTCCTAGTTACTATATATGTACACTTATGTTCTACTTACAATGTACACTTAACCTATGTTACTAAGGTTTTTTTTTCTTATATATATATTATTTTTTATATAGTTATTATTTATTTATCTATGTATAAATTATATATTTCTAGTATTTACTTAAATTTCATTACATAATTATTTATTTATCTATTATAATGAATTTGAAATTATTTATATTTATATATATATGAATTATATATATATAAATATAAATAATTCTAATATAATGCATTTGATGTTTTAATTTTTCTGTAACATTTGTTTTTCAAGTAGCCTGAACATGAAGTAAACCTAAACAATCCGCTACAAATAGAGACAACATTCGATCTAATAACACAACAAGTCCAAAATGAAAATACCTAACGGTAAGTTTATTGAATTCAGAGAATAAACAATTTAATGAAGTAATCCGATAACCACTCGAAAGGATTTTAAGTCGGAGGTGAAAGAGTTAAAGCAATTTCATTTGGCTTCGGGGCGGTTGCTCTCACGGTGAGAACTTAATTCGGAATGAACTTCGAATCGGAAAATAATTTCGAGCATTTCGGTATGCATATATTTTATTCTTCTATAACAAAATTTAACATTAGTGGTTACTAAAATACTGTTTGGTATACGTGTGTAAAACTTTGAAAATAGGAGAATAATTTAGCTTAGTTTCTTGTTTAGTCACAATAGCTTACACTTTCTTTGAAACTCGGCTAGAGCTCGGTTAGTTAGTTTATTCATGCACTGACACTAAATATTATCATCTTAGTACGCTTGCAGCGTCGCAGCAGTAGTATTTTCTCATAGACGCCAACGAGATTGAACAGGAGTAAGGCGATCATAACTCACACTTAAATAGAACCCGAGGTGTAATCTCGGCGTGGATACGCAATAATCCCAACCGTCCATTCTATCAACTAAGCCTTATACTTTTGCACTATTATTCTCTATTCCCTTTTCGTGACCAGATATGACAGAAACGAGGATTTACTGCAAGGTACAATTCTTTAAGTGCATGTTTGTCTTATAAATCAGATCCTTATTTTTATGTTTGCAAGACAGAAATTGTGATATTCAATTTTATATTTATTGCTACTTTAAATTATTATTTTCATAAGTAAACAAAAGTTACAAATGCGAAGGATGTTCATTGTGTAAATATAAGTTTTTTTGAAGGTTTTTTACGTTCGCAGTTTGTTTATAAAAATTAACAGCAGCTTATAATAATTTCACTAAAAAGGCTAATCTGACTTACTTGTTGACAATTAGTACCTATTATATTTTTGTAAGTTGTCTTAACTTTGTGGTACAATAAATTCTAACAAATTTATGCATCAAAGCCTTTACGTTAGTAATTATAAAATACTTTCTGATCTTTTGAGATTATTTTAATTAAGTTTTTCATGGCGTATTTCAAGAAAACGCTCGCTTTGTTTGAGCTATAAGCCACATTTCGCTTGAAATGAAGTTTAAATTAGTACTTTGTTAAGTACTAGCATAATTATCTAAAACTACATGCATTAGGAAACTTGTTCCCGAAAATATTTGTTTTAATTATAATTTTAATGAGATATATAAATGAAAACTAACTTATTCCTTACATTAAAAAGGAATATAGTATTTTCTTTATTAAATGTATAAAAACTTTAAAATTACACATAAAAATCTACAAGCTAATACACACACAAAGTTATATATTATACAACGTAAAATAATAAAATGAGTAATATAGTCTGGATAGCCGTATACATAGGTACCCATGTAGATACTTACGTATGTTAGGATTGTTTGTTAGGATTAGTTAGGTATTTATGTTAGGATTGTCTTTTTTAAAGAAACTATATTTTTACTGCAACTGCACAAAGGGAAGTACAAAATTATCAAAACAACTTTCCGTCATTTCGTTGGTCTTTTGCTCATCATACATTTACTTTTGCCGTTGCCGTCGTTGGCCGTTGCCTGAAAATTGATTTTGTGTAATATGTACCTTCCAAAGATTCAGAACTAACATAACATAACATAACATAACAATACACTTTATTGTACACCAAAACAGAAATAATACATATTATGAACTTAAACAGAGTATCATCAGGCACAAAGGGCGGCCTTATCGCTAAAAAGCGATCTCTTCCAGGCAACCTAGGGGCAGAGGAGATGGTATTGTGTCAGTGTAGGTGTACAAATTGAGACATAAACGTTTGAATATATTTACTTATTACAATACAACTAGATTCTTTATATAAGCTACAGCTTATCAAGAACATCAAGAACTTATGACGCATTACGTAAAATTATTAGTTAAAATTAATTTGAAAATCTCGTATGAAAAACAGCATATATAATATAATAGACTTTACAGTTGAAGCGGCCAGAAAATTGGGTAGAATTCGGATATTTGTTCAAAAATCAAATAGATTTTGTTAGAAATTTGTTAATTTCGTCCATGTCGTCATTATTATTATTATTTTAGTTTGATCTACTAAACTCTACTTTTGTGATTCTGTAGTAGATCTCTTATCACTACATAGTATAAAACAAAGTCGCAAGTTTCTCTGTCCCTATGTCCCTATGTCCTTATGTATGCTTAAATCTTTAAAACTACGCAACGGATTTTGATGCGGTTTTTTAATAGATAGAGTGATTGAAGAGGAAGGTTTATATGTATAATAACATCAATTAAATAGTGGAGAAATACTGTTATTTTTGAGATTTCTAATGTGATGTCGTAAATAATTAAATTTTTTCCGCTTACATTGCAAACGAAGCCTGAACCCTACGAGATTTATCAAAATAATATACTAAGTATTCTACGCATTGAAGAGGTCTACAGAAAACTCCGCTATGGTATACTCGTATGTCTATCTCTTATGGATATCCCACAATAACATTTTTTTGTCATTTACTTTTTACGACAAATAATGGCTAATTTTCAAAGCGATTTTAACCAATACAGCATTAATCCTTATCTAATTAAATACCTTAAATACATTGTTGATTTAATATAGATCTATATATCCCTTTACAGTATATGATTTAAATGAATATTTTCGAAGATATTACAGATTTAAAAATTGTGGGACGTAGCGTTTGCGACGGCCGCTCTCGGCTTTTACTCTAAAGTTAACGCGTAGGGGCCACGGGCAGTAATGAATAATTGTGTTTGCTCACAAACGAAAAAAAACCGACTTCAATTACATCGACGAGTAATACAACGTAGATCGACGAAAAAATAGTCAAGTAACTACGCGTTATCAAAGATTACTCAAAAAGTAGTTGTATTGTATTGTATTGTAGTGGGCTCGGTTTTCCGCATTTAGACGCAAAGGTGGTCCATTATGCGTGAAAAGTGGGCCGACTAGTTTAGCCAGCCCAGCTCCTTCCAGAAGCTCAGAAGCCTCCTGGGGCGTTCACAGGCTTCTCGGAGCGTCCTTATTTCCTTAAGGATGGTAGCCCGGTGTGCGGCCACTCCCTCGCATTCCAGGATTACGTGGGCGGCTGTTTCTTCAGCAGCCAGACAGCCCCTGCAAAGAGGGCTGTCTGTTGCATTCATGATGAATAGTTGGTGATTGAGTGCCATATGGCCGGTAATCGTGCCAACAACTATTCTGATGTCCAGGCGGTTGAGGCTGAGCAGTCGGCACGCTAGGTGCGGTGATACTTCCGTGAGTACCAATTTGGACTGTCTACAGCCGGTTTGGTTTGCCCAAAGGGCATTGTGATTTGCACGTGTACGTTGCCTTACCCACGAGCGCAGTTGTCCAAATGGTAGCGGCAACAGGATGGTTGGGCCGGCAACCTTTGTATTGGACCCCTGTCTTGCAAGCTCGTCGGCAGCATCGTTTCCGCGCGATCCACTATGTCCTTTTATCCACTGGAGGATTACCTCATTATGTGAGGCTAATGCTTCCAGGGTTTGATGACATTCGTATATAAGACTAGAGTTAGTCGAATTGCTCTCTAGTGCTTTAAGTACGGCCATGCTGTCCGACAGAATACGGATATTGCAATCCCTAATGCCTTTTGACAGGACGGCGGTGGCTGCATGGGTTATCGCAACACACTCACATTGAAAGATGGAGCTGTGTTGGCCCAGCGTTAGTGATAAGTTGATATTGAGGTCTTGTGAGTACACTCCGGCACCGGTGCCAGACCCCATTTTGGAGCCATCCGTGTAGATGCGGACCTCGCGTATGCCGGATTGGTCTCTTTCAGCCTCAAACGGTTGTATATGGTACTTTCTTTCGAAAATATGTTGTTTGGGAATCCTATCACAAGGAGCAGCAAGTAGTGGCTCATAGCTCACAAGGTTGCTCCAAAGTCTATTGTGTGGACCCTCCTGGTTGCACCACAAGCCCAAGTGTTTCAGCCTGATAGCTGACATAGCCGCCTCCTGTTGTATGAACAAGTCAAGCGGTGCCAGGTCAAGCATAACCTCAAGAGCTGCTGTGGGGGCGGTACGCATACAGCCAGTGATTGCAGAGCATGCTATTCTCTGAAACCGCTGGAGTTTGTTTTTAACGGTTGTAAGTTCTGTTCTCTGCCACCAGATAACCGCACCGTAGGTGATTATAGGCCTGACAATAGTTTTGTAAAGCCATAGAGTAATTTTAGGTGATATGCCCCAGCTTTTGCCGAGGAGCCTTTTGCATTGGCAGAGGATTATGCTGGCTTTGTTGATTTTTGAGTCTAAATGCCTGTTCCAAAGAAGCTTACTATCTAGGATTACTCCAAGATATTTGACCTCCTTGGTTAGGGCAAGACTGGTGCCAAATAATTTAGGGAGTTTAAGGTTCCCTAAATTCCGTTTATTTGTGAACATCACAAGTTCCGTCTTTGCGGGGTTCACTGTTAGTTCGTGGTCCGTACACCACTGTTCAACGACTTTTAATGCGGCCCTCATTTGGTCGCAGACTGTCCTCTCAGATGGCCCACTGATGAGTACAGTTAAGTCGTCTGCATAGCCCACTGTGAGAAATCTGCGGTCGTTGAGCAAGGTGATCAGTTCGTCGATCACTATGTTCCACAGAAGTGGGGAAAGGACCCCCCCCTGCGGACACCCCCTCGCTACAACGCCTCTAGTTATTTCATTCACAGTGAATTGGATGGCCCTGTACTTCAGCATGCTGTCAATCCACCCGGCAATCGTGTTATTGACTCCATGCTTGGTCAGGGCACGGCTTATGCTGGTGAACTTAGTTTTATCAAAGGCCCCTTCAATGTCAATAAAGGCGCCTAGGGTTGATATTTTGTGATGGAGATTGCCCTCTATATAGGATATAACCTTATGTAAGGCAGAGTCCGTTGATTTGCCCATTGAGTAGGCATGTTGGTTGGGATTCAGGGGTTGCTCAACCAGAGTTGTGCTCCTCAGCTCCCGATCTATTAGCCTTTCCAAAACTTTCAATAGAAAGGAGGTAAGGCTAATAGGTCTGAATGATTTTGGTTGTGAGTAGTCTCCTTTGCCGGGTTTAGGTATGAAGACTACCTTAACTTCCCTCCATAACTTTGGAGTGTAGCAATAGGCTAAACAACTCCTATATATGGAGACAAGGTGGTCGATAAGTTTCCTATCACTCCATCTTAGCAGACCTGGAAACACCTTATCCAGTCCTGCCGACTTGAATGGTAAGAAACTGTTGATGGCCCATATTACTTTGTCATGTGTGACAATTTTCTTGGCGGTGATCCAGTCCACCATTACAGGTGTCTTCTTTGGCTCTTCCTCCCATGCCGCAATTCTTTCGATTTGGCATCCTGGGAAGTGTGTAGTTATTAACAGTTCTGAGGTTTCCAGATCCGTTTTGGTGTATGTTCCATCCGGTTTTCTCAGGTTACCCAGGTTGTGCACCGTTTCGCTGCACAATATATTCTTAACTCTGTTCGCCTGATTGTTCGTTTCTATGTTGGTACAAAAGCGCCTCCAGCACTCCTTCTTCCTTATTCTGATGCGCCTTTTGTAGTGATATTGGGCCTGCTTGTAGGCATCCCAGTGGTGTTCTAGACGAGTATTCTTTGCTCTGTTGAACAACTTCCTCACCCTGCGTCGTAGCTTTTCGAGCTCCGGTCCCCACCAGTGCCCTTTGCAAAACTGCCGCGCTCTAGGTGATGAAAGTGGGCATGTTTGTTCGAAGCTGGTGATTAGGCAGTCAGTTATCTGGTTGATATGATTATCAATGTCCTCCGTGCCTTCATGGTTATCGGGTAGTTCGACACCTTTGAGTTTCTCCGCTGTCAGAAGCTCATACCTGCCGCGGTCCATCTTCCGAGGGTTACGGCGGGGTGTAGGTGACGTCAGCGTGACTTCTAGGTTGTATTTGATCCACCGGTGATCAGAGCACGACACGTCGTCAGACACATGCCAATCTGAAATATATTCGGACACATGCTCTGTCGCCAGAGTTAGATCAATGATGGTTTGGGATCTCGAAGTTACAAAGGTTGGTTCCGATCCTCTATTAATAACATTAAGCTTAGTTGCGAGTAAAAAAGAAACAAAATCCTCACCTCGCTGGTTGTTGTCCTTGCTGCCCCATAGCGCATGGTGCGCATTGGAGTCAGCGGATATGATGAGCTCCAGACCCTGGCGCTCGCAGTACTCAGCAAGCGCGGCCAGCTCCGGAGTGGGGATGTCAGCATCGCCCGGCAAGTAGGCGGATGCCATCACCACATCAGGCAGGCCCGAAGAGGGTTCCTTTTGGAGCCTAACGGTTGTAAGATCTCTGCTGCAGAACTCGGTTATTAAGGTGATGTTCACGTCCCTGTGTGCATAGATACAAGTGCGTGGGTGGTATACGTTATTATTTAGAAGTAACTTACCTCCAATGTTGTTTAGACCGCAGATTCTCCCGTTCCTGATCCACGGCTCCTGGATCAGGGCCACGGTCTTCGTTTTTCCCTCCAGCAATCTGCGTAGGTTAGCCGTCGCAGTCTGGCTATGCTGGAGGTTGATTTGGGTGATTTTTAATTGGTTACTAGGTGGGGCTGGCAGCGCCATCATCGCTGGATAGGATGGCGTCGTCAAGATCACCTGGCTCATCCTTGGAAAGATCACCCAGATCAAATTGGGGATCCACTTCAGACGAGCCGGTGTCGACGACAGGCTCCTTACTGGAGCCCGGCTGTCCCTCCACCACATTGTTATTCGCACTGCCTAGGTCACTAGGGACCTTCTCGTCCGCACCGAGATTCGGCAGTGCAGTAGTGCGGTCATCGTGGAAGCGAGCGTAGATATTACCAAACTTGTAGTAAATTCTACGCTCGCTTTCCCTCAGCTTTTCCGCGTCATCCTCCGGGATGCCAAGGAGAAGATACATCGTCGCCTTCTCCTCCGTTGGCACCGCATTGTAAAGCGCCCAGTTGGAGACGCGGAACTGCGGGTTCTGGCACATGATCCGCAGGCGGATCTTATCCAGAGTATCCTCCGGTTCCACCTGCGGGATCAACAGCCCTACTTTGACGCGCCGCGGGATCTCAGACTGCTTTCTTACAACCAGTCTGGTTCCCGCGCGTGGTGACGAAATCCTCCCTATGGAGCGGCGAAGCCATTGAAGGGCGAAATCGTCCCTGCACCACATCTTAAGGGTGCCCTCACTATGGAAGGCTTTCCCCCTAAACTGCGGTGCAGCGACGGGTGTTGCGGAAGTGGTGGGCGAGAATATTTCCTCGTCCATCACCCCCTGCAACTGCCTCTCAATTGCCTCAGCCTGCTCTTTGGAGAGGTCGTGGTAGGGTTCCATCATAATCGCGACGCAGTAGTCGTTAGACTTTAACGCGTCAGCGTATTTGATGGAGCCGATGGTATGGGTAGGCTTGCGACGCTTGCCACTACCCTGGGGGGTGAAGGAGTCGTCCGGTCGGTCCCGCTTCGCGGGTTTCGACCGACTTGGATGCTCCCCGTGGCTCACCTTCGTCGCGTTCTTGTTTCGGCGTCTGGCTCGTTTGGTTTTGGAGGCGCAGGCAGCAGCAGTTGCCACAACCTCCGAGGGTGCCCCCACAGGTGCAGCTGACCCGGCTTCGCCAGGGACCAGCGCAACACTGACAGGGGCAGCGTGGGTCCTTTCGTTCCCTTCGGCAGCTTCAAGCGGCCTACTCCCGTCATCAGTCGGGCGTCGCGTTCGCCGCGCCTCCGCACGGACTACAGCCCGCTTCCCCTTGCGAGCCGACGCCTGGTCACGTTTTTTGACCTCTCTTCTCTTAACAGTCACCAAGTTCCAGCAAGACTCGTCCTGCCAGGGTTGGGTGGCTGTCGGCATTGCTGCCTTCAGAGAAGTGAGGTCAATAGTACTTGTACTAGCCTCACTCAGGTGCTGCACCTGAGGTGCAGCCAGTAGCTGGGTTGGCGCAGCACTCAGGTTGTGAGCCCGAGGTGCAGCCGGTTCGATTGTTGGCGCAACACTCAGGTTATGAGCCTGAGGTGCAGCCGGTTGGTTGGTGGTAGGCGCTCCAGCAGGGTTGTTCGCCCCGGGTGCGGCCTTGGTGTTGTGTTTTTTGTTTTTATTTTTATTGTTAGCCATGAGTGGTAGTATAAAGTTCATCCTGAGAGTGCTTCCACCCTCCTTGGAGCCCTCAAGTGGGGACGCTGTTAGCGCCAGAAGTCACCTCAGGATATAGAGCCCCACCCCGCTAGGAAGCAGGCCGAGCTGGGCGAGATGATCTTCACCGTCCCACCCGTCGTCCACCCCCGACGGGACAGAGCTCTCGCCTGACGGCCCTCTGACGGGACGTCGCAGCCGATTGACCGAAGGTGGCTAGCCTCCGGCCTCCCGTGTCAGGAGAAATCCAGACCAAAGTGGAGTGTTGCCTTGGAGACGTACAACAGCCGACGCTCTTTCGGCTCAGCCACCAGGATTCCTTCATCCCCCCTTACGGGTCCCCGCGCACGGCACAAACACGCGGGTGGTCAATTGGGGCCAACCCTCGCTTATTGTTGCGACGGAAGGTCCGCAGGAACTTGACCACACCATCCCTGCAGAAGTGTTATGTTAAAACCTTGTTGTGAGTGTCTATTGTGTGTAGAAGGTGTATGGGTGCATGTTTAGTATGTACGCACTTGCGCGTGTGGGGGCCTGTGGGAGTGTAACTGTGTAGTGTAAATGTGGTGTTCTAGGTGAGTATATTATGTGTGTGTAAGTGTGTTACGGGAGTGCCCGCGCCGGCACTGCCCAAGGTTGCTAGCGCAGGCACTCTCGACTTGTTATTCATTTAGCACCACCCAGGGGGCACGTGTAGGGGCAAGTGGTTAGGTAGTACCTACGGACGCGAATAACTTTACCCCCCCAAAAAGTAGTTATTAAATCTCAATAAAATTTATATGTGTAAATCTGAATTAAATAAATAATTATTATTATATTATTATTATAACAGTATCAAACCCTATAAAATTTGCTTGGGTACATTCAAAGCGGTGCAGTGCTTGCATTACTCAGTGATAAATCACTGAATAACATTATGAGCAATCGTTCGAAAACAGTAAACTAATTCATGAGAATCTCAGCTGCGCAAACTAACACATTATATTGTTTTCGAAATAATCCTAAGCATATTGATGGCTCTGAATTACAATAATGGTACCGAATGCAAGGTTTGCATTTAAATCCCTAATCCATAATCTATAATCTATAATATATATAAAAACGAAAGGTCACTCACTCATCACGAAATCTCCGAAACTATAACACCTACAAACTTAAAATTTGGCAGGTAGGCTCCTTATAAGACGTAGGCATCCGCTAAGAACGGATTTTACGAAATTCGACCCCTAAGGGGGTAAAATGGGGGTTGGAAGTTTGTATGAAAGTTCTATGTTTTTGAAGTAAGAGACTTGAAATTTAAAATGTACGTTCTTTAGATGGTGAGAAGGTGTCCAAATAATGTATCTTTAGAAACCAAATCCTTTTTAGAGTTAAAACGGGGGATGGTAGGTTGACTCCCTCATCACGAAATCTCCGAAACTATAACAGCTACAAACTTGAAATTTGGCAAGTAGGTTCCTTATAGGGCGTAAACATCCGCTAAGAGCTGATTTTATAAAACTCAACACTTAAAGGGATAAAACGGGGGTTGGAAGTTTGTATGAAAGTCCTATGTTTTTGAAGTAAGAGACTTGAAATTTAAAATTTATGCTCTATAGATGGTGAGAAGGTGTCCAAATAATGTATCTTTATAAAGCAACTCCCTTTTGGGGTTAAAACGGGGGATGGTAGATTGACTCACTCATCACGAAATCTCTAGAACTATAACAGCTACAAACTTGAAATTTGGCAGGTAGATTCCTTATAGGGCGTAGACAATCGCTAAGAACGAATTTTACGATATTCCACCGCTAAGGGGGTTTAATTGGGGTTGATAGTTTGTATGAAATATATACAGCCAGAAAAAAAATGTGATGTATAGAGAGGTTTTATAAAAATAACTATTAAATTATACTAAATTGTGCCTTTTAAAAAGTTACTCATGACAGCATCAGACTCAGCATTTCAAGTGACTGAAATAAAAAAATAATTTGCGTTAAACATCTTAATAGTAATGCATATCTTCATAACCACGCGGACGTTGTCGCGGGCAACAGTTAGTGTATTAATAATATAAAACAAAGTAACCAAAAGTGTATGTGATCGATTCGCTCAAAATCTACTGAACGGATTTTCATGCAGTTTCACCATTGTAGAGAGGGCTCCACCATTGGCAAGAGGAAGGTTTACGGAACACGCTAATTTCAACGCGGGCGAAGCCGCGGGCACAGCTAGTAATATTATAATTGTGAATGTAAGTTTGTTTGTTACGCTTTCACCTGAAATCTGCTTAACCTCATGAAACTTTGTACACATATTCTTGGAGGCATTAGAAGTAATATAGGATAGGTACTTTTTATTAAAAAAAAAAAAAAAAAACAATACACTCAAAGCCGCGGGTAAAAGTTATTAATATAATAAATGTTTAAAAAATACTGAAGTTACCAAGATCACGCATTATTGACTCTAAGCATAACGTATGCTGATCAATGATACCAAGAGAACTTCTATTATAGAAAACTAGCCGACCCGTGCCCACTTCGTTGGGCGTTAATTATTATTATATTAACCAAATAACATACATTAAAGAACAAATTTTATAGCGCTTAAATAAATAATATGTTGCTCCCGTGTATTTATTATTTTAAATTACAGAACCAAATATCATACTTTAAAGAACAAATTTTATAGCGCTTAAATAAATAATATGTTGCTCCAACGCTATCTATCAAAAATCGAGAAAACGTCGTCGATAAACTAAAATAAGACTAAATTAATAACGTCTTAAGACTAATTAATTGTTTTCTAAGTGGCGATAGATGGCGCTAGTTTATTTACCATTTTGATATTATATTATAATCTATTTGTTATTTGCTGAATTTTTTGTTCAATTACAATAAAATATAGCCTATGTCACTCTTGAATAGTGTAGCTTTCTGTTAGTGAAAGAATTTTCATGATCGGATCAGTATTAGCGAAGATTATCCCCTACATATAAACAAATTTATAAACTTTACCTCTTTATAATATTAGTATATATAATAAATACTAAGTAGCGGTTTTGCGGTTTACTACTACGCCCAGCTACATCGTTTTTGTGTTGGTTTTTATAACAAGACATGTTAGAACAACTATCCCAAGACGTGACCGAACAAGAGCGCCGTTGCATAGTCACGTACAAAGTTACAAGTTAATTCCATATGTGTGTGATTATACCCATCGCATCTCCCATATACAATAAGTAACGAAGTTGATATTTAGCACAATGAAAAGTTTTTAAATATATATATTTAGTCTTTTACCTTAAGTTGTATAAAAAAGAAAAGGAATTAAATTATTTATAAGAAAACATTTATTTGTCATAAATGTTACGAACATATTAAAATCTAAACAGAAATGCGTAGAAGATGCATAATTTAAAGATAAGGAATTGTAACATCAACATTAAGCCGTTTAAGCTGCTCAGCCAATTTACCGTGTCAAGAACTTCCTTTAAAAGTTTACGCTTAGGCACCGAGTAACGGCAATTTACATATTATTGAATTTTTATACTACCGTCTAATCGATTTCGATGTGGGCCACTTCATTTTGTAGGAAAATCAGTAATAATTTTAAGCTATCCTTTGACTTCGTTTTGCATATTCAAACGATTTTTAAATTTTTTAGGTTTTTAGTTAGCTTAAAGATATTTGTAAACAAAAATCCTATATAATATATAGAAAAATAGTCTCGTAAACCTCTACGGATACCTGTTCACGAATTAAATAATAACAAATTATTATTTTTTACAAATTATATTTAGTTTTGATTGCTTTATTTATCGATCCAACCACATTTCATATAAGTTAATATGAATTGTTTCAAAGCTAGACCTCTAAAACTTAAATATGTGACATTACAATTCCTGTGAATAATAGGTAACTCTTACTACCTTAAAACGTTTGAAAACGATATATATCACGTAAAACGTACTATTTTAGAAATGCGACGACATTTCGCTTGAAACCAAAATGTCCATCGCATGTGCCTAGATATAATCCACGCAACTAACTGCACATTCAATTTAGAATCGTGCATAATGCATAGGGCGGGTAAGCACGGGCCGAGGGAACATTTGCCCGTATCTAATTACGCATTATGCTTTGCCATGTAGACAGACACGTCTACCGATGATGAATATTAGATCATAGTCCAACCTACAATGCTAGCGTCGATATTGCTGCCGATGCTCTGTCGGTAATTGCTTTGTTCAACGGTGACTGGCTTAGAAATGAAGATATATCTCGTTTATTACAATAACTATCTTTAAGGAAAGGAATTAGATTAATTCTGTAGATTGTTAGTGATATTTACCCAGTTTTTTAGTTAGTGTATGTATATTATTGTTTGTCATTGAGTGACTTATGGGTTAAAAATTTATTTGTTTGTGTATTTATAAAAAAATCACAACATCGACAATATGAGAAATCATAAATTCTTTAGAAGTATAAATTTAAAAGTACGTTTTTCCAGGTGTATACGACATTTCAAATAAAACTGAAAAGCTCAAATAAAATTTTAAGCATAAATTGGAGTCAAAGATAACGCTAAAAGAATACAATAAAATTAAAAAAAAAGTATGCTTCATCATTGTGTCATCATGATGTTGTGTCATTGATGTATATATCCTAATATTATAATTTAAAGATGGCTTTTTCGGGTACCCAAAGGGATTTTTTGTCAATTATATATTTTTTTTTAAGTTTCAATTTTAAATAAAACCGAAAAATTCGACATAAGTAGATTCAATATAACTAAAAGAAATATCACACGTTAGTAAAAGATTCGCGAACGAGTGGTCGCCTGTTAAAAAGTAAGATTAATTATTGTCTGTGCTCAAGTAAAATACAAAAAAAAAATTAACAGTAACTTATAATATTACACCCAGACTCGTGGCAGGGATTGAACCTAGAACCTGGAGCGAAAGGTTGTGTTTTTTCATTCCAGCCGGGTTGGTTGGTGTTATATCTTTATCAAGTTAAGAATTATATTTTTATAAATACTAGTTATGTTTCTGTTTACACATTCTTCATCAACCATATAACCTCTTTGCTGATTGAATGATTGTAAAATTTTTTGTCGAATCATCTACGATAGGCCTCTTAACAGGTACTTTTCTACTACGTCCTAATAGAGGGCGTTTCTTAAAAGAGAAATGAACGGAAGAGGCGTTTTGATAATAAACAATCTTGACAACTTAATTTGAGGCAAAAAATAACATCTATTTTGAACCGTTTCCACACATCACTTTTCCGCAAAGGAAAATTGATGTAAAGAACTTATGACGTAAAAACGACTTTTTATCTATCCATTGACTGATAAATTAAATCGTCTATAGTATAAATATTTACACAATACACACACGGTGGTCTGTTTCTACAGTAAGCAACTTAATGCTTCTGTTATAGATAACAGCCGACTGGTAATAGCTACATTTTTTTTCAATAAACATACATATATAAATATATAAATAAATATATATATTATACACAGATTCGGGGTGGGAATCGAACCCACAACCCTCGAAGCAGAAAGCAGAGTCACTACAAACTGCGCCAACGGGCTAGTCAATATAATAATTTACGTAGTAAATATAAACATAAATTCTTGTAATATATAATGTTCGCAATATCTATGACAAAATAATAAATTTGTAATTATTTGTAAGATGACTATTAAAGAAAAGAAAAGAAGAAAAATGCAATAAACCAATCTCCTCGTCATTTGATATCTATTTTCAAGTACCTAACATAATTTATGACTATTTCAATAATTTAATTGTAAATAACATATTTGAATAAATAATCACAGTTATAATTAAACCTTTTTGACGAAAGCAAGCTTGAGAGATTTTAACGTAACTTCTAATAAGTCTATACTTTATAAACTTAGCACAATCATTGACTCGACCCTCGACATCGCCGAGCTGAAACTGTCGTATTTCCTCATAAGGGAGGAGAAAATACCGTCATAATTCATGGTTACTCAGTTCCCTGGTGTGTTGTAAAGATGCCCTTAACACTAGTCTTCATTTCGAAGGTATAGTGTTTTTATCCAAATCTTACTTAGATTTTTAGACTTTGAAAGAAGATATAAAAATTATTTAGCTTCATTTTCTAATTTTTTAACTATAGATTTATTTTTAAGGTTATGAATGGACGTTAAAAGAAAACGTATTTTATCACCGATTAGGTACCGACAATTCTTTCAGAAACATAAGAATGTTAGACAAAAAATTATTTCACTGTGTACGGATTTTATACAACAATCTTAAGTACATAATTATATAAATAATAATTGGCAACAAAAATAAAAATAAAGCGTTCAAAATGACGTTGAAAGCACATTGGATCACGCGGAGCGCAACCTAATAGTAGGACTATTACTGTAGTACTCGCTATTCCTCACTATTTAGCAGGTGCCATTTTTCCCACGTCTCCCCCGCTAAAGGTTATTGGGGCTTCTTTCACGCTTTTTATTGCCTAAACACAGTTTGAACTCAATTATTTTTATGGTCTGGCAAATTGCTATTTTGTTGCTTCATCACGATTATTAAGACGAAATTAGTTTCACGATTGATAGTATTTTTTTATTTGTGTTTGGCAGTTTGTCGGTAGTTTGAAATGGAAATTACTTTTCAAATATTTATTTCTTTATTTACTTTGAGTTTAATTGTGCTCTTTATGGATAACGTATTCATTAGAAAGAGTAAATAAATAATATGTATGTATTCAGCCTATAAAGTCAAAATAGAATATGAAAAATATATAATTTTTTGGTTTTCGAATGATCTGAGACAAATGCCATAGCAATAGATATAGACACTAAAACTTTTTCAATCTAAGATACAGCTAAAAACATTTGAAGTATGTTAAAATATAATCTCGTAATCGTTAATTTAATTTTATGCACTTTTTTATATTTTAAATTTAATGTTTGATTTGAGCATAATGTTAAAAATACACTGTCTGTCCACAAATGTGGTTTATGGTTAAAATAAAATTTTATCTTATATAATGAAATCTATTATATTGTACATAGTCATAAAATTTTACACGCTACATATGTGTACTTTGTCAATTATGGAGATTTAAAACAGATAAGACAACGTCACAGATTGTTTTTCGTATGATATCATTTTGCGATAATTTTATAAATTTAATATTGTATATCATTAGGATGGCGCGTAAGAAGTTTATCTTGTCTTCAAAAATAATATTAAGTCTGCAAATATTATAGACTTAATATCGTTATTTATTACAACATTTAACTTTGATTTTTGTAATATAATACAGAAATGTATAATTTATGGATATAGATTGTAATATATTTATAATTATTTTTACGGTACAAATACGTGAATTTATAAATACAGTCTGTATTTGTAAATAAACGAGTTCGACCTAGTAACAAATGTATCCAAAGAGAATTAAATAAATATTGAATTATAATAGAAATAATGTCTATTAGTTTATATTTTCTCTACATTGCTTTGATCACCTAATTACAACATTTTGATATATCAAAATGTTGTAACCGGTGCATAACCGGTTATAACCGGTGCAAAGTTAAAGGGCAGGTTTGAAATTGATATGTTTTCGTATTTTTTTAATATTTTATTATTATAAATAGGTCGGCAAACAAGTGTACGGCTCACCTGATGGTAAACTTCTAATGTTTGCAACACCAGAAGCATCGCAAACACGTTGCCCACCCTATCCCTAATTAAACTGCTTGAAAGCAGTATTATTTAGCTGTGATCTTCTGTAAGGTCGAGGTACTACACCAGTCGGATTGCTCTATAGTATGAGCAGGAAATTTTTTCTAAAAAATACAAAAACAACTGACTAATATTAGCAAGGATACGCTTAAACACATTTATCAAGATTTGATGGAATTTGACAAGTGTGATAACCATACCAGGCTTCTAAGTTTGTCAAATGAAAATTTGGTTCGAGTGTTTAAATATTTGTCGCTATAAACAACTATACTTTCTGGAATTTCAAGTGGGAACTTATCTTTCACTGTTGACAGGAGGGCTTGTTCATTTTCTGCTCAGAGATTTAGTATTGCTATACAACGGGGAAATGATGCTAGCATTCTTGCCGGCACCTCTCCAGCCCGACATGATTTATGGCGCATAAATATATATTACATTATTTACAGATATTAATATTTATTACATTTATTTAAAATATTTATCCACAAACATTTCTTTACTAAAATTTGTAACATAATAATTTTGGCGGTATATACAAATATTTTTAAAACGACATTAAGAGACAAAGATATGGAGTACGGGGCTACTTGCTAGTGTGTATGTAACGGTAGCTAATTAAACTCCAAGTAGCACTTAGCTTTTTAAGTGCTATTTTACAAAGAGACATTTCACATGTTTCCCGTCTCTAGCAAAGCCTTTACTCGTGGACACGTTAAAAGGACACAAGCAGATTTTAAAAATGTTTGTTATGTTACTCTTTGATATCGAGCTCTTTGGTGTCACGACCGAATCATATGCACGCTCGAAAAACACTTTGTACATGTTCATTTTTGTAACGTAAACACGACAGACTTTTAATACAAGACAGGTAAATTACCAAAGAGAACGCTGTATTTTTTTTTAAATGACCGCATTAATATGGTTTGAATTTTTTATATACATTTATTCAAAAAGCTATGAATAAGTCCGTAAGGACATCGATAGGTATAAAATTGTAGCCTAGGTGACCCGTAGCTTCAATATACTGACGTGCTTTAAAGTTGTAACTTTTCAAATTTACATAATTTTGTCTAAAAAATAATTTTGCACAACCTATAGAGCAGCGTGTTCTTCCCGACTAGAAATTTCGTTCAGGCTATCCTGATCTGGACCGAACCGGGTCCTGATCCAGTATGCCTTACCATACTTGATTATATTTTACATAAGGCTATCCTGACCTGGACCGGACCCGGTCCTGATCCAGTATGCCTTACAATACTTGATTATATTTTACATCAGGCTATCCTTGTCTGGACCAGACCTGGTCCTGATAGAGCTTACCGGATCTGGCATGCCTCATTCTATCCTGATCCGGTCCAGATATATGATCTGGTTGACCCTGACCTTTTTTCTAGCCGGGTTTAAGCTACAATTCTTCATCTTTAGTATCCTATTATCATAAGCCATTATCATAAGCCATTTGTAAGTAGTGTCTTAGATAATTTACTATGTATGACGTTATACGTTGCTGCAGTTACATTTTAAAAATAGTGATACGATACACAAAATCGAAAAGAGTCATTAGTTAAATCGATTTCGAGAATAAAAAAATAACAATACACAATCATTTTTACAGATTGCGATTACGTGCCCGCCTGAAAACAACCTGTACAATCAGGAAAGTAAACGTCACTAAACGTATTTCCAGAAGCGGCGAGAATTGAATTTTCAGAGACAGAAAAAAAAAAACGAAATACTGTTTTATTTAAACGACTGATTTGAGAGCAAACACCCACTGTAGACTGGAAGGAGCAACCCGCATCTCAATATAGAGAATCGAATAGTACATCCTATATGCGATAATCTATCATAGTTTTGAAACTATAACATATTCTTTCAATTTTTATGTTTTTGCTTCTTCATATTTACTACCGCAAATATTATCTTATTTATGGTTCAGGCCACACTTATTTAGCTAAAAATAATCTCAACAATAACTGGTGAGATGAATGGGAAAGAAAATATTTAGGCAAAATCTTAATTAGCGTGTTTTCTTTGATTACAGCCATCATGCGCCGGGTGCGTGAAACTGCTCAGTTCAGGTGACTCTGCGTTATAAGTAAATATCACAGCTTTCTCTCAGAAATGGGATCTGTTATAAGAGCTATAAAAAGTAGCGCAAGTAAAAAATACCTATTTTATTTCTAATTTTTTGTAGGATTATAATGAAAGAAATTTATTTAAAATTGATTTATCTAAATTAAGCTTAAAATCTTTTTAGTAGTCGAAAGAAATACCGTGAAAGATAAAAGATATTTTGTTAAATTTCTAATAGACAGCAATTTTTTATGATAAATACTCGACGGAACGGAGGCCGTCTCATTAATAAAAACTATCATATCTTTTTAATTCTATTTTTATTATTTGAGAGACTCTCAACTAATTTTTATTAGTTGAGAAGCTTAAGTAAAAATAAACCTGGACGTTATTATGTTATAGTTAAATATATTATGATTATTCGTTCATTCATTGGATCTCACAAAACTTATAAAACTTTCCAAAATGGATATTCCATTACAATTAAAATAAATCCACAATAACAAAAATGTATTCATATTTAAGCCATTACTCACAGAGATCGGGTATTGTATAAATTGCTCGATTCCTTATTACTTTAATAAACTTTTGCTAAATAATGTTTTTCATCTCCTCTTGTCGACAGAACAAATTGCTTCATTTTTGGCGCGAGGACATTAACAATGAAATTTATCACCTGTGTATGGGCTTGTTGCTGTCGTTTGTAAATTATTCTACTTTCCGGTTTTTCGTTGGTTTTATTAAATTAATTAATTATTATTCATACGGAGCTCACTTTGCGCGTATATTTTAAAGTAAAAAAGGTAAAAATATTTTAGTTAAGGTGTTTTTTCGTACCTTATATTTTGCTGTCTAATTAATATACAATATTATGTTAATCAGAATGTTTTTTATTTTTATTTTGGGGGGATTAGGGTTAGGGTTGGTAACACGCTTGCGATGCTTCCTACGGTAATCGCTTACTATCAGGTGAACCGTACGCTTGTTTGCTGGCCTAGTTGTATACATAGTCTGGCCATAAGTACTGCTACAATTAAAAATAAACAAAATATTACATTTGAATTTGGAATCTGTCATTTTCATATGATTGTTCATAAATTGTTTGTGATATAAAAATGGAGTGGTGTGATAAAGAGAACAAAGTAGGTATGGAGCCAAATACAATTTTTAAAACTCTCCATACGCTTGGTATTAGTTAAATGTTTGTGTACCGGGCTATTGATAGGTACAATGAAATCTCCTCTGTCGGTGACAGAAAAAGATCTGGCAGTCCACGTAGTTTTCGTACGAAGAAGGCGATCAAAGCTTGCTTGACTTCCGTCTTATATAATTTTGAAGTAATTAGTTCGTTTTTTAACCGTCTTCCAAAAAAAGAGGAGGTTCTCAATTCGATTGTATTTTTTTTTTCATTTTTTAATGTTTTATGTATGTTACCAGGGACTGTTTTGACTGGATTCGATGATTTTTTTTAACCGCACCTTTCGGGTCGGGAGCCTGTCATGTGGTCCCATTTAAATTGAATTTAGATCTAACAAGTACTTTTAAATATCTAATAATGTGTATTTACTTGAATATTTTTTCGTCGACCTACATTGTATTTATATTAACTTTTCACTGGGTGTACCGATTTGGATAATTCTTGTTTTAATCGAAAACTGAATCTTGTCATGTGGTCCCATTTAATTTGTTCGAGATCTGATGACTACTTATTGAGTAATCTTTGATAACGCGTATTTACTTGATTATTTTAACGTAGGTACGTTGTATTACTCGTCGATGTAATTAAAGTCGGTTCTTTTCGTTTGCGAGCAAAAACAGTTATAGTATTAAATCTTCAAAGCCGTAAGCCGTTATTATATTCAGTTTACGGTTGTTCGTTACTGGGCTTTAGGCTTTGAACAAAGACTAACTATATTCGATGTCTCTGCTACAGGGGTCATTGACAACCATCACCCTTTGACACTAGACAATCCAATGGAAGGTCGACTCTACTTTGTAGTAGATCGTTTGTGAGACAAAGGTAGATTGTTTTTTTTTAAAGATTTATTACTACGCTTATTACCAATTTTATTGGTATTCTTATAAATCAAGCATTTTGCATGAAATTATAATTATAATGTGAATATATTATTGTTGTCAGATTAATTTAATAACGAGATATAAACAAGGAATATAATCAATTTCGTTTTTTTTACATATCCAAAGAAATTTGAAAATAATTTTTAGTTTTTATAATTTAAATATTTAAATACTTTTAATACATTCTGAAATCTAATTTGGATATTTTTTTATGTGCACAGCCAGGTGACTAATATTTAAAGGGGTAAACTGACATTATGTTTTTCAGTTTACAGATTTATTCAGACTTTTGTTTTTTGTTCTTTAAACTTAGACTCCAATATACTTGTCGTTTGCAGTACAATTTTATTGAAATTCTATCTACATTAAAAAAATTAAACGTCGAAATGTATATATGTGAATAAGTTCCGAACGACTTAATCAAATAAGAGAGTTATTTTTTTTTGCTTTCTATGCTGTCCGGTCAAAGTTTGTATGATAGAAAAATTGCCACATTTACGAAAAAAAAAGTATGACGGTATGAAAACCGCCTGGTTAGCTAGTATAATGATAGAAATAAAAATCTATCCAAAAACAGCTTTGTTGAATTACTTTTTAAATATTAGCTATGGTTAACAATTATTGTCAATGTAATAGAAAGGAAGTACTGGGTCCCGGTGTTTGGTCACCGTGCTCGTGATAGATGGCCGGCGCCAGAGCAAGATAATTAACTCGTTTCTTTCGCCCCAACAAAACTTTATTAATACCTCGTGGCTTAGGCTTTGAGAAACAAACTTTCCTAATGAAGTCGCCCCGTGGAATAACCACTTTTAATTTGTTTATTTTTCAAAGACGAAATCAAAAGTTGCAAGGTTTTGTCGACTTATATCAAAGGGTATCTTACTACCTAAGGGTACTTCACGTAAATTAAGATTACTTACGTATGAAGAAAAAAAATCATCTACAGAAAAATAATATAATTTTTTTAAAAGGAAAAAATAAGAAAAGGGATAGAATGCTAATCAATAAGGCTAAGATGTAGGTAAAAGAAAAACGACAGCAAATATGGTAATTATTAAAAAAAAAAGGAAAATCGATTAATACTTTTAATAACATTCCGTTGTCATGAAAATCCGATACAGTTATATAAATTATATTAAAAATTCACAACTATACACATGTTAACAGGGATTTCATCATAATATACGTGTCAGAGATTTCAAATGTCAAGCATAGCGGGGGTGTCAAAATCTGAGCAAATGTGTTTATGCAAATTAGCAACTCCATTAACATTGCCTTCCTGCGAGACTGGATGCGCGTGTTTGTTGTATAAATATCGCATGATATGACGGTAGAATTTTTTTAAATTAAATATTCACACACTATTTTAAATTAATTGATAATAATTCGATGTCAAACTTACGCTTAGTTTTACACATTTATAATTAAGATATATGATGATTTGTCTTTGTTTGAGAAGTACCAAATATTATTATTTTGTTTCTTTTAAATAATAAATACAGACTGTCAAATGATCAAAGGTTTTAGATGTTTACTCTTTTAGAAACTGTATAAGGTCCGTGGTATGAACAAAACATGGGGAATGAAATCGTTTGAAACAGTAACGCTGAACATTGAGGTTTATGACCTCCCCTGAGTGTGACATTTTATTTATTTTATACTCTAATAATATTTTAAGATAGTTACATACTTTGAAGTACAATAGGCGGACTTATGGCTATTTGGCCATTTCTGACAGACAAATTAACTATTTAATACCAGTATTGTAAATACCAAAATTACTCTAGTACTTTTGAGTTATCATTTTACAAAACATAAAAAGCTTTTCCATTACTGAATATGTAATTATCATGGAACAACTTTTTGACACAGCTAACAGTCCTTTGCTATACTATCCGCTGGATCAAAACCAAAATAAAAAATAGCTTTATTAAAATAGGCTTTCAAAAGCCGCTTCATCATTTTACAAATAAAATATTTATTTAATTAAATATAAATTTTTAATTATTTTTAAAAGTGAAGCTACCGCCGGTTCGAATTGAAAATTCTGCAAAGAAGAACTAGGAAGAAACTTCGCAGTTATTCTTTTGAAAATAGTATGGTAACTTTTAGTACAAAATCAGTGATATCATGCATGAAATACACTATCACTAAAGCCACACATCTTTTCCATCTATGAAATCCGGCACCGTACTAATTAAGCTTTAGCTATTAATTTCTTTTAAATACAAACTTTAACTATTAACTTAAACTTTTAATTTCAGACAATTTCAAAATCGTTTTTGGGATTTTATTATATCGAAGAATTCGTTCCATTTATAGATTCATGTTGAATTCCATTAGATATGAAGCAATGAGATCAAGAGATTTACCATTAACACAGTAATACTGAAGTTTACATTATAGATTCCCGTGGTGCACGTAATCAAATGCCTTTGATAAGTCACAAAATCGTCAATAAATAACAAGATCGTAGGTTCAATTGTCGCCCCGTTGGAAAAAATGTTAATTTGTAAATATATCTGTTGACTGTTACCTAAAAGCCGGTATTATATTACCTTCCGTAAAAATAAATTATATAATTAGTTATATATGCTGCTTAATTTCCTGTAAATACTACCTAACTGTATGGAATGTTCTGACATTACCTGAGCTAAGTCGGTTTACTACGAGCGCCGCAAATATGCGTACAATGTAAATTTGATACCTTCTACGCCGCAGTTGAACACCGGCCTACCTTCATCACTATGCTACGAATCTCGTAGATATGGTCGGAGAATCTAAGAGATGTAGCCATATTGTGAAAATCTACACAAATATTATAAAGCTGAATAGTTTATCTGACTGAATATGCTCATCTCAAGAACTACTGGTTGAAATGAATGTTGGTTTCTTCACTTATTGATCTCTCGAGCTTATATAACATCATGTGCAACAGGACAGGAGCCAAAAATTATAAAAAAAAAATAGGCAAAATTTATTATTTATTAAATAATTATTCTTTTGATAGGGAAAATAAGAGACAATATGAGAATATGTATACAAAATATGAAATAAAACTTTATGTAATCATTCTATCGTATTTTGAATCCTAAATATTACATATTTTTATAATTAATAAATTTTTAAATTTCATTTTCATGTTATGATAAAATAGTAAATCTGAGGTTGTCTGATTTCTACACCATTTAAAAAATAGTAGGTGAGAGAGTTCCTGTGGCTCGAATGGTCGGAGTTGGACAGTTCGACGGACATTAGAAAGCTTTATGTCTTCGCCGAATGGAGTACGTGACTTCAATATCTCAATTAGGTACTTTATAGCAATAGTAATTACGCTATTAACTTCTGCGCGCCCGTTCAATTTTAAAAGAGCTTTTAATTGAGATCACGAAAACATTTTATGTTACGAGTCAGTTATATGATATTTGGTCTTATTTTTGGCGCTTGAAAAGTTTATTATTTATTTACGTGTCATCCTTAAATTTGATATCAAATCAATTGCCTATTGTTATAGTACAGCAGTAAAACACCGATATCTGTACATTAGATATCACAAATGTAAGGCTCCTAGACAATATTATTACCGACCTACATGTAACTGACGAATATTAAGACGACATGAATTATAAGGTAGTAAGCGATCTTTACGAGTGCAATATCTTATTAAATTTTAATGAGACAATTCCTTTATGATATTTGATAACACATTTTATGTTATTTGATAACAGACGTTGAGTGTGAAGCGTTTACTTATTATGACTAGTCCGTTAGCGCAGTTTATACTGACCCTGCTTTCTGCTCCGGGATTGTGGGTTCGATTCCCACCCCGAGGCTTTGAGTCATATATATATATTTATATATGTATTATTTATAAGTATGTTTCTCAAAAAAAATGTAGCTATAGCTAGTCGACTGTTACTTATAACACAAGCATTAAGTTGCTTAGTTTAGGAAAAGACGACCGTGTGTGTTTTGTGTAAATATTTATTTATTTATTTATAAATATATATTTATTAATAATAGCGTCTTCGGTGCGACAAAGCCAGCCCTGCGGTCACCAACCCGCCTGCCCAGCGTGGTGACTATGGGCAAAACACATGAGTTCACGCTATTTTTGGCGTAAGCTTGTGTAGGCCTATGTCCAGCAGTGGACTGTATAGGTTGTAATGATGAATGATGAAATATAAAATATCCTGCTGCAAAATAGGGTAAGTTTTCACAGTTATAATACTAAGGGCTTAAATTGAAATTTGTTGATATTAATCTTTATATAACCCTAATAAATGGAGTTATAACTCTATAACTATTGAAGTAAAGTCGTAACTAAGCCGTTTCGTGCACACAGCTACATGTAGATTATATATACACAGTATTACATGCGTACAGTCAGTCAGTTCAGCCTATTGTGTGTATTGTGTAGGTATTTATTTATTATTATTATTTATTATTATTTCAGTCCATTGCTGGACATAGGCCTCTCCAAGCTCACACCAGACATTCTCCTAATTTCTAATCCTATCTTTGAGAGAAAACCCAAGCATAGCCCATTCTATTGCACCCCTTTCCATAGCCCCTTTACTCACGCTATCAGACTTTAGATTGAAATTTATTTTTTTTATATTATAATTTATTTTAAAATTAACAAAATATAATCAATTAGTCAATTAATTATAGTTTGTTAATTTTTAATCAGTACTAAGCTCTTTGTTTTAATTTTAGATTGAAAAACAAGCTAAAATATTCTTTAGTTTTTATTACAACTACAAAATAATAAAAATGATGAAAAATATTTTTGAAAAGAAAAGTTGCTGGTATTGATAACAAAGCAACAAGAGATATTTCAAGTCAGTTAAAACGTTATTCTCAACCCTTTTAAAAAATAAACACTTGAAAGTATCTTTTATGTATTCGAAACAAAAAATTGAGTACAAATGACTATGTTTTCTGAACTCAATGTTGCATTTCAAACAGTAATCTCGTGAAAGGGAATGTAATACAAGGCACAAGTTGCATCGGTAAAGTGCAATTCGCAAAGCCGCAACGATCGTGAGGATTTATCAATATACGTAGGGAGATTTGCTTTCGGTGCGCCTAGTATTCTTTTCGTGGTTACGTTGGATTACGGACGTTGGTTTCCATTATATAAATGTGTTTACATCGTACCTACTAAATTATATTGCTAAGTTTAATTTTATAACACCCCGATGTAAAACTATGTAAATGAAATTGGTGTAAAAATATTAAAAAGTGTTAAGTTAAGTAGTTAGATCGTGTATAAATCAGATACACAAATTCATTAAAGTGTATTTTTACTATTCGGAGTTTATTTTACATTAGTTTCACACTGTACACTTCATAGGAAGTGTATAGTGTGAACACAGGTACACCTGTAAAGTGTGACAGATCTCATTTTGCCATTTTGATGCGTTGACACAACGGTGACGCGTAGGCGCAATGGTTACAGCACTAGTTTTTGGTGGTTGCGCTGGCGGTTGTGGGCTCGAGCACCGCACATGACAAATATTTGTATTGGCCATACAGATGTTTGTGTAATCCTTATGGGTCAGCCCACCCAACCCGCATTGGAGCAGCGTGGTGGATGAAGCTCTGACCCTTCTCCTACATGGGGAAAGGCGCCTATGCCCAGCAGTGGGATATTACAGGCTGAAGCAAAAAATTACATTTGTTTACTATACTTATTTGATTGAATAAATCGATAAAAAAGTTGACTTAACGTAACCGCATTGTGTCAGTTTATCAAAACACATACAATAAAAAAAAAATTACTTCTAGTAGAATAAAAAATATACCTAGTAATATCAAAGTATTAAATACTATTAGTTTAAATATATGGAACAGATATAATTTTGTATTCAAAGGGGACATAAGCATGAATCTGAAATAAATCCAAAAAGATAATACTTAGATAGTAGTCCTGAGCTTGGATTTTTACGATACGCTGAATTTACAATCGCCTACGAAAGCACACTGTCTTGAACAATCCCTTTGTTTGTTCTATTCAAATCCAATGCTAATACGTTCACAGAATCAAAGCGGACCATTGTTCTTTGCATCGTTGAAAAAGAAAATTTAAGCTAAGCAATAAAATCGCCTTGCTTTCGTGAACTGATTCAATAAAGTCTACATTTATTTTATTTGGAAGTCGCTTCAGATGAGTAATTTCAGAATATATGAAGAAAGTAAGGTCGGAGAAATGAGTTTATAGCGTGCACTTCCCTGTAACATTAGTGGGGGTTGACGGGCCACTAGTAACCCATCTAATGGCGGCGGGACCTCCCGAAAAGTTGGTAACTTTCGAATCTATCGGCAACCGCACTGCTTCTTTATGAGCCTCCATTATCATCGCTTTTGCGTTTTCCGATAAAACGTGTTTCCCTTACTTTTAATAGCCGTTTACGAGAGTTCAAATAGCCTAAAAATCTGTAATATTTTCAATTTCTTACATCGTTATCATTAGAAAATTGATATAATCTATACATGTAATAAAATTGTAGTGTTTGTCTGTGATTCAAAATAACTATTTTTTTTTTAAAAGCATATAGTTATTTACACAATAACAAATGATTTTAAAAATTTTGGCTGTCTGTCTTTCTTTCTGTTTTCCGGGCTAATATCCGGAACAGCTGAACCGATGTTTATGTGACTTTCACTCGAAGATAGATGAGGTTGTGGAACAACATACAGGCTAAATTTTGTTCTGGAATTCCCACGACGGAATTTTACCGCACTTGATTACCTACCGCCCAGATAGATATGAATTAATCAAACGTTTTCTATTAAATACGGCAATTTTTCAAGAAAATCTATATATCTATACTAATATTATAAAGCTGAAAAGTTTGTCTGTTTATTTAAGTGCGCTAATCTCAGGAACTCCTGGTTCGAATTGAAAAATTCTTTTTGTTTTGAATAGTCCTTTTACCGAGGAAGGCTATATGCTATGTTTTCCCTCAAATTAACGAGAGCGAAACCGCGGGCCATAGCTAGTCATAAATAAATCACAGCAACTAAACGGGATGGAAAGTTTAAGCGTTAAAGTGAGCGTTACTTACATCGGTACTCGGTTCATAAATAAAAATAAAACTTAGACCGCTAACTTTCCACTTAACTTCTCTGAACTGTTGGCTTCCTGTTTTTAAAAGTCCGTTGCTTTTTTACTCTAACTCAAGAAAGCGCTCTAGGGTTGTAAGTTTAAAGCAGCTCCTAACACCTTGCTGCTAACTTAAGTGCATCCTTTTAGTTCATTACCATAAATAATAGCGATAAATGTTTTCCGATACCTAATTTTACTACACCCTTTTTTTACACTTTATTATGTTGTTACATACTAATTAATAAATATGGTATGAATGTTGTGTTATAGTACGCAGAAATTAATTGTGGCATTCATTCGATTCGATGTCAGCAACAGAAACGTTATACTCGTACAATCTCATCCAACTAACATTCAAAATTGCATTATACGTTAATATATATATTGTTCATTAAAAAATACACTTTTATGCACATAATTCTACATGCATAAATAAATGTCATTCTTTTCTAGTGTTTTTCGATTTCTAAAACTAACATTTTTGACGACTTAATTGATAATAACTTGTTATAACGCTAAAATTATTGTCGATAAATTTATTTTTGTAATGTCCTACATTACTTTTTCATATACATACAAAAAGTCAATAAATAAGTGTGTTTCAAACATTGTCTAACGAACAAAAACCGACTTCAATTATATCGACAAGTAATACAATGTAGGTAGACGAAAAAATAGTCAAGTAAATACGCATTATCAAAGATTACTCCAAAAGTTGTAATCAGATCTCGATGATATTTAAATGTGACCACATAATAAACATTGGCTTTCGATTAAATTAAAAATCATCAAAATCGGTACACCCAGTAAAAAGCTATGCGATTTCTCCAGGATCCCATCATCAGATCCTGGTTTCCTTATCCTGGTACCAAACTAGGAATATCTCCTTTCCAACAAAAAAAGAATAATCAAAATCGGTTCATAAACGACGGAGTTATCCCCGAACATATATAAAAAAAAAATTATACGGTCGAATTGAGTAACCTACTAATTTTTTTGAAGTGGATTAAAAAGTAGGCCAAGTGTGCTTTTAATACTGCATTTTTTGTAAAAATATTGTATCTGTTTTATATTCATTATTTTCAACGTAAAAGTTTTTGCTATTCTATTTCTTGTTATAATATTATTACAGCGATTATTTCATGTTCACGATATTATTTAATCCTGAGCATTAATAAATTAAAGGTAAATTGTTTTCAAGGATTAAAAGTTAAGGAAATAAAAATAAAAAAGACATCGGCGGTTCCATTTCCTTTGCGCTACCGGCCAATTGAACATTCAACTTTTTATTTTATCCAATTTACTTCGTTTTATTTAAGTAAATGGAGCAAATCTTTTCAGTTCGATTTTTCTTAGGAAGATTTTTATTAATTGGATAATGTAAAGGTTTTGCTTTTTGTTCGAATATCTAAAACATCCTCAATACAAATAAATCATATATGAAAATTATAATCAATACAGATATGTATATCATAAATAAAAATTATAAGAATCCGGAATAGTTAATAATGTTTACCTACACGAGTTGTGCACTTAGATTAAGCATAATGTATGTTCCGTTTTGTAATGAATGTTTTAGTGTAATAACTGCTAGTAAACTAATAAATAAATAAAAATAGAAATTGTTCTAGTGGGTATCACAAAAAATAAGTAGTTTTATAAAATCATTCACATCACCATTCATAGGTCACTTAGGTCAGAACCATCATATTTCAGTGACCGTCGGGAACCGTTTTATGGTAATATCCTACTTTTTGTAAGCTCGTGTGCTATTCAATATCATATTTAAATTTCGGTGTAACTTATTTTATTCAGTTTCACGCTTACATTTATAAGAATTTTTATAATTCTGAAAGGTCTTACCACACTCGCTAACAATATATTTGATACCTTTTATTTTATATATAAACAATTCAAGAATTGTTGTAATTATGTTATTATTGTTTCGGTATGGTTATTGAATTAAATACAGGTAATAATAGTGTAAGGTAATATAATAATGAAATGGATGTGGGATAGATTATCCAGGCCGGTACTGCCTCGTGTCTACGTCAATTATGCACTTACATGGCAGACAATGAGCAAGGCCTATCTCATGAATCTGTTAGGCGCACCTGACGTTAAGCGTGACATGCAGATTCTCTTTGTATCTCCACTACTCGCATTGTGCGGCACCATTAGCCCGCATTATAGCAAACTCTTGCACCATAACTCTATAATATGAAATGCATAATCACATTAGTGTTGATCAATATTCTCTGTGTTACGGTTGTCATAAATATAGCATTTGTGCATGACGGTTGTTTAATTTATACAAAACAGAATAAGTAAAGAAAAAGACTTTACCGCCGTTTGTACCACTAAGCAATGGTCTGGCCAATTTTTCTGTAATAAAAAAAATCCTCTTAAAGAGATGACAGGAATAGGAAAAATTACTTTCAACTTAGTTTTTAAAGCTAGTGCAAATTTATATTAAGTTTTTATAGTAGAATAGTATTAAATAAACAGGTCTATAACGGTTTTGGAAAATCCACTCTTATGGGAATATAAAGGATTTTAAAAGTTTGAGAAGGCGTTCAATTTTCAAGGTAGTAATAAAATTATCTACATAAACGTTTACTATGTTAAAATTAAGCCTTTCTGTTTTCTGTGTTTTTTCTTTCTGTGTTCTGCTTATTATTAATTTTATATTTCAAGTTTAAAATAGTATAAATAATTATAGTTATATAAACAAAAACTGCGATAAACAGCTTTGATTTTAAATATCGTTCTCAGTGACGCGAAAAATTGTGCAGTTAACTAATTAAAAGATGACGATAGGAAGGGGTAATTAACATCGGATTTACTCCCCCGTCTGTAACAACGTCTCGTCGGGATAAATCCTGCAGAAGAAAAACTTTATTACTCACGTGTACTGAAAATATTTTCCTGAAATATTTTGTTTTCTTCGACAAAGCTTATCCAAGATAATGCCCTTCTAATAATGTGCATAAATTTTGTCAACAACGTCGATTTAATACTTTATTTTCAGTAAGACTTAAGCGCGTATAAATCAGAAAATTAATAAGTCGTATAAACAGAGATAAATTTAAGATTAAGAAGTAAATGTGGATGAAATTCCGTGGCAATTGTAATTGTAGTGTTGATAATCTTTAAAAGATTCGATTAATGAGATAAATTTTTGTTATGTACTTCGTGCATAGCTATTATTATATTATGTGAATGTTATTATGTTTTCAGAATATGTGTAAATATTTTTTAATCTTTATAATTCTGTTAGGATATTAGCATTAATACATATAGACATATAAATAATAATATTTTAAGATTATACACAAAACTAGCTAAAACTATTATCAATACGTGATTGAAGATTAAAATGAAACAGGACAAAAAATGAGTCCCTACTTGATTTCATGATAAAACGGAAAGTTCACGAAATAACTAAACATAATATATTTTTTTTTTAAATATAAAATGAATATAATTCAGAATTATTTGAAGTTCTCAGAGGACAGCGCTATATACCTAGATTTTTAATCCAATACATTTATAGGTTCCGTTTGTACGCTATTGAAATCGGAGTAGATCAAAGACTCGAAAATCAATAACGTAAAGAGCCGGAAACATTCAATGAATGAATGAAAGGGTTTGGGGTTTGCCGAATTTTAATTTGAAATTGGAATGCTTTGGCTTATACTTGCAATAACTGTTAAAAATTAAATGACGGTGTCGCTTTTGACGTTTATTTGACCCAGTTAGCATTAATTTTTTTTTGTATTGTAAAGCTCTCGGTTAAGTTTTGCCTTGAGGGTCACGACTAAACGAATATAAATGAATGTTATATTTATGATACTTTTCTTCGTTGCCTTTTTTCTTGGTAGCCTTTTATTGCTCGTGAAAGGGTAGGAATTGTTTTGCTGACAGATTTACGACGAAATATTTGGCGTTTATTTTAGCTGAAAACGTAATTTTTAAAGAAAGGCATCCTAAATATGTAATCTGTTTTAAATTGTTATTTTTAAAATTAACATTGATTATTTATTTATAACAGATAGTCAAATTTGTTCTATTAAATTAAATGAATACAATCGTAATATAGTTATATATAGATTTTTTAAAATAATAACATAAAATCAGTTTTCAGTATTATTAATTTATCCGAGATCCGCTATATTGAAGTGTTGCAGAGCGAAGAGGCTTGAAGGCTGCTAACTCGATAACAAGACACAACAGCAGCTTTCCTAATTGCAATTTATTGCAGGTACTACAAACAAGTCTGTTTCACCCGACGCTCACGTATTTTAAATTAATTTGTAAATTTCGGCGAGCAATTAGATGCGCTGCGAATGGTTTGAATTAGGATAGAACGATGTGTTACGATCACCTCTACCTTAATATATCTCAATTATATATTTTTCTACGGAATTAGTTTTACGTAACTGTATTATCGACATGTAATCATAACATAATTATTTAAAACTAGCTGGGACCCGCGATTTCACCCGCGTTGATTTGAATAAAAGCCTGAAATGAACAAAAAAATTACCGACCGTCAATCATGTTGACGTTGTTTCAAAAACAATTTTTTTTAGTTGTGGATGCCGGTAGAGCAAGCAATCTTAGCGTATTAATATATATAATTATATGTATTAAATTTTATGCAATATTTTTTACGATATCCTTGAAAGATGGTCTGTGTCGCTACGTACCTCCTGAGTAGAAATTTTTTCGTCTTCCTTAGAAGGACCGGACCGGGCTTCCCTGCTTGGACCGAATAAGGTAAGTAACGCAGAAGATATGTCTGAACCTGATCAGGATAAGATGAGATTTCCCGATCGGGTCCAGATCAGGAAATCTTATCTCATCCTGATCAGCCGGTTAGGTCCGGTCCTTTTAGAAACACGAATTTATATTCTTGAAAAAAATGTTTAATAAAAAAAAGCGAATTGATAGTAGAAATATGTTACTTAACTGCTAGACTGTCCTGATAACTTTATATATATACTAAGTGCGCTTAAAAACATTGATAGCGCGATTCAGGCTCAGTTCGCGTAATTTCTTTCAAGCTATCCTGGTCTGGACCGAACCGGGTCCTGATCCGGTATGCCTTAACTTACTTGATAATATTTTACATCAGGCTATCCTGATCTGGACCGGACCGGGTCCTCATCCAGTATGCCTTACCGTACTTGATTATATTTTACATCAGGCTGTCCTTATCTGGACCGGACCGGGTTCTGATCCAGTATGCCCTATCATACTTGATTATATTTTACATCAGGCTATCCTTGCCTGGACCAGATCTGGTCCTGTTAGCGCTTGCCGGATCTGGCATGCCTCATTCTATCCTGATCCGGTCTAGATACATGATCTGGTTGAGCCTGACATTTTTTCTAGTCGGGTTGGCACAACGGTTACAACCATGGATTGTACCTGTTGCGCTGGCGGTTGCGGGTTCGATCCCCGCACATGACAAACATTTGTATTGGCCATACAGGTGTTTGCCGTGGTTTGGGTGTTTGTGCAGTCCTTGTGGGTCTCTCCACCGTGCCTCGGAGAGCACGTTAATCCGTCGGTCCCGGTTGTTATCATGTACACCTGATAGCGATCGTTAATCATAGTAGGGAATATATCCGCCAACCCGCATTGGAGCGTTGTGGATTAAGAGGAAAGGGTACCGGCTCTTTCTCCATACAAACGTAGTCGACTGTTTTCTCCCTGGATAATGGCACTAGATCAAATATTTTTATGACATAGAACTCTTTGCTGCCATGACCATGCCCCTATGTTTTGATTTTTTTCATATTCTTATTATCATAGGAATTAGGAGACTTCAAAAACTCGAAATATTGCATAATTTTTTGTACATTTTCAGACACTCATTAAAAAAAATATATGCATATTTTCAAAAAACCGAAAACATAGGGGCATAGCCGAAGGCTTCTTCTTTTTTGTAAAAAAAAAATTAAAAAAAAATTGCCATGTTTTGAGGAGAAAACAGTCGACTACGAAACACTGTTTTGGTCAAAAATTATATACCTAAAACGGTCTGAGCTGCAGTTGTCCCTTTCTTGCTTTTTGGGGGATAGGTCTGGGGGAGGGAAGGGTCAAAGCAATACGTATATACGCCAGCGAAGTGATGCCTCATAGTCGATAATTATATCGACACACTAGTGATGTTATTTTTAGTCGATATTTTCTAAAATTCGTATTAACAAAATTAAATAATTTCTTTTTTCATAACTATAATATAACCGTATTTGTATATGCGGTTTTTATTGTAACACTGTGCAAACCTGGGCTAACGAATGGTTTCGCTAACAATTAACAATGATAATTATGGTAAATAACTGTGTTATTTGTTTTTGGTATCAAATTAAAGGGCTCAATACAAGGATTTCAAAAAAGTATATTATGATTATTATTACCGTAATACTAATAAAAAATACAATAAGAAAGTTTAAAATATTAGGACTCTGCTCTTTCCCATGCCTATGCCATGCAAGCTGCGAGCCGCGCTTCTTCCTCGCCTCCTAGGCGAAAAACAACTTCGGGGTTTACTCTTTCCAATATTTTTTTTTATCAATTTCGGAATACTCTGTAAAAAGCTATGCATGGTCAAACATAAATAAATATAGGTAGGTGGCGACTTTAGAACCTCCTCTGTTTTTTTTCATCAGTAAAAATTGTTTAGTTGTTTTCTTGACATTACTGAGGAGCAGATTATTAAATTTGGTCAAATCTATGTATGTACCTATGCGATTCGTATTTGGACTTCGCAAATAGAATCATATTTCTGGATTGCGTAAAAAACTCAAGTGGCACCACTGGAGTAGCATTCCTTGAAACCCCGGGAACCTTGGGGCCCTGTATCAAAATTAGTGGGGGGAGCAGGCAAATGATGGGTAAAGATTTCTCACAAAAAAATGCTTGCATTGAATTAAAATAAATATTTATTGATTATAAGTTATTACTTCCTCCTAGAATAGACAATAGTGAGTGTAGTCTGCTGTAACTGTTCCTGTTCCATCGAAATCCTTAGGTATTTTTTTATCAGTTTTAGTTTTGAAAAACATCAAGTTAATACCTCCGGAAAACTGGATGCAAGGCTATTGAATTTTATCAGTAATAATTCCGTGAGTTCTTTAATGGAATGAATGTTTTGAATTTCGGATTTTAAGCTAATTTAAAGAGCTTGTAGTTCCAAGCTGGAGAGTTATTAGCCTTGACCTGCAGCAATAGATGCGGGGGATCGTTCGCTTCAGCCTGTGAGGCCAATACTATTAGTGAATTCCTATGAATCTCCCGCATCTATATGGGGGATTCACAGGTGCATAACCTGAAGAAGAGATTCAACGCTGCCTCCAGGTCATACAGGTAGTAAATCGCTAGGGCAAAGTTCAAACACAGCAGAATTGGCGAGAGACTATTGAGCTTTCCAAATGGAACCCGTGCCTTTTGTTTCTTACAAAAGCTGTCGAAGGTAACTTTTTTTAGTCTATACTTCCATCATTGCGCGAACCTGAAGGCTCTCTGGCACATTATGCGAAAAAGTAAGCGAAAATTCTTTGCAAATTCTTTTGCGTCGAATTCAACTCTTGACGATGAGGGAAAAGCACCATCGAGCATTCCACGGTGCGAGCACGCGATGCGTAATGTGCACTATGAGCAGTGTCGTTTGTCTGCATTCTTTCGATGTCAAGAAGTCTAGTGGTGCTAATTGTATCCACCAGTGGTTTGCAACCAATGTGCGAGCCTCGTGCGCATTCTTTCCGCGTACATTCAAACTGTGGAATGACCTTGCTAAAATTTGGGGGTTTTCAAGCGTCTAGTGTCTACATGTTTTCTCTAAAGGCCATGGGCGACGGTAGCTGTAATAAATCAGATGGCTTCGTCTGCTTGTGTGCCCCATTCTTATATAAAAAAAGATTAATTCATTGTTCATAATGATTAACTGAATCCCGTAATAAACGATACAGAATGTTATCAACAATTTGGCGCACGCTTGACTCGAATAAAAGGGGATTGCTTTTCAGGCTTCAGTCATTTCTGAAGTGAAAACTCTATAGGTAGTTATGACAGTTTTTTTATTCTTTTTTCCAGGAAGCACAAGATTAAGTGACATTGTGGATAACATTTTACTAATTTTTGCTTACACACCCAATTCCCTACTGCGGGAATACGTATATTCTCAACTTACTTTATTCTTTTTAACCCTGTTGTACCTGCTTATCTAAAACGACGATTTAAATTTCTTAGTGATTCCAATGAACGTAGTCTTCGTTCTGAGGAAAGCTTACTTCTTGAATTTCCCTCTCACTCCTCTTACTTTTACACTAAATATTTCACTGTTCAAGCTTGTCGACTTAGGAATTCTATAGACGTGTAAAATCGGTTTCTATTTTTAACCGACTTCCAAAAAAGGAGGAAGCTCTCAATTTAACTGTATTTTTTATGTATGTTACTTCAGAACTTTTGACTGAGTGGACCGATTTCAACAATTTTTTTTTAATCGAAAGGTGGTGTGTGTCATTTGGTCTCACTTAAGTTTATTTGAGATATACCGCATAACTTTTTACTGGGTGTACCGATTTTGATGATTTTTAATTTAATCGAAAGCTGATGTTTATCGTGTAGTCCACGTATCGTGAATTTAAATTTCATCGAGATCTGATAACAACTTTTTAAGTAATCTTTAATAACGCGTATTTACTTGACTATATTTTCGTCTACCTTTGTTGTATGACATGTCGATGTAATTGAAGTCGGCTTTTTTTCCTTTACGTACAAGTCGAACTCGGTTCACCCAGTCAAAAGTTCTGAAGTAACATACACACAGTACAGTCGAATTAAGAACCTCCTCCTTTTTTGGAAGTCGGCTAAAAATCAATCTGATACGTATTATTATTTTCTGTTGGTGTACAATAAAGTGTATTGTTATGTTATGTCATGTTAATCAACCACTCTTTAAAAAAATTCAATCGATTACGTAATTTGCCTAACTAAAAAAACATAAATAAAATAATAATTGAAAAAGTCGCCTTCATGATTTTTGTAAGTGTACAGTACATAATGTGTGAAATCGGTGTGATTTATTTAGCTATCTTTGTGTAATTATTGAATTTTTATCTTGTTCCAGCCTTTTCAATTGACTTTCTAATAGGTGTTCTTCACGCAGGCGGCTTTTCTTGTTTTTTTTAAATTATAATATTATTTTTAATCATTGTTATATCGCCGCAATTATATATTAATTAATACATATAACCTATACCTATGTACTAATAACTGCGACAAACATGAGACATTACAAATTATATAGGTACTAAGACAAACATTTTATACTATGTATGTACTACATTACATATATATACTATACTTACACTTATACTATGTACTACATGTATACACTATAATTATGTATGTATTTCATTACCCATTCTTACAAACACCTCAACCATGTAATTATATACCTAATTCATAAATAAAGTACCCAAGTATTTCGATAATTACCCACAAAAATATAGACATGTATCAAGTCACAAAGAGTATCCAAGTCAAAATAATAAAACATAATAATAAGTAGTTTACGAAATTCAATAATAGTAAGCCGAGTCACAGCAATACGATGCAGAACAAATTCAATAAAACAAGCCAAATTCAGAAAAATAGCACTATGCGCTATATGTACTCGTAGTCAATCTCAAACGAAAGATGCGAATACTAAAATATCGTCAACAATTAATAGCTGAATAGCCGGCGCACGCACACTAACAACACGACAGTCACACATAGAAAAAACGGAGCGGAGATGGCGCGGGGCGCGGTAGCGGCATGCAGCGCGACAGAAACATTTTATTCAAATACCTATTTTTGAAAAGTCTCTTCAGTACCCTTTCCTCTTAAGCTCTGATCCTTCTCCTACATGGGGAAAGAGGCCTATGCCCAGTAGTGGGATATTACAGGCTGAAGCGACACGGTCGTCTGTTCCTATGGTAAGCAACTTAACGCTTGTGTTACAGCTAACAGTCGACTGTTATAACAATTTTTTTGTTGATAAATAAATATACATAGAAATAATACGTATATTAATACAAATATTACACTCAGACTCAGGCGGGAATCGAACCCGCAACCAGCGGAACAGAAAACAGGGCGACTACAAACTGCGCCAACGAGCTAGTTTAAATCGTTTTAATTCGTTTTGTTTGAAACAGTCTGATTCCGCGTAGCTATGTCGGGTTCTCTTATAGACTTTTCTGTATTTGAATAAAGTCTACAACGAAGTTCTGAAGAGAACTATATTTGTTTCTGAGTTTTAAAGAGTACAGTTAGTATTGTTTTATTTGAATTCGTAGGATAAATACGATGTCGCGTTGCTCGTGCTGGAGGGTGTATTCAAAGACCTATAATTTATTTAGTAAGAAAGCAATTAATTTAAAGTGTACAATAGAAAAGTTCTTCATTTTGAGGCATTGTATTCCACTTAGCCGTTTGCTTTCTGAACTGCTTTATTAAATGATTTACTTTATTAGTCTAGTATTGAACTGAAGAGTACGCCTCCTCTCCTTAAAAAAATTGCTTAAAAATCCGGTTTTTAATTTTTTCGTTTGTTACTTTTATAATTATAAATAGCTTTAATAACTAATTATTTGTCTACTGTTGTCTTTATAAACTTTTTGCTTAATAAGTCGGTAAGCATTAGTCAGTTGTGTTGTTTCATATTAACAAGGAAAAGTTAAATTGCTTACGAAACTGCTGAATATAATGAATGGTCGCACAGTTAATGTTCAAGAAGTTTTGACGAACACAATCGAGACGACTTGAAATAATGTACACAATGTTGGTAGTTCTAACCTGCAGGATATTTTTAAAAATAAAAATATATTATACATTTATTGTTTTTAGTTCAGGTAAACAAATAGAGTATCGCAAAGGGATTAGATATCTTTTTAATAAAACAACTACAATACAGGCGAAAGGGGATTAATTTGTTGTCAGTAAATTGGATCCTAATGAAGCAAAGGCTCTTTAGGTAAACATGACGGTCGTCTTGCTTCTGTTTACATGATTCAACGGTTCGTTAGCTTTGTTTCAAATCCAATCGGCCGATCACTATGTTGCTTCGTAGACTCCCTTACTATATCTATACTAGTAAGGATCATCATTATAACCTTATGATACATTAATTAATAGCTCTTGATTTACCTAATTCAATAGTTTCGTGCTATTATAAGATATCTGTACGGACAAAATTTTTAGAATATTGGAACAACTAAAAGAATAACTAATTAATTAAAACTTAGTGAGGTTTTTGGAGCGAAGAATAGGTTTATCTAAGAATCCACGGGTCATGAGAATTTTATAAAACCGTAGTTTAAAAGCTGACATGCTTTTTCTTGCGTCGCGAGATAGGTCTTTCAATAAAATATACCTGAATAATATCCTGATATCTGATAAAAAATTAAATTTAATGTCAGTAATTTTTCTCCTTAATCAGATGTATTTTTGTCTAAGTTTTCGTAATATGTTTTTTATAGCATTTTATTATTTATTTTGAGATTACAAACTGCTATTGACATAATCAGCTGATTCCCTTCTACTGTGAAATAAACTGGGGTTCGTACAAGAAATGACGGCCGGGATCTTGCATTTTTTGTACACTTACAATGACGCCTTATCTCCATCGTCCTTTGAGAACGTTAAAATGTGTGGTTTTACTAATTTAATAATTTCTGTTAAGATAATTATAGACAATTGTGTGTTAGATTAACTGGAAACCCCCATTAAGTAGGCAATTCATTTTCAAATATGATTTATATTCTCATATTTGTTAATAATTTCAAATATATATTCCAACTTAGAAGCTTACTGGGCCGAAGTTTACAGGAAATAACTACAGTTTCTTCATTTGGCTGGATTTATCGTACAAATTTGCAACGAATAATCTTATGCTATTGTTTTAATTAATGCTTTGTAACAATCTCTTTGTTAAAAGTAATCTTCGAAATTTTATTTTAATAAGTTTACCAGGTCTGACATTTTTATTTAGTTTATGAAAACATGGTAGTTCTTCAACTAATAAATCAATTAATGGTTGGCAAAAAGGGATTTTAGGAAGTATCTTCTATGTAGACCATCTCTATATTGAGGTAGGGCACAGCAAGATATATCCTGTTCAAAATTCGGAGAAGCCCGACTGGGAAAGTAGCTCAACCTTACAGAAGATCACTTCAGCCTCTCGCAATACAGCACAATCTATTTCTGCGTATTTGCATTTAATACGTTTTTTCATCATCATCATCAACATTATCATTTCAGCCTATTGCAGTCCACTGCTAGACATAGGCCTCACCAAGTTCGCGCCAAAAATGTGAATTCATGTACTTTTTTTTTTAAATATATAGACTAGCGCTTGACTGCGATCTCACCTGATGGCAAGTGCAGATGCAGCCTAAGGTGGTGCGCGCTTGCCTAGAAGATGCCTATTCACTCTTGATTTATATTGATTTGTATTTTGCCCATAGTACCACGCTGGGGAGACGGGTTGGTGACCTCAGGGCTGGGTTTGTCGCACCAAAAACACTGCTGCCCTTCTTCAGCCTGTATATTGCAAAGCCAGCGGTTGGATGGTTATCCCGCCATCGGTCGGGTTTTTAAGTTCCAAGATGATAGTGAAACTGTGTTATCCTTCAGTCGCCTCATAGAAAAAACCCACCCCTTCTCTCGGGAAGAAAAGGGGTGGCTTTATTCTTTACTGCCGTAATCACACAGCAGAAGATCACAGCTAAATAATACTGCCCTTATGTAGTATTGTGTTCCTGTAGTCAGTAAGGTGGTCACAGCTACTGTAGAAGGTCGGGCTGGAGTCTCCCTCCCATTGTCCTTAGTAGCCGTGACCATCAAGTGGGCGTACACTGATTTGTAAACCCAGTCGTATAAAAAAATCACATAGATAGATCATTGCATATAGATCTATTTCTATGTGGCTGTACCATAAAGAGCATCACCATAATTGAGTATTGTTGTTTCCTTGCCTAAAGCCAAATTGTCCCACTCTGTAACACTTCTTTCATTTAAGCTAGTTTGAAGTTCCATTCACAACGGTTTAGAAAAAATTTATCTATGTGGAAAATTTAAATTTATGGTGCGTCAGTGAGTATTATGGGCAATGAACACGATACTACTATGTGATTGTCTTCGTTCTTCTGGAAATAAAGTAAATTTATTAATCGAAGTATTGATATCCCCATAACAAATTGTTCATCACATTTTCAAACATTTCAAAGCATTAAATATTGTAAAGTTTATTCAGTAGAAATCATCGTCTGTTCCGTCGGTCACAATAAGGATGCGAATGGTCTGAGTCCGTGATATTTGTAAGGTATCAAAGTAGGATTTATGCCTAAATATAGGGTTTACTTGTAAGCCAATAAGCTCTAATTTTAACTCGAACAATCATAAAACAGTTCATTGTAGACCAGTCTTTAGACCTTCGATGAACTAACTGTTGAATCCAAAGGGCGTGGGCTTTTATTTTGTAAAAAAGGTAGCTCATTGTTGTTATTAGTTATAAAATCTTACAATATATTTGGTAAAAGTGGAATAATAAATACGTTGACGGCTGTCATCCAAACTGAAGGACTATTTTCGAGCTAAGAATATTCAACTCTAGTTAAATCTTGACACAGCACATCTTAGTAAAATATAGTTAATAGACTTAACCGCATAGATTTGTCTGCCTTAGACATAGGCAACACCTAATGAGAATACCTTCGCAGGAATTGTCTGTCGCTGGCATGTACATGCTGCGGTAAACCACAATGAATAAGATTCATTGCATCCCGAGCTTGACGCTGATGTCATTATCAACATTACTTTTTACAATGTGTTAAAATGCGCAGTCATATACTTTATACATTTAAACCTAAATATATTTTATTAAAACAATTCGAATGAATTCTGAAATTCGAATGAAATGTCTCACTAATGTGTACAAGGTTTTTTAATAGAAAAAACGTTGCAGCTTAGTCCGATACATTGTTCCTTTTTTAAAAATCTTTATGTCCGGGAATTTTTGTTAAATACAATAGCAAAATATTCTTCTTAAATGTTTAATGTGACTTCTGTAAGTATTCTTTTACATCGTACAAAATTTTCTAGAACCCGTGTTTTTATTTTTATTGTGATGTGTTACTTATCGGGTTTGTATATTTACAGGCAGTGTATATAATTTTGAAAAATTTTGAGCAACATCTTGATTATTTATTCCCAACATACAGGACCATTCCTATACAGGATATATATAGCTCGAAGGATTTTTATCACAGCGTTATGCGGGATTTTTTTCTAACAAGAATGCTCTGTGATTATATTCATGACCGATGGTTATATTGTATTTTCTATGATTCACCGTGGGTCTATCACAAGAAACATAGACGAGACACCAACACGTGAGGAACAATATCCATACCAAACTAACAAAATGACAAAAATAAAATAGAATTGAATTGAAAACCTCCTCCTTCTTTGGAAGTCGGTTAAAAATAAATACTAACACAAGTAAAATTATTCTTTCGAATATTAATTGAACTCGTGCCGTCGGTAACAGTGAAACGACCGTTTCCATTAAAAAAAAGCTGAATTCGAGATCACAATTTGATAGATAAAGATAGACGGCAAAAGGCTTGTGACCAATACAATTTTAGAAAAGGTACGATTAACAGGGGCAACATTCAATTAAAGTTCCTTATATTTTTATAATAAAGGTTATGAAATCAACAAAGTATCGATAATATTTCAAGTTACAAAAAAGTTTTTAGAAAAATATTCGTTTATACGTTTCCTTGGTTGTAAGACGTGCACTTATTAATAACTTGCGTCCAATTTCTACGAACTGCTTATCTTTGATTTTAGACAGACACAAATTCAGTAGATATGTATCTAAAAAAATTGTACCATATTGAAAATGTCCAATATTTAAATTGAGTATTAATAACGGGGCTAATAGTCTATGTCAAAGTCTTTGGTTAAGATTTCGTTTGTAATAATTGTGGGCATAGTTGCTAAATTTCTCTGGTGATTGTTAAGACTTTAATTCTTATTTTTTTAGTTGCCTTTAAATCTAAAAATCACGCAGCATAGTAAATTTAGCATGAATATGATTTTTAAAAAAGTTTTTAGTTGAATTATATGTTTTTTATATCTTATAACATACACGGCCGTCTGTTCATACGGTCAGCAACTAAATGTCTGTTTTACAAGTCACAGCCGACTGTTATAACTATATTTTTTTTATAAATATACATAGCAATAATACATATATAAATATATAAATACAAATGTTACACCCAGACTCAAGCGGAAATCGAGCCCGCAACCCGCGGAACAGAAAGCAGGGCCACTACAAAATGCACCAACAGGCTAGTCAAAAAACAAATTAAATTAACAAAAGTAAATTTTGAGGAACTAAATGAAACAGTAAGAAAGTGTAGGGCGTTTTATTTTATTTAAATATTTTAAGCTCTTTTATCTTTCCGCACTTTTAATTCACTATTTTTTTTTAATTTATATCATATCGTTACAACATTCCCGAGTAGAAATTTTTTCGTCTTCCTTAGAAGGAACGGACCAGGCATGCCTGATCAGGACTAGATAAGGCATGTAACGCCGATGATTGGTCTGGACCTGATCAGGATGAGATGAGATTTCCTGATCGGGTCCAGATCAGAAAATCTCATCTCATCCTGATCAGCTGGTTCGGTCCGGTTCTTTTAAAAAACACGAATGTATATTCTTGAAAAAATTGTTTAAAAAAAAGGGAATTGATATTATAAATATGTTACTTAACATAATTATTATGATATTTATTTCCGTTTATTTTTTCCAATGTATTATCTATTTATGTTTTTAACCGACTTCCAAAAAAGGAGGAGGTTCTCAATTCGACTGTATTTTTTTTTTTTTTTTTTTTTTATGTATGTTACATCAGAACTTTTGCCCGTGTGGACCGATTTCGACAAATTTTGTTTTAATCGAAAGGTTTTGTGTGCCAATTGGTCCCATTTAAATTTATTTGAGATCTAACAACTACTTTTCGAGTTATATCTAATAATGCGTTTTTACTTGACGCTTTTTTCGTCGACCTACGTTGTATTATACCGCATAACTTTCTACTGGATGTACCGATTTTGATAATTCTTTTTTTGTTGGAAAGAGGATATCCCTAGTTTGGTACCATGATAACGAAACTAGGATCTGATGATGGGATCCCGGAGAAATTGAGGGAAACACTCGAAAATCCGCAATAACTTTCTACTGGATGTACCGATTTTGATAATTCTTTTTTTGTTGGAAAGGGGATATCTGTAGTTTGATACCATGATAAGGAAACCAGGATCTGATGATGGGATCCCAGAGAAATCGAGGGAAACTCTTGAAAATCCACTATAACTTTTTACTGGGTGTACCGATTTTAATAATTTTTAATTTAATCGAAAGCTGATGTTTGTCATGTGGTCACATATGAATTTTATTGAGATCTGATAACTACTTTTTGAGTAATCTTTGATAACGCGTAGTTACTTGACTATTTTGTCGTCGATCTACGTTGTATTACTCGTCGATGTAATTGAAGTCGGTTTTTTTTTCGTTTGCGAGCAAACACAATTATTACTTTAAATATTAATTATTTTTATGCTATTAATTAAATTTTATTTATTAACTTCTAATAATTAACTTACTAATTTACTACTTCCTATTATTTACGACTGCTCCACTGTGTAGAAATGGACTCCCTGCTAGACTGTCCTGATAACTGTATATACACTAAGTGCGCTTAAAAACATTAATAACGCGATTTAGGCTCAGTTCGCGTAATTTCTTTCAGGCTATCCTGATCTGTACTGGACCGGGTCCTGATCCAGTATGCCTTACCATACTTGATTACATTTTACATCAGGGTATCCTGATCTGGACCGGACCGGGTCCTGATCCAGTATGCCTTACCATACTTGATTATATTTTACATCAGGCTATCCTTGTCTGGACCAGACCTGGTCCTGATAGAGCTTGCCGGATCTGGCATGCCTTATTCTATCCTGATCCGGTCCAGATACATGATCTGGTTGAGCCTGACCTTTTTTCTAGTCGGGTTAGTGATGGACATTAAAAAAATACATCGATGCTTTTTTTGATTCAATGTATCGGATAGTGGCATCGATGTAATATCGATATATCAAAAAATACCGTGTGAGTGTTAATGAATGAATTAAGTAATAAAAGAGACAAAAATAGTTACCTATTAACCGTAGAGAGAAAATCCATCCATTAAAGAGTAATTTTTGCAGGTTTGTTTGCTTGTTCGATGCATCAAAAAAAAACCATAATCGATGTTGAAATATTAACAATATATCGGTTTGATTTGATGCATCGTTACTATACATTGAGTGATTTTAATTCATCGATGTGTATCGTCCACTCCATAAATATAATCAATTTTACTGAAATATAAAACAATATATTGTAAATTTTTATGATTTAAGAGTTGACTCTTTAAGTTCATAAAATTATTTTGTACCGAGGCTTACAAATGTCGGTTTTAAAATCATGTCGTCGTAAAAACTTTCTTCATGAATAATTTACGAAATTTATTCGTAGATATAGTCTTGCCGCAGTAGATAAGACTTAAATTACGTGAAATTAAATTTTTATTATAATATCTGAGTAAAAATATAAAAGAGCGATTTGAATAATTATCAAGGATCCTTTTCTGTTTTGTTTTAGCTGAGATTCTATATTTTAATTTTGGCTACCGAAAAAAAAACTACGAAGATCAATTGAATTAAGATGAAAAAGGTTCGACCCACATATTATCAGAATTCATATTATCAGAATTCAGGCACATTTTCAAAATGGATTTAAAAATGGCATTCTTCGATAGCAATTTCTGTTTAATAAGGTTTCCATTCTCAAATACATCTGAAAGAAATCACTTTTAAGGAAAGGTGTTCTTTGTGTACTTGCGTTCTTACTGTATATTGTGTATACCTATTCGTATGTACGTTACAAAGATACTTACAACAACTTAGTTTAGTATCAATCATTCTGCAAAAAATCTTTGTTTAAGTCATATACACTCGGTGGCCTGTCTTAAGTTTGGTGTGTGTGCTTTAGGTAACATCTGATATATCAGATATGGCTATACAACTTTTTTGATAAATAAACATACAAATATACATTTACAAAATAATGTATATATAATGATACCCCGACTCGAAAAAATCGAACCGGCAACACCCTGAGCAGAAAGTAGTAGTACTACAAACTACGCTAATAGGCTAGTCTTGTTTACTTAATCAGAATCTGTTCCATAGGTATATGTATATTAGAATATTAGAATCGTATTATATGAATAATTAAGTTATGTTTTAATTGACAGTTATTTCGAGAGCTCTGTACTTGACTCTTTTTCTAATGTATTTACAGAAAGATTTTGGAAGATAAAAAGTAGATAAATTAGAGGCATAACAGGAGGTCTGATTTTCTTGAACTGTCATGCAGATTATAATTTAGGTACATTCGAGCCTTTGGGAGTGGCAGTTGAAGTGGATAAGACTACCTTTCCTTAATTTTCTCGAGTACGTCCTCTAAATTGAACGAGAGCACTTATATTCCGAATTTATAATATTAATGCTCTAAATCTTCCTCTCATGTAAGGTCGAGATACAATAAATTATCCCGAAACGATTTTTAATTGACTACTTTATATTTTCACATTTTATTTAAAGTTAGATTTTAATTACAAACTTTAAATTGAAGCTATCGTTAAAACTGACAGTCTCTTAAAATTCACCAATAGCATTTGAATACGCAACGATTTCGGATTGCTACTTCATAGATGAGCTCAGAGCACAAAATGGTACATGAAAGGATTCTCTATCGCGAAGCTAGTTAGCAAGCCGACGAATGCACTACAGTTCAGTTCAGTATCTACCGGTTTTAATTACTATTGCTACTCATTCGATACTTCTGTCATTACATTTAGAGCTACGTTTTATGCGAGTTTCAAAAAGTAACTTTAGTCAAAAGTGATGACATATTTCAGTTTTTTGTTTTTTTTTTTTGTAACAAATTAACGAGTTGCACGTCAGGGTTATGAAGAAATGACTGATAAATTCGCCATTAAATTAATATTTAGCTACACAATAATAGTAATCAATAATAATCCTATTTCAAAAATTAACATTTACATATTATAAGGCTGATGAATGCTTGACTGAATAAAATTATTTGTGCTCTAATATCGTTTGAGTCGCGCACTGCTAATAAGAGGCAGACAAAGGTGTGTTAATGAAAGCAGCGCGTCGCAGGCTAGAATACTAATTAGCAGTTAAAAATTGCAGCAATATTATGTATATGAGTACCTCAGGCGTTGGGAAGAAACCACTTCGTTAGGTTGTATTGTTTAAGACGACACAGGTAAGTGCTGTAAGTTTGTTTCTGTGTAAGTTAATTTTAATAAATTATATTTTAATTTAATGCTTAATTGAATTAGTGTTGAAATACATTTCATATTTTTTTGTCGTGTTATCTCAGAACTTTTTACTGAGTTAGACTGACTTCGATTATTTTTTTTTTTTATCAAAATGCGGTGCTTGTCATGTGGTCCCATTTAAATTTCATCGAAATATGGCAAACACTTTTTGAGTTATCTCCAATAATGTATTTACTTAACTATTTTTTCGTCGACCTATGTTGTATCACTGTTCCATGTAATTGAAGTCGGTTTTTTATCGTATGCAAGTAAACGCTAGTGCAATATATTTCTTTCTTTTTCATCTATTTTATTTTATCCTTAATTACATACTTTTTAAAAAACGTATAAGATAAAAATATGCAAAAATAGATTGTGCTGTAAAAACTAACCCTTTTTAGCATTTTTTTTCATGATATTAATTCTCTTAAGTTTGTCTGTAACTTTTTTAGTACTGTTTGCTTATTTAACCTATGCTAAGCAGAGGTCACTAACTAGTACTAGCTTAAACTAACAAGTAGAGAAAATAATAAAACCTTTAACAAATATGAAGACAATCTGTGCTTCAAAAATGAAAATTTAAGCCGAAGTTATTTTTATTAAGGACTAAATGTAACGTGCGTGTTTTGCGTTATATTGTTCATTTTTAGAAATTATGGGTCAATACGAATACGAAAGCGAAAAAGTTAATTGCTAAAAATATTTTTACAAGGCCCTAAAAAGCAATTTAGCGGGGTTGAAATCTCATAAGTTAGTAGCGAGCTGATGAAGCCCTGCCAAAATTGCTAATGACCGCGAAAACGACGTGCGGTCGCGCACGCTATCGAGCCAAAAACCAATTTGCTCCACTAACAACAACATTGTTATATTACTCGCTTATTGACTTAAAACTGATTTATTTAATATGTGCTTCTGAATACTATCAGTTTGATTAATTAATTATAATTTTAAAAAATTTCATTTTTAACCAATTGAAATGAAACCGATCTCGAAAAGAATATATAAAAGTAGACGCACCGCCAATATTTCGATAGTTGAGGTAAAATTGTGAATTATCAGAAATTCTGATAAACTCTTCAAAAATGTAACTTCGTGTTTATAGGAACTATATTGATTTCTTAGAGGTTTGGCTGATTTTCCTTTTTTTTTCGTTTGAAAATGTGTAGGTTTACCTAACTGTGCTAATAAATATAATATTTTATAATGAGAAAAACAAAATTGAAAACGAATTTTCCTTAACTTTCATAAGCTAATTTAGGCATACATAATTTAAATAATTAGAAGTCATTTTTATAATTATATTAATATAGAAAAAGTAAAAAAGTAAGTATTTTATATTGTTAAAACGTGGCAGCAAATGAATTCTTCACTTTAGAATTAACACTTACTTCGATCGAGTCCAAGCGAAGTCAAGCTTCGATTAACACCCAAACTGGCGAAAATTTTCCAATCAGCCTCTGTAAATTGGAAAAGTTTTATATACGTTCAAACGTCCAGGTACCTTTCTATCGTCAGTTGTGAGTTTTTGTACGATCTTTTCAAAAAAATTAAATTAGGCTGTAACAAAGCGAACTATTTCATTTAATTATATCACTTAAATGATAAACATACGTAACATTTCCACCTAAATATTATAAGGTATAAAAAACTAGCCGAGTGACGCTTAGGACATTGTATAAATAATGTCATACATAGTAACTGCCATTTAAGGTGTAACGTTGGCCAGTATTTGAAAATTAAAATATGTTTCCAATTACATATAGTAAGTTTAAAGAATAAGTAAAGTAACATTTAAATATATAATATGTTGTCTCAAAACCGGCATTGAATTAAGGCAGGCGTCACTAAAATAAAATTAACGAGGGGGCTCCCCGGCGGAAGGCGATGCAGGAAGCGGACGTGCCTTCAGGAATTTATCTATATCTACCACCAAATCTTAATAAACTTCGCGAAATTAGGACGCATTACTTTATATTAATGTGAATATAAATAACAACTTCGTTTTTAAATTTACCCAACGATTAGTAATGTGCAACCACTTTAACTGTGATTAATTTTTTATGTTACTGTTTGATGTATAACAGTATAAGACTACTTTTAGAGTTAAAATATAAATTAACTTGTATCTATGTTGTATTTTCTATTGGACTGTAGCTTGGGGTACGAATTGCAATTGAAAGATAAATTTTGTGGTGGTCTTCAAGAGCTTATGCGATTAGAATAAGGTCGACGTTTTAAGCAAGGTAACAGAATTTGTATACATAGTATACTGATTTGTATTGTATCACAGTTTTTATTTCCTATATTCTATACTATTGTAAAATTTACTTAGTGCAATAAAGAGATAATATTCTTTGTAAACCACAATTTAAGTAAATAGCTTAAAATGTCAAAACATAAATAATTGCAAGCAATTGTATGAAATCTCTCCAGCGATTAATTATTAATTTTATTATACACTTAAAACTCGTTTTACAAGCGAAAGCAATAAAGTACCTTTGCATATTAAAAGGGAAAAGTTGTAAACACGAACTGCGTATGTTACATCGCGGAGCGTAAACTCATAGCCGTTTAAAAACAATATCCGTGTGCAACCACTCGGTAACTCGACGGTTTTTACTGATGATTGTCGAAATTAATCGTTTCGCTTGGCAGCGGTGATGAATGACGCAAGAACGAATTCAAGTAGCGTACAAATTGCGAGCATAAATTATGTTTTAATAATTTCGCGTACGGCCTGCTCTCTCAATCAGCGAAGTATGGCGGCCAGGTGTCGCCAACATAAATCCGGACTTGTTAAAAATTATACCACCTTGTCACCTTTAGAAGTCACTTGTTTTATAACATTACAGTGCGAAGAAGAATTATTTTGTTGCAAATTTTTATGGACTGTTTATTTATTAACGTTTGTCTTAGTGTTGTAATTTTACACTTTTATTTTAAAGTTAACAATGATAGTTGTACATTTTTGTGAAAAGACTGTCGAGCTAAATCCAAATTAGTTTGACGTTTTTATAATTTCATATTATTTTAACTGTTACAACTACATATTAATAATAATATTAACATTAGAATATTGATGTTAAAAATTATAAATATGTAACTGAGACATTAAAATAAAGGATAATAGCGTGTTTATATGATATCAATCTACAACTTAATATATATTACAGTGTTTGTGTGTTTATTAGTTTTACCCATATGACGCAAAAAGTGCATACAGTTAGATGCCGTCTTCTGTTTATGTATCTGGCGGTCTAACATAAAACTTGTCGGAGGCTTTATTTTAATACGTAATCTAGAAATGAAGGTAACAATGTAATAATCAGTGTTCAGTTTATGACTTATTTTAATGTTTTCTTTGTAATTACCTGGCGTAGATATTGTTAATTCAGTTTTTATGTGTAGGTTAACTTCATTTGCATGCAAGTAAAACACCTAATTACTATTTCCATGAAACGAAGTCACAACTGAAAGTTAGCTTGAAATATGGTTCGGAAGAGTTTCAACTTGAGTAAAATATATTTTATGGTGAAATTTTAAAACTTTAAGCCTCATTCACTCATAGGCAATTAAAATTAACAAATATATTTCTTGATCGGAAATAAAGAAAAATTTTAATTTAGTGGAAAAAGCAACGAACCGTTTCTTTTTTTATAGCTGGCCAATTGAAACGTTTCCAGCTCTCTGAATAATTCATCTTTCGTTTGAACAAAGACGAAGTGGGCCGCGCGGCGATTCTTTGATCTTTTGTAATTGGAATCGATGCTCATATTAAAAAGAGAAAATTCTTTAGAACGACCGATGAAATGCATCGAAGCCATTTTCTTCGAGGCGATTAAAGGTGGCACTGATTTCGCGCCTCTGTACGTGTACGCGTTTGATTTTCTCACCCTTCAACGAGCTTTTCATATTATAACTCTTGTTGCTTTTATTGCTTTATCTCAACAATATCTCCTTTATAAAATGTAGACTTATAAAACAATATTCACTTATGTGTGATCGAAAATCATTAAGAAAGGTTTTTTTGTGTAAATTCTACCCAAAAGAGGGCTTAAAATTTTCAATTATTAAAACTTAAAATCAGAAATTTTTTTCAAGATCTTATTTATTTATTTATTTACTTAAATAGGACACCAGCAGTTCACGCATGATAACATTTTTGTAATAGAAAATGCAAATTAATTCTGATGTGTGTACCTTTGTAGGTGAGACAGCATTCACATGTCAACGTCAGATAATAATTAAATAAAGATTAACAACTATTATCTTCTTCATCATCATCATCATCATTTCAGCCTATTGCAGTCTACTGCTGGACATAGGCCTCCACAAGTTCGCACCAAAAATGGCATGAACTCATGTGTGTTGCCCATAGTTACCACGCTGGGCAGGCAGGCGGGTTGGTGACCGCAGGGCTGGCTTCGTCGCACCGAAGACACTGCTGCTCGTCTTCGGCCTGTATTTTTAAAGCCAGCAGTAGGATGGTCATCCCGCCATCGGTCGGCTTTATAAGTTCCAAGGTGGTATTGGAACTATGTTATCCCTTAGTCGCCTCTCTTGACACCCACGGGAAGAGAAGGGGTGACTAAATTCTTTAATGCCGTAGCCACACAGCAAGCAACTATTATCTTATAACAACTATTTTTATATACATTTTTAATGAAGTTGTACTCTTGCAAAAGTTGAATAGTAAATGATATATTCTACGTGACACGCAAATGGTGTTTTCGTTTCTGACACCCATCTAGAAAATGTCAATATAACTTGAGAAATATATCAACCTTATTCCTCATTATTTTCCTTTTGTTTATTTATTTTTTAATAACAGTAAACATTGATGTATCTCTGAATTACTTCGGCAACTATATTAATATAGTTGGAAACTTGTGCCGCACAGCAATAGATTACTCAAAAGATATTGTTGTCCGACTGGTCTGGTCTTGTTTCGTTTATAATAATAAGTATTGTGAGTATCGGCGATATTAACGGAATTACAAAAGTTGTTCAATTCCCTTTACTTAATATTATATTCAATATTGTAAGGTTTATTGTGGAGTAGCTTAATAAGCCTATTGCTGGTAAACGTGTATAATATATAAGAATGCTTCTGTTTTATTTGTTTGTTTTACATGCTTATCTTTGAGTCTAACATTCCGATTATGTGGAAATAAAATAACAAATATTATTGTTCCTTTAATAATGAATCGCTTTAGCCTTTTATATCCCATTACTGTACATAGGCTTCTTTGCCCATGTAGGAGAAGAGTCAGAGCTTAATCCACCACGCTGCTCCAATGCGGGTTGGCGGATATATTCCCTACTATGAGTAACGATCGCTATCAGGTGTACATGATAACAACCGCGACCAACGGCTTAACGTGCTCTCCGAGGCACGGTGGGGAGACAAGGACAGCACAAACACCCAGACCACGGCAAACACCTGTATGGCCAATACAAATGTTTGTCATGTGCGGGGATCGAACCCGCAACCGCCAGCGCAACAGGTACAATCCTTGGCCGTTGCGCCAACGTAGCATCTGATAATGAATAATGAATACAAGCGATATAATAGGTTGACTTGTGATAAAATATTATCAGCCAATATAGTAGAAAAATTAAATAAAGATGCACTACAGTTTTTGTTGTGACCCTGCTTTCTGCTCCGGGGGTTGTGGGTTCGATTCCCACCCCGAGTCTTGGTGTAATGTAATATTTATATGTATATTAATCAAATGTAACTATACCAGTTGGCTGTTACCTATAACACAAGCATTAAGTTGCTTACTTTAGGAACAGATGACCGTGTGTGAATGTTGTAAATATTTATTTCTTTATGTAAATATTTATTTACTACATTAGACACAAATCATCAGACAATTACACCCTTATCAACAGCCTAGAATTATGAAGATTAACATTTTATGTCTCTCGTGTCATATTTAAAATAATTAATTTTTGTTTAAATATTTAATTTAATTATGCGTTATCAAAGCCATAAAATGATTTACAAGGTTTACGAAAACAATAAAAACACGTAATGGTAGCGAAAACGTAATAAAATGGAGAAAAAAATCCTACCTCAAGTCCTACGAATATAAATTAAACTCATCAACTTTATGAGGCTAGTCGGGGAAGTTTAAAATTTAATCCCCGGTGCGGGTAAGAGACCAGAAAAGTTAACCGCCCAAAACTTTGTGTATTTCTACCATGTGTTTGAGGCAGTGTGTTTTACCTGATACGGAATATTAAGAACGTATTTCATTTTATTTTTTAAGTTCAACAACCCTTTAAAAATTTTTTTCTATATTCATTTTAAAAAGTAGAAAAGTTAGTTTGAATAAGTAATAATAATAATTTGATATTAATTAAGTTACTTATAAAACAATACTCAAAGTTAAGTTGATTGTTGTGTATTAGAAATAAAAACACATTTCGTTTAATTTTAGCAAATTTAGTCTACCGTTGTAAACGGCGTCTTTTGTTGAATGTGTTTTTACGAAATGAAAGTAGTTTTTACAGAATAACGTTGTTAAATCTAAGTTTATCTGTGTTAAATGTTTGTGTGTTATTATAACACCGGATGTTTGCTATTTAAATATACTATTTTAACGTTTAAAGGTAGATTATTGACTTATATTTAAAATAAGAATTTGCGATGAAGAAATTTTTTTTTGTATTAGCAAAAAATAAAAATAAAAATTTCTTAATAATATAATATTATAATAATGACAAAAAAGTACGTTTAATGAGTTCACGAGTACAACTGGTGGACGTTTTTAAGCAACATCATAGAATCATGACAACAACTTTTAATGAAATTTAAGAAACGTTTTAATTTTAGTACTTCGGACAAATACCTGCGATTTTTTGAGTGCATTATTGTAAATTTTTTTATGTAACGTGAATTTAAATAATAAATAAAAAAATCCAAAGATATTTATTTTTGACTAGCTGTACATGTAGCATGGTAGCGTACTATGTTCGTGTTGAAGACTATCTGGATTCTCGATATTTGTTTAACGGCGTGCCTGGTCCTGTACGAATTAGGAATAAAAAGTATATTTTGTCATGTGACCTCCTTTATAGTTTAGGAATAGTTTATAATTTATCATGTAAATATAAAAAAAAATTACTAGTCTTGACAAAAAAATGAAAGTTTTGTTGGTATGCAGAATATAGTAGGCATTTTAATTTTATCATCTATTTTTTTTTCATTAAGCCTTTTTGGATTTTAATTGTTTTTGTGCTTAAAAATTGTTGTATTTAATATAATGAAAGAAGTGTTTGGTTATTTCATATCTATCTGTGTGGTAGATAAGTACCTACTCGTGCGCGGTAAGCGCGTTTTTAAATTCCGGGACAAAAAATACCTACTAATTTCTCCACAATCTCCTCTATCTTCTAGTGACTGTTCCGTAAAAAATATGTCCGGGCAAACAGAAAGACAGACAGATAGGCAGACAAAAGTTTTAAAATCGTTTGTTTGTCTGCGCTTGAAAACACACAGTTATTTTGAAATCACTGGCTGACGCTTTAATTTTATTTATATTTAGGTATAGATATAAGTATAGGAGACGTATAGACTAATAGTGAATTCTAGTTCTAAAATAAAGATTGTCTTTGTAAACTAATTTTATAAACAATAATTCGGTCTGATTAAATAAAAGTTTTGACGGTAAAATATCATTAATCTTCGACCCGGCGTCGATGTGGTAGTAAAACAGGACATCGCCAATGCAGCATGTAGGTATATTTTACCCATAAACAATATGCATACTGTATACATTTTATATCTATAATAGTACACTATTTTATGGAATTAGGCAATAATAACTATGATAATTTATAGAAAAAAATATTTTATTCACTATAGAAACAAGTTACAATCATCGAAAATTAAATTTAAAACAATTTCGACTAAGTATCACATGTTGTAACATAACTTTAATTAAATATTCTAAAACATACAATAATACTTGACTGACATAATTTTAATTTTACCTAGTACACAGGAACATAACTTTTAATTGTTAGTATACAACATCAATTTAACTAAGCTTTCTAAGGAAATTACGTCATATTTTTATATATTAGTTGTATATATTTATACACTCTTTAATTAGTATAGTCTTTTGCTGCATATTGCTGGTAACAGGATTTAATAAAATTGTTTCTTGCTCGTCATCCTCTTGTTCAATAACTGCTAACTGTCTTGATTCCGCTGTGAAATACGATAGAATTGTTCTATATCCGAACTGACCTGTTCATTTTCACAGGTACCTTGTTCAAATAAGACTAAAAGTCGTATTTGATCATTTTCGTATAACACTCCAGACAAAACTATGAAATCTTATACACGTCACTTTTTTCTTCATTAACTTGTATCTCTGTCTCAACTTCCGTTCACCTCGCCCGATCACACTTTTTGTAACGCTCTGGTGACTCATTCACTAGTTTACTCCCTAAATCAAGCGTGTGTAAAGAAATTTGTCTTCAAAAAACACAATATAAATAAATGTTACGTGGCCGATGTGGCCGGGTACCTATGACTTACCCGCGGGCTCTTCAGACACTTGTGGATTTCGTTGTAACCGCAGGAACACTAAGTATAATAGCTAAAATATTTCTAGGACTTGACAGCCGCGGCTACTGTTAACCATAAACAACGAGTACCATTTATTTCAAAGTTATTAGAGTTTTAAAATCTATCGGGTATTAAACACCCAGCCTCATCGACACCGGGCTAAGTTATAAAGTATTCTCTCATCGACTATATCTCGATACACGATAAAAATATATTTATTCCAGTGCTTCACGAGTATGTTTGTCACACTTCTATCGAACATTCTATTCCTCCCACGTATTTATCGTTTCTACTTTGTATAACAAGCGTAAACGTCTGTATAAAAGGGGGAAGTCGACTTATAAATATCTCAAGCAGCTAGTGTGAATTGTCACGGAAAGTTGGAAGCTGTCCGGAGCGACTAAAGGATTAGAGCGCGACGTTCGACAATGTCACCTCCGACTTTGTACTGATACCTAGACACGAGAATAAACTCCGAACTAAAGATTTACAGTCTTAGAATCATTTATATTTATACGAGTATAGTAGGGCAATTTAGAAGTAGCATTCTTTCTCAACAACAGCAAAATTTTATATAAGGAAATTATAACTTTTACGTTTATATAAATAAAAATAATTCGCCGCAATGTATGTCCGCGTATAGCTTCCGAACCACTGTACCAAATTTAAAAAGCTTATGATTAAAAATCTGCATTTATATTTAAAAAAAAAATGGTTATCTGTAAAGTCAAGTTTACAGACGATGGTTTTATGTGATAAGGTCATAAAGAAACAATGATGAAAAATTGCATACTATTATGAATTGAATTGAATTATTAACACTGAATTATTTCGAACTGCTAGCTCTGACGTCACGCGAGAAGACAGATAAATGTGAAATACATTCAAGAAAAAAATAATGGTGGCACGAAGCTGAAACTAAACTTAGCCCATGTAGTGAAAAATAATAAACTAATCTATTATAAAAAATAACTTGCTAAATTGATCTACAAAATTAATCGCAGATCTTTTATATAACGTCTTAAAAGAATATAAAAGTTAACAGCTAAATACATTTCGTAAAATACTTTGCCTCTTATGATAATTTCGCAGACTAAATTACCCTCAGGGACGACAACCCCACTTTATATAGGTACAGTAAAATTTTCTTTTTGTTACAAGTAGTTAAATCGAGACAAAAGGTACACGAGTGTTGTAGACGTCGAAACGTTATATAATACACAGAATTGCTTTGATTTAATAAGTTCATTTTTAAACTAAAACACGTATCTTATTAATTTAGTTTTCATTATTTCATAAATATTTTGTATTGAGTACTTCTTTACTTACTTTGTAAGAAAAATAATGACTAATGATGTTATCTACAATATTAGGAAAGAATTGTGTCAACACCGTTTTGTTGCTCAAATACTTTGAACATACATATACATATGTCGAAGGTACAAACGTAGCACTACCACGCAGAAATAAATGATAAATGTTTGCAATTGCTTAAAACAATCTCGAATTATTTTCCTGATTCAATTTATAGTTTTTAGATTTAATAGTTTTGTGCACTTTCGTTTTTAATTTTATTTTAATGTCAAGTAAGTTTATCTTATTTTCTACTTCTAACCAGAAACAACAGTAGCTTTCATTTTCTTAAAGACTAATAGTAAATAGTGCAATTCAACAACAGTTTGAGTTAGTTCAGAATATAATTTGAAACTAAGTATAGATCGCCAGTTGATGCGGGCTTATTGATGTAATCAAACTATTTATGTAAATACACAAAACTTTATAATGTAATTTACACAGGATACATTAAATTTCAGATACATCAATTATCAATTATTATTAAATAAAGGCAATTATATTAAGTACCTACACATTGTATGTGTACTCATATTTAAAAAAAAACTCATAATGAAAAATATTAGCCAGAACCACGAGTTCGTCCTTAACTGCTATTCTTTTTATGAAGTCTATGTATAACGTACGTCCGCCAGCTGAAGAAGAGCCGTCGGGTTAAAGTTTTCAAGTGTATCCCGTTGTCTAATGGGGACTGTCCTGAGTTTTTGGGATATAAAGACGTCTAGCACGTAGTATCGATAGCTCAAGCAGCACGTAAATCGTTCATGATTTCATTTAATTTAGAGGTTTTTGCGAAATCGATTTGATGTGCGATTATTTATACACAGACTAGCAGACAACAATGAAAAAAATTATTTTTTTTTGCTCCGTACATAATATCTTCAATGTGAAGAATTTAAGGGAGATTTAGACATATTAGTGAAACCACAGCTCCGTCAACATGTACCTACCACGTCATTGGTTAAATTAATACATGTCAGTACTCAGTTGGCATAGCTTCAGTGAAAACATGTCCGTCGTCAAGTAATCGTGATTGTTGGCTCTACTCAATACTACGGAGCTAATAATGAAGCATGGCAATAAAAAGAGACAAAAGGATAATTCATTATATTATACAAATATTCGTTAAAGATAAAAGGAAGTATTTTGAATATTTTAAAATGTCAGATAGCTGTTTCAATATACTTTGTTTTTGATGCCGCGGCGTCCGTGATCCGATAAAAAATATCGTTGTCAACGAATTCCGTGATTTCCGGTATCGGCACTGACACTGACAACACTGTTTCATTGCTGACACTGACAGGTGGGGATGCATTCATAAATAACGTATGTTCTATGTGACATTGGCGAAATCATCTGTGCTCATTAGTATATTAGTATAGTTATAGTGCCACTATTGAAAGCCATTTTAACCTGAAGAAGAAAAAGGAGAAGAGAATGTATGAAAGAATATTTTATGTCGGTACTGTATCGGAACTGTGACTTCACAGATATCTTTCAATCAATGTGCTGTGTGGCTACGGCACTAAAGAATTTAGCCACCCCCTCTCTTCCCGTGGGTGTCGTAAGAGGCGACTAAGGGATAACAAGGTTCCACAACCATCTTGGAACTTAAGAAGCCGACCGATGGCGGGATAACCATCCAACTGCTGGCTTTGAAATACACAGGCCGAAGACGGGCAGGAGCGTCTTTGGTGCGACAAAGCCAGTACTACGGTCACCAACCCACCTGCCCAGCGTGGTGACTATGGGCAAAACACATGAGTTCACGTTATTTTTGGCGTAAACTTGTGGAGGCCTATGTCCAGCAGTGGACTGTATAGGCTGTAATGATTGATGATTGATTGAATCATTAGTCAATTATAGTTTTTAGGATATTAAGAACATTGTGACATTCAAATAATGTTTTAAACGTTACACTCTCAGCTTGTTTCTTCGTTATTTAAATAGACCTTATAGTTTAATGTAAACTACTTAGCTGTGATGATACACCTCAAAAATAACTATTAGTAATTCTCAGAAAGTTTTTAAAAAACAAAACATTTATGTTTTATTATGATATACAACTTTGAAATTGAAAATAAAACTTTAGATTAGTGAAAATAGATTTTTAAGCAATAGGGTATTTGCTAGCCGTTAATAGCGAAGACGCTATCCCAGGTATTGAACAGAAGATTTCATTACGCGTAGTGGCCGGTATCGTCTTTATAGTGTCATAAACGAGGAAATAACATTAAAGGGGAGCATAAAAAAGACGACCTATGGCATTGCATTCCTGTCTTAACGTTCATACAACGTTGAACTTTCATTTTAGCATGCTATTATAGGAATGGTTCCTTTTGAGAAAAATTATAGAGAAATTAAAATTTCTGCATGATGAAAGAGTAGATTTGAATAAAAATCTAGGTTGAATTCTTCGAAAGTACTATACATATAAACCGATATGCGCGGTTTTTATCTACTCTTTCCGTTTCTACTAACTTGATAGAATTTGCGTAAACTTCGTTTTATTAAGCGTCTATACACGCATCGTATGGTGAGTCATTAGTATTATTCTTATATGTTATCTATATGAGAATAGGTGTATATAGGAAACGTAAACATGTCGTTTTTACTTATTTTTAGATTTTATTTTATTTTATGCATTAAATAAATAAATATCTTATAACATACACACACGGTCGTCTGTTCCTATGATAAGGAACTTAATGCTTGTGCTAAAGGTAACAGCCGGCTGATATATCTAAATACCTTTTTTTATAAATATACATAGAAATATTACATATATAAATGTATATAAATACATATAAATACAAATATTACACACAGACTCAGGCGGGAATCAAGCCCGCAACCCGCGGAGCAGAGAGCAGGGCCATTACAAATTACGCCAACGAGCTAGTCAAACATTAATTCGATGATTATAAATATTTATCGATATTGTTAACAAATATTACAAAAATAACAACACAGTAACATTTTGATTGACCAGCATGAATGCTTTTAATTGGAAATGAAACAACGTCGAACGAATGCGACGGCTTATTAATCAATAAGGCAGACAGCCATCAATAACTATCTTGTTACAAAATCAAATATGGTGTACCAGTATTATTGTTAACATCGCTTAATTGATGTAAACAAAGGGGGAGATAATGGAAGGAAGGTATCACTCCATTTAATTGACCATATGTGCTGAGGCCGCTATGTTAATTGATGTTAATAGCGTCGCTGCCCCATTCTCTATGCTGGCATAAACTGTTTATAAACACAAAATAATGAAATTATTTCGCGGCACAGGTACCGCTTTCAATCTAAAATAACAATTTCGAAACGTAACGTTACAGCTGGGTTCAGGCGTTTTGATTATGTGATATTAAAGCTATTTACCACCTGACTTATGTTTATGACTATACAATTTGACGGGACAAATTTTTATTAAAAGTATTTTAGTCAAAACTCTCTAAAGCTACAAGTTATATTTTTAATTTCATAAATGATGACGCACGTTTGAACGCATCTTATTTTAAAAACAAAATAATTTAAACGTATAAAAATTAAAAAAAAAAATAAAAATACAAATGGAAGTATCATTCGTAAAATAAAATTCTACTTTTTATTTCCTATAAATCGTTGTTGTGTGTTCATGTAAAATCTTACAAATGATTATTCAAGAAATACAGACATACATATAAATATTAAATAACTATAGTTTTAATACCTATTCAAAGTAACTTAACTTTGATCGACATTCATTACTTTTCGTCGAGTTTACTCGATGTTTACATCGTCATCGCTAAGTTCGCGCTTGTGACGTTGATACGTTGCTCAGCGGAACAAAGTAGCTCGTTGGCTCTAAGACCAATACTCGGACATGGCATTAGTTAAATGGGTACGCAAAGTCCTACAGTTCTGTCTAAGTTACTCTACAATCCGACCAGTAACTTAGACCACTGCTGTTTTGCAATCCTAAAACAAACAACGTCGAATGCGAAATGAAACGTCACTACTTCGATGCTGATGTCGTTATTCCGAGAGCGGTATTTGGTTAATAGTCAATTGCTTTATTTAATTCCATTAACTGATATTATGGTATTTAACAAGATATTGAATGATGTGTTATTTGTTTACTTATATTCAATTCGTTTGTTTTTCTGTATGTATAAAAAATGTACACTAAATTTGCTGCTAAGCGTGAAGCTCGAGGAAACCTGAGTCAATGCCGAATATTTTTTAAACTTTTCTAATGCTTTGTGCAAGGTTCTTATATGATCAAAAATTAAGAAAACTGCGCAAAAATTTGTAAAATTTCAGAAAAGCGTAAGACAGTGTAGTCTACCTATTGATAAATAGCTAAAACAAGACAACTTCTGTTGGGTCAGCTAGTATTTAACCATAGTAATCTATATATATAAAAATAAATGTTTGTCTGTATGTCGTTTATAGAATCGTAAACTATGCATTTGATTATGTCATGATCTTCAGCAAAGTGGTATGCATTAGCACACAAAGGTTTCTGAGTTGATACGACAAAAAAAGCGTAGCAACGCACGCAGGGTACAGCTAGTAACTAATATAATTCATTACAAAGCTAGTCTTTGCATGTTTATTTTTATAAAAAAATCAAAGAAATAGTTATTAATAGTTACTCAATATCTTTTTGGTTTTACGTAACTGCGAAAATGAACTTACTTTCCCAATTTTAGGTAACACAAATCATTATAAGGAAAAGCAAACTGTAACATGTAAAAGCTAGCGTAAACTATTACAATAACGGTCCAGATGACACTGAAAAGCAGTTTCAAGAAGACGGTAAATAAATATAAATTCTAAATGTAATATTTAAACCAATTCTGCGATGGTGACTTGGGACGGACCAGACAAACGTATATGTGGCTGATTGCATCGAATTCACTGTCTGCGGAACAAAAACACAATTGTCTACGCTAACTTGTAGTTAGAATGTTACATTGTAGTTATAAAAACATCATAATAAAGATATGGCGAGCTTAATAGTTTCTTAAAGTAATAATAATTATATTATTGAAAGCATTTTCTTTTTTATGAAAAAGATTTCTTTGATTTAATATCGAAATTATTAAAGCAATTCTTTGTGATTTTGATGACACTTTATGAAAACTTTGCTAGTTCATTAGTCCAACTAAAGAAGAAAAGATTTCATTTTATAACTTATCTTATATCTGTCATTTATTATAATGGTGCAAATTGAAAGTATTTTTACAAGGAATTTAAATATTTTATTTGATAATCGTATGGCACTTTGCTTTTAAAGATTTGCCTTAGGAGCTAATACATGCATGAAATTCTATTTTACAGTCGTATACTTCCTTTGCGAGCATTCTTTGAATAGACAGAGACTTTCTCCGAACAAAGACAGAAATCTTGCTTCATCTTTGAAAATAGGTATTACAGGGACAAAACGACTTTTTATTTAAGATAACAAGAATAATAAGTAAATAATATAATATGTGTATGAATACAATTAAATAATATTTTAAATGAAACCAAGCCACAAAATGGGTGTAGTAAATAATATTTAAATTCGAATTCCACAGTTTTCTCCAATATAATTAATTAATTAATAAAATTATTTTTGTAAATAGAATGAAACCCGAACGAATAATAAAAATTAATAATATCAAGTATTTTTTTAACAGAAACAATGCTCATGAGATCGTTAGTAAAGTTCAAAGAATAGACGACAAAAGCAGTTACAATTCTGTTGAAAGTAATAAAAATAATTTTTTTGTTAAATACGTCAGTTACCAAAGCATTCTAATGTTTGAAAAAAGAATAATGTCATTTATAACTGTACCCTTTTGGTATAATTTTAGTATACATATATGTATATACAAGTAAGACGTCCCATGTTCAACTCTTTCACAGTTCAATTATAAGTCATGAAAACAAAAGAGTCTAGATAAAAACTCTAATAATTTTAATCAAGAATAATTTCTATAACATCGAGTATTGTTAATTATGGTTCTTTTGATGGAGTCTACATCCAACATTGGTCAGGCATCTTAACAAGCTTGTCTATACTATTTTGTTGTGAGATGAATAGAGCTCGGAATCGATAACATGATAGAACTTACTGAGAATAGTAAAGGTACAGGTACGTTAATTTTCTTTCAGCTAGTAGAGTAAAATTCTTGTGGTGGTAAATATTTCACCGATAATAAACTACTAAAGAAAATCGTTTTCTATCCAACAAGTCATATATTACGCCTCGTCGTCGTGAATCACTACCTCGTAAGCATCTAATTTAAGGCACCTAAAAGAACAGCGCGGACAATGAGATGTAATTAAAAGTAATAAATCTCTCAGCGGCAACAAAACGCTTCAATGAGCGTCGCATGTCTGCGGCCGGGCGTGGGAAACACGGCTGCAAGAGGTTACTATGACCACAGTGGCTTAATTGAATTTTAATTACCTACAAATTTCATTTTTACTCCTTAATCTAACCAAATTTTGTAAATTAAGCACCTTTGCTGTTTTTTTTTTATTTTTTTTCTGGTGTATATTACTTACTGAAATAAAAAATTAGATCCTTGTAATTTTTTTTAAAATATTAAGCATTTATTTAATTTGCAAAGTATGTATGTGTTGTAGTATAGGTCTAGCAAGTTTCATAAAAACAATAAAGTTGTAAATGGCTGACTCACTAATGTGTTTGATAACATGATGAACAGTATGTATGTATGTATGTATGCATATTTGTTACGATGGAACCTTGCAACTCAATTTGAAGCATATGTCTTTAGATTGAGCTAAAATTTTGTATACGCGTTTACTTTAGGTGACAATGCATGGTATAACATGGTGGTACACCCAAGCTGGCGGACTTGTTATTTTTAATATATTTCTACAATTAAATATGGACATCAAATGAAAGGCTTGTTGAGAGTAATTCGAAAAGTAAAGTGACGTCGCTTTAAATCCAGTATGACGGACTTTTGAAAATGGCGGACTAGTTATTTTTAATGCATTTCTACAATATCGGTATCAGATTAAAGGACTTGCTGAGAGTAACTCAAAAAATAAAAAGTCGTTACTCTAAATCTAATATGGCGGACTTTTAAATATGGCGGACTAGGTTTTTATGATTTCCTGTAATATGTGTATCAAATAAAAGGACTTGCTGAAACTAATTTGAAAAATAAAGTATCGTTACCCTAAATCCAATATAGTGAACTTGTAAAGATGGCTAACTACGTGTTTTATGCTTTCCTACATTACAGGTATCAAATGAGAGTATTTACTGGGAATACCAAACTGAGAAATCTGCTCAGTAATAACTAAAAAATAAAAAATAAATTGAAAGTAAAAACTTTTTAAAAGACAAGTTTTATTTCAAAAGCTCTAAAAATAATAAAATAAACTTTTCCTTTAAAATTTATATTGATTTTAATTTCGAACAATAAAAAAAAATATGAACTTAGAGAATGAAATCTCACGATAAGTTTTTATGTCATAAAAACTGTGTAATGAATATATGCTGATAGTAAAAGTTTTAAAGTTTATTTTATTATTTAGAACATTTAAAATAAAAGCTTGTCTTTTAAAAAGTTTATTTCTTTTAATTTATGCTTTTATATTATATTATGGTGTTTGCTCGCAAACGAAAACAAATCGACATCAATTACATTGACGAGTAATACGACGCAGGTAGACGAAAAAATAGTCAAGAAAATACGCGTTATCAAAGATATTAATCAAAAAGTTGTAATCAGATCTCGATGTAATTTAAATGTGACCATATGATAATCATCAACTTTTGATTAAATAAATCTAAATCTAAATCAGTAGACCCAGTAAAAAGTTATGCGGTATAATACAACGTAGGTCGACGAAAAAATAGTCAGTAAAAACGCATTATTAGATATAATTCGAAAAGTAGTTGTTAGATCTCAAATAAATTTAAATGGGACCAAATGACACACACCACCTTTTGATTGAAAAAAAAAAAAAAATATCGATACCGGTCCAAAGTTCATCTAGTTAAAAGTTCTGAGGTTAAGGTTAAACACCACAGAACTACATTAAAAAAAAATAAACAAAATACCATGAATTAAGAGGCTCCGTGACAAAATAATTTGAAATACTATTGAAAAACTTTAGAAGCAATTGTGTAATCGAATAGTAATATTCATATTAAATAATACTTTGTATAACTTCTTGTTTTATTGAATAAACAGAAGACCTGCGTGTGTTTTTTGTTGACATTTAATGTTACTGCTACCGTTACTCTTTGTTGTAATACAATTTCCCTTTATAAACCAATTTTTGAATTTTAAACTGAAACACTATATTCGAGTTTTAACAAATAATTTTCAAATATTATTAAGCATTTTATTACAAAACACGAAATAAATAAAAGCTCAAAATCTTCATAATATTATATGTAGTGAATTCTCTCAGCGATTATTTGAGTGTTAAAATATAATTACCTTTTGCGGCATGACGTCGCACGCCGCGCCGTCTAAAGCATGTGCTTAATTTTCTTATGAAGTGTATGCAAATTTTAGATACGATATTAACTCACATTTATTAGGAACACGGTTAAGGCGTCGCCTCTTGTAGTCTGCATGCAGGTTATAAACATCGACACAAAGATCTGACCACACGAAGCTATAAAATGAGAAATAATTTTTTGATAGAATTATTTTTAGTGAAAAATAATTTGCAAATTTTATTATCACTGTCAAATTTCTTCTATATTTATAAAATATTCTGTATTTACTATCGGATCTGTATGGCTTTCAATTCCTAGTCAAATTTAAAATACCAAAAAATCATCAAATTTTATTAAGAATATGAAAATAATTAAATGTAGTAGCGTAAGTCACATAATATTTCATTTTTAATGTGTTACAAAAAAATGTATTAGTTTATACCATGGTAATGCTTTAATATTGAACAGCTAAGAGAACTTAGGAAACTAAACATGAAATATCCCCTTGTTTGCCTTCTATTTCCTTTTCCATACCGGGATTTCACTTGATCCGTAATGACCGCATTGGTCGGACAGGTGGAGGGGTTGCCATATATCTTCGCTCTCATATTCCTTTTACCATCATAGATACTTCACAACCTCAGGCCGGTGGAGCTGAGCATCTTTTTGTTGAAGTGAATCTGTCACACACAAAACTCCTACTCGGTGTTTTTTATAGCCCATGTCTTACTGTAGACTATTTCACTTCGCTTGAATTGTTACTTCAACAGTTTAGTCCTTTATATAGTCATACGGTAATCATGGGTGATTTTAACACCTGTCTGCTCAAAAACGATCACCGGTCTTCCCGGCTAAAAACTCTAATTAATGGTTCAAATCTTCATATCTTACCTTTGCTTGCCACTCATACTTTACCAAATTGTATTCCTTCTCTTTTAGATCTAATTATTGTTTCTTCCATTGACCATGTTGAAAAACATGGTAAATGTGCTGCTGATGCTTTTTCTTACCACGATTTATTATATCTATCCTACAAAATCAAACCTCCTAAGCTTAAATCAAGAATTCTTCTGCAGCGTAGTTTTGGTGGAATGGATGTGGAACAACTGCGGAGGGATGCAGCTGAGATTGATTGGACTGCGGTTTACGATGCAGATACAATTGACAGCCAGGTAGCTGTTTTCAGCTCTCTGCTTACACAACTTTACGATATTCACGCACCCATTCGACCAGTAAGAATAAAACATCTACCTGCCCCATGGATTACACCCGAAATTAAAAAATTGCAGGAAAAAAAAGTTCGTGCTAAGTCGCGGTACAGACTGAATAACAGTGAGGCTAATAGAGAGGTATACGTAAAGGCTCGGAATCACTGTAATAGGGTGTGTAGAGATGCACATCGTCGCCATATCCACAAATCTGTCATCGAAGAAGAGGATTCTAGCAAAGTCTGGAATTTTCTTAAATCTCTTGGAATTGGCAAAGCGCGTCTGGATAATAGTTCTCAAAATCTTAATCTTGACGAGTTAAATCTCCACTTCTCTTCGTCTGTTGCCATAGATAGTGCAACTAAAGCCCATACAAGAAATCAACTTTCAGCTTTGTCAGTTCCTGATTCTCCCATTTTCTTTCTTGATCAGCTTTCTGAATGTGATGTTAAGAAGAATATATTAGCAATAACTTCAAATTCCGTTGGTTCTGATAGCATTAGTCGGAAAATGATCATTCCTCTCCTTGATATACTAACACCGGTAATTACATCCATTTTTAATACTTCCATCTCTACCTGCACTTTCCCATCGATGTGGAAAGATGCTGAAATTGTACCTCTCCCAAAAAAAACTAATCCGTCGTCCTTATCCGAATATCGTCCTATTTCCATCCTCCCTTTTCTGTCCAAAGCACTCGAACGGCTTGTGCATCAACAGCTCAGCAGTTTCCTTTTGAAACACCATCTGTTGAATCCCATGCAATCCGGTTTTCGTCCAGGTCACAGTACGACTACTGCGCTTGTAAAAATAACTGATGATATACGATCAAATATGGAAAACCAACAGGTCACGGTATTAACGTTACTCGATTTTAGTAACGCCTTTAATACCGTGGACTTTGATATACTATGTGATATTTTACGTTCTCTTAACATATCTCCTGAGGTTGCTGATTGGTTTCTTAGTTACTTGCAGGGTCGCCGGCAGCGAGTTAAATTGAATTACTCATACTCCAATTGGTCAATGGTCAATACCGGTGTCCCGCAAGGTGGCGTGCTCTCCCCTCTTTTATTTTCAATATTTATAAACTCTATCTGTAATGTAATATCTTCTTTCTACCACCTCTATGCAGATGATCTCCAGATATACTCTCACTCCACTGTTCATAACTTATCTTAGTGTGTATCGCGTATAAACAATGACCTTTTAGCCATTGGTAAATGGAGTAAAGCCTATGGCCTAAATATAAATCCAAATAAAACGAAAGCTATTATTATAGGAAGCTCCAGACTGCTCAGCCGCATTGATAAATCTGAGCTATCTCCTGTTACATTTAATGGATTCACCATTCCATATAGCGAAAGCGTGAGAAATTTAGGTGTTATCTTTGACCAACATCTCTCTTGGGGTCCTCAAATATGTGAAATTAGTCGCAGACTGTTCGCTTCGGTTGGGTCTCTCCGCAGATTGCGTAATCTTCTGCCCATTCCTACTAAAATTGCTCTTGCACACAGTCTCCTCTTACCAATTCTTGATTATGCTGATACTTGCTATCTTGACATTACAGAGGAGCAGCTTAATAAGCTTGAGCGCATTCAGAATGTATGTATAAGATTTATCTTTGGACTACGCAAATATGACCATATTTCGGAATTTCGCAAAAAACTCAAGTGGCTCCCAATTCGCCTTCGCAGGAATACTCATATCCTTACCTTACTTTACTCCATTTTATTTAATCCCTTTACCCCTTCCTATCTGAAAGAACGTTTCAAATTCCTTGGTGATTCTCACGAACGCTGTCTTCGTTCTGACAGTAATTTTCTTCTTGAAATTCCTTCTCACTCCTCTTCCTTTTATGACAAATCTTTTACAGTTCAAGCCTCTCGCTTATGGAATACCTTGCCCTTGAATATCAGACGTGTACAAACACCTGCACTTTTTAAAAAGACTGTTTGGAAGCATTTTCTTCAAACTCAACAATAAACAAGTAATTCATAATTATAATGTATACATATATGTATGTATTTATATGTATGTATGCATGTACGTGGGTATATATGTATATATGTATGTATGTATGTATGTATGTATGTATGTATGTATTTATGTATCTATTATAGTATGTAGTATGTATGTATGTATTTATGTATGTATGTATATGTTTAATTATTTGAATATTTATAATAAATTCGTTGTAACTTGTACACCTATGCTGACGCTAGACCATTTCCTTTGCCCTAAGGTTGCCTGGAAGAGATCGCTTTTTAGCGATAAGGCCGCCCTTTGTATCTAATGAATATATTGTCAATATTTTCTTTCTGTATCTAATGAATATATTGTCAATATTTTCTTTCTAACTTCAATACAATACATCGCACTAACAACATCGGCTCCTCAATAAAAATTCTGCAAAAATAGAATCTTGAACCAAGCGCCACAGTGGGTGTGCCAAGTGATTTTCGGAAGTGCTTTTCATATCATACCCTGCGGGCAAACCCGTAACCCCAAGGGGACCGGAGTAACAAGACCCAAGTTTTAAATCATTGATACAAGCAGAAAGGATCGTCGCAATAAATTGAGAGTTAGATCAACAGAGAGTTGGTGATAAGACCCTTGCAACGACACCATCCATACCATCTTCAGTGGAAGGACAGCAGAGAAAAAACACATAGAAGGAACGTTACATAATAAATTATTTAAAATTCACACAAGGTAAATAAAACAGTCGAAGCGCGCATCAATCTCGCGACCCAGTTTAAGCGCGTGACCGACAAAAAAAAAATACTTACGTTGCGTCGCGGCTCGGACGTCGCGAGACTGCAAACTGCACCTGACTCTGCTTCTTCAAATAAAGTAAAACTGTATCAAGATAATACTGTATCAAGACCGCGCGAAGAACACGTGAAAAGACAGCTGCAACAACTAAGCTACGGGACACTTCCGGAATCATCGGCACATCACATCCTTTCGCCACGTGAGTCCAACTGATCAAATCTAGTTTTAAAAGTAATCATCGCTGTATATTTTGAAAGTAGTTATTAGTTGTATAGTTATATAATAGTATATCTTTAGTACATAAGTGCAAGCAAAGATGTCTTCACACATCAACAAAAAGACAACCGAAGCGTCATCGGTGATTTCAAAATCATCGGTCTCGCTTCGTAAAAAAGTACTGAAAAAGCTTGCAAACGTAACCGGAACTAGTACACCTGCCGCACCGCTGCCGTCGACATCAAGCGAAAAACCTAAAAATGTAGCGGAATTCACTGTCATCCACACCGACACAGCCTCGGAGCCCCCATTGTCAGATCTGGAGGACAGTGAGACGTCCTCGGCGGGCTCTGTAGCCTCCGAAAACAGCAGGAGGACCTCCCTCCTCTACACCACCCCAAAGAGAGGAACAGGAGTAGAAATGGATATGGTCACGGGTGTGGCCAACGACCTCCTACAACGCGGCAAGGAAGCTTTAGAAAGTAGCGGCAATATGAAGCGTGGGGTGAAAATGATCGCCTATGAGAGTCTGCAGGGCCTCTACGAGACGGTCCTGTCGCTCTCGGACTCGCGCAGCCGACACAAGTGCAGCCTCGAGAAGGAGCGCGCCCGTCATGCCCAAGAATTGGTGCGGGTCGAAAGAGCTCATGCTAAAGAGCTCACTGAACTCAAAAAGACGCTCCTCTCAGGGATGCAAAAAACTCAGACAGACTTGGTGGAGACGTTGAGGGAGACTCGAGCCGTCCGCTCTTGGCTGGAGTACGAGACGGTGGAGCCTTTCCGGCGGATCCGTGACATCTGGGAAACGCAAGTCAAATTAGAAGAAAAGCTGAGCGAGCTCCATAGGGTGGTCTCGTCAATCAGGAACGGCAGTGAAGTGACTTCGCAGACGGACAGTAAAGTCCAGGAGTTACTTAAGGCAGTGGGGAATAAAATAGGATCGCTCTCAAGTGGCCTAGAGAAGCTGAAAGACGAACTAACACATACCAAGACCATCCTCACTGCGAAAATTGACGACATCCCACTGACCTTGGACGACGAAAGCCGCCAACAGGTAAACAAGGACACGGCATGGAGAACCCATCTGGATGAGATCAAGCAGCACATAAAGTCAATAAATACACAACTATCTAGTACACAGCCAAACCCACAACAAGATCTGGCCCCCCTATTCGAAGTTTTAAATGAAAAGGTCGAGATCATGTCCTCGGAGCTGCGCACCCTGAGGGATTCTAGCAAGACCACCGCATCCCCAAAAAAACCAACACTGGAGACGGAGATGGCGGTTCAGGAGGTCAAGCAGACCCTCAATACTATTAAAGAAGGAGTCACGAAATTAGCTCCTTTGGCGCCGACAACCTACGCCCATGCCGCCGCCCGACTAAAAACAGAGAGTGTGGAACAAAGACCCAACCACACTCTCATCATCTCGTCCCGGAACCCGCAGGAGACCAGCGAGCAAGTGCTTACCAAGATCAGAGACTCGCTGGATTTAAAGAAGTCTGGGGCGAGGATGGAAAGGGTCCGTAAGGCTCGCGACCAGAAAGTCGTGGTGAGGTGCGCCTCAAAAGAGGACATGGTTAAGATCAGGGGCCAGGTCCAGAAAAATACAGAGCTGACGGTGCGGGAGCCCACAAACCAGGACCCCCTGGTCTGCGTGCGGGGAGTGCTGTCAAATTACACCAACGAGGAGATTGTAGACCTTATCAAGGCCCAAAATAGTCATATCCTCGAAGGAGTAGACAAGGCGGCACTTAAAATGAAGGTGCGGTTTAGGAAGCGCGCCCGAAACCCCCACGAATGTCACCCTGTGATCGAGCTTTCCCCGTCGCTCTGGAGAGAGTTTATAGACAAGGGCAAGATCTATGTAGGATTCAGTAGATGCACGGTCGAGGATCAGTCCCCCCTCATCCAGTGCATGAGGTGCCTTGGCTTCGGACATACCAGGGCACTTTGCAAACAGGACAACAACACATGCAACTACTGCGCCGGAGAACACACGGGGGGGACCTGTCCCTCGAAAGCGAAGAGTGACTTGCCCAAGTGTATAAACTGTCTCAGAGCTAAAAGATCCAGTCCTGACCTGGAACACACCGCGTACAGCGCTGAGTGCCCAGAGAGAATAAAATGGGACAACATAGCGAGATCACGGGTGCAATATTGCTAAGGGCGACCCGGAGACCATAGTTGTGGTCCCTAACAGAGAGGCGGACGGTGCAGGATGCGCTTTGCGCTTTATACAAGCAAACCTGCAGCGCTCAAAGTTGGCAACGAGCGAACTGCTTCAGGTGGCCCAGAAAAAAGGGATCTCTTTCGCCCTAGTACAAGAACCGTATACCGGAAGAACGGGCGAAATGAGGCAATACCCTGGCACGAAGATCATCCAGTGCACCATGGGCCGCCAGAAACCAGTAAAGGCGGCGATTATCGTGTTCGGTGACAACGTGGAAGTCATTTATGACCCCCAAATTGTCACCGAGAACGTGGCCGCCGTCTTCGTAAAGGCCGGCCGACTCGAGCTTGGCATACTGTCCGTCTACTTCGAACCAAGGGACCAAGATATGGAACCATATCTCAGACAGGTGAGAACGGCTACCGCGAAGTTTCCCACACACCATCACATAGTGGCCGGTGACGTTAATGCCTGGAGTCACTGGTGGGGCAGCAGCTCGGAAGACCATCGCGGAGCACAACTCCACGGTTTTATCACCGAAATGGACCTCCACATTCATAACAGTGGCGATGTGCCCACATTCGAGACCTACAGAGGAGACAGGTTATACTCGAGCTGCGTGGACTTGACCCTAACCAGTCAGTCCCTTCTCGCGAGACTAGAAACCTGGCAAGTGGAACGAAATCTGATCACATCTGATCACAACGCCATAACGTTTAGTCTGCGCACTGAGGGGCCCTTAAAACCATTGGTCCCAATCTCGACGCGCAGATACAACACCAAAAAGGCGCGATGGACAGATTTCTCCGCTACCCTAACAACTGGCCTCGCGGAAGAAAGCGTCACTCTGGAAGCCGTCCTAAATGTCTCGAACAAGGACGATCTCGATGGAATAATCGCAAAATACGTCGCGATCATTCACCGCACGTGCGAGAGTACCATCCCGAAGATAAAACCTTGGAAAGGCGACCCCCGACCGCCCTGGTGGTCGGTAGAGCTAGATTCCCTGAAAAGGGAGCAACTAAGAGCCAAACGTCGCATCAGAAATGCTGCACCCCGCAGAAGGGCTGGCGTCATCGAAGAATACGTACGGGCCAAGGAAAAATATAAACAGGCAGCAGAAGAAGCAGCCACTCAGAGCTGGAAAGACTTCTGCACGGCACAGGACCGTGAAAGCGTGTGGGACGGCATCTACAGAGTCATCAGGAAGACCTCTCGTAGACACGAGGACGCATTGCTAAGGAACGAATCAGGCGAAACACTGTCACCAGAACAGTCGGCTAAACTCCTAGCAAAAACGTTCTACCCTGACGACTCTGTAGAGACCGAAACCGCCCATCACAAACAGATCCGAGAGGCCATAGAAGGCAGAACTCCCGCGGAGTTAGAAGATCTGTCCGACGACGACCCGCCGTTTACGGCCGCAGAGCTGGAACAGGTTCTTTTGAGCCAAAATCCCAAAAAAGCTCCAGGCCCAGACGGGTTAACGTCGGATATATGCGCGGCGGCAATAAACTGCAACAGGGAGTTATTCCTAGCGCTGGCGAACAAATGCCTATCGCTATCCTACTTCCCCAAGCAGTGGAAGGTCGCCCACGTATGCATCCTCCGCAAACCAGCCAAAGAAGACTACACTCACCCGAAGTCTTATAGACCTATCGGACTCCTGTCGATCCTAGGAAAGACAGTTGAGAAAATGATGGTGGGTAGACTTCAGTGGAGGCTCTTCCCTACGCTGCATCGAAGCCAGTACGGATTCATGCCACAGAGGGGAACGGAAGACGCCCTCTACGATCTCGTCAGGCATATCAGGCAGGAAATGGACTCTAAGAAGATAGTACTTCTGGTATCGCTTGACATAGAGGGCGCTTTCGATAATGCATGGTGGCCGGCTCTCAAAAAACAGCTGGTGTGGAAGGGTTGCGTCCAAGGATCCATTGGCGGGCCAACCTTCTGGAACCTCATACTGGATTCGCTGCTGAGAAAGATCAGCGATATGGGAGTGTATTGCCAGGCCTTTGCGGACGATGTGGTCCTCGTCTTCTCCAGCCAAAAATCCGGCAACCTACAGGCCTCAGCCGAAACCACCTTAGCTGCCGTACAAGAGTGGGGTATACATAACAAACTGAGCTTCGCCGCGCATAAGACCAACGCGATGGTGCTCACTAAAAAGCTGAAATACGATACCCCCATAATCCATATGTCCGGCACTCGACTGAGGCTTGTAGGTCAAATAAAACTGCTGGGGCTCATTTTGGACTCCAAGCTCACTTTCAACGCGCACGTATCCGCAGTATGCAAAAAAGCTGCGGACATTTATAAACAGCTTGCGCGCGCGGCGAGAGTGACTTGGGGTCTGAACGGAGAGATTGTACGGACCATTTATCTGGCGGTGATAGAGCCCATTGTTCTGTACGCAGCGAGCGTATGGTCCTCTGCAGCAGAGAAGTTGACGGTACGAAAGCAACTAAACTCACTGCAGAGAGGATTTGCTCTGAAAATGTGCAGGGCGTACAGAACGGTGTCGCTTACATCGGCACTAGTCCTCTCAGGTTTGCTCCCGTTAGACCTTCGTGTTCGAGAGGCGGCCATACTATTTGAGACCAAAAAGGGTTACAGCACGGACCTTCTTCCACCGGGAAGAGAGCTGGAGCGCAAGGTGGGACCAATGCAAAACCCCCACCCTTCTCTACTCATAACAACGGAGTACGAGCGCTTAGAGAGTCTGAACCCCGAAGTCCTTGAGGAACACAGCATCGTCGGGCCTCTTATCTTTACCGATGGAAGCAAAATAGAGGGTAAAGTTGGAGCCGCCCTCACATGTTGGGACCAAGACAGGGAAGTAAGATACTCCACTTTCCGGTTAGAGCCGCACAACACTGTCTTTCAATCCGAGATGTACGCACTCTTCAGAGCAGTGGAAATAGCAAAAACCTCAAAGTCACGCTCCATCAACATCTTGAGCGACTCGAGGTCATCTTTGGATCTGCTGAGGAGCCCCTCAGTGACTCACCCTCTGGCCGTGGAAATGAAGAGTCGAATCAGACAGCTCCGGGAGGAAAATAAGACAGTGCGGTTCTTTTGGTTGAGGGCCCATGTTGGAACACCGGGCAATGAGAGAGCGGACGAGCTGGCCAAAAGGGCGGCTTTAACAAAAAATACGGCACCTGACTACGACAGAGTACCAATCTCGTATGTCAGAAGGCAGATCCGGGAAGCGACTGTCAGGGTCTGGCAGGATAGATACAATTCTTCGAAGACTGGCTCGGTCACGAAAATATTCCTACCGGATGTAAAGACCGCTTACAGACTGGTAAGGAAATCGGCACCAACATCTGTCGACACGCAAATTCTGACCGGCCACGGAGGATTTGCGGCGTATCTTCACAGATTCCACCTCACCGACAGTCCCTCGTGTATCTGCGACCCGAATTGTGAGGAGACAGTTCTGCATATTATACTGAATTGCCCGAGGTTCAGTAAGGAAAGGCTGGATCTGGAACTCAAACTCCAGATTAAACTGGACCAGCCATCGCTCCATACCATCCTGGAGAGCGAGGCCAGCAGAACGTCCTTCCTCACATTCGCGAGAAAGGCCGTCAATACAGCCGCAAAGAGGAACAGCACGCTTTCTCCATCACCGGCTTTAACACCTGCGCAGAGTGCCAACACCGTCGTTCATACAACACACTCTCAGATACACTACACACAAGCACAAATAGAGCAAAACCGTGTCCAACAAGCCGCTCAGCGAGATAACACAACAGCTCCGCGGATGTCTCCTGGCCGCACACTTCTGGGCCAAATAACTAGAACCATGTCTTCCTCACTCCAGGACCTGTTCAGGAATAGAGCCAACCAAAACGCACCTCCGCAGCCGACTCAGAGCAGGATGACACAATCCTCGCCCAGTGAAGTGAATGGAAGTGGAGAAGTTGGTATTAGGACCAGATGCGTGGCTCTATTCATGGACAGCGAAGTGGAGAGGATGGGGATAAGCTTCTGTCGCTCCGAAGAACTCAATCGGCTGGCGATTTCACCGGGACTCGCCTTATTGATAAACGGTAGCACTCAAAAGACAAGCATAAGGCGCACAAAAATCACAGCGCTAGCGCAAGAGCAGGAGGGCGACTCGACCTATCGTTTGTTGCGGTTAAAAAACAAAGAGATCGCACTCTTCGAATGGGGAGAGACGTCCGCCTTCGCGCAGTCCAGCTTGTGGCTACAGCGGATGAGCGAGATCCCCGGGGGAATCCCCGGAAGAATCAGTGTTGATTCGATGAGAGTCGGCTATGATAGAGGCGACGTATCAGATAGGTACGGTTGCCTAATGGCCTCCAAGAACAGTGAGGTCATTGTCTACGAAGACAGGGGGGAGGACCTTGGTTACTTAAGACCAAACTCAAAATCACCTTCACCCTCTGCATCACCGGCTCTCGGGGAAGCCGCACCGAGCGACTCGGAGCGCCTACAACTAAAGGTCGAGGCCCAGAAGGTAGAACAACGTAGGGCAACGGCCGCACCCAAATCTAAGCCGAGCTCGATGTCATTGGCGACATTTATCCAGGCAACCATCTCCCCGAAGCAAAGTAAGCTTCCCCATCACCCCTCTCCCAAAAAGGCTGGACAGGGAGAGCGACTATCGGAGGCGCTGAGCAGATTCACCAAAGACAATAGTCCGAGGCAACCAGCGGCGTCACCGGCCGCTCGAACTAGGGCCGATATGGGACAAGTATCACCACCGAGACTTCGACCGGCGTCCACACCGCTTCAACACGCGGAAAACGCCCTAATCGAGTTCCTGGCCATTATTAAGGCAAACCGCGAGGTAAGCTTGGCCACCTGCAAAAAGATCATGCAGGCCTACCAGTACGATCACCAAAGATTACTGGAGGTGGAACTCGAAGAAGCCGAAGCAGCCATATACAACAGTGATACCCGACAAATACTCAAGGGCAAGATGTCGGGTAGGTATATGGCCGCATATAACATCACAGCAGGCTTCGTGAGCGCGGTCGAGTCTGAGGGTAATGACGAGGAGTCACAAACCTTTGAAACACCCGAAGGGGACCCGGTGGTGGTAGTGGCGAGATGCACGAAAGTAATGCTGGGCGACCGGATGCTACGGATGGCAAAAACCATCACGGGCGACCGGGCCGAAGCCGGCTTACCGTGCGTGACCTGGGAACTACCATCACTGGAGTGGATAAACGGGGTACCGGGATGCGGCAAGACAACCCGAATAGTCAGGGACTTCGATGGGGACACGGAAGTCGTGATTACGACCACAGTCGGGGCGGCTAAAGATCTAAAAGAAAAACTGGTGCACCGCTATGGCAACAAGGTCAAGCAAAGGGTACGTACTATGGCCTCCGTTCTGGTAAATGGCTTCCATGAGGGTTTAAAAATCAACCGCCTAACGGTGGACGAAGCCCTCATGAACCATTTCGGAGCCATAGTAATGGCCGCCCGACTATCGGGAGCTGAGAAGGTAGTCCTCATCGGAGACATAAACCAACTGCCGTACATCGACAGGGATAACCTGTTCGAAATGCGGTATTGTAGACCAACCCTTATAACGACTATTTCGTGCGAGTTGTCGTGCACGCATCGTAACCCCAAAGATGTCGCCTTTGCCATCAGTGAGGTTTACAAGTCCGTGTACAGCTCAAGCACAAAGATCCGATCTTTGCGAGTGGAGAGTCTCACAGGCGCGCGCATTCCTGTAGGAAGGGACCGAACCCTGTACCTGGTATTTACGCAAGAGGAGAAGAGATTGCTGACTGACCAGGGATACGGGTCCGGTGAGGGATCGCGCGTCTTAACCATTCATGAGGCGCAGGGCCAGACCTATGAGGACGTCATCGTCCTCCAGACAAATACAAGGAGGCTCAAGATCCACGACAGCGTTTCGCACGCTGTAGTCGCGGTGACTAGACACACCAACACCTGTGTCTATTACACCGACGACCGTGACGACGCAATTGGTCGCTTTGTGGCGAGGGCAGCGGAGATGACGGACAAGAAAATCCTTGAGCATAGTCTCAAGATGGCCATTCACCATAGAGATGCTGCCGTCATTGAGAATGTGCTCAAAATGTTGAAAAATGTAGAGGTGTGAAGACATTATTGTATTGTAAGTATAAATTATGCGTAGATAAAAGTGTAAAGTAAGTAATATAAATAATAAAATGGAATGTAATAGTATAGGAATAGGATAATGTAATTGTAATGATAAGGCTTTATATATTTACTTAATAAGATAGGATTAGTCATATAATATATTAATAAAAATTAAAAAAAAAAAATTAAATTTAAATGGACAAAACGATTCCTAACCACAAAAAAAAAGTACCTAACTACTAACAATAACATAGGTTAAGTGTACATTGTAAGTAGCAAATAAGTGTACATATATTGTAGTTAGAAAATAAGTGTACATATATTGTAGTTAGCAAATAAGTGTAAATATAATAAAAATAATTAGTATATAAGAATATAAAATAAGCAATATGTAGAATAGTCTTGGTCAGTGGACTCGCGTCGACTTTTAAAAATTTGAAATTTTAAGACTAGTTATTAAGGCTTCTAGATTCTAAGTTGCGGTGAAGTACCGATGCATGTTAAAAAAAAAAATAATAATAATAATATATGGAATAACAAAAGCACGGGCATAATAAGCCTGTGGATATATCACATAACTAAAAAAAAAAAAAAAAATATTTTCTTTCTTTCTTTGATATGTATTATTTCTGTTTTTAGTGTACAATAAAGTGTATTATTATTATTATTATTATCCCGTGGGATGGCATTTATTGTTCGACACATTTTAATGAACCCCATTAACTCGCGATGAATACCAACGCGGGACTCCAGTTTTGTTCCACACAAGTGCAATAATTACTATAATAAACTAGTTGTGATTTTATTAAGAAGAGATAAGTTAAATAAACGAATAGAATTTCATAATAAAAATAAAAATAACTATTTGTATTCATATTTAATTGAAAATAAGCGAAATCTATTACTTTGTTTGAAATGCGCCTTTATTTAATCTATAAACATAAATAACATCTGTTGTGTAAATTAATTTCTATAAGTTTTTCTCGCTTTTAATGCCAAAATGATTTTTGATGAATTTTTTATGAGCGTCGATATACTGTCGGACTGTGTTGTGACGGCCTTTTAATCCCAGGCAAATGATTTTAAGGGTTGTTACTTATGCTCCTTTTATTATACAAAGAGTTACTGTTTTGCGCTAAAATATTTTGATTATTCATCAAAGTATAAAAACCAAATCTCATTCAATATTCAGTTTTTTAAATAAGAAATTATAATTAATATGTAGCAACAAGTTTGAAATAGATTTTTCTTATATAAGGATAGATCGAAACATAATAATAAAAAAGTTCGTAATAAAAAAGACCTTTTCGTGAATATAGTTGAAAATTGTAGTATTTTGCTATGATATTATAATTTTAAATTTTTTCCCCTTTCCTACACATATTTTTCAGCAATGCCTTTTAGGTATATTATTCTAAGCATTCACACCTGATGCTTGAAATGATTTTTTTTCCGGCTAGAAGGCGATCGGCAAATGTCGTGCGTTGTCAACCGTAGATATTTGTTCACAGAGGCCAACGCATGCGTGAAATCCTATTTAACGGCTCGTGTCCTTCCGTCAAGAGCCCCTTTTGAATGAGCCGTGACTGAGATCAAGTCTTAATATTCAAATTTTACCAAATATTATATATGAAAACGTCTCGTATGTTTATATACATATGGATATGCACATTGCATATAGGGTTTTGATGAAATTTAATAAAATATTATGTTATAGCATATAGGTAATCAACATACGAATTTAATGAAATTGTTTGTGATCCTTGTAGCTAGAGGTGGATGTTATAACTCTTCATAAGAAGTAGCTTTAAAGATGGACACACTTGACTCAAGAAATTAGAATAAATTAGAAATGTATTTCATTTACTGCAGAAGAACTACTTAAGTTGATTACAAATTATTTATTTAAAGTTTTTTTTAATCTATTTAAAACAATGCATCAGCTTCGTGACGTTGTTACGATATTGGAAATTATATCGAATGACAGATTGTAATGTGGTTCAACTTGCAAATCCCAAGAGGCAGCTTTTATTGTTCGTCGAATTTTAATGAACCCTCTAACTCGCGATGAATACCGAGGGAAGGTTTCAGTTCAGCGCTAAACAAGCGCGTCATAGCACATAAATTGTATCCATGTATAAATAGCGATACCGTTTTTGTTCACACTGTTGACTTATGACTTTGTAACTTTTTCAAATGTACGAGTAAATTTATATGAATACTGAATCAAACAAATGATTTTAATTTCGGGTGACCGTATTTTTTAATTGTATTACGTACGTATATATTAAAAATATGAAATGTGAACAAAAAATTGTAAAGGTTTTGCCTCTTTGATATACCGTTTTTCTCAAACTTTTATTTTTATTACATTTTTTATACCACTAGACGACTCGTGCAGTTTCTGTCTATCTTTGGTTCTGTTTATTTTTATACTTATTAAATTATTATTAAATCTTCTTTCTTAGTCTTCAAAACTTTTTGAAAAACGTGTATTTTCATGTAATTCTGTTTGACAGATCAACAGTAGATCGATCGTCAATTGTGCCGATTCATCATGATCTTACTCAGATAAGTTTCACTAAAACGAGTGTCAATTCTTAAAGTTGTATTCCTGATGATGTTCAAGGCACGATTACGGCATATTATAACGATACACCGTAAAAATATCTGTCGTTGTTGAAATACATATTTGATATCTTCAAGAAATAATCATTACAAATAAGTTGTTTATGAAAATACATTTTAAAACTATTCATATTATAATTCTCTTTTGGCTTTCATACCAAGTTTTCTCTAGGTATAATTGAAATTTAATTTAGTTGTATTTCAGTAAAGCATTTTTGAACCTAATAATTTTATAAGAATATTTGATTTGACTTCGATTCTCAGAAAATAATTATGAAGTGAACAAATTATTGATCTAAAGACGAATTATAATTATCAATAACTAACAACAAATAACTAGCTTATCCAGTAGACTTCTACCACTTTTTTTTTCGTGAATATATCGACTATTACTAAATTATACAAAGTCCTGACAACCATGAGCACAAAAAAGCAGTCGTTAGGAAGTCATGCGCGTACATTTCGGAGATTAATTTTTATCTAAATAGATAAAATAAATCGAGCTATTTTAAAGACAAATTATAAGGTAACGTTAAAAGAATTAATTACATTAAAATACATACATATTTTTTATTCCGGCTAAAACCCGTAATTTCGCGTGGCAAATAGTAAATGATAAAACTCTTAAAACTCTCACTATGACATACTATTATATATTACTTTATCGGTACATCTTAACTAAATTTATGTTATTAAGGCAACTTGTCTTGTTGTAAGGAAATGTCTGCGTTGACATTTAAGGCAATTCTTTTCACATAGAGATATAGAGTGTAAAAGACCTTCCTCGATATATAGTTTTTCTAATTTAATCGAGTTTTTCAAATCGACTAGAATATCGAAATTTAAAAAGGGAGTAAAAACGATTTTATATACGTTTATTATACTATGTGTGGTATATATTTATCTTAGTTGGAGTATTCTCATAAAATAAGTAATACTGCAAGAGACAACAAGTATAGAAAATGTTAAAAGCATATGTGCATATTCTCACGCTACGAAAGGTTACGAACCACTGTTGTAGCGCTGTAGCGGTTCGAGTCGCCCCGTGATGTAGCAAGTCTAATTCTAGTATAGTGACTTATACGATTAATGTTAACTTTTTAACCTTATAACTGGTATAAATTATAGTTTGTCCATTTTATTAATAGTTTTTCAGCTCGACGACTTACAAGTTATAGTGATGTCCTAAAGGATGAAATAATCGATATCGCTATTTTTTTTTGTTGTTAAAATATAATATACTATTTATTTTCATATTTATTAATATGAAAGTAAAGGTGTACGAAAGGTGGTTCAAGAACATGCTTCTATAATTGGAAGAACCATCAATAATTTTTATTGAGAACACGCCCAATTGCCACTTTCGCCAAATTAAAAAAATGCCAATAAAAAACATGAAATTATTAATTGGGTACGCGATCATGGAGAAAATGTGGACGATTCCATGTTAAAAATAAAATTTTTGATCGATGAAATGGCAGCAGAATGTGGTCATATCGCCCTTAGGATTCCTCCATATCACTGCCAATACAACGCCATAGAACTTATATGATGATTCTGACGACTCATGTTAATAAAATGAATTAAACTATTATTATATACTTTATTGCACTCAAAATAATTTATTTCTACCGATTATTTGTAATCTGTGACACAATCGTGGTAATCGTTATGTGTGGTACATCACTAAGGGAGCGGTACCCGTCCATGAAGTACAATATTATGTATTATTATGTAGTATGAAATTAAAAAAATACGAAACTTTTGGACGTGAGCTGTCAAAAAAACTATTAATAAAATGGACAAACTATACGTTTTGTAGTGTTATAATTATTGAGTTGAAAAATAAAAGAAAAAATGACACTAGTCTGGGTGAAAAAGTATTCAAAATTTTAAATACAAATACAGTAATTCATTAAATAAATGATTAAAACTTAACCTAGGGGCTAGGATGATAAGGATTTGTAGGAGATTTGAAACTTACCCTCTGAGTCGTCGATACAAAATATGTATTGTGCGAGATTGCATGTGTTTCAATTTAGAGTGACGCCAAGGAATGCGAGAAAAAATAGAGGGCAGTGACCTGTGGGAATCCAAAATCACATTGACGCTGAACAGCTGAATATGACAAGTGAGAGTATATATGGAGGGGTTGAATAATTTACGATGCACTAACTTCGGCCAGCTACAGATGTCGAAGTACATATATCAAAGCGACCCGATGTTACAACTTCAATAAAACTTGTGTAAAACTTATTCAAACGCGTCGGCCGGTGAAAGCTGTTTTTAACTTCTTTCCTTCGGGATCAGCCTTACAAATAAAGAGTTAGTTGAGGTAAAAACTTCTTATCCCGCTTGCCACCAAAAACTTCGTTCAACTTATGAAAATGATTTTTTAAAGTTGTAGTTTCTCTCTGTAAAGAATCTTGATGATAATAAATAACTTTCTTGAAGTTTGATGTTCAATTTCGTATTGAATGTGTATTTTTTTAATAGTTATTGTATAATGTACAAAGTGTTTGACTAAATAAATAATATACCTACTCGGGATAGATATTTGTATTTACAAATATTTCTTTCTGATTTAGATGTCTGTCCTTGTGGGTCTCCCCTCGGTGCCTTGGAGAGCACGTAAAGCTGTCGATCCCGTTTGTTATCATAAATACAGCATATTAGGAAATATTCGTCAACCTGTAATGAAAAAGCAAGGTGGATTAAACTCCACTCCAATGTACCCAGTAGTAGGGTATTACAGGCTATATGGATAATATTAGGACAATCATTAAAAATAAAAAGTTATGGTTGATAAAAATATTATTCTCTATATTAGTATAGGTACTAGACAAAAGGAGGATGTCCTTTTGAATTAATTTCTCTACAGTCGTTGTTTTTACTAACCGCCTCGGTGGCCGCGCAAGCTCGACCGAACAGCAAATGCATTTACATGAAGACAAATTGGCTTGAACAAAACGTATGCCCGATATGAAACTTTAAGTAGAACTTCTACATTACAACTCTTAGTTCACTTGTATATTACGTGTATTCAGGACTGCGGTTATTATATAGGAATATGTTTACTGAATTGTATCGAACTTATAGTAAATTATTTCTAGTACTTCAATATCAGTATAAAGAAAATGATAAGAATTTTTGAACAAGCTTAACTTTTTTCTATTTAAGTACTAAAAGGTGTTTTTTATTTCATTAGTTCGAAGTAAAGCGCATCAAATAGTAAATGCCTTCATTTTAGTGTCTTTAGTAGTTTAGTGTATAGTACTTGGGCATTAGAAGTATCTTTGCAGCAATTTGTCATAAAGAGCATACATGTACATTATACACGAAGGCGTTGCGAAATCTCTGTCACTCAATGAATATAAAGCAAATAAACTTGAGTCGAGTGCAAGCTTACACTCGTCTTCGAGTGAGCACTCGACGCACCCCACTCGTCAAGTGTTTAGCTGGCTTTGTAAACACCCTCGCTCTTATGATTCTGTGATACGTGAATTAGTTTTCATAAAAATACATTTTATTTGATGATAATTTATTTCAGTCAAACACGGTAAGTACCGTCAATATTGAGATTTGTCCAAATAAATTATAACTGAGAGAAGGGAGTATTCCCTTCTGTCAGTTCGATGTTGTATGCTTCCGATCGGTCACTGACATGGCCTTGTTAAGTAATTGATTTGTAAAATTATAGAACCTATAATAATTGTTTCTATTTCTACTAAAGTTCTCTAAAAAGACCATATATTTTTAATAAACAAGTGAATAACATGAAGTCAGTAAGTTTATCTAAAAAAAAAATACATGTTGTTCGAAGAAGACAGTATTGAACTGCACACCTATATAATATAAATTCCCTTTAAAGCATCTTATTATAGATGCAGCTACTTATCTCTGGCAGCATTTTAAATACCGAGCGTTGATTAGTCTAGACAATATTATTTTTAATGAACTCAATTTGTGTAAGTCTATTAAGGTAGATCGAATGGAAACTTTTCCAATAACGCGGCTCCACGTTCCATCGGAAAACCGACTTATATGTCTTAATTAGTTGTTCATTGCGATCGTGTTTGGGTTATAATATAACTTTGTCTTATTAAAATATGTAATTATATTAATATAGTGAACGCATAACGCTCATATATAAATAACATTTTATATAAAAAAATTGAGTTAGTGAGTTGCATTAAAATCATGGTAGCTTATTTAAATTTTTAAGTTATTCAATATTTTTCACACAAACGAAAAACAAAACTTTAAAATATTCAAACTGTCTGTCTAAGTCTGAATTTTCAGCGGTTTTATCAGAAAATGATTGACATAAACGTTAACTATTTTGTATATTTACTAACTTATTCTAATACAATAATTTAAAAATTTATCAATAACCCATTTTTTTGTTATTAATATGTAATAAAAACATGATTTTAATTACAATGCATCCAGGTAAAAGTTGATGTAAGAGATTTTTAGTTTTAAAATATATTATAAAAATATAACTACACCAAAACAGATATTTAACTTGTTATAGTTATGAAAGCTGGTTATCATCTGGAAATCATATTATAAACCCTGTGTGGCACCTTCTCTCTCAAAACGGCGCAAACTTATTTGTACTCCTGTATTATTTTAACTTTTAAGGTACTTAATTTAGACGTTAGTGTATTTTGAATCCTTTTCAGCTTTTAAAAATACTGCTTGTATTTTGTCTGTTATTCTTTTTAATAGTATTTTAAAAATTATACGCAATAGGAATTAGTTACAAAAAAATTACATTTAAGTATCTTTACTGTGTAAACAATAATTTTTACCAAATAAACGAGTATTGAAATTTCTATGAAATATTTATACTGCTTGTCTAGCACTAGTACTAATTATTGACTTCTTGCACTGAATTGACTTATTTATTGCTCAAAGTCTCAAGTTTTGTCTATTGTACGATATAAAAATTGAGAAGATTTTGAAAATACCAGGAAAAAACTGTTTCACTAAAACTTAATGTTTTAGTTTTATGGTAAGATAAACGCTATTTTTTAGTTATAAAATCCTATTTACAGTAAAAACTAATTAAAAATATAACTAAATCTATTTATAATAAGTATCAGCATAAAATAAGTTTCTATTTTTCATTACGTGTCGATCCTGTTATGTTTCGTGTACGTGTCTTTTTGATTCCTTATTACATCTTATATCTATTTGTTTATTTAGATTTACGTTGCACGTCAATACGTTACAATATAAAAAAAGTTAGAGTTTAATCGAGTTAAAAGAGGCGGCCTTATTCAGGCAACCTTTGGGGCAGCGGTTGTGGGAAAGCGGAGATAGAGAAGTGGGAAGGTGCACAGTGTAAAAAAATTTAATCCAAAAATAATAATAAATAAATGTGAAAATATGGACCTATAGAAAAAAAAAAAAAAAAAGAAAGGAAATACATACTTACGTTCATATATATATATATATATATATATATATATATATATATAGACTTGCGCACACACAACTAATCAACCATTTAATATAAATAAAAAACAGCTTAATAAATTAAAATTTAATAAAACAAGCTAATATAATTAAAACTGATAATTTCGATGCAAAGTTTTTTTAAATGTCTGTTATGATTGAGGGCATTTTATACTCAGTTATTATAAACATTCCAGAGACGATAATCCTGAACTGTAAAGGATTAATAATAAAACAATGCAAAATTGTAAAAGAATTGTTCATTTCTTAAGCATTCTTCATATCATTATTCTATACATATAATAAAATGGTAGGAAAGTCAAAACTTTACATTGAATATTTTTTTAAAATAATACTAGGGGTGTGATCTACAATCGATACCGAAGCCAAAAATATAGTTTTTAGAATTTTTGTCTGTTTGTCTGTATATATGTCCGAGATAAATTCAAAAAGTACTGCATGGATTTATTTCAAATTTGACACGAATATTATTAAGAAGTCGGGTCAACATATCAGCTACATTTTATTACGCTATCACCTACGGGGAGCGAGCAGTGACCCTTTATTTCTTCAACGCATTCTGTAACAACGTGTAATCTAACGACGCATATTTGAATGTTATTATTATGTTAATAACCATGCTATAAGCTAGCTTCATACTATAAATAAAGACATTCTGTAGTATATTTAGTATCAGCATTGCACCCGTGCGAAGCCGGGGCGGGTCGCTAGTAACAAATAATTATTGATATAGCACTATTTGATTTTTTAATTGTTAATATATTTTGTGATTATAATTTACTCATTTATCCGTATTTATTATAACGAATATAAGACGATTTTTGGTCTTTATAAAAATAATAACTCCAGAGTCTGTAAGAATTGATTTTAATAATTCTTTATATAAAAACGAAAGAAATGTTATGACCCATAACACTGAAATTATAGTTGTAAAATCGAGGAATTCGCAAGGGAGGTCTGGCTTACCAAATATGTCTAACTCGTAACGTTATCACAAAATAAACAATCGTCATTCGTGTGTTTTCAAATTTGATCTTTTATGTCGGAATATTATCTCTGTGAGGAACTAATTTTCGTGCATGCAATCTAAAGGACGTTGTGATGGAAGGATGGAACTCGATTAAATTAAGTTACTACAGCGAAAAGGAGAGCCAATTTCGATTCTCATAGAATTCAAATGAGCTTTTTATTCAAACACAGGAATGAAGGAAACACTAAAACAAACGCTTCCACTCCATTGCGTTAGAAAAACGTAAAGGTATATTTTAACTGCCGATTGCAGACTTTGACTCTTCAAAATACTTACAAATGGGACTTGAATGGCCTTCCAATGCTGCATAATTTACCGACGCTTACTTACTCTAAGGGAGGCTTCGAATTAAAGGCCAATAAATAAATGCGTCAAGAAGTATCGTTTAATCAAATAATACGACAATATCTATGTTTTTTTTCACAAAAGCCAATTTTAATTCATTACATTTTCGTAGCTATGCCAATTACTTACACATATACATACATATATAATCTAAATTATTAAAGCTATAGGTGCTTTGCAGCACTATATAAGTCTAAATTCATAAAATTCGTCAATAAATTTCAAACTCATTTAAATTTTTATATATAAGAATGATATGACTTAATTTCGATTTTAAAATATGTATATTTTGTTTACGTATATATTTTATACGATTATATAGTATTTCTACCTACAGAAATAACTGATGAAGTTTATATACGTTTTAATAAAAAAAGAGATGCAAAATCTCACAAACAAATGATTATTGTTAGCATTCTATCATATTATATACTCATGAAAGATACAAAACAGTTAACATCGTTTTGATTTTTATCACTAGACTAACTTTTTAAGGTACTAGAGTACTATGGATAGAGCGAGAGGCATGTTCTGAATAATCTATCCGAAAATATCTGATCTAAATTACAATGATAAAAAACCAACAGTAATACACGCCAGCCTATAAAATTTCTATAATAATTTTATCTAATATATAATAATGTCACTTAAGCAGTATAATTTATAATACAATAACCTACGTAAAATACACATTTCAGCTCTTTTCATAAGCGATATACTTTAACAAGACTGTACAAAATGTATATACAACGACTTATCAATAATATTTTCATACAACATGTCTACACAAATTGCTACTATATATGTCTACGATTGCAGAATATTTCTTCAATACTGTGTCCAACTTTTTGCTGAAATGGAAATAGGAAAATTAATACGACGTATTTCGTAGACTCGCTTGAATATTGAGGTACCTATATATTGATTTGAGTTCTGCTGTAATAGTATTTTGAATTTATACGTACACACATATGCAGCATGTTGTCTATCGCACAAATGTGCAATGACACAAGTTTTAAATTAGCATGTGTGTGTACATCTATTTATAAAAAAAAATGTCTTTTAAATGAAAATGTTAAATAACAATTTTTATACATGGAAGTGTATATTTAATTATATTGTATACATTTATCTATATTTAAACGAATGAACTAACAATCAAAAGGACAGAAATTTATCTATACTAATATTATAAAGCTGAAAAGTATGTTTGTTTGTTTAAGCTGCTGGTACGAATTGAAAAATTATTTTTGTGTTGGATAGCTCATTTATCAAGGAATGCAAATGGCTATTTTTTCCTCGAATAAACGGGCGAAAAACCTCGAGGCACAATTAGTACTTTATAATAATTGAGTTTGATGTTTTTATAACATCAAACTCAATTATTATAAAGTATTATTATATTAGATACAAAAATGTGGAAACATACCTTTGTAATGCATATCTCGATGCATACTAGGACAAGTCTTACCGGGATACTGAAAAAGAATAATATAAGTATACTCAAACAAAAATTTATGCATATTACATAATTGAAATAAGTGTTTCGTACCTTGCTTAAATCAAAGTCGATATTTGTCCGTACTGCCCTGTGGTGTAGCGGTTGCGGAGGTCGGAAGTTGTTCCCTAGAGGAGCCTTTGGGTGCCTCGCGTCGCCTTGCATCAATCGCCTTAGGGCGTGCAGCTAAAGTTACAAATAAATTTAATTAACCACATAGTTAGTGGAACACTGGCTAACTTTTCAAATTTACTAAAGCGCTTTCCATGGCTCTGTTTGTGTTATATGTTAATGATTTGTTCATGGAAGTATAAATTTCTGTTTTGTAAACTAACTCAGTGTAACATAGTTTCCATTTTTAAGTTAATGAAATAATGACAGAAGTGAAATAAAATTAATACCTTTACGAGAAATTTCAATAGATTATATAAGTTAATCAATATACATTCGCAAATATATATACATAGTACATCTAAAGTTGTTCAGAATACGGGCGTTATTGTTTTAAAACTCATTTGTATTTCAGAAATAAAACGATTTCAGGTAAATTGAAACTTCTTTTATACGTAGTAGTGTTGGTATATCAGACGCGGCGGGATTAACGGGCCCGGTGCACGCGAGCTGCTATCATTCTCATCGCTGTTTACGCCGTATTAAACCGTTTGATTGTGATTATAGACAGCGCCTAAAAGCTAAGAATTGTACTGCTGAAATGACTTCAACGATAAATTCTTCATAACTCTATTATTACTTTATTACAATAAAAATAAATTTCAATTCATGTTTTGAGTTTGAAATTCACAAGCTGCACCGGACTGTATTTCTGGATACACACGGCTTTAAATTTCTACTATTTTGAAATTGAAAAGTAATAAAATTATAAACCCAAGATATTTCGCGAATCAACCGCAAGGTTTCATAGTTTCAACTGTTACCTAATTTCCCCAGCAACAAACGGAAAACATAAACAATGATTTATAATAACAGCCATACAGCGCGGCAGTTTCAGTTTACTTTTAACACGTACATAATTCACGGCGGAGTCTTTGTCTAAAGGCGAGGGACGTGAGTTGTTTATTGTAGCGTGAGCACAAATGAAAATGTTATTACGCTGGCCTCAACTGACTCGACTGTGGGCCGGTTCACGGACGCGGCACATGCTAGATGTGTCAGTGGGTGGCTATGTATGTCTACTCATACTTTATCTGATTAAATATTTTCATTAAGCTGCCCCTAATTTAAAAGTACTCATTTCAAAACCTTTACCAACTAGTATTTAGAAGTGTCTATTAACATTACATAATAATTATTATATTCATTATTTTATAACATTTTATTAGAATAGGATAGTGTTGCTTAGGTTCTGCTGTCGTTGGTTGTGTAGTACTAGAAATTTCGCAAGTCTGTGTTACTATCACCTAAATGACGAAGAAAAATAATTTAGAAGGTAATATTACTATAATGATGATGAATGATATAGGTATGTGGGTACAATTTAAAATAGATGAGAATATAATTTATTTTTATTTGGAGGTCTCTGCGTTTATTTTAAAAGTCATGAAATAGAAATTTTACCGAAATGAAAATGTATTCTTTGTTTAGTTTGTAATATTTCACTGTTATAACACATTACGAATATATAGACGTGTCGCAAATGTTAGTAAGCTAATTATGGCGTATATGCTATTCTTAATTTTAAATTAAGCATGAACTGCAGTCAGGTGTTTGCTTATGAATATTATTACCGTTATACCAGATGTATGCAAATATGAGCACTGAATAGATTTTCAGTTTGATTAACAAGTACCGGCGCGAATAAACGTAGCAACCGTATGCTAAAATTTTACCGCTTCAAGTATAGGGGTTCGACTATGTACTAGTACAAAATCATACGGGCGTTATAAAAATAATTGCCGTGACCTTATAAATTATAATAAATTTATTCTTTTGGGAGACGGAAAATTGAGTGTCTTTGTAAGGTATCATAGAAACTTAGTCATTGCATTTTGTTATGCAATTATGAAAATAACTTAATTTGTGTCAATATAATAAATATGATAGGTTAGTCGTTAGTTCACTAAAGATGAAACACAAAACTAATTTCAAGAGCTTTTTTATATGACTATTATGTTTTGGTATATATTTTTATTCTAATATTTAAACTCAAGCAATTGGGCATTGTCAAATTCAATGTAAAATACAAAATAGCATGGATTTATTGAACACTACTCGATTGGTATATCTCTAATAACTTGAGAAGCAACTAACCTGCTGCTTAGTGATGTAAATAGGTTTGTTAATAATGATCCACGTAACAGTCTCGTAGCAGGCGGGCGCAGTCGTAGAGCCCTCGTATGTCATATAATAGTCCGTGTCCGGCAACAGACCTCGGACAGACAGACGGTTGACTGGCATCTCGGCCCCTAAAGATATATTATTGTTGAGTTACATTCCAGCCTTAGTTTCAACGTCTTACAAAAATATTATGTTTCGAAAGTTGCCTCTACAAAATAAAATGTTTAATTTATATTATACAAATATGTACTGAATGTTATATTATATTATTGTATTAAATATTAAAATAAGCACAGTAGTAATATAAATGACATTTATAACTTTTAATATACCTCCATATTTTATGTTTTCTAATTCTTCAGTCAATATTCTTAATTCTGGATTAGATAAATCTCCAAGCTGTAAAAATAATGGTATATTAAACTTCAAATAAGGATCAATAATATGTTATAGCTTAATTTACAGATAATTTAGATAAGAAATGATTACTGATATATACAATTTACATTATTAATTGCATATTGAATATGATATTGGATTGAACTAATTACATTAAAGCAAACGCAATGATCGCTCTTAGTGTTAATGTTGAACTTGGAGAAAACAAACAAAGTATCATGAATTTGTCTTGTAAATAAACCGAAGTAGATTCCATTATTAGTTAAACAAGTTTAGAGCAGGGTACATAGCTATCTCATTGGATATCAGAGTGAAAATCGCTTGCTTTTGCATGTTTCATATAGCGTGCAAGCTTGGGGATATGAACGTGCTCGCCAACTCCCTGGGACAACAGTCACCCCTCATTAAATAATCGTAAACATTCGGATAGATTCTTTGCTATCAGAAAACTGTCTAGCAAACAGCATAAAATTCACGCTTCTAATTGATCTAGATTCACGCAAGCGTGTCTCAGTAATAGCTGTATATTCTGCTAGGCCTTTAATTAAAAACGGCTAGGTGCCTAGTTTACAAGGGCTAGAATTACAGCGTACGTCTTGCTGCTTTATTCTATGTGGAATAAGTTATATTATAAATATAACGCTGTGTATATTTATTATTGAAGTATATAATTATATTTAAATATTTTTTACTAGTGAGTACTTATTACAAGTTTGAATTAGGATTTTAATGCTTTAATATTGCTTACATTTTCTTATTGAAAAAATATATTTATCAGTAAGTTAAGATTATTTAAATAAAATAATATAAAACAAATAATGAAATCGTTCGACAGCATTATACATTAAAGGTAAGTCCAACATACTTAATGTTAGAGTATACGGTAGGTACTAATGTCACAATTTAGATTCGCACCTTGAGACTACACACAAATTGTTTCCAAGTTTGTGTGGCAAATATACGCATTGCATTTCAGTCATTCCTAATTTGAGCGCTATGAAAGTTCTTATATTTGCCGTTAGTAAAGAATAAAACGCGTGTAGAACACGACTGAGAACACTCAACGAAACATTTATTTCTCACTTCAAATCTATAGTTATTCATTCACATATACTTATAACTACATTGAATACGATATGACTAATCACACGCTACTTATCGAGCAGCAACGCTAGCTGCACGATAATTTAATAATATCTGCTTCTTCACTTACAAATTATCATATTTATTATAGGACAACAATCCCGCCAATACATGACAAAGATGGCGATTGACTAATCAGAAAATTAGAACAGTACATCAACAAATAATAATCAGAATAAGAACATTTAAATAATAACAGTTTTTATTGTTTAACTAGCCTGCAAAACAGATAACAAAGATAGTGACTGACTAATCGCAAATTAATAAGTATAACCATTCGATAGATGGCGTAACCATCTTTATAGGTACTGTTCCGTTACTAAGCGAATAAACAATAGGAGTAATATCGACACAAAATCCAATATTTTAATAATTATCAGAATGACAAATTTAAATGCTTGATACATTTTAAAAATATGGATCAACTTTTTCTTCGAAATGGAGATATTTCAGAATAAAAAGAAATAGTAAATTTTAAATAGTAAAATTATAAACATGTTAGTATAATATAAAGAACACAGGAGATACGAAAAATATTTAACGTATATGACATAAAAACATTTGATTAATTTGTCATAAGAATATTAACTTATTATAAGTATCGAAGTAAACAGTGTCGTAAAACGATCCATATTTTTGTATCATAGTTTAGACAGTTCTTAATTTGAACTAATAGCTCCAGCGGCTAATCCAATGCCGCGCAGAAAATACCAATTTACTTAATTAACTACCCTAGTTTGGGTGGAAGCCGTGGGTAGGTGCGGCCTCGTTGATAACAGCTCACCGATAACAGCGTTAAACCACATTTCACTGTTTATAGATAATCGATAAATTATTATTAATAATTTTTTATATATTACTCTTGCGAAATTTACTTTCAATAATACCTAAAACGAGTCAAAAATGTCACTCACGATGAATGGAGTAGTGTGTATCCATTACTTTTTAAGAAACCGTTGAGAAACTACATACGGAAAAAATAACGGTTAGTTGTTATATTATAAAGTTAAATGTAAAGAAATAAATACACAAATGAAAAGGTATAGCTATAAATTAATATAGTTATATGTTTGTAACTGATATACTTTTAGTGCATGTAGATGTAAAGATGCTCACCTGCAATAGAAGAGATATAGAAACAATTCCTTGAGCTTTATGTAGAGCTTCCGAGAAGTTCGAATAAAGTTGTGAATTGAAACCAAATATTTGAATCTGGAACAAATGTAAATATAATTTTTACTAACTGTACGAAAATATCCTTGTTTACGATATAAAACTTAGAATGTATGTATATGTTTCATAATATTATACACACACAAGCCCATTGCGTTTTTTCGTAGTAAAATTGTTTGATAAAATTTTAGTAGTGTACCGCGTAAAATATACAGTGGTCGACTTCTAAGTATGTTCCTTCAAATCGTGGGTTCTGTAGGTTTTAAAGATCATACGTTAACGTGGAATGTATTTCACGTGGAAATTTCACTTTGTCTTGATGTACGAGCTACTCTGGCAAGGTATTACTTCTGCATAACCGTTCAATGAGCGAGTAAGCTAGCCTATAATTTACAATGAATAGTATTCTACGAGAAAAAAAAAATACGCAGTTCTTTTTTTTGTAATTAGTATTTAAAAATAAGTTAGGAATATTTTGTTCACGCATAACGCTTTATATTACACCTACAGAACCCTCCATTTGAAGGAACGCACTTTGGAATCGAACACTCTGTATATAAAACAGGTTCAATAAGTAATTTCTTAAATAAAAAAGGATCAGAGATAAAAAGTATACAAAATATATCCTTTCAAGAATGAGCACATGATTTTGGATTTAACGTGGCTGTGTAAGAATTTGTCACATAAATAAACAGGAGGCAGGCACGCTTGAATTGACTCGTAGTCGTTCTTCGGGATTACATTAGGGATTTGGATGCCTCGAGGGTAACGCACGGCCTATGTGTGAAAACATCTGTTACGACTTCTTTGTTAACTTTATACAAAAATTCTTCCATATTATCCAGTTAATCCTTGGAACGTTTTTTCAAATAAATTAGCTGAGACGTGCATAATGAAACGTTGTTTTATTTTGATAGCTTAGGTTGTTTATGAGTAGTGAACATGTGAGGCCTTAATACAATGTTTATTTTACTAGCCCGTCGTAGCACGCACCACCTTAATCGTTACTGAGAGCAAGCTAAAACTGGTAAAACTATGTGAAATTAACCTGTCATTACAAAATAGGTTATTAAGAAATTATATAAACTTAATACGTTTGTATAGTGAGTTGCGTGAGTCCATCGTGTGTTAGCGTAGAACATAATTTAGAGGCATATTTATTATAGGTTATGTTTGCATACGTGTTCTGCAATCAATTAGAGCGCATCTTCCCCCTGTTTGCTTGCTGAAACTTGGACGTGACTGCAATATCGCCATAGATATAGACTAATTATATCGAAGGGGATATCGTGTTCGACCAGCCTGCGTTTAATTTTATTGGACTGAGTCAGAACAAATACAATAAACCTATAGATTTAACAGTAACTCTATACGTATTATATTTAAATGTGTGCACTTTTCTTAATGAAATTCAAAAAGTAACGAACTTTGCATGTAAAAAATTCCATACTTATTATCCAAGTAGCGGTGATTACAAAGTGTCTAAACGTTCTTAAAATAATTTCATGAATATATCAGTAATAATTTTTTTTTCAATAATAATATTCGTTATAAGGATTAAAACTGACAAATTGTTGAGTGACATTAGGTGATCTTTAAACACACATTTTATTTATTTATATATACTTATGTACTTCTTCTAGTATAATATAATTAAATTATAATTATATAATCACCGTTAACGTTTTCACTCTTTGTACGAATATACTTATTAAAATTTAAAATACAATTTGACTTTTAAAAACATTTGCGTAATCATTTGCCAGATCAATTGAAAATTTTGACACATACTTAAATCGATATTTAATTAAAGAAGAAGTAAAAATATGAAAAAAAAACTCATACTGCAATTAATTTCATTCTTTTTAACAATGTTTCTATTGACGTAGCTGGAAGAGGGTAAAATTTAAGTTCAATTGTTCGTATTTTTTTAACATCATAAATTAAATTACATGTACGTGTGAACATTTATATATTTAACTTTTATTTAAATTCTTTGCAAAAGAAAGAAAACTAAGTAAGGTGATCACTTTAGTGATAATTATCACCGAAAGTGATTTCTTATATATTGACGTTTACTTACTGTAATAGAAAAAGTGGTAACCATTAAACATATGTTTAACTATTAACTTAATATTTTTTAATATTTCACATTAAAACAAACCTCTGCAGGAAATGAGTATCCATTGATTGCATGTTCTGAACCGAACTGGTCGTGTAGCCCGTAGTGGATGTGGATTTCGTGAAATTGATATTTATAGGAAAGTGGCCCGCCGGTGATGTTGATGTGGTGACGAGTTTCATTCTCCACGGTGAAGATGACTGAATGACCCGTGTTACTTATTAAGCCGTTTATCTGTTGAGGAATTTATTTATGATTATTAGGCATATGATATTTACGTGTGTATACTATTGTAACACAAGATGTTTTATTAAAAAATAAGCATTTACAGTCAACAGGTAAATATTGTTTGTGAAGGGCCAAAAACTAAAAAACTTTTGCACAACTCATAATTGACCTTCGCAGACATTCTATTTGTAAGTTTCTGCTTTCAGTCTTTTGTAGTAATCAAGATTTTTTGTTCGTTAGCAAGAGGATTGCTGTATAAACTTATACAAATATAAGAAGTATGTGATGTTACGTGGATGTTTTTTGACTTAAAACTTGATTTTCAAAATATTCATTGTAAAAACTACATAAAATTCAGTCTCATAAGTCTGGCCGTAAAACTGAGCATTACATAGCCAGACATTATAAAAAAGTACAGTTATATGGTATATCATCAATATTTATTTTATCAGAAAAGTTTTTTATTTTTATTGTACATTAATAATGACAAATTTATAGGCGAGCTTCTTGAATCATAAAGTTAGAGTTATGAATACAAATGAGTAATGTTCATTTAAAGGTTAAGGTTTTAAATATGTACAATATTTCAAGGTTATCGTAGCTAAGGTTGTCTAAGGAAGATAAAAAAATCTCACTCTATGTTTATCTATATGCAAAAATCGAAGATTGGGATCGAAGAGCAGCTTTTCTGGTTCGAGGTTGACCGGAGACTGCCTGCGACCTTTGTTGCATAGCGACCACTCGGGGTTGATGAGACCCCAAAACGCCGGTCCTGTGGGATTTAAGAAATTTATTAATATAAAATTTGTTAATTGTAGACGCTCGTCTGATCTGCGAGTATTGTCAATTTTGATGAGGAGAATTATTAATTGCCTTAGGAAAAAAAATAAGGGAAATAAAAATTGTCTGGTTTTTTAACTATAAAATCATTATTTACTTAAAAGAGTTTTTTTTCGGCTTAGTAAATATTACTTACTAAGTATAGTGTTTTGTCCAAATTATTAATTATTATGACAATTTATTATTACATATGTCAAATACAAAACGGCCAAATTTAAGCCAGATTCATTCCAAAAGATTCCGCACTACCGTATAATTGTTGTCGGAAATTTCGGTTTAACAGTAATCTTAAATAATTTAATTTTAATATTATTAAAAGTAATTTTAAATTTTATAATTTATTTAATTTTAATCACAGACCATTTGTTGGTAAATATTTATTAAGATATCGCAGTTATAATAATATTCTTAAAAAAAATGGTGTCTATATGTTAAAATAATAAAGAAATAACTCTGAGATAGAAGGATAGATATGCATACGTAGATAACAGATTCTTAGTAACAAAGTTCCGTCGGCATACATTGCCAATGTAAAATAAGCCTAAAACGAAATGCTTATTAAATAACGGCTAGATTATTTTAAATGAGAAAAAAAAACACCATAACTAAGATACAAATTAGATTCTATATAAAGTTTTTGATTTTATAACATCTACCTTATTGTCGCATATAATTTGAATATTAAATTGTTTAATATCAACACAAATTCAAAGGTAGTAATTATTATAAAATAGGTATGTCATCAAATTGTTGGTGTTCGACATGACATATTCTGTGTATCCGGCGTGTTTCATGCATACGCAGGTCGTTGTAATCAGTTGAAACCAAAATGTTCACTTAATTATTATACCGACAAAGGCTCATAAAGGCACATTCGCATTGGACACCGCAAGCAATTAAATGTATCTATAAATAATACGTTTGTTATGGGGTAAGTGACAATTATTCTTATCTAACATCTAACATATAAAATTCTTGTGTCGTGGTGTTTGTAGTTAAACTTCTCCGAAATGGCTAGGCCGATTCTCATGAAATTTTGTGTGCATATCAGGTAGGTCTGAGAATCGGCCAAAATCTATTTTTCGGTCCCTTAAGTTATAAGGGGTGGGGGTTGGGATTGAGAAGGTTAATAAAATATAAGGCAAAACAACGTTTGCGGGGTAGTATGATATAAAATCAGTAAGTAGATGTTTTAAGGAGGACATCTTAACAGGTTTCTACAGATGATATATGTTGCATTAGAGGCCAACAAAATATAATGCAATAATAAATATTATAAAAGTTATTAAGGTTTCGATAGTGGCGCATACGAATGTGAGTAAATTTGTTATACAAACGGCAAGAAAGAGATGCCATCTCTGAGATGGACAACTGCGTGAAAAAATATATACCTAATTACGGATGTTGTGACTGGTACGATGCCTAAAGTAGGAAATGTAAACTAGAACACATACCAACACCTAAAGCGTGTACCATGATAAATCTCGGTAACCAGGTTGTTCGTCATGAATTTGGTGAATTTTCTTATAGTTTCATATTATTATCCAAAATAGTAACATTATGGAAAAATTAATAAATTTCATAATTGCTTTATTCAACGAGGACCATAAAAATCAAGTTAACGTTTATATTCGGTATTTCAATATGGAGAAAACTGCACGAAAGTGGCCAAAGTGCTTTGGATAGCGTTCACGTTTTTATTATTTATGACCTTGAAAATTGCACGAGTAAGCCAGCGCAGTGGTTGCGGTCACGCCTACTTTATGGCTCGTGTTGAGTGTGATTTTTTGGCGTTGCTTTAATGAAAGATAAAAAGGAGCCAAAGAATTCCATTACTTTTCTATGCTACGTTGATTGGATTTTGAAAAAAAAATGGGTTTTTAATTTTGTTTTTTGTATCTTATAAGTTTTATAAAGTGTTTTTTAAGTAATACATGATAATAGAAACTGTATAAAGGTTCAAAATATAACAAATAATAAATTTATATAAAATGTTATTCTTGATTTGCTAGACCTTCGAAAATAGGTATATTTAAAAATCATTACCAATTTTATTCTTCAGTTTTAGTGTTGTTTTAAGAAAAGCTTAATCCTTATTGATTCTATTATTACTAAAAATATTTACTAAAGTATTAATTTACTATAATTGATTAATTGATATAACACTGCTTTATCCCACGCAGTAGTTGAGGCAACTTTACTTATAACCTTTAACCCCTATGCCACAGTTTTTGGCAACGTTCACGTAGCTGTGGATAAAAACTGTAATTACGTCAGCGACAGTGTTCTCACTACAATATTAGAGGAAATGTGGCCGCAATCTGCTTACTACCTTCCTAACCTATTTTTAAAAACTAATTACAACGATTTACGTAAATATTACATGTTTGTATAATTCTTTATATTTAAAAAATATTATTAGAATAATTTGGGTGAGTAAATATATCTGTAACTTTAAATACCCTAAGACCTTTTAAGATTTCGGGTATGATTTAAAATAATGTTGTCAATATACATTCTATTAACTGAAGAAAGTTGAAGCTTATAAAATATTGTACTGAGACTCAAAGAATAAAACAAAAACTATTGACCAATCCTAAATATTATGAAATCAATACGAGACATACATCGACTTATTTTGCCATATTACAAGTTATTTTACCAATAAAGAATATATATATATATATATAAATATATATATATATATATATATGAAAGAATATATATATATATATATATATATATATATATATATATATATATATATATATCGCGGTAATTGCCATAGCAAATGTTATCAAAAAAGGAGTGAGGCAAAGTATCGTAAGCACGATTACTAATGGGCCAAGCAAATATTAGAAGAGATGGGGCCTGTGCGCACGCAACATCGATTTAAGACTTTACCTGCTAATCAAGATGTTTTTATATATTTCTTTTATATTATGATGAACTAGTTTGGACATCTCTGGCATTTTTACTGGTGATGACATTTAAGGCTATTATTTCGCTATGAAGTTCTATGCTTACCGTAATTCTTGATAACTGTATTTATTGTAATTACTAACGAAAATTTTCTAACAACTAAAAAATTTAATTTCTTTCCTATATAAATAAATATTTCGTTTCTCGTATTAAGCATTTATCTAAAGAATTAAAGTGTTTATAAGGCATATGTTATGGCGTATGGACTACATATTTTTAGACAATGAACCGAAGGGGTAGGCCCTCTTTACAAAATGGTTTTTGTTAAGAGTTCAGTAATCTGACTTACCATACCGTACTCACCTTACACACTGTTATCCGTCTGTTCATCTAAGATACATCTGATATACCTACGCCTAAAACTTTAACTTTTATTTTATAAACATTTATGTATCCCTAACTAGGAATATTGAGTATTTAAGAGCGTGGTACATACAATCATATTTTCGACGTTTTTAGGATGATTTAATAACCATATTGATACGAAACTCTTCGTGTATGAATTCTTCCCGCAAATTGACCTTTTCTCTTTTAGTTGTATTGCGAAGGTCGTATTATTCTGGTTTAGACTCGATGGATTACTCTAGAACGCATCTATTAAGAGCTTGTAGTATTACCGTATCACTTCTAGCAACTATTTGGTTAGGTCAATTATATATAATATAATATCTAGTAATATTATTTATTAAACCGGTTAACTTGGTTTTGTTTACAAAACATCAAAAACCATCGATATTTATAATTATACTTTCTTTTACGACTTATAATGAGAAATTAATTTATTAATTAATTTCCGAATAACTTCCTAAAACGGCTTTCTAACACCTAAATAATTAAAAAAAAAAAAATAATCAAGTAGGTTTTTTTTATTATAAGATCTGACAAACGATATCTACTGTATTATTATAATATGTTAATTAAATAGAAACCCAAGTCTCGAATTAAATATATATAAAAATATTTAGCAAGTAAACTATACTATACATTCAAAGTATCTCATGTAAGAATACGAGTTAAATAAATAATATAATTTTCATGATAAAGCTTGTATTTCCAACGAGACGAATAACTAATTCCATTTAAGTGGAATATGGGAGCTACAACTTACCGTACAATGCTAGTGTACGTGTTAAATATTTTAAACACTAACAATTGGCAAGCAGACCAAAAGGTACGGATACTGGGTTTAAAAATTTTACAGAAAAATTCGCATGATAAAATTCAAGTAAGGCTATAATACGAAATATCTGTAGCAGAATGATATGATAACACACCTCACAATTTTGCGAGTAACGCAATATGAATGCAAGATAAATCGCCCGTATAAATTTCATGTCACGTAAACTGGCAAAAATGTTATCGGCGCAGAGAAATTGATACGGTTCACAAACGAAATATTTGCGGGTTTGGGGTAGGTCGTTCGATTGAGATTTTCAGTGTGAGACCACATTACCCAAAATCAACATACGTGAAATGGACCATAAATTCCGTACCTTAAATTTTTCGACCGAAAGTTAATCGTCTTAAATGAATGAAATGTGGACGTAAGAATGTGTATTTTCTTCGGTGCCAAAAATATTGGTACGAATTCTATAGTAAATTTGTAAATGGTTGTTGAATTCAGAAGTCATTTAACGCGGATTTAAGCACTGAGATGGCTCAATAGACAAAAAAAGCAAGAATACATATTTTACTCGTAATCGAGAGAATGCAGTACTAACTCGAAACTGCAGATTGCTAATCGGAGTGCTAATTTTTAAGAGCTACAGTTAAAAATGTCTTGTATTTCGTAATCACGAAAATATTGTAAAGATGCTTGTATATCTCGGTAGAAATACGGAGATATGTTTATCCTTCAATCACAGTGAAGCATTTATACAGAACAAGAAGAGACTTAGATTACCTAGTTTACAAAAACTAAACACTAAAGGAGAATTTGTCTAAAAGTAGGAAAATACAAGCAGTTACAGTATTGTACATTATAATAGAATAGATTGTTTAATTTCTCATAAATGTATGTAGTATAGCGATGATAAATATAGAAGTCTATCTGTTGTCGAGCTCATATTGTTGCTCTGTTGCAAGTTTCTGTGTTATTAATTCAAACTCTCTAGGTGATACTCCTGGCGAATAATTTATATATTTAGAAACAGAATTACATCGTGATTTTCTCTGCATGGTTATTATTATTTTTTTTGGAATTATTAGTTCTGTGTTTGTGTTGAATTGTAACTTGATTCTGTTATTTTAGTTTTATATTTAGCATTAGTGACAGGACATAGGAGTTGAACAAAAGTTAATAGTATTAGTTTTAGGAAACATTAATTATTATAGGAAATTTTAATTTTCACACTGTCCCTTTATGATGGGTGTTCTCAACCAGCAGTGGACTTACACGCAGTTTTTATTCGGTTAGTAATGTAATATTTATTAGTTCGAACATATTGTTAATGTATTCTGATTTGCAACAACGACTGGCCGGTACAATTAGAGTTATTTGGTGTGTACTTAATCACTCTGTTACGAGCTTAGGTTGTTAAAGTAATAAATAATAAATGGTCTTATATTAGGGATTTTGATGTTAATATTTTGAATACTTTTCTGTGTCTAGTAGGGTAATAATGAAATTAGACCTAATCTGATAGAATATAGGGACTTTATAATTGTGTCATTATTGCATATGTATGCCAGATACATTTAGTTAAAATAGTGCCTATTTGGAAAACCAAGCCTTTTGTTACAAAAAAAAAACAATAGTTGAAATGTCAATTAGTCGAATGATTGAGCTCAATATTGAACAGTGGGTACAGCAAGATGACGCTCAGACAACTTTGAATCATATTTTCACGATTACATAACTTCATAATTAGTCGACCGGGACACATATATTTTGCATAATGACACATAAATATTTAACAAATATTGAATTGTCAAAAATCACAAAATATTATTTTACAGTATTGTCAGATTTGTTATCTGTTAGATCTCTTAAAGATCACGAAACCTCGTCACCAGCTGTCTATGTATTTTTGTAAAAAAGGCTGCCACTATCCAGTAAGAGAGGACCGTATTAATTTAATATCACGGTGATGTTTAAAAGACGTTATGATTTATGTTTTAAATACAATAATAGTTTTCCCACCAAACTAGATGAGTGATTTATTCAATGGAATAGCTAAGCGTTTACTTTTATTTCCATTTTAACTCTCTGCTGTAACAATGAATGTGACATTGTATAAATTATATAGTTTTCCTTTATGCCAAATAATTTGTAAACGTTTATAATTTTTCGATCTTATATGTGAGAGTATTATTATATATTTACAATGTAATGTAATATGAAAATGCGCCACTCACCTGAAATGCCGTCGTAGGTCCACCATTCCTCCCAGCTGACGCCGCTCACGGCTACAATCAAACCAAGTCTAATTAACTGCACTCTCATTATGAACATTGCTCTTAACATTTCTTGTAACCTTTGTCCTAATACAATTTACATTTTCCAACTTAAAGATGTTAAAAAGTTTAATAAAGTCACAAATTTATTGAAGCATATTTTATATTTAATAAGACTGGTGTTACATAATATTTGTTGTTCTCAATTTGATCGAGTTTTAGAAATATACGAGTAATTGACGTTTAAAAAAAATATGACATAATTACAAGGTTTACTACAGACAAAAATCCATGAAAATGCTGCCGATGTTTTTCTATAATAAGCACACACAGATTTTTATTTTAGTTCAATTTTTAATTTCAGATAAAATCAACAACGAAGAATAAAAAATAAAAAGATTTCTCCTTTTAAATATACGTCTACGCTATATGACGGAGTCTCGATGACTTTGTAAAGCCTGTACATTTATTCTTTTTCGTCATTTCATTGTAATGAAATGAAATAAATAAGCCACTGAAGCGGAAAAGCGGTTTTTATTTGAAACAAAACGTTTCTATTGAAAGGGCGATGTTGAAGACTTCAATGGTTCACAAATCATTATAATGTCGATTATTACGCCGTCTTTTCACAAACAAACAATGTGAAAAAATATTTACTCTGTTTTATTTATTTGAAATTCGTGCTACTTGTTTAAAGTCATAATAATAAACTAAATAAGTATAATTCTTAAGTACGTACTACCTACTCGTAAATTTACTTAATTTTATTATGATTGTGCCAACTTTCCGCGACTCACCACTTCAAAGCAGAGATAATATTAAAACACGAATAATTTTTACCTTAAAAACGTAAATATTTCAACTTCACGGACTCCACCAACTCACGAGAGACGGATTTTCAGGAGATTAAAATTTCTAATTTGAGTGTTCTGAAGTTCTCTTAATTAAGATTATAGAATTATGATACTCATAATATTTCGAAGCAATTAATTCAAAAATACGTAAAATGAAATTCTTATGCCGTAATTATCTGAGAAGTAGCTTTTCTTGTAACAAGATATTCTCACTTACGAGATGGTGGATAATTATTGTTTTAACAAAGCTGTAATTAATGCTTAATTTGATAACAGTTTATGTCGCAATGCATCAACCTCTAGCTAAACAAAGTAATAGCTGGAGTAGCAAGTTTTCCAAATATATAAACGGTATCCATCGCAGTACATATCTCAAAGCGTACAGTTGAAATGTATACCAATCTCGAACTTACTCGATACACGCCTGATTTATGCTTTTAATTTAAATTTTTGCATTCGCCAGGCGAAGTTCGCCACGGACGCGCCGCCTGCATTGCAAATATATGTCGCAGTCGACTCGAGAGATCGTTTCCAGTTTCGATTCGATACAGCTTGAGCGAACTGTCGACTTTTAATCTTTTAATGCTACTCAACAAACTTTTGCCTCATGGAATACGCTCACGTTTATTTCAGTTAATAATATGTTTCGAGTAACTGCTTTCACAACGAATTAAAGTTTGTGATTGGAACGATTTCGTAAATTACTTTAACCTTTTCATTGTAGTGTTGACGTCACCGTTAGTTCAATAGGGTCTGTAATGATATCTAATGACTTTTTTATTGCTTCGTTACACAGGAGCATGGATAACATTAACTAAGCTTACGAGCCTACGAGCCCAGTGAATACAGCTCACAGCGGCTTAAAGTAACTTTACCGCTGAAAACAACACCTGGGACAGCCAGTACGCTGAAGCAAATCTATGAATTACTTGAATTTACTTCAATTAGAATAGACGACATCTGCGCTTAATATAAACAGACTGCAGTTAAAATTTATATATTCATTGAAACGTGCATATTTCATTTAATTTACTATGCGGTTGTATTTAATTCGTTCTCTGGATATTTGTTTAGACTTAAAAGAAACACTTTTAAATTATTCCGCATTTTGACTCGTTTAGCACTGCAAATGCTCTGAAACAAACATAAGATTGAATTCTTATGCATTGTTGCATTTTGCAGACGCGATTGCTACGTGACGGAGGGAAGTGCCCGCCTGGGAGATGCCAGTCAGCGTCTGTTTTGTAGTCTTAACTCTCGACCGAGTCTGGAAGACAGAGCGCTGGCTCTACCTAAGAGAATACGAAATTATTTTCTATGAAAGAATTAGATTTTGTTCGAAAAATGACAATATACCGTATACTTTATATATAAAAGAATGGAATAGAATACAAGACGTAAGCACGAAAAACGATCAAGCAACGAGCGACAATATTTCAATAGCATTGATGTCGCAATCAAATGTTGAAAACGTGAGCAATTCGCAGCCGACGAATCCCACAAAGAGCTTCAACCATGCATCGGAAATGAATCAGTTTCCGTTTTGAGTGGGGCATATGATATATCTCACCAACAAAACACAATCTAATGTAGACCCTAAACTGTATGCAAAAATGTTCGAACTAGAAATCTTTGCAATACGGAAACAAGAATAGTTCGGGGACACATCGAACGTACTTATTCGTGCATTTTAAATTCATAGTGTAAGTTCGTGAGCATTCGAGAATTAAAAGTAATTTAATTTAGTTCTGCATTCGCTTTTTGTGCTATGGGTTGCATATTAAAGTGATTTTACTAAAAAGGTTTAAGTTTGTAGTATCTTGAGTTAAAGGAGACTTTATAAAACAGCAAATCGCAATGGTAGGGAAAATTTCATTGACGAATGAAATAAATAAAATCACTTGGAAAATAGGCTATTTCACAGTGCATTGGATGCTCTATGCATGGCGAGTGCATTCTGCGGTGGATTCATGTCGTTCAAGTCTGCATTGCAAGGAATCCTTTAACGCAAATTATTTTAATACAGTAGATATGTTATATCAATATGTCATAAACGAAACTTTACGGTCATAAATAAGTTAATGTAATATGAGACGATTTAATATAATCGCTCGTCAAAAATACTACATTTATCAGACCTTATAAAAATTTATTTGGATCTCTTTTGAAAATAGTAACGAATTTTACGTTGTCCCTTTTACCAAACAATATTTTTGCTTGTCCGAATTGACATAGTATTTCATATTCAAACCGTATCGCGGTTGACCTGTCCATGCAAATTCCGCGCTATTGCATTTGTGCTTCCAATATCTGTAACGACGATCACCTTAATAGGATTTTCTCTTACGGACGAAACACATTTTATCGAATATTATAATCTTGGGACGTTGTACGTTACATAATTTAACCTAATGTTTTGTAATCAAAGGATACCTTTTGCTAGAAAATAGTATTGCTTATTTTATAAAAATATTGTAACGATAATTTTGTTTTAAATGAAAGTAATTAATTAAAGTGAAATACATACATACTTTTTATTTTTTTATTGAAGTAAGACTTCTTTAGGCATGCTTGAGTTGGGGAGTAAGATAATGAATGCGTGGCGAGAGCGTTACGAAAAGTGTGATCGGGCGAGGCGAACGGAAATTGAGACGGAGATATAAGTTACTGATTATAGTAAGTAGTAAGTTTTACTTTAGTTGAGTGGTCTTAGGCTCACTCGTTTTTATTTTTTTCTTTATTTTAGGTAAACACACAGCTTACAATATTTCATAATATAACAAAAATCGTGAACGTCATTGTCATTTCTTTTTGATTAATTATAATTATGTCCAAAAATGTTTAGCATGTAATTTCTAGTTCTTATCCTTCTCTGCGTAGGTGAGACCGAGTACTGAAAGTTATCACTCATTTTACCATATTTTCCATCGTTAATGCATTTTATATGCTTTATTTAAAATTTGTATAATTTTTTTAACAGACCCAGTTGGATATTTATCATTCCTAGAAACAAACCTAGTTAGGTGTGTATATATATATATTATTATATATATTTTCATATTTGTATATTTATATTCATTTTTATTATTTATTTTTTTGTGTTTATTCTCGACTATTTTATTAATAACATCATATCAAAGAAACTCACTTCACATTCAACATCGACAAAAACTAAACATTCTTCCTAGTCGAATTCGTGCCGTAATAGCATTAATTTTAGTATTTATTTTATTAAAATAACATTATATTACTATAATTAATATTCAGTATTTTTTTTATATTGTTGTCATTGACATTTAAAATATTTTATATATATTCTTATTTAGGATACTTGTATTAACGTTATCAATGCATTTTAAAAACTTCTTATTTTATAACATACTTCATAAATATAATAAGAACAAAAGAGCTAACATAAGAAGTGAATTAAATTTAAAACATTCTGTTTGGAAGTAAGATGGTGGTCTCAAAATATAAACTGAACTACACTGCGTGAGAAATTCGATTGTGATATTTTGACTGCATTCGACAACTGCTATCGCTAAAATTATTTGTAGTGTACATTTTTTTTTGTATGCCATACAGTTAGTATTATATATCATTATTATTTATTATACACTTAAACTCAAACTTAGAATTCCATTTTAAATCTTTATACAGAGATTATTTTGAAATTATTATACTTCAGATTTCGATATATTATTCGAAGCACATAATTTGCAGTTGGTTTACGTGACTTCCGTTGTAATATGTCAAGTGTTACAAATTTAATTAATTACTAGTTATACCCGTGCGAATATTTCGCACTAAATATGTATAATAAATTTTTTGAAATGGCTTTGAACTACACAGACCGAAGACGGGCAGCAGCGTCTTCGGTGCAATAAAGCTAGCCTTGCGGTCACTAAACCGCTTGCCCAGCGTGGTGTCTATGGGCAAAACACACGAGTTCACGCCATTTTTGGCTCGAACTTGTGGAGGCCTCTGTCCAGTAGTGGACTGCGATAGGCTGATGTGATGATGATGTGATAATGTATAATAATTATCACTTTACAAAATGACAAAATAGTATTTATACGTGAGTCGATTTGAGATTGAACAAAAAATTTACCGACCGTCAATATAAAGATTATATATGTCTGCGTAAGATTGGCCAGAGGAAACTGATAATTAACTTTTAAAAAAAAGTGCTATATTGTGGATCTTACTTAGGGTAAATAATGTAATCGGGAAATATAAATAGCTGATCTGGTGTGTATAGTGTAGTCTGATTACCGTGTCTTAGAAAAATTACACTTTTTCAAATCGAGTCCATATAGGTCTATAATTTGATAAGCGGACATTATGAAGAATCACTGATGAAACATGAGTTCACGTTATTTTTGGCGTAAACTTGTGGAGGCCTATGTCCAGCAGTGGACTGTATAGGCTGTAATGATGAATGATGATGACTGATGAAATACTTTTCTTAAGTGAGGAAAAAAGTTAAGTTTTTAAAGTGAGACGTACTTTGTGAACATTTGAAGTAAGAAATATACCTTACCAATTGCAATTCGAAGAGTACAGCTATGTTACAGGCAAAAGGATAAATATAGAGACAGAGATAAGACAGACAGAGATAATGACCTAAGACCGGGGTCTTGGTCATATTGACACCCTTTTGATACGGAATTCTAAAATGGCGAAGTGAATAAAAAACATAAGTCAATTCACCAAGTAACAAAAACAATGGAAAAGATTATAGAACATTTGAAATTATACATATTACTAATGACCATTTTATTATTTGAAACCAAAATATTAGTTTTAGGTATATATTGGAAAAGAGATTTAAATTCTGTATTTGGAACAGATATTAAATCGCATATTTTGTTTAAATATAGCCACATACTATTGAAAATTTGAAAAGAAAAATCCAGTACTTCTTTTTAGAAACCGAACCGAACCAATTTAAAATTGAAATGGAAATTTAGGTCATGAAGTTAGTGTTTTAATAACTGAAAATTATTATAAATTTTAGCGTAAGAACAATATTCAGTGGAGCAAAGTTAAATTAAAGTCGTATGCGGATTTGGCGTCGGTCCGCCTGAGCTTAAGGCCAGGCACCTGCGCCCTGGTCCCGACCTACCAGTGAAAACACAATTTGCGGTGCGCCTTTTGTGACTCCTGTTTACTTTTATGCAATTTATTTTTCGTGTTTATGTACGTTGCACGAGCATTCATTCAGGCTTTTCTCTAATTCGCCAGCTGCTCGCCGTTGTTAGATTTTTTTAGAAATAAGCCCACACTTCTTAAAATTTTGGGTTTTTATATGTGTGAATGACGTTTACTATGTCGTATTATGTCTGTTTCCATCTGTGTACAATATTTAAAATAAATCTCAAATGTATGTATTTTATAAGCGTTAAAATAAAAGGTTTACGTAAAAAAAAATTAAACAGAAATTTCGCATCAACAACATATTATTAAGAAAACATACTAAGTTTTGCAATTATTTATGGTATGATATATGATTAGTTCCTAAAAAAATAAATGGAAACATACCTTGTATATATGAAACTACAAAATTATTTGAAATCGTTAAAGAGACATTACACATACAATTTTAAAGCTTTTCACGAGATTTTAATAAAAACAAATAAAGTGTGAAGTTAAAGAAGCTCAAACAAGGTCATAAAACATGTCACAGGAACGAGCCTATATATAATCAGCTTAGTGATAAATTGGTAAATAGCACGCGAACGACACAGCTGCTTCCGTTCTACCCTCACGCTTGTCTTCTTCACAGCTCGCCGACCTCGAGCTAATGCAGCACTACTGCGACAGACGAAAGTGCGACAAACACCATTGCGACAAAAATGTCTTTAAAATATATACCTAATTATATAAAAAATTAAAACGCTTGCAATATAAAACTAAACCTATTACGTACCAAAACCAAATTACGACGTGTATCGTGTGTAACAAAATTTTTTGAGACCATTTATTAAATCTTCCTTTCTGGATTGATTTAAATTTAAGTTTTTTTTTTAACTTTTTTTTTGGTTGATGTAACTATTTGAGTATATAAAAGGGCTTGGTAATTTTAAATTTACATGTCATTTCGTTACAGCAATAATTTCATGGTCCATATAACTGAGAGCGACGAAATTAATAATACTACGTAAATGCTAAAGGAAACATTAGTAAAAATTAGTTTTAGCATTATTAAAAATCAATTTGTATATATATAATTAAATATATATTTTTGTCGCCGCTTAGATTGTCGTAATAGTGTAGTATATCCTTACACCGACCGATATCTCAGGCACCGAACATTATTGACCTGCACCGCCCAGGGCTACATTGAATTTTATTATTTCAAGAATAATTCATAACAATCAACATTGTTTACACATACTGTTGTTAGTTTTTCTATCATATTTTTGAAAAGTTTTTTATTTTTTCGGTAATACATCGGTATTACTCTTGAATGCAATAATAAAAACGAATTATTATTTATTGTAAGGAGGTAATAGGGCCTATATATATGACTATATTTTGTGTAATACTTCATGCGTTCATATTTTTTTTTCATGTACATAAAAGTAATATTCAACAAAATAAATGAATTTGTTATGCTAAAATACGTGGGTAATAATAGTAAAGTAAATTAGTTCTATTTTGACAGCCTACAATACAGTACAAAACATATTGATAAAACTTTTAGTAGTACGTTTATAACTTAAGGAACTGAATGTTTTTCCACAGGTAAGTAAGTAATAAAGTGTTTGCATACTTATCTACACGCTTTTGCGAAACTTATGACGGTACAATTAACCTTAGTACTCGATGATGTGCAATGCAAGAAGCAACTAAACATATATGAGCGTCTACAAGACGCGTTGAGACTAACTATCACTATGACGAAAAGACTAGACTAACCAAGAATCAGACGTTTATATTTTAAATCTAAAGATTCAGTTCTTAGTCTTCAAAAATATGAACACACGCTTTGTTTGTATAAAGCAAAACTTCAACTGGCGTTCATTTCGATTTTTTTGCAGGAGTACTCGTATAACATAAACATGAGTCGTTGTCCTACGTGAGCGATAAATGCAGCAACGCGACGCGACACGAATATATAAGATAGTTATTATACTTCATTAATCCTCTACTGTATTCTTTTCAGTTCGTCAGCTACACATTTAATGGAACGTTTCCAGTCTTAAGGCTTTTGGTATAATCACAATCTTTGGGTGGAACTGAATCTACCTTTAAAAATTCATTCCCGTTCGTCATCATTCTATATAAATCTTTTACCGTGAATCGTTTATGGAACTCTCAACCTATTGATGCGAGACGTGCACAATCTTTGGCGTCGTTTAAAAATATTATCTTCTTTTATGGCTTTGTTTCAGTGTATGTTTGAGTGTATATTTGTATCAACCTGATGTATAAATGTACGAGTATTTGTGAGTATTGTATTTATTTATACATTTTTAACCCACTTCAAAAAGGTTATAATTTCGACTGTATTTTTTTTAATGTATGTTACCTCCGAACTTTTGACCCAAAGGTTGTGGCGTTTGTAATATGGTTTCATTTAAATTTGATCGAGATCTGATAAGGACTTTTAGAGATATCTTTGATAGCGGGTTGACTTGACTATTTTTTTGTCTACTTACGTTATATTACTTGTCGATATAAATGAAGTCGGTTTTTTTCGTTTGCGAGTACACACAATGTTTACTTATTTTGTTAGTAAATTCCTTATGGGGTGTCGCGGAGGGGTACCCTAGCCGGCAACAAACGTCCGTAACGTTAAGAAAAAGCGTTAGATTTTTATTGATAGTCTATGTATGATGGATATACAGTGTCTAATCTATAGTCTACGTGATGACTGTTATTATTATTGATATTCGCTATAATTATATCATTCGATAAAATTATTATATAATTTTATAAACCATTGTAAATAAAATAAAGGTGTTAAAATAATTTTGTAAAGTAGGTTTTTTGATTATTATCGATAAAAAAATCACAATAAAAATGTATACCAGAAAATTATTATCTCTATACCTCGAATAGAATTTGAAATTAATACCTATTTTATAATAAGCAACTTCGTTCCTATCTGGTGTCTCATGACACCACACGGTTAGTTTTTATTTTCTACTAGGCGATACGACGGAAGTTGTCCGAGTAAATCGTATATGGAATAAATAACAAAAATATGTATAGTCGTGTGCTATTTTAGTGTTCTGACGCTTAAATAAAAAATGTGTAACAAACACTTAAAAGTCAAAAGTGTGATCTTTAATTAGTAGTTAAACTTTTCGGAACATTCTATTTTTCTTTTTTACCACACATCAATAATATTTATTTTTATTTTTAGCTCGATAAAACGTAGATGGTTAATACGGCTGTAGATCCTACTTTATAATGGTCAAGTTTATGACAAGTACAGATGCACGTCTGTCCATTCTTACGTTCCTTGATTACCTAATAATACTCAATGAAAAACCTACTATGATAAGTTATTAACTTCAAGATAGAATTAATATTTTTTAAAAGGAAAAAAATTGCCTATTTAGTACGCCATAATGCAAAATTAAATATATTATTTTTCTGAGTGAGATATCAAAACAACGTGAATGTTATTTATTTGCATTTAAAATCCATGGAAATGACGTATGTAATGCAATTACGTGTGTACATTTGAAAAATACAAATACATCTATAGATATAGAATGGTCCCGCTTATTTTTAATTTTTTATGTTACCCTCATTATTTGTTTGTTTATATGTATATTATTCGTATCAATATAACTATGTCTTAGAACACTCGTGTTTTTAATACTTTGAAATACTAATACTCTTTAAATCGTACGTACCTATTATATAATAGATATGTGAATAATGACATAGATAAAGTTAACGAATATTTTTTTAGACTATATATTCTATTATATTATTTTTAAAAGATTAAATTCCGATATAATTGACGATTCTTCTCTGCAGAATATAGATTCTGAATGGGTAGTAGCTTCACCTAAACTATTACTAATTAAAAACAAAAGTAATTTTTAATTTATTAAACGACAATACAAAGGTGCTTTGAAGCCTACTTGAATAGAGTAATTTTTGATTTCCTTATTTAATAATATTTTCTTACCTGAGTAGGAGAAAAATATTTGAAGTAAGGCCGACGCTATTGCCGCTCCCAGAAGGTTGTTCATTGTCTCATATCTTTCGACTCCGGCATTTAAAATTATCTATGATCTCATCATAACAACATGTTCCTCTTTTAATTTTTTCATTGTCAAATTTTTAAAATAAATATAAATGTATCATTGAAAACCTCTTGAAAGTTTGATTTTCGCTCCATTTCATACTTTTACCTGAAACAACAAAATTATTCTAAATTAATATTCTTTTATCAAGACTAGAATGTTATTATTTTAGAGTAGTAAATGCCATAAGAATTTAAAGTAAGATTGTAGTCATATGCCTATATGTCACAGTTCTATAATAAAATGCAATTTTTATACAAAAGCAATTTTACTATTTTTACCGCGGCTATATTTTCTCAACTGATAAATTTTCAATGGACTTTAGTATAATATATTTAATTAAAATGATACAAAGAATTAAAAAACAAAAAAAAACCAATGAACTCACTTTTAATTATTATAAAATTTCACTGAAATGAAAAATTAAAATGGATCAAAAAATTACCCGTACGAAATAATTATCGGAAGATTAAGGAAATTATTTATATTAAAATTAATTGGATACGCAACCGTACGTTTAGTGTAATATCACATACTTTACCGTATTTATTCAATAAATAGAAATATTTTTGCACTCGCGTTCGTCTGCCTGCAAAATTGGTGCAGCGTTCATAAATCCTTCATAACCTTTATAAATTAATGCAGGCGCGATTCGAATGCGTTACGTTACGATTCGAAGAGTTGCTTTATGGGATTAATATATGATTGTGCATTTTTTATGTTTCAATTTTTATTACCAGAACAACCTGTTTATAATTTGTTATTTTATTTACAAATAAATTAGTTTTGCGCGTATTTATATTGAATGTAATACGTAAATCAAATTTAGTAAAGACACGTTGTTTTATTTATTATTCGTATTTATGATAGATGCGAGTATAATTGCGTCTGTCTGTTCCATACTAACAAACCTAAAAAAGGGTAAAGAAAGGAAAGGGATATGATTTTTATAATATTCAGTATAAGTGGAGTTTAAATAAGGCAATGTACACAATAGGTATGTAAATAATTGTGTTTGCTCGCAAACGAAAAAAAAACCGACTTCAATTACATCGACGAGTAATACAACGTAGATCGACGCAAAAATAGTCAAGTAACTACGCGTTATCAAAGATTACTCAAAAAGTAGTTATCAGATCTCAATAAAATTTATATGTGACCACATGACAAATATCAGCTATCGATTAAATTAAAAATTATCAAAATCGGTACACCCAGTAAAAAGTTATTGCGGATTTTCAAGAAGTTTCCTCGATTTCTCTGGGATCCCATCATCAGATCCTGGTTTCCTTATTATGGTACTAAACTAGGGATATCTTCTTTCCAACAAAAAAAGAATTATCAAAATCGGTACACCCAGTAAAAAGTTATTGCGGATTTTCAAGAATTTCCCTCGATTTCTCTGAGATTTCATCATCAGATCCTGGTTTCCTTATCATGGTACTAAATTTGAGATATCTCCTTTCCAACAAAAAAGAATTATCAAAATCGGTACATCCAGTAGAAAGTTATGCGGTATAATACAACGTAGGTCGACGAAAAAAGCGTCAAGTAAAAACGCATTATTAGATATAACTCGAAAAGTAGTTGTTAGATCTCAAATAAATTTAAATGGGACCAATTGGCACACACCACCTTTCGATTAAAATAAAGTTTGTCGAAATCGGTCCACACGATCAAAAGTTCTGATGTAACATACATAAAAAAAAAATACAGTCGAATTGAGAACCTTTTTTTGGAAGTCGGTTAAAAAGGTATGTAAAATGTACTGTGTGGCTACGGTACTAAAGAATATAGCCACCCCCTCTCTTCCCGTGGGTGTCGTAGGAGGCGACTAAGGGATAACACAGTTCCGCTACCACCTTGGAACTTAAAAAGCCGACCGGTGGCGGGATAACCATCCAACTGCTGGCTTTGAAATACACAGGCCGAAGACGGGCAGCAGCGTCTTCGGTGCGACAAAGCCAGCCCTGCGATCACCAACCCGCCTGCCCAGCGTGGTGACTATGTGCAAAACACATGAGTTTACGTTATTTTTGGCGTAAACTCGTGGAAGCCTATGTTCAGCAGTGGGCTGTATAGGCTGTAATGAAAATAAGGCAAAAAATTTAAGAAAATTCAAAAAATAATGAGATTGATATATATAATTTAACAGCTTTTTTTTTAATATATAGACTAGCGCTTGACTGCGATCTCACCTGATGGCAAGTGAAGATGCAGCCTAAGGTGGTGCGCGCTTGCCTAGAAGATGCCTATTCACTCTTGATTTAAAGATACCCAAATTAAAAAACCAGCTTAAAAAACACAACCAGTCGAGAAGGCTGTTGTAACGGTATACGGTACCGTCAGGCAGGACGTCAACTTATTTTCTCACTCTAATGGTAGGAAAAAATATTCATTTTATGTATGAATGCTTTATTTAGGCTCTTTTCAAAAAATACTATTATGATTAGCAAGGTTTCAATGCTGTAAGACATATTTAGTTTGTTTATTTAATTTATTTAAACGCTATGGTCCCACGAAATGCCTTAGGGTTTGTCCGTACAACGGCATTTATTCGTTTGGTATTCAAGGTTTGGTATTCAAGATGTTATGCCACTAAATTTCATAATACAGCAAGAGGGTAATAGAGTTAATATTGAAACTTATTAAATGTTGTTCAATTTAACGGAAACCAGATGTATAAGTATTGGTTAAATAAAGCAAACAACAGAGAAACTTTAAGTAATCTGCGCTACGCTTGACTGAAGAGATTTCATTCATCAGTTTTAAAAAAATATTTTTAACAGACTCCGTAAGTGAAGCGACAGACTACTTATAAAACGTGATATTTATATAATATAATGAACAGTTATATTGGTTACAATGAATTTTCTGTTATAATTACTTACCAAATTGAATACTTTTTAACCTACATCAAAAGAGGAAGAGCTTTTCAATTAGACTAGATTTTTTATGCGTAATAAGCTTTTACGGGATGGACCGATTTCGATCGTTTTTTTTTTAATCGAAAGGTGTCACGTAGTTCCGTTTAAATTTAATCGAGATCTGATGAGTACTTTTTAAGTTATTTGTAAACTGCGTCATTACTTGAATAGTTTTTTGTCTACCTGGGTTGTCCATGTGATTGATGTCGGTTTTTTTTTCGTTTTGCGAGCAAACGCAATTATTTTCACTTTAAATAGTTCATTTTACTATTTTATTCTCTTCTTCTTTCTTCTTCTTGAATATCAAAAACTAAATGTAGTTGATTGTTCAGATTGTATGTATATCCCTATAATTTTATTTACTAATATAGTAAATAAATAACATGAATAAAGAAATGAATGAAATGAATTAATAAAAATAACTTTTATATTTTGAGAGGAGTCATAATCGGATTAATTAAATCGAATTTGGTAAGAATTGTTCATGGGAAAATTTATTTACCTTTAGGTCTATTCGTCTATTTCAAGGCTTTTGTTAATCGTCATGAGGATAAAGACAACTGGGCTGACTGTTTCTATTGATCTGATGGTGTAAAAAACAATCGTGGTATTATACCGCCTTCTTTCGTACATCAAGTGATAATTGTAGCCTTAATGATATTAAAATGTGTGCCATTACTATTACTCTAGTGTTGTTGCATAATTTTGGCGCTGTGAAATTGGTAAGGGTTAAATATCTCGCTTAAATAGCCAGTTATAAGCTTGGCTTTGATGCCTGCGATACCAGGGCATTCTTCTTTGGATAGTTTTATGAGAAAATTGACTTCTTCTTGATTTCATGTTCAGGGTAGCCACTATTCATTTACAAATTTTATATATTACTTATTTATTACATAGATATGTATTTTAGCGTTTGTAGAATAAGGAACTTCAAAAATGATGCACTTTTATATATTTTTTTCCGTGAATATTTAAAGGGTAACATTTTCAGAGAAGTTTGAGTATGCTCTTGTTTTAATTTAGTCACTAGCCTAAAAATAAAATTCGATTTTTCTAATTTTAAAAACGATGGACCTCCATATAAATCTCCATTTTATATTCTGTTTCATTCTCTTAGAAGTAAAATTTTTAAAAGTCCTTACTTTGTGAGTCTACTCAATAAAATGACTTTACTGACTAAAGTTGAATTAATTGTGGAGTTTATGAATCATGCTTGGTAGCGATCAATCAGCCAGTGATATAAGACATATTATTTTAGAAGTATCGGTTTTTATTTATTAACTTTTAATATATTATTAATATTAATATTAAGAATAAGTATAGAGTTTATGATGTACTAACAATAATTATGTAAAACTTGCCAAAAAAATGTAAAACAAACAACGATAAGGTAGATTTGTAAAGAATTCGTAACAAATGACTACTTCAAAAGTCATAATAATTTTCTAAAAGCAGAGATTTGTGTCTACATAAGTAACCGCTTGAAACTTGCTGATAATGGAAATTTGATAGGTAGCGGTGTTGTAACACTTGGATATAAGGTCCTACGTTGGTTCGCTTCATCGTATAAATAAGCGTGAAGTTGTGTGGTATCACGCGAACCGGTCATTAACCCTGCTTCACGATTTACTAATGGGAGCCGAGGGTGTCAAAACGACCGAAATGAAACGCACGGCTAAGATTCTAATTATTCTTATTACATTATTATAGAAATAATATTGTCTTGTACGTAATTGTTGTTGTGGAAGTTTAATTTTGTTGGATTTCATACAGTTGAAATATTGTTGCAGACCAAACACTTTAAATAAAACCTTTACACTTAGCTACGCGCTCACGTATTAGTTATAATAAAGCTAATCTGAAACAAGATTTTACTATTTTATCATTTGTTTCCAAAGATTAATTTGATTTAGCAAATAGAATATATCGTCGTTCCTTCACAAATTTTTTGCATATAATTTTTTTAAGAGGTGCCATGTACCTGTAAAGCGTAAATATATTTTGTCATTTTGGTCTGCGGAATTATTTGTATATACACTGCATTTTTTTAACTTCGTAAAGTCTTTGAACGATATTCATTTATTATTTGAAATGGTATAGTATCGAGCTTACAGTTGTGCTGATTAATTTAAGGCCTATAACGTCAAAAAAAAAAATTGTAGCGTTTTTCTCCACCTCTATTTTTACCTATACTTTTCAATGTTTGTTGGTAAATTATATTTTTTAAGTCAGTCAGTCAGTCAATCAGTTCAGCCTATTGCGGTTCACTGCTGGACATAGGCCTCCCCGAGTTTGCGCCAGACATTGTTACATTATTATTACATTAAAATTTTTTAAGTACTGGTAATTTTTTTTAGTCTCTCTGTGCATATACATAAAATTACCAGTTTTGTGTTGTACAAACGCCAAATGTGATATAAAATTACTTTTATTACAGTTTATTTAACTTGATAATAATACTTTGAAGTTAGATGCATATTTTATGGTACCTTTGCCCCCGGTCCTGCACCCTTAAGAGCATTTTCTATTCTTATTAATGAGGTGAGGTCACATAAGGAAATACCCTGCAAGAAACCTAGTTCAGCCCGACTCGGGAAGTACCTCAACCTTACACAAGATCTTAGATAAATAATACTGCTCACAAGCAGTGTTCCTGTGGGTAGTAAGATGGCCAGAGTTCTTGGGGCGAGTCAGGGTAGGATGGGCAACGCGCTTGAGATGCTTCTCGTATTGAAGGCATCTATAGACTACGGTAACCGCTTAATGGACCGTACGATTGTTTGCCGACCTAGTTGTATAAAACTATGATGATATTTGACAATGCGTCCGCGCAGCAATTATGAGTAGCACTCGTTGTTACGCAGGCTCGATCACCGGTGAGTTTATTTCCAGACCTTACCCTACAGCGTAAATCCTACTATCCTATAGAAGGCAATTAACTGCAAACTATCACGATAAACTGGGTATTACAGAAAAACATAGTATACATTTTAAGTGATTGCACACTTCGTGGTTTGATTAATAAAACTGTATTTATGTTATCATGTAACCTACACGTGATAGCGATCGTTACTCATAGTAGGGATATATCCACCAACCCGCATTGGAGCAGAATGGTGGATTAAGCTGCGATCTTTCTCCTACACGGGGAAAGAGGCCTATGCACAGCAGTGGGATATCAAAGGCTGAAGCGTATTTTGTATGACGTAGAGAATATAATAAGGCCTAAAATTTAAGCGTTACTAGTTTCTAATTCATTAATAAACACGATATGTATGTTAACTAAATTAATAACTCAGTGTATTGTTTTTGAATGATTGTATAGAGGCAAAAGCGGTGGTCGACGGCCAGGTTTCAATGAAAACCGTATTCATTGCTCAGTTCTATGTGCACATAAAAGTTTATCGTGGCTGTCGCATTTATTCGTAATTACGCGTAATTGGATGCAAGATAGTATGAATTCAAATCTATTGAATTTTGCATGTAATGTGTATGTTAATATCGGACATTTATAACACAAAATTGCAGTATGACTTTATTATACGAAATTTTTTGATTGTACATATTGCGGTGAATAAAAATTAAATCTATGATAAATTCGCGTGACTCATGGTCTTTATAACGGAGATTTGTGTCAACTTTTATAGTGTAAGGCATCACACGTGTCCTTGACTTTTTGATTGCTCAGACATACTTTTTTTTATTCTGCTGTGCTTTTAGGTCAATTGCTTGATGTCAGTTGATTTTAAATATGAGATTATTAGTGACGTAATTTGTATTTCAGCATTTCGTGAAAATATAATGATATATTTTTTCCTTCCATTTATAGCTTGACACGTTTTGATTAAATAATTAAATTAAAAAGTTCATGTCCATAATTAAACCAAATTTAAACTCACACGCAGTGAACGAACAACATGCTTATGTGCAAACATTTCGAGCTAAATAAAAGGTATTGTCACATCTTGTAATATTGTCATGGTCGTTTTAAAGTTATATCTCATGAAAACAATAAATATGAACGGATCTTCATTACAATTAAATAAACAGTAGTCATACAAAAAAATATCAATAACATTATGCTAAAAGCCGTGAATAGAATGGAAGCAGAGCGCAGTGGAATGTCAGGAAAATATTTTTTGAAAAGGTTTGCTTTTTCAAAGCCACGTCGTCGTTGTATTGAATGCGTTTTAATGAAAAAACATGCGCCGATTCGTAACAGTCTAGGGAATTAAATCCTCTGAGCGGCGTTCACGATACCAAATGCATCGGCTGGAATTTTCATTTGGCCGAATATTATTTCCACGGGGATTTGGCATCTGTCTGTTTAAAATTATGGTAGCGTTTGATAAATTTTAGATTATTGCGAGTGTAACAAACGGATATAGGTTTAGTTGTCAGATACATGTGATTGTTAATATCATTTAATTATTTACTAAAAGCTGACTTTTATATAAAATAATTACTATATATATATATGTGTGAAAAAGGTATACCTAAAAATAAAACTGACGATGCAATGTACTGCAATGCATGTACTTTTGTTTATTAAGCTTTTAAACTAGTTGCTTTTTTATACCCTCATGTTTGTTATTTTCGTAAATAATAATTTATATTCACAACAAAAAATACCATAAAGAATTGTTTAAAATCAAACCAAAAACACAATTTTAATCAGTTAATTTTAATAAGTTAATAAGTTGTAATTATTACAAGACTTTGATCATATTAAAGAAAATAAAGCACAATAATATAATCTTAAATATTTGATTACTTTTCATTTCCTAAATATTTGAAAACGATGTCCTATTTTTTTAATGAAAATGAAAATTTCAAATAAGTAATTCCACAAAACTTAATATTATATTATAGTTATATAAACTTATTTTAAATCACGAAATACTCATTTTTCGTGTATAAATTATAAAATAGAGTACTGTATACATTAACAAAATGTACATTGTAAACGTAAGCAAAAATAAGTACGTACCTATTTTAAAAAGAACAGAGTTCTTAAGTCATTTTTCATAAATTAAAAATCACTGTTACGAGTTTATAAAATATCTAGAAAAGCAACAAAACTCTTCTCGAAAACTCAAAAATATTTTTGACTTCTATAACAGTACTTTTATTTTAGTTAAAAGTTTTAACATTCTCGTAAAGTTCCCGCCATTTCCCGAAAAACAGGCCTTAAATCCTGTCTATGCAGTAGAACGTGCGCGGCGCGACTGAGGCCTGAAAGCACGTTTCACTGGAAACCATAGTCAACATAATCCCGCTGGCCTACCTTTCAAGTTTTCTACTGATAAAGCTACCATTTAAAACGTCATATCAAACTTTTCCCTCAATCGAAACTCTTCCATGACATAATACACTTAACAACCAAATTTGTTTGTCATTAATATTTCTTATAACGTTTATAGGTTGCTCAAGATAACGCTTTACTGCGTTGTAAATCAAAAGATTGTAAGTCATATTACTGTTTTGGCAAACTAGGCTTTAAGACGTTACGCCTAAGGCCTCAGTTGGAGTATTAGCTAAAAATTGAACATGATACGAAGTGCTGGAAAATGCTTGAATTTTTCCACGTCTGACAGAGATGGATATAGTTTTTAGTGACAAAAGGGTACGGCCTACACAAATTGTAGTGGTGGGGATGATCTTAAAATATTCTAAGATGTGTGGAGATAAACTCCTTTATATTTTAAATTGATATAAAAATATTGATTATTCACTATTGATAAATATAATATAAAGCGAGTTCTGAATCAATATAAATAAATTCCAATAACATAAAGAAGAAGAAGCAGTATAAGAACTCTTTGAAAAATGTTAACATGTTTCATGGAAGCACTTTCAAAGGACCTCAAAGCAAAGCGTTGTTTATTTTGTTACGAAAGAAAGCCTGTACACAACGAAGAAAACGCCACATGTCAGAGCATGAATAAAAGAAGAGCTATGTTTCAGACTTTCAAAAGTTTAGATAGTATTTTTCAGAGAGATACTTACATTTCTCATGTCGTGGGTCGGTCGTTACTCGTTAGAGTCATCTCGCGTTCAACAAAGTTTCTCTATGCGATACTCGTTATTACTAAAATAATAAATATGCGTATACATTAATTGTATTTAATATCATATGTACACATAATAAAATTTAAATTCAATTGTTTTCTACCACGGAATATCAAACGTTAAGAATAAGAATATTTTAGCGTGATACGAAGACGTAAAAGTGTATTTGCTTGCAAATGAAAAATACCGTGTGGTGTCGTGGGACACCAGATAGGAACGGAAGTTTCTTATGATAAAATATTAATTTCAAGTTCTATTAGAGGTATAAACAAAATAATTATTCGGGTATACATTTTTTAATTATGATCTTTTTATCGATAAAAAAAAACATTTTACAATATTATCTTAACACCTTTAATTTATTTACAATGATTTTTAAACATATATTATAATTATCTAATAATATAATAATAATAGAAAACTTCAATAATAATGTGTCCTAAGGCCAGCTCAGCGAGGACAGAAACCTCGCGTGGAGCAAAAGGGCAAAAGCTGGCTTGATCCAGATGTTCAGTACGCATAGGGACTGCGAAAGCACGGCCTATTGATCCTTTAGTATAAAGAGTTTTTAGCAAGAGGTGCCAGAAAAGTTACCACAGGGATAACTGGCTTGTGGCGGCCAAGCGTTCATAGCGACGTTGCCTCGTAACAGTCATCACTGGACTGTACATTAGATACTGTATAGCCATCATACATCATATCATCATGAGTATACAAAGGAATCTTATGCTTTTATTTAACGTTACGGACGTTTTCTGCCGGTTAGGTTACTACTCCACAACCCCCATAAAGAACTTCGTTCCAAAAAGAGATAATTCAATCTATTTTGACTAATAAGTACAATGTAGCCTGTAGGTATTCGAAACAATAGTCAAAACGCATCATTGAGTATAACTCAGAACTACTCTTCAGTTTTAGGAGATGGATACGATTTCATATATTCTTGGGCCAAAATGTAATGAAATGAAAATGGTATCAATTAATGCATTTAGGGTTATTGATCCTTCGCTCAAAAATTCTCTATATTTTGGCTATCTGAGAGAGGAGTTTATAGACGTTCTGTAAAAGTGAGGTTATGTTACAATGTCTATTAAAATAATCCGCTCGCTCAGTTCTTACAGCACTAATGTTTATTATATTTACAATACAATACAATACAAATACTTATTGTAAATCTTTATTGTACACTATCAGAGAAAAAAAATTACACCGAAAAAATTACCTTTATTCTTCTTCTATTATTATTAAAATGTCATTGAGGAGATGGCACGGTGGCCTGTGCAGAAATAAACGGTTAGTATCAATGTCAGTCAGCTGTCAAAGCTGTCATTAAAAATATGATTTATTTTAAATCAATATGAAATCGATAATCATTTTGGTTTTACGCTTCAGCCTGTAATATCCCACTACTGGGCAAAGGCCTCTTTCCCCATGTAGGAGAAGGATCAGAGCTTAATCCACCCCGCTGCTCCAATGCGGGTTGGCGGATATATTCCCTACTATGGGTAACGATCGCTATCAGGTGTACATGATAACAACCGGGATCGACAGCTTAACGTGCTCTCCGAGGCACGGTGGGGAGACCCACAAGGACTGCACAAATACCCAGACCACGGCAAACACCTGTATGGCCAATACAAATGTTTGTCATGTGCGGGGATCGAACCCGCAACCGCCAGCGCAACAGGTACAATCCATGGCTGTGACCGTTAATTAATATTTTCGCTATTAATGTAAGTTACTTTATTTAAATGCACTTTATTGTTTACAACTTCAATTGTGCATCTAAACACTTTGAGTTAATTAACTAGTGCAAACCTTTTCATTTTGTATTCTTTAATCGATTATAGTTGAATCGATACTCAATCAATTTAATGAAAACTATATTTCTCATTTTTCTCTGCTTCCAGATTCAGCATTGAGCTAATTTTTTATACTTTATATTATTATTTTTTAAAATAAAAAAATATGAGAATTTTTTTAACCATATCTCTAATCATTACATTTTTGCCCATTAATCCCAAACTCCTTTAAATTGGACCAAATGACAAGCTCCATTTTTCGATTTAAAAGTTTTTTAATCATCATAAGAATCATCAAAATCGGAACTCAGTAAAACGTGTTGAGGTAACGCTCATAAAATAAAACCCAAAATGAATTGAGAACATTTTCTTTGAAATCGGTTAAAAATATACAAAGTAAAACTAAAAGACTCGTTTCATTTCACGCCGTTTAATTTTCATAATAACAACAACATTTGATATGATTTTCTTTACAATGAAGAAAACATAAAACATCGCAATATTTACGAATACGAGTTCTACCACAACCATATTATCGCGCTGGAAACAGCGCTTGAAAGAATTAATTCTGAGTATAGGGAAGCTACTTAAAAAAAAACACAGTACCTACCTTTTTAGGGTCCCGTACCTCAAAAGGAAAAACGGAACCCTTATAGGATCACTTTATTGTCCGTCTGTCTGTCAAGACCCTTTTTCTCAGGAACACGTGGAGGTATTAAGCTGAAAATCATGTCAAATACTTAGGTCTACTGTCCTTTGGAGCTGGGAAAAAATCAAAATTCTAAATCATCGAAATCAAAAGATACAGCCGTTTATGCTGCAAATTTTCGACAATCGCAAGGGAATCAAAACCTACAGGGTAGGTACTTTCCGTTAACTCAAAATTTTAAAATTTGGTGTGGAACAACGGCTTATAGCACAGATAAAGGACAAATTGAGAAAAGTATAAATTTTTAGTTACATCATGTAATAAAAATATTTATAATAATTTTGTTTGTACGGAACTCTTAGTCCGCGAGTCCGACTCACACTTGTCGGGTTTTTTTTTTTATTTCTACATTACTATTCTGAATTTCTTAAGTACAGAATAAACTGCATTGACAGTCAGAGACCGAAGATGAGCATAAAAAAGTATAAGTGATCGTGAAGAAAGATCTATTGCGAGCACAGTCTGAGTTAGCGGCAACCTTGATGTAAGTGAAAAGACAATTTAATTCAAATTGCACTGCAAATTGCAACTGGAATAAAATGAAAAAAAAAAATCACCCACTAAAAATTCCTAAGAACTGGCTAGACTATTACAGTAGATAGTGTTGTCAATAACTGCTAATCACGATACCAAATTCAGCTGGTAAATAGACGAGACTTGTCAATTGCTCTATTTCGGTTTTAACTGGTAAAGTGAACAGTAACTATATTGTGATTCATTTAAACAATTATAAAGTTTATTTATTTTTTCCACATCAAGCATCGATTTCAGTTTCAGTATCCTTACGTTTGATAGGCTAAGGCTAGTTTCTGTCTGATAAGAACTATTCCTTATAGTTTTACCTTAACTGTTAAATGTTTGACCTATTCTCTTATGTACCTACCAAATATATATAAAAAACGAGTGTGGTTTAGACCACACGACTGAAATAAATATTCTTTAGCTCCTACAGTAATATACGAAACGTAATTCTCTCTCTTTCTATTCTCACTAACTGATATCTCCCCTTCAACTTCCGTTCACCTCACCCGATCACACTTTTCGTAACGCTTTCGTCACGCAATCACCAGCTTAATGCCCAAGTCAAGCGTGCATAAAGAAGTTATACTGAATAAAAAAAAAAAAAAACGAGCGTGCTTTAGACTATGGTCTGGACGACTGGAGTACAACTTCCTTATAGCAATTATTTATATTAGCAATTAGCCTACACAACAGGTCTGCTCTGTGTCTTAGATATACAAAACGTAACAGGCTATGGGAGAAAGAGAGAAAAAAAGTGTGCTTGTACCTCTTTTTGTTCCGTTCGCCGCGCCCGATCACACTTTTCGTAACGTTCTCATCACGCATTCACCGGATTATTCCACAAGTCAAGCGTATGTAAAAGTTTACTTTAAAAATCATATAAATCGGTTGAGCTGTTTCAGAGGGGAACGACAACAAACACCGTTACACGATTTTATAATGTGTAACTAAACTTTACATATCACCAAATCAGAAAAAGAATAACACTATACAAAAACATATTCAGTAAATTAAACAAGCATTACTCAAAAACATCTAACAACTCCTAAGTCCACCAATATTACGGGACGATAGCAATAATATACCAACTAAAAGAATTTACGAGCCCAATGTTTGACCCTAAATTCGCGTAATAAATTATGGTTTACTTTGTCGTTTATGAGAGCTGCTGTAGACATAACCATGCTGGGAACATGTGTAACAGATTGCGGCAATAAGGGAAATTGTCTTTTTTATGAACGCCAGCCGACGTGGAGTAACGTCACAAACAATCTGACACGTCTGATCGCTTCCGTCTTTAACTTAAATGTCTTTATAATGGGAGATTCATTGTAGGTACTGTTTTGGATGTGTTTTTTAATAGTTAATTAATTCATCCTTTATATATACGATTCAGCCTGTAACATCCAACTTTTGGGCATAGCCTTTTTCTAGGCTGTTTCACTGCTGGTTGGCGGATATATTCCCTAGAACACATTTCGATTATGTGTTTACTAGCGACCCGCACGGGTATAAAATATAATTATAGCCTATGTCATTCACTGAAAAAATGATTAAAACCGATCCAGTAGTTTTGATTTATTCATTACTGCCCGTGGCCCGCACGCGTTAACTTTAGAGTAAAAGCCGGCCGGAACCGCCGCAAACGCTACGTACCGCAATTTTTAAATCTGTAATATCTTCGAAAATATTCATTTAAATCATTTGCTGTAAAGGGCCTTATAGATCTATATTAAATCAACAATGTATTTTAGGTATTTAATTAGATAAGGATTTATGCTATATTGATTAAAATCGCTTTGAAAATTAGCCATTATTTGTCGTAAAAAGTAAATGACAAAAAAATGTTATTGTGGGATATCCATAAGAGATAGAGACATATACAATAGTGAAGTTTTCTGTAGACCTTTTCAATGTGTACAATACTTCGTATATTATTTTGATAAATCTCGTAGGGATCAGTCTGCGTTTGCAAAGTAAGCAGAAACAATGTAATTATTTACGACATCACATTAGAAACCTCAATATTAACAGTATTTCTCCACTATTTAATGGATGTTATTGTACATATAAACCTTCCTCTTCAATCACTCTATCTATTAAAAAAACCGCATCAAATCCGTTGCGTAGTTTTAAAGATTTAGGCATACATAGGGACATAGGGACATAAGGATATAGGGACAAAGAAAGCAACTTTGTTTTATACTATGTAGTGATGATAATAACCGACCAACTGCTGTACGTGCTCTCCGAGACACGGCGGAGAGACCTGCAAAAACATACATCAAAACGGGAAACAAATATTTGTATAACTACAAATATCTGTCCCAAGCTGGAATCGAACCCGAAAACCGCCGGTGTTTAGGCGCGTACATAACACACGCACCGCAACAGAGAGGTTGTTGCCTATTTCTTATGTATTTATTTAATACCCAGACAACACAAATGTTTTCGTCAATTTCACGAATAATGTTTAATAGTCATTTCAAACACCAAAACCTTAAAAACAAATATCCTAGCATGTTTAAATGGTTTATAATAAATTTCAATGTAATTATTCTCAAAATATATGTACAAGCTTTTTCTAATATTTATTGTAAGTATAATTAGATACTGCAGTCATTTATCTTTCTACCTGAAGTGTCCAGTGTGAACTGAATCCAGAAGTTAATTTCACGGAGTATTTCTCCCACCGTGGCGCGGCGCCTCCTTATTTTAAAGCGCTCTCGTGTAAAATAGAATTAATTCATTTCTTTTTACTCGTTACAACTGAATTATTCCTTTTTGTACTTCGTGTACTTACAGATGGATATATCAAAATATTTTTTGTACAATCCGTTTTGTTGTTATAATATAATCGATACTATATGACATATATCATAAGAATTATTTTCGTTATAAAAAGCAAAAGAAAAATACTGTACAATTATTATTGTCCTGTTTTATCACTTTATGTTCTATGTAATTATTGGAAAACATAAATTATTAAATGATTTTTAAATTCATTTGACACAACAGTAAATTTTCCGTAAGCCAACAAAGTTTACACATGTTTCAGATATAATTAAATTTCATATTATTATTATATTGTTTATTATTTTGACTCAGCGAGAACTCATAAGACAACAAAATGAGTAGCTATTAATTTGCAGCTACGTTAAATGTATCCACGACCAGACGGTATTTGATAGACAATATTGTGATGACGTAAACTTTTGACGAAAACTTTTGTAAAAGATACTAAGTTTGAACAAACTGACTTGCTTACTGTATTGAGGTGGTTTCTCACCGAAGAGTTGATGGGTAAATTTAATAAGTATTATTTCGATAAGTAATCATATTTTAATTCATAGTGATTGTGTACCGTAAAACAAAGCAATATTTTTATTTCTTATCTTTGATAATTTTCTATAGATCTATAATGTAATCGTCGAATGGGCGGACCTGGAGCGGGAGTATAGATATTTTGATGTCGTTGTCGATAACGTGAATGATGCGAGACGGTGTAAAACCACGATTGTTGACACAGCGCGTACCAGCGCAAGATTAAGGATAACGGCGCTTGCCTATGCAAGAAAGCGTAGGAATTTTATAAATAACCATATAAAACTGATTGACTGACTTTTCATGCCAGAAATGAATGTGATAAAAATTTAAAAATTGAATTCATTAAATTCTTACTTGTCTCATTCACGCCTCGTTTCGTCTGTGTGATATCACTATAGAGGGCTTTATAATTCTATTCTTTAATAAAAATATTTTTTATTTGTCAGTCAGAATGAAATATCTTTATGATACTTTTAGAAATTATGATAGAGTAAAACATATTTTAATACTTATTTTATACTTTATTGTATTATTAATATTTTTATGAGACCTTTTATTTTCAATTATTTTATTTTATTCATGTTTTCTAAACACATTTATTAGTTCTTATTGTTTAATATATATATATATATATATAAAATAAAAAATATATGATTTATCTAAAAATTTAAAAAAAATAAGGGGTGGGCTACCCTTAACATTTAGGGGGACGAAAAATAGATGTTGTTCGATTCTCAGACCTACCCAATATGCACACAAAATTCCACGAGAATCGGTCGAGCCGTTTCGGAGGTGTTTAACTATAAACACCGCGACACGAGAATTTAATATATTAGATACATGAAATCGTAAAACAAAAATCTCTAGACGCTGTCAAAAGTAATAAAAAAATTGAGACAACAATCTTTAGGGAAAACAATGTCCGTCACATCATCCGCCAAACAATTGTTCTGTTTGTCTTAGAAATTATCTGAACAGGCGACATTCACGTACGCTATTATTTTTCTGACATATTTCGCTGTAGGAACATTTTATCTGCTTCAGAATATACTATAACTGTGTCTTATACGTATTGTATTCAGAAAGTGCCGTCGCGTATTTATAATAGTCATAATGGAAAATATGTCACACTTAAAAATGTCTGCGCAGACAAAATTTATTTTAACCAAAAACATTTTTATAACGGTTCTAATGTGGGTGATATTTCTAGAAATTACATTTTATAATAAGTTCTCTATATCCTTCCTATAATTGAAATTTTTTATGTTCTTTGAAATAATTTAAATAAAGTATATATAAAAGTAAAAGCATTACTTTACAAACAGTTATGTACCTATTTGTATAAAATAATATTATTTTAGCAATTATTGTAAAACTGCTAACAAACAGCAAAAGTTACTGTCGCCTAAAAGTAATGACAACGACTTAATTTCCTCAACTCAATCAAACGTAGAATGAACTTATAAATTCAATCAAATAAACTTATTTTTAAGCAAAGAGCTGGTTTACAAGCATATTCACAATCGTATTCAGCACTGTAAAAATAGAAAAACATTGAATGTCTTACGGATTGTTTTATTTCAAAGCTGTGGACAATCGACCTAAATCAATAATTATCTTGTAGATCTCTTTTTTGCTGGAAGGAACTGAATAAATCAATATTTTTTAACATAATCATACGGTTATCTATTGCTAGTCGTGGTCTATTTTATGCTTGTTTATGTTACAGCCGACTAACAAACATATATATTTTGTGAGAATAAACACATATATTATATAATATCTATTAGATAAATAAATATACATATAGGTACACTACGTCACGTACTATGTAAACCAAAACCAACAATGCCTACAGCGCCATTTGCAGCCATTTTAGTTCAAACTATATTTAAACATCCATTATTATAAGAATATTATTATTTATATTTTATTATATGAAAAAAAAAACACTGAAAGAAGTTACACCCAGTGACAGTCAGGCAATGGGATGACAAAGGTAAATCGAGTCCGAATATGACATGATACAAAAACGTTGAAACAAATCAACGATACGGTCTAGTCTGGATACGTTTTTATTTTGTCTGCCACGTAATTGAATTTTGTGGTTCGTTCGATCATAGACCGACCTGCTGACTGGTTATTTACTGAAATGTATTTGTATGCGGTATGCAAATGTTTTCAATATTGACGTCTGTATTGAGCTCAAGTATTTATATATAACTACAAAGTTTGATAAGTTCGTTTATTGAATTGAATAATCGATGACACCTTAGTTCTTCATTTATTGCGTTAGTAAATACAATACTATTCGTTGGACAGTTACGGTTATTGTTTAAATAAAGTGCAGTGTTACACCTCATTCGTACTTTCGGGTTATTTTATAATACTTATCGGCGTATCTAGAATAATCTCTATGATCTTTTTTATTTTTTTAATTTTTTTAATTATACAATTAACATGTTTTTCTAATGCAAAGGTGTACGTGCTGAGATAAGGCTTACTTTACTTTTTTATGTATACTTTTATATATATTTTATATTTTCTTTTTATATATTTATATTATTCTGTATTAAAATATAATATTTCATGATCGTAAAGTATAAATATTATATCTCTATTAAAATTAGTCTTGAAAACTTACGCGATATCTAAAATCTTACTATTTAAAGGTCTGATCCAAAGTTAAGCTCACTAGCAGTATAAGTATAGCCCGCGGGCAATAAAAAATGCGAGGTTCACACCTGCCAGTTCGCACGGGTTGCCTGATCTTTCGTATTCTAATCCACTCGTTTTCGGTTCAAAAAAGCATTTTATATTTCACTTTTCGATCTTATCTTGGTACGAATTAGATTAACGAAAAGAGTTCGGGTATTGGCATAACTTTTTACCATGACGTTTCATTTGTCCGTTAAAAACTAAAAACTTTTTACATAACAATATAAATAAAAAGTGAGTATTGACAATATTTTTTTGGTAAAAAGTATTATAACAATAAACTAAATCCAATGCGAATAACTGTTTCAGTTAATAAAATAAATTGCGTTTTATGATCTGTAAGTATTTATTTAGTTTTTTATAAATTTTCAAACCCGAAAATTTAAAAATTGGCTATTAATTTTATAGACCAAATGAAGGTCACCCATATACGCATTCTCTGTAATATCCCACGGCATAGGCCTATTTCTTCGTGTAGAAGAAGGATTGGAGCTTAATCCACCACGCTGCTCCACTTCGGGTTTGCTGGTATGTTCTCTACTATGAGTAACAATCGTTATCAGGTATTTATGATAACAACCGGGACCACGGCTTAACTTGTTTTCCGATTCCTTGATTCCGTTGTTGTGAGAAGGTCACCCATTAGAACAAATTTCATATACAACTGAACTGAGGTAGGGCACAGCAGGAATTTCTTGCTCAAAATCTGGATCAGCCCGACTGGGGAAGTACCTCGACCTTACAGAAGATCACAGCTAAATAATACTGCTTTCAAGCAGTATTGTGTTCCTGTTGATGAGTAGGCTGAGGTGACCAGAGCTCCTGGGGGGGATTGGGGATTGGGTCGGCAACGCGCTTGCGATGCTTCTGGTGTTGCAGGTGTCTATAAGTTACGGTAATCTCTTACCATCAGGTGAGCCGTACGCTTGTTTGCCGAACTAGTGATATAAAAAAAATACATTGTTGATTTATTTATTTAACAATTACAATGTTGGTACATACATATATCATTTTAAGATACAACATAAGGTTTTAATAAAACTTAATCACTAATACTATTCATCGCCGACATTTGTTAAAATATTATATTTTATTATTTATATTATATTTTACTAAATTATCGTGCTGTCATTGTTGATGCATCTCGCATCATGGAACTAAATTTGTTGACTCAAAGTAATAAACAATAATGATATTATGGGGTTAAATTAAAAGGATTCACTCCCTGAACCTATTACTGCTCAACACATTGCTCCATTGCGGATTAGCGTAGGTTTTTTTTTAATGTACGACTCACTAGGTATGCGAGTGTATATCTTGGTGATAAACAAGTGAACGGTATACCTAATTGTAAGCGGTTACTGTATCCTATGGAAGCTTGCAACATCAGAAACATTACAAGTGCGTTGTTGAACCTCAACTATCCATGAGGTACTTGTTACAAGTCTCGTGACTCCAGGATTGATTCTTTAGTCTCAAAATCCTGGTATTGAAATGATTGTTCCGATATATGTTTTTGCTCATTATATTTTGTTTTTGTAAACCGACTTCCAAAAAAGGAAGAGGTTCTCAATTCGATTGTATTTTGTTTTTTTTTTTTTTATGTCTGTTACTTCAGACCTTTTGACTGGAACGATTTCGATAAAAAAAAAATATTCGAAAGGTGGCACGTGTCAGTTGGTCCCATTTAAATTTTTTTGAGATCTAACTAGTTCTTTTGAGTTATATCTAATAATGCGTTATAACTAGACTATTTTTTCGTCGACCTACGTTGCATTATACTACATAACTTTTTACTGGGAGTACTGATTTTGATGATTTTTAATTTCATCAAAAGCTGATGTTTATCATGTGGTTACTTTTAAATTTCATCGAGATCTGATTACAACTTTTTGAGTAATCTTTGATAACGCGTATTTACTTCACTATTTTTTCGTCTACCTACGTTGTATTACTGGTGGATGTTATTGAAGTCTTTCTTTTTTCGTTTGCGTGCAAATGCAATTATTCTTTCGTTGATTCGTTTCGCAAGTTTGATCATTTTTTAATTTAATTTTTTCAAACTTTACAATATATAAATAATGAATATATTGCTACATTTTAAAACGTTAAATAAATTAAAAAATTACAAGAGTAAGCATGGGAACAACAAAATATATTTATTTACTTTCAAAGTTGAAAGATGAAATGACGAGAAAAGAAAAATAACAAAAGATCACAATACGGAACCATCGCTCAGAAGTCGCGGTGTGCAGTCAATAGCTGGTGTCAAAACAGTTCTTATTCTATTGAATACGTCTGCTTATGATTCAATAATGGTTCTCAGCGCTCCGATCATAAATAATTCAATTTCAAATTCTTTACATTGCTGATATTCTTACGATATAGCGAAGATTTTTACTGTATCTGTTTCATTAAAACAAAATGAGTGATAGTTTGCATAAAAATATGTTATTGTTTTTAATGGTAAACTGTTAAATTTCCAATTGACATCTTTAGTAGTCAATATTTACTATCTGGCCTGAGGAGCTTTGTACCTGTTATACCATTTTTTTTTCTTTTTCTTTATATCCAATTTGGCGCTGTCGTATGCGCGTACTTATATTTAAATCAAACTACGTTGAGTATAATAATAATAATAGAGGTATTCTAAATGCCTCTATTAAAATAAGAGCAATCCCGTTTATCTTGCGTCGGTTTTGAAGTGGGGTCCACTGAGGTATAATCGTAAGAGGTGAACTTTGTACACCCTAGACCTTTTTAAGAAGACCACTTATGATAAGAGGCGTGCTCAGCAGTATTTCGGTTATATCATTAAAAATTAATAAGCAAACACTTCAAATATTATTTCAAGTACTCTTTATGTTTTAATCGGAGATGGATTTTAACAATGTGGTAAATATATTACATTTTCATTGAAATTATGTATATGTAACATTTTATTTATATATATATATATATTCTAGCGGGTCGTTACTTCAACTAAAAACTCCAATAATCCAAGCGCAGCAAACAAAAGCGCCAATTTTTCTTATAAGATTTACAACTCTGCAAAAAGGTTCTTAGTGAATGGGTGTTTCTTTTACACGGAAAGTATCTATTGTAAGCGTCCAGAACTTTGTTAGGGCGTTTCTTTCAATATTTCATTTCTCTACATTCTAAAGGAACGCACGAATCCAGAATAACGTCTACACGTAAGTATAAACGAATGTAGGTAAGTAACATGCCCATTAATAATAATGTTAAGTGCTTGAATCTTCATTTTTTTTTCTTATATTTTTACTTGTGACTCCCACTAAATATATTTAATAAATTATATAGACAATGACACATTTTCCGAGATCTTAATTTTGTCGTAAAATCAACTCGTAAAAACTCAAAAAGGAACTGGTTTCATTAAAAAGTTTTATTGTTAACTCAGTTTCAGCTTTCTTAATTATCTGTTGTTGGAAGAAATCGCTTACCTAGTGATAAGACCGCTTTTGTGCATAATATTATTTTGTAAGTTTTATTTATTTCAAGATGCCTATGTATGTAAACTTGTATGTACAATAAAGTATATTTCTTCTTCTTCTGTTTATTTAATACTTTAAGTTGGATCTCAAGTTCTTTTAATTTATCATTGTTTTAATAAGAAATTATTTCAATTAACAGTGTTTCAACAATTATTTGTTATAGTCTATTTATTTATTTAGTCATCAGCTCGACATAGGCCTCCACAAGTTTGCGCCAAAAATGATGTGAACTCATGTGTGTTGGCCATAGTCACCACGCCGGGCAGGCGGGTTGGTGACCACAGGGCTGGCTTTGTCGCACCGAAGACGCTGCTGCCCGTCTTCGGCCTGTGTATTCCAAAGCCTTGTTGTTTGTAATGTTTACGAATTATATCCAATTTGATGACTTTATAAACATTTACTGAAAGTTACACATGTGTGTACATTTGTTAAACGAGTAAAGCTATAAGACAACAATGAATATAGTTAAAATAAGATAACACAGAAAAAAACTCAAATTATCAAGAGTTACACAACATTTTATTTTTTACAAACGTAAAATGTATATATATATAGTAATTAATTAATTAATTATATTACTTAAAAATATCACTAAATAAGTATAGTATAAAAAGACACGACATCATGCCGCCGCTTTAAGCACAGAAAGCGTTTTCAAATATGTGATACTTGAATTCAAAACAGTCGTTGTTTCCTCGAAATTCTTTTATGCTGTCGCAACGGAAATGTTCCGATCGGTGAAGTCGCCTCTTAAACTGATATAAACATCGTAGCGAGAAACGGTGGAAAAGCGAGTCCCGAGGGAGGCAGAGTCATCGCAACATACTTCCGTTGCATACGGGAACTGACAGACGGTTTTTGGTTTTCTTCTAACTAAAGAACATCACTTAAACTGTAAAAAAGTGAATGAAAACGTTACATTTGTTTTAAACTCTCTTCTATTTGTAGCTAATAATGTAATCTGGTAGTAAATTAATAATAATTGACACTTTTTTTAAAAGAATAACAGCATTACCACAGTTAGTTACAGTTTATTACCGTCTTCAATCTTCATTCCGAATCAGTGAAAGGTTCACGTTAGACTAGCATAAGTGTACTTAGTTTGTAATAACGGTTCTAAAGTACTTTTAAAGCAAAAATGAAATAATATATTTTTTTTTCAAGAATAAACAAAACCAGGGATTAAATATATGACCTTTAAATTAAATAATTGCAGTAATAAATAGCTCAATGTGTAGACAGTTAAAAGTAAGTCTGTAAGATTTATAATTATTATTATCAAGGTAAGGTGGGGCAAACTTATTACGGAGTTGCGTGATACCATCTCATATATTACGACGTCTAGGCCTAAACGTCTCCATCTACCGCTACGATGCTTTGTTTACCAACAGATATTCGTTACTCAAGATGGATTTTTAAATATATTTTTTTAATATGTGAGGGTTGCAGACTAGCATACGTACCCTAACTCGAAAATACTGTATAGCTCTATTTTTAAATCACTGTTATATTGCAGATGAAATAAGGATAGCAAGTATGTAAAGATCCAAACATTTGATTTCTTAAATTAGGTAAAGAGAGAGAGGGGGGAAATGAGAGGGAAGAAAGGCAAAACATTATTAGAAATGTCTAGACTAACTTTAATTTAAATAAATTTAATATGAAACAACTTTTCGGACTTTATCGTGATTTATACAAATTTTTAGATGCCCGATGTTTCGAATACTTTACAGCAACTATGGTCACGGGAGGACTCTAGTTACCATGGTGGTGACATTCGCGTAAACATTACAAAAAATATATATAATATCATAGACAAAAAACTAAATATACAATATTGATTAAAGATGAGAATATTTATATATAAATTATAATTATACTTTCGTTTTATAAAATTATAGAGTAAACATAATTATAACAACCTGTATATTTTTTAAGTTAATCTTTAATATGTTGTAATATTTACATATGATATATATATGATATGATATATAATTTACATATGATATGTAATATCATATGTAAAACAAACCTAAAATACAACAACAAACCTCAAATACATTGATAGTTGCTTGATGTCCTAAAAACAAACAATATAAGATGATAAAATATTATACATTATATTTTATACGTCGGTTATACATACCTAAATTTATATTATTTACATTATATAAATTTAAAACCTAATACAACAAGTAATATAAGATTTTTTTTGACCGTGATCCATACATTTTTACACGTTAGTAACGCTCTACTTAAGGAGACTTATACACGAAGGGTCGCAACCTTTACTATTATACCGCGAAGTTTAAGATGATATCTAAAAATATGTAAAGTAGTCTTCACACATTTGCGTTATAGTACCTATTATGGTAAGCCTTGAGGCAATCTCATTTTTACCGCATTTGAGAGATATAAAATTAACCATAACACAATTTTTACTATGTCAAGAAGCTCTTTATATCCTTAATTGGAAATAGAAGTTTAAGAAATAACAACATTTCCTTTATGAAATATATTTGTCTAGTCATACCGTAAAAACACCTTTTCCTTGGATCTCTGACGAAACGCAAGCTTTGACCTAAAATATCAGGAACTCTTTTTATCCTCCTGGTATATGTCCTAGTGTGAATTAAAGCAGTTTGTCTAATGATTGTAGACGCCCTTAGTATTCAAATTTGTGACAAAGAGTCGAGATTATTTATTCAAGCGACAGAAATTTACTCATACTGTCAAGATGATACATACTAGTCGTCCCATGTCAACTTTAACGGGCAGGTGCAATATTACCAACATTTTTTTCATATAACTCAACTTTTCCCTTCAGCATCTCAAATGGATCCGATAATTTATGTAGATCACGTGACTATACTAATAAGCAATTAGTTTTAATAAATTACATGGGTTTTTTAGCGAAACCATAAATTTTATTTTGCTATTTGAAAATAGCTAAAAATATCTAAATCGCAATACATGTAATATGTACATGATATCGGAATATCGTAATTCTGCATTTAAACGAGTTTGACATTTGAATGTTTTTCTTCTTCTTTCTATGTCTGGCGATGATCGAGTCTTGAGTACTACGAGCTAAAATCGCATTATACATTTTTTTTTCACTTTTGTCGAATATCGTCACCTATACACTTTACCTCCGAAGGAAAAGAGAGCACTTCCTAGAAGAATAGGTTGGGATTTTCCCAGGCAAAACGCCGATTTACCAAGGTATCGTTTTCTTCCTCTTTTCAGTACAGTCCACTTAGCATCGCGTACACTGACTAAAAAGTTAATTAAAATTGTAGACGGTTTAATCCCATAGTGGTTTAATTTATTTTCGTGCTCATTTTTGTTTTTGTCTAGAATAAAAACTCGCAATTATAGTAAATAATTAATTTTATTTCTTAATAAATTGAAATTAACATTACTATTGCTATAATCAATTACTATTCAATAATTATAATTAGTAACTTAATTTGAGTTTGTATTATTAATTTATGACAATCAATGGCATAATTAGAAGGAACAAGAGATGCACAAGATCAATACAAACGTTTTAATAGTATTGCTTCATCATTCTTATTATTCCTTGATTCACTAATATAATTAATTTGTAGTGACATTTAAACTTCTGCTTTATTAGCTACGCAAAATAATTGTTGTAGACTACTATTATAATGTATGTAGACGAAGAAATTGTCAAGTGAATTCGTGTTATCAAAGATTAGTCAAAAAGTTGTCATCAACTCTCAATCAAATTTATATGTAACCAAAAGACAAGTATCAGCTTTCGATTAAAGTAATAATCATTTAAATCGGTACACTCGGTGAAAAGTTATGCGATATCATACAACGTAGGTCGACCAAAAAAAATTAGTCAAGTAAATACGCATTATTAGATATAGCTCAAAAAGTGCTTGTCAAATCTCAATTAAATTTAAATGGGACCATTTGACACACACTTCCTTTCGATTGAAAAAAACAACATCGAAATCGATCAAGCCATCGAGTCAAAAGTTCTGAGGTAATATACATAAAAAAATATAATCGAATAGAGAACCTCGCCCTTTTTTGGAAGTCTAACCAACTATATATAAGCAATTTATTAAATACTAGCTGCTGCCCGCGACGTCGTCTGCGTGATCGCTATACAGCACCAAAAATACCTACGATTATACCTTTTAAAATAACATTCCTTTACCCGTTTCTTCTTTACATTTCATATCTGCAGAAAAATCTCATAGATGGCGCTGCTTTAAAATTGTCTTGTCTACTTATATTCATTTAATTATGTTTATCGGCTTAGTTACTTATATTGAGTGATTTTTATAGTGTGAAGCTAGCTTATATAGCATGGTTATTAACATAATAAAAACAACATCATTCAAATATGCGTCATTAGAATACACGTTGTTACAGAATGCGTTGAGGAAATAAAGGTTCACTGCTCGTTCCCGGTAGGTGATAGCATGATAATATGTAGCCTATATGTTGACCCGACTTCTTAATAATATTCGTGCCAAATTTGAGTAAATCCATGCGGTACTTTTTGAGTTTATCCCGGACATACATACAGACAAACAGACAAAAATTCTAAAAACTATATTTTTGGCTTCGGTTTCGATTGTAGATCACACCTCAAGTATTCTTTTAAAAAATATTCAATGTACAGTTTTGACTTTCCTACCATTTTATTATATGTATAGATAATAATTATGTTTGCTCGCAAACGAAAAAAAACCGACTTCAATTACATCGAAGAGTAATACAACGTAGATCGACGAAAAAATAGTCAAGTAACTACGCATTATCAAAGATTACTCAAAAAGTGGTTATCAGATTTCGATAAAATTTATGTATAACCACATGATAAACATCAGCTTTCGAATGAATTAAAAATTATCAAAATCGGTACACCCAGTAAAAAGTTATGCGGATTTTTGAGTTTCCCTCGATTTATCTGGGATCCCATCATCAGATCCTGGTTTTCTTATCATGGTACCACACCAAGGATATCTGCTTTTAAAAAAAAGAATTATCAAAACCGGTTCATCAACGACGAAGCTATCCCTGAACATACATTAAAAAAATCCCATCATCAGATCGTGGTTTCTTTATCATGGTACCAAACTAGGGATATCCCCTTTCCAACAAAAAAAGAATTATCAAAATCGGTACATCCAGTAGAAAGTAATGCGGTATAATACAACGTAGGTCGACGAAAAAAGCGTCAAGTAAAAACGCATTATTAGATATAACTCGAAAAGTAGTTGTTAGATCTCAAATAAATTTAAATGGGACCAATTGACACACACCACCTTTCGATTAAAAAAATATTTGTTGAAATCGGTCCTCCCGGTCAAAAGTTCTGATGTAACATACATAAAAAAATACAGTCGAATTGAGAACCTCCTCCTTTTTTGGAAGTCGGTTAATAAACTTATATGATAAGTTTCTGTAGCGAACGCAGCCTTACGCTGTCCTGAACGCAGCGTAAGTGTTGTCCGACATATTCATTACCTATATCGCATTATACAAGAGACATGTAATTAGCTCATAAGGATTAATTAATAAAGTTGTACATTAATATAAATAAGTTTTTATTAATCCATCAACAATACATGGCGCAGTCGTACAAGAACCACGAAGCAAGAAAAGTTCAACAAAATTTATAAGCAACAGACATACTTTATAAGCAACACGAGGAATCGGGTGACAAATGGCCGAAGCGGAACATGAAAAAATTAATATGTCGGGCATTGAATATAGACCACCGCCACCACTAAAGATGGATGTGATTGAAAATCTCTGTCCACAATGGATTAGATTCAAGCAGAGTTTTAAAATATTTTTAACAGCGGCAGGTTATGACAGACTCGCGGAAACACGAAAGGCGGCCATTTTATTGAATTGCGTCGGATATCAAGCTCAAGACCTCTACTTCAATATTTTAAAAAAGTCAGAAACCTCTAAATATGAAGATATTATTGTGGCTTTTGATGACTATTTCATTCCGAAGCAAAATGAGGTCTTAGATACATTTCGATTCAACATGCGGGTTCAAGAAGCTGGCGAGCCATTTGATTGTTTTTATTCAGATGTTACCAAGTTAATAAGGAAATGTAATTACGAAAAATTGGAAAGTAGAATTCTGCGGGATAAAATTGTGATTGGATTACACGAGAAAAAATTGCAGCAAAGGCTACTAGAAGTAAAAGATTTAACGCTGGAAAAAGCGGTAGACATCTGCAGGTCGTCTGAACTATCGGAGCAACATGTAAAGCTGATGTCGAGGTCATCCGTGGCGGTTGATGCGGTGCAGAGCAAGCCAGGCGGTGCAGGTGGTCGAAAGATGCATTTCAACAAGTTAAATACAGTTAACCAAGATAAGTATAAAAATAACGTTTATAAATGTTTAAAATGTAATACTCAACATGGCCTTAGGTCATGCCCAGCCTATGGCAAAACATGTTCGTTCTGTAAAAAACCTAACCACTTCAGTGTGGGGTGTAAATTTAAAAAGAAATTAGTCCAGTCTATTGACGTTGACAATAAGTCAAACGGTAACAATGAGAATGATCTATGACTAGCTAAAGTGCATTCATTAAATATTAATAAAATTAAAGAGTGGTCAGTGATATTACCCGTAGAAAATAAAAAAATTAGGTTTAAGTGTGACACAGGGGCTCAGTGTAATGTATTGTCCTTGTGTGATCTGAAAAACATAGTCGATGATGAAAATCCTTATTGGTCTGAGACTAAAATAAAATTAGAAGTTTTTGGGGGCAGCCAGTTAAACCCATTAGGTAAAACAGTATTAAATGTGTATAATAAAAACAAAATATATAAAACAGAGTTTGTAATATTAAAAGAAAATGTAAAACCTATTTTGGGCCTAAGTTCGTTAATAGAAATGCTAATGCTTAATAATATTAATAGTAGCTGTTCCAATGAGGAAATAAATATAAGCTCAAATAAAAACATGTCTGTCTGCACCACGTTACAAGATATTAATAATATTAAGAGCATCATTTCACCTGATGAAAAACATAAAAACATATTAATAAGCAACAATATTGACTTATTTCAGGGAGTGGGTCAATTTGAGGAAGCCTTGGAGCTGCATATACAAACTGGCACAGTGCCAGTGGTGAAGCCACCTCGACGAGTCCCTCAGGCTCTAAGATCTCGTTTAGAAGACAAGCTAAAAACTCTGGAGGATCACCAAATCATTAAAAAGGTAGCTCATCCTAAAAGCTTTGTTAGCAATTTGGTAATAATAGAAAAAAAAGATAAGTCATTACGAATATGTTTGGATCCTAAAGACCTTAATAAAGTACTTGTAAGAGAACATTATTTGATACCCACATATGAGGAAATTATTACAAAATTAACAAATAAGTCAGTGTTCTCAGTTTTAGACTTGTCTGATGGTTTTTATAATATAAAGTTAACTGATTCCTCATCGGATTTATGCACTTTTAGTACACCTTTTGGAACATATAAGTTTTTAAGATTACCATTCGGAGTATCAGTAGCACCGGAAGTTTTTCAACGCTATAGCGAGAAAGCATTTGGCGACATACCAGGTGTGATAGTTTATTGTGATGATTTGTTAATTGCCTCTAAGTCAGAAGCAGAAAATGATGTCATTTTGGCTCAGGTTTTTGAACGTGCTAGAAAATGTAATGTAAAGTTTAATAAAAATAAATTTCAATATAAACTTAAAGAAGTAAAATATTTTGGACATGTGTTCTCTGAAGAAGGCATTAAAATAGACCCAGACAGAATCAAGTCGATAGTAAGTATTAAAAGTCCGGAAAATAAAAAAATGCTACAAATTTTCTTAGGAATGGTCAATTATTTGCGCAAATTTGTACCAAATTTAGCTAATATTATATCCCCGTTAAGAGAATTATTAAAAAAAGAAGTAGAGTGGTTATGGACCGAGATTCATGAAAAATCATTTATAGATATAAAAAATTTTATCACTAAAGCGCCTGTTTTACAAAGCTTTAACAGTAAATTACCCATAGTTATTCAATGTGATGCTTCTAAAGATGGCTTAGGAGGCTGTTTACTACAAAATGGTAAACCAATTAGTTTCATATCTAGAAGTTTAACATCAGCAGAACAAAATTTTTCACAAATAGAAAAAGAACTTCTTAGTGTCGTATGGTCAATAAAGAAATTTCATTATTATATTTATGGTCAAAAATTTACTATATTAAATGATCACAAGCCACTTGAATCACTGTTAAAAAAAAGCATCCATGATATTCCTTCACCTAGGTTGCAAAGACTAAAACTAAAATTATTAAAATACGATCTCGAATTTAAATATTTAAAAGGAAAGCAGATGTTTATAGCAGATCTTTTATCTAGATCACATTTACCAAGTACTGATATAGATGAGTCATACTTATATGAAGTTATTCATTGCATAGGGCTTTCACAATATCTACAATGTTCTGAACAGCAAAAGCAACAGTTGATATCTGAAACTAGTAAGGATGAGGAATTATTAAAAATTATAGAGTACAATAGCAATGGTTGGCCAGAAAAAATTAAAAATATACCAGATTATTTAAATTATTATTATAAATTCAAGACTGATATCTCGGTAGATGAAGGGATAGTATTTTTAAATCACAGAATAATAGTACCCAAAAACTTAAGACTAGAATATATCAAAAAGTTACATGAAGGTCATATAGGTATGACAAAAATGAAACAATTAGCAAGAGAATTATATTATTGGCCAAAAATAGACTGTCACTTGGAAAATTTTGTTAGAGAATGTTTTATATGCCAAACATATCAAAATAATAATATAAAAGAGCCATTGTTACCACATAGCATACCAAAATTACCATTTTCTAAACTAGGAGTAGATATATTAGACTTCAGGAGAAAAAACTACTTTGTTTTGTATGATTACTACTCAAAGTGGTTGGATATAAAATTGTTATCGAATAAGTCTGCTGGTAGTATTATTAATAGTTTAATAGATTCATTTTCAAATTTTGGTGTACCATCAGAAATAGTATCGGACCATATACCCTTTGACTCAAGAGAATGTAAACTATTTGCATCGGAATGGGGTTTTAAGTTCACTTATTCTAGCCCACAGTATCCCCAGTCGAACGGAATGGCAGAACGTGCTGTACAAATAGCAAAGAAAATATTATTTAAATGTTATGATGATAACATTGACTATAGAGTAGCATTGTTACAATATAGAAGCAGCCCAGTATCTGGTACACATTTTTCTCCAGCACAATTATTAATGAATAGAAACTTAAAAACTAAATTACCTGTGACAATGCAGTATTTAAAACCTAAAATAAATACTAATGTAGAGTTGGAAATGAGTAAAACGCAAAACAGAAATATTAAAAATTATAATTTACGTAGTAGGAATAGATCAGAATTTTTAATAGGACAAAATGTTTGGTTCAAAAAAGATGTTAATGGAAAAAAATGGCAACAAGGAAAAATAGTGAGTAAAAATAATTTTAGGTCTTACAATGTAAGTGACACAAATGGTGTTACTTATTGTAGAACTTCATATCATATAAGAGCATAAAATGATTTGGTGATGCTTCAGAATAAGTCGAGTGAATGGTTACAAGGTTTCCTCATATAAAAATTTAGATATAAGTACATATTGTGTTGTGTATAATAAAAAATGTAACATGAAAGAAATGTATCATATAAAACTTTAATTAAGTAAAAAAAAAAAAAAAAAAAAAAACATTTGGGGCAGTGTCAATTATAATCAGTTTTTGTTTTTTCTTTTCTGTAATTAGTAATAAGTAAGTACCTAATTAGATCTTTGTTGAGTGTAAATACACATACAATCAACATGTCAATCAATAATCACATTATTGATTGACATATTAATGGTGATCAATAGAAATTGGGAGCTATAATAATATTGTTTTATTTTTTTTTATATATTTTTTTTTTCTCTCTTGTATTGTAGTAAAAAATAATTAGATTTGTCATTTATGTAATAAAAAAGTATACATATATATTTTCTTTTGTAAAAGGGGAAGAAAAGTTGGATACAGTTAATAAGTTTATAAAAAAAAAAATTTTTTAAAAAGGGGAAAGATGTAGCGAACGCAGCCTTACGCTGTCCTGAACGCAGCGTAAGTGTTGTCCGACATATTCATTACCTATATCGCATTATACAAGAGACATGTAATTAGCTCATAAGGATTAATTAATAAAGTTGTACATTAATATAAATAAGTTTTTATTAATCCATCAACAATACATGGCTTCCCAAATTACACAGATATAATTAATAATAAAACTACGGAACTGATTTGTCTAAATTTTATTTAAAATAATTTTTTAATTAAAAATTTGTTACGATCAGTTACAAAGAGCATGTTAACTGCAGCCAATATATTAGGTCTTTAAGCGATAGTTAAAATTACAAACAAAAGTAAGTAGCATGTTAGCAAACTATTCTTAAGCAGTCCGGCTCTAAGCCCGTTAGTTTCCTTTGTTCCTACTTGACTTTACACACACTACCAACTCGTTCTATACATAATTTTCCCAAATTTGCATAGATATATGTATGTTATAGATGTGACTATGAATTACTTACTTTTGTGTGATATATCATCTCTTTAGTCATTTGTATAGCAAGAAAAGCTGTCGGTATTAGCCACAAGAGAAAACTCGTGACAAATAAAGCTGTTTCTCCAGCACAGAAAAAGGTCCTTTGCCCAGAAGTGGGATGCTAAGAGTTGTTCATGATCGATTTAGTATTCTGTGCCTTACAAAAAAAAAAGCTTTACACTACAAAGTTCGTAATAAAATCAAATTAATGCAATTAATTTTTTTTTTTTTTTTGTTTCGTTAAAGTTTATTTCTGCATTAAAATAAATAACAAGATTAATAACTAAATTTTTGTATTATTATAGCCTTACCTATTGTGCATCTATTATACATATAATAAAATGGTAGGAAAGTCAAAACTGTACATTGAATATTTTTTTAAAGGATACTTGGGGTGTGATGTTCAATCAATACCGAAGCCAAAAATATAGTTTTTAGAATTTTTGTCTGTTTGTCTGTATGTATGTCCGGGATAAACTCAAAAGTACTGCATGGATTTACTTCAAATTTGGCACGAATACTATTAAGAAGTTGGGTCAACATATAGGCTACATATTATCACGCTATTACCTACGGGGAACAGCAGTGAACCTTTATTTCTTCAACGCATTCTGTAAAAACGTGTAATCTAACGACGCATATTTGAATGTTGTTGTTATTATGTTAATAACCATGCTATAAACTAGCTCCACACTATAAATAAAGACATTCTGTAGTATATTTAGTATCAGCATTGCACCCACGCGAAGCCGGGATGGGTCGCTAGTTTTTCAATAAATAAAATAATATATTTACGAAGATTATTTTTTATTTTACCGTTTTCGAAATAGAATAATATAATATCAGCTTTACTCACTAAGACTAAAACATTTACGTTTTTACTTAACATAAATTATTATTTTAAGGTTTTGTTCATAATTTTTTAATATATTTTTAATACTATGCCCATTCTAGGTTATTTATATCAATTGAGACGAGAGCATTCGTACTGGTCCGAACTGAGAGGCGGAGTTTATTTCACAGAGTACTTGTCTACTTTTAACACATCACTTACGTCCTTCAACATTTGTTTACATATAAAAAGTTTCTGTACATACTATGTTATTTAGAGGGTCATCACAACGTCAACCGGTCCCTTTGGCAAAAATCAGTTTCAGATTATAAAAATTATATTAATATATATATATATATATATATATATATATATATATTTTAATGTTATGTTTGGGGATAACTTCGTAGTTTATGAACCGATATTGATATATTTTTTTTTGTTCGACAGGAAATATACCAAGAGAACCCTCGAAAATCATAGTGCGTTTGTTATTTTTTCGTCCACTTATAGAAGAATATAATTAAGAAAATAAAATAATAGAAGTCAGTTTTTTCGTTTGCTAGCAAACACAATTAATTCTAAAATGTCTTAATAGTTATATGTATATTTAGATACACGTAGTATCTAAATATACATATCGTTTTGTAGATGTAGATTACTAAATAGTTTCACACTAAGTAAACCCTGACTTGTATCGTGTATGTGTGGGAAACTTCAGTAGTTCCTGAGATTAGCGCATTCAAGCAAACAAACAAATCAACAAATTCTTCAGCTTTATAACATTAGTATAGATTGCAATACACTATTAAAAGTACGTTGTGACTGACTAATGTGGAGTAATAACTAAAAACGTTAGCATAAGTAGGTAGCATCGCGTAGGTCGTCAGTTAAATTTTTTTCGGTTTTAAATTTTTTAAGTTAAACACTTTTGAGAAAAACGCGAATTATGTTAGACAGGCATTGTAAACTAATCTTAGAATTCACTATAAAAAGAAATTTTTTAAATTACTTTGAACTCGCTAAAATTTGTCATTGGTATTTTTAATCAAATTGTCGTTATTAAAAAAAAACAGTTTTAAAAATGTAAGTAAAATACTTTTAAGAAAAACGCGTATCTTTATTATGTTTAGACAGGAATCGTTAACTAATTTTAGCCATTTGATTAAAAGCATTAATTTTTAAATTATTTGGAACTCGCTAAAATTTGTCAATGGTATTTTTAATTCAAATTATCGTTACGAATAATTACAATCCTACTATATCTCTACTATTGAAACTGATAATTATTGTTAATTTATGAACTTTTTTTTACATTGCAAAATACAAAAAAAAGTAACAACTAAGTTCAATGTAATTTTAAAAAATATTTTAGTCCCGGAAACAAAAAGGTTTCCGTCGGACTGTTCGAAATTTGAATATCCTCATTTAACTTCGAAACAAAAACGTTAACCAATAAATATAAACATTAAAATTTACTTTACGTTTTTGTATATTATGTCTATTTACTATCACGTTTTAATATAATTTAATAGCAGTGAAAAAATAACGAATTGTTTTAATCCAACACTAAAGCGAAATAAAATATTGTATAAGCTTGTAAGCGACACTGAATCTTATTTTACTGTGCACTGTATTATTAATAAAAAGTTTTGAAGGTTTAAATTATTATCGTCTACATTTTCAGCTCGGTCGCACCCTAAATCAAACTCGAGAACCAGTAGCCTATTACTATCGCAGTTTAAATTTATGTGTTACCTATCGTTAGTGAACACCTTTGAAAATTATATTTGGAGTAGCTGCAGTGCGGTTAGGTTAGTTGGGTTAAAGGAAATGGCGTCATTAGCTTTTCTCGTATTTCTTGCGAGTAGACATTTACGCGCACCTTTAAAGAGTTGCTGCAATATACTATTTTACTTTTTCAGCGATCAGCGAAAGAAATACGAAACCCATTTTTTGTACATTTTTTAATGAAGTGATACGACTTGGTCTATCTTTATTTGTCTCTTTCTAAACATCACAAATACGATGTGTTTGAAGTAATTTATTATAATAACCTCTGTCAGACACGTAAATATACGTTAATAAAAAAAAGAGTTAACTTAATTTATACAATTTACTTTTACATTTTCATACACGAATATAAAACGAATGATATGCATAAGAGAATAAACATTTTCATATTTACAAACTCGTAACACCGCCATGAATGTAGAATTATACTAAATAAATCTTATATTTAATGAAATTCTTGCGCTTGATGTGTTTGCTTCAGCCATTTTTCAAGTCTTTTATTTACTCTGACCCTGGACTTCGCCCAAAAGAGTTTCTTTTACAATTTTAATACATTTAATGCTCACTTGTCAGTATAAATACATAATGGCGTCTATTTTTATTTTGCATATTAGCAAGTTACCTTGAGTTCATGGTAGTAACAGGACACCGTTTTATGCAACACTAAGGCCATTTAGCTTTGAATGCTCAAGTTTATGCGCTTTACTGAGAATTCTCTTTGATATGAATCGCTTTTTTATTTATTTAGAACGTTAGCTATAAACACAATGGTAGGGCAGTTTAGTCGTGTTTTAATTGTTTTTAACAATAAAAATAAAAGCAAGTAATTTAAACGTCTTAAATAAAATATGTCTATGTAAATATACTTTATATTTATCTACTTACGGAATAGGTTTTGCAAAATATGTCTAAGAAAGTAACGTTCGAATTTCGTACTAAGCGGTCTCTTGAAATCGACCAGTACAAGACGCTTTGTAGTGCAAAGCAGGAAGAACCGACCGTACGCTCCTTGATAAGAAAATAAAACGTTCCAAGAGACAAATAATTTTATCAACGTAATATTCTTGGAAGGCGCCAGAGAGCTCGAGCTGGATACTAAATAATATTGAAATTTATATGTGAAGAAAATTCTTATAACTAAAAGAACACATATTTTTGAAGTAAAACGTCTTTACGCACGCTTGACTTGGTGAGTAAGCCGGTGAGAGCGTTACAAAAAGTGTGATAGGGCAAGGCGAACGGAAGTTGAGTTAGATATGTGTTAGTGAAAATAGAAAGAGAGAGAGAGAGAGTTGCGTTTCGTAAGATTTACTAGTCGTGTTGTCTAAAGCACCCTCGTTTTGTTTAAAACTTCAATGGCCGTTAGACATTCTTACTTAACTTGTCACTGAAATAAAGTAATAAGGAAATAAGGTGTATACAACGACATCTCATTCATTATGTTCGTCCTAATCGTAGAAGCTTAACATGTCCTAATCGTTATCGACAACTTGAACATTAGATATATTCAATAGGTATGTACATTAGTAAAAAGTCCTAATCAAATATTATTATAATTCAATTTTGTATAGTTTTAGCCTTTTCAACGAATCACTCTTGTTAGTTATTCTAACAGAATACTACCTAAATTATTTGAATAAATGAAACAGAACTGATTATAAAACAAGAAATTACTAGCATTGTTGTGCACTTTCCAAAAACGAGAATACACATATTATAATTGGAATTCTGAATGAATGTGAAGCCTAAAGGAATTCAGCGGCTCAGGACGGAGCGTACGTCTTCCTGTGTTCCGGAGCGCAGATAAACCGCTTCCCCTTCCTGCCCCTTGCCCAACACCGTGTAACGAACAAAAGACAAAATATAAGTATGCCTGATGTGCCACTTTTCAACCTACACGCAATGAAAGAAAATAAAACTGTATTTCACACACAAGAAACAGAATTTTTGCAGCTATAAATTTTCTCTAACTAAAAAATAGTAATTGAGAGTAAGTTTCTTCACTGCACAGAGCAATCAAAAATGACAACAACAACTTCATTGGTTATTAAAATTTTATAAATAAATTTTAAAACTGAAAACGAAATTGAATCGTCCATCAGTGAAACAACGCGCGCCGTAAAAGTTAAATTATATAGTAGGAGATCCGAACTAGAGTCGAACTTTACCCATCTGCTTAATGGATGAAAATTATAATTTTAAAGAATATATATTTTGGTACATAAGAAAAAAAAATCGCATTATATATGCTTAAAAATGCATCTACTAGTTTAAGGACTAAATTAAATACCTACCGATAAGTATGAAGCCTGTAGAAAATGCAAAAGTTGGGTTGTCTATTATTTTCCTGGCATAAATACTGGATTGGCTGGTATAAACAGCTATATTAATATATATTGTTCTACTTACGTAGACCTACATGTTTAATAAATAAATCTTTTATGAAAATGAGCGCTATTTCGTTACGAATACAATGACATCATAGGGTTTTCTGCGAAAACTCTGGTTTGAATGGCAGTTGCCGAATATAATATAGCCTGGCCAGGAATTTCCCAGCCAACTTTTTTGGAATTTACCTTTAAAATACTAAAGAAGATAATTATTTAATTTTTATCAATTAAACAGATGGGTGAAGATCACGTCTAGGTCGGATCTTTGACTAATAGTTGTAAAGCATGTGTACAACACCAATACCTTTTAGTCAACGCAAATTCCGATCCACGCAAATTCCCAATTTACGTTCGGTTTACAGATTTGTTTGACATCCAGCAAACGAATGTAGGAAAAAACAAAAAAAAAATGGTTACTCGGGCCAGGACGATGTCCGCGCGCCCGCACGTAATTTAATCTTGCATCACTTTGACTAACCCCAATATAAAAATGTCGTCCATAAAACTGTTTTTTTATTATGTAGTAAAATATAAACGATGCAATTTTAAAATTTAATTAAAATACTTTATGGACGAGTGCTTTTTTGAATAGAAAAAAAAAATAGTCTATTCCTGTTGCGTAGATCATGTCGTATTAGTTTCGTAGAACCAAAAAAAAATTGACAGTACAATTACTATCGGCTATCGGATATTTACAATGTAAACGAGCATTTACGCTAGCTTCGGTTTCATATAGCTCTCTAACTGACTCTTTCATTGTTCGATATGAAAATCTATTCTAACTGAAAATAAATATTTTGTATTCGAATCCGATTTCATGTAAACATATGTACACGTAAATAATATTCGTTTGGCGAAGACAAATGGACAAATGCTTAATTACTGCGGTTGTACCCACTTTACTATTAGACCAATGAGTTAAAGCGTCGAACTCGAAGCAATAACTAAAACTAAACACGTTTGTAACAAGTTGTTTGTTCTGTTATCAGCGTTGTGCCAAACGTTCCCGCTCGCACATTCGCCGCAAACTTACTCGTTTCTAATGAAAACTTTTCGAGGTAAACAAGCCAGACTTTTGGATTTCAATCTAATAATAACATATAAATAAACGGGTATGTTTCAAAACAGATAAAGTATCGAATGTTTGACTGCAGTTGCTAACTTTATAAGGTTATTACTTTAAGTGAGTTGAGGGACTTTTGAAATGAATTCCTCAATATCGAACGTTACAACGTACGACGCTAGCAAACAATAACACCCTGAATAATTTAACGTAACTTTTAAGATGTATGATGATGTTTTATGTGTACCCAACACATATTCCATTAAAATTTAATTTAATTTAATTTAATTATATTTTCTTATTTCGAAATTGATTAATTAAGATTAAATTAATCAAGTGCCATAATATAAAAGATCCAAAGAAAATGACAGACAAACGGTCCCAAAAACAAGTTGTATCTTATAATAACGGAGCTCTAAAAACAATATTGATACAAATTAGACAAAACAATTGTTATACATTAAAAAAATCAATATATTTGTGTAAGAAGGGGAAATGTGTGCGAATGGGAAAGTAAATCAGTTGAAACAAATGTGGAGCATCAGTCAGACCCGGCCGTTGGGCAGCCGGCCGTCGTTAGTGGTTGGCGCCGACTACGATAAATCTTCAGGCCGCCTTGAGGACAGAGGCTATAAAACAATCCCTGATCGGCTGTGCTCTAAAATATTTACGCGCTCATTAATATTCACAGCTAATTAAATATTTGTAGTTCCTTAAAATCAATTATGATTGAAATTCATTGGATCTTGAAACTTTAAAAATCATAAGCAGTACCTAATAACAGTATCCAAACTTGATCCATCCACAGTAAAATTTAATTCGATATCGTAAATATATGTTTCGTATGATATAAGAAAAACAATAAGTGCTATAATTCAATAAAAATAATTTCACTTTAAAACAAAACATTGTAAATAACCGACGCAACGCACGATAGCCATAAAAGCCTTTCCGCGCTTTGATCTCATACAAAATAGACAAATGGATATGAAAACTGAAATTACGGCGCAATCCATCCCCAGCGCGATACATTTTTTTTGTAGGTAAATGCGGCCCACATTAATCATAGCGAAGGGAAGCAGCGTTACTGTAGCTGTGCATGTGCACTCAGACACGACGAGCCCATGCCCAACCGCAAACAACTGCAGCCTGCGCTGGTCTTTTAATCTCCCGGGCACTTCGTAGCCACATAACATCAACTGATCACTCGCTTGTAATACCTGTGCTGATACTTTTTATGGCTTCTATTAAACCCGCCGCGCCGTTACGATGCGTTAGATTCATTTTTCGTTGAAATATTGGCCAGAGTGATTTATTTTGAGCGTGCGTTTGTATTCGGTAATGGCTTTACGCGTACCTTGTGTATATTTTAAATTGAACTAGTTAATCTAAAATTTAGTAGATTAATCAATATGTTAAAAATCTGTGTACGAGTCTGCTGAATTAAGATTACATTATTATTATTATTATAGTCTATTATTTATATAGCCTATCTAAGGCTTAAAAATATTCAATTTTTCTTCAAGTTATTTTTTCCTCGAAAGGTATGTGTTAAATTAGTCGGTAATAATTAATCAGTTATTGCATTAAAATCGTTGAAATATTTTTTATACAAAAATAGAAACATTGTAAATCTAACATGGTTATCATGTCGCGGTGAAAATAAAATGTGAATAGGCTACCAGACATCTCCTATTACCCGTCTGATTGCATTTGTGGCCATTATGCTATCTACAGAACTCTGCATCTTGTTTCAACTACTACCACGCTAATTAAAAGTTGCCACAAAATGAAATGTTTTATTTCAGAGTTCTATTATCAAATGAAAGGTACTTTTGTGATAAATAAGACTCGCAAATCAAAAGCGAGATAAACCGAGATAGTAAATTTTTGCAATGACAATGAGAATAAAAGATATTTTATAAGTATTTTGACTACGTCTGAAAAAATTGCGTACAATACGTACAATCAATAAAATAAAGTGATTTTAGGAACTGATTTTTTAAATTTATCAGTTAGTAGGTGTGGCTATATGAAACAAATTATTATTTTAAAAAGTCGTGTGGAAGAATGAATATGTGAAGTATGAATTCTGCGAAAGCATATTTTTAAAATGTATAATATTTCAAAGTACTAGTGGCTTATGATGAGAATGCTAGATTCTGCAGTGATTAAATTAATTACGCTCTCTTTGCAAATAGGTGTGTTATGATTTACATTATATTGAATTTGCGGGTGTATTTTACAACTACTGGTACTGTGGTACTAGTGTTTTTATGATCACCACTTTAGAGCAATTTCGGACGTAATTTAGCAACGATTACTCAACGTTACATTTAAGATAACAAGCATATTTCAGGATACTCTTCATATTTATAATCTTCCAAAACATAAGTTGTTACGTTAAGATAATAACAAAAAATACTGCGAAACATTTAAATATATTTCGAGTTGAAATGGATATTGCAGAGGCGGGCGGCCGTAAAACCTGACAATGGAATGTATGGCATACACTAATCATACTTTGCTTTCTGTTTTATTTCGTATTTCCATTACCGTATTTCAAAAGGTATTGACGCACGAGTAATTTTTACGATTTCTGCATCGTTTTCTTCTAGAAAACAACTGAAATGTTCTCTTCTTCATTCATACAACCTACCTGACATGACCAACCTACCTGACCTACTGATACGCTACCTGATTTGTAAAAATTATATTGTAATAAATTTTTTATTCTAGTTAAAAGTTACAAGTCTTATATCTATCTATATACCTATTAAACGTTATTCACATAATAGGAGCGACTAAGCTTTTGTAAGTAAGCTATAACTTATAGTAATATATTTCGTTAGTTTTGCGGTGACTGATAATAGTGTTATAATTCTCTCAAACACCAACAAATCCTGTATAATGTTACTTTAATCACTTTATACGACACTCCCGTTGTATTGGTCTATTAGGGTCTGGGATTTCCAATATAGTTTGATATACACAGTAAATTTCTAAATTCTTAGAATATAAATTTGTGGTAATTTGCATAATATTTGAGTGTTTATATAGTTAAATACTGTTATGTGGATAGTAAAAATTTAAAAAATCAATAAAGTGTCAATTTTATAGTATTTGCATTATTTCCACTTCTGGATTGCAAATTTTTTTAAATAAGCTTATACGCTTCAGTCTTTAATAATAATAATAATAATTTACTCTTTATTGTACACATTAAAAGAAGTTTACAATTTATTAAACTATTCAAGAAAAGAAATGTACAACAGGCGGTCTTATCGCTAAACAGCGATCTCTTCCAGACAACCAGCTTAATATCCCACTTCCGGGCATAGGCCTCTCTTTCCCCATGTAGGAGAAGAATAAGAGCTTAATCCACCACCCTGATTCAATGCGGGTTGGCGGTATATTCTCTACTATGAGTAACGATCGCTATCAGGTGTACATGATAACATCCAGGACTGACGGTTTAACGTGCTCTCTAAGACACGTTTTTTTTATTATTATTATACTAAACCTCCGATATATATGGTTGGAGCCTGGTTTTGCGTTGTACTCTTTCATTCCAGTTCTATCAATTATGCCTCTCGTACTTTCATGCCTCATACTAATTTCTTTCTCACATCCATCATCTTTCGTACTCAGGGTGAGTTCCCAAACTGTTTGCTTCCTAAGCTACTCTATCTTTCTTATATATATGTCTTTATTTAACAGGGTAAAGAAAACAAAACCATTACTAGTTTATATTCTGCTTTTATACAATATGTGGGCTTAACTATTTCTCTATTAACGCAGGATAAAGAAAACAAAGTTATTTTTGGTTTATTTACTGTTTTTAATGCCCCAGCGAAGCACCGAGGACGCCTTCCATAACCTAGTGAAGCACACAAGATATAACCTGAAAAGGAAAAAGATCGTCGTTCTGGTTTCACTGGATATAGGGAGCGCCCCCGACAACGCTTGGTGGCCAATATGTGGGCTTAGCTATTTCGTTATTCTTTTACCTATTCTAGTTTCATTGTGATATTTCACAATCTCATGAAGAACTACTTTTATACAATTGTTGTGCATTCCTTATTTTTTCTGCCTGTCTTTCTATTTGTCCCGGCTTATCTTCGGAGTGCTTAAACCGATTCTTATGGGACTTTTACTAGAAGATAGATGAGGTTTGTGGAGCAACATATAGGCTACGTTTTATGCTAAGATTTTTTACTCCAATTACCGCTGGTGAAACTGCGGGGCACAGCTAGTCATAAACACATTCAAACGCAACACATAATTAAGACACACAAACACAACAAATATAAATTAACACACAAATAATTAACATAAATTTGCATAACTTAAACATGTGTTTTCTCAAACACTGAAATGCAGGCGCCGTTTACAAAGAGTACGTGGTTTACAGGCGTTTGCTCAAGCGGTTTGACATTAGCGAAATTTTCCTCGGAATTTCGTTTACACGCAGACTTAATCGAAATGGACCGACGTAAAACCTTCCTCTAAGGCACGTTGGGGAGACCCACAAGGACTGCACAAACACCCAGACCACGGCAAACATTTGTATGGCCAATACGAATGTTTGTCATGTGCGGGATCGAACCCGCAACCGCTAGCGTAACAGCCACAACCAGTGCTCTGACCTTTACGCCACCGCGTTGTCAACTCATAATATACGTCAACTATATATCAGCAAAATTTCACATACTCTCGTCGTGCGTCTACTTTCTCAGCGCCGTTGTCATCACTCTCCATTCGAATGTTAACCTCGTGTACTCTTTTATAGTTCATCAGTTTTTACAGTTCATCATATGGCTGATATCACTGTTAATGCTAAGCGTTGCAAAATAAAGAGTAATCTCACAAAAACAAATTCAAATCAATATATTTGTCGATATATCAAAAAGTTAGTCGTTCGAAAAAATAAGTAAAAAAAAAAACAAGTTCTCCAACTTTATGATAAGAATATTTATTTAAATTAAAGTAGTGATTGTATGCGAATCAGCTGTAGAGGGTTAGTTTACCAAGCGGCGACCAACGTAAACAAGGTACAACTAATGTGATAAATAATGTATGGAGGCCAAACATTGAAGTTATCCTGCTGCCGAGAGGGATCGGGTCTATTTTCATGATCTTGCGGTTTGTGATACTAGCTTGTTAATATTAGTTTATAACCCTCCTACCGCATTGTATACAAGATTTACAAATTTCTTATCTACATACACACGTAATCAAGTTGAAACCGTCATTTTAAACAAAATTGATTGACTGCTGCACGAGGCTATACTAATATGAAAAGCACACACAAATACACTTTTATTGTTAACTAATCATCAGTTTAGTTCTTTGCTTAAAGAATGATTACATTCTAGTCTTATATGTCAAAGGTGGTGTGAGCATAAACTCTATTTATTTTCGGGTACCACCAATTACAGTTTTTCAAATTGCATTCCTAATTTTTTATTACAAATTTTCTGTTTAAAAGTTTATACACATATGTTAAAAGTCTATGCTAAAAATTACTAAGAACGAAAAGGCTCCACAATAAAGACATTCTTTATAAAGTTCCTTTACTTCTGGTTAAAATAATAGTTAGTTGAAATAATCATCAACATATAAGTTTCTGAGGTTTTACGTCGGTCCATGTCGATTAAGTCTGCGTGTAAACGAAATTCCGATGAAAATTTCGCCAATGTCAAACCGCTTGAGCAAACGCCTATAAACCATGTACACTTTGTAAGCGGCGCCTACATTTCAGTGTTTGAGAAAACACATGTTTAAGTAATGCTAATTTATGTTAATTATTTGTGTGTTAATTATATTTGTTGTGTTTGTGTATGTTAATTATTTGTTGTGTTTGTGTTTGTTTATGACTAGCTATGCCCCACGGTTTCACCAGCGGTAATTTGAGTCAAAAAATCTCGGTATAAAACGTAGCCTATATGATGCTCCACAAACCTCATCTATCTTCTAGTGAAAGTCCCATAAGAATCGGCTTAACCACTCCGAAGATAAACCCGGACAAACAGAAAGACAGACATACATAAATTTAAAAATTGTTCGTGTTTTAGTGTCGTATAAATAGCTATATGCACTTTAAAAACACAGTTATTTTGAAGTCACGTATGTAGTATGTATGTATGTTTACATATAGATGTATTGATTACTGTGATATGTGTATTCTTAACACATTCCATATTTCCTAATGCTATCAGCTTTTCCTAAGCTTTTATTGTAATTAAATTAATTTGTTAGTTTGTCTACATTTACGGAAGCCTGATATATATTTTTAACGAAAACGTTTCATGTGTAACGAATAATTCAAAATTAATTGTAATTATTATAAAGTATACTCACTTAAGCTATCTCTTTTTTAACCGACTCCCGAAAAAGGAGGAGGTTCTCAATTCGACTGTATTTTTTTTAATGTATGTTACTTCAGAACTTTTGACTGGGTGAACCGATTTCGATAAAGAAAAAATTAATCGTAAGGTGGTGCGTGTCATTTGGTCCCATTTAAATTTATTCAAAATTTAACAACTATTTTTCGAGTTATATCTAATAATGCATTTTTACTTGACTATGTTTTCGTCGACCTATATTGTATTATATATAATAACTTTTTACTGGCTGTACCGATTTTGATGACTTTTAATTTAATCGAAAGCTGGTGTTTATCGTTTAACTTTTTAAGTAATCTTTGATAACGCGTATTTACTTGACTATTTTTTCGTTTACTTACGTTGTATTACTTGTCTGTGTAATTGAAGTCGGTTCTTTTTTTAGTTTGCGAGCAAATACAATTATTTATTAACATATTTGCTTTATTTAGTTTAAACTTATTTGAGTATTAAACATTATACATATTTACAATTCACAACTTAAAAACTAAATACATATTATTAGCTATCTCTTAAGAGACATGACAGACGTTACAGGACCGGTGCTAATGCGGTTTCAATCCGGTTCATTGTTATGATATAACCGGTGCCGGTCGGAACGGCTGTGATCCGGAACTAGTGATACTTGTGTTTGCCGTAACTATGAAGGCACAATTTTGTGACACCAACAGAGTGAAATAATTTGAGTAAAGTTAAAATGTTAAGAGCAAATCTCATTACAGTTCTACGTAGAACATACATTTTAGATAAGAATAAATTAAAAACTTTGTAAAACAACCTCTTCATTGGATATGAGCATATTTTTTGCAAAAAAACCTTTTTAGATAATTTCGATTTACATACGTACATAAATGTTATTAAAAATACTTTTTGCAAAGAGTTTTTATACAATCTCTGAAACGATAGTGTCTTACAATGTTTATTCCAATTGTACCTTAGTAATCATTGGAGCATGCACACATGTTCTTGAAAGAATATTTTGAATAGATGAAACTCTGAGATTATGTTGTGTATCGCAGCCCGCAAGACAATATCGAGAGGAACAAAATATTTATTCAAATGGGCAAAGAAAATAGATTCTGTATAACATTGTTGCTGATAACAAAATTTTCATAAGTAAAAAGTTTCATAAGTAATATTGTTAAATGTTTTTGTTTTTAATTAGACACTTTTTAATCGAATTAAACTTAAGAGTCACTTTATCTGATTTAAAAAATTTTGTTTATTTATTTCTATGTAAGCCAAGAGTTTCAATTTTTTGAAAATCAAAGAAAAATGACAAAAAAAAAATTAAATAAAATAATTTCAATACAAAAATGGTTGCTCTGTTTTCCCAATGTTTTCAACACAAAATCTGTATAAACACTACACTAAAACATTTATTAAAGTTTCTGGATCTGACTGTTTAATGATTATAGAGATAGCGGTTGTCAATCTATCTCCGCAAACCTCGAGGGCAAGAAAACTTAGAAACACTAGAATCCCAAACAACCACTAATTACTCTGAAATTATAAGAACACGGATTAGTACTTAATATAATTGTTGAGATATAGCAAAGTAATCCTTAAGGATCGAGAAGCTAATATTAATAAAAAATACAACAATATTTACCACGGGCAGAAATTTTGTTTCTAACTGTCGGTATTAAGAACACGTTTCATACCACTACGCCAGAGCAGTTGTCAGTAGACAATAACATTGTTACAATATTCATATACACGAATACAGCAACAGTAGAAACTTTGTATGTATTAATACGCGCATCCGCGATAGTGCAGTAACTGATTTTTTTGTGAAGTCGCCCAGAAACACTACGTTAAGGAGATAAAACAACGCTTTTTAATATTATCGTACTATTAAGAGAAATATTATCATACGAAAAATCTATCTCAGCTCAGTGTAATTTTGTATCAGAACTTCACGAAAAATTTGATGAAAAAGGCGGAGTAGTGTTGTGATCTCTCATTAACTGTGAGTGAGCGTCCGTTGTCACGTCGTCGGTCGCCCCAGCAATTTGTCCAGTCTCCCCTAACGAATTCACCAAAATAATGTGTTTCATAAATTAATTTTATTTCGCATTGTTCTGCTACTATGTAAATGAGACGAAGGCGGTTTGCTTAAAATTGTTTTATTGCATTAAATCATGACCATGGAAAGCGTATATTTTCAAATTATTTTATAGTGTACTCGTACATATTTTAAGAGTGTACTAACCAATTAGGTGTAGAGACTTAAATAAACCATCGTTTATCTGGTTAAGTTTAAATCTATATTCTATACTTGTATGTTCTTTAGTAATATAAAGAATAAATTTTAAAAATTTGCCCTCAATGCTTTCTGATGTGTCCCAACAGCTAACAGAAATAGTTTATCTCATTATTTGCATATTAAACAAGCTATATATGTATTTATTATTGTTTTTGTTCTGTACTTTAGTTAAATTTAATAATTGTCATTTGTGTTTTGTAAAAAGAAGATGTCTGTGCTCTTATTTCAAATAGTGTAGATCATTGGCTAAGCACACCGGCCGAGAGAGTCGAGACACAATATTGCTCATACAATATAGACGGATGTTTCCGCTTGATGCATTTTTGATGTTTTTCTGATGTGGGTCTATCGCCCCGTTCTATCTAAATGTGATGAATATTCAACGCGTTGGTTTTAGGCAGATACGGTGAAACTGAGTTATAATCGGTTAATGAAAGGTAATTTTTATCGCTTAGTGATATTATAATGATTGATTCATTTATAGGAATGCAAACGTACCCAACAAATATTACCCTGCTCATAAAATGACCTACCTACTTCCTTTTGCAGAATATCATGACACCCATTTAAATATATGTACCCTCAAATATTTTCATCGCAATTAGTAATTATGTAAAGGAGCTCAGTAGGATATAACACATACTGAAATAAATGTTTATGGGGTGATCGAATAATAAAATACAAATATAAAATCTTTTTTAAATATTTTTCTGTGTATTTATTGCATAACGTTTTATGTAGCTTATAGACATTTACAAAGAAAATAACATGAACTAACTGTGAACAATGCGATTTTCTCTGTTACATTTTTAGAAAACATAAATATTCTTATCCATACTTTTGCTATTATTCTCTTTATTTTACAGGGATTACAATATCCATTCGAGGAGCCCATCAAATAAAGGGACCTTCTGTGCATAGATAAAGGACGTTCGATTGTCGTCAGCTAAATTGAATTTTTGAAGGGAGTCTCGCAACGGTTTAATATTTAATTATCTTTATAATGTAAAAGAGTAAAAGTAATATGGCAGTGATTCGCAGAATGAAATTTTATTTGAAGTGAAGACTTTTTATTTTTCTAATTTGTTCGTACATTATATTCTCTGCAGGCTCTCGTAGCAGGACAACAAACGGCACACGAGAGCGGCGCGCATTCAAAACATGGCGAATCAAGAGCTGAGTCAACCAGCCGCCGCTCCCTATTTGCACGCTATGAATCTGAAAGGTCAACTTTGCCGTAACAGACGTCCAATTTATCTATCGAGTTTTTATTTGTTTTTATACTTTTATTGCCTTTACTATCCGAACATTTTAACTTGATTTCCGCTCGATGCAGTCTTGTATTTTATACATATAATTTACCTATAAATAATACATAACAGACCCCTTATTATCTGCCTTGTTTTTTTTTCTACCTTTTGAATAAACCTTTTTAAACTTCCTTCTACTTTTCAATTTTTCCTCACATCATATAGTCGGCCCTCTTCACGATGATAGCTAAGTTATGTTTAGTGATTAGATTTATAGAACCGTCTAGAAAATTTAGTTTTATTACAATTTAAACATCATATTTAATGTTGTTAAGTGGCAGTTTCAATACTTCATAAATGAGATGCAATCCACAAACTAAAAATTATTTTTATCTGTGGTTTCTTAAGAAGCTTTCTATATAATTGAATTCATATGTATATGAGAAATGTTACAACAATAACGCTTTTAAATTCTTTATATAATTTAAGTTGAATAATGTAAGAATACACGCTAGTTAAGTTATTTACTCTCAAAGTGCAGAAGGTCAATATTTAGTATTATAGTTATCTCGCATGTAATCAGAGACGGTGCAAACAAATGGCGTAGTTAGCCGAGTACCGCAGAGGGCAGTATAGGGGATTTATAGTCGATGGAGGACGTGAACCAGAACATAGATTCCTTCTCAAGCTCACCTGAACGCTGCATTGATTTTTATTTACTTGGTACTATATCTATTATATTGTATTTAATATTAAAAGCACTTTAAACATATATATATATATATATATATATATATATATATATATATATATATATACTTTATTGCACTCAAAAAATACATGTAAAAACAACATGATAATAATGTTTATGGCAAAGGTGGACTTATCTCTGAAAGAGATTTCTTCCAGTCAACCCATGGTCATGAGTAAGTGTTTTATATAGCGAGGCAAACAGTGCAAGAAGATTTACTACGAACAAATATAATAAAATAACAACATATAATAAAATGGTAGGAAAGTCAAAACTGTACATTAAATATTTTTTTAAAAGAATATTTGGGATGTTATCTACAATCGATACCGTAGCCAAAAATATAGTTTTTAGAATTTTTGTCTGTTTGTCTGTTTGTCTGTATGTATGTCCGGGATAAACTTAAAAGTACTTCATGGATTTACTTCAAATTTGGCACGAATATTATTAAGAAGTCGGGTCAACATATAGGCTACATAATATCAAGCTATCACCTACGGGGAACGAGCAGAGAACCTTTATTTCTTCAACGCATTCTGTAACAACGTGTAATCTAACGACGCATATTTGAATATTGGTTATTATGTTAATAAACATGCTAGAAGCTAGCTTCACACTATAAATAAAGACATTCTGTAGTATATTTAGTATCAGCATTGCACCCATGCGAAGCCGGGGCGGCTCGCTAGTACTAAATAAATATAAACATAAAAAATAATGTGATAAAACTATCTGCTTATTCGCTGTGTGGTTACGTCAGTAAGAATATAGCCACCCACTCTCTTTCCGTGGGTATCGTAAGAAGTAACTAAGGGATAACACAGTTCCACTATCACCTTGGAACTTGAAAAGCCGACCGATGGCGGCATAACCATCCAACAGATTGATTATTATCATCATATCTACCCATCTATCTGTGTTTTGTTCGGCTCCGTAAAATAAAATCTATTTCTATAGTTATCAGTAATTTATTAAGTTTTTATGGACTGTCAGTGGTTTAATTCTTTGATATAAGTAATTTGTTAAGTTTTCGTGGACTGTCAGTGGTTTAATTCTTTGATAATATCGCTATGGTGTTGTGGACTCGGTGAGGTAATGTTTGACTTTACAACGTACGTTAGTCCATCAACCTATCTTTCTATGAACAAGTTTCAAATAAGAGTGTTACAGGACGATACAGTGCGTGATATATTTGATATCCCATTTTATTAGTGAAAAAACATAACTGACTGGAACTATAAGTGTTTGTGTTCGGACAAAGTCTTACATTTCAAATATCTATACATAATAAATTACACCATCCGAAACAACGGCAGACTTTTCTATACGGACGTATACTGATACTCAATTATATTAGTGAAAAGACATAATCAATTGTGTTAAATTGTTGAGCTATAGCAAGTGTTTGTGTTCGGACTAGGCCATATATTTCAAATACCTGACAATTATAAAATGCCCCATCCAAAACAACTGCAGACTTTTCTATACTGACGCATTTTTTCACTCGTATTAGTTAACGATAGCTAGCGCAGCGGCTGTCATTGAGAATTAAATCTTGTTATTGCTCGAGAGCCGCAAGTTCAAAACCTAGTGTCATTATATTTTGTAACATTTGAATTATTATTATTATTATTTTTTTTTTTTTTTGTTTAACATTGCACATATCAAGTATATTTATTAAAATAATAACTTTTAATTCTACTTATAATAAAATTGAAACGTAACACTGATGTGAGGGTGTTTGTGTCGAGTTATATTGAGACAATCTGTGTAATTTAAATAAGGACACCCACCTCGAGTCCTGTGCAAAAACCATTACAAATCCGCTGATTCCCTGATATGTTTTGTTAAACACACTCACTCTTTTTAACACTATTTGCGGGGGATTGGCTTATAACGACTGTAAGACTAAAGAAGGTGAATTTAGTGCGACTAAGTTACTACAACACTGTAACATCTGTATCAAACCAAATTATTATCATACTACCTACAGTATCATCGCTCTCGTTGGTATAGTCGAGTAATATATTGACCAACTTTTTCGCCAAGCACACTTAAGATTGCGTGGCTCAGCGTGCAAACACTGGAATCAACTACCGGGGCCGAGAGTTCAAGACCTGAGCGCGGATCGCGTGGATGTTACTTTTTCCATTTATTTATAATTTATTCAATATCGACACACAAAAATTATCTCAATGGCTAGTAAATCGAGCGAAATTGAATGTGCCGGCTGCAAAAATATAATAAAGAGTCGAAACACCCTCCGATGTTCAAATTGTATATTTGCATACGATCTTCTATGTGCCAACGTCTCTGAGAAAAAGTTCAACCTAATGACTAGAGAACAAAAACAATCGTGGACGTGCCACGGTTGTCGCAGTAAAGAGCCAAAAAGCGACAATTCTAACACGCCTATTCGACCCACTAATACAGCACCTGCGCAACCGATTACTTCTCCAGTTGAATCTGACACCAATAACATAACGATGCGCAAAGGGGCTAAAGAATCGGCACAAGCGCAACCACCAACTCCGGCCGTTGACCCGGCTATAATGCTAGCTATCAAAAACGAAATCCAGACCGCCGTAAAACACTCGGTAAAGGCCGCCATCGATTCCTTCTTTTCTAGAGAGTTTGACCAAATAAAATCCGAATTAAAAATTCTAAATGATATAAAAGAATCTATGGAATTTCTGACCGCTGAGTACGATCGAATCCAGGCACACGTTGAGGAGTCTGAAGAAAAAATAAAAAATCTTACTCAGGAAAACGCCAACTTAAACAAAACCCTCGAATCCTTATCTACGAGATTAATACTCCTGGAACAGCATTCCCGTGAAAACAACTTGGAGATTAATGGCATTCCTGAAAACAAATCCGAGAACCTATACTCAGTTATGAACCAACTTGGCGCTGTTATCTCTTTACCTATCCAGGAAACTGATATCATGGCGTGCACAAGAGTCCGTAAATTGGACGACTCAAGCAAAAGACCGCGTACCGTAGTAGTAAAGCTCCGAAACACTGGAGTACGAGACTCTATCATAGCCGCAGTATCCAAATTCAACAAAAACAAATCAAGCGATCGCCTAAACTCAGGCCAACTGGGCTATAGCGTCACCAAATCCTTTATTTATGTATCTGAACATCTCTCTCCGTATTATAAAGCCCTGCACGCTCGCACTAGAACCATTGCAAAAGAAAAAGGCTTTCGATACGTGTGGATAAGAAACGGTCGCATATTCATAAGGAAGAATGATCAGTCACCGGCTAAGCAAATAAAGTGTTATGAAACCCTTAACAATCTTTAACTTACAATACTGCTTCACGATACCGAAAACACTCACCATAATGTTTAATATTTACTATCAAAACTTCCGTGGAATGAATACAAAACTGGACAACATACGTCTGGCGACACTGCAGTCAAAATACGACATGATAGTGGCGACAGAAACGTGGTTAGACAGCTCCGTTGTTGACGGTGAACTATTCTCCAACAGCTACAACATATACAGAAGAGACCGTCAATCTACCTCGCTATCACATAAATCAGGTGGAGGAGTCCTGTTTGCCGTTTCCGATAGATTTGAGTTACGCCGAATAGAACACTACGAGAGTATGCACGAAGATCTCTGGGTTAATATAAAGTTTGAAAATGGCGGTGTGTCAAAAAACCTGTTGGTTTGCGTGCTCTACCTGCCACCACCCGTAGATGTTAATACCCTAAACGCAGTCTTGGACAACATAAGCTCAGTTATGCGGTCTTACCAGGGCGATCTTTTGATTCTGGGTGACTTTAACCTGGGTTTCATTAATTGGACTAGTGACGTTAATAATCCTGCGCAAACCTCACCCACGAACTATAGTAGTAACCTGGGCTTCTTACTAGTCGACTTTCTCTCGCTGAATAATCTAGTTAATTACAACAGCATAAAAAATCACAATGGACGCGTCTTGGACTTGGTACTTGCAAACTTTGAAAATATTAAAGTATCTAATTCTCTTGACCTGCTTAGTAAGTTGGATCCGCACCATCCAGTATTAGACATCGTAATCACGAAGAATCAGAATAAGGTCTTAACTAGCAAACCATTCGCTACGCATTGCTTTAAAAAAGCGAATTATAGCGCTGTAAATTCGGCACTGAGAAATGTTGATTGGGACTATGAACTCAAAAACTGCCCTAATGTTAATATCATGGTCCAGAAATTCTATTGTATTCTTAATAGGACTATCGACTGCACTATCCCTAAATTTAAATATAAAAACTGGAGGCACCCCGTTTGGTTCACGTCAAATTTACAAAAGCTAATCTCTGAAAAAGAAAAAATTAGACGAAGAGTCAGGATTTACGGTAATCCCAGAGATAAACTTGAACTTTCCCTTGCTAAAAACAGGGTCGAATCATTAATGAAAAACTGCTACTCTGACTATATTAAGGGAACTGAACAGGCTATTTCACGCGAACCCAGAAAGTTTTGGTCCTACATAAAACAGCGTAAGGATATATCTACACAAATCCCATCCGAAATGTCCCTTGACAATAAAACAACTAGTTCGGGTAGCGAAATAAGCAATCTTTTTGCAGAACATTTCTCTTCCCTATTCTCTCATGCTCAAACCAGCAATCAGATAAACAATGATAACAACTTTACAGAATTTTTTACTCAGAAATCACTGTCTAGGATCTATATAACGGAACGAGATATTGATAAAGTGCTCAAGTCACTGGATCCAAGCAAAGGTGCAGGACCGGATGGTATACCCCCAATTTTCATCAAAAAATGTCATAAATATCTAACCCTACCTCTTAAAATAATCTTAGATCAATCTTTAGAATCTTCAACTTTTCCTGATGCATGGAAGGCTGCAAATATCTTGCCTATCTTTAAGAAAGGAGCAAAGCACAACGTTCGAAATTACCGACCTATTTCCATACTTAACGTATTCTCGAAAGTCTTTGAAAAGCTTCTATGTCCCATTTTGTCTCATTATTCGAACAATATGTTGTCAGTTCGCCAGCACGGTTTCTGCCGCAATCGGTCCACAGTCTCAAACCTTATAGCCTACGTATCGGATCTGTGTAAAAACGTCGATAACAGGCAGCAAGTCGACTCTATCTACACCGATTTTAGTAGTGCCTTCGATAAAGTAGACCACTCCATTTTAATCTTAAAGCTAGGGGCATACGGGATCCACGATCCATTGCTCTCGTGGTTTAGATCATATCTTGTAAATAGAACTCTTAGGGTAACTGTGAAAGGCTACACTTCCGATCCCTTCATCGCTACTTCAGGAGTACCTCAAGGCTCACACTTGGGGCCAATCTTATTCTTGCTCTTCATTAATGACATTACCCAAAGCATAAAGTATAGTGAGTGCTCCATTTTCGCTGACGACCTGAAAATCTACCGGGTTATAAAGAACGCTGAAGATAGTTGCTTACTCCAGAAGGACCTAAACTCTATCCAAGACTGGTGCACCAAAAACAAAATGATATTAAATGCCTCAAAATGTGCTCACATAAAATTCACCCGCAAGAAGAACATAGTACACTCAAAGTACTTCATACAAAAACAGCAGCTCGAAGAGGTCTCTGTCATTAGAGATCTCGGCATTATCCTCGATAGTCGGCTCACATTTAAAGATCACATCGATTATATTGCCAGCAAGGCCTGGAAATTGCTGGGTTTTATCAGGCGTAACACCGCCGATTTTAAAAGAACCGACTGCATCACCAGGATCTACAATGGACTAGTACGTAGCATTCTAGAATACGCTGTCTCGGCATGGAACCCGCACTACAGAGCGCATGTCAACAGGCTAGAGCGGGTGCAGCGCTCTTTTACGAGGTACCTAGCCTTCAAAGACAATACAAGTCCCTACAGAGCCAACTACGCCGCTCGCCTAAAACATTTTAAATTACATCCCCTGGAAAAGCGAAGACAAGTAACTGATCTCATAACCCTGTTTAAAATTGTTCGAAATAACTTGGATTCCCCCGACTTGCTCTACCAGATATGCATCAGTGTTCCACGCCGTACACCTAGAAATTCTCAACAAAAACCCTTTAAGTCAAATTTCTCTAAGACTAATCTAGGACAATTCTCCCCAATTAATAGAATGATTAATGCTTACAATAACCTAACTAACCCTGACATTGACATTGACATTTTTCATGACACTTTATTTAGTTTTAAGAAAAAATTATATTTGTATGTATAGTTATGACTTGTGTTCCAAATTAAATTATTTCTATCATTGTTCAATACATATCTCTTTAAATGATAATCTATGAAAGTAATAAAATTATAATTTCATCTCATCACAATTCTGTATACAATTTTTGATTAACTTTTTGCTATTTATTATATTTTTTTTATTGTGTGGTTTATCTAAACAATGCAATTTTACTGTTTTATTTTAGTTTTAACTTTCAAATTGAATTTTGTTTTTACCGGACAAATTGTATCTAATGTTGTGTACACCTGTAATGGTAACTGTAATCGGACTAGATAAAAATGTAATAATAGTTGTAATGACTATACAGTATATCGCTGGTGTATCTTATGAAATAAATAAATAAATAAACAGCTTTGAAATACACAGACCGAAGACGGGCAGCAGCGTCTTTGGTGCGACAAAGCCAGCCCCGCGGTCACCAACCCGCCTGTCTAGCGTGGTAACTATGGGCAAAACACATGAGTTCACGCCATTTTTGGTACGAACTTATAGAGGCCTATGTACAGCAGTGGACTGTATTAGATTGTAATGATGATGACGATGATGAAAACTATCTGCTACACGTAACCAAATAATCAAAATTAAACATGAAAGGTTTTGTAGGTAGTTTGTAGAAAGTACCATAGAGCAAATGCCAAAATAGTTGATAGGATTAAACAGTATGAATGGTAAAAATAATACATTCACATGAATTATTTGGTTTATTGGATATATTGTAATGTTGCGTTTTCAAATTTATTTCCAAAACCTTTGTCCAACATATATATTTTTTTCACGTTACCTGTACCAATGCAGATGCTTTTATGGTTTAATATTTCATTTAGATACCAATAAGATTCTATTATTAATAGACTCTGAGGTATTTCCGTTAATAGTAACGACTTGACGATTCGTTTTTAAGATTGTACAAGATAGATAGTAGAATTTATATAATACTAGCAGTACCCTGCGCGCGTTGCTACGCTTTTTTTTTTGTCGTACCAACTCAGAGGCCTCTGTGGGCTCATTCACAACACTTTGCTGAAGATCATGACATGATCAAATGCAGTTTACGAGTTTTCTATAAAGGACATAAAAAAATAAAATTTTCATAGCTACTTCGTAATAAAATGTTATAAAATAAACAATTAACACACACAGTGATAAAAAAAACTTACGTATAACGAATTTATATGCAGGCTGTCACTATCAAATGTAAGCAAAAATAAAATATGGCTTAGATAATTAAGAAAATAAATACTTATCACTTGGTTTTCGTAATTTACCTAATCCGCTTCACTACATTTTGCAAATTAAACTATTATCTATATGAACGGATTTTTAATATCCGTTCATTTTACTGTCATTAAAAAATATTTAATATGTTTCATAGCAAACGGTTATTTATTTTGAGCATGAAGAGTAATCAATATTCAAGTATTCATCTGCGTATATTCGGTACAAAATACTTTATTAACCTTTCAAATATTAATCAAACAACGTTAATATAAATATTTCACAAATAGCTACTACATCAAACTCTCAAACGACAATATTAACAAAAAGTAAAAATCTTAAATAGCACTGAATAGGTTTCATTTCTATTTTCATTACGTACCGCGACCTCTCCATGGAAATATTAAAATGATATCATAAGTCCGTGTTTTATCGATTTTAAATCGAAGCAAGTCTAGACAAGAGTAATAATAAAATATATTGTTTACATTATACAGTAATGTTTGCAATAGATAAACAAAATACAACGTTATTTGAATATAAAAAATATATATAATATGTACGTTGTAAGTACTTAAAAGCAAAAATTTCAGGTCACTACCACCTAATTAAAGCGACGAACTCGTAAATGTTTCGAGTTGTGGAAATGACTGCAGACCGGACTGACTCGCTCTTCATTCAAAGGCTGAGTTTCTCTTGAAGCTTGTATACTAATGGTGTGCTACTATCGTTAATGATTTCGTTATTTGAATCGCTACTAATTTTAAAATCTCATTTATTCGTTATTTTTTCTGTTACAATCAAAATTACCAGTTTCATTTTAATTAGAAAATATTTATTGCTACAGCGTACTAATACAATATATGTGCAAGTGCAATAAATATTTACACAGAGGTATTCAATACTCACATGTGCAATGGCATTATATTCAACATATATGTAGGAATTGTTTTCAATTTAACCGCACTCCACGGGGCATGATTAACTGCTATCAACAGCATTCATTCCTGGCAGATGACTGGCGTTCACATTCCTTTCGATTGGCAATCGACATGAGCAGCAGAGCCTTCGGTAAACACAATAGCGTTGCATCGTGCCTCGATGAAACCGACTGAACCGCGGCCGAAGATGAGAGCACGGTAAATAATAACACACCCCTTAGCGGCTTCAATACTCCGATATCGTTATATCGTTCTGAGGATTGTTGTTGAGCAATATTAAAACGATACACATGAATGTGCCTCGACGAATGGAATCTATATATATCGTCAAAATAAAATCTTTTCAGACTTTATTAGTATTGATTATGTTACAATTGTGTTAAGTTACAGTGAATGCTCGATATTAACATGTACCAGTGTTTCTTCAAAATTAATAGATAACAAAAATTTAATAATTATACAATTTGTTTTTGAAGAATTTAATTGTTAAACTTCTTTGGATTTTTTTTTATTTTCATTTAACGGGAATTGAAGCTGCGACGGCTAGTGTTGGGGCGATTTTTCGATTTAGCGATTTTTTCGATGATATCGTAATATAGTTAAAATGATGACGAATTAAATTTTCGTTCTCAATTTCGAACAGATATTTTTATTTATAGATATTTACTATACTTCTCGATTTTTTCATTGTGACTTGGAGATCACGTAATGTCTTTACTTTTAGTTTTCACAGTAGACGACAGACGTTACCTAATTCTTTATAGCAACATTATTCTCTGTCTAGTACAAAGTGTAGCTTGACCTATTAAGTTACTTATTGGCATGAGCTGTGGAGGTCGAACGGTAATCGTTTTGTTCATAGCGAAACAATGGTTATCCTAATGTAAATAAAATCAACAATGTTGTCATACTTAGTTTTTCTATTTCAGGTTATTTCATGTTCATTTTATACATTATTACATGTATTATATGTGTTTAGTAGTAGTATTAGCTTTGGTACTTTTTTTACGTTCAAAACTCTTACATAATACCTTTTAGGAGTCACGTAAGAAATATGAAAGATGGAAAAGAGTTAGCTAAGCTACGCCACATTTATAAAACAAGATCTATTTTAATATTATTTGCTATACAGATAAAAGACTAGCATGTACGGATGTTAAAAATGTGTATGTGGAAGTAAGCAATGAACAAACTTGGTAACTTGTATCTGAAGTGTATTGAACTCAGTCAGTAAATGTCCTGCGGCAGGGCGAAGATATCCTTCATATATGACAAGAACTGGAGCTTAGTCCATCCACTACGCTGCTCCACTGCCATGAGTACCGATCGCTGTTAAGTCTATGCTAATAACCAAGATGAAATACTGTATGTGCTTTCCGAGGCCATAGGAAAGCTCATAAATATACATACCCTAATAGAAATAAAAATTTGCACAAATACAAGTATCTACTCCAAGACCCCGAAATCGCCAGCGTTAAGGAAACTACTTGCAGTACTATGTACACTAAAACGTTCAGATAGTCTTTGCATTTAATACTTCCATGCTAGAAGTAAATATTACTGCCTGCATTTTTTTATACAAAATATTCTTACGTCAAATCAGATTTTGTTCAATTTATAGTTTATATATGCGTGTAAACTTTTTAGCAGTAGTATAGGCGCAAGTAAAACTACATGGGTTATTTAGTATCACATAAAGATAAAGAATTCCGGGAGAAAGAAATCATATGAAAAAATTCTCACACATTCTCAAGAGCTTATTCGCTTTACGTATCGCGATACACGACGTGTGTTTTTAAAATCCTCTCCCTAATAAATTATTCTGCACGGATGAGTGCATGGAAAAGAAAAAAGTAGGTATTATTTTATCGAATATATATTATTTTCTAATGTTCTTGAGATAGGACACAAATATTTTAGGGAACTATAAAAATAAAAATAGTCATAATAACAGCTGTAAAAATATTTTAGTTTGTCCGGTAATTAATTTATGACAGATTAAGATTTGATTCAAAAATGACATTTAACAAGCTCTAATCCTTTAAAGTTTAACACTAGGTACATTTAAATTTACCTCAAGTTACACGACTAAATGTTTTGTTGTATGGCATGTAGGCAAAAGCAGGCCAGCGCCCCTAAGGTGCTCGACGCTGAGACCATTGTGGCCTAGAGACTTTCCTTTCACCATACTATTAATAACAGTGGCAACTTTTTCAGTCATGAACATGTTAGAAACCTTCTCAACACTGGAATCAGCGTCGAGCATCATCTACATGCTTGGCAAAGTGACTCGACCTTAAAATGCCACTGAAATAGGTTGGCAATGTCTTTAGGCACACTGAAATCACCAACACTCACGGATAAGCTTGATTTTACATTGAGTTTATTTATTTTATTTATTTATTTACACTTTCGCACACCAATAAAAGATTTTAACAGTATTACAAATGATATATAACAATAGAATTTGCATCAGTTGCAAATACAGCTAATACAGCGATCTCTTCCAGACAACCTTTGGGCAGAGGACTAAATAAGGAGTATGGGATGGGGCGCAAAATGTTATGTAACATACACGTGAACATATTATACTCATATACGTAAATGTACACCACATAAATATACATACACATACATATACATATACATACACAAATACATATATATTTATAAAAAACTTGATAAATTTTAAATGAAAGGCAAAACATCATAGCATAAACTGCACATATAAAAAAAATCTTGAGTTACTAGTAGAATTCCAAAACTTACCAAACTGTTTAACTGCATGCTCTGTGCTAACATATCTATTTTTATTTGCTGTTCATTATTTAAACGATATTTCAATTTAGCTTTAAATATTTTTCTGGAATGACATTTTGTTTTTCATGAATACAATACTGCAGTTGCGTACGTAAATAAAAAAAAATTAAAAACTGTGTATCTTCTTATATCGTTTGAGAGTTCATAATAAAATACATCGTTAAAAATTTAAATTTAAATTTATGTGTTTAAAATACAACACAAAATATTAAAGTAAATTGTCATTTTTGTAGCACTAAATTTTCTTTGTACTTCTTGTCATTGTTACTTGCTTTATTATTTTACCCTTTATTATATATCGGTTGTAAGCTTGATATATGAAGCTAGATATATGTGTATCTTTAGCGATAACAATATTTGTGTTGTCTTATTATCTTATATAAAAATCACGATTCCACCACACCCTATCGCAATTATATCTAAAGCATCATGACATGTCGTGATGAAGTGTCGATGCTTGCTCACATCACATGCTCTCACAAAAATATCATCTTCATTTCCGCACATCGATCATATGGGCGACGGGAGAAGGGTCTTCTAATTCTGATAGATCGTACGTATTCATTACATATGACTCTGTATTTTGTTTAAATGTAATCTTATTCTAAAAATATTGATTCTATCTTATTTATACTCGTAACGTATAAATAAATAAAATTATTAAACAAATTAATGTATCATTTTTTTATTAATTATTAACTGTAAAAGTTTTTGTCAACTACTGTTTTCTTATCTACACTATAAAGCTGAACAGTTTGTTGCTTACTTGAACGCGCTAATCTCAGGAACTACTGGTCCGATTTGAAAAATTCTTCCCGTGTTAGATAGACCATTCATCGAGGAAGGCTTTATAGCCTATGTAATATTTTAATTTTTTTTACTTAAATCACCGTGGGAGAAACCGCGGGGCACATCTAGTACGTAACGATATAAATTAAGTTTACTAAATCGTTGAAAATCTTTGACTCCACATGTCACGACTTCATTAAAACCATACAAGTAATTAACTTTTATAATATGTTAAAAATATAACTGAATAAACATTTTTAATTAGAAACCTAAAAACTTTCTGCCTTTATTTTCGATAAAAATGTTATATTCGTGTCACAGCAGCGTATCGGTTTTGCGTGAAGGAAATTGCCACGTTCCGTATCAGTTGGATCACACACTGGCAACTGTTGCTCTACTATCGATTAGGTCTGAATGTCGCTGAAATTTACGTCGATCCCGATTTGTATGATATTACGTTGTTAGACAATCTCTATGAACAATGTTGAAATTAATTACATCTTATAGCAATGATAAATAACATTTGTAACATTTTTAGAAGTGTTTATTTGATTTCCAAAAAATACCTATTTTTATTCTTATGTAATAAAGTTTCGTTTTCTTATTATGTTAAATAAATATGCAATGAATATTTCCACTTAAACGTTTTGTAATAAGATGAATTGAAATAATGAGCGTCACACCCTCATCAAAACAAAACACAATGCTCAAATAGAAATATGACAACGAAAACATTTTATAGTTCTCCTTTTTATTACAACAATGAGAATTCCTAGAAAACAATTGTTCGCTTTATAAATAGGTTGATTTATTTAATACACGTTTGTCGTGTATTTAATCAAAACAAAGAAAACTGTATAGTGCATCTATTTTACTTCGTGCTATTTTTATATGAATGGTTTATACAATGACACTATCGTTTCGTTGATTATGAAATTAATATCAAATTACTTTACTATTACTACGTGGTTTGATTACTGGTAAACTACATTAATTGTTTCTTCACAAAAGCTGGGTAAAATTTCTTACAGGTACTAATTATTATTATAAAATACGTATATTACACCATCACTTATCATGAATTTTTGCTTCTTTAAATCATTCTACATCTCACCGACATTACTATTCATTAAGGTGAATGAGGTCTGCAGGTATGGACGCCATACGTTGTCATTGCAAAAGTAATTCTATTACATTGAAATAAGTCTTATAATCGCCAGATTCACTAAAATGTAAACTTGTATATGAGTATTCTACGTAAGGTCTGGTGGTGAACGCTCAAGCTTCCACTAATGTTCATTGTAGAGGCAACAAATAACCTCCAATCAAACTGACGCCCGACCGCAATTTGTTTGACCAAAGAAATATTGTGTTCCTTAACAGAAGAAATACGTTCGAGAAAAATCCTTACCACTCAAACGGGGCATAGCTAAACAAGTCTTGAAAACATAGTGTTAAATAGTTGATGTAAACTTATATTTTTTTATACTTTTATCTCATAAAAAAGTTTGATAATGAAATTCGATTACTCTAAACACTTTATAGTGAATATTTCACACGGCATAATTACGACGAGTCCGAGATTTTGTGGGCGCGAGTAAATCATTCGACTGCGATGATTAATTTTTAATAGCTTTACGAATATCGCGGCAAAGTTAATAGCCTTAGATGTTTCGAAGTTCCCGTGCGGTTGCTACTCGGTTGTAAAGTCTGAAGTAGAAGTTCAATCGTACTTTAAACGAGTTAATCCTCTTTTAATAAGTGTTGATGCTCGTCTTGCTGCGGTCTTGCGAATCTCATTAGGCCGTTAATCAGTTGAAATTTCGACTTTTAACTACGCATCACGTTTTGTTGATTAACTTAATGCGTTTATAATTTACTTTTTGTTATTTAATAATAGTAAGTTTATTAAATATTAGTAATATACATATATAATACAATAACGTTAAAATGTAATTGGATACAAAATAGGTTGCTAATGTTGCGAAAAAAATAAAACAATTTAAAATAATAACATATTCTTTCACGTTAGCAGTTACATTTGCAAAAATGAAGAGACTTTAAACTTATATGCGCGTGTGTGGTAGTGTAATTCGTAATATTAGTTATAATAATGCCCCACTTACCTTTTCTATACTTACTCACAAGTTTGCAACTATCTGTAAGTATTCTGAAAGACTTGTAAGACCGCCATTGCTTATTAGTGTGTGTTGTTGTATACATTTAAATTACTTATTCATGTCTCATCTCTGTGTCATGTCATCATCATCTGAGATAAAATTTATTCAAAAATAAGACAATAATTTTACGAATAATATTATTAATTTTTTACATATAATGTAAATTATTTAATACATTTTATGAACGTCTACAGACTATAATGTACGTTACCTATTTTTCACCATAAAACGAATTCGATTGAGTTAATTTTCAGGAATCGTTTTTACGGTTTTCTCGCTTTCTGTTACGGTTTATTTTACCCGACGGTATCATCTCTAGGAAATTGTTTCTCGGAATTTTTCGTGTGCTAAAAAAAGGAAAGCCGTGAATTGCCAATCCGTACGTTGGTATACCTCGAGCATTGTTTTATGTCGATTTCAATATTTAAGAGGCACGGAGTGTAATTTTTGTTGCTGTTCCTATTGTATTTTATGAAAATGTTTTCTGAAAGGTATATTTGCTTAGTTACATTTTTATTTATTTTGTGTATAAACGTGAAAGGTTGCTAAATTAATCCTAATCCTATTCTCAGTTGACTTGAATGTACTTCAAAAATTCTATTAAATTAACAGACACCGTTCAAATTCATAAAATTTTAATTTTAAAATTTAATTAATGCGTTCTACAATTTTATTTTTTTTAATTAGAATATAAGTAAGATGCTTTAACAAAAGCATATACACACACACACAAGTTAAAGACATAAAAGGATGTAATGATGAATTCGACAGCCCTCGAGCTGCAAATCCAATTCTCGTTTGTTCGGTTACTTTTATTGTTAATGAAAACGAAAACGTATATACTCTCTAATAAAATAGACAATAAAAGCATCGTAATATTTTTATTCTAACGAACCGTTCATCCATCCAATTCCAGGATTAACAGGTTAATTTTACAGGATTGTAGAATTTATTTTTATAGCTTCTTTATGCAATAACATAAACGGATAAGTATATTTTCTAATTACTTCAGTAAAAATAGCAAATGAGTTCTTAAGATACCGAAATTTCATCAAAATTATTTCAATACATTGGCTGTCATTTACTGCGCGTTCTGTATTATATCGAATCTGATCATCTGACTGATTAATCATCCTCAAAGCAATCTATTCTATTCTAGACTTTCGTTATTAAACTAGTACGATCCTCACATAACATATACGAAAAATATATCTATTTTCCAAAATTACCTTTAATAGGGTGAAATGTGCGTAGAAATCTTGTATGAAAATCTCATTTTTGTTATTATAAATACATAAAATTTTAAATAGAATTGTTAATTTGTACGATTTTATTTTTGTGTTACCCACTGCCTCCCTGCATCTCAGACTTAGGTTCGATCCCCGTTGGAACGGTCGATTTTTGATATGATATTAAAAAATGTTTAGAATTTCCTAATGTGTGGGTAACACAAAAATAAAATCGTACAAATTAAAAATAGCATGGTGTCGTGTCCTGTCAAAGATTTTCATTGTAATATGAAACTTTGAATAATTACGGGTTTCTGTAAAGAGCTCACTATAGATGGCGCCACGGTCGCTTAGACCGAATATAAAATCATCATATCAACAATTTCGATCTAGCGGGTAAATCGTTCCATAACTTAATTGGCTAGAGCACCGACACGGTCAGTCGGAGATGTAGGTTCAATCCCCGCTGGAACGATCGATTTTTGATATGATATTAAAAAATGATTAAAAAATGTTTATAAAATTGTTAATCGGTAGTATATTTTATAAGTACTCGAGTATCTCGTCTAGTTCATCTCTGTGAAGAAAGGCTAATTATAAAAGGTATTTCAGATAAGTGTCGACATAATTTATTCCCGTTCATAAAATATAAATATAAATGTTGACAATAACTTAGTAGTCATTACGTTCACCCTAAAATGGTCCAAGTATTTAAAGTTGACTGGAAGCTGTTAATGTTTACGATATCGTACGCAATATCAAATATTCCCAGTAAATGAGTGCCTTTTTGAGATAACACGAACGCCAAGCGAAATCATTTCCGTGGTGTCAATCACATGTCTGAGCTGACCGGTTGTACGTACCCACACTAATGAGTTTGTAAACATTTCAAAACATGAAAAGATAACTTTTAACTACATGAAATACAATAATAAACGTTGAAACACAAGTCGACACCACTGAAATATACAGATGAATTTAATAAAAACAAGTAATATTTATACTAAATACTAATAACACGTGTAGTGTTGCACACAATCGTGTGAACAAAGATTAGATGCCACGACAATTTTTATTATTATTATTATTATTATTATTTACTATCGTTAATACAATTTACAATACATAAAATAGTAGAATAATAGCAACAAAAACTACTAAGGTTGACTAACTAGACAAAGGTGTCTATCGTAGTCTACTTAAAAAGCGTTAAAAGAATTTTCCAGACAAAACGGCAAGTTTTATGGGTAGCACATCGATGGCTGTCGCGTCTGACCGCAAGTAGCCGGGCCAAGTCGGAAACATTAAGGTTCCATCAACGGCCATATTTTCCGGTGGGCGCTGAATTTTCCGGCTAAATTTTCACAGAGGCCGGCTTCGTCCGGCAAGTCGACACGCCTTTGCACTCAGACACTTGCTAAGGATGAAGTGGAATTGTGTACCCTAGTGTCTGAACGTCAATATTTCCACACAGTGCTTTACTTTAAGACGTGATACGTGAAGTTTTCGGCCTTCTATAAAAGTTTTCACTTTATATCTTTTAAGCCTTATAAAGTTTATATCACATGTTTAAAGTTTTTTTTTATTGTTTCTGTTGACATTATTAGTCAAGTCAACAAGTTCAATAACGTGTTAAATAGAGATAAAGCTCCTAAAAATATGCGCTAAACCTTATTCGATCCGGAATAACGTCTTGAAAAATAGGTCTAAATTTTTCTTTTTGTAAAGTAAAATTAATGTCTTATTTTAAATTGCATTGTTATACGAACACCGATGAAAAATAGTTCGTCTAGTATGAAAAGTAGTGCAAAGCGTAAAATATAGAAAGTTAATATTGGTAAAATAATTAAGAACTTTAATAAAAAGTAAACCACATTGAGGAACATTTTAAAGTTTATTTTAAGGTAACTGAAATTCTTTCAAGACTTTATATAACAATTTTTTTTTAAATATTCTAAAAAAATAACGCAAAAGTATTCTATATAAGTATATCTACCCTTGTCACTCACGCAAAATAATTCGTCTACTACTTAGTTGTGTCGCCTTTGCTCTCAATGACAGCTTTAATGCGAAGAGGCATGGTTGCAACCAACGCTGCACACTCCTCAGGCGTTATTGACTCCCAGACAACCAAGAATTTAGCCTTTCCGTCGCTCTTCGATCTTGATGGACTTTTACGCAGAACTTTTTTCATTTTCCACCATAGAGTTTCGATCAGCGACAAGTCCGGTCTGTTAGATGGCCATTCGATTGTAGGGATGCTTTTCGCCAGTAGCCATGTCTTTGTTGTCCTTGCAGTATGGCAGGAAGCACCATCCTGTTAAAAAATGTAGGAATCTTGATGCTTGAGTGACGGAATAGAGGGCAGTAAATTATCTTCCAAAAGGTTTTGATACCTTGCAGAATTGATAGAACCATCCACAAACTGCATACCACCCACACCTCGTGCAGACATGCAGCCCCATATCATAAGAGACGCCGGAAACTTCACTTTGCGTTTAGAGACAATATGAAATGCCTCATTTTTTGTTCCGAATCATTTTTCCTGTCATCGCCGACAGTCACTTCAAAAAAATGTCCGCCAATTCAAATGTAGTATCGTTTGAAGTGACGGACTCGTCACTCCAAATGACGCACGCTTTCACGCCACTGATCGGAAGTCCAATTTAAATGATCACGAGCAAAATTCAACCTCTTTTTCTTTTGTACAGCAGTCAACAGTGGTTTCTCCTTAGCGGTGTAAAATCTGTAACCTATTCTTTTTAGGACTCTTTTGCAAGTATCAACTGAGACGTCTTTGTGAATCATGTCCTTTCATTGCACCGTGAGCTCTCCAGCTCGAGCACGACAATTATTTTCGATAATTTTCTTCAGGATTCTGTTTTCTGCTGCACTTGTGATGCGTGGTCGACCATTTTTCTTCAAACAAGAAGTCGTTCTATTCTTTTTATAGTGCTGAATGATAGATTGGACTGTAGATAGATCTAACTGAGGTAGGGCACAGCAGGAATTTCCTGCTCAAAATATGGAGCAGCCCGACTAGGGTAGTACCTCGACCTTACAGAAGATCACAGCAAAATAATACTGTTTTCAAGCAGTATTGTGTTCCTGTTGGTGAGTAAGGTGACCAGAGCTCCTGGGGGATTGGGGATTGGGTCGGCAACGCGCTTGCGATGCTTCTGGTGTTGCAGGTGTCTATAAGCTACGGTAATCGCTTGCCATCAGGTGAGCCGTACGCTTGTTTGCCGACCTAGTGACATTAAAAAAAAAAAAGACCTGGTAACTTGATTTGCCAGCGTCGACCCCACAAACTATTCGCTTTTGAAGCTCTTCAGACACGGTTTTGCCACGACCCATTGTTATTTGAAAACTATATAATGAAAAAAACCTGAAATTTTCATTTTATACTGTCTCACTTGACAAATGACACAGAATTACTTTTACAAATTTAAATTATGCGACATAATTGTACAAAGAAGGAATAATCACCGATAGACGAACTCTTTTGCATCGATTAACAATTAGACGAACTATTTTGCTTATAACTTCTTCGAATTTAAAACAGGATATGTATAAATTTAAAAAGCTAAAATAGTGTATTGATTCATAATTAAAAAATGGCATAACTAACGCGACATGCGATAGTAGAATAGCTTAATATTTTATATAGATATACAAAAATAATGAAATTAGAAAAATTCTCACAGAAAAAATTTCACTTATAGACGAACAATTTTGCATCGGGGTTCGTATATCATAACTAGCTGCACCCCGCGGTCTAACCCGCGCTGATTTGAGGAAAATAATATAAATTCTTCTTAAAACATACCTAACTTTCTTCTTTAAATAGGCTATCCAACTAAGAGGAATTTTCAATCCGAACCCGCAGTTCTTGAGATTAGCGCGTTCAAACAAAAAAAACTAACAAATCAACTTTTCTGGGTTATAATAGTACTAGTATAGATTAAGATATATAAAACAAAAAATAACAGTAAATTTTTATATAATATACTGACTCTGACTGGATTGAAAGAATAATCTGGAATGATTTAGTAAGATCAATCGATTTAACGTTTTTTTAATTAACCTTAAGTTACACAACCTTAGATTACACTAAATAAATTTCTGAACGCACGCATAAATATTTGACAACCATTATATGTATGTCAATCCTTTTTTATTACTGACATTATTCTACATTTGAATTCGAATTGTGGTTGTGTGCAAGTTTCGTAAGTTCTTGCGCGGCTATTTTTCTGTTTAATATATTGATACCTTTCTGTTGTAAAACCTCTATCCTATTGTGTTTTGTGTTGTGTGATTGTCATTCTGTAAGTATATTTGTGTAGTTTTTACTTGTTTTAAAATGGATAATGAACCGCCGGATCCTGGTGGAGGTTATATGAGTACGGCAGTTTCAATGGATTCGAATGTATCCAACAGAAAAAGGCGGCCCGAATCGGATATTGCTCTCCAGGCCAAGAAATCGTCGTCTTCCGCCCTTGAAACACCATCTATTCAACTGACTTACGTTCATCCGGACTATGATAAAGGAAAAAACAAATACTCGTCAAATGATGTTGCCCCTTTCGTGGTTCACGTATCAAGACATGAAACAGTACCAAACACAGGTGCTTTCCTGCGTCCAATACAATTCGGCCATTTTCTTTACAAAAATAATATCAATAATGTTGTGATGGATGGAATTAAAAGAGTTGGACGCAACCGTGTATCAATAGAATTTAAGACAGCTGAACACGCCAATGCTTTCTTAGACCACTCAGCATTACCTGCAGGTGGATATATAGCAGCAATTCCAGTATTTAGCATTTCCCGAATGGGAATTATTCGAGAAGTACCTGTAGAGTGGTCTATGGAAGAACTGGTGGAAAATATTGAAGTCCCTAATGGTGTTGGAAAAGTTATTCGGGCCCGGAGACTGAGCCGAAAATCATATAATGAAAATAATACCCCCATTTGGATCCCTACACAAACAGTAGTTTTAACTTTCTCTGGACAAAAACTTCCCCCTCGTGTATTCTGTTATTTTACTTCTTTACCGGTTGAAACCTACATTCTGCCAACAATCCAATGCAATAATTGTTGTCGATTTGGTCATGTAAAGGCTCAGTGTAGATCAAAACCGAGGTGCTTCAAATGTTCACAAATGCACGAGGGCGAAACATGCTCTGTCCAATCCCTGTCCTGTTTATTTTGCTCTGGTGCTCATGCAGCAAATGATAATTCTTGTCCTGAGCACTCTAGACAAAAAGCTATAAAATTAGTTATGTCGCAGGAAAGTGTTTCATACCTTGAAGCCTCTGCTAGATTCCCACAGGTACGTAGATCATTTGCTGACACAGCTAGGAATACGCCTCTTATTTCTAACCCTGTCAATACACAATATTCCCCTACTTCTACTTCATATAGAAAAACTACATTTACCCCAGCCCGTCCAATCGCACCTGCTAGCCCAGGTTATGACAGACAAGCGCATCAAAATATAGTCCAACCCCCTAGTTCATCCCTACCTGATGGGTGTGCTTTCCCACAAGAGAATATTTCCCCTAATGATAACTTTTTGGAACTACTAACCTCTATTCTCATTAGTATGATTTCCCGGTTCAGTGACACCGGGCTACCGAACAATATTCGTAAAAACCTATCTCAGCTGTCTTTATTATTGCAAAATGTCCCTGAATCTAATCCAGTGGAACTGCCGTAGCATAAAGAATAAAAAACATGATTTTACATATATCTTAAAAAAATATAATCGATCAATTGTTGCCGTCCAGGAGACCTGGTTAAGGCCTGGTACTTCTTTTAGGTTACCGGGCTACGCTTGTCTCCGGGACGACAGAAGTGATGGAAAGGCTGGTACAGCCATTTTAATCTCTAGAAAATGTACATACTCATTCATCCATACATCTCATAGTGATAGTCTCAATGTTGTTGTTGTCCGTGCTTTAAATGTTTCATTTATATCTGTATATATTCCTGTCCCCTCATCATCTGTGTTGTCTGAATTTTCCTCCATTTTATCCTCCTTAACCCCTCCTATAGTTGTTTTAGGTGATTTTAATTGTCATCATATGTCATGGGGGTCATATTTCAGTGATAGTCTCTCCCTACTTTTACTAGACTTATTTGATGAATACAACCTCGTTGTACTTAATGATGGTTCTCCCACACGCAGGGTTTCACCTTTCCAGAATCCTAAGAGTGTTGTCGACCTTTCTTTAAGCTCCTGTAACATCTCAGCCCAATTTTCATGGTCAATTCTCAGTGACTCTTTTGGCAGTGATCATTTTCCTATTCTCATCTCATTTAGTCACACTCCTTCTCCTTCTATGATTATTTATCCATCCAGACAATCATTTAAATTGGCTAACGCAGATTGGTCTCAGTTTGCTAACATAACTGATCAACAAATCCGCCAAATTCCTCCAGTCTCCGTTTACAATGTTCACATGCTTTACTCAGATTTTAAAAACGTTTTGTTAAATAGTGCGAAAAAAACGGTTCCTATTAAAAAAAGAGGCATTTATAGAATTTCTTCCCCACCATGGTGGGATTCCGAATGCACAAATGCTTGTAGACGGCGTAAAGAGGCAGAGCGCTTATATTCGGTATCTATGAGCTTAGAAAATTACCTGAATTACAAACATATTGCAGCACAGGTAAAAAGGTTACTTGCTCAAAAGAAAAAGAGTTGTTGGCTTGTGTTCTGTGAAAGCTTGTCTCCGTCTTCTCATCCCTCATTAGTGTGGCGAAATATTAAAAAATTCCGTGGTTCTTTTTCCCTTAATGATAGCCCTATGATTAATGACACTTCACTTTGGTTAGATTCCTTCTCTCAGAAGTTGGCTCCTGCATCGGCTCCGTCTTTTGAGGAAAGTCGCGTTTTTTTAAGTTCGTCGCGTACTCCCCTCGGTGAATTTGATCGCCCCTTTTCGCTGGAGGAGTTTCAATTGGTTTTAAATTCCTTAAAAGACTCTTCACCTGGTGTTGATGATATTCCTTACTCCTTTGTGGTAAGAAGTGGCCTGGAAACACAGAGGACTTGTCTAAATTTTTTAAATTCCGTTTTTCAATCGGAAATTCCTCCAGAGGAATGGGGGACTCAAATCATTATACCTATCTTAAAGCCGGGAAAGCTTGGTAATGATCCTTCTTCTTATCGCCCAATTGCTCTATCATCAACCCTGGCAAAAATTTTAGAGCACCTCATTAAAAATAGGCTTGAGTGGATCGTAGAGAACAATGGCATTCTTTCCAAGACTCAGTTCGGTTTTCGAAAAGGTCGCAGTACAGTAGATAGCCTCAGTATCTTCATTACTGATATCCGCACTGCCTTCTCAAAAAACGAATCATTGGTGGGAGTGTTCCTTGACGTGTCGTCCGCCTACGATAATGTGCTTCTTCCGGTGCTCAGGCAAAAGATGCTTCATCTGAGTCTTCCTGTGAAGATAGTAAATTATGTCTGCAATTACTTGTCAACCCGTTCTATTATAGTTAATTATCAAAATTCCACCCTCCCACCTAGGAAAGTTTGGAAAGGTCTTCCCCAAGGTTCGGTACTTAGCCCTCTTTTATATAATATTTATACTAACGACCTTGACCTTTCAGTTAGTTCTTTCTGCAATGTTTTGCAATATGCGGACGATGTGGCATTGTACATTTCTGCACGGATATACTAGAATGCTCTAACCGACTTAATTCCTCTATTTATTATTTAAATGAGTGGTTGGATAGACATGGTTTATCCATATCTACCGAAAAAAGTAGTGTGGTCGTGTTCTCTAGGAGGAGATCTATACCTAATGTAATAATAGTTTCAGACAACCAAGTTTTCCCGGTTAGGGATTGTGTTAAATTTTTAGGAGTATACCTTGACTCAAGAATGACTGGCTCTCAACATGTTAATCATGTTCTAAATAAGTCAGAAAATAATGTCAATATTCTTCGCTCGCTTTCTGGAGTGTGGTGGGGTTCGCATCCCTACACACAGAAGCTCCTCTATAATGCTCTGGTCCGCAGTCACTTTGACTATGGAGTTTTTCTACTTGAGCCCTGCAATAAAACCTGTTTAAAAATGTTAGATAGGGTACAATCTAAATCACTTCGCATAATTATAGGGGCTATGAAGTCTTCCCCTATCAATGCTATGCAGGTGGAATGTGTCGATCCACCCCTACATCTGCGACGTCAGTACCTTGCTGATAGGTTTATCTTTAAAGCTCTCCAAGACTCTCAACATCCACTTATTCGTAAGCTTAGTGTTCTGTCCCAGCTTACTTCTTCCTCCAACTATTGGTGCCATAAAGATATCCCCTGTCTCCTTAAGAGTTACCTAAAGTTTACATCTCTACCATGCCCAGTTGCTCAATTCAGACTTAACCCTCTTTATGATACCCCCTTTTCTTCGGTTGTCTTCTCCCCCAAGATTATCCTAGATTTACCCATAAGTAAGGATTACATGGTGGCCAACTCTCAATTCAATTCTGTTATGAACAGACAGTTTAAGGACTGGTTAATTATATATACTGATGCATCTAAATTGTCTGAGTTGGACTGTGTGGGTGTGGCTGTCTGGATTCCGAAAGTCAATGTTATTTTAAATTACAGATTACCACCAATATCCTCGGTTTTTACAGGTGAAGTTTTGGCTATTCTTGAAGCTCTTAAATTTGTTGAGTCACACCGTCTTGACAAATCCATTATTATTACTGACTCGAAGAGTGCTCTACAAGCAATTACTTCTAATCAATTTCGAACAAAGTCAAGATTTCCGTTAATCCTGAAAATTAAACATATACTTTTTAATTTGAATAATAACAATATTAAAGTTGAGCTGGGTTGGGTTCCTAGCCACTGTGGTATAGTTGGCAATGAGAATGTCGATCTTTACGCTAAGGAGGCAACTAGGTCCGGAGGTCTTAGTCAATTTAAGGTTTATTGTCAGGACGTCATTTCTCTTGCAAAAATTCATTTATCCTCAGTCTGGAATGAACTGTCGATGCAGTCTAGTAGAACTACGGGAAGGCACTATGCTGATATCCAAAGGCAAATACCCTCCAAACCTTGGTTTTTTAAGTACTACAAAGCGGCCAAGTATGTATGTTCCACAATATGCCGACTTCGCCTTGGCCATTCTTGCAACTCTGTCTTTCTAGCCAAATTAAGAATAAGAGACAGCTCCCTTTGTGAATGCGGATTAGACGAAGGCTCCCCTGAACACATATTTTTTAGCTGCTCACAAAATGTATCCTCACTATATAATTTTCTTCCGCCTGTTATCCCACGCCCTACTGATTTTAAATCTGTGCTATCCTTTGTACATACACCATTTGTTGATACTTTGTGTGCGTTTATTGTAGAAAATAACATTAGACTATAGAGTAATGTCCTACTAACCTTTGTTGTGTACATTACAATATCTTTACGGACGGCAGCAAGATTGAGGGCAAAGTGGGGGCGGCGTTGTCCGTATGGGCCGGCGCCGCCGAAACAAAAACCCTCAAGCTTGCTTTGCCGTCCTACTGTACGGTCTACCAGGCGGAGCTCTTGGCGATATGCCGGGCGGCGCGGATGGCCGCAGACCACTTGGCCGGATCAGTCGGGATTTTTTCCGACTCCTTGTCGGCACTACTCACATTGAAAAATCCGAAAGCCCCCCATCCCCTGGCCGTCAAGGCGCGGGAACATCTGCGAGGGGCTTTGGCCCAGAACAGGCGAGTCAGCTTGTTCTGGATCAAAGCTCACGCAGGATTAGAGGGGAACGAGCGTGCCGACTATCTGGCCAAGGAGGCTGCGCTGAAGCTAAAACGCGCCTTCGACTACGACAGCTGCCCGGTATCATTCATCAAGCGGAGCATTCGTATGCAGTCGCTTGATGAATGGAACCAGCGGTATCGTGGCGGTGAAACGGCTGGCGTAACCAGGGTATTCTTCCCTGACGCGATAGCCGCATACAGAATCATCGGAAAAATAAAGGTGGACGGGTTCCTCACCCAGGTTTTGACGGGGCACGGTGGATTCTCCGAGTACTTGCATCGTTTCAAGTGCAAGGAGAGTCCATCGTGCATCTGCGATCCTGCGTGTTCGGAGTCTGTCCTCCACGTTCTTCTGGAGTGCCCTGCCCATGACCGCGAGAGGCAGAAATTGGAGTTCGAAATGGACGCCAAAATAGACAGAAACTCCTTATCAGAGTTAATAAGCAGTAAAGATAGAGACTTGTTCCTTAAATTCTGTATAAAAATTTGTAAAATAGTTAACATTAGGAATAAGACATAAGCAAAATATGTTAAATAAATATTATTGAATATTTAATGTAACATATAATATTGTTATTAAATTAAGGTATTAGGATAAGTAACAAATCTGTAAAATATTAGCTCTTAGATATAATAATTTGTATAATATAGTAGAATTTGTTAGTTGTAGTTAAAGAAATACCTGTGCTCCCTCGTTTAAGTTAGGTCGTAAGTCCTGTTGAAAAAATTGGTTTGTAAGATACAACTTGTTAAAATGAAATAAAAGATACATCTGTTCCCCACCCTCACTATCCCCGAGTTCATAGTATATAAGCATAATGATTAAGAGCCTTAAGCCAGTGTAAATGAGGAAGGATGAAAGAAAGATATAGTATGCTGAATGTAAGTGCGAGAAGAATTAATGCGAGAACTGGTATGAATGAGTTTCGAGAATACAGACTCGCATAACGTGCGGGGGCATAGAATAAAAAAAAAAAAAAAAAAAAAAAAAAAAAAAAAAAAAAAAAAAAAAAAAAACCTTTGTTGTGTTTTGTTCTAGGTAGAGCAACAGTTTCTTTCAATATCGGTAAAAAAAAAAAAAAACTTTTTTCTTTTTATTTAACTTGTACTTCCACAATTATTGATAAATAGCAAAGTCAGTCTTGTCAATGTCCAACTGAACAACAGACACTCACCGAACATTGAAGCATCTACTCTGATACTGGCAATTCCGCAAGGGTGCTAAAGCCAAAGAAGAAGAAGAAGAAGAATTCTACATTTTTAAAATCGAATATACGCTATTTAATGTTTACTCAAACTGCAGGAGCATTTTAAAAAAAGTACCCATAATGCATTATTTAAAGTTTATTTGGGTTATGAACTTTGACATATTGCACTTTATCTTACCTATCATAAGTTCTCGAAGAGCAATTTTAGGTACATACAATGAACACTAAGTGCTCAAGGTAGCGCTAGAAAATGTGTTTAAAATACTTTTAAGTTACTGTGGATATGACAGCGTGAAACTGTTTGAAAATTTTTATATGAGTTTTCTATATTAAGCACAGTTTAAGTACAATACATTTTTTTTTTTTCACAACGAAACTTTTTAGTTTTCATTGAAGTTTTTATTTCTTTCACGTTTTAAAAAACTTTTATTTAATTTTTAATTTTAAATTTTATTTAATGATTCACAAAAATAATGTCTTTTATAATGTACTTTGAAAGAATTTGATTACAATACACGTATACACCTACCACCATCCAGAATTTTCTTTTGTTTGGGATTTTTAAAACATGAACATAATAGAAGTTTATAGAGGCTTCCGTGAAATGACACCTTAGGGCATCTTCGACGCTCGACTAACGTTCCGTGAAATTGAAACGTTTTGGGGTCTTGTCGAACTATTGCGTCTCGTATTATATATTTTTTCTTTTAAAAAATTTATACTGTATCTTAGTCTTTAAAATATTTTGGTATCTCTATCAAATTAAACTTAATAACAGAGAAAATTCTTATAATACTAATTATTTTTTAAAAATTGAATCGTCAAATGACATTTTATATAAATATTATAAATTTTAATAAGTAAACTTGTAGAGAATGAGATGAGCACGCCTCTTTTATCCAAGCGATTATACGAAAGCACGTAGTTGGGATTTGTTGGCAGATATAAAACTTAGCTACTACTGAAATTTATGAAAATTTTTTTTCTTATAATCTAAGCATAGGAAAACTATAGCGATGAGAGAAATGCGTACATATATATTGTAATAACGAAAAACTATAATAGTTTCGTTGGGATTGTAATTTAGGTGTATAAATAATTTACTAGTCTGAAAAAAAACGATTAAAAGTTTTAATTACTTTTTTATTTCAATAGTTGAACAAAAATTCTTGTTTTACTTTTGTTAGCGCGAGATTTCAGATATTTCTCGCTTCACTACTTTTCATCTCTATTGTGTAAAAGCAACCGCCATAAATTTCAAGTGTCGAGCAACTAAAAGATTCTGTAGCGAATGATTAAATTTATTTTTTATTGTTTATTTCAGTTACATAAATGTAACTGAACAAAATAACGGTAACCTAACTAGATATTTGTACTGATTTAATAATATCGTGAATACTTTTATATATTAGTGTTTATTTATATAGTTGGTAGATACGAAATTTATTTTAGTATAACAAGCAATAGATTTACCTTTCGTACATAATTATTATTAGATATCACAACAAAAGTTGACAAAAAATAGACTGCGCGTTAAAACCATGTTTGCCAGGACTTATGTTTGCTTGTGGTTTAAATATAACAAATCAGAAACTAAAAAAATTGAGTTTTGACTTTTACTATAATTTGATATTTATTTTACAGCTGTAAAGGTATTATAATGATTTTTATGGAAGCTTATGTTACTCTTCAATGTATAATAACTATAAGGCTTTTAAGGAATCAAAGGCTGGCTCACGGAAGGCCGAGATGTCTGGCGCGAACTCGGGGAGGCTATGTCTCTTTATGAACTGCAGTAGGCTGCAATGATGATGATGATGATGATGATGATGATGATGAAGGCTTTAAGAAGCTTTATCAATGAATGTCGAAAAAAAGACATTGTTTCACACAAGTTTGAAGGTCATTATTTTACAACACGACAGAATACATAAAGATTTTACTCGGCGGTTGAGTTATTTACATAATACAAATATATTTTTTTATCACCGCATATCGCTCGCATCGCATGTCGCATTTGTTAATTAGCTGAAATGTATGTGGTAATTTTACGAATCCTTCTTTTCCCATGAAACATAAATTTCAAATCTAAATCCAGCTATTACTAAGAAAAACGTATTTTTTTTTTAAATTTTAATTAATGTGAAATTGAAAAATTCTTATTCGGTATTACTTGGAGAATACACGTAGCTCCGGTTGTGTGTAATATAAAAATGTCGACGGAAAAAGCTTTTACGGCCGGTTATTTCTACTGGGAACTGTAAGCATCCATACATGTACTATCAGGTCGAATATAATATTTGCTGCAGTGTTTAAATACAAACACATTGTGCTGAATATTGAGTTCAAAAAATACGGGAATGTTAACATTTGTAAATATTTGGCAATACATCAGAGTTCCTAAAACTAAAAATATTTATAAAATATTGTTTCTTGTTGGGTACATATATTTTTCACTTCTCTGTTTTAGTGTTGGGAATACTATTTGAATCGTGGAACATCAAAAAAAAAAATTCTGCTTACTCACCGTTAACGATATATATATTAACACTATCAATTACACTTCCACTTTTCGTTTCATATAAATACATAACACAGTTCATAATTATGCACCGTAAGAAGAACCTTGACCCTGATACACCTCTATTGGTAATTGGTATCGTTTGTAACAATACGTAACATGATATCCCATCTCAGAACTTATCCTTTCATTTCCGACAAAATCACACTTTAATTATCTAATTCAATGCCCGAAAACTTCTAAAACATCAAACTACCATAATTAAACAGTAAAGAAAGGCGCTCGTAATATGGGATAGCATATCGTGCGGGATTACCGATGTCAGACAACTTTTATGTAATTGGCTGCGCGTCCGGGCTGGCTGTAATCCCCCTCGCATTCATTAGTTCCGTTGTAACTGCAACTTATTATCTCCTGAGTGGACGAAGGTGGTACATAATGGAATCGCTTAACAAATGTTTTACTTTTGATTTTTTCTTGACTCGTACACTGTCGTCTATTCCAAATATACACAACTTAAAGTAAGTGTAAAAATAAATATATATTACATCCAGGATCAGATGCGGGAATCGAAGTCACAACCCTTAGAACAGAAAGCAGGGTCATTGTAAACTGCGCCAATGGGCTAGTCGCATTAAGCTTAGGCTAGTTTTCATACCTTCGCCGGAACTACGTTATACTTCAGGACCTAAATATGTGTAGAAAACGTAGATAAACCTCAACAATTGCTACTTTAAAATCGAAACAAGATTTAAAAGATCATAAATTTTCTGGTGATGACACCATGATTTAAAATTAAAATGACAAGCCTCATAGCCGGTAACAATATATGTAAGTTACAAAATTGCCAAAATATATTGGTAAACTTAACATTATAAAACCGATGGTCGGAAGAGTAAACAAGTTCTCGAATTTCCATTCGCCTTGGCTCCACAAACGTCGTGTTGAACGCCCTCCGGCCAGATAGGCCTACGAGTTGGAGTAGATAACTGTTAGTATCTGAATAGTAAAAGCGAAAGATCAAGTCTCGTGACCTATCCTAGAGGCTTACGTACAGACGTAAACTGGAATAGATGATGATGATATTGCAAAATTAAATAAAACAAAAATAAAATTAAAAACTTAAAATGACTAACAAAAAACGAGTTTAAACTCCGTTTTACGTGTAAATAGAGTTAAATAGCATCAAGAAGTTTCTAAATTTTTATTTCAAATATGTCTAGTTTATTCCTGGTAGAGGAAATCATCCTAAAGAAATACATCAATCTGTACTGAAGCAATGTGGCAAATAATGACATATCACCTTATATTTTCCTTCATAATAGAAAAAGGGTCTTTATACCATATATTTTAACGAACTTAATACTGAGGTTTACGATAACTATATTTTAAGACTATTAAAATAAATACAAGCTAAAAATAGAGTATTTATTTTAAAATATCATATAAGAGATGTGTTATCAAGATACAGATTATAAGGAGCATTTATCGTTCTTACGTATTTACGTAAACTAAATAATTAATTTCTGTAAGAAATTAAAAATATAAAAAAATATTTAAATTTAACGTTACTGTTAAATAAAAAACTGTGTTTCTTTTGTTCACAATATAAAAGTTCGCTTATAAAATTCATCTCAAGCCTTTAATAGAAAGGTTTGTTTTTCTTAACGAAGCGTCTCAGCGCGCCACTTTATAATGCACTTATGATTTATTACATCAGACGCTTGCAACAGAAGATTTTAATACCTCTTACCTGGAATATAACTTTGTCTTTTGCTGTTTGTGAAAGTAAATTAAATAACTACAAAAATAAAACGTAAAGAAAATATCTACTCTTTGCCTGTCGTTGGAAGCCTTTACTTATTAATTTATGTTCTTTTTTATTAAGAAGCTTGTAAAGCTAATACATTATTTATTCCACCTTTATCGAAGAAATACTTTACATTTTATATTATATAATATATTTATACATTTCTTATAACAATAGTATTCCAAATATTTAGAGTCACGTTGTGATATTTTTAGTAAGCAAAAAATGAAACAATTTTTTTTATACAATGTTACAAAATAAAGCAGAATGAAAAGGAATCCTAGCGTGTCTATAAAATAAAAGAGATGACGTCACAGTCGTGTAATCAAAAAGAACAGAAATATATCCAAGTGACATTTCTTATGAGTCTGACACTCCGAAATCTGAGATTAAATTCATGCCCTGAGGTGGAGTTCGTTCGGAATAACGGAGCAGTCTACGCTTCACGCTCAAGAATGAAAAATGGAAGTATTATCCCGATTCTTCTTGTCAACCAACACAGGGATGGTTTTTCTAGGCCTCTGAATAGTTCATGTTATTTAAGCAGCTTTTTTTTCTTGTACTGATAAATTGTATGTGGTATTATAATATAACATTTAAAACATTTTTTTTTTTCACTTTATAATAAAATATTTTTACTTTAATAGTTAACATTTTTTATAAGTTTATTCTTCTAGAATTAACAAAACATAAACTGTATAGTTATTGACTTAAAAGCTCGATAAAACTACATATAGTATGCATTACAACGAAATAAAAATGTATAAAAATAAATGAAAATAAATACAAAAAGAATACTTCTACGTCACAAAAGATAGAAATAATGGTAGTCATAAACAGCCCAGACGTATGATAAACATTTGCTCATATAGGATTATATCTTTGTCAACAGTTTTGAATACAAATACGATATTTTGCATACGATGTTAAGAAAATTTAAAAATAATTTTAATTCCCGAAGAAAAGGTTCCATTAATATAAGCGAACGGAGTCGCAAATGCGACAAAGTGAAATATTCATAAACAAAGATATTGTGATAGTCTTTCGCCTCAGCAATTACGCGGTGATATTAAAACTTAATTAAAATTTGTTTATCACGGCTCGAAAGCGATTAAAACTTTAAACGAAGCTGCGCTGATGTAGATCGCCTTCACAAAACAAGTTTATTTTCGTAAATGCTATTTGGGCACTTCTGCTTCGATGTATTCACGCAAGTATAAATGATTGTGTATGTTGCAATTTCAGTTTCTGAATGATTCATTACCAATTTCCGCCCAATAAAAAATATTAATGTATGGAAATAAAAATGTTATTTTGATAATTTTTCATAGATATATTTTACTAGGATTTGAATGGACACACTCTACTCGTACAGTCACAACAGCAACGAAATTAGGTAGCTACAGCTGCGTTCCATATGCAAGTGGCAACGGGTGCATAAAAGTTCCTAAGTCTAAATTCTTATTTTTGGAATAAAACTTCCTTACGCACGCTTGATTTGAGGAGTAAGCTGGTGAATACGTGACGAGAGCGTTACAAAAAGTGTGATCGGGTGAGGCGAACGGAAGTTGAGAGTGAGATATAATTTAGTGAAAATAGAAAGAGAGAGAGAGTTACGTTTCCTAAGTTTTACTTCAGTCGTGTAGGCTAAGGTACATTCGTTTTTTTTTCCTTTCACTAACTTCTTTATCCTACACTTTTTAACAGTTACACATCAGTAACATCTCGTAAACTGTAAGTATATAGGCATCAGTGATTATTTAAAAACATCAAGTAACTTAAGAAAACATTCAAAATGTTTTTATTTCTCAAAAACTAACTTTAATTTGAATTATTAAATTTTTCTGATAACTCTACATATTTTATGCTGCAACAACCGTTATGTAATGGATGGGACCGAGAGGTAACCATGTCAATGGAATAAGCGTAACTTTAAGTTAGGCGTAATTTTGTATACAAACAATTATAGAAGTAACAATATACATATAAAGTACACTTAAGTTAATTTAAAAGCTATTAAAAATAATTTACAGTATCTTTGAATGTAACATACTTGAAAATAGCATAAATTTGGATTAGCGTAAGTCGATGTTGTACTGTATTTAACTTTGAAAACGTTTTAACATATAGATTTTTGTATCCACGTACATAACAAGAGCAAATAAAATATCGCTGTAGAGGTACTTAATTGTTGTTTCAAACTTGATACATCTTGAAAATGGATACTTTCTTCTAACTTCGTCCGTTTAGTAATTTATGGCAAGTACAAATGAGCATGTCACTGGGGACGCATTCTAAGGGCAGTACTTATTTCAACTTCAACTTGTTTGTCCAAGTTATGTTGAAATTTATGTAAGGGCTCGAAGGCCGTCACGAAACACGTTAGTTAAAATTAATGAGGATTGTAGCACAACTTCAATACGCTTCTTTTTTTTTTACGTACTTAAAGTACGTTGTAAGTTTGGGTTTATTCCCGTCCGTGGAATTGTAACTGAAACTCTGGACTTAATGTTTACGTTTTTCTTTCTACCTAAATACCGCGGTTTCAATGTTAAATGTACCTGTTAAAATTTGCTAATGAAACTTATACTAATTACTCGTGTTGTTTTTGTTCCCATTTTGTAATTTCTTTTTAATTGTTAGTACGAGTATATAACTGTGTTTGGTTGAGAAAAACGAAAAAAAACCGCCTTCAATGATATCCAAAAGTAATACAACGTAAGTTGACAATGAAATAATCTAGTAAATACGTATTATGAAGAATAACTCAAAAAGTATACACTCGTCCGATCTCGATTAATTTTAAATGAGACCATGTGATAAGTGTCAGCTTTCGATTTAAAAAATAACAATCATCAAAATCGATCCATCCACTGAAAATTTATGATATTATATTCGAATTGAGACCCTTATTTTTTGAAATCAGTTTAAAATTTATTATAAATAAACACAAAAAAATATAAGTAATACAATAAGAAAAAATATATATTTTCGCGCTTAATTGCAGTTATTTAATTTTTAGAATAATATTTTACACCTTAAAAAATAAGCACATTTAATTTGTCGTAAATGTCAATAAATGTTTGACATTCCCCTTAGTCGACCTAACCCGACAGTAAACATCTAACTTTGAGACGCCGCTGGGCTAATCTTCATTTTGTTGTTAACTTCATTATTTGCTATCATAAAGTACGTTGTAAGCTTGTGTTTATCAGCTTTCTTTTTAGATATATATGTAAAAGACTTAAAGTTAAAACAATGGTGTCAAAGATACATAAAAACTAAATAATCTAATGTAACAAAAAATTTAAACTTCTACTTAGCTCTGTTCTTAGATTAAGGTTCTATTTTTTTTAGTTTTTTTTTTGTCGAATCGTATATAGAAATACAAGTATATGGAAAATCCTCATTTTGGTTTTCGAAATAAAACAAAGGTCAGACGACGATGGCTAACGTCGTAAAAGTTTTCTAATGTTTACGATGGCACCAACTTCGCGTTTTGTGCGCTGCGTATTTTTTTAATACTACACGATATTCAGAAAGGACTTTTGCTCATGGAAACAGTAAAATGAAATGGAATTAAAATTAGATTTTTATATCCACAATAACTTTACCAAGCTATATCATAAATTCCATGTTCAGAAAACAATATTTTAAAAACTATAAAATAATAACTTAATAACTCAATACTTATTATAAAGTGTGACATAAAATCTCCTTCTAAAATTAAAAAAAAAAACAATCAAACTGTATTGGGTAGGTGCTTGATCTACATTATTTTTGTATCTATATATTAAGAATAAAAATCTGAAAAATGTAACGAGCTAGCAATTAAATAAATTTTTATATTATTTAAGTTTATACTTGCCATTCCGCTCAGTTCATGAGACGTAGTATTTTGATATAACTGAATCAAGAGTGATATTTTCAGACTAATTGAATAACAAAGACAGGTTTATACGTCAGTTTTCTCTGCTTCTACAAAGCCGTTGAGAATAAATTTTATATAGCCGTATACTATTGCTCTTCCAAATTTTTAAGCCATATTTTATTTATATTCTTATTTATATCATTATATATTAATAGCTGTACCCGCGACTTCGTTCGCGTGGGAGATTCTATCTGGATACTCATTATTTGTTTAATGGCGTTATCCTGATCCCATGGGAATTATGGATAAAATGTTTTTGTTGCCATGTGACCTCCTTAATGTGATTTTATCCATATATAATAATATATATAAAGACCTAACAAAACAGTATTTTCTTGGTATGCAGAATGTAGTATTTTAATATTATTTGTTTATTTACATTTTAGCCTGCAACGTTCCACTACTGGGCATAGGCTTCGTTCTTCATGTAGAAGAAGGATCAAAGCTTAATCCATTACACTACATCACTGTTGGTTGGCAGATGTATTTTCTACTCTGAGTAACGTCAACGTACTCATAGACGATCATAACGTCATCAGGTGTCTATGATAACAACCAAGATGAACTGCTTATCGTGCTCTCCAAGCCACGGTGGGGAAACCCACAAGGACAGACAACTAGACCGGAAAGAAATATATGTACAAAACAAATATCCATCCCAAGCGGGAATCTCACCCGCAATTGCCACTACACACACATCAGCCTATCGCAGTCCACTACTGGACACAGGCCTCCACAAGTTCGCGCTAGAAATGGCGTGAACTCATGTGTTTTAGCCATAGTCACAACGCTGGGCAGGTCGGTTGGTGACCGCAGGGCTGGCTTTGTCACACCGCAGACGCTGCTGCCTGTCTTCGGTAGGTATACGAAAAAATAGCTAAGTAAATACGCGTTATTAAAGACTACTCAAAAAGTAGTCATTAGATCTCAAACAAATTTAAATGATCACAAGATAAGCATTAACTTTCAATTAAAATAAAAATCATCAAAATCGATTTACGGAGTAAAACGTTATGCAGTATAATAATACAACGCAGGTCGATGAAAAACAGTCAAGTAAATACGCATTATTAGATATATCTCGCAATGTAGGTACTTGTCAGATCTCGATTAAATTTAATCGGGAACACATGATCCGCATCACCAACTTTTGATTATAAAAAATCGTCGAAATCGGTTCACTCAGTCAAAGGTTATGCGGTAACATACATAAAAAAATACAATCGATTTGAGAACCTTATCCTTTTTTGAAAGTCGATTAAAAAGTAGCCTACATCTACCAGTCTACATCCCATAAAAATCGGTTCAGCCGGTCCGGAGAATAAGCTCTGATAAACAGAAAGAAGGACAAACGGACAATTTTATATCGTTTGTTTTTGTTTTAGTATCGTGTAAATAACTTTATGCACTTGAAAAAGGACATTTTTAAATCACAGACAGACCCTTCAATTTTATTTATATGTGTAGATTTATAGAAGATATGTACGTGCATGCTGTTTACATATATCTAAGCTTATGTTATAGTGTGAGCAGAAGCCATTTTCTATAGTTGGTAAAAACATTTATTTTTATTTTCTGTTTTAGTTCTTAAATTTTGTATTAAAATTTTTGCAATAAGAATCCAATTCTACACCTGAATATGTTTAATTAAAAAAAGAATGTATGTTGTGTAGATAGACAGAATAAATAGTAAAATCGCTATAACATTGTTAAGCAACTGGTTCATTTAAAGAGTTATTCATTAAATTTAAATGGATCTAAATTACTAATAGTTCATAGATGTTTCTGAACGCCATGTGTTACCGACGTTCGGAAACTTACAAGATGAGCGATGATGTTGTGACTTATCTGCTCACAAATTAACTACTCTGATGAATGTGCACAAACTCATAACCACCTTTATTAGATACCCCCCAAAGTCTTAATAAAGCTTACGGGATAATATTTTACAGATACAAAACTTGCTACACTTAATATTCAGTTATTTACTAATATGTAATGTAAATGTAAATATGTTTCTGTCTAATGTTCTCAAATCATTTTCATATATTTAGTATTCAACACGACGAGCGTTATTCTGCATTGCGGACTGTCAATCGTGTTAATTTATTTTTAAATTTTCAAATATCTCCACAATTTTCATAACCTTCATCATAAAGTATGAGAATTAAAAATATGAAGAAAGAGAAGAAACAGAGAGAGGTGCGAGCACACATTTTCTTTCTCTCTTTCTCTCGTAGCCAGTTACGTTTCGTATATTTAAGACATAATGGAGGCCTCTTGTGTAGACTGAAGAAGTTTTAGTTCAGTCGTTTGGTCTAAAGCACACTAGTTTTTTTCATCCACCGTCGTTGTATTACCTTATAACTTTTTAATAGGTGGACCGAATTATTTTGATGATTGCACCGCATATCGAAATGAATTCTTTATTCATAAAATATCTTGTGATTATATATATTTTAATATAGTATCACGCAGAATGACTGTATCATAATAGTTCTTCACTTATTTAAAAAAAATGGGCTAGGATTTTTTTCTCACGCGCAACGTGTTCTATTACAGCTACAGAACCCTACATTTGAAAGAACGTAGTTAGAAGTGGAACACCTTATTTATAAAAAAAAAAAAAACAAAATTGTAAAATGCAGTTTTATATACAATTACCAAGTTCTTATTCCTTACTTGTTTAATCATTGTCGTAGCGGTAAGGTTTCTGTATTAAAGACTTCAAAGCTGTAGACCTCGTAATTCAAGTCAGGATTTCAACCTTAGAAAAAGTAAGTTTGTTGGGAAAACAAAGAGCGGGCAGTCCCCTTAGAGTAATTTATACGTGACCGCGTAGTCGCAACTCCTGAGGGACCCGCGGCCCGCAGTTTCGGCTTGCGTGTCCGGTTCACCTGACAGCTAACTTGGAGTTTACACTGCTATTTTTTTAATATGTATCCTTGGATATCTCATATTGTATTTATGCGCATTCTTGTTTCATTTTTAAGAAGTATATTCATTAAATTTACTGTCGTACTATTAATTTAGAACGTTAATCTTACACAACAATGATTTTAATTTTTGAAGTAAAACTTCTTTACGTACGCTTGACTTGCGGAGTAAGCCAGTGAATGCGTGACGAGACCGTTACGAAAAGTGTGATCGGGCGAGGCGAAGTTGAGAGGGAGATATAAGTTAGTGAAAATAGAAAAAGAGAGAGTTACGTTTCATAAGTTTTACTTTAATCGCGTGGTCTAAAGCACACTCGTTTTTTATTATTTATTTGACAGTAGTGACAGTGGAACTTAAAAGATATGTTAGTATTTACTTTTTTATTTAACCTGCAAAGCAAGTACCTATTTAAGTATGTGTAAGTATATGTTAGGGTGTATCTTGCAACACAATCGCAAAGATTTTGAATTGGTTAAAAAATGAAAATCAAAGGTATTTTAGATTAATTTTTCACAGCGATAAAATAAAGTGTTCCTCTAATGTAACTAGACTACCGCTTAATGTTAACGTCGCGGTAATAATTTAGCACAGCGATGAACAATAACCGCTTGAAACTGGTTTAGTTAAAAGTAATTTTATAATTTCGAGAAAACATAAAGTCAATTCAATTGATGTAACTCCAAATTAGTTCAGTCTGTGGATGAATACTCAACTAGTTTTAATCTAAAATTCAATCTTTTATAGTACATATTTACTACAATTTTCAGCAAATTGATGTTATTTAAAAAAAATCGTGTGAAGTCGTGGGACACCAGATAGGAATGAAGTTCCTTATTATAAAATATTAATTTTGAGTTCTATTCGAGGTATAAATAAAATAATTATTCAGGTATGATTTTTTATCGATAAAAATCGAAAAAAAAACTGCATTACAAAATCATCTTGAAACCTTTACTTTATTTACAATTATTTATAAAAATACATAATAATTATCGAATAATAATATCAAACTGCAATAATAATAACAGTCATCACGTAGACTATACATTAGACACTGTATAGCTATCATACATAAACTATACAGAAAAATCTTAATTTTTTTTTAATTTATGGACGTTTTTTGCCGGCTAGTGTACCCCTCCGTAACGCCACATTAGGAACTTCGTTCCAAAAATGTGATACTAACATATTACAGAAATTAATGTTAAGGATTTTCTGGTTAAGCTGATTTTGATTTTACGTAATATATGTGAGATATCAAAGCTAGTCGATAATTTGATTCTACCCTAATAATTAGTGCCTAGCACATTTTTCACGTAAGGTTAATGAAGTTTCCGCTACGGCGGCAAAACGTAATTGTATATTTCCATCGGGAAATCGAGACTAATAAATGAAATGCCCGTCTTATCTCATAATTAGTTCTATCTCAAATAAAACATAGACCTACATTAATGGTGACGTGCAAATACATTAACTTTAATTGAATTTAGGTTTCTTATAATGTATTTGCATTATATAAAAATGATTTTCTATTTTTCTTTTCTTCTTTTACCTTTTTTTTGTTCTTATGGAATAACAGTCAAAAAAATTGCGGAAAATTTTTTATAATTTCAGAAAACTTAACGATTCACTCATTCGACTTCTATTTAATTATAAGTAATAATAAATGTATATTGATAATATTTATCTGTCATAAAATAATTTTTAATAAACAACAACAATAAATGGGAAAATAATCACCAACTTTTAAACAAATTTATAACTAATGTCACTTAGACACTACCTCCAACTATATTATATTTCTTTTACAAGACAATGTAAGTATCTGAACTTAATACACTACTAACTACACTAGCTTTTCTCTTGATACAAAAATAAAAGTTAACCTCTTTTGTCACAGTAACACTTGTTAACTTAGACACAAGTCGTTACGGCCCGTATCAAATGCAGCATATATCACGACAATTTATGTCGCAGTATAAATATCTATGGAGGTACATGGAATTGAGTGGTTATTTCAATCAGTCTCGTGTGACGCAGCGTACGCCAGCCGATATCCCAGCTCAAATGGTTCCTATTTGCCTCCTGTCTCTCGCCGTATGCCCACGCTACTCTAAAACAGCTCGTTCTAAAACATGTTCAATTTCATGCTCGGCTTATTCTCAACACGACATTACTATTTTTATGTTAAAAAATCAACTAATTGAAAAATTAGCTATTTGCGATAAAGTTCTTAAGCCTTATAGTAGTAACCTTAAAGTACTTTAAATAACATTATATACTCAAATATGCAGGTTAATTTAAGGGTGAGTCCCCATATTGAAAAATTTATTATAAATATCTTAATAAAATAAATTTAGTATGCTTATTACTACCCACAACTACTAGTGAAATATATTTTTCGTAAGGAATGCACATATAATTAACTGACCAAGTTGTATGAAGTAAATCTTTAGTAATCTTTTATTTGTTTATTCTATGAATAATAATGTATTCTAATGACAATGCTAGTGTCAGCATTAATGTGTCAGGAAGTATTGTTGCATGACATCAGTGTATTTAAATATTTAAATAAAATAATATATAAAGTTTATTAAATTATTGTAGCAGCAATATCGCAAATCAGGCGTCAGTAATTCAGAGCATGCACGATAGCTTTGATCACATTAAATATTGTTTCATCGAGATATTAGAAATTTTTAATTAGTAGAACCTATTTTTTCTTGATTAATTTAATTAAAAGAAAATCTGTACTATGTTTCCGCTTACTATATAAAAACAAAGTAAAAATTATATTACTAATAGTAATAAATCGCTAGTAGAATACAGTAGGTAGTCGAAGTTTTTTAACTCTAACAGTTGTGGGTTGGATTCGTGCTCGTAGCAGAAATATATTTGAATTCATAGAGAGTTTCTTTTTTTTTTTAATAAATGCGCTTAAACAAATCTGATAACAATCGTTACTCATGAAAGAAAAAATATTCGCAAACCATTCCCTTATAGATGTGGCCTTCCTCCGGCAACTAAAAAATTACTACAATCAATTACAACAACAGTTATTACAACAATATATTTATAGTCCATTAATCACTGAAGATACAAAATATTGCACCGAACAAGTAGAGGATATCCCCGAAACATATGGACATAAACTTTTTATAAAGATTTTAAAAGCAATCTCTATTACAGTTTCATTTTCAGTGGTTGCTTTGGTTGGCCCGTCGGTAGTTCTACAGAGTGCAGCTGGTTTAATATCCATCCGATCCCCGCAAATCCGAATGTTAAAGCTGACAGATGTTGATGTCTATCCACGGTGGTAAAGCTTGCGGAATTTCCAGTTTGTCTGTTTAATCCCAGCGTGGTGCGTTTCATCGACTCGTGTGCGAGTTTTGTTCATCTTTCATCAAATATCGGATTATTTCTACAGTAACATGTCATATGACACTGCCACTTCTATCCTTACGAATATTTCTTAATACATCGAAAAAATATTCGTAACATAGTAAGTTATAGTACGCCACTGATAAATTTCACGCTGAATGCTGTTTGACTGTAAACATCATACATTTTATAAAAGTTTTACTAGAATTAGTAAATTATTAGAAGTTTTATATTTTTCTAAAAATACAAATGTTTTGTAGTCGTTTTATTTAAAAAATCTACATAAAACGAAATGTAAATGAATAGTATAGATACGTCTCGATAGAATAGACAGTGATTGCGTTGTATGAAAACACGGTATTTCCCGCCCGGGCCGGTTCGGGCACGCATCAACTTTATTCTACCCTATACCTCCCGAATCGGCGGATAACTTCTCCCCGAAGCATCATATAAATAAATTGTTGCCTGTCTTTATTGCTCTTGCTTGAAACCGTTTTTCCTACTATGTTATCGTCTTTGGGAATTCCGGCTTCTTATATCCGATCCTATTGTGATTCGTTCGAACATGTGATTATAATAATGCCTGTTTGCAGCAACTCTGATTATCAGAACTATAATACTTAGATATATCTTTGTTGTACCTGTGTATATACTTTGTATCGTCTTTGTATCTCTGTGAGGTAACAAATAAGGTGTGTGTAGTTTCTTGTTATTGTTACTAACATTTTTAGCAAATAAACAATGTTGTTTATATTGTTAAATTTGTTGTTTAACTATTAAAATATTAAATGTGAAATGAATTGAAAATTCCTAATACATATTGTAGAGACACTAAAAACCATTTCATGTCGTAAGTTCGTCGTAAGATTCCTATTTTCAAAGAGACCGTAGTAAATGATAATTAATTAATATTGCAAATTTGTGATCGCAAACAACGCCAAGTATTTGATTTCGGAATTTGTGTCGGGTATTTGACATAGAATTTGTGGAATTTGTTTTAAACACCGCTTTCTTCCTTAAAAACAATTCTTGTACAGCTTATTCATAATATTTTATAATATTTTATCAGCAAAACATATACATATATATATATATATATATATATATATATATATATACATCCTGCTAATAATTAGGCGTCCCACATGGGCCGAAATGCATCTAAACTGGCGTCCACCTCCTTTAGACGTCCGCATATCGGACGCCACTTTTTTAATCGATGTCCCATTAGTCCTCTTGGCTCTAGCTACCTGTACAACAAAAATCGCCGGAAGCCAAAAAATCGTTGAGACATTTGCATTTGTATAACTAAAACTTCCGCGAAATTCCGCACCAACGGTGCAGCGCTAGTCTAGCGCGTATATCGACAGAGCGTATACTCTGCTAAAACTCTTCCGATACAACCGATTATTTGACGTCCTATTGCGACGTTGCCAAACTGACTGTATTTGAAGGTTTTGAAATATTCAATTAAGTCAAAACAAATCATTTAAAAACAGTTGCTACGCACGTGTCGCTGCTTATTTGACGCTCGGTTGCAAAATACTGCTTAAGTAGTAAAATAAAATAAAAGTACACTTAAAAGGAAAAAGTGAGGCTTTAACGAATTTACGAATTGAATTTACATATTAAACGGAAAAGTGACACTATTTTGTCATAAAAATAAAAATATTTCTATAAGTTAACTAGCTGACCCGGCAAACGTTGTCTTGCCGCTAAACGCTATTTTAAAATAGGGGTTGGTGGTAGAAGGGTGAAAACATAGGGTTGTATGTATTTTTCAACGCCAAATCATAATAAAATAAAAAATAAAATAATTTATCTAAAAATTAAAAATTAAATTTAGGGGTGGACTACCCTTAACATTTAGGGGGATGAAAAATAGATGTTGTTCGATTCTCATACCTACCCAATATGCACAAAAAATTTCATGAGAATCGGTCAAGCCGTTTCGGAGGAGTTTAACTACAAACACCGCGACACGAGAATTTTATATATTAGATATACATTATCTATACTCTTTTGCATGAATATGGAAGCCAGGCTGGGTAGCAGTCTTTGAATCTGAAAAAACAAAGGTTCTGTTACATTTAATACATTTTTGCAATGATTTTTTATTTGGTTACTGAGCGCCCCTACTGAAAATTTGTGTTTTTTGTTTAGTGACGGTTTGGTCATGGACGTCGAATATGTAGTGGTTCGAATAGTAGGTATACAGATTTACGACGTCCGTATATAAGGTAAGGGCTACGCAATACGTAACACATATACGGACGTTAGTTTGACGCATACTGTTATTAAGGATTTTTGCAAGTTTTTTTGCAGCTGTTCTGGCTTTTGACCCAATCCAGGCTACACGCAATGCCGTCAAAAAACTTTGGGACACTTTTAGACAATGAAAGTTTTAGAATTGCTCTCGGTCTCCGGTTGGGAGCTCCACTGTGCTTTGAACACAGATCTCCGTGCGGAAAAGAGGTCGATTCTTTCGGACTACACGGCCTTTCCTGTAACAAGAGTTCAGGTAGGTTTTCCCGCCACGGTTCCCTAAACGATACCATAAAAAAGCTCTTGCCACCATCGACTTTCCTGCTCTTATCGATATCCTACTGGAATTAGTCGCAATGATGGCAAGAGACCTGATGGATTGACGTTGGTTCCCTGGGAAAGGGGACGGGCGCTTTTGTGGGACGCAACCTGCGTTGACACACTTGCTCCTTCTCATGTCAGGGAAACAGCCTTAAAAGCGGGAGCCACAGCGGAAAAAGCTGAAACGATTAAACGGCACAAGTATTCGTCATTAATTTCAAATTACATCTTTGTGCCATTTGCAGTCGAAACACTTGGACCTTGGAGTAGCAGTGCAAAATCTTTTTTTAAATGAGATAACTCTTCGCCTTATTGCCTCCACTGGTGACAAGAGGGCTAGTGCATTTTTTTGCCCAGAGAATCGGCATAGCGATTCAACGAGAAAATGCTGTCAGCATTCTTGACACGATTCCACGCGGACATGATTTATACCAAAACTATCTGTAAATATTTAGTTCTTAAGTTGTGAATTGTAAATATGTATAATGTTTAATAAACTATTGTTATCCACTTAAAAAAAAATTAGAAACCTACTTAAAAGATATACTTTATATTTTATAAGTAAATATTGTTTGACAACGTTTAAATTTGCCAGACGACGACTTAGGTAAATCATTCTAGTGAAATAGAGTTAAGTAGTTAGACTATTTAGTCTGTATAAAAATATTTTAGCCGTGAGACATTTTTATATTGAAAATGATAATAATATGTTGTTTGTAAAAGCAGGCAGCACAACTATTTGTGGCTATAAAACTTAATTAACCTATAAGATTCGTCAGCGAAGAAGAAAAAATAATATCCTCGTATTCTTGGATGCCCAGTTACCCATGTTCTAAAATTACTTGAAATCCGTTTAGCTGTTTTGGCGTGATGAAGACACAACGACACATACAAACATATAAAAAAAATGTTCGATTCAGTAACCTGTATTCATAGACCGTATCACTTTTTTTAAATATCTTCAATGTACAGAAAGTATCCGTGGCAGGATAAGGGAACATTATTTATTATTATTCTTTGACGGTTCGCAGGAAAGTGGACATAATCTACGAACCGGCAAAGAATACTTATAACAAATGGACATAACGATAAATAATTATTTATTATATTATTATTCTGATGATGTGCTACGTCGTCAATAATTAAAATGTTAAAAGACTAAATAAAATATATGTTGCAACTCATTAAGAGAGCTATTATAAGATGAAAAATTGGAGGTGTTCCTATGACCGTTACATGTTAAAATTTCAACGAGCGTAATAGAATTATTTCTTAAGTTAACGATAGATGATCACACCTACTAGAAAACTGGCAACGTCGCATTTCAGCTTACTTCTCACTCATTTCATCATTACTTATATAGGACGCTAAATAATCGGTGCATTAAGTGAGGCTATATGGATATATGGAGGAAGCAATAACATAAGTATCATGAAAGGGGTTCATAAATGGTTGGGCACAACTGTAAGCAGAATATTCTCAAAAAAGAAATTTAAAGAAATTGATATAACCCACGGAATTTAAAATGAAAAAAATAAGCAACATTCGCAGAAAAAACATATAAAATGTAAGCATAACTGAGGGACGTCGTAATAACGCAGTTTGTGCTTGACGCCAAAAATGTATCTGGATGTATATATATATATATATATATATATATATATATATATATATATATATATATATACTTTTTATAAAGCTGTTAATTTTAAATTAATTTTAGAAAAGTCTGTGATGAAAATTAAAAACGAAAACAGCCAAATTGTATGCAAACTTGTTAAGGAGCTTTACATAAAAGAGGATGCAAATTAATTCTATTAAGATGAGCGTTGTATGCACTTATATAATTACATAACACGGGCGCAACGTCGCTTCGGAAAAAGGCGTTGTCAAAGAATCCTAAATTGGAGTAAATAAATAAGCAGAATCTACTTCTGAAAATTCATATAAGACTATGTAGACGAAGACTTAATGCTTTTGCCTACAGAGTATTTTACATTTTGTAATGAATCTGTATATTTTTAATTTATTTGATAACTTATTTTAAAATATCACAGTAAGTTAAAAAAAAAGGGTGCTATAAATAAAAACCAAATACAACAGGTTGATAATCATTTTTACAATGAACTTGACTAAAATACTCAAAATACTGTTACCCTCTTATGTAACGTTATTGTAAAATCATACTTGAAACAAATGTGTAAAGATTTTGCGTCAGAAATATTGTAAAATCAAACGACTCGTCATTGACAATTGACTTTATTTTTATAAATCGTGCCAGACATATACTACATCTTCCCCAAAAAACTAAAAATAACTTATTTACTTGTAATTAATTATAGTAAACGGAATAAAATAAAATCATAACTTTCACATTTTACTAGATGACGAGAATTACGTTTGTATCTTTTACCTATACTGTTTTATACAAAATATGATCGCGAAGTATTAGCGTATCTGATTACTTTTACCCTTTTTTTACCTTTCCGTCTATATATTTTTTTCCGTATAAATATAATGAAATCAACTTCTTTTAATTTCTCACTTCTTTGCAACGTTGATGATAAATACATTTTGGTTTGATGTTGTTTGTTGAGCATAACTGTATATTCTAGTGGTTTGACAAGCTTAGGCTTTAAAATATTAGGATGAACGGGCAGCTGACTTTCTTTAAGTAAGTAGAGTTTAGAGAGCTAGAAGCGATTTTTTTAACATCTTCATTCACTTTTTTACTTAATTGTTGATAGTTAGAAAAGGTAACACGATCTCCATTCAGAAGAAAACTCTTTAAGCTCTCTTCTGGAATACTGTCTTCCGTTATGAGTTATAAAGATACTTGGAATAACATCACTTCAATTTTTCAAGCTGACGCGTTGGGTTGCATTTGCCATCCTCCCAATGCCATGAATTATTCTTTTTAAATGATTTGTCAAGGGACAGTTTCCTTTCAGAATGACAGGTTCAAAGTTTATACTTTGATAGAAAATTAACTGTACCCAAATATTAATAAATCTCTTCTATTCTTTGAAACCTGCAGTTTTTAATTGCTTTAATTTTTTCATCATCTGGTCTCATACCACCCTAAGTATTTATCTTTTTCAACAATAAATTTACATTTATCTTTATTAAATCTAAAATTGATTTGCTTGGCTCTATCTAGGTCACGGGAGGACAGTCCTCCAGTGACCGTATTTGCTGTAAAGTACCTATCAGTAAAAAGTTGTCCCTCTTATAGGATATTGCGTTGTATCCTGTATCTATTTTAAATTCTCCTACTCTATATTACAAGAACATTTTAAAACTAATTCTCACCCTTTTTATTTGTTTCTTCAACAACGCTAATCTGAACAATATCATCTTTTGAATCACTATCACGATTTTTATTGTATCCTGTATCTATTTTAAATTCTCCTACTCTATATTACAAGAACATTTTAAAACTAATTCTCACCCTTTTTATTTGTTTCTTCAACAACGCTAATCTGAACAATATCATCTTTTGAATCACTATCACGATTTTTACGTTTAATAAACGCGATTAAATTTACCTATAATTCTAGTCGAATTACGATTAACTTTACAGAAATGGAAAAAAAATGGTTTGCCACAGGTGAAACATTTTATTTGTCGTGCGGAGCATTCATTTTTTTTCCCACACCGTGAATTACCACAACTCAAACATAGAGTCATTGCTGATGATACTGGAACGCCAACTATTACACATGCTACTTCTTAGTCACGGCGTCTCAATTTCACAGTATGAAGAACATGCGTAGAATTTTCACTTGAACTGCACATTTGCTGTCCTCATTCTTGTGCTATTTCTTCTTCTTGACAAATTCACATCGCTTTTTCTAATTTAAGTTCTTCGCATTTTAATAAAATTGATCCCTTACCGTATTTTCCGAACCCGCCTGCCCAGCATGGCGACTATGTTCAAAACACAAGAGTTCACGCCATTTTTGACGCGAACTTGTGGAGGCCTATGTCCAGCAGTGGACTGCGATAGACTAAAGTGGAGTGTGAGTGAACCCAATTTTGACGTATATATTGACATATATAAATGATTCTGTCCCTTGTTAAATCTTCTTCTAATGTGGAGAATCCATAATTTTTGCTCAGTAGACGGAGTGTTGTAACGCATTGTTGAATAGATTCACCGAACTCTTGAATTAGTGAAAAGAAGTTATATCATATCAACTTTACAACTTACTTCATTCTAAAATTTTTTTTTTTTTTTTTTTTTGTTTAATACATAATTGAGATCATTGCGGTCATCATCTTGCTCAAGATTAAAAGTTTGATATATATATTAAGCTGATAGGGACCTATAAGATTTACAATTAAGCTGGCTTGAATACTTGACGTTTCCGAATACACACCTGAGGCTTTTATGAACGATAGAAACTGTTGTTTCCATTTTTTACATGCGTCTGTTCTGTTAAAGGGTCCCGCGATGCCATCTATATAACGTTCTGATGGGAACCATTCATGCTCCGCCTTGTAAACCGTTTACTTTACTTTTAATCAACAATTTTCTTTAATATTACTTTGCACATGGATAAATTTACTTTTTTGCATTAATATATTAATTTTTAATGCCATCTTTACAATATATATTGGAACAAAGTGCCTTACGGCAGGCTTGACATTTGACTGGGCGAGCGAACTGAAAAAAAAGTAATACTAAAACCGTAAGAAAAATATATAACGAAAGTGACGTAATATCAGTCACACGACTGTATAATATGACGTTTGTAAAACTAAAATGTAAACTTTGTAAACTTTTTTAAAATTATTTATGTAATTTTATACTGTTGACAAAAATAAATAAAGCCATAATTATGTTTTTTTTATTTCACTTAATAGTTTGAATTATTATTATTATTATTATTATTTTGTTTGATTTATTTTATTCTACAGTATTTTTTATTTTCTATAATACTAAATTACCTAAATACTTTTATGTATTTAATTAAAAATTAAAAACCATTCAACAAAATTAAAAAAAAATCAAGAACTAGAAAATATATATAAAATTCAATTTTTTTTTTAAAATTGTGTTGCTTCTATACTTTCCGAAGGAACTTCGTTCCTTCCTACCTGGTGTCCCATGACACCACAAAATTTTATTTTAATATTTTATCACACCGCAGTGACAATGTTACTGTGACTTCATTTTTATACTGACTGTGCCCGTGACTTCGTCCACGTGGAATTAAAAAAAAAATTGTTTATTTCGCAGAATTACAAAATCAATAAATGTCTAAAATAAAAGTAGCCGAAGTTACTCCTTATGACATCAATTATCTGCCAGTGGAAGTCAAAATCGGTTCAACCGTTTCAGAGATTAGCCGGAACAAACAGAAAAGGCAGACAAAGATTGTAAAAAATGTTATTTTGGTGTATGTACCATGTATACATCTATATGCATTTAGTAAAAAGCTGTTATTTTAATAATACAAACAGACTCTCCAATTTTTAACCGACTTCAAAAAAAGAAGGAGGTTACTCAATTAGACCATATATATATATATTTTTTTTATGTATGTTCGGAGATAACTTCGTCGATTATGAACCGATTTTGATAATTCTTTTTTTGTTTGAAAGGAAATATCCCAAGTGTGGTACCATGATAAGGAAACCAGGATCTGATGATGGAATCCTAGAGAAATCGATCGAAACCCTCAAAAATTGTAGTGACGACTAGTGCGTTTGTTAATTTTTTTCGTCTACTCACGTTGTATTACTTGTCGATGTAATTGAAGTCGGTTTTTTTTTTTTCGTTTGCGAGTAAACACAGTTTTATTTATTTGTGTAGAAAATATGCCAGACATATACATACAACATGAAATTGCCATAATTTTTAATATTTTTTTTTTATAATGTTTTACAAGCACATGATGTAATATTAATGTTTAGTATAAGTTCAGACAAACAATTTCAGTGTTTTCTTAGCTAAATCTATCTTTATCCAACGTTATTACGTTGGAAAAGTTTTACAAGTACGTAGCTAGTACATAGGCTTCATTTTAATACCTAGGCGACATGTCACACAAAGCTTTACGCTTCATGGGAACTTTGAAAATTTTCTAGTTTGTTATTTCAATTGTAATATACTTATTTGTTACTATTTTATAAATAAGATACTGAAATTCTGTAAAATTTTATAAACATACTCGTATTATGCATTTTTAAGAACTCGTTTTTTAATTGACTAATTTTTTTTTTCTAGTCTATGACTTTCATTTAAAGGTTTTCTTTTTTATTTTAGAGTTGATAAAATTATACATTTTTTTATTTAAATAATAAGCCTTTGATATACAACTCTTGAAAATGATTATTTAAGCACAATGTTAAATTTTTGTTAATGTATAGTACAGACTCACACAAACACACACACACACACACACACACACACACACAATCACAGTCTATTATAAAATGGCTTATATAGCTTCTTTTCTTTGATAAATACTTATAAATAATACTTATATAACGTATTCATTATCAAACTCGGAGTGGCAGCTATACCCACAACTGTCGTATATGATGACGCGTTGATTGAAAGTAATAGTAAGAGAGAAATCAATCAGCAGAAGGAAGGGGCCAGTAATACTTTGAATGATAAGAATCTTCTTCAATGCAATGTAGACAGACGATGAGATAAACGGTGTATAGAAGGAAGTGAAAACAACAATAGATTTATTACCGCATGCAAAGAGCAAAGAATATTGACGCATAATGAATGATTCTAATTGTTTTCGCAATACGACTAACCAGCTCAAGATTAATATGTAAATAAGAAAATACTAATGAAAGAGTTGAAACAATAATGCTTAACTTCTTAACAATAACGGAAGTTTACCCACACATAATAATACATTTACACAATTGATATAATATAAAAGCTTGTCGCCAGATTTACCTATAATATAAATAAGTAAATTAAATAACCTGTTCTAATTGATTTTAATTTTAAATTTTCAAACTAAACAAATACGAGTGCTTAAATCTCGCGACAAGTGTATCATATAAATTGTGTAAAATGACGGTAAATGTTGTTGGTAAAAGTATTAAAGGACAAGTTTATTTTATTCTTTTTACCGCATATAAAATAAAAGACATCTACATGGCCAACGTAAATGTTTGTCATGTGTGGGGATCGAACCCACAACCGCCAGCGCCACAGCCACAACACAATGCTTTGACCGTTGCGCCACTATTTATATTATTATTATATACATTTCTATAGAATTATCCAAGTTTATTTATGAAATGCATAAAGGTAATATAATTAATTACTTGCTGTAAAAAAATTTTTTTAATTAGTACTACGCATACACATTGTCTATTAGCAATTACAATATTAATAGAATGATAGACCAGACTGATGTAGTGGAGTAACAACTACTATTCATAAATCTATTCACCGTCCGGACGCTTAATGCTACCGTGTACAGTTAATTATCATTTCGATATTAGCTGTTTTTTAACCGACTTCCAAAAAAGGAGGAGGTTCTCAATTCGACTGTATTTTTTTTTATGTATGTTACATCAGAACTTTAGACCGTGTGGACCGATTTCGACAATTTTTTTTTTAATCGAAAGGTGGTGTGTGTCAATTGGTCCCATTTAAATTTATTTGAGATCTAACTACTACTTTCCAAGTTATATCTAATAATGCGTTTTTACTTGACGCTTTTTTCGTCGACCTACGTTGTATTATACCGCATAACTTTATTTATTTATTTATTTATTTATAACTTTCTACTGGATGTACCGATTTTGATAATTCTTTTTTTGTTGGAAAGGAGATATCCCTAGCTTAGTACCATGATAAGGATACCAGGATCTGATGATGGGATCCCAGAGAAATCGAGGGAACTTCTTGAAAATCCGCAATAACTTTTTACTGGGTGTACCGATTTTAATATTTTTAATTTAATCGAAAGCTGATGTTTGTCATGTGGTCACATATAAATTTTATTGAGATCTGATAACTACTTTTTGAGTAATCTTTGATAACGCTTAGTTACTTGACTATTTTTTCGTCGATCTACGTTTTATTACTCGTCGATGTAATTGAAGTCGGTTTTTTTTCGTTTGCGAGCAAACACAATTATTGTATTTTTGTTTATATTTTAAGTATTGAAAAATAAGTCGTACATTGTCTGTGACCTTTAATAATAATTTTTATGTATAAATACTCTACGAGCACAGGTATAAAGCTGATTTTTCGTTGCTATTATTAATTGTGTATTGTGGATTGTATATAAACGATAATAAATGGAAAAAAAAATGTTTCTGCTAATAAATCCTATAAGTTACTTATGAACTGGATTATAATTTAGCCGTAACTGCAAAACATGATCAAAGCACGTTGATTTTTTTTCACGTAATAAAAAAAACATATTAAGAAGTTAATTTATCACCCATAATGTCAAGTTATGATCGTTTGTTCTTTGTTTTTTAACTGACTTCCAAAAAAGGAGGAGGTTCTCAATTCGACTGTATTTTTTTTTATGTTTGCTACATCAGAACTTTTGACCGTGTGGACCGATTTCGACAATTTTTTTTAAATCGAAAGGTGGTGTGTGCTTATTGGTCCCATTTAAATTTATTTGAGATCTAACAACTACTTTTCGAGTTATATCTAATAATGCGTTTTTACTTGACGCTTTCTTCTTCGACCGACGTTGTATTATACCACATAACTTTCTACTGGATCTACCGATTTGAATAATTATTTTTCGTTAGAAAGGGGATATACCTAGTTTAGTACCGTGATAAGAAAAGCAGGATCTGATGATGAGATCTCAGAAAAATCTAGGGAAAATCTCGAAAATCCGCAATAACTTTTTATTGGGTGTACCGGTTTTGTTAATTTTTAATTTAATCGAAAGCTGATGTTTATCATGTGGTCACATATGAATTTTATCGAGATCTGATAACTACTTTTTGAGTAATCTTTGATAACGCGTAGTTACTTGACTATTTTTTCGTCGATCTACGCTGTATTACTCGTCGATGTAATTGAAGTCGGTTTTTTTTTCGTTTGCGAGCAAACACAATTATTTTTTCAAAATACACACATAAAATAAATACACTGACTCCGATATTTTGCTATAATTATTGATCATTTTGGAGATATCGCCAGCAAGAACAAAAATCTACGTAAATGTCAAAATTGTATTAATTCCTGGTAGGTGATTACACTGAATTTCAGAAGAATTTTCTTTTACTCAGTTTTAGGTCACAAGAACTTCTGATGTACCTACTGACAGATAACAAAATTGCACGAAAACGCTCCAATTGCTGTATATCGGGACTAAGAAGATTACCATCATTGCCTGATTGAAGCAAATTGTAGCAATTTAATGTTTTTAGTTTAATGCTTATGTAATTTTAGAAGAGACGTCCTTTTATAAAGAGGGTGATCAATTAGCGAAAGAAGCAATAATATCAGGAAGGGAAATTAATATAAACCAGATCATTTTGAAGATTTAATTATGTACAAAGAAGAGATTAATGTTATCCGGAATGAGTAATTTGTTGTAATCCTAAATGACTTTGTTATATTATTGCTAAAATTTAACTCTTTACCGCGGTTTAAAAGGTCTAAAATACACAAATACATATCTTTCGTTACATAGTATAAAATAAAGTCGCTTTCCGCTGTCTGTGTGCTCAGATCTTTAAAATTACGCAACGGATTTTAATGTGTTTTTCTTTATTAAATAGAGTAATTCTAGAGGAAGGTTTATAATAATATGTCCATAATATACATACTAGAGGAACACTGATAGTTTTTGTAACCGTGCGAAGCCGGGGCGGGTCGCTAGTTATGCAATAAATATATGTTAATAAGAAAACTATATAGTAAATTTTATAAAAGATTTATAATTTTATAAAAGATAAAGATTTAGATAGTTTTATGCCCATTTTTGTGACTCAGATTAGCGCAGCAACTGGCGGTCGGTGTTACGGTCCCAAAAACAAAGAGAAAATTGCACTGAATATCCAAATGAAAAAAATGTAGTTCATGAAGATGTTTGTAATCTGGGCATTTGGTTATAAGTTCCTAAACCCCGATCTATATACAATTAAAACCTACTAAAGAAAAAAAAATACAAAATGGTATCATAATAAAACAATACAATTATTTAAATAATAAACTGAATAAGGTATCTTCACGCATTATTTCACGCCACCGTCGATAAACGCAGCGAGAAATCAAAAAAATAAGTGTAATAAATTTTCAAAGGTGGTTTCCATTAATTCAGGGTACCTTGACGAGGGTCGAAAGTTTAGCGGATTATAACAAGTGGCAGCACTAACTGTCACGAGCAGACCTGGCCACACCACGCCTCACGGCTTAATCGCCAAACTTTCCCCTACGATTGGAGTTTTTGTAGAATTACGGCGAACTCCAACCGCTAATTTATGCGCCCACTGAATGGAGAGAAAGAGCACTCGAATCATTCTGCTCCCATTACGTATTCAGGACATCTTTTAATCGAATACGTAAGTGACAACACCTTGAACCAGATAAAACGTTTTAGTTGAAACAAAAAACTATGCATTTGGAATTTTATTCTTTAAAGTTGTAAACGAAGAACGAAATAAGTATTTTATTTTAATTTACCTTAACTACGACAAAAAATTATTTTTATCCATAACAGCTTTTGAATGTCTAAAGAGCTGATTAATGAAGCCTTTCCCTAAAAATCAGTAGTGGAGTTTAATCAATTCACGTACAAATGTTGCGTATTAGCGAGTAGAGCGAATAGAGTTAGTACCTACATGCTTATAGCAGATCATATCATGTTATCAGAATTACATGTTATCTACATTTTTCATGGTGACTAGTTTTAACATTTTTCTTTTATTTAGCAGGTAAGTCAAGATATCATGTCTGTCGTCCAAGTAAAGAATGCAATAATTTAGCGGGAACTGTCATGCAGAACTCTGTAAAACAAATACTCCTACCATTGTTGTACTAAAATTATCATAAAAAGCATAATGAACTGCATGTGCAGAAATAATGTTTTAAACTTAAATTTATTTTTTAAATTTGTTGATGCTTAAACTTTTTATAAACGCAATTAGAATAAATCAGTACACGGATGCTATAAGTGTTGAGTGTGATATTAAAATTGTATTAGTACTGAGGAAAATATACATATTACACGAATATTATAACTTATTTTAATAATTGCTGTGATATAATTGTATCTATACATCTAAGCAGATAGAATCTTAGAACGAAGTCGAGGCTACAGCTAGTAAAACATATTTTAAAAATTATAATTAATCGTTAGAAACACTGGGTTTACTTGCAATGAACGTCTTACCCTTAAGCCAAATTGCAAAAAATTTGACAACCCTAAGTATAACATGACGTATTGCTGTATATGATTATTCTACGAGTATGTATATGATTTTCAGGTTTCTTTGATATTCAACTTAGGAATATATCCATTGCATTTCACACTAATATTATATTCCTCACAGTATATTTTTGAATTAATTTTTTGGGATGATCCTGAAATGAATGCATGAATATAATTTAACATATTTATGCGTTATAACAATAAAATTTAAATTTTTAACAAAACAGGAAACCAAACATAATATGAAACAAATATGAATGCACGATTTGTTTACAAAAATTATTGAATCCATTGCACCAAAATGATCTGGAAAAGTACAAATATATATTTAAGCTGTTTACGCCATCTACACTAATTGGTAAGAAAATTGCACGTCACTAACCCTTACTCGGAATTGCTTAGAACACTGCTTAGTTATAGTCTATATCGCTAGATGGCAGAAAACAACTTTCAAAATGTGCCATCTAGTAATACAGATTTGAACTATTTCTTTAGCTATTTACAAGTAAACGCTTCCAATCTTCAAGGATAGATGTCGCTACTGAGATAGTAAAAAATATATTTTTTTTTAAATTATGTATTTATGATTAATAAATTATTTACTTTAGTAAAATATTACACTAATTACTTCAAATAGCTGTCTAGTAAAACTGTATGCTCGTTTGTCCCGTTTTTAATTATTTAAAGAAAATAATGTACCACTAACTAATCTAATAAAAGTAGATTTCATTTCGTACCTACTTATAGTTCTGTCTGCTTGTTTCGGCCTAAAATCATTAATGGTTTTATCGAAGTTCATTTGTAAGTTCATTGTTCAGTGTCATTCTTTAAGCTAAAAGTTTTTATGTGTTTTTATTCGAACTTTAGTTAGTGGTCCATACAATATATAGTGAAACCTGGTTAATTGGGATCTTAAGGGACCAAGAATTTTGTACCATTTAAAGAGGTTTTCATTTATCCAGTTTTTCAATTAGACAGGTTTAAAATTTAGTTGTCTCATTTACAGAGGCCGTTATTCCATTTATAAAATGTTCATAAAAATGCGTATTTTTGGTGTTATGAATTAAGTGTAGGTAGGATTCTCAGGATTCTCTGCGATTTTTATTCGTTTTAGTTTTCCTTTTCCATCTATACACTGAGATGACTGAGACCGACTTTCCTAGTTGTTTTGAATAATTCTACACAGGTTTGACTTTGGTATCCTACACTCCGAGCACAGTTAATCACGCGACTTTCCATAATCATAATCTGATAGAAGCTCTAATTTTTCAGATACTGATAATGTGTTATATTTACGTTTGGACATTTTATGAACTTTTATTCTCTTGTTTCTAGGTCAAAATTTGAGATAGTACTGACAAACAAAGCACGTGCGAAAGAAATTAAAATCCCACCAAAAACACTTTCATGTAAAATGTTGCCAAGAGGAGATCATACGGCGGGCACTGTCAAAAAGTTATCAGATCTCATGTAGAGCCAAGCTTCTAACTCTACACGCCCTAACTTCACAAACCCTACACCTTAGTCAAAATATGTGGCTTGGCCGTTTCGCTTCCGTCACGTCACGGGCGTAAGGTGAAAAATGTTTATTACTTTTCTGTTATCCAATAATTCTATTAAAAAATAAAATAAAAAGAAGCAGAATAATTGATATATAATACAAATAAAAATAAAATGAGAATATATATATAGATATATAAATCACAATGTTTATTCCAATCAATTATCAATAGTGCAAAATTTTTAAGATATCTTGTATCGACCACGTTATTAGTATATATTTATACAAATTTTTTACTGTTTAGATATTCTATATCTGATCGCTTTCAGGTATTTGCAATGTTATCATAAATACGTGATAGCGATCGGTAGTCATAATAGGAAACGTATCCGCCACCCGCAATGGAGCAGAGTGTTGGTTTAAGCTAAAATCCTTCCTTTACATGGAGAAAGAGGTTTATGAAGTAGTGAGAAGTTATAGACTGAATCATAAACTACACAAAAATTAATGAAATATTTAAAGTAGCGACGAATTAGCTTATTGTATAGCTTTCAAGTTTCAAGGAAAACTTACCAAAAGTATTACCGTTCTCAAAGTTGCAGAACATGCGCTCCGTTTTCATTACATCACATCAGCCTATCACAGTCCATTGCTGGACATAGGCCTCCCCAAGTTCACGCCAAAAATGATGCTAACTCATATGTTTTACTCATAGTCACCACGCTGGGCAGGCGGGTTGGTGACCACAAGGCTGGCTTTGTCGCACCGAAGAGGCTGCTGCCGGTCTTCAGCCTATGTATTTGAAAGCTAGCAGTTGGCTGGTTATTCCGCCATCGGTCGGCTTTTTAAGTTCCTAGGTGGTAGTGGAACTATGTTATCCTTTAGTCGCCTCTTACAAAACCCACAGGAAAGGAGGGAAGCTATATTCTTTACCGCCGTAACCACACAGCATGTATCACCATTTTAGTTTGCTAATTTTAAGATTTGTCGAGTATTTAGCGTTGATTTCAGTAAGTTTTTTCGTCAATATAGACTACATCGTGTCCACAATGAAGGTTTCAGGGTAAAAGCTATTATGCTAACTATAGCAAGTGATTTATGACGACGTTTAAATTTATTGAACTTCAACGTATATTTCATAATTCGTATTGATGTAATGTTCAGGTATCTTTTTAAATCGCAGAATTTGACCAATCGGAAATCGGATATTACTTTGTTTTTAGTAGCATTTATAAAAACCATATATAAATATGTATATAGGTGTAATAGGGTGTATCTATGTGTAAGTGTCTGAAATATAAATTTGAATAAATAGTTTTACTATCTAAGGTACCAAAAGTTTTAAATCGTATGTTCACGAACAGACAACAAGTTAATTTCTTTTTCAACGACAATAGAACGATATTATTGTGCAAGTCCAGTCCAGGTAAAATAAAAACAAGCTCAGTATTTCGATAATATTGATACAGATTTCTATTCAAACGTCGTATCATGAGCGCATTAGTCTTTATCACGGAGTAATGGCTAGAAGCATACGCCATGTTCAAGAGTCATCAGTCGCCCTCGGGTGAATACGGGAATTCATATGCAAAATGTTTGCTCTGATAAATTACCCCATTATTTTAAGATCTGAAGAATGATAGGGATTTTGACTTTATCGCGGCTTTTGTAACGGAGCTGCTAAATTGTGCTCGATTTGTTAAAGGCTTGTAGGCATAATATTACGTTCATTTACAACTGAGTTAAATATAAAAAAGTTTCTACATTTAAGATATGCGATGCGTTACATTGTTATTTTTGTGTTGTTGTTACTTTTGAAAGTTGGTATACTATTGATATTCACTTAAATAGACATCTGAAGCGCTTCTTAGTTTGAGAGTTTATTTCAATGTTCTAGTTTTAAAACATATCAGTTAAATTCTTAAACTTTTCAGTTTCGAAAACGTTAAATGAATTAAATTGTAGGATATTTAACGTTGCGTTCATATGTATATTTTCTTTGTTTAAGAAATAGCATGATGAACTGTCACTAGCGTTGTTATAACAATATGTTTACCTTTCTCTATAATTACTCTTTTTCCCAGCCAACAATATAAATGATTTTCTTTATCAATATTAATTACCTAATTGGCTAAACACGCTTGCATACAAATTTCCGAACGAACCAAATGTTTTGATACTCAAATTATAAGTCTAACGCATCTGCCCCAAAAAACATCGTATAGATACTCTATCCGTAACATCAGAGCAGCGTGACGTTTAACCCTCTCGCCGGCAACCGTTAAAATGAGTGATGATGATTTTAAAGCAGACATCGTCAACATTTTGTTTTACTATCATTTTTGGTAATACTTTGCATTTACCTTATATATATTTTTACTAACTTATTATTTCTTTTTTCAAAATTTGTACCTATTATGTATTTTTTATATTAAAGAAACTATTATCAATTATTATATACCTTTTAATTCATACTTTTTGTTCTAGGATTTATAAAAACGTATAATATGATATAAAAAATAAAACTGTAATGAGAAATATCAAAACATATTAACTAGATACCATATCTGTTTACATGTAATGTTACACCTTCATACCCATAACACAAAAGCTAGGAACAATGCCATAATATTCAATATTGTCTCATTACATGGACAATTAACATATTTTTTGCTATGCACATATATAAGTAATAATTTTACTCGTGTATCTTATTGTACTACTAAAAGTATTCTATTTTATAATGACTCAAAAAATATAATTGTTCAAAATGCATTTCAAGGCTGTGAACATCTGATACCGTAGTCGAAATGCACTTATTAAACTTCTTATCCAAATATTAAAAAATGGTGATTATCATTTAATTTCATAGTTAGGAAACGCTCATTGATTGTGACTGGGAGGCGCGTGCGCCGTGCACCAGGCACCTGCTTCCGTCGCTGATAGGGTTAAATCAATATTTAGGCTAATGTATTCTGATCTTTTGTCTTTTTGGTCTATTTAAGATTTATCGATTTTAAAATATGTTTAATTTTTTCTGTTTTTTATTATGTATGCTAAATCGGTTAATCGGTTATTAGCATAATTCATATTCTACTACTTTCTTATAAAGAGATGTTTCAAATGTAAATAAATATAATGATGTAGATACCTACCCAATTCCAAATCAAACGTATATAAAATCGTATCAAAAGTCAGTTTATAAGTACTTACAACACGTATCGAGACAGACGGCAAATTATCTGACTCAACGTGTATTAGACTTTCCATGACCGAGGTAGCGTACGTTCTACCTTATTAGAAAAATTATTATAATATTATATCAATTATAAACGAAAGCGAGAACACTTACCATGGTATATTTTTCTATTTGATTCAAGATAATCAGTAGATTGAGTTCATGGTCGTTAATTTAAATTAATAATTGTACATAAGAGATTTCATAGAGAGACTTTGTCTTATCATGTTAAAGACATTTTAACATGGGTGTAGACAAATGTGTATTGGTACAGCCGCAGATCCTTCAGCTGGTATAAATAATATTGTACAAGGGCTTATTTAATTAGCGCTTTTTCATTGTATGAAATATCGTACCTATTAAATGATCCGTTAACTGACAGGGATCGGGCAGGAAACATCGTACACATGATCAGAATTCTCACGGATAAAAATCAAAGTTCAAAGTCACAAAGCAAGGGACAGTAGAAAAAAACTGACAGCAAAAAAAATCAATAAAAGAAATTTTTATCTTAGATTGATTGGTTCAGTCTGACCCTTTACTGATGCGCCTTACTTTTTATGGCCTTTCACAAAAAAAAAACCGAAATGTATCAGTGTTTATTTGTGACAATTTGCTTTGTCGGTTTAGGCCAATTTACATTTGAAAGGAGCTTTTTTTGTGTCGAACGAAGCGACCTGTAACAACACGGTGAATGACACAGGTAGTAGGTCGTACTTAAATAACCAGCGATCTTGATCATTTACAAAAGGAGTTATTAATTTATTTTAACTAATATATTTTTTTGCCATTATCATAAACAAAGATAATTTATTTACTTATGTGGACACGCTTATCTAGGCGTAATAAGCTAAAGCCTATTATAGCCTAAATAATGAAACGAAATAATAATGTTAGAAATATTACACACAATGTTTTACAATATTCTGGTACGACTTCTAGCGCGGGTGCAATTAAAATACTTATCTAAATCTGTACCTATCTCAATCATTTGTTGTATTAAAAAGTTGTTCGCATACAAACTACAAAATATAAGTTACAAAAAATTGATCTAGACATATGGTAAACCCACTTTAAAGTGCGTTATTGGTAGTTCGACAATGACCTACAGTAATGAATTATTGAAAAAATCGAAAAAAAAAAAAAAGGCTTTCACAGTCACAGTATTATGGTGATGTAAAATGGGATACGTGTCATTATTGTCGTTGATCGGTATCAAAATTAAAATGAAATAACTAACTGAAAACATTGTAATTATATAGTTTACATTTCAAAGATGTAATGTTCATTACATGAGTTATTTCACTATTTTAAAAACATATGTCGCTTTCAAATACGTGTTTTTAATTAATTAAAAAAGTGTGGGAGATAACTCCCACACACGAGTGGAGTTTACTCTTTTAGAACGACTACCGTGATGTTTTAAAATATATTTATCTCGTTCTAATAAGTGATGTTACGCGGTAAAACATCACTCTCCGTGTCACTGCTCGGGCGTTACTATTTCAAACGGTTTCACCACGGACTTTATATATCTTAAGAAGTACTCCAATGATGAATTAATTGAAATATTTTTTTATTTCATTATATTTCTTTAATTAAAAACAAAAAGTATCAAAGCTGTCGACGCGTGGTACATGTCGCAGAAGCACATTCGTCGTGGCCGGGTCTTAGCGGGATGAAGACGTAATCATCCATCCATCAATTGTCGCTCGTCGGTCACCGCGACCGCACACCGCACCCTTTGCCAATTGTTAGCCAATGGGACCAAAGGTCGCCTGTCACGTGAACTAATATCTTACTTAACACAACATTATAAGTCATTAGATATAGAACATGGTCGGACATGATGATGACGAGAGATGACAAAATATAGAATAGGTGATCTGTGATACAGACCTTACTTCAATTTGCAATTATAAGTTGCAATATTAAAGTTATAGAGTGAGGACTTAAACAAGTGCCGCGCTGTTAACGCCCCTTCAAAAAGAGTTGTAGATAATAGTTATTTCCGCAAAAAAAAAATAGTTTTCTTAATAGCATTATATTTTATTAATAATATTTTTTTTTCTGTACCTTGTGTCAAAAATAACGTTAGAAATTAGAATAACGTAGAGTTGCCTTACTCTTGAATACAGAGATGTTTAACAGTAGCCAAGATACAAAATCTTATTACATCTAATTCAACATATGACAGAACAATATTAAATAAAATAAAAAAGTATTTTACATTATTTTTGCTATAACATGGTAAAATTGTAGCGTACTATCCAAAATTATAATTTTAATATTTTTTATAAATCTATATACAATATGCTAACAATATTCTCATAATTAAAACAGAGTGTAGCTACACATACCGGTAGGTAGTGACACTAAATACCAACAGAACCAAGCTACAAACTGAATTTGAAAAATTTGTCCCTAATTGGCTTGAGAAGTTGATACGCCTGAGAATTATTTTATAATTTCTTTTTGATATAGTATGATTACATAGCTATTACTTAGTTAGCAATACACCTGTACCTTTCAATTTTTGTTGATTGTTTAATTAGATTATTATAAAAAATTAATGAGTAACTAATTTTATTTTGTCTTTTATACATTTTTAATCGTATATTCGATATAACATAATATTTTTAACTAATTTATAATCACATAATCATTTCAGCCTATTGCAGTCCCCTGCTGGACATAAGCCTCAACAAGTTCGCGCCAAAAGTGGCGTGAACTCATGTGTGTTGCCCATATCCACCTCGCTGGGAAGGTGGGTTGGTGACCGCAGGGCTGGCTTTGTCGCACCGAAGACACTGCTGCCCGTCTTCAGCCTGTCTATTTCAAAGCCAACAGTTGGATGGTTATCGGCTTTATAAGTTCCAAGGTGGTAGTGGAACTGTGTTATCTCTTAGTCGCCTCTTACGACACCCACGGGAAGAGAGCGGGTGGCTATATTCTTTAATGCCGTAGCCACACAGCAAATGATCACATAATACATAAAAAATTAAAATCACAAAATACATAATATTATTAAAATAGAGTTAAAAATATTAAAACGAATATTATGTTTATATACAATCTCTAACAAAAAAAATTTTTTTTTTCTTCAAAATATTTAATTTTACCTATATCTTAATACGCGAAGCAAAAAATTTGTACCCCGTTTTACAAAAATTGAGTTGACGGGGGAGTATGAAGTTTCGTACTCTTATGGTTTATTAGCTTTTACCCGTGGCTTCGCTCGGATTGATTTTTTTTTAAATAAAAAATATCGTATGTTACTTCTAATACCTTCAAGAATATGTATACAAAGTTTCATAATGATCGGTTAAGTAGTTTTTGCGAGAAAGCGTAAGAAAAAACTTATATTCACATTTATAATATTATATAGGTATAATATAATGACAGAAAAAAATAACAATAAATATAGAAAAATCCCAAATAGCTGAAACTATAGTCAATTGGATTGGATATTGACGTGACTGTCGATAATACAGTGCAACGGTATTACAGTACTCATGGTTGGAACATCATTACTGGACTGCTAGATGGCGTTGAAATAGCTAGATTTTGAGATTTTTTTTCAAACATTTTTTTTATTTTTCGTAAAAAAATATTTTTTTTCCATAAAAACTACCATATATTTGACACACACATGAATATTATAACTCTTTTGTTGTTGAAAATTTTAAAAAAGGTTCTTTATTTTAATAATTTTTCTTTAATTTAAATTTTTAATTATGGTCCAATTTCGACCTATGGGCGACCCCTAGCTTTTTATAAATATCGAAGATGGATTTATAAGTATCAAATATTTTTTTTAATATAGTTGCTATCGATCGAGTATTTTAAAAGTGTCATTTATGAAATAAATATAATAATAAATAAATAACAAAACCAAATCGCATTCGCACAAGTACAAGTAGTGTAATTGCAGTGTTGAAATAAATCATACCCTCGGAGATAGTATTATGAGTCTTGCATAAAGGGCTGTATCCACTACACCATGGTATACTGTAACTGTGATATGAACCGTGACATGATAACTGTAGGTACTGGTACTCGTGCAAAGACAAGTTAACTTCAATTCGGTTATTTGTTACGTGACTTTTAGCAAATCTGTATTACCTAGCTGACCTGACAGACCACCTGACCTGACCTGGCAGACCTGTCTAGCGAACTGTCAAATGCATAAAGTTATAATCGTTATGTTTTCTGAAATTTTCCATTATTCGTCGCAATTTTCGTTATTTTTCGGTCCGTAAAAATATTCTGCAAAGTACAAGAAATTTTTTCAAAAAAAAAAAATTAAGTGAACCGGTCCAGCTGCTCTCGAGTTATTTTGCACTTAATGACACATTAAGCAGTAAATTTTTCTTTATATAAAGCAGATGCGGCTCATCCTAAAGAGCGCACTCCCACGAAAATTACATAGGTAATCTTAAATCTATATTAGGTACTTTATAATACATACTATCTTTACATTACATTCTTTCTATTCTACTATACCTATACAATAGTCTATTTCGGCAGCGTTACGTATATTTGGCATTAAGTTGCAACGAGTGGAGCGCCAGTGATTGCGCTTCTATTCTATATCTTCTACGCGTGTTTTTAAATCTGGACAATATTTCGAAACACCTTTGTTGTGTGGATCTGAAGAAACCAATAAATTATTTTAACCGACTTCAAAAAAGGTTGGTAGGGCACAGCAGAAATTACCTGCTCAAAATATGAAGCAGCCCGACTGGGGTAGAACCTCAACCTGACAGAAGATCACAGCTAAATAATACTGTTTTCAAGCAGCATTATGTTCCTGTTGGTGAGTAAGGTGACCAAAGCTCCTGGAGGGAATTGGGGATTGTCATCATCATCGATTAATACCTTAGTTTGTCTGTCATGATCAAGGTTATAACCAATTCAAAATGAGAAAATTTGTATATGTTTTGATACATTCTTGCAAGGTAGCAGTTTTATTCCTGATAGTTCGAAAACATATTCAGGAAAAGGGATTATAGTCTGATCATGCTAATAAAACAGAGACTCATTGTTTTCACTTAGGTTAGCCACGATCCTTGACTTGTTAAATCGTAGTAAATTAAAACTCCCCGTTAAATTGACCAGTTAAATAAAGTTCTTTGAACACGGGTTCCACTTTACTAAAAATTTAATTGGTTAAGGGACAAGGCTAAATGGCAGCGATGATTCCCTATTTTCTTAACGCAAATAAACTACAGTGCAATGTGCAGACTCCTTAAAACTCTCAATCGGCTTACACCGTCGGCGAATAAAGCGCTCGCGATGGCTACCGCTGTACGCAGTCCGCAGACAATGCCGGTAATCAGCGACGCGTCGAATATTTTATGAAGGAATAGATTTATATGTCACGTACCTATATTTCCTCGATATTTAAATAATTTTATGTATTATTAGATTTACACAGTTTTCAACATTTTATTGCTAGAATTGGTATTAATTTATTTGATATTTGTATGTTTATTTTTTTGTTTATAAAAAGTTATAGGTACCTATCTGGCCGTAACTTTTCAAATGCTAAAAATAATGACGAAAAATAAACGAGCGAGCTGCTGCTTAATAATTGTGAAAGAATTTTACTTGCTAGTACCTATCGGTTCTCATTGATCCTGCTATTTTAAAAATGAATATTTTTGATTTTAATCAATTAAATTTTTGTATCATTATACAGTTTCTGACATAAGTATTTCTCAAAAAGTTATCGAATAGAAGGCTATAAATTGATTAAACTAATGTACGAACATTTGTTCTTTTTATCTTTACTTTCATAAGAGTGCTAAAACTAAGAGCTTTATTAATAAATACAGCCCGTTAAGCCTACGCTGTTCTGATAAAATTCGTGATATCTGTGTAATCTAATAAGGTTGTTTAGGTAAGTTCGATGTTGTAATAAGGCAATAAAAGTGTAATAAGGTATAACTCTCGCGGTCCACAACGCTGGCGCGGAGTAGTGAGGGGCTAACGTCGTAAATCTAACGTGAGGTTTGCGCCCACGCCGCGCATCTCAGGAGCCCGAGATAAACATTGTTGATATTTACCCGTAATACACCATACCGGACGAGATTACATCTGTTATCACCTTTATGTTTATTTTTGCAAAAAAATGTACCTATATATAGTCCCTAGAAACGTTTCTTGCCGTTCTTAGCATACTGATACTATATGATAATACTTAACGTCTTAAAATGACTTAACTACAGCGTTGTTTGTTTCGAAATGACTTGCTCTTAGAATCTCCTAATTTAATAAACATGAAGTAATTTCTGATAATTCCTTTGTTTAATTACAATTGAACTAATATTTAATGATCCCAAAGCCCAATTAATTCTTTTAAGTTTTTATTTAACGTTCAGCTATCACGACCAGTAGTAGACACTGTTTCAGGAGGATGATTAGGTCATTCCGAACTTCTGGCCTAATGGTGTACAACCTAAACAAGTACCTTCTCATATGATGGAATCAGTATTGAATTTATTTATTATTTTTTTAAGGAAGTCAGCTGCACCAAATTGAAAATACTTTTTTGTTCGTTATGGTCAGGACAAGATCTGTATAAAAAATTAAAAATAAATAAAAGAATAATTTTGTATATTGTAAAAAATTAATATTCTGATACCGTTTCCAAATACTATAGAAAGTCAAGCACCTCTGGGACACATAACATTGACATTAACATTCCTAAAATAGTGTAAATAATTTTATTGGATGTTTTGGATCCATTAACCGTTTCAAATACCGTTACATTAGAAAATCTAAGCTTCAAAACGTAAGGAAAATTTGTAGATAGTTATCTAAGTGTTCTAAAGTTAAAACAACTTTTATCTTTTACCGCCAAAATACGTAATAGGTCACAGTTGGCGTTAAATAAATAATACAAAAACCCATGTTCCTAATTTAGGTTTGAATTTGGAACATATATTTTTTAGGTAGTTCCGGATTTTTATCCTTCTTTGAAGTTTTTAGTTTTAAATTATTTTTAAATAAAAAGTTATTTATTTTATGATAGTACGAACTATACGATAGTAGTAGTTATTTACATAACTTAGTTTCTTATAGTTATTTCAGCTAGTGCTAATTATTGTTTTCTAATTTTTACGCGAATTTCACTCATTTAAATGAAACAACTTTTTCGGATTTTATTGCGGTTAAATTATCTTTTTAGATTCCCGGCGTTTCGGATACTTTACAGCAACCATGGTCACGAAATCTTAGAAAATTAATCTAAATTCAAATGCGGTCTATTTTACACCTGTTACTACTACTAACTACCAAAAGAACCAATAATAATAGCATTCTGATTGATACCGAAACAGTCTGAAAGCGTTCCACTGCTGTGTAAATGTTTTTATTCCTAAGTAATCCCTAATAATAATTAATATAAATGTGAATGTAAGTTTATTTGTTACGCTTTCACGCGAAAACTACTTAACCTATCATAATGAAACTTTGTTCACATATTTTTAGACGTATTAGAAGTAACGTAGGATACATCTATAATATAAAAATGAGTCGCTGAATATGTTGCTAAGCGCAAAACTCGAGAACGGTTGGACCGATTTCGCTAATTCTTTTTTTAAAATATTCCTTGAAGTACGAGGATGGTTCTTACGGAGAGAAAAATTCTGAAAAAAAATTTTTTTTTAAATTTCCTGAAAAAGCCTAAAAACAACACTTTTCTATACTCCCATACAAAAGATTTGTGATAATACTTAAAAGTCAATTTGAACTTTAATACGATACGATAAAGTTTGTGTTAGGCGATACGAAGTTCGCCGGGTCAGCTAGTTTTATATATAAAAAAATATCAATGCGAACGAAGCTACGGGTAAAAGCTAGTAAATAATTAATAAACGTTTACACTTAACATACAAACATTGATAATATCTTAAAATTGATTAAAATCTTGTTTTTGTCAATATCATACAAATACTTTATTTATCTATTTATTTTGTACACCGAAATACAAACACATACCTGTAAAGAAAGATACAATATAAGATGTACAAAGACGATCTCATTATCGCTAAAGAGCAATTTTTTCCAGATAACACTTTGTTTTCATTTATATCCCTACATTTTATACTTATTGTTAACAAATTTTAACTCATTACACTCTACCGTATAACTAGAGATAGATTCCATCGCTTAAAAGTTGGTGTAGAGTTAATTAACTCTTTTGAATAATATTCACTTATAGAAAATAAACTCCTTTTTTAAAAAAAATAAAAAAATACTAAAAAACTATTTTGTTTTTCAACAAGGTTTTATTATACGTATTAAATTTGATCTAAATCGACGTATTGTGTACACGAGATGTAGAAAAACATACAAATAAATTAGCATCTGTTGCTACTTTTATTTTCTGATACGGTATTATTTATACAAATCGATAAAATTGAAAGTTTTCGATGGTAAAAGTTACATAAAAAATAACTTTAATACCTGATTTCGGTCGTAATTACAGTACGAATGCCACTATTAGAAATCAGGAACACACCTGTTGTTCGTATGAGCCTGGATTTTTTGTATTCGATCCTTTCACAAATTTACATATCTCCCAGTTCTTTGTTAAAGCTAACGAGGGTTATTATTTCAACCACAAAATGTAGACTTAACTGGTTCTGATTGACAAAGGTACGCAACACAATAAAGGGTTATGTAAAGGAAGTTTTTAATGTATCGTTTACATAATTATTTTCACCTCGTTAGCGATTGTTAGCGTCAATTTAAAATAAGCGAACACACACCCTCAGAAGAATTTTAGCACGTAGGTACTCGACTCATATTTTTTTAATTTTTTTTTTCTGTTGTATTCGATCCGTCGGAGCAAGCAAATGTTCTTTTTAATATGTTCTCGCTAAACATAAAGATGTTAACGACTGCAATTTTAAAGATAGGAGTAGAAAATGATGACTTTCCTATCGAATACCTCAATCACCTTTATTAAGGCAATGAAATAGATTTATATCGTCCACGGTGATTTTATGTCAAAGTGCAGTTCATTGCCACTCGACAATGTCGGGAAGACAATGTAATTTTATGCTTAAATGAGCCTCACCTGAAGTGGAACTCACTCGGAAAATTTTGAATGGCAATATTACTTGCCTCTGTGTCTCGCACCTTTGTCTTTGTCCTAAATTGTAATTACGCTTTATATAACAACAGAAGCGTTACAACTTTCCAATGGTATATTCTCTTCCAAAACATGTCTCGATGCGGATTCCGTGAAAACATTCCATATATTGTTAAGAAAATCTAAACGGAAGACTTTTTTGTGTCTCATTGTTTAAAATGCATAAAAAAGTATATGAATCCATTTTTACATCTTTTCAAATATAATTTTGTATGTTTAACTAAATAGCAATATTTTAAAATATTAACTAGTAAAAAGCGTATCGTATACGAAACCTAGTTAAACGGAGTTACAGACACGCATTAGTATGAAGAGATGCGGACAAAAACACAATAAAGTATTTATGTTCTCTATAAAATCTTCGAAGCCACGAACTCATATTTTATGTGAAGCCGCTGAACCCAATTACACATGAATGGTTCGTCATGATCAGAGATTTTTTGGGCCCTAATAAAAACTTACGATGAGATTTATTCCCCGCTAGGAGGCCGACAACCATATTCTAATTCATCTTATTAGCGTTGCAACCTGATAATAAATTCTAAGCTAATTAATGAGCTGTAGCACACTCACAAAATTGAATTATTCTCTTCCGCGGGCATGCTGAACGCTTGACAGATTTTATCTTTGGGTAAATTAAAACTATTTTTGTACTTAGCTGTGACGATCCTCGTTAAAGGCTAAGGTAGTTAACATTTTATCATTAAACATAAATAAAACTTTATGTTATGGATTTATATAGAAATAAAAATCAGATATGGCGAGCCTTCATTAGGCTCATGAGCGGAGATTTATCGAACACATTAATTGATACCTATCGAAGCAAATGAAAACAAATATATATTTTTATAAGAAATATCGTTCTAGAGTCCACGTACAGCTAATGCCTGTGCCGAGTCGCGAGAACTTAATCGAAATCTGCGTTTGTCAATCAATAAACCCGAAAGAGACGGACCACTTAGGTCTTTGGATAGGCATAATGTGGACGCGGCTATCTTAAAAAGGTATTTATTGCATATATTTATTAAAAACTTGAATTCTAACAATAATGCAATTGTTTAATATCAGATAAAATCGAATTACGTTAACAATTACGTGTCTGATACAAGTAAGGTCATAGTACATTTTTTTTAAAGATTCTAATAAACATAGTACTATTAAAGTAGACGAAAGTCTATGGATTCTTGCCAACATATTCGTAATGATAATTTTGCAGTTCGCGAAACCTCACGAATCGATGTGCATTGTAGTTTGTCGACACTGATACGCACGCGATGCTATGCAAGTAGCGATATGCTTCTGAGACACCGACTGTTTTCAACGAATCTCGACAATTCAATGTTCAGTAATCACACATTATGAGACATTAAAAAACGATATTATTTTGTACGAGTAGGTATGCACAAATTGATGTATATTGTACAATTTAATTGCTATTGACTAATTTCGTTTATACTAATTTGTCTTATAAAACACGTTCGTTAAATTAAACCAACTGAAGTACCTAAGTTTTATTACCACCTTTGAAATAGCGCGGGATGTTAATTCAAATCGCAGAATAATATTGATATCGTGACAGTTTTTTGCCTCTACTAATTACAAAAAGGTTTAAGCTTTTACGCAAACTACACTTTCCGTGACTATGACTTCTAATATATCGGGAATCTCTAAACTATTATTTTTACTTTTTTTTCTCATTAAAAGAAAAATGGTTATAATGAGTAAAAGAGATTCAAAAGATATAAATAACATATTAGAAATGCCACAAAGGTGAAAAAAATAAACCTCTCTGAATATTAAACATAAAAGTTTTTTATTTATAATGTAAAATAAAGTAACCTCATATTATAAAAACGTATTTATAGCAATCCTAAAAATTGAAAAAGATATAAAGTCGGCTACGAGTCAATCCATACATCTATTAACGTCCGATAAATGTTGCCATGGGCCTGTGATAAAAGTGACCAAGTCGATAATTTATTGGGCGTACCGAGCAGAAACTTCGTAAAAATAAACATGAATGGCTGCCTTATTGGGGCTTGATTTAATACGGCCAATAAAACAGTAACTAACCTTATATAAATTACTAAACAAATAAATAACATTTGTGGTCATCAACTTTATATCCACAGAGCGCAGCATCAAATTGGATACTGTTTGATGCTAATAGCGAAACGTTGATGCTATCTGAATTTATGAGAGCGCGCACCGATAAATTTTTCAATGTTTTTATTTGTACATAAATATACAATTTCAACTGGTACAAATTAGTTGTAATATGTTAACTCATGAAGTAGATTTAATTAATAATTAAATAGAAACATTCGGTTTAAAAGCGTCGTTGATATACAAATTCGTGAGGATTTTATTAAATATTCTATAATGTTAACAAAATTAATATGTTTTTAAATTTCTAAAAACCATTAGAAAATCTACAATTTTGATTTGATCTCTTTATTATGTAACGACTCAAATGGTATAAGCCTTAGATTAATTTTTGTTTCTTTCTTATGCTACAGCTATAATTTATAAACAAAACCATTTACTAGTGAACGCTGTCAAGTCTGTGAAGTCTAGTAGATAATACGTGTATGTCTATTACAATCTTTATCTACCCAGCTTCCACATTTCATTATCATCCATAACACGACAAACTTAGCACGTATTAAGCTGTTTACAATCTAAGAGTAACTACGTATTTATGAATATTCAGATAATAAAGATATTTAAAGAGCCGCGGAAAGGCACCGTCTAATCACCCCGTGGTCGTTAAATTGAAGCAATAACTCTCTACATAGTAGCGAGCATGTATAAAGGCTCATAATTCTTTGCTAAAGTCTGTTGTGGCCGTCCAGAGATTGATGGAACATCTCCTTAGGTGGCCTCATAATAAGTATTCGTTAATTCTACTTAAGTCTCAAGCTCGAACCAGAATCCAGTGTTTTGCGTTTACGGTGAAAATAATGGTTACATTTAAAAATAAAAGTCTTAGGATTTATAAAAGTAATTGAAGAATCTGATGTTAATAGAAAACTATCCTCTAAGCCATTAAAAGTTAATGCTATGAAGCAATAACATTGTTGTATTATTTTAATGTTTATGAGATGTTTTTTCCATGGGAACAAGTCCGTAAACCTTTAAATCTGCAAGTACTTAAAATTCAAGTGTTCACCCATTTTTGATGCGGTGACGGCAGCCGGAAAGCTAAATGTTTCTCTTTCTTTTGAAACTCTTCCTTGGTTAATTAAATAATTACTTGGGTCATGTTACTATTTTTGCAGAGATTTTTTTAAATCTTTTAATTACTAACTTACTATTTGCTCTAAGAAGTGGAACTTTTATTCAAATTACAAAATTAGCAATAGAATAAACCTTTTTTAAACGACTTAAAAAAAATTAATTAAATTTATGATACCTCAAAACTTCTGATTGCTTGGACAGATTTCAATGATTTTTATTTGAATCGAAAGTAGTGCGCTAGTGCGTACCATGTGGTCAGATTTAAATTTAATTGAGATCTGATGGTATGATACTATTTTAATTATCACTAATAATGTGTATTTACTTGGCTACTTCTTTAATTATATTAATTATTATTATTTACTAGCTGTACCCGCGACTTCGTCCGCGTGGAATTTAACAAAAAAGTTATTTTTCAGTTCGCAGAGTTATAAAATAAATAAATTTCTAAAATAAAAGTAGCCTAAGTTACTCCTTATTACATCAGCTATCTGCTGCCAGCGAAAGTCCCGTGAAAATTAGTCCAGCCGTTTCAGAGATTAGCCGAAACAAACAGACAGACAGACGGACAAAAATTCTAAAAAATGTTATTTAGGTATAGGTATGTACCGTGTATCTGGCTGGCCATGTGTGTCGCAGGACCGATGGCCACTGGAGCAAACGTGTCCTGGAGTGCAGACCGCGTGGTTGGCAAACGCAGCTTGAGATGTCGTCCAGCCGGCGCTGGTTTAACGATCTTCGTACGATTATCGGTGGAGGCTGGATGAGGGTTGCCAAAAACCGCGATGTATGGCGCGAACTTGGGGAGGCCTATGTCGAATAGTGGACTGTGATAGGCTGAACTAACTGACTAACTGACAACTTTAACAAGTCTTTAAATATAGTGACAATGCAATAGCAATGATAATTGTTTAATACTAAATAAATAGGTGGTATTGTTGTAATTCTCACATGTCTTATTAATGTCATACTAATTGTCTTATTCTTTATTATAATTATAAGTTACATGTACGGAGAAAAGTGCTTACAAAGGAGGAAAGGTTCATATTAAATTAGATACTTGTTAGACGTGAGAAAGAAGAACCGGGTCGTTAATTAGGGACGATAATTTGACAAGCCCTGACAGCTAATATTGTGTTCAAATTGATTTGTGTTCAAAGTTGAATTGATTTTGACAGAATCAATAAGCCACTGAGTTCTCATGGCTGGTATAGAATGACATTTACATATTAGATTTAATCGTTAGTGTGAGTAAGGGTATCTGTACATGTGGTATTCGTAAACGATTCTTTATTATAATTATTTTGATTGCTATAGCAATTATGATATACATATATGTGTATGTATTACCTAAAATAAATTATACTAGATAACGATATATTTTAGTAGGTACACATTACTAAAAATAGCTAAAAGTTAATTTTAACTAAGTATTTATTATTTATCTTTAAAGCTTATTCCAATATACTGTACAATTATATTATAATACGTACCTCGCCAAACAATCGTCATGCATTACTGATGGTACAAGTAAATGTCAGTCAATATCTACGTTACGTTGGTAACGAGTGCAATCTTTTATATGAAACAGCCTCAACAAAAGATCGCGACTGACCCTCGTCGCTCCACGTATAATACGCGAACACAATGCGCCCATCAGTAGTTACCGACAAAACGATGCGAGAGTAATTATAAAGAGAATGAAAACGCACAGATCGGACATGACACGTAACCCACCGACAATAGCGTTCAGATAACAAGAACCTGTTTAAAATTCCTTCTAATCGAATATGGTCTTTATGGTTGTCTTTAACACGATTATTATATTTTAAGAGGTTTTCTGTGACTTGCATTTAGTCCACGGAGCGCTCCTGCTCGAAGTGTCGATCTATCGAATAAATAGCTTTGCGCCAGAGTGATTGATTAATGACAGACCCGGCGAAAACAGGCCAGCTATCTAATTAAATATTTCTGACAGTGCTTGGCTAGATGAACGTCATAAGGAGATTGACTATGCCGTTCATGATTCATGGTATCTCATCTGATCATGGTATCTTATATTAATATGAAAACATGTATCATTTGTTCATTAATTTTCATAAAATACTTAAGAAAGGGTATGCTACCAGTAAAAACTTTTTTTTTCATTTCGTTGTTAAGTGTTTTAGTAATATTGTATGAGAGCAAATTTTTATTTTCTGGAATAATAATGATTAGAATTATAGGTACTTTAGAACTGAGGCGAATCATTTGAGTTGTAATCAATTAATTATGAGTAGGTATACTAATTTAACAGTCTTTGCATTTCGCTAAATTTTCACGAACTAAGCACAAAACAACAGAATAAATAATATGCAGTAACTATTTACAAAGATAAGTACAAAAATCAGTGTCTTATAATTTTATTGTAAAAGAAGATAAAATAATATCAAATAATAAATTGGTTATGATAAAGTGTTTTTACCTTTTCTCGAAGTACGATCTCATATAAAATTTACCTATTAATATGCTGAATTGTTAGAGTTAAGTAATTTACCTTACGACTTATTTACATTCTATTTTGTTTTTAACGCACTTTTGCTTCCTAATACTATTTTGTTACGTAAACATATATTAAATCCTTTTTGATTAAAAACATAATGCTAGTTTTTGCGCAACAAAACCGAATTCGCAACGGTCAACTGTCAAAATAAAAATTACTTGTCTACACATTAATAAACAGTTCTTAATGCAATGTCAGATTTTCATCCATATTACTAAAAAATAATACACCTATTTATTATGGTTTATTATTACATATCTAAAAATGTTAAGATGTTAAGAAATATTATAAATGACTACGGCGCTTTAAAAGAAACATCTCCTTGCGAATACATGAAAACATACATTGAAAAATGTCCTGAAACTATGGAAAATGCAAAAATCACTTGGATTGTTGAAACATTTTTGAGCATTCAGAAACATGCACAATTCTTTGACGAGCTCAAAACTTATATTTCGAAAGAACTGTCAGAAGAAGACCAAGACTATTTTCTTATTATAATTGACGCAATTGTTTTTCATATCACCCCTAAAGATACGCCATTACTTTATAAATGTCTATTTAATGTAAGTAAGCCGCTGCTAAAAACCTTAACGACTTTGTTAAGTAGTGATGAAGTTTTATCATTTATATCGCAAGTAGCTCAATCTTATTATGATACAAGTTTTATTACTGAAAACATAATTGGACCTTTATTTACATGGAAACCTTATCTGAAAGATATGGCGGATAAGTTTAACCGATATGTATCCAAAATTGAGAATCAAAAAATAAAACATGCTACTGTACCTGTATCGCCGAGAGTTTTAAACAGAAAAATAAAAAAGTCGTTTTTTAAATCTATCCAAGAACCATTGCTAGTTACTCCACCAAATTCTTCACGCAAGGGAACCAAGATGCTTACAAAAAGTGTTATTGATCAGAAATTGAAAGAAATCCACGATCTTAATAAACAGAAAGCTTTATGCCTTTTGAATACTGTAAAGACGCAAAACTTTCATTACGCTAATGTAAAATCTGAAAAATTTTATTCAAAATTGTCGAGCATTAAAGAAGAAATTAAAAGTGAATATGACAATACGCTTCCTAAATTAAAACCAAAAGTAAATTTACATTCAATACCACCAGTCGTGAAAGAAACAGCAACTACATTGAAAAGAATCAACAAAAGAATACAACTATCAGAAAAGGAAGAACTTCAGTGGCTTGAAGATTTAATGGTTAATTGTAAAAACACCACTAAAATCGAGGAGCTTGAAGAATACGATCGTCAAGAAAGAGAAAGAGAACGATTGTTGGATATCGAAAGAAAACATTTATTAGGTAAAATATCTTATGAAGACGCAGTAATAGCGAAAAGAAAACTTTATGATGAAAATAAAAAGAAATATGACGTTTTTCTAAAAGAAAAACGATTATGGGAAGAAGAAATTGAAAAATGGAAAAAAAATGAAATGATTAAAAATCGCAAACAAGTAGAAAAGTTGTCACTCTTAGAACTTGATATGCTTCATGCGAAAAATATTAATATAGCTAAAAAGAAAGAAAATGCAGATAATATAAGAAACGAGTCTGAAAAAATATTATCAAAATCTATGAAAGAAAAACAGGAAGAATTAGAACGAAAAATTAACATGATTAGGGAACTGAAGATTTTAGCAATGATTGCCAAAAAAGTTAAAGCTCCCAAGATAATCGATTTAACAGAATCATCAGGACTGGGTTTGTTATGTGAAATGTCTATAGCAGAACTACAGGAGAAACTTAATGTGATTAAAATTGAACTTAAGGAAGAGCTTGATAAAAAGAGAAAAGTTATAAAAGAACAAAAAGAGGCTGCAAAGAATGATTTAGAAGAAACAAAAAATGCTATTAAAACCTTTATGTCTGAACGAGAAGTTATAAGAAAACAAAAGAAAAATTCAAAAAATGTTATAGATATATCTTCTTCGAAAGAAATAAATAACCTCAAAAAAATTTTGGAAGAAAAGCGAAATTTAAGAATTAAACTTACTCTTTGACTTTACAGTAAAATAATCAATATTTCTTTTTATTTGTTTGCTGTTTAATAATAATTGTTCTGTTTTAATAAATATAATATCTCTCGTTTCTAAAAATTCGTTTAAATACATTTTCTGTATGATATGCGTAGCATATTTCAGCCTGGGGCTAAATGTTTTCGATTGCCTTATTCAGAGGTTGACATTGGTATAATTCTTAAGTAATAAACATTGAAGACCTTTATAACCTTACGCAAAAATGATCAATGATACTGGTGTTCATTAAATGATACATATGTAACTATTTTTATACTATACAACTATAACTATTTTTATCACAAAAACAAATTGTGAGGCCATGAGAATATTAACGTTTATAATAATGATAGCTATCTAAAAGCGAAGTATTTTTAAAAGAAAATAAACTGAAATAGCTTTTACGAGTCCCTCAGTTGGGCTCTCTGTATAAATGAAATGTTCGATTATATTCCACCGGGCTGCTGCTGATGCAGGTTGACACATTCATATGTGCTTTTTTTTAACAAATTCCACCTTTTTCATAAGCAATTATATAATTATTACCAAGTATTGATAATAGATATGTGTAATTTAAATTCTACGCTAAAACAATACAAAATTTATCCATTAAAAATTAAATTAAAGCATTGTTTGTTATAAAAATCAAAATTGAAACTACTTTTGGCAATTTATTATACCTTTTTTACTTTAAACACCAACGTCTCATCAGTTCTAATAATTAATTTAATATAAAATTATATGGCAAATATTACTCTTAAACATATTCGGTTTAATTAGATCTCTAATAGTCCGCAACGAGATTGTTGTGAATTATTGTATCAAGAATTATGATGTCTTCGGGCGGGTCCAATCAATGCGCATGCTCGAATTGGCCGTACCACTTAATTAGTACCTGGCAAAGTGAAATATTGGTAATGGAATTTATAATACCGACGCAATATATCTTTTAGTAGGTGATAGGCAATAAAGCATTAGTTGTTCCATATTGTCTATATTATAATTACAAATATAAAATATTTACAACTCAAAGCTGGTCACGTATTAAAGATGTATAAGCGTTCAAATACCTTTATCATCTCAAAATTGAGTCGTTTATATCGAGAGATTGTGTGCTAACAGTGACATATCAATATCAATATAATAGAACAAATCAGGCGACATATTCTTAAAAACCGAAAAAACTAGTCGATATAATTTGGATTAGAGCAATAAATATGTCGGGGTCGCCTGTTCATTTGTATCGACGTATAATTTAAATTCTTTAACGCCAATGTTCAAGATTACGCGGTGAGATAGAGGCGCGGGCGCCCGTGTCGCAGCGACAACCACCAAATAAATTTATATTTCCGACCGATACGGACCGACTTCTCTCTTTGTAGATAATTCGGCCGGTAACGTTGAATGACTCTATTAACAGCTTCCCTTTTAGGGATAAATATCGACTTTAGACTTAGTGTAAATGTAGCCTTATGTGTAGTATTGACCATCTTTTAGTACACGATTCTAAAAATACGTATTGATGAAAGTTATTATCGATAAGTTAATTTTTTAACCATATTTGTTTAATGACAAGTTTTATTGGGTTTAGCGATACAAAATTCTTATTCTACGAACATAGTTAACTTATCTTATGTAAGTAATAAAGAGATAAGGCACAGCAGAAATTTTCCGCTCAAAATATAGAGCAGCCCAACTGGGGTAGTACTTCGACCTTACAGAAGATCACAGCTAAATATTACTGTTTTTAAGCAGTATTGCGTTCCTGTTGGTGAGTAAGGTGACTAGAGCTCGGGGGGGGGGGGGATTGGGGATTAGGTCGGTAACGCGCTTGCGATGCTTCTGGTGTTGCAGGCGTCTGTAAGCTACGGTAATCTCTTACCATCAGTTGAGCCGTACGCTTGTGCCGACCTAGTAATATAAAAAAAAATTAAAAAAAAAATGAAGAGAACTGTCATTTATTAAGCTGTCAGTTTTTCAAAACAAATTATTAATATGCAAAATAAATTTTAACCAAGTCTCTATTAAACTATTTTTCATCTTTAATCTTATTTCTATGTTACAAATTTTATGAATAATATAATATACATACATTCTTCTTTTTTCTTTCATAAAGGAAATCGAGTCAAGACTACGAATACGGCGCATATTTCGAAGATTTAGCTGATAACCGTAAAACGTCAATAACCACCTAATTGGGAGAGAACACTCTACCCACAATCATCGAAACTCCGTCCGAGTGAGAAACAAATAAATATTGTAACACACATCGAGATAATTTGAACGATAACTTAATGTGCTTACATTTTGGATCTGCTCATGGTTTTATGGAACTACCTACGATATTATCTCGTTCTTTTACTGTATAACTATAAATTTTAAATAATCACGCGTCACAGTATATAAAAATGTGCGATCAAACTACAAATAGATATACTATGTGTATAAAAATATGTAAACTTTTAAACATTATGGACACTAAGTATCAATACTTTTGCGTATACGGGACTTACAGCAAGTGTTTTTTTAGTACTTCCGGTATTTCGACGACGTTTCAGTGGCTGGTGACAAAATGCTAAAGTAACAATCATATAAATAAACATATAGGCATAAAAGCGTTTATGTAAGTTTTGACAATATTTTGAAGCTATGCCTATGAAATTTAATAGGTAGTCATGCCCTCATAGTACTATACAACTAAGCATTAGTTAGTAAAAATAAATTATAGCCCGTTGACGTAGTTTGCATTGACCCTGCTTTCTGCTCCGAGAGCTGTTGGTTTATTCCTGAGTTTCCTGCTTCGAGTCTGGTTATTATGTATTCCTATTTATAGAAGAATTATTTATATGTATACCTACATATTTCAAAAAATATGTACAGTTATATCAGCCTGCTATTACCTTAAAGAAATGCATTAAGTTGCTTACCTGAAGATTAGACGACTGTTTATGTATGCTAAGCATATCTATTTATTATTATTTAAACCTGAGCAAAGTACGTAGCAGATAAGCTGTTCAAATTAATACAAAATTTCGATCTAATTAACGCTACGTAAAGTAACATGTATATTCATGTATTAATTTTATCTAGCATTACCAATTATGAATAGTATTGACACCTCGAACTCTACTCAAAGCATATTTTAATACAAATTCATTAATTACTCTGAATATTTTTCAGATATAATATGCGTATATCTAATGTTATATATCTATACCGTTTATAAATTACTTTAAAATCATAATTATTAAATAATTATCATACTTTATAATTTAATCAGTGAGTCTCTAAACATTAGTTGTAAGAGATTGGTGTAAACTCAACATCAGCCATTTTTGTAAGATGTTTGGAATATGCGTTTAATATAATCATCGTGAACGATAACACACACAATTATTGGATGTATTGCCATAACCTTACAATAACAAACAATAACATCGTACTTTTAACTTTAACCTTAAAACCGCGAGGTGCCATTACTCATTTATATAACAGTTAACTAAAATAAAATTTCCAACACCCATGTCCACTTACAAGTCTTAGTAAGTCAATTAAGATTTTCGTAACACCTTAATTATTTATTTATTTAATACTAGATGCCCGGACAGACTTTGTTCTGTAAACAAAAATTAACCAATTTTCGTTTTTTTTTTTTTTTTTTTTTTTTGTATTAAAACCTTTCGTGGGCCTTAAGGAACATAAAAAAAAATAGCTGAATTGGTCGAGCCATTTTCGAGTTATGCGCTTAGCATCATTCATTTTTATTTATATAGATCTTATTGCACATTTCAAATTACATGAGTAAAATAACAATATTCTAACTCTAAAAAAATACAGTAAAAATTTTTATGCATACACATAATTATCATATACAAATAAAAAATTGTATAATAAAAACTACGCACATATTTTATTTTTCTTTGCTTCCTTCTATCACAATGTTGTAATATTTTATTTCTGTTTACTTTTCTACGCTTACTGTAATATACTGGTGATTTTTATGAACTTCTTGTCCGAAATTTAAAAAAAAATAACAAATAATAAAATATACGTAAAAAATACGTACTGCATTTGACTTGTCGCTTAAAGATCGACTCAGCTTGACGTATATCCCGTGGAAAGGCATTCCATAGTCATTCCATATGCGAAAAGTCAAAATTTTGATAACGTAATCAACGCCTTAAGAGGAACATTTCCCTAAGTTACCACAACTCTGAACGCACTAGTTTTTGAAAAAAAAATTTTTTTTTCAAATTTTGAAAAAAAAATTTGTCTTTTGCAATCTAATATTTATTTGTAATTTTTCTACCAGTCACAAAATATAAGATTTTCGTGCTATATGTCTTGATCGCACACAAAGCTTAAAAATATTAGATTCATCTTTGAAAAGTTTTCAACGCCTAAACTGCCACGATTTATCTAACTTTCCACAACTAGATGAGACTCAATTAAAACTGTTTTTACTGGATCATATCAATACAGCCAAGCAATAACCTATCTTGCTGAAATATTAGACAACGATAATACTCTACATATAGATTTTGTTAAAGATGAATCTAATATTTTAAAACTTTAAGCAGTATTACTCAGATGCTCAATTATTCATATGAGGAGAGTAATAATATTTTTTAACACTGATCTACCCTAGAGTCTTCCCTACTATCTTTATCACACAATTTAAGCACTTAATTGTGAAAAAAGATACAATTGAACAGATATTTTTGTAAAGTACCTTTAAAATTCAATTTGTTACACAAAAAAAACACGTAAAATGTATATTAAGAGAATGTTTTACTCTACAAAAGAAGATACTCCAGTAGAATTTAGCCCACGAACTTGTATCAATTTTGAACTTGTATCACTTGTCACAGGAGGCACAGATTTCTATAATTAATATCAAAGTATTTGGTACCCCTGCAAGTAAAATGGATTAATAAAATTTTGGTTATTTTCTAAAAACATTAACAACTTGACCGAGTACGTTCTCTACTTTCGAAACTGCATCCGCTATTTTTTGTCTGTCTTGAACGATAACTTTTTACGTTACGGAAATCCAATGTCTTTTTCCATTTACTAATTGACACGATTAAAGGATGATTGATTTATTATTTAGTTAGTATGAGCTCACTCCAACACAATTTTGTCTGTAACATTTTCTACCAAGGTTATTTTGTATGTCCGATCAAATATAATCGTTAGCGCCAGTATTAAACGATACATAGGTGAAATTAGCTGTCTTCGTGTATTTGCTAAGAGATCTAATTTTATAAATAGATTTGCAAAATGCTTTAAATTTACGAAAATTGGTACAGTACCGAGTTAACCTAGGAGAATATAACACAGTAGCACAGTTAGTTCTGGAACTAAGTAGATTACTAACCCCATACTAACTACGAAACAAACGTATAAGAATTTTATATTAGTCATGAAACATATTGTCAGTCCGTGTCCAACATACCTCAGGGCTTATAAATAATCAAATAAAACATTCGAAGCAACTTACTCATAAATGTCATATTATTATAGTGCAATAGTAATTCTGGTGAAAAATAAATATTACGATGATTTATTTTCGTTAAATTTAACTTAATTGCTTTCAGTTTCTTTTTTATTTAAGTCAAATGAAATATTTTCTGTCTAAAACAATAGATGTGCTAAGAATCGACCAGCACGACAGCAAGAAGTGAATTGATATAATCGGAGTAGGACTCAGATTTACAAGTTTGGCACAGATGAAGTTACTTCTAGTTTAACTTTATTTACATTCCACTAAAATGCACAGTAACTGAACGAAAACTTATTTAATATTTTCTTTGATAGTATAACTACAAAATAATTGTAAATTTAATTCGTGATACAATCGAAAGATTAATATATTGTCGCACTTCGTACGTAAACTGCTTTAGCGCATTTGTACTTATTGCGTAGGAACGGTCAGAAAGCGTTCGCGGCGCTGTCCGCTCGGCGCTTCAAACGACGCATAAAATTTATTGTTATTGGATTGAGTCGCGTACATGCATCCTTACTCCGCGGCTATCACGACAGTACAACTTTATCTCGTCGCTGCACTATTCCGAATAAACCGAGTGCCCTCTACGTGTCGCGTTCGACTTTTATGTGGCATTTGGGCGACTGCTGAGTGACACCATAGATTTATGCTGCGTTTATACAAATGACGTTCCCTTAAATATTGTTTCATGAACATCCTTTTGTTTTATCGAATGATAATACAATATGTGAGAATAAAAAATACATAATGACAAATATATAAATAAAATAATTTTTAACAAAAAAAACGACTTCAAAAAGGAAACTAAAAAGTGAAAAATAAATTTACTTAGTACAAAGTAATTCGTATTTTAATTTAGTTAATCAGAAATGATTAAATAAATATTTTATAATTTTGAAGTCGGTGCCAAGTAAAACAATAACTACTCTAGTATCTACTCGTAAGTTGTATTCAGTTTTCTTTCATAATTTGTTTTATTGACTATTAGGTTGAATACTGTTATTATTCTGTTATTGTTTTGACATATCTAATAATATTTTTTGTACTTGTTTGTTGTGTGTGTGTTGTTTGTATTTGTTATTGTAGCCAGGTTGTTGTAGTATTTACTTGGCACCAACTTCAAAATTATAAAATATTTATTTAATCATTTCTGATTAACTAAATCAAAATACGAATTACTTTGTACTAAGTAAATTTATTTTTCACTTTTTAGTTTCCTTTTTGAAGTCGGTTTTTTTTTTGTTAAAAATTATTTTATTTTACAATTTTTAGTGATGGGTAGACCTAACAAGGATGCTTTTTCTTTTATGTCGGGGGTTCGGAAACATACACAATACACAAGCACAAACACCCGATCATGACAAACATCTATATGGCCAATACAAATGTCTGTCGTGCGCGGGAATTGAACCCACTAACGCCAGCGCAACAGCCGGTGCTGTGACCGCTGCGCTAACGCGTCGACATACTATGAGTAAAGTTCGCTATCAGGTGTACGTAATAACAACCGGGACTGACAGCCTAGCGTGTTCTCCGAGGCTAGGTTGGGAGAACCACAAGGATTAACAACTAGACCAAAAATAAATATTTATATAAACATAAATATCCACTCCGAGCTAGAATAGAACCCGCGACCGTCGGTGTTTAGGCGCCGCCGACACGGCACATGCAACATTATATCAAAGCGGTCGTCAAACAGCAAAAGGTAACTGCTGTAAATTGTTGAGAAATTCCCTCGAGTGTTGATAGGCTCCATCATCAAACCTGGTCCTGCGACACAGATGACCAGACAGCAGGTAATTGCTATATATCGTTGAAAACTTCCCTCGACTATCTTTCGTCTCCATCATCAGACTGTAATGGCACTTGTAACTCATATAGGTGCAAAGTTCTCATCAATAGAAACGAATTAAGTTCAAATAGCAGGTAATTGCTATAAGTCGTTGAAGAGTTCCCTCGATTATCTTTCGTCTTCATCATCAGATTAAAATGATACTTATAACTCATACATATGCAAAGTTCTCATCAATAGAAACGAATTAAGTTCAAACAGCAGGTAATTGCTATAAATCTTTAAAGAGTTCCCTCGACTAACTTTTGTCTCCATCATCAGACTGTAATGGCACTTATAACTCATACAGGTGCAAAGTTCTCATCAATAGAAACGAATTAAGTTCAAAAAGCAGGTTTTTGCTATAAATTGTTAAAGAGTTCCCTCGACTATCTTTCGTCTCCATCATCAGACTGAAATGGTACTTATAACTCATAAATATGCAAATTTCTCATCAATAGAAACGAATTAAGTTCAAACAGCAGGTAATTGCTATAAGTCGTTCAAGAGTTCCCTCGACTATCTTTCGTCTCCATCATCAGACTGAAATGGTACTTATAACTCATATATATGCAAAGTTCTCATCAATAGAAACGAATTAAGTTCAAACAGCAGGTAATTGATATAAATCGTTAAAGAGTTCCCTCGACTATCTATTGTCTCCATCATCAGACTATAATGGCCCTTATAACTCATACAGGTGGAAAGTTCTCATCAATAGAAACGAATTAAGTTCAAAAAGCTGGTAATTGCTATAAATTGTTAAAGAATTCCCTCGACTATCTTTCTTCTCCATCATCAGATCGACTCCAGACCTTTATTAAATAGTAGTGCTTTATAGTACTTAATGAAAACATGATTAAATTTACTAGTCACCCTTACGATTTTTGAAAGTTTCCCTCGATTTCTCTGGGATCCCATCATCAGATCCTGGTTTCCTTATCATGGTACCAAACTATGAATATCTCCTTTCCAACAAAAAAAGAATTATCAAAATCGGTTTACAAACGAAGAAGTTATCTCCGAACATACATTAAAAAAAAAAAAAAAATATACGGTCGAATTAAGTAACCTCCTCCTTTTTTTGAAGTCGGTTAACAAATGAATACATATGTTATCATAAATACATATGTACAATGTTTGACATACTCACACGCTCATCTGTTCCTAAGATAGGAAACTTGTGTTTTGTGTTGTTGTATGTATGTTTTTCTCATCATTAAAATCAAACTCCTAAATAATAATTCGTGTCACATAAAGTGCTAACATGTTACAACATACCACTTTTTGTCTGCCTTGTTATATTACCTCGGAATTTGAATTGAACACGTGGACAAATTTCAATGATTTTTTTAATCAAAAATTTGATTAAGATCTGATGATGATGACCAATTTTTGAATAATCTTTGATAACGCGTATTTAGTTGACCATTTTTTCGTGTACCTACCTATGTGTACGTGTTTTATATTACTTGTCGATGTACCTAATTGAATTTGGTTTTTTTTCCTTTGCGAGCAAACACAATTATTGAAGCTAAAGAGTGATTGAGCTTGTCTTATAGAGAGAGTTACCTGTTCCAAAATAACTTTGATTATTATTGCAAAGAGATTAATATACTTGATAATTTGAAACTAACGATACATTAACTTGTTTTTTTAATTTCTACTACATGTACGTACTATTTTAAAACTACATTTTTCTTTTTGTGTATTATGTTATTATGTCTCTATAAATTTAACTCGGTAGGTATTTAGTTTTGTCAAAATGATAAGCGTCAGAGGTATAATAATAAAGACCAACGCAACAGAAATCATGTGTCATATACTTTAATTATAAATACATATTTAATTTTTTCATATTTATGTTTATAAAATTGCGTAAAAACTCATGTTTCTAAATTGTAAATAGTGAAAAGATTTCATTATATATTAGGACAGAATAATAAATTAAAAAACTAATAAATAGGGATACATTAGCACAACAGCCAGAGAATAGGTTGTTGCGCTAGCGACTGCGGGTTCTACCTCCGCTCGTGGCAAATATTTGCATAGGCCATATCTATGTTTGTCTTGGTCTGGACCTCTGTGCTTGTATATTGCGTGATGCACCTTCAACACAGGAGAAAATCCTATTCGAGCCGTCGAGTATAAATTGTCTGTTTATTATTAAATGAATATACAATGTAAATCTGAAGAATACGAAATATACTCGTATAAAAGTTATTGTTTTTCTCAATGTTTCGATTAGTAATTGACTTTATTTCTTGAAGTTACTGAGTTGAAAGATGAGAAGGTGTAGCGACTAAACGACATTTACTATAAACAATAAATATACATACAAATGAAGAATTGGTGAAGTTCTTGCATCAACCGTCATGGTAATGTTTGAGTTTAATCTGTTTGTAACAAAAGAGCACACAGGATTATGAATTTTTGCCGTTATCTGGGAGCTTGATACTTAATTTCTTCCGTTTGATTGCTGTTCAATGTTCAGTTAATTATATACTCGTATAAGATATCATTTAAATAAGACATAATAATGTTAAATTAAAGACATTGAAATAAAAATGTAATATATAATAAAAATTAAATTAAAAATAATTGAAACTCTATATTTAATCATCTTCTTTTCTAACATTAATTTCCTAATTTGTCTTCTTGATAATTTTAATGTACATTATTTATATCGTTTTAAGGTTCTTTAGAAATTTAAAAATCATTATTTTGATAAAAACAAAATAATTTATTAAAATGATTAACAATAATAAAAACTATCGTAAAACAAATGAATGTTTTGGAAAATTTTAGAAATATCCGAGAACAAGCGCTGAACAGAATGGCAAACGAAAATTTGATCTAATATTATAGTTGGTTGGTAAATACATATCCGTAGCTGAACTTTTCAAAGCTGAATTTTCATAGGCCAATTCACTACTTTCAATTAACATTTCTAAGAACATTATATAGGCAGGTACACATGATGTCTCGTTCAATAATCTTCCTTTATAACATATTGCGATGATTGACGATATCCGGGAAGGTCGATTCGGGCCTGTAATAACTTAAGGAAAAAGTATAATTGTCTCGTACGATCCGATTGTTATAGTGAGAGTACGAGGTTATTGTCAGGATGTGCGTGAAAGTTGTAATTACAGGATATAGGAGTATGTTTTTCATAATTGAGTTCGTTTCAGATCGCGATTGTTATCCTGGTTTATTGTTTTAATTTATCGGAAGCATTTTTATTATATAAATTTTTTAACCGACTTCAAAAAAAGGAAGAGGTTATACTCAATTCGACCGTATATAATTTTTATATGTATGTTTGGGGATAACTCCTTCGTTTATGAACAGATTTTGATAATTCTTTTTTTTTTGTTGGAAAGGAGATATTCCTAGTTGGTACTATGATAAGGAAACCAGGTTCTGATGATGGAATCCTAGAGAAATCGAGGGAAACCCTCGAAAATCGTAGTGACGACTAGTGCGTCTGTTAATTTTATTCGTCAACGAACCTACGTTGTATTACTTGTCTATGTAATTAAAGTCGGTTTTAAGAACAAGAAACAAGTTAATGTATCATTAGTTTCAAATTATCAAATATATCTCTTTATAAATATATCTCTTTCAAATAATAATCAAAGTTATTTTGGAACAGACGTACGACTCGATAGCCTCGATAATAATTAGTATGATGTTGTTTGCAATGCACTTATTCGATTCGATTCTGATAATGAAACGGTGAACACTTAAGTGGAATAAATGCCTTCCCCGGTACATTAAATCAAGAGATATAAATATAGACTTTGAGAAAAGCTAATATAAATGTATATAATATAAATACGATTATGATTAATTAAACGAATCCTACTGTAATTGGTCATGCCCAAAATTAATGACAAATTTAGAGGTTTCATTCACTTTTCTTTTCAAGTTTTCAGTTGTTATATTTAGTAGAGGGTTTTTAAAGAATTTATATTTTGGAACAGGTAACTCTCTCTTTAAGACAAGCTCAATCACTCTTTTGCCGTGTGGTGTCGGCCGAGTAGAATAGCACCACCTCCTTTCTTCCCGTGGGGGTCGTAAAAGGCGACCGAGGGATAAACCTGGCTCAAAATCATCCTGGTCCTGGAGAAGGAAAACTTCATTTAAAACCCGGAATGGGGTATCCATCAAGCATTCGTGGCATAGCTCTAAAATGCGAAAGACTCCTGCAGCCGAACTGGCTCCACACGTATCGACTCGTCGTTCCTGTGGGCCTAGCTAGTGAGGTCGAGAGGGGGGCCCAGAGCTTAGGCAACTCTGCGTTTTCCTGAAGAGTGTCCTAGGCGACACAGTGTCTGTCTGACACTGTCTAAATCGTCTACAAGAGACGGACTAAGGCCAATGAATCACTCTTTAGCTTCAATAATTGTGTTTGCTCGCAAACGAGAAAAAAAACCGACTTCAATTACATCGACGAGTAATACAGCGTAGATAGACAAAAAAATAGTCAAGTAAATACGCATTGAATTAAAAATCATCAAAATCGGTACACCTAGTAAAAAATTATGCGGAAAAGTAGTTGTTAGATCTTAAATAAATTTAAATGGGACTAAATGACACGCACCACCTTTCGATTAATTTTTTTTATCGAAATCGGTCCACCCAGTCAAAATTTCTGAAGTAATGTTACTTGACATAAAAAAATGCAGTCGACTTGAGAACCTCCTACTTTTTGGAAGTCGGTTAAAACACGCTTAAGATTAACTATTTTAGTAGGCGTTAGTAATAAGCCAATTAAATAGGTTAATAAGAAACGCTATTTACATTTTATTATAGTAAGTATTTATGCTGTGTGGCTACGGCACTAAAGAATTTAGCCACCCCCTCTCTTCCCGTGGGTGTCGTAAGAGGCGACTAAGGGATAACAAGGTTCCACAACCACCTTGGAACTTAAGAAGCCGACCGATGGCGGGATAACCATCCAAATGCTGGCTTTGAAATACACAGGCCGAAGACGGGCAGCAGCGTCTTCGGTGCGACAAAGCCAGTACTGCGGTAACCAACCCGCCTGCCCAGCGTGGTGACTATGGGCAAAACACATGAGTTCACGTTATTTTTGGCGTAAACTTGTGGAGGCCAATGTCCAGCAGTGGACTGTTTAGGCTGTAATGATGAAGTATTTGTGATAAAATTAATGTTGAAAAAAAATTTGTAATAATTCTTGGGCAGTGCTTTTTTGCAACATTTGCAATCAAACTTGTTATTTTACAATTTTTATATGATCTATATTGGTTTTGATTTATAAAATAATTTTAAACTTAATAATAAATTTTAATATCCTTTTGCCTATTAGTTACTGATTTATTTATTTATAATGATTTTACGTAATTGTTACAAAAACGGCAACTGCATTAAGCTGCGGATTCAATGCATGACAAAGTATACAAATATGTCAAATGTTTGTCGAGATCTGGGCGTTTGAATTTTTTTCGTATATGTTTTTCGTTTGTAAGTGTCTGTTTGTATCTGTTTTTTGTGTTATCCGTTGGTGTTGTTTGAGCGAAAAAGTACGAGTAGGTACTAAAATAATCACTATTTATTTTAAAAGTTTATGACTTAATTTTGCGTTTTTTTTAAAGAGATAACTCTTCGTCACATTGTCTCCACTGATGACAAGAAGGCTGGTGCATTTTTTAGCCCAGAGAATCGGCATAGCGATTCAACGTGGAAATGTTGCCAGCATTCTTGCCACCATTCCACGCGGACATGATTTTTTACCATAACTATCTGTAAATATTTAATTCTTTAATTGTGAATTGTAAACATGGATGATAAATATTACAATAAAAATGTAATTAAAAAATTTGCATTTTTCCATAAATATAAATCTAAATGTAAATGAAACGCTCATCAAATAAAAATACATGTTTCTTTTTTTAATAAACTTTATTTTATTTTATAGGTACGTATGTAAATTTTCTACTTCGTTTCACAGTAATATATCCGTCTATTAATAAATAGTCCACAGTACTAGGGGAGCTTAACACTATACATGTATATACATAACAGAATAAGAAATAAAATTAATATAATGGTGCCATCTTTATACAATTTGAATGTCAAATGAAGTGAATTTTGTTAAATCTTTATTGAAAAAAAAAATATATACAAAAAATAATTATGTTGACTTAATGGTATTATTTTATGGTATGCCTACGTTAATATCTTTATGTATTAGTTATCATCAATCCTTAATAGGAACTATAAATAAGGTGAGACCGTGGCTTCTAAATTGTTATGACACTTTGGTATTTTCTTTCTTATGTTACATTCCAAAGGTTTAGCACCACGATGTACATTAAAATTGGAATGTACATATATTAGTATTCATACGTGACACCTTCTGATCACTGACATGTTCTGATCTTCTAATTCCCTTACGAAAAGTCAATAAAAACAGTTAATTTTGTCATGTTCCATTTAAAAAGTGTAAACAACACTTTCTCTGCTATTTTTGACATTTATGATGCTTTGACTTTTTTGTTACTTATAAATAATACAGTTTATTTGTGCAAACTTAAATTTATAGCCATCTTTCACATTTATTGACAAAACTTAAGGCCTATTTATGTACATAATTTACAAGCGATCTGGTGAAATAGCACTCTAGGACTATAATTTACATAATTTATTTATTCGGAACATCACATAAAATAGGATACAATAGGAAACATTATTCTCTTATTACAATAGAAATAAATTAACTTTTAACTAATCAGCGGTCATGTTTCGTTAACTGTAAAGGCAAATCGTTAGAAGCCATTCTTTGCCTACTGGGGCTCGGAGATCTAGATCTAGTCTTACTGATCTGTTTTTCGGCCTCGTCTTCACTCTCGTCGTGAACATTTATTTCTTCGTCTGAGTCCGAATGAGATTCGTATCCGCGCGCTAATTGTATCGATTGTGCGGCTAATAGCGCCGCCGCAGCTGAGTTAGGCACTAGCGCTTTGAACGCGCTGTTTTCTAAAGCAGGATGAGGTTTAAAGGCACTACCGTCGAATGGTGTCTGCTGCAACGCTTTCAGAGCATTGGTTTCGAATTGTGCTTGTTGCGAGAGGGCTTTGAGAGCACTAGTGTCCTGATGCGCTAGAGCCTTAAAAGCGCTGTTTTCACCGCCCATCTGAGGAGCGTGGTAGGGAACGCGCGCGGGGGACAAAGAACGGGAACGGGAGCGGGAGGGGGAATGGGGCAGGCGGTGCGAGGGAGAGCCGCCACCGCGCTTGAGGAGGTTCATGCGCTGGTGGCGCCTCCACTTGGCTCGTCTGTTGGAAAACCAAACCTGTCAGTAACGGTAAATAAACCTGATTAGTATTCCGTTCTTGTCGTGTTAACATATATTCATTTATGCAAATTATATGAAATAAAAGCTCTGATTTGACTACAGATATTACAGTGTTGACGCCTAAGTATGAGGGAAATATTTATTGAATTAATTGGATTATGTGAGTAAGATAAAAAACGATGTGGCTTATATTGCCCTTCGATTAAATAATAAAATTGATACCAAAATTACTATTTTAACAAGCATTTACCTGAACTCGAGCTTCCGATAGAGAAGTCTTAGAAGCTAAACGTTCTCGTGTGGATACACAAGGATAGTGAGACTTTTCAAATTCTTTTTCTAATTCTTCCAACTGATCGGGACTAAAGGTGGTACGGTTTCTTCTAAATTTGGGCTGCTCTCCATCCAGTGACCCAGAGTCATCACCGTCCACATCTGATTAAAAACAATCAAAAGGTAAGTATTGAAATAATTGTCAGTAAACACACACAAACTATACAAATATTTTTTTTGAGTTTGGTGTGAATAAATCTGAAATTAAACTTTATATCTAGACGATTATAGTTACCAATAAAATTTGTCACCTCAAATTTTAACGGCATCGAAAATTAAGCTTGTAAAATGCGATGAATAGCTATTAATTTTTAAAAATAGGTGCCAACTTTAAAACAAAACGTACCTATAAGTCCACGACCTGAAGATCCTAGAAAGCCTTGCTTCATGGCATCTGGATGTGGCACTCCAACAGCGGGCGCTGGAACTCCTGGTGGAAGCGATAGACTTCCAGGAGGCCATACGCCACCCCCCGCCCATGGGAACCCACCATACGGTGGTGGAGCAGCGTACAGGCCATAGCCCGCCGCACGCGCAAATTCTGCAGCAGCTCGCTCGGCCGCTCGATTTCTGAGTATCCGATTGATTGACGACACACTCGGTGCGGTTGCGTTGGTACAAACGCCTGTTAAGAAAAGCAAGTTGCAATATAAGTAAACCTATACAATCTTATATAATCCACTAAATTATTTTTGTTAAGTACGCTGTAGCGTATATTCCTGTAATGATTATTTTTTCTAATATCGAGAAAACGTTGTTACAAATAACATTGTACAGATTATTATAAAAAATATTCGAAGTGCAATGACTTTGTAACGCAAGTTCGCTCCTCACTTCCCTTTCCATGTTCTCATTATATGAAAGCTATAGTTGCGCGAACTAACATATATATAATTATAGTTTTCTGTGCTATTTCTTAAGCAACGTTCGAGTAATTACAATATGCACAGAAAATGAGTGACCAGCAGCGCGTTAAAACCGATGCGTCATTGGTCGCGTTTTAAATCGGCAGTTATTATATATTTTAATGCGTGCTGAGGATCGCGTGCCGAGGCAGCCTTGGTAGAGCCATCCCATGTAATTTTCAGGAAACACTCTGGGTAAGTGGCATAATTTAATCATACCCTGTCTGGTTGTAATTGTCGTAGATTTCGTTGTTGAGCTACTGAGCAGTTGCTTTGCTTGGTCATCGCACTAGCAATTTAAAACTAAAATATATGACTGCTTTATAACATTGCGCAATTTACCAATGGATTTAAATGAGACTACGAGTAAAAATGTGCACGGAAGCATTGTATATTATTATCATAGAACACGGCTTCTTCTCTACGTTCTGATCTTACTTTTCAGACATAGAACGGTTTATTATAGATTATAGTATTTATGTTATGTCTGTTAGGAACCAATTGCATAAGTTTTTAAGAATACACTGCTTCAGTTTTCTAAGATAGGAATAATAAATATATTATCTCAATTTTTTACTTAATCAAACAGCAATATTTGGATAAATGATAAAAAAGCCGGACAAAGGCGATTCGGACTCGTGCACCAAGGATGGAACCCTTACAAACAAAATTATTAAAATATTTTAATTACATGATGTAACTAAAAAATTATGCTTTTGGCAATTTTTCCATAATCTGTACTATAAGGCTTCGCACCAAATTACAATATTCTGAGTTCACGGGAACCTGTTGGTTTTGATTGCCTTGCTAGTGTCGAAAATTTACATCATAAACGGCTGAATCTTTTGATTGCGTTGACTTAGAAGTTTGATTTTTTCACAGCTCTAAGGGACAGTAGACCTAAATATTTGATATGAATTTCTACTTAATGCCTCCACGCGTTCTTGAGCCGGGCCTTGACAGACAGATAGACAACAAAGTAATCCTATAAGGGTTCCGTTTTTCCTTTTGACGGAACCCTAAAAAATGTCATTATTACATTGTATAACGACGATCCTTAAAGATAAAATTCATTTTTTTTTTCATGAGTATAACCAGGACCGGTGGTGTTATATCCTCTCTATGGCACAGCAGAGATAGTCACAAAAATACACACCCAGGACAGAAACCAATATGTTTGTTTACAAATACAAATATGCGCTCTGAAATTGTTCCCATCACCGACGGTGTTAATTAAGCTATTGCCACTACCTACACACCGGTCAATAAACGCAACTAAAGAAATTAAATTTCATAATCCCTTTTGTGCCTAAAAGATCATTTCACCTTAGCCTTATCATTAAACATTTTTTTTTTTTAATTTTCGATCACTATGAAAAATCGTCTTAAGTGTTTGTTTACAATAGTAAGCGTATCAACTCAGCAACTCTTTTATTCTTGTGTATTTGATTTATATGCAATAAAGAAATAAAAATTAAAAATAACAAAAACAAAATTGTTATGGTTTTAAGTTAAAATATAATTTACTCACAATTTAACAATTAAATTGACTTTCAATTGATTTTAAATGAAAGAGGCCAATTCATTCGCCAATCGTTATTAGTAGACGGACTTAACATATCTACTTACGATAATAACGAGAAACAATAATTCTCCGTAATTGCTTAATGGACGCCTTAACTATACCGTCAATGACGTTTTCCTAGACGCCTCCATAATAACAGCATGTGCAAAAATAAACTATACGTGTCTCCTATTGTTATTTTTGTTAATTATTTTACAGCTATTACACGTGTAGAACTAAATTTTAAACATTTACTCGATAAAGTTAAATTTATTGTTGTCACTGTTCGTAATGAAGGCCCATTGAGACTTTCGCGCACGTCGGAACGATACTGGTGCATCAAACACAATGCAAAGCCGACCTGTTATAATTTACTCAAAACACAAAGCCTTATACAGTATAATAGTAATGATCAGTTGCGCGCCTTCGCTTATTGTTAGCACGTCGAAAGTACAAAAAGCTGCCCTCAACACAATTTGTTTGACTCGTAATCGGCGCGTTAAGATGCCTCTTTAGAAGGCTGTCTGAATCGAGCGCATAGCTAATACCCCAATATGGCTGACTGATACTTGCGCCAATGAGAACTGATCATTTACCGGCGAGATATTCAATTAAATTGGCAACAACATTTTAATAAAAAAGAAAAGAAACCGTTGAATATGCTGTAACATTTTGTAAGATCACCGAGTCACCAGTTATCTATTTCCCAGTTCATCACAAATAAAAAATGTACATGATCTTTAGAAAAACAGTTAAATTGCTTGTTGTTCTTCATCAACAAACCACAAAATACCGTACCCACACTTTATAATTCAGGGCCTATCTTCAATTTGAATAAAGTATTTTTTGCGAAAAAGCTATTTTACTTAAGGCTAAAATAAACTGATTTGCTAAATGATCTTTAAGTTTTAATAGCACTCTTAAAATTTACAGTTAATCATTATTATTTTTATCATTTATTTGAAAGCTGCATAAGCTGAAGTTTCAAGTGGTAGCCTTATTCCAGTCATTTTAATGTTTTTACCTTTAAGTGATTATTAAACTGTATCTTCTGTCATGTGTTTTTCATCGTTGATCATGCAATGACAAAGACCACTGGTTAACTATTTGTTTTGAAAGAGATCATTATCCGTCAACAGGTTGCAGGTGGGAATCCGATATCTATAATTGTTCTTTTAATGATTTGGGATCGGACGCGGGCCCTAAATGCCTAGTCACGCTCATGCAATTTGTCCAAAGTCGTTTTATCATGATTAGTCACAATGGGGTCCGCTTCTATTAAAAGCTTTAGATGCATTAAATAAAAGAAGCTGGATATTCTTTATAGCTAGATACTTAGCGACTTTGTTACACCGATTATTTATAAAAACATAAAAAAAAAAACAAATTTTCGTAATACCCAAATAAGGTTTATACCTATACCCCTACGTATTCTTGATGACATACAAAAATACATCCATGAAAACCTAATAAAAAGCAAATTGGCTCCAAAAATCTTAATGTTTTACTTTGGAGTGTTGTTAGGTTGGTCCCTGCCTAAAAGCGTGGCATGTCCAAAGATAAGACAATCCGGCGCCGTCTGCTGTGGAGTGTTTAATCGGGTTAATTTATCGATAATTGACGGAAAACCTTTTTGTTTGTATTGCCGGGAAGTAACAGTAATTGTCACGCCTTTGAAGATTTACGTCCGCTTCTAAATTGAGACATTAACAAACGGATCTCGTGCCTAATGGTTCGGAATGAATTTATTTGTTTTACCTGAACCGGCTTTAGATAAATTTGATTAGTCCCATTACCGGAGAAATGGAAATTACTCGACTGTTACCTCATAACTGATTAGCTATGCAGGTAATAATCATATTATTAGTTAGATTCGAAGAAAAGAAAGTTATTTGTTACATTTACTGCTCGTACAATATTTACATACAAAAAAATACCAGTCGTATCATTTGACGTCTTCCAAAAAAACTAAATGGCACATCAAGCTTATCATGACTATAGATAGTGAGATTTTATAAATGTTTTATAATTAAAGAATTAAAGGTAAGTCATTACGGGCTCGTTTGAGGGAAGTCACGGACAGTCCCTTTCTCGAGCGGGGGTAAACGACACTAATTGTAAACTTTCATTTTGTTACGTATCGGAATTGTACGCGATACGTGGTCGCAAGCGATCTGGAATCACGTCCGCTCCGAACAAGTGGAGCCAGTTAACGAGTGAGTGGCGTCACGTCGTCTAAATGAATTATTGTTGGCTTTATGAGGAACGTAAAACGATGAGATCGGAGGCAATCAAGCGGCACCCGCGGTGTGGACCAAGTAAAAAGGTGTCCGTGCCGGCGGGGGGCCGCTGCCGACCGTTGCGTTGCGCTAAACGCCTACGCTACGCACCCGCTCTTCAACCCGTTTCAATTAGCAATCAATAGTTGAATTAACAAATGTGCCAATATTATTAATGATCGTCATAATACGGCTAGTAACTTCTTACGCATTAATCTTAGATAAAGTAAGTCAGTTAAGTCTCACCAGTTAAACAGAATTCGTAAATATTAATATTATTTGGTAAGTATAGATCGTCACAAATGGATATAGGAATTCCATGTCTACAACTCTGTTATAAAGATGAAAACCATGAGCCTTACTAGATGACATTGTATTTTAAGTACATATAATGCTGAGAACCAATTTAATGCTGTAACAAATTAATAAATGTATCGGTTTATTGGGACCTATGTGGATATCGATTTGATTTATTTCTCCCGAACACCGAAGCGAGACCTTGTTAGTAAATGTCAAAAAACTTGTCAAATAAAAAACATTCCCATTCTTTGTCCATGACGAGGTACTACTCTTTCCGTTAAGAGTAAGTTTGTATGTTTTTGTCGTTACATCCTAAATAAATTAAAAAAAAATAGATTACAACGAGGAGTATGTAAATAACGCTACTTGCACACAATTAAAATATATGTCAACATCATAACATAACATCTACACAGATCGTCTTAACATTAAAGAATAGTGCATTTTTTTTAATTTTTATTACCAAACTCTCTCTCTAATAGTAACGAGTAAATTGACAAAAAACATTAACATAAAAATGAAAACTCGATTCATGGTATTTTAACAACCTCTCGTAAAACATCTCGTCATTGGATTCGCTAATTAATCGGCGCCACTAAATAATTAAGGTAGGAACAGCCCCTACACTTTGTGGTTTTAAGAATGCAATTAATCAAAATTTGGTCAGTAGCCAGAGCCGGCCGTAACGCCTCGTAAAACGATATCGATTTTTAGTCGATAAGTTGCGTAAGCTATTGTCCGAAACAGCGCAGTCATCGCCAACAAAAGCGGTAGTGGGCACCTTATTAAAATTTAGACGGTCTCGATGAATCGCTCTGTTTTGATAACCGCTTCCGAAGACTATCGATAATTAACGTGAACACATCACGAGGTGAAAGCGGTGTTTATGACAGATCCTATTATGTGAATGATAAAAGTTTGAGGCTTATTGTTTTCATCATTATCGTAGGAATAACGTAACAGAAGATTTTGAATCATGGGTTTTATTGTTCTTGTTATTTATCTTAATGACTTTTTATTTCCTAAAAATTTAAATGAATAACTTAAAAGAGTACATTTGTATTCACTATATATTATACTGGTTGTGCCCGCGACTTCGTCCGCGTGGAATTTAACAAAAAAGTTATTGTTCAGTTCGACGAGTTATAAAATAAATAAATTTATAAAATAAAAGATCCCATCAAAATCGGTCCAGCCGTTTCAGAGATTAGCTAGAACAAACAGACAGACAGACAAAAATTGTAAAAAATGTTATTTTGATATATGTACCGTGTATACATCCATATACATTTAGTACAAAGCGGTTATTTTAATATTACAAACAGACACTCCAATTTTATTTATTTATATAGATTAATTATCGTCCAAATGATGTAGTGTAAAAGACGAAGTTTAATAAAAGTATTTATTTTGTTATAAAAATCAATTTGTTACCATCAAATGTGCATTAGAAATGTATTATCACTTTTTATTGTATTTATGGTTCACTTTTTTAGTGGTAGTGACTTACTCATAAAAGATAGATACATGCTGTCGCGGACTTTTTTGTAGGACTAATTAAGATAAACATTCCTGCTATATATATAATATATACATGTAAACTTCACAGTTTTTGCAGCGTACGCAGGAATAGCTCGAAGATGGCAGATTTTTTTCCGACTTACTTGACAATTATCGTTATATTTTGGACAGTTCACACACTATCTCAAAAAATTATAGCCTTGTGTTATTCTAATGTATAAGCTATAAGTACTGTAAGTTTTCATTAAAATCCATTCGGTAGTTTTTGCGTGAAAGAGGAACAAACATCCATACATACAAACTTTCGCGTTTATAATATTAGTAGAATAACAAATTCACAAAATAGTAAACAACAAAAATGCGCGGTGTAGCCTCCGCTTTGAGTCCACCCTATAACTTTAAATATTTGTTAAATAAAACAGTTTTAATCATGACAAAGTCAATGTGTTATTGATATTTACAACAACAAAAAAACCAAAACAAAGGACAATTTTTATTACTTTCTCTCTGTATTTTAACATAACATCTAAACTTACTTAAGAAACTGATTAACGTTTCTAATAAGGTTAGCATTCTATTTAATTTAGTTCGCAATGAAATGTAAAAAATTAAGTAGTGGTCTTAACTATGTATCATGTATATTACATCCTCCAGATAAATTTACGTTTTCGTTTTTCAAAATAAGTTTGTATAGGTCACGGAGATAAAAAAGGAGCACATTGAAAGTACGCCGCTATTCAGATATGAAGTTTAATCAATTTAGACAGTTTCATAAGCACGCCGAGAGCTGGGCACGCGTTTCTTAGTAAAAAATCATGGCATTGTCCGCGATCATTTTGTTATAAATTTGATTAAAATTCTATTAGTTATATTTTGTACGTACCACAGAGTTTAAACGTAAGATAGACACAACCAAAATCATCAGATACATAACGACAAATTACTACTGTCAATACAACATAATTATATCATAAATATTTGTTACTATTTTTATTTTATTTGAAAGTATAGTAATGACTGATAAACAGGTAGACGATACAATTGGTGATTAGATAATATTGCATAAATGTTAGTTTTTTTTTTTACTTGAAGTCTTTAATTACCACCATTTTATAATTTACAAATAGTAATACATATGTACTGAAATTGAAATAGCAAACGTAAATATTACATATGGACGTATGTCACAAAATGATAAATAATAGCATTAAATTAAATTATTCAATGATCACTTCTAACTAATTCTTGCTTCCCGCGACATTTGAGATCATAGCGGCTCCTTCGTCAGCAGGTGGTCCGGTCCGGTCAACACGCTTTGATACACCGAAACCATCGCTGATCTAATAGAATCAATCATAACTACATCACGGCTTTTCAGACAGTCCGAGCACGGAAAACGAACAATGCCTCCGCCGCGTTTTGTGAATGCAGCCATGAAACCTAACTGTACAATTTAGTATTTAATTTTTCGAGGCTAAAGTCCTACCACGTTTAACAGCAAATATGTAAGCATTTACGCATAACAACCGCCATGGCATCGCGTGCAATTTTCACATACAGCATAGTCATGAGTGCACCGCGATCGAGCAATTATTTTAAACACATTTCAACAAATGACGATAATATCAGTCAGAAACGGAGATAAGAGAAAAAAAATATTACAATGCCAAACGTTGCACTGGAACTTTTCGTCCACTAACCATAAGAGTCAATTCTCAATAACGAACCTTAAACAATTATTAGTGTTTACTGCTTACTTCAATTTATTTAAAAGTAAGTACATATTTTAAGGGCACCAGGCTCTAGGCTATTACCGTAATAGTCGCTCCAGCTTACATTGAAGTATGATTTTCCGTACTAGTTTAGTAATTCTTATGATTTAAAGTTATTTAGAAAACTATTTTACTATAGCAGGTATGTAAATTGAAGTTTATTTCTTTTTATCTGCTATATAAGAATATATTTTAAAAGTACATGAAGTTGTACAAACTTAACTTTTTTTACTTCTTCATAATAATTAGATTTTACAGAGCTTCAGTAGAAAAAAATTCAATCGATTTAAGAAAAACGAAAATATTTTTAGCGGTATTATTTTTGTATACCAATACACGGATATTTTCGAGATTTCTAGATCGATTTGTGGAACTCTTTGTTTGTTTCCACCAAGGCCCTGTTTCTCTATCTGGAGATAAACGATAGAAATTCATAACAACAACCATCGTTTATATATTCTAGTAATTCAAGTCTATTGTCACTAAAAGTTATTTCTTTTTAAAGTTAGTTTTACTCACCACACGAAAAACCAATCAAGTGATACTTAAAAATATTTGTTCTAAATAATAATGATGTAAGCTACCTACAAAACAAAATCAAATTTTTTTGATTACTCTTACATGTATGAATTTCGTGTCGTCCGTGAGAAGCGTGGTGGATTACACTCCGATCGTTCACCTACATGGAGCAAGTGGCATATACCAGTGGGATGTTGCAGGCTGAATCGTATATGAATTTTGAGTCTAAGATAGACAAGTAGTAAATTTGTAAATGCAAGTGAATAGTGATTTTAATGAGAAATAAATTTATTTTTTAACCAGAAAATAGATAAAAAATGTAAATTAATTAGTAAATTGGGCGCTATAAGATAAGCATTGTCTACGATGACATTTCATGATGATGTACATGTAAATTAGATACCCGTATATTCTATGATTGTGAACCAATGTAACAACCCAGTTTTGCACGCTTCCCATCAAGAATGCTACCGTCTTCTAATCCGGTCTCCAATGATATCGTCTAAACCAGAAATGGTCTCATAAGCTAAACCAGTTTAGCAGATGATCGCATGCACAGCCGACTCGTTACTAGAGAAACTGCAAGCCCAAGAGCATTCAGTTAAAGAATTACAATAAGTTCTAAGAACCATAAAGAACTTCATACCTTAAGAGACTACTTTTATAAGCTGATTTCCGTCATTCGGTACTTGAGCAATAAGGTTCATTTTCGTAAATGCATTTTTATTACATGGAAACGAGAGGTGTCGCTCGTGCAATTATCGCAATTGGCTCGATGGCCTCAAACTTAAAAACGCCCATCGTGTTCTTTTTGATACGTACGGTGCTGATAATTCTGTAATTCGCATATTTAATGATAAAGCCATTGTATATAATAAGAATACTTTATGCAAAAATAAAGATAGCAATTAGTTTTTCTTATTTGAAATGGAGTGTAATAAACGACGCCGAGTTTACGATTTTGAAATTAATTAGCGGATCACTGCATCTCCAACAAGATGAGCAATTTTATTACAAAAAAAGTATTGATGATTCGTATAAAATGCAAAAAGAGAAGACTGATGATCAATGAGAGAGAGATAAAGATTCGTTTCGACTGGATTTATAAATATAACACGCGAATCATTTGTACGTTCCTAATCAACTTTATAGTGTAATGATAGCTTATAAACTTTACTATGTACTATATCGTGTGTGTTTTTAAGTCTATTTACTTCAAAACCGTTCTCATATTACAAGATATCCGCTCGGTAAGCCGGCGGCCATCACCAAAACTAATAGACCATATTCGGGGTTGCACTTCATTGGCTTTACCATGTGACCTCCCAAAACGTATTGACACAAAAATAACTAAAGTTCAATACACAAGCGGTCAAATCCCCTAATTGGATATAAAGGTATTTAGTGACTGCGTAGATAACCAGAGCGCCTATTAGCAGTGACCTTATTGTTTAAACTTATTAACTCATAATATGATTATTTTCATTCTTAACTTACATGTTTAATCATTATTGAGTTGAAATATACCTATTAATTTGATTATGATTATATCTGTCAATTTCGAAAATATGTACATTTTTGAAATTGTCAGATAGTTTTGATAATATTTATTTTCAATTACACATTTGGGGCCTCAAATTAAAAAATTAATTACAGTTTTACTTAAATTTAACTTTGAATTTTTAACGTTTACATGTAAGTAAATCTATAAAGTATAACAAAACTGAAAAATGACTCTTAATAAGTTTTTTAAATTTACAAAAGGTGATCAAAAACTTATTACCGAGAAAGTCGATTTCAGCTTCTCTTTTTCGAATTCAGAAAAATTGATGTTTATATTATAAAATTACTGTAAACACGCACGCATGCGCTTTGTAACTCGAGCAGCCTACCGGTACACATACCTACTATAAAAATAAAACCATGAGAAATACTTTCAAGAGGTCATTAAACTTCATTTTATTTTTTGGGTAGCAATTACTGCACAGTTTTGTTTTAACCAACACAACTATTGTCAAGACTATTCGTAAGTACTTGGTTTGGTTGTAAAGTCCTTTGTAAAATATTTCAAAGGTAACAGAGAAATACTCAGATTTTACGTTTATTATTCTTTTTATCTTCAGCAGTAATTAGAGTTAAATTAATTACGTATTTACAAAATTTGTGTAATTTATACCGCAAATATTTATTATATACGTTTATAAAAGGATGTCATGTTTCTTGTTTTTTATAAAATATTGCAACTTTTAAAAAACATTTCTAAATTTAGTTTCATTTATAAATGGGTTTTAGTTGACATTTCATTTCTGTGAGACACGTTGTTTTCAAAAGAAATAAATGCATGATTATGAGAAAGACGAGGCGTGATCGCTCAGGGCGTTTGTTTAATAAAGAGAACATTTTGCTCCTGGTTTGTAGAATATCTTTAACGATTAATATCTAACTTACCTTCAGAAATGAGTCTTTCGCGAATCTCCCACGCAAAAATTGTTGGATTTTCGCGTTTATATTGCTCTATCTTCGAAACAACCGCCGGTGTAGCAACTTTAGGCTTGCTCCCGCCAATGAGCCCCGGAGGTCGAAGTGTACCTGTAATAAATAATTTCATTAAAAAAAACCAAAATTCCTTTTAATTCAACTCATGAACACTTGTATCCTGCCGGCAATTATTATCAAATCAAAATAATTACACAGAAGGAGCACCGACAATGAGGAAATGTCGTGTGTAGTTGCGAATAACTTTTCAAATGTACGTTTTAAAAAGTGACACCTGAACACTCTTGTGCAAAAAAATGTTAAATTAAAGGTATACCTTTAATAAAAATACCAATAATTGCGGCACGATACCGATTGATGCAATTTCATTGAGCGCTAAACGTGAGTAAACGCCGACTACTGCCGCAATACCGTGCCCAGTCATAATTTAAGAACAATAAAATATGTTTTTAAAGTTTATTGCACAGGACTAAGACTGAAAATTCAATTAACGATTTCGCCAAACATTACCGCTTCAGCGTTCAAAAGGAAGATGGACGTGCTTGCCTTAAAAAAATCTGATAATCAAAGGCGCGGTACGGAATAATAATGAAAACTGCAAATTAGTGTTAATTATAGAAACAATGACATCGGTTTAAATGAAGTCGGCGCAGCGAGACGAGAATTCTTAACTTGCCTTATAGTTAGGCAAATTTTTTGTGTGAAACGTTGTGTCGTTATGTGTCACATTGAAAGTTTTAAAAAATTGATCAAGAGTTATATTTGCAAATACACTGCACCTTTAGGTATATGAAATTATACGATTATTAGATTCGAGTAACTTTTTTTTAACGAGTAAGTTTCACATTCTGTATGACTTTTTACAAAATAACTACCTACTACAATTTCAACTAAAAAAATATTTATTTATTACAATATTATGCGTGATATATAGATTAATGACCTATTTTAATATTTATACTAAAAATAATGTAGTCATAATTGTTTTTTATTTTATTCCAGGAGTATCAATAAATTTTAACAAACAACACAATATCATATCATACAATATCAATAAAATACATTATCCAACTTCAAACCTCAAGCGCATTCAAAAAGTATATATAACAGAGTACTTCTTGGAATTTAACTGTAAATTTAACAAGTGTAAAACAATAGTAATTTATACTTTTATAACCAATTAGAATTTTAAAACACCTTAATCGATTATTTTATTACCTAATTAACACAAACTGTATCTTGACATTTTTTTAATTGATCATAAAAGTTTTCGGAGTCAAATTTGGTTTCAGCATAAATTAACTGGTGTCTGAGAGCTAAGTAAAAAATTTTGGAATCTCTAATTCCTAAATCAGTTAGTAGATAATGGATGAGTGCGTGCTCGGAGACAATTACACAAAAAGGCATCGGACGCAGCATTCCGGCAGACGGGCGCGCGAAACGTTTTTACTCCTCAGGAACAACGGCCCTCCATACCGATCACGCTGAATAATTCATTACATTATTTATATTCTCATTTTTGTCAACGCCATTCAAGATAAATTCATACGGGTCTTTATGTCTTGATAAAACTAAAGCTTAACGCCTAAAATGGTGACGTAAGTAAAAAGATCTCCAACTTTACACGTCTCCAGATTCCAGGCCGAAGTACCATTTTCGAAGCCATTATAGTAATCCTGTATCGCTATAATCATTGACGTAATGGCTTCATAAAAAAAAAAACAATCTTTACACAAACTATTTGTGATGTGGTTAATGTTCCTTAAGAATATATGTTGTTAATATTTTTGATAATTATTAATAAAATTAGTTAAAACAAGTTAAGTAATTTAAGAAATAAGGGTTCCTGGCAAACATAATCAGTTTTATTTCTTATAACATTTTTAAACTATTTAATTGAAAATAACTAATAAGTGTAATATGCTTGTTATTTTTACAGAAAATAATTGTGTTTGCTTGCAAACGGAAAAAAGACTTAAATTACATAGACAAGTAATACAAGGTAGGTAGACGAAAAATAGTCAAGTATAAATACGCGTTATCAAAGATTTTTTAAAAAACAGTTATCAGATTTCGTTAAAATTTAAATGTACCAACAAAACAAGTATTAACAATCGATTAAAATAAAAATCATCAAAATAGGTATACCTAGTGAAAAGTTTTTCAGTATAAACGTAGGTCGACGAAAAAAAAAAACAAATCAATACGCATTAGGTATACATAACTCGAAAAGTATCGACTTCTCATAGCTCAATAAAATGTAAATGGGACTACACGACACGCACTACCTTTCGATTAAAAAATATAACCAAAATCGGTCCACCTATTTAAAAGTTCTGAGATAACATACATAAGAAAAATACAATCGAATTGAGAACCTCCTCCTTTTTTGGAAGTCGGTCAAAAATACGTTCTTACGCAACAATATGGCTTAAAAACTTATAACATTAACTTATCTTATAATATCTTAGTCTGTCAATTCAGCCTATTGCAGTTCAAAAAAAAAAACTCATAACATTAAATGAAAAATAATATCATGTTTTTTTAAGTACTGAATAATTTATTTATTTATGCATAAAAAAAACTTAAAACTAACACACACTAACGCGTTGGGCTACTGTAATGTTAGTTCTAAGTTTTTTTTTTATGCATAAATAAATAAATAAATAAATACTAATTGAAACTTTCATGTCATAAGAAGAGAAACATTTTATGTGTGCTGTAAGAAAAATAATAAATTGTACATGCTTGATTATGGTAAACATCATGATATAAATTTCGAAATATATCCGGAACCATAATACTTTATATATGTCTCACCAAGTTGATCAAGTCTATAATACGATTGCTTAAAAAAGTTAAATGCTTGGACGTATAAAAAATATAACAATTGTAATAAAATACAACATTTTTAATAAGAAAGTCAGCATAGTGTATTTTTTTGTTCACATAATTGACATGTATATCGCAAAAAAATTACAAACTTCACCTTTGGGAAAAGAATTGAGTAATTTGTTGAATAATAAACTTCGAAATAACGCGCTTATAAATTTAATAAATTTCTTGTGACGACCTAAATGTAGCGAGTTATATCATATTATAAACTCAAGGGTACAAAATACACTTTAATTAAATACAATAAATAGTTGTGATAAAAAAGCGTTTACATCCTTTTAAATATTTTTCATTATACTAGAAAATATTGATATTAATAGCTTGTATTTATTTATTTAACATTTTATTGCACATTTGTAATTACATAAGAGAAATAATAATAATATAACTTAAAAAAAGTGCATAGTCGGCCTTATCAGTAATAGTGGTCTCTTACAGTCAACGTTCAAAAATATCCCACCAAAAACATTTTCATGTAAAATGTTGCCAAGACGAGAATATGGCTCGCACTGTCAAAAAGTTATCAGATCTCATGTAGAGCCAAGCTTCTAACTCTACACGTCCTAACTCTACAAGCCCTAACTTCACAAACTCTACACCTTAGTCAAAATATGTGGCTTATAGGCATATATGTTAGCTTTTTTTTGGCTCGTCTTGGCGGGGGCACTTCCGTGCCCCCAGATATTAAATATTGATATAATTGTACTGAAGAACATGTAATAAATGCATACTTCGCTAATTTTTTTGAATAGCATTGAGTTATGATTTTTTTTTAAAGTGTAATTTAACAAAGTAAAATTCTGGTTACCTATCTTTTAAAATATAAATGTTATTTGTCTTCACCGTTATTTTTATCGACAAGCTCAATTAAAAGTACTTATACGTACAAAAATTCCACGTAAAAGTTTTTAAGGCTGTATTTGCTATTTCTATAGATTATTACTTCTGCTTAAGCGGGTGCAAAAACGTGTACGCACTAGAAACTGACCTTTGCACAAAACTGCGCCACGAACTACATACATGCTTACTAACAATATTTAATAATAATTCGATAATTACACAAACGAGGACTATGACCAACTAGTCATAAAGTGTCATAACTAAAACAAATATGACAGTGCAATGCGCTTTTCATTTAATGCTAATTTTACATTTTGAATTTATCTAAGTTTTAAACTCAAAATATTTACCTATATGTATACAATAATATTACCACCTTGTCTTTTATTTACAGTGTTCAGCTTTCGACGTTACCTTTCACTGAGGCTGTATTTAGCTAGTGATTGAAACCTATGTACCTATAAATATTTGTCCGACTCCTGCCAGTGTACTAGCCGCTCAGTTATTGATTGATAGGTAAATTGCAGGAGGCCGGCACACTGATCATTTCGCGGTAATTAAATCGACTAGGAACGTAATCGCATGACCGGAGCCAATTACTTGCCGTTGCCTAGGCGCAGGCTGATCGTGTGAGGTTCCTAATATTGTTATTATTGCGTAAAACGCGAACGTGCTTCGTGCGCGCTTTTCCGCAGTAGTTATAAATTCCCATTTTTAACCGACTTCAAAAAAGTAGGAGGTTACTCAATTCGACCGTATATATTTTTTTAATATATGTTCAGGGATAACTTCGTCGTTGATGAACCGATTTTGATAATTCTTTTTTGTTAAAAAGGAGATATTCTTGGTGTGGTACCATGATAAGGAAACCAGGATCTGATGATGGGATCCCAGATAAATCGAGGGAAACTGAAAAATCCGCATAACTTTTTACTGGGTGTACCGACATTGATGATTTTTAATTTAATCGAAAGCCGATGTTTATCATGTGGTTACATTTAAAATTCATCGAGACCTGATTACAACTTTTGGAGTAATCTTTGATAATTCGTATTTACTTGACTATTTTTTCGTCTACTTACGTTGTATTACTTGTCGATATAATTGAAGTCGGTTTTTTTTTCGTTTGCTTGCAAACACAATTATAATGTATAGCTATGCTGTTAATTACGTTTATTTAATTTTTTCAAAAATCATATTCGTAATAAAAGTCTCTTCACATCTAGTTTATAACTAAATTAACAGCTTTATTATTAGTGCAAATAAAAAAGTTATTTATATAAAGTAATAAAAATCAATAATGACTTATCGACACCTCACGTTTTTTCTTCAGTTACGAGAACGTAATGTATAATTAATCATCGGAGGTGAGCGAGGACGTGAGAGTACAAACAGCACAATACGTACCCAAAACGTCAGTTAATAAATTTCCAAACAACAGTCATTTATGGGCGCTTAAAGTCATTACACGGTGCGTCTACAAAGAAGGACAAGATGTTTCAAGCGACTCCGAAAGGCCTGAATTCGGTTGATTAAATTTGTATTAAAAGCGACTCTTTATATTGGTTGGCGCTAGCCGTCAGGGAAACGCCGCGTCATTCACCTAATAGATCAAAATCTTTAACGGCAAAGTGTTCTGGATAGCCCGGACTTATAGAACTAAACGCGCGCGTGTGTTAACGAGGCCTGATTCGGTGATTGATGGACTTTTTGTAAAAATTAACTAGACAGCTCGCTTCTTCAGAAGCTATTAATATACTCGAAACTAGACTTCCATCGTTATTTTTTATTATATCTTTGTGTTTTTTGCATAGAAAATTAACTCAGGCCTAATATGGTTAGTTATTAGATCTTTTTTACATTTAAAAACATTGCCCTTGAACCCGTGAAATGGCGCACGCAAGATTTACGGTACACGGATAGATACCCGGGAGCTTCGAATATATAATACTTTTAGTATTTATTACCACATTAATATAAAAATGACAGTAAACAAAAGAACGTCGCTTAATTATGTAAAGTGTATTATAAGAACTGAGCAGCATAAAAAATCATCTTATCAATATTTATATTGTAAGCTTTGGCAACAATTTTTAGCAATAAAAATCATGAACAAGAAACGACATAATTATGTTAGTGTATTAGTAAAATATGTAAAGCACCACTAAAGCAATAAATATCTTAGGTATGGCTTTTGCATGATAACTCAAACACATCTTGGTTTTGAAATTCTAAACCAAAAAGCAATTATTGGATATTTATTTTTTTCTCAGTATCACCTCATACTCATTCAAATATATTCATTTTAAAAAAATATATTATTATAAAAAATTATTCCTGATAGTCTTTATGAGCCTGGTCTATATTTTTATAATCTACGTCATTTCAGCTTTTCATTTAGATACATTTTCAGATCACGCCAATGATTCTTTTCACATGTTTTGCATTTAAAATATTCATAGGTCGGTGATTCGTGGGTGTTTAAAAATAACAAGTAAGCGCTGTATACTCGTAAGTAAAAGAATTGATAACGACCGTGGAAGTTTAAAAACTTATATTTGTACGATTTTCAAAATATTTTTATAACAAAATAAAATACTTTTAGAAAACATTAATCAGATAAAAAGATGGAAAACCTAAAATATTTATATATTTGAAAAAAAAAAACTAATTGTAAGGTAGACAAGTGTGGGAGTAGTAAAATTACCCTTTTAGGCAAAGCCACAATTGCTATGTACTACTAAACGACTATTTTTTACACTATCATTGCGCCACTAAAATTGCAAAGGCTAAATAATTTTAGAAAAAGTATAATTTTTAAAGACAATATTTCTAAGCTAATGCAGTGATATCGCTATTTTTGAAAACAAACAATATCTCACTAGTTAATAAGCTGTGCCCACGAAATGATTCACTTCTAAAACTTTGAGGAATTTAAATGTTTCCACATCGTTTTAAATGGTTTCTAATAAAATAACATTTTGTTATTAAAAAATTATTTATAGTATTATTATTATTTATTTTCTACTTCTGTAAACTTTTATACTGCAAAAAATAAAAGAAAGTTATATTTACTAACAGTAGGTACAGTAAAACTGTATTAAGTTACGTAGTTGACACTACAAAGATAGTCAAAATCCTATCAAAACATCAAAGGTTTAATAGTATTCTACCGTATCATTACTATATCATTGTTAACTAAAAATAACATTCCATCGACGGCAAAGATCATTAAATATTCAAATTAACCACGTGAATTGGAACGGAACAGGAAAAAGTATAGTTTGTGAAGCAAGAATGTCAACCCTGGTAATTCAATTTTGATTATAGGACCAATGCCTAAATACGGCTTCATTACCCGCAGCGACGATCCGCGGACAATCTTCATAAGTAGGTATCATTAACTACGACCACGTTTTAGACTATAGAAATAAAATGTCGGTCTAATCTTAAATTTAACCCACTCGGTGATTTCGGTGTCTTTAGTCGTGGATAACTTCAATAAGTATATTAGACGGCACATTTAATATTTAAGTTTTCTTATATTATATCCTAGTTTTATACTTGATTAAAGTGTCAAATAATAGAGGTTAATTACTGGAAAATTGTTCTACAGCTAGGTTTATTACACAGCTTAAGACGTTTTGATTGAAAGGTTATTTATGCGTGCCCATTTTCACGGAGCGGTGGTTGTTTGGGCTAGATAATAACGTTTGAGCTAAGGCTAGGTTGACTATGTTAAATACGTAAGTGGTTTTACATGACGGCCCTGGGCGGATCGCAGCCGAGCTTCCGTGGGAACCCGACACGTGACGTTACGAAATCACCACGGGCTGAAATTGATTGACAATACACTCGCGCCGTAATATTTTGTAGTATTAGATCCACCTACTATTTCATTTACGCAAAATATATGTATGTCCCGTTAGCTTCGTTCTTGAATGGAGATTCCTAAATAGTTTAATTGATAAAAAAAAAATTTAAGTAAAAAATCTTTGCGCACTCATGACATGGAGAGTAAGCTGGTGAATGCGTGACGAGAGCGTTACAAAAAATGTCATCTATGTGAGCGTGACGAACGGAAGTTGAGAGGGAGATATACATATAAGTCTAGTGAAGATAGAAAAAGATAGTTACGTTTTTACGAAGTCTTACTTCAGTCGTGTGGTTTAAAGCACACTCGTTTTTTTTTAATGTGCTTTATATCTTAATAATATAATAATGCATCTACTAACTCATTAAAAGAAATTTGCATATAATTTAGCTACAATTTCATTTCATACTTGTGACTGAAAATACTTGAATGTCTTTAAATAATAATATACTTACATATTACATATAATTTTACAATAAATGTGCTCTATAAGAAACAGCAATTCAATTCGGCCGTGTGTCACAGGCTAAAAATTACTCAAAGATTTCATAAGTGTTAGTATCACTCAAACTGCGTATCATCATTATACAGCGAAGTACACACGCATCGTTGCTTTTGAAATCGTCCTTTCACGACTCTTGAGCAAACACAAAGTGAGCATGTGTCCTAATTGTATAGTTCAATCTAATTCTACAAATGAAATCCCCTCTACAATGACAGCTCATGCTTCGCTTACAACTTACTGTGATATTACAACACGCTAATTGACGGCATATTCCTACAACAATTATGGGACGTTTTAAATCCTAGCAGCTGAAATATGTGCAGTTTAAGTCAATATATTAAAATCCAGCCAAGCCTTGAGTTTAAATATTTGTATTTTGTTTTCAAGAGAAGCGAAGAGATAATAATTATTTGAAAACGGTAACAAGATTATGATCGTTTCGAAAGCTTCGATAATTACGGCGAAAAGAATGAAATAAATGAATATTAATACGAGAATCATCGATATTAAGAAAGTTTGACACGTAGCTCGCATCGGTAGAGGCGCTCGCGGCGAAGTCGTCGCAACGCAATGGTTCGCAGCCCGGTGGCTTATAATTAACACGCTGCAAGTTTTATGAACCGATTAGGATCTAAGCTTTCGTCAATAGCAGCTCTGTCGAGAATCCAGCGATTGCTTATCGTTGATTAATAGCAATTGAGATTATTGCCTTAACCGTGTTATTAAGAAAGAGTTAAATACGATTCGTACTCCGTCGATTTCGACAAATCAACGAATTATCGCTGGGAGATATGATATGTGTTATTATCTATTCACATCTTAAAGGGGAAGATTCTCAGCCCTCATTTTACAAATATTTATTATTCACGTTTCGATATGCATAACCAGGTGATGAAACAAACAACGAGTAAAAACATACCTCAAACTTCCTTTTAAATTTAGGGAACGTGCAATGAAAGTTATACGAATAGCTGGTATATAGTTAGAAGTCTGATATCATTCAGCTTTGGCGTAATACGTATTGATCATTCTAGGGCGTGTAGTGAAGTAATTTAGTTGGATGCAATAGCGGGCTGCAAGGCAATTCGCTAGAGATATCTGTATAAATCAATAGAGTAGTGAAGAGTGCCTGACGCGAACCCCATTAATAATAAACTTACTAATTACAGGGAAGAGATACTTGGCAGTATGTTGCTCTATCAATGATTATTATCGTATTGCCTTTACGACACTTACAACTCAATAAAAATACAAAATGTGAAAGGCTACCATTAAAGCAGTATTCGAAAAAATAGTAACGCAACTAATCCACATAAGATGAAATTACGATAAAAACTTAAACTGTTAAGTGCAGTACTATCTAGCCATACAAATTACAAATATTTAATACTCCTGAAAATAAATTGTTGGCGTAAAATATTTTTGATTCAATTTACAAAACAATAGGTGCCAACTACTTTTAAAAGTGAAAAATATTTTTAGTAAATGAATATTTGATTTTTCAAATTTGCAAAGTAATCGATATTAATTTAATTTTAATATTTACACCAAAAGAAAACATCTCTGACAACAGGACGATAAGTCGAAAAGCAACACAGTTATATAGCCGAACACAAGTAAGTCGAGGGACTTTTAAACTCTTAGTTTTTTTTTTTTTTAAAGTATGTAAGTTGCCGACCGCTCTGGTGTAATTGTACGTGTGCCCTGTCGGCAGTTCCTAAACACCGACGCGGGTTCAATTCCCGCACAAAGTATAGGATATTTGTGTTTTTACAACTATTTATTTCCGGTATGGTTGTTACTCCTTGTTGTGGGTTTCCCCACCTTGCCTCGGAGAGCACGTTAAGCTGTCGGTCCCGGTTGCTTTCATGTACACCTGATAGCGATCGTTACTCACAGTAGGGAATATATCCAACAACCCGCATTGGAGCAGCGTCTTAGATTAAGCTCTGATCCTTCTCCTATATGGGGAAAGAGGCCTATGCCCAGCATGGTATTACAGGCTGAAGCGTATGTTAAGTTTAAATGTGAGCATTTGACTTTACAACTACAAGCTTACCAAGCAGCTTGGTAACAGCACCTTGCTGGGACAAGACATGATGCGCGATGTCGTAGTGCCGCAAGCCGAAGCGGGACAGCTCGAGCAGCCTCTGTTGCGACAGCAGAGAAGACAACGGGTGAGATGTAGCTCCAGGGTACAAAGGGGTCCCTGAACCGCCACCCGACGAGGAAGGGGACACAGGCACTGTAAAAAAAATATTTTGGTTTTCAAAAATTTGTTACATACGACGTAATCAAGAACTAATTAATGTCGATGTACCGTCGGCCAAGAAAATGGTGTACCACCCTAAGGTTGAATGCCGCTTGCAGATTCATAGGTGATAAAGATTAGTTTCGCTTGCAGATCGATCTGACAAGTTCTATTGCCGTCTTTATCTGATTATTGGTAACGATATTATTTATACCTAATAGAGTTTAAAATGTCAAGTATAATAATAACGTGTGAATACTTATCAATTAGGTTTACGTCATTATTATATGTCTCTTTCAGTAATATCTTTTAATAACGAACCTTATTGTAATTTTCGATGACCAGGAAATTAAATCAAAATTGGTACACTCAGACAGGAGCTCTGGTCACCTTACTCACCAACAGAAACACAATACTGCTAAATAACAGTATTATTTAGCTGTGATCCTCTGTAAGGTCAAGGTACTACCACAATCGGGCTGCTCCACATTTTGAGCAGGAAATTCCTGCTGTGCACTAACTCAGTTAAATAATTATAAGTATAATATGTAAATATACACATTTTTATTCACTGGTAAAATAAATATGCAAATCAGCAATAATTTTGTAGGCAATGGGTAAGGTAAAGAAAAAAAAGTATATCTTAAAGTTTTATATCAAAAATTATGTTAGATTAGCAGCTTCCATAAAAGTTATTCAATAATTTCAACCCTATCAATTTTTTAGAAAATATTTTCAAAAATTTAAGCGATTGATAGCTAGTTTTGTAAAAGTTCCTCCAAGCAAAAATAATTTTAATCACGTTACCTCCTTTAATTATATTGTTCTGGTGACTGTACAACACACGACAAAGAAATAAAGAATATTACAATCCACATTACTTTTATTATCCGACCCTTACACATGTATAATTAAAGTTCTTTCTATAACAGTCTTGATAAGAAATATTTGTATTTTGGGACAGTAATACCGTAGCTTTTTCAATTCCGCGGGATTGAGCGGTATTTATCAATCTGATTATCATTAACTGAGGTAGGGCACAGCAGGAATTTCCTGCTCAAAATATGGAGCAGCCCGAATGGGGTAGTACCTCGACCTTACAGAAGATCACAGCAAAATAATACTGTTTTCAAGCAGTATTGTGTTCCTGTTGGTGAGTAAGGTGACCAGAGCTCCTGGGGGGATTGGGGATTGGGTCGGCAACGCGCTTGCGATGCTTCTGGTGTTGCAGGCGTCTATAAGCTACGGTAATCGCCTACCATCAGGTGCGCCGGGCCGTACGCTTGTTTGCCGACCTAGTGACATAAAAAAAAATAATATCACGCAAGATCCCGCACTCTTAAAATAATATTATAAAATCTAATTTAATAAATAAACTACAGGTTCAAGATGTCATATTGAATAAAGTAAAATTTTATTTGACATGTCATATTTAATTTTACAACGAAATTTTTTTTCCTAACAAAATAACAGTTAAATTATAATCAACCTATTACGATACTCAGATAACCTATAGGTTATCAGAGTTTTCAGGTCAATCGGGTATATTACCTGTAAGTCGGAAATACTTATGACTAACAAAGATATGATCAAACCTAATATTTGTCTAGAGTATAATTAATTTCTAATATATTTCTTTAAGATACAAAGTATATATATAGTCTCTCGGCTTCTACGCTTAGGTTGGACCATCATAGCCAAGCTTTAGGTACGCCCCTCTAATTCCGTCGGACATAAAGCACGCCGTTTCATTTTTCTAAATTTTCTCCTATCGCGGTCGGTTGTTGTTTGTATTTTTTTTAATTCTTCCTTTAACAGGAATTTAGTACCTGTGACATCTGTAGGCATTCCCAATAGTAATCTATAGGAGTATTTCGAAAACGCCCATCATCTTATTTGCCTCCAACTACAGTGACTCGTACTATTTTTTTTTTCTTGACGTTTTACCTTCTAGCTTTGCAGCTTGCGTGATCTGCGAATCCGAAGATCTGATGGTAAGCGATTACCGTAGCTTATAGACACCTGCAACACCAGAAGCATCGCAAGCGCGTTGCCGACCCAATCCCCAATCCCCCCAGGAGCTCTGGTCACCTTACTCACCAACAGGAACACAATACTGCTTGAAAACAGTATTATTTTACTGTGATCTTCTGTAAGATCGAGGTACTACCCCAGTCGGGCTGCTCCATATTTTGAGCAGGAAATTCCTGCTCTGCCCTACAGCAGTTAAATCTAAAAGTAAGTATTTAATATATTACAGTTTTTTAGCTATTTTTTACGCTGTTATTTCTTGCACTATCTACCCGGTTATATTACACTCTCTTGGTTGACTAGAAGAGATCTCTTCTAGAGATAAGGCCACTTTGCGATTAACCATAATTTTCTGTAGATTGTTTTTTTTTTTAGTAGAATAAATTTATATATACAGTAAATATTACACGAACCAGTCATAAATTATGTTCACACTATTAGGAAAAATAATACCTATGTATTTGTGACATCACAACTTAATTTTAAGAGAGAATGAAAAATTAGCAAAGTGTAATGTCTCATACGCATAAGATTCACTTTGATATAAGCTTTAACTACAAAGCAAATATAAAATAATTTACAACCCATTATTCTTCAAATAATATGAATGACTAATTATAGAATTCAATGTCAAAAATATACAACCGACTATTTGCAACTATAAATAATTCATCAAAAGTATAGCGTAGTTAATTAAGTACAGTTAAAGAAACATTATGTAATCGAATCTCAAGGCACTGTTTTATTGAAGAAAAAAATTGAAATAGTTAATTTTGATAGATAAATTCGAAAAAAACGGCATATTTTTGGCGCCATCTGTTGATATACGACTGAAGATTCAGTTCTATCGTAGCTCAATGCCATATATGCCATAGATAATATTTTACTTCAAATTTTTTGTATTGTTATATTATTTTTACAATATTAATTACATCACTGTTTTAAATTTACAATATTTTGACACTTAGACAGTAAATTCACAGTTTTATCGTGTCTGTAATTAATAATGGTAATAAAATTGTCTTCGTTCGTCGTTTGAAAAGAATTAATTTTTTAACTATTTTACTTCATAAGAATGCCTTTGGGCGTAGTTCGTTTTGATTACAGACTAATGAGTGATCATTCTGTACAATTTAGATCCATTTTGTGTCAAAGGACTAGCGACCAATTTTATTAAAAGTGACTGTCACGATAAAGACAGAGTACATCACTAACCGTGAGAAAGTTCCCTTTGTGCAATCACTACCCGTTATAACAGAGTGCGGTGTTACGTGCCCTATAATATGCATAACCGATTTTAAAATGATATTGAAATTCAACTGACAATAAACTTTTTATGCGGAACGGCATCACAGTACGTTCGAGTAAAACTACTAATAAAATTGCACCACGAACTGGCTGGACCGTTCAAACGAACCAGTAAATGTTCCTTTGGTGTTAAATGTGTCGCTTTCGCAATAGTTATACGTATAAAATATCCGAGCAATTTGTCGTTAACAGCGTCCTGATATGCTAAAGGCCGGTCGTAACAATGCTTTCTTATGAACACATCGTAACAAATTCAATTATAAATTAAGCTATTAACTTAATATACTATAATTTGTTTATCAGGTTAAGCATCGAAATTAATGCGAGTGGCATAACTTGTTCATAACTTTACACTTTTTATTAGCGAGTCCATAAGGCGATTTCATCAAGAAAGGTAAGACCGAGTTTACGCTTCGTGTATACGATAAAGGCCTCTTGTTACTTTCACTTAAGAATTAAACTCCTCTGCTTCTCGTCGATCGTTTGAACTCGGAATCGGACTTCGACGTATAATTTCTGGTGTAATCGCTACAATAATGGGAGAAAAAAGTGATATTATCTGCCCACGGTCAATAAATTAACACCGTTTAGAGCAAAAATGTAGAGTCTTAGTGTCGCTACTATTATAAATAAGGTGAGCTGGAGCCTGGCGAGGCTTTAGTGATCGTTCGTGTCAGTGAGTGCGTGTATAATTATGTTTTTATTTGGGTGCGTGAGCAGTGAGGCCTTATTAAAATATTTCGAGTGGAAACTGGAAGGACCACTTAGTGGTACGCGGGAGTTTCACGCCTGAACTGATACAACATTAAGTCGACAAGATAGCTTATTTGTGCTTTGCTGAGGATTAGGACCAATAAATCACTGATTAGAATGTATTGACTGGCAGTTACTTCGGCGCACGGTTCTTTATTTTATTTATTAACCGATAAGTTTTTTAGAGTTTTATGACTTCATTATTCTATTCCCATTACCGCAGTTACATGAGATGTTCATTTAATTAACGACTACTGCAAATTATACATCGCTTATCTTTTACACATTGATCATAAACGAGGCGGATCTTTAAATTAATTATTCAAAAATAAAGGTGGATTGACAGGTTTTTGACGGGCTTAACACAAGCAATAACTTTTTCTTTAAATAAATTATTATAAAAAAAGATTTTAGTATCAATATTGAACGTAAAGATTATAGATAACTCGGTTTTATTAAATTTCATCGAAGCATAGATGATATTTAATGTTGTAAGCTCAAGTTATCAAATTGTAATCATATCTGTTTTGAAATATACCGTATATAAAAAGAAATAGGTTTTGTCTACTATCAACTTCTTTATCATAAATAGAAAATATAAAATTTTTATTACATTTAATATACATATTATTTTGCATATAAGTTTTTAGTTAATAATTTTTTCTATTTGGTTCTGTAAACTTTATTCGTCGTTGTGTATAGTAATCCAATTATTTAAAGTTAAAGAGCGTATCATATAACATTCCCGTATTTGCAATATTACTTTATTAAACAAATACGATCAACTTGGAATGCTTCCACCTCGCAGGTGTTCATACATGCAAAATAATGCGTAGGGGAGCGTTATAACAGCGCGTTCGTTCAAACGCGAACAGTTTAAAAGAAAAAAAAGAAATATTGTCTTACCGCTGGGTTTCGCTACTATTAATGTCATCATGCAGCGTAAAATTGCCACCTTTTGTGTAAATTTTAATGTTATATCGAAAGTTAAACATAGCTCTACAACCACAAATGACCATTCCATAACTCATGTGTCGAATCTTTGGAGTTGAAACGAATTATGGAGATTGAGAGTAATAAACACTCATAAAACCGATTTGGTTTTCAAATTCTATTTGATACTTCTTCAATTTACTTTTAAATAGCTTTATTTAAGAGCTCTTTTAGTAACGATCGGTGAAATAGTGTCGTGTTTGAAAACACCTTAGGAATATCTTAAACTTTCAAGATTTCATAGTTTTTATTTTATTATATGATTTGGATATCACATTTTCATAAATATTATATATATATATATATATATATATATTTGTTTATTTATTTATTTATTAATACTTTATTGCACAATACATTAAAGAATTGTACAAAAGGTGGGCTTAATGCTAAAAGCATTCTCTACCAGCCAACCTTAGGACGTACAAGAGCAGAGGTTTGTAGGTGTGCAAAATCGGGTATTAGTAAAATTCAGATAAAGAAGAAGAAAAAAGGGAGGAAATATAAAGTTAGTGGCTTAGTATATACATGAGTAAATAAATTCATTTATATATACCATAAAAATATAAACATACATAAACAAATACAACCTTGCATACATACATACACATATACATACATACTGACACATATACATACATACATATCTACATATATAATAATAATAAGCCCTTTCAATCTGAACTTCAATGCATATCATATATGTTTTCTTGTTTTTTATAAAATGTCCCGAAGTTCAGTTTGCCTCTTGGCATAGGCCTCCTCTAACACTTTCCACTGATACCTGTCCCGTGCTACCCTTCTCCAGTAATGTCCTGCCGTGAGTTTTAGGTCGTCTTCCCATCTTGTCTGTTGGCGTCCTCTACTTCTTTTGCCATCTCTAGGATACCAATCTGTGACTATTTTACACCATTTCTCTTGTGTGTCTCGTATCATGTGACCTGTCCATCTGTGAAATGGGCATTGACTAAACACCACAGGGAAAATCTAGAACGCTGCCAAAGAGCCATGGAAAGAAGCTTGTTAGGAATATAGACACAGGACAGAGTAAGATGTAGCGAAATAAGAGACAAAACCAAAGTTATCGATATATTAACCAGAATAGACCAACAAAAATGGAGATGGACAGGTCACATATCTACATACATAATACTTAATAAGCTGACGACAATAATAATCAAAACACAATTTACATTGTTTATTGAGTTCACTAAATCAGGTTAAATTTTGGCTAAGAAGAACCCCTTAACTTGCCTCTTTAATGAGTCACGTGAAGGAGCTTTACGGATGGACTCGGGTAACGAATTCCAGAGACGAACAGCAGAAACAGAAATGAATCAAACAAAAACCCAGACCGATGAATAGGAGTAGAAAGAGGTAGATTATTTGAAGAGCGGAAAGATCTTTCATGAGATTTGGAAAGGAAAGTGAACTTACATTTTAGGTTACAGGTAAGGTACAGAATAGTGAAGAGTAAACAAAGAATTCTCAAAAATTATTGAATATCATATCAAAAATTGACCGCTCCAGCGGGGTTCGAACCCGCGTCTCCGACTGACCGTGTCGGCGCTCTAGCCAATTAAGCTATGGAACGGTCAATCTTTGATATGATATTCAAAAATGTTTAGGATTCCTAATGTGTGGGTAACACAAAAATAAAATCGTAGATATTAAAAGAATTCTCAAGTTCCTACACTCGCGGATTGGTAGCCATTTAAGGAGAGATCTGTAATGGGAAATATCATCATACTTCCACAAACCGAAAATGAAACGAATGCAGGTGTTGAGCAATCGATCAAGTTTGTTCAAATGGACCTGATTGAGGTCCAGACAACACACATCGCCGTAGTCGACTATGGGCAAGAGTAAGGTATGGTAACCAAGTGGAGCTTGGCCTTAGTTGGTAAGAAATGCTTAAAGTGTAGTAAGGGATGCAATGTTGAGTAGAATTTACGCGAAACTTCATTTACTTGATCGGACCAGAAAAGGGATTTATCAATAATTATGCCCAGATCCTTAACCTTTGAGGCAAATGGTATTGAGTATCTATCAAAAAATCAGGTTCGGTAAAGAATTTGTATCAATTGTATTCAATCAAGGCCAGTTGCCGAAAACTGCCCACAATAATCGCTTGGCACTTGGCGACATTGACAGCTATACCATGATTCAATGACCAGTTGTGTATACGCATTAGATCTTGATTTATAATCTAGATATTTGATACAAATACATGAAATAACTAATGGATTACGTTTACGATTCATTAACGTATCTTTGATGTATTGTAAAAAATATTTATTATATATTTTTATTCTATAGTAAAAAAAATATTAAAAAGATTTGGTAATGGAAATTATACAGAATTATGGAAATTTTAGGGCTTAAGTGAATCAACAAACGTGGCATTTAGGTTATAGCGATCGCTGCTTTGTATATTAAATGCGGACGACCAGGATTTAATAGTTAGTTCTGAACTCAAATAACATCGAACAACGGAAGTAGGCTTTTAAATAAATAAGTCAAATGGGACTGCCTACCGCGCCGTTATTTTTTCACTTTAAAAATGCATTAAAGTCATATAACTTTTATTAATTTGTGCAGAATATTAGTGTTTTGTTGTCATTGTGTAAATATAAAAAAAAAAATGAATTTCGTTCTTGAACACACTCTAAGGAGTACTGGACGATTTTGCGTAACAGGAAAATATTTTGTATACTCTGGATAGTCTCGAAAGAATGAAATATGGAAATTTACTAAAAATCAACATAAAATCTCAAAGAATTTAGCTTTTCCAAACTACTATAGGACTATACGGTTAACGGCTTTAACCTATACCTATATTAGTTTTTACAAACTACTGCAGGAATAGGTTAAAGCTTAATCCACCACACTAGTACTATAAATATAAGTAAAATAGTTAATAAAAAACTCCGAGTAAAAATTAAGCTGCGTAAATACGGTAGTAAAGTATATAGCTACCCCCTCTCTTTCCGTGGGTGTCGTAAGAGACGACTAAGGGGCAACACAGTTCCACTACCACCTTGGAACTTATAAAGCCGATCGATGGCGGGATATCCATCCAACTGCTGGCTTTGAAATACACAGGCCGAAGACGGGCAGCAGCGTTTTCGGTGCAACAAAGCCAGCCCTGCGGTCACCAACCCGCCTGCCCAGCGTGGTAACTATGGGCAAAACTCATGAGTTCACGCCATTTTTGGCGTGAACTTGTTCCTATGACTACTGGACTGTGATAGGCTGAAATGATGATGAGATAAACGAGCGAACATCGTCACTAATGGATTTTTCGTCACTATTGTATCGATCATACTACTCATTGAATGAAAAAGAGTAAGTTAAAACATTACTTCGATATATATATAATATGATTATATTTACATTTTTATTAAATAATAAATGAATCATTTGTAATAGTGTTAAAAACCAAATAAAACGTAAAATAACCACTTAAAAGAGTTTTATTATTATTAGTTATATGTTAATCACACGAGGTTACCGACACGTCTTTAAATATTTTACCAATCATGTTAATTTCATAAACGACGTGTTCAACTCTTACGCACGCAATTAGATTATCTAAATTCATAAATATCTTTCTAAGTTGTGCACTCGCTTAAAACGGTAAAAATCGAAAATATAATTAATTACCAAATACATGAATAAAACATGTCGAAAATACGCTATCAACTAAACTCGTAAAAGTCAGAGAGATTTAAGATCTTCATTCAAATATTCGCGTCCTGTTATAACTTAAGCAGATCAATTTTATTGCTGTTTTCTAAATAGACAATTTGAGCGCTGTCGCGAAATATCTCACAAATATGTTATTTAAAAAAAAATATCCAGCTATGAGCTATGTTTATTGAATCAAATTATAATTATATATATTAGGTCTTTACCTATGAAATTGCCGTTTCGTCGTACCGGCTATTTCAAAACAAAAAAAAAATCGCTAAGAACTCGAATTTCAGTTTATTTTTATTTTAAAAATATAAAATTCTTTTTTTATAATTAGTCATTTGTTTAATGATTAGCGTTCTATTTACATCGCATTTGTATGTTTTTCGTCATCATGGATATGTTAAAAATTTGATTGATTATGGAGTATGAGTTCCGTCGTTATGGCAAAGCGGCTGAAGCGGCACGCAACATCAACGACGTTTACGGTGCGAACACTACTAACGATCGTACCACCCGTTATTGGTTTGCTCGCTTTCGTTCCGGAAATTTTGACCCAAAAAATGAACCACGTGATCGGCCGAAAATGTTGGTCGGCAATGACGAATTAAAGGCGATTGGAGGCTGATGATTCTCAAACTACAGCTGAATTAGCGACAGCTTTCGGAGTTAGCACTAAAATAACATTGGTCCATTTTCGTCAAATTGGCAAGGTAGAGAAGCTCGATAAATGAGTGCCTAACGAATTGAATGAACGCCCGCGCGAAATACGCGTCGAGACGTGCCTTGCACTGCTCAACAGACACACAAACGAAGGCATGTTGGATCGCATTGTTACTTGTGATGAAAAATAGATTCTATTCGACAATCGCAAGTGCTCATCTAGTTGGTTAGATCCTGGTTCAATACCTAAACAATGCCCTAATCGAAAAATGACCAGAATGAGAATGGCATTTAAGTTGAGAAAACAGCAGAAATATCTTGTGTAATGAATAAAAATTAAAAGCTCGACAAATCTTGCGTCACACGTAGCGTGTAGTGTGAACAAGTGTTTACAGTGTATTCATGAATGCGGCTGGTGAATGTTTTAGCCGGTTTAACACCCCATTAATATTTTGTGGCGTTTGTCTACTAATTAAGCAACATCGTTTCAGCTATCGAAGCCAGCTGATTATGCGTGATCACCATTTAAATGTTAATTAGATTTATTACTACACCTGATCAAACTTCTTTCGGTAATCTGTATCTGTATGTGTGTATACAAAGCGAAATGCCGATATGTTATTTTCTAATCAACCGACTTTAAAAAAGTTCTATGTTTTACTTCATGTTCTTTTTATGTTTGCTAAAATCTTCGTTCATTAGGAACCGATATTGAAATATTCTACTGTTTAAAACGACACACTCCAAAGGTGAACTCATATCCCACAAATCGGGATATGATAGTGTAATCAGAGGGAAATCAAAGGTCACTCATACTTTTTTTTTATAGTGTTTACTATTTCGGAGTTTGGGTATTAATAAAGTTGTGACCTGAAGACGAACGGTGAATTTGTTAAAAAGCAATAAAACAAAATATAACATTTATTCCTTTATTGTTAATATTAAAACCAAACCTAATATATGTATATTACATACGTAAACTATACGTAGGTATATATACACTAGGCGGCACGATATCAGACACAAACATGTATATACCTAACTAGGTATACTTACCTATTAGTGTTGTTTACGAAAATAAAAATATTACCTTAAACATATTTGGCAGTTTTACTTGAAGTAGATTTTTTATTAATATTTTAATACTCGTATAAATACAAATTAAATGTATAGCAAAACGAAAGTTTGACGTACCTATTTGTAAATATACACTAGGTATATCTATACAAATAAATAAAATTGGAGTGTCTGTTTGTAAAATTAAAATAACCACATTTTACTAAATGAATATGGTTGGATATTTTACAACTTTTGTCTGTCTGTCTATCTGTACGTCTGTCTGTTTGTTCCGGCTAATCTCTGAAACGGCTGGACCGATTTTGACGGGACTTTCACTAGCAGATAACTGATGTAATAAGAAGTAACTTACGCTACTTTTATTTTAGAAATTTATTTATTTTATAACTCCACGCGGACGAGGTCGCGTGCACAGCTAGTATAATTAGCTAATATATATTAGTAGCCCATAGACAAAATAAAAATATTTTATATTAAAAAAAATAGGTACGTATTTATTTAATTTTATGTAGATCACAAACTCAACCATACACATATCTTGACACCCACACATACATGTATTCATAGTACGTATATAAGCTCGACTCATACATACTCGTACACCGAAACATCTGAACCATAAAATAAAAATGTTTGTTAAGTGTTAAATTTATAATTAGTTAAATTATCAAGAAATAAAAATAAACGATTGTTACAATTGTTAAATAATTCACATTAAGTACCTAATTATTTCTACAGCAAATTAGTTTAGTATAATCAGACATTTAAAATACGCTGGAGATTAAACGAAACCCGACAATTTAATTTGAGATGTTTTTGTTAATATAACAAAAAAAAAACTGTTTTAAAGATTTTTAAGTCAGATTTTCTTTATCAACTGGTTGACTACAAATCCACGTAACAATAACTATCTAGTTCAACATAATTTAGTTAGGATGACACTGACGATATAAGGCTTCTGCAAGATCATACTCCACTTTCCCACCCACTTACATCAAGAATCTGTGATTTTATACCCACACAAAGAATGTGTGATGTTATTGTTAAAGACCTACTGCTTAATAATTACTATTTTTACTTCAAATTCACTTTATTTTCAATGTTTTACATTTTAAACTTTTGCTTTTTAAGAAAAGGAATATTAAGTCTAGCCGTAATAAAGGTTCAGAAAAATTATTGCCACTACATTTGTTATTTAAAGGAAATCTGTTGACAAAATATTATAAAAAGTAAAACGTGTCAAAACTTGCAGCTGTCTTCAAATTACAAGACAATTTGACAAATACAAAGAAATACAAAAACATTTAGGTACTCTGGTATTTTTAAATAATTACTAAAATAAAAACTTATATCATAGTAAGCTATTTTTCTGTATTTGGATATTTACTATTTAAAAATGTAGCGTGGTAGTATTAAAGTTAAGCGAATACAAAAATTATAGTTACGCGTAATTATAACCATAAAATGATAACTACTTACTGACGATGCTTTGGCGCAGTGGTCGCACCAACTCGCTTATGCACTAGCTGTTATAGGTTCATTCCCAGCACACACAAATGATTGTTTACGCCATATTTAACTTTATCGTGGCCTGGTTATTTGTAATTTTTTGGTATGTGTATCAGAATTCTAGAAACAGGACTATCATTCTACTGAGGCCATTAAGAGTACAGAGTTTTTGTAAATTTTTATGTTTATTACTCCGGCTAATTAATACTTGAAGTACTCATGCATACTTAATACTTGTTTTATTACAAATTAGCGCATATTATCTATTGGCAACAAGTTTTACTACCAAGTCCTAATTATCAATAAGATAAAACGTAATCGTAGATATAAAAGTAATTTTGAAAGTAAGTTATCTCAAAAGAAAGAAATTAAATAATTTGATATAATATGCGCGAACTATCGGCGCCGCTTTAATTCGGTGATTTAAATTACATTATACTTTCAACTTTTACTATATTTATTTTTACACATATAAAACTTCACACTACCACTTATATACTTCTTACTTAATTTCATACTTCATTTACACTTCCTATAAAATTTAGTTTGTGTATGTTAAGGTTGTTTGTTATTTGAATGTAATATCTTTTTTGTGGATGATACATGAACAGTAAAATTATCGTCACGTTTTAGAGATAAGTCACTTCATTTCAGCCTATCGCAGTCCACTGCTGTACATAGGACTCCACAAGGTCGCGCCAAAAATGGCTTGAACTCATGTGTGTTGTCCATAGTTACCATGCTGTGCAGGCAGGCTGGTGACCGCAGGGATGGCTGTGTCGCACCGAAGACGCTGCTGCCCGTCTTCGGCCTGTTTATTTCAAAGCTAGTTGATGGATGGTAATCCCTCCATAGGTTGGCTTTTTATGTTCCAAGATGGTAGTGGAACTATGTTATCCCTTATTCGCCTCTTACGACACCCATGTGAAGTGAGAGGGTGGATAAATCTTCTTTACTGCCGTAACCACACAGCCATAGAGCACAGCATTAGAGATAAGTGTATTTCGTCCATTAATGGCCATGGCTTCATCATCAACGATAGCGAAATGAAAGTTTTAAACTATAATAGGTTTGAGAATATTTTACACATATTACTCTAAGTCTTTTATACTTGCTGAGGTCGGGGTTGTCAAATAATAGTTAAAAAAGAAAGGTTAAGTCAAGGTATCAGAAAATGTCATCAGTAGTTACAAAATATATTGTAAAAATAAATTAAAATTCTGAAAATATAATTTTGCTTGACAATTTTATATGAAGTAAAAGCAATTCTACAAAAAGACATGACAGTCTTTTTCTAATCATCATATCATAATGTTTAAAGATAGCGTCACCTAGCCATAAGCATAACATAAACGTACAAAAAACATTTCCGGTAAATGAAATTAATATAAACAAGAAAACCCGCGCAGTACCAACCATTTAAGTTTCGTGCCTTGACATATCGATTGACATTTTATGTTATTGCTGGAGATAGTCCCTTGATTCTTATCAAGATAGATAAATAGATCTGCCTATCTTATATCTTCTTATCGAGATGTTTTAATCAGACAGCTTTTTTTATAAACAGACATACTGACAACTGTTTAGTGTCAATATTGTTAGAATAATTTAAACTTAGGAAGTCCTCTGGAGGCTCAGGTGTTTTAGTGATTGTGAATAAATTATATCTTACACATAAATAAATAAATTACTAGAACATACACACACGGTCGTCTATTCCTAAAGTAAGCAACTTAATACTTGTGTTATAGGTTAAACATACATATAAATAAAACATATATTAATAAATATAATTGGGGTGGGAATCGAACCCATAACCCCCGGAGCAGAAAGCAGGGTCACTACAAATTGTGCCAACGGGCCAGTAACACGTAAGTTACGAATAGACTTTAATACGAGGTAAAATACTCCAATACGATTTCACCTCAACTAATTTACGACAATTTTTAAATTCACAGGTAGCGAATAGCAATACACCGTAAATAACACCTTATTTAACACCGTTAATAACACTTTATTTTTGAATTAACGCAGTGTAAGACGTCCTCCAGCCCGTTGGACTGATGATCTACGTAAGATTGCCGGTGTAAGCTAGTTGAGGATTTGGAAAACCGGGATTTCTGGCGCGAACTTGGAGCCTATGTCCAGCAGTGGACTACGATAGGCTGAATTGATTGATTGCTTGAAAATGAAATTCAATGGTGAGAAATAGTAAGATATAGCAAGCTTTTATCAGTTGGATATCGTCATACGTCCGATAGCCTTAACGGCTACCGATGAAACAAACTTTTAGTAGTGTAAAATTTTGTTAGAAAATGTTATCTTTCGATTGAAAATGCGGAGAAACGTGGTAAAGGTGTGCGGTAAGATGCATTAGCTGTGGGTGTCAATTTTGTTGCATTTTTTAATATGGGAAACCGGTTGTATTATAATGTGCACACTCGTCACGTTTTAAAACCCTCTATATAGGCACCCGTGTGAATTGAAGTTGATCGTTGAATAAAAAGTAACAATTACTTTAGCAAAATATCTTACCTTTAAAAATGTACAAAAAAATTTAGGATACGATTGATATATATATGTCTAAATGGATCTGAGTACTTATTATTTTATATGTGTCTATAACACTGGTTACAAGCAATTTAATGCGGATTATACCTTTATGTACAAATAAGAGGTAAGCTTATTGATTTTCCTAAGTATTAGTTCTCTATTCAACAAGCCAAAGTCAATAATTCTCTAATCTATCTATCTATCTATATATATATATATATATATATATATATATATATAAATATTTCTCTGTATGTCCTTTATAGAATCGTAATCTATGCATTTGATCATGTCATCATCTTCCGCAAAGTGTTTTGCACGAGCCCACAAAGGTTGAGATGATACCACCAAAAAAAACGTAGCAACGCGCGCAGAATACAGCTAGTGTATAATATTTTGTAACTAAACATTTCACACCTTAATGACGTGCATAAATGAATTTAATGATAAATGAATTAATGAAATAAAATTTACCACTCACTAAAATCAATTAAATATAATACGTTAAGAAAAGAAAAAAAACTCTACTATAGACTTCTATGCCAGTTTAATAATATTAACGATTATTTTATGTATTAAAAAATTAATGAAAAAAATTATTACAATTTACAACACCTTTTTCAATGTACAATAGTGGGTAAGGCTTTTTTTATTAACTAACATTTTTTTACCTATTATTTATCATTCTTGTATTTCATGCGAGATATTGCCAATTTTATAATAAAAAAAAAAAAAAAAAAAAAATTAAAGAATAACTGCGGAGTTTCTTACCGATTTTTTTTTTCTGCAGAATCTACATTCCAAATCAGTGGTAGCTTCACTTTTAGCTATAATTAATTAATCAAGACAAATCTTAATATATATAAATCTCGTGTCACAATGTTTGTCCGCGATGAACTCTTAAACTACTTAACCGATTTTAATCAAATTTGCACACTGTTTGATCCAACTTGAAAGATAGGCTTTATTTTGTTTTGATATATGTAATTATTATATTTAAGAAAAAAAATAAGGCGATACGAAGTTTGCCAGGTCAGCTAGTATAATTATAATTTGTAAAATGATCATTCTAAAGTACTTTTGATGCCTATTTGAATAAAGTAATTTTTTATTTTGATTTTCATCATATATTTTAGTACATAATATAAATGCAAACAAAGAAAATTATAGGTACAAAGGGATTTTTAAATAATTGAAAACAATATTTACTATACAATATATAAAGTAATTCATCATTACAGCCCATACAGTCCACTGCTGGACATAGGCCTCCACAAGTTTACGCCAAAAATAACGTGAACTCATGTGTTTTGCCCATAGTCACCACGCTGGGCAGGCGGGTTGGTGCCCGCAGTACTGGCTTTGTCGCACCGAAGACGCTGCTGCCCGTCTTCGGCCTGTGTATTTCAAAGCCAGCAGTTGGATGGTTATCCCGCCATCGGTCGGCTTCTTAAGTTCCAAGGTGGTTGTGGAACCTTGTTATCCCTTAGTCGCCTCTTACGACACCCACGGGAAGAGAGGGGGTGGCTAAATTCTTTAGTGCCGTAGCCACACAGCACGTAAAGTAATTACTTACAAAGTAATTACTATTATATATTTATTTGATTATATACTCATACACATTTTTATATACGGTTTTTTAAGGATTTGTTATAATAATTAAACTAAGGGCACAGCAGGAAATTTCCTGCTCAAAATATGAAGCAGCCCGACTAGGGTAGTACCTCAACCTTGCAAAATTAAGTACTTCTTAGAAATCAACTAGCAACAAATTCTAAGCCGATTAACATAACCTATTTACAGCAAGAGCTTTTTGGACTTGATTATTCAATCGAAATAATTGTTTTTAAAGAATAGAGTGTTTGCAATGAAATCATGTAGTGTGTGTATATCATCGTGTACAAAAATGGACAGTGATTAATTGTTTACCAAAGTTTTTTTTTTATTTCTTATCAATTCCGCTATTTAACATTGTTTCACTTCACTTCAACCTATCGCAGTCCACTGCTGGACATAGACCTCCACAAGCTCACGCCAAAAAATGGCGCGAACTCATGTGTGTTGCCCATAAATACCACGCTGGACATGCGGGTTGGTGACCGCAGGGCTGGCTTTGTCACACCGAAGACGCGACTTCGGCTTGTATATTTCAAAGCTGGATGGTTATCCCGCCCTCGGTCGGCTTTTTGAGTTCCAAGGTGGTAGTGGAACTGTGTTATCCCTTAGTCGCTCTTTTACGACACCCACGGGAAGAGAGGGGGTGGCTATATTCTTCACTACTGTAGCCACACAGCGAAAATTAAATTAATTAAATAAATTATATTAATTTAAAATTCAATTTGTAGCAGTTAAATTATTTAAATTGTAATAAATCGTTTAATTCTTGTTTGATGTTGTTTGATGTTGATGATGAAATAAATAAAATTAGAATGTCTGTTTGTAATATTAAAATAACCGCTTTATACTTAATCCATATGGATATGTATACACGGTACATATACCAAAATAACCTTTTTTTACAATTTTTGTCTGTCTGTCTGTCTGTGTGTTTATCCCAGCTAATCTTCGAAACGGCTGGACTGATTTTAACAGGACATTCTTTGGTAGATAACAAGACATTCTCGGGTAGATAACAGGACATTCTCTGGTAGATAGTTACCTGATGTAGCAAGGAGTAACTTAGGCTACTTTTATTTTATAATTGATTTTATAACTCGGTGAACTGAACAATAACTTTTTGCTAAATTCCACGCGGACGAAGTCGCGGACACAGCTAGTAATTAATAAAACTTGGTAACGAAAATCCTCTGAAAATCACCTTTAGTGATAACTCTGCTTTTACACTATGATAAGTTACGAGTATGCAGCCAACCCGCATTGGAGCAGCGTGGTGGATTAAGCTCTGTTCCTTCTCCTAAACGGCGAAGTGTATATTGTAATATTCTTTTAAGTAATTTACAAATGTGTAATTACGTATTAAATAAATATTTTTTTAAATAATAACTATATAGTTAAAGTTAAGTATTTCTCATCAGTGTGTTTGCACGCTAATTTAAATGTAGTTATTTGAAAATAATATAAGACTAGTCTTATACACCAGATTAGACCATCTCGATGTGTTTTCATTATAAAGCTAAAGTGGAGTAAATAGGCTTCTGTGTATGTATGCTTTACCTTAGGTTGCATCGATATTTATCGACATCTTGACCATATCGAATAAATTCAGGGAAAATTAATACACAAAAAGGTAGGTATTTGGCCTTAAAATATTATCTTACGACTTGTAAATGTTAAGTATCATTCTATAACCGTCCATCGATCTAACGAGTGGGTTTCGAAATCGCAAGCGTGGAGAAACATGAGATGTCTGATTATCTCGTGCGATCTTTATTATTTAAATTCACTTAAAGAAAAATGTGTTAATTAAAATAATAACTTTACCTTTGATTTCATTTGACCTTTAACGCCTAACAACTGTATGGTATTTACCTACTAGTGCTGTTTAACAGCGTTGATATTTTGATATCCTATAGGATGATATATCTATATATAAGTTTTAGATAACACAGTTTTCTAATGACAAAAGACCTAAGCTTTACCATTTCAAGCCGGCAAGAATAGTTTTACCATAATTATAACGGAACAGATTGGAAAAAGTATTTGTATTCTAGATAAGTAGTAAATCACTGGCGTGCTACGTGCCAATCGGGTCAGAAGGCAATGTCAGTCAAGTGTTTATAATAATTAGTTTAATAAATACTTACACAAGGTTTCCATGGAATTACCTTTAGTTTTAATTTGTTTCTTGTCTAAATATGCTCGTAAGAAAATTATACGACAATCGTTTTGTAGTTAAGAAAATACCATCGACTAGCTGACTCGCGCAATATATCTCAAGTTAACATTGATTAGCACTATCTAGTAGTAAGTAAACTGTATAATGCATTTTTTTTTTCAAATTATACCAACAAGTTTAAAACAGCTAAAGAAGCAATTATAACAAACTTTTTTATCAGATGTGTAGATCATAGTTACAATCAAAATAGCAAAATTCTGTTATTTTCGTCATTTTAACGTAGAGGCTATTTTTACCGAAAATCTAAATGACAAACAAAATTGACCATGCGTGCGCGGTACACCTACAAAGGCACCACCGTAGAGTTTTAAAAACTCCATACTTACGTATGTTTAAAGATTTTGTGGGGAGACCGCGCCCCATTTAACTTTAGTTAACTTTATTATTTGTCGATATAGCTTTATAAAAGGTCTTTACCAAACAATTTAATACATAAAATAAGCACTTAAAAAGGTGCTAATTTATTTTAAAAAAAGTAAATTAAAATGTTTAAGATAGTAATTATTATAAATTAATAGGAATAATAAAAAGTAAATAATATATATAATATTTATATTACGCATTCAAATATTTAAAAACCATTAAACAAGGAAAAGTAATGTTAATCTTATACATACTCGTAATAAAACTATTGTATACCAAGAATAAGCAACAGTACAAAAAAAGGAAATAACCAATAAAATATAAACAAAAAATTCTATTTTGAGTTATCCTATCACCCATAGCCCCCTATTATATTAAATATATTCAAAACAATTTCCCTTTCCCTAAAAAATGGTAATAATTTTATTAGGGGGATCGCATATTCGTAATAATCCATTAGTGTCTAATAACACTGGCTCAATGTAATACTTCGCACCGACACAACGAAAAGTATTTTAAAAGCAAAATGACAAAGATGTTTTAACATTATTTATTTCATAAAAATACTGTTTCACACTACTGTTAAACATAATATGTTTAAAATAAAATTTCTACAAAATTAAAATAATTTGAAATGATCATACAGATATACTAACTATATTACCTCAAATATAACATTTCTTCCCAAAAAAAACATAATTGATCTTTTCTGTGTATTATAAACAGTTACAACTAAGGAATTTAATTTGATATGATGTTTTAATAAAAAATTTCGTAGATCGCATGGTGCTATGTAATTGAACAAACAATCTTATAATATAATTATGTTTGCCTTACAAGACAAATTAGCTCGTTAAAACAATAGTTTTTTTTTTAATTAATAATAAGGTTTCTGATATGCGTAATGCATTAACATTAACACACTTACAAAAAAAAAAAAACTAAATAGATAAATGTTATCCATGTTTGCCTGCGTATGCAATTAATAATTAAAATACAAGTGTAATGCAATATTTAATAAAAAAAATAAACAATTATCTGCCATAGACTAAAATTGTAAATGTAAATGACTTTCATAACCTCTTACCCCTTCTAACCCCTTAACGCCGTCCCCTATCCCACTGCTGAGATAAGGTTCTTTTGAGAATGATTTGAGCTTGTCCATGATGCTCCAAAATTTCGTCAAACTGGCAACAACTACTAAACTTTGCTCGATTCAATTTGCGACGTAACTAACTTATAAATTTCTGCTTTATTTCAGTGTGTGTAATTTATTATGTGAGTCAATTGTATTCTTTTGAGAAATAAATTATCTTTAATTTTAACAATTTATCTGTACGTCGTATTTAACTTAACTAACTATAATGGTTTATCTAACAGCTATCAAACGTTTAAAATTTATCTATTCTTTTGAAGAAATGCATGTGACATGTTGCAATCTCTGTATAAATAATCCATTTTTAAGGTGTTACAATATCTCTGAATATCAAATTATTTTAAACTAGCTGGATCTACATACGTCATCCTATCTAACAAATTGTCAAAAGCATAATAATGAAAATTAGGTAAATGATGGTAACCTCCCAAAAAACATTAAAAAACTTTTACATATCTCACGTTCGGTAAGTAGGTTCTTATTACATCCAAATGGGGCTTGTAGGTGACTAATTAGCGCTCTAGGGTAATAATGTAGTTAGAAAAGCCCTAGGGCGGTAAGTAATTAAAAAAAACACTTCTTTCTTTCAAAAAGTTCGCGTACATCTAACCATCATACTGGCAATAGACATCATGCATTTAGCCCAATGACCAAAGAGGTCACTTGGCTATTCAGCCTTGTCTTCGTGTGAGTATAATAGTCATCAATTTTAAATATCGAACAGCGAGCTCAATTTTGAATTTGAAAAAAAAAAATATTAAAAGTTCTTTACTTGATTCTTTTTAATGAAAAAAGATGGGAAAATATAATATTAAATTTGAAAAAAAAAAACAAATAAAATTTTTTATTCTTGTAATGCCGGTTTTTTTCTACTTACCTCACAATCGAGATGTAAAGCAGAAAAGTTAACTCGGGTGTAAGCATCGATTGCACCCTCGATCTATAGGCGCCCTCGCTGCGCCCTGCGAATTATCTCGGGCTGCAACTGATGCCTTACAGCCCTCGGCTACTAATCTACTATTTAAAAAAAAGTAAGCCGAATCGGTCTAGCCGCTCTCGATTTTTATGCTAAAGAATCGCTTTTATATTTATATGTACTATAGAATAGAGAATTGTTGTAAAAATTATTTATTTCGATATGAGGTATATAACGAAATATGTTTTATATCGAATTATTATATATATCGAATTATCGAGTGCTGAGTTTTGAAATCAGTACTATCCTTTTTGTAGATAGTGGGAGACAAGCGTACGGTCCGCCTGATGGTAATAAAAAACGCCTTCAACGCCAAAAATACCGCAAACGCATTGTCGACCTCTCCCGGTCCTTTATATAATAAAATTATAATAGACTAATAAATATATGTGACTTTTGCGACCAGTTATGAAATAAAAACATTTGCCAATAAGAAAGCTAAAATAAGCACAGTCGTAAGGATAAAGAAAAATTAAAAATGACCTCATAAGCTACTGTCTGAGAAGCGTCATCGCTTTTACTACAGTATGGCGTTTAATTTCCGTACAACGGGAACGACTGCTTTGAATAGTCTTTGAGATGTAATGAGAAGACCCACAGGAACACGCACCTAGGCACAAATATTTGTAAAAATACATCCGCTTCGAGCAGGAAACTACGCCAGAACGGCGGGACCGCCTTACAAATTGAAATTATTTCTCCAGTAAAAAATATAAAAGATAAATAAATATTATTATGTGTCCCAATGAACCAAAAGTAATATTTTAAAATTAATGTCTTGTTTGTACTAATTAAAAATGTTTCTTTTCTATTGTTGTTACAATATTACACATGGAGACAGAGGCCTATGGTATAAAAGATGTTGATAATGATGATACGAGTAGCCACCGTTTGAATTGGCAATACCTAGATAAATTCTCTAGAATACGCGTATATTTATGAAATTTAAAATTAACGTTGGTTATGGATTGTTCAAGAAACTTGACAATAAAAAATTTAATGACGAAATTTCACATTAGTTTTTTTATTGTAGTCCTTTTTTGGTGTATTAATTTTTATTTTATAATGAAAAATAAAATAAATCCTTAACAATGACACTTCCAGTTGCACATATTTCTGTTAACTTGTGTATATATATGTATAATACTACCCTACAGATTGTTAATTTCTTGAAATGTTTATATATTGTATTGCGATGTACCCTACATATAAATTTTTGTTTAATTTTAGTGTTTGTTATTTCTCATGTAAGTGAATTGTATTCTTTTGAGAGTTACAAATTTTTGAGTTCCTAATCTAAAACCATACTGTACCTATTCCCTTTTAAAATTCGTGTTAAATCTTTAAATACTTTATATAGGTAATTAGAGCTTTAATATAATAAAAATAAATTAAAAATTAAATTATTAAACATTATTAATGTTTTAACCGCTTCAAGTTTTAATCCTCGTTAAATTGTTTTACTTTTTAGCGTTATTTTTATAGCTTATAGAATAACTTTCTAAACACGCTGTCTACATCTAACTCTACAAGAATTTTTCAGCCAGTATCATAGACTCCGATATCACACTTTTAATCAAAACAACTTCCACTTCATTAATTAATTATATATTGATATAGATTTCTAAATGTTTAAGTATTAATATGCATCGATGGCATATAAAATTCTTGTGTAATTAACTGTGTAAATCACTTTATTAAATGTATAGTAAGTATCTAGGATCTAGATTTACATAATAAATAGTGAAGTTTATTTCCCGAAAAAAAAATTACAATTCACTCAATCGAGAAAAACCTTTATTTTTCAATGCAAATTAAATTTTTATTTCCTTGACATTTAATTTCTCATACTGTCATCATCACACGAATACAATAAACATTCTTCGATGTCCTAATTCTAAGAAATTGTACATTTTTTTTATGTTATAATATACATCATAATATAGAAAAAATTGTAACCTAAAGTAGGCTATGTGACGACAACAATTGACGCAGCGACAAACAACGCATTGTACATTGACACAGTGAAAATATAGTTCAACATATATTATAGCTAACCAGATTTATGAAAATAATAGCTGCGCTTTGCAGTTTTACCCGCGCAATAATAATATATTTTACAAATGTTATCTACCTAATTCTGAATCTCAACTACGAGTATCTACATACCAAGTTTTATTACAATCAGTTTTTTGCGTTCAAGAGTAATAAACATCCATCCATCTTCACTACTTTCGCATTTATAATATTAGTAAGCTAGAACAATTGTTTTGTATTATTAATACTTGTTATTAAGTATGTATTTTTTTAAATAAATTCTAAAAGCTTCGAATGATATTGTGTTATTTGTGTGTTCTAGAAATTTATTTTAGGTATATATAAAGCCCGCAAACTCCACGGTAAACATTCCCAAAACAGTACGCACCCAAGGCAGTGCAGTACGATCCTTTCTTCGACTACTACTTGTATGCACTTGCTGTCAATTTGTTAATTAGATTGAGACAGCGGGGGCGGTAACAATAGTAGCCTATAAACACCTGCAACGCCACAAAAACATCACAAGCGCGTTGTTGACCCTACCCCTGCCCCTCTCAGGAGCTCTGGCCACCTTACTTACCAAAAGAATACAACATAAGCTTCTGTAAATTTGAGGTACTTCCCTGGAAGGGCTGTTCTAGATTTTGAGCAAGCTATTGCCTGCTTTTTTATATATAATTAGGTTGGCAAAGAAGCGTACGGCTCACCTAATGGTAAACGATTACCTTATTACTGTGGTATAAGCGCATTGCTGAACTTGGTCACCTTACTCATTCAACAACAGGTGTCCTTCTGTAAGGTTGAGACTCCGGGCTGCTCCATAATTGAGCAAGAAATCCTCTGCTGTGCCTAACTCAGTTACAGCTATTGCCAATTGTCTATAGTAGGGTTCTTCCTTCAACTACCACGTGTATATTTATGATTTACTTTTGTTAATAAAATTTGGATATACGACTTCTATCCATTAGGTTATCTAATCTCTGAAATATGTATAAATTTTCAAGATTTATCTTTTAAATATTGGCGTTAAGTATGGATACCTGTCTGAGCAAGAAGATTTTATCCTTTACAGCATGGCTGTTTTAAATAAACTATATAATTTTCTAAAATCAGTTAACAGGCGTATAACATACATACATCATATGTGTAAAAAACAATATGTGTCTTTATCAGTTATGTATAAGTGGTTGCTAAATATATTAATCATTTACAAGCAAACATATTTTTATATGATTTTGTTATGCTTATATGTGATACAAATATATTTAAAAAATACAATATACAAACCAAGAAATTATATTGAAATCTATATCAACTTATCAAACAAAATGTAAATACTTACTGTGTACTAATACCAATACATTTAAATGAAATACAAACGAGATATCAGAGGGAATCAAAACTATAGATTATCACAAACTTATCTTAGGATTTCAACAGATACTCGAGCCTTTAATCTAGCTTACACCAAACTAGGTAGTATCTGTGACTTAATGCGGCTCTTACTGTTTATATTTGTGTAGTGCGTGGATAATAAATTCGTCTCTTATTTAAATTTGCTACCATTACGTTGTAACGTGAACTTGTCTATGAATGACACAAACGTTGTTGACCACTATTTGCCTATGTATCTAAATAGTAAATAACAATTTTCACGAAACTTAAACATACGATAAATAGATCTAATTATTCGTTTATGTTCATTTAATTAATATACATATATCACGACAAGTAAACCTATGTAAAAACAACTCAAATGAAAAAATATGTAGGTATATTAATCCTATGTTTTCGTATATCTAAGATATAAATTTCGGGTCACGATGTCTGTGGTAACATTTCTTCGAAACGGCCGGACCAATTATTAGGATTTTTTTAATGTATTAAGCAGGTACCTAGGTATAAAACTAGGTACACAGGTATAATCGTATAGTGATCTTCATACTGCTAGGTGACTATGGTGTCCCTATTTAAAACTTTTTCAAAGTTTTCGTTCTTGAAAGTTAATGATATAGGAAAACGTCTGTGAAGTCAGCAAGTAAATTATAACAAAATCAACTTAACGCTGTCAAGTCTTAGTTATAGAATTTTTTTAATAACTAAACTAATAAATACTAATAAATACTTTTTTTAATTAACGCTCAAAATTACTGCAATAACCGTACATCGTGTAATGTTGACTGTTAAAATATTAGACGAAAAAAGAATACACAACTCTGAGCATTTTAAGTAACTGTCATAATCTAGCGCGACATTGGCAAGTTAATATTAAATTTATAAAAATTATAGAAGGTGAGCCAGCAACTATAAAACGAAATCCGGAAAATAGGCGCATCTTGCGCCCAAAAAACTATTCACAAAAAGGTTACGGTTTACAGCGGCTAGAAGAATTCGCAGCATTTTAAAGGTATTTGTTGCTTATAATTATAATGGAAAATTTTAAGCATATTTATTTTAACGATTTTATGTTTCGTTTATATTTATTAGAGCAACAGACAATATAAAAGACTTGTAAGAAATCAAAAAAGCAATAAAAAAAATTGTAATTGTTTCTTTGAATTAATTTTAAACACTGAAAAATGTTAGTTGTTGTAATACAGATTAAGCGTCGTCCATTAGAATTTAAATTAAAATGTGTGCTAACGATATAGTTGAAATTTTACTTTTTTGACAATATGGCTTATGCGATTAACATATGTAGATCCCAATAGGCGCTACCTCTAAGACAGAAGTCATCATGCAGCTAAAATCACTCGAGTAATTTAATTGTATCGAACACAACATATGCATGTACGTGTGTATTACGTGTACAAAAATCATTTCTCTTAAACTCGAGTACGATTCCTGTTATCATTAATCATAAATTTTATGTCGCTAACAACATCGAGCATATAGTATTGATCAACCTTCACCGGAAACGCAGTAGCGTTTATCTATCAACCGATCTACCGATTAATTAGTTCGATCAGCAACACAATGCAGCCAATGTCCTGTGATGTGATACATTTCGCTCACTCATCGCAGCTGCCTTATGACAAAATAAATGACAATCCATCAAATACAACTTGTGAAAATTTTGAAACGACATTTGAATTTCTTACTGTCGGTCTAGCTTTTTGAAATACGTAAAAGATATAAATTAATTTAATGAACCTTAACAATTTCCCGAATAACATTTTTATTTTAGCACTGAAGAAAATATTAACTACTTAATGAAAAATATTTCAGCTATAAAGATTAATAACGCTTTGTTAAGTTTTAAATAATATTAACATTATATATGGTAAAATAAAATAAAAATGGCTAACTGTACAGTATAATATCAATATAAATGTGAAAATAATGGATTATTATACTTTATAGATTACTTTATTTAAAACGGCTTAAAAATTACGACATCATTTTTCTCTACAATGTTCAGGCTAATATTTTTAATCATTAACTTATATTATAATTATGAAATGTATAATAAATAAGTTTTTTAATACAGAATTTTTTGATATTTTCGAAATATTTTGAACGTAATACCCTGATTGACTAATTCATTATCACCAAGCCTACACTATTGTAGTTTATCGATAGGCTCTTTCACATAAATATACTATACATTTGTTATATGTATAAAATCAACAAGAAATGGTTTTTGGAACATATACTTCAGAGAGAAATACAAATGTTATAAAAGTTCGTTATATTTAAAATTAGAAATATTAAGTTACATTTTCGGTTTTTGATACGAGCGTGTAGGTAGCCTACCTGCCTATATATTTTAATTTTTATAGTTATTCCATCCTCAGGGGAACATAATAACATATGAAATACAAATGACAAGAAAGTTTATATGGATTTTGGAAAAGTAAAAGTTAGAACGTAATATTTTTAGATTTCTAATAAGAAGTAAGATTGAGACATTCATATATTTAATTTTGGTCTAAATTATTATTAAAATTTAACTCTGCCGATGGTGAAAAAGGCGCTAAAAGTTCTTATGCAAGCTTTCTTATTCTTAAGCTGGAAGTGAGAATTTTTTTGTTTGGGCTCCATATTAGAAATAAATTAACAGTATTTCAGCAATTTTGAAAATTAAGCCCTTAGTGTTAAACAATCTCTGTATTTTTTAAAGATTATATAATATAAAGTCATGTGAATTAATTGTATTGTTTTGTGCTGTTTGTTTCCAAATAATAATAATAAAAAAGTTATATAACTTTGAATTAAATACAATAATTAATAGCACGTATCATACAACTTTAAAAAATTTCTACTAAGTAAGAAAAATAATACCTATATAGATGACATTTTTACTAACTCTTTCTAATTAACTGTGGATACCGATAAATATTTTTTTTTTCTACAACCAAGAGCGTAGTGTATAGTTCGTATCTAGTATATTTTCGAAATAAACTTTTATACCTACAAGGAATTCAATAAAATATATTTAAGGTAACTATGTTTTTATTTTGCTAAATGTGATTTCGCTATTTTTAAAATTATTAAACTTACTTTATGATTGATATGATTAAATTTAAATGATTGACCATACAAGTACTAATGAAGCAACTTTTCATAAACATATTTTTTAATACAAACATATGCATCAACCGATAACAAATACATATTTTTTTTTATCTTATAAGGTTAACAAAACCAAAAAAAAATTACTAAAAACCATGTAGACATTACAGTGTAACACACTTCGTTTATTATTGTAAATGTACTTTAAAATAGAAAGACAACTTAAATATTATTATTAAATTATTCTTATTTTTTTATATCACACTAAATCAAATATAATAATTCTGTTTGCTCGTATACTAAAAAAACCGAATTAATTATATCGACAAGCAATACAACGTAGGGTTACATACGCGTTGTCAAAGATTACTCAAAAACTACTACTCAGATCTTGATCAAATTTAAATAAAACTATATGACAAGCATTAGCTTTTGATTAAAGTAAGTTTCATCAAAATTGGTAAATCCAATTAAAAGTTATGCAGTATCATACAACGTAGGTCGACGAAAAAATTAGTCAAGTAAATACGCATTCCTAGATATAGCTCAAAAAGTAATTGTCAGATCTCAATTAAATTTAAATGGGACCACATGACATGCAACACCTTTCGATTAAAAAAAAACTTCAAAATCGGTCCACCCAGTCAAAAAAAATACAATAGAATTGAGAACCTCCTCCTTTTTTGGAAGTCAGTTAGTAATAGAGTAATTGCTATATGTTCAAAGCTTTTACGAGCAAAATATTAACATTCTTACAGTAATTATAAAACAATAACAAGCCCAAAGATCATGTACCAATACCAGCTGCAATATTTTAAATGTGCCAACATTTTTGTTTATTTTTAATAAATTATAAATATACATAATATATAATAATAATAAGCATTGTAAGGAAAGGTGAACTTTCTGTTTGATATATCTACAACGAGATTATTTCTAAATATGGTTATAAATAAATACATACATATGTATACATATATATGTATATTTTTTTATTTCAGTTAAGAACTATCTATAACATATTAAATGTTATAAATCAACAAATCAACATTCAGAACATGCCGACGGGAAAAAGAAATACAATAAAATATTTTTGGTACTTATATACATTTTCGTATAAGCCTACCTACTTATATTAAGAATCTTAATATTATATATATTTAATAGACACGAATATATTTTAAATAATAAGTGTAATAATTATATTCTTAATTTACGTGCTAATATTTTTTGATGTAATATAAAGTAAATAAACTTTTCGACCTCACATTGATAAAACATTTTAAACAGTCTGGTGGGTAAAACCCGAATTTAAATGAAAAAAAAAATGTAATACAATTATAGAATTAAGACAAAGTAAGTTCTTATGAGAGTAATTAATGCACATTAATGTTAAGAATCATTCGTGTTTTTTTTTAATAAAAATAACTGAACAAACTTGTTTATACACCTGCTAATTATGAATGTTCGACATTCAGATGTCTGTCCTCTCTGTCAAACTACCAGTGACTAATTAAACATTTTTTTTTCATGTTACTGACATTATGATCTATATGTAAAATAGGATATTTCCCATGTTTGCTGTTGGCTATAAGCTATATATAGCGATATTTCGGTACAGGGTCTTATAATAGTGTAAGCGCCATGGTCACGGGTTTGCTAAAGTTTTTACTGGTCGATGCCAAAATATGCATTTGTAGCCATATCTACCAATATAATATATCCCTTTTCACATATAATATAAATATAAAATATATCATAATATAGGTATAACTTTAGTTACGACTTTTTTTACAAACTAAAGTTATTGACGACTGAAATGATAAGACATTATAACGTGACGTATTCCAATTCTGAAATTTTTTTTGAGTAATTATGATTGCAGATATATAATCTGCTGTATTTATTTTTCTATTTAATTAAAGACACTGTAGTGTAACAATAAAATAATTCCAATAGATAAACAATGTGAACATACCGTTTGGTGAAATGTTAAGCGGCTGTGTGATGGCTGCAGCCGCTGGAGGCGCCGGTTCCATCTTCCAGGACGCGCAGCACGAGGCGGGAGAGAACTCGGGTGTGGGGCCGTTGCCCGCCGATATCAACATGGTCGAGCCACCGCGGACGAGATCATAAGCACCAACCAACACAACAGTTCACGAACGATCAGTTCTTTAACCTAAACAAGTTGAGAAACTACGGACGTACTCGGCCAGCACGCGCTCGCTTGAAGCTCAGCCAGAACACTGAAGAGCGCGCTTGCCGTACCGGCGCGCCCACTCGCGCGCCTACTCCCATTAGCACGCCTCGGAAAAAATCACCGCCGCCAAACAATAACAAAAAACTGCCTTCACTGAGTCGAACCTCAATACACCTCTCACTCTAACGCTCTTAATTCGATTTCCGAACGCGTCAAAAGCAAAACTACGGCAGCGCTCGATTCATTTACAGCCTTCCGTCCTGTTCTTTGAGTTTATCGAACCTAATAAAACACTATGATACTTGAATGAACGACTATAAAGGCTTTAGTCGTTCAAAAAAATGCTACGACTTAAGATCTTTTATAATCGCGCCTGAATAAATCTACTCCTACTCACACTCGTGCGATTCAGCTTAGGCTTGAACTGTATGAAAGGGACAGGTGCTCTACCGCTCGGTAGTAGTATTACAGTAGTGAGCACAGGTGATCTTTCACCATTTCTTTATAGCGAAGGTGTTAATATATACCTCTCTTGCTTTATCTTTTAATAGTTGGCGCATTGTAATAGGGATAGCGATATTAAAACAACGACTTCTTAATTAAACGTAGGTCTAGTTAATCATGCTTAGCATTCTAATAATTGATGTAACAAACGCAATTCTATCCATTCTAATTATGTTGAAGTAGAGACGTTATTACATTCTTCGCGCACTTCGTTTTGAGGTTATATGTATTTTTAGTATTTATTATTTATATGGGAATTAACTAGTGTTTTGATAATAGCAGAAAAATTAAATAAGGAATATTTTTTTGTTTACATACAAGCTACAGAAAATAAAAAATAGACGTCATATGGCAGTTTCTCTTCACAACATGCCGCCTATTTTTTTAATAAGAGTTAGGTAGAATCTAATTATCAACAGTTTTGTTAATAAAACAACAGCAATTATTTCATATTGTCGGCATAAAGTACTCGCATTCAATAATATATATAATAGAACGTGTATCAGTGCAACGTTTTTATTTATAATTACAGGGAAAAGGATTGCCGGAAGGTCTTGGTCGAAATGCAACTGCTACCACCTTGTAGTTTTTGAATCGTTCTTTTGATCGTAAATACACTTTCATTGTGCTAGCTCTTTAATTTGAAGCAATCTCGATCGACGTTGTGGTTTCCGCTTACAGATACAATGGCTTGCTATCTTTATTTTATTTTTTATGTAGAGTGAGTGTACTAGGTTTTACTTTCATGGTATTTCTATAGAATAATCAATACATTCAATATTATTTTAATATGTCGATCTTTTTATACTTCATTCTGGTTTATTAAGCCGTTTAAAGGATTCCTCTTTGTTTTTATATTATTTTATGCAGTTAGCATTTAAAAAAAAAAAAACTACCAAGAAAATAAGCCCTTTTTCTTCAAATTAGGTAACTATATGCTTTTAGTACTAGAAGATATTTTATATTAGAGATATTTATGTAGGGATTTAGTGAGCAAGCTATAAAAAAAGTATTTATTTACTTCAATGTTTATCCTGTAGGAATATTGTTTGAGACTAAATTATAATTTTATTAATAGGTATATGGAAGACTAGGTAAATAGTAATCTAAAACAAAAGATCTACTAATAAGTATACTAAATTTTATTTGTGATAAAATTAAAAAGGCATAAAAATTAGGATACCATTTAAAAAAAAAACAGCCCGAATAGATGTTTCAATTTTAAACTGTTACAAGACTTAGGAAAATAATTATTACTAACCAAATATATTTAACCGACGTAGGAACGTCGTTTTGATATTATATTAAAAAAATGATCCCTAAGACACAGTAATAATTTATAAATTTTTGTAAACTTAGCGCTACTTTAATGTCTATTTCAACCTGACTAATGTTCTAATAAAGCACTTACCGGTATCAATCCTTTGACAACCATTATTTCAGACCTCATTAGATACTAATGGTAGCCTGTCTTTATAACAACGAATGGTGAATAAATATCTGTTCTGATTTGTTTTAAATTGACAGTAATTGACGGCGAACAAATTACACAAAAAAAGAATTGTAATCAAAAATAGTAGCTATTTTAGTCAAAAAATCAAAATCAAAAACGAAAATTAATTTAAGTGGTCTTCAAATAACTTTTATTCGTCTTTATTGGTCACATTGCTACCATATCGTAATTTCTTATAAATTTAGTTATGTCTCGTATGTTCATGTGAAGCAGCGTCACTTAGATATCTTGAATATTAGTATAATTTGAACCAAATAGTACACTTTAGCTATAAAAGCCTTAATAAGATATACCTACGACGTTGGCGCAACGGTCACAGTACGGCTGCGGGTTTGATCCTCGCACATGGCAAACATTTGTATTGGCCATACAGATGTTTGCCGTGATCTGAGTAGTTCTGTTTGTATGTTATAGGATATTTATTTATTTATTCATTTACTTTATCCGCTGGAATAAAATCATTTCTTACTTAGAGAAAAAATAAAGTAGAGCTTAATTCTTCACACTGATTTAATCCGAATTGCGGTTAGCTGCTTTACCTACCTTAGAGTTTACTCTGTTATATGAAATTATAATTTCCTATTACCTCTTACAATGAGATGTTGTTTTTATAGATTGAAAATTTTAAAATTGACCTTTAACACAACTTTTATAGAAATTACATGAGCTCTACCCACTGATCTCGACTAATAAAAAAATATCATACTTTTTACAATAGTGAGAAAACAACAATTTATAGCATTATAGAAATGAAATAATTAAAAATAACATTGTCAACCTTAATCTCTTATCATTTAATTTAATTGAAATATGTAACATAATTACTATTTAAAGAGCGATGTGTAATTAGATATATGACAACAAATTACAATTACTATTACGGGGAAATGCTGCCAGTATTCTTGGCACCATTCCACGCGGAAATTATTTATAACGTAAACATTCTGTGAATATTTAATTCTTATGTTATGTATTATAAATATGTCATCATCATCATGATCATTTCAACCTATCGCAGTCCACTGCTGGACTTAGGCCTCCACAAGCTCACGCCAAAAATTGGGCACGCTGGGCAGGCGGGTTGGTGACCGCAGGGCTGGCTTTGTCGCACCTAAGACGCTGCCGCCCGTCTTCGGCCTATGTATTTCAAAGCCAGCAGTTGGATGGTTATCTCGCCATAGGTCGGCTGTAAATATATATAATATTGTAAAATTTCCAAATAAAAACTTAACCCTTTCAATATTACTTTTATGTTTTTGTTATTTTTATAAATAATAAATAAATAAAAATTTACAACATACACACACGGTCATTTGTTCCTAAAGTAATTAATGCTTGTGTTATAGGTAACAGCCGACTGGCATAGCTACATTTTTTTTGATAAACATACATATAAATAATACATATATAAATAAATATATATATTACACCCAGACTCAGGGTCAGAATCGAGCCCACAACCCCCGGAGCAGAAAGCAGGTTCACTACAAACTGCGTCAACGGGCTATTTTACAGCAAATATTTTTTTAATGTCAATTCACAATAGTCTACTCTTATATTATTGGATTCCCACACCCTGGCCTAGATCTATAGGTATAGAGACTTCATGTACCTATTATAACAATCAATAACCGAATTAAAGTAAAATTTTTACGTAAACATTAACATACAAAAAGTTGTTTTCAAATTTTTGTAAGCCTTTTTACACACCATCTTGGCATTGACTTATTCTAGCGTAGCTAAACATCCCATGAAACCGCTAGAGCTTTTTACATAATATTAATATTACATCGATTATGTGTATTAATTTGAATGTAATCGATAAATGCAGAAGATAAGACGCACGATTGAATCTGACTTTCATACCAAACCACTTAACCGACTTTAATGAAATATTTAAGAAATTTTAATAAGTAGCAATATCTAAAAATGTTAATTTCGTTCTATCGTAAAATATTTTAACACTTTCTTCCTAGATACAAAGATAACTTTGGTTGTAGGTAGGAACTTGTGCTTCGTACATACGTATCACAGAGAAATATATTTTTAACTAACTGACCCGGCAAACGTTTGGTGGTGGCACGGTTGGTGGTAGAAGGGTGAAAATTTATTGTTACGTGTATTTTATATGCCAAATCATAATAAGATAGAAATATAAAATTTTGTCGAAAAAAATGTGGTGGGTCACCCTTATCATTTAGGGGTATGAAAAATAAATGTTGGCCGATTCTCAGACCTACTTAATATGCACACAAAATTTCATAAAAATCGATCCAGCCGTTTCAGAGGAGTATGGCAACAAACACCGCGACAATAGAATTTCATATATTAGATATCGGCCGATGCGCAAGCCCGTTACACTGCTAGCTCCTTTCTGTTGTTTAGTCTGGAAGAGATCGCTATTTAGCGATAAGACCGCCCATTGCACTAAATGTATTTAATATCAAGTAGTAGGTTTGCTATGTAAGCTAGTTTCAGTTGCAATAAAGTTGTTTATTATTATTATTATCATTATTAGAATATGTTGTTATCTCACTCTAATAAGCAATGTTAGGTCAAAATCAGTAATATAAAGATACTAACTGATTGATATTAATAGTAAAACGAAAATAATATTTAGAAAAAATAATAATTATGTGTTGTCTGGAAGAAACGGCTAATTAGCCATAAGTCCGCCCATTGTACTTCACTGTCTGTAATTATATTTATGCTCTGTTTGTAATATATTTGTGGTGTAACTTTAAAATAAAAATAAATAAATAATTATAATAAAAAATTTAGTAGATTTGTTATCTATTGAAGATATAGGTATATTGTATGTAAGAGATCACTTTTGATAATCGGCCACCTTTGCACATTTGTGAGATCGAATATTATTATTTTATTTAATGTGATTTTAAATTATTAAATAAATAGTTTATAAAACACGCTTACGTATACATTGTAATATCATAGGAGCTTTAATCTGAAGATACATTTTTATTTTTAAGGTATATATTTTATCATTTATCATTTTTCCAATCTTATAACACTTACATATACATAAACAAAAACAGAAAACTAGTGTCCTTTACTTGTCAAAAAGTAAAAACTATCTAAACGATTGATAACTTTCATGCTATTAGGAAAAAAATCTGCTTTTATGTTAATCTAATACGCAAACAAACACTAACAAGTATTTGTAAGATATTCGATAAATAATGTAAAATAGAACAAGCTAAACACAGCTCTGATATTTTTTTTATATATTTTTTTTTAAATAGTTACGAAATTCAATAGGTACTAAGTATTATATAGGTATATATATAATACTTAGTATTGAATTATATATATTTAACATATCATAAATAATTTAATCATTGATAAAATTTAAAACTTATTTCTTTATTTCTCAATCACATTGACATATTCTTATGACAGTTATTCAAAGCTCCGTTTTAAGCATTATCTTAATATATATAAATCTCGTGTCACAATGTTTGTCCTCAATGGACTCCTAAACCACTTAACCGATTATAATAAAATTCGCACACCATGTGCAGTTCGATCCAACTTGAAAGATAGGCTATATTTTATTTTGATATATTAATTATTATATTTAAGAAAAAAATAAAGAAGGCGGTACAAAGTTCGCCAGGTCAGCTAGTAAAATTATATAAGTATAAAAGAAATTGAATCTTCTCGATTCCAAACACAAGTACGTTACTTATATAACGACGCCATTTTCCTGAACCCGAATCCAATTAAGGTTCTTTATCGTGTTTCGAATAAAACAATTTCCACTATTATTATTTAATGATAGCACTGGCTTCTTATTGGTATAGTTTTGTTTGCTTTACCCGAGTCTCCCGGCTCCTTGGGACAGACGCCGACACCGCAGGATTTAGTGTCGAGATAGCGCGTGGGTGTCACCTAATGAATATATTTATTTGTGATGCCGCTCGGCACTTTTATCTGACAACGACTGAAGACAGGCCCTATCTAGAATCCTACAGGTTAGGTACCCTATTGCTTGGGATTGTTACTTACGGTATTAAAAGCTTTAAACTAGACTACGGTGATTTATTTCAGGATAGTTTGCATGGATGTTATTTTTATGTATCATTGACAAACTTGTTTATAAAAATGGCCGTTAATATAAGGTAGGTAATAATTATATGATTAGTATGTTACGTAGTTCACCTACTTTCTACTTCAACTTAAATATTGGTCAAAGAGTTTAAGTTATCCTATCAATTTTTGTAAGCTTTACTATATTATAACGTTTATGATTATTCATGAAGTATAATATTTTATAAATTCATTAAACGACTAGACGTAAAATTATATAGGTATCTGGAATTCCGCTTTCTTATTAGTTTCTGTAGTACTTATCAATATTTATCAATTAATAATCAATTACAATTATGCAGTGAATGAAAGAAGCATTAAATTTTTTCATTACACTTTTATTGAATAGTTTATGTTTTGTTTTTTAACAACTTCCTCGATTAACTTTTTAAATTGTCCAGTTACTTTCAAATGCGCGCAAATTAATTCAATATCTAAGATCAATCTGTTAATTACATGCAAATAGCAATGCTATCTATTTTTTTTTTTTTTTTGTATAGATACGTAACCTAATTTTTATTACACTAATATTCAACGATTAGATTAATTAAAGATGAAATTGGTCAATAATAATTATTTATTTTAATCATAACACCTAAATTGCTGTAGCTTGTTTTCTTACACTGGAAGAAAAACTGGTTTATCGAAGTGTGTTATTTTCATATAAAAATCCAATCACTTGTAACATATGTATTTTCAATCAGCCATTGCTGTGGGCAGCCATGATAGATAACACACTACCGCACTATTTAACAGCATCGAATGGCTTCACATCGCCCCCCACTACACTTCTTACTTACAATACACGAGGTGTCAACCAACAATCACAATGACGCCTCTCCCACTAGGTATTGCATTGCAATCGGGATTCAACACGTCGCTCGCGCAGAACTGCGAGACTAACATAACACGGTCTCCCTCACACCTCCGACCACGCACAAATACATAGACGAACTCCTTAGGTCTCGGCTTGCACGTGTCTTCATGGTATGGTCACTCGTAGTGCTCGACACGCGACATTCGTCGTGGTTCCTCAACAAAGCCTCTGCCGCCTCGCATACATCACCGATTAACATTATAATACGTTCAAAATATTTGTGCCATCTACCGCGGACCACCCAGGCGGTTGTGACATACGATCTGACAGCTACCTGCTAGAACAAAACTATCTCCTTGTATTTAAATCACTACACCCTACTCTATTGAGCCCGATTTAACTTTTTTATAATTAAATCTTGCCAATACAATAACTTTTTTTGTAACAGGGATCACCGTTTCTTATTACGTAAGATACCAAAATTCTTTATAAGTAAGTAAAGAAACTCTTCATTTTAATATACATAATATACATTAACATAAGATACCTTTATTAAAATTTCACGAGTAAAAAAACTATCCGAAATGTTAGTTTGTTTTGTTATACCTAATTGGCTCTTTGGATGTAGAGGAAATTTTTTTTTACTGTCGGAAACCTTTTTACAAAAAGGATCTATATATAATCACTACCGAAGCAATGACTCCATAACACTATTGCAGGAACGGTGTCGTAAACTGGAGTGAAATCGCGTGGATTTTCTCATATTAATATAAAAAATAAATTAATATGTTTTCATAATAAAACGCCGACACCGCGTTGGCGCAACGGTCTCAGTCATGGATTGTGCCTGTTGCGCTGGCGGTTACGGGCTCGATCCCCGCACATGACAAACATTTGTATTGGCCATACAGGTGTTTGCCGTGGTCTGGGTGTTTGTGCAGTCCTTGTAGGTCTCCCCACCGTGCCTTGGAGAGCACGTTAAGCCGTCGGTCCGATTATTATCACATTCACCTGATAGCGATCGTTACTCATAGTAGGGAGTATATCCGCCAACTCGCATTAGAACAGCGTTGTGGATTAAGCTCTGATCCTTCCCCAACATGGGGAAAGAGGCCTATGCCCACTTGTGGGATATTACAGGCTGAAGCGCGGGCACATAATAAAAATATCATAGTTATTCCATACCTACCTATAATAATGGAATTTCAAGGAATTATTATCAAGATATTTAAAAACATTTTTTCCATGCAGACATGACTTATTAATAAATAGGAATAATACCATTTAATAAATAGGAACGGTTTTTACGTTAATGCATTAGTAGTAGGTGTAGGTGTATGTAGATATATATAACAAGTAGGTATCATTAAAATTTAGACTAAAATTAAATAAAAAGTGGAAATAAAAAAATAGATTATTTTATTAAAAATCAAAATATTATTCAAAAAAAATTACTGTACTAATTTACAACAAAACTGAATATCTTCTAAATACTTAAACATCATTACATACAAGAAGGGTTAGTCTATTAAGATGGCGCTCAATAGTGTAGCAATTTGTTCTCAAGACCGCAAACCATAGAGCATGGTACTGTATAGTAACGGTAACACGTCGTCTATCAGGCGCTCGTGCCCGCCCCCTGCGCGCTTTGAGAGGGGCGGCGCCTCCGAAGCCCCACCCGTAAGCGCCGCACGATGTCCTAAGTTCAAAATAAAAATATATTTTTCGCCACTTTATACAGTCTGTATGGTTGTACGATATTATCTCCATATTAAATTATCTAGCTAAATTAGTTTTATTTTAATTACGAACTTTTTTTGTTTTTATTTTTTATTTATTTTAAATTTAAGTAATTTTTCCTTAAAATTGTATTGATTTGAAACTCGATAAAACGAAAATACGTCAAAATAAAGAAACAAGCACGTAAATGTATAAAGCGAATGAAATAGGATAGGTAGGTACATTACGCAGTATTTTATATTTTAGTGAAAAAAATCTCTCCTAGGCTATTTTTAATGTTTACTTCTGCCATGTGTGAATTACACACACACTTTCTATACCATTTTATATAAAAAAAAAAAACAATCATTAGTTATGCTTACTTTAACGTAGAATAAAAAAAATATACCTACCCAATAGGAAAACAAGTATCTACGTATATCTTGTAATAGTTATAGTTTAAAAAAAATAGAATTAAAGCGTTTGTACAAAATTTAAAAAAACGTAACAACGTAATACCTATGTTAAATAAAAACTCTAAGGAAGCTATAGTCACCTATCTGTAATAATTTTTGTTCAAAATGCCATTGAATATCCGATTATTTATGTACTTATATCTATTACAGCTATGTTATAGGTTAGTGATAAATACTTTCATTAATGTTACTTAATTGTTTTTTTTTTCTTAATTATGTCCGCTACACAATTTACATGTTTTTCATATCGTAATTTCCTGTGAGTATTAAACTATTATTTTATTGATTTTGAAAAGAAAAATAATTATTAGTAACTTTTAAATTGAATAAAATTTCACATGTAGATTACACGAATCACGTAACGACAAATAGGTAAGTCAAACAAAATACTAGGTGACTGGTATAAATACTCTCAACTAAAAGTATAACTAAAGACACAAGAAAAATAAAAAATTACAGCACCTGATATTTTGTAAAGTTAAAAATTACTTTATTATAGATTACTTTATATAGATATATTATAGATGTTGTTCGATTCTCAGACCTACCCAATATGCATACAAAATTTCATGAGAATCGGTCAAGCCGTTTCGGAGGAATTTGACTACAAACACCGCGACACGAGAATTTTGTATATTAGATATCGTGAGGGTAAGCAAATTATTACTCACCAAATCAACTCATCAAATTTGAATAGAAAATACATAGGTATGAACCTAGGTAATATAAATAGTCGAACTCTTGGTAAATGGTATAAAATTACATATGTGCAGTCGGTTATGTAATAATATTAAATGTTTGTGGGTTTTAGAGACGCATTTGATTTCGCTATTGTTGTTTCAAATTGATGCCACTTTTTAATTTTAATAAAAATATTAATATTCATAAGTTAAAAAACTTAAGTACACCTGCCTATAATATAAACTTTTAAATTAAAGTGAGACAGTAGATAAATAAGAAAACGAGTATCATAGTAGGTACTTACTAAATACACTATAAGTACCCACAAGAACCACCTAAAGAATTAAAGAAGTCGTCGATTTAACTGAAACAAAATTTTATATCTAAATAGAAAAGTATTTCGACCAGTCCAGCAGCGAATTTTTCATTTTCCTGTCTATCGCTCTTTACAAAAATGTTTTTTCGGCCCAGAACCTCGTAGTCTCAGCGTCAAAACTATAAACCTCAATATTTGCGCTATTTTACTTTCTGTTTTTTTTTTGCCGTAATTTTAACACAAATAGAGATCACTTCAATGTAATATTTATTTAAATAGTATCGACAACCATAGGATTCCTAAAGAGTGACCTTCGAGTCTATTATTTCGTCATATTTGTTATCACTACTAAAGACCAGACTTTTCGTTATATTCCATGTTTTTCACACTGATATTTAAGAAACCATTCTACTAGTATTGATCTGTCGTCCTGTCGTCGTCAAAGGTAGCCCTTAATAAGCATGTTGTTTTATACATTTCAGCATATTTTTATACTAAAAAGGTGGCAAACAAGCGTGCGCTTTTGCCTCATGGTAAACTATCACCGGATATCAAACCGGATAAAGAAAAAAATAATTTTCAAATGAATATAATGAATATAAATGATATCCTTGGGAACTAAATAACAAACAATTTACGGCATATTTGGAAAGTTATATACATATATAAAAATGATAATAATAATAATATTAGCAAAGAATACATTAATATTTCTGAAACATGTATATTACGAAATAATATATTAATGTTTTTTATCAGAAATATATACATATGTATGTATATATATATATATATATATATATATATATATATATATATATATATATATATATATATATATATATATAGACATATGGTAAAACCGGGAGAGATGCCGCAGTGGGATAGATGCCTCGTGTTCTAAAAACCTAACATCCCGAACTCACAAATAAAAATTAATCGCTTAAGTAGGAGTCGAAGTCACCCCGTACCTCAGATACCCACAGATATTCGTGTGGCAAGGACGCGTTTGGCTCATGTGTGTAATTTTCTCCGTGGCGAAATTTACAAACATGTCAAAGTTTGAAAGGTTAGTATTTAAGGTTGTATAATTTTATAAATAGTAAGTAATTCCGTTATATTTTTTATCACGTCAATATACTGGGTCATTGAGTCTGCTTATAGTTGTAAATAGATGATATTATGTTTATAATTTATTTAAAAAATACGTGGGCATCTATCCCAATCACAAAGGATAGTTGCCCTGATTTTTTGAGGTATAGGTGCCCTTACTCATCTATCCCTTCATTCACCATATACAGAGTAAGTTTATATGTTTAATTTTTTTTGTGTCTGTTATATTTTTTATGTATTTCCGTATATTTATGTTTGGATGTTTTACTGATTCTAGCAGAACTATGCCACGAAAATATAAAAGAAAGGGAGGAATGCGAGCTCGAATATGTTCTTGGACTATAGAAAACCTACAGTCAGCTTTCGATGAGAAAGTATGGTTGTGCAATGTGCATGTTGACACTTGATATGAATATTTTAGACCAACAACTAAGAATTTATACTTTTGTTGAATAAATGCTTGTAAAATTTAATTTAATTTATATACATATATCATACTCATGTTGAAACTTAAGAATTTATATTTTAGTTAAACAAAAGCTTTGTATTAGGAGTAGAACTACCTAACATTTGGTTTGGGTTTTTCGTTTACACGGTTTAAAGGGCATCTATCCTACTCACTATTTTCATGATGGGGCAACTATCCATATAGGAAGGCATCTATCCTCAAAAAAGGGGTTCACGAAAAGCTAATTTCTGCTTAATCTGCATTGGGTAGGTTAAAAAAGAATAGTAGTAATTCAACATAAAGGACCGAGCTAGTTACACTAATAAAAATTATTCGTATAAAAATCAAATTTTTAAAATTAGGTGGCTATTTCAAAAAGTGAGTCATCTATCCCGGTTTTACCCTACATACATTTTAGTTGTTATTATTTTCTTGTCTTGTTAAGGTTCAACAGGATATGCCATAAATTCGGGATACTGCGTTGGTTTCTTTTTGGTTTTTATCCAGTTCATCGAACGCTAGTGCTAAACTATTTCCTGTCCAGCTCATGAGGCGCGCCACTATGCCTGACTTTCATTAAATTCTCATTATATTTAAGATGAAATACATGTGAAAAATATGAAGAAAAAAAAAACAAGAAAAAAACAAGTTTGCTCGCTAAAGAATTTATATTTGCGGATAATTGACTCTATAATTGCTCTATAATGATTTCGACGCTCGTCAAAGTTACCCCGCGGAAGATCTTTGCTCACAAGGATAAAATACAAATGAGTACCAACCGCTTATGCAGCATCGAGGCCTGCTCGATGGACACTTCCGATTATTATAAAGCGCTAACACACTCAACTAGCCTAATATTGTGCATTTGAAAATGAGGCGAGGCGACTATTCAACTCTTACCCTAACCGTTATCGGATAAGCATCAATGAAAAAATCTTCATATAAACCATTTTTTTAATATCATATCAAAAATCGATCGTTCCAGCGGGGATCGAACCTGCATCTCCGACTTACCCTGTCGGTGCTTTACATACACTATGCTAGATTTTATTAGAAATATAACGTCGAAACATTGAGCTCTATTTACGTAATAGATTATCAAAGTGCTTTGCCAGTGCAATCGGCAATTCAACAGAGACAACATTAGCAAATCAACTTTTACGCATAGATCAAGTAAAAAAAGATCTCTGCTTTTACGCGACAGCAGGACACCAAACACATCACTTCTAAAGGTCTAAAGGTGATGGATTAACGTAACAATAAATAATTTAATACTCATATAAGGTTAAAGATCATTTACTACTCAAAAGAATACAATTCACTTACATGAGAAATTACATACACTAAAATTAAACAAAAATTTATATGTCGGGTACATCGCAATACAATATATAAACAATTTATAGTCGAGCCAAGAAATTAACAATATGTAGGGTAGTTTTAAAATATATATACACAAGTTAACAGAAATATGCACAACTGGAAGTGTCATTGTTAAGGAGTTATTTTATATTTCTTTATATAACAAAAAAATAATACACGTGTCAATTTTTGTTTTTTGTTTTTCTATTAGTGAAAACGTATCAATTGTTTTGCTTTATTATAAATTTTAGTAATTTTTTTATCATAATAAATTTTTCTTCAATTATTATTAGATATCCTTTTTTCCTTCGATTTAGATTACTTCGATTAGATATTTTTATGAAATTGAATTTGAATTATAAATTATTATGATTATATTATTCGATTTTTTATATAGCTTTTGAGTAGTTTCTTGAAAGTAAAAAGCGATTTAAGTCGTTTGGCAGTTTATTGTATAGTTGGGTACCTTCGAACATAACACATCTTTTCCCATAGTTAGTGCGTGGTTTATAAAGTGTAATATCATTGGCAGATCTTAATTTCATTTTTTGTATTTCTTGTTTTTTTTTTTTTAAAGTCATTTTAGACTGTAAATCCTTGTTTAAAATTTTACGTATCAATAAGCAATTATAATAAACATAAATTTGATGAACATTCATAAGAAATGTTACCTTGTAAATTTTTTGGTTGGGGGTGCTGAAATTATATTTAAATAAAATTTTTGTTAATTTATTTTGTGCTACTTGTAAAGGTTCTAAGTTTGTTTTTGCTGCTGAGCCCCAGATTTCAACCAAATAATCTATGTGTGGCTTAATAAGAGAATTATATATAATATAACGTACATCATGTGGCAAACATCTGACGATGCTTTTTATAGCTCCCTTAATTTGGATTTTATTTTATGGATATGTGGTTTCCATGTCAATTTACTACCCAATATTAATCCTAAATATTTTTCTTGGTCAACATTTGTTATTTCTTGATTATTTATTGTTAAAGATATCTTATAAGATATTCTTTTTTATTTTTTGAAGCAAATACAATATATTTAGTTTTTGAGTCTTTACTGTAACCAAGTTAGATTGGAACCAAATATTCAAGATATCCAAATGGTTCTGAGCATCCTTTACAATAGTTTCTAAGTTATTTCCATAGTAAAATAAGCTAATATCATCTGCATATAACGAGATATCACCTCGGAAATTTAAAATATGGATATTACTGGTCTCACATAACTGGATAAACTCATTGAAACAATAGTTATTGAACTCAAAAACTTTTTGACTGTTAACCTTTTTGACTTTTGCCTCATAAATTGCTGTGGCTAGTTTTACTTTGTGTGTAGTTGTTATATAATAGCATTCTAAATTTTATTTATTTTGTTCTTATTGAAGTAGGTACATGCTTTCCTTATATTAATATACGTTTTTAAAATTAGTCCCGTGTTACGCCAAAAAAGTTGAGGTTGGTTTTGATGAAACTGGTCAAAACTTGAGATTATACCACGAGGTACGGAAATTTGGTGTTTTATAACTCCTGGGAATGTGAATAAAGGCTAAAGTGTGTTCTTTGTTATATAATTAATAATGCTTCGGAAGATTTCTATATATATTTTTTTTTCAGTTACAATAAAAAAAGTAGAAGATAAGTAGTAGATAGTGGTCAAAAGCTCGTGAATTTGACATACTAAAGAATGGAATTAAACCACGAGACATAAAAAAGTTAAGTGTTCGAAAAAGGCATATCAAGTTCATTGATATTCATGTTCACAAATAGCTCGAAAAGATGTAAATTACTTCTCTCGGAAAACTGAAAAATTTAGAGTGACCTTTAAATGTTAAAATTTCGACTTGAGATATTCAGGACTTCAATATTTTTCTTGTAGAATAAAAAATGAAATAATGAGAAAACAATTTTAAAAAAATCAATTTCTCTTTTTTTGAGCCTCATATAAATATAATTATACATTTTTATCTAATTGCGTGAATCCCAATTTACCAATGCAATTTTTTTTTACTTAATTAATATTTAATCGTTACTATTTGTATAAGATATGAAAGAAAAACCAATAAAACCGTTTAAAATATCTAAATCTATAAAAATCAAAAATTTCTAATTTAAAAAAAATATAGTAAAATTGAAACGCGAGCAAACCGTAACTCGCTTCGTTGGCCGCCCGCCCACTAACATATGGCGTTTGGAAGGAAGGGGCGCGAGGCGCACTTGCCTAGACTGCCTACCCCGTGTTTTAACTCGCCTAATTGTTTCCCATTTACATACATTAACAGAAAAAAAACTCGCGCAACTGACGCTCGACCTACTATGTAAATACGAGCTTACATAGCCACACGAACCGCTATTAAGGCGGCACCGCGCACGACCATACCAAACGAAATTATAAAATTTAATAACGGACTTCTATTGTTGTTGCCCTTTAATTTCTATGTAAGTTTTAAAAGATTAATTTTAAAATATGTAAAAGATTATACTTAAATTTGACAAGACTTTGGTACTAGAAAATATTCCCTAAACAGTCTACAATATAGAACGAGTTTATAAATAATTTACGTAATACTTAATGAATTCATAATATTTTTTCCGAAAAATTATATAACAGGAAGGTAATTGGTTCACATCAATTTAACGGCAAAATCTATTATTTAGAGAAGACATCGAACAGTCCATCATCATCTTTTCAATTCATTTACAAGCCCCTAATTACGAAACGGTAGTTAGGTAATTAATTGACGGTGAGAACTGAAAACTAACAATGGCCGAGGCATTATGTTATATTCAAATCGGAAAACATGATGTGTAACGGTCGATATATAGTAAAGTTCTGGCGTTTAAATCGTAACGATTTTCTCCATTTTGTCGAAATGAATTTCTTATTACATTTAATCGTTTTTAACAATCTGTGTGCTCGTCCAATATGTATAATACTTTTTTTTATTCAAGTTGACTTTCGAAGTCATTTTCATAATATTATAGGCATATATAGCTGTTTCGTATGGGTGTTTAGTCAGTAAAAAATTAGATTGAAAATTTGAAAAAGGCACTTACATATATTGCAGATTTGAACGTAAGACATAAAACAACGTTTCGTCTTATAAGATTGAAATTAATTTTATCTAATACTTGTATCTAAAGAATCAATAGCATCAAAAACTAAATTATGTTCCCGTTTAATATGATAGAATAAAGAAAAACAAATACAGACTAGTTACCACTACCAAATTACCTTGGCTTGCCAATAGCACACCTATTTTTTAGCAATAAAATACTACGAGTAATTCTCACCATAAAGTAAGTAGTCGTATTAAAACCCTAGAATAAATAAATCATTTCTTATTTACCACTTACGAGAACAATATACATATGTACATGTTTTTAACATATCAACATGACTGTTTCAAGATTAATATTTGCGTGACATGGTAAATATTGCATGACATTATAAAAATAAGTCAAGCTGAAACATTGCAAGTTTTCATGTTAAGAGGGTAAATGTGGGTCGGAATATTGTAGTGACAAATCAATAAATACGTCATCGTCATCACTTCAGCCTATCGCAGTCCACTGCTGGTCATAGGCCTTTACAAGTTCGCGCCAAAAATGGCGTGAATTCGTGTGTGTTGCATAGTTACCACGCTGGGCAGGGTTGATGACCGCAGGGCTGGCTTTGTCGCACTGAAGACGCTGCTGCCCGTCTTCGGCATGTGTCTTTCAAAGCCAGCAGTTAGATTGTTATCCCGCCATCAGTCGGCTTTTTGAGTTCCAAGGTGGTAGTGGAACTGTGTTATCCCTTAGCCGCCTCTTACGACACCCACGGAAAGAGAGGGGGCGACTATATTCTTCATTGCCGTAATCACATAGCATATAAGTACGTATATACGCTATGCTTAATAGTAGATATTTTAATCTATATATTTAAAAATTTGTCTTTATGTCTGTTAGAGAATCGTAAGCATTTGACATGATCTTCAGTAAAGTATGGTACATGAGCCCACAAGGGTTTCTGAGTTGGTACGACCAAAAAATAAATAAATAAAAAAGCGTAGCAACGCGCGCAGGGTACAGACAGTATTCGATAATTGTCAATTATGATTTGTGAAGAAAAAACAAATATTTACAAAACCTTGATACAATAATTTGATAAAGTATCTATTCACTTATTCTGTCATTAAAATGTCGTTAAATTATATCAGTCTTGCGTTTGACAAATTATAATAAGCTGTTTTTTTAAGTTAAGTCAGTCAGCTCAGCCTATTGTAGTCCACGGCTGGACATAGGCCTCCCCTTGATCGCGCCAGACATCCCGGTTTTCCTCGATCCACCAACTTTAGGTAGATCGTCGATCTTGCGGGCTGGGGATGTATCAGCGCTTGGCAAGACGAAAAAAAAAACGTGCTATTAACAAATTAGTATTACATGAGATATAATTTAATTTCAAAGGGAAGCTATTTATCAACGCGAAATTATAAATTTATTATCAATATATAGGCACTTATCATTAGTTATTTAGAAATTAAAAAATAAACTTTTTTTAACAACATAGGCATTTACCGATTTTAATTCGCAGACGGAAAATTATTCGCTGTATAAACAGATTTGTTATAATATTTATTTATTTATTTATTCTTAATGTACACCAAAATACATATAAAGAAAGATACAATACAAGATGTACAAAGGCGATCTTATCGCTAAATAGCGATTTCTTCCAGATAACCTTTGGGTACTGGACACGATACAGTAGCAGCGGTTAGAAGAGTGCACAAATTAAGAAGGAAAAATCAATAATATATAGATAAATAGATAATAGGTATAATAGGTATGTATATCACAATTCATTTGTGAAAAAGTGTTAGAGATAATAATATCGTTTAAATTTAAATACAAGAAAGTAATGTTGAAAATAGAGGTTAATAAAATACTTATTTTATCAAACAGGTATCAGACTTTTGACTAATCTCAAATATATATATTATCTCTAGAAAGCTACAATAACATTTATAATTCGGAATAACAAAAATATTCTATAATAAGTAACACTTATTTAAAAAATAAGGTTTAGAAGTTTGTAGTCAATTCTCCCTACAGCAACTATATCAAAAAACTGACAACAGTACCTACTCACAACTAACAATGTTGACGGATTAGCCTTTGATTTGTTAAATTGAGCGATAGAATTGCAAGCAATCAATTGTGTTTGTGACATTTACGATTTATATTATTTGGTGATTATACGATATGTAAACCTGTTACAAGTTTAATTATTTTTAACACCAGTTCAATGTATATTACATTTATAAATAATTAATTTATAATTAGTCTATTTCCTAAGCTAAAATCTACCGAAATCATGAATTTTATAGATCGGCATAACGATTAGGTGTTACTTAAATCCTTATCAATATAAAGAAAGATCGATTGAGACATCGACTTACAGTATTTTCACATCATAACAATCTTCGCGTATTGTATCAATCTACCGTTGCCCGCACAATAGGCAGCTTATCAGACATCAAACAAAGGCTACTTACAACTGTTCTTAATCGTCATTTCACATACGGTTTCCACTGATGAACGTTTGTCTTGGACGTGTGTCTAAACTGAGTAGATCTTGTTCTAAGATACAGTCTGCTTCTGTCGGTACCGTGCGCAAAATTTATCTCAACCGAAAGTACGAAACTATAGCTCTAGCGTATTTTTGTTACTTATTTTTTTTTTTTTTGAAGTTATAGTTCTTTTGGCGCTTTAGGGAAAAATGATGAGAGTAAATTTTTACAATGCGCGCGCACACCGTCACAAAAAACCGATACCCTGAAGTTAGCTAGTCAATGAAGAAGAAGTTAGCAACGTGAAAATAGCTAGCCAATGAAGTATAACTCCTTACGTGCGTACTTAAGTACACACACACACACACACGCACACACACTTTTTTCTAATTTAAAGAGACAATATTCTACCACTTGTCTACTTCTAGATATTTAATATTCTAATAATTATTTATAATTATTTGTTTATTAATAATCTCTACCTAGATTTATTCATATATTCACGGAAATCAATCATCAATTGCTTGCAAAATTTTTATTTTACTAACCGACTTCAAAAAGGTTGACACAATCAATTCTGTCACTACTTTTTTTATGTACGCCCTCCGATCACTCCGAGATTTCTGATCCGATTTAAGTGATTCTTTTTATGTACGATGCAAAATAGTTAGTCCTACAAAAATTTGATTTAGTTTGACCCAGTAGTTTTCATTTTATGAGCATTTTTGTGCGCTTGGACGATATAATTTTCACGATAATTTGTTATACAGCTCTTTTAGGGGAAAACAACGAAACCTGGTAGTCTACCTGATATAATCTAGAAAGTCCTCCTGTAATTTACAAAACAAACTTTTATAGACATTAAAAGACAAAAAAAATGCACTATAATAATAATAGTAGATGCGAGCAACCGACACCATTTCCCGGTTATTTTTAGCCAAAGCTAAAGCGTGTGATTATGCCGTGTTTTTGGTTCTAAAGATTATGGCAAGCAGTAAAAAAGTGTAAATAAATAAATAAATAAAGAATATAGCCACCCCCTCTCTTGCAGTGGGTGTCGTAAGAGGCGAAGGAAACAGTTCTACTACCACTTTGGGACTTAAAAAGCAGACCGATGCCGGAATAACCATCCAACTGCTGGCTTTGAAATTAACAGGTTAAAGACGGACAGCAGCGTCTTCGGTACAACAAATCCAGCCCTGCGGTCACCAACCCGTCTGCCCAGCGTGGTGACTATGGATAAAACACGTGAGTTTACGCCATTTTCGGCGCGAAATGTGGAGGCCTATGTTCAGCAGTGGACTGCGATAGGCTGAAATGAAGACTTTTTATTTAATATATATGGTATAAAAGTAAGTAAAGACGGTGGAGACAAACATGAACTTAGAGCGTCCATAAAAATACTGTTTAAGCAAATAAGCTACATATCACAACATCGCACTTATCAGAGACACGTCATGTTATGAAACCCACATGATGTTAGGTACACACGTAGGTACATAGTTTCTATGAAGCTTAAGTTTTAGAAACACATGTACAAGTGGTCATATATTATTGTAAACTATGTAAAACTTCATCTGTAATAATATATATACAAAATTAACACAATTACTATTCTAACTCTTAGTTAATAAGACAATTATATAAAGTATATATTTTTCTATCGCTACATTTCGTAAACGAAGGTGGCGATTTAGCTCACATTGCGGTCTGCACTAGGCACAATGGGTTTCGGAAAGCGATATGCAAAGATATGCACTAAGCGGAGCAGCACATGCAAATATGCAGATTCCTAGCCCGTACACACTAATCCCATTCCGCTTTCCACGCTACTTTATACTTGGATGTCTAAGCCTCGTATGTTGGTGGATATTTTGCATGATGCTAGTAAGTTTTTATTCTATAGACATAATTACTTCAGTATGAACTTAGTGTTTAATTGACAATAAACAAGTATGTGTGTGTGTGTGTGTATGTGTGTGTGTTTGTACCTGTAAGGATACTATTTCTTTCAACTGTAACTATAATATCTGAGGTATGCCATCCAAATCACTCCGAACATTAATTGATTCTCTACTGGTTGAAGATCTATATGTGTTTATAAAACAATCGAAACCGAATAATTTTAAATGCCTTCCGAGGCGCGTTACCAAATGTTATTTTTATGTTTTAACAACGAATACGAACGTCGGCTTAAGCTGAACGATAAAGGAATAATGATAAAGTCAAACCGGAACGAAAATAAATAACTTAATAAATATACTGGTACTCTTAGGGGAATCTAAGCAAAAAAAATGTTGTTGGAACATAATCATTTCTTGAACTTATTTTATTCTGGTTTTCCTTATTAACGAGCGCACTACATATTATAAAAATATACCTACCCGCAAATAATGTTGACGCACATGAGGTTGAAGGTACAGCGAATTTAATGATTGACAAATTTCACTTGAAATATAGAAACGTATGCTACATAAACACTTTGTGATTTCATTGAAATCTGAAAAACTGAAATCATTATCATCAACTATACAAATAAATAAAATTGGAGTGTCTGTTTTTAATATTAAAATAACCATTTTTTACCTAATACATATGGATGTATACACGATACATATACCAATATAATTTTTTTTACAATTTTTGTCTGTCTGTCTGTCTGTCTATTTGATCCGGCTAATCTCTGAAACGGCTGGACCGATTTTGACGGGACAATCACTGGCAGATAGCTGATGTAATAAGGAATAACTTAGGCTACTTTTATTCTAGTTTTTTTTTTTTTTTGTTTTATAACTCTAAAGCTGAATAATAACTATTTCTTTAAAAGTCCACGCGGACGAATTTGCGGGTGCAGCTAGTCTTAAAAAAAAATTAGTAGATTAGTAATTATTTGTATCCTCATTTCACAACCTCGGGGCTAAATCTCTTCCGCTCGCTTTCGTGGCATAATCACGAAGCATCTTGGGCAGTTTATTTTTTAATTAGTGGCTTTTCATAGGCTGGCCTCAATCAAGATATACTGTGTTCGTGTGAATGGCCTGCGCCGTTGCCTCACGCATCGGGGACTGCCTCACCGATTATATGTAAATGAGATGTCATAACACGTGAATAATTACAGCCAGCCACGAATCGCCCTTTCGGACGAGCCGCACAAATTGGATTTACGTGAAAAGCGAGTTTTAACGGCGCGACACGAATTTAGCGTTGGCCACGCAGTATTGGTATGGGCGGGGAGGATGAATAAAATTTAAACGCAACCTGATGGAAATATACAAACCATTACTTACTGTAAAATTAAACGTAATAAAATTTTTATATATTAAATTATTATGTTTTAAACCTATATTAATTTCATTAATTTATTGATTTAAATTTGTAAAAAAAAACAAAGGCAAAAAAGTAAAATATTATTTATTATTATTATTATTATTTAAAACTGATAATCAAAATTTTTGTAGTTAGGTATTCTAAGAATTAAAATTGGTACTTTAGTATAACGATTCAAAGTGTTGCAATGTTCAAATAATAGAAACTAAGAGCCGAGTAAATTTAACATGTCTCATGTTATTTCCACACCACTTTTCACGGCGCGACTCATGGAAATTGCGACCAACGTCGGGGGGCAGCGTGACCAAGCATATTGCGTTAAGGTGCGCTCGGGTCGTTATGCTAATAGACTCCTTACTGTAAAACCTGCACATGAGAAACTTAGTCTATTTTCAATTTTGTATTCATATACAAATATATAAAGTTCAATTTTCCTTGTAAATATTCCTTGTTACATCATTAGGATGTAAACAGAGAAAGGAGCTGCGTGTTCGCCGTCTGTAGTCGCGATAGCGGGAAAATAGACGGTGGCTACGTTTATGGCTTAGACGCCAGTGCCTTCGATTTAAAGCGGATACATGTTCCAGTAAATACGCTCCATGTTAGCGATAAAGGCTTATTAACGTTTATTTTCTTACGGTTTCGTATCCGACATGTGTCTGACAAAATAACCGAAAATTGATCGCTTTAACAAATAATTGTGTTTGCTCGCAAACGAAAAAAAAACCGACTTCAATTACATCGACGAGTAATACAACGTAGATCGACGAAAAAATACTCAAGTAATTGCGCGTTATCAAAGATTACTCAAAAAGTAGTTATCAGATCTCAATGAAATTTATATGTGACCACATGACAAACATCAGCTTTCGATTAAATTAAAAATTATTAAAATCGGTACACCCATTAAAAAGTTATTGCGGATTTTCAAGAAGTTCCCTCGATTTCTCTAGGATTCCATTATCAGATCCTGGTTTCCTTATCATGGTACTAAACTAAGGATATCTTCTTTCCAACAAAAAAAGAATTATCAAAATCGGTACACCCAGTAAAAAGTTATTGCGGATTTTCAAGAATTTCCATCAATTTCTCTGGGATCCCATCATCAGATCCTGGTTTCCTTATCATGATACTAAACTAGGGATATCTCCTTTCTAACAAAAAAAGAATTATCAAAATCGGTACATCCAGTAGAAAGTTATGCGGTATAATACAACGTAGGTCGACGAAAAAAGCGTCAAGTAAAAACGCATTATTAGATATAGCTCGAAAAGCAGTTGTTAGATCTCAAATAAATTTAAATGGGACCAATTGGCACACACCACCTTTCGATTAAAAGAAAATTTGTCGAAATCGCTCCACCCAGTCAAAAGTTCTGATGTAACATACATAAAAAAAAAAAAAAAAAAAAAATACAGTCGAATTGAGAACCTCCTCCTTTTTTGGAAGTCGGTTAAAAAGTAAAGGCTCTTGAAAATAAGAGTAAATTAGCTATCCTTTAGCAATATTATAATTATAATATTTCTTATTATTAGGTTATTATATGACATTAGTTCGATTATCTTAATATATATAAATCACGTGTCACAATGTTTGTCCTCAATGGACTCCTAAACTACTTAACCGATTTTAATCAAATTTGAACACCGTGTGCAGTTTGATCCAACCTAAAAGATAGGCTATATTTTATTTTGATATATTATGTTATTATTCAGAAAAGAATAAGGTGATACGAAGTTCGCCAGGTCAGCTAGTATTGTATATATATGTAAATAAAGTTAGCTACTGCAGTAATTTCAATGAGCACTTAAAACCATGCAACAAAGTAGCCCCTTAAAATCTTTTAAATGAGATCTTTTTGTCTGAGACACTAATTCATTATTAGTATTATTTAAATAGCTTTTGTTAATCGAGAACAGAAAAAATGTTCTTAATACGTAGACTGTACCGACGTACAACACCCGGTGCTAGTAACAAAGAGGAATTGTTGTTGATGAGTGTTTACGATTCCCCGTGTAATATACAAACAACAATGAAATCACAACAAAACTACGGAAGAACATGTGGTTTTGAGGTTTTGCACTTTAAAGAAACGGAATATGCATGCATAGACATTTTTGTTTATCTCGTAACAAAGAAACATATTAATGATTGTACAACGTCTGTCTTCAATGTTAATAAATATAAGTTGTTAATTATATGTATATAGTTTGGTTTAAATATCGACACTTGTTTATTCTGCTGAAATTTAAAGAACATTAGTTCTACAGTTACTTGCAAGTGGCCTTCATTTATTGTGAAATATTTTTATTTCACTTTATAACATTTTAAAGATATTTTTAAATTTGCATAAATTATCATTTTTTGTGTATTTATATTCATCATAATACTGCAACTGGTCAAATTTTGTACATTGGAGTAATTTTATCTGTAAATTTATTATATCTGTAATTTTATCTTTGGTGCGAATGGCGATAAAATTTCTTAATAAATCGAAACGAAACTGGACACGAATTATATTCATACTACGAGCTAGGACACTGGATAATATTTATTCCGAAATTCATCACCCCCAAGGAATTAAATCTAACTATCCCCAAGGAAAAGAGATTATTGTTAAATGTCGTAAGGGATGATTCCGTTTGCTTTTTTGTTAAAAGTAGAAATTTTAAGTGTCATTCGTTAGATATCACAAGGTCTCTGGTTTGATAGTCCTGAAATTACAGATATCATAACTCTAATATTACTAACATTATAAAGATGAAGTGTGAAGTTTGTTTGGTTGTACGCGCTAATCTCAGGAACTACTGATTCGAATCAAAAAAAATTTTTTGCTTTTGAAACCGCGCGGCACAGCGAATAATAAATATCGACCAAAGAATTATTTTTCTGTCTTCGAAATAACAAAACTACTCGTAACCTTTGATTCCTACCTGACCTCGACCTACTCGTATTATTATTAAGTAATTGTAATAATAATAAATAACGCCTGATACTCAACCGCCACAAGGATTTAATCCTATATTCCCTATATAAAACATCCGGAAACACACACAATGCACAAGCTCAAATGACCAGACCACAGAAAAATCTGTACGGTCTATGCCATACAGGGTTCGAACCTGCGACCGTCAGCACAACAGCCATAAGCCTTCGCTGGGCCGTTGCGCTAATTCATCGTCCAAAGAGTAAGTCGTCAACATCGTAATAAGAGTAGGTGCATAAATTTTCCCTTTGTCAATTAATTAAACCATATGAAATCATATGAGCCTAATTTTTAGCATTCGATACGCACGACCGTAGTTCACCAACCAATGCGATAGCTCTAGCGACAATAGAGACTTATTTTACACATCTGTTATTACAAGACGTCAAACGGAACCTAAAGTAATTTCCAAAACCACTAAACTACCGCTCTCACATCGTGAATACGACACAAAAGTAAAAACGAATTGCGAGATGAGGGCTTTGTGGTCGCGACGCTTGATTTGTAATTAGGGTATTTAATGGCATAATAGCTGTAACGGTCCCGATCTGATAACATTGTATTTAAAGAGACGCTAAACGTTTTTAAAGCGTAAAAGAAAATTAAGTGAATGCGTCCTTCAAATTGGTCGAATAAAATAATAATATATAATATGATAATAGTATTATTATGATTATTAAATACTATTCTCAACATTTCTAAACGGTAATCAAGCTCCATATTAGTTTGTTGTGAAATATGTTAGTATGTAGCTCTCTATATTTTTGATAGACTTGTGACAATATAGGCATATAGTTACTGACATTGTTACTTTCATATGATTTACATTTGTATTTTATGAATTTAAATTTATAACTTGAATAAATTTACACACGAAACACTAATAACATATTGTATGAAATATATTTTAAAAATATTTCAAAAGTTTCCACGTCATTTAATGATGTTAAAATATTGCTTAGTAAGTGATATCCTTACAAGTGAAAGTGCACACCATAAATAAACGCCTAAACAAAACGAGGATTTCGTAAATATATGTCCCCCGTGAAATGCCGGACATACTCGAAGGCAGGTGTGGTCGCGGCTCCAACGACGCTAATGAACACAATGAAGACGTATTCCAACCCGTATCCGGCGTTGATCGATTGATTTACTCGCTGCCACCGAGCCCGAGCTTTTTGTATTCGAATGTCACTTGCTATTTGCATATCGGTGACGACTCACAAGAACGAATATCAAATAAGAGTAAACGCAGGCCACATGCCGCTAACTATACAACTAATATCTAGGCTCGGCAACACAGAAGTTTAGCAGAAAGTTATAAAAACGAAATAAATGGATATTAGAAAAATTACACTTCTTCTTCTCAAAGGTTAAGGTTTAATTTTAGACTTGATCTCATAATTGGTTTGATCCTTATAAAACAAATGCTTATTATTTTACACATAACTATTCGATTTAAGTAATACGAACAAATTCCTAATATTAATTATGAAGTGAGAATTCATAGAATAAAGAATTTAGAGAAATACAAATACGTTCTTAATTCAATAATCCGTTACAAATAACTTAATTTATCTATAAAAATGACGCAATACTTTGATTTTCCCATTCCAATTATTAAAAAAAAGGTTACTCAAACCAAAAAACATTCAATACACAATATAAATAGGAATGATCTTTGCGTAATTCGTTTGAACGAGAATGTTAGAAAACATAATTATTTCCCGTTTCGGCTATTTATTCCTCCTCTAAACTAATTACGCGTCTATAACTTATTATTATTATATATTATTATTTAGCCCGACTGGGGTAGTACCTCGACCTTACAGAAGATCACAGCAAAATAATACTGTTTTCAAGCAGTATTGTGTTCCTGTTGGTGAGTAAGGTGACCAGAGCTCCTGGGGGGATTGGGGATTGGGTCGGCAACGCGCTTGCGATGCTTCTGGTGTTGCAGGCGTCTATAAGCTACGGTAATCGCTTACCATCAGGTGAGTCGTACGCTTGTTTGCCGACCTAGTGACATAAAAAAAAAAATCTTGTGTTATTCATATAAAGGCGTTGGTGGGCTTAAAAATTGAGTCACCTACTTGCTCATTTGTATTACCCCAAAACATCTCTTATTCGTACGTCATCATACTGAAAATGCTATATTTTCAAATCTCAATCAGTCATTCTGTAGCAAATACAAATAAGCATTAACTTAGAATTCACATAACTAGAATCTAGAAAATAATTAGAATTTTTATAAGCAACAGGCATAACATCGACGGAAAAAAACATAAAACTATTTACACTACCACCATTATGTTTCAATCACATTACGCGTAGCACGCAATAAACACGACATGTGACAGGTATCGTCATCATGAAAACAATGCACTTTGCACAATTGACATGTTTTTATCAGATGTCAGACACGAACTATGAATACTAACAGCATATTATCAAGTAGTGCAACGCAATAAGTTGCACGTATGAAACGATTTAATATTGTAATAAGCAATTGTTTATTTACAAGCAAACACCTAGGTATGTCTATTACAAATAATGAAATCTTTCTTTACCTATTGAGCAAAGATGGGCAAGTTATCTGGTGACCAACATAAGTACTCGTTTACCTAATAATAAGAAATCTACTGTCGATCTAAGGACCTTAAGTTATTCTATTGATTGGATTTAATTGTAATATGTACTAAATTGGTAATATTGAGGAGACTTTCGTGTAAATTATAAATTTTTACAGTACCCTCATCTGCTACTAAAATTTTGTTTTTAGGCTAAATATTCGCGGTCTTATAAATTAGTACCATATTTTTGCTTCCTTTAAACTACAATACAAGCAACAATAAATATGCTCATAAGGATTAGAAACAATATCTATAACGAGTTTACTAGACTATTTCATGACGATACAAATATAAATAGGAGAGGTTAGTCTGTTTGCTAAATAGACGTCTTTATTATTCCATTTCGTTTACAGGGATATCAGGCAATAAATATTAAACTTAACTTAGACATAACAAGGAATTATACAAAACGATGCAAGAACCGATATGTTAATTTGTTGTCTGGACGATTTAGCACCCCTCTGTATCGGCAGACATTTAGTTTAGCGAAGGGTCGCGTATCGGGGATCTACATATTATTGATACCACTTAGATATTCCTTTCATCACTAAAAACGTTTAATGACCTGAATATGTATGTGTGGTTGTACAAATAAACGTTTAAAGTATTAATTAGGTAGATCATGCGATATAGTAAAGTAATTAGGTCTGTATAAACTAATATAATATGAATAAGTACTTACTAAAGGGCAGAATAACAGACCTTGAATACATACATAATTTAGTACATAGTTTGTAGGTACCAAAGGATCTCAAACTCATCATGTCAAGTGTTATGAAACATCACTAACACGATGAAATTTAAGAAGAATAATTGATTTTCATTATTAAAAATTAAATCGTTTATTTGATTATTCGAGTCTTTAAGCTAAAATGCTTTTGAATATTTGACTATAGATTTGATACTTACTCCACCGGTTTTTATTGGTTTAGTGGTAACTGGGTAGTTGAATAGGAATAAATGGAAACACAGTTGAGTTAGGTAACATAATGTTTAAAAAGTTCGTATTTAATTTTTATGAGATTGTAATATCTTAATCGAAATGGCACAACGTACAAACTAAGCACGCTGTCTGATCGTCATAAATTTAAGAATTGAGTAACTGCAATCATTGAAATTATTTATTACACAAAATAAAAAGAGTTACAAAAAAAAACCAAGAAGATAAAAGTATAAAAATAGTATGTACTTGACTTACAAAGAGTTTGTACAACAAAAACATATTGTTATAAAATAGAGCAGACGAAGGTTAAGAATATTTAATAAGCTATCGAAACAAAAAGAATCCATTAATTATTTATAAAAATATCTGTTTAAGCCTTTGATTATTTCTGAACGCATTCGACCCCTTAACTCATTTTTGACAAGCTGCTAATCATATTCAAACGCACACCTTGCGATATTTCGATGCACGGCACTTAGAATTTTAAAATATTAACCCAGGGCGCGGGATCACTTGAACATTTAAACAATAAAAAGAATATGATGGTAGTTAGACAGGTGTGCGCATGGGGTTAGACATTATTTGATTTTATAATTATACTATCCGTTGAATCATTATTTTCGTAGGTTAGTACAATTCTCCTAAGTAGATCTCATTCTAAAGAATAAATAAAATCCCACCAAAAACATTTTCATGTAAAATGTTGCCAAGACGAGATCATATGGCTCGCACTGTCAAAAAGTTATCAGATCTCATGTAGAGCCAAGCTTCTAACTCTACACGCCTTAACTCTACAAGCCCTAACTTCACAAACTCTACACCTTAGTCAAAATATGTGGCTTGGCCGTTTCGCTACCGTCACGTGAAGGTGAAAATTTTTTTCACTGTTTTTTACTTTTCTGTCATACAATAGTTCTATTAAAGAAAAAATAAAAAGAAGAAGAATAATTGATGTACATATGATACAAATAAAAATAAAAAGAGAAAATATATTTATATAAATGAGACAGTAAAGTCGTCATCTACAACATCGGCAGCCGGTAGTAACGAAACGGCCAAGCCACATATTTTGACTAAGGTGTAGAGTTTGTGAAGTTAGGGCTTGTAGAGTTAAGGCGTGTAGAGTTAGAAGCTTGGCTCTACATGAGATCTGATAACTTTTTGACAGTGCGAGCCATATGATCTCGTCTTGGCAACATTTTACATGAAAATGTTTTTGGTGGGATTTCACTTCTTTTTGTAAGTTGCTTATGACAATATTATAGTTGCATTTTACCTCCGACACATTTTATACCATAAATATCATCCAATCTTCACCATATTCGGTTTAAGCACGCTGTTTTTGATTTTATGTTGAACTGATATGCAAACGGTGATCTCCGCCAAAACTTAAATACCAAAATTACAAAATGTAAATTTTCGACATAAACTAATAACTAATTTTTATTTTTAATGTATTTTATTATTATTATTCATAACAAGGAGTCCCTATACATTTTTGAATATCATATCAAAAATTGACCGCTCCAACGGGATTCGAACCCGCGTTTCCGACTGACCGTGTCGGCGCTCTAGCCAATTAAGCTATGGAACGATGTACCCGCTAGAGCGAAATTTTTGATATGATGATTTTTACTTTCGGTTTAAGCGAACCGTGGCGCCATCTATAGTGAGTTCTTTACAGAGACCCGTAACTACTACTGGTACATCGTTCCATAGCTTAATTGGCTAGAGCGCCGACACGGTCAGTCGGAAACGCGGGTTCGAATCCCGCTGGAGCGGTCAATTTTTGATATGATATTCAAAAATGTTTAGAATTCCTAATGTGTGGGTAACACAAAAATAAAAATCGTACATATTAAAAATAGCATGGTGTCGTCTCCTGTCAAAGATTTTCATTGTAATATGAAACTTTGAATAGTTACGGGTCTCTGTAAAGAACTCACTATAGACGGCGCCACGGTTCGCTTAAACCGAAAGTAAAAATCATCATATCAAAAATTTCGCTCTAGCGGGTACATCGTTCCATAGCTTAATTGGCTAGAGCGCCGACACGGTCAGTCGGAAACGCGGGTTCGAATCCCGCTGGAGCGGTCAATTTTTGATATGATATTCAAAAATGCTTAGAATTCCTAATGTGTGGGTAACACAAAAATAAAAATCGTACATATTAAGGAGTCCCTATATCAATTTTCAGACCTCTAGCATCAAAATTTGCGGAAGTCTCATACAAACTTCCATCCCCTAGTTTAAGGGGTTGGGGGGTAAAAGTTCCAAGTTTTAGAATTTTTTTGTTGTTTGTGTACTAATACTAGCTTACATACCAAATTTCAGCTTTCTGGGACTTCAGGAAGTACTCTAAGAATTTTGATGATCATCAGTGAGTGACGAAATCGGGGTTTTTTAGATATCAATAAAATCTAAAGTATAAGAGCTATGCAACTGAAACTTTATATGTTTAATAAGTTCACTATTGACATCACATCCCCAGAATTTTGTTTATCTAGTATAATCCAAACCCAAGTTATGAGGGTTCAAAAAAACGACGAAGCACTTCGAGAAAAGATAGGTAGTGCTTTTCGTTTTTTTTTTTTTTTTTTTTTTTTTGGTTCGTCTTGGCGGGGGCACTACCGTGCCCCCAGATTAAAAATTTGCAGGTATTCCTTGTAACATGTAGGTACTTATTTTACGTAATTAAAAATTAATGAACAAAACATAATTAATTTAATTAATTAATTATTCATTTTACCTATAACAATAAATAACGTTAAAAATTGTACAGGAAAAAAAACAACGGCATTGTAAAGGAGGTAACACTTACTTAGGTTTAGGTTCTCTTACCTAATAAATAGCCTAAAGTAGAACATTTCTAGGCACATTGTTAATTTAAATAATAAAATAAAAAACACTAAATAGGTACCTACGTACGTCTTTATAAGACGGTTTAGGTATTATCAAAAGCCATCTTAATAAGCCCAAAAGTTAGCCAACCGGCATGACGGTTAAAATAATATATTCATACTTAAAATTATCAACAATAATAACATCGAAATGAAACTTACAAGTGGAACATAAGGGCGGAGTGTTTGCGCCGCAACAATTAAAAACACATCAAGCGAGTCTCCTCGGGGGGAAGACGCCGTGACGATCGCTGTACATAATCTAAATTTTATTAATAACTAAAATTAATGTATGCTACTTATGTAAATGTTAAAAATTCATTCTATTACTTCTTTAAGACGTGATGGCAGATATGGTAATAGGTATGCATAGGGTAGTAGATTTGTGTGTAGATTGTGCGATTGTAAAAACTACAAATTTCATACCCTCACCAAAATTTTAAGAGTTGGTATATAATACCAATGATAGATTGTTTAATTTTATATCCAATCAATTTTCATTCACTTCTTTCTTTTGATTTTCGCCTTTGTAAAGCTACATTAACCAGAACATGCGGAAGAAACGTGTTTATTACCTATACAAGCGTACGACACTAAGAGGACGATAACAATCAATTCACTAATCTACCATTTTATCAAAAATTTAGCTAAAATTATATTACATAATTGAATTCCTTATAATTATTAATTCTAGTAAATGATAAAACACCAATACAAACTTCAACCTATGAGAAAAAAATATTTTTACGTTTACATAATTACCTATATTATATTGTACATTAGGTACTCTACAGAAATCCTAAATCAAAATTCTCTACAATTAACGAATATTCACATTTTATCTCGTTTAGTTATTATTTTATACATATAGAATCACATATTGTAATTAAATAATAATAAACATATAGGAAAATGTACAATGTATTATAATTATGTTATGAAAAATATATCAAAAGCTTGAAAGAAACAACCCTAAAACAACAATTGTCTAATTCGTTTCACTCGATTCGTTAGAAATATTTATTTTTTATGCGACGTTTTTCGACATGTAAAAGAAAAGTATTTATTTGCGATGGAGTTGATAAACTCAAACGAAGCAACTGCCACATCCTATTGTTTTATAATTTTATGTGAAAATTCTTTCATTCCAAAGCTGATAATAAAATGTAACGGTATGAATAATTCTTTTTTAATTGGTTTTGTATAACGTGTATGCAGTTCACACAATTATATTACCAACTTTAATTAGGTATTCTATTTTAATAGATAGGTACTATCAATGAATATGGCTTAAAACCGCCATTGTTTTTTTTTGTTACCAAACTTTTATTTACTTAGGTAAGTTGAGTTTTTAAAAACATTATGCTACATAAAGAGAATAATTAGTAAAATTATTAAATAGGTAAGTTATTTGTTACTTAATTTCACATAGTGTATTAAATTTTAGTCATAAAAATCTAATAAATACTACATTAGGGTCTATTTACATAATGTGTGTATGAGTAAGATCCAATGAGATTTTCGCAGTTACAATTTTTTGCATCTTGGGTCTACAAGATATAATAACAAAAACATATCTATTGTTAGACAACTCGCTATGTACGTTGGTACCTGCGTCATTGTGTCGCTCGTTTATTGCTCGGCCAATGGGAGAGTCAATAAAATACTAATTGTAGGGGAATGCTCGCCAATGAATGAGCATTAGGGGCCGAGTATATAAAGTAAACATAACGTGACTGGTGTTTTCTTATCGTTGGTTTTATGTAATTTATGTATTTTTTTTCTGTTTGCTAATTATGGTTTAATATGTAAGTCTGCTGATAATATGTTAGTAAAAAGGTAGGCCATAATAATGTTATATCGTTTCGATTGGAGAAGCTAACATAAGACGAAGAGTGTTTGAAATTGATGTTCAAAGTATTTATCTATCAGTGGACGGCCATCATCTAATGAAAAAGATGATAAGCATGACGTGAATTAACAAGATCACGTGTAATATTTATTGTTATAAAAAAAAACACTTAACTAAAGCCTAGTATATTTATAAGCCTACTATATACGATTTTATGTTATGTTATTATTTTAATCTATACTAATATTACAAATCTGCTAGTAATAGTTTGCTTGTTTGTTTAAATACGCTAATCTCAGAAAGTCATTATCATCATCATCATTTCAGGCTATCGCAGTCCACTGTTGGACATAGGCCTCCACAAGTTTACTTGCGTGTTTTGCTTATAGTCACCAGGCTGGGCAGACGGGTTGGTGACCGCGGGGCTCACTGTCGCACCGAAGACGCTGCTGCCTGTCTGCGGCCTGTTTATTTCAAAGCCAGCAGTTGGATGGTTATCCCGCCATCGGTCGGCTTTTTAAGTTCCAAGGTGGTAGTGGAACTGTGTGTCCCTTAGTCACCTCTTAGGACACCCACGGTAAGATAGGGGGTAGCTATATTCTTTACTACCGTATCCACACAGCCTAGGAATACTATCTCAGAAAGTACTGGTTCGGATTGAAAAATTATTTTTGTGCTAGATAGCGCATTTAATAGCGGAGCTATTTTTAGCTATTTTTTTCTCAAATAAATGGATGTGAAACCACAGGGCACAGCTAATATGTAGTATAAATGACTTAATATTATGTAGGCCGGGTTACTTGGGTTGATTCTTTTTGAATAATAAAGAGACCAGTATTAAATCGAAGTATTCTTTTAGAAATAACGAATATACAAACATATCCGGGTTTCTTTCAACAACAACGAACAGTTAATGACGTACAAGACCGTCGGTTTCTTTCAAAGAGCAGTGATTTTAAATTTATGCTAATTGTTTACCGTAGCGTATGTGCACCTCGACACAAATTATTATGCTAAAAGAACGACGCAATTGACCATAGACCTTATTAACAAAAAATATAAAAGTATAAGACGTATTTTTAATTAATTATTTGGTCGATAAAATCAATGAGTTTCGAACTATTCTTATCGGTGATTTTAATTTAGGCCAAATTGATTGGAATGTCGTTACTGGCAGAGATAATTCTTGTGCGAGCTCTCATTCTGTGATATGTCAGAACCTCATTGATGTTACGCATTTGAACAGCTTAAGTCAGTGTAATAATATCTTTAATGGCATGGGTAGGTTTATTGACTTGGTCCTTGCTGATTTATCTGTTTGTAAAGTAACTGAAGCTCTAACTGGTCTTTGTAAAATCGATCGCTATCATCCTCCTCTTGAAATCATTCTAAAATATACACCAGAAAATAAGTTAAAAGCGAATAATTCTATAAGACTAAACTTCAGGAAGGCAGATTATCCTGCTATTAAAAAGTATCTTAACAATACCGATTGGCGTGATCTTTATCGAGGAGTCACTGATCCCAATATAATGTTAAATATATTCTATGATATTCTTGATCACGTTATAGATCAGTATGTACCACCTATTGTGATAAGAAAAGGTTTTAGACCGTCTTGGTTTGATCACAAACAATTAAGGTTACAACGGGAAAGAGATAAATATAGAAAATGATATAAAATGTATTAAAATTCATTAGATAAGATTTCAATGCAGTTATGTAATAAGTGTTTTGAAATCCTAGCAAAAAAAAACTATAATTACTGTATAAATAACATTGAAAGCAAAATTAAAATAAATCCCAAAATATTTTGGTCTTTTATTAAATCAAACCGAAATGGCAAGAGTACTTATCCTGCATTACTAATGCATGTCGATGATGTGGCAAGCAATGGACGTGACATTTGTAATATGTTTAGTAGCTACTTTTCTTCTGTATATAATCCAACTAGTCAATCCCAGGGTTCATCTTCCTTGTCTTTTGAGTTGTTATCGAATCACTTTGACTCATTTGACCGACAAACTGTAGTTAAATCTCTTAAAAGTCTTGATATATCTAAGAGACCGGGATCGGATAATATTCCACCAATCTTTATAAAAGAATGTGCTGATGAGTTAGCAATCCCTATGAGTTTAATATTTAATCAATCCCTAAGATCTGGCATCTTTCCTGATCGGTGGAAACTTGCGAAAGTGGTCCCCATTCTTAAGCCTGATGTTGAGGCAGGAATAGATAGCAATTACAGAGCAATGTTCATTCTTCCAAATTTAGCAAAAACTTTTGAAGCACTAATATGCCCCTTAATTAAAAATTACTTTAGAAAATACTTGTCAAAAACCAACATGGTTTCACTGTCGCTAGATCCACATGCAGTAATTTGGTCGATTTTATTGAGAGTGTTTTGGAAACTGTGGACGCAAACAAACAAGTAGATGTGGTGTACACTGATTTCAGCAAAGCTTTCGATGACGTATCGCACCACATCTTAGTTCAAAAGCTGTCATCATATGGCTTTTCCGGGTCGTTGCTTCATTGGCTTATCTCCTACCTATCAAATCGTACCTTCTTTGTTGTGGCTGATGGTTATAGGTCGAATGAATTCAAAATTACTTCAGGTGTTCCACAAGGATCGCATTTGGAACCTGTTTTTTTTTAATATTTTTATTAATAACCTCCCGAGTTGCTTCCTATATTCTACTCCATACTTATTCGCGGATGACGTAAAAATGACTCGCGTAATAAAATCCAATACAGATGCACTGTTACTTCAAAGTGATATTAAAAGACTTTCTGAATGGTGCAGAATTAATGGTATGCGACCAAATGTTAAAAAATGCTCTCAAATAACTTTTACCCGTAAACTTATTAAGATACAGTATAGTTATAATATCAACGAGATAAGTCTTAGTCGCGTAGACACTAAAGTAGATAAATGATATGGATAATGGTAAAGATAGATTTCAAGCTAACTTTTGTTCCTCATATTGATAATATTGTGAAGAAAGCTTCTAAAATGTTGGGATTTCTTATTAGAAACCTAAAATCATTCTAGTCTCCAAATACTAAAATTTTACTATATATGTACTGTACAGTCTTGTAACAAGCATACTTGAGTATTGCGTCGTAGCTTGACGGCCTCATTATGCAACACATAGCGTAAGAATCGAGCGAATCCAAAAGCGATTTGTACATCATCTAGCGTAGGTACTCTACCGGTGTTGCTAAAAAACAACCTAGCTATTTGAAACGCCTGAAACATTTCAAAATGGATTCATTAGAGAAGCGTAGGAATTCATCCGATTTATTATTTATGTTTAAATTGTTACGTAACAATATTGACTCTTCTGAATTACTGTCAAAATTTAATTTCACTATCCCTCGCAAATATCCTAGAAAACCAATTATGCTCCTGTATCCCCCTTTTCAAAGATCAGTTTTGGGCAGTAACTCGCTAGTTTCATTGCTAAGTAAGATATACAATCACTACAGTAAACAGATTGATATATTTGGTACAACATTTCCGCATTTTAGGAGCCAAGTCCATTGCCATCTGCTAGTCGCTGTGCTTTTTGGAGATGTACTTGATGTAAGTTTTGTAGCATTAGTTTAATCACTCTTTTAGGTAACTGATTTTATGTTTGTCTACTGAATTGTATTTACCTATATGCATGCGGTGTTTACCTACATGAGTTATGCACTTTAGATTAAGTATAATGTATGTTCCGTTTTGTAATGAATGTTTTAGTGTAATAACTGCTGGTAAACCAATAAGTAAATAAATAAATAAATAAATAAATAAATATGATAATATACTAATATCTATAGCTAATCTATACAAATAAATAAAATTGGAGTTTCTGTTTGTAATATTAAAATAACCGCTTTTTACAAAATTAATATATATTTGTACACGGTACATATACCAAAATAACTTTTTTTTGTAATTTTTGTCTATGTGTGTCTGTCTGTCTGTTTGCTCCGGCTAATCTCCAAAACGGCTGAATCAATTTTGACGGAACTTTCACTCGCAGATAGCTGATGTAGTAAAAATTAACTGAGGCTACTTTTATTTTAGAAATCTATTTATTTTATAAAACTGCGAACTGAACAATAACTTTTTTGATAAATTCCACGCGGACGAAGTCACAGGTACAGCTGGTATTATAATGTAATCAATATAACCTTTGGCAAATTTTGACCACAATGAATTCTTACCTAATAGTAGGATGAAGTAACAACACCTAGTAAGTAAAATAATCTTTAAACAAATAAGTACTTAAAGAAAACAGAAATTTATCGTTTTCATTTTATATTTCTCTTATGCTTATGTTACTGATATAAAAATGTATAAACAGTCATAAAAATAAATCATAGAAGAGTCATAAAAATAAATAGGATGTGTTATCAATTAATTTGTTTTCTGAAGTTTAAATTTTTTAAAGCTTATGTGATACATAGGTACCTATTTGTCACACATAACTAGTTAAATTAGTTCGTGAATGCGTATACACATTTTAACTTCCATCCCATCTTCCAAGGATACCAAAATTCATCACTCGAAAATCAGAAATCGGGATAGAAAATACAAGCGGTTTTGTGTCGTTGTAAGAATTCAAATAAATGAAACTCATTCAAAAGTTTCTAACTTATTTGCAGATAAGTTTCATATAGACAGACAAACAAATAAAGTAATAAAAATATAACATAATAATAATAAATAATAAATAAATAAATATCTATACAATACACACACGGTCGTCTGTTCTTAAAGTAAGCAATTTAATGATTGTGATATAGGTAACAGCAGACTTGTATAGCTACATTTTTTTTTCTCGATAAACATACTTATAGATAATAAAAATATATTTTTAGCTTCAGTATCGATTATCGAATATGATACAAAAATCAATAAAAAAAATTATCGACATCATAGGTCAACCTCACTTTTAAAATTTAAAATTGCTGGTATGATAAGTACCTAATAATTGAGGCGAAACTTTCAAAAAAGTGATCTTTGTAGAAGCACACACAAAGCACTAATTTCACTCTTTGAAATAGTGACATAACATAAGATAAAAGAAAGAAAGTAATATAATGTTACTCCTTGTTTATTTTTCTACTTCAATGCATCCTTATGAAAAAAAATTATAATCTAATAATAAAAAAATAATAACATTCTTGCAATCAGCTCGCTGTACAAGTTCCAATCTATATGTTTCTAATTCTGGCCGTGATGCGACACGGAAGCCTGCTACTGTGACTCTATTGTGGCGGCGACACTCCTCAATCGGTTACCACACTTGTTCGTTGCGCTCCGCCAGCCAAAGGACGCCGCGATCTATTGTCACCTGTCTACACATTACGCACTAACTGTACTAACATATCGGAGATGCTCAAGGACCAAAATATTTCGTTCACGTTACAAAATAAAGATAGCATGCGTTTCGTTTGTTTGTTCCATGTTATGTCATATCAAAAAAAAAAGTAGAAGTAAATGCATACCTACATTAGTATATATATTTGAAATTCTTATCTTTACTTCGATCTATATAATCGACATCATTATCTGGCCCTAATCAAAGTCATAGTAAATATTTAAATATCTTCTTCAATGATTTTTCCGGAGAAAAATAGATATATCGGCACTGATACGTAGGTACTTATATATCCCAATCAAATATGCAACAATCTTTTTTTAAAATACAACTAGGTCGGCACACAACCGTCTCACCTGATAGTAAGCGACTACCGTAGCTTATAGACGCCTGCAACACGAGAAGCATTGCAATCGCGTTGCCGACCCTACCCCCAATTCCCCAAGAACTCTGATTACCTTACTCATCACAGTCAGACAACACTGCTTGAATGCATTATTATTTAGCTTTATCTTCCTCATGATCGATGTACTTCCCTAGTTGGGCTGCTCGAGATATTGACCAGAATATTTCCTCCTGTGCCATAGCTAATATAATCCTAGACTGCGGGGGGGGGGGGGGCATACGTCCAGACCCTAAGACAAACCAGTAAACAACCCACGTTTTACTTCACGAAATCCTAGTGTAATACTTAAAAAATACTTACGTAGATTTTTAATTGTATTTTAAAAAAGGAATTGTTCCGATAACTTCCAAACGTTAACAATAAAAACATTTTAATACCATAAATCATATAGTCAAACTATACTAAACCATTATATCATCGTCAAATGCCATTTACATAAAGGTTATATCATAAAAAAATAATTTACGACCTCCAAATACTCAAACAATACAATGTAATGTGTCAAAATACTCTCACAAAGCGGACACGATGGGCTTTAAAAAGATGCGGTTGGTGAAAAGGGTCACAAAAGTCACAATGAAGGATCTACTCGTAAGGAAGGACGTTTAACAAAAGATGTCAACTGTTTATTTAACACAAAAAATACTATGAACTTCTGAAGCAGTTAATACGGCTTGAATACAATAGACTCCTATGGTGGTATACTTGAATTAAGAACTACTAATCTATTTAATATTCGTGTCAGTGTTTTTTTTACCAATTTTTTTTTCTTTTATTAATCCATACAACTAACACACAAGGAAAAAGAGTTTAAAATATAAAATTGTGACATTAAATTGTGTATACTTTAATTTGTAGTACCTATATTCAATCAACATTTGTACTTGATGCCTCGTCAATCAAATTAAGGCCGTTATAAGTTCTGTAACAAGCAAGAAGATTCCAGTCAAAGCTAATCATGCATAAACTCGACGCGATAAAAAACCTTTAATATTTACATTTGCTCATGAGCCATTTATCATTACATCTGTAGGCACAATAGATCGATAACGCTTCTCTAGACAATTGACGATAAAGTGATAAAGAAATGATACTAATATGAATAAATGTGCAGCAATATTTTAATGTCCGTATTGTAGTATTATTGTGGAGATGGAATCCTTATAATCAGTAAAAATTACTTGTTTTTTTAATAAATTTTAATTGATTTCATTATTTTAATACTAAATAAATAAATATCATATAACATACACACATGCTTGTATTACAGGTAACAGCCGACTGTTATGACTATTTTTTTTTTGATAAAAATACATAGAAATAATACATATATAAATATAGAAATTCAAATATTATATTACACCCACACTCAGGCAGGAATCGAACCCGCAACCCGCAGAACAAAAATCAGGACCACTACAAACTGCGCCAACGGGCTAGTAAAATTTTAACATTTAATAATTAATCTAGTGCGGTTTTCTGACTGATATGCATATGTTTATTTGTTTAATTAATTTTGTAGTATACTAAGTGGCTTCAAATAAAAATAACAAATTTAATAATATCGACACACTATGGTTTATTGATGTAGAAGACGTTGCTAAAAAATAGAGTAGGAAATTATTGTCAAAATACAATATACAATGTCAAATACATAACTAAGTATATTATATAATGTATTGTGGCTAGATTCTACTCATAGTATAGAGAGAATACATATAAAAATATTATTTATTTGGCTCGCGAAATCGTCTAGTTAGTTAGTTAAGACCCGTTTTAGGTAGTTTTAGTTATAACCATATTCATTTAGAGTGTCAGTTATCAGTCAGTCAGTCAGTCAGTCAGCACAGCCTATTGCAGTTCACTGCTGGACATAGGCCTCCCCAAGTTCGCGCCAGACATCCCGGTTTTCCGCAATCCTCATCCAGCCTATACCTTCAATCTTACGTAGATCGTCGGTCCAGGTGTCAGTTATTATTGATAATTAATTAGTAAGTTAGTAAAATAGTTTGTATTTATTAGAAACATTTATAATAACAGTAATTGATGTAAATAATCATAAAATCCGATCTCATTTCTATTAACAACTAGTATACGTTGTTGACAGCAGCAGCTTTGCCCATATTTATGTACCTACATATTTAAATATTTAGTAACATATATTTTTTATAGAAACTCATTCCATACTAGTAAACTCTTAATGTGTTCAAATATGAGCGCGCATAACAAGTGAAACTAACAAGCAGCAGGTAGAGGTCGCAATAAGACTAAATTATAACCACGCTAAGTAATCACTCATCATCGCACAGCATTTTACGCGTGGATTGACCTCTTCTAAATCTCTAAAGATAAATAAATTATCTCTATAATCCATCTTTAAATTCTCGCTTGCTCTTTTGAAGTTCATCCGAATTATATTGTAAGATATCATTTTTTATCTTGAACGTTAGCTGGTACATACGTGTTTATTGCCAGTTTCGTTTTTTAATGTTAGACAAGACTTTATTAGATTATCTTTTTAAGAGACATATGTTTTTGCATAGTATACAATAATTTAATAATTAGCACTTACCATGGGTGTGACTGTGCGAAACTAATAATGGTATAGGTATATTGTACTTCATGTTATAAATTAAACGTATTATATTAAATATACTTAAGCAATAAATAGCTATTTAATGAATACAGAATATCGTTGGTAAGCTTTCCCTTGCTTTGTTTATCAAAACTTAATTCTCACATAGTGAACGACAATCGGGTAATTAATTTCAAATAGTTTTTAATAATATAAGTAATGTTATACTCATAGCTAATATTAATAATTTGGTGATTAATAATTCTCGTGTAACCTTAAGCCTTATCATTTACTCTTCAACTGACAAATATCTGTAATTCTGTGTAATGCCTCGCTTACCCTCTTTCGTAACTGGCCGCTGCATTCGTGTTAAATCTCAGGAAATTTATCAAGGAACCGTAATAGCAAGAGTAGAATAGCGAAATTGAACGGGTATGAACTTTCGAACGACACGAGTTAGGAATTAAGTTTGACAGTAAATAGAGGTGTAACTCAACGATGTTCGTGAGCACGAAGGGAGTATCGACAACATAATGACGCAACACTTGATTGCGGACTCGATTCGCGGGAACTCACCGTCTATCGCTGTTCGCTTAGAGTGTTATTAATTGTATCATTATTACGTATTGAGGGACTATACTTCCTTAGCGTGACATGTCAATTAGCACCAGAAGGAAATTATAAAGACATGCGTTGTAAATCCCACATAAATACGGGTAATGAAAACCTGAATAAAAGTCGTATTTTGAATAAAAAAAACTCTGAATAAAATTATTCAAGTACCTACTTCATACATCCTATTATGCATTTCTTTACACAATAATTATAAAATAAATTACAACAAAAAAGAAAATGCACACTTAAATCTGAAGTATAATTTGTTTTACTGTCTAATTTCAATATTTTACTATATAAAGTTTCTAAAGCACTGAAATATGTCAATGTGTAAATGCAGCGTAATCACCCTACCAACATTTTAGCTGTCACGAGTAAAATGTAGGCTATCGAAGAGCAGTTTAGGAGTGTAAGCCGGCGCGATGAAGGCTCACTCATCGGGTTCAAAAGCCAACTATGTAATTTGCCGCTCTTGGGTCATAACCACTGCACGATCAACTGATGTTGTTCTAGAAGAGCTTTCAAATATTGAATAACAAATAAACAACTATTAAAAGTATCAAAAAATCTATGCATATATATACATATTATGTATATAGTAGATTTGTTATAAACTATATAAAATTTATTGACATTTGACATTGAAATTATGGCCAAAATTACAAATATTTATCATTATATGCAGAGATCACACAGTGACGAAATTTCGTCAAATAATTTACTTAGCGTCTTGAGGAAATTTAGATATACGAGTATATCTATGAAGTATCGATTCTGAATTTATGAATTTAAATAAACAATTTTAGACAAAATTGTTTCACTTCTTTATCATCTATGTCTACACATAACTGAACAAAGATTCCGTAATCTGTTCTAATCGTTGCTTGTGGGCAAAGCTGCAGCTTATTGCAAATTTTACGTTCACCTGACATTCAATATATCAAAATTTTAAAAATTAAACCATAAAATCATAGTAATAAAGTCGAAATAGTATGTTATATAGGTACAGTTTGAAAACTGGGATATTGTACACAGAAATTCACACAACCTACTTACACAGAAATAAGGTTCAAGTTTGAACAAAGATTTACACATCTCTGGGTGCATATTAAACAGGAATCAATCAAAATATCACGCCAAAACGTGTTTATGCCCACTAGGGGCCTACAAATCGCCTGTTTTAGTGTTATTGTCTTGACCCTAATGACTTGCTGTTCAGTTGATAATACTTAGATAGATTTATAAATTTATAAATCGCACACCCAGAAACACAAGTCAGTATTTCTTAGTATATTCTGTTTTTATGGAAGTAGCCAGAATTTTTTAAGAATAGGTATGTATATTCTAAACGAAAAAAAGCCAAGATTACACTGGCTAAAATCTAATAATGAATATCGAACAACGATTAAATCCAATGCCAGTTTCCTTTTGCACATTGTTATTAAATTCATCAGTTAAGGATACATATGTCCTAAGATATACCTATGTCTATATCTTATTATGTTTAAAGCTGTACTGTGATTATTTACATGACATACAAAATGTTAAATACTTAAAAGCAATAAATATACGTATAAATATGTACATCAAAAATACACATGAGCTCAAACACAATATAACAATAACCAATTTTTTTATAATCTTTATTTAAATTAAGAAATTTGGTCACGAAGTGATTATGTCGCTCCTATAGGAACAGCTTCTATACAATTAATCTCTAAAACAATCTATTTATTACAAACATCGACGTCTTAATCCTATCAATACTAATTTATATAGCATTCTTACCTCTTCAGATGTTGCAAAGGCCAGAATACTATTCTATGATCATGTGTAAAAAAAAAATGCTGCAGAAACATTGCTTCTGATAAGAAATTCTGCCATTTCTGCTTCGTTCCGGACACATTCAGCCATTATGTGTAGTACATCTTCTGTAACCAAAATTTTGTCATTTGCTATTTTTCGATTATTAGAATATAGGCTAGAAATTATAATTATATAAGTATAAAAAACCTCATTTACGTTACAATAAAAATTTATTTGGTGTTTTTCAAATTTTTTCTTCATCTTTAAATACGTCTTGCAATTTTTCGTAGAATTAATCGAGATAAAGTTTTACATTACACGACTACGATTACAACAAAACATTTAATAATAACAAACAAAATACTCATTTGTACGATTTTATTTTTGTGTTACCCACACATTAGGAATTCTAAACATTTTACAATTAAGCTATGGAACGATATACCCGTTAGATCGAAATTTGCTAGAGCACCGACACGGTCAGTCGGAGATGCAGGTTCGATCCCCGCTGGAACGGTCGATTTTTAATATGATATTTTAAAAAAAATTGTTCAAAATACTCATATTCTGCGGTGCCCAAAAGGATAATATATTGTGTCCACGTGTATATATGTGTTTACACAAAATAAACACGACCAAGTAGTTCATAACAAATATCTGTGTAGCCTATACAAATATTTGTCATGTTTAAGGATTTAGGATCCAACTCGTTACCAGTAATTGTCATTTGTTATGACTACTGTGCAAAGTCGTTGTCAAATTTTCAGATTGTTTAACTTTCAGCATTCCTGTAAGTGCGCTTCTAAAGATTTGATTATTTATTATTTAAATGACCTACCTTTATTTCATTATGACTTTACAATCTGTTTAAAATACTTAACGAATCTCCAAAATGTATATAAGACGCGTGTTACTTCCAAACGATTTTACCTAATTGAATATTTTTTTAGATTTTTTTGTGTTCATTACTATCTGAACCAAGTTTGTATAAAAGAAAATTGAATATTTATAAATAGATAATAAATAATATGCACTTTAAAAATGTGTAAGTGTATCTAAACAAAAACCATTCTTTATTACGATCAAACATAAAATTAATATGAATTATACGCCTTTTCATCCATCACTCCAATATCCTCAGGAGCCTGTTTCCATAACGAGTCCACATTACGCCAATTTAGTGGACTAAGTGATATTAAGTGAATTTTACGGTCAAGAGCGAGTAAACTGATTTAACGTTTCCTTGCCGCTAGTTATCATGTATCACGACCAACCGACATCATCCTCTTTAAAAACAGTTTAGTTTTTAATAAGACGTCGTTAGAATATCGCGCAGAGTAGCAAAGAGTACAGAGCATAATTATCAATTTAAAATATTTCGAAAATAGAAGCTAAAACATAAAATTAACAATTCAGTTGACATTTGCATTCATTCGTTTTATTTACGGATGAAAAACTAATTTACAATAATTTTACAAATTAGTTTTTCTGTGTTGCGTAAAGATAAGCTTACCTTGAAACTAAATATGTAACTAAATAATGCATAAAAGAAACAGTTTAAAATTAGTCTCAGTACGGAAATCTGCAGAGCTAATACATTTTGAAATATACATTACGATATTTTTTGTATCGTATGTCAATTAAGATAAATTATGATATTACCATTGCTACTATAATTACATGAACGCAAAATTAGTCTATGGCACGAAATCCCCAGCGACGACGCTGCAAGGTAATGATTGATGGGTCCCAAAAGCGGAGCCGACGGCGAACTTGGGATTTATCACCGACTCCCAACGCAGGTTGTGTATAAACCAAAAGTATGTCGTCTAAGTCAGCCTCTAATACGACTCTATAAAGTTTAAACTTCAATAAATCATATCACAGTAGTAAATTGTTTTGTAGAAACTCTACGTTCATTTCGCGCGATCACATGAGACTTGATCTTCTTACTTGAATACAGAATTGATTTGGATTTACAATTTATGTTATAACTTAAAACAAATAGATTCAGAATTATTTAAAGCAAAAAGTGAGCTCGTTTAAAATCTTTTTCGGATCGAATGCCTCAAATAAAAAATTTGGCAGTTTTTGTATCTACCTACTCAAAATTATTGCTGATACGTTTATACAGTAAAACACTTATGTTTGTGTTTCCACGAAACCATTTACTGCTACTCCAGTTATTTACTGAATTTTCAAGTTTATCTAACGCAAACACGTTTAGCACTTTTAAACGTAGCAATGTATGTATCATATTAAGCATACGCAATCTTTTTTTTAAATAAAACATACATATTTTATTTAAAAAAAAGTCAATAAATCACAACTAAACCACATATTAAACAATATCCTTTACAGCAAGTGCAGTTATTATCGATGAAGATTTATAACAGCACTGGCTATTATCATCAGAAAGCTGTGATATTTGAACCCTTTTGTTCATATTTGCCGCCAACAAACAATGCACAGGTGAAACGGTCAGCGGCGAAGCGGTGTTTACTACGAATGTGCCTTTCTTCACGCTTTTTGTAACGATTTTTTGTCCAACGTCCGAGTAAATTGTGTCCAGATAAAGGTCGAACTAACACCAGCAGTAATTAGCGGCGATTAATAATCGGTTATCTTGATCGTAGGCCTGCTAGCGTCGTAATTGTCTGACTTATTTAGTTATATATATTTTTGAAATATTTAAATTATATGAATTATCTTTTATTACGGTATCGTGTCGCTATCAGCCGTGAGTATCGATATTTGTGATAGGATTGTTTCGTGATTTTGCGTTTATATTTTCTTGAAAGTTTACAATAATAAAGTTTTCTTTGTTCAAAATCAATTTGTTTTGTACGAGAGTTAAATCATAACTGTTATCTCCGATCGGAGTGTCGGCGGCGTTTCGCATGCGCCACGGAGCAGGCCGGATTGTGACGGGAGGCAGGCTTCCTCGAAGTGAACCTCGAATCCTTCCTACGTCAATCAGGAGGAAAAAAGGGACGTGAAGTCATTTTATCGATAAACTTATATGAAAAGACCGAAGAAAATTAAAATAATGTTAACACTACTTACCACAAAATTATAAAGTTTGTTTTAGATTTTGCCATTATATTTTATTATGTTATGTCATGTGAATTATATATTTATATTATAATCTTAATAACAAAATTAATTTAAAAAACATTAGTAAAACTTTTTTGTAACAGAACTCAAATTATTTCACTTCATAACAGATACTTGTTGTTTTACCATCACTTATATTTGTAACAATAAAAACAGAAAAAAGAAAGTAAAGGAATACATCCAAATCAATCTTCTCATTACGTAATGAATTAAGTCAAAAAACTATCGAACGCTAATCGTAAAGAATCGATAGTTCTCGAAGGCGACTCTCGCACGGACGGCCCCCGCAGTGCTCAATTGATGCATCGCCTGGTCATCGGCGTCCAACGTACTGCTCCTATTCACTTATTACATACGACATAAGAGGATAATTATCAGCGATCAAACTCTATTACAAAATTAGATAAATATATTGTACATTTAAAGCATACAACAATTATATGTACCTACACATTAAAATTATAATTTATTTAGATATAGAATATATCTAGCAACGTAAACATTATTAACGTGAAACAACGTAAAATATGTAATAAATGATTAATTAAGTTAGCACGCATAATACATAATTATAATACTAATTATGTAATAATACTCATGTGATTGATAAATGATCGGCCATCTAAGACTCTACATCCGTTACACATTAATTTATTAATTAAAAAATGATCGAAATCAAAAGACTAGTTAAGATCGAACTATGTAAAAGAATTTAAGTTTTTAAAAATTTATATTAATGTGACCATAATTATATGTTTTTTAAAGATAATTAAGATCGTTTCTCTATCTTTGAAGCCAATGTGTATGAACTGATATACGATATTGTAAATGCGTATACAACTATATGGCTAAAAGAGTACGAGTATCGTATTCAAATAAAAGTTAAATTTTTCGACCCAACGTATATTTATGAAGGTTCCGCTAACCATATCCCATCGATCAAGGCGAACGTTTTACTACTGCGGATAACAATCGAGTGCAGGTGCGTGAGCGCCGATTTCGGAGCAACTCTTCCACTAGTTCATCATTCTTCATAGCTCAAATACCTAGCAGACATGCCTTGTGTTAATCATGCAATTTCTAATTAATTTATTACAATTTTTAATAATAAGATACTAAAGCAATGCGTATAACAACGATATGTTGATTTTATTTGTTTCAAAAAAACTTCTAGCTTCAAAAAGGACTTCTATTTTTTTTTTAAATATCAATATCAATAATAAATAAATCTTTATATATAATCCTATTATACTATAAATCCGCGTTTATAAATTTAAATTACAATAAAAAAAATTTAGACATGTATATTATTCTCGATTTATTTTTATTTTTTTTTTTTGGTGAAACTTAAACAGCCGTCTGCATTGGCTGTAGAACCGATAGAGTCGTATCTATAGTGAAATTATCATTGGACGCTTTATATCACCTAATTAGTTTTAGGCGATATATGCACTTACCCTCTATTCCTCTTTAGAGGGCCCGTTTACTAACTTTTACAGCCATTTAAAACATGTCTATTTTACGATTAGTGTAAATTTGAAAGCCAATTTATTTAATGTTACCCTTTTATTTCATTAAGGACTCTCAACCAAAATGATTTATTTATTGATACTATATAAGAATATTAATTTGTTGAAAAACCCTGACATGCATCTTGTTGAAATGGTGGGCACTAATTACGGTTAACAGAAATCTGAAGTAGTTTTTTTTGGTAGGCACATGCCACGTGACATCCCAAAAAAGGTGTGGTTTCATTTTGCGGTTTCAAAAACTGCGAAATATGTCATTCGTTTAGCGACAGTTTAACTTCTAACCGTATCTGTAAAGGTTTTGTTGTAACGTCACCTGCTGTTTAAAAAGGAAAATAATGTCTTTTTAAAAGGTAAAGAAAGTTCAAAAGAAGCCAAGTATACAAGTCTGGTCGCTTCATTTTCGCACGTGTCGAACGTAAACGAAATTATATCCAATTATTAGCTTTTTTGACATACCTACCGTTGCAACTTAAGAGGAAGAAACCCGTTTAAATATAAAGGACCCTTAATGGTCCGATATTACGTCCTCGTGTATTATAGTTTAAAATGTATTATAACCTTATAACAAAGCATCTTTTAACGATAAGATTTTTATGTAATGGTTTATTTAGTTAATGAATATGATTATAGGTTGAAATGCGTGAATGTTCGCGGATTTACACGCGATGTTGCTTCAAAGAATCCTCAGGTAGCCACGCCGTCAGCTCAAGACAAATTTTAACATTAATTTTGTCATATTATTGGGTAAAACAACCATGAAGGCGCCACTGTGATAATTATATATTTAATCGCATTATACTAATTTTTTCCTTTTATTTTGTCATTTTTGATTACGTAATATTTACTTACGAGAGAATTTTTATGACAACACGCGCATTAAAAAAAACTCGTATTTATTTATGAAGGTTATATATACTTAAGTTACTTTAGTAGAGTTAGCATTCAGGGAAATGTACACAGAAGTTTCATTATCTATTTAACGGTTTATTAAGTTTCACAAGTTCACAAATCAAATGTCACGTGAGATGAATCTAACACTTAACTAACCATAACAATAGATAGAAACATTATCTTTTCTCTCGCCAAATAAATAAATTGTTACATGCGATTACACTCACGTATTTGACTCGAAGGAATTCGGGTGAGTTGAGAGTACGACAGAGCTAGGAGTTTTTTCTCGTGAGCGCGGTAGGTAGCCAGCGAACCATCGGTAGCTGACTCTGATATACTCGCGTTAGTTCAAACAAATCGTATGGTGTCTCTTTGAATTATGTCAAAGATTTGTTGGTCTTTGACCACGATCTTATTGTGCGGCAAGCCGCTCGAGAAGAATAATTAACATTTAATGAAATGAACTTGATGAACGACATTTAAAAAATCATTTCTTATATTATTTAAAATAGCTATGACTCATATTTTTAATAACTACATATATATGAACATTTTAAAGGAAAAGTTAGTTTTAAATACACTTTCTGTTTAAGGGAATTACTAATAATATGTAAACGTAAAATGGAAATATTTCCAAGAAATGCGTTACGTAATCGTCATTTTATAATTACTAAATAATCTGAAGTACAGTGTGGCTTCCGACGATTAAAACAATTTCGGTCGGGTTTTGCTTTGTACTTTTTGTGAGAGGCCAACCTGATATCATGTTTCCATAAAATCATCGAAGCGACTATTATTATGCTACCAACTTTTGTTTCAAGTGAAATATGGAGTGCATGGAAAACTGAACCGTATGATTATGAGTTGTAAATACATTTATTGTGTCAAATTATGTTGGAGTTAGTACCACTCGTACTAGCTGGACAGTATGACCAGTAGCCTAGGTAACTTGATAAGGTGGATATCGCTCTGCCTCCGCTCGAGTATTCGGCGCGATTAAGATGGAATTTCTTTTGTTTTAATATTTACCACGCTATTCTCATTGCGTTATTTTATATGTAAATTTTTATAATTATTTACTACTATTTTATGTACTCTCAATGTAGAAAGAAAAACAACAAGACATGAATAAGAGTTTAATGTTGTTCATCCCGTTAAAATGATCTAGAATACGAAATTGACCCCACCGCTGTGCTTACATAAAGGGTAATTTAATGATAATCCACGATTTAAAATCCCCCTCAAAAGTACAGTAATAATATTTATTTTACAGCTAACAATAAAGAGCATGGTAGGTAGCTTAAAATACTCAAAAATGTGTTTGATTTCACTATTTATATCAGTGATAGATTCGGGCCAAGAATGGTACCTACCGTTACAGTTCAACTCTGTCCTTAATCTATATCTACTAATATTATAAAGCTGAAGAGTTTATTTGTTTACACGCGCTAATCTCAGGAACTACTGGTTCAAATTGAAGAATTCTTTTTGTATGGGATAGTCCATTTACCGAGTCCATTACCTATAGGCTACATAACATCGTGCTACAATTGGTAGGAGCTGAGCATTAGTAAGAAATGTTACAAAAACGGGTTTTTTTAAGAGCTTCGATTTCATGCGCTGCGTAAACGGTTAAAGCTATATAGGTATGTATGATGTTAATCAAAGATTCTAAAAAAAGTCTGCGAAGTATATGTCTGTCTTTTAAAGTTAACTCATTATAACCTTTTTTATACTAATCAAATTTGTTTTAAAATAATATATTAATTTGCGAAGGTGGTTTTATAGACAGTACTCGGGTGACCGAGCTTAGCTCAGTATTTTTAGTAAATCGTGTTTTTTGGAAATCATATTTAAATACGAAATAGATATTGATAAAATATGAAAAATATTTTGCGATTTTACCGACATAATAATAAAAAATATGAACTGGTTATTAAATAAAAAATCATGAGTGCAGTTAGAATGAAAAAAGAAAAAATAATCGATCTGGACACGGGGATTTGAACCGTAGTCTTCGGGGCCGATCCGAGCGGCCGATTTCCCACCTGAGCTTATAACAACCAAATCTTTGTATTCTAACGATATTGTAGCCATTTTTATTGCCTAAAAACAGGGACTAAACGACAATTTCTAATAATAAATCCTAGCTATATCGATTTACCGCCCGCGAAATCCCCCGAAGTCCCCGAAATATATATCTATAATATATATAAAAGCGAAAGGTCACTCATTCATCACGAAATCTCCGAAACTATAACACCTACAAACTTGAAATTTGGCAGGTAGGCTCCTTATAAGACATAGGCATCCGCTAAGAACGGATTTTATGAAACTCGACCCCTAAGGGGGTGAAACGGGGGTTGGAGTTTTGGATGGTAGGTTGATTCACTCATCACGAAATCTCAGAAACTATAACACTTAAAAACTTGAAATTTGGCAAGTAGGCTCCTTATAGGTCGTAGACATTTGCTAAGAACGGATTTTACGAAACTCGACCCCTAAGGGGGTGAAACGGGGGTTGGAAGTTTGTATGAAAGTCCTACGTTTTTGAAGTAAGAGACTTGAAATTTAAAATGTATGCTTTATAGATAGTGAAAAGGTGTCCAAATAATGTATCTTAAGAAATCAATACCCTTTTGGGGTTAAAATGGAGGATGGTAGGTTGACTCACTCATTACGAAATCTCCGAAACTATAACAGATACAAACTTGAATTTGACAGGTAGGTTTCTTATAGGACGTAGACATTTGCTAAGAACCGATTTTACGAAACTCGACCCCTAAGGGGGTGAAACGGGGGTTGGTAGTTTGAATGAAAGTTCTATGTTTTTGAAGTAAGAGACTTGAAATTTAAAATGTAAACTCTATAGATGATGAATAGGTGTCCAAATAATGTATTTTTAGAGATCAACTCCTTTTTGGGGTTAAACCGGGGGATGGTAGGTTGGCTCCCTCATAACGAAATCTCCAAAACTATAACAGATGCAAACTTGAAATTTGGCAGGTAGTTTCCTTATGGGGTGTAGACATCTGCTAAGAACTGGTTTTATGAAATTCAACCCTTAAAGGGGTAAAACGGGGGTTGGAAGTTTGTATGAAAGTTCTATATTTTTGAAGTAAGAGACTTGAAATGTAAAATGTGTGCTCTATAGATGATGAGATGGTGTCCAAATAATGCATCGTAATCTATATATATATAAGAGAAAGGTCACTGACTCACTCATCACGAGAACTCAAAAACCGCTGGAGGGTTCATCCATCCAGGATGGACAGAGATGAAATTTGGCAGGGAGGTAGATTATAGTTAGTAGACGTCCGCTAAGAACGAATTTTGCGATATTCCACCGCTAAGGGGCTTAATTGGGGTTGATAGTTTGTATGAAACATATAAGTTCGCCTGATAGGTTATTTATACTGCTGCCTGAAAATAAAACTAAGAATGTGGTGTATAGAGAGGTTTTATAAAAACAACTATTAAATTATACTAAATTGTGCCTTTTAAAAAGTTACTCAGTGTGATAAGCATTTCAAGTAACTGAAATAAAACAATAATTTGCGTTAAACATCTTAATGCATATCTTTATAACCATGCGGATGTAGTCGCGGGCAACAGTTAGTGTATTATAAAACAAAGTCTCCAAAAGTGTATGATGTGATAGATTCCCTCAAAATCTACTGAACGGATTTTCATGCGGTTTAAGAGGAAGGTTTACGTAACGGTTAAGCTTAAGCCGATTTGATGAGAGTTTCACTGGAAGTTTGCCGGGAAAACTTTGTGAGACTCTGATTTCAACGCGGGCGAAGCCGCGGGCACAGCTAGTATATATATATATATATATATATATATATATATATATATATATATATATATATATACAAACAAGAATTGCTCGTTTAATAGTATTAGATGATACAAATCCTTATCGTAATAAATACGTTATTTATTGTCTTATCTAAATATCTAATTTATCTTTAAAATTGTTATTATATAAGATAGGTATCTTGGTTTTAAAATAACTGCAACAAATTAATGACCCCAAAAAAAGAAAAGGTGATTTTATTACATTATTATTAGCCAATAATATGAATGTTTACGAATGAAAAACGATTTATCGACACAGAAAATTTATGAAGATAAACTTTGTTTTTGTAGCATTTAATTTGGACGTATAATTTAGGTAACAAAAAAATAAAATGAAGTGACGCCCGCATTGCACAGGACCTACCGGTTTAAAAAATAATTTAGTACATTTTTACGCATACGCGTGGCTCAGCTAGTGATCTTGAAATACATCAATTGTTTGTTAGTGCAAACCGAAGCCTTATTAAAACTCAAACCACACTCAAATTAACAATTAAATCGTCAATTATTCCCAATGCCGAAAAACTTATCACAAAAGTCAACTGCTTCAAATTGCTTGGAGCGTCTGTAATGCATATTAAATCCAATATTATTCGTTATAATTATAGCATTACCTACTGTCATGACTCATTCTGTACCTAGGTATTTCTGTTTTGCCATTTAAAAAGAAGGTTTTGCATGTAACTCAACTTTCATACCAAATTGAATGGATAACCACATAACAATCATATTGAGATTTACTATTTTTAATTAAGGCTTTATTGCACAGTACATTATTTAGAAAAATGAACTACACGAGACCAAAACGAAAACACTGTTGTACAAAAGATGATACCTAAGTATATTATTGTACATTAGCGAAATAACTATAGCTTTAAATCTATGATTTAATTTTTATTTTTATTGCCTAGATAGTTTTTTTTTTTTTCAATTTGTTCATATAAAAAATTGTTTGTCTGTGTTTTGACATAATTACATTTCCCAAAAAAGGGATATGTACCAACCGGAGCAAGTAGGGTGTATTTGAGCTAATTTAAATATTTAGTTATCAACAAAATACGAATCGCATATTATGAAACTACGAGAATATAAAATTATATAATGACCTTTTCTGAATTTCAAAATATTTACATTTGAATTAATGGATATAGAATATAACGCGTGCATTGAAGCAAAAAATAAACATCTGTGGCAATTTAACGATCTCCGAAAAAAAGTTTTGTTTTTTTTTTTATGAATTCAGTAGCTTCACGCTTCACAGGTTTTGGTGTGTTAGTGACTTTTTAATCTGATCTGTCATGTTTCCAAAACCGTTTCGAAAATGTATTATTTTACTATAAATTCCATTTTCGTGAACTTAGATTAACTTATGGCGCGTCATTACTCATATTGCATGTTTAAAGTATTATTTTAAGCTATGATTCTTACAAAAAAAAAAAAAAAAACAACAAAGATATCAAAAATACGAGCAATCAAAGACCTTTACAGAAATCATAAAAAAAAAGTAGAACAGATCAAAAACCCTTGGCTCCCACCTACCGAGTTCCCATTGCACGTCACACGCTCACGAAACAAAATACTGAGATGATAATACTGTAGGACGCCTTATCGAAGCGTTTATTTTAATTCAATCTGTCAGAAAAGAGACAAAACGAGCGTTGAGCCTAGCTACTGGGCGCTTCGGGCGCCTCGTAACGTGACCGCAATATGACCAACCTGTGTACTACCATTTAATACGACTATTATTTCTATTTTATTATAATTCATGAACTCCGTCTTTTCTTCTAATATTAGGTATATACCCACAAATTTGTAAGGATTTTTACCCTTTCATACAAAAACTACAGAACTGATTGTAATGAAACTTGGTATTTAGATTAAAAAACAAAATTAAAATTTCTTACGAGTTTAAGATACAAATACAAAAAGGAGATTGAACAGAACGTTACTTTTTAACCGACTTCCAAAAAAGGAGGAGGTTCTCAATTCGACTGTATTTTTTTTTTTTTTTTTTTTTTTTTTATGTATGTTACATCAGAACTTTTGCCCGTGTGGACCGATTTCGACAAATTTTGTTTTAATCGAAAGGTTTTGTGTGCCAATTGGTCCCATTTAAATTTATTTGAGACCTAACAACTACTTTTTGAGTTATATCTAATAATGCGTTTTTACTTGACGCTTTTTTCGTCGACCTACGTTGTATTATACCGCATAACTTTCTACTGGATGTACCGATTTTAATAATTCTTTTTTTGTTGGAAAGGAGATATCCCAAGTTTAGTACCATGATAAGGAAACCAGGATCTGATGATGGGATCCTAGAGAAATCGAGGGAAACTCTTGAAAATCCGTAATAACTTTTTACTGGGTGTACCGATTTTGATAATTATTATTTTGTTGGAAAGAAGATATCCCTAGTTTAGTACCATGATAAGGAAACTAGGATCTGATGATGGGATCCCAGAGAAATCGAAGGAACTTCTTGAAAATCTGCAATAACTTTTTACTGGGTGTACCGATTTTGATAATTTTTAATTTAATCGATAGCTGATGTTTGTCATGTGGTCACATATAAATTTTATTGAGATTTGATAACTACTTTTTGAGTAATCTTTGATAACGCGTAGTTACTTGACTATTTTGTCGTCGATCTACGTTGTATTACTCGTCGATGTAATTGAAGTCGGTTTTTTTTTCGTTTGCGAGCAAACACAATTATTTTACTAAACTTAACTATAAAAACCGCTAGCTGCTACTAGTATCATAGAATTTAATTTAACCAAACACAAATACAGTAGCAGTCTTCGAAGCCTAATTATTATTACTCAAATCTTAAAGCGAATGGAACTCGATATCGCCGACATATTATCAAATGGATAATTCGATTACTATTTTTTAGAAAGAAAAATAACTACATGTTTGTGTATTTATATAATAGGTATATGAAATGGGGTTATAATTTGAACATGGCTCCGCGACAGGCCGGAGTCAAGTTTCGCGGTGGAGACGAGGCGCGCGCGACTGCGTAATTTCTTAGTCGTACGAGTTGCAACTTGTTTACTTCCCACTAAATTTAATAGTTATTCTTTCCTAGTAAATGTTTCTTTCTCTATTTTTGTTTCTTTATTATCTAGATAACAATATCCAATAGAAAAAATGACATTTTATAAATATTTCAAACCAAGTAGTAAAAATATTTCGTGTTTCTATTCTAATTAATAAGATTTTTTTTTTCTAGCTTAATTCGTTTTTAACTATTGAATAACTTTTTTATTAAGTTTAAATAATAAAAACCAAGAAAAAAATTAAAAAAGGATTAACTTTTATACCTACCTAACTCATTATTATTTTACTAACATACTTTTAAAATTCCACATTCGACATCCTTCAAACGATAATAACAAAACCACATATACCTGGCGATTATTAAACGATAGACCGTATAATTTATAAAATTATCAAAAATTATATTCCGGTAGTCAGTGGCCAGTTATGGTATTTTTTATTATACACCCTAAAAAGCATGAACCGAAAAAAGACGTCAGAAGCACGCGACACGCGATCCGCTGGCTCGCTGGACAAAAAATGATACATTAATAATCAAATCTCTGCGGGTTCGATCGATATTAAACAGCTATAAATTATCCTAATAGCTGTTAACTACTTTGCGAGCATCGAACATGGGTAGGTGGGTAGCCAACTTTGTGGACTGGTTGCAGTCAATCATTTTTTGTCCAAATAGATGAATACCGTAAACCGTGATATTTAAGCTGACCGCTAATACAAAAGTTTTGGCAATAAAGAGTAAAATTACATAGCGGTCTTTGCATCTTTGAAAAAATCTAATCATATAATTTATTTAAAGATCCGATAAAAAATCCTATCAGCTAGATATTGATTTTTTACCATAAACATTTTAAACCAAAATTCATAATATCGTTTCGTACTGGTAGAGTTATGCTACCGTAGTCAATTAGCTTTAATGCTATATAAATAGTAAGTTTATAGCAACCTAATAGTTGCTTCAGACCCTATAGTCTATATTTCCTTTCCTTAGAGACGTTTTTCTTTTTATAAACAAAAGTTGGAGCTTTAAAAGTTATCACCGATTATAACTTCAATTTGGACCAGACTGTACCTATACCAATTATTTTTTTCTGTTTATTAAAAGAATTCAAATGACGCCATCTGTTAATATAACATAGTAGGAATAAATATCAAAGCAGTATATTCAATACAGCGCCATCTATACATTTATGATGGTAACTGATAATTCCATGCGAAAGCGACATCTATTGATATATTACTAAATTGAAACAAATCTAATTTCTTTTTTTACCACTAGTGTAAGTTATGACAAAATATCAATAGGTGGAGCTACAATTGCAATCCTTAAATAAGAGCAGCGAAATTCTATTAAAATAAAATTACATATAATATTATGTATGTACTGTAAAAACATGGACAAATAAACTGAGTAAAACAAAGCGATATGTCTTATAAATTCTAGAAATATAAATATAAAATAAATTATTACCCATTCATTTACACTGCTGTAGTAAAACGTGATTAAAAGAGAACTTATTGACCTTAGGCACTTTCTTTATTTTACGACTAGGTACGTACTATCTGTTATTCCGGCTGGCATTTGTTACCTTTTACGATAAAAGTTAAACTTTCACGTTCTTTAAATTTGGTTTGCCAGGTCTCCCGATAAAACTAGATATAGAGTTAGAATTTTATGCATGTCGGAGCAAATATTTTTAATTCGTCACGTCTGATTTCTTCGACTTTTGTTATGCCCCGCCTGACGCATCAAATCCTTTTAAATATTTTATCTGCTTGATAACTCCACACAAACTTCCATAGTATAGTATCCTTAATGTTTTAGGATAATTTTATTTTCATTTTTAAGTAATAAAATTTTACTGTAATTAGCCAAAACACCCTTTCAAATTTTGTAAGGACCTTAAACTAAAAAGTTGTAAGTATTTATTGTTTTAATCCTTCCACGTAAGAAAAAATTCACACGTATTCTTTTACCAAAATGTGCTTGCTGGCTTATCAGCTATTTGTTTTTAAGACTTGGCAAGCCAGAAACGTAGGAAAAATGTGGAATAACGTAGGAAAACGTACCATTAAAAGTCTTTTTGAAGGTTAATTTAAATCATCCAATAATGAGAATCCTATTTCCGCTTAATCTCCGCTTTTTATTAATCGAAGACGGTACAACTTTGCAATCTTGTAAATTGTTACGAGATTGTGTTTTATGCAAATCCCATTTGTACAGTAAGGTCGTCGTAATTTATTACAGTTTAAATAGACGTTGTTATGTTCAGTAGTCTTGAGATAGTTTGTGCATACAAATGTTATCAATCATGACGAACACGGGACGAACATTTGGTTGATGAACACGGGCTGTTTTCCGCAACTCGACCTCTTAATGCGCCTTTTTTGCGTGATTTAAATGTTATCATTAAAACATTGAAAACTGTAGATACAATTTACTGTAAAGGGTTCTTTATAGGTGGGATGGTAGGCGAGACATTATTTTATAAGGTAATCTGGAAACGTCATATCAATATTATTGCAAATAAATGATTTTTTGCAAAAACAATACGTAACTACCGTAATCTTAGTATGTTTAACGGGTTCGTAATTCCTACCCACATTTACCCTAGTAACTTATCAGAGACGCTGCAACTAATCTATATTTTAATACGTAAGGAGTGCAGAATGCTAAAATATGACTAGCCCGTTGGCGCAGTTTGTAGTGAACCTGCTTTCTGCTCCGAGGGTTGTGGGTTCGATTCCCACCCCGAGTCTGGCTGTAATATAAATATTATATATTTATATATGTATTATTTATAAATATGTTTATGCACAAAAATATATTAAATCAATAAAAAAAAAACATTACACACACTACCGTGTATTTGACACACACACACACACACACACAAACACGCGCGCGCGCGCGCGCGCGCGCGCATTTTATACTATTTTTTTAATTGTCAATGTTTGTAGTCAAATTGAAAAATTTACGAAAAGATTCTTTATTTTCATTATTTTTTGGTTTATTGTGATTTAAATTTTTAATATTTAATTATTTTCGGCCGCTGGGCGACCACTAGTATATTAAATTACTACATGAAAATAGACACTACTACATGAATACATAGACAAACAAATAGTAAGGCAGCTCTTGTCTAAAATCATGATGTATGTGAATTTTATTACCGAAATAGGTTTCTAAGCAAGTTCCTAAAACTCACAACCAAAAGGATAGAAGGACAAAAACAAGAACATTGAGTTCTGGTACAGGCATATCCTCCAAAATAAATTGAGCTCTCTATGTCTAACTATTTTATTCATAGATATAGTAAAAAAAAGTAGATAATGCGCGGCCTTTGTTGTTAGTGAAGCCACAAAACTCGGCTCCTTCAAGTAAATACACGCGCTCACGCACACATATGCATCAAACTACGCTCATTTTCGTTAGTATGTCACGAGGCTTCATACAGTAACTTTGCTTATAGAATTCCGTCTTGTGTGATTAAATGGTGCAAAAACAATACCAAAGTAAACAAAAAATCTGAAGGAATATCGTTTCACACGTAAGTACATATAAAACTTTAAAGTTATTGTTATTCCAAAATAATATTGAGGTTATTCGGAACTTATAATTTCAATGTCACGAAATGACGTACCACGGGAGTGTTGCCAGTGGTTCTTTTTTTTAATACCCCAAAATGTGGGTAAGTAAATTGTACGCAATCAGAAAAATAATTAAGTAAAAAGTAGACATAGTTATTGTTTTTTTTTCGTGTAATTTTATGTTACATAAATTGAAAATAAAAAAATCAAAATATATTTATGAATTATTAACTCGTTTGTTTTATGTTTTAACTTTTTACAATTTTTGAGTAAACTAGGTACCCATATTTCACTATCAAATTTCATGGTTTTAGGTTTCCAACGAATATTTTAATAAGAGGTGAATGGGTAGCGTCTGTAAGACAGAAAATGACTACGATTATGCTGGCCATGCGCATAAAGTCAATTTAATACGATTAGTGATTGAAAAATATTTGAACATAAGACTACATCATATTAGTAAAATGCAAACAATGACGATAACTCTGAGTTCTAAGCGACAAAAATTTAAAAAACTTATACAACATAAAGGATTCTAGGTTTAAGAAAAATAGTTAAAAAGAAAACCGACTGCAAACTGAAAAGAGATAAACAGAGGGGATAGGAAGTGTCCATTCATACGATTATCTTACAAATATATTTTTTTATTATTCTACCGATTTTTTGTTTTAGTTTTAGTAAATTTATTTAAAACTATAAACAGGTTTTTATTTTCACATACCCATATATATTTTACCTATATTAAATTAATTGTTTAATAAAAATTTTAGGGACTTTTTTTAAAAGGTGTCAACACTTCACTCACTCACACATCTTTAAAAAAGTGGCTTCAGTTTTCTGTTCTAGGTGCGTTATCTACCTTTTTTTACTTGATCTATGATTTTATTATACAAATAATAATTTTAGAAATAAAAGTAATACTACTTTTTTGCATTTAAACGATCAGAACTGTAAGCCCTATTTATAATGTACTAGCGACCCGCTCCGGCTTCGCACGGGTATAAAATATAATTATAGCCTATGTCATTCACTGAATAATTGTGTTTGCTCGCAAACGAAAAAAAAACCGACTTCAATTACATCGACGAGTAATACAACGTAGATCGACGAAAAAACAGTCAAGTAACAACGCATTATCAAAGATTACTCAAAAAGTAGTTATCAGATCTCGATGAAATTTAAATGTGACCACATGATAAACATCGGCTTTCGATTAAATTAAAAATCATTAAAATCGGTACACCTAATAAAAAGTTATTGCGGATTTTCAAGAAGTTCCCTCGATTTCTCTGAGATCCCATCATCAGATCGTGGTTTCCTTATCATAGTACTAAACTAGGGATATCTTCTTTCCAACAAAAAAAGAATTATCAAAATCGGTACACCTAGTAAAAAGTTATTGCGGATTTTCAAGAGTTTCCCTCGATTTCTCTAGGATCCCATCATCAGATCCTGGTTTCCTTATCATGGTACTAAACTTGGGATATCTCCTTTCTAACAAAAAAAGAATTATCAAAATCGGTGCATCCAGTAGAAAGTTATGCGGTATAATACAACGTAGGTCGACGAAAAAAGCGTCAAGTAAAAACGCATTATTAGATATAGCTCGAAAAGTAGTTGTTAGATCTCAAATAAATTTAAATGGGACCAATTGGCACACACCACCTTTCGATTAAAAGAAAATTTATCGAAATCGCTCCACCCAGTAAAAAGTTCTGATGTAACATAAAAAAAAAAAAAAAAAAAAAAAAAAAAAAAAAAAAAAAAAAAAAAAAATACAGTCGAATTGAGAACCTCCTCCTTTTTTGGAAGTCGGTTAAAAAATGATTAAAATCGATCCAGTAGTTTTGATTTATTCATTACTGCCCGTGTCCCGCACGCGTTAACTTAGAGTAAAAGCCGGCCGGAACCGCCGCAAACGCTACGTACCGCGATTTTTAAATCTGTAATATCTTCGAAAATATTCATTTAAATCATATGCTGTGAAGGGCCATATAGATCTATATTAAATAAAAAATATATTTAAGGTATTTAATTAGATAAGGATTAATGCTGTATTGGTTAAAATCGCTTCGAAAATTAGCCATTATTTGTCGTAAAAAGTAAATGACAAAAAAATGTTATTGTGGGATATCCATAAGAGATAGGTATATACCATCGCGGAGTTTTCTGTAGACCTTTTCAATGTGTACAATATTTAGTACATTATTTTGATAAATCTCGTAGGGTTCAGCCTGCGTTTGCAATTTAAGCGAAAAAAAATAATAATTATTTACGACATAACATTAGAAAACTCAAAAATAACAGTATTTCTCGACTATTTAATGGATGTTATTATACATATAAACCTTCCTCTTGAATCAATCTATCTATTAAAAAGAACCGCATCAAAATCCGTTGCGTAGTTTTAAAGATTTAAGCGTACATACATGTGCAGGGACAGAGAAAGCGACTTTGTTTTATACTATGTAGTGATTATACTGAACATTACTATCGTTCGACATAAATATGAAGTTTATTGTATTTTAAATTAACTGTTGTAACAAAACACATAAAACAATTAACTCCAACCAAAATTATACATTATTTATGGTAAGACCTAGTTGATACTGAATATTATAATAATTGACTAAAGCTCTGTGTGGCTGACTCAGTAGAGTAGTAACTGTATCTACACAGTAAGGTCGACTACAAACGGTCATAGAAAATCGATGCTAAATATAAGGAGGTTTCTGTACCCTTGATCTTGATCACAGTCATTAACATCATAGTCCTTTTATGCATAGGTAAGATAGTAAATTTTTTAAATGTTAAGATTTTTCTTGCTTGGCTATTAATGGAATCGACAGCACAAGGAGCAGTTCCAAGCACAGTCTGTGCTTTATTCTCACAAAATGAAAAGTACGGGCAGCGCTTACTTTTAAACCTCAATATTTTTTAACAATACATTAATATGTTATAATATACATACTATTATACAGAACGGACAATATAAAATATTATAAACATAAAATATTATGTTGGACGTGTATAAGCAATTACGTGCCTTTCAAAATGAATCTTCCAAATTTAAAAATATAACTCATCATCGTTTGTGTTTCATGAAAGTTTTGTTGGAACGAAGTAAATTTTTAAGTATCCGCCTACAAGCAACCTTCAGCCAAAGAAGCCCTTTTGAAATAATTTATAACCAAGGCTTAAAATGATATAGGGTTTGCGACGTATAGGTAATGTTAGAGAATACTGTGATATCCTACAGTACTTAAGCTTTATTAATTTATTATGAAAGGTTCGGTTTTTTGCTTGTTTGTAATAAATAATCATATAATCGTATGAAAGCCTTTAAAAATATTAGTTAAACTATAAAGATATATACGAGTACATGCAATTTTGTAGTACTTCCCTACAATTGGTAGAGATCTGTAACCGAATGCGGTATTTATAGTAATCTATACTTAAAATAAGGTGAATCTGGGTTGAATTACTTTTTAATTAAGGATCGTCGATTAGTTTAGCATTATACATACATGGCCGAGTGAGCTTACTTTTAAAAGTGTAGATATTGATTGAACTGATTCGAATCCGTTGGCGTCGTCTAAGCTTTTAATACTTTGTTATTTGTGTATAAAATGTAGGTATAGTAGAAGAATCGTAAGCCGAGCAATTAAGCAAAAACTACGTTTTGCTGGTTTAAGAACCTAAAACGAACAATCATTTAAAATTTTTAAACTTCGTTAATTAAAAAGGTAGCTTGTGTAGAAAAAAATGCTATTGCTATTATTGTTCAATCATCTATTATGGTTAAAAAAAATTCAATATTTTTTGAGTTTATCCATTAAAAATAAAAAAAATCAAATCATTTCATTTTACAATATAAATACAGACAAATTTCTGCTCCATAAGCTTTTCTTTATTATTAGTCATGATAAAACACTACAAAATCGAGTAAGAATCTTAAACACAAAGTTTCTAACTGTAATTATACCTAAATCCAAAATGGTGCTTCAAAGCTACAAAGGAATTTGAATATCTGGGCAACTAGTGCTCAATCATGTAATTTTGAGTGATTTGCAAAAGAGAAGTTTCTAAAACTACCTTAATTACTTTATAATCAATTTTAGTAGTTTCGAAACGAATTACCATTCTAATCTACTATTTTAATCTTAACTTTTTCTGCTTTTTCACTGTACTAACTGTAGCCCGCTACTCCGTTTACATAGAATTTTTCATATTATCTAATGTGTTACGATATCAAAAGGAATAAATTTTCTCCGTATCTACAATGTTGTTACATTGTTTTCATTGATGTTCCACTCCTATTGGTCGTAGCGTGTTTTTATGTGGGTAATTTACTATGTTATAGACCTATAGTACATTATACGACTATAGTGTTCCCTAAAAATGGGCTATCCAACATTCTGGTAAGTAGCGCGCTTAACCAAACAAACTTGATTGAATAATAAGTACATATATGTTTAAGTTCGTTAACAGCATGTGTGGCACCTGTCTCACTTGATCGATTAAAATAATTATGTATTATTACTTTTGTCAGACTATTTGGACAAACTATTTGATAAAGGAAGGAAATAAAGTTTAACAATTTGAAAATAAATAAATATTAATTTTATAAAGTAGGGCAAGGCCGGAAATATGCTACTCCAAATATTAAGCAGCCTGACTAGGGAAGTACCTCGATCTCACAGAAGGTCACAGCTAAATAGTACTTTAAAAAAAATTCAAGTACGTACGTGTAAGTAAGTTTTAAGTATAGTACTTTAAAAATAAGTTATAGTGCTTTCAAGTAATGTTGTTCCTGTGATGAGTAAGGTGACTAGAGCTCCTGGGATTAGAGGTAAGGTCGGCAATCGCTTACCATCAGATGAGCCGTACGCTTGTTTGCAGACCCAGTCGTTTCAAAAAAAAGTTAATATGTATAATAACTGTTAGAATAAATAATAAAAACATTTTTTATTATCATATCAAAAATTGACCGCTCCAGCGGGGTTCGAACACGCGTCTCCGACTGACCGTGTCGGCGCTCTAGCCAATTAAGCTATGGAACGATGTACCCTTGGTTGGTATTGTAATATGAAACTTTAAATAGTTACGGGTCTCTGTAAAGAACTCACTATAGACGACGCCACGGTTCGCTTAAACCGAAAATAAAAATCATCATATCAAAAATTTCGCTCTAGCGGGTACATAGTTCCATAGCTTAATTGGCTAGAGCGCCGACACGGTCAGTCGGAGACGCGGGTTCGAACCCCGCTGGTGCGGTCAATTTTTGATATGATATTCAAAAATGTTTAGAATTCCTAATGTGTGGGTAACACAAAAATAAAATCGTACATATTAAATAATAAAAAACTGATCCAGACAATATAAATATATAAAACAAAAAAAAACATTTGACAGATATTTAAAATATTTCTTGTATCGAGACGGGGTACCGAACTAGAACTTCAGATCAAACTGAATGTAGACAGTCATAAGTATATACCTATATCTATAACAATATGAAAAAAGTCACCTCCATAGCAGTTATTTCATTAATCGTTATTAAAAGTTCGACTGTAAAATTACACTGTTATAATAAACGTCAATAATAGTCAGCTTTTAATAAATAATAAAATAAATATACGCTTCACACTCAACGGCCCCCTGTAGGATGTTCTCCTGTGCCGGGGCCCGGAAACACACAATGTATAAGCACAAACACCCATACCACGACAAACATTTACTTGGCAAATACAAATGTCTATCGTGAGCGAGATCGAACCCGCTGCGCCAACGCGTCGTTTATATAGGTATATTAAATTATTTATTATAAAGCTTTATAACAAAAAAAGTACTAGCGCTTAATGCGTCATTTTAATTAGCGCTTTAATTAGGTATAAAACAATTAATAATGGAATATATAATCATTACGGTTGACAAATACTTATGTGTCATATTAGTAAAAAAAATTGAGGCTGCGTCAAAACAATACAGAAACAAAACGAAATATGAAACCAAAGCCTCTATCACACACAATACATAGATATTGGGTAATAATGCGGGTATATATCCCATATCAGTATTTAGACGCCTAATGAAGACGAATCGTTTACGCTACTATAAATTACGAAAATAATTAAAATTCAGATAAAAATTCATTGAATTAACGCATTTGTTATTTTTTTTTCAAATATAAATTCTTTTCAGGTGTATTAATCTTTTCTTTAACTGACCTATTAAAAGACGTATTCTTCAATGTTCACTAAGCATAAATATACTCAAAATAAAACTCATGTAGTGAAGGGATTTTTTGTACTTTTGAGACATAAATAAATGCAAATTTCATTAAGAATTTCTTTATAATTATATCTTCTAAGAATTTGAACAATATAAAATTAAATATATGATGAAATATTTACGACAACAACCGGGACCGACGGTTTAACGTGCTCTCAGAGGCACGGTGGGAAGACCTACAAGGACAGACATTCAAGCCGAAAACAGATATTTGTACAAACAAATATCCATCCCGAGCGGGAATCGAACCTGAAATCTTATATTAAAATATCTCTTTCGTTAACCATCGCTAAACCAATTTTAACAACAATTTTCTTGTCGAATAAGACTGCCAACGTGCTTCTATTTAAATTTGCTCAATATCCGATGAAAATCACTCAGGCTGAAAACATAACCCCTTACGGAGAACAGTAAATCGTTTGCGTTACCCGAATTAGTTAAGTAGAATAAAGTGTATTTATATTTGAAATGAAGTATGAATGTAAATGAGAATATTTTAATAATTTATACACCATTAGGTACGTGTCACCGCTAAATGAGGTACAGTTGTGTGACGGACGTAGCTCTATTATTTCTCTTTCATAAGAGACTTATGCTCAGAAATGCCAAGTTTAAAGAATACTATATCTTTATATACACATTTTTAACAGTTTAACTTAATTAAGATCGAATCAAAAAGAATTCCAAATTGCTATTGAGCTCAATTCATTATCGATAATCACTTAAGCAAAAGGTACGAGATAAAGAAAATTAGAAGGTTGAATGTAGATAAAAAAGCTATTAAGCAACTCTGACGTTGACACTTAGCATTTTCTCGTAAAGTATAATGAAAGAAATTGTCTCTACCTACTTAACAATCGTCACAAAACTTTATTATTTCATATAAAAACCACTCAAGATGATAACTTTAAAGGATTATTTATGTCCTATTTATGGATATATTATTTATGGATATGTCCTATGTAATTGCGGAACAAATGATTGCTAAAATGGTTATTTTAAAAAATAAAACTACTAAATATATGATATCACAATTTATTGGACAAAACTTACATCATACCACATATAATTTATAAAGTTAATTGAGTAGTTTTCCCTTTCCAAAACTACTAAGTAGAAATATAAGAACTTCGTTTATAATAATTGAACTCGAAATCTATTTATAATTGTAATTTGAATAGTCGAAAACGTTGAAAGGCGAAAATTTTTAGTAATTTAAAAACGAACTATTTCAATGCATTCATTATTAAGATACATTGGAATGATTAATAGCTTGGTTTAGAGATATGTATGAAACTCGTACTACTACATATATATCATGAAAATTCATTTACTACACGATAGTATGATACTCTATTAAGAAAAACATCATTTCTAATCTTTGCATATCATCCTATATAAGATTTAGAACTTTCAAAAAGACATTACATGTTTTAAGCTTATATGAAAGGAACTATGAAGATAACTACTTTTATAATATATTTAGATCATTATTCCTAGCAAGTATAAATTTATGTAAATATTAATTACCTTACGTAATAGAATTGTATTATAAAAATACATTAGTACGGAAAATACTCTGAAATTTTAGCGTCTTTGCTCCCATTCGTTTGTCAAAGATATTTGAAGTACTTTGTGAAATATAAACATAATACAATTCACACATATCTGTTGTTATATCATAAATTGGCACCAATTGTACTCTTTTCATTGCATAATATTGTACACAGGCTACCGACATACCTGTGTCAATAAATGGGTATATCAATCTCTTCAGGATACAATATATCCACATTTATGTATACGTTCATATATTAAAAAGCATAGTATTTTTTAAGTAAATAGTTTAGGCTCCAATAAAATACATTAGAAAATACGTAATTTAAAAGTTAATAGGAAGTTTACTTTTAGACACACGTAGAGTATAGGCTTAAAAATTACTACGACAAAGATTAACGTATGGTTGACTGCCACAGACCATAGAAATACTATTATACTACTCCGTGTTGACTGCCGTGCAAAGTACGGCATCACGCAGTACCATCTATGAGTAATTTCAATCTAAACTGCTCTATTTAATATCTATCGTTGTGTAACGTAGAAAACATGTCAAAAGTAATAATAAAGAACAGTTGATTTCTAGCACTTTAGCAAATAATATTAAACCTTAGCAACTTGAAAAAACTATTGCTATAAATAACTATATCTGTTCATCTATAAAAATTGCAGGCGCTTCTCTGCTTACAAAAAGACAAGAATACAAAGCTATGCATAAGTAACGCAATAATGCGTGTAACTACGATATCGAATAACGCTCCTTCTTAAGCACTGAGACGAGTATCGAAAATCTTGAACGCCCAGTTCCGGCAGCGTTAGTTACATATCGCTCTCCAAGAGGCCGGCTCGTTTCGGCCTCGAGTAATCCGTTAATTCTATTTCCTCTATATCTCGCGAGCTCGAACATTCGCCCAATAAATGCGCCCGTCCATTTCTATGTCTCGGTGTTCCTTCGTCGTCTATTTTTAATAATTCAATGTCGACTCCGGTTTCGTCTTTATCGACCGCTGTCCTGCTCGGATAGCGGTCTAGCTCCTGTCAGGTGGCCTGGAGCTCTGCTAATGTGTGCTCCTCCTCGTGCAGACTTTTCTCTGCGAGTCTGAAGCTCTCGAGGAATTCGTTGAGGTCGACGAGGCCATCTTTATTGATATCCATCAAGCGACATATATCTACCAGCTGTTCCTGTGTCATAGGATTCGGCATATATTTTCCCAGCAATTGACAAGCTTCCGAAAATTCTTCAAGCGTTATATAGCCTGAGAAATTAATGAAATTCGCGTCAATCAATGTTCTATTGATAAATATTAGCATAAATAAAAGATGAGAATATAAAAAGTAACACGATCACGTTAAATATTTTTTTCCCTTATATAATTTTATTCAAAAGGCTTTCTTTCAGCATTAGAAATATGATATACGAGTACCGGTATAACCTTTACCCTACAGAGATATAGCTTTTACCTGAATTATCCTTGTCGAGAATTTTAAATATAGCCTCCAAGCTCCTTTTATTTTTGTAGAGTGTTTCAACGACGGTTTGAGTGTCGGACTTACGACCAACTTTCTGTAACAAAAATAATATAGCTACAGACAGTTTTATCTTTTAATCCGCTTCAAATTTAAAACGAGGACTTTAACTTTGTTGTTGAATGAAATCGGCAGTTAAAACTTTTGAAATTTAAAAGATTATCTTTTGTATTTTGCATTTACAGCTTTTTGCGATTTACCTATTCTACCTAAAGAGTCTCCTCTCTGTGTAAAATTTATGTTCGATCCCTGTATATCATAAATATGAAAATGTATCTAATATAAATTTGATTTTTCTATTTTCCCTATTTGTTTAAATACATGCAAAATTAATTTGTAGTTTTAAGTTTTCATTATAAAACTGTTAATATTATAGCTATAGTATTTTTAAGGACATTACAAAAATCACACGTTAAAGAACAATAAAGGTCAGAATAGTGAACTATCTTAACTCTGTTTTATATAATATTGTATAAACGAAAGTTTTGTCTCAAGAAATAAAGTTTCCCAAGGGATAACTGAAGAATAATATTTTTATATCCAACCTTCAAATAAAATAGAATACCGAGATATTTTATTTGTAGTTATTTGAGTCGACAATACAAAGAGCAGATTTAAGGTTTATGTATAACGTATGTAATGTTTCTTTTTTCCCTACAACCTTTAAAAATAATTAAATGTTGCGGTAAAGATAAAAATACACTTCACTATAGTAAAACATTAATATGTATCGATTATAAAAACCCTGAGGAAATTTATGTCATAATAAAATTGTCCTAAAATTCTTTATCTGCATTGTCCTAAAATTCTTAATGCAGCATTACACTTATCTACCAACCCGCAGTGGAGCAACACAGTGGATTATACTTGGGCTCAATGGGTCGGCCATTATTACTAACTTGAAACATGTTTCGGGGGTAGGAGGAGGTAGTGAAAACAAAATCACTGATAATCAATTCTTAAAATAAAACCCGAAAAAATTAAAAATTGAAAAACGAAAAGAATCTAATTAACGGTAGTCTGGAAGAGATCGCGCTATATAAGCGATAAGAGCTTTTGCACACTTATTTGTTTTGTATCTTATGGTTCTAAACTGTATCCTTTTTTGTATGCAATAAAGTTTTATTTATTTAATTTTATTTATTTTTATTAATATAAAAAACTAGTCGTGATAAGTTTAGTATTGCTTCAGCCTGTAATATCCCACTACTGGGCTCAGGCCTCTTTCCCCATGTAGGAGAAGGATCAGAGCTTAATCCACCACGCTGCTCGAATGCGGATTGGTGGATATATTCCCTACTATGAGTAACGATCGCTATCAGGTGTACATGATAAAAACCGGGACCGACGGCTTAACGTGCTCTCCGAGGCACGGTGGGGAGACCCACAAGGACTGCACAAACACCCAGACCACGGCAAACACCTGTATGGCCAATAGAAATGTTAGTCATGTGCGGGGATCGAACCCGCAACCGCCAGCGCAACAGGCACAATCCATAGCTGTGACCGTTGCGCCAACGCGGTGTCAAGTTTAGTATATCCTTAATTTATTAATTTTTAATTTTAAACATTCATTTCCTTCATTCGTAAAAATATACTTACTTTAACCTGAAGATAATTTGTAGGAGTGATAATTGGGAATTATAAGTAGTTTGAGTTACGAAATATTTAATGGACTACTTACTTCAAGATTTGAATATTTTTAGAGTTAAAATAATATAAAAATAAGTTTTTTACTATTTTACTATTTGAAAGATTTTCAAAGACTTGAAGTTTATAGATTTTTTTGCTAGTGATAGTAAATGGGAGCTAGATACTTAAAGTTGGTAACACTGTTTCTATTCTTTACCTATATAAAGAAAGAAGCCCATGCCATTTGTATAACAGTAGAATCTTACAAACTGGATCAATCAATGAACAGTCTTACATTGGTGGGTACTTCAAAGGTGTCCATGTAGCGCACGCGGCGCGTTTCAGGGTCGGCGCGCACAAGCTTGTCCTTGAGCATACGCCACGGGAGGCCGAGGTGCGTCGTCTCCTCCATGGCATAACACCAATCGCTTATTGAGATGAAGCCTGCAACCAAACGTTAATATTCCAAATTTTTTGAAGTAAAACTTCTTTACGCACGCTTGACTTGGGGAGTAAGCCGGTGAATGCGTGACAAGAGCGTTAAAAAAATTTCATCGGACGAGGCGAACGGAATCCGAGAGGGAGATAATATAAGTAAGTGAAGATAGAAAGAGAGAGAGTTATGTTTCGTAAGTTTTACTTCAATCGTGTGGTCTATAGCACACTCGTTTAATTTTTATGTGACTAGATGGTAAACAGGCGTGCGGCTCTCCTGATGGTAATAGTTACGGTGGCCTATAAGCGCCTGCAACACCAGACGCTTCACAACACTGACCCTCCTCGAGAGCTCTCGCTACCTTACTTGCCACAGGCATACAACAGTGAATGCAGTGTTATTTTGCTGTGCTCTTCCATAGACGGGCTACTGGAGGTTTTGAGTACGATATTTCCAGCTGTGTCCTACCTAAATTGAATTGCTTAAGTGATTTTAACTTTTTGTCTTTAAATGCTATACAGCTGAAAAAGGTTTTGGCTAACAAGAAGCGTAATATTTAATCCACCTACTACTACTAACCCATTGACTTAGCCATTATTTTATAATTTGATTTAGTTGGATAGAGCGCATAAAGCTTAACATTATTATTTATCACATAAAATTCCTTCTAGTACCTGTCTTTTCATTAATTTTCAAAAATCCCTTTATTAATTGATTATGTACAGACTTTGAATTTTTCTTTTTTATTTTGGAAAAACTGCTTATAACTACTAAAAATGTACTTTCAAATTCAAATAGAATAAAACTTTCAAACAATAGTCGGAAAAACTAATTTTCTTCTAATTAGAGCTATTATGAATAATTTCTTAAAAGATCCCGAGAATTAGCTTAAGCGTTTAACGAAACATATACATAGGAATAATTTATAAACTTTATGTCTTTTAACACGATAATTGCATAAAAGTAATGTACAAAGTTATCCCTAGAATATTAATTGTATAAAGAAGAAAATTGAAATTTCACTTGAAACATTAAATTTCATAAATGCTCTTTCTAATTTATAACATAAATTTGATAAACAAAGCTCCACTAATTAATGATTACTCACAAGCAACACCGATTTCAGAGATAATAGTGACAAATGGTTTTCAATTTTTTATTCAAAGTTTTACGAATACGAATAGCAAATTTACTTCAGAATTAATAAGTTACTGAAAGTCAAAGAACTTGGCCTTTCATGAACCTTTTATCTTTACAAATCTTCTAAGTAGTCAACACCTACATAAGTAGCAGCGCTATAGTAAACCATTTGAAATACAAACAAGATTAATAACGCAAGATATAACTAAGCACCCATGTAAATAACAGTGCTATTCACACCAGAGTTAGAGGACACATTCAGAATGTTTGGAAACATATTTTCTGAAACACGATTACGAGAGTCATCTAATGCGAGATTCTAGCGAGAAGCTCTCAGTTCTATATCAAAGTACACATCAACGAAGATTGCACATATCTATAAAAAATCCAGTAACTCTATAGCAATTTCCTCCAAACCATACAAACTCGAAATTGATCTCATAAGTTTCTTTTCAAAGTGTGTCTGATAGTCGTAAACTTTTATCACCAGAAAGAAAAACGAAGTCATAAAAAGCTTACACGAAACTAAAATAATTTGAACTTGTGACTTTGCCTATTAATACGAGTATGTTTTTTTTAAATCGTAATCTTCCAGTTTTTCGACATCCGGCCGCAGGTCTCGATACCCGCTCATGAAAAACATTTCTTTAGGCCATATCATATTTCAAAGGGCATTTACGAGCTAGGTAGGAGTTTATTTATATTTTTGAAACATATACGAGTACATACCACTTTGATCGATGTCCATACTTCTAAAAGTTGCTTCTAGTGTCCTTCTTGCAGTCATGATGTGGTTATGCAGTTCCCTCATCGCTGACGATTCCACCAATCCCACTCGCTGGCGGAAGGTGAGGCGACGGGTACGAGATACCGCAGCAGTGTACTGCACAAACTGTCTATCCAGGGAATTTCCGCATAGCTTCAAGTAGGCCCCTTTGTTGGATCCAAGCTCATAGTAGTTGGATGCAGAAAATATCGTAATCACCTACAAACATTTTAACGCATATTGATATAGAAATGTTAAGTGCACAAAAATACAGATCATTCATATATATTATACTCATATAATTAAAATTAATGTAATTATAAATTTACCGTATAGTAGTTATTAATTGTAAAAGTTACAACGGGATTGACGTGCCCGTTTAAGACCCTAAATAAACCCATGTTACCAAACAATCCTAATTAGACCCTAAAATCCCTAAGTTTATTTAATAAAAATATATAGGTACTATTTTATTCTTACCCTTCTCCTACATGGAGAAAGACACTAATAAACAAAAACTCACATTTCCATTATGTAGTATCTCGTAACCTCCAGGCTTGCATTCGTGACTTCTGACGATGAAGCTCAGCTTGTTCTTACTCAAGAAAGTAGAAGTTACGTCAGGGCCAAAGTATGTCCCAGCACCACGCAGGGCATTGGCGACACAGCCCCCGATACTTTGAGGATCCGACCAAAGTATGTCAAATACCTACAAAAATTAAACTAATAATTATTTTGAAATTAATATAATATTATAGGTTATTATTTATTTATCTTCATCAATTTCGAAATATCACTTTTAAAATAAAAAGTAGAGTGTTCATAAGAGATGACTCGGTAATAATACCTACTCTATACATCTATTCAGTTCATTAATTTTACTAAGTAGAGGTTCTTTGGTTTTATCTTAATAGGGACGAATATTTTATCTTTGACACACCCTGCAATATATTTATGTTTAAAGTTTTCCCATCTGTTTTTAACAAAGGATTGTTGATGGTCTACTTCGTTACTGAAACAAATTCTTTGAAACAGTTAACATAAAAGTGTAATTAAATACTAAGCAAAGAAATACTTGGTATTCATTGTAATTGAACATTAAAAAAAATGTTTTATTGTAAGAGACGTATAAAATTTTAGATTTTGTACTTTCTTCTCTGCTGCTTGATAGTAAAACTAGTAAAGTAATAATGGTTTTATTCACGCTTAGCTCTATGTTTGTCAGATTAGGTACTTTAAATTTATTGATTTCACTTAACGTGTATGAGTTGACTCTTTTTGTTGAGATAGAAATACAGTTCTTTTGTTTAAACAGTCATACATAACTTACTAGGATAATGTAAATAAAAACAGTGTCCTAATAGCGACGCTTTTTTAAAAATAAACATTAACATTTCTGTCATGAAAATTCTGTCAATGTCTGGCTAAACCTAAGCGAGCTCTATTTTATTTATCTAATACTTTATAAAACACAAAAATTAAATAAATTGGTAAATTAAATTTCCTGCCATTACTAACAGTGAGTGTCGGCTGAATTTAAAAAATATATATAAAACAATAGAATTACCTATTAACACTAAAAATATAGTAATTTGGCGTATATTTTTCCAAAAATAAATTAGTCAAAAATATATCGATTTTCATTATTTATCGTTGTGTCCATTTGTTATAAGTATTCTTTGACGGTTAGCAGGAAATTGGACATAAGGTGCCAATCAAACCACTAATTGCAAATTCATGCGCGCTTGCCTGCCATCGACATTAGGTAAAATGTCGATGGCAGGCAAGCGCTCATAAAGTTTCATCGCTCGATACAACCGCCCATTGTGATGTTTATCAGCGAAATAACAATACCATCGAAGTTTCAGCTGAATCAAACGCTTTGCGCACTGTCTATTCACCTGTTAACCGACACTATTACACCGAACATAAACACTTGTAATCCTTCATAATATATTTTAACATTAAAACTTTTAATTCCTAGAAAAAAGGTATTTGTCATGTTGACCCAATATGACCTTTCATTTTATTAAACATCATGAAAATCGTTTTAATTGTTTCCTAGATTTGTCCAACTTTTTAACCGAGTCCAAAACAGAATGAGGTTCGCAATTCGACGGTATTTTTCTTTTAAAAATTCGAGCGAGTATAGTAGTTTTTAAGTTTTTTATTGTATAAAACGAATTAACTACAATGAAACTATAAGGATGTACTCCTGGGTGTGATACAAAATATATAGATAACTAGCTTAATTAATGCAGCGAGGGTTCTCTGACTAGTGTAAAGAGCTGCAACATTTGACTGGAATAATTTTGCATAGGTAAGAGTTGCTGCAGCTCTCGATCAAAACAACGATGGATAATAATGATAGCGCGGTATTTATTATCTCGAACATTGTTTATTTTATTGTACCATCTGACCCGAATATTGTATCGAAAAGTATAAAAAGAATTATTCCTAAAGCGTCATATTTCGTCACAAGCATCAAGTTTTGTACCGTTAATGAAAATCTTTTGTAGTAAGCAGTATTCCTTAACATATTCTACCATCTTGTATAGATCTATATTCACGTATATATAACGTTAATTAACCTAAAATAAATTAAAGAGTCCTAATTACTTCCACAATAATTATAAGGTAAGCTTCATCATGTTCAGTTCAACAAAATTGCAATATTATCGTGATACGTCGGATGAAAACAATGCTCGGTCTAACAATGTGCAGGAATTTGCGCATTCATAAAAATATATTCATTATATTAACCAACCATGCCATGACAAAAAGAGTAGCATATAATTTAGCGAATTATATATTATGCAGTTACATCATTACATTCCTAACTTGAGAACTATTTCTGTTGTTTCTTTTTGAACTAAAATCTGTGTTATTGGAAACTAGCTGTGCCTGTGTAGAATTTAACAAAAATGTTTAGTTCATAGAATTACAAAATAAATAAATTTCTAAAATAAAAGTATCCTAAGTTACTCCTTATTACATCAGTTATCTGCCAGTGAAAGTCCGGTCAAAATCGGTCCAGCCATTTCAGAGATTAGCCGGAACAAACAGACAGACAGACAAAATTTTAAAAAATGTTATTTTCGTATATGTACCGTGTATGTATCCATAAACATTTAGTAAAAGCGGTTATTTTAATGTTACAAACAGACACTCCAATTATATTTATTTGTATGATTAAATTAATATACTAAAGCACGTTACACATAATATTATTGTTACTAAAATGAAATTGTCAAATATTATAATGGTATAATGTAATGTTACTTATAAAAACTTACAAATACTTATTCATATAATGTTTTCCAATACTATAATTATATCACAAAATAGAACACAGTTTATTAAGGTTTTTGAATAAATGATTTTATTTTTAATGATTTCATAATTAAGTTTGGTATATATTTATTATTAACTCATTTGTTTAACTCATCTACAATCTACATATTCATCTCTTTAACTCGTAACCATCTAAGCCCTCTATGTATAAAATATCTTGCTGTGATACCAAAAGGACTAAATGTCTATAACGAGCGACAATTTGTACAGAGAATTCCTCCCAGGGGACACAAAGTTCATGAGCGGTTACTGTACAGTTTATCGGGTCGCACTCGGGGGTCCAGTCTGCTGAAATTACATTATAACAAGAACGACGCTTTTTATATAAAGACACCACTGAAGAAAATAACGTGATAACTTAATAAACTGGGATTTGTCGATATGAGGGGTCGACGTGACTTTATTACACACAATTTAAAACTACACTTATATAGAAAAAAAAAACCTAGCCAAAACGAAAAAAGAAAATGGAATGATATTTTATTCTTGTATATTGTCTATATTTGCTAACTTATTCGTCTGTTTCGTAACATATTTATTTCTTTGATTCCGTGTAAATAAAGCAAACATCTTTTGCCCTTAGAAATAAACGTTCGTAATTCTGTGCGCTGCGGGAATACAGAAGTATCTAAAAGTCCGAAGAGATGAACTACATAAAAAAAATCCACGTCGTAAAAGAAATTTTTATTCGTAACACATTTTTAGCTTTCTATATAAGGTGTAAATCAGCAAAACTCCCAATAGATCACAGCAGATTGTGTTATACAATACGATATTTATAACATACCTACGTATAATACAAGTGATGATCATTTTTTGATTAATTCAATTAAGCGTATAAAATAATTAACGTAGTTTTTAGGCTTCCCTGTACATGAGTTTTGAAATAAACCCTTATTAGTATGGTGTTTACTTCAACTTCGATAAATAATCTATCTTCTATATCTTATATATAAAATTCTCGTGTTCATTATTGTTCGTGTTCATTATTATTCTTATGTTAGTTACCATACTTCTCCAAAACGGCTGGAGCGATTTTTATGAAATTTGTGTGCATATCAGGTAGGTCTGAGAATCGGTCAACATCTATTTTTCAAACCCCTAAGTTATAAGGGGGGAGGATTAAGTGGGTTAATAACATATATGACAAAACAACGTTTGCGGGGTCAGCTAGTATATATATATAAAATCGTTGAGTCATTCACGAAACCTCAAAAACCGCTGATCGCATAATGATGAAATTCGGCAAGTAGGTAGCTTATTCAAGGATGACAAATGGTAATTGTACTGAAGTTTTGAGTACAAATGTATCCCTAAGAAAACTGTAGTATCACTGGCAATAAGCCTCTCGTTATTATAGTATCTAGTAGAATATATGGTATAGATTATAAGTCTGTTTGAAAGTTTACAGTTATATAACTAAAAATTATTTTTAAAAAATATGACAAATTTAGCATTTTATAAAAAATTGGCTTTAAAACACATCATCATCATCATCATTACAGCCTATACAGTCCACTGCTGGACATAGGCCTCCAAAAGTTTACGCCAAAAATAACGTGAGCTCATGTGTTTTGCCCATAGTCACCACGCTGGGCAGGCGGGTTGGTGACCGCAGGGCTGGCTTTGTCGCACCGAAGACGCTGCTGCCCGTTTTCGGCCTTGTGTATTTCAAAGCCAGCAGTTTGATGGTTATTCCGCCACCGGTCGGCTTTTTTAAGTTCCAAGGTGGTAGCGGAACTGTGTTATCCCTTAGTCGCCTCTAACGACACCCACGGGAAGAGAGAGGGCTTTAAAACACATATAGAAATAATTAAAAACGTATCGCTCGCTTCGGCCTGTAATAGTCCACTGCTGAGCATAGGCCTCTTTCCCCATGTAGGAGAAGGATCAGAGCTTATTCCACCACGCTGCTCCAATGTGGGTTAGCAGATATATTCCCTACTATGAATAACGATCGCTATCAGGTGTACATGATAACAACCTTGATCGACAGCTTAATGTGCTTTCGGAGGCATTGAATAAATGAATTCTATCAAAAACGTAATTACTTATTATAACATCAATGTCGTGCCATTGATTTAAATTTAGGTCGTAGTAAGCGTATGGCTTATTTTCTAATTTAAATTTAGACCAAAGACACCAATTACTTAAAAAATGTTTATAAAAAGTAATATCATAAAATTGTTATGACGAAGATACAAAGCAAAATTGTATTAATGCTTCATGAAAATAGATTTTATTACGAGAATAGAGAACGAATGATAATATAAAGGAAGTAAAATTTAGATAAAACAAGATTACAAAGTACGCATCTGAAATTCTCAACACGTTTCAAACAGTCGTTTAAATGTGTTTTTACTGCCGCAGCAGTAGTTGTCTATGTTATCAAAGTTTGGATTCAACTATTTGTATAAAATATTGCATTGCTCTATTATTATCATATAATAGTGACTTTATTTCCTCTATAATAGTCGCTATTTATTATTCGCTTCCACCTGTAATATCCCACTGCTGGGCATAGGCCTCTTTCCCCATGTAGGAGAAGGATCAGAGCTTAATCAACACGCTGCTCCAATGCGAGTTGGTGAATATATGGGAATGTATATATCCCTACTATGAGTATCGATCGCTATCAGGTGAATATGATAAAAACCGGACCGACAGCTTAACGTGCTCTCCGAGGCACGGTGGGGAGACCCACAAGGACTACACAAACACCCAGACCACGGCAAACATCTTCATGGCCAATAGAAATGTTTGTCATGTGCGAGGATCGAACTCGCAACCGCCAGCGCAACAGCCACAATTCAGTGCTAATTATTATATAGCCAACAAATTAGCTATTTATATACATAAAAATTATAACTGAGTTTTTGCATTAAACAATATATATTTAATTTAGTAAAAAAAAAGTTAAAAAAAAATTGAAACAAATCAATTATATTAAAATTGACAAATTAAAGTACGTCTTTTTAGGTAATAAAACTACGTGCGATAACAAGGCCACTATCATATTAGACAAGCGTCCTTCTGGGGAGAGCTAAACTTTGTGAAGACATGACAAACAGTGTAACAACATTATGTACTCAGCGGAGTATCTCTGCATATAAATTAACTAGGTATTCACTTCGTTAGTTTATCAAGGAAATTACTCGATAGTATAACGAAAATAATAAGATTAGTTCCGAATCGGGTACGCTGATTTCAAAGGACAGTAAACCAAAAAATAAAATCGGATGAATTTTTTGTCCCTTGTTAAGACTGTTGAATAATTGACCTTACTTATTCATCAGTACTGCTTGGATTAAATAAACAATTTGTAAACGTTGTTTTAAATTATTATTAAATAAAATCATTTACATTTTATACTAAATGCACGTCGTGAGTGATTTTTGTTACAGCATTACAAGTGTGTTGGCAACGCTCAAAAAATCGAAAATCAAAAATAACTTTTTCGTACCACTTGCTCAAAAAAGTGACATTCTATGCCACAAAAAGTGAACATAACAATAGTCATTTTTATTCTGTTAAAAACAGGGAAAGAAAATTGTACTGAATTTCATTCATCCTCTAGGGCAGTGTTCCCCAAACTTTTTTGTGTCGTAGACCCCTTGCCATGTTTTTCCGTTTTGGGTAGACCCCTACTTACCTGATATTGATTTGCTGTAAATTTCTAACTGTAGTGAAGTTTAGTGTTAAAAACTTAAAATAAAAACACGTGTTAATTTATACATTTATTAATTAAATTTAAATTAAAACTACTCAAAATAAAATTTTGTATTTGTTATGTAAAATATACGTAACATTAAATAAACATAAAATAAACTATAAATAAAATAACATAAGCAATAAGTCAATATTTTTAGTGAGAAGGATGAACCTGATGCTTTAATAATAAATTATCAACATTCAAGATAGTATGATGTAAGTAAATAGGTACTATAAGTGTATGTGTCCACTATCGTGGACCCCCATTTTCATTTCATGGACCCCCAAATTTTTTTTTCGCTGACGTAGACCCCTTGCAGGTTGCCATAGACCAATAGGGGTCGATATAGACCACTTTGGGAATCACTGCTCTAGGGGGAGATTGTGATTTAAATTTGGATACTTACCGAAATTTATACTGAACTACATCTGTGTTTACACCATTGAGTTTGTATATAAAGCATTATACATTTTTTTGAAAAAGGAATACTCATTTATTATGCAGTTATGATTAATAAATAAAATTACGAAAACCGACGAGGCCGTATGAGCTTGATAATGTAACTCTATCAATAATTGGACCAATGTTTCGAATGTTAACTTTTACTTTTAATTGACATTATTTTTAATAAATGCTTATCTCTTAAAAGTAGAGTATTTTCCTCGGTGATAAAGCTGTCTTAGTCTTGGGTGAACTTAAATCCCTCGCTACACTCAGGACTCGTCTTACCACTGATTCGGAATGTAAATTCTGTTTAGAAGAATCGTCAAAAAACTCCGCAGTTACTCGTTTAAAAATAATATATATAAACCGTGTTTTAGTACAAAATTAGTGGTAATATCTTGCATGAAATACAGCGTCACTAAGTCCAAGTCCTTTGTCATCTATAATCTATTTTTTTTTGAACTGTCTTATTTAGTAAAGTAAACCCCTGTCAATACGTAATTCACGTTTTTTCCGCATTTACACTCACTTTCACAACACATTAGCTTACAGACATTTGTAAAAATCCGTTTTCTATTTAATTCACTAAAAAGAGATATCAATTTATCATTTCAAACACATAAATATTTTTGAATATGACATTTCAGTACATTTTTTTATAAGGCAAATAGGGATGTGGTTATAATATGTTTAGAGGTGAATGAGTATAAGTGAATGAACAGCATGAGCGATAAAATAGGCCGTGTTCTTTACCTATATTTTAAATTTTAAGGAATTATAATTTGTTAATAAGTTATAAAACAATTTTAGCGCAAAGTAATTTGTTACAAAGTTTTATATATTGTTTTTTTTTTATTTATTTTTTTTATGTTGATCGCAAAAAAATGCTTAGATAATATTACAAATGTCAATCTTTTATAGTAATTTAGTGAAGTGTTTATTGTAAATTTTTTATTTTATAATCATTACGAATATTTCTGAATATTTATATCACCCTGAACACTTTCAACACTATCCCATATAATATAAAAGCACACAGCAGCACATAGCACTGGCATAAAAGTTGACTGTAGATCACAGGAAAATTTTGTGGGACTTTAGGATGAGACTTAGGATTACCCAATGAGAGCTTCGTGCAAAACAATGTTATTAGTCCTTTTGTTTAGATGTTAGAGAGAGAGTGTGCCGCCAGCGCAAGGTTTTTTATTCATAATAAATATAAATAAGGTGACAACATTTTTTTTTTTAGATACAGGCCTATTCTGTTGTAAATTTTATTTGTGACGTCTTTTTTACCGATCATTTTACATTAACGAAATATAAATTTTGAATTGATTTTACTATATTACATGCGAATACCTAATATAAATAATTTGTGGGTACAGACGAGACGTCCTGCCCCTGACCATAAGGTCTAGCTTTATTATTTTTATTTACAACAAGAACTCAACGCTACTTGAGAGTGTATAGCTTAGAGCTAGCTGAGATTAGCTAGATGTTAGGTAGTTTCTCAATCAAACTACTGAGAATTTTCTTTAAGATATTTTTCAGTATCAATAAACATATTCTTATTAAGTATCGGAGAATGGTGCCCGCTTGAAAATGCTAATATGATAACGGCCTAAGTAGAGAACATATACCTAATATAGGAATTGCATCGAGCCAAACCCGAAGGAAATTCAAATGATTGAGTAATAAAAAGACTACACACAAGCTTACGTATTGTAGATTAAGTTCTATAACTAGAATTATACTTTATATTCAAATTTATTCACTATTAAATAAAGGTAGCGTACAAGTTTTGTTGTAGGTATATTGAGGGCGCGTTGTCGTAATGGTTACAGTAACTGATTTATTCGCGGGTTCGAGCCGCTCATAGTATAAATGTTTGTACATGCCATTCAAATAATTGTCATGATCTGACCGCCTATGACTGTTTTCGTACTTTGAAACCCCCGACAGAGTATTCGCATCCCCCTTTAATATTTTTTGATCATCATCATCACCTCAGCCTATCGTAGTCCACTGCTGGATGTAGGCCTCCTCAAGTTCGCACCAAAAATGGGGTGAATTCAGTTGTAAGTATAGCTTAGGAGATAACATTAAATATAAAATACTCAAGATAAAAATGGCCGCTCGTTCGGCCGACGATACGTCTAGAGAACGTCAGAGAACACTTACGCACAGTTAAGTCTTAAACAATTAACCTTCTCACCTAATAACTACTAGCCTACGAAAAATAAAATAAAGATAGAAACATTCAGTACTAAAAACTATCTAATTTTATCGCAAATGAAAAAGTTCGTCGTTCAGCGTAGTGGACACGGGATCAACTAGTATTTTATAAGCTATCATAAGGACAGAAAAAAAAATTGAACCCTACATGCTAGAAACTCTTATTTATAATGCTGAATTTTGTATTGCTCGGTAAAAAAATGTTTATCGCATCATAAATGTGAAATTATTACAGACAACATTAACTATTCATTTACAAAACATTTATTTCGTAACGAATCAATCAATGTCATCAAACAAGTCTCATTATAATGGAGTTGAAAATATTTGAAAAATCCTTCATTCACTTCGTAAGCCGTATCTTGACACCGATTCATGAACCTTCCTTTTACCTTTGAAAGCAATAATAATCATAGCTATCGATCAAACAAAGCGAATGATAAATTATTAACGCCAACTCACCTGCTTCCACTCCACCTTATCAATTACTTCAGCCGGGGTGGCGCCTTCATTCACCGGTGGTCGGAGGAGAGATACATACTGAAAAAGGAAATCATTTATAGAATATGTTCAGGAGTATAACTAAGCATACTGCATTTTTTATACAACTAGGTCGGCAAACATGTAAGCGATTACCGTAGCCTATAGACGAATACAAAACACCAGAATCATCAGAAGCATGTTGCTGACCCTACCTCCAATCCCCCTTAGGAGCTCCGGTCGCCTTACTCACCACAATAACACAACACTGCTTATGTGCTATTATGATGTGATGTATGATATGATTTTGAGTAGGATATTACCTGCCCTACCTCATTTAATGCATGTGTTAAACTAGCAAATGCTAATGGCGTCTTAAGTCTAACGACGATCAAAAACAGACGCTCAACGATGCCGACACATCAAAGCGTCATTAAAACTGACTAGAGGCAGCGCGTTTTAATTACAATTTATAATGTCAGTAACTGCATTTATTCTTGCTGCCGCTCAGTTACATCATGTATTTTCTTTTTATATCACTAGATCGGCAAACAAGCGTACGGCTCACCTGATGGTAAGAGATTAGCGTAGCTTATAGACGCCTGCAACTCCAGAAGCATCGCAAGCGCGTTGCTTACCCTATACCCAATCCCCCTCCCCAGGAGCTCTGGTCACCTTACTCACCAACAGGAACACAATACTGCTTAAAAACAATATTATTTAGCTGTGATCTAAGGCCTATGTAACAATAACCCAGTATACCGAGAACTATATTTCAAAACTTACTAACATACACATATATTTTCGTATGTGTGTAGCTTACATTTACAAGATTTCTAACTTGTTCAATACAATTTTCCACAATTTATAACCCATTACAACTTTAACGAAGTTAAACAAACGTAAATGAAATGGAAAATAGACGCAAAGTTTCAGGCATCATTTATAATTTTCGAACAATTGGAATTTTTAAGTGTTTTTAACACTTCTGACTAAACGACTTCAATCTCGTTATTATTCGCATATTCCCGTAAATTTCATCAGTAAACTTCCGTAATTTTATAATTTAACTTTCATAACTTAGGTATTGTTCTTATTTAAGTTTAAAAGAAATTCGTTAAGTCGTATTTGTATTAGATGTTAAGTCATGTGTACCTATGTATGTGTAAACATGAAAACGTTATGCTGTATAAATGTAAGAGATTTGGCAGTTTTTCTGCACTTACATAAGATCATTATTAGTAAAATTGTGATAAATTAATGTTATAGTGGTGATTATTGTTACATTTTTTCATATCGAATTTAGTGAAAAGTGAAGCAATTATATTATGATCATCACCATACAAAAATTTACGCTATGTTTCGGTATTTATGTAATCAAACGCCTTATATAAATTACAAAATACATAAAATTCTGTGGGTTTTCCCAATCATCGTAATTATATACGTTTAAGAAGCGCTATACGTACATCAATCGTTGATCGACCCTTGTGAAACCTTACTTTGCACTATCAAACATTCCATTAACGTTGACATCGAACTAACTTAATACAACATTTTAATTTAAAATGGATGACTAAAAATACCTCTGTAATAACTAGACACAATGACAGAGCTATATTATTATTTACATCTTCTATATTTTTTAATTTTAATAATAAAGCAGATATAAATAATTTAAACTTCTTTAATATGGATCCATTACATCATTTAATCAAAGGCTCTTCAAAAAGAGGATCTTATATTGAATAGCAGGAAACATTTCAACTTGTTTATTTGCTACTTGTATACAAAGGTCTTTTATACACAACATTACAATATTTAAGATCAAACAAGAACTCTGCAAGGACACTGCACTGCATTTTACATTTCAATATAATTATATTTTTAATCTAATTCAAAGTTACAAATTTAAATTTACGATTTATTTTGGTTTATAAATAAATAGCCTTTTTTGTCATTATTAGACTATTACAGAAGAACTTTTCTATCGGTGTATATTTATACCTAACAAGAAATGAGAGTTAACCCATTCCAAAGTAATGTTTTGAAATTTGTAGTTAAAGGACTTTTTGGAAGAGGTTTTTGGTATAGCCTAAATTAAAAAAGTTTAGTTTTTTTTTTAAATTGATCTGGAGGTTGTGATTCTGAAGCCAGTTAGTTATTATATGTAGATTTTTAGTTAAATGTTGTGTATTCCATGTTATGTTGCATGTAAAAAAATATTTGTTATAAACTTAATTATATATATAGTTATTTACATTAATAAAAACAAAAACTTGACTTTAACACCTTCAGAAATATTTTTATATCATCAAATAAACTACGATTTCTAGAACATCAGCAGGTTGCTAGGTGCTGTGACGCGACGACGCTTTCCGATGAAATAATTACCTACATAAATTACAGTTCTAAATTTTACTTTTTTAGTTAAGTTAAATAATCACAAACGTTGCTTGCAGTGGAAATTGTATCGTTTGTCGCAAAAAAATGCTAAAAGAACAATATTTACCAGGCTATATTTTCGTAACAAATTGCCATTTGATTAGGAAAAAATCTAGTCTTTTTTCTTAAAATTTGTTGCTTCAATACATTATTCTGTATTTTTTTAACGGTTTTATTTAGCTTGACCAGTTTATTTATTTTTTATAAAAACATTAAACATTTAATTAAACAATTACCAATCGAATTTTAAGACGCTTTAACCAAATAAAAACACAAATATTTTTATAAGACTTCGTTTAAGTCGATGTAATCTGAAACCGTCGCAGAAAATAGACAAGCTATTGTTAGCTAATTTTATATAATATTTTAATTAAAAATAGCGAAAGGTCTCCCCGATCAACTTCGACTATTTTACTGTTATATTGTACCTATGCTTTTAAAGTATTGTTAGTTCTTACCTTATCCCTTTCCAGACTTCGCACCATGTCCAAATCTGTGGTATCAGAGATACCGCCATGGACCACGAACACTCGATTATTGATGATGGTACCCAAAGGGAGCCAGCGGTAGACATTCTCGATCAATTTTAACAAACGCTCTGCGTTGTGCTATAAACAAACACTTCAATTATGTTGCTTGAATAAACTACTTACTGCCAAAATACAATGTTGATAGAGTTAACTGTATTGTGTTACCTTATCATGCTCACAAATTCGCCAACCTGTTTTACCATTTCATTTGAATTTTTGAAGTAAAACTTTTTTACGTACCTACGCTTGACTTGGAAAGTAAGCTGGTGAATGCGTGACGGGAGCGTTACGAAAAGTGATCGAATGAGGTGAACGGAAGTTGAGAGGGAGATATAAATTAATATAGATAGAAAGAGAAAGAGTTACGTTTCGTATATTACTGTAGGAAGATTAAAGAAGTTTTACTTCAGTCGTTTGGTCTAAAGCACACCCATTTTTTTATCAATTCGTAGATAATATGCAATTATTTACATTCATTAAAAATATTATCTAATACCATTGTTTATTATACTGTTTTATTCACTCCACCTTACATATACTCGTATGTGATTAAGAACAAAAATAATAGCTTGACTTTCAAGTAAGCCGCATTCATTTCTATTATAGAAATGCAAAGTAAAACCGATAAAACATAGTCTTTTTACTAAAGGAACTACATTCTATAAAAATTATAACAATATAATAATTACATTAAACAAACATATGCGTTAAATAAGCTATCAGAGATTTAGTCCCTATTCACAATTACGTGCGACTTAAACTAATGAAAACTATCTCGGAAAAATGTTGTACACTTCATATGTAGTATATATGTGTCTCACTCTCACTAGATTACATTTATAGTTTTATCTCACTCGCACCGAAACCTAGATTACAAAATCTAATGAAAAGACGGGATAACAAAATCGCTACATAAAAAAATGCCACAGCAAAAACGGTACACCAAAGACAAATACTTTAATTCCGACGCTCCTAAATTTATTTCCGTTGTAAAGGTATTTCGCCTTAACACGTTTCTATTTTAAATTCACCCTATATTACTTTTGTTCTTGGAAATGTATTACCATTACATATTTAAATTACAAAAACATTTTTTCAATCTGTTTTTGAATTAATGTATGAATTACTTTCACTTTATCAATAACGCAATTTAATGATGTTTTTAGAAATTGAACATGAGCTATTTACTTTTACATATATAGTACATTTAATGAATATGTACAAAATAATTTAATTGGTTAACTATAATATAAATTAGGGGAACATAGTAATTTATCATTTTTGTAGGTCTATTAGTACAGACATAAAAAGTCTCAAAGTTAGATATAAAATTTACGCTTGTGTAATAATAAAATTAAAAAAATATATAATTCTACGTTCATAATTACCGGTGACGAAATTCTTTAAAAATTATGAGTAATTTTTAATCTCAAGGCTGAGGCGTTGAGATTTAGCATTCAACAAATACTATAAAATAACAAATGAAATTTCATGATGACGTATATAATACTTATTCCTACGTTCAAATTAAGGAAATAAATTATTTTTTTTTTTTAATTTATTAAATATTTTTTGGTAAAAAGAGTTTGAACTACTTTTAGTGTTATTTTACACACTGTGTTTGCTGAAATGATTTAAATACCTGTGTTTACTCCAATAAATAAATAAAAATGTAACAAATGGCATATATAAGAGTTAAAAAATGTTGTTATATTTCATCGTCTAACTCAGAGTGCGCTCTTAAGAATTCTACTATAAAGTTAAAACCCTCATAATTTATATTCTTATCATATTGATTCAAGAGTGAGTTTACCAAAGTTTTAATAAATTATAAAAAGATAAAGTCTGTTATAATAGCTATTTACTTAAAATTAATGAAAAAATATGCTCTTCTTAAATACGCAGACTTACCCTGTACTTTTGATGAACTTCTCTAATGAAACCGTACCTAAAATGAACAACAAATTATTAAGTATGAAAAAATACTTAATATCTAAAAATAGATAAAAGCGGTCAAAACATTAAAATTACTACATTCGTTTCAGCGAGCTAATTATATCCCATACTGAACAAATTTATTATAAAAATTTCCCAGCTCAGTGTTATATCAATAAACTCATATGTATAATCAAAATCTATAAATTTTAATTACAACTAATAAAAACTTTACTAGCAAAGTATTCGTATGTAATATAAGCACGAAGCGTCAAACCGATTTTACGTCAAAGTTTTGTCCTATTAATATTTTGAAGAGATATTTCTTTTAAGAAAAACACGAAAGTTTTATTCCAGTCTAGCAAGTCAAATGCAAATTATATTCTTAAGATCAAAGATGTAAGTAAGTACCTGGAATTCATAATAAGATCTTCGTGGTTGCCTCGATTTAAATACACTCCTCCCGGAAATGCCAGCATGCACGCGAGTAGCAGGAGAAATACTTCCAACCCCTTCTTTCCCCGATCCACAAAGTCGCCATTGAATATGTATGGATTTTCAGGAGAAGGTAGTCCATTCTGAATAGACATTTTAATATTGTAAATCTACGAACAAATTACATAGGCCTGTCCCAATTTAGAAAGCGTTTTTGTTTCATAATTCAAAAATGCAAATTTATTTGATACGCAATTTGCGTAAATTTATTGTTTTCAAAGTTATCATTTACTATTAAAATATTTTGTGTCTTTAAGCTTAATAGAAATACAAAAGACACAAGATTAAAAAAATAACTACGGGGAACCTTCAGACAGACGACAATCATGCAAGACTGTAGGATATAATTAAAACTTTTGTTCCGTGTAAGAACAGTCACGGCATGGTATTAATGGAAGGAACTTAATAATTTAAACTTTGTTGTCATTAAGTAAAGTTCACTCGAATAATTTTTCAAAATACAAAAGATTGTGCTTATAATGTCCATCTTCATTAATCCTCAAAACGTTTAAATTTTCTTTGACAATGAACGAACCTAATATTGTAGCACCAACCGGGACAATATACTTATTTATAATGTTTTATTTTAATAAAACATTATAAATAAGTATATTTTTAACTATTTGGAATGTGTTTTGATAAAGGTAGTACTAAAGGACCGTGACCGATACGTGTAAGGACCTTACTAGTTAGACGTCACCTTGAAAACTGTAATGGGCCTTTTGTGAGATGTTACCAAGGTCGATATATTAATCTTATCTCCTGTCAGATGCCTGTCAGGCAAATGCGACTCGCGGTGGGAAATAATCAGTTTACCACAGACGCGATTCGTCTTTTATTCTAAAGTACATTTGTGCGTAATGTTCCGAAATAATCGGACAAATAGCATAACAGCAAATAGTTGAAGTACTTAAACCTTTCAAGAGAAGTAGAAGTATAGTTAACAATGTGCATTAGTGATGTAATGGAGAGTTGCATTCACGCATTAATATTATTATAAAAAGATAAACTGTCATTTATGCCTCATTATATCATAAATGTGTTAAAACTGATTGTAGAACTATGATGGCAAGATGCATAAAACTCGATATTAGAGGATCACGGTTTCAAATCTGGGTTAGTGTTTCTGAATTTACAAGTGCTAGATTTGTGTTGAAACTTGATCTCTGGCGAACATATAGAAGAAAACATAATCTAAATATCTGTACATTTTAGGATCAAATCTGAATTATGAAATTCCGGACCCAATATAAAATTTACCTGTAAGTTTTTTTCTTCAACCAAGCCCTTATGAAATATGCCGTAATTCCCTTTGCGGTATACATTTAGCTACGTGCAGAACTAGTCAAGTTACTAAAGTAGTATATTAGTTTATCTATTATTTGAAATGCTTTTGAAAAAAAGATGGATTGTAAACAATAAAAGGTTAATATAATCTTTAAACAGGTAAACAAGGTAAAATTATGGTAAATCACTTCAGCCTATCGGAGTCCACTGCTGTACATTGGCCTCCCCAAGCTCACGCCAGAAATCCCGATTTTCAGCAATCCTCGTCCAGCCTACACCAGCATTCTTACGTAGATCGTCGGTCCAGGTACAATATTATGGTAAGTTACAGTAAAATAATTTTGTGGATTTTGAAAATCAATTTGAGTTTCAAAACATTTACTCGATTAGGACGGAATTTATCATCGCCAAATCTAATTTTTTTAAGTTAGTCGCAAGAAATTTGGCAAGTACGAGTAGCTCTGCAATCAAAAGAAAAATATTGTTATAAACAGCTTTCTTAAGTGGGGGAGTTGGGGAGGAGGAGGTGATAGTCAGTTTTCAGATTTACGCATTTTGATCAGAAATAAAGGAATGCTTTACTCTGTTGATAATATCTCTTCAATTTCCAAGGTATTATTTTATAAACTTAAATAAATATGTGCATACATACACAGTCGTCTGTTTCTAACGTAAGACTAATGCTTGTATTTTGCTGCTAACTGATATTAATCCTAATGCTTGTGTTTTGCTGCTAACTGATATTAATCCATTTTTTTTTTGTGTAAAAATTGTACATACACATAATGCATATTTAAGCAAATAACATATTATATATAACTCTCTGTCTCTAACCCGTGGACCATGAGTTTACATAGCAAACTAAGCCAACGAGCTTGTCGAATTTTTATACTTATGAGTATATAAAGTAAGTATATACATATAAATGTTGTGACAAAACAAGTAAATGCGCACGGAATCAACATCAGTTCATGAATCCTTACACATGCAGCGGTGACCGTGACGAAGGCCACTTACGCAACGCGTTCTCGAATCGATACAAAGTTACGCAATCATTATCCTCATCCCTGATCCGTATTATCCTTTCGAGGATTTCGACAAATGCCTTCCTGATTGCCTGAAATTTATTTCCCTTTCAATAGTATCTACGTGTTGGATAGGAATTGTGTGCTCGTATCGATTTCTATTCAACGTTATATTTCTGTAGCGGAGTATAATTGAGTTAGGGTACTATTTTAATTTTCACTTTTTATCATACTATCGTAGAACAATTGAAATTAAAAAAAAATATTTACTTTTAAACTCAAACATTGAATTGCTTGTTGACGTGCACAAATATGTATTTATTTTTGTAATTGTATTCTACCCCTTTGTATAAATATAAAAATATATATATAAAAGTGATATGATACTCTAATGATAATTCTATGTTATTTATTCGTCTATTTAGGTATTTTACTTAGTAAACAATATTCATGCGCTCATTTTGTTCATACTTATTGTAATGAGATTTATTTGCATTTACGTAGGTTTAAGCATAATAAACGTCTTCGAAGCTAGTACGTGAAACAATATGAATATTTATCTAACTTTACAATTTCTTGACTATAAATAAACTAACTTGTAATCTCTATGTGAATCGTGGCTTTAAGGTATTTTAGAAGTTCAAGAAAGAAAAGGGAAATAAATAATAAGAAATATTATATATATAAATAATAATAATAAGAAATATTATACATATATATATATATATATATATATATATATATATATATATATATATATATATATATATATATTTAAACTTAGTATTCCAAAATGGAATGCCCATGTCTAAAGCCTCCCAAAACAGTGTTTCGTTATATTCGAAGTGCACTAAGACACTCTAACAAACAATACTTGAAATCTCAAAATATTTCGATTATTTAAAAATTAAAAAAAAAAAAACTATATAAGGTCATTTTTACGATTTTGAAGTGCAAAGTAGTTTTAGAAAGTTGGGCGTTTATGCTTTTACGCTGTTTGTTTTTTCTTACTTTCGAAACAGGAATTACAACCTATGCACTATTGTATGTGAGATCATTATGGAAGGCTTATTTTGTTATTACGACTTCAATAAAATTTATTTTATCCTGCTAATTCCGAGGGGTATGACTGTCTCTAACCGTTAAGACTAAATGACTAATGGGCTATTTTACACCAGGGAAATCTTTGAACGGCACCTTCAGAAAAGTTAGGTCTTCTGTACCTTTATAATACGATAACATACTGTAGGTATCAAATAATGTTATTAAATTACTTAACGATAAATAATGTTATTTAACGCTCGAATATCGAAGACATACCCAATGGCCGGTTCGAAGGAACCAAAATTCATGAATGGACTAAAGCTGATAAATGCTTAACAAAGCAATAAAAATCGTTTGTCTAAAATCGTATACCTCAAGAGCCAAGCCATACCGAATACAATTTTTAATAGCACAATTTATATGTATACCACACAATGTATGTCACCAATATGTCACCCAAGCTCTACACAGCCAATAGATAATAGATAGCTTCAAAATATTACACCTATGTGTGTACAACATGTTTTAATAAATAATTTAAATATATAACATTACAATTGTACGTGTAACAAAGACCATAGGTATACAAGGTACATAATGATTAAAAATAAGCACCCAGTTACGTTTGTAATAAACCTTTGGTCAATATTCATTAATAAAAACGGATAGGGCAATAGAAAAACAATATAAACACAAACGAGGTCATCCGGCGTAACAGGCGGTTTATCAATCAAGCGGTGGCATAAGTTGGCAGTTGGCACAAATTGGATGACGTGTGCGCCGCTCCCTAATTGTTAACACAGCACAACTTATCGCCTCCTTGACGTCAAAATACCTTTATTGGGAGAAAATGTCTATATGAGAAACTGACCTGACACTTTTACGACCTGGTTTAAGCGGTCTATTATTTTTCTAATTAAGTGGCTGTCACGCCTTGCTGGAGTAGATTGGTCTGTCGAGACTATTAGAGCAGTAATAGTGTGTCATTATAATTATGATTGGTTCAAATTAAACTTTCAGATTAAGCTTATTTTTGTTCTATTAAATAATGTCTTAGGAACGCTGATAAATCTAAATATAAATCTAAATGTATTTCTGTTAATAACATTGAGTTACATGTATACATTTTAACTTTAGCTATTTGTTTTTAGTAAACGATTTACTCAATGTATAAAATCAATAAATTAGAAGCTCGTAATAGGTATTTAAACTAACCGTTTTATCATCTTACAAAGATATTTTAGACCACTACTTCTACCTATACAAATGATTTTTTTTTAGCGGTTTTTATGGTACTTAAATTGCAAAATGTTATGTATTTGTTATTTATTGGCCAATAAATTAAAGAAGAGGTCTGAAAATAATAAAATAACAATTATTGTGAAACATGAGAAATAGACAGAAAAATTCCAAAAAGAAGATTTGTATGATGACTTCTTCTGAAATCACTGTAGTGCCATTATTAGCGACCACGAGATAATTAATTATAGCATCAATTGCGTTAGGAAGTTGTATAAGTTCCCTTAATACTCTTGGAGAACTCTTGAAAACTCAGAACACGTGACAAAGAAAAAATACATTATTAAGAGCTTGTTTTGACTAAATTAAGAAAAATGTCAATCCACCGTCCTAAGTTGTACCATCAAACGAAAACTTTGCCAACCAACCAATCAGGTATGGAAGCTCGTTAACGATAAAATGTCTAAACTTTGAATTACGGGTTTGAAATCTATACTAAAATCCAATACTACTGCAACAGCATAAATTTAGTTGCTTTTGTCTAAGTTCAACGAGAATAAAAAACACTTCATTAGACATCTTTGCAGATAACCTAGCTATATTTAAGAAAAAACTATTAAAGTCATTTGATTCCTAAATTATCTAAGACTAATATTAATTTATAATAATAATAGTTATTTAGTTCTTTATTTTGTATATATTTTTTTTATTTCAATCCTGAATACCTTTAAGGGGAATTAATTATATGTATATTTAATACCTTGGTAATTTTTTTAAACGTGTAATTTTGTTGGTGGTTCTTATTCAATAAATAAATAAATAAAATGAAATGAAACGAATTCGTGACTTATCGGAAAATAAGACAAAAACTAGCTTAGGTTTTTAGGAATAGTATCTGTAAAAGCAATTTCCTTGGGACCAGTGTAGCATCAAAGTTTCGAAAAATAACCATGAGATATCCACAATCTAGTATTAAAGTCACAGGAGGTTGAAACCAAGATTTTAAAGTTATTTAATTAACTTCGCGGCATTTACGATCTTGGAACTCGAGTCTCTCTCTACGGTATGTTTTTCAAAAAGTAAACCTATTAATAATTGCGTCGCAATATATTTATAACAATATTATGTATATTCACCAGAATTCCATTGTGTAGAACACAACTGAAAACGTTCAACGAAACACTTATTTCTCACTTCAAATCTATAGATTGATAAAGATGTGTGGCGCTTTATTTCATGCAAGATAATACTATTTTTGTACTAAAACACAGTTCATCTATTATTTTCAAAAGAGTAACAGCGAAGTTTCTTGCCGATTCTTCAGCTTTCATCATTACAGCCTATACAGTCCACTGCTGGACATAGGCCTCCACAAGTTTACGCCAAAAATAACGTGAACTTATGTGTTTTGCCCATAGTCACCACGCTGGGCAGGCGGGTTGATGACCGCAATACTGGCTTTGTCACACCGAAGACGCTGCTGCCCGTCTTCGGCCTGTGCATTTCAAAGCCAGCAGTTGGATGGTTATCCCGCCGCCGCCGGTCGGCTTTTTAAGTTCCAAGGTGGTAGCGAAACTGTGATATCCCTTAGTCGCCTCTTACGACACCCACGGGAAGAGAGGGGGTGGCTAAATTCTTTAGTACCGTAGCCACACAGTACAGTCTTCAGCTTTACCCTTACAAAAATAATAATCACTTTAAAATTTTAAATTGTAAAATAACGATTCTAAAGTGCTCTTGAGGACTATTTGAATAAAGTTGTTTTTTATTTTGTTTTTTGATTATTTCCATAAACATTTTTTGAAAATCATATCAAAAATTGACCGCTCCAGCGGGGTTCGAACCCGCGCCTCCGACATACCGTGTCGGCGCTCTAGCCAATTAAGCTATGGAACGATGCACCCGCTCGAGCGAAATTTTCGATATGATAATTTTTAATTTCGGTTTAAGCGAACCGTGGCGCCGTCTATAGTGAGCTCTTTACAGAAACCCGTAACTATTCAAAGTTTCATATTACAATGAAAATCTTTGACAGGAGACGACACCGTGCTATTTTTAATATCTAAGATTTTATTTTTTTTGTGTTACCCACATTAGGAATTCTAAACATTTTTTGAATATCATATCAAAAATTGACCGCTCCAGCGGGGTTCGAACCCGCGCCTCCGACATACCGTGTCGGCGCTCTAGCCAATTAAGCTATGGAACGATGCACCCGCTCGAGCGAAATTTTTGATATGATAATTTTTAATTTCGGTTTAAGCGAACCGTGGCGCCGTCTATAGTGAGCTCTTTACAGAAACCCGTAACTATTCAAAGTTTCATATTACAATGAAAATCTTTGACAGGAGACGACACCGTGCTATTTTTAATATCTAAGATTTTATTTTTTTTGTGTTACCCACATTAGGAATTCTAAACATTTTTTGAATATCATATCAAAAATTGACCGCTCCAGCGGGGTTCGAACCCGCGCCTCCGACATACCGTGTCGGCGCTCTAGCCAATTAAGCTATGGAACGATGCACCCGCTCGAGCGAAATTTTCGATATGATAATTTTTAATTTCGGTTTAAGCGAAAATGTTTAGAATTCCTAATGTGGGTAACACAAAAAAAAATAAAATCTTAGATATTAAAAATAGCACGGTGTCGTCTCCTGTCAAAGATTTTCATTGTAATATGAAACTTTGAATAGTTACGGGTTTCTGTAAAGAGCTCACTATAGACGGCGCCACGGTTCGCCTAAACCGAAATTAAAAATTATCATATCGAAAATTTCGCTCGAGCGGGTGCATCGTTCCATAGCTTAATTGGCTAGAGCGCCGACACGGTATGTCGGAGGCGCGGGTTCGAACCCCGCTGGAGCGGTCAATTTTTGATATGATATTCAAAAAATGTTTAGAATTCCTAATGTGGGTAACACAAAAAAAAAAAAAAAAAAAATCTTAGATATTAAAAATAGCACGGTGTCGTCTCCTGTCAAAGATTTTCATTGTAATATGAAACTTTGAATAGTTACGGGTTTCTGTAAAGAGCTCACTATAGACGGCGCCACGGTTCGCTTAAACCGAAATTAAAAATTATCATATCGAAAATTTCGCTCGAGCGGGTGCATCGTTCCATAGCTTAATTGGCTAGAGCGCCGACACGGTATGTCGGAGGCGCGGGTTCGAACCCCGCTGGAGCGGTCAATTTTTGATATGATATTCAAAAAATGTTTAGAATTCCTAATGTGGGTAACACAAAAAAAAAAAAATAAAATCTTAGATATTAAAAATAGCACGGTGTCGTCTCCTGTCAAAGATTTTCATTGTAATATGAAACTTTGAATAGTTACGGGTTTCTGTAAAGAGCTCACTATAGACGGCGCCACGGTTCGCTTAAACCGAAATTAAAAATTATCATATCGAAAATTTCGCTCGAGCGGGTGCATCGTTCCATAGCTTAATTGGCTAGAGCGCCGACACGGTATGTCGGAGGCGCGGGTTCGAACCCCGCTGGAGCGGTCAATTTTTGATATGATATTCAAAAAATGTTTAGAATTCCTAATGTGGGTAACACAAAAAAAATAAAATCTTAGATATTAAAAATAGCACGGTGTCGTCTCCTGTCAAAGATTTTCATTGTAATATGAAACTTTGAATAGTTACGGGTTTCTGTAAAGAGCTCACTATAGACGGCGCCACGGTTCGCTTAAACCGAAATTAAAAATTATCATATCGAAAATTTCGCTCGAGCGGGTGCATCGTTCCATAGCTTAATTGGCTAGAGCGCCGACACGGTATGTCGGAGGCGCGGGTTCGAACCCCGCTGGAGCGGTCAATTTTTGATATGATATTCAAAAAATGTTTAGAATTCCTAATGTGGGTAACACAAAAAAAATAAAATCTTAGATATTAAAAATAGCACGGTGTCGTCTCCTGTCAAAGATTTTCATTGTAATATGAAACTTTGAATAGTTACGGGTTTCTGTAAAGAGCTCACTATAGACGGCGCCACGGTTCGCTTAAACCGAAATTAAAAATTATCATATCGAAAATTTCGCTCGAGCGGGTGCATCGTTCCATAGCTTAATTGGCTAGAGCGCCGACACGGTATGTCGGAGGCGCGGGTTCGAACCCCGCTGGAGCGGTCAATTTTTGATATGATATTCAAAAAATGTTTAGAATTCCTAATGTGGGTAACACAAAAAAATAAAATCTTAGATATTATTTCCATAAATTCAACAAAACCGTTGTTCGCCCCATTCGTCAAGCATTTCGTTAAGAAGTTCGACAGCGCTTTATTAAATGCTACCTGACGTCTATATTTTGTTAAAAATGTCGCCTTTAATTAAAAATTCAAATAAAGTGTCGGCAATGCCTTCAAGATTTTTTTTTGACATCCAGGCACTATTTAAAACCACTAATTAATTAAACGATAAGGTTAATAGGTTAACGACTTTGCTCTCTTTTCTGGATCGTAACATCTTATCGAAAACAGTTTCGCTACGCGACACCATGACGCCATTTCCTTCTCATTGTCATGCTGCACTTGCATTTTGAATCTGTGCCAATCACGGAAACCTACATAGAGCAAGGGTCTGTTTTCCATTTTTTAACGAGCGGTTTTATAACATTTCTCTATATCAATAAAATTGCAAAATAAGTAAAATAAAATAACATATCAATTTCTATTCGGAAATATGATACAAATCAAAATGTTTGATTTAAATGGAAATAGTTCAAATTAGATATAAATTTAGGAATAGTTCATCTATTATAAATATTTATAGGGTTTTTGTTTGCGAATTAGAAATAAATAGCATAACCGTTAAGTTTTCTACATAATAAACTACGTGCTTTTATATATAGGCGGTAAAATAATTGTGTTTATTCGCAAACGAAAAGAACGACTTCAGTTACATCGACAAGTTATACAACGTTGGAGCAAACGATAAAATTTTCAAGTAAATATGTGTTATTAGAGATAACTCAAAAAGGACCAGTCATACCTCGATGAAATTTAAATGTAACGATAAAACTAGCAACACTTTTCGAAAAAAAAACATCGAAATGAAGACACACAAAAAAATACAGTCGAATTAATAACCTCCTCCTTTTTGGAAGTCGGTTGAAAACGAAAAAGAAAACTATAGATAATACATTTTCAGTAGTTCTCTCAGAATCCATACGCGAAAGGCTGTTTGTTATGCATATTGAGGCCATTGTATACATATATTTGAAATCCAGTTCGAATCCGATTTGATTAATGTTAATGCATTAGTTAGAATACAAATGTTCTCATAATAAATGAATCATAAAGTAAAAGCTATTTTCCACAAAACGTAACTGCTACTCAATAATAACCAGTATTGAATATTTTAATCGATTAATAAAATCAACTTACCTTATGGAATATAACTAGTAGATCGTCTAACTTGCCATGCAGGTCTCCGCAGATAGTGATCTGACTGGATATTGACGTGGTTGCCACATTTATGTTGGGTAACCTTTTTAACATTTGTGAGGCCTCCTTTAATATCTGTGCCACTTGTTTTGGATGTAATCTATGCTGAAAAGGTAACAAATATTAATACTAACGACTAAGTGCTCTGTGTTCGAAGTAAGAGAGTTAATTTCGCGAGACAATAAGTAGAATTACATAGCATATGCCAAATTATTCTAGAATACTTATTTACATTAGTGGCACATGAACTAGTTTATGACGAAGTCAATCGTAAATTTTATTATGCTATTTATATTAAAGTTAAAGAACTTTATTCTCAAAAAGACAATGTCAATTACATGAGAACAACATACTACAATAAAAGTAAAACATACATATCGTCGTCATATATTTATATGAGTGCTCAGTTAACGAATATTTTAAGTGGTAAAGTATTATTGAGAATATATTGCTAAAGCCGAGATTTAAATTCGTTAATGGAGCTTACATCTTTTATTAGACATGGTAAATTGTTATAAAATTGTACTCCTTCGAATGTAATATCCCTTTTGGCAAATTTCGTCCTAGTCTTAGACAGAACCAATAAGCTGGGTCGTCGATTGCTGCGCTTCGTGATACGTTTTATGAAGGACAAATTTGAATGCATAGATTTACTGATATTTTTTTTTACAGGAATTATATATATAAAGTTATCGTAGGTTCATGATTTGAGTTTCTTTATAAATTTTAGTTGCAGGTGTGTAATATGGATATCAAAATCGTATTTTAATTATTTTATTTTCTTTTCTTTGAAGCTCTTGTAATTTTGTTTTGGAGGAATTACCCCATACTTCAATCAAATATAACAAATACGACTTAACCAACGAGTTGTATATAGAATGACGTAATGTTTGAGGGATGCACTGAGCGATATTTTTTAGGCATATGATCAAAGAGGACATTTTTTTAAATATGCTCTATATGGTTATTAAAAATTAAATGGTTATCTAATATTAGACCAAGGTACTTTTCACGGGTTTTTTATTAAATTGAAATATTATGAACTGTTAGTGGATTGTGTTATGATTTTTTTTTTGTTTAAATATTATATAACACGTTTTGGAAGCATTTATAGTTAATAAATTATGATAAAACCAATCATTTAAAAGATTTAGATCTTCCTGTGCGTGACTGATAATGTCATTTATTCTGTTTCCAGAATAAAACACGATATTATAACACACGATTGTTTGACACAGTAATTAGGTTTTAACGACATCGATTTTCATGATATGAAATAACTGAATTCAAATAAAAAAAATTACTACACGATAAAATATTTAGAATAAAACAGAACATTTTTTTTAAATATTGTTTTAATAAAAACTACTTACTTTTTTCTTTCTGAATGCCTCAATAAGCAGGTCTATATCTTTTCTCTGTAAAGGGAACTCCAAATCCGGAGCTCGTGAATGTTTCGGTGGAGCTGTCTCGTCCACTCCTCCACCTTCGTCAGACTCTTCAGAAAAAACCTGCTCCACTAAACACAATATATAAAACGGCATTAGATCCTTGCCATGTCACTTATTTTAAAGGGAACTCTAGAAATATTTATTATTGTAATATAGATATATTTTGATTTTTACCTGTTAAACTTACTAATCATAATTAATAAAAAAAGTTATTATTATTACTTATTTCTTAAAAGTTTTAGTCAAAGGCTTTTTATAATAAAAGTCTAATAAAATATCCTACACTTTAGTAAAAAAATTATAAAAATATGTAGTGTATGTATATAGGTAGATACAATATCAGTGATTCTTTGATTTAATGCTGTATTGCAATAAGGCAAGAAACCCTAAAAAGACTCCCTAGAGCAATTACGCATGTATTCGCCGGCACATTTTTTATCGTGAAAGATACAAAGTGTTATTTTAAAAATAAAATATTTTTTTCAGATCTTTCACATCATATCAAGCGCTGTGATAATACACCATAATACAATAATGCTTTATAGAAAATAAGGTTTTGGCAAAATCATTTATTTAAGCTAAAAAATTACAGTGATTGTATATTTTTTAGTATTTTTACTTTTTTTGTAGCGCGAAAATAGATAAACCTCATTTTAACAAACATATTTTAGAAATCATCACGCTATAACATATTTTAACGCAGTTGTTATAGCTGTTAAATTTTATTAAACCAGGTCCATTTGATTTACTGTTGACAAGAAGTTTTATTTTTAGGTCAGAGACTATTTCAGTTCCCTATATCAGATAGCTTGCAACATATGAAATAATACTTTGGTCGGCGCTTTGAAGAGCAAAACAAACACGACGAGATGTAACATAAAATTTTACAGTCTTTTTCTGTACCTGTTGAATAAATTGACATTGAATTGTATTTTTAATTAGCAAAAACATTGTACCTAAAAGTTTCGTAATATGCAACTGTCTGGCTCAGTTTAATACGAGTTATATTTTTTAGCTTTGACAAAAAATCTATAGATTCATATAATTAAACTGTAATAAAATCAACTCTTCACTCTGATTACCTACCTGTAAATGATGTAAAATTATTAAGTATAGATAATAGAAAACAAGGTATGTGTACAAGTCGAACGTTGTGATAACGATTACTTCAGTAGTAGTCTACTTGCTTTTACTAATCTATCCCGTTAAAACTTTATTAAACAAGATGAATGAATAATTTGTGTATTATTTATTGTATTGTTTTGTATGCATGTACACAAATATCGTTAATGTTGTGAATATCGATTGTTTTGATATAAATAAAGATGAGAGAAAAATCGCAGTAAGAAAACGAGATGGAATAACAAAATTATAACTTCAAGGTTCCGACGGCGCAAAGTAAACGTCTCCTTTCTGGGTTATGGTATTCGCATGTATAATAAATGTAAATAAAATATTTATTAATGATAAATGTGTGTGGATTTAGTGTCGCGTATTGTATTTCATGCAAGATTTATATAGCATAACATGGTTTTTTTTCAAAGAGTAACTGGGGATTTTCTTGCCGATGCTTTTCTGCAGAATCTACATTTCAAATCAGTGATAATTTCACTTTTTAGTATAATTAATAAATTAAAACTAATAAAATTTTAATTTTTATACTGGCTTTTTGTATGGTACTGTTGTTATAGTAAAAATTATTACAATTTTTGTCTGTTTGTCATTTGACATTTACAAAAGCAAAAGCAATAATATTTTTTTTAGTTGTGTGATATGTGGAGGTTTTTTTTTCTAAAAAGGGAGGCAAACAACTTAGCATATTAATAAATATGATGATTACCTATCTTTGTATATATCTTTGTACTACTTACTGACAGATGCCGTTCGAGATGTCCTCTCAGAGGATGGCCTTCCACTCGTTTCTCTCATGTGGCTCAACAGCGCGTTAAAGAAGTTGTACAACTGAAAAATAACATTACTTTAGCGTGTGCTACTTCACAACTCTAAACAAGTTTAACTAGCTTGCCTTTACCCAACCCAAGTTTCAAAATGTCGGAACATTCGAATAGCTTTTTTAAGAAATTAAATTGACCATTTTATTACAACACTAAAGATACACTAAGGGTATACTTTCACAGAAGGATAAAGTTTACTTATAAATATTAACTATTTTATTTCAATATAATATGTATCTCAATGATAATTAATTATTATAGATAATATCTAACAAATTAAATGATTTATTAATAAGATTTAGAAACGATAACAAGAATGATAATGCAGGTAACATTATATGATAATAAAACCACGCGTTGGCGCAACGGTCACAGCACTGGTTTGTAGCTGTTTCGCTGGCAGTTCCGGGTTCGAACCCAGCACATGACAAACATTTATATTGGCCATACAGATGTTTGCCGTGGTCTGGGTGTTTATTCAGTCCTTGTTGGTCTCCTCATCGTGCCTCAGAGAGTACGTTTAGCCGTCGGTCCCGATTTTAATCATGTACACCGTCCTGATAGCGATCGTTATTCACAGTGGGGAATATATCCGCCAACCACATGGAGCAGCATAGTGTATTAAGCTCTGACCCTTCACCTATATGGGAAAAGAGGACTATTCCCAGCAGTGGGATATTACAATCTAAAGCGTATATGATAATATTGTTCCAAAATAATAAATTTTATCTGAAGATAGCCTTAAAACTTCATCATATTCAGAAAATTTTTGAACGGTTTGATCAATATATATTTCATAATGTACATAACTTGCGAAAATCATATTCGAATAATTTACGTAACGGCTAAACCGATTTTGATGAGAGTTTCACTGGAAGTTTGCCGGGAAAACTTTGTGACACACTAATTTCAACGCGGGCGAAGCCGCGGGCACAGGTAGTTATTTATATATCTTTTGTATGTAACGTGCTTTATATTTATTGACAACTTTTTCCGAGAGCTCACCCAAAACTTAGCACTTCATTATTTCTAATGTTTTTGGATTATAGCCAAGACAGTAATATTTCAAAGCTCATACTAAATATAAAATATAAAATAAATATAAAATAAAATAAATATAAAATAAAATTATGTGGTGTCATGGGACACCAGGTAGTAACGAAGTTCCTTTGGGTAGGATAGAAGCAACACAAAAAAAATATGTTGAATTTTATATATATTTTGTAGTTCTTGATTTTTCTTTTTATTTTGCCGATTGGTTTTCAATTAAGTACATAAAAGTATTTAGGAAATTTAGTATTTTAGAAAAGAACAAATACCGTTAAATAAAATAAATCAAAGAAAATAATAATAATAATAATAATAATAGAAATAAAAAAACATATGTCTTTATTTATTAGCTTTGTCGACAGTATAAAATTACATAAATAATTTAAAAAAGTTTACTAGCAATATTTTAGTTTTACAAACGTCATATTATACAGTCGTATGACTGATATTACATCACTTCCGTTATATATTTTTCTTACGGTTTTAGTATCACATTTTTTTCAGTTCGGTCGCCCAGCCGAATGTCAAGCCTACCGTAAGGAACTTCGTTCCAATAAATATAATATATAATATCGACGCGAATGTACGATATGAAGAACATTGTAACTAATGAAACAATGTTTTCTAACTATACCATCAAAATATTGAGGAGAAAAAAAGGTATGATTCAATCTGCGAAGCGTATTTACACGAACACTAGAAAGATTTTTAGACGAAAATAAATTCACTGTAACTGAAGATAATCCAGATTTTTGCATAAAAAAAAAAGTAATTTTGGTTGCGAAAATAAAATATATAATTTTTTTTTTTTTTTATGTCACTATGTCGGCAAACAAGCGTACGGCTCACCTGATGGTAAGCGATTACCGTAGCTTATAGACACCTGCAATACCAGAAGCATCGCAAGCGCGTTGCTGACCCAATCCCCAATCCCCACAGGAGCTCTGGTCACCTTACTCACCAACAGGAACACAATACTGCTTGAAAACAGTATTATTTTGCTGTGATCTTCTGTAAGGTCGAGGTACTACCCCAGTCGGGCTGCTCCATATTTTGAGCAGGAAATTCCTGCTGTGCCCTACCTCAGTTAAAATTTATAATATTGGCCTTCTTTGAACAACAAGATTGTAATAACCATTTTTTTTTACTCAAATTGCAACATCACCGCAGCTTATAATGTACATTAAGTTGATATACTACATTAGTGGAATTGTTCATGCAATATTTTTAAACCTTTTTTATGTCACTAGGTCGACAAACAAGCGTACGGCTACCTGGTGGTAAGCGATTACCGTAGCTTATAGACGCCTGCCACACCAAAAGCATCACTAACGCGCTGTTGACCCTATCCTCAATTCCCCCCAGGATCTCTGGTGACCTTATTCACCAACAGGAACACAACATTGCTTGAAAACAGCATTATTTAGCTATGATCTTCTGTAAGGTCGAGGTTCTACCCCAGTCGGGCCGCTCCATATTTTGAGAAGAAATTTCCTGCTATACCCTACCTCAGAAAACAATCGTATTTTGTATATATTATAGCATTGTAACTTGAACAAAAACAGCTTTCCGTTTGATGTATCACAATGTGATCAAGTTCATACTACAGACCGCAAAAATTAATAGTAAAACAATTTACTTCATTCCCGATTTCTTCCCCTGGAATCACTCTATCTACTAAAGAAATCGCATCAAAATTCGTTGTGTAGTTTTAAAGATGTAAGCATACAGACAGCAAGAAGCGACGTTTTTATACTATGTAGTGATATAAATACAAGAAAAAAATCACGAAATATCACTAGGAGGGGGCGGGCTGTAATGAGATGACCCGTAAAGATATCACGAAAAATATTTTTTTTTTTTCGTTGAATGAGCGATTGATATACCTTACTAGTAATACAACGTAGGTAGATGAAAAAATAGTCAAGTAAATACGCGTTATCAAAGATTACTCACAAATTTGTTATCAAATCTCGATAAAATTTAAATGTGACCATATGATAAACATCAGCTTTCGATTAAATTCAAAATCATCAAAATCGGTACACCCAGTAAAATGTTATGCGGTATAATACAACGTAGGTCAACGAAAAAATAGTCAAGTAAAAACGCATTATAAGATATTACTCGAAAAGTAGTTGTTAGATCTCAAATTAATTTAAGTGGGAACAAATGACACACACCACCTTTCGATTAAAAAAAATTTGTCGAAATTGGTCTACCCAGTAAAAATATAATTTAATAAAGATCTAATCAGTACTCTTCGAGCTATATCTTTTTTCATCGACCGACGTTCTACACAACATAACTTTTTAATTGGCATATCGATTTTGATGATTCTCATTTTAATCAAAAGCTGATGCTTGTCTTGTAGACTTATTTAAATTTGATCGAAATCTGATGACTGCTTTTTGAGTAATATTTTTTAACGCGTATTTACCTTGACTATTTTTTCTCTACCAACATTTTATTACTTGTCGAAGTAATTGAAGTCGGTTTTTTGTAGTTTCCAAGTAAAAACAATTATTGTATTTTTTAACCGACTTCCAAAAAAGGAGGAGGTTCTCAATTCAACTGTATTTTTTTTTTATGTATGTTACTTCAGAACTTTTGACTGGGTAGAACGATTTCGACAAATTTTCTTTTAATCGAAAGGTAGTGTGTGTCAATTGGTCCCATTCAAATTTATTTGAGATCTAACAACTACTTTTTGAGTTATATCTAATAATGCGTTTTTACTTAACGCTTTTTTCGTCGACCTACGTTGTATTATACCGCATAACTTTCTACTGGATGTACCGATTTTGATAATTCTTTTTTTGTTGAAAAGGGAATATCCCTAGTTTGGTACCATGATAAGGAAACCAGGATATGATGATGGAATCTTAGAGAAATCGAGGTAAACTCTCGAAAATCCCTAATAACTTTTTACTGAGTGTACCGATTTTGATAATTCTTTTTTTGTTGGAAAGAGAATATACCTAGTTTGGTACCATGATAAGGAAACCAGGATCTGATGATGGGATCCTAGAGAAATCGAGGAAACTCTCGAAAATCCGTAATAACTTTTTACTGGGTGTACCGATTTTGATAATTTTTAATTTAATCGAAAGCTGATGTTTATCATGTAGTCACATATAAATTTTATCGAGATCTGATAACTACTTTTTGAGTAATCTTTGATAACGCGTAGTTACTTGACTATTTTTTCGTCGATCTACGTTGTATTACTCGTCGATGTAATTGAAGTCGGTTATTTTTTGTTTGCGAGCAAACACAATTCTATTTTATTTGTATAATTAATTTAATGTAAACGTGTCCTACAATATAGTGTATTAATTTTTGATATTCGCTACAGTTCAAAGTTAACGCGTTACGGTTAACAAATTTCCTTTCTTTCTTCCTTACCTTACATACGCGTCAACTAGCATAACATATTATATATATGCTAAACTTGAATAAAATCGTTTCATAAATTTAGTTTGTAAATATACATAAAAACCTAATACAATAAAACTAAAATCGTCCGTTGAATAACAAAGTAAACAAAAATAAAAGCTTATTTATAGTGGAAAGATAAGTGCTGAAGGTTTTATGAGCCTCAAACGTGCGAACAATCCAAGGGAAGCAATAAAAGCATGCGATCTCATTTTCCTTATTACCTATCTTTAATGATTTTCTGAATGTAAAAATACAATAAAACGAAACATATATAAGTGTTCTTTTACAGACATAAATACATTTTATTAGAACACAATTGTGTTTGCAAGCAAACGAAGAAAAACCGACTTCAATTATATCGACAAGTAATAAAACGTATGTAGGCGGAAAAATTAGTCAAGTAAATACGCGTTATCAAAGATTACTCCAAAAGTTGTAATCAGGTTTCGATGAAATTTAAGTGTGACCACATGATAAATATCGGCTTTCGATTAAATTAAAAATCATCAAAATCGGTACACCCAGTAAAAAGTTATGCGAAGTTTCGAGTTCCCCTCAATTTCTCTGGGATCCCATCATCAGATGCTGGTTTCCTTCATCACTGTACCAAACTAGGGATATCTCCTTTCTAACAAAAAAAGAATTATCAAAATCGGTTCATAAACGACGGAGTTAACCCCCAACATATATTTAAAATATATATATATATATATATATACGGTCGAATTGAGTAACCACCTCCTTTTTTCGAAGTCGGTTAAAAATACCGCCTATATAATAAATACAATAACAATTAATAAAACCAAGTAATGAACGACATCCATTAGGTACATATAACTCAGCCTGTTAAATTTATTATAATTAATTTAAAATATGCTTATTCGTGCAGCCGCTTGACTGCTCAATAATCATCGACTAACCCGCTCATGCGTAAATTCACTGACTCGATGTGTCTTGTCTAATAATAACTTTATATAACCCTTATTGTTAATTTCGGTACGATTTTAGAATTTTCTAAAATAGTTTAGAAGCATACTGGGGTACAAACGGTATTAGTACATATGGTATAGTCATATATGTACTTCAAATTAAATTTACTTAATGTCTTTTTGACCACATAAGAAAAAGTCCTCTATGATGACTTCTGTTTATCCTAGAGTATTTTAAAACAAAATCATATATCAATAACATTGTACCTGAATATCATACATACATACATACATACATACATACCGTATCATTACAAGTACCTAGATATAAACTTTAAAGAAGTGATACTGTTACTAGTGTATACACGACTTTAACAATCTTTATAATGATCTCTGAAACATGTCGAATATTTTCTGCTTTCTAGTCAAAATTATAGTAACGATTTTCATGTTTCATTTGCGCTTGACAGACATGATTTTCATTATTTTAGATTTCAGGACATCTCACCGCAACTCTGTAAAATGAGTATTTTTAGATTAAGCGTGTGTTATCATAAAACATATTGTAATATTTTATTCTAATATATCACTTGTCTTTTCTTCGTTCTTTTATACAATTTTCTCGACAATCGAGGAAAAGGTAAACAGAAAAATTCATATTTATTGTAAATCAGATTTGAACGTAACTTTGCTGACGGAAATTTACTCACTGAACACATCGCAGTTGACACTAAATTTAATTCTCACTTATATAAGTTAAAATAAATATAACCAATGCTTATTGCTTATCTTTATTCTATAGCTAAGCCAAATAAGACAATAAGTGTACCTACTACGAAAGAATAACAGCAAAGATATTTGCTCATTAATATTAATCACGACGAAACAAACAATATGTTCGCCCTTTACCGGGAACTTCTATTGACCTTTTCATCATCATCATCATTACAGCCTATACAGTCCACTGCTGGACATAGGCCTCCACAAGTTTACGTCAAAAATAACGTGAACTTATGTGTTTTGCCCATAGTCACCACGCTGGGCAGGCGGGTTGGTGACCGCAGGGCTGACTTTCTCGCATCGAAGACGCTGCTGCCCGTCTTCGGCCTGTGTATTTTAAAGCCAGCAGTTGGATGGTTATCCCGCCATCGGTCGGCTTTTTAAGTTCCAAGGTGGTAGCGGAACTGTGTTATCCCTTAGTCGCCTCTTACGACACCCACGGGAAGAGAGGGGGTGGCTATATTCTTTAGTACCGTAGCCACACAGTACATTGACTTTTTGACAAATTAATATTTCTCTCCCGTCGACGACTTTTCTCAAAAGTTATGTTTTTAATATTAAATGGAATTTCAAAAATTATATGTACACAATGTAAATATCTTAGGCAACATCTTGAAAAGTTAATGAAAATTGTTCATATTTTTAATATAAATTCTGTAAACAGATGTTGGATTTATATTTCCATACGAAATGGCGACAAAAATATATTACCTGTATATAATATATAGTCACTTTTTTGCGTTTTCGTTTTCTTATAAAACCTTTTTGTCTGTCTATATATATCAATAATATTTTATTGTAGTCTAAAACAAAATTCGGACGCTTACGTTTTTACTCGCTGATATTTATAAAGTCTAAAAAATATTAAATAAGTATATTTAAGCTAACTTCTTTATATATGATGTTTACTATCTACTCATATCATTCTGCTTAGAATACACCCAAACAGGTATTAGATATTTGTAGACGTAATCAATTTAAAACTTTAAGTTGTTTATTTTAGTTAATAAGTCAATTTAACTTCAGACCTTTTTATCAAAACATCGAAATTTAAGTAATAATTTGGGTCTGATTTAGGCGAGTAATGATAAAATTGTAAGTTCCGAATTAAAGTTTTTTTTAGGCCAAGGTATTCGCCTACATAATACGTTAAAACGTTTACGTATAAACGTTTCTATACATGCCACTAAATAAATACAAACAAAATATTAAAATTAATACTAAACAGCTAAAGAGTATTATTCCGTACCACATTAAATAAATAACAAGAAAGTGTTTGTACTTGTACCTACCTATACATATAGAGGTAGTAACTCTTTTAAGCCTTTGATAGATTAACCTGATTGTATTAGCTGTTAGTAGTAGCTAGAATTAGTGTGATTTAAAAATTATTTCAAATTATAAATCATACAGCCTTTTATAAATGCTCACCGTCTATTCCACCTCTTTAGAAGACAAATTTCGAAAAACGAAGTAAGTAATAAATATAATATATTAAGAATACATTTTTTATTTGTAGTTCAATACAATTTGAAAAAGATTTTGACACAAAATAAATTATTTTAAGTAATTATAACTGTTTGAAAACAGCTTTTCAAAACAATTATTTTAAATGAAGAGTTGAACTAAGGTTAAGAAATTTACATTTCTTAAGTAATACAATTTTCCTGAAGACTTTTTATTTTCTAAAGCCGTTTTCTTGCCGTAAAGAAAATCATTTAAACGTAGATTGAATCATAATAAATTTACATATCCTTTTCAAACTTCTTCTTCTTTTAGTTTATGACTTTTAATGGAACAAGTTCGATTTTACAACTGTTATAATTGCTAAAGTTTCGACAGACGGATGTTTGTCTCTTAATCGTACCAGAAGGGCCGAATGATTATTTATAGAGCAATACTCTGGAATATAAGCCAAATAAGCTCTCAAGTATTGTTGTCGTTTCTATGATTTAAGGTAACCAGAGATACTAGCAAAGGTCAGGGTCGAAAACACTACCAACTTGCTGTCCGTACGCTTGTTTCCTACCCTTGTGATATGAAAGAATAAGAGACATGGTACATTTTATTTCGGAATAAAAACGATATATAACTAATTTTTAAGTTATAAGTTAAATATTGAGGAAACATTAAACTCTAACTAATTTTCATTTTTCTTAAACTATAATAAATTTTTCTTATACAAATAAAATTCAAACTAATCCAAGAAAAAGAATAAACACATATAAAATAACACCTCGTGTGATCAGTCGTTAAGGATTAAAAAAAAAACAGAGAATCAAGAAATCGCAACATTTAAAATCTTAAGTCGACTTATTTAAAAATAAACAAAATCAAAAAAATCCCGCAAATTTAATACGACTGTCGTACCTGTTACTGATTTATCGGCTCATTGAATTTATATAACGTGTCTAGTACTCGTAACGTGTCTAGTAGTCGTTAGGGTTACCATCATTCACATCCACGAGGGGACTTAAAAAGGTGTGTGGTAATATAAATAGTTAACAATTACCGCATTAAAATTCATTTCTAGTTTCATTAGTCCTGTAAAAAAACAACTCAATCCAAAAATATGTCCATGGTCAAAGAAGGTTTAGACTACATTCGTAAACTATGTAATATCAGCCCTACGATAGTCGTGATTTCAAACACCTGCGCGCTTTTACGAGACTAACGCCGAGTTGCACGAAACAAAATTAAAATTTAAGTAGAGATTAAACTAATTTAATCACAAGAATTTCATACAATTCTTGCAAATAAATTAGTTTGATCACTACATAAATTTTAATTTATTTTCGTGCAACTCGGCGTAAATGAACGAAATAAACTTATTTGTATTACCTACTTTGTAACGTTGTAACAAATATAATAATTTACCCTAATTGCTAAGATTAATTTTTACAGCAACGTATTAAATATTAATCCTCAATTATTATAATCATTATGCATTCAATGACTAACCGTATTATGATTTTCCTGTAATAATAATATGAAAAAAAAAAACAAATTTTAACATAATTAATTGCGCATATGAGACATACCGAGTTGTCCGAATAAATTTTATTATTATTGTGAGTCATCACTCATCACTCATCGTTATCATCACTACAGCCTATCGCAGTCCACTGTTGGACATAGGCCTCCACAAGTTCGCGCCAAAAATGGCGTGAACTCATGTGTATTGCCCATTGTCACCACGCTGGGCAGGTGGGTTGGTGACCGCAGGGCTGGCTTTGTGGCATCGAAGACGCTGCTGCCCGTCTTCGGCCTGTGTATTTCGAAGCCAAAGCAGTTTAATCATTATCCCGCCATCGGTCGGCTTTTTAAGTTCCAAGGTGGTAGTCGAATTGTGTTATCCCTTAGTCGCCTCTTACATCACCCACTAGAAGAGAGGGGGTATTGTACTATGAAGCGACAATCTGCGACAAATTCTGGTGTCGCAATGAACGTGACAATGCAAATAACGTACATATAAACACTAATCGTTCGTTTAAAAAAAAATTACTTAAAGAAAACTTTAGTCAAGAAGGCGGAAGATATTTTAATATTAATATTTTATTTTCATAATTTCGGTACAATATCGGTTTAAAAAAATCATTACATTCACTTTTAATAGTAATAAATAATTTAATTTCTAAAATAAATCGGAGATATTTTGAAGCCTGTTTGGATAAAGTTATTTTTGATTTTAATTTTATGCATACAATGTAGAGTTTACTACTGCTGCTAATAGGTATATAATGTACTGTATGTATACCGCTGTATGTGTATATGTAGGTATATATGTTTATGTTTTAGTGTGTTGACTTACAGATCTTTTCAATGCAACAAAAACAATGTACAGCTTAAGTTTCTAGAATAGTGTTAGAACTACACATCAAAAGTTAAGAAATAAACATTAATATTAAGTTATTTTTGCGATGTTCATTGTACTAGGAACTAAGAATCGATTATATTTTAATAATCGTTTTATTGCGCTTCAATATTCGGTGTCGTTGACACCAACACGGTATGTATACTTACTATTCGATACAACCTCAATTAACAACTCGCATGTACATTGGATGCCTCTTGATTGAAATGTCCTATTTAAAAAATATCTTTACTAGCTTCATATTGCATTATTTTTTGTTTTATGTTACGAAGTATTGGTTAAAACAGCACGGGTTGTTAATTTTTTTTTTTTTAAAAGAAAGGTAAAAGTTATAAATTTGATTTTCAAAAAACGCCGGTTGTTAATATATCTAAAAGTAGTTCTCTTTCCTAAATAATTAACCAACCAGTATACCAGTAAATTAATGAAAAAATAAATTAAAAGTAGATGCTTTCTTTACATATTTGTATGCAAAACCATTTGTATATTTAAGCCATTTGTTTATTAAGTAAAAAAGTCTTTTGTTTGGATTTCAAATGTAACTTGTATACCATATTTACTTAATCCCTGCGTCATTATGGTAGTACAAATTATTTTTAAATGAAGTGAATTGTTATCACCACACAATAGCTTAGACTATTTATTACATTGCATTTATACTAAAAAACGATAATTAAGTAAGAATTTAATGTTAAATGTGCCATCAATTACACTTTTAATATACACTTTTCATGACAAACAACATATTGTATAGGATGCAATATAGGTTGTCTGAAGGTGTGCCCAGAACACTTAAGTGCACGAGCGTAACATGTAACATGTAGAACTAAAATTAAAATAGAACGTAGAATCGACTGGCGATATATCGAGGTACTGAAATGATGACCGTTCGACGATGACCGTTCATGTTTCTCTTTAGCTGCTTAAATATTACCATAAATGCTTAAAAGCATTTAAACCTATACCAACTGAGCTTAAAGCTCCTATTATGTCATCTGGTTTTGTTGATGATATCACCGATAAGTGAGATATCAGTATAGACCATGATCTCATTAAGTTTAAGCCCATTCTCACTACAAGAGATAGCTTTTAATGGAGTAAATATATTATTTATTCGACAAGACTAGTGATTGAATGAAGTAAGTGAAGATAACGAATCCTCGTTCACCTGTCACGTCGGTTATTTTAAATGAACCAATTATACATAATTTTACTTATTTTATTTATTGAAATAATCTGTAGAACACAGCATATCAAGTTTTCGTACAAATAAAAAATAGAACGATATAAATAAGGCATATAATTAGAATTTACTTTTAAGAAGAAGTTAAGAAAAAGGTTACAATATAATTAACTGAATTTATCACAGCTTTAATACTATCTCTAACGCCTAGTAAAACTAATGATGAATTTTGTATCACTCATAAGCGGTTTCCTTAGAAAAAAATCCATGGATCGTTGTTGAGTAAAGGGCATACATAATACATATTTCAATACCTTTACTACTATTTTAATACTTTTAATTATAACACATATTTTTTATTATATGTTACACAACTATCAATGACTTACTTTAACTTGATCCTGTTCGCCGGCGTATTCGATGCTTTGGAAAATCGTCCAAGTGTAACGTCTGCGCACCTCCATCCGGGCCAAGTAGCGCCGATACCATTGCTGTATCAGTATGGCAGCTTTCATGGCTGCAAAATAAAATGGATGGAATCTTTTTGGTGGAAAAGGATGAGGTATTCAATTCAACTGTTTTTTATGTGTATTACCTCATAACTTTTTACTATGTGTGCCGAGTTTGGTGATTCTTTTTCTATTAGGAAGCTGGTGTTTGTCCTATAAATCCATTCAAATTAGAGCAAGTACGTATTTAACTGACTTTGACTTTGATGATATTCTAATTTCATTATTTATTGATTATATATTTATCGAAATCAGTTTTATTAACAATTATTTTATTTAAAAATGAACTGTGTTACAGATCTGTTTAAAAGTGAGGATTTCATCATAATATGGTTATAATAATATCAGAAAACTGAGTTACCCTTTTTATTTTGTTAAGCTAAAACAGGCTACAACCCATGAACGGGATCAAATACTAAAATTTATGATTGTAACGTAGCTTAGGCGGTTATATTACGGTTTCATAACACCTGTTATTTTGATCATTAAACATAAGCTTTATTATATATCACACGTTATTAAGCGAGATATATTAATGCTTGGTTATACAATATAATAATTTAAAACTCAAGTAAATTATGTAATCCAAAAAAAATTTAGATACTGGTGCAAAATTAAATAAAATTTATGGTACAGCGATGACCGTTGACATATGTTTACAACACGTGAACGTGTGCGTCCTACGCAACAGCATAACAGCATACATAACTGCATTTTAATTAAATTATCATTCACTCAAGACACAATTTATACGTTTCTTACAAATTCTATAACATATTAAGCTTTTTTTTTATTTAAACATTTCCTAGAAATGTTCGCAACCAGATTTATGTTTTAAAAGAAAACAGTTTTAATTTCTCCTAAAAACATACAGAAATACTTTCCAGATATGATAGAATTCATTCTTCAAAATGAAATTATACAATATGTAATAAGCACTGCATAAACAGAAAAAAAATGAACAAAAAAATTATAGTGTGACCTACCTAATTTATTTGTTGTTTTTAGTATCAAAAATTTCATTACATATCTTATATTTTATCATCATCATCATTACAGCCTATACAGTCCACTGCTGGACATAGGCCTCCACAAGTTTACGCCAAAAATAACGTGAACTCATGTGTTTTGCCCATAGTCACCACGCTGGGCAGGCGGGTTGGTGACCGCAGTACTGGCTTTGTCGCACCGAAGACGCTGCTGCCCGTCTTCGGCCTGTGTATTTCAAAGCCAGCAGTTGGATGGTTATCCCGCCATCGGTCGGCTTCTTAAGTTCCAAGGTGGTTGTGGAACCTTGTGATCCCTTAGTCGCCTCTTACGACACCCACGGGAAGAAAGGGGGTGGCTAAATTCTTTAGTGCCGTAGCCACACAGCATATATATATATATTATATTTTATACAAAAGGAAAAAATAACAATTATGATTATATTCACGTTACGGACAGAAAGCTAGACATATACCTATCGGAAACGAAAACTGTTTTAGATTTTTAAAAAATCTTCTCACAGAATAAAAAATATATTTCCCGTCTTCATGATTCAATATCGCCGAGTATAACCTACTGAACTTGCGATTTGGCAAGTAGAGCTTTTTTACAAAAAGTCTAATAATAAAAAAAACCTTTTAAGATTTTAAGGCTTTCTTCTTAGTTTGTTATTCATCTTTCACTGTAAAAACTTTGTATGAAAATACCTTGTATTGGAAAAGTAAATACTATTTCAGTGTTTTTGAAATTATATTTTTTTTAAGGAAGTGACGTTATTTTTAAAAAAATATATAAATACTGTTTTAGCATTTTCAGACAGTTCATCTTTTTTAGATTCGGAATCACAAATTATTTTGTTATATAATAGACGATTTTAAAACTTTCACAATTATTTTTTTAAAGTCATTTAAAAAATATTTAAAAAAAAAAGCAAACTGAGACGGAACATTAAATTAGTTTATAATTAAATGCAGAACTAAGTTTCTCGTTGTATTATCATGCGTAATGTACGAAGACCCGTATTGTGAATTCAAGTAATGTTTATTTATACTCGTGGGATTATGGTAAATCTAATCCACATTGTTAACACAGATTCAAACTCAAACTCAGTAAATAGGCAGTACAAAACCGCATCACAAATTTGCTTTTGCTTTGTTTATTGTCTTATCAGTTTAATTTAACGTTATTTAATTATGTCATTATAGTACTTTCGTTATGCTACTCTTTGATGATTTTTTAAATATTTTATTAAAGTATTATTTCAATCATTTTTATATTGACGTGTGATAGAGTTAAATAACTGTAATAACAACTAACTGTAACACTCATAACTGTTTTGCATTTGTTTACTCAAGAGCGCCTACTTATACTTAAATTCAAAGAATTTCAATTTTAATTTATTCTCGTAACAATAGAACTACTTCAAATGCATATGCAGTTTATTTATTTTACTTTACTTTAACATTTGCCTAAGTTTAGAATGAATATAAGATATTTCACAAGTACTTACTTCTTTCGGCCTTGGTCATGCTGACGTCGTCTCTTTTCCAAAACTTTAAAAACGGTGCAAAAGCCTTCATCGTGCATTCGCCGTTAAGCAATCTTTTACTTATTTTCTTTGGTACTTCTTGCTCTATTTCAGAACTCCGGCACGAGGAAGAGTCATCTCCCATGGAGCGCGTGCGTCGTCCTCCACGAAAGCTCACACATCCACATCCCTCAGCCAATGAAAACATTGTAGAACTCTTATCCTTTTTATATCTTTTATCTCTTCGTTTCCGGACACATCTTGGTGTTTTTTGGCGTGTTTTAGGAATCGTGACAAATTATTTGTACGATTAAAAAACAAATAAACATGTCCAGTCTTTAGACTGACGCGTACCTGAAAAAAAAAACAAAAAAAAACTATACCAATTCCGAGAATACTCTAATATAAATCTTAATATATATAAATTACGCGTCACGTTGTTTGTCCGCGATGGATCCAAAGCTACATAACCAATTTTAATCAAATTTGCACACCGCAGTTTGATCCAAATTGAAAGATAGGCTTTATTTTATTTTGATATGTGTAATTATTACATTTAAGAAAATAAATAAGGCGGTACGAAGTTCGCCAGGTCAACTAGTATATAATAAATGTATCTATGGCAACAGTGTCACTTCAATAGCAGTTGTGAACTCGATATTCGTCATTTCCCTAGAGCGTTGTGTGTTAATTTTTTTGCTTAGCGAGTTTTTTAAGCGACAGGTCTTTTTAAGGTTTTTATTCTATAAACTAGGTCAGGTTGCATTTAATTTAATTTAATTTAAATAATAAATAAATATGAAAGTTAGGCAAAATTTTCAATTTTAGAAATCAGTTTATATTATTATATCAGCCTGTAACATCCCACTGCTAAGCACTGAACCCTTTCTCTATGTTTCACCTACATCGAGACAGAAGTGTGGGATTAGAGCCTTATCTCCGACGCAATCGACCTGGACGATCAACATCGACCTAGCGGATACGACTTTTTATTAAAATGATATTATAATATAGTTTTTGTACACCTATTTTAAAACAAAAAATAAAAAAAACAGCCATCCTACAAAATAAACCAGAAACGAAAAACATTCAACAAATTTTTCAATTCCTGTACAGCAATTAAAAAATATTTTAAAAGGTGTGTGACAAAGAACAATTTCATTACTATAATTCAACATATTTCTATAATACTGTACAATATTTCTAACATTTAATTTTTAATTACAAAGCGGCACACAGTGTATAAAATAGAGTTTCAGTTGACATGCAAAGGATAAATGTTTCATACGAAATAAGGCCATGTTCTTTGTTATTAGCATAAACGAAGGGATGCGTATCAGTAATATTCCAGGTATATCACGAAGTGTCATTGAGGGGCGGCCTTAAATTACTCTCATTCACCGAGGATTACAAAGGTAGATTGCTGACCCGGCCTGAATTTGTTGATTCCGGACTATCACAAAACATTACTAGTAGCAATTTACATTTCTGAATACATTTCGAAAATACGAATGACTTATTTAGAAAAAAATTATTCTACATTTTAACCGTGTTGAAATTATCAACTATAGTTTAATATTTAAAGTTTTAGCGCACAGTTTTACAGCCTACGTCACTTTTATAAAGTAATTACTGAAATATCGATTACTTTTAAGGTTTGTCGTGTCCAAAACAATAAACCTTTCGGATTTGGAGTATTAACTAACAATACTGCTCTGTAAATTCGGTTTAAATCTCACAAAAAAGGAAGCCTTTTCTCTATGAAGATTAAAGATTGAATCACAGTTTACAATTATACATCTCCGCAAGTTGTCGGAAATATAATTATGTGCAATCACTTTTGCGATTTACAATATTCTCACTCTTTTTCCATTCACAACAGAGTATCTACGTCACACGTGATAAATTATACAGACATCATCATTTGAAAACGTATATATGCCAGTCTGGATTTGAAATCTGTGAATGATCCTTGGTACTTCTCTTTTATCTGGTTGTGAATGAAAAGGGTAGATTTTATTCTGTATCTATAATTAAAAAAACATTTTGTTTTTGGAAATGGGAACGCTAATGACTTAAATAATAAAAAGGACCTTTTAAATAAGAAGCATTTTCTAAATTAAGCGTTTTTGCACGATAGATTAAAACTAATTTTATATAAGCGGGTACACATTAAGCACGCCGGGTTGACGACCTTTTCAGACACTTTCGCTTTGATCCTTTTAATCTCTGATTCCTCTTGCTCAATAAATTATTTCACTTGAATGCACTCAATTATCTACTTTTAAATTTTTTAATTAATTCTGGGCACATTAAATCTTTTTATAATAATAGTCTGGAATCCAAAACAATCTTTTGCAATTTCCTGTACGCATGTATTTTACTTATAAACGTGTAAACTTTATGGAATTACAAAGATGTGTTGATAGTAAAATTAAAAACTCTCAATCTCTAATGTTAATACCCAAGTTTGTTTAACAATTTTTTTTAAATGATTTATTCAAAACTACTTTTTATAAGATCTGCCAGTGAATGGCAAATAAAATCGTTCGGATAAGGCAGATTAAAAAAAACATAAGTTAAAAAGTGTGTGTGTACAAGTCACTACAAACTGCGCCAACGGGCTAGTCAAAAAATACACAGCTTTTACTATTATAATGGTTAGCTTAATTAAAGTAGGGCGCAGCAGGATATTTTGGGCTCAAAATCTAGAGAAGCCCGTCTGGGGAAGTACCTCGACTTGACAAAAGATCACAGCTAAATAATTATACTTTTAAGCAGTGATGTGTTTCTGTGGTGGACAACTTCTGGTAATGCAGGCGTCTATAGGCTACGGTAAGCGCTTACCATCGGGTGAACCGTACGCTTGTTTGATGACCTAGTTATATAAAAAGAAATGTATTCCTCTAATCAATCGTTTGTCATAACATACATTTGTGAGACTTATTAATAAATTGTTTTCCGTATTTTTTTTTTTTTTTTTGTTATTTCGTAACAAAATAGGTCCTCCATAAAGTCAGATAAGTATCTCTCAGAATAGTATCTAATCCTTAAAAAATTGTTAACTTGTAAAAACATAGGTACGAAATATCGTAATACATACATTATAGTATCTGTTTGATATAAACATGTAAAGATAACGTAAATAAAAGTTATGCTAAAGTCAGTCGACTTATATGTTGAATATATGTTGATAACGAACCACTCCTATGTGATCACTGACTGGATACAAACTCGAACCTATCTCATGATATGAATTCAATTGGAATACCAATAGTTCGGATTTACATGTAAAACGATTTTTCAAAGAAAGAATATTTATTTTGGGTAAATGTTTTTATACATTGATATTACTGAATGTGTTATATTGAGGAAAGTCATAATATTTACTTCTCGTATTAAATTTAATCTCTGTTAATCACGATAGCATGAAATTGACTTTCTCGTCGTTTAATAATTGCTAACTAATTAATTTATTATAATGTTGACCATAAAATTATTTATAGAGATGTGATTGGCATTCTATAATTAATATTATGAGTCCATCGTAATAAATCTGTATGGAAAAAAGAAACGGCGAAATGAATGTAAGACACACACAGAACAATTTACATTATTCTTTTTTGTTGTGTTCGCTATTCATAATTTAAAAAAAATTATGATTAAAAAAAATAGTGGTACTAAGTACGCCGAGTCAGCTGCTATAAGTAACAGTCATAGTCATAGAGTAAATCTACATTCCGAAACGGTGGTAGCGTCGCATTAATCAAAATTAATTGACCAAACAACAGAATAATTATAATTTGTAGAAAAGTGTTGTTACTTAAAAAAACATTTCAAGAAATTTAAAAAACTCATTTTTTTATTAAATGAAAAGTGCAATATTAATACAACCAATTGTTGTAATCGCCTAGTTATTCTAATTAAAAAAAAAACGTAATAAATAATTCTCGTATGGTTGCATCTTATTACAGAAACATCATTAACAGCAGAACAAATCGAAACTGTTACGTTCAAAATGGCGAACGTGCGTTATTAAGTGACAATTATTTCTTGTAAAGGTTACAAGTATCCAGTGACGTGTAAATAACACGTACCGTTATTCGTAAAGTGGAATTGCTTCTCGTAAAAATGTAAGATAGGCAGGTTTTACGTTACTCGCATCGGTATCTTATACGCGTAATCCGTTTACGTTCGTACGTAGGTACCCATAAAATACATTTAGGGTTCGCTAAGTACTGTATACTTTGTGGTACAAATTTAATTCCCTTTATGTGATGAGATATTCTGTGCCCTGATAAAATTCAGTCTCGATAACTGAATGGGATTATTTTGCTTAAATTGCCAATAAGCAAACTTTACTAAGTTGAAACATTAATTAACACTCCTACCTAAGCATGGTTGTATTAATCTATTCATTACTGAAATTAATCAATTTAAGTAATACAAATACCTTTCCTTGATGTTTATCTTATAACTATTTACTTATTTCAAGATAAATTGTTGAATTATTACTTTGATATATTAATTAAAATTATAATTAAATTCAGAATAATTGTATACTTTCTACTTGCATCTCAATCTAATAACAACGACGTTTTGACTGGGATTTTTCAACAGTTAGAAGTAGACCCCGCATTCTGCTTCAAGATTGTGGGTTCAAATCTCGCCTCGAGCCTAGGCGTGTTATCTAAAATATACATATTATATATCTATATATTAATACGTGAAGCAAATACTTTTTACCCCTTTTTACGAAAAGTGCGCAGACAGAGGAGTATGAAATTTCGTACACTTATGGTCTAGGTATATAGAAAAGGATTACAGATTGGTAATATTTTTGTAAAAGTTGTGTATAAAAATATAATAAATCAATAAAATGAATATTACACACACTACCATATAAGCATACCATATTTGACACACACACATACGCCTATTATACTCTTTTCATTGTTAGTCTGTAGTCAAATTAAAAATTTAAAAAAAAGTTATTTATTTAAAATTCCCTAGTTTAGAAACAGATGGCATGTATTAAACATTTTATATGTATTGATTAGTTATTAATTATTTTTTTATTCAACTAGGTCAGCGAACAAGCGTACGGTCCACATGAAGGTAAGCGGTAACCATAGCCTACTACTCTACTAAGCCTGAAACAATAGAAGCCTCGTAAGCGTGTTGCCTACCTACCCCCAACCGTCCCAAAGAGTTCTGGCCACCTTAGTCACCATAGGAACACAACAATACTTAACAGTGTTTTTTAGTTGTAATCTTATGTAAGGTTTACGTACTCCCCAAGACATGCTGCTCCTGATTTTGAGCGGAATATATACTGCTATGTCCTACTTCAGTAGTTTATTTTAATTAGTTTAAAATAGACATGGTGTAGAATGTGAATTATTATATTGCATCGAGGACACAATAGATTATTTACATGGATTCTACTCGTATATTCATTGTAGTAATGTGTATACTTAAAACAGTACAACGATATAACTCCGAAAATAACATTCAACCACGTTATACGGTTTTGATGTTCATCTATCAAATTAGTGCAAACAATAGTGGTTTAGTCTGGCGAACTATACACTGACAACCGAGCTAGCGGAATAATTTACAGTTACGTCTGAAATGTAAATAGAATAGGCATAAGATCATCACTCTATATTTATTCGCGTCTGTCGGTTTTTTTATGATCTTCGAAGTGCGTATTTATTGGGAAACTCAGTTATTGCAACCGTATTCCAAGGATATTTAATGGTAAATTTATTAAAAGTAGATAAATTAATATTGTTTGTTAGATATAACTATTTTTGATAGAACAAATATTAAATCACCTTTTTTCTACTTATTATCAATATTGATGACCTGCAGTTTTTAGTAGCTTAGAAATTATTGAATTAATATATTAGTTGTATAGCTTTGCACAGGTGAAATATCTAAAAAAATATATGGAACAGATTTAAAAGTAAATTTAATTTTGTATTTACTTCAAAAGCATAAAAGAGAGAACTGCTTTAACATTTTAAATACACCTAAAGTTTAATGTGGAATAGCCAAAGATAAGATAAATATTAATATGAATCGTGCAATTAGGAATAAATGTAACGAATAGTATTTACAAAAACACGGACTGCATAAAAGAGAAAATATTATTTACAATGAATATATTACGAATTTTTTAATCTTTTAATGATGTCATACTAATGACAATTAAATGTAACAATAATACTATAAAATATTTATATACATCATTAAAAAACAAATGGCAAAAATATTACACTTTTTATTACATATTACTTGAAACTTATTCTCGAAATGAAACGGAACATGCTGAAAGTTTACATAAAATGCTTGCATGCTATAAGTTTGCATTGCACAAGCAACTTCATCTCTGGGATTCTAAATCATTGCTAAACTAGCTTGAATTTGTTAGTAAACACGATAGATCTATTAATAATCTAGTGTTCGTTGATCGAAGAGTTAGGTTCTGCAAAACTATATTTTTTCTAAATTATACGCAGCAAAGATGATCGATACACTCCACAGGTTTTGAGATCTATTTCAAAAACCCTTAAAGGTACAAACTTACTAGCTGACCCCGCAAACGTTGTTTTACCATATATTTTATTAACCTTCTCAACCTCCCCCCCCCCCCCCCACCTTTAAACTCAGGGGAATGAAAAATAGATGTTGGCCGATTCTCAGACCTACCTGGTATGCACACAAAACTTTATATTTTATTAACCCTCTTAACACCCCCCCCCCCCCCCTTATAACTTAGAGATATGAAAAATAGATGTTGTTCGATTATCAGACCTATCCGATATGCACACAAAATTTCACGACAATCGGTCAAACCGTTTCGGAGGAGTTTAACTACAAACACCGCGACACGAGAATTTTTTATATTAGATTCAAAACAACATTTATAAATAATTTTACATTCTACGACTTTATTAATGTATGAAAATATCATTAGAAGCAAAAAACTATATATATTTTCAAAAAAATTATTATCGTGACCTTTCACCTTGAACATCTTATTATGAGGCTCTTGAGGCATTGATAATCTAATTGTAGAATGAAGCTTTACACAAATTTTTAGCTTAATCTGTTTAATTACGAGGTTAAAATCTAACTTTACTGAAATGTTAAATCATTATTTCTAATCGTACAGGGGGAACAGAGTAACGACTACTGCCCGAGTTTAATTTAATGATGAATTACAGCAATTAAAAATGATAAATAGTATGCACAAAAGTGACAATATATAAAAACAAACAAAAATTATGTGGTGTCATGGGACACCAGGTAGGAACGAAGTTCCTTCGGATAGTATAGAAGCAACACAATTTGAAAAAAAATATTGAATTTTATACATATTTTCTAGTTCTTGATTTTTTTTTTTTTTAATTTTGTTGATTGGTTTTTATTAAGTACATAAAAGTATTTAGGAAATTTAGTATTTTAGAAAATAACAAATACCGTAAAATAAAATAAATCAAACAAAATAATAACAATAATAATAATAATTCAAACTATTAAGTGAAATGAAAAAAACATGTGTCTTTATTTATTTTCGTCGACAGTATAAAATTACATAAATATTTAAAAAAAAAAAGTTTACTAGTAATATTTTAGTTTTACAAACGTCATATTATACAGTCGTGTGACTGATATTACGTCACTTCCGTTATATATTTTTCTTACGGTTTTAGTCTCACATTTTTCTCAGTTCGGTCGCCCAGCCAAATTGCCGCGGTTTGTAGATTGAGTAGTTGTAGAAATAGAATAATAAACTAGTTTTTAAAGTTATGAATTTTAATAGCACGCGGTCAGAAAACAGGGGGTAGGTTCGGAATCAGGCGCGTTAGGCACCTGATTTTCAGCCTTTATTTCCTTAGCTGGCCCACGCCGCGACAACGTACCTTAGAAGTAATATGGAAGGACACTGGCCTGACTAATTCCCGGCGATGATGGTCTTCAGTTCCGTCTTCGTCCGATGACCGGCGGAGATCTCCACCGGTGTAAATGCCGGTAATCAGTCAGCCCGTTATTAATCGAGGGCAGTGACTCGATTTGTAGCAAAGTATAATTAAAGATATAAATCTTAAAGTAAAAATCCTGGAACGAAGAAAGTTCCGAGTCAGGAAAAGAACAATTCAGAAACCAGTGTCATAATTAGCAAAATAATAAATAATTACAATTTTCTCGTTAAGTTAAGAACACCAGCAATATGTAATTATAATAGATATCATGAGAACTTACCCCAGCGGGATTTAAGCCGAGTTAGGGTCGAGGTTAGGTCTCGAGGTTCGGCGGCAACGAAGTGCAAGGAAAAAGAGAAGCAAAGACACGCGAGCAAGGGAATATTGACAAGCAAAAGTCTATGCGTTAAGCATAGTCTGTATTTTTATAAATTATTAAGTTTAAATTTAGATATTAAATTATTTTATAATTTAAGGAGTAGACAGGAATATTAAATTTAGAATTTCTAATTACAATTAAATTGATTTTATTAAAGAAAGATCAATAATTACCAAAAAAACATCAGCGGCATCTATCAAGTCCGTTAGAGAAAAACGCCGATATGAAACACCAATAGTCACGAAGTGTTGAAACATGCCGATAGATGGCGCCACAAGTAGAAGCATGATAAAAATAAAGTGAAAAAAACTTAACTTTTACTACAAGATCTTATTTATTAGAGTAACGTTCCAGCACAACGTTACAAAATGTCAAGCCTGCCGTAAGGAACTTCGTTCCAAAATTGTATTATTTGCTGTTTTAAATTATTCCTAATGGCCCTAAGGTCTTCCTAATGGTCTAAGGTAACTGCTAAGGTCTTCGTAACGATACGACGACGTTCAAACTGAACATCCCAGTGTTTCTTAATATTACAAACAAACACTCCAATTTTATTTATTTGTATAGATAAGATAATATCATTATTCGGTTCTGGAAGAAATGTCTAAAGTTAGCCATAAGTCCGGCTATTACATAACATACATAATCAACTATTTAATATTACATTTGTTGCTATAGAATTAAGTATAAATAAAAGCTACAAACATTTTATAATTTCAAAACGCCTTATCTTACTTCATATAAAAACAAAAAAATTCAATTAATTCTTAATTGGCTAGAGCGCCGACACGGTACGTCGGAGACGCGGGTTCGAACCCCGCTGGAGCGGTCAATTTTTGATATGATATTCAAAAATGTTTAGAATTCCTAATGTGGGTAACACAAAAAATAAAATCTTAGATATTAAAAATAGCACGGTGTCGTCTCTTGTCAAAGATTTTCATTGTAATATGAAACTTTGAATAGTTACGGGTTTCTGTAAAGAGCTCACTATAGACGGCGCCACGGTTCGCTTAAACCGTAAGTTAAAACTATCATATCGAAAATTTCGCTCGAGCGGGTGTATCGTTCCATAGCTTAATTGGCTAGAGCGCCGACACGGTACGTCGGAGACGCGGGTTCGAACCCCGCTGGAGCGGTCAATTTTTGATATGATATTCAAAAATGTTTAGAATTCCTAATGTGGGTAACACAAAAAATAAAATCTTAGATATTAAAAATAGCACGGTGTCGTCTCTTGTCAAAGATTTTCATTGTAATATGAAACTTTGAATAGTTACGGGTTTCTGTAAAGAGCTCACTATAGACGGCGCCACGGTTCGCTTAAACCGTAAGTTAAAACTATCATATCGAAAATTTCGCTCGAGCGGGTGTATCGTTCCATAGCTTAATTGGCTAGAGCGCCGACACGGTACGTCGGAGACGCGGGTTCGAACCCCGCTGGAGCGGTCAATTTTTGATATGATATTCAAAAATGTTTAGAATTCCTAATGTGGGTAACACAAAAAATAAAATCTTAGATATTAAAAATAGCACGGTGTCGTCTCTTGTCAAAGATTTTCATTGTAATATGAAACTTTGAATAGTTACGGGTTTCTGTAAAGAGCTCACTATAGACGGCGCCACGGTTCGCTTAAACCGTAAGTTAAAACTATCATATCGAAAATTTCGCTCGAGCGGGTGTATCGTTCCATAGCTTAATTGGCTAGAGCGCCGACACGGTACGTCGGAGACGCGGGTTCGAACCCCGCTGGAGCGGTCAATTTTTGATATGATATTCAAAAATGTTTAGAATTCCTAATGTGGGTAACACAAAAAATAAAATCTTAGATATTAAAAATAGCACGGTGTCGTCTCTTGTCAAAGATTTTCATTGTAATATGAAACTTTGAATAGTTACGGGTTTCTGTAAAGAGCTCACTATAGACGGCGCCACGGTTCGCTTAAACCGTAAGTTAAAACTATCATATCGAAAATTTCGCTCGAGCGGGTGTATCGTTCCATAGCTTAATTGGCTAGAGCGCCGACACGGTACGTCGGAGACGCGGGTTCGAACCCCGCTGGAGCGGTCAATTTTTGATATGATATTCAAAAATGTTTAGAATTCCTAATGTGGGTAACACAAAAAATAAAATCTTAGATATTAAAAATAGCACGGTGTCGTCTCTTGTCAAAGATTTTCATTGTAATATGAAACTTTGAATAGTTACGGGTTTCTGTAAAGAGCTCACTATAGACGGCGCCACGGTTCGCTTAAACCGTAAGTTAAAACTATCATATCGAAAATTTCGCTCGAGCGGGTGTATCGTTCCATAGCTTAATTGGCTAGAGCGCCGACACGGTACGTCGGAGACGCGGGTTCGAACCCCGCTGGAGCGGTCAATTTTTGATATGATATTCAAAAATGTTTAGAATTCCTAATGTGGGTAACACAAAAAATAAAATCTTAGATATTAAAAATAGCACGGTGTCGTCTCTTGTCAAAGATTTTCATTGTAATATGAAACTTTGAATAGTTACGGGTTTCTGTAAAGAGCTCACTATAGACGGCGCCACGGTTCGCTTAAACCGTAAGTTAAAACTATCATATCGAAAATTTCGCTCGAGCGGGTGTATCGTTCCATAGCTTAATTGGCTAGAGCGCCGACACGGTACGTCGGAGACGCGGGTTCGAACCCCGCTGGAGCGGTCAATTTTTGATATGATATTCAAAAATGTTTAGAATTCCTAATGTGGGTAACACAAAAAATAAAATCTTAGATATTAAAAATAGCACGGTGTCGTCTCTTGTCAAAGATTTTCATTGTAATATGAAACTTTGAATAGTTACGGGTTTCTGTAAAGAGCTCACTATAGACGGCGCCACGGTTCGCTTAAACCGTAAGTTAAAACTATCATATCGAAAATTTCGCTCGAGCGGGTGTATCGTTCCATAGCTTAATTGGCTAGAGCGCCGACACGGTACGTCGGAGACGCGGGTTCGAACCCCGCTGGAGCGGTCAATTTTTGATATGATATTCAAAAATGTTTAGAATTCCTAATGTGGGTAACACAAAAAATAAAATCTTAGATATCAAAAAAATTCAATTTACTAACTTATCTTAGAAATAAATAATCGCTGTTAGCTTAACTGATTAAATACTTATTAGGAAGCCCTGAGTGTTATTAGATTGAGGCCGAAATTTCGCTTTCAGCCATTTTCACACTTAACCCCAAGCACATAAATAACCAGACTTGTCGCCGAGTCAAGCAATGACGCCATTTACTAAATAACAAGGCAACAAGATTAAATTGTGAAGAGAAATAAATTACACAGCAGTTTAGTTGTACCTATATGAAACAACCAACTATGTTAAATGCTTACCTATTTTATATTACTAAACTTTGACGTAATTAATAAATGAAAATTCTCGATATTATTCAACACATCAGCCTATCACAGTCCACTGCTGGACGTAGACCTCTCCAATTTCGCGCCAAGCATCCCGGTTCTCCGCAGTCCTCATCTAGCCCTAACGGTGATCTTACTTAGATCATCGGTCCAGCGGGTCGGTGAGCGTCCCACGCTGCATTTGCCAACACGCGGTCTCCATTTCAGGTCACTTCTGCCATCGATCCCGCGACACGAGTGACCAGTCCACTGTAACTTCAACTTGCTTATTCCACAGGCTATGTTGGTTACTTTTATTTTCTCACGGACAGTCGTATTTCTGAACCTATCTTTGAGAGAGGCCCCAAGCAAAGCTCCATTCCAATGCACGTTGAGCAACTTTGAACCTGTGGACTATTCCCTTCGTCAGTGTCAAGGTTTCGGTACCGTATGTCAAAACAGGACGCATTGCTCGACGGCTTTTGTCTTCAAGCATTGCGGGATTCCCGCAGTGTAGACTCCGCGAACCTGCCAAATACTGCCCAGAATTCTCCCATCTACTTCCTTCTCGATGTTGTTTGGGCCCACATGAATTGTATGGCCTAGGTAAACATAATCCTGAACAAGCTCGAGATGAGTGCCATTGATCGATACCGTATCTGTACGTCTCCGCAAAGATAACGATATCGTCAGCGAAACGAAGGTGAGAGACGGTGTTTACGGCAATAAATAATACAGCCACCTCCTCTCTTCCCGAGGGTGTCGTAAGAGATGAATAAAGGGTAGCACAGTTCCACTACCACCTTGGAACTTAAAAAGCCGACCGATGGCGGGATAACCATCCAACTGCTGGCTTTGAAATACAGACGCTGAAGACGGACAGCAACGTCGTCGGTGGTGACTGCGGTCACCAACACGCCTGCCCAGCGTGGTGACTATGGGCAACACACATGAGTTCATGCCATTTTTGGCGCGTGTGGAGGCCTATGTCCAACAGTTGACTGCGATAGGCTGAAGTGTAGTGTAAGTGTTATAACAATAATACTTATTATAATAAATAATTGAGTCATTGTTTGCTTCTTATTACACACCATAAACTTACTTCAGTATTTTTTGTCAATAGGATATCAAACATTTATTTTTCAAATAAGAATGATAGAATAACCCTGTTTCAATAACAATCAAGCAGCAAACAAATACTTCAATTTTTAGTGTACAAGGAAAAAAAACTTGGAAAACCACTTATGAAGCTGAAGATTTTGATTTTAATATTTTAATAAAATTACTATCCTGTATCAATTTATTTATCCATCTTTGACGACACTTGAAAATTATTCATTACCAACTGAAGATACAAATTAATATTAAAATATATGGTAGGTTAACAATAATCAACGACCATTTTACTACTTTTTATAGGTAATCATTGCTTGCAACACTGTATTGTTCGCAGTAAATTAAAACATAAATATTTACGTTTAAAATTCCAGCGCAAATCACAAGTTTGTGTTCCTTTTTTCGTCATTAATTATGACTGAATGATTGAATTACTTGAGTTGAGTTTGATTTACTTTTACTATTTTCAGTAACAAACTTATTATTTTAAAGCTAAGTCTCCCAAATGTCCTTCATCTCCATCACAAGATTAATTTCAAGACTCCATTACGTAGTGTCTTCTTAGCTATTTATTTGAGTTAAGAATTAAAGTAATGGATGAGGAGTGAAAAAAATGTCACTTTTTTTTACTTTGAGAACTGCATATTATTACATTTAATAATTGTGTTTACAGGCAAACGAAAAAAAAACCGACTTCACTTATATCGACAAGTAATACAATGTAAGTAGACGCAAAAATAGTCAAGTAAATACGCATTTTCAAAGATTACTCCAAAAGTTGTAATCAGATCTCGGTGAAATTTAAATGTGACCACATGATAAACATCGGCTTTCAAATTGATTAAAAATCATTAAAATCGGTACACCCAGTAAAAAGCTATGCGGATTTTCGAGAATTTCCCTCGATTTCTCTGGGATCCCATCGTCAGATCCTGGTTTCCTTCAAAAAAAGAATTATTAAAATCAGTTCATAAACGACGGAGTTATCCCCGAACATACATTAAAAAAATATATATATTATATACGGTCGAATTGAGTAATCTCCTCCTTTTTTCGAAGTCGGTTAAAACATACGGAATATCTATTTTAATTATCCATTTAATGTAAAAAATATATAAATTTCAGTAAGTAAGTAATAAGTCCTTAATTTTTTATACGATTAACTTGAAAAATGTCACAGCTGGTAAGCTCGGCTAGTAAAAGATTTTGTGAGAGGACCAGATTATGCTGATCTAAGGGCTCAAGTAAGTTTATATGATAGTCCTTAATTATTTTTTTTCACTACAAGCTTGAAATTTACCCAGAAGATACCTATAGTAAATAGTTTTTAGACGACCACTCAAAACGAATTTTGTGACAGGACCGAAACAAGATGGTCTTAGGGCTCATTTGTATGAAATTCCTTAATTTTTTATGCTATAATCTAGAAATTAGGCAGAGAAATAATAAATTAATAGAAATAGTAATTAGTAGACGTCCGAAAAGAACGGATTTCTAATAAAGCTGGATTAAAGAGGTCTAAGGGCTTTCACAAGTTTATAAGAAAGTCCTTCAATATAGCGCGCTGGAAGCTTAAAATTTGACAAAGAGATAAATAATAGTTAGTAAACGTCCTCTAATAATGGATTTCGCGACTAGAGCCGCATAAAAGAGGTCTAAGGTTCACCACTTCCTACAAAATTCCTTCAACTTCTGTTCTATGAACTTCAAATTTGACCAAAGGTAGCAAATAGCTGTGGGCTAGTGTTAGTACAAATATAATAATTTAACTGGTGTTAAAAATTCTGAATCAAAATTATTTTAAAGTAATATAAGAAATCTAATCAAACTTATATTGACGTATAATTTAGAGATGCAGTAATCCATTAACAATCCTCAAATCTCTTACATACATCAGAAGTGTCAACTCATAGGTAAAATACACAGTGAATCTAATTTTAAAAGAATATAACAATTCAAATATATTCAATCTAAATGAGAGTAGTAGCTATATTTAGTTTAGGTCAGTGATAATTTCGTAAACCCTATAAATATCGGTCATATTTACGTAAGAAAAGTATAAATCGTAAATTTGAATCGTAACATTCTAAAGAATTCGTTCTATTTCATAGAACTGATTTTGAGGACTGACGCAAAGATTTACTATACAACACACACCTTTGAAGTTTGCTAAAACTTAACTTTATGTCATTTATGCAGGATTGTTATTAATGTATGTGATCAAAGTACAATAAGTATCTTTTTTCTATACGAATAGAATTGAAATTTAGATTTTAGTAACCGATATATTTTAATTACTTCAAACTAAATTTAGTTAATAAGATAGACTTCGCGACTGATATGCATTATTTTATACCTTTGATATTTTGAATATCAAAAAGACTCAAGTATTATGACTGACTAATTGATAAGTCCTATGAAATCTATGAAGGTTTTTAGATCCTGCACTATATCTGGAGAAAGAAAATACTTATTTTATTGAAATAAAAATATTATCAAATACATTGAAACGTTTAAAGATGCAAATATTTACTCTTCGAATAAGCTAATAATAGCTTTGATAGCTGTATTTACTTTGACAAATATGATTTGCTCGAATGCAACAGTGCAGACGCCTCTAAGATTTACATTTTGCTCAATGAACTTTATAGTTACAATCATAAATGCAGTAAATATTTACATATTATATGATATTATAAAATAATTTATATAAATTTACGACAGTAATTTTCTGTAGGCGACTGTTTTCGTACATAGAAATTATTGTGTCACTTTTTAGAAAAAGTCCGCTTTTTTTTATTTTTCAATCCCAAGAAGTGGTATTTTTTGGCGTCATAGGTAGACTGTATAAATAATAAGAGACAAAAAGACGTTGCTGTATTCATCTTGACAATAAATAAATTAATTAGGGTTAACAATTTTACAGCTTAAAGTACATTAAAAACCAAAATTATTTTCAGAATTTACAAATATTCATAAAAAAACAAAAATAGATAATAGTAATTGTCATATTCACTTTTGATGTATTCTATTTTTATTTTTTCCATAGCACAAAAAACTCAATATTACTACAATGTAACTTTTTGTATTGTAACCACAATACACCACGACGTCTAAATCATTAATAATGATGTATATAATTGGTATCATTACCTTTTGAATATAAAAAAAAAACCTACATTTATGTAAAGTCAACTCTTTATCGACCCTTGCCTCGTTGTTTGGATTATCAAGACTGCAATGCGTAATTATGTAGGATTACTTCTTAGTTTTACTATATAAATATGCGTTCAAGATATTGTATAAAAACATAAAAATTAATGTTTTTTCATTGTTATGTAGCGTTTTAGTTACCTACATGAAAATATATTATATTAAAAATATCAAAAAACGAGTGTGCTTTAGACTACATGACTGAAATAAAACTTACGAAACGTAACTCTTTCTCTTTCTATCTTCACTAACTTATATCTACCTCTTAATTTCCGTTCGCCTCACCCGATCACAATTTTCGTAACGTTCTCGTCACGCATTACCCAGCTTTCTCCCCAAGTCAAGCGTGCGTAAATAAGTTTTATTTCAAAATTATGTTTTATAAAACCATTTACAAACTTAGTTTTAGAGTTCAATGGAGAAATAAATTTTATTTAAAATTGCAAAGACACAAATTAATTTATGTTTTATACTTGCAAATGTTTTCGTAATGTAATAGTTTTCTTGATAAGCAGAGGTACACGCATACATAACAAAATAGCGCAAGCTATTTTACAGTTGCCTACAAATAAATTTAAAGGTTGGTATTTAAAAAAGCCAAGGCATATTATTCCTTTTAGATTATACACATAAATGATAAAGATATGTGGGCTGTTTTACAAGTAAGACATATGACTGATTTTTAGTGATTGGATATTACTTTGAAGATTAGTTTTTTGATTGCCTATTCCTTGCCAATATCTATAATTAATTAATTATTATTATTATTTATTAATTATAATTAAAAATATTATTATTTATTTATTATAATAATAATTATTAATTAATTAAAAAATATTCTACAGTTTGTAAAATGAGATTACAAAAGTACTTAGAAATTTATTTGAATAAAGAAATTTTTATTGATTGATCGTATAAACATGACGTACAATATCTTGTTTTCTATAAATTGTCTTTCTATTATTTGACGATGCGTTAGCGCAACGGTAATAGCACTAGCTGTTGCGCTGGCGGTCGCGGGTTCGATTCCCGCTCACGACAGATATTTGTATCGACCATATGGATGTTAGTCGTGATCTGGGCGTTGTGTTTGTGTATTGTATTTCCGGACCCCCAACACAGGAGAAAATCCTACTGGGGGATCCGTTGAGTGTAAAGCGTTTATTAAATACATTTTTATACAAAAGTTTTTATATTACCATTAAAAAATATACAGCTTGTGAAGAAGAATGGAAGTGATTAAACTTTGTTGACATACATCGGCCTTGTCGAGGGTGACCAGTCATGTCAATCCATTAAAATAATAGAGAGATTAAAATAATATAAATAGAGTAACACATTTACGCATTGTAGTAAAAAACTGTATATTTTACCTGTGTACTGTGGTTTAACCTGCAGTAGATATATATATATATATATAAAACGACTTCGTTCTAAAATTTAAAAATATTTTTCAAGCACAAAGGATTATTTTCGCTTTATACATGGTAAACTATTTTAACGAAGGTGACCCGATAAGTACTTAGCCTTCAAAGGCCTAAAAAATTTTACAAGTCCGAACTGGCTAAATTTTTCAAGATAGCCAAGTATAAGGATATTCTACATAATAGTATATATTTCTTGCGATAGTGGCACCATCGGACGGTGAGGGTGTTTATCGGACCGCCCTAGTATGTAAGTACATCGATCACAATTCGGCCTGTAACATCCCACTATTGGGCAGGCCTCTTTCTCCATATAGAAAAAGGATTGGAGCTCAATCACTGCGAGTAGACGGATATGTTCCCGCTATGCATAACTTATACTATATTCATAGAAATCGGTTTCAAGATCAAAAAAAATATGCTATCAAATTCGCTATCCATTTTCTATTTACTAGAAGTTAAGCTTATTTCAATCATTCATTTCCTAGATCACAATATTCAAATTTTCAATAGTTTATAAAATAAGTCTAATTAATTATTCACTAAAATTCGAATACATGCTGTTAAGCTTGTAGTATTAATACAGTTTTTTTAAGTATTCATTCATAAATAAAATTAAAGTAAGATTTGATGTTTTTATATTACATGTTTTTAGTTTTAATGCTTTCTTTTACAAGCAATAAAGACCAAACCTGGCCTGTAACTTGTTCTGCTTGTCTTCAAGAAAAGTTTTGTAATTTATGTTCACATCCACACCTTTTCGGAGTTTACCGCTGAACTTTACGAGTATTTTAAATATAAAACTGTTATAAAATGTAATTAATCATAACAATTTTCCTCAATAATTAATATTAAATAAATTACTATTTTATGTAATATAACTCTATGTATCTAACTCTCTAAGTACCTATATATACATTTTTAAAAATAGATTACCTTATTGCGGACATAATAATTTTCGTTTATTAGTTATTCTCGGGGCCAATTCAAATAAAGCTACTTCCATTGTCTAGTTGTTTTATTGTTTTAATTGAAAAGGTTTGTATTATTCTATGCTATTAAGATTATGTTTACTTACTGTCGATTTACTTGATGTTGTGTACGTTTGTATGAAATAACAGTATAAAATACATTTTACATAAATTATGTTGTTAATAAACCCGCGTTAGTACGTACGAGACTACAATACGCAAACAATACTTAAAACTTATTTTATAATAACCTGTCATACTTATCTGAATGTGTGCTTAAAAGCTTATGATGAAACTTTTAACCGTCATTAACAATTGTACCTCGCTTAATGACTCAAATATATAAAAGAGTACTTTAATAGCAAATATTTACGTAGCAAAATATTGTTATTAATACACAGTAATAAATACAAATTAAAATATAATATTCAATACTTTCAATCATTATTTTAGGTCAAAAATATATAGTAAATTTGGTTATAATTATACTCTAAACGTTATTCTGATTCTATAAGAATTGACAGATATAATTATAAATTATATCAAATGAATGAAGTCCCCAAAGGGATACAAAAAATAATAATGTAACGACTTTATTGCTGGTTTACGCAGTGGTCCGAAAATTTGAATATTACATTAACGGTTGTATTTTTGAAAACAATTTTTTCTACATCTTAATGTTGTTCGCCGTAATTTACTCGTATGAGATTGTGTAATGTTGTGTTACCAGCATATAATGTTACACGCTGGTAACACAACATTACACAATAATGCCTGTAATAATAATGTAATATAATTTTTTGTTTTTAAAACTCTATTAGTGTGTGTTTTTTGTTACCTATACTAATAAATAAAATAAATAAGAAACGACGAGCTACTAAACCTTAGTCCCTAACGCAATTTTATTCTACTTGTGGCCGTAAAGTGTAAGGAGTTTATTTAATATTACAACCGTCCATTAATCATATATCTATCTTAATATATATAAAAGCGAAAGGTCACTCACTCATCACGAAATCTCCGAAACTATAACACCCACAAACTTGAAATTTGGCAGGTAGATTCCTTATAGGACGTAGACATCCGCTAAGAACTAATTTTACGAAACTCTACCCCTAAGGAGATAAAACGGGGGTTGGAAATTTGTATGAAAGTGCTATGTTTTTGAAGTAAGAGACTTGAAATTTAAAATGTAAGCTTTATAGATGGTGAAAAGCACCGTAATCTATATATATCTATAAAAAGAGAAAGGTCACTCATCACGAGAACTCAATAACCGCTGGATGATCCTAGCATCCAGGATGGACAAAAATGAAATTTGGCAAGGAGGTTATATTTAGTATATACCGCTAAGGGGGTTTAATTGGGGTTGATAGTTTGTATGAAACATATACAGCAGGGTCGGTTTAAAGCAAAATAACCGCGTTGCAACCCTATGTGTTAACAATTATTTTGATCACTTATAAGTAGTGCAAAAAATTATATTTTATACAATATCTAACCTTTACGTTACTAGAATACTTTTTATTTACCCCTGTCATCACGGAGTCACGGAGGAGCGTGAGTTATGCTATTCCGTGGCATATAGTTACGTAGAACCATATTAAAAACTAAATTGCATGCAGTATATTTTAAACATATTTACACTACAATACGATTTTATACTACATTATTTCATACCACAATTCTGACGAATTCAACGAACCGTCGCGGGCGACAGTTAGTGTATTATAAAACAAAGTCCCCAAAAGTATATGAGATCGATTCCTTCAAAATCTACTGAACGGATTTTCATGCAGTTTCACCAATAGAGAGAGGGCTTCAAGAGGAAGGTTTACGGGACGGCTAAGCCGATTTTGATGATAGTTTCACTGGAAGTTTGCCGGGAAAACACGCGGGCGAAGCCGCGGGCACAGCTAGTAAAGTTATAATTGCAGACAATCAACTAGGAGAATGTTTCAACATAATTTACGAGCTCATTCCACTTTGTCTCGATATACAATATCAGCTAAAAATCACTGAAATAATTAATACTTGAAATTTATGAATATTATTATTTAATATTCAATATTATTATATAATATTATTATATTATATAATATTATTATTTAATAAGCAAGGGGCACACTATTACAATTAAAGTAGTTATTTTTTTTTTATATTTCTAGAATCACGAGTATAAGAATAGGCCCATTATTAAAAAATATTAGTGTAAAAATTTCATACACATTTTTGTTTATTACGGTTTTAAAAACATGTAAATTTAGACAGAAATATTTGTAGTTCTTAACCTTTTTGAAAAAAAAACACCAGTCTCTTTTAATAAGATTTCATTGTTGGTTTTAGCATTCTTTAAGGTTCATACGGTACCATAAATATATTAAAATATAACTAAATTGAATAATATACAAATGCTCTTATAAATAATTTACTACATTATAGTAAATGGATACGTTATATCTAGGATAATAAAAAATAAATCTCTGCTTATAAAATATTATATTAACGAACAAGCATAACACTGCCAATTTGATGTACGAGGCATGCTTTCATAAAAGAGACATTAAGAATAATGTCTGTCTTTTAGAACCAAAAGCTGATTATATTTGGATAGCACTAAAAAGCTTGATTGGCTTGCGTTTAAGAAGTTATAAAATTATGTATGATTTTTTTAGGGTAACAGTAACAGAGTGTCTGTATAATTAAAGACAGCAATTATATTTTGCGTCTGTGACGGCCCTTTAGGTTTCTATTATTATAATTTACGTTAATAGACGCTTTCTCGTCTCGCTGTGAGATCATCGTAATGGAAGTATGATAAAAACAGTAATGTGCAATGTTTGTGAAGATTGTTACCCTTGAGACCTGTTATTATTAACTATTGCTTAATAACTTAAAATACAAACGCATTCGTACGTTCGCTGTTGGGACAGTGAAAATTATTCTATCAAACCCTTTAATTATTATAAAACCCTTCTAATCTGCTAGAATTGTTTTTGATTTATATTTCTTACAAATTATTTGTTGAGGTTTTAGTTGGTCAACTTTTTTTCTTATATAGTGTTAATTTGTTGTTAAAGTTACAATAGGACTGCCATACCTGTGTAACACGATTACATAGGTTCAGATATTAAAATAAGTAAAATGATAATCTAGATAGTGATTTATCATCATCATTTCAGCCTATTACAGTCTACTGCTGGACATTGGCCTCCATAAGTTCGCGCCAAAAATGGAGTGAACTCATGTGTTTTGCCCATAGTCACCACGCTGGGCAGGCGGGTTGGTGACCGCAGGACCGGCTTTGTCACGAAGATCAAACGAACGATTCAACAATATCCAAAATACGTCAAATATCGAAATAATGCCATCCAACAAGACATTATGATACCCAGCGTGCATACAGCAAGATATTTGTGTACAGACCTGTCGCCAACTTCGTTCGCAAACATGAAGTTGTGTGTATTTACCCTTAAAACCATAGCCTTATCTGGAATCATTTACACGAAAACTCCAAGTTTCTTATTTATTTGAACTCAGGTTGTAAGCGCGATTTCGTCTGTGTCATTTTGGCTTTCGTCCTTCTTCAAAAGTGAAACGTAGTACATTCCGGAATAAAAATAATAAACTGTTCTAGCTCGTAGCTTAAAATATTTCATTTTATTTTTATTTTACTAGACAATTATCTTTTATTACTTAAAAGTAATTACAATACGTATAATAAAAACAGTATGATAATGTATCTTCTTACCTATTATGCGTGTCATCATTTTAAATAATCTAATACATTGTTTGTCAGACATGACAACATGTAAGACCAGATTACTATAATGATTCAGCGACGTGGAGTTGAATAGTGCTGTTCAATGAAAGGACTGATTAGTTGCCAAATAGTATGTAACATTAACATATTATGACCTACAAAGTTTTATTATTATGCCAATTTTTTTGCACTTTGCACTTGTTAGTTTAAAACTATCTTAAAGCAAATCATATCTTCTAAGATAATTTACATCTGAAGGTAGGTCACGATTCACAATCTTTGTTCGTCGACCAGGACAATACGAATTAAAGGATAAATTTGTGTGTGTTAGCTTGACGAAATTTACATTTGACAGAATATAAACACAATCATTAAAACAAGTTGTTCTAATGAATTGACAAACCAAAAATGAAAATATTATAATATCCAATGTTTTTATTCTTTACATGCCACAATACCAAAGATGATTTTAAAATATATCTCTGAAATACTGCAGTCACGTAGCAATAGATGAGTTTTTTGAGACATATTTTCCTTCATATTGCTTTGATTTTCAGATATCAGATTGTGATGTCACAATAAATTTAAAAAAAAAATTATGTGGTGTCATGGGACACCAGGTAGGAACGAAGTTCCTTCGGATAGTATAGAAGCAACACAATTTGAAAAAAAAAAATTGAATTTTATACATATTTTCTAGTTCTTGATTTTTTTTAATTTTGTTGATTGGTTTTTATTTAAGTACATAAAAGTATTTCGGAAATTTAGTATTTTAGAAAATAACAAATACCGTAAAATAAAATAAATCAAACAAAATAATAATAATAATTCAAACTATTAAGTGAAATAAAAAAAAAACACATTTCTTTATTTATTTTTGTCGACGGTATAAAATTAGATAAATAATTTAAAAAAAAGTTTACTAGTAATATTTTAGTTTTACAAACGTCATATTATACAGTCGTGTGACTTCCGTTATATATTTTTCTCACGGTTTTAGTATCACATTTTTTTCAGTTCGCTCGACTAGCCAATTGTCAAGCCTGCCTTAAGGAACTTCGTTCCAAAAATAATGTGCACGTGCAATTTATAAAAAATATGAACATTTAACGTGCTATATTTTATAGTGCCTAAAGTGTTGTAAATAGAAATCCATTTATCATACTAATTTTGTTAATTTTGAATTATTTACTAATTTGGATTTCTTGTTAATGAATCACCGCTTTGTAATCAACGTAGGTGGGCTATATAGATTTCCTTTGTCCTTAAATGTCCAATTAGAAATTACTGGATACGGATTTCGAGATCGCCGAGTGTATACATCTAGCACTCGTACCCAAATAAAAGGGCTTTCATCAGTAGAAAAACAGTACCAGAGCCCATTTAGAATCTAGACTATAAAACCCTTCCATAAGCGAAATAACGTTAGGTCGGTATATTCTACCTGGGCACTGAGTAAAACCGCTATGGGGAATCCCAATATTAAAAAAAATTAGAACCGGTATTTAAAAATTAGGCTCTGAGTTGAATTTAAATTGAAAAATCCCAACCGTTCAATGAAAAATAAATAATATATGTGTATTTCAATACAGCACTTCCTTGTAATATTGCGTGATGTGTTTCTGAAGCCCTCTCCCCCTCGCGTGATTATAGGACAACCCCTATTCATTTAACCAATATATAGATAAAGCAAGTGTGTGTACATACAGGGTATTCACTATTATTACCAACTAGAATTTACTCCCCGTTGTGGTGATAGATATCCCTTGGTCTCTAGATGGAGCCAAACAGAGCTTTGCGTGACATTGATGAGCAGAGTCCAACGGGCCAGCCCAAAAAGAACCCAACTGGTCTTACACTAAATTTCCCAACACAAGCCAGATTAGGCTTAGCGTGACTTTACCATATCGCGCCCAACATGGCACCCCAAGGAGAACCCTTTTGGTCACACATTCAAATTTCTCGGGGATGCGTCGGGGATGTCTAAAAAATAGATCACTCTAAAATTTATGGAATTTTGAATTTCGATTGTTTCATAATATTATATATATTTGTTAATATAAAAAAAGACACTGTATTCCTAATTACATACATATATTACATATTAAGCATAGCTAACATTTCAAACTGTCATTGTTGTGAAAAAAGATACACAAGGAAAAAACACTAAATATTAATTATACTCGCTATAAAGAAAATTAATCACTGACGATCAGACGCGAATAACGCAAAACAATTGAACAATTCGTTCAAACAATCGCGGCGCGCAGGCCGATATTTTCCCCAAATGATTTGGCAACTCGCACCCGCCTAAATTTAAAACGTAATCTCACTGAGTCAACGTTTTCATGGCTTTAACATCCAAAATAAACAGTCCCCGAAACACGACAATATTCGTCTGGATTCTGAATTTTAGAAATAAGATATATGGTTAATGCAATCGACTCCCGTCTTATATAAACACAATGATTACGTTTTCCGGCGGTATTCAGTTGGCGAGGCACCCAGTAATTAAGAACTTGAATACGTATGAGGCAGAACTACGGCATCTAGTATGCTGTTGGCATCTACCCAATTATTTTCACTTTTCAACGAGTGATAAAAACTACGTACATTATAAAATTATAAATGTGTATTAGATCATAATTTATTTTTTAGCGAATAACTTTGTAAATATAAGAAACAACAGTTAATAAGACCTTATAAGTTAATTTTATTTTCTTTTATATAATTTAAGTTATGGTTAAAGTTATACTCAAACTTTTAAAGTGATGTCGTTCTCTCACTCCAACATTCTTAAAATGAACAACTCGATCTAGCGCTTTGATAGTTCCATATCCCGTTTTGACATAGGTATCTCCATCATCGTGATATTGTCCCTTCATACAAGACAGAATCAAGTAATCTAAAGCGCAAATAAGCCAATCCATGTACAAAAAAAAACATACACTGTGTTGACAGTTATTATGCCTCATTATTGTAAAAATATAATCTATTATTTGGAAACTTTGATTATACCAAACATGCATTTTTTTTATATTTTTTTATTTTATAACATTCACACACAGTCGTCTGTTCTTAAGGTAAGCAAGTTAATGCTTGTGTTATGGGTAACAGCCGGCTGATATAGCTAAATATTTATGTTTTATAAATATACATGGATAATATATATATATATATATATATATATATATATATATATATATATATATATATATAGGTATATATATATACAATACAAATATTACATCCAGACTCAGGCGGTAATTGAACCCTCAACCCGCGGAGCAGAAAGCAATATACAACACTACCAACTGTGCCAAAGCGCTAGTCAATTACAATCTTAAGTATTTTTCTCAAGATATAAAATTTATCTACGCTAAAATTTGTAAAATACCACAAACATTTATGTCATATCATATATAAAGTCGTACAAACGGAATTTTTCGATACTTCAACGGTTCACAAGTACAGTAGAACACTAGAAAATAAAACTAAGGCGTGCGTCACACATGCCTCAAATACATAAATCAAACGAGATGCTTCTGAAATTTGCGTACCTATATAAATACGATTCACTCTGACACTCAGATATTTTTGCATCACGTATAATTAGCACATGTTGAGTTTGCTCTGAGCGAAAATTTAGTATTTCCGATCATTCAATTATTAAATATTTGACTCATAAAAATGGCAGATGTATCTATTAGCTATGTACTTATTTATATCCATTGAAGCACATTTATACTGTAAATCTTATTACTAAAAATGAATTCTAGATTTTCTTTGAGAAAAAGAATGCTCATAAATGATAAACTACAGATTTTCAACTATTTAATTAAGTTGCTAAACTCCAACTATTTTAAGTTTAAAATTCTCACTTTTATTTCTAAAAATATAAAGTGATTTATACTAAAAACATACATAATACCCCAAAGATCCAACTGCAAGTTGACGTTACCCATAGAACAAACCCATGGATATGAAGCCGCTTACTTTTCTTGAAACTCAGGTCAAACCAGAGAGAGACAATAAGAGAGCATCATACGCAATCTACGCTAGATTATTCTGCCAAAGCCACGAATTAAAAATGGTACAGCGTAATTGCGTTATAATCCATTATTAAATTGAAAAATTACTTTTTATGCCAGCTGTAGGACTTTTAAAGACTCCTATAGAACACTACTAACACGATTACTATTACTGTCTTACGTAAAAAGAAAAACTATAGTAAAACTTCTTTACGCATGCTTGACTTGGGGAGTACGCTTGTGAATGCCTGACGAGAGCGTTACGAAGAGTATGATCGGTCGAAGCGACCGGAGCAAGAGAGAGGTGCGAGGACACATTTTCTTTCTCTCTTTTTCTCATAGCCAGTTACTTTTGTATATCTAAGGCACAGTATAGGCCTATTGTGCAAGCCTATTGTGCAAGCCTATTGCTAAAGATTTTTTACTTCAGTCGCGTGATCTAAAGTACACTCGTTTTTGGGCTAAAACTTCTTTACGCAGGTTTGACTTGGGGATTAAGTTGGCGAATACGTGACGAGAGCGTTACGAAAGGTGTGATTCGGCAACGTAAACGAAAGTTGAGAGAGAGATATAAGTTAGTGAAGATAGTAAGACAGAGAGTTACGTTTCGTAAATTTTACTTTAATCATCTTTTTACCTGTCAGATAAAAGCTTAAAAAAATATTTGGTATGAAAAGGGATCCTATCCACGAATATGAACTCCATTGGCAATTGCTGTGATCTTCTTGATAAGTAATCGTTTCAGTAACATTATATGATCATTTTGTAATTAGAAGATCAGGGGTATGATCCATGATCATTTTAACGGACAGTTCTCCAATTCGCACTCGCATTAGTCGTACAAAGATGTATTTCAAGATAAGCGTTCAATACAATACAAATAATAAAACGAAGTAACAAATAAAAGTTTTAGGTTAGTAAAAATTGCAATAATAATATATTGAAACCATGGTTGCTGTAAAGTATCCGAAACGTCGGAAATCAAAAAAGTTAATAAACCGCGATAAAATCCGAAAGAGTTTGTTTCATTTAAATGAGTAAAATTCGCGTAAACATTAGAAAACAATATATTGAAAGTTAAATAATAAAGTAGTAGTTCATTTGGAAGGTATTTCCAAACGAATACTGTAACAAAACAAAACAAAAATCATCCTTATAGAAAACACAAAATAATACCGAATTATCCGCATCGAGTAATTAATAATTTTAATAATTGATTGCTCCTAATTGCTACTGTCAACAAAATATCCAGTTACAGTAATACAAATGAGTTTTTAATGGTTGCATCATCGCATTGATCATTGAAGTGTAGGACAATAGTTAGGCACGTGGATATTGCTACATAGTTATATTAGATACATGCCCAGGGCGGACGGGCGCCAACTCATTTATAGGACATGCATCAAAATGTTTTAACTAAATACTCGTACAAAAACATCCATTTATTTTAAATGGTTAGACTATCGAAATCAATTTCAAATATTACTTGTTCAATAATTTCACCAGTATCTATAAATGAATATTAAACAAAAAAAAAATAGGATAGACTGGGTACGGTTGAAACAGGGGATGGTTGAAATAATTACTCCCAAACCGTTGGTGGGATTGTAACAGGTCCTAGAGAAGAACGAAGCAGACGACAGATCTTAAGATCAACAACTAAATATACGTGACCTCCGCGCACTTTATCTGATTTCAGAAAGCTGTATTATGTTATTTTATTATGAAAAGTATTTTTTTTTATAAATTTCTAATTATTATTGTTCTTTTTTCGTAACTAGTTTTTAGATGTGATTTCTGTCTCAATTATTAATTTTGGCTAAAATAGGTCATGGGGACGGTTGAAACATTTATTTTGGGACGGTTGAAACAACATATTTATGTTTTAATTTTCTCGATGGCAAAAATAATGTACGAATTACTTCTAGAGGATGAATCATCTTTTAAATACAAATATTCTTATGAGAATATGAATTTCGGAGCATAATTTCACTAACCAGCGGGGAAACATGGTAAAACTATTGTTTGTTCTTAATTTTTTTTAGATGCGTCTGACGTTCAGATAAGGAATATAAATGCACACAAATAGGTTTTTTTTTGGTTTTGAGGTATAAAAGCGAAAGCTTTGTAGATTTAGAATTCTGCATATCGAGCCTGTCCTTGGCGCGATTAATATTTGGTCTACCTAAGAAGAAAAAAGAAAGATAATAAAATTTCTCAAAATCTTAGACTAGGAACGAGAACGAGCCGAAAGGTCGGAAATGGAGATGAATGAACTGAACTGTCCTTACTGCAGCACAAGTTACAACAAAATTAAAAATAGCATTTTAAATATAGAAGAATGATTATTATTGGCAATGAGATCCTAAATTATTCTTAGAGTTTAAATAACCAATGAATAAAACATGTCTTAATATTATATTCTGTACTAATTGAATGTTTCATTTGACTCCAATCACTGTTTCAATCAACCCCGGTATGGGGACGGTTGAAACAAATCGGATTTAGTTTTATAATTTCATAATAATATTAAAAGTAGCAAACCTAGAAGGGTAATTTCATTAACTAATAGTAAAAAGATACATGCTCTTTTATCAAAGATAACCTAGATCAATTGAGCTATAAAAACCAAAATTATAGACGATATAAGTAAAATTGTTTCAATCGCACCCAGTCTCCCTTAGTTTGTTACCTGAGGTGGGGTTGACGCAACGCGTCGTTGTATGTAATAAATAACACTACTAAGGTCTTGATTAAGCCTTTAATTTGAACTCATCAAGAAATTTAATATATACATATATTTATTGCTAATAAACAGTCCAAATCGAATATATGAACACTATACAACTTATGATACATTAGTAATAAGATCTATAAGGTATCAGTTTCGAACACTCGCTTGTATTACCATAATATATTATAAATATGAATATAATTTATACCATTAAAAGATTTCCCCGACTGCTGTTCTGCCAGTACTATGTCGCAGAAGACGTCATTCACTCCTTATTAGATTATGTTATGCCCTTAAGAATTCTTATAAAACTTATTACTAAAACTCATATTTAAACGCTAAACATGTGCTATACATGTTCACAGTGTCTATACCTATACCTATATAGTAATCAAGTTACCCGCACGTGACTTGATTACAATTCCCCAAATTCATAAAAGTTGCAAACAGTTATAATATGTATTAGAAACTAAAGTAGTTGTATCATTTAAGACCGATCTTAAAACTAACAATTTTTATACTTCACTGTAATGGTCATAATTTTTAAATAAATCTTCCAATTGCAATCTTCAAATTTGCCAGTTTTGGAATCGATATGAACTTGAATTAAAGACACTTTTGGTGTGTGTAGTAGTTTTTGGTGAGAATTCTTTTGAAGAATCATAAGATTTATCTAAAGTATTCGTATAAGCTGAAATTTTTATATACCTATTTAAAATCACTGAAATACTTAAGTTCAGAGTGCGTTTACATCTAAATAGAACACACATAAGAGGATATACAATATCGTTCGAAAACATATTTGCCGAATTATTTCAGCCGATACCGAAAGTTTCACTTACTCCCTTTGCAACAGCGTACATATTTCCTTTTTATTTAAAATTGCAAATGGGTCGACGGATGCAGCCGAACTGGTGAACAAAATTGGACTGCGCGTACCATCAGCTCAGTTACGAAAACATAATCTTCTTTACACTCCTGCCACCCGTAGTATCTATAGTCAGAATTCATTTATGATCAGAGCTTGTCGTTTGTTCAATGCGATGTGCCGGAGGGTCGATATTGATATCTTTAACAGGAATGTGACAGGACTAAAAAGAGTGATGTGTATCGATTTTTTCGCATATCAAATATAGTCTATTTATTTAAAAAGTGGCGTGTTCTTGACCTTTGTATATAGTTGTTTACATAATAATTGCTTTCGGTTTTATCTTATACTAAATCAATTGTATTCCATATATCCATTATTACTATTTGTGAAAACTTGTAATTGGCCGTAATTTAATCATTGTTTTTTTTTTATATATTTGTAATTTAGCTGTAAGTTTTCGAAATTTTAAAATAAAATAAAATAGCTCCGTCGATCAAGAGTTCGATTTCTTCTCGGGATCTACATATTTTGGGACACGAAGATTTTCGTATCTTGAAGACTACGTATAACTGTCGATCCTAGACGTTATCATAGATATCTAATAGCAATAGGTACTCATTGTATAAAAATTATTAGACAATCTGCGGTGAATCTAGATCTAACCCTTCTCCTACAAGAAGAAGATAGTTTGTCTTTTTAGTTCAGCTCAATCTCAACGTACAATTATGAAAATTTTATTGAAAAAAATCCTCCCCTAATAACTCTTGATATGATCTCGGCTTCAGAATATATTTACTTCCATGCTTGTCAGTCTTGCGACAACTGCTATCATCCCTCTGTACCTAAATTTCGCTAGAACTTGGAGATACATCTAATACTATTAAACATGCAATTCTTCTTCTATCTAAATCTCGGAAACGGCTCCAATTTTCATGAAATTTAGTATGCAGTAGATTTCGAGGGCGATAAATCGATATAGCTAGGATTGGTTTTTAGAAAATGTCGTTTTATCCCTGTTTTTAGGCAATGAAAAAATTGAACAAACATCGTTAGAATCCGAAGGTAAATTTCGCAATTGTCAATAAAGTTGTAATAGCTCAGGTGGAAAATCGGTCGGTCGGGATTGACCGAGAAGACCACGGTTCTAATCCCCATGACTCCAGATCGATTATTTTTTCCTTTTTTTCTAATTGCACTCATGATTTTTTTATTTAAATAACCAGTTCATATTTTTTAGTATTATGTCGGTAAAATCAAAAATATTATTCATATTTTATCAATATGTAATTCGTATTTAGATATGATTTCCAAAAAACACGATTTACTAAAAATACCGAGCTAAGCTTAACCCAGGTACTTAAAATTTAAAGATACATTAAAAACATCGGTTAGTTGTAATTAATGTTTATATCTTTATTACTTTTTTCTAAAGTTTTGCAAAAGTGACTAATTATTCTATTTATTATATAATATAATTATTAATTTGTTCTCACGCTAAGGTGACAGATTTACCTACATCAATAAACAATTTAAATAATGACCTGAAAAACATATATAAATGGAGTAACTCCTACGGATTAAACATTGATCCCTCAAAATGTCAAGTAATTATTATCGGTAGTCCTAAACTTGTGTGTCGAATAGATTGGTCACTTATACCACCAGTCGTTTATAACAACGCCGTTATCAGTTACAGCGACAAAGTCAAAAACCTCGGAATTATCTTCGATAAACATCTTTCTTGGGCACCTCAGCTGAGTGAGATGAGCCGTAAACTATTTGCAGCTATGGGATCACTGCGACAACTGCAATATTTCCTCCCTTTGCCTACCAAAATTACGTTAGCACAGTCACTCCTTCTACCAATTCTTGACTATGCTGACACTTGCTATCTTGATCTTAAAGAGGAGCAATTAAATAAGCTTGAGCGCCTTCAAAATCTTTGCATACGGTTCATATTTGGTCTTCGCAAATATGACCACGTTTCCGAATTTCGCAATTGTCTCAAGTGGCTTCCGATTCGCTTTCGCAGGAATACTCACATACTCTCGCTACTATATTGTATACTTTTTCATTCTGATACACCTCTGTACCGTAAGGAGCGTTTTAAGTATCTTTGTAATACACACGAACGCACTCTTAGATCTGAGTCTACTTTGATGCTCGAAACTCCAGCTCACACTACTTCTTTTTACTCCGATTCTTTTTCAGTTAAAGCTGTTCAACTTTGGAACGCTCTACCTCTTCCTATAAAACAAGCCCAATCCCTACCTTGCTTTAAAAAATACCTCAAGGCGCACTATTTGTCACTTGGTACGTCACAATTATTTTTTTATCTCTGCATAACATAATGTAGGAGGTATTGCTTCACTTGTCTATGCTTTTATCCATATTATATGTATTTCGTTTATATGTAGGTATAGTATTTTTATGCGTATGTTTATATATGTGTATATATGTACGTGTATATATATGTGTGTATATATATATATATATATATATGTTTGTATGTATGTTATGTATGTATGTATTGTGCTGTATATGTATGTGTATTTGTACTCGATAGTTGATATTGTTCTAGGTGACACTAACTGTCACTTCTCTGTGTCCTATATGCCCAAAGGATGTCTGGAAGAGATCGCTACTCTAGCGATAAGACCGCCTTTGTACACTGTTTTTTTTTTTATTTGTAATATGTTATTGTGTTGATTGTAGTTGTGTACAATCTATTCTTATCCAGATAAATAGGTTATTGATTTTACAGATACAGAACAATAATTACCTGACCTGAACTCTTTCCTAAATAAAACGTCATGCCAGTAACTACATGTCCAAGATCAAGAGCTATAACTAAACCTGGAAACGGCTAGCCTGGAATAGGCTGGTACTTGTAAATAATATTTGTTGTTCAGCGTTATGAGTGGGAATCGATTTTTCAAGAAATAAGTGAAAAGATTTAATCATTATCACAATGTGGTAAACGTTAAGTGCAATATTACGTAAATATAAAAATTGTCTTAAAAAACATAAAAGAACATCCAAATTCTGTCTACTCTGCCATTAAATTTATATTAAAACATACGAAATATTTTTTTACGATAGTCACTGTTAAACCCTAACGAGTTTATTACGACGACAGTGAATATTGCAATTGGCATATAATCCAATTTAACAAACAGATATATCTTAAGAAAATATTAAAGCACTATTTCGTTATTACTATTAACAAGAATGTATTTTTAAAAATGTTTTCATAAAATGAATGCAAATAAATAAAAATAATGAATGCATTTTTTTGTGATTCGTTTAGATCATTTACACCATGTACTCAACAGTTTTTCATTTAATAGAAAAAGATAAATATAAAATCTGAAATAGGTGTTATTATTGGTAAGTAATAAATAACAGATATTTTAATGCATTGATATTTATAATTTTATACTAGCTGATGATTTCTTTATTTAAAAATATCAAAGCTATCTAAGCATTATTGCTTAGATAGCTATGAAGATCACCTTTTTGGAGCAAATTAGCACATACTTATTAATTACTTTTCTTATCAAATACATTTTAATTAAAAAAATACTTACAGGTGTTCGTTTGGTTAACTTAATTCAGAGTATAGTAATAATAGTCTAATTTGCGATCAACAAACACAAATATCAAGCACAATTATTTTTAGTTACATACAAAAATGCGTAAAATTCAAAGGTTACGAACTTAACTCTCAGAAAAATCGGCAATAAATTTTATAAACGCCTGCTAACCGAACTCCGAGACAGTCCGCGGACGACTAACGACGCCTGGCACCCACCTACGCAAAAGCTCCCGCAATTACTACAACTGCACTGAAGCTCGTATGACAGCCGACATTTAACACATCCTTACTAGATACAAAACAATTTTGTGGTTTTTGTTAGTCACTATCTACTAAACTACCTGCTACCTGCGATTTCACCCTTGTCAATAATTGGAATTATTACAACACAATTTAATTTTTGGTGTAAAACTTCTTTAAGCACAATTGAGGCAGTAAGTTGGGAATGCATGACCAGAGCGTTACGAAATGTGTGATCGGGCAAGGCGAATGGAAGTTGAGAGGGGATATAAGTTAGTGAAGACAGAAAGAGAGAGAGTTACGTAAGTTTTACTTTAATCGCGTGGTCTAAAGCACACTCATTTTTGACGTGATAACTTCTATAAATCGATAAACACCGGCTGCATGCCCGAAAAAATGTCATGTTCCGCCTGAGCCTGAGCGCGCAAGCGAGAGCGCCGAACAAGCGATAGAGAGACACGATCGGCCCAAGAGCTGGATTGTGAAACTTTTATTTCTCTTCTCGCGTGACTTCAGAGCTAGCAGTTCGAAATGATTCAGTGATAATAATTCAATTCAATTCATAAAAGTATGCAATTTTTCATCAATGTTTCTTTATGACGTTAACATGTAAAACTACCAATTTTGTTTAAAATAATGAAGTTCTCCTTCAGGCATTCGTGAATTACATGCATACAAATGGTCTTGTTTAGTATACTTAACACGATTAGAGGGCAGGAATTTAAAAAAAAAACTTTATATTTTTTGTCACAGAGATAGTTTTTACTTTTTATATACATTTCTCAATCAGCTGTACTCGCAACAACGTTTGCAAGTTCCAGCGTTTTTAATAAGCCTATAAGATAAAGCATGTTTGCATGATAAGCCGTACGTTTAAAGGTTTCAGTACGTTCCGGGTTTCATGTTATTTGGACCTAATACTGAGCGTTATGATGTCAGTATTTTCTGAAGACAAAGAAAATACTTTGAAATATTTCTGAAATAAATTTAAAATATTTAATAAAGAGTGAATGAAATGTGACTACGCTGTTAATAAACTGGGTTTAAGTAATCATTTTCAATTTCATCCCCTCTCAAAAAGAAGAATTGTGCTGATTTTCCTATATCCGGTATTCTAGCTCGTAGTATAAACTTAAAATTTATATACAGATATTTTAGAGTGCCGATTTGGGCTTAAAATTGTTCCAGTAATCAGTTTATAATAATGTAATTAGTTTATATTAAATGAAAATCTCCCAAAAGATATTTTAAGCCCAGCTTACCTAATCCACTAATAGCAGAAGTTTGGAATTTAGGGAAGATATTTATTTTATACGGTATATGTATTACAAGGGTTTTTCGATAATCGTTCCCTAATAAAATAATTATATATATGAGTTAAAGAAATACTTGTTCAAGATTTTTTTTTTAATTTATCCTCTTTCGGAAATTAACACAAGTAAGGAAATTCGTTTTTATTATAAAAGTTATGTATTCTGCTCAAAAACTACGATAACTATGGGTATATACTGTGGGATAGCATCCAACGAAGAAAATTTGAAATATAATATATCGCGGAAACCACAGTGTTCTGTAGTAGATACAACTTACTTACTTTTTTTCGGCGGGTAGGTGCCAAACAACTTACACGTAAAAAAGTCTGCTAGAAATTATATTCCTTTAAAATTTATTAGTTCTGTTTATTATAGTGCAATAAATGATTAGTTTGAAAATTTAAAGTACAGCACCTACCAGCCAATAAATCCTTTTTAAATTTAAGCCAGTTTCATCAGTTTTATAACCGCTCATAGTTCCACCTGCAACTTCCTACTTCTTAAAATATGGATTCGCTGAAAGACACCCTGATGTCAATGACGGAATTCTTTACCACCAAGATGAACGAGTTCCAGCAAGATTTGCACAAAAGTTCTTCTTCGGCGACCACTAGTTCGTTAGCCGCTGATTTTAAATCCTTCAAAAGTTTTATTCTATTGGCTCTCACGTCACTTAAGCAACAAATTGAACTTTTGAGCAGAGTGATTGACATGAGGACCCGACGTAAAGTGTTACTGTTCCATGTGACTGAGGGCAAGGGTGAGGATACTTCAGCGCGTGTCACCAGCATTATTGCTGAAAATCTCAACCTAACTCCTCCACAACCAGCATTAAGTGGGCCGCCCCGATAGCAAGAAGCCTTCTTCTTCTTCTTCTTCTTCTTCTTCTTCTTCTTCTTCTTCTTCTTCTCCTTCTCCTTCTCCTTCTCCTTCTCCTTCTCCTTCTCCTTCTCCTTCTCCTTCTCCTTCTCCTTCTCCTTCTCCTTCTCCTTCTCCTTCTCCTTCTCCTTCTCCTTCTCCTTCTCCTTCTCCTTCTCCTTCTCCTTCTCCTTCTCCTTCTCCTTCTCCTTCTCCTTCTCCTTCTCCTTCTCCTTCTCCTTCTCCTTCTCCTTCTCCTTCTCCTTCTCCTTCTCCTTCTCCTTCTCCTTCTCCTTCTCCTTCTCCTTCTCCTTCTCCTTCTCCTTCTCCTTCTCCTTCTCCTTCTCCTTCTCCTTCTCCTTCTCCTTCTCCTTCTCCTTCTCCTTCTCCTTCTCCTTCTCCTTCTCCTTCTCCTTCTCCTTCTCCTTCTCCTTCTCCTTCTTCTTCTTCTTCTTCTTCTTCTTCTTCTTCTTCTTCTTCTTCTTCTTCTAAAAAATCTGCCAGAATCTGCCACACTTGACGCCAAAAATGCAAAAAATATTCCATCATGAAAACTAAAAAAAAAAAACAACGAATAAAACGTAATTTCTTTAATCAGCACAAAAAAAAAACTACAATTTCAATAAGCGGTATTACATCTACTACATACTACTTTTAGTGTGTATTAAACATTGGCCTCCAAATTTTCATCTTCATTCTCCGTATGCATAGATGTAAACGACATGTTTTTTTTAAACATATTTTTACTTGGTTTAATGGAGACACACAATCTTCGTGTTCCTTTATCCCCTCTTTTGTGATAATTATAGCTGAAACATGTTTGTTTAAGAACATATTCCTTATTTTGGTTTTGTTCACTTTTACCTACGAGAATATTCTCTCGCACGAAGCATTTGACATAGGCAATAAAGCTTTCGCGAAATTTTAAATATTTGGATATTTTGTAGCCCCATTCGCGTCCAGCATTTTTTCCAGTCGTTGCCAAAAATTTATCTACACTCAAAATTGTGCTTATGGTGCTACTTCCACCTGATTCTAACAAATATCTTACTTACACTTATGTCAAATTTAATTTGTCGAAGTTCGTCATCCACTTTTTGATTGTTATTTCAGGAAAAAAGCAAGAACTCTTGTTCCACTCAGCTCGATAAGCACGCTCGTATTTTCTCTTCATAATTTAGGATTCGTTACACAGAACCGCACACATTACTCATCAAACGAGAAAGACATAAAATAAAATTAAATCAATAAAGGAGAATAGTGTTCATATTCTTATCATATGAATATACTCCTATTTTAATCACAGTTTATAATCATATGACGTACTTGTTTAAAAACAGAATAAGAGGGAAATCCCCGTATTATTAGGCCATGATATAGATGCTGCCAGTTCGGTGAAATAAATTTTGATTCAGTTATTTATTAAACCAAATGTAATTATTTTTAAAAAAGATGTCATTGAAAATTTTAACTAAGTCATGTGCATTTTCCCGAAATGTTTTAAATCTGCCAAAATCTGCCACTTTTGTAAATCGTCAGCATAATCGTACACACAGCTACAGCACGTAGTTAACGGATGTAAATACTACCAAACTACCATACTACAAAATGTCACTTGACTTAGAATTGTCATTGGTATAAAACTATAGATCAAAGCCGTCTATGCTCTTCTATCATTTCATTTGTCATCATGGCATGCCATCACTGAGCTGAATGTTTATCGTTGCAATGATTTTTTTAGTTTTTGGCTTACGTATTTTAAATTTGCCATAACGCAGTTCTTATTGCTTATTTACACTTAACTATCTTTCTAAATACAAGCACTAAATCATTTCAGAAAATTCAGTGTATTGTTTACAAGCTCTATTTATTTACAAACGTTGACTATCAATAAAGCGTTTTTGCTGAAGTGGTGTAATTTATGTTACTGTAATAACCAAAAACAAGAAGTAATATTTTGCATTCTAAAGAAATTCATTCAATTTTGAGGACGAAATTGATAAAAGGTCAGATATGTAGTTGAATTTTACATTTTATGAAATAAACACTTTGTAACTTTTATATCATCAGTTAACATAATTGTAGATGCCTGCAGCGAGTTTCGGTTCTCTTTCGTCACTTCCAGGAAACGGTGATTGCGGAATTAAAGATGTCTGGAATCACAATTTGCATGAAGAATTCCAAATAATCAGACAGGTATACCATATTATAAAATGAGTTATGTTGAAAGACCACAAAATTATTTTTTAATTACTTAACATTATTACTGTATTTAATAAACTGAAACAAACTATTTAATCCATTATGTGAGCAGGTTGTGCAAAAGTACCATTGGGTTGCAATGGACACAGAGTTTCCTGGTGTAGTGGCTCGACCAATTGGAGAATTCAGATCGACTGCTGACTATCAGTATCAATTACTCAGGTGCAATATAATCTAAATTTAAGTTGTTTGTGTTGCAAAATGACTAAACAAATAAGTACTTTGTATTCTAATATTGTTCTATATTTTGCAACTATCTCAAATGCTAAATAAGTTAAGTTTGGACCATAAAAGTAATTGTTATTAACAGATGTAACGTGGATTTGTTGAGAATAATACAATTGGGTCTCACATTTATGGATGAAAATGGAAAAACCCCACCAGGATACACCACATGGCAATTTAATTTCAAATTTAATTTACAGTAAGTAATGATTACACATTGCTATATTTTTGTATTTGAAATTAAGTTTACCACTTTAATTCATCACTTCAGCCTACTGCAGTCCACTGCTGAACATATGCCTCCACTAGTTCACGTCATATATGGCGTGAACTCATGTGTGTTGCCCATAGTCACCACCACACTGGGCAGTCGGGTTGGCTTTTCGCACCGAAGATACTGCTGCCTCTCTTCGGCCTGTGTATTTCAAAGCCTATAGCCAAAATGCTTATCCTCCATCAGTCGGCTTTTTAAGTTCTAAGGTTACCTTACCGTAGTAGTACAACTGTGTTATCCCTTAGTCGCCATGACACCCACAGAAAGCGAGGGGTTATATTCTTTACTGCACACAGTACTCTGTAATTACATTGGGTAAATTTTTATGGTTAAATTTTAAGGTTAAATTTTTTGGGTATGTATTATCTATATGAACATTTACAACAAATGAAAAATGTATTTGTATTCTGTGTGCCAGCTGAAATATAGACATTAGGTTGCTTAACTTAGAAACAGATGACTGTGTTTTATATATAGGTACTTGGGCTCCGTCAGCCTAATGAGCCAGCCAATGACAAGTGCTAAAAGTGAATTATAAAAGTCCAGAGACAGGATTTGGTTTTGACGAAGTGGTTATTCAATTCCACTCTTTAGCCAAATATTGTTTTTATATCATTGATTTCAAAAAGAAGTTTGCATAGCATATATTATCTCCTGACAACTCGCAAATGCATCTCATACATAATATACTTTAAAATTTGAAACAAAATATTTTTTGTATGTAAACAGCTAATAAATAAAACTACTTTTATATACAGCAGTAACATATTTGTTTTATCTTTTAGAGAGGACATGTACGCACAAGACTCTATTGATTTATTACAAAATTCTGGATTACAATTTAGAAAGCATGAAGAAGATGGTATTGAACCTTTGGAATTTGCTGAACTCCTAATGTCATCAGGTAAGAATTTTATTACTTGAGTTGTGCACATTGGCAATTCATTTTTCTATTTAAAATAATCATTATTTTAACATCTCACCGGAAAGTATTAAATATGACATGTCTGTGATATTATGTACGCTTCAGCCTGTAATATCCCAGTTGTTGGGCATAGGCCTCTTCCCCATGTAGGAGAAGGATCAGAGCTTAATCCACCACGCTGCTCCAATGTGGGTTGGCGAATATATTCCCTACTATGAGTAACGATCGCTATCAGGTGTACGTGATAACAACCGGGACCGACGGCTTAACGTGCTCTCCGAGGCACAGTGGGAAGACCCACTATAACTGAACAAACATCCAGAACACGGCAACATCTGTATGGCCAATACAAATGTTTGTCATGTGCTGGGTTCGAACCCGCAACCACCAGCGAAACGTTGCGCTAACGCGGCGTGTGAATTTATGAACTATTTATTAATTGAAATTTCTATATTTTGCCATGCCAAAGGGCACAACCCTGTAAAGTGTTTTAATAATTGACGTATTAGTATTTAAAATAAGATTTGCAATACTTAAATAGGATCTTTGTTATGTCTTTAGGATTAGTACTTATGGATAACATAAAATGGCTAAGTTTCCACTCAGGTTACGACTTTGGATACCTCCTTAAATTATTGACAGATCAAAATTTACCACAGGATGAAAATGACTTTTTTGAAAGCCTAAGGTTATATTTTCCAACGGTTTACGACGTAAAGGTAAGAACCGTAATTTCACAATATATGTTAATTAACTCCCATTTTATACTTAGTCTTTAATCAGATATCTTTAAAAGATAGACATATGCCATTGTGGACCTACTATTGTAAACCTTATGCAGTCAGCCTGTAACACCCCACTGCTGGCATAAGCCTCTTTCTCTATATAGGAGGAGAGTTGGAGCTTGGCGGATATGTTCCCTACTATCAGTAACAATCGCTATCAGGTATTAATGATCACAACCAGGACTGACAGCTTAACGTGCTCTCCGAGGCACAGTGGCAAGACGTAAACCTATGAAAGATGAATAATTCATTCATTTCATTCATTGATTAGGCAGTGTAATAGATGAAAGCTCCCGCTTGCTTAATTTACTCTGACTTCTTAAACAATGATTGTCATTACAATCAATTTCGCCAAAACTAAATTATATACCTTAACCTTTCTTGGAAATCATTATGTCCACTAGTAATGAATATGATGAAATACGTTCATTACTTTTCGAGTTCATTGCGAACAGACGATGTTAAGATTAATGAATTATTCTTTGATTAGTTGAAATACCGAAAGGCATTTAATAATGAAAAATTTATAATGAAACAACTTTTTCGAATTTTATCGAATACTTTACTTTTCAGATACATTACAGCAACCTTGGTCACGGGAGGAAACATTGGTCATCTAGAAAAAATAAACCGCGACAAAATCCGAAAAAGTTGTTTCATTATAATGAGTTAAACTCGTGTAACATTAGAAAATAATAAATTAAAAAATTGTTTTTCTCCAGAGAATTTAACCATAAAAATACAATAACAAATTTTAAAAACTGTTGCAGTATTTAATGAAGCTTTGTAAAAACCTGAAAGGCGGTCTCCAAGAAGTAGCTGATCAGCTAGAATTACGAAGAGTCGGACCTCAACATCAAGCAGGTTCAGATTCACATCTCACTGGGATGGCATTTTTTAAAATCAAAGAGGTATTTTTTTGTTGTAATATCTAAGAAATGACAAAATTTCGGTAATAATTTTATTAATAATGTGATTAAGAAAACGGTCACAGTACTGGGTTGTGGCTTTTGCGATGGCAGTTGCGGGTTTGGTCTTAGCACATGCCATACATTTGTATCGGCTATACAATGTTTGCCATGGTCTGAGCATTGTTGTTTGCGTATTTTGACACCCGACACGGGAGTAAATCCTAGTTGGCGCCGTTGAGTGTGAAGTGCTATATATATATATACTATTATAAAGTGAATAATTATTTTCAGGTATTTTTCGATGGTAATATTGAGAGTTCAAGTGGTCATCTGTATGGCTTAGGTGCCCCCTTTTCAGTGAATACAAATAACTTTCAAGACAATGGTGAGAATGGAAATTCCTCCTGATCCGAAAAGTCTATTTGTGTGAATAATCTTACGCAAAAACCACAAATATTTCATCTCTCTGAGTAAAGGACAATGTTGGGGAGCAAATAATGGACAGTTTGACGTTTAATAGAGACAGGCACTGTACTTCATATCCGCACATAATTATTAGAACTTTATCAATGATTTTATGCTTATCATTTTATTAATCTTAATTTTTTTTTTGTATGACATTTACTAACATATTTTGAAAATAATAAATTATCATTACTTTAACTTAAAAGTCAAATAGATCCTTTTCTTTTACAATGCAGTTATTATATTGATTATGTATAGAATACTGTAACAAACATTTTTATAGCTTAAATGATTGTAATAAAATTGTGTAATTTATATTGCTATTAAGAAAATCAATTTATTTTACATTTTATTTGTGATACAATAGTTTGATGTCTTTTATTTTGTACCATTGGACAGAAATGTAATTAGTATATTTAATTAAGGTATACATATTTTACTCTCATAATAGATACTTTTTAAAAAAAATAGGATCTTTTTAATCAGTACCTTCTCGGACATAGTTATGTAACAGTTAGAAAAATAAAATAAAATAAATCTTAAATTTGCTCACACGAAAGAATTTATATTCGTCTTTTTACTAATTAGTAATTACAAAGGGAAGGCGTAAAATTAGAATGAAATCACTTGTAATAAAATAAGTAGATATGTAGATAGTTAGAGCTCTAAATAAGAACATGATGCAAATAATTTTTATATACAGGGAAAAGCCTCTATAGCGGTAGACTATATCCTCCCCTTAACACAGCTAATAATGAACTATCAAAGGCTGGTTGGTATATTTAAATTTGAATTATAAATTTTCTTGTATATATGCAGCAATGCACAATATGCAGTTCTAGGCATGAAATTGAAGGATATCAAGAAGTCACATCATTCTCTTTTTGTGCATGTCTCCAACTGCATTTTATGTACGATGTTTCATAAAATTTCGAAGGGCTCCTGTATTGATATTTTTAAGTGTTACAGTACACGATGTTTGATATTGGTTCTGCTGAAAGTTCCAAATAAAAAACCATGATTGTGTGTGAAGTTATTGTAAACTATTGTGGGTTTGAAACAGGGATTCTAAAATTTTCATACATTTTCATACAAGTTTTATCTATGGGATCCAGGTAGATCTGTCTGGAATCAAGATAGATGTCATAGCAATAGTTTATAATAACTTTTACTATTAACTTTACTTTTTACTTATTAACTTAATAATTGTTAAGAATACAGCAGAATAGCACTTCTCATAGAAGTTTTAGCATTCATTAAATAATGCTGAGCTACAATAACAAACAGGAAAACAGGACATTGCTAAACGCAACATTTGATTTGATAGAAAACTTATTATTATAAAGTAGACTTAACACCTACCCCACCTCAGCCTGCAAAATAATGATATTTGTAATTAAAAAAATACTAATCGATATATTTTCAATAGCTACCTTGTATTCAAGTACCTTGTCCTTAAAATTGCTCACCTTAAATTATTTAATTAAAAATCAATAAAGTCGTTGAAAAAAAATAATTCATCGATACTTTCAAACTCCTATATCTTTTGATGTATGTATACAATATTTTAAATTGCTCAAAGTGTTAAATAACTGCTCATGTTGCATTTATAATTGCTCAAGTACTGTTTGGAACAGCTCCACTTTCCTTAATTGTTAAATAAATATAAATAGTTTAAACAAATTTAACTTTTTTTTCAACGCCTTTATTGATTTTTAATTGAATGATTTAAGGTGAGCAATTTTAAAGGACAACATAGTTGAATTGAGCTATTGAAAATCTATCGATTAATATTTTTTTATTATAAATATCCACAATTTTTTGGCTTCGCGTCACTGTCTGTGTGCATGCGCAGCGCTTACCAGCTTACCTATCTATCTATCTATCTATCATCATCATCATCATCATCATCATCATTTCAGCCTATCACACTCCACTGCTGGACGAAGGCCTCAACAAGTTCACGCCATTTTTGGCGTGAACTCATGTGTTTTGCCCATAGTCACCACGCTGGGCAGGCGGGTTGGTGACCTATCTATTATATAAACGTTAAAGAACAATGCCCACTTTCCATACACTTAAAAACCTGACACTGAAATTTTATGTATAATTTTATGGTATAGGAGAAAGACTACCTGTAAGTTTAGGAAATAATGTCATATAGTCATTTTTACGATTTAAACGCTACGAAGTCCAAAAAATACCCATTATTGTTACTTTTTAGGTTAGGATTTGCCGTTACCGAATACCTATGTAGATAATAAAAAAAATATGCTTGAATTATTAACGCTAAAATACGAATTGGTTATTAAATTCCTATTTTTAAAATAGGAACAAATAAAATAGGAATACTTACCTAGGTATGATCTAAAACGTCTTTTTTACTTTGTGAATTCCTTGTAACCAGCTGCCCTTACGTCACTGCTTAGACTCAATGATAGTCACTATAAATTGAGTCGCTTCAGCCTGTAATATCCTACTACTGGGCATAGGCCTCTTTCCCCCGCCACTACGCTGCTGCAATGTGGGTTGGCGGATACTATGAGTAACGATCGCTATTAGGTATACATGATAACAACCGGGACCGACGGCGGCACGAGGCACGGCAGGGAGACCAACAAGGACTGCACGAACACCCAGACTACGGCAAACACCTGTATGTCCAATACAAATGTTTGACATGTGCGGGGATCGAACCCGCAACCGCCAGCGCAACAGGCACAATCCATGGCTGTGATCGTTGCGCCAATGCGACGTTTATAAATTGAATATCAAGCATTAACTGCTGTTTCTCCAGTACACATAACTACATTTTTATTAAGAAAAAAAGGATGCTCAGATAATTTCTATACAGACCTCTAAAAAGTCTAAATTGATTCTTGTGTTGTCAAAAGTGATCACTTCTACCCAACATATTTTAATGGCCTACGTACGGTACGTACTGTACGTAGGTATGTACCTGATTAACAAAACCAGAAAAACAAATAAAACACTATATAAATGTTAAAGTTTATTAGGTATCATCATTTTCATAAAAATCTCTTATATATACATCATCCAGAAATTCTGCTGGTGCAGAGATATTTTCTTCATATCTAGCCCATCCAAGGTACCACACTAATGTCATAACATGAGCGCAACATCCAATGGTTCGTCGACCAACCAAACAATTACAATAGTATTCGACTATACCAGCTCTGCCAGACACATTATTTTCTATTAAAATGTAGACATAATATTGTTTTTTTGAAATGTGTCTGGACTTAATTTTTCCTCTTATCAATGTTATATCACCACTTCCTCTCAGATTATACTGAGAAAAGTCTTGTGTGTCTCTACATATTTCTATTATATATGATCCATGAAATCGAATATGTTCCCCATAATACGATCTGGCTTGCCTTATCTGGTAAGTACCTAGAGCAAATAGTACTAAATCATTGTAACTTAATCTAGGAAACATAAATAAATTATCTCGGTCAGCTGTTATACTCTGAAAAACAGCAAACCTTCTATTCATATTTAATTCCTCAATCAAGAGTGCTAAATTATTTTCAAAATTAATTCTCTCTCTAATTATTGCGACTATTTCATTAGAATCATCTCTATCACGAAAACGAACACCAAATCGGTTATGGAGACTGGCAGCTATCTGAAAGTTCTGCATCATATTTGGCACAGATTTATTAAAATAGTCTTGCCTCAGGAGCTTAAAATCTCTTTTTAAATGTCCATTTACTGCCTCAACTACCCAGCGGCATAATGTTACACAACGAGTCCGGTTGGCCTGTTGTGTTGTTAATTGGTGTTTGCCTTCTAATAGAGAATCATATGAGAGAGGCATATATGGTCGATAATTACAACTTTCTAGCATTCTTATACAATCTCTGAAACCCTTATCCAATATAAACACATCATTTTCTTGAACATATAATCTAAGAGGAGAGTTTTCATTGTCAAAAAGGGAAATCATTATGTCAGCATCAGATGTGGTAGCCTTGTATGGACCGAAACAATCTAATATGTAACCATCACATGCCACAATTAAAAATGGTTTTAATAGATTTTATATTTGTGCAAAGAATACGTATCTTTTTGGAAAGAGTAATTAGAACTTTTATTTATATTTATGTATGTCCCATCGCAAATCATTATAGCATTAGTATAGTTTTCATTGTATATACCATTTGGTATTGTAAGGTTATGATCCATTAGCCTTTCTCTTGATATGTGATCAATACCCAGGTTTATAGGTACAAAATCTTGAACCAAGATTTCCCTGCATTTGTTCATTAGTCGCTCTAATGTGGTACGTGGTACATCTAATAATGTAGATAACCGAATATCTGATTCACCAGTCCTCAGTTTCATTAACAATGCAGCTAATCCCAAAATACCTTTGTGAATTCCTTGTATGCGTGGAACTTCATTAAGAAGGGTGAAAAAGTCTAGTTTGGACCTTTCAGTCCTGATGAAGATATCGAGGTCCAGGGGCGGTAAATAAGGTCGAAAAAGGTGTAAAACACACAAAATCGCACAGTACACAAACGAGACGCAAACGCAACAACGAAAGACTGCGCAGTATCGAATCACGAATGCCGATGCCTGGTCAAAAAAATCCGTTTCAGTCGTGCGAACTCAATTATTACATACTGCACGATTATTATTATTTTTATTATTATGTACGTTTTTATTAATCTGAAATATTTAAAGCCCAACGAAGAAATAAAATATTTATGAAATGAAATAAATAAAGCGTAAAATAATGTTTAAAACACAGAAACAGAGTTAAATAGTCAAGTATTAGTGTGTAAAATGAAACGTCGTAAGAAAAATGTAGTTCGGATGCGTTCAAAACATGTTACTACCCTTGACATAGAATAAGTTTATAGAAATATTACAAAATATTTTTTTCCTACGTTTCTTTTAACATTGTGATAAGCGTAATTAATAAACAATTAAATAAACTGAATTTTAAGATTTATTTTATTTCTATACATAGTCAGGTGAAAAATGGGCATTCTTCTTTGTTGTCACTATAGACGGCGCCACGGTCGCTTAGACCAAATATAAAATCATCATATCAAAAGTTTCGATCTAGCGGATACATCGTTCCTGGCTAGATCACCGACACGGTCAGTCGGAGATGCAGGTTCGAACCCCGCTGGAACGGTCGATTTTTTATATGATATTAAAAAGTGTTTAGAATTTCCTAATGTGTGGGTAACACAAAAATAAAAAATCGTACAAATACCACCTACTTTTCCTTGCTCACTATCCAATACTTTTTACATTTAATTATAGTAACCTGTATAAATTTGTTTGTCTTAAATTTTTACAGATTGAAGATAGAAAGAATTTAATATTAATGGCTTTCACTAATGCCAAGATAGTACATTGATAGTACAGACGATTTCGCCATTATAGGAGACATTTTTAGTGTTTATCATTCATTCATTCAGATTAATGGCTTCCATTTAGTGTGTTTAATTGTTTATCAATGATTGATGAATATATATTTGTCGTCCTAGCCCATGTCACAGATAAATATTGACAATAAATTGCTAATACGCGCAGCCGCCATTCTGGCTAGCTTGTACGTGTCCCGAATTTTATTTTTTTTACGTGACAACGTCTAATTAATCGATGAACGCCAGCTGCATGCAAGAAAAAGGACGACTCATTGTCCCGTTACGCTCATTGTACGTTTGCGCCGCATCAATCTCTCTTCCACTCGATTGGTCTATGTACCCTATATTACATTACTTGGTCTATGGGTCTATGCGTCCCAGATGTTTTCTTATGACGTTGTCACGTTAAACTATCGTCCGTAAGCTAACTTTAACCCAAAATAATTTTTTGTAAAGCCGAGGTCCTGGCAAATCATTTTAAATTTTCTCAAACAGGTTAATAAGTCATCCTATCTATAGCGAGATCGCAAACGGACAACTATAGGCATAGGTTTATTGCTAATACGCTAATAACTTGCTAATACTTTACTGGTGGAGGCAACTCGCGTAACAAAATCAATTTCTGTCAACTTCAGATCAAATCCAGCTCTTTTAGCAATTTCCTCTTAAATTCCATGTGAACGAAGTCGCGGGCAGAGCTAGTAAACAATAAAATTGAAAGATACGTACGGTACAGTAACGATTTCGTAACTCATACTTTCCTTTTAATATTTACTCTATGCTCATTAGTCTTGGGTAGCAAATGCATCGTGCATTAGCCGGCCACTTAGCCGGCAACCCCCGTGGGAGCTCTTGGCGGAAGTTCTTGACGAGACCTACTCATACGTCTCGGGTAGGAGGGCTACCCCCACGTTGGACGGGATCCTACGGGTGCGCCGGATGGGGCAAGAAGCATTAATGTGGAGGTGGGGGGAGGACCTGGTGGAGCAGCCGTATGACATACGCGTAACGGCTTCCGCTTCTTACCGGGTTCCGGTTTTCTTACCGGTTCTTACGGCTGCTTTGGTGAATACTTGTGTCGGATGGCCCAAAAGGAGCCGATAACTGGATGTCACGCTTGTGGCGCGGCAGTGGACTTTGCCCAGCACACCCTCGAGATGTGCCCAAGATGGGCGATGCTGCGACGCGATCTGACGACAGTCCTAGGAGGAGACTTGTCACTGCTTAGCGTCATCACCGCGATGCTCGGCGACGACGAGTCCTGGACGGCGATGGTCACCTTCTGCGAGACAGTATTAATGTCCCAGAAGGAGAACGACGAGCGGATGAGAGAGAAGGCTACCGACGAGGCCTCCGTCCGCAGGCGACGAACGGGGGTGCGTAGGAGGTGTTACTTAATGCGCCTCCCTGTGCTCGTGTCGGGTCGGGATGGGAACCCGGTCCTGCTAGACATGGCGTCGTTGGGATTATTCAGAGGTGAGCCGGACAGTCCCTATGTAGGAGAAGTCTGGCCTTTTCGCTGAGGCCAGCCGGTCGCTGGAGGGATCCTGTTGCCTGCAGATCCGGGACCCCCAATATACAATATCCCTCCAATGAAAGCGGCTGAAGGCTCCTGCAGGGGTTTGGTCGGTATAGTACCCTCAAGTGCTGAAGCCGACATATGGTCTAGGACTGTCTACCCGGGCGTCCTGGATATCACCCGTAAATGGATTACCCTGCGATACCAAAAAAAAAAAATGTACGATGTACTAAAAGGTTACGTTACTTAGTAAGATACGACGAGTTTGTATTATACGTCTATGAGTCCGAGTATAACACTGTCCGACTATCCGATTGCTGTCCGACTGTCCGAGATGATGTTATTCGTACGGCGTTCGTTATCTCCAAAATAAAAAGAGCTACAGAGCAGAACAGTATGAACGAACAATTAATGTTGAATTTGTTAAGACCGTACGAGTTACATCGCGTAGCGTATTCTATTCATTTCGCGTTTTAATGTTCCCTTTTTAATCAAAGTTTTATGAACATACATTACCACAACTTACGTTTTCAAAATCAGTGCCCCTTATATCTACAAAACTACTGCACCGATCCTTTTGAAATCTAAATACTATTTATATACATAATTTACGAGGTAACGCTCAGGAATTAATTCTAAATTTTTGGAACGAAGTTCCTTACGGCAGGCTTGACATTTGGCTGGTCGACCGAACTGAAAAAAATGTGATACTAAAACCGTAAGAAAAATATATAACGGAAGTGACGTAATATCAGTAACACGACTGTATTATATGACGTTTGTAAAACTAAAATATTACTAGTAAACTTTTTTTTAAATTATTTATGTAATTTTATACTGTCGACAAAAATAAATAAAGACATATGTTTTTTTATTTCACTTAATAGTTTGAATTATTATTATTATAATTTTGTTTGATTTATTTTATTTTACGGTATTTGATACTTTTTAAAATACTAAATTTCCTAAATACTTTTATATATATATATATAAAATCAAGAACTAGAAAATATGTATAAAATTCATTTTTTTTTCAAATTGTGTTGTTTCTATACTATCCTAAGGAACTTCGTTCCTACCTGATGTCCCATGACGCCACATAATTTTTATTTTACAATAACAAATTATCAGATTTTTTTCGTTTTTCCTTTCAAGGTTCCAAAAAAAAAATGAAAATGAAAAATGAAATGAAGAAAATGAAAAGCACAACCATTAAGTCGATGTACCCCCACTACTTCTTGTAAGTACCTACTGTGTACTTGTGTAGAAGACAGTGATCCCAAACGTACGATAATTATCGTACATGTATGATAATTTAAGCCCACGTACGATGTACGATCCGTACCCTAGGATCGTACGCAATTTGTATGATAATTTTGTCTGTCCTACCGAAATACTGAAAAGCAACGATTTCTCCATAAATTATGAATTTTGAGCAATGACATTTTTTGACTACCTGAAATTTAAAATTTATTGAAATTTTACGATAATTTGAAGCAACGACGACCTTTTTTTTGGTCGACTGAAATTTGAAAACAGTGGTTCAGATGTTTTTTGGGGTGGACGACCTTTTTTTGTTCAATGTAATTTAAACTTAAAAACTTGAATTTTAAATATATTTTTTTGAGTGTACGATAATTGTTCCGAAAGTACGATAATTTTACGGCACTTTGTCAAAAATTTCTGGTAACATTGGTAGAAGACCGAAGGACCGATATACTAGAAATAATGACAAGATTAAGGCAGGTGGGAAAAATAAGAATTTCTAAAAATTAATTTGTATTTAATTTTTACTTGTATTGCAGTTAATACTATTAAAGGGGTCAAGAGTAAAGAGAAAATACTAAATTACTCAGCACAAAGCTAGAAATATTCTATATTAATACTTTTTTTATTAATTATATATAGATATGAATTTACAGATGCCGGGTGTTAATTTTGATTTAATTACTATAAAATGTAATAAGGATGATAATGTCATCAAAAATGTGTGGAATCACAACCTACATGAAGAATTTCATATGATTAGACAGGTAAGCAGTAATGTCATAAACTAACCGTAGTCAACAAATTTTATACCTAAAATGTTTAAATTCCAAAAGTACATCTATTTATTTGTATAAATTTCAGATTGTCCAAAAATACCAATGGGTAGCAATGGACACTGAGTTTCCTGGAGTAGTAGCAAGACCTATAGGAGAATTTAGAACCACTGCTGATTATCAATATCAACTGCTAAGGTGCAATATTTGATGTCCATTAAAACTTCAAATACAAAAAATACTTTAATATCTTAAATTAGAAAATGCAATAATTGTTATTGCTGCCTTTAATCATTTATTTTTATCTTTGTTTATAAGACATTTGCATGTCTTAAGATGTTTTTATACAAAAATATATATTTAGTAATGGAAAGTATGTCTTCAGTGAAGGTATACAATAAATTGAGCATATTACCTACTATATCATCATTTTGTTAACTATTTTAGGTGTAACGTAGATCTGCTAAGGATAATACAATTAGGTCTTACTTTTATGGATGAAAATGGAAAAACCCCTCCGGGTTGCACAACTTGGCAGTTCAATTTTAAATTCAATTTACAGTAAGTATTATTTAAACAATATTGTAAATCTAACTCTGGTTTCATATTTGTATATTTTTATAAGATCTCTCATTGACAGAGAAGATATGTATGCTCAAGATTCAATAGATTTACTACAAAACTCTGGACTTCAATTTAGAGAGCATGAAGAACATGGAATAGAACCAATTGAGTTTGCAGAGCTCTTAATGTCTTCAGGTAAATTAATCTTAACCGTAAAAAATAATCATTATCTTGCTGATTAAAATCATATATTGCAAATTAAGTAGTGGAGTTCTAAATATTTTTGAATATCATATCAATAAAATCGTACATATTAAGTAGTGGAGCTTTGTAATGTAAATAAGACAAATCAGTTGGGATATGCCACTAAAAAAATTTAGAATTCTAAAACAACTAATAAGTATGAAATATTTTTTATTGAAAACTTGGGTTTATCTGACATTATGTTTATTTGCTCATACCTTAAATTTATTTTGTATCCTTAAAACTTTTTGACATTGAAATTCTTATTTTTTTCAACAGAAACTATTGTCTGTTTTTTATTTCAGAAAACCAACCACTTTTCTTTCTGGTTTACAAGTCATTTAATAGTTTTTTTTTTTTTTTTTTAGTATCTTGAATTAGTGAGTGAGTTGTAAATAGATCATTTTTTTTTTGTTATTATTTTGTAATAGTGGTTTGTTCTTTTAAATCCTATTTGTAAATAAAATGTTTATTCTTCCCATAATGAAACATATAAATTAGGATTAACACAGCCAAAATTTGTTTCTCTTGCTAAAGAAATTGATTATTATCTTTCTTTAGTCTGATTTTAACAAACAAGTACTGAGTATGTCAGGATGTATGACAGGATGAGATGGGTCATTGTTAGGCATAATGCCTTTCTTCTTATTTTGAAATTGTAAAGGCCCGTTCATATTAAATACTTCTAAAATTTACTATAGACAAAATTAAATTATTTTTATATAAGATAAATGACAATAAAACAGTATTGGATATAGTATAAATATATTATGCACAAAAACTTATAAATAAAATAATTATTATATAATTCTTGTAATCTTAAAAACTATTGTCATCACTTCCTTCTGAACTTTCTGCAGACATATGAATAATAAACTGCTCGAATAAAATCCATTAGTACTGCCATAACATATATGTTAACATGTATTGTATAGGATATGTGCAGATTTATTTTAAAAAATATCTCAATGTAGTCACTGTATTGTCAACACAGACTTGATTTTGTATGACTGGCGTTACCCTCTCAATTAAATAATATATAGTAATAAATCTGTATTCCGCCTTTTTACTAAAATACTATTGTTACCTCTTTTATTATAAGGAAAACCCAAATTTTTTAGTGCTTTGTATAATGTACGATCTTGATATAATTATCTATAGGAAATTAGAATCTTCCTTTATGATGTTTAGGATTTTATCTAATGTTTCTAAATTTCATTTTGAAAATAAATTTTATGTACCACATTTCAAAGTATAATTTGTAATTTAATAATGTTTATCTCATTAAATTATCTACATAAGAATATAATGTACAATATAATTTTTAATTAAGTACAAATGTTTACTTTGTGAGAAAATGTTACATGAATTCCTATGGAACTTGATATTGTCTGGGCAATTTCATTATGTGATCTGCAAAATCAGAATCTTTTAAATGATTTGAACAAATTGTATATAATTTGTTTTTCTGTAGATTGCAAAAGGTGCTTAGTACGCTTAACTACAGGAAACATGTCCGCCATGACTCACAAACAATATCTGTCTGGTTCCTCCACTCCCTAAAACGTGTGCTACACGCAAGTAGTCGCTGAGTTAACTGAGTGTGCATGTAACTGCAGCGTTTGTGTGAAACGGATTCTATGTTGATTACATGGACCAAAAACAACACAGTCAAAATTGTTGGTACTCGTTTGTTAAAAAACAGACTATAGTTGTTTTACTTTTTGCTAACTTTTAATATATAACAGATTATTATTTTAGGTATTGTTTTAATGGACAATATTAACTGGTTAAGTTTTCATTCGGGTTATGACTTTGGATATTTACTCAAACTTCTCACTGATCAGAATTTACCACAAGAGGAGAATGATTTTTTTGATAGTTTAAGACTATATTTTCCTACAGTATATGATGTAAAAGTAAGTTTTTTTTTTATTAAATTGGTCTATTTCTTTAAGATTAAAATAGTTTTTAATTACACTTTATGTCTGCAGTATCTTATGAAATTATGCAAAAATCTCAAAGGTGGATTACAAGAGGTAGCTGATCAATTGGAACTTAGGAGAGTTGGACCACAACATCAAGCTGGTTCTGATTCTCACTTGACGGGTATGGCATTCTTCAAAATCAAGGAAGTAAGTTTTATTATTTAATATGAAAAAAAAGTCACGTGTGAGGATTGAACCCACTACTACTATAGTATACAGCAAGTTGTCTTGACACCTATGTGTTATCAATCACCATTGAAATTGACTTTTGCATATTATTGCTCTTTGTGATTTGTACAGAATGACATATAAAAAATGAGGACAATATACTATGAGGATATACTATCCTTGTTTTGATGATTGAGAGGCATTTTTGTCGTAATTGTATAAATATAAAGATGAATAAAAATGATTTTCACAGTGGAATGTTTGAATTGTTTGAACAAAAAAAAATGGGCCACAATAAAGAAACAAACACATAAATGTCTAGGAGAAAGTGAAATAAAATATATTACTGCTCAAAACGCGTAAGCGACGCGATTTGCATGGCGCTTACTAACTTTTTTTACGAAACCTTAATCATCGTCAATAGAATAAATCGCAACGGCCTACCTTCCTAAGACTTTTCAGAAGTTTCATTTCTGCCATATATGAATGGCACACACGTTTTTATTTTTCTTTAAACAACCAGGTCGGCAAACAAGCGTACAGCTCACCTGATGGTAAGCGATTACGGTAGTCTATAGACGCCTTCAACACGTGCCGATTCTGCCCGCAATCACCCCCAAGAAGGTCTGATAACGTTAATCATCACAAGAATGCTATACTACTTGAAAGCAATATTATTTAGCTGTGATCTTCTGTAAGTTCGAGGTACTTCCCCAGTCGTGCCCTGCTGTGCCCTACCCAACTTACTGACTGAAGTACCTGGAATGATCGCTGCTAGACAATCATTTCTAATAAGTAAAAGGTTGGAGGAATTCGTATTTATTATTTGCTATTGGAGGTTGGAGCTTAATGTGTCACAATGCTTCCACAGCAGTTGGGTCGATAGTATTTTCCCATCAGAAGACTAGAGAACCAGAAACAAAAATTAATAAAAATGTCTGATCGGAGTGGACTTCAAAACTGAGACTGTAAGCTTTATACTTTCATTACCGCTTCATCATATTAATACATTTCTTGTTTTGCAGATTTTCTTTGATGGCAACATTGAGAGCACCAGTGGGCACCTATATGGGTTAGGTGCACCCTGCTCCCCTAATGCCAACAATATGCAAGAATGTATTGAAAATGGCAATTCTCCATAATTATATATTAAGTTTCATAAAATGAAACGGCGCCACCGAGTGTTCAATTTACTAAGTATTATTTATATATTAATATTATTGAACACAAATACTGTGATTTGTTTAGTACCTGAGAAGGCAGGATAGTACGTTTATGACATTAAATTAAGTTATCTGTATGCTGCAATAAATTAAACATTATTTCTTTAATAATATTCTATTAAGCAATTTTCTTCACAACAAAATAGAAATAGTTCGAATAATTGATTGATTTAATCTAAATTTTCAACATTGCGTGGCGTACGTCTATAGATGTATAATACTGTGCAATAAATAAAATAATGTTTTATTCATTCGTTTATTTTATTTACTAACCCACGATCAAACAACACATTCATCATAGTATTAAATTACACCATAAAAAGGGAATGTTAACTAGTTCGATTAATTTAAGATTTATACTCAAGGTAAATATTATTTTTCAAAGACTTAGAGAGACCTTATTAAAGAAGTGGACATCTGGTATGGGGATGTTAAAGATTAGTTCTATTTTCGGGCTGCAACCGACCTAGTGACCCTTGTGGTTTTGGGTGTAGCCGGATCTCATTTTTTCTTTTTCTTATTCTTTTGCGCGGTATCCGGAGTATTATCGGTTTTACGTTTTCCAGAATTGGCTCCTTTTCCTGTACTATTGCCACCAGGAGTGTTTTGATTAACATTTCCACTTTTCTTCTTCTTTTCAGCCCTTTCTTTTTCTTCTAGTTCTTGATTCTCTCTCTCGATTAAAGTAATAAGTGTATTGCATCTGAAATAAATAAAATTTGACTTGTTGAATGGGGTTGTAAAAGTTTAAACAACTATCGCTATACATAGATTAATAAATATGTGAAGCATGACATTTAACAATTTATACATTTGACTAAAAAAAAGATAACTGGACTAGTGTAATTTTGACTCCACTAAACTAAGCCAAAAATAGAAGATATATTTGTTATTCTTTCTTACAAAAATATACATACTAAATAGTATCTTGAATTGGCTTTTACCTGCGCTGCAGTTCAACAGCCGTACGAGACTTCAAAAACCAATCAAATCGAAATTGTGGTGCCGCGTGTACAGCAGCTCTTAATTCTTCATATACGTTTTCTTTGTCAAAGCCCAATTTATGCAACATACACACTAAAAATCTGTAATTAAAATAATATTATTACTCATTAAAAAACATTGGTATAGCAACATGCTATAACATTTAATCATAGAGCAAAACAACTGTTTTACTTGTATTGTATATGTCAGTCAGTCAGTCAGCTCAGCCTATTGCAACCCACTGCTGGACATAGGCCTCCCCAAGTTCGCGCCAAACATCCCGGTTTTCCGCAATCCTCGTCCAGCCTACACCGGCAATCTTACGTAGATCGTCGGTCCAACGGGCCGGAGGACGTCCCACACCGCGTTTGCCAAGACGCGGTCTCCACTCCAGGATCCGTCTACTCCAACGACCATCGGTCCTGCGACACAGATGGCCAGCCCACTGCCACTTCAACGTGCCAATTCTGTGGGCTATGTCGGCTATATACTGTCAAACTTTCCCAAATAACATACAGACGTTAGGGTTAGTTTCTTGTGTGTAAAGGGCTCCTTTGGCTGAGTATTCCCAAAAATATATGTTACAAAGTATCAGATCAGCCCTACACTTGCTCAAACGCCCTAAAGAAATAGTTTATAATTAGTGAGAATTTTATTATTTTCAACACGTTAGAAATTACCTATCTTCTTCTTCTACATAATTTTTTCCTTTATTAGTTCCATAAGAGATTCTTAGTTGGTGGAATGGTGCTCTATAACGCGCCATTTTAGCGTCCAATGCTTTCTTGATGGAGGCTCTTCTCTGTATCTTCGCTTCTCCTCTTTCAATTTGACCCATAATTCTGTCTATATCTTGAAGTTCATGACATCGTTCCCAAAATACAGCTGAATACTCCATAACCTTTAAAAACAATATCATATTACATATATTTATATTAACTAGCTACTGGTCCTAGCTTCACACAAGTAGTTTAACATTCTTAGCAATAGCGACAGCCGCGGGTTGTAGCAGCAACCAGTCCCGTCAGTGAGGTAAAATCGCGCATAAATTTATTTTTGCGCGTGTTACGTTTTTTTTTTTGTGATAACTAGACAATAATTTACATTTTTTAGTGTAAACGTTTCATAATGTTAATCACAAACAGAAAAAAAGGCGCGTCTTTGTATAATTTGTAGAGTATAGATTTAAATATGTATCCACTGACCTCCTCTGGTGTTTTGCCCTCAACGTCTTTTGCGATGTTTTCAATGTCATCTCTGCCGTACTTCTCATTAGCTTTAATGAATTGGTTAAAGTCACGTTTCGTCCAATTTGTGAATCCTGTAAATCAAATATGTTATTTATTTTTTACTTTAATAAACAAAGGTTCTAGAACTACTTTACACCTACTCTAATTATCATGATCTTACTGTAAAACAACCCATTAACACTGGAGCAACTGATAATAATGATTAAAATATGTTCATACATTAATATGTTTACTTCTGCACAAAAGCCAAGGCATATATATCGAGTATATTTGATACTTTTTTAGTGGTTACTTTGTTGAAAATTTTAGGTTTAAGATGATTTAAAACTCTCAAGAACCTAAAATCTAACAAATTGATAATTATGTAGGTGAAATCACAAAAAAATATTTTCACCTTGAGTCAAAAGTTGTTCTTTTTCTTGAACTTCTTCTTCAGTTAAAGCCTCAGCATCGTCTATCTTACGTTGCTCTTCCCTTTGTATCTTCGCTGCATCTGGACCCAGTTCAGGATTTCGTGGAACCTTATATCTGATTTTACAAATATTTTTTTAAATTTATTTTAGTTAGCGTTTTTGATGATTTGTTTTAATAGAAAAAAAAAACATTATTTATTTATTTACTTATTATTTTTAGAACCAAAATTTAACTAAAAACAATTTCTGATATTACAATAAAACAAATAAAGTTTAGAAAAGATGGTTAATGTTAATAATTTCATATGGAAAAATTGTGGTATTATTTAACAATACTTCTACAAATAAATAAATACCCAAGTGTTTTTCGATAGTGGTATATTTCTTGATCCAATAACTCAAAGAGTCGAGGTGGGAAGAATTGAAAATCTTGAACAATCGGCTGCTTTGGAGGTCTTGGTGCCTGTTTGAGGTTTAAAAAAATAATAGCATAATAGAAAAATTATATCAAATTGTTAAAACGACATTTAACAAGCAAATACACTATGCTGCAAATGAATATTGCTAAAAAACTACTATTAAAATAAATAAAACTTACACTGATATAATAAATCGGATTATATAAAAGCTTAAGATACAAATATTATATATGAGTTACGCAAATAAACAATATATAGTATGCCCTTATTTTTATGTCTGAGCATAAAGAGCTAATCAATGAGATACATAGTATACAATGCTAATACTGATACAAAAACCACCACCTTGTCGCAGGACTCCATATTTAGCTCTTTACACTTATTTACCTGTACCTTAGGCGCCTTTGGTTCAGAGACGCGCAGTGCCTCTCTGAAGTACGCGTCCACTGCGTAATTAGCTTTACGTTCCCTTTTAGGAGGTTCTATCCAACTACCAATAGGTATTATCTTTTGTTTTTCTCTGTAGTCCTCACCTGTTTAGATGAAAAATGTTAACTTTAGTATATAATATATATTTATACTAGTACTCCTCTTACTTCATAATTTACTGATTGAGAAAAAGGTTCAAGACAAAATTCAAGAAAGTTTTTTTTCCCACTTAATTTAGTGGACTCAAACCTTCAAACTGGTACACAGAGTCTGTTGTAGCACCAGGTGTATCCATTGAAAATGCTCTCAGTGATGATTCTCCGAGGCTCTCCAGCTTTTGTTTCAGTTCTTCAGTCTGAAATTTTTTTTATAACTGGTATTTATATTTTTGGTACTCATTGTATTCTTTTGGGTACACTTTATGTCAAATCAATGTAATAATAAAATTATAATTTAGTCAAATTATCTTACCTTTGATTCACCTTTAGCCAAGATTGAATCGATATCTTCATCTGTAATTTCCGAGTCTTTAGAAGAAAATACGTGATTTGCTCCATGTCTAATCATGTTAAGCATTTCATCCTTATTAAGTTGATTTTTAGTGTCCACTAAACGACCAGACTGAATAACCAATTTGTCTAAACGCAATTTCACTTCAGCTCGTTCAACAATTTTTTCCTCAACAGTATTCTCAGTAATAAGGCGAAATACTCTTACCTGAATAAAATAATAAATATTCAAATTACATTGTGCTTTTAAAATAATTTATCACATTAAATAAAAAAGACAAAATGTTTTAGATATGCATGGTTTCTTGTCACTAAGTTATGTTTAAGAAAAGTTGCTCAGAAAATATTTTTCTTGTAATTTTGTTCACTTTATTTTCAAAAGGTGTAACCATGTGTCTGATGCATAGAAAGATAATGGATTAAAAGCTTTTGTAAATACTGAAACCTAAAATACACATACACTTTAAAAAAAATCACTTACTTGTTTCTTTTGTCCGATACGATGAGCTCTATCCATAGCTTGCAAGTCCATTTGAGGATTCCAGTCGGAGTCATAAATGATGACAACATCAGCAGAAGTCAAGTTAATACCGAGACCTCCAGCTCTTGTGGACAACATGAATACAAACTTTTCACTTCCTTCTGCATTGTATTCTTCAATCTGTCTATTTCTGTCCTCATGAGGTGTCTGACCATCTAAACGACAATACTAAAAAAATAATATATTAAAAAAATATTTAATATAGCTGCTTTGGTGTAGTAGTGTACTATTTACACCTTTAAACACATTGACATAAAAAAAAAGAAAAAAAAACCTGTATTTGCAGGTTGCTGTGTGGTTACGGCAATGAAAAATATAGCCACCCCCTCTCTTCCCGTGAGTATCGTAAAAGGCGACTAAGGGATAACACAGTTCCACTACTACCTTGCAACTTAAAACGCCGACTGATGGCGGGATAACCATACAACAACTGGCAATGAAATAGATGGGCAGCAGCGTCTTCGGTGTGACAAAGCCAGCCCGGCGGTCACCAACCCGCCTGCCCAGCATGGTGACTATGGGCAACACACATGAGTTCATACCATTTTTGGCGTGAACTTGTGGAGGCCTATGTCTAGCAGTGGACTGTTATAGCTGAAATGATGATGATGATGAAATGATTTGCGGGTTCGATTCCCACTCAAAATGTATATTTATATTTGTACAAAAATTCCAGCCTTCCAGTTTGGCTGTCTGTCCTTGTGGATCTCTTCACTGTGCCTCAGAAAGCATGTTAAGCTGCTGGCGCCGGCTGTTCTAATATATAATTGATAGCAATTGTTACTCATAGTTAGGAATATATCCAGCAACGAACAGTAGAGCAGCATGGTGGATTAAGCTCTGACAGCAGTGGGATGTTACAGACTGAATCTTACATATAGTGTCACGTGATACACGCCCCAAGAATGTTTATTGATAAGAAGTCAGGACCATATCTTAGAGTAGTCAGGTTTTAATATACAGGAACTTACTTTATATTGTCTCCAAAGACAATAATCTTCTAGAATGTCCAACATTCTAGTCATTTGTGAGAAAATAAGAACTCTTGAGTCCTGCTGTTGCAACTTTGGCAATAGCTTGTCCAAAATAGCTAATTTGCCACAGTTATACACCAAATGTTCATCTGTAGTGTAGGGTGGGCCTGGCTCAGCCCCATCAAACAGATAGGGATGGTTACAGCACTTGCGTAACTGCATGAGAATGTTTTGCAATCGCATCTTCTCTACTTTACCAGCTCCATTCACTGTAAAATTCCAAAACATTAGAAAATGTTTTATAACTAATAAATAAAATTGTTTGTAGTATTACATAGAACAACAGTGTTGTCAAATTTTTTCGTACTTGTTTCTAGTTTTTTCCAGACTATTTCAGAAACAAAACATCCATCAGGATTTAAACTCACCTACGTCAATATCCTTCATTAAGACCTTAGTATACCATTCTCTTTGCATCTTACTCAAACCTACATAAACTTTGAGTTCTTTCTTAGGTTTAAGTTTTTTCTCCACTTCAGACTTAAGTCTCCTCAGTAAAAATGGTCTTAAAACTGCATGCAGACGTGATACTAACTGATTGTCACCAAGTGCTGCATTAGTGTTGAACCAGGCATCAAAATCCTAAAGATAAATCATAAATTAATTTTGTATAATCTCACAAAAATGGTATTACTAAATCTCATTGTTATGTTATTTAACTTACATCAGAACTGTTGAAAACATCGGGTAAAAGAAAATTTAACAAGGCCCATAATTCATGAAGATTATTTTGTAATGGTGTTCCTGTTAACAGAAGTCTGTTCGTACTCTTGAATTCACGTAGCAGTTCCGAGAGCTTGGACTTTTCGTTTTTGATACGGTGAGCTTCATCTATGACCATATATCTCCAATTGAACTTTTTAAATACAGATTTTTCTCTTATGATCATTTCGTAGGATGTGATGCACACATCCCAATTGCCTGGCATGAGGGTCTCTCTAATGAATATATTCTGTAAATATGTACAACTTTTACTAGATAGATGGATACAGCAGATGGAAAAATTCGTGATCATTTCTTTTGTGACATTTGCAGTTGTCAATTATAAAGCTATTGCATTTATTAATATTGATTTATAGATGCTGTAATGAGCTCCCAATAAATTTTTTTCTTACAAATCATACATTTTTTCAGACTACGAACAGTGCTTTATCAGACTTACCCTAGTTTCCTGATCACCAATAAGACAAACTGCTCTGATTGAAGGACACCATTTCTTGAACTCATTCATCCAATTTGTTAATGTAGACTTCGGCACAATGACTATATGGGGTCCAGGAACATTTCTGGAATGTCATTCAATTAATTTACATTAGTTTTTTTGCCTTGATTGTCTTAGCAAAATTGTGGTAAATACATATTAAATAAATCAATCAGTCTTCCCAAAATCAGTCTTAAAACAGAAAATTGTCAAGTGAAAGTATTAACTTAATTATGACTTACTTGAAATTTTTCATGTATCCCAAGAGAGATATTGTTTGCAATGTCTTTCCCAGACCCATTTCGTCTGCCAAAATTCCATTAATTCCATTTTCATATAATGATATCATCCAATTTAACCCACGTACTTGGTAATCTCTCATTTCACCATTTTTAATATATGGTGGGGACGATTCAAAACGAAATATAGTCTTTGTTTTTGTATTAGTTTCTGCGAGTAATTCTTCATCTTCTTCTTGTTCTGTCTTTCGATGACGATGACTAGGCAAAAAAGATTATATTTAAAATTACTTTAATAATAAAGAAAACAAATACCACTATGAAATGTTGAAGTGTTTATAACTTTATATTAAACATAATGATACACTTCCTTAAAAGTAATAAAGCTCGTCATTAAAATTTATTTATTTTATACATAAGAATATTCGTATCCTACGACTTACTCTCCAGGGCCTCCAACAGACTCAGGTTCCTTGATCTTTTTGGGTCTTCCAGCTTTAGGTTTAGGAGGACTGCTGCCTGATTTCGGAGTATTACTCATAAAGTGAGAAAAAATTTCAGTTTGTTTCAACAAAAAATCAAATCTCTTTGCACGATCAGTTTCGATTTTACTTTCGAAATCACCTTCCTTCCCTCTGGAAGACGGCGTGTCGCTCGAAGAAGCATTCTGTGAATCAAATAAATGCAGAGAACATGAATTGTAATTATTTAGCTGTTTAAAATCTCCTCATCGATTTGCCATGTTCCTTACAGAATTATCACCCACATCTGCAGCATCCATCGGTTCGTCTGGTTGTGACATTGTACGATCAAGAAATTATAGTCAACTAAACGCGATAAATGAAACTGGATTCTGAAACAACCCTTATTGTTGTTACATTTACGCCAGCATGTATAAGTGAAAAAATTAGTATATTACTTATTATGTAGAAGCATAAACTCGATACTGAGCCGGGCGCGAAAAGCAACTTCTTGTTCTTAGGCATAGGCACAGATGACATTAAAAACAGTCTGTAGTCTGTACTAGGCTACTATGGCGTATTGTGGCGTATTATCTATGACTATGGCCTAGTAGTGGGCGATATAAATCGATATTTCAAAAATATCGATACATGTACGCGATATATCGCTTCAATCCGATATTATCAAATCATCTAGTATCGAATGTAATATCGATATATTTCATCCGATATACCAAATATCGTGTCACATTCCATCCATATTGTCGTAAAAATTAATATTTAAGGCATAATAATAGGAATATTGATTAATCAAGGAGGTACAAAAACGCATTCTTATCGAAAATAAGAAACGAATGGACTCCATTGAACAGGTGCCATTAGCTATTGCTACAATATTAGACCCAAGATTTAAAAAACTTCATTTTGAAGGTCCTTTGGCGAGCGCAAATGCCGCCAGTAACATTAAAGAGATGATTTAAAAAATCGGCAAGATGAATCTAGTGTGGAATCTGACTCTGATAATTCAGACAAAATTAGTTTATCATCGGATCTCTGGAGTAATCACCATAAACTGGTCCAGCGGAATTGGAAAATAAATAAAACTAATGAAAGTCTTTCAGATGAGTTATCACTTTATTTGAGGGCTGCAGTCAGTAGATTTAACGAAAACCCATTAGAAGTGTGGGCAGACTATAAAACACAGTTCCCAACGTTATACAATGTGCTAATTAAATATTTAACTATGGTGGCTAGCTCAGTTCCACCTGAACGACTTTTCCCAAAAGCCGCACAGGTTCTTACACAGCATAGAAGAAGATTGCAAGCCAAAAGAGTAAATAAAATTTTGTTTTTGCAAGGTTTATACAAAAAGTATTGGGATTTATAAATCTTTCATTGGATTCTTTTTCGTGTGATTTATAAATAAAGTTGATTTGTTTCTTCTCTCTAAAGTGTTTTTACTCATAATTAACCTGATCCCTATTTAATATTATAGACTATTTAAATACAAATAATTACTTACGATATTTTAAAAATATCGATATATTTGTTCGATGTATCGCAGTCGAAGCGGCTCTCCATGGGCCACTTTTCACCCCCGCGAGAAACGGGACGTGATGGATGGCGAACCACATCGCCGCCATTTTGGTTAGTTAATTTTTTTTCCATTGCATTCCTACGAAATACCGAAGGAAAGGTTTGTCCACCCCAGCAGAGCCCCGCATGCCAGGGTAAGGCTGGCCTAATTCTGGGTCGCCCGGTCCCAGGGCCGAGTGGCACGCTAGGCTTGCCGCTAGCCACGCATTCATCCGCGCGGCAGACGTTGGATTGGCGGAGAGGGTAGGAATAGGCAAAGGGAAGGATAGGTGGTGTGAAAAGGAAGATTGGTAAGTAAGCGTGGGGAATAGGAAATGTAGGATATTACCGCCAAGAGGGTAAGGGACAGGACAGTAATAGCTAGGGAAGCCAGGGTCACATACCCGTATACTATACCATAACTACTGGACAGGTAATTGGGATGAGTATCCCGTGACTAAAGGATATAGGGATTCTAGTGCTTGTGTGAGGATAAACGGGACATACACTGAATGGTTTAATATCGAAAACAGTGTTAGACAGAGATGTGTAGCGTCACCGTGGCTGTTTAATCTGTTCATGGACAATTGTTTGACAAATTTAAAAGAGAATGAAAGTGGGTTGAGAATGAATGAGTTACTCGTCAAATGTTTTCTCTATGCTTATGATCAAGTATTACTTGCGTCTTCGGCCGAGGAGTTGCAGGAGATGGTAACTGCTATGAGTGGACCTTTTGTAAGAAAGGGGATGAAGATGAATGTAAAAAAGACGAAAGTGATGGTGTTTGAAAGAGATGAGGCAGTGACAGCCTGCAATATCGTGATTGGAGATTAACAAATTGAACAGGTGAATGAGTTTGTGTATCTGGGTTCCAAGTTTACAAGAGATGGAAAGTGTAAGAGTGATATTGAAACAAGAGTGAATGCAGGAAACAGGGTGAATGGAGTTTTGCACTCCTTTATAAGCAGTCGAAACGTGTCTAACAAGGCTCATTTGGCTGTGCACGAGGGGGTGTTGGTTCCGACACTCATGAATGGAAGTAAAAGTTGGGTATGGCAGAAGAAACATGAAAATGAAACATGAAACAGAATAAATGCAGTTGAGATGAGAGCATTAAGAAGTATGATAGGAATTAAACTGAGTGACAAGATAAGAAATAGTGAGATAAGGAAACGTTGTGGTCTGAAAGAAGATGTAGTGACAAAAATTGAGAAAGGTATGCTCAGATAGTTTGTCCATGTCGAGAGAATGAGTGAAGAACGATTGACGAAAAAAGTGTATAAGACGAGTTTGAATGGAAAAGTTGGAAAGGGTATAGACTAAGGCGGACGTTCCGACCCAGGCTCTTGTGGCCTGGACCTCAGACTTAGGTCTGGGGCCTAGGCCCCAAGGGGAGGAGTTGCTGGACTTATACTTGGGCACGTCCTCCGTTTGGCGGATAGGGGAACGCCGCCTGCGGTTTAACGACTGCAGGCGGTAGGGATCTTCGGACCCCCGCGGACCAAAACCAGGCGATGCGCTCCGGGTACCGCTCTGGTCATCAGAGTGGACCTGTGAACGCAGGTGGGCTAAGATCTAGATTAGGTAAAACCGAATTTCGGGACCGTGGGGGGATGGGGGAGGGGAGGGTGGGGAACACTACCCCTGGTACCACTATCACACCTCAGAACCCCATGGTTATGGAGATATCGATGGTTAAAGTTTTGAGGTTAGAAGAAGAATTGGTCACGTTAGTTAAGTGGCCTCCAATTTATGGGGTGAAATGGGGGTGGGAGGGTAAAGGGTGGTGGGGAGGGTGGGTTTTTTAGCCCCCCGTAGTGTGCGTTTCGCGTAAACCCCGTGGTTTCGAAGATATCGTGTTTGAAGTTTTGGGGTTAACTTTACGTGATTCAGAGATATTACAATACCTTAGAGCTCCGTGTCTGACTCCACCTTAACTCCGGTGCAGCGGGAAGTGCACTCATATGCTCCATTCACCAACTTTCACATTTTATTTTCGAACAAATTTACGTAAAAACGATCTCGATTGCAAGATCAACAAACGATACGAACTGACGCTTAACGACTGACAAATCGACATTTTTAAACAAAATAACGCGTCAGACATAATATTCTAATAAAATTAGTAACATTGCGTGCTAGAATATAGGTTTAGAAATTCGAAAAATAAGGGCTGCACTTCCCGCAGCGCCGGAGCCAAGCGTTCCCTCTAACTTTCGAAATTCTTCTTCTAACCTCAAAACTTTAACCATGGATATCTCCATAACCATGGGGTTCCGAGGTGTGACAGTGGTACCAGGGGTAGCGTTCCCCACCCTCTCCCCCCCCCATCCCCCCACAGTCCCGAAATTCGGTTTTACCTAATCTAAAGCTTTACCCGCAGGTGTGTTGGTACGGAGGTGCGGCGGAGTGTGTGGTGCTGTGACGGCGCGGTGTCGTGGGGGATCGGTTCTTCCTTCCCACACGCGGAGGACGGGATGGATAACGTAATGGGTACGCCCTAAGGCTTGCGAAAGCGCGCTCTCGCGCCGAGGCCACGGTCAGCCTGTGTGTGGGGGCCGTGGTCACCCTGGCCTTTGTCGACTCCGCTTGGCACTGTCCGCCCCGGGCTAGGCCTGGGGCGCCAGGGCCGCGCGAGGAGGTGACGCCCTTGGGGCGCGGTGGCGTAGGGTACGGAGGGCAGGCGGGGGTTTTACTCCAGCCCGCGGGGGCCATCGGGCGATGGGTCGGGGGTTTCGTCGTCCACATTACACGGTCCCAAGTCGGGGAGGGCGCGCTTCGTATTCGAGCGCGCCTTCCGAGGTGCTTTGCACCGCCGGTGGGGTTTGCAGAAGCATGCTACAGAGTACCTGCGACCCCGCCACATAGGTGCCTAGGCGGATACACGTGGCGGTTTTTAATCCGTAAGAATCTGAATCCCCTCCGGGGCCCCCGCGCCGAAGGGTGTCCATGAGGATTTTCACCACGCTAAAAAAAGGCGGACGTTCCGAGACCAAATAAGTAACGTCTTGAAAAAAGGCCTGGTCAAGAGTACCCTAAACCAAAGAGCATGTATGAAGGGAATAATGCCTGACACCTATCCAGACAAAGAACAAGACGTTCCGATGAAAATATCGAAGCCGTACTAGCCAGTATTGAAGAGACTAACAACATACGGCACCGTCAATGGTGAGCATTATTGGGCCATGATAACGGATTTTCTGATGCCAATTATTCGTGAAAATGACATGGACGATTATTGTTTCCAACAGGACGGCGCCACATGCCACACAGCTCGAGTAACAATCAATTTATTGCGACCATTTTTCTTTGGGCCACTGACATAGATTATACACTTATATACTGGTACAGGCCTAGCATGCGCGCCACGACAAAATTTTGTCTACCCCTTTTCTCGTATTATCTCTCTATGTCTACAGTAGCTAACATGCGTGCACGCGATACTCTTCTCGTTACGTCAATAGAAGAGATAATCATTAAATTTTAGTGATCTGTGATATTTATCTCTACGGAAGCTAACATGACATCGTAATTTTGTCGAATTTTGTCGTTTTAGGAAGAGAAACTTCTCGTTTTCAATATTATCGACGAGAAAGACGATAAATAAAAAATAAATAAAACCGGGTGCCTATTTTTTGTATACCATGGCGTTTCCCTATCATAATTATATAATTTCGGTATACGAAGAGCGGGAAATGCGAAAAGTCGAGTGAAGTGTGCCATATAATGACACAAAAAACGTATTTGCGCCCTGTTGCTTCTTATTCTAAATAATAATAATAATACTTTATTTCAGACCAAAGTATAAGTCCATATTGGGTTAGTACAACAAGACAAGACAACATTCAGAATAAAAAACAAAACAAAATTATATAAAAAAAAATCAATAAGTAAAAATAAAATTAAATAGAATAAAAGTAAAATCAATAATCAAAAAAAAAAATTCAAAAAATTTTAAAAATTTAAAAAAAAAAAACAATGCGTGATAGAATTACAATTATCTAATGTGCGACAAGATATAAAGCACAACACGAGCATATTGTTTTACATATATAATTAAATTCATTTACTTACGCCGTTTTATTTTCCATATTAGATTTTTAAATTAGATATACACTTTTTATCTTAGCCAAAAGGCCGAGAACATTGTTAAATAAAACATGTGTCACTCGTTTGAAATTATACAAACGTTGGCTCATCCCGGTTTGGCACGATTGGTCATCATTACAGCCTATACAGTCCACTGCTGGACATAGGCCTCCACAAGTTTACGCCAAAAATAACGTGAACTCATGTGTTTTGCCCATAGTCACCACGCTGGGCAGGCGGGTTGGTGACCGCAGTACTGGCTTTGTCGCACCGAAGACGCTGCTGCCCGTCTTCGGCCTATGTATTTCAAAGCCAGCAGTTGGATGGTTATCCCGCCATCGGTCGGCTTCTTAAGTTCCAAGGTGGTTGTGGAACCTTGTTATCCCTTAGTCGCCTTTTACGACACCCACGGGAAGAGAGGGGGTGGCTAAATTCTTTAGTGCCGTAGCCACACAGCACCCGTAGCCACACAGCACACGATTGGTCAATAACCTTGTAAATTCAACTTTACGACATAAGAAATAAGAATGATATTCAGTTGTGATTATGGTTGATAATGTTTCTCTACTCGACAAGGCGAAGTCTTCGGAAGAGAATTTTGTCTCTCGTAGTGCGCATGTTAGGGTAATCGAGAAAATACTCGATGTAGACATTATCTCTCTCGTCAAGAGATATCTCGTTGTATGCATGCTAGGCCGGCTGGGCCACTGATATCGAAAAAAGGCGATTTTGTCTGGCTACCGAGATCACCTGCTTGACACCACCAGAATTTTTTTGGGGGATTATTTGAAATCCAAGGTATACGCTAACCAGCCAAGGACTCTAGCTGCCCTCAAGAACAATATTCGTCAAGAAATTGCTGCCATATCCGCCGAAACACTGGCTAACGTGATTGAAAACGCCGAAAAAAGGACACATTTGGTTGCCAAGGCCAGAGGTGGCCATTTGCGCGATATCATTTTTATAAAGTCATTATAACAAATCTCCTTCGATCAAAATAAAATTATTTTACAAATGAACAACAAAAAATATATATATACTTTTTTATTTTTTTTTAACAAACAATTGCTTCCACTTTAAATGGCCCATCCTATAATAACATTGCGAAGTGTTGAAAAAACGCGGCAAATTTAAAATAATGCGTATTCATTTGACTATTTTTTCGTCGACCTACGTTGTAATCTCATTACTTTTTACAGGGTGTACCGCTTTTGACGATTCTTTTTTAATCTTATGCTGCTGCTTGTCATGTAGTTCCATTTAAATTTGATTTCGATCAGACAAGTACTTTTTAAGTTGTCTCTAATGATGCATTGCATAATTATCTTTTGCATATTTACTTGTCTATTGTTTCGTCTACCTACGTACGTTAACATACTTAATACGTCTATCGTATTTTTTTAATACTACGTACGTTAGTTGTATTACTTTTCGATACAGTTGAAGTCCGTTTTTTTTTCGTTTGCTCGCAAACACAATTCTCACGTGTCGAACTAAAATTATTAATGTAATTTATATATTATTAATTTTGTAGAATTTTTTACGCAAAGGTTATAAATCAAACATTTTTTTCGGAGGTGTACACATTTAATTTAATATATACCTATTTATTTCTGTTCAGAATTTATTATTAATGGTCTCATTAATTAAATTATTTAAATACTCAATTTTTTGGTAATTTTTTTCTAGTTTGTTATAAATATGCCAGCTCACCTAAAACATACAATCTGAATTAGACATTGTAATATAGTAAATAAATAAAATATTTCGATTAGTATGCTCACAATGTTTCAAGCAAAAAAGTATTTCATAAGCATAGATCAAGTAAAAAGAATAGATAACGCACGTAGAACAAAAAAGTGAAGCCACTTTTTTAAATATGTGTGAGTAAGTGAAGTGTTGACACTTTTTAAAAAAAGTCCCTGAAATTTTTATTAAATGGGATTAAACACAATTAATTTAATATAGGTAAAATGGGTATGCGAAAATAAAAATCTGTTTATAGTTTTAAATATATTTACTCGTTTTTTGCTTCAAATTGTTAAATAAATCTATTGCAGCCATGTTTTGATTTAATGAATTATATAAATCTGTGTCAATGAAAATTGCGTTTTTAAGTAATTGATGATTCCTCTGAAGGGCAAGTTCCTGTTTTAAAGACGTCTAACTCTTTGCTGTAATGATTTAATTTTTTTACATTTTTTTTTAAATAAAGTTCCCATTTTTTTCACTTTTCTCTTAGTTTATGTTTTCTAGGTGTATCAAAAATTGAATCTTGGTTAACGACTAATTTTAGACTCATCCGGTAGGTCCTAGAACAAAAAATTCAACAGTAAATACCTAGTAGTAAGTAGTAGTATATACGTGATGGTACTCTGCGAAGTCCACGTTTTGTACCGTACATGTCAGCTTTATCAAAATGGTTTGAACAAACCACACTAGATGAGGATGGCTGTCGTTGTAGTTCATTTCAGCTCAGTCGCACAGCAGCTACCTATTCTATCTATCTCCTATTAAAATATTCGTTGGAAACCTAAAACCATGATATTTAGTAGTAAAATATGAGTAGTTAATTCACAAATTTAAACAGAAACAAACGAGTTAAAAATTCATATTTAACTTGACTTCAATTTAGGAAAAACATAAAAATCACACAATAAAAAAAAAAACAATAATGTTGTCCACTTTCTACTTTATTATTTTTCTATGATTGCCTACAATTTACTTACCCGCATTTTGGGCTAATGGAAATAAAAATTACTGGTAACACTCCCTCGGTACGTCATTTCGGGACATTGAAATTATAAGTTTCGAATAACCTCAATATTATTTTGGAATAACAAGAAATATAAAGTTTTGTATGTACTTACGTGTGAAACGATATTTCTTCAGACTTTTTATTCACTTTGGTATTGTTTTTGCACCATTTAATTACATAAGAACGGCATTTTGAAGGCAAAGTTACTGTACGACGCCCCGTGAGATACTAACGAAAATGAGCGTAGTTTGATGCATATGTGTGCGTGAGCGCGTGTGTTTACTTGAAGGAGCCGAGTTTTGTGGCTTCAGTAACAACAAAGGCCGCGCATTATCTACCTTTTTTTACTTGATCTATGTTCATAAGTAGAAAAAATTAGAAGGAACAAAATTTAGTAATAAAAACTGAAACTGAAATAAGTTGCAAAATGAATATATGTTATAATATAGGATACAAGCCAGAGGCAATAAATTATACCAGTAAATAGAAAACAATCAAGGAATTAAATTTTTTATTAAATCTAGGAATCATTGAGTTACGATAGACTGCCACTCTGGTTTGGCTCGCCCGCCCGGTAGCGCTAAGGCGTGGTGTGCTGGCCGGGTTGTACTGGCTCCCTGGAGCTTGCTCAGTTGCTGGTGCAATCCGGCAGACAAGTTGCGTGAGGGCTGGGCTGTGCTGGCTCCCTGGAGCTTTTAGCTCGGTTATCGATGCAGTCCGGCGGACCCGTGGGGTAGTTGCCGGGTCGCACTGGGCTCCCTGGAGCTTTGCTCGGTTGCTCGGTTCGACCCGGCGTTGAAGGCCGGGCGGGCCTGACCCTCAACGCCGTACAACCGGGCGTTGGAGGTCAGGCCTGCCTGGCTTGGAGGGGGGACGCTCCTGGACATGTGTCCCCATTCTGCAGACGGTAGACTAGTCCGGTTGAGCGTCCCTTACGCGGGGTGGCCGGCTGGAGGGTCGGGGGACATTCGGCTGGCTTGAGACCCCACGCGTCGTCGGGAGGGGTTTTCTTGTGGGTGCCGCCCCTCTCTGGGTGCCGGGGCCCGGATGTTTTCATTCGAGCTGGCCGCCGGGGCGAGGTGGTGCTTGCTAACGCGACCCCATTTTGCCCCACTTAGGCGGAGGTCTGCTCACACGTGGATGGTTTTTAAAAAAAGGCTGCCACTCTACACTACACCTGGCTACGTATAATGGACGCACTCTAAGGCTGGACCATCACCTCACCGAACTTGAAGTAAAATTGAGTCATATTAAGTGGAGCATATCAGGGTTGTCTGAAGTCTGAAGAGAGCTTTTTCTTGAGTTTTCTCAAGGTGGCGTCGGCTTTCTAGTCCACTCTCACTAGCAACGACCCGGTGTGTACAGTGGGTCGCAGAAATTTCCCGCTGACAAAATGAACGAAGCAGTTGAAACTTTTTCCCGAAGCCTTGGATCTGATTCAGCGTAAGTGCGAGTTGCTCGCTACTCAAGCAGTTTCACCAGAACAGAAGGATCTTTCTAAGAGGATACAGAAACTTGTACGCAGTGACCTCCGCCACTCTAATACGAGTGATATTACAACTCTTATAGAGCGATATAGGGTGTCAAAGATTTTCAAAAACCATTGGGGAAAAGCCTTCTTGCAAAACTCAAATCAGAGGATGACAGAACCGTTTGATCTCTCTCTCTCAAATCCGAGAAGAGGTCGAGAAATTGTATGGACAACTGTATTCGTCGAGCACACAGAAGCCTGAGACTTGTAGCATATATTTTTATTAGCACGTAGTTTCGTTCCTGCTGATGTATAATAGCACAGTTATGCATTAGCGTTGCTATTTACTTTTTCTAGGCGACTGATTTAATTTTGGAATACCCTCGTATTGTATTATGTCGCGGTTGTCCTTAGGGGGTAGTAGTGTCGCGACGCGCTGGGTTGGCTGTATATAAGCCTCAGGGCGAGTGTTTGCGGGCCCTTTTGCTCTTTGCTCTTTTCTCTTTTTGGGTTGGATTCTCTCGCCGTCTTGGGATCTGTGTGCGATTTGTTGTGGGTGAGTCATTGTAGTTCTTATAGGTTTAAGCTTTGCTGAAGTGTAAGTTGATTTTGTGAGTTGTTGAAAAAGAAGATTAAGTTTCTGTAGGATTTTTTTTACTCTCTCTCTTGTTGTCTCGTGTTAGGAATTGTGGGTGACTCTCTAACCCAGCAAGCAATTTTCTAACACGCAGCACTGGCGCCCAGCGTAAATTCTCTAATATTTAAAATTATTTGTTTGTCGGTGAATTATTTTAATTATTTTATTTTGTAGGGTATCGCATTGGCACTCAAATTTTTTTTTTTTTTTCTTATTCCTGGCAAGTGGTTTTCTCTGGGTATATAAAGGGTCTTGTCCTTGTGTCTTTGTGTGTTTTGTGTTTTGTGAATTGTGTTAAATTATTACTTTTCATTTTTATTAATTAAATTTGATTACTGTTTCGTTTAGGTTGTGTATTTATATTGGTATGTTTAAAATTTAAAGTTAATATTTAAAAGTTTTTATTTGAATTTAAAAGATTTGTACGAACGTAGTCACGGTTTTTGCATTGTTAATCGTTCCTTGATAAAAAATTTCAGTTACCTACTTTTTGTATTAATTATTTCTTGCTCAATAATTTTTGCCGTAACTAAATTTTTTTTGACTACCCTCTATTAACGAATATTTTTGCTTACTTTGTACTTTCTTTGTTACTTTTTAACATTAATTTAAATCGAACTTTTATTTGTACTTTTTGTTTCGTTTAAATTTTATTATTGTGCTACGATGACTCACTTAATAAAATTCGTATCCCTGCCTAAGGCTGAGTTAGAATATGAGGTGGTTGTTCGGAATGAGGAGCCAGCTGCCACGGTTTTAGCTTTACGTAAACAAATATTACAATTGTCGGAATTGTTACCGTCAGAGGAGATTTTGGTCAGTCCGTTGGATATTATAACCGATTTGGGCGGTATTAGTGACACCTTGATAAAAGTGAAATCAATTATTAATTCTAATCCGAATTTTAATAGTTTATTGAGGGCAGAGAATTTGTTGGCTCATTTGTATCATAGGATTGGCAGATTGGATGAGGATGAGGTTAAGAAGAATAGGGACATTTACGATTTGTGTATTGATCAATTTAATAATTATTGTGGGGTAGTTAATAAATTAAAATCGTCTAATACACCTCCATTTCTTACAGTTTCTTCGTTATCATCTAGTAATCCCTTGAATGTAACGGTTCATTGTGATCATAACAGTTTAGGAGATTTAAGTAAAATTAAATTCGACGGTAAATCTTGTGTTCGCTCTTTTATACGCCGGGTTACGGAACATTGTACTATTCATCGCATTGCGGATGACAAAGTTTTATCTTTTGCGGTACAGCTGTTTGTTGGCGATGCTTTAAAATGGTATAGGAGTGTGTGTGCTGGGGTTTCAGAGTGGAAAGTAGTTTTAGAATATTTGCGTAGGGACTTCGATAAACCAGATTTTGATTACAAATTATTAAGGGAAATTCAAAATAGAACTCAGGGGGTGAATGAGTCTATTGTAATTTATTTGGCTGTTATGGATGAAATGTTTAACAGATTGACTACTCCTCCTGAGGAAAAATTTAAATTAGAAATTTTATTACACAACGTTAGACCTTGTTACGCAGGGATGTTAGCGTCATCAGATATAACGTCAATTGATCAGCTTAGGAATGTGTGTCGTAATTATGAGAATGTTCAAAGTAGACTTTTAGATTTTCACGAACCACAGAATGTCTCGGATGATTTAGTTGCACCTGATTTAGCTTATAATACTGGCGTTAAAAACGTTTTTAAAAGTTCATTTAAAAAATTTAATTATTCGAATAATTTTAATAATCAGGGGTATAAAAATAATCGTTTTAATTCTGATCGTTTTGTTCCTTCAGCGCATAAATTCTCTCGTCAATTTTCGTCTCCTACTAACTCGTCTTACAATAATTCTCATACATCATTGCCGACTCAGCGTAAACATTCTGTGCCTAGTAATAATAGCAATAGTAAAATTCAGCCGAGCATTAATTCCATCGGTGATCGCGCGGCGAACCGTACTGTTTATTGTCAACGTTGTAAATCGTTTTCTCACTCTTATGCCGATTGTTTTAAGGATCGGAATGTTGTGTTTTGTTTTGGTTGCGGAGAGCCTAATGTTAAGCGTCCCGATTGTGTTAAATGTAAATCGAAATATAATAATGGGGTTAAAGATTCAAAAAACGAGTAAGTTGGAACCGAGTTAAAACTAGTAATAATGTTAATTTTTCAAAATCTGATTGGGATTCTTGGCTTAAAACAATTTCAATTTATTTTTTATCGTATAAATTAAACTCGGTTCTGTGTAATGATAATGGTATTGAAAATAGGCCTTATGCCGTTATACATATAGATGACATTAAGTTGTCGGGTCTCTTAGACACTGGTGCGTCTATATCAATTTTGGGGGGTAATTTTTATAAGGATTTCTTACAACGAGGTTATATTCTTTTTAAAGATAACATTATTTCTGCGGTTGTGGCTAACGGGAACAAGTTGTTTTCTCTTGGTTACTTGTGTTTACCGGTTGCGTTCGAAGATCAACTTCATTTTATAAAATTTTTTGTTTTTCCGGAAATTAATTCAGATATCATTTTAGGCATTGACTTTTGGAAAATATTCAAAATTTGTCCGAAATATATTAATTCAGTTAGTTTTAAACAAGAATCTATTTTGTGTAATAATTCGGATGACGTCATTACGGGTTATGAACATTTAAATAGCGATCAGCGTTCAATTGTTGATAGCATTATTAATCAGTTTCATTCTGTTTCTTTTGAGCGTAAAGGTTTAGGCTTGACTACCGTGGTTGCTCATAGAATTGATACGGGGGATGCTGTTCCCATTAAGCAACGATATTATCGGATGTCTCCTGAGAAACAACGTATTCTTTCGGAGGAGGTTGATAAGATGCTTGAGTTGGATGTCATCGAACCCTGTCAGAGTGAGTGGAGTTCTCCGGTACTTTTGGTTCCTAAGGGAAAGGATACGGGTAGCTATCGGTTATGTTTGGATAGTCGGAAACTGAATGCGGTAACCAAAAAGGATGCATATAGTTTACCTTATATATCAGAAATTTTAGATAATCTTAGGGATGCTCATTATTTGTCAACAATCGATTTTTGTAGTGCCTTCTTTCAAACTCAGATTCAGGAATCTGATAGGGATAAAACTGCTTTTTATATTCCGTCACGTGGTACATTCAGGTTTAAACGTATGGCGTTCGGTTTAACTAACGCACCTGCCACTCAACAGAGATTAGTAGATAAGTTGTTTGGAAACCGTTTCGGGGTTAAAGTTTGTTGTTATGTTGATGATTTAATAATTGCAACCGCGGATTTCAATGAACATGTTTCTATTTTATTACAAATATTGGAAATTTTAAAAGAATGTAATCTTACTATTAATTTTGATAAATGTCGTTTTTTTAGGAGTCAGTTGAAATATTTGGGGTATGTAATCGATAAACACGGGTTGCGTACGGACCCGGATAAGGTTTCTGCAATAGTTAATTTTCCCACTCCAACCAATGTTAAGGGCTTAAAACGTTTTTTAGGGACAGCGTCGTGGTATCGTCGTTTCATTAAGAATTTCAGTACCTTGGCGGCACCGTTAAATAAATTAACTTCTACTCGTAAGGGTGCACCTCCATTTAAATGGACGGAGGAGGCGGATTGTTCTTTTAGGAAGCTTAAGGAGTGTTTGGTCTCTGCTCCTGTTCTCAGGTGTCCTAATTATAACGAACCTTTTGAAGTTCACACGGATGCGAGTAGTTATGGGATTGGTGCGATGCTCTCTCAGACCTTTGAAGGGAAAGAACATCCTGTCGCATATATGAGTAGGTCATTTACCAAGCCGGAACAAAATTATGGTATTACGGAACGGGAAACATTGGCGGTTTTGGCAGCGGTCGAACATTGGCGTTGTTATCTCGATAATGGTAAAAAATTTACAGTTTACACGGATCATAGTGCTCTTAAGTGGTTTTTATCATTGTCAAACCCGTCGGGTCGTTTGGCTCGGTGGAGTACTAGGTTATCAGAGTTTAACTTTGAGATTAAACATCGTAAGGGTTGTGATAATGTCATTCCTGACGCGTTGAGTCGTTCGGTTCCCGTGAGTAGTATATTTTCAATTTCAAATTATAAAGGTAATGATAAATGGTTTCTTAATATTTTTAATGGCTGCGCTAATAAGCCAGCATCGTTTCAAAATTATTGTATTAAAAATGATAAATTATTTAGATTGTCTAAAAATAAAAATGATTTAACATCGGAGTTTGATTGGAAGGAGGTGATTCCTATGGAACATCGTTCGGAAATAATATCAATTAATCATGATGTTCCCACTGCTGGTCATTTGGGTATGTTTAAAACTCTTAAAAGATTAAATTTAAAGTACTTTTGGCCGAAAATGTATAAAGATGTTTTAAATTATGTCAATAATTGTTCTAAGTGTCTAGAATATAAAGCTCAAAATCATTTGACATTAGGTGTCATGGGTCGTCCTAAGAATTGTGTCCGTCCTTGGCAGGTTATTTCAATTGACATTATGGGTCCATTGCCTATTAGTAGAAAACAAAATAATTATATATTGGTTGTAACTTGTTGTTTTTCAAAATTTTGTTTAATTTTCCCTATGAAGCGCGCAACTTCCAAAGTAATAATTAAGTTAATTGAGGATAATGTTTTCTTAGTTCATGGTATTCCACAGTCGGTAATATTGGATAATGGTACGCAATTCATTAGTAATGAGTGTATCAAATTTTTTAAAAGTTATAATGTTCCTAATGTTCATTTTACTCCACGTTATACTCCACAGGTTAATCCGGTTGAGAGATATAATCGTACTATTTTAACATGTATTGCATCCTTTGTCGATGAGGATCATAGATCGTGGGATAGGTACTTACCTCAAATTCAATTTGCAATTAACAGCGCGGTGAATGAAACTACGGGTTTCACTCCGTCTTTTTTAGTTTTCGGTAGGGAGTTAGTGTCGTGTGGTTCGCATTATTTGGACTCTGATAGTATAGAAAATATGATTTTTACTCCTCGTGACTGTTATGCGGAGAACTTAGGTCAGTTGGCGAGTATTTTCGATAAAGTTCAATTTCGGTTGTATGCCGCTCATTTAAAAAATACTTCAAGTTATAATTTGCGTCGTAGGACTGCGGAATTTAATGTTGGTGATCTTGTTTATAAGAGAACTTACTTCTTGAGTGATAAAGATAAATACTTTTCTAAGAAATTAGCGCCTAAATTTATCAAATGTCGAATTGTTGGTAAAAGATCTCCTCTTGTATACGTATTACAGGATATGAATGGTAAAGATCTTGGAGTTTGGCATATTAAAGATTTGAAGTTAACAGGAAGTTCTGGTAGTAAGGGTAATTGATATTTGTTTTCTTTTTGTTTTAAATCTATATTACGTATTCCATTTTTGAGACGGGTGATGATCTCATTTTTTTATTTTGTGCTTATACAAGTACATGACTTATGATAGTTGTGAGTTGGGTACATCTCTAATGTACTTTTGGTGTTTATTTTTGTTGAGTTATTCCACTGAGCAATAACTTAATTTGTGTGTGTTGGGTGCATCTCTAACGTATCTACCCACTCATATTATTTTGTTTAAAGCCTACGCCATAAGTTGTTGTTGTTGTGTTACAACTTAATTCTGGAACGGGTGGCGATTCCACATATTATTTTATTCTATTGAATATATATTCGATTCTAATTGTGTTATGCACATTCTAAAGCCTACATCGGGAATACGGTATTAAATATGGATTAAAAAGAAAAAAAAATTGTTAAATTAAAAATTTTAAGTAGCTGCTGAGTGGTGCTCATTTATAGACCGTCACTCTGAGTGTCAGGGCGTTAATTGTCTAGGTCGGTTAATGCACGTTGATAGTTGAATTTCAGGATGTTGTATGTTAGTGACGTATGATTGGGTCGTAAGACAGTGTTGCAGTGAATTCAAAATTATATGTGGTGTTTTTGTAATTCGATTATCTCTTATGATTAATCTATCAAAAAATTTTATTTTATCTTAGTATGGAGTTAAATTTTATAATCCCTTCCTGAGCTTACCAGATTCTCTCCTTACATTAGTTTTTTTTAGAATTTTGCCAGAGATGCAAAATTCTTCTCTGTCGGGGGGGGTATTGTAGCATATATTTTTATTAGCACGTAGTTTCGTTCCTGCTGATGTATAATAGCACAGTTATGCATTAGCGTTGCTATTTACTTTTTCTAGGCGACTGATTTAATTTTGGAATACCCTCGTATTGTATTATGTCGCGGTTGTCCTTAGGGGGTAGTAGTGTCGCGACGCGCTGGGTTGGCTGTATATAAGCCTCAGGGCGAGTGTTTGCGGGCCCTTTTGCTCTTTGCTCTTTTCTCTTTTTGGGTTGGATTCTCTCGCCGTCTTGGGATCTGTGTGCGATTTGTTGTGGGTGAGTCATTGTAGTTCTTATAGGTTTAAGCTTTGCTGAAGTGTAAGTTGATTTTGTGAGTTGTTGAAAAAGAAGATTAAGTTTCTGTAGGATTTTTTTTACTCTCTCTCTTGTTGTCTCGTGTTAGGAATTGTGGGTGACTCTCTAACCCAGCAAGCAATTTTCTAACACGCAGCAGACTTGGGACATCGAAGATCCACGGGCACCATTGTTGCGCCATTTTTCGGAAAACATCCCAAGTACTGAATTCAACGAGATTAGTGCGGCGCTAGAGCAGCTTAAAAACGGGTGGGTCCCGAGGGATGACGGAGTTACGACTGAGCTCCTTAAGGCCGCAGGGCGACCTGTCCTAAAAGTCTTGGCGAGACTCTTTAACGTCGTCAAGCACGGGATTCCACACCGGAGGCGTGGTCCAGCAGCGTGGTGGTACTGTTCTATAGTGAGGCGATAAGTCTTTCTTGCAGAATGACACACCAATCTTACTTCTGAGATCTCGCCACTAACTCGACGAATTCCAACCACCGGAGCAGGCTAGGTTTCGAAACGGCTATAGAACAGTAGACCACATCCATATTTTCGGCAGATTATACAAAAGACTGAAGAGTATGTGTATGACATTTGTGGACTACAAGAAAGCCGAAAAAGAAAGAAAAAAAAAAAGTTGTTACAAGAAAGCCTTTGACTCTGTCGAGACCTGGGCTGTTCTCGATTCTCTGCAAAGATGTCATATCGACTGCCGATATTTCGAAGTACTGAGATGTGATGACACGGCGACGATGACCGTCCATATCCGGGAGCAGTGAACGAGTCCCGAGTTTGCCTTTGTCGCAAGGTAAGACAGGGCGATGTAATGTCGACGAAACTGTTTACCTGAGCGCTGGAGGATGTCTTTAAGTTGTTGGAATGCGGGGGGGGGGGACGACGACGAGGCATCAAAGTCAACGGCGAGTACATCTATCATATCGTAGTTTATATCTACGTATGTCTAATAATGCCTCGTATTTTTATTATTAAATATGTAAACAATTTGTTAAACATTATTTAGTAAGAATTGATTTTTTTCCTCCTTAATATGTGCACTTCTAACAGCTGTTACTGTATCGTGTCCTGTGCCCAAAGGTTGTCTGGGAGAAATTGCTCTTTAACGATAAGATCACCTTTGAACATCTTGTATTGTATCTTGTATTCTCTATATGTGTCTGTATCTCGGTGTACATTAAGAATAAATAAATAATACATGCCGAACCTTCGTTCTGCTGACGATATCGCCATCTTTGCGGAGACGTTGCATGAGCTAGGCCATATACTGGGTGGCCTAAACGAATTGAGGCCGATTGAAGGATTCAGTTGGGCTGGGCGGCAGGCTTCGTTGTTCATTCCATGATTCCACAGTGCTTGATGACAAAAGTCTTCGAGCTTTGTGTCCTGCCTGTTTTAACATACGAAGCCGAGACGTGGACATTGACGAAGGGACTGGTCCACAAGTTTAAAGTCGCTCAACGTGAAATGGAACGGGTTATACTTGGGATTTCTCTCAAAGATAGGATCAACAATGAGACTATCCATGAGACAACGAAAGTAACCGACAGCCCACAGAATTAACAAGTTGAAGTGTCAGTGGGCTGGTCACCTGTGTCACAGGACCGATGGCCGATGAAGCAGACGTGCCCTGGAGTGGAGACCGTGTCTTGGTAAACGCAGTATGGTACGACCTCCGGCTCGCTGCAGCGACAATCTACGTAAGATTGCCAGTGTAGCTGGATGAGGATTGCGGAAAACTGGGATGTCTGTCGCGAACTTGGGGAGGTCTATGTCTATGAACTAACTAAATAAAAAACATGATAAACAGATAAAATCAAATTGAAAATCAATTTTCTACTTGAACAACTGCTTCTTTGCCTGATTTATATGCTTAAAGCTTAAAAATGGTATATAGTGCACTCGGTTTAATTGAATACCTCTCGCTTGCATTTATCTTGTATATGTTAATGGATATAAAAATATCTCGACCTCAATATTCCTTATAGATAACAAAAATAGAATCAATATATTGAATGACTTACAATAGCTGCATGATATCCTAATACATTCAATTCCTTAACTTTTGCATTTAAATGACCAGTTGGTGTATTTAATTTCTGAACTATAGTGTTCCTACCAGCAATAATTAATACCACCCAAATATTATCATTAGGGGGCTTAGTAACAAAAGCAAAGTTTGTATTGGTAAAAGCTTTATCAACTGGTAAGGGATTTCCTTGATTGTCATTGCACATAATTATATCTGAAAAAAAAAAACATAAAAAAGATAAAGCATAACTTAGCAACGAAAAACTTCAAGATCTTTAATTCTTTCTAAAAAGTACCTCCTCTTTGGTAGTGACTTAGTATGTGATGACCAGTTGCAAACTGTTTACCACCTCGTATTTCACGTACAAATTTTATAACATCTAAAAACATCCTTTCTGATACATTATACTGTTTTTTATAGTTTTCATCAGGTACATAATCTGTGTATTTTTTTGATAAAATGACTACTTGATTATCTTTCAGGAAATTAACAACTTCTCCATTTGCAAAAATTTTAGCTTTATTATGAATAGTCAAAATCTCTCTTCCATATTGATAACAATGTTTACCGTATGTATATAACAAGAAATCTGGACTTAGAATTTTGTTCATTAAATCAAATGGATGTATATCTAGTAGGCTAAGGTAAGCAACGCAACAGGAGAATGATCTGCCATGTTCTTTTATTTCATCTGCTCTTTCTGGTTTCCTTAACTCCTCTAATATTTTTGAAAAAAAACAAATTTCTGTTTTTGGTAAAAAATTTAAAGTTCCATAGGTCAAAACAAGTCTTTCAAGGTCTTTTAATCTGGTTGTAGATATTGATTTGAGAGTAGTATTAGCTATTTTTGTGAGACATTCCTCATGTAACGTCAAAGTTGAAGTTCCCACTAATGCCATTTGAACATTACACATTATTGAAAGTCTAGAAATCTGATGATGCAAACTATCAAGTAGTTCATATATTTTACTAAACTCACTCTTTTTCATGGAGTATCTTATGATCTTTAATAGAGATGCAAGTGAAACTTCATGTATTTGCGAAGAATTATTTATAATGTTATCAATAATTCTCGATAGTAATGTTGTACTTCTTATTGGAGTTTTACTTTTGAAAAGACCCATAGCAATTATTGCCAATTCATCAACAGTGAACTGTAAAAAGTTATCTTCTACATAAACTTCTAGATTGTGAATGTCAGGTGGCGATTTTCTTACAACCCCTATAAAAAATAAAGTTTGAACTACTTGAGACTTTGTTAGCTTTTTAGCCTTTGCTGTTAACTTTAAGAGGCATTTTCGTGTAAAATCACTTACTCTTGTCACATTCAACATGTAAAATAAAGAAATAAATGCTAACATTTCATCATATGACCAATTGTTGATTCTTTTTAAACATTCATCATCCAGAGAAGCCCATACCTCTATGTAATTTCTTATTCTTATCGATTCAGTTTCAGGCCATTTTGCAAGAGCATAAAATATTGATTTTAGTTCTTCATCTGTAGCAAATTGTATACTGTCTGTTAAAGCATCTATATAACTATCAAACTGTTCGCCAGATATGCAAATATTATTTTGACCGCAGTATTCACTTAAACTTGAAAACATTTTAAATATGTCATGTGGACTTTCTTTTGACCAATTCCTTTCCATAATATTTGAAAAGTGATCCTTCGTCAAGGACTGTGAATGTTTTCCATTAACACTAAATGCAATTTGATATCCATGGTTTTGCATAACGTTATATGCATATTTATTTTCATTCTCCATATACATTTTTACATATATGGTTTTGGTGTTATGAAATTTTTTACTGAAAACTTTATGAGTAAGGGAAGGAGTTGTTTGTATTAAGCAATTATAACATTTTGAAAAAAGTAAGTAACGATAAGTTTTAGCAATCATTTTTGATATTTTCTTTTAGTTTTATTTACAATAGCATATCATGTTCAAATGTGTTCAAAGAAATTAAAAAACTTTTAAGGTTACTTTCAGATTTGTCAATAATTGACAGTGAGTACCATAGATTATACACTTATATCTAACTCACAGAGTATAGTAATATTAGTAATACTTACAGAAAATCTAAAGGTGGCCATTCACGGTAAGTTGAACTGATCAGTTTAACTGATCAGTATCCAAATATTCTAACATTTTTTCATCCATTTTAGTCATGGGGCTGCCATAATCTGCTGGAGCTAACAACACGTTTGTCAATTTTCTTTCTCTTCGTCAGTGAGTGTGGTTTGTTCTCCAAGTGATTTTAAGTGAATTTTCTTAACTTTATTTGATCGGTTAAACTGATAAGTATCCAAATATTCTAACATTTTTTCATCCATTTTAGTCATGGGGCTGCCATAATCTGCTGGAGCTAACAACACGTTTGTCAATTTTCTTTCTCTTCGTCAGTGAGATTGGTTTGTTCTCCAAGTGATTTTAAGTGAATTTTCTTAACTTTATTTAATACCGTTCATCGAGGGATCCCGAACCTCTTTTCTGCCTCCCGATTTGACATCCTGTTATTTTCTACCATGTCAACCGCTAAATCGTCCCTTTCAGGAGTATGGTGGGGCTCCCATCCTTATTCCCAGAAGCTACTTTATAATTCCCTCGTCCGTAGTCATTTAGACTATGGATCTTTTCTCTTAGAACCCTGTAATAAATTATCTTTAAAGTCATTAGACAAGATCCAGTCCAAATCACTACGAATCATTATAGGCGCCATGCGATCCTCCCCAGTTAATGCTCTCCAAGTTGAATGTGTTGACCCTCCTCTTCATCTTCGTAGACAATACCTATCTGATAGATTCTTTTTTAAAGTCTTTCAATCTCACTATCACCCACTTATTAGTAAACTCCATACTCTTTCCCGACTCTTCTCTTCCTCTAATTATTGGTTGCACAAAGATCCCCCATGCCTCTTAATTAGTTACCAAAAACTGACTAGTCTCCCTTGCCCTATCTATCAATGCCGACTTAATCCCCTTTTTGATACTCCTTTTGAATCTCTTATATTCCCACCTGACATCATCCTTAACTTTTCTATTGAAAAAGGCTCACCTATTGCTAACATTCAATTTAATCAAATAATAAACGAACAGTTTAAGGACTGGATACTTATTTTTACGGATGCATCAAAATTTTCTGTTCATAGCTGCGTTGGTGTATCCGTCTGGATCCCTAAAGTAAATGTGATTTTAAACTTTAAATTACCTGCCATGTCTTCAGTTTTTACAGGGGAGTCAATAGCTATTTTAGAAGCACTTTCTTTTATAGAATCACATCATTTAGATAAGTCTATTATACTGTCAGACTCCAGAAGTGTTCTTCAAGCTATTGTGTCAAACCCATTTCGGTCAAAAAACAAATTTTCTTACATCCTGAAAATAAGACAGTTACTTTTTAAATGCCACTCACAGAACATTCGGGTTGTGCTTGCATGGATTCCTGGACATAGTGGGATTGTAGGTAATGAAAGTGCAGATGCTTTTGCTAAAGAAGCTACAATATCTGGTATCCTTAGTCAATTTAGAGTACATTGCCAGGATCTCATCCCATTTGCAAAGTCCCACATGATGACTAAATGGAATAACCTTTGGTCTCAGTCAAGCAGATCCTGTGGCAGATATTATGCTGAAATTCAAGACTCCATCCCTCCTAGACCTTGGTTTTTCCAATACCGTCAAGCTTGCAAATTTGTCTGTTCAACAATATGTCGCCTTAGACTTGGACACTCATGTACTCCTGTATTTCTTGCAAAGATCAGGATCAGGGACAACTCCCTTTGTGAATGTGGGATCGACGAAGGTACCCCAGAGCATATCTTTTTCTGTTGCCCAAAGAATTATTCTTCTCTCTATGACCTACTTCCTCCATCTATTCCCCGTCCTTGTAATTTCAAATCTATTTTATCGTATGTACATACCCCTTTTATTGATATTTTATGTTCGTATATATCAACTAACAACATTAAATTGTAATGTGATGTCTATCTAATAAATTAACAATTTGTGTTTGTGTTTGTTTTAGGTAATTCAACAGTGAAAATCTGCCACTTTAATACCGTATAAATATTTAACACTTGTACTCTCATGACACCATTATTCTTAGCAGAGCATTTACCCTAAACATAAAATCATAGACTCACTCTGACATTGGCAAATCCTCACGGAAGCCATTATACAAGAAGAAGAAGAAGAACCGCTAAATCTAACATTTCCTCTGAATAATTTCGGTATTTCTATCCTAATATTCTTTTTTTTTCTTGTGTTTTTAGGCTTAGTACTATGCAACCTGAGATAAATTTAAAAATAAATAAATTCAGCAAAATTAACAAATACCCTTATCCAAAATCACCCTAATTATGTTGCAAATACATTCAATGTACTTTTTCAACGAAATTTTCATTTTTAGCTCATATGTTGATTACAAAATTGAATTACAAAATTAATGAAAACAAAGGATTATAAAATCACTATTTAGGTATGTAATTTCGAAATTAATGTCAAAAAAATAAGTATCTACTCATCTCGAATCCAATTTTAACATTGAGGTGACAACCTTAACGATAATATTTTGGTGGGCAAAGTTGTAACAACTACTTTAGAAAAACTAATTTGACATTGCGCACCATCATATTTTTGAATTTAAGAGAGATTTCGTATCGGGTATTCGATCTTTCCTGTATATATATCACAAACTAACAATGGTCAAAAACTTGCCCACCTGGGATTATTACAAATCGAGTTTTAAAGAAAGTTTTTCACACGAATTTTGGGCTGCAAAATATACCACTAACTTCAACACAGTTTAATAGCCAACTGAAGTGACGTAAGGAAAAATCAGTTACTTAGTATTGCAGGAGACATATTCAATTTTCTTCCATAGTTCAAAAATTAAGCACAGCAACAAAAAATGTTGCCGGTTTTTTAAATATTAGTGAAAAGTACCTTGCTGGGCAAACTCAGATAAGCTGGGCAATCTTGTAAGGTTTTACGGTATTCTACATCGCGATGGTGAAATGTTGTTGTGTTAGGGTTCGGTCGTTTCATCGTTTGTGACAAAAACAAAGCTCGAGAGAAAACGCTGTGTGCTGCGGGCGTGGAGCGTAGACCTCAGTGTCAGCTGTTTCTTGCACGTGAGAGTCGAACAACATCAATTTTTCATCCCCCAAATGTTAAGGCTACTCCACCCCTATTTTTTTAATTTTTTATTTTATTTTATTTGGATAGCTTACAGCTTATTATAACTATACCTCATACAGAATATGAATAAAAAAAAAAAGCTAATAACAAGCTATCACATATAGAAACTAAAAAAATCTATATAATGCTAAATAAGAATAGTTAGTTACCAGTGTGCACAGATTCCATCATAGATTTAACAATCGCCATTTTTATGGTACTGATACTCCCATGGAATAAGTCGATATCAACATTAATATTATTACATGCCCGACAAGCTCTAATAAGTACACTATTCTGTCGGTAGTTTGTACCTGAGGATGGAATAATAAACGGCTTATAAGTATTGTTACGAGATGCACGTGACGGTATCCTGAACAACACTCTATGCAGCAGATCAGGGCAGTCGATTACAGCTCTTACTATTTTGAGAAGGAAAGTAATATCTAAAACACTGCGTCTTAAGAAGAGAGGCAACAGGTGAAATTTCGAACAACGCTCGTTATATGTCATATTGGGAATGCGGAATTTGAAATTTAAAAATCGCGTAAACCTTTTCTGAATTTGTTCAATTGAATTAATATATATGTCATATCTAGGATTCCAAATGACACTTGCGTACTCAAGATGACTCCGGACATAAGCACAATAAATAACTTTTACTGTTTTCATTCTCTTGAAGGACTTAGACATACGAATTACAAAGCCCAGAGCTCTAGATGCTTTGTTTACAATATTGGTTATATGTTTGTCGAAAACCAGTTTACTATCAATGACTACGCCTAAATCACTTGTATTATAATTCAAAGTTAGCTTTTGATTACCAATAAAATAATTAGATCTAAAAGGCTGGATTTTACGAGTAAAGCTAATGAAAAAGCATTTAGATACATTAAGGTGAAGTTTATTAATAAAACAGTAACTATCTAAACTCAACAAATCATCTTGAAGTTTTTTAGCATCATTCTCATTATTAACTACTCGAAAAATTTTCATATCATCTGCGAAAAGCAGGGCGTGAGAATGAGAAAAGCATTGTTCAATATCGTTGATAAATATCGTGAATAACAGTGGGCCCAACAAAGATCCCTGAGGTACTCCCGAGGGGATTCTGATCCAAGAAGACATGTAACCCTTTAACACTACCGCTTGGGATCTATTTTGAATGTATGAAGTGAACCATCGAAACAGATCACCCCTGATACCAATTTTCTGGAGCTTCATCAAAAGCATTTTATGATCTAGGCGGTCAAAGGCTTTTGCGTAGTCAGTGTAAATGACATCAACTTGATTACCCTGGTCCATCTGATGTGAAATAAAATCAGTAAAAACAGCTAGATTAGTCGCTGTCGATCTATTCCTTAGAAACCCATGTTGATGAGGTGTAAAATAAGATTTTAAACTGCTAGAAACCTGGTTATGAACTATGCGCTCCAATACTTTTGCTAAGTGACAAAGCTTAGAGATCGGTCTATAGTTTTCAATGCAGTTTTTAGGACCTTTCTTGTGTATCGGGGTTACATAGGCGAGCTTCCATTTAGATGGCATAACACCTTCACGAAGAGATCTTCTAAAAAGGATGGAAACAGGAACACAAAGTTCATTAGCACAGTTAACTATAAAAATTGCAGGCAGATCATCAGGTCCTGCAGTTTTATTGAGATCAAGGCCTTTGAGGAATTTGAGAATTTCAAGTTCATTGACGTCTAAAGAGGCTATATCACTAGGAGTGTCAAGAGTATAATCGATAATGTCATCCTCGATGGAAAGATTAGAACAGGAATTACGAGTTAAAAAGGTTGAGCTAAAATAATCAGAAAAAAGATTGCTGATTCCTTGACCATCACAACAGGACCTACCTTGATAGGACATATTAGAGGGTATAGAAGAACTGGTCCGCATGCTTTTATTGAAAGTCCAAAATGCTTTAGGATTAGATGCAATGGAGTTCTCAATATGAGATAGATAATTACGATAAGACTCCACTTCCACTTTTTTCGCTCGATCACGAAGTAGTTTATAAGTTTGTTCATCAGATTTGTTGCCATAGGTTTTAAACTTACGATGAAATTTCGATTTTTCTTTGAGAATTTTTATTAATGGGGTGGTATACCATGGAGGGTATTTCATTTTGGTGGCAAGTTTAATAGGCACAAATTTATCCCTTAATCCATAAATTATATCGTAGAAGGCAGTAACCGCGTCATCAACAGAACCTCGGCCGAGAACCTCAAACCAATCAGTTTCCATCAAGCATGAACGTATTGTGTCATAATTAGCACGCCGATACAAATAAATAGACTGTCTAGAGGGTGTGAGCGGAATGACATCAGCAAAAGTCGCAGTAATTTCCAAGGCTTTATGATGAGGATCTTCAGGCACTAGAGGATCAAGACACGCTTGTACTACCAGTAAATCGTTGGAAAATACTAGGTCTAATATTCGATTATAGTTATTGTTAATAAAATTGAACTGATCTAGACCACAATATTGTATAGTATTAACAAAATCAATAGCGCTTTGACTGGAAAGTTGTGTGACTACAGGCCCGCGTCCAATTGTACCCCAGTCAATAATACTCATATTGAAATCCCCTAGTACTATATATTTGTCTGAAGGATTACCGTCAATGATCGAGATGAGTTTATCGGAAAAAGCAGATAATTGCGTAGCAAAATTATTACCCAATTTTTCTTCACACAAATAAATAGCACACATATTTAAATTAAACGTATTATTCCGTTTCGACTGAACCCTAAAACTTTTGGTAATGTGAATTGTAAACCATAAATCCTCAGCACTAGATTGCCATTGCGGCTTAAAAGTAACTAATAAATCCCGCCGCGCCGCTAGTAGTACCCCACCACCCCGTGTTTGATGAGTTCTTGAGTAATTTCTGTCACGGCGCCACACAACATACCGTTCGTCAAAAAGTTCACTATCCGATATCCCATCCAAGAGCCAAGTTTCCGTCAATGCAACAATATCATAATTGTTTAATCTTATATTACGCAAAAAAACATCTGTTTTACTTCTCAGTCCTCTCACATTTTGATAATAGATAGTTAAATTACTGTCATTAGCCATCTACACTGCCCCAAACAACAACAAAATAAAGTGACAAAATAACAAATTGCATGTCTCAAGAAAATTACAAAAGTAAAATACACTAGTTGTTATTACACAAATAAAGATATTCATCATTAATCCATCACGAAAAATTATTATTGTACATACTAGTAAATAAATTAAATCCATCCGCAATACCATAATAAAATAACAAAAGCACAAAATAACACAAATAGTTTTAATAATATATATTCATGCAGGGTAGTTCGAAATAACTTGTTCGGCAATATATAACGCATCCGATTGAATAATAAGAACGATTCCATGGGAGTTCAAAGAGTGGGCCGCTGTCATTTGCAATATGACAAACAACTCCAATAGTGAGTTATAATATAAAACAGACGTAATAAGCAGTAAAGAGTGAAATATAATTACTAAGGATCGTGTGCACACTATGGCAAATATAAAAAATAGATTAAAAGATATAAAGAGAAAATTAACAAAAATAGAAATTGAACGAATACGTAGTAAGTGAACTAGTTTAAATCAAATCCTGAATTATTTAGGTTAGCACCGATTTTTTCAAGGTCACTTTCCTTCATGATGGGTACCACTGGAGACGTGGAGTTCTTTCTAGTGAAGATTTTAGCATGCTTAACCCAGACATACTGTATATTATTTTCTCTTGCGAGTGCTTTAGCTTTTGTCAGCAATTGCTTATTACGAGTAGTCAGATGATCATTGACATATATTTTCTGTGACCCCTGCAATCCGATATCAGCAGGAGTAAACGATTTTTGTCGAGCCGCTGCCACAAAATCCTCTTTACTATACTTATTAATGAAAGACACCAAGATAGATTTGGCGTTTGATGCTCTGCCTCGTGATGGAATCCTAGTTACAAAATTGATATTCTGCCTCGCAACTGGATACATTACTAGGTTTCCAATTTTTCCGACAATGTCAAAGAGATTTTCCGTCGCCTTTTGTGGTACACCCTTGATTTCGACATTATTTGTTCGAAGCCATTGTTCATTAGTATGCATGTCTTCTTCAAGTGCTCCCACTCGTGACTTAAGCGAACTTAGCTCATCTTTGAAGTTTTCCACTATCTGCACCTTCTGTTCAAGCAATTTTATTTTATTAGTAAGACTTTCCTCAACCACTTTGAACTGTGCGATGTCCTTCTTGATTAAATCAACATCAGCAGACAAACTTTGAAGGGGTGATAGTTTGAGGTTGATCTTATCTAACTCCTGCATGACGTTCTCAAGGGTTAGAGAGCGTTGAGGTGTTAGCGAACCAGGTGAAGCAGTGGTCTTACCTGTTGCTTTATTAGATGACTTGCAAGTGGAACATCGCCAATGAGATTTACGATCACCAAGCTTTCGGTATCCTTGTTCAGTAATCCCGCCACAAGCAAAATGAAAGCTCTGTGCACATGAATTACACATCACACCATCATGTACAGATTCTTGGCAACGACCGCAAAGAGAATCCATGATGAAAGGAAATAAAATAAAATATAGCTATGGTGCGACCCACTGGCTTAACAAGCCCTGAATACGGAGAACAGGCGTAAAAACAAAGAAGTCGTGCGTACCGTATCGAGCCAAGAGCCACTCTGATTTTTAGATAAATTATTTATTTTTTATTTTATTATGATTTGCCGTTGAAAAATACATACAACCCTAAATTTTCACCCTTCTACCACCAACCCCTATTTTTAAATAGCGTTTAGCGGCAAAACAACGTTTGCCGAGTCAGCTAGTTTTATTATATACTAGCTGACCCGACGAACTTCGTATCGCCTAACAGTCGATTCTTTAATTTTATTACCTTTTTTTTTAGAAGTTTTCTCTCCGTAAGAACCATCCTCGTACTTCAAGGAATATTTTAAAAAAAGAATTAGCGAAATCGGTCCAACCGTTCTTGAGTTTTGCGCTTAGCAACACATTCAGCGACTCATTTTTATATTATAGATATATTCCTTTTCAACGGTGGATTAGAAACTTCACATCCCGTTTCTCACACACCACAAATTGGTAACCCCGAGCATAAACATCAGCGCAACCTTGACCGTCATCATCACTTCCTCAAGCTTCAAGCACAGCCAGCCAGCATCTATGACTACCACGGGTATCCTTACCATCAGCATGCAGCGGACGCGCATTCCTGGTCATCGCCCACAGTCTTCTCAGCGACTTTGGCACAGCACATTGCACTTAAGCCGGTCACAAAACAGAGACGCACTTCTCTCTCTGTCGACGTGGCAGTCAGCCACTATGCATCACCGCAGACAGTTCCGACTCAGCATGAACTATGCGGCATGTAGTTCCGACTTGTCAACGCAGCATTCAGCCACTACGCATCACCGCAGACAATTCTGACGCAGCATGAACTATGCGGCACCTGGTTCCGACTCACTGGAACATTTCAATGACCCGGCAAGCATCACAAGATGTATGGACGACCTAACCTGCTATGGACCTCCGATCTTGGAGGGGAGTGATGTGACGACATTTATCGCGCAACATACTAACTACGTAAATAGAGAAAACTGACGTATACGCCACAAACTGACATATATGACGTATGCTACCAAAGTTTGCGGAGCGATTGAGTATATATACAAGAAACCGACAACAACCGTTGGAGGCGTTAGCCCACCAAACACTACACTCGTCTGGTCGGATGATCCTCCCTTTTCGATGGCGGACGAGGAACTCAACACGTTGTTCTTCACACCACCACAGATCTAAGTCTATAATTTTATCAAACAAAGAGAGAATAAAATAATCTTGTTGTTGCCTGTACTATTAAATTGTCACCCGACCGCGGCTTCACCCGCACGAAACAAGGGTAAAGAATGTTTCCTAGTGTAACAAGGAGAAACATTTTTTGTATATCCGTAATGCTGCCAGCTGATCTCGCCTTTGCGACATTATTCATTTATGCTCCGCTACAATTAGTCGTTATATAATGTGTCCATAGCCTTCCTTGCTATATGGGCTATTTAAATACTGCAATAATTTTTAAAATCGAACCAGTAGGTACTTCTTGAGATTAGCATCTATAACCAATCAAATTCTACCTTTATCCTCCAAACCAAAATGAAAATGGTGTGTCAAATTCGGTATCCTTACCTATATTAAATATTTGTTGCTCAATGAGATTGTTTTGAACCAGAAAAGTCGTTTCATAGCAAAAATATAAAAATCATTTATGAACGAATGCTGTTTCTCTCTATGTGTACCTACTAGAAAGTGCTTAACATAAATACTTACGTTATTCTTTAATAAATTAAAAAAAAAACACAATTTACTCAACACGATTCAGTGATCTGTGCTGTGTGGCTACAGCACTAAAGAATTTAGTCACCCCCTCTGTTCTCGTGGGTGTCGTAAGAGGCGACTAAGGGATAACCCAGTTCCGCTACCACCTTGGAACTAAAAAAGCCGACCGGTGGCGGGATAACCATCCAACTGCTGGCTTTGAAATACACAGACCGAAGACGGGCAGCAGCGTTTTTGGTGCGACAAAGCCAGTACTGCGGTCACCAACCCGCCTGCCCAGCGTGGTGACTATGGGCAAAACACATGAGTTCACGTTATTTTTAGCGTAAACTTGTGGAGGCCTATGTCCAGCAGTGGACTGTATAGGCTGTAATAATAATGATTCAGTGATCTTGAATGTAAGACTGTAGAGCGTTCGTCCTTGAGCTAATAAAGTTTGTTCTCGGCTTTTTTGCTTCGGCTTGGCGGTTGAGTCAATAAAGTGTATCGATTTAGAAAAGAAGATCGAAAATTTCGAAGTAACATTAAAATAATACTGCTTTAAGACGTGATGGTAGGCCTGCTGTAGGGTTTCAGTGGAAATGGGGGTTCAAGTGTATTAGAATGACACTTGACATTAACCTTAACATAAAAGGCATACTCGTATATTAGGTCCTTACATATGAAATTGGCGTTTTGTCGTACCTACTGGCCACTTTGATCTCAAATATTTCCTCTTTGGTTAAGAATTCCGAATTCAAATTTATACAGACAGACAGACAAAAATTTAAAAAAATGTTATTTTGGTATATGTACCGTGTATACATACATATGAATATAGTTAAAGGTTATTTTTATATTAGAAACAGACACTCCAATTTTATTTATTTGTATAGATAAAAAAATCGACTTTATGTTCCGACCATACAAAACGCCAATTTCATATTATGTGACGTACCACATGTGATTTTTGAAAAATATGATAATTAATTTATTTTTTTAAAAATAAGAATCTATTTTTCATTTATCTTGATTAAAACTGGTAGAGTTTCGGTAAATTAAAAGTGTAAAAAAGCTTCCTTTTATGAAGTTTGAATTGACTGTAAAAAATATTGATTTACTATTGTTTTTATTTGAAATTCATTCTATAACTATATATAAATCACATAAAAACATTCATTAAATATAATTATAGTAATTACACAAAATGACTTAGGCACTTAATCGTAATTATAAAGTATACAAGGTTTATGTAGTTACTTTTTAAAATATTATTCAAATACTTAAGTATCTCACTTTTTAATTTTCGGACAATTACACGTAGACACATTAATAAATATTACGATTTCACAAATGATACATTAAGCATACAAAAGAAACTCCTTTTTGGTGTTTAACCTGGCTACGCTAAAAGCTAAAACTACGCTACGTGTTTTACAAATATTTATTCATAATTATGATGAGGTAAATTATGATTTTATTGATGTGAAACATCTAATTGTAAGTTGGATAGTTGGTAGGAAGCATTTCAATGGAAAAATTTAACGTCCAATTTGTGACTAGTCGGTTATTTTTGAGTTTTTGATCATCTTCTTACAAACCTGTTTTAAGATTTTTCGTCAGACGCCTCTGCTACATAAATCAGTACTTTAACAGTGGCGGATTTACAGTTTTGCAGACAGTAGGCTATTCAATTTATACCGTCCCTACTAACCGTTGAAACGCGATACCCTATTTCCTAGTAAGAGTAAAAAGGTTGTGGTAGCAAGATTGGTCACAACCACCCGAAAATCGGTTGAGTGCTAGTCGGGATTATATGTTAACTCCATAACATAATCGAAGCAAGGAAAAATTATTCTTTTTTTTTTAGTTATCCACTGCTGTACAAAATGTTGTGGGCATGCCGATTCATTTGTTGGATGTATAATGTATGATCATGTTTTATAAATAAAATTTAGACAAAATTTGCCGCACATTAAAATTTGCCTAGGCTCCAACCTATTTAACCTATTGGTAAATCCGACACTGATTTTAAAGAAGGAATAACTCAAACATTATACTTTACAGTTTAACTAATACTAAAAGTATATGTATACGAATTTCGTTGTGTTTTGCGGATGTTTTACATCTAGCAAGTGTTTAAGGCAGCTTTATTTTCTAAATAAGTATTTTAATACAACCTCTATTATTTAACACTTACATAGTGCACACTTAATATCTCTTGATAATAAAAAAATGATTGAGACACTTGAGATTGTTTGTAAAAAGTATGCTTTGGCAATTCTTTCCGAATCTTCTTAACTACATGATTTTAATATTTATTTATCAGTAAGCCACAATAAATTTATTCGATTATTTTTTTTTAATTTTAATACTAATTTACATTTTATTTTATAAGGTTTTGAATAATTAATATAATTATAAGAAAGTTAAAAATTGAGATAATTATCTTTCTGTTTCGCCTAGACAGCAACGAAAACAAAACTCTACGGTATCGTTATATTTCACTACGATGTTTTATCTGGAAATAAATATAAGCGGTCGATATGTATCACGTTCTCTGTGTAAAGAAATTCTTCATCTAATGATAATCATTTTTATCGACCTCCATCGCCCTGTAAGTAAACACGTTTTGTTAGTACGAGTAAATTATACACACTCTTATTAAAATATACACATTTCTTATGACGGTGAAAACATTAAAGTGAACTTTTCTTCTTTTCGTTAATACTGATTTGCCTTCACCAAAGTCCCAAATATAACATTATTTGAAATAATAACATGTGATCGTTATGACCTAAAACAGGTGATTCTTATTTTCCAATCCAATAAGGTTACCATTAAAATTTAAAAAAAGTGACATAAATTGTTATAACATACGTGCTCTTAGTGTTGTTTTGATTTTGATATTAAAAAATGAAAACGTGCCAGAAAAATGAAGTCTGAAGGTGTTAAGAGCAGAGAAATATTAGTGCCCATAATAAGAATAATATTCTTACATTCAAACAAAAGTTGATATTATAAGAGCGTTGTTGACAAACCATTATTATGAATAAGGAATTTAATAAGCAATAATCAGTGTTTTGAAATGGACACTTTTGGGATTGTTATCGATGGAGGTAACGGCAAAAGATTATTGCCATATCTAGCGTGAAAGTTCTCATCGTTACCATATTGTTTTAATATTAAGGTTTCTTTGTTGGAAGCAATGGCCTGAAAGAAATTATCTTATAAATACATATGTTCTTGTAAAAGCCCGTACAGTAAATTCTACGTATTACTAATATCGTTAGAAATATTAACTTTAATAAGTATTATTATAGGTGCTCTCAAAAGTGGTAATAATCAAGTAGCAAAATCACAAACTGCGCAAGAGTTTTATTACAAGCAGTACCGGTTTTGGTACTCTCAGCGCCGTGGGCAAGATTTCTACGGCACCTCCTGATTGCAATTGAATACCATATGAAAGAAAGCAATGGATGTAATAATATAAGTGTTCATTAAAATATATAACCCTCGAAATAAAAAAGAAAACGGATGAAATCTAACTTTTCTTCTCTCGTCATCGTTCCCAGCAATTTAATTTTCGATTGACAAAATTTGTCAATCTAAATTGAGGTATTATCAATTGCAAATAGGTTTTTTAAAAGGCTAAGCTTAGAAAAAGTCATCAAACATCATCCCACTAGGAACCGTTACAGGTATAGTCAATAATATTCACAAAACACACCATCAATTTGAGCATAGTTCTTATAAGTTGCAATATTTTATAAAAAAAAATTGATCAGGCCAAAACGATTTAAGATTTATGAATTTATAATTCAATATTAAACTATACATCTGATTTAGAGTCTACAGTGAATTACAATTGCAGATCAGGGCAGAATTTGATAAGATCGAAGTTTCTCTGACGTCTCATTTAACTTCAAGTCTTTTATTTACTAAAATGTATGTATTATCCAATACACTTCAATTACATCGGCAAAAAATACAACATAAGTAGACGAAAAAAAAAATTAACAAACGCGATAGTTGAAACTACGATAGTAATAATAAATAAATAATAAATAGTTACAACATACACACACGGTCGGCTGTTTCTAAAGTAAGCAACTTAAATCTTGTGTTATAGGTAACAGCTAACTGATATATCTACGTATATTTTTTTCGATAAACATAATTATAAATAATACATATACATATACATATACATATACATATATATATATATATATATATATATATATATATATATATATATATATATATGTATATATATATATACATATATATGTACATATTACACCCAGACTCGGGGTGGCAATCGAACCCACAACCCTCCGGAGCAGAAAGCAGGGTCACTAGAAACTGCGCCACCAGGCTAGTCAAAGGTTTCCCTCAATTTCTCGGGAATGCTTTCATCAGATTTCTCCTTTCTAACAAAAAAAGAATCATCAAAATAGGTTTATAAACGACGAAGTTATCCACGAACACACATAAAAAATACGGCCGAAATGACAACCTCCTTTTTTGACGTCGTTTAAAAAAAGATCAACCTCAATTTTTCCTCAAAAAGTTATAGGCTTATCGCCGATAAATTCACTAGCTTGACGCTTAACAAATCAAATTATTTCGTGGTTCTAAACATAAGTTCAATTTCTAGTAATTCAGCTAACTCCTTCACAAATAAAATGGTGCTTTTTAAGCCTGTATGTTTATATTCTTCAAAAAAGTTGATCTATATTCAACATTTCTTTAAATACTTTAAGTTCCATGTCTATTATTATTTACAAAATGTATTCAAAAAGTATATCATACAAAAGAAATTTTAATTTTTTTACTAGAGTATAAGCCAAAGGAGACTTGAAATCGGTTTTAACAACTCATAAAACTAAGTTTAAGAAGTATCCGTTATTTGAGGTATATGGTTTGTCGGGAGTATGCATCAATCTAAACAAACATTACTGCATCTTATAGTTTCCTTTCTATTCTGCGTGATATTGGCGAAATTATCTGTGCTATTTTGGCACTAGTGAAAGCTATTAATTCTATTTAGGTAATAATAATAATTTCCTGTCAAATTAAATATTACTCTTAGCAATCTATTGTTTCCCTGTTTTTTTCATACCTGTCATCATTTAATAAATGTTAAAACTTCTATGAGAAGTTCTATTCTGTTGTATATTTAATATTTTTGACAAAGTTCCTTAGAAACGTCATTTATTTAAAAAATTTCAAGATCGCAGATTGTTTAATTATTTGAATTTTTTTTTTTGTGAATTAAAAATTCATAAATATCGCTTTTTTTCCAATAATTATTATTAATAAAGATTTACACTGGGTTACCAATTATTATATTACTAATAAGTACGCAGTTTCGAGTGGCTGAATCCGATGTATTCGGGACATCAGTAATAACGTCATTTAGAATTTGTATTCATCACAAATCACCAATGGAATCAGCTCGAGCAACATCTTTAATAGTACTTTGGAAAGTTTCTTTCAACAGTTATCTGATCTGACTATCAGAGTCAGAGCCTGTGGTGCCACTTTATACCCGGCCATCAGTCATATTTCAGTCAGTCGGCGTATAGTAAGTATATTAAAATCCTGACATTTATCAACTTATGCCTCTCAAAATTTTACTGAATAAGTAAAACCTAGTATTTACACGTGTTCGGACTTTTACAATAACATAAGTTAATTTAAGTATTTTTTGTAAAATAAGTATTTTTGTTTTTTCAAAATTAATTGATAATTTAACCTTATTTACTTACTAAAGCTTCGGTCTTTTTACGTAAATTCGATCTAGATAACGTAAGGGCCAACTCAGATTGTAGTCTACTAGTAATTGTTTCATCTCCAGGTATTCTATGAACATCGGATTTATCACCATTAAGAAAATCTAGTTTCGACGGTTCTTTTCTTCCAATATTATTTACATATTCTCCAATTGTCACTGAAACGGGCCGCGCATGTTTCTTCATAGTGGCGGGTCCATTAGGTGCTTTGATGAAATAGTTCGACGGAGGTTTGGGTGTAACATTTGAAGGATTTTTTAGTTTGTAAGATTCTAATGACTCCACTTCCGCGTTTTCATCTTTTAAACTATGCGTTTTCATCGTTGATTGGGTTTTATTATTAAAATCCGTAGTTGGTATTCTATTTAACGTTCCAACTTTTCTTAGGTTTGGAATTTTAATAATATCTGAATCCTCTGTTTTAATTACAGTTGTATCAGATTTTCCATTTTCGCCATTTTGTGTCAAATGCCCATTCGAAAACGGCATCTGAAAAGTAAATAAAAATTAAGTTATGAAGGTGATCGAAATGTAAGTGTTTTAATTCAGGAATATAAGCGACTGCAATTTTAGAACACCTAAATTTTTAACACAAGTAACTAATAGACCAGTGCAGTTTTATCTGCGTTTTTAATTGTTTCAGTTCCATTTATAGGAATCGTAGTGATTTGTTTTAAAATTTATTTTATCACCGAGTATCAAAGTTATAGTTAAGATAAATTTCTTTATAATTAGGTTAAAAAAAATATAAGCATTCGTACAAACAGATAAAAATACTCCGTACACTTTTTACAGTCAAAGACATGTACGTATTCAGCCCTTAATATCGAACTGTGGGGCATATGTCTCTTTCTCTATTTAGGAGAAGGATTGGAGAAGGTTTGTAGCTGTTGCGCTTGCGGTTGCAGGTTCGATCCCCGCACATGACGAACATTTGTATTTGCCATACAGATATTTTGCCGTAGTCTGGGTGTTTGTGCGGTCTTTGTGGTACTCCCCACCGTGCCTCGGAGTGCCTGTTAAGCCGTCGGTACCGGTTGTTTGTTATCATATACATCTGATAGCGATCGCTACTCATAGTAGGGAATATATCCGCCAACCCGCATTCGAGCAGCGTGGGGGATTAGGCTCTGATCCTTCTCCTACACGGGGAAAGAGGCTATGTCTAGCAGAGGGATATTACAGGCTGAAACGTAACCACCACGCTGCTCCACTGCGGGAAACATTTGTACAAATACAAATATCCATCCAGAGCGGGAATCGTACCCGCAATCCGTTTGTGTTTACCACTACACGAGAGTGATTGTTGACCGTTAAGCGGTTGAAGATATGTACAGCGCGTAACAATTATTATTTTTAAAATAATCTTTTATGTACAAAATGCGGTTCGTCGCCATTTTACTGTAAGTATAATTAGATATTTTAATTTCCAAGTATACGTAGATTACAATCTATTAAGAAGAGTATATAAATATTAATTTTGTTATGAGCTGTTTCTTCCAAGTAACGGTCTCCGCGAGTTAATAGACTGTCCTATAATTACAATAAGAAGTGGCGGTTTATAATTTCACATAAAAATAAAAAAACACGTACCGGAGGAGGAGGTGGTGGCTTCTGTACCGGTTCCTTTTTTTCCTTTTTATCATTTATAATTTCTATTGGTGTATCACCTTTTCTAATCGGCAAAGTTGATTGTCGATCCTGAAACAGTAGCTTATTTTAATTTATTTTATAGCAATTAACACTAAATTAAACACTGCGCCCGTTATCCAGCCGCTTTTATCGCGAATAAGTAGTCAAGCTGACACAGTAACCCTTTTTTATAAAAAAATATCATGTTAAGTAAGTTAATTATAGCCAAATTGTTAGTTTTTATTTCCCTTTTTTTAACCGTATGTCCAAATTTATTTACATAATTGCATACACCTAAAACAGGTTCCTTGCAACAGTGCTTACTTATAACAACAATAATTAAAGACTTACAAATATCAAATGTGTTTTGTACCTACGTATTACTCGTACATACATTTACTTTATCACTATGAACAATATCATATAATATAAAGACACATTTTTTAAATACTTTTTGTGTTTTGTTTTTAATTAAAATGTTTAAGTTTGAAGGACTGTTAACAAAAAATAAATAAATAAAGGTTACAAATGGTATTCCTGCTACTGGACCGGTTTTACTCGAGTACGGTGATAAAAGGAACAAATAAGACTACCGTGTTAGCCAAGGTATTTTGAAGAAATATCTTGAAAAGTTATTATTAGATTAACACGGTTAACAACTTAGAAAGTGCAAGTGCTATTGTCAGCTATCATGAAACAAACTTACATAATCTGTATAAATTATTTCCACAATCTTAACAAATAAAAATCGTCCGAATGAATAGATTTTGTTAGAAAAAATATTAATTGTGGTTAAAGAAGATTATAAATAATAAATAATCAATCACCTGTTTTTAGTGGGGGAAACGATATATACCTAGGTACTTAAGCATAAGTGACACCTGAATTGCTATATAATGTACGAGTATATGTACGTAAGATAGCCCAAAAAGCTTATTCCTTAGGTATTCTGAATGTAAATGTAGTAGCTAATCAATTTTTTCTAACTTTTTTTTTTGTAATTAAATTTATTATCTATCTAGTAATTGAAACGATATTATATGTATAGGTTGATTAGTATACTGTTGCATTAGACGATTAAAAGTTAATTTTTTTAAGAGTTACATAAAAATCTATACATGAAGTTGTGTTTTGACATTGAACTTTATAGTTACAAAAATCGTGCCGTGCAGTAAAGCCTTTAACCCTGAATGAATAAACTTAATTAGTTACCAACAAGAATGACGTCAAGTAGGTAATGTTCTTCATTACAAGGAAAACGTAACATAAGTATATGTTACATATAATACTCGTGCTATCTATACTAATATTATAAGGCTGAACAGTTTGTATGTTTAAATGCGCTAATCTCAGGAAATACTGGTTCGAATTAAGAAATTATTTTAGAGTTGGTTAGTCCATTTACCGAGGAACGCTTTAGGCTATATACCTAATATTTGACTAAGTTTTTCCTTCAAATTGACGCGGGTGAAACCGCGGGGCGTGGAACAAAAAACTTTAACAATGCGTTTTTAATAGCATCTCCGAAAATTTTTAACGGTATATAAAGTAATTAGTAATTATAAAGAATATATTATTCATTTAAATTATTGTTTTTTTTTTAATTACCATTAATTACGAGGTTCTTTATTGAAGATAGGGACCATGTACGTTTGATGAAATGATGTTTTTTTTATCTGCTTAAATATTTTTTAAAGAATTTAAATTAAGCAAGTAAACAGATCTATTGCTTATTATGTTTAAAATATAGTTTCATATCAATTGTCAATGTATAAAACTGAAATATTAATTAATTCTGTACATTATTTAATTACAGTCAATCCAAATTAAAGCTAGTATAACTTATTTTTTCTAAAAAAAAATAATCTCTTAAATTTCGACTAACTTCATAGCACTGAAGAGTGAAAATTGGTACTGATTTGTTATTCTTCTTCATTATTGACGACAAATCACATATTAGTTTGTAATCACTTGAAAACAACACGGTATTTGGACACAATTTAATAATATTCGATGTCAACAATGCATACAAAATTGAGAACCATAAAAATGAAGCAAGAGCGCGTGAAGGTCAACGATAATTTTCCGATGATCGGGAAATCGCAGTATTTCGCGACTGTTTCGCTTGGCGTCAAACAGCTAAGAGCGACTACAAGTAAACTATTATACATAGCAAGACGGTGCGCGGCGGTGCACGTCGACGACGGATGTAGCGAGGCGACTGAGCGCCGCAGGTGCGTGGCCGACGTTATCAGTGCGAGGCACAATCATGCAAAATCTCTGTTCTATTAACTTGTCGAAGTGTGATACTATTTATGCAATATTGATTTTTTCTTCTGAAAAAGTAGTGTGAAAGTTTTAGTTATAAATCTTTTTGAATTGTCGGTATAGAAAGTTCATAAAATATTTGCTGAATTATTTTATGTTAGATTAATTTAACGTTCCTAAGATATTCAACAAACATTTCCTTTTGGAACCTAATCTTCACAATCCAATAGGTCCCCACGACGCTCGATTAAATAAATACCTATTTAGCTTTTTGGCCTCCACTATCATAGGATTGGATAGCATATCTATCTACATATAATTTTTTATACACAATTTTTTTTAATGGATAAGATTTCTCTCATGTATCACTCAGGTAAGAAGTTTAACTTTTGACATGTGTACATTGTACGAACGCACTTTTTTATATAACTTTTTAAAATCTAATTTTTAAATAAAACTAACAATAAGTACCTACTAGAATTTGTCCGTATAAGATGACTTTAAATAATAGCTAAATGCATAGCTATTGCCTATTTATAAATATTTACAGATAGAAAACGCAGTTGTGTATAACATTTTTTAAAATGTGATAATGTCACGCTGAGATTAGATTATGTGATACGCGGACGATGATGTGATAAACCGTTTAAATGCGACAGTACCAATGCACAAAAACAAATTTTTGTCCAAAATTCTTACAACTGATAAAGGTTATAAATTTTAACTGTAACTGTTGCTAAGAGTTAATAGGTAATTGGTACTCAAATAGTTTTAATATCCTTAAAACCAAAGATTCGGTATAACGATAAAATATTTTATGTTACAAATATTCTTACTTTAAATTCATTACTATTTATTTAATTTGAACACTAAAAATCACTTATTTAATAAGTATATTGACCTTAAATTGCACTTTTAATTAAAAAATACTTACGAAAACAATGGAATTGAAATAAAAAATATTATGTGAAGGGTTTCGCACTGTCATTCATATTACGAAACGAGGTCAGTACCCTGCTACTAGGGTTGTCATTTTATAATTGTATTTATTACATATATGCCTATATATAAATACCTTAAAGAAAATTATCGACCAACTAGTGTAGAGCCATTAAAAGATAGCATTACTAAAAGGTTATATTTGAATGTTGTGTACCTATCAAAAAATCTTAAAAATTGTTTTATCTAAAAAAACACACTTAAAAAACATAAGAACCTTATTTTACAAATTTTAATAATAACATCTCTTTTGTTCCCGGTTTTAATAATACAGAAACAAACATTTATTTAGTTTCGTTATCTAATATTAAAAATGCACCAATTTCAGAAAAAAAAACACTTTCTAGATTATTGTTTAAAGAATTTATTCATTTCTTATATGACTGTAACCCTAAACTATTAAGTGTTGTCTGAGGATACTAATGAGCTAAGTATAACGTCTGGTAAATTAAATTAAAAACGGTCTAGTCGTTGCAAAAAATCAATAAGCATATAATTCAATTTATAGGTACTCAACGTTTTTCTTATCTATACAAACAAATGTAATTGGAGTGTCTGTTAGTAATATTAAAAGAACCGCTTTTTACTAAATGCATATGGATGTATACACGGTACATATACAAAAATAACATTTTTACAATTTTTGTCTGTCTGTCTGTCTGGTTGTTCTGGCTTTTCACTGGCAGATAGCTGATGTAATAAGGAGTAACTTAAGTTACTTTTATTTTAGAAATTTATTTATATTATAACTCTGCGAACCAATCACTTTTTTGTTAAAACGAACGACACGCGGATGAAGTTGCGGGCACAGCTAGTATCTTAGTAAAATAGTTAAATTTTGTCAAACATCAAAACCTTTAGTTACAAAATAAATTAGGCAATGTCAAAAGAGTACCTATATAGATTTACGTTTTCGTAATTGTTTTTTTATTTATTTACTTTTACTAAATTAACTGCAATTAAAGTATGTAAATATTACACATATTATTGATGGTTTTATAATTTAAATAGATTTAGAACATTTCATATAGATACAAAGTACTTATTTACGCTCCAATACTCACTTATGTAAACCGGTAATAACTTGTGTCGAAGCGGCAGTATAAATTTCGCAATATTTTATTACAAATATTTGGTTTTATTGTAAATATTATATAATTGGAACATTGATAAATTTTTAAAAATCCTAATATTGTTGAAATGTTCTCTGATGGAGACAGTGGGATGAAAAGCGTCCACGAGCAAAACCTTCAACATTTCCAATTTGCATCACTTTAACTTATTTTATCTTCTATTCCTTATTAACTTTGTTAAATTGTAACGACATGTTATGTATGTATGTATGTATGTATGTATGCATGTATGTATATATGTATATGTGTATGCATGTAAGTACGTATGCTATGTATGTATGTAGATATTTTATGATGATGTGTATATGTGTATGTATAAAGTATATTTTTTTTGTATTTTTTGAGTAGGGAACAAAAATGCATCATGTTTACATGAATAAAGTTTTTTATACATATTATACAGATAATTGCGCTGCTGCACCTAACTTTTCAATGCATATTTTCCTATTTCTAAGGGTTGTCTGGAAGAGATCGCTACTAAGCGATAAGACCGCCTTTGTACATTACTATCTCTATGTGTAAATAACTGTTTTATGTACTTAATTTTTTTTCTGAGTGGTGTGCAATAAAGTTTATTCTATTCTAAAAGGTAAGAAAAAGGCTAAGAATAGAGAAACGAAATAAGGGATACCATTTTTTTTTTAATTAATATTTTTAATATAATTGATCGAAATGGTTTTACTTTATTATCATTACACATCATCAATTTATCATCATCACATTAAAATCATGTTGTTTTATTTAACTGTGCTGTACGTAGAGCGTGTTTTTTTACCGAAGATATAAAGGTTTAATAGATATTTCATTAAATAAAACCAAAACACATATAAATCGTACCTTGTTGCATTGCAGAATATAGGCTTTCCTAAGAAAACAATAGTAGAGAGTAATGTAGATTTGACAACTGACAAAAAAAAACTGTAGTTATTTTGTAATTAAAGGTTTTATATCGTTTAGAAATTTTGTGTAAAAAATTCACACATGCAAGGCAAACCAAACAATTTTAAAGTACAGCTAGAAATTCCTTATTACTTATTAGTCATTGTAAAAACGCAAAAAAACCGACTTCAATTACATCGACAAGTAATACAACGTAGGTAGACGAAAAAATAGTCAAGTATATACGCATTATCAAAGATTACTCCAAAAGTTGTAATCCGATTTCGATGAAATTTACATAATAAACATCAGCTTTCGATTAAATTAAAAATCATCAAAATCGGTAGGTATATCCAGTAAAAAGTTATACCGATTTTTTGAGGGTTTCCCTCGATTTCTCTGGGATCCCAACACCAGATCCTGGTTATCTTATCATGGTACCACACTTATGATATCTCCTTTCCAACAAAAAAAGAAATTTCTAAATCGGTTCATAAACGACGTACCTCCTCCTTTTTTGAAGTCGGTTAAAAATTTTAAGAATTGAAACAACGACGTTGCAAAAATATCGGCTATTTAATCAATGACGTGAGCTGTGCAAGGTTTTAGGATGAGTAAAGCAAACATTACAGTATTTTAGGAGTTTATTGATTATAAAACAACGAGACACAATAGCGATGTCAGTTACAATAATTGTTGTCATAGTCATTTTGTACAGGAAATTTCATTGTTCTCTAATAGCTACACAGTTCATGGAAGTTACACTGTTCATGGAAAAGTGATACTTGACTGGAAAGTATGACAAATATAAAATGATAAAAATGATAAATTATACAAAAAGGGTATTTACAATTTACTTTTTCGCCAAAATAAGACGAGTCTTTTACATTACTTAATACTTTCGAAGTCAAATAAAATAACCCCCAATAAATTAAGCACTCTAATTAAATAAAGCTTTTACTTATACAAAAATGAATTTGTGCACTTACCAAATTGTCCGCCTGATTTTCTTTATTTAAATCACCATTCGTTGTATCTATATTCGCAAACATTTTTCTGTGAACCTTCTTAAACTCGTCCATCAATGCATCGTGATGTTTCTTTTGGTCGTTATCTATAGTCTTGGGTACGTTAGTTTTCTTGATGTGTGCTGGGTTAGTTTCCTTTTCTGGTGCAGATTTCTTGTTCTATATACAAAAAATATGTTGGATTTATTTTATATTACTAACAAGTTAAAACAAGCGAACAGAAAATAGAAGGCAAAGTTTTGACATATTTATATTAATAAACTACCTCATTAATGCGGCTCTAATCACGAGATCCGTTCTTAGAGGACTTCTACTAACTACTAACTATATCCCTGCCTAATTTTATTTTTCTGCGTCCTGTAGTTTTTGAGATTTCGTGACGAGTGCCTGATGATGAATGGCCTAATGATTTTATATACATATATAGATATACATATTCCTCTTCATGACTAGTTTATATTATATTTTTGCTTGATTAAATTCAAAAAATAAAATGTAACTGAAGTAAACTTGTTTCATAAATATAAAAAAAATATTATACAAACCAATTTCCTTCTCTGTATTTCTTCAGCAATGGCACTTGATAATGTTGTTGAACTAGATATGCTAGTGGTATCTGCATCAAGTTCTTTAACAAACGTTGGAGGATAGTTGCAGTGAGTTTTAGGGCAAGTCGTTGTGTTCATATGATGTACTTCTACTACAATTGTTTTCTTTTCTTTGTCTCTACTCGGTTGAGACGATGTAAACATATTTTTTCTAGATGCATTATTGTCGTAACTACATTGAATTGTAGCGCCATCTTCGGTTAAATTAATTATCGTTCTATTTAATGGACTTGTTACTTTCGTCGACTCATATTCTGTTATAGTTTTACTTTTGATATGAGATTTACTTTCGTACGTGTGAGGATTATTTGGTATACTGGGACTATCGTAATCGGGCTCTATATCAGACGGTGCATCGAAATTATGAATATCTTTGTTTTTCCAGTCAAAGTCTAAGTTGTCCCATGTTCTCCGTTTTATTCTATTCATTGTCAACCTAAAAACAAGCTGCGTGTCTCATAAAAACGATAAGTGAAAATTATCACACGTTAATCTCGTTAATATTTATTCATATTTTATAACTATTAATTTATTGGTTATGTACTACTCCAGTAAATAAAAAAATTAAGTGTACGTATGAAATATGAATTTGTAAACGACAAATGTATTCCTGTTATTACAGTTATTTATAGGGGGTGGATGACCCAATTCTTGATTGTCTAACTATATGACCTCTATTACTGAATTATATGATTAATGACAACTACGCGGTAACATTGGTGATACTTTTTTTTATCAAAACAAAAAATAATTCCAAAAAATTTTTTAATCTAAATATATACAGTTTTCATTACATCCCGGGATTAGTATTAGTAGAGATTTGGCCACCCGAGCTCACTACGACTTGTGAAAGCGTAAAGGTCGTTTTACGCCGAGGCAACAATGTGCGGCATTATGGCATACTGTGGCATATTGTGGTATGTGCCATCCTTTGGCATGTTACAGATTGGTGTATTTGGGGCATGCGGCAGCGTATTTTACGCTGAGACAACAGTTTTTAAGCAAACCATCCATGACCGATTTATCTCATTATGTAAATTCTAAAATAAATAAGTACAATCAAAACATAACCTAAAAACCGATTTGACGCATCAAAAATGTCGCACGGAATCCATTAAGCTTGGATACAAGCTGCGATAGTCTGCCACACGACTCAAGGTGTTGCCATGCCGCAAGCTTCTTGGCACAATGTGCAACATTTTTATGCGACTAAGCCGCATACCACAATGCCGCACGTTGTTGCTTCGGCGTAAAACAGCCTTAAGTAGAAAAATGAAAAATACCTTATATGTATTCAGATCTGTTTTCGTGTATCTATTAAATTATTGATTGCTACTGTTTGATAGCCGCGCTATTCGAAAAAAGTAATAAAGATTGCTATCAAAAATAAAAATAAGATTATTATATTTATATGGAAAGGATTATTTAATATAACTGAATCATTATTTTATTTTCATAACTCATATAGGAATATATTTTTATAGATATTATTAATTCATAAATTGTAGGTTATTACTCATTTTAGTTGTGTTCGTTTTTGTCAATAAAGAGTAAAAACTTTAACTCACAGTTTAAAAACCAAGCGACATTAAATCTTAACATATGAAGCTAATCCTTATAAAATACTTTTTTACATATTTTTGTTGTATATTTTTATGACAATAATTGGAGAAATTAAGCAGGACATTCATTAATGACGAAATATGAATGTATATTAAAGTTGGTTACTACTTTTACAAAACAATATTTGCGTGAGTTGACAGATCGGGTCTAATCTACAATAAGTAAACTTTACAGATCAAACTGTAACTTATTGTTTGAGTACGGAGAGGTTCGAGGTTTTTTTAAGATTTTTTGAATTTTACCTGTAACCTCTTTATTGACGAATATTATACGCTACACAAAACCATGATACAACTCGTGTATGCACACGACTATATACCGAAACCAAATTGGTCGTCCAGACTTTTACTTTTTAATTATATTATGCTACTTGTAGCAATAAAAAGCATGGGACTTTACATCAATTACATCTCACAGGAGCGGAACAGTAGCAAAAGATGCGAATGAACCTGGCAGGCCAAAACTTAACATGGTTAATCGTATAACGTAATGTATAATAATAATAATAATAAAATAGTTTTATTTGCTCAAATATGTGGTTTACATTATCTAGAAGCCCTGCAACCTGTGCTAGCTTAAGAAAAGCTGTGTTACAGGCCACAGCGTCTTCCCCAAATATTTGTTTATTGTTACATAATCAGACTTTGCGTTCAGATAGCGAAAACATAATTGAAACTGTAGACAAGGATGACAATAACACAATCATCATTACATCCTATACAGTCCACTGCTGGACACAGGCCTCCACAAGTTCACGCCAAAAATAACGTGAACTCATGTGTTTTGCCCATAGTCACCACGCTGGGCAGGCGGGTTGGTGACCGCAGTACTGGCTTTGTCGCACCGAAGACGCTGCTGCCCGTCTTCGGCCTTTGTATTTCAAAGCCAGCAGTTGGATGGTTATCCCGCCATCGGTCGGCTTCTTAAGTTCCAAGGTGGTTGTGGAACCTTGTTATCCCTTAGTCGCCTCTTACGACACCCACGGGAAGAGAGGGGGTGGCTAAATTCTTTAGTGCCGTAGCCACACAGCACAAACACAATAATAAAACAAAAATTATAAACACAGAATTTGAAATGATTTGTATGATATATAGGATACCTGTCCGCTCTATCCGCGGCTTCTTCAGCGACGCTAGCCAGGCGTCGCCGTAGTGCGGCTGGGGGTGCGAGAGGGATGACAGGCGGCGCTGCTGGACTGCGCTCGCCTGCCGCTGACGACGCGGAGCTATTGTACCCGGAACTCTCAGGCGACACGAGCTCAACACCCGTGCCTTCTCGGACCACGAGTTCGAGCCTACCACTCGCCTTCATTGCTGATATGGCCTGGTCAATTAAATTTTACATATAAAACAAATAAAAATCATATATTTCAGTAATCTTTACTAAAATTTAACACCGAGTTTATCACTGGATAAGTGTCAAAGATACTTGTATTGGGATACACCCGGTACCTACTTTCCTTAGTGATAGCTAAAACTATAGTTATTCTCAAAATTTTTCTAATGTTGTTAGTTGATAAAAACGATATATCTAATAGTATCAAAAACATTTAAATCACTATTTATCAAACAACAGTAAGCCGTGTGTTTTGAAGATAAAATAATTACCTCATTAAAAGATATATTAGCAAAATCGTGGCCATTGCACGATAAGATTTGATCGCCCGGTCTTAAACCAGCCTCTCGTGCAATGCCTCCTTCTCTTACGAACTGTACGAAAATTCCGGGTTTCCAATCAGGTCCTTTACAGATTCTGTAACAAATAAAAGTACCAACTGTTTAATATTATGAATTGCAACAGATGAGTTCGGTGTTTAAGAAGAACTTATTATGAAAAAAAACATGACGAAAAAATATTTACTAAGTATGAAATTATATATTGTTTAAATATCAGCTACAATAGCCAACTATATCTCTATTGCCAGTGACAGATTTTCATTACGAATTTCCTCCCTATCGAAACTTGGTAAAATGCATTAGAGATTTATATTATGAATACATATTTGCAACAATCACCTGCGACTTCGTAGGTGGGGCGGGCAGTGGCAGCCTTCCACGCATGGAGAAAAAAAAACAAAGTTTTTTTTAGTAACTTCCGCCTACTTTAAACTATGTCTGATTATAGTTTACCTAATATCTTGAAGGAAAAATAAAATCAGCTGACTATAACGTGGTGGATACGTGGATGGTGCATTAAAAAATGTTACAAAAAGTTTTTCTAGTCGTTTCCTTCCACTTTAAAATTTGTTGGATTACACTATTTTTTAAATTGGAATGTTATCAAATCATAAGTTAAATAAATTCGAACAATAAAAACCTGTTAAATTATCCATTATCATTTTTAGTTATTGAGTACTTATTATCTATAACATATACCTTGCGTTGTTAATGAAAGTAACTTCACTTGTATGTAGATACTACAATTTTTTGTACAACTTACACTTTTGTTGAATATTTTTTGTTCTTTTAATCTCTTATAAATGTTATTACTAATTAATTATATAACATCGTATTTATATACCTAGTAGGAATCATTGAGATAGATCTATGTTACAAAGCTGAAGAGTTTGTTTGTTTAAACGCGCTAATCTCAGGACTTGCTAGTTCAAATTGAAAAAATATTTTTATTTTGAATAGTCCATTCTCCGATGAAGGCTATATACCATCACGCTACGACCAATAGGAGCTGAGCATGAGAAAAAGATTTTTTTTTTGCGAGCTTCACTTACATTACGTTACTTACTTCACATTACGCTGGGTAAACGATTAAAACCACCAAAAAACTATGTATAAAGGACTGCCTATAAAGGACTAATTGACCGCAATTAAAAATTTAAAAAAAAGACCAAAACAGCATAATTATGTCCATTTCTTAAGAGGAAAGGGTACCGGGTCTTTCTCCATACAAACGTAGTCGACTGTTTTCTCCCTGGATAATGACACTAGATCAAATATTTTTGTGACATAGAACTCTTTGCTGCCATGACCATGCCCCTATGTTTTGATTTTTTTCATATTCTTATTATCATAGGAATTAGGAGACTTCAAAAACTCGAAATATTGCATAATTTTTTGTACATTTTCAGACACTCATTAAAAAAAATATATGCATATTTTCAAAAAAATGAAAACATAGGGGCATAGCCGAAGTCTTCTTTTATTTTCTAAAAAAAATTTTTTTTAATAATTGCCATGTTTTGAGGAGAAAACAGTCGACTACGAAACACTGTTTTGGTCAAAAATTATATACCTAAAACGGTCTGAGCCGCAGTTGTCCCTTTCTTGCTTTTTGGGGGATAGGTCTGGGGGAGGGAAGGGTCAAAACAATACGTATATACGCCAGCGAAGTGATGCCTCATAGTCGACAATTATATCGATACACTAGTGATGTTATTTTTAGTCGATATTTTCTAAAATTCTTATTAACAAAATTAAATAATTTCTCTTTTCATAACTACAATAAAACCGTATTTGTATATGCGGTTTTTATTGTAACACTGTGCAAACCTGGGCTAACGAAGGGTTTCGCTAACAAATAACAATGATAATTATGGTAAATAACTGTGTTGTTTGTTTTTGGTATCACAAGGGCTCAATATAAGGATTTCAAAAAAGTATAATATGATTATTATTACCGTAATACTAATAAAAAATACAATAAGAAAGTTTAAAAAATTAGGACTGCTCTTTCCCATGCCTATGCCAAGCAAGCTGCGAGCCGCGCTTCTTCCTCGCCTCCTAGGCGAAAAACAACTTCGGGGTTTACTCTTTCCAATATATTTTTTTATCAATTTCGGAATACTTTGTAAAAAGCTATGCATGGTCAAACATAAATAAATATAGGTACGTAGCGACTTTAGAACCTCCTCTGTTTTTTTTCATCGGTAAAAAATTGCTTAGTTGTTTTCTTGACATTACTGAGGAGCAGATTATTAAATTTGGTCGAATCTATGTACCTATGCGATTCGTATTTGGACTTCGCAAATAGAATCATATTTCTGAATTGCGTAAAAAACTCAGGTGGCCCCACTAGCGTAGCATTCCTTGGAACCCCGGGAACCTTGGGACCCTGTATCAAAATAAGTGGGTTGGCAGGCAAATGATGGGTAAAGATTTCTCACAAAAAATGCTTGCATTGAATTAAAATAAATATTTATTGATTATAAGTTATAACTTCCTCCTAGAATAGACAATAGTGAGTGTAGTCTGCTGTAGCTGTTCCTGTTCCATCGAAATCCTTAGGTAATTTTTTATCAGTTTTAGTTTTGAAAAACATCAAGTTAATACCTCCGGAAAATTGGATGCAAGGCTATTAAATTTTATCAGTAATAATTCCATGAGTTCTTTAATGGAATGAATGTTTTGAATTTCGGATTAAGCTAATTTAAAGAGCTTGTAGTTCCAAGCTGGAGAGTTATTAGCCTTGACCTGCAGCAATAGATGCGGGGGATCGTTCGCTTCAGCCTGTGAGGCCAATACTATTAGTGAATTCCTATGAATCTTCCGCATCTATATGGGGGATTCACAGGCGCATAACCTGAAGAAGAGATTCAACGCTGCCTCCAGGTCTTACAGGTAGTAAATCGCTAGGGCAAAGTTCAAACACAGCAGAATTGGCGAGAGACTATTGGGCTTTCCAAATGGAACCCATGCCTTTTGTTTCTTACAAAAGCTGTCGAAGGTAACTTTTTTTAGTCTACACTTCCATCATTGCGCGAACCTGAAGGCTCTCTGGCATATTATGCGAAAAAGTAAGCGAAATTCTTTGCACTCTTTTTGCGTCGAATTCAACTCTTGACGATGAGGGAAAAGCACCACCGAGCATTCCACGGTGAGAACACGCGATGCGTAATGTGCACTATGAGCAGTGTCGTTTGTCGTGTTCTGCATTATTTCGATGTCAAGAAGTCTAGTGGTGCTAATTGTATCCACCAGTGGTTTGCAACCAATGTGCGAGCTTCGTGCGCAATGTTTCCGCGTACATTCAAAGTGTGGAATGACCTTGCTAAAATTTGGGTGTTTTAAAGCGTCTAGTGTCTACATCTTTTCTCTAAAGGCCATGGGTGACGGTAGCCGTTATAAATCAGATGGCTTCGTCTGCTTGTGTGCCCCATTCTTATATAAAAAAGATTAATTCATTGTTCATAATGATTAACTAAATCCCGAAATAAACGATACAGAATGTTATCAACAATTGGGCGCACGCTTGACTCGGATAAAAGGGGACTGCTTTTCAGACTTCAGTCATTTCTGAAGTTAAAACTCTATAGGTATGTATGACAGTTTTTTTATTCTTTTTTCCAGGAAGCACAAGATTAAGTTACATTGTGGATAACATTTTACTAATTTTTGCTTACACACCTTAGGGGCCCTGTAAATAGGGGGCCCCGTATCATTGATACGGCTGATACAGCAGTAGTTACGCCCTGAGTGGCACCCACTTCCCTACTTCGGGAATACGTATATTCTCAACTTACTTTACTCTATTCTTTTTAATCCTGTTGTACCTGCTTATCTAAAACGACCATTTAAGTTTCTTAGTGATTCCAATGAACGCAGTTTTCGTTCTGAGGAAAGCTTACTTCTTGAATTTCCCTCTCACTCCTCTTTCGTTTATACTAAATCTTTCACTGTTCAAGCTTGTCGACTTAGGAATTCTATAGACGTGTAAAATCGGTTTCTATTTTTAACCCACTTCCGAAAAAGGAGGAAGCTCTCAATTTAACTGTATTTTTTATGTATGTTACTTCAGAACTTTTGACTGGGTGGACCGATTTCTACAATTTTTTTTTTAATCGAAAGGTGGTGTGTGTTATTTGGTCTCACTTGAGTTTATTTGAGATCTAACAACAACTTTTCGAGTAATATAAATAATACGTTTTTACTTGACTATTTTCGTCGACCTACGTTGTATTATACCGCATAACTTTTTACTAGGTGTACCGATTTTGATGATTTTTAATTTAATCGAAAGCTGATGTTTATCGTGTAGTCATATTAAAATTTCATCAAGATCTGATAACAAATTTTTGAGTAATCTTTAATAACGAGTATTTACTTGACTATATTTTCGTCTACCTTTGTTGTATTACATGTCGATGTAATTGAAGTCGGCTTTTTTTCCTTTGCGTACAAGTCGAATTCGTTCCACCCAGTCAAAAGTTCTGAAGTAACATATATACAAAAAAAAAAAGAAAAATACAGTCGAATTAAGAACCTCCTCCTTTTTTGGAAGTCGGTTAAAAATCAATCTGATACGTATTATTATTTTCTGTTGGTGTTCAATAAAGTGTATTGTTATGTTGTCATGTTAATCAACCACTCTTTAAAAAAATTCAATCGATTACGTAATTTGCCTAACTAAAAAAACATAAATAAAATAATAATTGAATAATTGTGTTTGCAGACAAACGAAAAAAAAAACCGACTTCAATTACATCGACAAGTAATACAACGTAGATCGACAAAAAAATAGTCAAGTAACTACGCGTTATCAAAGATTACTCAAAAAGTAGTTATCAGATCTCGATAAAATTTAAATGTGACCATATGGTGAACATCAGCTTTTCATTAAATTAAAAATTATCAAAATCGAAACACCCAGTAAAAAGTTATTGCAGATTTTCGAGAGTTTCCCTCGATTTCTCTGGGATCCCATCATCAGATCCTGGTTTTCCTTATCATGGTACTAAACTAGAGATATCCCCTTTCTAACAAAAAAAGAATTATCCAAATCGGTATATCCAGTAGAAAGTTATGCGGTATAATACAACGTAGGTCGACGAAAAAAGCGTCAAGTAAAAACGCATTATTAGATATAACTCGAAAAGTAGTTGTTAGATCTCAAATAAATTTAAATGGGACCAATTGGCACACACCACCTTTCGATTAAAACAAAATTTGTCGAAATCGGTTCACGCGATCAAAAGTTCTAATGTAACATACATAAAAAAAAAAAAAAATACAGTCGAATTGAGAACCTCCTCCTTTTTTTAAAAGTCGGTTAAAAAGTCGCCTTCATGATTTTTGTAAGTGTACAGTACATAATGTTTGAAATTGGTGTGATTTATTTAGCTATCTTTGTGTAATTATTGAATTTTTATCTTGTTCCAGCTTTTTCAATTGACTTTCTAATAGTTGTTCTTCACGCAGGCGGCTTTTCTCGTTTTTTTTTTAATTATAATATTATTTTTAACCATTGTTATATCGCCGCAATTATATGTTAATTAATATATATAACCTATACCTATGTATTAATAACTGCGACAAACATGAGACATTACAAATTATATAGGTACTAAGGCAAACATTTTATACTGTGTATGTACTACATTACATATATATACTATACTTACACTTATACTATGTACTACATGTATACACTATAATTATGTATGTATTTCATTACCCATTCTTACACACACCTCAACCATGTAATTACATACCTAATTCATAAATAAAGTACCTAAGTATTTCGATAATTACCCACAAAAATATAGACATGTATCAAGTCACAAAGAGTATCCAATTCAAAATAATAAAACATAAATAATAAGTAGTTTACGAAATTCAATAATAGTAAGCCGAGTCACAGCAATACGATGCAGAACAAATTCAATAAAACAAGCCAAATTCAGAAAAATAGCACTATGCGCTATATGTACTCGTAGTCAATCACAAACGAAAGATGCGAATACTAAAATATCGTCAACAATTAATAGCTGAATAGCCGGCGCACGCACACTAACAACACGACAGTCACACATAGAAAAAACGGGGCGGAGATGGCGCGGGGCGCGGTAGCGGCATGCAGCGCGACAGAAACATTTTATTCAAATACCTATTTTTGAAAAGTCTCTTCGGTACCCTTTCCTCTTAAGATATACGATTATAGGTATAACTTATTATAACCTTTTTTATGGTAATCAAATTTGTTCTAAAATAATGCACTATTTAGGTGGTCTTGTTAGGTCACTATTATAGGTGGTTTTATCATCACTTCAGCCTAATACAGTCCACTGATGGACATAGGCCTCCACAAGTTAGCGCCAAAAATGGCGTGAACTCATGTGTTTTGCCCATAGTCACCACGCTGGGCAGGCGGGTTGGTGACCGCACGGCTGGCTTTGTAGGTGGTTTTATATACATGATAAAATATTTATCCTAATAAATATTCATCACAAGTATTTTTTTTAAACAAAATTGTCCTTGACATCATTAGATTTAGATGATGCAGACTATAAGCTACGGCAATCGCTTACCATCAGGAGAGCCGTACGCTTGTTTACCAATCTACTTAGTTCTATAAAAAAAAACATTGACAATACAACGTAAGTAGACGAAAAAATAGACTAACAAATACGCGATGCTATAAAAACGTTTTGTATTTATTATTAAAATGTAATGTAAACGTAAATAACATTTGTAGTTATTATTTAAGCTCTTTATTGAAATTACAAACTTAGAATATTGACGGACTGTCCTAAGGCATCATTTTCTGTACCAGTCAATATTTAATCATCACTCATCATCACTTCAGCCTATCACAGTCTACTTAGTGCTGGACATAGGCCTCCAAAAGCTCGCGCCAAAAATGGCGTGAACTCATGTGTGCCCATAGTCACCACGCTGGTCAGGCGTGTTGGTAACCGCAGGGGCTTTGTCGCACCGAAGACGCTGCAGCCCGTCTTATGCCTGTGTATTTCACCGCTTGCAGTTGGATGGTTATCTCGCCATCGGTCGACTTTTTAAGTTTCAAGGTGGTAGTGGTACTGTGTTATACCTTAGTCGCTTGTTACGATACCCACGGGAAGAGAGGAGGTGGCTATATTCTTTACTCCCGTAACCACACAGCACACATAGCAGCACTGTTTAGAAGTTGCAAGTCACTTATAGATCATTGAAACAAAATTAAAACAATGAAATCATATTATATTTGAAAATATAACACCTCAATGGACGGTATGAAATCGCTTCAATACGACCACGGCAGCAAACAAGTGTACGGCCCACCTAATGGTTACCAGCGCAAGCACGTTTCCGACCCTCAAGCCTCCCATTGAACTCTGGCTATCTTACTCACTACGTGAACACAATACTACTTGAGATTAGTATTATGCAGCTGTGATCTTCTGTAAGGTTGACGTACTTCCTCAGACGGGCTGCTCCAGATTTTGAAGAGGCTATTTCCTACGATTATTGCAACCGTAATCAGGTCGTATAGGTACCACTAAGTTCTTTCTTAACTTCGGTATTTTTGGAAATTTTTATAACACTATGTTTGTAAGTACACGATATGTCTGATGGTAAGTTGATACCTTAACCTTTCAAAGCCTGTGACACGATTTGCCAGCACGTTATTAACTCTACCCCTGATCCTCGCTTGAAACTTGAAAGCAGTATTATTTGTCTTCTATAAGTTTGAGATACCTACTTTTCCAGTCAGGACTCGTCCAAAATGTTACATGAAAAATACTTATTTATAATATTAAAATAATAATTGATTACCCGCAACCAAGCTTTGCTCGCGGAGGCACTAATATTGACAGTCGCAAATCCGTTAGTTGTTCTGTATTATGACATAGTGTTGGTGATGAGGAAACATCTGAAGCTAGTGACGCCCGTTCAGATACGAACTGCCAAGACAACGATTCGTGCTCTTTACTGAAATACAAAATAATTAAATGTCATATTTTATACAACACAAATTAATTATAAAATAATTATCCATTGTTTACTACACTGTTAGAAGGAAAGTGAAAAGTAAAGTATTATTGATAAATAGCTACTAATCTCAAACCGTATTAAAGGAAAAGAAAATTAAAGGAAACAGAAAGTAACAAATGTATGTTAGCGAAAATTAAAGCTTTTACAATATTCTAATTTCACCATAAAAAATATTATATCTTAAACTTACTCTTTAACTGGAATCATTCCGACATCTGAAAAAAAAATCCGAAATTAGTAGTGGAAAAAAGTGTGGGTTGGTACAAATTGATCATAGGAAATCAAAAATATATGTTATTTAGATCAACTTGTTTCATTACATGTAGCGATTAAAGGAGAGGTCATATGAAAAGGAAATTTTCGTTCTACATGGCCCAGAAAATAAATACGACCTTTTTTAAATTTGTAGAACCTTATAATAAAACCTTCGTTATATAACTAACAATAAACAATAATGTCATTTATCTTTATCAATTCTTTCATATTTAAAGCATTCAAAAAATATGTAGATTTTATTCCTTTCATAAACATGCGGTATTTAAAGGGACGCATGCATTTTTGAAAGGCACAACATGTAATATCACACAAAATTACTCTTTATAAACGATATTATATCTTAATATTTAGTCAATTAGTAAGCTTGATCGAAATCTTACCAAACTTTTGTTCCAGTATGTATGAATATGGACGATCACAATAATTGCTAATCAAAAAGACAGCAACGTTTGAAACACACCATATAGTGGTAATAAAAACTTATTTATTTATTTTATTTACACTTTCGCGCACCAATACAAAGTTTTAACAGTATTACAAATGATATATAAAAATAGAATTTGCATTAGTTGCAACAGGCGGCCTTATCGCTAATACAGCGATCTCTTCCAGGTAACTTTTGGGCAGAGGACTAAATAAGGAGTGTGGGATGCGGCGCAAATATCACACAAATAATATACGTACATGTACACCACATACATATACAGGGATCTTCAATATCAGACTTTCTTTCGAACGGAGAGGCCGTTCGTGAGAATTACAGAGAAACTCAAATCGATTTTTTAAATAGTGCGGAGCAGTAGGATTGAAGAGGATAGTATAAAGGGGTTACTATGTGAGTATTCCTGCGAAGTCGTATAGGAAGCTACTTGAGCTTTTTTTCGAAATTCAGAAACATGGTCATATGTGCGAAGTCCAAATATAAACCGAATACCGAAGTTTTGTAGCCGCTCAAGTTTATTTACTTGTTCCTCATTTAGATTAACAAAGCACGTATCGACGTAATTAAGAATGGGAAGAAGAAGAGATTGCGCTATTATTATTTTAGTGGAAATAGGGAGAAAGTTACATAGCCTTTTTAGCGATTTCATCGAGGCAAACAATTTCCTTACTTACTTCATTAACATGAGGAATCCAAGAAAGACATTTATCAAAAGTAACTCCCAAATTTTTAACCTTATCACTTATCGGTAAACAAATCCCATCAATTATTAATGGCGGTATTTGCGTCTAGTTAATACGGGAAATTATCTTCTGACTGCCGACGACAATAACTTGCGTTTTTGTAGGATTAACCCTTAAACCATAAGACTTACTCCATCGTTGAATAGATGTAAGATCCTTATTCAACAAATTTATACATTGTGAAATTTCACTGAGATGAGATTGTGAGTAGATTTGAAGATCATCCGCGTACAAATGACAGAGAGAAGAGATGCGATTAGTGACAGATGGAATAAAAATCGAAAGTAATAGAGGGGACAACACGCCATCTTGCGGTACGCCAGCTTTACTCATACACCAGTTGGAAGAATGACCATCAATGTATATGCGTTGCCGACGATATAAAAACTTACTCTAAAGTGCAAAAATAATTGCGAGCTCAGCCTAGCTATCTCTGAATTGATAAAAATGGAAAGTTAGGAATCAGTGCAGCTACGCAACAAATATGGTGTTAACTCGAAATTGTTTTGATTTTGCGGGCAACTCCAATTATCCGTTTGAATACGTGTCCTTTTCATATGACCTCTGTCCTATTTGTCATGAATTATCAAGTGTAGATACTGCTATTTGCATTAGCGTTCCTGTCGATTGGCTACGCCAAAATTGTTTCCGTTTCCTATTAAGCATATTAGTGCCCGTAACATAACAACAATATTTTGTTATTTAATTAGAATTTCAATTAGAATCTTTAAATATATTTAGGTAAAAACTTAAATGAGAAACAAAATTACAGAAATGGGTTTAAATGATGCGTGCTTAGTAAAGTTATTATTGTATTTATTTTACTTAGCGAACTTTGGTTTTATCACATATATGCGGAATACATTGAAATTAATCCCATTACTTTTCCCTAAAAACATGCTTTCCAATGGAAAAGAAATGTTTATAATCAAACCAGTATCCAACGACGTATCGATGTTTTTATTGTGTTTTAAATTACTCGTACGTTTTCAGGCAATCTCATGAATGTTAAAAACCTGGTAAAACAAAATTAATAATCTAATATTTATCTTAAACGACTATAAACAATTTTTTATTATCATATCAAAAATCGACAGTTCCAGCGGGGATCGAACCTGCATCTCCGACTTACCGTGTCGGTGCTTTAGCCAATTAAGCTATGTAACGATGTACCAGTTAGATCGAAATTTTTGATATGATGATTTTATATTCGGTTTAAGCGACCGTGGCGCCGTCTATAGTGAGTTCTTTACAGAAACTCGTAACTATTCAAAGTTTCATATTACAATGAAAATCTTTGACAGAAGACGACACCATGCTATTTTTAATTTGAAAGTTTTTTTTTTTGTTACCCGATTTTATATTTGGTTTGGTAGTATACAGTTATCCTACATAAATTAGTTGTTTGAGACAAGATTTTAAAGATAATTCAGATATAAAGCGTAACGTAACAAATTTAGTTGGAAGGGAAAGGTTACGAGTATAACTTACGCCTAACTTTGATCTTTAGCCTAGACTGTGAGGTGATGTAATGAACCAGCTCTGCGTGGACCGCATCGTCTACTCGGTAACCATTCACGCTAATCACTTGATCGCCCACCTGCAAATAATAAAAAAAATTAGGTAAGTTAATTAGAAAAATAAAATGTTTGTACCCATTAAATAAAGACTATAACTAAAATGGTAATAGTAAAAAAGGCGACGATCTAATTCCAAGTAATTTTTATAGGATTAAATATTATTATAGTAGGGCGATATAAAATAAATAAATATATTATACAGTTTGATGGACTTTTACAAATTAATATACAAATTCATTTAAAATGTACTTCGAAATTAAGCATATCAACTAAATATGTAAATGTGGTGAAGTTGCGTGAATACGGCGGAGTTTTGAATGAGTGACGTCACGCACGCAATCTGCACTGATGTCAGCCACGTCGTAATGTGACGAAAGCACCACTTTCTTTGCGTTCTCGCAAAGAAGCCGGACGATACGCCTCATGCCCCACATATCGGACAACTTTCCTTCGGACTTTCGTACCACCTTTTTTTGGACACATTGCTCCCAGACGTTTCGGCGTCTTTTAGTTTCGCTTACGCGTAAAAAATAGTTAGGTCAAGTGAAACAGAAGAATAAATTCTTTCAACAAATATTTAACTGCACAATTAAATAAACCTTCAATATGTTTACTATAATAATAGTCATAACAGAAATACTTTTTTATTTGATGTCACTTAATGATATAATGAGGCAACGCTAAATTAACGCACAATATTTCAAGCTATTAAAGTAGAAGTATACAAGCGGACATTCGCTGCTTCTGAACTAATTCTCCTAAATTACATTACCTAGCATATTAAATGATATAACATCAACATTCTTCATACGATATTGTAATTCTATATTCTATATTATGTTTATGACAAAACCAAATTGATTAAATTTTTTTAAACTAGGGTATTTAGGTTATGACAAAAAATTGTAAAGTATCAAATAAAAACATATTTAAACGTATATTTAAAATGTTGAAACAACCTGACCATAAACACTACGTGTGATCATGTAAAGAGGTAATACATGTATGTCATGTCAATTGTTTTTGAAAAAAAGTGTAAAATCTTAAAAAAAAATATTTTTTGTTCCTTAGTTAACTTTTAGTTATCGTATTTTGTTACTTTATTTATAGACTCTGGTAATATATTTTCAATAATTGCTAAAGTACTACGATCTCATAGTTGAAATTTACTACGCATCCTGTAGACGTAATGATGGTGGCGAAATAGAAACTCGGATACTAATAATTAAATTTGAATATAAATTTTTAGCCTTTGCCGTTGGTTAGTTTTCACTTTGATCTATATTCCTAACTGAAAAATAAATAACACATTTTTAATTCATGTCCTTGTAAGTTAGAATGTTGATTATTTAAACCTCAAGTGATCTCCTTTTGTATAAATATTTGTCACAAATTTTGTCTACGATAAACGAATATGAAAATATGCTTTGTCTCGTGATATAAAGAAATTGTCAGTATTTTGAAACTGCTGAACAGATACATAAACAACATATTATAAAAATTAAGAGAAAATTAAAATAAATAAGACTTATTATGAATGATAAAGTTTAATTGAAGGCTATTATTATGCACTTAGTGCTCAATAACATTATACGAACGACATACTCTTTAAAATAAGTAGAGAAGCAATAAATCACATTATTTCAATAATTGCCATTTATTACAAATATCCTTTCATTTTATGACATCTTCAATTATTATTTTCTTTTGATAATAATGCAATGATAGGTCATATTTTTATCAGTTCGATAAGGAAATTATAAAGATAAAAAGTTATACTTCATTGGCTAGCTAACTTCACGTTGCTAACTTCTTCTTCATTGACTAGCTAACTTCAGGGTATTGGTTTTTTGTGATGGTATGCGCGCGTATTATTAAAATTAACTTGTCATTATTTTTCCCTAATGTGCCAAAATAAGTAAATAAGTCATTAACAATTTGGCATCAGTTGTCTAGACTATGGCAAATAGAGTTGCATCCAGTGGAGGCAGCCACTGAAGAATCAGTCTCCCAAAAAGTAGAACAGCTGAGAAGGATCTTGCAAGAGGCAATTTCCGAGACTCGGGGCGCTCCTCTGGAACAGAGAAAATGACTTTCCCGTCTCCCCCTCAATGATGCGTCGCGGAGTGCCATTGAGGCAGCCAACAGGTTGTTACCTACGTACATGGAAGGCAGCCTCGGCTTGGACTATGCGGGTTCTATTCTCTTCGTTGCCACTCTAGCGGTGCAACGTCTTGTCTGAGCCAATACTCAGGAGCCTGGTTGCGCTACTCATAAGAATAGCGATGTATCAGCCTGGAATAGGAAAGTAGAACGCCATATCGGTCTGGCCAGGGCCCTCATTGGTAAGCTGCTATCTTTCTGGTCGGGAAACACAAGGCCAAGGATTGCGCGCTCCGTTAGAGCGGCCTTCAACGGGCTAGGCGTCAGCCTCGACCAGTCTGACATAGCCGATTGATTAAATGTTGTTCTTTTAACTGATTGTGCTATATTTATATATACTTTTTTACATACGACTAGGGAGCCAAACAAGCATAAGGTACTTCAAACGGGCTGCTCGAGATATTGAGAAACTAAGTGTATTAAGCCGTTAGTAAAAAGGTATATCCGAAAAAGCCTGTTTGTAGTATTTTAAAGCAAATGGCATGTTTTTTGTTTGAACACGAATAACGAAATCTATAGATTCGATTTTAATCCTAGAAAGCATGTACCAGGGAAAGTTGTAAATAAACATTACGCTATGGCGCATAAAAACAGATTAGTAAAAAATAAAAGCGAAAGAAATCGCGGGTAGCTTATTACTTGTTTTATAAATAGCTTTACTAAAATATACTTTGTTGTACATTACTTACTAGCACTACAGATTTATATATAGAAAAAAGTATTTAAATTTTCGTCGGTTTGCCTCTTTCAGGCCCCACTGATATTTTGCTACCCATGGTCAAACATTAAAACAAAATTTTACGGATTTGCACATTTCATATGTTTTTCAAAACTAACTGTAAGCTGTAAAACAGTTAGAAGACAAACTAGAAAATACAAATAGTCCTACGCGATATAGTTCTAGGATGGGACTACCAGGCCATTATTTTCAACGATTTGTTTAAGCTAGTGGTCATCCCGTGGTCGAAATTCGACATTTGTTGTATTGTGTGTTGTGATTTGTACATTTTCAAGGTTTGTACTCCTTCTCTATATAAACTACTTATAAGTATGCGAAATTTCAGACTCCTCCGTCGTAATATATTCTTTAATCAAATTGCCAGCAATGTAGAAAGTTTCTCAAATAAAATTCTGGGTTTTCTACTCATCTGTATTCATATTCCGAAAAATTAGATTTATAGATTTGGGATTGACACACACGTCAGGCGGTCGAGAAGAAAAAAGAATGATACGTAGTGTTCACTCATATTTTACTAGATTTTGTATTGTTTTTTGTTTTAATGAAACAAATTTCAACGTAGAAGTAGACCATATTCAAATACGCAAAAGAATTTTATAAATCTCTCTAAAGATATTAAATTAATAATAAAATAAAAAGTAAAATATTATTTATGTTCCACATATCGATACAGTTTTACAGATTAGTCATGCCATGTTTACATAAGCTTAACGTATTTCGATACATAGTGATGATTCACCCACCTACTGATAACACCTGCTTTATAATATTTAACAATAAAATAATTTATGATAGATAACAGAATAAATAAACAATTAATATAACGTAAAACGGCAGATTTATCTTATTTTTTGTTGATCATTGCAGCCGTGACCACGGCGCTTGCAATTCTGCTAAAATGTCGTATAAAGATAGGTACTCATAATGCCAAACATGCTAAATATCATATTTTCTTGTAAATCATAGTGTTAGTGATCATGAAAGTTTGTATATTTATAATATCAAAATTTATTTTAATGTACATATACTAGTATAAGATATATAAATAATAAATGTGTATAAATATAGTGTGTATGTGTTTACATATGTGTTTATATGTTTATGTAGATATATACCGTTTAAATGTATTGTAATTAATTTAATTATATGTGCTAAACTTGCGTTGTTGATTGCGCACTACTACCGACATATTTTTCTTATACTACTTTTATTAAAGGTTGCCTGGAAGAGATCGCTTTAAGCGATAAGGCCGCCTTTGCATACATTATTTGTTTTTGTATCAAATCGTTCTAAAATGTATTTTCTTTTTTGTGTGTGCAATAAAGTTTAATAAATAAATAAATAAATAAATAAATAAATAAAATCTGTATCTGTATTTTGTTTTACAAATACAGCCATATTAAGTAAATTATTTATATGCTGAACGTTTTATAAATTTGCCAGCTGACCTGACAGACGTTGTTTTGTATTGTAAACTGCTAAACGGCTGTTTAAATAATCATTAAGTTTTTTTGAAATTTTCTGCAGATTTTTTAAAATTTAAATTCAACCGGAATCTTATACATTAGTGTTAGAAAACTTTCGAATAATTCGGCTAGAATTGGTCTGGACGTTCTTGCGTTTTAACTATTAAATTAAAAATATACCATTAAATTAATGTTTGATACTGAAATTAAAACATTCGTCTTTTCTTATTCCAGTACAAGCATAATATTATTAACTCGAACATTTAAGTTTTATGTTTTCTTTCAATCTAAAAATCATAGCTAATATATAAATTATATATAATAATAATCGAACATCGCTCGCTTTTCAACTATTTATCCTTATTTTTCGTCATTTGTTATTGCAAATGCTTTTACTTTAAGGTACTTCTTAAGGCGATTACGGCAATGGAATAAATTCCAGAGAGATTTTTCGAGCGTTGTTTAAAATTCATCTCATTGCAGTGAAGTTCAAAATCGCAGAACCTACATGTCACTCATGTATAAGAAATTTCGAGACATCTACATTGGCAATAGAGCTACGTGGTAGGTTATGATTAACATTAGTTCCTGCTTTGATTGAAAGGCTAATTTGTAGAGCTGGGGCCAGTACAGGCTTTTGATATCGATATTTTGATATTTTATATCTACAAATATTATAAATTACGCGTAAAAATGTAGTCAAATGAAATCGTAAATGATGCATAATGCACCATGCATTATAATTCATTAGTATCGCATTATGTGGTTGATAAGACGCTGCGATTGTATCCCAAGTAATGTTTCATGAATATATTTTTAATATTTACGTAAATTTACGTGAAATCAAACATAAAACAGCAATTACCGTAACTTTAAAACGAATTAATTGTTGAATGAAGTATGATTGCTTTTCTATTTTAGCAAGCGTTATACAAGAAAAGTTTAGCTTGAGAGGCGCATGCGCACGCTAGTCATAGAAAGTATACCTACTATTGACCACAGCAGATAATTCAGTGACTCACCTACAGAATCTTCTAATTTCTGAAGTCACGTATTTTTTTAAAGTATTTTTTATTTATACATATACATATTGTGGTTATTACCACGTTCTGTACTGTGAATTTGTACATCCATGATCATATTCAATTGTAATTTTCGTATTTCACAAAAAAGGTGATACCAGAAGAAATTTCACCACTTCTCAGATTTATATATGTGCGCAAAACGACCTTATTGTTTCCTAAGAACAGCGGACATAAACATTTTGACGATGTTTCGTAAGTTTTTATCAAGGAAGTAATTGTGAGAAATTTTATTTTTTAAATACAATGCTCATCATAAGACTGTAAACTACTACATTTTATTAGATAACTCATTCTTTTATATCATCATCTTACAAATATAATAAAGAAGTTTTTGTTTATATGTTCCGGATTCACGCAAAAAGTCCAATTAACATACATTAAAATTTATAAATATACAATAATTAACGTAATCGTTTCAACGTTTAAATAAATAAAAGCAAAAAGTGTTTCAAATGATGTCAGAATAAAGAGTAGATTAAGTATTTGAACTCTAACTAATTAACAATTGGGTCAGTATCTTATACATAATATAAATAATAACATGAGAAAAAATTATATTTGGTACGTTTTTAATTGAGGATACGGATTAGGAATTTATTCTGTAATGTTATAAATTCAGTAATAAAATTATATATACACGCATACATTTGATTTTTTCCAAAGTGGAAAATTTTAACTGCGTACGCAATATCATGAGTTTTTGCTTTACAATGAAAATAAGTGGATAAATATTTTAATTTTACCCACAAGTAAGACGGGGTTCATGAATTCCGGAAATATAGTGCGCGAATTATGCTGGCAAATAATAAAATATATTGTTTTTCTTTATAGGTACTTTTCTGCGTAAAGTTTGTTCATAATAAGGTATCGAATTTTACAAAGGCCAAATAAAGCAATAAGGTTACTCAGTAAATAGGTAGGATAGGACTTAAGTAAAAGAATATCTAAACTAATATTAAACGATGGCGGGTTCAAATCTGATTTGGCATTGCTGTTTCAAAGTGGTAAATTTGTCTCAGACTCATTGGACAATATCCTAATTTAAGTTCTATATTTCTAAAAAAATTCGGAGTCATTATACATATATGCATTCCAGCCATTAAGATTTGTCCTTCAGAAGTTTTTGATAAGCAATGGGATGCTTAAAAGAAGTGAAAGATATTTAACTTTACTTCTACTACTAAGGGTTGTCCATAAAATACGTTTGCAATAAGAATCTGGTGTCTTTTCTTAGCATGATTCGATATGATAATGGGGAAAATTTCACTAGAAGCGTGCGTTATTGACATAAGGAGAGAGGTCCGAAACCGTAAAGATTCACGTGAGTTATTTTATGGACGGTCTCTTATACTATAAACTTTAACAGAAAGTACAAAAAAATCATAAGAATATAACCAAATCTATGGCACTGATAGAAATCAAGTTATGCTCTTGTATTTCATATTTCTCAGAGCATCTACAAGTGATCTAGAGGCAACAGCAATTGTTACGTGAGCGCTCAAAAGAATGGAATGCTTCTTGCGACAATTCAACCTCGGACGCGTGTAATTATCAAGCGGGCTCCGAACAAACTATAGTTAATTGTGAGAGGTTTTCACATATTATATCAAACGACGGGACACACCATATTCGTGGGATTCCTACTGCACAATGAACACACCACATATCAACAATGAATTTTATATTTATTTCGAAAATTATGTACACATAACAAACGATTATAATAATATAATATATACTTATAATTATTTAAAAAAATGTAAGATTGCTTATTTGTGGTCTATAAACTCTAAAATTACTTGAATGATTTGATAATAGCGATTTAATCTTAGTATTAAATTTTTTATAGTCTGATAATCGTCTTTTTAGTTTTTATGTACTTACAAATTTTTTTATTACAAGAAATGTCTTATAGTGACATAACAAAATAGACAATTAAATAATTATATAATTGTGTTTGCAGGCAAACGAAGAAAAACCGACTTCAATTATATCGACAAGTAATACAACGTAGGTAGACGAAAAAATAGTCAAGTAAATACGCATTATCAAAGATTACTCCAAAAGTTGTAAATCAGATCTCGATGAAATTTAAATGTGGCCACATGATAAACATCGGCTTCCGATTAAATTAAAAATCATCAAAATCGGTACACAGTAAAAAGTTATGCGGATTTTCGAGAGTTTCCCTCGATTTCTCTGGGATCCTATCATCAGATCCTGGTTTCCTTATCATAGTACCAAACTAGGGATATCTCCTTGCCTAAAGAATTATCAAAATCGGTTCATAAACGACGGAATTACATACATAATATATATATATATATATACACATATATATATATACGGTCGAATTGAGTAAACTCCTCCTTTTTTTGAAGTCGGTTAAAAAATCATTAGATCTGTACAGGCAAATAATGTATGGAAAAAAATCTTGTAACATTAACACCGCAAAACTTTGTCAAACAATAAATAATGCACAATCGCTCATATGCCTATGCAAAAAGTTTAGTTATAATAAAAACTCAAACACAATGTAGTAAAATTGCCACCAAGTACTATTAAGCAATCGCTATTACGCAACGATTTAAGTATACTTAATTGCCACTGAAATTGTTGATTCGTTTCTGTCCTACCAATATACGACAAAACATTGTTTTTATGTCATTTACAGTATATCGCTGTGTGGCTACGGCAATAAAGAATTTAGCCACCCCCTCTCTTCTCGTGGGTGTCGTAAGAGGCAACTAAGGGCTAACACAGTTCCAGTACAATCTTGGATCTTAAAAAGTCGACCGATGGCGAGATAACCATCCAAATGCTGGCTTTGAAATACACAGGCCAAAGACGGGCAGCAGCGTCTTCGGTGCGACAAAGCCAGCCCTGCGGTCACCAACCCGCCTGCCCAGCGTGGCGACTATGGGCAAAACACATGAGTTCACGCCATTTTTGGCACGAACTTGTGGAGGCCTATGTCCAGTAGTGGACTGCGATAGGCCGAAGTGAAGTGTGTATATAGTGTGAAGTATATATACCAGATCTATGGATACATTAGGAATTTTCTACCACAACATAAAATTAGAGTAAATTATATTTAAAAAAAACATATAACCGACACATAAGAAAAATCTAAAAACTTATATGAACACGTTACCTTCAAACCTTGAAGATGAGCCTCAGAGTTAAGCTCAACTTTAGAGATAAAAAAGCCTGTGGCATATTCTCGTCCACCTCGCAAGGAGAATCCGAAGGCAGGTGCTGCCTTCCTCGGCCGCAGAAGGCGAACAACCCGAACTCTTCGCTCTACACCTGCCGTCAGGTCAGCACGCGAACCTGACGTCGTGGTTGACGCCGTCGACATCGCGTACATTATCGTACTGAAAATGTACGAAAAATAATAGTTAATTACGTGCATATAACAAAAATTAAATACACATTTAATTCATGCTTAAATTGTATTAATTTAAGCAAATACAAGTTAAAAAAAATTTAGAATTACTTTGTTGTTCATTTAATAGATACGGATTAAAATTTTATTATAATACAAATTAATTCAGGTAATTTATTCATTTGTTTCAACCGTTTTCAATGGTGCCAAAACAGCACAATTTCGAAATGATTTTGCCAGTGTCAACTAAAAGGAGAAATCTTATCTGGAATGAGTTATCAGCAAAAGATATTTGAGTTGACATATGCCATAATAATCTATATACTTATACGTTTAGCTAAATACTTAACAATCGATTTTTCTCCGAGTACTGTGGCGTTATTCTTAATTACTAGTCGTTGCCCAGTGGTTGAAATTCAACCATAATTAATTTAAATTATAAGTTTGAACATATAGTATATTAGTTAGTAAGACAAACAATATTAATTTATAGTCTATAATCTATTCTCAATTTGATTGACGCGTGTGTGTCAGATATATGGTAGTGTGTGTAATATTTTTTCTATTCATTTTATATAAATACATATATATGCTTAATAACATTTTATACTTAATTTAAAAATATATATTAGCATTCTGCATTACTCTATATACCTAAACTATAAGTGTGCAAAATTTCATACTCCTCGGTCCGCGCAATTTTCGTAAAAAGGGGTATAAAGTTTTTGATTCACGTATTAAATATGTAGGATATGTAAGATATTCGCTTTGCCTTTATCCACCAGCTATAATAAGTCAACAGTCTAAGTCTTCAATACGTAACGGATATTTTTTTTTGCAAAACTTCAGAACAGTACCTACTTATAATATAATACAAAACACCCGGTAAATACAATAATATTTTAGATTTTTAAGTAAGGCACTATCAGCGCGTCAGCCAACCGTTTCATTTTGAACGATTTTTTTGATTGTTCATTATTTTAAGACAGTAATATCTTAAATATTTATGCGAATGATGTAGTGTAAAAACAAATTTAAACTATATTAAATGCTCAAGGTAATGAACACGAACACTTGAATAATAAATAACAATATTAAAGGAATAATTGTACATCCTTAAACTAGATACACTTAAAACTAGTATTTAATACTAGTTTAAAGTCTATCTTGAAAAAGAGACACATGGTATCGCGAACTTTTATTTACTCGTTTGTATTACGTTATTATTTCAATAGAATACAGTGCTACTTTTACAGAATTATTTATTTGTACACAGTACTTCTCATACATATAAAAGCACGTAGGTACAGTGCACATATAGTAGGTACTTTAAAAGTTTTACTGTATTCAGGGAAATTAAAGCCCGCATTAACCTCTAATAAGAAGCCTTAGATGTACGTGACTATTATGGCTTTTTTTATTTGTGGGTATTTACTTTAAGAAATAGAAATAACATGAATGCATTGAATGTTGTTTATTACTAAATGTGTCTTTAAAAACAGAGACGGAAGCATTCGTCCAGTAGATATTGGAACTACCTTAAGCCTATTTAACGGCTACGGCTATTGGTACAGCATTAAAGAATATAGCCACCCCATCTCTTCCCTTGGGTATCGTAAGAGGCGACTAAAGGATAAACACAGTTCCACTACCACCTAGGAACTTATAAAGCCGACCAATGGCGGGATAACCATCCAACTGCTGGCTTTGAAATACACAGGCCGAAGACGGGCAGCAGCGTCTTCGGTGCCAAAAAGCCAGCCCTGTGGTCACTAACCCGCCTGCCCAGCGTGGTAACTATAGGCAACACACATGAGTTCACGCCATTTTTGATGTGAACTTGTGGAGGCCTATGTCCAGCAGTGGATTGCAATAAGCTGAAATGATGATGATGATATAAATTAACAGTTAACTTAATAATCTCTAATCTGCCATGTAAAGTAATTAGATACGGATAGTAAAGGAAACTCAACAGCAGTAACTCACACAACAGTTGTGCCACTATAATGAGTGAAATTCGCATAAACATTAGAAAACAATACAGTTAATGTAAATAATGTTTTTAACCCCATAGATAAGTAAGCCTTGCTTAGCAAAGTGGGTATCAACACCTTCGGGAATTTTTTATTTGGTATTATTGCAGTTCGATCTCTTTAGTCATAATATAATTATTGCTATTTTCTAATATCTTCGTTCAGCAAATGTGCTTTTTTTCACGCAAAGTACGTATCTAGTCAGAGACAGCTGGTTTTATTGAGTCAGCTTTTCTACATAATTGCCAGATACAATTCCATGTGAAAGATAAGAGTTATTTTTACAAATTGTTAAAAGTACAGGCTTCGAATAACCTACCTGTCCTGACCTAGGGTTAGGCTTGAACCGTCGTCAAGACTATTTCGGCTAAACAGCGCCAAAATCTATCACTTAATTAATTATATATTGTACCGTTCACACTCATAACAGACTATAAGTAGTAACGCTAAAAAAGATCACAGTTGCGCGTTTAGAATCAATTCTTCATTTGCATATTAGATTAAAATGAAAGAAAATGATATAAAAATATACTATAATATACCGTAATGACCCCAATCAAAGACTAGAATCGCGCAAGGAATATCTTCCAAAGATTTTAACAAAAGATGAAATTTAAATTTATGATTTCATTTAAATCAAAAAGTTGTGATTGCTTTAAATATGTTCTATGTTCTTCTGTCATATATATATATGCGTGTGTAAAAAATAGTATTTCTTATATATATATTAATCTTTATCACATACATCAATATACATCAATATATTTTTTATTGAAAGGTTAGGGCCAATATTATCTAATTTGTTATACTTAGTAGAGTTCCATCCGTTATTCGTTATTGCGTACATTATGCCTTGTATTATTTCGATGCTATTTAGTAATTATCATCATTAATACATATCATCATCATCATTCTAATTCAAAATAAATCAAAATATTTCTCCAATAAATGCTGTCCAAAGTCACTTTTCCACGCAGACGAAGTCGTGGGCACAGCTAATGTTTATTAGAAATTGATTCCAAGGTATATTTTGCTACATTACTATTTTTAAATCTATACAAATAAATAAAATTGGTGTGTCTGTAATATTGAAATAAATGCTTTTTACTAAATTCGTATGGACGTATACACGTTACATGTACCAAAATAACATTTTTTGCAATTTTTGTCTGTGTCTCACAACATTTTTTACAATTTTTGTCTCTCTGTTTGTCTGTTTGTTCCGGCTAATCTCTGAAACGGCTCGACCGATTTTGACGGGACTTTCACTTAAAGATAGCTGATGTAATAACGAGTAACTTAGGATACTTTTTTTTTAGAAACTTATTTATTTTATAACTTATTTATTATATATATTTTTGCGAACGGAACAATAGCCTTTTTATTAAATTCCACGCGGACGAACTCACTCAAATAAATATAACTTTAGCTTTCCTAAATTATTAGAACTTCTTGGCGTATCCAGCATTTTTAATAACTTTTTAACCGACTTCCAAAAAAGGAGGAGGTTCTCAATTCGACTGTATTTTTTTTTTTTTTTTTTTTTTTTTTTTTTTATGTATGTTACATCAGAACTTTTGCCCGTGTGGACCGATTTCGACAAATTTTCCTTTAATCGAAAGGTGGTGTGTGCCAATTGGTCCCATTTAAATTTATTTGAGATCTAACAACTACTTTTCGAGCTATATCTAATAATGCGTTTTTACTTGACGCTTTTTTCGTCGACCTACGTTGTATTATACCGCATAACTTTCTACTGGATGTACCGATTTTGATAATTCTTTTTTTGTTGGAAAGGAGATATCCCAAGTTTAGTACCATGATAAGGAAACCAGGATCTGATAATGGGATCCCAGAGAAATCGAGGGAACTTCTTGAAAATCCGCAATAACTTTTTATTAGGTGTATCGATTTTAATGATTTTTAATTTAATCGAAAGCCGATGTTTATCATGTGGTCACATTTAAATTTCATCGAGATCTGATAACTACTTTTTGAGTAATCTTTGATAATGCGTTCGTCGATCTACGTTGTATTACTCGTCGATGTAATTGAAGTCGGTTTTTTTTTTCGTTTGCGAGCAAACACAATTATTTGTGCTGTTAATATAATGAAAATTAATTCTATTTTGGTTGATTATATATATATATATATATATATATATATATATATATATATATATATATATATATATATATATATATATATATATATATATATATATATATATATACACACAAAACTAAAAAATGTTAACAAATAGGTATGTTTACGTTATTGCTTTCCCAAAGTTCAAAAAATAAATAGAGACTCGCCTAAGAACTTTCTTATTTATATCCATATTAATTTGTTTTACTAATTTTAAAATAAATTGTCAAAATAATAAAATCGTTGTTTGAAGAAATATTTAGTATTTCTTATACATAATTACATATTAACTTATAAGTACTATTAATCACTTCTATTCACTCAAGTAAAAAGTATTCAGTATGGTAATTTTAAAATTTCTTGAAACATTTCAAAATATCCGCTTCTTAATTTCATCTGTCAAATCTGTTCAATCCATCTTAATCTTAGATAGGCGATCTAATCAATATTACGCAAAGGTCTTCTTCAATGCTGGATTTAAAAGTCTATTGTATTTCTGTATAGCCAAAGAAAAACGTCTTAAGTGCTCACTTATATACTCTGTTTTGTAGGCCGGCGCATGCCCTTTTTGTATTGTTGGCATTAATACGAAGGTCACGAATTTAAGTATTCCTTCTTAACAAGTTGACTGTTGTGCTTTTGTGATGAGATGAAGAACAAATATAATTTCGCCTTAGAAAAATAATAATGTGAATTTTGACTCTTAGAACCCAATTTTTTGAATAGAGCTCATTTTCTTAAAAAAGAAAATTAAATTTACCGTATATAATATCGTTATTTAAAAGGATATTTTGTATATATCTTAAAAATAATTAAATCATAGCAAGACTATATAAGATAAGGGTAACAAGGCAACATTTTTTTATTGCATTTTTGTTTGTTTTCTATACAAGTATATACTGTACAAACGCGAAAATTTTAATCAATACTTAGAATTGATTTACTTGAGTGATAATAAATTAGGCTGTAAAACATCATGCAGTGACTCATGAAACTGAAGCAGTTATCATTAATGTACCAACCGCTCTGGTGTAGTGGTACGAGTAGTTATGTTAAGGCTGAATGTTCAATCAAATCGAAAATCAAAAATGTCAATGTAGATCAGATAATTGATATAAAAAAAACAATAATCGATTTGTGGTTGCTTGCAACACAAACCCTTTTTTGTTTATTTTCACACGTTCCTGAACCTTAAACAAATTAATCATAGGTATCCGTAAAGCTTATTATGCAATTGTAATAAGTTTACACAACAGCTTAACTCATTTTTTATTACTCCGTACTCAATATTTTATATTTAAGCTATGTTATATAAAATTTCTAACATTTTCGATCATATTTGGACCATAGACATAGCATCGCAATAATGTTTATAAGTTTTATTGTTTTTTAAACAAATATTTAAACAGAGTAATTATTTTGGTAATCTTTAATAGCGTTATTGAAAATGCAAATTTATTGTTACTAGTGCAAGCCAGGTCATGAATAGCGGGGGTGGAGAACAAGAGGGGAGAGCATGGCTGCAGCTTCTCTGAGCGGTACATTGACCCCACCCTGCGTCTGTGCAGCGTCCCAGCTATAACTCGGTTCTTTATTAACCGACTTTCATAAAAGGAGGAGATTCTTAATTCGACTGTATTTTTTTAAATACATATTACCTACCAGTTCGTACCAGATCCAGATCGTTACTCATAGTAGGGAATATATCCGCCAACCCGCATTGGAGCAGCGTGGTGGATTAAGCTCTGATCCTTCTCCTAGATGGGGAAAGAGGCCTATGCCCAATAGTGGGATATTACAGACTGAAGCGTATATTACCTACCAGAACTTTATACTAGGTGAACCGACTATGATGACTCTTTTTTTAATTGAAAAGTTGTGCTTGTCATGTCGTCCTTTTTAATTTTATATGCGATCTGACAAGCATTTTTTGAGCTATATCTCATAATGCGTATTTAATTGACTATTTTTTTACAAACTACTACGTAGTTCTGCTTAGCACTATAAGCGTTATAACAGGCAGTACTATGCTAGCTTGCGTAAAAGCTAGCAGTTTTACAACTTTGATGTTGCTATTAGGGCGTACAATTTGATTTTGCAGCACTAAATTTATAGGATTTTTTTTAGTAATTCTACCCATTTTACCATTCTAGCTTTACAGACGTAACGTTTACTAAGTATTTACTTATCAAATTAATGAATTTATACATTTTTTATACATATACAATTACAATTCTTTATTTTACATCAAGACATCTAATCTAGACATAGCTTGCTTGTATCTTAGATGTCAGTCTCATTCGTCGTCAAATTTAAAGCAAAAATTTCATTGAAACCATGGTCATTTACGACACTCCGTTTTACGAAAAAGACACAAGAAATCCGACTAATTGAAAATAAAATAAAAAGCCGTCTCTTTTTTTTAAATAGAATAGGGGGCAAACGGACAGTTGGCTCAGCTGGTGGTAAGTGAAAGCAAGATGAATAGATATCCGCTACATCAGAGGATTTTTAAAGATCTATATTTATATTACACGTGAATGTATTGTTACGATTATCGTTAATATAAAATAAGCAAAACAATAATAGATAAAAGAAAATGAGCACTCAAGCGTAATAAACTAGTAAGTAGTTCCACGTACCTGTTACGAGTTAAGATTTCTTACTCGTATTAATAACGATACAGATATTGATATCGAAGATCATTAAGCAAGTTCACGTGCGTACAATGATTTATCGATTTTCGCGTATGACAAAACCATAAAAGTGAAAGTTTCGTTATATTACCTACAGTACTGCACTTGACACAATATTTGATCGACGTAATATTCAACAAGGAAATCGTTTAGCGTTCCCAAAAATGTGTATTTGTGGTGTTCGTACTTATGTAATACGTAAGATTTGATCACTTATCATTTATCAAATTATTGCTTCGTAGTACCTATACCTTCTAATGTAGTAGTAAATATTATTTAGTAGTAAATATTATTAAGTTGTAATAAAATAGTAAGTAAATAATTAAGATGAAAAGTTAGATAAAAATAATTTTAATTATAAGACAATAAATATAATGTAATAGTTTAATATATTAAGAAATTAAATTTTAATATGGTATTTGCGTAAAATACTATAAAATTATAATATAAGAAAATAATATCACTTCATTTCACTTCAGCCTATCGCAGTCCAATGCTGGATTTAGGTCTCCACAAGTTCGTGCCAAAAATGGCGTGAACTCATGTGTGTGGCCCATAGTCACCACGCTGGGCAGGCGGGTTGATGACCGCAGGGCTGGCTTAGTCGCACCAAAGACGCTACTGCCCGTCTTCGGCCTGTGTATTTCAAAGCCAGCAGGTGGATGGTTATCCCGCCATCGGTCGGCTTTTTAAGTTCCAGAGTGGTAGTGAAACTGTGTTATCCCTTAGTCGCCTCCTACGACACCCATGGGAAGAGAGGGGGTGGCTATATTCTTTACTGCCGTAACCACACAGCTTAGTAAATAATATAATTAATTAATAAAAACATTACATGCACAGATTTACAAACAATTCTTAGTTAAACCTTATTTAAATTACAATTTAAATTATCCAAAAACAAGTGCTAAATATGTGCGTGCCATTTAAGAGTTGGTTTACTTAAAAATCGAATTTAAAAAAAAAAACAAGAAAATAATATGAAAACAGCTTAAAACGTTTTTGTTTTATATTATTAGTAATTTACATAATTCTAAGTATTTAATAAACGCAGGAAAGCTAAAGGCTTGCTTAAGGTAAAGAGGTAGACTTAACACAGTGTTGAAATCAATCAACAATTAACAACCTGCTTGGTAGAAATAAATTTCGATGTAGAAACCAGCAAAAAAACGGTTTTAATAATAATTTGCAAACTTTGTCAGGACTTTTCTTTATCGGCGTCTTAGTATCTAAAGATCAAGGTGAAATTCAATCAATATGTCCTTCACATCCTATAGAGCTGACAAACTGTCCAATACCTTCATTCTATGAAAAGACTACTTTGGGAATTGCCAACTGTCAACGGTGAAAAAAAACATGCACTGTAGCAAGATGGACCGGTGACACAATAATGGTTATGGGTCAATTAAAATCAACAACAACAGCAATATATTTCGGATATTTCCTTGACTCGATTATTTTATGGAATTGGCGGCTTAAAAAAAGATTAGCCTAAAAATTTCACCAAAAATAATCGATTATTTATCAACCCAACTCTGATACATACGCTGCTTTTACCTTTTTAACCGACTTCTAAAAAAGAGGAGGTTCTCAATTCGACTGTATTTTTTTTTTACGTTATTGCCCGTGTGGACCGATTTCGACATTTTTTTTTAATCGAAAGGTGGTGTGTGTCAATTGGTCCTATTTAAATTTATTTGAGATCTAACAACTACTTTTCGAGTTATATCTAATAATACGTTTTTACTTGACGCTTTTTTCGTCGACCTACGTTGTATTATACCGCATAACTTTCTACTGGATGTACCAATTTTGATAATTCTTTTTTTGTTGGAAAGAAGATATCCCTAGTTTAGTAACATGATAAGGAAACCAGGATCTGATGATGGGATCCCAGAGAAATCGAGGGAAACTCTTGAAAATCCGCAATAACTTTTTACTGGGTGTACCAATTTCGATAATTTTAAATTTAATCGAAAGCTGATGTTTATCATGTGTTCACATACAAATTTTATCGAGATCTGATGACTACTTTTTGAGTAATCTTTGATAACGCGTAGTTACTTGACTATTTTTTCGTCGATCTACGATGTATTACTCGTCGATGTAATTGAAGTCGTTTTTTTTTTCGTTTGCGAGGAAACACAATTATTCCTTTAATTTATGCGGCGGCAAATTAAAATGGCACGGGGCGCTGAATCTTAAAATACGTCACTGGTCAATCCTAAGCCTCAACGTTGACTTGAGGCTCTGAACCGTGGCAGGAGCTAGGGGTTCAAACTGCAGAGTTAGACAAACAAATATTTTAAGCCTATGTTTTAACCTCCTACAAGTAGCATATTTTCACTAACCGATTGTAAAACGAAATCTTTTAAATGAGAATACTAATTTCATGCTGTGAAATCTCGGTTTCAATGAGTTTGGTATATCATAATCATTTTTTTTGGTTGTTTTGAGTTTGGTATATCATACCTATATATAAATAAAACAACTACAGGTCAGCTAACTTTTATTTTTGGTGCCGGCTTTTTGTGTTATGTATAGTGTACAAGATAAGTGTTTTGAGGTATTCTTATAAATCTTGCGAAATATTTCGATGTTAGCGTAAATGTAACCCCTTAAATAAATATTGACTGGAAAGCATATATTACATTAACATCTTGTGTATGATGAACCTGACACCGTCTCGAGGCTGTCAGTTGCCACGCTAATAATGAAACAAGTTTTTCAATCGATATTTATAACACAAAACAGCTTTAGGAAGTAAACTGTTTGTGCATTTATCAGCCGATTAAATTCTTGTAACTCTTTAAGTAAGTGAAGTAGTTTTAAGCAGTTTTACTCCAATAAGTGTGTGAGACCAAACGACAAAAAGTCACTAAAAACTGAGATTTTTCTATGCGGCCATCTAAGTATCGTAGTAATCGTTTGAGCGATCGTCCAGGACGTGGGCCAGCTATTTAATGTTCCACTTAAGAAGATTTTAACAGCCCATAATCCTTTTCCAGTTTGTCAAGACCACTTCGTTTTATTTCAACTTGTTGTTAGACAAATTTAATATTTTACGATACAGTAGTTTATTATTATGCTTAATTTGTGTCTTTATGTTTCCAATAATTTGTTACCCATTAACCTTTCTTTTTTGCCCGCTTTGCTTCAGGCCATTTCATGGAATTCTAAGCCCTGTTACTACATCACAATAAATCTGACAGCAGGACTGAGGTTTTTATCAAAATAAATCATCCTCGTCGACGCCACTGCGTATGAAGTTTTTCATGTTTTTCTAATTTAAAATGCACAAACCTCCTACAACAGTTTCAACAATATGATCGATCTGTGTTATAATCAGTTTAAATTCACTACCTAAAATTGTAAGAAATGCTATAGCATATACATAAGAAACCTTACATCATTATATTTGTACCAAAAAACTGAAGCAATCCTTAGTGTTGATTTTATATTTCATATCCAGTTGACAACATCTGCAAACTAAAAAAGTAAATAAATATTAAGGCTTCAGGGAAGGATTTATGTATACACTAGCTGACACAGCAAACGTTGTTTTGCTAAACCCTATTAAGAAACAGGGGCTGATCGTAGAAGGATGAAAATTTAAAGTTGTATGTAAATTTCAATTCTAAATCATAATAAAAGAAAATTTAAAAACAATGGACAAAAATAAATAAATAATATATATTTAAAATAGATGTAGGCCGATTCTCAGATCTACTCGATATGCACACAAAATTTCATAAAAATCGGTCCAGCCATTTCGGAGAACTTTGTTAACAAACAGCTCGACACGAGAATTTTATATATTAAGCTAGCTGTGCCCGCGATTTCGTCCGCGCGTGGAATTTAACAAAAAAGTTATTGTTCAGTTCGCAGAGTTATAAAAAAAACTAAAATAAAAGTCTAAGTTACTCCTTATTACACCAGCTATCTGCCAGTGAAAGTCCCGTCAAAATCGGTCCAGCCGTTTCAAAGATTAGCCGGAACAAACAGATAGACAGACAAACAGAAAGACAAAAATTGTAAAAAATGTTATTTTGGTATATTTAATTTTACAGACAGACGCTTCAATTTTATTTATTTGTATCTATAGAGTATACATATTAAACACTTAACTTTCTGTCAAAACCTCTACATTTGATCTTTCAAATACAATCTAATATATAAAATTCTCGTGTCGCGGTGTTTGTAGTTAAACTCCTCCGAAACGGCTTGACCGATTCTCATAAAATTTTGTGTGCATATTGGGTAGGTCTGAGAATCGAACAACATCTATTTTTCATCCCGCTAAATGTTAAGGGTAGTCCACCCCTATTTTTTTTTTTTTAATTTTTAGGTAAATTATTTATTTTTTATTTTATTATGATTTGGCGTTGAAAAATACATACAACCTTAAATTTTTACCCTTCTACCACCAACCCCTATTTTTAAATAGCGTTTAGCGGCAAGACAACGTTTGCCGAGTTAGCTAGTTAACTTACGAAATTTTGAGCGGCGAAAAAAATCTAGAACCTTGTAAAAATTATAGTATTTTAAGTATAATATAATATTTAATATAATTTTTAGTATTTAAAGCAAACTTTTATTTTTATCTTTTTTAATACCTAATTGCACTTCAATGAATGTATGGACGACATGCTACCACTTTTTATTTTTTAATAACGATAGTTAAGTTTATTTTTGTTTGTTTGTAAAATGATTATGTTTACAAATTTAATAAATAAACACTGTAATAAATTCTGAATGATATAAAATGAATATCGATTTAAGAAAATGAATTAATATTTTATACTTATATTCTGCTTGATACCTTAACGATCAAATAGCGTTCACTATTATGGTAATAAGCTGTTAGTTAACATAAATTCCAGGTAGTAGAATGGCCTTACCATTTGTAAGACGAATAAAACGATCGCTTTTCGCTTCTTTCTGGGTCACCAATACTTGATTTTTCTGATCACCATCAGTAGAATATTTATTTTGGTCAGGATTTATGACATAAAAAGTAATAATTTTAGCATTTCAACTTACACATAACAAAGTATCAGTATCGTAGTGTTTATAAAAAGAGAAAGTGTTAAAGATTTTTATAACTATATAACTTAAACACCGAAGTGATACATTGACGATTGGTACTCCATGACTATGTTAAATGGTTTTATTTTATTATTCTTTCTTATAAAATTGTATAGTAATATAATATTTTAATTGTTTGTTCAGGTTTTGCGCGATAGTGTTTCACAGTACTTAAATTAAATAATAGGACCTGATACCATGTATTTTGTAGATTATGCGAAACAGTGACAACTCATAGGCAGGTCAGCACTCGGCAAGCTAGAGCGCAGGTGGCGGGGCCGCTCAACCGTGAATCCCCCTCTCGCCCCTGTCGACAGCAACTGTTCCCCGTTTTTTCTCTCAGTCTGGTAAAGTGCAATGGCCCCGCTTAAATACAACTACAACTGTCAAAACTAAAACTAACCCCTCAACAACAAGGTCATATGGTTAAAAGTTACGTTAGAAATTTTATGATAATCAATTCATTAAAAAGTTTTAAATAATAAGATTCGTACATGATAGTATTGTTTTAGACGTAAAGAAACTATACTATAGAGTATATTTGACTGTGTGACGATCAATATTGCTAAGTAACAACAAAACAAAAACTTTTAGGATACACAACTCCCTACGCTTTTGTAGGGATTCATTATTTCCGGCTAAACCGTGAAAGTTGATGCGTTGACTTAGGTTACCCTTAACATAAAACTATAATGGGATATAATGGGATAATAATCTTAATTACTTTTTAAAAATTAAAAGCAATACATTATAATTATTGTAATGAAATAATTTAGTACGGACATTCGCAAGACTAAAGGAAGGCGAGTATGTTAGAAATGCCGCGAATAATCGGCGGAGAAACCGGCCTCAGCAACTCATCGCCAATTAACCGCGTCCGACCTCTGAGGCTGAGCCCCGCGAGCCTCTGATGCTATTCATAGATACCAAGCGCAACTCCCCAAACCACCATCTGGACATATTGCAACTCGCTTCAACAATGTGACTCAACCGCATTACATAACTAAATAACCAAGTAGTTTGAATCTTAACACCTATAGTGTGTTTTCTATTAGAGGTAAAAGATCTTTAGGTAAATATATTTTCTACATCTTCAGCTTTTTAAAAATATTAAAACGTTATTTGCAATTTAGCTTACTCAAAAAAAAAAACATATTATCTTAAATATATATACATATATTTTGTTTCAATACACATTTCATATTATTTTTTATTACAATTGACGCTATAAAAAAAATAAACGTGTGACGAAACGGCAGCACATCTTTGTGCAATTACATTTAATTAAATCTAATATTCTCTCAAGCATAAACACCTGATATTTCATATAAAATTTTCAATTCCGAATTTTCTTAAAAAAAAATGTGTATGTGTAATTGACACACGATAGAAGTTAAATTTTTGTAAAGTAGCCTTAAGTGATATTTTTTTCACTGAGAATATCACACAATCTTCCGTGTAATACATTCTATCTCATTCTCTCCCATACATTTTTGTGTTTCTTTCTTTATCGTGACGCATTTTCGTTTCATCATCACATTAGACTAGTTTAACTTCAATAATTTGGTTAACTTTTTTAATATAACAAATTTTATCTTCGTCAGCTACTTATATCTATGATTTATATTTAAGTTGTAACATAAATCGAAATTGTTTGATTGTCAAGTTAGGAAATCTTTGAAAATCTTATACTACTAAACGAGCAATTCTTATATATATACAGAATCTGAATCTCGGAAACGACTCCAACGATTTTCATAAAATTTAGTATGCAGGGAATTTCGGGGGAGATAAATAAATCTAGCTCGGATTCATTTTTAAAAAATTTCGTTTTATTCAAGTTTTTAGACAATGAAAAAATATCGTTAGAATAAGAGGGTAAATTTCGCCAATGTCGGTAAAGTTGTAATAGCTAAGGTGGGAAATCGGCCAGTCGCGATCGACCGAGAGAACCATGGTTCATATCTCCGATCGATTAGTTATTTTTTCTTTTTTTTTCTAATTGCACTCGTTATTTTTTATTTAATAATGTATGTAAAATCGAAAAATATTATTTATATTTTATCTTATATTTTTTTAATTATTTTTTAATTTTTGATTTTTTATATATTTATATTTTTTATAACTGTCGGTAAAAATAATATTATTCATATTTTATAAATATGTAATTCGTATTTGAATATGATTTCCAAAAAACACGATTTACTAAAAATACCGAGCTAAGCTCGGTCACCCAGGTATTGTACCTTCATAAGCGAAGCTGGATGACCATTTTAACGCAACAGTTAGGTAAGTATTAAACCAAACAGCAAAATTGACAAAATTATAAGAACTAGTGGTCGCCCAGAGGTCGAAAATCGACCATAATTACAAATTTAAATTAAAGAAAACCAAATAATAATGAAAATAAAGAACCTTTTCTTTAAATTTTCAATTTGACTACAAACTGACAATCAACAAAAAAGTATAATAAGCGTGTGTGTGTCAAATACATTGTAGTGTGTGTAATGTTTTTTTATTGATTTAATGTACTTATTGAGCATAGTTTAAAAAAAATATGAGCATTCTGCACTTCTTCTATATTATAAACTATAAGTGTGCGAAATTTCATACTCCTCCGTCCGCTTAATTTTCATAATAATTGTGTTTGCTCGCAAACGAAAAAAAAACCGACTTCAATTACATCGACAAGTAATACAACGTAGATCGACGAAAAAATAGTCAAGCAACTACGCGTTATCAAAGATTACTCAAAAAGTAGTTATCAGATCTCGATAAAATTTATATGTGACCACATGATAAACACCAGCTTTCGATTAAATTAAAAATTATCAAAATCGGTACACCCAGTAAAAAATTATTACGGATTTTCGAGAGTTTCCCTCGATTCCTCTGGGATCCCATCATCAGATCCTGGTTTCCTTATCACGGTACCAAACTAGGGATATCCCCTTTCCAACAAAAAAAGAATTATCAAAATCGGTACATCCAGTAGAAAGTTATGCGGTATAATACAACGTAGGTCGACAAAAAAAGAGTCAAGTAAAAACGCATTATTATATATAACTCGAAAAGTAGTTCCTAGCGACTGCGCCATGTATTGTTGATGGATTAATAAAAAATTATTTATAATAGTGTACAACTTTAATATCTAATACTTATGAGCTAATTACATGTCTCTTGTATATCGCGATATATTTTTATATATATATCGGACAACACTTACGCTGCGTTCAGGACAGCGTAAGGCTGCGTTCGCTACAGTTAGATCTCAAATAAATTTAAATGGGACCAATTGGCACACACCACCTTTCGATTAAAACAAAATTTGTCGAAATCGGTCTACCCAGTCAAAAGTTCTGATGTACCATACATAAAAAAAAAAAAAAAAATACAGTCGAATTGAGAACCACCTCCTTTTTCGAAAAATTACTTCAAAACGTTATAAATACATAAAATTTTATACGGGCGACTTCAACTGTACAATAAATCCGACTAACGGAAAATATCCGTCGGAAGAACTTTAAAACGAGTGTGTCTGGATCATAATTTTAATTTTGGATACTAAAAAAAAGTTTAGTCCGCTGCTTTCTCATAACTCGTTATCTTCTTTCTAAGAATTTGATTATGTTTTTATTTCACCCTTTTCCTGATTTTGTAGGAAGATGAAGATTGAATCATCGGGTAGAAGGCAAATAAGTTGAAACATTGCACAAAATTCGTTTCGATCACAGACTAATGTTCAACTTAAAAAATTAAAATCCACCGGAATTGCGTTCTATTACGTCCTAAAATATGTGAAATCTTTTGCCGTCCGTTACGATCAGTTATTCAATAAATTATATTCTTAACTTCCTTTACGAAATAAACCTATTTGAAGTGGAAACTAAGTTTTGATGGTTATCTTTATGATTTACATCAATATCTTAATATATTTCACAATGGTCTAGTTATTCAGAATTTCAGAGTACGAGTACCTACATTAAAAAAAATAACTTACAAGCACTACCTATAATTATTTTCTATTACCTATTTGTAAAAATAGCAATCAAAACATCTATTTGTAATAATAGCAATCAAAACATTAAAAATTATTTACACTAAACAACACAAGAACTAAACACTTTTTTTTTTGATATCGCAGGGTAACCCATTTACGGGTGATATCCAGGATGCCCGGGTAGGCATTCCTAGACCGTATGTCGGCTTAGCACTTGAGGGTGCACTACCGACCAAAACCCCTGCGGGAGCCTTCAGCCGCTTTAATTGGAGGGTCCCGGAACTGCAGGCAACAGGATCCCTTCAGCGACAGGCTGGCCTCGGCGAAAAGACCAGACTTCTCCTCCATGAAAGAACTAAACACTTGCTTTTTAACTGACTTCAAAAAAAAAAAAAAAAACAAGATGGTATTCAATTCGACTGTAGTTTTTTTATGTGTTTAACCCCACATTTTTTTCCTGGGTGTGTCGATTTTGATGACTTTTTATATTTTTATGAAAACCTGGCGCTTGTCACGTAGTCCCATTTAAATTTGATGGAGGTCTGAAGAATACTCTTTGAGTTCTGGATACCGATTTTTTCTCCATACAAACGTAGTCGACTGTTTTCTCTTTGGAAAATGACACTAGATCAAATATTTTTTTTAACATAAAAACTTTAACTGCCATGACCATGACCCTATGTACAGCGAGACAGAGACATTTTATTCAAATACCTATTTTTCAAAAGTCTCTCTGGTATCTTTTCCTCTTAACAATGCGTTTTTAATTGATTGTTTATCAACTTTCTACTTCGTATTGGACAAGGCGCAAACACAATGATATATGTAAATATCAATTATAAGTATCACACTGATAATAAAATAGTAGCTAATTATAAGCAAACTCACATATTTATTGTTAAAACAAAATTCGCAGTCAATTCCATTAATTAAAAAATAAAACACAGATATGTCAAGTCTTTTTTTTTATTTAACTAAGATTTCTATACGATTATAGATGGTTGCAATCAAGTGAAATATTTAAAAAAACTTAACAAGAAAGCCAGTAATAGCTTAACACAAGTTAGTAATGTCTAAAGAAGGTCGAAAGAAATCGCTTGAAAAAACAGGAGATACCTTGAATGGATGGAAAGTGAGCTGACGAGCGAGATGTGGCAGTTTCTGTTCACACGATGCTGCATAAAACTCACATAGGTATAACATTTCAAACTAACATTCATTAAATAATATTATTGTAATTACACTTATTTTCTACTGATTCTAAACTTGAATTGGTTTTAGATTTTATATATTACTAGCTGACCCTGCAAACGTTGGTTTGTCATATATGTTATTAACCCCCTTAATCCACCCTCCTTATAACTTAGGGGTATTAAAAAATAGATTTTAGCCGATTTGTTTTTGAAATATAACTAAGTCGGCAGACAAGCGTACGGCTTGCCTGATGGTAAGTAAATACCGTAGCCTATATGACGTCTGCAACACCACAGACATCGCAAGCGCGTTGCCAATCCTATCCCCAATGCAGGGGCTCTGGTCACTTTACTCACCAACAGGAACAGAACACTGCTTGAAAGCATTATGATTTAGCTGTGATCTTCTGTAAGGTCGAGGTAGTACACCAGTCGGGCTGCTCCATTTTTTAGCAGGAAATTTCCTGCTCTGCCCCACCTCAGTTAAAGCCGATTCTCAGACCTACCCGATATACACACAAAATTTCATAAAAATCGGTCCAGCCGTTTCGGAGGAGTATTGTAGGTAACTAACATTATGACACGAGAATTTTATATATAAGATCTTTAGTTGTTATGTAACGGCATGATAACTCATAACTTAATAAAATAATGACGTCGAAATTGAAAGATTTAGTCGAGAGTAACACAAATACGTGTAAATTATACATAATTATATGTACATATGATAAATGCGAAAGTTATTGGGCATGTATATATGAATGTTTTATTAATGCAAAACCTAGGAATGAAGAAAGAAATAAATAATTGTGTTTGCTCGCAAACGAAAAAAAAACCGACTTCAATTACATCGACTAGTAATAACAACGTAGATCGACGAAAAAATAGTCAAGTAACTACGCGTTATCAAAGATTACTCAAAAAGTAGTTATCAGATCTCAATAAAATTTATATGTGACCACATGACAAACATCAGCTTTCGATTAAATTAAAAATTATTAAAATCGGTACACCCAGTAAAAAGTTATTGTGGATTTTCAAAAGTTTCCCCTCGATTTCTCTGGGATTCCATCATCAGATCCTGGTTTCCTTATCATGGTACTAAACTTGGGATATCTCCTTTCCCACAAAAAAAGAATTATCAAAATCGATACATCCAGTAGAAAGTTATGCGGTATAATACAACGTAGGTCAACGAAAAAAGCGTCAAGTAAAAACGCATTATTAGATATAGCTCGAAAAGTAGTTGTTAGATCTCAAATAAATTTAAATGGGACCAATTGGCACACACCACCTTTCGATTAAAAGAAAATTTGTCGAAATCGCTCCACCCAATCAAAAGTTCTGATGTAACATACATAAAAAAATAAAAATAATAAAAACAGTCGAATTGAGAACCTCCTCCTTTTTTGGAAGTCGGTTAAAAATAAATCTCACATTAAAAAATACATTACATTTTGAGATCGGAAATAACATAACAGCAAAGCACAGCTATACAAGCGTATGGCCACTCAAATTCTACTAACATTACTATTGACGAAAGTTCTACTTAGGAATGATCGATCGTAGGTTGCGGGTTGCATTCCCGTTTGAAACGGATGTATTTAAACAAATAATTGTTCCTGGATCGGTTGTTTCTGTCTGTCCTAGTGTGTATCCCAAAGGAACCTTTGTCAATATGTTCAACCGTCAGTCCGGAAATCCTAATAAACATTTGATAGCGTAGGTTACTTTAAATTGGGAAATTATTATAGAGTAAGACGACTTTGACCAGTAGTCAGCTAATTACATACTTTGCTTTTTTAGTTCAACTTATTGCTATTTCAGGATATAAATATGTGCAACAATGACGAAACAATATTATTAGGTATAACGAATTCCGTTTAATCGTAAGAATATTAATAGCTATCATCCTTCATGTTTCTAATTTACTTATAGAAAAATATTTTTCGATATTTTACAATTTTCATTAATTAGCAACAGTAACAAAAACCATAAAATAGTGAATGTAACAAAGCTTCTTAAAATTAAAAATTGTGTAATTTGTGAATTAGTCAAGTGTTGCTATTGTCTTTAATTATCTTTACTCAATCAGTGCTTTTTATTTTAATCAAAATGTATTTTTTAAACGAAAAACACGTGGTAGAAAAATCAAACTTATGTATACAAAATAACAAACTGAATAAAGTATAGATTACTATAACTGTGAAAAGGAAACACAATATATAGATAGGTAATCTAAAAAAAAAAAAAATCTTTAAAATAAACTATTATTGATTAAGCAAACAAACACATTTTTACATAGTACGATTCAGCCTGTAACATCCCACTGCTGGGCATAGACCTCTTTCTACATGTAGTTGAAGGGTCGGAGTTTACTTAATACCATGCTACTCCACTGTGGGTTGGCTGCGGATGTTCCACTTAGACTACGAAACAATTTTGACATAAGTTGTTTTCTTTTCATTAATTGTTACAAAATAACACGCCCGACTTTTTTAATATAATGTTTTATTGATTAAACCTTAATATTTTTACATCAATAAAATTCTACTATCATCAACTTATAGTAGTTAAACGTTATTTTGAATAATTCAAATTTATTGCATTCATGACATTTACGCATAAAGACAAACAAATCAATTTAAAAAATAATATAACAGTTATTTTTGTAACATTAGTTTAACTAACTTAATATTTTCATAATAGGTTATTAAATTTAAAGTACCTAATTCATAAATATGGTATAGCGATATCGAGGGTAGCCGATAAATAATCTATTACATTTTACTATTACAAATAAATAGTGCTACCTATGCTGACGCTAGACCATTTTCTTTGCGCTAAGGTTGCCTGGAAAAGATCGCTTTTTAGCGATAAGGCCGCCCTTTGTACCTAATGAATATATTGTTAAAAATTTTCTTTCTTTGCTATGTATTATTTCTGTTTCAGGTGTACAATAAAGTGTATTATTATTATTATTATTATTATTATTAGTGCTGCTGCTGCTGCATAACATGTTTTTTTATGCTTACTTTATAAAAAAAAAAACAAATTAGTTTTATTAAATCGTCATAAAACAGCTTTAGATTTACAAATATAACGGACTTTCTCGATACGTACATGTATGTGAATACTTATATTTTTTAATTTTTATCTCAAAGTGATGTCCAAAACTTTATATATTTAAATAAGTTTTATGTTTAATATTTTGTCAAAAATGTGTAGTATTAGTCTCTATTTATGAATATATATTTTACATAAAAAACTTAATTGACCTAATACCTAATAAAACGAGCTTTTCTAATTCTAACGCCTTTACCAACAGAGAACCAGGAACTTCACAGTGGAATATCAAGTAATATAATATATTCAATATTATAAAAACATGAACTGGTCATATGGTTAAAAGTTGTTTGTCACGTAAAGTATAAATTTTACAGACAAGATATTTTATCTCAGAAAAGTAATCTTCAGAATAATATTGACCATTATCTCCATTCAAATCAATTGACATCATATCAGCTCTTTTTTAAGTTAAACTGTACTTATATGATAAAATAATTCAAGCAACAAACCTTTGCGTGTCCAGCGTAGGCTTCAATATTTTAAAACAAGTACATTTTTCCAAGACTTAAATGAATATAACTGAACATTGTTGATCAGTGTCTCGTAGTTTCACTGGACTGTAACAATTCGCGATTACTATCACTGGTTCACTTTACAAAAAATGTATGAGTATAATTGTTAACGTTGATGTTACGGTTTGAAAAACAAATTCACGGTTGGATTATGGCGACAATGACGGCAAGCCGTTAGAGTTATGGCTTTGTTAGGGAGCGCTCGCGGCAGACGTGCGCTCCGCACTCCGAACCGATACGAATGGTAAAATCAGTGCACTAGGTACTCAAAGAAAGTTCGACGTCACACACCATGCTAAAAGCCTTGCTCACTAACTTAATTGAAAGCTAATAATTCATGTTGCTCGTGTAGATAACTGTACTAACGAATAGATGTCAACAATGTGTCCTTGATACTCTAATAATCAAAAATAAAATATCAAATAAGTAAGAGAGTTTCTCGTTTGCAATGAGTCGTAAAAAGAATCAGGTAATGAAAAAAACACCGTAACCACATCTGAACATATTTTATTATAATAGCACAACAACACTAAAACTAATTGTCTTATGTATATCACATCATTACATCTTCTATTACGTTCGCTTTCGATATCCATTTTTAATAATGTTATCAAAGATATGACACATTCCGAATCTAAAATATCACCCAAAAATACAGCCTTCTAAAACATTCAAATCTCATTCTTCAACTGCATAATATATAGATATACTATATTTACATAATAAACATCTATGTAACATCGATTTAATCAATAATTATCTAAAATACATCAAGATTTAACAACAATGTCTATGTACTTAGGCAATATACATTTATAGCAACATACGTATTTTAAGGGAAATGACAGTTGTAAAAAATACTGGAATCATTTTCGTCCCATGCTGTTGCAACGTCGAGTTCGGCCCCGATTTCCCTCGACGAAGGTCACTCCCCATGCTAACCATGGCACTTTACAAGGTAAGTATGACTACAATAACCGACAACTCCAACGCGCACCTAAGCTCCTACCTAGATCTTAATTCCAACTAACATCACTGTTAACTACAAACGATATTTCCTTCCTACAATAATAATTAAAAATTTGCTACATCGTTATTTTCAAACCAAATGGGCCAATTTAATTTGTAAAGTTGGGTACAAAATTAAATTTTTTACCCTATCGGGTATAAGAATAAAACTTTGATAGTTATCAAAATAAATTCGTCTAAAAAATGATAGGATTAATAACATCATTACCTACAGGCTATAAGTCTAAAAATTGAGTAAAGTTTCTAAACAACTAGTCTATTTCTAATCAGATTTAATAGAACAGTATATCATACGGTACCTACGTACCTACTTTTATACGCAACTGTTCAAATAGATTTATTTTACTCATAGAATGTTGCAATTCTGCTTCTATCTTCTAACTAATCATTACTTTTACATTTTTATTCACAAAATTAAAGAACATGATGCTTGTTTTAATAATTCGAAATAACTTTGGAAATTAATACCAATTGATATATTGTAATTATGGCTCCTAAATTATAAACTACAGAAAATACAAATTAAGAATAAAAACCTCTACCTAATCAGAGGTATTTTATAGAACATGCACATATTGTAAAATTAAAATTATTATCTTGTAGGTATTAATTGTGGAGATATAGAATTTTAATAAGGTTTGATAAAAAATGAGTACGCCTTATCAAATAGAAAAAGCAACGTAAAAACAAACATTATATTTCTGCAGTTTTTTCTTACAAATTTTGATATATCCCAAGCATTATTTAATTTACTTAGTAACTTGGATGTAATAACAATTAATTGGCATCTCAGAAAGCCCATAAGGACTAAAAGTTAAAACATAACTAAAACAATATATGTATATACATATATAGAATGTTCGATTCCAAACAACGTTTCTTCAAATGTGCACAAAGTATAATCACGCTCCAAGATGGCTCCAAGTGAAAAAAATATAGGTAGGTATATCCCTTTTTTTTAATTCTACTCTGTCTAAATATATGAGCTACTCTGGGAACATAGTTCTGCATAACCGGCAATTACTATTATGTTAGCCCTTAAAAAAGTCGATAAAGCTCCATACAACTAACGAACCCCCCATGGAATCGAATTATTTTACTCGTAGAATATAATATATTGTAAATTATTGCTTACGCGCTCACGAAATGTATCATGCAGAACGAGTCTATCAAAGTAGCTCGTCTATTTATGTACACAAAATGACGGAACGGAATGTGATCTATTACACCTACAGAACCTCCCATTTGAAGGAAAATTAGGAGTTGAACAACCTATATAAAAAATTTATCCAACAAATACAAAATCAGTATAAGATAAAAAGTAGATACTTAAAATGTTCATCATAAATACGTTTTACAAATACGTTTTATATAAAAGTTTATTGTGCCTGACAATGTATTATCTAGATCATAATTTAATAATTACTTTAACTTTATCCCCGAACAATAAAATTTACAGTAAATTTAAAAATATCAAAGTTAAAGTAAAAATAGAAAATGTAACAATATTAAGTTAAAAGTTAGGATCATTCAGTCTAGTACAGAACTATTTTATTACTCGTAAACAACAAAAAATAGAAGGATTATATTAATAATCAATAAATAAATAATTATTTTACAATGAAGGTAAATAATTTAGACTACGTAAATTACTTACACTTAGTAGGCATGTACATATGCCTCACCGTGTATCGTGTCTAAATACGTACATATATTAGTAAACAAGATAAAGTATAGTTTCTAAATATTTTGATTATTGAGCGATTACTAATTCAATTATAAGTAATAATGTAAAAAAAAAAGATTTACGGAATGAAGACGGATGAATTAATGATACCATAACTGGACGTACTCGTACATCTCCTATAATATGCACTACATAAAAATTTGAGCCTGATAATTTTATTTTTAAACGGACTATAGAATCTAATAATTTTTATAACAATTTCCTTTATATGCTGTTGGTAAAAGTAATATCCGCTTATTACGGTACCTTGTACGTAACTACGGTTATGTTTATGATATTTTATAATAATCTGGAAAAACTAATTTAGTAACTGTTTAATATGATATATTATTCTACCCTTTCTCTTTCTACTCATAATCCTCCAGAACTGCACAATACGCATATTTAGACGGCCGTCAAATTCCAGTCCACATTTAAATGCCTTTTAAACAAATACTCTTTTTAAAAAAATAAAGATGGCTATTTAAAAGCGCAATGCAAGAGAGGTATTTTCGTATATATTATATATTAAACAACAACTGTTAGGTAATCTATTATCTAACAGTTGTTGTTTTTAGGTTTTAAGTAAAATTGCATAAAAACTTAAGATATTGTCGATTTTACTTAATCTTAAAATATTTGTTAGCTTTTAATAAATGTATATAGACGTTGAATTAAGTAGAAATTAGCTAATATTTCATAAATTTTTGTGTCATTAAGACGCTTTTACTTAATCCTCATGACAAAATTCAATTAGTAGATTACCAAAACTACACATCCTGATGCCAACGACTTTCTACTAATCAGCAACTATAACACACTTGGAATACCATATTTGTGGACCGGATCATATTATTAAAAAAGTATCAGAATCTTATATGTTCCATGTTACTGAATACTAAGCGGGATTTACCTATTGCATTTTTGTTACTTATTAATATAAAGTTTCAGGATTTTATTCAATAAAACGTAAATAATTGTTTTGAATACACTTACGTGCCTATAAAAAATATAAATATCGTTACTTACTCGTACAATTTCGTAACAATAAAAGTATATAACTCCATTAAAGGCTTAACTTATTTCTAAAATCTTTTTCATCATACAATGAAGATTTATCGTATTATCTGTTACTACCCTGTGACTTTTAATTTTCTCTTTTCTCCAATAATTAAGAACAGAATAGGTAGAGACAGATTGAAGAAATAAAATTGATAGGTAATGTGAATTGTTAAACAAGGTAGGTTCAAATTGACTTTATATGAGATGAAATAATTCATCTTTAAACTGTATCATAAAAATATAATATTGTCTATGAAAAATATTAGTTTATATCTTAGCACCACTAAAGCTTATTTTGAGGGTTTAAAAGTATTAAACCAACATAAATAAGCAAACAACTCTTTTAATATAAACGACTCTTTAAATACTGATTAGAATTGATGTCAGTTATTTTGAGCTGCAATTAAATGACAAAAAAAAATATTTCTATTCAATTCCTTACATTTATTCAATGAGCAAATAATAGTTATAGTATAATGAGTCAACAGTTTCTACCGTTCAAGAAGATTCCTACTACACGTAAGCAAAGTGCCTATTTTATTTACCCGACTACGACCCGCCATGCTGTAAAATATTATTATGTTTTCATGTAGGCACATTTAAAAGTTATTCAAAATTCATGTTGAATATTGGTATAAAAAAATCTGAATATTAAAAAGTAATAGTTAAACTATTACAATGTTATTTTAATCGAACTGAGTACTGACGTCACATGATCTTTAAACTTTTTATTGTGTTATTAAACACAAAGTCTGTTCTACCACAGTCGGGCTTACGACAAATAATTACATAGTAATTGATAAATCTATTGACATTGTCCTATTTTGCTTTTTATCAAAAACATTTCCCGCCCACAAAGAAGTCTAAATACATACAACTACGCATAACAATCTATGGATAGTAAGGATTTAAAGGCCTGCTACATTTCGTAAGATAATTGAGTTGTTTAAAAATAATTACAATTCTTAAACGTATCTTAAAGTACAAGTTGGAGGCAAAAATGTATAGAAATGTATTCAATCACACATCTAAAATAAATGGCTAGACTTATTTGACTTATTATTACAATACTAGATGACCTGGCGAACTTCGTACCGCCTTATTATTTATGGTTTTTTGTGAATATAATAATTATTTATATTGAAATAAAATATAGCCTATCATTCAAGTTGTGTAGTTTAGAAGTCCATCGCGGACAAATAACGTCGACGGACAAATAATATTGAGATTAATAAGATATGAAAAAATAATAATAATATATATGTGTGTGTGTGTGTGTGATAAGTGATGAAAAATTATTTCGATCCGGATATTTCGTTATCTTTGTGTATATTTATATTGCTAGTTTTGCTTTTGAGGTCCATGACGAAAACATACTTTTGAGCAATTGTGAGTATCTATATTTTTGCCTATAGCTGTACATGCTGCTGCTATTTTTAAAAATTTATAAGTACCACTTAAAAGAAACGTAACGGACCAATTCCAGCGGCATACATTTTATGTTAAACTCTACCATCTTTGAAACAAGTGTCAGTTTTCGTTTTTGTTTGTTGAGTGAAATTAGAATGGTTAGCAGAACTTGAAGAAGATGTAATCAACGTAGATCCGTCTCTTAGTTTCGTGGCCTGAGTCGTTTTTTCGGTTTCAGTTGATGTATAAACTATTTCAGCAAAAGGTTGTTGAGATGAAGATTTCGTGGTATTTTTTAAAGTATCAGTAGTCAACGTTGAACCTATTTTTGTTTTAGATGTAGAAACAATATACAAAGGAAGAGTTGTAGAAGCAGTTGTACTATCACATTTAACTGATGAAATGTATTTACTAGTCGTAGGGACCACAGTATCATTACTTGATTTATCAGGTTTACTGAATGTTTCCATTACTGACGTGTTACCGGTACAGGCTTTCGAAGATGATTGTGATTTTATGGTAACCACAGAAGTTATATTTGTATTATTTTTTGTGCTAGGTGTCGTCGACACTATTGAAGATTTAGTTTGAGTTTTGGTAACATCTTCAAAAGTAGTAAAGGTCACAGGGCTTACGTGTGTCACCTCAGTAGTCAATTTTACTTTCGACTTTGAACTTGCTTCATCTATAGATTTTGGTAGCGATGGCGTTGTAGTTGGCCGTGTTTCATTTATCGGGCTCGATTTTGTACCAGTAGAAAATTTCTCAGAAGAGTAAGTACCGTCCCTTTTATAATCGCCTTTGCAGGAAGAAACTTTCTCATTATTTGTTATAAATTTCTTATCAAACTCTTGAGCAATGCTACTTTTTTCAACTGAGAACGAGCTGAAAATATTATTTGTTTCATTTATTTCATTTACTGCAGCGTTTTTCTGACGTTGTAATTTTTTACTAGCACTAGCAATTGGTGTCTTGAATGTATTTGTATCATCTCTTTTATCGTCTACTATTGATTCTTTTAATTTTACGGCCCTAGTCATTTCATCATTTGTTAATTTGCCAGGAAGTGGGCTAATTTTGCTTGCTGACGTTACATTGTCATCACAATGTGATTCCTTCGTTTGTTTTAAATATATAGATTTATTATCTTCCATTAGCAAATCAACAGGCTGCACGTTAGACTTTAGGGCTTCATTGTCACTAGCTATAAGCGCAGTACTTTTATTTTTATCAGGTAATAGTGACATTTCACTCAGTGTCGTTTGATTTTTATAGGATATTGATGTTTCTGTAGATGAATTTGTGCTAACAGGTGCTGAATCAGTACTTAATTTATTATTAGCCAAACTATCGGCAACATCTTTCATATTTTTAGGAGTCGTTAAATTACTAGAATTTTTTGTAGTTGGCAACATACTTTTGGTATTATTCTTTGTTATACCTGTTGTTGTTATACCTGTGTTTTGGCTTATACGCGTCTCAGGTGCATCTTTTACATTTTTATTTTTACATTCATTTAGATTAGTTACCTCTTTTAAACTTATATCGTCCTTTTTAGAAGAAACAGTAGTTACTGTTGTTGAAATATGTGCTTTTCCTTTATCCGATTGTAATTCGTTCGTATCAAGTTTACTAGTTTTATTAGTTATAATTTGATCGACAGATTTTGTTGGCAAGCTGTTTACATGACGCTCACTGTTATTAGTTAATGTTTTTACAACATTACCTTCAATCGTTGATAATATTGGGACTGGTGTTGTTTGTACCGGTTCCATTAATTTTGATTTACTGTCTGTGTGAATTTTTGCAGTTGTGAAAATTAATGGACTTGGATTATAATTCCCCGGTTTACACCCATCTATTTCTACAAGTATTTGATTTTTAGGTGCAGGTATGCCTTTTGAAACATCGTATGTACTAAAAACGTTAGTGTTCATATGATTATGCATAGGTGCAGTTCCACATATGTATGAAGTTGATGATTGACTGTCTTTCAAAGTAGCACTGATTACTTTACTAGGAGGCGTTGATAAGGTGCTTCCCGATAAAGCAAAATTATCTGAACTTTTGTTAACTCTTTCATAGGAGGAATCAATCTTAGATTTATTTAATAAGAACTTGGCACTTTTATTAACGATTTCGGCTTTTTCTTTCTCTATTTGCAATAGTGGTTCTATTATACCTTCGTCAGACTCATGGCTAAAATTTTGAACTTTTCTTTTAATGGAGGATTTTTTCATTTTACTGAAGTTTGCCCCTGCTTTCTTTATTTCATTTTCAATGCCACTAGTAATAGAAGTTGCGTCAATGCCGTCATGAGATGTCTGTAACATAAACACGATACCTTTAAATACATATGTTTATTAATTACTTTAAACAATTTTAATAAGTTTTAAAGAATAAATGTGAATAAAAATATCGTTTTAAGCTGAAAAATAGCATTACTTTACCTACTGCACTGCTTCATATTAAGCCTAAGTACCTAGGTGACCGAGCTAAGCTCGGTATTTTTTAGTAAATCGTGTTTTTTGGAAATCATATTTAAATACGAATTACTATATATTTATATTGATAAAATATGAATAATATTTTCCAATTTTACCGACATAATAATAAAAAATATGAACTGGTTATTTAAATAAAAAATCATGAGTGCCATTAGGAAAAAAAGGAAAAAATAATCGATCTAGAGACATCGATCCAGACGTCGATCCCGCCCGGCCAATTTCCCGCCTTTGCTAAAACAACTTTATTAACGGTTGCGAAATTTACCTTCGTATTCTAAAGATATTGCAGCCATTTTTTCGTTGCCTAAAAACAGGGATAAAACGACATTTTCTAAAAATGAATCCCAGCTATCCCCCAGAGCCGTTTCCGAGATTCAGATTATATGTATGTATACGAGAATTGCTGGTTTAATAGTATTAGATAAGACTGACAATGAGCTTTTGAGCGCTCTTTCTTTATTCGTGTCGTGCCGGGGGTGTATAAAACATGCATGTCTCAAATGAAATATATATGTATGTATACCCAAAGTAAATAGGTACGTGTTCATAGTTGTAACTCATGAACTCATAGTCTTATTTCATTACTATTGTATATGTTAGAAAGGATATAGGTATTTGTAAGATTTCGCAGATCTTAGCATTCAGTATTAATGTTTTAAGTTTGTATAGGTAAAACATATTATTATAAATAGTATAAAATTATATAACAAATATAATATTTAATATTGTCTTTTCCAGAAAAAAAATTATAAATCAAATTAATGTATTGGTAATCAAATAAATATCAGTATACTGATGCGCATTAATAAATTTTATCGTAGTATGAAAGGTCATTCATTTGATATACTCGTATTTCTTCAGTAGCCTATACAGGTGGGCTGATTCTTTTTAACCGACTTCCAAAAAAGGAGGAGGTTCTCAATTCGACTGTACTTTTTTTTATGTATGTTACATCAGAACTTTTGACTGGGTGGAGCGATTTCGACAAATTTTCCTTTAATCGAAAGGTTGTGTGTGCCAATTGGTCCCATTTAAATTTATTTGAGATCTAACAACTACTTTTCGAGCTATATCTAATAATGCGTTTTTACTTGACGCTTTTTTCGTCGACCTACGTTGTATTATACCGCATAACTTTCTACTGGATGTACCGATGTTGATAATTCTTATTTTGTTTGGAAAGGAGATACCCCAAGTTTAGTACCATGATAAGGAAACCGGGATCTGATGATGGGATCCCAGAGAAATCGAGGGAACTTCTTGAAAATCCGCAATGACTTTTTACTGGGTGTACCGATTTTAATAATTTTTAATTTAATCGAAAGCTGATGTTTGTCATGTGGTCACATATTAATTTTATTGAGATCTGATAACTACTTTTTGAGTAATCTTTGATAACGCGCAGTTACTTGACTATTTTTTCGTCGATCTACGTTGTATTACTCGTCGATGTAATTGAAGTCGGTTTTTTTTCATTTGCGAGCAAACACAATTATTTAAATAAATAACACTCATACGGTGTCGGGACGATACGCTTATAATCATCAATACATAGGTATAATAAAATGTAACGGGTCACTCTCTATACATTTAATATTTATGAGAAAAAATATTATTAGGACCTTTATCAACGCAAATAGCACCCAAAAAATGATTGTAAGAATTTTTGTCTGCTTGTCTGTGTGTTTGTGCACGCTAATCTCAGAAACGGCTTATCCGATTTGGATGCGGTTTTCACTATTATATTGTGGTAAGTTTTACTCAACATTTAGTGCTTGTTTCATATCAATCGGTTTATAAATAAAAAAGTTATGCCAATTTAAATAATCACGTTGAACATGTAAAGTCACTGTTTCCGGACGAAGTCGCGAGCATAGCTAGTGATAAATAAATTCATTATTATATTTAATAAGTGCTATTAAAATATAATGAAATATTATTATATTATATAATACTGCGCTGTCTTGTTTTCCGAAATGTCAAAGAATTAAAGTTTAAATAATAGTTACATTGCCTTACAATTCGGAAATTTTCTTAATTTTTATCTCTACAAATTTTTATTTATATCTATTAGCCGGTTCAGTCGTTCTCGAGTATTGCGCTTAGAGCAACACATTTTGTGCATGTTTTAAAGGTTACGTATAAAGTTTATGCTATTATATAGTTAGATATTCTAAACGACAACCGGTGAAACAAGAATTTAGGGATTCATTTTTATCTATCCACATTTTGTTTTATTAAAGCTAGGTAGCTGACTTGACAGACATTGTCCTGTCAACTATAATATTTCGGCACGCGAACTGTCAAACGCATGAACTGGCAGCATACGAGCGAATTTAAATGGTCGTTAACTTTTCTTGTAATTTTCAAATTGTATGCGCAATTTCCTTAAATTTTCATTTTACCTTCTACAAAGTTAGAGAAGTTTTTTTAAAAAGATGAAGCGAATCAATAGGGCTTTATTTTTATAGATAGATGCTATGAACTATCAACTCACCTTCCGCATGGCAATAAGCGGATGAGCGTGCGGGGGTCATGCGCCGCGCTCGCGGAGCACGTGCCGGCCGTGGAGCAGCAGCACGGGCGGCGACAACTCGGTCTCCATGCGCAGTGCACTGCACACCGACCCCGACGCCGGGCCCCACTCCTCCGTCGGACGAGCAAGAACGCGGGCTTTCTAAACAATATTTTAACAAAAAATTTTTTTCTATTGTTTACACGAATTTAACCTATTATAATGACACAACTTTTTCGGAATTTATTGCGGTTTATTAGGTTTTTTACATTCCCAACTGCAAGTCCACCCCTGACCATGGTTACTGTAAAGTATCCGAAACGCTTACGTTTTTGATCTTAATAAAAGAGTTGTAGACGTGTAATTCCTATATCCATTTGTGATGATCTATACCTATTACAATCATTTTTACAAAACAAAGGTTGGGTAAAATTACAAATCGATGTTTACCACTGCGAAATTATAAGATAATTCTAGTAAATTTTCAAAAGATGTCAGGAAACTTAGTAGCATGTGTTGTAATTTTACGATCTTCATGTAAAAATCCTACTTGTATTGTAATTTTTGAATTTCATTAAAAACTTTGAAATTTACAAATATTGTTTGTAATTTGGTTTACCAGATTTTTTTGTAAAATTGCAAAACAAAGTTGTAATATAAATTACAATGGAGTCATTGTAACTTTAGTAATTTTCTTTGTAATATTCAAATTTCGATTGTGAAATTATATTGTGAATAGTAATTTGACCAATAATTTTTTTTAAATGTGTGTGGTGTCTTATTTTTGCAAACATTTTTTGTAATTTTATTTAATATTTTTTTTTGTATATTCACGAAACAATTTGTAATATGAATTACAATGAAGACTTGGAAAATTTAATACTTTTTTTGTATTATTCAATTTTCGATTGTATACTTACATTGTGAATTGTTATTTTATCGAATATTTTTATTTTTTAAATAAGCGTAGGAACTTCACGAAACTTATTGCTGAGATTTTATATCACATTTTGCTCCAATGCGGGGTGGGGGATATATAGGGTATATATACTATGAGTAACGACCGCTATCGGTTGTAAATGATAACAACCAGACCGACGGCTTAACGTGCTCTCCGAGGCACGGTGGGGAGACCCACAAGGACAGATATCCAAACCGGAAAGAAATATTTGTACAAATCATCATTTCAGCCTATCACAGTCCACTACTGGACATAGGCCTCTACAAATTGATGAACTCATGTGTTTTGCCCATAGTCACCACGCTGGGCGGGCGGGTTGGTGACCGCAGGGCTGGCATTGTCGCACCGAAAATGCTGCTGCCCGTCTTCGGTCTGTGTATTTCAAAACCAGCAGTTGGATGGTTATCCCACCATCTGTCGGCTTTTTAAGTTCCAAGGTGGAAGTGGAAATGTGTTATCCCTTAGTCGCCTCTTACGACACCCACGGGGAGAGAGGGGGTCGCTATATTATTTACCGTAGCCACACAACGAACAAATACAAATTTCCAAATATTTTAACCATGTGTCGAATTTGTACAAATGCAAATATTCAAATATTTTCAGGAAAAGTTTAGTAAATTTCAACAAATATGTTGTAATTTTCTTAGATTGAATTACATTAAATAGGATAGTCAATTTACAAAACTGAATTTTGAAATTACTAAATAGTGGTGCGTAATTACTTCCAACACATTTTTTGTAAAAATACAAAATAAATTTTTAACAGTGTTGGGGTTGGATGAATGTAACATACATCCATTTTACTATGAACTGATTGTAATGAAACTTGTTATGGAGATAGCTCGAGTTTCAGAATAAAACAAAGGGTAAGCGTGACACAAGACATTCGTCAGCATTATGCCACTGCTTATGAACCTACCAATACGCTACTCATTGACGCAACAGAATGTGTAAAGCTTAAAAAATAAATCGCTCTGATTGTTTAAAATAATATTATTTTAAAAGCAAAATAAATAGAGATTTTTTTTAGTATGCTTACAAAATAGAAACTTCTTAATGCAGATGATATTTTATTATCATAACATGACATCCTCGCCGCTTCCTTTCTTTGTGAAAACACATTATGATTTGAAAGTTTCGTTTCCGTTTATATTTAACCCTGTGTCGAGTTTGTTGTATTGTTGAATCTGACAGAAATCAACCGACTTGAAAAACATCAATTTAGAGACGATAATAGGTATAGAGCATCTGTTCCTAAAAGTACACCTAAAAGTACCTGTTCCAGCAAAAGTATTTGAATATAACCAAACTCATTGCATTAAAAACATAGATTAATTTCCTTCGTTATGTCTGAAGTGTTTGTCAAAAAATACACCCACCTCCATAATCGTCAGGTCATCAGGTCCATTGCAAATCTTATCAATTGCCATAAGAACTACTACCACAATTGGTAAAACTCCAACTATCCAGCCAACAGCATCAGCCCACATAGGGTACACATATTGTCCATACGATGCAGGTTTGTACTCGATCCAATTAAATACCAAAATAAACTGAAAATATCGAAATGATTACTGACATATTCTAAAACTGTGTGCTAGTTATTCTTTTTAGTAATGTAAGTGATTTTAGTTACCACTAGAGCAGCTGGGGTGATGACTCGCCACATAGCACTCCAAAACAAAACCCAAAGTTTTGATTGCCTCCCGATCATCGTCTGTATGTCTCGGCAAAACTTTTCTGCACCGTAAATCCAGGCTATTAGAATGCATTCACCGATAGCAATAATGAGGACCGACCAATTTGCCGCATATTTGTCCATAAGTTGTAACCAATACATTCCACTCTACAACACAAAAACAATAAACAATGTGTGCTTTGAAAATTATTTTTCGAAAAATATCATTTTATGTCGATAAAAACTTACATTAGTCGTAAAAATCAAACCACCAATGTAACCAAATATGGCTACCGTTAGTACAACCCAAACTTTCTTTTGACGAAAATTAGGAAATCGATCCAATATAGCAGTTGTTACAGTTTCCATTAAGGCAAACTAAAAAAAATATAACAATGCAGGTCTTCGCCATCATTTGAAACATTTTAAGTAAATAGTTTTAAAGCGTACCTGAGAGTCAAGTCCTAAAGTTAAAAGCATAACGAAGAACAAAATTGACCAAAGTGGTGAGACTGGTAGTCTAGTTACGACTTCAGGATAGACTATAAACGCTAGGCCTGCTCCTTGATCTACTACTCGATCTACGCTTACGTGCAACTCATGAGCCAAAAATCCTATCACAGAGAATATAACCAAGCCAGCAAAAAATGATGTTGCTATGTTTGACACAGCCACTATTAATGAATCACTGAAAAAGAAACATAACGTTACTTATTTTCTTATCAATAAAATCTTTATATAAATTTATTAAGATTGTGTGAAATATAATAATAGTAAACCAACACTTACATGTAGCAGTTATTTGAAAACTTGTTGTAGGACGACAGTGTTATCAGACCTCCCCAAGCTGGACTCAGGGCAAAAAATATTTGGACTGCAGCATCACCCCACACCTGAAAGTTTTTATTTTAATAGTATTTTATACTTTCCTTAATTAATTTTGAACAACGTGGGCACAATTGTAAGATAACAGTACAAATACCTGAGCGTTAGCAAGTTGGCTAAAATCTGGCGTTAAATAAAATAAGATTCCCGTTGACGCTCCTGGCAAACTTACTCCCCGAATGAATAGTATTACAAGTACAACGTATGGAAATAGCGCCGTAAAGTATACCACCTGCAAACAACAAGTTGTAACATATATCATGTTACTGATTTATTTTGGTGGCGTAATTGCTCTTTTCTACTTGCTTGTCGTATATTAGCGCGGTCCTTGTGACGTGTGGTTTTGCTTATGAGGCCATAGGTGGGGATCTGGTGAGTATGGTTTAGCTCATCAGTATATAAGCGCTTATGGCGAGTGGCTCCTTCTTTTCCTTCCTCTCCAGCCACGGCCAGGTTCAGGGTGCGTTTTGTTGGGTGAGTCATTAAGCTACTAACGTAGATTAAGTTCTTGTTTTAATTGTGATTAAGTATGTTGATTGTGTCGTGATTGTACTACTTATTTGAAATTGTTTCAAGACGTTTTATTTGTTTAATTTTGTAAGATGTTTTGTTGTGCCTTGTCTCTAGTGGGCCGTTTCCGTATCAACCCAGAGACATTGGGGGTTGGCTACGGAAAGGCTCACATTCTGGTGTGACCTTCCAGGGTCCTTGGCGAGGCGGTCACGGACGGTGCCAGATGCTTCTGGTGTGACTACATGGCGAGTCATTTTGTTAAGATTTCCGCTAGGACCCCAAAATTTCCGGTTGTGATGGTGCGTCCGGTATTAAAGAATACGGTACCGTATCCCAAGGGACCAGCTTCCTAGGGAAGAAGTCATTGAATTGCAACTACGAGCCAGTTCGTCCTGCCTCCATTTTTCGACGCTGTGACAGTCGGCGACTCTTATTTTACGTTGCTAGAAATCGTGCGGATCTGCGTGAGCTTAACCACGTGATGCAATGTGTTGCTACGGGCGGTGCCACGTGGTGCTTCGGAGCATGATCGGCTAAGTGACCTTTTGTAACCTAGGCTAATATAAGCTAGGTGCTATAGTTTTTTTTTTATTACATTTTATTTGTTAAATATTCAGACAAGTTGTGTGTTCGTAATTTTAATTTTCGTATCAAAAATTTGTCATCTTATTTAAACTACAAGAGTGTGCTTGATACTTTTTAAAAAATTAATTTCAATCTGTTATTTTTGATTTTATTGTCCTTTTATTGAATTAAAGTTAGTTTTTTATTTTCTTAGTTCGTCGCGTTAGAAATTTAATTTCTCTCTCGATTATTTTTTTAACGCGCGAAAAAGTAATAATAAACTGAATTCATAACAGGCAGTCGTAGTTTTTATCACTTACTAACATTACGTACTACGAGTCTAAGTGCTAAATTTATTGTTGAAGTTCGTATCATACACTCATGGGGAAGAAAAAAAATCGAAGGTTGCTTGAAGGTAACTTGCTAGCGCCTGTAAATTATCTAACGCGAAGTGGAACACCATTTTAGATTAATGTTTAAACCTTCTCTTTCACAGTTGAAAATACACTATCTAATACTGTGTAGTGGAAATAAAGAAAAAAAAAAAAGATACGGAATATTTCTGATCCATCTGTTTAATAATATACATAAATATTATCACAAATTTTGATGCTGAATTACTCCAAGTGGATTTGAATAGCTTGATTCTATGGTGTCGTCATAACGGGATGATTTTGAACATTGATAAATGTCGTGTTATAAGATATTCCAGGAAAAAAACATCAATCGCGAGAACGTATTTTATTGGTAGTAGTGCACTGTCGGAAGTCTCTTACATACGTGATCTAGGACACTTGATAATAAACTCCGTTTCAATATTCATGTTGATAACATTGTCAGCAGTGGTTTTAGGGAACTTGGCTTCCTCTTGCGTAATTGTAAGCAATTCAAGGATTCTCACAATAAAATAATTATTTACTCGGCCTTGGTACGAAGTAGAATACTGCAGCGTTGTTTGGAATTTTACACTTTAATGTTTATTAGCAGAGAATAGAAATAATCCAAAAGAGATTTATTTGGGACCTCTCGTACGAAAATAGGGTTGTTAAAAATTTTGGACACTATGAGGATAGGCTTGAGTACTTTCAACTCCAGTCACTTTCGAGTCGGAGACGACTTTTTGATCTTACACTCTTGCACAAATTAATGAATGACGCCAGTGACTGTTCCAACTTACTGGCTCAATTAAATATCCGTCAGCTTTTACACCTTTTGTTGAAACACCTACACGCTCACGTGAGGGCCGGTGTTAAGGAACGTCTAACACAGAGAAATGGTTTTTGTGCAACTCCTAATGATCAACAAAAAAACATAAAAGCGGATATCGATATTTTTTAGGCAATCTTTTTAAATTTCAGTACAATTTGCTAAATTTTTATTATTATAATGTTTCTTGATTATGATGTTTGTATCGTGGTTCATTTATGCTATATGATTAAGTATGATGATGATTTTTATTGTTATTATCTATTATGTGTATGAATGAATGTTGCTTTGTAAAGTGATATTGTGATTATTAATTAATGTCCTTGGAATTCCTTATAAATTTTTCAATATATTGTGATAAATTTTTATGTTAAATTTAATTGTGTTATAATTTTATGATTTATATAGTAGAATTTTTTTCGGTGATTTAATTTAATATGAATTTGTTATATATAACTTTGTATATTGTGCGTCTATTTTCTTTTTGCAAATCGTGTGTAACGTCTATAATTAAGGCAACATCATTTTTTGTCATTTTTGTAAAAATTCATTCTTTTTCTGTTCTTGTTAATGTATGTCCTGTTGGTGTTAATGTTAAATGAATTAATAAATAAATATTATATAATAGCATAGCCATATATATTTGTATTAGCAAATATATAATTTAAAGCAAGTACATAAAAAACACTTATTCAATTGATAAGAATCGTAAAAATTATTTGAACAAATAGCTAAAAGTTATTAGAATTGCTAAACCAGCGCATTTTTGAATTATGTGGTAGAAGGAAGAAGTGAATAAACACCTTAAAATTATTGATTTTACTAACTTCGATAGATACCTCACTCGATACCCATCGATCGATCCAAAATATTTTTTTTGATAATCTGATTGCCACATTTTATTTTCTAATAAGTAATGTAGTGAGAATACCACCTGTAAATCTTCGAAATATGTCTTATTTATGACATGTTTCATAGCCATTACACCAATAACAGCTATTTACAAACCTTTCCTGATGATTGAACACCTTTGCATAAACAGAGAAACACAATAAGCCAGGCGGCAAATAAACAACCAGCCATGCCCAAACGAATTTGACCTGTTTCTTCAATTCCAGACGATAATCCCAGCACTTGATTACTGAAAAAATCAAAAAAGGTTTAAAAAATAACCATTGACATCAATTCAAATTTAAAATATTTATCATATCTACTAGATAATCCTTAGTACCTATTATAAAACTTACGTAAAATATTCTTCAGCGGGAGGTCGACGTAGAGCCTTTTCAGCCTTTGATACATAGTCGTGAAGGGTAGCGTAACTTTGATTCAGACATTCTCGTAAGTAATATGTGCCGTTTTGTGCCTGACACCTGTCTGCCTCTTCGTATGAGTAGCAGACTAGAATAATATTTTTAATACCTTGTTATTTCGATTTCACGAATTTTATTAAAACCTAATCAATTTAAGTAGTTATATAAACTTTCGTTTTATAAAAATGCAAACTTACATTTAGTACTCCAGTCGGCGTCACAGTTTTGCCAGGGGAGTTGATAAAATATACTCGCGAATGATACGACCATATAGTAAATTGTCCAGGCGATGATGAGATTATAATACAACATTACTATGCAGGATACTATGACCATTCCATAACCCAATCCTCGGAAGAGAGGACAGAATCTATTATAAACTGCGACGGGTCCTAGAGCAGCGTATTGGCCAAACGATAATTCCATAAACATAAGCGGAAGACCCGCAATCACAAGCATCACCGTAAACGGAATTAAAAATGCACCTGAAACGAAATTTAAATTTGGCATAATTTTAATACACTTAATATATCTATGATATATACCACCGAACTCTTCTCGGGCGGTTGAAGTGATTTAGACTAATTTTATTTTTGAACGTGTATAAACACGTACTAATAGGTATGTACCTAAATTACTGAATGATTTGAACTCCATTATAAGAGACACAACCTCAGTCAGTCAGTCAGTCAGTTCAGCCTATTGCAGTCCATTGCTGGAGACCCAAACTATTGAAGTATAATTACGACGCAAGTGTGCCTTACGAACTCATTAGCGATAACATGCTAGAGTGGCTTATTATTTCTTAAGACTCATCTCAACGCTTGTTTACCACCCGCATAATTGAAAATGACTAAAATACACGACAACATCGTTTTCTTTCCAACAATATTTTCAAGGAAGTTAATATCAAGTTTTTTATTTGCTCGGATTTTAACTTGTTTTAATGCGCTTAGCTTAGATAGCAAAATATTTATATTAATTCTTTAATATTATATTTTTGAATGAAGAAGCTACAATTAATCTAAGAGTATGTATGATACTGATCTTCGAGATCCTTATATCACTCTAATAATATACTTACCTTATCAGGAACTTTCTAAGCGCAAATGTATTTTTAAAAGCACGCCGACAAATAAAGAATTACCTATCACTGCTCCATGATACCAAAATATCATACGTACGTAATTATAAAATTAGCTTGCTAAAACACTAATGCTTAATAAAATTAGTGCTAAAGTACGCTATTTGACCTACCTCCACCGTTATTGTAACAGAGATATGGAAATCGCCAGACATTGCCTAATCCAACGCTATATCCTAGAAGTGATAATAGGAAGTCGAAACGTCCCGTCCAATTCCCGCGTTCAGGTTCTGTTTCCTCAGTCACCGTTTCCGTTGTCATTTCTTCCTTGCACTGTTACGATACATCGTAAATTATCTTATATCCGATACCATTTATATTAATTTAATATTACAAATCACGACTCCATTTATTTAAAAGCTATGATAATATATTATGGAAGTTTTATAAAATAAATCTATGATCCTTGTTATAAACTTATAATATTTGTAGTTAAATGAATCAATTAGTCAATACTCACATCCGAATATTTTATTTCCATTGCAGGTATGTTTTCAGTTACTGCGGGTATTGGTGTTCGCTTTTCCGGCTTCATGTTATTTTAATTAAAGTAACTATTTGAATGAAAATCGCAATATCATTTTATCGAGAGACACTTGGGCGCTGATCGTACTGGCACTAAACACTTAACATCACATTACACTCCCGAGTTTAAGAATTGATGGATAGTGCGTTACTTATATGATATCATTTATCGCATAGCAATGACATGAGCACTATATAGTATCAAGACCCCATTTATATTACAAAAAGGAAAACAAATAAAGTCATTGCTGAATTAAATGTACATAAAATCGAAAAACATTAAACGCAGGAACGCGCAGATGTCAAGTTTCGCATCGACCGAACTCTGAATGAACATCTAGGTCAATATCAAGCCTCCGCTTCCACCGTACCCTCTTCACCCCCTTTTGGACGATCGCTCCCAGCGAAAATCATATGGAAATATCCTGCGCTCACATTGTGAATGTGATGAAGTCACCATTAACTCACTAAAAACTTCCAATAGACAATATTTAATGTATTCTAATCAATGTAAAATGAACACTATCATATTTAGTTATATCATTAAAAAATATATTGATTTTACACAATATTCTTTCTAAAAAAAATTAATATAAACTAGTATAAAGCTCTACATTGGTAAAACTAACAAAAAATTCAAATAATGAAGAGCTGGTTTAATTAAATAATGTGCCTAATTGCATAGGCGGACATCGCGGCGCAGGCAAAGATGGGGTCCCTACGATATGGAAGGTCGCTGAAAGTAGAGCGACGTATTGATTACAGCGACGTGCGCGCCTTTTTGCCCTGATGCCCACACTAATGTATCTATGTCCTAGGTCAAACACGGTTTTTCATTGAATCGCAGCATATTACCTATATCTACTTATATTACAGACTAGCTGTGCCCACAACTACGTCCACGTGGACGTTTTTTGGATATATCTTTTGGTTTATTTTGGGTTATAAACACCGTCGTTTGGGTATTTATATGTTCAACGTGATTATTTAAATTGGCATAACTTTTTTATTTATGAACCGATTGACATGAAACAAACACTAAATGTTAAGTGAAGCTTACCACAATATATTAGTGAAACCCGCATCTAAATCGTATTAGCAGTTTCTGAGATTAGCGTGCACAAACATATTAAATTTACATTTTTATTATATGTATTTTTACAGTAGGTAGTAGTTTTAATATCCCATCAGCTCAATGGATTGATATGGACGGAAATTCACCCTTAAGTAAGGTGGGTGAAGGGCATAAATTTGCATATAGCTTGTCGAACTTTCTAAATTTTTCAAATTTAAAACAATTTAATATAATTGTGTTTGCTCGCAAACGAAAAAAAAACCGACTTCAATTACATCGACGAGTAATACAACGATCACAATAGATCGACGAAAAAATAGTCAAGTAACGCGTTATCAAAGATTACTCAAAAAGTAGTTATTAGGTCGCAATAAAATTTATATGTCGCCACATGACAAACATCAGCTTTCGAATAAATTAAAAATTATTAAAATCGGTACACCCAGTAAAAAGTTATTGCGGATTTTTAAGAGTTTCCCTCCATTTCTCTGGGATCCCATCATCAGATCCTGGTTTGCTTATCATGCTACTAAACTAGGGATATCTCCTTTCCAACAAAAAAGAATTATCAAAATCGGTACATCCAGTAAAAAGTTATGCGGTATAATACAACGTAGGTCGACAAAAAAAGCGTCAAGTAAAAATGCATTATTAGATATAACTCGAAAAGTAGTTGTTAGATCTCAAATAAATTTAAATGGGACCAATTGACACACACCACCTTTCTCGAAATCGGTCCACACGGTCAAAAGTTCTGATGTAACATACATAAAAAAAAATAACAGTAATGGTAGTAAAATACAGTCGAATTGAGAACCTCCTCCTTTTTTGGAAGTCGGTTAAAAATACGTAATAATAACGGTAGGCTTCTTAATTTATTTACTGATATGGATTACTGTTTGCTCTTGTACTCTTTCACTAGCGGAGGAGGATAATGATCACCTTGCGCTTCATGTCAATTTGAAAAATTGTATTTTCAAAAAGCTTGCCTTCGTGTAGAACTATACGTTTATTTCATGCGGCGGATAATGAAAGAATAAATGAGGCTCTTGCTATTGTTGATTGTTTCTATTATTCTCGTTTCGACAAAAACTTAAAATTCGTTTTACTTAAACATATCTCATGTACCTACCTACCTACAGACATCAACCGGTTACAATTTTATTATAGGTAAATATGAATATACCACAAAATGCTTCATTTTATTGATGAAACAGAATAATCGATATTAAGTATTCCATATTTTAGTTTAACTAAAAGAAAGTAAGAACAACATAAATAAAACTAACAAAGAACTAATTAACACGCCAACGTGTGAATGTTGTTGGCAGAGAAATCAAATATCCTATACCTACTTACTTTGTAAACGACAAAAAACATTTAGGTAACAAGCAAGTTCGATCACCTACTACTATATTACCCCAATGTTTTATATGTACGGAAGATCACAGCTAAAAAATATTTGCTTTTAGAATAGTAGCGTTGTGTCCCTGTGATGCGTAAGGTATCCAGATTTCGGAGGGGGTAACGAGTTAGAAGTCAGCAACGTGCTTGCAATACTCCGCTCCTATCAGGCGAACCGTACGCTTGTTTGCCACCTTTATTGTATAAAAAAGCCTGAGTAAAAATGTATTAGTAGGCCAAACGCACTGTATTAACTTTCATTATAACATTATTTTTGAAGTAAAACTTCTTTAGTTGTTGTGATACGACACTCGATGAAACGAAAATGCCACGATAAAGAAAGAAACACAAATTGTTTTGGAGATAGAATACATAACATATAATACAGTGTGTTTGAAAGAGAGGAAGTGCAGGTACAACATCCGGCACCTTCCATTGAGAGTAGTATAAATGTCGATGAAAGTGAGATAAGCATGGATGAAATAGTGAAAGCGTTGAAAAGTATGAGATTAGGTAAGGCTGCAGGGTATGACAGGATCACCGTCGAGATGCTGAGGGCTGGACAGGGTATAGTGGCTAGCCAGCTGTACTGCCTTTTCAATTTGTGCTGGCGAAATGGGCAAGTACCGGAAGACTGGTGCAAAGCCGTAATCGTGCCGTTGTATAAGGGAAAAGGGTCACGGCAGGACTGCATAAATTACCGCGGTATAAGCCTTCTCAGCGTCGTCGGTAAATTGTATGCGAAAGTGTTGATTGAAAGGGTTGTGAATGAAACAGATGAAAAAGTATGGGATGCACAAGCGGGATTTAGAAAGGGAATGGGATGTACGGATCAGGTCTTTTCCTTGCGGTGCATAGCCGAAAAGTTTTTAGCAAAAAACAAAAAGGTCTATTGCGCGTTCGTGGATCTGGAAAAGGCCTATGATAGAGTGGTGAGGAATGAATTGTGGTCAGCATTGTCCGTGTACGGTGTGAGCGGCGCACTCATGCGAGCACTACAATCTCTTTATAGGGATTCTAGTGCTTGTGTGAGGATAAACGGGGCATACACTGAATGGTTTAATATCGAAAAAGGTGTTAGACAGGGATGTGTAGCGTCACCGTGGCTGTTTAACGTGTTCATGGACAATTGCTTGACAGAGTTAAAAGAGAATGAAAGTGGGTTGAGAATGGGTGAGTTACTCGTCAAATGTCTTCTCTATGCTGATGACCAAGTATTACTTGCGTCCTCGGCCGAGGAGTTGCAGGAGATGGTAACTGCTATGAGTGGAGCTTTTGTTAGAAAGGGAATGAAGATGAATGTAAAGAAGACGAAAGTGATGGTGTTTGAAAGAGATGAGGTAGTGACAGACTGTAATATCGTGATTGGAGATGAACAAATTGAACAGGTGAATGAGTTTGTGTATCTGGGTTCGAAGTTTACAAGAGATGGAAAGTGTGAGAGTGATATTGAAAGAAGAGTGAATGCAGGAAACATGGTGAACGGAGCTTTGAACTCCTTTATGAGCAGTCGGAAGGTGTCTAAAAAGGCTCGTTTGGCTGTGCATGAGGGGGTGTTGCTTCCGACACTCATGTACGGAAGTGAAAGTTGGGTATGGCAGAAGAGACATGAAAGCAGAATAAATGCAGTTGAGATGAGAGCGTTAAGAAGCATGATAGGAGTTAAACTGAGTGACAGGATGAGAAATAGTGAGATAAAGAAACGGTGTGGTCTGAAAGAAGATGTAGTGACAAAAATTGAGAAAGGTATGCTGAGATGGTTTGGTCATGTCGAGAGAATGAATGAAGAACGACTGACGAAAAAAGTGTATAAGGCGAGTGTGAGTGGAAGTGTTGGAAGGGGTAGACCTAGGCGGACATTTCAAGACCAAATCGGGGACGTCTTGAAAAAAGGCCAGGTCAAAAGTACCCTAAACCGACGAGCATGTATGAAGGGAATAATGAAAGTGGATGAAGCGAAACAAGTATGTAAGGATCGTAGCAAGTGGAAAGAAGTGGTCTCTGCCTACCCCTACGGGAAAGAGGCGTGATTATATGTATGTATGTATGTATAGAATACATTAGGTACACGGTATTATAATCATATTCTCGGTGAAAAAAGATCTCTCTCATAGGCTACTTTTCAGAAGTTTCACTTCTGCCTACTTTTTATCTATACTCTTATAGAGCAAAATAATGATTTTGAAGGCTTTTAAATCGGAATCAGCTGAATCGACTGATCCCTTTTTAAGAGCTGGACCGATTCGTGCTACAATTTATAGAAGCGAAAAATAACCGTAAAAGTATACGACCTTGCAGAAGATCACAGCTAAATAACACTGATTTCTGCACTGATTCAAGCAGTGTTGTGTTGTTATGGTGAGTAAGGTGACCAGTACGTCTACCATGAGTTTTTGTTACAAGCGCACATGACATAACTACAGTAGTAAACGTAGAAACGCAACAGGAATAGTTATCTATACCATACCTATTATGAGTATTTCTAAATTTCACTATAGAGTCTATCGAGCACTCGATAAGACTTATAGTTTTAAATCCGTTATATTGGTATTAGTTACTAATATCTTTATCTCTTTCTTCCGTATAGAAAAAAGAAAGAGTAAACATGATGACTTTCGAATGAAGTGAGGTCTAAACGAAATTTAAAATAATCCGACAAAAATGCAAAGCAGCATATTACAGTGTATTCGTGCGAGCTCAAGAACTTCTAAATTTTTTCAATTTATTCCGTCAGTTTAAATTTCTAACTTAAGTTGTTGTCAAACACTTGTGAAACAATCATATTGTTTAATTGTTATACAATAATTCTAAAACAACAAAATATAAAAAATGAGAACTAATGCTTCCCAGTTCGAACTTAAGGTGGATTATATGAAAAAGTAAGTGTTTATTTAAGTGTTATGGTTATTTATCTCTTTCTTTATTAACGTAAATCGTGATCATAATTTTATAAATAAATTGTATAATTTGTTTTATATTATTATATTATTTCGTAAATTGAATATAGAAAATAATATTATTATATCGTAAATTGTAGGAACGGGGCTATGTTCTACCAAATATAATGCAATTAAATAGTATATAAACCTAATAATTATAAACTTCTCGCACGATTTTTTCAAGTGAGTGACGCAACTATAATAGTAACGTTAAACAGGGTGACATCTGTCAAATATGTTACTCATGGTAGCGAATTGTATGAAAATATCGGCGCGAAAAACTGGCAACAACTCCGACGTATTTCTGATTCACTTCTTAATCTTTATTTTTGATTTTACGACTTGCACTCCCACAAAGCCTTACACAAAGCAAAGTTTTCTGCCCTAACTTAACGATTCTCATAACATAAGCTAAGCTCCACTCAGATATTGGCAAATCCTTCAGGGAGCCAAAGTAAAAGAAGAAGAAGAAGAAGAAAATATCGGCGCTCTAGAATGACATTTACGAGTGTAGTTAACTTAACTGTCCTGAGAAAACTTATGGTACCAAATATAGTAATGATAGTATCCGGTAGAGGCGCTGCTCAACTTGCCATACAAATTTTCTACTACACTCGCTAACGTGTATCGTCTCTGGAAACTCATGGTAGACGTACAGAGCTCCTGGAGACGGTCAGGGGTAGGGTCGACAACGCTTTTGTGATGCTTATATAACATGCTGATATCACAGACGTCTATGAGCTACGGTAATCACTTACCATCAGGTGAGCCGTACGCTTTTTTGTCGACATAGTGGTATAAAAAAAATACATTTTTGTAAATACCTAATTTTCTTTCTTCTTTTCTTCTTTCTTTTTAAATAAAAAAGGGTCAATAAAAAACATTTTCAATTTCAATCTTTATTTTAATATAACGAAACCTGAACAAGGCATTGTAAAATATATAACAAAACCAGGAATGTATAAAAATATATGGATCCCTTAAAATATAAACTTTTCTTATATTCTAATAAACTTTATATAAATAACTGTTACAACAGTATGATTAAAATACACCAACAATATGTCACTTCATTTTGAAAAATTGCAATTTAATTTGTGTAATAACTTGAAACCTATTTTGATTTGTGTACATGACGCCTTAGGCTTTTATTCTTTCACTTCTTTGCGAGCATAGACTTAATGAGAGACTCCAACTTTCTAGTATCTGCTGCAAATTTTCTTATACCGTCAGACAACTTGTCAGTAGCCATCTGATCTTCATTCATATGCCAACGGAATTGAGATTCGGTCAACGATATTTTTTCAATGTCAGATTGCTCCGCAATTTTCGGATCCAGTGCCTATAAACAAGAATAAATCTTTAGTGATTTAGATATAAATAATGGTTAACTACTTATCTTTTTTGTGTAGTTGATATATTATACAAAGAAAAAACGAATTATAATAGACATATCCAAGTACACCAGTCACAGGTTACATTTGATTATTTGCTATTAATTTATGCTCTACTAGCAGTTGCCCGCGGCGTGGCGTAAAAATTGATAATATTTACAAAAAGGGGGTAAAATATTAAATTTATGAATGTTAGAATTTCCACAGAAACTGAAACATGTCCTTACTCATTTTTAATCAGTAGTCCAGAAATAAAATTGACAGAAATAAAAATGACGAACATTCAATTTAAACATTCATGATTTTTTATCTCCATTTGTGGATAATGTATCCTAATCAGCAGTCTGAAAATTAAGTTTCATGCTTCTAATTTCAAAAACCGGACAAGTGCAAGTCGGAATCTCACACGAAGGTTTCCGTACCATTTTCTATAAAAATCACGTTTGTTGTATGGGAGCCACCGTAAATATTTATTTTATTATATTTTTTAGTATTTGTTGTATAGCGGCAACAGAAATACATCATCTGTGAAAATTTTAACTGTCTAACTATCACTGTTCATGAGATACAGCCTGGTGACAGACGGACGGACGGACAGCGTAGTCTTAGTCTTAGGGTCCTGTTTTAGTTCCTAAAAATGATAAGACTTGTCATACAAACTTTCCTTTCTTAGGGGTATAATTTTTCAATATCTGTTTTTATTTTTAGTGGACGTGTACCTAGTTCCATTGCACGTTGAGCGACTTTAAACTTGTGAACCAGTCCCTTCGTCAGTTTCCACGTCGTCCGTACGTTAAGACAAGCAGGACGCATTGCTCGAAAACTTTTGTCTTCAAGCATTGCGGAATCTTCGAAGTAAAGACTCGACGGACTCTGCCAAACGCCGCCCAGCCCAACCGAATCCTCCTATCGGCCTCCTTCTCGAAGTTGTTGCGGCCTAGTTGGATAGTATGGCCTAGGTAAACATAATCCTGAACAACTTCGAGAGGGTACCATCGACCGATACCGGTATCGGTATGACTTGGTTGTTAAACATAACTTTCGTCTTATCCAAGTTCATACAGAGAGCGACACGTCGGGAGGACTCGTTTAGGCCGGCCAGCATTTGGCCTAACTCATCCAGCGTCTCCGCAAAGATGATAATATCGTCGGCGAAACGAAGGTGGAACGGGCTATGCTTGGGGTCTCTCTCAAAGATAGGATTAGAAATGAGACTATCCGCGAGAGAACGAAAGTAAGCGACATAGCCCACAGAATTAGCAAGTTGAAGTGGCAGTGGGCTGGTCATCTGTGTCACAGGACCGATAGCCGTTGGAGTAGACGGGTCCTAGAGTGGAGACCGCGTCTTGACAAACGCAGTGTGGGACGTCCTCCGGCCCGTTGGACCGACGATCTACGTAAGATTGCCGGTGAAGGCTGGATGAGGATTGCGGAAGACCGGGATGTCTGACGCGAACTTGGGGAGGCCTATGTCCAGCAGTGGACTGGCGATAGGCTGAAGTGTGTGTGTACCTAGTGTTTTTAGCACAAAAACTGAAAGTATTTTGATACAGATTTGCGAGTCCTAAGAGCTCCTTAATCCGATACTGTCGCAAAATTCGTTTGAAGTGTACGTCTACAAATTATCAACTATCTCCCTGCCAAATTTCAAGCTTGTGACACAAAAATGAAGGACTTTCATAAGAATTCCTGAAGCCTTTAGACCACATCAATCTGGTCCTATCACAAAATCCGTTCTTAGTGCACGTCTACAAACTATTACAACTCTTGTAGCAAAAAAAAAATGTAATCATTATCATTACTATATAATAAAACTAAGTTGATAAAATGTGCGTGCCGATAAAACTTAAAAAGGAGTCCCGGCACGATAAAGGGACTTATATAGTGTGATAGCCCTTTATCCCCCCTCGAATAAGAAAGTTCCCGTGTTAAGTAACCTTAAGGGCGTGTTTTTAAAGATATAATGGCTTTTCCAACCCTTCAACTTGGAAATTAAGTGTAGTGGCGCTATCTGTTGTCGAGTATTTGAACTTAATTCAGAACAAAGATTATTTGGGTTGGATTTCGAAAGGCACTGCGAGCAATTGCAGCATCAATAAATTCTTAAATTACATTTGTTACTATAATAAAGTTATTAAATTTTTTGTATTTATACAGCAGTAGCTAACTTATATTTTGGAGTTAAAGCGACATAATTTTAGTTATTCAAATAAGTTCTAAAAACATTTTAAAATTTAAGTTTTTAAATTTCGCGCCTTTACTGCGTATGCTACAGCTGAAGAACCTATTGTAACGGCGGACGATAATGTCGAGAACATTCTAGGTGTGACAAAGAAAATATTCTAAAACTTTCTCGAATATCCTAGAGCTTAGCTCTCTGAATATATAAGAGCCCGGTGTTGCCCGCCAGAGTGAGTTCGATTTGAACAGTGAAACAAGCAATTTCGAAACGAAAAGAAAAGAAGTTATTTAAAAATAAATTAGGGATTGGAATTTTTTTTAAATACCCGTGCGAAGCCGGGGCGGAAAGCAAGTTAGTAAAAAATATTAATGCCTTTATACTACATTAGTGAGGCCCTACTAATTAGCACAAAATGGCAAATTTTAATTTAACAGCGATAATATAAACTAAGGACTTTTGTAAACCTAGTGACTGTCCCTTGGCCTCTTTAATTCGGTCCTTGTAATGAAATCCGTTTTTAGAGGACGTCTACTTTAATTATCTTTCTATCAAATTTCAAGCATGCAGTACAAAAATGAAGAACTTTATACAAACTTGGGAAAGCCCTTAGACCGAGTTTATTTATTCCTCTCACAAAATTCGTTATTAGTTGTACGTTTACTTATTGTAAACTACCTATATGAAAATCATCGTATTTGTAGAACAAAAAGTTAAGGTGATTTATAAAATTTTCAAAATCGATTAGACCATCTTTATGTAACCCTGTCACAAAATTCGTTCTTGGTGGACATGAACGTCTACTATTATCTACTTCTCTTGCAAATTTTAAGTTCATATCATAAAATAATAAGAATTTTTGTAAAAACTTTAACTTAAACTTTAATGCGATCGAATCTAGTCGCAAAATTCATACTCAGAGAACGTCTACTAATTAATTACTATCTTTCTGACAAATTTCAAGCTTGTAGCACAAAAATGAAGGATTTTCATACAAATTTGTGAGAGCCTTTATTAGACCCCTTTAATCCGGCCCCAAACAAACCAACCAATTGTTAGTTGACTTCTATTAACCATAAGCTTACCTCTTGCCAAATTTCATCTTTATGCGACCAGCGGTTTTTGAGGTTTCGTGATGAATGAATGACTCAACGATTTTATATATATGTCGGCGCGAGACACTCTGTTTAATGCTAAGCTCGTTTATATATTCCTCACTTGACGTTTTAATTTAATTACATTTAACCCTTTAATTTAAAACTTATCCTACGAAATTTTTATATCATCTATACATATAATAAAATGGTAGGAAAGTCAAAACTGTACATTAAATATTTTTTTTAAAGAATACTTGGGGTGTAATCTACAATCGATACTGAAGCCAAAAATATAGTTTTTAGAATTTTTGTATGTTTGTCTGTATGTATGTCCGGGATAAACTCAATAAGTACTGCATGGATTTACTTCAAATTTGGCACGAATATTATTAAGAAGTCGGGTCAACATATAGGCTACATATTATCACGCTATCACCTACGGGGAACGAGCAGTGAACCTTTATTTCTTCAACGCATTCTGTAACAACGGTTAATCTAACGACGCATATTTGAATGTTGTTGTCGTTATGTTAATAACCATGTCATAAGCTAGCTTCACACTATAAATAAAGACATTCTGTAGTATATTTAGTATCAGCATTGCACCCGTGCGAAGCCGGAGCGGGTCGCTAGTCAATATATAAACGTGATTCTTGGATTGATTCGCTCTCAAGACAATTTTGTATGCGACAAACAGATATTTCTCGTAGCCTGGCTTTTTTATATTTTTTGTGTATTTCCTAGTCTCAGAGTCAGGATTTTCGTCCTACCCAGAACCATTGAGTATATAGTTGAGCACATACCCTGAAAGCATGCGTAGGACCTCTATCATAATGTAGCGTTAATCTAAGGATGGGACATTGAAATTGAACATTTTATTAAACTTAAAGATAATAAAGAAAGATGATTTATAATAAGAGAGAATTTATTTATAGTAAAAATTCCTTTTCAATTCCGGGTTTCATATTAATACGGAATGATCGCATTGGTAAGGGTGGAGGAGGCGTGGCTATATATCTGCGAAATAATCTGTCTTTTAAAATCATAGAACAATCTCCCTCCTCATATAGTTCGTCCGCTGAGTACTTGTTCATTGAACTCAACTTTGGTGTTAGAGTGGCACTCGGTGTAATTTATTGTCCACCTAATATAGATTATTTTGACCAAATAGAGTCTAAATTGGAAATTATTATGTCCGACTACACTCATGTAATTATAATGGGTGACTTAAACACATGTATGATGAAAAATAACTATCGGGCTCAAAAACTGGGCTCTATTTTTCAGTCACTAAATCTAAACATTCTGCCCCTGCAACCAACTCATCATATTAATACAGCAGATACATTACTTGATTTAATCATAGTGTCTCAAGTAAACTTGATTGCTGGATATGGACAATATTACCTCGCTCGCATATTTAATCTACGCAAGTGATCACGTATCTTCATATCGATCGCGCCTGAACTGGCTTACGATACGGGGCCGTAGATCGATGAGAATCCTCTGCATGTTGTACTCAATTCTAAGCAATGGTAACTATCCCGATTATTTATGTAGTAAATTTTTGTTCAGAGCCGACGCTCATGATAAGCCACTGCGCCCCACCGAAAACCTTTTGTTGACATTCCCATGTCACCGATCAGGATTCATGTCAAACTCTTTCGTTGTTACTGCCGTGCTACTGTTGAATGGACTGCCTGAACAGATTAGGAAGGCGCCCTTCTAAGGAGTCCTTCAAAATCTCCCTAAAAAAATATCTCCTTAATCAGGAGAATATTGGCCGCAATGACTGAGCTGGAGTAGCGTCATTATTATTTTACCACTTTTATGTTTCATTACATTACATTATATTATATTATATTTTGTTATATTTTGCTGTATTATATTGTAATATATTATGATGTATATATTTTATTATTATTTATTATATATTATTGTATTATATACATAACTCATTATATGTATTATGTTACGCTTTATTGTATTATCGCATATTATTATATTATATTATTTGTTTTACTTATATATTATTATTATTTTTGTTATACACCTACTCACTATACTTTCTTGCACACACCCAAGTTGGCTGGTAGAAAATGCATCAGCGTTAAGCCCGCCTTTTGTACACACTTGTATTAGTGTAATTATTGTACAATGAAGAATTTAAATAAAATAAAATAAAAATATCAATGTATCCGTTTATCCGTCACACGTAGGGAAACTCAATTACACGCGTGAAAAGGCACCCTATCTACATATATATATATAAGATAGCCTGTGTTTTTTTGTATGTTGCTCCACAACCTCCTCTATCTGCCAGTGAAAGTAGCGTAAAAATCGGTTGTAGTTCTGAACTCGCGCGCTTTTTTCCATGTTAATCCTGTTTTTACGATAATTCCGGGGGTAAAGTAGCCTATATGTTGCTCCACAACCTCGTCTTATCTTCCAGTGAAAGTCCCATAAAAATTGGTTCAGTGGTTCCGAAGATTAGCCCGGATAAACAGAAAGAAAGACAGACAGACAAAAAACGAGTGAGCTTTAGATCACACGATTGAAGTAAAACTTCTTTAGCTCCATTTAACTTATATTTCCTTCTCAACTTCCGTTCTCCTTGTCCAATAACACATCGTAACGCTCTCGTCACGCATTCACCAGCATACTACTCAAATCAATCGTGCGTAAAAATGTTTTTCTTCAAAAATTTTAAAATGATTTGTGTTTTAGTATTGTGTAAATAACTATATGCACTTAAAAACACACAGTTTAAAATCACAGACAGATAGTTCCAAGTTTATTTATATGTAAAATATGTATGAATTTCTAGAAATTCTTAAAAAAACGAAGAAAATTTGTACCTACTAATTGCGTTAATAAATAATGAACAATTAATTATTACACAACAGTGCCTTTTAAAATTATAAAATCACCAAAACTTGAATATGCACTTATTTAAGTTCTAGGCATATATTAATTTACAGATATATATAATTTAAAAATAAAAACATATTTTTTTTTTCAGATTGACACCAATTTTATCATACAGAAATTCTTATTTCACCGTTTTCAGAAAAAGAAGTGCTTTCATGAAATTGGGCCATGGTCATAAGAAAAGGCTACGTATTGTGTTGGCAATGTGTAGACTTAGAGATGTGATACAATATACTTCACAGAGCAGAAACCCATTGTACTTAGTACTTTTTAATCTCTTCATAGCAGTACAACCATACAAAAACATTTTTATGTTTGCAAATTTTCATCCAGCTAATGAACCTATTTAATTAATAATTTCTTTAAATAAATTATAATCAGTATCATCACTTCATCATCATCACTTCAGCCTATCGCACTCCACTCTAGACATAGGCCTACACAAGTTCGCGCCAAGAATGGCGTGAACTCATGTGTGTTGCCCATAGTCACCACGCTGGGCAGGCGGGTTGGTGACCGCAGGACTGGCTCTAGCGCACCGAAGACGCTGCTGCCCGTCTTCGGCCTGTTTATTTGAAAGCCAGCAATTGGATGAGATTATCCTGCCATCGGTCGGCTTTATAAGTTCCAAGGTGGTAGTGGAACTGTGTGTATCTTTTTGTCACCTCTTACAACACCCACGGGAAGAGAGGAGGTGGCTATATTCTTTACTGCCGTAGCCACGCAACTTATAATCAGTAAGAAAATTATTTAATAAATATGGCATTATAACTTTAAGATTTTTAGGTGTTATCGTTTTATATTGGAAATACACACATTACCTATCTTACTACATCCACTTAAGATTTTTTTAAACATATTATATATGTAAAGATTTTTTTGAATATAAACTAAAATTAACCCAAGATTATTTTACGAACTGTATTGTTACATGCATGTATTAGTCCTTTGTTTTAATTCCATACATCATGTGTTATTCAAATTTATCTTTATACCTTAATTAAAGCAAATAATAAAAATGTTGTGACCTTGATAAACACATAACACTTATTTGAAATACTGAATATTTAGTTTCAAATGAATTTGAAATAAATATATGTTTATAACAAAAGTATGCACTATATATTTTTGGTTCTACTTAATCTCACAATTTCATTTTAATTTTTTTTATAACTATTTGAGTTACCGCATCTAAATCGAATAAGAAGTTTCTAAGATTAGCATGCACAAACATATTATTACATTTATATTTTTTATTATATGTTTGATTATGTATTTTATTAGTACTGAATTGAAATGGATTGCATGAAGCACTGTACAGTAGAATGACAGTTACACACATTTAATATTGACGTGTAAGAAACAGAGGCCGTTCTGGTGTAGTGGTACGAGTAGTCGCCTAAAACACTGACGGTTCGCAGATTTGAATCCCACTCGGGACAGATATTTGTATTTGTACAAATATTCCTTTCCGGTTTGGATGTGTCCTTGTAGGTCACCCCAAAGTGCTTTGGAGAGCACGTACAATCGATGGTCCCAGTTGTTATCATGAATACCTGATAGCAATCGTTACTCATATTAGGTACATATCCGCTAACCCACAGTGGAGCAGCTTGGTAGGTTAAGCTCCAATCCTTCTCCTACGTGGAGAAAGAGGCCTGTGCCCAAAAGTGGGATGATGAGTTAAAATTTTATGAGTTACATAATTTATCAGTCAAAGTTTTGCAGAATATTGACTCTTTCTGAATAGTCTCGTGTAAAAAGTGCACTAACCTTTTTAAGAGGTTGTTCGCTATTAGCAAGCTCTTGTAGCAGTTTTGGGCTAATAGTTAGTAAATCACAACCGGCCAATTCTCTTATTTCTCCAGTGTTACGGAAAGAGGCACCCATTACTTGTGTCTTGTACCCAAATTTCTTGTAATAGTTAAATACACGAGTGACAGATATTACACCTGGATCATCCTTTCCCTCATATGTTTGTTTTGTATGTTCAACATACCTAAAATATTTCAAAAATTTCATTGGTTTTTTTTTTATTTAAAAATTATAGAGATGAAATTTTCATGTTGAAGATATACAATCTAAAACGTATTCTCATTATACTTACCAATCTAAGATTCTCCCAACAAATGGAGATATCAAAGTAACATTAGCCTCAGCACAAGCAATTGCTTGATACAAAGAAAAAAGTAAAGTTAAATTACAGTGAATTCCATGTTTCTTCTCAAGTTCCCTGTGTAGAAAGAGCATACATTAATATAACATGAACACATTTTACACAGTTTTAGAATAAAGTTAAATCTTACTTAGCAGCCTGAATGCCTTCCCAAGTTGATGCCAATTTGATTAAAATCCTTTCCTTTTTAATACCATGCTCAGCAAACATAGTGATAAGTTTGATTGCCTTAGCCATACTGGCATCTTTGTCAAACGACAATCTAAAAAAATCATAAAAAAAAAGATTATTATTACTCACATATAACAATAATATATTTAATATGTATTTAAATCCAACTAGCCAATACCTTGCATCAACCTCGACAGATACTCTTCCGGGTATAATTTTAAGGATTTCACACCCAAACAAAACACTTAACATGTCTAATGTTTCAGCTAATTGTTCTTCAATAGTTCTGAAATAAAAATGAATCTAATATAAAATTCACTTTATAAAAACAACTCCAGCTCAGTTAAAATTCAAATGCTTTCAAAATTTTATTATTATTAAACACCAAAGAAAACAGCATATATTTAGTTTTGAAATGAAACATGAAAATTAAATCAAATAATTGCTTCAGCCTGTATTATCCCTCTGCTTTTTCCCCATGTAGCAAAAGAATCAGAGCTTCAGAGAGCAGGATCCACCACACCGCTCCAATGTGGATTGATGGAGTGGTCAAATCTTAATAATATTGATAAATAAGAAAACTACTTTATTTTATCATTAGAATACAATAGTAACAAATTATCACGTACCATTATCACCAAGTACCTAACTTTTCTTAATAGACATGAAATACTTACCCACCACAGTCCTTGCCATACTTAATAGCTTTGTCAAGCAAATGCTGGTATTGCTCCATGCCAGCAGCTGACAAAATAAGACTTGGATTTGTAGTTGCATCTGTCGGTTTATATGCCTTCATAGCTGCAAAACAATTTCAATATTGACATTATTTACTTTAAATACAAAAAGGAATTAGTCATATATTAGTACATGTTTCCATTTAGCATAGGTTGTTCAATACAATATGTAATTAATATTAATGTAATTGATAAATCAAGATTAGATAGAAATGGAAGTAAGATATTAATAAAATAAATAGATATAGTTGACACTGAAAGGTCAAATAACCTACACAACTTATTAGTAACATTGTACTTTCTTAAGTATAAATATTAATGAAACATACAAAATTTAATTTAATTAAAATATCAATCAGTCATATTTTAGCCCTTCTTAGACCCTTCCCTCCCCTCATGTAGCCTAACATAGCTTTACCTGTCAACCCCTCCCTCCCCACCGCCCCATGATGGAACGTGTTTTTTTTGGCGAGATTTTCTGCTTTTTACTTTACAATAATTAGAAAAAAGTTTATTTTAAAGGTATTATTATTAATAATTTCTTCGAAAAAATTAGCATCCATGTTTCGGATAAAATTATTGAACAATTATAAATTAATTTCACAAAAAAAATTTCAACCTGAAGAAAACTATGTAACTTTGCTTTTACCTCCTCCCCTCCATTACGGAGCTCAGCGTAGCGTTCAAACATAATTGTCACCCCCAATCAATATTGTTATGTTAAATATGATTAACAAATAAAAATTATAGATAACTTGTAAGACTGTCTACAAAACAATCTAGTCATTCAATTTAATTTAATTTCATTACGATTTACCATGCTAGAAATACATTTATAATTAACTTTGTACGTACAACTTATTATGATATATAAAAAATTCTAACCTTCAAAATCCCCAGTATCAGCCACAACCGTGGAATATTTTTTAAGTTGGTCTAGTGCACTCATTTTTGTACGTTTCGCTTGAGGTTCACTGCTCATACTGAATTACTGATTGCTTCTTTCACACGATCGCCTGAAACGTTAACTGAATGACAAAAAGTAGAGCGAAAATATGTTTATACCAGACCGGTTGTCTTCAAGGTGACCCTATCGTTTCGGTTCGTAATCCGTATATCAATTTCTAACGTAATACCACAGTCATTCTCGAACAGCGATAACCTTTTACGTGTCTGTTTTAGCTTAACTTTCTGCTTCAACCTATTAGAATATATTGTAACTATTTAATGAGATAATACTTAAGTATTTCTTTATTACATATGCACTTGATGAGAACACATAAACATTAATAGAAATTATATTTACAGAATATTCACCTTAACAATTTTTTTTTTTTTTTCAGAATAAATTATCTCCCGAGTTCTTTGGTTCTGACTTCTGACTAACTTGTGACAACCCGTAGCATACCCGTAGTGCTAGACGTGCTAGTGTTAGTATGGATACTAAAATAATCGATTTTAAATGTATCGATTATATAAATTACTTGTTCATATCTACTTTTTTTTTTAAACTATTCAAATTAGTCAAATGTAAAATAGGACTAGACTTTTGTAACAATAATTATGTTTGACGTGATAACGTCTTACAAATCGATGAACACCATCTGGATGCACCAAAGAGAATATCTTATACTATTAAACGAGCAATTCTTGTATATATATATATATATATATATATATATAATCTAAATCTCGGAAACGGCTCCAACGATTTTCATGAAATTTAGTATACAGGGGATTACGGGGGAGATAAATAAATCTAGCTAGGATTCATTTTTAGAAAATGTCGTTTTATCCCTGTTTTTAGGCAATGAAAAAATGGCTACAATATCGTTAGAATAAGAAGGTAAATTTCGCATCTGTCAATAAAGTTGTAATAGCTCAGGGGAAATCGGCCGATCGCGCTCGGCCGAAAAGATCATGGTTCGAATCCTCACGTATTCCAGATCGATTATCGTTTTTTTTTTCTTTTTTTTCTAAAAAAAAATAAAATTATTCATATTTTATCAATATGTAATTCGTATTTAAATATGATTTTCAAAAAACACGATTTACTAAAAATACCGAGCTAAGCTCGGTCACCCAGGTCCTATATATATAAATGAAAAAGTGTCACGTTCTGCCTGAGCCTAAGCATACCTATCCCACCCCAGTCTGCAAAATAATGATATTTGTAATAAAAAAAATGCTAATCGATGGATGTTCAATAGCCAATTCAACTATGTTGTCCTTTTAAATTGCTCAACTTAAATTATTTAATTAAAACTCAAAAAAGTCGTTGAAAAAAAAATTAATTTATCAATATTTTCAATCTCCTACATCTTTTGATGTATACAATATTTTAAATTGCTCAAAGTGTTAAAAAACTGCTCAAGTTGCATTTATAATTGCTCAAGTACAGCTTGGAACAGCTCCACTCTCCTTAACTGTTAAATAAATATAAATAGTTTGAACAAATTTAACGATTATATAATAGATGAGTGACGCCGCGTTGGCACAACGGTCACAGCCGGTAATGGATTGTACCTGTTGCGCTAGCGGTTGCTGGTTCGATCTCCGCACATGACAAACATTTGTATTGGCCATAAAGGTGTTTGCCGTGGTCTGGGTGTTTATGCAGTCCTTGTGGGTCTCCCCACCGTGTCTCGAAGAGCACGTTAACCCGTCGGTCCCGGTTGTTATTATGTACACCTAATAGCGATCGTTACTCATAGTAGGGATAATATATCCGCCAACCCGCATTGGAGCAGCGTGGTGAATTAAGCTCTGATACTTCTCCTACATGGGGAAAGAAGCCTATGTCCAGCAGTGGGATATTACAGGTTGAAGCAAATATAAAAAAAATTAATTACAAAATTTATGTGGTACAAAACCGCGTAACTAGCAATGATTAATCCCGCGTATCTCACAAATGTAGCTAATACAATACAATACAAATATACTTTATTGTACAACCAAAAACAATACAAGTAACATAAAAGAAAAAGAAACAAGCGAGAAATAATAATAATAACAAAAAAAAAAGGAATGTACAAAAGGCGGTCTTATCGCTAAAGAGCGATCTCTTCCAGACAACCTTTAGAAAAAGGACATGAATAAGAATAAAGCGGTAAAGAGGTGTACTTTAAAATAATATATGTAAACACATATAATTATATAACTATACATACACTTAAATAGATATAATTACTAATTTAAGTTTTCACGAGCAATTAACGCAAAACTGACTGCCACCACTTTGATGTGAGTTTATTTCGACCGATAGAAAGCCAGAAATCGCCATATAATAATACCGCGTATCTTCGGCCGGCAAGTGTTGACACCGCCTAAGTGATCTAATGACACCGGAAACGCGTTTGAGTTTTATTTTTGCTATAAAACTCTGTACATTCTTAAGGAATATGCCCATAATGCCTTCTTACTACTGCAGAAAAGAAAGTACGAAATTATATTTAGAGCCAATAATACAATCTAAACGTGAATTATACCGTATCTATGTTGAAGAGGCGACAAAAAAGACAGGGAGTGGCTTCCAGAAAACTTTTTGAAGACTTTTTGTTCTGAAAGTTTCAAACATAGCCTTGTTTCAACCGAAATGAGATGCATGTGATCTATGTTGTGCGTATAAAGTAGATGATATTACTGAAAAAGAATATCAGCAACATTCATCACGAAAACATTTAGCTAGACAAGAAAATACTTTTGTAGCGAGATCTTATTAAATCATATACATTATATATGTGTAATCTTATTAAATCATACACATTATATATGTATATGATTTAATAAGATCTCGCTACGTGTGGAAAAATAAGCAACCTCTTTTGACAACCAAATTTAAAAATTTGTTTTAAAATTAATATAAGACTTTTGTCGTAAGTTTTTAAGAGTGTTATTTCCCTCCAACTATAAAAAGAAGAAGTCTACAGTTAGCATAGTTAGGGACAAAACCCCTACACTTTAGACAAAGAAGATGATTATTGTTAAAATAATAATAATAACAAAAGAATAAAAATAATAATAATAACCAGACAACCTTAACCTTATATAGGACACGGCAAGTGAAAGCGGTAGGGAAGTGTACAAAGAGAAATGACGAATAGTGTCACCTACAATTATCGAGTAAAACAACAAATACACTTACAATACATACATGCATATACAGGTGGGGATGACAATACAACGATAAATTTCACATCGTATATTTAATGACATTCCAAGCCCACATACAAAAAATCAATAATTGTATTTGCTCGCAAGCGAAAAAAAAAACCTTCTTCAATTACATCGACAAGTAATACAACGTAGATCGACGAAAAAATAGTCAAGTAACTACGTGTCATCAAAGATTACTCAAAAAGTAGTAATTAGATCTCGATAAAATTTAAATGTGACCACACGATAAAGATCAGCTTTCGATTAAATTAAAAATTATCAAAATCGGTACACCTATTGTATTGTATTGTATTGTAGTGGGCTCGGTTTTCCGCATTTAGACGCAAAAGTGGTCCATTATGCGTGAAAAGTGGGCCGACTAGTTCAGCCAGCCCAGCTCCTTCCAGAAGCTCAGAAGCCTCCTGGGGCGTTCACAGGCTTCTCGGAGCGTCCTTATTTCCTTAAGGATGGTAGCCCGGTGTGCGGCCACTCCCTCGCATTCCAGGATTACGTGGGCGGCTGTTTCTTCAGCAGCCAGACAGCCCCTGCAAAGAGGGCTGTCTGTTGCATTCATGATGAATAGTTGGTGATTGAGTGCCATGTGGCCGGTAATCGTGCCAACAACTATTCTGATGTCCAGGCGGTTGAGACTGAGCAGTCGGCACGCTAGGTGCGGTGATACTTCCGTGAGTACCAATTTGGACTGTCTACAGCCGGTCTGGTTTGCCCAAAGGGCATTGTGATTTGCACGTGTACGTTGCCTTACCCACGAGCGCAGTTGTCCAAATGGTAGCGGCAATAAGATGGTTGGGCCGGCAACCGTTGTATTGGACCCCTGTCTTGCAAGCTCGTCGGCAGCATCGTTTCCGCGCGATCCACTATGTCCTTTTATCCACTGGAGGATTACCTCATTATGTGAGGCTAATACTTCCAGGGTTTGATGACATTCGTATATAAGACTAGAGTTAGTCGAATTGCTCTCTAGTGCTTTAAGTACGGCCATGCTGTCCGACAGAATACGGATATTGCAATCCGTAATGCCTTTTGACAGGACGGCGGTGGCTGCATGGGTTATCGCAACACACTCACATTGATAGATGGAGCTGTGTTGGCCCAGCGTTAGTGATAAGTTGATATTGAGGTCTTGTGAGTACACTCCGGCACCGGTGCCAGACCCCATTTTGGAGCCATCTGTGTAGATGCGGACCTCGCGTATGCCGGATTGGTCTCTTTCAGCCTCAAACGGTTGTATATGGTACTTTCTTTCGAAAATATATTGTTTGGGAATCCTATCACAAGGAGCAGCAAGTAGTGGCTCATAGCTCACAAGGTTGCTCCAAAGTCTATTGTGTGGACCCTCCTGGTTGCACCACAAGCCCAAGTGTTTCAGCCTGATAGCTGACATAGCCGCCTCCTGTTGTATGAACAAGTCAAGCGGTGCCAGGTCAAGCATAACCTCAAGAGCTGCTGTGGGGGTGGTACGCATACAGCCAGTGATTGCAGAGCATGCTATTCTCTGAAACCGCTGGAGTTTGTTTTTAACGGTTGTAAGTTCTGTTCTCTGCCACCAGATTACCGCACCGTAGGTGATTATAGGCCTGACAATAGTTTTGTAAAGCCATAGAGTAATTTTAGGTGATATGCCCCAGCTTTTGCCGAGGAGCCTTTTGCATTGGCAGAGGATTATGCTGGCTTTGTTGATTTTTGAGTCTAAATGCCTGTTCCAAAGAAGCTTACTATCTAGGATTACTCCAAGATATTTGACCTCCTTGGTTAGGGCAAGACTGGTGCCAAATAATTTAGGGAGTTTAAGATTCCCTAAATTCCGTTTATTTGTGAACATCACAAGTTCCGTCTTTGCGGGGTTCACTGTTAGTTCGTGGTCCGTACACCACTGTTCAACGACTTTTAATGCGGCCCTCATTTGGTCGCAGACTGTCCTCTCAGATGGCCCACTGATGAGTACAGTTAAGTCGTCTGCATAGCCCACTGTGAGAAATCTGCGGTCGTTGAGCAAGGTGATCAGTTCGTCGATCACTATGTTCCACAGAAGTGGGGAAAGGACCCCCCCCTGCGGACACCCCCTCGCTACAACGCCTCTAGTTATTTCATTCACAGTGAATTGGATGGCCCTGTACTTCAGCATGCTGTCAATCCACCCGGCAATCGTGTTATTGACTCCATGCTTGGTCAGGGCACGGCTTATGCTGGTGAACTTAGTTTTATCAAAGGCCCCTTCAATATCAATAAAGGCGCCTAAGGTTGATATTTTGTGATGGAGATTGCCCTCTATATAGGATATAACCTTATGTAGGGCAGAGTCCGTTGATTTGCCCATTGAGTAGGCATGTTGGTTGGGATTCAGGGGTTGCTCAACCAGAGTTGTGCTCCTCAGCTCCCGATCTATTAGCCTTTCCAAAACTTTCAATAGAAAGGAGGTAAGGCTAATAGGTCTGAATGATTTTGGTTGTGAGTAGTCTCCTTTGCCGGGTTTAGGTATGAAGACTACCTTAACTTCCCTCCATAACTTTGGAGTGTAGCAATAGGCTAAACAACTCCTATATATGGAGACAAGGTGGTCGATAAGTTTCCTATCACTCCATCTTAGCAGACCTGGAAACACCTTGTCCAGTCCTGCCGACTTGAATGGTAAGAAACTGTTGATGGCCCATATTACTTTGTCATGTGTGACAATTTTCTTGGCGGTGATCCAGTCCACCATTACAGGTGTCTTCTTTGGCTCTTCCTCCCATGCCGCAATTCTTTCGATTTGGCATCCTGGGAAGTGTGTAGTTATTAACAGTTCTGAAGTTTCCAGATCCGTTTTGGTGTATGTTCCATCCGGTTTTTTCAGGTTACCCAGGTTGTGCACCGTTTCGCTGCACAATATATTCTTAACTCTGTTCGCCTGATTGTTCGTTTCTATGTTGGTACAAAAGCGCCTCCAGCACTCCTTCTTCCTTATTCTGATGCGCCTTTTGTAGTGATATTGGGCCTGCTTGTAGGCATCCCAGTGGTGTTCTAGACGAGTATTCTTTGCTCTGTTGAACAACTTCCTCACCCTGCGTCGTAGCTTTTCGAGCTCCGGTCCCCACCAGTGCCCTTTGCAAAACTGCCGCGCTCTAGGTGATGAAAGTGGGCATGTTTGTTCGAAGCTGGTGATTAGGCAGTCAGTTATCTGGTTGATATGATTATCAATGTCCCCCGTGCCTTCATGGTTATCGGGTAGTTCGACACCTTTGAGTTTCTCCGCTGTCAGAAGCTCATACCTGCCGCGGTCCATCTTCCGAGGGTTACGGCGGGGTGTAGGTGACGTCAGCGTGACTTCTAGGTTGTATTTGATCCACCGGTGATCAGAGCACGACACGTCGTCAGACACATGCCAATCTGAAATATATTCGGACACATGCTCTGTCGCCAGAGTTAGATTAATGATGGTTTGGGATCTCGAAGTTACAAAGGTTGGTTCCGATCCTCTATTAATAACATTAAGCTTAGTTGCGAGTAAAAAAGAAACAAAATCCTCACCTCGCTGGTTGTTGTCCTTGCTGCCCCATAGCGCATGGTGCGCATTGGAGTCAGCGGATATGATGAGCTCCAGACCCTGGCGCTCGCAGTACTCAGCAAGCGCGGCCAGCTCCGGAGTGGGGATGTCAGCATCGCCCGGCAAGTAGGCGGATGCCATCACCACATCAGGCAGGCCCGAAGAGGGTTCCTTTTGGAGCCTAACGGTTGTAAGATCTCTGCTGCAGAACTCGGTTATTAAGGTGATGTTCACGTCCCTGTGTGCATAGATACAAGTGCGTGGGTGGTATACGTTATTATTTAGAAGTAACTTACCTCCAATGTTGTTTAGACCGCAGATTCTCCCGTTCCTGATCCACGGCTCCTGGATCAGGGCCACGGTCTTCGTTTTTCCCTCCAGCAATCTGCGTAGGTTAGCCGTCGCAGTCTGGCTATGCTGGAGGTTGATTTGGGTGATTTTTAATTGGTTACTAGGTGGAGCTGGCAGCGCCATCATCGCTGGATAGGATGGCGTCGTCAAGATCACCTGGCTCATCCTTGGAAAGATCACCCAGATCAAATTGGGGATCCACTTCAGACGAGCCGGTGTCGACGACAGGCTCCTTACTGGAGCCCGGCTGTCGGTATCGGTACACCTAGTAAAAAGTTATGCGGATTTTCGAGAGTTTCCCTCGATTTCTCTGGGATCCCATCATCAAATCCTGGTTTCCTTATCATGGTACCAAACTAGGGATATTTCCTTTCCAAAAAAAAAAGAATTATCAAAATCAGTACATCCAGTAAAAAGTTATGCGGTATAATACAACGTAGGTCGACGGAAAAAGCGTCAAGTAAAAACGCATTATTAGATATAACTCGAAAAGTAGTTGTTAGATTTCAAATAAATTTAAATGGGACCAAATGACACACACCACCTTTCGATTCCACCCAGTCAAAAGTTCTGATGTAACATAAATAAAAAAATAAATACAGTTGAATTGAGAACCTCCTCCTTTTTTGGAAGTCGGTTAATAAAATACATCCAGTATTTTAGTCACAAAATATCAATTTTTCGTTTTTTAAAATTTCTACGTGATGTATATTAATAAACTGACACCCTTTGAACGCGATCGTACACACAATCGATTCGTCACTTTATTATATTGCGCGTAATTAAAAACGTGCAAAATTGTTACCTAGTTTTGGTAGGTCAGTGATAGATTAAGACAAATTAAACAAAACATTTGTTAAAGAGTTTTAATTTTAACGATTCTAATAATTTTCTTTTTTAATAATTTATTGTTTCTTTCAATGCTTAAATTTTAAATTCTGAAAACGTAAATTCTGAATCTAACATAGTTTTTTTAAGTAGGTAATATCACGGAGAATACACATGACATAACAAATTTACAATTTTTAATAAGTTTAAGTATTTCGTTGCCAACATTGACTATATTTATTTCAAGATCGAAATATTTACGAAACTTTTGCTCGCTTATTCAACAAATGCGATAAAGACAACAAATAACAATAACAACAATTACGAGTATTAATAATAAAATACCACGTTATTACATTAAAATATTAAATCTAGGAACAGCTAAAAAAAACAAACAACGTGGCACGTGTTCCACTGACTCTGAGATTATGAAGGACAACTGGCTGTGCCAGGGCTGCCAGAAAATTTTGTATGAGTGTAACAAATAGTTAAAATTTTCTGTGGTCATATTTTTTAACAAAAGAATTTGTTGGCTTAAACTTCGTATAATTTTCGTTTGTTCTTATTAATTGCTTGGCTAATAATGTGTGTAAGTGTATCATTGGATAAACTGTTTCTAAGATTTGTTCTAATTAAGTTAACTTCGCTGAATGCTCGTTCACATTACAGATTGCACTGTAATGGGGAAAACATAACAAATTTAAAGCAAACTGAGCCAGTGTTTTTTTTTTTTTTTCAAGTTGCAATTATTACCACAAGAGAAATTATAAGTTTCATCAGAAAGCCAACACATACAGCCTTTAGAAGATTTTTCAAAGAGTCTTCATTCAAGTAAAAGATCTAGGCACGCGTTACGTAGTTGGGGAATTCAACGAAATTCATGCTTGCGGTGGATGACGTTTCTTTAATTATGAAATGCTTCCCAGGTAATAAGAATATAAAAATCGTACATTTTGCGTACGATCTTAGTCTAGCGATCGTACATAAGTAAAAAAGGCAAAAAAAAATTGTATGAGTACGATTAAAATCGTACATCTGGCAGCCCTGGCGCATAGGCTAGCGTAAACAGGTTATAGGTTTTTCCCAGTCTCGCCGGGTACGTGACAAGCAGCCAGTGGTCTCTGTTCCGTTTATCTAGGTACTCATGTTTCTTGATGTCATACGCGTTGATTTGTCAATTTCATTCATATGCGCACGAGTTTTGTTGGTTTTAATTAATTATTGAATTATCTCGAAAGACTCTTGGAGTGAATTGTGCGATAGTTAACGCTTTATTTTTATAGTGACAAGGAAATTAACGTAGAATAAATACCTAGTTTAATAGTTATTAAGTGAATTGTGCGAAATTAGGCGCTGAAGTGTTAATAGTAATAATAGTTTTTATTTTATTTACAATGCCACGTTATAATTACACAGCTTCGGATTGGCTTCGGAGTACGCTGACATGATTTTTGTTTACGGAGAATGCCACGACAATGCTAATTAAAGAAGTACCGGGAGAGATATGGGAACATCCGATTTGTCCAACTGATGGCCGCACTATTACAAATGCTTTCCATGGGATACGGGAAAATCAATGCTTAATCCCACATTTTCTGTGAAGTTTTATAACAAACGACTTTAGTTAGTATTACCGGTGTTATTAATTATCGTTGTATTGTAATCCCCATTCTGTATACATACATACATACATACATAGATACATAATTACATACACTAATTATTATATATAATAAAACTAAGTTGATAAAATGTGCGTGCCGATAAAACTTAAAAAGGAGTCCCGGCAGGATAAAGGGACTTATATAGTGTGATAGCCTTATATCCCTCCTCAAACAAGAAAGTTTCCGAGTTAAGTAACCTTAAGGGCGTGTTTTTAAAGATATAAGGGCTTTTCCAACCCTTCAACTTTGAAATTAATTGTAGTGGCGCTATCTGTTGTCGAGTATTTGAACTTCATTCAGAACAACGATTATTTGGGTTGCATTTCGAAAGGCGCTGCGAGCAATTGCAGTATTTGTAGTAATGGCGCGAAATTTAAAATTCCAATTTCAATAAAGTCTTAAATTACATTTGTTACTATAATAAAGTTATTAAATTTTATGTATTTATACAGCAGTAGCTAACTTATGTTTTGGAGTTAAAGCGATATAATTTTAGTTATTCAAATTAGTTCTGAAAACATTTTAAAATTTAAGTTTTTAAATTTCGCGCCTTTACTACGTATGCTACAGCTGCAGAACCTATTGTTACGGCGGACGATAATGTCGAAAACATTCTACAAGATGTGAGAAAGAAAATGTTCTCAAACATGGTGCGACAGAAATAAAGTGGCCTACACCCATAAAAAATATAAATCCGGCACTGCTCTCTTTGAAAAATTAGCTCAAAATTCGTTTAAATAAAAAACTTATTAAGTTTTAACCTTCCCTTGTAAAATTACATCCAGTGCACAACTGCAGATACGTGCTCCCTACTTGTAGCAGATACGCGGATTTACACTATCCTCGACGATATACCGTGGTCGCCATGGCCTGTATCGCCACGCCAACAATCAGGTTTACCTTCGCCTATAGATGTTTCACATCAAAAAAAAAAAAAAAATTGTTTGTCTGTAAAGTCGGTTTACGGACGATGGTTTTACGTGATAACGTCATAAAGAAACATTGATAAAAATTGCATACTTTTATCAATTGAATTGGATTATTATGATTAAGTTATTTTGAAATTAGAACTGCTAGCTCTGATGTCACGCAAGAAAAGAGATAAATGTGTTACAAGCCAACGCTTGGGCCGATCGTGCCTCTCTATCGCTTGTTCCGCGCTCTTGCTTGCACGCTTAGGCTCAGGCGTCAGGCGGAACGTGACACTTTTTCGTGCATGCAGACGGTGTTCATCGACTTGTAAGACGTTATCACGTCAAAATATATTGAATTTAACACATTACAACAATAATATATATAAGTCAAAATTTGAAAATTTGATTGATTTTGTAGCATCTCGTTAAAACACAATCGATATAACAAACATTAAATTCATTAACGATTATTAGGTATAAACTTTAATTTTCTTTGTGTTTATATTTGTTATATATTGTGATTTTAATTATGACATAAAACATGCATATTTTTACAATGTAATGTCTATCTTACCGTTATGGATAAAATATACAAATACTTGATAAAATCCCAGTCATCTCGTCTACGAATTGGATAGGTAGCTAAGTAATTTCATTCATGTCGTACGACGGATACCTACAAATCGTAAAATAGTGATTCTATATAGTTCTATACCAATTCTATACTCTTTGATACTAATACAATTCCATATTTAGTCTGTGCTTCTAGAAAATTCGGGTAATGCCTACAAAGGGAATAATATCAAGACTCTGTGAACTGTGTTGCAGAACCGGCGTTAAACTGCGATCGACTGACTGATTGTCAGATTAAAGCAACGTGTTTTGTGCGATCGAAAAAAGGGTTTTCTTTTAAAGATTTTTGTCTTTTATCACAGTTTTAAACTATTATGGCCGCGATGTCTGTCATAGGTATTGATTTTGGTAATGAATCTTGTTATATTGCTGTTGCAAAAGCAGGTGGCATTGAGACAATAACTAACGACTACAGTCTAAGGGGTACACCGTAAGTATAATTTTTGACAAACCTTAAGTTAACTTTTTTGGCTTACAAATTTCAATAAAACAGTACCTATTAAAAACTACGAAATAAACTATTTTTGTCCCTGGTCGTATAATTGACTATATTTAATTTATCAATTATTCATTTTACTATTCACGACGTATGATTCGAATTGGAATCTGTATTGATTTTTTGTACTTATTATATCTTATCAATTTTTTACAGGTCATGTGTGGCCTTTTCACCAAAGAACCGAATATTAGGTGTAGCTGCCAAAAACCAAATGGTGACAAATATGAAAAATACCGTATTTGGATTTAAAAAACTTTTAGGTAGAAAATATTCAGATCCTCATGTACAAAAAGAACTAAAACATTTCCCATTCAAGGTAGAACAGAGAGCTGATGGTGGTATTGGTATTAGAGTCAACTATCTAGGTGAAGATAATGTATTTAGTCCTGAACAGGTTTGTGAAACTCTCATTCTCATAAATATTGTAGATCATATTATAACATGGTACCAAGTCGGTACCATGTTTAGCTAACTACTACTACTACATACTACTATAACTTTTGGTACTAAGAACCATAATGTATGTGTCATAGGTGATCCAGTTTCATAAAAATACTCTAAATTGTATATACTTATATATATGTGTGTGTGTATATGTGTGTACTTATATGTGTTTTATATATTATATACTAAAATATTTTTTTTATATATAAGTTTTTCATATTTATGTAAGTATCATCATATCGTATTTTAAGTTACGTTATTTATTATTGATTTTTCCTCCTTAAATGTGCACACTTCTAACCGCTGCTACTGTATCGTGTTCAGTACCCAAATTTTCTCTTGTATCCTCTTGAGTAAATATATTATAATTTGTGTACAGATTGCAGCAATGCTGTTCACAAAGTTGAAAGATATAGCTGCAACTGCATTACAAACTCAGGTTAATGATTGTGTGATATCAGTACCTAGTTACTTTACTAACGCAGAGAGGAATGCTTTACTAGATGCCGCATCAATTGCTGGTAAGTTATTGTTTTTAATTTTTTTATAATTAATTGGATGCAAATAAAAGTAATACGCTAGTTTATTGTTTCAAAAACTAGATTTTAACTGTTAAAACGTATATCATGGTTAGTGAAATCTTTTAAGGAAAATAATATAATATAGTATTTTTTAATTCAAACAAATAACAAAAAATGAAACTTGTAAAATGTTTCATATAAACCACATCAAATTTCGTCATAGCAACTATTCTTAGCAAGCAATATATATAAATTAAGTGTCACATTGTTTGTCCGCATCGGACTCCTAAACTATTTAACCGATTCTAATCACTGGCGCAGCTTGATCCAACTTGAATGATAGGCTATATTTTATTTTGATATATATAATTATTATATTTAAGAAAAAAAATAGGCAGTACAAAGTTTGCCAGGTCAGGGATTACTAATAAGTAAAATGTATGGAATAAAAAGACGTAAGAATTGTTGGATTTCTAAAATTGTTTAAAGTTAATATTACTTTCTTAAGTAAGTTGATTTTGGGACTGCAATTATATTTCCTAATATATAATAATAAGCTATAGTTAAGGATGTTTGCCTCTTTTTTTAGAAAAAACTTCACAATTGCTTGCTCTACTGGCATCAACAACTAAAAAATTTATTATTCCTTTTTTTTCGTAAATTATTAAAATTATGTATATGACAGCTTCAATTCAGAAACAATGTCAACATGATTGAATGGCTGTAAATTTTTGTTCCATTTCAGTCTATTTCTTCCACAAATCAATGCAGGTGAAGCCGCAGGGCCCAGCTAGTTTCAAAATGTTATTAAAAAATTAAATTCTTGTAATTTAATTTTTTACATTAAAATATATTCATAAATGTTGGATGTTGCATATTTGTTATTTAATATTATTATATTTAATTTAGATTTTTTGTAACTTTAATTTCTTTTAATAGTATAGTAACAGTTTAGCAGCCTTTCAAAACCCTAAATGACAAAGTTAATTAATTAGTAAATTCTGCTTTTAATAAGTTATCTAATATATTAAAATTTTTATTACTGTTTAATACAATTAGTACACCAGTAGCCTTGCCTTTAGGTTTTGAATGCTCGTGTCCTTGACCTTCCAGTTACTTTAGTCAATACGTAAATCAATTGCTTCAAGGTTTCAGACTACCATTAATGTAAATTTTTAGGTCTGAATGTATTGCGCCTTATGAATGAAACAACCGCAACTGCACTTGCCTATGGTATATACAAGCAAGATTTACCTGCACCAGAAGAGAAACCACGAAATGTCGTTTTTGTTGATTTCGGTCATAGTTCCCTTCAGGTATATTATTAAGTTTAATTATACTGAATTTAATTTATATTAAGACATATCAGAATATTGGTTTATAATAACTTTTTTGTAGGTTTCTGCATGTGCATTTAATAAAGGTAAATTAAGGGTCCTGGCTACCTCAGCTGACCCCTTCTGTGGTGGAAGAGACATTGATATGGCTTTAGCGGAATATTTTTGTCAAGATTTTCAGACCAGATTTAAACTTGATGCAAGAAAAAATCAGAGGTACTTTGTTGATTAGTTAATTTATGGCCGTTAATGTATCATATTGACATGTTAAAAATCTTAACTCCATAATTACTTAAAAATCCTACACAGTTTGAATAATTTTTTTTTATCAGTAAAATGTTTGCTGTGTGGCTACGGCAGTTAAGAATATAGCCACCCCCTCTCTTCCCGTGGGTGTTGTAAGAGGCGACTAAAGGATAACACAGTTCCACTGCCATCTTGGAGCTTAAAAAGCCGATCGATGGCGGGATAAATATCCAACTACTGGCTTTGAAATACACAGGCTGAAGACGGGCAGCAGTGTCTTCGGTGCGATAAAGCCAGCCCTGCGGTCACCAACCCGCCTGCCTAGCGTGGTGACTATGGGCCAAACACAGAGTTTATGCTATTTTTGACACGAACTTCTAGAGGCCTATGTCCAGCAGTGGACTGTGATAGGCTGAAATGATGAATATGTTTTATCTCCCTGAGTCAGGGGTCCGCAAAAACACACACAATACATAAGCCCAAAGACCTGGACCATAGCAAACATCTGTATGGCCAATACAAATGTTTGTCGTGTCAAACCCGCAACCGCCAGCGCAACATCCACAAACCAGTGCTGTGACCATTGCACCAACATGTCATCTAATTATTAAATATTACTTTATTAGTTTTACAATATTTTATAATATAACAATATCATTATTTTAAACTTTTGTTATATTGGTTTTCCAATAACAATAGAATGTATAATAATTTATGTACAGGGCTTTCCTCCGACTTTTGCAAGAAGTAGAAAAACTCAAAAAGCAGATGTCCGCAAATAGCACTCGGTTGCCCTTAAACATTGAATGCTTTATGGAGGAACGTGATGTTTCTGGAGAGATGCAACGCTCTCAAATGGAACAAATATGTACTGAGACATTTAACAGAGTCGAAAGAACCCTACGGGGCTTATTGCATAATGCCAGTAAGTTTATTAGTTATTTAAGATACATGTTTAAGAGCTTATTTGAGTAGAATTTATTTACTCGTTTTTTTTTTCAGAATTGAGAGCTGAAGATATAAGTGCTGTAGAAATTGTGGGAGGTTCAACTAGAGTGCCTGCAGTTAAAAACTTGATTGAACAAGTATTTGGCAAACAAGCATCAACAACATTAAACCAAGTAAGTCTATATTTTATTACATTAGGAAAAACTATTGTTATATTTAATTACTATATAAAAAAAATTTAGACAGTTTATATAAACTTTGATTACTGTTTTACCGTAAGTGATAAGTGATGTTTTTTATTGGAAAAATCCCATTATTTCAATAATTTTATAAACTAACGAAACACTTCTATTTCTTAATTCAATTTTTACGTAAGTACATAAAATTCTTTTCTTTCTTTTTGACATGCTTGCATAACTGTAGTTAAATGACTACAATAATTTAAACTGATAAATAATAATGTAAAGAAACAATTAATAACTTTCATATTACCATAAAACTGCTTTGTAAAATTATGATACAGTTTTTTCTAGTCTAAGATTTATTTTTACACCACTTTTATTTAAAAATTTTTGAAAAAATAATCCGTAAATGTAACTTTACTAATAAATTAATAAATAATAATCACAGGACGAGGCCGTATCCCGTGGCTGTGCGCTGCAGTGTGCAATGTTGAGCCCCGCAGTGCGCGTGCGTGAGTTCAATATAACCGACGTCCAGCCCTACGCTGTTCGCCTCGCTTGGGACGCCGCCAGGGGCGAGGATGGTGATATGGAAGTGAGTGTATTTGTTTATTTTAAAACGTATACAATACTAGGTGGCCCGACAGATGTTATTCTGCCGTTTAAATAGTTGTTAACACGTTGAACGCCAGACCAAAAACCATGTTTAGTCCAGTGGGCCGCGACGGACACCATGTGACTGCCATTATATTGGGTCCAAGAGGCCGTGTCGGACACCATGTGTCCGCATGCCCTCGATCACTTCAGAAGCCTCTAGGGAGCCGACAGACAGTGTTTCGACTGTTTTTACTAAGGCAAGTGACCCGCGCGGCCTCACAGTGCAAAAAGGGCACATAGCACAAAAAAAAAATCGAATACACTTTGAATTTATAGGCTTTTTAACAAATTGTTTCCAAAAATGTTATAGCTGGTGTCTGCCACTTGAGATCTTGGAAAATAATGGGTAAATAACTGTTTCCGTCAGTCGCCCATTATTTTTGAGGTTGTCGCTGACAATATTTGCAGAAAAACACCTTAACAATTTTTTGACGATTCTCGATTTATTGGTGTGGCCCCAGGCGAAAGTATGCTGTCGGACATATGGTGTCCGTCATGGCGTCCAACGTGTTAAGTTTTCTATCTTCTAAAATAAAAAAATTTAAAGAGAAAAATCACTAAATTCGTTATACTTATAGTGTGACTAAGAAAAATATAGATTCATTTATATATGTATATAGATATAGTTTTGTTTTGAATATAATTCTTATATAGTATATAGTAGAAAAGCGACCGCAAACTATAATTAGCTGAAATAAAGTAAAAAAAATTATCTGCCTAATAATTATTGCAGTAAAAACATATATGGATATTTAGGAAAGTGATCCTTGATTTCCTATGCAGTGAGTCTATATTTGTGTGAATAAGTAGTTTTTTAATTTTTATATTCATCAGTGTAAATATGAAGAGACAGCACAAATGTAATTCTTTTAAAATGTAATAATCTAATAGATATAACGCCGCGTGATTAACAATTAGCGGAAGTGTGCGGTTTTCTAACGGCACCGCATTGCGCCAACAGCACCGCGCCACGTTTATTTTATGTACATTAATGTGATTAAAATATTTTACACATATAGTCATACATCATATTACAACATTATATTAAACAGAAACTGTCAATATATAAGTAGTTAAAAACTTGTCACAAAAAAAAACAAGTTTCGTTAGGCATTATCTAACAAATTAATCAATTAAATTACAAGTATTTTTTTCTGAAAATTCAGATTATTGTTGAAACGTCGTATCATTAGATTCAGAAGTATTAGAATTTGTCAATTAATTCCCGGTAATTTTATAAAATTTCGTTCTCTGCACTGATTATTGCATAATTGTCCTTTACAAAACTTAAGCCACAGTTTTTTTTTTTTCGTTTTTTCGCAGGTCTTTCCAGCTTTCCATGCTGCGCCATTTTCCAAAATGCTCACTTTTTACAGAAAAGAGCCGTTCTCAGTTAGCGCATACTACTCTGATCAAGTGCCCTACCCTGATACTTTCATTGGTAAAACTTTTTGTCACTCTTATATTTATCATTTCTCATTATTTACAAAGAAAAAACTTGATCATTAAAAGAAACTATTTACTATAGGTCAGTGGAATATAAGGGATGTGCAACCGACGGCTGAAGGAGAGTCACAAAAAGTTAAACTTAAAGTGCGAGTTAACATTCACGGTATAATCACGGTTGCCTCTGCATCTCTAGTGGAGAAAAAGCAGGATTCTTCTCAAAATGAAAATGTTGAAATGGAAAATTCCAATGACAACACCCAGGGTTCCCAAGACGCCCCAATGGAGACAAACGGCGGCACCCAGGAACAACAGCAACAACAACAGAATGGGCCCGAGAACCAAGAGGTGAGAGAGGACGAAATGAAAGACGAGCCGCAACAAAAACAATCGTGGACACAGAGAGTAGGACAGTGGTTCAGCGGGGTATGTGTCGGTAGCGCGTTTGTGGAGTGAATCTGTGATGTTTGTTGCTTTACCTACACTTTTTTTCAATCTCGAACTTCAATTTATCCTATCATGTTTAAATTTTCCAAATTATCTTGTCATAAATCGAATTCTTATTTAAATTAAATGCAGCAGACATCACATAGTTTGCAACTTCCCCACCCTCAATTGAGGCCCCATTTGCACGGTATTTTCATAAGGCTTTTAAATAACCTTTTGAAGATACGTAACAAATTTTTCGTTCTCTTGGATCATTTACGAGTAAATAGTCTCTGTGTCCACGCATGTTTTTGTTTGCCCTGCATTTGCTAATGTTATGTATTCTATTTTCTTCTAGCAACAACCAGGATAGTGTAAGATATTTATGGTGTAAGTTTTTTTTACTGCTTGTGTTCATTTTATGGGTGCAAATGGGTCATTACAGCACTTGGATACATGAATGTCTCATTAGTACTAAACTTTATTTCTACAATAGCATATTTAATAAATCCAAGCCGTTGTAATGGTGGGGAGATGGTTTCCTAAATGTTATGAACGGTTGCTCTTATTTTTAGGAAAACAATGATGACAAAAAGGATAAGTCTAAGGATAAATCCAAAAAGGTACTTGTGAAGACTGTTGAGTTGCCCATTGATGCAAGAACTCATGGATTTGCCCAGCATGACCTGAACAGCTATATGGAGCAAGAGGTACATAAAAGATTATTTAATTTTTTTGGTATTTTATCAAATTAGTATACTTATTTTGGGGCAAGAGATTAAATGTACCTATCTATGTATACGATTAAACTGTTTTTTATTTTTATTTTTATGAATAAAGCATTATTATTATTATTTTCATAATATATTTGGACTGGAAAAATAAAGTTCAAATAATGATTTATAAAATTTGTACAATTATATTAAAATATGTCAATATTGATTTACAACATTACTTTAAATATCTAACAGTTTCTTTTTTGTAGTAAGTTAATAATTATTTTTTTATTATCTAGGGTAAAATGCAAGCCCAAGATCGTCAAGAAAAAGAGCGGGCGGATGCACGTAACGCTCTCGAAGAGTATGTGTACGAACTAAGAGGAAAGCTGTCGGAGGGCGAAGTGTTGCACGATTTCATCGCAGAGGACCAGCGTCAGAAACTTGTGAACCAGCTTGATGCTCTGGAGCAATGGCTATACGACGAAGGAGAAGATCAGAACAGACAAGTACGTTTATTAAATTTACAATAGTTTTAACTCACAATTGAAAAAAAACCAACTTCAATTTACATCGAAAAGCAATACAATGTTCGTATTGGAAAATATAATTATTTGAATACGCATTATTAAGTACAGTACGGTACTCGAGTAATATGAGGTAACTAACATACCTACGTATAAAACAATTGAGTAGAATCGAGAATCCTGTTGTTTTTGAAGTCCGTTAATAACTAGCTGACTCGACATAATATGTCATGCCTTGCGAACTATAAAACTCGTAAATTTGATTCGTTACATATTTTTGAAATTTCCCAGTTTTATGCACAATTTTCTTTATTTTTCATTTCGTAAGAATCTTCTACAAAGCATTACTAAATTAAAAATAACTAGTGAACTCCAGCCGTTCTTGAGTTAGCAATTCATTAATTTTCATTGCGACGACTCGTACATAAGATGTTCGATTCTTAGCTGCGTTTCTTCAAGTGAGGGTGTTGTAGATCGTGTCCTAGCCCTTTTTAACCGACTTCCAAAAACGGAGGTTGTTCGCAATTCGACTGTTTTTTTTATGTTTGTTACTTCAGAACTTTCGAGTGGGTGGACCGATTGCGACAATTTTTTTTAATCGAATTGTGGTGTGTGTCGTTTGGTCCCACTTAAATTGATTTGAGATCTAATAACAACTTTTCGAGTTATATCTAATAATGCGTTTTTACTTTACTATTTTTTCGTCGAACCACATTGTATATACCTTTTTACTGGATGTACCGATTTTGATGATTTTTAATTTAGTCGAAAGCTGGTGTTTATCTTGTGGTCACATTTAAATTTCATTGAGATCTGATAACAACTTTTTGAGTAATCTTTACTTACTTTACTGGACTATATTTTCGTCTACCTACGTTGTATTACTTGTCGATGTAATTAGTCAGGTTTTTTTTTTCGTTTGCGAGCAAATACAATTATACCTTTCTTTTACTTCGTCTTAATATATGACCTACTCTGGCAACACTTTGTAAAACTGTCCAATACTACTTTTCTTAACCTTTAAAAACGTCGATAACATGAGATATTAATACAACCTGCCGCATACAGCTAAATAACCGCATATAGAAACGAATTCTATTTCTTGTAGTATCGTATCGTCTCGTTTTTCATTGTAAATTAAAGCCGTTCTTACGCGCTCACGAAAAGTATCATGCAGAGCGAGTCATCAAAGTAGCTCGTCTATTTAAACAAATTCAGATTTTAAAATGGGCTAGGATTTTTTTTTCACAAGGAATGTTAATTTATTCTTTTTATAGAACCCCATTTGAGGGAACGCAATAAGGAGTCGTAGGTCGTGTATAAAAAATAGATTGTAGGCAATTATCAGCATTCTATGAGTAACTTATATGTTTATTATTCATTTATTTATTTATTGATTCTTATAAAGGTACATCAACGACTTATTCACTATTAACAATATGGGGTTCAAATATTCGGAAAAATAAGTTTATGGTGAACTCCTAAATACATAGCACTTGCATAAAAGAACTTTGTTCTATTGTACTACTACTAATCCAATTTCAATGATGAGAGATTAGTACGCTAATGTCATAACTTTTGGTTCGCGTCAACGCCGCTTACGTCACTGCTATATATATATTCCGTTTTTTTTTTTGGAAGAGTCTTATTTGGTAATCAAACCCTGTCAATCGTAATTCACGTTTTTTTCTGCATTTATCACTCACTTTCACTAACTGTTCACAGACTGTTCATAACACATTAGCTTACGGACATTTGTAAATCTCCATTTACTATTTATTTCACTAAAAACAAATATCAATTTATCATTTTAAACATATAAAAACTACTAAAATACGAATTTCGAGAGTACAGATAACTAATATTTTTGAATATGACATTTTAATATCTTTTTTTAAAAGGCAAATAGGGATGTGGTCATAATATTTTTAGAGGTGAATGAGTTTAAATGAATGAACAGCATGAGCGATAAAATAGGCCATGTTACGAATTATAATTTGTTAAATAATGTTACTGTAAAGTGATTTATTTTTAATTTGTTTTTTGCTATTAATTGTTTTTTTTTTTTTGTTCTTTTTTTATGTTGAGCGCTAAAAAAATCCCTACAAAATATTGCAAATGTCAATCATTTATGATAAAGTGTTCATTGTAAAGGTTATATTTTATTTTATGAATATTTCTGAATATCAATTTCACCCTGAACATTTTTAACGCTTCCCATTTTACTGTTTCCCAGTTTACTGTAGTTCACAGGAAATTTTTTTGAGACTATTATGAGACTTAGGATTACACAATGAGAGCTTCGTGGAGAACAGTTATATTAGTCCTTTTTTAGATGTTAAAGAGAGTGTGCCGCGTCGGTGCAAGGTTTTTTTATTCATAGTAAATACAAATAATGTGACAATAATATTAATAGGGTCGACTTTTTTTTTCTAGACACAGGCGGCCCTATTTGTTGTAAATTTTATTTTTGACGTCTTTTTTACCGACCATTTCACATAAACGAAATATAAATTTGTTGCCTTTTATGTTCGATGCTCGATTAATATTATTATTTTTTTCGTAATTCTGTACCTCTACTAATTTTTAGCAAAAATATTCAATATATTATTAGGTTTTGAAATAATTTTAGTAATATGTTAGCGTTAAATATTTTTAATATAAAATCAATTTTATATTCGTCTATGGCTTATTAATATTGTTCATTCATTTGCTCTGTGTCACTTTACTATACTTACAATATTACTCTATTGTCTGTGGTCAGAAGTACTCCATATTTGTTTACTATTTAAGACTATTCCAAAAAAATAGAATATATATACATATATGTATATAATTTTTGTTTTATTTTAACAGGTATACAGCGACAAATTGGGTGAGTTACGAACAGAAGGTGAACCCATTAAGCAACGCCGCCTCGAGTTTGAACTTCGCCCGGGTGCCCTCGACGACTTTGCTCTTGCTATCCAGTTGACTAACAAGGCGATCGACCTGTACAGGTAACTTTATTATTTTTTAATCAAATTTACTTCACAGTAACCGTAACTTATAATTATTATTATTATATCGACCAAGTTACCAAGCTTTAAAAACCAAAATTGTTTGAATTTCTTTGTTTACAATATTTATTATTCCCATGACTCTACTCATAGTTATCTTATAAACTGTTATATAATTTGTTACATTATGAGAGTTCTCGAAAGTCTTTATACTAATGTAAATATTTCTTCATTATTGTATTCTCATCTCCGTATATTTTTATTAGGTAGTAAATTAAAATAATATATCGCTTTAGTGTTCTAAATCAGATCTAATAGTGTTATTTTGAGATGAATTTATAAACTTTTAAAATCGATATATGACTTGATTTTTAGACAAAATGCCATATACTTACTATAATAGCATACTTGAATCAAAATCAAAAATTACTTCATTTAAATAGGCTTGTTACTTTTGATTTTTCATTTTACAAATTAATATTATATTTGTCTTAATTAATTAATAATACTCTGTGGATAAAAGTGGTAATATCTTAAATACTGCACCACTAAATCTATACATCTTTGCCATTAATATAATAGTGCACTAAAATTATGAATTTAAATGAATGAAAAAACTTTTCGTTTTAACTAGAAACAAATAAACTGGAGAATTTAACACGCCAACAGATCTGGTGATGCGAAGTACGCGCATTTGTCTGAAGCCGACATTCAGAAAGTCGCAGAGGCGTCAAAGAACGCTCTGTCATGGCTGGAAAGTGCCCGGCAGACGCTCGCTCACGCGCCTCGACACTTGCCACCACCGCACACCACCCATCAGATACGTCAGGAGAGACAGGTATCTCATTTTTAACTAGCCCTTGGAGCAGTTTGTAGTAACGCTGCTATCTGCTTTGGGCATTGTGGGTTCAATTCCAGAGTTAGGGTCTATATATTTATGCCGTGGGGCATCGGCAGAATACTGCCCTCCTCAAGTACCAGGGACACCTGCTGGTACCGGTCGTAAGAGGCGATTAAGGTACTCGTAGCGGATCTCCCTAAGACGAGTCAGGTCCTGCAACCAAACCAGTTCCAAATGTAGCGACTTCTCTTTTTTGTGGGTCTTGCTGGCAAGGTTGAGAGGGGGGTAGTGTAGCCAGTGGGAAAACCTGCACTTCCTAAATTCAAACCCAGGCAAAGCAGTTAACATCTGTGAAGAGGATACTTCACCATCCCAATCTCAAGAGCGGTGAAACTAACATGGATTTACACTGCTTAAAACAACTGCAATAGATAGATGTAAAGGCCATAGATAGATAGAGATTATAAAAAAAAGTATGTAGTTATATCAGTCGGGAGTTACCTATAACTCAAGCATTAAATTGCTTACCTTATGAACAGACGATAATGTGTGTTTGATAGATATTGATTTATTTATGAATTATTAAACTAATTTTATTATGAATTTTTTCATTGAGGCACAGTAAGTGCTAGATGTGCTAGAAATTTCGAAGCAGCCCAACCTCAACTTTACACAGCCAAACAATAATGCTCTAAGATAGTGTTGTAATCCTGTGGCGAGCTACGTAGCTGGAGCTAACAGTTAAGGGTTGGGGGTAGAGGCAGACACTGTTGTAGGCATTCAAAGGCTACGATATCCACAAACATCAGGCGGACCGCACACCCTAGTTGATAGACACTGACTGCCTCCTAATTTCATCAATCATATCTGCATTACTATATGTATCTTAATATATATAAATCTCGTGTCACAATGTTTGTCCTCAATGGACTCCTAAACCACTTAACCGATTATAATAAAATTCGCACACCATTTGCAGTTCGATCCAACTTGAGAGATAGGATAGTTTAAATCTCAAATTATAGTCGCAATTTTAATTTATTGCTAATTATTTGTCTGTTATTATTTGACAGTCACAATTATCTGTTAACTCCAAATGATTCTAACAGATGTCGATACCTTTCGACTGGGTTGAGTAAGTAATCAGTAGATGGCGCTGCTATGGTAAATCTACGAACGTGTCATATAAGCTACATTTTAACAGCATAATTACCACGTGTTGTTGACGCTATAAAATTAATTAAATTTATTTTGTAGTGAACGAAATACCGTATAATTCAATTATTTGCACTTTTTAAATTTTTGGTGTTAGCATAGCCGGCCACGTGTTACTTAGACTGAAGTGTAAATTGAATTCATATTATAATGAAGATAATACAGTGAAATTGTAATATAACAAAAACTTTAGCCACAGCAACGCGTGGCCGGGTCAGCTAGTAATATTATAAAGAGGAAAGATTTGATTGTTTATTTGGATTGAATAGGCTCCGAAACTACTGAAACGATTTGAAAAATTCTTTCACTATTGGGGAGCTACACTATTCGCGGGTGACATAGGATATATTATATTTAAAAAAAAAATAGGGAAAAAATTATTTTGAATTTTTTCTTAAACACCCGTGCGAAGCCGGGACGGGATGCTAGTATATATATATATATATATATGACTTCTGTAAAATTACAATTAACACGGGTTAATATTTGTCATTTTTTTATTGAATCTGAGAGCTAACAAAAGCATCAGGAAATAAGTAATGAATATTTAAAGATAAAAAAAACATTTTAACCATTGTTTTCTGTAGAAATATTAATGTATTAAAAAAAAAAGGAAAATTGCATGTAACGAAATCCATAATTGACGTTGTACATATGAATTCCGATAATACGAATCAGTGTCTGTGGGTAAGAACATAACTTACCACTTCACTACATTTTGTTTCAGAATTTGGAAAACATCGTGAATCCTATCCTAAACAAACCCAAACCTAAAGAGAAGACTCCACCACCGGCTAACCCTACCGCGGGTGACGGGCAACCGGCCGATGCGCCTGCGCAGGAACAAATGGACGTCGAATGATCCAACTGCTACACACACTCTCAAATACACAGCTAAAACTGAATAACAACTGCTTTGAAAAGAAGCCATTCCAGATCAAATTCTAAATAATTTGTTGATTATTACCATAGCTTATTTGAAAAGTCGTTATAGCTAGGTCATTATTTGAGCTAAAAAGCGGTGACTATGTCAACCTGACTTCAATTGCATTTTTATTGAATCTCTTCATAATAAACATTCTAATTTTATGTTACAGAGGAGAGATGAGAATGACATTAAATATCGATTATAATGCCTTTATATCTACAAAAAGTATAGTCCTTGATAAATATTAGCCTAAATCAAAAAATAATGTAGATACTAAAAAGCACACCTAAAGTTGTTATTTAGTTGGATGGACCTCTTAATTATCTCACCTATACACACGTCTCATGCAATTTATTATAGTCAATATTTATTTTTACTTAACATGTGGCAAATTGCAATTAATGTGAATTTAATTTTAAAAATTTTGTTATTTCTTGAAAACGAGTGTCTTATATTTTATAAAATAGTGCATTTTTATGTAATACACTGGATAGTATTAATTATACAAATTTCGTGGTTTATGTATGTTTATTTTGTACCGTTGCTACATGTTTTAAATGTGATAAAATTGAATAAATTATTTTGCTGAATGTGTAAGCAAACAATTATATGAAATATGAAATGTTGCTTACTGCTTCAGTTTATACTATAGTATAATTTTTTCTGTTTTGGTCATTATTAGCTAATAATTAAAATTAATATTAACTTATGTCTGAATTTTATTTTACTAAAAACGGTAAATATTAAAATAACAAGTGAACTGTTTTTTTTTTTTGTTCCATACAGTAGGCTTTTGTTTGATAGTATTATTAAAATGACCTTTAAGGTTTCTTTTACTAAATCATCGAGTTGTTTTATTCCTTAAAAAGCAATTAAATTTGTGTCTCTTGCTTTTTACATGATTTAAAAATATAACGAAAAAAAAATTGTTCGGGAAAATACTTCAAATAATAGTTTATTAGATTGATGTATGTATTTACATTCCAAGTTAAAAAGAAAATGTAACTTTTATTTCTGCAATATTAAAACCTTTTTTACATTACAATAACTACAGTTATAAACATTAAGACAGCTTTTTTAGTCATAATATTATGTAGAAATAGCTAATAATATTTTAAATTTCCCTTTATTTTTCTGACGACAAAAATCAAGATATTCACTGTTACACATTATTATTACAGGACAGGACATTTACTTAATAATAAAAATTATTTAGGACATTTACTTAATAAAAAAAATTACATAAATACTGTAAGACACCTTGGCCTACATTGTACATTGTAAATTGTGATGTTTGAACCATTGTAACATTACTCGTGCGTTCATAATGTTAAAGCTTAGTAAAAGAATGATTTAACAATATATATCTTTTTATTAATAAGATAAAAAAAACCTTAATTTGGTCAGATTAACGGTTTGCAAGTGTTTTTAAATACAGGGCATAAAGAACACCGCGCAGCGGAGATGTCGCCGACACGGAGTTTATACGCAACATTTTGCGTATGCGCGTTAGTTGTGAAAACGAAAGTGTATGAAATAGCGCCTAGTGTTATTCGCGACACTCGATGTGCGCCTGCGAAGTCTTCTTTACAGCGACTGATCAAGAGTTCTGACCGTCCTAGGCTAATTATGAAGACGCGCCCCCAACAGGTGTTACGAACGGCCTAAAAAGTAGTAAGTCTACCATAGATCAAGTAAAAAAAAGTAGATAATGCGCGGCCTTTGTTGTTACTGAAGCCACAAAACTCGGCTCCTTCAAGTAAACACACGCGCTCACGCACACATATGCATCAAACTACGCTCATTTTCGTTAGTATCTCACGGGGCCTCGTACAGTAACTTTGCCTTCAAAATGCCGTTTTGATGTAATTAAATGGTGCAAAAACAATACCAAAGTGAATAAAAAGTCTGAAGAAATAGCGTTTCAGACGTAAGTACATACAAAACTTTATATTTCTTGTTATTCCAAAATAATATTGAGGTTATTCGGAACTTATAATTTCGATGTCCCGAAATGACGTACCGAGGGAGTGTTACCAGTAATTTTTATTTCCATTAGCCCAAAATGCGGGTAAGTAAATTGTAGGCAATCATAGAAAAATAATTAAGTAGAAAGTGGACAACATTATTGTTTTAAATATGAATTTTTAACTCGTTTGTTTCTGTTTAAATTTGTGAATTAACTACTCATATTTTACTACTAAATATCATGGTTTTAGGTTTCCAACGAATATTTTAATAGGAAATGAATGGGTAGCTGCTTTACGACTGAGCCGAAATGAACTACAACGACAGCCATCCTCATCTAGTTGATTTGTTCAAACCATTTTGATAAAGCTGACATGTACAGTATAAAACGTGGACTTCGCAAAGTACCATCAAGTACATACTGCTACTTACTACTACGTATTTTAATGTTATATTTTTTGTTCTAGGGCCTACCAGATTGAGTCTAAATCATTCGTTAACCAAGATTCAATCTTTGATACATCTAGAAAACATAAACTAAGAGAAAAGTTAAAAAAACAGGAACTTAATTTAAAAAAAAAATGTAAAAATAAAATCAATTTATTACAGCAAAGAGTTAGACGTCTTTAAAGCAGGAACTTGCCCCTCAGAAGAATCATCAATTACTTAAAAACGCAAGTTTTCATTGACACAGATTTATATAATTAAATAAATCAAAACACGGCTACAATAGATTTATGTAACAATTTGAATCGAAAAAAGGAGTAAATATATTTAAAACTATAAACAGGTTTTTATTTCCACATACCCATTTTACCTATATTAAATTAATTGTTTAATAAAAATTTTAGGGACTTTTTTTAAAAAGTGTCAACACTTCACTCACTCACACATCTTTAAAAAAGTGGCTTCACTTTTCTGTTCTAGGTGCGTTATCTATATTTTTTACTTTATCTATGAAGTCTACTCGAGTAGTAAGAAGTATGAAAATTTTAACATGGTTCATGCTACTTATAAAAGTTTTCAGTTCAATCTGCAAGCGAAACTAACGCTGTCCTTTCTCTGCATGACATTCAACTTTAGGGTGGCAAAACATTTTTTAAGCTGACCGTACATAAAGAGAAAGTACCTTACGCATTATAAGATCAAAATCATGACAAGTGACTGCAGGCTACCAAGTAGAAAACCAAATCCATGTCGTGTTTGGCCGCATGACTTGTATTGGCTTAGTCTCTATAGGTAACTTAGTTGCCGTTGTCGTTGACTATGAGCGTGGTCTTCTAGTATGTGAAGTTGCTTCAAAAAGATTGATTTTTTGAATTTGTCACTTGAATTTGTTTCACTTAAATTGGAGGTAACGTGAAAAAATATAAATACAAAAGTTGTAGAGCTTTTTACTACCTACAACTTTGCCATTGAACTTTTTTCCATAGGACTTGTAGTTTAGTCGGAAATCGAGTTAAACGGTTTTTTACCTCTAAAGAGCGCTAGCGCTCGACCAACATTGTAATAGTAGGGAATGCTCGACTGATTTACTGGTCTTGATGCGTGGTAATATCTGTGGGTAACTACTGTGGGTACTATCTTTTTATTATTTAATATAAAATGTATTAAAAATGATTACATCTTTTAATTATTATTTTTTTTTTGTATTTCTTAATGATTTAAGTTTACTTTGATGAAGATAGTTCGTTAAAACTTCTTAGCTTTCAAGAAAAATATCGCTTTTAAAATTGTACTTATTTGGAAAATATTCGTAACTTTAATTTTTTTTTATCGATTAATAGGAAATGGAATAAAAATCTGTTCTAGTCTTTAATTATATATACGTGTATATAATCAAAGATTCTAGTATTCAACAAAATTATATTCCACATATTACGATGTTTTTTTTTAAATGGTTTCAACGTAGAGGTTATTGAAAAGTAGGACTTCAAAGTATACATTGTGACCGTTTACCCAGGTCGGAGGCTGATGAAAAGGTTAATAATTTTATACACATAATATATAACAACATTGTTTCTCTTTATTCCCTTACAACAAGGGTTGCTCTATCAAATTTCAATAATAGAAATTATATTATTGCATCCAATACTGAGATTAACAACGTCAAAATGTTTCAATTCCGCGGATTATTACCAATTTTTGTGAAATGACTCTTTAAATTCGCTTTTCCAAAATATATGTATCATTAATCTATATATAAAAAATTCGTGTCACGATGTGTATGCAATAAACTCCGAAACTACTTTTTTTATCAATTTTTTTTCTACGGAATCAATCTTGAGAGAGGGTAGTTTTTATCTCAATTGGACCCGGTAGGTGTCGCTGCTATCGATATGTATCTCCGAAACTACTACGCCAATTTTTATCAAATTTTGTAAGCATCTGTAATTTGGTCCAACTGAGGAGATACGGTAGTTTTTTATCTCCATTGGTCCCGGTAAGTGGCGCTGCTATTGGTATGTAACTTCGAAACTACTGAACCAATTTTTATCAAATTTTGTAATATTAATTATAATAATATTTATTTACTTCAAATATTTGGTACATTTTTTTTATGTCACTAGGTCGGCAAACAAGCGTACGGCTCACCTGATGGTAAGCGATTACCGTAGCTTATAGACACTTGCAACACCAGAAGCATCGCAAGCGCGTTGCCGACCCAATCTCCAATCCCCCCAGGAGCTCTGGTCACCTTACTCACCAACAGGAACACAATTCTGCTTGAAAACAGTATTATTTTGCTGTGATCTTCTGTAAGGTCGAGGTACTACCCCAGTCGGGCTGCTCCATATTTTGAGCAGGAAATTCCTGCTGTGCCCTACCTCAGTTAGTCACCTAGATATTTTACAATGCAAGAGCGAGTTATATTGCTACAGCTGCAAATACCATGTCCGGGATAGCATTTATGTGCGGTTATAGAGAAGGAATTGGAGGGTAAGCAGCGCTTGCAGCTAAATGTCATAAACATAGTCTTATCCAAATTTAAAGTCAGGATGTTGTTAGACAACCAACTCATCACGACAGTGAGAGCCATTTCGCTATGCCCACGCGTCTCAGTCCCAACAAACACAAAGAAGCAACTTGGAAAACCAATAGATATATTTATTTTATTTGTTTTAAAACTATTAATACATTAGTTATAGTATCGTTTCGGATTATATATCATTTATATAATCACTAGGATTTTTCCTCAATTTTTGGCGATGACTTTCTTCTGCTCCTTTATAAACTGCTATTGCGCATATAAATGCTGAAAAATTAAAAATATATAATCATACTTATATATTTTTATAATTGATGATCAATAATATAAATTGTTCAAATTGAGGCTCATATAATATTTTAATGGAAAAAATTAATTAGATGCAATCTCAGTCTTGTAATAGGCACATAAGAGGTTTTTAATAACTAACGTGGTAACCATGTCAGTATAGTCGCTGTCGTTCGTGGAATGAAATTAGGAATACCACGAACAATAGCTCCGGCAAAGGGCTTCTGCTCATGAGGAGATATCTGGTAATATATTATTCCGCGAATGAACGCCAAATTACCAAAATGTTTCCCCATTTCAAATTTTTTATTCCGTTTGTTACACAATATTTATTTCAACTATGAAAGCGCTAATTGTCAATTTTGACACAAATATATATTTTTTAATTATTGGGGCGTTGCGGATGGGTACCCTAGCGGGCAAAAAACATCCGTAACGTTAAATAAAAGCGTTAGATTCTTAATTATGTATAGTCATCTATGATGGCTATACGGTGTCTAATGTATAGTCTACGTGGCGACTGTTATTATTATTGCAGTTTGATTATTATGATTATATATATCATTGTAAATAAAATAAAGGTGTTACGATAATTTTGTGAAGTACTTTTTTTTTACAACACAAATTTTGAACAAAATTTGTCGAAATCGGTCTACCCGGTCAAAAGTTCTGATGTAACATACATAAAAAATTGGTTGCCTGTAAAGTCGGTATACGGGCGAAAGTTTTACGTGACAACGACTTTGAGTGGTAAAATAATTTTAATGTGAATATTCATTCGTATAGTAGGAAGAAGGATGAAATAATAGTAACAATTTAAAACATTTATTTATACAAAGAATTATATTTAAAACATTAATTTATACAAAGAATCTCGCACTGAATTTCATTCACTTTTTATGTCTGTCTCTCTCGCTCTTAGGCGGGCTAACCATGCCGCGTGCCTCTCACTCGCTCTCATTGTGAGCGCATAACGTGAGCGGAGCGTAACGCAGTTTCTTGAAGTGTCACCCGGCAAACCAATTTATAAGACGTTGTCACGTCAAAAAAAAAAATATACAGTCGAATTGAGAACCTCCTCCTTTTTTGGAAGTCGGTTAAAAATTAAGTACAAACTTTGGTACCTTGGTTCAAACTTTTGGGCACTACGGCTGCAAATTTAATAATAACGAATTGATTTTCTCTGGAAATAACCGTGGATAATTGGCCTTGCTAACGCGCATTACAAAATATTTCTAGCCGAAACTATTTCTTTTTTTTTAAATACTTAAAAATGAAAAACAGTGTATTCGAATTTTTTATGATAAAGTTTGAGCACATGTGGTATAAAAAAAACGTAAGGGGACCTAGGTGGCCCATAGTTTAAAAAACATGCCCACTTCATGAAGTTTCTTAAATGGTATTTTGCTCAATTTTTTTATTGTCAAATTACCGAGTTATTGCTACCTGTGTTTCTCTAGCCCTATTTTTCTTATAACTAAAACAAATAATAAAATAAGAATTTTATTTCGAAAATCATGCATTTTAGGGTTGTTGGGGTGTTGTTAATAATTTAAAGAACAATTTCAGATACGTAGTGTTATAATAAACGTTCAAATTGTTTGCCACCTACTCTCTAATACAGCCTCTAAATCTTCTTATGAACGGCTTTTTAACCTTTTGACCGCCGTAGTCACCTATATTTGACAAGGGATCGCGAGTCCTGTGCGCCAGCGACGTCTATAGGCGAAAAAAAACCCGGACCATAAAAATATTAAATAAAATTATTTAAAAAATATTTCTAATACTTTAATTCAACATTTCTGAAAATTGAATATCCCTGCAACATTTGAGTATAAAAACAAGTCTTTTAGAGCTATACGTACTGAAAAACATTGAAATAAAAAAAAAATTGGTTGCCTGTAAAGTCGGTATACGGGCGAAAGTTTTACGTGACAACGACTTTGAGTGGTAAAATAATTTTAATGTGAATATTCATTCGTATAGTAGGAAGAAGGATGAAATAATAGTAACAATTTAAAACATTTATTTATACAAAGAATTATATTTAAAACATTAATTTATACAAAGAATCTCGCACTGAATTTCATTCACTTTTTATGTCTGTCTCTCTCGCTCTTAGGCGGGCTAACCATGCCCGCGTGCCTCTCACTCGCTCTCATTGTGAGCGCATAACGTGAGCGGAGCGTAACGCAGTTTCTTGAAGTGTCACCCGGCAAACCAATTTATAAGACGTTGTCACGTCAAAACATGCATTTTTATTCCACGTAAATGATATGTCCACAACGCCGAAGTCGTCTATAGTTGACCGCTAGGGATGTGACGCAAGAGGTATAAATAAAAAAAAAATATTTATAATATACACACACCGTCATTTGTTCCTAAAGTAACTTAATGCTTGTGTTATAGATAATAGCCGACTGGTACAGCTACATTTTTTTTTTGATAAACTTACATATAAATAATACATATACAAATAAATATATATTACACCCAGACTCGGGGTGGGAATCGAACCCACAATCCCGGTAGCAGAAAGCAGGGTCACTACAAACTGGGCTAACGGGCTAGTCAAAATGGTATAATGTTTTTTAAGCTATTCAAAATTGAACTCACACGTGTTATATTTTCTATAAATAATTTGATATTTGAATAATACAAAATGTAAAAAACATAAAACTATCAGCTAACACATAAATAGCAAATGAATAACAAAAACAAATCAACTAAAATCAATCAAATTGCCATAATAAATCTGATATCGTAAATCTGGCGCATCACTAGCGTTTCACCATTAATCTGTTTACTACACGCCGTTGTCAAGCATAGACGACACTGTGGTGACGTCATAAGCGAATAGTGAGAAAAGTAGTGAAGTGCAACATGAACGATACCTTAGAATCATCGATGATTTTAATAATATACAATTACATATAAATATTTTTTGACGTGACAACGTCTTATAAATTGGTTTGCCGGGTGACACTTCAAGAAACTGCGTTACGCTCCGCTCACGTTATGCGCTCACAATGAGAGCGAGTGAGAGGCACGCGTCCCTTCCACTCGGGCATGGTTAGCCCGCCTAAGAACGAGAGAGACAGACATAAAAAGTGAATGAAATTCAGTGCGAGATTCTTTGTATAAATTAATGTTTTAAATATAATTCTTTGTATAAATAAATGTTTTAAATTGTTACTATTATTTCATCCTTCTTCCTACTATACGAATGAATATTCACATTAAAATTATTTTACCACTCAAAGTCGTTGTCACGTAAAACTTTCGCCCGTATACCGACTTTACAGGCAACCAATTTTTTTTCTTCATTTTTTTTCTTTGGTTAATAGCAAAGATTACGATTTTCTTTCTCATTCTCAAAATCATCCGGCAGCATCAACATCATCTCTAACCCCCACTCTCATAAAAGCTTTTCTTCTGTGCTTAAGTTAGCCTTTTTGTGTCGTGAAATCAAATGGCGGGATCTATTACTCGGTACTGTTTTAGTACTATTTGCTACCTAAGCGAAAAAAGTACTTCAGATCCGATGAAGCAAATTAATATAATCGGTGTGGTCGGTGCCAGCCTTAGTATAGAAGAAATATTTATATGCGTTAAATATGAAGCAACCAATACCAAACGTGGTAGAAATTTCATTACTGTAATTTAACAGTATTAATTTAAGCTTCGTGGTTACGTCAGTAAAGAATATAGCCACCCGCTATCTTCCCGTGGGTGTCGTACGAGGTGACTAAGTGATAACACAGTTCCACTACTACCTTCGAACTTAAAAAGCCGACCGATGGCGGGATAACCATCCAACTGCTGGCCCTGAAATACACGGGTCGAAGACGGGCAGCAGCGTCTACGGTGCGACAAAGCCAGCCCTGCGGTCACTGCCTGCCTGCCTGCCTGCCCAGCGTGGTGACTATGGGCAACACACATGAGTTCTCAGCGGTTTTGGCGCGAACTTCTGCAGGTCAATATCCAGCAATGGACTGCGATATAATAGGCTGAAGCTTTTTATAATATTGTTTTATTTTGTTTAGGGTTTGCAACTGACTTCAAACCTATTAGTATGTAGCACATATAAATAATAATAGTACTAGATCGTTCAATACGTCCCGAGACTAACCTGGAAATGGCGCATATATTAAAAACTCTTTTGATTTTTAAAAAGTACTGGCTATCAATACAAGAATATGTGTCAAATTTTTAAAAATGGAACAATAAAATTATTGATTTTGAAACATATAAGTGACGCTACGGTTGTAATTTCGATACAATGGAAAAAAACGAGTTTCGCGTGTTGATAAAACATTGTTTTTTAATGGGAAAAAATACCGTTGAAGCACAGCAATGGCTTATAAAATGTTATGCAGGATCAGCTCCCTCTAAAGCAACCATTTGTCGGTGGTATGCCGAATTCAAACGCGATCGCATGGACACCAATGATGGGGACCGCTCAGGTCGTCCAAATGAAGCAGTGACTCAACAAAATATTAACCAAGTCCTCAAAATCGTATTGGAAGATCGGAAGGTAAAAGTGCGAGAGATAGCCGAGATAGTGAAGATTTCAGCTGGTAGTGTTTTCACTATTTTACATAAAAATTTGGCCATGAAAAAGCTTTTTTCTAAGTGGGAGCCGCGTTTGCTTACAACTAATCAAAAGGAACAACGTATCAATGATTCAGAACGATGTTTAGCGCTGATGAATCATAATAAAAAGGATTTTTCACGTCGGTATGTAACAATGGATGAAACCTGGATATACCATTTCACTCCGGAATCCAATCGGCAGGCAGCGGAGTGGAGAGCGGCTGGTGAAAGCCGCCCAAAGCGTCCAAAGACTCAGAAATCGGCCGGTAAGGTTATGGCGTCTATATTTTGGGATGCGCATGGAATACTTTTCATCGACTACCTTGAAAAGGGGCAAAATATAAATAGTGACTATTACATGTGCTTATTGGAGCGATTGAAGTACGAAATTGCGGATAAACGGCCTCACATGAACAAAAAGAAAGTGGTGTTTCACCAGGACAACGCGCCTTGTCACAAGTCCGTGAGAACGATGGCCAAAATTAACGAATTGGGCTTCGAATTGCTTCCTCATCCCCCTTATTCGCCAGACTTGGCCCCCAGCGATTACTGGCTGTTTGCAGACCTCAAAAAAATGCTTCAGGGTAAGAAATTTGACTCAAATAGTGAAGTTATCGCAGCAACGGAGGCTTATTTTGAAGCCAAAGACAAATCGTTCTACACACATGGGATAGAAAAGTTAGAAAAGCGTTGGAGGGACTGTATCGCTCTTGGAGGAGACTATGTTGATGAATAAAAATTAATTTTATAAAAAAGACCTTTTTTTAGTACTTAGTCTCGGGACTTATTGAACCACGTGTTATTCTATTAAAGGTTGTGTTTCAATTTAGATCTTTATTGAGTTGTAACTCAATAGATTTTTGAAATCAGTTTTTTCAAACGTAGTTCTTTTTTATCGAAAATAAAATGCATTTTATCTAAAGAATATCAAAATTTTGTTAGTAAATAAGTAAATGCTTTACGTAGGTACTTACTTTCCGAATTTTGAGATAAGGAAAAACTAAAAAATTGCCGACTGACGTTCGAAATTAATATTAACTGTTTTATTAAAAGGGCTAATGGAAGTTCATAATTATTTTTATTCCTAGATTCTTTTTTCAAATTATTATAGTTTAATTTAAGGCAAAAAAATTAATATCTTAAGTATCGATCATAAAGTATATATATTAAAATATAAAATTTTCAATGTTCCGAATGGACCCTATTACAGTTTTATGACAAGTATAGATAACCTTCAGGTAGGGCTTGGAATACCGTTAAAAATTCGGTAACGTTAATTTGCCAAGGTCGGCATAACGTTATTTTTGAAGTAACGATACTTTAGATACCGGTATTTTTCACCAATTTTACCGTTATATTTTTTACCGGTAAAAACTCAGTTAACGTTATTTTTAACGTTACTTATCTATACCGTTACTGTTAATTGCTACTGTTAACGTTATAGGTAACGAAATTATTACGCTCGTACAATGTAAGAAAGAGACAGATTAGATTTGTAATTTTCTTTATTAGTTTTTGAATTATTACAGAATACGCCGTTTGTTTAGTGTGCACATATGTGATCTATTTTTAAAACAATGGTGGAATATGAAATAAGCCGTTCGTTGTGTATTATTATTTTTAATAGACCTGAAAAAAAAGAAGAAATTCTCAATTCGATTGAATTCTTTGTAATGTGTGTTACGTCATAATTTATTTTTATTGGGTTGACCGATTTCGATAATTCTTTTTTTATTCAAAAGGTGGTGCTTATCATTATAGTCCCATTTGAATTTGATCAAGTACTTTTCGAGTTATATCTAATAATGCGTATTTTACTATGTTTTCGTCTATAAACGTTATTTTACTCGTCGATATAATTGAAGTTGGTTTTTTCTTTCGTTTGCGAGTAAACACAATTTTATTTATTTTATTTTAATATCTTTGAATCAGTTGTTTTTATTACCAACTGAATTCTAGTACTACAATAATTTATTGATGAAAAAATGATACAAGTAGTTTTTCTCATTAGGTGTTCTATCCTATATTCGGTCCCGTCAAATACGTTTGCAATTATATGGGGAAGGGGATTATCGCAATCACGGAAATAGAATAGCACCCGCTGAGAGCGTCCTTTAAACTAAATATGTATTTATTTAAATAAATAGAGACACCTATAATTTCGAAATAAAAATATTCTAGGAGGATGGGTGGGCTGTGGTTGTTACAGAGTAATGTCTGTTAGGGGATCATTGAACGTGTGACTTAGCGTGACAAAGGGGGAGGGAGGGGTCCCAAATGATACAAATTTGCGTGTTATATTTTATTTTAAAATTAATAAAATTAATTAACTAACAAGAAGGTACCGTGTACTTGATGTCACTGATTTTGTTGTATATTTCGCTATCGACGCTAGCGTCCTTTTTCAGCTTTGCACGTGTAACTAGCTACCTAGTATAATAATAATATTTATCTCAGCAACAACGGGGGGCGCGAAGCGAAGGTCGAGCGGGTGGTGTCGCGTCGTCGGTATCTGACCCGTCATCTATTCAAATAAATAAAATTGGTGTCTGTTTGTAATATTAAAATAACCTCTTTTTACTGAATGGGCGTATACACGGTACAAATACTAAAATAATATTTTTTGCAATTTTTGCCTGTCTGTCTGTTTATTTGTTCCGGCTAATCTCTGAAACGGCTGGGCAGATATAAGGAGTAACTTAGGCTACTTATATTTTAGAAATTTATTTATTTTGTGTTTCTGCGAACTGAACAATAATTTTTTATAAGTTCCACGCGGACGAAGTCGCGGGCACTGCTAATTGAATAATATTTTCGCTTGCTTTTTTTAGCCTATTTAAATTAATTGAGCGCTGACTTTTTAGCTACTTACCTATTTGTTCAAACGTATATCCACACAAACGTATATAATAAATATGTATAATGTATAACAATAAAGTATCAAATTTTACATAAAATGTTTAAATTATTGACGTATTTTAGTCAATTATCTAATTAATTAACGTATTTAGTAAATATCATAAATATTTAATCAATTAACAAAATTAATTAAGGTTTTTGTAATTAATACTGTATCCGTATAGCTTTAGAATTAGTGCAATATAAATTTAGAAGTTAATTAGGCGACCCCTAGACCTGCAATAACATTGTACAATGCATTTTATTGTACAATAAAATTGAATGGCGCATTGAATCCAAACGTTCAATTATATTGCACAATAATACGAACTGTGCAATGTTTTCGAGTTCAGTCGGAGAATAGTTTGATACCGTGTGCATCGTGCGTAATAAAGCAACATGTCTGCACAAGATTTAGCGGCAGCTGTAGTGTTATTGCTTGTGGCTAAGCGTAAACGTAAACGAACACGTTGTTGGTCGAAAGATTGGTACACGAAAAGACAAAAATATACTCATGAAAATCTCTTAAAAGACTTGATGTTAACTGAGGAAGCAGACTTCAAAAATTTTGTACGACTGGACTTGGAACAGTTTCAAGAGCTACTAGAATTGGTCACGCCATTGATTGAGAAAAAAAATACAAACATGAGGGAAGCAATACCACCTTTTCAACGGCTTTCAATAACATTACGGTATCTAGCGACTGGGAATACTCTAGAAGATTTAAAGTTTCATAGTGCTATTGCCCCACAAACTATTTCCTTAATAATTACGGAAACCTGCGATGCCATAATTCATGTTTTAAAGGAATTCATCAAGGTAAATAAAGACTACTTATAATATTTTCATTTAATTATTAAACTTTATTAATTGAGATATTGAGTCATTAGCATCATTTTCCTGTTGAGAATTGTTCATGTTCTGCTGATTATCCTGTTGGAAGTAGTACATGTTCTGCTGGTTATGAGGCAGCTGCTCAGCTGGAAGTTCAGAATTTTGCTGTTGAGAATAGTTTATAAAATACCGTGGCGATGGCGTACTGCTGTAATTGTTGTTATTGTAAGTTGGAGTTGACGTGGATCTGGTATATGTTGGAGATGGAGTTATTGTAACTGTTGGAGTATTTATTTTAACTGAATTGCGATGTAAAAGACCTAATTGTCCTTCCATGATAATGGCAGCAATAGCACTCTTAGCAAAGATTTGTTGCATTGGTTCCATTTTCTTTAAATCTGCAGCACAAGACAAAGCCCAGTTTTCATATTCGTCTGGTTTCTCTCTAAGACGGTTAGCTGCTAATTTCATAAGGTCATCTTCAGCTTTTCTATTTAATTTTTTATATTTTGTCTTTAGAACTGTATGGGAAGTAGATGGCACTTGGTCCGCTTCAACAGTTAAACTATTCTCCTGAAAAAGATAAATAATTTGTTATTTGGTTTTCAGCTACCACAAACTGCCGAGGAATGGGAACGAGTTGCCAAGGATTTTGAGAGCCAGTGGAATGCTCCTCATGTAATCGGTGCTATAGATGGCAAACACGTGGAAATAAAGAAACCTCCTGGTTCTGGATCATACTACTATAACTACAAAAAAACATTCAGTGTTGTGTTGATGGCGGTTGTAAATGCTAACTACGAGTTCATTATGGTTGATGTAGGGACTAATGGACGTGTATCAGATGGAGGTGTGCTGCAGAATACAACATTTGGAAAGCAATTAAAAAATAATGCTTTAAATATCCCACCACCTGCATTGTTGCCTGGAAGTTCCCGAAAACTCCCATACTTTTTTGTTGGGGATGATGCCTTTCCAATGTCTCAAAATTTATTGAAACCATATAGCCAAACTAGGTTAACAAAGGAAAAAAGAATTTACAACTATCGAATATCGCGAGCTAGAAGGATGGTTGAAAGTGTTTTCGGTATACTAGCTACTCGTTTTGGAGTATTTCAAAGAGCATTTCCTTTTAATCCTACAAAAGTAAGGAAAATTGTTTTGGCTTGTTGTTATCTACACAATTTTCTGAGAAAATCCCGTTCCTTCTTATCTCCATCATTCATGTTTCGTGAAGATAACGAATCAGGAATAATACACCCACCATCACTGGAAGTATTTCAGTTGCCACAATTGAAAAATATCAATATAAAAAATTCACTGAATATCGCCAAGCAAGCACGTGACGAATACAATGAATTCTGTAACAACGAAGGTGCAGTTCCCTGGCAAGAGAAAATGGTTTCGTAAAACACACCTACTACTGTATTCATTTAAATAAAATAAATTAAAATTTACCTGTGTAAAATTATTCTCCAAACTAGAACCCTCACTCTCTCCTCCCGGACTACGTAAAGTAGACAGAGTATCCATACTAGACTGTGAATCCGATGCTGATTCCTGATCTTGTAAGAAAAACATTTCCTTAAAATACCATAAAGTAGGTTGGTATATGTCGTCTGTACTAGATCCGGATTTCATCGACTGAAGGTATTTCTTGAGCTCCTTCCGGTAGTTAGTTCTTAAAGAATTAAATTTCTTCTTCACGTCATCTTTGCTTGCCTGTGGAAACATCTCTTTATATTTAGACAACAATGTTTCGTAGTCAGCATTTTTTTTATCACGGTCATGATATTCTTTGCTTTTGACGTTCCACAAAGACGACAATTCTCTGTACAGTTGGATACATTCAACGATAAACTCTCTTTCCTTAACTTTCGTATTCTCCTTTTCTGCCATTTTCTAGAAGCTTGCACGTGTATGTTCTCCTCGCGGACGAAACACAGACTAAAAATTATTGCGCAATACTGACCCTACACGATGCAATAGAAAAATATGGTGCAATAAAAATTAAACTCGCTCAAACTTTCGTTCAATCATTGCGCAATCTTCAATATTAGACCTAATTAATCAATTTTATTGCACAATTCGCAATATTGCGCAATATAATTGATCGTCTATGGGCCGCCTTACACATGCATTATTTAGAAGTTAAGTATGAATAGCTTTCTTAAAAGTCAACACGGACTGTTTTTGTAGACCAATGAAAGAAGAATAATTCTACCATACATTTTTTGTTACATCTCAAAGTGTTTAAGCAGTGTTTTCGATAGAACTTTTTTTTTATACAACTAGGTCGGCAAACAAGCACTAGCTACATATTTACCACATATGTACTAATCTTCGAATAAGCGCACGGCTCACCCGATGGTGTCACTCTGTTGGATATATTTATTTGGAAAAAGTATTAAAATATCTTAAGAAATCATCATACCACCTTTTAAGACAATAAGTCTTTATAACTCTGTAAAACTGAAAAGATCAAATATTCTCTAAAATTTCAGACTTTCGGGCTTATAATTTTAAAACTCTTATTAAGACATGAAGATTTTTTTTCAACAAATATTGAGACCAGGTAATCGATTTCCGTAGATTACAGCCCTGCAACATTAGCAGCATCACAAGCGTTTTGTCTACCATATGTCTATTGCTTAATTTATGCATTTAAAAGTTCGCAAAACAGAACAAATCCAGTCAAGGTCAGATAATATAAAACTTGCGTAAACATATAAAAATCAATATGTGAATTAGATAGTAGGTATAATTAAAAATTGTTATGCAGAAACTAAACGTTATAAACTTTTTCTTAAATAATAGATCTAATAATTCCAATAATTGCTTTTAAAAGTTCAATGTTTATTTTTTGTATAAACTTATAAAGTCTGATCGTCTATTATTGAATATCATATATATTAATACCTACGCTAAGGTTTAAGATGTTTGCTTCCCTTTTTAGAAAAAAACTTCACAATTACTCAGCATAAATTATATATCATTTTATTATAGATAATTGCTTGCTCTACTGACATCAGCAACTAAAAAGTCGTTATTGCTTTTGTTTTTGTAAATTAATTAATTATTAAAATTATGTAGGTATATGACGGCTTTAATTCTGAAACAGCGTCAACATGATTGAGGGTCCGTAATTTTTTTATTGTTTAATTTCAAATCAACTCACCTATAATAATACTTTTTATGTAATTTTGTAAAGTGATAATTATTATACTTATTGAATGCGAATTATTCGCACGGGTATAGCTAGTAAAGGGTTATAATACTACAACGATAAAATTTACGAGTTGACTGTAGGTACTCGAACCGAAGCAGAAATTAGTAACCAAGAGCGGATCCAGCTTTGGCGCCGGGGGAGGGGATCACATAGCCGTCACAAGAAGTTATAATTTAATTATTAATTTTAATAATAATAGATACACTTAAAAAATAGATATTTTATTAATTTAGGTATCTAAGTACTGCGCTTAAAAATTAAAATAAATCTTAAAAAAAAAATAACCTTTAAAATCCGCCCTTGTGGCTTGTATGTAACCATGTAATTGCAAAAGGAGCAAATATTTTAGAAGGTATCCCGGAAAACAGCTTATTAAAATTTCTAAATAACAGTAATTGAATCTTATATGCGTTAATCTATAAAAACACCTTATATGAGTATATGTCACAGCTATGAATATACATATACATAAAGAAATTAACAAGCTAAATCTAAAATATTTATTATAAATATATCTTAATATATAATTTGGATATATTATCTATGTCATGATGATGATGATGACTGATGATATAATTTGGATATATTATTAATATACCTATCCGCCAACCCGCAGTGGAGCAGCGTGGTGGATTAAGCTCCAATCCTTCTCGTACGTATAGAAAGAGGCCTATGCCCGGCAGTGGGATGATACAGGCTGAATGCATGCGACATGCGAATGCATGTAATTGTAGTAAATAACTAATAAATTTACCTGTAAATATTATTTTGCTCAGTAATGCTTTGTTTTAACGGCAAATTGATTTAATTCGGTCTTTTTTATTTGTCTTAATTTTGATTAAATTTGATTTTGTTTGTTTTGATGTTTGTCTCATTTTAATTTTATGGTATTTAAACTATTGTATTTTAATTATTTTGTTTGATATTTGTGTTTCAATTTATTAAAATTTAATTATATGTATTTACTGACTCAATTTTGATTAACTTAATTTAACTTGATTGGATTTTATACGACATTATAGGTTTTTATTATTATTAAATGTAATGTAAATTGATGTCATTTAATTTGTTTTGTTTGATTTATAACAACTTGTTGGTTTTACTAGTTAAATCAAATTGATGTACCTCGTCTGGGCTTAGTTTAGTTTAATTTGAGTTCATTTTATGAATTACTGGCGACCCGCCCCGGCTTCGATCAAAACAAAAGATAAACAACAATCTACTAGCCCGCTGGCGCAGTTTGTAGTGGCCCTGCTTTCTGTTCCACTGGTTGCGGATTCGATTCCCGCCTGAGTCTGGGTGTAATATTTGTATTTTATATTTATATATGTATTATTTCTATGAATATTTATAAAATGTATTTTATGTATTTTATATTTATATATGTATTATTTCTATGAATATTTATAAAAAAAAAACAATTATCAACAACAAAAGATATGTACCTACTCTATTCAGTTCTTTTTTTGAACTTAAATACTTAACCTTAAAGTACGATTTTCGATAATTAAAAATACTTGCCCTAATGATAAATTGCTTTAACTCTAAATTCAAACTAGAAGAAATACAATTGATAAATTATGGTTTTAATCTAATCCTATCCAACCTAAGTGGGTGACCGATCTTACCTCAGTATTTTTAGTATATCCTGTTTTTTGGAAATCATATTTAAATACGAATTACATATTAATAAAATATGAATAATATTTTCCGATTTTACCGAAATAATAATAAAAATATGAACTGGTTATTTAAATAAAAAATCATGAGTGAAATTAGAAATAAAAAGAAAAAACAAACAATCCCGGAGACATGGGGATTTGAACTCTGGTCTTCTGAATCACTTCCGACCGGCCGACTTCCCACCGAGCTATTACAACTTTATTAACAACTTCGAAATTTACCTTCATATTATAACGATATTGTAGCTATTTTTTCAGAGCCTAAAAACTGGGATAAAACGATATTTTCTAAAAATGAATCTTAGCTATATCAATTTATCGCTCCCGAAATCCCCTGCATACATTTCATGAAAACCGTTGGAGCCGTTTATATATATATATATATACAAGAATTGCTCGTTGATGTACTACTATAACTGAAGTTTAAAAATTAACGTCATACAATTGCGAGAAAACTTGTTGCGCTGAAAACTCTTGTCTTTAAAAAAGAATTCACTTTAGTATTTAAATACTATCATACCATTTAGAATATATGTTTTTTATTTTATCTATTCTTTATCTATATATTATTATATTTTTTTTTTCTATTTTGAGTATTTGCTATTGTATAATCAAGTTTTCTTATAAGTATTGTTACACTACTTGTGCCGCGACTTCGTCCGCGTGGAATTTAAAAAAAAAATGTTTAGTTCTCAGAGTTACAAAATAAATAAATTTCTAAAATAAAAGGAGCCTAAGTTACTCCTTATTACATCAGCTATCTGCCATTGAAAGTCCCGTCAAAATTGGTGCAGCCGTTCCAAATATTAACCGGAACAAATAGACAGATAGACAGACAGACAGACAGACCGACAAAAATTGTAAAAAAATGTAATTTTGGTATATGTATTATATATATTTGGTATACATCCATATGAATTTAGTAAAAAGCGGTTATTTCAATATTACAAACAGACACTCCAAATTTATTTATTTGTAAAGAGTATAGATGTATAGATTAACAGCATAACTCTGCATGTCGCGTTTGCTTCAATATGGTTATTCATTTAGAAATGTAGTCTAATAAAATAACATTAAATTTCCTATGTATCGTAACATATAAAACTGCTAGCAATTCTCAATAAATAAATTACTTGCAAGAGAAGAGTCATATACTAAGCATCATATTTTATCATTAAAACCCATATTAATTTTTGACTATTGAAAAAAAGTAGCAGTTAGAAATTGTCAAGAGATCAAAAAAAAATACATATTTTAAAGACGAGAGCGTTTAAATTCAGAGTGGAACAAGAATCAAAATACTTATTACTAAACTAGCTGCGCTTGCTTGACTTTGTCCGTGTGGAATAGTGACCGTCATGTTCAACGTGATTCTTTAAATTAGTATAACTTTTTTATGAATGTTAAGCTAAGCTTGCCATAATATATTAGTTAAACTGCATCTAAATCCGATAAGCCTTTTCTGAGATTAGCGTGCACAAACGTACAGACAAACAGACAAAAGTTCTGACAATGATTGTTTTGGGCGCTATTTGCGTCGATGAAGATCCAAATAATATTTTTTTCTCTTATATATTAAATGTTCAGACAGCGATCCACAGTCCAGCGATTACATTTTTATTATAATTATGTATTAATTAATCATTTATTTATTTAACGTTAACACCAACAAGACATACACTAACAAGAACAGAAAAAGAATGAATTTTTACAAAAATATTAATCATTGGAAAAATACTTAGCATGACAAATTTACTATAATTGAAATTTATTATTGGAGTGATAATTTATTGAGAACATTGCTTTTAGGTAGTACCACAATTTCCTGACAGAAAAAAAACAAGACAAGCTGCTATACACACATTACGCTGACGTATACGTATTTATTATTATATATCTACGTGCTAATTAATACAAATGTGAATGTAATTTTATGTACCTACGTTCGGCTAAGTTCGGACTATTTTTCGATGACTTACAAGTTTATTAGAATATTTTTTTGAGTAATGATTCGAAAGGTAATTTTTCAATAAATTTTGTTACGTTTTTAACCGACTTCCAAAAAGGAGGAGGTTCTCAATTCGACTGTATTTTTTTTTTTTTTTTATGTATGTTACATCAGAACTTTTGACTCGGTGGAGCGATTTCGACAAATTTTCTTTTAATCGAAAGGTGGTGTGTGCCAATTGGTCCCATTTAAATTTATTTGAGATCTAACAACTACTTTTCGAGCTATATCTAATAATGCGTTTTTACTTGACGCTTTTTTCGTCGACCTACGTTGTATTATACCGCATAACTTTCTACTGGATGTACGGATTTTGATAATTCTTTTTTTGTTGGAAAGGAGATATCCCAAATTTAGTACCATGATAAGGAAACCAGGATCTGATGATGGGATCCTAGAGAAATCGAGGGAAACTCTTGAAAATCCGCAATAACTTATTACTAGGTGTACCGATTTTGATAATTCTTTTTTTGTTGGAAAGAAGATATCCCTAGTTTAGTACCATGATAGGGAAACTAGGATCTGATGATGGGATCCCAGACAAATCGAGGGAACTTCTTGAAAATCCGCAATAACTTTTTATTAGGTTTACCGATTTTAATGATTTTTAATTTAATCTAAAGCCGAAGTTTATCATGTGGTCACATTTAAATTTCATCGAGATCTGATAACAACTTTTTGAGTAATCTTTGATAATGCGTTGTTACTTGACTATTTTTTCGTCGATCTACGTTGTATTACTCGTCGATGTAATTGAAGTCGGTTTTTTTTTTCGTTTGCGAGCAAACACAATTATTATCTTATTTCTTAACACGAAATAAATATTGTTTAATGGAAACTTAAAGCTAAGGTATGATATAGAAAGATGTCTATGTGTGTAATATGTCACATTAAAAAAATAGTAGGTTATAATGCACAAACAGCTAAATTGAGGTAGGACACAGCAAATAACTCCAGTTAAATTATAATTGTAATATAGGTATCCTCATTCCTTAGGTAAAAAATTATAAAACACTAGCTGACCCGGCGAACTTCGTATCGCCTAACACAAACTTTATCGTATGGTATTAAAGTTCAAATTGACTTTTAAGTATTATCACAAATCTTTTGTATGGGAGTATAGAAAAGTGTTGTTTTTAGACTTTTTCAGGAAATTTAATTTTTTTGAATTTTTCTCTCCGTAAGAACCATCCTCGTACTTCAAGGAATATTTTAAAAAAAGATTTAGCGAAATCGGTCCAACCGTTCTCGAGTTTTGCACTTAGCAACACATTCAGCGACTCTTTTTTATATTATAGATAATACCTATATGTATTTTGAATAAATGAAATAAACAAAAACTTATTCAATAATTGTATTATAAAAAATTCAAAGCTCTGTGGAGAAATATTGTGTTATTTATTGTGTACTGTACACAAAAATATGAAACGGTACATGGATAACACAATATTTCCCGTATAAAATAAATTAATCCATTCATACACAGTATAAGATAATAATTATTACTTTTAGAAACTGATTCGCTAGCCCGGATTAATTATTTGCAATGTAATTTGATATATCGCAGAATAATTATTCCAGCGGGATTGTGAAGAAATAAGCTAGTTGGTCTTCGTGGTGTTTGTAGTGTCGGCATTAAATATATTTTATACGTGTTCTAACAAATAGTAACATCCGATACAATGTATTAATGAATGATTAAAAAATATATACAAAATAAATCCTTTAAACGAGAGAATAATATCTTTAAACGAGCAATTTTGTATATATATAATATCAATCTTGGCTGACGGCTCCAACTAGTTAGCTAGGATTCATTTTTAGAAAATGTCGTTTTAACATTGTTTTCTTGCAATGAAAAACTGCTACAATATCATTACAATACTAAGGTAAATTTTGCCATCCCTTATAAGGTTATAATAGCTCAGGTGGGAAATCGGGCTATCCAGAATTTAAATGACCAAGATTCGAGTTCAGATGTGTCCAGTCAGATTACTTTTTATTTCTTACTTTTATCTAACATATCGAGCAAACCTCGCTCATCCAGGTACCTACTATATAATTAGGTAATAAAACAAAATTCTGTTTTAGTTTATGTAGTCTCATACAGTTTAATTTAAAAATAAAAACAATTGCAAGTTCTGAAAAAGAAAACCACGAATCATTATGTACCTAAATACAAAATGAATATCTAGAAACACATATAATATGCAAAACATAAATTTTGTTTGATATATAGGCGCATATATTATTTTATTTCTTATATGTATAACATACTAAAATATTATTTTATGAATTTCAACAATAATGAAATAAAATTAAATAATAAAATGAGAGAGATATAAATCGGTCACTCGGACAGTACTCTTTTGAGTTCGCCATTATAATTTCGGAATACATTATACCTACCTAATGTTCGAATTAAGAGTACGTAAACGGTTGAAGTACATTGATGTTCGTACCTACAGCGTTATAATCCAATGACACGCGCTGTTGCCGCTTTTATCAATCCTAGCGCGTCGAGTTGAAGGTCACTTGCACGGAGCGGCAACGTCGTAGAAGTATCGATAAAAATTTCGTTAATTCTTGATATTAGAGGTAACGTTATCAGTATCGTTAAAATTCTATTTAACGGTAAAATTTAACGTTAAAAAACGTTTTCGTTACCGAATTACCGTTAAAAGTTTTAACGGTAAAACAGGTATCTGTTAAAATTAACGCTATTTACCGGTACTTTATAATGGTAATTGGTAACGGTAACAAGCCCTGCCTTCAGGGCGGCGAGATACAGAGATATATTATTATGAAATATCAGTAGAGATAATGTATTTCTTAATATTTTTTCTTCTAGCCACGATAAGTTAAACAGGTCAATGGTAGAGCAATAAATATTCTTATCTAAATTGTACGTAGGTACCTACGTAATAATTAAAAACGATTTTATTTAATTTGAATCTAAAAATAGGCAATCATTGGAATATAAAAACATAATATATAAATAAAACATGTAGACGATAGTGTAATGTTTAATATAAATAATAAATTCTTGATAAATTAAAAAAGATCATAATACTCTCAGTATCTTTTGCAATTAACCAAAGCCAGTCAAAATTACAATAGTTATCAGTAATGTTATAATTATTAAAATTATCTGTAACAATGTAATGATTATATTGTGGATTTTAAAAAAGTGCTACATTCAAATAAAAATGGATAAAAATTAAATAAAAATACAAAACCAACTCATTTTTATTGAAAATAAAGTTCAAAATAGGTGATTTCCTATATATCAGATTTATTAAATATAATTTTATAATTATAATATACAAAGATTAAAATTGTTAACAAATTATACTACTTATACCATATAGTAATCTCATAATGAATCAATCATTCGAACAAATAATAAAATAAACTACATCCTCATATCACAGTAACTCCTTTAATATCTCGTCCTTTTGCTCGTAGTATCTGTTCAGTCGTATTTCTGCGTACCTAAAAAACACAAAGCACAACTACAAAATATAATAAATATAATTTTTAAATTTTGTTAACCTATTTTTTTTTTTTTTTCTTTTTTTTGGTCACCAACCCGCCAGTTTAACGCGGTGACTGGTCACCAAACCGCCTGCTCAGCGTGGTGACTATGGGCAACACAGATGAGTTCACGCCATTTTTGGCGCGAACTTGTGGAAGCCTATGTCCAGCAGTGGACTGCGATAGGCTGAAGTGAACCTATTAATTTTAAAACTAAATTCTTATACCTACTATGAATAAAAATCGCCGAAATGTTTGTACGTTCACAGCTTCCGACCGACTGCAGCAAATTAAATAATTCTTTTTTTTGTATTCGTTATTGTCAAGACAAGTTATTTTTAAAATAAAATTTTACTAGGTCTGATATATCCACAAATGTACCAAAAAACACGACAGCCAAACGTGACAAATTTTACACTTTTTAAAATTTAGCATTATTTTTTTTTTTTTTTTTAATTATTACCATTAAATTAAAATCAGTAATAAGAATTACAGATATATTAAACAATTTTAAGAAGCTTAATATCGTACATCAAAACAATAATGAATGTAGGTACATTTATACAAATAAATAAAATTGTCTATTTGTAATATTCGGATAGAGATAATACAGGGATATTAAATTTCTGCATATAGGGATGTTTACACCCACCAAAATAACATTTTTTATTATATAATTTTTGTTTGACTGTTTGTCTGTTTGTTTGTTCCGGCTAATAAAACGACTGCACCCCGGCGGGGCTGAAACGACAGGACTCATTTGGACGGAACTTTCAGTGGCAGATAGCTGATGTAATAAGGAGTAACTTTGGTTATTAATTTTTATTTTAGAATTTTATTGATTTTTAACTGCTAACTGAATAACAACTTTTTTGTAAAATTTCATGCGTACGAAGTCGCTTGCACAGTTACCCCGTCAGCATCAAAATCATAAAGATTTCAGTATGAAGTCTTTTAAAAGATCTCTAGTTCGCAAGTTGACATCTTAAGTAGCTCATTTTTATGAGCTCAGAATTCGTAGAGTTCTTAATAAACTAATAAATGGGAAGTAAATTTTTTGACGTCTAAATGAATATCTTTTTTCCCATGAACTCAGTTAAAAGAGCTCTTTACGCTTCACACTCAACGGCCCCCAGTAGGATTTTCTCCTGTGTCGGGGGTCCGGAAACACATACAATATAAAAGCACAAACGTCCAGACAACGACAAACCTGTATATGGCCAATACAAATATCTGTCGTGAGCGGGGATCGAACCCGCGACCGCCAGCGCAACAGTCAGTACTGTGACCGCTGCGCCAACGCTTCGTCAAATATTACCTATACAAAAAGCTAAGTTAATAATAGCTGTGAAATAACGACGCGTTCTAAAATGACCACTAATAATAATCTTGGGCTTTTAAATACTCGAGTCTACTCGAGTCATTATTTGAATAAAAATTTTAATTGTATTGTATGGGAAAAGTATACTGCTGCTTAGTTATGATTAACGTGTTCAAATAAAGTACGTGTAGTAAAGAAACAGATAAGAAAACTAGAGATACGACTAAGGAGATAAGTAAGTGTTAAAACATAATAATGATATATACTAATGTATGTAATAAAGAGGAAAGATGAATTTATGTTGTTGATTTTAACTCTTCCAGTAGAATGATACATTATCGCAGATTGACATAGGTATCTATATTTTAACGGGAGAAAACTGAAGTCAAAATCGTGTACATTATCACAGGTGAAACCACCAAAGGAAAGCTAGTTAACGGTAACATTCTTACTGTAGAGCAGTTTTTATTATTCAACTTACCTGCCAAAGTCAAAATCGATATCCGATAGTTCATACTGCACCAACGACCACACTCCCCACATGAAATGAGAAGCTAAAGAGAGTTGTTGTACTTCCTTATAAACTCTTTCGATATCTGCATATGGAGCTAAATCAGTTTCCAAATATTCCTCAAGATAATTTTTGATCCAATTCATCTGAAAATCTTTGCTTGGATGCCTTTTGTAGTCGATATCGTCTATCGATAAACCTAAAAAAATTATTATTTTTCTTGATATTACTAAGAAGGTACTATAAATGCGGCCTACTTAGTTTTATTGTGATATGAAAAACAATTTAAAAATATATATATTTTAGGATTAAGGACTAGCGGAGTTTACAAAAATCCTCTAAAACTATAAATATTAAAAAATTTGCATGGTATCTGCAAGTATAGAAAGAAGTTATTAATGAAATTTATTAACAAAGTAAACATAAACAAGTGGGTTTCATTCAATTTATCTTTTTATCATTACAGTAGTTATGGAACCTTTCCTCCTAACCTATGATATTGCCGTTTCATCGTCCTAGCTATTTCAAAACTAAAAAAAAAATCGCTAAGAATTCGAATTTCGAATTATTCTTATTTTAAAAATATAGAATTCTTTTTTTTTAATTAGTCATTTGTTTAATGGTTAGCATTCTGTTTATATCGCATTTGTACGTTTTTCGTCATCATGGATATGTTAAAGATTCAAGTGATTATGGAGTGTGAGTCCCGTCGTGGTAGCAAAGCGGCAGAAGCGGCAGGCAACATCAACGACGTTTACGGTGTAAATACTACTAACGATTGTACCACCCGTTATTGGGTGCTCGCTTTCTTTACGGAAATTTTGACCTAAGAAATTAACCACGTGGTCGGTCGAAAATGTTGGTCGACAATGACGAATTAAAGGCTATTGTGATGGCTGATGATTTTCAAACTACAGCTGAATTAGCAGTAGCTTTCGAAGTTAGCACTAAAACAATATTGGTCCATTTGCGTCATATTGGCAAGGTTAAGAAGAATGGGTGCCTCCCGAATTTAATGAACGCCAGCGCGAAATATGCGTCGAGACATGCCTTGCACTGCTCAACAGACACACAAACGAACGCATCATCACAGCTTCTTACCAAACGACATGAGCATTACTGCAGATGTGTACTGTGAAGAACTAAACACAATAATAGGGAAACTCGCCCGTCTCCAACCAGCTTTGGTCAATTGCTCGGCTCCGTTGCTCCTGCACGACCTAATACTGCATAGCAGACGGGCTCCAAATTACAAGAGCTGGGGTTGGAAGTTCTCCATCATCCACCGTACTCACCAGATCTTGCCGCTATAGACTTCCACTTTTTCCAGAATTTGGATAACTTTTTGACGGGAAAAAAATTCAATACCCGAGAGGCAAGTACAAAATGCCTTTTGAGAGTTTGTTGCCTCCCGTCCAGTAGTTTTTCAAGAAAGGCGTCACTTATTTATAAGTCAGCAGTCGTAAGTTATAAGATAAATCTTGTATTAATATATAATTATACATAATCAATAATTATTCGGTTTTTTTTTTCAACGTCTTGACTGCTGCAAACGTAATTCAATTTTTGTAAAAAACTCTAACATTACTAGTTTATAATGTCATTTCATTACTATTATCGCCATCATCATCATCAGAACAGGACTTTATTATATTATTTCATTATTTAAAAGTGTAGTAGGAGTAGTAGTTGTCACAGAAATTGTAAAAAAAATGTTTTAAAGTAGCCACTATATCATTGCATATCGCATTGGATTATTTGACCTTTTTTTTGGGTCCGAGGCCAGGCGATGAATGTGAATAGGGAGTAATTATGGGAGGATGATCACGGAGTACTTTTTGCCGAATCTTCGAGCTCGTCATTTATTCTCATCACATACGTGGATTCAACCGGATGGAGTCACACCATAGACGGCCAGAGCTTCGATGACTTTGCTTAGAGAAGCTTGTCCTCAAAAGCTGAGCAGCTGCTATGGAGATATCTCGTGGTCACCAAGGTCTCCTGATTTGACCAATTAATTTTATTTTTGTGGAGCTACCTTAAAGGTAGAGTCTTCAATAACAATCCGCAAAAGCCTCAAGGTTTTAAAGGAAAATATTCGGCATGAAATCAGCAGCATTCAACCGATTTTACAGCAGAGTGTGGCATACTATATACTCCGTATATATACTGGGCTCCGTTTCGAAAGCGCGTGTAACTCGGCGGAAGACATTTAGATGGCATTATCTTTAAAAAATAAAATCCGCAACTTTGTGATGAATATTTTAATTAAAAATATACAAGTATGTAACAATTTTTTATTTAACTTTGAAAACATAAATCCGGCACCAGATACTCTTTAATTGTGCGTCCCACACTGCGTTAACTAACGCGAGGTCTCCACTGCAGGAAACATCTGCTCCAGTGGCCATCGGTCTTGCGGCACGAGTGACCAGCCCACTGCCACTTCAACTTGCTATTTCTGTGGGCTATGTCGGTTACTTTCGTTCTCTCGTTCGGATAGTCTCATTTCTAATCCTATCTTTGAGAGAGACCCCAGGTATAGCCCGTTCTATTGCACGTTGAGCGACTATAAACTTGTGGACTAGTTCCTTAATCAGTGTCCGCGTCTCGGCACCGTACCTATGTTGTCTTTAAACATTGCGGAATCTTCGAAGTGAAAACTCGACAAAGGTTGCCAAACGCCAACCAGCCTAACCGAATCCTCCTATCGGTTTCAGTGATATTACATCCCCCTGTCTTACCCCGCGACGAAGGAAAATGGGTATTGTTCACTGGCTGGCTTGGATATGAACGGTCATCGTCGCCGCGTCTTCCATACATCTCAGTACCTCGATATACCGCCAGTCGATATGCCATCTCTGCAGAGAATCTAGGACATCCTATGTCTCGAAAGAGTTGGCGAAAGAGTTGGAGAGAGGCTTTCTCGTCGTCCACAAATGCCATACACAACGGCTGACTCTTAATTTTTTTGTATAATCTGCCAAACAGTATGGACGTAGTCTATGGTGCTGTAGCCATTTCGAATCCCAGTCTGCTCCGGTAGTTGAAATTCGTCAAGTCTTGTGGCGAGACGATTCGTAACGACCTTCGAAAACAGCTTATAGATGTGGCTCAGAAATGAGACCAATCTTTAACTCTTTAACTCTTTAACAGCGACTTGTCGCCTCTCTTGAAGAACAGCACAACTACACTCCTAGACTACGCCTGGCGTGGTACTCCGGTAAATGACAGCGTTAAAGAGTCTCGTCAAAGGTGCTATGACAGGACATTATTGATCACAAGTGTAATTTTCTAAAATATCCGGGAGCAAAAAGTTTTGATGTTTTAAAATTTTAATGTCATGTTGATTCAAATTGTTTATTCTTATTTGTTTAAATATACACAAATACATTAAAACAATGTAATATAAACAAAATTACTAGTTATATTAACAAAACAATATAGAGGTCTCTGTAAGCGCACGTCGGTAACTACGTGACAAAAAAGGTATAATGGTGGTTAAACAAATTATTAATAAAAACTTACCAACAAATTCATTAAAATGATTTGCTATATCAAACGCTTGATAGTTATATGATGCATACTCATAATCTATAAACGAGATTTTTCCTTTAGATTCATCATGGATCACGTTTCCTAGAAGCAAATCATTGTGAGCAAACACAATTGGGCTCTCAGTTTTTATTAAGAGTGATTTTAAGCGTTCAAACTCTACCCGTAGTCTTGTCATTGATCCAAAGCTATTTGCAAATCTACAAATGTTAGAAAAAAAATAATTTTCGTTTACATGTATTTTTTTAAACAATAAATGTATAAATATCTCATAATCATGCCAAAAATTACACAAACGAAAACACACTTAAGCATTCGTTATTGACTTCCATTGATCTTAAGAAATTCTTCTCAAAAAACATTGATATGGTTAATCACAATACGCATTATTTAAATAAAATAGCACACAATGGATTAAAGACAAAAATAAAGTACTGATCTGCTATCATGTTGATTTACTCACTTGAATTTTTTGAGAATTAAATGATTCCTAATTCAATCGCAACTTAATTTGACTTTCTAGTATTTTTATAGATGCTTATCCAGAACTATGCACAAAGTAATACACAATTTAAATAAGTTATTGATTATATACATTACATTATAAGCTGTGAAGTTAATATATAATTTGAGAAATATAATTGAAGGCTGAATGTAAATAAACCGAAAATTTCTAAATATTTTAAATAAATTACGCAATATTGTGAACTTCACATATTTGTGACAAGATATTTGATAAAAATATATAAGTTTGATGGAATCTATTCCGTCTTAATTATCATTGATAATTAAAATTAAAAATATGTATATACTTTTTTATGTAGTTATGAATTAACTGTGTAAATAAATTATATAAATAATCAGTGTATAATACCTGTTTTGTTTTTTCGCATCAGAAAACACTGGAATTAAATCTAAGAATTGCTCTATTTTGTCCCATATCATCGGCTCTTTCTTTATCTGCAAAAATACACTAACAATTAAAAAAAAAATGGAAAACTCTGTTTTTTAATTAAGGGAAATATAATAAGTCTAGCCACAGATTTCCTCAGTACTCACCTAATCTAACTTCTTATTTTGAACCGACTTCCAAAAAAGGAGGAGGTTCTCAATTCGACCGTATTTTTTTTATGTATGTTACTTCAGAACTTTTGACTGCGTAGAGCGATTTCGACCAATTTTCTTTTAATCGAAAGGTGGTGTATGTCAATTGGTCCCCTTTAAATTTATTTGAGATTGGACAACTACTTTTCGAGTTATATCTAATAATGCGTTTTTACTTGACGCTTTTTTCGTCGACCTAAGTTGTATTATACCGCATAACTTTCTCCCGGATGTACCGCAATAACTTTTTACTGGATGTACCTATTTTGATAATTCTTTTTTTGTTGGAAAGGGGATATCCCTAGTTTGGTACTATGGAAACCAGGATCTGATGATGGGATCTTAGAGAAATCGAGGGAAACTCGTGAAAATCCGCAATAACTTTTTACTGGGTGTACCGATTTTAATAATTTTTAATTTAATCGAAAGCTGATGTTTGTCATGTGGTCACATATAAATTTTATTTAGATCTGATAACTACTTTTTGAATACTCTTTGATAACGCGTAGTTACATGACTATTTTTTCGTCGATCTACGTTGTATTACTCGTCGATGTAATTGAAGTCGGTTTTTTTTCGGTTGCGAGCAAACACAATTATTGTATAAAATAAAATACTGAACCAATAGAGATGATAACGTGACACTTACATCGATAAAATAAACTGTTTAAAAATTTATATTACATGCATAATAACATATTATTTTTACTACATGTGACGCAGGAATATTTTGTTTTTATTTGCCTTTACTTGCGTATGCACTAGCCATTTTTATCAAATTTTAAAATTAACATAAATATGCCTTATATTTGAAGTGAATACGTAGGTAAAGTTTAGTCTAACAAAATTAATGAATGATTATAATCATTGAATATAAATACATTTACACAACATCGTATAATAAAAATATCTTATCTAAAGTTCACTACATTTTAACTAGAAGTCAGAAGTAATTATAAATATTTTAGATAAAGCTGGCTTTTTATGATAAAATTTGCAAAATCATCTTTTCTGAAATATCTATAAATATATTATATCTTTTAAAACATTTACACCAAGATAACCTCATGACCTCAATAGATATATAAGCATATTCTAAAAATAAGTCTGTATTTTTAACTAATATTATACTTGTTTAATGGACCATTTTTTATCAATTTTAAATTGCATAAATTTAATAACTATTTTTAATAATTATACGCCAAAAATTTCATTTTTAAAAAGATGATATACTCTTTAAACTTTTGTATCTGTTTTTACAAACATAGCTAAAAACTACATCAAAAGCAATCCATCAGATCGAGAGCTATGATGTCACAGACAGACATTGGCGTCAAATATTTAATACCCCTTTATGGCGTTGGATCCGCCAACCCGCATTGGAGCAGCGTGGTGGATTAAGCTCTGATCCTTCTCCTACATGGGGAAAGAGGCCTATGCCCAGTAGTGGGATATTACAGGCTGAAGCGTATGGTGTTGTGGTTAAATACAATTTTTCGATATAAGCTATTTCTATTCTCATGAAAAAATTTGATATCTATATGCCAAAATAGTCTATAGTCGTTAGTAGTACAAATATATAAAAAATCACTTACTTCTTTTCCAAGTTGAACTTTGTGCATTTTAGCCATTTGCCTCGCAACCAGACTAGAAATGTTTGCATCAATCACAGTGTCTGGGGTAAGAGTAACACCAGGAGAGTACTCATAAGCTAAGCCATTTTTAAAAACACCGTATATTTTTGGTGCCAAGCCTGTTTTGTTAAGGATTGTAATATTTCTGAAAAAAATATACTGGTTAATCAAGCTAATTATATGTAGGTATACATATTACAAACAAATTAATGTATTGATATTTGGTGTGGTAATAGTTCTTTGTCAAGGCAATGATTAGTTTTCTAATAAAAACAAATAATTCGGATAATGTGGCGCAAATACCATTAAATGAAAATTAAACTTTCAAACAAATAAATGAAAACAACAAAAATCAAGTTTGATGAAAAAGTAAATATTACCATCATTGTTATTAAACAGCTACAAACAATTAAATCATACACATAGCTTATAAGTTTCGTCAACTTCGGTCCAGCCGTTTCAGGGATTAGCTGGAACAAACTGACAGACAGACAGACAAAAATTGTAAAAAATGTTATTTTGGTATATATACCGTGTATACATCTATTTGCATTTTATAAAAAGTGGCTATTTTAATATTACAAACACCAACTTTGGTTGAGCTGAGCGGCGTTTCGCAGGATTCGCCTAGTCTTAACTTCAAAGATACCCCAATGCTTGAAGAGAAAAGTCTTCGAACAATGCATCCTGCTTGTGTTAGCATACACTGACTACAGGACTGATCTACAAGTTTAAACTCGCTCAACATACAGTGGAATGGGTTGTGCTTGGGGTTTCTCTCAAAAATAGGATTAGAAATGAGACTATCTATGAGAGAACGAAAGTAACCGACATAGCCCACAGAATTAGCAAGTTGAAGTGGCAGTGGGCTGGTCATCTGTATCGCAGGACCGATGGCCCTTAGAGCAGACGGGTCCTGGAGTTGAGACCACATGTTGGCAAACGCAGTGTGAGGCGCCCGCCGGCCCGCTGGGCCAACGATCTACATAAGATTGCCGGTGGTAGCTGGATGAGGATTGCGGAAAACCGGGATGTTTGGCGTGAACTTGGGGAGGCCTATGTTCAGCAGTGGACTGCAATAGGCTGAACTAACTGACTGATTTGATTTATTTGTATAGATTATAATTATCTATTATCTCTTTCGTTACGCTCTTGTCAGAGTGGTCGTGGTCATCACTTCCCAGTCTCACGCTTGACGATATGTCTCCATCCCTGACAGCTGCTTTTCGGGAGCACACATGCAATAGAACGTCCACTGCTGCCTTTAATTGGTCCGTCCATCTCATAGGTGATTTGCTGCGAGGTCTGGTTCCTTCTACTTTTCCTTGGACGTTTGTAACGTAAACGGTCGATGGAGGAATTGTCACGTCTAGTCACGTGACCAAAGAAAGTGAGGATTTGAGCCTGTACGATGGAAGATAGACGCTGCTTGATGCCGAGTTCTTCCAGAATGGACTTGTTGGTCCAGACTTGATTCCAGGATGCCCTCAACATTTTTCTCCAGCACAACATCTCGAGAACGTCTATTTTCTACTTTTCTTGCAGGGTCCAAGTCTCTGAAGTGTAGAGGAATATGGAGAATACTAGCCGAGTCTTAGTGGTCTTGGTGATTTTACGAATCCTCCACATTTTTTTGCAGCTTATCCATAGCTGATCTGGATATCGCCATGCGCCGTTTGATTTCATCTATACAGCCTCTATTGTTTCGAGATCATCACCCCTAAATAGACATAAGATTGCAGCACCTCACAGTTTGCTATTTGTGCCACTTCTGGCGAGTTGTTGTTAATTTGGTTGACAATCATAACTCTAGTCTTGCTGCGGTTGATCTTGAAACCGTCATAATTATCTATGCAAATTAATAAAGTTGGAGTGTCTGTTTGTATGATACATCTCGTTGTCTGTCTGTCTGTTTGTTTTGGCTAATCTCTAAAACGGCTCGGCCAATTTAGACGGAACTTTCACTGACAGATCGCTGATGTAGTAAGGAGTAACTTAGGATACTTTTATTTTAGAAATTTATTTACTTTATAAGTCTGCGAGCTGAACAATAACTTTTTTGTTAAATTTAATACAAGTCACAATAATTAAAAATAGAAATAAATACGAAATATATACTTATTTTTAATATGCATAACATTTTTCTATTTGTTAAGTTAAAAAAAAGTATTTAAAATAATATTTTCAGATGTAAAAGCTACAACTTGTACCTGTCATACGGTGGAAAATATTACTAAAAAAAAAATACTTTATTGTACTCATTTGACCAAATTAAAGGTCTTTTCACACATGAATTAGTTTTAAAAAATATAATATATAATAATATACCCATTAAATTAATATAAACTAATAATATTATAAAGCATTAAAAATTTAATTTTAAAAAAATTAAAATATTTTAATTTTCCATTTTTTACTAATTACTAATAAACTCTAGGAACAAAACCAAAAATTTACATAATCATAATAGATACTTCTATTCTAAAAAAAAATTAAAATTATTATTTGAACTTACCGAACTTCAGCATTTCTATCAATAAGCAAATCTGTTTTATTTCCATAAATTCGAACAAGTACTATATCACTGTCTAGCCCATGTTCATAGAAGTACTGGCACGCAATAAGTTTATTTGTAATGCCATCAGTAAAGACCTGAATTTTTTTTTTTAAATAACACATATTTAGTGAAAACTTTTAATAAACAAATCATATTTTTCACGTGACGATGGCCTACCTTGAATTTAATATTCTCTGCTGTCCATTCAGGTCTAATAAAGGAAAGTAGTTTTAATATTCCGGTATAAATATCTACTTCATTAATTTCCACAGGAACGAATTTGTAATTGACCGGATCGCTAATACGAGACATGTTTCTAAAATCTTTACGCAATTACGGTATATTTAAAGACATCTTTCCACTCTTAAGCATTTCATGTGACTAAATCAAACATCTCTAGATGAAGCACAATTAAGCACTTCAATTATGCTGTTATTTACATTTTAAAGACGTCAATTGCGCAATACCAGTAAAGTAGGTTATATACAATAAAATAAACATTAAACATATTTTTCGACACTGTTTATCAATTGATTAATTGACAACTACGGAATAATACATAGCTGGTGCGTTCCACTTAAGGTCCACAACGCTATCGACCATAAGCACTGAAATTGCCGTTCAATTAACGTAAAAAACCCCGTGGGAGTTGTAAGCGAATTTTATAAGTGGAACGCATATTTGAGTGCTATTGAGCTCTGTGCTCGCAATATGGCGGCATAGTGAAAATATGCATCTTTGTTGGTTGTGAGTAAATATTTCGCTTCAATTAATTATTTAAAACTTAATTCAACATGGATTTCCAGGAATTTATCGTTGCATTTTTGCCGAATCGAATGAAAGATAACATTCAAATTTGATATTGGCAATAGTTTTCAAGTGAAAGTTCTTTAGACGAATGAGGGTAATTTTTTTATGATGGGATGAAACGGCAACGTTTAATGAAACGGCAACGTTTTTGTCGATGGCGCTGGAAAGGAAATCTAAAGCTTTAGATTTGTATAAATATAAACGAGACTTAAAAATTGTACTTGGTTGATTGACATGTGTACTTTGTACGCACGCACTTTTTTTTTCAAATTCTCGCCAAGTTTTGATGAAAGCCAACTCCGACCCACCTATATTTTATGGGCGAAGTGGACGCAATGTGTTCGCAATCAGTGACGTCATCTATGACATCGAGTGATCGCTCGCGACGACCTCGGGCCTCCAGAAATTTTTGCCCGTCTGATCGACAAAGTGCCGTGAAATTATTGTACTTTTGGAACAATTGGTTATACTTGCAATAGTACCTCCACGTTCAATCCATCCACTATCGTGCTGTAACCACATTCTCTAGCGAACTTCTCGCGGTATATCTGCTAGCAAATTAGGAAGATCGTGTCTCAAAAAATGGAGTTAACTGGTACCGTCAAGTCTCGGTGGCAATTCAAATGGACCAAAGATTTTGCCATCTACTATTCCTGCCCACAAATTTACTCCAAATTGGTGCTGGAAGCGATCTTCTCGGACTATTAGAGGATTCACGGTACACACTTGTGTTAAACAGTCCCATTCTTTAAAAATACGATTCATCGCTCCATAATATGGAGTTTAAAAAATTTGATCTTGTCGGCATCGACTAAGCATCTCTCGACAAAAATTTATTCGTCGCTGATAATCACCGGGAAATAATGCTTGCACTCACTGTACATGATACGGGCGTAAATTATTCCACTTCAATATGCAATGTACTGTAGTTCTTGGTACACCAGTGCGTCTAGCATATCCAAATCACAAGCAAAATCAATGTCTAATTGAAGCGTACTTCAGTAAAGAATAATATCATAATGACGGGATCAAGTTAAACGCGTGTGTAGTTCCGAGCTATAAGCAAGTCACTTAAAGAGTTGAGAGTTAAAGAAAAAGAGAGTGGGTTCAAGTGTCGTCTATGCTTGGCCGGAAACAATACAAAAAAAAAAATCCAGCGTGCGTCCATATACGCAATAATTCTCGAAATAACATAATGAGTTGACTACCTGATAACTTCTAAGTTTGAGCACTGTACGCCAATATAACATTTTTTAAATAGTTTATACCACGGAGTTATACCTTTTTGTTATTTGTATGAGATGTAGATGTTTTTAAAATAAAGTAACCATACTTTTTTTTACACCAGCTTTGTTCAAATTTCAGCTCGTAAACTTTTAAACGTAAAATTTGTACTTATTTTTTGGTCTAATTTACTTTTTGTTATTAATAATGCTTGAGTATCATTTAAATTAGGAACACTTATGTATTCTTAACTACCTTGAACAAAAAATAACAATAAATTAAAAAACAGACATGATGAAATTTAATATTTAGCCTATGTGGATGATATTATCACTACATTTTGAAAATAAAGCATAACTCAAGAACTACAAGGCTTAGGACTATAAATTTTAATACTTTTGTTAGATAATAAGTCTCACTACCCCCCATAATCCGTTGGTCCATTACATACGGGGCATCCTGTATATATATATATATATATATATACGGGACATCCTGTATATATATATATAGTAGTGACGTAAAGCGACGTTGGCGCGAACCAAAAGTTATGATATTAGCGTACTAATTTCTCACCATTGAAATTGGGCTTACTATCTTGACCTGTATATAAGGCCGTGGTTACAATCGTTGTGGTCGCTAAGTGGAGCATACCCAATAAATTAATGATGATTGGTGTGTTATTGTGATTCACTACAATAGTGATATTTTAATGACAAGGACCTTATACCCAACCTATAATGATATATATACCACAGATAATATTGTAGAATTTATCAGCGTGACAATGACAGTCTTCTTCTGTAGGGTTAATCTCGGTCTCATACACAGGTTGGGCTGGGTTGGGCAACTACAGTGGTGAGGTGATATGCGACCTCCGCGCCATGTACGTGTATACGATCTCCGTAGTATTGTTAAAACCAAACGTGTCAACTGTCATACTTTGTTATTTATTATTATTAATTTAAGTCATAATAAATTTGTCTAGTAGAATTCTTTCAGTTAAATAAAACCAATATTCCTCTTGGTTTCTCGTTTATTATGCTACAATTTATTTAACTGAAAATGCCTGACGAAAAACTAAGCATGTCTTCACTGTCGAGATATCTGCGACCCGATAAGTTTGACATCGAGCCTGATGTCGCGGACGCCGATGAAAAATGGGTACACTGGAAATCGACATTTGAAAGCTTCTTAGCAGAAGAGATTACCGACGATGTACCAGACTCCCTTAAGCATAAACTGCTAGTTAATCACTTATCGGCATCGATTTACAAGCATATCAAAACATGCTCCACTTATAAAGATTCGATGAAAGTTCTAGAAGACATCTATGTCAAACCGAAAAATACTATTCTAGCTCGACACATTCTCTTCAACCGCAAGCAACGAGCCGACGAAACGATCTCTGACTATATTAGAGCTCTCCGACTTTCCGCGAAAGATTGTAAATTCGAAGACGTCATAGCTCAAGAGCATGAAGACCAAGCAATTCGTAGTGCTCTCATATCCGGCTTACTATCACGAAGGATTCGCGAACGGTTACTAGAAAACTCAAAACTCACTCTCTTAGAAGCACTTAATCAAGCCGTAGCTCTGGAAACGGCAGAGAAGGATGCAGTTGCTATTGGTATCAGTTCTACGCAGCTTACTGCCATATCGCAAAGTACTTCACGGGACAAGGAATCCGAAAATCTAGCAGCAGCTCCATCGTCACGAACTTTTCCGACTACGCCATCTCCGGCTAAACCCTGCTTCTTTTGCGGCGGGAGTCTTCATCCAAGATTCAGATGTCCAGCCAACAAAGCCACCTGCAAAAAGTGCTCAAAGAAAGGACACTTTGCAAGCGTCTGTAGATCGGGCAATATCAACTTGAACTTCACGACAGTTGAAGATCCTACGACCTCTAACAACAACCAGTTCTACAGTAGAGCTATTTCTGCTGCCTCTCCTTTGAGCCTTAGGAGTGCGACAATTCCAATCATGGTCAACGAATACAAGGCTGATGCACTCGTCGATACAGGAAGTTCAGTCAGCTTTATTAATGCTAGTGTTGCTCGCATAATGAAACTACGCAAAAAACCCTGCAAGCAGACAGTCAATCTCGCTTCTCTCAATCAAGTTTCCTTTGTCGAAGGCGTCTGCTTTGCTACCATTACAATGAATAAGCATACTTACAAACAAACGCCTCTTCTAGTTGTCGACAACCTCTGTGCTGACGTCATCGTCGGCCATGATTTGCTTAAACATCACTCGAGCATTCATTTTAATTTTGGTGGGTCTGGCGAACCTTTAGAGATATGCAACGTGTTACGAGCTTCGGTGCCGCCAGCCTCCATATTTACAAATCTGTCGCCGAACATTCGACCGATCGCCGTGAGAAGCCGGCGCTACAATAAGGAAGATGAGGACTTCATAAAGGAAGAAGTGTCTAAATTACTTGAAGACGGGGTCATTGAAACAAGTATTTCCCCCTGGAGAGCCCAAGTCCTCGTAGCGGGAGGAGGGGTTCATCGAAAACGACTTGTCATTGATTACTCCATGACCATAAACAAATTCACCGATCTGGATGCCTTCCCCTTGCCAAACATAGAATCAGTCGTGAACAAAGTATCAAAATTCAAAGTGTTCAGTCAAATCGACTTAAAGAGCGCATACCATCAAATACCCATCTTAGAAAATGAAAAGATATATACTGCTTTCGAAGCATGCAGCAAATTGTACCAGTTTACACGCATTCCATTTGGCGTGACTAATGGCGTTGCGGCTTTTCAACGTACTCTGGACTTCATCATAACAGAAGAGAGACTAGAAGGAACTTTCGCCTACTTAGACGATGTAACCGTATGCGGCAAAGATCAAAGGGATCATGACCACAATTTAAAACGCTTTATGGACGCCGCTAATAAATATCATTTAACTATAAACGAACGGAAGAGTGTTTTCAATAAGACTAAAATCAATTTGCTTGGATATACTGTTGAAAATAATACTATCAGTCCTGACCCGGAAAGACTAAAACCTCTTCTAGAGCTTCCCGCTCCAACTAAAACTAGTGAACTAAAACGAGTCCTAGGGATGCTTGCTCATTACGCTAAATGGATTGCGCGTTTCTCAGAAAAAATAAAGCCACTTACATGCGTGACAACTTTCCCGTTGACACCTGAAGCGCTCAAGTGTTTTGAAGAACTCAAGCAAGATATCAAGGCAGCCGCTCTAGTAGCCATTAATGATGATGAAATGTTTACAGTCGAAACAGACGCTTCGGAATTCGCGTTAGGGGCTACCCTGACTCAACATGGAAGACCAGTTGCCTTTTTCTCTCGGACATTAAATAACTCGGAATGCAAACAATCCTCAATCGAAAAAGAGGCTTGTGCGATAGTAGAGAGCCTAAAGAAATGGAGACACTACCTGATCGGCAGACATTTTCTTCTTATAACTGACCAACAATCGGTGGCCTTCATGTTCAATCAAGATCATAACAGTAAAATAAAAAATGAGAAGATCCAACGTTGGCGATTAGAACTGTCTTGCTTCAAATACGATATAGTTTATAGACCAGGCACTGAAAACGCTGCTGCGGACGCTCTATCTCGCGTATGCGCTTACATGAATATAAACAAGTTGAAAGAACTACATAACGCACTCTGCCACCCGGGAGTAACTAGAATGTATCACTGGGTAAGATCTAAAAACTTGCCTTACTCGGCTAATGATGTGAAGGAGATGACCGCCTCGTGCCCTACCTGCGCCGAAATAAAACCGAGATTTCTAAAGGTCAAGGGTCAATTGATAAAAGCTACGTCGCCGTTTGAACGGATCAACATAGATTTTAAAGGACCACTACCATCTAAAACAGCCAACAAGTATATACTTACAATTATTGATGAGTACAGTCGATTTCCTTTTGCTTACCCATGCAAGGATATGACCTCAGCCACCGTTATTACTTGCCTCAAAGATCTTTTTCTAACATTTGGCCAACCTCTCTACATTCATAGTGATAGAGGGTCGTCATTCATGTCCGAAGAGTTCAAATCATTTCTACGACAGTCAAATATAGCCTCGTCCAGAACGACGCCCTATAACCCCCAGGGTAATGGTCAAGTGGAGCGACTAAACGGAACGCTCTGGCGAACTATTCAACTCAGCCTTCGGTCAAAGGGATTATCGGTGGAAAATTGGGAAGTAGTTCTGAAGGACGCATTGCATTGTGTCCGCTCCCTCCTGTGTACGGCAACAAACGCTACCCCGCACGAAAAACTTTTCACATACCCGAGAAGATCCCCGAACGGAGATTCACTGCCATCTTGGCTCACACCGGGACCGGTCTTACTTAAAAAGAACGTCCGTTCTTCAAAAACGGACCCTCTTGTCGAGGAAGCCGAGCTCTTAGAGACCAATCCCTACTACTCTCTCATAAGACGGGATAATGGCGAAACCTCAACGGTATCAAACCGTCAATTGGCTCCTTTCCCCAGTATCACTGATAATAGCAGCGACGATAACTTTGAAATGGCCTCCGAAGATGATAATCTCAGGTTTCTATCTGAAAATAACTCCACATCTCCACCTGAAAATATCGCTCCTTCGTCACCGCCTCGTGTAGGAGAGCCGTCGACGACTTCGCCAGTTCTTCGGACTGGACTCCCCAGGAGATCTAATAGGACGCGAAAATTACCCTCCTACCTAGTGGACTTTGTGGTTGATGGGAGTGAGAGTGAAAACTGAACCGGGGGAGAATGAGGTGATATGCGACCTCCGCGCCATGTACGTGTATACGATCTCCGTAGTATTGTTAAAACCAAACGTGTCAACTGTCATACTTTGTTATTTATTATTATTAATTTAAGTCATATTATATTTGTCTAGTAGAATTCTTTCAGTTAAATAAAACCAATATTCCTCTTGGTTTCTCGTTTATTATGCTACAAGTGGTGGGGATATTTCAGCGTAATGTCTTACAGCCGCTGGAGGCATGACGATCGTTTGGTGTGCTGTGAAACGAAAACAGAATAGCATTCTGTCTCTTTTCTATCACACATAGCGCATTTATGTTTTTAAATATAACCAATTACAATGAAACGTCACTCAATATATCCATTTACAATGAAGCGTCACCAGCGTACCACGTGATCGCACACAGCGATAGCAGTGACGTACAGCAGCGTTCACGCGAACAAATAGTTACGATATTATCTTATTAATCTCTCATCATTTAAATTGGGCTTAGTTTCCTGGCCTGTATATAAGACCGTAGGGACTAGGGTTAATAGTACGGTCCTATACACAGGCCATGCAACTACAGTAGTGGTGGTACGTCGGCTTAATGGTTTCGTTTTTCTTTTTAATTTACGGCCACCAGAGACAAAACGATAGATTATGTTTTAAAATATAACCAATTAAAATAAAAGTCACTCAATATAATCAGTTACAAATAAACATCACTCAACCGGCGTGCGCCGTGCGCACTACGCACCGTGCTACGTGACTGCATCCATGGATAGCAGTGACGTACAGCGACGTTGATGCGAATGAAAAATTATGAGACTATCGTACTTATTTCTCATCATTGAAATTGGGCTCAGTTGCATGACCAGTACCTATATAAGCCACTTATCCGAGTTAGACTCTGAAGTCTGACTGTTTTTATTGGTTAATGTAATATTTTATTTGTAAATATTTTTGTATAAATGGTCCTAGACGTAGATTAGATATGAAACTTATACATATTATCTATACTAATATTATAAAGCTGAAGTCTGTTTGTTTGTTTGTTTGTTTGAACGCGCTAATCTCAGAAACTACTGGTCCGATTTGAAAAATTCTTTTAGTGTTATATAGTCCATTTATCGATAAAGGTTATAGGCTATATATCATTACGCTAAGACCAAAAGGAGCGGAGCACCAATGAAGAATGTTTCAAAATCAGGGGTTCTTTTTGCCTTTTGAGACCTTCCGCTGCGTGCGCTGTGAAAACATTTAAAGTTTCGCAAAAATAACAGAATTGATTCTCTTCAAAATTTCTAAAAAAAAAGTCTGCGACAGCATATATCTATCTTTTAAGATTGGCTCACTATAACCCTTTTTATGTAATTATGTTTATAAGTTTGTTCAAAAATAATGCATTATTTGCGAAGATGTTTTTATAAACATGATATTAATCCTTGTCTATATAAATACGTTATTAATCACAAGTATTTAATTTAAAACGAAATAGCCTTTTACATAATTCGATTTCAATGGGTATCTCAGGAGATATCGCAATTTTAAAATAACATCGCAGCAAAATACTGATCAAGTATTGCGCGCGCCTCTGTTCCACGTGGACGAAGTCGCGCGCAGAAGCTAGTGTAATATAAAATTAAGCGAATGTAGCTCGATATAATTGTCATAAAAAAGTTTAATAAATCAAATAGAGAATAAAATTAAAGAATATAAAAGTGAAGAGCTAAAATTAATCAATGAATTTCGTATTAAGATAGACGACCTGAATTTAGAAATAAAAAAAATACCTAAGCCCTTACCTAAGCCCTACCTTAAATTAGAACACTTTTCAAAAATGGCAAAAGTGACCTCAAAACTGCGCTAAACCTAGTGCCTATTATGATTGGTAACGATTAACACAGGCAGGACGCATTGGTCGAAGACTTTTGTCTTCAAGCATTGCGGTTTATTGGTCCTTCGTTAATTCGATCGAAAAATCTTTTGAAATGCAGTGAATAAAAATTATTATCAATTATTAATTAATTGACCCATATCTGTCTGATCCAACATGTATTTTATATTTTTCTTCGTGTAAAGTAGTATAAAGTTAAACATACTGAGTACTTGCACAGACACAACCAAGTGGCCAGGATTCTCCACCAAGAGCTTGCTCTTATGTACGATCTCCTGAAACAGAGGATGCCGTATTACCAATACTCACCGGTTCTGGTACTTGAACGCGACGGAGTCCGGCTCTACTGGGACCTGCCTATAGCCACAGACAGGGCGATACTGGCGAACAAGCCTGATATCGTGGTGATGGACAGGGCACGGTCGAGGGTGTTTTTAGTGGAATCACTATCCCGCATGACGAGAACCTCGTGAAAGCCGAAACAGAAAAAACGTAAATATCTGGATCTGGCGCACGAGACTGTCGACATGTGGGATGTGGAGTCCGCTGAAATAATCCCTATCGTAATATCTGCCAACGGTTTGATCCCGGTTAGCCTCGCTCACCATCTGAGGCAACTGGGGATCCGGGATGGTTCGCTCGCAGCCAGGATGCAAAAGGCGGTGTTACTTGACTCTGCTAGGATTGTCCGCCGGTTTTTCAGCCTACAGCCCTAACCCCCGGCCGTTTGATCTCCCTGCCGGGGTGTAATCCTCTACCCGCTTATATTTATATATGAAAGTGTAAGTAAATTTACTATATTATTTATATGAGTAGTGATTAATATATATGTATCTATTATATATTAAGCGGGTGGAGTGACATCCAGAATAATAATAATAATAATAATAATTGTTTATTTGCAAGAACATGGTGTTGAAGTTGTACAAGATTAACATTAGTATAGTCCAAACATGTTCTACCTTCGCTTCAGCCTGAAATATCCCACTACTGGGCATAGGCCTCCTACCCCATGTAGGAGAAGGATCAGAGCTTAATCCACCACGCTGCTCCAATGCGGGTTGGCGGATATATTCCCTAATATGAGTAACGATCGCTATCAGGTGTACATGATAACAACCGGGACCGGACGTTTTAACGTGCTCTCCGAGGCACGTGGGGAGACTCACAAGGACTGCACAAACAACAATACACAAAAGGCAATACAAATGTTTGTCATGTGCGGGGATCGAACCCGCAACCGCCAGCGCAACAGGTACAATCCATGGCTGTAACCGTTGCGCCAATGCGGCATCTACCTTACGGTGCAAATATTAAACATCAATGTGGTTCAATACATTAACTGTAGATTATTTATCATTGAATTATTTATACATTATTAAATTATGTATAGATTAATATATGATATAATTTCTTCCTAAAACTATGCAACTTATTTTCATATAATAAAAAAGTATTTATATATTATTAATATATATATGATATATTATTTAAGGAGGAAGTTGAGTTGATACGGTATTACGAATAAGTTGTGTTGTTCGCTGCTCCGCTGTTTTCTACGTCATAAAAGTGTATAAAACGACTTTGTTTACCAATAAGTAATAGTAATCTAGTGTTTACTACACGGTTTCTGTCGTGATACGTTTCGAGTTAAAGATTTGTTGTGATTTAGTGATAAAACATTGAAATTCTGAGTGTTGTGCGGGTACTTATAAATATTATATCAAAGAACATAATCTAAACTAACCAGCGGTTGAATACGATATAATTTGGACCTTGACCAACTAATTTGTTATGTATTCTCAATTGTGGGGCTAATTTTTGTTGAATCGGTTTGATCACAAATGTCCGATTGGTGATGTCCACAAACTGCTTTAATATACTGCATCTATCCGAGATCAAATTACACAATACCATTCACTTAGTTTTTTTTTTTTTTTTTGTTAAATATATATTTGTAAATATTAAGTTTATAATCTCTGTCATTGTTTCGTAGTGTTTTTTTTTTTCTTTTAACTTTCTTGTAACTAAGTCATTTGTATTATTTTTGTGTATAATTTTTTTTTCTCATTTTGTAACTATTATTATTAATATTGTCATTCTTCTTTTCAATTTTTTTTATATTTATTATACGTATAGATTTATTTATTTTTTAATATTAAATACAAAGTTTTTTTTAACCTTCTTGGGAAATAATGTCTCCAAAAAAGGTTAACAACGAACTGTTGTGGGGATGCTGTGATGTCGGATTGCAAGATAATAATTATACCCAATGTGCTAAGTGCTCTAAAGCGTTCCACTACGAATGCCTATCTGTCTCGAGCAATGTCAGCGACAACAAATCTACAACCTTAAAGTGGATATGTCCTCTTTGCACCCAAAAATGTAGTAATAACGATAGTACCCCTGTTCGTTATAATCCAAATATTACCATGAGACCGGGTAAGAGACAGGCATTGAATTCACCACCGAATATCTCAAATGACCAACCCATAACTAAGAATGAAATGCAAGAAATTATCGAAAATGTCATGATGGATATGCAAAAAAAATTTCGTGACTCCATTGGAGATATTTTGACTAAAGAATGAAAACCATTGAAAGAAGAAATTTGTGAAATGAAGGAATCTATGAATTTTATAAACCATAAATACGAAACCATCATACAGGATAACGGGGATACTAGGGACAAATTGAGGCAATTACAAGAAGAAAACGGATCAATGCAGTCTAAAATTGATGACCTTACCAGTCGAGTGAACCAGTTGGAGCAAAATTCACGGATGACTAATATTGAGATTCAGTGTATGCCCGAAAAAAAAGATGAAAATTTACTGAATCTTGTAATTGAATTAGGCAAAACAATTAACTGTAATATCTCGGAAGACAACCTTGCGCACTACACTCGTATTGCTAAACTTAAAAAAGACTCCGTTCGACCCAGGTCAATCATAGTGCAATTTAACTCCTCAAAAAAGAGAGACCAATACTTGGCAGCAGCAATCAAATATAATAAACTCAATCCAAACGACAAACTTAACAGCTCGCACGCCGGGCTACCTGGACCTAAGTCGCCAATTTTCATCTGCGAACACCTCTCTGCTACAAACAAGGCCTTACACGCAGCAGCTAGACAAGCTGCTAAAGACAAGGGGTACAAATACGTTTGGGTGCGGAGTGGACGTGTCTATATGCGAAAAACAGAACACTCAGAGTATAAGATCATTAGGAATATTAACAGTTTGAATAATCTACCATAATTTTTGTTATCATTATTGTACCCTTTTTTATAGTTAGTTGTAAAAACGTTATGCATGTATTAATTTTAGTAATTAATAATAATGTTCCAAATATATTACCAAAATGTTCGCGGATTGCGAACTAAAACTCACAATTTTCTTAATGCAATTAGTTGTTCAGAATATGATGTAATAATTCTTACCGAAACTTGGCTGAACGGCACTGTTTTGGACGGAGAGCTATTTGATGACAGGTATATAGTATATAGAAGGGATCGGGAAAGTGCGGGTATAAATAATCACAAGGAGGGGGGAGGTGTTCTTATTGCCGTTTTAAAAAGGTATGTCTCGACTCGCAAAGTCGAGTGGGAATGTAAATGTGAGGATGTTTGGGTTATGTTGGATTTAACAATTAATCATAAGACTCATAAAATGGCTCTCTGTGCAATTTATTTACCACCTCCTGTTAGTAAGGCTAAGTTGGAGTATTTTGTGAATAACTGTACATCAGTGCTTGAACTTCAAAACAAAATTTGTAGTGAGACTTTATACTGTATTGTTGGTGATTATAACCTGAGTGGGATTGATTGGAGCTTGGTAAATGATTTATCCAGTGATTACGTCGTACGTCCCCTCTGTCGGAGTCTGATTGATTTCTTGCACATGAATAGCTTATCTCAGATAAATTGTATGCCAAATTCATCTGGTAATCTCCTGGACCTGATTTTTACTAACATACCACCCACGCAATGCGACGTGGTGGTATCTTCGGATATCTTAAGTAGAGTTGATAGGCTTCATCCCCCGCTTGAGATTTCACTTTTCGAGATACATGAAACGAGTCTCAAATACAATCCTAATGGTAGGCTATTGAATTTTAACAAAGCTAACTACGTACAAATAAGAGATGAACTATCTAAAGTTGATTGGGATGAGCTTATTGATCAAACAATGGATGTAAACCAAATGGTAGAAATTTTTTATTCTATTGTGTATAGGGTTATCAATGATTTTGTTCCTAAAAAATTGCTTACCACTAAGTTATCAGCACCATGGCCTAATAAAACCTTTAAAAAAATAATACGTGAAAAGATCAAGATTAGAAAACGATATAAAAAATATAAGAATCCGCTAGATGAGATAGAATTAGCACTTTTGAGTAAACGCTGCAAGGAATTGGCAAAGTCATTGTACAAAAATTATATTAATTTATTAGAATCTAATATTAAAAGAAACCCGAAATTATTTTGGTCTTTTACGAACTCAAAAAAAAATTGTAAAAGCAAGTATCCAAACACAATGACTGACGGTGTCGTGATGACTTCCAATGGTGTAGAGATTTGTAATCTTTTTGCGTGTCAGTTTGCTGCTACGTACAATGTGAACCGCAATAGTAGTGGTGGTAATAGCCTCGACACAGTGTCTGATTATTGGAAAAATGTTGGTAACTATAGTCTAGAGTTAAATGTCCCCTTTATTACCCAACATAGTATATTAAGAAAAATAAAGTCATTAGATCGAAATAAGGGCCCAGGGCCTGACGGCATTCCAACAATATTTGTTACAGCCTGTGCTAACGAGTTAATGTTTCCTCTTTTTCTGATATTTAATAGGTCTCTTCAAACAGGCGTTTTCCCTATTAAATGGAAATCTGCGAAAATAGTGCCTGTTTACAAGTCTGACAAGGTAGAAATAGTTTCAAACTACAGACCTATCTCAATTCTATCAGTGTTTCCCAAAATCTTTGAGGCACTTGTGTACCCTTTCATATTTAATCATTTAAGTCACCATCTTTCCGACCATCAGCATGGCTTCGTAAAATCAAGGTCGACGTGCACAAATCTAGCTCTATTCACTGACACCCTTGTTGAGGCAATGGACAGAAATAGGGAAATTGATGTCCTATATACTGATTTCAGTAAGGCATTTGACAGAGTTTCGCATGACATACTTATACGCAAATTATCTGCCTATGGAATTGGTGGATCGCTTCTTCCTTGGATCAAGTCGTATTTACAACATCGTAGCTTCTATGTAGTTGTCAATGGCTACCACTCATCTTCCTACGAGATAACTTCAGGAGTACCACAGGGCTCTCATCTTGGTCCGCTTTTGTTTGATATCTTTGTTAATGACATTCCAGGTTGCTTCCTTCACTCCACCCCATTTATGTATGCCGACGATCTGAAGATCCTTAAAACTATTGACTCCATCGATGACGTGAAATTGTTACAAAGCGACATAGACCGTTTGGTCGTGTGGTGCCAGCTTAATTGTATGGAAATAAACACTAAAAAGTGTTATCATATGAGGTTCTCAAGGAGAATTAATACAGTCGAATCGGAGTATTATATTGGGGGGAATATGATACAAAAGACAAATATTATTAAGGACTTGGGTGTTTCGTTTGACAGGAAGTTAACCTTCACGGATCACATTGAGTATATCTCCAAAAGAGCTAATCGCATGTTAGGTTTTTTGATTCGTAATGTAAGAGTATTCAAAAATAATAGTACAAGAATTATTCTTTACAATAGTTTAGTTCGAAGTTTGACTGAGTACTGTAGTGTTGTTTGGAGGCCTCATTTTGCAGTTCATACTTTGAAATTGGAGCGCATACAAAAGCGATTTGTCTCATACTTGACATTTTGGAACAAAGTTTCAAGGGAAACGCTGTCCTATAAAAAACGATTAATTTTTTTTTAAATGATCTCATTGGAAAACCGCAGAATTTTACTTGATTGTTCTTTTCTTTTCAAAATTTTACAAAACGCCATAAATTGTCCACAGCTGCTTGAGAGGTTCCAACTCCGTGTGCCGAGAACTTATCCTCGTACTCCTATTACTCCGCTGTGCCCGCCCTTTCGCAAAACAACTCTGGGTGCCAACTCATTGGTACCGAGGTTATCTAGACTCCTTAACGAAACTAAAATCGACGTCTTTGCCGACTCATTTACCAAGCTCAGACGGGAATTGTGCGAGACATGGACGAATTATTGTTAAGATGGCTACTTCTTATGTATGATTGGTGACTGTTGATTTTTATACATTTTAAATATGTTTTTTTTTTTATATTGGAATGTAACGCTTCTTTTTGCATGTGGTGTTCACCTTAATAAATTGTAACACTTAGCTCTAAAGTATTTATTAAGATTAGGTTTACGTTATTGTGTAATTAGTGTTAACAATTACTGGTGATCCTAAATAAATAAATAAATAAATAAATGATATAATTTCTTCCTAAAACTATATAATCTGGGGGCTTACGTGACGGTAGCGAAACGGCCAAGCCACGTATTTTGACTAAGGTGTAGAGTTTGTAAAGTTAGGGTTTGTAGAGTTAGGGCGTGTAGGGTTAGAAGCTTGGCTCTACATGAGATCTGATAACTTTTTGACAGTGCGAGCCATATGATCTCGTCTTGGCAACATTTTACATGAAAATGTTTTTGGTGGGATTAATATTACCGTAATTGATATGTTTCTTATTTGTCACGTTTAATTAACTGTCTCTAAGGTCATTAAATGATGTCATGCGAATGGAATGTTAGAAAAATAAAGATAAATAAATTATACCAAACATTGGTTATACGTTTTGACAAAGAATTATACTATCCAAACTATTTATGTACAAAACAATTTTTGATTAATTTACACTTTAAAAAATGCGTCACGGAATGCATGAATAAAAAAAAAACTTCTACTGCGATACAAAGTAGATTGCATTCTTGTACTCAAAATAACCTATCTATTGATGAATACAGGAAACTTATTACCGAGTTGTTCGTAGATTTGACCATTTCACAATTCGATGAAAAGCCTGAAAATTATAAAGTTTTAAATCTATTGACGAGAAGCAGACTATAAAACGATTTGCCGAAGGATTGCGGAACCGTCGGTTAGGTACCATTATTACGGCCCGAAATTTCAACTCTCTAAAGGATGCAATCCAATAGCTGTAGATCAGGAGAGTGAGGTACCTTCGTTACTTGAAGGTGAAATTAGGGCATTTAATAAAAATAATTATAATTACAGGCGACCTTCGAACAACTATTTTAGAACTCAGCGTAGTCGAACTTTTAGGTGACAGTCAAGCAAAGGTCAAATGCATGGTAATCAGCAAGTGAATCCAAGAAGCACTGCCCGTGGTTATACATCGCAAGGTTTGTGCAGAATGCTGTGTGGTTACGGCATTAAAGAATATAGCCGCCCCCTCTCTTTCCGTAGGTGTCGAAGAGGCGACTAAGGGAAAACACAGTGCCACTATTACCTTGGAACTTAAAATATACTACGTACATTGCTATTGCATTGCTACGTACATTTGCTCATAAGTTCTATATTTTTAAAACATTGCCATGTTCAGTGAATAGAATTATTGGAGAGGATTTCTCACGAAAACATAAATCATTATTAGATTATAGTAATAATACACCCACGCTTCATAAATTAGATGGAAACTTTATAGTTTTACCAATTACTATTAGTAATCATTATATGAATAATATTATTATACCAGCTAGATCGGAATCCATTCATTCTAGGTATATAAACAAATAGATTACAAGAAAGCGTTGTATGTTCTTGCGATATAAGTGAAGGTGTATTTATAGCTAGTAGCTTAATGAAACCATTTAATGGTATTGTATAATAGAAGCATGTACGAGCGATTGGTCTAGTCCAATTTTTTGAGTCCCTAAGAAATTAGATGCGATTGGTTAAAAAAATGGAGGTTTTTCTTATAGGTTATAGAAAATTGAATAACATTGTCGAAAATGATAAATTTCCGCTTCCTAATATTACAGAGATATTAGAATCATTATAAGAATGTATTTACTTTAGACATTTAGATCTTCATCAAGCGTTTTATAATGTTCATTTAGATTAAGAAAGTAGGAAGTATACAGCTTTCTGTTCGGGATCAAATGTCTAGGAAGCCCATGGAGCTCAAAACCAGTCCTAGTTCATTTTCCAGAATGATGGCTATAGCAATGGCGCCAACAATATAATTGAGACAGTTATAAAAATTGCCTAGTTTATCAAGATGATTTAGTTGTTTATAGTAAATCGCTGCATCGTCATAACAAAAACCTATTAGACATTTTTGAATTACTTCGGAAAGTAAACCTAAAGTTAAACGCTTCAAAATGTGTATTTTTAAAGAAGGATATGCTACATTTAGGGCATGTGATTTTGGATGGTGTTTTTAGAGATCCTGAAAAAATAAATGTTATAAAAAATTGTCTCGTCCCTCAAACAGTAGACGAGGTAAAGCGCTTTGTGACGCTCGCCAATTATTATAGGAAATTTATAAATAATTTTGCTGATATAGCCTACCCCTTAAATCAGTTATGTAAAAAAATCTTATTTTTAAATGGGATAAAAAGTGTCAATGTAGCTTTGAAAAAATAAAACACAGCTTAATATCTCCTCCAATTTTACAATATCCTAATTTTTCGGATAATAATATGTTCAGCTTACAAACAGATGCATCAGGTTACGGTTTAGAAGCCGTGCTGTCTAATAAAGACGGACGTCCAATTGCGTATGCTGGCAGAAGTTTAAATAAGGCAGAATCGAATTACCCGACTACAGAAAAAGAGTTGCTTGATAAAGCATTTTAGACCTTATTTATACGGCCGCAAATTTAAGATTTATACAGACCACAAGCCCTTAGTATATCTATTTAATTTAAAAGACCCCTCAAGTAGGTTATTAAAGTTTAGGTTAGTTTTACAAGAGTATGACAACGAGATTAGTTATGTGCCTAGGAAAGGTAATGCTGCTGCAGACGCATTATCTCGAGTATGCTTGTCGTCGAAGGATTTGAATGAGATGCATGAAAGTGTTATTGTGCGTAATGACAAGAGCACAAACAAGATAATTACTGCGAAACAATTCTTCGGATGATATGATTTCCACTGACGACGGATCTGATCAGCCAAAAGTTGTGGAAACACATAGTAAGCCGAAAGAATCTGTCGAAATGCGAATGACGAATATCATTAAATGGAATAAGTTATTATTAAATAATGATAGCATAAAATTAAGTAATGCGCGTATATTAATGTATGTACCGTCACAAATGACGTTGTTTATAAATCCGGCATCTCGATCGCAATTGACGCCAGCCGCATTTGTGAGGGAGCTCGGACAATATTGTCACTTAAATAATATTGATGAAGTTTACTTTATTAAAGATAGTTCGAATGACGAATTTATTAAAGAGATAGTGACAGAAATAAAGAATGATAAAACATGGTCTGGACCGCGATTCTGTAAGTTACTAATAAGGATGATATAAGGGTTATTATAAATGACTTTCATCTCTTACCCACGAGTGGCCACGCGGGTATTAGGATGTTGAACACAATTAAAAAATATTATTTTTAGCCTAATATGGAACGAGATATACACAATTTTGGCAAAAAGTGTCACACGTGCCAGACACAAAAATACTCTTCGTATATAAAAGAGCCAATGGTTGTGACTACAACAGCCCACACGGTTTTTGAATAAATATTTTTAGATATTGTAGGACCTCTAGATAGGGATATGTATAATAATTACTCTTACGTATTGAATGTACAATGCGAATTGTCACAATTTGTAGTAGCATGTCCACTTGTTACGAAAAGTGCTAATGAAATTGCAAAATTTTTTGTAGAAAACTTTATTCTTAAGAGCCATTTCACAAAAATCGGTAACAATCCGCGAAATTGTAATATTTTGACGTCGTTAATCTCAGTGTTGGATGCAATAATGTAATTTATATTCTTGAAATATAATAGAGCAACCTTTGTTGTAGTCCATAGTCAGATCAAAATTTTGATTTATATTATGTGTATAAAATTATTAACCTTTTTATCAGCCTCCTCCCTGGGTAAACGGTCGCAATGTATACTTTGAAGTCCTACTTTTCAATAACCTCTACATTGAAACCATTTTTAAAAAATATCGTTATATGTGCAATATAATTTGATGAGGACTATCACAGATTTTTATTCCATTTGTATCTATTCATCGATAAAAAAATTTAAAGTTACGAATATTTTCCAAATAAGTACAATTTTAAAAGCGATATTTTTCTTAGAAAACTAAGAAATTTTAACGAACTATCTTCATCAAAGTAAACTTACATCATTAAGGAATACCAAAAAAAAAAAGATGTAATCGTTTTTAATATATTTTATATTAAATAATAAAAAGATATTATATATTACCACCCATCAAGCCCAGTAAATCAGTCGAGCACTAGCGCTCTTAGAGGTAAGGGCCACGCCAAATTCTGCGCAGCCGTCTCTTTCACTCACTTCTTTTCTCACATTATCAATACAAATAGGCATTTCAATCTGTTTGTCTTGTTATTTGTTAATTAATATGTTTGTCAGTGTCGATGTCATAAAATGCTATTTTATTCATATCGTAACTATTAGATTCATTCGTAAACTGAAAAAACTAAATCAATTTAAAAAAAATTGTTTCATAAAATTGATTTTTCATTTTCATTTTAAATTTATTGACTGTTGATATATAACATACTTGAAATTTTCAACAAATTAATTATGTAAAAAACATTTTATACCATAGTTATTGATTTTTATTATACATTAGAAAATGATCAAGATGGTCTTTTGGTTGTCATACTATACTTACTAGCACAAAGGTCGCGCGGCTCGCACGACTCGCGCGGTGCGACCAAATTTACCTAAACTTGCAGAGCGTAAAATTGTGAAATGGCTCTTAAGGACGCTATCACATTTTTCACTCGCTCAAGTTTAGGTATTTAAATCGCAACACAATAACATTACGCGTACGCACACATTGATACCGCTATCTGCTCGATTTTGTACCGACGTAACTAATCTTGGTACTTGAAAGTATTAATTTTTAATTTTACTGGTATTGATTAGTAAATTTAGTTGTAAGTTTAAAGTCAAACTTGGTAACTGTTACTAAGTACCTACTGTTCACGGAACCTCTCCCCTACTCTGTTTATGACGATGTCTTAAGGCGTCAGGGTATCTACTACTCGTTCGTCGTACTATACAATAAAATATAATAGATAATAATACGCTTATTTTTATAATTCAAAATCACATACAATTTTAAGTTATATTATTATAGTTTTAACATTATAATAATATAAACATCACATATTTTACGTAAACAATCTATACAAATAAATAAAATTGGAGTGTCCTTTAGTTATATTAAAATACTGCTTTTTACTAAATGCATACGGATGTATACACGGTCCATATACCAAAATAACATTTTTCCAATTTTTGTCTGTCTGTCTGTCGGTATGTTCCGGCTAGTCTCTGAAACGGGTGGACCGATTTTGACGGTACTTTCACTGGGATATATCTTATGCAATAAGGAGTAACATAGGCTGCTTCTATTTTAGAAATTTATTTATTTTATAACTCTGCAAACGGAACAATGATGATGATGATGAATGTAAATTTAAAATATAATAATTTTTAACAAAAAAAAAACCGACTTCAAACAGAAAACTTCTTCAATATTATAAAATTATTTATTTAATCATTTCTGATTAACTAAATCAAAATACGAATTACTTTGTACTAAGTAAGTTTATTTTTCACTTTTTAGTTTCCTGTTAGAAGTCGGTTTTTTTTTTGTTAAAAATTATTTTATTTTACAATTTTTAGTGATGGGTAGACCTAACAAGGATGCTTTTTCTCTTGTGTCGGGGGTCCGGAAACATACACAATACACAAGCACAAACACCCAGATCATGACAAACATCTTATATGGCCAATACAAATGTCTGTCCTGCGCGGAGATTGAACCCACTAACGCCAGCGCAACAACCAGTGCTGTGACCGCTGCGCTAACGTGTCGACATACTATGAGTAAAGTTCGCTATCAGGTGTACGTAATAACAACCGGGACTGACAGCCTAGCGTGTTCTCTGAGGCTAGGTTGGGAGAACCACAAGGATTAACAACTAGACTGAAAATAAATATTTGTATAAACATAAATATCCACTCCAAGCGGGAATTGAACCCGCGACCGTCAGTGTTTAGGCGCCGCCGACGCGGCACATGCACCATATTTCAAAACGGTCGTCAAACAGCAAAAGGTAACTGCTGTAAATTGTTGAGAAATTCCCTCGAGTGTTTATGGGCTCCATCATCAAACCTGGTCCTGTGACACCGATGACCACACAGCAGGTAATTCCTCGAATATCTTTCGTCTCCATCATCAGACTGTAATGGCACTTGTAACTCATATAGGTGCAAAGTTCTCATCGATACAAACGAATTAAGTTCAAACAGCAGGTAATTGCTATAAATCGTTAAAGAGTTCCCTCGACTATCTTTTGTCTCCATCATCAGACTGTAATGGCACTTATAACTAATACAGGTGCAAAGTTCTCATCAATAGAAACGAATTAAGATCAATAAGCAGGTAATTGCTATAAATTGTTGAAGAGTTCCCTCGACTATCTTTCTTCTCCATCATCAGATCGACTTCAGACCTTTATTAAATAGTAGTGCTTTATAGTACTTAATGAAAACATGATTAAATTTACTAGTCACCCGTACGATTTTTGAAAGTTTCCCTCGATTTCTCTGGGATTCTATCATCAGATCCTAGGTTCCTTATCATAGTACCAAACTAGGGATATCTCCTTTCCAACAAAAAAAGAATTATCAAAATCGGTTCATAAATGAAAAAGTTATCTCCGAACATACATTAAAAAAAAAAAAAAATATATATCGAATTGAGTAACCTCCTCCTTTTTTTGAAGTCGGTTGAAAAGAAGACAAATTGCGAAGATTACTTATTATTATTGATTATTATATATAAACCAGATGCATAGCAAAGATAATCGATTGTGAAGTATCAATTTCGTCCAAGCACAGTACACACAAGGAACTCATTTTTTACGTAATTATTACTTGCGTTGAAGCGATACAGCCGTGCTTCCATGAGCGCGTTTCGGCGCGGAATGACGAACGACGATGGTTCACTTGTAAAAAATGTATGAAGAAATTTGAGAGCGTTTCTTATTTTTCTCATAAATGGAAATATTATTTATTTTTATATAAAATATCTAGCGCTACGCATAGAGGACTAAATAAGCAACAATTTCTTAGTGTTTTTATTTTTCTTAGTGCAGTGTATTTAGGCTATAATGGTTCCAATTCAGACCCGTCTTTTTTTAATTTTTTGCGATTTCTGTGATGGTTAAACTGTATTTGTGTGAAAAGTTTGTATGGGGCTATAGAATTTTTATAGTCTCACTCGGAGATGAATATATTATCTTTCATTTGAAACCAAGATATCCTCTCAGGGTGACTCCTAATTAATTAAAATGGTACGTGAAAAACACTGATATTTGTAGAAAAATGTGATAGCGTCCTTAAGTACGGTCTTCCTACTTGCATAGCGACTGACAGAGGAGCAAAATTCATCAATACAACAATGTCAGAGGTTTGTAAATTATTGCATGTTAATAAATTACAGTCTACTGCATATCATCACAAGAGTATTAATGCACTTGAGAATACACACAAACAATTAGGAGCATTTTTAAGAATACAGTGTGATAATTATCCCGTGGAGCACATGGTTACTCTACTGGTGCTTCTCTTCTAACACATCAGTACATAGTGCTACTAATTATAACCCATTTGAATTGGTATATGGAAAGAAATGCAATTTGCCGAATAACTTGTCAACGATTGTCGAACCACTATATAAATCATAATAGTTACCCATTCCAATTAAAATATAGGTTACAGGTATCACAAAATGATGCTCGTAAAAATTTAATTGAAACAAAAATTACAAGGAAAGTAAATTATGATTCAAATATAAACCCTATTATCTACAAACCGAACGATCAAATTTTATTAAAATAGGAAATAGGTAACAAGTTACGTCTCATATATTCTGGACCGTATGTAGTAATAAGAGATTTATCGCCTAACGTAGAAATATTTAAAATAAAAATAGGTAAAAAAACTTTTTAAGTTAAACGGTTTTATGTTAAACATACATTGCAATGTTTAAGATAAATGTACTAAAAACCAAAAAATAATAAAATAGATACAGTCGTGGGAATTATAAACATATGCATAGACTAGACTAAAATAAAACCGTGGGGCACGTCAATTGTCTACAATCGTTGATTAAAATGTTTGTTTTGTAATGTTACACTATAATTAGGCAGTTGTTCAACCAACAACGATGGACGTGTGATAAGTAGGGCTAGAATGTGGAAACAAGCTAGCAAGCTCGATTATAAGCGAGTTTTAGGGTTTCATAGTGGTGAGCGAGTAGTACTTTTATCATATGTTTTGTCGATTAAAGACAAACTACGAGCAGTGAAACGATTCCTCGCCAGCCAGCAGTGTGAATGTCCAACGATAAACTAGTTGAAACATCTCTTTTATTTACATGGAGTGTATAACTATTGGAATTTCCATGAGCAAGAAAATAGTAAGTAATTTCCTCACCGTCTGCGGGCCAACTGCCTATTTTAACGACGAATTAAACGATTCTTCTATCGCACATTAAGTCGATAATTTGTAGACAATTGACGTGCCCCACGGTTTTATTTTAGTCTAGTCTATGCATATGTTTATAATTCCCACGACTGTATCTATTTTATTATTTTTTGGTTTTTAGTACATTTATCTTAAACATTGCAATGTATGTTTAACATAAAACCGTTTAACTTAAACGGTCTTACTTATAAACGTTTCTTAATTTTTAATCAATTGCTTAGCAACGGATTAGCAAAAACCTCACTTATAAACACTATTTAGCGTTAAGAAGTCGTTAAGTAGTGTTTAAATAGCCGTCCAATTTAAACACTGCCGAGGCATAGTTTAACTCCTGCTAAGCGGCAAGATGGCGGATTTCACATAAATCAGCTGTTATATTGTGACGTTTGATCTACTTACTTGCGTGTGTTTGTTAGAAAAAAAAAATTATCATTCTTTGTTCGGTTCTTAACTAAGTAACAGCTAATCAACGTTTATAAGTAAACAAAAGTTAAACATTGCTTTGTAGCTTAAGAGCGGTTTACCTAAGCGGTGGCTAAGTATTGCTTAGCGAGATTTTTATAAGTAAGACCGAAAAAGTTTTTTTACCTATTTTTATTTTCTAGTTTTTAGTTTTTATTTCGCATTCTGTTTAATTCATTTAGTGCTTCATTATTGCAAGGCCCATCTTAAATATTGAGGTTGTATAGTGCACTGTATTCTTCTTGTCAAGCCCTTTTATTTGCTACCCATATTGGTGGGATTGATAAAAAATTGTTATCAGACATTTGGTAGCGGCGGCCAGCTTAGATTTCAATTTTGCATAGTAAATTGTATTCTACTTGTTGAGACCTTTCATTTGATACCCATGTTGATGGGATTGGTAAAACCTAAGTTATCCGCCATTTTGTAGAGGCCGCCATCTTGGATTTTAATTTTATATAGTACATTGATTATACTGGTTGAGCACTTTCATTTGATACCCATATTGATGGGATCGATAAAACCTACGTTATCCGCCATTTTGTAGCGGCCGCCATCTTGTATTTCAATTTTTTATAGTATATTGTATTTTGCTTGTTGAGCCCTTTCATTTGATACCCATTTTGATGGGATTGATAAAACCTACGTTATCCGCCATTTTGTAGCGGCCGCCATCTTGGATTTCAATTTTTTATAGTATATTGTATTTTGCTTGTTGAGCCCTTTCATTTGATACCCATATTGATGGGATTAATAAAACATAAATTATCCGCCATTTTGTAGCGGCGGCTATCTTGAATTTATAATGATAATGAATAAACATAATTGTATTGTCACCAAAATCCAAAGTGTATACAAAATTTCAGATTAATCGGTTGACAGGAAGAGGGTGAAAGAATTACTAAATTTGACCCAAGAATAAAAAATAAAACAAACGGGGTGAGCTAAATAAAACCGTTTAAAAAGGTAAGATTGATGTAGTTCATAAGAATAGAACAATGTTATACTGTTCCTAATTATTAATTAAAATAAGAATATCAGTTTTATGTAACCATATGTATTCTTTGTTTTAGTTATGTAATTTAATTTAGAATTTAAAATTAATATTTGTTTACCTATGTTTACTTATGTTAAGAAAACAAAAAAAATGTTATTAGTATTATAAAAAAAAGTGCTTTTATTATTATCAATTTTTTTTTAATTTTATGGGGGAGATGTAGTGTGTAATAAGCTTATGTATCTCTGTGTGTATACCATTCTATATAAATATTTGATGAATGTTAATTAAGGAGTTAGTATTGTATCATCGCTCGGTTGTTTTAATACTCGCATCCCTACACAAGGATAGGCAGTAGAAGGGTTTGCGCAAGCATAATTTTGGTTTGGAAAGGAAGAAAATATTGTAAACGCTTGAGAGAGTGAAATGTGTAGTGTATTCTTCTGCTGACCTCGCTGACATGAGCTGCACATGACAAATTGCAATCCATAATAAGCCCTAAATTCCTAATTTTATCACAGTAAGGAATTGGGACCCCAGGACAGGGACTATTTAAATTTTCAACAGCCTCATGCAACTCAGTCAACTGGAAGTGTCTGTATATTTGTAACTCATCTGCATCTGTGAAGGGAGAAGTGATAACACACACTTTAATAATTAACACCACTTAATATATAATAGATACATATATTATAATAAATACTTCGCTAGTGACTAAACATCGTCGTAACTGCAAAATTGCATTTTTTTGTTTCTTTCATAAAACGTTCCCAAATAACCAAGTCTATCATCAGCTGAAGAGAAATTTTTTATTTTATGCATATATTATTTAGTTGTGGTACTTCTGAAAAATCAGTACCTATTAGTCTTAATCTGTAAAAAATGTAACAAGTGACTTTTCTCATATTTACACATTAAATACCGGCTAGTAATAATATTAAACATAAATAGCCTGTACAGCATTACTTTAAAACTTCATGATCCTGCTTAAAATAAGTAAAACGATACACGCAATTTACACTTTGAATCGCTCTCCTGTAAAGTTGCTGTTTTTCACATCCGACGTTTTTAATAGTCATGGGCGACTTATAGAAATAACTAGCTGACCCCACAAACGTAGTTTTGCCATATATATTATTAACCTTCGCAATCCCCCCCCTCCCTTTTAACTTTGGGGAATGAAAAATAGATGTTGTTCGATTCTCAGACCTACCCGATATGCACACAAAATTTCATGAGAATCGGTCAAGCTGTTTCGGTGGAGTTTAACTACAAACGCCGCGACACGAGAATTTTATATATTAGAAGATATAGTAAATTTACTTATACTTACATATATAAATATAAGCGGGTGGAGGAATACGCCCCGGCAGGGAGATCAAGTCCGGATCTCCAGTTGCCTCAGATGGTGAGTGAGGCTAACCGGGATCAAACCGTTGGCAGATATTACGATAGGAATTATTTCAGCGGACCCCACATCCCACATGTCGATAGTCTCGTGCGCCAGATCCAGATATTTACGTTTTTTCTGTTTCGGCTTTCACGAGGTTCTCGTCATGCGGGATAGTGATGTCCACTAAAAACACCCTCGACCGTGCCCTGTCCATCACCACGATATCAGGCTTGTTCGCCAGTATCGCCCTGTCTGTGGCTATAGGCAGGTCTTAGTAGAGCCGGACTCCGTCACGTTCGAGTACTGGCACCGGTGAGTATTGGTAATACGGCATCCTCTGTTCCAGGAGACCGTACATAACAGTAAGGTCTTGGTGGAGAATCTTGGCCACTTGGTTATGTCTGTGCAAGTACTCAGTGTTAGCAAGCGCAAAACAATCTGAAAGCACATGCCTGACTTACTCACTGGGATGACGACATTCTCGACAGAAGTCGGGAGTGCCATCTTTCAGGATGTGCTTTCGGTAGTTGTTCGTCTTTGTCACCTGATCCTGTATTGCACGGACAAAACCTTCGGTTTCCCCAAAGAGGTCGCCGAAACACGCCACTGCACGGAGGCCTTACTGTCCACGTGTGGTGCGTGAAGCGCCTTTTAGAACCGTCCATGTAGTTTCCTTCTCCATCCATACGGTCTCCCGGTTAGAGGTGCTCAGTACAACCAGTTTCTCTCAATTCTCTTTGCTAAGGATAGGGGGGTCAATCCTTTGTCACACACTAAAACGTCACCATGCAAAGCGCTGTCCCGTCTCGTTTCAAAGTAGGCCCTGAGGCTGCACACCTCTTATATTATTATTATAATTATTGAACTAGTAATACCCGGGAGAATAATTTCGCTTGGTGCGAATTAATAAAAAAAATTACCGACCATCAATCAGGTTGACGTTATTTCAAAATTACAGCCATCAAATTGCTGTATTTTGTCCCAATGTATATCTACATATTATTAAATATTAATTATACATTACTACATATATATATATATATATATATATATATATATATATATATATATATATATATATATATATATATGTCGTATAGGCACTAAGGGATAATACAGGTCCACTACCACCTTGGAACTTAAAAATCCGACCGGTGGCGGGATAACCATCCAACTGCTGGCTTTGAAATACACAGGCCGAACATGGGCAGCAGCGTCTTCGGTGCGACAAAGCCAGCCCTGCGGTCACCAACCCGCCTGCCCAGCGTGGTGACTATGGGCAAAACACATGAGTTCACGCCATTTTTGGCGTGAACTTGTGGAGGCCTATGTTCAGTAGTGGCCAGTGAAAGATGCTGTGAATGATTGAATTTATATTATATATATATTTGATGACTTTTTTATCTTTATTTACTTATAGAGGTTTTATTCATACACTGAATATGTCACACTCATAGGGGCTTCTATTAAACTTATCTACGCTTTATTACTAGTTTGTACAAGTTATACATCATTACAGCCTCTGCTGACAATGGATTGCTCAAAATTACATTACACAGACCCAAATCGAACAAGTTAATATTATATTTAATATAAAAATCCCATCTCTCCGACTCAACGCGAACACATTCGATCAGAACATGGTATACGTCTTCAATTACATCACATTATAAACATTTAGGGGTTGGAGACTCGCCAACTAAATATGCAAAACCATTTAGGGGAATGTGTCCAGATCGAAGTCGGAGAGGAGAGCCACAATAAGATTATTTCTATTAATTTTTATGCCTGTGAACCACGGTGTATGAGGAAGTGACGGTTGAATTGTTTTATACCATATCCCCTTAGTGAGTGACCTAGCATCAAAGTATTCCATCCAGCTATCAGTACATCTTCTTTTAACTAAACTAAATAACTCACTGAAATATGGAAGAACCGAATGTGTTATACCATCTGAACATGCTTCGTTTGCAAGCTGGTCTACTTCCTCATTTCCAGGTATTTCTACATGTGAGGGAATCCATTGAAGTTTTAAAACTTTACCTGTAGACTGAATAATTTGAATGGATTTAATAATTTCATAAGCGATAGGTGCACCTCGACATACAAAATTCAACAGTAATTCAGTTGTACATTTCAAAATATGTTGAAGGGAACTTTTTGAATCAGACAAAACTACATAAATTTTCGGTTCTAATGAATCAATATATACTATTGCTTTTGCTATCGCTGTTAATTCCATATTCATGATCGACACAAACTCCGAATCTATTTTAAATTTAGCTGACATCACATATAAAAAATATAAATAATAGTTTTTATATTTAGTATTTACATAATTTACACATATGTGTATATCTTTTAACACACAGACATTATAACTTTTCTTACAATTATCCACTCCAGTAATATTAAATTCAATTATATTGGTTAAATTCACATTGTTGACCCAAGTATCTAACGAGAAACATTCTAAATTTAAACTTCTACAGAACATAATAGATTTATACTGGCCGTGTGTAATTGCTAATAAGGGTTTCTTTTTACGTCTCCAAGATCTAGTTTGACAAACATGGCTTAATTCATTTAACAGTAATGAAAAATTGTTTTGTAAAAATGACATAATATGTTTAAACCAATATTTTCCAGCAATAAATTGTCTCCTGGGGTTAAATTAAATTTATTTAATTAGGTTAAGTTAAATTCAAAAACTCAAGGGTTGAAGACAAAGCTCACATTCCATTACATGAATGGGTGTAGTTTTTATAAAACCACCAATAATCCGCATATGTTGATTTTGTACACGGTCTAATTTGTTCAATTGAGTATTGCTACTGTTCGCATATAAGAAACTGCCATAATCCAAACAACTACGTACCAACGATATATAAAGACGCCTCAAATATGTTTGATGTACACCCCAACCGGAACCTGCTAACACTTTAAACAATTTTAATATACTACAACATTTCTCTTTTATTTCATTTGTGTGCCTATTCCAGAGTAACAAACGATCTAACCATATTTAATACAATCAACTTGCTGGAGAACTAATCCATCGACATGTATATTTGCTATTTCATTTCTATTTTTAGTAGTAAAAACACAAATTTTAGATTTGCTTGAAAATACTCAAAGTCCTAACTGTAAAGCGGAATTAACGAATTTTTCAATTTCTATTTGGAGTTGTTGCGTACCTTTCTCAACGCTCTCACAGCAAAGTCGTCTGCATATTGGGATATAGCTATAGAATTATTATATATTTTTTTACATAGTTCGAGGGTCGCAATATTAAAAAGTAAGGGTGAGAATAAAGAATCTCCTTGAGCTAAACCGTTACTTGATCTTCTAGTAATAAACTTATTATCTATATTAATTTTTAATAATCCATCATTTAAAAAATTCTACAAATACCGACACATTCTAGTACCCACGTTCAAGTTATCAATCATTTTAAAGAGTACCGACCGATATGTGATGTTGTTATACGCATCCTTTAAGTCCAAAAAACAACCTATAAGAAACCGACTTGAATAGCAGTAACAAGTATCAAAATCAAGAGTATACAATTTATCTAACGCGGAGCGACATTTCCGAAAACCAGTAGTTGATGATAATAAATAGTTATTTTTTTCTATGAACCACTCTAATCTTTTTATTAAAATGGCATGATAAATTTTGCATGTACAGGATATCATCGATATCGGTCTCAGCGACGAATCAGAATTCGGGTTTCTATGTGGTTTCGGTCGGTCGGTTTGGCCACCATAGTCCACCACTCTTTCCATTGTTTAGATACGAACCCACTAGAATAAAATAAATTATACAGTTTTAAAAGGATACATTTCGCGTTTAATGGAAGTTTTTTGATCATGGAATAAGATATATTGTCGCTGCCTGAGGTAGTATCTTTATTTTTGATGCAACTGTTTAGTTCATGAAGGGAAATCTCTGCTTCTAAAATAGAATTATGTGACGAAAAAGTTGGTATAGCTGGAGATACATAGTCGGGTGCAAGATTTTTAAGAAGATTAATTACTTTATCCCGATTAACGTAATTACTCGGTATTCTTTTGCCTTTAAACCATCTCAATTTATACCACATTTCACTTTGGTTGGACGACTCGCTTAAAGAATCACAAAATGTTTGCCAAGATTCGTTTCTCACTTTGCGAAAAGATCTTCGCGCTTCGCGAACTTTATCTCGCAAATTATCCAGATTTCGAGGTATAGGATTAAGTCTCAACTTGGCTAAGGCTAATCTACGTTCTGCCACCTTTTTAGAAAGAGCAGCATTCCAGTATGGCAGATGAAGAAACTTACTAGTAGGATTTAAACTCGTTTTTATGTAAGGTATAAATTGGTCTGCTGCTATGTTTAAAAATTTTGTAAAATTATCGTAACTTATTTGCAAATTTCCATTAAAATTAAAGTCAATAAACAATGATTCCACGAAATTTGTGTAGGACTCCCAATCCGCTATGTTATGTCGGTTGAAGCTAGAGATATATCAGGAGCAGACTGTTGGAGAGCGCCATTGACTAAACATATCCGATTGTTGTTCCTCAGTTTCCATAGAATCTAATAAAATGTCGCCTGTAAATTCACTTCTCTCGCTTTCTATATTTCTTCTTTTTTTAGTTCTTGAATGATTCGTTTTGTTGACAGCATTGTTTTCAGGTAAAATAATCGTATCATCAATTCTATGAACATCAGCTTCAACTTTAAGGATTTCAGCATAAGTTGTCGTGTCATGCGTTTCTTTGTTTTTTTTTTCGTTGCTATTTGATGGGCTATTATCAAATAACCTTCTTTCCGTATTAGATTCATTTTTTTTTTCATGGAAAATTTAAAAAAGTCAAATTCAGGTTTAGGTTTTACTACATCAGGGGTTAGAGGTACATAGACAGTAAGAGCTTTTTTGTATGTACAATTATATTCTACCATTAATTTCCTTAATTTCTTCTACTTTAAAAAAAACTGGACACCGTTTTGATAGGGCCATATGATCGCCTTGACAGTTGATGCATTTAAACACTGTCGTTTCGCAATTAGCATGCATACCACCACATTTAGGGCAAACAATTTTAGTGTATGGGCATCTTTTGGACATATGACCTAATTTCCAGCATTTTGAGCACTGAGAAACAGGAAAAACGTAAGGGCTTACTTTTATTTTTAAACCATCTATAGAAACAGAAGAAGGTAAATAGCTACCTCTAAAACCCAAACTAATACATTCACTCGGAATCCACCCACTTTCACTTGAAGATCCGCGTCGCTTAAGACGAAGAACGGATACTATTTCGACGTTATTTTGGCATGACAAATTTTGCGCTATCTCATCTTCTGACAAATCTAAGTCAACATTTTTAATGACACCGTATGAAATATCTTTTTCCATAGCTTTGTATATTCTCCAACCCTTATCAATAAAAACTTTACAATTTTTAATTTTCTCAACATTAATTTCATTTAATACATCCAAACGTATTTTATAGGGACTAATGTATTTATCGTTTTCTATGCCAATATTTTCTCTTAGTAATTTTGCTATCGCGAATTGTTTCGGTAGAATTTCTGAGCTAGTGATACCTATATACTTCAATTTTATCGACCAAAGGTTTTACCTTCTTTTTACTTTTCTTTTACTACAGTAAAAGGAAATAAAAAAAAGGTGGTCTATAGACCATACCTTACTTTATCATTTATTCTCATTCTCTTTTCTGCCCTTAAATATATCTCCTCAGTATTCTCCGATTTACTGGACTACTACAAATCTCCGTTGTATTAATCTCGTCATTCTTATTAGTAACGTTTGTGTCCGGATTCATTGTAAACAACTATTATTTATTATCACCGCTACGCGCCGGCCGCCAGGTAGATGACCCGGATCGCACGGCGACAACTATTATTATTCAATTCGTTTGTAAACAATTTTTAACAAAAACACGACTACTTCACACGAATACCGTGTAATGACTGATATTTGATGACTTGTGGAGGCCTATGTTCAGCAGTGGACTGCAATAGGGTGAAATGATGATGATATTTGATGAATAGTTAATAAAGGATTTATTAGTCATCGCTCAGTTGTTTTAATACTCGCATCCCTACGATAAAACTTATAGTTTATGTCGTAAACGACAATCAAATAAACTAAAATTTTCAGCAGAACATAATACGTATTTTCTTTAGAATTTGTAAAATATGATAAAGGAAGGCATTTTATAAGTATAATTTTTAGTTTATTGAGCTGTCTAAAATATACAGTGGTATCACTCATAAAATCGTCAATGTCAGTTTCCAAAGTTTTTTACTGTCAAATGTCATTCGAGTTCGGAGTCGAATCGAAAGAGTTGCAATTCTTTCTTAGGTTACATAATTGGTAATTTTGTTTGAATTTAGAACAGACTCGTTTTTAACATGGGAAAGCACTTTGGAGAACTTGCTAAGATTAGGGGCTTAATTACTTATAAGTTATCGCCTCACGAGCAACGCGCCTATGCAGGAGCAATCTCGAACGGCATATTTAATACTTTCCGTAGATTCCGTGAAAGCGTATTTAGAGTCGCCCCACGTAAGTTTAATTATATACTAATCTTAATATATCTAAGATTAATATTATCAGTTTTAAATTACCACGTACTTTAACAACAGTCTGTAAACATGTTAAAATTTTACAATAATCACGAGTAATTTTTGTGTCCATTTGGACTTGTTTTGTGAAATATCAAATGATTATAAAGCAGTTAACCAGATTAAGTTAAGTCCGTATCACTTAAGGTTGAAAATTTTTATCACATGGAAATCAATTTTAATAACTCATTCTTTGAGTTTCCATAGTAGAGTGTAATATATCATATGCCAGTACTTTTATAAAAACACACACATTTAATATAAAAAAAATATCTTTTATGTATTCTGGTGAGTACTACTATATTAAAATCTCCTTGTTACAGCCTTCATTATTGCATACTTGATTTATGAAGGTGCAGAAAGGGAGCACACCAGACTTGGTCGTAAAAACCCTGCCGATTTCGAGAATGACCAGTAAGGTAGTATAAGATGATTGTAGTTATTTAATTTAATAAAATTGTAATTATTATCAGTTACTCCATGTTTTATTTAACCCTATGAAAATATGTTAAAGCTATAATGTATATGTTTAGATAAACTAAAGACAGGTTAGAACAGTATGACTCCTGCTCAAGATAAACATTTGTATAGATCATAGATTCTCAATTGTGTATGGGCGGTACCGCCCCCTAGTGGGCGCAGGACCTTTTCGTGGAGTCAGTAGCCAGTCGAAAAACAAATGGGGGGCGTTATGACAGTCAAGGAGGCAATTGCATCATACCTACAAAATTAAAAATTTAATATAATACAATACTTTGAAAATTCAATTCAAAAAACGTTTTGTTCAGCCGTCTTACATGTTTATATACTACTACTATATATACTTACTATTATAAAGTAAATGAGCATTAAAACATTCAAATAATTATTACTATACTACTCATAAACTAATTTATTTGGTTTAGGATTGTCGGTCACAAGTCTATGCAAGTTGGTAAACAAAGATGTGATTTACGCAATCAAGTCTGTTTCCACAAAAGTACGGAAACTGGTAATAACCTGTATTGCAGGGTAAGTACAATGGGGCACCGCAAACAAAGGCATACAAGTTGTTGCGTACTCAAAATCAAGTCTTTTAAGGCAGACATATGTCTTTTTGTCTTTCTGTGCTTTGCTTTAGATACTGGACTGATAAAGTAAGAAAGTCTTTATAGCCATTAGTTTTATAACTTTCTATGAATAGAATGGTTCTAATAGTTGATGAAATACAAAAAAGCTGTGAATTCCAAAATGTCTGAAACAAAAAAAAAATGTCAGCAGTACTGCCTTATTGACGACCACTTTGGTGTAGTGGTGCGTATGGCGTGTCGGTGGCGCCTAAAACACCGACGGTCGCGGGTTCGATTCCCGGTTTGAGTGGATATTTGTGTGTTGCTAGCGTTAGCGGTATTATTATAATTCTATTTACCGGTAAAACAACGCTAACCCTTTCACCGCCTGAGTCTGATTTATCCGACAAAAACTTTCGGGCTCATTCCGCCTGAGTCGAATTTATCCGACACAAAACCCTTTGTATTATATATTCAATTTAAACGTATTATGATGTTTTAGCCTAAAATAACATTTTTTTTCGAAAGTTTATGTATTCAACCTTTTAATTAGTTATGACTGCAACCTGTCTTGGAAAGCTCATATTAACGAAATCAGCAAGAGAATACATTACTCGATTCACTCTCTCAAGCGTCTCCAGTATTTTCTTCCCTTCAAAACCAAATATATGCTCGCGCAGTCCCTTCTACTACCTATCCTTGACTATGCCGATGTATGCTATCTGGATGTGACAGAGGAGCTGCTTAGAAAGTTGGAGCGACTTCAGAATCTCGCAATACGCTTCATTTTTGGCTTGCGAAAGTTTGATCGTATCTCTCACTTCCGTGCTCAGATCAAATGGCTCCCTATTCGCCTTCGCCGTGATATGCATATCCTATCTACTCTCTTTAATATCCTACGTGATCCAAACTCTCCTTCTTATCTTCGATCCCGTTTTCACTTCCTACCCTCCTAATCGTTCCAGGCGCCCTGGCATTACAACAAAGCTGGATGTACCAAAGTGCAATACAAAATTCAAACTTAATTCATTTACGGTACGCGCCTCTATACTGTGGAACAAACTCCCAGAAAGTATCCAAAAAAGTCCTTCCCTTGTCTCCTTCAAACGAAAATTAAAGGAGCACTTTATTTCTCAAGTCAATTTACAATCATCTACTTAGTGAGTATGTAAGTATATAATTACCTATCTATTATGTTATGTATTTGTATGTATTTATGTGTGTATGTATGTATGTGTGTATGTATATATATATGTATATGTATGTATGTATAAATGTAAGGTATGTATATATATGTATGATATGTCTGTGTGTATGTATTTATACTTATAAGTTTGTAATACATTACAGTTATTCAACTATTTTCTCAATATTGTTATTTCTTGCACTGTGTCCCCCGCTATATGACACTCTCTCTCATGACCATTGGTTGACTGGAAGAGATCTCTTCTAGGGATAAGTCCACCTTTGCCATCAACTATATATGTAATTTTTCTGTATATTCTGTTCTTAAGTGCAATAAAGTATATAATAATAATAATAATACAATTCAGATTTACTATATCAAGGAACAAAATAAAAGACTATTTTAATTAAGGTAAATTTACTAATATTATCCCGGAAAAAGTGTATTGACTTCCAACGCCTGTGTCGTATTTATCCGACAGTAGTGATGAGACATACTGTTAGAATAAGATATGGCATATTCATAAACAAAAATATTATATTAAACACCAAGTTATTGAATAAAAAAGTACATTAAGTATTTAATTGTTATTTAACAACGTTAACGTGTTGTTTTTGCCCTGTGTAAATCTATATTTTGTAAGAAATTAGCGATTTAGTTATTCTAATTCCCATCCCTAGACTGAGTACGTTTCGCCAGTATAGCCAATACATAGCTAGTGCCTGTGTCGGATATACACGACCGTTCATGACGTCACAACCGTATGGAATTTTCCATTAGTGTTGCGCGTGTTTTTGTGATATAGTAGTGAGTTAGTAAGTTTTACGTTCGTGTTTTTAAAATTGAAATTTACCATGACGACTGCTGAAGAATAATTACGAATTCTAGAAGGTGATGACGGTGACGAATTTGTGCTAGACGAAGAATTTGATATTTATGAAGAGGTAATTATATCTTTTATTAAATTGTTTTATTTAAATTTATTGTGCAGTGAGAAACGGTGATTATACGACAACGAAGAACTAATAAATATAGGATTAAAGAACTTTATTTCTCATAATAATTTAACTTTAACATTCACTTAAAATGAGATATATTTCAGAAATCAAACAATGCTATTTGTAGTGGCAATTCAACGGAGAGTGATATTGAATCGGTAGGTTATTTTTTTTCCCGTGTCTGTCATAGGTGTATGAACATCATTTCTAACCGACTTCAAAAAAAGGAGGAGGTTACTCAATCTGACCGTATGTGTATATATATATATATATATATATATTATGTATGTTTGGGGATAACTCCGTCGTTTATGAACCGATTTTGATAATTCTTTTTTTGTTGGAAAGGAGATTTTCCTAGTTTGGTACTATGATAAAGAAACCACGATCTGATGATGGGATCTTAGAGAAATCGAGGAAAACTCATAAATCCGCATAACTTTTTACTGGGTGTACCGATTTTGATAATTTTTAATTTAATCGAAAGCCGATGCTTATCATGTGGTCACATTTAAATTTCATCGAGATCTGTTTACAACTTTTGGAGTAATCTTTGATAGTACGTATTTACTCAAGTATTTTTTCGTCTACTTACGTTGTACTACTTGTAGATATAATTGAAGTTGGTTTTTCTCCGTTTGCCTGCAAACACAATTATAATACGTAATGCTCGTGCAAAAAAACAACACAAATTAACACAAAATCAAGAGACTTTCAGCCCGTGTCCATCTCCAGAGTATTATTTTTTTTATGAAGAAACTAGCTGCTGCCCGCGACGTCGTCTGCGCGAATGCTATACAGTACCAAAAATACCTACGATTATACCTTTTAAAATAACATTCATTTACCCGTTTCTTCTTTACATTTCATATCTACAGAAAACCAGCTTTGTACCAGCATTGTTTATAAAAGCTATTTCCTTTTGCTTTCCTGGTGTACATAAATTGTTAAATAAATAAATAAATAAATAAAATAAAAATCTCATAGATGGCGCTGATTTAAAATTGTCTTGTCTACTCATATTCATTTAATTATGTTTATCGGCTTAGTTAGTTATATTGCGTGATTTTTATAGTGTGAAGCTAGCTTATATAGCATGGTTATTAACATAATAACAACAACATTCAAATATGCGTCGTTAGATTACACGTTGCTACAGAATGCGTTGAGGAAATAAAGGTTCACTGCTCGTTCCCGGTAGATGATAGCATGATAATATGTAGCCTATATGTTGACCCGACTTCTGAATAATATTCGTGCCGAATTTGAAGTAAATCCATGCGGTACTTTTTGAGCTTATCCCGGACATTCATACAGACAAACAGACAAAAATTCTAAAAACTATATTTTTGGCTTCAGTATCGATTGTAGATCACATCCCAAGTATTCTTTTAAAAAAATATTCAATGTACAGTTTTGACTTTCCTACCATTTTATTATATGTATAGATAACAATCAAGACTGATTAAGCATGTTTAAAGACTGATTCACGTATGTTTGAAGATTAATTAATGTGCAGTACTATACTTAATGAAGAAATTAAACCTTTGATTAAAATTTTGTAATTTTTATTTATTTCATTACTTTGTTTATCGATAACTATACATACATACATACATATACTCACGCCTCTTTCCCGTAGGGGTAGGCAGAGACCACTTCTTTCCACTTGCTACGATCCTTACATACTTGTTTCGCTTCATCCACTTTCATTATTCTCTTCATACATGCTCGTCGGTTTAGGGTACTCTTGACCTGGCCTTTTTTCAAGACGTCCCCGATTTGGTCTTGAAATGTCCGCCTAGGTCTACCCCTTCCAACACTTCCACTCACACTCGCCTTATACACTTTTTTCGTCAGTCGCTCTTCATTCATTCTCTCGACATGACCAAACCATCTCAGCATACCTTTCTCAATTTTTGTCACTACATCTTCTTTCAGACCACACCGTTTCTTTATCTCACTATTTCTCATCCTATCACTCAGTTTAACTCCTATCATACTTCTTAACGCTCTCATCTCAACTGCATTTATTCTGCTTTCATGTCTCTTCTGCCATACCCAACTTTCACTTCCGTACATGAGTGTCGGAAGCAACACCCCCTCATGCACAGCCAAACGAGCCTTTTTAGACACCTTCCGACTGCTCATAAAGGAGTTCAAAGCTCCGTTCACCATGTTTCCTGCATTCACTCTTCTTTCAATATCACTCTCACACTTTCCATCTCTTGTAAACTTCGAACCCAGATACACAAACTCATTCACCTGTTCAATTTGTTCATCTCCAATCACGATATTACAGTCTGTCACTACCTCATCTCTTTCAAACACCATCACTTTCGTCTTCTTTACATTCATCTTCATTCCCTTTCTAACAAAAGCTCCACTCATAGCAGTTACCATCTCCTGCAACTCCTCGGCCGAGGGCGCAAGTAATACTTGGTCATCAGCATAGAGAAGACATTTGACGAGTAACTCACCCATTCTCAACCCACTTTCATTCTCTTTTAACTCTGTCAAGCAATTGTCCATGAACAAGTTAAACAGCCACGGTGACGCTACACATCCCTGTCTAACACCTTTTTCGATATTAAACCATTCAGTGTATGCCCCGTTTATCCTCACACAAGCACTAGAATCCCTATAAAGAGATTGTAGTGCTCGCATGAGTGCGCCGCTCACACCGTACACGGACAATGCTGACCACAATTCATTCCTCACCACTCTATCATAGGCCTTTTCCAGATCCACGAACGCGCAATAGACCTTTTTGTTTTTTGCTAAAAACTTTTCGGCTATGCACCGCAAGGAAAAGACCTGATCCGTACATCCCATTCCCTTTCTAAATCCCGCTTGTGCATCCCATACTTTTTCATCTGTTTCATTCATAACCCTTTCAATCAACACTTTCGCATACAATTTACCGACGACGCTGAGAAGGCTTATACCGCGGTAATTTATGCAGTCCTGCCGTGACCCTTTTCCCTTATACAACGGCACGATTACGGCTTTGCACCAGTCTTCCGGTACTTGCCCATTTCGCCAACACAAATTGAAAAGGCAGTACAGCTGGCTAGCCACTATACCCTGTCCAGCCCTCAGCATCTCGACGTTGATCCTGTCATACCCTGCAGCCTTACCTAATCTCATACTTTTCAGCGCTTTCACTATTTCATCCATGCTTATCTCACTTTCATCGACATTTATACTACTCTCAATGGAAGGTGCCGGATGTTGTACCTGCACTTCCTCTCTTTCAAACACACTTTCAAAATACTCTTTCCATCTCTTTAACACACATTCTTCTCCATTTATAACGCTCCCATCTTGACTCCTGATTGTGCTCAGCTCCGAGGGAGAAATTTTTCCTCTGGCTGTTTTGATGGATCTCCAGAAAAACTTAATGTTTGACTGGAAATCTTCAGTGAGCCTCCTATCAAAATCATCCTTTCGTTCTTCTTTCTTTCTAGACACAACTTCTTTCGCTACTGATTTCAATCTTTTATACTTCGTTCTTGCTTCCTTTACCTCGTCATCCGTTGCCTTTTGAACCTTTTGGTTAGCTTTTGTTGCTAACCAATCTAACCACGCTTTCTTCTTTTCTTGCACAGCCTTTTGTACATCTTTATCCATCCACACATTATAGTTCTTTCTTCCTTTCCTTCTTTTAGCTACCCCGCACACCTCAATAGCACTATTCACGACCCCTTTCTTAAAAGTCTCCCACAAATTCTCAATCACCCCTATCTCTTCTATGCCTTTAAAACTTTCTTTCAGTTTCTCTACATCTTTCTTTCTTTTCCTTGTAGATTTTCCACTTTTATTCTGGCTAAAACACTCGTAGGCTCGGCCCCTCGGTGGCGCCATCGTTTAAAGAGGCCACGTATTCGGGCTATGACCAGGAAGTGGTCTGTGTCGAGACCAACACCGCGGTATGCCCGAGTGTCAAGCACTTTCTTTCTCAGTCTTTCATCCACAATCACAAAATCAATCATACTTCTAGACTCACCCTCATCTCTTGTATACAAATGGATCTTTTTGTGTTCAAACATTGTGTTGACCACGCAAAGATTCCATTCCAAGCATACTTCAAGCAGACTTCTCCCATTGTCATTCACTCTTTCGTCCCCAAACGTACCCAGAACTCTTTCATACCCATCACGCTTTACTCCAACCCACCCATTAAAATCCCCTAACATTACGATCCGTTCATTTTCTCCGCATTTACTCAAGACCTCTCTCATGCTATCCCAAAATTCCTCTCTCTCTTGTTGGTCTTTTAATGACCCACCTCCGCGCAGATCCGTCGGTGCATAGACCCCAAGGATAAATAAGCGAGTGAGTCCGACTTTCAACCTAATCCAGAGGAGTCTTGGGCTTACACATTCATGCTCCATCACACATTCAACCATTCGAGAGGAAAGGATCACACCAACTCCCTGACAGGCTCGGCTGGTTTGGGAGACTCCCGACCAGTATGCCGTGTAGGGTCCATGTACCGTGGTGTCACACCCTTTCCTCTTGGTTTCATTCACACACAAAATATCTATGAATCTTTCATCCATCATCTGACATACTTCATCTACCTTACCATCCATTCCTCCTCTTACATTCAACGTAGCAAAGCGGCTCTCCATGGGCCACTTTTCGCCCCCGCGAGAAACGAGACGTGATGGGTGGCGAACCACACCGCCGCCATTTTTATGAATAAAATTTTTTCGGTTATCCATTGCGTTCCCACGAGTAGCTAGGGAAAAGTTTGTCCACCCTGGCAGAGCCCCGCATGCCAGGGTAAGGCTGGCCTTATTCTGGGTCGCCCGGTCCCAGGGCAATATGGCACGCTTACGACTAGGCTTGCCCCTAGCCATGCATCCATCCGCGCGGCAGACGTTGGATTGGCGGGGAGGGTAGGAATAGGGAAAGGGAAAGGATAGGTGGTGTGAAAAAGGAAGATTGGTAAGTTAGAGTGGGAAAATAGGAAATGTAGGATATTACCACCCAGGAGTGCAAGGGATAGGGCAGTAATAGCTAGGGAAGCCGGGGTCGCATACCCGTATACCATACCGCAACTACCGGACAGGTAAGTTGGGATGAGTATCCCATGACTTCCATCCCATGATACCATGATAACTATACAACACTATGCAAAATTGTACCTAAAGGTTGCTGGCGCTACAGGCACTTCATGTGAATTATTGTACGGTGGTTAAAGGGTTAAAAAGTACGTTTCCATTACCTATAAATATCATTAAAAAATTTACGGTATAAAAGGTATCGGAAAAAATTAACGCTATTTTCATAACGGTACCTTTATAATGGTAAATCGGTAATTGGTAACGTTCCCTTCCTTACCGCTTTCACTATGCCGTGTCTTATACGCCCAAGCCCCAAAGGTTGTCTGGAAGAGATCGTTCTTGTAGCGATAAGACCGCCTTTCTATACTGATCTTTATTTGTTGTATGTTATTTATTATTTAAAATAGCACCCGTGACGGAGAAAATGAGGAGCAATAGGTTAGGATTGTGTGTGTGAGGATATGAGAAAGAAAGGAGTAAGCGCTGAAGTGACGAATAATAGAGAAGAATGGAAGAGGAAAACACATTGTGCCGACCCTACATAAGTGCGATAAGGGCAGGAAGATGATATTATGTTGATTGTTGTTGTGTACAATAAAGAAATTAATATTGGTTTACTGTTACACTATTTGCCCGGTATAGCTTTATACAGGGCGCATTCCACCTAAGGCCCACAACGCCATCGATCATGACTTGAAATTTCCGTTCCACTAACGTAAAAAAAGCAAAAAAGAACTTACTAATAATAACATAGGTTAAGTGTATATTGTAAGTAGGCCAAGTAGGTCATAAGTGTACATATCGTCCCTAAACAAATAAGTAATAATTTAATATAAATAATCTTAGGTAATTATTATAAATAAGTAATAATACAAAATTCCATGAATTTTATAAAATAGACAGTTTTTTTTCGTCTCCTGTAAAGTTGTTTAAAATGACTTAAGAACCATTTCACAAAAATCGGTAACAATCCGCGAAATTGTAATATTTTGACATCGTTAATCTCAGTGTTGGATGCAATAATGTAATTTATATTCTTGAAATATAATAGAGCCACCTTTGTTGTAGTAGATAGTCAGATCAGAATTTTGATTTATATTATGTGTATAAAATTATTAATCTTTTTATCAGCCTCCTCCCTGGGTAAACGGTCGCAATGTATACTTTGAAGTCCTACTTTTCAATAACCTCTACGTTGAAACCATTTTTAAAAAATATCGTAATATGTGCAATATAATTTGATGAGGACTATCACAGATTTTTATTCCATCTATTAATCGATAAAAAAAATTTAAAGTTACGAATATTTTCCAAATAAGTACAATTTTAAAAGCGATATTTTTCTTAGAAAACTAAGAAATTTTAACGAACTATCTTCATCAAAGTAACCTTACATCATTAAGGAATACCAAAAAAAAAAAGATGTAATCGTTTTTAATATATTTTATATTAAATAATAAAAAGATAGTATATATTAACACCCATCAAGCCCAGTAAATCAGTCGAGCACTAGCGCTCCTAGAGGTAAGGGCCATGCCAAATTCTGCGCAGCCGTCTCTTTCGCTCACACGCGCCAAGCGCCCGTTGTTATAGCGGATAAACCGCATTTGATACTTTCATAATAAAATATAAATAAAATAAACATATTACGAAAATGACTGTAAAATAATATAATGATAATTTCTGTAAAGAAATGTATACTTTAATTTTCTTTTCTCACATTATCAATACAAATAGGCATTTCAATCTGTTTGTCTTGTTATTTCTTAATTAATATGTTTGTCGATGTCATTGAGTTAAATAATTGTATTTGCTCGCAAACGAAAAAAACCAACTTCAATTACATCGACAAGTAAACCAACGTAGGTCGACGAAAAAATAGTCAAGTAAAAACGCATTATTAGATATAACTCGAAAAGTAATTGTTAGATCTCAAATAAATGGACCAAATGACACACACCACCTTTCGATTAAATTTTTTTTGTCGAAATCGGTCCACCCAGTCAAAAGTTCTGAAGTAACATACAATTAAAAAAATACAGTCGAATTGAGATCCTCCTCCTTTTTTTGGAAGTCGGTTAAAAAAATTAAAACCGCCAAAATTTGTTGGTCTACTTTCATCCAAAACTATGCAACTCACATTTTCTGGGACATAATAAAATGCTATTTTATTCATATCGTAAATATTAGATTCATTCGTAAACTGAAAAAACTAAATCAATTAAAAAAAAATGTTTCATAAAATTGATTTTTTATTTTTATTTTAAATTTATTGACTGTTGTTATATTACATACTTGAAATTTTTAACAAATTAATTATGTATAAAATCATTTTATACCATAGTTATTAATTTTTATTATACATTAGAAAATGATCAAGATGGTCTTTTGGTTATCGCACTATACTTACTAGCACAAAGGTCGCGCGGCTCGTACGACTTGCGCGATGCGATCAAATTTACCTAAAGTTGCAGAGCGTAAAATTGTGAAATGGCTCGTAAGCGGTGTTGTTAGCTAAGGGACAATATACGGTAACTAGAATAAAAAATAAAAACATAGATCATAATAATAATGAAGGTAAGGTGCAATATAATAAAAAAAAAAAAAAAACGATTTAAAAAAAGCAAAAAAAAAAACTTTATTTTTTGCATCTAGTTAGCGTAATTTTGAACGAATAACGATAGAATGGGTTTTCGGGCGTTGCGGACGCTCAGTGGAACGCGACCTTTGAGTGTCAGAATCTCTATTTGACACTTGACAAATTGACACTTGTTTTTTTTTAATAATCGCCACATTTTAATGAAAGCCAACTTTGACCCATCTATATTATAATTATATATTACATCTATATTTTGTTGGTGAAGTGGGCGCGATGTAGTTGCAAACAGTGATGTCATCTATGATGTCGAGCGATCACTCGCGACGACCACGAACCTTTGGTGGAATGGGCGTTGCGGACGTTTAGTGGAACGCGGCCATACTCTTTGGTATAGTGCTACGTCAACAAGTTATCAAAATCGTCATTATCAAGTTGTTATTTATGTGGCTACTTGAATATACTCTTTGCTTTCCACTTAATTAATATAAATTAAATACTGGGTAAATCTATTTAATTCCTAAAAAGTGATGATTTTATAAACAGAGTATAACAGAAATATCTCTTAGTTTGAAGTAATTGTTCCTTTTATATTTATAACATTTATTAATACTCTTCATTTATTTTTTATTTATATTAAAGTTATTTTGTTTTATTTTTCATTATTAGAAATATCATTAGACGTTTCGGTGTTCAAAAGGTTTGTACTTTTTATGAAGTCAACAAATGACATCAATCTTCAGGAGAAAGATTGCAGTCTGGAAGCTCGTGAGGAAATACAAGAAGAAGAGGTAACCGAGACGGCAGAAACACAACTTAATACTGAAAACATGAATGATGACAAAAAATCTCAAACTTATTCTCCAAACAAACAAGTAAATTATGGTTAGAACTTTTATTTTACTAAATATTTTTTAAAATCAATTGTTAACATTGTAAATTTCCTCGAAAATTTAATCACTATCTAATAAATTAGTTTTGAGTTGTTTAGATATTATCTAATTTCCTGATCTGATTTAGGTTTTTTGATAAGTTTTGATTCCAATCTAGGTACATTATAATGTAAATTTTTACCATTTTACAATTTTGATTAGATAATTGAAGTGAATGCTCGTGTTAATTGGAAGTATATTTATTTATTTATTTTCATTATAACAATGGCTATATTAATTCCAGGTTATATTAAATATGTAAGTCTAGCAATATTGACTATTCAAAATGCAGCTCTTGGCTTAAGTATGAGGTATGCTCGTATAAGAGATGTAGAAATGTTTTATTCTACTGCAGGTAAATAACAGTCATATTTTTTTTTACTATAATATATATTATATACACATTTTATTATATAAATATTTAATTATTTTCAGCTGTGCTGATGGCAGAGGTTTTGAAATTGGCAATATGCATAGTTTTAGTTTTGAATGAATCAGGAAATGTTTCAAAAGGAGCTCGAACAATGTACACTACAGTCATATTAAATTTTAAAGATACTCTCCGTGTTTGTGTGCCATCATTTTTATATGTTATACAAAATAATTTGCTTTATGTATCTGCATCTAATTTAGATGCTGCTACATATCAGGTAAGAGGGTATTTTTGATACAAAATAGTACAATATTTGTAAAATAATTGAATTAATTATCTCATAAAAATCTATTCCAAACAGTATTTTAATATTTTTATGTCTTATAATAAATAACCAATAAATAAAAAGGTTTAACATACACATAGTCATTTGTGTAATTTTTTTTTTTATATAAATTATAATAATATATTATACACATATACAATTATCCTTCCTAATCTTAAAAAAATATATAGTAATAAGATTGGTGCCTAAACTAAACAATGAAATAAAATGTAGATTGAAAAATATACTTCACAATATTATTAAATAATTTTGTAGACACAATATCAACTAAAAGCCCAAATAAAAATTCTTCTTTTATTAATTTTAGGTAACATATCAATTAAAACTATTAACTACAGCATTTTTCGCTGTAATTGTTTTAAAAAGGAGATTGAAGAAATGGCAATGGTGTGCCTTGGGTTTGTTAGTAGCAGGTGTTGCTCTTGTACAACTGTCTTCAACTGGGAAAAGTACTGGCTCAACGGCAACTAATGCTCCAAAACAATCAAAGATACTAGGTTTTGGAGCAGCACTGGCAGCTTGTTTTATATCTGGTTTCGCTGGGATATACTTTGAGAAGGTTCTGAAGGAATCTGACATATCGGTAAATAAGATATTTTTTAATTATTAGTCAAACAATTTAAAATTACTCTAATTGTTTTTTTAACTAAGTATAGTTAGGTGCATTTTAAGTTTTTTTATTTTATTTGCAGGTGTGGATGAGAAACGTGCAACTTAGTTTAGCATCTTTACCATTCGGTATTATAACACATGTTATAAACAATGGTACTATGACAAATTTGTTAAAAGGATTTGATGGATTTGTATGGTATCTAGTAGTTTTACAAGCCGCTGGAGGTTTGATAGTGGCTGTGGTAGTAAAATATGCAGATAATATTTTGAAAGGCTTTGCAACATCTGTTGCAATAGTTATATCTTGTGTAGTTTCTATATTCATTTTTGATTTTCATTTAAGTGTACAATTTTCTTTGGGCACAATACTTGTTATAGGCTCAATTTTCTTGTATGGTTATGTACCTAAAAAACCAGAAACTCGAACTTCATTAAGTGTATGATTTATGTTATTATTTACAATTCTATGTTCTAAGTATAAATTTGCCAGTACTTATAAATTTAAGTAAAATACTTTAAGAAATATGTATTCACAAAAGGATCTTCAATTTATTTTTATGCCTATGAGCCTTTTTTACAATATTTTACTATACAACTAAGATGAAAATTGTATTAAATATATTTTATACTTAAATAAAAATTTTGTGTTGTTATTTTGCACAAATCCATAACAATTCTCTTCTAACACAAACACTAAATATGCTTAGGAATTTTATTTTTAGTTGACTTTAATGACGTATTGGCGCAACAGTCACAGCATTGCATGTTGCACTAGCAGTTGCGGGTTTGATCTCTGCACATGAAAATAATTTGTATTGGCCATATAGATGTTTGTCGTGGTTTCTGCTTGTGTATTATGTGTGTTTCTGGACCCTGACACAGAAGAAAACCATGGGGACTGTTGAGTGTGAAGCTTTTATTTACTGGACATTGGATATATATGAAGTAGGATAATACCATGTTTGATGTAGGTCATTCTGAGTTCGTGATATGTCGGCCCTATGGCAAGTACCATAATTTATGTTCTATTGCTTTAAATTCTGTTTTGTAACTATATATATAATGTAACTATATATATTACACGAAAGTAACCGACATAGTGCACAGAATTAGCAAGCTGAAGTGGTAGTTGGCTAGTCACCGGTGTCGCAGAACCAGACGTATTCTGGATTTGAGACCACATGATGGCAAACGCAGAGGCGACCTCTGGCCCACTGGGCCAAGGATCTGCGTAAGATTGCCGGTGGCGGCTAGATGAGGATTGCGGAAAACCGGCATGTTTGGCGCAAACTTGGGGAGGCCTATGTTCAGCAGTGGACTGCCATAGGCTATTCATGCATTTAGTAAAAGTGGTTACTTTAAAATTACAAACAGACACTCCAATTTTATTGATTTATATAGATATAATTCCTCTTAAAAGGGGGTTACAGCATTCACTTAAGTAAGAACACTGCCCCACACTGCATTTGCCAGAGGCGGTCTCCACTCCAGGCCCTGTCTACTCCAACGGTCATCAGTCCTGCAACATAGATGACCAGCCCACTGCCACTTCAACTTGCCAATTCTTTGCGCTATGTCGGTTACTTTCGTTCTCTCGCGGATAGTCTCATTTATAATTCTTATCTTTGAGAGAAACCCCAAGCATAGCCCGTTCCATTGCATGTTGGGTGACCTTAAACTTGTGGACCAGTCCCTTCGTCAGTGTCCACGTCTCGGCTCCGTATGTTAACACAGGCAGGACGCATTACTCGAAGACTTTTGCCTTCAAGCATTGCGGAATCTTCGAAGTGAAGACTCGACGAAGCCTTCCAAACGCCGCCCAGCCCAACCGAATCCTCCTGTCGGCCTTCTTCTCGAAGTTGTCGCGGTGTAGTTGGATAGTATGGCCTAGGTAAATATAATCCTGAAAAACTTCGAGAAGGGTACCATCGACCGATAGTGGTCTCGGTATGACTTGGTTGTTAAACATAACTTTCGTTTTGTCCAATTTTATACAGAGACCGGCACGCTGAGAGGACTCACTTAGGCCGGCCACCATCTGGCCTAACTCATCCAATGTCTCCACAAAGATGACAATATCGTTGGCGAAACGAAGGTGAGAGATGAATTCACCGTTGACGTCAATGCCTCGTTCCCCCCAATCTAAGGTCTTAAAAACATCCTGAAGTGGTAAACAGTTTCGGTGATATTACATCTTACTGTCTTACCCCACGCCGGAGGGAAATAGATCTTGTTCTCTGGTCCTGGACATTAACGGTCATCGTTGCCGCATCGTACATACATTTCAGTATCTCGATATATTGCCAGTCGATATGACGTCTCTGCAGAGAGTCCAGGACAGCCCAGGTCTCAACAGAGTCGAAGGCTTTCTCGTAGTCCACAAATGCCATACACAGCGGTCGATCATATTCTTCTGTCTTTTGAATAATTTGCCGAGCAGTATGGATGTGGTCTACGGTGCTGTAGCCATTTCGAAACCCAGCCTGCTCTGGTGGTTGGAATTCGTCGAGTCTTCTGGCGAGACGATTCGTAACAACCCTCGAAAACAACTTATAGACGTGGCTCAGAAGTGAGATCGGTCTGTAATTCTTCAATAGAGACTTATCGCCTCTCTTAAAAAACACCACCACCCACACTCCTGGACCACGCCTCTGGCGTGGTACTTCGGTGGATGACGGCATTAAAGTTTTGCCAAGGCTAAAAGCTGTCCTGAAAGGACAGGTCGCCCTGCGGCTTTAAGGAGCTCAGGAGCTATATGAATGTATACACGGTACATATACCAAAATAACATTTTTTTTTACAAATTTTGTCTGTCTTTTGTTCCAGCTCATCTCTGAAACGGCTGGACCGATTTTAACGGGACTTTCACTGGTATATAGCTGAAGTAATAAGGAGTAACTTAGGCTGTTTTTATTTTATAATACTGAGAACTGAACAATAACTTTTTTCAAATTCTACATGGGTGAAGTGACGGGAACAACTATAATAAGCATAGAACTCATGGTAATTTAGGTTCTTATTAATTACATACATTATAAGACGAGGTAAATCTAGCCACTATAAAATTTAGAGATAAAATGGTATTTTCTACTTACAAATACTATATAATTTTATACTATACTATATATTTTTACAAATACTATATAAATTATAAGACTACAATTTCAATATGAATTTATTATTTTTCGTTTCCTCATTTGTTCTAACCACTTATCCAATTGCTGTTGGGGAGTAAGTGGATTTCTCTTGTAGTAATCTTGTGGTGGCTTTCCCTCTTCCAAACGTACAAAGTAATGACTGTACTGATATCTCACTTCACCTAATCTGCCCCTTGCATGTCTTCTAATACCCTTTATGACCATGCCTTTACCGGAAAACGATTCAGCTAAAAGTGAATTTAATTTAAATTAAACTAAATCAAGAAACAAATATAATTGGAACAGATACATTTTGAAAATTGACAAACACCTATCCAGAGGTTGCTCTTGAATTCAACATTGTGCTCGGTAACTGCAAGTTTCTGAGCTTCTAGGATGGCTTCTTTGACATAAACGGCACCTTTTTTATTTATAAAACTAAGTTGTTTAACAGCCTCATCTACTGTCATACCACGAACTAAAGAAGCAATATACCAAAGTTTTTCTGGACTGTATTTAATGTTTGTTTTTTGATGACACACATACTGAAATAAAAACAGCATTGGTGAGTTGTATTACTCATTAAACTAAGAAAAATTTATAATTTAGAGAATTAACCAATACGTTAACTGTCTTACGACTGCATATGAACAAATTACTAATTAATACTTACAGCCGGTCTCGGATCTTCTCCAATTTCTTGTGGAGGATATACTTTTTTATTGAAGTTTACAAATGTTTTGGGTAAATCGGATTTTGCCCATGCTAGCTGTGGTCCATTAGTGTGCAAGTTACTTTTTAAAGGATTTAAGCACAAATTAGCTTTGCACAGGGTTACAAATAAACGATTCATAATTATAATATAATCATACACCTATACCAATTATTTAAATAAATTTCATTAATTCATTTTGAGGTTACATTAATTATAGTGACTCGGAAATCTGAATATTTTAATACAACCATAGATAACTGTGTGATAGGGAAGGGCACTAAATATCGAAATATCGATATTTTTTCATAAATAAATATCTGCAATATTTTTAATTTCAAAATATCTATAATCGATATTTATTTTTGAATATCGAAATCGATATTTTTTTAAACTATATTATATTTTAAATGAATTATGTATTCTAATTTTATTGCAACATATGGTCTGTCTTATCTATAACTGAATATAAAACAGAGCGCGCGAGAGTTTGCGAGTTTTGGTATCAGTGCTGTCTATATCCCTCTGTAGTTTGTGAACGCAACCAAAAAACATGTCTTTAGACTAAATTTGAGTGTGATCAAAGTGTGAATCTAATGCTTGATAATTATCTATACAAATAAATATAATTGGAGTGTCTGTTTGTAAGTGCTCCCGCACACATACAATTAAGTTGGCCGAACGCCGTTACGACTAAATCGCAGAGTATACTAATAGGTATAGTGACACATGGAAGCCCGCACATCTTCTCCAACTAAGTTGTCCAACTAATTAATTGGATACCGATCGTATCAGAAGCGAAATTCACTTTCGATCGACGTACAATTAAAAAGTTGTCCAACTGTTCGTTAGCACGGTTACCTTATACAAGCTCGCTGACTATCTCCAACTTAGTTGGTCAGTCGTACGGCAAGATGGAGCACGACTTTAAGTAAAAAATTAGAAGAACTTATAGATGAACCTTAATTTAAAAAAAATAGCATGTTTTAGAAATAAAAAAGGACATGGGTTTCAAAAGCCCGTGGATATATATTAATTATATTTAAAAAAAAATCCTATCTTCAACGGCTACAGCGAGTCGGAAAGGTGTGTGCTGTTTGATTATTTTTGGCCCAATTAGATATACGAATTCATCAAAAGACGAAATACTCATTCTGTAGTCATAGATATAGTAAAAAAAAGTAGATAATGCGCGGCCTTTGTTGTTAGTGAAGCCACAAAACTCGGCTCCTTCAAGTAAATACACGCGCTCACGCACACATATGCATCAAACTACGCTCATTTTCGTTAGTATGTCACGAGGCTTCATACAGTAACTTTGCTTATAAAATGCCGTCTTGTGTGATTAAATGGTGCAAAAACAATACCAAAGTAAACAAAAAATCTGAAGGAATATCGTTTCACACGTAAGTACATATAAAACTTTAAATTTATTGTTATTCCAAAATAATATTGAGGTTATTCGGAACTTATAATTTCAATGTCACGAAATGACGTACCACGGGAGTGTTGCCAGTAGTTCTTTTTTTCAATACCCCAAAATGTGGGTAAGTAAATTGTACGCAATCAGAAAAATAATTAAGTAAAAAGTAGACACAGTTATTGTTTTTTTTCCCGTGTTATTTTATGTTACATAAATTGAAAATTAAAAAATCAAAACATATTTATGAATTATTAACTCGTTTGTTTTATGTTTTAACTTTTTACAATTTTTGAGTAAACTAGGTACCCATATTTTACTATCAAATTTCATGGTTTTAGGTTTCCAACGAATATTTTAATAAGAGGTGAATGGGTAGCGGCTGTAAGACTGAGAAAATGACCACGATTATGCTGGCCATGCGCATAAAGTCAATTTAATACGATTAGTGATTGAAAAATATTTGAACACAAGACTACATCATATTAGTAAAATGCAAACAATGACGATGACTCTGAGTTCTAAGCGACAAAAATTTAAAAAACTTATACAACATAAAGGATTCTAGGTTTAAGAAAAATAGTTAAAAAAAACCGACTGCAAACTGAAAAGAGATAAACAGAGGGGGATAGGAAGTGTCCATTCATACGATTATCTTACGAATATATTTGCTTATTATTCTACCGATTTTTTGTTTTATTTTTAGTAAATTTATTTAAAACTATAAACAGGTTTTTATTTTCACATACCCATTTTACCTATATTAAGTTAATTGTTTAATAAAAATTTTAGGGACTTTTTTTAAAAGGTGTCAACACTTCACTCACTCACACATCTTTAAAAAAGTGGCTTCAGTTTTCTGTTCTAGGTGCGTTATCTACCTTTTTTTACTTGATCTATGTCTGTAGTATGAAAAAAAATTATCTGGATAGCATCTGAGTTTAGAATGCAATGTACGATGCTTCCCATATTCTAATATATTACTTAATATCGGTGCACCCAACATTTTCTTTTTTGTTTTCGTCATCTTTTTATTATTAGAAAAATTTGAGGGTTTTTTTCTGCATTTTCACACACACACGCACCGCGCTAGCAACACTGTCACTGATTAAATCGAATAGTCTGCGGCTAACCAACCAACAAATTAAAGTTGATCAACTAAATTATAAACGTACGCACACGTACGCAATTTAGTTGTTTGGTAGTCGGCCAACTTAATTGTATGTGTGTGGAAGCACTAACATTAAAGTAACCGCTTTTTACTAAATGCATATAGATCTATACACGGTACATATACCAAAATAACATTTTTCACAATTTTTGTCTGTCTGTCTGTCTATTTGTTCCGACTAATCTCTGAAACGGCTGGACCGATTTAGACGGGACTTTCACTAGCAGATAGATGGTGTAATAAGGTGTAACTTAGGCTACTTTTATTTTAGATTTTTTTTTTATAACTGCGAACTGAATAATAACTTTTTTGTTAAATTCCACGCGGACGAAGTCGCGGGCATAGCATTTAGTAATAATATGTAATTCGTATATACAATAATATATATATATATATATTCTTCATTGTTATCATAATACTTAAGTCTTCATTGTAATAATAAGTAATAAAATTAATATACTTGCCAAATATGTATTAATTTTTTCCCGTTTAAATATTTTAACAATTATTTTAGGTTATTGCAATTTGTACAAAAATATCGACATATCGAAATATCGATTTTTTTTTATTTAGTATATATGGATATTTTTAAACTATATATATCTTCTTTTTCTATCTATAATCTATAATCTATAATATATAGTACCCGGGTGACCGAGCTAAGCTCGGTATTTTTAGTAAATCGTGTTTTTTGGAAATCATAAAGTATAAATACGAATTACATATTAATAAAATATGAATAATATTTTTCGATTTTACCGACATAATAATAAAAAATAAGAACAGCTTATTTAAATAAAAAATAGCGAGTGCAATTAGAAAAAAAAAGAAAAAATAATTGATCAGGGACATGGGGATTTGAACCATGATCTTCTCGCTTGATCCCGAGCGGCCGATTTCCCACCGAGCTATTTCAACTACATTGACTTATGCGAAATTTACCTTCGTATTCTAACGCTATTTTTTTTCAATTCCTAAAAACAGGGATAAAACGACATTTCCTGAAAATAAATCCTAGCTAGATAGATTTATCTCCCCCGAAACCCCCTAAATACTAAATTTTATGAAAATCGTTGGAGCCGTTTCCGAGATTCAGATTCTATATATATATATATATATATATATATATATACAAGAATTGCTCGTTTAATAGTATAAGATATATAAAAGCGAAAAGTCATTCATCACGAAATCTCCGAAACTATAACACCTACAAACTTGAAATTTGGCAGGCAGGCTCCTTATAAGACGTAGACATCCGCTAAGAACGGATTTTACGAAAATCGACCCCTAAGGGGGTAAAACGGGGGTTGGAATTTTGTATGAAAGTTCTATGTTTTTGAAGTAAGAGACTTGAAATTTAAAATTTAAGCTCTACCTATAGATGGTGAGAAGGTGTCCAAATAATGTATCTTTAGAAATCAACTCCCTTTTTTGGGTTAAAATGGGGGATGGTAGGTTGACTCACTCATCACGAAACCTCCGAAACTATAACAGCTACAAACTTGAAATTAGGCAAGTAGATTCCTTATAGGGCGTAGATATCCGCTAAGAACGAATTTTACGAAATTCTACCCCTAAAGAGATAAAACGGTTGGAAGTTTGTATAAAAGTCCTATGTTTTTAAACGGTTTTATTTAGCTCACCCCGTTTGTTTTATTTTTTATTTATTATTTATTCTTGGGTCAAATTTAGTAATTCAAATTTCACCCTCTTCCTGTCAACCGATTAATCTGAAATTTTGTATACACTTTGGATTTTGGTGACAATACAATTATGTTTATTCATTATCATTATAAATTCAAGATGGCCGCCGCTACAAAATGGCGGATAATTTATGTTTTATTAATCCCATCAATATGGGTATCAAATGAAAGGGCTCAACAAGCAGAATACAATATACTATAAAAAATTGAAATCCAAGATGGCGGCCGCTACAAAATGGCGGATAACGTAGGTTTTATCAATCCCATCAAAATGGGTATCAAATGAAAGGGCTCAACAAGCAAAATACAATATACTATAAAAAATTGAAATACAAGATGGCGGCCGCTACAAAATGGCGGATAACGTAGGTTTTATCGATCCCATCAATATGGGTATCAAATGAAAGTGCTCAACCAGTATAATCAATGTACTATATAAAATTAAAATCCAAGATGGCGGCCTCTACAAAATGGCGGATAACTTAGGTTTTATCAATCCCATCAACATGGGTATCAAATGAAAGGTCTCAACAAGTAGAATACAATTTACTATGCAAAATTGAAATCTAAGCTGGCCGCCGCTACCAAATGTCTGATAACAATTTTTTATCAATCCCACCAATATGGGTATCAAATAAAAGGGCTTGACAAGAAGAATACAGTGCACTATACAACCTCAATATTTAAGATGGGCCTTGCAATAATGAAGCACTAAATGAATTAAACAGAATGCGAAATAAAAACTAAAAACTAGAAAATAAAAATAGGTAAAAAAACTTTTTAAGTTAAACGGTTTTATGTTAAACATACATTGCAATGTTTAAGATAAATGTACTAAAAACCAAAAAATAATAAAATAGATACAGTCGTGGGAATTATAAACATATGCATAGACTAGACTAAAATAAAACCGTGGGGCACGTCAATTGTCTACAAATTATCGACTTAATGTGCGATAGAAGAATCGTTTAATTCGTCGTTAAAATAGGCAGTTGGCCCGCAGACGGTGAGGAAATTACTTACTATTTTCTTGCTCATGGAAATTCCAATAGTTATACACTCCATGTAAATAAAAGAGATGTTTCAACTAGTTTATCGTTGGACATTCACACTGCTGGCTGGCGAGGAATCGTTTCACTGCTCGTAGTTTGTCTTTAATCGACAAAACATATGATAAAAGTACTACTCGCTCACCACTATGAAACCCTAAAACTCGCTTTTAATCGAGCTTGCTAGCTTGTTTCCACATTCTAGCCCTACTTATCACACGTCCATCTTTGTCGGTTGAACAACTGCCTAATTATAGTGTAACATTACAAAACAAACATTTTAATCAACGATTGTAGACAATTGACGTGCCCCACGGTTTTATTTTAGTCTAGTCTATGCATATGTTTATAATTCCCACGACTGTATCTATTTTATTATTTTTTGGTTTTTAGTACATTTATCTTAAACATTGCAATGTATGTTTAACATAAAACCGTTTAACTTAAAAAGTTTTTTTACATATTTTTATTGAAGTAAGAGACTTAAAATTTAAAATGTATACTCTATAGATGGTGAGAAGGTGTCCAAATAATGTATCTTTAGAAAACAAATCCCTTTTGGGGTTACAGCGGGGGATGGTAGGTTGACTCCCTCATCACGAAACCTCCGAACTTATAACAGCTACAAACTTGAAATTAGGCAGGTAGGTTCCTTATAGGGCGTAGACATCCGCTAAGAACTGATTTTACGAAAATCGACCCCTAAAGAGATAAAACGGGGGTCGGAAGTTTGTATGAAAGTCTTATGTTTTTGAAGTAAGAGACTTGAAATTTAAAATATATGCTCTATAGATGGTGAGGAGGTGTCCAAATAATGTAACTTGAGAAACCACCTCCCTTTTGGGGTTAAAACGGAGGGTGGTAGGTTGACTCATTCATCACGAAATCTCCGAAACTATAACACATAAAAACTTGAAATTTGGCAGGTAAACTCCTTATAAGGCGTAGACATTCGCTAAGAACGAATTTTACGAAACTCGACCTCTATGGGGATAAAACGGGGGTTGGAAGTTTGTATGACAGTCCTATGTTTTTGTAGTAAGAGACTTGAAATTTAAAGTGTATGCTCTATAGATAAGGAGAAGGTGTCCAAATAATGTATCTTTAGAAAACAAATCCCTTTTGGGGTTACAGCGGGGGATGGTAGGTTGAATCCCTCATCACGAAATAATGCATCGTAATCTATATATATATATAAAAGAGCAAGGTCACTGACTCACTCATCACGAGAACTCAAAAACCGCTGGATGGTCCATCTATCCAGGATGGATGATTTATTATCAAGTCCAGAAATGAAGATCTTCCACTGTTATTTCGTCAATATTTTCAAAATCTATTAGAGTTCTTTGTTCTAGTGCCTGAACATACATATTTCTAATATCCAGATAATTGTCAGCACTGAAATCGAAATGACGCCGTGTTACTGTATTAGATATGTCTTCCAAAGATATGTTAGTCAAATGATTTTGACATATCCGTGCAAGTGGGGGTATAAGCAAGTCGTAATAACTCATAAGATATACCTTAATGCTGTTAGGCATTTGGCGGAGTTGCAAGTTATTGTAATCATCTATCATACAACGCCCTGATGTATTTGCTACCCTACTAAGACCCGGAACAGGAATCGCAGCGACAGCTTGAGGGGCGGGTTGGAGTACTGGATCGTGGTGCACTTCCTGATCGATCCTGTGCCAACAAGCATGACAGATCGATCTCGTTCCATCAAATGCTATCTGTAACAAGAAACAAAAATACTAATTCATAAAAATGGTCTGGAAGAGATCGTTTGTAGCGATAAGACCGCCTTTGCCTACTAGTTTAGTTGCTTGTACGAAGAAAACAACTGACACGGTTACTTGGTCTACTGATATACTTATATAAGAAAGTACCTCTGTTTCTGTCGTTCTGAAAATATTATGCGTACTATATTAAAGGTATATTTAAAAGTACTCACCTCTCGTGGTGGTTGTAGATCCTGCATTATATGCTCCACGAAATCTCGTCGAGATTACGTTCGTTACATTGTAGATCCTGCATTATATGCTCCACGACGTCTCGTCGAGTAGTCGTTTTTAGTACAATCGGTTTAAAATAACAGGAAAGAACGCACAGATCGCAACGAATACTGTCGATGGACTGCGCGGGCGACGCGACACTCGCGCACGAAGTGAGAAGCCAATAACTGGCTCCGACAACGTGTGAATGAGACAGAGAAGTCGCGCTTTCGACCGACAACCGACGGTTACTTGGTTCCTTGTTTATTTTTCCAGATAGCACTTTAATTAAACTATAAGTCCCAGCTGCTCATGTTACCCCTGTAAAAATTCAAATGGCAATTTCATACATATAGCCATTGATTTCGATGATGCCTCCTATGCAGTATTTTATTACTTATTATTACCTATAATTTGAGTTACTTTTCTTTTGCGCCGGGCCTGGGTTTTTTTTGAGCATTGTCTTTTAATAAAATGTAAAAAAAAACTATAGCACTAGCTTATCAAAGGTTTGAATTATTCCTAGCACATGATTGGAGGTTACAAAAGGTCACTTAGCCGATCATGCTCCGAAGCACTACGTGGTTAAGCTCACGCAGCTTCCCACGATTTCTGGCAACGTAAAACAAGCGTCGCCGACTGCCACAGGGTCGACAACCATCAGAACCGGAAATTTTGGGATCCTAGCGGAAATCTCCACAAAATGACTCGCTACGTGGTCACCACACCAGAAGCATCCGGCACCGCCCGTGACCGCCTCGCCAAGGATCCTGGAAAGCCACACCAGAAGGTGAGCCTTACCGTAGCCAACCCACAATGTCTCTGGGTTGACACGGAAATGGCACACTAGAAGCACAACCTGACATCGTACAAAATTAAACAAATAAAACGTCTTGAAACAATTTCAAATAAGTAGTACAATCACGACACAATCAACATACGTAATCACAATTAAAACAAGAACTTAATGTACGTTAGTAGCACCATGACTCACCCAACAAATAGCACTCTGAACTTGGCCGTGGTTGGAGTGCCGTGCCGTGCTGTTTGGCTATCGGCCTTTACAGCGTCACCGGTGAGAGGGGCCGGGTACTTTAGACACCGGCCGCGAAGGAAGAAGGGGAGCCCTCTGGGAGAGCTCGGGGGAAACTCACGCTTTAAGGGTATATCCTAGCGAGATCTTACGGATGGCCCGCTACATGCCTAGGCGCGTGCGAGCCGTCAGAACGCGAGGACCTCGCCCTCGCCGGCGGGGGCGGTGTGTATGTCCTGTGCGTGGTGGTGTATATGGCACTAAGCGCCTTGATCCTATCGTCAGGGCAAGATGCCACCTTGCCACCAAAAGCAAAGTAGATGATATATGGACGGTGTAGGTGTACAGTTTAATTTTATAAAAAATAATGTGGAACAACTCAATAGACATACATACATTCCTATTTAGATATATACATTATAAATTAACTATTTCTTTACTTAATATAAAATAATCTGACACGCACGAGATTATCGGGCATTTCTAGTTGATAGAGCTTGTATATCAAGGCTTTAAGCCAGACTTTGTCGAATACCTTAGCGACATCGAAGAATAGAGCCTCCGTAGTGCTAATACGGGACGTGACGAATCCTTTCAGGATGTGCTCCGTTAATCGGTGCACCTGGTGGACTGAAGAATTTTGGGCTCGGAACCCGAATTGCTCGTCAATGAGCGGAGATCGCATTTGTTGCGTGGCTGCCTTGAGGCGGGTGTAAATAATTTTCTCATACACTTTACCGAGTGTATTGAGAAGACTGATGGGTCGATAGCTCGAAGGGAGGTTCCTGGGTTTGCCAGGCTTGGGGATACCTCGGATACCTTGGATGGGGATAGATCTAGGAACGAGCAAGCGGCCAGAAGAGCGTTGATGATAATGACGAGCAGCATAATATGCTCATTTAATGAAACAACTTTTTTCGGATTTTATCACGGTTTATTATTAACTTTTGATTCCCGACGTTTCGGATACTTTACAGCAACCATGGTCACGGGAGGACTGAGGTGTCAGACGTCCTAACGTTACAAAATTATTCGAAACTACCCGACATACATCAATATTTTATTTGTGGTAAATTAAGCTTCGTTTTTGATTTAATTATATTAATAATGGGGTCCCAAGCAGGTGGTAATTGCCAGCCATCTTCTCTATTGAAATTTGGATGTTTTTTAATTTCAATAGCCTCACGGATCATCCTTGGTTAGAATCGGTGATCTTTTGCGAGGATCTGTGGTTTATCGAATCTAATATAATGGCTAGCTGTGTCTAGACTGTGTTCACAGATTGCGGACTTAGTCAGGAGCAGTCATCGTTCTTATTTTTAATGAACGAGGTTAATTTTGACGCAGCTTCTTTCGCTTCATAAGAACAAGCCACTTTTTTTTCGAAATGACTGTTGCTGTTGGCCCTACTGGCCTTTACAGCGTCACCGGTGAGAGGGGCCGGGTACTGAAGACACCAGCCGCGAAGGAAGATGTAGGCCCTTTTCGGAGACGGGACGGGGGTGACGGTGTCTCCTAGCGAGATCGCACCTCGGCTTAGAACGTCGTCGGGATGGAGGAGGCGCTATGCGGAGCGCTGCGGCGAGTTGTGGACGGTCGATGCGCCTAAGCCGCCCTAATGCAGGGGACCTCGTCTTCGCCGGCGAAGGCGGTGCGTGTGTGTCTTGTGAGTGGGTGTGTTACCTACGAGAGGGGCGTTGGCTGCGGTTATCCTATCGTCGGGATCTGTCAAGACGTGTTTAGGACGTCTAAGTCTCGTCTGTACGTTTTCTCTACCTACGTAGGAGCAGGCCTCTGCTACAAGAGGGTTGGGGTGTCGGATTGCTCTCTCAAAAAACCTTGAAGAAAGTTTTTTGAGATGCTTGGCGATTGAATCGATCCCAAAGTCCTTATGGAGGTCGATGTTACGTATGTACCACGGTGAGGCCGTGGCAGCCACTCGCCACAAGCGCTTATACTCATGAGCTAAACCCTACTCACCAAATCCCCACCAATGGCCCCATACGCAAAACCACACGTCACAAAAACCGTGCCAATAAACGACAACGCCTAGCAAGAAGAAAAGATCAATTACGCACCAAAATAAATCAGTAACATTATTTATGTTACAAAAGTTTTGGTGTATATTCTTTTTATAAAAATAAAATAAAACGCTTCACACTCAACTGCTCCCAATAGGATTTCCTCCTGTGTCGGGTCCCGAAACACATAATACACGAGCACAAACTCCCTGACCACGACAAACATCTATATGACCAATACAAATGTTATTTTTGACCATCAAATTATACTGTATGTATTTCTATTTGCAAATATGCGTCTAAAACTTGTACTTTATTAATTAAGATAAACCTAATGAACTATTCTACCTCCTTTAATTATAACTTATTTGCAGGATAACCCTTATCGACAACTAGTGAAACAGGCCCTCAGTACTATGAAACATAGTTATTGCTTGAGCTTGACGCCGCGTTGACGCAACGGTTACAGCCATGGATTATACCTGTTGCGTGGGCGGTTGCGGGTTCGATCCCCGCACATGACAAACATTTGTATTGGCCATACAGGTGTTTGCCGTGGTCTGGGTGTTTGTGCAGTCCTTGTGGGTCTCCCTACCGTGCCTCGGAGAGGTCCCGGTTGTTATCATGTACACCTGATAGTGATCGTTACTCATAGTGGGAAATATATCCGCCAACTCGCATTGGAGCAGCGTGGTGGATTAAGCTCTGATGCTTTTCCTACATGGGGAAAGAGGCCTATGCCCAGTAATGGAATATTACAGGCGGAAGCGAGTTATTACTTATTAGGGATTGCGAGGTAAATAAAGATGGACCGAAATATAAGTATTTTGCAATTATTTTCATTAAAATTAAAAACTGCCGATTAATATTAGTTTTATCGTTTTACAGAATATCTCCAATTTACCTTAGTAATGCCAAACCAGTTGAAAATTTGCAACAGTGGTTTAATAGACATACTCAAACTAGTGTTTTAGTGACTCAAAATTTGGTTAATGTCTTGTGTAAATTAATATAAAAGCTGATATATTTATTTTTAACAAAAATTGTTTCAAATGTCCAGAAAGAGGTGAATTGTGATAAGTAGGGCAGGAAACTTCTAGTTATACAATAATATACATTTTTTTTTACATTATAATTAACATTATTTATTTCATCAAATAAAAACAAATTCAATTATATCAGAGGATAATTGTTATTTTTGTCTTAAATACAAAATATTTAAGTTCTAATAATAAGAATTACCACTGTACAAAATTCGCTATTACTTAGATTTTATGTTAAAGACTATTTGACGGGTCGCTGGTACTGCTAACTGATGTTTAACTGTATCTAGCTGATAAAGTTTATATTTTTCTTTTCAACCATCAAAGTACACTTTATACTTCAAATGTTTCTTTACATTCACAACATATTAATCAGAAAGTTAAAGTATTTATTAGTTGATGTGTAAGTGTCAAGGGCCTGTTTTACCTTTGCTGATGAAGCCTATCACTATTTTGTGCAAGATAAATGTTGTAGTTAAAGCTATCTGAGGTATGATGGCATCTAACAGATAAATTAACAGATAAATTTTTATTTTTCCGATCAAATTCCAATCTATTTATGGGTATTCTTATTCGTAATAGTAAAGCTAAAACTTGTAGTTATTATTTATTATTTGAGGTAAAACAGGCTGTAATGACCTATTAACATAAATAAACTTTTTCTAGCACTGGTGAAACAGGGCCTTAATGTCCACAGTACATAATTGACAGAAATATCATTAACACAAACTAATATGAAAGATATTTAATCAGTATCTTTTTAAAAAATAATATCCTAATTGTAAATAAAACCAATATTTTAGGTTATAAATATCAATACTGTAGCTGGTCTAATATTTTGAGTCATTACAAAGAACATTGCTTGTGTATATATTATGCAAGCTAATTTGTTATGCTATAGGAACTAGGAAAATTGTAAAGGTTAATTAATAAAAATCTTAAATTTACAAATGATGTTTTGTCTTTTGTAATAATATTTCAAAGCTATTGTTACTCATATTGCTTCAGTATAAAAATATTAAACTTCCTAGTTAATATCTCATGGAAATTCTCATTTGTCAGCAGCAAGCACTGAAATGCAATACAAACATTAAGCATTATTGGCAATGTTACACAATAATTTGTCAATAAAACATAATACAGTTCAAGATTGGTCTATGGCACTTTGATTCGAAGTCATGCAGAAGTTCATCAATGTCATTATCTAAGTCATCACTCTGTGCCATTTTAGTAACCATGTCACTTATGAGGAAAGCACCAATGGTAGCCTCTTCGTGGTTATCTTGAATATCTATATTTATCACATGAACTGGCTGGTTATGTACTGATCTCTTCGATCCAAACCATTCGATTACTTGATCGTAAACTCTCTCTTCGCACGTAATAATTACGTCAAAACGTTCTTTACTGACTTGAAATTTTTCTGGACATGGCTTTATTCTCCGATTTCTGTCTAACATGTGTAGGAGACCGTTTTGAGTGTAATATGCCTTGTCTTTTTCTAGTAAATCGTTGTAAATATCGTCGTAGGGGACACCGAATTCGTAACAGTTTGGACGATCAGCCGATGCTCCGGGTAACTTAACCTTTTCGCCAGTTCCGAATGATTTAACCTTAAAGCCTTTTTTAGCTAGAAAGGCGTGCGCTTCCATACTTCTGTTCATGTTGGACGAACACACAACTGCAATATATAAATCACCCATCGTCTATCAAAAATAATCACAGGGTTTATAGAAGTTCCCTCCGAGTAGTGACGTAGTCAATTACTTAATCATTATAAATGCAATGATAGATACATTTACTTAGCGAAACTAATTAGTAGACGATGAATAACTTTAATTGTTATAGTTCTTTTTATTAAAAAATATCAAAGTTAATACAAAATAATACAAATAAAGCTGCTTGGAAGTTCTAAGTTAACAATGACAAGTAACTCAATTTTAATGACAACAAAAATGACATGTGCCTGACTTTAACGTTGTAACAAAAATGTGTTTCCAACTTTCCAAGTTCAAATTGAGTTCAAATTCATAACTAATTGCCTTAATTTGGCACTCCTTTATTCGATTTTTAACTTTTTTTACTTTGAATTGTTTGTTCGTCGTTTGTTCGTTATTGTTCGAATGTAAAAATTATTGTTCGTTCGTTTTTTACTTATTTATAATTTATTAAACAAACGTTCACCCTTAAGTTGGCCCTCATAACTAGATAATATCGTGATTTTTATCGCTAGGGAGGGCAGCCGCCGTCCGCTGTAACAAAATGCAGAAACGCAGAAAGGTGAGCTGGAGTGGCTGAGACTGGTCGTCGAAGGCGACCAAAAAGACGAAGCTGCGGAGGCGAACGTGGGTGTCACCATTTTGTTACGCAAGGGCAAAGGTGCCGCACCTTCCGAAATGCCGGAGACGTCACGGAACGATATTTCATTACACAAATTGATATTTCAAAAATAGTAATTAACAATTTAATTGTTTTTATGATCGAACAATTATCAATAGTGATCGAAAAAACGATAATGAATAAAAACTAATTAATCTGAGTGACAAAAATAAAAATATCTAGTAAGGGGAGCCAACTTAAGGGTGAACATTTGTTTAATTAATAATAAATTAATAAAAGACGAACAAACAATTTGAACATTCGAACAATAACGAACAAACGATGAACCAATATTAAAAAAAAAAAAAACAATAACCGTAAATAGTGGGGCCAAATTCATTGATCCCAATGCCGAACATTGTAGCATCGGTGTAAAAAAGCCTTTATACACAGGTCGTGCAACAACAATAGTGGGGTACGTCGGCTTAATTGTTGCGCTTTTCTTTTTAATTTACGGCCCCCAGAGGCATGACAATCGATGGGTGTGCTATGCAACGAAGACAGAATAGCATTCTGTTTCCTTTTCTATCATACGATATGCATTTATGTTTTAAAATATAACCAATTACAATGAAACGTTACTCAATATAACCAATTAGAATGAAACGTCACTCCACCAACGTGCGCAATGCGCACTGTGCTCCGCACCACGTTACCGCATATATTAATGTCAGTGACGTACAGCGACGTTATCGCGAACTAAAAGTGTCATAAGACACTATCGTACTAATAATTTATCTTTATATACTCTTTGCTAGTAATCTCTCACCATTGAAATTGGGTTTAGTTGTATGACCTGATACAAGACCGTGATACAAGACACACGTACATTAGTAGACTTTGACAGTAGGAGCTAAAAGTTAAAATACCCAGTAGCAGGGCTGCCAAATGTACGATTGTAATTGTACTCATACGATTTTTTTGCATTTTTACTCATGTAAAATCGCTAGACCAAGATCGTACGCAAAATGTACGATTTTTATATTCCTACTAGCTGACCCGGCGAACTTCGTATCGCCTAACACAAACTTTATCGTATGGTATTAATGTTCAAATTGACTTTTAAGTATTATCACAAATCTTTTGTATGGGAGTATAGAAAAGTGTTGTTTTTAGACTTTTTCAGGAAATTTAATTTTTTTTTTTTTTAGAATTTTTCTCTCCGTAAGAACCATCCTCGTACTTCAAGGAACATTTTAAAAAAAGAATCAGCGAAATCGGTCCAACCGTTCTCGAGTTTTGCGCTTAGCAACACATTTTGCGATTCATTTTTATATATAAGATTATCTGGAAACATTTCAAAATTTAAGAAACGTAATCGACCGGCAAGCATGAATTTCGTTGAATTCCCCAACTACCTAACCCATGCCTAGATCTTTTACTTGAATGAAGACTTTTTGAAAAATCATATAAAAACTGTATTTATTTGCTTTCTAATGAAACTTATAATTTATCTTGTGGTACTAATTGCGACTTGAAAAAAAAACATATTTTGAAATAAAAAACAATTTTGAAAATTATAACACTGGCTCGATTTGCCTTAAATTTGTTTTGTATTCCCCATTACAGATTGTGAACAAGTATTCTGCGAAGGTAATTTAATCAGAACAAAACTTAGAAACAGTTTATCCAATGATACACTTAAGAGGACATTATTAGCCAAGCTATTAATAAGAAGAAACGAAAATTATACGAAGTTTAGGCCAACAAATTCTTTTGTTAAAAATTATGACCACAGAAAATTTTGTATGGGTGTAACGAATGCTTTTATTGCATTTATTTTCTAAAACTAAACGAATTTTGATAATTTATAATAAAAAATTAGTATTTAGTTTTAAAAGGCTGTATGATCTTTTTATTTCAAAATTTCCTTGGCATACTTTTGTTTTTATAGTTGGCATAAGATCACACTTTTTTGCACCTGGCAGCCCTGCCTAGTGTCCAGTAGGACCCAGTATACAACCGAAAAAAGCGCGGGAACTTTGAAGTGAAAAGGCGGTCTTTTTTTTTTCAAAAATATTTTATTAATTTTATAATTCATTCACTGGAGTTTTCTATAAATAAATACTTATAAATTAATCAAGAGATGGGGAGAAGTAAGAAAAGGAAAAAGAAGGAGGAAGGTAACGCTGAGGACGACTCGTTGAGCTCCGACTCCGAGTCCATAAAATCTGTTGAGCTAACAGACGCCGAAAGGTATGCCCCGTTTCGGGTAGCCGATTACGTGCGGCACTACCCTGAGAACGGGGGTAATTTTGACTATATTGTATTCCTGGAGAGTACAGAGGCTGACAAGCCAATCGGAACAAGAGACATGATGACACTCGCTAATAGCATAAAAAAATATAATAAAGGCGTGAAACAACTAAAACGCATTAATAAAAGTAAAGTTGGAGTTATCTTTGATAGACCTGCTTTTGCTAACGCGGTCTTAGGCAACAAAAAATATCTTGATGGGTACAAACTTAAAGCTTCCCTTCCGGCTGCCGCTACAGAGGTCACTGGGGTAATTTCTCATGTGCCTATAGAATTATCCAATAAAGAAATATATTCAGCTCTAACTAGCACGAAAAATATTATATCTATACGTAGATTTATGCGACGTGTAAGAGAAAATGGAGAAATAAAATTAATCCCCACAAAAACAATTTCTATAACCTTTTCCTGTCCCAATTTACCAGATAGTGTGGACCTCAACAGCTGGCGGTTCGAAGTACGGCAGTACATCCCGCCAGTAAAGCAGTGTCTAAAGTGTTTAAGATATGGTCATATTGCAAAATTCTGTAAAAATTCACAAAGATGCAGCATTTGTGGCGAAGGTCACAATTTTAAAGATTGTCAGACTCCTTATACTGCAGCCAGTTGCTGTCACTGCTCTGGCAATCACATTGCCATATCCCCTGCATGCCCTGTTAAAAAAGAAAAAATCCAGCTTAACAGAGATAAATTTCAGAAAAAAAGCTTTGTTGATGTTTTAAACAGCTCTCACTTTCCATCATTAAACAAAACTGATCAGTTCTTATCTCTTTTAAATTCCGAAATAATACTCAAATCTATTACAGAAGCTTTAGTAAAACTTATAACACTAAACAAAAATAATGAAATACCTATCTCTTCCCAAAATATTAAAAATGTCCTGCAAGATACATTAAAAAAGGTTACTAATAAATAATTTGTACTTTATGGATACTTTAAATATTGTGCAATGGAATGCTCAGAGTATTCTACACAATCAACATATTTTTAATTATTTCCTTTTGGACAAAAATATTCACATTGCGTTAATTTGTGAGACTTGGTTAAAGCCTTGTCAAAAATTTAAGATACGTCATTACAATGTAATTCGTCTTGATTCAGGAAACACCCACAATGGCGTAGCCATATTAATACATAGCTCTATTTCTTATTCTAAAATTGATACTTTTTATGATGACTCCATTCAAAATGTTGTTGTTCGTATAAAATACTCTAGCAACAAAGAACTTACTATCATAAGCTTTTACAGTCCAACTAATTGCAATCCTGCTTTTTCTAAATCTAAACTAGACAGGTTAATTAAAAGTTTACCAGAACCAATCTTCCTAGCAGGAGATTTTAATGGCCTAAACTCAGCCTGGGGCTGTTCTACTTCTAATTGTCGAGGCAAAGACATTTTAGAGTCTATCAATAACAATAATTTGGTTATACTTAATGACGGAAGTATGACCACTGTTGGTTCGCACATATGGAGACAGAATGCTCTTGACTTAACCATAGTATCACCTTCATTGGCTCTAGAGTGTGACTGGTCAGTACATGACGATCCCTTAGGCAGCTACCACTTTCCTGTAATCACAAAAATTTTACTTAATAACAATCATTACAATGCCACTCCTATTCCCAATAGTAGCTCACTACCCTGCTTCCCTAACCTGAACAACGTTGATTGGAACATTTATAATTTAAATGTCCAACTATTGCTCACTGAATTTTCTCTTGATACACAAGACCCCCTTCATAACTACACAAAATTTACAGATATTTTACACTCAGCACTGTGGAAATCATCTTCTATTTCTAAGCACTCTTTGGTTAATACAGCTTTATCTTCATGCTCTTCTTCTAACTTAAATAAAAAAAAAAAACTTCTTCCTTGGTGGAATTTCAATTGCACCAAAGCCGTATTAAATAGCAAAAACGCTTATTTGACTTTTAAATCTGATCCCACTGAGGCTAATTACATTAATTTTAAAAGACTACAAGCCACCAAAAAATATATTATCAGAAATGAGAGAAGAAACAGTTGGATAAAACTTTGTGAACAATTTAACAGATCGACTCCTATATCAGTCATTTGGACGTATATGCGAAAATTTAACAAAAGCTACTCTCCACCTTCCCATAACAACTCTGACTATTCTTGGATCTTTGATTTTCTCAAAAAATATACTCCAGATACTGTAGAGCCAGCCTTTAATCTTAATTCTTTCTGCCATATTCTTCCTAATCAAAATTTTATTATAAAATCTTTTACCATTGTCGAATTAAATTCTGCTATTTCATCCAGAAAAGACTCTACACCTGGCCTTGACTACATTTCATATAAAATGCTTAAACACCTGTCTTCTCAATCTAAACTAATTTTATTAAATATCCTGAATCTTCTTTGGGAGCATAATCTTATTCCTATGGATTGGAAGGTTGATTGTTTAGTACCTATCTTAAAACCCAACAAGGACAAGTTTAACTTTGATTCATATAGACCTATAGCATTGACTTCTTGCATGGGAAAAATATTTGAACAACTTTTAAAACAAAGATTGGAACATTTCATAGAGTCTAATCATATTTTACCTTCTAATCAGTTTGGTTTTAGAAGAGGCAGGTCTTCAAGGGAGAGCATTGCTCACTTACATCTTGATATTTATAATGCTATACAATCAAAGCAAGCTCTCGCTGGAGTTTTCTTCGATGTAGTTGGAGCCTTTAATAATGTTAACCATCATATTCTATCCACGGAATTAGCTGCGATTGGTTTACCTGTAAAAGTTATACAATGGATTTTTAATTTTTTGCACAGTAGGAAGGTATTTGTTAAGTATAATAATAGACTTATTGGTCCAAGGCTTTCTCATAAAGGTACATGTCAAGGTAGCATTTTGAGTCCATTGATTTTCACACTTTATATACATAGATTAAACTTAATTCTAGGCTCTCATATATACAATTTACAGTTTGCTGATGATTTGGTAGTCTATTGTTCTAGTAATAATATAACTACCCTAAATCTTAAGTTAAACGAAGCTTTAGTTAAATTAAATTCTTATTTTAATTATCTTGCATTGGACATTAGCTTTGAAAAGTCTAAAGTCATAGTTTTTAATAAAGTAGGGTCTGAAAGAATTAAAATAAACTATAATAATATATCTCTTCTTATCACAAATGAAGTTAAATTTTTAGGTGTTATATTCATGAATAACTTATCATGGAACAAATATGTAGACCACATAGTTGATAGAGCTCTTAAGGCTCTTAATATTTTAAAGTCTCTTGCAAAAACATATTGGGGTTCTGATCCAAAAATCCTTCTTACCCTATATAAATCTCTTGTACGCAGTCATTTTGAATATGGATTTCTATGTTTTTCTGCTAATGACAAGTTGGTTAACAAATTAAATATTATTCAAAATCACAGCCTGAGACTTATCACTGGCGCCATGAAAACAACCCCAATTAATTCGTTACAGGTCGAGTGCAACATTTCCCCTTTACACCTTAGATTTAAATATTTGAAATACTGTTTTTTGCTAAAACTGTTTTCCATTAGTAATCATCCTCTAATTAAAAAGCTTAATTACTTACATAGTAAATATCCTGTAAATGCTCCATTAACTTCTAATAACCCATTTATTCTCTTCGAATATTCATTCATGTTAAATCTAAATAACCAACACAAAATACACAGTTCTAGCAATTGGATGTGTTACGAAAAGGAGTTTGACTGTCTTATTAATCAAATCGATATTATTATTGACCATAAGCTAAAAGAGCGCCAGGAAGTTTACAACCTCATAGCACAATACTCTGATAAGTTCAAACAAGTTTACACAGATGGATCAAAAAATGATATAAATGTTTCCATGGCCTATTATGTACCTCATCTGAAGTTTGGCCAAGGCGTCAGATTGAAAAAGGAGATATCAATATTTACAGCTGAAGCTCTAGCAATTACTGCTGCCCTAGAATTCATTAAAAAACAAACTAATCAATATTGGCTGATCATTACTGACAGTATGAGCGTTCTAAAGGCTTTAGATAATTATCAATTCAGTGCTAATACAAACTTCATCATTTTAGAAATAAGACATCTCCTTTATCAACTATCCAGAAGAAACTACAACATCAAATTATTGTGGACACCTTCACATATAGGAGTAAGGGGAAATGAACATGTGGACTTTCTGGCACGTTCAATTGTTGACAGTGACAGCGGCAGCCCTGTTGATGAGAATGTTGCCGTACCATACACTGATCTATTAGTTGCTATTAAATCAAAAATCCTATCTGATTGGCGTGATCTTTGGCGACAAACCTTGTTAAGAAAAGGATCTTGGTATGCTCAGATAAATCAAGATATTGGAAAAAGTCCTTGGTTTACTAAATCGCATCAACATAGAAGCAGAAAATATTATACAATACTATGCCGCTTGAGATTTGGACATTGCAGATTTAATGCACATTTGAATCGTATGCGTATCATCTCATCGCCCGTTTGCCCACATTGCACCAACAACTCTACACAGTCTTTAGATCACATATTTTTTGAATGCTCCGCTTTTAATCTGGAACGCCTCTTATTTATAGCCAACTTGTTATCAACTTCTGGACCAAAAAATGTCCCGCGCAATACACAAGATTTATTGACTAATTTGGATAACTATACTAGTATATTTGAATTTATTTGCAATACTATCAATGATATTTGAAACAGGATCAGGACCTTCATTCATCGGATGTGAAATTTTATTGTGATATTTCAGGCTTCGGCCTATTACAGACTTGGTTTCGACCTCGCCTATCACTTATAGACAAAGAAGAGTAGACGAAAATATGAAATTTCAGACTTGGTTTCGGCCTTACTCTACCAGTCATCGAATCAGAAGAACAATAAAGTTACTTCAGACTTGGCTCCGGCCTTTTGATATATCAGAACGAAACTTACAAATTCAGACTAGGCTGTATGGATTATAGTCCTTTGCCTTTCCCTATTGGGGATAAATTTTAAAACAACAACAACAACCAGTATACAACCTTTGTATATAAGTGTATAAGCTGTAATTAATATTTAATCTATGATACGCTATGAGTTTTTTTATTTTAGTAAACTTCAAGTTTAAGATTATATTATACGAATAGAAATATCTAATAAAGATAGTAGAATTCGATGGTAAAAAGGAATTTACTATCGGTTAATGTCATCAGTAAAAGAATCAAAGCGTTATCCACAACTGGTAAAACAGGCCCCTTAATATTTAATTAATTAGTGTCATATTTTTTATATTTAAGAAGATATAAAACTTTAATTTTTTTTGTATTATTAAAACATCAATAAAAATCATACGAACGGTGTCTCTACTTTGTAATAAAAAATGGAAGAAGTGGATTCTATTATTTTGCATTTTCTGCGACAGTTAAATATGTAAGTATTTACCTATTTCATTCTTGATTTATATTACTACTAGCTGACCCGGCGAACTTCGTATCGCCTAACAGTGACTTTTAAGTATTATCACAAACCTTTTGTATGGGAGTATAGAAAAGTGTTGTTTTTTGAGTTTTTCAGGAAATTTAATTTTTTTTTTAGAATTTTTCTCTCTGTGAGAACCATCCTCGTACTTCAAGGAATATTTAAAAAAAAGAATTAGCGAAATCGGTCCAACCGTTCTCGAGTTTTGCGCTTAGAAACACATTCAGCGACTCATTTTTATATTATAGATTTATCTAAAGCTGCCTGTTAATGATTATTAAACAATGAAAACAGTTATTCTGAATGGTGGCCCACAACAATGTTAACTCATAAAGTAAAAACGATTTTTTTTTATAAATATAATCTTTTGACATATTTATGATTCTTTCATTATTTCAGAGATATTCATAATGACTTTAAAAACATTAGCGAGCTACCAGTTGAAATAATAGTAGAATCAGCTATAAAATGTATAAAAGCTATTAATCCAACTGTAAAAGTACCATGTAAATTACCCTCTGGTGTATCACAAAGAATAGAAGTAGCTGCGCAAGTGGCTGGTATATGTAAGGTAAATTTGATTCTATTTATTTAGGTTTCTTAAACTCAAAAGCAGAAGAAGGATAATTCAGAAGGTTTCCAAAAGTGGTCATATTTATAATTCTTTTTGAACTAATTTTACCACATTCCTGAGGACTGGAAACAATATAATTCATTTCAATGCAAGTCAAAAATAATGTTAATTTCTGAAACATAATAGTTTCTATTAAGTATAAATAATGTTTATTTTTAAATGTGTTAGTGCAAGGCAGAGTTTTGGAAAAGTGGACTTGTTTTGTTTTGAAATTGATGTTTGGTTTCTTTTTACAGTACTAGGAAGGCAAACAAGTGTTTGGTCCATGTAATGGTAAACGGATATCACTGCTTACGGACATCTGCAGTACCAGATGGCACATCACACATCACAAGGGCATTGCCAACCCTATCCCTAACCCTCCTCAGGAGCTCTGGCTACTTTACTCGCCTCTGAAATACAATACTAATTAACAGCAATGTTATCTAGCTGCAATCTTCTCAAAGGTTGAGGTACTTCTCCATTCAGGGTGCTTTAGATTTTAAGCAGGAATCCTGCTTAAAATCCTGCAGGATATGTCCTTTTGTCAATCGCATGTGCGTGTGTGTTTGCAAATGTGCGAGTGCAAAATGTGCAAAAAAAAATGCGTATGCGCGTGGGCGCATGTTGTGTGTGTGTCTGTGTGTGTGTGTGTAATAGATATTTATTTGTTTATATTATTTATCATATATTTTTTAACAGGATCTAGGTTACCAGAATGATGTCGGATATCAAACATTCCTCTATCATAATGAGACAGAATTAAGACAAGTTTTCATGTTCCTGATAGAAAAATTACCAAGTGAAGACAAAAAGCTCACAACTAAAGTTAAGCCTATGAATGCAAAATATCAGCTTTTACAAAATATAAGTAATAAAATTGGAGAAGATCTGAACACCATTTGGATTCCACCCTGTTGTAAACCTTCGTTAAAAAGTAATGTAGGAGATTTCATATATAGTCAAGGTAAAATAAAAACATATCATTGAGTATAAGTATTAAATAAAAACTGTACTAAATTAAATTCGAAATTTCAGTTTCAGATCAAACAGAGAATAAAGAAATATCCCCTGATAAAATTATTGAAAAAATTTCGAAAATTAATAAAATGAGGAATACCATTCCTAAATCTGAAGTTAGTCATAATGTCCTGCCAAGTAAAACTGTGGTAATTAATAACAAAGTTACGATGTCTGAGAGTGACAAGACTCTGAAAGAATTACAAGAAATAGTGATCTTACTTCGCCAAAAACTAGATACTCTTGAAAGTGAAAGAAATGTAATGAATGTGGAGTTTTCTCAGGTGGGTTTTACATTCCTGAAAAGCTCAGTAATACATATAAATTTTCTGGAACATTATTATTCTATTTACTGCAATATCTTTCAAGTTAAAAAGCCGACCGACGGCAGGATAACCATCCAACTGCTGGTTTTGAAATACACAGGCCGAAGGCGGGCAGCAGCGTTTTCGGTGCGATAAAACCAGCCCTGCGGTTACCAACCCGCCTGCCCAGCGTGGTGACTATGTTCAAAACACATAAGTTCACGCCATTTTTGCCGTGAGCTTGTGGAGGCCTATGTTCAGCAGTGTACTGTATTAAGTTGAAATGATGATGAATGACTGCAATATCATTTTCCTTTGTCGTAATTACTTTTAGGCACAAAAAAATAGTGAGCGTGCTGAAAATGATTTAAGGAATATGCAAAGTATTCTGAACAGTGTTGGAATAACTGAATTTGAATCCGATGAAATTGAGAATATATTACAAAAGGTTCATAACAATATAAACATGCTACACAATAAAAGTGAAGAAATAACATCAAAGAACTTATCACTTAAAATTGAAATTGAAAAAATGAAAACGAAAATTAGTTCTTCAGAAGTAAGTAAAGGATACTTACTTCTTACTCTACCATTAAAATATTTTTATAAAATTATAAACTTACTGTTAAAATATTTACATGCTTTATAAAAAAAAAACATTTAATCCTCTCTGCAGGAACATTCATTTATGTATCATTTCTTATTTATCGGCCGACTTCTGAAAAAGAGAGTTATCAATTTGACTGTATTTTATGTGTGTTACCTCATAATTCTTTTCTACGTGTACCAATTTCGATGATTTGTTTTAATCAAAAGATGGTGCTTGTCATTTGATCCCATTTAAATGTAATCGAGATCTGACAAGTACTTTATGATTATAATTCAGAGCCGTTTCAGAGGAGTTTAAGTACAAACATTGCGACACGAAAATTTTATATATTACATGTAATGTATGAAAGACTAAGAAAATAATAAGAAACTTTTGCTTTGCTTTTTAGTCAGAACAGATAAAATGTAGAAACACCTTAACAAACTTAAAGGAAACTGCCAAGAGTTTGAAAGATGAGTGTGAAAAGAAAGAAGGGTTAAAGAACCAGTTAAAACTTAAATACGAAAAACTGAAAGGTGGCAACAAAAGGTAAAACTAAAAATAATAAATATTATAAAAAGTTAAAATTTGTTAATTTATTTGTAGGAACTATTTAACCTGTTTTGATAGTTGTTCATCAGTAGAAAGCAACAATATTTCTGAGTAGCATAGGCTGTATTATTATTTTTATTTTCGTCGCAATAAGTTTTTAGTCACAAAGAATTACATTTGTAAAAAAAATCACTAGTGTTTTGTTATGTTGAATGACAAGGGGCCATCCATAAATTACGTCATACCCGGAGTGTGGGTAGGGGATTTACGTTGTATGACATTCCTAGTTTTCCAATTACAGTACTAAAGCGCATTATGCGGCAACGCTTCGCACAATTGAAAAACACTTGTTAATTTTTTCTCAGTACAACTCAGTGGCAAAAAATTAACAAGTGATTTTTCTTTAAATTGCATTGATCGAAATTTTTTATTTATACTGTATTCTTAGTAATGTTTAATTGTTGAAAAATATTTTTTGAGATTCTCCATATAAAGGCGATCATCGTAAAACTCAAGCATCATGTAAAGATTCTGGCTCACCACAATAAATATTAGTAAACTTCATATTAGAATCAATTAATGCTTTAAGATTTATGTAGAAATATTTTTTCCTATTACAATAATCTGCTGCATCCTCAGAAGGCTTTGCAATCCTTATATGTGTACAATCGATTGCTCCTAAGATATTTGATATACCTATATATATATATATATATATATATATATATATATATATATATATATATTTTTTTTTTTTTTTTTTTTTTTGTACAAACCTTCACATGTATTGATTATTGCATGATTAGTCTGAGGTCACTTGATAACATCGTCGAATTTCGTTAGAATCCAAGTTATGACACCGCGAATGACTTGGACTTTTAATGAAATTGAAATATGAAATATATTTGATATATTCCGCAAGTATTTGCAATAAACCACGAAAATATTAAGAAACTTATTTTAGTGCTTATGGCTTTCATCCCAAAGATATTCTTGGGAATAAAAGTCGATGTTTAAAGTTCATCTACAAAAAAAAGGTTTCAGTAATATATTATATATAATAGAATGAATAAAAATGAAAATATAATGCTATGTGGTTACGGCAGTAAAGAATATACAATTACTGCCGTAACCACAACAGCGAAAACTCCACGCGGACGAAATCGCGGGCACAGCTAGTATATATATATATATACACAAACATATGCATATATCTAACTTCTGCTATAATTACTGGAGGAATCAATAAGGTTCTTTATAGTATAAGTGAGCACTTAAAAAGAAATTAATATAATTAAAGGATTAAGGAAATACGTATGAATAGATTAGAAATAGAGCTTCCTTATATATATATACTGTTTTGTCTGTATTTTATAACGTAACTGTTTCTGTTTCTAAAATTCATTTAATTTCATTTCATTACGGATTAACGGAGATACAAATGAAAAAAATCTGCGTTATTTATCAACAAAAACATATTCCACAAATTACCATATTTTACAGTTTTAAGGTAGGGGTTATTGAAAAATAGGACTTCAAAGTATACATTTCGACCTATTTACCCAGGGAGGCGTCTGATGTAAAGGTCAATAATTTTGTACATACAATAATCTATATCTATAATCCATCTATATCTATCTATAATCTATCTATAATCTATAATATATATAAAAGCGAAAGGTCACTCACTCATCACGAAATCTCCGAAACTATAACACCTACAAACTTGAAATTTGGCAGGTAGGCTCCTTATAGGGCGTAGACATCCGCTGAGAACTGATTTTACGAAACTCGACCCCTAAGGGGATAAAACGGGGATTGGAAGTTTGTATGAAAGTCCTATGTTTTTGAAATAAGAGACTTGAAATTTAAAATGTACGCTCTTTAGATGATGAGAAGGTGTCCAAATAATGTATCTTTAAAAATCAACTCCCTTTTGGGGTTAAAACGGGGGATGGTAGGTTGACTCCCTCATCACGAAATCTCCGAAACTATAACAGCTACAAACTTGAAATTTGGCAGGTAGGTTCCTTATTGGGCGTAAACATCCGCTAAGAGCTGATTTTACGAAACTTGACCCTTAAGGGATAAAACGGGGGTTAGAAGTTTGTATGAAAGTTTTATGTTTTTGGAGTAGGAGACTTGAAATTTAAAATATATGCTCTATAGATGGTGAGGAGGTGTCCAAATAATGCATCATAATCTATATATATAAAAGAGAAAGCTCACTAACTAACTCATCACGAGAACTCAAAAACCGCTGGATGGTCTATCCATCCAGGTTGGACAAAGATAAAATTTGGCAGGGAGGTAGATTATAGTTAGCAGACGTCCGCTAAGAACGGATTTTACGATATTCCACCGCTAAGGGGGTTTAATTGGGGCTGATAGTTTGTATGAAACATATACAGCCTAAAAATAAAACTAAAAATGTGGTGTATAGAGAGGTTTTATAAAAATAACTAATAAATTATACTAAATTGTGCCTTTTAAAAAGTTACTCAGTTTGATAAGCATTTCAAGTGACTGAAATAAAAAATAATTTGCGTTAAACATCTTAATAGTAATGCATATCTTCTTAACCACGCGGACGTAGTCGCGGGCAACAGTTAATGTATTATAAAACAAAGTCCCCAAAAGTGTTTCACCAATGGAGAGAAGGCTTCAAGAGGAAGGTTTACGGAACGGTTAAACCGATTTTGATGAGAGTTTCACTGTAAGTTTGCCGGGAAAACTTTGTGACACACTAATTTAACGCGGACGAAGCCGCGGGCACAGCTAGTAACATATATAAATAATGATTTGGATTCGTTATGTTATTACAACAAAGGTTGCTCTATTATATTTCAAAAATATAAAAAACGACGTTAACTGCGTTAATGACGTCAAAATATTACAATTTCGCGGATTGTTGGACCTTTTTTTGTGAAATGGTTCTTACGGTTGCTTAGAACACGGATACATTAAGAGGAAAGGGTACCGGGTCTGTCTCCATACAAACGTAGTCGACTGTTTTCTCCCTGGATAATGACACTAGATCAAATATTTTTGTGACATAGAACTCTTTGCTGCCATGACCATGCCCCTATGTTTTGATTTTTTTCATATTCTTATTATCATAGGAATTAGGAGACTTCAAAAACTCGAAATATTGCATAATTTTTTGTACATTTTCAGACACTCATTAAAAAAAATATATGCATATTTTCAAAAAAATGAAAACATAGGGGCATAGCCGAAGTCTTCTTTTATTTTCTAAAAAAAAAATTTTTAAAAAATTGCCATGTTTTGAGGAGAAAACAGTCGACTACGAAACACTGTTTTGGTCAAAAATTATATACCTAAAACGGTCTGAGCTGCAGTTGTCCCTTTCTTGCTTTTTGGGGGATAGGTCTGGGGGAGGGAAGGGTCAAAGCAATACGTATATACGCCAGCGAAGTGATGCCTCATAGTCGACAATTATATCGATACACTAGTGATGTTATTTTTAGTCGATATTTTCTAAAATTCGTATTAACAAAATTAAATAATTTCTCTTTTCATAACTACAATAAAACCGTATTTGTATATGCGGTTTTTATTGTAACACTGTGCAAACCTGGGCTAACGAAGGGTTTCGCTAAGAAATAACAATGATAATTATGGTAAATAACTGTGTTGTTTGTTTTTGGTACCAAAAGGGCTCAATACAAGGATTTCAAAAAAGTATATTATGATTATTATTACCGTAATACTAATAAAAAATACAATAAGAAAGTTTAAAAAATTAGGACTGCTCTTTCCCATGCCTATGCCAAGCAAGCTGCGAGCCGCGCTTCTTCCTCGCCTCCTAGGCGAAAAACAACTTCGGGGTTTACTCTTTCCAATATATTTTTTTATCAATTTCGGAATACTTTGTAAAAAGCTATGCATGGTCAAACATAAATAAATATAGATACGTAGCGACTTTAGAACCTCCTCTGTTTTTTTCATCGGTAAAAAATTGCTTAGTTGTTTTCTTGACATTACTGAGGAGCAGATTATTAAATTTGGTCGAATCTATGTACCTATGCGATTCGTATTTGGACTTCGCAAATAGAATCATATTTCTGAATTGCGTAAAAAACTCAAGTGGCCCCGGCCCCACTAGCGTAGCATTCCTTGGAACCCTGGGAACCTTGGGACCCTGTATCAAAATTAGTGGGGGGGGGGGGCAGGCAAATGATGGGTAAAGATTTCTCACAAAAAATGCTTGCATTGAATTAAAATAAATGTTTATTGATTATAAGTTATAACTTCCTCCTAGAATAGACAATAGTGAGTGTAGTCTGCTGTAGCTGTTCCTGTTCCATCGAAATCCTTAGGTAATTTTTTATCAGTTTTAGTTTTGAAAAACATCAAGTTAATACCTCCGGAATATTGGATGCAAGGCTATTGAATTTTATCAGTAATAATTCCATGAGTTCTTTAATGGAATGAATGTTTTGAATTTCGGATTTTAAGCTAATTTAAAGAGCTTGTAGTTCCAAGCTGGAGAGTTATTAGCCTTGACCTGCAGCAATAGATGCGGGGGATCGTTCGCTTCAGCCTGTGAGGCCAATACTATTAGTGAATTCCTATGAATCTTCCGCATCTATATGGGGGATTCACAGGCGCATAACCTGAAGAAGAGATTCAACGCTGCCTCCAGGTCTTACAGGTAGTAAATCGCTAGGGCAAAGTTCAAACACAGCAGAATTGGCGAGAGACTATTGGGCTTTCCAAATGGAACCCATGCCTTTTGTTTCTTACAAAAGCTGTCGAAGGTAACTTTTTTTAGTCTACACTTCCATCATTGCGCGAACCTGAAGGCTCTCTGGCATATTATGCGAAAAAGTAAGCGAAATTCTTTGCACTCTTTTTGCGTCGAATTCAACTCTTGACGATGAGGGAAAAGCACCACCGAGCATTCCACGGTGCGAACACGCGATGCGTAATGTGCACTATGGGCAGTGTCGTTTGTCGTGTTCTGCATTATTTCGATGTCAAGAAGTCTAGTGGTGCTAATTGTATCCACCAGTGGTTTGCAACCAATGTGCGAGCTTCGTGCGCAATGTTTCCGCGTACATTCAAAGTGTGGAATGATCTTGCTAAAATTTGGGGGTTTTAAAGCGTCTAGTGTCTACATCTTTTCTCTAAAGGCCATGGGCGACGGTAGCCGTTATAAATCAGATGGCTTCGTCTGCTTGTGTGCCCCATTCTTATATAAAAAAGATTAATTCATTGTTCATAATGATTAACTGAATCCCGAAATAAACGATACAGAATGTTATCAACAATTGGGCGCACGCTTGACTCGGATAAAAGGGGACTGCTTTTCAGACTTCAGTCATTTCTGAAGTTAAAACTCTATAGGTATGTATGACAGTTTTTTTATTCTTTTTTCCAGGAAGCACAAGATTAAGTGACATTGTGGATAGCATTTTACTAATTTTTGCTTACACACCTTAGGGGCCCTGTAAATAGGGGGCCCCGTATCATTGATACGGCTGATACGGCAATAGTTACGCCCTGAGTGGCACCCAATTCCCTACTTCAGGAATACGTATATTCTCAACTTACTTTACTCTATTCTTTTTAATCCTGTTGTACCTGCTTATCTAAAACGACGATTTAAGTTTCTTAGTGATTCCAATGAACGCAGTTTTCGTTCTGAGGAAAGCTTACTTCTTGAATTTCCCTCTCACTCCTCTTTCGTTTATACTAAATCTTTCACTGTTCAAGCTTGTCGACTTAGGAATTCTATAGACGTGTAAAATCGGTTTCTATTTTTAACCCACTTCCAAAAAAGGAGGAAGCTCTCAATTTAACTGTATTTTTTATGTATGTTACTTCAGAAATTTTGACTGAGTGGACCGATTTCTACAAAATTTTTTTTAATCGAAAGGTGGTGTGTGTCATTTGGTCTCACTTGAGTTTATTTGAGATCTAACAACAACTTTTCGAGTAATATAAATAATACGTTTTTACTTGACTATTTTCGTCGACCTACGTTGTATTATACCGCATAACTTTTTACTAGGTGTACCGATTTTGATGGTTTTTAATTTAATCGAAAGCTGATGTTTATCGTGTAGTCATATTTCAATTTCATCGAGATCTGATAACAAATTTTTGAGTAATCTTTTGTTGTATTACATGTCGATGTAATTGAAGTCGGCTTTTTTTCCTTTGCGTACAAGTCGAACTCGGTCCACCCAGTCTAAAGTTCTGAAGTAACATATATACAAAAAAAAAAGAAAAATACAGTCGAATTAAGAACCTCCTCCTTTTTTGGAAGTCGGTTAAAAATCAATCTGATACGTATTATTATTTTCTGTTGGTGTTCAATAAAGTGTATTGTTATGTTATGTCATGTTAATCAACCACTCTTTAAAAAAATTCAATCGATTACGTAATTTGCCTAACTAAAAAAACATAAATAAAATAATAATTGAAAAAGTCGCCTTCATGATTTTTATAAGTGTACAGTACATAATGTTTGAAATTGGTGTAATTTATTTAGCTATCTTTGTGTAATTATTGAATTTTTATCTTGTTCCAGCTTTTTCAATTGACTTTCTAATAGTTGTTCTTCACGCAGGCGGCTTTTCTTGTTTTTTTTTTTTATTTATAATATTATTTTTAACCATTGTTATATCGCCGCAATTATATGTTAATTAATATATATAACCTATACCCATGTATTAATAACTGCGACAAACATGAGACATTACAAATTATATAGGTACTAAGACAAACGTTTTATACTATGTATGTACTACATTACATAATATATATATTATTCTTACACTTATACTATATACTACATGTATACACTATAATTATGTATGTATCTCAATACCCATTCTTACACACACCTCAACCATGTAATTACATACCTAATTCATAAATAAAGTACCTAAGTATTTCGATAATTACCCACAAAAATATAGTAATGTATCAAGTCACAAAGAGTATCCAAGTCAAAATAATAAAACATAATAATAAGTAGTTTACGAAATCCAATAATAGTAAAGCCGAATCACAGCAATACGATGCAGAACAAATTCAATAAAACAAGCCAAATTCAGAAAAATAGCACTATGCGCTAAATGTACTCGTAGTCAATAAGAAACGAAAGATGCGAATACTCAAATATCGTCAACAATTAATAGCTGAATAGCCGGCGCACGCACACTAAGAACGCGACAGTCACACGTAGAAAAAACGGAGCGGAGATGGTGCGGGGCGCGGTAGCGGCATGCAGCGCGACAGAAACATTTTATTCAAATACCTATTTTTGAAAAGTCTCTTCGGTACCCTTTCCTCTTAACTAAGTTTGTAATTTTTGTTAAGATTTAAAATTTTATTTTATTCTTGATAATTTTGCTATTTTACCTTTATTTTATTATTTTTGTTGTTTTTTTTTTTTTGTAATTAATATTATTTTTGACTTTCGTGAAGTGTGTGTATCAAGTTATGGCGAAATAAATGATTTCATTTCATTTCACACTAGGTAGGAATCATTAATGTGACCATTTGTGACAAGGACGGGGGAGGGATCAAAACATCGTGAAATTCCTGTGACGTAATTTATGGATGGCCCCAAAGTGCAATAGTAAGAAAGTACTACAATAAATGTTAAATGTTATTTTCTAATAAACATAGTCTATATTAAAACTATGTAATAGACTGGATGAGTATTGAATTATTGTAATATATACTGGTTCTCATTGGTTTACTTTATTATTCTAGGCATATTTACACTAAGCGCATTTTAGAAATAATAGGTAACGTTGAAAAACAAAATGCTGAAATCAAGAAGATTTTAGAAGATACTCGACAACTTCAAAAAGAAATAAATACCCTGGAGGGTCAACTTGATAGATGTTTCTCAATTGCAGACGAAACTTTGTTTAAAGTAAGTAAAATTACTTAATTATTTGGGGGTGTGAAGAATCACGTCGGGGTCACCAGTTTGGAGGAGATGCGAGGGACAGGGTCAGGTAAAGTCACTCATCCTCCATTGAAAAGGGAGGATCCTCGGACCAGACGGGTGTTGTGTCTGGTGGGCTACTGCCCCGACGCTTGTTTTCGGGTTCTTGTATATATTATGTTAAGCCTTCGGATCTATGATATCGCATTGTAGGATACGTTAGTTTTCTCTAGTTTTGTATGTCGCGAGATAGATGCCGCCACAATTATTTAAGTTTTTTTTTATTTCTCCATACCACTGACTTAATAGTAACTAATTGTGTTTGCAGGCAAACGAAGTAAAACCAACTTCAATTATATTGACAAGTAATATAACGTAGGTAGACGAAAAAATTGTCAAGTACATACTCATTATCAAAGATTACTCCAAAAGTTGTAATCATATTTCGATGAAATTTAAATGTGATAAACATCGGCTATCGATTAAATTAAAAATCATCAAAATCCCCCAGTAAAAAGTTATGTGGATTTTCGAGAGTTTCCCTCGATTTCTCTGGGATCCCATCATCAGATACTGGTTTCCTTATCATGGTAGCAAACTAGGGATATCTCCTTTCCAACAAAAAAAGAATTATTAAAATATATATACGGTCGAATTAAGTAACCTCCTCCTTTTGTTTGAAGTCGGTTAAAAAGACAGCAAGATATATTATCATTGATCAATTTTAAAAACATTATTTATATCATATTCAAATTTATTTTAAAGATTAACAATAGATAATAAGAACTAAATCATTGACTATGTTCTTTGAATTGGAAATTAATTTTATTTATTTCATAAATATACTTGTTTTAATGTTCATTTTTGTTTTGTTTCAGGATGCCAAGAGAGATGACCAAGCAAAAAAAGCTTATAAATTATTGGCTTTACTTCATTCTGAATGCAATACTATTGTATCATTAGTCAATGAAACTGGCACTTTATCCAGGGATATAATAGATTTAGAAGATAATATTAAAGCTGAAAAATCAAAGAGAACTGAGGATATACTGAAGAAAATTCAAATTGACCTTGCTAAACTGCAAAAGGAAACTTCTTAGTTTTTAAATTATACATTATATATTTACAATAAAATACTAATTCACACAAAACATTTTACTTTGTTGACCTAGAGCTCATTTCTTCTTAGGTAATATTTCAGGTGGTATATAATCATCATCAGTTTTTTCTTGGTTTGATTTCTTTGTAGTTGTATCTTCTAATTGTTCTTTTTCTTCAATTTGTAAGTCAATATTTTCTTCATTTTCGAAGAACCACAATTTCTGTTCTTCTACTTGTAATTCTTTTTGCTTTTGTTCAATGATTTTCATGCGTTTTGCTCTGTCTAAACGTTTTGATTGCTCTTCAAGTCTTTGCTGCCTTATTATCTCCCAATTTTTGAATAACTGAAAATCAAAAAGTATATTTCTGTAATTTTTTTTCACAAAAAAACTAAATAATACAATTTTAATGCAATTAAAAATACAAATAAATAATACTATATCAAAATAAGAAATTCTAAGCTGTAACAAACAGCCAAGTTTGTTTTGAAGCTTTATTCGGGTTGCATAGTTGAAAAATTACCATTAAATATTTTTGAAAAATTGTAAATACTGGTAAAATTATGATAAGCATGAATTTTTAAAAATTGCTAAATATCTAAACAATACTTGAAATTATTTGTTTCTAGTTAAAAGTATATAAAAATGTTTATTTAATGTCTGAATTTGTTATAGGCACAACAAAATAATTTTTTTTATAGTGTAAAAATCTACCACAAAGAATTTTTTTAGGTTACATCACCTTTTTAATATGGAGTGTTTTTAATGAAGTTTTTCTACAAGTTCTAGTAGAGTTTACATAGAATATAAAATTGGAACTCAGAATAAGGTGCTATTCTGAACATTTTAAAGATTTAAAAAATTAGTTACTGATGTGAAATTGTTATGAAAAAGTTGTTTGAAACTAAATAAAATTGTTTGTCTAGTAATTATAAACACTTGCAGTAAACACCTTAAGCTCAAAGTTTCCTTGTAATGTTAGGAAAATCAAGTTTGAAATATTCATGTTATTATTGTACTAAATATTCCCATAAGTTTTGTTATTAATATGTGATAGAACATAATTCTTTATGAGTAAATGAATTATTATGTGATTATAGTATGTTACCTCTTTTTGATCCGATATATCTCTATTTTGTATTTTATTTATTGCATTTTCTACCAAAATTTTAATAGATTCTTCTAATTTTATATCTGCTAAAGGAGTTTTACTCAATATTTCGATAGTTTTAGCTAAATATTTCTTGGTGTTCTCTTCTGCGTGTTCAGATTCCCTTTTTATAAAATCTATTAATTCAGTGTACACTTTAAATGTTTTTGTAGCAACAAGTTTCTCACATAAAGATAACATTTCATCATATTTTTTGTAGAACAACCATCCAATCAACTGCAAATTACAATTGACATTATCATTTGATGATCTCGATATCCAAGCTAAAGTCTTTCCTGACAATAGTTGTAAATCTGTGATGTCAAAGTGGTCATCAAAATAAGGATTTCTCAAAAATTTGACTCTTATTTTTATTTCCTCTATTTTCTTATTCTTTTCCTCTTGTGGTGGCTGTTCTTGAGGGGATACTTTATGTTCAGATAAATATTTGTAAGAAGCATATTGACAAAGAGTATTTGTGATCTCATTGGAATAATCTTCCTGTAGCATAATAAGAGAAGCTACATTGGCTCCGAGTTCGTAGTTTTCGGAAGTTATTAGTTTGTCTAATAATATGTTTGCCGTGTAAAAGTCTAGAAATAAACCAAAATTCAAAGGATCTTTAAGAATTTGAACTAAATCTTGTAAATTTCCGAATTCGATAAAGTTCCTTATAGTAGCGTGATTTGTAGATTCCAATGTATTTCCTGTTTCGGCTGATAGCCTTAGTTTATGCAGAAGATCTTTAAGTTCATCGAGATAAGCAGGATCTTTTACTGCATTTGCGAAGACATCCACATCAATTGCACTAATTACTCCTTTTGAAGAATAGTTTTGATCTAATATATTATAGAAATCGTGTAAATTTACTTTAGTCAATAGCGGAGAAGATGTTTGTGAATTCCAAGCTTCGATACATTTATATTCATTAGTTAAAAATGTTTGTTTTGATATAAAATATTGTGTGTAATTATTTTTAAGTACACACCGACGAAAATTACGAAACATTGTTAATTTCAATTTTTAACTGTATTTACATTAAATTGCTTAGTTTTAGGTTAATTGTTGTTTTAAAATTTATCCCCAATAGGGAAAGGCAAAGGACTATAATCGTTTTAGGTTATGTTAAATTTTCAACAAATATTTTAGTATTAAACTGACATTTGTGTAATGGTATTACCATTTCATCCAGGGTTTGTTACTAATTACCATTATAAAAAACCGGTTAATAATGTTATTTTTTCGATATCTTTTATAAATAGCGTAAATTTTTAACGTTAATTACGTAACAGAATGGTTTTTTATCGTTGCTGTTACCGGTAAATAGAATTATAACGATACGTAAACGAATATAACGTTAAATGAGTTAATACCGGTATAATGGCTCCAAAATCACGCTATTCAGCTATATCGTTATTCCATAAATGATATAGGTGGTATCTTTAAAGCAACTCATTGTAGAGCAATCTTTTCAGATTTCTTTCACTCTAAAAACGGTACCAGCTTTCCGCTACTTTCTGTACAGCTTTACAGCATGTAATCGATAATACCCTAAACAGCAAGAATTTGTCGAAAACTAATCGTTAATTTTACTGTAATTACGGATATTCTAAGTCTTGAACAGAAAAAGTGTGGCTATCAGGGTAACGTATTATGTCTGCCGTAACAAATTAACGTTACCAATTTTTTTACGGTATCCCAAACCCTGATTTTATCATTAATATATCATTTCATTATTCATTGTTATTTTGTATATTGTCTATAGCATATGCCATATGACTATATGTACGAGCATATTACAAAAATACTATACTATATAAAAATACATCGCTTTACTTAACAATTAAACCAATAAAAACAATATTTTCATTATATTGTACTCTGTCTTTTTTTTGTCTTTGAAAGTGTGAATTAAATTCAAATTCAAACATCAATTGTCAAATTGTCAATGTGTCATGTAAAATTTCAAAGGTTTTTTATTGATATTCAATAAAAATCAATATTTATGTAGTACATAGTACTATAAGAAAATAATATAAGTAGATTCTAAACATTCTATTGTAATTTATTTTAAGATCTAAATAATACAATTTTAAAATGATGAAGCTTACTACTATTTTCTTAGCGATCTGTTTACTTCCAAATGCGGTAAATTTATACAGATATTTTTTTGTAATTAATTTTTAATGCTAATGAATAATTCTGACTTTATATATATGTAAAACTTTAAATTGTGTTTATTTTATAACATACTTTCTATGTAGTATTGTAAAATGTTTTAGTTTTGCCTTGACTATGATGGATGGTTAAATATTAAACTGGAACATTCATTAAATTGTAACTATGAAAAATACTGCTCCCGTGGTTCAATCACCTTAAAAAGTATAAGAGCAGGGACAGCTGTCATTGATCAAATTAGTTTTAACAAGGATCATATTGAAGAACTGAAGGTAATTTTCTAAATGTGCATAAATCAATAATTTTGTTGTGAAAAATAACCTGTATATTAATTGAAGACTAAATTTAATTGTATTACAGCAGTTAGCCGAGCTTGATGAATTTTATACTCTCCGAACATTAGTTTCAACTGCTGAGAGTAAAGATGTTGAAATTGTCACATTTATTAAGGCAAAATCATTTTTAGAAAATGGTTTGTCAGATATTATAAGAGCATGGGTTCTACCGAATGGTGAAGTCATTGCTCTGAGCCTTCAAGCAGGAAATACTTCACAAACAAAGCCTATCGAATATAAAAGTACAGATAACAAGCTAAATTCATCGTTTTATATTCGTCATGTAGATCAGGCTCCATTGTAAGTTTTAAGCGTTGTTTATATCTTGACTTCTAGAAGAATAGTCTAATTCAATTAGCGTTTATTCAACAGACCTGACACAGCATCCTATATACAGAAAATGGAGCGTGAGAGAGAGGCCAGAGAAAAGGGAGAGTTAAAAGATAATAGATCATTTTTAGCAAAATATGTAAGTTTGTCTAATTTCACTGTTACTTGAGAATTTACAATGAAAAATATTTAAATTTGTTAAATTTATATTAAATTGTAATTATTAAATTTAGTTTCTGTATTGAAAAATTAATAATTTTGTCTAAGAGCTTTGAGTATTTGTCTATGTTATAACTTTGGAGTGTTTATGTAAATGTTGTAAAACTTACTCAAGATTTAGAAATAAAAAAAATTTGGACAAAAAAAAAAGAATTACAATTTACACAATAGGTGACACAGTATAGAAAATCTTTACATTATTAAATAATTATTTGTTCTGGCTGTCTATAAATTAAATCAATACTAATAAACAATATAGTTAGTGAAAGTTATTTTCATTAATATTTTATATTTTTAATTTTATTTTTATATTTTTAATTATAATTTTTTGTTTTCAGTGGATGTACATTGTACCTATCGCCATATTTGTTATGATATCTGGAGCGGCAAATCCAGAACCTGCTGGTCAAGCAAGATAAATTCCAAAAATTGTTTTGAATAAAATATAATTTATTTTTTTTTTTTTTTTTTTTCTTTTATTGATTTTAGGGACTTTTGTCCTACAAGGATATGCCAGTCCCATTATAACTTTTACAAAATAATCGGAACACGCACAAAAAACTTAAAAAAAAAATACCTCAATTACTAAAATCTAGTTACATAAATCAAACAAAGGATAATTTATAAAAATCAAAAATCATTCTAGCAGATTCTGATAAGGGATCCGCTAGAATACTTTGCACTGCCCCAACATCGAACGAACAAAGTTTTAAGTTCCTAAACAATACTTGTCTCTGAGTCCGCAATTTGATACATTCCATCAACAAGTGATATAAATCTTCTTTAGTTCCACATGTATCACAATTAGGAGAGCCAATTTTTTTCATAAGGAATCCAAAACTTTTTGATGGAATATGTCCCGACCTAAGACGATGAGCTATTATAATATAAGATCTATTTATTTTGTAATGGTTAAACCAGGGCACGGGAGGAGGCTGACTTTGAATCGTGCGATACCAAATTCCTTTAAAATAATTTATTTAATTTATACTATTTAAATGTTGTACAATGAGTAGTGAAATAAAAACTTGTAGTATAACAAATGTGTTTTATTATAAATGTTATGGATTATTACTTTTTTTTTATATGCAACAGTAAGCAGCTATGCAAATAAGAAGATTTAAGCCAAATAATTATTAATATTAATGATTTTTAGGCACCAATCTTTTCAATTTCTTCTGCATCTTCAATATCTAGAAGTTGAATCTTCTTACCAAAGTGTGCTTCTATATCAAGACATATGTCCATAGCTTGGGGTGAATCAATGAGATTTATAGCTATCCCAGCTTTGCCAAATCTTCCAGTGCGGCCAATCCTGTGTAAGTATGTTTCACAGTCTGCTTTTTTGTTCATGTCCATTGGCATATCAAAGTTGACTACGAGAGTAACTTGTTCAACGTCTATGCCACGTGAAAGGACATTGGTAGTTATTAAAACTTTTTCAAGGCCTCCTCGGAAACGGTCAAGTACTGCAATTCTTTGTTCAACTGTAAGCTCACCGGATAGGACAGCGACTGAATGCCCATCAAGTGACATTTTTTCTGAAAGCCAACTAGCTGTCTTCCTTGTATGACAGAAAATAATGGCTTGTCCTATCGTTATCACACCGTAAATGTTACAGATAGCTCTATATTTTTCTTCTGGACTTTTACATTTGACATAATATTGTTTTATGTTGTCTAAGGATTCCTCCTCTCTCAGTAATCTGATTATTATTGGATTGGGTACTATAATTTCAGCGAACTCCATAACAGCACTACCATATGTAGCAGAAAAGAACATCATTTGACAAGTTGGAGGAAGGCATTTATGGATACGAATACATTGGTCTTGATGCCCTTGACGGTCAATCATAACGTCTGCTTCATCCAATACAAACACTTTAATCTTGTTCAAATCAAAGATACCAAACTTTACTCCCCAGTCTAACATCTTACCTGGGGTTCCAATAAGAATATGGTCAGTAATTTTAGTGTTCTTTGGCACTTCTTCGCCTCTAACAGCATATTTTAATTTTATTTCTGGACAAAATTTAGCCATTTTAGCTGCAACTTCTCCAGTTTGAATTGCAAGTTCATAAGTGGGGCTGAGACACAATACTTGTGGATAATTCTTAGTTGAATCAACTCTACTCAACATTGCTAAAACAAAAGCAGCAGTTTTACCAGTCCCCGACTGTGATTGTGCAATCATATTTTGTGGAGGATCTGCTAGTAGTGTTGGTAAAGCAGTTTCTTGAATTTTTGATGGGGCATTAAACCCCATAGCATAAACACCTTTTAATAAATTTGGTTTTAAATGTAGAGCTTCAAAAGTTTTAACAGAGTAAAGAGGAGAATTGGGATCTTTTCTTTGGACCTCAATATCTAATTTGGATTCAACTAAACCTTGTCGAATGATTTTCATTAATAGAGACGTTTCAGCAGGATTAGCAGTATCCGGGGAATCATCAGTGTTATCCAGTTTTTGATTGGATGGTTTTTTTGCTAAACCTATTCCAGCAACTTTATTGGAAATCTCCAACTCGTCCGCCTTTTGTCCCCATTGATTAGCCATTTTTACAATTGACGCTGTAAAAATATCGTTTCTTAATATTTTATAATAGCATGATTCATAATTATAAGAAAAAAATATCAAAAATATTGATCATGTTTTTAAAATCATACGTGTACAAATTATTATTATATAGAACAAAGTAAAAGTATAGAGTAAAAGACTAAAAAATTAACTTACAAATTTACAACCACGAAAAAAAAAGAATTTTCTTTAAGATTTGTCAGTAAAAATATCACATGCAAGAAGTTTTACAGTGCACAACCTTTGAAACTGTCATCTACTCCTACCTATAGTTTGTTTCCCGGCTGTGCTTTGAAACGCTTTCGAAATTTGAATGACAGCAACACCACAGACTAGAAATATAATGACACGAAAGCTGATAAAACGCGGTAAGTTGAAAAAAAAAAAAAACTAGTGAGGTAACTAAATATTTGGTTGATACATAATTTGATGAGAAAAAGCGCGGGAAACGTGGAAAGAGCGGGAGTGTTTTTTTTTTGCAATTTAAAATTTAAAAATATCTTTAATGGTTCAGATAGGTGTAAAGTAGTGTAAATATTTGTTATTTTAGTTCTTTTTAGTTTAAATTTTGTAGTTAGTGTAAATATTTCTTCATTAAGGGTAAGTTTTTAATTTATTTATTTTGTTTTCTCCATGGGACACGAACCTCCGATCCTGGCGGCACAGTCCCACAGGTATCTCATTATGTCACGATTGAGCATTGTGAATCTTCTATGGCTACGGATGTTAGTTCTGTGAATAATGCAAAGCTACTGAGAAAGCACACAAAAGCTCTAAGAATATGTAAACATCGCAATAAGAAAAGAAAGCGTCATGGCAAGGCAAATAAAGAGAAGAATTTTCATATGATTTAATTATTTTCCTGTAGACTTATATATTTACCCTACTATACAATGTTTTAAATGTTGTCGATATGGACATGTTAAAGATATGGACATGTCAAAGATATGGACATGTCAAAGATATGTGTAGATCAACTCCTCGCTGCTTTAAATGTGGCAAGGCATTTTGCTGTATTTGTCATGGTTCCCACTATGCAACAAATAAAATATGTAAATAATTTTTAAGGAAAAAAATTATCAAAGATTATTTCTTATGCAGAGGCATCCAAAATCTTCCCTACAATAACCAAATCATATTCTGATGTTGTAGCAACTTCCCCAAACACTCCTTCAACCTCTGTCATCAACAAAACTCATATACCTAAATAATAATAAAGATTTTCAAAATGTTTCCTATAAGAAGACTGCATTTTTAAACCTCGTCAACATTCAACAATGAATTTGATTTGCCTTCCCCTAAAAATGGTTGTGCTCTTAACAATGAAATGTTCATCTAAACAATCTATTGTCGAACTTTTAATTATTTTATTAAATTTTTTAAATCAAAATCAACCGGTCAACGTGGTCCAACCAATAATGGAAATTATAAATAATTATATTAGTCATAATGGACAGTTACTCCGAGGCAAATCAGTGGAATTGTCGTAGTGTAAATAGTAAGAAAAGTGATCTTATCCATATTATTAATAAGTATCATTCCACCGTAGTATGTCTTCAAGAAACTTGGCTAAAACCTGAATCCATTTTTAAAATTCAAGGATATTCTTGTATTAGAGAAGATAGATCCGATGGCTATGGTGGTCTTGCAATATTAGTAAAACATCCTTTTCCCTTTTCTCATGTAAATATTTCTTCTCATGATAAAATTTCTCAATCATTGCTATCATTGTAAATAGCATTTGCTTTGTCTCTATATACTAGATCGTTCAATAAGTCCCGAGACTAACCTGGAAATGGCGCATATATTAAAAACTCTTTTGATTTTTAAAAAGTACTGGCTATCAATACAAGAACATGTGTCAAATTTTTAAAAATGGAACAATAAAATTATTGTTTTTGAAACATTTAAGTGACGCTACGGTTGTAATTTCGATACAATGGAAAAAAACGAGTTTCGCGTGTTGATAAAACATTGTTTTTTAATGGGAAAAAATACCGTTGAAGCACAGCAATGGCTTATAAAATGTTATGCAGGATCAGCTCCCTCTAAAGCAACCATTTGTCGGTGGTATGCCGACTTCAAACGCGGTCGCATGGACACAAATGATGGGGAACGCTCAGGTCGTCCAAATGAAGCAGTGACTCAACAAAATATTAACCAAGTCCTCAAAATCGTATTGGAAGATCGGAAGGTAAAAGTGCGAGAGATAGCCGAGATAGTGAAGATTTCAGCTGGTAGTGTTTTCACTATTTTACATAAAAATTTGGCCATGAAAAAGCTTTTTTCTAAGTGGGTGCCGCGTTTGCTTACAACTAATCAAAAGGAACAACGTATCAATGATTCAGAGCGATGTTTGGCGCTGATGAATCATAATAAAAAGGATTTTTTACGTCGGTATGTAACAATGGATGAAACCTGGATATACCATTTCACTCCGGAATCCAATCGGCAGGCAGCGGAGTGGAGAGCGGCTGGTGAAAGCCGCCCGAAGCGTCCAAAGACTCAGAAATCGGCCGGTAAGGTTATGGAATACTTTTCATCGACTACCTTGAAAAGGAGCAAAATATAAATAGTGACTATTACATGTGCTTATTGGAGCGATTGAAGTACGAAATTGCGGATAAACGGCCTCACATTAACAAAAAGAAAGTGGTGTTTCACCAGGACAACGCGCCTTGTCACAAGTCCGTGAGAACGATGGCCAAAATTAACGAATTGGGCTTCGAATTGCTTCCTCATCCCCCTTATTCGCCAGACTTGGCCCCCAGCGATTACTGGCTGTTTGCAGACCTCAAAAAATGCTTCAGGGTAAGAAATTTGACTCAAATAGTGAAGTTATCGCAGCAACGGAGGCTTATTTTGAAGTCAAAGACAAATCGTTCTACACACATGGGATAGAAAAGTTAGAAAAGCGTTGGAGAGACTGTATCGCTCTTGGAGGAGACTATGTTGATGAATAATATTTAATTTTATAAAAAAGACCTTTTTTAAGTACTTAGTCTCGGGACTAATTGAACCACGTGTTATATATTCCTCATCCTTCTTCTCAAATTTTAAAAGAAGTTAAAAATATTTTAGTATCTCTTCCCAAACCTATACTTGTTTTAGGTGACTTTAATGCTCAATACCAGTCATGGGGTAGTTCAAATAATAATAACTATGGACATGAAGTGTTGGAAATTGTAGATTCACCTAATCTTTGTATTTTAAATAATTGCACTCCTACACGAAGAACCAATATTAATGAAGGTAAAAGTGCTCCAGACCTTTCCATTTCTTCACCTAGTTTAGCCTCATCATTGATTTGGCATACCTTAAACTCCACTTATGGTAGTGATCACTTTCCCATTTTAATAAATTTACCTTTTAAAAATTTCAATAAAACTAAAACATCTTTCCGAATTCAATATCAGTTGGCTAGCGCAGACTGGGATTTATACAAAGCTACCCTAGATAATAAGATCTTAAGTCTTTCCATCTTAAGCCAAGGTGATGAGTATCTGAGTTCTGAAGCTTTTGCACATGCATTATTGACTGCTGACGAAGTTTTTCCATCAAAGAAGCCTTGCTCAAATAATATTCCATTGCTTCCCTGGTGGGACAGTGAGTGTTCCTGGGCTGTCAAAGAAAGGAAGGAAGCGGAATTAAATTATAATTTATTAAGTTCAGAAAATTTTGAAATATTAAATACTGCTATTATTGCCACTAAAAATTATTCAAAAGAAAGAAATGGGAAGGATGGAAAAGTTTCTGTGAAGCTATTTCACCTGAAGTAAAACCATTTTTTGTTTGGCAAAATGTACTAAATGCTCCAGATCGGCTTTCAAGAATTCATCCTCCAGTTTACCGTCTACTATGTCTGATCAGCCAACAGGTACAATCCATGGTGTAACCGTTGCGCCAACGCGTATCACACACAATTACAAGATTGAGAGTAATTGCTTCTCAAAAACTGACAGGCGCTCCAACAAATCGTGTTTATTTTCTGAAAATCATATTTAAATACGAATTACATTATTTATAAAATATGAATAATATTTTTTTTTTACCGACAATAATAAAAAATATAAAAAAATATAAAAAATAAAAAATAATTAAAAAATAATAATGATAAAATATAAATAATATGTTTCGATTTTACCGACATAATAATAAAAAATAAGAACAACCTATTTAAATAAAAAATAACGAGTGCAATTAGAAAAAGAAAAAGAAAAGATAATTGATCAGGGACATAGGGATTTGAACCATGATCTTCTCGGTTGATCCCGACTGGCCGATTTCCCACCGAGCTATTGCAACTAAGTTAACAAATGCGAAATTTACCTTCGTATTCTAACGATATTTTTTCACTCCCTAAAAACAGGGATAAAACGACATTTTCTGAAAATGAATCCTAGCTTGATAGATTTATCTCTCCCGAAACCCCCTATATACTAAATTGTATGAAAATCGTTGGAGCCGTTTCCGAGAATCAGATTATATATATATATATATATATATATATATATATATATATATATATATATATATATATATATATATATATATATATATATATATACAAGAATTGCTCGTTTAATAGTATACCAAATGGAACCAAGTTTCTGTGGTATGGTGATGCGTAAATTAAATATACAATTTAATTGTCTTTTTTTATGCTAAATGGAACCACAAGCATTCGGTTCTATTGTATACAGGGTGTCCCAGAAATCAACGTCAAGCCGGCAATGGGCGATAGGCCAATTGATGGTGGTTATCAGAAAAATAAGAAAAAAAATATTTATGAATAATTTAAAAAAATAATGGCTTTTTAAAAAAAATCGAGAAATTGACACCCTGTGACAGTCTTTCAAGCTTTGTGACTAGAAACCTTGACTATGCTTTGTTTTTTTTGTGTAACGGGTCCCTGAATAACTGTTTTATTAATTGTAATCTAAAATTAATACTAAAATGCCTCAGCTTTAGAAAAACATCATTTTATTGCGCAACCATTACGCAAAAAAGATAACAACATCTATCTTTATGTGACTGTCTTGTAAAAAAAATGTACTACGCTCTTTTGGCAAGTGGCTTTAAAAGATGGCGCATTTAGTCTGGATTCTAAAATGGTACTACATTTAGTAGTTTAAACCTAAGATTCGGTAGAAAAAAAAATGTAAACCAAATGAAAGTTAATTATTTTTATCACTCAAATTGCTATGGACCGCGTTTGAGTACGAATGCTATAATATAGTGACCCTATTGTGCCGTGTGTGAGCGAGACAGACAGTCATAGTATTGTGTCTTGTGTGAGCGAGACAGATAGTGACGCCACCATGATGCATCTGCCATTTTGTGTTATACTTTAGTACGTTACGCTTCTTCGTTTACTACGCATCTTTCTGTATTCGTGTTGATTTCGTACTTACAATTTTGGATTGTTTATTGGACTTGTTTGTGTTGTGATCTGGATTTGTTGTATAAACGTTTCGTTTGACAGTGAGTGTCCGTGATGCCGCATCTGTACACGACTGAGGAATATGCCAACATGCACCTCATTTATGGGGAATGCAGATGCAATGCTACTGCTGCGGCTAGACTCTATCGTGAGAGATATCCAAATCGTGAACGTTATCCGGATCATCGAGTTTTTATAAATGTGCACCGGTTACTCTCAGAGGGTCGATTCCCCAACCAAGTGACTAGTGAGGGAAGACCAAATACTTCTAATGAAGACATGGTCTTGCAAGAAGTCAGTTACGACCCGAGTACCTCAGTCCGTTTAATTGAAGCAAGGACGGGGGTGTCAAAAAGTACAGCACACCGAATTTTAAAGAGAAACGAGTTTCACCCGTACCATGTACAACGAGTACAAAGTTTCCTGCCCCAGGATTACCCTGCAAGGCTTGCATTTTGTCAAATGATGTTGCAAAAGTATAGGGAAGATCCGCAATTTTTAAACAAAATTCTATGGTCCGATGAATCTACCCTAAAAAGAGACGGATACATGAATCTGCATAATCTGCACGAGTGGCATTTGGAAAATCCACACTTAATGCGAGAAGATCGATCTCAGTATCGATTTAAAATAAATATGTGGACCGGCATTTTAAATGGAAAAATTATTGGGCCATTCGAGTTACCAGAAAATTTGACCGGCGAGGTTTATCTGGATTTTATAGAAAACCATTTACCAAATTTACTGGAAGACGTCTCACTTGACATTTACCGAAGCATTTGGTTTCAACAAGATGGCTGCCCAGCACATTATACTCGCTCAGTCAGAGAATTTCTCGATCTAGAATACCGAGGTAGATGGATAGGACGGTCTGGTCCAATTTCGTGGCCAGCCCGTTCACCGGACTTAAATCCAGTCGACTTCTTTTACTGGGGAACGTTAAAAGAAAAAGTATATTCTAAACCACTTCAAAATTTAAACGAATTACGAGAAAAAATTGCGGCAGCTGTTGAAGAGATCAACTCGAAAAGGTACGCTCGTCTTGTAAACCGCTCTTTTTTAAGAAGATGTAGGGCTTGCGTTTCGGCCGAAGGCAAACAATTTGAAAATTTGTTATGAATGAATAAACTTTGATTCCAATAACTGAATTTTATTTCAACCGTATTTTTTTTTTGTCCAAATTTAAGTAACAGTCTTCTAAGTCTAGTGTCACTGTTTCGCTCACACACGGCACAATAGGGTCACTATATTATAGCATTCGTATTCAAACGCGGTCCATAGCAATTTGAGTGATATAAAAATAATTAACTTTCATTTGGTTTACATTTTTTTTCTACCGAATGTTAGGTGTAGTCTTCTAAGTGTACTACCATTTTAGAATCCAGACTAAATGCGCCATCTTTTTACAATACTATGACTGTCTGTCTCGCTCACACACGGCACAATAGGGTCACTATATTATAGCATTCGTACTCAAACGCGGTCCATAGCAATTTGAGTGATAAAAATAATTAACTTTCATTTGGTTTACATTTTTTTTTCTACCGAATCTTAGGTTTAAACTACTAAATGTAGTACCATTTTAGAATCCAGACTAAATGCGCCATCTTTTAAAGCCACTTGCCAAAAGAGCGTAGTACATTTTTTTTACAAGACAGTCACATAAAGATAGATGTTGTTATCTTTTTTGCGTAATGGTTGCGCAATAAAATGATGTTTTTCTAAAGCTGAGGCATTTTAGTATTAATTTTAGATTACAATTAATAAAACAGTTATTCAGGGACCCGTTACACAAAAAAAACAAAGCATAGTCAAGGTTTCTAGTCACAAAGCTTGAAAGACTGTCACAGGGTGTCAATTTCTCGATTTTTTTTAAAAAGCCATTATTTTTTTAAATTATTCATAAATATTTTTTTTCTTATTTTTCTGATAACCACCATCAATTGGCCTATCGCCCATTGCCGGCTTGACGTTGATTTCTGGGACACCCTGTATAAATAAATATTGTAAAACAGTAGAACCTTCAGTGTGTGATTCTATTTTGCATATTCCTAAAGATACATTATTTAGACACCTTCTCACCATCTATAGAGCACACATTTTAAATGTCAAGTCTCTTACTTCAAAAACATAGGACTTTCATACAAACTTCCAACCCCCGTTTTACCCCCTTAGGGGTTGAGCTTCGTAAAATCCGTTCTTAGCGGATGTCGATGTCCTATAAGGAGGTCATATATTAAGTAATGAATAGGTGGTGTTAATGAAAAATATGAAGTTTTAAGCGATCATATTAATGATGTTTTTAGGAATATCTCCAAAGTATTCACTGCGACACACAATGACTGCAAGTCATTCAATGATTGGACGACTCCGGGAATCTATATCTCCGGGTAGGCAAAAGTAATGTGATCTCTTACATGGAAAATAGTATAATAAAAAGATTGCTTTTTATAATTATGGCAGAAATTTATAAAAAAATATTTAAACTTGTTTGTGCTGCGTCTAAGTATATTAAGTATATTTAAAAAAGAGTGCGTGCGTATAAAGTACACACATGTTGAAAGTGAAATTTTTGAAAACTAATTTTTAAGTCTCGTTTATATTTATACAAATCTAAAGCTTCAGATTTCCGTTCCAGCGCCATCGACTAAAACGTTTTCGTTTCAACCGTAACAATTTTACCCTCATGCGCCTAAAAAAGTTTCACTTCAAAAAAATAAAAATAAAAAACATAACTATAGATCTAAAGATAGAAAAGATAAAAAAGAAGAGCTAAAGATTCTAAAGGTGTTAGTGAACTGATCAACCATATCAAAAAATCCGATCCTAAAAATACATTATGAACAATATGAAAAAATATTAAAAACAAAAACAAAAATACAACCGAAAAAATTACAATACAAAAATTAATAAAGTTTAAACTATGTGGATGCTCCACAAATCAGACTCACTCTATAAATCAGAGAACAAATAAAGTAAACAATAAAGAAAAGTCAAATATTAAAATAAAAATAAATAATATGCTCGTCACAGATCCAAAATCAGTAGCTAACTCATTTAATAATTTCTTTGCGTCAATCGGGCCGCTTAATGCCGCCGATTGCAGCAGCGGTCGTCCAGTATTGAATTCAACTGAAAACTCTATGTACCTTAGTCAGTAGACTGTCAAGAAGTATATAAAATCGTAAGAAAGTTAAAAAAAACCGTGGTATTGATGAGCCGCCGCCAAACTTAATAAAATATTGTGCTGCAGAATTAACATATCCTTGCACTATTTTAAAAAACCAATCATTTGACGAATCGTTGACGAAGCGACTTTTCCGTCTCTACTAAAAAAGACTAAAAAAGAATAGGTAATCTATTCACAAGGAAAACGAAAAAACAGACCCAAGCAATTATCGCCCTATCGCCCTTTAACCATCAGTTTCCAAAAATTTTGAAAAAGCTGTTTGCAATTGAAATACTAAATTTTGCGAAAAATACAATATTTTTGATGACTGCCAAAATGACTATCGTAAAGACAGGTCTACTGTTAAGTATAAGTATATTAGAGATTTAAAAAATTTTGACAATAAACAATACGGTATTGGCGTGTTACTAGACAACATGACCAAGGCATATGACCGCGTCCAGCATAATATACTCTTAAATAAATTGTACGATATAGGCATCCGCGGTGCTGCTCACGAGTGGCTGGCGTCGTACCTAAAGGACAGACAGTAGTTTGTCGACATCGAGCACTTTGATGCTGCAACTAAAAGAATATCTTACGTACGGTCAGACTGCAAAAATATGAACGCGTCGTTCCTCCAGGGAAGTGTCGTTGGATGTCTATTATTTTTAATATACATCAACGACCTTCCTAAGATCATGGAAGAGCCATGCGTATTGTTCGCCGACGACATATTGACGTGTTCATAACAATATCTTTGTAAATTTCATGTCAAAATAATGATAATAATAATGTCCATGAAAATCTTGACTCTCTGCTTGAAAAAACGGACTGGTTAAATGAACACCATCTTAAAATAAATTTTGAAAAAATTAAAATAATGACTTTTCATCCTTACCAAAAATGTGCACTAAATTTAAAAATACAGATACTACAATATAAAATTAGAATGCGTAAATGAATTCACTTTGCTCGGTATTATTATAGACAGTCATATTAATTGGAAGGCGCACATACAAAAAATAAAATCAAAGTAAGAGAGTTTTTCATACGCACTATGAGAAATAAAAAAGACCACTAGTGTAGATACAGCCATATTTACATATTATGCATGTTATGAAATAAATAAATAAATGATCATTGACAATCAGTCTATTAAATCAAATAATTAGGTGGCAACAAGCTTTTGAAAAACACTTTGCCAATATTCAACTTTCGACAACTAAAGCGTTTATATCTTCGCCTGAAGTCACTGAATTGTTGCTTAAACAAAATGTAAATGCGTGCACAGATTTTGTTTTCAGACCCATAGACGCTAATGCGATTGTTAAAACATTTACAACTATAGAAATTAAGAAGACCACTGACCCCTGGGGTATATCTGCTAAAATTATCCGAACAATTGTTGATATCATAGCCAGTGGCGTAACTATACCATCTGAGGCCCGTTACAAATTAGGTATTTGGATGGGGCCCTCCGGCATCCCAGTAAAAATAGTCATGTTAGTATTTAATTTTAAGAAGCCACTGATGTAAGTAGTTATCCAAGACTATTGATAATATTATGTGCAACTAAATTAAATGTCTAATAAGTTTTTTTTCAATAGCATAGGCTTATAGAAATATTTATAATGAAACTAGCTGACCTGGCGAACTTCGTATCACGTTATTTTTTTCTGAAATATAATAATAACATAATATATCAAAATAAAATATAGCTTATCTTTTAAGTTGGATCGAACTGCACATGGTGTGTGAATTTTATTATAATCGGTTAAGTGGTTTAGGAGTCCATTGAGGACAAACATTGTGACACGAGATTTATATATATTAAGATAATATTTTACTTTTAATAAGATTATTTTATTAATAAAATTCTTTTCTCCGAGCTTTCTATTCCGCAAAAGTATCTTTTCGAATTTCAGAATTTTCAGTAGACAGAATAGCTAAGTTACCGTACCGTAGTGGCGGGACCGTGAGAGCCGTGGTTTTGACAGAGGCGAGGATGGTGGTGGGATATTGATCGCGGTTTCTAAATGTTATAAGTTTCAACGTGTACTTGATTTCGATCCGATTTTATATATTTTGTTTAATTACCAAATCATATTTTGTACTTTAATTACAACACACAACATATTTACACGAATAAAATTAAACATATAGATACCTTCATTAATAGTGACAAATTGTTTTTTTTTTAAATATATTTCCAATGATTTATCTAAAACATATGATTTAAATCAGATAGGGGGCACTTTAGGAACACCTTGGTATCAGTTCCATGTATGTTGGTAGGTGGGGACAGAGCCCATACATGTTTGCCCATACACAGGGACATTACTGTCTCGCAGAAGGAGATCATCGCCTTCCAGGACTCGTCGTCGCCGAGCATCGCGGTGATAACGCTCGGCAGTGACAAGTTCCCTCCGAGGACTGTCGTCAGATCGCGACGTAGCGCCGCCCATCTCGGGCACACCTCGAGGGTGTGCTGGGCCGAGTCCACCGCCGCACCACAATCGTGACATCCAGTCGTCGGCTCCCTTTGGGCCGTCCGACACAAGTATTCACCAAAGCAGCCGTGCCCGGTGAGAACTTGCGTCTTAGTGAGGCCCTGGGCTAATACTAGTCAGACCAGCTACGTTATTCGTAGAAATGCCAATCGAGTTCATAGACTCGATCTTAGCACATGCGTTCTGAATCGCTGCAATCTAAAGGCCTTCATCATGCTCTATCCCCACCAATCATATGTTTGTCCAAAAGGCGATGAGAGTAGCCGTACTCGGGCCTTGGAAAGCATAGCATGACGTCAGGCTCTCCAGCTTCTCCAGCTATTATTATTAGTTATACTTTTTGGAGTTTCATAAGGAACGAAAAATTTAAAAAATATAAAATTAAGAAAGCATAACGCTCGTTTTAACTAAATGCGTTTGATAGTATAAAAATATAAATTATAAACATTTTTTAATATCATATCAAAAATCGACCGTTCCAGCGGGGATCAAACCTGCATCTCCGACCGACCGTGTCGGTGTTCTAGCCAATTAAGTTAAGGAACGATGTACCCGATCGATTGAAAATTTTGATATAATGATTTTATATTCGGTCTAAGCGACCGTGGCGCCGTCTATAGTGAGTTCTTTACAGAAACCCGTAACTATTCAAAGTTTCATATTACAATGAAAATCTTTGACAAAAGACGACACCCATGCTATTTTTAATTTGTACGATTTTTATTTTTGCGTTACCCACACATTAGGAAAATCTAAATATTTTTTAATATCATATCTAAATAAATTATGTTATAAAGGACGGTTCTTTGTTGCTCGAAGAAATGCTCAGGCGCTCAAACAAGTACCATTTGTTAGTCAAAGCTGTTAAGCATCAAACGAACTGTAAGCTCTTACAATATTAGTTTTTATTGCCGACTATATCACGCACATGTTGGATTAACGTACTTTCGTCTTTCTTTTAATAGAAATGTACACAATGTAAGAATATATTCGCGATAATAATTTTTTTTAGATATCATACACATTACTGAGTTGATTAGAATAAACAAAATAATACTAACAATTTTTACACATATTTTATACATATTCTTTTTGATAATTAAAATAAAGGTTTTACCGGCTCGCTTTTTGTTTATTTAAAATTTATTTAAGTGAAGAAGAAATATAGCTTTATAGTGCACTTAACTTTGCATTTTTAATATAAAGTAGTTTTAATAGTACAATAACAATGTGTAAAGGTTTTCTGGTACAAGTGATACAACGTAGGTGGACAAAAAATAATTAATCAATGTAATACGCATTATTAGGTTTAACTCAAAAAATACTTGTCAGATTTTAATCAAATTTATAATGGAACTGCATGACAAACACTAGCTTTCCACAAAGAAAAGCATCATTGAAATCGGTCTACACAGTAAAAAGTTGTTAGGTAACAAAGATAAAAAACAGTCGAATTGAGAACCTCCTCCTTTTTTAAAGTCGGTTAAATACTTACATCTAGTTTATTATCTACATATGAACATATTTTTTTAGTTCAGTACGCAGGTAGGTAGGTTAAATAAAAACTTAAAAATGTAACGATTTTAATCAATATCTATCTTTCCCCGTTTCTTCATTGCCCGAATACGGGTGACGGATGAATTACTATCAATATTTATTTGACGATCATATGTTACAAAAAATATACATATAACATGAATATTAATAAACTTCCAAGTAAAGTTAACCAACAGTTATCTACGAAAATAATTACGTGTCGCCTGGGCGCCCTAGTTGTGCAGGCGACATAAAACAGGTATTTAGTAGGTACAATTTAGCTATCAAGTGGTTGAATACCTACTTCCAAACGCTGCAGGCTACCTTTGTTAAACAAACATGCTCCAATCGCCCTTCCTATTTTAACCCTGGCTTACGCTTCAGCCTGTAATATCCCACTACTGGGCATAGGCCTCTTTCGCCATGTAGGAAAAGGATCAGAGCTTAATCCACCACGCTGCTCCAATGTGGGTTGGCGGATATATTCCCTACTATGAGTAACGATCGCTATTAGGTGTACATGATAACAACCGGGACCGACGGCTTACTTGCTCTCCGAGGCACGGTGGGAAGACCCACAAGGACTGCACAAACACCCAGACCACGGCAAACACCTGTATGGCCAATACAAATGTTTATCATGTGCGGGGATCGAACCCGCATCCGCCAGCGCAACAGGTACAATCCATGGCTGTAACCGTTGCGCCAACGCGGCGCCAACCCTGGCGTAGGACAGGCAAAAATACACAGATATTTCACTCGTTTAAGCAACAAATTTGTTGACTAGGTAAATGATGTGAATTTTGGACAAAAATTAACATAAACTGTTTAGGGACCATTCATTTATTACGTAAGATGAATTTTATTAGTTTTCAACCCCCTCCTATTATAAGAAAATAAGAATAAGCCGACCCCTGTTTACTATCTATTACGTAAGAATCTAAAAGAAAAAATGAATACAAGTTTGGTTTGATTTAATAAAAATTTGTACTTACAAAGGTACTAATAATTTTTATTTTTTGGTAGTAATAAACTTTGATTTTTAATTATTCATCTTTACCGACATAAGATTTTCAGTGCAGAGGCTCAACAAAAGAAATAAATAAAAGAATCTATTCACGCAGTTCAATAATTCAATTACCACTTAACTACAATATTAAAATCATAAACGCAATAACGAGCGTTGTTTACGCAAACAAGTGACTTGTCCACAAGCGGGGAGTTCCCGGGAGCCGCAGTGCGGGTTGCGCGGGTTCGTTACCATGGAAATACAAATCGTTTAGTACGCATAGCACAGAAATAGTAATTTACTATTTCTGTGACGCATAGCGAACTTTGACATTCGCGCGGTTGTCCGCGATTTTTTAAAGTATAATTTTAACTTTGTGCATTTTTGTGATCTTACGTAAGTACTATCGAAACTCTCCCCTTCCCTTGTAAGAAAAAATAAGACATGGTTGACCCCAACCACCCCTAAATAGTCTTACGTAATAAATGAATGGCAATAATAATGAAAGGTAATAATACAATATCACAAACCTTCAATCATAAAACAACCATCATCAACCTTTAATAAATTATATTTGCAAAAGGCTGAATAAAATCGTATTACTTTGAAACTCAGTTCTTTCATCATCATCATCATCATTACAGCCTATACAGTCCACTGCTGGACATGGCCTCCACAAGTTTACGCCAAAAATAACGTGAACTCATGTGTTTTGCCCATAGTCACCACGCTGGGCGGGCGGGTTGGTGACGCAGTACTGGCTTTGTCGCACCGAAGACGCTGCAGCCCGTCTTCAGCCTGTGTATTTCAAAGCCAGCAGTTGGATGGTTATCCCGCCATCGGTCGGCTTCTTGAGTTCCAAGGTGGTTGTGGAACCTTGTTATCCCTTAGTCGCCTCTTACGACACCCACGGTAAGAGAGGGGGTGGCTAAATTCTTTAGTGCCGTAGTATATGTAACATACATGTATTTTCTTATGAACTTGTGGAGGCCCATGTCCAGCAGTGGACTGTGATAGGCTAAAATTATGATGATGATGATGAAACGATGTGGAGACGCGCTGGTTGCTACGTTTCCACGTCTTAAGTAAACTTTAGAATTGAGTTATTTTTAATAGATATACAAAAGATAAGTTTAAAAATAAAATTCTTGTTTTGTCTTTTTTGAATTCTTGAGTATTTTATTAAAATATCAGCTTACTTGAAGTTTACTTTATATATTTTTATTTCTTTAATATAATTGACTATCTCTACCTTTACTTGGGGGCCATCTTAAACTTCTCTGTATCGTTCCAATTTTATTATACGTACTGCTGAAGCGAGTACAGTGATAAATATACCATTTTGCAACGACTTCATTGTGTATAATACATACCTACAATCAGTAAATATGATTTGAATAAATGTATTATTTCTCACTAGCTGTACCCGCGACTACGTTCGCGTGTTTTCCTTTATATAAAACACAGTTATTTTATAATTAATCGTTATTTTTTCTATAATTTACACCTTTTGGGTTTTCAGTTTTTTTTTGCGCACAAAACTTGTCGTATTTAATAGAAAAATGTTTGGTTATTCCATGTCTATCTAAGCGGTAGGAACTCGCACGGGATCTTGCGGGAATTCCGGGATAAAAAGTACCCTACATGTTGCTCCAGAACCTCCTCTATCTTCTAGTGACAGTCTCATAAAAATCGGTTAAGCCGTTCAGAAGATTAGTTCGGACAAACAGAAAGACAGAGAGACAAAAATTTTAAAATCGTTTGTGTGTGTGATACTAAAAGTATCGTGTAAATAGCTATATGGACTTGAAAAAAACATTTTTTTTTTGAATAACACTTTAATTTTATTTAAAATTATTGATTCGATCAATGTAAAACATAATAGCAATGTGAAATAAAAAGAAGATCGGAATTAAAATGTCCTTAAATATGTTTGTGTAGTTTTTACTGTTTCTGTTTACTGTAATGACAGAATTGAAAAATTAAATGAATATAACGTTCTAAATAATGTTACCAATATAATTTTAATAAAAAACAATTCTACTTATATTATGAGTACCTACGAAAGTTTGTAAAGATAGATGAGTGTCGTTTTTTACTCTTTCACACAAAAAGCTACTAAACTGATTGTAGTAAAACTTGGTATATAGATATCTCTAGAATAACATATAGGCCAGCTTTTGATACCAATATTCTCATGGGATCGCAAATAATGTGGCCTACGCCATGAGGCATAGGCAGTAAACAAAAAAATTGTAGTCAACAGAACTTTTTTTATGTTACTTCGTTAAACTTAAAGACAACATCAAATACTTCTTCTTCATAAAGTGCCATCTTCTCACGAAGTTTGGCGATCATTTTGACAACTTTTAGATTTGATACCACGGCCCTGAATAACGAACGGGTGATTTTCTCAAACCATTGGCGTAGATTTTTAGCCAAGATGTTCTTCTACGACCCACTCTGTGCTTGCCTTGGATAATAAATCGAAGCAGCTGGTATTTTGAATTTCTCATAATGTGGTCAAAGTATTCAAGCTATCTTTTCTTAAAAACAACTTCTGCTTTCTTCTTCACACGACTTAGCACAGTTACGTTCTATATTTAATCTCTCCAGGATATTCTCAACATTCTCCTGTATACCTACATTTCAAAAGCTTCAACCTTCTTACAAGTCCAGTTTATCCCAGGCTCCAATACACCAGCTAAAAAAACACATTTTTCATATAGATGACAAACGATCAACAATTGATTTATATATATATATATATATATATATATATATATATATATATATATATATATATATATATATATATATATATATATAATTATATATAGGTGTATAAAAATCAATTGTTGTTCGTTTGTCTTACTAAAACGCGAGAATGGCTGGACAGATTTGGCTAATTTTGATCTTGAAATATTTATGGAAGTTCGGGGATGGTTTAAATAGTGAGCAACATAAATAATAAGAAATGGAAAATACTAAAAACGACAATTTAGTTTTCAAATACAAAATGTTTCTAGCTGTGAAACATTTGATGAGTTTTGTCAAAAATATTGTCAATTGGTCTTTTGTCTTTTGAGAAATTAAAAAAAATCTACTTGATTATCAAATAGAGAATAAATAAATAAGTTTCAAGACGATTATTAAAAATGCGTCTTCGGTGCGACAAAGCCAGCCCTGCGGTCACCAACCCGCTTGCCCAGCGTGGTGACTTTGAGCAAAACACATGAGTTCACGCGAAAAATGGCGTGAACTTGTGTAGGCCTACGTCCAGCAGTGGAAATTATATTACGAAAATTGATTTAGTGTATAACTAATGTGTTGCATTTAATGTAGATAAAAGTTTTTTCAACAAGTCAAAATTTTTTTATCAAGTTTTGACCATATTTTTCACAAATATTTGTAGGTCATATAGGGTTCACCGGATCATCTAGTTTAATTATAATAACAACAATTGATAAGAATTCTGTATATGTTTCTATGACGTAAAAGATAATAAATTATAGAAGCAAGCTCTTGATCAAACATAAGCTTGTCTTAGTCTCTTAGAGTAAGTTCTGATTATCTAGTATCTATCCACATAATTAATTTTAACATTTGCGAGCACACTTGCAAGTTTATATATTTAAACATATAAATAAACTTGCAAATGTGCAAAATAATCTTAATCATTATTAGCTATTAGTATTTTTTTATAAATTGATGTTATCAATTTTCTAATTATTTAACAGATATATTTTTTTTAATTTGTAGGAAAAAAAAGAAAAACATTTGATTAAGTAATGGCCACCAAGAAGTTTACTGGACCTTCTCCTTACACATTGAAAGCTACGTATCCAGAAGTTGACTTCCTGCATACCCAGTAAGCTTTATTTATTAATATAGAATTTTGTTTAATTTTCGAACATTTTCTATTTCATTGTATTTTATTATTATTACTATTTAGATGTTAAGTTTTAACATATTAGTGAAACTTCACGTTGAATAACATGATTAACTATTATAACTATTTTAATAAATAATTCGTATTAAGGTTAATAAGTGCTTATTAAGCAAAAAAAAAAAAACAAAAATAAAAATCGTGGGGTTTTGGATCACAATACTGTAACGGCTCTCAAAATACTACAATATCATTAATCACGTTTCACTCAAATATCTTATTGGTAAAATACAATCTAATTTTTTTTAATTTTTATCAACTGACTCTAAAAAAAGGAGGAGGTTACTCAATTCGACTATATATATATATGTATGGTCGGGAATAATTTCATCGTTTATGAACCGATTTGGATAATTCTTTTTTTGTTATAAAGGAGATATCCATAGTTTGGTACCATGATAAGGAAACCAGGATCTGATGATGGGATCCTAGAGAAATCGAGAGAAACTCATAAATCCGCATAGCTTTTTACTGGGTGTATCGATTTTAATGATTTAATCGAAAGCCGATGTTTATCATGTGGTCACATTTAAATTTCATCGACATCTGATTACAATTTTTGGAGTAATCTTTGATAATGCGTATTTACTTGGCTATTTTTTCGTCTACCTACGTTGTATTACTTGTCGATATAATTGAAGTCGGTTTTTCTTCGTTTGCCTGCAAACACAATTATTTTCATAAAATTACATGAAAGTATAAATTAATGTCTATATTTAAGAAGGATAATTTAGTTTTGTTTTTCGATTTTTCAGATACATCAATAATGTTGCTCCAAGTAGCAAAACAGAAGCAAAACCTGTTGTTGGAGCTATTTTTGGCCTTGGGCGCGCTGGTTCTATTCACTTAAGTAATATAATAAATAATCCTCGAATTATTTTAAAGTATATAGTCGATGATCGTCCAGAAAGTTTTAATGATCTTAAAAAGCACTGGAAATTAAACGATGATGTTACATTTCTTACTTCAAGACATAAAGATATCGTGTACAGCGATAAATCGTAAGTAGGGTTAATATAAATAGCTTTTATAATAAATTATCTAACCAATTTCATTTATAGGTAAATGGCCAATAGAAATCGAGAAACTTTGAAGATGTATCTTGAAGATGTATCTTAATAAAACACCAAAGTTTCTATTTTTACGATTTTTTCAGTATAAATGTAGTTTTTATTGGATCACCAACTTACACTCATCACGAAATCGTTGTAAATTCAATTGCTAATAATAAAGATATCTTTTGCGAAAAACCGATCGCTGAGAGTATCGAAGATACGAAGAAATGTTATGAAGCCGCTAAGGCTAAGGGCCGTATTCTGTTTGCTGCATTTAATCGCCGCTTTGACCCAGCTTACAGAGCGTTGAAAGATAGAGTCAGGAAAGGAGAAGTAGGTCACGTGCAGATTCTTAAGGTAACAGCTAGAGATTCACCACTCCCTACCATTGATTATTTGAAAACTTCAGGTACTTATTTATCATACAAATAAAATATATGTAAATCAAACGTTGTTGATACTATAATAAATATTTTTGTCTTGAATAAGGTGGTGTTTTCCACGACTGCTTGGTTCACGATTTCGATATGTCTTGTTGGGTCCTCGGTGAGCTACCGGTTCGTGTACAAGCAACTGCTTCAGCTTTAATCCCAGAGGTGAAGGCTATCGATGACTTTGACACAATTGCTTTTCTCCTTACTTTTCCTTCTGGTGCCATTGCTATCGGTGATAATAGTCGTTACAGCGCCTACGGATATGACCAAAGACTCGAAGTTTTTGGAAAAAATGGTATTTAAAAAGCTAAGTAATGAGTGAGCTTATTATAGTGTTCTTTGTTTTTTCCTAATGTCTTCCTTAAAATTAGGTATGATAAAGGTGGAAAACGAGAGGCCATCTCATTCGACGGAAATGTACATTGGACAGACTGGGGTTATGCTGAACCCTATATACTATTCCTTTCCATCACGTTTCAATGTTGCTTATCGACGTGAGATTGAACATTTCCTGGACGTTGTACAATGTAAGTAATATTGAAGACAGACTTCATTTAAACATTAGGTGATATAACACTACGTTGTTTAACTTTACAGTCAGTATACAGCTTCTTTATTTTTAATAGATGGAGTTACGCCGGACGTGGCTAGTTGGCAGACTCTCGCAGTGAGCAAGATTGCGACGGCAGCTGAGGAGAGTGCTCGCACTGGAAAGACTGTTGAAATTGATTGGAGCGAAGACCATATTCCCGCTGTCTACTCATAAAAAACTTTATACTGGAGTAATAATTATTATTTGTTCATGTTAATTTATAGTAATAGTAGTTTTCAAATAAACATTTTATAACATTTTTGTCTTTTATTTGTTTAATACTATCATCATATATATTAATACGCTAAGGTAATGTTTGCCTCCCTTTTTGAAAAAAACTCATAATTACTCCACTTTAATTATATACCATTTTATAGATAATTGCTTGCCTTACCGGCATCAACAACTAAAAAAATAAGACTGCTTTTGTTTTTGTGAATTAATTAATTATTATTAAAATTATATATGTAGATATACATAACGAAACTATAAAGCAATGCTGCCATCTGACGGCTTTAATTTTGAAACAACGTCAACATGATTGACGGTCGATCTACATTTCGAATATTTTATTTATAAAGAAGTTTTGCAATAACGAATTAAAAAAAATGTAAAGTGATAATTATTATACTTATTTAATGCGAATTATTCGCACGGGTATTGCTAGTATGATATTAATACCTGGTAACTTTTAGTTATACAGTATCGACCCAAACTTAAGGAAACAATTCTTTCTTTGGAATTCGGGTCCAGGTAAAAGATTTTTTCGGGCCCTCATACGCGGGCGAAATTAAACATGAATACTTGCTTTTACCCCTGACGTGGAACATTCCGCTCCAATACATTCACTTTGAACACAAGGGAAACTTCAGCAGGATAATCGGGTTTAGCAACATATATCTGCTTTAGCGGCTGCCGCAATGAGATAAATGATGAGGTAGTATAATTTTATCCATACATTTAAATTCTTGAATGTTTTAAGAACGTTATGACTAAAAGCTAATTATGAAAAAATACTACAAAATATAATTTATTTTCAAAAATAAAAATTAAATGAAATCGTATTTGTATTTTTTTTGTAACTTGATAAAAAACCGTATGAATTTTGGTTATAAATTACTTTTCTAAAAAAAATAATAATCTTTAAGCTTTAATCGTTAGACTTGTCGTTTAGATGTTACTCGCATAATATGTAAGCAGTAGAAAAATATATCTGAATCAATTTAAGACAAAACCATTTCAAGCCATTATAATAAAAATATCTAATTAGCTACTCTTTATGACGTGAAAAGGTCAATATCGATAAATTAATTAAGTATAGATATGAAATAATACATAACATTTTAATTACTGTACATAGCTAATACATAAAGCACAGTTCAAGTTATCTGACCCTATTTATCAATCAATAGAGTGAGCGCGATATCAGTTAACACCATCCAATAACATCTACTATTCGATAATTGAACATGTGCAGCGTTAATGAATTTTCTCCTCACAAAGTAAGCCACAATATTATGCATCGATATCATGTCGGATAAAAGTATGGTTTTTAATGATGATATTCGAACTTTGATTACCTTAACTTCTCCGTCTGTATTTTTTAAAGAGAGCTTAATTTGAAATTATCCTACAGTCATAGAATTATATCAGATGTGAGTGTGGCCGCAATTGCTATCATTGTGTCCTCACAATAACACTGTGATGAAAACCTATTTTATTCTTCCTTCAAGTCACGTTTTATCCTTAATTTCGACTTTGATATCTCTCTGATATTTCTTATGTATCTATAAAATATTAGTGACTGAATCTGTTAAATTGTTTTTATTTTTATATTTTATGTTCAAAAGTCATGGTGTACGTAGGTTCTGTTGGAGTATAGGAAAAACATAAAACAAGTCTTCATTAAGCGAATGATTTGACAAGAACACCGTCTTCAGGCGGGCTCTATTCATGAAAATAAATTAGTTTTTTTCTCTTTACACTGAATAGAGCACAAAATAAAAGTTTTCGATTATCATATAATTAGGGAACAAAATCAATTTTAAATTTTATAAAATTTATAACATTTATTAAATTACATTAATTTTACAATACAAAAGTTGGATTACTAATCGATGTTTACATTGCGAATTATGGAACAGTTTTATAATTTTTCAAAAGATGTCAACTTAGTAGGATGTGTTCTAATTTTACGATCTTCATGTAAAAATCCTACTTGTATTGTAATTTTTCGGAACTATTAATCGAACTATATTAAAAAACTTTGAGACTTACAATATTGTTTGTAATTTGGTTTACCAGAAATTTTTGTAAAATCACAAAACAAAAACAAAAAAAAAAAAAAAATTGAAGCTTCATTACTTTTCTTTGTAATATTTAAATATTTCTGCAAATTTTGTGTAATCTATATATTAATACGTAAAGCAAAAACTTTGTACGAAAATTGCGCGGACAGAATTTCGTACACTCATAGTTTATATAGAGAAGGGGTGCAGAATGCTAATATTTTTTTTAATTGCATAAAAATGTATTTAATTAGTTGTAATGAGATCTCGATGAAATTTAAATGTGACCACATGATAAACATCGGCTTTCGATTAAATTAAAAATTATCAAAGTTGGTACACTCAGTAAAAAGTTATACGGATTTTCGAGGGTTCCTTCGATTTTGCTGGGATCTCATCATCAGATTCTTGTTTCATTATCATGGTACCACACTTAGAATATCTCCTTTGTACTTGTACTGTGTGGCTACGGTACTAAAGAATATAGCCACCCCTCTCTTCCCGTGGGTGTCGTAAGAGGCGACTAAGGGATAATACAGTTCCGCTACCACCTTGCAACTTAAAAAGCCGACCGATGGCGGGATAACCATCCAACTGCTGGCTTTGATATACACATTAATTTATCGTCATTTTTTATTTTTATTTTGCGTTAATTAATCTATAATATATATAAAAGCGAAAGGTCACTCACTCATCACGAAATCTCCGAAACTATAACACCTACAAACTTGAAATTTGGCAGGTAGGCTCCTTATAAAACGTAGGCATCCGCTAAGAACGGATTTTACGAAACTCGATCCCTAAGGGGGTAAAACGGGGGTTGGAAGTTTGTATGAAAGTCGTATGTTTTTGAAGTAAGAGACTTGACATTTAAAATGTAAGCTCTATAGATGGTGAAAAGGTATCCAAATAATGTATCTTTAAAAATCAACTCCTTTTTGGGGTTAAAACGGGGAATCGTAGGTTGACTCACTGATCACGAAATCTCCGAAACTATAACAGCTGAAAAATTGGAATTTGGCAGGTAGGTTCCTTATAGGGCGTAGACATCTGGTAAGAACGGATTTTACAAAATTCGACCCCTAAGGGGGTAAAGCGGGGTTTGGAAGTTTGTATGAAAGTACTATGTTTTTGAAGTAAAAGACTTGAAATTTAAAATATATGCTCTATAGATAGTGAGTAGGTGTCCAAATAATGTGTCTTTAGAAATTATCTCCTTTTTGGTGTTAAAACGGGGGATGGTAGGTTGGCTCACTCATCATGAAATCTCCGAAACTATAACACCTACAAGCTTAAAATTTGACAGGTAGGCTACTTATAGGGCGTAAACATCTGTTAAGAACGAATTTTACGAAACTCGACCCCTAAGGGGGTAAAACGGGGGTTGGAAGTTTGTATGAAAGTCCTATGTTTTTGAAGTAAGAGACTTGAAATGTAAAATGTGTGCTCTATAGATGATGAGAAGCTGTCCAAATAATGTATCTTTAGAAATCTACTCCCTTTTGGGGTTAAAATGGAGGATGGTAGGTTGACTCACTCATCACGAAATCTACGAAACTACAACACCTACAAACTTGAAATTTGGCAGGTAGGTTCCTTATAAAGTGTCGACATTTATTAAGAAGGGATTTTATGAAACTCGACCTCTAAAGGGAAAAAACGGGGGTTGGAAGTTTATATGAAAGTCCTACGTTTTTGAGTAAGAGACTTGAAATTTAAAATGTATGCTCTATAGATGGTGAGGAGGTGTTCAAATAATGTATCGTAATCTATATATATAAAAGAGAAAGATCACTGACTCATTCATCACGAGAACTCAAAAACCGCTGGGACCATCCAGTGGTTTTTAATCCATCCAGGATGGACAAAGATGAAATTTGGTAGGTAGGTAGATTATAGAAAGTAGACGTACGCTTAGAACGAATTTTGCGATATTCCACCGCTAAGAGGGTTTAATTGGGGATTATAGAAACATAAACAGCAGCGAAACATAAGTTCGCCTTATCAGGCGAACAGCGGCCAGGTTATTTATACTGCAGCCTGAAAATAAAGCTAAAAATGTGGTGTATAAAGAGGTTTTATAAAAATAACTATTAAATTATACTAAATTGTGCCTTTTAAAAAGTCACTCAGTGTGATAACCATTTCAAGTGACTGAAATAAAAAAAAGTTTGCGTTAAACATCTTAATAGTAATGCGTATCTTCATAACCACGCGAACGTAGTCGCGGGCAACAGTTAGTGTATTATAAAACAAAGTCCCCAAAAGCGTATGTGGTCGATTCCCTCAAAATCTACTGAACGGATTTTCATGCGGTTTCACCAATGGAGTGCTTCAAGAGGAAGGTTTACGGAATGACTAAGCCGATTTTGATGAAAGTTTCACTGGAAGTTTGCTGGTAAAACTTTGTGAAACACTGATTTCAACGCGGGCGAAGCCGCGGGCACAGCTAGTTATTAATAATTGTGTTTGCAGGCAAACGAAAAAAAACCGACTTCAATTATATCGACAAGTAATACAACGTAGGTATACGAAAAAATAGTCAAGAAATACGCATTGTCAAAGATTACTCCTAAAGTTTTAATCAGATGTCGATGAAATATGACCACATGATAAACATCGGCTTTCGATTAAGTTAAAAATCATCAAAATCAGTACACCCAGTAGTATGTTAAGTATTATGTAGTTAATGTAAAGTTATGCGGATTTTCGAGAGTTTCCCTCGATTTCTCTAGGATCCCATCATCAGATTCTGGTTTCCTTATCGTGCTACCACACCAGGGATATCTCCTTTTCATCAAAAAAAGAATTATCAAAATCTTTTCATAAACGACGAAGTTATCCCCGAACATACATTAAAATGTACTGTGTGGCTACGGTACTAAAGAATATGGCCACCCCCTCTCTTCCCGTGGGTGTCGTAAGAGGCGACTGAGGGATAACACGGTTCCGGTACCACCTTGGAACTTAAAAAGCCGACCGGTGGCGAGATAACCATCCAACTGCTGGCTTTGAAATACACAGGCCGAAGATGGGCAGCAGCGTCTTCGGTGCGACAAAGCCAGCCCTGCGGTCACCAACCCGTCTGCCCAGCGTGGTGACTATGGGCAAAACACATAAGTTCACGTTATTTTTGGCGTAAACTTGTGGAGGCCTATGTCCAGCAATGGACTGTATAGGCTGTAATGATGAATGATGATAAATATCGGCTTTCGATTAAATTAAAAATCATCAAAATCGGTACACGCAGTAAAAAAATATGCAGATATTCGAGAGTTTCCCTCGATTTCTCTGGGATCCCATCATCGGATCTTGGCTTCCTTATCATGGTACCAATCTAGGGATATTTCCTTTCCAACAAAAAAAGAATTATCAAAATCGGTTCATAAACGACGGAGTTATCCCCGAACATACATTAAAAAAAACAAAATATATACGGTCGAATTGAGTAACCTCCTCCTTTTTTTGAAGTCGGTTAAAAATAAAATATATGCGGTCGAATTGAGTAACCTCCTCCTTTTTTGAAATCGGTTAAAAAATTAATAATAAATAAAGTTGATATGTCACATTTCATTAGGTAGTTGTTAAACCACGCAACGCAATGACATAAAGGGTTATTTCATTATGTCTACACCAAATTTTGTCTAGAAAAAAATGTATGATTTTTCGGACAGCAAATTCATATTCAATAGGGTTTTCATTTTGCACGGCCTGCTAGCATTAAAAGGTTAATCGTTCACATAAAACATCGTACAATAAAGAGCGTTTCACCATTCATGAGGCACACCGAGTCAGACATCTCGCGTTATTATAGTCATAAAGTTCGCCCTTTCCTTGCATAATGACATGACGAATTGCGTTCACGATATTTTTGTGCTTCTTTATACTGTGAGGTCATTGCATATCAGTTATTATATTAAATAAATGGAGAAGATGAAAAGATACGCGATCATAGATAGCGATATGTTAATGATTTTAGTATTGTGAAAATGAAAGCAAGTTATTTATGTAGTTATGTGTTAAAAAAGTTGTTGTTGGAATTCAAAGTTTTGAATTAAAAACGAACATGGAAAAAATTTTGAACAAATTTGTTTGCAGAGATAATGGAAAGCGTGAGTTTTGTGTAATAGAGCACGTGTGGTTGGCAAGCTAGGGTGAAAAAGGACAAAAGTTGTTTGTACTCCGTACGAATTTTGCAAACATTAGAAATTATACTTATTTAATAACACCTAAAACTATTTATTGACTAAAATGAATGTTTTTTTTTTATTAACCATCTTAATCTTTATGTGGAATCTATAATAGTATACAATTACAGTATTTTCAACTTAAAACTTATATTAAAGATTCCAATAACGCATTAAAAGTGTTATTTCTATAGCGAATGAAAAGCGTATTCGGTAGAAATTTCAATTGGGTTATGAAAATGGTAACCCCTTGAAAACTTCTAGCTCCACTTAATTAAAATTCATAATTTTATTCTCATTTCAACTTAAATGCTAGTTGAGTGGTTTAAATAGCGAGTTAGCATTTTTTTTTAATATTTTTGTCACGATATGCGAATATCGGTCTTTTGAATAATATATTTGTAAGCACATATTGAAAGTTTTGTAGATAAAATTACAATGTCGCATCTTAATGAAAATTGAGTCTGTCTTCAATAATTTCATAAAAATAAACGAGCAAATCTTCTCGTCATTGGAGTGGGAACAGTTCGTGCCTGGAATAAATTTCTTCAAAGGGATCGTTTTCAATTTCATGGCTCAATCTTCGGGATCTCTGTGAGAATATGTAAAAGGGCATTTGTCGGTGTCAACACAATGTAATGAGCCTCTTTTCGCATTAGTGGCGTGCTTGCGCACCAGATATTACACTGTTGTGTTGTCACAATTTTAATTATGTATTATATTTATTTTTTGATATTGACTAGAATGTAAAGTGACTCTCACTTTACATTCTAGTTACAGCACATTCTAGTCACTTAGTTACAGCAACAAAAAGGGTAGAAGTATACCAATTATTTGATTCCGATTAAGTGGTTAAATAGTAATGATAATTACTATAAGATTTTCTTTTATATGTTAAGGACTAGTTTATTGGTTGAAAACAGAAGAAAGTTTACTTTGAATCAAGTAATAGTTCAAGAACAAATTTATATATTTTTGAGTTATGACTAAAAATTTATATAAATAAAAATGAATGCTGCTAAACGCATAACTCAAGAATGGTTGAACTAATTCGACTATTTTTTTGTATGTTCCTTAAGGTCCACGGAAGGTTTTAATTAAAAAAAATTAAAAACAATACTATCAACATTTGACAGAACGAAGTCTGTCCGGGCAGCTAGTAAGAAAAAATTGTCAAAATAAAATGTATACACTTTAGGTTATTGATAATAGTTAGCTTTATGGAAAGAAAAAAAGGGAGCGGCATTTTTACTCGATTACGGAATTAATAATTTAAACGACCTATAAAAATCATAAGCGCTGTCCTTGATGATCCGGTCGTCATCTTGTCTAGACTAATGACTGAGATGAGACTTAACTATAGCTTTAGTTTGATATTTAGAAGTTTGTACTGTATAGTCTTCGAGCAATGCGTCCTCTCTGTTTTAACATACATTGTCAAGACGTGGACACTGACGAGGGGACTGTGTGGTCCGCAAACTTTAGTCGCTTGAAGTGCAATGGAACGGGCTATGCTTGGAGTCTCTCTCAAAAATAGGATTAGAAATGAAACTATCTGAGAGAGAACGAAAATAACTAACATAGCACGCAGTCTACAAGTTAATGTGGCCGTGGCTGACTGACTGTACTAGACGTGGGCATAGGCCTCTTTCCCTATGTAGGAGAATCTTAATCCACCACGCTGCTCCAATACGGGTTGGTGGATATATTCCCGACAATTAGTAACGATCGCTATCAGGTGTACGTGATAACAAACGGAACCGACGGCTTAGCGTGCTTTATGAGGCACGGGGAGACCCTCAAGGACTGCACAAACACCCAGCCCACGGAAAACATCTATTTGACCAATACAAATGTTTGTCATGTGCGGGAATCGAACCCGCAACCGCTAGTCCAATAGCCACAAACTAGTGCTGTGACTACTGCTTGATAATTCCACTATAGTACTGCTTCTATTAAAAAAAAAACTATTTAAAAATTGTGGACTAATAATTACATACATATTATGTTTGTACTAAATTGTCTATTAGAGATCACTCAAAACCAAATGCCATGTTATTCTCCTTGAATTGGAATAGCTTCGAACCGAAGTAGATTTAAAAATAAGAGTAGGTACATGATATCTTTACAGAAGTATCTCAGTTCTCAGATCTGACATTAAAGTTAATGTTATTAAAAACTAAATTGGGTAATATTTTTCAACTGGCGCGTACGAGAACTTTGAAATTCTAATTACTGCTCACGGCTGAATACAATATGAATGATCACTATTATCCTAGTTGGACCTTTTAAATAATTCTTTTGTAACTTACTTTTAGTTATTACTTTATGCAGATATTCACGACTTTTTAAATTCTTATTGGCAGTATTTATTAAAAAAAATCTGCATATTCGCACTATCTCTATTAATGTATAATTTAATCAATTAAAATGTGTACATTGCAATTCTTAATTAAAAATAAACAGTATTAATAGATTAAGAAAAACACATATAGTGAAACTAAAGCAGTATAATACATAAATTTAAACCATTATAATCTAGACACAAAATTTTTGTTTTAAGTTATACCCGAAAGGTCAATGTTAGGTAAATCAGTGTTAAAATAAAGTCAAGTACGTTTTATGTCAGTTGCATTTTCATACTTTATTGTTTACTAGTTGTGCCTGCGACTTCGTCCGCGTTTTGGGTATTTACATGTTCAACGTGTTTCTTTAAATTGACATAACTTTTTTATTTATGAACCGATTGACATGAAACGAATACTAAATGTTATGTGAAGCCTACCACAATTTACTAGTGAAAACCACATCTAAATCGCATAAGCCGTTTCTGAGATTAGTTTGCATAAACGCACGGATAAACAGACAAAAATTCTAACAATCATTCTTTTGGGTGCTATTTGCGTTGATAAAGGTCCTAATTTTTTTTTCATTAGTATATCTTCCATGTACAGACCACCACCAGACCAGTACCATGTTCCACGATTTTATCAATATTTTCTCTATTTTTAGACTTTTGCTCTTATTTTTAAATTAAAATATTGCTTTTTCCTTATGTAATTTCAAAATTGGAATAAAGTGTTAATTGAATATTTAAAAATTTGCAATTTTATTTAAATTATATACTTAATGTCTATAAGTGATACGAGTCCTCCGAGAGAGAGAAATATATTATAAGATATGTATTTGTTAAGAAAAGAAAAGAAAAAAAAGGATTCGCGTGCCACATTTTAGAAATTAATGTCGACATAAATTGCATTTAAAACATTGAAGTATTTACGGAACTAGTTTTTTTATTACCGTAAAGTTAACTTTGAAATTAATAATTTAAAAAATCTTTGAATTTCACACGTTAGCTTCATTCAAATTGGTGAATCGAAATGTGCCAATCTTCTTTCTTTAGACATTGGAGTTCTCGCTATTGTGAATTGTTTCAGCGAGACGTACAGCCATTGGAGGAGTAATAGCATTTGTACAAGAAATTCAGACGTGAAACTATTGCTGTTGAGAAGTGCGGTGTAGCGTATACGTACGTTTATCGGCTACGATATTATGCTGAGCCTTTGGCATCGGAACGTTTTATAAAAAATATTTTAACGTTGCGTGAAACAAAATGTTCTTGATTTATTTATTCAGAAAATAATTTTTATTGTAACTAGAGGGTTAGAGGTAAAATAGAAAAATAGGTGCTTGTGAATTCATTAACAAATGCGTAAGAAAATATAAAGTGTTGTAATCCTTACGTATTATATTATTTACGAATTATACTAACGTATTATATTATTTAATATACCATTAGGTAAACTTATCAACCGCGTTTCTCCTAAAACATATATGAAGATCAAAGGAGAGATCAGAAATGAAATAAGGTTTGAGGAATGAATGTCACCGTGACTAGAAAGAGCCGTTGTTGATGAAGCCGTGTTCGACACAGTGGCGGGAGTGGGGTGAGATTGCGACCCTTCTGATTACTCAATGTTGGCTTTCATTCGTTGTGTAAGTCGCGCTCCGGAAATCTTTTGTGATTCAACATTGGTTATTGTGGTGCGGCATACTAATATGAGGTATCTATCTGCTCATCGGTGACTCTGCTGAAACATTTGACGAGCGGAAACCGCAGACCACGTGTACAATTTAGCACAACAATAAACTTGGTTAACCAAATTATTGATTCCGCAATAGCTGTGGCCGTATTCGTATAATAGTGTACTTTATTGTTAAAGTTATTACTATTTCGCTTATACAGTTCCGAATTTCCGTTTATACACATAGTACAACTGATCGTGAGACGTAAATTAGTGCCGCAAGTTGGGTTCACGGAGAAGCGAATACGACAAACACATGAGAGCTGGTTTAGTATTATTGTTAATTGTGATAACATCGTTTGTGAATAAAGGAGCGGTTGTGCGAGGATTAGGCATAGTAAACTTTAATAATAATTATAAATATTCATTATTGTACATCAAATAAAAACAAAATATATTAAAATTAGTCTTAGCTTTGTACAATAGGCGGCCTTATCGCTAAAAAGCGATCTCTACCAGGCAACCGTGTTGCGGAGGATATTATGACCAGTGAATAGACAGGTGTACTTACAACATATAACTTTGTATTGTAGGATTTGTAGGTATTGTAATATAATTTCTATTGAAATTCTTCTAACATAAAACTTAATTAAAAAAGGAATGGTGGACCTGGTGTTGCGATATGTTGTATTAATGCATCAAGCAATTTTGTTCAACATTATTTACAAATACTTGTATAGTTTACATACAAAACTAATAGTCTATGATACGAACTAGGCGAGATATTCAAACATCTGTTTTATGGGTAAAAATTAATTATTATTTTGTTTAGTATGTTAAAGATAAATCGCAAAAAAAGTTAGCTGTAAAATTCCTGATCAGGCTATACTTTATTCGGCGACCGCCATTTAAACCAGATTTTTGGCCGGCAACCCATCGCTCTGGCAATGACTCAGCGCTCATTTTAATGTAAGATTTATTAATTAAACATGTAGGTGAAAGCAACTAGAACAATATATATTAATATACCTGTTTATATCTGCCACTCAGTAGTTATACCAGGAAAATAATTGACAACCGTACGATTGCTTTTTCTACAGGCTTCATACTGTCGGTATTTATTAAATTTATTCTTTAAGCTCGTAGGTGCTTTTTTAAATAAAAATAAATAAATATAGCCTGGCCAGGCAACGCTTTCACGATTATTTTTCTAATATACTAAAATAAATGTAAAATATTTTTTATCCATTACCCGCAACCTGCCGCCATCCATTATCCGTCAATCCGCATTGGAGTAGTGTGGTGGATAAAGTTCTAATCCTTCTCCTACATGGGGACAGAGACCTATTTCCAGCAGCGGGATATTACAGGCTGAACCGTTTTATCACTAAGCAGATGGGTGAAGTTCGTCTATAGTTTGTATCTCCTACTATAACAAAAAATAAAAACCCCGTCACGCAAATCATTAACGAACCACGAGTTTAAAATATTTTTTTTTAAATTGGTGCCGACTGTGTAGTAACTTTACGTACTAAGTTTTTTTTTTCACAAAACTTACAACTGCGAAATTATAAGCCAAGGGTTTGGAACTATCATTTAACTTAACTCGAGCATAAACAGATTTTATATGGGTGCAGTAAAGATACCCGTCTGATTTTATTATGTTAATAGCAGAAATACAAAATTTGTTACAATTTAATACGACCACCCCATAAGTTTAGTAATCGGTCGCAACGATACAGTCATGTGCTATACAAGTGAAGAGACAAATTGCGTAAACTAAACAAACATTTTATTATTTAATCGTCTTCGACACAAATTAAGTGGTAAAATCAGATGACTAAATGTATTGTTTTATGTTTATTATATCTTCAACGAGATTTCCTTCAATATGATGTTTAGGCATCACATGAAGGTTTTGGTAAGTTGAGTTACCATTAATAACATACTGTCCCTCGTACACTCTTTAGAACCGTACGATAAAATTATGAACGATGTTACTCGCTGGTGGTATCATATATAGTGATTAGTACAATATTTTTCCAATATCGTTATCTAAAACGAGCGATTCTTGTATATATATAATCTGAATCTCGGAAACGGCTCTAACAATTTTCATAAAATTTAGTATGCAGGGGATTTTGGGGGTGATAAATCGATTTAGCCAAGCTTCATTTTTAAAAGATGTCGTTTTATCCATGTTTTGAGGCAGTGAAAAATTGGCTACAATATCGTCAGAATACGGAAGTAAATTTCCGAGACCGAGAAGATCACGGTTCAAACCCAGGTCTGAGATCAATTATTTTTTCCTTTTTTTTTCTAATTGCACTCATGATTTTTTATTTAGATAACCAGTTCATATTTTTTATTATGTTGGTAAAATTGGAAAATATTATTCATATTTTATCAATATGTAATTCGTATTTAAATATGATTTCAAAAAAACACGATTTACCTAAAATACCGAGCTAAGCTCGGTCACCCAGGTACTTGTTATTTTAAATGTCACATCACTTAAACGCAAAAGAAAATTTAAGACATAAATAAAAATTAGAGCAATCAACATATTTTGTTGGAATAAAAACACTTTTGTCTCTTTAAAGTAAGATTACATTCTACAAGTCACGAAAGACAAAAAAATATTGAAAGTAAATAAAAACTAAAAAAAGTTAAAACTTTTTGTTTTACATTTAAGTTACTTGGTGAGTAATACGTTCATGGTTGTTTTATGTGGTAAAAATTTGTTTTAATTTTACCGGGATAGGTCGAAACTCGTTGAATGAAATATGTCACGGTTGTTAATACTATTCTTGTTTATAAATTCTTTGTTTTTGCTGAGAAAACTAAAGTAGTTATAACGTGTGATTTTAAACCTGCTCTTATGAGTTTCAAACATTTACGAATTGTTTTAATAAATACTAATATCATAAAAATATTTGACAACTATTTCATTGCAATCAAAAGAGAAAGCCCATTATATTTTTTATTAATTATAAATTCGTTTAAAGGAAAATGTTTAATAAAAAGACATTTTTCGGGTAAAGAATTAGGTGGGATTAGGTGGTATCAGTATGTCAGTGAATCTTTCCGAGTGTGTTCCTCTTCTGATAAGAATACGTAAGGGCATAAAAATAAAAGTTCGCATTGAAGGAATAGGGAAAATGTAGGGGATAATATTTGAGATTCTCGTTTTATTTGACTGTAGACCCTCTGCGAATGGAGACAGAGATTTCCCGAGATGGCCCTATCAAACATTTATGGAGTACCTACATAAAAGGACAACACTTAAGACCAGTTTCAATAAGTGTTCAAAGTAACACGACCGTGACAAAATTCTAACAAGAAATGTAGTCGATTTAATGGAATGATAATATGTGTTATAACATGTACGTCACATCTGCTTTTATTTATATATTAGTACTAGCTGTGCCCGCGGCTTCGCCCGCGTTGAAATCAGTGTTTCACAAAGTTTTACCAGCAAACTTCCAGTGAAACTTTCATCAAAATCGGCTTAGTCATTCCGTAAACCTTCCTCTTGAAGCACTCCATTGGTGAAACCGCATGAAAATCCGTTCAGTAGATTTTGAGGGAATCGACCACATACGCTTTTGGGGACTTTGTTTTATAATACACTAACTGTTGCCCGCGACTACGTTCGCGTGGTTATGAAGATACGCATTACTATTAAGATGTTTAACGCAAACTTTTTTTTATTTCAGTCACTTGAAATGGTTATCACACTGAGTGACTTTTTAAAAGGCACAATTTAGTATAATTTAATAGTTATTTTTATAAAACCTCTTTATACACCACATTTTTAGCTTTATTTTCAGGCTGCAGTATAAATAACCTGGCCGCTGTTCGCCTGATAAGGCGAACTTATGTTTCGCTGCTGTTTATGTTTCTATAATCCCCAATTAAACCCTCTTAGCGGTGGAATATCGCAAAATTCGTTCTAAGCGTACGTCTACTTTCTATAATCTACCTACCTACCAAATTTCATCTTTGTCCATCCTGGATGGATTAAAAACCACTGGATGGTCCCAGCGGTTTTTGAGTTCTCGTGATGAATGAGTCAGTGATCTTTCTCTTTTATATATATAGATTACGATACATTATTTGAACACCTCCTCACCATCTATAGAGCATACATTTTAAATTTCAAGTCTCTTACTCAAAAACGTAGGACTTTCATATAAACTTCCAACCCCCGTTTTTTCCCTTTAGAGGTCGAGTTTCATAAAATCCCTTCTTAATAAATGTCGACACTTTATAAGGAACCTACCTGCCAAATTTCAAGTTTGTAGGTGTTGTAGTTTCGTAGATTTCGTGATGAGTGAGTCAACCTACCATCCTCCATTTTAACCCCAAAAGGGAGTAGATTTCTAAAGATACATTATTTGGACAGCTTCTCATCATCTATAGAGCACACATTTTACATTTCAAGTCTCTTACTTCAAAAACATAGGACTTTCATACAAACTTCCAACCCCCGTTTTACCCCCTTAGGGGTCGAGTTTCGTAAAATTCGTTCTTAACAGATGTTTACGCCCTATAAGTAGCCTACCTGTCAAATTTTAAGCTTGTAGGTGTTATAGTTTCGGAGATTTCATGATGAGTGAGCCAACCTACCATCCCCCGTTTTAACACCAAAAAGGAGATAATTTCTAAAGACACATTATTTGGACACCTACTCACTATCTATAGAGCATATATTTTAAATTTCAAGTCTTTTACTTCAAAAACATAGTACTTTCATACAAACTTCCAAACCCCGCTTTACCCCCTTAGGGGTCGAATTTCGTAAAATCCGTTCTTACCAGATGTCTACGCCCTATAAGGAACCTACCTGCCAAATTCCAATTTTTCAGCTGTTATAGTTTCGGAGATTTCGTGATCAGTGAGTCAACCTACGATTCCCCGTTTTAACCCCAAAAAGGAGTTGATTTTTAAAGATACATTATTTGGATACCTTTTCACCATCTATAGAGCTTACATTTTAAATGTCAAGTCTCTTACTTCAAAAACATACGACTTTCATACAAACTTCCAACCCCCGTTTTACCCCCTTAGGGATCGAGTTTCGTAAAATCCGTTCTTAGCGGATGCCTACGTTTTATAAGGAGCCTACCTGCCAAATTTCAAGTTTGTAGGTGTTATAGTTTCGGAGATTTCGTGATGAGTGAGTGACCTTTCGCTTTTATATATATTATAGATATAGAAAAACGGATTTAAATTTACGTAAGATAAAGACAATTTGCGGTAAATATATTTTAAAAATTTACAAATTATAAATAAGCGAACACGATAAACATGCTTGTGTTGTTAGTTGTAAAGCAAAAATGTTCAAACAAGTTTTAATATTTAATGTACGCATAAAATATCTACTTTTTCGTCTTTGTCACTCCGTTCATAGAATATTTATCGTTTGTATAGATCACAAAGAAATTCCATTTTGGGGCAAATGCGCAAATAGTTCGACGTTCGAATTTCCCCTGTGTAAATGTTATTACAGTACGTGAGTGTTGCAGGTGAAACATTCCACATTACCGGTTCTACGTCTATAGGCGACTTTTAATAAATCATATTGTTACTGCCGTAAATAATCGTCAATATATTATGTAAGTCTTCTATTAAATATTTCATTTCTTATTCAATTCTGGTAAAACTTGCTTCTACACGTTGTAATTTTGATTATAAAATATCTGTCTAATGATTTGGAGTGTATACGAGTAGCGTTTTTAGTTTTTTCTAAGAAAATGTTTTGTTTTTAGTCATTAGTTAGTTACTTTCTATTATATATTTTTTCTATTATATCTTATCTATCTTTACTAGACATTCTTGCAGTTTTACCTGCGTTAAAATAACATACTTGTAAAATTAGTTTATATTAACAGTTACTGCTCGCTTCCTATAAAGAGTAGCGTGATATGTGATAATCTGTAACCTTTCTAAGAAAACATCTTGTTAAGCTAGTCTGGGAATTCATAAAATTATTATAGAGCGCTTAAATTATATGAAAAAAAAAACATAATTCTACAATTATATACTTTTATCTATATAAAATTCATGCATATCTTTGGGTATATAAATGTGCAAATTGAATGTTTTTCTGTAAAAAAAAGAAACAAGTAACGGTATTTTTCTCAATTAGATGAGCCTCTAATTCGTTTATCTTTGTCAATCAAATCACCCACGTCATAGTCAGACTGTATATAATAAATAATGAAAAAACTTTTATAAGAATGACAGGCATTTTGTAAAACTTAAGACGAAAGGTAATTTGCAATTATTTTCGGGAAACTTTAAGCGTCCGTCTCGACCACACCTGCTTTTGTCTATTAAATACAAATTAGTTGGATGAAGACAATTTTAATAGTACCAATACTCTATGGTGTATTATACTTATATTGTACTTTTAATAACAATATTCATAAATAAATAAAAACATGCAATTTAATTTTCTCGAATCACAAAAAAGAGTTAAGTATACATATACGTAAGAATATACGTAATGACATATAGGTGTGAAAAAATGAGACACAATTCTTTTTTGAAGCAAATTATATGAAATAAAGATTATTAAAATAAAGATGTACTTTTTATCATTAATGATAGCACCCTTTTCATCGCATTGTAATATTTAAGGGTCGTGTGAAAAATCTTCATAAAGATAACAAGAAAAAGTAATACGTGTGTCGTTTCCTCTTCATTCATAGCTCGAGCTGCGGGATTATCACGCCCAGCCGTGATTGTGATTAAGCGCTGCCAGGTGAGAGAAAAAAAGGTTGGAAGCGAAATTAAAATTATATTTTGCACGCTTTCATTATGTTCCTACGAAAAATTTTAAGATAAAGATGACGATGGTGATTTTCTTTTTCAATGTAGCAGGGCAAAAAGGTGTTAATGCGTAACATTTGTAGTACAAAAGTTTGTGACTAATACCCATTGTTTTGAAATTGGGAAAATATAAATAACATATTTAAAAAATGACATATGTATGAAATGTATTAGGATAAACGATATAATACTCACAAATACGTAATAGTATAAATAATTTGGTACGTAATTAATTACAGGTACATTGTTCTGATTATTCCACATAGAAGAGCATTACAGTCAGGTGGCTCTAATAGACATATTTGTCATCCGCGTACCACAAAATGTTACCATTTGTCAAGTAAGTATTTACGATTTCATATATTACTGACTCTAACATTCACAGCTTTTAATTATATGAAGTAAATAGTGTCACGCGTTAAGTTGATAGTTATGATTATATATTTTATGTGTTGTTGTATTAATTTAATTTAGTTTATGTATAAATCTCCCTCTAGGTTTTTGTGAATTATAAGATAAGACTAATACAATAAAGTATAGATAATAATCTTACATGAAGTAGGATATTTTACATTTCTTACTTAAAAGATAAACAACAGATGGAGTATCACCTGAAATAGTGAGGGTCGTTTGGTTCGGGAAAGTTTTAGCAAGGTGCGTCGGCGACTCGCATAACGAGCACCTGCGGCTTCATCTACATAATGTGGACAAGTCGTTGAACTTAAAGCAACCGGATGATTTGTGCTCCTTATCTTTCTTAGATTGATTTTTTTTCTTAGATTGATTCAGAATTTTGTCACTACTATGCAACTACTGTACTACTTATTATGCATCGTAAAAGATTTTTTCCCAATTTATATTCGATATACATAAATGCGATTCAAACATGTATTACATTTATTGTTAAGTAGTTTGATAAAGTTCGTTTTAGTTAAAGGCGATAAAAAAGTTTAAAATAGTTTATATTTTATGTTAGGGTTTCAAAGCAACACACTATTTTAATATTCTTGGTTTAGGTTTGAAGACATTTATTCTTATTAAGACATAATTATCACGTACATGAGAACATTTTAATAACAACAATTAAAAACACAATTCGACATAGCACTTGTAAGGAAAAAACGAGTGTGCTTTAGACCACACGGCTGAAGTAAAATTTCTTTACTTCAATAAAGAAGTATCAAAAGTTGGCATCTCACTATTCACGCATAGCTTGAAATTTCTGTTATTGAACTTAATTACTAAAGATTAAAGATTCCAACCCAAGAAACATACATACATATTTTCATACACTGCAAGTTAAATAAAAGCTTTAAAAAATATGCAAATTGACTAATGTTCTTTCTGATATTTCTTTAGATATTTCTATGTTTAATGTGTAGTCGAGGCAAACAAGTTGACGTCGTTGTTTGAGGTCTTTTCTTTGGATTCTTGTGACTAATAATTCTCTTCTTTTAATAACTTTTGTTTTAAATAAAAGAAAGACTAATTTAAGGTATTATTTTAATTTTAGTACCTTATTATCGAAAATGTACATTTTAGTACCTTATTATCGAAAATGTAGCAAGTTCCTTTTAAAATACGTTAATTGAGTTTACATTTTTTCTAGTTGGTTATAAATTTTTGCACCTTCAAAAGTAATCATTGTTTTACCGTATTTTGTCCGAATCTTGGGTAGAACGCGAAAACTAGCTCGACGAGTGCTAAGATTGCTTCTTAATATACGTATTGAGTGTTTTACGGATATAATTGCAAAAACGTTGTATAAGTAAAGGTTTTTATATGCATTATTTTTGTTTCATTGTATATTTTCAGTAGGCGTTAGGTAATAATTTTACTTACGGTACTTAGGTAATAATTTTACTCTCTCTCTTTCTATCTTTACTAGCTTATATCTTCCTTTCAACTTCCGTTCGCCTCGCCCGATCGCACTTTTCGTGACGCTCTCGTCACGCATTCACCGGCTTACTCCCCGAGTCAAGCGTGCGTAAAGAAGTTTTACTTCAAAAGCAATTTGATTAATTTATTTTGTAAAACTTGAAGTTGATTTATTTTGGTTTCAGCAGAACTCCCCCAAACCTCGATAAGATGTGATAGGTGGGGTTTCACTGTTGCTACGTCGTATACCAGTAAGAGAAGTACCAGTAAGAGTTACTTATTTAGTTTTTATGTCATTGATATGGTATTTCGAAGACAAATGTTACAAAAAATATATTATATATAAGTATTATAAATATGTTTCATATTGCTATTTGTTATAAGTAAAAACGAAAAACAATCATTCGTAAAACACGAATCAGAGTGTTCAAATATTTGAGAGTTGATTGTTTTTGTTTATAGAGTCGTTACTAAAAAAGTAAGCTGAAATAAATGTTCACAGTTTCTTTCATGTGAGGGGAAAAACGAAGCAAGAAATAAAATTCTTATTGTATGTGTTTCCTATTACACTATTTACACTAATATAAAAAATCGGTAGAGTTTGTTTGTTCGTTCAGTCGTTTTATTAAAAAATGTTATGCGTTCAAATATTTTTATCGAGGGAATTGATATGCTATATTCAATTATTATTTGGCTATATTATTATTAGGCTATATTTATATATATAAATTTAGGCTATATTATAATTCTTCACGCTGCAATTCCGAAGTTGTTGTCATAAACATCAACGAAGGCACACGGCGTAGCTTGTTTTGTCATTGTTATCATTGAACGTTTAAGACATTCATACATTTCAAAATTGCGAATCTAAATTTGTATGCTGGTATCGTCGATATTTTGTAGGTACCTATATTATGTAACTATTATAAACATTAAGATGTTTTACAGTTTTACACTTTTGAAGACCCTAGACAATCAGAAAATAAGGATGGCGTCCTTGTTTTCAAATTTGGCAAAATATTTACAATATAATTGTATAAAAGTTTGCTAAAATATTTTGTACGGATTTAAAAGATTAATATATATATTAATCTAATGAGTGTCTGGTAATAAATATTGCCGACAAAAGGATGTCTGGCAGTATTAATTTTATATTTTTTTACAATATTCTATTAATATAATAAGTAATGTAAAATAAACAAGTTAATATCATTTCATCGTACGTAATACATACTACGACTAATATATTACGTTTATCGTATACATTTTGTCCGTCAAAAAATAAGAAAAGTCTGGAGTGGTTGAGATCTTAGACTATTTAGATCTATCCTACGAAATACTGATAGTCCATTATGTAGATGTGGGTCAGAGACAACGCTATACGATATTGAAATTAGTCGATTGTATCTGTCCAAAGGTCAACGTGGTAACTTATATTATATATTTTGATCTGTAAATAAATTTTAGTTACAAATGATTGAAATTAAGTTTGAAAACTTAGTCAAAGTAATAAATAAGTATTTATTGCTTTTTTTAATACATAGTAATACTTGGTAACAATGAATCCTCAATATATATTGATTTAATTTTGTAAACAAAGTAAAGTTTTATAAAATTTTATTATCTGAATGATATTAAATGAACGAATATACATATTTTTGAAAGTACTGTGCATTTTTAATATATCATTAACAATTAAAACCTTAGAAATGAATCCTAATGTTTTTCCTCGTTGGAAATGGTTTAAAAAAGCCCGTTGTGGTTGCAATTAGGGTGGTCGTAGGTAGTAATTACTGGGGTAGAGGCAAGTAGCGGTTGCACAGCCGCCCGCTGACGTTACGCGACTAACCGCTAAGATTGATTACGCATGGGATGTACCAGCGACGATGAACAAGAAAATATGGATAAAAATGCCTTTAAATTATTTTCAGTTGTAACAAGCCTATTGTTAATAGAAATATTATATTAGTGATAAAAATGTGTGGGCGCTGTATTTTATGCAAGACATGATTTAATTTGTAATGATTGAAAGTTTCTTTGATGAACAGTAACTACTGAGTATCTTGTCGTAAGGAGAATTCCTTTGCAGAATTTACATTCAGGTAGTATTTCATTCTGGTGGTAGCTTAACACTTTATTGAATGTATTAAACACTTTTTTTTTGTAATTATAATTTGTAAAATGACGATTCAAAAGTTCTTTGAAGAATTCTTGAACAATGAATGTTTGGTTTGGATTATTTTAAAAATAATTGCGACTTAAATTTAAGATATAATAAATTAAAATATTATGTTGTGCAACTTTATTAATGAATTAAATTTGTTTCAGATCTATGTAACTAAATATTTGCTCAAGTTACATTAACATTAAGATTTGTTGAAGACTGTAAAGAAATAAAAGGACTGCTTTAAATATATTTTCTATATTTTATTTCATCTCAGAATGCATTATTTTAATTTTGTTTTTATTAATCATGATTTACAATACTTATATGTAATTGATTTCTTGGACGAAGATTGTAATCTAGGATAAAATGTCAATAGTGCATTGTGCTGATCATCAAAATATTTTACTTTTGTGTGTATATTAATTACGCTGATAACTTTTAACTCTTATATAAATTTTATTTTTGAATCAAAAGACTGTATAAATATTTGTTACCTAACAAATACTATAAATAAATTTATATATTAAAATTTATTTGTTGTGTGCCCAATTTTCCTCCTATCTTATGAATAATTTAAGAGATTCGTTTTAGTAGGTTCTAGTCTTTCTCCTAACAACTTTTAGTTTCCGCTGTTTATTAAAATATTAGAGAGCTGTGCAGTTTCGTCCGTGCCCATTTTTGTAAATACTGAAATATCAGTATAAATGTATACTTTTTATAATCATCGACACAATTCTACGTCATTGTCTTGCACCGCACATGTACCATCTGAAGCAGCTAGAAACAGCTTACCAGACGTGCAGGCACAGAGCTGGTAAAATTTTATCCCTCTTAAATTTTTCTGTGACTTTTCAGTTGCTTGTGCCTCCTTCAAATTACCAATTATAATATTTGGTGCATCAATTTTAATCTGTAAGAAATAAATTACATACTAATTTTATTTAGCAACTAAACGTGTATTTTAATACTACACATGAAATAACATTAAACATTAGACGTTCAAAATGTAGATTCAGACAAGAACAATTTTTAAGTAATGAGATTTAATTTTTTTTACTTTACTTACAGCTCCCACGACTGAGTCTAGTTTGATGTTGCTGTGCGAAGTTATGTCAATGCTACCTGCTCTACTTTCAAGGTATATGGATTGCGGAGCCCTCATATCTAGTCGTCTCGTCAAGGATTCTAGCCTATAAATATAAAATAGGATTATTAAATAAGGAATGGTTATCCCTGGGTAAGGAAGAACACTATACTTACTAGAACGATTATCATAATATAGATGATGACGTACAGGTAAATAGGACAATTAATAAATCACTTAAGTATGCATACTGATATAGTTAATTTTTTTGACTAAAAACGTCACGTCGTGATATTTAACTATACTCATAAAAACTTACTGTAAATCGGATCCTGGCGGCGCCTGTATCAGTGGCGTTTGGACGGCACTCCGCACGGCTAGGCCGCCTGGGCCTTCCACTAATAGTGTTTCCGTAGATAACCGTACCTCTTCTCGAGACGCGTAGAAAACGTTGCCACCCTTGCTATCACGAATATCGAAAACCTTTCCATCGCACTCTATACCGTCTCTTTCTGTTGATGTTTAACAAAGCAGTGCAATTGTTGTAATATCTAATACATACGTTTATAGCTTTTTGTGACCCAGTAAAAGTTATAGGTAACTACTTTTATGTTACAATTATAATTCAGCATAATTATTTTGTTGAGAATAACTTTCTTTATAAAAAAATGTGGAAACTTTTAAATCAATAAATACTGAGTATAACGCATTAAAAAAAATCTAGTTTTCTCATGTAATCGCTAAATGCGTATTTATTACGTCAATTTTATTTGAAAATCATAGCTTTGAAAAGAGAAGAAATGAAAGTGCTTTGAACTGTTCCTGTGTTACTGAACTTTTACTAATTGTACTTATACTGACTTATAATAAATTTAGCATGTTCCTCTTGGTCGGGCTCTGAGACAAGGATGGTGAAATTGCGAGGCGAGTGTAAAGTAATAGGTTGACCGGGTTGCGACGATATTGTTGACGCCACGAGGTTGTCTACTATCCACGCTTGCCCATCTAGACGAATGCCATCCTTTACTATTGTTATGGGGCCTATGCCTTTCTATAACAATGATTAATAATTAGACAATAATATATTATGTATATGAGAAGTAGATAATATCATGACTTAACCTCTAGTACAAAATGATCACGATTCAGCCTGTAACATCCCACTGCTGGGCATAGGCCTCTTTTCCCATGTAGGAGAAGTATTGAAGTTTAATCCACCACGCTGCTACGCTGAGGGTTGGCGGATATGTGATGATATGATTGATTACTTTGAGTAACAATCGCTACGTAGGTATTTATGATAATAACCGGGACCGATGGCTTAACGTGCTCTCCGAGGCACGATGGGGGGAACCATAAGGACAGATATCCAAACCGGAAAGAATTTGTACAGTTAAAAATGTCCATCACGAGCGGGAATCGAACCCGCAAACCGTCGTTGTTTTAGGTGACCACTCGTACCACTACACCAGAACGGCTATAAATACAAAACATTTAAATATTAAAATTAGTAACATTTTTGTGTTAAAGTCGTTATTACTTAAATTTAACTTATAATACTTACCGCAGTCATTTTTAACGAACTTATAATCCATAGCGTTAATGCTATATTTAAAAACACTAATACCATTAAAAATATTATGATTGCGTACAAGGCATTTCGTCTCCAACCCCTAGTGACCCATGTTGGCAGGCACCCAACTTTTGAATTTGTTGAGTTTGAGGCTACCGCTGCAGGTGGAGGATCACCGGTGGGGGTGCATCCCCACCCATGTATCCCTTCACTTTCACCCATTTTTTATATATCTAATATATATTCTGTATACCAAGCTGTAACAAAACAATAACATACATCAAAATACAGTAAAACAAAATCTTATACTAACATTGTAGTCATCAATGTGGCCTACAAATATACCCGAATTACGGTATAACAATAATTAAAGAACTTTTTATGTTTAAACTTCACAGATGCATTTTTTGAAAAACAGTTTTTTATTCTATATGTGCTGTGTACTCCGAAATTGCAATTCATGTAAAACCAATGCTCGAGGCCGATGTCGGTACGTGAGCAGTTATAGTCGATGCCGATGGTTTGAATAATGTGAAAGAGATCTTCACCAAGATTTAACAATTTATATTGATAGTCTATCTAATATGTACTTATTTTATAACGCATAAAACTTGTAAGGAAGGAATTAAAAAAAAAATCATAAATTTGCTTTCACGCTCTTAACCATAATATACTTATAAAGTTTATCGCATGGTTACCGGAACATAAAGCTAGATGAGTATATTAAAGTTAAGCACAAGGTATCTTTATTGTTCGTATTAATTTCTTTGTCTATTTTTAAAGTTATATTTTTGTACTAACTTTTTGTACAAACAGTATGTTTATTATTAATATGTTTAAAGTTTTCTAACTGAAATTTTTTTCAAACGCGATTAATAGTGATTACCGAGATCCGTTATATATCTTATATTCTTTTAAAATGTTTAACTTTTCCATTCTAAGTTTAAATTGTTATTTAAGGCTTATGAATATTTGTTCTAAAAAAATAATTTAATTATATACATTTAGAATATATTATTTCAGTTATTTATTGTTTTAAATTCACATACCTCAAGTAAGCTAGATGACAACGAAAAATAAAACAATTGTGCAAAACTGAGACCAGTGTACTGCTAATGAGCACCGCAGCAAACGAACAGCGACTAATGAATACCTGTAACACAGGCCTTTCCAAAAACGCTTCTTAAACGGTCTGAGTAGCGTTAATAATATTGTAGCTGTTAGGAAAATTTTCTTTACCTCGCATTTAAAAGCACAGTTTATTTTGTAATAGAGTCTTATTAAAATTCTGCTAGAAAGTCAACTAACACCAAAAGTAAAATAACAACGTGTATTTACTATTTCAACATTGTGGCGTAAAAAAAGTTGGCCTATATATTCAGTTGTCACAGGGAGTAATTCATATTTGATACTTGCAATAGAGCCGATTTAAAAAGACTATGTGGGTGCTTTATTTGGTAGATAGTAACAAGGACAAGTTTATTTCAAAGTTTAAAATTTTTACGAATTTCAAAGTTTTAAATTTCATACGAATATGTATTGTGCGTTGATTAAATTTCCACAATTGACTGGTTATTTATTTATCTACATATAAAAAATATTTAATAGTAAATAATAATTGATTTTTATCTGTTTGTTCGTTTGGATAAACTTAAAAACTACGGGACCGATTTCAAAATTTCTTACACCAGGAGAGTGCTACGTGGTCAGTTACAAGCCGTTCAGTCAAAACCACGTAATGCAGGCGAAGTCGCGAGCGAAAGGTATTAGATGTGTATGTCCATATATTGTATATTATGTTTTCAAGATGCGGTGACTAATATGTACTATTATATGGGTATTATTTGTGAAGAAAATGGTCTATATTAAGTTAATTGATTCCATTTGCTTGTAATTATTGCATGTTTAAGGTGGAGGGTGACTGACTGTTTGTCAATCATTTATATCCTTTAAAATAGTAGTTTTAAAAAGTAATATTATATGTACAAAGAAGGCTTAGAAAGTTATAGTAATCAACATTCAAAAACTGATATACTTTGAAGATTATATTTATAAAACAAAACACAAATAACAAAATATATTTTTTTCGCATAAACCGATAAAATAATATTTAATGCAGCATTGTTAATTTGCTGCAATGGTCTGTGGTACTCATACACTTAAAACTGTTTTGATTAGGTAAACTAAAATTTAAAACCTATCAATGTACTTTGCAATTTTATACTTGCGATTCTGGGTCTCGTGTTTATGCGGAGATGAAAAGTGGCCTAGGTGTTATTCTGGAATTAATTGCAATCGATTCAGAATTTTTTACAATGAAAGAGTAACAAACATGAATTCATGCATCAATAAAATGATTATTTCGCAGTAAGATATTAATAAACGCAACGCATTAATAAACGCAATACAGATTAATAATAATAATAATAGTATTCTTTATTGCACGCCATTAAAAGATACAAACAAAAGTAAGTAATTAGAGGAAGATGTACAAAGGCGGTCTTATCGCTAAAAGAGCGATTTCTTCCAGAGAACCTTTGGGTATAGGACAGCGCATAGAAAAGCGGTTAGGAACTGTACAAATAATTGTTATAGAAATTAGAATTCATCACAATAGATTATAAAATCATACATACATATATACATACATACATATGCTTACACACTTACATACATTCACATATACACATATACTCATATATAAATATAAACAATTCATACATATTTATGTCATCCAAAGGTTATTAAAAGATTATAAATAAAAGTCAACTAGAAATGGGTATTGAATAATTAATTACGTTATTTTTCAAAACAGAAGTGCATAGGTACAGAGATATATTTTTGGTGATGTAATAATAGCAAACAATAACTGCATTTATATGAACGGTATGCTATGGATAGTAGTCAATCTATTCAAACCGCGAAATGCACTTGTGAAACTGCCTGTCTGATGCTATTTTCATTTTAGGTTGTTATTTTAGTTGACAAGTGGTTTAAGAAGAAATGCATTTTATATTGAAATATAGTTTTGCAGTGTTTAACTTTATTCCAGTGTTTAATATTGTTATTAATATTTGACGTTGTTCATATGTAAATAATCAGTTTATTTTCTGTTGGTATAATTTGTCAGTATGTCTTTTTAATATAATGGTGCATGTAGTGGAATGATAATATGTTCGTCCTTAAAAGTTCACGTATATTTAATTCATAAATGTATCTAGGCACGTTACCTATATGGTAGTCGCTGCGAGGTCTATCGCCTTTGTTGTCGAAGCTTTTCACCTCAATACAATGGCAAGTACTTAAAAGTGAATATAGCCATAGATGAGTTCTGTTGATCAAATGAACCAATAAATTATGCCTGTTTTATATTCAATTGTTTTAACACATATGTTACCACAAAATTTTGATGAACATTGCTTATATAAATTTGGATAAAAGATTTTTTAATTTTAAATGAAAATGTATGCTTTATTTTCAAGTTATATCGAAAAAAAAACACCCGTTTAAACGATAGTGTCGATAAGTGAAGGAATAAATTTGCGTTCACGCTTTGTAAATAGGATATTGACAGCGATTGTTAACGATGCAGGCGGCTGCACCGGGCGAGTGATGTGACTGAGACTAGATAAATTCATAGGTGCTAGAAGCAACACTCGAAATATCTGGCGCGAAGCGAGGCAAGGCGGGCGTGCTCCAGAATATAATATCAGGCGGTAAAGTGGCCCGAGCGACTCTCGCGCGCGGCACCCTCGGCGCCACGCTCTTGGCCCTTGTGATACACGTTATAGTGCGAAAATAGAACCACAGCGGGTATCGCCGTGCTTTCCACCTAAACAAAATACCAATTTCCGCGCTTCGATCGATCTGACGCCGATGTTTAAAAATAAAGTGATTCCAAGCCACGTTAACAGTGCAAATGAAAGTAGGTAAATTGGCTGTGTCCCATTTTCATTGAAATTCATTCGAAAAAGCGAGATGTATTACAGTTAATTATAGCTTCATTGCCATTTATATATAGGAACTCCGACATGATGTGTATTTTTAGTGTTGAATGTTTTATAGAAGCATAAAATCGTTGTTATATAAAAAAAAATATATTCAGGCACTATAACTTTAAATGTCAAACAAATTGCACAACACATATGACACAACGATTAATAGTTATAGTTTTTATAATCGAGATCGGTCCAGTTGACCACGCGGTTCAAAGTTTACGACTGAACTGAAAACAGCGTGCGCGAGAGACGCCGATGCCGAATCTGCCTCGTGAAGTTCTGCATTTTTAATAAGCGCCTGTCTCGCGCGGGACATAACTCGGATGTGCTCCAGATACAGCTGAGCCCCACTTTATTATGAATTCCAGTTAACGTTATCATTATCTGACACCTTCGCGTAATTTGATTAATAATATAAACGTTCCTGATGAAGTTGAAGTTAATTTAAATTTACGATCATCTTGATTTATTATTTTTTACGTTTTACTACATAACATTTAGTACTTTAATGTGTGCAAGCTTTATTTGTTTAAAAAAAATAAGTGTATTGCTGTAGGTACTTTATAATCGTAAGGGCTTAAAATTACACTTCGAAAGTAGAAGGGAAAACAAAAGTTCCAACTTCGTTTGTAAATCATATATCATATCACTGTCATTGTTGACCTGCCCTGTCGTCTCGTTTTAAATAAAAGGTATAAACTGTACGTTGCAAATATTTCATCTACACTAAAGTTAAATTTTCTCCTACATCTTGTATAATGTATTTTGAGGCGTATATTTTATAATATAAAATTTTAATTTAGATTTCTATTTTATTTTAGATTTTGTGAATTAATTATTTCTAATGCATGAGTCTATTAAATATGTAGTATTTGATGCTTTAATTAAAATATTTCAGAATATACAGTAAATTGAGTCGATAAGAGTCTATATGAATATCATCAATATGCCACATTTTAGTAATAAACCCCACTTATAAGGTAATCACTGTGAACTGTGAAACTAGTTTATATTATTTATTATTTGTCGGTTGACAGACAGCACAAACAAACTAATATCGCCGCAACACAGAATCGCTCTTGCGTCGTCTTTATGAATGAATAATGTGGTTATTCCGAGCTTGTACGTTACAACAGAGTGTTTTGCATATATCTATTTATTATACGCTGACGACTTTTTTTAAATATAAATGAAGTGATTGCGATTTATAGCAAATACATTTTTAAAGGTTGTTAATCTTTTATAGAGCACACAGGAAACAGGAATTTTATTGTTATTGCATACTGAATACTCGAGCAAAATTATAGGTAGAGCGAACTTCGTGTAATAAATAAATTTTTTAAACGCATAAAAAGTTTATCATTAACAAGTAATTAATTTCAACGTTAAAATTTGAATAAAATTCCAATTAACGTATTATTTTCTGTACTTTCTTCTATGATTGCATAAAAAAAATTATAGTAGAAGTGATTTGGATTTACCAATCAAATTAACTCACACACTCGATAGAATAAAATAAAATAACTTTAATGAGTGGTTTTATTAGGTCTCACCAAGTTTTCATCATCAATCCTTATTCAGCCTCCACCGGCAATGTTAGGTAGATCGTCGGTCAAGCAGGCTGGAGGACGTCCCACACTGCGTTTGCCAACAAGTGGTCTCCACTCCAGGACCCAACGGCCATCAATCCTGCGATATAGGCGACCAGTCTACTGCCATTTCAACTTGCTAATTATTTGGGCTATATAGGCTACTTTTGTTCTCTTGTGGATAATCTCATTTCTAATTCTATCTCTGAGAGAGACAACAAGCATAGCTCATTCTATTGCACGTTGATCAACTTTACATTTATGGAATAGTACCTTCGTCATTGTCCACGTCTCGGCGCCGTATGTTAAAACAGGCAGGACGCGCTGCTCGAAGCCTTTTGTCTTTAAGCATGGTGGAATCTTGGAAGTGAAAAATCGATGAAGTACAAACCCAATCGAATCCTTCTGAAGGTTTACTTCTCGAAGTTATTTTGGCCTAGTCGAATGGTATAAACTTAGGTAGTAGTTAGGTAGGTAGGTTAAAATCAGTGTTGAGGCAAGGACGCGACGTCTCAACGATACCGAGTGAGCGTCCGATTGGTTACATCACAAATTCATTTTATTTATTTATATTTTTGCATTTAGCTTTGTGATTTAGTATTAGGATCGAATTTTATCTTATGTAAGCAGTGTTTGTTACCAATAAAATTTATTTTATTTATAATCCTGAACAACTTCGAGAAGGGTATCATCGACCGATACCGGTCTCGGTATTACTTGGTTGTTAAACATAACTTTCGTTTAGTCCAAATTCATAAGTGGTTTTATTATGTATTCAATTATTATATCTTTCTTTATTGTAGTATAATAAAGCAGGTAGTGCTTTATTCAATCTTAAAATTAGCCATAAGTTCTTAGCTAAATTTTAAAACTTCGTGTAAATACAAGATTGGTATAGCGCAAAATAAAGAAGTTTCAAATTATTTGTTAAATATGGCACAAAATCCTTAGGTTGAATGTTTTTTAATCTTATTTTAGTACAATTCTACATTGTAAAATAAGACAATCAGTAATAATAGCCGACTTTGAAATAATTACACAGGGAAATCTCAATTAAAGAAATAATAAGAATCTTATTATTTCTGCAACTACTAAAGTAGTAAAGAAAATATTTAAGTAGCCAAGTATTTAATATAATTTCACATATGTGTTGCAAAATAATAAAAATATATTTCCATATATTCATTTTTAAAAAAATGTATAATATCTAAGTATAAAACAGGCAATGAAATGATATTGGATGTGACACAATGTTTCTATCGGAGTTTTATTGAGAAGATAACTATTACCCGCAAGGCACAGTGTGTTGGCACATTTTAGATAGCTGCTCATATTTATACTATAGTTGGGGAGATCAGCGTTAGGTTATGGATTTGTTGATGAGTGTTTAAAATTATTTTATGAGGAAACTATATTAAAAATATGCTTTCAGTTCATATTGATATTTTTTAAATTATATTTATATTTTCTTTCCGAACCTTTTGAGATTTTCAAACAAAGTATACCTACACAACTTCTCGGAGTCTCATTATAGATCTCTTTATTATTGAAATTAAATATACCTTTGAATATTTGAAAGTCTAAGTAAGCTTAATATCCTTTTAGACTATTCAATGAATTATATGGTTAAAAGTATTAAGTAAAATGTTTCATGAACTGAATAAATGAAAAACTGCTCGTGTGGATAAAGTTTCCCCCATGAATGGTTTCAACTATAATATTTATAATGCGTGTTTATTAGGACTGGATAGAAAACCGTTAATAGAAAATAGAAAAATTTTTTGTATATATGAATTTCCAATTTTACCCGCATTTTATTATAAAATATACTTCCTGAATTTCCTCCTTATTTTTAATTATTCAAAAATACTCGAATCCGTCTTTCACAGTAGCTATGATTAAGTCGCTCCTTTGAAGTTCATACCCACTTCGAATCTTAAGTTCAAATCAAAAGTCGTAAATTTGTTATGCAATATATTTTGCTGTTTTCTGGAACTATTGCAAAAATTTTTAAAGTTTTTATTACGATATATTTAGCGAAGAATAATTATTTCTTATTACAGATTTTTCTTATTTGAATCGGATCTCACAATTTAGAAGCTTGCATTTTACGATATTGGGATTAATTTAATAATTCATTAAGCTTAATCATTACTTATTCAAGGTACTTAAATAATGATAATAAATAAATATCTACAACACACACACGGTCGTCTGTTCCTAAAGTAAGTAACTTAAACTACTACTTGTGTTATAGGTAACAGCCGATTGGTATAGCTACATTTTTGTTCGATAAAAATACATATATGATACATATATAAATAAATACATATTACACCTACCCCCGGAGCAGAAAGAAGGGTTACTACAAACTGCGCCAACGGGTTAGTCAAAACTTAGTGAAAGTAATATTGGGATAACAATATTACTACCGGAAAAGCCTATCGAAATTTGATCAAATGCTATTGCGGTATTAGTGATCAACTAGATAATTCTGATATCATTAATTAATGAAGAAAACATCCTATTCCAACATCAATGCATTTCAATTCTTCACAGAAAAAAGATAGTCCAGAATAAACTATTTTTATTAAAAATATATGTATAAACAAAAATGTATTTATTACTCACATATTCATTAATTGGTATATATTTTAGTACAGTTTATATCAATTCCATTTTAATATTTTAGTGACAATCTAAATGCAAAGCGTCGATGTTGATTCATTCAGAGGAAATAAAACGGTCGGTTCTAAGCGACACGATTTGACGTGATTACGAGCAAGTGCTCGGATGTGATTCTCGTTTAATTCAGGCACTGTTGCCACTCGATCCTGTTTTAGGAAACAATCTCCCTGATCCCTGCGTGATGCTGCATAATGTCGTCCGTGCCCCCGGACCTGCCACTAAACCGATCAATTTAAGAAAAATCTCCTCTCACAAGGTTTTTTTTTAATTTGTGTTAGATACATTTAGATAAAATCTGACGTACTTTACTTTTTGTACATGAAGCTTAGAATAATTTTTAGTGCTTGTACGTTGCGTTGTAACATTAAGATCATTTTGACATTTTATTTTTATTTTAACAGCCTAAATAGTTTAGACTGTGAAAACTTTAATTTATATAATGAAATCCGGTACTTATTCATTTATTAATTTAACTTTTTATTTTATAAAGTATGTAAATTAGTTCTTTAAGTTTTCTTTTCATTGGTAATTATATCATATTAAATAAATATGAATAAACCGGCACAAATGGCGCGTCCTCAGCCAAAGTTTCCCATCATACCTGCGTCACTTTAAAATTGAAAAACTTTCGCAATGCCTTTCTTATGGAAATAGTTCGCGTTTACGTTTGAGTGAGTTGTCATTGTGAGGATTCAGCGCTGCAGTCATTGTAATAACACTTTATATTACTAATAGAGTGTTCTTTTGTAGTATAATAATTTTAGTTTATTAATTACTGAAGTTCATTTCGTGTTACCTTAATATTAGGAAACAGAAATACCTACTACCGAATAAAATATGCCACACATTACCTTCATAGCTAATGTAAGATTAATAAAAATTACTAAAGCTAACAGAGTATTCAATTATTTTGCAAAGATGTCCTTTTATTTTGTGGTATATGCTAAATGCTTTTTGGGTAGATATGTATATTGTATAAGTAACTGTACCTGCGACTCTGTCTCTTTCCTAACGACACTATGCTATTTTATACGACTAGGTTCCACTATAGACGCTTGCAACACCAGAATTATTACTTGCGCGTTACCTACCTTACACTCAACCCTCCATAGAAGCTCTGGCTGCCTTACTCACCGCACACCTGTTATAGTTCTATTATAGGTAATTATAGATAAGATTGTATTATACCTGTTATAATAGTTTCAAGTAGTCGGAGGATAAAGTAAGAAGCAATTATGTAGCTGAGTATTTTTAGGACAGCAAAATGCACGGTGCGATAACTCATGTAAATCCACATGAAATATTGATACAGTTTCGTGTAAACGTGTAACAAATGCGGTAATTTAAGCCACCTGCTGGCGGCCGCGATTCGCGCCTCGTACCGACTATGCACCGACTTTTAAATTCACCTTATATTTTCAATACATCAATTATTTTCATGTAATCTTTTTGTTTTTATGAACTGTACAATATTGCGCTGTGTAATTGGATAAATGTTTCGTTATCGGAACGAGGCCTCTTAGCTTACGAAGCAAATACGTTGGAGCTTAAGCCGATGCGTCGTTACTTTATGATTTGGCTAAAACACATGTCCCAGGATTGTTTCGATTAAAATTTGTTGTATTATGCGGAAATTAATTTTTCTTTTTGTGTCCTATAATTTTAAAATTAATTTCGTCTATTCATTTGTATATTTGGCATTTTGTTTATAAATTCGTAAAAAAAATTGTTATTTTAGCATTCTTGTATTCTTTTATTTATATTTACGTAAGAATATTTACTCAAACATTTATAGAGACACGTTACACTCATGTGTTGATTTAGGACTGCTGAGTGGGTATTAGAGACGTCTTCTTTATGTTTGATCTGAGGGCCTTGATAAAAGTAATTCGATATTTCGTCATAATAGGTTAGCTCAATATTAATTGAATGTATTATTTGTTATTTTCCTGTCTGTACTTTCAGTACGAATGCTGTTGTGTGCACATTTAAAAGAAATCATTTTTATTCTATTAGATGTTTAATAAAATCGGATCCTTAATGAATCTTGATGAAACAGATAATAAAATGGATAAAAATTTAAACAATGAACAAGTGGATCAAACCGTAAGTTTACCGACTGAAATCCAGTAAAGTAGCACTATATTTTAAAGTACACACATTTACGCTTCAGCCTGTAATATCCCACTATTGGGCATAGGCCTCTTTCCCCATGTAGGAGAAGGATCAGATATTTTAAAGTGCTTTTGTTTAAAATGTAACTTGTGTTAGGTGCAAACGTAAAACATTACAGAATATTGGTAATATACGAAATTGCTTTGAAACGATTTTGTACCTTTATCCAATTATATTTCCGAACTGGGTGGAGCTAGCAGAAAAGAGTCCAGTAGTAATGGTGCAATCATCTAATGAGTGCTTCCGGGCAGATAAGCTTCGATTAAATGGTCTCTTTATAGCTAAAGGAAAGGCGCGTTCCCTTTATGTTCACATTCAGATATCAGCTAGATAAACCGATACAGACCTCCTTCATTATACATATCTTAGCTTATTAACTGTAATTTTATTATCTGAAGTGAAAAGCCATATTGTTAGCATTGCATTTAAATATCAATTACATTAATAAATCATTTCCGCTATAAAGACGGCGTGGCGCGGTTAGATTTCAAGATAAGTGCTGTTGTATGTATGTAGGCAAAGCTCCACAATTTATCGCCTGCATATCCTTTCAGCGGGTAGATAATGACCGCAGTAAAACGTTTAAGCACGGAATAACTGCTGCTGTGAGCCGTTATTACAATATTATGAATGGCCAGCCTCGCGGCGGCGGCGCGGCAGTAGGGCGAGCGTCTCGTTCTACGCCCTTTGTGGGTTCTTTGTGCAAGAAAAAGTTTAGTCCTGTATGGAATGTTTTCAATTACTAGATAACGCCTTGATTCATTTACTTGCCATGTGTTACAATTTTATTGTTTCTCTTTGACATTTATGTAATTTGTGGTTGTTATCAAACATAACGATATTTGGATTATATACAAATTTTAATACGTTTTTTTTAAATAATATATAAAATTATACAGCATTAATGGCATAGATACTTCTTAAGAAAAGATAAATGCTTGAGTACGTTTTAGAAGTTTGATACACGTGTAACCTTTATATGTTACGATAGTCACTTTTTAATGAATTTTATACTATCATAATAAACAAAATAAATTATTTAATAATTTTAATGCCGTTTATTAGAATTTACTGGCCACCTTTTATTTAAGTTTTATTTACGCAATACGTACACGTTAGGTAAAGAAGATGTAGGAAAAATCAATACAAGCCAAATGTATTAATTAAGGGATAGTATATGTAGACTTTAATTAAATTAAAAGGTCTAACACAAATCGAATCGTGATTATCTTTAAAAATTCAAAGTCTCTAAAAGAATGTAAGTATAAGAAGAAAGAAGGAATAAGACTTGACTAAGGCTTGCGTAAGAGTATATCCAAAGTGGAATTACAAGGCTCATTTATCTTTGTTGCTTCTCCTTAATAGAAAATGAAGATTCTATCCACTTAAAATCTCTTTTTTAAACGCTACAACAACAAACATACGGGGCCGACAGTTCAAGAGTTGACTGGTAAACAAAACAAACAATGAAAGGTATCAATTTATTTTATCATCATTATAATCATAACGAAATCTAGGTGTATTTAAACATTTCCAAGCCTATTTAAGGTTAGAATTATGCTTATTATTAGAATGACACAAAAAATTAAGACATTAAAATTAAAGTACAAATAGTATTTCATTGAATTACAAGGCTAATTACGATTATGTAGATCTTCCCAATATGCAGTAGGTAGTACTAAAAAGTCTATACATACCGCATAAATAGTATAGTTTCCTTAGAGCAGTCGTAGCTTGCTTGCTACGCAGGATGCGAGCAGGCTTTGCTCCGGGCGTCGAGTAATTAGCAACGCTTTCCTTCCGTTCTCGCTGACTCGCAGCCACTGCGCGCCACCCTTACAACTACTGCTCCATGCTCTATCTTATAGTATGACACCGTTACGTTACGTATAAAAAACATTACCATATTACATTTCCAAACAATGAAATATTTTTAAAAGAACCTACATTGTAAAAAATTTGCTCATTAACCATTTTCGAGTTGAATTTCAGCAAGAAAGGAAGTTTATACGATGTTGGGTACAATGTTGTTGCTATTATGAATACCATTAGAGAGAGTTGTTTTTTTTAAATATAAATTACTAAAGAAATAGTGATTGCAATTTTGATGAATTAAGAGAACAGTTTTTGTGTTCATATTCAAATTGTCATCGCACTTTGAATTCCTCATAATCCGCTCAATTTTGAAGCGACAAGTAGAGCACGGGTCGCAGTAATGAAGTCGGCTTCAACTGGATTTCGTTCCCTACACTGACTTGGAGAACTCCTTCGATAGTATGTTTCCGAAGATATAAGTCGATTACATTTCCGATTTTGCGTCTCAGTCATCTTATAATAATTATTAATAAAATTTGATTAAAGCCATGGTATGGCATGGTTTTTTATTGCACTACGTTAAATTCAGTGGAACTCGACATGGTGTGTGAATGTGCTGCGCATTTAAAAAAAAAAAACTCATTACAGGCGGCAACTGCGGCGCGGACGAGTGGCGTCTTTGAAGGCCTGCGCCGCTACTGCGGTATTATTCCAGATTATACCGGCTTCCATACAAATGAAATCTCGCTTAAACCACTGCAATTTTGGAACGAGAAAATAAGGCTCAAAAGTTGTTTTACTGCACTCGCACTTCATGGAAAGTCTTTGAAATTAAGAGTTATTGAGATAATGTTTCTTTACGCTCACGTTATTAATAAGCGATGGATGAAAAATTATATTGTTTAAGAAGATACAAGTCAGTACATTGTGAATATTAATTTCTGCATCATAAGCAAAATGAAATTTCTGCTTTTGTTCTGCTACAGTTTGAAAAAAGAATCCAAATATTAGCTTTTTTCAAAATTCCATCGATTTGTTAATAAGGCTTGTTAAAACCTTCTTCACGTCGATGTAAAATCTTGATGAATTAATTTATCATCATCATCATTACAGCCTATACAGTCCACTGCTGGACATAGGCCTCCACAAGTTTACGACAAAAATAACGTGAACGTGGGTAGGCGGGTTGGTGACCGCAGGGCTGGCTTTGTCGCACCGAAGACGCTGCTGCCCGTCTTCGGCCTGTGTATTTCAAAGCCAGCAGTTGGATGGTTATCCCGCCACCGGTCGGCTTTTTAAGTTCCAAGGTAGTAGCGGAACTGTGTTATCCCTTAGTCGCCTCTTACCACACCCACGGGAAGAGAGGGGGTGGCTATATTCTTTGGTACCGTAGCCACATAGTACGAATTAGTATGAATAAATTAAAATCAAAGTATTTGGACTAATAAAAAAATTCAGCAGTAGGAGGTTAGATATATGCTGTTAACAATTGCCAGCCCCAGGCTGTGCTTTACTCTCATAAAATGAAAAATATAGGAAGCGCTTACTTTTAAGCCTCTATATCTGTATAACAATCCATCAATATGCTATAAACACACCTTTATACAGAATACATATCAAACTATAACTTAAATATCATTTGAAATCTTTTTTATAGTAAAAAGAATCGGTTAAAAAAACGTCGGCTGTTACCTATATAACAAGTGTGAAATTGCTTATTTTAGGATCTGACTACCGTGTGAGTATGTATGTTTAAGTATATATATTTCAATAAGTCAAATTTTAATATTTCTTATCTATAGTTGTTTAATGATAACTTTCGTTCCCAAGATTATAATGGAGAGTGTTGAATTGGAATGGATGTAGTTTGTTCGATAATCATTACACATTTAGTTTGTATCTACTTCGGGAAAGGCGCTTGTGGTTCCTACCATTAGTACGATTGAGCACTCGCTTGCATGACTGTATATTCAAACGTTTATTTTATAGTATATTTCGAAAATACTGCTTAGTAATAGTTAATATAAACAGTGTAACTTTTTAATTTCATATATAAGTTATATAATCATGTAGATGATAAGTATTTATTTATTTACTTTCATGTTGGAAATAATGTCCATTGTTTCAGTCAGCAACTAGAGCTGGTCTATTTATTAGCAGTCTGAATAATTCACGAATTTTTAATTTAAAACTTGTGTTTGTTTATTCAATTATTAATTGTACATAATATTCAATATCAATGAGAAAATACAAGACTTGAATAGTTTAAATAAATAAATAAACAGAAAGGTTTAATAATATATACGAAAAATAAATTTTACACTCGGATATATACAAATCTTGAGATTTGCATATTAGAAAAAATAAATAGATAAATTATCTAAGAAACTCTTTATTCATTATTCATTTTAACTTTCAAATGTATATAATAAGTATAGTAAGGTGAGCTGTATATCTTTTAATAGAGGTAAAGGTGAAATATTGGGGTGTTGTTAACGCCAGTTCCTTCTCGTATAGATGCAGATGAGAGAACTATTTGCCTTGCTTTATTGCTTCGGGTTGATTAAACCGCAAAACATTTAGCAATAGACAGACGTATATATTATAGAATACAGCAAAAATATCTCGTTTCTCTTTCGTAAGTTATATGCGCTCCAATATTAAATATGACTTAACTTTATTTATGATGTGTTTTTGGAATGATGGCCAAGGTTGGGCATTACCCAGTGATTAGGATAGATAAATGACGGACATTACTTGTAATGAATGTTTAGGTGGTCGTAATCGCATCGCGTAAAGTGTCGGCGCCATTACTTCACAGCTGCTGTTGCCGAGATATTGCCTCAAGCACCGTTTGCCGCTTTAGCGTAGATTCATCTGCTTATAGGACATTTTTGTGTGTATAGTACGATTTGTATCAAAGAGCTTAGACTTGATATGGTTTAGACTTGGTGACTATGCAAAAACCTAAAAAAGGACGTTGGTATATATATGAAGTGATGTAATAAGTATAATCTATTGTCTTACTTTTTTCTTATAAATACTCCACCATATCTGAAATTCTATCATTAAATTATAATTTGGCCTCAAATACAGGTATACATACATATAAAGAGGTGTGTTGAAACGCAAAGGCAGTTACCATTTAATAGGTGTGTCGATGGAGGAGTCACAATTTCCTGCACTTAACAACATAGGAAGTAATTTTGACGAGTCATCAAACGACGGACACCGATTGACATCAGAATTTGTCTGACGCATGCTTATAATTAGACTTGTCAGAAAACATTTGCCTTTGTTAAACAGAACAGTAGTAGTTATCATGATTGAGATCACTTAATAGTTACAATATAATAATAGATTGAGTTCAAACTTTTAAGATATTTAAAGAAATGTATCTTTTCAACTATAAGTAGTCGAAAACAAAAGTCCTAATCGTTGGTTGATTCCCGTTGGAGGGATGCAGGCGTTCGTCATGAAAGTTTGGGAATTGTGACCATCTGCCGCACCGCGTCGCTCTCAGATTACCATGGAAAACTTCGTTTAATCGTTTTATTAATACGCCACAAATCGCTTAACCGTTTTCCTTTCTAACTAAATCATTTGCTCGTACTTTTTTTTGTGATTAAATCTTAAGCTCTAAGTCTTTATAGGAAATAATGGGAAGAGTTGTACGAAATAATGGGTAATTAAACTTCTTTGATCTGCACATGTGTAAAGCAAACGAGGGTTATGCAAGTATTCACGGTTTTTAGTTAGATATTATCTGTTTATGAGTAGTAAGTGGTTATAGTGGGTGAAGTAAACAAGCGCTAAATATTCCGAGCGAGTCCATAGCACACGGCAACTTGAACTTCTTAAGGTAGTTTTACTGCGCCGTTATTAGGGGTCGTAAATAATAATTATTAAAAGCGTGTCTTGATTTATTTACAGACACTACTATTACATCTTTAATTTGATCTAATCTTTTTGATAAAGTTGGGTATGCACAACATTTTTCGACTGATATTATTATTAACCCAAAAGGGAAGCCATAAAAATTTAAACTAATTATTAAATGTCAAAAATGGGTGCTTAAATTTATATGTCACTTTGAAGATTTTATTACAAGAAATATTTTTTCAAATCACATTGTAATAATACGTATTTTATTTTTATTTTTTAAAATGTTTATCTATGTATATTTAAAATGTGATCTCATGAAAATTAAAGGTAATGTTAACGTACACACTATTACAGAAATAATTGTGTTTGCTCGCAAACGAAAAAAAAAACCGACTTCAATTACATCGACGAGTAATACAACGTAGATCGACGACAAAATAGTCAAGTAACTACGCGTTATCAAAGATTACTCAAAAAGTAGTTATCAGATCTCGATAAAATTTAAATGTGACCACATGATGAACATCAGCTTTTCATTAAATTAAAAATTATTAAAATCGAAACATCCAATAAAAAGTTATTGCGGATTTTCGAGAGTTTCCCTCGATTTCTCTGGGATCCCATCATCAGATCCTGGTTTCCTTATCATGGTACTAAACTAGAAATATACCCTTTCCAACAAAAAAAGAATTATCAAAATCGGTACATCCAGTAGAAAGTTATGCGGTATAATACAACGTAGGTCGACGAAAAAAGCGTCAAGTAAAAACGCATTATTAGATATAACTCGAAAAGTAGTTGTTAGATCTCAAATAAATTTAAATGGGACCAATTGGCACACACCACCTTTCGATTAAAAGAAAATTTGTCGAAATCGCTCCACCGAGTCAAAAGTTCTGATGTAACATACATAAAAAAAAAAAAAAAAAAAAAAAAAAAAAAAAAATACAGTCGAATTGAGAACCTCCTCCTTTTTTGGAAGTCGGTTAAAAAGTAGGTAAAGGAACGGATATATACAGTAACAACCAAAAATTTTAATAACTTAAACAGAAAATTTTATAATGTTTCATACAATATTTTACCCACTACTTTTAACAAGAAAAAGAAAATACAATTTTTTGAATATCATATCAAAAATTGACCGCTCCAGCGGGGTTCGAACCCGCGTCTCCGACTTACCGTGTCGGCGCTCTAGCCAATTAAGCTATGGAACGTGGCCGCTCCAGCGGGGTACGAACCCGCGTCTCCGACTTACCGTGTCGGAGCCACGTACCGTTCCATAGCTTAATTGGCTAGAGCGCCGACACGGTAAGTCGGAGACGTGGGTTCGAACCCCGCTGGAGCGGTCAATTTTTGATATGATATTCAAAAAATGTTTAGAATTCCTAATGTGGGTAACACAAAAATAAAATCTTAGATAAGAAAATACAATTTTTCACATTGACAGTTACAAAACACGTACACATATTAAAACACACTATTTTCAATAAACGATAAATAGTTTGATCTCGTTCAATTTGTTTTAAAGAAGTTTTTCACGTACCAATAAATGCGTGATATGATCGCGATGTGCTAAATTGACGCCGTGTCCAGCGCCATTGGATCTGATTGGATTACATTCGAAGAGCTGTCGGTGCGATGCCGAGCTCAAACGTAAAATTTTACGTGACCACTTTCAAAACGTCTCCTTTCGTGACGCGATTGCATACGAACCCTCTGACTTGATCGCTTATACGCAATCTTATTATGTAAATATTGAGGGACGTAATTTTTTTTACATTATTTTTGGTGATAGAGATTTTATAGCCAATTATAGTTTTTTGTTGTTCTTAGTGTTATTAATATTAGCATTCATCACACGTTATCGAATTAAAAAAAAAAATATTCGTCCTAAAACTTAAACTAAATAGCATTTCATTAAAATATATTAGTAACTTATATTTATTTTATTATTATTTATGACTTAGTAAAAACGTTTAGTTATTTTTTTACAAGAATAATATATCTTTATGGGTATGCAGTGACCATCAACAGATAAACAGACATAGCAACGAACGTTAAAACTGTTTAAAAACTGTAAGTTACAATTATTATTAATGAATCGTTTAATAATTTTACATTTTATTATAACACGTATATTATGTATGTCTCAGAATAAATGATAAATTATTATATTTAGTAAAATTAAATAATTAAAATCATTTAAGTAGTAAAATACTATTTAATGGAAAATGTAATATGGAAAATTATATATATATACAAAACATCTCAGTTTATATATCAACAGATTTGTGTGTATTAAATATTGTATTACATTCAGTCACTTAATCACATTATCATTTCTTTATCAAAGTTATTTTCGATTTATATATACACATATATATATATATATATATATATATATATATATATATATATATATATATATATATATATATATATATTGTGTTAGGCGATACGAAGTTCGCCGGGTCAGTTAGTATATATATATATATATATATATATATATGAAATTTCCACCTATATATATTGATTCATCAGGATATCTCTGGAACCATAAGGCGTAGAGACTTGAAATTTTGTAGGGATATTCCTTTTGCCGAGTAGAGGTCAACTAAGAACGATTTTACAAATTTTAAGAAATTCCACCCAAAAGAGGGGGTTGCGGGGGCGTTAATAATGGAAAATTCCCGTTTTTAAACTATAGCTCCTACCGACTCCAAATTTGGTAGGATTCTTCTATATGTGATGTAAAAATGATAAATGAGCGGATTTTATGATAATTCATCCCCAATAAGGATTGCGAGGATGGGCGTTAGTCATGAAATTTTTAAATGTATGTAACTTCGAAACTACTGAACCAATTTTTATCAAATTTGTAAGCTCCTGTAAATTGGTCTATTTTGGGAGATGGAGTAGTTTTTATCTCAATTGGACCCAATAGGTAGCCCTGCTATCGGTATGTAACTCCGAAACTACTGAACCAATTTTTATCCAATTTTGTAAGCATCTGTAATTTGGTCCAACTTGGAAGATTAGGTAGTTTTTATCTCAATTTGACCCGGTAGGTAATGCTGCTAACAGTAAGTAGCTCCGAAACTACTGAACCAATTTTTATCAAGTGATCTGTAATTTGGAAGATTTGGTAGTTTTTATCTCAATTGTGCCCGGTAGGTGGCGCTGCTATCGGTAGGTAGCTTTGAAACTACTGAACCAATTTTTATCAAATTTTGTAAGCATGTGTAATTTCGTTCAACTTGGAAGATAGTGTAGTTTTTATCTCAATTGGACCCGGTAAGGTAGTGCTGCTATCGATATGTAGCTCCGAAACTACGTAACCCATTTTTATCAAATTTTGTAAGAATATGTAATTTGGTTCAACTTGGAAGATAGGATAGTTTTTATTTCAATTGGACCAGGTATGTGGCGCTCCTATCGGTATGTAGCTCCGAAACTACTTAACCCATTTTTATCAAATTTTGTAAGTATCTGTAATTGGGTCTAACTGCGAAGATATGGTAGTTTTTGTCTGTAATTTGGTCTAACTTGTGAGATATGGTAGTTTTTATTTCAATCGGACCCGGAAAGTGGCGCTGCTATCAGTAAGTAAGCTATCAAATTAGGTAGCTGTTTTCAGAACAACGTCTGCCAGCTACTGCAATTCGATCGAGCTTTTGTATTTATACATATATATACATATATATGTATACAAATGACATATATAAATGAATGTTTGTTTGTATGTCCTTTATAGAATCGTAAACTATGCATTTGATCATGTCATGATCTTTATCAAAGTGTTGTGCATGAGTCCATAAAGGTTTCTGAGTTGGTACGATAAACGCGCGCAGGGTACAGCTAGTATATTAATATAATAAGCAATGGTATTCGATTAATACATAATTCATTAAAGTCATTTAAGTTTGGCATTAAAAACATTGCTTTTCTGCAGTGAAATAGTAATTTAAAGCTCAACTGAACAGGTAAGAAGAATCGTATGTTTTGTAATAGTGCAAACTATTACGGTTACTTCAATCCTCTTACATCAATAGTCTGAAGTACGAAGCACCTGGAAAATTGATGTTCTAACAATTCGTACGTAGTATCTCAAATTGAAAAGCAGTACACATTTTTTTTTTCATTTAGCGAGATATTACTTAGAATAGGTACATATATTGTTAATTTAAGTGTTTTTGTTCTGTAAAATTGTAACAAATCACCAGAAAAGAACCAGAATAGCCTTCGTGAATGTTTGTAGAATAATAAAGCTGAGTTTATGTTTGAATTACTAAAAGTGAATGATTAAATATAAGACTTTAATGTCGAGATAATTAAATAGCTAGTATATTAAATACTGCCGTAATATTTGCATTTAGCTTAAGAATTACTACGTCAAAAAGTTATTGAAACGCAAAATAATAATTCTAATGGACCGTGTTGAAATAGGAAATATGGTTAGTGACTTGTTTTGGATCGATGAGTAGATACAGTAAGATACTCAGCACTTGTGCAAAACTTTTTTTTAAATTATAAATTGAGTTCAATGTTCTTTATAAAAGCATGCTGGTTTGTCAGCCAGTCAGCTCAGCCTATTGAACTCCACTGCTGGACATAGGCCTCCCCAATTTCGCGCCAAACATCCCGGTTTTCCACAATCCTCATCCAGCCTACACCGACAATCTTATGTAGATCGTCGGTCCAACGAGCCGGAAGATGTCCCACACTGCGTTTGCCAAGACGCGGTCTCCACTCCAGGACCCGTCAGGATGCTGGTTTGGTTATACATATAACTTACATGTCGTTAACACTGACGTAATCTTGGTGAATCTTTTTGACACGAACATAGGTATAAAAGCCTAAGAAGTCTTTACTTAGCAGTAAACGTATTTTACTAAATTTTTGGCTATGGTAGACTATCATTTTTCAAAATTGTTTTTGGATAATGTTATATACATATCAGATATTGCAAAATTAATGGTTCATACGCATTATATTTTTAATATTAACAATTGCGTTACAATAGGTATATTTATAGCAATATTATGTATACTTACAAGAATATCGATTATTTTGATATAAACAGTAATAATCGCAGTATAAACACAAGAAGGAATTTTAATTTGTACGATTTTATTTTTGTGTTACCCACACAGTCGACAATTCTAACATTTTTTAATATCATATCAAAAATCGACCGTTTCAGCCGGGTTCGGTCGCTTAGACCGAATTTAATAAAAATCATCATATCAAAAAAAAAAAAAACGATCCAGCGAGTACATCGTTCCATAGCTTAATTGGCTAGAGCACCGACACGGTCAGTCGGAGATGCAGGTTCGATACCCGCTGGAAAAATTGTAACTCCAAGTTTCCAATTGCGCAAGTAAACGTCTCCTTTTTGTGTTATGGTATTCGCATGTATAATAAAATCACACAAACAATTTTGCAATTGGCAAAGGATAAATTTAAACTTTGTATTAAAAAGAAATAAATAGCTAAAATTCATTATTCGGTACAGGGTTACATAAATGATAATGATGTGTGGATTTAGTGACGCAGTAGATATTTCATGCAAGATATTACAAAATTTGTATTAAAACACCTTTTTTTTTAAAAAGAGTAACTGCTTTTCTGCAGAATACACATTCCGAATCAATGATAGCTTCACTTTTAACTAATAATTAAAATTTTAATTTGTAAGATGACGATTCGAAGGTGTTTTTGAAGCCTATTTGAACTAACCTGTTTTGATTTTTTTTAGATTTGATTTTATTCTAAACGGAAACGTGAACAGGGAATAGATAAAATCTACGTATCGACTAATTCTAATAAGGGAGTTTGAATCAACAATGTCGCAGGCAGCTCGTTCTAGTTAATAATAATAATAATAATAAATGTTTATTTCATCAATAACCAACACATTACAATAATAACACAAAGGTTGACTTCTTCTTTTGAGTGCAATAAGCTCCCGTGCCAGAAGGAGTCACTCTTCCTTAACACACTCATACTTAATAGAAAGTTATAAGACGAAGCAAACTAAGCTTTACAAATAATACAAATAAATAAAAGAAAAAAGAAAATTGTTAGTAATAACCTGTGTGTGTTAGTTGTTGTAAACGTATAAACATTATCTTGCTTATTTAAAATATCATTTATTTGATTTAATATCTTTCAGAGTAATTTTTTGGAACACAAATTTCTTTAATTATTTTTCTTATTGCCTTAACGTATGCACTATAATCTTTGTTCCTTAATGTTCTTTACTCGTTTACCGAGAAAATTTATGCGCTATTTCCCGTACTAATTTTCTTTGTCTGAGTTAGTAATAATTCTTAGGACGTAAAAAATTGTAACTTTGTATACGCCAAAAAGTGTAAATCCTTAAATATAATGATATCTACAAACTCGCATCTATTACGTATGGACGCGCCAGCGTGTTAGCTTTGATAAATCTAGAAATAAATAATGCTCGATCCACAATCCATTTGAAAATCCCGCCCGCTGTCTATCCCCTGACCTATAGTGAACATTGCAAGTGCAACTTTATAACTGTGCATCAATTCGTAAACTCATCGAGTGACGTCGTGGATCTTCGTTTTTTCTTCGGACCTTTTGCTGTCAATATATAATAACGCATCGAATGCACCGCGCCGCGCCCGCTAATTTGTTTTGTAAACCTACGTAGTTTTGTGCCATCTGATTAATATTGCCTACCGTAAATCTATAATTATCCGCTTTGGGAGTTGTGTAAGTGAAGGGAAGAAGACTGTATCAGCCCATAACGCATCGAATGCACCGCGCCGCGCCCGCTAATTTGTTTTGTAAACCTACGTAGTTTTGTGCCATCTGATTAATATTGCCTACCGTAAATCTATAATTATCCGCTTTGGGAGTTGTGTAAGTGAAGGGAAGAAGACTGTATCAGCCCTGGACAAAGTGTTACTGCGCTCGTCGTGTGCCCGAAGGACAGCGGCGGCGGCCATTTAAGAAGAAGCTTGCAAAGGTCAGTTTCCCTTCCTCCATAATTCCAAAGTCCCTACGTCCCATTTACCTGTGGGATCGAGCAAACAAAAAAATATACAGTCCACTAAATCGCCGCTTAGAATTTCGTATACCCGCGCCACCAACGTATTTGAAATAAAGAATATGTACATAAACTTTCATCCGAGACTAATAAGACTCAACAAATTAATACAAAGCTTTTAGTTCTAAAATAAACCTAGTTATTAAATCTTTTAAGAATGTTGTAATATCTACATCTTATTACACGTTACTTTGAAGAATTATGACTTGGCAAAGTCCTTTATTGGAAATACCTTCACGGGCCTGAAATATTGCTATGTCGTGAAGAGGTAAATTTTCTAATTAGAAATTCTTTAGTAAAACTTTATTAAGTTTTTACTTACTACCTAATGAAATACTCTGTCAGTCTTCGTCTTTATCCGAGACTGACAACAATTCATACTCTAATAATATTAACGTTATGTAATTTACAATAAAAAACATAAATGATGACAAATTTTAATTGATAAAAATACATTACTTCACGTACCGCCCAATCTGCTCCATAGCGTTTCGTCGAATTAAGCTCCAACTATATAGTCTTCATAGGAGAAGTGTGTGAGTAGTTAGTTACTGTAGAATAAAGTATGGAGTAGTATATCTTTCATAATTAAAAATGACTGTTGCTAAGCGCATAACTCAAGAATGGCTCGATCAATTCGGCTCATTTATTTTTTGTATGTTTCTTAAGTCGCACGGAAGGTATTAATAAACAATAATAATAATTACTGTTAACTTTTGACAGAACGAAGTCTGTTCAGGCAGCTAGTATTTTAATATATGATGATGATACTTCCAACCATGACTAAAAACATACGTAATATAATGAATAAGAAGGAAAGGATAAATAAATTTAAGTTAAAATAGTAAAAAAGGCAGAATAAGGGGAAAAAAGTTACATTTATATATTACTGTTCTATTCTGAAGTACCATGCCACATCCAGTCGTTTTTTATGCATGTTTTGTCCGCAAAGTACGCACTTTTGATTACACAAATTTATTTTTATGTAATGGCAGTAGTTGCTTTGTTAATGGAATATTTGTTAACTTTGTTAAGTTTGAATTTATTATGCGACTTAGTTTTTAAAATTATCTATTGTGTGTCTGTAAATTATGAAATGTGGAGAGTTGTGTTTTGTTGTTATGTGTTGTTATTATTTTTTTATTATATTGATGAATTAATTTTTATGCGTACTGATTTCTACCAATTATGAAACTATTATATATTAATGATAACACTACGATGGGATTTGATGTAATTTTAAAAGTTTATTTAATATTAATCAACAATACGCAAGCATAATTTGTGTAAGTATAACCTTCATCATCATCATCATCACAGCAGCCTTTCGCAGTCCACTACTGGACATAGGCCTCCACAAATTCACGCCAAAAATGGCGTGAGCTCATTTTTTTTATATATATAGTATAAGCTTACAACCAGTTATTAAATATATTTGAGATTTTTTAATTTTGATGTAAAACATTTATAAATTATTATGCACTTTTTTATGTGATTTATATATCATTGAATTATATATTGTCCTTTTTGATAAAGTTTTAGTTTACTTTATTGTTTTCACTAAGTGCAAGTGTGATTTGTGCATGTGGTGTTAGCCTATAAGTGGCTGTAGCATTTGTATGTGATGTACATCACATAATATTTAACATTGAGAAATAATACTATTTCTATTAATTAATAATTTATGAATCAGTGTAAAGAACTGTTGGCTATAACCATGTAAGTAAATAAATAAAAATATAAGTGGGTTTACTTATAAAAAAACTACTACTAACGAAATTACTGACAAAATTTTCAATAAAAACATTTAATTGCGATCTTCATATTGAAGGAAGAAACGAAATTTGAGGCTTTGAAAATAGGTACATTCTATGGGGGCCGGGCGGGCCGATGCAATATGATGCCGCGGCACAATTTATATGTAGGACTTGTTTGTCGCTGCGTGTTTGTTCTACTAGTCGCTACTCGGCTCGCTCGTTCATTTTTATGAGTTATGGATAAGGTGGGTCCTCCGTCGTGTTTGCGATTCCCATCCAATTGTTTGTACTCGTAGAAGCATTGTTACGGCCAAAAATAAAAACTGAATTTGTCAAAGCTTTCGTGATACAAACATTGGAAAACAAGCAAATAGAGACTCTAAATGTAAGTAATTCTCGTAGGTAGCCGATTTATATCGTGGATATTAAGACGTACATGATATTTTTATGAATATTGCTCCGTAGTTCTCGCGATACCCCGTCGTTACCAGTACATTAGACGTAGCAGCAAACAATTACATTACCCCAGCTTGCACAGTTTGGCATCGTACCAATGTTGACTAGCACTCTTTGAATGGGTACGACGATTTTCTAGTGTTATTCCCATGGTATGTTTCAGTTTATAGCTTGCCTTAGGTAGTGACATATCGATATTCCTTTCCTTGCACTCGCCGGTCGATATAAGGTAGTGGGAAACAAAAAAATTACGAGTGGGTATGTACCGATGTTTTTAGTAATAAATACGCATGTACGTTGTTTCATTCTTTTCTAATTACTTTTGACATGTGAAACCTATAATACAGTATCAATAATATATTATATATTTTTGACAATTATACAACCGATAATAATTGCTTTTTTAAAGTTTTTTTTTTTCATTAATTAACAGCGTATCGATAGCAAGTTTTAAAAGAATAATATCACATTATTATTTGTTAGAAGACAAAGATAGGGTTGTATTTAAAACGAAGAGATGTTGAAGAAATGCAGGAAATAATTTAGTTCTTTGTCCTGGCAATATCGAGCAGGAGACGGACTGCGCCCGGCGGGCACGATGATATTAATCGACGCAAAGCTGATTATAACCGTTGTTTCTAAGACAGTCTTTTAAGATCTTCAATTTCAATTCGTACTTCTTATTTTATTTGTTGTGCAATACCAATCATTTACGATACGATTCTATCGACTTTTATTGGTTCATTATTATATATTGAGTTAGCTTAATATTCAGTTTTTTTTTTATATTTTATGATTATTTTTACTCTCTTACTAGCTGTGCTCGCAACTTCATCTGAACTTCAACAAAAAAAAAAAATTAAAATAAAAGTACCCTATGTTACTCCTTATTATATCAGCTATATGCCAGTAAAAGTCCCGTCAATATCGGTCCATCCGTTTCAGAGATTAGCCGGAACAAATAGATAGACAGACAGACAGATAGACAGACAGACCGACAAAAATGGTAAAAAATGTTATTTTGGTATACGTATACATTCATATGCATTTAGTAAAAAGCGGTTATTTTAATATTACAAACATACACTTCAATTTTATTTATTTGTGTAGATAATATACTATTATTTTGAATTGTATAAAACATGTCACAATAATAATTACTTTAAAATTATTACTACTCCTAAAAACGTTAGTAAAAGCTATAGTGAGCTAAGTTCTTACTTTGAACGGTGTCAAAACTGTTCGGAAGTACCGAAATGCCGAATGTAGAACAAAGAGTAGGTACGTATGTACAGTGCAATGGTAACGTGACGGTCCCAGCCCACATAACAGGCGGCTTAAGACCCGTCAGAGCGCCGGACGGTCTTCCTGCACCCGATTTGCAAGATCCGCTCTATCGCAGCCGAACACACTCAAACAATTTCCACTGTTTTACCCAAATACACCATTACGGTTATCCCTTCCATTGTGTACGTACGCCGTTTGTCAATTTAGCCGAGACACTTATCTGCTTGTTACGATTGTATTGTTTTGATTGATACTCATGTGTACGATATAATTGGCATTTATTGGGCTTTGTATTCTATTATCGTTGATACGACGTTGATACAACCCAACTGTTTTGTATTTGATTTCACAAAATTTATTGATAATTTTCATTAACGTATAAATTATAATATTTTGCATTGAGAACTTACAATTTTGGTGCGATTGGTCGAATCTCTTTTAATTTAATAATTTTGATTAATTCTTTTGGCTATTTTTTTTCAGTAAAAATTTAAAAACAATTAACAACCACATTAATGTGTATAGGATAATACGATTGCGACGTAAATGCCAATTGTCGAATTGTGATCCGTGTGTCGGCATTTATTGCATAGCACGTCTGTAATTTGCATACGTTTGAATACTAAGTACCAACAACGTCATGGTTTGAAGCCACTTTAATTGAATAGTTCGATTTATGTTTATTTGTTTAATTTTATTTTATGTGGCCCAAAATACTTGTTTTCATCTAAATTAACATTTTTACACATTACATTATTTTTTGCAAAATATTTTTACCCTGTCTTCTATATTCTTCCTTTATATTATGTAGGTTTAAATATTTACCTCTTCTGATGTATAGAATGAAAGGTAATTGCTCATATCGAAGTAACCTCACATAAGCATAAACACATTAAGCATTCCGTCGGATCGCAAGCGACTATACGTTATAAAATATAAGTTGAATTAGTATTCTACTAATATAACAATTTATTGTTGATTCTGATGGATCAGTTTTTGACTTAAATTTTAATTGATTCATCGTGGTGCTATAATAATATTTTAATTATGCTTCGGTGGCGTGATAGTTAAAATAAACATGTTTAGTAAAAATATTACATAATAAACGTCACTAATAGCATTCTGTTAAACTCAATTAGAGTAGCAGAACTCCGTCTCTGTCTATAAAATAATAGGTTTCATGAAAATAACGTTTTGACAGTGATATGTTAATATGCAACATAATATGATTTCTTGAAAAGGTACTTCGTATGAAATATGTACTGGGTGAAGGGGGTGAAATTGAAACTGGCGTTATAACTTAGTATGCATTGGGCGGCTGCGACGTGTAGCGATCGCCTCCGCGACGTTATCGCCCGGGTCACGTCCGCCCAATTGTTTTCTGACGACATGTATCATTCTTTTAAATCATATTTCGTGATTTGTAGGCGTCGTATGGACTAAATCGCGTACGGGTAATGAGGTTCCTTAGTCTCATGACACATCAGTATCATAAGCGTTACGATGGAAGAACGACTCGATTTCGCAAATGGGAACGATCTACGAATTACACCTTTAGTATTCATGAAAACGGTTGAGAAGCTGTGTGACATTTGCAATTTTTGTTTCATTAAGTATTCATATTAAGGAGATTGTATGGTATGAATCTTACGTTAGGAAGGAATTCGCGGTTACTATGGTGGCCATAAATCACACACCAACGTCCTCGTTGGATATAGGTACATGTTTTTTAACAGCGCCGTTAAAAACATGTACCTATATTTCGCGATTTGTTAAAAAAAACTTCCATGACATTTGTAGTTAGTAGAGCTAGTCTAAAAAGGTCTACATAATTATAAATATGATTCCGTAGTTAAAAAGGTAAGCGATAAATTGTTCTTAAGACTAAATCAAAAAGATAAAAAAAAATAATATACAGATTATTTTCTTTCTAGCTAGTAACTAATTTATAACGATGATTAAACATTTTTTGCTTCAAACCTATCTGGGGTTTTAGTAGTAATCTAAGTAAAAAAGTGTCAATAATTTAAACTAGTTTCATGTGGCAATCCATCACCGTAAATGTCAGTGCTCACATACACAACATAGGTACCTCAATATATGAAGTTTGGCATATCGATCATTCATAACTTAATTGTGCGCCTTCAAAAAGTAGCCCAGTGCATATTATGAATATGCATAGCGAAATTTGTTAATAAATATCGTATATGAATTTATACATGTTTCAAATGAAATTCAAATTCCCACAAGTGACATTTAATAAGTGGAGTTAAATTCACAATGCGGCTTTGTCTAACTTTACTGTTGTTGTTTTAGTAGTTATAATGGCGCTCTTTGTTGACCAGAAACTGGAGCTAATGCAACTGTCTCTGTGAAGAATCGCTCATTGACTCATATGATAAATTAATTTTTATTGTTATAAGTTATATTAAAATTTAAAACAAATAATTCGGGTAAAAGATTTATTATTTTGATCTTAAATAGTTTTTATAGTCCACTCCACTATAATGGAGAAAAACAATTAGATCACTCACTTCAGCCTATTGCAGTCCACTGCTGGACATAGGCCTCCCCAAGTTGACGCCAGACATTCCGGTTTTCCTCAATCCTCATCCAGCCTACACCGGCAACTTTATGTACATCGTCGGTCCAACGGGCCAGAGGATGTCCTACACTGCGTTTACCAAGATGCGGTCTCCACTTCAGGACAATTATAAATTAGATACTAACCTGAAAAAAAAATAGACTACCTATTTTGAATTTCGATGCCAGAACAATACATAATATTTTTAATTAATATTTTTTGTCTAGCTTAACTAGGTGTTACCCTCGATTTCTCACACGGTGCTTTAATACCCGCTAGCTTGGTTATCATTAACTATTACTGTCTCGCTCCTACGTGTATATAGTCATCGTCCATTTGTACAGGTGACGATATTATGGGTATTCGATTTGAAGGCTAGCCTTTTCATTACGCAACGTGTTTCGGCGGTGGTTGTCATACCAGTTTCGTATCAGGTTTCAATTTAATGGTTTCCAATTGATAGCTTATAAATTAAACGAGACTTATATACCAAGTTTTGGATTTTAATAAATTAATTTTTTTTTACGTATTTCATATAACTTGTTCCGATGTTTAATATATAGTATTTATTGATCCATATGAAGCAGTCAGTTTGTTTATAAATGTTAAAGCTCAAAAGTATGTTACGTAATGGGTGACGTAATACTAGAACATGCTTATGTCTGTAAATTTGTAATATACATTTCTAGCGATTTGTTGTACTAATAAATATAAATTTGGCAATACTAATGATAGATTTACTAATAATATGACCAGGCTGCACCAGCTAGAAAAAATAATGCAGAACTGGTTTGAATTAACCGTCTAACATCTCTTAGTTGTGATACCGTTTTCTTCATATATGAGAAAGTTTAAAGCCTTACCTATCGAGCCACAACGGCTTGGGAGACACTTTTTACCTTAGTAATGATAATTATTAAAGTGATCAAAGGCGAAGTATCACGAGAAGAACATGACATACACCATAAATAAAACATATAGGTATATTCGTTCCATTAAAAATAAGTGTCCTGAGTGGGAATCGAATCCGCGATTGATATTTTAAGGACTACAAACATCACAAAATCAGACCGATTTTTAAAAAGTACTACTGTTAAATGGAAATATCTCTATCTCCGGTAAATTATTAACGTAAGAAAAGCAAAAGGTTATTATTATGTAGCGAGTGACGGAACACAAAGTGGTTGTGTTGATGGATTTTATGCAATTTTCAGTATCTATCACATCCAGCGCGCTCGAATCCGTAGGGATTAAGTTCGATCTTTTCGCAATACTTACAGGGTAAACAGCTCGAGCACGCCTCTCCCGCCCTCCAGCGTCAACTACGAACTAAGATAAGCTGATACAACGACTTAAGGCCATATAATATAGGTACAATAATTTGAAACAAATGTACTACTTCTAAGTTAAATTTGCACTTATTATTATTTCTAAAAAAAAAAAACGGTTAAAATATTGCCATAAAATAAAAATAAAATATTTTTATACGCTGAGGATTAGATTATAGAGTATTAGGTTAGAGAGTTAAAGTAGTTGGACTTACAAAAAGCAAAAGAGTTTCTTCTTCTAGTCAAGTCTCTAGAATCTTGATTATGATATACCTTGTATCGTCTACATTCCTTATGTTATGACATACTATATTTTATATTTACATATTTAAAAGAAAGAGCTAGAATATTTGTGCGACAAATCACAGAAATTATTAGATAACCCTTTATTTCCTATGTAAAAAATCACCTATTTTTTCGCCAGATCGAGGATGTATGATGCAATAAAATTTTACGAATGGCATACGAAACAAAAGTACTTCTGTAGTGACGATATGCTGAGAACGTGGACGGAATAAATTTTGGTCATAGAAACCATTTTAAATTTTATGGTTCAATCTTTCTGTTCTCGGGATGAATATATAAAAGAATTTTTATTAGTGCCATCAACTAATGATTTGATATAAGACGTTGGAAGCGTCTTTAAGTTTATAGCTTTAACTGTTACTTTAATCCCTACTAATATTATAAATGTGAAAGTGAGTTTGTTTGTTTATTCCACTTTTACGGCTCAACGGCTTGAACGTAGGCTATGAAATTTGCCATGCACATAGCTAAGGGGCCAAGTACGGACATAGGCTACCTTTCATCCCGGAAAAGTCCGGAGGTCCCGTAGGATAGCGAAATATAGTCCCAAGCTCAACAACCTTAGGTGACATTTACATATGAATAGACCGCCGAAGATCTCACGATTTCAGCTAAAATTAGCGAAAGAATCACGAAAATATTTTAAAAATTAATATTGATACATTCTAATCAATGAGAAATTAGCCAAAGCCAATAGTTAATAGAACTATAATTATGGTGTAGTTCTAATAAAACCCGTTACGCACTTTTGTATGAAGTACACATATAAGATTAAGGCCCTGTTTCACCAATTCTGGATAACGCTAATTGACGGATAACCAACACCGACCGATTGACGGTAACCAACAGTAAAAAGTTTTTGATTCATTATTCTTTTTTAATATAGAAATTTACTGATTTTTTTAGATTTGATGTGTCTATATTTACTACAATTTGAATACATAATAGTAAACCTGTGTTTGTAATTTATTTACATGAGAAAAAGAAATAACAATTATACAAAAACTTTAGAAAAAAACACTATCCACAAAAGTAGAATATATATTTCCTCAAGTAAAGTGCATTAATTTTTTCAAACATCACTATAACCGAGGTTACGAAAAAATTCAGCTATGAATAATTGAATATTTAAATATTTATTTTAAAGTCTTTAAGCTTTGCAATAATTATTCATAAATGAAATATCTAAAAGTATGTCACTTAGTTCCTATGTATTGTTGGCCATTAGTGCCTACATTGGAGCTAGAAGAATGGGCTAAGCTAAACAATGCATCTGTACTGTCTGTAGACTTCATTAGTTGTAAATTTTTAATTACCAATATAGAATTTTTGGTCAATCATTTTTATAAGTCCAAGAATATATATTTACCTTTTTTTAAATATATAGTTTAAAGAAAATAAAAACTTAATGAGAATATTTGGTAAAATGTATGACTACAAATATTTTTTTTTTTTTTAATATTTCATATTGACTACAAATTTTTAGCAATTATTTTTATACTTAAACTCTGAAAATCATTTGGTTTTTTTCTGTCTAGATACTCTTTGCTTTTAAAATCCAGACCGTAGCGGGCGAAGCCGCGATAAAAGCTAGTTTTCAATAAATTAAATTAATTGGTACTTTAAAAACATTTCATAGTTTTAACAATTTACTTGCGAATTTAACATTATTGTTGTTTGATTAAATAATTAAGAATTTTGTCAATTTTAGCGTTATATGAAACAATTTGAATGAAAAATACAGTATAAGCGCCGAGAAAAATGATAACTAATAGAAAATGTTCGGCGTTTGGGCCGGCGCGGCAGCGAGTTGACAAATTATTTAAGAACGTGTGTAAGGCGACGTGCCCATTATACACATGATTGATGGCTTTGATACTCGCAGCACCAACAATCGTTACAATGTGTTTAATTCAACGTAGCTGTTGAGTGATTGGAATTCATTTTGCTTAAAAAAACTATCTATGTACTTTCTGTTTTTGAAAAATAGTTTTTCAGCACAACTTGTTATATTTCTACTTTAATGATTCTTTATGTATTATTATAAGTGATTATTTTGTTAGTTGTCAATTATTCTTATTGTACCTAAAATCTACATACATATAAATAAAATTGAAGTGTCTATCTGTGATTTACATGATACTAAAACACAAACAAACGATTTGTAAAATTATGTCTGTCTGTATGTCTGTCTTTCTGTTTGTCTAGGCTATTCTTTGGAATAACTGAAGCCGTTTTTATGGGACTTTCACTAGAAGATAGAGGAGGTTGTAGAGCATCATATAGGCTAATTTTTATCCCGGAATTCCCAGAAAATCGGGATTTACGCGAAAAACCCCTTGTTTACCACGCTCGAGTACCTATCGCCCAGGTGATAAATATGAAGTAACAAAACGTTTTATAATACGAAAATTTTTGCAAGTAAATCGTATTTATACTAATATTATAAAGCTGAAAAGTTTGATTGTTTCTTTAAGCGCGCTAATCTCAGGAACTACTGGATTAAATTAAAAAATTCTCTTTGCATTGGATAGCCCATTTACCTAGGATTGGCAATTTTTTTCTAAATTAACTCATCTGAAACCGCGGGACACAGCCAGTATGACAATATAATTATTAAAATAACTAAGTTTGGGACTTACGGTTAATCTCTTTCAATCAATAATTATTAATTGGCTGCTAATTAATATGCATAAATAATGAACGCCACTCAGTACTCACTGAGGAAATAAGATTACAATAAAACAAGTTGTAAGTCACATGTCATTATTGTAAAAAAAAAATACATTGGTTGAAATTGTAGGTTAATTTTCTCATTTTATAAAAAAGGGTAATAAAAGAGAACGCAAAATTTTAATTACTATTTAGTTTTTCTGTTAATACCTTAACAAAGAATTAGAAAATTAAAAGTTTAGCCTGTTTTTCAATTTAATTACTAGCTGCTGCCCGCGACGTCGTCTGCGTGAACGCTATACAGCACTAAAAATACCGACGGTTATACCTTTTAAAATAAAATTCATTTACCCATTTCTTCTTTACATTTCATATCTACATAAAATCTCATAGATGGAGCTGCTTTAAAATTGTCTGGTCTACTTATATTCATTTAATTACTTTTATCGGCTTAGTTACTTATATTGCGTGATTTTTATAGTGTGAAGCTAGCTTATATAGCATGGTTATTAACGTAATAACAACAAAATTCAAATATGCGTCGTTAGATTACACGTTGTTACAGACTGCGTTGAGGAAATAAAGGTTCACTGCTCGTTCCTGGTAGGTGATAGCATGATAATATGTAGCCTATATGTTGACCCGACTTCTTAATAATATTCGTGCCTTTGAAGTAAATCCATGCGGTACTTTTTGACTTTATCTCGTACATACACACAGACAAACAGACAAACAGACAAACAGACAAAAATTCTAAAAACTATATTTTTGGCTTCGGTATCGATTGTAGATCACACCCCAAGTATTCTTTAAAAAAAAATTTTAATGTACAGTTTTGACTTTCCTACAATTTTATTATATGTATAGATAGATTGTTGGGCTTAATGGCTTCCAGTTGTGCCAGGGGCACAGTTGATTTCGCCAATATCACGTGGGATAGAAAAGACACGAAGGAGGATGATCAGTGTGGTTGAGATTGTAAGCTACATTGATTATTACAGACAGAACAAAAATAGGCTTTTGTAGTTAAACCACAACCTCAAACAACAGACAATAACATTAAAAGTATATCTAATATTTTAATTATATTATACATATATTGTACACACTAGAAAAAGAATAATAGGACGTGCACATAGTCTACCTGTTTTTAAATTAGGTACAAATACTTTATTTAGCAGTTGGTATTAAAAAGGGTAAGAAAGCTCTTTACTCGTGCGAACTCTTTACACTCAATTTCCACATTATTTAAAACAGCGATTTACTGACATTGAATACATTTCGATCAACCTATTACATTTTGTATGAGGGATATCTATCATCTCTGTATCAAGCCCAGTTACGACAGTCACGTAAAGGTTCTATGGTATTAGGTGAAATTAACAACAGTTGTTGATGCTTTTGACGTGAAAAATGTGTTTACGAATTGTTCGACATCAACTGTTTTGAAGCTTTTAATATTACCATTATTAAACGTGAAAGGTGATTAATATGAACATTTTTACTTGACACTGAAAGGTAATAATTTTAAAACGTAATTCAACGCGTTGTTATTTTATAGCTACAAGCATAAAACAATTAATAATAAAATTTATTTACTTTCATTATCAATTTACGACGCTATACGTTTTATATTATATATTTAGAGTTATAAATGGAACTATAGTATGAAAACCTTCATTTGGAATATTTAAGTCACTTATGACAAATAAGAGTAATAGTCTTTAAATCTTATACTATTAAACGAGCAATTCTTGTATATATATATATATATATATATATATATATATATATATACGGCTCCAACAATTTTCATGAAATTTAGTATGCAGGGAATTTCGGGGGAGATAAATAAATCTAGCTAGGATTCATTTTTAGAAAATGTCATTTTATCCTAGTTTTAGATAATAAAAAAATATCGTTAGAATACGAAGGTAAATTTCGCAAATGTCTGTAAACTTGTAATAGCTCAAGTGGAAAATCGGCCGGTCGGGATCAACCGAGAAGACCACGGTTCAAATCCTCGATCGACTATTTTTTTACTTTTTTTTTCTAATTGCTTTCGTTATTTTTTATTTAATGGTCATCTAACGTTATATGCAGATGATACATGTTTCTTTTATTTTGGAAACAGAATAAATGACATTATCAGTCACGCACAGGAAGATCTAGATCTTTTAAATGATTGGTTTCATCATAATTTATTAACTATAAATGCTTCCAAAACGTGTATTATCTTTAAACCAAAAAATAAAATTATTTCACAACACAATCCACTAACAGTTCATAATACTCCAATTGAAAAAAAAACCTGTGAAAAGTACCTTGGCCTAAGATTGGATAACCAGTTAAGTTTTAATAACCATATCGATCATATTAAAAAAAAAAATGTCCTCTTTGATCATATGCCTAAAAAATATCTCTCAGTGCATTCCTCAAACATTACGCCATTCTATATACAGCTCGTTGGTTAAGCCGCATTTGTTGTATTTGATTGAAGTATGGGGTAATTCCTCCAAAATAAAATAACAAGAGCTTCAAAGAAAACAAAATAAAATAATAAAAATACTATTTCGATATCCGTATTACACATCTACAACTAAAATTTATAAAGAAACTAAAATAATGAATCTACGACAACTTTATATATATAATTCCTGTATTTTGATAAAAAAAAAATTGTCAGCAAATCAATGCGTTCAAATTTGTCCTTTATAAAACGTATAAACGAACGTAAACGTAACGTACGAAGCGCAGCAATGGACGACCCAGCTTATTGGTTCTGCCTAAGACTGGGACGACATTTGCCAAAAGGGATATCACATTCGAAAGAGCACAATTTTACAACAAATTACCGTGTCTGATAAAAGATGTAAGCTCAATTAACGAATTTAAATCTCGGCTTTCGCAATATATTCTCAATAACACTTTATCGTTAGAAGAAACCATTTAATTCGATAACTGAGCACTAGGATTTATAAGACGACGATATGTATGTTTTACTATTATTGTAGTGTGTTGTTCTCATATAAGTGACATTGTCTTTTTGAGAATAAGTTCTTTAACCTTAATAATGTATGTAAAATCGAAAGATATTATTCATATTTTATCATTATTATTTTTTATTTTTTATTATTTTATTATTGTCGGTAAAAAAATATTATTAATATTTTATAAATATGTAATTCGTATTTAAATATGATTTCCAAAAAACACAATTTATTAAAAATACCGAGCTAAGCTCGGTCACCCAAGGTACCTACTATCATTTTATGTAAAAACGTTAGGTACATAGATATATATGTTAGATACGTAAATTACAGTTGATACGTAATTGCAGTTTAATATCCGTTTCGCAATATTGATAAAGTTTTAACGAATAAAATAGTTATTGAAAAATGATATAATGTTTTATGATTGAATGGTTGTTTACCATAGACTGCGAGCCAGATTAGCTCGACTTAGTCCCGGGAAAACTTGTTTCACTCTGGGGAAATCAGTACAACAATTACATCTCAAATGCTATCCAATAACACTGACAGAACCTTTAAAGGACCTTTTGGTTATTACAAATGTTATAACAAACTGTTAAAGATAATTAAATAAATTTATAACATATACTTGTATAATAATAAATTATTTTTATTTTTATAAATGTTTTTTATTGTATAAAATAGCTTTCAACGACTATTGTAATCTTAATTATTTTATGTTTAGGGCTATCATTAATAAATTTAGTAATTTATTATATTAGGTCGGAGAAAAAGTTTCTTCGTATTTTATATAATAATTAAAGATAAGAGTTTACAAAATTTATTAACATTCATTGTAAAATATATGTAGCATTTTGTACGATAACTTACCGTCATCTCGTAGGTAGTGACAGGATTCCGTTGGTGTATAGTAGACGTTTTGGGACTTCTCATTAAAAAACCGCGACAAGTACTTTTCACAGTCCTCTCTTGATTTTAATTTTACACTACGTAAAGAATCCCGAAGATACCGAAACAGATGGATGTGTGAGGGTGCAAGATCGGGGCTATATGGTGGACGCATTAAGACTTCCCAGTCAAACTCTCTCAAAGTTTTTGTTGAGTGACTAAAAATGTATGAGGTAGAGCGTTGCCGTAAAACAGATCACACTTTTTTGTTCATCGACTCTGGCCGTTATTCTTATTTTCTTGCTTAAATCTCATCATCTGTTGACTGACTATTGAATGATACCCTTCTAATCCCACCATACACTCAACATCACCGTATTGCGTGTCAACCCGGGTTTCGCGATAGTCTGTACAGCTTGACCGACCTTTTACTTTTCTACCTTTGACTGAAGATATCTTAAGTACATTCTTATCGTGGGTGATTCGATCCGCTGTTCGTTACCAGAGATCAATATATTCAAAAACGGTTCGATATCTTTACATCTTTTGAGAGAAACGCAAATGAGTACACGGACCATTAGGTTTATTTCAGTGTGGTGAATTCTCAGACCTTCACCTACATATATTGTGACTACTCAAAAGTTCGATCTAGCTGCACTTTTTTAAAAATGTTATCACGTTTATCCCTAACTAGAGGTGACCAGAGCTAAATGCATCTTTGACATCAAAATTTTCTGATGGCACAATTTTTTTCGCGGCTTTAGCTTGTACATTTTTCACGTTTTTAAATTAAAACTTTACCAAATTTCTTCGTTGGGTTCTATTCTGACGGACAGAAAAACAAATGAAAAGTGGCGTTAAAATGTTTTTTACTTTTTTATTTAATTTTTAAAATGTCACATTTTCACAGTATCAAAATCAGCTTGTTACAAACAATACAACTAAAAAAATTTATCGTAACTTTTACTAGAAAATATTTTCCCCGAAACATTAGTTTATGAGTCATGATTGTACTAACTGTTTTGCTGAGTTCATTGAAATATGTATGGAGAGATAGATATACATTATCCATATTAGATGCTTTGACCGATTTATCTATAGTACAACTAGCTGTGCCCGCGGCTTCGCCCGCGTTTAAATCAGTGAGTCAAAAAGTTTTCCCGGCAAACTTGCCACGATGTCCTGAGATGGCGAAGTGGCTTCTTTCGGACCGGGACAGATATAATATCATAAATAACGGTTCGTTATTAACATTTGTTATTTTTGTTGGCGTCCTGTCGTGTTGGCGCATTGGCGCGTTAGCACGTTGGCGCATTGGCGGGTTGGCGTGTTGGCGCATTGGCGTGTTGGCGTGTTGGCGTGTTGGCGTGTTGGCGTGTTGGCGTGTTGGCGTATTGGCGTGTTGGCGTATTTGCGTGTTGGCGTGTTGGCGTGTTGGCGTATTGGCACATTGGCGTGTTGGCGTGTTGGCGTGTTGGCGTATTGGCGTGTTGGCGTGTTGGCGTATTGGCACATTGGCGTGTTGGCGTGTTGGCGCATTGGCGTATTGGCGTGTTGGCGTGTTGGCGTATTGGCGTGTTGGCGCATTGGCGTGTTGGCGTGTTGGTGTTTTGATATGTTGGCGTGTTGGCGTATTGGCGTGTCGGCGTATTGGCGTGTTGGCGCATTGGCGTGTTGGCGTGTTGGCATATTGGCGTGTTGGCATGTTGGCGTGTTGGACTGTTGGCGTATTGGCATGTTGGCGTGTTGGCGTGTTGGCGTATTGGCATGTTGGCGGATTGGCGTATTGGCGTGTTGGCGTATTGGCGCATTGGCATGTTGGCGTGTTAGCATATTGGCGTGTTGGGATGTTGGCGTGTTGGACTGTTGGCGTGTTAACGTGTTGGCGTATTGGCACAGTGGCGTGTTGGCGTGCTGGCGTATTGGCGTGTTGGCGTATTGGCGTGTTGGCGTATTGGCGTATTGGCGTATTGGCGTATTGGCGTGTTGGCGTATTGGCACATTGGCGTGTTGGCGTGTTGGCGCTTTGGCATATTGGCGTGTTGGCGTGTTAGCGTATTGGCGTGTTGACGTGTTGGCATGTTGGAGTGTTGGCGTGTTGGCGTGTCAATAAAAAAAACAAAACAAGACAATAAAAAAAAATGTCGATGTTTCCGATTTTAGTAATTTTCCAATATGCAATGAATCAAAACTAATGAATGAAAACTATTGCTAACGGGCGTCAGATGTAGCCCGGACGACGACCACTGACTACTGCGCTCAGTCAGGCGTTATACACATTATATAATTTATATTTAGAAAGCCGGTAGAGATAACTCTAGAAGAAGTCTCTTCCAGCTAATCTGCGGTTTTTCTCGGGGACTTTAACGCCCACCACGAGCAGTGGTTGTTCCCGTACGAGAAAACATGCCACGCTGGGAGGGAGGCGCGCAAATTCGCGTTAGCACTCGATCTTACCCAGATGGTACAGGTTGCAACACGGGTACCAGATATTGCTAGCCATACAGCCAATTGCCTGGACCTTCTGCTGACTACAGATCCAGACAGACACTCGGTCTCAGTATCTGCCCCTCTAGGATCATCCGACCATTGTCTGGTGAAATCCATATCGACCGCCTCTCCTCCGGACAACTGTCCAAGGGGCACAAGAAGAGTGTGGCGATATGAGTTAGCGGACTGGGAAGAGATGCGGCATTTCTATGCATCTTTCCCTTGGCGGCAAGTCTGTTTTTCCTCGGGTGACCCCTCGTGTTCGGCTGAGGCAGTTGCGGGCGTGATTCGACAGGGAATGGAATACTTTATACCATTCTCCGACATATCGCTCGACCACAAATCCCGACCTTGGTACAATGCTGAGTGCGCCCATGCTGAAGCCCTTAAAGAGTCTGCTTACAAAGCTTGGGTACAAGTCCGCGATGCCAAAGCTGGAGCGCGGAGGGTTCGCACGAGGAAGAAAGCTTTTAATTCAGCCGCCAAGTCTTGCAAACGGATATTACAAAAGGCCCGATTCGACCATATCCGTCGTATAGGCGCTAAACTTGCCTCCTACCCCCCTGGTAGTAAACAATTCTGGTCTCTGTCGAAGGCAGTAGAGTCCAATTTCTGCCGCCCTACATTGCCTCCTCTGCAGAAGCCTGATGGTTCGCTAGCTCACTCGGCAGTGGAAAAGGCAAACTTGTTTGCATCTCTCTTTGCGAGCAATTCGCGTCTTGACGCTAGCTCTACACAACCACCATCCTTGCCTCGATGTGACTCTTCTATGCAAGAGATCACGATCCACAATAAAGAGGTCCGTAGAGTTTTGCTGAACCTTGACGTGAATAAGACTAGTGGACCTGACGGTATACCTGCGCGCGTCCTAAAGGCCTGTGCACCTGAGCTGTCTCCTGTTCTCACGCGCCTGTACCGCCTCTCTCTTCAAACTAGAACGGTGCCAAAATCTTGGAAGCTGGCTAATGTGCAGCCAGTGCCCAAAAAGGGTAGCCGAGTGAATCCCTGCAACTACCGACCAATCGCCATCACCTCCATGCTCTGCAAAGTCATGGAAAAGGTACTTAACAGCAAGTTGCTGAACTACCTAGAGGACAATGAACTCCTCAGTGACCACCAATACGGTTTTCGTCAGGGGCGGTCTACTGGAGATCTTCTGGTGTATGTCACACACTGCTGGGGCGAAGCCATAGAGAAACATGGTGAGGCGCTCGCTGTATCACTAGATATCTCGAAGGCCTTCGACAGGGTTTGGCACGCAAGTCTCCTTAGCAAACTTCCTGCTTACGGCATCCCTGTTGACTTTTGTAGCTGGATTTCAGACTTTTTGAGTGAACGGTCGATCAGAGTGGTCGTGGACGGCTGCTCCTCTGACCTGATGGATATAAACGCCGGCATCCCTCAAGGTTCTGTTCTCTCTGCAATTCTTTTCCTGCTCCATATTAACGACATGCTACGACCAGGCATTGTTGGATACGCAGATGACAGTACGATTGTTGAGAGATATTTGTCCGGCGCAAAAGACAGCAGGGACGTAATACGTTCTCAGAGAGAGGCCATGGTGGAACGAACAAATTCAATACTGGAGCAAGTATCCCAATGGGGTGATTGCAACCTGGTCACGTTCAACGCCGCCAAAACGCAGGCCTGTTTGTTCTCCACCAAACGGAGTCCTTTCAACTTGACTCCTACTTTCCGTGGTACACCTGTCCCTGTGTCCGATACCCTCGACCTCCTTGGCATAGAGTTGAATTCTAACCTCAACTTTGGCAATTACATTGAGTCCAAAGCGCAAACTGCGGCCAGAAAGCTTGGCATCTTAAATAAGGTTAAGCGATATTTCACGCCTAAACAGCTTCTTACGCTATACAAAGCTCAAATCCGACCGTGCATGGAATATTGTAGTCACTTGTGGGATGGCTCAGCTAAATATCAACTCGCCACACTGGACTCAGTGGAACGCAGAGCCAAGCGGCTTATCGGTAATGCCAGTTTGGTGAAATCTCTTCACACTCTGGCTCACCGAAGAAAGGTTGCCAGTCTAACGGTCTTTTACAGGTTGTACTTTGGAGAGTGTGCCCTGGAGCTGCACGAGCTCATACCCCCATCTCCTTTCTTCCATCGGACTTTCAGACGTACCGCAGGCTTTCATTCCTACCTGATTGATATACCTTTTATACGTACAAAGCGCTTCGAATCATCTTTTTTAATGCGCACAGCCAAGGAATGGAATTCCCTGCCGGCGTCTGTATTTCCGAGTTCATATAACCCGAACATATTTAAAGCGCGAGTGAACAGGCTTCTTCTGGGCGAACTCGCTCCATCTTCGACCTCGTCTGTGCTCTAGGGCTAGACTGAGGTCAAGAGCAAGCCCATATCGTAATAAAAAAAAAAAAAAAAAAAAAAAAAAAACGGTAGTTGTTTTATTTATTTTTTATTTTTTATCTTATTACTGGACTTTCATTTGGACAAAATATCTGTGTTGTTACGGCAATAAAATATATAGCCGCCCCCTATCTTCCCGTGGGTGTCGTAAGAGGCGACTAAGAGATAACATAGTTCCACTACCACCTTGGAACTTAAAAAGCCGACCGGTGGCGGGATAACCATCCAACTGCTGTCAAACGCCCTTAGCAGTGGAATATCAAAAAATCCGTTCTTAGCGGACGTTTACTAACTATAATCTACCTCCCTGCTAAATTTCATCTTTGTCCATCCTGAATGGATAGACCATCCAGCGGTTTTTGAGTTCTCGTGATGAGTGAGTCAGTGACCTTTCTCTTTTATATATATAGATTACGATGCATTATTTGGACTACTTTTCACCATCTATAGAGCATACATTTTAAATTTCGTCTCTTACTTTAAAAACATAGGCCTTTCATACAAACTTCCGACCCCCGTTTTATCTTTTACGTCCTATACACAACCTACTTGCCAAATTTCAAGTTTGTAAGTATTATAGTTTCGGAGATTTCATGATGAGTGAGTCAACGTAACATCCCCCGTTTTAACCCCTAAATGGGAGTTGATTTCTAAAGATACATTATTTGGACACCTTTTCACCATCTATAGAGCATACATTTTAAATTTCAAGTCTCTTACTTCAAAAACATAGAACTTTCATACAAACTTCCAACCCCCGTTTTACCCCCTTAGGGGTCGATTTTCGTAAAATCCGTTCTTAGCGGATGCCTACGTCTTATAAGGAGCCTGCTTGCCAAATTTCATGTTTGTAGGTGTTATAGTTTCGGAGATTTCGTGATGAATGACCTTTCGCTTTTATATATATTATAGATTATTATTGTGATATCAAGAAATAAAAACAATAAACAAATTTATAAAATAGTAGTAATTATTAAAGTAACGAACGTATGTCAATGCTTAATTCGATAAGTCGATTATTGAATATTCAAAGAGTAGTCGCCCCATAGGGTGAAACCCACAGTGAAACCCTTTCGAGCACGAGAGGCGCAACGCGGCTGGCAAGTTTCAAAACAATATGATATTATCGCGGCATTTACGCAGTCCTAATAAGATTTGTTTGAGGTAAATTGTTAATGCGCATCTTTGCGTCCCTTATTTGGACCTATTATCTGATACAGTTGGTTGTTGCTGAGAATTTCCGTACATCAACGTTAAACTGGCTTTAACGGAAGACTGGTTAACTCCTAAAGTACAAATTTATTTATGAACGAACGATTTACCTTAACACATAATATTAATGACAAGTTTCTTTGCTTATTATAAACTGTGAATTTACTGATTTAATTTCAAAATTCTTTTACACTTAAAAAGGTATATTAATAGAAATAACGCCCTTGCGTTATTACCCTTGTAATAACTATAGCACGCTGTGGTTTTGTACACAGAATAACAGGTATAAATGACATGGCGAGTGAAACTGTCTGGAGCGTAAAGTTAAATATATTTATCAAAACAGTCTTCATTGTAACGTCTTTTAAGTGGCAGTCGATTGCGTTTTTTGACAGCAAAATAAAAAGTATATCCAGTTATTTATTACTAGTTGCCCGGGCAGACTTCGTTCTGTCAATACTTAATAGAAAAACTTAAATTTGCCTTCACAATTTTGTTTTTTATTATTTTTTTTAACCGACTTCCAAAAAAGGAGGAAGTTCTCAATTCGACTGTTTTTTTTTTTAAATGTATGTTACATCAGAACTTTTGACCGATTGGACCGATTTCGACAAATTTTGTTTTAACCGAAAGGTGGTGTGTGTCAATTGGTCCCATTTAAATTTATTTGAGATCTAACAACTACTTTTCGAGTTATATCTAATAATGCGTTTTTACTTGACGCTTTTTTCGTCGAACTACGTTGTATTATACCGCATAACTTTCTACTAGATGTACCGATTTTGATAATTCGGATCTGAATGGATAGAAGGATAATGGATAAAAGGATCTGATGATGGAATCCCAGAGAAATCGAGGGAAACTCTCGAAAATCCGCAATAACTTTTTAATGGGTATACCGATTTTGATAATTTTTAATTTAATCGAAAGCTGATGTTTATCATGTGGTCACATATAAATTACATCGAGATCTGATGACTACTTTTTGAGTAATCTTTGATAACGCGTAGTTACTTGACTATTTTTTCGTCGATCCACGTTGTATTACTCGTCCATGTAATTGAAGTCGGTTTTTTTTTCGTTTGCGAGCAAACACAATTATTTTGTAAAACCTTCCTTCTTAAGGAATATACAAAAATATACATTAGCCGAATTGGTCGAGTCATTCTCAAGTTATGCGCTAAGCAACATTCATTTTTATTTATATAGATATAATAATATTAATATACTAGTTGACCCCAAAAAGCGTTGTTTTGCCATATATGTAATTAATATCCCTAATCCCTCCTTTCCTTATAACTTAGGGGTATGAAAAATAGATGTTGGCCGATTGGATCGATATGCACACAAAATTACATAAAAATTTGACCACCCGTTTCGGAGGAATATTTTAGCTAACATTGTGATACGAGAATTTTATATATAAGCTAAATATAGATTTCTAAATACTTAATTGAATCTTAAAATATTTAATACATAACATTTTCTAAAATCTTCTTTACAGAATTACGTTTACTTTTACTTTTGTGTTAAGTAAATATGAATTTATATTATAATAGATAGGTTACTTTATTCGTATTTGAGTTGTCGAAGCGATATCTCTTGTAATTTACACTACTCCGCTTATGTGCCTCGTAGGGTGACATTTTATAGCCTAATTTCTCGAATAATAAGATACAATTATATTCTGTTTAATATAATATTAACCAGTAAGTAGAACTTCTAAAAAGTATTATTTTAGTCACATTTGCGCAAGTATAACCGCAAAAAAATAGTGTTTTTATAAAATATTCACAGTAAAAAATTACCCCGCTACAATTTAGTTATAATGTGTTTAAGTTTATACATTGCTAATAATACTCTATCTATATGGTATAATTGTAAAGCTTTGTAACATTTCTTTTTGTTATGAAAGTATAACCCTACTGTTACAACACAATCACTTCTTCCCAACCTTTTGCTTCATAAAAACGAAAATGATTAATTATTTTTCTGCCCTCTTCAAAATACGGTCTTATTCTTCTAAGTACATCCGTTATTTTCCAACTCGATGACGATAAGAGGGCGAATTCTTACTACAAATTAATATTAAATTATGAAATTGATATTTTCGTTGTTATTTTTTGGGTCGTCGTAAAGCTATTTTTCACAGAAGATTACAGATTTATTTTAAAATGATAAACGAATTTAATAACGCAGTGGCTATGGGTGTTTTCTTCTTAGCTTTAATTTCTTAATATTTATATAATATTAGAAACTATGTGCTAAATTATTTTTTGTACAAATTAAGAATATCAAAAATCATGACAAGGAAACATATAAGTATTATTATTCATTATTATGAAATAGTGTTTTGTAGTTCTTATCTTTAGAGTCTCTAAAAGCGGAGCACTGATAACTGAGGAAAGGCACAGCAGAAAATTTCCTCCTCAAAATATTGAGCAGTCCGAATGGGGAAGTACCTCGACCTTACAGAAGATCGCAGCTAAATAATACTGTTTTCCAGCAGTGTTGTGTTCCTGTTGATGAGTAAGGTGTAGAGCTCCTGGGGGGAATTGGGGATAGGGTCGGCAACGCCCTTGCGATGCTTCTGGTGTTGCAGACGTCTATACGGTAATCACCTACCATCAGATGAGCCGTACGCTTGTTTGCCGACCTAGTTGTATAAAAAAAAACTATGAATTAATGTCCAACCACTATAGCACAGTACTATTCTGTACAGTAGCGTGATAAAAGCTTTTAGTTTTGAGAGCTAAACGCCTAATACGCCATCATATTTGGAACGTGACTACCAGTATGTGAGTATGGGAATCTATGCAATTACCATTTTTAGGGTTCCGTACCTCGAAAGGAAAAAACGGAACCTTATAGAATAACTTTGTTGTCCATCTGACTGTCAAGATCTTTTTTCTCAAGAACGCATAAAGATATCAAGCTGAAATTTATATCAAATACTCAAGTCTACTGTCCCTTGGAGCTGTGAAAAAATCAAACTTCTAAGCCAACGCAATCAAAAGATACAGCCGTTTATGCTACAAATTTTCGACACTCGCAAGGTAATCAAAACCTGTAGGGTACTTCCCATGAACTCAAAATCTTGAAATTTGATACAGTCTTATAGCACAGACAAAGGAAAAATTGCGATAAGCATATTTTTTTAATATATCATATAATAAAAATATGTTTAATAATTTTGTTTGTACGGAACACTCAATGCGCGAGTCCCACTCGCACTTGGCCGGTTTTTTACTATATAGTTTATCTATGCGAATATGCACCATTGAATAGTTTATGATGCTCCTCGGTACAAGTATTTTTTTTTGTTCTAGTATTTCTGGTTGCCTCATTAAAAAAAACTATTGACCAATGTAAAACTGAAGTATATGTAACGTACGAAGTATATGTTAGAAAAACGGAAAGAATAGGTCACGGCGTTCGAAGCAATGTTTTAGCGCTAACGTATCGCCAGGGAATAGGCATCCTTCCCTTGCAATTCCTGCCCGAGGCACTCGTGACTTGTCGGAATACTACTTACGTCATTAACTTACAAACATCCGGTGTTCTGTAAAACAAATTATCTAACTTTTTGACTACCACAATTAAATTTTCAAGCCTTTATAAAGTATTACTGTGAAATTTTTTACTTCCATTGAAAATGTTACATTAAACATACTCCTATGTACGTATAATTTATGGAGTCGAAAGTGTTGTGTTTGTCACAATACCCAAATTTTCAGAATTTTGGCTATTATCGAGTTCTATTGAAATGTTACAAAATATTATCATTGGTTTTACGATAAGAACAAACAGTTTTTTACAGTTAAAAGCATTTATACGCGGTCTTTGGTGGTGATTGCGTGTAAACTGAAATTGAAGCGTCTCGCTCGCAATGCACGCGGCAAAAGGCGTCAAAGGCTTTATTCACATTCATCGACACGTAACGCCATCACCGGCTCTCGCCAGTGCCGTGAAATTTAAAAGGATTTCGAACACATGACAGAGCATATATAAATATATTTAGTATTTATAGTAGTTACTTAAATCCATATCAATATAAACAAAATTTAAATATATCTTACACGAGAAGTTATTCTTATATCAAGAAATTTGTCACACTTTTTAGTACGAGATTAAAGTTTCATAATTAAGATCGAGATTTTCTCAATGCTCTATGGAAATTTATTACGAAAAGTTGAGACACCGCGAATCTCAACAGTCCTGAATGAAAGCTTAAAGTTTCACTGAGGCAGTTACGCTCCCCTTCTAGACGATCAACGTAAATTATTCCCCTAGAAGAAATCTCCAAGGGCTGAATGACGGATAAGGGACGAGAGGTTTTATTGCTTACACCGGCCTACGTTTGTAACCGCCAAAAAGGCCACCCAAAATGTTAATTAGGGGATAATATTATTCAATATCGACTTATTGATTTCATTGTCGAAGCAAAAATTCATTTAGCGTTAATTAAATTAATTTTAATTGACTTTAGAACATTTATTAATAGCCGTCTATCCGAAGGATATGACGCGAGGTACGCAAAAAAACTTTTCTTAGTATAAGTACCACCATTTTGAATTTGAACTTTTGTCAGTTTGTATCAAAATGTTTACTTTGACATTTGTGATGTTTTTAGGACGAGCTGATTATTTTTCTATAGTGCAGTGTACATGACGTAAGTATAATCAAGTTTTAGATTCTAAGAGCAAATTTCTCTGTTTGCAAAATTAAAAAAAAAAACAATTTATTTCTACTAGTAGTTGTAACAAAATACAAGATTTTTTATAATATTTAATAATATTTAATAATACGAATACTTTATTATAAACAAAATTTAGCCTTGAAATATCTTAAAAGCGCTCCCTGACACGAGGTGCGCGTTGCGCAAGCTGTCATTTCCTGAAGCATGCTCCCAGTTTTCCTTTTTACGCAACGTTGCTAATTACAAAAATAATAACTGTGCAAGAATAGCTTATAATCTCCCGTGGACTTAATCTGCTAGGTTAAAGGCGTTCTAAAACTCATTCCGTGATATAATCGACACGAATTTTTCACGTATATTTCTTTCACTCACAAATCCAATTTAATTAAGGCGAGGAACTCGCGGTTAAAATCCTATTTAAGCCGTTTTTATTACCGCCCGTCGGGCAAAGACGGTTCGCAACCGCGCTCAAAGAATTTGAGCGCTCGCGGGGATTTCGCTGGCTTTTATCTTAGCAGTCCTGGAGATGGTAAGTGATCTGAATGCAAATTTTATTTATTTCATAGGTATATCTTTGCCAGAAATTATAACGTTTTAGTTTTTAATGTGTTATTTCACGTAGTAATTAATGTCTTGAACTTCATATGCGATTCGGTACATAAAATATTTTTGATAAGATTAGAATTGAATAAACTATAAAAAACAAAAAATGGCAAATATTTGAATTCCTAACCGTTTTTATATTCCAAATATAATAGTGGAACAGACGCAACCGGAAGATATTAATTAATTATTTAAAAATTGATATTGTATTATAGATAATTATTTGACAAAAGAAAAACAAACCTTTGCCATATCAAATCAAATAAGTTGTTGTAGTAGGCTATTTTTAACTGACTTCCAAAAAGGAAGACGTTACTCAATTCGACCGTATATAAATATTTTTTGTGTATGTTCAGGAATAACTTCGTCGTTTATGAACCGTTTTTGATAATTCTTTTATTGTTGGAAAGGAAAAATCCCAAGTATGGTACCATGATAAGAAAACCAAGATCTGATGATGGTATCCCAGAGAAATCGAAGAAAACCCTCGAAAATCGTAGTGACGACTAGTGCGTTTATTAATTTGTTTCGTTTACTTACGTTGTATTGTATATCTAACTTGTCGATGTAATTGAAGTCTGTTTTTTTCTTTAGCGAGTAAACACAATTATAAAACATTGTATCAATACGTGATAATAAAATTTAAACTAAAATAAAAAGATATAACTGGAATGTGGGAGTGTTATTTTAAGTAACAAATACTGCTCACCTTATCCTATTCCTGAGGGAACGGCTGGCCGGATGTTTACCCTGAATTCTGAAAAGATCCGACTAATCCCACCGCTCCCCTTGGAACTTGCCTCCTTACATGTAACCATCCGTATTTAATAGACTACTTTTGACTCTGATTTTATAATAATTAAATGATGTATAAGAAGATTTACTTCTCAAAGGCCTCAGTCAGTCAAAGGTTCAGAAGGTCTTAAATATTAAGTATTTAGTTCATTTAAAGCAATTTCTCTCCGAACCAATATTTTCGTTCCAGGTCTATAGCTAACAGGGTGGTGGTAATGATCCGAAAGTGCATGCATAATTTACCCGCAAAGAGCTTGTTTTGTAACGTTATTAGTTCGTAATCTCGGAGGAAACAGCCAACAACATCATTTGCTCCGGTTTAAATATTAATATAATTTATTCGCTGCGTCCGAAAAGCAATGCAGTTAGTATTGCTCTTCTGAATTTTAAGACAAAATTACGAATCAAATTGGCGGTACCTGTTAGTTTCTGTTAATGATGCTATGACGCTCTTCTTGATTTTCATAATATTTAAAGCAAATGTCAGGTGATTTTGAATAGTTCTAATATTTAATTTAAGCCAAAAAAATTTGGGCCAAAACAAAAATAGTCACGTTATCCATGACTCAACTGTGACTTTAATCTTTATTCGTATAAAATATGATCTAAAATGATTTAGTTCTGACAGCAGGTAACAACAACAAATAAAATTTAATTTTGAGAAATTCCATACTAAAAATATATATTACTATCTTATAAAGAGCAATAATCCTAAAGTAAAAAAAAAAAAAAAAACAATTTAATTTTGGGTAAGTTTAATGTGTTACTTCCATGATAGTTGATTTTCAAATGTTTTGAAATAATAATGTTGCTAAAGATAAAATGTCCATTAACAATGATGAATACGAACTAATCTAGAAGTTATAAAGAATACGCTACTTCGTCGGTAGCAAGACGGAGTTTGCAATGATAATTTAATCACGGTGTAAGTGAGTCGAAGGCTCTTATTGCTTTGCCTCGGAAGTGGTAATAAAGTAACTGGCGTGATTATACAACATAAAATGTTACCGTCAGTTCTATTTCATTGTGCTATTAATTCAAAATGATCTATTTCATTAAATACGTATCTTAAAATCTTCCTCCTGAAAGTAATTAATTATTGTAATTATTGGATTTTATGGAAGCGTAAATCTAACATTAAATTATGTATATTAAAAGACGTAGTTTTATAAAATGTTTTTATAAAAAGATTTCTCGCAAATTGCACATATATATTTTAAAATGATTTACTCGTAATATTTATTTCAGAGCATAGGTATAATTGATTAGTATGTGTTGCCTTAGTTGCGCATCGTAAAAATAAGTTAAATTTAATATAATGATACATTTGAACATTATCAAAGATATTCTTGTGTAGGAGTCGGAGACAATCGTAGACAGTATCATCATTTATTAAAGCGTACGGAGGAATGATAAAGAGAATGATTAAGCTAAGCGACCCAGTGGATAATCACATAAACAGATTCCTGGAGGTGTGTCAACAGTCAACAGGGACACATTTGAGGGTTGTATGCAGGTCCACGTATCGCAACTGTCGTCTGTTTGCATAGATGAGTACACGCTTTATGCCGTCATGTACTAAGTCTTAGTTTAAGCGACAAGATTATTTATATATCACAGTACTAGTTGTACTACGATTTGTGGTACTCTTAGTAATTACACAATGTTTCTGTCTTCAATTGTAGTAATGACTAGCTGTGCCTGCTACTTCGTTCGCGTTTTGGATATTTACACGTTCAACGTGATTCTTTAAATGGCCTTTTAACTTTTTTTTATGAACCGATGGACATAAAACAAACACTAAATGTTAAGTGAAGCTTACTTACCACAATATATTAGTGAAAACCACATCTAAATCGGATAATAAATTTCTGAGACTAGCGTTCACATACGCACAGACAAACGTACAAAAATTCTAACAATCATTAATTGTATGTTAATTGGAGGAAAAATTCTATAGCCTTTCTAGGTAAATGGGCTATTTAACAAAAAAAAAAGATTTTTTCAAGTCGACTTAGTAGTTGCTGAGATTAGCACGTTTAAACAAACAAACTTTTTTGCTTTATAATAATTATTAGTATAGATGTATAGATTATAAGAATTTAATTTTTTTTAATCAGTGACAAGGTTTGGTTTTGTAGAACAAGGAGAAAATCGCGTTAAAGTAATGTTATTCATCGAGTTGGCACAGTACCAATTACGTTCAATACTAAGTTATATACCATGATAAAATTTACGTTTGTAGTGGATATGACTTTATTGATAGCCTATTGTCCGTATGCCCTGACGTCCGGGACCCGAGCCAGGGACGCAAATGTTTTAGAGAAATCTTACCTAATTATGGATACAAATGTTCGCCCAGTGGTCGAAATTCGACCATAATTTATATAAATTATAAATTTATTACGGTAACATTATTAAGGTTCTGTTGTCAAAGACTATAACATCTATGATTTATAATCTATATACATATAATAAAATGGTAGGAAAGCCAAAACTGTACATTGAATATTTTTTTAAAAAAGAATATTTGGGGTGTGATCTACAATCGAAACCGAAGCCAAAAATATAGTTTTTAGAGTTTTTGTCTATTTTTCTGTTTGTCTGTATATATGTCCGGGATAAACTCAAAAAGTACTGCATGGATTTACTTCAAATTTGGCACAAATATTATTAAGAAGTCGGATAAAAATATAGGCTACATATATTATCACGCTATCACCTACGAGGAACGAGCAGTGAACCTTTATTTCTTCAACCCATCAACGTATCCTCTAACGACATTACTCTTGACTATTTGAATGTTGTTTTTATTGTGTTAATAACCATGCTATAAGCTAGCTTCACACTATAAATCAATACATTTTGTAGTATATTTAGTATTAGCATTGCATCCGTGCGAAGCCGGGGCAGGTCGCTAGTAATAAATATAAGAGTATATTTGCGTATGTGTGTGTCAAATACATGGTAGTCTGTGTGATGTTTTTTTTATTGAGTCAATATATTTTTTATGCATAATAAAAAAAAATTGTATTCTGCACTCATTCTCTATATAAACTATAAGTGTACGAAATTTCAAACTCATCTGTTCACGCAAATTTTGTAAAAAGGGGTACAAAGTTTTTGCTTCACGTATACACATATTAATTTAAATAATATACAACTTATCCGTTCATGGAGTTTAATAGTCATATTTTCTATAAGAAATACTTTAAAAAGAGGTTTTAAGAGGCTTTTTTATTTATTTATATAAATATAAATATCTTATATATAAATATAAATATCTTATAACATACACACACGTTCGTCTGTTAGCAACTTAATCCTTGTGTTCCAGGTAACAGCCGACTGTTATAACAATTTTTTTTATAAATATACATAGAAATAATATATATACAAATATATAAATTACAAATATTACACCCAGACTCATGCGGGAATCGAACTCGCAACCCGCGGAACAGAAAGCAGGGCTACTACAAACTGTGCAAACGGGCTAGTCAATTATTATTAGGAAGTTTAGTATATTTATGTTATTTAATTACGCAAGTAGACGCTATAAAATTTTCAAATCATAGCTTGTTACAGTATCAATGTTTAAGGTCGTATTAGTACTAAACCACACATGGTTAGATAAATAATTTGTATGAACACTAAAATATTGCTATATTTTTATACAATTGGCAGTCGTCATTTAATCATAATAGTTTACAATTCTCGCGTAAAAACTATTTAGGATGCCCATCATTAAAGCATGTTTAGACTAGAAAAATTCGTCTTGATAAGATCGTACTCTTGAACCTAACAAACGTCATTGATAGCTTCGAATATTTATGAAACTAACGAAATGGTTATTTTCATTACGTTATTTTTAAACATACAGGTTTGTTGTTGTTTGAAGAATAATATTGATAAAAATAATTATGACCAAATTTTTCGAACTAACGTATAATAAAGTATATTAACGTATGAATCAAATATTAAAATCGCGACAGAGGTTCTAAAGTTCATACACGGCCCTGCCATTGGTTCTCATACAAGTTTTGATTTAAATTGAAGATATAAATTTATCATATGAAATAGATATTTTTTTAAATGACAATAATTCAATTGATTTACACTGCTAATACTGTAAGAACACGTCATATTATATTTAGGTGTAAATAGAGTTACGGAGTTTCCTATTTTAATAGTGATTTACGTCATTTAGAGGGTGAGGCTTGCCTCCATGGGCCCTGTCGAGTGCAGGTGATAAATCGTAAGACGACATGACTTTTTACTAACGAGACAAGTTGACGTGTGTCTGCTCGTAAACATATTCACGGTGCGATTGTTAACGCCACGCTGACAACACGTCCTCTGTCGGTTTTACATCGAACGTTTTTTTGTTGAATGTCATCGGCTAGACTGAGGGAGCGTCGGAATGTTTTCGTTTTCGGGAATGGAGATTTTTTAACGCGGTTCAGTAGGCGCCGTGTCGTACAAATGCACCGATGACAATAAATATCGAGCGCGGTGAGCCGTGAAATCGAATAGGCTCCGTCTGTGAGCACTTTACAATCAGCAGCCGCCTGTCGCACGCCTATACCCGCACCGCTATAACTTACTGACTTTTCCATGCATAAAAACTTATTTTAACTCTATTACCTGAATGGAAATATATTCAATTTATTGTAATTTTGATCGATAAGTATAAAATTTTATTTTGAGTATGTTAAGGTATATTGTAAGTTAAAAAAAATTATCTTCTAAGAAATCGTAAAGATCGACGAGGTCGTGGTCTAATAAATAATCGATAGGCATTAAGTATTTACCAGCTGTGTATTAGGAACGCTTCTAAATTATACATTTTAAACATTCGCACGCAGAACGAGAGTAATTTGCGGTGTCGCTCCCCCCGTGTCCCGTGACGCGTGTTCGATTAGAGCACAAGTAATTCCGGAAAGGAAATTGAAATCTTAGCAATGCCCCACGGACTATATTTCTGCGACGGGTTGAGGTACAAAATGAAAAACAAACTTCGATTCATATGTATGTTTATTATATACAACACAAGTACACCTACAGGTTTAGAAATAACATTAAATGTTTGTCTATTACAAATTTAATTCGAATGTTCTCTAAATTAGATTATTTGATTTAATATTTCTGGCGTGATAAGAAAATTAAAAATAAAGATGAATTTTCGCAACGTTTGTGTTACCAACCAAAGCCATTTCTTAATAAAGAAATAAAAACTACAAATAAAACTAGATAAAGTTGTCCTGCACATACCGGAGTCCCATGGACGTTGTATATGCCATCTGTGAGGTATACGTAAATATGTACTCGTCAAATCCCACCATCCACTCCCTCAGAACGAATGGCTACACTGGCGCGGCAATACCAAAACTTCACAAGGACACCCTATACTTGGTCTATACGCAGGAAGAGAAAAAAGTTCTGATAACCGGATCGCTCGTCATGAACATTCATCATTTCATGATGCACAAGGGCAAACCTACGGCGAGGTCATCATCGTCCAAACAAAGACCGGCTACAAATCCATGACAGTGTGCCTCATGCGGTAGTAGCGTTGACAAGATACACTAACACCTATGTCTACTACACGGTGATGACGCAATAGCCAGGTTCATTAGCCGAGCGCTGGGTGCTTCGACGACAACTATCTTGGAGCACAACCTAAAAAGGACCATCGACAAGCTTGATATGTCGCTGGCAAGGGCTCTGCTCAAGATGCTAGGGGCAGGCGTGGAATCCGGATCCATAAATTAGTGACACAGTGCGGCCTTTGATATACAAATAAAGCAGATATAGATATATAATTATACTAGCTGACCTGGCGAACTTCGTATCACCTTTTTTTTTCCTTAAATATAATAATAACATAATATATCAAAATAAAATATAGCCTATCTTTTAAGTTGGATCAAACTGCACACGGTGTGCAAATTTGACTAAAATCAGTTAAGTAGTTTAGGAGTCCATTGAGGACAAATATTGTGACACGAGATTTATATATATTAAGATAGGTGTATTTAATGTAGTGGAATGTAAGTAAATAACAGAATAATAATATATAGATGAATATTAATAATAACTATATATAAATAAATATATTTAAAAAATCCCTTACTAACAGTAACATACAGAAATTATGAATGAATGAATGATGAGTGATCAAAGAGTACATGTAAGGGAAAAAAAACAAACCGTCAGCGTCGTACCACGTTCTAGTTTTACTAAGCAGTCACAGGACTGTCGATTTGTAGTTGTACTGAAAAATCGCCTGTGGTATGTAATGCATGCATGTTTAACAAAAGGCATGGGCATTTTGAACCCGTGGATGTTAATTTTTATGTAAAATAAAAAAAACTAGGTAAAATTTAAGTTGATGAGCAGTTTGGTTACCAAAAACTAGAAAATAATGAAGTCGAAACGTGAGCTCTATATATTTACGTACCCGTAAAAATAAAATTATAAAATTAGTTTGCAAGTTAATGTTTAACAAAATATACATATATAATGTAAATATATACACAGTTATTTAGATAATTCAGATGTCAGATATTTTAGTACCTACAACTCTGGAGTATCAAGAACGCGCTATGCACCAAAATAACTGCAATCGGTACATTTATGTGTTAGAATTGAGTATAATCAATTATTAATATAGTTAGATTAGAATCAAGTATTGATATAGTTATAATTTAGTAATTATGTCAATGTTAAATTTTTATTATCATTCATTATTAAAAAAATACATTTTCATTTTCATACACACTAAATAATAAAAAACCATTCAACATTCACAACTCATTGTGTAGAACGTATTTCCGGAAAATATATATATTTTTTTTATATAATCACAATGTCACAACTAAATGAGCAATCGCAGTTCTAATTCGCACGCAAACAAATGCTGAACTGCGCATGTGACTCAGTGATATTTTACGCTGCATTTACAAACAGCGGCGGAATAATCGGGTGTGGAGTAATGAACACAAGCCTGGGGCCCAGGAGTTTAATTTTCCTCTTCCGCGCGGCTGTCCGCTCGCCCGGGCTCATTAATGGAGCGACAATACCTCGCGCCTCGTCATTTACGCCTTCGCGTCTACCATCGAACGCTAAACAAAAGCTTTTCTATACGACTCCCTCACAGTGTTGCTTGAAAAATACCGAGTATTGTTTACATATTATTACTATGTAGACTATTATTTTATAAATTATTATAGTAACCGTATAGAAACATTGTTAAATGTAATCTTTTCGTGGTTAAAAATTCTACTCAATATGTAAAATATTTTCGAATTCAATAGAAATTCAATAATTTATGGACACGGATAATTTAGAGGCGCGTGAGAAATAATTTGTGGTTTTGGAATAATCGGAAATGAAATATATTTAATGCGTATATCGTTTTTGCGAGAAAATTTTGTTAATGAAAAACAGAAAAAAACACATTTGTAACATTTAGTTTAGAATATTTATGTTAGAATTTTTTATTATTATTTAGAATTTAAATAGTAGTTTCCACTATGTTCATATCTATACAAATAAATAAAATTGGAGTGACTTTTGTAATATAAAAATAACCACTTTTAACTAAATGTATATGGATTTATACACGAGACATAAACCAAAATAACATTTTTTTACAATTTTTGTCTGTCTGTCTGTCTGTTTGTTCCGGCTAATCTCTGAAACGGCTGGACCTATTTTAACAGGACTTTCACTGGCAGATTGCTGATATAAAAAGGAGTAACTTAGGCTACTTTTATTTTAGAACTTTGCTTATTTTTTATAACTCTGCGAACTGAACAATAACTTATTTGTTAAATTCCGCCCGGACGAAGTTCATATTCATATGTATATATTTTATTTTAAAGTATACATATATAAATCTAAATTTACAAAATTTTTAATTATTTTTTATATATTTTTTAATATTATAGCTGTAGGAAACATTACTTTCTTCAAGATTAAAGTCATATTAGTAAGCCAGGTGAAACATAAACCGATGTATCATTGAACTGAACAAACAGCCATTAGATATTTGGGTCATTTAAGGGGTGTTTTAGAATTACTAATATTACTGAGTACCAACATCTTTTTCATTGAAGGAAAAAGCTTGGTTTATTCCGTTATAATATTTAACTGTAGTTTGACGTTGTACGTTACATATAATGTAATACACCATGACTTTAATAAATTTATTGGAACGAAGTTCCTTTCGGCAGGCTTGACATTTGGCTGGGCGACCGAACTGAAAAAAATGTAATAATAAAACCGTAAGAAAAATATATAACGGAAGTGACGTAATATCAATCACACGACTGTATAATATAACGTTTGTAAAACTAAAATATTACTAGTAAACTTTTTTTAAAATTATTTATGTAATTTTATACTGTCGACAAAAATAAATAAAGACACGTTTTTTTCACTTAATAGTTTGAATTATTATTATTATTTTCTTTGATTTATTTAATTTTACGGTATTTGTACTTAATTAAAAACCAATCAACAAAATTAAAAAAAAATCAAGAACTAGAAAATATGTATAAAATTCAACATTTTTTTTTCAAATTGTGTTGCTTCTATACTATCCGAAGGAACTTCGTTCCTACCTGGTGTCCTATGACACCACATAATTTTTTTTCCGTTATAGTATTTTACTGTAGTTTGACGTTTTAAGTTACATATAATATAATAAACCATGAATTTAATAAATTTATTTATGTTTAGAAGTGAGCATCTTTTGCGTTAGCGGTCATACGTCCAACGTAAGAACAATGAAAAAAAAAGAAAAAAAAAATGAAATTTATACGTATTATACGTTAAGTGTTTTACGTACTTACTCTACTCTACTCTGTTCTTCTTAATCCTCATGCCCCTCATTACCTTAAAGAACGGTTTACGTTTCTTTGCAATTCCCATGAACGTTCCCTTAGATCTGAATCCAATTTGCTTCTGAAAATTCCTCCCCATTCTACTTCCTTCTACTCCAATTCCTTTACTGTTAATGCTGTCCGTCTGAGGAATTCTCTTTCGCTTTGAACAAGACAAGCTCCAACGCAAGCTTGCTTCAAGCAATGCCTTAAAAAGCATTAAACGTCGCTCATTAAGTCATAACTGTCGTGGTTTGTAGTTTATTTTATATGTATACATGTATGTATGTATTTATATATGTTTTCATTGTTCTTACGTTGTTATATATTGCCGAACAAGTTATTTCGAACTACCCTGCATGGGTATATATTATTAAAACTATTTGTGTTATTTTGTGCTTTTGTTATTTTATTATGGTATTGCGGATGGATTTAATTTATTTACTAGTATGTACAATAATAGTTTTTCGTGATGGATTAATGATGAATATCTTTATTTGTGTAATAACAACTAATGTATTTTACTTTTGTAATTTTCTTGAGACATGCAATTTGTTATTTTGTCACTTTATTTTGTTGTTGTTTGGGGCAGTGTAAATGGCTAATGACAGTAATTTAACTATCTATTATCAAAATGTGAGAGGACTGAGAAGTAAAACAGATGTTTTTTTGCGTAATATAAGATTAAACAATTATGATATTGTTGCATTGACGGAAACTTGGCTCTTGGATGGGATATTGGATAGTGAACTTTTTGACGAACGGTATGTTGTGTGGCGCCGTGACAGAAATTATTCAAGAACTCGTCAAACACGGGGTGGTGGGGTACTACTGGCGGCGCGGCGGGATTTATTAGTTACTTTTAAGCCGCAATGGCAATCTAGTGCTGAGGATTTATGGTTCACAATTCACATTACCAAAAGTTTTAGGGTTCAGTCGAAACGGAATAATACGTTTAATTTAAATATGTGTGCTATTTATTTGTGTGAAGAAAAATTGGGTAATAATTTTGCTACGCAATTATCTGCTTTTTCCGATAAACTCATCTCGATCATTGACGGTAATCCTTCAGACAAATATATAGTACTGGGGGATTTCAATATGAGTATTATTGACTGGGGTACAATTGGACGCGGGCCTGTAGTCACACAACTTTCCAGTCAAAGCGCTATTGATTTTGTTAATACTATACAATATTGTGGTCTAGATCAGTTCAATTTTATTAACAATAACTATAATCGAATATTAGACCTAGTATTTTCCAACGATTTACTGGTAGTACAAGCGTGTCTTGATCCTCTAGTGCCTGAAGATCCTCATCATAAAGCCTTGGAAATTACTGCGACTTTTGCTGATGTCATTCCGCTCACACCCTCTAAACAGTCTATTTATTTGTATCGGCGTGCTAATTATGACACAATACGTTCATGCTTGATGGAAACTGATTGGTTTGAGGTTCTCGGCCGAGGTTCTGTTGATGACGCGGTTACTGCCTTCTACGATATAATTTATGGATTAAGGGATAAATTTGTGCCTATTAAACTTGCCACCAAAATGAAATACCCTCCATGGTATACCACCCCATTAATAAAAATTCTCAAAGAAAAATCGAAATTTCATCGTAAGTTTAAAACCTATGGCAACAAATCTGATGAACAAACTTATAAACTACTACGTGATCGAGCGAAAAAGGTGGAAGTGGAGTCTTATCGTAATTATCTATCTCATATTGAGAACTCCATTGCATCTAATCCTAAAGCATTTTGGACTTTCAATAAAAGCATGCGGACCAGTTCTTCTATACCCTCTAATATGTCCTATCAAGGTAGGTCCTGTTGTGATGGTCAAGGAATCAGCAATCTTTTTTCTGATTATTTTAGCTCAACCTTTTTAACTCGTAATTCCTGTTCTAATCTTTCCATCGAGGATGACATTATCGATTATACTCTTGACACTCCTAGTGATATAGCCTCTTTAGATGTCAATGAACTTGAAATTCTCAAATTCCTCAAAGGCCTTGATCTCAATAAAACTGCAGGATCTGATGATCTGCCTGCAATTTTTATAGTTAACTGTGCTAACGAACTTTGTGTTCCTGTTTCCATCCTTTTTAGAAGATCTCTTCGTGAAGGTGTTATGCCATCTAAATGGAAGCTCGCATATGTAACCCCGATACACAAGAAAGGTCCTAAAAACTGCATTGAAAACTATAGACCGATCTCTAAGCTTTGTCACTTAGCAAAAGTATTGGAGCGCATAGTTCATAACCAGGTTTCTAGTAGTTTAAAATCTTATTTTACACCTCATCAACATGGGTTTTTAAGGAATAGATCGACAGCGACAAATCTAGCTGTTTTTACTGATTTTATTTCACATCAGATGGACCAGGGTAATCAAGTTGATGTCATTTACACTGACTACGCAAAAGCCTTTGACCGCCTAGATCATAAAATGCTTTTGATGAAGCTCCAGAAAATTGGTATCAGGGGTGATCTGTTTCGATGGTTCACTTCATACATTCAAAATAGATCCCAAGCGGTAGTGTTAAAGGGTTACATGTCTTCTTGGATCAAAATTCCTTCGGGAGTACCTCAGGGATCTTTGTTGGGCCCACTATTATTCACGATATTTATCAACGATATTGAACAATGCTTTTCTCATTCTCACGCCTTGCTTTTCGCAGATGATATGAAAATTTTTCGAGTAGTTAATAATGAGAATGATGCTAAAAAACTTCAAGATGATTTGTTGAGTTTAGATAGTTACTGTTTTATTAATAAACTTCACCTTAATGTATCTAAATGCTTTTTCATTAGCTTTACTCGTAAAATCCAGCCTTTTAGATCTAATTATTTTATTGGTAATCAAAAGCTAACTTTGAATTATAATACAAGTGATTTAGGCGTAGTCATTGATAGTAAACTGGTTTTCGACAAACATATAACCAATATTGTAAACAAAGCATCTAGAGCTCTGGGCTTTGTAATTCGTATGTCTAAGTCCTTCAAGAGAATGAAAACAGTAAAAGTTATTTATTGTGCTTATGTCCGGAGTCATCTTGAGTACGCAAGTGTCATTTGGAATCCTAGATATGACATATATATTAATTCAATTGAACAAATTCAGAAAAGGTTTACGCGATTTTTAAATTTCAAATTCCGCATTCCCAATATGACATATAACGAGCGTTGTTCGAAATTTCACCTGTTGCCTCTCTTCTTAAGACGCAGTGTTTTAGATATTACTTTCCTTCTCAAAATAGTAAGAGCTGTAATCGACTGCCCTGATCTGCTGCATGGAGTGTTGTTCAGGATACCGTTACGTGCATCTCGTAACAATACTTATAAGCCGTTTATTATTCCATGCTCAGGTACAAACTACCGACAGAATAGTGTACTTATTAGAGCTTGTCGGGCATGTAATAATATTAATGTTGATATCGACTTATTCCATGGGAGTATCAGTACCATAAAAATGGCGATTGTTAAATCTATGATGGAATCTGTGCACACTGGTAACTAACTATTCTTATTTAGCATTATATAGATTTTTTTAGTTTCTATATGTGATAGCTTGTTATTAGCTTTTTTTTTATTCATATTCTGTATGAGTTATAGTTATAATAAGCTGTAAGCTATCCAAATAAAATAAAATAAAATAAAAATAAAAGTATGTATATATATGTATACTAGCTGACCCCGCAAACGTTGTTTTGCCATATATGTTATTAACCCCTTTAATCCTCCCCTTTATAATTTCGGGGTATGAAAAATAGATGTTGTTCGATTCTCAGACCTACCCAATATGCACACAAAATTTCATGAGAATCGGTCAAGCCGTTTCGGAGGAGTTTAACTACAAACACCGCGACACGAGAATTTTATATATTAGAAGATATGTGTGTATGAATATGTGTATGCATATGTATGTATATATATGTGTGTTTTATATATTATATACGAAAATATTTACTTATTTATATATAAGTTTTTTATATTTATGTAAGTCTATGATATTGTAGTTTATATCTACGTATGTCTGATAATGCCTCGTATTTTTAGTTAGTTACGTTATTTATTATTGATTTTTCTTCCTTAATATGTGCACACTTCTAACCGCTGCTACTGTATCGTGCCCAGTACCCAAAGGTTATCTGGAAGAAATCGCTATTTACCGATAAGATCGCCTTACATCTCGTATTGTATCTTTCTTTATATGTGTCTGTATTTTGGTGTACATTAAGAATAAATAAATAAATAAAAATTGTACTACTTTTTATACTTTTTGTACTTGGTATTTAATGTACATGCAGTTTGTAAGTGTTATTGTTATATTATAAACAAATATCACACAAACAAGCCTAAATAAGTTATACACAGTAAAAACAAAATTTATTTTATTTTCTAAATTCAGGGTAGATATTACTTAATTAGAGGTATATAAAGAAGAAGCAAACCTGATATAGCAGGTTATGAATATTTGTTAATCTAACTCCTGACCCATATCGTCCATTTCTGTCTTTTGTCTGGCGAATGAAATATGGATCAGAAATAAACACACCCATATGTGATGTTAATTCTAAATGTTACGTTTTCTATGATTTTTGTACAGTTAACATAACAATATATATATTGTCGGCCTGTCCATTTATTTTAGTATTCTGCAAACGAATGGAGTGGCTTGTATCATATTTTCGCTGTCGAAGAGTCAATATGATATTGACAATATCATAGAGCATCTTAAACTTTTTTTTTAAACAAATTAGTTATTTGCTACACTATAAAAATTTTAGAATGCTGAAGTTGTGAATTAATTCCGATTTGTGATACTAAATTTCACGTAAATATAGTTGCAAAGTAGTATGTAACTAGTTTTACATAACCTTTATATCCGTGTAAAAAGGTATAAATATATAAATTAATATTAGATACGAATACTTTTGAAGTTGGATATTTTTTGTGGTATAATAAAATATTCTAGGTTACATGAAAATCATTTTTTTGATCGTTTAATTTTATAATTAAGATTTATATATAAGACGGAGTATTAACATGTGTATTGCTGTTAATTTGACTATTACACTTACAGCAGTGGTAACTCTTGTTACACACAACACTGCCTATTTTAACCAACAACAACATGTCAAATATACCTTTTTATATGTACTTACAGCAAAGTGAAAGTTACTATAAAAGATTAAAATCATATAATTTTATGATTATGGCAACGTTGTGTTTTTAGACACTAGCAATACTATCACGATGCTTAAAGATTTATTGAATGGTCGGAAAAGGTAATGTTCCCAATAATAGTCCAAGTTCCCGACTTGAACTGCGACATTAGTCTCATGAATGAATCATCGTGATCGTTTCCCAAGACCCCGTCGGTCGTATTCGATTAGCACGAATAATTCCGAAAGGGAAATTGAAAAGCTAAAGCGGTGCCCTAAGGAGTTGCTCTTTCTGTTATTTGCGGGCAGATGCTACTAGCGAACAGAATACTTAACTAGACTTTCTCACAATAAGCTGACCTTCGATACAAGCAAGATATTGTAATAATTAAAAAAAAAAGTCTGAATAGAGAATGAAAAAATATGAACAATCAAATCTTGTGCATATTTTTCCTACAAGAGTAACACTTCTATTGCTGTTTTTTTTTTACTTTCCCTATTAACAACTATATACTACATATTTAAGTAACTTATTGTAATCATGTTGCAATTAAATCTCCAACAGAACTCTGTTAGTAAATAGATTGACTTTAGTGTTTGCTTTGCTTCTGTCAAGGTTCTTCAATATAATTAATATAGGAAATAAAAATAAAAGGCATCATCATCAGCACTTTAGCCTATCGCAGTCCACTGCTGGACAAAGGCCTCCACAAGTTCATGCCAAAAAATGCGTGAACTCATGTGTTTTGTCCACAGTCACCACGCTAGGCAGGCGGGTTGGTGACCGCAGAGCCCTGCGGCTTTGTCGCACTGAAGGCGCTGCTGTCCGTCTTCGGCCTGTGTATTTCATAGCCATCCGGGCCGGGCCAGCCGGGTGGTTATCCCGCCATCCGTCGGCTTTTTAAGTTCCAAGGTAGTAGTGGAACTGTGTTATCCCTTAGTCACCCCTTACGACACCCACGGGAAGAGAGGAGGTGGCTATATTCCTTACTGCCATAACCACATATCAGAATAAAAGACATTTGGTTATAATTAATACTACAAAAAAAAAAAAAAAAATTAAACCAAATAATTTTTGTCAGATGTGATTTTATATTATTTTATACCAATTTTAATTTATTCTCTTCTATTTTTACTCATAGACATAGTAGTCGATGTGAGTTGTGAATATTTATTAATAATTGGTTCCCTTGTGAAAAACTTCCTCGTAAGATTGTACAAAACTTTGCAAATTAACTACAGAATAAGCATACATAATATAATCTAATATAAAGCAAGGCATTTCATTATAGACTGAAAATCATTAACTCATACATACAAAACGATAAAAATCTATAAGGTCTAGAATATAAATACATACATAGACAGACTACTAAAGACATTGCCCTCATTTGCTATGCCGTGGGTCATGGGTGATCTGAATACAATAAAATAATATTATTATTAATATAATAAATAATATTCATTTATTATATATTTTATAATCAGGATATTTTTTACCATGAAAATTGAGTCAGATCATGAAATATCGATCCATAATTTTAATAATTGTAATTATTATTATTAGTTCTTTAATATTTTTAAAATATATTTTTGTTCTATTCACAGATAATGAAAAGTTCGTCGGCAGCGGGTAAGCTATTTGCTTTGTCTTCGGATTCAGTTGTAAACAGTAAATAGCCGGACACGGTTCTGTTCGGTAATCCGGTGTTAATTAGCAGTCGGTCCAGCGCGATGCAGTAGCGACTCATGGTTGCGGAGCTTGGTGAAAATTTAGAGCGTTATTTTATTCTTTGTACACGAGATTTTTACATATTTTAAGTCATTAATTTATACGTGTTAAGTTAAAAGTTGTGTGATGACTTATTAGGTTATATATTTAAAATATCAGTTGATAAAAGACTCTCAGTTGATAAAAGAGTCAGTGGATAAAAATCGTTATTGGTCTCTTTCTTTTACTTATATTTACTTACTTTAGTCTCAAATCTAATAGATGCTTAAGTACATATACTGAAAAACTAACTGGAAAAGTATAAAAGTAAATACAATTTAATTATTTTATAAGCGTATAGACCTCTGATATTAAGTAAATTTTTTGATTAAATAATTAAAATTTGACACAAAGCTAAAAGAAATATAGGTTCGGGTACTCAGCGTAATTACTACATTTTGATGGTTTTATTAAATTACTTGAGACTTTTAGAATAGATTCACCATATTCTATTTTAATTTTCTTTAATCGTCCTTTGTCAGCGATTTTTGACATCGCTCTGGTGTAGTGATGCGTGTTCCGTGAAACGCGCTCAAACACCGGGTTCCATTTCCGCTCGAGATGGATATTTGCATTTGTGCAAATATTTCATTCAGGTCTGCGCGTCTGCTTCTGTGGATCTCACCATCGTGCCTCGGAGAGCACGTTAAGCTGTCGGTCCCGATTGTTATCATAGACACCTGATAAAAATCTTACTAACAGAAGTACATCGTAGGGACACTATATCCACCTACCTGCAGTGGTGCAGCGCACAGTGGAATATGGTAGAATAAACGCATATCAAAAATGTTTTTTTTTGCACTTACAAAAATAGGGTTTTCTATGATAGTTCGAAAGTCATGCTAAAAAGTTCTGTAGCGTTTGTATTGTATTGAGTGTAATTGTTTTCATGTAGCAAAGTTAAACATTTTCGCGATTGGTAAATTTTAAGTTTTTCAATTACAATTTTCAAAGTGAATTTGTTTTAAAACTTTACGTTAAGGGTATATAGTATTATATGATTTATTTAAATACATGTACATGAAGTGTTGAACAAAAAATGAACTGAAAAAGTATATTTAAACTTCGTCGAAGCTTTGAGTACATTTCGTCGTTTTCCTTTGCTTTCAATTTATTATATAATTTATTTATGTTATTTCGTTGTATATAGTAGTGGTATTCATCTAAAACATACATAAAAATATAACTGCTACTTTTTGCTGTTGATGAAGATTTGTAAAATAATCTAATATCAGTCTTAAAACAAAAATCACTATTAATTACGTTTTCGTAGTTGACTATTTCTATGTCAATTATTTACGGTATGATTATCACTTTAATATGTAGATATTGTTAAGTATTTATCGTTTTTGTGGTCTTTTTTGTAAAAAAATAGATATTAGGAATAGTAACTCATATTCTGTAATTATTCTAAAATGGGTAGTAAAATTATTACTCCATCACTAATTCAATGATAGAATCGTAGAACTTGGCTATTTTATTTTACTGTTCTTCGAGTGGGTCAATAATATCTTACATAGAAGGCGAAACGTTACGATAAGCATCGAAATTTTTCACTGTGCAGCGTAGATGAACCGAATGAATCCGAACCTTCTACTACATAGGGAAAGAGACCCGTGCCCAGCTGTGGGCTGATACAGCTCTCGGCTTTTATGTTTTTATACTATATTTCTAAAGGACATTTATCGTATTAAAAATTCTAGTAATTTTTAAATATAAAGAACTTAATAAACTAACTCAGAAACCTCTACGATATCAGCAGTAGTATATCTAAAATACTAAATAAAAAAGCTTTGAAATGAAAACATTACCTTCTTCTTTTTAAGTAAATAAATCACTCGATTATCAAATATCAAATATCGGAGGGTTCCATACCTGGTACAGATTAAATAGAACAAAAAACTTCGATAAAATATATTTGTAATACGTACACCCATTATTTTTACACACCCATGTATTTTAACTTTGTTAATTTTCAAGTGTTTGCACTCATCATGTAAAAGTTTTAATTATCTTCCTATCATTATTTAAAATATTTCACCCTATTGTGAATGAATAGAAAGTGCATTGACTACTGTTACGACTCTTGCAGTACAGATCACTAAAAACTAAAGACCCATTAGTACAATATAATTTTTGGACTATTCTTAAGGAAAAGTTATTTACAAACACTTCGAAGTTCCCACCACTTCAGATTAATAAAACATACTTTTATATTACGCCTTGTGAGTAAAAAGGACTTTTTCTTATTGTTACCTGAACTTCCAGTAGTGTGTATCGTGCGTCCCCATTGTAATGTAACGAAGTAACGCGCGCCGCATACGACCCGCTTTTATCAAGTTGTTACGCGCGTGTGTTGTGAGAATTCGTAATTATCTATTTTAAGCGAAAATTATGTTGTTAGTAATAATAGACCTTGTTTATTAATTAATCGTTATGTGGAGTGTAATATCATAATAACAGTTGCTTATATTAATTTCAAAACTATTCACGTGTATTTAACCCAGTAACGTATTTCAGTAAAGGGACTTGTTAGACGTAACGGTACTCTTCATTGGTATCCGAGATAGCCGATGTAACAAATAGCGAGAAGTACAGAATATATATTCATCCTAGGCATTCCACAATTTAAAGGTACCGGAATTTTCGATGGTGTGAACGTTTCTACGTTTAGTGCGATTCCTAAGTAGCAGTTCTAAGGAAGTAACGATTAATTGAGTGTAGTGCATCGATTTGGTTCTTGGCTTCTCACCTTACATGGCAAAAATATCTGTTTTTGTCTGAGGTATGAATTAGTTCTCAAAATTAAATTTTAAAGACATATCAGAACATTTCTGTTGAGATTTTAAATACGCTACATGTGCTACATTTAACAAAAAGATCAATTTACTTTAGCTTAGCAGCTTATGTTTTAGTGCACGTCAATCATTACTAAGAAATGTTGGCCTAGTCCAGATGCTATCATTTCTTGGATAACAGTTTAAAAAGATCCCTATGTAAGTATTAAAAAAAGACGGTTAAGCGCCACCATGTCCATTTTTTCTTGTGTTGTTACGAGCAGTGTTCCGGGAGGTAGTTATGGTAGCAAAGAACGGCAGAAATTCGTTTTAGCTAATAATAGAATAAGTAATTTAATCATACACTCCAGGTAATTTTCGCAGTCAAACACCAAACACTGTTCCTTTAGAATTAATCACTGCAAAGAATTTTATTTATTTGTCTGTTTAATAATAACCATATTGTCTTCTTGGAAGTGCCAATCAATGGGTATTTTTTAAATTTTATTAATAATCAGAATTCTTTTAAAAATTTATTAGTGAATTTTTATTATTATTAATACTAACTCACTTATATTTGTTACTCACACAAATGTGAACTCAGCAACATTATTAAAAAAAAAATTTCTAACTATTATTTAAGGAAAGCTCGATCGTTCTGCAAATAACAAGCAATTTCAAGAATTATATTGTACGGCGCGGGATAACACCGCCGCTAATCCAAACCTAATTGGTGGTCCGAAGACTATTAGACTTGAGCAGTAGCCCAATGCAATTATCGCGACAAAGGATTTACAGACTCACCTTATTATACCTCTATTAAATAAATGAAAGATTATTTTGTTACATGTGAGAGAAAATAACGAAAATATTGAATATTTATACTTTTTAACCGACTTCAAAAAAAGGAGGAGGCTAGTCAATTCGACCGTATATATATATTTTTTTATGTATGTTCGGGGACAACTCCGTCGTTTATGAACCGATTTTGATAAATTTTTTTTTGTTGGAAAGGAGATATCCCTATTTTGGTACCATGATAAGGAAACCAGGATCTGATGATGGGATCCTATAGAAATCGAGGGAATCTCTCGAAAATCCGCATAGCTTTTTACTGGGTATACCGATTTTGATGATTTTGAATTTAATCGAAAGCCGATGTTTATCATGTGGTCACATTTAAAATTCATCGAGATCTGATTACTACTTTTGGAGTAATCTTTGATCATGCGTATTTACTTGACTATTTTTTCGTCGATCTACGTTGTATTACTTGTCAATATAATTGATGTCGGTTTTTCTTCGTTTGCCTGCAAACACAATTATTTATAACTAAATCTTGTAGAAGTTGATTATAGTTCTATTTTAAACAACGTCATGCTATTTTTTACACTTCGAGAATTCCGCAATGCATGAAGACAAAAGTCTTCGAGCAATGCGTTCTGCCTGTGCTAACATACGGAGCCGAGACGTGGACACTGACGAAGGAACTAGTCCACAAGCTTAATGCTGTGCTGCTGTGCTGCAGTGCTGTTGTGCTGCAGTCCCGCTGGACCGACGATTTACGTAAGATTGCCGGTGTAGGTTAGATGAGGCTTGCGAACAATCTGAATTTCTGGCGCGAACTTGTGGAGGCTTATCTTCAGCAGTGGATGGCAATAGCCTGAATTGAATGTCATTTTTTACACGAGAATCTAAACATTCGTTGAGTTGTATCCATAGCATGTTAATGCTATTAAATCTAAAATTTATATTATTATTAATTATTTTAAAAAACAAAGATTGAGTCACAAAATGATTTACTGTGACGTCGTATTCCAAAGAAAGATCGAAAAAAATTGGAGTTGTGGTTATTGAAAAGTTTCAAAGAAACCATATTGGAAATCTTACGCAGAATAAACTTTAAAAACACAGTATAATCTCAAGTAAAGTAATCTCAGACATGAAAGAAACACATCGAAATTCTTAAGGGGAAAATATTACTTTGCAATCGCGAAATTCTTCGCTGAAACAACTCGCGGAAGGTAACGTTCATTTCGACAAAAGACGAGCAATATTCCGTGCACAAAGGAGAGCAGCCGATAGATTCAATGCAGTGACACAAGAAATGGCGGAACAATACGGTAACAAAGCTCATATTGAAAGTTACATCGTGGCAGGCTCTGACCGTCTTCTATGACTCGTGTGTAGAACACTTAGGTTTTAAGTTATGTTTCTAATTAAATATGTTTAATTATTTATGCGTTTTAATTAGCATTAAGTAGTATAGCCTTGATTGCATTGAGTTGTAGTTCAATGTAAGAAAAGTACTCATAAAATACGTAATCACTTGTAATTATCTAAATTTGTAATGGCAACATCAAAAACATACACGACATGTAAGTCTCCTCATCATTTTTCAGTTTATTGTACTTGTAAAGTATCATTGTGATGATAATTATAATTTATTAATTGCTACTAACTATATGATAATATACAAAATAGTGTACATTGATTAGTTTCGTGGTAAAGTTTAAAAATTTAAAATGTATTTTTTATTGTTTTAGTAATTAGTACCTGGAGAGCTAGAGCTTAGCTCGGTATTTTTTAGTAAATCGTGTTTTTTAAAAATTATATTTAAATACTAATTACATATTGTTAAAATGTGAATAATATTTTTCGATTTTACCGACATAATAATAAAAAATATGATCTGTTTATTGAAATAAAAAATTATGAGTGCAATTAGAAAAAAAAAGGAAAAAAATAATCGATCTGGCGACGTGGGATTTGATCCGTGGTCTTCTCGGTCGATCCCGACGGGCTGATTTCCCACCTGAGCTATGAAAAATATATTGACAAATTCGAAATTTACCTTCGCATTCTAACGATGTTGTAGCCATTTTTTTATTGCCTAAAAATAGAGATAAAACGACATTTTCTAATAATGAATCTTAGCTATATCGATTTATCGCCCCCGAAATCCCCTGCATAATTTCATGAAAATCGTTGGAGCCGTTTACGAGATTCAGATGCTATATTTATATATACAAAAATTGCTCGTTTAATGTATTAGATAATGTGTCAGAACTTCAGTGATTAAGCACATAACTGATTTAAGTTTTAACCAGAAAATCAACTTCCGCCTCGCATGTGATTCGAAACGAAAATCTACGATTGCCGAATATAAACATATTGTTTTACAAATCAGCTCTAAATAATATATACAAAGTCATAGTATTCCGTTTGATACGTGTTGGAGATGCTTTTGTGGTGTACTTATTCATATTTTAATATTTAGTGTAGACTACACGTAAACTCATAATATATTTGTATATTATAAATATTGTAATTCTTAAATGCTATAGTGACTTCAGTTATGATTCGTAATATGCAAATGTATTCTTTTATAAGTATGTCTTATTACCATGTTACGTTAGTTTACGATTTCATTTTATACGAGAAACATTGATACATTAACGATACCAACCTAAGCAAGTCACATACCTTTATGTTGATTGATTAAAATAAGCCATTTCACAAAAAAAAAAAAAAAACTAAAATCACTATATATTAATTATGGAATGGTATAATGGTAATGGTATAATATTAATGGAAAGCTGTTACAATCAGTAAATAACTAAGAAAGATAGCTCTAGTGTAGATGTGAAAAGAAGAGGTCTAAGCAAATTCGTAGGAATACTATTTGATGAAATCTAAAATAAACAGATCCTTCTCCTCTACATCAGGCGAATCGTAAGCACATTGTCGATTCTAACTCTGACCTTCCCCAGGAGCTCTGGGTCTTGTTTTCTACTTTCAAATCCATGGCATGTACAACATGTTAATTTTGTAGGTAGTTTTACGCAATATGAATACGTTTTAATTTTCGAAATTAAATACATTTTAATTTACACTACAAGTCGTTATTCACAAGTTACCAGTATTGTAAAGTTTAGTAGTATATGATTAGAAAGTTTAAGAAGATCGAGAAAAGACGCATGCGCGTTATGTACGCACCACCCCTTAAGCCTTACGACCGCCTCCCTTAACAAACATTACCTGAAAATTGAACCTTCTGCTTTAAACTACAGAGTGTTACAGTGCAGCGATTCATCATCTACCAAAAGTTTCTAACTCAACATTATCCTTTACTTGTAAAGCCGTCATTATGCTAGTGTAGGAAGAATTAAATTTTCGTAACTAATTCTACGTACTCGCAATTTCAATTGTCATACTTAGTTATCTCTCTTTCATATACGTTTGTTGTAAAGTATACTTAATTTTAACGGTTACAAAGCTCGTTTTCGCTTATTCGTGTTGCATAGACAGGATAATTGTCAAATAAGGAGTACAGTATTCAGTCGGCTGCCAGCCTCGACGGAGTGCACATATATTACGACGTCGGTGTCGTAGCGCGTCTGTAACTTATTTCGTAGCATTCGTTCGTATCTTTGCTTGTCGATAACTACTGAAAGTGTTTTATATTACGATTTATTTTTTTCTGTCATCCTCAATACTAACTTATTAGATATAACAGTAAATATGAAGGCAGAAATATTCTTAATTAAAAAGTAAACATACAGAATTTTATAAAGTGCAGAATAATTTTAAAACTTTTACAGAAAAAAATAAATTTGAAAGTATTAAGAAATTAATCAAGTGGCCAGTATAATTAAAATGCGAACCGTTTTCGTCATATTTCACTAGCAATTGCCGTTTATAAAGTAAGTCACGTTTACTGTTAAGATTTATTAATACATTAATGAAGTTTCTTGCTAAATTAAAAGGGACTGTATTACCGTGTCTTATAATAAATAGAGTGAATGTAAATCGTAGTTAGAGTGCGGGCAGCGGGCGGCGGCCGCGCGAACGGTGATCTCGGCATATTTGTCGTTTTCTTGACATTCCCCTAGTTAATTAAAGCCCATTTGTAGATTTTCTTGAGAAATATAATTTTTGTAATAATAAAATATTATAAGGTCTATAAAATATTGGAAATGATCCATTAGAGGTTTATTTAATCACTTTTATTTAATTAAAAAGTTGAATGACTGGAACAATTAATATGATGTATTATTTTAAATACTTATTAAGGATTTTACGATATTTGTAAATATAAAAAATCTCAAGTAACATGACAATTGATAAACAACGACCTCTACTCCACCTCCTTGTCGATTCCAAATAAGCCCGCCTCAATCCTTCGCCCCGCCTACTATTTGAAGGTAAATAAGTACTTATATACTTATGTAAGTTAAATGAGTATTGCACCTCAAACATATATACTTTTTGTAGCAATAAAGACATACGTCGAACATCGTAAAAGTAATTAAACTACAATAATTGTTTGTGGTCTTTTAATATACTGAAAAAAGTATAAGTGTATAATCATATTACTACTACTTATACGGATAATAAAAACTTGTAGTATTTTACTCTAGCAATTTAAATTTAATCTTTAAAGAAAATCTACCATTTAACTTAATTTGATTTAAATCTCGCAACGTAAAATAAAATAAAGTCATAAATTTATTGCAATAAATATTGTAAGTAGTGAACAGAACAATACTAACGAACTGAATCAACAGCGGGTGAAACTTTTGCAGCTAAGAAGTCGAAACTGTGTGTACAATGTCCGGAGAGCAGTGAGCTCTAACAAGCTTGCCATTTGAACTTGTTAAGAGTGTCTGAGCGACGGCGGACGCACAATTCCTTGGGCAGACTCTCTCACCGAGCACCAGACACTTCCAAAGTTATTGTGGTCGAAGAACAAACTAAGCAATCTTTGCACGGATGTGTCGATAGCATATATTATCATCGAGTAACAACAAAGCCCGGCGATGGAAACTAATTCATTAGGCCGAAGCCGACAGACACCGGCAGTAAGGAACCATATCATCTACACCGATCACAAAGGAAGAAAGTGAGTACCACAATTCTAATAATAAAGTGTATCAATTAATTGAAGGGGTAAATTTAAAGCTAACAAATGAGTGCTATTATTTCTCTCAATTTAGTCTAACAAGCAAGTTAAAGTCAAAGGTTCGTTGAAACGAGGAACTCAATGGCCGTGAATTTTGTAATCTTCATTAATTTTACCGAAAGTTCATTTGAAAACTCCTTGCTCTCGTTCTTTAGTTCGTTTTATAACATAATTATTGCCTTATATTAATTTGAGGTTAGGTTTACAAGGACAATTTTAAAGATACATATCGAGGATACTATTATTAATGGTATTGTCTTATATTGATAATGTTATAAAATCAAATAGTTGATTTTCGTATTAGATATTTGCAATCAAATAGCAAGCCAAAGTCGTAAAATTTATCAGATATTTTCCTATTTTGTGAATTTTTATAAGTAAAGGTATCTTCTAATAATTATACTTATAATATAAAAATTTCAGTTTGGAACTACATCAGGTGAAAAAGTTTACACAACAGTAAGCACAACTTGTTTAATAATAACGTTAAGTAATTTAAAAATTTCCAAAGCTTCTTATTTGTAAATCGTAGTAATATAAAAAATTGTACCCATAGACCTGATACTTCCAAAGCAAATAAAATCATCAAATACGAAATAAAAACTTACTTTATTAAAGAAAGCTTTAAAAGTACTTTTGAAACGTCAATTCACAAATTAAAATTATAATAGTTTCAAATAAAAGTAAAGCAACCACTAACAGAACAAATGAAGAGAAGAAACGACAAGAAACTCCGCTGTTACTCAATTAAAAACCGTGTTTTATTATATGTATGTGTTATATTGGTAAATCTAGTATAAAATACGGCGCCACTAAATCCACATATTCACACATGTTTATCATTGTGTATCATGTGTGTATCATTAATGTATAATCTATATCTCTAATTAAACAGTTTTTACATAAAAACAAGATAATTTAAAAATTAACGAAATCTATTTTTGTAGAAGTATAAAAACAAATTCGTATTTCACTTATATTATTATTTGGTTACACGTTCATAGCAGAATTTGCAGTAGTGTTATGTAAAAGTTATTATAGCTAAGAAGTATAACAATAAACAGATGTATAAGACCTTAGTAAAATATATTTACGGTATCCTTTATTACTAACGTAACATTTAATATTGTTAATACTTTTTTCATGGTTTGATTTTACGCGTAGCATCTAAAGAACTTATTGTATAAAATAGTTGTAATGGGAAGCATACTAAAGGAGTGTCATTCTATAAATCTGATTTTAAGTATTATTAATTGACTTTATTTACTTGTATCTATTAAATACTTATACTAAAATTTTCTTATATTTATAAGATTCCTGAGTAAAGATTTCATTATAATAACAAGAATAAAGACTAATTACTGACAATATTAATATCTTTCAAGAAAATCATATATTATACAGATAAAAGCAAAGAAAAACACATAAAAATCTCGTGACACGGTGTTTGTGGTCGTTCTACATTTTGTTCGATATACATAACACAAATAATACACAAATAAATATATATATTACACCCAGGCTCGGGGTGGGAATCGAAATAACAACCCTCTGAACAAATAACTAGGCTACTCAAAAATCAAACTTAGTGTTATCTTCACTAAATTGGAGTTCTTACTACTTAAAAATGGTTTCATTGAACATTAGTTAATCATTTAGTGTCTGTTGCTAATAATTAATTATATTGAGTGTGAGACGTTTGTCATAAGTGAATAAGAATCATTTTGGCAGGTCCATTGTAAGTTTCTAATATATTTCTAAAGGAAATTAAACTCTGTAAGTCCATGAAATTTTGCTCTTAAAGTTAAATAAATTATTTCTACAATATTAAATTAAAATTAATAATATATTGCTAAATATTTGCTTTGAGTCTAAATCGAATCCACGCACGTCGTTAAGGAATTTCTTCGCCTTTAAACCAGAATGGCACTTAGATTAAAAAAAAAAATGAAATTAAGAACGAATTAAATGTCACAGGTCCCGTCAGTGATTGTTGACGAAATACGTATACCGATAAGCGATCAAGGGAAAAATCTTGGTATTATTTTTGACAAACACCTATCTTGGATACACCAAATAAACTTTATAAGCAAAAAACTGTTTCCAGCAATTGGGTCTCTGAGAAGGTTAAGCAACTTTCTTCCCATTCCCACTAAAGTTATGCTTGCACAGACTCTCCTTTTACCGATTCTTGACTATGCTGATACTAGTTTTGTTAATTTAAATGAGGAACAATTAAATAAACTTGAGCGCTTACAAAATCTCTGTATTCGGTTCATATTTGGTTTACGTAAATATGACCATGTTTCAGAATTTCGCAAACAGCTCAAGTGGCTACCTATCCGACTTCGCAGGAATACTCACATTCTGTCTCTCCTTTACTCAATCCTATTTAATCCTCTAACACCTTCCTATCTAAAAAATCGTTTCGAATTTCTTAGTGATACTCACGAAAGATCTCTCCGCTCTGATAATAACCTCATCCTAAAGATTCCATATCATTCTTCAACCTTTTACTCTAAATCTTTCACTGTTGAAGCCTGTCGTCTCTGGAATTCGTTGCCGCTAACTATAAGACGAGCTCAAACATTGGAATCATTCAAGAGGCTAACTAAGGCAATGTACTTGTCATCGTAATATTATTTTATTTTTATTTTTTACTTATTTATCCGTTTATCAATTTATTTTTTTCTCTGTGTATGTATTTTTCTTTGTTATCAAATTATTATGTGTTTTTGTAGGTATTTGTGTACGTGTATATGTGTGTATTTGTGTAGGTGTATTTGTAGGTATATGTATGTATATGTGTATGTATGAATATATATAATATATACTTATGTTTATGACTGATAGCACTTATTTTGCGCCCATATCCCCAATAACAATCAATTCTAGTCCTCTGCCCAAAGGTTGCCTGGAAGAAATCGCTGCTTTAGCGATAAGGCCGCCTGTTGCAACTAATGCAAATTTATTATTTATTTTTTTTACCTAATTAAACTTATTTTACTTTTGTGTTGGTGTGCTAAAGTGTATATAAATAAATAAATTAAAATAAATAAATGAATTTGTGTGTATCACATATTCTATTATTTTGTCGAGAATGTGTCTCATTAATTAAAGTCGGTGGATTTTCGCCGAAAATTTGAGCTAACGAGATTATAATTATAATAATAATAATAAACGCTTCACACTCAACATTATTGAGCTGCTGTTCTTGTAATATTATTATTACATAAGTAACATATATTCACTACACATTTTTTATATCAATACTCAATACATTTTTTCAAAGAACCAAGAGTTGTTAAACATAAAAAAAAATGTTTTCAATTCTTACACGAGTACAATATGTAATAATTACTATACATAATAATAAATAAAAAGTTATAAGTCATATAATTATTGAGAAATATTATACAAGAGATTGTCTGTACTTACTGTAAGAAATAAAATTATTTAATTAAAACGCTCCAGATTTGTGTTATAACAAGAAGTACAAGAATCAAACCAATAAGCTATAAATAACATCTACTGAGCACTGTCTGTATGTTTTACATCTTCCTATTTTTTTTCATTAGACTGTTTGAGGTAAAAAATTAGTAAGGGATAAATTTAATATAAGTATAGGCTCGGATAGGCGATTTAGATTCATAAGAATTTCAAATTCTAAACGAGCGAATTTGACCGTTGGTTATAAAATGAAATAGAGTTATTGCAAGTTGAGCAGATGTGAGAAGCCTTCGCTGTGAGAGTCGCACGGTGAGCAAGTGAACGCGTGTCGGTAAAGGACAGTCGAGTTACTTGTTCAGTTTCCGTTAGTCACATTTTCGCAACACGGTATTCACATTTCGAGAACGGCGAAGTTGGCGTTATCGTGCTTAAAATAGAACGACAGGCACATTTAACTTTGTGATGCAAATGGACATGTCAGAAGACGAATACTTATGGATCATTTAATTTAAAATTTGCTAAAGAAAAATATATATTTTTACATTTAAAATAAAAATAAAAAATCAACTTGTCTCTATTTAATTCTAAAGTTATAAATTTTTTTGATAGTCCTAGATCTCAATTGGTAAAAATATATTGTTTATTCCATAGTAGGTTTGTGCTTAGAAAAACACATATACCTAATACAAATAAGTAATTCAAATTAACGACTCATTGCGACTATCAGGGAATTAAGTATTAATTAACATCTAGACCTTCAAAGAAATATTTTAACGTAAAGAGTAATTTTATACACTTTATTCCCTCTGTCGCGACACGTTCTAAACTTGGTTCGCTCCGAGTGTATAAGTAAGGGTGAGTGTACAAATTGATTTATTGAAGTTAAGCGGGCTTCCGAGTTGCGCCGGAGTATTCACAGGCCTTTGCGATACACAGATAAAGTGGAAATAAAAAAGAAACTTCACAAACAGAAATCCCCTTGTCGCGAGATTTACGAGCCGACGCACCTCTAGCGCAAATAAGTTATGTAAATTTTATGTGCTCTTCTGAAACACCGCTTAATATACAGACACAAAGTTTACAGAATAAAGTACATTAGTAGTTTTTAACAGGCATAGTTCATTAAAAAAGATGGAAAAAGGCTAATGACATTAAGTTGATAAACTACATTAGTGATCGATTTTCGAATAATACAGCTAAAGAAAACTTTTAGTAAAGGCAACAATTTTCTTAATGAAATCAGAATGAAATGTATTTATGAACGGTAAAGTAATTGTAAAGCTTTCAGAAATAATTATGAAAAGTCACGCAACAATTGATTTACTCGTTTTAAAGTTATTTGTAGGATATTTGTATGTATTGTAAAATTATTTTTACCAATATTTATACCAAGTCTAGATTGTTTTCTTTCTAAGTCAAAATCCAAAAGAGAGTCTAAGTAATCTCTTTTCGTTAAACTAGTATTTTTAAGTGACCTTATTTTAAATCACTATATGACTTTCAAATTACATGTGTTGTTAAAAACCAAAAATATATTCTATCAGAATGTAGTTTTTTTTAACTTTGTCATATGTTCTCTACTTTAGCATTAAGGTTTGCGTTGATTTAGAATATCAAAAAAATCTTTAAATACTGAGGTAGGGCACAGCAGAAAATATCCTGCTCAAACTCTGGAGTAGCCCGACTGAGGAAGTACCTCGACCTTACAGAAGATCGCTAAATAATACTGTTTGAAGCAGTATTGTGTTCCTGTAATTGCTTACCATTAGGTGAGCCGCTTGTTTTCCGTCATATAAAAAACAAACATACACTTCAGCCTATCGCAGTCCACTGTTGGACATAGGCCTCCACAAGTCCGCACCAAAAATGGCGTGAACTCATATGTGTTGCCCATAGTTACCACGCTGGGCAGACGGGTTGGTGACCACAGGGCTGGCTTTGTCGCACCGGAGACGCAGCTGCCCGTCTTCGGCCTATGTATTTCAAAGTCATCCCGCCATCGGTCGGCTTTTTAAGTTCCGGGGTGGTAGTGGAACTGTGTTATCGACCACACAATATCTTGGGACTATAACGAATGGTTCAGCATCACTGTTTTTTGGGAACAGAATTATATGTTGAAAAGATGCTTACGCTTCATTCAAACTAGGGTCTTTTGTGTCTCCGTCACTTTCATTTCTTCTTTTTTTTTACTTTCCTCTAAGAGTCCTTGTTTGTTCTTTTCTTTGAAGAGGTTTTAGTTTTTCCACCATGTTTCTTATATCCACGATTAAGCTTACCATAACAAAGAGCAATGGTGGTGGTACCATGTTAGTACTTAATAAAAAATTTGGAGTTAGTCGTGATGCTGGCAATTGTCGTTGGATATGAAAAAAAAGGAAACGGCCACTCGTTGGACGTAATCTGTTCACACACTGTAAACACATTCACTTTGTAACATATCAAAAATGCAGATCCAACGATTGCAGCCGCAGCAGAAACTACTGTGTATAGTCAATGGCGCAAACACTTGGCCAAAAAATGTTCAAAAGCTATACCTATAGAAAAATTGCCTTATAATCTACAACAAATCAAAAGCAATGTCCATTTACATGTTTCTACAATATTGAAACAAGAAATGGGATCGAAGATTCAGTTTTGAGGCTGTTCCTGAAAAACTGACCCAAATAAAAAACAATAAATCGACTGATTCATCAAAGGATTTTTTTTTTTACTAAATACTAAACACAACTTGACTAGTTAACATTCAAATTAAAATTCGATTTATTTTAAGTTTTTAGTAGACACCATCAGTGAATTTGTGAATTCAAATAAATTTGCGCAGTTTCAGAGGATTCACAAATTAGTTGGCCAAAGACGAAAGTGATAAAAAGATAGCTAAGGTGTGGAAAAAGAGCATACTGCACTTTCACTAGCCGAAAAAGAAGTGGAGCCAGTAATAACAATTTATGAGTGTCAGATCTCAACGTATGTAGAACGGTGACAGACATCTGTTATATGAATAAGTACATCATAAATAAAGAATTTTAAAGTTTGTCCGAATATTATATTTATTTCCAATAAAGTTTGGTAAATGCAAGCACAATTTTAACGCTATTTTCAGTCCAATTTTCTGTTTGTCAATTAAAATATTTGGAATCTGAAATCATTTCAGAGGCGGTTAATTTGATTACCGGCAAACTCGACAAAGGCCTCGTATTACAGCTTTGCTGATAATAACTTAAGCAATCTTAAAGGAAATATTGTTTATTCTTTATATGTAATTTTTTCTTATATTATATTTGCTTAGCTTAGATTTTCTGAGACAACTAAAATTTGGAAATTTAAATATGTATGTATATACAACTTACTATTTAAATAAATGAATTTGTAGTTATATTTAAGTCCTAAAATTTAAAAATAATAATAAAAACTTTAAACTCCATTATTTTTTTTTTATAAATTTTATTTTTGTTTTTAATTTTTGCTTCAAATCATAATAAATACTTCAATTCACAAAACATATAATGAAAAGAGGAGAAGGGTAACAAGTTTTCCGAAAAATATGCTTGAATACTCTATATTGAAGTCACGTCTAATTAAAGTTAGTTTAGCTGAAAATATTCGTTGTACAGCATTGACCAATGTCCAGAAATTATCGGAAAATGTATGACCAGTTTTTTCACTTAACATGTGCTCTATTTATTTATTTTGTTTTTACTAACATAAATATAATAAATAATATTTCAAAGACTTATTTATTTTACAGTATAAAATACTTCCTTTTTTACAACTACTACTACGCTCGATTAGTAAGCATTTATTAAAGTATTCTGTAAAATTAATATAATTTATTAATTTTACAGAATACTTTATTAATATCCTAATAAATCGCTAAGTTTTAATTATCTGTCTCGTAAAGCTTGTTGCCTTGATTGTGTATAATAAACATGATAGTAAGAATAAATTATTATTCGTCGTTTGAATAAATATTCTATAAAAACTATAAATTGCTTCGAGAAATATGATCAGTCCATTTATTCACCACTTCAACCAAAAGAATTGATAAATTTATAAAATAAACATAAAACAGTAAATATATAGTATTCTCTAAGTAATTAAACAATCTAGTAACTAACCTTTACTTTTTAATTTAAAAAACTTATATGAAAATTTTTTGGACGATTCTGAACACAATCAAACAAAATAAAATCATTTTTGACCGACTTCAAAAAAGGAGGAGGATACTCAATTCGGCCGTATATATATATATATATATATATATATATATATATATAATGTATGTTTGGGGATAACTTCGTCATTTATGAACCGATTTTGATAATTCTTTTTTTGTTACAATGGTGATATTCTAAGTGTGGTACCATAATAAGGAAACCAGGATCTGATGATGGGATCCCAGAGAAATCGAGGAAAACCCTCGAAAATCCGCATAACTTTTTACTGGGTGTACCGATTTTGATGATTTTTAATTTAATCGAAAGCCGATGTTTATTATGTGGTCACATTTAAATTTCATCGAGATCTTTTTACAACTTTTGAAGTAATCTTTGATAATGCGTATTTTTTTTATTTGTACCTCCGACATGGGGTCGGAGTCTGTGCTTAAACTGCTCATCCATACCAGTTCTCGCATTTATTCTTCTCGCACTTTCATTCTGCATACTAATTTCTTTCTTTCATACTTTCCACATTCACACACTGGGTGGTTTCCCATCTAACCTACTATTATAATTCTATTGCTTATTTTTTATGAACACCTGGGAAAATGAGTGGGGTTTGGGTATGATGTTTTTATTTACAATCTTTTTCTTTTTTTTCCCTTTTTTATATACACTATAATAATAATACATAACTGACATCTGTTCTACTTTCTATCTCTACTTCTATAATATAGGGTCATACACTAACAACTTCTTAGTTTACTATTTGGTACTTTATTTTCTAAACTACTTAACCTATGGAGGTAGCACTTACTTTAGCTGAGTTTCATTTTATAATTTTAACTTAATATTCATTTATTTGATAATGCGTATTTACAAGACTTTTTTTCGTTTACCTACGATGTATTACTTGTCCATGTAATTAAAGTCGGTTTTTTTCGTTTGCCAGCAAACACAATTATAGTCCTTTTTGCCTTTAAAATATTTAAAATTACATAATTATTTTATAGGTATACAATTTTTACATTTATAAAACCATGGATGATTATACTCATTGTTATGACCAACAATGGAATACTCGTTAAAATAACACTTTCGACAGTTATGTCAAAATTTAAATAATTAAAATTTAAAAACTAGTTTATATTTGTCATACAGCATTTAAATAGGGTCAGGAAGGGAAATTTATAACGAGGTGCTAATTATAATATTTGATTGCATTCCCAAACACTTTTGACTTGTCAATATTGTATAATAATAAAATGATTCGATTCGTTTGACATCCAGTTGATTTCAGCTAGAACGTCGCAATTTATACTGCTCGTCACGTACTCACTCACTGCGGCTTGTTTGCGGAGCGACAATGCGAACGTATTCGTTCTATACAGGTTGTTGTCGCCCATTTATTACTTCAATTTTTTAAAGCAAATATCTATTTACTAAATTCAAGAAATGTAGTTCTATTTCTCTCATATATATTTCAGTTATAGCTAATGTGATGAAGAATAAGCATAACAATATATTGACACGAAAATACATCAAATAAACCAAAATATTTGATAATCAAATTAAAGTTAGATAAAAATAAATAAAATTAAAAAACCAAGTAATTGTGAGTAAGAATGTTGGCAACGATTCCCTTTAAATCACAAATTCAGATTTTTGCCAGTGAGTCATTCTTAAAAGTTAAATGTTTTATATATTTTTTGGCACTGGTAATCCAAGATTCAAAATGTTTCTGTGGCAAGGGCTATAAAAATGTTGCGTTTATTAAAGTTATGATTGACCCGAAATGCTGATTAAAAACGCGGAAACGGTTCTAAATTGGTTCCGTACCCTAATATGAGAGGAACATAGTAGGTTAAATTGCATCCTAAAAAACGTCTTTCAACTTGCGCGTCGAAACATAAAGTTTCCTGATCATCATCATCATCATTACAGCCTATACAGTCCACTGCTGGACATAGGCCTCCACAAGTTCACCGCAAAAATAACGTGAACTCATGTGTTTTGCCCATAGTCACCACGCTGGGCAGGCGGGTTGGTGACCGCAGTACTGGCTTTGTCGCACCGAAGACGCTGCTGCCCGTCTTCGGCCTGAGTATTTCAAAGCCAGCAGTTGGATGGTTACCCCGCCATCGGTCGGCTTCTTAAGTTCCAAGATGGTTGTTGAACCTTGTTATCCCTTAGTCGCCTCTTACGATACCCACGGGAAGAGAGGGGGTGGCTAAATTCTTTAGTGCCGTAGCCACACAGCACCCGTAGCCACATAGCACACAAGTTTCCTGATATCACGACTTATTTGTCGGAATAAATAAGTGGTGGTAAAATACCTGTTCACACTTTGTTAGATTTGTTTTTATTCCTTACTTAAATTTTATAATGTATGGAGACTACTGATTCCGCAGTCAAACTAATTAAAAATGTCGCTTTGCTGTATCCGTTATGATTTCATTGTTTACTAATAAATAAATCTGCCAACTTGCATTAGAGAAGCGTGGTGGATTACTACCTACCTTTTCCTACATAGGGAAAGAGGCATATGCCCAGCTGTAGGATATTACAGTCTGAAAAGCTTGAAGCAAAGCGAAATAAATAAAATAAAAAAGAGCTTATTAGTGATTTCAGTTAGAAAGCTGTAGCAAGGAAGAAGTATTTTAACTCTTTAGACAATAAAAATTAAGCAATGAAGGTTTAATTTTCTATCCACGCGGACTGCTTAGAACATAAAAGTCTTTCCAGCCGGAGACACACGATAACATGAAAATTTAATTTAACTGAAGTATGTCAAGTAATTTATAATTATAATGTACTCGTATATGTATGTATGTATGTATGTATTTATGTATGTATGTATGTATGTATGTATGTATGTATGTATGTATGTATGTATATGTTTATTTGAATATTTATTATAAATTTGTTGTAACTTGTACACGTATGCTGACGCTAGACCATTTCTTTTGCCCTAAGGTTGCCTGAAAGAGATCGCTTTTCGCGATAAGGCTGCCCTTTCTACCTAATGATTATATTGTTAATATTTTTTTTCTTTGCTATGTACTCTTTCCGTTTTTGGTGTACAATAAAGTGTATTATTATTATTATTATGTCACTATTTTTGATGAAGTTATGTAAATGATAAATAAAAATATGTTTTTGATAAGGTAAAAGAAGCCTGATAGGGCTCGTGCCACTTAACCACCAACTGACCAAGTTTTACGTACAACGTACTCTGTATCGAATCCCATAAATTTCATTTGGCGAATTTGTCGATGACACTACCTTAAAATACGCCAGATCCCATTTTTCTGAAATCTCTGCTGCACATGAAATTTGGACTACATTTGATAATAGATTTTCGGGATATATTAGATTCATAGGAGTTCTATGGACTGCAGAATAAAACCAGAACGAGTAACACAATATATTTTTACATTAATGTTAAATATGGTGCATCACATTAATTTTCCTGGAAAATAAATTTGTTTAGTTAGATTGTTAGATTTGTGCAAAAACTATGTGGTGGTACGAAGTTCACCAGATTAGATTATATTTAATTTTTAACTAATAAAAATCATCAACGTAAAATAAAACTGCAAAGAATTTATCAAACTTATCGACAAAGGAATTATGTCTGTGTGATATTTTAGATTTTAAGCTTGGAATACGACTATGAAGACCTTGAACAGAATGAGTTGAACCGAATGGCTTCTTTCCAAACGTAGATAATAGAGATAATGGATATTATCGTCAAAGAGTACTTTAGGTGGTGAGCTGTAACATTGCCAGACATAATTGTAAATTTTCTGAAGATGTGATAAGACTCCCTTAAACAATGTTTGTTATATTTAACGTCTTAGCTTCTCATTTATATGACCATTTCAAGTAATTGTACCTTATTAATTTTTAACAAGATACTGGCAGAATAAATTGCTATTCTACATTTAACGTTCTTTAGGTAAGTGTTGGATTAAGTTCCAATCCTTCTTCTACATGGAGAAAGAGGTCTGTGCCCAGCAGTGGGATATTACAGGCTTCAGCATGTACGAATTTGACGTTATGCCTAATACAAACTAGCGTGGCTAGATGTTATTTTGCATTACATGTGGCAGAAATTTTACGGATTAAGAAATAACTTTATTTACATTGAGGTAAGAAAAAAAATATGTTAATAATTAAGCTGATAATTGTGTTTGCTCGCAAACGAAAAAAAAAACCGACTTCAATTACATCGACAAGTAATACAACGTAGATCGACGAAAAAATAGTCAAGCAACTACGCGTTATCAAAGATTACTCAAAAAGTAGTTATCAGATGTCGATAAAATTTATATGTGACCACATGATAAACATATGCTTTCGATTAAATTAAAAAATATCAAAATCGGTATACCCAGTCAAAAGTTATTGCGGATTTTCGAGAGTTTCCCTCGATTTCTCTGGGATTCCATCATCAAATCCTGGTTTCCTTATCATGGTACCAAACTAGGGATATCTCCTTTCCAACAAAAAAAGAATTATCAAAATCGGTACATCCAGTAGAAAGTTATGCGGTATAATACAACGTAGGTCGACGAAAAAAGCGTCAAGTAAAAACGCATTATTAGATATAACTCAAAAAGTAGTTGTTAGATCTCAAATAAATTTAAATGGGACCAATTGGCACACACCACCTTTCGATTAAAACAAAATTTGTCGAAATCAGTCCACCCGGTCAAAAGTTCTGATGTAACATACATAAAAAATAAAATAAAAAATACAGTCGAATTGAGAACCTCCTCCTTTTTTGGAAGTCGGTTAAAAATTAACAAAAATATGATTAGATAGTTACTAAGGCATACACTATCATCATAATAAAAAAAAAAATGTGGAAAAATTAGAAAAGAGATCATTTTTATCCTATCTATGACATAGAGAATATAATATAATAATTTTAAATTTTAGATGCATGCACTTCTTAACATAGTTAGAAATATTATTTAAAAATTAGGGTCTCATTTTTTGAGTAAAATATGAGAAAAGAGTAAGTAAGAGTAAAAGACTAGAAAGAAAATTGATATCTAATTATTTTTATTTACAAATACTATGAGGTATAGAATACAAGTTGTGTGCTACATTCTAGAACTCATTTATTTTAATTGTTTTTGATAATTTATTAACAATCACGATATATTCATCGCATTTGACGAAAAAAATGGTTTAAATATAAATCATTAAATAATAACTTAATGTTTTTAAGACAAAACCATTTTAAAATCTTTTTTTAATTCCCGATATAAATTTGACGTGTCTGTCTGTCTGTTTGTGGCTCTGTAGCTCGCGAACGGATGAAGCGATTTCAATTTAATTTTTTTCGTATGAAAGGTGAGTTACGGGCAAGTGTTTTTAGATATGTTTGATGAAAATCGGTTGAGTCGTTTAAAAGTTGTGGGGGGTAAAAGTGGGGAAGAATAACCCAATGTCTGTAAACATGCGAGGGCAGACGTCGTTGACGGTCGTATCCGAAACGCAATATTTTGAAGTAATTTTATAAGTAATTTCTTTTATTAATTTTATATAGGTTTGGGGCGGTCCCCCAACGGGATGTATTTTTTTTTATAATTATTAATACTCGTACATACTTAGGTACTTTAAGATTGAGTTTCTTTAATTATTTTTTACTTTTTAAAGGCAATTCAGGCTAATGTGTCGGGAGTTTTTTAACTTTTTAATTTAATTTTTATTAATTTTTTACATCTTGATTTTGTGTCATGCTAGATTAACAACAATATTTTTTTTAAATATCATATCGAAAATCGACCGTTCTAGCGGGGATCGAACCTGTATCTCCGACTGTCCGTGTCGGTGCTCTAGACAATAAAGCTATGGAACGATGTACCTGGTAGATCGAAATTTTTGATATGATGATTTTTATTTTCGGTTCTAAGCAACAAAAAAATGTTTGAAATTCCATACCATTATATGTTTAACTAAAATTATGAAATAAATTTTGTCTTATAAAAATTATTACGTATTTCGTGTATGGTTAAAAAAAAACTTAAATTTGCAAATTCAATATTATTGATTATTGATTTTATTTACAAATAGCGTGTTTTTTCTGTTTTCTTGAATTTATTTCTATATATTATAATGAAGATGTCACTTAAAATTCATAAAAATCAAAAAGTTGCAGTGAACTACCAATGATAATACCAAAAAGAACAAATAAATATTTATTGGTAGGGAGCATCATATCGTTAATTTCACCAAGTTGCTGCTGAACTAAGCAATGATATTATTAGACACAATTGGTGTATAGCTTTATCTATAATAAATAAAAAATAGTGCCTAATGCGGGTAAAGAAAGAAGTGCGAATGATTCTCTTGATCAAAAGAGATTTATCGTGCACAATCACGAATCAGATGTTAGTATTCCGACCAAAGCCCCAGAGAGCAAGCTTCGTATCGACTGAATAATTTACACGCACCTTACATACCTCGGTTCCTAATGCAAGCTTGTACCTAAAGGTGAATAAGAACATTATATTTTTATTTCTTTTAAACACTCTCTACGTGGTAAGCTGAAAGAAATTATATTAAGCAGTGCATGCAATTAAAACTTTAATGTGGAACGGCATTTCACTTAAAAATTCTCCTTTTTTTCTTTTTTTTAAATTAATTAATGTTCAGTTATTTTCTCACACCCACATAAAGAGAACTGGGTGAAGTACTTTTACAATTTAAAAATATTAGGCACTTTTTAAGTGGTAAGTATATATGCTTTCATAAACGAATTACTCTCATTTTTATGAACAGTTCATTTTGATATAAAATCAAAGTGCAAAGTTAAATTAAAAGTTTAAATAAAAGAATAAAAGATTTCAAATTTCACTATTAATATTTGTAAGATGTTTGCCACTTCTCGCCGCCGTACAAACGCTAGTAAACGATCTCAACTTCATGGAATGCTTAATTCTTATAACAACCTGTTTAACGCATTAGATGTTGTTGCAACGAGTTTCCGCACTTGCAAAAAACTTGTATTACATGTCTGTTTATCTTGTAACTATGATCAACTTATTGTTTAATGTTTGAAGTAATCCGTGTTGGTTTTACATTAAGTACTTTTTATTTATATTCTGATTATTTTATACCTATTGTATTACTGTTTGATTACCCAAATCCACAGAAAAATATTAATAGAAGCATATTTTAAATCACTTCATATCTGATGAGCTAAGAGCGTGCAAAAGTGACTAAGTTGTCGTTGCCGACTTTATGAGTGGGACAAGCGCCGGGCAACTTTTGCTCCAACTAACTTCAAGTGCTGTAAGTAAAGCGTCTGCGGCAAACTTGCCTTCGCGAATTATTTCCACACGATTTCACGATCTCACTACGATCAGTTAAACCCTCGCATCTGTTCTAATAAAAACATGAGGTAATCAAGTCCTTTCTATTTAAGATTTCATTCGAAGGCAGTGATAAGAATTTTATCGAGGCATGGCGATTTAAGTAATGCTGGGCAATCTAATATTTCGGATTATAACGGAATTTTTGGAGTTACTTAAACAATTCGCAGTTTAAATTTATTGGACTTTAATTAATGAAATTCCGAGAGAAGCTTAAACACGTCTCATTTATTCGTAACGCTATTATGTTCCGTCCTTTTACAAATGTCAGTAACAGTTAAATGAAATTCACATTTCGTTATTTACCATTTATTTTTAACATTTTAGTATATTTTAATGATATAGTCGGCTTGCATTCTCGGTCGCTATGTGCGCAGCTACCAATGTGGTAACATGTTTCACCGCTGGAACTAAATTAATGAAATGCCATTATTCCTTTTAACAACATTATTTTACATACATAACTAATTTGATACAAGCACTTTTGTCCATAATAAAACGCAATTAATATGAAAATTGGCACGGATATATGAAATTTTGATTCATATTCACACCTCGTTCTCGGTTATGTTTTATGATGTAGTGCGTCAGTACATAGAATTTTAATTCGTCAAATTGAAAAAACCTTAAAGTTAAAATTTTAATTTTATTATTTATAAAATCATAAATATAAACGTTATCATTTATTAATATAATTAAATAGTAAGAAGAATTAATTTATATTTTTGGCCTCATTTTAGTTTATTTTATATCTCTAATATTTTAAGTGTAACTCATCTATACTAATATTATAAAGAGGAAAGATATGATTGTTTGTTTGTTTGCATCGGATAGGCTCCGAAACTACTGAAACGATTTGAAAAATTCTTTCGCAGTTGGGAAACTATACTATTCGCGGGTGACATGGGCTATACTATATTTAAAAAAAATAGGGAAAAAAATATTTATTTTGAAATTTTTGTTAAATACTCGTGCGAAGCCGGGTGCTGGTGTTGCAATAAACAGACTCTGACACTAGTAAAAAAGGTTATTAAAACTATAAAAGTAATTATATGTAGTGTATAGATGTAGCACAAGTTTTGAAACAGTTTTATATCGTAGTCGCTAGCCAGCCAGCTACTCGTTAGTAGCCTTAAACCCCAACTTACGTCTAGCTCTAAATAACTGTCATTACAAACTCTGTTAAAATAATAAGTCTGTCTCCGTCTTCAACATTATTAGTAAAAAAATGTACATTGTTTAATTATATAATTAAGATAGTTCTCATAAACTTCCTTGAATTTACATTTTGAGATATTAACTCTGACAGATAAACTGAAAAATATTCAAACATGCAAAACATGCATTTACAACGAGCAAGTTCAAACTAGACTAGCATTGTTAACTTCAATTATTAAAGAGTCATAAGGAATATACCTTTCTTTTTTAACCGACTTCAAAAAAGGAGGAGGTTACTCAATTCGACCGTATATATTTATGTATGTTCGGGGATAACTTCGTCTTTTATGAACCGATTTTGATAATTCTTTTTTTGTTGGAAAGAAGATATCTCAAGTGTGGTATCATGATAGGAAAACCAGGATCTGATGATGGGATCCCAGAGAAATTGAGGGGAACCCTCGACAATCCGCATCTGGGGCCACGGTAGTGCCCCCGCCAAGACGTATTTTTTTCTGGGTGTACCGATTTCGATGATTTTTAATTTAATCGAAAGCCAATGTTTATCATGTGGTCACATTTAAATTTCATCGAGATCTGATTACAACTTTTGGAGTAATCTTTGATCATGCGTATTTACTTGACTATTTTTGAGTCTACCTACGTTATATTACTTGTCGATGGAATTGAAGTCAGTTTTAATTCGTTTGCAAGCAAACAATTATTAACAATAATACACTTTAATTTTAACACTTTGTACACTTAAATTTTAAATTTTATGGTTTAAACACATACGTACATTATTAGCTGTTACATGTACGTTACAATTTTGGGACACATGTTCAAAGCACGGCATGCAAATATGGAATGTAAGTTATAAGAGCGATTTGAGTAAATTGAAAGATCGCGAAGGGGGTAGACAAGCGTATTCCCGTTAGACGTAAGCGTTGTTTTATGGTCGTCATGACGCCAACAAACTTCGGCAACTGCTTTATGATCCTAATTTATAAGTGAGAGGCGTTTGTATTTACGACTCTTTCTAGAACCTCCCGCGAGTGCGTTCATTTCTATTGCCTCGCCAGGGTTCGTTATTACTTCTATTTTATTTTAAATCTAGTTTTCGAACTATGATTTGTTAATTATGCTAGTTTGCCGGGAAAATATTTATTAGAATAATTAAACGATGTTACCCAAACATTAATTAAATTGTAAAAACATTTAATTTTTTATTGTACACTGATACAATATCAGTTCACGTGGTTTTATAGCTCGTTACAATGATGTAATATCCAACTGCATGTTAATATTGAAAACAATTTTTATCGTGAAAAATATATTTATAGACAAAGTAAAGTAACATATATTTTAAATAGAAAGTTCAATATATAATTTTTATATATATAAATATGTATTTTAAAATATTTATAGTTCCGCCGGTAAGTTTCACTCTTAAGCTTTATACATTCAGGTTCGTGTTGACTGATTTACAATCTGCGAGAGCTTTATGAAATTTTGCAAGCATAAATTAATTTTCAATTTGCCTTTGACGTTTCGCTGAGCCGGCCCGACATGTCTCTCAGGCTAGGTATTAACCGGGACATGACGCCCTGTGCTTATTTCCCACCCATATCTCTCTATACAGGTTAGCCTTGTGTCGTACACGTGTTATGAGAAACTTAATTGAAATACTACACGTTCATTGCCTGTCGATAGCTCTCTTTGTTACACTTTTAGCATACGTTAGCTTTCTTTAAAAGTCTGACTAAAAACCTCAAGTTCTTGTTGCTTATGGTTCTTTGTAAAGTCTTCTTTGTGAGATCTGAGACTATTCTAGATGAGATAATGTGTTCACAACGGGCTTAATAGACTACGAAAAATAACCGTACAAAGAACAATTTGTTGCAAAATTAAAAATAATTACCTGAAGGTTTAAATAAAGTCAAAGCTAATCGAATCGAAAAATCGATGCTTATGTCATTTCTGTGTGCTATGAGGCTTTATCACCTTAAATAATCGTTATCGTCCTAAAAAAATAATTTATATGTTGCTATCCCAAATTGTTAAAAAAGAATGAAAAGGGGAATATAACGGCTAAAAAAATATAGAGTACTAAAATAATAATCACATGAACGCCGCGTTGGCGCAACGGTTACAGCCATGGATTGTACCTGTTGCGCTGGCGGTTGCGGGTTCGATCCCCGCACATGACAAACATTTGTATTGGCTATACAGGTGTTTGCCGTGGTCTGGGTGTTTGTGCAATCCTTATGGGTCTCTCCACCGTGCCTCGGAGAGCACGTTAAGCCGTCGGTCGCGGATGTTATCATGTACACCTGATAGCGATCGTTAGTCATAGAAGTGAGTATAACCGCCTATCCGCACTGGAGCACCTTGGTGGATTAAGCTCTGATCCCACTCCCACATGGGGAAAGAGCCAGCAGTGGGTTACTACAGGCTGAACCGTAATCATATGAAAACGTCTAATAAAAAAATCGCACTAAATAAAACATTAATACTGCTAAAACTCTTTATAGTAATAGTATACTACTATGATATATTAGTGCTTATTATCATTATTGTTACAAGGTCAAAATTATTTTCATTAACATAAAGATGTTCGTGTAAACTTACACATGAAAGTCGGAAATTTTAGATTTAAAAGTTCTTATATTTATCTTATTTCCTATTAAGATTTTAAGGTAAATCGTCAGTATCCAAATTAAAAAGGTACAACTTTTTCGTTGGACAGTTAGACCGTCGAGGTTACAACGCATCATGACAAAACACAACGTCAGCTGAGTTCAACTAGTATCGTGTGCTACATGCTAAAGCCATCGCGAAATATGACAGCACTGACATCATTTTGCGCCGAACATGAGTTGAAATTACAATATATTTAGTCCTAATTACTTACTTATTTCGATAATAATTACAAATAATGCTCTACAAGTGAGGCCTTTTCATGGATGTACAATGTATACGAATTTCAACACAGGTTTATTTTTGAAGAAAAAAACTGCTTAATCATAGGTCATTTACTTTACGTTTTTCAAATTATATTTATTGTTCATCCTTATTATCGCACTATCCTAATAAGGTAATGACTAAAATTAATATATGCAATTAATATTAATTCTAATAATAAAAATTGTTTTTTATATATTTTTTTCGATAGGGTAGGCAGAGACCACTTCTTTCCACTTGCCACGATCCTTACATACTTTTTTCGCTTCGTCCACTTTCATTATTCCCTTCATACGTGCTCTTCGGTTTCGGGTACTCTTAACCTGGCCTTTTTTCAAGACGTCCCTTATTTGGTCTCGGAACGTCCGCCTAGGTACCCCTTCCAACCCTTCCATCCACACTCGCCTTATACACTTTTTTCGTCAATCGTTCTTCACTCATTCTCTCGACATGACCAAACCATCTAGCATACCTTTCTCAATTTTTGTCACTACATCTTCTTTCAGACCACAACGTTTCCTTATCTCACTATTTCTTATCCTGTCACTCAGTTTAACTCCTATCATACTTCTCAACGCTCTCATCTCAACTGCATTTATTCTGCTTTCATGTTTCTTCTGCCATACTGCCTGCTTGTAATATACATTTTGTTATACATTATGGAACATATATGATTGTTGTGATAAATTAATGATGGTCTATAATTGTTTTTGTGGTTGACAGTTAGTTTAGCTGATACGAAACTGACAACTAAATAATTCATATAAAATATTTTTTGCGAACATTTAATCTAGTCAGTTCGATTTTATGATATAGTAATTGGTTATTAAAGTTTCATCGTGTCATCGTTCGGCACCTACATATTCAATCGCTATAAAATGCGATGTGTATATTCGTGTCAATCTCTTTTACGTATTGCTATATATTCGACGAAATATGTATATAGTGTTGGATATATAAGAAAGTAAAGGTCTAGATTTGAATCAATTTATAATAAAAAGGATTCATTCTACAATCATGCTTGCATCTAAGTTCCCTTTATAAACTAATCAAACTTTATCGATTTTGCTAAAATTTAGTGTCTTTTTGGGTTTTGTATGGTTAATGACAAAAGGAGGTGTCAAGTAAGAAATAAATAGAAAATATAATCATCATAATCTTATACCATATACAATACACACACGTTCTTCTGTTCCTATGATAGGCAACTTAATGCTTGTTATAGGTTACTTATAAATATACATTTTTAAATATACATACAAATAGTACATATATTAATACAAATATTACACCCAGACTTGGGCGGGAATCGAACCCACAATCCGCGAAATAAAAAGCAGGTCCACTACAAACTGTGCCAACGGGATAGTTATTTCATCATTCATCATCATCATTTCAGACTATTACAGGCCCCTGCTGGACATAGGTCTCCACAAGTTCGCACCAAAAATGGAGTGAACTCGTATGTTTTGCCCATAGTCACCACGCTGGGCAGGCGGGTTGGTGACCGCAGGGTGGGCTTTGTCGCACCGAAGACGCTGCTGCCCGTCTTCGACCTGTGTATTTCAAAGCCAGCAGTTGGATGGCTATCCCGCCATCGGTTGGCTTTTTAAGTTCCAAGGTGGTAATGCAACTGTAATCCCTTAGTCGCCTCTTACGACAGCCACGGGAAGAAAGGGGGCTATATTCTTAATACCGTAACCACACAGTAACAGCCAGATAGTTATTTAAATAAGAATAAATAGAAATTTAAATAAAAAGTAAAAAATACGAATTGGTTTAAAAAATTATATTGAAACTAATAATTTAAAAATTTATTCACTTTTAACTAAAACTAAAACATTTAGAAAGTACATTCTGATATTAAAATAACATTGTAAACATTTTGTATGAAACTCTCTTACTTAAGTTTAACTAGTTTTACTGGCCATTTGGTTTCAATTAACGGTACTTTTAAACTTACACTAAAAAAATATTTGATAAAATAGCATTAATAAAATTTAAAAGCTACATTTATGTATAAATTCAAAAAGTCTTAGAATTGATTTCTATACACAGGGTCGTTGTAAAATGCACTGCTGATCACTGCATCACCTTTTCTCGGCACGTACTCAAGACTTTGTTAAATAGTAAACTTTGTAATGTAAATTATAAAAGTAACTAAAACTTAATAGATAATATATATTTTTTAGAAAATAAAAACGTAAAAGAACTATTATTATATTAATAGATTATATTGAGGTAGGGCATAGCAGAATATACCTTGCTCAAAATCTGGAGCAGCCCATCCGGGGAAGTAAGTCATCAGCTTTATAGAAAATCGTAGCGAGTAAGATGGCTGGGTAGGGTCAGGCATAAGGTCAGTAACGTGCTACGTACAGCTTTTGGTGTTGCAGGCGTTTATAGGCTACGGTACCATCATGAAGACCGTACACTTGTTTGCCGACTTGTATAAAAAAGTATGTTGTATGAACTATCAATGTAAAAATGAAAATGTTTCTTAAATAAGTAAATTATGGTTTTTTTAAAGAAAATAAAGATATTTTTAACATAGTTTCTGCCGATGAGAAAATTAAACAAATAACATTATCTTTAACTATATGGAAAAATTGTTATATACTCGTGGTATAACAAGAAATAAGAGTAAACTAGTGATATTTTCATCACTCATTTTCCACTTTTGAAATAACATTAAATGCAGCGAGGAAAATACAAGGAAAATAATAAATAAAAAGTATTTTTACAGCTATTTTTATATTTTTATATTTCGTTTACTCCTAAATTTCTTTCCTCTGATAGTTTAATAAGTATTTGCTTTGGTCGAAATGACTATATCTGAAAACCATACTTTCTGAAAATCCTATTCTACTCCTTTTTGCTCTCAAGAATTGGCACTGCTTGAATCAGAACATCGTAGCTCTGAGCGTGTATTTACTTCTGTTGATCTATGGTAAGACCTACAATTTAGGGAGAGTGGTGTGTCGCATTAAAGTTCTTCTCTTAAGAAAGTGTTTTGTTAAGAGAAGAAACAAAGGAAAAGAAATCTTAGCTCAGCAGTAGAACGTTAATTAAATATGTAAGTTCTAGAAATTTAAATATTAAAAGAGCAACACATCGATGACTTTTTCTTTTTTTCTTTATTATATAACTAGAGTGACAAACAAGCCATTTGCCAGTAATGTGATAACCGTAGCTTATGGACTCTTGCAACCTCAGAAGTCTGAGAGCTTTTTGTAGTGAGTACCACAGAAACAAAACACCATTTGAGAGCAGTATGTTTTGCATAAATATGTCGATTATATTAACTCCAGTACACAGTTCTTGTTCGTGATGTTTTGTCATTCGTCTCATTGATCACTTTGTAATAAATTTCGAAGAATGTTCGTGGTCTATTCAGTCTTGTTGGATGGTGTTTTGAATATTAGAAAAGAAGGTTCAGAGCAAAGTCCCTGTTATCTGAAATTAAATATAATTATTTAAAATGAAGGTAAAGCTATATTCTAAAACATTTTTGAAGCCGTACAACCGAAGGGCAGAAATACAAGTTATTGAGTCAATATTTTATGGGTTTTCCTTTTATTTTTATAACAAAAACTTTAACGTTCAATCATTAGTGGTAGAACAGTTGTAATATATTTAGTGAAAAATTAATTTTTTGTCTATCGTGCGTTTTCAGCTTTAATTTTGTTTATTAATACGTTCGTTTTCTACAGTGTTGAAACAAAGACAAGGTACGATGATTTAGAACTAACCTACAGAATATAAGTTGAAGAATATTTTGTTAAAAAAATACAAACAAATATTATGTTTGAGAATTACAAATATATAAATACCGCTCGTATAAAAGCCCGACTGTATAAAAAAACAACTTGAAATAAAAATTGATAAGAAAAAAAATCCTGTTGTTTTTTTTTTTAAAGTGACCTAAGTAAAAATTTGTTCGTTTTAATTTATATACTTAAATCCGTTCAGTAGTTTGAAATATATGAGGTAATAATGATTGTTACATGTACGTACACAAGATAAGCGCGACCATAACACAACCCTTCGTGGCAGTCCGGAAAAAAGTTAAATTAAGAATGTGTTGCTTATGTGGATTGAACATTGTTGCTTTAGGACATTGTATTATCTCATTGCGATTTTCTTATTTATAAAGGACTTCTGCTATTTTTATTTCTATAAAAACGATCGTCCCTGCTTAGTATTTTAATTATAAAACATAGTAATCGTATATATTTTTAAAATTTTATCTTAGATATAAAATTCTCGTGTCACAATGTTAGTTACCTATACTCCTCCGAAACGGCTGGACCGATTTTTGTGAAATTTTGTGTGCAAATCGGGTAGGTCTGAGAATCAGTCAACATCTATTTTCCATACCCTTAAGTTATAACGGGGGGGGGATTAACGGGGTTAATAACATATATAGCAAAACAACGTTTGCGGGGCTTCCTTATATAAAATCTTTAAAATAAAATGAATTTAGAGACTAAAGTTTATATTCAAATACATGTCCAGGAGTAGTAGTAAAGTGATTATAAGTGCAATACATTGCCTTTTGAAATGTAATCGTTTAAATCGTCCGTTTCGACGATGGCTGTCGACGCGAAGGAAGCAGATTTTAATGCACATGATTTACGGCCTCCACCGGCACTGCGTTGTATTCTCTGCATGCAAATATTAAATCGGCATGCAATTGTCTCTATATTCTTATAGTTCACATGAAATTTCGCATAGTGATATAATATTTCTCGACATGAAATTAGAGAATCTATCATATTGTTTTATATGACATCGTCTTATTTGGAAATATGATATATTTGAGATGTCGACACACACAATAAAAATTTACTATGATAATTCTTTGTCTTTTAGGATCAATAGTTATTTTTGTGTAAATTATTGTGATATAAGAATAGTTACATACCTACTAACAATGCAAATTGTAACCATTCTCGATTTTTCAAAACAGATAATAACAAAGCTTCAAATTTGTTGTTGACTTTTACTAACTAACGAGACGAAATTCATAAGTTGTAGAGATCAGGTATCGTGTGTCACTTGTATGGAATTCACTGTGCAAAGTGCTACGTTATTCAACTTAATGGCTATTAGTTTGGTTCGTTAGTGGAATATTGCTAACGAATGTGCAGCGGCCGCGCATTCCGGCGGGCGGTGAAACGCTCAATTAGCACACACAGTCACTATTCAACTATTCTACCTCAGTTTTCATATAAAACGTCAGTAATTTCATGCAAAGCAAAGTATTAAAGCGTGACAATGTTAAACAACATGTTAGCGCTGTTCAGCTTAATATATACAAATATTGTTTAGGTATAGTATATACTGTTGTAGTAATTTCAATTCAAGACAATTCCTTTTTTATTACTATTTAATTTTTTTATTCTTACGTTTTCAAATTAATACTCCTTAAATCTTTTTAAAGCAAAGGTCTTACAAATAATATTTTCGTAAAAGGTACAGGTCCTGTTACGGCATATCTGTGTAGCTACGAAGTCAGTTGCCGTGATGGAGATGATTAATATGCCTCATTTGCGGCACGCGCCTCCCTCTAGGACGTTACGGGCTACGGGCTACGAGCTACGTAGCTGCGATGCTACGTGCTACTACGTACATCGTTTACGCTTCCGCGCGGAAAATTTATTAGATCCCGCTCCATTTATACATTTTATCTCCATTATGTATTTGTTAATGTCATCTTGTTTTCTAGACTTCCGATCTACGTATAAAGTAATATAAGAAAAAGCTATTTCTTCTCTTTGTATTGCTGTGAATACTTTGTATTTTTTCGCTTCAGTGCGATATAGGTTTATATTAACTGTTAGGTTTTAATATAGGTCTTTGTAAAATCTAGGCTAATAAGCGCAGTAGCCTTTATACAAAGTTTTCTTGACACAATGACTTAAAACCTTGTGCTATTTATTACGAAAATGTTCCTTTAGGTGGCTTAGGCAAACGAGATTTTAGGGCCATAAAAATATTTTAAGAAGCTGTAAAAAAGAAGTGTGTTATTTTATTTTTACTTTCCGACGATTATAGCTTTAATTATTTCTTTTAATTTTTATATTTATTTTATTTCATTTAAAAGAAGTTTATAATAAAAAAAGAAATATATATGAAATGATAATAACATTTACTTTTTTTAAGTATTAAAAAGCCTTAGAGCCAAAGAATCTTATTAAAATAGGAATTTACACAGAAGAATAAAATGAGAAATTACTCTTTAAAAATCTGTAAAATGTAATTAAGGACAAGATTTATAAAAAAAACGTATTTAAGGAAGTTAAATAAGTACTATATTTTAGCTTAAGTATGTTTATTGATTAAATTGGAAAGACGAGACTTGTAAGTAAGCGATATTATTGTTGTAATTGGTTTCTAATGCCACCTAAACCCACCAAACGTGTTGGGAGACTGGACCCGGAGATAAAGTGCAGCCGCTCGCCGGGTGTCCTTACTTATTTTTCTTTCAAAATAAAAGAATCTGAAATACGGAGGTCGTTGAACTTGGGCATGTAGACTTTTTATATAATTTGTATTTTTTAAACTTATCAACCATAATATAAGTAACTGCGCGAAGTTAGTTACAAATGTTTATAAAAATGTTGCAAGATTTATAATAAACATTTCATCTAAAATAAATCAAAGAGAATCGAGAATGAGGGCTAAGTTTAAATGTACCTAAAATTCGGCACCAAGCCTTTCTCATTGTATTAGGATTAGAGAAAAGCCGGCTGAGACATTCGCTTCGACAACTTGATGAAATATTTGCATTGAGTGCTTTACAAAACGACAATAAGATTTTTGGGTCCATTTTTTTGACTAACCGAGTACACAATTATTCTGGATTAAGATTGTAATACAGTTTTATAAAAAATATTTTTATTTTGTAAAGAGATGGTTTGGCATTTAAAAATTAATAGAATTTTCGATTACGTTACCGTGCACTTTCGAAGATAAATTAAAAATATTTTAGTAAAATAAAATGAATGCATCGTATGTTATTTTAAGTAGAATTGTGTATAGATTTTTGAAAACATATTTATCACAGTTAGCCCACTTGTTATGCAAGCGATGGGGACAGCACATCCTACATCTTGCGGTAAGAGCGCGAGTTAGAATTTTTCAGCGTGCAATGCTCCTGTCGTGTTTAAATCCTAGTAAATTTATGACCGACTCGTTGCTACTGGCCAGTTTTAGAAATACTTCGTAGTTCTTTGTACATTCCTCGTGACATATCTTTTCATAAAATACATTGATATAATTTAGTCGCCTCTTCGAACGAAATATAATATTTTTATCCATTAATCGAATCGATTTCAAATAATATAGACAAACATTGTATTGTAGTTGTACTTAAGTTTTTTTAAATAGGGTTCTGTACTATTTTTTTGATATTTTATAAATGTAATGTCACATTGATCCATTAATATGTTTAATTAAGCGGCAAAAAAGTTCATTTAAAAAGTAATATGAAAAAATTGTACTGAATTAAATTAGCAAAACTCATTCAATTAATAAAACTGTTCGAATGATCTATTAGATAAATCCAAACCTAGTGTAAACCTTTACGTCGAATATATAATAATAAAGTCATAAAAAAATTTAATAGTTCATATTATCATAATAAGGAATCTTGAGACACTCACGGCGACAAAACAAACGTCGAGGATTTATATAAAGACGTTAAATTTCTGATTTAACAAGACTATAAAGTTAATTCATGAATATGAAAGTCCATTACATTTGCTTCGGAAACAAAAACATTGTGTTTTAATGCCAATAATACGCAAGGGCATATGCGCCTCGCTTCGCTGCCCCGTCACGCCTTGCAAAAATAAATTCGAAATATAATTCTGCATTCAGCTCATGCAAATTCATTTTGAAAGGTTTAGTCACTTTAAAAAGCAATAATTGTGTCGTCGTTATATAATAATACTAGCTGTGCCCGCGACTTCGTCCGCGTGGAATATAACAAAATAGTTATTGCCCAGTTCGCAGAGTTATAAAATAAAACTAAAAATCTAAAATAAAAGTAGCCTAAGGTACTCCTTATTACATCAGCTATCTACTGTGAAACTACAGTGAAAGTCCCGTCAAAATCGGTTCAGTCGTTTCAGAGATTAGCCGGAACACACAGACAGACAGACAGACAAAAATTGTAAAAATTATATTTTGGTATATGTACCGTGTATACACATCCATATGCATTTAGTAAAAAGCGGTTGTATGAATATTACAAACAGAATTACAAATTTTATTTATTTATTTTAATTAACGTTTATAAAATTAACCATTAAGGTTTCACCCTGTGCTGTCTTTAGTCTAATTATATACAATCATTATTAGTATAGAAGGTTTTAAAGCTACAAGGATTTTGAAGGCAGCATTAGTCATTTAAATATAAACTACATCGCGTGACTAACATGTATTAGGTACACGGCCGGACTGATGCGGAGACTACAATTTTTAACCGTATTTTATTGAGCGGAACCACATTAGCAAGTTTTCCTTTGTACAAAACTTGTAAATTAGTAACTAATGTCACCCCTTTTAAGGGAAATGTAAACTATACTTTGGTATTTAATATGTTCAATTTGTTAATATTTAAACAATATCGACTTTGAGCTATTATATTGATACTTTAAATAAATAAAAATGTCGTAAATAAAATAAAGTCATAGCGTTCTAATAATAGTGTCTACAGTGTCATAATTTGTATAATAGATATTATAAAAGTTCCATACATCAAAATAAAAAGTGTTACATTAATTTGAAATAAAATAAAGCACATTTTGGTAGTACAATGTTATTGAAATAATGTTCTTGTAAGATAGATGTAGGACACTTGTGTGCGACATAAAGCCGGATTTGCTGCGATCAGTAGGGCTAGAGGAAATAAACTTATGATTTATGCAAGTGAAATGTGTTTCAAACAACGTTCGAGCGAAAGATCTCGACTACGGAGCGGGAAATTCTCTTGTGTCACGGATATTTAAAGCTTTATCAAATTTTATTTTAAGTTATCAATAAATAGTTTGTTGTTGTTTTTGTTGAGAATAATAGGAGAATATTCTTTAATGTATTAATTGTTTATATCTGTTTTGAATATTAGGATAATTTAATAAAGTTTAGATACTTCAAAAGCTTTAATCAAGAGTGAAGAAGTGACTTGTTACTTTATAAAAATCCCTTTTGAAAATTTACCCGACTCAAGGCAAAAGAAAGATTATAATTTTAGCAGTCTATTTTTGTATGTATGTATGTATGTATGTATGTTCGTCTGTTCCCTCATATCTCCCAAAGCACTTGTTATATTTAGACACATCAGGTATCATTAGAAGCGTCTTAATTGTCCGCTGGTTACAGGCTATGGTGTCAGATATTGAATGTGGCGCCCTCTGAAGGTCATAAAATGACGTACTAAAATTTAGCTGTCGTAGTCGAGTTTTAGTTTTTAATTTTATTTATCTATTTTAATACCTATTATAATTACATGCCATTAATCGCCAAAAAGAAAAATCTTACAGATACTAATAAGGATATTGCCTAATTTTATTATAACAAAAATTTAACGTCCATGCAGGTTAAACAGTTAACTAGCTGGCTTTAATTTTATTTTATGACAAAATCACAAAAACATCCAATACACAAGTTTTTGATGATAGAATGTTTATAAAATATTTATGTAATTTCATGAATTGTGAAAACTAAAATCATAGTCTATTATTTTATGATTCAGATTTTATTTATAAGTTTTCGTACAATATACTTATTCAAACAGCATTTGTTACCTTAAATACTCGAAATTACAAAAATGGAAAACAATCTATTTCAAAACGAATACTAGAAATATCGGCTAACTTTAAAATGGAATCAACTACGTCTTTCCGATTGAAAGTAATGAAATGTGATTTTTAAAGCAATATTTTTCTTCCAGGATTCCTTATGCCGACAAGATCACCCCAGAACCGATCCTCAACAACAATGCGGGTCGAGATACAAAGGCGGACTCGATCAGGAACAGTTATAATAGCCAATTCAAAGTTGGCATTTACGGTTGGCGAAAGAAATGTCTCTACATTCTTGTCATGGCGCTTATGCTTATGTTGATTATCAATCTCGCACTGACGCTCTGGGTTCTGAAAGTATTGGATTTCAATTCGGTAAATTTAACTTTTATACTTTTGGAATGTGTCGTTGTTTTCATATTTTGTATTCCATTTGTATATACCTCTTCAGAATATCTTTATGATTTATTTATTTTTAATAAGTATTTACGTTTCTATTTAGTGTTTGTATATTATTGTTTATATAAATAACTTTATAAGGACTATTAAGAAAAATATTTTCCTGCATTTATGTATGTATAGAAAACATACGTACGCTATGCATAAAACACGCTATGTAACATTATAATATATTTCCTAGAACTTGTGCTTGCCAAGTTAAACAAGTTACGTAAGTTTAGTTTACTAGAGTTGAGTTTTTAAGTAAAATGTATGTTACGACAGAAACATGTAAAGTACGAGTCGATAAGGATAAACTAAGATTTGATTTTTATTTTTATGCAGGAAGGAATGGGCCAGCTTCGAATCGTGCCGGGCGGTTTGCACTTGATAGGGCAGGCTCTTGTGTTGGACTCGCTATTTGCATCTAGTATAAAGTCTAAGCGTGGACAACCAATCTCAATTGAATCATCTAGGAATTTTACTGTGTCGACACGAGATGCTCTTGGCATGCTTCAGAGCAGATTATTTTTAGGTATGAGCGTTAAATACATATTTTTTATTTGCTTAATTTGAACAACAAGTATAAAAACATATGTTTTGATTGAAAATATTAAAAGAATAATAATTATTTATTTTTATAACATTATAAACGAAACGTAGTAAAGAAGAGTAAAATAATAAAATAGTATAAACATAATAATGTAAATAAATATCTAAATATCTACTTTTGCTTTCGGAGCGTTTTGAAAACTATTTATAATAACTTTTAACTAACTGAATTTAAATTAAAAATAAGATGAAAAACATGTAACTACTTCTACAGTCTCGCTACAGACCAGCGGATGTCGGGGGGGGGAGGGGGGACCAGACGCTGAGTTTGCGTCTCTTGCCTATTCTATGAATCTTATTTTATGTATCTTTTTCTATCTGTTATCTTATTCTATGTATTTTAATTTAGGGCATGTAGACGAGTCGTAATTATTACTATATACAGTTAGTGCCTTAAAAATAATTTGTGTCACACAGGTCATGATCGCTTAGAAGTAAACGTAGCTCGATTGGAAATACGGGATTCTCGAGGCACTTTGTTGCTGGGCGCGGGACATGATGCGGTGACAATCGGGGCTGACAACCTCGTCGTTGCTAGCCATGCTGGGGCTACTTTCAATTCAGCCATTCAGGCACCTCTTGTAAAAGCACCACCATCAAAGCAATTAATGTGAGTTTCAAATATTATTGAAATTTTTCAAAATTATCATTGTCATATTTTTAACACTATTGACATAAATATAATCTTTAATAAAAAATAATTATTGTAATTAAAATTATTTTTCAATCTAAAACCTTGTTTAATGTATATCAATGTATCCCAAAATATGGTATAAGATATTAGGCATACTATAAATATCATGTTTTAAAGTTAATCATAAGTACTGATACTACTGACACTTATGATAGCAATTAACAAACTAAATGATTCGTAGGCTGGAATCGCCCACTCGATCGCTAGAAATGCATGCGGCGCAAAGCATCGCCCTGGAGTCGCGTGCTGGCGACATCAGTGCCAGCTGTCTATCCACCTTCCGCCTGCGTTCCATCGCCGGTTCGGTAAGCGCTGACTAAGGGATACGAGCACCACACATAGCGAACTATGTTTTATTGCTTTATGTTGCTGAATAATGTCTACCATCCATCAAAGATTTTTATGTCAGAGTGTTAGAACAGGTTTTATCAATCAATCCCCTTCGGCTAGTGTGTGTGGCGTATCGATTTATATTTTAATTTGTAGCAATCAGTTGTATCTGAATATAAAAAATACTTTGATATAATTTTCTACGGATTTTTTATTTTTTTTTTGTATAATAAAATCGGTCAGTCGGAGATGCAGGTTTGATCCCCGCTGGAACAGTCGATTTTTGATATGATATTAAAAAAATGTTTAGAATTTCCTGATGTGTGTTTTATTGTTGTTAACACAAAAATAAAATAATACAAATTAATAAAATAATTTTATAATCATATACATATCAATATCAATATAATAACCACATATTATTGTTGTTAACACAAAAATAAAATAATACAAATTAATAAAATAATTTTATAATCATATACATATCAATATCAATATAACCACATATAAATATATGATGACATAAATATATTATGATATTTTTTTCAATTACTGTAACGTATTCCTAACCTAAAAAAGAGTTATTTTAAGGACGTTAATGTGAATATTAACACGTATACGAATAATTATTCCTTTTTTTTAATGATATAGGGTATTTTATTGTTACGAGTATCTACAAATAGAAATTCTAGTTTGAATTTGATTTTAGTACTAACTGACTTGTTAGACGTTGTTTTGTTTTACTGTGTAGTTAGAATAACTATATTAATTTATTTTCTTTTTTTTGGGATTTTTATGAAGTAACATAAACGTTGAAAAAATTTTGACTAGAATCAGTCCAGTCATTCAAGTGTTATGCGCATTTAGCAATTAATTTTTATGTATATAGATTTTGCATGAAAAAATTATCAATAATTTATTATTTATTTTCAGATAAGATTGGACGCTCCAAGCATATATATGCCCAAACTAAAGTCAGCGTTACCATTGCCGGCGGCGGCGCCTCACGGGCACGATCCGCATCACCAGAACATTTACCAGCTTTGTGCTTGCGCAAATGGAAAACTGTTTCTCGCGCCTCCGCATGGTATTTGCGCAGCGAGAGAAGAGAGCTTAATCTGCCGATGATGTTGTAGTAAAATAACAAATGTAAGATGTGTAGAATAGAATATACTATATTGTTATGTAAAACTAATTATACTGATATATACCTCTTTAAATGAAAACGCGTCGTAGAAAGATATACCTATCTCTTGATATAGTCAATTATAAAAAAAAACCAGAGCTAAATTTTAGTCATATTAAAAATTGTGTTAATTATCATAGGGATAAAGATGTATGTGAATTTTTATTGAAAGATAAAAATTTAATTAATTTTTAAAAGTAGAAAAATAAATTGCGTGGCATGTGTTTATTTAATTACATTTAGTGTTATTAATTGCGCATTCTTTTGTGAAAAACTTCTAAAGCTCATATTTTAATCAAATATACAAAAATATTGTTGTTATATGAGAAGATTTTTGATTTGTTGAAGATTGTTGTTTTGAACATTTTCCTGTATTTTTTTATGTTTACTAAGCAATTATATTTGATTTAATTACTATCCCATAGTAACGCCAATTTTTTTTTAATAACAAGGGTCGATTTGATATAATTTCAAATATTCTTTATTCTGTTGCTATTCTTTCTTAAGAACTTTTTACTAGACTGTGTCTTATTATAGTGACGTAGCTTAGCTGGCTTTGCCAGGATTCGTGGCTTACGACATTTTTTAAAATATACGACCACAAGAGTAGCTGAAGTTATTAAACATGTCAAATCTATACATACAACATATTACGAAGAAATTTGAATATTATTTAATTTAGAATTAGTGTCATCAAAACATTGTTATTTATTTAGTAGTTAAAGTTTAAAGAAACAGATTATAAGTTTCTATCTCGTTTGAAACGTGTAAAAGTTGGTTTAGTTATGCATTAATGTAGAAAATCATTCTTTATCGAGATAAATACAGTAACTAGCCATTAGTTAAATTATTTGACCAACTTAATTTCGTTGAATGATTCCCAATGAAAGGTTGTCTGACTGACTACGTCTGAGTCTTTTACATAAAAATGTTCACAATTTAATAATAAAAAAACTTTAAGAATAATCTTTGGTATATACGAATTACAACGATTTTGAAAACGTATCAGATTTACATATAAATAATAACTAGTGCCTTTTTGGAGTCGCAATTAGGATAACGTTTGCTAAAATTGATAATCGCGGTGCATTGCATGGACTTTTAATAGTTTGAACTGTATGCGGTGTTGTGATAGTTTTTAGAGTAGTTGTTTCAATGATGGAATCATTTTAAATTTTAACTGCCACTATGAATAGTTTTAATTTCCCATGACACACACACAGTACAGTCACGACCAACCGTGACGTGTAACGTTGCTGAAATACCGGAAAATTCAATATGACAAGCGCGGTAAACCCGTATAATCTAAAGTGTAGATGGAGACATTTTTTCAGTGTCTCGTTTCCTCTTTCAACTTTCGACAAACAAATAGTTTTTGCTAAAAATTTTCTCTTTAATTTTACTATCAAAACTATAACTACATTGTACTAAATACATAATGATTAATTAATACACCATATTTATGTACATAGACAAGCATAATATAGTTATTCGAAAAATGCACTAACTGTATTTCAAATGGAATTCAAACTGTATTGTATTCGCTTTCATATCTGTTAGATAAAATTAAGTAACCTAATAACAATTTTTTAAGATTTAAAACTATTTTTTTTATGAGGTTGTACAATAAATAATCTCATAAGCGGGCCTAATTTTAAAACAAGATTTTTTTTTTGTAAATTTAACTCGCTCTCTTTAAATTGATTGTATTTAAATGTCATAAAGGAAAGTTCATGTTTTTTTTATATTGCCATTAAAATCAGTATCAAGCTATGTATTCAATTCAATAGCTATAATTTCAAAAAATAAAAATATACTAATGTTGCATATAACCTAAATGTATAATATGAGGTATTAAAGTTGTTGATATTGTTGTAAATATACTTTATTGTAAAGCATTTAGAAATATTATTCTAAATAGAAATTAATATAAAATTGACTGTGACAAATACGTGTAATTTTTTAATACCCTTTTCTTGAACAGAGAAATCCCTATTAAAAACACAAGTGTAAAATTTTGACAGATACTTGTCTCAGAGGTATAAAATATTCGCCAAGTTCGTAATTGAATCGTATCCACAAGCCGCAAGCACTTAATTGTATTATAAACGAACTGAAAATAACTTCGGAACTTCGTCATTTCATTTGAGTTTAAAACATGTTTCCACAGACCGAGTAAACCAGACCGACTTTATTACTTACATGTGACACTTATAACGGAAGGTAAAGGAAACGACACGAAATTAAGTACATGGTGATTATAAAATTGAGGCAACTTTGTAGATAATGTTATGTTTGTGCTTAATTAAACTAATAAATTGCGTAATAAAATGAGTTGTATTATTTGTATTTAAAATATAAAAATTTTAGTTATAGATTTATAATATATAAGTGTTATAAAACGTGCAATCGCTTCAAGTCTACCTACGTTATTGTTCCCGGTTTCATTTGTTACTTTCCTATGAATAGGTTTCAAAAACTATTTGCTGAAAAATAGAAGCCAATCCCGCGAAACTATTTCAACGCGAAATTCCAATTTACCAGAATAAACAATAGTGAAAGTAGAATCAATAAAATAGCAATTTATCTATTGGTAGTGTATATTGATTTTGAGTTTAAATTTATGAATTCACCTTAAGAAACTGTAATAAGCAAACGTTCCAAAATACTCAATATAACAGGCATATTGTCAGACACAATGAGTCTCCGTGAACAGTCAGTGCTAAAGTTTAATTAAAGATTCATGATAAATCGTCGTAGGAAGCTGCATTCTGCGCCGCGTCTCGCACGTGAATAACGTCCGTTCCGCGAACACTTAAATAACTTAAGCCAGTAACCTAACAATAAATTCATGAGGCTCCACTCCTTTTGTTTGGAGGCGCGCCGCGCACTAATTGGCAGGAAGGACCGTTTAAAACGTCTCAAATGAGCTGGCTTTACCGTCATTATAATCATTAAATTTATAAACCGGTTGCATACGTAGCGTTATAACCGAAGTGAAATTGAGTTAATGTTCGACTGTGCTGAGTCTATTTGAAATCCGTATAGCAGTTTATTATATTTTATATTAGGAAATTATATTAACTTCTCACAGTTCTAGCTACGCCTAATTTAATATTACGCGCTTTTGTTGTGGTATTGCAGAGCAGTCTTAAAGCCTTTTCAAAGACACCTCCCGTTTCGAGTCACTATCCAGTGAGCGAGAGGAAATAAAGTTATGATTTATGTAATGAAATATGTAGCAGGCGGAGAGCTAACGTTCTAAGCATTGTCGCGTCTTGTCGTAACCGGCGTAAATATTGCTTAAAGGACTATCGTTATACAATAAAAATATTTTTATAAACATAAAACTTGTAGTTTACAATTTCATTGTCAAGTAAGCTCACGGCTCACTTTCTTAACCTAGACTAGACTAATATCCACCAACCTGCATTGGAGCAGCATGGTGGATTAAGCTCTGATCCTTCTCCTACATGGGGAAAGGGGCCTACGGTTAGCTGTTGAATGTTACTTGCAGAAACGTATTTAATTTAAGTAATTGTTTGCATTAATGAACAAATCATAGTTATGTGTATATATTATTTTTATATAATGTTATCTGAAAAAGTGTTTTATAATATAATTGACAATATAAGAATTTTGTTTTCAGTCATGTCATTGAAGAGCCTCCAGTAAGTGTCAGATATGTTTTAAAATTTCTATTAAAAGTATCTGACACAAATTTTAAACTAGTGTGCAACGTCTTGTTCAAAATTTATTTTCTGAGAACCTTTTCACTTACGTTGAAAATTCCGTAATAGTTAAGCCTGACGAAAACGTGCCATATTTTACTATACTGTAACAACCCCTAAACTTTTAGAAGGGTTGAAAGTTAATCCGCAACGCTGATTCATTACAGGTAGGCTGATATACGAATTAAAAAACATTCTAAAACATTTGAAATTAGTAAAAATGAATTTTCAAAATATAGGTATACTGAAAATTTTAAAAACACATTAAATTATTTAATTTAATTTTCCAGATAAACAGTAAATTAAACAGCTTGATCTGATTGATTTTAACTATAAAAATTTTCAAACTAAGGAAATATGAGTATTCAAATCTCGCGACAAGCTTTTCTATCATATAAATTATGTAATGACTTTATAAGTAGACAGTAAAAGTTTTAAAGTAAAAATTTTTTTTTGTCGTTTTAGCGCATTCAAATAAAAGCTTGTTTTAAAAGAGGTTTTTTACTCTTAATTTATTTTTCATTAATGCAGTAAATTAAAGAGCTTATTGAGTATAAATTAATAGAAGAAGGTATAAGGAACAATATTTTCTGCAGAACAATCACAAATCTGTTATTTTCAATTAAATTTACAAAGTTTTTAGTGAACATGTTTAATATAGTTCTGTTACGTTTATTTTTGTTTATATGTTCTCAAATGTCTGCGAGTAAAAATTGAGGTACTTATCTTCCTGACAGTCAGGTCATGTTCTTAGCTTGATTTGACGGAGGTCGAGCGTGGTCTGCCTCGATTAGGGCGCCAGTCCCGACCGGATTTGATTACGCTCCGGCTTGAGATTGTTATGGCGAGACGTATTACGATATCATGCGAAGAATGTTCCTCATTATTCGTTTTCAATCCAAAATATTACATCTATTATTTTTGAAATAGTTTAGATTAAATTTCATTTCTGTGCATAAAAGATACCTCACTTTTCATATAATCTCGTATGTGAAATGATATTTAATTATGATGTAAGAATCTTTTATTATATCAACACATTAAATGTATATAAAAAAAAAATTATGTGCAAAAAATATATGAAATTGTATAACGTATATTATATCTTATATTATATGATAAATTTACTACATAAATAAACATTTTAGAAAACCTTTATGATAAAACATTATAAAGGGCTTTATGTTTAAAACGACACAAACGAGAAACAGGGGTAAATCACGCGTCTGTATGATTCAATGAGTAACCGCCAGTGACCGTCTTCAAGCAGACCTGCGTCATTTAGACAGCAAAGTGAAGTGTCACGCTCTCTAATAAAATTAACACGTACACAGGCTCTGACAACAGAAACAAAACTGTTAAACGTCCCGGCTCTGATAACACAACGTTTAGGCAGTTTACATAACCCTACAGAAACTTGAATAATGAATAAAGTACATAAAACAAAATATAAATTGAATTAATAAATTAAATGTCTGTTGTTTATTGTAATAACAATAACAATGTTATTACGTAACTCATTCCTGTCAACTTTGCTTCAATTCCTTGAGTTATAATTTAAAAAAAAAAAATTGTATTGAAATACAAATATTTTGTAAAACATGAATAGCCTTTTGTCTTATCGTATTGTAATTTACTTTGAAAGTATTCAAGTGTCTAAGTGCTGTAAAAACCTCTTATTTTCATGTTGCTCAACTATAATCAATCACACACAGTAGGAAATTCTAAACATTTTTTAATATCATATCAAAAATCGACCGTTCCAGCGGGGATCGAACCTGCATCTCTTCAATCATTTTGACCGTGTTGGTGCTCTAGCCAATTAAGACGGCGCCACGGTCGCTTAGACCGAATATAAAAACATCATATCAAAAATTTAGATCTAGCGAGTACATCGTTCCATAGCTTAATTGGCTAGAGCACCGACACGGTCAGTCAGAGATGCAGGTTCGATCCCCGCTGGAACGGTCGATTTTTGATACGATATTAAAAAATGTTTAGAATTTCCTAGTGTGTGGGTAACACAAAAATAAAATCGTACAAATCACACACAGAGTCAAATACGCAAGCATGTGATTTCAATTTACATGAGTCTTATCTTAAGATATGTTACTATTATACTATTACTAGCTGACCCGGCAAACGTTGTCTTGCCGCTAAACGCATTTTAAAAACAGGGGTTGACGGTAGAGGGTTGAAAATTTAAGATTGTATGTATTTTTTAATGTTGTATCATAAAAAAATAGAAATTAAAAATTTTGTCTAAAAAATAAATAAAAAAATTTAGGGGTGGACTACCCCTAACATTTAGGGGGATGAAAAATAGATGTTGGCCGATTCTTATAGATACCGGATAAGCACAAAAAAATTCATCAAAATCGGTCAAGCCGTTTCGGAGGAGTATGGCAACGAAAACTGTGACACGAGAATTTTATATATTAGATGATATTGATTACCTCTTTTTTTTTCGTTATTTGTAGAAGAGGCTTTGGTCGCTTAGCAACTATGTCAGCCCTATTGTTTTGCAGAACAAAATCACTGTACTGTTAATTTAATTAATTTTGAAAACATACAATATATTTTGATCGCCAATTTTGACGTAGGTGTAGAAAGAATCGAATTGCAAGTTTCCACACATCTAAAATTAATACCCATTTCTTATTCCAAATCTCTGCTTTTGGTTCCGACCCGAGCACACTCCACTAAAGCGTGGTTTACATCTTCTCGCGTGTTACATATTGTACAATTAAGAGACTAAACAACTTTCATCATGAACCCGAATGTATTCAATGGAGCGTGCCCGAATCGTAGTCTTAAACTAGTAACCAACATTTGTGGACTTAAGTTTGCAATATAAAACCAGGGTATCTGGGGCGGCTCGTTTTGAATTATTTTATACTATATACCCTTTTCAACCGATCTTTTGTTAAAATACCCTTTTCAGTTCTATAAGCACTTAATTATAATTTCTCTCAAAAAATCGCCGAAAAGGGTACATGGTTCACATGTATACCGTCTACAATCCCTGATTTCCTCTTCTTTTGTCACAAAACAGATTGTTTATTGCAAAAAACGAAAATCGGACAGATAGCTTGAGATTCAAATAGACAAAATAAGATCTTGTACTAAAATATACATATAATTTTTGAAATATTTTGTAAATATTCGAAAACGTTATATGTAGTTTTTTTTTATTAGATGAAAATAATTATATATATACTGGGGCTAGATCTATTATATATATATATAATAGAAATTTTATTTAATAGATCTAGCCCCAGCAAGAGAAACTGTATGTACTAAATATATTATATCATAGTTAAATATGTAGATTCACCCAACTGCATTTAGAGCAGTTGGAATGCAAGCAAGGTCTAATGTAATGCAATTCAACTGCGAACATTGGGCAATGGGATAGAACTAGATTCCAAGCAGCATTTAGACTCCATCATCTTAGCTTTACCGGATATCAATAGTAAAGTGCTATACGTATATGATATACTTAGTACCGCAAAATGTTATTAGTAAATTTTGGTTGAAAATTAAAAATATAAATAGGTACGTATAACTTTTCTTACAATTAATTTTACGTAAGTAAAACAGAGATTTATTATGTCAAACATTTCTTATTTTTCTTTAATATAATTACGAGAAGAAATGTTGCATTCTGAAAAAAAAATTATTGAAATATCAAACATAATACGCGGTATTTTAATATAATTTTTAATATTTGATAATATATATTTATTTATAATCAATATATGTATATATCGTACGATATGTAAGAGCGCAGTAAAATATAAATTTTTGTATTTTTTATGTATGCTACCTCAGAACTTTTGACTGGGGGGACCGATTTCGATGATTTTTTTTTAATCGAAAGGTGCATATCATGTGGTCCTATTTAAATTTATTTGAGATCTAACAAGTGCTTTTTGAGCTAAATCTAATAATGAATTTTTCACTTGATTATTTTTTCGTCGACTTACGTTTTATACCGCATAACTTGTTACTGGGTGTACAGATTTTGATGATTTTTTAGACGAAAGCTGATGCTTATTATGCAGTCTTATTTAAATTTCATCGAGCTCTAATTACAACGTATTTACTTGACTATTTTTCCGTCTACCTAAGTTGTATTAGTTGTCGAAGTAATTGAAGTCGGTTTTTTTAGTGTTTCATAAAGCGTGATCAAGAAGGAGCTTTGCGAGCAGTCTAGTAGGACTAGTGGACAAAAGGTGAACTATTAATTTCGTATACAAAATGGCCCTAAATTGCTGTAAAGTATTGACTATACACTATTTTAGCCACCTCTTTGTAAATATTATCAATTTCTACGCGAGCGAAGCCTCAGACATCTGCTAGTTACTGTGTATAGGATAATTAGATAACTTATTTTTTTCTCTTATTTATAGTACATATTTCCAATTATGTGTTTCGTTAATCTATAATTGCAATGTAAAATAAAGAAAATATCATACTGCAAATTTTTATAATAAAACTAGCTGTGCCCTCGACTTCATCCGCGTGGAATTAACAAAGTTATTGTTCAGTTCGCAGTTACTACATCAGCTACCTGCGAGTGAAAGTCCTGTCAAAATCAGTCCAGCCATTTCAGAGATTAAACGGAACAAACAGTAAGAAAGAGAGAGACAGAAGACAGACAGACAGACAAAATTTGTAAAAAATGCTATTTCAGTATAAGCACCGTGTATATATCCATACGCATTTAGTAAAATGCGGTTAGTATAATATTACAAGCAGACACTCCCATTTTATTTATTTGTATAGATGCACCTTTTCTGATACATCTGCTAGTTCAGTTTTTTGGTTAATGGCTTTTAGTGGTGTCAGTTTGATACATATCATTTCGCCAATGTCACGTGGGATGGAGAACACACGGAGAATGTGCGGTGGATTTAAGGATACAAGTTTAAAGATTTAATTAAAATATATCTGCTATGTTGTGTTGGATATTAGCCATCAGATTCTGACAGGTGGGCGTACAAATAAGTGCGAATTTTATACTAACCTAATCGCTGTTACTATCGTGTTTAAACACTGGTTTTATTTTCATAAACAATCGTAAATAACTTCAGATATGAAACATTTAACCTGAACCGTTTCAAATCGTTCTCGTCACGTAACGGTTTCGTTCTACCTCGTATTTTACACCAAGTGCAGTTTCCTTGAAAATATTGACGCCTGTCGAATAGCTTAAAGTCAGCTTAAATGATAGTTATGCAATTTATGCATTGCGCTTACTCAATATAACCCAGTTCTTTCTAAAATATAAGTGTTTTATGACACCAAAATAAATTTAACTGATGTAGTATTTATCGGAACATTTTGTATATTAATATATGTTTGTCTTTTTATAATCTTGTCATTGAAGTGAAAAAACGTGTCACATAATGAAACATTCTGTGACAGTATTTATGAAAATGACAGTGATAATGTAACTACGTGCCAGGTAAAAGAATTCATTATTAAAATGCCTTCAAGGCTGCAATTGTCTGTGTAATTCTGAGTAGGAGGATTTAGGGCGCAATACGTGCCTGTTTGGGAGGAAGGAATGGTTCTGGTGATTTAGTGTTCTAGAAGCTCTTCTTAGTTTTATTACAATGAAAACAATTAATTTTCTAGCGTTTTTTATTAAATTGTTCGGCGAACCTACCACCAAATATGTAGTTTGTATTCGAATAATCCATTTCCATTTTACATTTAATAGTATACAATATTTAGAAACAAATAGTTGATTGGAATGTCTTTTACAGTATTTATACAAATGTGTTTAAAACACTTAGATAATCATTAAAAAAAACTTTTATTATCAGAGTTCTTCACTATCTTAATATGATACTAATAATGTGAAATAATGTGTGCATGAGATAATAGCAAAAAAGTTCTTTCGTAAACATAAAAAAAGTGTCTACAAATTCACATCATTAATAGAACATCTATAGGTAGGTAAGTCTATAAAACCGCTATATGACATTCTCTCTCATGACCATTGGTTGACTGGAAGAGATCTCTTCTAGGGATAAGTCCACCTTTGCCATCAACTATACATGTAATTTTCTGTATATTCTATTTTTAAGTGCAATAAAGTATATATAAAAATCGCCTATATGAATATGTCGATATGAAATAATCGTCGTGAATAATTGTTTATATGAAATTTTCTCTTTTCGTAATATATTATTTCGAGTTAATATTTCACCTATCCTCCAGCAGCTACTTTGTACTTCAACAAACGCTTTTACGAACCCCGTGTATAAGTAAATTAGTTTATTTCCTCCAGGCGACAATTTAGCTCACGCTCTTGTCACAAATTGTCGGCGAGGGGTAAATGCAAACTATTAAGGAAATACAGCAATTCAACCAGCCCTTACCCTACATTACAGCGCAATCTTACAACGTCGAAATTATAAGCAACACCTTCCTATGCCGTGTCTGAAGGCAGTAACACGTACTGACTGCGAGCGAGCAATAAGCAAACGAATGACGGCTCCACTCATATTTTAAGACATTTATAAGGAAGTCTGAGATAGTTTTGATATTTTGAAGTGTATACTAAAATATTAAGACTTTGACCTACGTTTCTTGTTACATTAAACCGTCCGAATACTTTATATAAGACCGACGTATTTTGTTTCAAAATGTGTATATTATAATTGTAGATATAAAGTGATAATACTTCTTGGTGCTCAAACTATAGGCGTACTTATGAATTGCGAACAATGCTTAGAAAGGAATTTGTTTTAACTGTACACATACTTTTACATGATTGGTACACTTTTGCTATATAATATTAAAAACAATTGTTTTGAAATAATCTATTTTTGAAGATATGCTTCTTTTGGCGCTTTAGGGAAAAATGATGAGAGTAAATTTTTACGATGCGCGCGCACACCGTCACAAAAAACCGACACCTTGAAGTTAGCTGGTCAGCGAAGAAGAAGTTAGCAACGTGAAGTTAGCTAACCAATGAAGTACCTATAACTTCTTACGTGCGTACACACATACTTTTTTTATTTAATAAGAAAATATTACTTTGATCAAAGATGGAACATAAATATACATTTTAGAAAAGAGTACTTTGAGGTAATTAATCGATAGCCATTTTATGAGCATTTTCTATGCCAACGAAATCCTCTAAGATAGAATCTAAACTATTGTTGTTGATAATCTTACTGACAAATCTTCTTTGTAATAAATCTTATTACAAGAAAAATGAAAAACGATGTTATCTATAAATTGAATCAGAATTATTTTTCTTAAGGTGACATAAAGATATCTTTTATTAAATTGCTCGCTCGTCGATATTATGTACGTGCGCTCACTAAGCGTTTGGTATCTTCAACCAATTTACTACATATAGCAATAACGAGTTTAGATTTTTAAGTACGCAGCGTTGCATTTTTGGAAATATAGTTTGAACTTTTAACTGAGGTAGAGCATAGCAGGAAATATCCTGCTAAAAATCGGGAGCAGCCCGACTGGGGAAGCACCTCGACCTTACGATGCTTCTGGTGTAGCAGGCGTCTATAAATTACGGTAATTGCTTACCTTCAGGTGATTCGTACGCTTGTTTGCCAGGCTAGTTGTATAAAAAAAGCTACTTAGCATGACGGTATCGTCACAGTTGGTTATGTAAATTATAACCGTTCTTAAAACTTACGTCGACATAGAAAAATAAAATGCTTCGAGTACAATAAATACATCTTAGCCAAAAAAAGCAACCCGTAATAATTTGGTTTTAATTTCATACATCTGTAAACAGTTACCGTACCGTACCTAGGAAACTTATTGTATAAAGTATTATACGTTCATTGCCCTATTTTAGTTGCAAATATTAGTCGATACGTATAGTAATAAAACGTTTTTTTTTTTGAATAGCTAAATTTAGACTAGGTATAATGACGTCTCTTGACTTACGTCTGCAAAATGACTCGTATTTTAATTCTTTTAATTTGAAAGATATGGTATTGATCATATAACTTTACACGTATTATAATATAACATTAGTATAACATTATACGTAACTTTCTAAAATAATTCTGAATAAGTAAGTGCCTTTGTATTCTGTAAGTTTTTATTTTTTCATCTTGATGAAAGTATACGATTATACTAATCTGATCTAAACAGGCACTGTAGAACGTCACCTCGACGTTAAGAAATCTACGAAAAGGAATAAATTTACAATTCACCAGCACCGGACAAATGCTAAAACTCTTTCCCGCAACTTGCTGTACTGAATTTAAATGTCGTAAACAAACAAGCCCGGGCACAACATGTATGTATCGCGTGGTATGTCCAACTGTTTGCCAGACTTTGTTTATCATTCAGTTTTTACCTGCACCGATGCACCGCACACTTTCCATTCGAATTTTCACAATCAAACCAAATAACCGAATGTTTATATACGAAAGGTAATATAGGGTTTTTTATTAAATCTATAATATATATAAAAGCGAAAGGTCACTCACTCATCACGAAATCTCCGAAACTATAGCACCTACAAACTTGAAATTTGGCAGGTAGGCTTCTTATAGAGCGTAGACATCCGCTAAGAACGGATTTTTTGAAACTCGACCCCTAAGGGGGTAAAACGGGGGTTGCAAGTTTGTATGAAAGTCCTATGTTTTTGAAGTAAGAGACCTGAAATTTTAAGTGTATGCTCTATAGATGATGAGAAGACGTCCAAATAATGCATCTTTAGAAATCAACCCCTTTTTGGGGTTAAAACGGGGGATGGTAGGTTGACTCACTGATCACGATATCTCCGAAACTATAACATCTACAAACTTGAAATTTGACAGGAAGGCTCCTTATAGGGCGTAGAGATCCGCTAAGAACGGATTTTACGAAACACGACCCCTAAGGGGGTAAAACGGGGGTTGGAAGTTTGTATGAAAGTCCTATGTTTTTGAAGTAAAAGACTTGAAATTTAAAATGTATGCTCTATAGATAGCAAGAAAGCGTCCAAATAATGTATCTTTAGAAATCAACCCCTTTTTGGGGTTAAAACGGGGGATGGTAGGTTGACCCACTGATCACGAAATCTCCGAAACTATAACACCTACAAACTTGAAATTTGGCAGGAAGGCTCCTTATAGGGCGTAGAGATCCGCTAAGAACGGATTTTTCGAAACTCGACCCCTAAGGGGGTAAAACGGGGGTTGCAAGTTTGTATGAAAGTCCTATGTTTTTGAAGTAAGAGACCTGAAATTTTAAGTGTATGCTCTATAGATGATGAGAAGACGTCCAAATAATGCATCTTTAGAAATCAACCCCTTTTTGGGGTTAAAACGGGGGATGGTAGGTTGACTCACTGATCACGATATCTCCGAAACTATAACATCTACAAACTTGAAATTTGACAGGAAGGCTCCTTATAGGGCGTAGAAATCCGCTAAGAACGGATTTTACGAAACACGACCCCTAAGGGGGTAAAACGGGGGTTGGCAGTTTGTATGAAAGTCCTATGTTTTTGAAGTAAAAGACTTGAAATTTAAAATGTATGCTCTATAGATGATGAGAAGACGTCCAAATAATGCATCTTTAGAAATCAACCCCTTTTTGGGGTTAAAACGGGGGATGGTAGGTTGACTCACTGATCACGATATCTCCGAAACTATAACACCTACAAACTTGAAATTTGGCAGGAAGGCTCCTTATAGGGCGTAGAGATCCGCTAAGAACGGATTTTATGAAACTCAACCCCTAAGGGGGCAAAACGGGGGGTTGGAAGTTTGTATGAAAGTCCTATGTTTTAGAAGTAAAAGACTTGAAATTTAAAATGTATGCTCTATAGATAGCAAGAAGGCGTCCAAATAATGTATCTTTAGAAATCAACCCCTTTTTGGGGTTAAAACGGGGGATGGTAGGTTGACCCACTGATCACGAAATCTCCGAAACTATAACACCTACAAACTTGAAATTTGGCAGGAAGGCTCCTTATAGGGCGTAGAGATCCGCTAAGAACGGATTTTTCGAAACTCAACCCCTAGGGGGGCAAAACGGGGGGTTGGAAGTTTGTATGAAAGTCCTATGTTTTAGAAGTAAAAGACTTGAAATTTAAAATGTATGCTCTATAGATAGCGAGAAGGTGTCCAAATAATGCATCGTAATCTATATATATAAAAGAGAAAGGTCACTGACTCACTCATCACGAGAACTTAATAACCGCTGGATGGTCCATCCATCCAGGATGGACAAAGATGAGGCAGGGAGGTAGATTATAGTTAGTTGACGTCCGCTAAGAACGTATTTTGCGATATTCCACCGCTAAGAGGGTTTAATTAGGGTTGATAGTTTGTATGAAACATATACAGCCTGAAAATAAAACTAAAAATGTGGTGTATAGAGAGGTTTTATAAAAATAACTATTAAATTATACTAAATTGTGCCTTTTAAAAAGTTACTCAGTTTGATAAGCATTTCAAGTGACTGAAATAAAAAAAAAAAATTGCGTTAAACATCTTAATAGTAATGCATATCTTCATAACCACGCGGACGTAGTCGCGGGCGACAGTTAGTGTATTATAAAACAAAGTCCGCAAAAGTATATGTGATAGATTCCTTCAAAATCTACTGAACGGAGTTTCATGCGATTTCACCAATGGAGAGAGGGCTTCGAGAGAAAGGTTTACGGAACGGCTAAGCCGATTTTGATAATAGTTTCACTGGAAGTTTGCCGGGAAAACTTTGTGACACACTGATTTCTACGCGGGCGAAGCCGCGGGCACAGCTAGTTATTTATAAATATAGCTGCTAAAATGTTTATTCAAGCTTAGAGTGGATCTGTTCACGTGATTAAAACTTTCATTTTTTATAAAATATTTGTTTGTTTGCTTTATTTTCGTTGGTATGATAAATATTTCTTATACTTATGTGGATCTCAACTGGAGCATTTACGATACATCATGCTTAAATTCACAAATCTATGTTTAGAAAAATTGTTTGTTTTTAAATATTTGACTAACTTTAAAAGCTCTAAATTGTAAAGCTTAGTTAAAAACAAACATGAATAATCAGTAACCCACAGTTCATAAAACTTTAAACGAAAAAAGAAAAGCGAAGGTAGCGATTTACAAGTCTTTGTAAAGATTCGATTGCTTAATGCTATTAAATAATTGGAAAGTTGTCATCTTAAATCTTTTAAAAATTTTAACTGAAAACTTGATTATTTTACTAAAATTAAATTATATCGTAATGCTTCGTCAGTAAATTAATCAAAATTTGGTTTACGATGTAAAAAAGCAACGGTGCGACATCGAGCAAGGCAGGTGATATACAAAAATTGATTTGCTCGGCGTCAATCCCGCGCCGGCTCGCACTCGATTGATGACAACTCGTTCACATCCACTAGTTCGTCAAGTGTTCACAACTGAGCCTTTATATATTAGTCGAATATATTTATCCTGGTTTAAAATTCACAGTACGAATTACGAATTACACAGTTACAATCACAGTTGCGAATACTCAATTTAATAAAAATAAACAGCCAAATGTCTTATATCGAAAATATGAAATATCTTTTTAGTTAATAATTAATCAGTTTCCTTATTGTTAAAATATTATACGTCAAGTTGTGTCATATAAAGACAAACATAAGATATATATTATAAATATAAAAAATATATAATATATATTATAGAAAAAAAAAAAATATAGAAGTAGAAATCGGCAAAGGCGGCGATGTAAGAAGCATCTTTATCTGCACGTAGCACGCTCTGTCCTTGCCAGCGAGAATCTCCACCAACTTGTTTCTGTAAGTATGAAATATAGAACGAGACGTCACGCGTCGTATCCATCGTCGCGATTATATTCTTGGATGTATTTTTGCTTTTGAAATTCAAATTTCAAATATTCAAGTGTTCGTTTTGTAATATCGTAAAAAGAATTATAACAAATATGTAGTATGAAATTAATATTTAACAAAATTATTTGTGAGTTCGAAACATTGGTATCGGTAAATTTTCACAAACTAATCGACGGGTGTCAGTCGTAAACGCTCACTGTTCGGAGTTACAAACTTTTCCTCCTCACCGGGAATCAACGCGATGAATTATGCATGGGAATTAAGTTCGACGTCAGATAAGCAGCCAAAAGATTTATTTGGCGATATGATGTGTAGAAAACAATCTGAAAGTTGTTTCCAGTTTCTGAAATATAGCTCTTGTTTTATTACGAGTACGTCAAACCTTGGCCTTAGTTTGTAACAAAGTTTTGACAATTTAAGACTTAAGTTTTTGTTTGTAGATCTTTATATGAGTCAAAAACTTGTAAAAAGTTGCTTATAACTACTTTTTATCCACTTTTTAGGAAAAGTGAATCTTCCTTATTTTATTTTGAACTTTTTAGTTTTATTATTGCTTGAAAAAAATACTAGACAAGTACAAAATAAAAGTTTTAATTTGTAAAATTACGATTCGAAAGTACTCTTGGAGCCTATTTGAACAAAGCTGTTTTTGATTTTGAATTTTGATTTTGATAATTATAAGTATATTCTGAATATTATAAACAACTGACAATTGTATTAAAATATTTATTATTTTATTTTATAATCCTTTATTAACAAAAATTGTAACATAAATATAGTTTACATAGTGTTTTTATCTGAGCTACGCACGCTCTTACAGGAATTGCCCGGAAATTTAACTTCGTTTAAGAATGAAATATGTCCCGCCGTTATTCCACGGCTTGTTGCGCGAATACTTACATTTCCAGTTCTCCACCTCTAGTTTTCTCATCAGACCCAAAGGAAATAATTTTAACCGAGACTGAGTTATGACAAAACTCCAACGGACATTGCCGCATCCGTAATGAGAATGGAGTCGAGATATGTCCGTAATTTATTATCACATGCTCGTATTCGGAGTGGTCGCTGGCAAGAAATCGAGTGTTTTTGTCATGAATATCCAATACGAGAGACGATTGTTGGATATTTTGAATTTACTGAAGATAAAATAATACCCTGTCTCCTGGCCAAGGCAGCGAATATTTACTGTGTGCTTCAATAGCGGTACACAGTTAAGGCAAGTAAACAGTTGACGGATGGTGCAAGGAATTATTTAATTAAATTTGTAGGTGAGGGCTTCTCCTTGCCTTATATCGCTACTAATTATAGGTAGGCCCTCGAAACGTACGCCCATTTGATTATCAAAACCTTTCTTAGACTTGCTTTTACACTTATTTGAATTCCAAAGTAAAAAAGTAAAAGTAATTTATTTATCGATTTAAGGTAAATTATTATTATTTTTATTATGACTTTTATTTAATATCTTTCCTTATTGTTACATTTTTAAATATATAAGAAAAAAAAAACAAATAAAAATACTAAAAAATATAAAAATTCTAGTCCTCCGGTGGCAGGTTAAGGCCCAAACCGCCGGTTGTTAAGGCTCCAGGCTGAGGAACCTCCTAACAATGCGAGCCGTTTCAAGCAACGCTGCCTTTGAATCCGACCAATAGTGAACAGAGAGTTTCTTAAGGTGTTGGTCGAAACTCTATGCTACATTATTTTTATTATTATTATTTTATTATTATTATTTGATTGCTGCGTCCTCGTCCTACTCATGGGAGTGTCATTCTCTGTATGGAAGATCTGGGATGACGTTTTCTGTGAGCTCCCAATGTGGTGTTTATTAACCGTTGAAGATTTTTGAGATCTGCTTGCGACCATTTTAATATGCCAAAAGAATATGTTAATATAGGAATTAAGTAAGTATTTATTGCTTTAAATAAGTTCCGTGAAATGAGTTGTAATCGAAATAGCATATTATTAAGACGATATTTGAATTTTCGTTTTAGCTCTTTTTTAGTTTCTGATTGATGGATTTTTCTTGTTTGGAAACTAAGGAATACTTAGGTTTCCAATCCTAAGTATTTATAAGAACTGTACATATCTAGATGTTCAATAACTTGTCCTGAATTTAAAATATATTAGTTTGGTGTGATTCTTCCATTTTGATTCGAAAATGTTTTGCACTTTTTTATTCCGAATACCATGTGTATATCGTTTAAGAATGTTTGTATGATATCTGCCAAGCTATGTAATGATTGCACAGAATTACTATATAAATTTATATCATCTATATACATCATCATCACCACTTCAGCCTATCGCAGTGCACTGCTGGAAATAGACCTCCGCAAGTGAAATCAGTTAGTCCACAAAAAAAACAAAGTCGTAAATAATTATCGTAATTATTAACCTATATATATATATATATATATATATATATATATATATCTCACGGTCAGTCTTGGACTCACCATCGAATTAGAGAAAATAAGCTTTAATTCGCAATTTGAAACATACAGTGTTGAAAATAATACGCCTCAACGCAAAAATCAAAATTAAGAGCCCATGGATGTTAAAACTTATATAAAAAAAGTCATTTGGGGTTAAATTCAAAGCCGCGGTAAACTGCGGAGACAAAATTTGTGGTGTGAATTCAACCCCGCGGGAGACTACAGAGTACTAATTTTTAAATAGAAAAAAAAAATGGTAATGTTTTTTTAATCTATATTTCATTAATTCTTAATACAATTACAATCGCTTAACAAGTTCAACAACGTTTCAAAAGGAAATTTCGTATGCTGTTCTCTTTTAAGCAAGTATGAGTTTTTAAATTATTGAAAAAATAACAATCAATACTTTTTGCTTGTCTTTAATTTGGCAGTCAAAATATTATTGACATTTTGTAAACATTATTTATACACCGATTTTATGGAGTATCAAAACGTTATTAATTCACTTATAAACGCTGAAACCGTGACAAGCACTTATGCTGACATATTTTTCAATTATCATTCTTCGACAAATATTAATCAAGAAGATGCTTTAACTGAAGCAGATATTGTAGAAAATAGACAAAGAGAAGAATGGATATCTCCAAGCGATCTTCTTATAGATACAATAAAGTTACATCCACCATTTACATCTAAAATTACTCGAGGAAAAACACACGAAGGAATACTAGCCATCGGAAATGAAATTTTGGTGAAACAACGAGAATTTTTTTTAAAGTCGTTAACAAAACTATTGCATGAAAATGATGCTTCTTGGGAGTATATATTAAATCATGAAAAAGAGAAAGTAGTTAAAAAGGTGAAATTGATCTATCAAAATATATTTAAAAATAAGAGTGATATTATGAAACGAGAAATATCATTGTTTTATGAGTCATCACTGCAAGAATTAGAAAATCATTTAATGTCAGAAATTCAATTATTGCTTAAAACAGCTTACGCAAATATTATTTCAGACTTAAATGGACAAATTCAACAAAAGATGCAAGAAGAAAAACAGAAGTTAGAAACTATTTTGAAACAAAAGTTTATAGTTGAAGTTGGTAAAATTAGAAAATATTATTCGATTTTGTTACATAATGAACGTTATAGAATAAATAAGTTGATAAATCAAGCTATTCAGGAGAGAAATGATGCTTTAAGAGCATTTTATAGACAAATTGAAGCGGAAAGAATTACCAGTACGATGTACGTGTTAAGCTCTGAAAGAAAAAAATGCAAAGTCCAAAAACTGGTACAACAAATTTTACAAACTGATGAAATATTAAATAAGAAACAAACAATTGAAGAAAAAGCTAAACTCATTGAAGGATTTAAGCAAAAATACGTAGGAATTCCTGATATTAATAGGGACTGGGAGCAAAAAATAAAGAAAATTCTACAACTGTTTTTAAAATTTGTCAGTTTTTCACTAAAAATGCTACCAGAGCAAACTACGTTTTTGTTAGATTTAGAAAAAATGTTGATTTTACAATTGAATGAATTACGAAAAAATCCAGTATCGTGTACTTCAATTTTAATAAATGAAGACCAAGAAACAAATATATTTAAATTCGAGGATCCCAAACCGGAATTACTTGTATGTGAAAAGAATCCCTTCATTTTGATAGGCGATTTATCTGATCCTATTCCAAAAGTATACGGAAGTCGGGAGACATTAACGTCTGATGTAGATTTAACGTATTTTAGGGTCGGAAGACAATATGTTTATGCGAAATGCCACGGCTATGAAAATATTAAAAAGTATTTGGATTCACAAAAATGCACATGTCGTATTCCACGTGAAGACACGACATCAAAAATAACCAATATTAAAGAGTATACATCTAGCGATGAGTTAATATCTCAGACATCTTCTGAATCAGTAAGGAAGGATTCTTCCTTCGAATCTATATTATTAGATGATTTCGGAAGAATTGAAGATTGCCCTGTGAGAAAATGTCAAAACTGGATAAAAAAGTACTCTTTTCCTAATTTAGCATCTTACTTAGATTACTCTGAGGAAAATTTTAGAAGAGTAACAGCAATACTTGGTGATAGGCCTCCAGCAGAGACTTCGCCAAATATTATACATCCAAAAGATATTGCTAAAAGTGAACTGCCTTTTTCTATTACTAAAGAACTTAACCATAGTGTTGGTACTCAATATTCAAGTCAGGAAGACTTAAGCTTGATGCAAATGACCTGCCCTTGTGTTAAAAATATACTTGAACACGAAACAGAATTCAAATTTAAGTATGCATCTGATCATAAATTAGAAAATATACTAACAAAACGCAATAAATCATTAGAAAGATTAATGAGAAATAATCCAAATTTATTAAAAATATTTACAGATGAATGTTTAGATTATAAACATTGACTTTGTACCACACAAAAATATTAAAAAAAACAACCTACAATAAATCTTGTTTCTCTTTAATTACTAATTTGTCTCGTCATATTTGTAGATGTTGAAGTAATAAAAAAAATCGCCAAAATAAGCTATGACTCTACGCAGACAAAGTAGGGGTAATCGGCTAATCTATTAACTACAAACAACAATATAATCTGTAATATTCTTGGCACTTTTCCACGCGTATATGATTTATTCCATCTCTTCAGCCTGTCTTATCTCACTGCTGGGCCTCTTTTCCCGTGTAGGAGAAGGATCGGAGCTTAATCCACCACACTGCTCCAATGCGGGTTGGTGCATATATTCCCTACTATGAGTAACGATCGCTATCAGCTGTACATGATAACGACCGGGACCGACGGCTTAACGTGCTCTTCGAGGCACGGTAGGGAGACCCACAAGGACTGCACAAACACCCAGACCACTGCAAACATCTATATGGCCTATACAAATGTTTGTCATGTGCGGGGATCAAACCCGCAACCGCCAGCACAACAGCCACAAACCAGTGCTTGTGACCGTTGCGCCAATGCGGCGTCCTTTTTATTTATACCATAACTATCTGTAAATATTTAATTGTACTAGTGGTCGCCCAGTGATCGATATTCAAATTAGTTAGTTTTATTAGTTAGTTAATTTAAATTATAGGCTTGAATATTATTATGATTCTGTTGTCAAAGACTATACTTCTATAATAAATAAAAAAGAGTAACTATATAATTATGCGTCCGTGTGTTAAATACGTGTTAGTGCGTGTAATGTTTTTTTATTTTATTTAATGTACTTTTATGCATAATTAAAAAAAATATATATTAGCATTCCTTCATATACAAACTTCGTAAAAAAATTAACGTTTCATTTCGACCTTTAATGTATCAATGTATTTTCATAATTAATCTAATATATAAAATTCCCATGTCGCGGTGTTTGTAGTTAAACTCCTCCGAAACGGCTTGACCAATTCTCATGAAATTTTGTGTGCATATTGGGTAGGTCTGAGAATTGAACATCTATTTTTCATTCCTCTAAATGTTAAGGATAGTCCACCCCCAATTTTTTTATTTTTTTATTTTTAGATAAATTATTTATTTTTTATTTTATTATGATTTGCGTTGAAAAATACACATAACCCTAAATTTTCACCCTTCTACCACCAACCCCTATTATTAAATAGCGTCTAGCGGCAAGACAACGTTTGCCGAGTCAGCTAGTTATAATATAATAGCCTAAATACAATATGTATTTAAGGACTATTGTTTGCGTCTTTTATAAAATTCAATAAGACTAATACTCGAAATAGATTTAAGGCACGTGACATTAGCTGCTAAAACTATCTATGATAAATAACATATCACATGAAAATAAAGTTCTACCTACGGTAGCTGGGCATTAAAAGAAATTGCAATACTGATTTTTCTGATTTCAACGTAAAAAACTATTAATTCGTGAAAATGAATATGTTGCACGTATTTTGATAAGGGATTGACAAAGTATAATTAAATATTATAATATTTATGTTGAGTTATTCTGCCATCGTTATACAGTTTTAGGAGTGATCGTAAAGGGGTTGGTTTTCATAGAAATAGATCCGGAGGCGATGTTTTAATTGCTGCCTTCATCGCTTTCGTCTGTTATAATTTAACTATGAAAACCTATTAGAAAAGTTGTCCATCTGCTCATAAACATCTCTAAGATGGTTTAGTAAATTTTAAAAAGAAAATTGTACACTTGTAAATATTTTAGAATTTTTTTTACATCTAAATAACAATATCAGTGGATATCTATCAAAATTGTTTAATGTCTTTGCAGGCGTTAATTAAAAGCCCATTTTTGCCGGATTGTATTAAACTAATTTTTCGTGACTTTAAAACACTCTTAAATACTCTAATAAGTAAAGCATTTAAACGTCAAGAAAAAATTATTATAACAGAGAATCATAAAAGAAGGTGACCAAAATCGTATAAGAAAAAATTATGTGGTGTCATGGGACACCAGGTAGGAACGAAGTTCCTTCGCATAGTATAGAAGGAACCCAATTTTGAAAAAAAAATTTGAATTTAGGTTTAGGTTAGGTTTAAAGAACTTTATTTTTCAAGACCATTACAGTTCATGAGTATTGTACGTATAGATACTTTTTAAATATGTTCCTGGAATACTTGCGATTCGAAGTTCCTGCCCTGATCAGAATGGATTTCTAGAGGCACACCAAAGCGACATATCACTTCTTCGACTAACTTAGAAGCGACTGTTGTAGCTTCTTGGTTTGGTATGGCGAATACTTCGGGCCATTTGGTAAAGTAGTCCATGACGACCATAAAATACTTGTTTTCCGATTCCGTTATTAGGAAATGGCCCCGCTACGTCAACTGCAATTCGTTCCCACGGTGCACCGACGTTATACAACCGCAGGTTTCCACGGCTCCTGGTCTGTGGTCCTTTTACAGCAGCGCAACTACTACATTTGCGGCACCAACCCTGTACATCATCTCGACAATGCAACCAGTAGAATCGTTCTCGCACTTTTGTTAACGTCCTCTTGACACCTAGATGACCTCCTGATACGCCATCATGTATTTCACGCAAAACATCTGGTACTCTCGTTCTTGGGACAATTATCTGAAGGTGGAACTCTCGGCCGTTAGTCTTCTCCCATTTCCGGTAGAGTATTCTGTTTTGAAATATCAGACTGTCCCATTGAGCCCAGTATGCCTTAGTGACAGCGCCAGTGGGTGCAACCTCACTCCAGATTGGTTTTACATCACCCCGTTTCTTCCATGTGATGATGTGCCGAAGGTCGTCATCTCTTTCTTGAGCTTCCCTCATAGCATCATTCTCCCAGAGACCCAAAGGACTTGTTCTTGTTAGCTTTAATGTTACTTCATTAGATTCCTGCTTAACACAATGTTTGCAGACTTCCGAACACTGCCTTCGTGAGAGTGCGTCGGCATTCCCATGCAACTTTCTGCTTCGGTGTTTCGTCTCGAAGTCATACTCCCGATCCGGGGCAGGGGGCGAAGCCTCGTGCTTCTTCAGCTCCTCTATTTTTTCCTCGATCCTCTTCATGCTTGCTATCTGGGTCTTCTTCTGCGGACAGTGGAGCTGAAGATGGCCCCTCTCGCCGCACTTGTAGCACATGACTCCAGCAATTTTTTTCGTAGGAGCCTTAACATCCTTGACTTCCTCAGAGACCACGCGGATCTTATGGGTCTGCCGTATGTCATGGCGGACAGCCTCGACCTCCAAAGCATGCGCCAATGCTTCCTTTATCGAGGTATGGTGACGAAGCCTCACTGCAGCTCTGACCTCCAGGTCTTTGATTCCGTCGACAAATGCTTGAACAATATTCGTGTTTAACATCTTGGTGTCGGCTCCTGGGTATGACTTCCTGACGAGTTCTTCGATTTCCAACGCCCATTGTTGTAGTCCTTCTCCTGGGCGTTGAACTCTGTCATGCAGTTAGGCACGGAACACGTGCTCTAGATGTCGATCCCCGTATCGGGATTCAAGTGCCTCCATCAAGTCTTGGAACCCATTTCCTGTATGTGGCAGTGCTTCCAGAACCGACAAAGCTTGCCCTCTGAGCGCAACAGTGAGAGCGGTCAGGCATTGTTCTTCCGTCCATCTCTTGGCAGTAGCAACAGCCTGGAATTGTCGACGATAAGCATTCCACGAAGTAGTGCCGTCGTATGGAGGCATTTTCACTTTTGGTCCTTGTGCCACTCCGGTAGTTCCACTAGACATCGCAATTCCCAAGGTTTCAAGGCGTACTACTCTCTTCTGTAGTTCAGTGAGGCCGGTTTTCACATTTTCAAGATCCAATTCTAACCCGGTAACTCGTTCTTCCACTACGTCGACATCTTTTGGAAGCTTAGTCACCGCGTCACTAACATCTTTTACAGCCCAAAGCGTTTTTTCTTGGAGCTCTTTTTGTTGCTCTTGTAATTCTTGCAATTTTAAACTTGTTTGCTCTTGTAATTCTTGCAAAACACCACGAATTTCAGCCTTTTGTTGCTCTTGTGATTCTTGCAATTTGAAACTTGTTTGCTCTTGTGATTCTTGCAAAACACCACGAATTTCAGCCTTTTGTTGCTCTTGTGATTCTTGCAATTTGAAACTTGTTTGCTCTTGTAATTCTTGCAAAGCACCACGAATTTCAGCCTTTTGTTGCTCTTGTGATTCTTGCAATTTGAAACTTGTTTGCTCTTCTGATTCTTGCAAAGCACTGCGAATTTCAACCTTTTGTTGCTTTATTAATTTAATTAAACTTCCTAATTGAAGAGCCACTTGAGAGTCTGTAGAAACTACGGTGTCGCTGGTGGGCGTGGTAAGGTGGGCGGATCCAGTGGGCGGGGCTTGAGACAAAGCGGGAGGGCTTGAGCCTGAGTGGGCAGGGCCTGAGCCTGAGTGGGCGGGGCCCGAGCCCCAGTGGGCGAGCCTGAGCCCCATTGGGCGTGGCCTGAGCCCGAGTGGGCGGGGCCTGAGTCCGAGTAGGCGGGGACAGGGGCGTGGTCAGTGGGCGGGGCATGATAGGCGGGGTCAGTGGGCGGGGCTTGGTCCACGGTGGGCAGAGCTTGGTCTCCAATAGTTGTGGACTCCGCAGCTCGTTGAGCCCTTGTCCTAACGCCCTTGAAGTCCTTGGAGTCTTCTCTCGGAGTCAATGGCATCTCCAAATCCCACTTCTAACACCAGTTGTTACGTGTTAGGGTTCGAAGGATTTGGAGAGAAAGACCTGCTGACTCTTTTCAAGACTTTATTCACTAGCACTAGGTCCAACACAAAGCACTAGGTTCAAACACTAAGCACTAACGATGTCCTAAGTCGTAGCCAATGTCGTAGGTTTCGCTGGTACCACTCTTGATCACTAGTTTTCACTCTTGAAGTTGCCTCGAAGATCGCTCAAACTGTACTGAACACGGTCGCCTACCTGCGGCTATTTATATCGGCCGACACGAGGCCCAGACCATTCTAGAAAGTTCGCGCATGTACCCGGTTTTCGAGACTATACTTCTATATAGTTCCACAGTAGTTCCTCTAACGCCATCTAGTATTGAGTAGACTGTTTCATGCTGTCGCTGTCTTTGTGTGGTTTCGATGGTTGCTGCTAGATGGCGCTAGTTTCTTTGTGTGTTCGTAACAATATTTTCTAGTTCTGGATTTTTTTTTTTATTTTGTTGATTGGTTTTTAATTAAGTACATAAAAGTATGTAGGAAATTTAGTATTTTAGAAATACCATAAAATAAAATAAATCAAAGAAAATAATAATAATAATTCAAACTATTAAGTGAAATAAAAAACACGTCTTTATTTATTTTTGTCGATAGTATAAAATTACATTATTTAAAAATACTTTACTAGTAATATTTTAGTTTTACAAACGTCATATTATACAGTACCGTGTATGGTACATCATATGCATTTAGTAAAAAGCAGTTATTTTAATATTAAAAACAGACACTTCAATTTTATTTATTTGTGTAGAATACTATACCAAGTTTGACTCTCTTTAAAACTCCTAACTGTCATTGGTATCTTCTCTCAATACTAAATTTCATTTGTCTGATTTTTACTTACGATGTACCTCTTTAGAGATAAATGTGTATGAGGATAAATCATAATTTGGTTACAAAAAAAAACTTACCCCTTGTCATGCATATGCAATTTCTGTTGTATACACACGAGCTTTAAGCAAACACATCACCGCGAGCAAAGATGGTTTAAGGTATGTGTCTACACATATTTGTATTTTTATTAAATAGTTTGCATAATGGAAAAGATATTCAGAATTTCTGGGGAAAACATAGACATGATGTTCGTCTGTAAGATCCGGCGACTTAAGGTATGTAGAGAGCACCATTCACATGACCGTTGCTTGAATTTTATAAAAAAATAATAACTGTTGTCTGATGTCTTGATTTATGCCAGATATTCGACTTTCAGTTCTTTTTAATATCTTCGGTTTTACAGAAATTGCACTTTGATTGCTAAATTTCACAAAAAATATATACATATTTGTAATAAATCTGAATCATTTACAATAACTTTTTGGCAAAAAAATTACACTATACGAGGGAATTTATGACCAGTAATTATAATTTATTTAAATTTAACTTTAAAATGTAAATTTACTGAATAAACAGTATAATTTCGATGTTCAAACTTAGGAAAAATAATTTAGGAATAATTAATTTAATATTACTCCAAGAAAAGTTTAATGACTACAAATTTAATGTCTTTGCGTCGATATTCATTAATAATTACTTTAATCGTAATTTAAACGAGTAAATATTTAACATTTCGTATATATCAACGTAGGCATTTTAACCAGGTGAAAATGTAAGCCGGTCTTGTGATCACAAATTGCTTGCAGTACCTTCGCGGTCTCTCACTAAACTATATTCATTTGTTCTTGTTTGCTATACTGTATTTGTTAACGCAAGTTCCGGACTAGAATACGAAATGTTTTGCGATAAAACCTTGTTAGTTAAAAACTTACTCCTGATTTTCAGGGTGAGATCTTTTATTTATATGTTTCTTGATTTTTGTAACAAAAATATAAAATATTTTTAAAAATAAGTAGGTATATTTATAATACTTTGTCTTTGTTATTATTAAAATTATATTATCAACAGCAAAAAAAAATATTTTTACAAATAACAGTTTTAGAATTAATGAATGAAAATCATCGTGTCACATTTGCCTCAATTAGGTCATGTAATACTGATTTATATAATGTAATATAATGTTTTTTTTTTTATATAAGTATGAATGGGGCTTCATAATGTTATTAATTTAACGAAACAGTCATGTTTACCACTAAAAACAAACCGTTTTAAATTTATTTTTGTATAATGAAAGGACACACAGTATTTAAGGTGTTTGAAACAATAGATACTTATTAACTATTATATTTAACATCTATATATTAAGACGTGAACCAAAAACTTTCTAAGCCTTTTTACGAAAATTGCGCCAACGCCAAGAACCATACTCCTCGTATGATACTTCCCACACTTATAGTTTATATAGAGAAGGACTGCAAAATGCTAAGCACTGACGGTCGCGGGTTCGATCCCCGCTCACGACAGACATTGTATTGACCATATAGATGTTTGAAATACACAGGCCGCAGACGGGCAGCAGCGTCTTCGGTGCGACAAAGTCAGCCCTGCGGTCACTAACCCGCATGCTCAGCGTGGTGACTTTGGGCAACACACATGAGTTCACACCATTTTGGCGTTATGATGATGATGATATAGATGTTTATCGTGGTCTGGGCGTTTGTGCTTGTGTATTGTCTGTATTTCCGAACCCCGGACACAGGAGAAAATTTATTAAAAAAAATAAGAAGCGTTTATTAAAAAAAATAGTCTTTGACAACAGAACCTTAATAATGTTCAAATTAATAATTTAATTTATTATGGTCGGATTTCGACCACTGGGCAAGCAGCTAGTATTTATAATTGCGGAATACCAAAAAACAATTAACAGATTTTGCATATACTGCATGATATAAATTACATCGTTAGCTAAGAATAATGTAGGGACGGGTGTGAGCAGGTATATCGGGCGTTAAGGTAAATTTACACAAGTCGGTAACAACCTAACTTATTAAGTCGTCACACGTCTCGACGCCGTGTTAATGCCGAGACGGGACTTATGACATTCCTTCCCCAGCTTACGATTATTGCTCGAAGATTAGTGACATACTTTGTATAAATTAATTAAACGGTGCGCATTATTATTTGCATACATATCTGCACTCCAAGTAAAAATGATTCAGATAATAGACATACTTATCTGACTATTTTTAAATTCGATATAAAAGTAAAGGTATGTAAAAGACAATGTATTTTGTAAGTATATAATAGTAGTAATGTATAAGCAAATAATTCCCTTACAGTAAAATATTTTCATTTGTGACGTTTAAAAGAACATGTATGTAGTAACCTATGTTGTTGCGGCTTAAAACGTTCATATATAGTCAAATTGAACCAATAAAAAAGATGAGTAAATTTACTTAAAAACAATTAAATAAAATAAAGTGAAGATTAAGTGTAAGCACAATCACCTAAATACTAATACGTGAAACAAAAAGTTTGTACCCCTTTTTATTAAAATTGCGCGGACAGAGGAGTATGAAATTTCGCACACTTATAGTTTATATAGAGAAGGAGTGCAGAATGTTAATATATTTTTTTGAAATTATGCATAAAAATACATTAAATCAACAAAAAAAAAACATTAGACACACTACCGTGTATTTGACACATACATGCATACCTATATACTCTTTTGTTTTATGTTCAAACTTGTAACTTAAATTAATTATGGTCAAATTTCGACCACTGGGCGACCACTATAGTTATTAACTAGTAATACCCGTGCGAATAATTCGCATTTGATAAGTATAACAATTATCACTTTACATAATATATCAATATAATATATTATCTATAAAATGATATATAATTTATGTTTAGTAATTGTGAGGATTTTTCTAAAAAGGGAGGCAAACATCTAACTAAACCTTAGCGTATTAATATATATTAGTAGTACCCGTGCGAATAATTCGCACTAAATAAGTAAAAAATTTACCGACCGTCAATTTTGTTAACATTGTTTCAAAATTAATGCCGTCATATCTATAATTTTATAATTTATTAATTTACATAAAAAAAATCAATAATATTTTTTTTAGTTGTTGATGTCGGTAGAGCAAGCAATTATCTATAAAATAATTTATGTGGAGTAATTGTTTGGTTTTTTTCTAAAAAAGGAGGAAAAATCTTAACCTTAGCGTATTAATATATAATTATGATGATAGAGTTAAGATAATGTAAGATTTACATTGATATCAAACAGAAAATGCGATAAAGAAATTATAAATTTAAGTAAAACTATATCAAATAATTACTGGGTCTCTATTAAACTATTTGGATACATTTATATTAATTTGACTACTCCTGGTCTTCAGACAATGTTGTGATAACTTGACGTTTCACCGTTTCATAATATTATGTTAAGCGGCACTTCCTGTGATATCTGACACAATTGCAGTCTGAATAAACTGACTAAATCCACTTGCGTTTAGCTCTTTAATTGATGTAGAGGAGGTATATCCTATAATAATATTATAATTAGGTAGGCAGTATGACATGTTATCATAAGGTGAAAAAGCATTACTACCAAGGATAAACTAACTTTACAGGTGTAACATAAAATCTTAGATAATGTTAGTCATACAATTATTTTTTTAAGTATATATCAGCAAGGATATTGAGAGCTCGGCGACAGGTTGGGAACCACGAACAGAAGAGGGTATTGCTTGCGACTAGCTCGTTGACGCAGTTTGTATTACTAAGTTGTTTTCTATTCCGCGGGTTATGAGTTCGATTTATCAAAAAATATATTTAGTTATAACAGTCGCCTCTTACCTATAACACAAGCACTAAGTTGCTTACCATAGGAACAGACGACCGTGTGTGTGTATGATATAAAATATTTGTTTATTTTTATATTTATTTAGCATTAAAAAAGTATTTAACACTAATTATGTATCTATATCTTCACTCACTTCAGCCTATCGCAGTCCACTGCTGGACATAAGTCTTCACAAGTTCGCGGCAAAAATGACGCGAACTCATTTGTTTTGCCCATAGTCATCACGCTGGGCAGGCGTGGTGACCGCAGGGCTGGCTTTATTGCACCGAAGACGCTGCTATCCATCTTAGACCTGTGTATTTCAAAGCCAGCAGTTGGATGGTTATCCCGCCATCGGTCGGCTTTTTAAGTAGTGGAGCTGTGTTATCACTTATTCGCCACCCACGGGAAGAGAGGGGCGGCTATATTCTTTACTGCCGTAGCCACACAGCAGCATCTATATCTATATCCATAAAATTTTGAAGTAAATTGAAGGTCATATTCGTGCCGGTAACCATACTGGACAGATGCTTGACTTGGGAAGTAAGCTGGTGAATGCGTGACGAGACCGTTAAGAAAAGTGCGATCGGGCGAGGCGAATGGAAGTTGAAAGGGAGATATAAGTTAATGAAGATAGAAAGCGAGAGAGAGAGAGAGTTACGTACCGTAATTTTTACTTCAGTCGTGTGGTCTAAAGCACACTCGTTTTTTTTCCCTTTAAACATTAACGTAGGATTTTCGATGTTAACATTTCAGATGTATAAAATGTGCACTAGCTTTAAATTTATAGCGTAACGAATGCTGATGCAGGATATGTCGTCGATGGCTGTATATTAAGTTATGTTACTTTAGCATTTATTCGAGAACTGTGAGACCAAACGTCCACGTTTCTAATGTAAAATATCCTTGACTTTAAGATACTCCTTCTTCTCTGAAAATAGTTTTGCTCATGTGGATGATAAATTTTGTTCATTAATCTTAAGATAATTCTAACTTCGATTGTACTGTTCGATACCGTGTCTGTTTTGTCATGTTCTAAATGGAGAATTTTCAAATGTATATATGTATACGATTTTATTTCACTCAATATATTTTGTGTACATCGTATAAAATATCTTTAAAAAGGGACCTGGAAGTAGAATAATTTAATGTTTAAGGTTTAGCAATAAAATATAAAACAAGTTGAGTTTTGGAGAAAATAGAAACTAATACTATCAAGTATCTACATTCTTATATTGGACCGTGGGTATCTAAAGTAAGAAAATTCACAAATTCGCTAATATAAAAGAATATATTCATAGTGCAATCGCCGGTAAATGCTACGTTAGAAAAGTTTTCAAAGCATATCCGACGCACCGCGATTATTGATCAAACAGCGCCTCGTCCAACCTTTTAAGATGCATATTTTGTACGATCACGTTTATTTAAAGTAGATATATTGTGAAACAAACGAACGCAATAATAAAATTTAAATTAAGCTCTTTATAGATTTTATTAAAAAACAATGACATGACAAAAAAAAAGGATTTTTTCATTAGATCATTCTTTAATATAATATAATATTAATAGATTATTTCATTCTTTTAGAAAATTGTTATCGATTACGTTTCCGAGAAAAAAATTGCAGTATAAAGCAACTATTCCATATATTTTCACGAAAAAAAAAATATGTCCCGCATATACCTACCGTAACCAACGTTTGCAGGTATTCCCGTACAGTTATTTACAATACGATCGGTTGTGTAGCAACGCCGAATAGATTTACGCGACGTCCGTGCTACACATCGCCAACAATGTTTTTTCACGGATATTAAATCTACATGGCTCAATAAACGCAGTGATCAACAATTTTAATTTTATTTTTTGCTACTTGTAAATATGGACAAATATAAAACTAAAAAACCGCGAAAGATTCTGAAAGTGAAACCATCGAAATACGAAAGTTCCGAAACGATTCAAAATAACAAGAAATATTGGAGCAGTGTCTTTGATGAGTTGTCCCAAAGTGATAAGGGGCCGGTGATCATCATTAAATTATTTTAAAACAGTTTTGGGAGTTATTTTGTGTTTATGTAGTTAACAAAATACTTCGGTGAATGTATTAGTTTATTGAAATTTTAATTTCGGATTACTTTTTTTAGATCAGAGAAAAAGAAATAAATTTTTTATCGGAAATGCTGCCCAGTGAACTTTGTGCAAAAGTTTGTAATATATTGCATATCAACATAAAAACAAAAGAATCAAAGGAAGCAGAAATACTTAAAGGTAATCTTTTATTTTAGCGTGTTGCATTTATTTTAGAACAATATATAGATTAGGTTATTATGACACAACTTTTTGGATTTTTCGCGGTTTAATGTCCGACGTTTCGGCTACTTTACAGCAATCATGGTCGCGGGAGGACAAAGATTAAGTTTTTTTTAAATGCTAACTAAAAATTACATACGTAATAGCTCACAATGCGTGTTGATAACATTTATGTATTGTAAAGTTAACTACGCATTTTTTGTCGAAAAAAAACTTACATATTAATATTTTAAATTTTTAACTCTATGTTGTTTTTAATTTTAATTTTTTTTATTTTAATAATGATGTATGTATATATATATATTATATATATATATATATATATATATATATATATATATATATTTATTTATTTTTAATTAATTTATTTATTTTTAGAGGACACAACTCGTAGATTGATAAAAGAATCTTTGTTATCATTCCGAAAAACTATTCATATAAATAGAGAGTTGGACTCTGATACTGACGTCGAGTTTATCTCAAGGTAAGTAATAAAAAATAGATAAGCTATACCTATTTCCTACCCGTGAGATAAAATAAAAATTCTATTTATTTTATGTGGCAACTATTTGATTTATGAAAAAAACTTGCAAATAATTTTGTCTTAAGGATGATTTTAAAATTTTCCTCAATAACCGATAAAACTGTCTGCACCAAAAATATAAAATAAATTGGTTCCATACAAGTCTACATAAGAATGTGTAAACAAGCAAATAAACATAACACTTTATGACATATTAAGTATGTCAATATTTCAATAAAGATTAGATATATTTTTTTATTTTGATAACAAAAAGTCTGTATAAATTTAATCCTAAATTAATAAATGATCTTTTGGAATTTTTTATTATCCTTATTCTTTATTTTCCTTATATGATATAAAATCGTCGAGTCATTGACTCATCGAGAAACCTCAACAACCGCTGGATGCATAAAAATGAAATTCGGCAGGAAGGTAGTTTATACGTTGTAGACGTCCAACAAGAACGGATTTCACGACAGGGTGTGAGGCTGTGAAGGCTCTCACAAGTTTGTGTGAAAGTTCTTAATTTTTTGTCACAAGCTTAAAATTTGACAAGGGATAGGTAATATTGAGTATACATTTACCAAGAATGGATTTTGAAACAGGACCACACTAAGGTTTATCTAAGGGTTCTACAAAATTTTCAAAGTTCTTTTCGTTATTTTTAAAGTTCTTTATAGGATTAGTAAAATTATGTTAAAATGGCTTAAGTAGACTTAAGGGGAGAATATTTTTCACACGAATGTTCTATGAAGCCTAATCTAAAGCGAATTCTGTGAGCACTCTGGTATTTCTAGCGATCGAAAGTCAAATCATAAATGTGGTGTACAAAGTGGTACTAAATTATTGTAATCTAATAATAGATACCACTTTACCCCTTTTTTAAAAGTAATCAATTTCTACGCGAGCGATGCCGCGGGCAACCGCTAGTAAATCAATAAATTAATTTTGATACTTGTACTAATACTATCTACGAACCTGTTTAAACTTCGAGCTTCGGACCTGCGTCTATAATATTTATCTTATCATTTGATTACTTTCATTGCAGTTGATCATTATCATAAGACACGTGTTATTATTTTTAATTGTTTGCTATTTATTGTTTTTTAAATATTGTGACATCAATTTTAGTTTTAACAAGTAATACTTTACCTTATAGTAATACTTATCACTTTACAAAATTACAAAAAAGTATTTACGTGAGTTGATTTGAAATTGAACAAAATTTTACTGACCGTCAATCATATTGACGTTGTTTTAAAATTAAAGCCGTCAGATGGCAGCATTGATTATATAGATATATAATTTTAATAATAATTAATTTACAATAAACAAAAACAATAATACATTTTTTATTTGTTGATACCGGTAGAGCAAGCAATTATCTATAAAATGTACATACGCTTCAGCCTGTAATATCCCACTACTGGGCATAAGCCTCTTTCCCCATGTAAGAGAAGGATCAGAGCTTAATCCACCACGCTGCTCCAATGCGGGTTGGCGGATATATTATATTATATACGAGTAACGATCGCTATCAGGTGTACATGATAACAACCGGGACCGACGGCTTAACGTGCTCTCCGAGGCACGGTGGGGAAACCCACAAGGACTGCACCCAGACCACGGCAAAAATGATACATAATTTATGTTTAGTAATTGTGAGGATTTTTCTAAAAACGGGAGGCAAACATCTAAACCTTAGCGTATTAATTAATATATATTAGTAGTACCCGTGCGAATAATTGGCACTAAATAAGTAAAAAAATTAGCGACCGTCAATCATGTTGACGTTGTTTCAAAATTAAAGCCTTAACGTATTAATATATACTCGTATGATGATAAAATTAATTTCAATACCTAATTAGGTTCTTTCTAGATAAAACTAAAATAAATAAAATAAGAAGAACTATACAAGCTTAAAAAATGTATTCAAACTCCAGTGGATGAATAAAAAATATCTTATTACCTAACAATATATTAAAAATAAATTTACTAGCTGCCCGGACAGACTTCGTTCTGGCAAAAGTTAATAGATTTTTGTTTATATAGATTTTTTTGTATTAAAACCTTCCGTGGGCCTTAAGGAACATACGAAAAAATAAATTAGCCGAATCGGTCGAGCCGTTCTCGAGTTATGCGCTCAGCAACATTCATTTTTATTTATATAGATATATTATGTGAAGAGTGTGAACTACTTGTAGGAATTGAAAAACAATAATAAGCAAATAAGGTTATTTACATTTATAAAAGAATAATTAACTATCTTATAACTTCTTTACAGTCATATTTATATGTTTTATTAATATTAATAGTTGTGCCCGCGACTTCATCCGCATGGAACTTAACAAAAAAAATATTTTTTAGTTCGCAAAGCTATAAAATAAATAAATTTCTAAAATAAAAGTAGCCTAAGTTACTCCTTACATAGCTACTGCCATTGAAAATTTGAAAGTCCCGTCAAAATCAGACCAGCCGCTTCAGAGATTAGCCGGAACAAACAGACAGACAGACAAAAATTGTAAAAAATGTTATTTTGGTATATGTACCGTGTACATATGCATTTAGTAAACAGTGGTTATTTTAATATTATAAACAGACACTCAAATTTTATTTATTTGTGTAGATGATTATGTAATAGTTTGTTTGTAATGAATAAACTTTGAAAGGACTGAATACGTTTTAATTATTTTATTATTGGATATGCGCAATATTTATAAGAAATGTAATATCAGGAAATAACTTCACAGATATATCACCACAACCAGCAGAAATTAACCAATATAATTTGTTAATGACAGCAATATTGGTTGCAATATCAAGACAAGAAAACCGCGAGGGACTTTCAGCATAATCTCTTAATATTACTTAAATTACTTATTTATCTTCTTTTTTAGATTAAAAATATGGATATAATTTTACTTAAATGTTTTACGTGTTTACAGTGATGAAGAAGAAAAAAAGGCACCGAATATTCATAGGACTTTTTTACAGAAATCAGTCAGAGAGCAAATAAGTTGGGCTACACATTACCTTGAACCGGAGAAGGAGGATGAAAAGAGCCTTATTAAAAAAGCAGATGATCTTACTGACAGAGTAACCTATTAGATTTTAAAATTTGTTTATTTAATTCTGTTTATTTTTGTTAATCTTGCAATCTACTATTATATTTTAATAAACCGTTTTTGTCGTATTTTTTAAGCTTACGGAGTGATATATGTACGTGCACTGGCTTTAAAAACTCACGTTTTCACGTATATAAATATAAACAATATGTATACCACTGGCGTTTTCAAGTTTAGTAGTTTTTCCTCTTACGATACTAAATTATATAATAAATAGGGAGTTATAATTTTCCGCCTTTTTCAAAAAACTTTAGTATAGGAATAAATATGTTTAGAATTCCTAATGTGGGTAACACAAAAATAAAAAATCTTAGATAGGAATAAATGTTGAAATAATAATATTATTTTAGAGCTTCCTAATTGTAATTGAATTTTTTAACCGATTTCCAAAAAAGGAGGAGGTTCCCAATTTATGTGTTTTTTTATGTTGTTACATTGTTGTTAACTTTTTACTGGGAAAACCGATTTCGATAATTCTATTTTTAATTGAAAGGTAATACGTGTCATGTAGTCGTATTTCAATGTAATTGAGATCTAACAAGTACTTTTCGAGTCATATCTAATAATGCGTATTTGCATGACTACTCGTCGACCTACTTTGTATTATACTGCATAACTTTTCACTGGATATACAGATTTTAATGATTCTTATTTTAATCGAAAGCTGATGTTATCTTGTAGTTTAATTTAAATTTGATCGAGATCTAATAACTACTTTTTGAATAATCTTTTATTATGCGGATTTACTTGGCTATTTTGCGTCTACTTACATTATATTGAATTTAATTATATGAATATACTCGTAATATAAATAATTATTTTTTTTGTTATCGATGTAATATTGAAATTGGGTTTTTTTTAAATACTTGTGTAATTATTGGAAAAAGCACTTAATTTTCTTTTAAGAACATTAGAGGTAAGCCACCACAGTTTACGTCGTTTATGTATTTTTTAAATAACATCCATTATGGTTGATAAACAAGGTTTGAAGTAAGAAGCACAAAAGCTAAATTAAATTTTAAAACTTAATGTGCTAGGATTTTATGTGAATCCGTGGATCTAATGAAAACCAACGATTTTTGACTACTAAGTTATCATGATTTAGGAAGTACATTTTATTTTAGCTCAAATGAAATATCTAGTAAATACATCTCCACACGATTAATTAAGTAAATAAGTAGTATTCTGTTATTATTTATTCGATTATTTATATTGGAATTGATTTAAAAAAAAATATTTATTTTTTTCCAGATAGCACAAAATTTCTGTGATTATATGAAACAATTAGGTGGCGACCAACATTCACAACTCTTCACACCGAAAGCCATAAAAGAACTGTTTCAGGTAATTTTGGTATAGTTTAATATCATAAACATTTTCATGTTATTTGTAGATTTGTTTTTAAAGTCTGAATTTGTTATTAAATTCTGAAGCAAAAATATTTTAATAGGTTGAATTTGACACCCATGTGGCTCGTAGTCTCCAAGTTGTGCCGAAAGAGTTATCCACAGTTGAGGAACGTATTGCAGATGTTACTGAAAATCCAGAGGTTCACTTTTATTTATTTATTTTGCTGAAATTCTTTATTACATACGTTACAAAATAAAGACTACTTGTCTTTCAGCTAAGCCTTAAGCATGTAAAGAATTGATTAATACAAATATTTATAGCTAAAATATCTCGTAAATCTTTCAATATCTCACTTTTAGAAGAGAAGGATAAAGGCTTAATGTCCACTTTGTTTCACTTTGGTTAGGCATGTGCATGTCTAACGATGTATCGTTACATATGATGTGCTTAACCATTTATTCTTCATTGTTGAAATACAGTTAGACAAATTTTAATTTTAGCGATCTAAGTTTGCTGCTCTGGGACGTGAAATATCAAAAGATATAAAGGCAGAGTGTAAGGGTGATCGTCTCCGCGCTTTCAACCGAAGTCTTCCAAACAAGGAGCAATGGCGCGCTCCTCGTAACGACACCAAAAATATGTGGCGTTCGGCTCGCCACGTACCCAAAGATCTCGTTACTTTAAGAACTGTTTGGGAAGGAATTACTAACCTTAGGTAATCCTAATTAACCTATTTCATAAATAATGTATTTAAAGTCTTCTTAAATAATGGTGACATTACAGATAAAAATTAAGTGTAAATATATAATAGAAAGGCAAAATATAAAACGATTCTGAGTCATGTTTTCATTGTAGGGATAGTCAAAGATGAAATTAAGATTATGTAATTTCTAATGAAGATATATATTTTTCCTTTTTTGTAGGAGCGTTAAAGAATACTGCCGTTGGATGATAGAACATCCCGAATACCGTAGAGCTCCTTACCTGAAAAGTCTCGATATGTTCGACTCCAAGGTTCTCGATGCAAGATTGACCTTCGAGCTGCAGCAGCAAATGTCACCACCCCTAACGCCCTCTACCAACGAACTGGATCGTCGCGTCGGACCTATAGACCAGATTCGTAGGCGGCTATCTGAATTATCTGAAACTAAATAGAATTTTCAGTCATTTTAGCTGATGATACGATTATTTTTTTTTTTGTAAAATATCCTTTATAAAAATTATTATTTTCACACTGCTTTTGTATATTGTATATTATAAAGGACTAATTGACTATTTTTCTTTCACATTTGCTTATAAAAAAATAAATAATACTGACACCTGGGCTTTTAAACGTGTGGCTATAATTCTTTGTGGACAACAATGTTTAAGAATCACGCGTATTTTACCATTTTAAATCGGTACTTTGTATTGATATTATATTTTATAATAATAACAATTACATACTTATATCCCTTAACCTTTGTCTAATTATAATTAAGTGATCCATTTTTATTTTGCTTCACGCATTGATCTCACTAAAGAACTTAGTTATAAAAGATGATCGACAGATAATCAAATAGTGATTGTCTTTGACCATATTTTTTAAATTTCTTCTATAAATTTAAAAAGAGAAAACAACGATGATAGTCTAGATTTTAAAAATTCTTAATCTATACATATAATTTTAAAAGACTATTCATAATATTATAAAACTTACTCACAATTACATACAATTTAAAATTATAACAACTAGAAAAAGTAGGTAGCTAATAACTTCGGAATTTTAAAATAATATTAGTTGAAAGTACTTACTTCGTTTGGTTTAATTTTAGGGTCGAAGCATAATAGCTAGCGTTTACCATTTCCTAAAAGAGGAGTATGTATTTACGAAATCAGTTAAGGAGCGTAACTGTGATTTGTCTCATTTACGAAATATTACACAGCGTACAGTTGAGGCAACAGGTGTTTCTCTTGCAACTGTCCAATGTATCTTAAAGAATAGAAGGAATTGCCATCCACTTCTTCAAAGTTTACTTCTCCAATAAAGAAAAGAAGAAAACGAGATAATAACATAGATAATTTCACAGCTGATGTTATACGAAGTACGATACAAAATTTCCATGTCGTTCATAAAGTGATCCCAACATTGGCGAACTTAAGAAGAGTTTTAAATGAAAAGATTGGCTTTGAAGGTTGTCTCGGAACGCTTCGACGCCTGAAATTAGGATACAACTGGCGCAAAACAGAAAATAACCGAAAAGTTTTGACAGAACGTCATTACATACAGATGTGGCGACTAAAATATTTAAAAAAGATGTCTGAATAAAACTCTCAAGGACGACCTGTTGTTTACACTGATGAATGTTATGATCTTTAAACACACGTGCGAAACAACACCTGGGCACAAAAAAAAAGAAAGCACGCCATTTTTGAAAAAGATAAGCACAGGCAGTAGATTTATATTAGTGCACGCAGGAACAAATAATGGATTTGTTGAAAATGCCTCATTGGTTTATAAGTCCATTTCAAGTTGGCGTTTACCATTCGAATACGAGCTACGATAATTATATTAAAGTGAGAATATAAAATTGCTCCATGAAAAACTTTTACCAAATTTACCGGAAAGCTTTATCATTGCCTTAGACAAAGCTTCTTATCATAATACAGGGGCTAAAAAAATACCAACATTGGCAATGAGTAAAGCAGATATGCAGCAATGGCTTAGAGACAAGGACATAGCATTTGAACAATCTTTTCTTAAATTGGAATTATATGACATAATTAAAAAAAAAAACATAAAGATCAACACATACACATACAAAATCGATGATTTTATAGCAAACGTTTTGATATCATACGCCTCCCTGTTGTCCCTCGCTGTCATATCACCAATAATTAAATGCGACTGAAAACGTTTGGAGCATTGTAAAAAATGTTATCGCTTCAAAAATATTAAGCAAAATGTGACTAACATGGTAATACTAATAAATGAAAGCTTGAACAAAGTTAAACCAGAACTCGAACCAGCGAAACGTGGTATGAAACCTGTACTCATATCGAATAAATAGTAAAATAATACTTAAAATACTAATACGTAGACTATTTTGAGTTGGTGATTGATTTGCAAAATGATTCCGACGACTTCGAATCGGAATTCGAAAATTATGTATCTGACAGAAATTAACAATATTGAATTGTCTCCACTTTTTTTCTTGTTTTTTACTGAATTAATATATATGATAACCTATATCTACTTACTTTGTTTCCATCAAGCTAGTTGCTTAACATTTATTCTCATTAAATAAAAGGTTAATGAATTATTCTAACAACTAAATATACATTATTCAAAAACAATAATAATTAAAAGTTAATATAAAAACGCGTTTCTGATTTCTTTGCTAACGCTTCTTCACTTTACACACACAAACGCACCTGTCAGTACACGTCACCACTACAATCAATAAGGCGAAACCGTCATCGTGAAATAGAATAACTATACTAGGTCTTGAGTGTCGGTACGTTTGACATTTCTCGGCTACGATACATATTTTATCCTACTACCGAGTAGCAACGTAAAGATAACGACAGGTTTATATAATCACGTTTGTGTTAAATTTATTTCAGACGAGATGATACAATGATATAAAATAAGTATATTATTATCAGTTGGAATTATACCGTCATGACACAAGGTGCAAGTGAAAGTGATATTAAAAAGGAATTTGAGACGGTATTAAATAATGAATTGGGCCAGTTTGGAAAATACCAATTCATTAATATATTATTGCTGGCCATACCAGCTGCGGCTTCCGGATTCATGGCCGGTGACTATGTGTTTACAGCGGGAAGGTTACCTTACAGATGTGCTGTGCCGTTATGTGATCAGCAAGCTCCAGAATATTCACCAAACTGGATATTGAACGCCATTCCAGAAACTTCAACGGGCTTTGAAGATTGTTTTCGCTATGCTACTTTATCGAACACAAGCAAATTTCCAAACGAAATTTGCCCAGCCGACCTGTTTGATAGAAATACGATTATTCCTTGTGAAGGATACGTGTATGGTAGAACGAACACAGTAGTTTACGATTTCGGTCTGGAATGCCAGGAGTGGCTCAGAGCACTGGCCGGGACATTAAACAGTATGGGTGCAATGATCGCTCTACCTTTAGCTGGGTTCGTTTCAGACTATTTCGGTCGGCGTATTTCAATTGTTTTTTTTGCTTTTAATGTCGCTTTAGTAGGGTTAGTCAAAGCATTTTCCATAAATTACACAATGTATGTAATTTTGCAATTTTTACATACTGCAATAGGTGGTGGTCTTTACAGTGCAGCTTATATATTGGCAACTGAATTGGTTGGTTCTAAGTTTCGAGTTGCAACGAGCGCAACAATGTCGTCTATGTTCGCTTTTGGCCAAGCATTGTTAGGTGGGATCGCAGCAGCCGTACACGAATGGCGCAAGCTGACAATGACATTGTTTACTCCCGTATTTTCCTTACTTTCGTACTATTGGATTGCTACAGAAAGTCACAGATGGTTACTGAGTAAAAATAGAAACGATGAAGCAAAGGCAGTTTTAGAGAAAGCAGCAAGATTGAACGGAACAAAAATATCTGACAACGCAATGAATATTCTCCTTACATCGATTCCGAGATTAAACAACGAGAAAAAAGATGTTTATAACAAACCTTTGTTTATTCGAGTTATTAACTCACCAGTTATGTTACGGAGATGTTGCACTACACCTATATACTGGATAGCAACTACATTCATTTACTATGGCTTATCAATAAATTCCGTCAGTTTATCAGGAAATATGTATTTGAATTACGTATTAACATCTCTTATTGAGATTCCCGGATATTTTACAGCTTATTTAATTTTAGATAAAATCGGCCGCAAGGTGACGCTTTTTTGTGGATTCATATTATGTTCATTATGTTGTTTTGCATTTTCATTTATTCCTAACCATATGTATGTTTTATCTTTAGTTTTATATTTAACTGGAAAATTCAGCACTGGTGTTATTTTTACGTCATTATATTTATTTACTTCAGAACTCTACCCAACTAGACATCGTCATTCATTTCTTGGGTTTTCATCAATGTTAGGTCGAATTGGTTCGGTGGTATCTCCTTTGACACCACCACTTATGGTATATTGGCCAGGAATACCATCAATCCTTTTTGCAACAATGGCAGGCATAGCTGGCATTTTAGTTTTAACGCAACCTGAGACTCGTGGTTTGAAAATACCGGATACCTTTGAAGAAGCAGAACAGATAGGACGTAAAACTATTAAATAAAATACAAGCGACCCGCACCGGCTTCACACAGGTGCTTCTGATACTAAATATAAAATATGAAATAAATATTTGCAATGTAAGCGCAAAAAAATGTTTATTTACGACATCACATTAAAAACCTCTAAAACTATCAGTGTTCCTCTACTATATTATGCATCTATTATACATATAAACCTTCCTCTGGAAGCACTCTATTTACTAAAGAAAACCGCATCAAAATCCGTTGCGTAGTTTTAAATATCTAAGCTTATTTTATACTATGTAATGATTTTAAGCATATTGTTTGCGATTTATTTTTAGCTTTGATTAAATAATATCATACTAAGATAAGTTTTTATTTTACCGACCCAAAAAAAAAAATTGCTGAAATTTCGAATTCACAAAAGGTATGTAGAATGTATGTACTACTTATTAAAGAAATTATAATTTTTAAAAATATTGAAGCAGCGCCACCTATTTATTAATAGTAGTATTACATTGAAAAGTTCACAAAATAAACTTCGTGAATAGCTTGCCACTTAATACCTACCTAGTGTGTCATTTCTACAAGAATTCGAAAACTTCATAAAACTGGTACTAGATGGCATTGTAAGCATATACTTTATATTTAAATGCAAACTATAACGATTTTCCAAACAAATATTTTCTTGAGTAGAAAAATAAATAAGGTAATAAATGTAAATTTTGAATACAAAAATCTGCTATAAAGATAATATTTTTACTGTCAATATAGATATCATTTTAATGACAGTTTCTAAAATAAATGATGATTAATGTTAATACACAATCTGTTTCCAAGGAAATTGAGCAATAAAGATTAAATAAAAGTAATTGACCCTTATAAATAGAAAACTATGTCTTGTGGAAAGCGACCCATAGTTAAAAAATGGGATAAACCAAAAGAACTTCGAGTTATAAAGCCATCTCGATATGAACAAAACGAACTATCCGTTAAACAACATTGGAAAAATGTTATACGCGCTTTAGAATTGTCGTATAAGGATGAAAGGGTATTAGTTTTATATTATATTTAATTTTCATTTAAAACGATATCGTAAATTCGAAGGAAATTTGGTGCTTTAAATTATCTTTTAGTTATATAGAAATATATTAATAAAAACTTAATTAAATTGAAATTAGGTATAGTTTTATTTGAAAAAAGATATTTGCACATTTGCATATACAAATTAAACGATTTTTCAGAACGTCACTTACTAATTATATACTTATCATTCATCTATTCTCAACAGATATCGTATCAGTAGATAAATTTTAAAATATGCATGATAGAGGCGTGATACATTTACGACCACTGTAATAAAATTACAAAAATACAATTACTAAATATATATATGAAGTAATAAAATAACTGATTCCGTTGAACGTGATGATAATTATCAGTGTAATAGGAGTAAGTCAATCTTATCAAAAATAATCGAAGGAGAACAAGTAATGTAAAATTCAATAAATAATATGAATAATAAATACCCTATATGTTGACCTGGGGTAACTCTCACTGTGTATATCCTTCTTGTAATATGTCACCTTTTCATTTGGGAATTTAGTGTTATTATTAAAACCTACTAATAAAAAAGTAACAAAAATCTTTTTGTGTTGAAAACATTTTTATTGAGAAATGTAAAATAAGACAAAAAATCAAAATAAAAAAATTTACTATCATAATTTTTCCCTAACGCGCAAAAAGAAGCATAACTTAAAAAATTCCTGAGTATAAAGAGTATAAAAGATATTTTCTGACGAATTTTGGTGTGACATATTTCAAAAAGGCTAAAAAAAGAGTGAATTTTTTTTCTCCGTTAAAAATTGGCTTTCTGTTTGAGAATAATGATCATATGATTTTTTTGTTTTGGATTCGAAAAAATTAGGGAAAAATGATCATTGATTAATCCCGGATAGTAGTTTAAAAATAAAAATAATTTCGAAAAAACAGATTTTTTCGAAATGCTCGAATATTGTTTGAGCTAAAGAGCTAAAAACTAAGGTAAATTATTTCCATTCAACAACAAATCGGCCTTCGAAGTATGAATCGAAAAGGCCATGCCCATGGTGGCAAAATTCCCATATTAACCCTTTATGGACTCTTTAAACTTTATAAAATTAAAAAACATTCAAATAATAATTAGAATAATATATTGTGGTTATATGTAAATCGTTAAAGTAGACACCTAAATGTGACCGTTACTCAAAATGTAATGTCAATCATAGGGAAATTATCCGCCAACTCGCTATGGAGTAGCGTGGAGGATTAAGCTTCACCCTCCACCTAGATAGAGAAGAGGTCTTTGCTAACAGTTGTGCATTATTTTAACGAGTGATTCCATTCCTTTTTAACTATTTAGTAAAGTTAAGCGAGGCTGAACCATTTTCGTAACAATTTTATCACGTTTACGAGCGGTTTAGGCATGAAGATTTTTAAAGCGCGAATAGGGTGTTACGTAAATAAAATTTGCGTAGATTATGTGGAGTTAGCATGGTTATGATATCAGAAAACCATTGGAGTTGTTTGGAGTTTTTTGTAAACGTAGCTTGAAGTTTTCCGTTCGTATTGTACGAGCTTAACACACTGAACTGAATACTACTAATACGGTATATTTAATCCACAACAAATATACTCGATTAGCAATGGATGGAATGCGCGTGCAATCTAGTATTGCATTCCAAATCCCATTCGGCCTATTATACTACAGCGCCTCGGGCATGTTTTCTAAAGTTAATTTAAGTAAGTAGTGGAGTAATAAGTAGGTTCAAGTTCCGATAAGACAAAGGATTGTTATTATGTAGAGTCGATAAAGTTGAGCGAGATTGCGCGTACTGTGACTAAAGTTTTTAGACTGACTTTTAACATTACAAACAAATATCATATTTTTTATTGTTTTCACGTACAATTAACTCGTCCAGATGTCGTTAACCTGTTAATCTTTTGTAATATTATAGTATACTGGTAAAATGCAGCTTCACAAGGGCTCGCCAGGGTTTTTGATCTAGTAATAATTCTTAAGCATTTTTTTAGGAATTGTAAATTAATAGACTATCAATTCTAAGTTTTTATGAATAATTTTAAAGTACAAATCTTTTTCGGATATTTTTTCTATTTCATAATGTTGTAAAATTTTTCGTGTCTACGTATTCCTTCTTGAATATTTTCAAAACAAACCATTATCACTCGTGGAATCTGACCATTTGATCGATTTTGTAAAAAAATTTCTTTTATATTTATTAATATTAATACTTATTTATTTTTTACTAACTGTGCCTGTGACTTCGTCCGCGTGGAATTTAACCAAACAAGTTACTCCTTACATCCTTACATCAGCTATCTGCCAATGAAAGTCCCATCAAAATCGGTCCAGCTGTTTCAGAGATAAGCCGGAACAAACAAACAGACTAACAGACAGACGGATAAAAATTAAAAAAATGTTATTTTGGTATATGTAACGTGTATACATCCATTTGTATTTAGTAAAAAGTGGTTATTTTAATATTACAAACAGACACTCAAATTTTATTTATCTTTATAGACGAACCTGTTTCTGTTCTGAGTTCTGCGTTGTACTTACAGTTTTGGGACTCACAAGGCGATATGGTTCGTGAACTTGTCGGCTCAAAGATGTATAGCAGGATTGTCAAAATATTTGACTTACCCCATAAGGAAAAGCCATACGAACCTCATTCGGATATAACCCTTGAGCCTTCTGAGACATATTATCAAATTAATACTACTACTGAGGTATGTTTATTATTATTTAGTCCATATAATATGCAGCAAATTTTTTTGACATGAACCCAGGTAAATATTTTTACTTTACCACACAACTAAGTACTACAACTAAACAGATATAAAAATTACAGTCCCATTACATTATTTTATACAGTTTTTTTTTATTGTAACATTTAAGGAAACCTTGGCAAAAATCTGTATGTTATGTACTTATCTAAATGTTAACACGAGTACTTCTTTTTTGAAGAGGCTCTTAGTTTTGACTCAATTCTTTTATTTTTATTACTTTTAAGGCAATGCGACGCTCGTTTTCAATGAGTGATTTCGACCCGTCCATGTATGTGGATATTGAAGAAGAAAATGATGAAGAATTGATCGAAAAAGAGTCAGAAATCTGGACTATATCGACATCAACTACGGAACTAAAAAAAATATCCCGGTCTAAGTCTATACTCAGAACGAAGTCACTGAGTATGTCAAAGTCCGTATCTAATAAAATGCTTTCGAAATTTTTCTCCAAGAAATCTTTATCAAGGCAGTCTAAAACACTGAAGTCTAGTCCTTCTAGTATAGGTGAACTCGCCACAACATTAGATGACTTAGAAGTTCAAATGAGTAAAAAACCAAAGAAGTTAGTATGAGTTGATAGTTGTTAGTTGTTATGAACAAACGATCGAAGGTTTGTAATGTTAAGCCTTTTTTCTATATACATCAACATATGTATCTATACGAATAAATAAAATTGGAGTGTCTATTTATAATATTAAAATAACCACTTTTTACTTTTTTTTTTTTTTTTTTTTTTTATTTATAAATTTTGATCCACGGGCTCAAAATGCCCGTGCCTTTGTTTATCATGCATGCATTATAATACTACAGGCGATTTTTCTACTTATTATACTACAGATCGACAGTCCTGTGACTGCCTAGTAAAACTAGGACGTGGTCCGACGCCGACGGTTTTTTTTTTTTTTTTTTTTTTTCCTTACTAAATACTGTTTATGCAGAAGTATACACATAATTGCTTTCTAATTTCTAACATTATTATTTTTCTTATCTATGTCTATATTTACACTTATTTGCCTAGTTATCATATATGTACACTTATTTCCTAGTTACCATATATGTACACTTATGTTCTACTTACAATGTACACTTAACCTATGTTACTGTTAGTAAGGATTTTTTTTTTCTTATATATATATATATATATATTATTTTTTATATAGTTATTATTTGTTTATCTATGTATAAGTTATCTATTTCTGTTATTTACTTAAATTTCACTACATAACTATTTATTTATCTATTTTTTTATTTTATTTTATAGGTACATCCACAAAATACATATGGAACATTATATATAATTCACTACCACTTTTTACTAAATGCATATAGGTACACGGTACATATACTAAATTAATATTATTTACAATTTTTTGTCCATCTGTCTGTATCTATGTCTGTCTGTCTATTTTTTCCGGTTAATCTCTGAAACGGCTAAACCGATTTTGACTGGACTTCCACTGGCAGATAGCTGAAATAGTAAGGAGTAACTTAAGCTACTTTTATTTTAGATATTTGTTTATTTTATAACTGTGCCAACTTTTTTGTTACATTCCACCTCCACCGACTTCAATAACCGACCTTAGAACGTTTATTGCTTTATATAAATAAGCTTAAAAAATTAATTAAAGTTGTAGGATATTGAGGACACATTATATTTACCGATGACCGTAATTACTTACTCATCAAATGGTTTAAGAAAGCTGAATTCTGCTTAAATTGAGTAGAAATCACAACTTTAACATTCTTCTATGTAAACTTGAATAAAATATTGTGTTGTTTCCTTCTCCCAACATTTAATAAAATCTCTTAGATTTCCCAAAATAGACACTAAAGCTTTGTAAGCGACCTTGAAAATTTGGTTTTTTTGATAAAAGTTGTCAGTGTTTTTATTACACGTGTTTCTAAAATTTCACTATCAGTACATTCCCTCCAGGTTACATAAGTAAGATATTTCTAATGCTCTGCAATGTTCTTAGTCTACTTACCTTTTCCTTTAAATATTGATGATTTTAAACAAATCCCAAACCATAGAAACAAGAAAAGTCTTTCGAAAAATCCGCATTTTGAAATGCTTTATTGCAATAAATCAGAGACTGATATGATAAAGTGGAAATCTAACTACAAGAAAAAGAATTTTGAAGTTTCTGCATCAGATGAGTTTAGCAAGAAAGCAGAACTTTTGACAAAAAAAGTAAGTCAAACATACAAGTAAATACAAACAATATATATTTGTTCATTTTGTGTGTTACTAACAACAGTTTGCAGGTTCGATTCCCGCTCGGGCTGGATATTTGTAATTGTACAAATATTTCTTTCCGGTTTGAATGTCTGTCCTTGATGGTCTCCCACCGTGCCTCGGAGAACACGTTAAACCGTCAGTCCCAGTTATTATCATAAATACCTGATATCGATCGTTATTCAGAGTAGGGAATATATCCGCCAACCTGCAGTGGAGCAGCGTCGTGGATTAAGCTCCAATCCTTTCCTTACTGGGAAAAAGAGGCCTATGCCCAACATTGGGATGTAACAGGCTGAATGCGATGAGTTATTATTATTTTTTATTCTATGTTACTATATTAGTCTTATTACTTCAGCGGTTAGTATATTCTACTTTATGAAAAAGTTCTTAATTCAGTTACTTCTAATGATTCCACAACTAAACAAGACATTTAATATACAATACATATTAAAATTAAGTTATTTATGCTTACTTTGTTTTTGAATACAATCACCTATAATGCCATGATACAGTAAAGGCTACATTTAACCAAAATAACGTGCTTAATGCAAGGTTTTGAGGATCAACCAAGGATCAAACGATTTTTAATCCTATGCAGTGAATATTTTAGATAATACTGACATAAATGATTAACATTAGCAAAAAATCTAAAGAAGTAAAATCTAAACCAATATTAAAATCGTCATAGGAAAAATAATGTAAAAACACTACCACACCAAAAATCCTCAAACATGCAATCACACAGTGACGTAATATGTATAACCAAACTAAGTCGTTTCATTAATTGTAGCTACTGGTATTACTTGTGTCTGTATATAATAAGAAACAACTAAAAGTTTCGTAAAGTTATATAAGCATAAAATATAATAATAATATTGAATTCCAAAGTAGTGGCTTCGATTCTTGAGTCTGGTCGATCCTTTGAGTCTTGGGTGTTTATAAAGTATTTATTTAATAATGTACAAATATGTTTATCAGGTGACCGTTACTAAAAACGAAAATTAAGTTGTCTGTTTGTAGAATATGATTTTGTATTAAATATATTTACTTATTTATGTTTAATGATTTTATAGATTGCCAAAGAATTTTATGACTGGTGGGTCGGCTTGGGCAATGTTGAATTCAAAAGTGAAATCAAACGACCTGAAGATATCGAAGACTTATTTCAAGTATTTGTTTAAAATTCTATTTAACATTTTAAGAATTATTTAAATCTAATTTAGTTGTATTACATTATTTTGTTAATTTATCGAAAAAATTTGAATGCCATGCGTAGCTTAACTGTTGATTTATTTAATATTTATTAAGGTTTGCTAGCAGATGTTAAATTTTATGACACTAGCTGACAGACGTTGGCCTCTCTTAATTATGAATATTATATTCGAATTGATATAATTAATAAAATATATATTTAATACTAGCTGGCCCGGCGAACTTCGTATCGCCTAACACAAACTTTATCGTATGGTATTAAAGATCAAATTGACTTTTAAGTATTATCACAAATCTTTTGTATTGGAGTATAGAAAAGTGTTGTTTTAGACTTTTTCAGGAAATTTAATTTTTTTTTTTTTTTTTTAGAATTTTTCTCTCCGTAAGATCCATCCTCGTACTTCAAGGAATATTTTAAAAAAAGAATTAGCGAAATCGGTCCAACCGTTCTCGAGTTTTGCGCTTAGCAACACATTCAGCGACTCATTTTTATATTATAGATAAGGGTATTATAACAAATCTTCTGTCAATTTTATGTCGAACGTCATAAAGTTACATTAAAAAAGTTTATATTGTCCAAAGCGCTAAGGTTAGATTAGAAATAATTTTATACTAGTGAAATCGGTCTGGCCATTCGGATTTATTTATTCATTTTACTATACAGTACAATTTTAATTTTATTAAAGACTAAATGTCTAAATGTACAACTATATTAAAGTAAACACGACACAACTGCTACTTATGATTACCAACTATACCACTCCTACGTCATAGCGAAATGATGTGTAGCCTGGAAATTTCAAGTAACTACTAAAAACACAATGAAAAAATAAAATGTTTCTATTTTTTGGAGTTACTTTTTAGAAAACGCATTCGATATGACGAAAATACGGGGATTGAAATCGTGTAAGACAACGAAACAGCAGTGACGCTGAAAGTGCTTATTAGCTGTAGCAAAATCAATGCGTCAATGTATGTTTTCGTTTCAGAGTTTTATTGTTTTCATTAATTACAATTTGACTCATTTACTAGAACAACATTAATTTTTAAAGATCACGGTAAAGTTCTTAAAAAGTAAACTCCATGCGCGTGTTGGACTGACTCACAGGCTTTTCTCTTAATAACAACGGTTAAACGTAATCTTAATTCTTTCAAATGAACCTGATGTATAATATACTTATGATATTGTTATTCAGCTTGACAAGCTAAATAATTTAGGGGTTGTGACAATTCATAGCAGCTGTAACTAATTACATCCTTAATTTTATAGGTTTGGTTCGATGAGCACGCATCACGTGGCTTAGTACTTCATCATAAAATACTACCTTGCGTATTGAAAACTATCGCTGACTTCGTTGGAGTGAAAAAGGTAAAAAAAAGCTTGAATCTTTATGAAGGGCCGAAAAGTTAGTTATTGCTTTAATTTAGCTATTATAACCATAATATTTAACAATTTTTGTAAAAAGTTAAGGAATGTCTTCATCTGTACCTATTTCTTAATTTAAATAATTAATTTTATATTAGGTCTACCTATGAAATTACCGCTTCGTCGTACTGGCTATTTCAAAACTAAAAAACAAATCGAACTGGAATGGATCGAAGACCTGGAATTTCAAATTATTTTTATTTTAAAAACAGAATTCTTTTTTTTTATAATTAGTCATTTGTTTAATGGTTAGCGTTCTGTTTACATCGCATTTGTACGTTTTTCGTCATCATGGATGTGTTAAAAATTTGAGTGATTATTTATCGGCAAAAGCGGAACGCAACATCAATGATGTTTACAGTGCAAACACTACTAATGATCGTATCACCAGTTATCGGTTTACTTGCTTTCGTTCCGGAAATTTTGGCCTAAGAAATGAACCACGTGGTCGGCCGAAAATGTTGGTTGACAATGACAAAGGCAATTGTGGAGGCTGATGATTCTCAAACTACAGCTGAATTAGAAGCAGCTTTCGAAGTTAGCACTAAAACAATAATGGTCAATTTGCGTCAAATTGCCAAGGTAAAGAAGCTCGACAAATGGCTGTCTCACGAATTGAATGAACGTCAGCGCGAAATACGCGTCGAGACATGCCTTGCACTGCTCAACAGACACACAAACGGAGACATATTGAATCGCATTGTAATTTGTCACGAAAAATGGATTCTATTCGACAATCGCAATCGCTCAGCTACTTGGTTAGATCCTGGTTCAGTAACTAAACAATGGCCTAAACGAAAAATTACCACTAAGAAAGTGATGGTAACTGTTTGGTGGTCTAGCGCCGGTGTAGTTCATTACAGCTTCTTACCAAACGGCATGAGCGTTACTGCAGATTTGTACTGTGAAGAACTAAACACAATAATGGGGAAGCTTGCACGTCTCCAACCAGCTTTGGTCAATCGCTCGGCTCCGCTGCTCCTGCACGACAACGCGCGACCTAATACTGCACAGCAGACGGTCTCCAAGTTACAAGAGCTGGGGTTGGAAGTTCTCCTTTTTGGCGGGAAAAAAATTCAATACACGAGAGGCAGTACAAAATGCCTTTGAAGAGTTTGTTGCCTCCCGTCCAGCAGAGTTTTTCAGCATAGGCATCAATAAGTTCCCACTACGTTGGCAAAAATGCATTGATGCCATGGGTTGGTGGCAATCACTTTGAATAATAAAAATAAAAAATATAGAAAAAAAGTGCATCAACTTATTTCATCAAAAACGGCAATTTCATAGGTAAAGACCTATTATTATTATTTTTTATAACAACTATGATAATATTACTAAATATTATGTACGAAAAACACAAAAATTTATCTTTTTTGCTATTTCATAATATTTTTGAGTAGAATATTGTTGTATGTGGCAAACAGACTTGTTGGGATTCCATACAATACCTAATTGGTGAAAATGAGAGTCACACATATATTGTAGATGTCTTATTAAATATTCTTTTTATTTTCTGAGAACTTCTTTGTATTTTCTGAGAACATTAACCACAGTAATTCGTATTTTTCTTGGCACCATCAGAAGATAGAGATTTCAACAAACAAAAAACCTAGTGACGACAAAAAAACTTATATTTCGATGTTAGAATTTTCAGTTGAAAATTACGGTGCTTTTTTGATATAAAGGTCAAAATAGAGTGAAAAAATAAATATAGTATAGTATAATATTTTAAATCAAAAAAATTACAGTGTAAGAGAGCCCTACCACTTCCCGGCCTTAGATCGCCCATAATTTTTTTTTCCTTTCATTTTCGTCGTATAGAGAATACGAATTCTTTTCCGTTTCTTCCTACTATAACTTTTTTCACTCTTTACCATTTTCAAAGGCAAAACGCACTGGTCTATTGTACTGCCATGGTAACTTATATTAAAAACCCTATACCGCATTCTAAACAAGCGTGTTTAATTTAGTTGCTAAATATTTTCAATAGATAACTTATTTACAAAACGCTTCACAAAATTCGCCACGCTAATAGAGAACATGCTCCGCTAGTACTAATATTTTAATTTTACATGTTTCATTGCACACATAAAATAAAATACGTGCAAATTTCACGAGGCATGTTAAATGTTTGATGAGAAATACAAATGAATTAATGAAACGCAAGTGTAAAAGAACTGAGACATCTCATACATTTTTATATTTTTATTTGCCCATAAATGAATTGTTAAGCTCATTAAGTTGTAATGTTATTTATATACTTCTCCTACATGAAGAAAGGTCCAGCAGTTGAATGTTACAGGCTGACTCGTTATCGTATCGTTATTTATATATTCGTCATATTTTAGGCAGCCTGTCCGAAAGCCCTCAAACGGCAGATCAGATACGACGTTCACGCAGAGACTAGCCCAGCTCATACCATGGCTTTCGGAACATGCCTTCCGCAGCACATGAAACACATACCTCCTAAAAATAACACGAAGGAGATGTGGCATGGAGTCAAAATACCCGAAGATCTTCGCTCTATGGCCTGCGTGTGGGATAATATACAACATTTAACGTGAGTTTCGATAAAATTAGATCAGAGTAAAGTTTTTTAAGCTTTCATTGTCACTAACACTAGTATTTTTATGTAAAACGGAATTTTTATCATGTTGACGTTGGTCATTTTGGGTCGTGGCGCTGTTAATATTGCCAAAGTTAATTAACTACGCTTCAGCCTCTAATATCCCACTACTGGGCATAGGCCTCTTTCCCCATGTAGGAGAAGGATCAGAGCTTAACCCACCACGCTGCTCCAATGCGGGTTGGCGGATATATTCCCTACTATGAATAACGATTGCTATCGGGTATACATGATAACAACCGGGACTGACGGCTTAACGTGCTCTCCGAGGCACGGTGGGGAGACCCACAAGGACTGCACAAACACCCAGACCGCGGCAAAAACCTGTATGGGCAATACAAATATTCGTCATGTGCGGGGATCGAACCCGCACTGCCAGCGCAACAGGTACAATCCATGGCTGTAACCATTGCGCCAACGCGGCGTCAATTAATTAAATTAAATTAATTATAGTAATTAATTAAAAATTAACTGCAAACACTTTAAATATAAGCATAACTTTTTTTGGGATAAATAATGTAATATGTAAATATATGTTTTGGTTTTCTAGATCAACAAAGTCGTTTCACAAATGGTTAAAAAATAGACCTTATTTGGAAATGCCTGATTTTTTAAAATCCCTTGAAGCACCAGGTGAGAAAAAACAACCTTTTGTTGTACCCTCAGATTATATCGTGAAAGTGAAAGCATCAACATCTTCCACGCAAGACTTAGCGTTACCCGTTTCGGAATTCTCTCTTGAACTTAAAGAAGTGCTCAGTAAACTTCTGAACGAATAATCTCTCATTATTTTATTATTCAATGGAATATCATATTTCGAAAATGAGTGCAATGAAAAAAATATGATAAACGATGTCTTACACAGTCAATTTAAAATAAAAATTTTGGTAAGGGGTGAAAACAGAAGAAAAGGATATTTAAAACCATAATACTATTATTTTATATACATGTGAATGAAAGTGTGTTTCAGTTGATTTTTTTTTTATTTTAATTCTTTATTTTACAAAAAAAGAAAATAAAAACATTTTCTGTTATTGTTTTTTTATATTATAAACTAGCTGTGCCCGCGACTTCGTTCGCGTGTAATTTAACAAAAAATTACTGTTTGTTTCACAGAGTTATATCTTATACTAGCTTCTGCGCGCGACTTCATCCGCGTGGAACAGAGGCACGCGCAATACTTGATCATTATTTTGCTGCGATGTTATTTTAAAACTGCGATATCTCCTGAGATACTCATTGAAATCGAATTATGTAAAGGGCTATTTTGTTTTAAATTAAATACTTGTGATGGATAACGTATTTATTTAGATAAGGATTAATATCATGTTTATAAAAACATCTTCGCAAATAATAAATTATTTTAGAACGAACTTGATTAGCATAAAAAAGGTTATAATGAGCCAACATTAAAATATAGATTTATGCTATCGCGGACTTTGTTTAGAACTTATAAAGAGGAACAATTATATCATACATGATTTTTGCGAAACTTTAACTGTTTTCACAGCACCCGCAGCGGAAGCTCTCAAAAGGAAAAAAGAACCCCCGATTTTGAAACATTCTTCATTGGTGCTCCGCTCCTTTTGATCTTAGCGTGATGATATACAGCCCATAACCTTTCTCGATAAATGGGCTATCTAGCACTAAAAGAATTTTTCAATTCGGACCAGTAGTTTCTGAGATTAGCGCGATCAAATAAACAAACAAACAAACAAATTCTTCAGTTTTATAATATTAGTATAGATATAAAATTCTCATGTCACAATGTTAGTTACTGTACTCATCCGAAACGGGTGGATCGATTTTTATGAAATTTTGTTTGCCAACATTTATTTTTCATACCCCTAAGTTATAGGGGGGGGGGGGGATTAAGGGAGTTAATAACATATATGGCAAAGAGTCAGCTAGTGATAAATAAATTTGTAGAATAAAAGTAGCCTAAATTACTTCTTATTACATCAGCTATCTGCCAGTGATAGTCCCGTCCAGAATAAATAGACAGACATACAGACAAAAATTGTAAAAAATGTTATTTTGGTATATGTACCGTGTATAATTAGTAAAAATCGGTTATTTTAATATTACAAACAGACATTCCAATTTTATTTATTTCTATAGAGTATATCATGTTACATGTAATAAGTAAATTTATTTTTAATATATGGAGTATTATTGTGTGTGCAAAAGAAAATGGCGCAGGCAATTAAATAAAACGTCGGAAGTTGATTTCACTAATGATAATCGTATACGTCTGCTTAACATATTTTTTTTATTTATAACTTGTAAATTTACATTATTATAGTCGATGCGTAATAAGTGTTCGTTAGTCAAGATAAAATAATTTATCAGTTCAAACTTCCGTAATTTTACTTCGAATATTGCCTACACTTCAGCGTCTTTAAGTCGAAACGGAACTAAATAGTTAAGTGGCCTGAGTAATCGGCAAAATGATTATAAATAACCATGTTTATTCCCGATATCTTTAAATATAATCATGATAGTTCGGAGTTTTGATAGCTAATTATGCCATTAAGCAAGTGAGCCTTTACAATTTGTTTTTCTTTTTCTTTGTTTTAACGAAACGTTGCGTTTGCGAATTATTATCATTATTCTTGTTAATCGATATGATCATAAGGCGGTGTACATGACATTGATTTCATTTTATTGAAGTGAAACCTCTTTAGAATCGTTGTGATTTGAAACTTGATGAAACGAAAATGCGTCACAATAAAAAACACACACATATACTCGTAATGAGATAGAATACATAACACAGCTTTTTTTTGTATATTAGTTACTTTTAGCCTGGGCCGATACGGTAGCCCCATATATATCTATAATATAAAAATGAGTCGCTGAATGTGTTGCTCAGCGCAAAACTCGAGAACGGTTGGACCGATTTCGCTAATTCTTTTTTTTAAATATTCCTTGAAGTACGAGGATGGTTCTTACGGAGAGAAAAATTCTAAAAAAAAATTAATAAAATTAAAGAATCGACTGTTAGGCGATACGAAGTTCGCCGGGTCAGCTAGTTATAAATAATTAGCTAATCTTTTAGCAATCAATATGTTTTCCATCTAACATAAATGTAAATATTTAAAAAAATCTGTGAGATTATAATAAAAAATATGTAATATAATTTTTTGTCGAGGAAGTGCTAATGTAAATCGATACGATAATTACACCTTTATTAGAGATATATCTTGAATGATATCGGAAGATAACAACAATTATATTTTTTCACTTCATTTGCGATCCGGATAGTACAATAGATTGTTTATAAGGAAACCTTCCGTAATTTGAACGTACTGTGAATATGATACTTTAATTGTGTTTTGTTTTGAACGGTATTTTGAAACATTTTGGTGGAATATAAACAACTAACAAAATGGCTAATGAGAACGAACCTAGACAAGAAATGTTGGAGGAGGTTGTAAACAGAAAGAATATCGGTGATAAAAAATTTCATTCGGAAACTTCTTTGGAAAAATTTGGAGAAAATATAGAAGAAGAAGAAGAAGTAACATTCCGTACAAAAGATCCGGGGGTATGTATAATAAAATCATTCTTAATTTAGTAATATAATATTTATACAATGTACTTTGACGCGCTAAATTAATTTGATCAAAAGAAAAAAATATGTATATTTAAATGTGACTTATTTACGTAACTGGTAACTGACTTTTTACTTTTATGCTTGAAATTATTTTTCAAAATAGAGTAATGATAATTTTTATGATAGAATTGTTTTAGTGATAATACGAGCAACCTTTAATAATTCAAAAGCTTTTGCTGATAGGAACTTACAAAAATGTAACGTGCGTGATATCCACCGCTTCTAGACGATTCAGTGCAGCTCGTATTCCAATCCAGTTACATGACAAAATTTACGTTAGGGATTTGCCACGGCAGAGCTTGCCATTTACAAGTGGACCTATTTTATTGGTGCATTGTTCATGGTTTCCCCTCTAGGTTTTAAACCTGTATGCTTTTTATACAGCCGAAACTGTTTCAAGAGTTTATAAAGAATATATAATTATTATAATGGATGTCTATTACTACAATATACCTATTAACAACTGTTTCTAAATTAAGGCTAGTTCTTTCATTTTTTTTTTCCTATGTGACCTTTCTACTAGTGATCTAGTAGCTCTACGCCTTTTTACCTGTCATATTCACCTCGACAAGTTCGCGCCAAAATGGCGTGAAATCATGTGTGTTGCCCATTTTCACCACGCTGGGCAGGTGGGTTGGTGACCGCAGGGCTGGCTTTGTCGCACCGAAGATGCTGCTGCCCGTCTTCGGCCTGTGTATTTCAAAGCCAGCAATTGGATGGTTATCCAACCATCGGTCGGCTTTTTAAGTTTCAAGGTGGTAGTGGAACTCTGTTATCCCTTAGTCGCCTCTAACGACACCCACGGGAAAAGAGGGGATAGCTATATTCTTTACTGCCGTAGCCACACATTATTATATATTTTCTTAATTAACTACCTAGCTAAAAATTGACGACAGTAGGACCAAAAAATTCTGCGATTCATTTTTTGGAAAAGCTGTTTTTGTAAAAAACGGCTAATAATTGACAAATGAATACTGGAAGTACTTTATAGTATCGAAATAAAATTATTTTAGTATAGCTTAACAATATTATTTAACTTTACTTATATCGTATTCTGCGTAAAGATTCTAAATTCCTCGGTGAATGCATCATCATCATCGCCCGATGAAGACAACCCAGGGCGTCGGCGGACCATGTCTCAACCTGGACCAGTAGCAGGCAACTTACTAACCGCTGCCGCAGGCAGACGGCGACGACCCGCGCGCAGCGTTATGTACGCAGATTTGGATAGAACAGTAAGTTCATTTTCAATAATATAACAAGTAACTTTTGTCACAAATATAGCATTTTTTTTAAATATAAGGATTAGCTCGTTTACCAGGTACGCTTATCTGGCTTAATTAAAGATACCCTACCTACTTTAACGCTACGAAACAATTCAAGCCAAAATGCTTTTAGTTTACTTTTAATCTCGACAAATAGATAAGCGGAATTTTACATATTGAAAACAATATTAAATGCAACAACCAAACTTAAATTCTACCTTTCTGCAGTCCTTCTGGTTTATTACCTAAAAATACCCGTATAACCGTAAACAAACTGTTGAGTATTCTTAACTAATCATACTGTTATAAGACCGCACTTTTATTTTTCACATATAACTAATATCTTTTTCTGTATATACAAAGCTACGTAAATTAAATTATCTTTAACTATTGAAAATAACAGCGAATTTAATAAATTTAATAAACCTAGTGTCATATTGCATATTTTATAGATTAAATTTAGTCAAGAAATGAATTACAGATAATATTTTGCGATAAAAAAAATCCTATTATTTGAAAGCTAATCAATTTACATGACAGATTACCTTACCTACTCGTATACCTCGTATCGATCCTACTTGATATTTACGTTTGTTATTGTAGCTACTTGTCCTTAATCACATTTACTTACTTTTATAGTAGTACTTTTTTTCATTAGATATTATACTTTTAATACGCTTTTGAAACGTCATACTATTTAATGCAGATTCAATTTATTAATTATAGTTAATGTGACGCTACCACCAATTCAGAATGTAGGTTTTGCTGAGAAGAACCAACACACAGTTACCCTTTAGAAAAATGTTATATCGTTATTTAATACGCCGCGTTGGCGCCACGGTCACGGCCATGGATTGTATCTGTTGCGCTGGCGGTTGCGGGTTCGATCTCCGCACATGACAAACATTTGTATTGGCGATGCAGGTGTTTGCCGTGCTCTGGGTGTTTGTGCCGTCCTTGTGGGTCTCCCCATCGTGTCTCGGAGAGCACGTTAAGCCGTCGGTCCCTGTTGTTATCATGTACACCTGATAGCGATCGTTACTCATAGTAAGGAATATATCCGTCAACCCGCATTAGAGTAGCGTGGTGGATTAAGCTCTGATCCTTCTCCTACATGGGGAAAGAGGCCTATGCCCAGTAGTGGGATATTACAGGCTGAAGCGTTATCTAATAATTCTTTACGTAATTATATGATGACCGCTAGCGTTACTAAACTGTTAAGAGCTCTGGCTATTTAAGACTTTTTTACTATAAGCATTAAATCTATTAAATGGCAATTGTAATTTTGTTGTATCTCATTACATATATGAATACCATGGGCAACAACTGGAATATTTACTTTGAGGATTTAGAAATCTAGAGTTTCGTCTCTTCTTTGCGTGTCTATAGAAATGTGGCTTTTGCAGATATAGATAATAATATAATAAATAAACTCTGATACATGATCTCGAGATAAAATATTGGTTTTACGACGAATAGATGTTTTGAAACGATACTTTACATTTAATATTTGTAATCCTATTGTATCACACCGTAAGGCATGACACTATATCTAGATACAAACAGAACAATACAAACAGTTTAAATATACTAATCGAGCACTATCAAGGTCAGGTCTCATATATAGTTATACTTAGCGATATTATAAAGTAAAAATTTCCGTAGAACATATTAAATTTGAACATAAGTTGGTCAATATAAAATAGAAAAAACGAAAATAATTGTTATTCGATCACAACTTGTAAGAAATTCACTGAAAATTAAGTACACTACTAACCCAGACAAAAATATATATTCATAATTCTTAAAAAAACTTGACAAGTATATTGGTGTGAAGCATTTATTTATTTATATTTTGTAATTGAGGTGGGGCATAGTGGGATATATCCTGCTCAAAATCTGGAGCAGCCCGAACATTACAGAAGATCAAAGCTAAATAATACTGCTAACAATTTATTCTATATTTTCTTTTAATTACAAATACAAGAAAAAATACGTAAACATCCATAATAACATTATCAGTTTGTTGATTACATATCACATTTTTTTTTTAATATTTCAGTATCTTCAGAACCTACAAAGCGGATTACAATTAAGTTAGACAAAAGTTTCGTTTTTAAAGAATTTCTAAGTCGAATATTTTTATTAATAGTAAAACCAGGCTGTGTAATTTTTTAACCTGGTGTACAAACTATCTCTGACTGATTCTTTACTGCCGTAACCACACACTATTCAGCTGTGTGGTTATGGCAGTAAAGAATATAGCCAACCCCTCTTCCCGCGGGTGTCGTGAGAGACGACTAAGGCATAACACAGTTCCACTACTACCTTGGAGCTTAAAAAGCCGACCGATGGCGAGACAACCATCCTACTGCTGGCTTTGAAATACACAGGCCCAAGATCATTCACTGCTGGACATAGGCCTCCATAAATTCGCGCCAAAAATGGTGTGAACTCATCTGTTTTTCCCATAGTCACCACTCTGGGCAGTCGGGTTGGTGACCGCAGGCTGGCTTTGTCGCACCGAAGATGCTGTAACGTGTCTATTTATTAATTTATTTTGATTATTTATTCCTTGTCATACATATTTAGTACACAATAAATCAATCAATACAAATAATGAAAATGTAATGGGTCGCTGTCTGTACATTTAAGATATATGAGAAAAAATATTATTGGGACCTTTATCAACGCAAACAGAACCCAAAATAATGATTGTTAGAATTTTTGTCTGTATGTTTGTTTGTCTCAGCGTTTGTGCACGCTAATCTCAGAAAAATGGCTTATCCAATCTAGATGTGGTTTTTACTAATATATTGTGGCAAACTTATCTTAATATTTAGTGTTTATTTCATGTCAATCGGTTTATAAATAAAAAAGTTATGCCAATTTAAAGATTCACGTTGAACATGTAGCCACTTGTCTTAGTTTTAATTTTAATTTTGTTTTAATTTTAATATTGATTTTTCTTTATTGATTTAATTTCCAGTTTTTATTGAATTTTTGTATTTATTTTAACTTTAAATTTTAATTATTGTAATATTGATTGAATTTTACTATTGAATTTGGTGATGATTTTAATTTTGGGTTTGATTAAATTTTAGTATATTGATTTTCATTTTAGTGTTGTTTGATTTGATTTTCATTTGGTATAATTTATTTTGTCACAATTGTTAAAACTAACATAGTTTAGCAAAAAAAAAATATAACTAACAAAAATATGAACATATGTCTGAATTAAATTATTATTATTATTATTTATTATTATTGTTAGTGACTATAATATATTTAAGTGAATTAATATTGCATAACGTGTGCAAATATGTATGACGCATGATAAAAACGTCATTCAAGGGTATTTACGTCGTTTCGGTACGTTTATCAGTTAAATACTAATCATCTATCTCAATTCATTACGATAAAAGTAATTATTGGCAATTACTTAAAATTTGTTATTACTTATGTAAAAAAAAAATATTTCTTATAAAACACTATTTTCAGGTAACCCATAAAATTGTTGTTAAACTAAACTTTTGCAATATGATACTTTATCGTGCTTTTAAAGTAAATTTATTTTAAGCACCATCCGTAGTTTAAACAACGAATTCATATATGGACGCAATGGACTGAAATGATTTTTCCATGAGAATAATGTGGACGTGGCTCTTTGTTGATTTTCTTAAATTATATTTTGAACGAATTGAAATTGTACATTTTAATTATGCTGTTGTACGAAACGATTTGTCGAGTTCGAATCAAAATTGATTGAAATGTTACATCATTTAGGTATTCAAATTATTGGTTAGTTTTTACATGTTAATTTTAAATTGTAATAATTTCTAAGAAATATTATTTCAGTAGGCATTAAAATAATTACATATTATTAAACTATGTTTTTTTTTTTATTTAAAAATTAATAATGTAGGATTCGTCGTAAATGGCTCAGTTCCATAGTGCGAAACGGCGAACGTGGCCCGTGTTTGTGAGGCGGGTCACTCTCGCGCAGCCAACTGTAAACCTTTTGAGTCCAGCCGCTCGCCACCCTCGCCCTACACCCCCTCCCCCAGCTGTAAATACCGACTGCGGACACATCGTGCCGCCCCAACGCCTCGCCTAATGAAAATTCAATCTCTTTATTTTTTTTATTATACACAGCGCCTGCTAACTGGCCATGTCATAAATGCTCAATGGAAATGTTCATTAATAGCATCGCCGGCGTCGAGGTCCGTTTTTACATATCAAATGTTAATTGACTATAGCGATAAGCGCCGCTAATCACAGTTTTAACAATGTGGTTATTCCACTTGATTGATTACACCTAAGCTAATGTGTGACGTTTATAGCAAATGATTAGATTTAATTAATACGAACGGTCATCAACATCGCTTTAAAATAAATTTAATTTAATTTAAAATATTTGCAATAAGCAATAAGCTAAAAAAATCATCGACAATTAAATCGAATTCCGAGGAATGGTATACACACCGTATTTTTTAACAAATAAATGTAATATCAATAGTGCTTATTAGCTAGTCTATATTTTAAATTTTATCCGAATGTCTACGCATAAAAAAGAACGAAAAGTACGCACAGCGTGACACTTATCGTAATTATCCAAAAAGTCTGCATAATTAATCAATAACTAAGATGAAGCATTAAGATTTACAAAACGTACAAATCAATGTATAAAATGTTAGAGGTTTCGAATCGTTTCGAAGAACGAATGGATGTCGTCGTATGACTTTTTGCTGAAATCGAACTGCCGAAATTTTGTTTCGAGAACGTGAAACGCTGTAATGGGATTATAGTGAAATACGGGTGGTGTCGATCGAGAGAAACAAGCGACTAATGAAGTTATTAATCCGATTTTGTACGGTTTTCGATGTTCACGCACGATTTTTTAGCTCAGGTTTACGTTGCAAATACGACTTCCATATGAGTTGGTACTCATCATCATATATCGGAATACACTTCCAATTTATAATACCTCGGTTACCGTATGATCTAATGGAGTTTTTGTTTGCAGGACTCTGAGGACAGATTGCCGAAGTTAATTCTCAATAAACGTGACGAATATTCCTATCCCATGCCCATGCCTACGCCTTTGCCTATGAGTAAGTTAATAAATTTTTCGTTATTATGTTCTTTATATTAACGTAATTGCCATTTTAATTGTAAAATATATTTTATTTTTCAATAGTAAATTCAATTATCATTTGGATAATATACAACTATTCACGAAAAGCTAACAGAAACATTTCCATTAAAACCAAGTAGGAACAACTGTCCTTTAGTTGTATGCAAAAACAATATGTTATTTATTTCAATTATCATTTACAAAAAAGAGATTATACTTTGGATTGAATCTCGCAAACCTGGATTTATTTTTATAGAATTATTAACTTATTTTTATGTTTGACGCAGTCATTCTGTTTAGTTTTTACTTATTAAATTGTGCTAATTATTTATTTCTGATGTAGCTGACAACCCTCCGAGTCCATTCTTTTCCAGTAATTACAGAAATGGAGATATTAAATCAATGAGTAAGTGATATTTCCTATTGTAACTGTATTTAACTATTTACTAATATTTCCAACTTTATAAATATAGAACCTGAGGAGTTCCACTTTTAAGAAAAATAATTGTGTTTGCTCAGAAACGAAAAGAAACAACTTCAATTTAAATCAACAAGTAAAAACATGAGGAGACATATACGTACATATTATTATTTAACTAAAAACTCTTCGTCAGGTCGTGATCAAATTTAAACTAAATCACATAACATCAGCTTTCGAATAAAAAAGAATCATCAAAATCGGTACACCCAGTAAAAAGTTAAGTGTTAAATGTATGTACACTTAAAAAATACATTTAAATTGAGGAAGTCCTCCTTTCTTTGAAATCAGTTAAAACTTTAAATCTCAAATGAACTATTGGTAAAATCCAAGCTAAATATAATTATTATTAATAACTAAAAATTTATTTCATGGATCAAAATAAAAGTTTATCCCATGACAAGTGATAAAATTAAACATAATGTAAAATGCGTATCACAGATAAATAAGACGCTTAAAAGCCAACCTCAATTCACTCATTATACTCAAATTCATCTACTCCAAGTAAAAAGGTTTACACTCACACACTCATAATAGTACATAAAATAATTGTACAGACAATCCAGACCAATTTTTGTTATTACTCTTTTCTTCATTTTTAATTCAACCAATAGGTACCTATTGTGGAACAAAAGAAGAGTAAAATACATGGAAGAAATTTAAAACGTATGTCGTACTTAGTGATTTGGATGTCTCATAAACCGTTTTCAAATCTCATATTCGATGTCGTTTTTAATCTATCAACTGTAATATTAAGGCTTAGAAGGAAAAACCTTCATATTACTTTTTATTCGGCTAGGTCGGCAAACAAGCCCGGCCCACCTGATGATTAGCGGTTACCGTAGCCAATAAATACCTGCAACACTTTAAGCATCGCAAGCGCATTTCCGAGCCTACACCTGAGGCCCTCCTCAGGAACTCTGACTTCACTCGCCACTTGAACACAACAATACGCGAGAGCAGTATCTAGCTGTGATTTTCTGTAAGGTTGAGATACTTTTCCAGACGGATCGCACCAGATTTTGAGCAGGATATGTCCTTCTGTACCCTACCTCAATAAAAAGTATATTAGCAAATAGTAGAATGAAACGAAACAATAAAATATGTAACATATATCAAACGTTTAGATGGTTATCGTTTACAACCACCGTCACCATTCGACATGCGAGGCGGAACGACACCACGTAAGAGATCAGTGGTCACCATGGATGCCCAATCTATTCGATCCGTGGAAACTCAAGCGCCGCCCCCGACCAGTCCAGAAGAAAATGCTCGTCTTTCCTGGTGAGTCCTCCTTTTAGCAAAGACTGATCTTAAAGACAGTGTACTAAACGTATAAAATATTGAATGTGAATACACCTACTTTTACATTTGTACACATGCCATAACTGTAATTTTTATTTTTATTATTATATTTGCGTCAAAAAATCTAAAAATATATTACTTAAAAATAGTTTTATTTATGAGTCTATCAATAAATACTGGATGAATAAATTAATTTTAACATTAATCGATCTATGAAATTATTAAAGGAGGCAATAAAAATACACATATCTTGCGCCTCATTGAAGTGGTTCGGTAAACAAAATTACGTGTGAAATCGCTTTGTCTGCAATTCGAGTAAATAAAAATTATCTTAAAGAGTACTACTTACAAGATAAAAATTAATAAAGGTACTTCTTAAGATAACATTGTAAAATTTAATTATAATTTTTCATTATTCTCATACTTATAATCTTGTATAATAATCAGCTTTTGTGCAATATTTTATATTTTAGAAGCTGCTTCTTGAAGCTATTGGGAATTTTATTTCTTATCGTGTCAGTGCTAACTTTATAAAGTTTTTTTTTTTTTACGAAAACAGTGAATAAACGTACCTGCGGTTCGCCTGATAGTTAGCCGTTACCGTAACCTATGAACACCTTTAATACTAAATTATTGCTAGCGCGTTACCGACTCTCGGCCTGACCCTCTCCAGGAGCTCAATCAGCCTTACTCGCCACAGGTGCAGAACACAACTTGAGAACATTATTACATAGTTGCAATCTTGTCATTATAGCTATTATCTTCTGTAAAGCCTCATTCATGCTTTCCCAAATTTTAAGTAACATATTTCCTGCTATGCTCTACATCAATATAGAGTCAAACCTGGTATCAATAGAGCATTAAAATAACACAACAATATAGGCATTGAAATAATTATAATTAATTACAACTTAATGTTTATTTCTTTATTTGCAGTAAATACTTCACATTACTGTCGAGCTGTATGTACGCAGTTTTATTAGTAACCCTTGGACTTATATTCTATGTAGCAGATCCATTCGTGGATGTAGAGTTATCATCGGTAATTATACTTCTATTTTATATTTAAAAAATACTTTTATATGTACTATGACAACTACTTCTATGTAATAGTGCATATAATCTACTAAAAACCGATGCCCGCTATTAGCAGATTATATTTGTATAAACACACAGCACGAGCGCGCGCGCATGCACGCACGCACACACACGCACACGCACGCACGCGTTTTTATTTTATTTGTTTCTTTATCTGTACTTTTCTTTGTTTCTGTTGTGTACAACATTATTTAAGAGTATTATTATTCTGCATTTCACTGCATATCTGCATCACTATTATACTTTCCAGACATACTCACTTGTACTACTTGCAATTGGTTTTTTGTACCATTTGTATTTATTCATCGACATTGGAAGATACAAGACTATTGCACTTAAAAATGAAAAAATCAAAGGAATTCACAATAAAAAGTTACAAGATTTCTTTAGAAAACAAGAGGTAAGAATTTTTATGTGTACTAATTTAGTAGTTTATGATGTTTATCTTACTAGAACTAATTCTAAACTATGCTAGTGCCTAACTTAATGGCCAATGGTGACATTTTAAATATTATTTATTTTTATTCTTTTTGCCATGTTTACGTTATGAACCAACTGCCAAATTTAATATATTAAAATTGAATTCAATACTTTATTTCAGGTCTTATCCTATATAAGATCATAATATATAAGTAAGTCAAATACAGTCAAAGCTACGCATGGTATTTATATATCTCAAAAAAGTTGATAATCCTTAATGTAGATTGCTTTTTACCGATGTAACGTTGAAATGATTTTAATCAGTTTTCATCAGGAATTCTGTGTAATGTTTTAGCAAAATACTGAAGTGATTGTGTAATCCTTAATGTAAATGAAATATAAATATTAATGCGCCAACTTATTTATTATACGTGTATAATAATGTATTGAAGTTTTGTTTATCACAAGCTGATATACCGATACTATTTTTAAATTAATGATTAAAAAGGCTTAAAATAAAAGTCGTTACATATGCTGCTAATATCACAATTTGCTTACCTACAAATAATCTTATCGTATAATAAAACTGTTATCGAATCAAATACAATTTTAAACAATAGTGCAAAATTGCATGAATATAAGGGGCATATAGCATGGTATCAATATGAAAAATCCATTAATTTGACAAGTTACCATTTTGTAATAAATTAATAAACAATGTTTTCTTGGGATTCGACTCATCTTCAATGTTTATAATATTTTTTGTGATAAATTTATTATTGTATTTTACAAATTTCAGGAAGATTTCAGTAACAATAACAATACAGGCGATCGCACGCCACAAAGTATCAAATCTCAAGCGCTGCCTCCTGCAGTATTAATCCCTCTACGACACGACTATTGTTTCAGTTACGGACGGCATTCGGGCAGCTTTTACCTTAAACTGGGAGCTGCTGGTTAGTTTGTAACCGATTTGACAAGCGAAGTATTTATTGCCTACCGTTACCAATTTCGCTTAGTATATAATAAACGGTAGTCTTTATAACAATGTGATATCATGTGAAACAATAAATAATTTTGCTTTTTATAAACGTTATCGGATTTTATAATTTTAGATAATTATCCGTAACTCCCTACCGAGGCTCGTAAAATATGTAAAGCCCTTTCATATTAACACCTGATAAAATTATGTGCCGCCTAGCAGTGGAGCGGGTCACAGCGTGGTGGCTTAAACTCCTATATGAAGAACAGTATAACATTTAAAGACTGTTGCAGTTTTGTTTAGTAATACTTTCAATAATAAATAAGTAATTACGTTTTTGCATGTTACGTTTGTCCTAGATATATTAACCATTATTTTCTCAGCCGACTGTACCAATGCATTAAATTATTGAATGTAAAAAGTTGACCTAGACTTCGACATAATTAGAATAAAATTCAAATATAAAAAGACAACCTTTAATAAATCAGTGACACTAATTGTCACTTCTCTGTGTACACTTCCCTACCGCTTTCACTACGTCGTGTCTTATATGTCCAAAGGTTGTCTGGAAGAGATCGCTCCTCTAGTGATAAGACCGCCTTTGTACACTGTTTTTTATTTGTAATACGTTATTGTGTTGATTGTTGTTGTGTACAATAAAGAGTATTATTATTATTATTATTACGAGTATTATCATAAAATAAGATTTAGAAGTCGGTAGTTGAAATAAGTTTTCAGTTGAAGCTATATTTTGCTATTTTAATAGTCAATTGGAAGTGGCGTTGGAGTTTTTTGGCTAATCTTCAGTTGTAACGAAATCGCGAAACGCAGAGCCTGTACTTTTAAAACTATTATTTTTGACAAGTTATATTCCTTTTTATTTGATAAAACGAAATTCTTTGAATCGTGTTTTGTTTTTCAGCTTTTGCATTGGGCCACTTGATACACTCAGTCCTACTCATAGCTGTGCAAGTTAGTTATTACTTCGACGAAAATATCGACAATGAAATCTGTATTAATATTATGTCAGTGGTACTGGACATTTGCAGCCCACTTTACTGTTTCTTACAGCTATTCTTCATATTTAAATACTCGAACATTCATGTGATGAAAGCGCAGGTGCCAATTGTTTTTTTTTCTTCTTATTATTCCGCAATGTTAAACTTTGATGTTTATTGATAACTAGCTGTGCCCGCGACTTCGTCCGCGTGGAGTTTAGCAAAAAGTTATTGTTCAGTTGGCAGTGCTATAAACTAAATAAATTTCTAAAATAAAAGTAGCCTAAGTTACTCTTTATTACATTAGCTATTTACCAGTGAAAGTCTCGTCAAAAATAATCAGACAGACAAAAAATTGTAAAAAATTTAATTTTGGTATATGTACCGAGTACATCCTATATTATTATCCTATAGTATTTACTAAATACATCCATATGTATATATTTACTAAATACATCCATATGTATTTAGTAAAAAGCGGTTATTTTAATATTACGAATAGACACTCCAATTTTATTTATTTGTATAGATTTTCTTAGCTGTAAATACCTATCAATCAAATATGTCTCTTTAATTACGTTTTTCAGGGTCTGGCACATTTCGGTTTTATGCACATGATTGGAAGCAGTCTCTGTTTTTGGATAATGACAATTATTCGTGAAACCGTCCTTGCCTTAACTTTATATGCTAACACTGTGTACGGTAATCGGACAACAGAAAATGAAACCACAAGCTTCTCATACAATACAAATGGTATATAACCAAATATATATTTAATATAAAACAATAGTTTATTAAACATTATACATATTTACAATTAACAACTTAAGAACTAAATATTTAGAGATAGTTTTGGTATAAGAATGCTGGCAGCATTTCCCCATTGAGCCGCTATGGCGATTCTCTGGGCAAAAAATGCACCAGCCCTCTTGTCAGTGAATATCATATAGCAAATTTTGGCTGCATTCAACGCTATATAAAAAAGCTTGAGATTTCTTACTAACAAAAGTGTTAATGCACAAGAAAGTTTTGTTTTAGACTATGGTATAAAGGTCTACCTACCATTACGAATCAAACTGTTATAGCTACAAACATGTATATTTAATGTGTTAGACTTATTACTGCGGTGGCCATAAATTTTACCATGATTGTTGCTCAATTAAAGATTTTAATATTTTTTTGGTATACGCAATTGCATTTTATTTTATGAATAAATAAGAATATATTATGTATGACTATAATAATTATTGTGTTTTTTTAGAACCTAAACCATTAATAGACGTTAGTGATCTTTATAACGAGAGATGTCTAGGGGCACCGGCTATCACATCAATCATAGACAACTTTTCACCTTATTTATATCCATTTGCAGTTGAATTCAACATACTTATTGGTGAGTATATTAGTTCAACAATTTTAAGCATTGTAAGCTATTTAACGTAGAGGGTACAATGCTTGAAATGATGTTATATGGTATAGGGATCAAATTTAGGTCATGTAAACTAAGTTGAGGAATCTTAATGTGAGGAAATCTGATTATAAATGAATAAATTCTGCATCTTATACATATTTTTACCAAAATTCAGCTAAACTGCGTGGCTAATAAAGCTCCATTGCTTCATTTTCGTAATAAAAGAAGTTTATGCTCTTGTAGGCTATTATAAACATATACTGTGTACATGTATAATATTCGAATTTTCAATATATAATTATAATAATTCATCATTATATTTCACAATTAAAAGTCAACCTAATTATTAATTTTCTTGTACTTTTCTGTCGTTTTATAACTGTACCCTGCACGCGTAGCTACGGTTTTTTTTTCGGTTGAACAAACTCAGAAACCTTTGTGGACTCTTGCACAATACTTTGCTGAGATCAAGAAATGATCAAATGTATAGTTTACGATTCTATAGTTACGATTCTATATGGATGGACATTTTATGAAAGACAAACATTCATTTTTATACATACAGATATTATGTAATAAACCAATTATTTTAAATTAAATTGTAATCCATCGTAGTTGCGGTTTACTACATAATCTGGAGCCATATTGGAACCTGTTTTAACGAGGACTCTGAGAGTACAACCGGTTCAGAAGACAATCAAACAATATGCAAGTATGTATGTTTTAAAATAACGAAGACACTTTAGGGTAGGTCATGGATGAATACTTAAAAAATCGTTGTAAAGAATATCATGAAATCAAGGAAGTTGCATACAAAGTTTACACAATAATTCATAATTTTTAAGTAATATAATGTTACGAAGCGTTTTATGAGCGTTTTCCTTCACTTTACCTAAGGGCTGATCAGTAGTCAATCTGTCACTCCATTATAGTTATGATTGATAGTCTATTAATTCAGTTATTTAAAGAGAGAGAGAGACTTGTTTTAGATCTTTTTTCTTGCAACACTTTACGGTTGTAAGTTAAAAATCCTGTAAGTTGCAATGACAAACACGGATATGGATGGATAGCCAACTGGAAGTAAGAGTTGATGTTTCTTTTAAACACGAAATACTAAAATGCTCGTTTAATTCGATCAATTATCAAAATTTTTGGCCCTTAATCTGGTTTTGTTTCTACATGTATCTTATCATGTAAGAGCATATGTACAAAAAGTTGCCTAAAAATCTGGCTCTGCTAGTCTTTTCACTAGTTGGAAAACTACCTGACTAATAAGTCGACTACTTGCTTGAATATAAAGTAACTCGACTTGTTGGCAAACTAGTTGCTCAAACAATCGGTAATACAATACAATTGGTCTAATGAAAATGCAATTTAAAAAAAGCGTGTGCAATTGTGTATTAGAAAAAAAACTCCTCCTAACTTTTTATTTTTTAACATATAAATTCATCATTTTATTTACAAATTAATGAATTAATTAAAAGTCCCTTTCATAAAGTTCATAAACTTACAGAATTCCAACAGCAAGTGAAGACAACGACTACACGAGCAACATCGTTATATATGCCGACTGTCACGCTTCGAACAAAGGTCTCTTCTTAGGTATTATATTAACTGTCATCATGGCCGGAGTGCTGATACTTGGATTCGTATTCAGCAGTGTTGGCGGGTAATATAATATATGTTCTAATTTAATTTTAAATAGTTTTTATTATACCCTTTATACATTTTGTTAGATGATTCTGAAAGATATTGAAAATGATGCATTATTAATGTAGTAGTAACATTATTAACAGATAAGGCATTGCATATAGGTTGCAGTTTAGAACAGCGTATAACATTTAACTTTTATAAATTAAAAAATAATTTAAAGTATTTATAATGCGTCAATAATTAATTTTAAATAGTAATTTCGTTTCTATATTTTTAAGACTAATTGGTATAATACTTTTTTTCTTGTATTAGAGAGGAAAAATTGAAACCGATACCATTTTAAATCCGTATATTTGGAAAATTAAGTAGACGAAAAGCCGTTAAGTAGTTACATTTTAATATGTATTTATTATTATTATTTTTTTTAAAATAGGTAACAGCCAACTGTTATAACTATATATATATTTTTGATAAATATACAGAGAAATAATACATATATAATTATATAAATACGAATATTATATTACACCCAGACTCAGGCGGAAATCGAACCCGCACCCCGCGGCACAGAAAGCAGGGCCACTACAAACTGCGCCAACGGGCTAGTCAAAAGTTATTGGTACATTCAAACCTAGAAATGAAAAAATAATTACACAAAGTCATAATACTGTCAACAACTCGAATTCCACACTCATATTAATACTGATAAAGATCTCACAATCGCGATTTAGTCTGTAACAGTCCTAAGTATAGGACTCTTTCTCCATGGAGGAGAAGGATCACGCTGCTCCACTGCGGGTTGGCGTATATGTTCTCCACTATGAGTAACGAACGCTGTCAGGTATTTATGATAACAACCGAGACAGGCTTAACGTGCTCTCTGAGGCACGGTGGGGATACTCAGAAGGACAAACGTCCAAACCGAAAAGAAATATTTGTACGAATACAAGCATCCATCCCGACTGGGAATCGAACCCGTAAACCATTAGTATTTTGAGCAACTACACGCAAGACTACACCAGAGCGGTTGTTAATAACAAATGATAAAGATCTATTTGATTTAAATAATAAAACTATTCGATGTATATCAATCGCCAAATAATATGTTATTGTTAGCGAAACCTAAAATTATTTCCATGTGAATTGTAGTTAAATCAATAATTTTTTTATTTTTTATTTTCAGAGAGTTCTTAGAACTAGGTTACATCATCAATTACTACGCGAGGTTAGGTCTACACTCACTTATGCTTATAGCTGTTGTAATCGCTTACAATCAGACTAGGAAGCTGGATATTAATGAGCATCCTATCTCACTATTGGATGACATATTGCTGTTTATCTGTCTACCAGCATTCTTTATGGAAACTGTCTTCTCAGTGGTGGCCACTGTTAGTGTTTCGAATATAGTGAGATCGATTGATTTTGTTATTATGGTGAGTAAAGTATTTGTTATGCATTAATACATTTGTATTTTATCTATGGCACAACTTCTTTTCTCCTTATTCTCTTCATGTCCTTTACCCAAACCTTATCTTGATGAAATCACTCTTTAGCGATAAGACCGTTTTTCATACATTTACGTTGTGTTTTTGTCTTTTTTATTTCTTGGTAATACCATTTATATAGTATAGTTACTACTGTATTTGTTTTTTTTTTATTTGTAGTATATTTTTATCATACAAATATACATTTTTATAATTAATACTGTGTTTGGTTTATATAACTAAATAAAAACGCATTTTGAATTAATTTCAGGTTATTCAAGTAATCTTACAGACTCCCCTGCTGGTCGATGGTCTACGTCGTTGTAGTAATACAAGAAAACTAAGACGCACTAAACCAGGCCGAGAAGTTTTAATGTTCCTTCTAATAGCCAATGTAGCTATGTGGATCTTTTACACGTTCTCTTATAAGTCGCCAGAGAGTCTTGACGAGAGATATGAGTACTACGGCAAAGTTCTATGGAGTGTCTTAGGTCACATCAGTTTGCCGTTAATGATGTTCTACAGATTCCACTCCAGTGTCTGCTTTGCTGATATGTGGGATGCTGCTTATAAACCTGGCTCCGATCACTAAAAAAATGAAAATACATATGTCGCGCTACGACGCACAGAAATATTCCTTAAAAACTTATTTCTTAAATAAGATATTTTTCTATATTATAATAAGTACTTTTTAATAATGAACAGAACATGGGGCATATCTAAATAATCAATCAATAAAATATCCTATGCCTTAAAATCTTTCACATGGTAACTTCTATCAAAATCTTCCTTCAAAATCAAAATCAAAAACAAATTGATTCAAATAGGCTTCAAAAGCACTTTTATTTTATTTTTGAAAATAATATATAAACTCTGTTTTAGTACAAAATTAGCAATATCTTACATGAAATATAGCGTCACTAAGTCCACACATCTTTATCAGCTATGTAATCCTGCTCCGAATAATAAACGCTTTATCTAATAATTTCTTTGAATTGAGGTAGTGTTTCTACATTAGCAATCATTATTGTTTTATTTTTGATACTAAGAAATTATTTGTACAAATTTGCTTTTACCGTTCAAATGACAGTACGTACAACGTGTATATCACTACATAGTATAAAACCAAAGTCGCTTCCCGCTGTATGCATTCCTAAATCTTTAAAACTACGCAACAGATATTGATGCGGTTTTCTTTAGGAAATAGAGTGATTCCAGGGGAAGGTTTATATGTATAATACATGCATAATAAGTTTCTAATATGATGTCGTAAATAAACACATTTTTTTGGCACATATATTATATTTTATATTTAGTATCCGAATTGCACCTGTGCGAAGCCGGGGTGGGTCGCTAGTTTATAAAACAACATTTTATGTACAAAACATAATCACAATAATCCGTTTTAGCCCTTGGAATTTCGGAGATTAGTCCTTAAGAATTGATTTTCATATAAGGCACCCGGTAATAAAAAAATATGAGGAGTAAAACCTACTGAAGCAATGAACTCGTTACGTTTCTCGTCACGCCATCTATCGGAACCAATGGGGTTCCGATTCATGGCGTAACGACCTTTTCTAATAACGCCATCTTAGACAGATAGATGGCGTTATTTGATTCACTTATTGACCATTTGATATGGTATTAATCTTTTTCTCAGACTAATAAGTCTTTTTTGTGCCTATTTAGACAGTCGATCTGTAGGAGTAAACTCCAGTAGTGTGCATCGGAGCTGATACACGATCTTTTTTTGTTGAAAAGTACCAAATAAGTAAGTCCGTAGTCCATATATATGATTACCGCCTATACTTAAAATTTACGAAAACGGAATGTGAGTTGTGCTTTTTAAATAAAAAGCAGAACACATTCCGTTTTCGTATATTAACTTTTGTTATATGTCTTCTAGTTTGTAATTTGTTGATTTATCCCACCATTAAAAAAATAACTCATATTTAAATCATATTATTTTTTATTAAAATTCTAAACTACCACTAACGATACGGCAATCTTAAATATACAATCAATACCGGGAACATAAAGCTGCTTGAACAAATAAACAAGTCAACATTTTTTTAAACAGTTTTTTTTTTAAATATTTACTAAACTTTACTAACTTACTAAATTTTACTAAAGCCAATACATAATTGATTCTAGTACGTTAATGTACGTATTCTATACTATACTTATAATGCTTGTAGTAATAAGTAAAACATGTTATCTTTTATAAAGACTATATTATAAATAACAATTTAAACTATTTTAGTTGTGAGTTATTATTAACAATACAACTAAAAGCAGCATTTTTTTCTGTTAAATACAATTTGCGTAATTTGATATTTGATTTTTTTTATTTCGTCCGACATCATTCAAACCAATGGTCCTCAATATACATCATGAAATCGCCACATACATATACACACTTATGGTACACAATGCACGCATCAATATAGCGTCTTAGCTAACTAACTCCAAGAGGCAGTTAATTAATTCTGCTGCCCTTTAATACAATTACCGAATATTAGGTTAAGTACTCGGCAGGTCCGGCAGGACGCACTTAGCGAGGCAGCTGAGGTACAAACTAGTTATTGCAACAACCTCGGGACATAGAACGTATCTACTTCCTATACAATTTACCAACAAATATGCTCTACATAATTTTGTAACCTTATATAAAATGTGTATATGTATATTTATATAGTGAGACACGAGACGACGTAATAACTAATGATTTACAAACTAATAGATGTAACAAATTCCCGACTAGAAAAAAAGTCAGGCTCAACCAGATCAAGTATCTGGACCGGATCAGGATAGAATAAGACATGCCAGATACGGCAAGCTCTATGAGGACCTGGTCTGGTCCAGACAAGGATAGCCTGATGTAAAATATAATCAAGTACGGTAAGGCATACTGGATCAGGGGCCAGTCCGGTCCAGATAAGGATAGCCTGATGTAAAATATAATCAAGTATGGTAAGGCATACTGCATCCGGACCAGGCCTGGTCCAGATCAGGATAGCCTGAAAGAAATTACGCAAACTGAGCCTGAATCGCGCTATCGATGTTTTTGTTGGACAGTCTAGCAGGGAGTCTATTTCTACACAGTGGAGCAGTCGTAAGTAGTAGAAAGTAGTTAATTAATAGTTAATGAATAGAAGTTAATAAATAAAATTTAATTAATAATATAAAAATAAATAAAAATAATTGATATTTAAAGTAAAAACAAAAATAAATAATACATTGGAAATAATAAACGGAAATAAATATAATAATATGTTAAGTAACATATGTATAATATCAATTCACCTTTTTTTATTAAACAATTTTTTCAAGAATATCCGACCGAGGACCGGGCATCCTCGACCCGGACCAGGCAAGGTATGTAACACAGATAATTGATCTGGACCCGATCAGGAAATCTCATCTCATCCTGATTAGGTCCAGACAAATCTCCTGCGTTACATACCTTACCCGGTCCAGATCGGGCATGCTCGGTCCGTTCCTGCTAAGGAACATGAAAAAATTTCTACTTGGGTTATTACGTACAATATAAATATACGAATACACACAGACGGTCGCCTAATCTTACGATAAGCAACGTAATGCTTGTGTAGGTAACTAACGACTGTTATAGCCAGTTTTTATAAATATACGTAGAAATTATACCTATATAAATCAAATGCTGTTCGTTTGTCTCGCTAAAACTTGAGAATGACTAGACCGATTTGGCTAAGTTTGAATTTGGAATATTTATTGAAGTTTATGAAAGCTTTATACGGTGAGAAACATAAATATTAAATAATGGAAAATACTAAAAACGACAATTTATTGTTTCAATACAAAATGTTCCTAGACGTGAAACATCTGATGTCTTTTATCAAAAAAATTGTCACTTGGTTGTCAAATATTTATAGGTGCACAAGTATATATATATATATATATATATATAACAACAATTGTTCACACAGACTTAAGCAGGATTCGAATCCAGCCCCCAGACCAGATAGCAGGGTCACTAAAAACTGCATAAAACGGGCTAGTCTGATATAATAACTTACCTTATAATATGATTTAGTAATTCTTAACATCTGTAATTTACGTTATGAATTGAACTAAAACCTAGGTATGCAGTTGGAAATAACAAAAAGCGCGCAGTCAAATATTATGTTTCCTCGCTTAAATACCAGAGGAAAATATTCCGCGATTGTTCAATCTCTTTCGGCGTTGATTCATTTGGAACTTAGTTCTGTATCAGCTAAGGTTTATTATAACATGCGTGTGAGAGAGGTTCAATGTATCACTAGGGCAGAACGCGAGTACGGATATGCGCTCGGCTGACCAATGCCACAGTTGTCTAATTGTTTCCGATCTTCTCTGCATAACCACTACGTTGAATTGACGAAATTTGATCACGTGAATAGAGTCCGATAAAAGGCATCCAAATACTCCAACGATCTCACTTTTGGCAATATTTTTGAATGTCGACCGATGATTTAATCGAGCGATTTGAGTAACAATTTTGATAAATGATTTTTGTGTGAATAATTCTTGATTGGTGTAATCGTACTTTATTACGTTGTCTGTTATATTATGCTTACACTTCTGTTTACATACTACTTACTCATTAATGCACAAATTAAAACCCCAACGGGCCACATAGTCATTTTATTCAAGAAATTAATTAAATTATAAACACTCTGTGCTCTATATCCGTATGCCGCTACTATCATGTTTGTTATTCTTGAACACATTTAACTTACTTAAGATATATAACCTTCACTATAATTTCGCTTAATAATTGTTCTCGTGTATACTAACTTTAACATTAATTTAAGATATCAATTAACTATACCACATTAATTAAACCACTTAAATTTTTAAGGACGTTACATAAGCTCCAGCCATATAAAAGTTTATTATCCAGCTCACCACAATTATGACACAAAAATCAACTAAACCTGTGAATGTTAAATCTTCTTTCTGCTCTAAGGATTGGCAAGCATTTCTTCTAAAACTTGCAGGTCCTTATCGGAATAACTAACGCTTACGCTTCAGCCTAAAATATCCCACTACTGGGCATAGGCCTCTTTCCTCATGTAGGAGAAGGATTAGAGCTTAGTCCACCACGCTGTTCCAATGTGGGTTGGCGGATATATTCCCTACTATAAGTAACGATCGCTATCAGGTGTACATGATAACAACCGGGACCGACAAATTAACGTGCTTTCCGAGAGACGGTGGGAAAACCCACAAGGACTAACAACCAAACCGGAAATAAATAGTTGTATAAACCCAACTATCTTGCAAGCCCTACAGAGCGACATTATGACATCAGGGCTAATATACGAGTGCCATCGAGCTCTGACGAAGGTAAGTGAAACAAACACCATTACCCTTCAATGGATAAAGGGACACAGTGGATCGCGAGGCAACGACGCGGCCGACCGACTGGCGAGGAATGGATCGGAGATGAGGGTCCACGGACCCGAACCCATTCTGCCTCTGCCTTTCGGATGGCTGCGCAGCCAGCTGCGACACAACACCAAGGTAATGCAACAAGAATATTGGACAAACTTAACTACCTGCAGGCAGACCAAGGAAGCTCTTCCGACGATCAACCCAGGATTGTCCCGCAAACTTCGCTGTTATGAAAGAGCCCAGCTCCGACTACTGGTCGGGGCGCTTACCGGACATGCCTTGCTTAACAAGCACTTACACAATCTAGGTGTTACAGACAGCCCCCTGTGCAGAGCGTGCCTGGAGGCAGAGGAAACGGCCTCACATATCCTGCTGGAATGCGGTGGTGTGGCGAACTACAGGGCACTACACCTTGGGACACCGAGGTTGCTCCAGGAAGTCGTCGGCAACGTGAAGGGTCTGCTAGGCTTCCTCAAGGAGCTTGGCTGGCACGAATAGTGCCCACCAGCCGATCACGCAAAAAAGGCGCACCAAGACGTCGAGTTGCGGAAAATAGCCCGTGAACAACAACAAACCCAACTATCCACTCCGAGCGGGAATTGAACCCGCAACCGTCGGTGTTTAGGCGCCGCTGACACGGCACACATACCATTACACCAGAGTGCTTGTCGGAATTACTTAAAACATGCAGATATAGGTCGATTTTTGTTTAACCTTCGGTTTCGACAGTCATAACTTTAGTCCACATACTCTTATTATGTCTAAAAAGGTATTTTAGAAAAGTGGTAAGACTGCTGAATGAAGCTGTTGAAAAGGTTGCGACTTTAACAAATTCTTATCTTTAAATGTTGCAATATGTACCCATCTCTATAATATGTATTCTTCCACTAACCTATTTTGCATATTATTTAAGGAAAATTAAAAATCACTCTCTCATAAGCTCCATTTGCCTGCTTAAAAGGTTGAAAGGTAAAATGTATTTTAAACATATCGGTATTTTCCAGGAACAAAATATGTATATTTTGTAATGAAAACATTTTAAAGCAAAAGCTCAGGTGGCTACCCTCCATTAGCATGTCACTATTAAATTAATACACCGTTTGTTTTTCACAACACTTAAACCGTATCCATTAATTGCATTATAAAAGCCATTCCTGTGTAGTACCAACTAATTAATGTAGAATAAACCTTTTAATCGTATTCCACATAATCTGATATGGTATCAAATTGTTTAAAATATTCTTACTTCCATGCATAAAATCATTTTTATGTATAAAAACGAGCATCTATTTATATAACCACTTATTTTGGTGTGTCAAAAAAGAAAGATGTGGAGTAGTTAAAAAACCAAACGCCAAGGACGTCATATTTAACTCCAGATAATTCCTTAAGAACTTAAAAAAATTTAGGGCTGTAAATTTGCCTTGTTTAGGTAAAAGCCAGTAACCGTTTTTGTATAAACTAACGCCATTATGTTTTATTTATGATTACATTGGGAAAATATATATATTAAAAGCTATTTTATTAAACCTATATTAATATTATAATATCATTTAGTTTGTTCAAACAAATACAAGGGTTTGAACTAGATCTATACAGATTTTGATATTTATACTTCAATATTTTTTACCGAAGCATTGTTGTTATTGTTTATCATGAGAGTTTCAGATATTTTTATTTTATAAAATTCTGTTCCCGGGTTTATCTTGAAATTTTATTACTTTAGTGAAGGTATTATAATAGTATTTCATAATAATTATTTTAATCTTTGATACATAGGTAGTTGTCACTGTCGTTGAATTTATACGCCTTCATCGCATCTTTTCAGTTTGCAACAAAAATAGACAGCCTTCCCAGGCTCCTTTACCATTCAGAGAGATTAGTACGCCATACACTTACTGTACAGCCTGTTTTTACGTTTTTATAGTGCTACAGCTTGCTTCTACGATTATTCATAACATGCAATTACAGTAAAAAATCTGAAGCATATTTTGCAAAATAAGACTAATTCAATAACGATATCAAAAACCCGCAGTGTTAAAAGTCCGTTTATCAGAGCGTGGTACATGTAGTTGGTCACGGTGGTCGCCTCAGCTGCGCCCGCGTACCGGAAGGGCGCGACAACATCGCCCCCGCGACCCGTGACATGCGCACACGCGCTTTGTTGTCCACATACACCACACGCGATAAAAATCGTTTTCATAATTATAAAACATATTAATAAATATTATCAAAAAAAAAAAAAATTAATTGCTTTATTCAAAGAGACTTCCAAAGCACTTTTGAATCGTCATTTTAGAAATTAAAATTATGTTTGGTTTATCTAATCAATTATAGTTAAAAGTGAAGCTACCACCAACAAACATTACAAAACTACTTACTACTTACTTTATAAAACTGACGAAGTTCTTGTGTATACAAATATCAATATCATAAAGAATGTGTGTTGCTCATGTAACTTCCACTACTTAAATCTTCGAAGACTTCGTTGTTACACGGTACATCACTGTCAAATAACGAGTATATTAAATAAGAACACTAGTGCTAAGAAAGAAATCAACAAACTCTTAAGATCTACGATTGACATGAAAAAGCCAATTGATTCACCCTCGAGGTAAGTGTTTGTTCAGTTTGTCAATAAACGTCTAATTACATGTTTTTTTTTTTATTCGTTTACAAACATTTATTCCATTGATTAAATAGACACAATTTTATCTGAGACATAATTTATATTTTTTCATATATTATATGTAAAAACCAACATAACCAATATATTTAAATTTATTAAATATCTTTAAATAGCACCTTAACGGACGGATTTGGTATGGATTATCGCATTAAGTTTTTTTTAAATTTAATTTATGTTCACAATTTTATAATTATAGTAAGTCGTCTCAATAAGAAAATAAAATGTCTAAAAAAATAAAAATCTAGTCAGTACGTCCACGGTCTTGGTATTATTTTTGTTTTATATAGTTAAATAAATAAAGCACTAAAAATCCCATTTTTACCCTCACACTAGTTGATTTTATCAAAATTGTCATTTATAGCAATAAATTCAATATGTCACGAAGTAAACTAAAAGCGGAAAAATATTTTCAGCAAAATTGAGTCACACGTTTTAATACAAACGTAAGCATAAGTATATTGGAAAGAGTTTTTATATTTTATTAGTATTTGCTATCATAACATAAAATGTAAATCAACACATGTAATAAAAATGTAAATGTAATATGTTTATGCACGCTAATCTCAGAAACGTCTTATCCGATTTCAATACGGTTTTCAGTAGTATATTGTGGTAAGCTTCACTTAACATTTAGTGTTTGTTTCCTATCAATCGGTTCATAAATAAAAAGTTATGCCAATTTAAAGAATCACGTTGAATATGTAAATACCCACGACAGCGTTTATAATCCAAAATAAACCAAAAGATATATCCAAACAATGCTGTCTAAAGTCACTATCCCACGCGGACAAAGTCGTGGGCACAGCTAGTAAACGATAAAATAAAAAAACCGGTTTAAAATATTTTGCTATAAATTAAAAATAAAATTTGCATGTAATACAATAAAGAAAACATAAAAAATTGCTATGTTGAACATCGCTAAGATCTGTCAAAACGACGGTAAATTTTCACTTCATCAAGTATGATCATTGTTTCGTGCATAATTACTAACAGAGCTCGTTGACGAAGAATTGATTTATCGAAACGCTTTTAGACAAATATTGGCAGTAGCGAGTTGAGTTAACCTGTAGGTATAGTAAGGACATGTTTACAAAAGGGAGAAAGTTTTGTTAGTTTACTGAAATACAGCTTCAATCAATCTTATTGTACTCAAAAAATACTAATTTACTGTGGGAAATAAGTTAAGGAATGTGAAAATACCCGTCTTGCAAAACTGTTATGTACTTGTAATATCCCACTATTGGTATATATATTCTCCACATAGGAGAAGGATTTGAGCTTAATCCACTACGCTACTCCACTGCAGATTCTCGGATAAATATTAATTTTTATTATATTAATGTTGTACAATAAGAAATCTATTTCCCAAATCAAAAATAAAGAATCAATTTAGACAGTTTTGCTTTTTTTTTTTTTTTTTTTATGTCACTAGGTCGGCAAACAAGCGTACGGCTCACCTGATGGTAAGCGATTACCGTAGCTTATAGACACCTGCAACACCAGAAGCATCGCAAGCGCGTTGCCGACCCAATCCCCAATCCCCCCAGGAGCTCTGGTCACCTTACTCACCAACAGGAACACAATACTGCTTGAAAACAGTATTATTTTGCTGTAATCTTCTGTAAGGTCGAGGTACTATCCCAGTCGGGCTGCTCCATGTTTTGAGCAGGAAATTCCTGCTGTGCCCTACCTCAGTCAAAAACACAAATAGTAAGTAATATTTAAAATAATATTCGAATTATCAACATTTTTTCAAAAATGATTTATCGCAAAACTGTGTATAGTTTGTTAAATCATATGAAACTGATATATTATATAACTTTGGCACTTTTTTTACAATCACGATGTTATTAATAAATTAAGAAGTCACGTTTTTCTGTTTTCTTATATTTATTTTTAAATACAGAATGAAATCTATATTCGAGTAAATATCAATATAAATATCAAAGAGGAATCTCGCAGTAGTATTGAGTCTATCGAGAGTTAAGGTTAAACAGTTTATCATAATATAACTATTACAATCCAGGGATTTTAAGAAGGAAGTCAATACTGGTCGTGACATACTTTCATAAGTTTAACAGACAATAAAACATAATATTAATAATTGTTGCGTCAGTCTATAGCAAAGAGTCTCGACCAACACCTTAAAAAACTCTCGCTTGACTGTTGGATCAGGAGTCGGATCCAAAAGGTAGTGTCCTCAGTCTAATAATGCCTTAACTACCGGCAGCCTGGGCCTCAACCTGCTACCGTTTTCAGACTACTGTTTTTATATTTTTAATATTTTTATTTGTCTTTTTTATAAATATTTTAAAAAATGTAACAATAAGGGAAAATATTCAATATAAGTCATATGAAGAACAACTACCGAAAGCACATCCTGAAGAATGGCACTCTTGACTTCTGTCGAGCCTATCATCTTCCCGGTGAGTAACTCAGGCATGTGCTTTCAGGGTGTTCCACGCTTGCCAACATTGAGTACTTGCACAGACAACAAGAGACAGTCAAGCAGCCAAGATTATCTACCAAGAGCTTGATCTTATGTACAGTCTGCTGGAACGGAGAATGCCGTATTATCAGTAGTCACCGGTGCCAGTACTCGAACGCGACGGAGTCTGGCTCTACTGGAATCTGCCTATCGCCACAGACGGACGATACTGGCGAACAAGCCTGATATCGTGGTGATGGACAAGCCACGGTCGATGGTGTTTTTAGTGGAAATCCCCATTCCGCATGACGAAGACCTCGTGAAAGTGGGATGTTAAGTCCGCTGAAATCATCCCTATCGTAATATCTGCCAACGGTTTGATTCCGGTTAGTTTCGCTCAAATTTTGAAGCAATTGGGGATCCGGGACGGTTATCTCATAGCCAAGAAGTAGAAGGTGGTGTTACTCGACTTTGCTAGGTTTGTCCACCACTTTCGCCTACCCTGTGGAGCGAGAGCGGGCGGGCGCCGGATCACGCTGGGCTCCCTATAGCTTTGCTCGGTTGCTCGGCGCGATCCAGTGGCCGAAGACTGGTTCGACCTCACGGTCCTGGCCTCAGACCGTGGGATGCTCCTGGACCTCGTCTTCCTCCTGCAGACGGCGTTAGGATTTGACTTGGTCTGGTTAAGCGTCCCTTTCGACGGGGCCGTAAGGCTATCAGCGGAAGCATAGTGGTAGTATGCGAAAGCGATCCCATGGCGTCCCCACTAAGGTACCGGCGGAAAAAAGATGATTGTTTTGGTGGATAGTCTGGCATTGCACATTAGGCTGGGAGCTCCACACTCAGCTTACAACCCTAACCTTCGGCTACTTGATCTCACTGCCGGAGCGTAAACCTCCACCCGCTTGTATTTATATATGTAAACATATCATATTATAATTATGTATCTATTGTATATTAAATGTGTGGAGTGACATCCAGCAAAATAATAGTAAATAAGTGCTTCCCATTTAGTGGCTCAAGTAGAATAGGATGTCTACATCGTGAGTCCGGAAAAACTTCTATGTAACACAAATACAATCACTAAATAACTATTTGATCTATATAGACATTGTCATGAGCGCGAATTGAATTCACGATCCTTACCAAAACAGTCAGTTGATGTGGTCAGTAGTCCATTATCAAACCCATTGTCAAAAACTATCACCCAAAAGACCCTAAAAAAAGTAAACATTTTACTTCAGTTAAATTAACCGTTTCAACATAAACTTAATTTGTAAAATAAAACATGCTACATTTTTTTTTCTACACGATTGTTTCTTTTTTTTTAATTTTTGTATCAATAGGTTATAGGTTATCTCAATAATAATCTCTTTGGAAATATAATCTAAGTAAATCAAATTACAATGTGATAGGACTTGTTAAGCCATAGTTACTCCGTCAGTTTGACTTCTCTGGCTAGTCGGAGCTGATCAAAGACGCGTCGCCATTCGTCCGTAAAATTGCCCGAACCCAATGAATATTATTAAACTCTTCAATAGTTCTATGTACTTTATTCCTGTTTCAAAAAAAAAAAAACATACAGAAACGCAAGACTCACAGTTTCCACGAAAACCTCAGTAAATATATTTTATGTAAGCGGTTGTCTGGAAGATATTGCTTAGGAGCAATAAGGCCGCCTTTGCATGCTGTCATTGTAACTACTTTTTGTTTAATTTTATTTCTGTACTGCTGTTTTTTTTTTTCTTTTTTTTTCTACTACTTATACGTTTTTGATTATATTTATGCAAGAAGTAATAAATAAAAAATAAATAAATGTACAATTAGATTAACAAAGTGCATGTAGATTACGCCACATTATTACTAGTAGCGTTCTACTGGTAAAAGACTTTACAAAATATGTTCATTGGTTTTAGAGTTCGTCCTTTATCTCTTCAATTATTACTTTATTTAATTTTTATAATTTTTTTGGAATATAAAATATTATGTAGGATTCCATCGGGAACGAAACCATAAATGCCGTTTACATTTAAGTCTGCTTTGGCTTAAATTCACATTTAACTAAGTACGTTGTACAGTTAAAATTACTATTTAATTTGATAAAGCAAGATTTTGCGGAAAGCGCGAGTGATGGCATGCGCTAATACGACGGTGAGCGCGCCACGCTTCGCCGGTCATATTTAGAGATATGTGACGATCCAGCGATTGCCCAGTGAACCGAGAGAGGATGTGAGTTATTAAGTGGTACACTTTCAGGTGATCTCTCGAGTGAGAGAATCGCGCCCGGTCCGACCCGATTCCCACTGATAAATAAGCGTAGTTAAACAAAGTGTAATAAAACTTGTGAAATTTCAGTTTCAGCGTCACTTTAATTTTTTGTCTACTAATACTATGATATTAAAGAAATATCTTCAATTCGGAACTTACTATTTCTTAACCATACATTTAATTAGTGTGTAAATGTATAAAATATAATATATATTTAGTACTTTCTTGTAAAACTAAAATTTTTAAAAACTATATTTGTATAAAGTTAAAGATATGTGAGAATTTATAAAAATATTTTATAAAAGTCATGCACATGTATCCATGGCATAAAAATAGCAAAATTGTGAACGATAAAATCAATATAAATTTAAAACATGCCACCTCTACGAGAGGTAGCTACATGAGCAGTACAAGCGACACCAGTATTGGTCTCCCGCGCGGCTCATCCATTCGTAACACCCTCTGATGTTATTCATACCATATCAAACGTTTAGGAAGCATTAAACTGATTTATCTTGTTAACATGTTTGTGATCATCTATGCTCCGTATTAACATAAATGATGGTTATATAGAATTTAAAATATAAAAAATTATCGTTCATGAGATGTGTTTGTAAAGTCGATAAGCTTTTAGTGACGCTGTGTTTCATCCAAGATATTACTAATTTTGTACTAAAACACAGTTTATACATTATGGCAACGCGCTTGCGATGCTTCTGGTGTTGCAGGCGTCTATAAGCTAGTGTAATCGCTTACCATCCGGTGAGCCGTAGCTCGTTTGCCGACCTAGTTATATTTAAAAAAAAAAAGAAAAAGCTTCAAACGTTAGAACAGAAGTATATATAAGTAGTGTAGGTACCTGTTTCCTAGTTAAATATATCTTATTAAATTAAACTCTCAATATCAAATAGGTACGTTGAAGCATGTACAAGCGCTGACCTTTATAACCGTATTGTTCCATGTTTGACATAAATAGAACATCTATCGGTAAACTGATTTACCCCGACATGAAGTATCACTAACAAAAATGACATTAACGGCCCTAATTGAATGTTCTAAGTATATCGCTTGATCATATCAGCGAACGGCCTCGTGAAAATTAATTACCCACAACGCATCACAAAGCTTATGTGGTGTATCGGAGGCTGCAACGGAACCGAGCTTGATTGGTCTCAGTAAATCAATATCCGGTGGGCGCGGCTGTCACAAGCTTTTGCCTCCATTTGAATAAAACTCTAACTATGTCGCACAAACTACGACCTCAACTTGCACGCAGTCCTAAATAGTTGTCCCATGTTGCAACGATGCAAAACTCTTGATGTTGAAGTATGTTGCTTAAACCTTTATTAAGCTTAAATCGTTATTCAGCTTTCATAAATTTATAGAATATTACCACACTATTCTGTACACCACAGTTGCTTATTATTTTGATTTTTACCTTCTAAAATTAATAACGATACTTTAAAAGTTACTTCCCGATCAATCGTTTCATTAAAAGTTTGTTAGAGAACAAGAAGTTTCCGTAATTCATATTCCGATATCGGTTGAATTTCTTTTCAACGCTCAAATTGTAACATGTAATAAACCAATATTAAGAGTAACTAACCAGAATTTAGAAGATGTATAAAGTTTGCAATTTTAATTTGGTTCTTAAAAATACAAAACTATATTTTATACTCGATGTCCCTCGGGTTTTTACCGGCATTGATGAATATTACCCAACTGCGATCCCTACAGTTACGTTTACCTCTGATATGCTAATTCTCGACACTAACATTTTGGTAGCAAAAAAATTATTAAAATCATTTGTTAACATAAAAGTTACTGATTCCAAACAAACATAAGTATCATTTACATTATCATAACAATAGTATGCAATTTGTGCTATGATATGAACATTGTAAATACAAACAAATATTAGATCGACATATGATACAAAGGTTTTCAAACGGAAAAGAAAATAAAAGCACGCACGATAGGTATAAGCGAAGAGCGTATGTCGTTGTAATGAAGATTTGAGGATAATCGAAAGAGCGGCCGCTCGGCAGACGATTTATTTGCCGCGCGACCGTCCGGATAATAATGCCTTTAACGGCGCTTCCGGGCATGTTGGGGCTCGTTTTGTCGTCCCACTGCACTTTACTTAGAACGTGATAGTTTCATCGCTTTATCTTTACAGTAATTAACTTTTCGATATAAGTGCTTTAAAGAATGTTTTTCCAATACAAGAATATTTTTACTAATCTGTCGTTATCTTATATTAATCTTAGTTTTTTTTTAGCTTAGATTAAACTTACTTTACTTAAATAGCAATTTCATATAAAGTTAAGAAATTTAGTATAGTTTCATGTTGTATGTAAATTGATGAAGTTTTAACTTATTTACACTTTTTTCGTGTTTTGTAAAGGGATTTAACATAAAAGCCTATTCTAAAATATTTTCTAATGCCCATACATAGCAGTATTAAGAAACAAGGTGATCTGATATCTACCACCCAGTTGAGTAACCCAGGGCACATTAATACTACTTTGTGGTATAAAATAAAAAAGTTAACGTGGGAGCAGGCTACAGTGTAGCCTACGTACTCTCAGTGTAGCCCTCTACCCTAGTATTCCTTTAAATCAGAATACCATCAATCATAAGAATAATATAATTATGCTACAATGTCATTCATACAACATTCATATCACATCGATTAAATGTTGTGTTCTACGAGCGTAGACCAGAGTCTTTGAGTTCGTAGAAAGAAGACAGTATTTGTGTAGACCAACGTTCATAAGTTTAGACACAATGGCTTCGGTCTACGACCGAGTGTAGACTGTAGTCCACGAAGGTGAACGTTAAGGGACATCAGACGACCAGTTTTTTTAAACAAAATCTGAAGGGTGTAGTCACAAGTCTACGGTGATGTAGACCAAAATTAACACCTAATTTAATAAACCTTGTACCTACAACATTATAAAGTAAAGAACATAATGTGTCACCAAACACTACCACAATTCTATTAATTGTACAAGGTACAACAGATTACATTTTCTCTCGTCTTTATTTTCATAAATAAAAAATAACATGACTATTTACATGTCATACAATTGCCATTTTTTTTACTGACACTAGCAAGCAACTACTAACTGATTGTAATATTTTATCGTTAATTTTAATTCATACATTGAATTTAACAACAACAACCGCTCTGGTGTAGTGCGAGTAGTCGCCTTTGGTTTGAGGGTTCGATTCGCGCTCGTGATGGATATTTGTATTTGTAAAAATATTTCTTTCCGGTTTGGATGTTTGATTTTTTTGGGTCTCCCTACTGTGCCTCGGAGAGCACGTTAAGTCGTCGGTTCCGCTTGTTATATAAATACCCGATAGCGATCGTTATTCACACTGGGGAATATATCCGCCAACCCGCATTGGAGCGTGGACTAAGTTCAAATCCTTCTTTTACATGGAGATCTTTCTCTATCAGCCCAAGCCCAGCAGTTGGATGTTACGGGCTGAATCATCATGCCATAAAATTACTCAAAATTAATATGCAGCAAAATGTAATTGTTTTTTATTCCCTATTACTTGTAATTGAATCCGTTCCTAAATGTTTTTCTATCTTCGCAAAGCCAAGCCGATTCTAATGGTGCAATTATAGTAAACGAGGCACGAAGACTGTACTGTCTCCGGACCACGCCGCTCGCCTGTTGATAGACTTTCGACCCCGTATTAAGTGTTTGTGTAAACCTTTCGCTTAAAACATATCATGTTTTCCATGTGTATTATTTTTATAAACAAATTAAAACAGATTGACAGGAGACCCTTTGTTTCAATCACAAAATAGAATACTACAAATTATAGTTTATGCTTGTTGATAAATCTTTCTGATAAGATTTTATAAAAGCCTGAGACAAAATATCAGGCTACGAATTCTAGGAACGTAACAATATCGGCCCAAGTTCTTCACGATTATAACAGCGATACTAGAAACTAAAACAACCATCGTATCTTTAGACTCAGAAACAAAGTATCGATTACAGTTCGTTGTTATAGATTTACAGAATTTTCTTAATTAGTAACAACGAACTATATTATTTAGAGACTAAAATAATAGAATCAAAATTAATAATTATTAATGAAGAATTTTATAATAATTAACTAGCTGTGCCCGCGACTTCGTCTGCGTGGAATTTAAAAAAAAATATTGCTCAGTTCGCAGAGTTACAAAATAAATAAATTTCTAAATAAAATAGCCTAAGTTACTCCTTATTACATCAGCTATCTCTCAGTGAAAGTCCCGTCTAAATCGGTCCAGCTGTTTCAGAGATTAGCCGGAACAAACAGACATACAGACAGACAGACGGACAGACAGACGAAAATTGTAAAAACTGCTATTTTGGTGTATGTACCGTGCGTGTATACCTCCATATGAATTTATAGTAAAAAGCACTTATTTTAATATTACAAACAAACACTCCAATTTTATTTGTATAGATAACAATATCTAATAAATTTGCGTGTGGTTACGGATGCTGTGTAGTTACGGCATTAAAGAATAAAGAATATAGCCTTAGCCTCTTCCCGTGGGTGTCGTAATAGGCGACTAAGGGATAACACAGTTTCACTACAACCTTGGAACTTGAAAAGCCGACCGATAGCGGTATAACCATCCAACTGCTGGCTTTGAAACACACAGGCTGTAGACGGGTAGCAGCGTCTTCGGTGCGACAAAGCCAGCCCTGCGGTCACCAACCCGCCTGCTCAGCATGGTGACTATGGGCAAAACACATGAGTTCGCGCCATTTTTGGCGTGAACTTGTGGAGGTCTGTGTCCAGTAGTGGACTCAAAAGGCTGATGTGATCTAATAAATTATTCTAAATAAATATCGACGTAGTCTTTTTTGATATTTATTTTTATCATTTTTCAAACAAAGAAATTCGTAAAGTTTTTATACTGGGACAGTACGTTGATAATAAATATGTTAAATATTATATAATTTTTTTGAGTTTTAGAAATTTGAAGCGTTTTATTCAACCACATAAGTTTTGAAGTTACCTAATAACTGAGTTTATCTCGACAGGCGCGTCAATAAACATGACAAAATAGGCCCATAATAAATATGGAATAGGGTTTCCAATCAAGTCTACTTCGCGCCCCCCGCGTTCGCCCCACTAGGTAAGCTACACAGACAAAATAAACCTTAGAGCGCGCATTCTTTATGTATATATATATATATATATATATATATATAATTAAATGGTAATTTTATATCACGAGTTTAAATTAAGGCGATAATAATCAGTACTGTGATAATAGAAAAATCTGAATGTGATCTTTATAGCATTATCGTTTACCACAATTTTAAATGAAAATAAAATTTTAAGATAAAAACTAAAACCACGAGGTTAGTGCTGCTTCAAACAAATAAAGATTCAAACGTTTTGTATTATTGATATAAGTTACTAAAAAATTTACAAATATTTATTTATTTTGTTTAAATAATGGTTACTAACAGAGCACACAATAAAAAGTATCCAATAATATACATACATTTTTTGTTTTTCAAGTTATCGAAGTGTTGGTTTTCTGCAGACCAACTTGATTGCAGGTCAAGGTTTCCATATAATTGTAGATTTAATGACATGTGAAGCGTTTAGTCTGCTAATTATTATACAAAAATAAAATAAGACTATTCTGTTTCATGCCGAAAATGCTTTACATTATTTTAGAAAAGATCTGGTACTCTTCCAACTGCTGAGTCGATATTTATCAAACATAGCTAAGAACAACCGACAGGAAACTCGTTTTTATGTTAAAAAATCATCTAGTCGGTTATCGAAATTGGTCCATCCGTTTTCGGGAGCTACGATGCCACAGACAGAGATTGGTGTCAATCTCATAACACTCCTCCTTTTGCATCAGGGGTTAATAAAAGACTATGTCCCAGCTAACATCAACACCCTTCACTAACTAAAATTTGAAATTTTAAAACGACATTAACTTAATGCCATTGTTTAAAAAAGGGTTCCCCAAAATTTATTCTAAATTCTTAAATAACAAAGCACAAAAAGTAATAATAGTCATAAGGGATGAAATTTTAAAAACTCTAAAATGGGTCAAACGTTGTGTAAAAATTTATATGAAAAAAATCATCATAATGTAATCAAAATACTTGAAATTTAGTATTAATGTATTTAGTAAACTAGTTAACACTCTTCGATCCAATTAAGGAAAGATATTCACGATTATGATTTTTTTAATTTTATTCTTGAGCGGCGTAAGAAAAGTTACTACCAATCATAGGTACTCTGCTATTTTAAACTGACTTCAAAAACAGGAGATTTGATTATTATTTTTTTACTCAACAGCTGGTGCTTGTCAAGTGGTCAACTTTAAATTTGATCGAGATCTGATGACTAATTTTTGACCTATCCCTGGTAATGCGTATTTAATTGTTCATTTTTCGACTACCTACGTTGTAGTAGGTACTTGTCGATATAAGTTGACGTCGGTTTTTTTTCGTATCAATTTTTAGCAAACAAACACAAATACTTGTCATTTATTTAATTCTAAAATGCACGGTTTATATAGAATAATATATATATGTTATAACATCAAAAGTTGCAGGCTAGGAAGCTGGTAATATATTGCTTTGATACAACATACAGTCTTCGAAGTTGTCACGTATTTTTGAAGTAAAATTTCGTTACGTACGCTTGAATTGGGAAGTAAGGTAATGAATGCGTGACGAGAGCGTTACAAAAAGTATAATAGGGTGAGGCGAACGAAAGTTGAGAGAGTGTTAAATGGAGCTAAAGAAGTTTTACTTTAGTTGTGTGGTCTAAGACACACTCGCTTTTTTTTAAATTTGAATTATACTTACACATGAGTGACCATGAATAATCCAGATTTCTTTCAACAACGAAACATAAATAGAAAAATTTAGTATCAATTCTTTAGTATATAACTATTTTATTTTAAATAAAGTATATATTAAGGTGTATGTACTTATACATATATTAAATATAATTACAAGTTACTTTTACAAAGATGTTGGCAAGGGCCAACTTATCTCTGTAAGAGATCTCTACCAGTCTACCCATTATGGTGAGAAATGATGTTACCGCGGGACTCATAAGCGCAAAAGACTGAACACTGAACAAAAAGGTTAAAAATAATAAAAAAGCTATATACTTATTTTGCAATATATACATTCAAAATTAGTGATATAAAATACATATATACTTAACTACATACACAGTTATATATTGTTTTATAAATATATTTTTTTATTATTTTTAAAGTGAACTTCTAGTATCTTCATAGGTCTGCAACAAGGGCGGCTTGCGCCAGGCGCCCTGTACCTTGCCCGCATAATATAGACAACGCAGGCGACGCCTTCGGGACAAATTTTTAAATTGCTTGCGCCCTACAATCACTGTATACACTTATTGCCACAAATTTAATGTATTCGCTGAACCCAGTTGATCCTCATCATTATTTTAATGTAACTAACAAAAAATAAATAGGTGCCATGTCCTCATACGAAAAAACTGTCGGGTTCAGATTGTCAAAGGCACGATGATCAAGAACCTACACAATTTCATAATTTAAAAAGCTATAAAAAGGAAAATAAATGTTAAATACAGTTCTACTAATAATTAGAAATATAGGTTTCATCAACAATAATTTATTTTGAAATTTCCTGATTATTAAAAAACACCACAGATATAATTCACTTTAAAAAACATAAAAAAATAGCCTTTCTTAAATAATAAATAGGAGTATTAGCCATATCACGCGGTTTCCACATCTATCATAACGTATAGAATTTTATTTTTAATAGATATTAAATGTAAAGTGTTTGCATATTTTTGAAATCTAAATATTAGACTAGAGTATTTAAAGAAAACAAACCAACAAGCAAGTTTCTGTATTATATAATATTCAATACAAATAAACATAAATCTTTATTTTCTACTAATGCCCTGTGGGTCCTGTGGGATCCAGTTCGGCGGCAATTTTAGGACAGCATATATATATATATTCATCAACCCGGCTTGCCTATATCATCACATTCATACTAGAATCAATGATCCAACTCCAAGTTCATCTAATCACCAATGCCCCAAAGACGACTTTTTAAAATATACAACTATAAACTAAAATATATAACTTTTACATTTAAAAAATAAGACCAATTTAAATTAACTTATTTATAATCCTTTTTATTTAAAAACTTACCAAAACAAAACAATCACTCAGCATATTAAAATTTAAATCAAAACACTTACATAACTGAACACTATCACACACAATACATACTTGTGTGTTATTATTTCTGAACAGAGCTGCTCGCTGTCCGTGAAAGCAATACAATATTTATTTGCTCAAATATATATTTGAATCCATATTTACATAATTCAGGCGGCCGTCGGAATCATTCCCCGTTTGTTCTGTAATACACAAAATGAACATATCCCAAGATCCCACTTACAAATTGAACCACGCTGGGAGTCTATTCTCTAAGCATACCTTATCGCCAGTCTAATTAACAAATAATTAAATATCTTTATATGTCAGTAAAGTTCGTTTTAAAATAAATAATGAGAAATATTGATTTTTCAAATTTAATATTGATATCATGTTATTACTTTATTACTTATTTAAATAAAATGTATAGAAGCTATCCTTCATGTTTTATCCATCCCAAATTAGGCAAACCTATTTACTTTAAAAGACTAAAAATTTACATTATTTTATTATAAATTAATAGTACAATAATACATTTTAATATAATTTACCACGGGATTAGTGATAAATGGAACGCCGAGAATAGGTGCTTGCAACCCATTGGGACGTTGGGCCGAATGGAGCGCGCATACTAATTCGTGGTCGTTCGAGAAACATTCAAATAGCGAGCAAGCCAGGCTTACGGGGATATGTGAGACGCGCCCCAAGATTTAGTTTACAACTTAGATTACGAGTGCCGCCTGCGCCGCCAGTGGTCAAGAATTAAACAAGTAATCTAATGGGGCACACGTAGCACTCCACCGAACGATCCATTTGAAGGGATTTCAATTACACACAATACGTATTTTGCGGTGTACGTAATCAAAGAGGATTATGCGACTGTTTCAATTTATTTTAATGTTAAAATAAAATTTAACGACTGCAATATGTTCATTGCGATATTTGTATCCCCAAATGACTCGCTACTGCAGTCCGAAATAAATAATATGCTTTATATTATATTATTTCATTAAGATTAGAAAAAAAATTCGTATCAGGATAATAAGCAAAAATCATGTCCCAAAAATAAATTTTGCCCTTTCATCCTGTCGGACTTCTATAAACAAGTGATTTGAATTGTAAATTAGCATTTCATAATTTGACAAAATCATCTCTTCCTTTTCGTTACAAGGAAGCGTATTAAAATCGAGTAGATTCATTATTAAACCGAGAAAAAAAAATACTTTTCACCTGTAATGTTAAAAAATATTTACTATTAAAATAATTCAGTAAAATGTATGTTTAAAAAATAAATTTTTACTATAGCCACAATCCGTCGGGCATTTTAACTTTTAATTTAGTGGTCGTAAAAGAATCGGAGTCGGTACTCGTAGACTGAGCAGTGCTTTACCTGTTGCACGAGCTCGCGCTACGGCTACGGCCTACATCCCGTGCACGAAAGCTTACAGCTCACTTATTTTCTTTTTGTATGCATTTACGTTTCAGATTAAAAGATCCAATCGCCACCCTACGCGCTCGGCGGCGCTCGGCTGAAACCGGAAGGTTTCACGGGAATCGACGTCGAATCATTGGTCGGCTAGAAATGGGGTGAGTGATGACGCGCTCAAGGGAAGTTTTAACAGCGGAATATCAGTTGTGGTCGTGGGGTTGAACAGAGCGGCCGCGGTCGTGTTCCGACTTCAATCCGGTTTCTCGCCGAACGTTCCTTGCCGCCCGCCTCGAGGGTAAGTGAATTTTATTTGATTAAAAAGCAATTTCTTCGGGGAAGTCGTGAATTTACCTGCGATAAACAGCTGGGAAATGACGTCTGCAGCTCTACGAGCCATTTTAAATGGAGTGAAAAATTACTGCTTCCGGGCCACTTCTTGAAAGTTGAATATTTTAGGAAGTACCTTATAATATATAATGCGGATTTATTGGATTTTATTTAAATATTACTGTTGTTTTTTAAAGCTTCTAAGTACGTATACTTTTAAATCTCGTTTGCCAATACTTTAATTTACCATAAAAAAAAAACAAAAAAGAAAAAAGGTGAAAAAAGGAAGAATACCAAAACAATAATGTAAATAATGTAATTTCTTGTTATTAAATAATACGAAATTTCAAAAGTATATATATATATATATATATATATATATATATATCATTACAGCTATTTTTTTCATTAACATAAAAAGAAAAGTAAGTAGATAATCTGCAACTGCAATCCATTTAATAGAGCCATCAAAAATTATGACCGAGATGCTTAGTTTCTAATCAGATAAAAGTTAGGTAATAACCCGCCGCAACTAAATGAACGCTGTATTTACACAAGAATATTGGAGTTGGGGCAGAGGTTTATTCCTACCTAAGTCTATAGCCCCATAGGCAGTAACTACTGTAAACTATTGTTGTATATTTAAACAAATTTCCTTAAAACTTTAAATTAAAAATATAAAATAAAAATTTAGTTAAATATATATTATTTTAAAATCAAATTAATTTATATATACTTTATTTTTATCCATATTTCTTTCATAATTGAATTTTAGTATTTTAATATAGAAATAGAATATTTTACGGCATTGTTTTAAGCCTCACCAAACTTTAATTTTTATTTTATTTTACATTATCGCTCTCATATAGGGCAAATTATAAATAAATTAATAACGAAACGGTGTTGTTTTTTGAATTCTAGTAATTTTAAAGTAATTATAACGAAAATCAAAAGTGCTTTGACATTTTATCTCCGCGCGTTAATAATTAGGTACTATATATATATATTAAAGGTACTATTATAATATTTAAGAAACTAACTTTTAAAAGCAAACAATGCTATAACAAAAAGTGAGGGATCAAGAATAAATTAAAGAGTTGCTAATTGAAAAAAAGCATATATTTAGTTTCATTTATTTTATTACATTTTTTCTACAGAGTGCCGTTGTGTTTTTTTATTTTTAAAATGATCTTCAACTACAGATTTTAATTTCAACCATTAATTTTATTTCTTGTGTAGTTGTAATATTTAAAAGCACAATGTTTTATCGTTTTTGCTTGCGTTAAAATCACTTCATTATGTGATTAATTAAAATTATAAATTATTATGAACAAACGTTTATAATACATCATTAGGGTAACTGTTATTGAACACTACAAAAACTGTATTAAAACAAAAAAGAAGTCGTACTAAAATCGGTACATGTACAACTGTACATAATTTCGCTACTCGCGGCTTTTCTCTCACAAAAATTAATTTATACTAATATATAATACATTTGAAATAATTTCAGCGAGGTTAAAAAACGTCATATTTTTAATGCTCCCTCTCCGGTAACATTTAAAACACGTTGAAACGCGCAATTATTTTTGCCGAATAAAATACCAAATCATTTTTGGAACCTAAAATATATTCAAACACGACAGAGCTTTTAGATATAATTTCAGACACTATTTTAATCCAATAAGGGTTAAATTTTTAAACAATGAGAGTGAGTGACGTAATTTTTAAATAACGTCTTTTTGACCGCAACGTCAGTTATCCGCCAACCGCAGTGGGGCAGCGCCTTCTCCTATATGAAGTAAGAAGACTATGCCCAGCAGTGGGATGTTACAGGCTGAATTGTCTTTTGACCGAAAAATTTAAATGGAATTTAATTATTTCAGTTTCGAAGTTAATAAAACTGCCAAGAAAAAGTAAAAAAAATCTTTATAACTCTAAAAAAATATTTATTTAATTTTCATCGAAAGCCCAAACCAAATCAAAATCAAAAACCCAAAAAAACTTCTAACTATAAAAATCTTTATCAAACAATAATACCAATAAAACGATACTTATATTAAATTTAATATTGATACAAATATTTTAATAAATCGAATTACAAAACGTTAAAAGTAATTCCATTTGTGTAACATATAATAAAAGGCCAGTGACCCTAGTATATTAGATTTTGATATAATACATTTACACTAACAAATGTATTTTGTAATTTTTAAAACCAATTTATTTATTTTAGTATGAACATTATCTTTGCCAAAATACTAATAGGAACAACAATCTATACAATTAAAAATGAATGTTGCTAAGCGCATAATTCGAGAACGGCTCGACCAATTCGGCTATTTTTTTTTATATTCCTTAAGGCCAACGGATGGTTTTAATACAAAAAAAAATTTAAAAAACAAATTTAAAAAGAAAAATTTAATATGAACTTTTGACAGAATGAAGTCTGTCCGGGCAGACAGTTTTAAATAAATTTTGATCTACTGACAAACATTGAAGAATTATGTAGATTATCTCCTGAGTTTACTATCTGATCATCTCGTTATTTCTGTTGTGTTGGATTTGTCTTATTTCTGTTTTTTTCCTATATAACTGTTTTTTATATAACTTAAATTAGTCTACGGGAAACTGACCTACTTTAAAAACGTAGATTTTTTTTAAAAGTGCCTATCCCATAGACATAATAAAATCTATAATGCGTGTGCGCAAAATAACATACACACGCATAAATATATTACTTTCAGCAAATTATAAACAGCAAGTAAAAATACAAACAACTAAGCCATGGTTTTTAATAAAAAGTGATTGCTGAAAAGTAAAAACAGTTTTATTTAAACAAATTAAACAAACCAAAAAACGATGGGTTAATCATAATTAGATTTTATATACCTTTTTTAACTTCTTTGCGTCTTCATCATGAGGTCATCACAAAACCACTATATTAAATTAATGTCGAACTTAAAATACCAAATCGGAAAATTATTTAATTTTTGCAAATAACTAAATAAAACTCTAGTCTGCTAATTTTAAATTTAGAAAACTACTTAAATTGCCACTCGAATAAAAGTTTATAAAAAGGTTGAATCCAACTAAAAGAGTCAGTGAATATTAATTGCAATAAAAATACAAGTATGGACTTGCGTTTGTATTTACAGCACGAGACCGGACATAGCAAAATGTCGTAACAAAGGGAAATGCCTGTCACAAACCATCAGTCCAGTCATCTAGTAATGAGGCAGAGGTCCAGGCGAAGCACTTTATGCCTTCGTCCATGCACATTCGCCCTAATTTTACATTCGTTCACTGAATACTGCACGTTTTATGCTATTATAATGATGTTTTTTATTCATATTTACGTATTGTTTTACAAAGTGTTCAGTTATAACTTTTTTTTAACTTAGATTGTAAAAATATTATTTGCCTTTAAATTTAAAGTTATCGATCGTACATCGGGATAAAGATAATAAAATATTGGCAAATATAAACATCAAATTTGAACAAACAAACACACAGTGAATATAATTTCACCATATTTGATTTATATTTCGACATTTTCTCTTTACTTTTTAATGAGTTTTGATAATTCCAAGACTTCGTGCGATTTGAAACCAATCAAACTTTTTCGCGTTTACAGACAGCTCTATGAAATTACCGCGCATTAAAAGAATTACGAGTATAATATTGTCTTTGATTCTCAATTTTACAATATCCTTACCTAAATAGAGAAACATTTATTTATTAATAGAATGGAGTATGTATAAAAAACGGATATATGTATACGTGTACTTACGCTTCAGCCTGTAATATCCCACTACTGGGCAAAGGCCTCTTTTCCCATATAGGAGAAGGATCAGAGCTTAATCCACCACGCTGCTCCAATGCGGGTTGGCGGATATATTCCCTACTATGAGTAACAATCGCTATCAGGTGTACATGATAACAACCGGGACCGACGGCTTAACGTGCTCTCCGAGGCACGGTGGGGAGACCCACAAGGACTGCACAAACACGCAGACCACGGCAAACATCTGTATCGCCAATACAAATGTTTGTCATGTGCGGGGATCGAAACCCGCAACCGCCAGCGCAACAGATACAATCCATGGCTGTAACCTTTGCGCCAACGCGGCGTATATATGTATACGTGTACGTGTGTATAATTATACTTACATGAAGAGCTATTCATTAAAATAAAAAGATAAAAAATAAGATTCATAAATGTACAGATACTTCATAAAAATTTTTTTTAAATACAAATAAAGTGTAAAGTAGTTATAATTTAGTTATATAAAAGTATTAAATATACAGCTTTTATAAACATATCATCTTATATTTACAATTTTTAATATAGGTAAAACCACTATAGCATTTATTTATATATTATTTATTTATTTTTATTATTTAATTATTCATTTATTCACATATATTTCGAGCAATGCGTCCTGCCTGTGTTAACATACGGAGCCGAGGCATAAACACTGACAAAAGGACTAGTCCACAAGTTTAATGTCGCTCAACGTGCAATGGAACGGGCTATGCTTGAAATTTCTCACAAAGATAGGATTAGAAATAAGACTATCCGCGAGAGAACGAAAGTAACCGACATAGCCCACAGAATTAGCAAGTTGAAGTGTCAGTGGACTGGTCATTTGAGTCGCAGGACCAATGGCCGTTGGAGCAAACGGGTCCTGAAGTGGAGACCGCGTCTTGGCAAACGCAGTGTGGGACGTCCTCCGGCCCGTTGGACCGACGATCTACGTAAGATTGCCGGTGTAGGCTGGATGAGGATTGCGGAAAACCGGAATATCTGGCGCGAACTTGGGGAGGCCTACGTCCAGCAGTGGACTGCAATAGGCTGAACTAAACTAAACTGAACTGTTATAGTATTCCGTTATAAATTTAAATCATTAATGTTCTGATACATGCATTCAAGATCAGTTCAATGCCAATAGCTGAGTGTAGTTATTGAATGTCTGCTATAAGCTGTTTTTAGTTCGATAGCAATTGATTTCTAATGCCATAGCAAGGAACAATGTTTGTTTCATTCGGATTCATCACATCCAAGTTTCAGTCCACCTGATCGGAGAACTGCCTTTACTGCTTGCTGAGCTTTGCATACTCCGAACTATGTGCCCCACGTATTTTTGTTTTTAACCGACTTCCAAAAAAGGAGGAGGTTCTCAATTCGACTGTATTTTTTTTTATGTATGTTACATCAGAACTTTTGACCGGGTAGACCGATTTCGACAAATTTTGTTTTAATCGAAAGGTGGTGTATGCCAATTGGTCCCATTTAAATTTATTTGAGATCTAACCACTACTTTTCGAGTTATATCTAATAATGCGTTTTTACTTGACGCTTTTTTCGTCGACCTACGTTGTATTATACCGCATAACTTTATGCTGGATGTACCGATTTTGATAATTCTTTTTTTGTTGGAAAGGGGATATCCCTCATTTAGTACAGTGATAAGGAAACCAGGATCTGATGATGGGATCCTAGAGAAATCGAGGGAAACTCTCAAAAATCCGTAATAACTTTTTACTGGGTGTACCGATTTTGATAATTTTTAATTTAATCGAAAGCTGATGTTTATCATATGGTCACATATAAATTTTATCGAGATCTGATAACTACTTTTTGAGTAATCTTTGATAACGCGTAGTTACTTGACTATTTTTTCGTCGATCTACGTTGTATTACTTGTCGATGTAATTGAAGTCGGTTTTTTTTTTCGTTTGCGAGCAAACACCTCATTATATATTTCTCCTATATTTTCACCTTTTCAGTTTTGCGACTCAATGATCATGCAGCGTAAATAAATCTAAATTATATATGTACATAACATGGTCGCTTACATTATTTGATACCTTTATTGTAACTACAATAAAGCTCAATATTCTATTTATCGAAGACTAAACTTCGCAAACGCTAACATGTAATAAAAATGTAACGGGTCGATATCGGTACCTTTAAGATGTATGAGAAAAAATATTATTGGGACCATTATCAACGCAAATAGCACCCAAAGCAATGATTGTCAGAATTTCTGTCTATTTGTTTGTGCGTTTGTGCACGCTAATCTCAGAAAAGGATTATCATGTGGTTTTTTCTTATATATTGTTTATTGTTTGTTTCATGTCAATCGGTTCATACATAAAAAAACAATATGCGAATTTAAAGAATTACGTTAAACATGTAATGTCACTATTCCAGGCGGACGAAGTCGCGAGCACAGCTAGTATTAAATAAAATTTTTGGTAGTTAGGTAACGATCAATGTATACTCAAAAAAAAATCTGAGAACTTAAATTTTTTGTCGCTTATCCTATCAAAGTATGAATTCTATCTACATCTATTACTTTATATACTTCCGCTATGCTAAGTAGCTTAGCTATATAACATCGTACCTTGAATCATAACACATAAGTGAAATTTTACTAACGATAATTTAATTCTTTGTAAAGGTCACCTCCTTTAAAGTTTTTGTAATAATAATAATAATAATAATTATTATTATTATATGTATATATTACAATTATATTAATATATACCCTTCCCGTGTGGCTACGGCATTAAAGAATATAGCCAGCCCCTCTCTTCCTGTGGGTGTTGTAAGAGGCGAATAAGGGATAACACAGTTCCACTATCACCTTGAAACTTATAAAGCTGACCGATAGCGAGATAACCATCCAACTGCTGGCTTTAAAATAGACAGGCTGAAGACGGGCAGCAGCGTCTTCAGTTCGACAAAGCCAGCTCTGCGGTCACCAACCCGCCTGCCCAACGTGGTGACTATAAGCAACACACATGAGTTGACGAGTTCACGCCATTTTTGGCGCGAACTTGTTGAGGCCATGATGATGATGATTATATATTAAGCGGGTGGATTGGCATCCAACATAATAATAAAAATTATATAGCTGTGATCTGTTTGTTATTTTACTCTCAGTAATTGTTTTTAAATTTAGATATTTTTTATTTGTCTCCATTATTTTGTTAGAGTGAAACAGCTCATGTAAATTATATATATAAAGTATTTCTTTATAAATAAACGAATTGCGTTGCTCTGAAAATTGAGTTTTTTATTTCGTTAAATTTTATTTTTTTTTATATCAAAAAAAAAAAAAGTTAAATTTTAATTTACATTGTAAAAAAAAATCACTTATAGATACTCTCACCTGAAAATAGAGAAACGACAATTTACATTTATTATTTCTAACTATTACTTAATAATTATATTTTATTATTAATATCCGTCATTAGCTACCATATTTTTTATAGTTTAATTATTTTTCCATGTCATCTGGCAATGACACTTCAAAGCACTAAATTTAAATATTTACAAATACAAATACTCTTTATTGTACACTTTCAGAGAAAAAAAAATTAAAGACAGGATACTCTTTATATGTAACATAGTCTTTCAAATAACATAACAAAGATATGAAATAAAAATCATTTAATAATGCAAATATGCTGAATCATTTCAAGCATTACAGCATTAAACGCCAGAATACCGTATACACTTGATTGATTGAATTTGCTCGTCTCCTATTCAATGACTATTGTGACCACGTAGTAGCTAGGCACAGAGCGGCAGAGACGCGTTGACGTGAATAGACGGCCGTCGATGTACCGCTCCTATGCATACTGCGATTTGATAACTTTGCCGTTTCAGCCGATTTCCACCGTAGGTACAATATCAGCGTTAACGTTACGCAACGCTACAGAATGAGGCAAAATTTGCATAAATGTAGCCGGTTGAACTATTAATAGCATTATTATTAATGGGATTACCAATAGATCGTTTTACGATAATAATGATACTCATAGATCAACTGACGCATGCAATTAACGAAATCAACTGGTGCAAAACACTAACCGTCATTTCACTTAAGGCTCTCCGTCCAGTTACATTGTTTCTGCTATTTAAATAATTCATTTGCAAACCAATTAGTAAACCTCGAGACTAATGAATAGCTTATGAACTACGCGATGATACTTAATTACTTTTTCTACCCGTTTTCATGAATATAAATGTACGTCATCACTTCTACTCCTTAATAATTGTTATTTTTACTCTAAATTTCCTTAAATTAGGGTAATTATCGTCACGATTTCGTCTACGTTTTTTGTTTACACGATATTAAGTCACACGATATTAATTCATTAATAAAATTAATAAGACTCTAATGTTACTACTTTTCGTATATGCTTAGCTCAATGTTTGTGTGCTATCAAAAATATTAAACTAAAAATAAAATCTAATCTACATTTAAGTTTTACTAAGCAACTTCATTGTTACATTATATCATAATAATGACTAAATTTCTTATTAGAACGGTACATTCTTCAAGATTAAAACCCATAATAATTTCGAACGAATTCAGAACCAATAATAATTTCATGGTCGAAGCCGACCACGCCGGCGAACGTCATCTACGTAGGTACGGTTTAGAAAGTCTGCAGACGAAATAACGATTATGATAGCAAGGACTTGCGGCTTACCTTCGACCGCTTAACTTTGTCAGTCTGCCACAATTACTTCAAACGTTTAATAAGGAGGCCCGTAGGTAACATTGTGAGGATTTTAAGAATTTCCGTCTCTATAGCTCGACCGGCTCGCTCTTACAAATGAAGCTCATTCCACGTTATTTCACATTTGCTCGTTTTAATCCTCGCAATGAACGCAATCGTGCGTACAATCATATTACTCTAGCAATTGTTTGGAGTTCTATTAGATAAATTAAAATTATTTTTTAATTGATAGTGATAGTTTTTTACTTTTTTTTTAAATAATACTATACGAACCCATACGCGCGGTTTTATATACGTTGGTGTTTATGACTCTGCTCTTGTGAGACGTGCCGCAATATCTCATAGTTATAGCCTATAAACAACCTCCTTCAATAAACAGATCTCATAACAAACGTAACAGATCTATTTTTAGTAAGTGATAGAAATATATTGAGTGGATCAAATTTAAAGAAACGCAACGTTTTTTCGTTATACATTTAGACAAATACTAGGCAGGCAAAGACTATAAAAACTGTAACGTACCTAACGTTTGCAATAATTTAACACCTAAACAGAAAAAAACAAAAAAAAACTGTTCATAGTCGTATCCATTATTTCTAGCTCTAGGGTGAAATATGTAAAAAAAAATATGAATATTTAACTTCATTTATAAAGTCGATTAGAAAAACATTCTTCGCTCGTAATAAAAACTTTTCCTATAATCGGTTTTTATCTTTGAAAGTTTAAAAACTTTGATTCTTTAACATTCGAGTTTTACAACAATTTTGTTTCTTAGGCGTTGATAGAATTATAAAAAAGTATTATACATACATACAAATTTTAATTCTAGCTAGACGATTTCGTTCACTTTGAAGTAAATTTTTATAGTTTGAAATAAATGTAGCATTTAACACACCTTCAAGATTAAGCTATTTTGAAGCTTAATCGGAGAAACATAGATAAAAATACGAAATATATTTTTGGTCCCTTTATTTTATTAAGTAAAAAAAGGGAAATTCACTTAAAACCATTTATTTTTTGTTCTATTTTTTATTATACAGAATTTTTTATAATATTATGTATATTCATCCAGTTTTATGAAACAAGTCTCACATAATACTACAAAATATAAATCAAGCCAGCGTTAATAATAACGAACAGATTTATCTCTATTACGTAAAATCATAACCGACTCAGAATATTGCAGGAGAGAATTAAGATGAAGCGCTTTAAATGTAAGCAATAGTGGTATCGAAGATAGGCTGATTGTCTGCAGACGATCCCTTTGCCTAACGAGCTAGTCACGGCCTCCCCTTTGTATTGTTGTCACCGCAATCCCCCGCTGATCCTTGCACTTGTCGAGATTATCCAAATACATTGTTGCCTTCAAAACCTACTTCTGACGTTACGTCCAACTTCTTACGAATTAGTAAAATATTAGATTTGACATATTTTTCAAGTGCAAGTTACCTACGTGTTATGTGTAATGTGCCGCAAAATACTTTAATGTACCTACTAAATACGAAATTACTTATTTAATGTACCTACTAAATACGAAAAATGGCCATTGACTCTAATCAGGAAATTATCCTAATGTTTCATATGCATTCATCATTTGTTCGACTCAGTCAGTTCTACAATACTATAAAATTGCTAATTTTGGTTATATTGATACTGATTAGACAAATATTTAACAGTTGCATAATAAATAAATGTGTGGTGACTGTTAATAAGCTTACGTCTTTACGTCGTACATTTGTATTTTACTATATACTTTTGTAAAGCTTTATTTACTTTTAAGTACTAACTAAATAATAGTTAGTATTCATCAGTAATTCTTATATATAGCCGGATATCACTAGAGTACAGCCGAGTGCATACCTATTGTCCGCGAAGAATACCGCTTTATTGCCTGCGAAACCAAATAACCTCCTTTATACCCCAGTTTTATATCGACTGCTTATCGAAGTTAGAAAACTGAATCATATGCATATTATCTAGATACGAGTATTTATTATACGTCATAATTAAAGATTATTATTAAATTATGATTCCTGCACGACATATAAATCGATGGCTCCTAAGTATACTGAGTCAACTAACAACTTTTGATAATTTAATTTTTTAAGATATTAATAACATTTACTTGATTTTCTATCTACCTATGTAACAAAAAAATAAAGTTATTAAAAGTAGAGTTGACTCAGTATACTTAGGAGCCATCGAAATAATAAATATCTTATAACATACACACGGTCGTCTGCTCCTACGGTAAGCAATTATAATTAAAATTAATAATGTGTTAATGTTTGTGTTATTCGTAGGAGTTGACCGATATAGCTATTATTTTTTTGATAAATATGCATAGAAATAATACACATATTAAAAAATATAAATATTACACCCAGACTCAGGCGGAAAACCCACAACCCCCGGAGCTGAAAGCAGGGTCTACAAACTGCACCAACGGGCTAGTCTACGAGTATATATTTGGCTTTAACAATTTGCTACAACATGGTATTCTCAAATATAACTACTGTTAGAAATTGTTTCTCACATTTTCTTCAGATTTATTAAGGATCAACTTTGCCCGCGACTCCGTCCGCGTGGAATTTAACAAAAAAGGTATTATTCATTTCGCAGTTTTATAAAATAAATAAATTTCTAAAATAAAAGTAGCCTAAGCTACTGTTTATTGCATCAGCTATCTGCCAGTGAAATTCGCGTCATAATCAGTCCAACCGTTTCAGAGATTAACCGGAATAAACAGACAGACAGACAATAATTGTAAAAAATGTGATTTTGGTATATACAAACACACATACATACCATACATATCCATATGCATTTAGTAAAAAGCGGTCATTTTAATATTACAAACAGACACTTCAATTTTATTTATTTATATGGATTTTCCTTGAAAACTTTGAGACACGTTTTAAAATCAAAATATTGAGCTACATAATATAAGAAAAAAAAAAACAAAAAATGTATGCAATTTCTACTAACTCATACCACTTCCAATTATAATCAATCTATATGCTTTTCTATAAAACTAGTTAACAACAGTACAAAGTATTCACAGATACCCTCTTAAAAAAAATTCTGTATGTTTTGCGATTGTTGCTTTGTTTCGCCGCACATCGCTATACGATTTTAGTTGTAAACTTAATTTAATTTTCTCATATAAGTGAATATTGTATTCTTTTTGAGAATAAAGTTTTTTTAACCCCCTCATATATAGGTTTGATGATTTGTTTTATTCACTTAGAAGGTTTTAAGGGAAGTCTAAATTATATTTAATTTAAAAGGCGGATCTATCTACGTGTTAAGTTGCCTGTCTAATATAATATAGGCCAATTTGCAAATTGATATAAATGTTTCGTTTATATTATGCTTTATTAATATTTATTACTAGATGGTACCCGCGACTTCGTTTGCGCAGGATTAGTAGGTTTGAGTAGCTTACATTGAGTAGCTTATTATCTTCTCAATATTATCTTTATACCGGAATTCATCAAAATTGGTTCTGTGACATAAAAATCAATATGTTACTACGAAATGTGCATTAGAAATATATTATCAACTTTTATTGTATTTATGGTTGCCTGTTTTTTGCGATAATGGCTTACTTATAAAAGATAGATATATGCCTTCGCGGACTTTTTTGTAGGACTAATTAAGATAAACATTTCTCACATACATTATATACGTGTAAACTCTACAGTTTTTACAGCTTTCGCCAGAATAGCTCGCAGATGGCAGATTTTTTTCCGACTTACTTGACAATTATCGATATATTTTGGACAATTAACACACTATCTTTAAAAAATTATAGCCTATGTGTTATTCTAATCATTATCATCATCATCATTACAGCCTATACAGTCCACTGCTGGACATAGGCCTCCACAAGTTCACGCCAAAAAAAACGTGAACTCATGTGTTTTGCCCATAGTCACCACGGTGGGCAGGCGGGTTGGTGACCGCAGTACTGGCTTTGTCGCACCGAAGACGCTGCTGCCTGTCTTCGGCCTGTGTATTTCAAAGTCAGCAGTTGGATGGTTATCCCGCCATCGGTCGGCTTCTTAAGTTCCACGGTGGTTGTGGAACCTTGTTATCCCTTAGTCGCCTGTTACGACACCCACGGGAAGAGAAGGGGTGGCTAAATTCTTTAGTGCCGTAGCCACACAGCACAAGTTATTCTAATGTATAAACTATATTATTGTAAACTTTCATTAAAATCCATTCAATAGTTTTTGCGTGAAAGAGGAACAAACATCCATACATCTATCTATACACCCATACATACAAACCTTCGCGTTTATAATATTAGTAGGATTTATATTGTTCTTTTTTTCTTTTTTTTTTTTATGCATAGATAGGCTGGCGTTTGACCGCTATTTCACCTGATGATAAGTGAAAATGCGGTCTAAGATGGAGCACGCTTACCTAGAAGTAACCTATTCACTCGCGACTTAAAGATCCCCAGGTCATAGCTTTCAGGAAACACAGACGCTGGTAGAGAGTTCCATTCTTTGGCCGTACGGATCAAGAATGTACTAGCGAATCGCTTAGTGCGTATAGGGGGAATGTCAACCATATAAGGGTGACGTAACGCAGAGCGTCTGGTTGTACGATGATGGAAGGGGGAGGGCGGAATCAGGTCATGGAGTTCTTGCGCACACTCTCCGAAGTGTATCCGATAAAAAACCGACAGGCCGGCCACCCTACGCCGATGATGTAAGCTTTGCAGCTTTGTGGCGACCAGTGCATCGTCACCGATGAGCCTCCTGGCTCGTCTCTCAATTGATTCAGGAAGCTCCAGCTGGTACTTGGCTGAGCCATCCCAAAGATGAGAGCAGTACTCCATGCATGATCGAACTTGTGCTTGATATAAATTCAGAAGCTGTTCCGGAGTGAAGTACTGTCTCACCTTCGAGAGGACGCCCAGTTTTTTGGCAGCTGTTTGAGCTTTTGCCTCTATGTACGAGCCAAAATTGAGGGTGGATGTTAGAGTAACGCCAAGAAGCTCCAGGTGGCCGGATATGGGCACGGGCACACCTCGGAAAGAGGGAGTCAGTTGGAAAGGACTCCGTTTTGCCGAGAAGAGACACGCCTGGGTCTTAGAGGCGTTGAACTTGACCAGATTTGCGTCACCCCAATCAGAGACGGCTTTAAGGGACAAGTTCAGACGCTGAATCATGGCTTCCCTCAGCGACTGGATCTCAGACCCACTCGCTCGTGCGTCGGACATGTAACGCTCGACAACGGTGCTGTCATCTGCATACCCAAAGGTCCCGGGTTTGAGCAGGTCGTTGATGTGCAGCAAGAATAGCGTTGCCGAGAGTACAGACCCCTGAGGGACCCCGGCATTGATGACCAAACGATCGGACTCGCAACCGTCTATAACCACGCGAATTGATCGATCCCTCAGGAAGTCAGATATCCAAACACAGAGAGAAGCGGGTAGGCCGTATGAGGGAAGTTTGCTAATAAGGCCATCGTGCCAGACCCTGTCAAATGCCTTCGAGATGTCGAGCGAGACCGCTATGGCTTCCCCGTGTTTCTCGATAGCCTCACTCCAAATGTGTGTGGCATACGCGAGAAGATCACCAGTGGACCGCTTGCGACGAAAACCGAACTGTCGGTCGCTAAGAAGATCGTTCTCCTCAAGGTGTGCCAGAAGCCGATTATTCAGTATACGTTCCATACTCTTACAGAGTATGGACGTTATGGAAATTGGTCTGTAATTGACAGGGTCAGCTCGACTGCCCTTTTTGGGCACAGGCTGCACGTTAGCTTGCTTCCAGGCTTTCGGCACTTGTCCTGTCGCTAGAGAGAGACGAAACAGACGTGTCAGGATTGGAGACAACTCAGGTGCGCAAGTTTTGAGTACTATGGCAGGTATTCCGTCAGGACCACTAGCTTTATTCACGTCCAGATTGCGCAAGGTTTTAAGGACCTCTTTTTGATGAATTCGGACTTCAGACATGGACGTCTCGCATCGAATCGAAGAAATTGGAGGTGTGGCGCTGCCTGAGTCTAAACATGAGGATTCTGCAAAGAGTTTTGCAAATAGGTTTGCCTTCTCCTCAGCGGTGTGGGCTAGTGATCCATCGGGTTTTAGCAGTGGAGGTTTAGTGAGGGGCGACAGAAGTTCGACTCAACCGACTTAGCCAGGGACCAAAAGGCCTTACTACCAGGTGGGTATGACGAAAGCCTAGTCCCAATTCTGCCAATGTGGTCAAATCGAGCCTTCCGGAGAGCCTTCTTGCAGGACTTGGCAGCTCTATTATAGGCTTTCTTCCTCTGGCTCACGTCTGTTGTCTTGTGGTTACGAGCATCGACCCAGGCCAGGTAAGCAGTGTTCTTTTCTGCTTCAGCACGAGAACAGTCAGAGTTGAACCAGGGTCGAGCTGCCACGGAGGCTGAAGCGTCAGTGAATGGAATGTAATACTCCATTCCCTGACGCAGCACATCAGCCACAGCATTCGCACATGATGAAGGATCATCAGAGGAGAAGCAAATCTGCCGCCACGGGTACGATGCAAAGAAAGAACGCATCTCATCCCAATCTGCTGACTTGTATCGCCATATTCGGCGGGTGCCTTTGGGGCAGGGAAAGGGCGGCGAATAAACGGATACAGACTTCACCAGACAGTGGTCGGAGCTGCCTAAAGGCGATGAGACTGAAACCGAATAGCGGTCAGGATCTGTTGTCAGCAGTAGGTCCAAACAGTTGGCAATATGCGAGTCAACATCGGGTACCCTAGTTGCTTCTTGGACTAGCTGGGTGAGATTAAGCGTTGAAGCGAGGTTACGAATCTCTCTACCAGCGTGGTCAGTGTGCTGGTATGGGAATAGCCACTCTTGATGGTGGGCGTTAAAGTCTCCCAGCATTACCAATTGAGCAGTAGGATACCGCTGCTGAGCCGCGTCAGCCGCCTCACTAAGGTGTTGCATAAGCCTGGTTGTCTCCACATCTCCGCTGTGTGAACGGTAAACACAGACGTAAAGAATTTTCGCCACTCCTGTATCCACCAAAACCCATAAGTTGGAGAAGTTGGGGTCTTCAAGATTACGGAGACGCCGGCAGCATATGTCGTCGCGGGTATATAAGCAAACGCCCGCGCGTGGTTTAAAATTATGCTCCAAGGTATATCCCGGGTAACATAAGTATGCCGTGTCAGACGGACTGCCGATCTGCGTCTCCGAGAGGAACAATAGGGCCGGTTTCTCAGTCTCGAGATGGTGGTGGACTGCAACGAGATTGGAGTGCAAACCTCGAATGTTCTTTGCATATTTTTAGATTCAAGGTATTAAATATCATAGGTGTTAAAAATATTACCTTTGTAATTTCGAATTCTGAGACAAGCATCCCCCAGTAATGTAATAATGCTAACATTTTACATACTTATCGAAAAAAAAAAATAAGTGTGCTGTAGATCACACGACTGAAGTAAAACTTCTTTAGCAATAGGCCTGCACTGTCTTAGAAATACGAAACGTAACTGGCTAGAAGAGAAAGAGAGAAAGAAAATGTGTGCTCGCATCTCTCTTTCTCTTTTGCTCCGTTCGCTGCACCCAATCACACTTTTCATAACGTTCTCATCATACTTTTACCAGCTTACGTCCCAAGTTAAGCGTGCGTAAAGAAGTTTTACTTAAAAAATATATAAAGAAAGATTCAAAGATACAGCAGTCCTAATTATAATGATTTTTTTTTCATTTTTCTTTTCTCCCAAAGGTTAAAGGTAATTCAAAATACATCAGTATACATAAGCCACAAAAATATAGATTTAAACGTTGATTATGATTTTTTAAGAGTTAGTAAAAAGCAACTTTTAAATAATCATTATCATCATTAACCACCAAATACAAATTAACAGTATTAACATCAAATTTTCTATTTTATTTTCTACTATCATTATGTATGTATATTTAACTAACATCGAAAATATTATAGAGTTTATAAATAATAACGAAAAAATGTTATTTTAACCTCTTAGTTACCATAAATTTTTATATATTTATCCATTTTTCTCTTACTTTAACTTATAGTTTTATAAACTACTTCAAAGTTTCATTTGAAAATTTTACTACAAAAGAAGAACAAAAAGAGATTATTTTTACAAGATATCAGAGATCTTAAATTATATTTGGTCGTTTTAAATAATTTTAATCATAAGCTACTCACATTGAAAGCGTTAAGTTACATTGTAAAGGAATAGGAAGAAATGGGGCGTAGTGGGTAGTACGCGGAGTAACTACCGGAAGTAATGCCGGGATATTATGTTCTCATTGTTTCCACAACGCCATGTTGACGTATGGTCCGAATGATATTCTAGCTGCAATGTCCGTTAGCAATTTAACTAAACTTAATTGAACAAATCCTAAGCCTTGAAACAGCTTTGGTAAGTGAAGACATAATTTATTGTTTGTTTCTTTCAAAGCATGCTTCGAATTAATTAAATGATAAACGATATTAAAATGAATACAAATAATATTTTTTTTTCTAATTTACATTTCAAATATAACAAGAATATCAAAGTAAGGTACAAAATAGTACATTTAGCACGGAAAAGTTACGTGTAATTAAGGCAAAATTTTAAAGAATAGAGGATGAGTACCGTGAACGCTCCTTTATGAAAGTTTGTAAACTTTAAAAAAATGTAATCTGTCTACGTAAATAATTTGAAATAAGTACTGAATCTTTAAAATAATTAAAATATTATGATCAAATTCTCTAAATCTATGTTGTAATAAAAAAAAATATCTTGAAACATACAAAAATAATATATTCTAAAACTAAATCGTTGTCTAAAATAAAAACCTATTGTTTTGGTAACGCTCAATTCGTTATGCTCTTAAACTGTTTTTAAAAATCATTATTTACATATTAAAATACTTGTTAATTTTTTTTTTCATGTGTTCATTTTAAGTTTATTTATTCCTAGAGGCAAAATAAATTTTAAAGCGCTTTGTAGCTAATGTTGCGCTTGTCCGCCCAGCCGTGTGCAAAGTGTTTTTCAAAAGCGTTCAACTGTTAACCTATAGTGTAAAATAAACACACGGGCTTAAAATACTGACATACAAACCTGCATAAATTAAATGTTAATTGATTAACTAAATACGAAATATTTCTATAATGAAGTATTGTCTATTTATTGTGGGAGTCAACCCAATTTAGCTTCGAACTCCGCTATTACCAGAGCTCTTCGACAGCACAATAAAAAATGATTTATAGAGCGTCGAGATCGTCCGCTCAAGAATATAATACGACTTTATTTATTGCGAGCGAAACTGATAATAAACATCTGGATGGCACTGATTTATATTGAAGAAGTAGTAAAGCCTTTCTTATAAGCTAATTACGTATTTCTAAGGAATATAATGCCTGATTATAAAATGGAAGCTGTTCAAGACGAAACATTTTTGCAGTTTATACTAATAAAAAGCATTTGCAATTTTTGGTGGTTCTCGTTACTAATTTAAAGGGTAGAATAGTCCTTTAACATCACAAACATAAAATATCCAATTTGAATTTTAAAAATTAGGCGTTGTTGACGTGGGCTAAAAGGTAGCAGCCGCTAGGGCATTATTATTGGCCGCATATTTGCGGGCAGGCAGAGCTCGACTCGCTACTGAACAAACTAATCTGAAAATTACACGCGCTACACCCTGTGCCAACCCCCCCCCCCCCCTCCCCTTCCCCTTCCGCGGTGCACGAAGCGGTAAACTGGACGTAATGTTAACAAACGAGCTGTTTGTTAAGGTTTACTGGTTACATATTTTACAAACGACTTATAAGTGTTGTGTAAAACTTTACGACATAGTTAAATACGTTAAACATAAATTAGCAACTCGCAGTACACCTGTATTAACGATGCCGTTACAATCCTATTCAACATATGTTACTGTAAAAGTCTGAATATTGGTAAATCTAGGTTTCATTTATAACACCGATTATCTATGACACTCGATATATGTATCTTTAGTTTTACCTAATCTGTAGTAAAAGTTAACGTCTAATTCTAAATGCTCATAGTTTTTTTTTAGATAAATAATAACTTTTAATAGACTTTCTTAACTAAAATCTAAAATTTAACGAATATACGATATTTGACAACAGCGCATCCGGTCTAACAATCCCTTCGAATAATATTAATACTGCTTAATTTATCACACCCGAACTTTCACTTTTATAATAAAATTTGTCCTTAGTCGTATTTTTATAATTGAACTTATTATCAATTTTTATGCGGTAATGTAGAGTTTGAATGAATTTTACTTGACCCTTGACTTGGAATTAAAAAAATATTACTATTTAATTAATTTTATATACGTATAAAAAAAATTAAGACCTAAATGTAATACGTATATTTAATGAAAAAATTATTGAAAAATATGTTATTAGATGACTGCTTTATTATTCCGCCACCTAACTGTTTCATTCCCTCATAAAATATTTACGTAATAAAATCCGATAAACGTTCCCACAAAGTAGAAAATCCTTCGCTGTTAGGTCGAGACATTAATTTCAAGCAAGCAATAAAGGGACAGCGAGATGTCTTCACAACGGTGTGGCGGAGAGGGCCCGCGCAGTGACGCTCTTAAACGCTGCTATATAAATTTTCCAATAAAAACACCACTCCTATACCAGCCACCGCAAAATGTACTTTTTCCTAGCAACTAAAATAAATAAGTTACTCAGTACACAGCCAAAAATGCGATTTACAAGAATGACTACTAATATATAATTATATTTGCAGTGTAATTTGTTTTCATAATCGACGAATATTTGACTTTAAGCCTTAATTCCTTCAAATAAAAATCATAAGTCGAAAATCGAATTTGTCATTTTTGTCAATTGATTTAACAGATTAATATCGCGGTTTAAGCTACGCCGTGTCGTAAAATGTAAGCGAACCTTATTCAATTAAATTTGGCGACATTATAACAATCTCGGCAAGCTCATTTTAAGTTAACGGGATATCAACCTCGTTTATTAACAAAAAATACATTATAAAAATCAAAATGTTATATTAAATTTGAGGTAAATTACATTGATATAATTTAGTTTATCAAGATTATTTCTAAGTATATTTACTGTAAATAATTCTTCTATAGATATAACAAAGTATAATAAAAATTAATTTTGCTATACCTACGACAACATTTGAAAGTAAATTCGTTCATAAAATGTTATTTTTAAAATAGGTATAAAATTAAAACTATTTTTAACCGACTTCCAAAAAGGAGGAGGGTACTCAATTCGACCGTTATATATATGTATTTTTTATGTCTGTCGGGGATAACTTCGTCGTTTATAAACCGATTTTGATATATTTTTTTTTGTTGTTGTAAAGGTATATCCTAAGTTTAGTACCATCATAAGGAAACCAGGATCTGATGATAGGATCCCAGAGAAATCGAGGGAAACCCTCGAAAATCCTTATAACTTTTTACTGAGTGTACCGATTTTGATGATTTTTAATTTAATTTAAAGCCGATGTTTATCATGTGGTAACATTTAAATTTCATCGAGATCTAATTACAATTTTTGGAGTAATCTTTGATAAAGCGTCTCTACTTTACTATTTTTTCGTCTACCTACGTTGCATTACTTGTCAATGTAATTGAAGTCAGTTTTTTTTTTCGTTTGCCAGCAAACACACGTAAGTTATTTAAATTATATTAGCCTAAAAGAAAATGGCTACTATGGCTAGTGCTGTGTGGCTACGGCACTAAAGAATTTAGCTACCCCCTCTCTTCCCGTGGGTGTCGTAAGAGGCGACTAAGGGATAACAAGGTTCCACAACCATCTTGGAACTTAAGAAGCCGACCGATGGCGGGATAACCATCCAACTGCTGGCTTTGAAATACACAGGCCGAAGACGGGCAGCAGCGTCTTTGGTGCGACAAAGCCAGTACTGCGGTCACCAACCCGCCTGCCCAGCGTGGTGACTATGGGCAAAACACGTTAACGAGTTCACGTTATTTTTGACGTAAACTTGTGGAGGCCTATGTCCAGCAGTGGACTGTATAGGCTGTAATGATGATGATGATGAGCCTAAAAGAAATAGTGAAAAAGTGTTTCGGTTTTAAATCATATAAGCATTTGAAAAATTTTGTGAGGACAACTCAAATTTGGAGATGCCCACCCTTGAAAATGACTACCTGTATTCACATGTAAATAGCTGTGAAATTTCAACTGCCGTTGATTAGCTTACTACGTGAATAATGTTCGGTCTGCTGACGGACAGAATAGCAACGCATTAAGCAAACCATACATACCTCCTTACCTTTTACCTTACCTTTATACATACTCGGAATTAGCTCATCGTTTTTTGAAAATTTTAAATTTGCCGATCTAGTATATTTTAGTGCATTTTAATACAAAAGTTTTCAAAAGAAAGTAACTAAAACTAATAACGTTAGTCACAATTTCAAGCAACAAAGAAGCTTTGTGAGACTTACCCGGTCACCTAAAAGTCTCCACTTCCTTAAAATAACATTACAATCTTTTTAAAGAATAAAACGTAGAAAAATAAAGTTATTTATTTAGGCCTGCACCCAAATATATATATATATATGTAGTAGTATGGTACGTATTGCCAGTCACAATATTTTTTCTAAAAAATCCAATTTATGTACGTATAACAATTATTGTAAAAAATGCACATGCATACAATAAAATATGAAAAAACAAACCCATAAATAGAAACCCATTTTTAGATGAAATGTTTATAAAATATGAACGCTACATTGAAAATTATCAGTTCCAGAACAAAACGCGAGCACAGCGAACAATTGTAGTAAATTGCAGCTGGCGGCTATTTCTAATCGATTACAATTGTATGCGGCGTGCACGCTACAATCTGCTCCCATTACATAAAAGTTACCACTGATATCGCACTGGTTTCTTGTGATACGAATTTCTCCCTCAGCATCATAATAGCCCATCGCTGAGCTTATTACCTGACGCCATCTATTGAGAACGGCTTTACAGGGAAATCTCGAATAGGTTGTAGTCGGTGCTAAAGCTAATATACTTGCCGTATTTTCTTTCCCATTTTCATACAACGTTATAACGCGCTTGTTAGAGGCTAATGTTTCATAAAACATTTACTATACGAGCTATACGAGCACATGCGATTTGATGTAGTTTGAAGTACACTTTATATTAACTTTTTCAAATCTTTACAATACCAATCTGGACAATAGTATGCGAACTTTTAAGGTCATTCACACGATATAAAATAGAAAACTTAATATTAACTCAAAAAAATACAACCTTAAACGGGAACAAAATTATTAATGATATATCTTTTTAAAAATATGAGGTACTTTATTTTCTTCTTTACACCCTTTTAAAAAAATGTTCATTAAAACAAAAAATTTAAGCATTTAAGTTAAACCACGAAAAGTTTTTTTTTTTTTCTTGGCTTGGATTCCGAACAAGTAGAGACTTATTAAGTGTAGTAAATACTAATTAAAGTGTTACTAAGTTGGGCAGTTCTTGCGGTGTCAGCGGTTACACGGCAGTGGCTCGATACAAACTTTTATCCCCCGTGGTCCGATACACTAAGACAATAGTTTTCCTAATAGCCACTTACTACGTACACCCATTTATAGTAAAATATAGATAGTTTCATGTTTAGCATATAAAATTAAGCTTAAAGTCAATTTGCAAATAGACAGGGCACCAGCGATACAAGTTAAGAAGTCTGCGGATTTGCGTCTAAAGTAAAGAGGAGACGAACCGGATACAATTACAGACGACAATCGACGGGACTGACCATTTCTGCTCGTAGAATATAAGCCCTTATACTTAATAGAGGAGCTCTTTCATTATCGTGATCCGGGTACAATACTTCGCGTCTGACCACTGCACTCTTTACTTTAGAACTCAGTAATACCCGCAGCTTACAGCTTTAACAGTCAATTCACGGTATATTTTAAATGAAATAAAATTCATTTGATACTTATTTCACTTTGAATACAAATTTAACTTTAAAATGATTTTAGTAACGATATTTTTCTAACATTTCTAAACGAAATACAATTCAAATTTTATAATGGAATTTGTAGTTGTGGCTTTTATTGTTTCGTGTATAAAATGTTATTACAAAATGCATTTTAAAAAAATTAACATACTATGAAAAACGTGATTTGAATAATGTTTCCCACACGTTATTAGAAAAGAAATGTATTGTAGAATACAACGTATTAAACCTCAGACCATAGTTTAAATTTTATTTTTATACTAACGCAGCCGCAATCCCAGTTTTATTGTAGACTCCGTGAAAGCCAATACACATCGCGTGGAGTGGTTAATGCGCCGTCCGTAATATCAATAAAGAGGGTGGAAGAAGGGCCCGTCCTCCAGCCTCCAGGTGTCGTCTCCGCGCCGACTTTCCACCGATACTTAAAATATGGCGTGTCATCTCCTCTGATCCGGTTACTCGTTTGTACAACGTGATTTGCTAAGCTATTGTTTGGGGTTAAAGAAAATCGAACAACATTTTTTATCTTGCATTTCAATAATGATTTTTAAGTTTTAATTGATTTAACTAGAAGTATAAGAATATTCTGACGACAAATCGTATTGTTTGCCTATTTAAAATATGTGTAAGAGGTTTCACCCTCACTAAAAGGGTGATAAAAGCCTGCAATGTCAACATACTATACAAAAGTAATCTCAACAGTTTTCCTTTTCGTCCTCATTTTTTCTCGTTATTTTAAATAAAAAAGAAATAGAATTATTTGCATATATATGGATGGCCAGATATTTTTATACATAAATAAATATATATATTTAAATACATAAAAACGATATATTATAGGTGTTTCCTTATAATTTGTTTTAAACCGAATATAAAAAATTACAAGTTTTACAGAACAAAAAAACAAGTTGTATAACCACTTGTAAATCCTAACACAAATCATAATAATCCTGCTATAAATGTTATGTACGTACGTGGTTCTTTACATGACAGCTTTACTTTCGCTTTGCCTTGTGTTATATCGTTCAGCTGATATTAGTGAGTTGGTGGTAAGCTGTATATAATTATACCATTTGAGTGATATTTTTTAGTACTTTGATAATTTTTTAATATAAGTATGTATGTATATAATATATGTAATGTCAATTTTAACTTGCCACTCATACTAGTATCTTCCATACACTTATTTCATTATATATAAACTTACAAAGACAAATAATAAAATTTCAGGATACTGTTCATATATTCATTCTGTACATGATAACAACCGGGACCGACGGCTTAACGTGCTCTCCGAGGCACTTTGGGGAGATACACAAGGACTGCACAAACACCCAAACCACGGCAAACATCTGTATGGCCAATACAAATGTTTGTCAGCGCAGCAGTCACAGACCAGTGCTGTGACAGTTGCGCCAACGCGTGGTCAATGCGCCAATGTAATATGTAATTGTTACATCTTTTCGGAACTATCCATAACTATTTGCAGTTAAAAGTTATTTAGTTGCCAACAAAATGTATATAATATACAAACAAAAGTAAAACAATTATAATTGTGTTTGCTCGCAAACGAAAAAAAAACCGACTTCAATTACATCGACGAATAATACAACGTAGATCGACGAAAAAATAGTCAAGTAACTACGCGTTATCAAAGATTACTCAAAAAGTAGTTATCAAATCTCAATAAAATTTATATGTAACCACATGACAAACATCAAGACAAACATCAGCTTTCGATTAAATTGAAAATTATTAAAATTAGTACACCCGGTAAAAAGTTATTGCGGATTTTCAACAGTTTCTCTCGATTTCTCTGGGATTCCATCATTAGATCCTGGTTTCCTTATCATGGTACTAAACTAGGGATATCTTCTTTCCAACAAAAAAAGAATTATCAAAATCAGTACACCCAGTAAAAAATTATTACGGATTTTCGAGAGTTTCCCTCGATTTCTCTGGGATCCCATCATCAGATCCTGGTTTTCTTATCACGGTACCAAACTAGGGATATCCCCTTTCTAGAAAAAAAGAATTATCAAAATCGGTACATCCAGTAGAAAGTTATGCGGTATAATACAACGTAGGTCGACGAAAAAAGCGTCAAGTAAAAACGCATTATTAGATATAACTCGAAAAGTAGTTGTTAGATCTCAAATAAATTTAAATGGGACCAATTGGCATACACCACCTTTCGATTAAAACAAAATTTGTCGAAATCGGTCTACCCGGTCAAAAGTTCTGAAGTAACGTAACATACATAAAAAAAAAAAAAAAAAAAAATACAGTCGAATTGAGAACCTCCTCCTTTTTTGGAAGTCGGTTAAAAAGTACATTTACTAGATAAAATAATATGTGTGGAGCATAAATAATTATAACCTCGATATATAAAATAGAAAAAAAAGTACTTTTATCGAAAATATATCTGAAAGTCCCTACAAGGTCCACAAGAATTCCATATCTCTTGTATACTCCATTTAGTAGCACTAATTACCGGAAAAATGCTTTCTTAAATAGAACCTCTAAAGAAATTAATACATTGAATGACATTCCAGAACTTGATTTTGATTTATTTAATACATCAGTCGATGTTCTAAAAAGAATTATGACAAGGCACTGGTTTGATGCGATTTCTTAAAGCCGTTGTGTGTATTAAGCAATTATTAAAATATTAATGTTGTTAATCATTACCTTCAGCTCAAGGTTTGGTCTTTATTTAGCAAATGTATTTATAACCTTATGAATCTTTTGTGTAATAGCTTCAAATTTAGGTTTTGTGTTAACAAAGCACTGGATTAACGTAATTTCTATATAACTTGTAAATATGTTTAATTGAACGTTGTGCAATTGTTTTATATTAACCATTACTTGCTGTACAAGCTCTAGCTTTTTATGTAGCAACCGTATGTGAAAACTTTTAAATTGTGTATTTTTATTTTCTTTTTTATGTAATTAGCTTTAAACTAAGTCTCTGTACACTGTCTGTTTTCCAAATAAATCAAAATAAAATAAAATATTTAATCGAAGACAAATCTTGAAATTTATGATATTCATATATTTTAGTATTATTCGTTACAGTGTAATAACTTAATTTAAATACATAAAAATATCTCGGCCATATCCAATATATGTTTAATTTTAAAACCATAAATTTAGTTTAGCTTCCCGGAGCGGCGCGGGATTGAGGCGTTGACTCTCAGCGAAATTGCAGCCAACATTTTTATCCCTTTGTTGTAGTTGAGAAATTTAAGAGAGGATCCCTTTAGTCTTTGTAATTTTGTTACTCGTTTTGATTGTCAACCGATGAAACGTTGCGGTTGAGCGGCTCCGGGATTTTATCTGTAAAATCTAAACTTCTTAAATATTGTGGTTCCTTTTAAAATATACTTTAGTGAACGACTACAACAAATATTTATTTTGATAAGATTTAATTACAGCGACATAATTAGAAAATTAAACATAATTAAAAAAAGAGTCTTTAAAGATTATTAATACATTTATTTTTAAAATTGTCAGGCATATTAATGTAAATTATTTGAGAGACAAGCGTTCTTGTTACACTTGCGGCTTACACGATTTTAGCTATTCAGTTTTCTCCCATTACAATATATTTAGTGTTCTCTGAATAAACATAACGACGCATTCTCCGGGTCAAAGAATTTTTAAAATCGGCGTACCTGTACTGTTAGTACAGGTGTGTAACTTCTCTTTTTACTCTTTGTTACATTAATAGATATATAAATAATGCGCGTATTTTATTTGCATTAATTTCAATTTTAAAAGCCATATTTATTAAAAGTATATAACAATAAAAAAGTTTAAAGCAAAATTTGAAATAGAAAAAAAAACTTAAAAGATAAGCTCAAAGATGATGAAAAATTTAATCCCTTTTCACAACAAGGCTTCCATATCGGAGTCTTCGTCGAATACTTTGAACAGACTCCTCCGATATTGGTGCTAAGTTATCAAATGAAATTCCTTTTTTTAATTCGACAATATATATTAATCGAATAATTATATAATGTATCGTAAAAGTTTTCTAATATAAGTTAATCTAATATAGTTTATTCAATCTTTTGCAGATTCTCTTGGGAGAATGCTTACAGAGCACTGCTGGTATTTTTATACTGCTGGGTTAGTACATACCTACTTTATTTACCCTTATATTTTTACTTTTAGTAAAACCAAAATTTATATAATAACTTTTATGCGAAACCTTTTTATGACTGTGGGTGTATTTGTTTTACACATACCTCGTAACCTATGTAGTGGTATTAATACCAACTTTAAAACTACTTTGATCTCATGTCTGAGCTTATTCCTGTAGTAAACTTAACAATAATTGCTATTCAAAATTACCAACAACAACAAGCTAACCATCTTCAGGCATTTGCTTTGCTATCTTGCAAATTGTATGTGCGTATTCAGTCACTATCCAATTTCAATTGTTTTTATATTAGCGTAGTTAGCTTTCGTCTTCGATACTTTCCTATAAATATTATTAAAATAAGAAAAATGCACATACATACATATTAAAAAAGCGGTTTATATCAAAGCAAAAACGAAATCATAATTAGTTGAATTTATCAAGCATAGCATCGTAGACGTTAATGCAGAGTAAAGCCAAGACATCTGTGAAATTTCAAGATATTACTATAAACCGCTTCGCTTCGTTGTACTGCTTTATAATACACATGAGTTAACACCGGATGCTTTCAGAAGGTGACATTTAAATATGAATATCTCGCAGTCTCGACACTGCTAATAATAATAATCTATGATTTTTCCGCGCATCTGCATCCGTGCTCGCTGCACTAACAATCTCACGGCGCAATCATAGCGTTGTTATACACGATTCACTTCATTAATATGCTTAAATATTTATTACATTGATAACTTTTCTAAATAAGATTTTGCGATACATATTTAAATAAATAAATAAATAAATAAATATCTACACAATACACACACGGTCGTCTGTCCCTAAAGTAAGCAAATTAATGCTTGTGTTATAGGTAACAGCCGACTGGTATAGCTACATTTTTTTTTGATAAACATACTTATAAATAATACATATATAAATATATAAATAAATATATACATTACACCCAGACTCAGGGTGGGAATCGAACCCACAACCCCCGGAGCAGAAAGCAGGGTCACTACAAACTGCGCCAACGGGCTAGTCAAAATATATTTTTATTTATATGACTGTATACCTAAACTACTTGATGTTTTATTTTTTTATTTTTTTCATTTACCTAAATAATTTAGATGAACGTCGGTCGTGTTTTAAAATTATTTGCATGCATTAACTTGTTTTTGAATAATATAATTCATATAAAATATCTTCGAGATTTTTTTTAAATCTAGTTCATATATTACAAATTTCCTTTACTTGTTTATTAATAATTATGTTTTCACTTTCGATTCACTGGTACACAGAAAAAGTGTAAGTATGAATTAAATTGTAAATAACGGAAAATGAAGTAACAACACAAGGTACAAAATTTGTACAAGTTATAAAAAACTGTTAAATTATGATATGTTATAGATTTTGTGTTTTTTTTTAGTTTGACATTTTCATTATATTACAATAAAAATAATGTAATTTTAGATAGTATTTCAACAAACGCTCGATTTGGCCAAGAACAATACGCATTCTTCTGTAAACATAATATAAAACGAAACATGTTTAAAACATGACCAAGCAGAAAATAAAATAAGTAGGTTGTACCTCGCAACATCCAATAAAGTGATTCCAGCCAAAGGAAGCGAGAAGATAACCTACTTACTGATCCGGCGTATTCTATTTGCCTGTAATAATCGCGATGACAATCTGATATTACATAAAAGATTTGCCCTCTTTTCGATCGAAATGCGATTTTCTCCTTTCATAGCTATTGCCAGTTCGCATTTTTTTCGCTATTGAGGAACGCTATTACTATTAGAAATTTTTGAATATTTTTGAATGAATAAGGAATTTTGGCGCCACAGTGAATGCATAATACGTCGCTGAGAGTTTCAGTGGCAAGGGGGACGAATGAGGGTAAAACTTGATAGTCTCAAAATAGGCGTTTGTTTCTCGAAATTTTTGGAATGCCTTTATTACTGACTCATACTTTCAGAATATCCTTACGAGTATTAAATAAATTTATATATATATATATATATATATTTCGTTTCATCAAGTATCTATCTTCTAACGGACAATTAAATTGTTAATAATTTAAAATCAATACGATTTTATATAGATAGGTCTAACTTCAATATATAATACTAAAACAGTCTCATGTCCGCTAATAGTTTCGGGTCCTCATCAAACAATCCTCTAACACGTTACGCCAATATAAGTACACATTTAATAGAATAATAACATAATTCAAACAAAACTAGGGCTATGGGTTTCGGCCTATTATAGTTCGTGGGTCGTTATAAGTTACGAAAACAAGGTACACGACAATTGAGGGAGATAACGGTAAAGTGAGCGAATTCGGCAGTCGGCGGGGCGTTTGCTGCATTAGCCTCGGGAGTAAGTTTGTTCATTACAGAATGAACAATGCGGGTAGGCTCGACGGCTGCGGAGGAAACGTGCGCCAACGCCGCAACAATAGGCCCGCCCGCCTTATCACGCCGGAACGCGTCGGCCGCCGCCGCCCGCCCGCCGCTAGCGCTACATCACTTGACGTATGAGCAATGAATAAATGGGAAAACTTTTAGCGGCTGCCGTTACACAGGCACAAACAATTGGTCATCTGTTCAGAGAGAAATTCCATAGCGTTTGTTAATAAACAATCCAATGAAATACGAGAGCTACTCATAATTCTCTATAACATAACTGACATACTTATTTCGACATGTGTTACATTTTTGTCTCAATTATCTTGTGTACAAAAATATTTGTCATTTATATATATTTTACGCTACAGTGAAGTACTTAAGTTTCAGTGTAAAAAGAACGCCCGACGCAGCAATGGAGTCAGTCATCAGGCCGTTTGTTTATTAAGCAAGACCATCGCCTAAGTAATTAATTGCCCGTTTCGTTCCATAATTAAAATTTAGATGAATAACTCATAATTCTTGGTTTGTTGCTTTAACTTGCTACAATACGATAGGTCTTTAGATTTCCCCAGTATTATCTAAGCAATTTTTGCATAGCCAAATTAAACAATATTGTTTGATTCGTAATCTTCGTTTATTCGTGTCGTCGATTATTTGTAAAGTTATTGTATATATTGTTATTGTATATGATAAATTATTGTATATGATATATGTAATATTGTTATTGTATATGATATGTAACTTTAAACTTCGTTTTTATATCTCTATTAAAGCTTTTTTTATGAAGTATTTGTTGATGTCTGTATAATGTACTTATGACATTTAAATATAAGCTTTTTATATATAAGTTTGACGTTCTCAAATATTAAAAACGTATTTTTACGAATAATCTCAATTTTAAAATGTTTTAGAGCTACCTAGACTTAATTATATGTATATATTTTAGTTAATTAGTCCTACTGTTGTTATTTTAATTCTTATAATATGTAGTAAAATAATTCGTTGAAAAATTCATTTCTACACAAAGCGGAAGTTCGGGGAAGAAAAGTAAAGAAGAAACCGCACATAATTCGGGTTTCGGGACGATGGAACCGTGATTACAGTTGGTTCGTTGTCGACGAAACCTGCAAAATGTGCGGTAAACTTCGACCGGACCACCGGAATGCTACGAACTCGACTTGAAGGAAAGGGAGATATTGTAATTTAAATGTACTATTTTGAATGTATTGCGATTTAATATTTATACCAATTTTTTTTTCACAGTCCTTCTTGAGCTATGTATATGTATTTTTCTTTAGCAATGTATAATTAATTGGTTAAAATATAAAGTTATTAAAAGATTTGCAATAAAACTTTAAGACGAGAGTGAGAAATTAACATAATGTACAATATGGTTTTAGGTTCGTTCTACGAGTAGTTCTAGTAAACAATAATTTATAAAATATGTCTACAGAAATAACCTTGTTATATTTTTATTACATTTATAGATTTCTATATAAAAATTTGTTTTCCAGAGGTAAAATATATATATATATATATTACTTTATTATTTTACTAGCTGCCTGGACAGACTTCGTTCTGTCAAAAGTTAATAGTAAAAATTAAAAAAAAATAAGCAATTTTTGTTTTTAATTCTTTTTTTTTTATTAAAACCTTATGTGGGACTAAAGGAACATACAAAAAAATAAATTAGGCGAAATAGTCGAGCCGTTTTCGAGTTATGCGCTTAGCAACATTCATTTTTAACCGACTTCCAAAAAGGAGGAGGCTCTCAATTCGACTGTATTTTTTTAAATGTATGTTACTTCAGAACTTTTGACTGGGTGGACCGATTTCGATATTTTTTTTTAATCGAAAGGAGGTGTGTGTCATTTGGTCTTGTTCCCACTTAAATTCATTTGAGATCTAACAACTACTTTTCGAGCTATATCTCATAATGCGTTTTTACTTGACTATTTTTTTGTCGACCTACGTTATATTATACCGCATCACTTTTTACTGGGTGTACCAATTTCGATGATTTTTAATTTAATCGAAAGCTGATGTTTATCATGTGGTCACATTTAAATTTCATTGAGTTCTGATAACAAATTTTTGAGTAATCTTTGATAACGCGTATTTACTTGACTATTTTTTCGTCTACCTACGTTGAATTACTTATAGATGTAATTGAAGTCGGTTTTTCATTTGCGATATAAGATATAATTATAAATCGGACGCGAAAATTGACTTTCAGAGGAACACTGACATTAAATAATTTTGTTCTCCGCAGTTTACAACATCGCGTGATATGTGCTGGTTTTCTCATGCATTATATTAATTATAAAAGTATCCTAAGTTTCTCATTAGCTATCTGCCAGTGAAAGTCCCGTGAAAAGCGGTCCAGCTATATCAGAGATTAGCCGGAACAAACAGAAAGACAAAAATTATAAAAAATGTTATTTTGGTATATGTACCGTGTATACTACTACTACATACACATGAATTTAGTAAAGAAGCGGTCATTTTAATATTACAAACAGACACTCCAATTTTATTTATTTGTATAGACTAGCTGTACCCTGCGCGCGTTGCTACGCTTTTTTTTGTCATACAAACTCAGAAACCTTTGTGAGCTCATGCACACCACTTTGCTGAAGATCATGACATGATACAATGCATAGTTTGCGATTCTATAAAGGACATACAGACAAACATTCATTTATATATATATATATATATATATACGAGTATATATAGATAATAGATAATATGTTTTACGGTAACTTGGTGTATGTACCTCCTCCCTATTCCTAATAAATAAATCGAAAAAATATTTGCGTAATTATTTTTTAGCGCGTAATAGACTGATATCATCTTTAAGTGTCTGTATGCCTCTGTTATTGTGTGTTTTCAGATTTCAACACAAAATTTTCATCTCACAGGAAGCTGTTTGTGAAGTACTGGTTGTGAGGCGTTTATTTATTAGGATTGCTTGTGTATTACTCATAATAATTGATAACACGATAGTATTTAATTACAGCATATTTAAAAATATCGGATATAGAAGTAATAAAATTATGTTTTAATTTTAAAATAAACTGTAAAATAATGAAAGTTATTAATACTACGTTCAAATTAAATATATGCACATGATTGCCTAATAATAAATATGTGTATTTAACACCCCTTCTCCTTCGCAAAAGAAAAGCTAGTATCTGAGACGTTGACAGACTATTTCAATAATAAAAGAAGGTATATAATACTAATTAATTTTTAGGTTATCTATATAAAGTTTATTTGAGTTAGAAGATGCGTTGGCGTAGCGGTCATAGTACTGGCTGTTCGCGGGTTCGATCCCCACTAACGACAGACCTTCTATATACAAAATATAATAGGATTTAAGGGAATAAAAAATTAAACGAGATATCAGAAAATCGGATCTGAAGCAAATCACATTAACATATCCATTCAACTGATGAATTGCGAGAAAAGTCAATCATCACCCTATTTTATCTATATATTAAGAGCCATTTCACAATTTTACGCTCTGCAAGTTTAGGTAAATTTGGTCGCATCGCGCGAGTCGTACGAGCCGCGCGATCTTTGTGCTAGTACGTATAGTGTGACAACCAAAAGACCATCGTGATCATTTTCTGATGTATAATAAAAATTATAACTATGGTATAAAATGTTTTTTACATAATTAATTTGTTAAAAATTTCAAGTATGTTATATAACAACAGTCAATAAATTTAAAATAAAATTAAAAAAATCAATTTTATGAAACAATTTTTTTAAATTGATTTAGTTTTTTCAGTTTACGAATGAATCTAATATTTACGATATGAATAAAAAAGCATTTAATGACATCGACACCGACAAACATATTAATTAACAAATAACAAGACAAACAGATTGAAATGCCTATTTGTATTGATAGTGTGAGAAAAGAAAATTAAATTATACATTTGTTTACAGAAATTATCATTATATTATTTTACAGTCATTTTCGTAATATGTTTATTTTATTTATATTTTATTATGAAAGTATCAAATGCGTTTTATCCGCTATAACAACAGGCGCTTGGCGCGTGTGAGCGAAAGAGACGGCTGCACAGAATTTGGCGTGGACCTTACCTATAAGAGCGCTAGCGCTCGACTGATTTACCGGGCTTGATGCGTGGCAATATAATTATACTATCTTTTTATTATTTAATATAAAATGTATTAAAAATAATTACATCTTTTAATTATTTTTTTTGTATTCCTTAATGATGTAAGTTTACTTTGATGAAGATAGTTCGTTAAAATTTCTTAGTTTTCTAAGAGAAATATCGCTTTTAAAATTGTACTTATTTGGAAAATATTCGTAAATTTAAATTTTTTTTATCGTTTAATAGAGATACAAATGGAATAAAAATCTATGATAGTGGACAACAAAATTATATTCCACATATTATGATATTTTTTTAAAATGGTTTCAACGTAGAGGTTATTGAAAAGTAGGACTTCAAAGTATACATTGCGACCGTTTACCCAGGGAGGAGGCTGATGAAAAGGTTAATAATTTTATACACATAATATAAATCAAAATTCTGATCTGACTATGGACTACAACAAAGGTTGCTCTATTATATTTCAAGAATATAAATTACATTATTGCATCCAACACTGAGATTAACGACGTCAAAATATTACAATTTCGCGGATTGTTACCGATTTTTGTGAAATGGCTCTTAATACGTGAAGCAAAAACTTTGTACCCCTTTTTACAAACATTGCGCGGACGGAGGAGTATGAAATTTCGTACACAGTTTATATAGAGAAGGGGTGCAGAATGCTATTTTTTTTTAAATATGCATAAAAATATATGAAATCAATAAAAAAACATTACACACACTACCATGTATTTGACACACACACGCATTGTTGATTGTCAAAGTCTTTAGTCAAATTAAAAAATTTAAAAAAAGCTTCTTTATTTTCATTACTTTTTGGATTTCTTTAATATATTTTTTTTAATTATGGTCGAATTTCGACCACTGGGCGACTGCTAGTTTTAATAAATACATTACAGTATATGGTCGTTAGTGTGTTTTATTTTTCCTTTAATAACGTGTTCTAGAGTTTATTTTAATTGGTAGCAATCATATAAAATACGGCACTTTTGTTGCTTTAATTGGTAGCCGTCGACTGAGAAGACAACAACAACACAATTTCTACTTACAAAAGAGGACTAATAGAAAGAAAAGTGGCCTCGATCAAGGCTGTTACAATATTTGTCTGAAAAATATCATAAAACAGTTTGTTATGATTACCTGTTACGACAACTAGAGACCTTAATTCTCAGCATCTGTAGTCGTTTTAATATCAATGTCGAGTCCGAACAGTAAGGGAGACAGAAGAGAGTTTACGTGAGAGTTGTCATAATTTTAAAGATAAGCAATAGTGTCCAACGTGTTTTCTAGTAAGGTCTGTTTTTTTGGAATTGTCCTAATTGGTAAACAAATATGGCGTACTTATGACCACAGACAATTAGAGTATAGTGTAGCTTAGTGAAGTGACACAAAGAGCAAATGAATGAACAATATCAATAAGCCATAGACAAAGTAAAATTAATTTTACATCGAAATATTTAATGATACCATATTGCTAAAATTATTTCAAAACCTAATAATATATTGAATATTTTTGCTAAGAATTAGTAGAGGTACAGAATTACGAAAAAAAATATTAATCGAGCATCGAGCATAAAAGGCAACAAAGGGGACTGTCCATTTTGGCCCAAGGTGAACAGAATTCATACAAAAAAACAAATATACCAATAATTTTCATAAATTAAATCATGTTTATTCGTGAATTGCAGTTTTATCAATATAAACTGATAAAAAGTTTATTTAATAAGTATTTTAATTCATTAATTATATACTTCTAGTTTATTTTCGGTTGGTGATTTGATTACAACACGTTGCCAGTCTTAAAAAAACAATTATTATTAACGAACAATCGATTTTAAAATATTTTTAAATCAATTATTTGTTAAAATCGATTAAAAGTATTGTTAAATCGAATTAATAAGAAAAAAGTCTAAAAAAAGTCTATAAAAGTGTATTTAGTAAAAAAACATTTAACTTTGGTGAAAAATAAACTATTTTAGAAACATTGTTATTGACTAAATAAAAAGCAAGCAATTAATTATATTAAATTCGATTATCGATTTAATCGATTTATTTGTTTATTGAAAATATTATTTATTATGGCAACCCTAAACTACAGACTTTTGCTTCATACATTCATTTGACTTCGATGTTGCTTTCATGGTGATATAGCAACCTACTGTAAGGTTTTCCGTCAACCGAGAATTCATCACTACTGCGACGTAAAATACACAGTAGGCATATTCATAAGTAGGAAAATATATTTTGTATTTATTTTATATGTAAACAATAAAGGTCAGGCAGAGAAGCCATAAAAAAATATTATTGCAACTGCATGGTTGGTCGACGGACAGTAGTAGGTTGTTGTGGCCATGTCATGAAATTATTTGGTTTTTGGGCTGAAAAAGGTTTCAAGATTTTATAAATCTACCTGCCTAGTTTTTAGATAACATTCTGTTAACGTACGAATCCGATTAGTAAAACAAAAATAACAAAACAATGATTTTTTATTTCAGAAACCTTCTTGTAATTATCCACAAAAAAACAAAAAATGAAACACCTGGATACAAAACTATATCATTTTTCTAATTCATAATTGTTAGTACTACTAACTTAATATATAATTATTATTCTCAGTGACTGTCCATTCGGGGCCGAAACCCCCATACAAAGTGGACAGTCCCCTATATATTTCGTTTATGTGATATGGTCGGTAAAAAAAAAGCCAAAAATAAAATTTACAACAAAATAAAGGGGCCGCCTGTGTCTAAAATAAGTCGACCCTATTAATATTATTGTCACATTATTTGTATTTACTATGAATAATAAACCTTGCGCCGGCGGCACACTCTCTCTAACATCTAAAAAAAGGACTAATAACATTGTACTCCACGATGCTCTCATTGGGTAATCTTCAGTCTCATCCTAAAGTCTCAAAATTTTTTCTTGTGAACTACAGTAAACGTTTATGCCGTTGCTATGTGGTATACTTTAATATTATATGGGATAGCATTAAAAATGTTCAGGATGAAATTGATATTCAGAAATATTCATAATATAAAATAAAACCTTTACAATGAACACTTTACCATAAATGATTGACATTTGCAATATTTTGTAAGCATTTTTTTTTGTGCGCTCAACATAAAAAAAAGAAGAAAAAAAAACAATTAATAACAAAATACAAATAAATAACAAATCGCTTTACTGTAATATTATTTAACAAGTTATAATTCGTGAAATTTTAAAATATAGTTAAAGAACATGGCCTATTTTATCGCTCATGCTGTTCATTCACTTATACTCATTCACTTCTAAAAATATTATGACCACATCCCTATTTGCCTTATAAAAAAAAAAGATATTGAAATGTCATATTCGAAAATATTAGTTATCTGTACTCTCGGAATTCGTATTTTGTAGTTTTTATGTGTTTAAAATGATAAATTGATATTTGTTTTTAGTGAAATAAATAGTAAATGGAGTTTTACAAATGTCCGTAAGCTAATATTTTGTGAAAGTGAGTGATAAATGCGGAAAAAACGTGAATTACGATTGACAGCGGTTTGTTTACCAATTAGGACAATTCCAAAAAAAAACAAGATATAAATGAAACCTTGTTTAATTAACAAACATCCCAGAAGCTACTTTATAATTCCCTCGTCCGTAGTCATTTAGACTATGGATCTTTTCTCTTAGAACCCTGTAATAAATTATCTTTAAAGTCATTAGACAAGATCCAGTCCAAATCACTACGAATCATTATAGGTGCCATGCGATCCTCCCCAGTTAATGCTCTCCAAGTTGAATGTGTTGACCCTCCTCTTCATCTTCGTAGACAATACCTATCTGATAGATTCCTTTTTAAAGTCTTTCAATCTCACTATCACCCACTTATTAGTAAACTCCATACTCTTTCCCGACTCTTCTCTTCCTCTAATTATTGGTTGCACAAAGATCCCCCATGCCTCTTAATTAGTTACCAAAAACTGACTAGTCTCCCTTGCCCTATCTATCAATGCCGACTTAATCCCCTTTTTGATACTCCTTTTGAATCTCTTATATTCCCACCTGACATCATCCTTAACTTTTCTATTGAAAAAGGCTCACCTATTGCTAACATTCAATTTAATCAAATAATAAACGAACAGTTTAAGGACTGGATACTTATTTTTACGGATGCATCAAAATTTTCTGTTCATAGCTGCGTTGGTGTATCCGTCTGGATCCCTAAAGTAAATGTGATTTTAAACTTTAAATTACCTGCCATGTCTTCAGTTTTTACAGGGGAGTCAATAGCTATTTTAGAAGCACTTTCTTTTATAGAATCACATCATTTAGATAAGTCTATTATACTGTCAGACTCCAGAAGTGTTCTTCAAGCTATTGTGTCAAACCCATTTCGGTCAAAAAACAAATTTTCTTACATCCTGAAAATAAGACAGTTACTTTTTAAATGCCACTCACAGAACATTCGGGTTGTGCTTGCATGGATTCCTGGACATAGTGGGATTGTAGGTAATGAAAGTGCAGATGCTTTTGCTAAAGAAGCTACAATATCTGGTATCCTTAGTCAATTTAGAGTACATTGCCAGGATCTCATCCCATTTGCAAAGTCCCACATGATGACTAAATGGAATAACCTTTGGTCTCAGTCAAGCAGATCCTGTGGCAGATATTATGCTGAAATTCAAGACTCCATCCCTCCTAGACCTTGGTTTTTCCAATACCGTCAAGCTTGCAAATTTGTCTGTTCAACAATATGTCGCCTTAGACTTGGACACTCATGTACTCCTGTATTTCTTGCAAAGATCAGGATCAGGGACAACTCCCTTTGTGAATGTGGGATCGACGAAGGTACCCCAGAGCATATCTTTTTCTGTTGCCCAAAGAATTATTCTTCTCTCTATGACCTACTTCCTCCATCTATTCCCCGTCCTTGTAATTTCAAATCTATTTTATCGTATGTACATACCCCTTTTATTGATATTTTATGTTCGTATATATCAACTAACAACATTAAATTGTAATGTGATGTCTATCTAATAAATTAACAATTTGTGTTTGTGTTTGTTTTAGGTAATTCAACAGTGAAAATCTGCCACTTTAATACCGTATAAATATTTAACACTTGTACTCTCATGACACCAATATTCTTAGCAGAGCATTTACCCTAAACATAAAATCATAGACTCACTCTGACATTGGCAAATCCTCACGGAAGCCATTATACAAGAAGAAGAAGAAGAAGAATTAACAAACAAATCGGTACAACAGACAGTGCTGCTATTTTCTTTGTACCTATAAAAAAAACAATTGAAGGCAAGTGGTGACTTTTTTTAACTCGCAGTAGTGAGTTGAGTTAAAACAGTGATCTAGGAGCGTTGAAACATATATTTCCTAGAAGACAAATGTTAAAAAATAAACGCAAACACATTTGAAAGTAAAAGTTCTTCTAAAGCATAATGTACCTGAACGTAACCATTTTTTGGGGTTCAATTGCCTCAAATTCGTCTTCCACTTGCATATCAGTTATGATAGACTTAACCTTTCATCTATTTTGTGTACTTTTTATAACAGTAACAGTACAATTTAGAGCAACCACTGTGGTAGAAACTACACCGGTTTCAGCATAAACATCTTCCAAGGTTATATGATTACATATAACCTCTCGAGTTGCTAACAGTTAAAAGCTGTAATTCAAACTTGCGACAATCTAATGCTATTTGGATTAGACAATCACAATCAAGAGAGGATCACCCTAGAAACTAGACGAAGCCAGCTTAAAGCTATTTTTGTGTATGATTTGTGTGACAATAAATTTGATAATCCTAATCTATTGAACCAAGTATGTTATGGAGTGCCAAGTAAAACCCACTGTCGCAATATTTGTAAGATGTTTTCCACTTGTCGCTGCTGTAGGTACAAATGCCGGTAAACGATCTTCAATGCATCAAATGGTTAATTCTTATAACAACCTGTTTAACGCATTAGATGTTGCTGCAACGAGTCGCCGCACTTATAAAAAAACTTGTTTTACAATGTTTGGACTGTCCAGTAGTGAGTGGACTGCGAAAGGCTGATGTGATGATGATGATGACAATTTTGGGCTAATTGGGTTTATCTTGCGATTATAGCTGTTTGTCTTTTGATTATAATCGACTAATTTTTTGATATATGATATGATGGTAAGTATATCCTAAACTCTACGTATACCGTAATGAACAAAAAATGAACAAAACATCAATTCAAAGCAAAATGCAAACGAGGTAAATCGAAACAGTCTGTTTCAACGCTCCTAGCGTATAAAACTCGGTTGCCACGGTTTGGGCCGATATAACTTCGTAAGATGACACAGTAATCCCAAATCTATATTAAGTGCTATATAATCTATTAAGGTAAAGGTAAGTTTCAATTTACCTCCGTCTCAACTCTCCTCGCTCTTCCCTACAGTTTTTCAGAGTCGAACGAAAGGTAATCAAATTATATACTATAACAAATATAATATACATTTCAAAGGATCTAAAAGTGAAAATTAATGACTGAACTTGGTTTTAGATGGATATGCTGCTAGTCCGTTTGCTATAAGAAACGTATGTTGGAAAACAAAATAATAGCTTATAATATATAATAATCTTAAAACTAAAGTCAAAATCTTTTCTTGTATATATCTTCTTATATAAATAAAAATGAATGTCGCTAAGCGCATAACTTGAGAATGGCTCGACCAATTCGGCTAATTTATTTTTTTCTATGTTCCATAAGGGCCGCGGAAAGTTTTCATTCAAAAAAAAATTTTTTTTTTTAATTTTACTATTAACTTTTACCCTTATTATACTTCATTAAAATATTCCAGTAAATGATATATGTGATACTAATATAGCCTAAACTCTTTTTTTTATTTGGACAAATCACGTTTGTGATGTTTAGGAAAAACAAAGGAGGTTGGTTATCGTTTTTATGCGCCTGTCTCAGAATAGCAATGTTTTCAAACATGCGTATGTATCAGGCGCTTGTCAATCGCTTTAGGCTTTTAAAGGAAAGTATACAAGAATTGTTAATAACGTAAAATGTTTTTTAACAAATACGTACATTTATTGGCGCGTTAAATAATATGATATATTAATATATTAATATTGGGAGTATTCTTTTCGCGCTTACTTTATAGTAGCATGCAATTTCTAATTATTACGAAACATCTCAAAGACAGTTACGTTCTAAGTCTCTTTCTTTTTTTATCAATAGTGCTGTAAATAATTAATTACTGACTTTCACCAGCTTTATTCGATTTTAATCGTAATTAAATGTTGTGTCGTGATCTTTACTGGACAAAAAGAGCTTGGCGCTCAAAGTCGTAAATATAATTTTGATTTGGCTATTCAACTGCTACAAAATCCAAAAAAAATGTATCATTATAGTGATTAAATTTCGTGTAAATAATAGAAAACAATATAAAGTAAAGACTAATTGACCTTTTGTATATTATAGTTTAAGTAATTTTAAAGTTTAAGTTAAATTAAAATACATAATCAAATCGACCAAATACTCATACAAACTTGAATCGATTTATCGTGAGTACCGAATACCGGGTCGTATGGTTTCTTTGCTATTTACGTCTCGATGACATTATTATGTCCAAACGGGCCTCTTATTTTGTGACGACTATAGACTTTAAATATATTATTAAAATAAAGTATAAAGGTCTCTACAAAGCTCTAATTACTCTTAGTAACAAAGTTGATGCTAAAAAATGTTAAATTGTTAAAAATTCGGTGAATTGAAATACAGATGCTATTTAACAAATCAAGTTAACATTACGCATGGTGTTGTAAAAGATATGGAATTAGATATAGAAGAAAAAGAAATATTTGAATGTGACGCAAAAATTCTTTCCATGACTAGGCTAAGACGCTTAAACGAAAAAAAATGAGAGGGTACCTAGCACAATAGTACGTTTGAGTTTTAAAAGCCCTTCCTTGCCCCCGGATATTTTAAGTTACGGGTGGCGGTTTAAGGTTGAACCATATACTTTTCAGTAACTCAATGGTCTGAATGTTAGTAATTTGGTCACCTTACTACATCTTGCCCAATACAAAAAAAATTTAATGCCCAAAATGCGGAAAAGACCACCCAAATTGTGACACAGCAGAATTATTTTATTTAAATTGTTAGGGTAGTCTTCACATGGTGCTTGATAAAAAATGTGTTATATTTTGTAAAAGAAAAAAATTTAGAAGCATAATGAGTGAAAAGAATTATACATACAGGCAAGCTCTAGACTTTTTTATTAAACAAAATACAAATAAATCAACAGAATTAAATAACAGACAAAATGTGAATAGCAGCGAAAATTTCAGTATAATAAATGTAAGTAAAAATCATACAGAGATGTAATCATTTCCAATAACTCACCTTCTCTAGAGAACCCAGTGTCTACTGATAGTAATTTGCAATACGGAATCACTTAAATTTTAATATGACAAATTAAAAAAAACTTTCATTAAAAATAATACAAATAAAGATATTCTTAGAATTTTTTTATTTAGATTTGAAGAAGAAAATATACTAATTGAGAAATCAGTAGATGGTACAGATAATAAAACATAAAGTCACTCACTACCGAACAAAATTTACCGAAAAATAAAATTTTATTAGTAAATTTAAATGTAAAATTGAAAGAATATATAAATACAAAATAATACATATACAAATATTACACTCAGGCTCAGGCGGGAATCGAACCCGCAACCCGCAGAACAGAAAGCAGGACCACTATAAACTGCGCCAACGGGCTAGTCAAAATTAATGTTAGTAATATAACTTCTACTTGTTACAATTTATAATTGTAAATACTTAAAAAATACTGTCTCAGTATGTTGTCCATCTAGTATAAGTACGAATAAATACGAAGGAATAATTTATTCTATTTATTTCCGAAAGAATCAATCATAGCTGAAGACTTTATTGGTCAATACTCTGGTTGGTTTCAAAAACATGATACTTGAGGAAATCAATTACATATTTAATAGTTTCATCATCATCATCATCATTCCTGCCTATTGCAGTCCACTGCTGGACATAGGCCTCCACAAGTTCGCGCCAAAAATGCGTGAACTCATGTGTGTTGCCCATAGTCACCACGCTGGGCAGGCGGGTTGGTGACCCCAGGGCTGGCTACATATTTAATAGTTTTCTTCGAAACAATTAAATTTTTGTTAATGGCGGGAATTCAACTAAGATAAAATGCGTTAACAACATTCTGCAAAATTCATCATCCGATATAACTTCTTCTTCTACAGACATTGCAATTAATATTCGCAACTGGAACCAATGAAAACCTCAGTAGCGATTATTTAATAATTAAGTTTTCTCTTACTTAGAAGAAACCATAAATTTGTGGTCAAAGGAAATTACAAAATGGCCAACTGGAAAATTTATAACAAGGTATTAAGAAAAATATTTACCGAGTGTTGTGAATCTACCAAATTTCAATCTGCATACAATGGGTTAATCAATCAATTGGTAACAGCTACCGAAAAAAGTATACCGATTATAAACACCAGTATATATAATATTGGAACCAATTTTTATCTAAAATTGTTGCCAAAATATGGCTAGCTCTCAAAAATTCAAGACGAAACCCAACTTAAATATTTTAGAAAGTGTAGTTGTGCAAATAAATTCACTAATAATGCAAACTTCTTCAAATAATTGGCACAAATTTTGAACTAGCTTAGATGAAAGTATTTTTCTAACAGAAGTGTGGAGAAAAATGCAATGGATGAAAAGGTTTTTAAGCCTAACAAGCAATTTACGATTACAAATATCAGAGGTCTCAAATGAAATGATGTTAATATTTTCGTTAATGGTTCAAATTTGAAAATATGTAAAATGTTTAGGCATATGGTTACACAGATCTCTAAGGTGGGGAAAGCACATTAATGGAATATGTAAGAAAACAGTTAAATTTTTACAATTACTTAAAGTATTATCAGGACCTTGTTGGGGTATTCACCCTCAACATCTACATAAATTTTACACATCACTACTTATACGGAGTAGGTTAAATTATGCTTCATTTCTATACGACAATACCGCCAAGTCTTATTTAAATAAATTGAATAAAATACAAAATAAAACTATGAGAATAATTGGCGGATATATTAAATCTACAGCTATACATGTTATAGGATGCGACTTACGTAGACTGCTTTATCAAGTTTTGTTTAAAAAAATTATCGTTGTCTCATGGGACTAACTATTCAGTATATTTCGGAACTTAGTTCAGTTCTAGACCATAGTTAATGAAAAACCAAAAAACCTTTAAATGCATTTAACTATATTAAAATATAACAAAAACTTGTGTTGAAACATTTAGTCTAAACACTTGTGTTTCAAATATTGTTGTAGAAAATACATCAAAACCTAATTTAGATAGTGTTAAAAGTTCAAAAGATAATTATGATTTAATATTTTGAGACACATTACTATTCAAGGAATTTGTAAGAAACATACTGGATGATATTCACTTTATACCGATGGAGGAGCTGCCCTTGTATTGCAGTAGGTTCCAACTCATATCGGAGTTACGAGAAACGAGGAAGCTGACTGGCTGGCAAAGGAAGCCTTAATAGAAGGGAGGCAATTAGAAGTAAAATCAAATTATTCTGAAACAATGGGAAAATTTAAAACGGAATGCTTAAAAAAATTTGTGAATATTTTGACAGAGATCAAAAAGTTAGGGAATCTGGTTCAAAACCATGCAGTATCAGCCTCTTAGTATCCCGTGGTTCTCTGATTCATATTTAACCCACGTCGTTCTGGACACGTTACTCTGAAAAAAAAATGATGGATGATGAAGAAGAGGAAAGGCGACTAAGGGATAACACAGTTCTACCGACCGATGGCGGAATAACCATCCAACTGCCGATTTTGAAATACGCAGGTCGAAGACGGGCAGCAACAGCGGGACAACGCCAACCCGCCCAGAGTGGTGACTATGGGCCACACACATGAGTTCACGCCATTTTTGGCGTGAACTTGTGGAGGCCTGTGCCCTGCAGTAGACTGCAATAGACTGAAATGATGATGATGATGATGATGATGATCAATATAATTATGATGATAATTTCTGTAGAAATTTTTCAAGATCTTTTGGCGACTCCAACGTCGGAATTAGCACAGATAATTTATAGTTTTATGTTAAAATAGAAATTAAGAATGGAATTTATAATTGAATTGTCGATTGTGATATAGGGTATTATGGGACTAACATTTTTAGCCTAGCTGTAAGTCCCAAAATCTAAACATAAAAAACAAGGTGTTCAAATTAATAAAGTCTATTAAGTGATTTGTTTTCGTCTACCTTTTGTAACAAAGTGAGAAAAATGAGGCCCCCGGGTCTCTTGAAAAATTACTAAGTACTAGAGATTATAAATTACCAAATACAGTTTGTATAATAATTTATATATATCTTTTTATTTTCTGCTATATTTGAAATTAGTCAGTCTTTTTTCTAAATTATTTCATATGGTAATATCACTAATAAAATTATTTAGTAATGTTTATTGAGTGTATTACGTAGGTATATTAGTGAATAACATAGTAAGAAAAAGCTATGATCTTCAATAACTTTTTTTTAACAAATATACAAATTGTGAACATTAAGCACACCTTCTTGATCACCACTTTGAAAGATAATTTACTGCATACCTTATTTATATATGAGCACTAACATTTTCAACTCAAATAAATGGAACATTTGATAAGCGTATGGCTAAATTATGAAAAGACTTTGAAGCATCAAAACCGGCTACAAGACTTACTTCAAACATTTGCATTGTATCGAGGAACTGCTGCTACAGGTGGATTTCCTTTCAAGACAGAAGGATGAATTTAAAATAAGGTAGAGAAGTAAAAATTATTCTGATTTATATACCTATATGTGATAAATCATTTTTCATATTCGTTAGCTTGTTTTTTTTACTTTATTTTTAGTTGTCTTGTGTTTTAACAACAACAACTCAACCATCATACTGTAGTAGTAAGAGAGCTTTAAAACAGCTACGAAACGGAATTTTTACACTTTGACGAAAAAAAATTTTTCCATTATTATTTATTGTGAATCAAGACGAGAAGAAAGTTAATTTTAATGTCTGCGTCTGAATCTACATCTGCCGTTGTGAAGCATCTAATTATTACTTAATAATAATAATAATAATATATTCATTATTGTACGCCTGCCCAGCGTGGTGACTATGGGCAAAACACATGAGTTCACGTTATTTTTGGCGTAAACTTGTGGAGGCCTATGTCCAGCAGTGGACTGTATAGGCTGTAATGATGATTCATTATTGTACACCAAAATATAAACAAACAGTAGTAACTAAAAAAGATGTACAAAGGCGATCTTATCGCTGAAGAGCGATTTCTTCCAGAGATAACCTTTGAGCACAGGACACGATATAGTAGTGACGGATAGGAAGTGTACAATATTCTTAAGGAGGAATAAAAATAGTGTATGATAGATTCATTAATTCATACGCATACACATATACAAATATCCATACATAAATAATCACAAATACATACAAGTATCCATACATAAATAATCAAGATAGTATAATATACGTGTATAAATGTGAAATAGATATGTATGAATAAAATATGTATGTTTAAATTCGGAATATTGTTATATGTAAAGGGACATATAATACTTCTTTAGACATTACTTAAAACAGGCTGGAGTAGAAGCACGTCTTAATGCAAGCGGAAGAGAATTCCAAAGGCAGACAGCTTTAGCAGTAAAGAAATTAGAATAGAAGGAGGATGTATGTATGGGAAGGAACTTTTAGAAGTAAATTGGAATCAGGTCTAAGGGAACGTTCATGGGGATTGCAAAGATATGTGAACCGTTCTTTAAGGTATTGAGGGTATTGAACGTATACTTAAGTGTATTTATACATTATAAGTATTTATGTAGACAAGAAAATAATAAATAAAATAGTAAAATCAAAAGCGTTCATAGTGACTGTGAAAGCTTAAACCATATTGAGTTTTAATTTAGACCAATAACCAAATATCTATCGGCGCCCCTCTCTTCAAGGCCGCTAGGTTTCAGTTGTGTGATGGTTAACCTGCAATCAACGTATCCATTATTGTCTCCTAATGTGAATAACTTAACACTTGGGTCCACACTTGGGTCCATAGCTTTTTAATATTTACATCAATGATATCAATTAAGTTTTCAAACACTTAAAATTTTTACTGTATGCTGATGACAATAAAATATATATAAAAAATCAAAACCCCTCAGGACTGCTTGTGTTTGCAGGAAGATCTTGACTCTTTCAGCTCCTATTGTTTAAATAATTCCTTATTTCTAAATTTGAAAAATGTAACGTAATAACGTTTAATAGAAAAAGATTAGTTATTGATTTTGCGTATAAATTGTGTGTGGGGGGGGGGGGTCATTTTGAGAGTTAACATTGTCAAGGATCTTGGTGTCTACGTCGATTCGAAGCTGCTTTTTGATTATCACATTGGTTATACATAATATTGGTTATACATACGGAGACATGCACAAAGAGAGAATGATTTGACTTATCCTTCAATTTCATGCCTCCGACTGCATATTATCTACGACGTTGCATAAAGTTTCGAAGGAGTACCGTATTAATATATTTTAAATGTACAGCACAAAATGTTTGATATTGTTTCTATTTATTTCGCTGACTTTGTGTGCATATTGGATTTTTATCTTGTTCCAGCTTTTTCAGTTGATTTTCTATTAGTTGTTCTTCACGCAGGCGGGTTTTTTGTTTTTTATTATTATTTTATTTATGTCTATGTTTTAAATTATTATTTTATTTATGTCTTTTTAGTCAGACAAATTACGTAATCGGTTCAATTCATTAAAACAGTTTACATCATGTGGTTGATTAAGTAATTTTTTTGGGTCAAGAGAACTGATAGCAAGCCCGGAGAAAGATCTCACTCTGCTCAAAGCAACGTAAGCCTGACCTTTAGCAAATAGGTGACTGCTTAAGTCAACAACTATTAGTTTTAATATAATGAAATTATTATTAAAATTATTTGTTTGTATTTGGTATTATGTATTTGTTATTGATTTTATTAATGTAATTGTAAATTGGTGTGACATTTATTAATTGTTATTTGTAATTTTAATTGTATGTTTTTTTTAATCATTGTATTTTATTAGAAAGGCTACACCCCGAAGTTGATCGTCGCCTAGGAGGCGAGTTTGGCATGGCATAGGTGTGGGAAAGAGCAATGTCCACATTTTTCAAACTTTAATATTGTATTTCTTTATTAGCATTACGGTAATAATAATCATGATATACCTTTTTAAAATCCTCGTATTGTGCCCTTCAATTTGATACCCATATTGTAGTATTCGAGAAAAAAAATTTTTTTTCATTAACCACAATGACTTCGCGCAGCCGCCATGTTTGATTTTTTTTTAATATCACCTATCTAAGAACACTTGGGCAGCTAAGACGAACCTAACGATACCTCAATTATGTAAATTCGTTCAGTGGTTTTGGAAATATGACGTAGTAAAGAATATTACATACATATATACAAGATACGCGCGAAAAACATAACCCTTCCTTGGCAGTCGGGTAAAAATATTGTTCATGACTACCATACAAATTGAGTTAATCTGTAATGCTTTCTAATTATTGCGAGAATTTCACTAGTTATAATAAAAGAACTTTTTCCGATTTTATCGCGGTTTATCCGAACGTCAGTCCTCCCATGACCACGGTTGCTGTAAAGTATCCGAAACGTCGGGTATCTAAAAAACTTAAAAGCCGCGATAAAATCCGAAAAAGTTGTGTCATTATAATTAGTTAATCTGGAGTAAACAAGAAATTATCCAGTCTGTAAAAACAAAAGTCCATTTGAATTATATTTTTGCAGACCTATTATTTTTAACCCGGGAGCTTGAAGGACGCGCTTCAATTTTGTACGAGGTTCAGGTATCCATGAACGAATGTGTGGATCAAAGAAAAATTCTCTTAAAATAAAAATGTATTTGTCAACAAATAATCTACTCGTGGAATGAAAAATTGATAAACTGTAATTTTATTGTTATTTACTCAACAGATTTTTTGTTAATTAAAAGAGTGTGATTGTATTGTCAAAATGTAATAGGTACAGTTTTTGACAATACATGTTATTAATATGGGTCGATACCTTGCTTTTATTTAATTTTTTTTTGAATCTATTATTGTAAAACGTTTTAGAATCAACGTGTCAATTTTAATTTTTTTAACTCGTATTACAAGTCGCTACTGAAAACGCATAACTAATGACGGTAGAAGATCCGAACCTAAGTCGATCTTCACCGAGCTGATAATAGAATAATACATACTTTATAATAAATTTAGTATATTAGGTAATATATTAAAAATGGGTTGCCTAAAAAAATCCTAGACTACCTATTTTTAATTCTTATTAAAAAAACATTTTAATTGAAATTGCAACATCAAGATAATAAGAATTTTTTAATCTGTCTTGAAAGTATGACGCGTATAGATTGGGTGCACCGCGACCGCAACGACCGCAACGCCCTTTTCACCGTTCCACCTAAGGCCCGTGGTCATCATGAGCGATCACTCGACGTCATAGATGATGCCACTGTTCCCGACCACATTGCGCCCACTTCGCCCACAAAATATAAGTAGGTCAGAGAAGACTTTCAGCAAAACGTTGGCGGGAATTTTAAAAAACCAACTGTAAATGTCAAATTGTGAATGTTATGTCTCATTCGATTCAGCAAAAGCGCAACAATAACTCCCCGGGAATCCATGTTGAATTCAGTTTTACTCCAATTCATGCGAAATATTTACTCACAACCCCTACAGCAGCATGTTTTCACTATGCTGCCATATTGCGAGCACACAGCTGACACCTGACAGCGTTCAAATATGCGTTCCACTTTTAAAATTCGCTTACAACGCCCGCGACATTTTTAAGTTAGTGGAACGGCAATTTCAGCTGTCGCGGTCGATAACGTTGTGGGTCCTTAGTGGAACGCACCCAATATGCACCCGTTGTGTTGCCTATAGTTATAAACAGGTATGTCAATGCCAGTTATCTTCTACATACCTGACAACCCAATAGTTCGTCAAAAAAAATAATAATAGGCAACCCAACGGCTGCACATTCTATACGTTTCATACTATCAAGTCAAATTTTTCTTACAAAATAGTTAAAAATAGTCAGTCCAGGGTTTTTATAGGCAACCCATTTTTAATATATTATCTAATATACTATATTTATTATAAACTATGTTTCATTCTATTATTAGCTCGGTGAAGATCGAGTTAGGTTCGTATCTTACCATACCATGAAGTTTGTATCGTCACTATCATACAAAGCTAAGATACATATTGTTACAAGAACAAACGCAGGAATATAAACATAAAATATAAAGATTATAAATCCAAAATACCAGTGTCGATCATTATTATTGTGTATTAATAATTGTTTTTGCTCGCAAACGAAAAAAACCGACTTCAATTACATCAACAAGTATTACATTTACAACGTAGGTAGACGAAAAAATAGTCAAGTGAAAACGCGTTATCAAAGATTACTCAAAAAATTTAAATGAAACCACAATACAAGCATCATATTTCGATCAAAATAAGAATAATCAAAATCGGTAAAAATCTTCAAAATCGTTACACCTAATCAAAAGTTCTCAGCCGTTTCAGAGATTAGCCGGAACAAGCAGATAAACAGAAAAAAAATTGTAAAAATAATATTTTTGTATATGGACCGTGTATACATATGCATTTCATAAAAAGCAGTTATTTTAATATTACAAACAAACACTCCAATTTTATTTATTTGTATAGATATATAGAAAGAAGAAGTCAATATTCAATAACAGTGTAAAATACCGCAGTACTTCCAACTGCTCTCAAAATTTATTAAATTATTAAACTTTATCGGATAGTGAGTGCACTCGCAAAACCTTACTCAATATTGTCTCAATAAAGTTACAACTATCTAAATAACACAGTAGAGTTTGAAGTGCACCGGAATGAATTTTTAACGGTTTTCGTTTTTAACAGTTTGATGGATTAAAAGAACTATAATAAAATTTTATTTTCAACTTTAGTATCCAATGGTTGAATAGAATTCAATTACCTTCACAAAAATTAAAACTCCCATTGTATAGTATCTCCATACTCACTTTACCTAGTTTATTTTGAATATTCAAGTGCTTTTTTAATTTGACAGGTGAGCGCACACGCCTTACTCTCGCCTATTGTGTTGTAAAAGTATCGAAATTGAACGAGCGTAGTCCATTTGGAGGCTGTATGAGAGCCGACAATAACCGGCCGCCGCGCCTGTTCGTTTCTCGCTCTCTGAATATCAAAATCATTTTCCTCAATTCCATTGCATTTCGACTAGTGCCATTTTGTTGTACTGATTTTTATCGCATCATCCACGGCGATAAGTTAATTACGCGAATAAATCGACATTTTATTAACTCCACTGCTCGCTTCAAAAGCGGATTAACTTTGCTTTTTATTTTAGTCGATTTGGTCATATGAACATTAAAATCATTAACATCAAATAATCTACATAGCTTTAAAACATACAAGTTAGTGTTGGAAATAGGTTAACAAAAATCTGTATATATTTTTGATTAATTAGTTACATCAACTTCCCTGCGTAATATAGAGAGTATCATGGGCAAATATATAAGCGGGAATAGTCTATGATTAGATGATAAGGTTGAGATGGTAGGTATCGATAAACTTCCATTGACAAATGTCTGACCGATGGTCGAGGCTTGTAGCTCCAAGTAATAATAGCTCCATATCAATGCAGATCACGATGAATGGCGATCATTAGCTATAGTCGAATTGTGATCATAATTTGTATAACGTTCAATATTCAGAGTTAAATCTATTTGAAATACAGAAATTAGAACCTATTTCAGTTTATAACTTTACCAAAATGTAAAATAAATAAATAAACCAACGTAACTATGTATATAATTGTGGGAAAGCGAGTCAACTTCTATACAACAATACATATTCAATTCCTTGAGGTCTAAAAACAACAAATCAAATTTATCTATTTCTTTTTATTAGGCGTTAGGTTTCGTAGCGGTTTTGCTCACTTTCATATTTATTATAGCTTCTTTATTGCTACTATATTTAATAACCTATGTCACTTCTGAATCAGTATAGAACTTGTATTTATTGCGAATTCGAAATATATCGAATAAATATACACTAAGCAATTTCTATACTAATTTTATAAAGAGGAAAGATTTAATTGTTTGTTTGTTTGCATTGAATAGGTTCCTAAACTACTGAACCGATTTGAAAAAAAAATCACTGTTGGGAAGCTACACTATCTTCGGATGATATTGGTTGTATCATATTTTCAAAAAAAAAATAAGGACAAAATGTCTTGAAATTTTTGTTAAATACCCGTGCAAAGCCGAGGAAGGATGCTAGTATATTATTAAAAGCTTATACAAAACAAATAGAAAAGTTTGATGATAGTAAACCAAAGCTCAATATCAACATAGAACCAATGATTGTAAATTGTTAAACAGAACAGACATTTCATAAAATTATAAGTATGTATTATAAGTAAGAAATAAGACTAGAACAAAATTAAAATTTATTTTTGTGTGCTTGATATAAAAATTAGTCATTAAATCATTTTACTTTCAATTACCAAGTTTATAATATTTTTAACATAGTGTTGTGTTCTGTTACTAACATTACACTTATATTTACAAGTTTTTTTTTAATGTAAGAATGATTATGAAATAAAAATAGGAAAAAAAGCAAAATTGATTTGTAGTTCGTGTGTTTATAACTCATTAAGCACGTAATAATAAATTGTGTTCGCAAACAAAAAAAACAGAATTCTATTACATCTACAAGTAATGCAACGTAGGTAGACAAAAAATAGTTAAGTAAATGTGTGTTATCAAAAGATTACTTCAAAAGTAGTCATCGGATCTCGATCAAATTTTTATAGAACCACGAGACAAGCATTAGCTTTCGATTAAAATAAAAATCATCATCATTAGTACACCTATTACAGTTACGAGGTATAAACACATCGTAGGTCGACGAAAAGGTATTCAAGTAAATGCGCATTATTAGACAGGTATAATGATTCTCTGCCATGTGACAAATAAAAGGTAACAAAAAATACTTTTGTGTGAAAGATATTTTTTATATCTAAATTAAAGAAAGATTAACTTTTACTGGTTTCTACAGTTGGATTAAATTTTTCAGCATGGATTCATATTTACCTTTATATTATTGAAGTACAGAACTTCAATAAAATACTTTTGAAAAGTACTAGCTGTGCCCGCGACTTTTTCCGCGTGGACATCAACAATTATTCGCAGAGTAATAAAATAAATAAGTTTCTTAAATAAAATAAGCCTTAGTTATTCCTTATTACACCAGATATCTGCCAATGAAAGTCCCGTCAAAATTGGTTCAGCCGTTTCAGAGATTAACCGGAACAAACAGACAGACAGAAAGACAGACGAAAATTGTAAAAAATGTTATTTTAGTATATGTACCATAGATACATTCATATACGTTTAGTAAAAAGCAGTTATGTTAATATTACAAACAGACACTCCAATTTTTAACCGACTTCCAAAAACGGAGGAGGTTCTCAATTCGACTGTATTTTTTTTTAATGTATGTTACATCAGAACTTTTGACCGTATGGACCGATTTCGACAATTTTTTTTTTTTTGTATCAAAAGGCGGTGTGTGTCGATTGGTCCCATTTAAATTTATTTGAGATCTAACAACTACTTTTCGAGTTATATCTAATAATGCGTTTTTACTTGACGCTTTTTTCGTCAACCTACGTTGTATTATACCGCATAACTTTCTAATGGATGTACCGATTTTGATAATTCTTTTTTTGTTGGAAAGGAGATATCCCTAGTTTAGTACCATGATAAGGAAACCATGATCTGATGATGGAATCCCAGAGAAATCGAGGGAAACTCTTGAAAATTTGCAATAACTTTTTACTGGGTGTACCGATTTTGATAATTCTTTTTTTTGTTGTAAAGAAGATATCTCTAGTTTAGTACCATGATAAGAAAACCAGGATCTGATGATGGAATCCCAGAAAAGTCGAGGGAAACTCTTGAAAATTCGCAATAACTTTTTACTGGGTGTACCGATTTTAATAATTTTTAATTTAATCGAAAGCTGATGTTTGTCATGCGGTCACATATAAATTTTATTGAGATCTGATAACTACTTTTTGAGTAATCTTTGATAACGCGTAGTTACTTGACTATTTTTTCGTCGATCTACGTTGTATTACTCGTCGATGTAATTGAAGTCGGTTTTTTTTCGTTTGCGAGCAAACACAATTATATTTATTTGTATAGTGTAATGTATAGATAACATAGATATAGCTAGATACAATTTACATTGCAAATACATTGTTTTTGTGTATTAAAAGTAACATTGAATACTTTTTATTTAAAAAAAATCAATGCGAGCGACGTCGCGGGTAAAAGCTAGTATTTTTATAGTTCTATTATACACTTCAAAATTGTGTAAAATGGAGTTTCCTTGACATTGCATTTTAAAAGGTTTTATGCGATTCATATTCAGTAAGGCTGGGCTTGTTAACTTATTCGTGAGCGCAAATCGCAGCAATGAATGGGGCGCAATGACTGCAAAGTGCAAGCTTTGAGTGCATAGACAGTAGACACGTGTGTGTCGCGTCACCTGATTCAGGTGAATGCAGGACGTACCGTCGTCCAATTTCGCGCGCTAAATTGTTCATAACGGAAGTTCATATCCGGACGTCGGGCCGCCCTACGCTTCAGGCGAGATTAGGCGGTAATTACCATTTCCTGTAACACAGGACGCAGACAGCGTTCGAGAAGTGGTTCCTTCTCAGAAGTGACGCGACGGAAACGTTCCGCATTCGACGCCCGCGGATTGAAGGAAAAATAAATGCTACAGTTTCTAACAATATTGCTTTTTAATTACTCTTTATTGTCTATACTAAAATTATTATTATGCTTATTTATTTGGTTGTTTGAAACACGCTCATTATCAGAATAGGTACTTGTCTAATTTCTTTTTGTGCCCCAGAAAATCTATTGGGGTTTCTGTTTATCGAAGAAGGTTAGCTTATACCTAACTGTAAAACTATTTGTTTTTCTAGAAAAAAAAACTAACAGTAAAACGCAAGTTAAACCTCGCATATTATATTATATGGAAAAAACATTTGTGAAAGAAAAGCTTAAGAAGATCGGCCTAAATATTAAACGAAGTAAAAGACCGCAATATAAGCTCCGTCGGAAGACATTATTTATCTGTACGCTTGCTGAAATTGAGTGTACAATATTTTGAACCGGAAAAACTGATTATATAACAATAGAGTGAAGTACACGGAGAGGCTTGCATTGGCTTCGTCGGATGGCGGCAAGCGCGCCTCGCTGCCGATATGATTGAATAAGTGAGCACGGTGCTCCCTAATGAAACATATTGAACGTGTATCGTATCACTTAGCCATGTCGGTGCGCTCCTGCATTCGCTTTTTGGGGCATGTCAACAAGCGTCGTTGAAGCCAACAAATAACATTACGGCAGAGTTTCGTTTTAAGAGAGACAATAAATTGAATTAACTCGAATAACTTTGAACGTCAAAGAGGAGTAAAAAATTTAAAATTTGTTTTACAAAATAAATTTTACGCGGCATTAGCGTGACGGTTTTTGTGTACTTGTAGAATGTAGAATAAATATTTATAAACATGTTTTAGATGGTTACAAAAGGAAAGATTCAATTAATCTAATTTAGTTACAATTAAGATTTATCTCGCTTAAGAAATGGTTGTTTTCAAAATTAATTTGGAAAGTACTGTTGTATAGTAAAGTGGTAGTTTTGACCCGATTCGTGCTTGGTTTTCAAACACAAAACAAAACGTTTTCAATCCCGATGCTGTTGAGGGCATAAGACTCCAGGTAGTGACCACCCATGAACACCTGTGTTTTACTGCAAACACTTTTCTTCATTTCTTCTTACAGCAAGGACTACTGTATCCGCAGAAGTAATTAAATATAAGATAATGGCCACCATTGATTTTATCCGAATCAATGATCCAAATGTGTGCATCTTCATAGTTCTTAAAACTTATAATAATTTATTGTTATTTGTCGTTCTTTAAATAGGATGTTCTTTAAATAGGAAATGAGGAACGAACACTTCGTTTAATAATAATTTTTTTATTAGACTTACTTTATTTAGGTATTAAATAATAAATAAATTTACTTCATTAAGTAATTTAAGGATTAAGCGTAAAAACACATTGGGTGACGCGAAAGTTCCAGTTTGGTGACATGCAATAACACTGTGGTGGACAACAAAGCTCTTTGAACATGTCCACTGGTGAGTCAGCTAGTCGCATGGCGAAAAATCCGTAGCTTTGTAAGTCCTCGTTTCACTTCAACGTTGTCAACGCCGAATAAAGTTGTCGGAAATTTTGTTCTCGTTTTTTTAGCACTAAATTTAATTTAAAAGTAGATAGGTAAATACATATTTAGTAAATTTTAATGCTACTATCGTTCCCAATAAATTTGTCCCACTAATATCTAAAATCAGAAAAATATTGTGATTAATTTGTTTAATGTTTTTTTATTTATTTATAGAAGCTTTCATTTCGGTTAACATAGAAAAAAAATTAGCTAAATCGCATACTTATTGTATTTTACTTGTGTATTTTTTTTATTATTTTACTTTTAATAATAATTTGTGTCTTAGAATTGATCTATATATGTGTTTTGCTTAATATTATGTTGTTTTATAATTTATATAATATACATAAAATATTAACTTTTTATAAATGTTATTACATTAAAAAAGTAAAACAAAAAACAAGTAAAATAAGGAAGTTGGCATATAACCTAATTGTTAATGTAAAAAACCTGCAGACTAAGTAATGAAGATAACTTACTTAAGTCTACGCTTAAGCAAAATTGGATTAAACCTACACAATGTTCAATCTTCATCTAGTGTTTATTAAATGGTCACTTATTCCTCTTACAAAATACAATAAATTAATGTGAAACTGATATAAAATATATCTTCATGTTCTAAACTATAGGCAAATGTTAAATAACGACATCAATTATTAAAATATATTATAGAATAGGATATATGGAAAAATGATTTACTAATTACTATATTTAAAATATTGTTACCGGAAAATAGGTATTACGCAACATTATTGCAATATAAACGTTAATTGGAAGAATTTAACCAAAAAAGCGTGACACTTCATAATATCCATGTAACGTACATGTTAATCAAATTTCATATCAAACCAAAATTAACCAAAAAACACATTACGTAGCTGTGACAACGTAGGTCATACTATCGAAACAGATTATTTACAGACAAACAGCAAAAGTAGTGCAAATTGCGACCGATCACGAAGCAAGGTGCTAACTGGTTTGGAGTGATTTGTTTGCAATGCTCAATACTCGAGCATCCAATGAAAACAAATAGTCTCCATCATCATATCACATCGACTAGTAAGTGGAGACCAAGTATTAGCATATCAAGTAAAACTTATCAAAATATGAGTTAATATTTATTTAAAAATTGACAATAAATTAAAAAATATATATTTTTACGAAATTGTGTTCCAACATTATAAATATATAAAATCAAAATTTAAAGATAACTACTACTAGTATATGCTCAGTGAATCGATCAGATTGTATACTGGATAAATCATCTCGTACAATTGGTTACAATCTCAAATAAAATAAAATATTATATGTAAGTAACTTATATTTAAATACTACATTCATAAATAAATTCACTGTCATTTTCTTAAATTAAAAGTTATTATTTGTAACATAATTTGTGTCTCTTATTGTGGCGTACCTACCACCGTACTAGCGTAGCGATTATACGGCCCCCTGCATGCCCCGTACTACAGGAGCCTCTGCGTGCATTTAAGCAAATTTATTTAAACTTTATTGCTCAGATAAATAAGAATTTTTCATCAAGTGTCGACCCGCGGTCCAACTCTAATTATATAATTATATAACTGTTTCGTTACTTTTAATCCAGCTATAAAACGCGATATCTTAATAAATTAAAAGCTTTTTCATTTTCATATAGGTGTGCTACGCCACTCACAAAATAAATAAAAGGGATGGACATTATTTCCAAAGCTTTCGTATTTGTCTTTTTGCCGCAGTTTATTTATTTTATTTCATAATTTCGCTTTTATTTAAACAAAATTAAAATGAAAGGTGATAATAATATATACCCAGTAGAACTAATAAACATTTTTTTAAATTAAACATGAGTATTTGACAACTAAAATGAAATTCCTATTATGCGTGTAGGAACGAAATTACTTTTTTTATTTTTCCCCATAAATGTTACTAAGAATTATGAAATACCAATTTACTTAAAGTACTGTACTGTACTTGTACTGTGTGGCTACGGTACTAAAGAATTTAGCCACCCCCTCTCTTCCCGTGGGTGTCGTAAGAGGCGACTAAGGGATAACAAGGTTCCACAACCACCTTGGAACTTGAGAAGCCGACCGATGGCGGGATAACCATCCAACTGCTGGCTTTGAAATACACAGGCCGAATCCGACAAAGCCAGTACTGCGCTCACCAACCCGCCTGCCCAGCGTGGTGACTATGGGCAAAACACATGAGTTCACGTTATTTTTGGCGTAAACTTGTGGAGGCCTATGTCCAGCAGTGGACTGTATAGGCTGTAATGAATTTACTTAAAAAACATTTTTTCATTATTTATTTTTCACCATTCAATCATTGAAATAACTGTGTACTTTCAGATTTAGTGTGAAATAAAAATTATTATGCTAGTTAGAATAATATGATTTCCCAGTAGATATAAATACATATTTTTAGTAAGTCGATTTTACGTCAATTTGTACATACGTTTTGATTTCCATTTCAAACACGTTTTTTGTTGTTTGATGAAAACATTAATATTATGCTTTCCTTTTCAAGTTATTTTTGCAGTACATACTGCAATATGTATTGTATATTTTAAATAACACAAAGTTATATATAATACGGGTAGTCGTCATATCATATAGTTAATCTTACACGTGTATATATGACAGCAGCTTTTTGTTTACGTAAATCACAACGAGTTTAGAGTGCAGTGACATTTAAAGCATCAGGTGCGATACACTCACGCAAATATTTTATGAAAATATCAAGAATGTCGTTACTAGGGAAGAACGATGTCGATATTTTATCGAAGTATATATTTTTAGACCTGCAACATGATAATTTATCTAACTATTAAAAATACGCAGTTTAAGATTTTCAAATTTAAAATGTAACATTTCTCATTTCCTTATCTGTAATTTCAAAAACTAATTTACATTTCAACAATGTAATTCGACTAGCCCACGAGCACAGTTTGTAGCAGAGAGTTATTTCTATAAATATTTATTAAAAAATTAGCTGTCGGTCAACTATGACACAAGCATTAAGTTGCTTACCTTAGGAACAGACGACCGTGTACATACAAAAAAATGTACATGTACATATGAAAAAAAATTGTAACAGCGGTAATTATAGAACTAATTTTTTTTTTACGATTTTCTATTAATAAACTATTATGTTTAATGGCCAGAAATATAAAATGTAATGGACTATAAAAATATCGAGTAGAATATTATGAGACGTGACTAGGAGGGTGTCGGCGTCGCGGCCGCATCCTACAGCCAAACGGTAAACACTTTGCTGTAATCTCGAGATGAGAAAACTTTCAGTTCTCTTAATTCAGAAACTTATTCAACAACCTAACAACCTTAGAGCGGACCGCCCGGCGGACACAAGACAAACAAACTTACTCTTTAATCTTTGTTTTTATTAAAATAAACATTAAAAAGTAAATCTAATATTATTTTTGATGTTTTTAAGAAACGATTTCGAAAAGAAGGTGAGTACCTAACAAATTTGTATGCTTTTGTGATTTGTGCTTTAACCGCAATGGTAATACTATAACGGTGTCAATAAATCTTAGAGCCTGTTTCACCAGTTATGGATAACGCTATTTGACGGATGAGGATATAAATAACTTTGGCAGCGGGAGGTACATAGACCAGTAGGACCTATTTCTCCTCAATTAATAAATTTTAACTTTAAGATATGTATGAACGTGCTATATGCGAATAGAAATATCTCATATATATAAAATAATTCGATATAGAATTAGATTATATAATAGAATTCGATGGTGAAAAGAATAACGAATCTAAATCTTTTTAGTATCGGATACTGTCATCCGTCAAATAGTATTATTCACAACTGGTGAAACAGGCCCTTAATCTAATTGTTGTCAAGCCATTAATATTAATAGGATATTAGAATAGCAAATAATTAGTTCTTAAAATATATTGTTACGACGCGTTGGCGCAACAGTCACGGCACTGGTTCGTGGCTGTTGCGCTGGTAGTTGCGGGCTCGATCCCCGCACATGACAAAATTTATAGTGGCCATATAGTTGTTTGTCGTGGTCTGGATGTTTGTGCAATCCTTGTGGGTCTTCTCACCGTGCCGCGTGCGCGTGTGCGTGTAGCGAATATATCCGCCAACCTGAATTGATGCAGCGTGGTGGATTAAGCTCTGATACGTCTCCTACATACCTAGGCTAAGCGTATATATTGTCAATCGATATATTTTAAAACCTTTTTGAGTGTTTCTATTTCTTTATTACTATTATTTATATATTTTTGTGTCCAAACTTTTTATTTTTAATGCCTTATAAAAAACGTACATAATCCAAATACACAGTACAAATAGAGTAATTTAACACTCTATTTGTTTAACACTCATTATGTGACGCGTGATATTCAGTTTATTGACATATCGAAGTGGGGATTTGAAAATGGTTACCTGATATAAGCAAATGTATTTTTATAGAATTGCTAGTTATATGTCATTCTGAACATCACTAGGTATTGCATAAAACCGCCTAGATCTAACTAAAATTCATTTAAAACGCATATCTGAGCCGTAATATACCTTGAGATAAAGTTGGAGTGAAACAAAAATAAAAAAATAAAAACATTCGTTTGAAGCAATTTGGATGTGCCGTGTCAATTCAATTACTAACGCCGAGCGCTACAGTATTTCGTTGAAGATTAGGGCAATGAAAAAATACTGCAGGATAAAATCCAGTAAACATTTAATAGATAGGTATATTGCCGGGAAATCTTTTTGAAACATTTCTTTACTAATGAAAACTTGAAACTTAAAAAAATGTAACTTTCTTAATTGAGTTCTGTAATAGATGTTTATCTAGCACAATAAATATTTTATCAATAAGAATTCAGTTGTATTAAAGTAGTATTTTTATTGTATTTGTCAACAAGATTAGATGATAATTTTGTGACGACACAGATGAGTCCAGGCAAAAGCGTCCCACTGTGCGAAGCGACCGAGTCGCGTCCGGGCGTCATCGTCACCGACATGGACACTGTCCAAGAAGAGAACGATAATGACAGGTACGTTTGTTATACTATTACGCAATTTAATTATTAACGATATATCACTGTCGGCTAATGAAGACATGTCAAATACACGAACACCAGCGACCGTATGATATGTGTACATCGTTTAATATAAAAGATTTTCGATATAAAACAAAATTAATAATTGTGTTAATTTACCGTCTGGATCTCAGCCACAAAGCTAATACATGCAAGCAATTTAATTAAAATTTTCTTTTAAAGTACCTTTTAGTTCTTTGTCTTCTCACTAAAGTTTATCGCTTATCTTTTGCGCGATCAGTTGCACGCTTTCTTCTTTGTATAAACGGAATTTTATATCTTATAAATCCCATGGTATTTCTTTAAATATTTTACTGAAAAACATATTTAACTTACCATATAATTAAATTTTAAGACATCCCGACAAAGTTGGTATGGAAAAATCAATCACATGGATATTTTGACTAATTGTGAATAAAACATAGATTACAGTGAGATATGTACGTACATGTATTTATATTATTAATATTTTAATATATGTAAACGACCCATTGCTACGTGTAATCCTATATCAATAAATAAACAAATATCTTAGTAAAATATTATAAGTCGTATTTTTGAAATTCAAGTGAGACGTACGGATATGTGAAATCTTATATAAATATTTCCGGTAAAGATGCACAGTTCGGAGGCTTCCCGGCTCAGTCTTGGCGTCAAAATAGTTCAATACAATACTCCAAAATATTCAAACTTACATTGTAGAGAGTGTTATATTTAAAAAATAAAAACAAAAAAATAGGCGCAAAATGTTTCCTTTTTGATTATGTGTCAACATTTTTAATCTCAACTTTTAAAATGAATTTTGTAATATTTTTGATCCAAGATAAAATCCATTAAAGAATCTCATCAGATTATATGACAAAGTAAGGGGCAATACAATTAATAGTCAGAGATATAACACATTTTTCATTACATATTTTAAATAAAAGCGTTCCACGACTCGTGTCATTTCAAAAAATGTAATGAAAAATAGCTACATGAAATTTAGATTGAGCATATAACACCTAAAAACAGGAATTTTTTTTTTTTTGGCATGTTTCACTGATGATCTAAAGTCTGCTTGTAAAATGTTCTCTAGCAGCGTATAGTAACTGTGGTTCGTGAATATTTAGAATTTCGCGCCTTAATGTAAGTTAACGGACTATGCAACTAGAATTCGAAAAATGAACATGCATGCAAGTAGATGCTTGCTATGCCAATATTTTTTAAGCGCCAAGATTGTATTTCTGTTTAATTAATTTATAAATTCAGTATTTATTACATGCATATGTATGCCTGGTGAATAATTAATTTATACATAGGAGTAAAATATAAACTATATTAATGACTCGCCTTGTCTACCCATATAAAGGTTAGATTCTATTACCTATAATAATAATATGAGCAATAAAATGGAAATGAATAATAACTTTACTTAGAAATAAATTCTAACAAATTATTCGCTAACAGTGAAATATTGTGTATCATCTTTTTATTATATTTATTTAAAATACAATGCAAAGCCTTCAAACATCCTCTAAAAGATATGGCTGTAAGAAATGCATACGCAAAGAGGGATTTGGGTACAGAAACGTTGTAGAAGCTGCAAAAATATTTATAACGTTTGATAGACCGCTTTGTGTCCCATAATACGCTCCAAGCTTGACTAGTGCATCTACGCTAGACGCCCACACTCAGCTGCAAAACTACTTGCATTCCTTGTCTACCTATAGATCTTTTCATACTCTTAAATCTTATCATTTATCTAGGATTTTTCAAAAAGATATATGAATAGCATTTATATACTTAGCTACAAGTTTTTTCAATATAATTTAAGAAGTATTTTGCCTTTTTAATCAGTGACGAGTCGTCCTATTCCGATATACGGCAACTAAGGGAACGTACGAAAGCAATGGTGAATCCAGGACTCGAACAACTTTTGCAAAATTCAAATTCGCAACCAAACAGCCGTGGTGTATCCAACGATATCGAAGTGAAGCTGGCTGCTAATCTGAACACAAGGTAATAAATAACAACCCTACACTTATAAGTACATAATTTTTCAATAATTTCTATGATTACTGTTTTAACTTTTTTTACTGGCAGCTCTGTAACTGCTGTAAATGCTTATTAGTAGAAGTAGTCACTTAACATCAGGTGAACCACTCCTTTAATAGCTGCATCATAACTTAATTATAATTCATTTGATACCTACTTCGTAACACATTAATAAAACTTTAAAAAAAAATTCAAGGCGACCATCGGCGATAATCGCAGCGTTTCGCAGACCATCGCAAGCACTAGCATTATGCGCGGCGACACAGAGACGCTTCTTGTCCGAAATGACACCGCACTCGCGAACCTCCGTCGCTTCCACTCATGAGTCACCGCCTTCAGCAGCTGAACTATTGGGACAGTAAGCCTGCAGTATCTAAATAATAATATTATAAACTAGATAATAATACAGTAATAAACTAGATAAAGAGTCATTCATCGATATACGACATATCCATATATGTTGTTAAATTTCAAACAATATTGATTAGATTGTTTGACTGTAACACATACAATTTGAGATTATTCGAATATATGAGATGAGAAATGATTTCGTTTTCTGGGATTCTATTTAAATAAATATATTACAGACTCCAAATGTTACTATTAGGTCACAATTTTATTTTAGTTGTTTATCGTATGTAATACTTATATTCTAAAGCGGTTTCAGGTGTGATGATTCGACGATTTTTAAATAGTTTCACTTTTAATTTTTGAAAGGAAACAAAAAAGTTCAAAATTAAGATTTTGAATTATAAGACAAAACAAAACAGTTATTTTTTATTTGTTTTTATTTATTATTATAGCTACATATTTTTTTTTTTTTAATAATTATTAATTTTATTAATTTTTTTTTATAATTAATTGATTATTAAAAATCCAGCTGTGCTATACTTAGATTAAAAAAGCTGCATTTATTGTCTTTTTACTGTATATAAACAAGAATTGCTCGTTTAAAGTATTAGATTTAACTGCATAAAAACAGTAAACATTTATTATCAACAATGTTAAATACTCATCGGCTCTTTTTAAAATAAAGCAATAGAGACGAAAGAATACTAATCATACGGGTTCTGCCAGAGCTAAATAGACTGCGTAGCCTTAGATATTACAAGTAACACGTGTTCTAGAGTTGGCAACCTCATTCTCAGATTGAATTTTATTAAAGTAAAATAATAGATAGAGTAGGAAGACAAGTGTTAAATATTCAATAAATGCTTTGATAAACATTTATAACAATTGAAAAGATCGATTCCGAAGTAACTGATATCTACTTTATGTCTCTGACAATGTGAGCAACCTTCAACGCGTCAACGCCATTCAAAAGCCTACACTATATTTGTTAATATAGACAGGTGACCTGACAATGCTTTTGTGAATATTCACTATAAATGTTTCTCGCAATTGTAATTAAAATATGAATATCATTTCAATATTCTCTCGCTCATATCTTGATAATGACACAATGTAAAGTTTTCATTTATTTCAACGTCACGATTGTTTGTTCAAAAATCGATTAAGTGCAAAAGTAAATCATTTATTTTACTCGTAGAGTAGCTATATATTCACATATGTATGTATAAATAAATTCATCAAAGCTTTATTTATTACAAAAAAAAAAAAATTAAAAACAAGCCAAAAAATATTTTAAAAAAATACTATAATTCTTACGTGTTTATTGAACTTTTAATATCAGTTAAATATTAAAGACTAATAAAAAATTCGGTTACTGTTTCACTTTTTTGGAACTTAATTTTTAGTTTTATATAAACTCTTAATTAAGATTCTAACAAAATTTTATCGTTTTATAGCGAAGCCTTAAGTAAGGCATTATCGGCACTGTATGCTAAACTACTAGTCGTGCTCGGACTAGCATTTCCTGTCACTGAGGTTATTGCGAATGGCGTTCCAGATGCCTATTACCGGGTAATATAATTTGTTTATTATAAACACAAGTTAACGTAATAATTATAAATGACAATAAACAGACCAAAAACATTGACTTCATATTAAGAAGTCTTTTTTCATCATCAGTGGACTTGTACTGTAAAAGTAATAAATATTAAAGTATTAAATATATATATTAAATATATATTAAAGTATTAAATATAAATTTTATTTATATACATTAAATTAATCAAGAAATAAGTATTTTTTAATATCATATCAAAAATCGACCGTTCCAACGGGGATCGAACCTGCATCTCCGACTGACCGTGTCGGTGCTCTAGACAATTAAGCTATGTAACGATGTACCCGCTAGATCGAAATTTTTGATATGATGATTTTATATTCGGTCTAAGCGAAAAATCGTACATATGAAAAATAAGTATACTAGTAACAGAGCAACTTTGTACCTTTTACCTTACACTGAAACAATCAACTTAATTATCATGTTTACTAATTACGTTAGATTTCGCCATATCCAACCAACTTAATGTTTAATTCTATAATTCAAGCCAATTTTCCTACTGTTAGTTTGCATAATTTACTGGTTTAACAAAATATTCCTTTTCAGGGTTTCTACTTATATCTTTACCTAGTCTCACTATTATTTGTTATATTCCTTTATGCGAATCTAATACGAGAAAGGACATTCAACACAATATTAAATAGTCACGGTGAGGACAAGTTATTCATTTGTTAGCTTAAATACGTCTTGCATTTAGTAAAACAACGAAATCAAATTTAAGCTTTAGTAATTAGTAACATTTGCGTAACAAACTGTGACATTAAAATCACATCTTGTTAGCATAATGACCACTGCAAGGAGTATTACCTTCTTTTGTCCGTATTCTACTAACGTTTTTAACTATTCGTATAATTGTTGCTTGTTTATTCTTAACATGTTGTCTCATAACCATCAAAAAAATTAATAAGGTACAACGCTAACGTGTATTCATATTTCCAAAACGGACTAAATACAGCAATTACGCTAATCGATTCTAATTTTTTCAGTAGTTATTGAAAAAGACGAAAAATTTAGCACTGGAAAAGCAACACCCAATGAAAAACCAAAACAAAAAGAAACTATTTCTCGTTACGGCAGTTTTTATTTAAGGCTAGGGGCTATAGGTAAATTTATTAAACCGTTTTTTTTAACTCATGATTTATATCTATACCATAAATAAAAAAAAAAAAATATTTTTGCAATTTTTTTATTTGCAAGTAAATACTGAAAAAGTAACTACGGAACTTTTAAGCGTACCACCTATACTGCGAATAGATTTTAATTACCTTTTTTGCAGCATTTGGCATTGGATCAATGGTATATAGCGGTTTGGAATTTGGGGAATATTTTGAAATGACGGATCGCTGTCGATCATTCCTTTCCGCACTAACTCCGGCGTTACGTATGGCCTTGACAATTGTTCAAATGCAGTTTATATTTTTAACAAATAAAGATATTAAGACTGGAAGCCATAAAATGATACAACGATTTGGGCTTATGCACTTGATAGCCACAAATATGTGCGAGTGGCTCTATGTTCTGGTCCAAGAGACAAAACACGAGATACATCATCTAGAACATTCGATAGCTTCAAAATCGAATGCCAGCCACAGCGAAATGGAGGATATGCCATGTAAAAGATCCAACGTAATGGGTGCACTGGTACAAAATGCATCACCTTTTCTTTTTCCTTGTACTATTGAATATTCGCTCATATGTGCCGTTATTCTATATGAAATGTGGAAAGAAGTAAGACTTAAACGTTGATAAAATCGTGAAATGGAAACTATTGTGGTAAAAGTATTTATTTATATATCTATCTATTTTCAGGTGAAATGCACCCCGGAAGACATTGAAAAAAAATTAAATTACCAACCAAACAAATCTCGCAATAACTCAGTAACCCCTGAAAAAATCTTACAACAGTTTGGTAAAATACTTACATAGCTCTCTTATTCTTAATGTTACTACTTTCTGGTAACATTTAAGGAGACTCGGTGGTCTATATCTAAATAACAGTCAAAACTTTTGAAACCTTTAAAGGACTATTTTATTACTATTTAAATATATAAAAATTGTAATTACATTAAAAAAAATTAACTATTTTAAATATGGCGTTGAAGTTAGTCTCCTAAAAAAAGAACCTGGGTGGCGCGCGATTTAGGTCATCTATGGGTCTGACATAAAAAAAAAACGGATTTTCAATCATTATAAATAAGCTATCGCAGGACGTAATTTTTTTTTTTTTTTTAAGGAAATGGCGCGTTGTTGAAATTTGTAGTCTGAAAATTTCTACTTTTTAAATCACGTTTAGTATGTAAAAAATAAAAATATTCAAGGCCAAAATTTTATTTTTCTTCCTATGATAGCTGTTAGTATATAAAATAATATATTAGAAACGAATAGACCGAGTAGTTGTTTTTTTTTTTTTGCCGCGCGCCACACAGTAAAAAGTTGTTTTGAGATAAACGCGTTTAAAATTTTAGACAAGGAAATTCGCAAGAAAATTAGAATTGAACGTATACTTACGATTAATCAGCTATTCCAGCACCATATAGTATACCATCATTCCTTTTAAACTCATTATTTCTGCAGTTTTTCAGCTGTCTAAGCTAAAATATTATCCTTTCCTCTCCCTCAGGTAAAGAAACCGAAGCACCGAACGATTGCTTTGGCACTTACCTTTTAAATAGTTTTTACAATATGAAATACTGAAAATGTCGTCACCGAATTTTAGCTGTGTATTTTCGAAATACTATACTTTCGAAATAGGAAAAAAATAACTATTTTTCTAGACCACTGAGTCCCCTTAAATAGTCTACATTGTTACATATTCTATATTTTATCTAATCATAAAAATGTCATATAATATTGAAAAAACATACTGCATTAGTTAAAAGTTTCGTTATTGATATTATGGACTCTAGCTGTACTTCTGAAAAAACTCGTTGTATTATTATTATTGTATATGTCTGTAGTATTTTATTACATTATGTATATGCTGTAGCATTACATTTTAACATTACATTTATAAATGAATAACTCTTTATTTAAGCTGGCATGTTGGGCGTGAGTTCTCCTCACGGCAGTCGAACAACATTACATCACTTCTCAGTGGATTGCTCTCACGCACATCGCGGGTTATTTGCAGGAATACTTGTTATTGTTATCACTATAATATCATTAATCATGTTCTTTGTACTCGTCAACAATCCAAACACGGTTAATGTAAGATAAGATCTATTTATGGAAATCTTATAAAATCAAATTAATTGAAATAATTACAGTAAAATTCAATTACAGGATGCGATATTTGAAGTAAATATTTGTGAGTTAATACTGTATTCACTGTCTATACTGGCATCGGCCACTGCTCTAAAACAAATGAGAGAGCTATCTTACAAAAGAAAATCCCAGGGTATATGATAAATTTTTATTATTAACATCTTATTTCTTGAAATATTTAAAAATGTCAGACTGTAGTCTAATTTATTATAATTTCAGCTGTTCTTGGGTTAGACACATCACTGTTGATTCTTGCACAGTCTGGAATGTTCGTGTACTGCATGTTTAGCCTGATTGGGTGTCACCATACGATGAACTACAGCAATAGTGCAGGACTCACTGGTTTTTTCTCAGAGTTCTTATCTTTAAATCAGGTAATCAAGTTAATCTTTTTTACTTTGACACAAAAAACATATCGCTCTTTTTATGCCACTTTTATTACATTTTTTTTTTTCAAATTATCTTATCTTTTAAACACATAATAACTTTATTGTTAGTAAACAGTACATTTATGTATAATAAAACATTAATCCGGCCATGTCGACCCAAGTTTTCTTATAACTCTTGAATTAATATTCTAATTTGCAATAATAACGGCCTGAAGCTTGGAAGGGGTCCGAACGGCTATAGATCAAAATAAAAGAGCAGAAATACCAGTACATTAATTAATAACTTTTAAACTAAAATTACTTTTCAATATACCCCAGCCTGTAATATCCCACTGCTAGGCCTCTTTCCCATGTAAGAGAAGGATCAGAACTTAATCCATCACGCTGCTCCAATGTGAGTTGGCAGATGTAGTCCCTACTATGAGTAACGATCGCTATCAAGTGTACATCATAACAACCGGGACCGACGGCTTATCGTGCTCTCCAAGGTACGACGAAATTGTAAATTAAGATTTTTCATTTAAACTATTCCAAATGAAGGGCTAATATCGCACATTAAAATTAAAAGCACATATTTTGTTTCTATCGTTCCATCAACTAAATCGAAACTTATAGATTAGCGTGTTCAACGAACACTTACAGAAACTAGTACTATCCATTCCAACTAATGTTTGAATTTATATGCCAAACGAGCGGCCATAAGCATTACTGAAACTTTCAGATTTAAACAATATCTATATTTTCTTTACATGATAATTTCAATAAGTGAACACATGAAATCACAATATACACGAAAGTAATAAATTTAATGTATTTCAGACAATTCTGCAATCTTTGTTTATTATCGACGCTTGGTGGCGTCGAAGCAGTACCTCAGAACAGAGACGAAAAAAGCCAGGACGACAACTAGTCACCTTCCTACTCGTTGCAAACATGGCCATGTGGGCAATTAACACGCTTGAAAAGGTAAATAAAAATATGTAAAAATGACGTTTATCATTAAAACTTTTTTCCTGAATCTAAAATAAAATACTTTGTTTGACTCCGCGCTAGCACAGTAGTCACAGCAACTGGATGATGCGCTGAATTTCAATCCAGCACATGATAAATATTTATATGGCCATACAGATAATTCCATAGTCTTGGCTTCTTCTGTGTTGTATAATATATGATCGGGGTCCCCGACGCAGGATTTCATCCTAGGGTGGGCCGTGAATGTGAGGAAATGAAATTTATACTAAAAAAATCACTTCAATATTTTTCGTTAAGACGTTAAAAAATAATCTTTCAAGGCGACTTGCAAGTTTGCAAGTTTTAGCCATTAAAAACAATAAAATTTCTAAGCAATACTTAAAATATTTAATTTTCATTTTCATTTTCACATCCTTATTTCTTACCTTCATTATATTTTTATACGTAGTGTTTGATATATTTAGTCAAATATTTTTATGTATCATTTTAAATTGTTTTCTTTTTTCTAGAATCGTGCGGAATTCCGACCGGCTCACCTCGCCTTCTATGGTCCGTGGGCGTGGACGATCATCACACACGTTTCCATGCCTCTGGCGATATTCTACCGCTTCCACTCCACCATATGCCTTTTCGAAATTTGGAAGAACTGCTTCAAGAACAAACCACTTTACTTAAATATTTAATCTTAATTTAAGAATTCAATAAAGAAAATAAACACATTGGTTGTATGATTTAAAAAAGGAAAGGAAAAATTTATAGTTGAAAATGTCTTTGTGAGTCGCTTTGTATTGAACCATTTCTCAAAGAAGAAAATAAAACCAACAGACCGCAGACGTAAAGTTTTAAATTGTTTGGTCATTTTTCCGTCAAACGTGATGAAGCATTTAACGCATCGAATGCTTCCCTCTGTCACGACTATCAACTAACAACAATACTCGCTAATTGTTTACATTTACTCCATGCCGATGCCGATATAATTTACTTAAATATATTAACCATAACAGTCAAAAATGATATATGTAAAAATATTTATCTAAAACTGATTAAGTATTTATAGCTAGAGTCAACGGCAATAAATTTTGATCAAATATTTAGCTTTCAAAACATCAGTAAGTGATTATGGCGTCGATTTTAACCTTGGATTTTATGACACTCTGGAAAAGATAAGGATTTACGGATCTTAAAATATCTAGATCCAGATGTCATTTTTCATCGCTTTGAGCATACCGAAAATGCATTTCATAAACAAAATAGAGAAGAAATCGCTACATACATCCAATTCGTTCACTCTAACCTATAACTAAAATCTGTATTCATTATAAATATACAACAGTGCAATGAAAGAGTTTACAGAAGAAAAATGCTAAGTAATATCCTGAACGACAAAAACCTCAAATTTGGAGATATTTTCATGATAATGTAAAAAATCATTAAAATTACTAGCAATTAAATGATTGCAATTTTGCATGTTTTAAACGAAAAGATAGCATTAAAAGCGTTAACACATCAAAGGACTAATGATGCGAATGACAACATACCGTCAACATCAATGTCTCTTTATTACGAGAAAGGATCCCATCACCACTATCACCCTAATCGTCAAATCAACACAAGCCTAGAAAGGAAAATTCGATACGGTCGGTTCGTAACATTTATAGTACCTAAGCTAAACACAATTTTAATTAAATATTTTTATTCACATTAAAAACTAACTACGAAATAAAATTGATATATTTTATTGTGTGTCAATTTCGAATTATCATCAAAATTTTGTAAAATATAAAAAACTTTTTAGTTAAAGATATTATTTATAATTCACAATCTGTAACAATCTCGATAACTTTCATCAATTATCAATTAATATTCAATCTTATGCCAGTGAATTTTTTCAATCAATTTTAAATTTAATAAGTGGAGTTAGATCAAGGAGTAATTCAAAGAATCGCAGCGCTTAGAGGTAGGTAGACATCTAATTAATCGCGTAGTGTTGAAGATAAGAAGCGGGTGGAGGGCGAATGTGCCTCGTTAGGACGGCCGTCTGAAAGTGACACCGACAGTGCTAATTATTTAGCCGTAAGGACATTTTATAAACCAATGCATATAAAGTGCAATAATTAATAAAGCTTATTTTTTAAATCTAATTATGAAATACAAAGAAATCAACTATATTTGTAGGTCTTTTTCCAAGAGAAAGCATTATTTATTTTTAATATTAGTAACATTTAATGTTTAAATCGGTTTCATAGAAATATTGAATATAGCATTATTATAATGAAACATTTTGTTCGGATTTCATCGCGGTTTATTAAGTTTCTACATGCCCAACGTTTCGGATACTCTACAGCAACTATGGTCAAAGGGAGGACATCCCGAAAAAAGTTGTTTCATTATAATGAGTGAAATTCGCGTAAACATTAGAAAACAATATAGCATTAATTAACTTAGATGATAATAAACAAGATTTTTTTTAATAATTTGTTAATTAATCAAAGCGAAAACACTATTACTACAAGCTATAATAAAGAAACATTATAATATTAAAATGAATTTTACTTTCTTGATACTTTTAACTCAGTAACCTTATTACGAATTATTTGTCAATTACTAATTACTTACATACATATATGTAAGAAGTGTATCGTCACAATGTATCGGTACAGTTCACTACTATCGCTTGCAGTATTCACAACAGTGCGTACGAGTTTTAATATTTTTTTAAAATATAAACTTAGCGATAGATTAAAAACAAGATAATATATTTACGTAAGTTTAAAAAGGAAAAGTCTTTAAAATATAATAAGCGGGTTAATGATAAACGATGTCTAAAAATAAGGAGAAATCCAATCAAAACGCAGTAAAGGATTGGCGTGAGAGGTCGGAGCCGTTGCTCTCCGTGCCTGAGGATGAAAGGTGAGTCCGACGAAGCGCTTCATTAAACTCACTATTAGTCGATAAGCGCTGCCAAAAACAAAACAACTCAGTTTGTAATTTTATATGGATAAAATATTTACTGTAAAATATATAGTTACCCTCTTAGAAAATGTAGGTATTTATTATACCGTTCATTATTATTAAACAGATACAAATAAAAGACGTTCACTGCGATATGAAGACTGTATTCCATGTGTATTAATGACTATTATTTAGTAAAAAAGAATGATTTCCAATTAAGCTTTTGTAAATATTTTTTTTAGTACATTACACAATGCTTTCGCTGTTTAAGAAACGATATTACTGATGATTTGTTTATTCAATAACTTATGACTTCAGAGCTGTCCAATATAAATTAAATTTTAAATTAACGAAAAACATCCAAGCTGATGAATCAAATTAATTTTCTTAGCGGACGATAGCAATACGTTAAACAGTATCAGCGTTACTAGTGATACCTACCTACAAAAGTTTAATTAATATTATATACTTTTTATTGTTAACAAGATTGAAATTGAATAACTAAAATAAACATTTTCTTGCGAAATATAATTTCAGTGAACATCCTCCCAACTACCTGCCAAGGTTAAGCGTGGTGCTACCGTGCAGCATCGGCTCTAGTGTAGACGCTATATCTATGCCTCCTCTAAAAAAACAGCTTTCACATGGCGAGTAAGTGGAATACTTCAAAATATTTATAACTACAACTTTATTGACGACGCATTAGCGCAGCGGTTAAAGCACTGGCTGTTGCGCTGGCGGTCGCGAGTTCGATCCCTGCTCACGATAGACATTTGTATTGGCCATATAGATGTTTGTCGTTTTCTGGGCGTTTATGCTTGTATATTTTGTGTCTTTCCGGACCACCGACACAGGAGAAATTCCTACTGAGGGCCATTGAGTATGAAGCGTTTATTTATTATTTATTTAATTACTGAAGGCACTTAATCTATATGAATAGAAACGCAATTGCGTAATTATTCTTTTTTGTTTTCGTTATTGTCAAGACAATGTTTGTGTAAAAGAAAATTAAAAAAAAATCGAAATATTTAGAAAAAAAAATGGTGTTACAAAGTTTGATGAGACAGCTAGTGGTACATAAAGCGAATAGGTACCAGAATATAAATTTTCCAAGTGTTGAGAAAAGCGATATAAAATAAGTAATCCATGCATTTAAACATATTTTCCGTCTCTGTCACATGTTGAATATATCTAGGTACATAATATAGACTAATTTTGGTTACCATGTGTTTTAGTCTATTTCATTAATTGATTCAATATATCACGTTGTTTCAGTGAATCAATGACAGTAGTACTCTCAGCGTTTTATGCGAAATTATTAATAGTTTTAGGATTAGCGTTACCAGTGACCAGCACAATACAAAATGAAATTTACACTAATATAGCATCTGATGTAAGTTTTGCTAACATAATTATATTTGAATTTGGAATAAATTATGTGTACAAATAATGCTCCATTATCGATTTTCTAATTTATATTGCAGATATTTACAATGTACCTATACGTAGGCAGTATACTTTTCCTCGCATACACTTTCTATCATCTCCGAATGGCTAAAAACAATAAAAACGGTAAGTGGTTCAATAGCTTATCTATATAAATAAAAATGAATGTTACTAAGCGCATAACTCGAGAATGGCACGATCAATTCGGACCAGTGGGACGAAAATAACGTTTTTACTTTTAATTTTTGACATGACGAAGTCGGTCCGGGCAGCTAGCTAGTCAATCATCATCAATCAATAATCAAAATAAATAAATAAAATTGGAGTATCTGTTTGTAATATTAAAATAACCGCTTTTTACTAAATGCATATGGGTGTATATACCAAATACACGGTAATACACTGTACATATACCAAAATAACATTTTTTACAATTTTTGTCTGTCTATCTGTCTGTTTGTTCCGGCTAATTTTTGAAACGCCTGGACCGATTTTGACTAGACTTTCACTAGCCGATAGCTGATGTAATAAGGAGTAACTTAGGCTACTTTTATTTGAACTTTATTTATTTTGTAACTCTGAGAATGAACAATAGTTTTTTAATTCCACGCGGACGAAGTCGCAGGCACAGCTAGTAAAGAAATAAAAATAGATAGGAACGCCGAACATAAGCTTACGTAGAAATGAAATTTAATACGAACATAGACTATAGGTAGGTACATATAGGTCGGGGAAAAGTTTTTTCGCATTTTCTCGTAAAAAGTTTCAATAAAATCGTTTTGGTTGTACCTATTATTAGTAACTGGCTGGTTTTGATACAATGAAAAGGTCACGTTTTAAAAATGAAATAAAAAAAGTAACAAACAGTTTCCCGCTACTTTTCATTTGTTTTTCTGTCCGCTAAAATGGATGAGTCCAACGAAGAAATTCGGTACATTTTAAAGAAGGAAAAACTCTACTGCGTCTTTCATCACGACAACGCCCAACTACATATGTCTTTTGCCACTATTCTACAGACTCACTACTGTGAATTCTTATTGAACCTTCAGATTTTTATCTGTTTTGGTCTCTTCAGATTATATAGGTAATGTAAAATTAACTTCAAAAGAGAACTTGTCAAACTACCTGTAGCGGTTTTTTAATGAGAAGTGAAGCTCAAAATTTCTACATTTAAACAAAACAACCTACCTACGAGATGGCGGCAAGTTATTGAAAAAAAAAATGGTCGGTACATATATATTACCTATAATTAATGACAATAAATTTTATAAAATCTTACTTTGAATTATACACTTTAATTACTATATAAAATACGAATAAACTTTTTTCCCGACCTAATGTACAGTTGTTAAGGGCATTACATCGCTCAATGACCTTAAATATTTTGTTTTTTTGTTTGCAAGTATTTGTTAGTTGGGCACCATCTATCAACATGCATACGTATAAAACTTCATACACAAGAAGAAACTGAAGATTATGCAAAAAAAAACAGATATGTCGCAGGCGCAGCGTTGTCATTGTATTACCCTATTTTATACGCTCTCTGAGAGACAAGAAATTTTGTTTATTTATTTATTTATTTTTGCGTTTTAGTATATTACATTATTATATTGTATTATTTATTTCTATAAATCATGTACGAGTTACCTACATCTTTTATTTATTATTTTATTTCTTGATTATTTTGAAAGAATTTTCATTCACCTTTACGTAAGTGTTGTCATCAGTGTCAGTCATGAAAATATTTAGGATGTATGTTATTATTTTAAGAAGAGGAAGTATCTCGACCATGTTTCACTTCACTTTTGATTTTATGTTTAGGCATAATCGGGCTTACTCTATGATAAGTTCAAAACAAAACAAAAGTACAACTACTTTAAAAATATATTTATAAACTTAGTTTCTACGTAGTATTTTATTTGTACTATTTACAATATCGTTTAATTGAAAAATCATTAAAATTGCTAACTTTTCGAATTTATTTACAAAAAATAACGCACATACAGTCCACTCGTTATTAAAAGTCGTCGAGATATTGATATTCCCGTCTCGAGTGCATACGCACGGACATAATCGGGGTGCTTCTCGAGGGGCTATAGCAAAGTATCGTGTTATTTTATTATTATTTAAAAATGTAAAAGGAAATAAAAAACTAAAACAATATAAATTGTTAAATAGGTCATTACGACTTTTTTGATGTAAAATTCAAATAAGTATTATGCCGTTAAAGCCAGTGATATGCCGTTACAAAGAGAAAATACAATTTAACTAAAAAAGCCCTATATATTTCAATTATATTTTAAAATTGGGATAAGTTTACAAAAAATGTAAACAATAAGTGTAATTTATTTATCACTATTTTAAATACGAGTATAACACTTATTTTTATATGATAAACACATATGCATTCAACGAAAAAAAATTTTTAACTGAGGTGTTTTGTTTTGGGTTTCATCGATGTAATATCCTTAAAATGCGAACGTAAAAAACTGAAAAGGACTTTCTTATCCTGAAGTAGATTATAACACAATATAAACTATAAAGTATTAAAAATGCCTAGGATTTTTAAATGGACTAAAACGTACTCTGATAATTCTCTTATTAAACCCCGTTATAAGACATTACAATTTTATTATTCACTAATAATAATTCAAACTACAACAAATCTCCTTCAATCACTTTTAGGCCCCATTGCCCATCCATAAGGAAAACGCTGACAATGTAAATACAAACTGACATAAAAATTGCATAAATCCTATCCATAAACAGATATTCTCCATTTCACACCACTAGGGGTGGCATATTCAAAAAAGGCACACAGAAAAAAATAATATAAAATTATACAAATATCATTTCAGATTTGATAAGGCGGACACGTTACGGGAGTTTTTATCTACACATGGGGGTAGCAGGATTCGGTGTCGGTTCTATTATTTACTCGTGTCTACAGTTCGGCGGATACTTCGACCTCTCGGGCGATTGTCAGCTGGTCATAGTTGCGTTGAAGCCAGTTCTTAGAATAGTCTTTATGGTTACCCAAACTGTTTTTATTTTTTCATATACTGACGTAAGTATAGTTATTTGCATGGATTTGTATATGTATTATGTATATTATTAACTGACGATGCGTTGGCGCAACAGCCACAGCACTGGTTTGTGGCTGTTGCACTGACGGTTGCAGGTTCGATCCCTGCACATAACGAATATTTGTATTGGCCATACAGATGTTTGCCGTGATTTGGGTATTTGTGTACTCCTTGTGGGTCTCCCTACCATGCCTCGGAAAGCACAAACTAAGCTGACAGTCTCGGTTGTTATCATGTACACCTGTTAGCGAATATATGCACCAACCCGCATTGCAGCAGCGTGGTAGATTAAGCTCTGATCCTTCTCCTACATGGGAAAAGAGACCTGTGCCCAGCAGTGGGATATTACAAGCTAAAGCGATATGTGTATATTAATAGATAGAATCAAGTTGAAGCCAATATTTAATACTATAAATAAGGAAAAGACAGAAATAGCAATAATCTCATAAGAATCTACAATATATACGCTTTCGAGGGATGCATAAAATTATCTTAGTTTTATTTTTTATCTCAGATCGTTTAATATAGTTACTAGGCGCTTAATACCTAGAGTTCTAGATATTATGGTTTTACTTGGGTCCATTTACCACATTTGGTTGTACATATTGATTTAGACAGATAAATAATTTATCAAAATTTACTAAGGATATTGATATGTATCAATATGTAACAGGATATTGTGATATAATGATGAATAATCAATTCATAATTTTTAGTTGTTGGATCCAATGCGAGGTGTTGTGTTGGATCGATTTGGTTTAATGCATCTAATAGCCACCAACGTATGCGAGTGGCTTAACATCGTCATTCAAGAAACTAGGGATGATATCGATGCTGTTGCTTACAATCAATCAGCGGTCTCAAGATATACAAATATACGTGAACCTCTAAAAGTAATGATGACTGACGATGTTGTAAATAGAACCTTAGTAGAGGACTATGTGAATGATAATTACACATCTCAAAGTCAAATAATTCATGTAAACTTAACTGCAAGGATAGAAACTTGGAGTTGTAATGTCTCGGACATGATAACGCCTCTAATTAGAACCATGAATCCTTATTTAAGACCGTGCGGGGTTGAATACAGCTTGCTGTGCTCCATAATAATAGTTGTTATATGGAACGATATCTGCACCGTGCCAGGATCGGTAAATAAATTATTTTAAATTACTTTATGCCAAATTAAGAAATATTATTGATTTAATATGGAAACAAAAAAAAAATTTATAATATCTTTAACATATATAAAGCCAGAAAATACGACATTTTTTTTCTTTTTAACCAACTTCAAAAAAGGAGGAGGTTACTCAATTACGCCGTATATACGTATATATATTTATGTATGTTCGGGGATAACTTCGTCGAGATATCATAAGTGTGGTACCATGATCAGAGAAACTAGGATCTGATGATGTGATCCCAGAGAAATCGCGGGAAACCCTCGAAAATCGTAGTGATCACTAGTGCGTTTGTTAATTTTTTTCGTCTACTTACGTTGTATTACTTGTCGATGTAATTAAAGTCGTTTTTTTTTTTCGTTTGCGTTCAATACACAATTATCTTAAACCAATAAAATAATCGTTTAAACAATATTGACCTAAGTAAAATCAGCTGTAATAATTAAGTTTTTTTTTTCAGAAGGGCGTGGCAACTCCTAACTCAAATATGGACAATAGAAAACAATGTTGTGGCAAAATTAAGTCTAACAATCACTTTTCGGTGGACTGCGGCAGTGCTCACAAAGGATTATTTTTGGGAGTAGCGGTCCTAGCTGGAACCATAGTTAGCTTAATGCTTTTTAACGGCCTCTTCCAAAAAGAAAAACATGTCGAATTAGCACTCCTTCAGGTAACTATAATCATTTGTCCCACTAGAATTCCAATTTTAATTATTAAGTAATTTAGTTCCCTTTTTTTACTATTGTGTTAATTTTAGATAAACATTTGGGAAACAGTGTTATTCATATTGATGATATTGGGATCTGGAGCATGCTTGCAGCGAATGCGTACACTAACATTGCGTCTCGTTTCCATCACAATGCCACTAGAAAACGCGCTGTTACTAGTCACACAGTGTGGCGTGTACCTATATTACCTTTTTCAAATAATAGGCGCCGGATTTCTTTTACAACGATTTTCAGAAGAAAGACGTGCGACTAGGTAAAGGTTTTTTTGGTTATTAATATCCGAATCTAATTCATTTCAGTTATAACTACCTCCTTTACTTAGCTTAAATCATTTTTATGTTACACGTTTAATAAACCACAAACAATTAATGGTAAAAAAAAAACTAGTATAAGAGTGAAACGATTCAATGAACTAGCTAACGCTATATTCCTCAAACAAATTGAGCAAAAACTTTAGAAACAACTATAGTCTCATCATCTAGATTTTTTCACTTTTCGATCTTCGATTTATAACTAAACTTTATACTTTCTTATTGCAGAATAATAGCTCCACTATTTGCAGTGATACAAAGCTCTTGTCAAACTCTGCTAATCCTAGATGCATGGTCAAGACGTTGCGCAGGAGACAAAGATCGTTCGGGCCGACAACTAATTACCTTCCTCCTTGTTGGCAATTTTGCTCTCTGGCTTCTCAATCGCGTTAAAAATGCTCGTGCAGAATTTCATCCTTTACAGGTAATTTTATTTATAGCCAGCTGTGTCTACGTTCAATTAAGAAAAAGACGTAGTAAGGTAAAGCCATTAGCCTTCCTTGGTAAATGGACTATCCAAGATCACACACGAAAAAAAAAATTCAATTCGAACTAGTAGTTCCTGAGATACGCGTATTCAAACAAACATAAAAACAAACGCTTAACTTAATAATATTAATGTAGATATTTTAAAACTGATAGCCCCGCGATTAAAAGACCTGTATAAATACGGGTTTACGACTGTCTACAAAGAAACCAATTTTCATGGCAAATGTTACAATAATTTTTTCTTGAAACAATAATATATATTTATATTCATTTTCATATATCAGACTATCGCCTTCTTTAATTTTAATAAATATTATTTGCAAAACAATAATGATTAAAAATATTTTTCAGATGGAATTTTACGGCGTTTGGGCCTGGACTCTTATTACACACGTTTCGGTTCCTCTCTTAGTGTGTTACAGATTTCAAGCAACAGTATGCTTTTATGAAATATGGAAGAATTCTTATAAAGTAAAAAAGGAAAATAGTGCCATGTATGATGAAATTGAATTAAAAGATTATCATGTTGCATAATTACTGATTTAATTTTATTTGCCTTTAAGGAAACGTTTAATACTTAGTTAAGATTTTTAAAAAATAGGATTCAAGACTAAACATAACAAGAATGCATTTTAGATCCTATGCGTGTAATTTTGGAAAAGTATTATTCATGCTTTTATCAAGAAATTTTTTATTCAAGGTAGGTCCTTAATTCAATCCAAAATAAAATTACGTAGGAAAAGATGTTACGAAACTATGTAACTTTCAAAATAAGCATTTATAGTATGATGTTAGTTAGATTACAAAAATTTGGGGGTGTCTCGCTAGGGGTTTCCACGATGCAAAGTGTTTGGCAATATTTGGCGTGATTTCTAATATTGGAGCCTACGGGTGCAATCGCTTGATGAATAGAATCAGCAAGATCAGGCCGGCGAAACGGCCGATGCTACCAGGGTGTTTTTTCCTGACACGTTAGCCGCACACAGGATCACGATCTAAATAAAATTGGACATATTTGTTACCTAGGCGTTGACGGAGCATGGCGAATTCTCCGAATACTTGCACCGGTTCAACTGTAAGGAGAGTCCATCGTGGGTCTGCGACTCGAATGTCCAGAATCTGTCTTCGACGTCAGGAGGACGACAAGAGAGCCTGACCTTGATTATGACAAGCTGCATGTATAAAGTTAAATTAGACTGAAGCTGACAAAAGACGTATTTAGTGAAATTTTCAAAGATAAAAACAGTAGAGACGAGTTCCTACAGTATTGCAGAAAATTAGTAATAGAGGTAAATAATAGAAATAAGAACTTGAAATTATGTTAGGTAAATATAGTACTGTTTGTTATATTTCCTGTAACATATGATAATTATAAGTAATGATGTATGAATAGTTTTAAGTGAATATATTTTTATGTAAAATTTAAATTCGTTTTAAATAACAATAGAAGATTGCTATTAGATGTTAAGTGTACTATGTAATAGATTTTATCCTCCATAGTTAAAATGTAGTAATTTATAGTAATAGTTTTTAAGGAGTATACAAAATGTTTATGTAATAATAGTAATCTCAATCCATTGCCTCAATCCAATAACATTTGTAATCATACATTGTAATAGTTAAAAGACACGGTATAATGAAAAACATAAACAAAAATTAAGAAAATAAATTAATTAAAAACTTTTATACCCACTTATTTTCCACGATGTACTAGTAGAATAGATTAGCATAGATGGAAACTTACCCATCGGGTGAATGTGGATGAATGAAAGAAAGAAAATTAGTATACAGAAAGAAAGTGCGAAAGGCGTAAATGATTGAACTGGATTAAAAGAGTAATAGCAGACAAAGGACCAGAACCATGTTTAGGGGGTTCATCACTTCATCATCATCATCACTTCAGCCCATCGCAGTCCACTGCTGGACATAGGCCTCCATAAGTTCGCGCCAAAAATGGCGTGAACTCATGTGTGTTGCCCATAGTCACCACGCTGGGCAGGCGGGTTGGTGACCGCAGGGCTGGCTTTGTCGCACCGAAGACGCTGCTACCTGTTTTCGGCCTGTGTATTTCAAAGACAGCAATTGGATGGTTGTCCCGCCATCGGTCGGCTTTATAAATTCCAAGGTGGTAGTGGAACTTTGTTACCCTTAGTCGCCTCTTACGACACCCACGAGAAGAGATGGGGTGGCTATATTCTTTAATGCCGTAACGACACAGCCAGGGTTCAGAATTAAAAAAAAATGAAACTTTCCGAAACTATATAACAATTGTTATATTTATATAACGATTGTCACTAACGTTACCTTATTATTCCTCCCTTTTTTTCTTCTTAATGGGAATTTTACTACTACTAAATTTTGCACACCTACAAACGTCTGCTCTTGTACGTCCTAAGGTTGGCTGATAGATAATGCTTTTAGCATTAAGCCCGCCTTTTGAACAGTTCTGTAATGTATTGTGCAGTATTAATAAATAAATAAATAAGTAAACTAACTGATAATCCGAAATAAATATAATCCGTAACCGTTAAATGTCATAATTAATCTTCGAGCTTTGCTTACTTTTTGATAATTAAAAAAAAATATGTTAACCTTACAGGACTCTGCTATATTCCTATTTCATTTCCTATATCTTTAACCTATAAGGAGAATTTTTTTAAGAAGCTATATTTTATTAACTAATATTCGACTCTCAACTACTTTCTCTACTCAAATTTACTTTCCTCTAATCAATTCTGTATATGCACACTAAGAATACATTTTCATAAAGAAATACTCAATATTTTTTATAATGATAAATTAATTCAAAGGTGCAACTTTTTTGAGAACTAGCCTAAACTAAAATATTATCAATTTTTAAATGACTACTGGCAGCATTGTTTGAATTGTCATTGTTTTTGTCTGTGGTTGTAGTTTTACTCCGAGTCTGAACTGTCAGACTAACATTTACAAATATTGAAATTTGCCCAAATTGTAGTTTAAGTTGAATTTGTTATTTAAAAATAAGATATTACAACAAAAATGGCTTCAGCAATGGATGTTGACGAAGAGGAAGTAGAAATGGCTTCTTCCAGTAGTGGTAAAGGAGACAAGAAAAGATTTGAAGTTAAAAAGGTAACATTCAATCTCGCTTACTCACTGTTGATGTTTCTATTGTTTCTTAGAACAGTAAAAGATTTTTTCGTTAAATTTTAAAATTTCCTTGCTTACAGTGGAATGCTGTGGCGTTATGGGCATGGGGTATGTTTTATTATAATTTAATAACCTTATTCCCTAAAAACCCAAATTTAAAATACGTGTCAAAAAAAGTTGATTGCCTTTAAGGATATTTGATTAATAACTTACTAACATTGAGCATTTACTTAGTTGTATTGAATTATGTTTCCATGTCATTGTGTCTTACTTATGCTTCGACTTTGTCAGCAAAGGGTAAAACTCAACTAATAACATACAACTTGCAAATACAAAGATCTGATGAAATTTTTTTATGGTGAAAAGGAAAGATATGTCAAACTTTTACAGCAACAACCAGTGATTGACCTTTAGCAATGGAAATATCTTTAACTATATATTACAATCTACCCTCTTAACCATACTATTTTTTTTTTTTAATAGCTATATAATAGTCTTGCTTTTTATTTAGATTGTCTTTTTAAATTCTTATAGAAGTTTTCCAAATGGATGTCAGAAACAAAAACAATAAGTTATTATTCCTTTTTAAGTATAAGTTGTAATAATTTCTAGGAATTTAGCATTATAATTAACATTACTTCTAAGTATTTGTAGTTGTATATTTTAAACTTATATTACCATGTTTTAGATATTGTTGTGGACAATTGTGCTATTTGCCGAAATCACATAATGGACTTATGCATAGAATGCCAAGCCAATCAAGCTTCTGCTACTAGTGAAGAATGCACAGTTGCTTGGGGTGTGTGTAATGTAAGTATATAACCGTAAGATATAAAATATAATAAAATGTTATTCTTTGTACTAAAAACGTAAAATTTTTCAGCATGCATTCCACTTCCATTGTATTTCTCGATGGTTAAAGACTAGACAAGTATGCCCTCTGGATAATAGGGAGTGGGAGTTCCAAAAGTAAGTGATGCATTTCCAATTGCTTTTTTTTATGAACAGTTATGATTCAGTTATAAACAATCTCTAAATTGAAAATTTCTTTTTACAGATACGGACATTAAAACCAGAGCAAGCTATGTTGAAGACCATGCTGTCTATGAATCTAATGAGCAATTTTGTCTTACAAAATAAGTTTTTAAATAATAAATTTACTCCAATTAGTTTTTTGTGTTGATTTGGCTAATATTATAAAATTGTTATGATATCCATGTAGCAAAGGTAATCTATAAAAAGAGTAAAATTAATTACATTATTTTGACAAAAAAAAATGCATTTACCTGTATTTAAAAAAGAATAAGTCATATTGCTCTTTAATAATAATTTTCCTAAGTTTTTGTTATTTATCAATACTAATATAAATTCTCATTTAACCTGTACAGATTTATTAATATCAACCTGACAACCAAGCTATATTTCAAATTTTTTTTTTTTATTCTATCGAATATATGACAAGAAAATAAGTGACTTCTTATAATGTTATCTATTTGAAGTAAAATTTCTTTACGCACGCTTGACTTAGAGAGTAAGCTAGTGAATGTGTGACGAGAACGTTACGAAAAGTCTGATCGGACGAGGGGAACACAGTTGAGAGGCAGATATAAGTTTGTGAACATAGAAAGAGAGAGTGACGTTTCGTGTATTATTGTAGGTGCAACTAAAGAAATTTTACTTCAGTCATGTGGTCTAAAGCACACTCGTTTTTTTTTTTATAGTTAATAGCATCCCTATAGAAAAAATCTCATAAAACATAGACAAATGCAGATCATATTCGCATACCGAGTTACGAGAGCATTAGAGATCTCGTAGATAGTAGTAGTAAGTAGATAGGGATAACTGGGTGCTTTTTCCTAACTCCTCCACTTATGTAATTAAAACAAGTATTTATTGCTTTAAATCAGGAACTATTTAAACTAATTTTCATTTTTGTTAAAGAACGTTTATTACTACCATCTGGTTCTGATTATGGAGTAATCAAAGGCTAGGAATATTAAAAGTTGGTCTATTTTGTCTATTATATTTTTACATTATTCCTAAATCGTTTTTAACCGACTTCAAAAAAAGGAATAGGTTATTCAATTCGACCGTGTATATATATTTATGTATGCGGGGATAACTACGTCGTTTATGAACCGATTTTGATAATTCGTTGTTGGAAAAGAGATATCCCTAGGGTACCATGATAAGTAAACCAGGATCTGATGATGGGATCCCAGAGAAATCGAGGGAAACTCGAAAATTTGCATAACGTTTTACTGGGTGTATCGATTTTAATTATTTTTAATTTAATCGAAAGCCGATGTTCATTATGTGGTCACATTTAAATTTCATCGAGATCTGATTACAACTTTTAGAGTAATCTTTAATAATGCGTATTTACTTGACTATTTTTTCGTCTACCTACGTTGTATTACTTGTCGATATAATTGAAGTCGGTTTTTCTTCGTTTGCCTGCAAACACAATTATTATTGGTTTAAGTATTTGACTTCTTTCTCTAGACATTGTGGTATTGGTTTACCAGTAATGTAAAAGACAATCTTGTAACAAGAAAAGATACCCACGGTTCATCAAAATTTAAATAATTTATATCACTATTGTGTCCTATAATTGTATTTGCTCGCAAACGAAAAAAAAAACCGAATTCAATTACATCGACAAGTAATACAACGTAGGTAGACGAAAAAATAGTCAAGTAAATAAATATAAATAAACGCTTCACACTCAACGGCCCCCAGTAGGATTTTCTACCGTGTTGGGGGTCCGGAAACACACAATACACATGCACAAACGCCCAGACCACGACAAACATCTGTATGGCCAATACAAATATCTGTTGTGAGCGGGGATCAAACCCGCGACCGCCAGCGCAACAGTCAGTACTGTGACCGCTGCGCCAACGCGTCGTCAAAGTAAATATGCGTTATCAAAGATTACGCAAAAAGTTTTTATCAGATCTCGATAAAATTTAAATGTGACCACACGATAAACATCAGCTTTCAATTAAATTAAAAATCATCAAAATCGGTAAAACCAGTAAAAAGTTATGCGGTATAATACAGCGTAGGTCGACGAAAAAATAGTCAAGTAAAAACGCATTATTAGATATAACTCGAAAAGTAGTTGTTAGATCTCAAATAAATTTAAATGGGACCAAATGACACACACCACCTACCGCGACCGCCACCACCTTTCGATTACAAAAAAAATTCGTCGAAATCGGCCCACCCAGTCAAAAGTTCTGAAGTAACATACCTAAAATAAAAAAATACAGTCGAACTGAGAACCTCCTCCTTTTTTGGAAGTCTGTTAAAAACCTGAATGTCCCGTATTGCAACGCGTAATACAAACAGCTATATAGCATATGCTGGATGCATTTATTAAGCCAAGCTACGTGCCGCACAATCATCCGTAAATCGGTGTATAATTATCGTCAAGAATATTCAGCGCTGACCAGCGCCCCTGGACCAAGAGAGAATCGCCAAGAGACTATCATGCTATAGACACGGTTGCCAATCAGCGAATTAATATATAAATTTCTAAATTACAGTATCTTCACATGTACCCGCTTGTTAGTACGAGTTACTATTACGTGGTGGTACATTTCTAGCTTCTGTATAAAAAAAAAATCTCGCCATAAAAAAAATAAAACATCGATGTATCTATTTCGTCCTGAGAATCTCGACAAATAGTTAAAAGGATTTTAAGGATATGGGTACTGGACTTTATTATAAATTTTGTTATATGAAGAAACAAGACAAAAATAAATTCTTAGCACATAAAATTTCATTCATTCATTGACAAGGAACTTTGTTAGTCCGTCTTGCGCATATCAGGAGTGTCTTTACAAAAGGGGATATTTACATATTTATATTTTTTTAACCGAGTTTATAGTCTCATTCTTAATGCTAAATCATTAGTACATTATACTTCTATGTGCTAAATCACACAATTTCATCATTTAGATCCTAATAAAACGCGATATTGTGTAAGTAAAGTAACTTCAAAAATGAGTTTTTGTTTCAAAAGGAGATATTTCAACCCATAAAATATAACAACGTTCAGGCCGAATTGATTTCATAACAAAAAAGGATATTTACAATTATGATGGTTATGATTAATCTTCTCAAAACGAGATATTTACATTTAGGTACATAATGTTTTTTACTATCTTTTAACTTCATTGCTTAATGCTTTATTTTTTTTAAACGGAATCAAATATATGAGTATCGTATCGGCAGAATAAAAACAGTCGTCATACACATGCTGCAATACTACCTTTCAAATGACTCCCCACCACACCTTAAAGAGATGATATTTTTCTGAAGAAAGAAATAAATAATAAACCAGTTATCACTAATAAAAATGAATATTACAACATTTTTAAGCAATATATATGGTCATTTAAAAATACTGGCTGAAGACTGGATTCGTAGAGATATAAAGAGCTTGGAAGAGCGATATAGTACTGAACAGTCTTTGCAGAGAATTTTTCTCTTTAAGAAAAGCATTCGTGGCTTAAACACTGTCCCAATAAAGATCTATGAAAATTATAGATTCGTAACTGTTAGAGAATTTTCTATATTATTATTAAAAAAGAGGCAAGCGATCGCCTTTGTCTTTAGATGATTAAGATATAGTACAACGTCCGCTGAAAGATTGCAAGAAGAAAGATATCACAAATTTGCTATAAAACAGTTTGGTGAGGAATGGTACAATTTAGAGAAACTGAAGTGGTATACAGAAATAATAATTGATAATATAAACTGCAGTCCTGAAGGACAGAATACTGAAATATGGGATTGTCTAACAGATGATATCAGACAAGTCAGAATTTCTCACGTCAAATCAGACGACCGCTCTGGTGTAAAGGTGCGTGTGTCGAGTTGGCGGATCCTAACCACCGACGGTCGCGGGTTTGATTCCCGCTCGCGAGTGGATATTTGTGTTTATACAAATATTTATTTCCGGGTCTAGTCGTTAGTCCTAATGGGTCTCCCCACCGTGCCTCGGAGAGCACATAAAGCCGTCGGTCCCGATTGTTTTCATAAATACCTTAAAGCGATCGTTAATAATATGGAATATATCCGCCAACCCGCAGTGAAGCAACGTGGTGGATTAAACTCAGATTCTTCCCCTACATGGGGAAAGAGGCCTATCTCTATGGAAAAAAAATGTCATAAAACAAAGACAAATGCAGACCAAATTCTCATATACCGAGTTATGAGTCTATGAAATCTCATAGAATCTCATAACTTTGAGGTTGTTCTTTTAAGTTTTATGGCGAATTATGAAGACTTTTAAGATTTTTTTTAAACAAATATTTCCACCATTTCACAACCCACACGCACTAAAGAATGGTTCTTCAGAATAAGTCGTACATCGCATCGACTGGGTAGAAACAGTAGAAAACCAACCTTGAACATCCTTCTTTTTTGAAGTTGGTTGATAAAATTACAAATACGCTAAATTTTCAATCGTTAATATCATTTTTCGTTTATTAGATGGATTTTTTAAATTTACCTATGGTATAAGTACATGCTGTGGGATAAATTAAATCTACTCGCCGCTTATAAAATCGACGAAAGAAATTAATCACCCACGTCCATCATCATCCAAATAAACTATAAAAAAGAGTTGAGGCATTTTATTATCATAATTAAATGAAAATATTCCATATTGGCTAATTTGATAACAAGATGCAATTATTTCATCTAACCTGGATTTTTACATACACTATTCCATCTAGGAATATCACAAAAGCTAGTTTATTTACCAGCAGTTAAGTATGTTTTATTTTACATATAAATACATCACCGTAAATTCTATTTTACAATGTTAAGTAAATGATGCGCATTATGATTTTAAAATTGACATGATTGAATTTTAAAATGCTTAACTAATATTTTTATATCTTTCTATAATGTTGCTCTAAGTCACAATGACCAATATTTTCTAAATCTTACTACAATACACTAAGGATCACTAAGTCTAGTGTGATTTAGCAGTAGCTCTTAGATTAAATATCTATTTAAATAAATAGTATTTAAAACAATGTTGCAGACTTTATTAAATTGAGTCACCATAAATAAAATCAAAATTCAAAAGAATTAATTTTACATATTAAAAATATGTTAAATCATAATAATACTTTAGTGACCAACATTTTTAGTGAAAAATCGGAAAACCTTAAATTTACCTTTCTGTGGAATGTATTCTGAACTAACACTGCTCTTCATATTTACAGTACATCAACGAAGTTTCCTGGTTTTTTTAAGAGTGCTTACATTATGGTTTTAGATATTTTCAAATTGTTCGCATTTTTTGTCTAACTTAAAAATGTATATGTACCTATTATTAAGCATCTAACAAGTAACCCCTCTCTAAATTCACCTAGACTGAAATTAAATAGGTTTAAAGTGAACGAAAGGTTATAGATATGTATGTATACAATTCTGAACTTGAAAAAAAGTAATTTCACTGGTTTTAAATAGTAAACTACCACAACCTAAATTAAAACCATAAATTAATATTAAAACTGTATATTCAATTTTCATGCGCATCATTTACAGTTTTTCAGAATCTGCAATTATTATGAAGGTTTATTAGGCCGGAATTACACATGAAACTTAAGATCAACATTTTTTATTTTTGAGCTTGGCATGCTTAGAACTAATTAAAATCGTTTAAACATCATCAATTTGCATTAATAACAATTCATATAATTTACTAAGCAAAATCATAAAGTTGCATACCAATTATTTGTTGACCACATTTTTTGTAATAGGAGGATGATGTTATGTTAAAGCTTCCATACCTGATTCAATAATTAAGTGTAAGACTAGCATAACTGTAATTTTTTTTTTAATATAAATTACATAATATGAGTAATTCCGGCAGTACTTTTGATCCTTAATCATATAGCTCAAAATTCACTGAATTCTTGTCAATTTTATCTATACATATTAACAATATACACATCCTAAATATCTTAGACAATTTCAAACCTAAACAAGTGTACTGAATAAATAACATTCAGGATTATGTAATACCAGCCATACTCAACCTGTGTTCACACAAGTTTAAGCATTCATAAAACTAATTTACCACCATCCATCCACCTGCTGTGTACACATCTTCTCATGACTGTATCATAAATGTTTTGCAGAATTAGCATTAACAGTAACAGTCTCAGTAGTATAGTATAAAAGCAATACCTTTATTTATTTTCCACTACTTTACATACAATATAATTAACGAAGGAAAAAAAGGTTGAGTATGACCATGTTTGTAGTGTATTGGTACAAAATATTAGTCTTTTGTCATAAAAATTTAAAGCTGAGTAAAGTAGTTATATACATCCCAGTAGAAATATTACAAATCATGCATATTGTGTCTTGAAATTCTCCATTGTTATGCTTGATAGTCATGTTGAATTTAGACACTTTTTGTGATTATTATTCCAAAGAAAATAACACATTTTTTTTCAATAAATATTTCAAAGTCTTATTTCAAAACAATTTGTTAACTATCACAATACTTCAATCAATTCAAACTTTACGTCACAAAATAAATACTAGATAAAAATAATCCTAGTCAGTGACATTAATTAAACTAATAATTGAATATTAACGGTGGAATCATAACCACAATAATAATGTGGCTGTCAGTCTGCCGAAATGGCAGTGGGCAAGTCAATAGTACGACTTTCATTGCCAAAAATTAATCTTAAGCGTTTCATAGGAGGCAGGGGACGGATAGGACTATGTTTACGATGCCTTTCTTTAGATCTGCGTCTTTTCTTCAGTCGTCGTGCAGTTTCGGGATCAACGCCTTCTAACCTTAAGACCTCATATTCCGGAGCTTCAACCGTACCTCTGCAATCCATAACTTCTTCAACCACAGGGCTCCTTTTGACGCGGAGGGTTAATTTCAAGCCTCTTCTTGGTGGAGTGCAAGGGCATTCACTACTTTTATTTGAATTATCAGCTAACCATGGTGGTCCCAACTCACATTCCTTTTTGGTTTCTTCAGTTCTATTTGAAACTTCACCTTTATTATTCTGACTTGTTTTACTATCTTTTGATTCACTTGGATTAACATTTTCTCTAAAATCACATATTTCATTTTTTACACATGCATCATCTTTTATACATTTAATATTTTCTACAGCTTGTTCTTTAGAATTACAATTCTGTGTTTCAGAGGTATCTGATGCAACTAATGAAGGAAACTCAACGTTTTGCTGCAGAGATTCTTTTATATCACATTTGTTCTCTGTTTCTAAAATTTCTATTTCACTACAAGTAACCACCTGTGTTTCAGTTTCGCAGTTTTCGTTTTGAGGATCATGAACAGACTTGCTTTCATGAGACAAATTATTCAGTTCTAAACTAGTTTGATCAGGTTCAGTTTTAAATACATTGTCACTTCTTTCTATTTTACTTTCTGAACTCACTTTTGAAGAATTCCTAAGTTTTGAACAAGTTGATTGAGTACATGTATCAGTAAGACGTTTATGACTCCTTAAAACTATGCCAGAATGGGAATCGGGACTACTACGTGAACTAGTAATACTACAACAACGAGACTGTTGACCTCGACTTTGATTATTGGAAGTAGACGTAGAAGTGCCATTTATTGCACGGCCACTGTCAGTCCGTCGTCGTAACCGTTCACCCCGGCTCGAAGCAGATGATTCTCGACTACCTTGAGTTCCTTTACTAACAGCTCCATCAACAACATCCGCTATACAACCTTGAGCTATTAAAAGTTCTGCATCATATTTTGTCAAGCCTTTCTGCTTCATTTCTTTCATACTCAATGGAGACACTATGTTAGAAACTTGTCGATTGGATATTCGAGTTTTTTCGGAATTTTTGCAGCTAGACTTTTGTGATTGTTTTGCTTTAGTTCTATTTATTCTATTATCAGTTTCTCTAAATCTGTACCTTGTAGCTTGCTCGTCATTATGCTCATTTTGCACAGAAAATGCTCCTTTACCTCTTCTTTCACATGTTTCACATTCACAGTAACAATTTCCATTTCCGAAAAAATCTTCTCCATAAAAACATGTTATTTCTTCACCAACCTCAATATCTCTCAACACACGAACAAATGCCTTTCCACGATCAGTGGCTTCAAATGTACATGTAGGCCGACAGTCATGATTTATATATGCGGCAGGTCCCAACCACAACTGAGCACAATTTTTTCTACAACTATACATCACTGAAAAATCATTCTTTCCTGGATGCAGTAATTGCTTTTCTTCTTCTTCAGTCATTTCAGCGATACATCCTACCAAAAAGTCAATCCTCTCATGTTTAAAAAATTTTTTTGTTGTTGATATCTTAGCGCCGACGCGACCTTCTAAAGAATATCTATAACAGGGCTCTATGACAAAGCCAGCCTTTTTATCAAAAACTCGAAGATACCGATATATCTGGAAACAAAAATTAAATTACTTAATGTAGTTTAGATATGATATGGTCATTCATATTAAAACCATTAAATGATCACTAACATGATCTCTTAATTTATTTTGTTGATGTTTGTTTTTGCTAAAATGCCTAGGCATCCATTCTCCAGAGGCAAGTTTTGTGTATGCCTTATTGTAATCTTGCGTTTGAATAAATTCTTTAATGATGTTTCTAAGTTCTTCTTTATTTGTTTTTAACGGTCTATAGCGAATATTCATTTTGTGTGTAGTGATTCCAAGATAGGGGTCTACTATGAGAGCTGTAGCTAAGTCATCGTATTCAGACAGTTCGCGGGGTGTCATGCCCATTGGCTGCATTTTGTGGAGCACTTGCCTCCCTGGATAATTTGCGGATCCAACAACCATTCTGAACACCTAGAAAACAAAGACGCGACTATTGTAGTTAGCACAATAAACTATCTAAAAAAACAACACATTGCATATCTTTTTCTAACTTAATTATCACTTGCCTGCCTTGTTTTTAATTCAGATAAATATATTCATAACTGCAAAATAATTATCATAGAAGGATACGAAGCATTAGTGCCAAACCGAAACACAAAAATTTATAAAAGGACAAATATGGCGGACGATCACGAAACTTAAAAAAGCGACACGTCAAAAATTCTCTCGTTTTCTCTTTCCGAAACACATAATTCTATCAAAAATTAAATGATATGCAATAAAGTGAACGTTTCACAGTTACGGACACTTACTCAAATTATTGAAAGTTCATAAAATTCATGTTTTTTTTTCTACTAACAACGCTACTCTCATAACACTTAAAATGATCGCTAGGTTATTCGTCTAATTTATACATATAAAAAAATTAAATTAATATTTGTTTAATTTAAATCATTTTAATTCGTTATTATTTAATTGATAATATATATTTAATGTTCAAAAACTCAAACGAACGCTGAAAAACAACCATGTTTTCTTGCACTTCATTCATAGAGATAGCATTTACAAAGAATCCAATGTAAATCATAAGAGTCTCACTTCTGATAAAATAAAACTGTTTTAAAGTTTATGTCCTAATATGTGGCTATAAATATGTGGTAGTCCGTAGTGTGCTTAATTTCAAATAATAATTAATAAATTATTTTTACATTGAAACTTAATTGTTTACTTCCTTCATAAATGTTGAGATATTCAAATGTTAAAACTTAAAAATCTTTATCTAAGTATATACGAATAAATAAAATTGGAGTGTTTATTTGTAATATTAAAATAACCAATTTTAAATAAAATTATATGTTTATAATTATTCATATGCACTGGAGGATACCAATAAGACCTTGGATTTGGGGGAACGAGACATCAACGTCAACTGCGAATACACCTCTCACCTTCGTTTCGCCGACGATATCGTCATATTTGCGGAGACATTGAATGAGCTAGGCCAAATGCTGGCCGGCCTAAACGAGTCCTCCTGACGTGTTGGTCTTGGTATGAACTTGGACAAAACAAAAGTTATGAATAACAACCAAGTCATACCGAGACCGGTATCGGTCGATGGTACCCTTCTCGAAGTTGTTCAGGATTATGTATACCTTTTTTTGTTTTTTTTTTTACACTGGAAAATGAATTTGCGCACTGACCCCGCCACTCTTAGGCAACGGGAGTGTAGGGCGGCTGTCAGAAAGAACGCGCCAGACTACCCACTAATGCCCTCGTCATCCTAGTAGGACGCCACGGGATCGCGTTAGCATACGCCGCGACGCCCCAATAGATGGCCGCCAGTGCTGTGCGGCCGCCTTCGCTTTTAGAGCGCTCACGGACACATAGAGCGCTCTATAACATCAGGGTGTTGGAGGAGGAGCCTACGCTGACATCACCGCAGTCTCCTCCGCAGCTTTACCGCTGCTGGGGACGCACCCAATCGTCTGCCGAATCTTTGGGGGACAACAATACCCCCCCATTGTGTGTGACGCTGGTTTTCCGGTGCTAGTGCACACGGCGCAGCAAGGAGCCTCGGTGCAGTTGCGTGCAATGTGCCCCTCCTTACCGCACCGGTAACACGGACTGCTCCTGTCCACCACGAAGGGAAAGGTCGGGCGAGTGTGCCTAATTCCCATGCATTTGTAGCAGCGCAGTAGGCGCTCCTCCAGCAGTTTAACTTTGGCAGAGCTCCAGCCGACAAGGAGTCTGCCAGCCTCCGGCAGAGTTTTCGCAGCAGAGATCGGGCACCTAAGCACTGAAGTGCCCATCCCTCCTGGTCCGGCCACGATCTCGCCAACTCTCACAACTTGCCTTGGCCTTAACTACTGCCTTGGTCACCATTTTCTTCGTGACGGAGTCGTCCAGTCCAGAAACCTGGAGTCTCGCGAGATTTATGGGCTGGACGAACCTCGCCACGCCCTCGAGGACGCGGTCCAGCTCCTCCGCCAGACGCTTCGCGTCGTCCGGGGTCTGCCCCTTCGCCAGCTCAAGAAGCCTGGCCCCTGTAGCGGCATGTAGTCCTTTATTCCCAGGCCCTGCAGATTAATAGTATCCGCAGCACGCTGGAGGAGGTGGCTATATGTAACCCCCTCTTCCTTTGCGAACGCGTCCAGCTGCAGTAGCACTGCAGGACGTTTGGGGGTCACCAAACTAGGATTTTTGGGCCTCTGCTTCTTCTTTTGCCATTTATGCTGTACTACTGGCGCAGCCCCGGCGACATCCGACGGAGAAGCTTTCGCGCTCTTCTTCGCCTTGCTCTTCTTTTTAGTCACGATGGCCCAGTCACCATGCGATGGAGCGGGTGCCACCTCGGCCTCAGCGATGGTCACCGATTCCGCGGGTATGCTCGGAGCCGGTGCCCTTTGTGGTGCCGTCTGCGCTTGCGGACAGGCGCAGCTACTTCCGGCGCAGCCTCTCTTCTGCTCAGTTCAGACAGCTGTGGGCAAACTGGCTTTTGCTGGCGGGAGCCTCGCTTTAATGCCAGCGAGGCGTGCATCGAGCATGTGCCTGACCGACGCCAGTACTGAGGCCCGATGTTCCTCCTCTTTTTCCTCCTGGTCCTGTGCAGGGACGGGTACCGCCCGCGCAGAGCGCTCCTTGATGAGCTCCACCATCTGGATCTTGAGCCTTTCAAGATCTCTCCTCAGACGGATGTTCTCCTGCTGGAGCTTTTCTACCTCGTCCGAGGAGGTGCGTTCCTTAAGCGCTTTAACAGCGGCAGTTATTGAAGCCCCCGCATCCTTCAGGGCCTTAACGAAGGTCCCTTTAAGATTTGAAGACTTCGTCGCCACCTTTAGTATAAGGTTGAAGTCCTTCGCAACCTGTGCGCCCAGTACGTCGACGGTGCGGGCATCACTTATATCCAGGCCTATCGCCCGGTGACCCTCAGTAACCTCCATCGCTTGTGCCTCCAGCGCTCTTTGCCGTGACGCCTCCTCTTTTTTATCCTTGTGCCTCCGCGCAAGCGCCACTATCATAAGGCCCTCGTCGTCCTGAAGACGACGGAGCTATGAGCAGACGGGGCTTTTTGGAAGCCCTCCTTCCAACCGGTAGGCTGTCATCGGAATCGAGAGAAGCCAAACCCTCCGATACGTCACTAAAACTATTCTTAGATGTACATTTTTCCATTTTGTTCCCACGAGTATGGGGGAAGGGGTAGTCTACCCGAGACAGTGCCCCCTGTGCCTGGGTAACCCTGTCATCATCCGACTCGGGTGTTGGCCGGTGCTATCGAGCCGGGGATCGCAGTAGAGACTGAACCTCCGATCAGCCATGCATCCCCTTGCGCTGTGTCGCCGCTTTGGATTCGGGCTAATTTTTTATAGAGGTTTTCTTCCTCGCAGTCCAGCCGGTTAAGGCAAGACCCTCGGTCCCGTACGTGGCCGTGAGACATGACCACGACACCACGAAACGGAATTACGAGAAAAGGACGGTGACGTCACCGGTAAAAGGTGCCAGGTACTATAGACACCGGCCGCAAAGGAAGAAGGGTAGCCCTCTAGGAGGGCTCAGGGAAAACGCTCGTCCTAAGGGTGTCTCCTAGCGAGATCGCACCTCGGCTTAGAACGTCGAAGCGCTGAAATAGCTTACGGACGGTCCGCTAAGTGCCTAGGCGCGAGCGAGCCCTCGGAACGCGGGACCTCGCCCTCAGCGGTGGGGGCGGTGTGTTTATGTCGTGTGTGTGGTGGTGTATATGCCGTTAAGCGCCATGATCCTATCGTCAGGGTCGGTTAAGACGTGCATTGGACGTCTTTATACTGTCTGTAAGTTTCCTCTACGTATATGCAATCGATATCAATACGATCGGGGAACGAGCAACCGGCCAGGAGGGCGTTGTAGATCATGACGAGCAGCATGATAAGCTGCTGAGGAAACATTCAAAAGTACTGCTTTTTACCTTTATGTACTCTGCTGCTTTTGCGTCATGCGTACAACGGTACTATCGATACCAACTCAGTAGCAGAAAATTAACAAGTATTTTTTCTTTAAGTTGGCATTGATTGAATATTTTTTAATAGGTATATCGTTAATAATATTTAATTGTTGAAAAATATTTTGTGTGGTTCTTCATATAAAAGTTATCTTCGTAAAACTCAAGTATCATGTAAAGATCCTGGCTCACCACAATAAATATTAGTAAACTTCATATTAGAATCAACTAGTGCTTTAAGATTTATAGAGAAATATTATTTTTTTCCGATTACAAATAATCTGTTGCAACCTCAGAAGGCTTTGCAATCCTTATAAGTGTACAATCAATTTATTGCTCTTAAGATATTTGATATATGTATATCATATCACGCTTTATGGGTGCGTACCACCTAAGGCCCACAACGACATCGATCATTCCACTACATAGATGATGATTGGGAATGTAGATGGGGTAGACCAAGAAGTTTATACAAAACACTGCTGCATCGTAAACAATGCTTTGAAGACAAAAAATTTGACCTTGAATTACGTCACGTATGTTCTTTATCTCTTTCTGTAGGGTGACCACGTTGATCCTAAGCTCATGATCCATACTATTTAAAAAATTTGTCAAGCATTTACAAGACTTCGATATTCTGTTAGCTCGTAAAAATGAAAAGGGACATTTTTCTTATTATTCTTTCTTATATATAAAGATGAATCGCAAAATGTGTTAGTAAGCGCATAACTCAACAGCGCCTGGACCAATTTTAATAATTCTTTTTTTTAAATGTTCGTTGAAGTCCAAGGGTGGTTTTTACGGCGAGAAAAATTCGAATAATTTCCGGGAAAACCCTAACAATAGCCCTTTTCTTTTTTCCATGCAAACGTTTTTTAACTAAAATGTAGAGTCAATTTGAACTTTATTGCTATTCAATGAAGTTCATGTTAAATAATATACATATCGATACCTCGGGGCTCAAAGGGCGTAACCGCCATTTTCGCGAAATTGACTTTTTAATGCAGCCCTACTTATTTTTTTCTCCTCTATCGATCTGTATATTTAAAGTCTTCCTATTTGCCAAAAAGTGACCTATTTTTTGTAGAAAATAAAACATATTTTTTCAGTTTTTGTGTCGTAACAGCAATCATTGTTAATAATCATAAACGTGATGGGAGTAAACGACACCATAGATGATACGAATATTCTTACGAGGTGCTTAAACCCGAACATAACCATTTCTAAAGAATCAACTTACCAGATACACCCTTAAACATTTATGTACTCTAAAATAAAATGACACATACGTCTAACAATTATCCCTTAATTGGTCAACCATATCTACCTATATATTATGTGATTGCGAGAGCTTTGCTTGTGATTGTGATTTCTTGATTAAGGGTCATTAATGTTTAAGTTAAACGTTATAGTGTGATAATATTTTTAACCAAATTTAATATTTCTAGTTTTGTAAGTGCAGGTACCTAAGTTTTGGTCATTTTATTAAATGTATGTGTAATGTTAATGGTTCCACAGTCTATTATTGACTAAAATTAAATTAATTATTAAATTAAATAATATGTAACGCAGGTGACGCAAAAATTATTGAATTTATCATTGTCCCTGAATCCTATTCAGAAATTTATTTTGTTTATCCACTTATTTTTCTCATTGTAAGATAGATTTTTAATGGTAGCAGTTGTTTTATTAGCCTCACAGATTATTTGTTTATAATCAATATGTTTGTCAAACATTCGTTATTCAAGGATGGTCAAATTTTAATGAGTCTGCTGTTTTAGTAGGTAGGAATACTTAAGATTACCTAATAACTTTTACCAAAAGACTTCATAAATAATATATAATTGATCTCAAGAGTTCCTTGTATTTTCTATACATTTTAAACAGAAGATTAGACATTAGCGCAAAATTTTGTAGCGATACCTAGTTAAGTACTTGCCATTTCAGTACAATTTAGTTTTAATCGTTCATTCTGCTTTACGTTAATAAGATGTTTCGTTACAACTGAAATTATATAAAAATAAGAATCTTTTTCTTACTTTGTTTAATAAACAATATTTTCAATAACAAGTGAATTTTATTTATCATTTTTTTTTTATAATAAATGAGTTTTGGAATAGGTTTTAGATAGGTTAGGCTATTAAGTATAGATAAAATCAATAATTAGGTATTTGTATAATTAATTAGTTATCTGAGTCGATAAATGGTAATAAAATCTATAAAAAGGTTAATAAAGTACATAATTATATACAAAAGTTAATAAAGTTCATAAAAATTGCACTTAAATCGATTACCTAAATGAAGAAAACAAAGCAGCTGTCTACAAACTGATAGAAATAGTGAGAAAATTGACCGTTACAACCATAGATTATACACTTATATACGGTTACAACCATCACTAATCAAATATCCATTGATTTTTCGGGCGTAAACGCCCCAATCATTCGATTTTCCGAACCTACCCCACCCCAGCCTGCAAAATAATGATATTTGTAATAAAAAAAATACTAATTGATAGATTTTGAATTGCTCAATTCAACTACGTTGTCCTTTTAAATTGCTCACCTCAAATTATATAATTAAAAATCAAAATTTAAAAAAAAAATCAAATATTTTCAAACTCCTATATCTTTCGATGTATACAATCTTTTAAATTGCTCAAAGTGTTAAAAAACTGCTCAAGTTGCATTTATAATTGCTCAAGTATAGTTTGGAACAGATCCACTTCCCTTAATCTATAATATATATAAAAGCGAAAGGTCACTCACTCATCACGAAATCTCCGAAACTATAACACCTACAAACTTGAAATTTGGCAAGTAGGCTCCTTATGAGACGTAGGCATCCGCTAAGAACGGATTTCACGAAACTCGACCCCTAAGGGGGTAAAACGGGGGTTGGAAGTTTGTATGAAAGTCCTATGTTTTAGAAGTAAGAAACTTGAAATTTAAAATGTAAGCTCTATAGATGATGAAAAGGTCTCCGAATAATGTATCTTTAGAAATCAACTCCTTTTTGGGGTTGAAACGGGGGATCGTAGGTTGACTCACTGATCACGAAATCTCCGAAACTATGACACCTACAAACTAGGAATTTAGTAGGTAGACTTCTTATAGGGCGTCAACTACCGCTAAGAATGGATTTTATGAAACTCGACCCCTAAGGGGGTAAAACGGGGGTTGGAACTTTGTATGAAAGTCCTATGTTTTTGAAGTAAGCGACTTGAATTTTAAAATGTATGCTCTATAGATGGTGAGGAGGTGTCCAAATAATGTATTTTTAGAAATCACCTCCCTTTTGGGTTTAAAACGGGGGATGGTAGGTTGACTCACTCATAACGAAATCTCCGAAATTATGACAGCTACAAATTTGACATTTGGCAGGTAAGTTCCTTATAGGGCGTAGACACTCGCTGAGAACGGATTTCACCAAACTCGACCCCTAAGGGGGTAAAACGGGGGTTGCAAGTTTGTATGAAAGTCCTATGTTTTTGAAGTAAGAGACTTGAAATTTAAAATATATGCTCTATAGATGGTGAGGAGTTGTCCAAACAATGTATCGTAATCTATATATATATAAAAGGGAAAGGTCTCTGACTCACTCATCACGAGAACCCAAAAACTGCTGGAGGGTCCATCCATCTAGGATGGATAAAGATGAAATTTGGCAGGGAGGTAGATTATAGTTAGTAGATTATAGTAGAAGAGTAGAGAGAGATTTTGCGATATTCCACCACTAAGGGGGTTTAATTGGGGTTGATAGTTTGTATGAAACATATACAGCAATTATAAGTTCATCGACAGGTTATTTATACTGCAGCCTGAAAATAAAACTAAGAATGTGGTGTATAGAGAGGTTTTATAAAAACAACTATTAAATTATACTAAATTGTGACTTTTAAAAAGTTACTCAGTGTAATAAGCATTTCAAGTGACTGAAATAAAAAAATGCCTACATCTTAATATCCATATCTTCATAACCACGCGGATGTAGTCGGGAGCGACAGTTAGTGTATTATAAAACAAAGTCCCCAAAAGTGTATGTGATCGATTGCCTCAAAATCTACTGAACGGATTTTCATGCGATTCAAGAGGAAGGTGTCCGGAACGGCTAAGCCAATTTTAATGAGAGTTTCACTGGAAGTTTACCGGGAAAAGTTTGTGACACACTGATTTCAACGCGGGCGAAGCCGCGGGCACAGCTAGTTTTTAAATAAATATAAATAGTTTGAACAAATAAAATATTGATATTTGTAAAAAAAAATACTAATCGATACATTTTCAATAGCTCAATTCGACTACGTTGTCCTTTTAAATTGCTCACCTCAAATTATTTAATTACAAATCAAAAAAGTCGTTGAAAAAAATTCATTTATCAATATTTTCAAACTCCTATATCTTTTGATGTATACAATATTTTAAATTGCTCAAAGTGTTAAAGAACTGCTCAAGTTGCATTTATAATTGCTCAAGTACAGTTTGGAACAGCTCCACTTTCCTTAATTTTTAAATAAATATATAAAGTTGGAACAAATTTAACGTTTATATCGATAAAGTCAGCGCTGCAGATGCGCATAGACAATGATGGGAAGCCAAAAAAATTGCGGATATTCGTAATAAAAAGATGCTAATCGTTCGATTTTCAATAGCTCAATTCAACTACGTTGGCCTTTTAAATTGCTCACTTCAAATTATATAATTAAAAATCAAAAAAGTTGAAAAAAATTCATTTATCAATATTTTCAAACTCCTATATCTTTTGATGTATACAATATTTTAAATTGCTCAACGTGTTAAAACCCTACTGAAGTTGCATTTATAACTGCTCAAGTACAGATTTGAACAGCTCCACTTTCCTTAATTTTTAAATAAATATAAATAGTTTGAACAAATAAAATAATGATATTTGTAAAAAAAAAAAAAATACTAATCGATACATTTTCAATAGCTCAATTCGACTACGTTGTCCTTTTAAATTGCTCACCTCAAATTATTTAATTACAAATCAAAAAAGTCGTTGAAAAATATTCTTTTATCAATATTTTCAAACTCCTGTATCTTTTGATGTATACAATATTTTAAATTGCTCAAAGTGTTAAAGAACTGCTCAAGTTGCATTTATAATTGCTCAAGTACAGTTTGGAACAGCTCCACTTTCCTTAATTTTTAAATAAATATAAATAGTTTGAACTAATTTAACGTTTATATCATAAGACAGGTGAACGCTGCGCGTGCGCATAGACACTGATGCGAAGCAAAAAAATTGCGGATGTTCGTAATAAGAAGATGCTAATCGTTAGATTTTCAATAGCTCGATTTAACTACGTTGTCCTTTTAAATTGCTCACCTCAAATTATTTAATTAAAAATCAAAAAAGTCGTTGAAAAATATTCTTTTACCAATATTTTCAAACTCCTATATAAAGTTGGAACAAATTTAACGTTTATATCGATAAAGTGAGCGCTGCAGATGCGCATAGACAATGATGGGAAGCCAAAAAAATTGCGGATATTCGTAATAAAAAGATGCTAATCGTTCGATTTTCAATAGCTCAATTCAACTACGTTGGCCTTTTAAATTGCTCACTTCAAATTATATAATTAAAAATCAAAAAAGTCGTTGAAAAAAATTCATTTATCAATATTTTCAAACTCCTATATCTTTTGATGTATACAATATTTTAAATTGCTCAACGTGTTAAAAGCCTGCTCAAGTTGCATTTATATCAAGTTCCATTTTTTTTTTACAAATATCATTATTTTATTTGTTCAAACTATTTATATTTATTTAAAAATTAAGGAAAGTGGAGCTGTTCCAAACTGTACTTGAGCAATTATAAATGCAACTTGAGCAGTTCTTTAACACTTTGAGCAATTTAAAATATTGTATACATCAAAAGATATAGGAGTTTGAAAATATTGATAAATGAATTTTTTTCAACGACTTTTTTGATTTGTAATTAAATAATTTGAGGTGAGCAATTTAAAAGGACAACGTAGTCGAATTGAGCTATTGAAAATGTATCGATTAGTATTTTTTTTTACAAATATCAATATTTTATTTGTTCAAACTATTTATATTTATTTAAAAATTAAGGGAAGTGGATCTGTTCCAAACTATACTTGAGCAATTATAAATGCAACTTGAGCAGTTTTTTAACACTTTGAGCAATTTAAAAGATTGTATACATCGAAAGATATAGGAGTTTGAAAATATTTGATTTTTTTTTTAAATTTTGATTTTTAATTATATAATTTGAGGTGAGCAATTTAAAAGGACAACGTAGTTGAATTGAGCAATTCAAAATCTATCAATTAGTATTTTTTTTATTACAAATATCATTATTTTGCAGGCTGGGGTGGGGTAGGTATTTTCCGAGGCGTATAGACTTTAAAACGTTACTTTTAAATTTATTTGAAATATAATTATACAAAGTTCTGCATCAAAAAAAAAAAATAAAACTTTTGGTCCTAGAATGGTTTATTTAGGACAATAATCGAGAAAGTTATGTCGAAAATATTTTTTTTTTTTAGTTTTTTTTGCTCTCCTGTAAAATCGCGTATTGGTGCTTACGCCCTTTGAGCCCCGAGGTATCGATATTAGGGCACATTTTACGTAAGTTATTAATGATTAAATTGATCTTGTAATTAATGTAATTTACATAAAGTAAAAATGGTATTAACTAGCTATTTCACATTACCTAATATATTGTTGCGGGGGCGTTAGCAATGGAAAATTCCCGTTTTTAAGCTATCGACTCCAAATTTGGTACGAATCTCCGATATGTGATGTAGAAATAATCGATGAGCGGATTTTAGGATAGATAATTCATGCCCAATAAGGATTACGGGGGTGGGCGTTAACAATGAAAATTTTAAATGTATGTAACACCGAAACTACTGAACCAATTTTTATCAAATTTTGTAAGCATCTGTAATTTTGTCTGACTTGGAAGGTATGGTAGGTAGTTTTTATCTCAATTGGACTCGGTAGGTGGCGCTACTATCTGTATGTAGCTCTGAAACTACTATGCTCCATGAACTACTGAATGAATTTCTATCAAATTTTGTAAGCATACATATGTGTGGAACGATACTATTACGATAGAATGGGCACTGTTGGCGTTGCGGACGCTTAGTGGAGCGCGGCCTATGACACATGTCAAGGCTCGAGGCTGTCAACTGTCAAGTAGTAAGAGTAATGAGTATACCTATAGTTTTTTTTTTTTTTGGCGCGAATTGATGGTTGACACACGTATTAGTGAGATTGTTGTCGCTTAATTTATTTTTATTAGGATTTATTGTAAATTTTTTAGTTAAAATAGTGGGTAATTAGTTGTATTAGTTTCTAGTATCATTTGTAAGTCCTGGTAAGTGCTTTTTTTTTGTATTTTAACTAGAATAATCAAATTATTTTTTTCTAACTAATTTTTTTTTCTTTCTTTCTTTTAATTATAATGGACCTAGACAGACCTCCGGATCCACCGGACCCTGGTGATCCTCAGAGTTCTCGAAAACGTCTAGCAGCCGATGATCTGTCCACTAATCCCTCTCCAAAAATAACTATAAGCGATCCTACAGCCGCTATTCCCTCTATACAGACCGTTTATGTTCACCCCTCTTTTTCCGAAGCTCCTAAGAGCTACGCAGAGGACGACAAAGGTCCTTTCATAGTCCATGTCTCACGAGAAGTCTCAGACCCAGCCTCAGGAACTACGATCCGAGCCATTAAATTTGGTCAGTTCTTACATACAAATAAAATTAAATCCGTTGTTAATGACGGCGTTAAGAACGTTGGACGAAATAAAATTTCTGTACAATTTACTTCTGCAGAAGCAGCCAACTCTTTTTTATCTAATCCGGTTCTCGACTTGTGTAAATATAAAACTACTGTACCGACATACAACATCACTAGAATCGGCTTGGTTAAAGGCGTACCAGTAGACTGGTCTATGCAGGAACTAGTTGAGTCCTTGGAGCTTCCCTCCGGTTGTGGACAGGTCATGAAGGCCCGACGTCTAAATAGAAAAACAATAAGCGAAGGTACTGTTACTTGGGTACCTACTCAATCTGTTGTCCTGACTTTCAGGGGGCAAATGCTCCCAGAAAAAATATATTCCTACCATACATCCCTTCCCGTGGAAATTTATAAGTTCCCGACAATCCAATGTCTCAGCTGCTGTCGTTATGGTCACATAAAAACTCAGTGTAGGTCAAAGCCTAGATGCTATAAATGTGCGCAGCCTCATACTGGTGAGTCATGTGAGGTTTCTGAAGATAATGCGACATGTTTACACTGTTCAGGCAAACATTTTACTATCAATAAGTCCTGTCCAGAGTTTTCTCGTCAGCAATCCATCAAGGTCATAATGGCACGGGAGAGCATTTCATACTTGGAAGCATCCTCCCGTATCCCCCCTTCCACTAGATCCTATGCAGAAGTAGCCAAAGAAATGTTTTCTCAAATCAAATACTCCCCCTCTATCCCCCAAAGGACCAGTCCTACTCCACCTATTGTACCTACCTCTTCATCTTACCATTCATATAGAAAAACAGATTCCCGAACTCCTCGTCCCCGACCTGCTTTGGGAAAAGGGTTCAACAAACAGGCTCATGATTCTATTATTTCTAATTGCCCCACTTCCCAACCCAACGGCTGCGCCCTTATCTCAAATAAAGATCCCTCCTCTCCTACTCTTAATCTCAATCTTTTACAAAGTCTCACCCAAATTTTCATTTCCATTGCCACTAAGTATACTGACTCGACAATACCGACCAACGTTGCCTCTCATTTATCCTATATTTTAGATTCCCTTACCAATGGCTCAAATCAACTTCCTTCAATGGAATAGCCAAAGCCTACGTCCTAAACTACATGAACTCCTTTTATTAATTAATCTTCACAAACCCATCATTATTGCCATCGCTGAAACATGGTTGGTTCCAGGTTCCCGGTTCCGGGTTCCAGGTTTCACCTGTTTGAGGGATGACAGGAATGATGGGTATGCGGGTAGTGCCATTCTTGTCCGGCACTCCACTCCCTTCTTCCAAATCCCTCTTCCCTCCCTCAGTCCTAATTTAAATGCCGTTGCCATTAGAGCCTTCAACATTTCTTTCCTATCTCTGTATATCCCTCATCCTCGCTCTTCTCTTGGCCCGGAATTACGATCCATATTCTCTTCCCTCCCTAGTCCTATCATTATCATGGGAGATTTCAACACTCACCACACTTTGTGGGGTTGCCATTCTTGTGATGGGTTTGCCCAAGTGTTGCTGGACATTGTTGACGATGTAAACCTTTGCATACTCAATGATGGATCGCCGACGCGCAGGGTTTGCCCTAATCAGAATACCATGTCTGCTGTTGATCTGTCCCTATCCTCTACTGCTCTTTCTTCCCGAATTTCCTGGAAGACTCTATCATCTACCTACGGCAGCGATCATTATCCTATCCTTCTCTCTCTCATTCTAAGCTCCCCACCACTTTCCACTACAGTCCCTTCCCTTAAAAAGTATAAACTCCACAATCCAGACTGGCATTCTTATGCCGCATCTGTTGATAGCATGTTAGATTGTCTTCCGGATTTTGTAGATGATAAAAATATCTTTTTTTATTACAACCATTTCTATAATGCTCTCATTTCTTCAGCTGACAAATATTTTAACAAAATTAATTTTAATAAAAAAATTTACTACCCTTCCACTCCCTGGTGGGATGAGGAATGTAGCTTTTTGATAAGGGAAAGAACAGAAGCAGAACAAGCGTACACACTATCTATGACTGTTGAAAATTTCATCAAATATCGTCATATCGAGGCAAAGTGTAAAAAGGTTTTCCGTAAGAAGAAAAAAAGTAGCTGGATTAAGTTCTGTGAGTCCCTTTCCCCCAGATCTCCCGCACATATAGTTTGGTTGAATCTTAAGAAATTTCGTCGATCCATTAATTGCGCTAATCCCACATCCAATGATCCAGTGGCATGGCTTAACGATTTCACAGACAAACTCGCCCCTCCTTATGTTCCTTTCAAGGACAGCTTTCCAACTCCCATAATTCCGTCTGTTTCTAATACTATGGACGCACCATTCTCTTTCGCTGAATTAGAATGCGCATTGAACGGCCTTAAAGACTCTACTCCTGGGGAAGATGGTGTTCCCTATTCATTCGTATTAAATTTAAATGATAAAGCTAAACAAAATTTTCTGAATATCATTAATGCTTGTTTCACGACAGGAATCGTCCCGCAACCTTGGAAGTCACAAATAATTATTCCAATTCTGAAACCAGGCAAAGACCCACTAAATTCTAATTCATATAGACCCATTGCTTTATCATCCACTTTGTGCAAAATTACTGAACATCTTATCAAAAATCGACTGGAATGGATAGTGGAAAGCAGAAAAATTCTCTCGCCCTTTCAATTTGGCTTTAGAAAGGGTTTGAGCACCATAGATAGTTTGAGTATTCTATCAACAGACATTCGAACTGCTTTTGCAAAAGGTGAGTTCCTGGTAGGTATTTTTCTTGACATCACTTCTGCATATGACAATGTACTGCTTCCGGTGCTCAGGCAGAAAATGCTACAACTGAGTATTCCTCCGAGGATAGTGCATTTCATTTACAGCCTGTTGTCTTGCAGAACCATAGTGGTTAAACACCAAAACCACTCTTTACTCCCCAGACTTGTCTGGAAAGGTCTACCCCAGGGCTCAGTCCTTAGTCCTCTGCTGTACAGCATTTACACTCACGATCTTGAACTGTCTGTTAATAGTTTTTGTAATATCCTTCAATACGCGGACGATATTGTCCTGTATCGTAGATCAAATTCCCAGGATGATACTACTTTTCGGCTAAATTCTGCTTTGCACTATCTTGACCAGTGGCTTTCAAACCATGGCTTATCCATTTCCGTCCCTAAAAGCCACGGAGTGGTATTCACAAAAAAGAGGAATATCCCGTCCTTTGATTTGTATATTAGGGGTCAAAGCATTCACTTCACGGATAAGGTCAAATTCTTAGGCATTGTTCTCGATTTCAGACTGAGCGGATTTTCTCATGTAGACTACATTATTAAAAAATGCGAAAGAAACATTAATTCCCTTAGAGCAGTATCAGGTGTTTGGTGGGGTGCCCACCCTTACACTTTAAAATTAATTTACAATGCAATAGTACGAAGTCATCTAGATTATGGAACATTTATCTTAGACCCCTTTAACAAAAGTGACTCAGAAAAGTTAAATAGAATTCAATATAAATGTCTAAGAATTATTGTTGGTGCAATGAAATCTACACCAACAAATGTCTTACAAGTAGAGTGCGTTGACCCTCCTTTACATCTCAGAAGGAAATATCTGTGCGATCGTTATGTCATTAAAACTCTCCAAATTTCTTCCCATCCCTTATGGTCTCGACTAAACGAGCTTTCCCTTCTTTGCTCCAATAGTATGAGAACCCTCCCATCCTGCCTATTAGACAGCTTTCTTAAATTCACCAGATTACCCCATCCTCTAGCATCATATCCCTCTAACCCTATTTTTAATACTTCCTATCAAGCTTTAGTATATCCCCCTCCCGTCATCACAGATCTTGGTCTAGTTAAAGGTGCATCTGATACAAAAACAAAGTTTCAAGAAAAGACGTATCAAAATTGGTCAGACTATCTTCACATCTATACAGATGCATCAAAGCTCTCCCCAGATAGTTGTGTTGGTGCTGCCTGCTGGATTCCTAAATATAAAATTGTCCTACAATTCAAATGTCCTCCTCATTCGTCAGTATTCACAGGAGAAGCTGTGGCACTGTTGGAGGCAATTTTATTTACACTTTCTCATAATATTCCAAAATCTGTAATTTTTAGTGACTCACTAAGTTCCCTGTTAGCGATTAAAGCTAACCTGTTTCGTAGTAAATTAAGAATTTCTATCGTTTTAAAGATAAGGGAGGCTTTACTCTCATGCTATCATAAAGGCTTAGAAGTTTTACTGGTATGGATCCCTGGCCATTCTGGTATTCCAGGTAATGAGACTGCAGACTCTTGTGCCAAGTCAGCGGTTCAACTTGGCTCATTAGAACATTTTTGTAACTCAAGTCAAGACCTGCGATCGTTGGCGAAAACTCATCTGGACAAATCCTGGACTTCATCATGGGTTGAGTCAACATCGGTTAAGGGAAAACACTACTCTGTCATTCAGCCTAATATTCCAAGGCGCCCTTGGTTTTTTCTTCATAGACATGCCGACCGCTGGGTAACATCAACAATTTGTCGCTTGCGCCTTGGTCACTCATGTACTCCAGTGCATTTAGCAAAAATTAGGGTGCGTGATCACTCACTGTGCGAATGTGGCCTCGACGAAGGTTCAGCATCCCATATCCTTTTCAACTGTCCCAAACTCCTTTACCCTATTTATGATGTCCTTCCCCCTGAAATCCCCCGTCCTGTAAATATTGTTTGCTTATTGATGCTTGTATTTAGTCCTCATTGTACATTCTTGTGTAGATATATCAAACGTAATAGAATTAAATTGTAAATAAATTAGGTAATTGTTCTATTATTTAATTGTTTATAGTGTAGATGTAAATAAATTATTAAAATATTCTTGTTTATGTATACAGTATATTTAGTGCTTGTGTTGTTTTAGGTTCATAGTTTGATATATAATACCTACTATTTTGGCAGCCTTCAAAATTCTACTGAGGTTGCTACCTCTAATTCACCGACCAATCTCCGTCGTGTCTTCTCCATCTTACGTGACATTGGCGAAATCATCTGTGCTATTCGGCACTAGTGAAAGCCATTAATTCTAAATTCATTCGAGTATACCTATATAATAATAAAATACGGAGCCAAAGAGAATATAAGTATATAAGTGTATAATCTATGATATAAGGTCTACGGAGCTAGTAAGTTACCTACCCCACCCCAGCCCGCAAAATAATGATATTTGTAATAAAAAAAATACTAATTGATAGATTTTGAATTGCTCAATTCAACTACGTTGTCCTTTTAAATTGCTCACCTCAAATTATATAATTAAAAATCAAAATTAAAAAAAAAAAACAAATATTTTCAAACTCCTATATCTTTCGATGTATACAATATTTTAAATTGCTCAAAGTGTTAAAAAACTGCTCAAGTTGCATTTATAATTGCTCAAGTATAGTTTGGAACAGATCCACTTCCCTTAATTTTTAAATAAATATAAATAGTTTGCACAAATAAAATATTGATATTTGTAAAAAAAAAAAATACTAATCGATACATTTTCAATAGCTCAATTCGACTACGTTGTCCTTTTAAATTGCTCACCTCAAATTATTTAATTATAAATTAAAAAAGTCGTTGAAAAATATTCTTTTATCAATATTTTCAAACTCGTATATCTTTTGATGTATACAATATTTTAAATTGCTCAACGTGTTAAAACCCTGCTGAAGTTGCATTCATAATTGCTCAAGTACAGATTTGAACAGCTCCACTTTCCTTAATTTTTAAATAAATATATAAAGTTGGAACAAATTTAACGTTTATATCGATAAAGTGAGCGCTGCAGATGCGCATAGACAATGATAGGAAGCCAAAAAAATTGCGGATATTCGTAATTAAAAGATGCTAATCGTTCGATTTTCAATAGCTCAATTCAACTACGTTGGCCTTTTAAATTGCTCACCTCAAATTATATAATTAAAAATCAAAATTTAAAAAAAAAAACAAATATTTTCAAACTCCTATATCTTTCGATGTATACAATATTTTAAATTGCTCAAAGTGTTAAAAAACTGCTCAAGTTGCATTTATAATTGCTCAAGTATAGTTTGGAACAGATCCACTTCCCTTAATTTTTAAATAAATATAAATAGTTTGCACAAATAAAATATTGATATTTGTAAAAAAAAAAAATACTAATCGATACATTTTCAATAGCTCAATTCGACTACGTTGTCCTTTTAAATTGCTCACCTCAAATTATTTAATTATAAATTAAAAAAGTCGTTGAAAAATATTCCTTTATCAATATTTTCAAACTCCTATATCTTTTGATGTATACAATATTTTAAATTGCTCAAAGTGTTAAAGAACTGCTCAAGTTGCATTTATAATTGCTCAAGTACAGATTTGAACAGTTCCACTTTCCTTAATTTTTAAATAAATATATAAAGTTGGAACAAATTTAACGTTTATATCGATAAAGTGAGCGCTGCAGATGCGCATAGACAATGATGGGAAGCCAAAAAAATTGCGGATATTCGTAATTAAAAGATGCTAATCGTTCGATTTTCAATAGCTCAATTCAACTACGTTGGCCTTTTAAATTGCTCACCTCAAATTATATAATTAAAAATCAAAATTTAAAAAAAAAAAACAAATATTTTCAAACTCCTATATCTTTCGATGTATACAATATTTTAAATTGCTCAAAGTGTTAAAAAACTGCTCAAGTTGCATTTATAATTGCTCAAGTATAGTTTGGAACAGATCCACTTCCCTTAATTTTTAAATAAATATAAATAGTTTGCACAAATAAAATATTGATATTTGTAAAAAAAAAAAATACTAATCGATACATTTTCAATAGCTCAATTCGACTACGTTGTCCTTTTAAATTGCTCACCTCAAATTATTTAATTATAAATTAAAAAAGTCGTTGAAAAATATTCCTTTATCAATATTTTCAAACTCCTATATCTTTTGATGTATACAATATTTTAAATTGCTCAAAGTGTTAAAGAACTGCTCAAGTTGCATTTATAATTGCTCAAGTACAGATTTGAACAGTTCCACTTTCCTTAATTTTTAAATAAATATATAAAGTTGGAACAAATTTAACGTTTATATCGATAAAGTGAGCGCTGCAGATGCGCATAGACAATGATGGGAAGCCAAAAAAATTGCGGATATTCGTAATTAAAAGATGCTAATCGTTCGATTTTCAATAGCTCAATTCAACTACGTTGGCCTTTTAAATTGCTCACTTCAAATTATTTAATTAAAAATCAAAAAAGTCGTTGAAAAAAATTCATTTATCAATATTTTCAAACTCCTATATCTTTTGATGTATACAATATTTTAAATTGCTCAAAGTGTTAAAGAACTGCTCAAGTTGCATTTATAATTGCTCAAGTTCAGTTTGGAACAGCCCCACTTTTTTGGCAGGCAGATTTCATACTTTCCTCGTATAATTAAAATACATTGTTAAAGTAACATTACTTTCCACTGTTATCCTCAATTGCCGGTTGCTTCTATTAAATAGTTTAAGGTGAGCAATTTAAAAGGCCAACCTAGTTGAATTGAGCTATTGAAAATCTATCGATTAGTATCTTTTTTATTACGAATATCCGCAATTTTTTTGCTTCGCATCATTGTCTATGCGTACGCGCAGCGTACACCTGTCTTATGATATGAACGTTAAATTTGCTCAAACTATTTATATTTATTTAAAAATTAAGTAAAGTGGGGCTGTTCCAAACTGTACTTGAGCAATTATAAATGCAACTTGAGCAGTTCTTTAACACTTTGAGCAATTTAAAATATTGTATACATCAAAAGATATAGGAGTTTGAAAATATTGATAAATGAATTTTTTTCAACGACTTTTTTGATTTTTAATTAAATAATTTGAAGTGAGCAATTTAAAAGGCCAACGTAGTTGAATTGAGCTATTGAAAATCGAACGATTAGCATCTTTTTATTACGAATATCCGCAATTTTTTTGGCTTCCCATCATTGTCTATGCGCATCTGCAGCGCTCACTTTATCGATATAAACGTTAAATTTGTTCCAACTTTATATATTTATTTAAAAATTAAGGAAAGTGGAGCTGTTCAAATCTGTACTTGAGCAATTATAAATGCAACTTCAGCAGGGTTTTAACACGTTGAGCAATTTAAAATATTGTATACATCAAAAGATATACGAGTTTGAAAATATTGATAAAAGAATATTTTTCAACGACTTTTTTAATTTATAATTAAATAATTTGAGGTGAGCAATTTAAAAGGACAACGTAGTCGAATTGAGCTATTGAAAATGTATCGATTAGTATTTTTTTTTTTTTTTTTTTTTACAAATATCAATATTTTATTTGTGCAAACTATTTATATTTATTTAAAAATTAAGGGAAGTGGATCTGTTCCAAACTATACTTGAGCAATTATAAATGCAACTTGAGCAGTTTTTTAACACTTTGAGCAATTTAAAATATTGTATACATCGAAAGATATAGGAGTTTGAAAATATTTGTTTTTTTTTTTTTAATTTTGATTTATAATTATATAATTTGAGGTGAGCAATTTAAAAGGACAACGTAGTTGAATTGAGCAATTCAAAATCTATCAATTAGTATTTTTTTTTATTACAAATATCATTATTTTGCGGGCTGGGGTGGGGTAGGTTAGTAAGTTTCCTTATAGATCAACCTTATTTATTATTATACTCTTTGCTAGTAAGTTTAGTGCAAATATTTATTCTACTCTATGGTTTAGTGCAAAGAGTAAAGTAACTTGCTTATACAAGTTTAGTGTTGGTTTAGTGTGCTTTTGTGATTGTATTAAGATGTATGTTTATCAATTTGTCCAATAAAGTCGCGCTCAAACTTGAATTATAAAATAATATTTTTAATTAAAATAATTTCATACTTACGATTATTCCTCTACGCTAGTTTCTTTACTTAAAAACACCAATTAAACGTAATAGTTTTTTACTTCTACATTAAGCAGTAAGTCCACATTTTATTCTTATCTTAATATTATTAATAGTTAACCTCGAAAACTTAACTTTATCTATATAAATAAAAATGAATGTTGCTAAGCGCTCTACTCGAGAATGGCTCGACCAATTCAGCAATTTTTTTTTGTATGCTCCTTAAGGCTCACGGAAGGTTATAATACTAAAAAAAATAATTCAAAAAAAATAAATTTTTATTGTTAACTTTTGACAAAACGAGCAGCTAGTTTATAATATCGGTAAATGTAATTACAATTTAGAAGATTCATAATTTTCATTTCATTTATTTTTCATTTATTTTTATAATAACCTAAGACCGAAGAACTTCTCTTCTGTTTTTTTTTTTTTTCAGCCGGTTCCTTAGTTTCAAAGGATATATTTTAAGTTGACTAAATTTTTTTTTTATAATATTTTCAAAGAGGAAGCATAAATATACTGGTAGTAAATGTTTTAAAATGTTAATGTTATTTACTCAAACCAAAATATTTGTTTAAAAATTATAATGATGCAATTTAATATAATAAGACATTTTCAGGGAAAGAGCAAAGGTGAATAAAAGTTTCTATAATTTTTAATGTTTTTCATTTTAATTAATTTTAGCCCATTCCAATATGAGTCATTCAGGAGGATCAACAGGAAACTTGAAAAATGGATTAATAGACTTTACCGCTGGGTCCTTAGGTGATTTTTATGATCTAATCTGATATTGTTAATTGTCATAGAGCTTATTAAATAAATACTTGTATTTTTTTAGGTGGTGTAGCAGTCGTGTATGTTGGACAACCTTTAGATACAGTAAAAGTTAAAATGCAAACCTTTCCACACCTTTACAAAGGAATGTATCACTGCCTAAAACAAACTCTTCGTAATGACGGTATTGTCAGAGGACTATATGCTGGGACAACACCTGCAATAATTGCAAATGTTGCTGAAAATTCTGTGCTATTTGCTGGATATGGCTATTGCCAAAAGTTTGTGTGCAACATTGTGGGAGCAGAGGTAAAGTATCTAAACATACAGAAATTCTACAGACATAACATTTGAAGGATTGCGATTCTAATAAATTTCCAGGATAAAATGCTTAGTATAAAAAAAGAATATAAAACAAAATTAATTTTTTCAGAGTGTTGATAAACTTTCAATGTTCGGAAATGCATCGGCTGGATTCCTCGCAGCGTTCTTCTCATCTTTCACTCTGTGTCCAACAGAGTTAATAAAATGTCAGCTGCAAGCCATGAGAGAAGTGAACATCCAAAGCTCACAAACAGCTGTATGATGACTCTCCTTTGGGTATTTCATTAAATATATTTCATATATCTTTTTACATATAATATAAACTAGCTTCATTCAGGGAATAGTGACTTCACATGTTCAACGTGATTCATTAAATTGGCATAACTTTTTTTATTTGTGAACCAATTAACATGAAATAAATACTTAATGTTAAGCTAAGCTTACCACAATATATTAGTAAAGAACACATCTAAATCGGATAATCCGTTTCTGAGATTAACATGCACAAACAAACAGACAAAAATTCTGACAATCATTGTTTTGGGTGCTATCTGCATTGATAACAAACCCAATAATATTTTTTCTCATATATCGACACCAGAAGTATCATTTAGCTTAAGGGACAAACCACAGTTATACAGGAGAGATAAAAACGATTATTATTTTCGAAACCTGTCTGTATCTTTTGTAATTATGTTCCAATTTTAATGGTGTCTAGGGCAAATTTTCTTAAATTTTTCCATTCTTTAATATAATAATTTCAAATTTATGAAAACTTTGTAGTTTAGAAGATAGCATGTCCCTTACATTAAAAAAAAATGGTTAAGTTGTCCCTTACCCTACTCAAATTTTATGAACATTCAATGGGAAATAATGTAAGCAGCAAGAAAAAAATAGAGCATTATATGGTAACAGACTCTTTTATTTATTTATTTAATATTTTTATATTTACCAACAGTGTTTGTACTAATACATTCATAAAATTAAAAAACTAAAATATACACAAAATACAAAAACAAATTAAAGGTAAACACACCATGCAACTATACAAAAAATAATTGTGTTTGCTCGCAAACGAAAAAAAAAACCGACTTCAATTACATCGACGAGTAATACAACGTGGATCGACGAAAAAATAGTCAAGTAACTACGCGTTATCAAAGATTACTCAAAAAGTAGTTATCAGATCTCAATAAAATTTATATGTGACCACATGACAAACATCAGCTTTTGATTAAATTAAAAATTATTAAAATCGGTACACCCAGTAAAAAGTTATTGCGGATTTTCAAGAGTTCCTCTCGATTTCTCTGGGACCCCATCATCAGATCCTGGTTTCCTTATCATGGTACTAAACTAGGGATATCTTCTTTTCAACAAAAAAAGAATTATCAAAATCGGTATACCCAGTAAAAAGTTATTGCGGATTTTCAATAGTTTCCCTCGATTTCTCTGGGATCCCATCATCAGATCCTAGTTTCCTTATCATGGTACTGAACTAGGGATATCTCCTTTCCAACAAAAAAAGAATTATTAAAATCGGTACATCCAGTAGAAAGTTATGCGGCATAATACAACGTAGGTCTACGAAAAAAGCGTCAAGTAAAAACGCGTTATTAATTATAACTCGAAAAGTAGTTGTTATATCTCAAATAAATTTAAATGGAACCAATTGGCACACACCACCTTTCGATTAAAAAAAAATTTGTCGAAATCGGTCCACACGGTCAAAAGTTCTGATACATAAAAAAAAAAAATTAAAAAAAAAATACAGTCGAATTGAGAACCTCCTCCTTTTTTGGAAGTCGGTTAAAAAATGTAAACAATTTTCCGAATATCAGTCAGTACCTATCTGACACTGTATGCTTTCACTACAATCTACTTGTCACTGTTGGTGAAACTTGGTCAAATAAAACAAGCTCTTCACGTGACTAAAATTCGTGCTGAATATGTAATACTAGTGCTATAGTGGTTGACTATTCTACAGAGTCTAGGGATAGCGGAGTTGGCTCCTAGGAAGGGCAGAAGGGTGTTACAGGTTTTTGTGGGCACTCACGAGGGACCCTAAAATATATTTTTTGTAACACTGGCGGACAATCTATTTTATTATTAACTAGCTTCTGCAGGCCTAGCATGCGCGCCACGACAAAATTTTGTCTACCCCTTTTCTCGTATTATCTCTCTATGTCTACAGTAGCTAACATGCGTGCACGCGATACTCTTCTCGTTACGTCAATAGAAGAGATAATCATTAAATTTTAGTGATCTGTGATATTTATCTCTACGGAAGCTAACATGACATCGTAATTTTGTCGAATTTTGTCGTTTTAGGAAGAGAAACTTCTCGTTTTCAATATTATCGACGAGAAAGACGATAAATAAAAAATAAATAAAACCGGGTGCCTATTTTTTGTATACCATGGTGTTTCCCTATTATAATTATATAATTTCGGTATACGAAGAGCGGGAAATGCGAAAAGTCGAGTGAAGTGTGCCATATAATGACACAAAAAACGTATTTGCGCCCTGTTGCTTCTTATTCTAAATAATAATAATAATAATACTTTATTTCAGACCAAAGTATAAGTCCATATTGGGTTAGTACAACAAGACAAGACAACATTCAGAATAAAAAACAAAACAAAATTATATTAAAAAATCAATAAGTAAATATAAAATTAAATAGAATAAAAGTAAAATCAATAATCAAAAAAAAAAAAACAAAAATTCAAAAAATTTTAAAAATTAAAAAAAAAAAAAAAACAATGCGTGATAGAATTACAATTATCTAATGTGCGACAAGATATAAAGCACAACACGAGCATATTGTTTTACATATATAATTAAATTCATTTACTTACGCCGTTTTATTTTCCATATTAGATTTTTTAAATTAGATATACACTTTTTATCTTAGCCAAAAGGCCGAGAACATTGTTAAATAAAACATGTGTCACTCGTTTGAAATTATACTGTGAATCTAAACGTTAGCTCATCCCGGTTTGGCACGATTGGTCAATAACCTTGTAAATTCAACTTTACGGCATAAGAAATAAGAATGATATTCAGTTGTGATTATGGTTGATAATGTTTCTGTACTCGACAAGGCGAAGTCTTCGGAAGAGAATTTTGTCTCTCGTAGTGCGCATGTTAGGGTAATCGAGAAAATACTCGATGTAGACATTATCTCTCTCTCTCGTCAAGAGATATCTCGTTGTATGCATGCTAGGCCGGCTGGATGCAGTTAAAATCTATGTATTCAAATCTTTCGGTAATAGACGGTATTTTAAAATACTTTAACCGCTCGTTGTATCACTTCAACTGATTTGCCAGTCTCTGCGAGCAGGTAAGGTGCCACATAAACCTTTTCTGAATCCGTTCAATTCGAAGCATATGTAAAGCATAATGTGGACGCCATACTACACTAGCATACTCCAACAGACTTCGTACTATACTAAAATAGCGAGTTATCCTCCTCCTAAAGGCTCTTATATTTCTAATAATGAAACCCAACATCCTCGATGCTCTCTTTACAGTGTCATTAATATGTGCGACAAAAGACATCTTTTTGTCGAAAATAACACCTAAATCTCTAACCGAAACCTTTTCCTCCAATTCAACACCACCAATTAGATACTGGGTTCGTATGGGCTGACTCTTTCTAGTGAATGTAATTTGTGAACATTTAGTGGGGTTAATTTGCATACCGTTTTTGTCACACCATTTCTTTTAATTATTTTTTTATTTTATTTATTTAACAATTTATGTACACTAGGATAGCAAAAGGAAATAGCTCTTATAAACAATGCTGGTACAAAGGCACTACTTATGCCATGATGGAATCTCTTCTAGTAGTCCTGCTACAGGAAACTTATAAAAGAGTCGCAAAATTAGCGTGTACAATCTAAACATATAGATAATAAAAATATAATATATAATAAGTACATAATTATAAAATATATAAATGCACACATATACACACGTAGATACAAAAAATACGATACTTATACATACACGCATACACATACGATACATAATATTATAATACATACGATAATATATTCCAATACGCATAAGGACACTTAATTAAATTGATTTTAGACTAGGATTGATTAAGGTAGAATTTTCTCACTCTTTTCTTAAATAGCGATAGTGTTTTGCAATCGCGAATTTCATATGTTAGGGAATTCCAAAGTCTAACGGAATGTACAGTAAAGGAGTATGAATAAAAATCGGTACGGTGGGTGGGCATCTGAAGAAGAGAACGTTTAAGAGATCTGCACGGAGAATCATCATCGTGAGAGAAAGAAAAGCGGTCCCGTAGATACGAAAGAGAACGAGGATTAAAAAGAGTCTTAAAAAGGAAACAAAGTATTCTAAAATTTCTACGATGGCGGATAGGTAGCCATTGAAACTGCTAACGAAAGTGACTTACATGATTATATTTTTTTAAGCCGAAAATGAAACGCAAGCATAAATTTTGTAGTCGCTCAAGCCTGTTAAGTAATTCTTCGGTGGCATCTAAACAAGTACTACTGTGGCTAAGGTACTAAAGAATATAGCCACCCCCTCTCTTCCCGTGGGTGTCGTAAGAGGCAACTAAGGGATAACACAGTTCCGCTACCACCTTGGAACTTAAAAAGCCGATCGGTGGCGGGATAATCATCTAACTGCTGGCTTTGAAATACACAGGCCGAAGACGGGCAGCAGCGTCTTCGGTGTGACAAAGCCAGTACTGCGGTCACCAACCCGCCTACCCAGCGTGGTGACTATGGGTAAAACACATGTGTTCACGTTATTTTTGGCGTAAACTTGTGGAGGCCTATGTCCAGCAGTGGACTGTATAGGCTGTAATGATGATGATGATAATCTAAACAAGTGACATCGGCGTAATCAATGATCGGATTTATGAGAGTTTGCACAAGAGAAACTTTAGTCTTGAAGGGTAAAAAATTTTGTAGTGCTTTTAGAGAATGGAGCGAAAAGTATACCTTACGACTGATCTCATTGATATAAGCATTCCAGTTAAGATTGCAGTCAAAAACAACACCTAAGTTCTTAGCCGAGTCGGAAAAAGTAATAGGAACGCCGTCGACGGTAATAGGGGACGGTAGTTCAGTTATATCAAGTCGAGAGCGAATGCGTTTACTACCTATGATTAATGCTTTAGTCTTTCCCGGGTTAACAGTAAGACCGAAGCTATCAGCCCATTCAGTAATACGCCTTAGATCATCATTGATAGAGATAATAGCAAACGCGACATCATGTAACTTACAATGGCGATATATTTGCAGATCGTCAGCATATAAGTGGTATTTGGAAGATATGACCTTAGTGATAGAGTCAATAAAAACTAAAAAAAGAAGAGAGGAAAGTACGCCACCTTGGGGAACTCCCACAGTAAGGTTACACCAGTTGGAATACGATGTATTTACTTGAACACGCTGTGAACGATTCCGAAGATAAGATTCAAACCACGCTAATGCGGATAAAGAAGTATTAATAGATTTTAGTACGCCAAGAAGGATGTCGAAGTCGATAGAATTGAAAGTATTACTAAAAACAATAAGTATAAGGATTGTAAGCGATTTATTCTCCATTGCTAAGCGAATATCATCAGTTACGTCGATAAGAGCCGAAGTTGTGATATGGCCTGGACGAAAGCCAGATTGATATGAATTGAGAAGATCATTAGAGTATAAAAAGAAAGAAAACTGCTTGCGGACAATGCATTCAAAAACTTTAGAGAGAGTAGGCAATATGGAAATAGGTCGGAAATTAGCTAAAGAAGAAGGATTGGTAACTTTAGGCAAAGGAATAACATTTGCTTGTTTCCAGGCTTTCGGAAAGGTACTTGTGGTAAGAGAGTAGTTGAAAATATGGTTAAGAATCGGTAATAAGAAAGGGAGAATCAGCATAATCATTTTCAAACATAACTTGTCATTGCCAGCGGCCTGCGATGAAATTGAAAGGACTGCAGTTTTAATATCTGAATCAGTTATAGGTATAAAGGAGAATAGAGTATTGGGTAGTGGTAATTCTGATAAATATTTTAGAGTGACTTTTTTGACGTTAGAACAGTTTCGTAGGAGAATGGGAAAAAAATTTGTTGAGAGCATCTAAGTCAAAATCACTAGGTGAAAGGATAGGATAGGTATTAGGACCCACGGACTTAAGAAATTTCCACACGTTTGCATTACTTCTATTTTGGAGAGAAGAGTGAAAATATTGACGTTTGGCGGCACGACAAAGACGGTTGCATCGATTACGAAGAGTTTTGAATTTTTGGAGATTACCTTCGGAAGGACAAATTTTGAATTTCCTTTTAGCGCGATCTCTAAATGCCATTTCCTCCTTGATAGTATCGGAAAGCCAGGGAGCGGGATTATGCTTGACTTTGATTCTTTTAAGTGGTGCATGCCGATCATAAAGGTCTAAAATCTTCGCATTAAGGTTTTTAACTTTTTCGTCGATACTGATGCCACTCAATACATCAGACCAATAAACATTCGAAGCATCACTTTCCAGCGCCTCCTGATTAATATTCTTATAGCTACGTCGAAAAATTAATTGAGGTTTAAATTTAGGGGGACGCACACGATAGGACAGGAAAAGTAGATCAAAAAGTTATCTAAATCTTTCTACATTTATAACTCGTAGCAGCTTAAGATCATCATCGTATAAAAGAGCAGAGGTATTTTTAAAGCATCGGCATAAGTCATTCACAAACAAATTGAACAGGATAGGCCCTAAGTGTGACCCCTGGGGCACATCAGATGTTATTATAAATTTATCTGATTCAAACACATTAGCTATAACATAGAAATAACGATTTGTCAAATAAAATCTGAACCAGTCTAACATCGAGCCTGAGAAACCGTGCAATGATAACTTCTTTAACTATGCGCAATGTAGAACCTTGTCGAATGCTTTACTGAAGTCAGTGTCGTCCAGTGAACGTCCACTAGAGTATTTTTATCCAAAGCTTCAACCAACGCATTCTCTAACAAAATCAAATTAGTAACCGTTGATCTTGCTTCAAGAAAGCCATGTTGATCTTCTGAGAAGAATTTTCTGCAATAGGATCGTATTTTAGGGCATATCAGTGACTCAAATACCTATGCAAATATACACAACATAGATATAGTCTATAGTTTGTGACATAGTTTGGATCTCCACTTTTGGGTACAGGAACAACCTTAGCTATCTTCCACCGCGAAGGAAATACTCCAGTTCCGATCGAAGTTTAGTGTTGCAATTTGATGTAAAGATACTTATATCTACTTAAATAAATGATAGTACCTGGGTGACCGAGCTTAGCTCGGTATTTTTAGTAAATCGTGTTTTTCTTTGGAAATCATATTTAAATACGAATTACATATTTATAAAATATGATTATTATTTTTTACCAACAATAATAAAAAATATAAACAAATGTAAAAAAAAAAACTAAAATAAAAAATAATAATAATTAAAGAATAACAAAGATAAAATATGAATAACATTTTTCGATTTTACCGACAATAATAAAAATAAGAACTGGCTCTTTAAATAAAAAATAACGAGTGCAATTAGAAGAAAAAAAAAAAAGAAAAAAATAATAATCGATCTGAAAATTTGAGGATGGTCTTTTCGGTCGACCGCGATCGGCGATTTCCCACCTGAGCTATTACAACTTGATTGACATTTACGAAATTTACCTTCGTATTGTAACGATATTGTAGCCATTTTTTCATTGTCTAAAAACTGGGATAAAAGGACATCTTCTAAAAATGAACCCTAGCTAGATTTATTTATCTACCTCGAAATTCCCTGCATACTAAATTTCATGAAAATCGTTGGAGCCGTTTCCAAGATTTAGATTCATAATATAGAGATATATACATACATACATACATACAAGAATTGCTCGTTTAATAGTATTAGACTTAGAACCTTAAAGTCTATATTTCATTCACACTAATATTTATAATTCTAAGGAAATAATTGTGTGTATTTGTAAGATTTTTACAGCTAAGCCAGGTAATAAAAAGTATATATAGACATATATTATATGACCTATTATATGTACTACGTGGATAACTCTTGTATACATATATTCACTAAACTAACATGACAATTTTAAATATTTGCCATCCCTTTTCGCAGGAAAGTGGCATAGGCCTCTTTCCCCATGTAGGAGGATTTGAAGCCGCGTTGGCGCAACGGTCACAGCCATGGATTGTGCCTGTTGCGCTGGCAGTGCGGGTTCGCTCCCCGCACATGACAAACATTTGTATTGGCCGAACAGGTGTTTGCCGTGGTCTGGGTGTTTGTGCAGTCCTTGTGGGTCTCCCCACCGTGCTACGGAGAGCACGTTAAGCTGTCGGTCCCGGTTGTTATCATGTAAACCTGATAGAGATCGTTACTCATAGTAGGGATATAAATATATCCACCAACCCGTATCGGTGCAAACTCTTGTTTTTTTCATACGCAGATCTTTAATTTGTAAAAGTCGCTGAAGTAAATACTGTATCGGCCAGACTATTGAGATAAATAAAATCAGTATGTTCGAAAACATTTACACAGTATGGCTGAGGCCGTTTTCGGGTAAATTCCATGTAACTTGGCCATTGAGAAGGTGCCCAAACGATTAGTTTTTTAACTTCCTTCTCTATAATAGCATGCATGCTATCCACTGGCCTCACTACTACGTGCCTCATTCTGCATTATGTTTTCGTAATCAGAAACATTGTTCCGCTCTGGCCGTAATTTATCGGTATGTAACGGTAGTCTAGTATTCAATCTACGTGCCATTAGTAACTTAGGGGGGGGGGGGGGAACTAACTCCATTTCGTGGAGTGTTATGTAAGTAACTGAGATAAAAGTCAGATCCTGACTCCAATGACTTCTTAATAATATTTTTAACCGTTTACACGGCGCGCTCGCTCAATCCGTTAACTTGAGGATAGTAAGGAGATGTCGTAGTATGAGTAAACCACCAAGTAAAACAGAATTACCTAAACTCCTTTGAAGTATATGCAGGTCCATTATCAGTAACAAGTTCTACCGGAATCCCATGCTGTACAAACTGATCTTTTAAAGCCATAATAACAGCGCGCGTGCCAATTTTTGTTAAAGGACACACCTCTGTAAAATTAGAAAAATAATCGACAAGAATCAGATAGTACGTTTTTCGAAAAACAAAAATATCTGATCCTACCTTTCTCCAAGTTCCAAGGTGATAGTAGAACTATGTTATCCCTTAGTCGCCTCTTACGACAGCCACGGGAAGAGAGGGGGTGGCTACATTCTTTAGCGTAACCACACAGAAGTTCAATCATAAACCATAATAAATAAGATTAATCAACTTTGCAGAATTCAAACTAATGTATGTCAAAAACTTAATATAATATATTAATTACGTGTCACGTTGTTTGTCCGCAATGGACTCCTAAACTACTTAACCGATTTAAATCAAATTTGCACACGTGTGCAGTTCGATCGAACATGAAAGATAGGCTATATTTTATTTTAATATATGTAATTATTATATTTAAAAAATAAATAAGGCGATACGAAGTTCGCCAGGCCAGCTAGTGATTACTATATGATTTCATATTTGATAATAAATAATGTTCATTCAATAAATATTTGAATTTTGTGCATGTCATAAATTTATGGCTATATCATTACATAGTATAAAACAAAGTCGCTTGACGCTGTCTGTATGCTTAGATCTGTAAAACTACGCAACGGATTTTCTTTAGAAATAGTGATTCCAGAGCAAGGTTTATATGTATAATACACGCATAGTATAGCAGATGAACACTGATATTTTTAGAGGTTTCTAATGTGATGTCGTAAATAAACACATATTTTGCGTTTACATTGCAAATATATATTTTATCTTTTATATTTTGTAATCAGCATTGCGCCCATGTTAAGCCGGTTATAATCTTGTATTTAATTATTAAATCATCATTATAGTAATTTTACCACATCAATAATAATCATTAAGATAATCAAAATTAAATTAAAGTTGTAATTGAAAATTAACTAATATAAAAAATAAAAAAAAAACTGTGCGTAACTACCTATAATATTATTAAATAACCAAAATTCCATTAATTTAATTAAATAATGACATTGGGATATTTTCCGATTCTTATAATAAATAATACTTCACGTATTATGGAATTGAAGAGAACAATTTTTATTACATTATTCATTTGCATCAATCATGATTTAAAATAGTGAAATTCATTATTAAGAATAAATTTTGTTTTAGGTAAAAATTACTCCATTTCAATTGACACAACAAATTTTAAGACAATATGGAATACAAGGTCTATTTCGAGGGCTTATACCAACAATCATGAGAGAAATGCCTGGATACTTTTTCTTCTTTGGTGGATATGAAGGTAGTTTTTTATATGAACAAGATACGTTCATATTTTAAACTTGTATTGTGTAAAAGTAGCAAGTACATTAATAATATAAAAATTTTTAGTAGTTTTTTTTATTTTATTACATATTTATTTTATTTATGTATGCCTCACATTTTTCAGGTACAAGGGAACTATTAGCAAAACCTGGTCAATCGAAGGATGATATAGGTTTTGTGAAGACGATGATAGCAGGAGCAGTCGGTGGATTAGTGTTATGGACTGTTATTTTCCCTACAGATGTCATCAAGTCTCGAGTACAAATCTCAAATAAAAGTCAAAAATTTCTCACTGTTGGATTGGAAATCATTCAAAAAGAAGGTATATATTGCTAACAACTATCTATGTAATATGTATTTTTTTCCTAAATATTATGTAATGAGCTTTAATTTTTTTTGTTTGTATGCAAAACTACTCACTACAGTATTAAAACTACACTAAGGGCTGTTTTACCAATTGTAGAAAACGCTATTTGATGGATAATGATATCCTACAGATAAAAGTTTTTGATGTATTATTCTTTCGCACCATCGAAATCCAATGTATTTATGAGATACTAGCTTCTGCGCGCGACTTCATCAGAGTGGAACAGATGCGCGCGCAAAACTTGATCATTATTTTGCTGTGATGTTATTCATTGAAATCGAATTATGTAAAAGGCTATTTTGTTTTAAATAAATACTTGTGATGAATAACGTGTTTATTTCGATAAGGATTAATATCATGTTTATAAAAATATCTTCGCAAATAATGCATTATTTTAGAACGAACTTGATTAGCATAAAAAAGGTTATAGTGAGCCAACATTAAAAGATAGATATATGCTGTCGCGGACTTTTTTTAGAACTTTTAAAGAGGATCAATTCTGTCATACATGATTTTTGCGAAACTTTAACTGTTTTCACAGCGCACGCAGCGGAAGCTCTCAAAAGGAAAAAAGAACCCCCGATTTTGAAACATTCTTCATTGGTTCTCCGCTCCTTTTGGTCTTAGCGTGATGATATATAGCCTATAACCTTCCTCGATAAATGGGCTATCTAACAATAAAAGAATTTTTCAAATCAATCAAACAAATAAACTCTTCAGCTTTATAATATTAGTATAGATTTCTATTCCCAAAAATGAATCTAGAAGCTAGTTTCACGTCAATCAATTAAAACAGGTCCTAATGACCTAATCTACCTCCTTTTTCTAAAGTCTTATCATAACGTATTTCCAAGATAAAGTTTATCCACAATTGGTGAAACAGGTCCTTAATGTATTTGTGCTGATTAATTAACATAAATAATACCTACGCACACTTAATGTGTAAATTTATTTGACAGGAGTGTTGGCCCTTTACAATGGTCTGAAACCTACATTAGTTAGAACAATACCAGCGACAGCTGCATTATTCGTTGTATATGAATATTCGAAGAAATTTATGCATCAGTCATTCGGTGATTAGGTACAAGCTGTAAAAATGTATAATGTTTGATTTATAGTACAATAAAATGATTCTTGAGACTGTTTTTTTTTTAATGCGCTAATTGACCTTATTTCTCGTTAAGTGCTAATAACAAACAAGATAAAGTCAATCACTCAAGGCAAAGAAATTGATAAATATTATATTCCTGGCCATTTATTGGTATATTATAATCTAGTAGCATAATTTTAAAATTATGTTGTTGGTATTTACTTTTTTTTATACTTTATGAATTAGCTTTTTTAACCGACTTCCAAAAAAGGAGGAGGTTCTCAATTCGATTGTATTTTTTTTTGTGTATATATATATTTTGTGTATATATCATTTTTGTTTTAGTCGAAAGGCGGTGCGTGTCATGTGGTCCCATTTAAATTAAATCACGATCAAACAATTGCTTTTTAAGTTATATCAAATAATGCGTATTTACTTAACTATTTTTTTGTTGACCTACGTTGTAATGTTGTATTATACCGCATAACTTTTCACTGGTTTTACCGATTTTAATGATTCTCTATTTTATTCGAAAGCTTATACTTGTCTTGTGTTCCAATTTTATTAAGATATGATCACTACTTTTTGAGTAATCTTTGATAACGCGCATTTACTTGACTATTTTTTCGTGTATCTACGTTGTATTACTTGTCAATGTAATTGAAGTCGATTTTTTTTTGTTTCCGAGCAAAAAATTATTTCTGACAATTTTATTTTTTTCCTCGTTTAACTATAATCGCACAAGATCTACACTGCATTCCACGCGACATAGAAGACATAGATAATACATTAATAGATACGAACTTAAGGTCAATTGTCGTCACAATCGATAAACTCTAATCTTCAGTAGGTATTATATTATATTGTTATTATCGTTCGACTTTAATCTACAATCATTTAATACAGGAAAAGTTTGTTTGTTTGATAATGCTAATCTTATCTTATGCTGCAGTGTGATCTTACAAACTGACTCTACAATTTTTTTTTTGTAAATAAAGTTGTATTAAGGGGAAGAGCAAAAGAGAAAGTCATAAAATATCTATAGCATTCATTTTTATTTGCTAAATCTGGGAAGGTTTTATAGTTCTTATTACATTTTAATTATTAAATATTACTATTCCTTACAGTAGAATAAACATAATTTACAACATTTTGTATTGAATAATTATTAATTACTAAAAACTAAGTACTTTATTTTGGTAAATTACAGTACAGTGCAACCTTAATATAACAAATATCAATTTAACGATTTATATAAGATTATTAATATTTTTAAATTATTATATATAATAAATTAATTGAAATAATTAGATAAATAACATTAAACTAAAAAACCTTAAGTATATATATACATAATATAATAATTAAAAAATATTATTAAAAGGAGTCCCTTTAGGCAAGGTTCCGAAGATACTGGCAGCATTCCCCCTTTGAATAGCTAGACTAATTCTTTGTCCGAAGTAGCTGCCAGCTCTTCGGTCTCCTGTGACGTCGAATAACCTTTTAGATATTTCCTTAAAAAGGGTTATAGCACTAGGACCCCACGGACCAAGGGTCTCGACACCGAATGGGACAAAATCATATTCGGAGCCTAGACCCCTGTATTTGTCTGCTTTTGTTTTTTCCGCCGCTTCACAAGCCGCACCAGCTCTGTTGTTGGTTCCATGTAGATGGGAAGGGGCCAGCGTGTCTGAACAGGTTGCATCCCATACCAGCACCCGGCCCATCTTCCATGGAATCAAACTCATACCGTCCGGTCTCTTGCCATCGTCTCTTGCAATACCAGTCGGCTCAAGTAGACTTGGCACGTTGACGGTGGCAAGGGACCGGCGTATGATATCGTTAAGTGCGGCATGTCTCGAGAAGCGGCCTGCACTTTTTAGGCATGACAGACCGTGATGTCCTAGCTTATCGACATCACTGCCACAGGGACATTTATGAGGAGCGCAGACCGGAACCCCAAGCCGTAAACAGGTTGCGATTCGGAGCGTGTCAGGCTCAAGAAATGTTCCTGTATTTGTCGAAGGGTACGCGTGAAGCCAGTAGCCAGCCTCATGCGTACCCACGGCCAAAAGCCTAGCACGCGCCGAGCCTGTACTACAGCTTAAAAGATTTTCATAAGTCAATTTGCAGTTTATGTCGTCCCAGCTCCTCTGTGAATTTGGAGAAACTGGAAAATTTTGACCTGGGCATGCAATTTTAATTATTTATGTTGTTGGGAAATAAAATTGTCAACTTCAAAATAATATGATGCAATACTAATGTGTCAATACATTATGTCAATTCTAAACAAAGAACCTTAATGAAATTGTAAAGATTTAAGATAATTAAGTATTGATAACTTGAATTTTATATTAATAAGTGCTTATTTTGTTAGTATAGTTATAAATTAAAACAAAAGTATTACTGTGCAAGTAATGAGTGAAAATTACCAAATCCATGATATTTTACACTATTCAAGGAAGTCTAAGAAAAATCGAAATGGAACTTCCTTAGAAGCTTTTTCAAACAGTAGAAGAGATGATAATGAGGAATTACCAGAATCGCCAAGAAGCGATAGAGTAACAGCAGACACTGCAAGCTGTAGTTGCGATATAGACATGGATGTGGAAATAGCTAATATTCTTCACAAAAAATGTCCCGTTATTGTATTGGCTCAACAACAGTTACAACGACTTCTAGATGAAACGGATAAATTACTTTGTGATAATAGTCATTGTTGCAGGTAGATAACTTTAATAGAGTATTGTTTTATGATTATATACCAGGTTTTTTGGTTAAAAACAGGTCATTTTGAAAGGATTTTTTTTTTTAATTCAACATCACATAATTTATGAAAAACTTGCCAGAAAAACAGCTTGTCTTTTGCGGTAAACCAATCGATAAGCCATTTTCCAACTTTCTTGAGATTGCGAGCCTATACCCATGATGCGAAGAGCTCAAAGTCAAATAGCGCCAGGTCTTTGGAGTACGGCGGATGCGATTTCAAAGTGTCTGACTGATTTGCTGTGTGAAACAAAGCATTGTCGTGTAACGAAATCACATTGCCATGTCTTCTAGCCCATTTCTGTCGTTTTTCGATTAATGCGTGCTTTAAATTTATCATTTATTGACGATGGCGTTTTATATTAACGGTTTCGCTGAGCTTTAAAATTTCATAATACCTACTCAATATTACTCTGACTAGACAGAGAGCATGGTATTTTTGTCGAAGTGATTTGTGATAGGTGTTGATGGACTGGCTTAGCTAGGTGAAAAACATGATTTTTTCCGCTTCAGATTTTCTAAATAAATCAATTTTTCGACAACCATTACAATTCGATGCAAAAACGATTTCTTTTCGTGACGTTGAAGCAGAATTTTATAAGTGACTTGCAATTTTTCTTTTGACGTTAATTCGAACTGTACGGCACACATTTACTGAGTTTATTGATCTTTCCCATTGCTCGCAAACGTCTACCGATAGTTTCTTTTGATACATGTAATACTCCTGCTAATTTCCGTTGATTTTGAATTAATTCACCATCTATTATCTTCTGCCATTCCTCGTCTTCACATTTTTGATGTCTACCAGATTACTCATTGTCTTTCACATAATCAATACTTTGAAATTGTTGAAACCATGTTCCAATCGATGGAGCGTATTTACTATTTGTATCTACTAGCACACGATGACTCCCAATAGCCCTTTTTCTAATGGTAGAATAAATAAAAAAGTGCGTGCGTAGAAAGTACACATGTCAGAAATGACACTTCTTTGACAAACTAATTTGTAAGTCTTGTTTATATTTATACAAATCTAAAGCTTTAGATTTCAGTTCCAGCCCCATCGACAAAAACGTTGCCGTTTCATCAAAACGTTGCCGTTTCATCAAAACGTTGCCGTTTCATCAAAACGTTGCCGTTTCATCAAAACGTTGCCGTTTCATCAAAACGTTGCTGTCTCATCAAAACGTTGCCGTTTCATCTGTAAAAATTTTAATCTTATGCGCCTAAAGAAGTTTCACTTCAAAAAAGTAATGCGTATTGTAAATCTTCTGTTTCAGTTTCTTTCGGCGAAGAATTTTAGGGCCACTATTTTAAACTTCTCTTTCATCGTCATAATAAAGTCCTTTCGCTTTAAAAGCAAGTTTTAGTATTCATACCGGACATTTCGAATTCTGGAATGAAGTATGATGGATGATTCTATTGTCTTTGTATTTTACAAAATAGGTGACGATATAAGAAACCAGTAGTGATAGAATAGGGTCTGTAGGATCTTTTCAGTAATCTGCGTCTTTATAAAGGTAAATTAGCAAAATCTGCGAGCTTAACTCGCGCCCGGGGCACAATACCTTTGGCTAAAGCCCAATGCGAAAACCATATAATATGTCCAGCATGTTTTTGTTGCGGACCATTGGCGACCCTTTGTGGGCCCCCTTGCCCTCTCTCGCTACGCCTCTACCAATTACCACTAATTTAATCCCAAGAATTTCATACAATTCTTGCGATTAAATTAGTTTAATCACTACTTAAATTTTAATTTCTTTTCGTGCAACTCGGCGTAAGCCTCACAATTCGCTAAAATACAGCTGATGATCATCCCGAACTATTACAATTTTTCCGTATGAACATCGTTTTAAATGCATATATTATCGTCCTTTTTATCGGAATAAAAACTTTGTTTAATTTATTTTTTCAGATCTATATACGATGTTTTTAAGTTATTTAAAGAAGTAATATGGAATCAACATAAATGTAACTGTGCTCTTACATTTATAATCCTACTAACGTTTATCATAGGCCTTATACTCGGCGCAGCTTCATGTGGAACTAGCCTGCGGAAGTTTAATAGCCCTATTCTTTCGTGTATTGATAATTTATTCATATCAGATAAATATTCAACCCTTGATGATTCATTTCGTGCTATTGTTTGATATTAAAACAATGTATTTATATGCTAATATACGCTCTGCCACATAATTTGTGTCTAAGTAGCTATACTTAGACACAAATTATGTGGCAGAAATTTTTAGGAAATATAGAAAGAGATAATAGGTACTTGGGGTCTGTTTAACTAGTTGTGAATAACGTTATTTGATAGATGACATTATCCAACAGTTAAAAGTTTTTGATTAATTAATCTTTTATACCATCGAATTCTACTATATTTATGAGATATTTCTAGTCGCATATATTAATCTTAAGGTTGTAGCTTATTAATTAAAGAGAAACAGGTCCTAATAGTCTATTCAACCTTCCACTGTCAGTCTATTTGTATCGTCATCCACAATTGGTGAAACAGGCCCTTGAAGAGTAAGATCCCTTATATTATATATATATCCCATATATCCCCATAAGATCCATCTCCGACCTTACTTATTTTCCGATGAACAAAATATATACAATATGCTAGATGAGGTCGACGCCCAATTCTCAGATATCAGCTACTTAAACAGTACGTAAAAATTGCACGTAATTTATCCTTACAAAATATTTTAGCAATTCCTTAAACGACTAAAATTTTTAACTGTATTGTGCTACAGGTGCTTAAGTTAATAAACTTATTTAAAATTTAATGTTTGATCTACATAGTTTGCGATTGACGATCGTTCTTAAAATAATCCTAAATACCATAGGAAAAAGGCAGTATAACAAAATATGAACCCAAATGTCGAATACAAGAACTTATTACTTACAGTTTTAAACTTATTATTTTGTAGGCCAGGCCTATGATAATGGACATTGCATACTCATAGAGCGAGCACTGTTACTAATAATTTTCTTATTACCCGACTGCCAAGGAAGGGTTATGTTTTTTTTATCTTTATAACAAGAGTTGTTGCAACATTCAATATGATGTCCATTTAATATACGTTGAAGAAATGAACACGATTTAGACGAGTATAACGATTAGGTGTATTTTTTGTTTGTATATAAAATTTAAAACAATGAATTCATATGTCTAACTTCCTGAAAATCCAAATCCAAAATCCTTAACAACTATACATCTACGTATATCTTTAATATTTGGAACATGTTCTATTTACGAGCTATGCATTAAAAAACGTAAAGGGGCTGATAGACGTGCGAACTTAAAGGACGCGGTTTTTAAAATCGCGAACTTGCTTGGCTCGACATCGGTGACACACGTAAAGCTTACTCATTCTGTATTGCGATGTCGTCGACAGAAAAAGCTTTGTGTTTTTTAGGAATTGTATCGTATTACATTTTAAAAAGCAAAAAAAAACGAAGTCCTAAAATAATTCATTTTCAGTAATTTCTCAGTCAAAACTAACAAAAATTAAGCGTTGCGCGTCCACGGACTGGCGAAACATAATTGTGTTTGCTCGCAAACAAAAAAAAACGACTTTAATTACATCGACAAGTAACACATCGTAGGTAGACGAAAAAACAGTCAATTAAATACACAATTATTAGAAATAGCTCAATAAATACTTGTTAGATAGTTTTCAGGTATATTAGCAGCGGATGGAGCGAAATAAAAGGTTATAATGTTGGATTAATTGCGTTTATATTTTTACTTTTGGCGCTATACAAAAAATGGATAATCGCCTTGACCGGCGCACACAGAGAGAGTTGCCATACATAAAATTAAATTACCAACCAAACCAAAACTATTATAATTAAAATATTAATGTTGTCACATTCTTACAAATATTCAATAGATAGCAATCAAATTGATCACCCGACACACAACACGATTCGATTCAAATAAAAATCATGGAAATCGGTCCACCGAGTCAAAACTTCTGAGATAACATACATGAAAAAAGTGCAATCGAATTGAGAACCTCCTCTCTTTTTTGGAAATCCATTTATACCATTTTGACTAGCCCGTTGGCGTAGTTTGTAGTGACCCTGATTTCTGCTCCGGGTGTTGTGGGTTCGATTTCCACCCCGAGTCTGGGTGTAATTTATATTTATTTATACATATATGTATTATTTATATGTAAGTTAATCAAAAAAAAGTAGCTATACCAGTCGGCTGTTACCTACTCGTATAACACAAGCATTAAGTTGCTTACTTTAGGAACACGTGTGTGTATGTGTAAATATTTATTTATTTATTATTTATTTATACCTCTTGCGTCACATCCCTAGCGGTCAACTATAGACGACTTCAGCGTTCAGGGGGAATAAGAATGCATGTTTTTATTTCAATGTTTCTCAGTACCTGTAGCTCTAAAAGACTTGTTTTTTATACTCAATGTTGCAGGGATATTCTATTTTCAGAAATGTTGAATTAAAAAACCAGAAATATTTTTTTATTTTATTTAATATTTTTGTTGTCCGAGTTTTTTGTCGCCTATAGACGTCGTTGCACAAGACTCGCAAGCCTTTGTTAAGTATAGGCGACTATGGCGTTCCAAAAGGTTAAAAAAAGAAGAGTGAAAATTGAATTAATTCCTATTATTGTCTTTTTAACCGACTTCGACTGTATTTTTTTTTTTTTTTATGTTTGTTACATCAGAACTTTTGACTAGGTGGAGCGATTTCGACAAATTTTCTTTTAATCGAAAGGTGGTGTGTGCCAATTGGTCCCATTTAAATTTTTTTGAGATCTAACAACTACTTTTCGAGTTATATCTAATAATGCGTTTTTACTTGACGCTTTTTTCGTCGACCTACGTTGTATTATACCGCATAACTTTCTACTGGATGTACCGATTTTGATAATTATTTTTTTGTTGGAAAGGGGATATCCCTAGTTTGGTACCGTGATAAGGAAACCAGGATCTGATGATGGGATCCCAGAGAAATCGAGGGAAACTCTCGAAAATCCGTAATAACTTTTTACTGGTTGTACTGATTTTGATAATTTTTAATTTAATCGAAAGCTGATGTTTATCGTGTGGTCACATATAAGTTTTATCGAGATCTGATAACTACTTTTTGAGTAATCTTTGATAACGCGTAGTTGCTTGACTATTTTTTCGTCGATCTACGTTGTATTACTTGTCGATGTAATTGAAGTCGGTTTTTTTTTTCGTTTGCGAGCAAACACAATTATAGTCACAAAGTTAAAAATTTTGACGGATATGCTGAATTTTTGCAGTAGTAACTAGTAAGACTGCTCTTTGGAGCTAAAGCTAGTTGATTCTCATTTTAAGTCATATTTAATACTTTACTGATTAAAGTGCTTGTGTATTTATGAAATAACATAATTATATAACTCAATTTAAATAACTCTTTCATTTTTTCTTTTATTACTCAATTGAACTTAAACAGCCCTAACCACCTAACCTTATCTATACATATAAGTAATAAAATGGTAGGAAAGTCAAAACTGTACATTGAATATTTTTTTTAAAGAATACTTGGGGTGTGATCTACAATCGATACCGAAGCCAAAAATATAGTTTTTAGAATTTTTGTCTGTATCTCTGGATAAACTCAAAAAGTATTGCATGGATTTACTTCAAATTTGGCACGAATATTATTAAGAAGTCGGGTGAACATATAGGCTACGTATTATCACGCTATCACCTACGGGGAACGAGCAGTGAACCTTTATTTCTTCAATGCACTCTGTAACAACGTGTAATCTAACGACGCATATTTGAATGTTGTTGTTATTATAATAATAACCACGTTATAAGCTAGCTTCACACTATAAAGACATTCTTTAGTATATTTAGTAAAGGCATTGCACCCGTGCGAAGCCGGGGCGGGTCGCTAGTGTACTACTATAATGATGCTATTGTTTTAGTTCTTATATTTTGGGGCTAAGTTATTTAGATCTTCCTAGAAAAAACTAAAAACTGGAGATATCAAACTATCTCAGTCATGCTATTGATGTTTTAACAGTAAAAAAATAACCTCACAAGAAACCTACATCAACTTTTAGAAATTCTGAGACCTTTTATACCTGCAGTAGCACAGTGTGGACAAATTTAGCGACATATACTTCTCTGTAATAGGTGGGTCACCCGCGACCATGGCGTCTGCAACTTGTCCAAAATATAGTTTCAGAATGACAACTATGGTAAGCTCCCATAGAATTCAAAAATTTCATATTGAGGCTTACAATACAAAAGAAAACAGTATAAATCTGTGTTTACAATTAAACTGAATTACAATAAATATATAGTTTAAGCTTTTTTTAAATACAGAATTAGTTAACATAATACATAGTAGGTTAGTAAATAATCAGTCAGTCAGTCAGTCAGTTCAGCCTATTGCAGTCTACTGCTAGACATAGGCCTTCCCAAGTTCGCGCCAGACATCCAAGTTTTCCACAATCCTCATGCAGCCTACACTGGCTACAGATTGTTGGTCCAGTGGGCCGGAGGATATCCCACACTGCGTTTGCCAAGATGCGATCTCCACTCAATGACATGTCTGCTCCAACGGCCATCATTCCTACGACACAGGTGACCAGTCCACTGCCACTTCAACTTGCTAATTCTGTGGGCTATGTCGGTTACTTTCGTTCTCTCGCGGATAGTCTTATTTCTAATCTATCTTTGAGAGAAACACCAAACATAGTCCATTCCATTGCGCGTTGGGGGGCTTTAAACTTGTGGACCAGTCCCTTCATCAGTGTCCACGTCTCTACACTGTATGTTAACACAGGCAGGACGCATTACTCAAAGACAAAAGTCTTCAAGCATTGCAGAATTTTCGAAGTGAAGACTTGGCGAAGCTTACCAAACGCCCCCCAGCCTAGCCGAATATCAATATGAATCATCTCAGGATGAACTTTATACTACCACTCATGGCAAATAACAAAAATAAAAATAAAAAACATAACACCAAGGCCGCACCGGGGGCGAACAACCCTGCTGGAGCGCCTACCACCAACCAACCGGCTGCACCTCAGGCTCATAACCTGAGTGTTGCGCCAACAATCGAACCGGCTGCACCTCGGGCTCACAACCTGAGTGCTGCGCCAACCCAGCTACTGGCTGCACCTCAGGTGCAGCACCTGAGTAGTGAGGCAAGTACAAGCACTATTGACCTCACTTCTCTGAAGGCAGCAATGCCGACAGCCACCCAACCCTGGCAGGACGAGTCTTGCTGGAACCTGGTGACTGTTAAGAGAAGAGAGGTCAAAAAACGTGACCAGGTGTCGGCTCGCAAGGGGAAGCGGGCTGTAGTCCGTGCGGAGGCGCGGCGAACGCGACGCCCGACTGATGACGGGAGTAGGCCGCTTGAAGCTGCCGAAGGGAACGGAAGGACCCACGCTGCCCCTGTCAGTGTTGCGCTGGTCCCTGGCGAAGCCGGGCCAGCTGCACCTGTGGGGGCACCCTCGGAGGTTGTGGCAACTGCTGCTGCCTGCGCCTCCACAACCAAACGAGCCAGACGCCGAAACAAGAATGCGACGAATGCGAGCCACGGGGAGCATCCAAGTCGGTCGAAACCCGCGAAGCGGGACCGACCGGATGACTCCTTCACCCCCCAGGGTAGTGGCAAGCGTCGCAAGCCCACCCACACTATCGGTTCTATCAAATACGCTGACGCGTTAAAGTCTAACGACTACTGCGTCGCGATTATGATGGAACCCTACCACGACCTCTCCAAAGAGCAGGCTGAGGCAATTGAGAGGCAGTTGCAGGGGGTGATGGACGAGGAAATATTCTCGCCCACCACTTCCACAACACCCGTCGCTGCGCCACAGTTTAGGGGGAAAGCCTTCCATAGTGAGGGCACCCTTAAGATGTGGTGCAGGGACGATTTTGCCCTCCAATGGCTCCGCCGCTCCATAGGGAGGATTTCGTCACCACGCGCGGGAACCAGACTGGTTGTAAGAAAGCAGTCTGAGATCCCGCGGCGCGTCAAAGTAGGGCTGTTGATCCCGCAGGTGGAACCGGAGGATACTCTGGATAAGATCCGCCTGCGGATCATGTGCCAGAACCCGCAGTTCCGCGTCTCCAACTGGGCGCTTTACAATGCGGTGCCAACGGAGGAGAAGGCGACGATGTATCTCCTCCTTGGCATCCCGGAGGATGACGCGGAAAAGCTGAGGGAAAGCGAGCGTAGAATTTACTACAAATTTGGTAATATCTACGCTCGTTTCCACGACGACCGCACTACTGCACTGCCGAATCTCGGTGCGGACGAGAAGGTCCCTAGTGACCTAGGCAGTGCAAATAACAATATGGTGGAGGGACAGCCGGGCTCCAGTAAGGAGCCTGTCGTCGACACCGGCTCGTCTGAGGTGAGTCCCCAGTTTGATCTGGGTGATCTTTCCAAGGATGAGCCAGGTGACCTTGACGACGCCATCCTATCTAGTGATGATGGCGCTGCCAGCCCCACCTAGAAACCAGTTAAAAATCACCCAAATCAACCTCCAGCATAGCCAGACTGCGACGGCTAACCTACGCAGATTGCTGGAGGGAAAAACGAAGACCGTGGCCCTGATCCAGGAGCCGTGGATCAGGAACGGGAGAATCTGCGGTCTAAACAACATTGGAGGTAAGTTACTTCTAAATAATAACGTATACCACCCACGCACTTGTATCTATGCACACAGGGACGTGAACATCACCTTAATAACCGAGTTCTGCAGCAGAGATCTTACAACCGTTAGGCTCCAAAAGGAACCCTCTTCGGGCCTGCCTGATGTGGTGATGGCATCCGCCTACTTGCCGGGCGATGCTGACATCCCCACTCCGGAGCTGGCCGCGCTTGCTGAGTACTGCGAGCGCCAGGGTCTGGAGCTCATCATATCCGCTGACTCCAATGCGCATCATGCGCTATGGGGCAGCAAGGACAACAACCAGCGAGGTGAGGATTTTGTTTCTTTTTTACTCGCAACTAAGCTTAATGTAATTAATAAAGGATCGGAACCAACCTTTGTAACTTCGAGATCCCAAACCATCATTGATCTAACTCTGGCGACAGAGCATGTGTCCGAATATATTTCAGATTGGCATGTGTCTGACGACGTGTCGTGCTCTGATCACCGGTGGATCAAATACAACCTAGAAGTCACGCTGACGTCACCTGCACCCCGCCGTAACCCTCGGAGGATGGACCGCGGCAGGTATGAGCTTCTGACAGCGGAGAAACTCAAAGGCGTCGAACTACCCGATAACCATGAAGGCACGGAGGACATTGATAACCATATCAACCAGATAACTGACTGCCTAATCACCAGCTTCGAACAAACATGCCCACTTTCATCACCTAGAGCGCGACAGTTCTGCAAGGGGCACTGGTGGGGACCGGAGCTCGAAAAGCTACGACGCAGGGTGAGGAAGTTGTTCAACAGAGCAAAGAATTCTCGTCTAGAACACCACTGGGATGCCTACAAGCAGACCCAATATCACTACAAAAGGCGCATCAGAATAAGGAAGAAGGAGTGCTGGAGGCGCTTTTGTACCAACATAGAAACGAACAATCAGGCGAACAGAGTTAAGAATATATTGTGCAGCGAACCGGTGCACAACCTGGGTAACCTGAAAAAACCGGATGGAACATACACCAAAACGGATCTGGAAACTTCAGAACTGTTAATAACTACACACTTCCCAGGATGCCAAATCGAAAGAATTGCGGCATGGGAGGAAGAGCCAAAGAAGACACCTATAATGGTGGACTGGATCACCGCCAAGAAAATTGTCACACATGACAAAGTAAAATGGGCCATCAACAGTTTCTTACCATACAAGTCGGCAGGACTGGATAAGGTGTTTCCAGGTCTGCTAAGATGGAGTGATAGGAAACTTATCGACCACCTTGTCTCCATTTATAGGAGTTGCTTAGCTTATTGCTACACTCCAAAGTTATGGAGGGAAGTTAAGGTAGTCTTCATACCTAAACCCGGCAAAGGAGACTACTCACAACCAAAATCATTCAGACCTATTAGCCTTACCTCCTTTCTATTGAAAGTTTTGGAAAGGCTAATAGATCGGGAGCTGAGGAGCACAACTCTGGTTGAGCAACCCCTGAATCCCAACCAACATGCCTACTCAATGGGCAAATCAACGGACTCTGCCCTGCATAAGGTTATATCCTATATAGAGGGCAATCTCCATCACAAAATATCAACCTTAGGCGCCTTTATTGATATTGAAGGGGCCTTTGATAAAACTAAGTTCACCAGCATAAGCCGTGCCCTGACCAAGCATGGAGTCAATAACACGATTGCCGGGTGGATTGACAGCATGCTGAAATACAGGGCCATCCAATTCACTGTGAATGAAATAACTAGAGGCGTTGTAGCGAGAGGGTGTCCGCAGGGGGGGGTCTTCTGTGGAACATAGTGATCGACGAACTGATCACCTTGCTCAACGACCGCAGATTTCTAACAGTGGGCTATGCAGACGACTTAACTGTACTCATCAGTGGACCATCTGAGAGGACAGTCTGCGACCAAATGAGGGCCGCACTAAAAGTCGTTGAACAGTGGTGTACGGACCACGAACTAACAGTGAACCCCGCAAAGACGGAACTTGTGATGTTCACAAATAAACGGAATTTAGGAAACCTTAAACTTCCTAAATTATTTGGCACCAGTCTTGCCCTAACCAAGGAGGTCAAATATCTTGGAGTAATCCTGGATAGTAAGCTTCTTTGGAACAGGCATTTAGACTCAAAAATCAACAAAGCCAGCATAATTATAATGCTTACATAATGCTTACATTGATAATGCTGAGAGAGAAATTAATCGAAATAGTAAATATTTTTGGTCATTTATAAAATCTAAGAGGGAGGGGTCTAATGATCTACCTAATCGTATGTTTTTTGGTGAGACTTCATCATCTGATGGCGAAGAGATTTGTGGCTTGTTTAATTCGTACTTTCAGTCTGCTTTTGAACCGGAGATGCGTGAGAATGGAGTCTTACCCGACAGTCAACCCTGTGTGGACTTATGTACAATCGAACTTACTACTTCTATAGTTGAGAAATATCTTAAAAATCTTAATGTTGACAAGGGAGTTGGACCGGATGCTTTACCCCCCCGGTTTCTTAAGCAATTTTGTGATGTGCTGGCATTACCTATATTTTTGTTGTTTCGCTTATCTCTGAACACCGGATGCTTACCAACTTTATGGAAAAAATCCTTTATAGCCCCTATATTGAAATCCGGTAATAAACATGATATACAGAATTATAGGCCTATTTCAAAACTTTGTTCCATTGCAAAGTTGTTTGAGAAAATCATTTACGATACTATGTTTCCAACTATACGTTCTTATCTGCTAAATCAACAGCATGGATTCATCAATAAACGTTCAACGGAAACCAATCTTTGTGAATTTATACATCGGGTTTCTAGTTCTATGGATCAGGGACATCAGGTTGACGTCGTATACACGGATTACTCTAAAGCCTTCGATAAGGTTTCACACAGTCTTCTTCTCCTTAAGCTAAAGCGTTTTGGAATACACGGTGATCTTCTTCGTTGGTTGGATTCATATCTTCGCAACCGAAGTCAGGCTGTATCTATTAAGGGTTACTTATCATCGTTTATACCTATTACATCGGGTGTGCCCCAGGGCTCTCACCTCGGTCCTCTACTTTTTAATATATTTATAAATGATATAAGCAATGTGTTTGTGTCCTCTGAATTCCTTTTGTACGCTGATGACACTAAAATATTTAAAACTATCAAATCATCAGCTGATTGTTATGATCTTCAAACCGATTTAAATAGTCTCAAAATATATTGTAATTCTAATTTGCTTCATCTGAATATTATGAAATGTAGTATAGTTTCTTTTTCACGTAAACTCAAACCTTTAATTTATAAATATACTCTTAACAATACTTTATTAACCCGGAAATCTGAGGTGAGAGACTTGGGCGTTACACTAGACTGTAAACTTACTTTTGGGAGCCATGTTAACAACATTTCAACAAAGGCCTATAGTTTGCTTGGATTCATTATGAGGGTTGGATCTGAGTTTAGGAGACCTTCCACGCTTATTCTTCTTTACAACTCCTACGTTCGCTCTGTACTTGAGTATGCCTCTACGGTCTGGAATCCACAGTATGACGTTTATAGGAATCGGATTGAGAATATTCAGAATAAGTTTCTGAAGTATTTGTCGTATAAATTTACTGACTTACCAAACAAGCCATTGAGTCTGTCTAGTCGCCGTTCTGTTCGAGACCAAATATTTTTATTTAAAATTGTTAATAGTCACATAGACTCTTCATTTTTACTCAGCAATCTACTTCTGAACTGTCCACGGTCTGGTTCACGTCATCCGAGGTGTTTTCATACTCCAACCTGTCGTACATCCTATAACGCTAATTCTTTTTTGATCAGAGCTTGTCGTGAATACAATGAGCATTTTGAGAATTTTGATTTATTTCATTTATCTTTGCCTGAATATAGAAAGCAGTTGTCGAATTTCATTGAAACAATTTAATGTAGAATGAATTTTATATCGTTTATTTGAGCTTTTTTTTTTGAGTTTTTGATGTTGATTAATTTATTAAAGCTTATCATTACTTTGGAGTGCTTTTATGAAATAACAATTGGTGGAAACTTTGCTGGATTTTGTAAAATTAATTTGTGTTAATATTTTTTTTATTATGTATATCTGTTTGTTTCCCAAATATTAAATAAATAAATAAATAAATTCTCTGCCAATGCAAAAGGCTCCTCGGCAAAAGCTGGGGCATATCACCTAAAATTACTCTATGGCTTTACAAAACTATTGTCAGGCCTATAATCACCTACGGTGCGGTAATCTGGTGGCAGAGAACAGAACTTACAACCGTTAGAAACAAACTCCAGCGGTTTCAGAGAATAGCATGCTCTGCAATCACTGGCTGTATGCGTACCGCCCCAACAGCAGCTCTTGAGGTTATGCTTGACCTGGCACCGCTTGACTTGTTCATACAACAGGAGGCGGCTATGTCAGCTATCAGGCTGAAACACTTGGGCTTGTGGTGCAACCAGGAGGGTCCACACAATAGACTTTGGAGCAACCTTGTGAGCTATGAGCCACTACTTGCTGCTCCTTGTGATAGGATTCCCAAACAACATATTTTCGAAAGAAAGTACCATATACAACCGTTTGAGGCTGAAAGAGACCAATCCGGCATACGCGAGGTCCGCATCTACACGGATGGCTCCAAAATGGGGTCTGGCACCGGTGCCGGAGTGTACTCACAAGACCTCAATATCAACTTATCACTAACGCTGGGCCAACACAGCTCCATCTTTCAATGTGAGTGTGTTGCGATAACCCATGCAGCCACCGCCGTCCTGTCAAAAGGCATTAGGGATTACAATATCCGTATTCTGTCGGACAGCATGGCCGTACTTAAAGCGCTAGAGAGCAGTTCGACTAACTCTAGTCTTATATACGAATGTCATCAAACCCTGGAAGTTTTAGCCTCACACAATGAGGTAACTCTCCAGTGGATAAAAGGACATAGTGGATCGCACGGAAACGATGCTGCCGACGAGCTTGCAAGACAAGGGTCCAGTACAAAGGTTGCCGGCCCAACCATCCTATTGCCGCTACCATTTGGACAACTGCGCTCGTGGGTAAGGCAACGTACACGTGCAAATCACAATGCCCTTTGGGCAAACCAAACCGGCTGTAGACAGTCCAAATTGATACTCACGGAAGTATCACCGCACCTAGCGTGCCGACTGCTCAGTCTCAACCGCCTGGACATCAGAATAGTTGTTGGCACGATTACCGGCCACATGGCACTCAACCACCAACTATTCATCATGAATGCAACAGACAGCCCTCTTTGCAGGGGCTGTCTGGCTGCTGAAGAAACAGCCGCCCACGTAATCCTGGAATGCGAGGGAGTGGCCGCACACCGGGCTACCATCCTTAAGGATATAAGGACGCTCCGAGAAGCCTGTGAACGCCCCAGGAGGCTTCTGAGCTTCTGGAAGGAGCTGGGCTGGCTGAACTAGTCAGCCCACTTTTCACGCATAATGGACCACCTTTGCGTCTAAATGCGGAAAATAGAGCCCAACACAAATAAAAATACAAAAAAATATGAATCATCATCAATAGTATATAATCACTTATAATAAAATAATACACACCTTTAAATTACATCAAATCACAAGCTTTATTAGCCGGAAGCCTTAATTACTCTATATATTCAACATGAAATTATTAACTAAACTTAAAAGTACACAACATTGATCTAACATTTCCTTACTTCATTAGTCAATAAACAAACCTCAATCCAATATTTGTGAATAGATATTTGAGAATAGAATTGTGGGTTGGTTGGATGAAACATTATAATACTTTTATTTCCGATACTTGAGCATATTGGGGAAACAAAAAATATTTGAATTTTGTGTTGATTACAATATCTTTTAATTTTAACAGGCATTGAATTACACTCAAGTTCCAATTTGTTTAAAGATGCACCTGGAGTATAAGAAGAAAAGATTTAATGTCCATATTACTTTTCTTCACACCACTCATTTTCTTTACGAACTTGCTCTTCCTCAGCTGCTGTAAAATCATTCTTAATGTTAAATGTTTTGCGAATTTCTTCAGGTGTTTTGCCCTTTATCATGTTGGCTACCGTCTTGCAAGTGACATCTAGAAGACCTTTTATATCTAAGTAGTTAGCTGCCAAAATCAATTCGAACAATGTACCCTGATCAACTTTTAAGAAATCCGCATCCCAAGACGAAATGTCATCAGTTCTTTTTTCTTTGTTCTCGTCGTCTTCCGGTATAGGAGGATCATCTTTATGATACGTTGCCCACTGAATGACCTTCTTTAAGATAGCTGAATTTACGTTAGGTAAAGGCACAACTTCTTCCTCGTCATCGTCCATACCCAAATCTTCTAACATAGTTTTTATTGTTACGGAACATTTGGCTATTTCTACATCAACATCAAATATTTCATTGTCGGATGACTGCAATTTAATGTTCGGCATCTGTAATTATTACACAAAATTAACACATTATTCCCAACAAGACGCCATCTTATAAATAAAAATAATCGTCTAACTCACCTTTTATTTTGATTCACTCTATTTAAAATTGAATATCAATCTGATTTACAAATTAAACAGTTTTCCAAAATCACTTCAAAGAATTAATTTCTACCTTTTAAAAATTATTTGTATCGGATATCTAATGTAGGTATTTAATGTAATCGAAACGAAGGCATGAAATATAGACAATTAGACAAGTGTTGCCTATTTCAAAATTATTTTGGGTCCTAAAATCGATAAGAATATGAATGGTTTAATATTATAAATTAGTGTGTAGAAAACATTTCTTAGTGTTTTCTATCCCTCATATCCCTCCTATTATTTTGTCTCATATGCAAATTTTATTTTAAATCTGTTTATGAATCTCACCGCTTATTGTCAATTTTCATTTTAGGCTGTTCCTAGTTTCCTACTAGTTAACAGTACAGGTACTGTATGCAACCAAATGTTATAGGTAACGTTTTACTGTGTGGCTACGGTACTAAGAATATAGCCACCCTCTTTCTTCCCGTGGGTGTCGTAAGAGGCGACTAAGGGATAACACAGTTCCGCTACCACCTTGGAACTTAAAAAGCCAACCGGTGGTGGGATAACCATCCAAATGCCGACTTTGAAATACACAGGCTGAAGACGGGCAGCAGCGTCTTCGGTGCGACAAAGCCAGCCCTGCGGTCACCAACCCGCCTGACCAGCGTGGTGACTATGGGCAAAACACATGAGTTCACGCTATTTTTGGCGTAAACTGGACTGTGAACTGTACAGGCTGTAATGATGATGATGATGATGATGAACGTTTTACTGCGTTTACCGATTTTGATGATTCTTACTTTAATCGAAAGCTAATGCTTGTCAAGTAGTCTCACTTAAATTTGATCGAGATCTGATTAGTATTTTTTGAGTAATCTTTGATAATGACTATTTACTTGACTGTTTTTAACCGATTTCAAAAAAGGAGGAGGTTACTCAATTTGACTGTATGCATATATATATCTAATATATAAAATTCTCGTGTCATGGTGTTAAACATTGAACTCCCCCGAAACGGCTCGACCGATTTTAATAAAATTTTGTGGGCATATCGGGTAGGTCTGAGAATCGGCCAACATCTATTTTTCATACCCCTTAGTTATAAGGGGGGGGGGGGGAATTAAGGGTGGTAATAACATATATGGCAAAACAACGTTTGCGGGGTCAGCTAGTATATATAACTTCCTCGTTTATGAACCGATTTTGATCATGCTTTTTTTGTTGGAAAGTAGATATCCCAAGTGTGGTACCATGATCAGGATAACCAGGATCTAATGATAGTATCCCAGAGAAATCAAAGGAATCCCTCGAAAATCGTTATGACGACTATAGTTTGTTAATTTTTTTCGTCTACTTACGTTGCATTACTTGTCGATGTAATTGAAGTCGGATATTTTCATTTGCGAGCAAACACAATTATGAAGCATAAAGTTGTGTCTTAATGTTTTACGGATTAACGCTGTTGCGCTTTTTTATTTGTATTATACCTCATAGCTTTTTGACGTGACAGCGTCTAATAAATCGATGAACGCTGGCTGCATGCACGAAAAAGGATGACCAATTGTAACGTTACACTCGTCCCGTTAAGCTCATCAATCCTCTCAAAAAATCATTTATTATTAAACTGTTCTAAACGGTACTTGAGCAATTATAAATGCAACTTAAGCAGTTTTTTAACACTTTGAGCAATTTAAAATTTTGTATACATCCAAAGATATAGGAGTTTGAAAATATTAACAAATGATTTTGTTTCAACGACCTTATTGATTTTTAATTAAATAGTTTAAGGTGAGCAATTTAAAAGGACAACGTAGTTGAATTGAACTATTGAAAATCTAACGATTAGTATTTTTTTATTACGAATATCCACAATTTTTTTTTGGCTTCCCATCATTGTCTATGCGCATCCGCAGCGCTCACCTGGCTTATGATATAAACGGTAAATTTCTTCGAACTATATATATTTATTTAAAAATTAAAGAAAATGGAGCTGTTCCAAACTGTACTTGAGCAATTATAAATGCAACTTGAGCAGTTCTTTAACACTTTGAGCAATTAAAAATATTGTATACATCAAAAGATATAGATGTTTGAAATTATTGATAAATGAATATTTTTCAACGACTTTTTTGATTTTTAATTAAATAATTTAAGGTGAGCAATTTAAAAGGACAACGTAGTTGGATTGAGCTATTGAAAATCTATCGAGTAGTATTTTTTTTATTACAAATATCATTATTTTGCCGGCTGGGGTGGGGTAGGTCATACTTTGTCGCAATGGCAGATGTCCAACGCCATCTATTTAAATTAGGTAAAACTACTTCAGTGAATATCAATCAAAGGATGTTACGTGGCCACATACACTATAACGTATTGAGCTGTATTATAGCTAGGGTACCAGTTTATTCTTTATAAATAATTTTAATGAATTTTATGAATTATGTGTTAGTCTTGTGAATTATGATCCCATTTAAATTTGATTAAGATCTGGATCTGACTACTTTTTTCGTCTACTTATGTTGTCTTGCTTGTCAATGTAATTAAAGTCAGTTTTTTTCGTCTGCTAGCAAACACAATTATTTGTATATTTTATCTAATAGAAAAATAGATAACTAATCATTATATCTAATGTTTTATTAATATTATAATAATATCATTTATTCAACATTTCTTATATTCTAGCTATTGGCAGAGATCCGGTAGTACTTTTTTTTAAAAATCAGGAAAAAAAATTTACTGAGGACTGAGCTTTTTGGGTAAATAATTAAATTAGTTCTGAATTTTATTTATAGACATTAAAATATAATTTATTTATAAAATGAATTTAAATAGCGTTAAAATTTAAATATATGAACTGAAAATAAAGATACAAGAATATTACAAACAAAATAATTATGAATTACAACTGACTTATAGCCAACCATAGATATAGTAAAAAAAAGTAGATAATGCGCGGCCTTTGTTGTTAGTGAAGCCACAAAACTCGGCTCCTTCAAGTAAATACACGCGCTCACGCACACATATGCATCAAACTACGCTCATTTTCGTTAGTATGTCACGAGGCTTCATACAGTAACTTTGCTTATAAAATGCCGTCTTGTGTGATTAAATGGTGCAAAAACAATACCAAAATAAACAAAAAATCTGAAGGAATATCGTTTCACACGTAAGTACATATAAAACTTTAAATTTATTGTTATTCCAAAATAATATTGAGGTTATTCGGAACTTATAATTTCAATGTCACGAAATGATGTACCACGGGAGTGTTGCCAGTAGTTCTTTTTTTCAATACCCCAAAATGTGGGTAAGTAAATTGTACGCAATCAGAAAAATAATTAAGTAAAAAGTAGACATAGTTATTGTTTTTTTTTTTCTCGTGTTATTTTATGTTACATAAATTGAAAATAAAAAAATCAAAATATATTTATGAATTATTAACTCGTTTGTTTTATGTTTTAACTTTTTACAATTTTTGAGTAAACTAGGTACCCATATTTTACTATCAAATTTCATGGTTTTAGGTTTCCAACGAATATTTTAATAAGAGGTGAATGGGTAGCGGCTGTAAGACTGAGAAAATGACCACAATTATGCTGGCCATGCGCATAAAGTGAATTTAATACGATTAGTGATTGAAAAATATTTGAACATAAGACTACATCATATTAGTAAAATGCAAACAATGACGATGACTCTGAGTTCTAAGCGACAAAAATTTAAAAAACTTATACAACATAAAGGATTCTAGGTTTAAGAAAAATAGTTAAAAAAAACCGACTGCAAACTGAAAAGAGATAAACGGAGGGGATAGGAAGTGTCCATTCATACGATTATCTTACGAATATATTTTTTTATTATTCTACCGATTTTTTGTTTTATTTTTAGTAAATTTATTTAAAACTATAAACAGGTTTTTATTTTCACATACCCATTTTACCTATATTAAATTAATTGTTTAATAAAAATTTTAGGGACTTTTTTTAAAAGGTGTCAACACTTCACTCACTCACACATCTTTAAAAAAGTGGCTTCAGTTTTCTGTTCTAGGTGCGTTATCTACCCTTTTTTACTTGATCTATGTAGCCAACACACCTTATAAAATAAAGTAAAAGAGAATATAAAACTCGTAATCATAAATAATGTTTATATTTGTTGTAATTTTACATCAATGTAAATATTATAGAGTAAACACATATTTATAAAATTTTGCTAAGGTCTAAAATACACAATTTTCATAATAAAAATATAGTTTGATAGAAATTACATGATTTTGTTTTTATAGGTAACTAACTATCAGATAAATTCGCATTTGTGCTAAAACATATATTTGGCACCATTACATTGCACGTATAGCAACAGCAAAAAACCTGTATACTCTTTATAATATGCTTAAAATAAAGTTAAGTACATTTCGAGAAAAATCGAGATTATATTATGCAATATATACGTTTGATATACATTTTGATAATGAGGCTGTTCATTTTTTTTTTCATTTAACAGATAAACTGATATTTCATATCACATAGTAATATTTATACAAGTATAAAGTAAACAAAGTATTTATGTTATAGTATCTACTACTGATAAAGACTACCTTAACATACAATATATTGATTCATACATTTAAACTCTTTGGAAGATATATTTTTATATGAAGATCTATTTTCATTTAAAAAAAAATTAGTAATATAAATAGTTACTTTTTCATACAATTTAAAAATATACACCATTGTAAAGCTGTAAATTGTAGTAATTGTAATAGTTCATAAATAGCTTTAACATGCACTAGACATAATAATTTAACATGTTCACTTTGAAGAAAATTACAAGATAACAATCTCCTTAAAAATATACTGATAAAGGTACACATCACAAGCTGGCATAATTAAATAAAGTTCTCTTATAATTAAAAAAATAAATCTTTCAAAAACATTTACTAGCTTATAATATATGTATGACTATAGTTTTTCTCCTAATACTAACAATAAGAATAATTTAGTTATTAGAGTAACCGAGCCTTTCTTTTAAACGAAAATAAACTTTTAAACTTGGCCTCAATACTGTCAGAATCATTATCAAGAGAACAAGTAATAGGCAAGTGTATCGTAAAATTTCTCCAAATGACCACCAGACAGAGAAATTCCCCAGTAGTATTGTAATTGTGCCCAAGCAAAAGGTAATAAGACCGAATGATGCATGAAGCAATTTCGTGTAAATTGGTGCAAGATAATTTTTGAGCTTAAGGCTGTAAAGTGCTCCTAAGCCACCAAGACTTGTAGACACCATGAATATGAACGAAGTTAGTCCAAACTTTCCATGTAAAGAAGTAAAATGTTCTTTATTGTTGATAATCTTATGAGAAAGTATAACAAGAAATCCAATAAAAATAAATAAGATTGCTATTAACTGAATAACCCAGTGACGGGCACTTCTAAGTCTTATAGGCATCCATTCAGTAGCTAAGTCGCCTGGAGTAACAGCATTTACTGCTGAAGTCATAAATATCAGCCACTGAAATGAGATATCAGGGATATTACACATAATTATTTGCCTAAAAAACCTTTACCATCAATATTTATTAACCGACTTCAAAAAAAGGAAGAGGTTACTCATTCGACCGTATATATATATATATATATATATATATTTACGTATGTGTGAGGTTAACTCTGTCGTTTAAGAACCGATTTTGATAATTCTTTTTTTGTTGGAAAGGAGACATCCCTAGTTTGGTACCATGATTAGGAAATCAGGATCTGATGATGGGATCCCAGAAAAATCGAGGGAAACTTGCAAAAATCCACATAACTTTTTACTGGGTGTACCGATTTTAATGATTTTTAATTTAATCGAAAGCCGATTTTTATCATGTGGTCACATTTAAATTTCATTGAGATCTGATAACAACTTTTTGAGTAATCTTTGATAATGTGTATTTACTTGACAATTTTTCGTCTACCTATTTTGTATTACTTGTCGATATAATTGAAATCGGTTTTTCTTCGTTTGCCTGCAAACAAAATTATTGTAAATATAACCTATACAAATAAATAAAATTGGTGTGTCTGTTTGTAATATTAAAATAACCGCTTTTTAGTAAATGCATACACACGGTACATATACGAAAATAATATTTAGAATTTTGTTTATTTTGTAGCTCTGCGAACTGAACAATATTTTTTTCGCGGGCACTGCTACTATTATATATGATATGTTATTGAAATATATAAAACTTTATTATAAACACACATTGAGGCTATGACTTACAAAACGTTATTAAAATAATTTGGTTAAATGTACGTGGGTAAGGGTAACCATGTTAAAAACTTACCCCTAAGGACATCAAAGTAGGGTGAAAGGAGAACAAAGATGTTCCATTCTTGAAACAGCAATAAAATATTATTCCAGTAAATAACAACGCACAAATATTACTCAAAATGTTTAAATAGCTTGGTTTTGCATTATTATTCGACGAAACAAGGTTAGAGGTTTCTGATGTTCTTTCTGCGGGCGGCATTGGGGTCATGTTGGTTGTGCCAGATTCAGGACTCTCCATTCGAATTAAAAAAATATATAGTCTGTTTTCAAGAGTGACTAAAAAGAGAGAGCTGGAGAGAGCGACGTCAAAAATCTTTCTAAAATTATGTTCTCTTTTTTATGTTTGATAAAAGTGGCTACGTTCCACTTAGGGCCCGTAATGCCTGGTAATGCCAACAGCCAGGTTCATGAAGTTGGCACCCAGAATTATGAATTTATAATTTATGATAATTTAGTTTTACTTAATCGTTTGCGCGTTAAAATTTATGAAAAAAGGGATCAATCACATTAGTTTGCGCGTGACCTCGTTTTTGAGAAAAATCTAAATCAAAATTGGGTGCTACAACGCCAGCACCCAAAAATGAAATCCACTTTTGGCTTAAAAATAGCAGTATTGAATATTTTTTTTTAATATTATCGACTGCGCATGACACGCGCAGATGGCACCCGAAAGAATTAATGAGCGATAATAACTCAATAATAAATTATTAATATTCTAATATTTTTTATCGGGAAATAATCAGTACGTTTCACTACGCAAATCCATACTGAAATCATAGATCAAGTAAAAAAAGGTAGATAACGCACCTAGAACAGAAAAGTGAAGCCACTTTTTTAAAGATGTGTGAGTGAGTGAAGTGTTGACACCTTTTAAAAAAAGTCCCTAAAATTTTTATTAAACAATTAATTTAATATAGGTAAAATGGGTATGTGAAAATAAAAACCTGTTTATAGTTTTAAATAAATTTACTAAAAATAAAACAAAAAATCGGTAGAATAATAAAAAAATATATTCGTAAGATAATCGTATGAATGGACACTTCCTATCCCCTCTGTTTATCTCTTTTCAGTTTGCAGTCGGTTTTTTAACTATTTTTCTTAAACCTAGAATCCTTTATGTTGGATAAGTTTTTTAAATTTTTGTCGCTTAGAACTCAGAGTCATCGTCATTGTTTGCATTTTACTAATATGATGTAGTCTTATGTTCAAATATTTTTCAATCACTAATCGTATTGAATTGACTTTATGCGCATGGCCAGCATAATCGTGGTCATTTTCTCAGTCTTACAGCCGCTACCCATTCACCTCTTATTAAAATATTCGTTGGAAACCTAAAACCATGAAATTTGATAGTAAAATATGGGTACCTAGTTTACTCAAAAATTGTAAAAAGTTAAAACATAAAACAAACGAGTTAATAATTCATAAATATATTTTGATTTTTTTATTTTCAATTTATGTAACATAAAATGACACGAGAAAAAAAACAATAACTATGTCTACTTTTTACTTAATTATTTTTCTGGTTACGTACAATTTACTTACCCACATTATTATGAAAAAAAGAACTACTGGCAACACTCCCGTGGTACGTCATTTCGTGACATTGAAATTATAAGTTCCGAATAACCTCAATATTATTTTGGAATAACAATAAATTTAAAGTTTTATATGTACTTACGTGTGAAACGATATTCCTTCAGATTTTTTGTTTACTTTGGTATTGTTTTTGCACCATTTAATCACACAAGACGGCATTTTATAAGCAAAGTTACTGTATGAAGCCTCGTGACATACTAACGAAAATGAGCGTAGTTTGATGCATATGTGTGCGTGAGCGCGTGTATTTACTTGAAGGAGCCGAGTTTTGTGGCTTCACTAACAACAAAGGCCGCGCATTATCTACTTTTTTTTACTATATCTATGACTGAAATAACGTTTTACTCCAATCCATGCGCGGGCATTTAGTGGAACACGCCCAATAAGTTATTTTTTTTGGAGTTTATGGCCTGGTATCTAGACCTTTAGGCCAAGTCTTGAGTATTTTTATTCGATTTATTACACGCCCAATAAGTCAAGCCACACTGCCACAGATTTTCTTTATTGGCCACGTGATCTAACTTCTTTTTTTATAACTAAACTAGTATATCGCGCCGGCTTCGCACGGGTATTTAAGAAAAATTTCAAATCTTTTTGTTTCCTAATTTTCAAAAGATAGGATTAAGTAAAACTAAATTATCATAAATTATAAATTCATAATTCTGGGCGCCAACTTCATGAACCTCCAAGGGCGCAAAGAGCAACACGGAGGGGAGTAGTCATGTACAGGCGTTTCCCTCTGCCAAGGTATAAGTCCAAATGGCCATATGCGTACAATAAAACTAGTTGCAGCCGCACTGATCACTAGACTAAATCTAGTTGCGCGACTGAATCAACGTTCTTCAAAAAATGCCAATTTGTCTTGTTTTTTGCTGCAAAAGAGATCTACCACGTCAAATTTACTAAAACATGGCGTTACCTTTCATACGTAAGTATTTTTTAATAACATTATTACTTGTATACTTCTTTGAAACCTTTTTTAAACTTAAAAATTACAAATATTATCGGTCGTGTTGACTCGATTTGTTTACCAACACAGGCCGCTCGCCCTCATACAATATGCGGATCGGTCGAGCGACTGATCGGAGTCTATTTCCGAGAAGTCACTGTCGCCGAGCGATAGTGTTGTTACCGGTTTGTTTGTAGATAGTTATCGATAAAAACGGCAAAGGCAAAAGAGGAGACAGACACTTTTGAGATTTTGATTTATTTAAAATATTGTATTGCTAGCTTTTTTTAATAAACACAGTTATATAATAAAATTGCATTAAATTAAATATAATTACGTACACGTAGTATGAGTATTAATACATTTTACTAGAATTACTTAATGTCAACTTCGACCATAATGTTTTATACAAAAATTTGGCAGGTTTTCTAAAAATTCAAATTTAAGGGATACATGGAAAAAAAATTGTAATAACAGATTCAACTGGACACCCACAAAAATAGTGTAATTTGTTCAGATCATATCAATACCACTAACTTTCAAGTGTTGGCGAACAATAGAAGGAAATTAGTCGAGGGCACCAAACCAACACTAACGCCATACTGTTTTTGTCCCGCAAGTTTTTTTTTGTCTCATGTACAAGGTAATCAAGATATGGTTCACCTTAGTCATATTAGTGAAATGAAGCTTGGATTTATCAACTTTGAAAATTAACAATGTTAAATCCATCCTTTCAGAGTCATCAACAAATCATTCAATCTAGCAGATGAAAGGCTATCATCTTATGATGCCATTAGTGCTACGCTCCCTATTCCCGATTCGTTGACATCACCGTGTACATCATCAACTCCCAAAATGTATTTTAACTTTAAATCGTTTATTGTAGACTGGCATTATTTGGCACAACAACGTTGTAAAAAACGTATTGTGACATTATTATAATAGTTAGATATATGCTGTCGCGACACTTTTTAACTGACTTCCAAAAATGGAGGAGGTTCTCAATTCGACTGTATTTTTTTATGTATGTTACTTCAGAACTTTTGACTGGGTTGACAGATTTTGATGATTTTTAATTTAATAAAAAACTGATGTTTATCATGTGGTCGCGTTCAAATTTCATCGAGATCTGATAGCAACTTTTTGAGTAACCTGTGATAACGCTTATATATTACGTATATTGTATTACTAGTCGATGTAATTGAAGTCAGTTTTTTTTCGTTTGCGAGCAAATACAATTATTGTAGATAATGATGTGTTCTACAAAGTCTTACTACATTATATTATATTTCTATTATCATTCATTTTGCAGCGCACGTAATGTAAGGATTTTTTTTTTATCTCTTGGGTTACATTATTGGAGTTTTAGTAAGGATCCGTAATATTTTTGAAAATATAGTATAACCTATGTCGCTCAGGGATAGTGTAGCTTCTCAACGGTGAAATAATTTTTTGAATCGGTCCAGTAGTTTCGGAGCCTATTCAATGCTAACAAACAAACAATCGCCACATGGCGCCACCTGGCGGCTGATTGGCAATTTTTGATTACTTCGATTTTGCTACGCTGTGTTTTATCATTGGCGTTTCGTATTCCGTCGAAGCAATAACTTCGCCGTAACACGTGATTATTGCGTTTCAAATTAAACAGTAAGCAATCAAAAATTTTAACGAGTTTTCCGTTCGGGTTGCTTGTTATTATAAAGTTTAAATTAAATATTTTAATACCAGTTATCCGTGTTTTTTCATAATGTATTAAAAATAAGTAGAATATTTTTTTTACTACTACCTTGTCTAATAGAATTTGTTTACAGATATGGATAATCAAGATATAATGTTAAATACCGGGCCTGTGTCTGGCGACAATAGAGCATTGAATAAACGGCCCCGGAGCTCTAGTAGTAGTAGTACGAGTAGTACCTCTGGAAGCTCTTCATCTTCTAATAATAAGCGAAAGCGCTCACGTCGAAATCGACGTAAGAAGAGTAAGCGGGATCGGCAATTTGAGAAGATGGGTAAACTAATCAAAGAAGTAGGCGAGCTCCGTAAATATATTTTCTAGACATGTGTAAGTAATGCAATTGATACATTACGCGTGATATTACTCGAACATGAAATATGGCATCACACATTACGCGACGAAATGAAGTATTACACATCACACTTGACATTACGCGCTCTGTTCGGTCGGAATGTTGGATTTCTTATCTATTTGCTCTAACTTCACTTACTGAGTGAGACACGGTGATGCGCGGCGCACTTTTGCAACCAGTCATAACCTCACTCTCTAGCTCTATATTATTTTCGTTAGTATGAGTGAGAGCGAGCTACTGAGCCGTGGCGAGTTTCCGTCATTTTTTTAAGTGAAATATGAATCGTATTTAAGAATGCTAAGGCATATTATAGCACAACACTGTACGTAATACTTTTTAATAATGCGTTACGCACTTGACTGCCGCTAAAATTCGAGTTCAAATTTCTGCTTTTGCATTTATTAAAATGTTTTGTTTGTTTATGTTGCTTGTGAAAATAAAATTATAAATGAAGTATTGGCATAAAAAAAGTAATCATTGTATGTATATAAAGTTGATTTTTAAATACGCCAGTATTCATGGTCATTAGTTTATTCCTAACTTATATTATAAACTAGCTGCGTCCCGCGGTTTCACTCGCGTAGTTCCCGTTCCTGTTATGATTCCGGGATAAAAAGTAGCCTAAGGCTCTCGAAGGTCTGTTTTATCTGTATACCAAAATTTGACAAATTCGGTTCAGCCGTTTTGACGTGAAAGAAGGGCGAACAAACAAACACACATTTATAATATTAGTAGGGATACGAAAGTAACTCTATCTACCTTTTACGTTTTCTGACTTTGATGAAATTTGGTATCAATAATCACATGAGGATCGAAACTAAACGGGTAAAATCGCGGATCACGGCTAGTATTAATTTAGTTGTCCATGTGTATTGGATTATCCTAAGCCTGGAATAAATATCCCAATTTTCCTTGGGGTTTACTTAAGTATGAAGGGAAACCAACTTTTTTTACAAATCAAAGCTAATTTTAGAACAAACTTTTAGAAAACCAAACAAAAAAAAAACAAAACAAATATTATGAATTTTTAGCCAGTTTCCACCTCTCATTTACCATTTTTATGCTAAAGTGATGTTTGGTCTGCTACGTAATACACCGAACACCGTACACTTAAACATACTATAAGTACAAAATCTCATGGAATGTTTGGTGTGATGACAATTACGTGATATATAGCATTTCATAAGAAATATGTCACGCCGAACAGTACACATTTCGGGTAATGTTCGGTGTGATGGTGTGATGCCATATTACTCAGTACGAAATGTAATGTAATATTACATTACACTTTGAAGCACTGTTTTGCGCAAGTCTAATATTTTCCTATCAAATAATGTCGAAGTAAACCGTTGTAATAATGATGACAATTCAATTTGTTCAGAGGTAAGTGGAGATCTGTGGAGAACTCATTTACATAAATAATATATATGTCACAACACACACACACACACACACACACACACACACACACACACACACACAAACACACAAACACAGACACGCTCATACCTGTATATATATATATGTATATATATATATATATATATATATATATATATATATATATATATATATATATATAAATTATTTCAATAAAGTAGAAAATAAAATTAAATATTATAATAATGATAAATTTAAATATCGTACGATGTAAATGGACTCGGCCTCTTATTTAACTTCGAACATTTTTTGCGGGAGGAAATTTACACACATGCACACTTTATCTAATTCCCACACAAAAATTATCGTCTGTCACTACGAAACTCATACTAAATAAAGTCACACTTACATTTTTCACACACACATAGATACATTCTGTGTCATTACAGTATAATGACACGCCGCAACTACACTGAGAAGTTGCTTACAGCCATGGTTGTAACAACTGTCGATATGCATTATCGATAAATTCAAGTACTCGGTTAGAGAGATAAGGTTTTTAAAGTGATACAAAGGTAAGATGTTATTATAAAAATAGACTTAATTTATTATATACTACAAATCAAACATCTTCATGTAAAATAAACGATTATAAAGAGTAAAAATTTGATTGTTTGTTTGTTAGCATTGAATAGGCTCCGAAACTACTGGACCGATTCAAAAAATTATTTCACCGTTGAGAAGCTACACTATCCCTGAGCGACATAGGTTATACTATATTTTCAAAAATATTAGGGATCCTTACTAAAACTCCAATAATGTAACCCAAGAGATAAAAAAAATCCTTACATTACGTGCGCTGCAAAATGAATGATAATAGAAATATAATATAATGTAGTAAGACTTTGTAGAACACATCATTATCTACAATAATTGTATTTGCTCGCAAACGAAAAAAAAAAACTGACTTCAATTACATCAACTAGTAATACAATATACGTAATATATACGCGTTATCAAAGGTTACTCAAAAAGTTGCTATCAGATCTCGATGAAATTTGAACGCGACCACATGATAAACATCAGCTTTTTATTAAATTAAAAATCATCAAAATCTGTCAATCCAGTCAAAAGTTCTGAAGTAACATACATAAAAAAATACAGTCGAATTGAGAACCTCCTCCATTTTTGGAAGTCAGTTAAAAAGTGTCGCGACAGCATATATCTAACTATTATAATAATGTCACAATACGTTTTTTACAACGTTGTTGTGCCAAACAATGCCGGTCTATACAATAAACGATTTAAAGTTAAAATACATTTTGGGAGTTGATGATGTACACGGTGATGTCAACGAATCGGGAATAGGGAGCGTAGCACTAATGGCATTATAAGATGTTGCATTGATGCTTGTCATCTGTTAGATTGAATGATTTGTTGATGACTCTGAAAGGATGGATTTAACATTGTTAATTTTCAGTTGATAAATCTAAGCTTCATTTCACTAATATGACACAGCAGGAATTTCCTGCTCAAAATATGGAGCAGCCCGACTGGGGTAGTACCTCGACCTTACAGAAGATCACAGCAAAATAATATTGTTTTCAAGCAGTATTGTGTTCCTGTTGGTGAGTAAGGTGACCAGAGCTCCTGGGGGGATTGGGGATTGGGTCGGCAACGTGCTTGCGATGCTTCTGGTGTTGCAGGTGTCTATAAGCTACGGTAATCGCTTATCATCAGGTGAGCCGTACGCTTGTTTGCCGACCTAGTGACATAAAAAAAAATGACATAAAAGAAGCTAGCAATATAATATTTTAAATAAATCAAAATCTCAAAAATGTCTGTCTCCTCTTTTGCCTTTGCCGTTTTTATCAATAACCATCTACAAACAAACCGGTAACAACACTATCGCTCGGCGACAGTCGGTGACTTCTCGGAAATAGACTCCGATCAATCGCTCGACCGATCCGCATATTGTATGAGGGCGAGCGGCCTGTTTCTTAAGTTTCCACCTTGGAACTTAAGAAGCCGACCGATGGCGGGATAACCATCCAACTGCTGGCTTTGAAATACACAGGCCGAAGACGGGCAGCAGCGTCTTCGGTGCGACAAAGCCAGTACTGCGGTCACCAACCCGCCTGCCCAGCGTGGTGACTATGGGCAAAACACATGAGTTCATGTTATTTTTGGCGTAAACTTGTAGAGGCCTATGTCCAGCAGTGGACTGTATAGGCTGTAATGATGATGTAATGATGAGCGGCCTGTGTTGGTAAACAAATCGAGTCAACACGACCGATAATATTTTTAATTTTTAAGTTTAAAAAAGGTTTAAAAGAAGTATACAAGTAATAATGAGATTAAAAAATACTTAAGTACGCCATGTTTTAGTGAATTTGACGTGGCAGATCTTTTTTTGTAGCAAAAAAACAAAACAGTTTGGCGTTTTTGAAGGACGTTGATTCAATTGCGCAACTAGATTTAATCTAGTGATCAGTGCAGCTGCAACTAGTTTTATTGTACGCATATGGCCATTTGGACTTATACCTTGACAGAGGGGAGCGCCTGTACATGGCTACTCCCCTCCGTGTTGCTCTTTGCTCTAATTGGACTTTCTTTTCTGTGTACGACGACCCGGCTTGCATAAAGGTACCAACACCGAAAATTACTACACACCCCTTCTGAACTGTAATCGTAATATATACAGTGGTAGTGAGTAATCTGATTATAACCACCACTACAACCATACCATCTAACTCCATAGATCTTTATGACAATCATAATGTAACTGATAAAAGCTTTTATTCTTTTCTTCTTTTTATTTTATAAATCTAGATTTATTGAAAGTGAATACGGCCATACGAATAAGTCCAGTAACTAATTTAACTTCGATATCGAAACAAATTTGAAAGAACCGGCTGTTCCTAAAACTTCAGGGGAATTTCTTAAAATGTTAAGCGATGTTCAACGTCTGGGTAGTTCGTCTTGGTCAGAAATAAGATACGCAGAAACATTTGGCCTCATATCTTGACAGAGGGGAACGCCTGTACAATGTACATGGCTACTCCCCTCCGTGTTGCTCTTGGTATTACTCATAATACTTTTCTGGACGATATATTGATAGTTCGATATTTAAATTTAAATATCGACGCTCAATATTTTCAAGTAAAACTCTTTTACTCAAACTTGTTTTGGGAATAAACTAGTAAATACGCGATGAGAGTGTTACGAAAAGTGTGATCGGGTGAGGTGAACGGAAGTTGAGATGGGCACATAAGTTAATGAAAGTAGAAAGAGAGAGAGAGACTTATGTTTCGTAACGCTTTCGTCGTGTAGTCTGAAGCTTACTCGTATTTTAAAGTAACTTTTTATTTTTTTATTTTTTCTCGTCAATTATTTAAGCTAGAACATCATAAACTTAATCTACTGAACTTTATTTACACTAGGTACTTTATTTTTTTTCTCTTTTAGTTTGTTTATTTTCATACTAGCTTTTACCCACGGCTTCGCTCGAACTGCCATTAAATAAGTAGAGAGATTTTATCTTTCGTAATATATATATATATATATATATATATATATATATATATATATATGTATATATATATATATATTTAATGAAAAGTATCCTATGTTACTTCTTATACCTCCAAGAATATATGTACAAAGTTTCATGATGATAAATTAAGTAGCGTGTTTTTTTCGCGTGAAAGCGTAACAAACAAACACATTCACATTTATAATATTAGTAATAATTATCCTAAAACGAAATGTAATTTTCGTAGGCACTTCTCCACGCAGAGAAAAGAAAACAGCTTCATCATTATGGGACAGACATGAAGATATGCTCTTGAAAATTTGTCTAATATCAATGAATTTTTTGTCACAAATTTTGTTACAATGTCTGCTGAATTAAGTATTATATCATCAACCTAATATTTCAAGTGTGAGTTGAGATAAAAATAGTTACCTATTAACCGTAGAGAGAGAATCCATCCATTAAAGAATAATTTTTGCAGGTTTGTTTCATTGTTTGCCTCTTCGATGCATCAAATAAAAAACATCGATGTATAGTCGATGTTGAAATATTAACGATACATCGGTTTGATTCGATGTATTGTTACTATACATCGAGTGTTTTTATACATCGAAGTATGTCGTCCACTTCTACTTTCAAGTCTACCTATCTCTCACCAACAGTATCATAGTGAAAGAGGCAAAAAATTTAAGCATGTTGAGACTTGTCTTGCAATCCTGCAGGTTGTTGTCATTACAATTGACAAGGGAAAAAAACCTTATGTCTATTGATTTAAAGAGCAAATTTGTAACGCGGTTCAGTTTACACGAAGCTGTATGTAAATCCGTGGTTTATTGTTGTTTTTGTCTTGCAACAGACAATTATTTTTCTCGATCCTTGCTTAGTTCGTCTTTGGCAGTGTATTGGTGAAGAGCGGATCTAGTGTATTTTTCATTTCGTGTAATGGTCAAGTATAAACGTGTCTTGTGTAATATTTTTAAATAGCGGATTTTAATGTTTCAGAAAAAAAATCTTTATTATACATAAACTTTTATTAGCATAATTTTTAAAAGATTAGTGCAGTGAAAATAAGAAAAAAAAAAACTAGAAGAAATGGTGCGGTAAGTTATTTTTATAAAAGTATTAGTTTTAGTGGTGAGCTTTTGCTGAAAAAAATTACGATTCGAGTTTCAAAAAGTTGAAAACGTATGTATATTTTTTATTACCCTCATAATATATTAATAATATTTAAAAAATAACTGAAGTATTTTAGACTTAAAAGTATTTACATTCATTAAACTGTTTAAAATAAACATAATATTATTTTAAAAAATAATGTTATTTGATATTTTGTATTTATACATAATTAATAATCTTGAATATTAACTAACCTATTTATTATTATAAATATTTTGTTATTAATATTTTTGTGTATAAGTACTTAAACGCTCTAAAATATCTTAAAGCAATTTTCAAAATGTTGTTTTGTTCCTTACAAAAATAATTAATTTATTATAAAAAAATGTATCTTACTACGTTAAAAAAATCGTTCGCCAAAATAGATATAACATGCAAAAAAAAATCTTATTATACTTTTGACTTAAAAAGAAAACACCAAATATATGGAAATTTTTTTAATATTAAAATATTGTACTTAAAGTGCCAATAAGATATTTATGTAATTTGAATGTATTTTATGGTTTTAAAGTTTTATTGTTAAGGAAGTATGAAAAGAATAGAATGGAATTATAAATTAATATTTTAAGTTTGATTATCACTTGTCTACATTAATTACGACGCATTGGTGCAACGGTCACAGTACTGGTTTGTGCCTGTTACACTGGCGGTTGCAGGTTCGATTCCCGCACATGACAAACATTTGTAATGGCCATACAGGCTGAAGCGTACAATTATTGAGTTGATTTGACATAACTTTCACACAAGTCATATGTAGCCGCTCAGGTACATGACCTGTGCTGATCAAGGTAATAAAGTTATGCATAAAAAATAATGCAATCTGATTATTTTATCATAATTGAAATATTTAATGATATATTTTATAAGGTAATCTCTATGTAATATTATATCTCATGAAGTAGAGTAGAGATTGTATCAAAAACCCTAGTGAAACTTGGAAGGAAAAATATCTGTTATTTTTCTCTTTTACTCGTATAATAAAATTTGTGTAAAAATTATAAAGCCTATAAAATATTTATTTGTGTGTATAAAAAACAAATACAAAAAAAATTATCATTATTGAGATGAACTTAATATTAAACATTCTTAGTACCTTAATTATCTTACTTTACTTTTTATTAATTTACTTTATAATAGAATATTTTTATTTGATAGGCTCCACTACTTGACTTATCCTACTCTTACTATAGACATAAGAACAAAATAACTAAGTTAATACAAGTATAACTTAAGTTATAATAAAATCACTTTTTCCACAAACTGCTTTTAAGTGAATGAATTTTTTTTGCAAACACAATTTTAGGACATTTGAGACCATTCTATTCCACACATAAGTTATAATAAACTGACTTTCCACAAACTGCTTTTAAGTGAATGAATTTTTTTTGCAAACACAATTTTAGGACATTTGAAACCATTCCATTCCACACATTCATCCATGCCACCATGACTACGTGATTTAAGTCTTGTTCCTATACTCAAAAATGGATGTCGCTCTGATGTGGTGCCTATGCCGTCTAGGCGCCTAAACACTTGCAGGTTCGGTTCCTGCCTTGGATGGATATTTGTCTGTCCTTTTGGGTATTCTTACCGTGCTCGAGAGAGCATAAGCTGTCGATCCCGGTTCTTATCACAGGCACCTGATAAGGATCGCAATGGAGCAGCGTCGTGGATTAAGTTCCGATCATTCCCGTTCACATGGATGATGAGGCCTTGAGGATGTTACAGGCTGAATCAGTCAATCAAAAATAGGTACATATCGTATTTTAGTATTTACGAAATAGTCTACGAAAATCTTCCCAAGGGATCGAGATTTGCGAGTTTCGTTAAAACACAGCAGGCCTAAGGTGATTAAGTTATACTTGTAGTCGTTTATTGTAAAAAACCATGTGAACATGAGGTTGAATAATTTGAACGGATTACATAATTCTAAATGGCATACCTATTATTTTAAGCTTTCATCATAATACTCTTTTAATACATAATGTTAGGATGACGTAACTTTGGGTAATAATAACACCATGTCGTTAACGCGCTTTTGTGCTTATGTGAAATGTTCTGTTTAGTTTTATTTTTGTTTGCGGCGTGATACCCAGTGCTAGGCACAGGTAGCCCTTGATGCGATGACTCATACACCTCAATCGTTGGTCTCGCTCGGTCCTGGTGAATGTCCACCGCGGGATCAAAAACCGGATTGCACTTGTCTCTTTCACAGCAAGAAACAATTTTACCCCTTACTTCATTATATATAAAGACTATTAATTTTTAATCTATTAAGTATTTGTAAATCAATAAAGTTGTCGTTGATTTCCTTCGTAGTAATTTCATTTGATGTCGCTTATGTACATAGTATATAAGGAACAGTACCAAATATGAAGTAAATATTTTTATATAAAAACATTAAAATCTAGGTATATCAGTAAGATTTTTATTTTCGGGCCTCCTACGATGTGATCAATTGTATTTTAAATCTCAAGGTTACCAACGCATATGATGAGTAATTCACGTAATACTTGATTATATTGACAGTTTAGCATTCAGAATAATACTAAAATAGAAAGTCTGTAATCATTATACCTACATAAATATTTTGCTGGATATCTTTATAATCGAATGATATTATATTGTTTGCCTTTTTTATAAATTTTACTTATTATTGGTAGGTACTTACTAGGTACTTATCTCTGCTATAGTTAGTAGTATAGTATGTGTATACCATCACATACTATGTTGGTTAACCTCGGCTATCAACCTACTTCCAAAAAAGGAAGAGGAGAATTTTTCACTAGGTAGACAGATTTCGATGATTTTATTTTAAATCGAAAGGTAGTGGTTGTCATGTGGTCCCATTTAAATTTGATAGTAATCTGTTGACTACTTTTTGAGTAATTTTTGATAACGCTTATTTACTTGACTATTTTTTCGTCTACCTACTTAATATTACTTACTTGTCGAAATAATTGTTACTATAAATAATAGTGATTAGAATGATGTATTATAATTGTAGCGTATAAAATATAATACAATTATAGTATTATTGTGAAATCTAAAAACTGTTTAATTAGTCGTTTAAATTTTCTATTCATATTTTAATAAGAAACATATAAAATACAGATATTCAATTACATGCAAAGAGCCTCCCTGCTCTTTATTTGTGGGTATCTCTCATAAACTTTAAATTACAAACGTTTTTATGAGATACCTATATTCAAGCTACCCAGTTAAAAAGTTATATAAAATAACTTATAAAAGTTAAAAGCCTTCAATTACTATGTCTTATATCGAGGTGTGTCATACCTATTATCTCTCCTTGAATGACGATAGGTACTCGCATGATATTTGAAACGCGAATCCAACTGTAAGTAATTAAGTACCTACCTATTTAATTTGTATAAGCTTTCAGACTGAATGTAAGACAATGCTATCGTATTATTGTATACAATAATGTTGTAAATTATTATCAACAAAACTAAGAATAGTCAAATCTCAAAGTAAGTCAGTCAATCTTAAAGTATTTTATACTTAATTTAGTATTATTTTCGATTTTTTTTTTCAATATGTTTACTAAACTCAACAACAGTTTACATGGTAACTTTCTAAATATATAATGTAGGATTTATCGTTTAGATTTATTTTTCAATAATGAAAAAAAAAACCTCCAAAAATATAATTTGTGTAATCTTGTAATAGAATAATAATAAGATAAGGGAACGCCACAAAGTACGGATCCCGTGACATGTTTAAACATGTTCCTAGCAATAACAAAGAGTCGTCTTTACAAAAAGTTGTGAGCTTTCATTCCCGCTTTATTCAGGTGACGAATAATTGCTATTGTGTTAAAGTTTTTCGACAATAACGTTGCAGATTATGACTTTGAAGACAATAACAAGGTACATTTTTTTGTCATTATATAGAGTTAACAAATAAGATCCTTTTAAATTGTTTTTTTCTTCAAAAACAATAATAAAGAACCATATTTTACATCTTTGCTGAACTGGGCGTTAATATATTTATCGCGTTATACGGTCTAAACATGTAAATAAATAAAGATATATAAGATATTGTAAGTTTGCTTTATAAATATTGATATTAAACTCTGGTTCTTCGGTATTAACCGTGATTGCATCACCGTCGGTTTTATACAGTTCATATAAGGGACACGTGTTAATTCAGTATATATTAAAATAGTGAGTGAATAAGATCGGCAACGGCAGGTCGTTAGGACCGTTCTTGCACATACGTCTCTGTATTATTTGTTGGTCTCTCCTATTATCCTTTTTGTTGTTTTGCACACCTCCCGGTACTCGCTCGTGTTAGTCATGTTTTCTAAAACAGTTTTACTTTTGCTCGGATGAAGCTACTTGGCACTGTTTTATCTAAACAGTTTATTATTACTATTATTAGAATGTATGTATTAATAAAAATAGGATTAGGTTGTATTGTTACGTATCTACCTAAATCGTAGCCTTATAGGTATAATGTGTAATGCGGTAAAAATTGAGACTACGCAAAAATATCCAAAGAATAGGAAATCACAATATAACAATTGTTTATTGTAATAGTAATAAGTAATAGGTACAAATAATCAAGAGATTTGTTATTTGGATATTCTACAAAGAAAACTTTGTTTTTTTTTCTCCATAAATCATGTTTTAACTTGTTTCATCCCGACCTTTTTAAGTTCGTTAGTAATGACGGGATGGCGGCTTTCAATTAAAATATTAAAAACCTAATCAAGACTATATTAAATGACTTAGATACAAATTATTTGTACGAAAATGTTATTAAAAAATTTCGCTATACGCGTGCGATTTCTTTCCCTTTAAAATTTATTGATAGCTACTGCCTAGATATATCATAAACCTTATCAATGAATATTGTTTTTAATTCCTAACTTTATATTAAATCATAATCAGTCACAACCTACTTTTGTAATAGTTAAAAGTTAAATTGATTGTACTTGATATAATAACAAATTAGAGATTGTTTAGCTTCATCATTCGTTGCGCGAACCCGTGGGCGGGTGTCTTCGTCATCCAACCGGTTACTACTACATATATTATGATTAATTTTGTTAGTTTCAAACAAAATACTATAGTGATTGAACTAAATTTAAAGTTTACAACGGCGCCAGTACACAACTGACTATATAATAACTTGTATGTATGATATTCGGTAGCTTTTGATTAAAAAAAATTAGAGGGATGAATAGTCATCGTATCATATTATTATCATATCAAAAAATAATAATTTTATGTAATATTCAAGCAATAGGTGATTTATTATATAATTGTCTTAAATGAAACATTTTTTTTATGGATCGACGAAGCTATCATTAGGTCATTTGTTAGTAAACAAAACAACACGTGCAATCTATGCACAATGTTGCATATGTACATGTTATAAACATTATAAGCAATACGTAATATTTTATTTACTACTTATTTACTTGCCGGTTTTATAACATGAGTTGATTATTTATATTACGCGATGAGGCATGTTATAGCTTCCTCATAGTACCTATATGGTTCGTTATATAATGAAATAACTTTGATGAAACAGCGTAATTATGATTCAGTAGTTTCTTTAACATTATGATTTGATTAAAGCAAACAGATAGAATTATATTTTTGATACTAATTGTTTTGAATATATTAGTCTTCGTACAACACGTAACAAGTATTGTTTTAATAATTGTGTTTGCTCGCAAACGAAAAAAAAACCGACTTCAATTACATCGACAAGTAATACAACGTAGATCGACGAAAAAATAGTCAAGCAACTACGCGTTATCAAAGATTACTCAAAAAGTAGTTATTAGATCTCGATAAAATTTATATGTAACCACATGATAAACATCAGCTTTCGATTAAATTAAAAATTATCAAAATCGGTACACCCAGTAAAAAATTATTGCGGATTTTCAATATTTTCCCTCGATTTCTCTGGGATCCCATCATCAGATCCTGGTTTCCTTATCATGGTACTGAACTAGGGATATCTCCTTTCCAACAAAAAAAGAATTATTAAAATCGGTACATCCAGTAGAAAGTTATGCGGTATAATACAACGTAGGTCGACGAAAAAAGCGTGAAGTAAAAACGCATTATTAATTATAACTCGAAAAGTAGTTGTTAAATCTCAAATAAATTTAAATGGAACCAATTGGCACACACCACCTTTCTATTAAAAAAAAAATTGTCGAAATCGGTCCACACGGTCAAAAGTTCTGATGTAACATACATTAAAAAAAAATTAAAAAAAAATACAGTCGAATTGAGAACCTCCTCCTTTTTTGGAAGTCGGTTAAAAAATATATCTAGTGAGTATTGCATAGGAAACTTAAAAGCACTGATCTTTCGGTCGGGTAAAAATCTTAGACTACAAATCTGGGGTGGCACTAGGTTTACCAGATGGGTAGACTAAAATATCTGGACAAATTTTCAAAAAGTCGGGATTTTGGGATTAGGGTCGGGACCAACGGGACAAATAAATATTAAGAATTATAAAAATCACTTTTTATTATAAAAATTTAAATCACAAAAACAATTAACAAAATTACTTTTTATTATAAAAATAAAAATCACAAAAACAATAAACAAAAAAAAAACATTTTTTGGCAGATTCTGAGATCATTAATTATCGCATCGCATTACATTTATTATCGCGATAGTTTTAGATTTTTGTTTTGCTGTTGTTTGTCGGGACATTTAGTTTTTTTTCGGGACTCTGGACATCATACGAAATGTCGGGATAATCCCGACGAATCCCGACCATCTGGCAACCCTAGGTGGCACTGGCACCGATGACTACTACTAACTTTGTTTTCCTAATTCAACTTTATTTTCAAAATCTCATAAAGTTGATATCAGATTCTTTCAGAAGAAATTCTGAGACATGACCACATCTTTTCACCCATAGTTGAGAAATGTTGGTGGTGTAACAAGCTCAAATCTTTCTCTAGTAGAAGATACCTCTGTCTGTTACAATTACGGTTATTAATTTTAGTAATGCGCACTAAGACAAGTGTAATAATAATACACAGATAAGGCGTACGGTGTGGAAGATCAGACCAATTTATCGTTATCGCCCCGTGCGATGCGTCATCGAATCTGTAGTCCGAACGATTAAAACTTTTATTTTTATTGTTTAAATTTATTTGCGCACACCTACGACTGTCCTTTTTTTATAATATCAGAGCTCTTAAAACAGCGAAATATTTCTCGCGGTAATGTTTATAATTGTAAGGATCTCGATTGATTGTAGATGTTACCGCTACTGTGATACATCTCTTCAAATAAATAAAATTAAAGTGCCTGTTTTTACATATTAAAATAACCGCTTTTAACTAAATTCATATGTACCTATGTTTACACGGCACATATACCAAAATAACATTTTTTACAATTTTTGTCTGTCTGTTGGTCTCTCTGTCTGTCTGTTTGTTCCGGCTAATCTCTGGAACGGTTGGACCGATTATGACGGGAATTTCACTGGCAGATAGCTGATGTAGTAAGGAGTAACTTAGGCTACTATTATTTTAGAAATTAATTTATTTTATAACTGCAAACTGAACAATAACTTTTTGTTAAAGTCCACGCGGACGAAGTCGCGGGCACAGCTAATATAGTAATAAATTTATTTTTCTTAATTGCTTTGCTAACACGCATTGAACCTGCGTGGTTTTCGATATCACCAAATATTTTCTTCGTGGTAGGTATATAGGAGAATAGCTTTTGCTTTGAAATTCACTTATTTACTGTTAATGTAAGCCATTGCATAAACAATTTTACTGGATAATAAAATGTCGATAATTATGTCACTCGAATACTTTACTTTAGTATTAAACATACGAACAAATGAGTTCAATGAATTATGTTCCACATTAATTTTACTCGAGTTAACTAGATAATACATATAATTTACTGAGTTCATGTGATATTGTAGGAATATACTTTTTCTGGAAAATGAAATCGAAGGTAAGAGAGACATTACTGGAATATTTTTATTTTACAAATATGTAGTTCCAATAACTGGTTTAGCCATAGTTACAGGTTGTGGACTTATTATTGCGAATTTTATGATAAGGCTTAAAAAATTATTGCAGAATTTATTTTAATGATCATACGAGATAAAATACAAAGATTGTTTTTTATTGAACTTTCGGTTACATGGATGCAGCACCTGGGTGATCGAGCTTAGCTCGGTATTTTCAGTAAATCGGGTTTTTTGGATTTAAATACAAATAATATATTGATAAAATATGGATAATATTTTCCGATTTTACCGACATAATAATAAAAAATATGAACTGGTTATTTAAATAAAAAGTCATGAGTGCAGTCAGAAAAAAGGAAAAAAATAATAATCGAGACATGGGGATTCGAATCGTCTTCTCGGTTGATCCCGACCGGCCGATTACCTGAGCTATTACAACTTTATTGACAATTGCGAAATTTACCTTCGTATTCTAACGATTTTGTAGCCATTTTTGCATTGCCCAAAAACAGGGATAAAACGAATAAAATAATACGAATAAATATCGATTTATCGCCCCCGAAATCCCCTGCATACTAAATTTCATGAAAATCGTTGGAGCCGTTTCGAGACTCAGATTATCTTAATATATATAAATCTCGTGTCACAATGTTTGTCCTCAATGGACTCCTAAACTACTTAACCGATTTTAGTCAAATTTGCACACCGTGTGCAGTTTGATCCAACTTAAAAGATAGGCTATATTTTATTTTGATATGTTATTATTATATTTCAGAAAAAAATAAGGTGATACGAAGTTCGCGAGGTCAGCTACTATATTATGTATATAGAAGAATTGCTCGTTTAATAGTATTAGATACGTAATATAATTTCTTTACGCTGTAAATGTGTTGACGTTTCAAAGGAAATTGTACTTATGTTTTTTTTTTTTAGTATTTACCGAAAAGGTTTTGTTTTATCTTTACGTTTATCTATAATATTATCCTCAAACAACATTTTGCCGACGCGAAACAGTCTAATATGTGACGTGACGCGAAAAATGAGGCAAGACGCGAACTCGATTCTAAACTAACTAAATATTATGGATAAGTTTTGGTAGAGTACCTCTCTTATCTAACATTTCCGTAAAAGATTGCACAGTATGATAAATTTAATTAACATGTCTTATATTATTCGTTGCAGGGCCCTGGTAGCCTATACGGCTACTTTGTGCTTGTATTCAGGGGTGCGAGGACAGCCCATAGCTTGTCAAACTGATGACCAGTGCCAGGACGACTTCTACTGCGTACAAGACGCCTTCGTGTGTCAACGGTGTCTCAATTGTGAGGAACTAAAACGTGATCCTTCCCGCGCTCTATCTAGCTGCATAAAGTCGATTGCAGAGTGTGGATCGTGTATAAAAGGGTAAGATTATTTACATTAGCTTAGCATCCTAGTATCTGTGTGTGTTTTTCGAGTTTTGCTTCTATTCGAATCACAGATATTTAAGGAAAGATAAATATTTTGCCAAATATTACCATCAATGCAATTAATTTTCTTGTTCCGATTATAGCACGACGTCTAGTTACACTTCTTTTAAAACTTAAAAACTGAAGGGTTATTCCGAATATTTCTTCAGCACTTGCTTTACCTAGGAAGAGTACAGATTTAGATCAAGGATTGCTGGGTTTGTCTAATGTCTACCATAACACACATTTTCTATACAAAAGGTAAAGGTCAGACGAGTAAACTTTCTTGCCAGAGGTCATAGCACTGGCTATTGCGCTGGCAGTCGCGGATTCGGTCCCGCTCATGACTGACATTCGTATTGGCCATATACATGTTTGCCGTGGTCTGGGCTTTTTTGCTTGTGTATTGTGTGTTTCCGGACCTCTGACGCAGGAGAAAATTCTACTGGTGGCCGTGTAGTGCAAAGCGTTTATTTATTTAAATTATGGTTATATCTTTCGTATATGTACATAATGAAACTTTTCTAATCCCAGGTTCGTGGAGGACCTCAGAGGCGACGTGAGCGCGCAGTGCGTGTTGCCGGATGTTCACGACGGTGACTCCCAGCCCGCGTACGTTTGGGTGGCGGTCGCCGTCGGCCTGGCGCTGTTCGTGCTGATGCTCATCGTTACCGCTATCTACTCCCTACGCAACATTAACACTCTGAAGATAATGGCCTGTGAGTAACCGATTTTTGCTCAACATTGATCTTTCTATTCCTCTAATCTCACCCCTTTGACTGCATACTCCTGAAAATCGTAATGCTTTATATGTACTTCTAGAACTTGGTTTTAAATAATGCGTAAGCGTAAGGGTCACCTGATAGTCACCAGTAACAACAGCAGCGTCACAAGCGCGTTGCTGACCCTACCCCAATCCCTCGAAGCTCTGGTCACCTCACCACAGGAACACGACTATGATTTAGCAACGCCTATGTCGAGTGATAACTAATATAATATAATAAAGTAGTAAAATACCATGTTCTGTTGGCCAGCGACTCGCGCATCGGTGCAGTCGCAGTGCGCGGGCGGGGGGCAGGCGGGCGCGGCGGGAGCGGCGGGGCAGGCGGGCCCGAGCGCGCCCGAGCTGCCGCCGGCGTACGAGGCGCACTACAGCGCGCGGCCCGCCCCGCCCGCCTCGCCCGCGCCGCTGCTCGCCTACAGCGCTGAGAGTGACGGTAACTATGCCTCTGTTGTCTGTTCTTATTAAGGACCGACCGAAATTTCAGAAATTTATTAAATGTATACATCTAGAATAAATAATAGAATAGTTACAAAAAAAAAGTATCATATGTTAGAATAAGAACCGGTCGGTGGACTCACGTCTCTGTTGGAGACATTAAGTAAGTCTAACTTAAACAATGGTGTTGCTGAGTAACGCCTACTTTGATTTAAAAAAATAAATAGTATGCCTTAGAAATAAAAAAGGAGATGGGTTTAAAAGCCCGTAGAGTATACTACTTATATATAAAAAAAAACTTTTACATGAAAGTACCTCTAAAGAACATTAATCATTTTAAAGCCTTAAACGAAGGCTTTTAATAATTTGTTTAAAAATACTTAGTCGAACTGAATGACATTGTAAAAGTATTTCGATTGTATGACTAATAATTAATCATAATACCTAGAGGTTTTTCCGAAGGAACATCAAATTCCTGGGATAATATATAATGCGATCTAGTAAAATGCACGCAAACGTAAACAGAGCGATCATTTGTTCAATCACGACGCATATCAGTGTGACCTTTTGTTCTAATTAATGCAAAAGTTTGTTGCGGTCAGTTTCCACATCCCATGCTAACTCATTTATTCATTCAATCTAACCTTGAATCTGATGATACTTATTTATAATTTGTTTTGTTTCAAATATTTCTCGAATGATTTGATATAAATGTAAACTTAAAATTTAGTGAACTAAATGAATTAGTGGGCTTCTGAATGTATTTATAAGAGTAGAAATAGGTTGTACGAACTGTACAGGATGAAGCAATGGAAGCAGGAGACTAGATTTTTGAATTATGTAAAAAAATATTTTAAAACTTTTAAAGCTGTTTGTATGGCTGCTAAATCAAAATATATCAAAGATAAAACTATTAATTCTGATGATAAAATTAAATGCACGTGGAATATAATTAATAGTATCTGTGGGAAACATAATAAGCAAACTATACCAATTGAATTAAATATAAATGGTGCTGTTGTAAGCTCGGATGACAAGTTGGAAAACGTCTTTGAAGCCTTTTTCGATAAAATACCCATTGACTTAACTTTCTCGACTGAATTCATCTTCAACTGATTCTACCCAACTTCTTAAAAATAACGTAAGCAAATGTAATGTTGATTTTTCATTCTCGCAAGTTGATTCTTTAGATATTCTAAAAGCATTTAAGAGTCTTAATATTAAAAAAAACAAATGATCTGTGGGGCATTTCAGTTAAATTAATTAGTACTATCATTGATGACCTCGCTCCGTACTTAGCTTTAACTTTTAACAATGCTATTAAAGTGGGGTCTTTTCTAGATTTGCTAAAATTTAGTAAAGTTTTACCACTTTTTAAAAAGGGAAGTCGAAGTAATCCCAGTAATTGTAGACCCATTTCAATCCTACCGTCCTTAAATAAAACATTTGAAAAAATTATACTAAATCAACTTCTTTTCCATTTTAAAGTTAATGGAATTTTTCACAGTGAACAATTTGGTTTCACTAGAGGTCGCTCTACGACCGATGCTGGTGTGGCACTTCTCAAATATATATATGACGCTTGGGAGAAATCACAAAATGCTATTGGTATATTTTGTGACCTATCAAAAGCATTCCATTGCGTGGACCACGGGAGAACTTATTAAGTAAACTTGAGTATTACGGCGTTAATGGTAAAGCTCGTAATCTAATTGCTTCATATCTATCTAATAGAATTCAACACGTATCAATAAACGGAACGAAGTCTTCTGGATCTGTGCTAAAATTGGGCGTCCCACGGGGGTCGATTCTGGGTCCATTTCTTTTTTTAATAAATATAAATGATCTGCCATTTTATGTTAAATATATTTGTGATATAGTTCTATTTGAGATGACACTTCTCTAATATTTAAAGTTGATAGGAAAAAAGTTAATTATGATGACGTGAACACTTCTTTGTCGCGAATTCAAGATTAGTTTAAAATAAACAACTTGGTTTTGAACGCCAAAAAAATCAAGTGCGTTGTGTTTTCGTTACCTAATGTTAAGCATCCAAATTATAATTTTATAATAAATAACGAGAGGCTTATTGTCAATGATACTACAGTTTTCTTAGGGATACATTTGGACTCAAAACTTCAGTGGAATCCCCATTTGTCATCCTTGAATGGTAGACTCAGCTCCGCACCATTCGCAGTTAGAAAAGTACGACAACTGACCGATGTTGCAACTGCACGCTTAATATATTTTAGCTATTTCCATAGTGTTATGTCTTACGGCCTGTTACTATGGGGTAATGCTGCAGATATTGAGACTATATTTATCTTGCAAAAAAGGGCTATGCGCGGCATTTTCGATCTTGGAGTCTCCCTACGGGATGTTTTCCAAAAGGTAGACATATTAACAATTGCGTCGCAGTATATTTATAATAATACTAGCTGTGCCCGCGGCTTCGCCCGCGTAGAAATCAGTGTGTCACAAAGTTTTCCCGGCAAACTTCCAGTGAAACTATCATCAAAATCGGCTTAGCCGTTCCGTAAACCTTCCTCTTGAAGCCCTCTCTCCATTGGTGAAACCGCATGAAAATCCGTTCAGTAGATTTTGAAGGAATCGATCACATATTCTTTTGGGGACTTTGTTTTATAATACACTAACTGTCGCCCGCGACTACGTTAGCGTGGTTATGAAGATATGCATTACTATTAAGATGTTTAACGCAAATTATTTTTTTATTTCAGTCATTTGAAGTGCTTATCACACTGAGTAACTTTTTAAAAGGTGCAATTTAGTATAATTTAATAGTTATTTTTATAACACCTCTCTATACACCACATTTTTAGTTTTATTTTCAGGCTGCAGTATAAATAACCTATCAGGCGAACTTATAACTGCTGTATATGTTTCATACAAACTATTAACCCCAATTAAACCCCCTTAGCGGTGGAATATCACAAAATCCGTTCTTAGCGGACGTCTACTAACTATAATCTACCTCCCTGCCAAATTTCATCTTTGTCAATCCTGGATGGATGGACCATCCAGTGGTTATTAAGTTCTCATGATAAGTGAACTTTCTCTTATATATATATAGATTACGATGCATTATTTGGACACCTTCTCACCATCTATAGAGCATACATTTTAAATTTTAAGTCTCTTACTTCAAAAACGTAGGACTTTCATACAAACTTCCAACCCTCGATTTACCCCCTTAGGGGTCGAGTTTCGTAAAATCCATTCTTGGCGATAGTTTTTGCCCTATAAAGAGCCTACCTGCTAAATTTCAAGTTTCTAGGTGTTATAGTTTAGGAGATTTCGTGATGAGTTGGTCAACCTACCATCCCCCGTTTTAACCCAAAAAGGGAGTTGATTTCTAAATATACATTATTTGAACACCTTCTCATCATTTATAGAGCGTACATTTTAAATATCAAGCATCTTAGCATCTTACTTCAAAAACATAGGACTTTCATACAAACTTCCAACCCCCGTTTTACCCTCTTAGGGGTCGAGTTTCGTAAAATCCATTCTTAGCGATAGTTTCCGCCCTATAAAGAGCCTACTTGCTAAATTTCAAGTTTCTAGGTGTTATAGTGTCGGAGATTTCGTGATCAGTGAGTCAAACTACGATCCCCCGTTTTAACCCCAAAAAGGAGTTGATTTCTAAAGATACATTATTTGGACACCTTTCCACCATCTATAGAGCTTACATTTTAAATTTCAAGTCTCTTACTTTAAAAACATAGGACTTTCATACAAACTTCCAACCCCCGTTTTACCCTCTTAGGGGTCGAGTTTCGTAAAATCCATTCTTAGCGATAGTTTTCGCCCTATAAAGAGCCTACCTGCTAAATTTCAAGTTTGTAGGTGTTATAGTTTCGGAGATTTCGTGATGCACTCATCAAGTCAACCCACCATCCCCCGTTTTAACCCCAATAAGGAGTTGATTTCTAAAGACACATTATTTGGACACCTTTTCACCATATATAGAGCTTACATTTTAAATTTCAAGTCTCTTACTTCAAAAACATAGTACTTTCATACAAACTTCCAACCCCCGTTTTACTCCCTTAGGGATCGAGTTTCGTTAAATCTGTTCTTAGCGGATGCCTACGTCTTATAAAGAGCCTACCTGCCAAATTTCAAGTTTGTAGGTATTATAGTTTCGGAGATTTCGTGATCAGTGAGTCAACCTACGATCCCCCGTTTTAACCCCAAAAAGGAATTGATTTTTAAAGATACATTATTTGGACACCTTTTCACCATCTATAGAGCTTAAATTTTAAATTTCAAGTCTCTTACTTCTAAAACATAGGACTTTCATACAAACTTGCAACCCCTGTTTTACCCCCTTAGGGGTCGAGTTTCGTAAAATCCGTTCTTAGCGGATGCCTACGTCTTATAAGGAACCTACCTGCCAAATTTCAAGTTTGTAGGTGTTATAGTTTCGGAGATTTCGTGATGAGTGAGTGACCTTTCGCTTTTATATATATTATAGACTAGCTGTGCCCGCGGCTTCGCCCGCGTTGTACTCAGTGTAACACAGAGTTTTCCCGACAAACTTCCAGTGAAACTCTCATCAAAATCGGCTTAGCCGTTCCGTTAACCTTCCTCTTAAAGCCCTCTCTCCATTGGTAAAACCGCATGAAAATCCGTTCAGTAGATTTTGAGGGAATTGATCACACACACTTTTGGGGACTTTATTTTATAATACACTGACTGTTGCCCGCGACTAAGTTCACGTGGTTATGAAGACATGCATTACTATTAAGATGTTTATCGCAAATTATTTTTTAATTTCAGTCACTTAAAATGCTTATCACACTGAGTAACTTTTTAAAAGGGACAATTTAGTATAATTTAATAGTTATTTTTATAAAACCTCTCTATACACAACATTTTTAGTTTTATTTTCAGACTGCAGTATAAATAACCTATTAGGCGAACTTATAGCTGCTGTATATGTTTCATACCAACTACCAACCCCAATTAAACCCTATTAGCGGTGAAATATCGCAATATCCGTTCTTAGCGGACGTCTACTAACTATAATCTACCTCCCTGCCAAATAATGGATGGACCATCCAGCGGTTTTTGAGATCACGTGATGAGTGAGTCAGTGACCTTTCTTTTTTATATATATAGGTAGATTAAGATGCATTATTTGGACACCTCCTCACCATCTATAGACCATACATCTTAAATTTCAAGTCTCTATCTTCAAAAACATAGGACTTTCATACAAACTTCCAACCCCCGTTTTATCCCCTTAGAGGTCGAGTTTCGTAAAATTCGTTCTTAAGAGATGTTTACGCTCTATAAAGAACCTACCTGCTAAATTTCAAATTTGTAGCTGTTATAGTTTCGGAGATTTTGTGATTAGTGAGTCAACCTACGATCCCCCGTTTTAACCCCAAAAGGGATTTGATTTCTAAAGATACATTATTTGGACACCTTCTCACCATTTATAGAGCATACATTTTAAATTTCAAGTCTCTATCTTCAAAAACATAGGACTTTCATACAAACTTCCAACCCCCGTTTTATCCCCTTAGAGGTCGAGTTTCCTAAAATTCGTTCTTAACCCTCCAGTGCGCGCGCAACTTTTTGTGACACGAACAGTCGCGCGTGGGTCAAAAAGACCCGTACTTCCAAAACATTTTTTACTATGTATTAAAGGACTTTTCGTTTTTTTTTTTTTAATAATAAATAAAGAATGTAATAATACAATGCTGAGATATATCTTCAATTCTCATCTTCATTTCTCATATAAATAATTTCAACATTTTTTTACAAAAGTTGAAATATTTCGGAAAAATACATGATTTTTAACATGTACTAACAATTATCATAGAGAAACTTTTTTTTGCTACAGTAATAGTAAAAAAAACTTTATTTTTATAAAAAGTAATCTACATTACCCTAAATAGAGTAATAAAATTAAAGTTTTTACATAACAATATTTTTTTTTAATAAGGTTTCAAATTATCGTAAAAATCGAGATAAAAAAAATATTATTTATTATATAATTAATCTTATCACAGTCTAATGTTAATTAGTACTTAGTTTCTGACTACAGTTACTGCATAGAAATGAAGTGTGGTCCCCACAAATATAAGTATGACAATATTTGCCTTGGGTTTTAGACTTTCTGTTCTTTCTAGTAGGGCAGATCGAACGCCGCCCGCGAACACTACTAGGCCCTGGGACAGCAGAGGTCTCTGGATTATTTTCTTTGCCCAATACTTGAAACATTCTGTTTCGGAGGTGTCTGGTGTAAAAATGTTATAGAAGCCCTCTTTTCTGTCTGGTTTTACGAGGGTCAAAGAAAGTTCCTTTACGTTTCTTGGAGGCTCCTCAATATTCCAGTAAGTAGTGCCGTTCCTGCCTAGAAAGTATCCTTGACGGATGTAACTCAAAGGTATATCAACGAGATCAGGTCTTCTATGTAATAAACCGTCAGTCATATTTCCCCTTCTAGTAGGAACAGGTTCAGGAACATCGTCTTCACCACTTTAGCAAGAATCCGAGTCGTGTTCAAAGTCTTCTAAATTGTCCTCTTTTTTGGATGAAATTTCTCCCTCTATTTTATCTTCTTCCAAAACTTCTTTGGTCATCTAAATGATTTCGCAACATTTGCAAGCAAAAATAAAATAAATAATAATATGACAATAGTAAATAATTTACGTACACAAGACGTCGCACGTGGGTCGAAATGACCCATACTCACTTTAGACGTTATTATACTCCGAGTACCGAGCGCAAACTGGCTGAGGCGGAGTTTGTGGGCAGACTTTATACTAACTTGAAGGTACTGGGAGCGACAATTAGAAGTAACTAAAATTTAAAAAGTTATTGAACAAAAATCGAGGTACTGGGTCTTTTCGACCCACGCGCGCCCACTCGCGGGTTAAGAGATGTTTACGCTCTATAAAGAACCTACCTGCTAAATTTCAAATTTGTAGCTGTTATAGTTTCGGAGATTTTGTGATCAGTGAGTCAACCTACGATCCCCCGTTTTAACCCCAAAAGGGATTTGATTTCTAAAGATACATTATTTGGAAACCTTCTCACCATCTATAGAGCATAGATTTTAAATTTCAAGTCTCTTAACTTCTGAAACATAGGACTTTAATACAAATTTCCAACCCCCGTTTTACCCCCTTTAGGGTCGAGTTTCCTAAAATCCATTCTTAGTGGTAGTTTACGCCCTATAAGGAGACGACTACATGCTAAATTTCAGGCTTGTAGGTGTTATAGTTTCGGAGATTTCGTGATCAGTGAGTCAACCTGCGATCCCCCGTTTTAACCCCAAAAGGAAGTTGATTTCTAAAGATACATTATTTGGACACCTTCTCATCATCTAAAGAGCAAACATTTTAAATTTTAAGTCTTGTGCTTCAAAACCATGGGACTTTCATTCAAATTTCCAACCCCCGTTTTATCCCCTTAGGGGTCGAGTTTCGTAAAATCCATTCTTCACGAATGATTACGCCCTATAAGAAGCCTACCTGCCAAATTTCAAGCTTGTAGGTGTTATAGTTTCGGAGATTTCATGATGAGTGAGTCAACTTACCATCCCCCGTTTTAACCCCAAAAGGGAATTGATTTCTAAAGATACATTATTTGGACACCTTTTCACTATCTATAGGGTATACATTTTAAATTTCAAGTCTCTTACTTCTAAAACATAGGACTTTCATACAAACATCCAACCCCCGTTATACCCCCTTAGGGGTCCAGTTTTGTAAAATCCATTCTTAGCGATAGTTTACGCCCTATAAGAAGCCTACCTGATAAATTTCAAGTTTGTAGGTGTTATAGTTTAGGATATTTCGTGATCAGTGAGTCAACCTACGATGCTCCGTTTTAACCCCAAAAAGGAGTTGATTTCTAAAGATACATTATTTGGACACCTTTTCACCATCTATAGAGCTTATATTTTAAATTTCAAGTCTCTTACTTTAAAAACATAGGACTTTCATACAAACTTCCAACCCCCGTTTTACCCCCTTAGGGGTCGAGTTTCGTAAAATCCGTTCTTAGCGGATGCCTACGTCTTATAAGGAGCCTACCTGCCAAATTTCAAGTCTGTAGGCGTTATAGTTTCGGAGATTTCGTGATGAGTGAGTGACCTTTCGCTTTTATATATATTATAGATTATGTATATTCACCAAAATATTCATTGTTTTGAAATAAATAGTAATTTATATAAATAGCAGTTTAAACACGGTGGCGCTGTATTTTATGCAACATGTTACTAATTTTGTACTAAAACACAGTTTATATATTATTTTTCAAAAGAGTAACTGCGGAGTTTCTTGCCGATTCTTCTCTGCTGAATCTACATTGCGAATCGGTGGTAGCTTTACTTCTACAAATATAATAGTTGATTTTTAAAGTTTTAATTTGTAAAATGACCATTCGAAAGTGCTCTTGGAGCCTATTTGAATAAAGCTGTTTTTGATTTTAATTTTGATTATTTTTTATCTCTTAATGCAGAATTATTCGCCTGTGTTAACATACGTATTAGATAAGTATATTTGAAATTTAACATTCAATAGTAACTTATAAACATAGTTTTGTTCATATGTTACTGCTAATGAGTTTGATAACATCTACACACTACCTTTGAATAGTAGTAGGTATGAAGCATCATATTCTAATTTTCTTCTTAAACAGACACATACAAAGTTCAATATTGACTGTGGATGTAGAAAAAAAAGTAAAATTACCTCTTTGTCTCAGTTTTGAGTATTTTGTCCCATTTTTCAAAACGTAGGTACAACACGAAATATTTTCAAGTTTCAAACTTTTTCAGTGGATAGGTACCTAAGTTGTTTGTTTTATGTATCGATATTGTTTATGTAATTTTATTTCTAGAAACGTTCAACGTTATTTATACTTATATAACACATTATTATTTACTCCACAGTCCTCTGTGATCACGGCGCTTGCAATAGTGTCAAAATATCGGAAACACATAAATTTTTTATACACGACTAGGGTAGTAAACAAGCGTACGGCCCAACTGGGGGTAAGCAGTTACAATAGCTATAGACGCCTGCAATACCCGCAGGATCGCAAGCGCTCATCCAAGCCTACCCATTACCCGCCTTATGAGCTCTGGCCACTTTATTCACCACAGGAATATAAATTAGAGAGTAGTGTTGTTTAGCTGTGATTTTCTGTAAGGTTGATTTACTTATCCAGTTCCGATTCTAATAAGGATATTTCCCGTTGAGCCATACCTCAATAAAAAATCATAGAAATAATAAATAAATGGCTCATACTAAACAACCCTCACTCTAGGATTTATTCCTGTGTCGGGGGTCCGGAAACACATAATACACGAGGACAAACAATCAGAACACGGCGGACATCTGTATGGCCAATACAAATGTATGTCACGGTCGAACTCGTAACCGCCAGCGCACCGGCCATAAGCCGGTTCTGTGACCATTGTCCCAATGGTTTGTCAAAGAAGAACTGTTAATGTGGTTCGTAGAAGTTGTGTAACGATTACTCCCATCGACCAAATATCTAGTCACCACAGGAACACAATACTACTTTAAATGACGATTCAAAAGTGTTCATGGGGGCCTATTTGAATAAAGCTATTTTTGATTTTAATTTTGACAGTGTACCTACTCCCGTCCGCTACCTCCATATGGTCTAAGATCCCGTTATAAAATGACCTACACCGAGATGATTATTTCATGAACCGTTTTAAAAAAAAATAAAAAAAATAATCATATCCTAGACTGAAATTTGCTAGGCAATCCATATTCAATATTTATTGACATATTAAATTAAATATACGGTTCACGAAATAAACATTTCGGTGAAGGTCGTTTTAGATCCTATAATAATAGTAGGAGTAAATAATGGGTCTGTTGTGTGCAGAGTCGTGGCCGTTCATAAAGCGCGCCGCGGCCGAGCCGGGCGGGCAGGCGCGCGAGGCGGCCGGCCGCCAGGCGGCGCGCGTGTTCCACAACCCGCACTACGTGCGCGGCCCGCTGCTGCCGCCCGCGCCCGCCTCGCCGCCCGCCTCGCCGCCCGCTTCGCCGCCCGGGTCAGTCCTGACTTCATCATCATCATCATTCCAGCCTATTGCAGTTCACTGCTGGACATAGGCCTCCACAAGTTCGCGCCAAAAATGCGCGAACTCATGTGTTTTGCCCATAGTCACCACGCTGGGCAGGCGGGTTGGTGACCGCAGGGCTTGCTTTCTCGCACCGAAGACACTGCTGCCCGTCTTCGGCCTGTGTGTTTGAAAGCCAGCAGTTGGATGGTTACCCCCATCGGTCGGCTTCTTAAGTTCCAAGGTGGTAATAGAACCTTGTTATTCCTTAGTCGCCTCTTACGACACTCACGGGAAGAGAGGGGGTGGCTATATTCTTTGGTGCCGTAGCCAGACAGCACACTTCATCACATACTTTGGTTTTTACAACTAGCTCGACAAACATGCTTTATTATTTTACTGTGATCTTCTTTAAGGATTTTGTGTTAAAAATGTATACTTGCGAAGATTACCATGATCTTTTCGTAGGTAGTTTGATAACCTAGTTAAGTGATAATTGTCAATTAACCAAATGTATATTGTAATATCTTTATAACACGATACAATCATAGGGAAAGATTTTTTTTTTGTGTTTGATAAACTTTAAAATTAAACTATTTTTTGTATTCATCCCAGAAATAAAGGTTTTTCGAAAGCAAATGGAAAACAAAATGTACTACAAAATATCCCGCTAGATACGATTCATAAGAAACGAACGACTATATTAATTTGGCGATTAAAAAACATACAAGGGGTGAAAAATTATTATTTTTTTCGATTCGATTTTATATTAGAACCCGAACATTAACAAAATAACTACAAACCTACGTCGGACACTTTTATTTACATCTAGACGCACATCGATATTTCATTAGTATCAGCTACCGTTCGGATTAAAGCGAAATGTTTTAAGGGCCATGTCACGTGAAGCCAGAGATATGTCGTAACGTATATAAATCGTTAGCAGTTACTCGGCGGCGGGCGAGCAGTCGGACGCGGAGGCGGGCGCGCAGCTGGCGGCGGCGGGCGAGCGCGACGTGTTCGCGCTCGACGAGGACACGGCCGAGAGCACGTGGACGCCGGCGCCGTTCGCGTGAGTGCCGGCACAGGCCTTTGTCTGTTTCGCGGCTCGTACTAGCTTGAGAGTATCACGCTTGGTCACTAGGGCGGAGCTTCACGTACTACATATGCTCTAGAAAAATGTCACATTTTTTCGAGATATATTCAAATTTGGCACGCAGCGTTTAGCGCTTTTTAAAGTCACCGTAGAACAAAAAATGTAATAAACAAGGTGGCAAGTTTTCTAACAATGCGGTGTGTGTAGCGCGACGGCGGGCGGCGCCGGCGGCGACGGGTCCGCGGCGGGCGCGCTGCTGGCGGCTCGCGGGACGCGCTGCGCCGCGCAGGTGAGGGGAATTACATTTGCGTGCCTTTTTGTTATTGTCGGTAGATTATAATCATTTATTTTTAAATCTATTAATAAATGTTTGACTTGCTAAAAGATTTTTTCAAAAATTTTTGAATAGTTCGTCGCAGTAACTTTTTTAACATCTCTGTTAGGGCACCGATAGCGGCAGGAGTGCGGGTGAGCCGCTGCGGGCGGGCGAGGGCACCGCCCCCGGGGCCCCGGGCGCGCCCTCCTTCATCATCAACGTGCTGCAGAACATCAACGCGGTGCAGCAACAGACTAACGTCACGCTCTGAGCGTCACCGTCCAACGTCTCGTCACATTGCTCAAGTTTTAATCATCTCGACAACTTTTCCGCAACAGCGATTGACTTCAAGTCTATTTTTAATAAAATTTACAATTTTCAGAAAAATTTACACGAAAACTGGAGATATTATTTTGGAGTCAGTCAAATGCGAATTATGTAGAATGAGTTAAGCAAATATTTTGGGCTACCTATCAGACTCGGTCATCGTACAAAATTAGCTGCTTTGTTTGTTGTTAGGTGCTGTGCAATTATTACGTCATCGAGATTATAAGCATTTACTAGTGCTTAGTGCGGAGTGTAACATAGGTTAGTGGTATTATGAATTTTTTCTTAAGTTTTGTACGTTTTACATGACATACTGTTTGCATTTAAAGTATTCTTTTGCCAATGTTATGTTGGAGTGACAGAACACTCATTTGATATGTAAGTCTCGATACATGTTTATTGTTTACTCAAAAGTTATTACTCTTATTTAAAACTAGTTAGTTTAAGTAACATTATATTTTGGTACAATGGAGGCTTATTCAAACGGAATACTTGCTGTTGTAAGTTTAGGTAATCGTACATACACATATTTAAAAAAAAAAATTAGCAATTCAAATTATGTTAAGTCACAACCGTTTGAAAAACCCATTGTACAATGTAATGTTTATATAAATTTTGTATTCTTTGTTACTATTAGATTTAATTATGTTTAAAAAATGCTCAAATCTTGCTGATGATTAAATACTTGTTAATAAATTGCACATTTGATGAAGAAAGTTCTATAAAGAACAATTTGTAAATATAATCAAAAGTAAGAAATGTACGCCATAATCGTAAAACCAAATTGATAACAACAATTTTACATTTCATAAGTACTCAGTTTTATTGCTTAATATTTTGAATAATTCTAATTTGTATAGAAAGGAGTGAGTCGCAAAATACTAATTTTAATTTTTAATTTCGCAACGAAACCATTTTGATTTGTTTTTTGTTAAGTATTACGAATAATTGGTAACTCATTTAAATTCTAATCATTTCAATTGAACCATTTGAAGTGAAAAAGAACTGCAAATGTAGTATTTAGGTGGCAAGAAATAAAAATATAAGTTTTGAGGAAGTGCACTTGTTAAATTTTGTATCACTTTTAAGAGCAGTGCCATACAATAGCAATAACTGTATGTGGTAATCAATTTATATCACAAGATTATGATGTAATGTTATTTTTTAAGATTGCTCATAGACTGATATCCTTCTTAGTGTGCCTTATTACTTACTAGATGGTCACTTATTTACATTTCTTTCTTGAGAAATATATCAATTATAATAACTTTATAATTTTTATAGAAACCACAATAAGTACTTGGAGAACAGTCGAAATAATGTTTTTTAGCTTTTTGATGTACAATTTTACTTTGTTTCAAAAATTACAAACACTAGTTTTAAGGTTCGCATGTGATTTATAACAATATTTTAGTGTTAAATATATTTTTATTATTTTATACTAAGCGCAACTATTGATCTTAAAGACAGACAAGTGAGAGTTACATTATATGTTTGAAATCTGAGACAGATCTGAAATGTATGTATTTTAATGGTTACTTTCAATTACTTAACTGTTTGTGATTTTTCGAACATACAATTTAGTATTGTGACATAATTTATTTTGCATTTTATGTCAAGGTTGTATCTTAAGTAGCCGAAGTTACAAAAAGATGTAGTGGAAAGCATATGTGAAAAACAAAATTTTAAAAGTATAATATGTATTAATAAATATTTAAGTTATGAAAGGTTCATCCTGTATTCAGAGATTTTATGCATCTTACGGCAATTATAACGGTGTTTTACTTCTCGTAAGTGTAATTTTTGTCTTCCTAAATTTACAAAAAATTTGAAAAGTGTATCTTATAACATATATTATAAGTTTCGATAATAATTATAGACTGCATGCAGGTAAACATATTTTTTTTAAAATAATAATTAGCATAATGCTATGCCATTAGTAAATAGCGCCTTCCTAGTGTTATTGGTGCCTCTCTTTTAAATTTTCTCTAATCAGCAATTCATGTTAATTTAAAGTTGAGGCTCAATAAAACTTCATAGACATTTATTTACAATAATTGTATCGATTGCGGTTACGAGGTGCTTCGTTCAACTAATTAATATATGATCTCGTATGCTAAGACCAGTAATATTTTTTTTACAAAAACAATTAAATAAACTATCGGCCCTTATGCGGTTTCGTAGGTACTTCTTTTTGATTTTTATCACGGTCGTAAATTCGTAATACATATTTTGTTAAAATTTCATGTGTTCGGTTCCAAAGATGCGTGTGACAGACCGACAACGGTGTCTTTGTAATAGGTGATACACCATTTTGTAACAACTTAACAAAATATGAAAATCCTATGCTAATTAATATTAAAATCAATAAATTATTTATGAAACTTTATAAATTATATGGATATGACTTATTTTTTACGAATGAAGTTACTTGAGCCACGAAATTCAGAAGCTATAAATTAATTTTGTTTAATACGATACGATCACGATGACTGTATGACTTTAACTTATGATGGTTAAATGACAAACATTTTCAAGTGAAATAATAAATTCGTTAGAAAATTAATTAAATTTGTAACATTAATTCTCGGGGGCTTAATATTTGTTTTAATGGTATTTTTTATGGCCTTTCTTTGATAAAATTTATTTTTAGATATTTTCAACATTAATAGAAATGATAACTATATTATTCATATTTTTTAAATTGAAAACTCATATTATAATGTAATTGTTTTAAATGATATATAGTTAGTAACGCAACAAGAACGATTCTTCGATTAATGATAATTGTATGATTGTAAATGAATACGGTATGAACTAAAAATTTTCAGTATTTGATACAAAAGTACATTTATTACGATTTAAAAATACGTAAACTATATGAGAAACGAGTGCCTCAACGCAATGAACTGTCTGTGATGTACTTAATTAAATCGTTGTTGTTTATATTGTTTTAGTGTTAAGGATATTTTAATGTAAAAGGAATCCTTAGTGGTCGGTGTAAGTTATGAGCGAGGGCATTGTCTCTAGTCACGGCTCAGTAAAAAGATGAATGTATTGCCTTGTAAGGATTGTTTTTTTACAAATAAAACGATATTTCAATTCACACTTTGGTTTCATTTTATTTTCATATCTAAGTTAAGAGCAAAAATAGTAATAGCATTCACAAAATTAGTGATATTCGAGTGATTTTTGGTGTATTATCATGAAAAATCGTAAATAATAATAACTATAATCACTGAATAATCTATAACGCAGTGCTTTTACGTGCAAAAAGATCTGTCGCGTATATCTCGACCAGTGTAGTAGTCGGCAGCGGTCAGAGGTCGAGCGGCGCGACGAAGAGCGCGAGCGCGTGCAGCTGCGCCCGCGGCGGCGCCAGGCCGGCGTGCAGCGGCGCGCGCACGAGCGCCAGCCGCGCCTCGCGCGCCTCGCCGCCGTACAGCGGCACCGGCGCGCCCCGGCGCTCGCACGCACTCTGGCGACGGCAACCATATTGATAGTGATGAGTAACTCGTCATTTTAATTTGAGGATGAGGAAGCTCTTCATTTTAGCTTTTGAGGCCTCACCAGGTACCTCTCATTTGAGGCGACTTGAGTATCTGTGTAATTTTTTTTATTGCCGCCCGCCGCCCCGCACCCCGCCGATAAACAAGAGGAAGGCGGCACGTGAGCGCGACTCACCTCGGGCACGTAGCGCAGCAGCAGCGGCGGCGCGGGCGCGTGCGGCGGGGAGCGCGCGCGCGCGGCGCTCAGCGAGCCGCCCGCCGCCCCGCGCCCCGCCGCCCACTCCGCTCCGCTCAGCCGCAGCCCGCGCACCAGCACTGCGCCGTCCGTCGCCTCGGCTGTCACACGCGACTAGCGATTAAAACTTAGGTACTTTACAAATAGACGGCAATAGACTGACTGAGGCCAATGACGTACCGAGAGAGCAATCCCACTTGACAGACAGCGCGAGTGTCCGCAGAGGGCAGGCGCGTCGCTCGGCCGTGCGCGCTTGCAGTGCGCACAGCAGACGCTCTGGTCGCAGAAATTGTCGCAGGTCTACCTCTGTTTTAAATATTGAGTTAATGTTATTTAATATTTAAACTGTGTTCTGTTCTTAATAAGTTTTATTTCGAATTATCCCCAAAGATCTAATTTAAGAAAAAAAAAAAAAATTACATGTTGCATCCAGTTCCCAAAATTATGAAATAACAGCACAGTGATCTAAAAGTATGACACATCTTGTAAACCTGTCAAAATATTATCAAATCCTTAATTTTATTACTGTAAACTTATCATTTTCAGACAAAAAATCGTTATATTCACAATGACAGGCGACTGCAGAAGATACTAAGTCTTGAACTGCAACAACTAAAACAAACTTTAGTACTCTGGTCATTTCATAGGTATTTAAATTTAGGCTAGACCTTAGTTTGTATAATCAATAGAAAAAGTTAAGCAGTTTTACGAAAAATAAATAAATGCAACCTGCGGGCATATAATCCTCGCTAAATTCAGGGGCATTAATTCTATCGACAGCGGCACGAGCTCGGTGACAAAATTCCTTAATGTAAGCTTCCGGAGCACTCGGTCCCGACCACAACAGCTGCCACTCGTCTGGTACCTGTTCGATTGACATTCCCAACCGTTATTATTATCTTAATTATTATTTTATATTAATCGTTTAATGCTTTACAATTTTCTTATTAAACTTAAAGAAGCGTCAAAATAAAAAGTATGTGTATCAAGCACCGACACCCGACTAGTCTACTCCTTAAGTACGATTATCATTGTATTTAAAAACTATATTTATCTCAGGGCAGGTCAGCTTTACTATTTGACTCCCGACATTTTTTTAATACCGAGGGGCCTTAGATAGTTGCTAAGTGAACCGCAGTACAGTGATCGGTACGAGTGCAGGCAGTGAACACTTACCGCGAACAGGCGCGCGCCGGGCGCGTGCGCGAGGCGCGCGAGCTCGGCGTGCAGCGCGCGCGCGGCGGCTGCGGCGTCGCGCACTTCGCTCGCGCTCAGCGCGCCCCACCAGCCGCGCGCCGCCTGCGCGCACGACGACACCGTACATATAGGAACAAAATTATTACATATTGTTCAGTTCGCAGTTCTAAAAAATAAAATAAAAGTAGCTTTAGTTACTCCTTATAACATCAGCTATCTGCAAGTGAAAGTCCCGTCTAAATCGGTCCAGTCGTTTCCAAGATTAGCGGGAACAAACAGACAGACAAAACTTATAAAAAACGTTATTATGACATATTTTTTTCACTGTGTCGCCCGTTACTGATCAATTTATACAAACAAAAAATATACAGATGGCATACGCGACATACGTAGAGCACCGGTATGTGTAAGGCTACTTATGTATGTACTTAATGAAATAATAATAATACTCTTTATTGTAGACCATTAAAAGAAACAACAAAAAAAAAAAAAACATAAAATGCAAGATGTACAAAGGCGGTCTTATCACTGAAAGAGCGATCTCTTCCAGACAACCTTTGGGTATAGGACACGAAATAGAAACTGCAGTTAGGAAGTAAACAAATAATTGGTGTGCGAATTAAAATATTTGAATAAAGTACAAATAAATAATATATAATAAAAAACATACATAATACTTACATATATAATAAATATATATTATATTATCAAAGACAATATAGGCGATCATGACGTTTTCGGTGATAAATAGTGTAGTTTAAGGTATTTTTTGAAGGAGATGAGAGATTGAGATAGTCTAATAGGAAGAGGGAGAGAGTTCCAAAGTTGGACAGCTTTAACAGAGAAGGAATTAGAGTAAGAGTAAGTAGTATGAGACGGAGTATTAAGGATTAAATTGGTGTCAGATCAAAGAGAACGATCATGGGTGTCGCAAAGAAACTCGAAAGCGTTCCTTGAGGTAACAAGGTTAGTCAGGACGAAACAGTAAGAGGATATGAGTACTCCTGCGGAAGCGGATTGGGAGCCACTTCAGTTGATTGATGAAATTGGAGACATGGTCATATTTACGAAGACCAAATATGAACCGTATACAAAGATTTTGGAGAAGCTTAAGTTTATTTAATTGCTCCTCCTTAAGGTGAAGAAAGCAAGTATCAGCATAGTCAAGAATTGGTAGAAGGAATGACTGTGATAGCGCAATTTTGGTAGGTAGTGGAAGGAAATATTGTAGTCGACGAACTGAATTGATTGCAGCAAACATCTTACAGTTTAACCCGTTCAGCTGAGTTGACCAGGAGAGACAGTTATTAAAAATCACACCGAGGTTTTTTACTTTGTCACAGAAGTAAATAGCAGTTTTGTTAAAGATGACAGGTGGAACAAGTGACCAATCTATTCGACAAGCTAGTTTTGGACTGCCGATTACAATTACTTGACATTTTTTAGGATTAACATTTAGTCCATATGAGTTACTCCAACTATAGATTTTGTCCAAGTCATTGTTTATCTTATTTATACAGATAGGCAGATCACTCAATTTAGAATGGCAGTAAATTTGAAGCATTGATCATCTGCATACAAGTGGTAGAGAGAAGATATTTGGATTTTTTATTGAATTTATGAAAATTGAAAATAGGAATATGAAATATTTGAAGTTATTACCTTTTCAATACGATAGTCAGCTTTAATAAGGGGACATCCGGACATCAACCTCTTCCACAAAGATAAAAACGTCTTTATTGGTGTTGTCACATCAGCCATGTTCACATTGGTGGTTGAGTTTAATTCTGTAAATTAAAAATAAAAATTCTTTGTTAATTTATTTGATCGAGAGGACGGTATACATATTTTTTAAAATTACTTTTACCAAGTAATCCTTAACCGAACTGAGCTTCAGTCACCCAGTTTAATAAAACTAGTTTGTTAGTATGTTCAGCGATGAAGAAAAATGTCGAGCAGAAATAGACATGTTTTAGAAGAATTTCTACACACACAAAATACACGACTATCCCCACACGTCTGTCTACCCGTAGCAGTTCAGGAATCTTAAACTTAATAGCCAACGATCTCCTTTAATGATCGAAGAGGCACTTGCTTAGCAGCGGAATATTACTAGTAACTAGTATAGAACCTCGTAGGCCAGTCAGAATGTTATGCGCGGCGTTGTCCTCCCACGCCGCGCGGCAGTTGGCGGGTAGCTCCAGTAATTCTGGCGTGTCGATATCGGGCAGAACTTCCAGAGCCGTTATATAGTCCTGTGGAGACAGTTTGTTTATTCTCCTCGGTTCTCTGATATATTTCGTATTTTTTGTGAATAGAAGTTTTATATTTGAGTTTTTCAATCTACAATTTATAAAGTGAACTATATTTTTATCTTTTGTATTGAAACTCATTATGTGACTTTAGAACATTGTAACGGGTAAATAATAAATACACAGTAACCATAAAAACAAACATAAAAATAAGGTGCCTTTAAAATTGGGCTGGTCGTTTCTCATACGGCGACAAGCAAAGGTAAGGTTTGAACGCGTCGCCTAGAAAATATCTATTCACATTATCCAGGTAATAACTAAAATGAAACACGAATACTGGCAGGTTATTTTATATCTTAGTCGCTCTAACAGAAACGTGTTAGAGCGAGAAAGAGAGAGACAAGAGCGTGAGAAGCGCTGTCGTCAGGTGGAGCAGCGCCGGGCGACCTGTATGTGCTCGCTGGCGGGCAGCGGCGCGGGCGCGGGGTCCCGCAGGGCGCGCGCCAGCAGGCCGTGCAGCACGGAGCGGTCGGCGGCGCGGTCCACGCGCGCCGCGTACAGCGCGCCGCACAGCTCGCGCGCCGCGGCGCCGCGCGCCTGCCGCGCCACGGCGCCGCCCGCGCTCACGTCGCCCCACTCCCACTCGTACCAGCGGCTCCAGCCTGACGCAATGAGCCGTCAAACATTCCACTTACTTCGGTCAAATTAGACTAAAATATTAATCAAGTAACAAAAACTCTGACAGAGCTGAATTTTACTAAGATCTTGCCTACACCAGTAGAAATAAACTGCCAAAAGTCAACATCGATTCTATGTGTGCTAGAAAGTTATTAAAGGTAAAAGGTTAAACTTTCGATTTTTTAGTTTTTTGAATGTTTTCACGAACAATCGCTGCCACGGCTTTTAAAATTTGAACCGTTCTTATTCTTTTACGTTCACACTTTTTCATTTACGTTTTTTTTCATATCAGTGGTGACTTAATTTGTTTTGGTGATTGTGGACGAAACAACAGCTGACTCGTAGTCCTTTAAGAGCTAGTGGTCTCACCTTGTGGGATATATGCGCGGCGCTCCTGTGCAAGGGCATGAAATAGCGCGAGGCCGACAAGAAAACGCGCTACGGGCACTGGTTCGCGCGTGCCTGTCCACGCGCTCAGCGTGCTGCATGCGTTGCGCTTTACACCCTCCGGGGACTGTGGAGTGAGAGAGCGGGAAAGACTAAGGGTTAGAGCAACAGTTATGTCTGAATATCGTTCACAGCAGGACTTTGTCAATATTGTAATAACGGTAAAGTGTAGATGTAACGTTATAAGATCGTTAACAAGATTTGACCGGGCAGTATAACAATAGGAGAAAATAGTTTGTAAGTGCCTCCTTAGTTAACATTTTGTAATATGAATGAGACAGCCGACAGCCCTCAACCCCGCGTTTTTAATAGCTGTGATTCTCTCACAAATTCCATTTTCGTTTATAATCAAAATAATATAAATTTTCAGAAAACACCAAGCTCTATAAAAATGTGTAACTTACTTCGAGAACGACATGAACGCAGGTATTGGCCAAAGTTGAAGGAATCTCACGATCTTCAGCCAGTATCCAGAGTCGGAATTCATCATCGAAATCACTCGCCTAGGAATTTAATTAAATGATTTTAATAAGAAAACATACACGTACACAAATAAATACACTAAGGACATAATTAGTAATTCTCAGGTCATTAGTTACGTTTTAACTTGATCATCATCATCATTACAGCCTATACAGTCCACTGCTGGACATAGGCCTCCACAAGTTCACGCCAAAAATAACGTGAACTCATGTGTTTTGCCCATAGTCACCACGCTGGGCAGGCGGGTTGGTGACCGCAGTACGGGCTTTGTCGCACCGAAGACGCTGCTGCCCGTCTTCGGCCTGTGTATTTCAAAGCCAGCAGTTGGATGGTTATCCCGCCATCGGTCGGCTTCTTAAGTTCCAAGGTGGTTGTGGAACCTTGTTATCCCTTAGTCGCCTCTTACGACACCCACGGGAAGAGAGAGGGTGGCTAAATTCTTTAGTGCCGTAGCCACACAGCACAACTTGATATTTATGTATAATTATCACGTCAAATAGTAAACGAGAGAAGGTTAAGAGCTTAATGCACCACGCTGTTTTACTGGGGATTGACGGATATATTCAATAGTATGAGTAACGATCGCTATTAGGTATATAAATACTGCGCTATATGTAATGACTACGCTATTAGGTATATGATGACAATCGGAATCGACAGCTTCATGTACTCAGAGGCACGGTGGTAAACCCACAAGGACAGAAATTCAAACCGGAAAGAAATATTTGTACAAATACAAATATCTATCCCAAGCGGGAATCGAAATCGCACACCGTCGGTGTGAGGCGCGTCCATGGCACATGTATTACTGCGTCAGAGCGGTTGTTAGAAATTTAGAATATAGTCGGCGGAATTCGCGTTAATACAATTTGGGTTTAATAGTTGATATTGTAACGCACGTTGCTTATTAAGGGGCTACACTACCTCAGCTCGAATTCAGATTTCACCCGTACTAAATAAAACACATGAGAATTGAGAGCGCTTGGTTGTTCATCGCGCGAATGATATGTATTTTCTTCCCACAAACATTACCAATAGTTTTTTTTTTTTTAAAACGCAATATATATAATGTTCTTTATACTTATTTCAATTACCATGCTTAATCTCAAGTCCATAACTTCTACATTTACTGAGATATTAAAAGGTTTTAATACAAAAATAGAGGTAAATTTGCGATTTTTTGTATCGAGAAAATTTTATGGAATCGTGTTTTCGAAACATATGAAAGATAGTTTATGTCCTGAACTTTATCATACATAAATTTGAAACTTAAATATTCAGTAGTTTGGAAGATATGGACATCCTGTCGAGTGGAGACTCTTAACTATATATTATTTCCAGACAAACCAATTCTATTACGTAAATCGTTATATTATGGCACGTTAATGTAGACTATGATATTTTGTCCAGCCTTACCGGTCGCTCGGTCAGCGCAGCAACGAAGGCCAAAAGCTCCCTCGTGAGAGGCGCGGCGCCGACGGCGAGCGCGAGCCACGAGCCCGCGCGCGCGCGCTCCGCCGCCGCGCGCCACGCCGCGGGGCCCTGCTCCGCGCCCACCTGCGGCAGCAACCGGGAGCTATCGTCGTACAGTAATAGGTGCACTCTGCGCCATCTGTCACGCGCCTTTCGTTATCGGTTCCCATCCCTTGCTCCAGGGCCGCTAAAACTAGTAGGTACTAAGTAGTAGGTACCTATATGATAAATCTCTTATTTTATTGAATTAATGAGTTCACTTATGACAAAATGGCTATCACCAATTCCAATAGAATTCGTATTTTCTGAATGCAGATATAGGAATTTAACAATTTTGATTTTTGTGCAAAAAAAAAAAACTATTCTCTGTATGCGGCTACCTATTATGTGCGACACCGGCACGATGTGAAAAATATTTACATGACAGACAAATCAACGTAGTGTTTCTGGTCAACGAGCGAATACGAGGCGGTACCGTGAGGAGCGTGCGCGCCTGAGCGTGCGCCAGCGCCGCCAGCGCGTCGTGCGCGTGCGCCGCCAGCAGCAGCACGGGGCGGCGCGCGCCCGCCCAGCGCGCCGCGCGCTCCGCCGCCCGCCCGCCGCCCAGCGCGCCCGCGCCTGCACACGCACCAGCTGGCACTCAGCGGGACGCATCCTGCCCAGAATCTAGGCCAGCCCCACCCCTGTTTATCTCGACCTCGCAATACCGAGTGCATATATAACAATTGGAAACTGTTTTAGTTATTGATATTAAAATGTGCTTTGTATATAATTTAGTATCTACTGTTTGTTTCCATAAATAGGATTAAATATATAAGATAAAATAAATAGTAATAGATGATCACAGATCGCTTTACACTTCTCTCAAGTAATATTGCATTCCTGTGGTGTGTGAGGCGACCAGAGCTCCTGGGGGGGGGGGGGGGGGGGGGTCAGCAGAGCGCTTTCGATGCTTCTGATATTGCAGGCATGTATAACATGCGGTAACTGTTTATCATCAAATGAGACCTACGCTTGTTTGCAACCCTAATACAAAAAAAGCATATACACATAATTTATGCTTAGTTGTTATTCTATAACTTATACATAGATTTCAATGGTTATTTAATTCGCTGTATTAATAACATTTAAATTTTCCATGTTGACTATATTACTGCCTACATAATATTTTTTATTTAATAGTTTATTACATATTTAGAATTACATTGAAGAAAATAACAATATTCTAATTCAAAAAAGAGATAACTATCAATAGAGGCAATTTTATAACATTAATATAATGTGTATATAACACGCGGCAGCGTGTCCATAGAAATATAGGTAATGGTAGCGCATCACATGTATATATGAACCATTTCGTGCTATTTTTTACCTCTTCACAATTCATATATATCATGTGTTATAAATATATCACGAATATCCTTGAATTTAGTTGAGTGACATAGTACGTAACGTAGGAGTCTAGTACCTAAGACTTGATCGACAAAGCCGACTATAGCCCGGTACAAGCTGGCCGGCCGCAGCGCCATCACGGCTACGACACCCTCAAACGGTTCCAGGTTCAACTTGCTAACGAGGTGGAGGTCTCCGGATTGTTGAAACTCTATCCACATATCAGAGTTGTCGAGTGAGAGTTTATTGAAGAAATTTTCATCTTGAACCTGAAAAAAAAAATGAAATTTATTTAAATCACAAAAAACTTATTGGGTTTGCTTTGTCCGTACATTATTTAATAGCTTATCGTTCTAAAACTAAACAACTTAAAAATAAAGTATATGATATTTTAATTTCAGAACGAGATTTGAACAAATTTCCTTTATTGACAGCATAACCTACTACATTGATGATTATGTAAAAGTATTTATTATTTTCTTTTCGAAAACTTTCAATTATATTTAAATTCTATATGATTTACATAAAAAAATATTCTGACGTAAAAATCAGGGAGCAGTTAATTACTAACAGTGCCAAAAGTATGGTACACGTTTACCTTTATTTGTGCAACTTTTCTGATGCAAGCGTCGTCGATCCATTGGAATCGTTTTCTAATATCGTTAACCACACTCGTATCTTCAATAATATTTACGTCTCCTAGGAAAATTTGCCAGAGCTAGAAAAAAAAAACAACAAAAATCATAACTGTTCAATAGCGAATATTAGTCTGAGAACATATTTGTTTAGACATTAATCTTTTAGAATGAAAAACCGATATACTTTTTTCGGGATCAGATTGTCGTAGACCTGGTGCAGTAAATGCATAACAACGATATATTTATCCTTTTTGTGTAGGCTCAGTAGCACACGTTCTATTATCCTTCTCGTGAAGTGTTTCACAATCTCCTCATCGTTTATTTCGTTCGAGTTGCTCTAAAATAAACCAAAAATATTGTAATAACCTAAAATAAACTAAAAATATAAATTTATATTATATCAACATTGAAAAATGCCAGTGCATAACGTTCACGCGTAAATTGAATCCTATAAATTTCTTCTATCATTTTGATGGTAAAATAATTGATCGTACTAACCACATAAGGGACCTTGGTGTGTATTTTGATAGTAAAATGACATACTCGCTTCACAACTCAATAATCACGCAAAAAGCTTTAAAAAATCTAGGATTCGTTCTGCGCGCATGTAGGCCTTTTGATGACATGAATGCGATTATAACTGTTTATATCTCGTATGTACGAAGTGTTCTCGAGTATGCGTGTCCTATCTGGTCCCCACAATATAAAATTTATATTGATCGTCTTGAAAGGATCCAAAAAAAATTTATCAAACACATTCTGTACCGAAGTCGACAACCGTCCCTATCTTATTCTGAGAATTGTCACCTAAATAATCTTCTAACACTGGAGGAACGTCGCAAAATGCTTAGTCTTTCTTTATTGTATGACATTGTCCACGGCCGCGTGGATTGTCCCGAGCTTGTAGGAGCAATATCATATTGTGCACCCAAGCGTCGTACCCGACATACACCACTCCTATATGTGACCAAATGTAGTACCAATTACTCAGCCAATTCTGTTCTGTCTAGACTGCCGCGTCTGTTTAATGAGATGTGTAAGAATATGGATATTTTCGTAAACTCGAAATCTCAACTAAAAAAAAGTTTAATAAAAAATTTTAAGGAGTAAATTAGGAATCTCATATGCAATCATTATAAACGAAATAAATGTAATAGCTACATTCAAGTTATAAGTCTGCATGTTGTTGTGTTTGTTATATACTACAAAGTTTTGTTATCTATACAGATGAATGGAATTGCAATGTCTGTTGTTAAGTATAAATAAAATTATGTTACATTGGCTATTTGTATACGTTTGGACTCACTGTACTTATTCTACGTCTTGTTGTTAGTCTTTGATGCTTAGTGTGATGGGTCATGTATCTTTTATGTTACTATCATTTACGTGGCTATCCTATTAACTTAATTTTGTTTTATTTTTTAAGTCGTTTTAATATCGGCTCTTAATACTGCCCTTTTGTAACAGTACTAATATGTATAGATAGGAAAACCTATTACTGGCCTTATTATTGTTAGTATTGTGTTAAATGTCATATATATACGAATTGTAACGCTGTTGGTTTTCGAATAAATAAATAAATAAATAAATATTATTAAATCTATATCAATATATTAAAGAAAAGGTGAACGTATAACGACCGTACATATATTATGTCAAAATAAATTATTTCATACGTTAAATTTTTCGTTCCCATAGTTTCCCCTCCCATTTACATTAAATTTTTCATTTTAATTTTATACTATTTTGGCAAGAACCTTTTAAGTGAAATTCGATCCGATCCTTCCAATGGAAAGTGGCTCAGATTGCTGTAGAGACGGTTTTGTGTGGAACGATAGTGCTAGTTTATAAGATTGGGCAAGATTGAATATGGTCGAATGCACTGTAATCGGACGAATGCGGCTCGGCATAGTTACAGCGGAGTGGCGCGCGGCGGCGGAGGCGAACTCCTCGAGCAGCGTGGCGGGCGGCAGCGCGGCGGCGCGGCGCGCGGCCAGCGCCAGCGCGGCGGCGCGGCGCGCGCTCGCCTCGTACGCCGCGCACGCGCCGCGCGCCGCTCGCTCCAGCTCGCGCGCTGCGCTCAGCGCCGCCGCGACGGTGGCGCCCGAGCTCTGCGTGCTCTCCAGGGCCGCCAGTAGGCTCTCGTCGTGTAGGATGTCCGCCTTACCGGACAGATCGCGCAGCAGGTTCTCCTAGTGGAAATATTCGATCAGATTCCGACGGATTTTTATTTTTTTTTATACAATTAGGTCGGCAAACAAGCATACGGCTCACCTGAAGGTAAGCGATTACTGTAGCTTATAGACGTTTGCAACACCAGAAGAATCGCAAGCGTATTGACGACCCTACTCCCAAATCCCCACAGGAACTCTGGGCACCTTATTATCCACAGGAAAACAAAACTGTTTGAAAGTGGTACTATTCAGCGGTGACCTTCGGTAAGGTGGAGGTACATACAGTCAGGGAGCTCCAGATTTTAAGCAGGATACTTCCTGCTCAGCATTTCTTTCAAATGGGTTAAATAACTCACTTGCAACTCGTGGCGCTGCTTCTGTAGCGTGGCCTTCGTCAGTTTGATTTCCTTCAATTTTTCGGTCATTTCGGGGTTCTGCTTCTGCATCACGTAGTTTACGAGTTGATCTGGAAAAATACCGACCAATAACCGACCAGGTGGTAAATAAATTTCATTAATTATATTTAATTATGTAGTTATCGAATCACTTACGCTTGAGCCTGTAATATCCCATTATTGGGCATAGGCCTCTTTCCCCATGTAGGAGAAGGATCAGAGCTTAATCCATCACGCTGCTCTAATGCGTTATCAGTCAGTATAATCAATTATCGAATACTTAAAGTTTAATATTTATCGGAAGGTCCTTACCGATTAGCGTGTGCAGGCGCGCGGCGAAGTTCAACGGAGCTAGCGAGGCGCGTACGTACGGCGGCACAGTGAGCGCGTCCCGCCGTGCAACCAGCAGCACGCGCCCGCGACCGTTCGCTGAGCTTACTGCGCTCCACAACCACTCCTCGATGCTCTCCACCTCCGTGATCACAAGCGTGCGCCCCAGCCTGCACTCGAGATTCATAACATTTCTTGTAAAATTACTTAACGAAACTATCACAATTCGGGTTCTTGAATACTTGAAAATTTGCTGCCTGCTGTGAGAAGTAAATCCGAGACACTTGCATCCAGTCTACGGTAAAGTGGCCTGTGGTGTGGTTTCCTAAATAAAAAAAGATTGAGATATGCCACAACATAGAAGATCTCTGAACAATACTGTTCTCTGGGTAAAGGACCAGAGCTCCTGGGGAGGGTTGAGGATAGAGTCGGCATCACGCTTGCAATGCTTCTGGTGTTTCAGGCGTCTTTAGGCTACGGTAACCGCTGACCATTATGTGAGCCATACGTTGTTTGTCAAATTTAGTTGTATATAAAAAGGGTCAAATACATTATAGAACAATAAAGAGATGAGGCGAGGGCACACCTGAGCGCGCAAGATAGCGCGGTGGCAAGGCGCGGTGCATGTTGTGGCATTATGTCTGCAGGTGCGTTTGCTAGCGAGGCGCGAAGCCACGTTTCCGCCTCGCCGTCCGGGTCCAGAAGCAACGGTGTCAACGGCGTCAAACGTTCCAAGTACTACAACCGATATTATCGATCATCTACGGCGAATTGTTTTTACAGTTTCGCTTTCCTTAATTGAGGCAGGGCACAGCAAGAAATGTCCTGTTCAAAATCTGGAGCAACCCGACTGTAGAAATACCTTGACTGTACAGAAGATCACGACTGCGTTCAAGAATTGTTGTGTTTCTGTGGCGAGTGAGGTGACCAGAGTCCTTAGGGGATTGGGGGTATGGTCGGCAACATGCTTGCGATGCTTTTGGTATTGCAGGCGTCTATAAGCTAAGGTAATCGCTTATCATCAGGCGAGGCGCACGCTTATTTGTCAACCTAGTTGTATAAAAAATACCTACACCGTACATGTATACTGTGTGGTTACGGCATCAAAGAATATAGCCACCCCCTCTCTTCCCGTGGGTGTCGTAAGAGGCGACTTAGGGATAACACAGTTCCACTACTACCTTGGAACTTAAAAAGCCGACCGATGGTGGGATAACCATCCAACTGCTGGCTTTGAAATACACAGGCCGAAGACGGGCAGCAGCTCTTCGGTGCGACAAAGCCAACCCGCCTGTCCAGCGTGGTGACTATGGGCAAAACACATGAGTTCACGTGTTGTGCGGCGTGAACTTGTGGAGGCCTATGTCCAGTAGTGGACTGCGAAAGTCTGCTGTGATGATGATGATGTGTGACGATGCACATGTGAATGCGTGTAATCCAGTGCTTCGTAACCTTTTAGTGACGAGGGGCCATTTGTCAAAATGTATGACTTTTCAAGGGCCAACAACTGTTTTTGGTGTATTTATAGCCTAGACACACTCTGCTCCTCGCTTTTGGGGACCACTTCAGGTGCTTCAGCGGACCAGCAGTTAAAAACAACTCGTCTATAGTGCGTTCAACGAGCCCAGATACCAAACGTAAACAAATCAAATGCGAGGTCATTCAACTACGCAGGGTTTTGAAACCTTTTTTTACTTACACAAATTTTTAAAATGTAAAATATAGTTATATTTTGATAATTACTTAATTAAATATAATTATTTATATAAGCTTTGATAATTCTTAAATAATAATTATCAAAATATAAAAATCACCCCCAGCGTTTCAGGATACGGAATGAAATAAAAATAAATCATACAAAATCAAAGGGCCGTCCGCGATCCAAATGTTTTCAAAGCCAGTTAAAATATAGAAAGAGATGGACTGTGTCCAAACAGATTAAAATTTTGTGTTGTATACCTATAGACATGTTTATAGAGAAACTATCTATACGTGCATTTGTACAGTCCACTATGATGAATGATGGTCAAATCAGTCGCAAATAAACTTGCATTCAAACTACACGTCGTTTTCTTAAAACCAATCGCCGCAAGCAAATATCAACCTTATTCAAATGAACATTTGGTCCATATTCGAACCGGATCGTATTAAGATGCATCGAGCCCGGCCGACCCGCGAGAACAAAAGATTATAGCTTGTGTGCGATAGGAAGTCGTATAAAACGTTTTTACTTGTTGTTAATAATTATTCAAGTTATAGTTTTATAAAAGTTTGTTTTTAAAAAAGCGAATTATTACAGTGAAATCGATTGATGTGAATTTGTTATTTATTTAAAAGTTATAAGGTGACTTTTGGTGTAAATCATTATAACAGTACTTTGAGTGAGTGTTTAAAGAGATTAAAATAAACTGTTACTTTACGAGAACCAATTACCTAAAACAAGGGATCGATCGAAGTATTTGCTGTGATTGCTGTGCGAGTTTATTTGTTTTTACAATGGAGGCGCTTCTTTCGTTACAAGATGAGTTGTTAGATAATTTGATTAAGGCTGAGAGAAATTTCAAGAAAACTTCAAAAGAAAGAATTAAGCGTCAGTACTTAGAAACGAGATTGGAGTTGTTAGAGCAACTATTTAAAGATTTTAAGGACGGACACAAGGAGGTAGTTGCAAGGGCGAAAGGTAAGAAGGAAACATATTTTACTGAAGGAAAATATGAGATGTTTGAGGAGCTATATGTGCAGTATAAATCGAGTTTATTAGAAGCTTTGCAACCTTTTTTACCGTCAGTATCCGAATTACCTAGCCCAGTAGTTTACAATGGCGCGAACAATAATTGTAGTGATATAAAACTACCTCGCATACAATTACCTACTTTTCAAGGCAGATATGAAGACTGGCCAACCTTTTACGATATGTTTTCCTCATTAATACACAAAAATAAGAATATTTCATCGGTACAAAAATTACATTACTTGAAGTCTAATTTAAGTGGAGAAGCGTTAAATTTACTTAGTAATTTTTCAACGACTGATGCAAATTATGAGGAAGCATGGAAGCAGTTAGTTCGGCGATACAATAATAAGCGTTATAACTGTAATGCTGTTATGAGGACTTTATTTAGCACAAAGAAAATTCAAACAGAATCAGCCAATGCAATTAGGAGTTTGTTGGATACGACATCTACTTGTCTTAAATCTTTGGAGAACTTAGGCATTAGCACTGAATCTAGTTACGCTAACGCGTCTGTCGTTTACTTAGTCGTCTCAAAATTGGACACGGAATCTGTCAAACAATGGGAACAGCAGTTAAATATGAAATGTGATGAGTTGCCCACTTGGATACAATTGAGGGATTATTTAGAGTACAGATTTAGGACATTAGAAATGATAGATACAAATGGTAACCGCGCCGCGCAACCATCAAGGTCAGCTGCTAAGTCGAAATCTTTTCACGCGTCATTAGAGAAGGAAAAGGAGAAGAAGTCAAAAGCTAAACAAGAGTGTCCGATGTGTCATGAAATTCATTATCTCAACCAGTGCAAGCGTTTTAGCCTTATGACACCTAAGCAAAGACAAGACTTTGTTCAAACTAGCAAATTGTGTTTTAATTGTCTGGCACCAACTCATGCGGTTGTTAAGTGTCGTCAGTCGTTCAGCTGCAAAAAATGTGGGAGAAGACATCACACGATGCTACACTTTGAGAGAGAGAACCAGGAGCCAGCCAGTAACCTGGAACAGGCAGCCGCAGTGTCGTCGAGTGAACCACAACAGGAGAGGGCGAATACGTCGCGAGGTGACACACACATAACTACTGCATTTTCTAGAGGAGAGCTACAACCCGACTGCGTGCTACTTGCGACGGCGAAGGTTAAGGTATTCCATTCTAATGGTTTTAAATACATAATTCGCGCTTTACTTGATCAAGGGTCACAAGCATCTTTTGTGTCTGAGTCAACTGTGCAGTTATTGGGTCTTGTACGTAAACCGGTAAGTGGCTGGGTGTCAGGACTGGGGAATGGTCGTATGAAGATAAAAAACACGGTTACACTTCGCTTGGAATCACGTCATAATACAGCTAGTTACATCCTAGTTAATGCTTATGTGTTGCATTCATTAACGTCACTGCTTCCTTCTACCAACGTGAGTCTAGTTTCTAAATGGTTAGAAATTGATAAGCTTCCTTTAGCGGATCCTACATACTCGACGCCAGGTAAGATTGATATTCTGTTAGGTGCAGAGGTTTATAGCGAAATATTACTCGATGGCGTTATGAAGCATCCTGATTGTAATTTAATAGCACAAAACACAGTGTTTGGATGGATTTTGTCAGGAAGAATGTCAAAGGGAGATCGAGCGTTGGCAAAAGATAATCTCATTAGCATGCACATACATATGAAAGAGGATGAGTTACTTAAAAGGTTTTGGGAAATGGAAAATGAGCCTAATTTAATAAAGAAAGAGATGACTAATAGCGAGAAAGTATGTGAAGATTTGTTTGATTCAACTACAGTGAGAGATGACGAAGGGAGATTTATAGTGAGATTGCCTTTTGCAACGGACGATCCTAAGTGTCGATATGGTAATACAGAAGTGAGAGCAGTGAATAGGTTAGAAAGGTTAGAGAGAAAGTTATCGAAAGATTTAAAATTGAGAGAAGAATATAATAAGGTTATGAGTGAGTACTTGAGTATGAATCACATGAGAATGGTTTCTGAGAGTGAGTTTCAGAAATCAAAGGCTGTCTATCTTCCTCACCACGCTGTGGTGAGAGAAGATAAAGACACTACCAAGGTGAGAGTCGTCTTTGACGCTTCAAGCAAAGGTGACAACGGTGTATCACTAAATGACGAGCTTCTTGTTGGGCCAAGGTTACAACAAGATTTAAGGCACATCTTGATGAGATGGCGTCATCATAAAATCTGTATCGTAGCCGATATTGTCAAAATGTATCGAATGGTGAGAGTGGCGGACAAGGACACAGATTTTCAGAGAATCGTCTGGAGATTCGACCCGTCCGAGCCTATACAACGTTACAAATTGTTACGTTTAACGTTCGGTACAGCATGCGCGCCATATCTAGCGGTCAAGGTTTTGCACAGACTTGCTGAGTTAGAACAGAAAAGATATCCATTAGCTTCGGCAATAACAAAACAGGGCTACTATATGGATGATTTGATGACTGGTTCTGATACGGTTAGTGAGGCAATCAAAATTTATGAGGAGATGAATGAGTTAATGAGGAGTGGAGGTTTTGAGTTACAGAAATGGAACAGTAATAATGAAAGGTTTTTAGAACAGATTGGAAAAATTGAGACAAGTGAAAGGCAAATTATTAAATTAAATGATTTAATCAAGGTGTTAGGATTGAGTTGGAATAGGAAGAATGATAATTTTGAATACGTAGTAGACTTACCTGAACCTAAGGATTCAGTCACTAAAAGACAAGTATTATCGGAAGTAGCGAGATTGTATGACCCATTAGGTTGGATTGCTCCAGTGGTAGTTAATGCTAAGATTTTAATTCAGAAACTGTGGAAGTCTGGTTTGGAGTGGGATGAAAGTTTGACGGACGAATTACATGATGAATGGCTAAAATACAGACAAGAGTTAGTGGATTTGAAGAATCTCAAAATACCTAGATGGTTAAATTTTACACAAGAGTGCAAGAGAGAGTTACATGTATTTTCAGATTCTTCAAAAACAGCCTTTGCGGCAGCAGTTTACATACGAGTGATTGATAGATCAAATAGAGTGTACGTACATTTACTGGCCGCGAAGACACGAGTTGCCCCGATCGTCAAAGAAATTTCAATACCCCGACTTGAATTGTGTGGTGCCACTTTAGCAGCCAAGCTTATATGTGAAGTATCACAAGTTTTAGATATTCCTAAGAAACATCTCTATGGATGGACCGATTCCACCATAGTTTTAGCGTGGCTCCAAGGAGGATCAAGTCGATGGGCTACATTTGTTGGTAACAGAGTGTCCACTATATTGAATATAATGGATTACCAGCAGTGGAGTCATGTTTCTTCCGAGACAAACCCCGCGGATTGTGCTTCGCGTGGTCTGCAACCCAAAGAGTTGAGAGAGCATACGTTGTGGTGGAGAGGGCCGCAATGGTTATCAGAAGCTACTGTAAAAACAGAGAGCATACAAGTCGACACACATGAAGAGGAACGAATCAAGTCTTTAACCGTTTTATCTAACATTGAGGAAAATTTTATTTGGTCTAAATATTCATCTTTGAATAAACTATTAAAAATTGTTTCCTATTGTAGACGAGTTTTAAATTATAAATTAAAGAAAGATAATAGACCTAAATTACCTAAATATATCACATCAAGTGAAATGAACGAAACCTTATTAGGATGCATTAAACAAGTTCAGGAGCGCGAATTTTTATTTGAGATAAAACTGTTAAAGACTGAAGGATGTGTGCCTAAAAAGAGTAAATTACGATCTCTTTGTCCCTTTTTGGACCAAAAAGGGATATTAAGAGTAAGTGGACGCATAGCACAATCGGACGCGTGCTATGACATGAAGCACCCGATAATTATGCCTGGTAAACATCATTTTACCAAGGTTTTAATTGCAGATGCTCATGCCAAAACATTGCACGGTGGCCCACAGGCTATGTTAAACTTAATAAGAACCAAGTACTGGATCTTACGTGCTAAGGAACGTGTTAAAAAATATTTTAGAGAATGCACTATTTGTCTGAGATACTCAACAAAGAAGACTACTCCTATAATGGGCCTGCTTCCAGAGGCACGGTTGAAACCCAGTAAGCCATTCAAATCTTCTGGTGTTGATTACTGTGGTCCTGTCTTACTAAGATTTTCACCAGGCCGAGGAGCTAAGTCTTATAAAGGTTACATTTGCATATTCGTGTGTATGGTTACACGAGCAGTCCATTTAGAAGCAGTAACTGATATGACTGCCAAGGGTTTTATTGCTGCGTTTAGGAGATTTATTGCTCGTAGAGGCCATTGTCAGGATATATACAGTGACAATGGCACTAATTTTGTTGGCGCCGATAAGCAAATGCTAGAAATGTTTAATAGTGCCAAATCTTCTCTTCCTGGAGAAATAGCAGAGCTACTTTCTCTAGAAAGAACCAACTGGCATTATATTCCTCCCCACTCGCCTAACTTTGGCGGGCTATGGGAATCCTCGGTGCGTGGCACCAAAACCCATTTGAAAAAGGTAGTAGGGAATAGTACACTTACTTACGAAGAAATGTCGACTGTCCTGGCGCAGGTGGAGGCGTGTTTAAACTCGAGACCGATTTCTTTGTTAAGCGATGACCCAAATGATCCTTTACCCTTGACACCAGGCCACTTCTTGGTAGGCGAACCTCTGCTAAATATTGCAGATGAGGATTACACTAATTCTAATGTTGTTGGTTTGGATAGATGGCGCTTAACGCAAAAAATTGTAACAGATTTCTGGAATAGGTGGTATAAGGAATATCTAGTTAACTTAAATCAGAGGTATAAGTGGAACACTAAGCGTGATGAACCAGAAATAGGCGATATTGTTGTTTTGAAGGAAGACAATGTACCACCAGCTAAATGGTTACTTGGTAAGATTGTTAAAAAGTATCCTGGACCCGATAATGTAACCCGTGTCGTATCCGTAAGATGTAAAACAGGAGAATATAGGCGTCCAGTGAGTAAAATTTGTATTTTAACAAAATGAAATATATCTATTTATATAAATAAAAATGAATGTTGTTAATGGCATTATTCGAGAATGGTGCAACTAATTTGGATATTTTTTTTGTATTTATATTGTATTTTTGTTAGACAAAAAAAAAAAAAAAAATATATATATATATATATATTTATATTATCTTGTACTATGATGAATTTTCCCAAACCTACTCTTTACCTGTGTTGTTAAGTGCAGTGGAGCTATGCTCCTGTATTGCTATATCTAGTTATATTCTAATAATGTATCTGTAAAACCGGTTTGTTGTCGATATAACTAATTTCAATGCGTTGTCGACTGAAACGAACGCGTTTTGCGTTGATTTAATGTATTAAGTATTTATTTACTGCAATTAACAAGGATACTTGGGCAGGCTGTTATTCGATTACTTAAATTGTTTTTTATTAGGAATTTCTTAAGAGTTTGTATTTACAGTTAACACTTATTATGTTTTAAATTTGCGTTTATATTTACACTTAGGTATGTTTTAAGTTTACGCATAAGTATTTTTGATTTTATTTCGTAAGAGTTTTTGTTTACAGTAAATACTTATTACCTGTGTTTGAGTTTACGTTTGTGTTTGCACTTGTTATGTATTAGTTCATGCATAAGTATTTCTCATTTTTGTTAGAATATTAGAGTTGGATTGTTTTGTTAATATGTAGTTTAAAGAACTATGTTCTTTGGCGGGCGGAATGTCCAAACAGATTAAAATTTTGTGTTGTATACCTATAGACATGTTTATAGAGAAACTATCTATACGTGCATTTGTACAGTCCACTATGATGAATGATGGTCAAATCAGTCGCAAATAAACTTGCATTCAAACTACACGTCGTTTTCTTAAAACCAATCGCCGCAAGCAAATATCAACCTTATTCAAATGAACAGACTGTATTTTGTTTGTTCCGTTGTCTCACGAAAACATGATAGGCTTTGTTTACGTTTGGTATCTCTTCTCGTTGAACAGACTTTAAGCGGAATATGAGATCACGTGAAGTCATACTTAAAATTGCATTATGCAGCTCAGAAACGGTTCCGGTTGGCGGTCAGATCAGTTTGTTTAAAAGACAAAATAGACTGGAAAGACGACGCAGCGTTTTACTTCATAAACGGATTTTACAAAAAGAAAAAACGCGCGAACAAATATTACATCTTTATTTTAGAACACAAGAGCAATATACGCATTTTGAAATAATATAAGTCAATAAATAGCATACGCGATAAGCGTATAAAGCGAATAATTTTAAAAACCCATTTGTAAAAAATAAATTAACAATTTTATACACATTAGAGAAGTCGCGTACCTGGTCGATGAAAATGGCATTCTTAAACGCCGAATTATCTGATGGAAGGCCATCCGCTTCCCACTTTAATTGCTTCTCTGGTGTAGACAGAAAATTTATGATAGAAAATGAAGTATCTTCGAAGTTTATCAACGAGCACCATTTTGTCAAGTAGTCCCTGTAAAAAAGATACGATAAACAAATATGTACAATTATACGATCAATATTAAAAAAAATTTGTTAAGTAAACGTATGAATGAAAGTGACTTGACAATAAATACGGTAATGGTAATAATAACCTGGCTTGTAGTTCGGATAAATCAGGAAGAAATGTAAGGTAACCAGCCGCTAATAGTGAACGTTGATTCAGCTCCAGTATTTCTTGAGAAATGTTTTGTAACTGTAATAAATTTTGATGTAAGAAGACGTTTTTACTGTAAATGATACTGTGATGATATTTCACCATTGGTAAATAATTATTTAATCATTTTTTTGTCCAGGTTGTTCATGTTCCAATATATGTATACGTCGATTTCACTCGAATAGTTACGCATTAAAGAGCTAGTCTATTAGTCAAGTGGTAAAAATAATTTACTTCTTAGTTATGGGTTTTTAAAAAAGGTCCGCATTATATAACCTAAAACGATTAAGAAGGGTATTCAGTAAAAAACTATACAGCAACAATAGGCAATAATTTATCATCAGCCTATTACAGTCCACTGCTGGACGTAAGATTACCTAAGAGTTCAAAAACGGACGCCGCACATACAATTAATCTTTGAGCGTTACTCGAACAAACCGCGTTTCTCACAAACAACACAACGATATTCGTCTATATTTATACCGGAACACTACTGCCCGGTACACATGAAAATTATCAGAAAGTTACTTAACAGGTTGAGAAATCGTAAAAAAGTATTAAGTCCAAATAAATAATGAGCTGAATTGCTTGGAAGGGCCTCACATCGGCCTCCCAAGAGGCGTCCTCGTGCGCGAGGCGGCCGAGCAGCGCGCGGGCGGCGGCCAGCGCGCGCGCGGCGGCGGCCAGGCGCAGCTCCAGCGCCGCCGCGTCGCGCGAGTGCCGGCCCAGCTGCGCCTGCAGCGCCGCCACGCGCTCGCCCACGCTGGCCAGCCCGCCCTGCAGCGCCTCCGCCTCGGCCTCCGCGCGCCGCAGGTTGCTGACACACGCGCGCCGTTAGTGCCATGGCAGTGCGGGCAGAATACTAGCAGGGACTGCTATCAAAGGGTTATAAAAGGTATCGGTAGGCTCCGTCTCCTTCCCTAAAAATATATCCGAGGCCTAGGCAAAAAAGACTGCTGATAGTGTAGTCTCATGTAGTATCTGGTATCATCATCATCATCATTACAGCCTATACAGTCCACTGCTGGACATAGGCCTCCACAAGTTTACGCCAAAAATAAACTCGTATGTTTTGCCCATAGTCACCACGCTGGGCAAGCGGGTTGGTGACCGCAGGGCCGGCTTTGTCGCATCGAAGACGCTGCTGCCCGTCTTCAGCCTGTGTATTTCAAAGCCAGCAGTTGGATGGTTATCCCGCCATCGGTCGGCTTTTTAAATTCCAAGGTGGTAACGGAACTGTGTTATCCCTTAGTCGCCTCATACGACACCCACGGGAAGAGAGGGTATCTGGTATACGGACATGGATTAATTTTTCAGTTTCTTTTTATTAACTCCTGGCGCAAAATAAGTGGTGTTGTAAATTTGACGCTGTCTGTAAGTGGCATTGTAGATCTCGAGCGGATGGACCGATTTCGATGCGGTTTTTTTACGTGGAAGTGAGTTGTCTTGCGGCTGTAGATGTAGCAATATTTAGTAAAAATCAATTTAACAGTTTGAAGAATATCAATAATAACTTTTCAATTTTTAGGTATGGGAGCATGTACGAAGCAAGTCGTACATTAACCGATTTGCGGATCAGCGAATTTATTAAATAAATTGGTTATTAAATATAATAATTATTAAGTACGTTTAGATCTATCAAGGCAATCGCGCGTGCTCGCACACTGGGTCATTTGATCATAATCAAGAGATCAATAAATTAATTTATTTTAATTAATTGTGATTCGGGTTTATTTCCTATTAGCAAGTAAAAAGTGTGTAGAGTCAATCAAGGACGCTACGATATCAGTGTTTTTTTTTTAAATAGCATAGGGTATTTTCGATATAAAATTGAGCTATTTTTTAATTTCATGAGGGGTATTTTAACTTAATTCAAATATATTTCAGAAATCACCCTTTTTTATTTTTTATTTATAAAGCCATACACCTATAGAAGGTTAAGTCGGCTCGAAAATCACCTTCGAACTCGTTAAAAGTTAAGTTACCACCGATTCGGAATGTTGGCGAGAAACTTCGCAGTTAATCTTTAAAAAAATATGTTTTTAGTATAAAGTTAGTAAAATCCTGCACGAAACGTGGGGTCGGTCGGTGGTTTGGGTTTCCGTATAAAATGTAACCGCAACGTGCGCGTGCCGTGGGAGCCTCACCTGAGCAGCAGCCGCTGCTGCTCCTGCAGCGGCCGCACGCGCGCCAGAGCCAGCGCGTAGTCCAGGTTGGCGCGCACCCAGGCGGAACCGCAACGTGCGCGTGCAGTGGGAGCCTCACCTGAGCAGCAGCCGCTGCTGCTCCTGCAGCGGCCGCACGCGCGCCAGAGCCAGCGCGTAGTCCAGGTTGGCGCGCACCCAGGCGGAACCGCAACGTGCGCGTGCAGTGGGAGCCTCACCTGAGCAGCAGCCGCTGCTGCTCCTGCAGCGGCCGCACGCGCGCCAGAGCCAGCGCGTAGTCCAGGTTGGCGCGCACCCAGGCGGAACCGCAACGTGCGCGTGCAGTGGGAGCCTCACCTGAGCAGCAGCCGCTGCTGCTCCTGCAGCGGCCGCACGCGCGCCAGAGCCAGCGCGTAGTCCAGGTTGGCGCGCACCCAGGCGGAACCGCAACGTGCGCGTGCAGTGGGAGCCTCACCTGAGCAGCAGCCGCTGCTGCTCCTGCAGCGGCCGCACGCGCGCCAGAGCCAGCGCGTAGTCCAGGTTGGCGCGCACCCAGGCGGAACCGCAACGTGCGCGTGCAGTGGGAGCCTCACCTGAGCAGCAGCCGCTGCTGCTCCTGCAGCGGCCGCACGCGCGCCAGAGCCAGCGCGTAGTCCAGGTTGGCGCGCACCCAGGCGGAACCGCAACGTGCGCGTGCAGTGGGAGCCTCACCTGAGCAGCAGCCGCTGCTGCTCCTGCAGCGGCCGCACGCGCGCCAGAGCCAGCGCGTAGTCCAGGTTGGCGCGCACCCAGGCGGAACCGCAACGTGCGCGTGCAGTGGGAGCCTCACCTGAGCAGCAGCCGCTGCTGCTCCTGCAGCGGCCGCACGCGCGCCAGAGCCAGCGCGTAGTCCAGGTTGGCGCGCACCCAGGCGGCCAGCGGCGCGCACGCGGCGCTGGCGCGGCGCGCGGCGGCCGGCTCGAACGACGCGCCGCGCCGCTGCAGCAGCCGCTGGACCGACTGCAGCGCCTCCGCACTTATCTGGCTCGCATCCAGGCAGCTGTGGGTGTTCGCAGAGACTTTTATGAATCTTGTTTTTTTTTTTACACAAACAATCTTAGGGCCCACCTGATGGTGAGCGGTTACCCTATAGACGCCTATAAAAGTAGAAGCATCGAGCGCGTCGCCGACCTATCCCCGACCCTCCCTAGGAGCTCTGGCCATCTTACACCTTATATAAAATTGCATGAAAACAGTATTATTTAGTTGTGATCTTCTGTAAGGTTGAGGTGCTTCCCCAGTCGAGCTGTTTCAGATTATGTGCAGGATATGCCCGACTCCTACTGTGCTCGACCTCAATGATGCGCGAACTATGGATACGACTACATTTGGACACAGTGTTCACACTCGTAGCTATTGACATGGTAAACACATGTGAGAAAGTTTTTCTTTTTTCTATTTTGCTCCTTATTTGCGGTAAAATTGATGCTGCGAGTATTTATGGGCAGCAGTGGTAACTTAACGTATAGTGGAATACGCATTTGCTTGCCCTACCATATAGATATAAAAACAAACATGTACACTAGAACGTACAGATAGTAATTGACTTTAGGATTGCGGTACTCACTGTAGCCTTCATTTAATATTCTACCAGAAAGGGTGTCATTATAAATATAGAAAATCAAAAATAAAGAAAAACTGAGTTACCGAATGTCCTCCTTGACGCCTCGCTTGGAAAGAAAGTTCTTCATGGAGTGCCAGGAGGTGTCCGCGATGCCCATGAGCCGCAGCACGCCCTCCAGTACGTCGCGCACTACATCGGGCGGCGCGCGTAGCGACCGTACCTGCCATAGACATAATTTTTTACCACACATTCAACGGCCCTCACTACGATTAACTCCTGTGTCGAGAAACATACAATAATACACAAGTACAAACGCTCAGGTGACGGCAAACATCTGTACGGCCAATACAAATGTATGCCATGTGGGGGGGATCGATACCGCAACTGCTAGCGGAACAACAATAAACCGGTGCTGTAGTCGCTTCGCCAACGCTTCATTCTGTAATATACCACTACTGGGCATAGGCCTTTTTCCCCCTGTAGGAGAAGCATCAGAGCTTAATCCACCACGCTGCTCCAATGCGGGTTGGCGGATATATTCCCTACTATGAGTAACGATCGCTATCAGGTGTACATGATAACAACCGGGACCGGCGGCTTAACGTGCTCTGCGAGGCACGGTGGGGAGACCCACAAGGACTACATAAGCACCCATACCTCGGCAAACATCTGTATGGCAAATACAAATGTTTATCATGTGCGGAGATCGAACCCGCAACCGCCATAGCAACAGTCGCAAACCAGTGCTGTGACCGTTGCGCCAACGCGGCGTCCTAATTATCATGCTGATATTAGTTCATTTACAGTTAAAACATTCTATAAAATTCGATTTTTGTACACACTGAACTCGCCTATTAAGAAAACATTTTTATTGATAAGGTATTGATAAGCTAAGGTAATAGGCCACAATAAAAGTAAATTTGTCTAAGCAAGAACAAATTTGGACATAAGAATGTGCGCGCTACTCACTTCGCTCAGGGATTCAGGCTTTATGTCGCCGACCGCAGCCCGAGCAGCCGCTATGACGGGCTCGACCGAAGCTAACTCTTCTTCGATTTCCTTCTTTCTGCAACAAAAAAGAAAATTAGACTAATTTTTGGAGGTTAATATTTTTCTACGTTGACGATATCTTACCGAATCTGCAGCTTTTCGTTTTCCATTTCAATGTTCTTCTTCAATTGATGCATTTCTTCTTTCTTGTCAGTGTTGGCGCGGACGGTAGCTCCTATCTGATCCAGAGCTTGGTTGGCTTTCGCCTGTTTTTCGGATAGTTCGATTTCCTGTTCTGCTGCCTCTGTCTGTAGCCTCGCTACTTCGCTACGAGCGCGACGTAATGCTTCTACTCCAGCCTAATTGTTTAGCAAGAGATTTTGAAGAACTATTTCTTTAATGTGTTTGTTTATTTAAATCAGCGGATATCAGAATTCATTATTCTGGCTTTAAAAGTTATTTTTGTACGAAAAAGTTTAGTTATTGCGTGAAGGTATCTCTGTCTGTGGGGTAAGCAATAAAACACATAAAACAATGCTAATCTTACTGAATATGACATGTTTAAAAATTCAGAATTAGAAATTTATATTCAAAATATAATTGGGTATAATTTTATTTTGAAATGAGAATCTATAGTCATTGAAAATACTACTTACAGTTAAGGTATTGCTCCGTTGTAACAAAGTCTGTTTCTTAGTGCTGAATATTTTGTAAAACGTTTTTATGAAATGTGTGTACCGAGACGGCGTGCGAACTCGATCGTTATCCAAACTCTTGTATATATCTACGAATCCTTGCACTGGAATGTGTTTAAAGTCTTCCTCGGACATTTGTAGACAATTCTCTTTTGCGAGTCTAAAATAATATTAAACTGTAATAATATTTATCGAATTCATTATTTAAAAAATCCAGCTATTATCAGGTGCAATAAAATAAGTCACAAAATATTGCGATGAAAAACAACTACACATTTGCATAAATATAGATTTAATTCTTATAGATTTCTAATGCTTTTTAATTTAAGTTCATAATATATAACACTAATATCATATACTATATACTAATGGGTGAAGTGCATTAATATACTCTACCTGTGAGCGGTTGTAGGTGCAGTGAGTGTGCGTGCATGTGAGCTCACAGTGATACAGGGGACTGTACCTCTGAGCGATAAGCGTTGGTGTCTCTGCCAGCGTCGTATCCGACCAGTGCGTACACCAGCATAGAAGGCTTGCGTTGTAGAGCAGCGGGTACGAATCTAACAACTCAGCTAAGTTGTCCTGCTCTGCGTCCAAGCAAATCACTATACCTAGATTTTGTTTCATATCTGAAATAGTTTTAAAAAATCTTGTTAGGGAATGTTTCACTGGTTGTTGATAAAGTTATCTGACGTATATAAAGGGTATCGAAAAGAAAGTAAGTAGAAGTTTATTTTATGTTTCACCATAAAACTGCATTTTATCTGTTAGATACATACAATATTTATTCGTACCCTGAGAGTTTTTGAAAATTGTTGTTTTTAATTTTAACATTTAGAGGTCAAACAACAATAACATAGAATCAAATCATAGAGTCAAATAACATAGAATTTTGTTTTACAATTTTGTAGCTCACAAATCAATCAACGGATTATTTGCGCCACAATGACTTAGGAAACTGAATGATCTACCAAAAATGTCTTTTATGATTGTTAAAGTTAAATTTGTGCGATAATTGTATTTTTACTTTAATTTCAGGCGAACTAATGAAAGGTGGCATCAAATTAAAAAATATGTATACATAGGTAGCGAAGAAATTACTAGTGAACGTGCGCTGCGTCTGCTGCGCGGACGCCGGCGCCGGCGCCAGGGCGGGCGCCAGGGCGGGCGGCAGCGCGAGCGGCGAGCGCGCGCCCAGCGCGGCCTCCACGCTCGCCAGCGCGCCCGCCGTCGCCGCCGCCTCGCCCAGCACGGCCAGTGTGCGCGTGCCCTCGCTGGCGCTCGTCAGCGCCTGCCGTACCACGCGCATTGCATATACTGATGTTAAACACCTTCCAAATTTTGTCATTGTAGGTGAAGCCGAATATATCAAATTTAGGATGAATTTAACATTTTTCACTATACACGTGGCTATAGCATACTTATGGACTTTTGAGTTGCAATTCCAAATTTGAGATAATTTTTGTTGTGATATAAACTTGCCAGACGGCTACTATAATTAGACCACATCGTTAATACTTAAGGGAATCATACGATAAGTATGTGATAATGTTATAAATAACAACAATACAGTCCGAAGAGAGTATGCGACCTTATTCGAAAGAAACACATAAACAATAGTACGCTGTGGAAGGCGGCGTGGAAGGTGTCGGCGCGCTCCAGCGGCAGCAGGCGCGCGGGCGCCAGCAGCCGCGCCGCCGCGCGCCGCCCCGCGCCCGCGCGCGCCACGCACGCCGCCGCGCCGCCGTTCATCTGCGGGCGGCCTCGCTTGTACCACACCGCGGCAGACGTCCGTATGGCCAATACAAATGTGTGCCGTGTGCGGGGATCGAACCCGCTAACGCCAGCGCAACGGCCACGAGTCAGCGCTGTGGCCGATACGCTGACTTGTGGCCGTTGCTAACGTGTCGCCGAAAAAAAAGGGACGGATGAATTGTAATAAAAATAATGATTATATTATTATAATATATTTAACTGAGGTAGGGCACAGCAGGAATTTCCTGCTCAAAATATGGAATAGCCCGACTGGGGTAGTACCTCGACCTTACAGAAGATCGCAGCAAAATAATACTGTTTTCAAGCAGTATTGTGTTCCTGTTGGTGAGTAAGGTGACCAGAGCTCCTGGGGGGATTAGGGATTGGGTCGGCAACGCGCTTGCGATGCTTCTGGTGTTGCAGGTGTCTATAAGCTACGGTAATCGCTTACCATCAGGTGAGCCGTACGCTTGTTTGCCGATCTAGTGACAAAAAAAAAGATTATATGTCAAGAGATGATAATTAATTAATGAAGACAACATACAAATGTATATAATCAAGAAAGAGTAAAAAATACAAAAACACAGCGTTAGAATCTCATCAACATCTACTTAACATACAGCTTACCGCCAGTGCAATCACTGGACATAATACTGATAATTCCTTGCACACTTCAATACCGGTTTCGCCGAAACAGTTCTCATCGTCAGTTACTGAAAACAAAATATTGATAATAATAAATAACTTTAACATAACATATAAAAATTACATAACAATAAAGCTAGTAATAAGTAAATAAAGTATTGATATACATACGCCAACAGCAGTAGCAGCTGTTACACTGGCGGTCCTGGGTTTGATTTCCGCTCACGACAGTATCGACCATATAGATGTTAGTCGTGGTCTGGGCGTTGTGTTTGTGTATTGTGTGTGTTTCCGGACCCCCGACACAGGAAAAAATCCTACTGGGGGATCCGTTGAGTGCGAAGCGTTTATTTATTTTATTAATATAGTCGTTTTTAATACCATTCAACCTGTGATATCCCACTGCTAAGCATAGGCCTCTTTCTCCATGTAGGTAATGATTTAAGTTTAATCATTCTCCTACATCCTGCTCCACTGAGGGTTGGCGGGTATATTCCATACTACTCGTATAAGTAACAATCGCTATCATGTGTCTGTAATAACAACCGGGACTTCGGTCGGTCCCGGTCGTCGGTCTTGTGATGCGGAGGTTAACCTGCTCTCCGAGGCACGGTGGACAGACAGACCCAAAAGGACAGACATCCAAACCGGAATAAAAATATTTGTACAAATACAAATATCCATCCTTAATGGGAATCAAACTCTCAAACCGTCGGTGTTAGGCGCCTACACGCACCACTACACCAGAACGGTTGTTATAAATTATAAGTATTAATAAATTAATAATTAACATTTCGTAGAATTTTTAAGATGGACGTAGAGTCTAAGAAAAAAAAAGTTAAGAAACGAAAAGAAACTTACGACATTGGTTTATTAGCTTCTGAGTATTTTCGTACCAATCTTTGTAATCGACTGGTTCCAAGTAAATGCCATCGCTGCGCAGTTTTGGTTTGAAGTAAACATCATCGCTAGTTTTGAAACTGTTTCGAGCCATTGCATTATACTGAGACTTCTCATCGTCCGTGACAAGCCTGTTCCTAAATATCATATTCGCTACTGCGTTCACAGCCTTGAACAAATGACATGAAATAAATAATTAAGAAATTAGGATTCATAATCGATTTTCTATTTATTAGGGATAGTTTATAATATACGGTCCCAGAAAAGGTATGGTTATACAATATTTACAAGTTTGAAGAAGTTTAAAAAAAGTGTATTACCATGACAACTTGTGAGAAGTCGCAAGGAGAAAACCATTTTATATTCTCACACCACTGTTTAAGATGCGACGGGTTCCATTTGTAATGCGGTAGAGACTTGAAGGTCTCTGTCACCTAGAAATATCATGTAATGTATGTAACAAAATTAGTTATAATATAAAACAATTTGGACACACAAGAATATTCCTCACCTCTTTGTACAGTGTTAACATATTATTAGACAAACTTGAAATATCTGCTTCGGTTATATTCTTAGTATTCTCTGCTAGATAACTTTTCAATAGTTCCAGCAATTCGTCGTCGTCAGCTTCACTACAACAAAAGTATTAACCTCATAAATCATCAATTCTAGAAAAAATACTAGGCATAAGAGACAATTAAAATTGGTGTTAGATGTGAAAGACAAATTAACATTTACTAGTTTAGAAACTTGACAAGTTACCTCAGATAGTTAATCTCAGATAGCGAGCAAAAGGTTACAGAACACGCGAGGAACAAAATTAGAGCAGTATTCTTAAATTCGAAACTTCATAAAAGATAAGAGACTTTCATTAAACAAGGGACGCGGTTTGCTGTCCCTTAAAACACCTGTTGTTGTGCGAAACACATCGTAATATTTTAAAAAATAGGGGAAGTACCCATACTTCGTGATCCACTTTTTACAAATTTTCCCCCACGCCACCTCTCGGTGACCAACCGTAGTGTAGCTCAGAAATATGGTTTCCAATTTTTTTTCCCAAACAGAAAGCTAAATAAAATTATTTCCATCTTGAAGTTTAAAAAAAGGCTAAACGATGCGTGTTATATTAAAATATAGTTCGAAAAAGCGTGATATTTTTTTAGACGATGTTGACTACACGACGAAAACTTAAGACCACCCCTCGTACTAGTGACCAAGTGTCGTATTTTTGATGACCGTCTCCCCCTCTGACCCGATCATGTAGTATAGGTACGTTCTCTTAGGTTCATCATCATCATCATTACAGCCTATGCCGCAGGGCTGGCTTTGTCGCACCGAAGACGCTATTGCCCGTCTTCGGCCTGTGTATTTCGAAGCCAGCGGTTCGATGGTTATCCCGCCACCGGTCGGTTTTTTAAGTTTCAAGGTGGTAGCGGAACTGTGTTATCCCTTAGTCGCCTCTTACGACACCCACGGGAAGAGAGGGGCTGGCTATATTCTTTAGTACCGTAGCCACTCAGTACGACAGTAGTCTCTTAGGTTACTCCTCTATAATTGAGTTTGAAGCTAATGAATATCTTTATTGAAGGTAGCAGGGGCGTCACGTACGGGAGCATCACGGGGTAGAGCGCGGCCGCGAGGCGGGGCGCGAGCGGCGCGCGGTCGGCCGTGCACAACACGCGCACGCGCGCCGCCGTCCACTGCGGGCCGGCCTCGCCGCGCGCCCACCAGCCGCCGCCGCGCACCAGCTGCGGGCAGTTGCGCACACGACTGCGGTTAGACGCGAGCCGTAATATCTATGTAGTTATCGGTACCGATATTTTTTAACCGACTTCCAAAAAAGGAGGAGGTTCTCAATTCGACTGTATTTTTTTTTTTTTTTTTTTTATGTATGTTACATCAGAACTTTTGATCGGGTAGACCGATTTCGACAAATTTTGTTTTAATCGAAAGGTGGTGTGTGCCAATTGGTCCCATTTAAATTTATTTGAGATCTAACAACTACTTTTCGAGTTATATCTAATAATGCGTTTTTACTTGGCGCTTTTTTCGTCGACCTACGTTGTATTATACCGCATAACTTTCTACTGGATGTACCGATTTTGATAATTCTTTTTTTGTTAGAAAGGAGATATTCCTAGTTTAGTACCATGATAAGGAAACCAGGATCTGATGATAGGATCCCAGAGAAATCGAGGGAAACTCTTGAAAATCCGCAATAACTTTTTACTTAGTGTACCGATTTTAATAATTTTTAATTTAATCGAAAGCTGATGTTTGTCATGTGGTCACATATAAATTTTATTGAGATCTGATAACTACTTTTTGAGTAATCTTTGAAAACGAAATGTTACTCGATTATTTTTTCGTCGATCTACGTTGTATTACTCGTCGATGTAATTGAAGTCGGTTTTTTTTTTTTCGTTTGCGAGCAAACACAATTATTTTACACCTGATGGTAAGCGGTCACCGTATCCTGACGCCTGCAACACTAGAAGCATCGCAAGCGCGTTCCCCAGCCTACCCCTGAACCTCCCCAGGAGCTCTGGCCACCTAATTCACCGCAGCAACACAACACTGCTCGAGAGCAGTATTATTTAGCTGTGTTCTTCTGTAAGCTCGAGGTCCTGCCCCTGTCTGGATATTTCCTGCCGTACCCTGCACACACTCAGGACTACACAGCTCAAGTTGAGATTTTAGTTGTAACCGACCGTTTCCTGGATGTTCTCGAACGGGCTTACGGACACGCGATCGGCTGTAGTGACCGCAACAGGGGATACAATGAGCGGGGCAAACCTGCAGCAGGAAGCAGTGCACGGGCGCGACGCCCCAGCGGTCGCGGCGCGCGCGGTGCAGCGCCCGCAGCAGCAGCGTGACGCCCGCGCCGCGCGCCGCCGACTGACAACAACGGCGCTAATATACGATTCGGCCTGGAGCGCCCCACTGCTGGCCGGGGGGCTCCGCATAGTAGAAATATTATAAAAAAAAAAAATCCAAAGTAAGGTTTCGAAACCGTAAAGTGATTTTATTTTGAATAATTATTCCACAGTATTTATCATATTAAATTACTAAACTGTGGAATAAGCGTCATATCTGTTTTTCTTAATTATTGTCATTAAGAGGAAAGGGTACCGGGTCTTTCTCCATACAAACGTAGTCGACTGTTTTCTCCCTGGATAATGACACTAGATCAAATATTTTTGTGACATAGAACTCTTTGCTGCCATGACCATGCCCCTATGTTTTGATTTTTTTCATATTCTTATTATAATAGGAATTAGGAGACTTCAAAAACTCGAAATATTGCATAATTTTTTGTACATTTTCAGACACTCATTAAAAAAAATATATGCATATTTTCAAAAAAATGAAAACATAGGGGCATAGCCGAAGTCTTCTTTTATTTTCTAAAAAAAATTTTTTTAAAAAATTGCCATGTTTTGAGGAGAAAACAGTCGACTACGAAACACTGTTTTGGTCAAAAATTATATACCTAAAACGGTCTGAGCTGCAGTTGTCCCTTTCTTGCTTTTTGGGGGATAGGTCTGGGGGAGGGAAGGGTCAAAGCAATACGTATATACGCCAGCGAAGTGATGCCTGATAGTCGACAATTATATAGATACACTAGTGATGTTATTTTTAGTCGATATTTTCTAAAATTCGTATTAACAAAATTAAATAATTTCTCTTTTCATAACTACAATAAAACCGTATTTGTATATGCGGTTTTTATTGTAACACTGTGCAAACCTGGGCTAACGAAGGGTTTCGCTAACAAATAACAATGATAATTATGGTAAATAACTGTGTTGTTTGTTTTTGGTATCAAAAGGGCTCAATACAAGGATTTCAAAAAAGTATATTATGATTATTATTACCGTAATACTAATAAAAAATACAATAAGAAAGTTTAAAAAATTAGGACTGCTCTTTCCCATGCCTATGCCAAGCAAGCTGCGAGCCACGCTTCTTCCTCGCCTCCTAGGCGAAAAACAACTTCGGGGTTTACTCTTTCCAATATATTTTTTTATCAATTTCGGAATACTCTGTAAAAAGCTATGCATGGTCAAACATAAATAAATATAGGTACGTAGCGACTTCAGAACCTCCTCTGTTTTTTTTCATCGGTAAAAAATTGCTTAGTTGTTTTCTTAACATTATTGAGGAGCAGATTATTAAATTTGGTCGAATCTATGTACTTGGACTTCGTATTTGGACTTCGCAAATAGAATCATATTTCTGAATTGCGTAAAAAACTCAAGTGGCCCCACTAGCGTAGTATTCCTTGGAACCCCGGGAACCTTGGGACCCTGTATCAAAATTAGTGGGGGGGCAGGCAAATGATGGGTAAAGATTTCTCACAAAAAATGCTTGCATTGAATTAAAATAAATTTTTATTGATTCTAAGTTATAACTTCCTCCTAGAATAGACAATAGTGAGTGTAGTCTGCTGTAGCTGTTCCTGTTCCATCGAAATCCTTAGGTAATTTTTTATCAGTTTTAGTTTTGAAAAACATCAAGTTAATACCTCCGGAAAATTGGATGCAAGGCTATTGAATTTTATCAGTAATAATTCCATGAGTTCTTTAATGGAATGAATGTTTTGAATTTCGGATTTTAAGCTAATTTAAAGAGCTTGTAGTTCCAAGCTGGAGAGTTATTAGCCTTGACCTGCAGCAATAGATGCGGGGGATCGTTCGCTTCAGCCTGTGAGGCCAATACTATTAGTGAATTCCTATGAATTTTCCGCATCTATATGAGGGATTCACAGGCGCATAACCTGAAGAAGAGATTCAACGCTGCCTCCAGGTCTTATAGGTAGTAAATCGCTAGGGCAAAGTTCAAACACAGCAGAATTGGCGAGAGACTATTGGGCTTTCCAAATGGAACCCATGCCTTTTGTTTCTTACAAAAGCTGTCGAAGGTAACTTTTTTTAGTCTACACTTCCATCATTGCGCGAACCTGAAGGCTCTCTGGCATATTATGCGAAAAAGTAAGCGAAATTCCTTGCTAAAATTTGGGGGTTTTAAAGCGTCTAGTGTCTACATCTTTTCTCTAAAGGCCATGGGCGACGGTAGCCGTTATAAATCAGATGGCTTCGTCTGCTTGTGTGCCCCATTCTTATATAAAAAAGATTAATTCATTGTTCATAATGATTAACTGAATCCCGAAATAAACGATACAGAATGTTATCAACAATTGGGCGCACGCTTGACTCGGATAAAAGGGGACTGCTTTTCAGACTTCAGTCATTTCTGAAGTTAAAACTCTATAGGTATGTATATCTATGGTATGTATGACAGTTTTTTTATTCTTTTTTCCAGGAAGCACAAGATTAAGTGACATTGTGGATAGCATTTTACTAATTTTTGCTTACACACCTTAGGGGCCCTGTAATAGGGGGCATAATGTAATGTTACGCCCTGAGTGGCACCCAATTCCCTACTTCGGGAATACGTATATTCTCAACTTACTTTACTCTATTCTTTTTAATCCTGTTGTACCTGCTTATCTAAAACGACGATTTAAGTTTCTTAGTGATTCCAATGAACGCAGTTTTCGTTCTGAGGAAAGGTTACTTCTTGAATTTCCCTCTCACTCCTCTTTCGTTTATACTAAATCTTTCACTGTTCAAGCTTGTCGACTTAGGAATTCTATAGACGTGTAAAATCGGTTTCTATTTTTAACCCACTTCCAAAAAAGGAGGAAGCTCTCAATTTAACTGTATTTTTTATGTATGTTACTTCAGAACTTTTGACTGAGTGGACTGATTTCTACAATTTTTTTTTTAATCGAAAGGTGGTGTGTGTCATTTGGTCTCACTTGAGTTTATTTGAGATCTAACAACAACTTTTCGAGTAATATAAATAATACGTTTTTACTTGACTATTTTCGTCGACCTACGTTGTATTATACCGCATAACTTTTTACTAGGTGTACCGATTTTGATGATTTTTAATTTAATCGAAAGCTGATGTTTATCGTGTAGTTATATTTAAATTTCATCGAGATCTGATAACAAATTTTTGAGTAATCTTTAATAACGCGTATTTACTTGACTATATTTTCGTCTACCTTTGTTGTATTACATGTCGATGTAATTGAAGTCGGCTTTTTTTCCTTTGCGTACAAGTCGAACTCGGTCCACCCAGACAAAAGTTCTGAAGTAACATATATACAAAAAAAAAAAAAAATACAGTCGAATTAAGAACCTCCTCCTTTTTTGGAAGTCGGTTAAAAATCAATCTGATACGTATTATTATTTTCTGTTGGTGTTCAATAAAGTGTATTGTTATGTTATGTCATGTTAATCAACCACTCTAAAAAAAATCAATCGATTACGTAATTTGCCTAACTAAAAAAACATAAATAAAATAATAATTGAAAAAGTCGCCTTCATGATTTTTGTAAGTGTACAGTACATAATGTTTGAAATTGGTGTAATTTATTTAGCTATCTTTGTGTAATTATTGAATTTTTATCTTGTTCCAGCTTTTTCAATTGACTTTCTAATAGTTGTTCTTCACGCAGGCGGCTTTTCTTGTTTTTTTTTATTTATAATATTATTTTTAACCATTGTTATATCATGTACTACATGTATACACTATAATTATGTATGTATTTCATTACCCATTCTTACACACACCTCAACCATGTAATTACATACCTAATTCATAAATAAAGTACCTAAGTATTTCGATAATTACCCACAAAAATATAGACATGTATCAAGTCACAAAGAGTATCCAATTCAAAATAATAAAACATAAATAATAAGTAGTTTACGAAATTCAATAATAGTAAGCCGAGTCACAGCAATACGATGCAGAACAAATTCAATAAAACAAGCCAAATTCAGAAAAATAGCACTATGCGCTATATGTACTCGTAGTCAATCACAAACGAAAGATGCGAATACTAAAATATCGTCAACAATTAATAGCTGAATAGCCGGCGCACGCACACTAACAACACGACAGTCACACATAGAAAAAACGGGGCGGAGATGGCGCGGGGCGCGGTAGCGGCATGCAGCGCGACAGAAACATTTTATTCAAATACCTATTTTTGAAAAGTCTCTTCGGTACCCTTTCCTCTTAACTTATTTAACGATTCGACCTGTAACATCGCACTGCTGAGATCAGAGTTCATTCTCCATGTAGGAGAAGGATCGGAGCTTAATCCACCACGCTGCTCCAATGCGGGTAAGCGGATAAATTCCCTACTATGAGTAACGATCACTATCAATTGTACCTATTATATGATAACAACCAAAAAATATTACTGCTATAAAAATTGTTTATAAAGTATTTCTCAAACAGTCTGTAGAAACACAAATCTTGAAAAAAAAATGTATTAAAAATATATCAAAGGGAGTTAGTAAAGACTGCAGAGTTGAAAGTATTTAGTGATTAATTATAATTCTTAATATTTTTCTTTTACATAATCTCACCCGCTTCAATTCCGTAATGATGTCGTTCGGTTCCAGGTGCGGTGTGCAGTCTATTGTTACAACAGTAGAATTGGTTTCTTTTAGGATATACTCTGCTAAAAGCCTGTAAGGAAAAACTTATTTGTTAGATTGGTAAGTCTAAACACGAGTGTCTATTCTCATTAAACACATCACAATTTTTTAATTCTTTTTTCTGTAAACTATAATAAGTACTGTACAAGTATATATATTTTTTTATAATCAAATTATTTGACTATCAAAAATGAGCAAATACCGAAAATTAATTTATAGTTTACTAAAAATATTCGACCAAAATTATTAAATATGTAATATATTCAGGGAGAGGTGGAAACTGGATAAGGATAGCAGAAAGCTCGGATGTTTGGCGCGAACTTGGGGAGGCCTATGTCCAGCACTGAACTGCGATAGTGTGTCATTAAAAAAATGAAATGATATGGAAAAAAAACACAACTCTCCTGTTTACAGCATTTATCTTATAATAGATTTATCAAAACTGATTTTTGCACGAATTAATTCTTCTAATACAAAAGTAAGATGGCTGAAGGTACATTAGAATCAGAATGATCTAAATATAGTACTTATCCTCACGTTTTAGCGCTGGCTTCAGGCCCAATGATGATTGCGTGATGGCAGCGTATAGCGGCAAACAGAGCGGGTTCGAAGGCACGGATGCGCGTAGAGCGAAGTAGTGCGTCCGCCCACTCTCCTGTTCCCGTGTCGCCTCCCACGGCTAGGGCCCGCGCTGACGGTATTTCAAGCTGTAGCCGGGGGATGTTCATTAGAAGTTACTATTAACATTATTATAGTTTATTGAGGTATGGCTCTGGGTAGGCTGAATATAGTGTATATTTTACTCAAAACCTAGTCTGGAGAAGTACCCCAACCTTACAGAAGATCAAAGCTAAATAGCACTGCTCCAAATTAGTGTTGTCTTCCTGTGGTGAGTAAGGGACCAGAGCTCCTGCTCCTAGTGAGGGTAGAGGCGTTTGCGATGCTTCTGTTGTTGCAGGCACATATAAGCTACGGTAATGCTTACCATCAGGTGGTACGTACATCTGTTTGCCGATCTAGTTGTATAATTGTATATTAAAAAAAAAAAAAAAACTTTTGAACAAAACACTTATTCGTAAATATTTTCAACATCTTTTTAATAGTTTTAGCTGTTTATGGAATACAACTTTTGCTTATACTGCAAATACAATGTATGCATTTCAACTATGTGCTTACCTATTATACTTAATAAATATAGTGTCCAAACAGCACTCGTGGAGTTTAGTTATTTCGTACTTAACTCTTCTTATTTATTGTTTGTATACTAACAGCTCTTTACAACTATTAATAGATTACTCGCGTTAAAAGAATAGGGACCCATCGCTGGCACTAAGTCACGCTCTTTATTACCCAATTTAATCGTATTTAATTAGAATGGCATGTTCAACATATCCAGTTGAAGTATTTAAAGTTGAAAATAGTACTGCAATAGCATTGTTTAAAAAACTATTTTAAATACATTTTAAAATGATTAATTTAAAATACTTACTTCTTCATAAAAACTGTTAACAGCGTTTTCCTTAATCAACCCCATAACACTCTGCTGCACAGCCGACCACACCATTTCCTCCGGACTAGTAGGACCAGTGTTTGATGTAAATTCCGAGGCTATATATTCAAACTGCGCGATTATTTGTTTCACCTGAAAAGGGCTAAGCACTTATGCATTTCCTTGAACTGAAATTTTCAATCTTCATTTCATATATCAAAATTAATTAGTTACAAAGTCTGATATTTTTTGTCCAAAATTATGTATTTTTAAATTAAAATATAGTTAAAGGTAAAATAAATATAATTTAATTACCAAAGACATGTTACAATCTTTCACAGTGACGTCAGACCTATGCCCTGCCAGCCACTTCAAGCATCTCTTTACTGTTTCAGTCAGTAAGGGCACAGCTAATTTTGCATTATCATTATCGAATTCTTTATTTTGTGCCCAACTTTCCAAAATATATTGCGAACAGTTGTTTTCATCGCTGAAATAAAATAAATGTTTTATTAACAGTTAGTAAATTTTCTTTTATACTTTAACGGAACCATTAAACTCTTAAAAAGACTAAAACTAACACTACAAATTTTACACATTTTAATTGCATGTTCTTGTATATACATGTTTTTAAATTTCTACTAAATTTATCAAAATGTTTTCCTTCATTGACGAGCCCAATAGTTTATTTATTACCATTGTTTCACGAGAGTGGCGATCCTCTGCACCTTCAAGGCAGTATAAGCATGTAAATATAGTCATAAAACTACTGAACGACGTTTACTTCACCTATGTAAACAAACTTTGACCAGGTATTCATACAGCATTATGACAGCTGAAGGCGGAATGGAATTATAAGCTCAAAATTTACCACTTATAAAAGTTAGTGGCGTTTTAAGTGCTCGGCCGTTGGCTTTGATTACGTATACTATTTATGTATTTATTTTATAATTTATTGCACACCACAAACACATTATAAAGCACAGTTTAAAATTAACTTTTAAATCTTATTTCTGGGAACGTCAACGTCAGCTCAGTATAATAACTTGATCGAACCTAAAGAGTATAATCCCCATCCTGGAGATGGTGGCCGGCGAGGCGTGGTCGAGAGTGTGCGTCTCGAAGATAAAGTTGACGTGCGGCCCGAAGGCGATCCGCCAGCCCGACGGCAGCGTGAGCAGGCGGTTGTCGTCCAGCACCGAGTTCAGCGCTTCCACCCACTCGGGGTCTATGTCGCCGTCACACACTACCCACGACCACACGTCTGCGTACATACGCTAAATTACTTCTTATAATAGGGACTTTTTTTAAATTTACTTTCATCTATAAGAAAATCTTGAATGATATAAGACAACGTGTGGACAATGCCTGATATTTGTCACGGTTTTTCTGATAACTTTAGACGCAGCTGATATTTATGTACGGCCTTAGTACGGCCGACTAATACTAGAAAAGTTCTTGTCACACTTCACTGCAATAATTTTATCTTTAATTTATTTTATTAAATATTATTTACAGAAGTAGTGAGTACTTCTACCTTACAAAAGATCACAGCTATATAATATTGCTCTCAAGCAATATTGTGTTCCTGTGGTAAGGTAGCTAGATCTAATGGCTAGGCTGCCCCTACCTAGGGTCAGGGGTAGGGTCAGCAACGCGGTTGCCGTACTTCTGGTGTTGCTTAGCGTCTATATGCTACGGTAATAGCTTACCGTCATGTGAGACGTACGCTTGATTATCGACCTAATTGTATAAAAAAAAAATCCGCTATAGAGCAACGTGGTGGTTTTAGCTCCGACCCTTCTTCGTGAAGAAACAGGCATATATCAACAGTTGAATGTTACAGGCTTAATTGTATCAAATTGGATAGTTCTTTTTGGTGTCTTTATCGTCTAGATACGGTTTGAATAAAAAAAAACTAGTCCTTATTACACAGCATAAGGTGGGTCGAGTACGAAGTTTGGCGTGTCAGACGTTACAACACAGGGCGGGTAGTAAGGCGCGCGCGTACCGTCGGCCTGGTGCGACACGTGCAGCGCCACGGCGGGCAGCACGCCGTCGCTCCACTGGCGCGTGTCGCGCTCCACGTGCCCCAGCAGCTCGCGCCGGCTCATGGCCTTGGGGCAGATCACGTGCTCCACCACGGACTTGCCCCGCTGAGTCAGCGCCTGCGGTACGTCCCTCCATATTAGTTTATTCAGTATCGCTGTGGGTCTGTCCACCGCGCCTCGGAGAGCACGTTAAGCAGTCGGTACAGTTGTTACATCATAGACACCAGATAACGACCATTACTAATAGCAGGGAATATATTCCCTATATATATAATGGTGTGCAATAAAGAATATTATTATTATTATAATTATCCGCCAACCTCCAGTGTAGCAGTGAGGTGGATTAAGGATTATTATTATTTAATACGCTTCAGCCTGTAATATCCCACTACTGGGCATAGGCCTCTTTCCCCATGTAGGAGAAGGATCAGAGCTTAATCCACCACGCTGCTCCAATGTGGGTTGGCGGATATATTCCCTACTATGAGTAACGATCACTATCAGGTGTACATGATAACAACCGGGACCGACGGCTTAAGGTGCTCTCCGAGGCACGGTGGGGAGACCAACAAGGACTGCACAAACACCCAGACCACGGCAAACACCTGTATGGCCAATACAAATGTTTGTCATGTGCGGGAATCGAACCCGCAACCGCCAGCGCAACAGGTACAATCCATGGCTGTAACCGTTGCCCCAACGCGGCGTCGGCCAGGCTGAAGCGTATTATTTAATAACTATTTACTTTTAAACAAAATTATTTGGATCATTTCACAATTACCAATAAATTATTTTTCTAAATTGAATAGATTAAAATAATGAAATCAAAAAAAAAAAAAAAAAAAAATTTCAATGCAACAACTACAATATTAACATGTATTGATAATAAAAGAGTAAAATTAATAATATATATTAAGTGACAGTGAACTTACAGCTTTTAAGATTTGCCTAATAGTGGTTTTACCGGATCCCGGTGGACCAACAATGGCGACACCCATTCTTTGTTGCAACTGTTCATAGAGCTCCATGCATTTTTGAATCTAGAAATAATTAATAATATTTATTTATTGGCGTTTTTTTAACTTAACTTTATTATTTATAAGATCAGTTACCTGAAACTTATTATGCACTAGACCAAGTTGTTTTACTGTATTTTCGAGTGATAAATAAACCGGATCTGTGGTGGATTCTTTCTCCGGCACGTCCGCGAAAACCATGGCCAAGATATTTTCGAAACTGAAACATAAAACGATTAATTTGGTTAAAAAACGAATTTTCACTATATTTACCACGCAGAGATGTTTGTCTGCCTAGAAATACAAAAATATATTTTAAGAATTCGGAGTCTTTGTTTAATACATTATAAAAAATGAAGTCCTTTAAAAAAAACTTTTAGTCCAGGTTTTCTTACAATACACAATTTAACTTTGTATATAGTTTCTTTTTTGTTTGTCATCACATTTTCATTTTCATTTTATTAAGACACATAAAAAGAAAGAATAAAAATTATAAAGATAAGTAAGAAGCCATATAATTTTATTTGAATTTTACCGGACATTAGTGTCGTCATTAGGTGGTATTCATTAATTACGTGAGGTGATACGGAGGTTCTAACGTGGAGGAGAGGGTACTCTCGGTAAATATCACGTAATTTTTTTTAATTGTGATTCTATGCTACGTCATTAAAAATTTAAATACTAGTTTTATATTAGAAAAAAAATATAAGAAAACTAGCGGAACCGACAGACGTTGTCCTGCCCGGAAAACAGCTACCAAATTTGATTGCTTACATATCGATAGCAGCGCCATCTACCGGGTTCAATCGAGATGCAATCTACCCTATCTCCCAAGTTGGATTAAATTACAGATGCTTACGAAATTTGATAAAAATTGTTTCAGTGGTTTCGGAGTTTATCTGGAACATACATCGTGACACGAAATTTTTATATATTATTAGATTGTTTTTTAAAATAAAATTATTGAAATCATAGCGTAGGTAATCACACACAGATTATCTCATTTGCATAACAAAAGCACATTAAAAAAACTCACAACAATTTACCAGGAGAGGAGGGGGAGTCAAAATATCGGGAATCAGTAAAATACTCTCACGTAATTAATGGACGCCTCCTTACGAGTAGATACAATTTACATAGAATTGAATGCTAAGGCACATCGGACCAGGTTCCAGAGCGCATCGCAACCCGCACCATTGGGCGTCGTGGCTGGTGAGCCTGGGCACGGCGTCGCGCCGCAGCACGGCCCGCAGCGCCGCGCGCGCCTGCGCGTGCTCGCCGCCGCCCAGCGCGCGCAGCGCCGCGCCGCAGCTGCCCACCGCCGCCTTCAGCGCGCGCAGCCCCCAGTCGTAGTGGCGCTGTGCGCTCAGCAGCGAGCTGTGGGTGCGCTTCGTGTTGCTCACAACTTCTTTAGCAAGCCCTACTGTTCACGGAGAAACCGACACGATAACGATCCCTGTCAAACGGTACCCCGATCGACTATACACACACTATACGTCAAAGAATTTGTATCAAATTTGGATTAAAATAAACATAATATTAAGATTACTTATTATACACGCATTTATTATATTACAACATAAAAAACCCCAAAAAACATATCACGTCGCGTCGTGAACGTATCTTTATGTATTAAGCATCTATGATAAGAAAAACTAGAGGCATTCCATGTATCCAGAGTCTATACACTTCTGTCATAATCTAATAAAATACAGTGTCACACCTAGCAAGTGTGAATACTGCGTCCAAGTCGTCGGCGAGTGCATCGGGACGTAGGTGCGGGTGCGTGGCCTCAGCGGCGAGTAGCCGTGCGGCGAGCGCGGCGCGAGGGGGCGGCCGCAGCGCCAGCGGCCGCAGCACGTGCTGCAGGGCGGGCGGCAGCGCGCGTCGCCCACCGTACCCGCGCGCCGCCGGGTTCATCGTCGCCGCCACGCCGCACCACTCCGACACTTGTATCTGGCAGAATACAAACTTCACTAAGAAGCTATGTAGATAGTCATATTACACGTATACACAACAACTTTTTGCTTTATCGGTTTGAGGCTAACGTAAACTTGTACGTACATTTTTGTACGATGTAAACTTTCAAAATAGTTTAATTTTATCTATTAATTAGTATTTAATCTGTTTTATTGCATACAAATTTTATTAAGAATCCTGAAATCGATCGCAAGGCGATTTTATTATAGGAATTTCACTGTTCCAGTCGTGTGTGTTATAAGTGTAAGAAGGTGGCACGTGCATACCCGCTTGCCGTCGAGCAGCGCGGAGCGGTCGGGCGCGGCGGGGCGCAGCACGGCGGCCAGCTGCGGCGCGGCGGCGGCCAGCGCGGCGGCCGGCAGGCGGTTGAACTCGTCGAAGCAGCCCCACGCGCCGCAGCGCGCCACGCCCGTCAGCAGCCGCCCCAGGCACTGCCCGTCCATGGCCTGCGCGCCGCGCCGCGCTTAGTACGAGCACTGGACGACTCGGTCACAGCCGCGCTTATAATAACGGTTCGGCGGCTATGTGTCTAAGATGTTTTATCTTACGGCGAAAACAACGCAAAAATGAGAGGCCGTTAATAACTGAGATAAGGTACGGCAGGAAATATCCTGCTCAAAGTCTGAAGCAGCCCGACTGGGACTGGGATACTGCTTTCAAGCAGAGTTGTGTTTCTATGGTGAGTGAGGTGACCAGAGCTCCTGGGGGGTAGGATCGGTAACACGCTTTCGATGCTTGTGATGACGCCTATACCAACAGAAGCATTGCAAACGCGTTACCGACCCTACCCCCAATTATTCCTCCAAGGAGCTCTGGTCACCTTACTTACCAATAGAAACACAAAACTGCTTAAAAACAGTATTATTTAGGTGTAGTCTCCTGGAAGGTCGAGGTAGTACCCCAGTCGCTGCTCCATATTTCGAGTAGGAAATTTCCTGGTGTGCCCAACATCAGTTAAAGGGTTGCAGGGTGTTTGTTGGTTTTCTTTTTGATTCACAAATCGAGCGTTCACAAAATATAAATACACGTGATACGGGCTAATCACTTTCTTTTGAACCTGACGTGATTAAAAAAAATTGTTGTAAATGTATGTGATGCTTAGATTATGATTTTTTCACTTAGGCATAAATGAATTCGAAAATTAAATTCATTCAAAAAGCAAAAGACGATGTTTTTGGTTAAAAAAAAAAAAAAAAACAATTTCTTTGATAAAACGTTTGGATTGAGGAGAATATGTTAAGAAAAGATAGAACTGCGACATCACACATACATAATCACTATAAAGTGAATATTGAACTTTGTTGGATACTATAAAAATGAACTTACTTCATCACAATTAAAAACTAGCACCAAGCGACCAAATAAACTTCCTAAAGCTTTAACCGACTCTGTTTTTCCTGTTCCAGCGGGGCCGAACGGATTACCTACTAATCCAAGATGTAAAGACTGAAACAGAGGAATAAATACATTAATACAGACCCCCTTTAAAAAAGCACGTACTTTAAATGTTAATATACATTTAGTGCCATTTTATTAATGATTCACGCGTGTTATCATCAACGGATACAATTTACTAACGAAGGATATGAGAAAGCGGTTAGAACAAATTTGGATGAATTATTAATAAAGCAAAGTTATATTTATTGTTAACCGACTTCCAAAAAAAGAAGGGTATCAATTCGATTGTAATTTTTTATGTATGTTACCTCAGAACTTTTTACTGGGTGGACCGATTTTGATGATTCTTTTTTTTAATCGAAAGGTAGTGCGTGTCGTGTGGTTCTATTTAAGTGTAATTGAGATTTGACAAGTACTTTTCGAGTTATATCTAATAACTATCTTTACTTGACTATTTTTTCGTCGATCTATGTTGTATTATAGAATAAATTTATTTTCACCGGGTTTTACGATTTCGATGATTCTCATTTTAATCGAAAGCTGTTGGTTGTCAAGTGGTCCCATTTAAATTATATCGAGATCTGACGATTACTTTTTGAGTAATCTTTGATAACGCGTATTTCCTTGACTATTTTTTCGTATACTTACGTTGTATTACTTGTCGATGTAATTGAAGTCGGTTTATTTTTCGTTTGCGAGCAAACACAATTAAACTCCATATCTCTCGTTGTCTATCAGTTGAAACTGAACGTAACATATAGTTTTATAAAAAAAATCTTTATTGTTTAATTTTTAGCCGACTTTCAAAAAAAGGAAGAGGTTCTCAATTCGCCACATTTAAATTTAATCGAGATTTGACAATTACTTTTCGAGTTTTATCTAATAATGCGTACCTATTTAATTATTTTTTCAACGACCAACGTTGTATTATACCTTATAACTTTTTAATGGTTATACCAATTTTGATGATTCTTATTTACGTTGGAAGCTGATGCTTATGTTGTGGTCCCATTAAAATTTGATAGAGATCTGATAACTACTTTTTGAGTAATCTATGATAACGTGTATTTACTTGAATATTTTTCGTCTACCTACGTTGTATTACTTGTCGATGTAATTGAAGTCGTTTTTTTTTTGTTTGCAAGCAAACACAATTTTTGTTCAACAATTTTGTCTCGATGACAAATATAACAACAAATTTTGTTATTGAACCTTAAAATTTTCAATAAATGAAATACTTACTTGTGTTAGAATGAGAAAACTTTCATCCGTCGTTTCAGTTCGCACAAACTGTCCGGTGTTGACGCCGAGATATTCATAGGAGTACGAAATCTGAGCTAACCCCATTTTAGCTATAATTTCCGTACCATTTTGTAGGTAGAATCTGTAAATTTTAAAGTTCGTTCCATTACGAGAATATTTAGTTTTCGTTCCTTCATTTTATTATGATAATTCAATATACCTATCTTACAATTATTTATTAAGGTCGGCTCTCGACAGATAATCACTTTCGCAAACTCTTTACAATATTAAAGTCTATATATATATCAAATAAATGTTATGGTGATTAACAACGAGACATTTTGGTTTTATTTTAAAATATAATTAACCTACAATCGTCTTACCTTAGTTGTTTCTGCCAAAACCAATCGCTTGTAGTCACTACATTATTCTCAATTAAACTTTGCACCACGGACACATAATACGCACATTGCAATATCAAAGCTTGTTTCTTGTATTTCTCGCATTTATTTTCCGTTTCTGCTTCAGCGTAATACACATTTTCTTTTTCGATATTATCTTTTAATTTGTGCAGTTCTTTTGATATAATAGCCTTTTCTGTTTCTTCGGTGAATCTAATGTTCTGTGCTAAGCACAGTATTTGCGTCGGCAGCGAAAACGGATCTTGGTCTCGCAAAGTATTTGCAACTAAGCATTTTAGCGCCATGGTCTTCAACGACGAATGTATTTCTTGTTCTAATTTTTTCAACCAAACCTGCGTTTTTTTAAACTATTTGTGTACTCTTTACATTTTAATAAAGGTATTTATTATTGTACACTATGAAGAAATCGATAGTTGTAAAACAAAAACAAACAATTGTCTAATGTACAATTAGTAGCCATATAGTTAAATAGGGATCTTGAGGTTCAGTGTGCTAGTACCTATTATGATTTAATTTTAACGAAGTAAACCTTTGAACTAAATATGATGTCCAATGTTAATCAGATTTATTTATTGAATGTTACAAACCTCAACAGAGCAATCTATGTCAACCGGATGTTCTAGTTGGAACGTTTCACCGAAGTGGCTGCATAGAGACGTAATTGATAGTTCACCGGGGCCGAGGTGCACACCTGTGATACCCGGGAACAGCTTCTTTAAATGAGACTGCATTACCGTCTCTCTACCTTCAGCTCCCGCTCGTGCTTGACCAAGGAGTTCGAGTAAATCATCATCACTTAGAAAATATAATCTCGGAAATGTTGAACGTTTTTCCTGCAATTTTATAAATTAAACGACCTATTGGCTAATATAACTATCTCTTTTTTCTAATATGTTTTTATATTGCCATGATTATGCATAGGTTAACATAAATTTTATCAGGTTAGGTACTTACATCAATGTAGTCGTTCAATGCTGACTGGCAAGCGTTTAATTGCTCTAAAATAGTGTCAAGCATCGTCTGAGGTCTAGTAGACTGTAATAGAGCTGAAAGGCGAGGATCCGATTCTATAATCCGGGCCACTTGTCGGAACCCTTGGTCAACTTTGCGGAACTTGACTCCTAGATCTCCGTCAGCATTGCTAAGGATTGGTTCTAAATAAAGCCATCTGAAATATATAAATTTATAAAAATAATACATATATGTTTAAGTATTTATTATATATGGTTACTATTTCTTAGTACAATATGAATTGCTAAATTGAATAATGTATAAAACATAAAGGTTACAAAGCATCTATAATTAAATGGCTCTACCTAATACAATTATACCAGTAAAGTTCGTAAGCTCTAGCAATTTTCATTGTTAAGTAATTGTTGAGTGATTTAGACTTTCTACTAGCTGATATACGTGACTTTGTGTGACTTATCTTAATACAGAACGTACACACAAAACATATCTACAATAGTGCTCATGAAAATCATTTGATATAACATTTTAATAGCTTTACTTGGAATGGTCATTTATCATTTTTTTAGAGCTAATTTATTCAGTTCTTTATTTATTTATTAGTGATATGCGCATAACGATAGACATTTATCGTTTTATTTACATAGATAATTAATTAAAACGAGTCAGATGTCCATTATATGTGCCGTCCGTGATGTCCATTGTATGTACTGTGTGGCTACGGCACTAAAGAATTTAGCCACCCCCTCTCTTCCCGTGGGTGTCGTAAGAGGCGACTAAGGGATAACAAGGTTCCACAACCACCTTGGAACTTAAGAAGCCGACCGATGGCGGGATATCCATCCAACTGCTGGCTTTGAAATACACAGGCCGAAGACGGGCAGCAGCGTCTTCGGTGCGACAAAGCCAGTACTGCGGTCACCAACCCGCCTGCCCAGCGTGGTGACTATGGGCAAAACACACGAGTTCACGTTATTTTTGGCGTGAACTTGTGGAGGCCTATGTCCAGCAGTGGACTGTATAGGCTGTAATGATGTCCATTATATTGTATACCTACTAACTGTGCCAACGACGTCGTCCGCGTGGAATAGTGACTTTGGACAGCTTTTTTTGGATGTATCTTATGGTCTATATTCGTTTACAAATACCGTCGTTTGGGTATTAACACGTTCAACGCGATTCTTTAAATTGTCATACCTTTTTTACTTATGAACCGATTGACATGATACAAACATTAAATGTTAAGTGAAGCTTACCACAATATATTCGTGAAAACCGCATCTAAATCAGATAAGTAGTTTCTGAGATTAGCGTGCACAAACATATTACATTTACGTTTTTAATATATGTATAATGATTATAATTTATTAGCAGATCAGGCTCAAAAGCTTCTTGTACTAAACTGCCTTGTCGAGCAGTGAATTAGTAGGTACAAATTGTAACAGTCGTCTAGAATCATCAATGCTATTTCTATTATAAAAATAATATTTTTTTTTGCTCCTCATGGTCATTACGTACGTAGGTACTGAATTCCCATAAAACTATAGAGGCGAATCATCATAAAATTTAACCTGGCTACTTTATTACTTTGATAGTTATAGTTTATTTGTGCTCTAAAGATATTGCCTATACCTAAATAACAATGCAAAAGTAAACAAGTAATCATTACCATTGATGTACCTATTGTATTACAAGGCTAACAGGATCACGAGGCGATACCGACCGTAGGTAATTAGATATGTAAAAAGAATTTAGTTACTAATGAATTTAATTAGTTTAGCGTATGATTTTAATTGTATCATTTATCATTACTTTCCAGAAAAGTCAATAAGTTAGAAAATTTCATTTCAGTTTTAAAAAGCATTTAAGCTATGTCTATAATTATTAGATTGGGCAAAATCATCATATATTATCGAATTATAATTTTGTCACAAAAATGTCAAAAATGTCAAAAAATTTCGAGAACAAATTGTTAATATCTAAGAGTAACTATGATGTTAAATGAATCATATCCGATGATTGTTTTACAATTTATGTAATTACATCAAATATTGTTAATACGTTGCTCACAAATGTACAATGCAAGCGAAATAAATGAAAAGTCGGTCACATCAGATACAAATAGGTGTCAATCATACCACTTGTTGCTCAACTTTTAAGGTTTGGAAGAGGAGGCACACTTAGTACAATTACCTGAGACGTTTTTGCATAGAATATTGGACGTTGATTTTGATATAATTATTTGTTTCTATAAAATTAAAGATTTCATACCTGATTTAGCTTTCCAAAAATTGGGGATTGGAATTACTTTTATTTCGAATATACACCTGATCAGTTACACAAGAAATAAAACCTGTAATTTTTTTTTTCAGTTCTTATCTTATACTGTTAAACGAGCAATTCTTGTATATACTTATACATATATATAGAATCTGAATCTCGGAAACGGCTCCAATGATTTTCATGAAATTTAGTATGCAGGGAATTTCGGGAGAGATAAATAAATGTAGCTAGGGTTCATTTTTAGAAAATATCGTTTTAGCCCAGTTTTTAGACAATGAAAAAATATCGGTAGAATACGAAGGTGAATTTCGCAAGTATTAGTAAAGTTGTAATAGCTCAGGTGGGAAAATCGGCCGGTCGCGATCGACCGAAAAGACCATGGTTCAAATCCTCAATCGATAAATATTTTTTTTTTCTAATTGCCCTCGTTATTTTTTATTTAATAATCTATGTAAAATCGAAAAATATTATTTATATTTTATCATTATTTTTTTAATTATTTTTTTATATTTATTTATATTTATTTATATTTTTTATCATTGTCGGTGAAAATAAATATCATTCATATTTTATACTTAAATATGTAATTCGTATTTAAATATGATTTCCAAAAAACACGATTTACTAAAAATACCGAGCTAAGCTCGGTTACTATATTTTATGTCAGTACCTACTAGCTGACTAAGAGGCAAACGTTGTCTTGCCGCTAAACGCTATTTAAAAATAGGGGTTGGTGGTAGAAGGGTGAAAATTTAGGATTGTATGTATTTTTCAACGCCAAATCATAATAAAATAAAAAATAAATAATTTGTTTAAAATTTAAAAAAAAAATTAGGGGTGGACTACCCTTAACATTTAGGGTGATGAAAAATATATCTTGTTCGATTCTCAGACCTACCCAATATGCACACAAAATTTCATGAGAATCGGTCAAGCCGTTTCGGAGGAGTTTAACTACAAACACCGCGACACGAGAATTTTATATATTAAGATAAAGATAATAATTAATGAAAGGTATTTCCGTAGAAAAAAAATACAAATGGAAGGATTTAGAAAAAAAAGTAACCAAACATTTTTAATTAACTAAATTTTTAAACGAAAGAAACGACAAAGCAGGAATCATATTATTAATAATTATTACTAATTTATTTAAAAATAGTATAAGGATTATGTTGTTGTTTATTTATTTCGATACTTGCATTCCATAAACTGTATACCTACTTTTTATGACACAAGAAATACTTGTATCAAGTATCAATATTACATTCACAAATCAAGTATCTAGATAGATACAATAAAATCTTTGTATAATAAATACAACTTTTTAATTAAAGGAGCTAAGAAAAGAATCAATCTAATGACAATTTATCAATTACGGTAAGAGGCCATCCTTAAATTACATCACTTCTTAAGAGGGCGGCAGGGGATCCACGTTGTGTGACAAAGGGAGGGAGGGGGTCCAAAATTTTGTGTCATCACATTTCAAAATATAATATGTATATATATGATTGTTAGTACCATAATAATTTTATTTTTCGTAGCTATGTTGAATTGAGGATGATTTTATTGAAAAATAATTTAAAAATAAATGAAAATAATATCGAAACTAATATTTTAACTTAATAAATAATAATTTATAGGTGTGAAATTGCAAAATGTGACGTCACACTGGCTAAAGGGGTCTCATAAATATGACCATCTGGGATAAGAGGTTACAGTTTAAGGGTAAAAATCGTGAAATACATATAACTTTACTAAAAAGAACGGGTATATAATTTTATTATTACGCAAAAGTATTATGATAAAGAATTATGATAAAGAAAAAAACTATAATAAAAAAAAAAATCTACCTAATTGGGTTTACAACTTGTTAAAAGAAAAAAATAAAATAAAGGTAAACGTAGGTTGAAAACCAATTTTGTCTATTCAAATTGCCACGAATATTCGGCAATTATTCGGTATTCGGCTATTCGGCCTCTTTTTCTCGCTATTCGGTATTCGGCCGAATATGGTTAACCATTTGGCCGAATACCGAATAGCAATTTTTTTATTACTTACTAACTGTTTTTCCGCGACATCGCGTAAATTATAGCCCATGTCCTTTTTAAGGCTCTAGGGTATCTGTGTACCAAATTTCATTTAAATCGGTTCAGCAGTTTGGGCGTGAAATCATGATAAAAAGATTTACTTCCTTATTTAAGATAAAATACAGTAAGGATTACCAAATAAATTATGAAAAAACTCAAAATATTACTCACAAAGATATTTATTTAACCAAAAAAGAACTAACAAATTAATATTTAAAATCTACCAGTGGTAAGAAACAAACACAACAAACTGCTAGTTTATTGTCGTCACTATAAATTTTATAATAGTTCCAAATAGGCGATTTCTTATTAAATTGATCCATTTTGCTTTTTTCGAACAAACGATGATATTTCTTATGGTAATCAATCACGTTAAATGTTATATTTTAGTATACAGTACGTACGATGCACTAACGATCAACAAATAAAGCAGGTTGTGACACGACCGTGACCTAATCACAATCACAAATGAAAATATGAAACAAAACCGCCCGCGCCTACCAAACGTATTAGGTACTTCAGCGATGCAAGTTTAAACTCGTACGGTGACGAGTTGTGTCTTGTCGTCCGCGAAAAGTACTAAGTGTGGCCGAATATTCGGTTGCCGAATGTTCGGCGCTTCGGCCAAGAGCCTCGCCGAACATTCGGTATTCGGTATTCGGCAAAATTACTATTCGTGGCATCTCTAATTCAAATGAAGTTTAATTCCGTTGCTATTTATTCATAGGTTAAAGTAATAAATGAAATTAGAGTAAATAAAAACACTGTAATAGATATAATGATATTTATTTACAAACTAACGACAAGTTTCAGCCTCTATTGTGTGAATGTCTTCTCATGTTACAAAAACTTTTAAAAGTATATCTAGAGCCAGCAAATACAAACGTATTTATAGTAAGTGTAGTAATGATAATTATTTGAAGTTCAAACAAACATCACAATCTTATAATTAATTGTTCAACCTGCAAAATCAATAAGAAAAAAAAAAACCATAATTATGATTAAGTAAATGCGCCACGTCACAGTTATAACAACATATTGTGAAAATAATATTTTGTAGTATAAAATTGTTATTAACTATATAAAATACTTTCCCCTAACTTTATTTTGATTTAAGCTTCCACAACAATATGAAATATTTTCATAACTACACTTAAATGTATCTTAAACTTATTAAACTACTTTTATACATATAAACACAAGCCTACGACGTCTATTAAAATTTCTTTGGAATTCGTTAGATGAACGTTCATCTTAGGTCAATATATTTTTACATAATTATAACAAAATATATCAACATAGAAGTAAACTAGCGAACAAACAATGCATACATTTTCATAGCTAACGCTAAAATTAAATGTTAAGCAAACAAATGAACATATCATATCTATCATACTATTTTTCATAAAAATTCATACCTATCCTTAAACAAACGGTAATAAATGATCAAAAAACTAATCATTATATTTTTCTGCTAACACAATTTATTCTAGACTTTGTAACTTGTTCAAATATTAAGTAAATAAAAAAACAATAAAAATAATAATAAGAATGTATATAAAAAAATAAAATACAACATCACTTCAAATAAGTGAAAATAATTTGATACTTTTTTAAATTTTGTACAACTAGTGGTTAAATTTCTTTAGACCATGTGATGTTTTATAATTAGTTATTATTTCCGCAACATGATACTTGTAATTAATAAAAAAATAAAATATTTAAAAATTACAAATTATATTTTCAAATAATATTATTTAAATTTAGCAAATTTTTATGAAATAAACAAGTTAATTAAAAAATGTAAATGTTGAGATTTTACGGTACATTTTATAGCTTTTCATACAATTTCTTTTCAAAAATAAATTACTTGTTACGTAGTACAAGACCTATAATAGTCAGATCGTTTAGTAATTTCTGATACATAGTAGTTCATTTGAGTGTTAAGTTCACCTATTTCCTTTTCTAAGACATTTAATTGTTCGTTGTGATCGTTGTATAGTTCCTCCATATTTGCTAACAGCTTAAGTTGCGTCTGTGTATCACTAGCCAATTTAGTAGCTCGGTTAAGTAACAACTGAGCCCGTTCTCTTGAATTCGATGTCTGGCTAGCTCTTTCAGAAAGGGATATATTTGTTTGTTTAAAATCTTGTCTTAATTGTCTGGCCTTTTGCTCGGCCCCTTCGGCTTTATTAACAACGTCGTTAGCTTCTTGTTTCACTTGATCGGCATCACTTTCAATTTTGAGAATATTTTTCTGGAGATCGGACAGACGATTACGAAGACCTTCAACTTCTTCCATAGTTTCATTTGCTTTCTTTTGAGCTTGTTCTGTTTCTAATGTTATCGGTATTAAGTCACTTTTTGCAGCTTCGATATCATTATTTGCTTTATCTATAGCATCTTCTGCAGCATTCTGTGCAGCTTGCGCTTCATCTAAAGCTTCTAACACCTTATTAGCCATTTCCAATGTCAAATTCGCCGCTTTATTGACTGTAGTAGCATTTTGTTTAAGAGATTTCGCTCTGTCAAGATCTGGTTTCGTTTCAGCTATTATATTTTCAATATTAGTTAAATGTGATACAGTTGAATTAATGCGCTGTGAAAGTTCTGTGATTTCTTTAGGTTCAATGCTAATAGAAAAATTTAAAATTTCGGTGGCGAGTTGCCTAACATCTTCAGGTGTATTATATGTTTTGGATAAAAACTCTTTTAATTCAGAAGTAAGTTCTTTACTTTCATTCGTTGTCTTTTCAGTCGACGATTTAAATTCACTGGCTCTATTAAATAAATCTTTTGCCCTAGATTTTACTGCAACAGTATCTTGTTTAATTTGAGACACTGATCTGAATAAGTCCTCAGCCGTTAGTTCATGTTCTTTAATTCTATGTTCTGTTTTATTCGCAAAATCTAATGCCTGCTCTGCTTTTGTTATAGCTCCTTGGTCACAAGAAATTCCGCCACATTTACCGCAACCGGCTCCTCCACAAATATCACATGTATCACTTTCTTGACCACACATTTTTTCATTTATTTTTGGTAACTGCGATTCTAAGTCAGATAATTGTTGGCGCAGTTCATCTAATTTTTTGTCATTTTCGCTTTGAGTGTTATTGAAATTTGCATACTGCATTTCTATGAGTCTATCTGTATTCTTGATTTGTCTATCTGTATTAGCTATGACAGTCTGTACACTCTCAGCTTCATCTGCTGCTTTAACAGCTCTTTCCTTCGCTTCACGTGTTAAGTTTAGTGCACCCTCCAAGTTAGCCTCTTGTAATTTAGTTGCATTATTACCTAGCTCATACGCTTTTGCTTTTAAATTATCAATGCTTGATCTTAATCCATCTAAAGTCACGTTACCAAGATTAATTTTAGAAGTTATAGCATTCAAATGTTCATTACTTTCTTTTACTTTCTTCCCTGCTTCGTTTAATTGATCTTGCAATCTTGATATGTTACTCAATAATTCTTTAACTGTACTTTGGCCTAATTTAGCGCTTTGAAGTGAGTTTTCAACATCGGATAACTTTTTTGTCATTTCTTCAAAATCTCTTGTGTATGCCCCTGTTGAACCTATTATTTTTATTTTACTTGCATTCCCGATTGCGTATTCAGTCTGTACTCGTAAATCTCCAATAAGACGATCCCAGCTATCAAAACATTCTCCACAAGCGTAACATTCTGGAGCATTACCAAGGTAACCCCGAGCACAAGTATTACATTTATATCCTCCAATGCCTGGTATACAAATACATGATCCATTATCTCGCATACATTGTTGTGATACGGAACCATACAAATCACAGTCACATTCATGACACTCAACATTAGGATCGCCCCAGAAATTTTCTTGACATTGATCACATTGCCTTCCTCCGTGTCCAGGCTTACAATCACATTTACCAATATAAGGATTACATTGAGGTGAAATAGAACCAACAGGATCACATTCACATGGATCACAACCTGTACCTAAAGCTATTCGCCAATGATTCTCGGTACATTGATCACAATTTATACCAATAACGTTGTTAAAACAGGGACATTGCCCTGTCACGCCGTCACAGTTACCTTTGGTAAAGTTTGTACCTAGTACAGAGCAATTACATTTGTAACACGCTTTTTCCAAAGCATTTCCATAATATCCTTCTTCACATACTTCGCAATGATCTCCATCTGTGTTATGTAAGCATTGAAGGCATTGTCCTGTATATGGATCACAGTTGCCAGGCTTTGTTATGTCTATATTTTCATTACAATCGCATTTCTCACATGTTCCTTTAATAGGATCTCCGTAGTAATTGTCAGCACAAACATCACATAGAAGTCCAGCATAACCTTCTTTGCAATCACATACGACGTCTTTTGTATCAGGATCTAATTCACACCGATCAGCATGACTGCTTTTATAAGGATCACCTTTTACACCTGGACAAGGGCAAAGTCTACATGGTATATCAATGCCTAGTCGTGGATCTCCGTAGTATCCTTCTACACATCTTTCGCAGCGATGTCCTTCGGTGTAATCCCTACATTCTTTACAAGCTCCTGTCTTATCATCACATTCAATGGCGTGTCCATTGCAATCACATTGTTGACAATTTGGGAAATTGAAATATCCAGGTTGACACAAATCACAAGCTCGTCCATAAGTATTGGCTCTACATTTACATTGACCACTTGTTGCATCGCAGAAATTATCTAGTGAACCTATACTATTACAGTCACAACGTTTACATCCAAATTTGCTGAATCCATATGTTCCAGGAGCACAACGGTCACACCTGGATCCAACAATATTTTCCACACATTGACAATGACCTGTATAAGGATCACATTGATAACTTTTTGATCCCGATGGGTCGCACTGACAAGATTCAGATCCGTTTCTAATGTAAAACCCAATACTTGCATGATATTTTTTACAAACCTCAGGTATATTATCTCTATTGAGATCGTAATAGTATGAGTCACCACAGTTATAACGGTCAAATTCATCCCTCATTGAACTTCCATTTCTTAAAAACGGTAAATCCTCTACTGAAGGTATTAATACTATAGAGTCAATTAAAACTGATGCTCTATTATTTGTACTATGACCGTCTTGTCTACCTAAATATATACGAATCTCAGTTTCTTTATTTTTTTCAAGGCAAACCGCCGGTCGCACCAAAACACTTCTTCGATTTGCTGGCAAATTCGTAAATATTGTATCATCTTCAGGTCGTACATTAGCGCAAGGCGATTCTGAATCAATTGGTAAAGGACGTTTAACGAGAATTGTAGCCTCTTCCCAATTTAACGAAGATTGTGGTTCATATCTTATCAAAACATTATAATTCATACTTGTTTTTAGATTATTAATAACAAAAACTAAAGTACTACTTTCTGGTATTTTCATGAAACCGGGACCTGTCCAAGTTTCCTTTCGTCCATCTGGATAATTTTCCCGAATGACAACATGACAAAGTTGACTTTGTATAGCATTATCATCTATTTGAGAATCACATTGGCTGGATTCAGCTTCATAAATAATAGAATCAAGAGCCCCGACGAAAAAGTTTTGTATAGGTTGATCGCAACGGCGTCCTGTAACATTAGGACGACATTTACATTGTCCTGTTATAACGTCACAGTCTTTATCAAAAGAACCGCCAAGATCACAATCACAAGGTAAACAACCATCATCCCTTTCTGATAATCCATAAAATTCTGGTAGACACTGATCACAATTTCGTCCTGTGACGTGACGTTTGCAGAAACAGTTTCCACTTAAAGGATCACACCCTCTTTCATTTACAGTCCCTAATTTGTCACAAGTACAAGAGTCACATCCACGAGGGTTATTGGGATCAAAGTTCCAATACCCATCTTTGCATCTATCACATCTGGCTCCATCGACGTTCGATTTGCATAAACAGCGTCCAGCTGTTTTGTTATTAGCTAAATCAGTTTCATCGTCACATAAAATTTCTTTGTCTGTCGTTCCATCTGGATCGCAGTCACAGGGTTTACAAATATCAGGGCTCTGAATATCCAAACTTGGGTCACGATAAAATGTAGGCTTACAGCGTTCACAATTGACTCCCATTGTATTGTGTTGACAATTATCACAAACACCACCACTTATTTTGCCCGTTTTGTTGTACACAGCCGCGTCGAAATGACATGTAGTGGCATGATTGTTACATGTACATCTTTTACAGGCGTTTGAAGTTTTACCAACAGCAGGTTGCCACGGAAGATCATTATAGAAATCTTCACAATACTCACAGTTCAAGCCACGGGTGTTATGTGTACATAGGCAACGTCCATGTACCATATTTTCTTTGGCATCTACACCGGGCATAGGTAAGCATTTTGATGCATGTCCATAGCACGAACATGATCCACGTACTGTCATTTCATATATAGCGTAATAATATTTTTCTTGAATTTCAGGTCTGTTGTCAAGTAAATCATCACCAAGTGTGTGAAGCTTCGTAAAATTAATTCTTAAATTAGTCATACGTAGTAAATTTTGCACTTTTTCAGAATACGGATTGGTCACATTTATGTTTGGAGGTAGCACTCTGAATATCACTTCACCTTCAGTTGATGGCGCTACACCGGAATAACGAGACTCACAAACCACTTCAGTCAAGGTACGTTGAGTGTGCTTCGGCACAAATGGAAAAGCTTCATCGCAATTATGTGCAAAATATTGATACACTCGCCAAGTCTTGCCAAAATCGAATGATCTTTCCACCAACATAGCTTTCGGGCGAAACGTTTTAAATTGTATTATTAAATGTGTAAGATGAAATTCTGCTTCCATATCGAGTTGAATAGTTACATTCTCTTTTCCGTTTTCCGACTGCCACCAAGATTTTCTCAATGATCCAGGAATATATTTATATATTATGTTTTGAATTCGATGATTGAGCAACGGATTATTGAGTGTATTATTCGATGAATCGCACCAAAAACATTTTTTTCTGTCTTCAAGATGGGATACAATGCAATAGCGGTCACGTCCATGACTGCCGCACGTGGAAGACGCAGATAGTCGAGCCTCGCGACCGATAAGAAGGTTGCCAGTAGCGGGATAGCACGAGCTAAGTTCGCAAGCTCGATCTAAAAGTCTCGGATCGGCCCGCTGTAGAGCGCGGTCTCTATTGTATACAGCGTGTCCGCCGGCTATGAGCACGGGGAGAATAAACAATGCGGCGCTCAGAGCCATAACGCGGTCCGAGCTCTCCGCGCGTCGCTCACTGCACTGTCGGCTGCCACCCGCACCACTCTCGCGCAGTTCGCTGCCCCCGCCTCCCTTACTTCACCCGTCGGCACTACTATTTTACAGAGTCAGACTCAAAATTAATTCTAATAAAATAAATGATGTCACAATATTTATTAACAAGTATTTAAGATATAAAGAATTATTTTAATCATTAATAGATATTTAATTACCATGGTTTTAAAGTTGAATATTTATATTAACTCTAATACCAACAACCGTGAAATCGTCATTATGGGCAGTGGTTTTTTATATAAAAAAAAATGTTTATATTTCCGCTTTGACGTTCTGTACGTTTTTTTTTTTTTCTTTTAAATATTTATTTATTAACAATTATATTGAAATAAGTATATCTAATAATCTACTTCAAAGGGTTGGAGGTTTCTAACTCGAACAGAATTTTATTTTATGCATAATTACGCATAATCTATTCGTTTTTATTAATTTAAATCTATTAGTTTGAAAAGAAATCTTTCACTTGTAAGGAATAATAATACAATTTACAATTGGTCCTAAGTCATAATTAGTAATAAGAATTCAAGTGATGGTTTTACAACAGTTTATTACGATGAAAAGGCTGTTGACGGTTTAAAAATTTTTTAACAATATTCATTCTTGTTTAAGAGACGAGTCACGCTTTGTGAAAACAAGTCTAGCTGTTTAATAAAACCGGTAATAGAATGCGGCCCAGCGCGAGGCGACGACCGCTCCCGCCCGCGCGCCGCCCGTGGCGTTCTCCGAAATGGGCACTAAGCAACAAAAATAACGCCGCTTTTGGGATGTACCATTGTTTTTGTTTGGTCATAATTAAGGTATATTAGGTAAAGATGCTTACACGTACAAATTTTATTAATATTGACATTTTTTATAAGGTGATAATAATAAAATTTATCATTATGGCCGCGTTACATTACGCGTTCAAGGGGTTGGAACTCCAATAAATTCCAATTTAGTAGCTGGCAGTGATACTCAAATCGACAGCCGTCGTCCTTCCGTTCCCCGCATCCGTCAGTGATAAGACATTTGCGATTGTTACTACATAACTCTCATACTCGTATAGAAATAAATAGAAAATTTAATTAACACATTTAATTCATGTATGATAGTAAGTTCAAAAATTAATTAATTCTAAATCTTTCAGTAATAATTAGCAACAATAGTCACGATTAGTTTTTATATTTAAAAATCGATCAATCAAATTTGTTCATTGTTTATATGTATTTAATAACCATCCTTTAAACGGAGTAAGAAAAATAAACCTAAAACATACCAATAAATACAAACCAAACAGTACGTGTTTAATGAAGTGAACTTCACAAGTAAAGTTACACAGCAGTGATCATACGTTCAGCTTACACTTCAAGTATTACGAGACAATATTGTATACTCATATACTGGCTGGGTATGAAAATTATTGTATTTAAATATAAAACTAGGTCATCGAGACGCACTGTCATTTAGTAAACGACATACTGTAGAATCGAAATTATGCCTTTTCTCCTTGTTTTAAGTCATGTTATTTAATATAATATAGCTTATAATAGTTATTACATTATTAACTACTGTCATACATAAGACAAGTAGGCTTTACGCTTCGTCGTCAAAGATTTAGATTTAAATCTTTTTCTTCGTACTCGTTTTACCCAGACTACCTATGTTCTAGTATTTATTATAGAATATGCAATGCGAAAGTTCTGTCAGTAGGTATATACCTACTGACAGAACTTTCAAATTTATAGTATTACCATTTGATTTAAATAACATGTACTATTTTAGCATCAAAGATATTATAAGAATTTTAATAATTTGTGAAGTTATCCAAATTTCATATTTTCATTACATAGTATAAAACAAAGTCGCTTCCCGCTGTCTGTATGCTTAGATCTTTAAAACTACGCAACGGATTTTGATGCGGTTTTTTTTAGTAAATAGAGTGATTCCAGGAAGGTTTACATGCATAATATGGTAGAGGAACCCTAATAATTTTAGAGGATTCTAATGTGATGTCGTAAATAAACATATTTTTATGCGCTTACATTGCAAATATATATTTTATATTTAGTATCAGCATTCCACCCGGGAGAAGCCGAGGCGGGTTGCTAGTACAGTCGACTCTCGTTAATTCAAACCTGCCATAATTCGAACCTGTCTATAATTCAAAGTCATCACGATCATCATATTTCGAACTAAATCAATACATTTTTATACACTTGGTAATTCGAACGAAAAAACTATTGCCACGTAACAAAACGACGTGTTAATTCGAACTCATCGGCGTCAAACACTCGACACTTCAAAGTTGCAGAGAGAAAGAAACACAAAGCTTGTAAGTAGGTAGGTACATTTCGAGATAAGTTCAAACTTGGAAATACATGTAGGTATCATCGTACACGAGTCTTTTTTTATTATGATTAGTTTGACACACACTTCCGCACGAATTGGTTTGTTTAGTTTGTTTTAGTTACTGTTACTCTTTCGTTGTATACAGATTAAAAGTTTGTGTTAGTTATGAGTCCTAAAAAGTATAAATGCTTGACGATTGCTGAAAAGAAGAAGTTAATCGAAAAAGTAGAGGGAGGTGAAAAGAAAGATGACTTTTGTCATTGTTAAAAAATAGCAGTTAATAAATTTGTATTTAATAATTGATCAACACTTAATAATTCGAGGTTTTATTTATTTTCTCTCAAAAATTTCGAAGCATTTGATATTTCAAACACTCCATAATTCGTAATATTTTTCGAGTCCCCCTTGCGAGAGTCGACTGTATATTAATAAAGTAAGAATCGCAAAGTTAAACTGTCTTCATGACAAATGTATAAATTACTCGTTAAAATATTTTTTATAAAGCAAATTACAGTTTTGTGGTATTTTAACTAGTTAGATAACTTGTTACAATTTCGACAGTAGAGCTGATAACCCTTTATCAAAGTCAAGCCGAATAGAACAAAAATGTACCTACTGAGGCCACATCTATGGGTAGCGGATGTATTTGGGCAAGGGAAGCGTCTACTACAATATTCATTATTATATTCAAACCCATATTACTTGTGTTATTTAAATGAGGACAGCCGTTCTAAAAAAAGCTAAGAGTTCTGAAATAATTATTTTGTTTGTATTTGAATAATAAATACATAAGTAGTTATTGTTTTATACGACATACTTGAAATATAAAAAGAGGCCTTATGAAGGGAAAATAATTTTACAAACACAAAAAAAAATCCAGATAGCATACACTAGCAAACGTGCATACAATAGTAAAATTATATAAATTCCATAAACATTATTTATGATTCATAGTTAAGTAATCAAAACTATAAAGAATAGGTATACTACGTAATAACTTTTAATATCATAAGCAGAAATGTTGACGAAGTCCGTTTCATTTCAAACGTTCAGTTTTTTATATTGTTCGAGTAAAGCTCAATTGTTTGGAAGCTGGTGTGACTAAAAAACCTATAAAAAATATCTTTCACATCTGGTATTACATAAAAACACGCTTTTATTGGATAATCACATAAAAACCTTTACGATTTTACAGTGTGTCAAGCTCAATTTATATGCAATGTCATAATAATTCCCGAATAAATACAAAAGACAAATTCAAATACTTCTTTATAAAAATCGTGCGTTTAATCTAACTATACCATTCGAATACTCCATGGGTTACTTGAAAGACGTTTGATAGAGCGCAAAAAATTATAGGCCGTACGGTAAAATGTATTAGTAATGAACGATAAACTGGTTAGGACAGCCGGACTCCAGAGATTCAGTAAGAAACTTATTTCTATGCAACGAATTTATATAAATACGTATATATGAATGCTGCGTATATGGCTTTTATATAATGAATTAAAAGTAAAATCGATAAAGGAAAAACTTTATCGAGTATGTTAGAGGGACGTTCTTACTTCTTACGCTATGAATGTCCGTATTTTACAATCTTGTAGAGTGCGTCATCGCCACTGTGAATGAACGCTTTCGTTTTGATAAGAGTTCATCTTAAAATACGGTTATGGTGTCAAAGTTCAGAAGATAAGCACTCGGCTACTGCTCAAGTTTCTGTGTTACCTTTAATTTTTTTTATAATAACTTAAATTCTTAAAAAAACATTAAAGGTAATTTAAAAATAAAGACTACGATTCCAAAAATTTTTAATAACTGTTCTACAATATTTATCATATTAAATTACTGAACCGTATCATAAACTTATTTCATAAATATTAAATTAAAAACGGCGATATAATATTCAGGTTTGTTATCGCGTAGCATTATCGTACTACAATCATTTTGGGAAAAAAAATTATAGAAACCTTTGAATATTAATGTTTTGTAAATATGAATTTAGACTGAAGATAAATTGTGTAAACCTATCAGACGCAAGAGATAAACCTAATCTCAATCAATCAATGAATATTATGCCTATTATGATTATTTATTTTGTACAAACAATAAGAATACAGGGTTATATACAATCATAATTATATATATATTTTTAAAACATAACTCATCTTTGGCAAAAGTAGATACAGATAATTATTATAATTTGAATTTAGAGTCGATTATGACTTTTAGAGAGTTCGATTAAATAAGGTTTAAAATTAAAACACTTAGAACATATAAGGTGTGATACAAACATTTTTCCCCTTTTTAAAGAGAAGTTACAAATAAATTAGAGTTTAATATTCTTTATTGGTACAGAACTCCGCGTTCAAGTCGATTTGCTCTTGTTTTGAAAATATACGTTCGCGTGTACAGTTTTAATGATTAAATTAATCGTGTGTGAGATTAACGATGTTAAGATCACATTTACGTACATAACTTCCGTTGGTGATCTAAAATTATACATAATAATTTAACATGTGCCTAAAGATATCCGCAAGTAACGTAACTATACCTACCTACGTTTACGTATCTATGTAGCTGAAAAACGGTGTCGAGAGCTTTTAATATTTTAGTATAATAGAGAAGTTTAGCAATCCGAAAGTAATGAGTAACTTTAAAATATTAGTCTAATATAATACTCATAATACGCAAAAGGGAAAAAAGGGAATTTGTAATAAACTAGATCGAAATATAAAATAGTTGGAATATCGTAATTTAAAACATAAGATAAGAACAAATTTAATATTTACATTCTCACTTAGGAGTGTTTTCGGTGCGACAAATCCAGCCCTGCGGTCACCAACCCGTCTGCCCAGCGTGGTGACTACGGGCAAAACACATGAGTTTACGCCATTTTTGGCGCAAACTCATGTGTAACAAATTATGGGTTTGCATTAGGGAAACAAACCCTTAATTCCTGTTTCCAATCAACTAATAAACTACAACTTTTATATTCTCAAGTTGCAAATGAAAACATCTTAGAAAAGGTAGAGTTTGATGTTGTTATCTGTCCACCATTGTACGTCAGATAACTTTATCGAGTTAAATGTATGTATGAATGTCTCATGTTTAGATATAGTATCAAATATTGAACTAAATATTAACTAATAGATAATAATATACATATATATTTATCTTATTATCTACTAAATAAAACTCTTGTAAAAATATAAATAATTTACTAATATGAAATTTAATATATTGATATTGAAAGTTACTTACATTATTAGACAATAATGAGTTTAAGAGTAATTATCTAATAGAGAGAAATTTATTTTATACACGAGTTACTATGAATTACTTACGAGTATTTTAGCCTCTATTTGTGGTATACAATAATAAAATCTAAATGTTTAATTTTTATCAAAAAATCAAATAAGTACCATTTTTTATTAGGATTAAGGTCTTGACAGATTTTTTTAAAATTTATTTACATTTTTTAATACTACTTATAGTATACATGTGTAATTGATATAAAAAATCAATTATACGTGTGTAAGAACATATTTTAATATTTTTTATAAATATAAAACAAAATGTGTACACGTTAGAACCGTTTAAACAGAGCTCATTTAGCGGTCGACTATACTGGCTAGCTATCTTTATCTTTATTGCATGTCACCTAATTTTGGATGTTAGCTAGGAAGTATGAAACTTCAGTGTTCAGTGAACTCGGGTTATCGAGATAAGTTAGTTATACACTATGATCCTGTAACTTGGTCGACATATATCAATTATTACAATAATTTTGTAAAAAACGACTTTAATCACGGCGACAAGTAATAAAATGTAGGTAAAAGAACAGTAGTGAAGTAAATACGCGTTATCAAATATTACCTACTTACTCAAAAAGCTCTCATCAGATCTGAATGTAATTAGAACCACAAGACAAGCATCAGCTTCCGATTTAAAAAAGAATCATCAAAATTGGTACAACCATTAAAAAGTTTTAAGGTATAATACAAAGTAGGTCGACGAAAATATAGTCAAGTAAATACGCATTATTAGTGATGACTCAAAAAGTACTAATGAGGTTTCAATTTAACACGAAACGCAGCATCTTTCGATTAAAAATAAAAACGTCGAAATCGGTTCTCCCAGTTAAAGTTCTGAGGTCACATACCTACCTACATATAAAAAATACGCTCGAATTGAGGCTTTCCTCCTTCTTTTTTTTTTTTGAAGTCAGTTCATAAAAAAATATTGACTTAAAAATTTTTGTTTGAAACGTATACTCTCACCGATATTAGTATAATAATCAAAAAAGTTAACTAAAGCGAGGAATACTTTCTTTGAACGAATTGCTTCATTATGATATTATGATAGAAAAACTTTACCTTATTTACGAGTAGGTATTTATAGAACATCTAAAATCATTTACAAGTAATAAAGTGCAAACTGGACATAACCTATATGCCAAATATATTGTAGCTGGAAAGAAATAATTTTTGTATCACTCAAATGATCAAAACGTTAAAATTATAGTTAATTTATACAAATAAATAAAATTGGAGTGTCTGTTTGTAATATTAAAATAATCGCTTTTTACTAAATGCATATGGATGTATACACGGTACACATACAAAAATAACATTTTTAATTTAATTTCATGTCAGTATACAATACGTATCTATTTTCAAAGTACGCTACAAAATAAAAGCGTATGCATTTTTTTTAGAGTTCTGAGAAAGAGAAAGGATCAAAATTGTGACGACTTCAAAACATCTGTCGTCCACATGACGGCGCAGAGCTTGAACATAGAACCGCATGAGTGTTATCTAAATATACTTAATCTTAACTAGCAATACCCGTGCGAATAATTCGTACTTAATAAGTAAGAAATTTACCGACCGTCAATATGTTGACGTTGTTTCAAAATTAAAGCCGTCATTTTGAATAATTAATTAATTTACAAAAATAAAAGCCTCAACAAATTTTTTAGTTGTGAATGCCGGTAGTGTAAGCAATTATCTATATAATGATATATACTTTATGTGGACTAAATGTGAGGTTTATTCTCAAAAGGGAGGCAAATATACTAAACCTTAGCGTATTAATATATGTATATCTTAATATATATAAATCTCGTGTCACGTAGTTTGTCCGCGATGGACTCCTAAGCTACTTAACAGATTTTAATCAAATTTGCACACCATGTGCAGTTTGATCCAACTTAAAAGATAGGCTAAATTTAATTTTGATATAATTATGTAATTATTATATTTAAGAAAAAGAAAATAAAGCAGTACAAAGTTCGCCAAGTTAGCTAGTTAAATATAAAGCTTGTTACTATGTAGGAACGTTATCTGTTTCAGGGTAATTACCGTTTTCTGATTACATTATAATGAAAATATAGTATATATCGGTAAAGATGAAACATTGCTAGAAATAGTAAGACTTCGTACTTGTATCGGTTATTTTATAAATAAAGCTTATTTTTTTCAGCTTTCTTATTTCAGCATTCTTAAGCTTTTGATTAGAATTAAATTCAAGGTATGTGCAGATTTCACCTTTGGACATTTTTAAATAGAAATAAATAATAGTATGGCTACTTTATATACTCTTTAAACTTAAAATTATCAAATGAAATTAAAACTTATCTAAGTTCTTCTTTGACGGAGTTCAAAAAAGTAGGAGTCTCTACATATACACGTTACCTTTTAACTTTTTACTGGATGTACCGGTTTTGATAATTGTTTATTTTTATCATAATTTGATCGAGATCAAACGACTAGGTATTGTGTGTTTGTTCAACTAACGTTAATTACGTAGTATGTTGTATGAAAATGTCGATGACAATTCGATTTTTGACCAGCCCGCCTGCGCGATCAACAACCCGCCTGCCTAGCGTGGTGACTATGGGCAAAACACATGAGTTCGCGCCATTTTCAGCGTGAACTTGTGGAGGCCTATGTCCAGTAGTGAACTGCGAAAGGCTGATATGATGATGATGATGTGATGAGGATAAAATAGCATTTCACTATTTTTAATAAATTCCAACATAAGAGCCCAAAATAGGTAGTATTTACTTATGTGGTATAAAGCATTATAAAAAATGTATTGTAAGATAAATTAGCTTTAACATTTATTATTTAGTCGCGTAATAATAAAATAAACATATGGTATGTTTATTTCTTCATTTAGTACATAACATCTGAGAATCATTTTACTAATTTAGTAGCTTACGTAATCTCTAACTCGAAGTAGACTACAAGTGTCGGATTCAAAATTAAAAACGAACTTGTTTTTAAGCATCGTTAAAATAAATATCTGGAGGTACCTAAACAGTAAGGTCAGAGGAAATTGTTGAGGAGCTGTGTAGTCGAAAAGCAGTTTGGCATAGTATCCACTGAGCTACCGGCTGTTGCTCCCTCGACCCCTGTTCATGACAAATACTCGTACATAACCATATAGATGATTCATCATCTGGGCGTAAGTATAAAGCTTGTATATGTCTATTGGAGCTGAGACGGCCGAGTGACAAGCAAAAAATGCGCAGGATTTGACCAAAAGTTACATTGTCGAGTCTTAAAGCATTTAATTTTTTACATACCAACTTTGCTATTAAAATATACATTTTTAAATATGATACTACACGCAATGAGAAAATTATATTTTTCGAGGGATAATGAGATATGTGAGGTTAGAGTATCAGGTAAGTTACGATTAATATGTACTAATTGTTAGAGTAGAGGAGTTGCACGCAGAATTGCAGGCTATTACAAAATAAAATGTCATTTGTTTGAAACTGTTACAATCACATTGCTAATGTCCAGGCAATACTTATAGATAGGTACTACACAAGTACATGGTGGGATTGCGTCTTGCGCCAAGACAGTTGGCTGTTTTTAATCAACCAGAAACAGAAGTTCAGTTCCAGGTTAAGTTAGTTTATGTGTAAGATTGTATTGAGGTAGGCACAGCAGGTAATAATATCCCGCTCAAAATCGTGAACAGCCCGATGGGGAAGTACCTCAACGTTAAATAATATTGCTCACAAGCAGTATTGTGGTTCTGTGGTAAGTAAGGTAGTCGGTCCTGGAGAGGGTCGTGGATGGGGTCATCTTTAAGTCGCGAGTGAATAGGTTACTTCTAGGTAAGCGTGCGTCTTCGGTGCGACAAAGACAGTACTGCGGTCACCAACCCGCCTGCCCAGCGTGGTGACTATGGGCAAAACACATAAGTTCACGTTATTTTTGGCGTAAACTTGTGGAGGCCTATGTCCAGCAGTGGACTGTATAGGCTGTAATGATGAAGCGTGCTCCATCTTAGACCGCATTTTCACTTATCATCAGGTGGAATAGTGGTCAAACGCAAGCCTATCATTGTATAAAAAAAAAAAAAAAAAAAAACCGACCTGCGCTGCGCGAGGTGCGCGGCCCGCAGCAGGCGGCGCGCGGCGTCCAGGCGCGCCTCCCACGCCGCGCCCGCCGCGCCCGCCGCCGACACCACCCACTGCTGCTCCTCCACCTGCACGCCCACACACTCACCAACTCACTGGCGTTTTTTAACATTTAGCGCCGCGGGCAGTTTTAATTTTCACCCCATGATTTAAGAAAAAAGGCAAAAGTAGCGTATTTATTAGGATGTGACATTTCAGAAAACAATCGATTAATAAAATTATTAATCATCCTTAGTACGTATGCTCGGCAACAGGCCCGGGCAATGGCCCTTTTGGCCTTTACAGTAAATACACCCTTGCATCAACTGCCAACACCAATTGTGTGCATTCCAGCTCCAAAAAAAGGTCGGATAAACTTCCAAAAAGGTTTACAACCTGTTTCAATATTCTATCTATCTCTGCTCTATAGTGTTTGTCACTAAAGTCATAAGTCAACATAGATAATATACAGGATGTTCCGTAGGTAGTGGACTAACGGGTTATGGGGGGTAGTGAGATTTACTTTAAAGGTTGTATACTTGACGCTAGAAAACCGCCATCAAGCAATTTATTTTTCCCAGGCGTCTTATAAAGTAACAATAAAATCTATGAAAATTATATTCGTAATAATTTTAATGCGAGCTAATTGTGATGAAATTTGATGTATAATACAGCTGGAGATCTAGATTAACAATAAATACGCGAGAAATATAATCGACAAGTAATACAACGTAGGTGAACGAAACAGGTATCCCAAAAAGTACACGTCAGATCTCCATCAAATTTAAATAGGACTTGACAAGTACCAAAGCTTTAGATTTAAAAAAAGAATCATCAAAATCGATATACGCAGTAAAAAACTTATGAGATTTGTTAAAAAATACACTAGAATTAAGAACCTCCTCCTTTTTGAAGTCGGCTTATAAGAGACGGTTACCTTAGCGACGACTTCTTTGTAGTTGGAGACGATGTGGACGTTCCCCCTCGCAAGCAGTAGCAGGCGCGCGCCCGCGAACCACAGCTCCAGCTCGTTGATCGCGCTACGGACATTCGCTTCACTTGACGCCGTAGCACTAATTTTCTAAACCATTTCAAAACATTAACTAAGGTAAGGCATAGCATGAAATATCCTGCTCAAAAAAGACTAGGGATGTATCTCGACTTGGCTGAAGACCACACCTAAATAATACTGATTTGAAGCAGTGTTGTGTTCCTGTGATGAGTAAGGTGACCAGAGCTCGGGAGGGGGGGTTAGGGTTCTGGTGTTGGCAGGCGTCTATAAGTTCCGGTTATCAAAAAAATTTTCCTTTTTAAAAACTGATAGAACTAACTCGTTTTCAAGATGCTGAACTAGAAACTGGGTATTTTTTTTATTGGTAATTTGAAGATATTTTGTAATATAAGCTTGATAATGTTGTGGTTAGAAGGCTAGTCACATGTAATAAAGGTTTAAAAGCTAATTTGGATTTCATCAAAATTTCGATAACGACGATATATTGCGAAGCACACCCATGTTCTATCTTGACCGCATGTACAGAGACGCACGCCATATTTCACACTGTTGCACGCATCATAACAAATTCTCTTTGTACGTTAAACAATTATTGCTCCGAGGACTTCAAAACCTTTTTTTATTCGATAATAATTAAGTTAAATTCGGATTATTTTTACCTGTAATTCCTTCATACGTTTCTTAATATTCTGCGCAACGTTCAATAAATCTTTTAATATTAACGTTTCAGGCTTGACATATTCTATTTCAAGGAGATTAAATATTTCCCGCCAATGATTATCGGTAAAATCAGTCCCGCGTAAGTATTTTAACGCTGTTGTGAGTTCCTGTAAATTAACAATATCATTAAATATAATGTATTGATACTGACATACACTTGTGAAAAAGCAATCAAACATCTTACAAAATAGTTTTCCAAATCTTGCTTTATGAACAATGTGACTGTAGTATACGGTTCCAGAAGCCCGTTCCATTTTGACACGAAGTCATCAAGAAGATGAAGTTTCTTTTGAAATATTAACCATGCTTGGCCAGCGAGCTCTTCGAATTCTATGGAATGAAACGTACAATTATTAAATATTATATTACTTAAATAGTTTCGGTATTTTGTCTTTGGGACTATGGCACCAACCATCATTATAATCTTTTAATATCGTCCAAGTGCTTATTAGATTATCTTTAACTTTTTCTGCCTCCTTCCACGTGTCAGAAATTTCTAGTTTCATGTTGAACTTTTCACATTCGGCCCTGAAATATAACAATCATACAGTTGCGAGTCTTATTATAATACTAGCGACCCGCCCCACCTTTGGACGGGTGTAAAAACTATCAGCGTTCCTCTACTATATTATGCATGTATTATACATATAAACCTAGAATCACTCTATTTACTAAAGAAAACAGCATCAAAGTCCGTTGCGTAGTTTTAAAGATCTACAGCAAGCGGAAAGCGACTTTGTTTTATATTATGTAATGATTATTAACCATCAATTCTGCAATTCAATCTTAGGATGTAAAATGTCAAGCAACATGGTGATCGATATCGACTTAACCACGCAGCTCTACTGCGGGTTAACGGCTATATACACTAAGAGTAGCATTTGGATCAGGTATATTTAATAACAACCGAGTCCGACACGGGCACGGTGGACAGACCCACAAGGACAGATATCAAAACCGGAAAGAAATATTTGCACAAATATAAATATCTAAATTTAAATCTGTATACCACCTGTTCATCTGAAAAGCAATATCCCTTTCATTATCAGGTTGTCTGGAAGAGATTGCTTTTTAGCAATAAGATCGCCTGGTTGTACAATTTGTTACTATAATTGCTTGTAATTTTAATTTTGTTCTTTATTTAAATGTGCAATAAAGTATATTATTATTATTATCTATCCCGAGCGGGAATCGAACCCGCAAGCCGGGCGCTCTGGTGTGGCGGCAGAGGCCCCGCCACACCAGAGCGCTAGCTGCAGCGCTACTTAGGCCAGGGCTCACTGCAGCCGGCGCCGCTGCTCGGCCAGGCGCTGCGCATGCGCGGCCGCGGCGAGCGCGTCGGCCGCGCGCCGCGGCATGTCGTCGCGACCGCCGCCGCTCGTCACTTCGAAGCGCGCGCGCGACAGCCACGCCTCTACTTCTGCGTGCAGGTTCTCCCACGACCCTTTCAGGCTAGATTTCACCATTTCGGCCTGGTGGAAAACGTTACATATACATAAAAATATATGGGATGATATCATCATTACAGCCTATACAGTCCACTGCTGGACATATAGGCCTCCACAAGTTTACGCCAAAATAACGTGAACTTATGTGCATGTCATGCATGGGATGATAGCTGTGCATATATATGGACTTCTTTTGCTAAAAGAATAGGAAGACTTCAAAATTTTTTCTTTAGCAACTGAACTAAAACGATCTGTAGACATCTTGTCGTGTAAAAGCCTCCTCTCCAAAAAGGAAAAAAAATCCCGCGTATTTGTGTGCCATGCCCTGCGCTTTTACTTGCGTTAATTTGAGGAAATTATAGCCTATAGCCTTTCTCGGTAAATGGACTATCCAACACAAAAATACTTTTTCGATTCGAGCCAACAGTTCCTAAGTTTAGCAGGTTTAAACAAATAATTAAACTTTTCACCTTTTTAACATAAGTATAGATAAGACAATATGCCATTACTCAGCAGTTGAACATTTAGCACCTGTTGTCGATATAAATGTGCTTAGGATCTAACAGAGTACTAACTATCTTTTTCTGATACGTTACAGTTTATAAAGTCATAAAGAATACACACCTGATGTTCAAACATTTCCCGATGGCTCAAAATTTGCTCACGTAGTTTCTCCCACTCGCGTATAGTATTATCGAACGAAGAATCTCCGCCCCAGGTCCGAAGTAAATAGCCTTTTGTTTTTAAATCTTCCACTGTTTTCTCCATCTAAAGACGGATATATAAAAATTAATAGAGAAACTTGATTAAAATGTAACATTCTAAGATGACAGTCGACAATGCAATGCAGATGAAAATAAAGTATGTATAAATTCAAATCAGACGTGTAAATTACCTTAGTCAAAGCACAAATTGAACATAAGATTAATGTTAATATTGAAAAGGTTAGCCACAAAGTGAGTTCAACTTTTTATTACAAGATAGTTGTCATCAGTCTCCTACAATACTATCGGTAGAGTTTGGCGAATGAGAGAATGGCAAAATGGCGAACAAAGCGAAGTACTGTTAAAATATGAATTCAACCGACCTCAGGCATTTTCTCCTGCAGTGCCTGCTGTTTGGCACTTATTTCAGCCAGCTCTTTCGAGTTTCGGGGTAAAACTTTATCTTCTAGTGTGATAACAGCATTGGCCATAAAAGTGTCTAGCGCAGCGGCGTCGTTCCGACAGCTCGCCTGCAAGCTGGACATGAGACTCGCCCACAGATTACGCGACTGGGCTTCGAATTCACGACGCAAAGTTACCGTTCCAATAGTTATCCACTCTATTTTCTCGTCGTCACTAAGAAGGAGAAAGAATAAATGAATAAATATCTAATTATCTATAACATACACACACGGTCGTCTGTTCCTAAAGTAAGCAACTTAATGGTCGTATTATAGGCACCGGACTACCGGGCGACTGATACAGATTAACGTTTACGACAGAGTGGCGGCGGCACGACAACGTACAAGGTCATCTTGGCGACGGCCTGGCCCAGCGCCTTGCAGGCCCTGAAGCCGTCCGCCCAGTCCGCGGGCACCCGCAGGCGCGCGGCGCACAGCGCGTCCAGGTCGCGCGCACAGGCCACGGGCGCGCGCCGCGCCCAGCGCCCGCACGCGCGCTGAGCGCCTTCCAGCGCCGCTTCCAACGAGCGCACGGCGCGGTTGCCCAGCCAGCCGTGCCTGCCCGGCGTTTTATTTCGTTAATACTTTATTGCACGTTTCAATTTACATAGGCGGCCGTTCATAAAACACGTCACGTAAATTTCACGACTTTTTAGACCCTTCCCCGTCGTTGTCACAGATGACGTATTTATGAGACTCCCCCTCGACACTATTTTTATTTCCGTTTTAATTTATGTCAATTCGCCGACAAAACAATTTAAGAAAGTTTGAATTTAATTATTAATAGATTTTTTAAGTTAAGGATCTGCAGTTGAAATACCATGGTTTATTACTTTTTGTTAAATATATAATATTTTTGATGTTATGTCACAAAATTTGAGAGCCCTCGCCACCCCTTATCACACAATGTCACACTTCGTTCACACCCCCCCCCCTAACGTGTGGTGTTATTTATGGATGTCCCTGAAAATAACAATATACTAACTTAAAAAAACGAGTGTGGTTAACAGCACACGACTGAAGTAAAACTTCTTTAGCAATAGTCCTACACTTTGTCTTAGATATACGAAACGTAACTAGCTATGAGGGAAGATGTGTGCTCACACGTCTGTCTTTTGCTCCCTTCGCCTTGTCCGATCACACTTTTCGTAACGCTCTCGTCACGCATTCACCAGCTTACTCCCCAAGTCAAGCATGCGTAAAGAAGTTTTACTTCAAAAAGTGCAAAGGTGACTTATCACTAATAGTGATATCTTACATACAACCACTATCAATAGCGAAAATATGTATAGCACAAACAAAAAAGTTTTTTATATGAATACTAGCTGACCCGTCACACGTTGTTTTACCATATAAAAAATATTTAGGGGGGGGGGTCACCCTTATCATTTACGGGTATGTAAAATAGATATTAGCCGATTCTCAGACCTACCCGATATGCATACAAAATTTCATAAAAATCTAAATGCAGTAAATTATCTTTGCCAACAATGTTTTTAATTTTAATCGGCAATTTAATCGGTTAATTTAATTTAATCGGTTATGAATATTGTATATGTGTGTGTACTTTGATATAAATATCCTATGTTATTATTTTCCTATGTTTATTTTTGTTTTCTTTTATTTCTCTGTTTCTTTATTAATTATGTTTGTATAATGCTGTTTGATTGTATGGACTTTGTCTGAAATAAAATTATTATTATTATTATTATTATTAACCAGTTTTTACTGTGGTATTATAAGAGCCATTTCACAATTTTTCGCTGTGCAAGTTTAGGTAAATTTGGTCGCATCGCGCGGGTCGTACGCGCCGCCCGATCTTTGTGCTAGTTAGTATAGTGTGACAACCAAAATACCATCTTGATCATTTTCTAATGGATAATAAAAATTAATAACTATGGTATAAAATGTTTTTTACATACTAAATTTGTAAAAAATTTCAAGTATGTTATATAACAACAGTCAATAAATTTAAAATAAAAATCAATTTTATGAAACATTTTTTTTTAATTGATTTAATTTTTTGAGTTTACGAATGAATCTAATATTTACGATATAAATAAAATAGCATTTTATTATGCCCATTTTCTTGGGCATAATAAAATGTGTGTGAATGTGAGTTGCATAGTTTTGGATGAAAGTAGACCATAACATTTTGCCGTTTTCAATTTTTTTAAAAACTCAATGACACCGACAAACATATCATTTAACAAATAACAAGACAAACAGATTGAAATGCCTATTTGTATTGATAATGTGAGAAAAAAAAAATTAAATCATACATTTGTTTACAGAAATTATCATTATAGTATTTACAGTCATTTTCGTAATATGTTTTTATTTTTATGAAAGTATCAAATGCAGTTTATCACACTATAACAACAGGCGCTTGGCGCGTGTGAGCGAAAGAGACGGCTGCGCAGAATTTTGCGTGGACCTTACCTCTAAGAGCGCTGGCGCTCGACTGATTTACTGGGCTTGATGCGTGGTAATATATACTATTTTTTTATTATTTAATATAAAATGTATTAAAGTTAATTAATATTTCAAAATTGTACTTATTTGGAAAATATATTCGTAACTTTTTTTTATCGATTATTAGAGATACAAATGGAATAAAAATCTGTCCTATTATTCAACAAAATTATATTCCATATATTACCATATTTTTTTAAACGATTTCAACGTAGAAGTTATTGAAAAGTAGGACTTCAAAGTATACATTGCGACCGTTTACACAGGGAGGAGGCTGATGAAAAGGTTAAATAATATAAATCAAAATTCTGATCGGACTATCTTACTACAACAAAGGTTGCTCTATTATATTTCAGAAATATAAATTACATTATTGCATCCAACACTGAGATTAACGACGTCAAAATATTACAATTTCGCGGATTTTTACCGATTTTTGTGAAATGGCTCTTAATAGTTTTTCTGTTTCCTCGTACATTGTTTTCTTGTCAGGGGGTACCTATATATTTAGTATTAAGCTTCTTATAAAAGTTAGGGCCTAGAAAACTCGATTTTTTTTTAACGAAATACGTATTACACGTGGTTAAATTATCACATACATGATGTTTACGACGTCTTTGTAATAGCAGTGGATTGTAAGACTGTTATTAGTTGTGTTCGTTCAGGATAGCTCTAAGTATAAATAGCTGTCTGACTGTCAAAACCCCGCAAAACAGTAGGAAAATATACCGGCTTAAACATGCTGACTTTCAGAATAGCTCTTTGCGCGACCTCCAGTGCCTTTAGTCCCCCCCCCCCCATGACGAAATACAGTAGGAAATAAGGAACTGATACAGAGCCTGATATATTTGTTTCAGCAATGATGGATTTGCTACTTGACTTAGGTTTTCGAATATACTAATTTTCGTACTCTATTACAAAGGATTTCGACATATTCGTTAAAGTTAAGGTTGTTATCTAAAGTAACACCAAGGTATTTTAGGGAATTGATGCGTTCAAGAGATGGACATGCGCAACTATTTTCCAAAAGGCATTGGTGTGAAGTAATTTTACGATCGCGAGAAACATTTCCCGCCTGTCCAATGCTAAAACAAATATACTTAGTTTTATCTACGTTTAAAGTAAGCATATTACTCTCCAGCAATCCCTTTGCCGTATCAAACCCATTTTGTGCAATATAAAAATACAAGGTACTTACTTATCAACAATGGATGAAAAGATGGACTTTTCATCGGCGATATTAGTTCGCAAGCCGACGAAATGGTTGGGAAGCGCCACTAAGCGGCGTAGCTGGCCATAGTGCTGCACGCGGATTTGTTCGATCGGTGGCTGCAGTCGGACACTACAGTCGCTGGAATGTAACAACTGAACTGAACAGAGCTGTAATGTACCGCTGGAGGATAGACACCTCTCTCTATATAGAAGAAGAGTCTAATTATAAGCACCAATGCTGCTCCACTGAGGCGTGGTTTGCTCAAACGAAATAAAAAAAACTATTCCTCAACCGCTAATACTTAGGTGAGTATGCACACTACTTTACCAGAACGGTTGTGTGAAAATGTCATAATTTTTTTACAATATTACTAGTTGACCCCGCAAACGTTATTTTGCAATAAATGTTATGAACCCCCTTAATCCCCCCCCCCATAACCTATGGGTATGAAAAACAGATGTTAGCTGATTCTCAGACCTATCCGATATGCATACAAAAATTCATAAAAATCGGTCCAGCCATTTTGGAGGAGTATGTTAACTAACATTGTGACACGAGAATTTTATATACTCGTATAAGATAAATTTCTGTTATTATAATATTTATGCCTACCGTAGCACCATGTCCACCGTTACTTTAGGAAAATGCTTGTGAAGAGCGAGAAGCGTTTTGACATATTGATATTCAAGCGCCTTATACAGTTGGAGATCCCAGTGCGATCTCCAGATTTCAGTGTTCTTGTAGCCATTTGCTTCCACCTTTAAACATTAAATAATACATTAATTTTACAAATAAATAAATAAATAAGAATAAATTTCCTTTTTTTCTTATTTTTAATAATACCTTTTCTATAATATCTCTTATATCTTTTATCCCTTTCTTCCACTCATTTTGTTCGGCGAGAAGATCGGTATCTATAAGTTTTTCAACTATATTTCGTATGGCTAGATGTTGCCCTGTCAAGTAGGTATTCTGAAAATAGAAAATAAGATTTTTACTGATAAACTTTTAAATTATTTACTGCTATCCTAAATAAAATTGAAATATGCCGATTTAAAACACAAATTCACAATGATCATTGGTTTAAGTACATTTGATACTATTTATATGAATATTCGTTCCTGATTTTTAAGCATCACAGTCCGCTTCAGTGTTTCGCTAATAATTTAATGCGTGATACCTCTATTGAAGCTAGCGAGAGCTATTGAGCTCACCTGAGCTTCCAGTTTGAGCACCAGCAGCTTCAGTTACGCGGGTAATAAGCCGTCGCACTAATAAAGTGAATAGATGAGAAAGCTCACCTGAGCCTCCAGTTTGAGTACTACTCGCTTGAGACGCTCAGTGTATTCGGCGAGGCGTTGATCGTCGCTCCAGTACAGCGGTTGTTGCTCCTGGACTAACGCGGAAAGCTCCAGCGCAGCCGTCAGCATCAGCGGACGCGTCGACGGGATCATGCGCTCGCCCAGCGTGTTGTGGAACGACGCCACCTATAAATGATAATATGGTTTTATTGAGTTAGGCCACAACGGGATATAGCCTGCTTAAAAGGGGCCCCGTACACTGTCAAATATGTTTGTCAAACTTCATGTTTTCATCAAACAAAATCGCTTACGATCAAATAAAGTTATGACTCCTAGAAACCAAAACAACAAATACATAATAAATATAAATATTATATAATATTAATATGTATTTTTATGTTTCAGATACCCAAAACACACGAAAGTTGGAAAATATTGGCACGACAATTTAGAAATACATGGAACTTTGATAACTAAATTGGAGCTGTAGATGGAAATCATATCACTTTACTAAGACCTGAGCATTCCGGTTCCTATTATTATAAAGGAACACCCAGCTATTTCAGTTTTGTTCTCCATGGTTTCAAGGCGATAACTGAGATCTCACCTGACAAACACAGTTGCACACCATCAAATAGGTTTGTCAAACGCACCGTCAATCAAAATTTCCATCAGACACGTGAAACATTTACATTGTTTGACAAACACGTAAAACAAGCTAGTATCATCATTATAGCCTACACAGTCCACTGCTGGACATAGGCCTCCACAAGTTTACGCCAAAAATAGCGTGAACTCATGTATGTTGCCCATAGTCACCACGCTGGGCAGGCGGGTCGGTGACCGCAGTACTGGCTTTGTCGCACCAAAGACGCTGTTGCCCGTTTTCAGCCTGTGTATTTCAAAGCCAGCAGTTGGATGGTTATCCCGCCACCGGTCGGCTTTTTAAGTTCCAAGGTGGTAGTGAAACTGTGATGTCCCTTAGTCGCCTCTCACGACACCCACGGGAAGAGAGGGGGTGGCTAAATTCTTTAGTACCGTAGCCACACAGTACAAGCTAGTATACTTTCATAAAATTTGACAAATAATGAGAGCGTGCAGGGGGCCGGTCAGACGGCGGCGCGCACCCGGTGCAGCGCGCGCGCGTGCGCCAGCGGCGCGGCCAGGCGGCGCAGCGCGGCGGCGGCGGGCGGCGGCGGCGCCAGCGCGGCCAGCGCGCGCGCCTCGGCCTCGGCACGCAGCAGGCGCGGCTCGAAGCGCACCTCCAGCAGCCGCTCGGAGCGCGAGAAGCGCACCAGCGGCCCGGCGCCGGGCGACGCGGCGCGCGCCAGCGCCTGCAACCACACCGCTGGCCGCTCACCGCTCTCCGCGTGGGAGAAACATCGAAGCTTAGTCCATCACGCTACTCCACGGCAGATTGACGGATTTACATATTATAGGTATATCCACCATACAGTCGCCATATTGTTAGAAAGCTAAAAAGTACTACTAGTATTGTAAATTCGAAAGTTTTTATTGAGATAGGGCACGGCAGCAAATAACATACTCAAAATTTAGAGCAGCGCAAATGGGGAAGTACCTCGACCTTACTGCTCTTAAGTCTACGACGCGCTTGGGATGCTTCTGGCGTTGCAAACGTATATAGGCTACAATAACCGTTTACCATCATAACTAGAGATCAAAAATAACACATAATTATCATCATTCTTTTATCCCGTCATTTCTATGTAATTAGAAATTGCACGGATGAAACCGTAAGGCGCAGTCAATAAAATATTATAGTATTTACGTCACTTTCTCAGACAAATTACATACATAGATAGATCGGCGCAGCGGACTCGACTATTGTTGCAGACATTGTGGTTCGATTGCAGCTTATAATAAACGCTTGTAAAGGTAATACACATTTTTGTCATGATCTGGACGTTTATTTTTGAAAGCTTTCATCGGCGTCATGTAACGATTTCTATTGTTCCAGTAATTAAACGATACCTGAATATCCCTGCACCAGTCCTCGTGCAACTGCGTGTACATTGTCTTCAGATCGGTCAATAGTTTAGATGCAAGCTTAAGCGCTGTTGTGCTATTTTCAAATTCACCTAGATAATTTTCGATGCACATTTCTATTTCTTTAACCTAAGACATAATAAATAAGTGTTGATTATATTTATGCTTATAAAACAAAAAAAAAAATGACTAGTTGACTAGACTAATTGAGTCAAGCAATTTAGTCAGATTTTTTTTAAAGTTCTACCTTCGATGTGAAAGGTTCTAAATAGGATGTGAAAGTTTGAAATAACAATTTACAAAAGCATTGTACGAATACCAAGATAAGTTCATTTATATATATCAACCCGTTAAATGTATATATATAATATATACTATTATATATAATATATATTATTATATATAATAATTTTAGCCCTTACAGTAGATGGCAATTGAATAATACTGCTCTCAAGCAGTGTTGTGTTCCTGTGGTGAGTAAGGTGACCAGAGCTCCTGGGGTATAGGGTCAGCAGGGCAACACGCTTGTGAAGCTTCCGGGATTGCTGTCGTCTATAAGCTAGGGTAATCGGTTACCATTAGATGAGTTGTACTCTTATTCGCCGAACAAGTTATATGAAAAAAAGAAGAAAAAAACCTTAGCCTCCATCAGCTTGGCCCACTGGACTTTCTGTACAAGTGGCGACATCTCTACCGGCTGACACATCTGCATGTCGACCTCATCCGAGTCCAGTTGCTTCTGTATCGCTTTCAGCATCGCCAGGAGAGAGTTCACGAATATGTCCAGTTCATCATTGAGAGCATGTTTCACTAGCGGCCTGGTTATAAGAGTTTTGTATCTGATGAATTCATACAACATCTGAAATACAATAATAAATAATAATAAAATATATTTTATAATAATAAAATATATTTGGATTCTTAAGAATTATTGCATAAATAGTTTTAGGAACTTTACACAATACACGATTCAACCTGCAACATCCGCAGATGAGCACAGACCTCATTCTCTATGTAGGAGAAGGATCGGAGATTAAGCCACCACGCAACCCTACTATGAATAACGATCGCTATAGGGTGTTTTTGATAACAACTGGGAGCGATAGTTTAACGTGCTCTCCGAGGTACGGTACGGAAACGGTAGGCCTACAAAGACAGACAGCTAGACCGGAAGCTATCCAGTCATTATCAGCTACCCTCTTCAAATTATCGGTCCATCTGGCTGGAGGGCGCCCAACACTACATTTGTCGAGGCATAGCCTCTATTATACAGACACAAATATCCACTTTGAGCGGGAATCCAACCGCGAGCGCCGGTGATTAGGCGCCTTAACAGCACACGAGTCATTCCACCAGAGCGGTCATCACCGTCCGTTACTGGTAGTTAGTGACTTTCGTGTCAATAGTTTACCTGCTTAGTAGAGGAGTTGTTCATGCGTGGTTTCAATTTTTCAGTTATTTTCATTTCAGCAGGTCTTATTTTCGCTGAAAAACTTGCAACAGCTGATTCCCACATTGGATTCGGACCATTGTATATCCAAATATTAATATCTAAGAACAAAAGATAGTATAAAATGAACATTAATTTAGGAAGACACAGGAGTTATTATTGTTAGCAACCAGAGTTTAAACTTCCCAAAGCACAAAAGAAAAAAATGATCTTACTTCGAAAAGGTTCTAAAAACTGTTGGCTATTCAATTCGGCCTTCTCGTTCTCAGTTAAGAGTTTAACTAACTGATTATAAGTCGATCTAATGTTGTTAACCTGTAATTGAAAATTATTTGTCTGTGTGATATTTTAATGTACTATGTTATTTCTTCATCAAATTATAATTAAGAATAGAAATTAATTAGGGTAATTAAATCAACTTATCACATTATTTAAAAACAAAAAAAAACCTCAAAATATATATATACTTTATTGCACTCAAAAATAGATATAAAACATACAATAATAGAAAGGTTTATGGCAAAGGTGGACTTATCTCTGAAAGAGATTTCTTCCAGTCAACCCATGGTCATGAGTAAGTGTTTCATATAGCGAGGCAAACAGTGCAAGAAGTATTCATTCAGAAGAAAATAAAAAATAAATAATAAATATTAAAAAAAAAAACACCAAAGAAAAAATAAATAAAATAAAATAATTAAATTTATATATATATACAAAAATGTAACATACTACATATTAACAAATACATATAAAGATACATACCAAAATATAAATATACTTATACATATACATAAACATATACATATACATACTCACTATAATATATAAGTAAATACATACATATTCTATAATATACAGATGATTACACATTAGCTAGTGAAAGCAAGTGTTTCTTTAATTTATATTTAAAGGAAACAAGGGAAGGACTAGTTTGAATGACTCTTGGGAGTTTGTTCCATAGTATGGAGGCGCGTACCGAATAAGAATTTAACTTAAATTTTGTATTACATTTTGGTATGTCTAGCTTAGCTGTAATGCCAGAGCGCCTGGAACGAGTAGGAGAGGGCAGTAGGTGAAATCGGGATCGAAGATACGATGGAGCATTTGGATCGTGAAGGATATTAAAGAGAGTGGAAAGGATGTGCATATCACGCCGAAGACGAATGGGGAGCCATTTTAACTGAGCACGAAATTGAGAGATGCGATCAAATTTTCGCAGGCCAAAAATGAATCTTATGGCAAGATTTTGGAGACGCTCTAACTTTGTAAGTAGCTCCTCAGTCACATCCAGATAGCATACATCAGCATAATCAAGGATAGGCAGTAGAAGGGTTTGCGCAAGCATAATTTAAATATAGTACAATAAGAATGATTATACAACAACAATCAAGACATACTTACAAAAACTATAATAAGTCCTATAAAATATGAACTGTTATAAAAGTACTAAGTACTTTAAAGACATTTATAATTATTTTATTTATTGATCAACATGAATCGATTCTACAATCTAAAATAGTGAGTTCAAAATAGTTTTTATACCTCTTTAAGCCTGGTTTCAAAATTAATACAGAAGTTAGGAATATATGTTTCGCCTTTCCAAGGATGTAAGGCATAGTTCGGCCAATAAGTATCCGTAAGAGATTTACAAGCACTTATCCATGTTTGTACAACACTAAGCCCTTCTGCCAAAAGTACTAAAATCTCATTATCTTTAAAACAGTCATAAATCTTCCAAGGGTCTATTTTTGTTATGGTTTTTTGAGTAACTGAGCAGATAACATGTCCTTAAAAATAAGTAAATCATTACATTTGTGTTGTTGTGTTGTTACATATTTTGTGGAAAGCAGACCACATACTCTACACTACTACTTACATTACAACATTTTTAATTATTTTACATATCAAAAAAATCCTGTTAATTATTTTTATGTCTTCGGATATAAAAACACTTTGTATCTTTATAAGTTAAAATCACTAGTACATTGTAAAAATTTAAACCTTAATGAATATATTATTACATAGTGTTTACCCCATAAAGATTAAAAGTTTAATGCTTACCAATAATGTCAAAGATATGTATCATTCTTTCCATGGAATATGGGAGCACTGTGTATCTCCATACATCATCTAGTATTCCGGCAATATTCTCCGCTGAATCTTTTACTTCCTGCATTGGACTGACTTGTAAGGATCTAAAAACGAATTTGCAACATTAAAGAAGGTATTAAGTTAAATATATCAGTAAAATTACAAAAATAATTTATAAAATGATGTTTAATTTTTGGGTTATCACTGGTATCTGATATTAGTACCGAAAATAAAAGTCTTTTAAAAGAAAAAGAATATACAAATTTTGAACTAAAGGAATTCTGAATGAATTCACAAGGATAGCGTTATATGTAATTTGTTATATAATTTAAATAATATGAACTTCACCATCGAATTGGGTAGTACCCGTAATGATAGTTTTAAGTTGTGATTGAAATAAATAAACAAACTTTTATTATCACTAACACTATTTTATTTTATTTTGTATAACGGGATATTTGCCATGTCTATTTTTTATCATTCACTCACATGAGACTAGGCCATTACTATGGCTCTTGCAAAATTCCCAAAATATCAGGGTTTCAAAATGTCATGGCGAATAAATTTTATAGTAGGATGAATATACTCCTTTAAATAATTAAAAGATTAGGAAAATAGCAGACCTAATTTCTTCACAAACATCTTTAAATAGGACACAAAACGAAGAGGCAGCTTCTCTCTCTTTTTTATTGGCATCCCTATTTTCTGCCATCATTTTCCAGTAATCCACTTCATCTTGAATGGTTAAAATGACTGCAAGATAAAATTTTGACTTTAGTACAACATTTCGATCAGTGATTTTATAATGGTTCAGCTAAATACCTTTCGTGTTCTCCTGTTTCTTGCCATGGGTAAGCACTCTTAAGTGGGCTTCTAAATCTGAGAGATTTTTTTGAAGCTTATGTGAGTACAGATCTTCACCCTGTTTAAGTGTTATACATATTCTCAATACAATTTCATAGTCTCCTTTTTTAATATAGTTACATAACAAAGAAATCGTTAAAAAAAACCATCAGATTGTAAAATTGAACTTACTACGACAAGTAAAGGATTATAAATTTGTCTTAAAATTTGATACAAAGACTCCGCTGCATCAGTAGTCAAAGTAACCATATTTATAGCATTGAGAGAGTCTTGACCAGTCAAATCTTGTGATGAAGTTTTATAAAATATTATTGACTTTTTCATGCCTGGTTGTATCTAAAAAAAAAACATGGTATGATAACTAAATACTAATAATGATTTTGGTTAGAAAAAAATATAATTTACCTTTGTAGAAAATAAAAGTGACTGATCATTATCAATGCATGTTTGAAGAACAAATGTTTGAGAGTTATTAATGAAATCCAGTAATGCATCTTCGTTTTTTCTGTTTATGTCTTGTATCGCTGTGCAAAGGAACTTTTCTGAAATATTTTATCATAATCATTAATATATATTATTTTAAATAGTATTTTAATGACGCCGCGTTGGCGCAACGGTAACAGCACTGGCGGTTGCACTGGCGGTTGCGGGTTCGGTCCTTGAAGATCTCCCCACCATGCGTCGGAGAGCACGTTAAGCCGTCGGACCCGGTTACTATCATGTACACCTGATAGCGATCGTTACTTATAGTAGGCAATATATCCGCCAACCCGCATTGGAGCAGCGAGGTGGGTTAAGCTCTGATCCTTCTTCTACGTGAAAAAGAGACCAGCAGTGGGATATTACAGGCTGAAGGGTAGCGTGGCGATTTTAAAAACTTAATACAAATATATAAGAAATTTGAACAATAGTTAGCTGGTTTCGAATCTAGAAGAGTTATATTGTTTTAAATTGTTTTAAACTGCTATGATAAATTAAGCCAAAAACGAAAATTCGGTATCATAAAAATTCACCTGTCGCATTTAATATAAATTCACGAATTACGTTCATACTTTAAATATCAGAAAATTTTGATCAAAGCTTTTGCAAAGCTTTTGATCAATGACATACTTTGAAAAGTTGTGTTTAAGTTTGTTGTCATAGCAACCAGATCCAAATGACAGTCACAAGTGAATGTTTATAAAGGCTATGTTTCACTTAAGGTCCGCAACGCCATAGATCACGATCGCTGAAATTGCCGTTCCACTAACGTAAAAACTAAATAATGCTGTGTGGTTACGGCAGTAATGAATCTCCCCCGTCTCTTCCCGTGGATGTCATAAGAGGCGGCCAAGATAGACACAATTCCACTAGCACCGTGGAACTTAAAAAGCCAACCCATGGCGGGATAGCCTTCTAAATGCTGGCTTTTAAATACACAGGCCGAAGACGGGCAGCAGCGTCTTCGGTGCGATAAAGCCAGCCCTCCGGGCACCAACCTACCTGCCCAGCGTGGTGACTATGGGCAACACAAGTTCACGCCATTTTTGGCGCGAACTAGTGGAGCCATATGTCCAACCATAGAATGCAATAAGCTGATGTGATGATGATCTAACGTAAAAACGCCGTGGGTTTTGTAGGCAAATTTTGTAGGTAGTAAGCTTATACAAAACATATAAGCTTCTTGAACGCGGCCTTTGAGTGACAACTGTCAAAATCTCAAGTACTTTGACATTGATGCTATTCGGATCAATTGAATTTTGCTACTTGGATTTCTATTTTGGTTCTTGGAAGAAATTGATCAGAAAACAAATTGCCTTTGTTTTCTACATAATTTCTCATTTAAATTTAATAATAGTATTTATCCCATAATGTTGAGGACACGATCAGTAAGTATACTAAATTGGCATGCTGCTAGTTTCGTAACATTGTTTTTTCATAATCATTACAAAAATACAGTACTAGGCGGATAAATATTGTATCGATCTATGTAAAGAGACAATCGTCTAATTCCAACTTCGTTGAGCGCTATGGTCTCACCTTTCTTATTTTCTGATGGACAAAATGTATACAATGTAGTAGTATTGATGAGTACAGTGAACACATACAGTGGACGACTGGTAATTCGACAAACGCTTTGCAGGGCAGTGTCGAACTATGGAATTTGTTGGATTATAGATAATAGATATGTATAAACCATTTCATGTTATGCATAATAAATCCAAGTATATAAATAATAAAATAACTCACTGCTTAATCTTATGCAAAAAAATTAAATGCAGTTTTTCTTAACATAGACATAGACATCTTCACAGATTCATTAAGCCGATTTAAGGGAAAAATAATTAAAGTATTGATTGACTTTGATATATAATTGTAATAGTTTTCTTTTTTTCTCTATTTTTTTATAACAAATGTTATTTTTAGGTAAATTACACAAATATGATTTATGTCTGATTACAGTAGCGTTCTAATAATGTTGTGCAAACCTTTAATTTAAGTGCATATTGTATAACTTAGTGTTTTTGTAAACATTTTTGAATATCACATCAAAAATTGACCGCTCCAGCGGGAATCGAACCCGCGTCTCAGACTGACCGTGTCGGCACTCTAGTTAATAATGTAGCAAACTTTTTTATGTACTTAGTTGGTATGGCTTTATTAAATATATAAATAAACAAATAAATAGAGTACTGCCCAGATTTTTTTTACAAAACTACCTCGTAATTCAACAAATTTATAAATTAAACAACCCAATAGAGAGTGAGCTTGTTTCTTGTTTTATTATAAAACTGGCTGAGCCAACAGACTTTTTCATGTCTTAACTATGAATATTGAGTTTGATTTGGTATAATTAATAAAAAAATATTAAAAAAAACTGTTAAAACCAATCTTCTGTTAATTCTATGTCAAACGGCATAAGATTACATTAAAAAAGTTGATATTATCCAAAGCACTAAGGTTAGATTAGAAATAATTTTATATGTTGGTTAAGTATTCTTAAATTTTCTAATTTTTCGCACAATTATCTTAATTTTTTTTCTATATATATTTGAAAATTTTATATGAATCTTCTCCTGACAATAAAAAACGCAACAAAAAATGTATTAGCGAAATCAGTCCAGCCGTTCATGTGTGATGGTGTGAATAAGGGAAATAGGGATTAATTTTTATATAAATGGACATTAATGCCATGAATAGAACTTAAAAAATATAATTTTACATTAGGAAATAATTGTGTAAAAACAACAACATACCAACATTATAACATACTAAAAAAATCAAACATAATGGATAAAAATCGGGGGACTCTATGGTCGAGTGTTAGCTACAAGTGCTTTATATTGTTATTGTGTAATTATAGTTTATCAGCAATATCTGTTGTAATATCTGTCTGTTGGGTGTGTTGTGGTTTATATTGTGATTGTTTAACTGTAAGTACATATTAAATTTCATTCGCAATGGTTGTCGAACCGCCAGTTCCTGGTGCAGGTTATGATCCTGAAAATTTAACGATCCCATTAAGTAATAGAAAAAGGCGTCCGTAAAAAACGTGGTTATGGATGGTATTAAGAAGATAGGTCGTAATCGTATCACTATTGCGTTTAAGTCAGCTGAGCCAATACGTTTTTGGACTTACCAGCAATTAGTGCTGTGGGATACATAGCCTCGGTCCCCTCTTACAGCGTTTCTCATATGGGAGTTGTTAAAGAAGTACCCGTTAAATGGTCCATGGAGGAGTTAGTAGAAAACTTAGAAATCCCAAATAGTTATGGAAAAGTAGTAAGAGCACGGAGAATGAGCCGGAAATCATTTAATGAGAATAATGCCCCTGTATGGATCCCTACACAGTCTGTTGTCCTCACATTAACAGAGCAGAAACTTCCTCCTGGTGTATTTTGTTATTTAACATCTTTACCTGTTGAATTTTACATTTTACCTATAATTCAATGCAATAAATGCTGCCGTTTTGGAAACGTAAAGGCACAATGTTGGTCTAAAGCTAGGTGCTACAAATGTTTTGGAATGCATGATGGAGAAAACTGCTCAGTTCAAACCCTCTCTTGTCTGTTCTGTTCTGGTGATCATAAGGCCAATGATTCATCCTGCCCTGAACATTCTAGACAAAAATCTATTAAGCTTGTTATGTCGCAGGAAAGCATTTCTTATCTTGAAGCCTCTGCTAGATTCCCGCAGGTCAGGCGCTCATTTGCCGACTCATCCAGAACCAATTCTCCCACTTCACCATCTACTAGTGTTATAAGGCAATCATCTCCTATAACATTTTCTTACAAAAAAACTGTAGTTACACTGCGACGTCCCTTTTTGCCTACAAGCCCTGGTTATGATCATCAAGCCCACCAGGCAATTATTGAATTCCCTCCTTCACACATAATGGGTGTGCTTTCCCACAAAACGCAATCTCTCCGAACGACAATCTAATAGAACAATTAATTTCTCTTCTCGTTAACATGATTTCCCGGTTCAGTGATACCGGCTTACAGAACGATGCGCTTTAAAACTTAGCTGACTTCTCTGTTAACACAAAATGCCCAATCGGATCATTCAATAGAACTGTCGTAGTGCCCGAAATAAAAAACAATAATTAATTTACTTATTAAAAAAACATAATCCATTTATTGTTGCCATCCAGGAGACGTGGTTGAGCCCTGGTTCTCATTTTAGAGTTCCAGGCTTCTCAGTCCTCCGAAGATGACTGGAATGATGGCAAACCTGGATCAGCCATTTTAGTGTCCAGTAAATGTGTATATTCCTTAATCCCTACTTCATTACATAGTGGTGAGATTCGTGTTGTAGCGGTGCATATATTAAATGTATCTTTTGTTAGTGTATATTTTCTTTCTCTTCTTTCTCAACTTTCAACAATTTGGTCCTCGGTACCTTCTCTCATTATTGTTTTGGAGGATTTTAATTAGCACCATATGCAGCATATATAGCAGCATGAAAGTATTACTCCTTTCTCGCACCCCTCGTTAATTTGGAAGAATATTAAAGAATTTCGTTGCTCCTTTAGGGAAAGTAATAGCCTCCCTTCTAATAATGTATCAACCTGGATAGATGCCTACGCACAAAGGTTGGCACCTCCATATGTGCCCTCTTTAGAAAACTGTAGTAGTTACTTAACTCACCCACCAGCAGCTTGCAGTGACTTTGATGGCCCTTTTACTCTGGAAGAGTTTCGGCTGGTACTGGGTACCTTGAAGGACTCTTCGCCAGGGGTGGATTGTATCCAGTACTCTTTCATTGTAAATAGTGGTGAGTCTGCTCAAAGAGTCTGCCTGGCATTCCTAAATGAAATATTTCAATCCGAGACCCCTTCAGAGAAATGGAGAACCCAGATCATTATCCCTATACTAAAACCGGGTAAAGACTGTAGACCCTTCTTCCTATCGCTCAATTGCTCTATCCTCTACACTGGTCAAAATTCTGGAACACCTCACCAAAAATAGGTTAGAGTGGATAGTGGGGAATAAGGGTATACTAGCAAAGACTCAATTCGGTTTTCGGAAAGGTTTTAGTACAATGGATAGCCTTAGTATTTTTGTCACAGATATCCGCATCTCTTTCTCGAAGAACGAGAATTTAGTAGGAGTATTCCTTGACATATCGTCCGCATATGATAGTGTCCTACTTCCGGTGCTCAGGCAGAAAATGCTACAGCTGAGTGTCCTTATGAAGATAGTGAACTTCATCTATAAATATTTGTCTCCCCGTTCCCTCATAGTTAACTGTCAAAATTATTCCCTCCCTTCTAGATTAATTTGGAAAAGCCTTCACCAAGGTTCGGTTCTTAGTCCTCTCCTCTATAACATTTACACTCATGAACTCGACCTTTCAGTTAGTTGTTTCTGTAGTGTTTTACAATATGCGGACGATCTGTTGTATACTTCTTTTAAAAATATTACAGAAGGTTCGAACCGCCTTAATTCGGCCATTATCTACCTTAACGAATGGTTAGACAGACATGGGCTCTCAATGTCGGTAGAAAAGAGTAGCGTGGTCATATTTTCCCGCACAAGATCTGTCCCTGACATTGACATATTACTTCCAATAACCGTGTTTTATCAGTTAAAAATAAAAAAATTATTAGGAATATATCTCGACTCTAAAATGACTGGCATCCCACATATTGACCATGACCTTAAGAAGACAGAAAAAAATCTTAATATAATTAGATCTTTGTCTGGAGTCTGGTGGGGTTCCCATCCATACTCCCAGAAACTTTTGTATAATGCCCTAATTCGTAGTCACTTCGATTACCCTGTAGTAAATTATCATTAAAATTGTTAGATCAAATACAAGCTAAATCACTTCGGTACAGAATTGGTGCTATGGCATCTTTTCCAATTAACGCACTTCAAGCGGAGTGTGTCGATCCCCCCTTAGATTTTAAATTACCACCAGTGGCTTCTGTTTTTACTGGAGAAGTTTTGACCATTTTCGAAGCACTCAGATTTATTGAATCACATCATCTTAATAAATCTATTATATTTTCTGATTCTAGAACCTCCTTGGAAGCCATCCAGTCTAACCAATTTAGGTCCAAATCCAAATTTTCTCTTATTTTCAAAATTAAACAAATTCTTTTTGCTTGTCATTCTAAGAATGTTCAGATTGCTATTGCTTGGATGCCAAGCCATTGTGGCATTAGAGGAAATGAAAGTGTAGATTCCCATGCTAAGGCGGCTACTGTGTCCGGAGGTCTTAGCCAATTTAGGGTTCGCTGTCAGGACCTCATGCCACTAGCCAAGGCTCAATTAACATCAGAATGGAATAAGCTTTGGCTCCATTCTAGCAGAAACAAGGGCAAGCATTATTCAGATATACAGCAATTAGTATCTAGCAAACCTTGGTTTTTCAAATATAGAAAAGCAAATAAATCAGTTTGTTCCACAATATGTCGTCTCAGACTCGGTCATTCTTGTACTCCTGTTTTTCTGTCTGAAATTAGAGTGAAAGACAGTTCACTTTGTGAATGTGGACTGGACGAGGGCTCTCCTGATCACATTTTTTTTTTACCTGTCCAAGGAATCTATCCTCCCTTTACGATTATCTCCCCTCTGATATACCGCGCCCTATCGACCTTAAATCTGTTCTGTCATATGTACATACTCCATTTGTAGATATTTTATGTTCCTATATCTCACTAAATAATATTAGGCTGTAAAATTGTTTGTCTTATACTAACCCATATATGTTTGTGTTTTGTTTTAGGTGGATCAACAGATTTTAAATTATTCTCTTTCTCTGACATAAATTTGTAATCTCATAAAACCATCATATTTAGTAGAGTCAAGTTCATAATAACAAACAAATTCAGCCATTCGGATGTTGGCAAATCCTAGAGGAAGCTAGAATTTAAAAGAAGAAAAAGAAGGATAAAAATCATAATATGAATCAATCATTTTATGAATCATAAAAATATTTATTAATTTTTTGTCAAATTCAAACTAAGTAATCTTAATCATAACAATACCTACGCGTTGAACACAATAGTGGTGGCACATACAAGTTGTAACCTGCTCAATCACACATATACATTAGCGAGGACTGTCAAAAAATATTCAATAATAATAATAATAGACAAGTCAGATTACAGGCGCACCTGATTAGACTGATTAAATTAAATTACCTCCACTGTACCCGCTAACTGAGACCTAGGGTCAATTTTTTAATATTAGCTGCTATATGTATGTAAAAATGGTATTAAATAGGTAAATAATAGTACTAATATGGCTAAAAATAGAAAGCTCGTCTACTTTTTTTAACAAATGAGTACTGAAAATTTTGACTGCAATTTTATTGCTTCATGTAATCAATATAGATAAATATTTTCCTCTTTTTAACCGACTTCCAAAAAAGGAGGAGGTTCTCAAATCGAATGTATTTTTTCAGAACTTTTGACTGGATGGACCGATTTTGATGATTTTTTTTTAATCGAATGATGTTGCGTGTCATGTGATCCCATTTAAATTTGAGATCTGACTAGTAGTGAGTTATATCTAATAATGCGTATCTACTTGACTATTTTTTCGTCCACCTGTCTTGTATTATAATATATACCGCATAACATTTCACTGGGTTTACCGATTTTTATGATTCTTACTTTAATCCTAAGGTAATGCTTATCATGTGGCTCTTTTAAATTTCATTGAGATCTGATGACTACTTTTTGAGTAATTAAAATTTACGTATTTTATTACGTAATATTACGTAGTTAAAATTTACGTATTATATTTTTAATTAGACACGACTGCACTCTATCACACTTGAACAATAACTAACAAAACGTCACATAGATAGGCAGTGTGCCTCAGAAAAAAACGAAAAACGAAGCTGCATTAGCCGATTGACTCTTTCCAGAGATCAATGTGCAATTTTTATGGCTGGATATTATATTTGTTTTTATTTTTAGGTTATTAACGCTATTCGAAAATTACAAGCGGTTACGCTTTCAAGCGATACTACACAACATGTAGATACAACTTACATGGAAATCCCTCTATATGATATTGATAAACCACAAACATTAGAGAAAAGGAAGGCAAGGTATTTGTTTTTACTTATACATAAATGTACATACAGATAATTCTCATGAAATCTTGAAATACTTGTTCGAGCAGTTTTTACAATAAACCTAACCAAGTTAGGATGGTATTTTTTTTTTTCTGAAAGAACATCATCTAGGCTAAAAATGTTAATAACTTAGGAACCGTAAAGGCATATATAAGGATTACTAAATATATAGTACTCTGTAAATCATTCACTCACTATGTCCAGTACCTTCTAAACACATGGTTACAACTGCGATCGCCAACCCGCCTGGCAAGCGTGGCGATTACGCCAAATCCCCCTAATGATAGACACGACTAAAAATTGTCCCCTAGTACCCGGCGGCCCCGCTAGTCCTGGCTACGGTGGGAGCCACGGTAACGGCGGGGCAAGGGGCCATAATCTCCGGCAGAAGCCAGGCCACCACACCCAACGACGACAATTAGCCCTGGCAACATATAACACTGGGACGCTGGGGACCGACGCGAAGCTCTTTGAACTGGAGGAAGCTCTCAGGGGGTTAAACTGGAATATTATAGGACTATCTGAAGTCTGAAGAGAGGGAGAGGCCTCGATAACCCTCAAATCTGGCAACCTGCTGTACTACCGGGAGGGCGACCAACAGTCCCAGGGTGGTGTCGAGTTCCTCGTCCATAAGTCTCTCGTCAACAGCATCGACGTCGTCAGGAGCGTGTCGAGCAGGGTGGCGTACCTTATACTCAGAATTTACAAGAGGTATTCGCTGAAGGTCATACAAGCTTACGCACCGACCTCGACACATCCAGATGACGAAGTGGAAGCTATGTATAAGGAAATCTCTACAGCCGTACATCGCTCTAAATGCCACTACACTGTTGTGATGGGAGACTTCAACGCGAAGCTGGGCAGACGATGCGGTGATGAGCTGAGAGTGGGGCAATTTGAATACGGGCAACGTAACTCCCGGGGCCGGCTGCTGGCTGATTTCATGGAGAAGGAGGGACTCTTTATGATGAACTCCTTCTTCGGGAAGCCGGAAAGCCGTAAATGGATTTGGTAGAGTCCCGACGTCAGGAACGAGATAAACTTTATCATGTCGACGAACAAGCACATATTTAATGATATCTCAGTGATCAATGCTGTGAAAACAGGAAGCGATCACCGACTTGTCCGAGGCACATTGAATATCGATGTCAGGCTTAAGAGGGGTCGGCTGATAGGGTCTGCGCTCCGACCTGCGCCTGCTCAGATTCAAAACCCCGAGAGCTTTCAACTCAAACTCCAAAATCGCTTTGAAAGCTTGGCCAACAGCGCAGATGTGGACGAGCTCAACGACGGGCTGGTGGAAAAAGTCCGCGTGATAGGGTCTAAGTTATTCAAGACCCGCCGCCAAAAATCAAAGAAGCTCTCCGACCACACACTCCGACTCATGGCAGAAAGGCATGACATGCGGCTGCAGTCTTCGAGAGTTATTACGAACTGTATCGCACGTAAGTTTGACGACTTCCAGCTTCCCGAACAAGCCGGGTTCCGTAAAGGATTTAGTACCATAGACCACATATAAACGATGCGGCAGGTTATACAGAAGACCGAGGAGTATAACTTGCCATTATGCTTAGCGTTTGTGGACTATGAGAAGGCCTTTGATTAGATCGAGACATGGGCTGTGCTGTTGACTCTCCAGAGGTGTCAAGTGGAGTGCAGGTACGTCGAGGTGCTAAGGTACTTATACTCTAACGCCAAAATGTCGGTCCGATTGCAGGACCAGAGCTCGAAACCAATACCACTTCAGCGAGGCGTGAGGCAAGGGGATGTTATATCCCCGAAGATGTTTACCATCGCGTTGGAGGACGCTTTCAAGCTTCTGGACTGGAAAAGATTCGTCATCAAAATCAATGACGAGTACCTTACCCACCTCCGGTTTGCCGATGACGTAGTCCTTATGACTGAGACCTTAGAAGACCTGAACACAATGCTCGAGCATCTCAATAGTGTTTCCCAAAGAGTGGGTCTTAAACTAGACACGGACAAGATGAAAATTATGTCGAACGTCCATGTCGCACCCGCTCACATACGCTTTTTGACCATTACGTGTACCTAGGACAGTCAGTACAGCTAGGTAAGTCCAACTTCGAGAACGAGATCTCTCGTCGAATCCAACTCGGATGGGCAGCGTTCGGGAAACTATGGAGAATCTTAGCGTCCAATATCCCGCAGTGTCTGAAGACGAAAGTCTTCAACCAATGTGTGTTACCAGTGATGACATATGGATCCGAGACGTGGTCGCTAAATATGGGCCTCATAAGAAGGCTTAAAGTCGCTCAGCGGGCGACGGAGAGGGCAATGTTCGGTATTTCCCTACGTGACTAAGTCAGAAATGAGGAGACCTGTAGGAGAACCAAGGTAACCGATATTGCTCGAAGGATCGCACAGCTGAAGTGGCAATGGGCAGGACACATAGCTCGACGAACCAATGGCCGATTGGGCGCAAAGGTTCTCGAGTGGCGACCGCGTACCGGGCGCCGCAGCGTTGGCAGGCCCCCCACGAGGTGGACCGACGATCTGGTCAGAGTCGCGGGAAGCTGCTGGATGCGTGCTGCGCAGAACCGATCGTCGTGGAAAGCTTTAGGGGAGGCTTATGACCAGCAGTGGGCGTCCGTGAGCTGATGATGATGATGATGTTCACAAGTTGTAGTCGAGAGTCCTTATAGATTAAATGACAAATCGCCCCCCAAGCCTCTACACAACGGCACCATTTTTTTTTCTAGGCCTCTTACCGCCTCTTTAGTACTGTAGCGCCCACAAGGGGGCGTTATCGCCCACTTTGGGAACACTGGCTTAGGATCATAAGTCATGTGTGTAACATGTAGTCAACATGTATACCATGAAAAATAATAATCATTCCCTCGCATCATAGTAGTAGCAATAGTCGATAAGTAGGTATATTTTTGAGGACTTCAGTAAAAGTCTTATTAGTTTTTGATAGTAGGTAATATGGTCACTTATTCGGAATGGCGAATTGACTTCAAGACAAAACGACGATGAATTAATTCAAATATTTTTCATTCATTTACCGCTTCAGCCTGCAATATCCCAGTACTAGGCATAGGCCTCTTTCCCCATGTAGGAGAAGGATCATTCATTTATTGATATGACTGATTGATGATTGATTGATTCATTAATTTATTGATAGGTAATTACGGGATTTCATGAAAATTACCCACACACAATACACATATATATATTATATATATTTGTGTGTGTTTGAGTATATGTAGAATTTTTCGTTAGTCAGGTAAATGTTTATATTTATTTTTACAGGTTGCACTATCAGTCCCGAAAGAGAGGAATGTTGGAGAATGACCTGTTGTTGAGTACTTTTGCTAAAAAACATTTAGATAGTTTTACTGAGAAACAGACCATTATGTATGATCGACTCATAAACTCACCAAGCAATGACTGGGACATATTCTATTGGATTGTAGAAAAGAAACCAACTCCAAAAGAGTTTGATAATGAAATTATGGATCTTTTGAAAAAACATGCTAAGAATGAGAATAAAATTGCACTTTCTCAGCCACCCCTGTATTGAGCTTATAATTTACTTAATTTATTTATTTAAACATTATCTTGGACTTATATAATGTACAAAAGAAAAGTAATAGAATATGATTTGTTTGTTGAAAAATTAGATAATTTAGTATTTAGAAATATAAAGTATTAAATTTTAGGATTGTAATCAAATAGATGATTCAATGTAATTTTGCTTAAAAATGTTTTAATATATATATATATATATATATTCTTTATTGCCCAAAAAACATAATTATAATATAATAAAATATAAATATATAATGCAGTTTTAATAAAAAAAAATTACTAGCTTAACTTATTTTTTGTATAAATAGGTCTATAATTTGAAGCGACTACCGTAGCTTATAGATGCCTGCAACACCAGAAGCATCGCAAGCGCGTTGTCGACCCTATCCCCAACAGGAATACAATACTGCTTGAAAACAGTATTATTTAGCTATGGTCTTCCGTAATGTACAAGTACTACCCCAGTCGGGATGCTCCATATTTTGAGCAGAAAATTTCCTACTGTGCCCTACCTCAGTTAAAATAAAAGCTAAAAGAATACTACAAGATATTTTGTTACTATAGTCATGCTCTTTATTCACTTCGACTACTAACTTACAAGTTTGTCGTTTGTGAGGCTACAATATCAAAACTACGTACCTACATAACATATAATTTAACAAAAAGGGCCATTTTTCAATAAAGAAACCATAACATATTTTACGAAGAATCTAAATATGGCAAAAAAAAAAAATTGTTAACTTTAAAGCTTTTATATTTCAATTTAAAATTTTTGTTTATTTTAAACAATAAAAAAATTGTATCTCTGAAATTAAATTTATTTTAGTCACATCAGATCGGGGGGACAGATCCTCAATATCAACGGCAAATACATGTCTCATTTTCACATTTCGCCGACGATATCATCATCTTTATGCACACGTTGGTGAGCTAGGCCAAATGCTGGGCGGCCTAAATGAGTCCTCCCGACGAGTCGGTCCCGGTATGAATTTTGAAGCCGATGGGGATTCGGTTGGGCTGGGCGCCGTTTGACAGGCTTCCTATAGTCTTTACTTCAAAGATTCCGCAATGCAAACGCATTGCAATACGTCCTACCTGTTTTAACATACGGTGCCAAGATGTGGACACTGACGAAGGGACTATCTACTTTGAAAGTCGCTTAACGTGCAATGTTAAGCGACTGCAACAGGCTATGCTTGGGGTCTTTCTTAAAGATAGGATTACAAATGAGACTATTCGCGAGAGAAAGAAAGTAACCGACTTAGCCTACAGAATTAGCAAGCTCAAATAGCATTGGGCTGGTTACCTGTGTCGCAAAACCGATGGCCGTTTGAACAGACGTGTCCTGAAGTGGACACCGCGTGTTGGCAAACTCGGTGCGGGACGTCTTCCAGCACACGGGACCGTATATATATAGTATGTATGTATGTTCTGGGATACCTTCATCGTTTAGGAATCGATTTTGTTAATTCTTTTTTTTGTTAGAAAAAAGATATCCTAAGTGTTGTAGTATAGTAGTATACGTATAAGTAAGTTGTATACGTTCTAATTATTTAGTATAGGTATGTTGTATACCTTATAAGCCTTATATTTAAAGGTCAGTAATAAACATGCAGTAATGCTATGAACACGTCTTTTTAAATTAACACTCCTCAGTCCCATCCGTACATGGCGACCCTGCAAGTTGACGCGGCGCGTTTTCTCTAAGTGTATCAAATAACCGAGAACAATGGAATTGTGGCGGCGAACTTTTATTAAAATATAATAAAATGTGAACGGTGGACAGTATGATTCTAAAAACATGTGAGACTTAAGTTGTGGCGTGATAATTAAATCCATTTATTTCATTTTTTTTTTTTTTTTGAGAAGCTAGTATGTGTACCTATACAAATCCGTCATAATGTGCCAATCAAAAGTTGAGAAAGAGGATGTATTTTTGGCCCAAACTGCATCAGGTGGAGATAACGATGCACATTTACAGCAGATCAAGGCGCACATGTCCTCTATGAACGTGTTGTTGATCGTAATAACGATAGCACTGCTACTTGGAGGTTTTTTCGTTCTATTGCGATTCTACAAAAAATGTCACCAGAGCTGGATGAACAGCGCTTTGCGTGATGAATCTATTCGCCGATCTGTGAGCCGTCGGTTCCGTGAAGCACGTGAACGTGGAGCCAGTCAATATGAGTCTGGAGCTGGACCGAACGTATAATCGTCGATCGTCGAATCGTGAGTGTAATCGTGTGAGTAACTATAGTGAAGTGAAAGGTCATTAAAGTGTCTTTTTTTTTAACGCTAATAGTACCGCGTTTACATTGTGTATATCGAAATAACAACCACTATATTTTTATTAATACTTTATATTATTATTAATTACTTTAGAAGAATATATTTTGTACCCTTAAGTCTTTAAATTCTTAATTTAGATATTATTATAAGGAGTTTAATTTGTTAAGTTGTTCCAACCTTATACAATAAGTAAAATGGATATTTTAGTTAAGTAATCGCTAATAGGTTAAAAGAAATATATGCAGAATTACAAATATTGAGAGAAGCTATATGTAAACTAGGACCGTTAAGGAGAGTAGAACAAGTTGGTTAGTTAAAGTATAATTTAGTAGATCAATTATAATTATAACGAATATTAAAAATATAATATGCAAATTTAATTGAAAATGTATGTTTAAGTATACAGAAGTTGTATCGTAAAATTTATTCTTACGATAGGGAAAGCACCAATAAGGACAGCATAATGGCGAAATTTGACCTTAAAACTGCCGTGAGCTTAATTCCGGTGATGGATGGTTTTGAGGATATGACAAAACGAATGATAGATTCAATAGATTTGTATAGTACTATGATTGAACCGACAGAACAGAGTTCTCTTATCAATTTTGTTTTAAAAACACGTTTAACAGAAAGTGCAAAGTTGCGATTAGAAAAAACTTACACAAGTTGTTCAAGTTTAATTGCTGATATTAGAAAACATCTTCTTACAACAAAATCTAGTACAGCCTTGCACTCTCAGTTACTTACATGTAACCAAGGATTGCGATCTATTGAAGAGTACGGTAAGTCGTTAGAGGAGTTATTTACGCAATTGACTGTATCGCAGGCGAATGGTAATACGTCAGCATATAATATATTAAAGCCACTAAACGAAAAGCTAGCGGTTCATCGTTTCGCAAACGGTTTGCGTAACAAAAATTTAAGTTTGATTTTGACAGCACGCAACTACGACTCTCTCAAGGACGTTATTCAAGCTGCAAAAGAGGAAGAGCTGTCTTCAAATCGCAGTGAGCCGAAGGAGTCCATGTTTTACGCTCGTCGAGGGGGTCGAGAAAATTTAAACCAGGTAAGGTACTTATCTTACAATCAGCGAGGTCGAGGTCACGCAGCACAGAGAGGTAACCGTGCATATTTTAATAATTACTCGACGCGCAGTCCTTTTGGTCAGAGATGGACCTCTCAAAATTCTTCTAATTATTTCCAAAATTACTCAAGGTCAAACAATCCTCGGGGACAAAGACCTTTTGTTGGACAAAGGCCCAGAGGTGGTCAATTTTACCGATCACGTGGATCTTCGACTAGAGGCCACAATGTGCATTATTTACATAACAAAGAGCAAAGTCAAGTAACTGATAACAATAATACTACCGAAAACCAGTTTTTTCGATCCTAAATTTATAAATGCATTTACAAATAGCAATAGTATAGATACAATAGTAAACAGTTTACATTTCAAATGGATGGTCGACACCGGAGCGTCCTTATCAGTCGTGAAATATGAGGCGGTGCGGCATCTACCTATAATTAATGATGTTCAAGAAATTAAAGGAATAGGTGGTACAATTATAACGAAAGGTTTTATTAATTTGAAAGTTTGCATGCAAAATTTAGGGTTTATTCACACTTTTTATGTTATTGAAAATATGAATTTTCCGGAACATGGTATTTTAGGCCGCGATTTTTTACTAAAATATAATGCTATTGTAAATTATGAAACTAATGTCGTAACTTTAAAATTAAATTCAGAAACAATAACTATTCCCATGGATACAGGTTATGTAGGAAAAAATTACTACATAGATATTCCGCCACGTTGCGAGAAATTTTATTTTGTGAATACTAACTTCAAGGACGACTGTGTTGTATTTCCGAAACAGTTATGCGATGGAGTTTTTATAGCGGGTAGTATAAGTAAGCCAAAAAATGAAAAACTTAGAATACAAATATTAAATTGTAGAGATGAAACCATACGTTTAAGTTACTTTAATCCGGAAGTAGAACAATTATCAGAATACGTAATTTGTAACTATGAAAAGTATGAAAGTGATGGGAATCGAGTGCGAAGAATGTTTAAAGAGTTAAACTTAGATTCGTTAAATTTAGAAGAAAGAAAATGTATAGAAAATATATGTGCGAAATATTCGGATATTTTTCAATTGAACGGCGATAAATTGTCAGCCACAAATATTTACTCACATTCTATACATTCAAAAAATAATGACCCGGTATATACCAAGCCTTATCGGTTGCCTTATGCTCAGAGAGAAGAAATTGAGTATCAAGTACAAAATATGCTTAAAAGCGATATAATTGAGCCCGCAGCTAGCGAATGGTCGAGCCCAGTGTTACTGGTGCCTAAGAAAGATGATGGTAAGGAGAAAAAATGGAGGTTAGTGATCGATTTTAGGAAACTTAACGACCGCATAATAGACGACAAATTTCCACTGCCCAATATATCCGACATATTAGATGCTTTGTCTGGTTCAATGTACTTTACACATCTTGACTTATATCAATCATATTATCAACTAACGTTAGATCCAGAAAGCCGAAAATATACTGCATTCACCACCCACACGGGACAATACCAAATGAAACGTATGCCTATGGGGTTAAAAACAAGTCCCAATGCCTTTTCTAGAGCTATGACAGTAGCGATGTCTGGCTTAAATTATGAAAAATGTCTCATTTATTTGGATGATTTAGTATGTTTCGGACGAAATTTACACCAACATAATGAAAATTTAATCGCAATATTTGAACGACTCCGAAAAGTTAATTTAAAATTAAATCCGGCGAAATGTGTTTTCCTACAAAAAGAGTTACTTTATCTCGGACATATAGTTTCGTCTGACGGAATTCGACCCGACCCAAATAAGTCAAAAATAATAGAAAATTATCCCATTCCAAAATCAGCAGAAGAAGTAAAACGATTCATAGCATTTGCTAACTATTATAGAAAATTTATACCACAATTCGCTAAGTTATGTATACCTTTAAATAAGCTTACGCGCAAAAATGTAATTTTCTCGTGGGACACAAATTGCCAAGAAGCTTTTATTAAAATAAAAGAATTATTAATATCACCACCTTTGTTGCAATATCCCATACTAAACAATGACAACATATTTATATTACAGACTGCCGCTTCTGGATATGCAATAGGATCCGTTTTATGTAACCAAGACCGCCGACCGGTGGCTTTTGCAAGTCGCACGCTTAATAAAGCTGAATGTAATTACCCGACAGTAGAAAAAGAGTTGTTATCTATTGTATGGTCTATTAAATACTTTCGGCCATATCTATACGGGAGAAAATTTATAATTGAAACCGACCACAAACCTTTAATAATCGCTTTTTAGTATGACAAATCCATCTAGTCGCTTGATGAAGTTTAGATTACAGCTGGAAGAGTATGACTTTATAATAGAGTATGTAAGAGGACGTGATAACGTAGCTGCAGACGCGTTATCTCGTATAAGAGTGACAAGTGACGAATTGAAAGATTTACACGCTAACATTAGGATGATGGTAATGACTAGGGCAATGCGTAATAGAGCAAATAAAGCAACAACGCAAAATCAATCGGATGATGAGGCTTCAAATTACGATTGGTCTGATCAACCAAGAGTGGTAGAAGTTCTCAGAAAACCGAAGGATTATGTGGAGTTAAAGTTTGGTAGTAAGACAAAGTGGCAGAAGTGTAAAAGTGGTGTGACAGAAGAAAACAAGTATTTTGCGTATTTACCAAATGAAAAAATATTATTTGTAAAACCAGAGGCTCAATCACAATGTACACGACGTGTCTTTGCGAGGGATCTGTGTTTAGTTAGTAAAAAATTAAAAATAAATAATTTATATATTGTACGTACAAATGAAAATAAAGAAATTATAAAGAAGTTAAGTAAATGTATAAATGAAAGTAAAGAATGGTCCGGACTAAGATTACATGTAATACAAGGTGTAAGAAAAATAATATCAAATGACGACAAACGCGTTATCTTGAATGACTATCACTTGTTGGCCACAAGTGGACATGCTGGAATTCGACGTATGATTAATAATATTAGACAGAAATATTTTTGGACAGGATTAGAAAAGGATGTGACGGAGTTTGTACGAAAATGTGATCAATGCCAACGGCAAAAGCATTTTAAGTACATCAAAGAACCCATGGTGATTACCGAGACCAGTGGGTCATCGTTTGATCGTATACTTGTAGATTTAGTAGGTCCTTTAGATAGAGATTTATATAACTATACATATATACTTACTGTTCAGTGCAATTTAACGAAATTTATACAGGCTTATCCGCTCGAAAACAAGGAAACAAACACCGTAGCATCAACATTGGTAAGTAAATTTATTTTACAGCATGGCATACCTCGAGAAATTCTAAGTGACAGAGGCACCGAGTTCGTTTCGCAAACAATGCGTGAGGTTTGTAAAATTTTAAATATCAAACCTATGTTTTCCACCCCTTATCACCACGAAACAATAGGATCTTTAGAAAATAATCACAAACATTTAATATCATTTCTCAGAATTCAGACTAAAAATGAACCACGCGAGTGGAGTACATGGCTACCATATTGGTGTTTTGCCTATAACACTACAGTACATAGTGAAACCAAATATACTCCATATGAATTAGTTTATGGAAAACCTTGTAACATCCCTAGCAACTTAGTAAACTCTTTAGAGCCATTATATAATTATTCAAGTTATCCTCACGAACTTAAGTTTCGCTTACAAAAGTCTCAAATGCAAGCGAGAGAAAATTTATCTAAATCTAAGGATATGCGAAAATTAAGATATGATAGTTATGTTAATCCTATCTCATACAAAAAAGGAGATTTTGTTTTAATAAGAAACGAAAATAGAAAAAAGTTTGATCCTCTTTATATCGGACCATATTTAGTTGTTAAGGAAATTAACCCTAATGTAATAATTTTATACAAAGGTGCAGAGAAAACTGTACATAAAAACAACACTAAGTTGTATTATAATTAAGCATATAATATATTTCTTTCCTTTACTTAGTACTTATTTAGATAAGTTGTATAAGTTAATCAACCTATGTACCGACGCTTTTTATTAAAAAAAAATACTAATGTAATTTTACTGAAATTTTTTGTTTCTCATTGAAGCTTTTATTTTTTTTAAACTAAAAAAAAAATACAATTATTGTATCATTGCATTTTTTTTTTCTTTTTTTGGTTGGGCGTGTAGTATAGTAGTATACGTATAAGTAAGTTGTATACGTTCTAATTATTTAGTATAGGTATGTTGTATACCTTATAAGCCTTATATTTAAAGGTCAGTAATAAACATGCAGTAATGCTATGAACACGTCTTTTTAAATTAACACTCCTCAGTCCCATCCGTACAGTGTGTTAACATGATAAAGAAACCAGGATCTGATAATGGGATCCCAGAGAAATCGACGGAAACCCTCGAAAATCCGCATAACTTTTAACTGGCTGTACCGATTTTAATGCTTTTTAATTTAATCGAAAGCCGATGTTTATCATGTGGTCACATTTAAATTTTATCGAGATCTGATCACAACTTTTGGAGTAATCTTAGATAATGCGTATGTACTTGACTATTTTTTCGTCTAGCCATTTTGTATTACTTGTCGATATAACTGAAGTCGGTTTTTCTTCGTTTGCCTGTAAACACAATTATTAGGATTTTATAATTCAAACATAACACCGTATAAGCGTTTGATAACAAAACCATTTAAATTTCTTAATTATGAACTTATTTTGTTATCGTAGTGTATATGACCTAAATATCCTAAGTAAGTATATCGATAATTATCTTTTAATTTACATTTTTATATGGATTTTGTTAAACTATAGTCTATTCGCGTTATTAAAATCGTAACTGCATTTACAATGTCTGATCTGGCAGAGTTCTGTCTGCTTAGGATTATATATGATTTATCCATTGATTACCTGAGCTATTTTTCGATCAGTCCCCCCCCTTAGGTGAGATTTAGTGAGATTTGCCTAGACCCAGATTGACGCTGAATATAATTGAGATTATATAATAAACTGTTCAAGTATACTATATAGTTAATTTATTTAAATTAAATAAAATTCAAAGCAAAAACTAAATGATTATTTTATGAGATTTATTTTAGCGGGAAAAACGAGTGCTCAAAATATATATATATATATATATTTTAATATCTATAATATTTTATATTTGTTAAAGTTGATGTGACATTTTCGATTATTATCCCCCGGTACAAATGAGATTGGGTGAGATTTCATTGGATTCCCTCCCCCCATTCTAAGCTCACGTAATTAATGGATGTCCCCTTAGGAATAAGACTATTATTATTATTAACACAGATCGCTTATTCACTGTGGATAGGCGAATATACATAGTACATATGTAGGTATACGCATCAGGATTTTTCGCTATATGACATGACGTAATCGTCGAGTTGTCGATATTTTATATTAAAACTTAGCAGCTGAAAATATTAGTGGTTGTTATTAGTGACGACTCGTTGGCGCAGCAGTCATAGAACTGGCTGTTGTGCTGGCGGTCGCGGGTTCGATTCCCGCTCATGACACACATTTGTATCGGCCATATAGATGTTTTTCGTGGTCTGGGCGTAGTGCTTGTGTATTGTGTGTGTTTCCGGACCCCCGACACAGGAGAAAATCCTACTGGGGGCCGTTAAGTGTGAAGCGTTTATTATTATTTTTTAACCGACTTCCAAGAAAGGAGGAGGTTCTCAATTCGACTGTATTTTTTTTATGTATGTTACATCAGAACTTTTGACCGTGTGGACCGATTTCGAGAAATTTTTTTTTAATCGAAAGGTGGTGTGTGTCAATTGGTCCCATTTAAATTTATTTGAGATCTAACAACTACTTTTCGAGTTATATTTAATAATGCGTTTTTACTTGACGCTTTTTTCGTCGACTTACGTTGTATTATACCGCATAACTTTCTACTGGATGTACCGATTTTTATAATTCTTTTTTTGTTGGAAAGGAGATATCCCAAGTTTAGTACCATGATAAGGAAACCAGGACCTGATGATGGGGTCCCAGAGAAATCGAGGGAACTTCTTGAAAATCCGCAATAACTTTTTACTGGGTGTATCGATTTTAATAATTTTTAATTTAATCGTAAGCTGATGTTTGTCATGTGGTCACATATAAATTTTATTGAGATCTGATAACTACTTTTTGAGTAATCTTTGATAACGCAAAGTTACTTGACTATTTTTTCGCCGATCTACGTTGTATTACTCGTCGATGTAATTGAAGTCGGTTTTTTTTTCGTTTGCGAGCAAACACAATTATTTATTATTTTATTATTAATTGATATGTTTATATTATATACTTTATTGAACTAAAAAAAAAAGAATATACAAAAAATTACACGTAAAGTTGATGGCAAAGGTGAACTTATCCCTAAAAGAGATCTCTTCTAGTCACCAATGGTCATGAGATGATAGAATGTCATATTATTATAGTGGTAATCTTGTCTTATTTATACATGAGTGTGTTTAATTTTAATCAGATAGGGCGACGTATTGTTTTTCTTTTAGTATTTTTAGTTAAGTATAGTTATTTCTAAAAAGTCTATTCTTCTTTTTTAGCACGCACTAAAAGTCACGCTAGTTAGGTATAAATAATTTAATACATAGAGTTCTTCATAAATCAAAGTTTATTTCGAAGTAAAGTATTTTCCATAAACTACTTACGTCGTGTCATTGGGGATTATTATTGATTGGGGCACCCGAATTTCTGATGTACGGCGTAAATGAATGTCATTTGCTAGAAGTATTAACATACTCATTAAAATAAGTATAAACATGGATAGTCGGTGACCTAATACAGACATTTCGCTCGACCCCACGTCGACACCTATAGGACCTACGCAGTCTTGGTGTGATTCTGAAGCCATTTGTGCGCACATTGTTCCCTTGAATAAATAACTTGGCGTGTAATCTTTATTTTGATGAAGTTTGCTATGTTATCAAGCGATGTCTTATAATTTGTGTTATTTGTGAATGACTACGTCAAAGGTCAGCCCGCAATCTTATCTTTTGCTCTTTATATATTGGCGTTGTGGATCAAATAAAGTCAGTTAACAGGGAACAGTTCATGAAAATAGTATTTAAATTGCTGTGAAAAGTTATTTATAAAATTTCTATTTAAAATTCGACTGAAAGTTCAACTGGTGCTACTGTATTGATTTAATAATTGTGATATTTTAAGTGAATTAATTATACAATTGTGATAAAGAAAAATGCCTTTACGTCGAAGCAAGGTATGAGGTTTTTTCTTACATAAAACATAAAAAAAAATTATGAATACTTTATAAAATCTAACACCTTAATCTTTCTCAATACCTAAATTATTAGAAAACAATTAGCCATCCGCTCAGTTTAAAAATAGACACGTGAATAAAGTTGGAGTTAGGATTTAGCTGCAAAAATAAATATGGAAGTACCTATATTTCTAAAATAAGAACGGGATAGTTATAGTACTAAGTATAATACAGTAACGAATTAAGAAGAGTGTAAATTAAATTGTGTTATTAGACTACACATACGACAAAACGAATAAAATAGTAGGTAGACAGATAAGTAGCATTAATATACAATAATAAGATACAGACATTTAAATAAGAAGTAGGATGTAGGGAACATCATACTTTCATAATCAAAATATATTGGAAAAGTAATCATATTTGAAAAAAGAATAGTATTTTAATTTTTTTATCTAATCGTTCTAAATTGTATCTTCTTTCTTTTTTTGTGTGCAATAAAGTTTTGATAAATAAATAAATAATATTTAACAAATAATATGAGTAGAGCAACACACGCTGCTTAAAATTTGAAGCAGCCCGATTTGGATAGTAATTACCTCAATCTTACAACAAATCACAATTAAATTATAATTGTCGCAAGTAGTGTTCTGATCCTTTAGTGAGTTAGGTATCCAGAGCTCCCAGGGTTGGGTCGAATGTAGAGTTGGCAACGTGTTTGCGATGCCCTTAGTGTTGCAGGCGTTCATTGATTACAGTGACCTTAAACTTGTTTGCCACCTACAAAAGCTGGAAACAAGCAAATTAAAAAAAAAAATGGAAAAAATAAATATCTTATAACATACACACACGGTCGTCTGTTCCTATGGTAAGCAACTTAATGCTTGTGTTACAGGTAACAGGCGACTGTTATAACTAGATTATATTTTTAATATATACAGAGAAATAATACATATATAAATTTATAAATACAAATATTACACCCAGACTCAGGCGGGAATTGAACCCGTAACCCAGGGAACAGAAAGTAGGGCCAATAAAAACTGCGCCAAGTCAAATACATAAATACCATTTGCATATGAAACATATGCTATATAAAATTATATTTTGCATAATTGTGATTCGAAACTATTTTTTTTTTCTGAAAGTTGTTCTAATCTTTAATGGACCTGATGAATTAATATGGACCTTAAAAAAATTTCTGATTGGAGCAAGCGATATGGGCTTAGTATCAACCCTGGCAAGTCGGAAGTCATTGTTATAGGCAGTCCTGGCATGATCGCAAAAACAAATAATTTACCACCTATTACCTATAATGATACTAGCTTGCCTTACTGCTCCACTGTCAGAGATCTCGGCATTCACTTAGACAAGACGCTGTCATGGTCGGATCATTTAAAGGTAATTACTAAGAAAACTTTTGCGACACTGAGTTCGTTACGTCGCCTTAAATCCGTTCTGCCAATCCCTACAAAAATTATGTTAGCAAACTCTCTTCTCTTATCCATTCTAGATTATGCAGATGCGAGCTACACTAATTTGACCGAAGACCAACTTAATAGGCTTGAGCGACTTCAAAATCTTGCCATTCGGTTCATATTTTGTCTACGCAAATTTGACCATGTTTCGGAGTTTCGTTCCAAGCTCAAGTGGCTTCCTATACGCCTTCGCCGGAACCTACATATTCTTTCTCTGTTGTACTGTGTGCTATTTAATCCAAATTCTCCTTCTTATTTAAAAGATAAATTTATATATCTCGGCGAAGCTTCAGAATTAAGAACATCTCGAAGACTTATGCTGAAGCTACCCGTACATAAGTCCAAGTACTTTAGTCAGTCTTTTACTGTTCAGGCTATTAAATTATGGAATAGTCTGCCCTTAGCCATAAGGGAGGCCAAATCACTGTTGACTTTTAAAAAAAACGTTAAGGATTATTATCTTAAGACGGAGACGATTTAGTGTATATATGGTGCAATCTCTTTTCTTTTTTTTTTCTCTTCTCATTTTGTTTATAATATATGTATATTTGTGTTTATATCATTTCACTTAATTGTTATCTTCAATTTACGTTCATTGCTTACATAGTTTATTAGTTTATAATAGAATATATATATTATATTATATTTTTATTCTTCTTTTTATTTATTTATGTATTTTTTACGATAGTGCTAATGATAATAATAAATTCTTTATTTTATTATAAGTATTTGATTGTAGACATTTGTATGTAAGTTTATTATACATCTACACCACCTACCCAATTTAGATAATAACTTTCCTTTCTATGTATGGGTTGTCTGGAAGAAATGGCTAATTAGCCATAAGTCCGCCCATTGTACTTCACTGTCTGTAACTATCTTTATGCTTTGTTTGTAATATATTTGTGGTGTACAATAAAGTATAAAATAAATAAATAAATAAATAATCTGATGTAGTTTAAAATTATAGTTTATTGATGAATCCTTTTATCGTTTCGTCTTTCGCTTAATTTATTTCTTTATATTTCGTATTCCAATTCTACTTTTTTTGAGTTACTTTTAGTCTTTTCTATTTTATTTTTCTAGTTCTTTTGTCCGACGTAGACTAATTTCTTTTCATCTGACTTTTTTAACTGACTTCAAAAAAGGAGGTTACTCAATTCGACCGTATATATACTAGCTGACTCGGCAAACGTTGTCTTGCCGCTAAACGCCATTTAAACATAGGGGTTGGTGGTAGAAGGGTGAAAATTTAGGGTTCTATGTATTTTTCAACGCCAAATCATAATAAAATAAAAAATAAATAATTTATCTAAAAATTAAATAAAAAAATTAGGGGTGGACTACCCTTAAATACCTTAGGGGATTAAAAATAGATGTTGTACGATTCTCAGACCTACCCAATATGCACACAAAATTTCATGAGAATTGGTCAAGCCGTTTCGGAGGAGTTTATCTACAAACACCGCGACACGAGAATTTTATATATTAGACTAGCTGACCCGGCAAACGTTGTTTTGCCAAAAAACTATCTACTATAAGTGTGAGGGGATTTACTTAAAATAGATGTTGTTCGATTCTCAGACCTACCCGATATGCACACAAAATTTCATGAGAACCGGTCAAGCCGTTTCGGATTAGATTATTATAATATATATTATAGTATATTGATGTAACTTATTTTTATTTTTTCATTGTTCCTAGATCTAGAATCTATGTATATAAACAATACAAATTTGTTACTATTTAAATCTAAAAATTTGTGTGTTTTGGCATGAGATCACAATTAACATATTATTTTTTAAACATTTTTTTCATCTGATAAAGACTTTTGATGTGGCCCCTTATTTTACTACGTCAAGTAAGTAGTTTTAAGTTGAATTCATTACATAAATGCATAAATGTATGTAGGTACAAATAAACGTTTATTATCACTATATACATAGAAAAATTATACATATCGATACCTCGGGGCTCAAAGGGCGTAACCGCCATTTTGGCGAAATTGACTTTTTAATGCAGCCTTACTTATTTTTTTCTCCTCTATCGATCTGTATATTTAAAGTCTTCCTATTTGCCAAAAAGTGACCTATTTTTTGTAAAAAATAAAACATATTTTTTCAGTTTTTGTGTCGTAACAGCAATCATTGTTAATAATCATAAACGTGATGGGAGTAAACGACACCGTAGATGATACGAATATTCTTACGTGGTGCTTAAGCCCGAACATAACCATTTCTAAAGAATCAACTTACCAGATACACCCTTAAACATTTATGTATTCTAAAATAAAATGACACATACGTCTAACAATTATCTCTTAATTGGTCAACCATATCTACCTATATATTATGTGATTGCTTGAGAGCTTTGCTTGTGATTGTGATTTCTTGATTAAGGGTCATTAATGTTTAAGTTAAAACGTTATAGTGTGATAATATTTTTAACCAAATTTAATATTTCTAGTTTTGTAAGTGCAGGTACCTAAGTTTTGGTCATTTTATTAAATGTATGTGTAATGTTAATGGTTCCACAGTCTATTAATGACTAAAATTGTTTAAATAATATGTAACGCAGGTGACGCAAAAATTATTGAATTTATCATTGTCCCTGAATCCTATTCAGAAATTTATTTTGTTTATGCACTTATTTTTCTCATTGTAAGATAGATTTTTAATAGTAGCAGTTGTTTTATTAGCCTCACAGATTATTTGTTTATAATCAATATGTTTGTCAAACATTCGTTATTCAAGGATGGTCAAATTTTAATGAGTCTGCTATTTTAGTAGGTAGCAATACTTAAGATTACCTAATAACTTTTACCAAAAGACTTCATAAATAATATATAATTGATCTCAAGAGTTCCTTGTATTTTCTATACATTTTAAACAGAAGATTAGACATTAGCGCAAAATTTTGTAGCGATACCTAAGTACTTGCCATTTCAGTACAATTTAGTTTTAATCGTTCATTCTGCTTTACGTTAATAAGATGTTTCGTTACAACTGAAATTATATAAAAATAAGTCTTTTTCTTACTTTGTTTAATAAACAATATTTTCAATAACAAGTGAATTTTATTTATCATTTTTTTTTATAATAAATGAGTTTTGGAATAGGTTTTAGATAGGTTAGGCTATTAAGTATAGATAAAGTCAATAATTAGGTATTTGTATAATTAATTAGTTATCTGAGTCGATAAATGGTAATAAAATCTATAAAAAGGTTAATAAAGTACATAATTATATACAAAAGTTAATAAAGTTCATAAAAATTGCACTTAAATCGATTACCTAAATGAAGAAAACAAAGCAGCTGTCTACAAACTGATAGAAATAGTGAGAAAATTGACCGTTACAACCATAGATTGTACACTTAAATACGGTTACAACCATCACTAATCAAATATCCATTGATTTTTCGGGCGTAAACGCCCCAATCATTCGATTTTCCGAGGCGTATAGACAAGCTATTTTTGTTACTTTTAAATTTATTTGAAATATAATTATACAAAGTTCTGCATCAAAAAAAAAAATAAAACTTTTGGTCCTAGAATGGTTTATTTAGGACAATAATTGAGAAAGCTATGTCGAAAATATTTTTTTGTTTTTTGTTTTTTGGCTCTCCTGTAAAATCGAGTTTTGGTGCTTACGCCCTTTGAGCCCCGAGGTATCGATATATGCAAACTTAATTGTTATTATTTCTTGTAATAAATTGTAAATCACCATCTTTAACACTTCTGCAAAGTCTGATCTATTTTTGTACTATAAGATTCAATATATCAAGATATTATGATTGAATCATTTTTTAACCATGATAATTTAATAAACAAACAAAAAATTGCAATTTCTATAAAAATTAAGAATAGAGTGCTTTAGGCTTATACTTATTTTATATAAATACGTAAGAAACTCAGAGAGTATGTTCGAAAGAAAGATAGAACGTACTCTCTGATCTTCTAAAATTTTTCAATTATCAACTATTTGGTTTGGATTAACTAAGCATTTATTTCGCGTATTCATTTTACATCATATTTGTTTCGTACAGGCCAACTTTTTTCAATTATCCTGATTTGTCCTCGAGTCCCATAAAGATAAAAAGTAACGAAACTTAAGATAGCAATGTTTTGTCCTTGAGTTCCATAAAGATAAAAAGTAACGAAACTTAACATAACATGTTTTGTCCTTGAGTCCCATAAAGATAAAAAGTAACGAAACTTAAGATAGCAATGTTTTGTCCTTGAGTTCCATAAAGATAAAAAGTAACGAAACTTAACATAACATGTTTTGTCCTTGAGTCCCATAAAGATAAAAAGTAACGAAACTTAAGATAGCAATGTTTTGTCCTTGAGTTCCATAAAGATAAAAAGTAACGAAACTTAACATAACATGTTTTGTCCTTGAGTTCCATAAAGATAAAAAGTAACGAAACTTAACATAACTTTATTAATTCGGCGGGAGACGCGCCCAATAATGCGCCTCGGGCAGTTGCTACTGGGTCAAAAATATTACAACAGATGAGTTGCGATAAATTGAAGTAAAAAACATTTAAAAAAAAACAATCTTTTATTTTACATGCCCTAAAAAAATAAACATATTATATATATATATATATATATATATATATATATATATATATATATATATTTACAACAACAAGCTGTGTGGCTACGGTAGTAAAGAATATAACCACTCCCCTCTCTTTCCGTGGGTGTCGTAATTGGAACTTATAAAGCCGATCGATGGTGGGATAACCATCCAATGGCATCCAATGGTTTTGAAAAACACAGGCCAAAGACAGGCAGCAGCGTCTTCGGTGCGACAAAGTCAGCCCTGCGGTCACCAAACCACCAGCCCAGCGTGGTGACTATGGGCAACACACATGAGTTCACGCCATTTTTGGCGTCAATTAAATCAATTAGATTAAGTTATTTAATTTACTTGTTTATCTACGTAGGTAAATTTCTAACCATGTTTTGTCATTCAAACTAAACGAAGTATATTCAAAACTAGCTGTGCCCACGACTTCATCGCGTGGAATAGTGACTTTGGACAGCATATTTTGGATATATCTTTTAGTTTATTTTGGATTGTTAACACCGTTGTTTGAGTATTTATTTACATGTTCAACGTAATTCTTTAAATTGGCATAACTTTTTTATTTATGAACCGATTGACATGGAACAAATACTAAATGTCATAAATAAGTAAAGCTTACCACGATATATTCGTGAAAACCGCATTTAAATCGGATTAGCCGTTTTTGAGATAAGCGTGCACAAACGTATTATATTTACATTTTTGTTATACGTTTGATGATTGATTTCAGCTCAATCGGTTAAAGATATATAATTATACTTTAAAATTGAGTTGCAAGATTCTACCCTAACAAATTGCAAGGTAAATAAAAGCTTTTAATACAAGCTTTTAAAGATGGGGAGTTCTAATGGTTATTTTAAAAATAACATTTTTTTTTTTTGTTAAATTTAATAATATTTTTAATGAAACCTTGTGTGAATAAAATATTTATCAAATAAAATAACGAAATATTTTTAATGTATATATAGGTATTATATTAAAAATTTTGACAAAAAACGAGTTCAACACTAAAATAACATAGCATAATTTTACTTATGATAATAATTATTTTTGAAGAAGAAGCATTCAAAATATAATAAAAATAATTAGCCTCTTTATATGACATGTCGAAAATGTTTTATATGACCTTACTTTCTGAGTACCTACATCCTTCAGAAATGGAAACGGTATATTCTCACATCTTTTTATGGCATTAATTACAATCAGTTTTAGTTTTTTGATCCTTTTTCCAAGGTGCACATCGTGGTGCAGACATTTGTGAGCGTGGCTGCAGGCCTCTTTCTTGCTGAGCGTGACACTGACTGACGACTGTCATGATTTGTATATTTTTTACTTTTTTTTTTTTGTTAGTTTACTATTCAACAATTTTAGTAAAATACTATCACAGTAGCACAATTTTTATTTTTAATGAATTAAAAATATGCGATCACGAATGAACATTATGTGAGGGTTCTAAGACTTGTCAATGAGTAGTAACTTTCGGTAAATTTACCAGGTTTTATATGAAGTAAAGGCACTTCATGTGGATACTTACTGAAAATGTTATATATTTTATTATCGTTATTAGATGTCGAAATATGTAAGGTTATTGATATTTCTTCCCTCTTATTGAAGACACGACTAAAGTAAATCTTCTTTAGCTCCAACTAACTTATACCTCCCTCTCAACTTCTATTCGCCTCGCCAGATCACACTTTTCGTAACGTTCTCGTCCCGCATTTACCAGCTTACTCCCCGAGTCAAGCGTGCGTAAAAAAGTTTTACTTCAAAATATGTACCATGGAATTGAGGACCTCCTCCTTATTTGAAGTCAGGTAAAAAATACCCATATGCGTCTAAAAAGTCTATTGGTGTTGAATGCCTCTAGTACAGTGGATGCTCATTCTAACGGGCAGAAGGTTATACTCGTACGCAGGGTTCGCCAAACCGATTCATAAAGGTAAACGTTTGAAACGGTTACCGTATGAATCGGTTACCGATTGAAAAGGTTACCGTTTTATTTCGGTTCCAAAACCGTAATAAAACGGTTACCGATTAAACTGTAATACCGAAATATAACGTTATGTATTTCGGTTTTAAATGATTCGGAGAAGTAACAGAGGGTGACAAAATCTGTGAGCCATCGTTTGAAATGAAGAATCTGTAATGTTCCTTTGCTTTTATTGATAATGCTTGGTTTTTCATAAGATTGGCTTCTTTAACTATGAAAGTAATTAAGTTTTTTGTTTTGAATTATTCGTTATATGCAATGTAAACATTAACGAAAAAGAAATGAAAACTTGCTCGCGCCACGCCCGGGGCCTGTCGTCTATCACAAATAAATAAGTTTTAAGAGGAAAGGGTACCGGGTCTTTCTCCATACAAACGTAGTCGACTGTTTTCTCCCTGGATAATGACACTAGATCAAATATTTTTGTGACATAGAACTCTTTGCTGCCATGACCATGCCCCTATGTTTTGATTTTTTTCATATTCTTATTATCATAGGAATTAGGAGACTTCAAAAACTCGAAATATTGCATAATTTTTTGTACATTTTCAGACACTCATTAAAAAAAATATATGCATATTTTCAAAAAAATGAAAACATAGGGGCATAGCCGAAGTCTTCTTTTATTTTCTAAAAAAAAATTTTTTAAAAAATTGCCATGTTTTGAGGAGAAAACAGTCGACTACGAAACACTGTTTTGGTCAAAAATTATATACCTAAAACGGTCTGAGCTGCAGTTGTCCCTTTCTTGCTTTTTGGGGGATAGGTCTGGGGGAGGGAAGGGTCAAAGCAATACGTATATACGCCAGCGAAGTGATGCCTCATAGTCGACAATTATATCGATACACTAGTGATGTTATTTTTAGTCGATATTTTCTAAAATTCGTATTAACAGAATTAAATAATTTCTTTTTTCATAACTACAATGAAACCGTATTTGTATATACGGTTTTTATTGTAACACTGTGCAAACCTGGGCTAACGAAGGGTTTCGCTAACAAATAACAATGATAATTATGGTAAATAACTGTGTTGTTTGTTTTTGGTATCAAATGAAAGGGCTCAATACAAGGATTTCAAAAAAGTATATTATGATTATTATTACCGTAATACTAATAAAAAATACAATAAGAAAGTTTAAAAAATTAGGACTGCTCTTTCCCATGCCTGTGCCAAGCAAGCTGCGAGCCGCGCTTCTTCCTCGCCTCCTAGGCGAAAAACAACTTCGGGGTTTACTCTTTCCAATATATTTTTTTATCAATTTCGGAATACTCTGTAAAAAGCTATGCATGGTCAAACATAAATAAATATAGGGACGTAGCGACTTTAGACCCTCCTCTGTTTTTTTTCATCGGTAAAAAATTGCTTAGCTGTTATCTTGACATTACTGAGGAGCAGATTATTAAATTTGGTCGAATCTATGTACCTATGCGATTCGTATTTGGACTTCGCAAATAGAATCATATTTCTGAATTGCGTAAAAAACTCAAGTGGCCCCACTAGCGTAGCATTCCTTGGAACCCCGGGAACCTTGGGGCCCTGTATCAAAATTAGTGGGGGGGCAGGCAAATGATGGGTAAAGATTTCTCACAAAAAATGCTTTGCTTTGAATTAAAATAAATATTTATTGATTATAAGTTATAACTTCCTCCTAGAATAGACAATAGTGAGTGTAGTCTGCTGTAGCTGTTCCTGTTCCATCGAAATCCTTAGGTAATTTTTTATCAGTTTTAGTTTTGAAAAACATCAAGTTGGAAAATTGGATGCAAGGCTATTGAATTTTATCAGTAATAATTCCATGAGTTCTTTAATGGAATGAATGTTTTGAATTTCGGATTTTAAGCTAATTTAAAGAGCTTGTAGTTCCAAGCTGGAGAGTTATTAGCCTTGATCTGCAGCAATAGATGCGGGGGATCGTTCGCTTCAGCCTGTGAGGCCAATACTATTAGTGAATTCCTATGAATCTTCCGCATCTATATGGGGGATTCACAGGCGCATAACCTGAAGAAGAGATTCAATGCCTCCAGGTCTTACAGGTAGTAAATCGCTAGGGCAAAGTTCAAACACAGCAGAATTGGCGAGAGACTATTGGGCTTTCCAAATGGAACCCATGCCTTTTGTTTTTTACAAAAGCTGTCGAAGGTAACTTTTTTTAGTCTAAACTTCCATCATTGCGCGAACCTGAAGGCTCTCTGGCATATTATGCGAAAAAGTAAGCGAAATTCTTTGCACTCTTTTTGCGTCGAATTCAACTCTTGACGATGAGGGAAAAGCACCACCGAGCATTCCACGGTGCGAACACGCGATGCGTAATGTGCTCTATGAGCAGTGTCGTTTGTCGTGTTCTGCATTCTTTCGATGTCAAGAAGTCTAGTGGTGCTAATTGTATCCACCAGTGGTTTGCAACCAATGTGCGAGCTTCGTGCGCAATGTTTCCACGTACATTCAAAGTGTGGAATGACCTTGCTAAAATTTGGGGGTTTTAAAGCGTCTAGTGTCTACATCTTTTCTCTAGAGGCCATGGGCGACGGTAGCCGTTATAAATCAGATGGCTTCGTCTGCTTGTGGGCCCCATTCTTATATAAAAAAGATTAATTGATTGTTCATAATGATCAACTGAATCCCGAAATAAACGATACAGAATGTTATCAACAATTGGGCGCACGCTTGACTCGGATAAAAGGGGACTGCTTTTCAGACTTCAGTCATTTCTGAAGTTAAAACTCTATAGGTATGTATGACAGTTTTTTTATTCTTTTTTCCAGGAAGCACAAGATTAAGTGACATTGTGGATAACATTTTACTAATTTTTGCTTACACACCTTAGGGGCCCTGTAAATAGAGGGCCCCGTATCATTGATACGGCTGATACGGCAGTAGTTACGCCCTGAGTGGCACCCAATTTCCTACTTCGGGAATACGTATATTCTCAACTTACTTTACTCTATTCTTTTTAATCCTGTTGTACCTGCTTATCTAAAACGACGATTTAAATTTCTTAGTGATTCCAATGAACGCAGTTTTCGTTCTGAGGAAAGCTTACTTCTTGAATTTCCCTCTCACTCCTCTTTCGTTTATACTAAATCTTTCACTGTTCAAGCTTGTCGACTTAGGAATTCTATAGACGTGTAAAATCGGTTTCTATTTTTAACCGACTTCCAAAAAAGGAGGAAGCTCTCAATTTAACTGTATTTTTTATGTATGTTACTTCAGAACTTTTGACTGAGTGGACCGATTTCTACAATTTTTATTTTAATCGGAAGGTGGTGTGTGTCATTTGGTCTCACTTGAGTTTATTTGAGATCTAACAACAACTTTTCGAGTAATATAAATAATACGTTTTTACTTGACTATTTTCGTCGACCTACGTTGTATTATACCGCATAACTTTTTACTAGGTGTACCGATTTTGATGATTTTAAATTTAATCGAAAGCTGATGTTTATCGTGTAGTCATATTTAAATTTCATCGAGATCTGATAACAAGTTTTTGAGTAATCTTTAACAACGCGTATTTACTTAACTATATTGTCGTCTCACTTTGTTGTATTACATGACGATGTAATTGAAGTCGGCTTTTTTTCCTTTGCGTACAAGTCGAACTCGGTCCACCCACTCAAAAGTTCTGAAGTAACATATATACAAAAAAAAAGAAAAATACAGTCGAATTAAGAACCTCCTCCTTTTTTGGAAGTCGGTTAAAAATCAATCTGATACGTATTATTATTTTCTGTTGGTGTTCAATAAAGTGTATTGTTATGTTATGTCATGTTAATCAACCACTCTTTAAAAAAATTCAATCGATTACGTAATTTGCCTAACTAAAAAAATATAAATAAAATAATAATTGAAAAAGTCGCCTTCATGATTTTTGTAAGTGTACAGTACATAATGTTTGAAATTGGTGTGATTTATTTAGCTATCTTTGTGTAATTATTGAATTTTTATCTTGTTCCAGCTTTTTCAATTGACTTTCTCATAGTTGTTCTTCACGCAGGCGGCTTTTCTTGTTTTTTTTTTTTATTTATAATATTATTTTTAACCATTGTTATATCGCCGCAATTATATGTTAATTAATATATATAACCTATACCTATGTATTAATAACTGCGACAAACATGAGACATTACAAACTATATAGGTACTAAGGCAAACATTTTATACTGTGTATGTACTACATTACATATATATACTATACTTACACTTATACTATGTACTACATGTATACACTATAATTATGTATGTATTTCATTACCCATTCTTACACACACCTCAACCATGTAATTACATACCTAATTCATAAATAAAGTACCTAGGTATTTCGATAATTACCCACAAAAATATAGACATGTATCAAGTCACAAAGAGTATCCAAGTCAAAATAATAAAACATAATATTATGTAGTTTACGAAATTCAATAATAGTAAGCCTAGTCACAGCAATACGATGCAGAACAAATTCAATAAAACAAACCAAATTCAGAAAAATAGCACTATGCGCTATATGTACTCGTAGTCAATCACAAACGAAAGATGCGAATACTAAAATATCGTCAACAATTAATAGCTGAATAGCCGGCGCACGCACACTAACAACACGACAGTCACACATAGAAAAAACGGGGCGGAGATGGCGCGGGGCGCGGTAGCGGCATGCAGCGCGACAGAAACATTTTATTCAAATACCTATTTTTGAAAAGTCTCTTCGGTACCCTTTCCTCTTAAGTAAAATCACGCAACACACGGGAGCGAATGAGATAGAGATATGGTGTACGTTCGGACCGCAATCCGAGCTAGCGCAGCGCAGCTAGAAGAACGGGAATTGCCCGCTTAAACTTACGACGCAAAAGTTATGCCTACTACCGGTTTATTTCGATACTGTATTACCGATATGATTCGGTTACCGAATGATTCTCTTACCGTTATTTTGATTCGATAAATACCGTTTTATAAAGGTAAATAACCCATACCGGAATATCCCTGCTCGTACGTTTCTAAAAAGGTATCCTAAAATTGAGCAGAAGCTCTAAATATTTACGATTTAATACACTATGTAGTAAATTTTTCCCGGTAGCGAAATTATCTATTCGTTAAAATTTTATCCGTAAATGTTTTACAGTTTCATTAATTTGTTCTTATCTTAAAAATAAAAAGCGAGAAATTAGTCAAATAATATTTATTAGTAGGTACTAGTACACTAGTTCTATAATTACTTTAAAAACAATATCGTAATTAATATTGACATTATAGTGGATAAAAATATTAATATTTATTTATTTACAAAAAAATGAGAATTGAAAATTAAATTCAAAATTTAGATATTAAATCAAAAAGGTAACACATTTTCGTAAAAAAAAAAAAACAAAATAATTTTTAACCTTTTTAAAGTACTAATTGAAAATAAGTCGTCAATCTTTAACTGTTTATAGTATAAGTATAATATTATATAGTCTAGTTATTATTTGAATAATCAGGCATATCTATATCAGATTACTTTATCAAAGCGACTTATATTAACCAAAAGCAAAATAATAATAAAACAAATCTTCTACTTCGACCTTTGCAGGTATTAGTAAAATGGATTTATGAAAACCAGCACAAAATACAAACAGTACGACACTGCAGTTCGTTGCTGCGTTACAAAGAATTGGAGGAGAACGCACAAATTGAACCGGAATCGGTGACTGCTCCGCAAACAAAACCTCGTCCAGAAATAACACCGGAATTTTCTTTTAAGGTATTAAATTCGTATCACCAAGTTAGTAATGACAAAAATAATAAAAAAAATTTAGACAAATTTCGATGTCTCAAAATCTTATAAAGAGAAATATAAATATAATAATAATAATTCATATTTATTTATTTTTTATTTACAGTATGACGACCTCCAAGTCAGACTGGCAGCACCATATCAATTGCAGCCGAAACCAGAAGCCAGCGATTTAGGTTTTGGAAAATATTTCACAGATCACATGCTCAAGATTAACTATTTTAAACAATTAGGTGGATGGCAGAAACCAGAAATAATTCCTTTTGAATATTTATCAATACACCCCGCAGCGAAAGCTCTACATTATGCTATACAAGTACGTAGGAAAACCCATAAGACGTCGGTATAATTTTATCAAATGAATAAACATGTTTACTAATGTGTTTTCACAAGAACTCCTTAACTATAAAATCATAACATCTGTTTATTAATTACGAGATTGTATTTTATTCGTAATGTAAATATTTTATATACTAAGTATGAAACGTTTTACATAACCTATAGGATACCTAGTTAATAGTTATTTACGTTGAATTTTTATTCCTATAAATTTATTTATAGCCTGATGTTCTTGAAATGAAAATGCTTATGCGCTGATAATATTTCAGCTATTCGAAGGTATGAAAGCCTACAGAGGTGTCGATGATAAAATCCGGTTGTTTCGACCAGACCTGAACATGGAGCGTATGAACTTAGCTGCGCAGAGGTCTGGTTTACCAACGTTCGATGGAGAAGAACTAATCAAATGCTTAATTCGACTCATTCAAATCGACCAAGAATGGGTTCCTCATTCTGAAACGTCGACTTTGTACCTGCGACCTACGTTAATTGGCACGGAGGTAAGTTCACAAGTTAACTTGAATTATATCACGAGTTTAGAAGAAACTAACTGTACAATGATAACTCTTTACTTTATCGTGTTTTTGCAGATGAATCTGTAGAAATACCGAATTCCGAAGAATTTTGTGAACATGCCAGTGTTTCATACAACTGTCAATTTCTATCTTTATTGAGTAGTTATTTGCTTATCTCTAGTATTACATTTTACTTATTGCTTAAAATGCATTACAACGTAAATTCTATTATTTATTCCACGAATTTCTTATCAATTTATATACAAGAATCGTAACATAAATAAAAGATAAATGGGTGACAAATAACGTTATCATTTTCATTTCACAATTTCTCTTATCTCTCTTTATCTTAATGAATAGGCAAAATAAGACAAAAGTAATTCACTTTTCCTAACATTTTGGCACTTGACCTTGCTTGTGCTTTAAAGAAGATAGCACATTTAATCCCTAATTAATTATTTGCTTTAATTATAGTATTATAGCAACGCCCACGAAGACTGACAAACGCATTACACATAGATTAATTAACTACGTCAGTAACAATTACGCAATGTTGTTTTTTTGTTATTTGAATAGATATAATTATTAGTTATAATATCTATAGGTTTGTGTTTTTATGTACAATGATATTTTTCTGGGAAGGTACGGAAGTTAGAATTTAGCCACCCCCTCTCTTCCCGTGGGTGTCGTAAGAGGCAACTAAGGGATAAAACACAGTTCCATCCACCGCTGGAATATTTTTGCGCAATAAATGTACATATTAAGCAATTATTTCTTACAGCCTACGTTTGGTGTAATGGAGCCAGATTCGGCTATGTTGTTTATTATATTAAGTCCTGTGAGCGCTTACTACAAGACGAGTAGTGATGGAGCAGTTTCTATTTACGCGGACCCAAATGTTGTCCGCGCATACCCTGGAGGAGTCGGCAATAGAAAAGTTGGATCTAACTATGGACCAACTATAGGTATTAAAATTTTTACAAATTATAACTAGGAATTGTAATTGTAACAGTGACATCATTATCGATTACACTTACGTTTTTAATTTTAAAAGACTTAATGATTTGCAGCGGTAACTTCGCGCGCAGCTAAATTAGGACATCACCAAGTGTTATGGTTATTTGGACCAGATAAAGAACTAACTGAAGTGGGTGCTATGAATATCTTCATAGTTTATATTAATGAACAAGGAGGTAAATAGAAAACTTTCTATATAACACAATATTTTTGAAATGCTAATATTGTTTTCATTCTGTTGTAGCATACATTCATTATTTTATTTACCAACACAAGTAGAGGCCATAATCCATTATCCGTGTAAGACGCTATATATTGTCATGTTATCGTAAAGATAGCACGGTGACCTTATGACCGGTATATTCTCACTACATATCTGAAGTAATAAGCGTAGTCGCTAACATCATAATATTTTTCTAGACCAATATTAAATTCTGTATATTTTTTTTTGTAGATAAACAATTGAGCACGCCGCCTTTAAATGGACTTATTTTACCCGGAGTCACGCGCCGGTCGATCTTAGAGCTTGCCAGCCAGTGGGAAGATTTGACGGTAAAAGAGGAGGTGATAACTATGGAACGAGTGATCGAGTTAAATAAAAAAGGGCGGGTAAGTTTTTCATAAAGTTAGAACAAGAATATTTTATTACCGAAAAAATTTAGTGACAAAGCCAGAGACAAACGTACTCTGTTTATTCAGCTCCATATTTGCTTATCGTGAATTTAAATAAAATAGTTATTGGAGATGTTCGGCGCGGGCACGGCGGTGGTGGTGACCCCGATCAGCAACGTGGGCTACCTCGACGAGAACATACACATCCCCACCATGAAGCAAGCACAGCCAGTGTTCCAGCGGCTCAAGGACACGCTCCTCGCCATACAGTACGGCCACATAGAACACCCTTACGCAAAAATTATATCATAGTGAAAACTTTCAATACTTCGTGAACTTTCACCGAACTAATATGAGTGACTTAATTATCAGTGAACGATTAGTGTGGAAATCCGCAAAGCTGTAAATTAGGAGAACTATTCGTAAATTTCATAGCGTTATAGATAATAGCTGTTGGCGGAAGGTGAAAAAGGAAAGGAGGAATAATATCTGCGTATTTAGCGATCTGCCGTACTATATTGTAAATATTTACTATATTTTAAGCCTTAGCTAATATTTTAATGGTATTAATTTTATTAAGGAATAGATTACACGTCTTACGTCGCCGGGTCAGCGGGTGAACTTGTTCTAGTGTATCGACCGTCATGGTTTCTAGCTCAATATTTAACAATGTCTGATAGAGCAGAAATACCTAATTCGACTAAACTTATTTCCTTTCTTAGCTAGACAATAAAAACACTGTAAGGACTTTTTATTTAAATGAAGTATTTAGGGTCCTTTGAATATTTAACCTAAATAGGTATTTTGTTATTAAAATATTTTCTTTCAGATGTAGGTATAGAAAAGCGTCCTCTCGATTTGTGTACGTCAATTAAAATAAAATAAAAAATTGATGACGAATTTAAAGTTTGTTGGTTCCTTAATTAAAATACAATAAAGTTCTATCGGTTCTAAACGTTTCTAGAAAATGTTTACGTAGTTATTTATTTGTTAAAATATACGTAAGATATAAGCCTTTTTATCATTTAAGGATTTTCATATATATTTTTTTGAAGCACCATCAAAAACAAGTCAATTACATTCCGGTATTTTTAACAATTCGTAAAAATCAATTAAAATGATGATGCCTACTCAGTTATTTCGACATTTTATTTATCAATATAGGTAAATAATGATTTCCGTTGATGTGTTTTTATGCGACTACATAGAATAAATATTGTACATTTTTGTTATTTATTTACTCACACTACTTTAAATGTATAATAATTAACTATTTATGAGTATCCCAAGTATCCTATCTCTTAAGTTTTACAATTATCACAATTTTAATTGTAAAATGAACTATTAAATGTTCATTCCAAAATTTCGAATTTTTAATACATAATGTAAGTATTATGATTTTATTTTAATTAGAGGCCTCATAGGTTCTTAGTGATATGAAAATAAAGTACTATCGCAGTTTCAACTGTTTTGTTTACTAGTCTTAAGAATTTTTACATTTGTTTAATGTTTATTTATAAATATACAGATGTATTTCTAAAATCTTTTATTTAATTTTTCCACAACGTAAATGTAAAAAAGCCTGAAAATAAAATAGATTTAGAAGATTAGATAGATTAAGAAACTATGCAGATACACTATTTCATACAGATACATTGACCAACGAATATACTATATTAAATAAAAATATATTTACTTGATTTTAACGACCGATTATCAGTGGTGAAGTGTTCGATAAAATAACTTATAATCAGTGATCAGTAATTTTTTATTCATACAGTAGCAAATTTATTTAAACGACCACATCACTCGGGTGGTAAAGGCAAGTCGTCATCGAAATCTTCTATATTTTTCTTTTTGTCTGGCCGACTGACGGACCGTGTCAGAGGTTGCATGTTATCATGGTCGAGTGTTTCGTTGTCATTCCTGCAAATTCAGATAAGTATTCAATTGAATACTAACATGAGCAAATAAATACTTAAGTAGGTATAATAAATAAATAAATAAATAAATATCTACAACACACACACGGTCGTCTGTTACTGATGTAAGCAACTTAATGCTTGTGTTATAGGTAACAGCCGATTGGTAAGATATAAAAAAGAAACAGAAATCAGGGTCACTACAAACTGCGCTAATGGGCTAGTCAATAAAAAAAAAGTATAAATAAAAAAGTAAAAAAATATAGAGCAGTCTTTAGAAGAAATATTATTATTATCTATTAAAAGTATGGTTTAACTAAAAATAGCACAAATTAAACAGCGATAAAATTCAATAAATTATAATGATATTTATACGTTTTAAATAATTTGAAAAAAATAAAGTGTACGATAAATCTACAGATTACAGATAAAATCATTAACAAACAAAGCATATTACGATGTAAGATTATTTTTTTGATAAAAAAGTGTCAGACGTTTCATAATTTTTATGTAGGATTAAACGTCAAAATATAATTAATAAAAATTAAAACTGATGTTCAAAAATTATTTTAAAAGAGAATTTTCGAGTTTCTTTCTGGATTGTTCTTATTAAACATAATAATCTAAATCAATAGTAATAAATTACTCAAATAATTTTTAAAATCACAATTTGAAAGTGCATAATCGTACCTACTTATTTATAGGACTGTTTAAAAATTATCTTGACAATTATAACATAATAGATGATTTCATATCAAATTATCAATCAAGTCATAACGTTTAAAACAAACTGTTAATTTACTGTAAAGACGTAAATAACTGCGCATTTGTTTATTTTATTTACGTTATAAATTAATACAAATTCATGATTTGGAATTGATAAGTGACTGAAAAATGTTTAATATTTATTAAGTTTGACCTAAATGACGTGCTCGGTTGGCGCGTTCGAAAATTAGGAATGACGGATCGTGTTGCGCAGCGCAATTCACGCGAGACTCCGATTTGAATATTGAAACTAATTCAGAATTCACAAACTGAATAAAACAAACATTAATATTCTAGTCACTTATTCTATTATTTTAAACTATAATCCACAAAAAGAACGTTTCAGTTATAAGTTTTTGTTTTTTTTTACCTTTGCGTGTTTACTTGTGGCTTCTTCACAGTAAATTTAGTTTTTTTTTTAATATTAATTACCGGTGTCTGCATGGGCGTACACACACTACCCGTAGTGAGCCAAGATGGGGAATTTGTATCATCTAGGCTAACAGGTAATAATGAATATTTTAAATCTTAATAAAGAAATTTCATGTAAATTTAGCTAAATCCTCCGCAAACTATTATTTAATTCTCTACTACTCATCGACTTTTTAAAATTTTGTTCTCTCCACACTTAAAAATTCTAGATGTGTCTATGCATATTACTCAATGATTACATCAGCTATCTGCCAGTGAAAGTCCCGTCAAAATCGGCCCAGCCGTTTCAGAGATTAGTTGGAACAAACAAAAAGACAGACAAAAATAATAAAAAAATATATTTTGGTATATGTTCCGTGTATACATCCAGATACATTTAGTAAACACCGGTTAACATTACAAACAAACACTCGAATTTTATTTATTTGTATAGATAGATTCGTCTCAGTAGTGACTGAATACATACACTACTGATTCGATCACCGCCATTGTATTGAGGCCGCCATATTGTTTGCTTTAAACTTTTATTTTTCTTTTCTCTCGTCATCTCTCAGTTATTGAGAACTCTTTTTGATGAGATAGGAAACTCTACGTTAGTTGGCGCATTCAACTTCTTGAGGAGGTTCTTGATGAATTGCGTCTGTGTTTCCCGAACGATACAATCTGGGTGCCTTCAAGGCCAGAGTGAATAGGCTGATAAATAGGCAGGCATGCTCCACCTTCGACCGCATCGTCACTTAACATCAGGTGAGATTGTGATCAAATGCCTGCCTATTTGACATTAAAAAAAAATCCAAATCACAAATTTGAGCTCATACGGACTATCCTAAAACGTCACTTTGCTATCGGGGATGTAGGTAAAAAAAATGAATAATCACATATTTCTTTCTTTAAATTTTTATAAGATGAACTGTTACATAATAATTATGTAACACATTGGGGACATATTTCTAGTAGATGATATTTCGTATTTACATAAACGATACACGTAGTTATCAGTTATGAAATAATAAACACAAGTGGTATGAGGGTAAAATAATTATGACGAGCATTTATCTAAAAAGTATCAACATTTTTGTGACATGATGTAATTTTTCAACAATTTTATAATTCATCATTCAGTTAAATAAATACTCCGTTGTTGTTGCTTGTTTTCTTAAGTTGTTTGATATATATAATAATAATGATAAATAAGTAGCGAGTGTATTTACTTAGACGTGTGTAATGCGTTATGTTATTATAAAACAGTTCACAAACAAAATGACGTAAAAAGAAACTAACACTAAATGAAAAGTAAGAAAAGGTCACTCACGAGCGTGCGCGCCGCGTCGCACTCCCCTCGCCACCGGCGTCACCCCCTGGAACAGGTTACATCATCACTTTTCTACCTACCGGCCAGGATAATATAATTATAAAATACTTTGTTATATACATACTTTTGAACAAATTTCTTGTAGTAATTATTTAATATAATAAGTTTACTTTTGTGACTTATTTTTAGCGTACCTATCCAATATTTTTTTACTTTTATTTATTTATACTCTCTACTAAACAACTTTAACAATAATTGTGTTTGCTGGCAAACGAAAAAAACTGAATTTCATTACATCGACAAGTAATACAACGTAGGTAGACGAAAAAATAGTCAAGTAAATACGCATTATCAAATATTACTCCAAAAGTTGTAATCAGATCTCGATGAAATATAAATGTAACCACATGATAAACATCGACTTTCTTTTATTAAATAACTAAATTAAAAATAATCAAAATCGGTACACCCAGTAAAAAGTTATGCAGATTTTCAAGGGTTTCCACTTAATTTCTTTGGGATCCCATCATCAGATCCCGGTTTTCTTATCATGGTACCACACATGGGATATCTACTTTCCAATAAAAAAAGAATTATCAAAATCGGTTCATAAACGACGAAGTTATCCCCGAACATACATAAATATCTTAATATATATAAATCTCGTGTCACAATGTTTGTCCTCAATGGACTCTTAAACCACTTAACCGATTATAATAAAATTCGCACACCATGTGCAGTTCGATCCAACTTAAAATATAGGCTATATTTTATTATGATATATTATGTTATTATTATATTTCAGGAAAAAATAAGGTGATACGAAGTTCGCCAGGTCAGCTAGTATATTATATATATACGGTCGAATTGAGTAACCTCCTCCTTTTTTGAACTCGACTAAAAAAAGACACATACCAATTATATATCGGTACATAACAATATCTACCAACAAAATAGAAGCACTTATTCATTAAAATAAAATAATATCTAGAGGACTTACGACTGGTCTAAGATAAGTATACAGGTGATTACAATAACGATTGAATTGAATCTAGGTACATGAGATCAAATATTTTAAAGTATTTAACTTTAAAATATTTTTAAAAATGCCAATGAATTTGTTTTCTAATAGGATCGGTAAACAATTAACCTTTGAATTTGTTACTAGTTTCATGTAGGAAGATAATTATCTTACTTAGCAAATGTCAATGATATATTAACATGAAAAAGGTGACCTGTTGTTATCGTATTCTGTTCCTCAAGAAAACAAGTAATATTAATTTACTGGTTAGCTGGTAAAAACGAGTTACACTTATCTTAGGTCCGCGCACCAGTCACAAATAATCGATTTAACCGGAGCAAGTTTTTTTTAAAATCCAAACATTGTATTGTTAAATAATACGAAATATTTAATGTACCTACGCACGATACTCTGTATTTCAGAAAAGTGTCTATTTGCCGTGTAATAGTGTAAAATAGTTGTTGTTCTTCATCGTTATCAAAACAACATTAAAGAAACGAAGAAAAAGCTGGTTTTAACCAGTTCACATTATCTGCTCTATGCCATTAACATGAAAGGTTCGTGTCTCATAATTCCATGACAAATCTGGTTGCTGTCAGTTAGGCGTATTAAACGTTCGTGTCTACTTATTAAACGACTTCCAAAAAATTCATACAATCCAATTTTTTTCCAATTCCAAAATTTATCCCAGTCCACTGCTGGAAATAGACCTCTCTAAGCCATTTTTGGCGCGAACTCACAGATGTGTTTTGCCCATAGTCACCACGCTGGGCAGGCGGGTTGGTGACCGCAGGGCTGGCTTTGTCGCACCGAAGACGCTGCTGCCGGTCTTCGGCCTGTGTATTTAAAAGCCAGTAGTTGGATGTTTATCCCGACATCGGTCGGCTTTTTAAGTTCCAAGGTGGTAGTGGAACTGTGTTATCCCTTAGTCGCCTCTTACGACACCCACGAGAAGAGAGGGAGTGGCTATATTCTTTATTGCGGTAATCACACAGCAAGATTATTAAGAGGTTCTAAGTTCGATTGTATTTATTATGTATGTTATCTCAGAACGTTTTACTGTGTGGACCGATTTCGATTATTATTTTTTTAATCAAGGTTTTTTTATGTGGTTGTTGAGGTGGTTGATCGAGATCTGATGCCTCCTTTTTGAGTAATCTTTGACACCACGTATTTACTTGACTGTTTTTTTCGTCTACCTACGTTGTATATATGAATATTATGAAATTTTGTGTGAATATCGGGTAGGTCTGAGAATCAGCCAACATCTATTTTTCACCCCCCTAAGTTATGGGGGGGGGGTTAAGAAGGTTAATAAAATATATGGCAACACAACGTTTGCGGGGTCGGCTAGTAATAATATATAATAATAAACAACAGTAATGTGCCTCATCTATCAGGGTTAATTTATCTTATGAGATAAGGATAATAACTGCTGGTTTATTTTTTTATACTACTGGGGTGGCAAACAAGCGTACGGCCTACATGATAGGATGCGGTTACCGTAGCATATACATATCCTCTATACATATATATCTAGCCTCTATACATATATATCTATATGTATAGAGGCCTGCAACAAAGACGCGTCGCAAGCGTATTGCCGACCCTACCTCCGACCCTCCCCATGAGCTCTGGCAACCTTAGGTACATTAGGAAAACAACACTCCTTAAAAGCAGTATTTTATTTACCATTAATATGGTATTCCCCATATTTAACGCTTTTAGAGCTCCCAAAAATCATTACACCTCATCTGCCGTTTAAATTTTATTTAATTAATGTTAAAAGACAGCCAGTTCTAAATTAATACAATCGTACCTATGTCTTTTTTTGTAAAATAGCAGAAATAAAAGTGTCATCTTAAACATATATATATATATATATATATATGTGTGTGTGTGGTAGCTTGTTATTAGCTTTTTTTTATTCATATTCTGTATTAGTTATAGTTATAATAAGCTGTAAGCTATCCAAATAAAATAAAATAAAATAAATAAAATAATTTGGTATTTAAACATTTATCATCAAATTACTTAATCATAGCAATATTTACTACATGGTAATCGAGTTATTTGTGTATTTCAGTGAACAAATAGTTGGTTGTTTAAGAAACTCATAAACCTTGATTTAGCGTGTCCAGCGCGGGCGACCTGTTTGAGAGCGATGAGCTTCTTTCGGCTGACTCCGTGTTCACTGCGGACGTGGAATCATCATAAATATATTGTCAAAGTAATTAAAGTCTTGTAAAGAGCACAAATCATACGACTATTGTATCTAACATTAGTAACAATGTAGTTGATTTAAAAAAATATATTTAATTTTAACATCCACAGGCTTTAAAATGCCCATGCCTTTTATTAAACATCATGCATTAAAATATGTTTATCCTACAGGCAAGTTATTACTTAAGACAGATCGACAATCCTGTGACTGCCTAGTAAAGCTAGGTAGTTCGACACTGACGACAATATCTTAATTTTTTTATCCGTACATTTTCATCTTTAGCGTAGTAGATTTTTTTTTAAATAAAGATATGAGCATATGTAGGCTTATTCGAATATTTTACAAAGAATTTTAGTGGATTCGTATATTATTTTTTAATTTATATATTAAATAATTGTGGTCTTTAAAAACAAAAACTTATTTTTTTATGAAATGTTCGTCATTGTTGTTGATTAAATCGAATCTTTTGTCCTTGAATTATCGTTGACCAAGGAACTCAATCGGCAACAAAGTGCAAAATATAGAGAAAATCAACTATCACGCGGTAATAAAATTCCTTACCAAGCAAGAAAAGTCTATCCAAACCGTAATGAATGAGATGACATAAGTTTATGAGGACTCTTACCCATGAAAATCAATGGTTTACAAGTTGCATAATTTGCTAAGCAGGACAGAAAAACATTTGAAGACGATCTAAGGCCGGGTCGCCCCGATAAAGTGACAACGCCAGAAATTATTGTACAAGTAGAAAAATTAGTATTAGAAGATGCTCTACTAAAAAAGACGTCTAAAGAAGAAACAATTTGCAGAAATTATCAAAAAATTGGAAACAACAATTTTCAAAATTCTACACAATCATCTTGTTATTTTGCAAGATGGGTGCCGCTAATGCTCACGCCAGCGCAAAAACAATAGCACGTGGAATGTTCCCGTGCGTTTTTGAACTTTTGCAATAAAGATAAGGATGGCGTGTTGAATTCAATTGTCACTGGTGATGAAACTTGGGCTCATCATTATGACCCTGAGTCTAAACAAGACTCCATGCAGTGGCATAAAAAGGGTACAATACCACCAAAGAAGTTTAAGATGTATAGTCGGTCGGAAAACTCATGGCGACAATCATATGGGACTCAGAAAGAATTAATGTCCTGTTGTTTCATGACAACGTTCCCTTTTACAGGAGTCTTGTTGCGTTGGTTTAAATCACCCATCCTGCAGTCTAGATCTGGCCCCAAGTGATTATTGCCTCTTTCCAAAAATGAAAAAACTGCGTGGTTGAGAATTTTCAACTGACGATGAGGTTAAGGAAGCGGTTTCATCACATTTTTTAGATAAGGACAAAACAATTTTTTACGGTGGTATAAATAAATTAATTGAAATATCTGAAAATGTATTCGTCTTGCAGGTGAATTAATATATTTAAAAAGAATAATAATTTTGTTATTTTTACTTAATACCCATATATAAGTTACAAAAAGGGAACAGAAGCCATAAATTCCAATGCGGGCTATATCGCGATGGAAGTGTTTTTACTAAAGTTCAGAAATAAAATCGATTGTCTTCGAAAATATTTATATCTGGTATAAAACGTCTATAATAATGCTTTATTCATAAAAATATTTACATAGAAAATAATGAGTTCCCTGGTTCTTGTGATAGGCAAGGCCTGTGCCACAATGAACCAGTGTGCTCTTCCATTATTGATTTCTAAAGCAAACTTTAAATTAACTAATATACCTTTAAGCAAACTAGACATGTAAATTTAGGATATTACTTAATTAGGTGATGATGTTTAAATATAGACGTGTCTATAATTAAAAATCATCACCTAATTAAATAATATCCTAAATTTACGTAAATTTTGATGTGCCTATCCATTTACGTCACATAAGCATAAAGTTGTGTTATCGAGGTTCAAAGTTGGAGATAGTGTTCTTACTTTTGATGCCATTGTACCATTTAAACAAAAACAACGAATGGTTAACAACATTACAATGTTTTAACAAAACATCTCAATTTATAACATTTACGATAGAATCTGCGAGATGTAAATATATGACGGAGTCCTAGATAACGCTCACGCATGTTTTACTTTTAACATGACAAATAAATCAATATTTGTCGACAAATGTGTTTATTTATTTGTAATGACAGTGGTGTTTTTGTTAGGAGAGAAACTAGACCAGAACTAAACCATTAAAACGTTTTAGAACAAAGGATAGCGAAGTTTTAAAGAAATTTCGGTGTATTCGTTATGAAGCCGTAGCCGGCGTATTTAACCCACATATTCTCGAACAATCATAATTACTTATTTATAAACAATATCGTTTCGTCAAGAATTTACCTCCATAAGACAGCTATTTACTGCAAGTGTGTGCGGGTCGCAATATTATTTATGAGCTGTTATGTCCTCGACATCGTTCGTTCCGACATTGGATTATTATGTTACTATAAAAGCCCGTTTGTTGGTAAATCTAACATTTTATATGATATGTTATTCCAGATTTTCTATAATCGGATTGAAAGTATATATTCGTATGCTTTATTAACGATGGACGGTGAATGTGTTTGTCTAACTATGAAATTTTTATTGTTAAATCGTAGTAATTAGAAGATTTTCTACAAGACAGAAGCATTTGTTAGGTACATGTGAAATAAGTTAAAAGAAACAATGAAACCATTGCGGAATTATACTATAAATAGTTGATAAAACGTCTTAAATGTTAAATGCTAAGATTTACTTACGAAATTTTACAGTGCATAATGTACAATTACTTACTTATCAAATAAATATTTATCAACACTTTTCATATTTAATCAATTTTGTACCAAACTGACATTTCTTCCACAATCATTTAATTACGGATTTTGTCAATCACCTTTGATCACTCACTCACTTCAGCCCTATACAGTCCGCTGCTGAACATAGGCCTCCACAAGTTCGCGCCAAAAATGGAGTGAACTCATGTGTTTTGCCCATAGTTACCTGCCATTAGTCACATGGCACGTAAAATAAAAGATTGTTTTTTTTAAAGTTTTTTACTTCAGTTTATCGCAACTTATCTGTTGTAATATTTTTGACCCAGTAGCGACTGCCCGAGGCGCATTATTGGGCGCGTCTCCCGCCGAATTAATAAAGTTATGTTAAGTTTTGTTACTTTTTACCTTTATGAAACTCGAAGACAAAACAGGATAATTGAAAAAAATTGGCCTGTACGAAATAAATATTATCTACCAAAATAAATACCTACGCGAAATAAATGCTTAGTTAACCCAAACCAAATAGTTAATAATTGAAAAATGTTAGAAGATCAGAGAGTACGTTGTATATCTTTCTTTCGAACATACTCTCTGAGTTTCTTACGTATTTATATTAAATAAGTATAAGCGGAACTGTGAACCCTTAGTTTCCATCTTTGGTTATGCGAGAGCTATTTTCAGTTTTATTAGGGCATTGTCAAATATCAGATCCATTAAATCTGTGGGATTAATTTAAAAAAAAATCTGAAGAAGGCGTCAAGTTGAAAAAAATATTGAAGTAGATGTAGACCAGTTTTCGAACGACACATTCAACAAATGTTTATTATCTATTGAAGAGACAAGCTTTAGATGGCCGCTCTCTTAGGGAGAATAGTTTGCCATAGCCAAGTAGAGTATAAACATAAGAAAAGGGAGTATCTAAGAGACCCAAATTACATTTTGGAAGTGTTAGCAAACGTAGTCGCCAACAATGAGTATACTTTGACTGCGGAACAGAAGTTAGCCTCTGGAAATAATTACAAGCATAGAACAGAATGAGGGTGGAATGTTCCTTTTAGATGCTCTAGGGGCATTGGAAAAATTTCTGATTGATTTGATCCTCGCAAAAATAAGGAGCACGCGCAATATTGCGTTAGCCGTAGCATTATCTGGGATTGATGCAACCCTGCTGGACGAAAGTGGAACTGCACATTCTGCATTTAAATTGCCTCTCAAGTTCACTGTTTTAAAAACCCAATGTGCAACATACCCAAACAGAACAATTTCGCTGAGGTATTGAAACATACCAAAATAATAGTTTGGGACGAAATAGCATAGGCTCATATATAATAGCATAGGAGGCATTGAAGCTTTACAGGAGACATTAAGGATCATGGAAATTTAATGGATAGCGGAACAGTACTGATAGCAGGAGATTTTCGTCAGACATTACTAGTGGTACCTAGAGGAACGAGAGCCGACGAAATTAAAGCCAGTCTTAAGATATCTGTTCTATGGTATGAGTACGTAAGCTTACAAGAAATATGAGATTACACCTGAAAGCGACGTTACTGTGGGACTGTTTACAGATATGCTGCTTAAAATAGAAAATGGGAAATTTAATGACTGTGACTGTAAAGTAACTATAAAAGACTACTATTACCGCATTAAACGGCGACATATATCACATTTATTGATGCTTGATTTCCGCTACTTTTCTATGAGTTGTAGCTTAATGTGTTATAGCCTATAGCGTCAATAAGTAGATTATAATATAATGTATGCGTGCGAGCGTGCATTGACGATCAATTTTTCAGTTCGTCAGTTTAACTGATCAGTTTTTCGCGTTCTCCAAAATTTGATCGTGACTGTATGTAGAACCATCGCTCCAGAATTTTAAGTGACGACGCGCTACGAACATCCAACTCGGCGCGTCGCGCCCAGGCTTGCCAAAAAGTTTTGATTCAAGTCGCTCCATCTATGATCGAAAGACGCAAAATATTCTTAGCAGTCGCACAATGAAAGTTTGAAAATACACTAGCATCTGTCTGTAAGTTTTTTATGACAGTCTATCATAACAGACTCGAAATTTAAAAATTATTTATTTAAAATATTATTAACTTACATGATGTCCCAAGATACAAAAGATAAAATAAAAGATACAGATAAAATGACTAAATGAATAATATATTGACTCAATTTCAAAATTAAAGGAAGCTTACATTAAAAAAAAAAACAATATTTTTTGTAACGGTTTTTGTACTTTTAACTTGTTGTCAACGCTGAGGATTAAAAAGAGCCTAATTTGCGACTTGTCGCCCAAACTTAAAAAAAGGAGCGTATCCATAAAAAAAATCGCCCAATTCGCGACAAATCGCCCCATCTGGCAACACTGGTCGCGCTGAACTGCTCGTGTGTGTGTGTAATCATCGTTCCAACCAATCGCGTCATTTTGCTCGCAGCGTCCGCGGTGATTAAGAGTGCACTAGTGTAGTTTTTATTTTTAAAATGTCGGCGTCGATGGCTAGCTTAAGCGTGCATGCGTTTATGTGCGTGCGTATGAGCGTGCGTGCGCACGTGTATGCGTACGTGCGTGCGTGTATCCGTGCGTTTGTGTATGTGTGCGGTAATGCGTGAGTAAAAACACGTTCGATTCAATATACCTAAGCCAACATAAATAGGCTTCTTTTCGATTGTTTGTCAACAATTGAAATACACTGTAGTGATAAACAATAACTATACCCATTGTCAGTTATCAATTTTTTTTTTTCATAAACGTTCCAGATAACAAACCCATTCGTTATCGTTAAAAAGTTTTGTCTAACCTAAAGGTCATTCGTACGAGTTATTTTTACTTTTTATCGCAGTAGTTTGAGTGTTATTGTCTTAAAATATTGACAATGTATGTTGGTCGCTGCGTGTAAATCATGTGATCCTAGAGGTATTAAATAAGTAAAAATAGTAGGTTGACAAATTTTAACGAATTAAAACATATCAACTTGGTCTATAAATTATTTTAACCTCACAAAATTCAATTAATAAAAGTTCATAAAATTTGCCATGAAGTAAGATCGCCTGGTTGTACAATTTGGCTAGTAATGCTAATTTTATTGTTTACTTAAATGTGCAATAAAGTATATTATTATCATTATTAACTAGTACGACATGTGTGTGTGTGTGTGTGTGTGTGAATGTTAATGTCGGGAATTTTAACAGCTCTGTTTAAATATTGCCAGAAACAAAATAGCGCACAAGACAGTAGCGTATGCTCCACGAAACCGTACCACGAAGCTTGATGTGACGGTGCCTCGTGTTATGCACACGCTGTTACAATGTCAGTTAAAAATCGCTTGACGACAAGATTATTTGAAGTGTCTATGCCTCTATGTTATAGCCTATAATAAACGTATGAAACAATTTCGCTATTGTTAATGGCTCCCGACCTCTGTCAAGCTGCTTGCGTCTCTGCAGTTCGCGGTTCCACGCGCTGGTCTCGGCAAGACCCTGGTCTCCACACAGCTTCACTATAAGCTTCAAACCTGTAGAAAATACAAATTATTTGTTCTTAAAGAATTGGTGACTTTCTTACAGCCCTTCTTCTTATTTCTTATTTTTCCGCTTTTAATGGATACAAAAATTATTTCACGCCATATCCAACTCAAGAGCAAGTTGGATGTTTTATATCTTATGTTTTTACGTCACAAAATATAATAGTCTGTGGTTTGATTTTTTTCGTTAAATTTGACCAACATAAAAGTTGTAAATATTAAAATTTATAAAATTATGTATTTTTTACAGAAGACACTCACTTTTGCAAAAAATATTGTAAAATATAAATTTAGAGCTATTTTTAGATATTTATTATGATTCAATCATGCTTCAGGTTAGCTTCCCATAGATTTAATACCTTATGATACCCATATTATCTGTTATACTCAAAATTAAGTACAATGTACACTATAGTTAAAAAAAACTTACATTGAATATTATCAGGAAACCTTGCATTGAGTTTCTTATACAGTGCGAGTGCTTCTTGATACCGTCCACTAGCGCGAAGACAGCTCCCCATCAACAAACCCCATTCTGGCTGTGAGAATGAGGAAATATTTTGCTATTGTTGAAAGTATAATAGTATAAGTGTATTAAAAAAATGTCCATTTCTTAAAATCTCTGAAACTAAAGTAAGATAATAAAATGAACTGTTCGCCAATGAAAAATAAATTAAAAATAGTTGAATCGATTTATGCAATTTTCATGTTCAATGTTGGTAGTGCACCCGTTAACATGGCGCTTGCAGTAGTGCTCGAATATTGGGAACTCAAAATGATCAACAACAAACATGTTTTTTTTTTTTTTTTAAATATAAATAACATTTGGCATTACCTTGACAAAATAAGAGAAAAATTGATATTTTTGCGAAAGTTCGGAAAACTCTAACGTGTTACTAAGAATAGTTTTATTTATTAAAATATTTTTTTGCCAAGAAACCTGCCTGGCTGCAAAACACTTTTGTATAAGTCGCTTAAAGTTAATAAATAATTAGTTAATGTAAATAAATAAGAGTTAAAGTAACTGCTACTACCTAAATAGATAGTAAGACCATTCTCGTTCACTTACTATTATTTCATCATTTTCTGTAAAAATTGTTGAATTTATATTAGAAACTCTTTCTAAGCCTATATACATATTATTGTAACAGCCATTCTTAATACTGTGAAAGAGACATTTTCATTTTATTACTGTAACAAAACATAGCGTATTTGGTCAGTCTTAGGCAGTGTTCCACAGAAATGCTGATACGCTAATGGTCACTGGTTCGATCAATTGATAGGCCAAACAGATGTTTGTCGTGATCTGTAGTGCTCATGTATTGCGCATGGTACCAGACCATCGACACAGGGGTTACATCTTGCTGGCTTGCTTGGCTGGCTTGTGAAGCGTGTAGAATACACAAGAGAGCGGCAGCAGAGGCGTGCACTCACCGAGGCGGGCTGCAAGCGCGCGGCGCGGCGGCAGTAGCGCAGCGCGGCTTCGGGCGACGCGTCGGCCGCCAGCCAGCGCAACGCCTCCTCGCTCGCCCACGCCGCCTCCACCTGCACACGAATGTATGCTCATGAACACGAATGTGAAATACAACTCTATATTTAATGAATACCTATTGCCCCCCTCTACACGACCTTAGGGATAGAACTTATAAGCCAACTACTGATGATCGCCGGTTAGAATTCATGTGTACTATTTTTATCTCGTACTCGGGGGTGATGTTGAAAACCAGAAACCAGTGTTTTCACACATCCCATAGTGCATTAGCGTAGCAATTTACACTCCAACCTTTCACAGAAAAAATCTTTTGACAGCAGTGGAACATTCATAAATTTTGTCTACAAGGGGCAAAAATAAAAAACATTCAAATAAAATAAAATCACCATACAAAAATTTACTTTTATTAGTTAAAAAATGTAAAAACACACACAACGCGTAAATAAGTAGGAAGCGTTCTTCACATGGTTAACAAAATTATTGCTTCTCACATCTGTATTACTTAAAATCTTAAAATAAATATGTTTTGTTTATTCACGTAAAATGCCGAGAGAAATTTTAAGTGTTTCCTAGGTTCCTTTATTATTATTTACATCTCTCTCATACACAAAACTATTATAGACGAGACGTTTCTACACAACGAAATAGAATAAATAAAAAACGACGTAAAAATAAATGCATTCACTTATTATTGTGTGATGTAAATATTCATTCGCTATTGCTCATACTACTCATACTGTAAAAGCAGACAAAAGAGTAAACTTACGTCTTGATAGTGATGTCTGGCAGTTTGAGTGTCGCCCATTTCGCTGTGTAGTTGTGCTAGTGCACACGACACTCCGATGTCCCAGTTGCCTATTATACTGTACCTTTAAATAATTTAATATAATATTTATATACAACACTACTGATGTCCTAACAAATAGGCGATCAATAAACAATTTACATTCATGACTAGACCTATATAGAATTATACGTAATAGGTACTACATAGATTCAAGAAAAGAAAATTCAACCTTAAAAAAATATTAAGCCCTCGCAAAATTTCACATCTTTCTGAGATAGGGCACAGCAGGATATATTTTGCTTAAAATTTGGAGTAGGCCACCCTCCACTTTCCTGTAAAGAATATACCCACTCTCTTCCCGTGGGTGTCGTAAGAGGCGACTAAGGGATACTAAGGTTCCATTACCACCTTGGAACTTAAGAAGTCGACCGATGGCGGGATAACCATCTAACCGCTGGCTTTGAAACACACAGGCCGAAGACGGGCAGCAGCGTCCTAGGTGCGACAAAGCCAGCCCTGCGGTCACCAACCCGCCTGCCCAGCGTGGTGACTATGGGCAACACACATGAGTTCACGCATTTTTGGCGCGAACTTGTGGAGGCCTATGTCCAGCAGTGGACTGCAATAGGTTGGAATGATTGGGGAAAGTAAGGAGATAGGGTCGACACGCGCTTGCTGGAGGCGTCTATCGGCTACGGTATCCACTTACCATCAGGCGGACCCAGGGTGGGTCTAAGACGGTGCTATAGTCTCATACCAGTGCTCAGCGGTCTCGTCCGCATGGTCTGCGGCGGCGCGCGAGCTCCGCGCCAGGCCGGCGGCGGCCAGCGCGCGCAGCGTGGCGCCGGCGTCCGCCGAGCTGTGCACGCGGAGCCAGCGCGCCTGCGCGCCGTCCGCCTCGCCCGCCGAGCCCGTCAGCTCCAGCGCGAGGGCTGAGGACAGCTAGCCGTTATTCCGTTCGGTTTTATGAGATGACCGAAACGCAAATAGGCTTTAAGAAGAGTTTATTTATATATGCTTCAGCCTGTAATATCCCACTACTGGGCATAGGCCTCTTTCCCCATGTGGGAGAAGGATCAGAGTTTAATCCACCACGCTGCTCCAATGCGGGCTGGCGGATATATTCCCTACTATGAGTAACGATCGCTATCAGGTGTACATGATAACAACCGGGACCGACGGATTAACGTGCTCTCCGAGGCACGGAGGGGAGACCCACAAGGACTACACCCAAACCACGGCAAACACCTGTATGGCCAATACAAATGTTTGTCATGTGCGGGGATCGAACCCGCAACCGCCAGCGCAACAGGTACATGAAACATGAAGTTCACTTAAAATGAGATACAATCAATATACTCGTACTGAATAAATAATAATACAATAAAGTATAAAATAAAATAAATAAATATAAATGCATGTTTTTTAAATGTTATTATGAAAACGAATATTTTATACCGTCCAAACCTTTAAATTGATTCGGTAATATAAATGCTTATCTAGTTTACATTTTTGAAAAATAATCCATTTTACGTTTTCAACAGATTTTTAAAGTATAACATTTAAAATATATTCTCCGAAAATTTCAAATATGATCTACTCAAGATTGCCTGAGTTATGACTGATTTCAACCGAATGATCTGTAAGTTGGGAGACCCGGGTTCAAATTATATAATATGTATGTGTATAAGTATGCGTTTCAAAAGAAGTTGTATATATATCTAAATAAAGAACGTAAATTTAAAAAATAGGTCACATAATATCGGTCTCTTACCCGAATCGTGCATAGCGATCAAATCGGTGGGGTCCATGTGCGTGGCGGCGACGAGGTGACCGGCGGCAGCGCGCGCGGCGCTCGAGACGGGCGATGCGGACGAGGCAGAGAACGAGGCAGAGGGCGGGGCAGAGGGCGAAGCGAGGCGAGCGGCTGCTAGCTCGGCGAGGGCGCTGCACACGCGCGCTGCACAGCTGTAAGGGTCGTCGCGCGAGGCCGCCTCGCTCAGGGAGCGCGCTTCGGAGAACTTGCCGAGCTTAAAAGAGAAATTCATTGAGGACGGGACGAGCAGAATATATCCTGCACAAAATTCGGAGCAGCCCGTCTGGGAAAATACCTCAGTCTTACAGATGATCACAGCTAAATGTACTGTCAAGTACTGTTGTGTTCCTGTGATGAGTAAGATTGCCAGAAATCATGCACAGGGTCTGGGGTAGGGTCGGCAACGTGCTTATAATGCTTATTGGTGCTGTTACAAGCGTCTATATGCTACGGTAACCGCTCACTATCAAGTGACCGTGGGCTCGTGTGCCGAAATCGTCATCTAAAAAAATCCACATTCACTTCGATCTGTTTAAGAGAAGTGACATTTCCTATACAGGAGTATTTATATTTACCGCATAAGCAACGAATGCTGCGTCAGTGTTAGCTTCGGCCCGTAAAACACGATCATTGGGATGAGCGCGAGCGACGGCTTTCAGTCGCTGCAATGCTCGCATTCCAGCCGCCATTGCACTCGTAGAGCCCGACCCGGCGCCACCGGGAGCGCCAGCGGCGCCTCTTAGTGCTGCCAAAGCGCTTCCAAGTTCTAAACGAGATCCGGCGCCTCCGCCCGAATAACCTCGTAAAGCCTCCACGCACCACGAAGCATTTCTGTTAATAATAAATATTATTTTTATCAGTAACTAATGTTAAAATAAAGAATTTGAAACTTTAATTTTTTTGATGATGATATATTGATTTTTTTTTAATGCCTGTTTTTTTAATTTGTAATAAACCTAAACACCTTTGGAAGGTATATATTTTTGTATAAATTAGAAAACGACTACATAAAAAAATAGGAACATTTGGATTATTAGTAATCAGAAGAAGATTTAAACAAAATGCAGAATGCAGCTTGATGTACATGATAGCAACATTGTCGTCGTTCAAATAAAAAAAAAGAATGCCATATGTATTGATTTGGAATATTTTTAACTTAGGGCTGTACTTTTAAACCAACCAAAGGCGATTTGAAGTATTTTTGATTATAGTGGACAACGCACAATAGTCTTTATTGAAGTAAAGCACATCAGGAAATATCCTACTCAACATCTGGAGCAGCCCGAGTGGGGAAGTACTTCAACCTTACAAAAGATCACAGGTAAATAATACAGTTCTCACGAAGTGTTCTATTCACGTGGTGAGTAAGATGGCCAGAGCTTCTGGGGAGAGTCGAGGGCGACAACGCGTTTGCGACGCTTCTGGTGTTGCAGGCGTCTATAGGCTATATACGGAAACTGCTTGCCATCATGTGGGCACACCGTACGCTTGTTTGCCGACCTAGTTGCATAAAAAAAGTAGCAGGCTAGTAGCGCGTCACCCCTGGTCGTCGTCGCGCTGCGGGCGCGGCGGGCGCATGAGCGCGGCGGCGGCCAGCGCCAGGCAGCGCTCGGCGTGCGCGGCCGCGGCGCGGGACCAGCGCGACAGCCGGTCGCCGCGCACCACGTCGCGAACGACACACTCGTACGCGTCGTTTTCCTGCACGTTAAGGCGGAATATTATGTTTAACCATAAGATCTATCATAAAATTTGACATATTTCATTTAAGAGATATCGTACATCAATTTACGTCGCACCATTCAACAAAAATTACCACCTTATAAACCGATAATAATAAATACAAATAATATCATTAGTATGTTACTATATATTTGTCAGCTACAAATATATATTAACATACAAATATTACCGGAGTTTTTTTTACATAATTGTGTTTGCTCGCAAACGAAAAAAAACCGACTTTAATTACATCGACGACTAATACAACGCAGACCGACGAAAAAATAGTCAAGTAACTACGCATTATCAAAGATTACTCCAAAAGTAGTTATCAGATCTCAATAAAATTTATATGTCACCACATGACAAACATCAGCTTTCGATTAAATTAAAAATTATTAAAATCGGTACACCCAGTAAAAAGTTATTGCGGATTTTCAAGAGTTTCCCTCGATTTCTCTGGGATCCCATCATCAGATCCTGGTTTCCTTATCATGGTACTAAACTAGGGATATCTTCTTTCCAATAAAAAAAGAATTATCAAAATCGGTACAAGCAGTAAAAAGTTATTGCGGATTTTCAAGAGCTTCCCTCGATTTCTCTAAGATCCCATCATCAGATCCTGGTTTTCTTATCATGGTACTAAACTAGAGATATCTCCTTTCCAACAAAAAAAGAATTATTAAAATCGGTACATCCAGTAGAAAGTTATGCGGTATAATACAACGTAGGTCGACGAAAAAAGCGTCAAGTAGAAACGCATTATTAGATATAACTCGAAAAGTAGTTGTTAGATCTCAAATAAATTTAAATGGGACCAATTGACACACACCACCTTTCGATCAAAAAAATTTTTGTCGAAATCGGTCCACACGGTCAAAAGTTCTGATGTAACATACATAAAAAAAATACAGTCGAATTGAGAACCTCCTCCTTTTTTGGAAGTCGGTTAAAAAATCGATTGGATTGCAGATGATCGATTAGATAGGCGACCACAGATAGTTATTGTGAATGGATTTGAGTCAGTGGAGTATATTTTACGATTTACAAACAGGGTTCACATTTGGGGCCTTTGTTCTTAGCAGTCATACAAGACATTACAACTGTGATTACGCAACGCTAATTTTCATCTTTTGTCGATAGTTAAAAAATCTATAGAACGCTTCGCGCTTCAGCCTGTAATATCCCACTGCTGGGCATATGCGTCTTTCCTCATTTAGGAGAAGGATCAAAGCTTAATCCACCACAGTGCTCCAATGCGGGTTAGTGGATGTCTATAGAACGTTGCCGAACCTTAAATGTATATAATAAAACAGGAAAGAAGTTTGACACACAAATTAATTTATGTAATTGCTGAAGAAGTTATGGAACAAATTTTTCTGTTCTTAAGAAAATCGTTTATACTTGTTACTGATACACGTTTCAGTAAGCTGTGATTTTGTATTTGCTATATCAGGTAACTCGGAGAGCACGTTAAGCCGTCGGTCCCAGTCTTTATCATGTACACCTGATAGCGATCGTTACTCATAGTAGGGAATATATCCGCCAACCCGCAGTGGAGCAGCGTGGTGGATTAAGCTCTGATCCTTCTCCTATATGGGGAAATCGGCCTATGCCCAGTAGTGGGATATTACAGGCTGAAGCATATGTCAGGTAAAATAATTATATGTGTATTGTAAGTTTTACTATAAAATAAAATAAGTAATGAAAACTTACATCATCAATACCAATATCATGGTGATAAGTGGGTGGCTCTACATCAAGCATTGCATGAAATGCCGCTTTGCCTCCTTCGGCATCGTCCAGGGCAACCGAACACAGTACTAAATGCAGTCCTGCAAAAAGAAAATATACCGTTTATAATACAATAAATTTATAAAAATACCTATATAATAATATAAGCTATTCGACTTCTAACTGCGATCCTTCAAATGGAGGGTTCTGTAGTTGTATTAAATAGATCACGTTTCATGTGAAAAAAAGTTGCTTGCCCATTTTCAATTTGGCTTTGATAAACTCGTTCCACATGATACCTATCGTGAGAGCGTAAGCTTAGCTATAATTGAAGGAAAACTTTTCTACGCACGCTTGACTTGGGCAGTAAGCTGGTGAATGGGTGACGAGAGCGTTACGAAAAATGTGATCTGGCGAGGCGAACAGAATTTTAAGTTAGTGAAGAGATTATTACTGTAGGGACAACTCAAGAAGTTTTACTTCAGTCATGTGGTCAAAAGCCCACTCGTTGTTTTACAATAAAAAACATTCTACCACAAAAAGATTTCGTTTCCATATTATTATATTTATGAAGCAGGAAATACATTTATTCAATTAAACTTGTAGATTTTAGACTAGTACGAGTATATGGTCCAATTTTGAAAATTATTTTCTGCATTAAAGTTATTTATCGCGACCATTCATCAACTACGCCTTAAATAAGGAGAGTTATTAATTACCCGTTTGAAAATCTCCTTGTTCATGCATTATGTGTTGGAAATTGGTCACAGCATCGCGGAATTTGCCCATACGCACCAGAAGTAAGCCTATGTTGTGCATAATTTTCATTCTGTAATCACAATTATACACTATCTATGGATTTAAAAAATTAACCCCTTATTTCCTTATTTCTCTCTCGCTATAACTGGAGAACGATATCATATATATTTTTTAAGTTTTCTACTACTTTATAGAAGGTTCTAACGTAGTGGGAAATTAAGGAAATTACGCACAAAATTGGAAAATTTTAGAAAATCTAATGAGTTTGTTAGTAGTTTATATATTTAAAATTTAACATAAAATATGAAACATATACCTCAAGTCTTTTTCTGCCGTTGGCGTTTGATCTAAAGCCATGCGGTAAAGTTTCAGCGCCTTAGGATGTTCGCCCATTTTAAAATATATGTTACCCATGTTCACCTTTACAGAAAAGTTTATTTATTTAGAAAACCAACAGCTTATACAAACAATTTTTATCACATAGCATACAACAAATAATATAGCCAATTACAGGTTTCCCTAAAGTTAACAAATTGGTATTATTGAGATATCGTTGACAAAAAAAGAACACAACATGCACAATCAGTACATTCCGATACACAAAAAATGCTTATAATAGAATTGTGATTTTGAGACGCAGTTAACTAACACAGCCATACACATATATAAATAACATAGTAGAAGAAGCATATATAACTACACATTATAAAAGTACATATAGGTATACTTACCTATAGTTTATACATTGTTACGGTGACTCAGATACTATTTTTATAATATTAGTTTTGAATTTACTTTTAGAGATTGTGCAGACATCGACGTTTTTAAATATTATATACTATATTGCACTCAAAAAATACATGTAAAAACATAACATAATAATAAGGTTTATGGCAAAGGTTCACTTATCTCAGAAAGAGATTTCTTCCAGTCAACCCATAGTCATGCAGCATTTGCACCTTTATATAGCGAGGCAAACAGTGCATGAAGTATTTACTTAAGAACAAGAAAAATAATCCAAAAAAAGATTATAAATTTGATAAATTTATGTATATATTTAAAAATGTACATACTACATACTAAAAATACAAAAATACACTTATACATACATAAACATATACGTACTCTCAATAATATATAAGTAAATACATACACATTCTATACAGATGATTACACATTAGCTAATGAAAGCAAGTGTTTCTTTAATTTGTATTTAAAGGAAACAAAGGAAGGACTAGTTTGGATGTCTCTTGGGTGTTCGTTCCATAGTATGGAGGCGCGTACCGAAATAGTAGATTATTAACCAAGGGGATAAAGCAGTGTCTTCTGTCGCGGGTGACGATTTAAATTGCGAGTGTAACGAAGGACTTGAGGTTTACTCGTAGCCAGGGATTTAAGTTCACCCAAGACTAAGACAGCTTTATTACCGAGGAAAATACTCTACTTTTCGTACCATTTGCGAAAAAATTAACACAATAATAATATGAGATAAGCATTTATTAAAAATAAAGACAATTAAAAGTAAAAGTTAACATTCGAAACATTAGTCCAATTATTGATAGAGAGTAATTTTATTTAATAATCATAACTGCATAATAAATGCGTATTCCTTTTTCAAAACGATGTATAATGCTTTATATACAAACTCAATGGTGTAAACACAGATGTAGTTCAGTATAAATTTCGGTAAGTATTTCAAATTTAAATCACATTCTCCCCCTAGAGGATGAATGAAATTCAGTACAATTTTCTTTCCCTGTTTTTAACAGATTAAAAATGACTATTGTTATGTTCGCTTTTTGTGGCATAGAATGTCACTTTTTTGAGCAAGTGGTACGAAAATGTATTTAACTTACATTTTGTGTTACATTTCGGTATATCTAGCATAGCTGTAGTGCCAAGGCGCCTGGAATGAGTAGGAGAGGGCAGAAGGAAATAATGTATTATATAGAATAAAGAAGTATATAAATTACGATGTTTTTAATTAAGTGTTTGTGTCTGTTCTATGCGTTATTTATCCTACTGATAATCGATGACGCTTTTATTTATAAAGATAAAACAAATCACCTTTAGTCTATTTGCGTGAGGAAAAACTTTATTCCTGGTAAGAAGTTGGTACGTATTCAGAGCTTCCGTGTACATTTCATTTAACGCATATTGATCCGCTAAATTACAAAGCACCTGTTATTTATTAACAAAAAAAAAATACTCATATATTTATTTCATATATTTATTTGGCAAAATTATATTTACACGACCGATAATATACTTACAGCAAAAGTAAGGTCCAAATTATGGGAGTCACCTAAGTTAGCTTGTTCCTGCATACGTATTAATTGTTTCTCTAGCGTAGATGCTTCTTGAGCTATCGCTAACGCCTAAAAGATTGAACAATTTAAAAAACGATTGAAATGATAAATGACACCCTAAGTTAAAATTGTATCCGCATGTAAATATATCCTTGCCTGGCTCAAGTTTTGTTCCTTTTTGCTTTCATTTTGGTCGTCCGAATCTGTACGTGCGCTAATCATACAAGATTCTTCTACCAAGGTCATTATCTTGGATTCCATTTGTTTTATTTTATCTTCAATACTAGGAATGTTAAAGTAAAAAATATAATAAAAATCTTTAAATCTGTACGATTTTATTTTTGTGTTACCCACACATTAGGCTTTTGATTGGCTAGAGCGCCGACACGGTCAGTCGGAGACGCGGGTTCGAATCCCGCTGGAGCAGTCAATTTTTGATATGATATTCAAAAATCTTTAAATCATTAATAAAAATGTAACTGATCAGTTTATCTAACTTGTGTTTAATTTTTGTTTATAAAATAATAAAATTTTAGTGGTTTGATGGTTTTAGTATAGACAATGACCGAACAAAGTTTAGATTCCGTTTTTTCTAAAATCATTAAATACGAATATAAATTATTTTTATATTTTACGCCTAAAGTTCAGTAAAAAGAAATTTTTGCTTTATATTTATAGTATAAAACAAAAACGAAATTCATGAAAAAAAAATGTGAAACAGAAATAGGCTTATTTCAAGTCACATTTACATATGAAATGTTGATCAAAAACAAAAAGAGTAAGTTTATTTAGCCCATTAAAATTTATTCAAGTTAATTTTGTTTTTCTTATTTTAAACTTTTGAGATATGTAAAACAGAACATGCCTAGAATGACAGTCAAACTTTTGAAGGGACTTTGAGTCACAAAATCCTTTTCGAGTTGCAGCATTATTAACAAATTAACTATGAATAAAATTGAGATTGAAACGGCCTTCAACAAAATGTCTAATAGAAGATCACTACCCATACAGGAAAATACCACGGGGCCAAGCCTGACCCAGGCTTGGCCCAACTATATAAAACTCTGGGCCAAGCCTGCAAGCCGGGCTTGTCCCAGTATTGGTAGAAGTCTGGGATGATAACGATGGGCCAAGCCTGGGCCAGGCTTGGTCGCCGAGACTGGGCCAGGCATGGCCACCGGGACTGGGCCAGGCTTGATCGCCAGGACTGGGCCAAGCCTGCAAGCCAGGCTTGTCCTAGTATTGGTAGAAGTCTGGGATGATAACGATGGGCCAGGCCTGGGCCAGGCTTGGTCGCCGGGACTGGGCCAGGCATGGTCACCGGGACTGGGCCAGGCTTGATCGCCAGGACTGGGCCAAGCCTGCAAACCAGGCTTGTCCCAGTATTGGTAGAACTCTGGGATGATAACGATGGGCCAGGCCTGGGCCAGGCTTGGTCGTCGAGACTGGGCCAGGCTAGGTTGCCGGGACTGGGCCAGGCTTGGTTGTCGAGACTGGGCCAGACGTGTAAGCCAGGCTTGGTCCAGTCTTGGTAAAGTCTGGAATGATAACGATGGGCCAGGCTTGGGTGCCGGTACTGGGCCAGGTTTGGTTACCGGGACTGGGCCAGGTTTGGTTGCCGGGACTGAGCCGGGCTTGGCCCAGTCTTGGTAGAAGTCTGGAAGGATAACGATGGGCCAGGCTTGGGTGCCGGGACTTCACCAGGGTTGGTTGCCGGGACCGGGCCTGACTTGGTTGGCAAGATCGGGCCATGCCTAATTCCCAGGACTAGGCCATGCTTTATTGCCAATATTAGACCTCGCTTAACTGCTATTACTGCCCAAAAAATTAAATGTCGAATATTTTCCATTTATAAAAAAATGGGATTAATAATTGTAAATACATGTTGATAGTAACTATATTTTTATTATAATGATGCACTAGTTAAATTACATTAAAATACTTCACTGACTGTAATTAACAATACAATATAAATCATCATCATATATATTAATATAAATAATTGCTTGTTCTACCGGTGACAACCTATAATTTTTCAATCTTTTGCTAACAATATTTTAATAATTTGTAAATATTTGTGAATAATATTTGGATAGTTTTTAAATACCAATGCTTTGCGTTTTTCCTCGTTATCTTTTAAAGATTTATAAAACTACAAATGTCGCAATGTCTTTGTATGGCAAGGCGTCACCGATAATATTCTAAGCTCTTTGTTTACTCGGTGCATCTCCTGACTGCTGGACGTCTTCTAATATTTTTTTAACTTGTTGTCCAATGGTGTAATTGACGCTTTTTTTTTTACTTTAGACATTTCAGTGCAAATAATACGCTGCAAATATTTCGCAAGATGTTCGTAGGTAGTTTGTGATGCCTGGAAATTGTACAATAAATGATCGTGGTAATATGTATTATTTTAAAATTAAAAATGTATAATATTTTCGTACAATAATTGACCAGTGCTTTTAGCCTTTGATAATGGTAAAAAGTGAAAAAAAAAAATACATTATAGTAGTATATAACCGTTTTTTATTTCTTTACTTTTTACGTGAAATTATAGCTCACTAACGAAGAGATTTTAAGCAATACAGTATTAACCCTTATCCAATTAAGCACCTTAAATAGGTTATGCATTTAATATAGATCAATATGGCCCTCAGCTCACAGCATGTAATTTAAATGAATAGTTTCGAAGATATTACAAATTTAAAATGCAGGGATATAGCGGTTGCGGCGGTACCGGCCGGGCGGCGCGGGCGCGTGCCCGTAAATAATAATAAAAGTAATAGCGCGTCGAAGACCGCGCGCTTCGACCACCACACCAACTTTGTTATAAGCCGAGGTGCGACCTCTCTAGGAGACACCCTAAAATTTAGGGTCTCCTAGAGAGGCATTAGGTAGGTCCTAGGTCATTTAGGGCCTAAATGATAAATTTTGAGGTTATAAGAAAAAAGTGTAAATAAAAAATGTATATATCTTTTTAATACCTACAACTTTGCCATTTACCTTATTTCCGTAAGACTTGTAGTTTAGCCCGACATTTATTTTTCCTATCATTTTCGTTGTATTCTCTTTCTTTTCCAATGGGTTTCATCCTACTATAATTTTTTAGGTTTCAAAAGCTAAATGTACTGGTCTATAAGTAAATATAATAATAACAATATTAATAAAAACAACAACAACATAAGTCAATTTGTAATTATCATGTGTAATTTCTAAAACGCGTATCACTTTTCAATTATTATTACATGATAACTAATTCAGGAAATATTAAGTAAGTTATACCTTTAGGTTCCATTATACTTTTACACGCAGCTTCATCGTTCTTATCAGGTTCCTTCTAAATTGTCATTAGAAGGAATTACTACAAGAGCATAGGATCAATCATAGATTCACTCTCAGTGCTCTCAACATCATTTGTTTTAAAGGATTTTTTAATCGGCGTGATCCTTGATTATAATCCTCTGAAACGCCAATAAATTATGTTACTACACGATTACTACTACACCGAGCACCATTACTTTTATTATTAGAATTGAAATTCAATAACATTAGCGAAAACAAATTTACGTTGTACAATTTAAAACTTCTAAAAGATTAAATTCGATTTTGATTTCTATTAAAAGGTTAATTACAAGGTATTGTCTCGAGATAATTTTAATACTATAAATAAAATAATTAATGTGCGTAAATACTCACTAGCTTAGCTGATAATCTGATTGGTTATTTTAATCATCTCATGAAAGGCACGATTTCAAGTTCAACCCATTTATTCACCTTTTGTCTTCATCTTTTTTTGGTGGCCACAAACACATAGGTAGTTTCGTTCTCAGTAAGCCAAGAGATTAGTACTAACTCTATAATTTTTTTATTGTTTAATTTAACAATTTAAATTTATTTATAACAATTTCCGTCATTATACAAGTAAAAAAAAATTAATAATAACCTAAAAGAAATTAAAAAGGTTGAGTGAAGCAAGCACGTAGCTCGACTGATTCAACATCAACACAAAAGTAGCGTAGCGTATGTCGCAGCAAATAATTATGAAAAAATATGGCTGTCGTTTCACCGTTTGCGCAGGTACTATTGTAGACAAAAGTGCTAAGGCAAATGCTCCACCAACCTCTGCGGTTGCCCGTGAAATTCAAAATATATTATAAAATATATACTAGTATATGTTTGTCAGCAAATGAATAATTGAATCGTGTATTAATAATAAAGAAACTCTCGATTATTATTTTCTTTTGAAAAATATGTAAAGACATCAAAAATCATATATATTATATTATATTATTTGTATTTATTTTTTTTTTGTACTCCTACACACTACACATTCTTGCACATACCAAGGTTGACTGGTATAAAATGTATTAGCGTTAAGCCCGCCTTTTGTACACATTTGTTTTAGTGTATTTATTGTACAATAAAGAATTTAAATAAATAAACAAATAAATCATTCTTCTCTCGTCTTAAAGTTGGCTGAAGTTGATGCATTATTTTGACACAAAATTAAACGTTAATAAAATAGACAAACGAATCCATTTCGTTCGTTATTGTACTCTAGGGCACGAGAAGCGTGTGCGAGGGTGGAGAGGGACGCAAGGCGACAGTGCGCGCTTACGCAGACCCGAAAATCTGTTACTACGCAAGGTTTTGCGCATTCAAGATCAAACACGATGCGACACGTGAACAGTTGCTTTGCTACTTGCTACACTTTCTATTGTCTCCGTGTATAGACATATTTATATTAAGTATATTAATTTACGGCTTCTAATAATTCTTAAATAATAATAATAAAGAAAAATAAACGTGTCTGACTGACTGTAAAAATTAATATTTTTTTTCTATCAATTAAAAATTAAATCATTTCAGTATTTTAAATTATACAGTTAATTTATTTAGCTCATAGTTAAATTGTAGATTATCAATTTATGGAAAAAAAACTCAATTTAAAGTTTTAAATAATTATATTAAGTTTTGAAGTAATTAAGACGTGAAAACTATTTTATCGATTACTTTGCAAATAAACTTAAATATGTACAACAATAGTCTAATATTATATTACTTTTATTTATTCTTATAATGCTCATATATCTATTTTAATATATTATAAGTTACAAAGCTTTGTTTTTATTTTTATAATATTATATAGGTATATATCGGTTCAGGTTTGTTTCTTACACACATATTAATAGTTCCGACATTCCTTTTTTGTTTTCATTTTTTATTTAGTTTTTACTTTAATTAACATTCCACAACAATAAGTATTTAATACTAGGTTGTTTTGTTTCGGATCTTCCAAAACTTTATTTTTATAATGTTAGCTAATTTTTTCAATTAAATTATTTATTCATATAGTTTTATACGACACAAACTCAACAATAGAATATACAACTTTATCTGTTCGCACAACAGGTATTCGTAATCTACTATAAGCTATGATGACACGAGTTTCAAAACTATATTTTTATTTTTATAATGTTTGATTCGCATACTTATTTAATTCATTAGTTCTTAAAGTTCTATATAAAACAACAAACAAATATAACAATAGTCTTTCTTTATTTTAAAATTATTCCTTTTTTTCGGTTACATTATTAACCTTTTTACATTGCTTGGTGTTGTAAACATTTATTATTCGAATTTCGTTACAATGTGTTTTGGTCCAAAGTTGGGTATTCATTGGCATGGCCGAGGCTGGGTTAACCAGTCTTGGCCCACGCTTGGATCTCCAATGAATGGCCAAGGCTGGGTTAGCCAGTGTTGGCCCAAGGTTGGCTGATTATTGGCATGGCCGAGGCTGGGTTAACCAGTCTTGGCCCACGCTTGGATCTCCAATGAATGGCCAAGGCTGGGTTAGCCAGTCTTGGCCCAAGGATGGGTGATCATTGGCATGGCCGAGGGTGGGTTAACCAGTCTTGGCCCACGCTTGGATCTCCAATGAATGGCCAAGGCTGGGTTAGCCAGTCTTGGCCCAAGGATGGGTGATCATTGGCATGGCCGAGGGAGGGTTAACCAGTCTTGGCCCACGCTTGGATCTCCAATGAATGGCCAAGGCTGGGTAACCCAGTCTTGGGCCAAGGTTGGGTGATCATTGGCATGGCCGAGGCTGGGTCAGCCAGTCTTGGCCCAAGGTTGGATAATCATTGGCATGGCCGAGGCTGGGTTTAGCAGCCTGGCCCAGGCATGGGCCAATACTGGTACGCCGAAGCTAGGTTTCCCAGTAGTGGCCCAAGCCTGGCCCCTTTGTCAACTCTGGGGGTTTCCTGCTTGGGTAGGAGAAAATAACACCAATATCGATATAAAAACACCTATAAAAATGCTAGCATGAAAATCAACCTGTCATCAGAAACTAACGCCGAGTTGCACGAAACAAAATTAAAATTTAAGAAGAGATTCAACTAATTTAATCACAAGAATTTCATACAATTCTTGCGATTAAATTAGTTTAATCACTACTTAAATTTTAATTTCTTTTCGTGCAACTCGGCGTAAGCCGATTAAAATAGGAAGAGGAGAGGATTAAAATAGGAAGAGAGGACAGGGAGATTACAATCTCTCCAAATTATTCACCCTAGTATTTAAAGATATTTTAAGGCGCTTAATTAACAAGAAGTAGGATTTCCTCCGGTGTTGGAGGTCCGGAAACACATACAATACACAAACACAACGCCCAGACCACGACTAACATCTATATGGTCGATACAAATGTCTGTCGTGAGCGGGAATAGAACCCGCGACAGCCAGCGCAACAGCCAGTGCTATTACCGCTGCGCTAACGCGTCGTCAAAAAAACATTGGGACAAATATGAAATTTGCATTGAGGGCAAAATTCTTGATAGCCTAAGATTCGAAGACGATATTGTCTTATTTTCTGAAACCCCCCGAACAGCTACAAACCAAGACGCAAAAACCCGATCGTGCTTCTCAACTGTACGGACTAGAAATGAACTTTAATAAGACCTAGGTCATGACCACTTGCCCTGACATTACTACTGATATTAGCGTAGAGGATGTGGGCATTATAAGGGTGGACAAATATGTATATCTAGGAGGTGATGGGGAAAAGATCAGACGAACAAGAACAATATGCGCATAAGATGCGCATAAACGTGGGCAGCCTACAAAAAAAGTGACTACGTTTTCAAAATGCATTTAACACCAGAACAAAAAGCTCGTATACACGACCAGCGTGGATGCTCTGCCAGTTCTCACTTATGGAGCGGAAGAAATCCTAAACAAACTCAGTGTCGCCCAGTGGCGTAGCGAGCAGGGGAAAGGGGGTGCACTATGCCTCGGGTGCTACTCATAAAGGGGCGCCAAATGATCCGCAAAACAAAAAATTGCTGAACATATTACGTGGTTTTAGAAGGGCGGGGGGGGGGGATAAAATGGTTTTGTGCCCCGGGCGCGAATTAAGCTCGCTACGTCACTGGTATCGCCCAAAGATCAAAGGACAGAAAGATGTTAGATGTTGCGTTCAAAGACTGAAAAACAAACGACTGGCTCTTGCTGGAGAGCATAGCAAAGTCATAGATGTCATCAGACGTGTGGCGAAGCTGAAATAACAATGGGCTGATCATGTCGCCAGAAAGAGTTTTTCATGACCAAAGATGAAAAGCGTCCACGAGGAAGACTGTAGATGCGTGGGTGCAAGGTCTACACCCTAGAGGTTAAAAAGGGCTGAAAAAAAAGAAGAACTACCAATTCTTACGTTTTATTTTAGAGAGTCGCTTAGACCGAATAGAAAATGATCATATCGAAAATTTCGATCTAGCGAGTACATCGCTCCATAGCTTAATTGGCTAAAGCACCGATACGGTAAGTCGGAGATGCAGGTTCGATCCCTGCTGGAACGGTCGATTTTTGATATGATATTAAAAAATTGTTTTGGTTTTCCTAATGTGTTGGTAACACAAAAATAAATCGTAAGAATTAAAAATAGCATGGTGTCGTCTCCTGTCAAAAAATTCATTGTAATGTGAAACTTTGAATAATTACAAGTGCTGTTAATTACCACAATAGACGGCGCCACGGTCACTTCGACCGGATATAAAATCATCATATCGAAAATTTCGATCTAGCGAGTACATCGTTCCATAGCTTAATTGGCTAAAGCACCGACACGGTAAGTCAGAGATGCAGGTTCGATCCCCGCTGGAACGGTCGATTTTTGATATGATATTAAAACACTGTTAAGAACTACCAATATCTGAACTTGGGGAGGCCTATGTCCAGCAGTGGACTGCAATAGGCTGAAATGACTGACTGACTACCAATATGTAAACAATGTTTACACATTGGTTACTAAACATACACATCTTCTTATCATCTTATCATCTTGATTATTCTAGTTATTGTTATGTAATTTAATTCTAATAATTATTCTAATTATTATTATTATATAATTATATATATCTCTCACGGTCGGTTTTGGACTCACTACGAACACTGCAATGTTGAAAATAATACGCCTCAATACTTGAAAATTAAAATTTAAGTAAAAAAAGGCATGGGCACTCAAGAGCCTATGGATGTTAAAATTTAAATTAAAAAAAAAAAACATACACATCATTTCATCATGCAAGAGCAATTTTAGCATTAATATAAATAGAACCCAAGCCAAACTTAAAGTTACGGTATTAACTACAAATCCGATTTCAATCTGAATAATAACAGTTTTCAAATATAATCAATATGAATGTTTATGTCTCTAAGATAAACCTGTCCTCTTTTTTCTCGTCCCTGGCGGGTGCCTCCCGGGTGGACGTGTAGCCTGCAGCTCGCACGGCCGTGACGGGCCGAGCCGCAGCCGTGCCGGCGCGAGATGCGCCTCGCACGTTCACAGTGCCCAGTCGGAACGCCTGTATCTATATGAGTGAGTGTAAGTATATGACGCCAGTATCACGACTATTGGTCACAAAAGCTACGAACATTTATTTTATCAATATTTTATGTTTATTAAAAATCTTTCTGAATATATTAAAATCAGAATTTAAATAATGGTGTTTGTTTGCAAACGAAAACAGCAACTTCAATTTACATCAAAAGGAAATATAACGTAGATATATCATATAAGTCATAAAATAAGAAATTAAATGCGCATTTTTAGGGGTAACTCAAAAAATACCTACTCGTCCGATCTAGATCTGATGGCAAAACAAGCACCAGCTTGTATTTAAAAACAAAAGATACATCAAAATCGGTCGACCCAGTAAAAAGTGACTTAACACAAATGAAAAATAGTCGAATTGAGAACCTTCTCTTTTTTATAAGTCAGTTAAAATATATAGTATCTAATACTATTAAACGAGCAATTCTTTTATATATATATCGGAAACGGCTCCAACGATTTTCATAATTTAGTATGCAGCGCTTTCGGGGGAGATAAATAAATCTAGCTAAGATTCATTTTAGAAAATGTCGTTTTACCCCAGTTTTTAGATAATGAAAAAAATGGCTACAATATCCTTAGAATACAAAAGTAAATTTCGCACTTGTCAATAAAGAGGTAATAGCTCAGGTGGGAAATCGGCCGGTCGCGATCGTCCGAAAAGACCATGCTTCAAATTCTCAAATTTCCAGTTTGATTATTATTATTTCTTTTTTTTTCTAATTGCACTCGTTATTTTTTATTTAAGTAGCCAGTTCTTATTTTTTATTATTATGTCGGTAAAATCGAAAAATATTATTCATATTTTATCATTATTCTTTTTAAATTACTTTTTTATTTTTGATTTTTTATATTTATTATATTTTTAATTATTGCCGGTAAATAAAATATTATTTATATTTTATAAATATGTAGTTTGTATTTAAATATGATTTCCAAAAAACACGATTTACTAAAAATACCGAGCTAAGCTTGGTCACCCAGGTACTTAGGTAATAAATAATATATCTATCGATCTGTGCATGTTTCATATTATAAAAATTAATACCTACATTAGATTTGGCATTTAAATTTCTTTTTCTGGGAATTTCCAGAGAAATATAAATAATATTTTATGCTCAAATATCTTGCATTAACTAAATTATATTAAAACATTTATAAGGTACAAACACAAAAAGAAATTTCAATACATATTTAAATGTAATGCGTCACTAACCCCAGTGCCTACTCGGCTAGTGTTCTGTCGGCCCATTCCAGCAGTTCTTATCGTTTGCTGAAAAGCTTGATCTTCACGAAGATTTCTTGTATCTAACGCTGGGGATACTTCGTTAAATCCTGTATATAATTCATCGTCATCGTCGATCACAGTAGCGGTACGTGGGGGCTTATCTATACCACGTCTAGACGCACTATATCTTAATCCAATCATTATGAATAATAATTATTCAAAAAAATAATTTTATTTTTGGAATAATTGGATTTTTAAAATAGCAGTTTATAGTCAAATATCCTTCGCAGTGGTGTGCACGTGTATTCTTTAGAACACATACTCATTGTTGTGACGCCGTAACCACAGCAACAAACGTCATTGTTTCTTCATTCATGATATAGGTTTTTTAAGCCAAAACTACATTTACAAAATTTATCGTTTTTAGTTTCAGCATTTTTCAGCATATTTGCGCCGTCTTATTTTAAATATATAAAAATTTCGTGTCAAAATGTATGTTAGCGATAAACTCCGAAAATACTAATCCAATTTAGTAAGCATCTGTAATTTGGTCTAACTTGGGAGATAGGGTGGTTTTTATCTCAATTATTGGTCTCAATATTTGTTATTACAAATGAAATGTTTATTATTTATCGGTTAGTTCTATAAAATCCTAATAGATGGCGGTTTGGCATCTACGTTGCACAGATATCCGGTAGATGGCGCCATATTTCTATTTCTAGATTAGAGTTGGCGCGTTTGAATATAGAATTTACATATATTTTCATCCCATATGAATGAATCTATTTTTAATTTTTTTTAAACTATTAATTTGGTTGTATCAAAAGAATAAGTAAAAAATTTATTCAATCTATTATAATTACTGAGCCACAGCAACGCGTGGCCGGGTAAGCTAGTTAAAACTATATTTTTTTTCGAAAATCATTCTATACTAATTATGGAGATATCGACAAAAAAAGGTTTCTTCGCAGGAAAGGTAAGGTCTTAAAACATTTAATTAATTTACGTTGATTTTTTTAACAATAATTGACATTATAAAGTACTCTTTACCGTATTTATTCCATTTTAGCTGTTTAATACGAAGTTCTAATACTTCAGACTAATTGACTTAATTTGAGGAAAACATGTTCTAAATTGCTGCTGAGTGGTTACGGCAGCAAAGAATATAGCCACCCCCTCTCATCCCGTGGGTGTCGTAAGAGGTGACTAAGGGATAACACAGTTCCACTACCACCTTGGAACTTAAAAAGCCGACCGATGGCCATCCGGCTGCTGGCTTTGAAATGCACAGATCGAGGACGGGCAGCAGCGTCTTTGGTGCGACAAAGCCAACCCTGCGATCACCAACCCGCCTGCCCAGCGTGGTGACTATTTTATTTTATTTTTTATTTTTATTTATTAGGAAAACACTGTGCTGCGTGGCTACGGCACTAAAGAATTTAGCCACCCCCTCTCTTCCCGTGGGTGTCGTAAGAGGCGACTAAGGGATAACACAGTTCCAAGGTGGTAACCTTGGAACTTAAGAAGCCGACCGATGGCGGGATAACCGTCCAACTGCTGGTTTTGAAATACACAGGCCGAAGACGGGCAGCAGCATCTTCGGTGCGACAAAGCCAGTACTGCGGTCACCAACCCGCCTGCCCAGCGTGGTGACTATGGGCAAAACACATGAGTTCACGTTATTTTTGGCGTAAACTTGTGGAGGCCTATGTCCAGCAGTGGACTGTTTAGGCTGTAATGATGATGATGATGATGAGGAAAACACTGTTTGTTTTATTACAAATCCATGCTGTTCTGGAATAAAAAATGATGATAATGATTAATAAACTTGAGAATACACTATGCGTTCAAACACTTTAGCGAAGAGGCATAATTTAGATATAGGTCTATAGTTCTTGACATCATTTTTACTACCACTTTTATGTATCGGGGAAATAAATGCGGATTTCCAAATACGAGGTAATAGTCCCTCCATGATTTAGCGCTTGAATATAATAGATAAACGCACGGAAATTGATTCAGCGCATTTGACAGCAAAGATGGGTACAATCTGGTCTGGTCCTGAACCCTTGGTTAAGTCTAATGCCTTTAATAATTTCAAAATTGAATCTATATTGATTTCTACATCACTAATACAAACAGAGACGTTATTTGGGTTTAGAGGTGAATAATTTAAGTTATTCTTATATGACAATAAAGAAAGAAAAGTGGATTGGAAATACGAAGCAAAAAGATCACAAACGCCTCGACCTGTATCTTCAGAATGTCCTTCGTAGTATAATTTAGACGGAAGTGAGTTAGAGCCCTTTTTATTGGATTTTACAAACGATTAAAACTTTTTTGGTTGCGTAACTATCGCATCTTCCGAGCGTTTTATGTAATTATTGTAGCACTCCTGTTCCAGACGTTTAGCCCTACTTCGAAGAAGTTGAAAAGTATCGAGGTTAGCCATATTACCATAAACTTGATATCTTTTATTATATTTTTCTTTTTCTTTCAATAGTTTCTTAAGTGCACAGCTATACCACGGTTGAAATGATGAAAAACTTATTATTTTATGAGGGACATGTTTATCTCTAACATTATATAAGTGGGCATAAAATATATCGACTGCATTGTCCAAAGGGCTATTGTTCAGGTCCATCACCCAGTTCACTTCATTTAGTGAGGAAGAAATGACCTCGTAATCTGCTTTGACATAAAAATATTTAAGTCGGCGAGTAGTTCCAAGTGAGTCATCAAGGACACAGGTCAAAGTTAGTTCTAACGACTTATGGTGAGGGTCCTCTGGTACCAGAAGATCGTCACATGCAGATACACACACGTATTTGTTACACAAAACATAATCAAGTATTCTATCGTTAATATTTCTATTTAAGTTAAACTGAAAATGACTAAACGACTATGGACAGAACACATGAGTTCACGCCATCGTTGGCGCAAATTTGTGGAGGCCTTTGTACAGCAGTGAACTGCGATAGGCTGAGGTGTGTGTGTGTGTGTTCTAAATTATTTTTAACCGACTTCAAAAAAGGAAGAAGTTACTCAATTCGACCATATATATATTTATGTATGTTCGGGGATAACTTCGTCATTTATGAACCGATTTTGATAATTCTTTTTTTGTTGGAAAGGAGATCTACCAAGTGTGGTGGTGGTGATAAGGAAACCAGGATCTGATAATGGAATCTCAGAGGAATCGAGAGGAATCCTCGAAAATCGTAGTGAAGACTAGTGTGTTATTTTTTTTTTTTTCGTTTACTTATGTTGTATTACTTGTCGATGTAATTAATCGAAGTCGGTTTTTTTCGTTTGCGAGCAAACAACCTTTTTTGCCATAAAAAAGGTAAACATATGCTGTCGTGGACTTTTTTTAAACTTTTGATAACGATCAATTCGTACATGATTCGTCATACTTGATTTTTGGGTTTAGCTGTGTGGCTACGGCACCAAAGAATATAGCCACCCCCTCTCTTCCCGTGGGTGTCGTAAGAGGCGACTAAGGGATAACAAAGTTCCACTACCATCTTGGAACTTAAGAAGCCGACCGATGGCGAGATAACCATCTAACCGCTGGCTTTGAAACACACAGGCCGAAGACGGACAGCAGCGTCTAAGGTGCGATAAAGCCAGCTCTGCGGTCACCAACCCGCCTGCCCAGCGTGGTGACTATGGGCAACACACATGAGTTCACGCATTTTTGGCGCGAACTTATGGAGGCCTATGTCCAGCAGTGGACTGCAATAGGCTGAAATTATAATGATGATGATGATGATGATTTTTGGGTAGCTTTCACAAAAAAATATATTTTCTCCCGTTTTCGTAACATTTCCTCTTAATGCTCAGCTCCTATAGTCTGTAGCTTTCTTCCGTAAACAGACTATCCAACACAAAAATAAATTTTCAATTCAAACTAGTAGTACTTGAGATTTACGCGTCCAAACAATCTTCAATTTTATATTACAGTAGATATAAATTTATTTGTCAAAGAAAACGGTCACAATTATTGCAAAATGCTTTACTTGATCAAAAAAAAAATTAAACCAATATCTGGCAGATAAGCATATTTAAAGATAATGCTAAGATACCGATTATTTTATTTACTAAGATTCGGATAAAACTAAGGACCAAGCTCTAAGCATTACTTTTTTATGAAGAGGAGCCGCATTATCCTTACAAAACAGTATTCTGAAGTTTCCTGCGCCCCTTGTCACAGACCTGTCATTGGTTAACCTACGAAGTAGGTACGAAACTAAGTTGCAGTGTCTTTAACTTAGGATATCTTAGATCTTAAAAAGAATAGATCTTAGAAAAGAAACTTATTTTTAGGTTTAAAGGTCGCACTCGTAACCAGATTTCAAGTAAACTGTACCGCCACATTTATTGAAACCAATGAAATAGTTTTTGCCGCCAATGTCAGCTGTTATTGACACTACTGCAACTGCACGCCTTTGACCCCCGACAACTATAATTACGTTTAATATTATAATACCTATATGGGGATTTTTTCCTTAAAATACTGGTTGACTAAGTATAAAAGAAAGACAAAATTATTCTGTCATTTTTATTACATGATCAAACTATTCCTTACATTCAAAGTCCATCTCAATAACGTCACACCATTGAAACATACTTATAATAGCTACACTAAAACAATTGACTGAAACACTGACATCACATTAAAATTACGAGACAAAATCATTCGAAAATACAGTGCTATTGGAAGACACTGATAATAAAACCATACATTATAACTGATCTCATACGCCGCTGCACCGCTACGTCGACTGACATGTGCAAGACTCCGAACTAAAGATGAAACACACAGTCTACTGCCAGCTCGGTTCATTCTATGTCCTATTCTGTATTACTCATTCAATATCGAATATAAAAATAAACTTATTCCAAATTTTTAAGTAAGCATGACGACAGAACTGTATCTTTACTGTATAAACAATTCGGGTTTGTAAACAATTTTTAACTATGATTTGTTTCGTGACCCTAGAAGACTAGTAAGAAATGCAAGTATTCATATTTTTGTACATTTTTCACTTATCATTAAGATAACACGACGATAAAAATTAATAAAAAAACTCTGAATTCTATAACAGAGATATGACTTAGATGTTAACAGATGTTACTTTGAATACAAATAGATATTACTTTCAACAAGCTACCGACATACGCTTTCATTCACTCTCACTGTAACAAGGTTAACCTAGATTAATTTTACATAATATGATATGAAAACAATCATCTATTACATTTAAAAGAAAAATATAAGTTGTCAGAATATTTTCAATAAAACGTAAATTGATACTATTATTTTTTAAATTTATTTATTTATTTATTTATTTTATTTATTTAATTAATTTATTTAATTTATTTATTTAATTAATTTTTAATAAATAAATAAAATAAATAAATAAATAAATAAATTCTTAATAAACCATTATTATACGCATACTAGAAGGAATTTGAATAAAATTTTTAGATATTAGTTGACATTATAGATAACATTCTATTACAAAAACTTTTAATTATTGCACATCACACACGTGTATTGTTTCTGAGCAGATATTCATAATTTCGAATCTAAATTGTCCATAACCGATTCAAATATCAAATTAAAACATTCTAAGCACAACTTCAAACAATAATTTTATTTAAAATTAAGAAAACTGAATTTATTATAAAAAATAATCTTGATTATCCTTTTTACAGCTTTCTTATAGGGCAAGGTTCATCTTAGGAGGGGTAATGTGTCATGTATTAAATTGATAATTATCACGATAGTGCTTTAACAAACAACATGATAATTATATTTTACAAATACGTTTTTCAAACGTCACTAAAACGAATCAGTTCTTTTACGCGAGGACGGCGCACCCTCACTTGTAACAAAGTTTTTGGTTTATTAGTTATTTTACTCTGCCATTAATAACATCCATAGCCTCTTACTCGCGTACTACATTAGTTCTTATATATGTTTTATGGAAGCTTACAAGATTACAACCACATTTTAATTTTATTATTATCTTAAACCTGAATATGTCGTACGAATAAAACTACACATCTATGATTAAATAAAGCTAGAACTCTACGTAACCGGCCGACCACGGTTCATGGCACGTCGATCACATCGTAAAACTACCGACGTTAACTGCCGGTAGTAGTTTCATAGTAAATATGTTGCTGTCTGTATGTATGTATTAGGGTCACCGATCACATTTTAGAAGCACCAATGTGTGGGCAGTATAAACCTCGACTCGAGTTTGTCGAATCGTCGCACACGTCCTCGAAGACCCCGCACATGATCAGAAATTTCTGCTAGATTTTTTTATTGCAAATCTGAAGGCACGGTTCAACCAAACACTTTGTACTGCAAAATTGCTCATACGCAATAGAATATTTTTTTCGAAAACAATTTTTTTTCTGAGAAGAATGTCTAAATAAGGATTCTTTTCTGCTTACTTCTTGTGTTTATCGAAATGTTGTCTAGTCGTATTAGAAAATTTGTTAACACTCACGTCTGATAATTTACGGTCAGCCTAGTGCCCGAGACTGTCAATACCAATAGTCGACTCTACATGACCAAGCTATTAAACGATAGTTAAACTTCAAGTTAATATACGTTTTATATATGCAACTAGATCGGCAAACAAGCATACGGCTCACCTGATGGTAAGTTATTACCGTAGCTTATAGACGCCTGCAACGCTAGAAGCATCGCAAGTTTATTGCCGACCCAACCTCCAATCCCCCCCCAGGAGCTCTGGTCACACAACACTGCTTGAAAGCTACATTATTACTCATATGTGTTAACTTGGTTCAATCACGGTATCCCAGTGGCCAATCGCTTCAATACCCTCGTACAATAATATTGAAGCTAGTGTCGCGTAGAGTCGCTAGCGGCGGCGGCGCTAGATCTGCGTGGAGAAGCGCGGGCGCGGCAGCTCGAACACGTCGCCGTGCACGGACCGCGCGAGCGCCTTGATGCTGGCCGCGATGTCTTGTGTCTCCTCCTGCCGAGACCACGATAAGGATTAGTAGTCATTTTATTTATTTATTTATTTATTTGCACACCAACACAAAAGTAACATAAGTTTAATGAGGTTAAAAAAATAAATAAATTTGCATTAGTTGCAACGGGCGGCCTTATCGCTAAAGGTGCGATTTCTTCCAGGCAACCTTTGGGCAGAGGACTAGAATTGATTGTTATTGAGGATAGAGACGCAAAATAAGTGCTATCAGTTATAAACATAAGTATATATTATATACACATATACATACATATACATATACACCTACACAAATACACACATTTTATTTCGCTTCAGCCTCTAATATCCCATTGCTGGCTATAGACCTCTTTTCCCATGTAAGAGAAGGACCAGAGCTTAATCCACCACGTTTCTCACTGCGGTTTGGTGAATATATTCCCTAATATAAGTAACAATCGATATCAGGTGGTAACAACCGGGACCGACAGCTTACGTGCTCTCCGTGGCACAGTGGGGAGACCCTTAAGGACTAACAACTAGACCGGAAATAAATTTTTGGATAAACACAAATATCCACTACGACCGGGAATCGAACCCGCGTCCGTCGGTGTTTAGGCGCCGCCGACACGAAACGGGCACCATTACACCAGATCCGTCGTCAATTTATTTGTTAACAAAAAAACTTCCATTTCTGGTGCTTGACATACGGTTGCATTTAAATTTGATCGAGATCCGACGAGGACTTTTTGAGTCATTTTTATTAATGCGTATTTACTGTATTACTTGTCGATGTATTTAAAGTCGATTTGCGAGCAAACACAATTATAACTCAAAAACTACCCGTTATCTCTTGCTCAAATAATGGGATCACAAGACAAGAATCAGCTTTCGAATAAAGAAAATCGTCTAAATCGGCACACCTGTAAACAGTTATGAGTAGCGCACATAAAAAATACAGTCGAATTGAGAACCTGTTCCTTTTTTTTAAGCCGCTTAAAAAACCTATAAATAGTTGATTATAAATAACGAATGTCATTCAAACAAACTAAACACCCACTGGTCTTATCGGTTTTACATTTTTAACATCAGTCGGAAATTTACTACTTAGCTTAAAAATATTAATAACTTACTTGAACGATTTAGTATTAATATATTATGTTCAAAACTATGTAACCTCGTGATGATATTAATGTCATTTTTAACGGTTACCGATAACCATTCTGTCTTTAAATCTGGAGCGGCCAAATCAGTAAAGTACCTCGACCTTACAGAAGCATATAACCATATAATACTGTTCTCAAGTGTTGTGTTCCTGTGATGAATAAGCTAGCCAGAGCTCCTGGGGAACACCCTTGCGACTCTTCTCATGTTATATATACAGGCTACTATGACCGCTTACCATCATGTGGACCGCACGCATGTTTGCAACCATAGTTATATAAAATAACCTATACAAGTTATACTTACATAATCATCTAGTTCCCTAACCGTGGGTCGCTCCATGGGGTGGTTGGGCATGTTTATAGGAAGAGAGCGAGCTATGTCCCCGGCCGCGGCACCGCGAGCTCTCACGATGTGTATCCCTTCGACGTTGCTTTCTTCTAAAAATGAAAATTATCAAAATTGTTATGTCTATTTGTTTTTGTGCTTCTGCAAAATTCATAAACAAGCAGATACTAATAAAAGCTAAAAGCACGAGGAGTCCTTTTTAATATTTTATAACAAATGAATCCCAAAATTATCCGCCAACTAGCAGTGGCACAGCGTTGTGGATTAAGCTCCGATCCTTCTCCTACATGGAGAAAGAGGTCTATGCCCATTACTAAATGCATATGGATGTATACACGGTACATATACCAAAATGACATTTTTTACAATTTTTGTCTGTCTGTCTGTCAGTTCGTTCCGGCTAATCTCTGAAACGACTGGATTTTGATGAGACTTTCGCTGGCAGATAGCTGATGTAGTAAGGAATAACTTAGGTTAGTTTTATTTCAGAAATTTATTTATTTTATAACTCTGCGATCTGAACAAAACTTTTTGTTAAATTCCACACGGACGAAATCGCGGGCACAGCTAGTATAATATATAATCGATAAATAATTTATATTTGACGATTATTTCCAGGTTTACTTTGTAGTAGGTAATTAAATTACAAGTTAATGGCAATAATCAACCTCCTTTATAATCTCTCCATACGTTGTCAGTGATCAGTGACATTGACGAAATCAATGCTCCATTGACACAAATTTTAAGTCATAAAAAAATAACAGTTAACCTATCTACCGAAAGATTATTTATTGTTATTATAATGTTTTTATGTTTTTTTAAATATGCAATACTCTAAGATTCATATCATATCAAATTTAAAGGCAAAGGTTAAATCCATTTTATTATCACATTATAGTCATTATCGTATTATAGCTATTAGCCGAAAACCTCATTGTCATCTAGAAGGGTTCGATAAAAAGTTGTCACGCTACTCTACTGTGGATTGACAGATCATTTACCATCCAAATAGACTTTAGATTAAGAACCGTCATTTTGAAATTAGATAGGTTAGGGTTTTATTTTTTTTATTTATTTTTTGTTACGAAATTATGTCGATAAACGGTCTAATTTGGAAGTTAGATAGGTTAGGGTTATTTTTTTTTTTGTAACGAAATTATGTCGATAAACAGTCGTGCTTAGATAATTCGACGGTTCTCAATCGAAAGCCTTACCTAGTATATAAGGTGTTAATGCTCACAACAGGGTCCGAATTCTTTTCTTTACTCTCTCTTCAAAACAGTGACTTCAATCCATAATAACAAATAAAGTAGTACATTTTAAACATAATCTCAGAGTAGAACATAAATCAGCATAATCAAGTATTTGTATTAATAGTATTTCTTCAACACTCTGCCAGAAAAGCCGAATTGTCTATGTTGATAATGAAAAATTATTTTAAATCTTAACTTACGATCGGAGTCATAATCATCTTGATCAGATGCCATGTAGTTCCTTGAATCCGTTCCTTCTAGGTCGAATATATCTTCGGCATCTAATGAATCTTCTTCATGTGGTATTTGAGCATTTGTCTGTAATATACCAAATTACATAACATAGGTTTTATTGCACATTACATTTTTTTGTTAATAAGTTTTAAATATTTATTCAAAATTGTGAACTATGCTGTAATCCACTCAGAAAAGAACATCCACAGAGAAATTTCGATTATCCAAATGCCAATTACAATAAATAGTCTAGTAAATCGAGTCGATCTTAACTGAGGTAGGGCACAGTAGGAATTTCCTACTCAAAATATGGAGCAGCCCGACTGGGGTAGTACCTCGACCTTACAGAAGATCACAGCTAAATAATACTGCTTTCAAGCAGTTTGTTCCAGCAGTGTGTTCCTGTTGGTGAGTAAGGTGACCAGAGCTCCTGGGGGGGATTGGGTCAGCAACGTGCTTGCGATGCTTCTGGTGTTGCAGGCGTCTATAAGCTACGGTAATCTCTTACCATCAGGTGAGCCGTACGCTTGTTTGCCGTACTAGTGATATAAAAAAAAGTCTCTACTGTATTATAGTTAACAAAAAACTCGGTATAACTACTAATTAATATTTATTATGAGACAATAATGTTATTATTAGTTTTAATTTATGGCAAAACAGCTACAGAGTTAGATAAAACAAATTATCAATGAATAATAAATAGTTGTTCCCACTAAATTAACGAATTTTATTATGAATTCAAATGGATTTAACATTTACAAAGGATATTAGTGGGTCATTAGATGATAATACCATTCAAACCAATCGTGAAATATAAGAATGCTCTCATATTAGTTAATACTAGCTGACCTGGCAAACTTTTTACCGTCGTTTTTTTTTTCTTGTGAATGTATTATTATTTTATTTTGTGGTACCTTGTCCTGATAGTAATGAACACAAAAAGAAAAGAATCATACAGTTTGGTGCATTGTTTCAAAGTTATGACTGTACATACATTTCAGCAATTCGATTTTATCTATATAGGTTTGAGATTCTATACTTACTCATAAGACTATAATTCACCAATAAAATAACTTATATTAAGACAGTTATATAAATGAATTACAAGGAGCATTGTATTAATTACAGATGGGTGTATATAGATGACAAGTTAAACATACCTTAACATTTTGATTGAATTTTTTTGCATCTTTGATTGAAGATAATCTCCTTCTTTGCAGTGGTGGAAGGAGAGGTGAGGGAGGTCCATTATCTAAGCTACCATTATTTGCCCAACTATCTTTTTCAACATTGCTGTGTTTCTTACTTACAATACTGTAATTTCCAAACAAGAAATAGTTTGAAGTAGTTTTGTTTTTAATATTCAAATATTTATTGTATTAACATAATTCATATTTTATAATTTAGTAACTACTAGTAACTACTAGTTAACTTTAAGTATTTAACATCAAATGCGCAACATAAGCCGTGTTGGAGCAACAGTCACAGCCATGGATTGTACCTGTTGTGCTGGTGGTTGCGGGTTCGATCCCCGCACATGACAAACATTTGTATTAGCCATACAGGTGTTTGCCGTGGTCTGGGTGTTTGTGCAGTCCTTGTGGGTGTCCCCACCGTGCCTCGGATAGCACGTTAAGCCGTCGGTCCCAGTTGTTATTATGTACACCTGATAGCGATCATTACTCTTAGTAGGGAATATATCCGCCAACCCGCATTGGAGCAGCGTGGTGGATTAAGCTCTAATCCTTCACCTACATGGGGAAAAAGGCCTATGCCCAGTAGTGGGATATTACAGGCTAAAGCGTATTCAACATCAATACTGTATGCACTGGTCAATGTTACCAATATAAAAGAAAAAAGATAATTGTTTTCAAACTAATAAAGAATTTAGTTTAAGGTCATCTATAAACTTTAATACATTTATTTTATATTTAGACTTCCGAAATGTGTTTGAACAAGTGTACGTTCGGTTCCTATTTTTTACTTCATATATTATTACTTACCTAGCTAAAATTTTATGATCTCTTTGAGCGCGTTGTCTGTAAGCTTCATATTCTGCATATTTTTGATCTCTGAATTGTCTTACGGTTTCTTCTATAGCTTCTAATTGAGATTGTAATGTTTGGTTTAGTTGCTTCCTTAGAGATCCTATCACTTGAATAGACGGGGAGCAGCCATTTTTATCAAACATTAATTGATTACTTGTGTCTACATTCTCTTTCATTTCAATGTCATTATTTAAGTCTGGCACTAATACATTAAATACTGGTGAGAAATTTTCAGACTTTTTTAAATTATTTATGTGTTCCAATGAAGTCTGTAAAATGAATAACTATATTACATATATGTTTATGTTATGATTATCAAAATAAAAATTATTAACAATTTGAAATTCCAATTTTTTTTTTGTTTTATACTATTGTTATACTAACTTGAGTAGATTTTACAATTAGAACATTATTTTTTTCACAAGATATAGCATGTGTACTTTGTTCACAGGCAAGACATGATTCAATAGTATAGCTGCCTACAACACGGTGGCTGATCAAAGCTGGCTGCACCACATGACTTTTTAAAGAGCTTAAAGAGCATGACAGCAACTCCTGAAACAAGTTAATACTGAGTTTTAGATATATTTTAAAACACACTTGTCATATTGAAGTAGTAATTTATTATCTAAACAGAAGTCTGGTAAGATACAAAACGAAATCAAATTATCTTTATTTAACGTAATCCTATTTATTTTAATAGACATACGATTCAGGTTAAAATATATAAATATTTAAATGTTTTTTTAAGGCTTTAAGCCTCAGTAAGAAAATTGTGTGTTTAGTATAAATAAAAAAGATTTAAAAGTTATATAGGAACAATATAATATATAACACCATGTGTTTGATCTTGTAAACATTTAAATATTACATAATACGCCCACTCATTTACAAAATACAAAAAGAATTAATAAAATACGAAAATAAGAATAATTTTATGAATGCATCTTTGTTTTTTCTAAATACATACTTACTTTATAGATAGATTAGATGTTATACGCTTACTTATATTATATTAAAAGACACCATAACCTTTTATTATTATACATTGGAAGCAAAAGACCATCACGAAGTCAAGGCTAAATCATGTTTACCGACCGTACCTCACTGAAAAAAATATCCCTTTGTTCCGTCAAAGATAATTCCAGTTTTCCGATATCAAATATTTCTTCTACATAATCACTTTCTAGCATTACATTTAAGCATTTGCAAGCACAGAGAGCCATTTTATTAAATGTAAAGTAGTAAGGATTACTAAAAAACTAAAACGTAGAAGATCGTAGCAAAATTATACAAAGTAGTTCAGTGGATAAACGCGTTTGTTATTTATGTTATAAGTAATACCTATATACATGTATATAACTATTATCATACTATGTATGATAATGTGAATGTGGGATACTAACTTTACATTAGGTACCTTTTCAAAACAATTTATATTTTAGTGTATAAGTAGTAAGGTAAGAAATCAAATGTAAATTATAAGACATATTATATATTTTTAGTGGTTCACACTAAATAGTCTGTCTCTTTCACTATCATATAAAGTTGAGTATTTTAGAAAGAGAAAAAATACACCCCACACAACTATGAATCGAGAATGAAAAGATTCTCATTAAAATGTAACTTAGGGTTGGCGATCCTTTCCAAAAAAGATCGATTTTAAATCGATTCGAATCGTAACCTGATGAACCGATTCATACAATAATCGAAGTCCAAAAGATCGATTTCTACAAATCGATTTTTTTTCAAGTTTGTATTTACAATGTAAATGTACACTGAACAAAAACTTTTTTGATCAAATCAGCGCGGACGAAGTCGCGGACACAGCTAGTAAGTAATAAAAATACCTGATAATAGATGATGTTATGCTTGTAATATTTCAGCTCCATTTCACTTGAGGCCATTTTTTTTTCGTTTCGCGTCACTGTCTGTGCATACACAGCGCCCACCTATCTATTTATATAAACGTTAAATTTGTTCAAATTATTTATATTCATTTAACAAGGAATAAATCAATAAGGAAAGTTGAGCTATTCCAAGCTGCACATAAATGCAACTAGAGCAGTTTTTAACATTTTGAGCAATTTAAAACATTTTGAGCAATTTAAAAGATTGTACCTATACATCAAAATATATAAGAGTTCGAAAGTATTGATAAATGATTTTTTTTTTTCAACGACTTCATTGATTTTTAACTAAACAATTTAAGGTGAGTAATTTTAAAGACAGCGTTGTTGAATTAAGCTATTAAAAATTTATCAATATAAATAATAATAAAATAAAGTTAACTTTTAATCATGATTTGATTTTTAAATAAATTCAACAAAATGAATAAGTTACTCTATACAAATAGATGCCGGCAGTTGAAAAAAGGCGCTCACAAGGAACAGATGATCCCACAATACTCGTATACACCACGGCTATTAAATGAACATGGTGATATATAGAGTTTTTTGTTCTTGCCAGTAAAGTATAGGATCATAATTTAGATGCCCAACTGCCTGCAATAAATAATGTTTAAATTCTTAACTATCTGTAAAAAACTATCTGTAAACATTTAGTTCTTATGGTGTGAATTGTAAATATATATACTTAATAATATGTTGGCCTCCAATAGTAGTATTGATATATTCGCTATGAATTCGTCTGAATTTGTTAAATATTGCTTTAAGTATTTAGAATTATGTTAATGTGTATACTCGTATTATAAGATAAATTGTTATTTCTTTAATGTATTTGTTGTAGTGTTATTAATTTATGCTTGTTTATTGTACGCCTTGGTTGTATACTGTAAGTGCAATAAATGTAAACTGTAATAAATAAATAAATAAATAAATAAATAATATGTAATTAACTGTTGTTATACTTTGCTGTGATTAATTTTAATATAAAAAATTGAAGTATTTATTCTATTGATTGCTCGAGAACAGGCTAAAAACTAAGGGAAATCCCACCCAGAAATTCTTCTTCTTCTTCTTCCTCTTCTTTTTCCTCCTCTTCTACACCTACCCCACCCCAGCCCGCAAAATAATGATATTTGTAATAAAAAAAATAGTAATTGATAGATTTTGAATTGCTCAATTCAACTACGTTGTCCTTTTAAATTGCTCACCTCAAATTATATAATTAAAAATCAAAATTTAAAAAAAAAACAAATATTTTCAAACTCCTATATCTTTCGATGTATACAATATTTTAAATTGCTCAAAGTGTTAAAAAACTGCTCAAGTTGCATTTATAATTGCTCAAGTATAGTTTGGAACAGATCCACTTCCCTTAATTTTTAAATATATATAAATTGTTTGAACAAATAAAATAATGATATTTGTAAAAAAAAAAAAATACTAATCGATACATTTTCAATAGCTCAATTCAACTACGTTATCCTTTTAAATTGCTCACCTCAAATTATTTAATTATAAATCAAAAAAGTCGTTGAAAAAATTCATTTATCAATATTTTCAAACTCCTATATCTTTTGATGTATACAATATTTTAAATTGCTCAACGTGTTAAAACCCTACTGAAGTTGCATTTATAATTGCTCAAGTACAGATTTGAACAGCTCCACTTTCCTTAATTTTTAAATAAATATATAAAGTTGGAACAAATTTAACGTTTATATCGATAAAGTGAGCGCTGCAGATGCGCATAGACAATGATGGGAAGCCAAAAAAATTGTGGATATTCGTAATTAAAAGATGCTAATCGTTCGATTTTCAATAGCTCAATTCAACTACGTTGGCCTTTTAAATTGCTCACCTCAAATTATTTAATTATAAATTTAAAAAGTCGTTGAAAAATATTCTTTTATCAATATTTTCAAACTCCTATATCTTTTGATGTATAAAATATTTTAAATTGCTCAAAGTGTTAAAGAACTGCTGAAGTTGCATTTATAATTGCTCAAGTACAGTTTGGAACAGCCCCACTTTACTTAATTTTTAAATAAATATAAATAGTTTGAACAAATTTAACGTTTATATCATAAGACAGGTGTACGCTGCGCGTACGCATAGACAATGATGCGAAGCAAAAAAATTGCGGATATTCGTAATAAAAAAGATACTAATCGATAGATTTTCAATAGCTCAATTCAACTACGTTGGCCTTTTAAATTGCTCACCTTAAACTATTTAATAGAAGCAACCGGCAATGGAGGATAACATTGGAAAGTAATGTTACTTTAACAATGTATGTGAATCCTGATAACTAATAAAAGTAGGTAATTATTTTAATTATACGAGGAAAGTATGAAATCAGCCTGCCAAAAAAGTGGGGCTGTTCCAAACTGAACTTGAGCAATTATAAATGCAACTTGAGCAGTTCTTTAACACTTTGAGCAATTTAAAATATTGTATACATCAAAAGATATAGGAGTTTGAAAATATTGATAAATGAATTTTTTTCAACGACTTTTTTGATTTTTAATTAAATAATTTGAAGTGAGCAATTTAAAAGGCCAACGTAGTCGAATTGAGCTATTGAAAATCGAACGATTAGCATCTTTTTATTACGAATATCCGCAATTTTTTTGGCTTCCTATCGTTGTCTATGCGCATCTGCAGCGCTCACTTTATCGATATAAACGTTAAATTTGTTCCAACTTTATATATTTATTTAAAAATTAAGGAAAGTGGAGCTGTTCAAATCTGTACTAGAGCAATTATAAATGCAACTTCAGCAGGGTTTTAACACGTTGAGCAATTTAAAATATTGTATACATCAAAAGATATAGGAGTTTGAAAATATTGATAAAAGAATATTTTTCAACGACTTTTTAAATTTATAATTAAATAATTTGAGGTGAGCAATTTAAAAGGACAACGTAGTCGAATTGAGCTATTGAAAATGTATCGATTAGTATTTTTTTTTACAAATATCAATATTTTATTTGTGCAAACTATTTATATTTATTTAAAAATTAAGGGAAGTGGATCTGTTCCAAACTATACTTGAGCAATTATAAATGCAACTTGAGCAGTTTTTTAACACTTTGAGCAATTTAAAATATTGTATACATCGAAAGATATAGGAGTTTGAAAATATTTGATTTTTTTTTTTAAATTTTGATTTTTAATTATATAATTTGAGGTGAGCAATTTAAAAGGACAACGTAGTTGAATTGAGCAATTCAAAATCTATCAATTAGTATTTTTTTTATTACAAATATCATTATTTTGCGGGCTGGGGTGGGGTAGGTCTCTTCTACTTCCGTAGAAGTGAATGACATATCATCAATAATAGACAACGCGGTATCTCCCGAACACAGAGTAAAATTAAGGGGCCTACTCAAAGCACTGCCTGCAGGGCCCTGCTTGCAGTGCCACTGCCGATCGTATTGTATGTATGCATGCAGGGCCGATATTTTAATTGTTCACCCTGTCGCAGGGCCGCAGTGTCGTTCTGCCAGCCCGACACACGATCTCCCCACTCCGTAAACTGCAATCAGGGACATGTGTAGCTCGGTCGGGCCGATTTAGACCACCATTTTGTTTATGTCGGTACATTGCGACGTTTGTCTACTCTATTTGACCTGGGGTTTGTCTTGTCAGTGGTTGTCATTTAGCAATTAATCAGTTAGTTGGTGGTTAGTTGGTTTGGTTTTATTATATTATTTGTTTGGCTCTGTTTTCTTCAAGAAAAATGAGCCAGCGAGAAAAAGACGTGTGGAGGGACGTAATCTAATTGTATAGGGATTTGCCATGTCTTTGGAAAACTAACCATGATCATTATCATAACAAAGATATGCGGTCGCAGGCTATGTCGCTTTTACATGAAAAATATAAAACTTTTTTACACCAGTGCTTCCTTTTTTTCTTTTGAACGCTACAAGTACTCAATACAGTCAAACCCAATGCTATTTTTTGGTGTTTGAATAATTTAGGAGCCTTTTATAAAAACTGGCGAATTTAGGCAAGGACAAAGAGAACACCAGTGAACACGACAACGTATGCCGCGTAAATGATTTGCAGTGCTTTGTGGAGCAACATCCTCTGCGGCAGTAACTGCAAGCAGGCCCTGCAGGCAGTGCTTTGAGTAGGCCCCTTTACTCAAATCTCTGTCTATACTGGAAGAAAATTATCTTTGGTGATAGCTATGATGCACGGTATGTAAGGATAATGTTATGAATTACTAACTTTGCTTTTGTGATTTTGATAGTTCCGTTTACTCCCGTTGACATTTAGCCTATGTTTCTCATTAATAATGTAGGATTTTCTTGGTGGTTGGATTGGAAAATATTTTTAAATATCTGGCCGATTGTTATCTAACTAAAATATATGTAGAAATGAGGTCATACTGGTTAATAGTAAAGTAAGGTAACACTAAATAGTTATTAGGGGGGGGGGGGTGTACTAACTTCTTAACATTCGATGTATTAACCGTATAGGTGCTGGATCCATCGTGTGGCAGATTGAGAAACTCAAAGCAGTTCCCAGGAATTCCAACCTAGGTCTAGGCTTAAGGAGGCCCCCTTTGAGATGCGCATCAACGCTCACCTTCACTGCTCGAGTTGTCTGCCCTGCCTAGTCAAATTATAGATCGTATCGTAATATAACATATAAAAATTAATTTTTTTGCAAAAATTAATTATTGAAAGAGTCTAGGTTAAGCTACTAGCAGGATACAACAAGCGCAGCGTGCCGAGCTAGAGTCAAGACTGCCATAGCCGCGGTTGCTTCGGACGTTTTATACACGTCAGAATAACTCGAGTAATAGAATGAGTGAGGGTAGGTGAGTATCGAATGATGTACTAAGAGGCGTGATCGGTACATCTGTTGTTTATAAATCTCTTGCTAATTACCTACGATAGCACAGGTGCCGACATATACAAATCTTTTTCTATTTATACTATTAGTATAGTTTACGCTTAGCCTGTAATATCCCACTACTGGGCATAGGCCTCTTTCCCCGTGTAGCAGAAGGATCAGAGCCTAATCTACCACACTGCTCCAATGCGGGTTGGCGGATATATTCCCTACTATGAGTAACGATCGCTATCAGGTGTGCATGTGCATGATGTGCATATCAGGTGTCGTCTCCTGTCAAAGATTTTCATTGTAATATGAAACGTTGAATATTTACGGATCTCTGTAAAGAACTCACTATAGACGGCGCCACGGTTCGCTTAAACCGAAAATAAAAATCATCATATCAAAAATTTCGCTCTAGCGGGTACATCGTTCCATAGCTTAATTGGCTAGAGCGCCGACACGGTCAGTCGGAGACGCGGGTTCGAACCCCGCTGGAGCGGTCAATTTTTGATATGATATTCAAAAATGTTAAGTATATTATTATTAGGAAAATGTGTTGTTCGTTAGATAATGGAAGATATCATTATATAAAATAACTTTAACAAAAAAGAAAAAAAAAATAAGAAAAAAAAAATATAATAGTAATAAAAAAAAAATCGTATATAAATTTATACATCTAGAATAAATACTAGAATAGTTAAAAAAAATATATCATACGTTAGAACAAGAACCGGTCGGCGGACTCACGTCTCTATTGGATACATTAAGTTAGTCCAACTTAAACAATGATGTTGCTGAGTAACGCCTACTTTGATTAAAAAAAAAAATTGCATGTTTGAGAAATAAAAAAGGACATGGGTTTAAAAGCCCGTGGATGTATATTACTTATATACAAAAAAAAAAAACTGCGCTGTATTACTCATAATCAATCGATCAACTCGTGTAGTAAAATAATTCTATAATGATAAAATTACTCACGTGTTTTTTTATCATAGTTTAATTAAATTGTTTTCTGTATAATTGTATTAACAATTTATAGGAATGATTGCATATAGGTACCAATAACGGAAATAATAATTTTAAGTTTATTATTGTGTTTGATTAATTACTTTATATTTAAATCACGAAAGATTTATACAAATTAGACTAAGTTTTATTATTTTATACTGGAGTAACACTAACGCGTATCAAATCACGAATCAGTTTAACATGTGGGTTACGTATTACGTGCTTAAGGCCACCAACCAAGACCGCTGAAAATTGAAATTTCCGCTCGACTAATGTAAAAAACGCCGCGGGCGTTGTAAGCGAATTTTATAGGTGGAACGCATATTTGAGTACTGTGTACTTACAATATGGCAGCATGAAAAAAACATGCAGCCTTGGGGGTTGTTAGTAAATATTCCGCATGGATTGGAGTTAAATTCAACGCGGATTCCCGTGAATTTATAGTTTTGTCTTTGACGAAACGAATGAGAGATAACGATTCGGAAAGTTCATTAAGTTCTGATGACATTCACAATTTGACATTGACAGTTGTTTTTTCGAATTCCCGCCACGTTATGTCGAAAGCCCACCCATCAATATTTTGTGGGCAATGTGGTCGACAACAGTGACGTCATCTATGACGTCGAGCGATCGCTCGCAACGCCCATGGGCCTTAGGCGGAACGATACAGAGGGTGTTACAATCGTTGCGGGCGTTTAATGGAACGTGCCCGTGATGATACCTGCAAAAGAAAGTATTTAAAGTCTGTTCATCGAGAAGAGATACCAAATGTAAACAAAGCCCATCATATTTTCGTAGCGACGACGGAACAAACAAAATACAGTCTATCTCTTTCTATCTTTTTTGTTTGCTATCTCCTGCACGTCTCTCTGCAAGGTCAAATGATATTTTAACTGGCTTTGAAAACAATCGAAGCGCGGACGGCCCTTTGATTTTGTATTATTTATTTTTATTTCATTCCGTGTCCTGAAGCGCTCGGGGTGATTTTTATATTTCGATACTTATTATTTGAGAAGTATTAAATCTTATATAAATAATTATATTTAATTCAGTAATTATCAAAACATAAATATGTATTACATTTTAAAAATTTGTGTGAGAAAAAAAAGGGTTACAATACCCTGCATAGTTGAATGACCTCGCATTTGGTTTGTTTACATTTGGTATCTCGGCTCGTTGAACGCACTATAGAAATGGATAGTGTATAATCGATTTTGTAACTACTCGATACTTATCAAATATTGCTTTCGTAGAATTGTTTACAATCCTTGTTCACGTTGTATTTTAAATTTAATAATACAAAATAACCTATCTGTATATTTATAATATTTAGATTGCAATAGCAAATTACAATACTATTAATTGTAAAAGACTTGAGCTCGAAGCTTTAATAAAAAAGGTTCTTATGACAATGACAACTGAAAGTGTCATAGTTCAAAAATTGATCATCAGTCAAATCAGTCATCACTTCGTGATTATTCATTAAAATGCATATGGGTTTATGAGAAATGCTGATGGTTTCTTTAGTTAAGTAGTACGTGGCACATCTATAACAAATTAATTATCATTTCATAAATGAAAACATTATAATATATAACTTTTATGCTGTATTCACATTTTACTAATTGTTTTTTTCGTATTTTCAGTTCATTTGATTTATAGTTAAAGATGTCTAAAAGAATTCAGCCGAGTTGGTCACCGCCTACTAGTGACGAAAAAAGATCAAAATTGAAACTTTTGAATAGTCTGACAAGGCAGAAAGAAGTATTTTTGTGTTCAAGCGGCAATCGTGTCAACTGGTATAGCTGTGGTCCAACAGTTTACGATGCATCCCACATGGGCCATGCGCGGTAAGATGAAACTTACAGAAATCAAAAACAAAATAAAAAATAACTTTATTCAAATAGTCCCCAAGAGCACTTTCGAACCGTCATTTTACAAATTATTTTTTTTTTTGTAAAAGTAAAACTACCACCGATTCGGAATTTAGATTCTACAGAGAAGAATCGGCAAGAAACTCCGCAGTTAGTCATTTGAAAACTAATATATGAACTGTATTTTGGTACAAAATTAGTAACATGTTGTATAAAACACCACAACTAAGTCCACACATCTTTATCAACTATGTAATGCTCCACCGAATAATAAGCTTTATCTATTAACTTTTTTTTAATAAAAACTAAATTTATATTTAGACAATTCCAAAATTGTTGGTGGAATTTTATTATACATGCGAATACCATAACCCAGAAAGGAGATGTTTACTTTGTGCAGTCGGAAACTCGGAATTACAATTTTGCTATTCCTTCTTGTGTTTACAATGCAATTATTACTATTTATTTTCATACATAATCTATACATATAATAAAATGGTAGGAAAGTCAAAACTGTACATTGAATATTTTTTTTAAAAGAATACTTGGGGTGTGATCTACAATCGATACTGAAGCCAAAAAATATAGTTTTTAGAATTTTTGCCTGATTGTCTGTATGTATGTCCGGGATAAACTCAAAAAGTACTGCATGGATTTACTTCAAATTTAGCACAAATATTATTAAGAAGTCGGGTCAACATATAGGCTACAAATTATCACGCTATCACCTACGGGGAACGAGCAGTGAACCTTTATTTCTTCAACGCATCTACATATGAAACACTAAACACATTGAAAACACTTTATTAACTTCAAGTGTAATCCACTATAAATTATATTTGAACTTGAGTGGATAAATCAAAAACATTATATATGTATATACATGTCAACAATTGAAAATTTAAATAAATATAATTATAGAATGTTTGATTCCTAATTACGTTTCTTCAAATAGGCTGCAAGTGTTGTAGATCATGTTCCATGTAAAAATAAAAATCCTAACCCATTTTTATAATTGTCATTCGTCATAACTGTTCAATTCGATTTTTTTAGCACTAAAAATGTTGATAGAGTGAAATATTAATACTATCTGCCACATATGGAAACAAATTCTTTTTCTCATAGAATGTTTTTTATTGTAAATTATAGCCGTGCTTATGCGCTCACGAAAGGTATGCGGGATGAGTTGATCAAGATCAAGTAGCTCATGTATTTAAAATAAAGCCAAATTTAAGAATAGGCTAGTATTTTTTTTTTTTCAATGTGGAACATGATCTAATAGAACACACCTATAGAACCCCCATTTGAAAGAATGCAGTTAGCAGTCCAACACCTTATATTAATAAATATAATTCTTTACATAGAGTATGAACAAATAGTAGTAATTGAATAAGGTCTCATATTTGTGTTTTTCTTGCAGGTCATACATTTCTTTTGATATATTAAGACGGGTATTGTCAAATTATTTCGGATATGATATTTTATATGTCATGAATATAACAGATATTGATGATAAAATAATAAAAAGAGCAAGACAAAATTATTTATATGAAAAATATGTCAGGGAAAATCGAACATTAAGTGACATTATAGATGATGCAACTACTGTTGTAAATTTCTACGAGGATGTGGTAAAGCAAACAACAGATCCAGACAAAAAAAATACAATGCAAAAAATGTTAGATAGGTAAGTAAAAACTAAAGTACTACAAATATTTTATTTATATCAATTTAGTCTAACACCTTTAAAATTTATGTTGTTATTTACGTTTCACAGTGTTGCCTCTGCTGTGAAAGTACTTAAAGCCGCTGTAGAGGAGAATAATAGTGTTAAAATCGATTCATCAAAGTGTGAAATGTTAAAATTAGCAAAAGATCCAATATCTGAATGGTTGGACAGTAAATATGGTTCAACTGTTTCAGATAATGCAATATTCTCTGAACTGCCTAGATACTGGGAAAATGAATTTCATAAAGATATGAAAGCACTTAATGTAAGTCTAATATTTTATATGTAGTAAAAATGGAAAAAGATATAGAATGAGAAAATATGCTCAATGTTAATGAAATGATAATGGGCTAATGTTGTAGCTGTGTTATATCTATGATGCCACAAAAGCTAAACAAAAGTTTCTATTATATTATATACTTATTATATATTTCTATTATTATTTTTTTACTTTGAGTATATTACACATGCCAAATTTTTTAAGAAATTCTCAGCTTTTTATAATTGTGATAGAGATAATGTGAATTAATATCTTAAATTGTGTAGTAATGCATTATAAATATTTCATAATTGTTTTAGATTTTACCTCCAGATGTTTTAACAAGAGTTAGTGAATACATTCCCCAAATTATTTCATTTATTCAAAAGATTATTGACAACGGACTGGCTTATGAATCAAATGGTTCTGTTTATTTCAATGTTAGTGAGTTTGACAGTAGGGATAAACACCACTATGCTCGCTTAGTACCAGAAGCTTACGGAGATACAAAGTCATTGCAGGAAGGAGAAGGTAGTATCATCATTTTTTTTTTGGTATATTCTTTAATAGTTAATTCAACATATTAAAAATATTATTAGCTAAAGTAGTGTGTTAAGGGACATCCATTAATTATGTGAGCTATTCTTCCATCAGTTTAGACCTCTCCCTAGGTGACATTTAGTGAGATTTGCCTAAATATATGTTATAAATACTATAATAAGTTATATAAATAAATGTATGATAATATATATCATGTCAGCAAGTTATTAATAGAATTGTTATTTTTAGGTGACCTCAGCAGTGATACATCTGAAAAAAAATCTCCAAATGACTTTGCCCTATGGAAACGTAGTAAAGCAGGCGAGCCATCCTGGGAGTCTCCTTGGGGTGCTGGTCGCCCTGGTTGGCATATAGAATGTTCAGCAATGGCTTCCGATGTCTTTGGTTCAGACCTGGACATACACACTGGTGGTGTAGATCTTAAATTTCCTCATCATGACAATGAATTAGCTCAAAGCGAGGTATGTATTTTTTATGCACCCACTTATTATATTTGATACAATTTTGATATAACTATTTAGATTTGGTTGGATTTTAAAACTTGAACAGATAGTTATACAATCATAATACAGTGCAACCTTAATATAACATACCTCAATAACGATTTCCTCGATTTAACAAATTTTTCGTAATCCCTTTGAATTGTTCATAAGAGTCAATATAAAATATACCTTTACATTGCGAACATTTTTTGTGAATAACCTCTTTATAACGAATTCTCAACTATCGAGAAAAAGTATAAATACCTCTAATTAACGAATTTTGTCAACCCAAAACTTTTTATATAAAGTTCCGACCAATGTATAACTCTTAATCTCATAGTATGTGATTAATTTCGCGACGTGTTTCGACAGGCTTTTGTCCGTAAAACAATCATTGTCGCTTGATGGAAAGTAATGTAAAAACTTCTGCTCGTCACTATTGTTAAAGATTTAAGTTAAAATGGCTCAGAGACGTAAAAAGTGTTCCTTATTGGTCACAGAAAAGCGAAACATGATTATTTTCGGTTTTTTGTCTTTTACGGATTTTAGTGCATTTAATTTTGATTATTAATACAAGAAAAAAAAATTGATACCTACCTAATTGTTTTTAAATAGAAAAAACATGCAATAATTTGATAAAAATGTGTTATCATTTATTAGTAGAAGCTGTTCACTATAACAAGATGAGTATGCAATGTTGAGGTAAGTAAATAAAACTATTTTTTTACCTCTTTATAACGAGTTTAGACCAAACTAACCTCAACATAACAAACCTCAGTTCAACGAATCACTTGATATAACGAATATTTTCTTGTTCCCCTCAGATTTGTTATATCGAGGTTGCACTGTATTAGGTGCTATGTATTTACATTTATACCTTATATTGACTAGCGTTTCCGTAACCATGACTAGATGAGGTAGACTTATTTTTTTGGATTACAGGCCCATTTTGACAAACCTAATTGGGTTAAATATTTTCTTCATACTGGCCATCTTACGATTGCTGGCTGCAAGATGTCGAAATCATTAAAGAACTTTGTAACTATTTCGGACGCTTTAAAACGTCACACAGCAAGGCAACTACGCTTTGCTTTTCTCCTACATGGTTGGAAGGAGACTTTAGACTATTCAGAAAATACTATGGAGATGGCTATACAGACTGAAAAATTATTTAATGTAAGTTCTTTATATTGAGTTTGATCATAATTCTGTAAGTTAAAAAAATAGTTTTAACATAATCTGACATGTTTTAGAAAATACTAGCTTACCTGGCGAACTTTGTATTATATAATTTTAATAAAATAAAATAAATTTTAAATTTTATTTTATTAGAAATATCGCGGTCATCAAAAACATCGTGAGACGAGATTTTTAAATATATAGATTTTGTAACATTTTTTAGGAGTTTTTCTTAACAGTAAAAGATGCTTTACGAAGTGGGTACGACGAAGGTTGTGGAGGCCCTTGGGGATTGGAAGAACAACAGCTGGCTGCAAAACTCAGTCATGCAAAAGAACAAGTCCATATTGCATTGTGTGGTATGATATTGCTTAATTTAGCACAACTTTTGATGAGTTGAGTGTCTGAGATAAAAAATTACAAATTTAAATACTATCATAACGTTATTTATTTATTTCATTTGGACAAACAGTAGTTGCTACATTACATTTTTCACATAAAAACTATAGGTACTAAAATTAAGCTTAAATGCGCAACATTTTAAGTTGTCACAACATGCACAAAAAGAGATGTAACACTAGTATTATTAAAATATTATATCTATAAATTGAAACACAGATGAGTATAATTAAAAATAAATGTAGTAAGTTAAAAACAAACATAAACAGCAAACACAAAAATCATTTATAAGTAATTAATCCCTAAGCAATACCAAAACAACTTTTTTGAAGGCAAAATTTATCATTAAAACATCCACTTTCTCACATATACTATTATATATCTTCGATATACGGGATATGGCAGAGAATTTTTTTAGGTTAGTTCTGGCAAACGGCTGATGCAACCAACCCGAATGTTAATGTTTATCGCATGTTTTAACATCCTAACACACTTATAGGATAACGGCTCGGTCCTTAGTCCTACAATTTGGCTCTTCGCGCTTTTTTTAGTGTTTTTTAAAAATTTAATATAGATAGAATCGCATAGATCGATTAGCTGTATATATAATGGGTAAACAACATATTTTTCTTTGTTACTCTGGTAACGCTGTCAAGGTTACCACGGCCAGTGATATACATATATGAAACAAAAGAAAAAAAAATGGAGTAAAAGTATATAACTGTTGACATTTTTTGATGGGGGTTCACAAAAAAATAAACGAAAAACTAGAGCTTAACATTCATTTATTTATATAGAAAATCTATTCCGTCCGTGCAGATTTACAACCTTACCACTGCAGGCGCCAGCTCCAAATACCAAACACGGAAAACAAAATCATTTATTGCTTTCTTCACACCCAAACAACCAAGGGGATTTGATAGGGGGTTTGAGGGGCATTTGTTCAAATTTAAAAATACGCGTAAAAGATTTAGTTTTCGTAATACATTTTTTAGTAAGTAGTTAACGTACAATTTCATTTCGAGACATATTTTGAGTCTTCACACCACGGAGTAATATAAGTATATTTCTATGGTCTGTGTTTCAAACTTTCTAATATGTATTTTTTCATTTTTTCCAACACAAACCTTTTAATACTTATTTAAGAAAATTAACTGCAAAATAATTGACGAAACCGACGCGTTTGTGTACATAAGAACGGCAACAGTGCATAATTATCCCCGCGGCGCGTGGCTCGCCCCGCGTGCCGCACGGCCGAACCTGCGGTATATGGTATAGCAACGTCGCGCGTGAGCGTTGCTCCGGATTAGGCTAATTTCTCATATGAAATCTATTATTTTACGCGTCGGGCTGTCTCTTTCGCACATTGAGTAAAATGCTAGGAATTGTACTAAACTTCGTTTCATAGGAACGCAATCACTGGCGCTCCACTCGTTACAACTTAAAGCCAAATGTACGTAATATAATAGACTATTACTGTAGGCATATGCCGTGTGGTGTCGGCCGAGTAGAATAGCACCACCCCCTTTCTTCCCGTGGGGGTCGTAAGAGGCGACCGAGGGATAAACTTGGCTCAAATTCATCAGGGTCCTGGAAAAGGAAAACTTCATTTGAAACCCGGAATGGGGTCTCCGTCAAGCATTCATGGCATAGCTTTAATATGCGAAAGACTCCTGCAGCCGAACTGGCTCCACACGTATCGACTCGTCGTTCCTGTGGGCCTAGCCAGTGAGGTCGTGAGGGTGGCGCAGAGCTTAGGTAACTCTGCGTTTTCCTGAAGAGTGTCCTAGGCAACACAGTGTCTTTCTGACACTGTCTAAATCGTCTACCATAGACGGATTAAGGGTAATGATGATGTATAGGCATAGTAGAATAGAAAGAATGTAATCTAAGGATAGTATGTAATATACAGATTATAAATATAGATTTAAGATTACCTCTGTAATTTTCGTGGGAGTGCACTGAAACCAGCGCTCTTTAGGACGAGCCGCCTCTGGTTCCCAACAACACAAGCAATAAACTATAACACTGATCTTAGGAACAGAGGACCGTGTGAGTGTCACATATAATAAAAAAATAAATCAATGTAATAATTCGACAGATAACATCGACACGCGCGCGGCTCTGGACGCACTACGCGAGCTTGTAGGAGCGGCTCACGTGTTCCTACGAGGAGCGCCGAGACCCGCGCCGCTGTTAGCGGCCGCCGCGCGCTACGTCACCGACATCCTACACGTGTTCGGCGCGGTAGAGGGCCCGCGCGGAGGCATCGGCTTTCCCGTGTCCGGCTCTGGCGACGTTTGCGTGAGTATTAGATATTTATTACTACTTCAATATATATATATATATATATATATATATATATATATATATATATATATATATTTGTACCAGCTTGATAGGTTTTTTGTTTTTTACTTTTAAACCAATGTAGATATAGATTATATATAAAACTACGGGTGTACTAGTTACGGGTTTCTGTAAAGAACTCACTATAGACGGCGCCAATGTCGATTAGACCGAGTATAAAATTATCATATCAAAAATTTCAATCTAGCAGATACATGGTTCCATAGCTTAATTGGCTAGAGCACCGACACGGTCAGTCGGAGATGCAGGTTCGACCCCGCTGGAACGATCGATTTTTGATATGATATTAAAAAATGTTTATATATAAAACTAGCTGTACCCGCAACTTCGTCCGCGTGGAATTAAAAAAAAATATTGTTTAGTTCGTGGCGTTACAAGAAAAAAAAAAATTCTTAAATAAAAGTAGCCTAAGTTACTCCTTATTACATTAGCTATCTGACAGTGAAAGTCCTGTCGAAATCGGTCCAGCTGTTTCAAAGATTAGCCGGAACAAACAGAGATAAAAATTTTAAAAAATGTTATTTTGGTATATGCACCGTTTAAATATCAATATGAATTTAGCAAAAAGCGGTTAATTTAATATAACAAACAGACACTCCAATTTTATTTACTTGTATAGATATTATTTTTATTAGGTAAAAAATAGTGAGTAGTGGTTATTGTGAGTGTTAGTATCACATCTTAAAATCAATAACGACGCGTTAGCGCGATTCCTGCACAAGGCATACATTTGTATACGCAATATTGTGGTTTACTGTACTGTCTGGGTGTTCGTTCTTGAAAACGATACACGTTTGCGTTTCCTGACTTCCGTCGCAAGAGAAAAGCCCAGTAGTCCTGTCGGGTGTGAGGCGAGGCGTTTAAGTTTTTCCTTGCCAAGCCTAAGGTAGCGTGTATAAAGTAAGGCCGTGCCGGTCCGCAGGTGGAGCAGGCCGTGATGCCGTACCTGGAGGCGCTGGGCTCGTTCCGCGCGGCGGTGCGCGACGCGGCGCGGGCGGCGGGCGCGCGCGACGTGCTGGCGCTGTGCGACGAGCTGCGCGACTGCGTGCTGCCGGCGCTGGGCGTGCGCCTTGAGGACAAGCCCGGTGCGTGCCGCTCCACAGAGCTAGCGCACTGCAGTGTGCACGCGACTGCGTGCTGCCGGCGCTGGGCGTGCGCCTCGAGGACGAGCCCGGTGCGTGCCGCTCCACAGAGCTAGCGCACTGCAGTGTGCACGCGACTGCGTGCTGCCGGCGCTGGGCGTGCGCCTCGAGGACGAGCCCGGTGCGTGCCGCTCCACAGAGCTAGCGCACTGCAGTGTGCACGCGACTGCGTGCTGCCGGCGCTGGGCGTGCGCCTCGAGGACGAGCCCGGTGCGTGCCGCTCCACAGAGCTAGCGCACTGCAGTGTGCACGCGACTGCGTGCTGCCGGCGCTGGGCGTGCGCCTCGAGGACGAGCCCGGTGCGTGCCGCTCCACAGAGCTAGCGCACTGCAGTGTGCACGCGACTGCGTGCTGCCGGCGCTGGGCGTGCGCCTCGAGGACGAGCCCGGTGCGTGCCGCTCCACAGAGCTAGCGCACTGCAGTGTGCACGCGACTGCGTGCTGCCGGCGCTGGGCGTGCGCCTCGAGGACGAGCCCGGTGCGTGCCGCTCCACAGAGCTAGCGCACTGCAGTGTGCACGCGACTGCGTGCTGCCGGCGCTGGGCGTGCGCCTCGAGGACGAGCCCGGTGCGTGCCGCTCCACAGAGCTAGCGCACTGCAGTGTGCACGCGACTGCGTGCTGCCGGCGCTGGGCGTGCGCCTCGAGGACGAGCCCGGTGCGTGCCGCTCCACAGAGCTAGCGCACTGCAGTGTGCACGCGACTGCGTGCTGCCGGCGCTGGGCGTGCGCCTCGAGGACGAGCCCGGTGCGTGCCGCTCCACAGAGCTAGCGCACTGCAGTGTGCACGCGACTGCGTGCTGCCGGCGCTGGGCGTGCGCCTCGAGGACGAGCCCGGTGCGTGCCGCTCCACAGAGCTAGCGCACTGCAGTGTGCACGCGACTGCGTGCTGCCGGCGCTGGGCGTGCGCCTCGAGGACGAGCCCGGTGCGTGCCGCTCCACAGAGCTAGCGCACTGCAGTGTGCACGCGACTGCGTGCTGCCGGCGCTGGGCGTGCGCCTCGAGGACGAGCCCGGTGCGTGCCGCTCCACAGAGCTAGCGCACTGCAGTGTGCACGCGACTGCGTGCTGCCGGCGCTGGGCGTGCGCCTCGAGGACGAGCCCGGTGCGTGCCGCTCCACAGAGCTAGCGCACTGCAGTGTGCACGCGACTGCGTGCTGCCGGCGCTGGGCGTGCGCCTCGAGGACGAGCCCGGTGCGTGCCGCTCCACAGAGCTAGCGCACTGCAGTGTGCACGCGACTGCGTGCTGCCGGCGCTGGGCGTGCGCCTCGAGGACGAGCCCGGTGCGTGCCGCTCCACAGAGCTAGCGCACTGCAGTGTGCACGCGACTGCGTGCTGCCGGCGCTGGGCGTGCGCCTCGAGGACGAGCCCGGTGCGTGCCGCTCCACAGAGCTAGCGCACTGCAGTGTGCACGCGACTGCGTGCTGCCGGCGCTGGGCGTGCGCCTCGAGGACGAGCCCGGTGCGTGCCGCTCCACAGAGCTAGCGCACTGCAGTGTGCACGCGACTGCGTGCTGCCGGCGCTGGGCGTGCGCCTCGAGGACGAGCCCGGTGCGTGCCGCTCCACAGAGCTAGCGCACTGCAGTGTGCACGCGACTGCGTGCTGCCGGCGCTGGGCGTGCGCCTCGAGGACGAGCCCGGTGCGTGCCGCTCCACAGAGCTAGCGCACTGCAGTGTGCACGCGACTGCGTGCTGCCGGCGCTGGGCGTGCGCCTCGAGGACGAGCCCGGTGCGTGCCGCTCCACAGAGCTAGCGCACTGCAGTGTGCACGCGACTGCGTGCTGCCGGCGCTGGGCGTGCGCCTCGAGGACGAGCCCGGTGCGTGCCGCTCCACAGAGCTAGCGCACTGCAGTGTGCACGCGACTGCGTGCTGCCGGCGCTGGGCGTGCGCCTCGAGGACGAGCCCGGTGCGTGCCGCTCCACAGAGCTAGCGCACTGCAGTGTGCACGCGACTGCGTGCTGCCGGCGCTGGGCGTGCGCCTCGAGGACAAGCCCGGTGCGTTGTGCGTGCCCGCCCGGATCTGGTTTTCAGACGATACACCGTACCAAACAGTACACTTGTGTATGTTGTGGTGTAATTGTTGCTGATGAACTGTTCTTGGATTCTCCATGGGTCATATTCTGGAATTTGGCTTGTTTATGAAACCATTCAAACGGAAAGGAGCTTCATCGCTCATTATCAAATTGTTAATGAAATCGCAATTTTCTTCTGCTTTTTGTCGGAATGAAATGGCATAATCATGCCGTTGTTGGTACTCTAACGACTTCAATTCTTGCACAAGCTGAACGGACCTCCGCGATAGCCCCAGTTGTGCCAAGTCTTCTTGTTGATGTTTTTGGACTGTACTGCACACTACCCACAACACGTTTGTATATTTTCTTCCGTGTGGACCGTACGTGGTTTTCCGGTACACGGAAGGTGTCTTACTGTACCATGTTGTCGAAAACTTTCAACCAGGCGGTTTATTGTTGGTGCCGAAGGTCCAGTACGCACATTAAAAAAATGACGATAAGCACGCTGCATCAAATCAATTAACCGTTGATTTTCAAATAAAATTCAACAAGTTTTGATCGCTGTTCTATTGTGTATTTGTTCTATTTCAAATTTCCCAAGTTTTCTTCACAAAATTATAATATAAAAATAAAAAATACAAATTAATTTAAAAAGTTATTAAACATTCAAACCCTAACGGTAGTTTTGCGCCACCCGGTATGTACTGTTATTAAGAAACTCATGTTTTTTTATTTGCACCCAATGTAATTCCAATACTATACAAAATATAACGCTATAAAGTTTTTTCTACGTGTATGTTTGAATGTCTAATTTTATTTTAATAGTTTTTAATCGAATTATCCTTATTCATTGTTTAATATATCGTTTTTAGATAGAACGGTGGTGAAACTAGTAAGTAAAGAGGAGTTGATGAGAGAAAAAGAAGAGAAGAAGAAACAAGAAGCGGAAAAGCAGAGGAAGAAGCAGGAGTTGTTGGAAGCACAGCGGGCTAAAGAAGAACAGAAGAAGATACCGCCGACAGAAATGTTCAAGAGAGAAAAGGACAAGTATTCTCAATTCGATGAAAATGTAATTTTATATTATTTTTGGAGTCTACTCCTTAAGAATCGATTTTCTCATAAGGCCCCCGGTATGAAAGAAATTTGGCGCCGCGTTGGCGCAACGGTTATAGCCATGGATTGTGCCTGTTGAGCTGGCGGTTGTGGGTTCGGTCCCCGCACATGACAAACATTTGTATTGGCCATACAGGTAGGTGTTTGCCGTGGTCTAGGTGTATGTGCAGTCCTTGTGGGTCTCCCCACCATGCCTCGGAGAGCACGTTTAGCCGTCGGTCCCGGTTGTTATCATGTACACCTGATAGCGATCCTTACTCATAGTAGGGAATATATCCGCCAACCCGCATTGGAGCAGCGTGGTGGATTAAGCTCTGATCCTTCTTCCTACATGGGGAAAGAGGCCTATGCCCAGCAGTGGGATATTACAGGCTTAAGCGTATGAAAAAAATTTGAGGAGTAAAATCTACTGAACAAATGACCTCGTTACGTTTCTCGTAACGCCATCTATTTAGATTATCTCATATATCGACATGGCGTTATTTGATTCGTTTATTTACTAGACTAGTAAGCCTTTTTTGACTAGTAAGCCTTTTTTGTGCCTATTTAGAGAGTCGATCTGAAGGAGTAAACTCCAGTCGTGCGTCGAAGCTGACACACACACACATTTTTTTATCCGGTGCAGGTCCATAATGTCTATCATTAGTGTTGCATTCTTAGGATTTATGTCGTTAAATTTTAGTTTGTACTCTGCTTAATTGGCTTTCTAATCTCGAAATCCCGAGATTAATTAACACACCCAATATTATTTTTCGTGTAAATACGAAAGTCGATAGTAACTGAGAAGTTTTTATTTATGTATTTTTTTTTTTTTTTTTTGTTTATGCATTGTTTTAGTGGAATTCACAGTTAATATTTTTTTGTTCAGGGCTTGCCAACACACGACGATAAAGGCAAAGAATTAAGTAAAGGACTCATAAAGAAATTACAAAAACTCCAGCAAGCACAAGAGAAGAAATACAACGAATACCTTGGGACTGTCAACACATGACAGCTGATCTAATAAATGACATATAATAATAATTTAGGACTAAATAATATGGTATATTTGTTTTTCTACTTGCTAAAGTTGATTACCAGCTTAATATATACATTGTTTTTTATAAGGAAAAAAAAATGCATTTATTACATTACGAGCGATCATTTACAGCAGAATTTTAAATATTATTAAAAACATTTGCATCTTTCATCGAGGCAATAGTGGTATTTTTAATTTAAATTTATCACCGTATCATGTCATGTCACTCAATCATAAATATTACCCTATAAGATCATAGTTAAAAATATTTTCAGTTTCATTTGAGTGTACTTATAAATAACTTTCGAGAGTATTTTACAATTTAGGTAAAAATATAGTATTCTAAAGTATTTTCGTTTTCGTCATTATTTATGTCACTTACATTAATAATATAACAAACAATATTGATATAAATAACAAAGGTGAACCTTTTCTTTAAAACAAATTCTAATAAACTAATATTAATTTAATATATAATGGTTTTTTTTTTAATGACCTATTCCTTTCAGAGACAACTTACCTGCATTACCTGCTTATGTACAATAGATTATGAAAATAAACATCTCACTTTACTGCTAAAATTATTCAAAAACGGGGTATTTACCATGTTTTTTATTTTTATTTTGCGGAGCTCGATATTTGCGACATTAGCTACGAATGTCTTGTCCACGAGACTAAAGTTTGCGGGTAGATCCGTGGATCCGTGGAAGCCCAACCCGTAGCCACTTCATTGGGCGTTAATTATTTTTGTGATGCAAATACATATATGGTGAAGTTTTCATCTCGCTCATATTTCTCCGACTTGAATCACATATACTATTATTTTTCACTGAATTTTTTGTTCAATAACAATAAAATATAGCCTACATCACTCCTGAATAGTGTAGCTTTCTGTTAGTTAAAGAATGTTCGTGATCGGAACAGTATTTGCGAAGATTAACCCCTACAAACAAACAAAGTTAGAAACTTTACCTCTTTATAATATTAGTATAGATATAAACAATTCGCATGAATGATATGAACAATTCGCAAATCAATACTGTGAGTTTCGTCCGTAGAACACAGGACCGAGTGTCGAGTGTACGTAAAACAAGGGACAATGGTAGGGGATGAAAGTGACGACGGTAGTGGTGACCAGTGCTTACGCAGCAAACGTAGGAGAAAGTAGGTAGTCCGGTATGGACACTGCTAATGTCGAAATATCGAGCTCTGTAAAATAATTATGTGGTGTCATGGGTCACCAGGTAGGAACGAAGCTACACAATTTGAAAGAAAAAATGTTGAATTTTATATATATTTTCTAGTTCTTGATTTTTTTAAATTTTGTTGATTGGTTTTTAATTAAGTACACAAAAGTATTTAGGAAATTTAGTATTTTAGAAAATAACAAATATAGTAAAATAAATCAAACAATAATAATAATAATCAATCATTACAGCCTATACAGTCCACTGCTGGACATAGGCCTCCACAAGTTTACGCCAAAAATAACGTGAACTCATGTGTTTTGCCCATAGTCACCACGCTGGGCAGGCGGGTTGGTGACCGCAGTACTGACTTTGTCGCACCGAAGACGCTGCTGCCCGTCTTCGGCCTGTGTATTTCAAAGCCAGCAGTTGGATGGTTATCCCGCCATCGGTCGGCTTCTTAAGTTCCAAGGTGGTTGTGGAACCTTGTTATCCCTTAGTCGCCTCCTACGACACTCACGGGAAGAGAGGGGGTGGCTAAATTCTTTAGTGCCGTAGCCACACAGCATAATAATAATAATAAGCAATAATAATAATAATAATTTTTGAATATCATATCAAAAATTGAGACCGCTCCAGCGGGATTCGAACCCGCGTCTCCGACTGACCGTGTCGACTGTCGACACGGTCAGTCGGAGACGCGGGTTCGAATCCCGCTGGAGCGGTCTCAATTTTTGATATGATATTCAAAAATGTTTAGAATTCCTAATGTAATACACAAAAATAAAAATCGTACATAATAATAATAATCTTTATTTATTTTTGTCGACAGTATAAAATTACTTAAATAATTAAAAAAAAAATTACTAGTAATATTGTAGTTTTACAAACGTCATATTATACAGTCGTGTGACTGATATTAGGTCACTTCCGTTATATATTTTTCTTACGGTTTTAGTATCACATTTCTTTCAGTTCAGTCGCCCAGCCCCGTAGCGTGCATTTCATATAGGCAGAAAGGCACTGCCTACCCCGGCACGTTACTAAAAATGATATATAAAACATGAACATTACAATTATTAAAAGGAAAGCTTCCACCGCCACTTGTCCATTCTTGATAGTGATTTACTGTAGGTATAATATACTTAAACAACGGCACCCATGACAAGAGGTGTAGGTTAATTTGATGACCTACAAATGAATGTATAAAAGACAATTAACTGGTTCGTAGAATTACCAAACACAGGCATCCTCAGAAGCTCAATAGTATTTTTTGGTTGAGATTCATAAGTTGGAGTACATTCTCCAGTAAGTCTAGACTTTGTACAAAATATTTTCCGCTGTGATCTATTACAATAAAAGTAAAGTTGCTGATCGCGGTTGTTATCCTTCACATGTAATAATGATCGTTATCCGTAGAAGGGTAATTATCTCCCTATCCGTGGTACAGGAAGATTAACATAGGACTGTTTCAATTCAGTGGGGACCATTTTGCTAAGTGAGTATTTAATATCTCTTAACTAAGTGACCTTCTGTATCCGTGACGATGGCTTATATAAATTCTCAAGAAATAAAGGTTCAAAAAATTGACCGAGTTCATTTCGGAATAGCAATAAAGTTCAGATCGGATTTGAAGATTAAACACCACTACTGAAGCTAAATATAGCATAAACATAGCTTGTAAATTCTGGAACCAAACATAATTCATAGAAGGCTATAGACTCTTATTCTTAACAAAAAAGCAAGCTTATCAATGTAAAAAAGGAACTTCTGGTTTTTTCTAGCTTCAATAATGCCAAAACTTTCGTAAGGACAGTTTCATTACTTTACTGGTAGAATGATAAAAATCCTTATACAGTTCGTTTGTGTTCTTGTTAATAATTTTTTTTTAATTTTACAAAAAAATAATAAATTCTCCACTGTTTCTGTATTGTATTTATAAGCGTACCAAATGCATGCAGATCAAATTCTCAAAGACTTACCGAGCTATTAGAGGCTATGAGATATATGAGAATTTGGCTTATATTGCCATATTTTGTATATAAGTAAGCTGTTTGGCTACAGCAGCAGTAAAGAATATAGCCACCCTCCTCTTCATCGACAAGTAATACAACGTAGGTAGACAAAAAAACAGTCAAGTAAATACGCGGTGTCAAAGATTACTCAAAAAGGAGTTATCAGATCTTGATTAACCACCTCAACAACCATAAGAAAAAAACCATGACCTTGATTTAAAAAAAGAATCATCGAAATCGGCCCACCCAGTAAAACGTTCTGAGATAACATACATGAAAAATACAGTCGAACTTAGAAACTCTTAATAATCTTGCTGTGTGATTACCGCAATAAAGAATATATCCACCCCCCCTCTTTCCGTGGGTTCTTAAGAGGCGACTAAGGGATAACACAGTTCCACTGCCGACCGATGGCGGGATAACCAACCAACTGCTGGTTTTGAAATACACAGGCCGAAGACGAGCAACAGCGTCTTCGGTACGACAAAGCCAGCCCTGCGGTCACCAACCCGCCTCCCCAGTGTGGTGACTATGGGCAACACACATGAGTTCACACCATTTTTGGCGCGAAGTTCTGGATGCCTATATCCTGCAGTAGACTGCGATAGACAGAAGTAATTATCCATATTTTTATGAGATCAAGATTGGTGACACGTCCTACTCTGAAACTAATGAATATTTAAGAATAAAACCTTTATTGATGTTTAAAAATCCTGTTTAAAAGATGGAATGATGGATGTAACAAATATTTTTTGTGTTCCGTACCTAAAAATACCAAATAATCTTTAGTAGATACTAAAAGTGCTGTTGCTGTTCCTTCCTTGCTGAAGTAGGTAAGTAATTTTATTGAAGCAATTGTAGGTATTCTAAGACCAGCACATTCAAAAGAGTACTTAACTGCGGAGTCTCTTGCCGATTCTTCTCTGCATAATCTACATTCTGAATCGGTGGTAGCTTTACTTTTACAAAAATAATAATCATTTTTAAAGTTTTAATTAGCAAAATGACGATTCGAAAGTGTTCATGGGGCTTATTTGAATAAAGTTGTTTTTGATTTTGATTATTGATTTTATTATCAGAAACTTAAGTATTTACTATATATTATAGCCGATATAAAGTTAACTAACATAATAAAATGTGTACTTGTCATTATAAACAATAAACAAAATAAATTTACTAGTTTTCAATAAAAATAGGAAATAAGTGTGTTGTTGATTGATCAATAAAACTCTCAAATTAACAAATAGGCAATAAATAAAGTGGGTTAGACAAATCCGTCGATTATCTTCTATTTACCAAAACATTAAAAATTAATTACTACGACATATCTGATCACAAAAGAGACGCATAACGCTTCAATGAGATAAGTATAAAGGCGGTAGCGGCGTGCGCGGCGACGAAAATACACATAAAAAGGTGAACAGAAGTTTAAAAAAAGGTAAAAATGAAGTAAACAATCTGGGTGAGTTTTTTATAAGTGGGGAACGACAATGGTGTTTTGGTAGGGTGGCACAAGTAGCGCACGCGAGTTGCACCGGCGCTGGCTGCCATCTGCAACTACGCCTAGCGCATGCCACTATTTTTGGCCTTATTAGACACAGGATAATAATTAATATGTCCGTTTCTTGTCATGATGTTGTTAATTTATCTGGTTTTAATCCATTAAATATAAGTATATATTTAAAAATGTAATATGTTTGCATACCTATTAGATTGACTTAATGTATTATGGTAAATTTAAGTTTACTCAAATGTTGACTAATTGTAGCATACTTTGATTACTAAAAATATGTAAAAATAATATGTGGTGAGTTTAGAGTATCTTAGTAAATAGTAATTTAGGATATACCTAGATGAATAATAATAAACAATTATATAGATAGGGTGAAAATACATAGGTACATGAGCAAATCATAATATCCTAGCTTAGGCATATAAATATAGACATATACATAGTAGAATATCATAGGACTATATGTTATATGTGTTATATTGTCTATATTATTGTCTATATTTATGACTAATATTATTCTTTCCTAGCTGAGTCCGCGACTTTGTTCGCGTGTAATTTAACAAAATAGTTATTGTTCAGTTTGCAATTATAAAATAAATCAATTTTTAAAATAAAACAAGCCTTAGTTACTTCTTGTTACATCAGCTATCTGTCAGTGAAAGTCCCGTCAAAATCGGTCCAGCCATTTCAAAGATTAGCCGGAACAAACAGTCAGACAAAAATTGTAAAAAATGTTATTTTGGTATATTGTACCGTGTAAACTTCCATATGCATTTAATAAAAAGCGGTTATTTTAATATTACAAACAGACACTCCAATTTTATTTATTTGTATAGATGGCCGACTGGATGCACTCCAGCTATGTATATTAAGTAAGTATATTATAATTTGTTAAAATGAAGGATTTTATGTGAAAATAAGAAATTGCAAAAACGAAGTACAATGGGGAAATTTTTCAATGTATCCAATATCTATAGACTAATATGTCAGAATTGTCAGATACATATGGTAAGTACATAAAAATTTACTCATCATTCTTTTAGATTAGTATCTTTTAACTCTCTCACTCACCCTTAACGCTTTGAAGCTGTTTTAGTATAACTTTAACTGAGGTAGGACATAGCAGGATATATCCTGCTCAAAATCTGGAGCAGCCCGACTGGTGAAGTACCTCGATCTTACAGAAGATCACAGCTAAATAATACTGCTCTCAAGCAGTGTTGTGTCCCTGTGGTGTGTAAGGACCAGAGCTTCTTGAGGGGTTTGGGGGTAGGGTCGGCAACGCACTTATGATTATTCTGGTGTAGCAGGCTTCTATAAGCTACGGTAATCTCTTACCATTAGGTGAGCCGTACGCTTGTTTGCCGACCTGGTTTTATTCAAAAAGTATAAGGATAACTAATCGAGTCGACCATTTAAGTTCATTCGGATTAACAAAGTAGATGTTTACTGACTTTTGAACAAAGTCTGTTATATTTGATTAAAACTGCTAAACTGCAGAATAGGTAGCAGCGTGTTAATAGTACAATGTCGTAATCTATTTTTTTAAGCGAATAGTCTTCTTACTTAAAAAAAATAAATTGTTATTTTATGTTATTCATTTTTTATGTTATGCATTTTTTTGGTGTAATGGCTTCCTTCATTAAATCTTATCATTATTATATCTTACTTTTTCCTTAGATGGCACTTTAAAAGCAATACGGATAAACGCATAGTAAACCGATACAATACAAACATACTCGTATATAGGTATTCGTGATGGTTGGGACTCGCTCATGCAAAAATAACCATGTCACTTTCGCTGGATATTTCATTATAATAACGGAAGTTCCCAAGGGATCGTTAAAAATAACAAAAACGGTAAATAATTTAAATAGTTTTTAGATGCGATCACAATCAAATCGATCGCGGTCAGATTTGCTAACAATTGAAATCCGGAAGCTCCGTGAAGAGGGGTGAACTTTGCAAAACGTCAAAGCGCGTAGCGGTTGACCGCCCGGCGAGATGTCAATCATTTGAATATCTAAATTGTTCCTTTTTTCGAATTTCGTACAGATTTTGCGATACTGTAATTTTGCTGTAAAGGATCACCGAACTGAATTTACCGAAAATCAAGTTACCGGAATAGTTCACTGTTAACATTCAGAATTGAAATAATTCATATGCAATCATGTGAATTTTAATGTAACGGTCTTTTAGATAATATTATTAAAGAAACCAGTAGTTTGCGACTGCAGAGACATTTTTAGTAGCTTTTTTTAAAAAAAAAACAGACTTCAATGCAGAACTGTATTAGTGATTCTCTTTTGAAGATTAAACAAAGCACCAATTTAAATGTTCAAATATTAAGATTCATAGCGAAAATTTTGAAGCTTTTATTTTGAATAATGGGTGTTTCCCTTTAATTTGGTGCTCCTAAAACCAGGAAACGGAGCTAAATCGGCAGTGGTGCTCGCGGGCAGGGTTGCAATTACATCTTGTTTTTCATCGCGAACCCTCCTGTCTGCTGCTTGCTGAAAAATATATTAATTTAACTCAGTCATTAATTATTTAAATTTCAGTAAACAGTGGCAATGCTTTCTTTATGTTGAAGGAACTTTATTTTATTTATAACTTTTCACTTTCTTGTAATTCAAATTTTTTGGTTATTAACATAACGCAACTTTACTTAATTATAGTAAAAACTGCAAAAAAACCATTCAAATGATTGATTACGATATTGTCAAAAGATTAATTTTATTAGACGATGATTATTAAAATATTTAATAATGTTTTGATATTCTTAAAAATAATTTTTGTAGGTAGTTAAGTAAGTATGTAACATCAAAGATGTTAAAGTTTAACAGGAAATTATACAGCCCTGATAAATCTATGACAAACACTCCAATATTCACGTTGACGCCTGTTTCCGATTTGATAATTAAATCTGCCTGGCTTTCTTCTCTTGAGGCAAATTTAAAAATTAGGAAATTAAAATAGATCCACCGCATTAAATGTGATGAAGCGAAGCTTGTATAGAAAATTGGTGTAGTATTTAAAATAATTTCAATAACATTTTTGAACGTACAATTATGCTTTAATAAATTATTGAAAAAAAAATGAAAGAATAATAAATATTTATTTCAATTATCACATAAACTAAATTGCTGTATTGTCGTTTTATGTTAATTAAGCTGATTTATTCAAATTCTTGTTGTATTAAAAATATGTAACGTATAAATCGTAATATTAAATATATACGATTAATTAAGATATACATTGAAATTTTTCGGAACAATAAAAGAACAATATTTTGATAGTAATTTAGCCACAACAATTAAAATGGTAAGAACAGAAAATCAAGTTTATTATAAATTCCTTTTTGTTGATTGTATAAGTCTCAAGATGGGATGGGATACCGGCCCCCGGATACAGGGAGGGGGTGGAGATCACTCGCCCGTGTTTTAATTGCTTTTCACTTAGCAACCGCTCATGAACAGAATACTTGCGAAAATGAAGAAAAAATCATTACATCAACATCTCTTTGAGATTGCCCAGATTTGAGACGCTCAGAAAGACAGCGAGCGCATTATAAATATAACGTTTTCCTCTTGTTTTTCCAGCGCGCCTCATTTCCGGAAGGGGGTCGCGGGACGGGCGCGGGTGGCGAGGGGCCTAAGTAATTTCGCTTAAGAACTCTAAACGTAATTAGTGTAGGGCGTGCAAAGGGAAGGGCTTGAAAGTTAGAGAGGGTTGCGTCCCGCACCGCCGCCGCCTCAGTGCGTCCTCTGAATATTTGATCGCGCTCGTCTCGCGATAATATTTGCCGGAGGAGGTTTCCGTAAACACGACCATGTTTCCCCATCTACTCATATTTTTCTTCACTTCGCTTTTAAGCCTGTCGCGCTTTTAATTGGAGCCGGTGTTATATAAGTAGACTTGTGAGGGTATTAAAAACTCGCGCAACGCTGAGTTCGAATACTTTTAATGTTATTAAGTTTCCAAGATTTTTATGGAGGCATGTCTTGTAGAACTTCAAAGAAATTTAACGTCTGTAATTCTTATGCGTACTTTTTATGTTAGAAAGTATTGATTCCATTCGTAGCGGAAACCAGTAATTAAAATAAAAAGAAGCCATACAGGTATTTCGTATTGGTTACACTATTTACATATCAGAGAAACATTCAGAGAGATTCTATTCACAAAATTTCGACAATAAACCAATAAAATTTCATTTTAAAAAGAAACAAACGAAGACTACCCCCAAGGCGCAGTGTGCAGTGACTTCGTACAGTGCTTTAAGTTCCGGGGGCTGTAAATACGATTCACGCCCCGAGTCTGGCTGTAATATATGTTTTTATTTACTTCTTTATGTCTATTTATTGAAAAAAAAATTAAGCTTATCAATCGGCTGTTACTTACAACACAAGCTTTATCTTAGGAACAGATGACCGTCTGTGTATGTTTAAACTATTTATTTAGCAAAATTTACTCAAACATACTGCAGCGTACTACAGCGGTCATTGTCGATATTTTAGGCGTAGAGATCACTGCAAGTTGTAGCTAATTGCTAGCGGTCATGAGTTCGATCTGCGTTCATGATAAGTGTTTTCTACAGGCTGCACAGATCTTAGTCGTCATCTAGGCGTTCGTGTTTATGTAATGAATGTTCTCAGACACTGGACGTAATAATGGACACATAATTATCCTCCTATAAGGGGCCATTGATTGTGAGGCATTTATAAATATATATATATATATATATATATATATATATATATATATATATATATATATATATATATATATATATATATATATATATATATATATATATATATATACATATATATATAATGTCATGTTTTGAGGAACTAACGCAAAGAATTAATGTCATTTCAGAGACTCATTCAGCATTATCGTCTTCAAGGATTTACTCCTAATATGTTTATTTTTATGTAATATAAAGCATAAAATAAATAGATAAGTATTATTTGGTATATTATAATTACAAATATATATTTTTAAGAATACTTTTAAAGACTTATAAGACTTTTTATACAATTTATCATAATTATATTAAATATTAAAAAAGAATATATATTATTTTTCTTATTTAAGCAAACCAAATAAATCACTTAATTCTTTAATTACTTAGAAATTCGCGGGACTAGAAATGTCCCCTACAAGAATGAAATTCATTTAATAGCCTGAAGCAACAGCAATATTTTACAAATTCAAAAGGCCTGTGAAACAAGAGAGAAAATTAGAATTCCTAATTAGTCCGAAGCAACGCCGCGGCTGCTCCTACAACATTTGATTAGCAATTATGGTAATTTGACTTAGAGCAGGGTAAGATTTCTCCTAATTTGTTAGTTAAATTATTATCGCGGCTGACAGAATACATAATTTTCTACTGAAGTAAAATCTAATACCAGAATTTATAATCTACCTTTTAATATATTAATACGTGAAGCAAAAACTTTGTACCCCTTTTTACGAAAATTGCGTGGATCGAGGAATATAAAATTTTGCACACTTATAGTTTATACAGACTTATAGAGAGAAGGAGTCCAGAATGCTAATATTTTTTTTAAGTATGCATAAAAATATATTAAGTCGAATTTCGACCACTGGGCGACCACTAGTTTTAAACAATAAGTCGTAAGTCGTCTCCTTACCGTATTGCAATTTAAAGATGATTTGATGTTTCTAATCTTCTGTTTTAAATTTATCTAGTCTTTTGCCTATCTTAGACTAATTTTAAAATGGCACTAAAATTTGCGATAATCGTGGTTTCGGGCATTAAAAAAGATATTGTTACAAGTAATATAATGCATACAAATTAACGATTGATTAATTGATGCAGGTATCCTGTAACTTCTCAGGTAAAGTCGACGGATAGAACATGTAAATCGACATTAGATTTAATAAACTTTCTTTAAACTTAATTATTTTAAATTTTTAAATTTAATAAACTTTCTTTAAACTAAATTCTTTTAATTTTTTTAATTTAATTAAGGGAAAAACTTCCTAAATAAAATACATGAAGAGAAAGAAATTCCAAGACAACTGTGCATGGTCTCGTCTGTTTCATGTTTATTGTATAGAATTCTAGATAAAGAGTAGATGTATCACTTTCGCAAGCGTGTTCAGTCGCCTGCGCATCGGGTGATACATTCTCTATGGCATAAGACGCCGCGTGCTTGGCTTGATGTGCCGTCGTTTGTACAATGTTTCTCCCTACTTGATTCGTTTTGTATGGTGTGCAGATCTATCTAACTATAATATTGATAGGTTTAAGTGGATGGCATCCTTGAATTGCTTAGTTTATTTGTTATTTCACTTTAGCATAAAAAAACTAATATAAAATAATTTCCAATCTGCTGTGGAACTGTATGGCAGATTAAGATCCAAGCCTTCTTAGAAAATTTGGTCTTTAAATGAGTAATTTTAATGAATTACTAAAGTATTCATAACTCTTAAACCTAATGGTATTAGGAAAGTTGTGACAGAGGAGAGTTATAACTGTGACTTAAGCCCGTTTGTCGCTTATGACTTGTACAACTTGACTCGCCACCGGTGCTCTGGTCACGGGTGAAAATATTATTATTTAGCTGTGATCTTCAGTAAGATCGAGGTACTTCCCCAGTCAGGCAGCTCAAGATTTTGAGTAGGATATATCCTGTTATTCTTTACCTCATTAAAATGTGTAATAAGTAATTTTTATATACCAAATGCAGTGGTCACAACAACCAGCTGATGCCCTAGCGATCGCGGGTCAAGCCCCAAACTTAAAAAGTATTTGTATGTGCCATACAAATATCTTACTTGATCTGAGAGTGCAGCTGATTCATCAAGATTAATTTTCATTTAACGACAAGTTCATGTAATTGTTTTTTACTTACCGATTGACAATATATACTTATGGAATTGTCATGGTGTATCTAACACCTTTATTCATCAACTTAATGCATTTAGTAAAATGGTCATTCGCAAGACTGAGAAGTAGGTAGGTAGGTAGTAGGTAATTATTTTTAGTTGTCGACGGTTCAAGCAGTTCCGTAATCAGCGTGTGATCGTGTTTGATTTATTTGCCATTGCTTTCTTTGTAACCATTATATCACACACAAGTGAATGATATTCAAGTGATGAATGGGTTTCAAGCTTTACATTCCCATTGTTAACATCAGTACTACGTTGCGCTCTTAATTATTAACTATGTTTTTCCTTTAAATTCCTCATATTTTTTCATGCTGCTACGCCAGTTTTTTCTTTTTTTTACATTCTCTCAAATATCTATATAGTATATATATATATATATATGTTGTTCACGTTGCGTATCGTAGGCAAAAAAAAACAAATATTATAACAAGTTTTTTAGTTTTTATAAAATACTCTATTTTTTTGGAACGAAGTTCTTTACGGCAAGCTTGACATTTGGCTGGGCCACCGAACTGAAAAAAATGTGATACTAAAACCGTAAGAAAAATATATAACGGAAGTGACGTAATATCAATCACACGACTGTATAATATGACGTTTGTAAAACTAAAGTATTACTAGTAAACTTTTTTTTAAATTATTTATGTAATTTCGTGTCGAAAAAAATAAATAAAGACACATTTTTTTATTTCACCTAATAGTTTGAATTATTATTATTATTATTATTATTTTGTTTGATTTATTTTATTTTACGGTATTTGTTATTTTCAAGAACTAAAAAAAAATATATAAATTTTTTTCCTAATTGTGTTGCTTCTATACTATCCGAAGGAACTTCGTTCCTACCTGTTGTCTCATGATACCACATAATTTTTTTTTTTCAAATAATGATATCTAGCATTCCTTATAAGACATATTACAAAAAAAAAAAAACATCTCGTATGGGGTGCTCATACGTTTTGTACCTATTTTAAGATTATATTACAGATTATAATAAAAACAGTTAAGAATTGTTTATTACAGGTACATATATATATATATATATATATATATATATATATATATATATATATATATATATATATATATATATATATATATATATATATATACATATATATATAATGTCATGTTTTGAGGAACTAACGCAAAGAATTAATGTCATTTCAGAGACTCATTCAGCATTATCGTCTTCAAGGATTTACTCCTAATATGTTTATTTTTATGTAATATAAAGCATAAAATAAATAGATAAGTATTATTTGGTATATTATAATTACAAATATATATTTTTAAGAATACTTTTAAAGACTTATAAGACTTTTTATACAATTTATCATAATTATATTAAATATTAAAAAAGAATATATATTATTTTTCTTATTTAAGCAAACCAAATAAATCACTTAATTCTTTAATTACTTAGAAATTCGCGGGACTAGAAATGTCCCCTACAAGAATGAAATTCATTTAATAGCCTGAAGCAACAGCAATATTTTACAAATTCAAAAGGCCTGTGAAACAAGAGAGAAAATTAGAATTCCTAATTAGTCCGAAGCAACGCCGCGGCTGCTCCTACAACATTTGATTAGCAATTATGGTAATTTGACTTAGAGCAGGGTAAGATTTCTCCTAATTTGTTAGTTAAATTATTATCGCGGCTGACAGAATACATAATTTTCTACTGAAGTAAAATCTAATACCAGAATTTATAATCTACCTTTTAATATATTAATACGTGAAGCAAAAACTTTGTACCCCTTTTTACGAAAATTGCGTGGATCGAGGAATATAAAATTTTGCACACTTATAGTTTATACAGACTTATAGAGAGAAGGAGTCCAGAATGCTAATATTTTTTTTAAGTATGCATAAAAATATATTAAGTCGAATTTCGACCACTGGGCGACCACTAGTTTTAAACAATAAGTCGTAAGTCGTCTCCTTACCGTATTGCAATTTAAAGATGATTTGATGTTTCTAATCTTCTGTTTTAAATTTATCTAGTCTTTTGCCTATCTTAGACTAATTTTAAAATGGCACTAAAATTTGCGATAATCGTGGTTTCGGGCATTAAAAAAGATATTGTTACAAGTAATATAATGCATACAAATTAACGATTGATTAATTGATGCAGGTATCCTGTAACTTCTCAGGTAAAGTCGACGGATAGAACATGTAAATCGACATTAGATTTAATAAACTTTCTTTAAACTTAATTATTTTAAATTTTTAAATTTAATAAACTTTCTTTAAACTAAATTCTTTTAATTTTTTTAATTTAATTAAGGGAAAAACTTCCTAAATAAAATACATGAAGAGAAAGAAATTCCAAGACAACTGTGCATGGTCTCGTCTGTTTCATGTTTATTGTATAGAATTCTAGATAAAGAGTAGATGTATCACTTTCGCAAGCGTGTTCAGTCGCCTGCGCATCGGGTGATACATTCTCTATGGCATAAGACGCCGCGTGCTTGGCTTGATGTGCCGTCGTTTGTACAATGTTTCTCCCTACTTGATTCGTTTTGTATGGTGTGCAGATCTATCTAACTATAATATTGATAGGTTTAAGTGGATGGCATCCTTGAATTGCTTAGTTTATTTGTTATTTCACTTTAGCATAAAAAAACTAATATAAAATAATTTCCAATCTGCTGTGGAACTGTATGGCAGATTAAGATCCAAGCCTTCTTAGAAAATTTGGTCTTTAAATGAGTAATTTTAATGAATTACTAAAGTATTCATAACTCTTAAACCTAATGGTATTAGGAAAGTTGTGACAGAGGAGAGTTATAACTGTGACTTAAGCCCGTTTGTCGCTTATGACTTGTACAACTTGACTCGCCACCGGTGCTCTGGTCACGGGTGAAAATATTATTATTTAGCTGTGATCTTCAGTAAGATCGAGGTACTTCCCCAGTCAGGCAGCTCAAGATTTTGAGTAGGATATATCCTGTTATTCTTTACCTCATTAAAATGTGTAATAAGTAATTTTTATATACCAAATGCAGTGGTCACAACAACCAGCTGATGCCCTAGCGATCGCGGGTCAAGCCCCAAACTTAAAAAGTATTTGTATGTGCCATACAAATATCTTACTTGATCTGAGAGTGCAGCTGATTCATCAAGATTAATTTTCATTTAACGACAAGTTCATGTAATTGTTTTTTACTTACCGATTGACAATATATACTTATGGAATTGTCATGGTGTATCTAACACCTTTATTCATCAACTTAATGCATTTAGTAAAATGGTCATTCGCAAGACTGAGAAGTAGGTAGGTAGGTAGTAGGTAATTATTTTTAGTTGTCGACGGTTCAAGCAGTTCCGTAATCAGCGTGTGATCGTGTTTGATTTATTTGCCATTGCTTTCTTTGTAACCATTATATCACACACAAGTGAATGATATTCAAGTGATGAATGGGTTTCAAGCTTTACATTCCCATTGTTAACATCAGTACTACGTTGCGCTCTTAATTATTAACTATGTTTTTCCTTTAAATTCCTCATATTTTTTCATGCTGCTACGCCAGTTTTTTCTTTTTTTTACATTCTCTCAAATATCTATATAGTATATATATATATATATATGTTGTTCACGTTGCGTATCGTAGGCAAAAAAAAACAAATATTATAACAAGTTTTTTAGTTTTTATAAAATACTCTATTTTTTTGGAACGAAGTTCTTTACGGCAAGCTTGACATTTGGCTGGGCCACCGAACTGAAAAAAATGTGATACTAAAACCGTAAGAAAAATATATAACGGAAGTGACGTAATATCAATCACACGACTGTATAATATGACGTTTGTAAAACTAAAGTATTACTAGTAAACTTTTTTTTAAATTATTTATGTAATTTCGTGTCGAAAAAAATAAATAAAGACACATTTTTTTATTTCACCTAATAGTTTGAATTATTATTATTATTATTATTATTTTGTTTGATTTATTTTATTTTACGGTATTTGTTATTTTCAAGAACTAAAAAAAAATATATAAATTTTTTTCCTAATTGTGTTGCTTCTATACTATCCGAAGGAACTTCGTTCCTACCTGTTGTCTCATGATACCACATAATTTTTTTTTTTCAAATAATGATATCTAGCATTCCTTATAAGACATATTACAAAAAAAAAAAAACATCTCGTATGGGGTGCTCATACGTTTTGTACCTATTTTAAGATTATATTACAGATTATAATAAAAACAGTTAAGAATTGTTTATTACAGCTTATTAATACAATCTCATATTCTTACACAATTGTCCCTTGACCGATATGAATACAAAATTCTTCATGCAGTATTTATGTTCCTGCTAGTGGAGTAAGTATAAAATCCGAAAGCTACGTGTAATGTTAACGCTGTTCGCCTACTGCGCGGTGCAATTTAATTATCGCAGCGGCCCCGCGCTTTACCCTTTTGTATCTTAACCCTCGGATGAAAAAATACTCACCCATAAAATAGAGGACGGGTAAAGAAAAAAGGAGCGTATGCAAATTCAGGATAAAATATAGCCCGTAAATGCCACCGTTTCTAAAAGAATATTAGAGACGTTTTTCAGTGGGTGGATGGGGGTCGCTACTTTATACTTTGTCTCCTTGCGTTAAGTATTCGCAGCTCCCGGTGTCCGCGCTACGGAATCTGCCTTAATTTGTGACTGTTGTTTAGTAATAAATCAGTTTTAGAAATACGTAGAATCTCGTTTATATTACTTCCAACTGCTCTACTATGGTAGTACGACGAAACGTAAATATCACACATAATTTTTCAATTCAAACTTTCTGTTTGTTAATTAATAGGATAAAATAATTTTTAGAAATTTATATCCAAAATTTTACTAAAGAAACAGTTTGAATTACGCATTATTATTAATTATGTAACCATAAAACTAATAAAGTTTATAAGACATAATTATTAGGTTTGAAGTACTTTTTTAAATTTAACTTGATACATACCTATAATATATGAACTGAAAAAATATGCCTAATTTGGAGATACGTAACTATTAATTATTACTAATGTCTATTTAATTAATAGGTAGTTTGTGTATCTATTATTTATTATTACAGCATTTTCCATTCAGGAAGTAGATAATGACGGGTCAACGAAGGAGGAATGAGTTGATAGGTGTTTTAATTATTGACGGCGGAACGCGGCGCGCGGCCAGCGGCGAGAGGACAAGAAAGAGACAACATCAAATATTTAACGCGTAGTGTCGGCCGCGCTCTCGCTTGTAATTAATGCTTTCTTTCCTTTTTTCAGCGGCCTGATACAATATTCAGCATGAGAAGGAAGCGCTTCGGTGGCGGGGTGGCGCCTCCATTGTATTCGCTAAGGAAGATAAATTAAAAAATATAATTACAAGGCGGCCGCCATAATTCTCGGCAGGCGAGTCGTGGGAGGAGGAATGGGGCGCGGGAGGAATAGTGGAGGAGCGGGCGCTCCCGAAGGAGGCTTCTTAAATATTTGGGGATAGCGCGTACCTACGCATTACGTAAATTAATGACACGGATTCGAGGAAGGATGGCGCCCGCCCGCGCCCGCGCTTCGCTGCTGTTTGTTTTGTTTTAATGTGCGCTGTTAACGACGTTATTAGACGCGAATTATAATACGCCGAGCGGCCCTCCCTTCCGGGCAGCTCCAGTTCGGATTGATTGTCCTAATGACTACTGCCGCTGCTGTAATTGCTAACATCTGATTCGCAAATCTTCAGCCATTAAAAGCAATTTATAATGATGATAACCTATATACTTTCATAATAGGTACCTTGTTAACAAATATAAGTTGTTTATTGCTTTTTAAGTACCTATAAAATAAGATGACATATTAGTTGTTCACGATCAACATTCTACAAACTAATTTTTGTCCTATTATATTATTTTATTAGTAAGTAATATTATCTACATTATTATGTATCGACAAAAAACTCTGTAGCTGTTAATGATTCTCGAGAATAATCGTGGAAAGTGGACCATGTGAGCGTGTGTGAGCGCGCATGCTCACACAAAATCAACAAGTGTCGCCATGTGCTTCACTTTCCTTGTTCAAGTACGATATCCGCCAGTTTTTCCGTGTGTCCGAGAACATTTCACGCTACCGTGGTTTGTAGTGTGGATCTCTATAACATACTCGTAATGTTGGTAGCGTTAGGTAAACATTGTTTAACATCAAAGTATTGTATTTAAACATAGGTACTTTTATCATAAATCGTATGAAATTGAAAGTTATTAATGTCGTTTATTGTAAACATCATTGAACTACCTCACACTCTGTTGGACAATTAGATTTGAGATCCTCTTGAATAGGAAATAGTGAAAAGCTTTTCACAGAACTAATTGTCCCACAGTGGTTTAAGACAATATAAGAATATATTTAAATACAATATAAGAATGGATTAAGCGTAGTATACTACGCTGCTCTACCGCCTTTTGGCGGATAATAAACATATAAAGAAAAGCTTTGTTTGGTTATTTAGTAACCGACAAGCTCTGATTTTATTGAACCTGTATTAATTATACCATCATTAGAAAGGTACGTAATGAAGGAGTAAATTATGACATCAAGCTTTATGAAACAAACATATCAACATCTCTAAAATCGCGAGGTGCTTACAAATATAAAAAGAGTAATATCATCTAAATTTTGTTATTAAGCAACGTGTTATTAAGCTTGCATCCTTCCGTTTAACTGCGATATTAGAATCAGTATCATAACCTAAATATGCAACTTACTTGCATTGAGGCTTTAATAAAATAAAATAAATTAAAATTTACATTAGTGTCGTATCAATGACCAAGTTACACGAGTTTTACAGTTAAGTCGGTTATTTGTAGTCAATTTACCCATGTTTTCTCAACGTTTTTTTTTTCAAATTTGTCGATTTTAAAGTTACGTAGTAATGAGCTGTACTTACCACAGCTTCATTTTTTTCACGTATAATTTCGACTATGGTATGCCTTCATGTATCTCTATATGGCTCTAAACGGAAGGACGCCAATTTAATAACACGTTGTATACGCAGTTTTAGCCTTTAAATACGTATACAACTACACACACGGCCATTTCAAAAACAGCTGTAAAGCAACTTAATGCCTATTTTAACAGCCAACTGATTTACATCACGACAGACGACATTTTAAAATGAACATTACACCCAGACCCGTGGTAGGAATTGAACTCATATCCCCACCTTGATGCGGAAAGCAGCCGACTGTGCCTACGGATAAAAAAGAAATGTATAGGTATATTTTATTGCATATGAATGTAAATTAAGGTAAAAGAATGAATTATAAGTAGGTACTCAAATATTCTTATAATATAAATTAATTACTTTTTTGCAGTATGTACATATAACATCAGGAGCCGACATTACTAAATAATACAATGAAGTAGCTTTATTTCAGAGTCCTTTCACAATTATTATTTAATTACAATTCTTATTAAATTTTAGATTTGATTAGACCGTTTGTTAAACGTATACAGTTGCCCGGCAACCACCTATATATATTCACGCCTGTGCATTATAGCCTCATCTTCTATAATTATGCTTCTTGTTATATCATTTGATATCGAGTTTCTTTGATTCCTTGTCATATCCGTTGCACCCATTGTTCCCAAATATTCACGACGCTGCCATATTATATAGCATCAATCTTGTTTACTTTTGACAACTGGTTGACACAGTACACACAGTAAATCACTGTTGCACAAGTGCTTGCAGGTTCATGACAAAGGTTTGTTAGATAGGTATTTGTTGTAGTCTGTGTTTGTGTTAATTACGGGTCCTGATAAAGATTTTCGTCGATTCTTGTGCTTTAAAAAAATAATTAAATGTGTTACTTAGAAAAGGACCAATTATGTTTAATGAAATAAATATACAAAATTATATTCTATTTTTTTTATATACAACTAGCGTACGGCTCACCTGACAAATGGTAAGTGATTACCGTAGCTTATAGACGTCTGCAACACCAGTAACATTGCAAGCGCGTTGCCGATCCTATCCTCAATTCCCCCCAGGAGTTCTGGTCACCTTACTCGCCAACAAGAAGAGAACACTGCTTGAAAACACTATTATTTATCAATGATCTTCTGTAAGGTCGAGGTACTACCCCAGTCGGGCTGCTCCATATTTTGAGCAGCAAACTGAGTAAATGATTCATCACCGCTCACATGAATGAGTAGGGCGAATTTTTCTATACAGAAAATAAGGTAGGATTTAATCTCTAAAGGGGGTGAATATAGAGTATATTTTTTTATTAAAATTCGTGAATTTTGAAAGTAGTAAATCTTTCAATTAAAATATATAAATAAATATTTTAGAGTTCTTGGCATTCGCAAGACCGCTATAAAGGGAGAAAGTTTGTATGGTAATTCTACAATTATCGAGCGGTATAACGTTGTAAGTGTGAAAGTTCATACTTATTCTTTTGATGAGAATTACTCGTTAAAAAAAGACATTTTAGCGTTTTTAGAAATACCACCCATGATTGGAGCTGGACATATCAGTAATTTTTATTGATATCCTGTCACAACACGAAAAAAACTTTATTATCGAAGTTTTAAACATTCAACTGTTGGGCATAGGCCTCTTTCTCCATATAGGAGAAGAATAGGAGCTTAACCCACCACGCTGCTCCACCGCGGGTTGTCGTATATGTTCCCAACTTTGGGTAACGATCACTATCAGCTATTTATGATGACAACCGGGACCGATAGTTTAACATGCTCTCCGAGGTACGATGGTGAGACCCACGAGGATAGACTTCCAAACCGGAAAGAAATGTTTGTATACAAATATCCACCCTGAGCAGGAATCGAACACGCAAACCGTCGGTATTTTAGGCGACTACATGCACCACTACACGAGAGCGATTGTTGTGGGTGAGATAAAATAACTAATATATAAAAATAAAAAAATCTTTACATGGGTAAACCCACTAATAATAAATATAAGCTGTTTATATCTATGATGAATTTGAAGCAATAAGTGATATATTATGTTAATCGACAAGTAATACAACGTAGGTAGACGAAAAAAATAGTCATATAAATGTGCATTATTTATATGAATATTTTTTTGTCAAACTCAGAAAAAACTCAAAAAGATTAAAAAACAATCATCTAAATCGGTACACTAAGTAAAAAGTTATGAGGTATACTCATAAAAAAATGAGAATTGAGAACCTTTTCCTTTTTTGAAGACGCTTAAAAAGTAAGACAGTTAGAAGTTTAGGTTAGTTTCATATGTTTTAGTACATATGTTCGCGCGTTCGCGCAGTTTTTAGTGACCCTACTTTCTGCTCCGCAGGTTGAGGAAATTCAAATACGGTATATATAATAGTGTTGTATAAATAGGTAGAATTTAACCAACGTAGTGGTTTAGTTGGAAGCTATAAGCCCGAATAAGTTCAGACCTAATATCAATTTTTTCATAAAAGTAGAAGTCTTACTGGGAAGAATGCTGCTAAGCAAGAGTCTTTAAGTTATATAAAAGCTGAGATACAAATATTTGAAAGTCACCGAAAAATTGACTTTTTTAAAAAATCAAAATATTCTCCAGCGGCCGGATTTATACATATCAGGCTCAAATTTCAGGATCATCTCCTTTTTAGTTGTACTTTCGAGGAAAAAATCAGCATCAAAATCGCCGACCTTAGTGCACACACTTTCGTCGAGAATTAATGAAGCAGCGTGGTGGTAGCACTACCACAGCTTATACCAATAAGCTCTGAACCTCCTACATGGGGAAAGAGGCATATAGCCCAGCACTGGGATATTACAAGCAAAAGCGTTATTTATAATAAGTTCGATTCAGTCTTCTAGTAACCGTTCCGTACCGTAATTACTAGTAGCTCTTAGTCGATCAAACCAATTCTCGAGTAGAAAATCATGTTCGATCGTATCGCAGTTCGAAGGACCCTCCAAGGAAAACTTATTAATTTTAGTCATTATGAATTCCGCGAGCGAAACTCGAACGTCTAATTTCAACCCTAACTTATCAAGACGCGAATAAAAAAGTTCACCCCCAGCCTCCCCATGCTCACCCCCTTGTTTAAAACGCTGGCGAAAAAAGAAGCACATAAAAATGCATGAGGCCTTCCTCGTTATAAGGAAAGGGTAGTACCCCCCTACCTCCTTCGGGAGGTAGCTGTAAAAATCGTCTCTAATTTAAATTTTGGGAAGTTTCACGTTGCGCGAGGCAACGCTGATGTCTTGATAAATGTTAAAAATTTCCACTAATTTTAAGTCTTCACTGCTCTCAACTTTTAATTGGGCTCTCATAAATCACACGAGCATAGCTAATGAGGACGCATTTATATCATTTCGCGACGAAATGGTGAGCTATGAGTTAGTTCATTTAGATGAACATCGCTCATTGTTTCCGGAAGCTTGTGCACCTCGGATAGCGGAGATAATGCACGGAGATAAAACAAAAGATATAACTGATTTATTTATTTTTTAATATTAGTGATTATGTTAAATAATATAAGCGTTAAAAATATATTGTTTAAGTTAATAATCTACCGCCGGGTTATGTGCCAACCCGCATTATCCATCAACCCGCATCGGAACAGCGTGGTGGATTAAGCTCTGATCCTTCTTCTACAGGGGAAAGAGGCCAATCTCCAGTAGTGGGATATTAAAGGCTAAAGCGTATTACAAGGCCATACTGTGTTATAATTAGTTGTGTTATTTATAAGTAACTCTTCAAAAACAAAAACATACAAATATAAATTTACAAATGTTATTTACAATTATTTTTCTAAGAAATATTTACTCATTTACTGAAAATTCAAGATCGACAAGTCACAGAGAACAATAATAAGCGATTACGGCAAACCAAAATAGCTTAATTTTCTTCATCAAATCTAAACAAAACGCTCATTGACAAACTTCGTCGGGTGTAATGTTATTCATTTGGGAAAGTCAAAGGTTGTGTTAGCAAAAAAAAAAAATAAGTCGCCAGAGAGCGGACGGTGGCATTTTTTCCATTCGCCGCGTTCCATTAGCGTGCCTTTGTTTGGCGGGAGCGCGCAAATTAATTTAGCTCTCCCGCCATTTCCTCGCGCTTCCCCCGCTTTCCTCACCCTTGCCGCGCCCTTTTTGTCTACGCCTTGCTCTACGTATCGTTTTCTTCTTTATGGCTCATTAGGCATCATCGTAGCCATTGTATTTTTTTTCGCCTTGCCCACACTATCTAATTATCAACATCGGCAAGACCAGCAAATATGTCGCTGTGATGAATCACGCTCTATTATAATTGGGTATGGTCTATGTTAGTCAATCTAATTATGATGAACATATTTTAATAATTATTAGGGATAATTCAAAAACTACTTGTCAAATCTCCCTTAAATTAAAATTGACCGTATGATAAGCGCCAGCTTTCGTATAAAAAAGATTTATAAAAATCTGTACTCCCAGTAAAAATTTATGAGGTGGCACATAAAAAAACATTCAGTCAAATTGAGGACCTCCTACTTTATTTTAAACCTAGTTAAAAGGAGTGACGATCTGATGCATCATTTATCAATAAACTAGATAAAGAAAGGTTTTGAAAATTCTTAAAATTGTGTGGAATGAAACAATGAGAGCTCCGTAATTTTAAAAAATATTTTTCTTAGGGTTGCTTTAAATTATTTCACAGTTGAAAGTTAGTACAAAAAGGCTGTTATATTTAAACTTATAAGTTCAGCATTTTATTTTTGAGCAAAAGCTTAGAAATATTACTTGTTGCATCGCTTTGGAAAAAAAGTAACACGTACGCGAGGACAGGAATGGAAAATGATAATTTATGTAAGAGCTATTTTGAATTCAGAGCTAAAAAAATGGATTTTTAAGCTTTTAATTACAAATATATAAAAGTGTGTTACATTATGTACCTATTTGATTTTCTAGTGTGATAGCATTGTAATTTTTACTATTAATCTTAGAAGTAAAGACGACGAAGCCTGCTAAACGCCGCCCAGCCCGACTAATTCCTTCTATCAGCTTCGTTCTCGAAGTTGTTTCAGCCTAGTTGAATGACGTGGCCTAGGTAGACATAATCCTGAACAACTTCGAGAAGGATACCGTTGATCGATACTGGTCTCAGTATGACTTGGTTGTTAAACATAACTTTCGTTTTGTCCAAATTCATACCAAGACTGACTCGTCGGCAGGATTCGTTTAGGCCGGCCAGCATTTGGCCTAGCTCATCCAACGTCTCCGCAAAGATGACGATATCGTCTGCGAAACGAAGGTGAGAGATGTATTTGCCCTTGACGTCTCCTGCAATCTAAGGTCTTAAAGACATTCTCCAATGCAGGGGTTGACAGTTTCGGTGATATTACATCTCCCTGTCCTACCCCAAGCCGGAGGAAAAGTGGTCATGTTCTTTGGTCTTGGATATGAACGGTCATCGACGCCGCGTCGTACATATATCTCAGTACCTTGATATATGACCGTCGATATGACATCTCTACAGAGAGTGCAGATCAGCCTCGGTCTCGACAGAAACTTAAAACTTCATTATCTATCTTTTTTTAGGAAATATAAATAATTTCAAGTGTTTAAAATGTTATTGATGTGAAACATCTATAGGTGAGCGGTAAACCTGATTGGACGCGTGGCGATACAGTCCGTGGCGACGCATTGGCACTCATGAAACATCTATAGGCGAGGGTAAACATGATTGTTTTGGGTGCGAAATAAGCCATAGCGACGCATCGCCACGCTGTTCGATGGAATATATGTACCTACTATACTATACGATTTTAATAAATTTTTGAATTATAGATTTTCGTACACATATAAATAAAATAAATGTTTATTAAATGTTTCACATCTGCCAGCCGTCACGTGGCGGCTCACATTTTTTTAGCAGTGAATAGGGAGATTAATCCTGTTGTTACCTTTGTGCAGTCCTTGTGGGTCTCCCCACCGTGCCTCGGAGAGCACGTTAAGCCGTCGGTTCTTGTTGTTATTATGTACACCTGATTGCGATCGTTACTCAGTCTCCTCGTAGCTCTGATCCTCATGTTGAGTTCTCCTACATGGGAATAGAGGCCTATGCCCAGCCATGGGATATTACAGGCTGAAGCGCGCTACTTAAATAAAACTCAGGTATTAAATTTACTACCGTTGAATAAAATAATCACTTATATACATTCATTTTTTATATAAGCTAGAAGATTTTGATATAAGCTAGATTTTACGTATTACAGTTTTATGAATTAATAGAATATAATATTTGATGAAATTACAAAAAGATACGTCATACATTAATTTAAAAAAATCATACCAAAATCATATAATAAAAATTCATATATGTATATATCTTGTCTCATATGTATCATCATCATGCACGTCGCCCGTTCACTTTTCCACATACTCCGTTCATTTCCTTATTACCACTCCCCACGCTCAAACTAACGATATACAAAATTTAATTACTTTCGTCCCATAGCTTTGGCACGAAATCATGACACATTAGGCTTTATAAAAGGCATAATTCTCGGCTCGGGATTGATATTCGATTTGTACAAATATATTATTCCGGTTTGGATGTCTGTCATTGTAGGTATCCCCACCGTGCCTCGGAGAGCACGTTAAGCTTTTCATTAAAAAAATGTAAACAGAGGAATTGTATCCTTGTAAGAGGTATTAGTTGTTGTCATCGTCTTGTATGCGTAAGCATATATTTAGACATATCATAGATTGTACATTCGTTTAGTTTACAGGGGTATTAGACTACATGAGATAAAGAATGGAAACAATAATCTGTAAAAAAATTGCTTGTAGACTAATAAACTGCACTAGTAGTACTATCTCAAAATGTCTATGATATGATATATATATGCTAATCAAAACAATAATATAGAGTTCAATCAACTAGATTTCCCCTAAAGATCGATGATAATTTTCTTATATGTGAATTAAATTCAATATGCCTCAGATTTTCTTTTCAAATTTGCATGTTTTCTCACGATATTTTCCATAATTGAATAATGTATTTAAAATTCAACGTTGCTAAAAAAACATGAACTCGCGACGGCAGCTTTGGTTGCGCGCTCATCGATTGGAATAGTGCAATTGATTAAGCGGAAATACCAAAATAATAATAATAACAATAACCTTGGATTTTTAAAAACATTATCAATGTATGTGCCATCTTGTAACATGTTAGCATCAACTTAATTTGAGTACTTCAAAATGTATAATTGATAATATGTGTAAGTACATTGATATTTTCATTTACAATTAGAGTAACTTATCCTAATTTTAATACTTAAGTGGCTATACTATTCTTAACGAGATAACATTCAGTATTTGATAAGTTATGTAATTTAAAAAATCTGAAATATGCACTTACCGAAATTGTATTATTTATCTGCGCAAGCGTTTCTAGTGGAAAACACAAAAAAAAAACACGCCAACTGTCGGGCACGCCCGCGTTCCGTCTGGCCGCGGCGCCCAGCGTGCTCGTGTGTTCGTGACCCACAGAGCGGCGCGCGTGCCCTCGTCGCCGAGCCGCCGCGCTCACCCACGCTAAACAACCCTTGCGTATTCATAAACCGTCTACGTCACACGATTAATCCTCCGATATAAACTAAAAAAAAAACATTCCACCTCCGAATTTTTTATATTTTAATAATTTATTTCAAACTTTCGTCGTAACTTATTATCTTTTTCTTTTTCATTTCGCAATTGTAATTCATTCGGTAAAAATATAGGAGCGCTTTTTTTGTTTTTAATTAAGTTCCAGTTTCAACAGTAAGAATTAAGAATTATTACGAAGCGACGAGAAATGTAGGCTTTAAATTTTGCAGACTCGAAATTTTTAATTAATTGCTTAGTAGACACATTTTAAATTCTTAATTAAGCAATTCGTACTTTCTCCCGGCTATAAATTAGATCGAGCCGTTTCCATAGAGACTACTCATCCTTTAAAGCGGGCCGGGAGGGCGAGGGGGGCTTTACAAAAAATATAACTTAGGGTGAGTTAAAAAACCGTGGGGTGACTCAGCCGGCCGCTGCACCCCACGACGAGAAATCTACGATCAATATTAACTCTTTTTTTCAATGGGGAATCGCTGATTTTAAAGTCGTTTTAAGTAGATGTGTCGAGATTTCAAAAGTTCTGCGTAGGCCGTTGCACGGGGCACACTTGCCGCGCACGGCGCCCGAAGTTCCGACTGCATCCGCTAATATTTGTTCTGACTCGAACTATAAATCACGAATTCACGCTACGCGATACGCCGATTTACTATTCAACTCTCGTGCATTAGTCAAGGTCGTCCAACATATGTGACTGACGTACAGACATAGTTCACTTGGACTAGAAACTAAGAACTCTTATAGTATAATTATATATATGACGAAATTAATACGAAAATACATTAAGGGATATTATTAATTTAAAACTATTCAAGAATCAATTCCTACTTACGAAGTCCATAGTTTTTTACGAAGTCCATGTTTTTCAGGTACCATAGTTTTTTTTACAAACTAAATTTATGTTTCCTAATTACTTTAAAAAGAATAAGATTTACATCCAAATGTAAAATATTTAACACTAATTTTCTTATTAATCAATTTCATATTAGCCCCTGTCCACAGTTGAGCTTCATAGTTAATTATCATAGCTCCACTCGGAAGATAGACGGAAGACGAGTGATGCAATGTAGCCTATAGCTCAGTTCAGAACAAGTTGATAAGCTATAATTGTGATAAGTTTCACCAAAATTGTTTTTGTAGTTTTCGAGATTTTGACGTAAATACTCGTACGGAAAGAAATAAAAGAACAATATGATTTATACTTAGTAAGAATATTAGAGAAAAGTGCAGACAGTATGCGGAATTTTATTAAAAAAAAAATGAAATAACCCTCGTAAAAAACACAAAACATTTCACATATTTTAAAAATTATAATAGGTACATAGAATATTCATAAAAGTATTAAATAACCAAAACCCCCAAAAAAAAGTTTAGATATAAAAATGCCGGCTGTAACTGCACGCATATCAAAAATTTCTAATAAAAAACTATTTATGACAGAGACCATTACCGCTTAATAAATCAGCTGCCCACTCTTCTGTTTTCGATAATGATTCTATTATTATGGAAAAGCGTTATGTAACTGCAACATTTTTTACTCGACGATATATTCTAATGGAAAGCGCTTTTTATTTTCTAGCTTAGTACATTTATATTATAAGTATAGTTTACATAATCGTTATCTTTATATAATAAGTATTAAGCTTCCTTAAACAAAACTATGTATTTTAATAATTTTTACAATTGTCGTCATGTGCATGTAGGTTTATGTAAAGTCTTATTCTTAAAGTTAAAAATAGATACATTTCGTTTATCTAAACTATTGTAATGATTACAAATTTGATGATTAAATATTTATTGAGTTTAAATGAACTTACAGACAATAATGTGTTTACGTTTGAAATTTTTTAACTTTAAGGATAGCCAAACTACAATATTATCTTTGATTCTATGTACTTTTTCAGGTAGTAAAATATAATAAAATAAGAAGTGTATTCCATACATTTAGCCCGCGTAGGTTTTTATGCGTGTCGGTGGCGCGGCGCCCACTGCACGGGCACAACGGGTTACAAATTGTGGGGTGAAAGGGGTAGTTTTTTTCTAATCGACTTTCCTAACAGTAATAAACGATATTTATCTTTCTTAATTATAGTCTCACTCCGTTATTTGGTAGCAATGTTCGTGTTTTTACTATGACTGCTTATGTTATTATCAAATTATGCGCATTTGTCGCTAACGTTCTTTTTATATTTATATGTTATTACTTTGACCGTTTTTTAAAGTTATAATCATATTGCCGTTTTAACTATTTCATATTAAATCTAATAAAAATTATGAGTCTGATTAAAATAAAAACTCAATCGCAGGTGACTTGAATTACTTGCCGGGTACTTACTTGTATAGTATAGATACCTACTCACATATCTCTTATAGGTAATTAATTTTAGTGTGCAAAATTTTAATTTTATTTCGTAAAAACATGCTGATACACTGATGACATAACTGAGGCATCTCAGGTTTTTGTTCCTATGACAACTTTAGATTAATTATATGTATGTAAAACTATATACATTTTTTTATAAATGGTTTTTGGAGTTTTCCAGTAGGTACTTACGCAGAAATATATATGTTACCTATATTCATTCAAAACTATACATAGGTACTCATTATTTATTAAATTGTAACTTCTCTGTGACATACTTTTTCAGGTAGGTATATATTTTGGTCATTTTTGTTTTGGAAATACTTTTCGAATTTATTCATTATGTCGATTTGCAAAAGTTTTATATAGTTATGACAAAACTTTTACAGATCAAAGCACGACTCGTGAAATTGTAATAATGATGTCACATACAAATGTTCTTCTTTTACAGGACTTCGCCAACACACTGGACCTCAATGAACTGTGAATAATATTGCGATCACAAAAGATTTGTAAGATATCATACTCTCTTTTCGAGTATTACAAAGTTTCTTATATTTTTAGGATAGATTAAATATATAGAAAAAGGTATACATATTTATAAAATTAAAAATAGATATTAATAGGTACAGATACACTAATATAAATCACCTAATAAATACAAAATCTGTGTCGCAAAGCAACTTATGCTTTCATCTTTTAAATTTCATCCGATGTCATTAAAATGAGAAATATTATTCAAAAATCATTTTGAAAAGTGAAACGAGGGCAGTGATCCCACACGGCGCATGCGTAATAACAACCCTTTTTTACCCTTTCGCTACCCTGAACGTTTTTGTTAGCTTTTTTTCTAAAGGGTTGTATGTGGGGTACCTGCCGCAGTACGGAAGGGTTAAGTTTTTTTTATATGGACCGACATGCTTATAACGCTTACACACGTTTTTTCTCTATGGAGCGAGTGCAGAGAACAATAGAAAGTGCATTGAACTCTTCAATAGAACATCAGCTGATGCCGTATTAATGCACTTGTCCCTTTAGTCTATTGATTTTTATTATTATTCAAGGTCGCTCCATTATACTGCTGCACTTACTGATAGCGAATATTATTACATTATATTGTTATCTGTAAACACTGCAGTTCATATCTTTATCTCTGTTTCCTAATTATTCTCCAGTAAGTAACCCAGTAACATCGGTATGGCATTTAGTAATTAGTATAGTAGTAACAATAATACAAATTAATTAATATCATTATATGTATATAGGTTCAAAAGTTAAAACTTATATTATCACTTTGTAACACTATTTTTTAAAATTTTAAATAGAAAATATTGACCGATAAAATGTGTTATTACGAAACAGTGGAGTTTGTTTCCTAACGTGATAAGTATACGAGTTTATATTATAATCGTATATAAATGTAAGTACTTGTACTTTAAGTTTTTTTCGCCAATATTATTTGCGAAGTAAATAAATTGGAAAAATATCTATTATAGCACTATTTATAGTTTTCATCGTTCAACTAGACCTCGCTGCCGGATGGTGTCAATTTACTCCGACGCAACACCCGTTCATTTTTTGGCAATCGGAGTAAAAAATTTACAGTTTGCAGCATTCTAGTAACCCACATTGATCAAGGTGTTAAAGTTATCAAGTTGCGCGCCCGTTAGTGCACAATCATTCTTTTAAACCTTTGTTAAACTCTTTTTTGGCGTTCAAAAAAAAATGGCCCCTTTAGTTGTGACCTTTTTTTAAAAGGTTATAGAGAAGAAAAGATTCGTATTTAATCTAACACACCTTGTGTCGTTTTAATTAGTTATATTATTAGTGAAGTCAGTTTGAAAGTTATTTCAGCTTAAACAGAAATTGATGGCATTGTCTAATTTGTAGATACTACCTATATGTATTTCAATGGAATTTTATCGTATTACCTAATACCTTCATATTTTATGGATATTTTGTGTAATAAAAAATATAAACAAAGAAAAAAGTTTTTATATATCTTTTATAATAGTATTGTATATAGTTTTTATATATCTTCAATAATTATTGAATTAAATTAAAATAATATAAGCGGATAATCTTTGAATTACTGCACTAAACTGAACAATTCTTGTTATTGTTTTCCTCAGTTTTTATAGTCATAATAAGATTATAGTTTTTTATGTACTTGTTAAGTACGTACATTGAATGTTTATTTGCAAGCGACAGTGTTAATATTAAATTAGATAATCCAATTAGATCGCTATCGACTCTTATAATATGAACCGAAACAATTTACATATCTCATTACGCTCGTATCTTCTATCTCAAAGATAAAGAGACCTTCTTGAGAACTCAGGACATTTTATGAGATCTTTTTAATTATAATCTGTCTTCCTCAAACGAGGTCATGGCTCAGGTGCCTCCTTTATTCTTCTAATCTTTGTTTTGAATAAAGGTGAAGAGGAAATTAAATTATCTACCCGAATATTATAAAGCGTAAGAGTTTGTCCGTTTGTTTTAAAGCACTAATCTACAAAAAAAGTGTGTGTGCACTTATGCACGCACATCGCTTTAGCCTGTAATATTCTACGCTGGGCATAGGCCTCTTTCCCCATGTAGAAGAAGGATCTGAACTTAATCCCTTTCCATATTATGAGTAACGATTGCTATCAGGTGTATATGATAACAGCCGAGACCGACCGGTTTAGCGTGTTCTCTGAGGCACGGTGGTTAGACCCACAAGAACTGCACAAACACCCAGACCACGGAAACATCTGTATGCCATACAAACGTTTTTCATGTGCGAGATCGAACTTACGCACGTAAGAAGTTATACTTCATTGGCTACTTCATTGGCTGCTACTACTACTTCATTGCCTAGCCATCTTCAAGCTGCTAGCTTCTTCGTTGATTAGCTAACTTCAGGGTGTCGGTTTTTTTGTGACGGTGTGCGCGTGCATCTTAAAAATGTACTCTTATCATTTTTCTCTAACGCGCCAAAAGGACTGTAACTTCATAAAATATCTAAAAATGCTCATTGCCACGCTGTGAGAAATAGAACAATCGAAATAAAAATGCGCGAAACGATGCAATCTATTTAGGGGTAAAAACAGTGAAGAACTGTAGAAAAAAAAACATATGGTTCCTAAAGAAATAAATGCCTTTATTATAGGCACCAGCTCACCGATACAATATATATATTTTTGATAGTAATTCATAATATGTAATATATGTATTATGTACATATGTTGCATCCAAACTCCAAGCAAGAAACAAACCCACAAAATCTGTAGCGGCAAGCATGACCACGCTGCCAACTGCGCCAACGGGCTAGTCAAGCCATACTCGTATTCTTGTATTTAGTTGTCAAAATTCATAAGAAATATTTATAAATTGAATATGTGTATAAAAACATGCTACGGTTTACAGTACACAAACGCCTTAAATAATAATCGCAAAGGGTGTTTTGTACTATCATAGAAACATTGAATAAAGGGAATTACAAACGGATTAAATGCAAACATAGCCAGTGGTCACGGTGTTGTTACATTAAACAACTGGAGAGAGAACACAAACAAACACTTTGTCGGGCGTCTGTCGGCGTGGTAGCTACACAGAGCAATATACAAGTGACAATTAGGCATTGTTACCGGGCTACTGGGCGGCGTACGGGAGTGATACTTGGAGGATTAAAGGATTATGCGTATAGTAAACAACTTTGCGCGAAAGTCTTTTCATCTTTTATTTTTTTCAATAAATGTAAGGTTTTGGTGTCTGTATTTGTTACGTGAAATGGAAGTAATGGTAAATAATAAAATGTATTTCAATTTTTAATAAAAGTTTCTAAATTTATTTTATTTCTTACATCTAACACACACAATGTAAATTACCTATGATAATAAAGTAGACCTAGTATTTATTTTGACATAGGTCTACTACCTTGTAAATATAGTTGTCAGTAAGAAAGAAGAGTATGAAATTGTAGTCATCATTCTTTTCATACTCAATACATAAATTATCGCGGCTTCATATACGAGTAGCTATCTCTGAATAAAATATAAGCTGGTTTTTAACATTTTTCAAAGAGTTTCTTCAATTTGACCAAGGGGTGACCAGAAATATGTACACGTTTTCAATAACGGATGATGTTATCCAACAGATAAAAAGTTTTTGATATATTATTCTTTTTTGCCATCGAGTTCCACTTTATTTATGAAATATTTCTATTCGCAAATATTAATCTAAAAGTTGTAATTTGTTAATTGAGGAGAAACAGGTCCTATTCGAAATACACTACTGGTAAAACTGGCTCTGAGAATTTTCGATTAAAAATAAGTATGTAGAGCAGTATAGTAACTGATGTGTGACCGAAGGATTCGAACATTTAATTTTTATCTTTATATTATTATTTTTTGTTTTTGGTCGAATTGTTTTGGTCGTCAAGCTTTAAAATTAAGTATTATAAATTATTGTAAGTATTCTTAGAACCTTTAGGTTATAAAAGAATACGAGGAATACAGAATTTTTTAAAAGTCAAACTAAAATACTTTTTTGAAAATAGAAACAATGCACCTAGTGTCATAAATATAACAGTAAGTATATTATTATACAGTTTTAGGTTAACGGTGAAATGTTATGACGAGTTACCCTTCTTAGATTTCACAGATTCTTTTACCGCAGTTCTTTCTGAATGATGAATTACCTATCAATTTATTTTATATAGCAACTAATTAAGTATTTGATTTGTCGATGCAACGCGTTGAACAATAACACTAAGATGACTTGCTATCACCTATAGGTACAATCGCAGGAGGAATTTTTGTTCACAAGAATACACTCGATCGCGACAAGTTCCATACGCGTTATTAATGACATTGTGCAGTTCCTTTGTACGTCAACGTTAAATATATTTTGTTAAAGGAAATATGAATTCGCTGAATGGATGTTTTAAAAAGGGAATATTTCGCGTAAAAATCAATAATCAAACGACATCGCGACAATGGCCGGCGGTAAACCGAATTCACTATCAAAATAAAGTCTGCTGCGTGACGGTGCGCGGGAGGTTTTTTTATCATCATCGCTTCGAACTGGAGTGGTGGGACGAGCTCGCGCCATTATACTTCATCGTTCTTATAAAACTCTACAATAACAAATATTTCACTATATTGAAGCTTTATTAAAAGGATTATCTTCTATCATTTATCAATATTAATAGTATTCTAATATTTTATCTGTTTCACTTAATAATTTCTACTATGCGTTGAACATATTATGAATAGTTTTATTATTGTCGATTACTTTGGATAATATATTTTTAGAAAGTTTTAATAATACCTACTTATGCAAATAAAAACTCATGAGATTAAGTATGTTGCAACGTCAGACATCCTCGACACACGTGCAGCGGACTCGCAAAATGCATCACAAATTCTTTGTAAGCACAAAGCGCGTCGAACGTATTGACGAGTATTTGCTTACCCTGATTATGAACTATTGATGCGGATTGAACCCTTATGTCGTTTATCAAAGATCCTTTAAAATCATTGTGTTTTTAAAATGTCGATGTGACACGATTGGAACTCCCACCACGCTGCATGCAGTTTGATTGAAATAATAAAAGCAAATCAATATATTTTTTAAATGAAGTTAACTATTAAACTTTAGATTTAGAGAGATGGTCAATCAAAACGATTCAAACACTGCAGATTAATTATAGGTTTCAGTAGGTACGACTTCGTCTCGGGAGCACAGACGGAGTGGCAAATGTTGCTCATATGAAACAGAATGTGGGTAAAAAGAATATCTTCACGTTATTAGCCGAGCAACAAAAAGTGGCTTCCCGGTGCATCTTCCGGCATTCATAACGATTATTATTATTTGATTTTCTAAGTAGGTAAAAGATTTTAAAATATTTTTTAAAGGAATAATTCTTAAAAAATCTGTAAATAATAGTCCCAACTTATTAAAATTTAGAGATTATTTGAGAGTAAATTTTTTGCGTTTTACAGTATATGTAATTGTTTCATATGTAATAAAAATATTTAAACATGAGTTCACGGTATTACGTATGTGTAGGTATAATGGAGTTCCTTGCTACTGTGTCTCTATATACTATTTAATTTGCTCATATTTTAAAAAAAAAAATTATTTTGGTGTCTAGAATATTTACATTTTTTTTAACTTATGAAGGTATGTAGTGCAACACCTGTCACCGCGAGGCTAGGAACGGAGCGGACGTACCTTAATCAATATCCACGTTTCGTTTCCGCCACTATGCATAAAAACAAATGAACAAAAAAAAAACACATACAAAAGACGAAAGTGTTCCAAGCCGAAGATTATGAGCACGTTCATTTATTAATTTTTATGTAGCATCGCGATAAAAAACTCAACCCCACTTAGACAAAAAACGTAGCTCGCGACGCTCAGGGGAAAGGGTGTCTCGGTCGACTCGCGTGCTGCGTTCTGTTTTTAACCGTATTCCGTGGTTTGTTTTTTCTTATGAGTTTCTGTTTTTTAACAATACAATACCGTTGTTGAGGATGTTTTAAGAGCGTCATGTTGACGCGCGCGAGTCGCTATCAAACGTCGGGCGCGAGCGGTTGCTTTACTAAAAAAAATTTTTTTTTAATAATTTTACGCTTGCAGCGTACGGTAGGAATCCCTTCTACTATTTACTAAAGGATGAATTTTGGAAAGATGTGTGTTTTTCTTAAAGAACGTGATACGTTAGAAAAAAATAGTGCGTATACCCAGCAAAAGTGTTTCTCTGTATAGTAAAATTTTGACAAAATACAATCCTTAATATTTTGAATAATATACACTTAATTGTCTTCGAGTAATAAAATTAGACCTTAATGTTTCGTCACCTCCATATAATGAGTGTCGCGTCCCATTTTAATGATAGAATCATTTAAAAACAATGGCATCGATAAAACAACATCAATAATGTTAGGAATTCGTAAGAACGCTATAAAACATGAGCCATGAAAATGCTATTAAATATTAAAAGTGGAGAAACGGAGAGCTTAACAAGAAATAAAACATCGTTATAAGAGGCAAGGAGAAAGCAAAGTCGCCCCCGGTCGGGCCAGCTATCGGCGCGCCTCAGTTAATGCCTACTTATACCTTATTATATAGCGGAGTTTGCGTTGAGGAACAAAATTAATTGGTTAAAACTCCTCTCGGTATCCAGGGCGGGCCTCCCCCCGTCTCCCTCTTAATTCTACTCCCCCCGCAGGACCCGCGCCCCGCAAGCTCCTTTGAACGTAACCTGCCTAAAAAAACAGAAAGTATGAAGTTCACTACAAAAGAGTTGTAGCTTAATTAATATTTCAATTATTTTGACCTGTGTATCTCACTCAGTACTTGGAAATAAATTTATATTTTTATTTTTTACATAAGTACGTATCAAGTAATTGCTTTTTTAATTTAAAATAATTATTTTGTTTGATGTTTATATTTATTTGAGATTTTCATTTGTTAACTTTTTTACAAACATTTTGAATTATAATTATTAATTGTGCTGAAATCTTTTTTTAATAATATAAGTTACACTTTTTTGGCGATGCAATATTTAACAATTTGAGTTTTTTCCTACTAAAATCAAGCAAGACACGTATTTCATAAAACACTTTTAAACGAAAAAATTATTTATTTATTTATTTAATTATTTGTACAAAAATCCACAGCTACATTTTATTTTTCTTAAACCAATACAGAACATCCAAACAAAACTCAATTTCGGATTTTACATTATTTAAATTACACTGTTAATAATAAAATCATTTGTCTTCATTTTCGACTACGATATTCGTCTACCTATTGCTTAAAATAATCAATGAAACATTTACAATTTTTTCCTATTTGTTTTTTAAATTAAAAGTTATAACTTTATGTAATTTATTTTGCTAAACTTTCACACGAAAAAGCGGCAATTAAAAAAATACTAATGTATTGGAGTTGCAAAAAAATATTCATAAATTCTTTTAAATCAGAGTTGCAACGCTTTTGTAGCGAGCTCGTAACGAAGGGCGAAAGCAAAGGGTAGGCCGGCGTGTAGGGCGCGGGCGGCTCGTTGCCACTTCTCCAAATAAATTATAATTCACCCGCTTCGCCTCTGTCGCTGATATGCCTCTGTGACACTATTATTGAGGACACCCATTATCTTCATCTTGATTAAGTTTTCATCAATAGATACAACATTGATTTGTTTTGACATTCAATAAACAAAATGTTGCAATTTATTAAAGTTTTCAGCTCATTAAAGGAATAAATCTAGTGATAAACTTATGCAATAGCAGGTACTTAGTAGGTATTTGTATTGTTTTTATCTGTGACCAATTAAAAGTATTTTTAGTACTTTTTCTATCTTGTTAATAATTATAACAAGTTTAGAGTTTTTTGGTACAACCAATAGATGTTGCAGGGATTTGCTTACATATCATAAGACGTTTACTATAACGCAAGAAAAGAGCGTTACTACGTTACTGATTTTTTTTTTCTTATTTGTTATCGCAGGGGGATTTACGGGTGATATCCAGGAAGCCCGGGTAGGCCTAGACCGAATGTCGGCTTCAGCACTTGGGGGTGCAATACCGACCAAATCCCTACGAGGAGCCTACAGCCGCTTTAATTGGAGGGGTCTCGGATCTGCAGGCAACAGGATCCCTCCAGTGACAGGCTGGCCTCGGCGAAAAGGCCAGACTTCTCCTCCATGGGGACTGTCCGGCTCACGACTGAACAATCGATGATCCCGATGACGCCATGTCTAGCAGGGCCTGATTTCCATCCCGCCCCGACACTGGCACAGGGGCGTTACTGGAGGCGCATTAAGTAGCGCCTCCTACACACCCCCGTTCGTCGCCTGCGGAGAGAGGCCTCGTTGGCGGCCTCTTCTCTCACCCGCTCGTCATACTCCTTCTGAGACATTACTGTCTCGCGGACGATCATGTCTACCATCGCCTTCCAGGACTCGTCGTCGCCGAGCATCGCGGTGATGACGCTCGGTAGTGACAAATCCCCTCCAAGGACTGTCGTCAGATCGCGACGCAACACCTCCCCTCTCGGACACACCTCGAGGGTGTGCTGGGCCGAGTCCACCGCCGCGCCACAATCATTTCATCCAGTCGTCGGCTCACTTTGGGCCGTCTGACACAAGTAGTCACCAAAGCAGCCGTGCCCGAGGAGAACTTGCGTCAGACGGAAGGTCAGACGGCTTGCGTTTACGGCGCATCCACCGCTCTAAGACTGGGCGCAAGGCAGCCGTAACGCGTGTGCCATACGGCTGCTCCGCCGGGTCCTCCTCCCACCTCCACATTAGTGCTTCTTACCCCATCCGGCGCACCCGTAGAATCCCGTCCAACGAGGAACTACGTTACTGATGGACTACAGAGCGTTTAGATACACCTAGCGTAATAAAAACGAAACAAAAAATATTTAATTAATTACTAATAATAAATATTAGATCTGTATCAATTAATATTTAATAATAAGTAAACTAGTAGTTATTTTTAGCTAATATTTCTTTTTAGGCGACTTCAAAAAAAGAAAAAGGTTTTCAATGCGATTGTATTTTAACTTTGCACCACCTTATTTTTTTTCGTGAACATAATAATTATATATATATCAAAATAAAATACAGCCTATTTTTTAAGTTAGACAAAGTTACACGGCTGCCTTATTTCAAAACACAGGGACAAATTTTTCGAAATCGATCTTTTAGCATTTTTTGTTCCAATGGAGTCGTGTGAACATATATATAAATAAATTTAAAAAAAAATTGTCCCTTACCTAGTTTTAGATAAATTGGGCAGCTGTACATATCTGTGCAAAATTTCATTAAAATCGGCTAAGTAGTTTAGGTAACCAACGCGGACAAACAACGTGACGCGTAATTTATATATATTAATTTAGATGTGACCTCACAACTTTTTACTTGGTGTGCCAATTTTGATGATCTTTTTTTATGAAAGCTGGTGTTTGTCATGTGGTTCATATAGATTTGAACAAGACCAAACGAGTACTTTATGAGCTCTCCCTAATAATTGCGCATTTAATTGACTATTTTATCGACTAGTTGCGTTGTATTACTTGTCGATTTAATTGAAGTCGGCTTTTTTTCGTTTGCGAGCAAACACAATTATGTACATTGTAAATAGTTCACATCAATTTTTTTCAGTTTAGGTGACTAATAACAGATATCAATTTTTTTTTAATTTTTAATATGTATGCTGTCATGCATGAATTTTGCGAAACTTTAACTGTTTTCACAGCGCACGCAGCGTAAGCTCTCAAAAGGAAAAAAGAACCCCCGATTTTATAACATTCTTCATTGGTGCTCCGCTCCTTTTGGTCTTAGCGTGATGATATATAAGCCTATAATCTTCCGTGATAAATGGGCTATCTAACATTAAAAGAATTTTTCAAATCGGAACTGTAGTTTCTGAGATTAGCGCGTTCAAACAAACAAACAAACTCTTCAGCTTTATAATATTAGTATAGATATCGTCGGCATAACGAAGGTGAGAGATGTATTCGCCGTTGATGTTAATTCCTCGTTCCTCCAATCCAAGGTCTTAAAGACATCCTCTGGCGCAGTGGTAAACAGTTTCAGTGATATTACATCTCCCTGTTTTACCCCACGCTGGAGAAAAATGGGACTTAGTTTCTGGTCTTGGATATGAACGGTCATCGTCGCTGCGTCGTATATACATCTCAGTACCTCTATATATCGTCAGTCGATATGACATCTCTACAGAGAGTGCAGACCAGCCTCGGTCTCGACAGAAACTTAAAACTTCATTATCTATCTTATCTTAGGAAATATAAATAATTTCAAGTGTTTAAAATGTTATTGATGTGAAACATCTATAGGTGAGCGAGCGGTAAACCTGATTGGACGCGTGGCGATACAGTCCGTGGCGACGCATTGGCACGCATGAAACATCTAGAGGCGAGACGATGAGGTATGATGAGACTTATGACGTGGCTCAGAAGTGAGATCGGTCTGTAATTCTTTAACAGAGACTTATCGCCTCTCTTAAAGAACAGCACCGTCACACTCCTGTACCTCGGTGGATGACGGCGTTAAAGAGTCTCACCAAGTCAAGGCTTTAAGGGCAGGTCACCCTGCGGCTTTGAGGAGATCAGTCGTAACTCTGTCATCCCCCGGGGCTTTTCCGTTTTTAAGCTGCCCGAGCGCTGCACTAATCTCACCTACCTCGATATCCGGGATGTCCTCCGAATAATGGTACAACAATGGTTCACGTGGATTTTTGGTATCCCAAGTCTCAGGCTTGTGTGAGCTCGACGAGCTATCCGTAAAATTTCTCGACCTCCTCTCAGACCTGAGGACGGGAGCAAACGGTTCTGCTATCCGCTGTTTTGAGCTTCGCAAGAAGGCTTCTACCCAATGCTTTTTGGAAAACTTTGGTCCACCTATTCTGCTCAATAACGGTCTTACTTATAAAAATCTCGCTAAGCAATACTTAGCCACCGCTTAGTTAAACCGCTCTTAAGCTATAAATCCATGTTTGACTTTTGTTTACTTATAAACGTTGATAAGCTGTTACTTAGTTAAGAAACGAACAAAGAATGATAATTTTTTTTTCTTCTAACAAACACACGCAAGTAAGTAGATCAAACGTCATAATAGAACAGCTGATTTATGTGAAATCCGCCATCTTGCCGCTTAGCAGGAGTTAAACTATGTCTCGGCAGTGTGTAATTTTGACGGCTATTTAAGAGCCATTTCACAATTTTACGCTCTGCAAGTTTAGGTAAATTTGGTCGCATCGCGCGAGTCGTACGAGCCGCGCGATCTTTGTGCTAGTACGTATAGTGTGACAACCAAAAGACCATCGTGATCATTTTCTGATGTATAATAAAAATTATAACTATGGTATAAAATGTTTTTTACATAATTAATTTGTTAAAAATTTCAAGTATGTTATATAACAACAGTCAATAAATTTAAAATAAAATTAAAAAAATCAATTTTATGAAACAATTTTTTTAAATTGATTTAGTTTTTTCAGTTTACGAATGAATCTAATATTTACGATATGAATAAAAAAGCATTTAATGACATCGACACCGACAAACATATTAATTAACAAATAACAAGACAAACAGATTGAAATGCCTATTTGTATTGATAGTGTGAGAAAAGAAAATTAAATTATACATTTGTTTACAGAAATTATCATTATATTATTTTACAGTCATTTTCGTAATATGTTTATTTTATTTATATTTTATTATGAAAGTATCAAATGCGTTTTATCCGCTATAACAACAGGCGCTTGGCGCGTGTGAGCGAAAGAGACGGCTGCGCAGAATTTGGCGTGAACCTTACCTCTAAGAGCGCTAGCGCTCGACTGATTTACCGGGCTTGATGCGTGACAATATATACTATCTTTTTATTATTTAATATAAAATGTATTAAAAATAATTACATCTTTTAATTATTTTTTTTGTATTCCTTAATGATGTAAGTTTACTTTGATGAAGATAGTTCGTTAAAATTTCTTAGGTTTCTAAGAGAAATATCGCTTTTAAAATTGTACTTATTTGGAAAATATTCGTAACTTTAAATTTTTTTTATCGTTTAATAGAGATACAAATGGAATAAAAATCTATGATAGTGGACAACAAAATTATATTCCACATATTATGATATTTTTTTAAAATGGTTTCAACGTAGAGGTTATTGAAAAGTAGGACTTCAAAGTATACATTGCGACCGTTTACCCAGGGAGGAGGCTGATGAAAAGGTTAATAATTTTATACACATAATATAAATCAAAATTCTGATCTGACTATGGACTACAACAAAGGTTGCTCTATTATATTTCAAGAATATAAATTACATTATTGCATCCAACACTGAGATTAACGACGTCAAAATATTACAATTTCGCGGATTGTTACCGATTTTTGTGAAATGGCTCTTAAACACTACTTAGCGACTTCTTAAGGCTAAATAGTGTTTATAAGTGAGGTTTTTGCTAATCCGTTGTTAAGCAATTGATTAAAAATTAAGAAACGTTTATAAGTAAGACCGTAAGAGTAGTGATCTCTCTCGTATTTGAGCAGCGGAGGTCTCGTCGTACAAGTTTTCTCTTGAATGATAAATATTTATTACTTACATATTTTATATTTTTATAATATAATATTAAGTTTATATGAATGTGTTAATCAAGCATTTTAATAAATATCCGCCTTTTAATAACTATCATCTTCGGAAAAATGAAAAAAGTAGTCGTAATAATGATTCTAGTTTTTCTAAAAAAAAAATCTCAAACTTTATAAGGATTGCCAACCTTAACATCTTGATAGAAATGGTGTATTAAACTCGACTGAATTAAAATAATAATAATAATAAAAACGCTTAATAACTAACTTAGAATAATGAAACTTTTTATATATCTGGCTGACTAGCCAGATTGATAGATTGTACATCTATAGGTTCACTAAGGTCATTCCATTTAGGTTGATTTTTAACCGTTTTCAAAAAAAGATATATATTTAATGTATGTCCGAGGATAACTTCGTCGTTTATGAACCGATTTTGATAATTCTTTTTTTGTTGGAAAGGAGATATCTCAGGTGGATAAGGAAACCAGGCTCTGATGATGGAGTCACAGAGAAATCGAGGGAAACCCTCGAAAATTTGTTAATTTTGTTCATCTACTTACGTTGTATTACTTGTTGATGTAATTGAAGTCGTTTTTTTTTTTGCGAGTAAACACAATCGTCAGTTCTTGGTTTTCGATCACTTCAAACGCTTTTAAGGCGCTGTCTCTACTTTAAAAAAGTCTACTACTATTATTATTGGTTTCCAACAAATGTGGCTAACTCATAACCACTTCAGCCTGCTAATCTTTTAGAATATACTAATATTTTTTGGTCTCTATCCAAAGGTCTAGTTTCTGTTAGCTTAATAAGAAAGCAAAGCTTAGATCCAGATGAATGTATTTCAGTTCGTTATATAGAAATCTGAACCATAAAATATGTAGTTAAACATACGACACTATATGTGTAGTAATATATATATATACACTAGCTGTACCCACGACTTGCTCCGCGTGGAAAAGTACCATAAGTTACTCCTTATTACATCAGCTATATGCCACTGAGAGTCCCGTCAAAATCGGTCCAGCCGTTTCAGAGATTAGCTGGAACAAACAGACAGACAGACAGAGAGACAAAAATTGAAAAAAATGTTATTTTGGTATATGTACCGTGTATACATCCATAAGCATTTAGTAAAAAGCTCTTATTTTAACATAACAAACACTCCAATTTTATTTATTTGTATAGAGTATAGATATATAAAACTTTTTGTATCGTTATATTTCAAAAACGGTGGCTCTCAGAAAAAAAAATATCCAGGATTTTTTTTAGATAATTATCTGATCTACAATTTTTATCTGGACTAATTTTATCATAAAAGTTACCGTTTTGCTGAAAATCATGAAAACCCCGTTCATTTATGATAGTGTTTTGAACAATCCTACCAATTTTCAGCCAAGCGTGAATTTCTGTAACCTCACCCCACCCATTTTTGGTCTTATTTAACCGGACTAATGAACAATGTAAAAATAAAATACGTTTTATACCTGTCACCCACTCTGTACATCAAGTGATATTTCTTTGAAAACTTGAAGATTATTTTTATTTTTATGAGAAAAAAATTTCAATGTTGATTGATTTGAGAACAGTGCGTGAAATTATATTTAAAGAGTTCAACGTTTCCCTTAAAATTCCAAAACCATACTCGTCATATCATACATATCATAAAGCATAATTAAAATTTTATTATGAGGAAAAAAATGTTACACAATTTATTGGAATGATTAACAATTTGTTTACTTTTTTCCTGTAGATTGCAGAAAGCATTCATAGGTAGAAGCTGAACGCAATAATAGTGGTTTCCTTTCCATGGATGTTTAAAGCAAAAAGACAAATTACATTGTTACTACAGTAAGAGACGTTAAAAAGAAGGTTTATTTAGAAGAAACTCATAAAATCGTCATGATCCGCAGAAGACTCCTGGAGAGCTATTATTAAACACCACGCTCCCGATTTATTTATTGTTCAATTGTATTTACGTAAACTGTGATTTGTGAAGCACGTGTACTATGTATGAGTTGATAGTTACTTTTAGCTTATGCATAGGTATTGCACGATAGTCTTTTTTTTTTTTATGTCACTAGGTCGGCAAACAAGCGTACGGCTCACCTGATGGTAAGCGATTACCGTAGCTTATAGACGCCTGCAACACCAGAAGCATCGCAAGTGCGTTGCCGACCCAATCCCCAATCCCCCCCCAGGAGCTCTGGTCACCTTACTCACCAACAGGAACACAATACTGCTTGAGAACAGTATTATTTTGCTGTGATCTTCTGTAAGGTCGAGGTACTACCCCAGTCGGGCTGCTCCATATTTTGAGCAGGAAATTACTGCTGTGCCCTACCTCAGTTGCTGTGCCCTACCTACAGCGACGATGAATTCAACTTGTATGAAAATTTACTTTTAGGAATAAATTTTTGCATTTACAAATGAGGATGAGCTGATTGCACCAAGCATTACAAATCGAGCCAAAAATAATGTCGATATTCCAGCAAAAGAATAATAAAAGACAAATTAAATAACAAACATCTCTTTATTTAATAATCATGTAATGGACATTTATAAAGAAATACATTTATTGTGATACCATAATTACGTCATATTCATACCTTATAATAATTTGTACAAGTAAAATGGTTAGGTTAAAATCAAGTCTATTTTAGAATAGAACACCTGAATTCCGTTTGAGGTAGTTTATATGAATGGCAGTTAATTTGTTGTTGGAAAATGGCATGTTACTTATTTTTATCACAAATTTTTGTATAGGCATTTGTCAGTTAAAAAAATATCAGTTAACATGGCACAGAACTCTAGGACATTCAATAACTATTAAAATAAACAACATTGTAATGAAACAATAAATTTAAAAATTATTAATAAAATAGGAACTCAAATCTATTGCAGATTATAAGACGATCACATAATAGTTTACATTTTTAAAAATATAATTCTATAGGTACAAGTAAAAAACGTTATACTTGGCGAGGACCAAACTAAAAGTACATTGGAATAATCAGTCTCAAACAGTAAAATCGTCTTCGATGTAACGTTACTGATAACGCTTGATCATAGATCAAGTAAAAAAAGGTAGATAATGCGCGGCCTTTGTTGTTAGTGAAGCCACAAAACTCGGCTCCTTCAAGTAAACACACGCGCTCACGCAGTCATATGCATCAAACTACGCTCATTTTTTATAAAGTGGGTGTCATTATTGTATTTTTTTATCGTGTGATTTTATGTTTTACCTAAATTGAAGTCAAGTTAAATATGAATTTTTAACTCGTTTGTTTCTGTTTAAATTTGTGAATTAACTACTCATATTTTACTACTAAATGTCATGGTTTTAGGTTTCCAACGAATATTTTAATAGGAAATGAATGGGTAGCTGCTTTACGACTGAGCCGAAATGAACTACAACGACAGCCATCCTCATCTAGCGTAGTTTGTTCAAACCATTTTGATAAAGCTGACATGTACGGTACAAAACGTGGAGTTCGCAGAGTACCATCAAGTACATACTGCTATTTACTACTACGTATTTTAATGTTGTATTTTTTCTTCAAGGACCTACCGGATGAGTCTAAATCAGTCGTTAACCAAGATTCAATTTTTGGTACTAAAAAACATAAACTAAGAGAAAAGTTAAAAAAAAACAGGAACTTTATTTAAAAAAAAATGTAAAAATAAAATTAATTCATTACAGCAAAGAGTTCGACGTCCTTAAAACAGGAACTTGCCTCTCATCAATTACTCAAAAACGCCAATTTTCATTGACACAGATTAATATAATTAAATAAATCAAAACATGGCTACAATAGATTTGTTTAACAATTTGAATCGAGAAAAGGAGTAAATATATTTAAAACTATAAACAAATTTTTATTTTCACATTTTAACTATATTAAATTAATTGTGTTTAATACCACTTAGTCAAATTTTTAGGGACTTTTTTTAAACAAAAACTTTTTTTAACAAGTGTCAACACTTCACTCACTCACACATAGTTAAAAAAGTGGCTTCAGTTTTTTTTTTTCTAGGTGCATTATCTATTTTTTTTACTTGATCTATGTGCTTGATATACTTGTCGTTTAAACACTGTCTCAAAAGAGGTGAACATTAGAAAATATTTGGAGAACTTTGGCTCTTTACCCTGGCACGATGTCACCACTCGAATGAGGTAGATAATGGCACAGCACTAAATAATTATTACGCTAACTACAATAGTATAATTACAACATTGTAACATTGAAATTACTAATTCTAGTTTATTTTATTTTTTGTACATATTTAATTTTGTACCTATAATTTCTTTGGAAAAAATATTTTCTTAAACATACGTTGAAATGTTACTCTAGAGAAAACCCTTTCATGATCCCTTACCACTAGTGAAAAATAAAATAATAATAATCAACAATCAATACTGCTTAAATACCTATATTTATACAATAAGTATAAATTATGTGCGCTAAAATATGTAAAACAATTAATATTCATTAAATTGGGTTAAAACGAAGAACATAATCATACTACTTCTAATAGGAAACTAATACCCGTAGAACAAATTGCCATAATATTCAGTATCTTTACATACTTACCTACCGTAACGTCGAACGTCGCCATGTCTTCCGTCATATACGTATACACACGCACATGTAACACCATGTACATTGCGAAATTCATCTTCATATTATATACAGTATTTTTTAATTAAAAATTTAGACAGAATCTTAATCTAAGAATATATTCTTTAGAGATAATAGTTTGCAATGTACATTGCTTAACAGCTTACACTTTTATAAATATTTGTGTCCGTCGTTCGACATACACTAGCGCAGTGTTGACTGGTGATCTTAGAAATATGCGCACAACAATGACCCGTGCAATTTGGCCGTAAATATATACAGATACGATATTAACAGTAATCGTTTTTACGATAGTCGTAAAATATATCAATTCCTACAAACTATCGGATAAATAATAAATAATTTTATTATAGAAATAGCTTTATATACAGAAGCTTGCCGCGCCTGGTCGGCTCGTCCCTTATCTCGTTCTCGCTCTCTCGAAATTGACTCGAATCTAGAGTAATTACTACATCTAAACCTCCATTGATTTCTAATAACAGTCCCCTATCAAAGCATTATTATAGAATCAGTTACATAACGGTTTGCTTTTTGTTACCAAACAAATAAATACTTGTAAAACAATCAAATGCACAAAAAAAAAAATATAAGAAATAAGCACAATTAGGGTAATGGAGAACTGGTTATTGAAAGGCGCATGGATCAGGGTGCAGACAATAGCGATGTATTTGTCGTGAAAGCCCTTCAACTGAATCAATACCTAATAATCAACGATTGTTAAGTAATCATTGTAGCTGAAATAATGAAGCAATGTCGTGGCCTTCTCAGCCTCAGTCGTATTCCGGTTACCGTTCGTCGAGCGTAAGGAAGGACATCGATTGCAGATCAATAAATGTCGGCTGAAGTGAACACGTTTTTTTTTGTACTATAAAGAACAAAAACAATAATAAATCAAAAAATATCTTTTGTGTAACATGTCCTTTCTGCTATTGGAAACAAAAGAACAAAAAGTAGTTTGGTTTTTGCACTACCTCGCCTTGCGATTATGCAAATTGTTCGACAGTTAACTTCTAGAGTATAACATTCACAAAACATTTTTTTATGATATACAATAGAAGTTTTAAAAAAGTTTACTTTAAAAGATCACTATCTAGCAAGGTAATATAAGATGTTTTACAATTTTTAAAGAATTTACACAAAAAGGATAGAAGACCGTTAAAATTGTATTACTTTACCAGTAAGACGTATTCCTTTAACATAATAATAATAAATAATGTCGAGGAGAGCCAGTGAGTAAAAGTTGGTGTCGAACAACGTCGGCGCGGCTCTACATGGGAGGAACTCGTATACCGGCTCAGCGTCGCGAGGCGCTAGGCCCGACGCAAGCACCCACTACGCAGAGTGCATGCGTAAATCAGTTGGCGAATCCGGTGTTGCCGGTCTTCGCGGGAGCGACAAGTCTTCTGGTTCCGTCTGTTCAGGCCACTCATCCCAGCGCCAGTCTGGTGCAACAGCAGCTGGGGGACTCGGTGTGCCTGGCTCACAGCCGTTACCTGAGCATCGATGTAAGGCAGCAGCCTGTCGCCGCCTGAATCTTGCTCCGCAACGACAAGCAAAAGGCGCGTCTCCTTCATGTACTAGTGCGTGAGCTTTGAGCTGATTTGAATCTGAAAATCTTGCGGGGCAGCGAGCGCACGCGTATGGCCGTTCACCGGTGTGAACGCGAAGATGTCTTCTTAGGTTTGCAACTTGTACGAAATGTCGCGGGCAATGTGGGCAGCTGTAAGGTTTTTCTCCTGTATGAAGACGAAGATGTGTTTTTAAATGATGATCCCGTGTGAAGCGTTTATGACATTCGCCACATTCGAACGGTTTTTCGCCAGTGTGCGTGCGTTCGTGATTCTGAAGGACATGTTTATAACCAAACGATCTAGAGCAAACTTTACAAGTGAAAAGCTTATCTCGGGGTGGATCAGTAGCACCAGGGGAAGATCCAGACGACGGAGGTGATGGGGGTGCATTAGATGAATTATCATCGAGTTTGGGAGTGCGTCGGCGTTTGCGCACACGTTCCAGTTCTGGCGCAGGCGGTGGCAGTAATGGAGCGGGAGGCGACGGTGGCCAAGCAGCCAATAGTGCTCCCGAGTAGAGATTAGCTGGAATACCAGCTACCAAGGCAGCAGCTCGGCTAGCTAGTATGTGTTCCGCTAACATTGGCAATGCCTTTTCACGCATACTTGACAGCGACCTTACCGACACACCTGCGAACAATTATTATTTAATTAACAAAGTTACATAAAAAAATTAAAGATTACTAGTTACATAGTATAAAACAAAGTCGTTTCCAGTCAGCCTGTCCCTATGTATGCTTAGATTTTTAAAATTACGCGACAGATATTGATGCGTTTTTTTTAATAGATAGAGTGATTAAGAGAAAGGTTTATATGTACTAGTGGTCGCCCAGAGGTCAGAATTCGACCATAATTATTTTTTTTAATTAAAAAAAATATAAAAATAAAGATCCTTTTTTTAAATTCTTTAATTTGACTTACAGACTGATAATCAGCAAAATAATATAATATGCGTCTGTGTGTCAAATACATCGTAGTGTGTGAATGTTTTTTTTTTTATGTCACATGTTTTTTTTAATGTATTTTTATGCACAATTTGCTGCGTGGTTACGGCATTAAAGAATATAGCCACCTCTCTTCCCGTAGGTGTCGTAAGAGGCGACTAAGGGATAATACAGTTCTACTACAACCTTGAAACTTAAATAGCAGACCGATGGCAGGATAACTAACAATCTACTGTCTTTGAAATATACAGGCCGAAGACGGGCAGCAGCGTCTTCGGTGCGACAAAGCCAGCCCTGCGGTCACCAACCCGTCTACCCAGCGTGGTGACTATGGGCAACGCAGATGAGTTCACGCCATTTTTGGCACGAGCTTGTGGAGGCCTATGTCCAGCAGTGGACTGCGATAAGCTGAATTGATTGGTGATGCATAGCTAAAAATAACCTTCTCTATATAAACTATAAGTGTGCAAAATTTAATACTCCTCCGTCCGCGTAATTTTCGTAAAAAGGGGTACAAATTTTTTGCTTCACGTATTATTATATATAGAAGATCATACATGTGTACAATATAGTAGAGAATCACTGATAATTGTAGAGGTTTCTAATAAGCACATTATTGCGCTTACATTGCAAATAATAATTAAATACAGTATTATACACTTTAAAAAGGTCTACAAAAAAGTCTGCGATGGTATATGTTAATCTCTTAGGGGTAAATCACAATTACCAATTTTTATCCATTCTTTTTTCGAGAAATAATGGCTTATTAACGTAGCGATTTTAAGCCATATAGCATTAAACCTTACGCAATTAAGAACCTTAAATACATTGTGCATTTAATATACATTATTATGGCGCTTTACAACATGAAATTTAATGAATATTTTCGAAAATATTACCGATTATATTCTAATACCGATTATAATCTAAAATACAGGGACATACTTGTAGCAGTCAGCCGGAGGGTCGGCGGCCCGTAAGAGCCACACCACACCGACTTTGTCCTAAGCCGAGGTGCGATCTCGCTAGGAGACACCCTCAGGACGAACGGACATACTGTGCCCCCCTAAAGGGCTTTTTTCTTTATGGCTGGGTCGCAGTACCCGGCCACACGCAGTGACGCTGTCAAGGCCGCTAGGGCTAATAGCACTAGACTCCGAAAAAAAGCGCACTACGCCGAGCGATCGCGCGCATTGTTCGGAGCTTTCTAGTAAAGAAAATAACAATTATTGCTTAATAAAAAACCTGCTTTTCATCGCGACACCGTAATCTGAACTTATAAGTACGCGATAATAAATTTAAAAAATATATATATTCGAAATTGTATGATAGTATTTAAATACTGAAGTAAATTTCTTTTTTAAGGCAAAATGTGCTTTTCAGTGCGACAATTTTTTTCCATTTTTGGAATTATATTTTCGTACTTTAGTGGGTGTTAAGGGTAGTTTTTAAACCGCACTTATAGTAAGTACATTAGGTTGGATAGGATTAGATTATAACCATAATTTATCAATTGTATTTCGATCTTTTTTAAATTTAGAGTTAAGGTAATTTACTTTAGGGCAAGTATTTTTAATTATCGAAAATCATAGTCGTCTAAGATTTTATTTTTATGTTACCCACATTAGGAATTCTAAACATTTTTGAATATCATATCAAAAATTGACCGCTCCAGCGGGGTTCGAACCCGCGTCTCCGACGTACCGTGTCGGCGCTCTAGCCAATTAAGCTATGGAACGATACACCCGCTCGAGCGAAATTTTCGATATGATAATTTTAAATTACGGTTTAAGCGAACCGTGGCGCCGTCTATAGTGAGCTCTTTACAGAAACCCGTAACTATTCAAAGTTTCATATTACAATGAAAATCTTTGACAGGAGACGACACCGTGCTATTTTTAATATCTAAGATTTTATTTTTATGTTACCCACATTAGGAATTCTAAACATTTTTGAATATCATATCAAAAATTGACCGCTCCATTAATATTATATTAAATAATAATTATATTATTATATAAAATTTATTAATTGGCTAGAGCGCCGACACGGTACGTCGGAGACGCGGGTTCGAACCCCGCTGGAGCGGTCAATTTTTGATATGATATTCAAAAATGTTTAGAATTCCTAATGTGGGTAACATAAAAATAAAATCTTAGATATTAAAAATAGCACGGTGTCGTCTCCTGTCAAAGATTTTCATTGTAATATGAAACTTTGAATAGTTACGGGTTTCTGTAAAGAGCTCACTATAGACGGCGCCACGGTTCGCTTAAACCGTAATTTAAAATTATCATATCGAAAATTTCGCTCGAGCGGGTGTATCGTTCCATAGCTTAATTGGCTAGAGCGCCGACACGGTACGTCGGAGACGCGGGTTCGAACCCCGCTGGAGCGGTCAATTTTTGATATGATATTCAAAAAAAAAAAAAAAAAAAAAACATAGTCGTCGTCGAATAGTAAGTAAAATATATTTTTTACTGCAACATACAGTAATAGTATGGCAATTTGTATATACTCGTATAATTGTAATAATGTCTTGTGTAATCATACGTTTAGTTTTATGGTGTGCGTTCAAAAAAGAACTGAGAAAATTTTATAAATCGTTAATAAATCGCAGGGTCCAACCATCAACGTTGCAGGTTTAGATTTGAGCGTTGAGTGTTTTTCACATGGCCAATATATGTATGTCGCTATTTAAAGAGTAGCCTCTAAAGTAAACATGTTTGTATTATCTAATGAAAAAAGCTGTAAACATTATATATAAAGACATTCTGTAGAAATACTAAGTATCAGCATTGCACCCGTGCGAAGCCGGGGCGGGTTGCTAGTATTAATATATTTTATATCGCCTAATCCTAAATTTGTCACGATCACTTCCGTCGCGGGTTAAAACTTGGCCTAAACTAACACGAATCCCAAAACTATCGATAGCATACTTATCAGCATGAGAAGCGAAAAAAATCAAGCAAAAACTAAGTCGACAGTATTTCTTTCACTGCGTCTCTATGTTTACGCCGACGCAGTGAAGGAAACATTTGGTCGCAATCATGCCGTTGCAAGTTGCTTCCGCCCCGACCTGTTGCGCAAATTGACACGATAACTATTTTTCAAATAAATATTACAATATAAAATGGTGTCGTTATTAAAATTTTAATTCCACCCATCCATCCATCGGCCCTTACAAGTCCACTGCTGGATGTAAGCCTCCTGTAATGCTCACCACTCCATTCGGTCCTGTGCCCTCTGATCCAGCGGCTTCCCGCTGTTTTCCTTAGGTCGTCAGACCATTTGGTTGGAGGGCGGACTGTGGTTCTTTTGCCGAGACGTGGTTGCCATTCAAGAACCCTTCTTCTTCATCGGTTTTTCGGTTTTTTTAACAATATGGCCTGCCCATTGCCACTTTAGCTTGCAGATTTTGAAAGCTATGTCGGTGACCTTCGCTTATCTACGAATATCATCGTTTCAAATTCTGTCACGTAGCGAAATACCAAGCATAGCGCTCTGCATCGTTCGTTGAGTGACCTTGAGCCGATGGAAAAAAACATGTAAAGACCACGTCTCAGCGCCGTAGGTCATCACTGGTAACACACACTGCTTAAATACCTTTGACTTCAGGCATTGACGTATATTGAAAGAATATTTTGTAATTTGCCAAACGCTGTCCAAACAAGTTGGATTCTACGAGTTACCTCTCTCGAAATTGGACTTACCCGTACGGATCAGTTGTACCAGGTAGATGTACTCGTCGAGAACTGCGAGAGCTGTGCCCTCAACAACAACGGGTTCGGGTGTGACATGGGCATTAGACATAATTTTAAGACCCACCCGTTTTAAGGCGCTATGAAGGTCACCTAGCATAGTGTTGAGCTCTTCCAGGGACTACACCAGTTTTACTATGTCATCGGCAAATCGAGGGTGTTTGAGGTGTTCGCCTCTGATGTTTATACCTAGCCCTTTCCACTCCATCAGCTTAAACACGTCTTGCAGTGCAGCGGTAAACAGTTTCAGGGATATAACATCCCCCTGCCGAACTAAGCGCTGCAGTGGAATAGGTTCAGTGCCTCCGCCGTGTACGCGGACTGTCATGGTTACGGCTTTGTATATACACTATAACACTTAGATACACCGCTAGTCAATCTGGCACCGCTGGAGAGACTCTAGCACCGCCCAGGTCTCGATAGAATCGAAGGCTATCTCTTAGTCCACATACTCAATACACAATGGCAGATTTTATTCCTCGGTCTTGTGTATAACCTGCCGCAGCGTATGTATGTGGTCCATGATACTGTAGCCTTTTCGGGATCCGCCTTGTCCGGGAGGCTGAAACTCGTCTAACCTGCGAGCAAAACGATTAGTAAGGACCCTCGAAAACAGCTTATAGACGTAGCTCAGAAGCGTGATGGATCTATAGTTCTTCAATAAGGCTCTATCACCCTTATTAAAGAACAAAACCACCACGCTTCTGCTCCACGCCTTCCGCTACTATGACGGCATCAAAAAGCTTTTGGAGTGCCACTAGGAGGGGTTTGCCTCCAGCTTGTAGCAGCTTTGATTTGATATCGTCATCTCTCGGTGGTTTATTTATTTTTAGCTGACTAAGGGCCCTTCTGATTTTGTACTGGCTGACGTCCGGGATATCTTCAGTACAGTGTGGGGTTAATTTGACTCTCTTGTCGTTGTCCATATTGGCAACGGGAGATTTAGAGGAGGTATCGTCGTTCCTGTGGGCCTAGCTAGTAAGGTTGAGAGGGTGGCGCTAAGCTTAGGCAACTCTGCGTTTTCCTGAAGAGTGTCCTAGGTAACACAGTGTCTGTCTGACACTGTCTAAATCGTCTGTAATAGACGGACTAGGCCAATGATAGTCAGAGTGTACACTTCATTAGGTAGGACCGTTCCAGCTTGACATTTATATTTAATGTGCCTCTTACCATTTGGTGATCACTTCTAGTTTTGAGCCTGTTGATCAAGGAGACATCATTAAATATGTGCCGTTTGTCTGCCAATATGAAGTTAATCTCTTAAGGCTTCTTCCTGAAGAAGGAGTTTATCATGACTAATTTCTCCTTCTCCAAGAAGTTAGCAAGCAAGCAGCATCGGTGGTTCCGTTCTTCCACTCTCGTGCCCACTCTTGCACTGAAATGCCTTATCACCACCGTAAAGTAAGTCTTTGAAGCATGTATAGCTATTGACGTCCTCATACATAGCCTCAACCTCGTTGTTTGAGTGTGTCAAGGTCGGTGCATATACCTGTATGACCTTCAATGAATACCATTTCGATATTCTGAGTATAAGGTACGCTATCCCTGCTGACACACTTTCGACTTGCCTCACGTTGTTGACGAGAGACATGTGAATAAAAAACCAGATACCACCTTGGACAGATGTTCGAGTTCTCGGTGATAGAACAAGTTACTGGATTTAAGGATTACCGTGTCCTCCCCCTGTCTTCGGACTTCGGATAATCCTACAATGCGCCATTTTAACTTGTCTATCTCTTCTTCCAGCTCATGCATCTTCTCGTCGGTTCTCAGTGTCTTAGTGTTGTATGTTACCAGGTGCACAGGTCGTTTGAGCCTGTGACAGCTGAATCTCTGCCGGAAATTCTTAGCACCCCCTGCCCCGTCGTAACTATGACCGCTGTCGTAGCCAGAAATAACAGGGGGATCCGACGGGGTCTGGAGGCCGGGATAATTTAGTGCCTATCATTGGGTGTTTTTAGCCATAGTCAGCACACTTAGCACAGCGTGTCGGTGACCACAGTAGATGTTATAATACTCAGTAGACGCTGCTGTCAGTTTCCTGGAATTTTCCCTCGATCGCCTCTTATGACCTCCACGGGGTGAACGGGAGTGGTGCTGCATTCTAACGCCAGCACTACACAGCAACATTTTAATTATATCAGTAAATATAAGAAAAAGTAAACTAAAATAAATGCTTCCGTGAATTATTGTATCGGGGGTTAGAGCTCGCGGGCGGTGTACCCGTCCGGACCACTTACCTATATAATGGAATTAATTATTCTTCAAGCAGCAGACTCCGCCTACGCGTTCCACCTAAATTATATTCAAATATTAATTTCGACGGAGAAAAGCCTTTTGAGAGCACTTAATTAAAATTAGACAAAATCATAATTGAAAGTTCTCCTCGAGGCGTGAAGACAACGGTGGCGGGGAGGGAAGCGCCTTCCTAATATTATCTACTTAGCTGTGAAATTAATTTTGGACACTCCGGCTCTTATCTTCGTACATAATTAAGTATATCTAAATATTTCATTGAAAAGAAAAAAAAACGTCTTGTAAAATACGACTTCGTTTCTGCCTTGCTGTACTACCGATACAATTAGACATATTACTATTTAAATATTGTGTGTATAGACAATTACAGTTAAAATATTAAATAAGATATATGGTACACAAATAATGTTTACTTAGTTACAATATCTAGTTAAAGTTCATAATTGGACAGAGCTCGCACGTACAAACGAGCTTATGCCATAACTTTTTAATAACATTCCGCTCGTTGTTCCGCGGACGAACAGCCGACCGACTTGTGATCAGAATTATAATACTACCTCTTCGAGATATAAGCCTTGTGTGAATTTTTATGAGAACGTTACTTAAATTGACTTTAGCATACGTTCTTTGTAATTGTTTAATTGGCAATATATATAATTACTTACGAAAAATGATTGACTATATTGAGCAATAATTAATTAATGATTGATAAAATATTTATAAAAAAAACATTTACTTTTAATCTTGTAAATTTATTAATAATATAAAATTCTTGTTTAAGTACTTTAGTATCGTTTTCGTCATTTTTATTATTTAGGGACAACCCGTCGGACAAAGAGTAGGCGATAAATTTGAACATTACCTTATGGCGCACCCTTCCGTGCGACGCTTTTTATGTGCTAAAGAGTTGTAATTATCCCCTCTTTATACGCCATAAATATTTGTCAATAACCCATACTCAATACTTTTATGGACTGTCTGCGGCCGCTACTCCATAAGTCATTATTGTGCAAGGGTTCGTTTGATACATAATGACTCTATGATTTTTTTTTTTTGTAAGATAACTTTAAGTGTTATTATCGCTGAATAATTTAATTCTCCATTCAATAAATTAAGTAAAGTCGTCTTGTGATAAAATTAAATATTCTATATCCTTCTTCTTAATAAGGTGAATCTTATCTTTTTAGTTCTAAAACTAATTTCCAAATAATTATTATGACGTCTATAGCCTTTTGATGATAAAGATTATAAATTGATACAATTTTAGTATATTAAATCTAATCGTTAATTTAATAATTTACTATCGTTACGATACGTGACGAAAGACGATTTAAAAACAAATTTAATCAAGGTAACAATAATAGGATTTACTTAGTCTTTTTTTTGTCGTAAGCTACGTAAGTCAACCCCGAATATATGGATTACGATCTAGTATGGTTTCAGTCTTTTAGGGTTAAGCGAAAACCCGTGCACGCTCAGAAAACTATTGTGGCTTCACTAAATAAGTAGTTTTGAGGACACAACGGTTTTAATATTTGGACATGGACATTGGACATTGTACATGTCACTTTACATGGCTTTGCGTTACGTTTACTGTTTGTTGTTGCGTTTTAATTTCATAATTTTTATATGTATATACTCTATGTTTCTGCTGTGTGGTTACGGCAGTAAAGAATATAGCCACCCTCTCTCTTCCCGTGGATATCGTAAGAGGCGACTAATCTTGGAACTTAAAAAGCCGAGCGAAGCTGTCTTTGAAATACACAGGCCGAAGACGGGCAGCAGCGTCTTCGGTGCAACAAAGCCAGCCCTGCGGTCACCAACCCACCTGGCCATCGTGATGGCTATGATTATGGGCAACACATATGATTTCACGCCATTTTTGGCACGAACTTGTGGAGGCCTATGTCCAGCAGTGGACTGCGATAGGCTGAAGTCATGACTCAATATTTCAATTTAACTTTAATTTCTATTATAAAAAAAAAAAAAACAATCATTGTGAAAAAAGTTAATTACATTAACGATTATTAACTTACGAGTTAACCAGTTATGTGAGTAATAACGTATAACGGTAAGTTATGACGGTATAAATTAAACATTTGATGGAAACGAGCATCATTAATTAATTACAATCAAAATTGTGTAACATTTCGTTTTGTCGTTTTCTCAGTTTTATACTAAATTAAATGTACTCATAGTAACAAATAAAATAATTACTATTAAGTTAAAAATATAAATAAAATCTAATAACATACTTACGTTTTAAAAATTAGTATTTTTACTTTCTTGGTTATAATTTTATTGTAAAAAATATGCATTTCTATTAATCAAATAAACTTCGTAATTTCACAACAGGTACTTTTTTTGACACGGATGCACAAAACTGACAAACAATTTAATAAAATAACTGACATGATAAAACAAAACATAAGAATAAGTTACGGTCGCTTATTCTTAAATAGGTATTTCGTAGCGGGTCGTAGCACGGCATTAAGCGCTCGCTACAGACTACGGTTCACTGAATCTGCCAACCTTTCGAATGCAAATAAACCATGTGTGCGATAACCTGACTCCCTCGTCCAATCGCGGCGTACTCTACACGCATGTCTTGAACCGCTAACTTTCAAAACTTTTCATATGACATGCACTTAAAATGTGAACGTTACATTACAATAAAAACACTGAAATGTACAAACCTCTGGAGTTCTGATTTGACTGCAGCGATAAGGCCATCTCACACCAATTTCACGAAATTCATTTATCGTGGCACTCGAAATGTCCTCGTAGTTAGTGTGATAGTCTATTTGATCAGAACAGTTAACGCTAATAATCGGTATTAGTATATAAGTTGCGAAGATGTTGACATGTTCCGCCGCTGCGGAATCGCGTTTGCGAATGAGGATTGCGCAAACAACGAACGCGCTCTGTGAGACCTACCACAACACTGGCGATGGCGCGGCGCTGTCCGGCCGCCCCTCGCTGTAAACACACCCCCACGCCCCTCCCCGGTCGCATCGCCCGCTCCCCTTCCCTACTTCCTCCCCGGTGCACTCCACGTGCACGCAATGCATTCACTTTTTATGGCCGCTACTACATTATGTTTCTCTCCTACTAGTTTTTTAGCCCCTGAAACGAGCATCACATAAGCACTTTTTTATGTTTACGACCAGCTCCCAATCGGAGCGGGCGGTGCTTTCTTCTGTTACTAATTTGAGATCGTAGACAGTTTCTTTCTTTCTTTCATTTTAGAAAACTTTTGTTTAAACTATATCAAAGTAGCTTTTATATATTTCTCATACACAATGAGCACGTGAGACATTAAATAACGTATGAGACATGTTGATACAAGTTCATTTTGTTTCGACCAGATATTTTAAAAGACAAAATATGTTTTCGTAAATATATTAAACATGGAACTATTAATGATGGACATTAACTAAAACGAAATATGTTACCAAATCAGTTTCTTGTGCCAATTTGTTTTCATGTTACTGGAGTAGCACTAGTGTCACCTATAAAAATCTATACTTTTTAACGGACTTCAAAAAAGAGGAGGTTCTCAATTAGACTGTAATTGTATGTGTTTACTGGACCGATTTCAATGATTCCTTTTTTTTAATTGAAAGATGGTGCTTGTCATGTGGTTCCATTTAATTTCAATCGATATTTGATGACTACTTTTGGGGTATTCCCAATAATGCGTATTTAAATGGCTGTTTTATAGACTACGTACGTTGTATTACTTCTCGACGTAATTGAAGTCGGTTTTTTTCGTTTGCGAGCAATCATAATTATTTTTAATTTTTGTTTTCAAATTAATAAGACTTAAATTATTGAATAATAAGCATGACTAAGTGTAAAACAAGTGCTGGTTTGTGTATGGATAATGTTATTAATATAGTTTTATGGCAGGCACATTTAGTTAAATCTATATGTTTAAAAAATGCTGAAATGTTTATACGCGTACCTATAACTTTCAAACGACTGCATCAAATCGGATATTTATTTGTGTTTGCTATTGTAGGGAGCACGGTTTGTATAAAAGAAAATAAAACAAAATCTCGAAAAAACATTAAGTCAGCTATTGATAAATGAAATATAGGTAATTGACCCTTATTGAAGTGCAACTGCGCTGTACATTAGTGTTTCATGTAATGTACCTATTACTTAGTTGTAATCTTAGAACGTTCTGAACGGTACGACGGATTTCGATATATTATAGTATCCTAAAATTAGTCATAAGCGCTTGGCATAGTGTGTTAAACATTAAAATATGGCGTCTTGAGAAAAACATTAAATTTATATTTTTATAATGAGGTATATTATTGAAGAATCTCATTTACATATATAATTTACTTCGACGCGATAACTTTTCATTCATAATAGAAGTTGTATTTTCTCGTTAATTAACTATTTCATGTCATATACATATATACGAGTCAATGCGCTTCAATGGTCACTCGATATAATACAAATCACAAATAATAAGTAGAAACCATAGGATGAAATGTCATTATGTAATATCTTACTAAGTTAAAAAATTAAGAACTGGAAACAGTACGTACATTTGTAAAAAGAGGACAGTTGTCATTTCTAATTGAATTTAAAAAAAAAGCAAGATATATTGATGCAACTGTCAATATTCGTGTACGTGTGTTTGTCTATACTAGACGTACTCCTGTGAGTGTTTTCTGTATTAGTAGGTACTAGTGATCGCCCAGTGGTTGAAATTCGACCATAATTTATTTTAATTATAAGTTTGAACATTATTTAAGGTTCTGTTGTCAAAAACTCTACTTCTATAATAATAAACAAATGAGTATATATGCGTGTGTGTCAAATACATGGTAGTGTGTGTATTTTTTTTTATTGATTTAATGTATTCAATACATAATTTAAAAAAAAAATATTAGCATTCTGCACTCCTTTTTTATATAAACTATAAGTGTGCGAAATTTCATACTCCTCTGTCCGCCCAATTTCTTAAAAAGGGGTACAGAGCTTAAAATGCTTCACGTATTAATATATGTACATATAAATAATTAAAACTATTTTTTTTATACATACATACAATCACGCCTCTTTCCCGTAAGTGAAAGCAGAGACCTCTTCTTTCCACTTGCTACGGATCCTTACATACTTCTTTCGCTTCGTCCACTTTCATTATTCCCTTCATACATGGTCTTCGGTTTAGGGTACTCTTGACCTGGCCTTTTTTCAAGACGTTCCTTATTTGGTCCCGACACGTCCACCTAGGTCTACCCCTTCCAACCCTTCTATTCACACTCGCCTTATACACTTTGTTCGTCAATCGTTCTTCACTCACTCTCTCGACATGGTCAAACTATCTGAGCATACCTTTCTCAATTTTTGTCACTACATGTTCTTTCAGACCACAACGTTTTCTTATCTCACTATTTCTTATCCTTTCACTCAGTTTAACTTTTATCATACTTCTTAACGCCCTCACCTCAACTGCATTTATTCTGCTTTCATGTTTCTTCTGCCATACCCAACTTTCACTTCCGTACCTGAGTGTCGGTACCAACACCCGCTCACGCACAGCCAAACGAGCCACGTTAGACACCCTTCGAATGCTCATAAAGGAGTGCAAAGTTCCACTCACTCTGTTTCCTGCATTCACTCTTCTTTCAATATCACTCTCACACTTTCCATCGCTATCAGATTTTTTTTATAGATGGCAGATAAACATATTTAGTTACAGACATTATAAGTTAGGTACTCTGCGGTTATAGGATAATCTTAGTGATAAAGCTCTAAATTGCGATGTGATTGATTCTAGCAAACCATGAACGATAAATTAATGTTATGTCATAAGTTTGTTGATACTCGTGAAGTCACGGGCTCACGGCGTTGTGGCGAAAGCGTCTGCAATGTCGCCGCAACAACGGTATTTTTTTACGATTAAAGCGACAAAAAAAGCGTACGGTACACGTGATGGTAAGCGCCTACTTATCTACCTGTGATCTTTTGTAAGATTGATTTAGTCGTTTCAAAATGACAATCGCGGAATGTCTAGTATAGTGAAGGGGTTTTAGTGCTAGATTTCTTTATTGCTTTTACCTATAATATCTACTTTTTAAAAAACATAGAATAACCTCACAACACTTACGATCCTTCGAACCGATTCTAGTCTAGCTACATAAACAATTGTCATCCACGTACTAGAAAAGTACCAGTATGTAAAAGCTAATACTCATTATAACATTAAAACTTAAATTAACTGATATATTGAACTTGAGATAAAATATCTCAGGCTCAATCAGTCCAGTTGGTACGAGTATTCCGAATTTTTTATTGTTTATTATTATTATTTTTATGATTCTATTATTTGAATTGTCTTGTATGTTTTTGTTCATTTATATTTAATTAATTGTAACTTTATTAATTATTTAAAAAAAAATATATTAAAAATTTAATATAATTATTATCTGACTTGCTTTGACATGTGAATTTTGTGTCACCTACAAGTTGTACACATCAGAGTTAATTTGCATTTTCTATTACAAAAATGTTATCATGTGTGTACTGCTGGTGTCCTATTTATTTAAATGAATGAATAAATATTCGTACAATGCGTACGAAACAAATGATTTATTGAATATATATAAAAAATTGTTTTGTCTGTTTAGTCAGTTTATGGACGATAGTTTTACGTGATAACGTCATAAAGAAATATTGATGAAAAATTACATATTTTTATGAATTGAATTGAATTATTATCACTGAATCGTTTCGAACTGCTAGCTCTGGCGTCACGCGAAAAAAGCTAAATGTGTCACAAGCCAACGCTTGGGCCGATCATGGCTCTCTATCGCTTGCTCTGCGCTCCGCTTGCACGCTCAGGGTCAGGCGGAACGTCGGATGCATGCACGAAAAAGGTTGACTCAATGTTCAGTTACGCTCATTGTCCCGTTATGCTCATTGTACGCTTGCGCCGTATCTATCTCTCTTCCACTCGATTGGCCTATGCGTCCGAGGAGATGTTTTGTTAAGACGTTGTCACGTTAAACTATCGTCCGTAAACCAACTTTACAGACAACCAATTTTTTTTTCGTTCATGCAGTCTGTGTTCATCTCTTTACCTATAAGAAGTTATTACGTCAAAACCAACAACTAAACTGCCAACAAAAGTCCCGTAAAAACCGGTCCAGTCGTTACAAGAATTAGCCGGAACAAACAGACAGACAGACAGACAAACAAAAATTGTAAAAAATGTTAATTTGGTACTTGTACATCCATATGCGTTTAGCAAAAAGTGATTATTTTATTATTACAAATAGACACTCCAATTTTATTTATTTTTATAGATAACGGACATATTACTATAATAGTTTTTAACAAGTCGCAAAAAATTACATTTCAGAAAATATCCATCTTTGGACGTCCTACGATAACTATTTATTAGATTAATTTGAACGTTAGTACCTAAAAGCTTATGACTCTAAGCATCAATTACAAAGCATGGCTTTTTACTTTTTTACTATCATAAAAAACAACATGTCGGTGGAGTGAATTGCTAGAAGTAATAAAAATGTTAGTCTATAACAACAATACTCACTACTATCCGTTAAATGTTATTATTACTTATAACCGATTCGACGACATAATCAAGTGCTTATATGAAAAGTGCAAGTAAATTGAATTCCGAAAAGAGTACTAATACATACCCATGAAAGTGAGAAATAATCGTTTATATGATTTAAAGCAATTGTTTCCTAACTTCGTCCCTCAATAACTCCTGAGGCAACTATTGACTCAAAGACAACACATAAAAAAACATAAGTGTCGGGACACAGTGGCGTATCGCGTAAATTAAACGTTTTTATCGCGCACACGGCTCTGGCTATTTTTACCGTTTTCACTATTTATACCGGCTTTAGAAGCACGCGCCCTACGCTCTCCGCGCTTTTTATCCTGACATAAGGAAGCTCTGCGGTCGTTCCTCTGATAACTCTATTATTAGGATAACATAACATATGCAGTAAATACTAATTAAAAATTGTGCCGTATATTGTACATAGTGCATTATATTAAGGTTTAAAGAATTTATTTTTTAATAAAAACATAACGTTCACTTAAAATGAGATACAATCAATATACTATAGAAGGATTTAACAATTTTTACCTCTGGAATGCTTAATCGAATCATTTATCATTATAAAACATTGTTTATACGTGTTCTTTTCGTTTTGATTAAAAATATTCATGCTGTCCGAACCTCTAACATGATTTGGTACATTATTATATATGTAGCTGCACTCCCTCAAACAATATTGTTTTCTTGCCATACTTTGTACGTACACCAGTCAGCATTAAATTATCCTCGTTTTTTAAATTGTGTTTAGTTATTTTTTTATCAATTTTGATATTAGAGTGTATTCAAATATGTACGATTTTATTTTTTTGTGCTACCCACACATTAGGAATTCTAAACATTTTCATATTCAAAAATGTGTATTCAAATGTTTTGATAATGTTCTTTATCAGTATGCAGGTGTAATAGGTGTATAATTGGGTGATATTTAAAAATTTTGTTTCTTGTTATAATTTATTGGTTAATGTAAAATAGGGATAGCGAAATAGTACTTTGATAATTTTATTAATTTCTACTAAAAAAAAATATTAATTTAAAACTTAACTTTCTCTTTAGATAAACTATTCATATATATATAAATAGGTAGGTTATATAAAAATAAGCAAATTTTCATGATTATTAAAAAATATTATGTGTAAGTTTTCTTCTATATTCAGTTTACTTTAAATATTATAATTAAAAAAACTATTAAGCTTCTTTCAAAACGCACGGTTAAAGATTGTTAGTTTTTTAAGCTGCGCTCCCACCTGCTGCTGTCGCGTGCCTAAAACATTTGTTGGAAAATTAACTCTACGGCGTTCATATTAAGAAACATATTTGTAATGTTGTTATGCTTAAAAAACCATGCAGTTTTTTATTGTTAAAAAAACATTCCCTGTCTCGTTCACTTGAGATCCATTATCCTAGTTCATCAGGATGTTTAGGTTTGTTATCTCGCACACGCCGTCGCACCTTGCTTCGGTTTCGGGAGCAGACCCTCAATGTATTACCAGGCAATCTATAAATTAGGTAACAACAGGATCTTTGTCTCGCAAACATTTGCAGATAAAAAACCTTGAAGGCAGGTGTTTTGGAGACTTTATCTAAAATCAACATTAGTTATATGTAACTAACGTTAATTATAAAGACATAAAAACTACCAAAAAAAAATCGACATCATTGAAATTGCAGATTCTATCGTATAAACAAATATTTATGTTTAGTCTCAATATTTCTTTAGTAAAAGGTACAATAATAATTTTTTTGTAACTAAGTTTTATGATTCGTGAGAATAATTGTTCCTACCCTTAAAACTCTTGTTCCCTCGATCAAGACGAATACTTTACCTACCTTAATGTTAAATTTTAAAACCTTGATATGTTATATAACTTATAATGCTTATTAACATTTTAGCTTATATACATAAATACCTATATAGGACCAATAACATTTTACAAAACATTATACTGTAATACATATAAAACTTGAAGCTATAACGAAAATGTTATGTTAAAAATTATAGTTCTTTCAAATAAAGTAAATGTGAGTAAATCTGTTACGTAATTTTGCACATTTTGTATGCTGTTACATTATTTAAATATGTAAACTTTATGTCAATTCAGGTTACGAATAAAACTCCGTATAATACATTTGTACTGTGATAAAAGCGAAAGTTCTTTTGTTTCGAGAAAGCCACGACCCTCTGTGGACTACTCCGTCAAAGGAGCTAACTCTTTGAAGCCGTGAAACCACAATTAAGCCTTGCCGAGGAGAATTCAAGGATACGTCACTTTACCCAAAAGAAGTGCTTTATAAAATCCATCCAAACAATTTTACTTTTTCTTTATTCGCACTGCTAATATAAATGCTCTTTGTCTAACATATTGTTTGAAAACAATAGAACCCTTTTAGACATTGATAGAAAGATCGCACCATTTGAATCTGTTCATTTTGCACAGGTACATTGCTTTGTTATAGATACTATACATAAAAAAATACTTTCGTTGCGGGTGTACTTTAGTTCTTTCTACAAACAAAAATATATATATATATAAATAAAACGAATATTTTAATTATTTATTTCTGTTTTTTCTTTTCTTTTGTTGCACAACTTTTACTTGTATCATTTTAATTATAGTATTTATACATTTATTAAAATGATAATGAAATTGACGTACTAGCTCCACAAACACATACAAATCCATAATTATTATAAGTCAACCTGTCGTTTAGAGTTAAAGACATGATCCCGAGTAGAAATTTTTTCGTCTTCCTTAGAAAGACCGGACCAGGCATGCCTGATGAGGACTAGATAAGGCATGTAACGCAGATGATTGGTCTGGACCTGGTCAGGATGAGATAAGATTTCCTGATCGGGTCCAGATTAGGAAATCTAGGAAATCTCATCTCATCCTGATCAGCCGGTTCAGTCCGGTCCTTTTAAAAAACACGAATGTCTATTCTTGAAAAAATTGTTTAATAAAAAAAAGCGAATTGATATTATAAATATGTTACTTAACATAATTATTATGATATTCATTTCCGTTTATTTTTTCGTATCAGGCTCAGTTCGCGTAATTTCTTTCAGGCTATCCTGATTTGGTTGAACCAGACCTTTTTTCTAGTCGGGCAGATCATGTATCTGGACCTGATCAGGATAGAATGAGGCATGCCAGATACGGCAAGCTCTATCAGGACCAGGTCTGGTGGAGCCTGATGTTTTTAAGCGCACTTAGTATATATACAGTTATCAGGACAGTCTAGCAGGGAGTCCATTTCTACACAGTGGAGCAGTCGTAGGAAGTAGTTAATTAGTGGTTAATTATTAGAAGTTAATAAATAAAATTTAATTTATAACAATAGTTAATTAATAATATTATAAAATATTTTGATATTTTAATTAAAAACATAAATAAATAATACATTGGAAAAAATAAAAGGAAATAAATATCATAATAATTATGTTAAGTAACATATTTATAATATCAATTCGCAATTTTTATTAAATAATTATTTCAAGAATATACATTTATGTTTTTTAAAAGGACCGGACCGAACCGGCTGATCGGAATGAGATGAAATTTCCTGATCTGGACCCGATCAGGAAATCTCATCTCATCCTGATCAGGTCCAGACAAGTCTTCTGCGTTACATACCTTATCCGGTCCAAATCAGGCATACCCGGTCCGGTCCTTCTAAGGAACACGAAAAAATTTCTACTCGGGGGTGATCGCTTATCATCGGGTAAGCCGTACGCTTGTTTGCCGACCTAGTTATATATGTCCCTGTGCCCGCGGCTTCGCCCGCGTTGAAATTAGTGTGTTACAAAGTTTTCCCGGCAAACTTCCAGTGAAACACTCATCAAAATCGTTCCGTAAACCTTTCTCTTGAACCGCATTAAAATCCGTTCAGTAGATTTTGAGGGAATCGATCACATACACTTTTCTTAACGGATGTCTACACCTTATATGGAATCTACCTGCCAAATTCAAGTTTGTAGGTGTTATAGTTTCGGAGATTTCGTGATGAGTGAGTGACCTTTCGCTTATATATTAATTAAAAAATTATTAAGATTATTAATTAAATAAGTATTAAGATTACTCAAAAAGTAGTTTTTTTTTTTTTATGTCACTAGGTCGGCAAACAAGCGTACGGCTCACCTGATGGTAAGCGATTACCGTAGCTTATAGACACCTGCAACACCAGAAGCATCGCAAGCGCGTTGCCGACCCAATCCCCAATCCCCCCAGGAGCTCTGGTCACCTTACTCACCAACAGGAACACAATACTGCTTGAAAACAGTATTATTTAGCTGTGATCTTCTGTAAGGTCGAGGTACTACCCCAGTCGTTATCAGATCTCAATAAAATTTATGTGTGACCACATGACAAACATCAGCTTTCGATTAAATTATTTTCGATAAAAATTATTAAAATCGGTACATCCAGTAGAAACTTATGCGGTATAATACAACGTAGGTCGACGAAAAAAGCGTCAAGTAAAAACGCATTATATCGAACTGAGAACCTCTTCCTTTTTTGGAAGTCGGTTAAAAACAAAAAACACACGAATCCCGTCGCGCTAACGGTAAATGAACCTAAAATTAACGCAGTTCCTCTTTTTAAGATATCATTCATTTTCAATAATTTTTCATAAAAGAATCATAAACTTTATTGAGCATATTCCAATGACAAAAGACAGGGACACAAACGGTTCTATTAATGCACTTCTAAAAAATGATATTTTTCAACTCTCTCAAAGTAAACAACTCTCTTTTATAACACTATTGTTCGTCAAACTCTCGCAAATTTAGTCAAAGGTGCCGCCTGTGATTAATCGTCTACAAGACAAATGCTAAATACGTTGTGTATCAGTATAATAAAAATTTCGTTTTCTTTTATTTTAATTGCCAAAGAAACTGTTTATCTTTCTTTCTTTCTGTCAGTTTATTTTGGCGAAATCCGATACTACTGCTGGCACTATAACTACTGCTGCTACTACTGCTATTGTATTTCCCAGACTGCTACTCCTACTGCTACTGCTCCTTTTTTATATAACTATCCCTTTTAATGGGTGTTCGATATTATCGAAGATATAAGTATGAAACTTTGTATTTAGGCAATTGATAAGAAGTCAGTGTGCTATTTGCAAAATAAACTAACCAATTTAAAATTCTACTCCAATTAACTATTCCTGGTGGATGACTTGAATATAGTAAACCTAACTCTTAGCCGTTTTAATCGAAGGCCTGTAAAAGCATACATTATACAATGTGATTGCTTACAATATGATTCGCCTCCCTCCCGTGTGAACGACAGATGTGCACTGGCGCCGCGGAAATTATAAAAATTGTGAATATTTCATTCACATTATTGCGTATTCGGCCGTTACGAATCAATTGCATACAATAGCTTCGAGTTAAAAGATTTTTTTTTTTTATTTGAAGGTGTTTTTGATGTAAATTTTAGGTAAAACCAACCACCTAATAAAATAAGGGTGAATCAAAAGTTAAAGTACAATCTAACAATCTTATGATTGATTACAAACTTGTTTTCGCTTTTATTTAGTTAGATTGACATTTCAATGACGAAAAATTGACGTACCTACGTTTCATATAATTGTGTTTTTTTAGTAAAAATGATTATTAATTTAACAGCTTATAAACTATTATTGAATTAGAATTTGATTGCTTTGCAAATAGTGACTTTCATAGAAACTGACAAGTAATTCTTATATTATACGCCAATTACTGTTGTATTATTACATTTCGCTGAACTTTTTATGTGACATTAAAACATCACGAGGTAAATAAATTGCATAGGATAAATCCACAGACTCCTAATATAATCAAACGATGCAAAAAGCAAAGCATTATATGTTATGTAATTTTTATCCGTTATTCCTTCGTATCATCGTTTCGGTACATCACGCAGGTGAGAGCCAGAGACAATCGAACGAGTATAAAGTATAAAATATCGCCTCCAAAGGATTCGCATTGAATATTTATCCCCAGCCACGTAGCCTTGTCCGAGCGCCCTTTGTTCTCGACGGCCGTTTAAACTTTTGATTCTGCAACGACAACAGTAAACTGGACCCTCAGAGTTGATAAAATACCCTACATATGTTTCAGTGTTAAGCAAAATTGAGCTGTAACTCTGAGGATTTAAAGTTCAAATAATTATACTTCCTGCAGCGGGCGATACGTCATTCGGTCAATGACAGTTGGCTATTTCTATGCTTGCGTCACGGACTCTCCCCTTCCGGGTGTGATGAATAATTCCCTTTTCTGTTCGAAAGAATTGTCCTTGCGAACTAACTCGGCGACTCGATACGCGTCGTCGGTCGCTCCGCATAAATGTGAATTATATCCTACACTATCCCACTTAGTGAACTTCTTTTTTATTTCAACCCTAAAGCGGGATTTATATTTAGTCCCAAGCGAACATTACGGGATTTTGTATGTTCATATGCCTACGGACACTACCTACTACGTCTGATTTAGTAAATGGCTGCTTGTTTAACGAGGTAATTTATGATTTTGTCTAAAATACTTTTTTTTTGCAATTATTTTACCACTTTTATCTTCTCATAACCAAAAATAATAATTATTATGAATCATGAACGTGTACAAAAAGATAAAAGTAAAAGTTCATGTAGATATATTTTTTCATTAAATAATTGTTATAATATTTTTTCAATAATATATATTTTTCTTAATATTAAAAATGTATTAAAAAGTATAATAGGTCAATAAAACAAATAAGAAATAAAAACACGTGTGTGTGTGTGTGTGTAAGTTCTGACACGCAACTGGAGTGTAAACTTATTTATTTATTTATTTTACACTTTATTGTACACCAAACAAGAAATAAAATAAACAAGCAACATTAACAATACTTAGTAGAAACATGTACAAAAGGCGGTCTTATGCTAAAAAGCAATCTCTTCCAGGCAACCTTAGGGTTAGGGCAAAGGAGATGATATATTGAAGATGTAAGTGTACAGTTTCATGTTATAGAAAGCAAAGCAAAAAAGATAGATTTTTACATAATACATCTATACTAATAAATAAAATTGGAGTGTCTGTAATATTAAAATAACCGCTTTTACTAAATTCATAATTATGTATGTATACACGGTACGTATACCAAAATAACAATTTTCATAAGTTTTGTCTGTTTGTCTTACTAGCTTGTCTGTTAAATTACCGTGACCGTGATATTTAAAAATAAAAATTTTCTATTAAATTAATGACATTACAATTAATTAAAACAATAAACATCTAAATATAAATTGACGCTATTCATATCGGTACAATAAATGCTGATATACCCGCACTATTATGTATAGATAGATATCTATTGTTACAGCTGAAAGTGCTGTAAACCATAACTTTTAGAGTCCTATATTTTTATACCGCGCGCGTTCATCGTTCCTCACTCTAGTAAACTTCACAGGAATCTCGAAATTTAAGCCACCAAACATATAATGTAAGTGTGCACATAAAGGTTATATAATTAAATAATAATATACTATGTATACGTGCGATAGCGGAGACCGTCCGGCTGGACGCGATTAAGGGACAACTCGATCACTCCTTCTAACCAACCCCATTCATAACGTCTTTCAAATGTCTCGGCTTTTGTATCTTCTGCGATCGCCAAAGCTGTCAGCCATTGTGACGCACGACTCATCTCGTCTGCTGTCAAACGTCTTGCACAAATTCAAAAATAACATTGATATTTTTTTTTTCGATGTTCCTGTACAAACGTTAGATAAGCTTAGTTTTTGGACTATAGTTAATGTAAACAAGGAACGTGTCCTGTTCCTTATCTATACATTTCACGACAAAACGATTTTAGAATAATACGTTGTATAACAATTACATATATAATTCATAACATTGATTATTGTGAAGAAATTATAAAAAAAAAAAAATATTACGTTCGTATGGGTTTGCTCAGTATCTATTATTTATTTTTTTATACAAGGTAAGAGTAGGACATGGGGGGTTGTACATTAACACGTGAGTCTAGAAAGGGGAGAAGGGAGGGGGCTCGAAAAAAATTACAAAACATCACAAGGACTCTGATGTAATGAAATATCGCATGTAATTATTTTTTATTTAGTTTAAATTTTGTCATCAACAACTTTGGTGTAGTAGTGCGAGAAGTCACATAATACACCGACGGTTTGCTTGTTCGATTCCCGCTCAGGATGAATATTTGTATATGTGCAAATATTTCTTTCCGTTTTGGATGTCTATCCTTGTGGTTTTCGTCACCGTGCCTCGGAGAGCACGTTAAGCCGTCGGTTCCAGTCGTAATCATAAATAACTGATAGCGATCGTTACTCATAGTAGGGAACATACCCGCAAACCCGCATCGGAGCAGCGTGTTGGATAAAGCTCCAATCCTTCTCCTACACAGAGAAAGAGACCCAGCAGTGGGACGTTGCAAGCTGAATGCGTGGAATTCGTAGTTTTTGTTAGTCTAAAAACTCACCATACATGAGGGAGTAGGGAGATAAAAAGTTACTAGAAAAGATAACTTGATATTAATCAGCTAAGGGTCGTTCATTAGAAGTTCATAAGAAGTAGCTAGAAATATCATGCTTAAAATCTGGAGCTACCCGTCTAGAGTATAATCTCAACATTACAGAAGATCACAGCCAAATAATACCGCACTCCAGTAGTTTTGTGGTCGTGTGGTGAGTAAGGTTGCAAGTGCTCTTGGAGAGGGTCTGCGAGGTTGCGATGCTTTGATGTTGCAAGCGTCTATAAGCTACGGTAACGGCTTACTATCAGGTGGGTCATTTGCTAATGGCTAATTCTTAAAGTATATAAAAAGGACAAAAAGCAGCATAACAGTATTTACAGTTTCTAAATTTGGGTATGGTCTTAAAACGTGAATATGAACGGAGCATAAACACTATTCAATTGTAATATTACAAAAGAATAAAAAAACCTTGAATCCTAACTACATAACTGAGTCTACAATATTACTCCACTCCTCACGCAGGCGGCATTGTTTGATTATAACAACAATTATAGATACTAATTTATGGCCAGCATTGCAACTATTGACTATTTTTATTTATTTATTGGCTATCACGTAAAAAAAAAAAAAATCTGGTCATTTAATACTTTAGTATTATTAAACATATTTTTAACTAGCTGTGCCCGTGACTTGGTCTGCGTGGAATTTAACAAAAACGTTCAGTTTGCAGAGTTATAAGTAAATTTCTAAAATCAAAGTAGCCTATGTTATTCCTTACTACATTAGCTCTCTGCCAGTGAAAGTCTCGTCAAAATTGGTCTAGCCGTTTCAGAGATTAGTCGGAACAAACAGGTAGACAGACAGACAGATAGACAGACAGACAGACAAAAATTGTAAAAAATGTTATTTTGGTATATGTACCATCTATCTCCATCTATACATCCATATGCATATAACAAAAAGCGGTTATTTTAACACACAGACACTCCAATTTTATTTATTTGTATAGATTGGAATTATATCCAGTAACCTACCAGTATTCAAATTATCAACATTTTATACCCAAATAGTTACTGTAATCCTTAAGAAGTATAAAATATTTTCACATATCAAATTAGCACACAATTCATCTGTTTTATCTCAAATCTTACAGTATTGAGGGTGAATATTTTATGTGGCTAAAAGACACCACATTCTACAATAGCCTCTTAGCTTGACATCAATTCGCAATTTTTAATAATTGTGTTTGCGCGCAAACGAAAAAAAAACCGACTTCAATTACATCGACAAGTAATACAACGCAGATCGACGAAAAAATAGTCAAGCAACTACGCGTTATCAAAGATTACTCAAAAAGTAGTTATCAGATCTCGATAAAATTTATATGTGACCACATGATAAACATCAGCTTTCGATTAAATTAAAAATTATCAAAATCGGTACACCCAGTAAAAAGTTATTGCGGATTTTTGAGAGTTTCCCTCGATTTCTCTGGGATCCCATCATCAGATCCTGGTTTCCTTATCACGGTACTAAACTAGGGATATCCCCTTTCCAACAAAAAAAGAATTATCAAAATCGGTACATCCAGTAGAAAGTTATGTGGTATAATACAACGTAGGTCGACGAAAAAAGCGTCAAGTAAAAACGCATTATTGGATATAACTCGAAAAGTAGTTGTTAGATCTCAAATAAATTTAAATGGGACCAATTGGCACACACCACCTTTCGATTAAAACAAAATTTGTCGAAATCGGTCTACCCGGTCAAAAGTTCTGATGTAACATAAATAAAAAAAAAAAAAAAAAAAAAAAAAAATACAGTCGAATTGAGAACCTCCTCCTTTTTTGGAAGTCGGTTAAAAAAATACAATATCAACGCACTCGTGCCGCCGCGCTGCGGGCGACGCGCGCGACTCTGTCTATTGTGACGCATTGAAATGCATAATTTGTTGAGCACATGTCGGTTTTTTTACTTAAAAAATATAAAAAAATGACCTCCAGTTTGATAGGTAACAGGGATCCAATAGACAGAAGTAGAAGTATTTATCGAATAGTTTTGACCCGTGGACGTGGAATACAAATAACGTCCAGGTGGCACGAAAACATTTTTAAATTCGAGGTTTGTTGTTACAAATTGTGAATATTATTTTGGTTACATTGTTATTTTTTAAAACGCGTGCCATGCATAGAAATATAGCAATATTGGAAATAACACTGAGCTCTTTACGTTGTCTATACATAAACTTTTTTTAAGATACGTAAAGCAAAATTCAAACACACATTTATATTTTTCCATTTTTAAAGAAGGGTGATTATTCCTATATTTCGCTGGACACTTTCAAGCAATATGCTCCCTGCAGTGCTAAAGTCTTGGTCAGATGTATATATTGTACACATATGTATTTACGAAAATTAAAGATGTTGTTATTAATTTAGCCAAAGCTTAATTAATATAAGCTAGCCAAAGTTTAATAATGTTTTTTTTTTTTCCCGACTACAACAAAGCAAAAAGAGGGTAATAATTTTAGCAGTCTATGTATGTATTTATGTACGTTCATCTGTTCCTTCATTTGGGATGTATTATGAGGGAACAGATAGAACAGAAACTACTTGTAATATTTTGACAAATAAAATATCATTAGAAGCGTCGTTATTGTCCGCTGGTTATAGGCTATATGTTGTAACATTATATTTAATGTGGCGACCTCTAAAGAACATAAAGTGGCGTACTAATTTTTTTGTCATATTCGGGTCGCTGTGTGGTTACGGCTGCTGTGTGGTTAGGGCAGTACAGAATATAGCCACCCCCTCTCTTCCCGTGGATGTCGTAAGAGGCGACTAAGGAATAACACAGTTCCATTAGCACCTTGGAACTGTTAAAGCCGACTGATGGCGGGATAACCATACAACTGCTGGCTATAAATACACAGGCGGAAGAGGCCTGAAGTGTATTCAGGTTTTAGTTTTTAACTTTCTTTATCTTATTTATCGTTTTCACAAACAAGATATACATGATTACTTATATAATAATAGCAACTAAAATCTACTAAGGTTAAACATGCGATTAATCTTCTCCAATCGTTTCTATTGCCTGTGGCCTTCCTATTTTTAATATCAATAACCTCTCATATTCACCACGCTATCTAACAACTAAACTATGTATTCTATAGACCTTCCCCATTTTATTTGCCTTTCGCCTTGACGCCAATATCGGGTTTTGAGGTCTTCGAATCATCTATCATCGTAACTCAACTGTTTTAACTTGTTCCGTGATAGCAGATATTACTTTTTTGTATACCCATATAAGTTCACAGTTGTATCTTTCCTTATTAAGTGGGTTTTGCAAAAACCAAATGACAAGATTTGATCAAAACAACAATATAATATAGGCTATTATTTTAAAAAAACCAGTTATCGAGATAGATATGATGGTATTTTTCATAAATAATATTAAAGTAATTTAAAAGGTATTTTATTCACTTATTTTTATTTTATTTAAGGTATAATGAATGGAAAAAAAATACAATATGAATAACGTGCAATATAATAACGTGCTTTTCACATCGTGTCCACGACTTTACAATCGGACGCAGCAAATCCTTCTGATATATTTAGAGACGGCGCGGTGCGAGTGGATGTGGAGAGCGACCTTTGTAGCCCTCGTCTGTATTTGACAACTACGATTCAGCCTTGAAGTTAACATTATACAACTATTTCAAAAAAGATTTTCAAAAACAAGTAACTTATTTCATTCACAAAATACTAACTAATATTTTTTAAAGTGTAATAATGATAAAAAATGTCGATTTACAAAATGCATATGTATGTATATGCAAGTGCCTATACCTATGTAAAAACTTCTTGTCTTATTAATTACGCTTTCTTTAAATATTTATTTTGAAATTCAAGTTTATTTATGTTCAAGTACGCTACAAACCATGTTTTCTATGGATATATAAATAATACGATTACTCGAATAGAGTGAACCAATAAAAACTAACACAATAGAATTTAAAAAATTATTGATCGGATTACCGGGGCAGGACAGCTGCGGGACAGTCGTGGACGTCGAATTTTTTGTAATTCTCGCAAAAATGTATCTCAAATTGCATCATTGATCGACCCTCCATACTTCCGATTTCAAAAGTCCAATTTCAATTCATCTCGGACGCATCTAATTCAAAATTCATTAATCTTCTGTTAGAATGAAGATCGGCAACCAAATGTATCGTTCCACTTGTCTATGGTCAGTAGCTGACAAGAAAATGATTGTTTTTTTTTTGTGTAGTTAATTCCCACAGACACAAATGATTACTCTTTTTAACTATTATTATGAAACGCCGTTTTTTTGACTTAATTATATTTTTAAGAGTACTAATTGAAGATTTATTTATGAATAACTAGCGACCCACCCCGGCTTCGCACGAGTGCATTGCTGATACTAAATATAAAATAAAATAAATGTAATATTTATTGTTAATATGTATAATTATTATTTATGTTATTAACTGAGGTAGGGCACAGCAGGAATTTCCTGCTTAAAATATGGAGCAGCCCGACTGGGGTAGTACCTCGATCTTACAGAAGACCATAGCTAAATAATACTGTTTTCAAGCATTATTGTGTTCCTGTTGGTGAGTAAGGTGACCAGAGCTCCTGGGGGGATTGGGGTCGGCAACGCGCTTGCAATGATTCCGGTATTGCAGGCGTCTATAAGTTACGGTAATCGCTTACCATCAGGTGAGCCGTACGCTTGTTTGCCGACCTGGTGACATAAAAATATATATATATATATATATAATGTGTTTATTTACGACATCGCATTAGAAACCTCTAAAACTGTCAGTGTTCCTCTACTATATTATGCATGTATTATATATATAAACATGCCTCTGGAATCACTCTATTTATTAAAGACAACCGCATCAAAATCCGTTGCGTAGTTTTAAAGATCTAAGCATACAGACAGTGCGAAGCGACTTTGATTTATAAGTACTAAGTATGTAATGAGATTAGTTAATTTCGAAGTTATGGTCTTATATAACATAAAAACCAATATATGCTACGAATTCAGATATAATTAATGTTTATAATTTTTTATACTTTGTTATTACAGCTTTTTTTAATTATTTCAATTAATTTTTAATGTATTATATATACTTTTTTAGATGCCTTAACATACACACACGAGCATATTACATTCGTACGATTGGTAACAAAATATAGATTTTAACTGACAGCCAGCTTAAATAAATTGGTAGCTACATATTTTCTTTTCGTAAAAAATATTACACCCAAAATTGGAACAGATCGAACTCAATCCCTAGCGCAGAAAACAGAACTACTGCAAATTACGCCAACGGTTGATTCAAAAAACATATTATTCTATTTTTAAAATGACTTGAGAATTCAGATTCAAGGTATTTGAACCAAAATGTGACGTAGGTGTGACAAAAATGGAAAAGTTCAATGTCTGAATGCTACATCCTGTCCGATTTCGCATCAAATTTAGTGTTATTGAAAATATGGATCACAAAAAGAGCATTTAATACCGATTTTGTATTGTGCAGTGACACCTACGTCATTCACAATCAAATCAATTGTTGCAGTTTTTATCCGATTTTAAAAATAGTAATACATGTTACAATAAACTTAGAATTACTACATTCAACGAAACAATGAAATTAACATAGTAATTAGTAACTAATGTTTGTATCATTTTAAAAAACGTACAATCCGTTAAGTACAATAATTTGCATAATTATGTACGAGTATATTTTTATTTGAAACAGTGAAATTTATTAAATGTTAAATCTTTTTGATGCTTTTAACATAATAACACCGAATATTATATTTCTCGAAAGAAAATATCCCATTTCCGCATCTTCCTACAACAATGGCCGCGCCATCTAACTATTCAAATACAGCACGGTGTGGGTAAACGCTGGGCTTTTTTGCACATCGAGCGAATTAATGGATAACCAAAGATCGAATCGAATAAAAAAACACATGCTTATTAAATGTTGGTTTCACGTAATAACACGTTCGTGGTTTCGTTCATTGTTTCCGAGAGCCGCGCCGAGATATCCGGTTACCGCCGTTAAATATTTTGCCTCTCGTTGAAAGGGAAACTTCATAGTTTTTTTAACGATATTTAGTTTTTGCTCCTCAAACGCGGAAGTCGAATACTTATGCAAAAGCTGAAATTTGGAATCGATTTCGCTTTTACGTTCAACGGTCGGTTGCAAATAACATACAATTACAAACATTCCCATTCATCGAGTAACGAACGTCGACCGTAATTGCGGCTTCATTGTTGGAGCTTCATGAGCTGAGTAATTTTTTATCATCTTTGAGACTCATAATTTAACAATTTAATCGAAATATCTAATTTACATTGAATCCAAAGAATTCGCGATGAGAACATTTATCAAATCACAAAGAGTAAAACCACTCAAAGAAGTCTGCTCCGGACAGATTTAATTTGTTGCGAAGGCCTTTTTATAATTGGAACATAAAGATTGTGAGTAATTAATTTTCGCAGCGAGTCAAAAGCAAAGAGGCTGTGCATTGAGGCCGGGTAGCGCGGACGGCCGAAGCGAACCTAATTAATATTAATGACCCCGGGAGGCGCCGGCAACACGGCAGCCACCTCCGACTGATCTTCCTTCAATCGACACCTTCGTCACGCTGACTTTAAATTACAACTGACCTGTATTTAAGCCTCACACCTAAATTTCCAATCCACAAAAATAGATTCAAATATCTGACAATAAATGTTTCTTGTAATTTCCAACATTTTGGACCTTTAGCTTCCTAATCTTTACCGACTTAGCTTCAACTTTTCCTATTCCTCTTGTCTACTTGAGATAATGAATCTAAGAAAATGTAAGATATCGCGTAATTTAGGACGAAGATCGGTGTGAGGGTGGAGGTGCGGAGGTGTGATGGCGATGACCGATGGGACGGCGCTAAAAGCCGGACGGAAGCCGCGGACGCCCGGCTCCGGTTACACCAACCGTGGGACCCGATGCAAACATTGACAGGGCTGCTAATATTAGGTAAATTGCTTTCCTAACGTAAAGCTTAAAATAAACAGAAGTAATTTCTTATGGACTTACGAATAACTCACTTTTTAAAGATTCAATAGACAAAGTTGAATTACCCAATAAATATTACCCGTAATCACTACATAGTATAAAACAAAGTTGCTTCCCGCTATCTGTATGCTTAGATCTTTAAAACTACGCAACGGATTTTGATGCGGTGTTCTTTAGTAAATAGAGAGATTCCAGAGGAAGGTTTATATGGATAATACATGCATAATATAGTAGAGGAACACTGGTAGTTTTTGCACTCGTGCGAAGCCGGGGCAAGTCGCTAGTATAATAATAAGCCTGTAAACGTCTCAAAGTGACTTAGCCATACTTTCATTAATATCTCACAGCTGGCATAACCTTCTTTCTCTATCTAGGTCGGAGTGCTCTACTGCGAGGTTGTGAATAAGTTCCCTATTATGAACAAAAATCTGTACCTATGAGAACGACTGAAGCCGACAGCTTTATTTGTTCTCCGAGGCACGGTGTGGAGAGTGAAGACCAACAAAGACAGATATCCAGACCAGAAACAAAAATTAGTGCAATTACAAATGTCGCGAATGCGCGATCATAGCGTTTTGGCGCCTACAAACATTACAACATCAGAGCAGTTGCTGTTGTTGTTTGTAATAACTTATAATAATTATTTACGTGTAAATTTATTACAAAATATTGCATCTGTATCAGCCGGCTGTTACTTTTACCGGGTACTTACGCTGGCCTTAGGTTACCTACATTAGAAACTGCAGCCGTATGTGTAACCGAGTGTGTTTGTAAACATATTCACTTGGTAATTATTTACGAGCATCCCACACCGACTTCGCACGGGTATTTAACAAAACCTTCGAAAAAAAATTTTCCCTAATTTTTTTGAAAATATAATATAGCTTATGTCACGCGGGGTTAGTGTAGGTTACCAACAGTGAAAGAATTTTTCAAATCAGTTCAGTAGTTTCCGAGCCTATTCAATGCCAACAAACAAACAAACAACCAAATCTTGCCTCTTTATAATATTTGTATAGATTAAAAGAACAAAAATTTTAACTTATTTCTACAAAATCTTTGAAATGTAAACTAAAAACGTAGCTGGCAGCGACAGCCCTGGTATTATTGCACAAAGATGAGAGCTATGTATTCCGCGAGGCCTTCCTGCGTCCATATGCGAACCATCTCGTCCCTAGTGTGTTATCATAAACAAGAACTTTACACCACACTTTAGTTTTTTTTGCTTTCTGCCGATTCCATACTGTCTACTAAATATTTATTTTATTTTGAAAGACATCATTTTTGTGTGACAAAATAGTTCACATCATGATTTACATTTATAAAGATATTTTAATCTTATTTATATTATGACATTAAACAGGCATATATAGGTATTAACATGATTATTTTGTGATATTTTTAATAAGATGAGAATTTCTAGTTTGTAATTAATATTATGTATATTCTCAAATATATATAGGATTATTTTGACATAAATAGTAACAAACGCCTACAAACACAAAGTTATGTTTAAAATTTCCTTTCTTGGCAAGAAGAAAATCCTACAAACTATATTACAAGTGTCAGAAAATAAATCAAAAGTTAAGACTAAAAAGTATTTAATATAACCATTATTCTGTTAATAAGATGACTTTATTTGGATCAATCTGTACCTATATATATTTTTTGATGTTTATTTATAATTTCTTGTATCATTTTTGTGTTTGATTGATGACAATTTTACTTGAAATTTAATTTATTTATTTTTGAAGTAAAACTTCTTTTGGCGCATCGCACACACATTTTTTCGTAGGTAGTTAGGCTGATCCGTAACGCTCTGAGGTGAAAGGCTCGGGTGAACTCGGGACATATTGCGTTATTGCTTGATTGCAATCGTCAATGAAGGTTTCACTTCTGCCGTGCGGTCTTAAGCACACAATCTATTTATTTTTAATAAATAGATCTGTATAATTATGATGAATGTATTATTCCTACATATATTAAGATATAAAGTGGATATTATGTTAATATTTTTTGTAGTGTCACAGTAAATTATTTCGACTTTATATTTAGTAGTCGTTAATTGCCATTATATTTTTTTCGCAATCATGTAGTAATGTCATAAGTCATGAGGCGTTGCTTATTACAATTACGTTTTTTAATGTCATTATTAGCAGCAATATAACAAATACATATTTTTATTGTGTGGGTGTATATAGTATGTTAAAAAAGTGTATATTAATTATCCAAACGATTTTTTTTGCGGTGAATTATTCTTTGTATAATTCAGGAGTACCGGGGACAAAAATACGTATATCAAGTAAAAATAAGTGTACATAATACTACAGAAAACATGAATTACAAAAAGACATAAAACAGATAAGATAAATTAGTGGTCATGCATTGTATTGTTTATTTTTTTATGTGTATTGCATGCATTGTACTATTATTTATCAATTAGTGTCGGTATATTTTTGCTGTAGACTGTAACATACATTAATAAATAATTTTTCTATATAATACAAAATACATACATATATTATGTGCAAAAATATGAAAGATATTGTTTGAAATTATGTGACATATTTAATATATTAAAGCAGTTTCTGTGCATAATTGGTTGTTATCATAAATACCTGATAGCGATCGTCACTCATAGTAACCTTTCACCCTGAGGTTGTATAGCAAAATTATGCAATACCATACTATATACTATGTACTGTGTGGCTACGGTACTAAAGAATATAGACCGGCAGCAGCGTCTTCGGTGCGACAAAGCCAGTACTGCGGTCACCAACCCGCCTGCCCAGCGTGGTGACTATGGGCAAAACACATGAGTTCACGTTATTTTTGGCGTAAACTTGTGGAGGCCTATGTCCAGCAGTGGACTGTATGGGCTGTAATGATGATACTATATACTTAATAATAGTATGGTATATTATTATTAAGTATATTAACTAAAACATATTACAGACTTACTTTCAGAAATAAAATGTATATTACATATGCCTTTTACTACATTTTGAATATTTACTATCGAAGCTCAAAAAATACAACAAAGTGTTGTTTTTATCAAAAAATTCATTTGCCACGACTTTTTTACTTGTTGCATGATATTGAAATACGCAGAATATGTTACAATTTTGGCGGCTTTACTTACACAAAGACCGAAGCAAATGTAGGTAAGAAGGTTATAATCGAGTCAAAAGTGGGTTAAGCAAAAAGCGGCATATGTTTTATTGAAAAAAATCCTTTGAAAGCATAATCTGCACGTGTGCGCGCTCTCGAGTTCAGACAAGCGAAAGTCTTCGCGTGCGATACCATGCACCTTCATGAATACTTTTAACTGTTTCAGTTTAAGGTAATAGCTAATTTTGAGAAGCATTTTACACGTACGTTTGATTACACATTTAAACGATAAAAAGAAACTTAAAGCTCGCTGCTATGAACCCCAATGAAACGTTCCCAACGACGTTTATAAATAATAATAATAATTCTTTATTTCAGGCAACAATTTGACCCATAAAACAATTTGACTTTCTTCAGTTCTTATAATCAAATACAACTTAAAAAAAAAAAATGTCACGACAATTTGAAAAATACAATTACAATAATAAAATGAAACTAATTACAATCACACAATGTCCAATATGAATAATAATAATAATAAAGAATTATATCTATTAAACATTATGATAATTATCTACAATTTCTCTCTTCTAAATAACTGAAAAAATCGTTACATTATTAGTTTTAGGTTTATTATACAACTTGTATGCGCTTTACTTGCAATTTTATGTGGTCTATCGGAGCAACGGAGCGGCAGTACATCCACTCCAATCCACTAGAGTGTGAAATCACCCATTCGCAAACCTTTGTAGTAGCAGACCGACAAACGATACTTTTAATCATTCTAAAGTAAAACATTCTGCGTACATACAAGTATTGACTATTTGGATTTATTATCCTTTTTATTCGCCTATAGATTCATATAAGCTCACCATATGATTTGAAACTTTAAAAAAACCATTACTTATTTTTAGGTAGTTATTTAGTAGTTAGGTAAGCCTATGCCTATATGGGGCCTGCCTATGCGCTCTGATCCTTCTCCTACATGGGGAAAGAGGACTATTTGCCTAGCCTATGCCTATTAGTGGGATATATTTGGTGGAAACTTTGCTAGATTTTGTAAAATTAATTTGTATTAATATTTTTTATTATGTTTATCTGTTTGTCTCCTAAATATTAAATAAATAAATAAATAAATAAATATTAGAGGCTGAAGCAACAAGCTTATGCAACGACGCGTTGGCGCAACGGTCACAGCTCTGGTTTTGGCTGTTGCGCTAGCGGTTGCTGATTCGATCCCCGCACATGACAAACATTTTTGTTTGGCAATACAGATGTTTGCCGTGGTCTGGGTGTTTGTGCAGCCCTGTGGGTCTTACCACCATGTCTCCCGGTTGTTATCTTGTACACTTGATAGCGATCGTTACTCATAGTAGAGAATATATCCGCCAACGCGCAATGGAGCAGCATGGTGGACTAAGCCCTGATCCTTCTCCTACATGGGGAAGGAGGCCTATACCCAGCAGTGAGATATTACAGGCTGAAGCGGTAAACGATGAGCCTATGTAAAGGCTATGAAGAAAATTTAAAAACTAATTGCTTTACAGGCTATATTATATCTCGATTTCTCAGCCTTATTCCTTAAAGCACGAATGTATTTAAAAAAAATAAGAAAAAATCGTCTTTTTAGTAATCTAATTACTGTACCTGCTCCTACAAAAAAACTAAACCTACAGAAATAACGATATCTTATTAGACGAAATCAAAAACTCACATTTATAATAATTGTTTGTGTCAGAAGAAATTTTACCAATTAGTACTTCTATATAAATACCTCTTAGTAATGAAACATTTAAAATGAATTATGCATTCAAGCTATTAATATGTCTTTAATAAATTGTACAGCGGCACACGTGAACATTCCAATGTCAACCTAATACGATATATTGAAAGTGCAAGTGTTGCAATAATACTTCGTTTTAATTCTTCGTTTCAAATTTTGCTACTTTTTTACTCAAAGTTTTGTTCACCCGTCGAATACTAGTAATAAATGATCGAATCTCCGATATCGATTTACATCGCTGAGTTTAAATGCACGCAAACAACACCAAACGAATATCATCTGTATGCACTTTGCGATAGAGCTTCAAGAGGATCTTAACTATTAATTTAACAAAAAAATATTTCTTTACCTGAATATAACACAGACTTTTGCTTGTGAGATTCAAAATTTCTTAGAATAATTGATGCAAGTGATTTTATTCTTATCTTGAATATTTAAAAAAATAATAAAATAACTTTGTACAGATACCGATTTCTTTAACCCCCCAAGAATGTTGACCTAGAACATTAAAAAAAAATAATTAAGCACCTTTGTCCCTCAGAATAAGACTTGATAATAGAATTTTTACTTTCACTTGTATAATTTTTGTTAAAAAAATTTATATTCAGAAGTTGAAATAAAATTTCAGATACGTAAATAAATATCACTTTGTAACTTGTAAATTAAAAAATATTTGATCCTTTCGTGGAAGCCAAAGAAAGAAGAGTAATTAACCCGCTTTTTGTGACTATCCCATATACATTTGATTTATTCTTAGACCCTTTCGAAATAAAAGAATTTGCAAAAATTGCCGTCCACTGGCGCAACGTTCACTTGCTCTCAAACTAAATAGCAGGCTTAAGAATCATAACATTTTTGTTATTTTTGATATTTTTTGATAATCTTTTCTTATTTATATCGTACGAAATTATTACATTTTTAGAATATGGTATCAACTCTAAGTCATTTATTTTGCACTTTCGTTTAGTTTAGATCACATTATTTTACAAATAACTATTTAATATAAGATAAAACACAGATACAAGTACAATTCAGTATATTTTATTATAAATACTACTCTACGTAATCGTGTAACGTTTTACGTAATGTGTATTGGTTCAGTTTTATTTATCTTCTACTCTTGCGGAAAGTTTGGGAGCCACTGTGTATACGTTTCCAAGAATAGTGTAAAAAGCGCAGGTATACATCGAGAGTGAAAGGGTCGATGCAATTCGAGAACTAGCACAGTTTCACTCGTTTACTGACCCCGCTGTTTTTGCCTTCGAAAAGCATCTGATGCGCCATTGATTGAGCACTCGCGTTCCAGCGCGAATATAAAGTAGAAACACGTGGGAACACATCCCGAATGACAGATCGTACGATACTGCATTATTTGCATTTTCGAAGTCTCCTATTTTATAATCATAGATCGGATTACGCAAACCTTTCTCAGAAACTAGGAACATATTATACTACATTTAGAAAAGACCAGATCTAATCTATCTTAAGAATTAAAGAAGATTGTACCTACTCTAGAAAGTACTTGTAGCAGACAGAAAAGACTTGTAGCAGTGTTAACTTATAACTAGGTCTATAGTTAGCTATTATAGCAACATTATATTTCTTAAATGTACATACTTTTAATTTATACAATAACGTTGCACGTTCACTTTAATACATAGTATAATGTACCTACTATTCGCCTTCCCACGCAATCATACAATACGGCTTTCTATTCAAATAAATCGGACCCTTTGAGGTAAAATTTGAATGTTTGACAGCAAATTTTATTTGCGCAATTTTTTTTTTCGTGAATTAATTCTATACGCGTTGCACTTTCTTCACGTATCGTGGGAATGCAGGTGAGGAAGGGTTCGAACTTCTACCTACGCATGCTTTTTGCTGGGTCCGCTGTGGTTGCACAAAAGTTAGAAATATTAGCCCTTTGTTAAAATGTCAAGTGATGTTGGACTAATAGATTATTTATGGAGCCGTCGTATAACATGTCTGATACGTAGCTTTAAATTATTAGGGTGTGCGCGCCACAGCGGCTTCAAACAGATTTTGCGATACGATTATCAATTTTATTATAAACAAAATGTCTTAAAGTAAATAAATTTTACGGCTTCTGATACCATAAAAAACTTCGAGCAGTAAAACGAAGATTGTTCGAAATTTAGATCGAGCGTATTTGATATCTTCGACATTTACCTTCTGTTTTCATATTTTTTTTTTTACTTATTCAAAGACCCAAGCTAAATACGATACGAGTGAAATAGTAGAACAAAGCCTTTGAAGTTTTCCTATAGTTTTATATCTAAAATTTACTTTGAGGCTTTTAAATCGGACAATTTTTTATTGCGCTCCATTTTATTCTGTTTGAAATATAATAATAATGTAAATATCAAATAGTGTGGTTGGAAGACGTCAAATAACATAAGTTAATCCGTTTATATGGAGACGTATAAATGTGAAAATTTAAGCGTTGACAAGCTTTAAAAGTGTAAATGAAAGGAACAAGGTACTGTGTTTGTAATCCTCGTGCTGTGCCGGCAGTCACGTCAGCTCGCCACGCGTCCTTCTTTACGATCAGTGCTCCCACTCAAAACTAACAAAAGTCAATTTTAAAAGTCATCAGATTAAAGCCTAGCTATCGACATTTTTGCACAATATTAAGTCGTAACCAAATCCTCATTTTACGAGACACGTACCAAGTACCATACAATGGCGTCACAGTAATAATAATAAGATTTAGTAATGTTTAATAAGTTAATAAGATAAACGCAATGTACAAACTGACCCCTCTTAAATACTTTTATGTACTTCAGACAACCCTTTACTCAAAGGCACCGCCTATATAAATATACGCATGGATGTCGATATCAGACGTATTTAGATCATAACCCTTTCATATCCAACCAATCAAAACACGCCGTGGCTAAGTAAAAAGTGTAGGTATGGCTGCGCTCGTAAAAAACGTAAAAGATGAATCGGGCGCGGCATGAGTCGGCGCGAGCGCTGCTCTGATAGGGGTTTAATAATAACCCTTTCACTTGGGAAGGGTTAACGGACCAATAAAATTCGAGGCGGGGCACGAGTCCATTAATAGAATCATGTTAATTTTTATTTTTAATAGATTAGAAGTAACGAACGATTATTGGAAAAAGAAACAGCAAAATATTATGTAATTTATAAAAAAATTAGGTGCATCGAATTGTCTTCCAACATTTTTTTTCTAATGTCATCTGCAAAACTATCAAACGCAATATCACATTTTTTCAGTTCGCTCGCCCAGCCAAATGTACGAATATTGTATAGTTTATCTTTGAAAATAAATGACAAAATTACAATATCTTATATACCTACGTGTTTCGGTTTGAGTTTCACAAAAACCAAGCGGGCTTTCCACGTGTGAAAAATATGATATAATATATATATAGTTGAAATAAAATCGACAGTAAAAACTCATTTTTCAAGCAAACTATAAAGTGTAGGTTATTAAGAGACAATATTTGAATAGTCTTTTGTCGCTTGGCTTCCTTAGATAATCCGCTATGTTTTTTTTTAAAAGGCGGCAAATACTAATATGGATTTAGTACCATAATTTAGGTATGGCAAAAGATCTCAGGTTACTAGACTCTTAAGTTGGATCAGTACTAACTGACTTTCGTTAAATTTTATTATGATGAAGATAGTTTGAGAACAAAGAAAAAAAGTAAGAACCCAGTTTTCTATTAAAAAGTAGTCTGTATTAATGTAATATTATCTACTAGTATAAATCGCAATAACGTATTATTAAATAGTGACCATGTTGAGGGCAACAGTGACTAACAATATTTACAAAATAAGTGACATCGTATCATTGATTTTTTTCTCATTTATTATTCAAACGTTTAAATAGAAAAAAAAAAGACAGAACACTAAGATTTAAAAATACTGATATGAATTTTTTATACGAGCATAAAGTGAAACAGGAAATCGGTTAAAGTACAAATATACCGCTGTCGATCCTTTTAAGTGTGTCCGACAAAATACTCCCGCATGCATGGTCCGGCCACAAATGAATTAAATGCGGTCACCCTCTCCCAGCAATTGAAGACAACTGGCACGCATATTATTTGTACTGTCGCTGATAAAATGAAATTTAATTTACAATAAAAAATAATAATACAAATAAATCCTAACTAACACTAATTAAAAGAAATCTCTTAAAATCCTCTTTACATATTTAAGAATAAAAAACAGAAATATCACTAGGCATTAAATCCGCCTCTTGTTCAAAATGTACGTAAAAGACATTGTTGGTTATTAGTGTTTAAAAACTTAAAGTTTCTTTTTTTAAGTATTTAAAAATTTAAATACCTACTAATGTTATAATCATTAAAAGTAACACTTAAAAGATACTAATAACATCGCAATATATTTGAACTTACTATGTACCCATATAGGTATATTGAAAGAAGTGCCTTATTTATATTTTTAAGAATTAATGTAAATAAATGTATGTTGCTATTTCTAATTTCAATTCAATATTGAAAACTATGACCGAAATGATTACATTTAGCTATTTGTTTTTGGACCTTTTAAAGAAAAAAAATAATACTAATAATAATTGTGATTGCTCGCAAACGAAAAAAACCGACTTCAATTACATCGATAAGTAATACAACGTAAGTAGACGAAAAAAATTAACAAACGCACTAGTCGTCATTACGATTTTCGAGGGTTTTCCTCGATTTCTCTGAGATTCCATCATCAGATCCTGGTTTCCTTATTATGGTACCACACTTGGGAAATCTCCTTTCCAACAAAAATAGCATTATCAAAATTGGTTCATAAACGACGAAGTTACCCCCGAATACATATACATAAAATAAATACGGTCGAATTGAGTAACCTCCTTGAGTAAGATTGAGTTGGTTAAAAAACCTTACTTTAAACCTTTAGTATTTTTTTACTATTGTAGTTTCTCAGATATATTATCATTCAACATAATCGTAATATTTAACAATATCCATAAAATACAAAATACTATTTATTAATTTTAAGTGCAGCGGCTTTACTCCACGACTGTATTAAAAATTTATGTTCTTGTATTAACAAATTATCACATTGTTGGTCATCTGCATTTATAACTTAAACAGATCCTTAGTAATCAAACTAAATTATATACGCGTAGGTATATATATTTCATCATATTATTATCTTATTTTCAAAATTAACAACGATAAATTTAAATTGTTTATAAACATTGTTTTATGTTTCAGATTCGAATGAGAAGTGATTATACGTATTACCGGCTGTGCATCGCGGCTTCACCTACGTTAATTTGCGGAAGAAACATATTAAAATATTATATATTTGTTATATATACCCTTCCTCGGTAAATAGACAGAGTACAGTAGTTCCTAAAATTAGCGTGTTCAAACAAACAAACAAAATTTTCAGCTTTATAAGACTAGTATGCATGGGTAATATCTATATGTATATCAATACGTAAAGCAAAAACTTTGTACCCCTTTTTACGAAAATTGCGCGGTCAGAGGAGTATTAAATTTCGTACACTTATAGTTTGTACAGAGAAGGAGTACAGAATGCTAATATTTTTTTTTAAATTATGTATGAAAATATGTTAAATCAGTAAAAAAAATGTATTTGACACGCACACGCATATTATATTTCTTTGTTGATTGTCAGTCTGTCGTCAAATTAAAAGTTTAAAAAAAGGTTCTTCATTTTCATTTTTTTTTTGGTTTTCTTTAATTAAAATTTTTAATTATGGTCAAATTTCGACCTCAGGGCGACCACTAGTAAATATAATTTTTCCTATTATCAACAAAACTGTATTCACCCAGATTGTGAATGTCTCAAAGCATCTTCAGTAACAAAGGAGAAGGGCTGGAACATAATTTGCGAATTAGCAAAGATTGTAGGAGACATATCTCAGATATTATACCTACCGAGACATTACAGTTTCCTCGGGACGTTATCTTTCACCGAAACGAGTTTTAAACTACTAAGTAAGAATTTACCTCTGACCTTATGATTAAAATCGACGTTCTTGCAAAAGACTACCTCCTCTTTTGTCTTCTTAAGCTTTTCCTAAGCTCGTTTGGTAAATATTTAGATATGTCAAGCTGTTAAAACATATTGAAATATTTATAACCGAAATTAATACACCTAAACGATACAAAAGTAAGTGACTAAGTTTTGTTACTTACTTTGTAAAACAAAAAGCATTAATTGCTATTACATTACATAATCATAAAGGGAATGTTAATAAAACGACAGTTCTCCAAACTACTTTAATTTGTTCCAACTCTAAGTGGAATGAAATGACAGCACAGACGCCTTCATTACATAAGTTATGTACGAACAACGCGTCACTATCACAAAACAAGTAAGTATGGCGGTGCTGTGGGAATCGTAAAATTGTCCCCTATCATCGGAATCAAATAAGTTTTTGGACTTTTTCTTTTTTTGTAAATACGTAATCGAGCTAGTAATGAGGCTGCTTTAGAAATAACATAAAGAACGTCAGAACGGTGTGGCAAAAGCGGCAGTGTAGCGTCGATATACGGGCGTATTCACGATGAACCCGCTATGAGGGCGATTGTTTCATGTCTAATTGGTTAAGTAGCGCGACCTAACTACCACTGAACACGGAATCTACCTCACGATTAATTTTTCGATCATTTATATTCATTACAATCACAGAACTTCTTATAACAACGAAATTACTTTTTTAAGCAGATAATGTACATATGTATATGCGCTCAATATTGAAATAGCAAATAATGTACTTCCTCGTAGTCATTTATATTACCAGAAAGTTTATCAAATAAGTAGCAACAGTGAAAGTGAAATAAACCAAAGATTAATTATTGGTTGAAATCCGCTCTAGACCTCATATGTCATAAGGATGTCTCGTAAACACGAGGCTGTCGAGTATGTAAGTTCATGAAGCTATCGGCAAGTAATCCGACCCGCGACAGGCCGCTAAAGAGCATTAGTCAAATTAACACGGTATAAACTTTGCCCTGCCCCTGATTAGTTGGCGGAGGCCCGCGGGCGCGACTCTACCTAATTGACCTAAAAGTGCTCAACACGAATCGGTCGAAATTACACTTTATAACACACAAGGGCTGTCGAAGCATATATCACTAGATTTTATTTTAACATCACAAAATATAAAAATAATGAATTTTCAACTACGTTACAAATTAATTACTACTGTACAGTGCCTCGTTATATCACTAGAATGTTAATAATGACGTATACAAATATGTTTTTAACAGTTATACGAAAGCCTCTATCGCTTCCCTAATTATAACTCCAGATCGGTTATCTTCAGTCAGGTTCACGTCTTTTTAATGTAAGTATGTAGTTATATAATATAGCATACAAATTTCACTGAAACAAAAATTAAATAAAGTAAAAATAAAATATGTCAATGGTACTGACATTTATTTTAATAGCTCTATAATTCAGATATAATACTGATAAACTGGATATTTTTATTTTAATAACAACTGAGAGGTTATTAATATCTTAACATTATTTAAAGCAAAATAAGATGTTGATAATGATTACAATATTTTCAAATATAAAGACAACATAATAAAGTCAAGTAGGTATCAAGGTAGGTAGGTATCAAATCAAGTAGGTACAAGGAAACGATTTTTTAATCAACACATGAATTATAAAGCGATATTATAAGAGGAAAGTAACTTTTAGCTATTAATTTCTTTTTATATACTATATAATATATTGTTTTTTTTTTTTTAATAATACCATTCGGTGCAGAATTACATAACTGATAAAGATGTCTGGACTTAGTGACGCTGTATTTCATGCAATATATTACTACTTTTTTTTCTAAAACACAGTTTATATATTATTTTCAAAAGAGTAACGGAGTTTCTTGTCGATTCTACTTTTCAGAATTTACATTCCGGATCGGTGGTAGCTTTACTTTTAAAAAACTATAATCACTTTATAATTTTAATTTGTGAAATGACGATTCGAAAGTGCTTTTGAAGCCCATTTGAATAAAGTTGCTTTTTATTTTGATTTTTTGATTTCAATCAATCTAATATATAAAATTCTCGTGTCGCGGTGTTTGTAGTTAAAGTCCTCCGAAACGGCTTGACCGATTCAAGAATAGAAGAATAGAAGAATTCCGAATCCAACAATATCTATTTTTCATACCCCTAAATTAAGGGGGGGGGGGGGTTAAGATGGTTAATAAAATATTATGAAATTTTGTGTGCATATCGGGTTGGTCTGAGAATCGGCCAACATCTATTTTTCATTTCTCTAAGTTATAAGGGGTGGAGGGGGTTGAGAAGGTTAATAAAATATATTATGGTAAAACAACGTTTCAACGCGGGGTCAGCTAGTTTTATTATAAGGTACACCGTTAATCACTTGAGAAAACGTAAGATAAGTAACATTTTAAATTAAATCAATTACCATTTTAAATAATCATTATCAAACTAAAATATAGTATGGTATATACTTATTGTAAAACAAAAGTATATAAGCTTCATAAAATATTAATCTATACAAATAAATAAAATTTGAGGGTCTGTTTGAAATATTAAAATAACCCCTTTTGACTCAATGCATAAGGATGTGTATACCTGGTACATATACCAAAAAAACATTTTTTTAAATTTTTGTTGTCTGTCTGTCTGTCTGTTTGTTCCGCCTAATTTTTGAAACGGCTGGACCGATGTTGACGGGACTTTCACTGACAGATAGCTGATATAATAAGGAGTTACTTAGACTACTTTTATTTTAGATTTTTTTTTATTTTTTAATCGCGAACTGAATTTTTTTTTTAAATCCACGCGGACGACGTCGCGGGCACAGCTAGTCAATCAATAACTTAGGTTTACATTTTTAATATTTTATTAAGACACACCTTAAAATAAAACTGAACTGTGTAAAATGATAAGCAGAGACAATAAGAAATGAAAAAGATGCCGTACTCTTGTACAGTGCGTTTTTAAATAATGTTATTTTTTTTTTAAATATAAAACACCACATGATTCAGTGTGCTAATATTTTTATTGTGTAATTTTTATAATTTAATAATATATTAAAATACATTATTTTCAGATTGTTTAAAATATACTTTAGGATTTACAAAAGCTAGCTAACTAACAATATAAAATGTTAGTTGATTTAATTGCATATTGATAATGAGACCTTTACTTTATCAATTATTAGCTGACGCCAACCCGCATTGGAGCAGCGTGGTGGATTAAGCTCTGATCCTTCTCCTACATGGGAAAAGAGGCCTATGCCCAGTAGTGGAATATTACAGGCTGAAGCGTTTTAAAAAATCCAACTTTTTAGTTGAAAAGAAATATGTGCCATTTTAGAAATATACAGATACATCTTGTTATTTAAACATTTTGCCCAGTAATGGGATATTACAGGCTGAAGCGTCTATTAGCTGACTCGATAGGAACTGTAAAATACCTTATTACCCTCATATAAGTCGATTAGAAACAGTTCTAAACAGATAAAACATGTACCTACGTCGGCTAGTATATAATAGTTTCAAATAAATTAACATGTGCAGTTACAGTGTAAAAATAAAAATTAAAAAAAAATCCAATTAATGAGTAGTCATGATTACATGTGTAGCTTAGAACTAGGTGTAGCCCTGTTCCACGGTGACATGGTAATGTGGCGGATTGATAGCTTCGCGCCCACTAACCCTAATCAAATTAATGGAGACTAGACTCTGATTAACGCCCCGCGCAATATATTTCCATAGAGTCGCATCGCCGTGAAGGCGCGCCCGATTTATCACCACTGGTTCGTTCGATCTACTATAATTAAGAATTATCATCGATTTTAAATAATTGATAAGTAAATTTATAAAATATTTTTACAATCATTTTCAGTACGAGATAGACGTTTCACTTGTACAATAACAGCTATGGCCGTATACCTTACCGAATCGCAGAAATTCGTAGAGTTGAGAACTAAAAAGAACTATAGTCATTAGCAAGTTGTACGGAACGCGTGTCGCCTGATCGGTGCTCATGAGTGGATATTAATGGCACCGGCCCCGGCTCCCAACAAACTCCGAAAACTTTGTTTGACGTAATTAAAATCCATCTCCCTTGAACGGCACGCAGGCATCCGACGTGTAATTTTCCTTTCAAAGAGAACTTCCGTTTTAGCTCCTCCCCACCCTAATGAAAGATTACTTTTCTGAGCCTAAAAAGGCTTTTAAGCAGCGCCAGCAAAATGTCCGAAGTTTCATACTTTAATGACTTAGTACAAAATTTGCCGATTCCCGAAGAAATTTTAAACTTAGATTAAAATTTTGATGTTTGAAATTACTTGATGTTTTCAAAAGATTTCCAAGCGTCAACTACAAAGTATGAATATTGAGTAATCAAGTCTAATTGCTTTTTAATTGGTTTTGGATATTAAGTCTTTAAATATAGAAAGTATATATATAAAAACTTTACAAATAATTATACAATGGTTTATCAAAGTAATTTTGTTTCAACAACAATAAACAATTACATACTATCCATGTAATGAGACCGGATGCATTTCAAGCTAAATAGTGTAGGGTAGAAATTGCCTGCTAATAAAATTAGTCAGTTAAACAAGGAAAAGGAGTGCTGAACGTGTGATAGGACTGGCATCTCGCGACGTTAGCAACGGCCGCGCACTTATTAATTGCTCGCTCCCCTCATCGCTGGACCCGCAGTGAGGGCGCAAAAACGTCCTCCCGAGTCCTGTCAGCGAGGGAAAAAATCAGTGAGCGATCGTCCCCTCGCGGCCGAGTCCATCATATTGATTGAGGGTGGGGCTGCCATTGGTCAGCGTCCCCGCGCCCGTTCATTTATTATAGACAGTGATGCTGCCGCTCTGCTCAGTACCGACTCTACGCACTCGTATAGTGTGAAGCGTTACCGAATTGTATATTTGTACATTTAACTAACAATTTTTAGAAAACTAATATAACAACACCCAAAAACTAATAAAATATTATAACGTGTACGTAACGCCACAGACGTTTGTATGCCGCAAATATCCCAATGACAGTCTTTTAAATGACAAAACACTGTAAAAGTATCTTTGAATAACTTATATGTTAATAATATAAAAAATGCTTTATCGTTTTCAAGTAGTCGATAAAATAAAAGTTACACTATCAATGACAGTAGAGTCCCTAAAGAATTAAACACGTCTTTTAAAAAAGTATTTCATTGACTTTCTTAAAGGACCTGTCGTTACGTCGGATAACGAGACAGGTAAGCAAATTTTCTACAATTACTTAAAGAAAAGGTACAGTTACGATTTTTTTGTTATATTTCATCCTACACATACAACATACAACTTACTTACTTACTCAGTACTTACTATTTATAATGATATTTTCAATTGAAGAATATGAAGTAGAGTGTAACATAGTTTTAATGACACGACGACATAAAACCATTTTATTAAAAAAAAAGTTTTATTCGCGTAAGGTATCAACGTGTAACGGTACCCCGTAGTGTGAAGGGAAATTTAAAGAATAATTATAAAAAAACGCGTGTGCTTTAAATCACCCGACAGAAGTAAAACTTCGGAGCTAACTCCGTCTAACTTATATCTCCCTTTCAACTTCCGTTCTTCTTGTCCGATCACACTTTTCGTAACGCTCTCATCACGCATTCCACCAGCTTACTCCCAAACTCAAGCGTGCGTAAAGAAGTTTTACTTCAAAAAATACTTTTTTGAAAAGAATGCATAAATTGTTAACAGTACTTATATGCACAACGTTTCGTAGTTAGTTAAGTCTATTGTCCTGTCAACGAGAGTGTTACGCGCCTACTACCCATCATACTGTTCCACTGCGAATTGCGTATACATTTACCGATTTGCACGAGATAAATTGGATACATGGTACTACGTAATAACGTTATAATATATAAACATTGAAATAATAAGTAGTTATAACATTTGAAACGAACATTATAAAGATCATTGATAATGAATCTAAAGTGGCGGTTAAGTTATTTGAATCGATAACTAAAGTAGAGTGATTTATTAATAAGCTATTCATTCACTTGATTGTTAAGCGTTGTTGTGATATAAGAGTACAAATTAAAAAAAAAATATGTACGAAATGTAGAATTATTTTACCACGAGTAGTGCTAGCACTTAAAGGAAAAGAATAATAAAATCGGGGTGAAGGGAAAGTTTTATTCTCCTTAAAATATGTAGAGAAAGTGAAAAGTAAGTGGGGTGTGGGGTGGCGGTCAGTGGGAATGATGGATCACCGCCGAGGCTGCCAGGGCTCTCTTTTCTTTTATTCCCAATTACACCTACAAACACAACAACTTATTTAACTTGCGATGGATATAGCCTTTTTATCGGTCAATAAGATTATTTTTTCGCAATTCTACTTTGTTTAAATTTAAACTTATCGCATTGTTATGAATTATCGTATTGTTGTATAGATTTTTTAATAAAACAGAAAAATTAAAATAAAACGAAGACAAACCGTTTTTAATTAGCGTAGAAAAAAAGTTTTAATTATTAAGAATAAAAAGATGAAGAGTTCGTAGGGATTGAAAAAATACTCAAAGATCTAGCTCATGTGCATCTTGAAATAAAAGTGTGTGTCATACATATGTGGGGTCGGATGCGGTAGTCGTGTGGGCGCCCCCGCCCCGCCGTTGCTTGGCAACCGCTTGTTTTCGCGCACCAGCCGACATTGGGCGGGATAGAAGGGGTAGGCTCCATGATTGATCAGCCTATCCCGGTACCAAATGCCTACAGCCACATCACTTCTCAATATGTATCATATTTTTTTTAGTTGTTCAAATGATTCGCTCTTTATTTTGTCTACTTGTTTTTTTTTAGTATTAGTCTTTTACGCTTAAATTTATTAATTTAGTTTAATAAAACAGCTAATTTATCCAGTGATTTGCTACTTCTACTTTTTATATGTCTCTAATATCATAGAAAAATTTAATGATAAATTTAAAAAATTAGAGTTCGTATCATCGATTTTTTTGTTTGGTACACATTTTCAGTACGAGACCTTCAAAATATTTATCGTAATTAAATCATGTGTAGAAAAACGAACACGAGAACCATTCCATTTAGCAAGAATGGATCCTGTAGAAATTTAACATGATATTTTGCGATATTTGCGATGTAGATATATAAACACATTTTATTAAGTATATTGTGTTTCTTAAATGCTTTTTCAATATTACTAATCAATATTATTTTCGCAACAAACTATTCTTGCATTACTTGTTTTTGAATGTTATGTTTGCTAAATGTAAGTAAGAAAAGTTAGGACCATTGTCATAAACATCTACAAGAGTTACCGTCAATGAGAGCTCTGGAGACTCACGATTTTTATTCTATGTCATTAGTCCTATTAATGTGTCATCTTATATATAAAATTCTCGTGTCACAATATTAGTTAAAATACTCATCCGAAACGGCTGAAACAATTTTATGAAATTTTGTGTACATGGGTAGGTCTGAGAATCAGCTAACATCAATTTTTCATACCCCTACGTTATAAGAGTGGGGGTTTAGGGGGTTAAAAACATATATGGCAAAACAATGTTTGCAGGGTCAGCTAGTATAATATAATAGTTTCTGACTAAGCTATTAATACAAATTGAATGCAGTTCATTGTTACGCACATAACACACGGTCATCGTTTTCAGACGACTGTGTGTGTATGTATTAGGTACCTACACCGGAATCGAACCCACAACCCCTAATTCAGAAAGTAGGATGACTGCAACTACACCAACGACCATTTTGCTGACTTTGAATGATTTGATAATATTTTGTATTGAGATAATATATAATATTGAGTCTTAAGTAGGTATATTTATTGTTTTTCTATGAAAGAAAATATATAAAAGTTCGAGAAAACACCAAAAGGTTTATTCATTACAAAAGCTACTTAAGCGATTCCATAATATGATTTTTGTTTATTGTATATAATATTATTAAAAAAAAATCGGACGCAGCAATATCCGTCGGGTGACTAGTTAAAATGTGCTAGACTATCCAACGTGAAGGAAAATACAAACGTTGTCAAAAAAAATTTGATCAATGGGAGGTAAAAAATAAAACTACCTTTAAACTATACTATTATAAGTAGGATAATAGATTTAAAAAAAATTGGGTAAAGAACACATTTAAACAACATTTTTAACAGTCACAGGCACTAAATAGTTTAGGGTGGGTGTTTGTGCATTCAAAGTTCTGTGATTTTATTGACCATATTGCAAACCAGTTAAAGGACAAAATTGGAGTATTTCAATATTGTTCTGGACAATAAATTGCAAACTGTTTTATTATTATTTGTCTTTTATAAGACATCATTGTTTGCAAGCATCTAAGACAAAATATGTGAAAAAATGCGCCACATTTTTTGTGTAGAAATTTCGCAGCAGGATTGGATTCCTTACAAACCATTTTTAAATTAAAAAAAAAACATCAGTACCATTACATGAATAAATATTATAGACATTATTTAATTAAATCAATAAGATAAAATAGATGAGCCGTACTTTCGAAGGTTTTTGTACATTTCCGGGTTCAAGTTATTTAGCCTAGTATAGAGGGTTACTACGTCTGTAGTTTTTAAACTGACGATGCTAACGTAACTAAGCTATCTTGAAATATTTACTCAAAAACAGCGGCGTGCATAAAGTTTTTAGACAGGGTAGGCAGTCAAAAAAAGTTTGAACAGCCACACTGCACTTACTTTCTCGCAATTTTTTCCTAATTTATTTTAATTCTGTTGGGAATAGAGGCTTTTAGATAATTTCAAGAACAGACAAATAAATTTTTGGAAACGTAAAGTGCATTTATACTAATAATGCAGGCATACAAATACAAGTACAGCAACCAACTGATACCTATTAGACTTGGGTAACTCATGAGTGAGTAATACAAATGAAACATCAAACAAATCAGTTACTGGATAGACACAGTGGCCTCATAAGGCCGGCACTCTGATAATTTCGTTTGTGTCAAACATAGGAAATCATTGATAACACTATTAATTAGTTATGAAATTGTATTCTTAATGAAAGTTTTTTATTTATCAATAAATGAAAAATTATAACGTCATTGTTATTTATGTGTTAAATCGATACGCCTGAACAATTTTTAATTTATGTGTAAAATCGAACGTGTTGAATTTCGATGCACTATTTACTTTCATCAAACACACGTCTGAACCTACGCGGGTAGATGCGAAGTAGTGAACAGCTTATATACGTCGTTGCTAAAAATTTACTGTTAAATTCGGTTTTAATTAAAATTAGAAAGCTTTTCATGAATTTTTAAATTATTTAATTACCATCACTCACCAGCAAGCCATCTCCTTTCCGTAATTTTTTGGCGATCCTTCAGTTTCCTTCGTCCGTATTTACGATGGAGTCTCTGAGAGCAGATCTAACGACGATGACAGAAGTGTTTAAAATCAGAATGAATGACTTTCAACAGGACTTGGATAGAAATCTCTCTCCACTAACGACCACTTCACTGGCAGCAGAGTTCACAGCATTTAAAAAATTTGTATTATTTGCTTTAACTGCACTTAAGAATCAGATCGAGTTCCTAGGCAGGGAGATGGATCGACAAGAAACGAAAACGCGGCGTAAGATCCTTCTTTTCTACGGAGTATCCAAAGAGAAATCGGAGGACAGTTCTGCTCGAATTACTAATCTCGTCGCTGAGAATCTTAACTTACCTAACTTCTCGAGTGCAAGTATAAAATTATCTTACCGGCTTGGCCGCTCCTTAGGTAAGAAACCACGGCCGCTAGTAGTCAAGTTCAGTGACCTGGCAGTCCGAAATCAAGTGTGTTTCGCGAAGGCAAAATTAAAGGGAACTGGTGTCACGCAGTCCGAATTTCTGACAAGGCCCCGACATGATGCTTTTCTTGCGGCTCGGGAGCGGTTTGGTATTAATAAGTGCTGGACGCGTGATGGCTGAATCTATGTCGTGACTCCGAATGGAACACGTTATAAGGCTGAGAACTTAACTGACCTTGATGAAATCCCAGATGGCACGCCCGTAGACGTAGTCAAGTCACCAGCTCCAACTATAGCTTCCGTAAAATCGTCGGAATACAAAAATGTTGCATCTCGATCTAAGAGGCCGGTCAAAAAATAATTCATTTGCAATAACTGTCACTTACACTTAAATGTATAATATTATGATTTGATGTAACCATTCTTTAAATTCATTTTATACCACTGTACAATTTTTAAATTTAAACTTTTATATTTTATAACGTTTTATCACTGTCTTGTTTTTATTTTCGATTGAATGTTGGTGGTCGTATATGTTTTTTTATGTGACTACCTACATGTATATTACAAGTTTATTATTGACAATAATACGAGATTGTCACTGTAGTGGGTAATTTGAATTTTTTAATTATGTTCGAAATTTAAATTTTATTGTTAAAATGTGTGATTTTTTTAATTCTTTTTTTCAATCATGTTTATATCTCTTTATTTTGTTTCGTTTTCTTCTTTTTCATTGTAAATATTAAATTTCATTCCTATCCTTGCAGCTGGCGGGTGAGAACCATTTAGGTTTTCAGTAACTTTTTTAATATTAATTTTTCTTTTCATTTGTTTTATTTTTATTTTATTTTTGTTTTCTTTTTTATATTTATATTTCATTTTACATATTTATATTTATATATTTTTTGTCTGTTTTGCTTATTATAAATATTTATTTTCTTTTCTTTTTGCAATTTTTAGTCATACATATTATATACGTACTTTTAATAATTAGTTCAAGTCAATGTCATTTTCAAGTGAATGTAGTGAATTTATGTCCTTATCCTCATCTACTGAGGAAAATTGCAGTGACGACACGGTTTCGAATTCAAGACAATTTAATTTGACAGGTTAGGCAGAAGTTTCATAAAAGGCCCGTCGTCGATGCGCACGAAGCGCTGATATCGCATATATGACGGCGGGTTTTTTTGAAGCGGATTTATACTGCATTATGATTTATGTCTTTTTCAAAAATATGTATTCAAAAATAATTGTAATGTTCATGTTTTATATATCATTTTTAGTAACGTGCCAGGGTAGACAGTGCCTTTCTGCCTATATGAAATGCACGCTACGGCCATAGATCAAGTAAAAAAAGGTAGATAACGCACCTAGAACAGAAAAGTGAAGCCACTTTTTTAAAGATGTGTGAGTGAGTGAAGTGTTGACACCTTTTAAAAAAAGTCCCTAAAATTTTTATTAAACAATTAATTTAATATAGGTAAAATGGGTATGTGAAAATAAAAACCTGTTTATAGTTTTAAATAAATTTACTAAAAATAAAACAAAAAATCGGTAGAATAATAAAAAAATATATTCTTAAGATAATCGTATGAATGGACACTTCCTATCCCCTCTGTTTATCTCTTTTCAGTTTGCAGTCGGTTTTTTTTAACTATTTTTCTTAAACCTAGAATCCTTTATGTTGGATAAGTTTTTTAAATTTTTGTCGCTTAGAACTCAGAGTCATCGTCATTGTTTGCATTTTACTAATATGATGTAGTCTTATGTTCAAATATTTTTCAATCACTAATCGTATTAAATTGACTTTATGCGCATGGCCAGCATAATCGTGGTCATTTTCTCAGTCTTACAGCCGCTACCCATTCACCTCTTATTAAAATATTCGTTGGAAACCTAAAACCATGAAATTTGATAGTAAAATATGGGTACCTAGTTTACTCAAAAATTGTAAAAAGTTAAAACAGAAAACAAACGAGTTAATAATTCATAAATATATTTTGATTTTTTTATTTTCAATTTATGTAACATAAAATGACACGAGAAAAAAAACAATAACTATGTCTACTTTTTACTTAATTATTTTTCTGGTTACGTACAATTTACTTACCCACATTTTGGGGGTATTGAAAAAAAGAACTACTGGCAACACTCCCGTGGTACGTCATTTCGTGACATTGAAATTATAAGTTCCGAATAACCTCAATATTATTTTGGAATAACAATAAATTTAAAGTTTTATATGTACTTACGTGTGAAACGATATTCCTTCAGATTTTTTGTTTACTTTGGTATTATTTTTGCACCATTTAATCACACAAGACGGCATTTTATAAGCAAAGTTACTGTATGAAGCCTCGTGACATACTAACGAAAATGAGCGTAGTTTGATGCATATGTGTGCGTGAGCGCGTGTATTTACTTGAAGGAGCCGAGTTTTGTGGCTTCACTAACAACAAAGGCCGCGCATTATCTACTTTTTTTTTACTATATCTATGGCTACGGCTCGAAAATCTTTGCATTATCTCCTTTCTAACCAAACGAAAAAAAAAAATAGAATCTGGCTACACTTATTGATTACAACAATAAGCATACATTTTAACTTTTGTCCGCTCTCCTGAATGGTGCTGAATTGTGACAATTTCTAGGCCTCCACAAGTTTGCGCCAAAAATGGCATGAACTCAAGTATGTTGAGCATAGTCACCACGCTGGGCAGGCGGATTGCGGTGACCACAGGGCTGACTTTGTTGCACCGAAGACGCTACTGCCCGTCTTCGGCCTGTGTATTCCAAACACAGCAGTTAAACGGCTATCCCGCCATCGGTCGGCTTTATTAGTTCCAAGATGTCAGTGAAACTGTGGTTATCCCTTAGTCGCCTCTTACGACACCCACGAGAAAGAGGTACCTATATTTTTCATTGCCGTAACCACATAGCGGCCTGTACCCGGCAGTGGGATATTACAGGCTGAAACGTAGTTTAATGTTACCTAGTTTAGTACTTTTATCGAAATGTACGTATTTTCTTAGTTTCGGTCTTAGTTTTAGTTGACGAGCAGACTGTTTCGGTCAGACTACTGCTAAGTATAATATGATACTAATAAAAATTATTCATAAAATTGTTTAAACTTTTTACGAAAGTTTTAACAAAAAACTGCTTTTATTGGACGTGGAGAAGGATAGGGTTTTTTGTTTTTTAATAAAAAACAAGTACCGTAAAGTTTATCTTTCAAATATCTATTCTTTAGTAAAAAATGAATGCTTAAAAAATAAGCAGTTTTTAAACCGCTATATAGTAATTATAGAAACAAATGAACTGGCAAAAAATTGGGTTTCATTTTCTATTGTCAGTTTAATTTTTGCAATCTTTCCGAAAGCGTATCGGAGTTTTAAAAAAAAATTTTGAAATGTTTGCTCCTTTTCAAATTGCGTCTGCATTGTTGCCTCTTTATTTTCTTTATGAACAAACAAAAGAGTTTTACGACGACACATAAATTGATAGAAAACTTATGCAAAGATTGCACAACCGTTTTGAGTTGCACGGTTGTCACTCGTTTAATAATAATTTGAATAGATAATGTACGCCTATATATAAAGGGCATTGTCTCAACTATTCAACTTATCAACGTCCAACAAATAATAATATAATTTTGTTTTGCTCACAATCGAAAAAAAACCGACTTCAATAGCATCGACAAGTAATACAACGTATAAAACGAAAAAAATTAACAAACGCACTAGTCGTCACTACGATTTCCGAAGGTTTCCCTCAATTTCTCTGGGATTTCATCATCAGATCCTGGTTTCCTTATTATGGTAACACACTTGGGATATCTCCTTTCCAACAAAAAAAGGATTATCAAAATCGGTTCATAAACGACGAAGTTATCCCCGAATATACATAAAATATATATATGGTCGAATTGAGTAACCTCCCCCTTTTTTGGAGTCGGTAAAAAACCTTACTTTAAACCATTCACTCATACATACATATTCATTAAACATAATCGTAATATTTAACAATATCCACAAAACACAAAATACTGTTTATTAATTTTAAGTGCAGCGGCAATTATCAAAATCGGTTCATAAACGACAAAGTTATATACTAACTATATATATATATATATATATATATATATACGGTCGAATTGAGTAACCTCCTTCTTTTTTGACATCGGGTAAAAAGTATGATATTTTCAGAGCTTTTTGTTAAATTGTCAGAAATTTTTATTTTATATTGATTGTGAATTTAATTTAATAAGTGTAATTTAAGAAATAAAATGGGGTGTTAAAGTCTTATGTAGTTTGTTTAAAATGCATGGTTCATAATGAAATCTTTTCGAAATTGAGTGTGTATGCTCTTTAATAGATTATAAGATACAACGTTTGTTTCATTGTAAAAAAACGCTTTGGGTTCCAGTGGAATAGTAGGTAAAACATATAGCATCAAAATATAGAAAATTTGGCAAACAAAATCGCGGGCAACCACTAGTATAGTATACCTCATACATAATACTCGTCTACGGAATTCTTGTAACAGACTTCTTAATAACCGGTGTTATTGTTCACATTCTAGTTAAATCAAATCAATTACTTGTTTTAAAAAAGGAAATGAACTTAGTAGTAATTAGAGTCCGCTTAACTGCTACAAAAACTACTAAACTACTCCTTTAATAGAATTTAATGATAGGCTTAACTTCATAAAAATGCTTTATGTAATTAAAAGTAAAAGGAAATAATTACAACGGTCTATTGTTTTTTTAATGCATCGTGTAATGTCATTTTAAATTTGAAATTATTTGAAATTTTAAACATGAATATTATAATAATAGCGCTTAAATAAAGAACTTATTTTCCAAAATATACAGTTCTTTTAGTTGTGGTTATAATAAACTAGTTGACCTAGCGAAAATTATGCCAGCATATTACATTTTTGCGATTAATTTTTACTTATATAGACTTTGTAAAGAGATTCAAGATATGGACATGTGCCAATCAAGCGAGTAAATTGATTTTTCTATAATTGACATATAAATTAATTTCTAAAAATCTATTTGAATATTTTATTATACATAATGAAACATTTTATCTTAAACGGACTCATTTGAAAAAAATGTAATAAACCGGCATACTTCCATGCATATCTTATCACGGCATTCCACGGACGGACGCGTGCTGTCCCAAATTACTCCTATTATTTTATAATCCCTCCTATTTATGTTTTGAATATTAATGACATTCCAAGGCTTTTCTTCTACGAGACCCATTCCATGAAAGGAATTTCCGCCACTGTCACAAATTTCCTAAACGTAATTAAATAAACATGTAGGTACCCGGACTTTTAATATAAATGAAGGACTTGGAATAAAGGTACATAAATAATTATTTCGTAAAAAATAAATAAAACGAAACAGTGTAGTTGTTTAATATTTTAAACATATTAAATTACTTATCATTTCAAGAAATGAATCGATAACATTTTCAAATAGACGATTCAATCCTCTTCCCATAAGCAAAGAAATTAAAAAAAAAAAGTTCATATAGGAATTGAGCTGCACATTGTTACAGTTCATCTTTTAATATCAACCACAAAAATAACTATTATGATAAAAACGAACGATATCAGATTCTTCGACATATTACTTCTTAAGACGACGTCGTGGAATAAGTCTAATTTATACCAACGAAGTCATAAATGAGAGGTAAAACAATTTCACATCCTGTAGCTCAGTGAACCGTCTAATTAAAACATTCACCTATCGCGTTACGACAGGCGATAAAAAACTTAACCCTAACGGCTACAATAAGGTGGATTGAGGTTTTTATGAATGTTTATAAAAACGGAGCACACGCGCCTTCTAAATCCGATTAAAAAAGGGGTAAGAACGCGTGTCTAAGAAAAAAACATATGGGTCGTATAACCCTAATTCGAACCGATACTGATAGAGCTATTTGAGTGTCTTTAAGGCTCGAAACGGTCGAATGTTTCGATATCAACTAATTGGATCATACAGTAATCGATAACCTTTCTATGGCAATGTGTTTTTACATCTGCCCTTTAAAATATGATAAAATATTCTTAATTTTTTTTAATATATCGAAGTAATAATCTTTAATAATACTATCTCTTAACTTTAAACAACAGAGTTTATAAAACAGACGACTATTATTAATTTAAATTAAAATTTTACAGCAAACTAATTAAAATCTTACGCTACTAAATTAGATTACAAAATAACAAATTTACTGTATTAGTATACATACATATACAGCAAATAGATTTTCTTTACAATAACGTAAGTTTTATTAAAGCTATATCTGTTAATATCAAACTTTGGGCTTAAAGTTCTCCTCTTCTATATAGATGAAGCCAGAAGGTTATTCTACCGCTAATACACTCGCTAATCATAATATAAATAATGTAGGAATGACAAAATAGTCTTCTAATGCAACCTTAATATAACAAATATCAATTTAACGATTTATATAAGATTATTAATATTTTTAAATTATTATATATAATAAATTAATTGAAATAATTAGATAAATAACATTAAACTAAAAAACCTTAAGTATATATATACATAATATAATAATTAAAAAATATTATTAAAAGGAGTCCCTTTAGGCAAGGTTCCGAAGATACTGGCAGCATTCCCCCTTTGAATAGCTAGACTAATTCTTTGTCCGAAGTAGCTGCCAGCTCTTCGGTCTCCTGTGACGTCGAATAACCTTTTAGATATTTCCTTAAAAAGGGTTATAGCACTAGGACCCCACGGACCAAGGGTCTCGACACCGAATGGGACAAAATCATATTCGGAGCCTAGACCCCTGTATTTGTCTGCTTTTGTTTTTTCCGCCGCTTCACAAGCCGCACCAGCTCTGTTGTTGGTTCCATGTAGATGGGAAGGGGCCAGCGTGTCTGAACAGGTTGCATCCCATACCAGCACCCGGCCCATCTTCCATGGAATCAAACTCATACCGTCCGGTCTCTTGCCATCGTCTCTTGCAATACCAGTCGGCTCAAGTAGACTTGGCACGTTGACGGTGGCAAGGGACCGGCGTATGATATCGTTAAGTGCGGCATGTCTCGAGAAGCGGCCTGCACTTTTTAGGCATGACAGACCGTGATGTCCTAGCTTATCGACATCACTGCCACAGGGACATTTATGAGGAGCGCAGACCGGAACCCCAAGCCGTAAACAGGTTGCGATTCGGAGCGTGTCAGGCTCAAGAAATGTTCCTGTATTTGTCGAAGGGTACGCGTGAAGCCAGTAGCCAGCCTCATGCGTACCCACGGCCAAAAGCCTAGCACGCGCCGAGCCTGTACTACAGCTTAAAAGATTTTCATAAGTCAATTTGCAGTTTATGTCGTCCCAGCTCCTCTGTGAATTTGGAGAAACTGGAAAATTTTGACCTGGGCATGCAATTAAGAAAGCGTTTCTAGCTTCTTCCAAACCAGCAATCTCAAAGTTTGAAGGGGATGCCCTTAAAATTTTACTTATGAGATTTGCTGAACTATGGACAGAAGATAGAAAGGCTGGTAAAGCGACACTGGAAATTTTGCGAATCCCTAAACCACCATAACGGATAGGTAGGGACGCTTGGGTCCAAGATTGCTCGTTCAGTTGCATATTGAGAATCGATTCTAAGCTAATTTTGATTAAGTCGTCTACTTGTGTTAAAAGATCTGGGTGATTCCAAAAGGAGCAGCAACGGAGCGCATACGTAAATTTAGGGACGAAAAGACAATATTTTAAGATGCAAAGTGCATAATGTGGACTAATTTCAAGGAGACGGTCAACTGAATTTTGAAATTTAGTGAATGAATTATTAATATATTCAGAAATACATTCATCAAAAATTGGAGAACCTAAAAGGTAAAGCGAATTACTGTTAACTATTTTAATATTTGGAGCCAAAATATTAAATTTTTGTTTTACGTCATTTAAATTTAAGTCGCAGTTATTTATAAAAAGTTCGCATTTGCTAAAATTAAGTTTCAAACCAATGGCTTCAAATTTATTTTTGATTAAAAAAAGGTCCGAAAACACAGTATCCACATCACCTCCTAGGGTTCCGTCGTCCAAATACCAGACGTTGAATTTTGAATTTAGATTTTTAATTATCGGATTTATAGCTAAACTAAAAATTGCAGGCCCAAGGGGATCACCCTGTTGACAACCTACTTCCGAGGACAGTTCATTAGAACGATATAATAATTTTGTTGGGTCAGCGTAACTGAGAAGAAGATAATTGTATAATTCCGGTATATACTGTTTTATTTCTGTCAGCAGGGTATCCCTATTTACCGAATTGAAAGCATTTTTGACGTCAATTTTGAGCAACACGTCAGGCCGGTCGTAAGTTAGGAAAGAGCGTAAGGCATGGACGGCTGCCTCACAGCCTCCTTTTACACCGAAGCCTAACTGTACGGGTTCAAATTCCGAATTTAATTTTGGTAAAATATGTCTAACAGCAATTTTGGAGGCCAGACGTCGAAGTGTTGATCCAACAGCAATCGGTCTCACCCCTCCGTCCTTTTTGGTGAGGGCGATGAGGTTCGCGCCGAAAAGAATGGGAACAATTTCTGGATTGACATTACCGGAATACATAAAATTTATTAATTTAGTGATCGAATTTACAAGTTGCTCACCTGCATCACCCACAGAATGCGATGTAATGTAGGAATAGTAAAAATTAATAATTCTTTTTTTTTCATACAAATTCGTGTGTTACATTTTTTACAATGACACCTGTATAATACGCTTTAAATTATAGCATTGCTACGGTTAATCTAATTCAATATTATTGTGGACACATCTAACAGGTGACGGCTTAAAAAAACCCCGTGTCCACAGAAAGCTGTTTCGATCAACTGTCACGGTTATAGTTTTTGTTTATAGTAAAAATTAACAATGATAAAAACATAGTAGTACCTACGTAATAAAAATAAAACATTATAACACGTGCTGTCTGTAAAATTAAAACTATTTATAATTGTTACTTATACAACATTACAAACAAAATTAATTAGTAATAAACTATTAGTAGTAACAGTTGTACTATATCAATTTACATATTACTCATCTCTGATTCGAGGTCTTTCCTCTCCTATGAAGAAGCTGGGTTGAAACACTTGGATCTTAATATGCCATGCCGTTTAACTGCGTGTTAGCGGGAAAGCTTAACTCAGAATTCGTTCTTAAATTAGCAGGTCACGATTCTAACCCTTTCAGAAAAAAACACGAAAATAACTTTCAAAACAAATTTAGAATTTAACTCAGGAATATTAGAAACCCAGTCTGGGTGAGAAGCCTCCATTAGTCTCAATTAATCGATTACTCACGTTTTGTATCCACTAACAAAATTTTGCCTTAATACGAGTATATCAATACTGACACATTTTTTTATAAAAAATTAACCACTAGCTACGCTATACGTTTAGCTGTCATTAATTTATTAAATAGAAAGGCGTCCAACAAACAAGTGCATCAATACAAAAAGCCCACAATGGAAGGGTTGGTGAAGGGTTGTAAAGGCATGATATCCGTGTAAATATCGAGTAATTGCATGCGACAGGTAAAGGGGTTTGTGTAAACACACTGTGTTCGTCTGCTTACTTCACATATTTAATAATAATCAATATATTTATACTTTTTAAACTAAAAATTATGTATAGTAAAAAACATGCGTTATTCTTATAAACATATTTACATTTTTAATTGTCATTATGATGGATATCACGACGTAATTTAACAAAGTGCCTAAATAAATTTATGTTAGGAGTTTAATTCGGTTTAAAATGAAAAATTTAATAGTAATAATGCTGTATATATTTTTTAATTACTATAATTAACAAATGTTATTTTTCTTTAATATTAAAATATTTCAAATAACATTTATAATAGACGTTCACATGCTTCAACCACAAACGCACACATGAATAGGACATAAATCTGACGCAGATAATAGATAAAAAATTTAATAAAAAAACATACTAACAATCAATTCGTACCCTTTTATTGCAGTCGATTGTAAAACTGATAAAGAGATGAATGCAGTAACTGTCCGCGAAACTAATTTATAAATAATTGAGTCTTCATTTTTTATGACATTTTGAGATAATCGTGGTTTTAATAGAATAACAAAATACATCTACTGTTTCTATACTACACGCACTGGTTATTGAACTATAGATATATAAAGCAATCGAATAAGGTCTTAATTGCAAAATCGTTAATTAATGTGGCATAATTATGCATCTATTCGGCTTTTGAAACTTCTTGTGTTGTTAATTCTAAAAATTGTTATTAATGTGATAATTGTCTTATTATTAAGTTAAGGTAAATTAATATTTCCTAACAATGGTTCTTAGAAAAAAGAGAAAATGAGAATTTTTATTTTTTTGTATAATAACGGCAATCAATCGATGTAACGTAATGATTACTAGTTTCAAAGCACCCTTTCTGACCCACTTTTTACCCGTTTTTAACAATTTTTCTTTTCCCTCTTCAAAAGCTCCCTTTTAAAGACCGGGCGTGAACGAGTTGATGATATTACATTAAAAAAGGGAATTTACGAACAATATCTCGTATTAACAACAAAACAGAGCTGTTGTGTTCATTGTATTAGTTTTTTGCAAGATCGCGTGCGCTTGCGCGTCGGCGGCCGTCCTTGCAAACCCTTCCTAGAGCGCGGATTGAACTCGGAACCCTTCTCGCATGGCTTATATGGCTGAGGGTTGCTCTACATGAATGTTATATTTTGCCAAAAGGTCGTATCTACCCATGCTACATTAGACACATACGTCTTTTCTCTCGACGTATCCGCTTCAATTCGCATGTGTGCCGACCGACAGCTGCATCTAGTTTTTATATATACTCTTACATTTTTTCACAATGGTCGAATGCAGCGCACCCTTGAAACAGTTTGCGTAATCGATGACAAAACTAAACATTCCGCCCGATGATTTCCGTATTTTTGGATTTCACAATAAATTCGAAAACAAGTTTAATGAATATCGAGATTGAATGAGGATTTATTTCAAATACTTATGTATTGTTTTAGTGTAGCTGTTTTTAAAGTTATTGTTCAATCTATATTACTAACATATCTTTTTCTGTTTCCTATTAATAAATTTCAACATTTTCAAAGTTAACTAACTAAAACCGTCATTGTTTGTAAATTTAATAGCTACTGTTGACGTGTATCAGATTAGAAATAAGAGAAATGATCCTTCTTCAACGGAATAAATCACGAGTCATTTGTATTAGTGCAATTGAATTTTAATGTGTAAAAAATAACGAAGTGGTATCGCGGCATCCCATCACGATCCGGAGAATATCTTAACATATCTCACACAGGCTTAGTGTCAAACATTATGGATATAAAATTAAATGTACATAAATATTCCTTAGTAATTTTAAAAATTATTGAATAAAAGTTACATATTTTAGAAAATAGTTTTATTACAAGAATGCACGTTTACTGTTTAAAAGAATTTAAAATGTCTTAATACCAAAGAGACGTATAAGTACATAACAATTTAACTATAGAATACCATTCCTAGTAACAACGGTCCTACATTGATTTATGCAAAAGCAAAAAGATGCAATTGTCCACTTTTTGCAAAAAGCCGAGGGGTGAGTGGACAGTGGGGCTGAGAGCGTACATAATCTCAGTTTGTGTGCTTCCTTTACTTTCTGCTGAAATAAAACTCTTTTCGAAATGTTGGACAGTCTGGATTTATTATTTGTATATAATGGTATTAATTAATTTGTGGCTTTTTCATATATATGGAACAGCAATATTTATAATAATAATTAATCATATTCATGTGTTTTTAAGCTTTCATTTCATTATTTTCAGTTACATTGTAACATTCGTGTAAAACATGACATTTAACATGCTCTTTGTTTCTCACTGAGTTAACGGTACGTACCTACATCGATAGTATTGCAAGCGCCATAACCAAAAATAAACTTGCTAAATATTTTTTTGTATATTCTAATCATAAACACGACTTAAAAAGAATTGAGAAAAACAAATTACCTAATAACCTTACTTTTAGCTGTAAGAACAAATATAACTTAATAACTATGTAGGTATTACGCTAGATTAATAACTCATTTTAACAGTTTAATAAGCATTGATCTTGATGAGCACGATCTTGATTACTAAAAAAGAGAATATGTCACACATTATTCAGTAAATATCTATATATGTACGTATATAATTATTATAACATACCATCTATAATGTTGAAGTATCTACTGTGACGTCTTGAAATCGTCTGTCGCGTAACCAGTAAAAGGGTCCTTTCTATCATAGTATCGATTGAAAGATACAATTAAAGTTAGAGTTAGGTAACTACGCGTTTGTTGTCTCACACACGCGTGTGAGTAGTTGCTTTAACCCCACAAAACTTTCATCTCTAGAGACCCTCCGTATGCTGGTGTGCGAGAGGGCCGTTCCTCCCTACGAAGGGAGTAAAAAGTTGTTGTGACTTGTTCACCTCTTTCGCTGTCGCCCTCAGCAAGTCTCCGTAGTGTGCGTTTTATTATTCTACAGACTCTGTGTATATAACGTAGCCCCAGATGTTGATATTTTAATAACAAGTAATTTTCGACATAAAACGAAAAATTTGTAGAAACTTAAATGTTTCAATTATTTATAGGTATTATTTTATATTTTTGGAATAAAGTAGGGTTATAATTTGTAGCGAATTGGCGATACTGACTCATTTTCGCTACTTAAAAAACATTTTTTTTTTAAATTGTGTTGCTTCTATACTATCTGAAGGAACTTCGCTCCTACCTGATGTCCCATGACACCACATAATTTTTTGTACATATATAAATACTACATACCTATATATATTCAAGCACATAAAAATCATTAAAATTAGTGTAGTCATTTAGGAATACCTTACTGATGATTCGGCTTTACGTACCATTCATATAAGCAAAATTTACTAAAAAAAATTATGTTACTCATAAATTACTAGCGGACCCCGCAAACGTTGTTTTGCCATATATGTTATTAACCCACCTAATCCCCCCCCCCCTATAACTTAGGGGTATGAAAAATAGATGTTAGCCGATTCTCATACCTACGCGATATGCACATAAAATTTCATAAAAATCAGTCCAGCCGTTTCGGAGGAGTATGGTAACTAACATTGTGACACGAAAATTTTATACATATATTAGATTAGATTTAGGTACCAATAAATTAAGCTTCTATAGTAATTAACAACCATAATTCATCTTCCTAAGTTTGCCCTAACCTCAATAATTTATCACAATAAAAAAATGTCACGTGATTAAACAAGTAGATTTGTCGTATCAGTGGCACACACCAAACTACAAAAAATCCCTTCTCGACATAAAATCTAACGCGTGCTCATCCGATACGCAACAATTGAATTCAACTGCGAGGACACATTTTTTGACTAAAAAAGTAATTTTTATTTTTGTAAAATACTTTTCCCCCGTTTTAGTGTCGTTTAAAAAAGCCGTAATGTGTCCCTGAACGACTCGCGCGCGCCGGCTGAAGATTTGACGCGCTCGCGCATGTGTTTATAATCGTCCCCTCGGAATTTACAATTTTTTCGAAAATTTCAACCCAAGCAGTGCGCTGATAATGGCGATCCGAATTTGGTTAAAAAAAAACGGGAATAGTTACACCCATCAAGCGGACATCAAAAGAATATAAAAAAAATTAAACAGTTAGTAGGTACCGTACTTTTTCACCGACACTGCCAGGACCGACGGCTGGACGTTATGGGCTCGGTACGTAAGTTCAACGGTTTTTGTGTGACCCCCAATTTACAACATAAGAAAGGACCGACCGTACCTCGCCTCGAATCTTAGTATGTATGGAATCTAATGTAAATTTGGTACAAAAATGGGAATTTAAATAAGTGGAACCCCAACGATTTTCGGGGAGCACTTTACATAAAGTAGCCGTTACTTATACCGGTCCTTCAACAAAGCACCTAGCTTGGTAACTACTGATGTGAACTTAATATATAGATTCCATTTGTGAATTTTTATATTAATATAATTATATCTAAATAAAACTGTTTCTACTTATAAAAACAATTATTTATTAAATAAAAGAAAAAAGTTATTATAAATAAGATATTGTATATAGGTATATATAGTATTTGAAAATTGTATACACAAATACCATCAGTTCTTCTAAAAAAAATCTTACGTTTGAAGTCCTACAGGAAATTAAGATGATGCGAATTTTTCTCGGTATAAAGCTGAAGATATCGGCAATAAATAAAATGGCCAAAAGGCAAGGCGGCCGCGGACAACCGACAGACCGGAACAGATAAAGAAAAAAAACTCGTAGAGAAGTAACTTCGCTCTACTTACTCCCTTCGATTATCAACGTCGATAAAATAGTTCTAAGTATCATACGTGTCTTAGTGAGGATTTACTTTTAAAGTAAACGCTTGACATTGAATGTATACATTCAAACATACATTAATTTATAGTATAAATATAGTATAAAACACGTCGATACACATACACAAGTAAAGTATATAAAATAAATATATTTAAAGAAAATAAGAATTTCTTTCTTTCTTCTTTAAAATAGATATATTTCGAATGAAAGGGCTCTTGTAAATAGCAAACGGACTCAAACAAGCGGAGACTACGAGGGCCCGTCAACCCCACGCACGCCGCACGAAGAACAGAACCCATTTACATTATACTCTCATTACTATCCTCTAGTGCTCCGCCACGTCATCGACTATTATAGTTCCCGATAACATAACGTTTTCTTAGTTTTCATATTACATACTTTTTAGACTAAATGTAAATACACAAGAAAATGTACTATTTTTGTTTCATATGTATGTATGTATAGTAAGAAATAACTTACTTTTTTGATATTCTTTCACATCTGCTAACATCGTTAAATATAAAATAAGTATCAATATCTTGTATAAAATCGTAAAACTTGTAAAAACTTTGTATATATTAACGACAAAATTTTGGTAAAAATTATCGATTTGTTAGCCTAACTCTCCAGTATTGTTCTTAAAAATAATATGAATGTACTTACTTGTTTACAAAATGTGGAAGTTGTAACTTGAAAAATGTCTCACAATAATGTATTATATTAGTAAAGTACTCTCGATGGCGAACTATATATAGTCAGTGGAAAGGAGAGGGTTAGTCGCCCTAACCCTTTAATTCTTTGGCGGTATGGGGTTGGGCGGAGGCGGGCAGCGGAAGGGTTGCCGCCCGCGGACAGGGCGGCGCGGGAACTCCGACGCACCCCGCGCCCGACGCACTTTTACGACGAGGTTTTTTATCGTGCGTGTCGTCGTTTTTCCTTTTCTATTTTTTATGTTTATTTCCCCAAGATCATAAATTATGTTTGAAATAAGGGAAGTCTCAGACTTCTACAGCGACAAGAACCGAGGCGGAGAGTTTTCTGTTTTCTATTTTTTTTATAGTTTCCAGTATGTTGACGTAGGGCTGCAGCGTTGCTATGACGACTGCATCGCATTAGACAAAAACGAGGGAGTCGATACATTTATCTATCGAATAATAAGCCTGATTATTATCAATGCCATATAAATAAACAAAAATATTTGTTCTTGTAACGCGATCTACAACGGCAAACACGTTTGTCTATATTCATTTGGGCCTGTTTACGAACAAACTGGCGAGATGGACGCTCTGCGGCATGTTTACTCACACTCAATACTCTCGACCGTGTAATTTCATCCGACATCACATTTATATGAGACTTCAGTTACTAATAATGTGTCCTCAAATTACACAAATAACTAATGAATTGTTTTTCTATAGTAAATCACGCTACATTTAATTTCATATTTTGTGTTGATATTATGTAGTGTGGGTAGTCTGGAAGAGATCACTATCTAGTGATAAGACCGCCCGATGCATGCGATGTAATTTTTTTTCCTTTTAAGCTTTATTTTTAAGTAATTGTTATGTATCTATATTACTGTGTGGAATAAAGTTATTTATTATTATTATTATTATTATGCTGCTACTACACTAATTATCATATTGTATAATAGATATTAAAAAGTCCATTTTGATATAAATCACTCTCATAACTTCGCCTGGTTGTAAATTATAATTTTAGGCAGCGCGCGGCGACGACAGCGTGCAGAATTTGTCTATAGTTATAAAGTATTCACTTAACTTAAAAACTGCACAATAATTAATCTACATTTACCATAAACAAAATTTATAGTAAATAATCTATACAAATAATAAAATCGTAGGAAAGTCAAAACTGTACATTGAATATTTTTTTAAAAGAATACTTGGGGTGTGATCTACAGTCGATACTGAAGCCGAAAATATAGTTTTTAGAATTTTTGTCTGTTTGTCTGTATGTATGTCCGGGATAAACTCAAAAAGTACTTGCATGGATTTACTTCAAATTTGGCACGAATATTATTAAGAAGTCAGGTCAACATATAGGCTACAAATTATCACGCTATCACCTACGGGGAACGAGCAGTTATTTCTTCAACGCATTCTGTAACAACGTGTAATCTAACGACGCATATTTGAATGTTGTTATTATGTTAATAACCATGCTATAAGCTAGCTTCATACTATAAATAAAGACATTCTGTAATATATTTAGTATCAGCATTGCACCCGTGCGAAGCCGGGGCGGGTCGCTAGTTATATAATAAATTTAGACTGTACTTAAGTTTAGAACAACGATATTCCCCTACGTGGATATTGTTAAACGCTTTGAATAAATAAAATTACCTTATATTATTTCATTTTGACAGGTTTCATGAAGTTTTCGTTCATAGTAAATAGATGACAAACCGTTTGGTGATAACTATTTAGCCTGTCACATCTCACTGCTAATGAAGTGAGTGCTGTAGGAGAAGAATCGGAGCTTAATCCACCACGCTGCTCGCATGCGGCTTGGAGAGTATATCCCCTACTATGAGTAATGATCGCTGTCAGGTGTCTATGATAACAACCGAGACTGACAGCTTAACGTGCTCTCCAGGGCACAGTGGGAAGATTGACAAGAACAGAAAAACAGATCAGTAATAAATATTTGTTCATAAATACAAATATCCACTCCGAGTGGAAATCAAACCCGCAACCGCCGTTGTTTAGGCGCCTACACGACACACGCACTGCTATCATTGGTGACTACACTTTAAAGGTACCTATATAAAAAAAAAAGAAAACGCCTTAGTTAAAAAATTGTATAAACATACTATAGTTTTCAGACTCCTAAGTGCTAATTTCGAAAACAAAAAACATTGCATACTATTTCTTTCTATAGCAATGACGCAAGAATATTTATTTGATTATTATACTACATATTAGTATATTTACTCAAATAGATATGGACCTACCATTTATCGATATAGAGACAATCTTAAGGGATCTATGGAGTCATTGTCATTTAATTTTTTTTCACGGTGCCTTTTTCTTTTTTGTCAAAGTAAAAGAAATTGAATATACTTATAAAAAAGGGCTAAAAGTGACTGTCATAAACATTGTATTAAGGTGTAAATTTTTTACTTTTAATCATGGTTTATTAAGTATTTTATTAATAGTTATTTATAGTTTATGGCGATTAAGAAAAAGGAGATATATTTCTAACAGTAGAATAGGCTTAGGCCGAGTTGCACGAAAACAAATTAAAATTTAAGTAATGATTAAACTAATTTAATCGCAAGAATTGTATGAAATTCTTGTGATTAAATTAGTTTAATCTCTACTTAAATTTTAATTTTGTTTCGTGCAACTCGGCGTTAGAATGTTACAATATATTTCAACTTATAGTTCATCAAAATAAATAAATGTACTCATACCATAATTAAATATATTTAGGTATACATCAGATAATGTAATGAATACTACATACACTTACTATTTTGCACTAATTTCTTAAACAATTCTCAAAAATTCTATAAGCATTTTTTCTCTTGTCAAGCCTTCAAACGATCGATCCATTTAGCAATTGTTATATGAAGAGCACAATGTATTATCCGCCAAAATATTTAACAAATATTTCTAGGCTATCGCTCGTGAAAGGCTTGATTCAGTAAAGGATTACTGGCAGTAGTTTTACGGTTGACTGTGTCGCTATAGTTTAGTAGGTAACGTGCCACTCATTCGATCCTTCTGTTAACTTCCGTGTGTGGCTCAAATTTAAGAGAGCGCACGATGAGAGCGAGCGACTTAAAATGTTCTTAAAAATAAACTGTTCTAATTATGAAACGTAACAATATTAACTAAATTACTAGTAGGTAACTAGTAGTATAGTAAATGCGGGTTTTTACGACCAACCTTTTTTCTTTTACTCATAGCTCCTAATATACAAATAATATACACTTGATTTTCATATGTGCACTGTGTTGGTCCTTTATTCAATAAAACATGTGTTGTTTTTGTAGATTAGTCAATAAGCAAACCGTGTATATTAATTTGAAAATGAAACTGCATACCGGGATATACGCCTCAAGCGCGGTATACTTATATGCCCCAGACTGAATTTCTTTATTAAAGATGTGTTATATAGATAGTTAGAATATAAAAACCATTACAAACACATAAAAGAGATCAATCATCTTTAGTAACAAATTATAATAATATCAAAAACTCCAAAACTAGTCATTGGAGTCAAAAGCAATTACTTAACTAAACACAAGCAATAAAAGCATTTCAAGTAAAACATTACAGAAGATCAACATAATCATTGGGTGATACTACCTAATTTCATACTTAACCAAACATAACATTATATTTAATTTTTGACGTGACAACGTCTAATAAATTAATGAACGCCAGCTGCATGCACGAAAATGTCGCATTTGTCCCGTTACGCTCGTTGCACGCTTGCGCCACATCTATCGCTCTTCCACTCGATTGGCCTATGCGTCCGAGGAGATGTTTTGTTATGACGTTGTCACGTTAAACTATCGTCCGTAAACCATCTTTACAGACAACCAATTTTTTTTTTTCATACTAATCTTCACTTGCCCACATTTGTTACAATAATTGAGATATAATGAGCATGTCTCATGAAGACAGTTTTGATACATAACAAATTGAATCCAATCTACTTTGGATTTGGTGTTACTGTAATAATCAAGACATTCTACGCAATGATTTTACTTTTTTGTTTTAGTTTTTTTAAAGAAACTAGTTAATGTTGATGCTCCCTGCCAAATATCCTTTTTCAGCACTTTTACTACCAATGCAACGTTAAGCTGACTATACATGAATAATCTTTATATTAATACGTGAGCAAAAAATTTTTACATTTTTTTACGAAAATTGCGCAAACGGAGGAGTTATCAAATTTCGTACGCTTAAAGTTTATATAGAGAAGGTGTGCAAAATGCTAATTTTATTTTAAATTATGCTTAAAAATATAAATCAATAAAAAAAACATTACACACATATTATCACGTATTTGACACACACACGCATAAGCAACAAAAGAGTTGTTTTGTTGATTGTCAAAGTCTGTAGTCAAATTGAATTTTTTTAAAAAAGGTTCCTTATTTAATTTTTTAATTAAATTACGTAATGAGATAGATTTTTTTTTTTTTGTATTAGATTTAATACATAGATGTAGTCTTTGCTTTAATAAATAATTATATTTTTTTAATCTCTGTGTTCTCAATAACCTAATTGGCGCAGCCGGTAGGATCCCTGTAGTCGGTACCAGAGGGTTACTGCGTCATTTGATAGAATTCACAAATACAGGTACGGGACGTCAGTTTTTACGGTTAGATAATGATCGCCGAACAAATAAATATATTAAGAAGAGGACACCGAAAACAAAAACTACAGCTATGTATTAAATCTAATACAACTCTCTAATTAGCATGTATTGAAGTGAAGTAGGGATACTAGGGTTATATGCCTTTATGGCCATATATCCCAAAACATATCGAGGCACATATATCCTTTCTCACAGAGATATATGCCCTTAAAAAAAAGAGTAAATACGACTATTTCACCATCAAAGTGTAATTAATAACAAATAACATATCCTACTCCTTATTAAAAATTAAAAATAAAATGAACTTACTTGCTACATCCAAAGTTATAGAAGGTCGAAAGTCAACCCTTTGTAGCAGACTGAAGTGGGGGAGGAGTGTGTTCGTATTATAAAGTTCGTCTTCGAATTCATACAATCGCATCAAGCGTCAATCCCGCTTGGGCGTATATCCCGGATATACCTTATACCTTAACAAGTATTTCGTGATAACAGTGGGTATTTACACATTTTATGCAAGGATATTAATTACATTTAACAAATATGAATCCTTACCGAATACTATACGTAAAATACTATTTCAGGTAATAAATATGTTTTACACGTATAAAATGAATCACCGAAATGTATTTACGCACATAAGTTTCGATCTACTAAACCAAATTGGATTTGTTTTTCTTGAGTTCGTTATGATCAGTAGATACAAGATTTTTATAAAAGAAACTTTAAAAAAAAACATTCAGTCACTTAGTTTGTTAAAAAATAGCAACCGACCAGTAAATGTTAAATGACATATTTACGCGACTGGCTGTACTCTTGTAACTTAAGGCACACACGTAGCGGGAGGACGGTAAGGATGAATTCTTTTTTCGTCGTTTTCGAATGTATTGTTTAGCACTACTTTGTCGTAGTATTAGGAATGCTCTCGTGTACGCTTCGGTGATTTTGGTAAATGTCGCCGATAGGAAATGCGATTTTAAAAGCGAAAACATCAGAATTACAAATCATTATGCTGCACTCCATTGCCTCTAGGCAAAAGGGTGTTTGTTGTCACATCCTTACCCTTTCATATCGCTGGCAGCATGTTAAACTATATGTATTTACTAATAACACAAAAACTAGCTTATTTTTATTCTTTGTAGCTTAAAAACGTAATAAATTAGTTTGACATGACACAGCTGCATTTTTAACCTTTAAATAAATATTGATAAATACATATTGATACATTTTTAAAAACTTAAAAATATATATGTTAAACTCGTTTTATTATAATTTTACAATGAAAATATTTTTTTGCAATGTTTCGAGCGCTTGATCTCTAAATGGCAATAGTTCCAACTCATTACTGCTGCAGGCGAAGGGTTCGCGGCAGGTATGTCCGTATGGCGCGATCGGCCCTTCATAATTTAGAAAAAGAGCCATTTATTAAACTGGAACCCTTAGTAATTATTGGGTTCACTCTGGCATATTCGCTACCTGCCGACAATTCGCTATTCTCTCTTTGTCTGTCGGCGTGGCGCCCTAAAGGGTTCTAATTTTAAATGCAGCGTGTAACTATTTCTCCTTTATTTGAAAAATTTCCCTTTCGCGGGTGGTTAACCCGCTGGACGCAATATGCTGCGGTTTATTTCGACGCAGACGCGGGTTACCAATTAAATGAATACAATGCTCGTTTTGCTGGTCTTTTGCGGCCTATAAGCAATTAAGTATAACTACAATAAACTGTAAAGAGATTAATTCATAAATACCGTAACAGCTTTTACAGATATTGATGAAATGAATTAAAGTTTTTTCACAAATTAACTACTACAACACAGGAGGTTTAAGAGTTCGATGTACCAAGTTGAAAGAAAAATATTTATTTTTAATAAAGTTAACAACACTTAATGGTGTGGTTAGAGATGGAGAGGATACTTATTGCTAAATCTTGTAATCTTTTCATTTCTGTGCTATGAAATAAAATAGGTAATAATTCAGATAATTTGTTTTGAGAAAGCAATTATTTTAATGTCACAATAGTACAAAAATACAGATAAGACTAATGTCTTATCTGTATTTTTGTACTTTCAGATTATTAAAATTATTTAAAAAAGGCTATGTGAAGAGCAATAATTGTGTTTGCAGGCAAACGAAGAAAAACCGACTTCAATTATATCGACAAGTAACGTAGGTAGACGAAAAAATAGTCAAGTAAATACGCATTGTCAAAGATTACTCCTAAAGTTGTAATCAGATCTCGATGAAATTTAAATGTGACCACATGATAAACATCGGCTTTCGATTAAATTAAAAATCATTAAAATCGGTACACCCAGTAAAAGTTTCCCTCGATTTCTCTGGGATCCCATCATCAGATGCTGGTTTCCTTATTATGTTACCAAACTAGGGATATCTCCTTTCTAACAAAAAAAGAATTATCTAAATCGGTTCATAAACGACGTAGGTATCCCCGAAAATACATATATACGGTCGAATTGAGTAACCTCCTCCTTTTTTGAAGTCGGTTAAAAAGGAAACTTACTTTCAATTTAAAAGTAAATAAAATTTTACTCAGGCGTGTATAAAAACTGATTTTTTTTAAACGTGGTCCCATATTCATAGTTTCTACAATAAAAATCATCAATTTTTATACTTATCCATATCATTTGTTTGTGATCTGGGACTCTATATGAGACAGTATAAGATCTACATTTAAAGGGATATGATTTTTTAATACCGTGGTCAGCAAACCCTTTTACTCAAAACCCACAACTTAAGAGATGCATGGTGAAAATATTATTCCTCTTTTTGTAAGAGTCCGCCATATTGGATCTTAAAATGTCTTAATTAACGAAACAAATTTTACTTAACATATACCATTGCAGCTTAAATTAATGAGACTGTTTCAAATATGACTACTCCAATTATTAAATACTAGCTTTTACCCGCGACTTCGCTCGCATTGATTTTTTTTAAAGTATCCTATGTTACTTCTAATACCTCCAAGAATATGTGGGCAAAGTTTCATGATGATCGGTTAAGTAGTTTTCGCGTGAAAGCGTAACAAACAAACTTACATTCACATTTATTATATTAGTAGCGATTTTATATAAAATTTAACATATTGATATATATTAACTTATATAAAATACGTTCAGGTTTGGTACTTATTACAAAAGAAGGAATACATATTGTATCGTCATATTTCATAAGAAAATGTAATTCGTCATACACATTTATATAGACACCAAATTATAAATATCTTAGTTTTACTCTTAGATTGATTTTAATGTATAAAATACAAACAAATAGCAACATTAATGCCATTTCACTGTCTTTCACCTATCTTCTTCTTATATGAACTTTTGTCACGTGTCCAGTTGAAAGCATAAATTATTATATTATTATCAATTCTACACGTAAATAAGTGAGCAAACAGAAGCATCTGCTAATAAATGCGTACCATTAATACCCGTCAAGCAAACTGTGACAGTCATTCGAACTAAGATCACATCATTAATATTGAGTAATATGTGTAGGCGGTACCTGTAAGGATAAATTTCATGGAGGTGCTTTCACCCTTTATAGCTCCTATCTATTTGTCACAGACAAGGTATTTGTCCTTTTCAGAAAAGAGAATCTACATCGATAGGCAATTGTGCTTCTTATCGTAATTTGTATCTATTACCAAATATCAAAAGTACTATAATATTATCAATCAATTTATACGGTTATCTTATCAAAACTACATCTAAATCAGTTGAGAATAACGCTTTGAAAGCTAAAATGTTTCTGATAAAATTATGCCTTTAATTACTTTTAAGTACTAAAACCAAATAAAAAATTCCTAAAGCGTACCTACATAGCTAAATTTTATTTGATTCAATTAAAAAAAGCAACTTAAAATTGCTAAAAGATTATATTCGTTCACTACCTTAATTTCTCAAGTAACGTAACTTATAGCACAAATTAGATCAATAAATTACTGTTTAATTATTTATTAAAAATCTTACGCCAGAATATTGAAAAGATGAAATATTTAACGACGATGTTATGAGTAAAATTGTTTTGATTTACTCAAGTATTTTTAAGAACATAAACGAAAGTGTAACACGTGGTTCAATAAGTCCCGAGACTAAGTACTAAAAAAAGGTCTTTTTTATAAAATTAATTTTTATTCATCAACATAGTCTCCTCCAAGAGCGATACAGTCCCTCCAACGCTTTTCTAACTTTTCTATCCCATGTGTGTAGAACGATTTGTCTTTGGCTTCAAAATAAGCCTCCGTTGCTGCGATAACTTCACTATTTGAGTCAAATTTCTTACCCTGAAGCATTTTTTTGAGGTCTGCAAACAGCCAGTAATTGCTGGGGCCAAGTCTGGCGAATAAGGGGGATGAGGAAGCAATTTGAAGCCCAATTCGTTAATTTTGGCCATCGTTCTCACGGACTTGTGACAAGGCGCGTTGTCCTGGTGAAACACCACTTTCTTTTTGTTCATGTGAGGCCGTTTATCCGCAATTTCGTACTTCAATCGCTCCAATAAGCACATGTAATAGTCACTATTTATATTTTGCCCCTTTTCAAGGTAGTCGATGAAAAGTATTCCATGCGCATCCCAAAATATAGACGCCATAACCTTACCGGCCGATTTCTGAGTCTTGGGACGCTTCGGGCGGCTTTCACCAACCGCTCTCCACTCCGCTGCCTGCCGATTGGATTCCGGAGTGAAATGGTATATCCAGGTTTCATCCATTGTTACATACCAACGTAAAAAATCCTTTTTATTATGATTCATCAGCGCCAAACATCGCTCTGAATGATTGATACGTTGTTCCTTTTGATTAGTTGTAAGCAAACGCGGCACCCACTTAGAAAAAAGCTTTTTCATGGCCAAATTTTTATGTAAAATAGTGAAAACACTACCAGCTGAAATCTTCACTATCTCGGCTATCTCTCGCACTTTTACCTTCCGATCTTCCAATACGATTTTGAGGACTTGGTTAATATTTTGTTGAGTCACTGCTTCATTTGGACGACCTGAGCGTTCCCCATCATTGGTGTCCATGCGACCGCGTTTGAAGTCGGCATACCACCGAGAAATGTTTGCTTTAGAGGGAGCTGATCCTGCATAACATTTTATAAGCCATTGCTGTGCTTCAACGGTATTTTTTCCCATTAAAAAACAATGTTTTATCAACACGCGAAACTCGTTTTTTTTCATTGTATCGAAATTACAACCGTAGCGTCACTTAAATGTTTCAAAATCAATAATTTTATTGTTCCATTTTTAAAAATTTGACACATATTCTTGTATTGATAGCCAGTACTTTTTAAAAATCAAAAGAGTTTTTAATATATGTGCCATTTCCAGGTTAGTCTCGGGACTTATTGAACGATCTAGTACAACACGTATTTGATAAATTTGGAATAAAAACAGTAGGTAGGAACCTATTCTAAGTACTGCTCTATCTTAAAAGCTTATTTACATCATTTTCTTTCCTAGTTATCGTAGCTCTACTGTGCTTTGCGTAGCATTACACTGTTGCAATTTAGAAGCCTTTTACAGGTAACATGACCTTTTATGATGATCATGAGCATAACCATGACTTCTAAAAGGAAATTCGATAAAGATTTATAAATAGACCAAGTTTCCTTTTATCTTGGATAAATAAATTCTGTTGAAAGCATATTTATCGCTATGACCATTTTTATTAAAATCTTCGTAGAAATAAAGTTTCCAAAATGTTATCGGATGAAATTAATAATAACATGATTAAGTATGAACTACAGATTTGGTCCAATTTCCAAAACCAAACTAAACGCTTAAATTGTTATTATTTAATATTTTCATTTATATATGGTAAGGCCCAATTAAAGGGTCTAAGAGCTCTCACAAGTTTACATGAAAGTCCTTAATTTTTGGGTTACAAGCTTGATATTTGACGGGGTGATAGTTCATAGTTAGCAGACATCTACCAAGAAAAAATAATTGACCAATTTTTGAGACAAGGCCCCATAAAGCATAAGTGAACCATAAAGGTAGTATACAAAGAAATCCTAAATTGTTGTAATATAATGGTTATACACTATTTTAGCCCTTTTTGTAAATATTATCAATTTCTACGTGAGTGAAGGTGCGGGTAAATGCTAGTTAGATATATAAGAAACGTGTTTAATCTCATATTTTTACATTGCTCTCATATTTTGTTCCGAAAGATTTATGTGTTATTATTAGAATTCCAGGTCCGCCACAAATTACATTATCACTCGAATATTATTTTATGTACTTCCTCATAATATTAAATGTTCATAGTCATATTGATTTATCCTAAGTACGTTATCTACAATCAAAAACTTACTATATGTAGTAAAGTAAATTTCTACGCAGTGTTTTCTACTTCTTTATAAGAAAAAGAATCATTTAAAACGTAATGAGAGGAAAATTAACATAATTCTTCTAAACCTTTAGCAATTAAACTTATTGACGATGACCATTGAGGACTATTGTCCTAATGGTCTTTTAAATTTAATTATTAATTTTGACAACAAAATTAATAATTAAAAGTTTGAAAATGTTCCGCCAGTGTCAAGTAGAACGGAGAAGACACGAAGACGGTTGCTCAAGACCATACAAGTCGCAAGTATATTGTTGTTAGCCCGTAATGAAGTTTAACCTAAAGTTGTTAGTCCGTATAATGAAGATTAACCTAAGCCTTTAGTTCTTTAAATAGGCGTTCCTGTCAGAACAACATTTAACATTACTTAAAAAAAATTAAAAACATCCAAGTGAAGGAATTGGAGCAAAAAAATGTTTAATTTATCCGCCTTTTATTTATTTATTTTACGATATATTACCTTTCACATGTCCGTCTGTGCGTTGCAGTGTATTTATACAAAACGGGGAGGCCGCCGGTCAACCCATTAGCTCGGACGCACTGCGGGAGATCATGATCACTTTGCTCATGTTAATTTATGTGCTTTGTTGCTCTGTACAATGACAATTGGCACATTTTATAGCATTCGGCTGCCGGACGGTCAGATTAATTTCTATGCTCGCTTTTGGCTTTCTCTCGTTTTGTGCAAGTATACAACAGGCAAACATGACACCTGGCATTAGTAGATTCAATGTTACAAAAAATATTTTTTTTATTCGTAAAGGATTTTTGTATTTCGACGACCGATTTGACTCGATCGAAACGACCGGGTCCTTACTTATAAAAATGTAAATAAGTGTACCCTGACTATTTAAGTGAGCTGACTTTGAGAAAATATATTTTAATTAGTCCAATATGTCCTATAACTAATGATTCCGCTATTTATAATATAACAGCACAGATTACATTAAACAATGAAAAACAATTTATTTTTAATAGTATATTTTAAAATACGCGGGTATACGTAATATTAATATTGGCACATAATCCTATAACCATTTCAAATTTCTAACTTAAATAAATCCATAATACACAAGTAACAACTATGTAGGTATATGTATTTATACAATTTAATAATCTTATACTATTAAACGAGCAATTCTTGTATATATATATATATATAGAATCTGAATCTCGGAAACGGCTCCAACGATTTTCATAAAATTGAGTATTTAGGGGGTTTCGGGGGAGATAAATCTATCTAGCTAGGATTCATTTTCAGGAAATGTCGTTTTATCCCTGTTTTTAGGAATTGAAAAAAATATCGTTAGAATAAGAAGGTAAATTTCGCATAAGTCAATGTAATTGCAATAGCTCGGTGGGAAATCGGCCGCTCGGGATCAACCGAGAGGATCATGGTTCAAATCCTCATGTCCCTGATCAATTATTTTTTCTTTTTCTTTTTCTAATTGCACTCGTTATTTTTTATTATTATGTCGGTAAAATCGAAAAATATTATTCATATTTTATCAATATGTAATTCGTAAAAATACCGAGCTTAGCTCGGTCACCCGGGTACTTTACTTAAAACGAGGTCTAGTATTCAATTCTAAATTACTTTTTATTCATTCTCAATAAATAAGTCGTCATCTCTTCCAGTCTTGTGTGGTGTGGATCCAGTTACCAAATCGCCGTGAATTCTAACACGGTACACACAAGTATACACAGAATTTCCCCAGTTGGAATAAATCTTAACACGAATCAAATCGTATCCCTTCTGCGCAGGATGCATAACATCAAAATATTGTATAGGTTTACCATCTCTATCGTATTCAAATGTTCCAAAATCATGAGGATAAGGATCAGAGCGATATTCTAGTCCCTCAATTTGAAATAAACGTGGCGCCGATGAAATTTCCCTAAAAACCAAGTTATTTTGTCGAGCAATTCTTTTCTGTACTGCATGCTATGTCCCATAATAACACTTGTATTATATCGAATAAGTTATATTATTATATGAATTATGTAACCTGAGTAATTGACTAGATGATTTACGCTGAATTTAAATTATTGCAGCTAGAAGTAAAATTTAGTCAATAGGTACGACTCTTTAAGGTTTTAATTACAAATAAACAAAAAAAAAACAGATATTCCAGCGTTATTTTGTAACTAATTTAGAGTTACCTGGTTGGAGAGATATGCGGCGGGATGTGTTCTAAACTAACACCAGTTACTAGCACAGTTCCAAGTAATTTTATAGTCGCCTCTCCCCTGGAACCTTTGAACGCCCAACATTCACCAGGTAATGTTCCCGGTGTTATAATGGCGTTTGCGCCGAGGCACTCACGACATAGTAACGACGTTAAAACGTGCAATACCCAACCAACTGAGGATTCGTAAATAATGTGCTCTATCGTATCTCCAGTATCAATAACACGAGCTCCAGCCGTTTGAAGGGCGAAATCAGCCATCTGTTAGTAGTAGGTACATATTAATAATAAATGTAGATTGAAATAACCCTTCTTAAAATATTAATTAAAATGCAAGAATTCTTTTTCTGCCCGTACGTCACATTTATTGCTCGATATTTAGAAAGTGTGATCCGTATGCTAATTGTTGTTTTTTTATTCACTATATACAAAATAACCTCATACATTTTTGAATTCTTCATTTTTCTGCGCATACTGATGTGTTGTTACCTGACGATCATAATCCTGCACATCAAAAGAACCTGATGAGATTCGTTGCGAAGGTTCCAATGCGTCCCTCGCCCTTCCAGCTGCCGCAGCAACGGCTGGCAAGGCTGTGGATATCCGAGCCATTTCATTTTGCAATCGTTCATGTTTGCGGTTCACCTAACGAGACAATTTTAGTAATTAATATTTGATATATAATAGTGGTCGCCCAGAGGTCGAAATTCGACCATAATTAAAATTTTAAATTAAAGAAAACCAAAAATTTTTAAATTATCCATCAACTTACATTGAAGCAATCTAATCTCGTTGGTGGATACCAACCTTCCAACCCTTTTCCTAAATGGTGAAAGAGGATTTTACTCAGTCATGGAACTTTGTAGTTCAAATCAAATATAATCAAACAAATAAAAAAAATGTAAAGTATAAAAATATCTTCCAGTTTGCAGAGATTTCTTCAAACGATCTATCCATAACAACGTTTCCTACCATTGCGCCACCAAGAACTGTGAGATCTCTCACCAGAGTACAGAAGAATACTGTCAGTACTGTTACTTGTATAAATGTCTGGCCATCGGGATGACATGCGGTTGTGAGTAAAACTTTATTTAACAAACTATTTTTTTTTTTCTAGGATAATAATTTTCATTTAAGCCCGGTGAAGTTCATACTCCCCCCCGTGTTTGGGTATTATATATGTATTCATCTATTTATATGTATAAATCATACATAAGAAATAAATCACACATTATTAGGAACATTTCAAAAAGTAGAAAATTATTTTTAATTATAAAGAGTTTATAATTACAATAGTAGAAGATCGAGCAATCAATCATAATTAATTACTTCAAAATAAAATTACAACAAAATTTATTCAATATATTTCCTATTAGTATAATAAGCGTGTGTGTGTCAAATATATGTTAGTGTGTTTAATATTTTTCTTATTGCTTTAATGTATTTTTTACGAATAATTTAGAAAAAATATTAGTATTCTTCAGTCTTTCTCTATATAAACTTTAAGTGTACGTAATTTCATACTCCTACGTCTGCGCAATTTTCGTAAAAAGGCGTACAAAGTTTTTGCTTCACGTATTAATATATGGATTAAGAAATAATAATAATTCGTTTTGTAGTAAAGCATGTAATATTATGGAACAATTAAATGTATCTTAGAGATTCCCCAGCAGAACTAAGGTAGGGCAAAGTAGGAAAATATGGACCAGCCCGACTGGGGTAGTAAGTACGACCTTACAGAAGATCACAGCTAAATAATACTTCTTTCAAGCAGTTTTGTATTCCTGTTGGTGAGTAAGGTGACCGCCAGTGACCAGAGCTCCTGGGGATAATTGGTGATAGGGTCGGCAACACGTTTGCGATGTTCTGGTTTCGCAGACGTCGCTCTGTCGTTCGTCGTACGCTTGTTAGCCGACCTCGTTATATAAAAAAAAAAGTAACACGTGGAGAAATACCAAAATTTCACATGTAATCAAATACGAAAAATTATCCTAGGATTTCGTAAATTTTTGGCTTAATCATTCGATGCTCACTGGTGAAAAAACATCTTGAGACCTAAATTAACGTCTTGAAATATGAAGAATATTCATATATATGTATCCTTAGCGGATCCGCAAATAAACCGCGGCGCGGCTAGGTTAAAAACCGCATTTTGAAGTTAGATAGGTTAGGTTTTTTTTTTGTAACCAATTTATGTCGATAAACAGTCTAATTTGTTAGTTGTATAGGTTAGGGTTATTTTTTTAACGAAAATAAGGCGATAAACCGTCAAATTTTGAGCTTAGATAATTCGACGGTTCTTAATCTAAAGCCTTACCCTGCGGCGGTTAGGTGTAATCCTTCACCTTAATTAATGAAAAGGCCTTATAGAGTAGGTAAGTCACATAGAAGATGACACAGTCAGACATAAGTTTATATATAGCTTCAGCCTGTAATATCCCACTACTGGGCATAGGTTCCCTTCCCCATGTAGGAGAAGGATCAGAGCTTAATCCACCACGCTGCTCCAATGCGGGTTGGCGGATATATTCCCTACTATGCTGTTTATGTTTGTTTTTTAACTTACTAAATCTATTTTTAATTATACTCATCTGTATTTCAATTTTAGTTTTTAATTTTTTTGTAGTATTTTTTGTATTATTTTATCAAATTTAATTGTAGTACCTATAGTTTTTATGTGAAAATTATAATGTAGCAACTACTGTTTGTCCATCAGGTATGTTTATATGTTTATATATGCTAATATGTACCTATGTATATGTTAATATGTACTGTGTGGCTACGGTACTAAAGAATATAGCCACCCCCTCTCTTCCCGTGGGTGTCGTAAGAGGCGACTAAGGGATAACCCAATTCCGCTACCACCTTGGAACTTAAAAAGCCGACCGGTGGCGGGATAACCATCCAACTGCTGGCTTTGAAATATACAGGCAGCGTCATCGGTGCGACAACCCGCCTGCCCAGCGTGGTGACTATGGGCAAAACACATGAGTTCACGTTATTTTTGGCGTAAACTTGTGGAGGTCTATGTCCAGTAGTGGACTTTATAGGCTGTAATGATAATGATGATATGCTATACAGATATTTACCTCTGAAAGCCCATGCGTTAATTGCATAACTACATATTTTATGTCTGTAAAGTCTCCTTCCAATGTTTCCTGAGGTCCCACAAAGTACATATATACTTGCATTCCTAGCAACAAAGTTAGCACCACAAAAACAAATGAGCGAAAAACGTTTCGAAAACAGCCTTCTGGTTCGTATTCATATTCCATGAAACCACTAATATTACAATAACTGTATAAATATTAGGTATTCTGTATTAACGATTTTTACGAAATAAAATGTTAGTAGGTAATTGACAACGATATGAAAGCTTACAGTAAAAGACGGAGTGATTAAATCCTCTTTCGATATAATTGTTCTCAGATTTTATTAGATGTATTTAGAGAAATGGAATAAATTAGTATAAGATGGATCGAAATGTAATAATGTACATTAGAAAAACTGATAGTATTTAACGTCCAAATGTCTTCACTCCTTTTCTCGTCTGCTCTAACGGACATCGGTCCTGTGACACAGGTGACTAGCCCACTACCATTTGACCTTGCTAATGATGATGAGAAAAGTCACAATTTAGTAAGTAAATAATTGTGTTAGCCCTCAAACGAAAAAAACCGACTTCAATTACATCGACAAGTAATACAACGTAAGTAGACGAAAAAAATTAACAAACGCACTAGTCGTCACTACGATTTTCGAGGGTTTTTCTCGATTTCTCTGATATTCCATCTTCAAATCCTGGTTTCCTTATCATGATACCACACTTGGGATATCTCCTTTCCAATAAAAAGAATTATCAAAATCCCTTTATAAACGACGAAGTTATCCCCGAACATACATATATATATATATATATATATATATATATATATATATATATATATATATATATATATATAATATATGTCGTGTGTTTGTTAGTCGTGTCGTGGTGTTTGTAGTTAAACTCCTCCGAAACGGCTTGACCGATTCTCATGAAATTTTGTGTGCATATTGGGTATGTCTGAGAATCGAAGAACAACTATTTTTCATCCCCCTAAATGTTAAGTGTAGCCCGACTCTAACTTTTTTTAATTTTTAGTCAAATTATTATTATTTTTTAAAAAATACATACAACTCTAAAATTTCAACTCTCTACGATCAACCCCCATATTTATTCGTCTTTTGAAATCGATAGCTAATTCTTGTAACCTTAAAATTCTTCCCCTTAACGCGACTCACACTTTTCCAAACTGTTCTTCATCTCTTTTAGATCTCATTCTAGTATCTTCCCCTGACTTCGTTCATAATCATGGTCAATGTTCTACTGCTGACTTTTCCTATCATGATCTTATCTTTCTATCGTACAAATTACGACCCCCTAAATTAAAACGTAAAATTATAATGCAGCGCAATTTTGGTGGAATTGATACAGAACGGTTTTTGGAAGATGCACAAAAATAGATTGGTCCATTGTATTAGACGCTGAATCGACTGATCTTAAAGTGTCAATGTTCAATTCTCTTCTTACTCATCTCTACGATATGCATGAACCAAGTAGAACACTTAAAATCCGGCACTGTCCAGCTCCATAGTTAACTGAGGACATTAAAAAGTTTATTGCCAAAAAAAATCGTGCTAAGTCGAAACTGAAAAGTGACAATTCTGAATTGAACTGCGAAAGTACAAGAAGAAACTAACTAAGAGAAGATAGTGATTCAGAGGCTGATTTACGGCTCAATCTACGAACTCGAACAACCTCACCAAAACCCATTGGAACTTTTAAATTCTGAACTAATTCCTCCATTGACCATTCTACTGGAACATTCCTAACTAAACTCAAAGCGAGATACGCTGTAAAACGGAATAGCTGCGGAGAATCCTGCCTCTAAGAGGACAGAAGAGTCAATGAAAGAATTAGCATCAGCTACTGTCTTAAACTCTACTGACACTCGGTTACGGCCAATCTTTTTTACGCCATCCATTGACACATTTTGGAAATTATTTTTAAAAAGAAAACGACCAAACTCCATAGGATTGAGAGTGGTGCCAGGCCGTGGTTCCGGTTCAGGTTTTGAGACGTGTATAATAAAAGGGGCTCGATCATCAGTGTTGTATTTAAGTTTTTTATTTTCAAATTCTGGTCATAAGTAATTTAGTTGTACTGAAGAAGCCGGGTTATGTAAGCTATTTGTTTTTTTAGCAGTATTAAACTGAGGTAGGGCACAGCAGGAATTTCCTGCTCAAAATATGGAGCAGCCCGACTGGGGTAGTACCTCGACCTTACAGAAGATGACAGCTAAATAATACTGTTTTCAAGCAGTATTGTGTTCCTATTGGTGAGTAAAGTGACGAGAGCTCCTGGGGGGATTGGGTCGGCAACGCGCTTGCGATGCTTCTGGTGTTGCAGGTGTCTATAAGCTACGGTAATCACTTACCATCAGGTGAGCCGTACGCTTGTTTTCCGAACTAGTGACATAAAAAAAAAAAAACAAGAGATACCGTATTTGGGCGTTTAAGACGATAATTTGAGTTCTCATTTACACTTAAGGTCAAATGTGGAGGAGTAACATAACCTCCGCCGGGGTCCGGCGGATCAGTATACATTTTAAAAACAAAGACTACTTACAGTTACAATATGACGTGCACAATACAACACAAACAACTGACATGTAACTATACAAAACACAACAATAACGAAAACAGTTATTACAAGGTTATTATTATCAAATCCTTGCAACTAGCAGTCAGCCTCAAGCGGAAGTCCCTACGTCTAGTTTGCATTTGTGTATGTTTTATGAGATTGTTTCCATAGGATCTTGACGGTTGTTAATAAAAATAATCACAAAAACTGTTTTAGGATTTTATTTAAAAATGTTACCTAAGTAATCTATATTGTGACAATACATTAACTGAATTTATGTATTTTTATTTAATATTATATACATCAGAACAAAAAATTCTAACACAACGAGACAAAGTACTAATTTCCTAATATTACTTTGAAATTTTGTTCAGTTTTCTAACACTATCGACTCGAAATTGTAAAATATATTTTATACTCAATATTGTTATCCAAAAAACATTACGAAAACTTATTAATTTTCATATTTTATCACCTTAAAAAAAACTGGAAGTAAGTAGACCAATATCGCTTTATTCTCAAGAAAGATAAAATATAATACAAAATTATAAACATAGGAGTAGCTAGTTGCGGGGGGGGGGGGGTATTGGTGGCCATTTACCTGCAATGGTACAAATAGTGTATTAAACTCAAAATACATAACATATTTGTAACTGGTATTTTTTAACTGGATTTAAAATCGCTTAAAAATTTAACTGTCTGTAACTATCTTAAAATATATTTAGCGTGCATCATGTTCTTAGTTGTGTTATACAATAAAGTATAAATAAATTTTCAACTGTTTTCTCTTTGTAAAATAATTCACAAAAAGACCCCCGGAAACAGCTACTCCGACGCTTAACAAACTAGGCTGTATGAGCTCAAGGCTTCTGCACGTTGTACTCGATCTGCGCGGCGGCCACGGACTTCATGGACTCGTGCGCGTTGTTCACGTTGGCGCGCCACGCCAGCAGCACGTCGCGCAGCTGCGCCCACTGCGCGCGCCCGAACGTGCGGTGCATCGTGCTCGACACGCGCACGCAGCGGCCCGCTTGGTCCATGCGCGCTCGCACTAGCCGGGTCTTCAACACTGGACCACCGAAATATGCTTGTTACTACTTGATAAGGTGTCATGTGTCTCATGTGCGTATGTATGAAAGTGTGTCAGGATAAATGTACATAATATGTATGGATAGATCTTCCCTACTAAACTCGACTTTAGCACTGACCGTCCAAAATATGACGACCGCTCTGGTGTAATGGTACGTGTATCGTGTCGGCGACGACTAAGCACCGATGGTCGCAGGTTCGATTCCGGCTCGGATATTTGTGTTTATATATTTATTTCCCATCTGGTTGTTCGTCCTCGTGGGGCTCCCCAACGTGCCTCGGAGAACAGATTAAGCTATCGGTCGGTTACTTATACAAGGGACTATATAAGTCAATCCGAAGTGGAGCAGCATGGTGGATTAAGCTCTGATACTTCTCCTACATGGGGAAAGATGCCTATGCCCAGCAGTGGGGTATTACAGGCTGAAGTGTTAAAAATATATTCATATTAAATTAATATCTACTTATCTCTATATTATAAATGTTTATCGAGGTAGAGCAGGAAATATCCTTCTCAAAATCTGAAGCAGCCTGACTGTGAAAGTACCTCTGCCTTAATATTAGAGCTAAATAATACTGCTCTCAAGCAATGTCATGCTCCTCTATTGAGTATGTTAGCTTCTAGGGAGACGCGGGGTCTACCCCAATCAACAAAGCATTTGTCAACTAAGTGTTTGCAATACAGGTGTACACTTCTGGTGTTACAGGCATCTATATGATACAGTAATAGCTTACCTTCAGGCTATTTGCCGACCTACTCGTATTATTATTTTCGTTTATATCATATGTGAAAATCTTAAATAGTATATTTGTATTGTCTACTATGATTAAAGTTTTTTTAACTTTTTCATGCCATTTAGTCAGATTTAATTAAGTGACGACGTTTAACAAATTCAATAGCTTCGTTAATTTACTAATAAATTAATATTTATTTCACCATATTCCAAATTTTATATTCTTTAGAGTAATTAAAGAATTATAAATATAGATATTTACTCTTTGATGACAAAAATCAAGGCTAAAGTTTTTAATATAAATTCGCACCTTCAATTATAAAAGCCTCTACATTCTTCTCTTCAATTTGAAGTTCAGAGATTATCTCATCAAATGTAATTTCTGGATTAGATTCTGCCATCTGCATGAAGGATAATATTCTCATCTTCTTTATATTTTGTTCATGGTTCAAACCTGGAAGCAAACTAGCAAAGTTATAAAATGCTAAGCTTTGCAAACATTTTAAAACAATATTACACTACTATCCAACAAATATTTTAAGTAATATCAACAAAAATGATAAGAGAAAGATATTTTTTAAATAAAATTATAATACAAAAGAAAATTTAGTTTCTAGCTTGATTAATGGATAACTATCATACAAGTATTATATGTAAGAGACTGTTCTATTCTTTTCTGGTGTAATTATGGATATAATCACTAATTCGATGTGTTACTCAACTGAGGAATTCCAAAATTCATATCAACATACATTTCTGTTACATTTATATATATACTCATGGAATACTAGCTGGCCTGGAGAACTTTGTACCGCCTTATTATTATTATTTTTTTGTGAATATAATAATTAAATATATCGAAATAAAATATAACCTATTTTTTAAGTTGGATCAAACTGCACACGGTGTGCAAATTTGATTAAAATCGGTCCATTCCAGAGAAAAACAGTGTGACATGTAATTTTTATATATTGAGATATGAGTTCATTTATTCTTAACTAGCTGACCCGGCGAACTTCGTATCGCCTAACAGTCGATTATTTAATTTTATTAATTTTTTTTTTTAGAATTTTTCTCTCCGTAAGAACCATCCTCGTACTTCAAGGAATGTTTTTAAAAAAGAATTAGCGAAATCGGTCCAACCGTTCTAGTTTTGCGCTTAGCAACACATTCAGCGACTCATTTTTATATTTTAGATAAGCCTCTAAGATTTACTAAGGATAAGGACAATACAACAATTTCAAGTATTGATTAAAGTATTTATTACATACAAAGAAAATAAAAATAAAAAGTTTAATAATATACCTTGAGAATGTACAAATTCCTTGTGATTATTGTAAAAGGTTTGATAACTTGACAACTTTTCAGAAACAAATATAGTTAACAAGTCATAAATTAACTCTCCCTCTAAGAAACGCACAGGTTTCAGAGCCAACAGAGGGTCTAGAAGGAATGTGTTGGGGTCGGCCAGGGCTGTCACAATGCACTTAATGGCATCCTCTCTTGCATATGATGCATTCTCATCAGTGTATGTGCCGAGTAATTCAATCATCACTTTTGATGCAAGTTCACTGAAAACCAAATCATATTAAATTTTGTTAGAACTTGCAAAATGAAATTTAAAAGTTTAAAAATAATTGACGTTGTTATGAATATTTACATTGAATCAGCAAATTTAACTGTACTTGTAGCTCAGTCTTGAATACTTTTATGTACTGAATTAGCAAAATTGAGTTGTACTAGTACCATAACATTTAATATTAGAAATATTATTGTAAGCATAATTATACATTAAGAAAGTTTAAAAAGCTGTGTAGCTATGGCATTAAAGAATATAGCCACTCCTCTCTTCCCGTGGGTGTCGTAAGAGGCGACTAAGTGATAACATAGGGATAACCATTTAACTGCCAGCTTTGAAATACTTGGGCCGAAGACGGGCAGCAGTGTCTTTAGTACGACAGAGCCAGCCCTGGGGTCACCAACCCCCCCTGCCCTGGTGACTATAGGCAACACACATGAGTTCACGCCATTTTTGGTGCGATTTTGTGGAGGACTATGTCCAGAGGTGATGAAAAGTGAATGATGAAAGTTTAAAAATATTATTCTTTTACCTATTTTGATCTTTTAACACTTGATGTAACAATCTGTATAGTTTTTGCATTTGCTCATTGGAGGGTGGGCATGTAGCAAACTCTCTTTTCAACTGATCTACTCCCTTGAACACTTCACCCACAGAACCAACGCGGGCTGCAAGCTCTATCACATGATAGTACACATGATACCTCAGTGGAGAATTAGATTCTAAGTTGTTGTATAATCTCCACAATCTGTAATAAATACACAATAACAGTTACCATATTACTGCAGTTTAAATAACAATATATTATTTATTTTTTTAATATTTAATACATTTTTATTGATTATACATTTCTTTGTTTGAAATACTTACGATTGTAAAGCAACCATGCCAAGTTTAGGGCCAGGTGCTTTGGTGAGCCTTTGGCTAAAAGCCAAGATAAGGTTTTCTCCTCTTTCCAATGGAATCTGCAAAAATAAATATTATTACATAAGAATTATATTTTAATGGATATTATTTGTTTGTTTACAGTTGAGTACCATTATATCAGCACATTATCAAATGTTTAAATTGCATTAAGTTATTGTGGTATATATAAAAGTATTTATCACATACATGAGAGACAATTATGTTAATTTAAGCTGTGGGTCACAGACTGTTTCATTTAGTGAATTCTGTTAACAGGTTGGCAGTATAGAGTCTAACAAGAAGGAACCATAAGATTTTGGGAGTAACTAGTCTTACTCCTAAAATCTTTCGAGCGCATATATTTTATAACTAGAGTTCTACTCACTGAAACCATTATGGAGACAATACTGTTGAGTATAGCTTCAATGTCTGCTTCATTGTTCTCTTTGAAGCACACGTCACACACTCCAACTATCTTATGTAAATCATCTTCAATACCTTTCGGAGACTTCTCCTCTGATATCTCAGCTCCAAGACTTTTAAAATATTTCCTTAATTCTTGTGCCTATAATAAAAAATTACAAAATCATTTACAAAGCAACAGTAGCTCACGTTAATATCTCACTGTAGTTCTTGATGCACATTACAAATATTATTGGTGTATTTTTACAAATATTTTATAATCCAAACATAAGGATATAGTCCTTTGCCTTTGCCTTTCCCTATTAGGGATAAATTTTAAAACAACAACAACCAAACATAAGGAATTATTGAAAGGTTATGTTCACGTGAACTAACTTGATCTTCAAGCGAAATGTCCATAAAAACAGCTGGTCCTTGCATTTTTGTTTGTATTCGTTTTAATCAATATGGATAGTATCTAATTATGTTATTAATATTATTTCAAGTAAAACTTTAATTTAAGAATTTATCTGTACGTGTACCAGCAAAATATTAAATACCCAGAAAATGACAGATTAACAATTATAATCTGTATATAAATACAGAGTAGAACTGTAGTGTATAATTAATAGAAATAGTGAAATCAGATACTTACTTTTTGGCCAAATAAAAGTAATATCAAATATTCTCAAGTGAAGGGTTATAAATTGTTATTTTTCTTTAAAATTGTAAGATAAGTAAAATAGATTTTTGTATAATATTAAACCTTTTAATTTATGAAATGTAACTTATATTAATATTATTTGTATACAAGAAAGTCCACTAACTCCAAAAAATACTGACATTAAGTGGTACTAGTACTTGTTAGAAAATATAACAAGTGATTTTGTTTTTCAGTGAATATAATACTATAATATATAAATCGAATAGCACACCCATAATCGATTATGTAAACAAATCGAGTTACGACGTGACGGCTAGAAAATATTTGGTAACGTCAATCACATACTCTTTGACGTAAATTGATTGTTGACACTTGACAATAATGTGTCATATTGCATATTTACCTTTGTTATTTACGTTGAACCACGCATACACAAAAAGTTATATTAAATACAATTAATTACCATTTAGTAAGTTTTAATTATGTCTAGTTTTCATAAATCATCACTGTCCTGTTCAAGTATAAATGGAACAAAGTTAAAAAATAACCTCTCTTATGTGTCTAGTGGTATACCATCATTAGATTTTGTTATTGGTAAGTAATACTAAATAATTATAGAATATAAATTGATAATGTTCCGTGTCTTATTAATGAATTTTTTTTAGGTGGCGGTTTACCGACTAGTGGTCTCTTTCTTGTAGGTAAGTGTGATAAAATAGCATAAGTAATGTTTATTATTCATCTTACAAACTTTTATTTATGTCAGATAAGAATTATTTTGCCATATTTAATATTTACAATTTAAAATTCAACATAGACAGTGTCCATAGTTTGTATATATGTTAATTTTATTAATATTTATAATTTTAACCTTAACTTTTCAGAGGAAGACTATCTAGGAAGTTATAGTAGAGTTCTTACAAAATACTTTCTCGCCGAAGGCGTTGTATGTAAACATGATTTATTTATTGCTTCTGCTGATGAAAATCCTGAAGAAATCGTAAGCAAAATCATTATAATTTTACTTAAAATTTGATTTTTTTTTAAACAGTGTGTGTTACAATTCTGCAAAGAAATCAGCAGATCTCTTTACCTATTAAATTCTACATGTTCCAGGTAAAAGAATTACCCCAAGTTTGTACACTGCCTTCTGATGATAAAGTGAAAGATGCATCACCTGGTAATATGAAAATTGCTTGGAGATATGAGGGACTTGGTCAAGTGGAATCATCATTTGGTAGCAATACAAACTTTGGTCACCACTTTGATCTGAGTAGACACATTGCCATTGATATAATTAACAAATGTAATATTACTTACTGTCATTTGACACACAATGAAAGTAAAATAAATTGTAAGTAAATTAAAACTCAGTTTGCATAAAATATTTCTTGAAAATGCAATTTTTTTATGTATATTTATACACAGTAAATAACAGATAACATATATATAATATAATAACTAAATATAACAGATACTCTAAGTGCATTTTAAGTGTTTAAAATGTTGTCAAAAATTATATTTTAATTATACGATGATAGGCTTAATTTGGTTTTCTGTTTCAGCTTTTAAGAATGATCTCTATCATACTCTTTTGTTGAAGATCAAGAAAACATTATTAAAAGAAGAATATAGAACTAATAGTAAAAATAAAAATGTTCTCCGTATAAGCATTCAATCACTAGGATCCCCTATATGGATGTCAATGGATTGTGATGATGAATCTCACAGTACCTATGGCCAAGATCTTATTAAATTTTTATACTGTTTAAGAGTATTACTCAGAAATACCAATGCCGTGGCGTTTATTACAATTCCTTCACACTTGTTTGATGTAAGCAGCGGTAATATATTTACTCTATAAGTAAACATTCAAGTTTATTTATCCTTTCTCTTACAAGGGATTGACTGTTATTGTTATTTTGATGTACCAAATATTTCGGCAACATTACGTTGATGAGTGTTTTAAAATGTCAATTGCAGTGAGTCACATGTAGCAAAAAGTATTTATAGTTTACTGTTAGTGTATGCTCTGTTTATTAATATGAAAAAAAAAAAATTTTTTCCCTTATTTTTTAGGATGATCGCATCATGAAGAGGCTTCTATACTCAGCGGATAATGCCGTAAGAATAGAATCATTTGCTGGATCTAGTAAAGAGACTAATCCAGTATACAGTGAATATCATGGACTGTTTCATATAACAAAGCTATCTGCTGTTTATTCCCTCGTGCCTTATGTACCTCCAAGTTTAGATCTAGCCTTCAAATTGAGAAGGAAGAAGTTTGTCATAGAAAAACTGCATTTGCCACCAGGTATTATTAAAAGACAATATAATTAAATATTTGTTTTATTGTGATATTTTAATTAGATAAAAAGTACATGTATGTTCTATAAAGTATATGCTCATGTATTCAATAATTTTTTCAGAACTTCAAGAATCAAGTGAGCGAGAGCAGGATGATATAACAGCAGTGCCTAAAACATGTGGTGGATTTAAGAAAAAAGATATAGACTTTTAAAACCTTATTACAAATTAATTTTGTTATTTAATAAATATTTTTATAAATGAATATTTCGTTTTAATTGATAAATATCAAATAATAACACAGGTTGCGTGCTCAAATCTAGACCGACGTTAACGAATTTTTGGTTCTTTTATTTTTATTTTTATAAGAGTCCATTGATGAAACAATTTATTATAATGGGGATAAACCTTTGTCTCGACAAAAATATTGAGATATAAGACTCGATCAACACCTTATGTAATTGGAAAAGTTGTCTGAAGGTGTAGTTTAGTATGTACATATATTATTTAAAAGTGAAGTAAGTTTTAACTTGCGTTAAAATAACTCGTACATTAATTTTAGACAAAACTTACTTAATTATTAGTCACCCCACCTGTTCATCAGAGCGTATCTCCCTAAAACCGGCAAATGTATTCATCGCATTTTTATTCAACGGCTTACCATGACACGATCACACGTTTGAACATACCGCGTAATTCATAATATACGGTATAACATACCTCGTGACATAGTTTACAATTGTATTTATTTGTTTTTGTAAATAATGAAACAAATCGTGAGTGCACGTGTACTTTTTGGATGTTTTAATACTATATTTTTTGTAAGTTTTATGTACCTTTTTTAAAACTAATTTCAAAATGTTTTATGCCATAACCATGCAAATACTTAGTGTTTTATTTTTCTTTTATAATTACAAGGGTTGTGGTTTCCTGAAAGTGGTATGTGGCTTCCTACTTCTAAGTGATTCTCGAAGGATGCTTTTATCCCGGTTGCTTGCGATGCCAGAGGACGGCCTGTACGAGGCTCCGTTTTACTACGTTGCTCTCGCACTCCTAGCAGCTGGACTTACAGTTTGCGTAACATCTGCTATAGGCGTTTGGGCAACATATTTACCTGGATATATTATTTTAACTTTTGTAAGTATACTTTTGGCATTTTTATTTTTGTATTAGTTGTACCTATTATAGTTGTTAAATATTTTTCATTAAGTACAAAATTGTTGAGAATGGACTCATTTGCGATAAAACTTAGAATGAAGATAGTTTATAACATGCCTAATATTATAAGCAATTTTTTATTGATTATTTAAATATAATTGTGTTTGCAGGCAGACGAAGAAAAACCGACTTCAATTATATCGCCAAGTAATACAACGTAGGTAGACGAAAAAATAGTCAAGTAAATATGCATTATCAAAGATTACTCCAAAGTTGTAATCAGATCTCGATGAAATTTAAATACGACCACATGATAAACATCGGCTTTCGATTAAATTAAAAATCATTAAAATCGGTGCACCCAGTAAAAAGTTATCCGGATTTTCGAAAGTTTCCCTCGATTTCTCTGGGATCCCATCATCAGATCCTAGTTTCCTTATCATGGTACCAAACTAGGGATATCATTTTTCCAACAAAAAAAGAATTATCAAAATCGGTTCATAAACGACGGAGTTATCCCCGAACATACATAAAAAAAAACATAAATACGGTCGAATTGAGTAACCTCCTCCTTTTTTTGAAGTCGGTTAAAAATGTAAACTATGTTACATATACATCTACATAAATACATATTTACGATTATAAATATAATAAACTATTGTCGATTTCGTACTAATTTTTCATCGGTAATAATTTGTAGGTACGTAAATAAGAATTGAACACCGGTCTTTGTAAGCTCATAATGACTTGAGCAATTTGGCTATTGTTGCTATTATTCGTAATAAGCTGAGTGCTGTAATATTTTGCAAAACATTAACTTTAGCAAATTTTTTATGGTGCTACTAAATGACAAACACAACAATTTTATAAACAACTAGCTGACCTCGCAAACGTTGTTTTGCCATATATGTTATTAACCCCCTTAATCCCCCCCCCTATATCTTAGGGGTGTGAAAAATAAATGTTGACCGATATGCATACAAAATTTCATAAAAATCGGTCCAACCGTTTCGGAGGAGTATTGTAACTAACATTCGATTCAAAAGTGTGATACATAGGTACTAAACTTTATAGTTTAATATCCCGCTGCAAAATCATTACGTTCATCACCTAAGTCATACTATATTATGCATTAATCAAGAAGTGAATGAATATTTTTCTTTTTTGGAAAATTAATTAAAATCATTCAAATTAAAAGTATTTGCGGGCACTTTTTGATCAATGTATTTTTCTATTCATAAAGGTATATAGAAATTAGAGTTTTACTATCTCCGCCATGAACGTAATGATTTTGCAGCGGGATCGTAAACTAATATAATAGTTCAGATTTTTTTTATTCCATGTACTTTTTCACTGTAAAAATAGAAAACTGTTTATAATGAAATTTATTATGTAAAAAGAAGTTTAAAGAAAAAAGACAAAGACTATGCTAAAACCGCGTCTTGGGTGGATCGTGGATAGCATCGCAAAAGAAGTTATTTTGAAATGAAATTTGAACATGTAAGTTTTCCTCGCAGTATTTCCTGATAGTTCTCGGCATGTTGCTCTGCGAGTGTGCAGCGGGTGTGGTGGCGGCGGTGTGGCCGCGCTGCTACGGCATCCAGGCGGCGCGGGGCGGGGCAGTCGGCGCGCTGCAGAGCTACTATGCGGTGCCCGACTACGAGCACTTTACGGCGGCGCTGGATTTAGCTCAGACCGAGGTATATTGCCTATAGTTTCTGTAGTATTGCTTTTAACCGACTTCAAAGATAGGAGGAGGTTACTCAATTCGACCATAGGGGAACACCGGGCAAGATGGGGTAGTTAAGGTTTAAAGCTCCAGAAATCGTAGGGGTTTGTGGTTTCATAACCATATTTATTCTTAATCAGGCTTGTAGTTTTCAATCTTACATATTAAATTTAAATCAGGAACACAGCACCATAGAATTGTTAATAATATAACAAAATGTAAAATATGACATATCACCCCATCATGCCCGATAGGTCGGGTAAGATAGGGTGGGCCTAATGGGCAAGATGGGGTATAGTTATTCTCTCGACTATTCAGGAGTGCAGAACTCGCAAATGAATGTTGCTTCGGCATCATTATCATCCACTCCTGCGCAGCCATAATGTAACCATTTACCACAAGAAGAATAAGCAATCCAACCTTTCTTGGAGTCGAAATATAACCCTGTAGAATGTAGGCATGGAGTGTTTTCGGTTTCAACATCACTCTTTTCAGAAAACGACTGTCTAATACGTTTCTTTGGATTATATTTCTTTGTGGCTTTAGTCTTGAAATAGGGTTTGTTTCTTTTCCTTTTTCTGTTTTCGCTCCTTTTTCTCTGTCTGATTTCCTTGTTTTGTTTTTTTAACTTTTCTGTCACATTTTTTTAAAATAAATTCTTCTAACTTAACTCTAACAACTTCTGTTTATAGGGTGAAGAGGTTATGATAGTAGTTTTACCGCGTTTTTTCGTCACTTTTAATGTCTTCTTGATCACTTGAAGAGACAATAGTTGCTTTGGGCTGGCTAATGAACTAAATTAGGCCAATAAGAAAATCTAGGGGAAGGACTCAAATTTAAATGTGTTAATTTCAGTTGCACTAGTTGTCACAACTGTTGAAGTAGCTGTAACAACAACTGCAGTGCTCGTTGATGTTGTTGTAAGAGGTGCTGCCACAGTATCTACAGTTAAAAAAAAACCGATTTCTATGTCTAGTAAATAATCCATCAAGCTCATCCTCTTCTTCTTTTTGCGAAAATACTGGTTTTCAAAAGTACCTTTACATTCTTTTTTAGCCTTTTTTACCTTTCATTCCAATGTAGTTTGTGGGACTAAGAAAAATTTTGCAGCCAACATATATCCCATTTCTCGCTTCAAAACAACTTCTATCGCCTTATTCAGTGCTTTCCTTGACCGTTTTCCTCTTCCTGAGTTTCTTTTATAAACATATATGACTTTTTTTTAATATAAACCATCCTAAAACAATATATAAAAAAATATAAATAATCAAAATCGTGTCAGGCAATATGGAGTATCAGATACCCCATCTTGCCCGTTGATTCGTTTCAAAATTAATATTCAAACAAAAAAAAATTGAATAATGTTTCATAACAAAACAAGTTATTACCCGTTACTGTAATGTACTGTAGATAGGATTAACCGTGGTGCCGCTTAAAGGGGCCTACTCAAAGCACTGCCTGCAGGGCCCTGCTTGCAGTGCCACTGCCGATCGTATTGTATGTATGCATGCAGGGCCGATATTTTAATTGTTCACCCTGTCGCAGGGCCGCAGTGTCGTTCTGCCAGCCCGACACACGATCTCCCCAGTCCGTAAACTGCAATCAGGGACATGTGTAGCTCGGTCGGGCCGATTTAGACCACCATTTTGTTTACGTCGGTACATTGCGACGTTTGTCTACTCTATTTGACCTGGGGTTTGTCTTGTCAGTGGTTGTCATTTAGCAATTAATCAGTTAGTTGGTGGTTAGTTGGTTTGGTTTTATTATATTATTTGTTTGGCTCTGTTTTCTTCAAGAAAAATGAGCCAGCGAGAAAAAGACGTGTGGAGGGACGTAATCTAATTGTATAGGGATTTGCCATGTCTTTGGAAAACTAACCACGATCATTATCATAACAAAGATATGCGGTCGCAGGCTATGTCGCTTTTACACGAAAAATATAAAACTTTTTTACACCAGTGCTTCCTTTTTTTCTTTTGAACGCTACAAGTACTCAATACAGTCAAACCCAATGCTATTTTTTGGTGTTTGAATAATGTAGGAGCCATTTATAAAAACTGACGAATTTAGGCAAGGACAAAGAGAACACAAGTGAACACGACAACGTATGCCGCGTAAATGATTTGCAGTGCTTTGTGGAGCAACATCCTCTGCGGCAGTAACTGCAAGCAGGCCCTGCAGGCAGTGCTTTGAGTAGGCCCCTTAAAATTCACCAAATACAAGTTTCATGCCCTACGAAACGTACATATAAGAAATTTTAATACGAACAAACGAAATCTATTTTTCGACGATTACTAAAACAAATGAATAGCCGCTGTGTTAGTACTCGTGTGACTAAGAGCTGTTGTGGCGGCCAGTAGCAAGACGGTAGAGCGAATGAGATTGATCAATTTAAATCACCTGAAAAGCCTGATGCCCCGTCTTGCCCACCACCCCGTCTTGCCCGGTGTTCCCCTATATACCTATATTTTTTTATGTATGTTCGGGGACCGTCATTTATGAACCGTTTTTGATAATTCTTTTTTTGTTGGAAAGGAAATATCCCTAGTTTGGTACCATGTTAAGGAAACCAAGGATCTGATGATGATATCCCAAAGAAATCGAGGGAAACTCTCGAAAATCCGCATAACTTTTTACTGGGTATACCAATTTTGATGATTTTTAATTTAATCGAAAGCCGATGTTTATCATGTAACATTTAAATTTCATCGAGATCTGATTACAACTTTTGGAGTAATCTTTGATAATGCGTATTTACTTAACCCGCTTACGCTTACGTTATCCGCCAACCCGCATTGGAGCAGCGTGGTGGATTAAGCTCTGATCCTTCTCCTACATGGGGAAAGAGGCCTATGCCCAACAGTGGGATATTACAGGCTGAAGCGTATTTACTTGACTATTTTTTCGTCTACCTACGTTGTATTACTTGTCGATATAATTGAAGTTGGTTTTTCTTCGTTTGCCAGCAAACACAATAATTTATTTATGGTTGTCCAATCAATCGTAGACTGATGTTTTTAGCTACTATTTAACCTACCCCCCTTGATGATATATTATGATGTTTTAGTCTATCCGCGCTGTTGTAAATACAAAAGTATAATCTGATTATTATTATTTTTTTTAATTAAGAATCGTTGTAAGCAATTTTCGACAAATTCGATATCAAGGTTGCAGGGTGTTTGTTGGTTTTTTGCTGGCTTAAAAATCAATATTTAAAAAAAAAAACGTGATATCTCATTACAGCTCTTCTTGTGATATTTTGTGTTTGCCCCCAGTAGGATTTTCTTCTGTGGCCGGGGTCGGGAAACAATACACACACACACAAACTGCCCAGACAACGATAAACATCTATATGGCCCATACAAATGTTTGTCATAAGTGGGGATCGAACCCGCTACTGCTAGCGCAACAGACCTCTGACTGCTGCGCCAAGTGCCAACGCGCTTTCATCTTCATGTGTCAATTATCAATTAACCTGTAATAAAACTCGTAGCTAGAATGCTGCGGCATGACAAGCGCGCGCAACTACGACATGTCGCTGTGGCAACTGCGGCGGCTCGGCCCGCGCGGCCTCTCCGTGCCGCCCAGCTGCTGCGTGCAGACCGAGCACGCGTCCTACCTCAACCCCGCGCCGCGCAACCAGTCGCGCTGCCAGGAGGTACAACCCATACCGGAGTTCAGACACGTGCATGTGAGTTTACGATTACGATTCAGCCTGTATACACTCCACTACGGGGCAGCTTCTTGCTCCATGTAAGAGAGGGTAGGTGGATATATTCCTTTCTATGAGTATATCGATCGATATCGGTGTGTATGATAACATTTAGAAGGTAGGGCGCAGCAGGAAATTTCTCGCTCAAAATATGGAGCAGCCCGACTGGGGTAGTACCTCGACCTTACAGAAGATCACAGCTAAATAATACTGTTTTGAAACAGTGTTGTGTTCCTATGGTTGATTAAAGGTGAGAGGCCAGAGCTTTTGGGGGGATTGGGGGTAGGGTAGGGCTAAGTCCACCTTTACTATCATCCTTACATGTAATTTTCTGTAGATATATATTCATTTTTGTGCAATTGAGTAGGTATACAATTGTTTGATTTCAAACAAAAAAAAAATTCTATTTCAACCACAAGTACATCAGGATAAATCATAAAATACTCTTCCGAACTCGCTAAAACTTCTATCACACGACAAAACATCTACATTCAAATAAAATCAGAATCACATAAATCGCTACACCCAAAAAGTTATGAGATAAGACACATTACTTTCCTTTATTGACGTCAGTTAAATATACCTAAACGATCGGTCGGTTTAATACACATCACTTTTGGTCACCGTCTGTCAGTAAAATTGACATTTATCCATGATACCAATTTGCTCTTAAATGAGCATGACGTTATACCCGATTACCATCTTCTCAGAACAGGTTTTATCTCAAAGAAACTTATAAAATTATATTAAAACAGGTTTTCTATCACAAATAATCTAATCAGAATCATGTAGATCATAGCTAGATTCATGCGGTTAGCGAAATATGGCCGATTTACTGAACAGATAACATATTTTTAATAACGTCTCTTAATTAAATTATATATTAACGAGTAGCTGCGCCTCACGGTTTTACCCAAGTTATTTCCGATCCCGTGGGAATGTCGGGATAAAAAGTAAGCTACGAATTATCTCCAGCTATTTACGTACCATGTTTCATTACAATCAGTTCACTAGTTTTTGCGTGAAAGATCAATAACAGCCATCCATCCTCACAAACTTTCAATGTATTTTCGTAGTAGTAGGATCGTTTCACTTAATTTAATATAACATCAAATTGCAGGGTTGTCAGACTAAATTAGAAGATTGGTACCAGGAGCAGTACTTCGTGTTCATGATATCGCTGTTCGTGGTTGCCGTTTTCAAACTAGCAATATTATTAAGTACCGTGTTCTCATGTATTCAGTTAAAAAAGAGCAAGCATGTGAAACATTTCTTCACTATAAAAAGTATGCAGAGTAAATCAAGTGAAAATATTTACGAACGTAATATGAGCTTACATGACGAGCCTATAACAGCAAAATACATACAACCGAATAATTTCTACAGTCCGCGCGTACGCAACCCGAGGATTTTCAACAAACCCAATGATATGGTATGAGAATTAGCCGCGGAGATAAATGCTTTAGAGTCGAAATTAGAGAAGTTTTCAGATATTTTGTATAAACATCAAGCTGACTCTATTATGTGGTAATTAATATCCGTATTCTAGATGTCCTCGCTACTAATACACCTATTTCTGTTGTTGATATTAAGCTGTTCATCAAAAAGTTATGGACATGTCATTCAAAAAATCATCGATATTTTTTTCTTACGTAACTGTTAATGATTATTATTATTATTGTTTTGAAAGAAGTAAGATGGAAGACCTGACTGTAATCTTCACTATAGTTTTATCTACGCATTTTGCTAAATTGGAAGTGCCATAATAATATTGTGTTCACAATTTTCATGTATAATAACTTTGTAATCGTGACTAAATTGAAATAGTAAACTTCATTACATCTAAAGCATTTTCTCCTCTTCTTTAAAAAATAAATTTTGTTAAGTATAATATAAAATAAAGGATAAGACTGTGCTAGGTGTTAAAATTTTATATAAGTTTTGTAAAATGAAAAGCATATTTCAATAAGTAATATTATTTTCAAAAGAACATTCAAAAATTGGTCCTAAAGTTAAAACATTGTTAACAATGGCTCTGGAATGTTTCATCATTCACAAACGGGTTTACAACTGTAACAGAGAGCTAATGTTTCATTTACGAAATATTTTTTTGGTTAATTTTAAAAAGCAATAATAAGTGCATTATAATATACATAATTATACGTTTTTTTTTTTTCTTATTCAGCTATGCTTTTTAATTAGAATATAAATTTTCATTTCATCTAAAATTGTAAAATGTTCATATTGTATAATATACATATGTATACAATAAGTTAAATTTTATAACATTGACAGAACTTGTTGAATAAATGTAAAAAAAAACCAACATTCTGAATATTCCAGAATCCCACAAACCCTACCTTGATACATGAGATCCTTAACAATAACAATATTCTATTCGTAATAATTGATTCTATTTTAACCTATAGACCATTGAGACCGACATCACAGTATAATCTACTAATTACATCTTAGGTACAGGAATGACCTTAAAATAAACTTAGTTAATAAACATTTACATTTGAACTATAAATAAAAATAGATTGGGCCTTTCACAGGCGGACAAATGAAGCACGCCAACAATCTAAACGCCTGACGGAAGCTACAGTATAATACTTAGTTACTGAATGTTTTCAGAATCAATATGTTTATTCCTTAGGTAATAAAGATTGTCAGCAGTGTTTGAGTGGAGGTCCAGAGAACAATAAATTACAATGTAATGTCATGTTATCTCTATTACAATATTATTAGACGCTAGAAATGTATTGCCCCAATGCATGTCATCATTATGATAAATAAATTTACAAGCATGTAAATAAAATCGTTGAAATGTCTTTTGTGCTATTTACTTATATTATTATTTGTAATAAATATACATAGTATATAAGATCTACTTCGCAATAAAAAGGAAAATTATCATCTCACAAAGTAAATTAAGTCATGTGAGACTATTTCACTACTAAGTTTAATCGTCTGCAAATACTCTATAAACAACCTTAATATACAATATTTTTACAAACAAACTATGTATGAACAATCGTAAAAACTATAAACTCTAAGAAATGGAATTCTAAGAATAAATATAGTTCATATAAAACAACACATCAGATTTTTTTTTTAATGACATCGGAAGAATCGCGTAGACGTCATGTTTTTCTGGTTCAAAACTTTGGTCACAATAAGTTGCACGTTGGTCTTGAGCTACTATAAAAATTTATTTCCACGGTAAAAACCAACTTCAGAAGCCTTTTACCCTTAATGGTAAAAATAACTCCCAAAATTTATATTGGACCATCTTAAGTAATCCTACCTCGTTAATAAATATATTATAACTGGTCTTATTTTTCGCATATACCACGCAGCAAACACAAAAAAACACGGTCAAATTTAGAATCTCCTTGAACCTCTACAAAGTTGGCTAATAATATAAAAAACAGTAACAACGGGTAGAGAACGACGAAAGACGTCTAATTGACTGCACGTCGGACGATCTGAGGCTAGAGAAAACGATTCCTACTTACGAATTGATTTGAAAAATGTATTTTTAACATTATGTGATAAAGATGTGTGCATTTCGTGGCGCTGTATTTCATGGAGGATTTTACTAATTTTACAACAAAATACATTTCTTTTAAAAAGTAACTGCGGAGTTTCTTCCGGTTTCTTCTCTGCAGAATCTACATTCCGAATTCGTGGTAGCTTCACTAATTATAACTATAATAAATGAATCGAAACTATTATAATTATAATTAAAAAAGCTTTTGAAACCTACTTGGATAAATTAAATTTTTATTTAAATAAACTCATTTATGTGTCAAAGTATTAATACATTCAATCAATTTATAAAACAATCAGGCGTTCTATCGAGCCTATGTCAATTTTAAAAGTTATCTACAAATCGGTAAACAATTTCGATATTCGCTAAATTATTTTGTCTACCCTTCGGATCTGATCCCGGCGCCTATTGAGTTGCTTATACGATATATATATCTATATAATGGATATATTATGGATATTTAACGTGATTTAGATTATCCGACGTGTGTTTCGATAGAATTGCATTCATCAAGTAACAACATCGTGAATACACCAATGATGTGCAAGGTGCTCGACGAGAGTGGCCATAGGGCCATTCAAGTATTACGTAAGCAAAATTTTAGTAATTTTTAACCCCCTCCTCCGCCTTTTCAGCAGAATTCAGCAAAACTTACCCCCTCCCCCTATGCTTACGTAAACATTCGTATATATATATTTTAATCTATTGAGAAATTATTTATAATTATTATTAAATATTACTGACGTAACCACCATCTAGACTCCTCCGGGCTTCATGCCATCAAAAATAAGCAAACCAATGGCCCCTACTCCCCTTCGGTGCTTACATAATACTTGAATGAACCCATATCCACAAAATTTATTTTAGTTTTATCTCATTATTATAATCTTGTGCGATATGATCACCATGATTATATTTTTAATTTTGAACTAGAATTTTTATGCATATGTCCAAATATAAACAACTCAACAAATCTACAGCCCATCACCGACTCCCAACTCTATGAAAGAGGTAAACGCATGTCCATGTGACGTATGTAAAGTTACTGGCAGGGATCTTGAGAGATTGGTGACTTCTACGTGACATTGGCGAAATCATCTGTGCTCATTTGGCAATATTGAAAGCCATTAACCCTAAAGAAGAAGAAGAGATTTGTGACACGAATGACAAAGATGCTCTCGATTTGTAACGCACATGTTACAAATGTAAGGACAATAAACGATTGCAAAAAAGCGCACGAGTGGTAAGTTTTGGCGCGAAATGCGATTGACCAAACATTGTACGACAGAATAATTATCCTTCCTTTATGTCTCGCGTTTATAGTATCCATGAGACCCCAAAATTCGTTTCTGAGCAGATTGAAACTCAGCGCTCAAGATTCTTGCCTGTAACTATAGGCTGCTAACGTAGGACGGGTCCTTGTACTCGCCTGCCGATTGCAAGTCGTAATACGCTTATAGAGTAAGTAAAATTAATTTACTGATGGACTTAAGAGTCGGCCTGTGGGTACTGAATGTGCGAATAGAGAAAGTTAGAAAGACATTCATAGTATATCGTTAAGGAATGAGTTATCGAGAGAGTTGAGCAACTCCTGGGCGGTTAGGTTGCTGGCGTCGGTGGAAGGCATGTTGTCTAGGAAGTCTAAGTTAAAGTCTGCGGTCTGACCGGAGAAGGAGGAGTGGAGCGAGGGGAAGTGGGAGGTGTTCATGGGACCGTTCTGCGACATCAGCGAGTTTTGCATGTTGTGCTGCTGCTGCTGCTGCTGTTGTTGTTGTTGCTGTTGTTGTTGCTGCTGCTGCTGCTGTTGCTGCTGCTGCTGCTGCTGCTGCTGTTGTTGCTGCTGCTGCTGCAGCAGACCCTGCTGCAGGCTCATGCTCTGCGATTGCGACATGTGGATATTCGGTATCTGGAGGGGTAGAGAATGAACGTTTTAATATTTAGTGCCGTTTTTCCGAATGTAATTTATTTCGTAAAATATTTTTATAATTAGGAATATGTTATTTAAATATTTTTTTTAATAATGAATGTTATTGAAAATACGTATTGTCCTTGATTTTCTCCTTTTTATGTAAAAAAGAGAATAAACAATTTTAGAACGCCATCTTTTGGGTCTGTGAATAAGCGTGTAGCTGCTAGCACATTGGCCCCTGTATTTTTTTTTCGCTTCCCTATTTGCGCAACCTTGTCAATACACCGTCTGTATCTCCGATAAAATTGCCTTTAAAATAACGGCATCAGTACAAGTATAACATAAATTATAATAATAATACTAATAATGTAGACAAAAAGTATTAAATGAACGGCGGTATAATGTAATATTTACCTGTCCTTGTACGCTCATCATTTGATTTTGTTGCATAATAAGATGCGACATTGACGACTGTTGTTGATTCGATGCCCTGGAAATAAACAAATGCAATGAATAAAAATAACGACAGCAAGGTGAGGTGGAGGTTAAAGGGTGGGGACATACGATTACTTTTAATTAATTGTTATATCTCTTGAAACTTTTATTCCACCGCACAGTTTTATATTCATCAAATTAAATGGAAGTTAATGAGCAATACTTTTAAATCCAAGCCTATTTTTTAATTTATTTAAAAAAATTAACTTACTCGATCAGTTCAAAAATTTATATGCACTTGATACTTGATAATGTACAATAAATCTATTAATAAAAAAATTAAATGTACGAAAAATCTATTTCTATTTTGTTCTATTCATATGTTACTGATGATTTTGTATGATAAATCTACTAAAATATAATTTTATTTAAATGAATGAATAAATCACCTTTGCTGTTGATGTTGCATTAGCTGCTGTTGTTGCAGACGCGCCTGCTGCATTTGTAGCTGCTGTTGTTGCGCCATACTGCTGCTTACACTGCCAACGTTACCCATATTGCCCATTCCGCCCATATTGAATCCTGCCAAAAATATTCAGTCATTAATATTTGCTATAAAAATGCTAGACGGACTATAATAAATAAAGCAATAATAAGTGCATTATAATATCTATAATAATACAATATTTTCTTATTCAGCTACGCTTTTTAATTAGAATATAAATTTTATTGCCATCTAATATTGTAAAATAAAGAAATAAACCCTTCACACTTCAACAGTCAATGTTCATAATGTATTTATACACATTTGTATACAGTAAGTTAATTTTTTATTAATTAAAATTAATTCAGATTATAATTGTATTTAAAAAATATTCTAAAAAATAAACATAAATTGCCCAAAAAAAAATACACGTGATTGGAAGGTTATCGGTCACCTTGGTGGTGGTGCGGGAACTGCTGGCGGGCGCCCTGCTGCTGCACGAGCACGTGGCGCCAGTCGGGCGGGTAGGGGCGCGCGTGCGGCGCGAAGGCGCGCGGCGCGGGCGCGGCGCGGCGCGGGGCGGCGAACCGCGCCTTGTACTCGGGGGGCGGAGGACGCATTTGTTGGTGCTGCGCGCGCAACATCTGCTGCTGTTGTTGTTGGAGCATTTTCGCTTGCTGTTCCCGCGATATACCTGCCGCTGCGATACCTGTATTAAGGTTTAAATAATATTTATTTTTCATTAAAAACATACAGTTACCGAGTTCCGTACCATTATCTATAAAAAACAGCAAAAAAGATCGTGTCTGTGGGACCCCTTAAATTTTGTTTTATTTTAATTGAATTTTTTATTTTTTAAAGTGAATATATAACTAAATATTCTGTGAATATTTCAAGCATCTACCTGTTGCCGTTATCAATATCGAACAAAGACCAGCAAAAAAAAAACACGTTTGTTGTATTGGAGCTCCGTTAAATTTTTATTTTATTCTGATGTTTAGTAGTTATTGCTATAGCGGCAACAAAAATACACAATCTGTGAAAATTTTAACTGTCTAACTATCACAGTTCATGAGATACAGCCTGGTGACAGACGAACGGACAGCGGAGTCTTAGTAATAGGGTCCCGTTTTAACCCTTTGGGTACGGAACCCTAAAAATAAGAGAAGTATAAAAGACGGTCCAATCGCTAATGAGCGATCTGTTCCAGGCAAGCTTTGAGCAAAAGAAATGGCACATACTCGTAGATGGTACAGTTTAAATACAAAAATTTAATAATTAAAAAAAAATAGGTTTACGTACATAACATATATAAATGGGAATTATTCATATGAATAAATAATTAGTAACCATAACACAGGTCTGTAAAATTAATTTTTTGAAGTTATTTATAATGCTTCAATTTTTCAGTTTAGTTTCAATTTTTATCAAAAATAATATAAGGGATAAGGATGTCGACACCAAACAACAAAATTATATTCGAAGCTTGGACCCCTGTATTTGTATGCTTTTGTTTTTTCCACCGTTAGCCGCACCAGCTCTGTACGATATGACGATATGACGTATGATATCGTTAAGTGCGGTATGTCTCGAAAAGCGGCCTGCACTTTTTAGGCATGACAAACCGCAGACTTTTGACCTGGGCATGCAATTAAGAAAGAGTTTCTAGCTTCTTCCAAATCAGCAATCTCAAAGTTTGAAGGGGATGCCCTTAAAATTTCACTTATGAGATTTGCTGAACTATGAACAGAAGATGGGAAGGCTGGTAAAAGAGCCACAGGAAATTTTGCGAATCCCTAAACCACCATAACAGATAGGTAGGGATGCTTGGGTCCAAGATTGCTCGTTCAGTTGCATATTAAGAATCGATTCTAAACTAATTTTTATTAAGTCAGCAACGGAGCGCATACGTAAATTTTGGGACGAAAAGACAGTATTTTAAGATGCAAAGTGCATAATGTGGACTAATTTCAAGGAGACGGTAAACAAAATTTTGAAATTTAGTGATTAAATTATTAATATATTCAGTAATACTTTCATCAAAAACTGGAGAACTTAAAATATTTATAAAAAGTTCGCATTTGCTAAAATTAAGTTCCAAACCAATGGCTTCAAATTTATTTTTGATTAAAAATAGGTCCGAAAACACAGTATCCACATCACCTCCTAGGGTTCCGTCGTCCAAATACCAGACGTTGAATTTAGAATTTAGATTTTTAAGTATTCATTACATTACAGCCTATACAGTCCACTGCTGGACATAGGCCTCCACAAGTTTACGCCAAAAATAACGTGAACTCATGTGTTTTGCCCATAGTCACCACGCTGGGCAGGCGGGTTGGTGACCGCAGTACTGGCTTTGTCGCACCGAAGACGCTGCTGCCCGTCTTCGGCTTGTGTATTTCAAAGCCAGCAGTTGGATGGTTATCCCGCCATCGGTCGGCTTCTTAAGTTCCAAGGTGGTTGTGGAACCTTGTTATCCCTTAGTCGCCTCTTACGACACCCACGGGAAGAGAGGGGGTGGCTAAATTCTTTAGTGCCGTAGCCACACAGCAGTTTTTAAGTATTATACGGGTTCAAATTCCGAATTTTATTTTGGTAAAATATGTCGAACAGCCGTTTTGGAGGCCAGACATCGAAGTGTTGATCCAACGGCAATTGGTCTCACCCGTCCGTCCTTTTTGGTGAGGACGATGAGGTTCGCGCCGAAAAGAATGGGAACAATTTCTGGATTGACATTATCAGAATACATAAAATTGATTAATTTAGTGATCGAATTTACAAGTCTCGTCTCAACAGATAATCGCAAAGGAATACACGATCCATTAAGTTTCTTTCAGTGAGTTCTTGTGGCTTCCATAAACATATATCGAGCTATTTTGTATAGCCAGTCTTTTTCAAATGGGTCAAACTGTTTTATGGTCAATTCTCAGATCTTCAACTATATCGTAACTACTCAAATGTCGATTTAGCTCTGATTTTTCAAAAACGTCATCACGCTATTCGTAATTCGGCGATGCGATATATTTGTATATATTGTACAAATATTGCTTTCCGGTTTGGATGTCTGTCCTTGTGGGTCTCCAAACCGTGACTCGGAGAGCACGTAAGGCCGTCGGTCTCGGTTGTTGTCATAAATATCTAATAGCAATCGTTACTCATAGTAGGGAAAATATAGACATTTACGGGTTTGCCCACAGTGAATTTTAGAATATAACAAAAAAATCTTGCTAAACTACCCCATTCACAAATAATAAATAAAAAATTGCGAGTGTCCTGGCTATCAAATGTGTAAAAATATTAATTAAGCGCTATGAAGTTTTTAACATAGGTCAACTATGTATGGGAATTTTTTCCTAATAAAAAAATGTGACGTGACACATTAAAAAAGTTTATATTAGCAATAAAGTGATTAACAATTACCCGTTTCATCATATAAAATACTCCAAAAAACTTTTTTATTGCAGACATGAGTAATATGTGTAAAATACAAGTAACATGGGAATTGTTTTTGTGTATTGTATTTTTTTATACAATGATAGGCAACGTTTGACCACTATTACACCTGATGATAAGTGAAAATGCGGTCTAGGATAGAGCACGCTTACCTAGAAGTAACCTATTCACTCGCGACTTAAAGATCCCCAGGTTATAGTTTTCCGGAAACACAGACGCTCGCTGGTAGAGAGTTCAATTCTTTGGCCGTACGGGGGTATAGGGGAAATGTCAACCATATAAGGGTGGCGTAACGCCGAGCGTCTGGCGTAACGAAGAGCGGGTTGAGCTTACAATAGTAGATACTTAACTATACTTTTGATTAAATCATTATTCGTACCAAATTAGAGTATTTGTCAATGTCCACTATCCATTTAGCACTTAAAATAATTTATTAAAAGTTTAAATTCGAAAGAAACGTTCGAAAATATTCGAAAACAGAGTTCGAAAGAAAAGACCAATTTATAAAGAACGTTATTAATTAGTGCGGTGGAACTGTGAGTCATTATTTGATTTTATTTTGACAAAGCGGGGTCAACGACAACTTTAATGTTAATATAAAATATATACATATACTTTAACTGAGCACAATTTTATACAAATTATTATTTTTTAATTATGAATACATCGCTTATATTCACAATATCCTAATGTTTTAGGTATTCGTTCGTATCGTAACTATGAAGTACCAATCCATGTAAAGATGTACAATTACAATACAATATTACTAAATAAAAGATCTACCAGAGTGCTCGAAATTCAGCAAATGTATAAAATTTAAACCTTAGCGACTTAATAAATTGATAACAATACGATTTCGATACATGGTATTTTTGATGCATAATAAATAACTACGACGATCCGAAGCTGATAATGAAAATATCTTATTATTGTTCAAATCATAAAAAGATACGTTATTGTGCGAGTGTTTGTCACAGACTTAGCTTGGATTAAGTATTATTAATTTAATTGTCATACTTTGAAGCAATTTGTATGTCTATAAAACCAGTTGAAATTCGTGGATAACCTTAGAAAAATGATATTAGTAAATTATAAGCAAAACAAAGTGCGAGAACATAGCTTCATTACGTAGGCACGTAATTACACTTGTTTCTACATCATTCATGCCTAAAAGAAAAAGGTAAAAAGAAACTATTAAAAAATATTAAAGTCAATTTCTACTTAGGTCAATTTCCCTCAAATAAAACTAAAATTAATTAATTCCTGAATCAAATATCAAGCGTAGTTCGTTCACTACAACCTAACAAAAATGTATTTGAACTTGAGTCGATAAGCAAATGGCATTTTATTAATGATTAAAATTTGAACAAGATATAGAGTTAGTAAGGACAAATAAAAAAAGAATTGCTAATTGATTTCGTGCATATACATATATCCGTTATATTCGAATTGACGGCAAAGCCCGCTGAATGTGTTCTGTCTGCATTATTAAACATAACGTCATCTACTTGCAGCGTCTGGATAGCGCCAGCTATAATATATACGACGTGTCGACCTCGCTCGTATTATCACGTAAAGATTTCAACATTATTACTTACTGATTAAACAATACCATACAGAGTTTTATGCATGTGAAATTTGACATTATTCTAGGTAATAATGAAAACCGGGCGCGAGTTTCTAAACATTTATATGCGAATACATTAATTCAAATTATTGTGCAATTTTTAATGGTCACATAACATATAATTTTATTTTGTTAATTGGCAAATGACTGCAAATGAGAAATATTAAGAAGTAACCAGTTACCTAGTATAGTAGTATAGTATAGGTGTCTTTATAAGAGCAATAGAAGCCAAAACATTTGGGTTCAGAATTTTTGTTTTTTGCCTGTCTATTAGTTTCGACATTACGCATAATCTGCTGTACGAGATATGTATGTGTTACTTTGAGGCAAATTAAAACTTTAATTAGATGACTACCAAACAAACACTACTATATGTTGCCAATTTACCCAGAGTAAAACGCAATGTCCACCGCTCTGGTGTAGTGGTGTGAGTTGTCGCCTAAAACACTGACGGTTTGTGAGTTCGTTTCCCGTTTGGGATGGATACAAACACAAATATTTCTTTCCGGTTTGGATGTCTGTCCTTGTGGATTTTCCCACCATGCCTCGGATTGGGCCATCGGTCCCGATTACATTCATTAAAACCTGATAGCAATCGTTACTCGTAGTATAGGAACATATCCGCCAACCCGCAGAAGAACGCGGCCTATACCTAGCAGTAGGGATGTTCGAGGCTAAATCGTGATCGATCGTGAAAACGCATTGTCATAGCTAGTGTAACTTACAGTACTGGTGAACAACAATACACACGGTTTTTGCAAATAAATTAAATGTATTTTTTTTTAAATTTGTTATAACAAGATATATTATACAATTTATATCTATAATAGAGCCTGCTTATTGTTACATTACAGATTGCTATATTATAATCTTAGTGTCGTGAGTCCTTACCGAGTGGCGGCGCCTGTGCGGGTCCTTGGGCGGTCTGCTGCGCGGGCCCGGCCGGCCGCGGCCGCATCGAAGGCGAGAAGTTCATGCTCTGAGACTGCGACACCGAGTACGAGTCGCATCCATTACCTGTCGCACGACAATCATGAAACATTTATTAACACGTGTAAGCTTCAAAATAACTTGAATCGTCATTTTACAAATGATAATTATATTAGTTCTTAGTGAATAGTCCGATTCAGCTTGCAACGTCCCACTGTTTGACATATGTAACTTTCTCCACATAAGGAAGGTCGGAGCGGGTTGCGGATATGTTCCCTACTCAGAGTAACGATCGCTATCGGGCGTTTTTAACCTGCTATCCGAGTTACGGTGGGCAGACTCGCAAGGATAGACGCTCACACCAGAAACAAATATTATTTATAATACACAAAAACCTAGCCATAAAAATTTTCTTTATTCAAAGAGTAGCCTTCAAAAACATTTTGAATCGTCATTTTAACAAATCATAAATTATTTATGAGATTAGTCTTTAACAAATTATTTATGGTTAATGTGAAGCTAACGCAGATTCGGAATATAGATTCTTCTGAGAAGCATCGACACGGAACTACGCAGTTACTGTTCTTAAAAACTGTCAATCTTTATGCATTTGGTCAAGTTGTGCATAAATTGCAGCGCCACTAAATATACAAATCTTTATACTTTGTATCTACAATTAATAATTATAATATTGAATTCAATTATATGATTTAGTTAAATAATAAACTTATTACAAATATTTATTAACTTACTAAAGTTTTTAAAGTTTCGTGGTCACTGGTTACTAACACAAAGATTTCTATTGTAAAACGAGATATTTAGCATGTTTAGTTTTGGTCCTTTGGAGTTCTCGATATTTGAGTAGTATTGCGAGTGGCAGTTGTATGCACTCTCCGCCCAGCAGAACAAATTAAATATCCAGTTTTACATCTAAATCAGTATTTATTAGTTTATTTTCTCTTAATTTTAATTTAATTTTTTTACAATTTTAGTTCTTTACAATCTTATTTTAACTTTTTTACAATTTTAGTTCCATTCAAGAAAAGGTAACTTTATACAAATGTGAAGTGCATTCGATACTTACAAATACCAAATACTTTTTATATTATCTTACTACTGCGAAATGTTGATGTTGAATATGGCAATGTTTATACATTTAGTTAAGGTTGTCTATACTAAGGTATTGTTGATTATGGGTTGGTAAAACTGTGTCTGTTACTTTTAATAAGTTTAATTTTTGAGAATCACGTCAGTGTGTGTGTAATGTTCTGGAAATACTCTCTTTGCTTTGTAACTTTATATTAACTAAAGATTTTGATTTATACGCTGCTTTTATTTAAATTCACATCAGTTGATTACAGTTAAAAACTATTCCATACATACACGTATTTCGTTAAACCAGTACCTACATAACAAATAGTAACATCCTGCCGATTACATACAACTACTACATTACATCTACGATATTCGATCGTTTAGTTATTACTATTAAATTATATTTTAATTTATATAATTATTTTTATATCATTTTACCAGTCATTTTACTTTATTGAGTTATTTTGTTTGAGTGTTTATCACAATTATTTATTGTATATAAATAAACTTTGATAAAAAGTGTCGATTGGCACTAATATAATAATAAACATCATGCTACATTTTTATCGTACTTGTAAATTCCATCAAACCACAATATATAAACATGAGTACATATATTTACTCGTTATGTACCTAATTTAATTAATACTGTCAAGAAATCTATAATAACAATAAAACAATAGTGAAGGTAAATGTGCAAAAATAATAGAAATCGTGTAAAATCGATAGTATAACATGTGATTGTATAAGAAGAAAAAAAACACCATTCAACCGTGACCGTGCGGACTGATGTAGATATAGATAGATATACGATTATACTTAGCGAGTAAATTTCAATACGAAACTAAGTTTTACGCAACTTATACAATTTCCATTGCAAAAATATTATATATCATATTTAATGAAATTATTATTTTTTTTTTTTCTTTATATAAAAGTACTCAACACGCGTTTAATATTTATTAAAATACTAAGCACAGACATTTAAGTTATTATAAACTTGCAAGATTACTAGAGATACATTAACATTAAACGTCGTCATAACGTCGATCAATTTTAGCAAATATATTTCGACCTCTAATTGGAGTAAGAGGAACCGAATTTGAAACTTAATAAACCAACGAAATACAAAATGAACTTGAAAGCTTTCGATCAGGCATACGATCCAAAATAGATAGCTTTGAAATATTAATGGAAAGCTGTGTCACTCGGGTGCAGATATTACACGTACTCGTGCATCGAATCGAGCCGCTCGTAAAATCGACACGACTGCATTATATCAGTACAATTTAAAAAAGTATAACTAAAGTAGCTTGTGGAGTGAACGCAATAAAGACTTCAATCTATGTCATCCCCGAAGTGCGCGGTGCATTCTCGCCGATCGTCAACCTCAGAGTACACTCTCCCCCTCCCCCCTTTCACAGATCAACTGAACGGCTACTGCATTTTAACATATGTCGAAACACTTAACACGTCGACATAAGGTGTACTTTCGCACGCGACGCCGACATACGACACTAAAGACAGGCTAGTAGAAATACACATACCCTTAGTACATTGTACTGTGTTATGAAAAATAAACTTAGCACGCAACGTTACGTTGTTACTTGGGCTCAAGTTGAAAAATATGCTTCAATATGCCGTTTAACGAAACTGAAACTCAAATCGAATTCTTATTCTAAATTGTGTAGAGCCAAAAGCTTTTAAAGATAAATACTAACAAAAATGACGAAATTATCCATTTATAATTTAATACATTATTACAAAATATTTCTTTACATTTGTGAGTCAGCTAAAACTGCGATAGAGGATATTTTTTTATTATTAAACCGAGTAGTACAAACAAAAAAGTTATCAACAATTGACCACACCAAACGCCGGAAACGATGTACATTCCGAATACTAAATATTTGAATGAGAATAACATTTGTCTTATAAATAAAACTAAAACAGCGAATTAAACAAAAACTTTATAAAGTTTTCGACAGGTAAGCGACTTCTTATTTTAAAAACACGTTTGACTACAAAATACCAAGCGTAAAATCTGACTAAAGAAAATACAAAATCATTATATATTATAATATACAATTCATACTTGCACGTGTTACGAGTATAATCGAGATAATATGCTAGGTATGTGGCTTTTATTTTAAGCCGAGGTTTGTCGATATAGACGCGATTCGGGAGACTAAAGTAAGGGTCTGTTTCACCGGTGGTTGATAAAATTTATCCTGCAGATAAGTTAGTGATACTTTAGTCAGAAGAGGTAAAATAGACCATTAAACTATAATAAGCCTGTTTCACATCAACACTGCAATTTTTAAACTCACAGTGGCGATTAGATATATGTATCCCATAAATTAAGGGTAAGCGGAAAACTCCGCCAAGAACTGTTATCTGTTGGTTACCGTCATATAGTTATAACAGCATCCAGTGAAACAAGCTGTAACATAAAAATAACAATATATTTATTTCCACAATCCGCCAACCCGCATTGGAGCAGCGTGGTGAATTAAGCTCGGATCCTTCTCCTACGTGGGGAAGGAGACCCAGCTGTGGGATATTACAGGCTGAAGCTTATTTCCACAAACTTAGTAAGTTATTACAACGACAATGTGGCAACAATATCAAAAGTAATGAGATTAGCTTTTGTAGCCGAACTACTAACATTATATGTGTGTCGGCTGTCAGCACCATTTCCTTTGAGTGTTAATTACACAATAGTGGGTGACAAGCAATAGAATCTTATACCTGCATTAATTGAAAAGTACATAATAAAGTATATAATACTAAAGATATACCTTGATGATGCTGTGGGGAGGGGGTCCCCTGGTGCTGAAAGGAGGCGTACATGCCCTGCTGCGCCGCCGCCGACACGTGACCTCCGGCCGCGCCGCTAACTTGCATATGCTGTGCTGCTGACACCTAATAAATTTGAGAACTTGTATAAAACAGCTTTTTTTAAAGTCCTTCACGAGAAGTAGAGTTCAATTAGAATTATATTATCCTAATTAAGATTATAGACTCATAAATGGTTGAAATTAATTGAGTAAAACAATAATAAATTACTGAAGTAACGGAATGCAGCCTTTTAGTCTAAGATCCCGCTGCAAAATCATTACGTTCATCACGTAGATAATCGGACTCTAATTTCTACATACCTTTATGAACAGGCAAATACAATGTTTTGACATATCGGTAGGCCATAAATCGTGTTAGGTCTATCTATCTTTCCCACTAATGGGAAAGGATCACTTTTTAGTATCAAAGGGAGAAAGTTTGATGTTTATCTGCTAAGCTAAAACGCCACAAAAACTAATGCATACACTAAAAATTTATTTTAATATACGTATTAGTAATTTTCTCAACAATATATTTACATGATTACTTTCAGGTAATAAATGTAAAGTGTCCAACATATACATATTTCCATTGCATTTAATGATATAGTACTTACCCAAGAAGTACGAATCTTGGAAACTTACAAGAATCCTAATCTATTTTTAAATTAATTATTTTATAGACTGCGTATTTTTAATGAAAATATTATAATATAAATAATCTATATATATACAAATGAATTGTTTGTCTGTATGTCCTTTAGAGCATCATAAATATGCATTTGATCATGTCATGATCTTCATCAAAGTGTTCTGCATGAGCCCACAAGTTTCAAAAAAAAAGCGTAGCAACGCGTGCAGAGAACAGCTTACATATTATAAATACATACAGTATTAGGTATGATATAAACCTGTTATTGCGAATATCTATTTAGGTAAATGAAATATATTGCGCTGCGGTCACCGTGGAAGGTCTTAAACGTAAGACATTTTCGATCTCGCGGATTGTGGAATAAGTTAAGCTTACATACCTACTTTTTATAAATAAATAAAAACGAAATGTTTGTATTATAACAGCCCATTAGGCCAATACTGGGCAATAATGACGTACTTAAAAGTGTTAAAAAAAATCTCTTAATTTTTGTACAATAAGAACAAAATAGATACTACGAGTATAATTGAAAGATTATAATGGTTCTAAAAGGAAGTCATCTCTTACATGTTTTAGATTCGCATTGCAAGTTCGCGAGGCACGAAATGTCTTTACGGGTGACAGCTGTCGGTATAAAGACATGGGCCATAGGCATACACCATACATCCACACACTGACGGCCGACGCGCAAACCTGTTCCACGCCCCGCTCTGCTCCCGCTGTCTGAGACTCGCCGGCTCGATATAATATGCGTAATAGCCGCTAAGCTGTATTGTACAGCTAGACAAGCTAACGGAACCTCTTATCTAGTCGCGCATCGTCTTTCCGCGCGTACGCGGATAACTATCAGGCGCAGGTACAATAGTATGGCGGCCGATGAGAACTGTTCTCATGTAGAACTAGCGACTTAGCGAGTTTCCCGTTAGAAAACCAACAAACAAAATAATTACAGAAAGGTCGAATCGCGCACATATTAGGTGCCCGTTGACATTATTGTCATTTTGCTTTCATTCTTCCACATGAACTAAAGCATTGCAAGTACCCCATGATCTCTTCATATTGAATATGACCTATGCCTATATTACCTATACCTACCTATACCTATATTGCATTTACCTATGTATATTAATTTGATTTCACAGATGCATTATTATTATTTTATTTTAACCCTAAATAATTCTAATCTGAAACGTAGAAGGTACTCAAATTTAAGACGCCGCTTGTAAATTGAAAGGTTTAGTAACAAGAATCTTTGTCACTGTCGAATCATTTTTTACATATCCTTTTTTATTACCCAATAAGGTTCATGTAATTAAAACAGCTGCTTCTTATTTTAGTAAAATTCATATTTATATATTAAACTGCGTCAGTTACTTCGTCTAACATCTCGACAAATTCTGTGACGTCACGGTTCGCCGCTCTAGCTGTCCGTAGAGTACGCCCACGAACCGACGTCACTAACACCCACGACTCGAATCGAGCTTAATGTTCATACTATTATTAAACCTGAAAGGATACCACCGCAGGTAATCACTTCAGTTACTTCTAAGAAATTTCACACGAATATTAATATAGAAACGTAAATTTAAAGCACTACATTAATACAATACAAAGTGTAAAGTAATAACGCTATTATTAGAAAGCACTTTTAAAGCTTCAAATAGGCTTTCTCGAAAAATCTTAATAATTTCTAACTTGAAAAACGTATAACGAAAACAATAAGAAAGTATAAAGTTTGATAAAACATTGAAATTTCGTCATCAGTTTTTCAATTTCATTAAATGAAAGCCTTGATTGTTCCAAGGCTTTCATATTTTTCTATTGTTTAACATAAATGTTATAAATGATGGCATAACTTTATTTCAACTTTGTGCTTAAAAATATATTCAGAATATGTTACATAATTAGGAATTTGAAACGGCGCTGCGATTTTTCGCAAGTAACATTATGTAACTACCGACAACGATTCCTTACTCGATTAAGAAATTGAAACAAATGTTGCGAAACGTGAAACGAAAAAGAATATGCTTACTAAATTATTAAAAAAAAAATAGATAGACATACGCCGAGTTGCACGAAAAGAAATTAAAATTTAAGTAGTGATTAAACTAATTTAATCGCAAGAATTGTATGAAATTCTTGTGATTAAAATTAGTTTATCTCTACTTAAATTTTAATTTTGTTTCGTGCAACTCGGCGATAGCCCTCGAACACGCACTTCGCGAGAATTAATTTTAAATACACTTAGTTTTACATATGAGACTAAATTAATAAAATTCCTAAAATTAAAAAAAAAAACGAGTGTGCTGTAGACCACACGACTGAAGTAAAACTTCTTTAGCAATAGGCCTGCACTGTGTCTTAGATAAACTAAACGTAACTGGCTATGAGGAAAAGAGAGAAAGACTCTCTTGCTCCGTTCGCCTCGCCCGACCGCATTTTTTGTAACGCTCTCGTGACGCATTCACCAGCTTACTCCCCAAGTCACGCGTGCGTAAAGAAGTTTTAAAAGTACATATTTAAAAGTTTTTTTTCATCTTCATATCACAGAAAAATTAAATGCGCAGTTTCAAGTTGTAGTCTTGAAGGTCTAACTAAAAATTAAGTTTAGTTATGTGTGTTTAATCAAGATAAATATTATTCGGGTTTATTTAATATTTTAAATATATAAAATGAAATTGTAATAGACCGATTGTAGTTTCGCACATAAGTGATATTTAATACAAACTATATTAAAATAGTAGTTCGACTCCTAAACTCGTTCCTTCGATTCTGTAGGTGTTAAAGATTACGTTCCGTGTAAGAAAACCCTAGCCCATTTTTAAATTTACGCTTCAGCCTGTAATATCCCACTACTGGGCATAGGCCTCTTTACCATGTAGGAGAAGAATCAGAGCTTAATCCACCACGCTGCTCCAATGCGGGTTGGCGGATATATTCCCTACTATAAGTAACGATCGCTATCAGGTGTACACGATAACAACCGGGACCAACGACTTAACGTGCTCTCCGAGGCACGGTGGGGAGACCCACAAGGACTGCACAAACACCCAGACCACGGCAAACATCTGTATGGCCAATACAAATGTTTGTCGTGTGCGGGGATCGAACCCGCAACCGCCAGCGCAACAGGTACAATCTATGGCTGTGAGCGTTGCGCCGACGCGGCGTCTTTTTAAATTTGACTTTGTTTAAATAGTTGAGCTACTTAAGCACGGCTATACTTTACAATGAAAAACATTGTACGAGAAAAAGAATTTGTTTCCATACACGCTTCTTTAGTTGTATGCGGCAGTTCGTATAAATTCACTATATCGACGTTTTTAGGGCTTAAAAAAAATCGTATTGGACGGTTATGCAGCAGTACCTTGCCAGAATGGCTCGTATAGTAAGACCAAGTAATATTTAAAATAGGACTAGAAATTTCTTTTTCACATGAAACGTGATATTATAGCCTACAGAACCTCTTACTTGAAGAAACATAGTTAGGAGTCAAACACTCTATGCGTATTACTCGGTATGAACAAAACAATCACAAATATATTTTTTAAGTTTCGTCACTATTTCTGTATACTTAGCTGTTTTCATGTTACTAACCGACTTCAAAAAAAGAGGATGCTATAAATTCGACTTTATTTTTATGTGTTACGTTATTACTTCTTACTGGGTGGATCGATTTCGATAATTCTTTTTAAATTTGATTAAAGAAAGAATTAAAAAAAAAAAAACAGTCTAAGGTGATGCTTGTCATGTGGTCCCATTTAAATTTAATCGCGATCTGACAAGTACTTTTGAGTTATATCTAATAATGCGTATTTATTTGACTATTTTATCGTCGACCTACGTTGTATTATACCTACCTCATAACTTTTTACTTGGTGTGCCGATTTTGATGATTTTTATGTCTTTATTCGAAAGCTTGTGCTTGCCATTTGGTCCAGTTTAAATTTGATCAGTTTTTTACGTTTCAAGCAAACACAATTATATACCATAGTATTTTTTTTATTTACATCGTATATACGTTTTTAGAGGTACGAAGTACGTCTGAGAATCGGCCAACATCTATTTTTCATACCTTTAAGTTATAAGGGGGGGGGGGGATTAAGTGGGCTAATGACATATATGACAAAACAAAGTTTGCGGAGTCAGCTAGTATAATATACAGTTTTCTAATTCGTTTTATAATAATACTAGCTGACCCCGCACACGTTGTTTTGCAATAAATGCTTTGCAACCGTCTTAGCACGCAACCCCATAACTTAGAGGCATGAAAAATAAATGTTGGCCGATTCTCAGACCTACCCGATATGCACACAAAATTTCATAAAAATCGGTCCAGCCGTTCCGGAGGAGTATAAACTAACATTGTGACACGAGAATTTTATATAAGTAATAAGAATACATATTTTTATATTTCGTTATCTTACACGTGTGTAAGTTTAAATAAGTATTGTAATCATTTAGCGGTCTTTGCTATTGGGAAATTTAAATTATATTTCATTAAACTGTGTGGGCTCTAACTCGATGTCAAAAAAGAGGAATATTAAACTAATTTCATTCTGAAAATGTACGAATCAGAAACAGTCGATCGAAGTATAAAATATTAGCATAAGTCATATAAAGATTGAAACAGCAACGTATAGTTGCTTTGTAACGTAAATTGAATGGAGATACTAGTACTCTCGCTTGCCACAAAGAAGCACGTCATGTACATATTGAGGAACATTTTTAATTAAGAGTGTCGAGATAACTGTGGGTGGGACACGTGTTGACAATACAGGAAGTAATCGGACGGGAGACTACACTTTTTGTTTTGTAACATGTACTGGTGTCACCCACCGTGTACTAAATATCATACAGAGTACTTTAAACAATTAATCTATACATATAATAAAATGATAGGAAAGTCAAAACTGTACATTGAATTTTTTTTAAAGCATACTTGGGGTGTGATCTACAATCGATACCGAAGCCAAAAATATAGTTTTTAGAATTTTTGTCTGTTTGTCTGTATGTATGTCCAGGATAAACTCAAAAAGTACTGCATGGATTTATTTTAAATTTGGCACAAATATTATTAAGAAGTCTGGTCAACATATAGGCTACATATTATCACGCTATCACCTACGGGGAACGAGCAGTGAACCTTTATTTCTTCAACGCCTTCTGTAACAACGTGTAATCTAACGACGCATATTTGAATGTTGTTGTTATTATGTTAATAACCATGTCATAAGCTAGCTTCACACTAGAAATAAAGACATTCTGTAGTATATTTAGTATCAGCATTGCACCCGTGCGAAGCCGGGGCGGGTTGCTAGTAGTTCTAATATGCTAACTTATCACACTAAAACACCGAAAGTATACCTACTTTTTAATTTATAAATATTGTAGACAACAAACAATACGGTAAAAGATAGGATTTTTGACTTTATAAACCTTGTCGTTTTTATTAACAGTTAGTTTATTACTAAACGAATATTTTTTAAGAGCAAACATGTGGTTATAGCACATCTGGAATTTGCAAATCCTATTTCGGACATGTTATTGAGGTCATTCAGCGTACACATACTATTTATTATCTTAATAACACATACTTATTTAACTTTTTATTATTAGATCATCAGTTCTTTCGTCATTAGTATAATTTTGAAAGTTATCTAAACAATAACTTTACTGGAAGGTATAGCAAAAAATAAAGTTGCAGTTTGTAACGTTATTCATCGTCAAAAAATTTATATGTATTACACAGCGAACTAAGGAATCTGTTGGTTATCTGTTCAAATAACAATAGATTACAATGAAAACAATTAGTAACAGCTTAATGTTTATAAACAATTGACGGAGTATGCAAAAGACGAGTCGAAAGAAACTCTAAATAAATCCAACGACGTTCTCATTTTATATTGAATTATATGTTTTTATTTTTGTATATATCGTCAGTATATTAGTTAATTTCGTGCTCTATGCTTACTGTTAGCTAAGTTACGTTCGAAACCAAAAAAAGCCTTAACGGATTTCTTATAATTTAAAGCAATATCTGTAGAAGCAGTCGCCATAGTAGCGCTAGAGGAGGACAACAAGGATAGTCGCGTCGCGCTCGCTTCCAACCCCGTTCGTAGTCTCCGAGTGGCCGACACTCGGCAGCGCGCGCACACTGGCCCCGGTCGATACTCCACCAGACTCTAATGTTTTTTATGTCCTTTCACGTCATGAATTACACAATAAAGAAGACTTCCAATTACAAAACGCAATTTATTGCATACACTTTATGACGCAGAGAGGAAGTGTCGCGGTCTCGGTCCGGCCGATCCGTAGGACTTCTTAATATTAGTTTAATTTAATCGATTCTTACAATATCGGCGACACCCGTTCATATTTCATTTCGATTCGATTCCGATTTTGCGCGCGGCATTGAAATTATAAAAATATGAAATTTTATAGCATAAAATATGTAGTAATTTTATAATATTTGATAAGCATTATATGGTATTATAAAAGAAAGAAATTAATAATTTAAAGTGACCGACTATGTACATATTAGATTGTTATATTCGTTGACTTACTTGCAAATTGTGATGAGGTTGTGAGAGATGTAGCTGCTGTTGTTGCGACATATGTAGGTGGTCCATGGGCGGCTGGGTCGGCCGCGGCCTGTATCCTCCATACCCGCGGTACCGCCAGTCACCACCCGTCGCTTGCTGGTGCTGCTCCGCCATATGTTTAAGCGTCTGTGCCGCAGGGGACATTTCTCCTCCACCGTACGGTCGAGGTGCAGGTTCACCTTCCGGCGGTTCGTGGTTACCCATTCCCCCTCCTCCATTGACTTTCCCACCATCGAGATCGAAGTCTTTCATGAGTTCAGGGTACTCAGATATCTCGGTAATGAGGTATTCGAAGGCGTCATCACCGTCGTCCTCGCCGATGAGGTCGGCGAGGCCGGGGAAAGCGGAGGCGGCATCTCGCTCCAGAGCCGCCGCGCACTCGTCGAGGCCTACGAACTCGTCGTCGGCCACCTCCGACTTGCACTCGGCCTTGCATTCCCGCTCGCAGTCTAAGGGAGAGGGAACGCGCGGAGGTTGCGGTGGCGGCGGCGAGCCGGATGTTTTCACCGCGTTAGCGAGAGCTTTCACCGTCACATTCGTAGAGATCTGCTGCGGTTGCGAATCCGCTGCGGAGGTAGTAAATTCAAGCTGCTGTACTATTTCGACGGAGAACTTAGTTAGTCCCTCGCTTCCCCCACTTCCGGCACTGTTGTTACCGCTGCATTGAAGCTTGGCGGGTGGCTCGTAATCCCCGCAACCAAATTTTTGTTGCTGCAACAAAATATTTTTTATTACTTATTATTCTTATTACATCAAGTAAATAAGTTTTTGTTATTTATTATTGTTTAGTGTTTAATAAACTCATGCCCTTGTGTGTGATTCTAGAGTACCTATAGTTTAAAATCTTATCTTTAACTTAATATGCTGCGTATATCAGTCGAAAATCTATCTATCCTTGATCAAGTAGACTAAATTTTGGCATTATAAATATTATAAGAACAGACATCAAACATGTGAGTTACATATGTACGTATCCTAAGCAAGGTCCGCGTAAATGGGTAATATCCGGCCGTCAACGAGTTTCGACAACATACAGGAGCATAGCTGTATTATAATTGTGTTGCAATCGTTTAATTAAAACTAAAAACAGCTCTTTAAGTTAAGTAGCGATCGAACAAGCAAAGACCAACTGATAATGTAACAAAAATTGTAATTAATTCTATTCAAATACAAAAAGTCAACAGTATGGTCAAACCTTGATCGAGAGTGTAATTAGCGCAAATATTAATTCTAACTACTAAACGAGTATGGAGAGTAAACGTGCGGCCAAACGGACATCATTTACTTCCTCGTTATAGTTTTTTGGAACATTTCACTACTTACACTTCTCAGTGCAAAAACTTCACGTTCCAAAGCTTTTTTGGGATTCCACTTTTACAATTCTATTACCATAAATCCAAGGAGTTTGTATATTAAATTTTATTTTAGTAACCTAGTTAGGTGCTCCTGATGTGCTTGATATTAAAATATCGTATAATATTATCAGCATTACCAAACATCAGTTTGAAAAAATCGTACAAATGTAAAGCGAATGAAATTGCGTAGCAAATCTAGTTTTGTTATATAAAGGTAGATGCTGTCGCTATGAGTTCAAACTGTGTTGGAGAAAGGGGCTTTTGGCGCAATTTATATAATTACATCGGACTCATTTGCGATCACAATAGTATAAATAAATACTGTTATATGAAATCGATAGTTAGTTTTAAAATAAAAACAAATTGCTCGCTTTCATTTTTACTAATTTAACCGACTTCAAAAAAAGGAGAAGGTTACTCATTTCGATCGTATATATATACATATATATATAATGTATGTTTATGAACCTATTTTGATAATTCTTTTTTTGCTGGAAAGGATATATCCCTTGTTTGGAACTATGATAAGGAAACCACGATCTGATAATGGGATCCCAGAGAAATCGAGGGAAACTCTCCAAAATCCGCATAACTTTTTACTGGGTGTACCGATTTTAATGATTTTTAATTTAATCGAAAGCCGATATTTATCATGTGGTCACATTTAAATTTCATCGAGATCAGATTACAACTTTTGGAGTAATCTTTGATAATACGTATTTACTTGACTATTTTTTTGTCTACCTACGTTGTAGGTATTACTTGTTGATATAATTGAAGTCGGTTTTTTTTCGTTTGCCTGCAAACACAATTATATTCTATATCAATACGAATACGATAAGAATTATCATACTGGTCAGTACTCAGGACTTGGATTAACTAAAAAAATATAAATACTGGTTGGTCAGTGATAATAATTTGCAGTCTTCATTAGATGATTCAAGGTATCAATTAAAATAAACAGCACGAACAGTGTGCTAGATTAAGTTTTACAACAAAGATAATGACATGACCTCCTCTATGATTTTTCATTCTAGGTAATACTTGTAAAACGCGTTTGACTTACTACAAAGCTTTGCATTATTGTTGTGGTGAAATAAAAAGAGTTATCTATTTACATGTACTTTATAAAAATGAGTCGCTGAATGTGTTGCTAAGCGCAAAACTCGAGAACGGTTGGACCGATTTCACTAATTCTTTTTTTTAAATGTTCCTTGAAGTACGAGGATGGTTCTTACGGAGAGAAAAATTCTAAAAAAAAAAATTAAATTTCCTGAAAAAGTCTAAAAACAACACTTTTCTATACTCCCATACAAAAGATTTGTGATAATACTTAAAAGTCAATTTGAACTTTAATACCATACGATAAAGTTTGTGTTAGGCGATACGAAGTTCGCCGGGTCAGCTAGTAAATTAATAAATAGATATTTATTTCAATATTTACTATTACGTTAATCATTATACCAACAGTGGACTTCCTCAAAGACATATAAGTCATAGAGAAATGTCAACAATTGGAAGTGTAACTATAATATTGCAATCCACAATAACCATGACAACTGATCACGCATTGTTGTGTTGTAAGTACATGACAGTAAGATAACATACAATCATTTGCGTTAATTGCGACCTCGGTGTAGAGTAACCTTTTTAAACGTTAATTAGGTACACTATAAGTGGTTGAAACGCCGTAACGATAGAAGTTTTAAAACTCTCTCTATGTAAAATACGATTCGAAATTATTACACATTACTTTGGTTGTTATGTAGGTTATATATTTTAGGTACTGGTGTAAGATGTTGAAAATTCGTTAGAGGCGAACTATAGGAAAGTGTGCAGGCTCGGAGGTCGTCGCAGTGAGCGGCGCGAGACAATACGAGGCGACGGTTGTGCAACGAGGCAGTTTACACAACCTTACTGCGCAGCCCTACCAAACTGAAGCTAATACGCTTGACAATTACTACACTTTATTTTAGAATTTTACACAAATATGGCCGATTTATTGATTAGGTTTACATATCAATTATTCGCGATTAAAAATTGTATTTACGATTATTGGTTTGTTATGTATTTATCAAAAAAAGTTGCTAACTTACTATTAAGTTTATCAATATCAGGTTCAAATAAAAAAGAAAACCAAAGTTAATATCAATGTATAAATTTGTATAATAACTAGTACCTACTTCATTTGTATTTCAAAATGTTACTTTAATTTTTTACTGCAACTAATTAATGAAACGAAATGTTAATAACCTGTGATTTATCGATTAAATTTTGATTCAACGTCGCGTCTCGTGTGGAATACAATAGTAGCTATTAACGATAACAACAAACACGTGACAGTCAATCGTTATGAATTCTATTTCACGTTTTTCTATAAATGTTCACTTCATACATTTTTTACGTAGCTGTTAACAACAAAATCTTATAAAACTTACTAAATTTTGAATTTTTACACCTATAATAAATATTACAGTACAATAACAATCAAAACTAACTGACCCTGCAAACGTTGTTTTGCCATATATGTATATTAAATATCCCCCCCCCCCTATAACTTAGGGGTATGAAAAATTGACGTTGACCGATTCTCAGACCTACCCGATATGTTTAACATTCACACACGGTCGTATGTTCCTTAAGTAGGTTATTTAATGCCCGTGGTTTAACTATTAGCCGGCTGATATAGTTACATCTCTTTGGTTATAAATGTACCGCTGGAGCAGAAATAAAAGTCACCAACTGCAACCAACGGGTAAATCAAATACAACAATTGAGTATGTATAATAGGATTATTTTTTCTAATTCTCTGTCTGCGATACTGTTTTATCTATAATGTGATGACGAACTGAATGAAGCACGGGATGTGATGGCAGGGGTCAAGTCAATTGACATCGGGTTACATCCGGGCGCGATTCGTCGCGTCCCGCTAGCACGTGCTGCTAAAACAATTATCGTACACGACACACTATCACCTGCCTTCTGTTTGATTTATTTGTCGATGTAAATTGAAGTCCTTTTTTTTTTCGTTTGCAGCAAACAATTATTTGGCATTCAAAATACTATTTTTGATACATTATACAATGTCATTCTAGTGTCAAGAAACGAATTAGCTTTTGTTTTAGAGCTACATTCAATAGCCTAGAGCCCTAGAACATATAATTTCAATTAGCTATTTAAAAATAACTAGAGGTAAATAAAAATAAATGTCACATACGTACGACATACAAACAACGTACAACACCTGAGACTACATACAACAACAAAAGTTCAAACAATCTAAAACGCATTAAAAATAATTAATGATCTCCATTGATGCAGTATATACTATCGATTAAAGAACGTATAGGTAACATAGATTTAAAATGTTTACTAGAGTACTCGTATCTATCATTCATCATCATCATTGGCCTTAGTCCGTCTATTGCAGACGATTAAGACAGTGTCAGACAGACACTGTGTCTCATAGGACACACTTCAGGAAAACGCAGAGTTGCCTAAGCTCTGCGCCACCCTCTCGACCTCACTGGCTAGGCCCACAGGAACGACGATAGTCGACGTGTGGAGCCAGTTCGGCTGCAGGACTCTTTCGCATTTTAGAACTATGCCACGAATGCTTGACGGAGACCCCATTCCGGGCTTCAAATGAAGTTTTCCTTCTCCTGGACCCTGATGATTTTGAGCCAGGTTTATCCCTTGGTTTGCTCGGTACGCTTGGTCTTGCCGTGTGGTGTCGGTCGAGTAAAATAGCACCACCCCCTTTCTTCCCGTAGGGGTCGTAAAAGGCGACTCGTATCTAACACAATGGTTTATTGCGTTAAAACAAGTCGTCCGGTTTTGTTAGTTTCCTTATTCTTCGTAAAGATTATTACATTATGAACAAGATAATTTTATCGTTACAATAATATCGATATATACATAAGATGTAAAAAATCATTCAGTCACGTGTGACAATTTTTTACTTTTATTTCTATAATTAGGTTTAGGTATGGCGACGCGTTGGCGCAACGGTGACACCACTCGTTTGTGGCTGTTGCGCTGGCGGTTGCAGGTTCGATCAACATGCAAACATTTATATTGGCCATGCAGATGTTTGCCGTGGTCTGCGTGTTTGTGCAGTTATTGTGGGTTTCTCCAGCTAGCGTGCCTCGTTGAGCACGTTAAACCGACGGTCCCGGTTGTTATCATGTACCTACACCTGATAGCGATCGTTACTCATAGTAGAGAATATATCCGCCAATCCGCTTTGGAGCAGCATGATGGATTAAGGCGAATTTATATTTGACTGACATGTCTTGTCGTGTCGCATCGGAACAGAATCATACATTTTGTATGACAACGTTTACATTGATGTGTTGTGACATGTCGTGATGGCTTCTGATGTGTCGCAAACCGATCCCGATTCGCGTCAGATAAGCGGGTTGCAGGGGGTGCTGAAGCGGCGCCATCACGACACAGATTAATGTTTGTGTCTATACTCGATACCTAGACATATTGATCTTCGACATCCATAAAAAAAGGTCGTCGCTTCAAATTATCGTATAAATAACTGATTTTCAAATTTCTTGTTTTAAAACTTCTCTCTCTATTGATTGGGTGAATACAAAATCTCCTTCTCTTTCTTTCTTTTTTTAAGAGTTGCCAGCATTAAAAATTGAATATCTTCTTTAAAATCTAAATCAGAATCCGATGACTCTTAGAAGAACATTTCAAACGTTTGACCTTTTCTAGAGCTGCGGCTGTATTGATTTAAAATATTATCCTGATGCGTTAGAACACGACATAATAATGTAAACGCTAGCCATCATGTCATGACACGACACGACACGACACGACAGTCAAATATAAATCCGCCTTTAAGCTCTGGTCCGTCTCCTACATGGGGAAAAAGGCCTATGTCCAGCAGTGGGATATTATAGGCTAAAGCGAAGTGAATTAGGTATTACAAGGAGATACTTGCTTACATACTTTTTTTATAATCATTATTTTTATATGAGCATCTAAACTGATACTGGTACAAACTTTTAAGGTTTTGATGCTGGATAAAGGCATTTTCTTTTTTGAAGAAGAAGAAGGTTCAGAATATAATTCTGCACACTAATCTGCTAGTCAGCAGACAATGTATTTTATTAACATAATTACACATAACATTGTAAGGTTTTCATCTTTAAATAGATAATCGAATATATCGAGACACTTTTAAGCTAATTTTAGAGTTGTTGATAAGAAAGTAATTACGAACGGTAACAAACATCATTATTATTCTATTAACCTTATCAAAACGATGCGTTTATTGCGTAATATACAAAAGATGTAATATATTTATTATTATAATAATTGTTTTTGCAGGCAAACGAAGAAAAACCGACTTTAATTATATCGACAAGTAATACAACGTAGGTAGTAGACGAAAAGATTGTCAAGTAAATACGCATTATCAAAGATTACTCCAAAAGTTGTAATCAGATCTCGATGTTTTTTTTTTTTTGAAGTCGGTTAAAAATAAATACAACTTTACCGATCGATTATCGAACAATTTATTAATTAATTAAAATTATTTTAGAATCGACCTGTTTTCGCCTCTGTCTGGTCTGCAAGTCATAAATGACAACATACATACCTTTTTTTTTACTTTAATTCAAGAATTTTTGAAATAAAACTTCTTTACGCACGCTTGGATTAAGCTTGAAACTCGTGATGAGAGCGTTACGAAAAGTGTGATAGAGCGGGGCGAAAAGAAGTTGAAAGGGAGATATAAGTTAGTGAAGATAGAAAGAGAGAGAGAGAGTTACGTTCCGTTTTACTTCAGTCGTATGGTCTAACCCTCTTAAGCACACTCGTTTTTTTTTTACTGATAGTTTTATTTATTTATGTTTTTCGCAGCAAACTACTGTTTATAATAGTGAATAATTAATTCCTCGATCAATGTATTTTTAGTCGGATTATTTCAAAATTCAACATGCATCGTGAAACGTAAATCATTGTAAAAGAACTTCAGCGGCAAGGTTATATGCAATCGATCAATCGTAGTACCTACAGTATATTTTACGTAGCATTAGGGATCGGCAAGGTTGATATAATACGAAGGGAGTGTATCGGTCCAACAAAGTAAATTTAAATCTCTCACAAAATTGACATTGAAAAACAACTAACAAAATTGAGGAGTTAATTTTTTTTTTGTATAGTGTCTCAAACACTATTCTATGCACAAAAAAGGATACACGAGGTCAAGTGTCCAAGGTGACATTTAAACTAAACGCGAAACCAGTCATGTTCAAGTACGAGTTGTATCCGCGACTGGGTTTAGGGAGAATTTGCACATAATGGTCAGTATAAGTGCATTACAATTTTTCCGTTTGACCTAGCATGTATTTATGTTATCGCTATTCTGAGTTGCTGTTATAACTCATCCGATGGAATGAGACACTAGTCTTTACCTACTTACTTTCCTATCTAGTTCCTGCTGAGTTTTTTGCCGATTCTTTTAAGCAAGGTCTACTTTCCGAATCGGTGGTAACTTCATGTTAACAATAATTAATTTACTAAAGTCTAATATAATTTGTAAAAGGACACTTCAAAACTGCTTTTCAAAAGTCAACTTGAATTAAGGATTTGATTTTAATCGACAAGAACATGAAATGTAAATAAGTTAGTGATTTAATATGTAAAACATTGTAAGTATAAAGTAATGTAAGGATAGCTCACACAGCTCACATGCACGCTGCTGTGCAGATTGCTGCTGATGGCCGGTAGGTCGGGCTTGCGCTCAGTTTTCTTCGCCTGTCGCTTGGCCTTGCCCTCGAGGAAACGCTTCTGGAGTGCGCTAGTCTCGAGATTTTGTTGCTCACAGGCTCCGCTGAACGACTGGTCGAATCTTGGCACGCATTCAGACTGACGTCTTCTATACGTTTCTATTCTTCGCCTGCGATAAGAAATACTTGTATTAGTTTAAAATTTACTTATATAAATTACTAGCTGACCTGGCGAACTTCGTAACGCCTTATTATTTTTTCTCAAATATAATAATTACATATTTCAAAATAAATATAGCTAAAAGTTGGATCAAACTACACAAGGTGTGCAAATTTTATTAAAATCGGTTAAGTACTTTAGGAATCCATCGCGAACAAACAACACCACGCGTAATTTATATATATTAAAGATATTATTTCCTTATTATTTTCTTAAGAGTTTCGTTATCATCTTGTTAGAAAGATCACGCTAAAGGTACACTTAGAGGGTTATCGAACAATTTCAACGCTTTGTCTTGATTTGAACAATAACATTGTAATTAATATTATTTCATTATTACAGCCTATACAATCCACAGCTGGACATAGGCCTCCACAAGTTTACGCCAAAAATAACGTGAACTCATGTGTTTTGCCCATAGTCACCACGCTGGGCAGGCGGGTTGGTGACCGCAGGGCTGGCTTTGTCGCACCGAAGACGCTGCTGCCCGTCTTCGGCTTGTGTATTTCAAAGCCAGCAGTTGGATGGTTATCCCGCCATCAGTTGGCTTTTTCAGTTACAAGGTGATAGTGGAACTGTGTTATCCCTTAGTCGCCTCTTACGACACCCACGGGAAGAGAGGGGGTGGCTAAATTCTTTAGTACCGTAGCCACACAGTACAATATTATTTCCGACGAAATTATCACATCACAATACACGTAAACGATAGTATTTAAGTCAAAAATTCACACTAATTATTTGAAACGGTAATTCTAAATACAAAAGTTAGGCCTGCGTTAAACTTAGTTTTTCATACATAAAATGAATTAACAAAGCATTTAATTTTTGTACATATAAACAAAATTTTACAGAAAATATAACTTTCGTAATCGTAATTTTTACAATTCCTAAAAATATCACTGATTTCAATGTGGGCCTCAGTCTCTGTACTTTATATTAAGATTGCATTAAGCAAAAGCAATTTGCAGTATTGAAGAGTTCCGCTATTCAACTAAGTACTATGGTTTCCATCGCATGTTGGTCAAATTGAGTCACCCACGAGACTTTAAAAATAATTGTGATTACTAGCAAGCAGAAAAAAAACCGACTTCAATTACATCGTCAAGTAATACGTAAGTAGACGAAAAAAAAATTATCAAACGCAGTAGTCGTCACTACGATTTTCGAGGGTTCCCCTCGATTTCTCTGGAATTCCATCATCCGATCCTGGTTTCCTTATCATGGTACCACCCTTGGGATATCTCCTTTCCAACAAAAAAAAAAAATATCAAAATCGGTTAGTAAACGATGAAGTTATCGCCGAACATACATCAAATAAATAAAATTGGAGTGTCTGTTTGTACTATTAAAATAATCACTTTTTACTAAATACATATGGTATATATATCAAATGCATATTTAATTATGGTACATATACCACAATGACATTTTTTTTTAATTTTGTCCGCTTGTCTGTCTGTCTGTTTGTTCCGGCTAATCTCAGAAACGGTGAGACTGATTTTGACGGGACTTTCACTGGCAGATAGCTGGTGTAATAAGGAGTAACTTAGACTACTTTTATTTTAGAAATATTTTTATTTTGTTACTCTGCGAGCTGAACAAGATTTTTATTATAATACCACGTGGACAAAGTCGCGGGCACGCTATCGAAATATTTATATATATTCCGTCCTCCAGGTGAAGATGAGGCACATGAAGGTGCCAAATCACAGTCGGATAAATGTCGATACTCGATGTTCAGTCATCCGCAACTTGTCCAACGGCGTGGTCACCTTGAGCAAATGTTAATGCGGACACTTCGTTTAATACGATAAAAAATCACTTTTATTCGTCTGTGGTTCTGTTACAAACAGTGAAGGGTTCAAGGCTCTTTTAATTTACCTCACCTTCATATTTTTGAATAATATATTCATTTTTCATAATGCATTTTAAGTATTATGCATACCTATTTTATATAATCTTACTTATTTACGTTTTCTAGTAAAAGCACGTATTGAGATAATTATTTTATATAACGTATCTTCAAAGCAAATTTAAATTAAAATAATAATATTTATATTTTATATCGATATCATGTTATCTATTGTTTATTGAAGATGACAAATTTTTATAATCGCTAGCGAACAAGATACAGATAATGAACGTAATAAATATATACACAGCTGTTTTATGTAAGATACACAAATTGAGTCTTATATAGAAACAAAGCTTGTAGGTTCGAAATTTAAAGTACATAAAAGAAGAAATTTCGCCAAAAACAATTTATAAAAATGTAATGGCGTAAATTAACTTAAATATTTAACTTTCGCTAGCTCGTAACAATAACAATAATAGCATAGTCATTCACCGCATCATGTATAGTTAGGTAATCTTTTCGATTTGTAGACATTACATAACCAGTGAGTATCGGTGTAACGTCACTCGACGTGCCGAGCGCGATATCAACGCGCATAGCTACAACGAGGTTTTAGGATGTATACCTACATTTTATTGAGTTCGATAAGAGGCCTGTTGATTATTGAAATACTTTGTGTTTTACTGGCAAGTGATATAGTATACATAAGTGGTAGCAGCACTGATGCGTGTGTCATCATTTATTTGTTATTAGCTTAAGGGTTCTGTAACCAGGACTTCACCTTACGTTATGGTCCAGGACGACAATGTTCCTCAACTCACAAACCAACTCTATTATAGGTATTATTGTTTTCTAATTTTTACGCGAATTTCACTAATTACCTATAATGAAACAACTTTTTTGGATATTATCGTGGTTTATTAAGTTTTTTTTAAAGACAGACGTTTCGGATACTTTATATCAACTATGGTTACGGGAGGACTGACGTTTCTATTATATTACTTTCACTAATACGCTTTTATTACCGAAAACCTTTGTATTGCGAAGAAACCTACATACATCATTTCCAAAAAAGTTTATGATAAAGTCAAACCATATTTTTAAAAAAAAATATAGATTACCTACTTTATTCTGGTTCAGTTTTAACTTTTATGTAAAATTTCACTTTCTTTTTTAGAGACGAAGTATTTCAACGAACTCCTAATAATACAAATAAATAAATTATATGTTTTTTTCAACACTAAATAAGCTAAATAAATAATAAAAAATAATAATAAATACATAGACGAAACTTACGACGAATTTATCCAACTCTTGAAATATTAAAAAGGATAAAAGCTTTTTAAATATAAAAATAACAGTAATTGAATAAATAAAATAACAATAATACATATTATAATCAATTATATAAAGATAGATAGACACAGCCATATACAAGCGTTACTTTATAATAGAAGCGAACAATAAAAACAAATTACAACAGTTAGGTGTTATAAAAAAAGGGTGCATTGTTTATGAACACCCACAACCTACTTTTTTTGAGTATTCTTCAAAGTTTCGATTATTGTCAAAAAATGTTTCGGTATATTTTACATTTTTCGCGACAAAGATTTATTTAAAACAAATTGTGCCCGTTAAATAATTCGTTTCCGTCGGTTTTATTCAAGTTCTGGCAATCAGTTATAACTTATTTCGAAAAAAATATTTTCCCTACTTTTAAAGAGCAACAAACGTTGTATATAACGTTATCTGTTTGTTATTTGCCAATATTCAAGCAAATAATCTTCAATAGCGTTATGTTTATTTACAATTTAAATATGATATACCTACCTACATATTACTTAACATAAAGAACAATGGACGTAAACGCGCGAGCTAATAACCGAAAGCGAGCCGAAAGCACTTTCGATAACAAAAACAAGGGTGAATTAAAAAGTATACCCCGCAGTCCTGGCCGTCTTGATCTAATTTAATCATAGTGGAATTTTTTATTCCACTATTATGGTTAACAAGCTTATTGTCATCGTAAATTATGCCTGCATTATTAGGAAAATCTCAAGCGTGTTTGCCTATCGTTTAATGGATGAACTATATTTAAAAATTAGAAAACAAAGTAGTTTTGTTCAAAAATATTTGACACCTAATTAAAAAAAAAAACAAGAAAATATAAAAAGAAAAAAAAAAGCTAAATCATGTAAGTGAAGCCCCTAGTTAACAAAATACATAATTAAACGTTCTATAAAAACTTTCCTCATGATGTAAAATGATCACAATCAAGTTAAAATCGCTATATATGAACTAGAATAACGATCCGTTACCTCTGCCGGTCAAAAACCTGTCACAGTCAGGTTTAAGATAAGATTTTATCATTTGTCGGTAAACAACAACTAATACACGGGAGATGGTAAAAATAATAACGTGCCAACATTTATTCGCTATATAAAACACTTATTACATTTTTGATAATTGATTTGCAAATTGTAGCATTCTATTTACTATATTTTTACTTGTACTCTAATTAGTCGGATTAAGTTTAAAGTTAATCGATATTTCTATATGAGAGAGGCGACTTGTTCGTAAGTTCTAATATTAGTTTAGCTGTTATCAGTAATTTCAAGTTTAATTAAAGGACGATTTGGATACATACATTGAGATCGGGTGCACATCGGGTGCACCGCGTGCTCGGTCGCCCGCACTACGCACTCATATAAACTCGAACCCGTAGGTGTTTTTGTTTAGTTCATTGACCAGTACGACTGTCGCGCGGCGTGCGCTACGCAAACAACGCCTCTGATAAGTCCCGATTGTATGTCACGCTATGTCACCGATACGCCGAGTTCCCCAAGATCTTACTATTCACCTGCCATACATAATAATGTATATACCTATATCATACTGTACGAATAAAACTGATTCATTTTATTAGAAACCACGCACGTCACGTACATTTTGCACTAATACTTATTTCCTTAGTAAAAAAATGACGTCACTTACTATGTAAATTATTTTAACATTAAATTGAATCACTGTTTTGTAGTGAATTAATACGTATAAATATAATTATCCTTGCACGATGTATTTGTGTGCAATGTTCATAAAGAATATAAATAAGTAATGACTTGTAATATTTATAGGTAAGTAAAGAAAATAAAAATCTATCGTACGATTACATTTCATCGCTGTTTCGCATAAAACTTTCTCTGCGACACGGACGCGATACAAATACTTTAACCCTACGAAGTCCACTACAGCTCCTTACATATCAATAATATTATTTGATTATTGAATAGCTTAGAATGAATGTGAATTTCCTACATACAAACTACTTACACCTTAAATATCAAATCTATGTTTAAAGCTTATTTTGTTGCCGTCGATTATGAGATTTTTATGAAAAAATGATGTTGTTTTGAGAGTTTGTGTATCAAAATACGAGCGGTGTTTTTATCCTACAAATTTATAAATGCGAAAGTTTGTAAGGATGAATTGGCAACTGGATTCACGGACGGTGAAACCACGTCGAACATCTAGTAGCTACAATAATTTCAAAACGCCCTGACCGACTTAGATGTTTCTATCTGGTATGATCTATCGCTAGAATCCTTACATTACTTACGATATTGGTAAAATGTAAACAATATTAATTTTTTATAACATATCATTTTTTAAATAAAGTAACTGAAGTTTAGCAAATTGGATATTGTTGACATTTAAGAGCTGGGAACGTACAACACCGTATACGTAAATATACGAATTATTTTTACTACTCAAAAAACCTAACGGTGACATCTAAGAAAAAATACACAATGGGTAGGTAAAAATGATATTACGGAATTACAAAAGCAAATTTCACAAAAGTACACAATAAATTAAAAATTTATTTGAAATAATATTATTATAAGTGTTCTCGATATTAAATAGACAGATATGTACACAGATACTTGGAATGCAGAGAAATAGCTATAGAAGTGTATGCATGCAGTGACCGTTTTATACCGTTAGATTTAGCACGGGCGTAATACTGTACCTAGAACAGCTCAAATTATGTAGGTACATATCTTATCACACACTGAATATCATTGTTATACTTGATACTCTGGATTCAGCGTCATCTTTAAAGTAAATATATGAAGCACGGGTCTATGAAATATTTATTTAGTATATACCTATTAATCGCAATTTTATTTTATTTCATACATTAAAAAATATATAGATTAGGCATTTTTAATCTATTCACGTATTCAAGTATACTAAATTTGTTAAAAAAATCCTGATGTCGCTGTTTAACGAGATTTTAGTGGTTTTTTTTTTCTTTTTTCATCTCTTCCTGAGACATGCAATAGTATTTCATTGCAAGAAGAACTTCAGGAAACATTGACTACTGCGTTTAAAGAACATGGAGACAGAAAACTAACTAAGAGTTCTTTGAAGACATTAATCAAAAAGGAGCGAACTTTTTACAGTTCGTGGATAACTGCCCGAGACCTGTGGTTCCAACTAGCGTTGAATCCGAAAGGGCTTTCTCAGCGGCTGGTTATCTAACCAACAAAATAAGAAGATTCTTTGGACATTTTGTGCTTCTTATGGAGCTACTTTCAAAATAATTCGTATAATAATGACTTGTAATTTGAACTGAACAAATCATTCATTTGATTGATATATTTTGTTAATTAATCTGTAATATCTAATGGATCTAATGAGTAGCTATAGTTTTATTTAATTGATAATAATATATCAGTTTAATAATCAACTCAACTTAGTTAATAAGTTTTTTTTTTTTTTTTGACTTCTCGATGTTTTGTTTGTTATAACTATTTTATTACTAAAAGATTTTTGTTTGATATTAGAAGAGAAGAGTGTTTGTTTCTTTCATTGGTTATTTGATAAATATGTACGCCAAAGTTTACTAACTAGAAGTTTATTAAAAAACTATAGACAGATACCTACGTCAAACAATGTTTGATGCATGAGTCTATTGAAAAAATTCGTGAAAATATATCTTTATCTAATAATACTCATATTTTTTATACTTTTTTTCGTAATTTATTCAAATATTGTGATTATTTGCATAAAAAACACGCCAATCTTGTAGTATTGTTATTCATAAACTCGCAGGATCTCGCTTGAGCCCCAATTTCGCGAGATTTGCATTCCCTAGTCACTGGTATTGTGGATTTGTTTCGAAAATTATAAGTAGACATTAAAAAATTAAGAAATATTGATTTAAATGCGAATTGTTAAAAAGTTTAAGATACTCTAATTAAAATTAGGATATTCTACGAATATCTCTACGAAAATCAAAATCTATAATCTAAGCAGTGATCGGATTATTTTTAAACCAAGAATAATGGATGACTTTTGTGCAGTATTTATATATGTATATACTTATTGCTTTATAATAGTATTCTGTGTTTTAAATGTAAAGAAATTAAGTTTACATATACAAGTATCTACTCCTTATGCTTACAATAAGATGTTTGTTTGTATGTACAAATATTACATACACAGTGGTTTTTTATTCGAAATGTGCATTACCAGTGGCTTTACAGTGTCACCGGTGGGACAACTGGTGCTCAAGATAGTAACCGCTAAAGAAGAATGAGAGCCCCGCTCATAATAAGGGTCTTCTGGATTCCTCCGCCTAAATTGAACGGCATATGGATGGATACAAAGTGAATATAGAAATTCATATACATATAATTATATGTTTCTGTTACTGGTCCAAATGTACAGAAGAACAATTAAATAAAAAGTTACTCAATTCTGAAAATAATGGCTGTAATGTCATCATTAGATAATTGTATTTGCTCACAAACGACAAAACACCGATTTAAATTACACAGATAAGTAATAAAACGTAACACTTCAGCCTAATACAGTCCACTGCTGGACATAGGCCTCCACAAGTTCATCATCACAAACTCATGTGTGTTTTCAATTCAAATCAATAACTACAATACTACTATATCTCTATCTACATGTCAGGGCAGAAAAATTATATTATTTTAAAGGTAAGATTATGTTAGGTATTGTATTTTTATCACTCAAAATGTAATCTCAGAATCTATTAGTTTATTTATTATTTAAAACAATTTTTTTCAAGATTTTTTTTGCGATAATTCTAAGTTCTGATTACATACTTGATCTTTTAGATTGTTATTCATATTTAAGTTAAAGATAAATTTAATATTGTTTTAAACTAAAGATTAAAATAAAGGTTTTTATATTTCAAAAACATAAAAAATTTAATACATTGACTGTAGTCATCATAATAGCTGATTGTCACCTGCTTTTATATTACAACATTTTAATATACATAAATGTAAACTATGAAATAATAGGTACTTAGGGTATAATAGGGTAAATTAAGATTTCCATTGGAACGAAACAACTAGCTTACAATAATATTTTTTTAACTAGTGCTGATGACTGATATGTTTACTGTGGCCAAAGTACACATAAATAATTCAGTTGTCAACTTGATCATTAAAAAAATAATTCTATGCCAATATGACAGAATTTCAATTTGTTATGATATGGTCTATTGAGAAATTAGAGCCTTTCTTTTAAGAAAGATGTTGAGAAAGGTGTAGGTAATGAAATCATTCTGTGAGTCATATTACAGTGTTATTCGTAAATATTGAAATCATAATTATCAATAAGTTTAAGTTATCATCATGTAATTATATTTCTTAGAACCAGTGATGTTATGGGTGTACTATGTGTTTATGTGTAACTTTGATATAGATATGAATAGTATTGTATCTCTTCCCAATATGAAAAAGTTATGGATTTCAGGTTGTGGTTTAACAAAAAAAAGCCTGACTATTTTTTTTTCTCTGTCTGCAATAATCAATGTAACTTACAATCTCAAACACATTGATCATTCTCCCTCGTGTTTTTTCTATCCCACGTGACATTGGCATAATCGACAGTGCCCCCTGACACAACTGAAAGGCATTAAGACCAAGAATAATAATAATAATAATAATAATAATAAAAGTTTTGGATATCTAGGTACTAATTCTTTTCTACTAATTCTCTTACCTTAATTGTTAGAGCTGGACTGCGTTGGAAAGTTAGTTATTTGTTAATGTACTGTCAATATTATTCAATTTTATATTTATGATAAACCATTACTTACTTAATAATTAATATAATATATATATATATGTGTGTGTGTCTCTGTGTGTGTGTGTGTGTATGTGTGTGTATTTATTTATTTATGTTTTTTTTATATATTATTTATCGTTTTTAATGTCACCATGACTAAATAAAAACATGTTACATACTTTGCCTTTTACTGACTCACCCTGATTGAAACTTTTAAATCAAATTCATAACAGCTCAGACTTTGTAGTCCTTTGTAGTAAAAACTAAAGTTCTTATAGGATTAACAGAGTAATTGCACTATGTAAATATTAATGTTTATTATTCTTTTAACTTAAGTTTTTATGTAATATAATTGAGGCACTCACCTAAGTCGATCAACAACAGCCTGACGTTTTGGTGGAAGAATCATTTCCTCCATTGGCTGCAGCATGTTAGGTGGGTGCTGGGCGGGCGAGGCGCCGGGCAGCAAGCCACCGGCGCCACCGCCTCCCACCAGGTGCTCCACGGTGACTGCTTGACACTTTACCTCTGCCCCATGATACTGTATCACTTGTCTAAACTAAAATCCACTAAGTACTACAACGTAGTTGCGATAACACTATTAAAAAGTAGCAATTCGTCCTGAATACACTGAGTACATTTTTCATATTGACACTTGAGTCTTCAAAATACTTAATTATTTAAAATTGTTTTTAATATAATATTGACTACAACATTATTTATGAAAAGACTTAGCAGGAGTCGTAAATTGATAGAAGATAGGTCATAAAACAAATGTTGTAGAATAAAACAACTTATGAAGTCAGAGTCACAATCATTCACAGAAAAGATATTGTTTCTTGCAATCTTATCACTGAATAAAAAGGTAAAAAGTTTATATTGTAGAAGACGTACGGAATTTTGTTATTAATAATTGTTTGAAAAACTATTGGTTAAATTTAAAAACATTTCAAAAGTTCTGTTTTCTATTCTTACTGCCTATACGGAACACAACAAGATCTCAAACATCAACTGACTCAACTGACTGACGGCGACGCTTGCTTTGCTTGTGTTCATTTTTTATAAACGCCATATCTGGATACTAAGTTTTTAGCGATATCTATTAGTTATGTCATTTTAAATACATTCGTACGTATTTAAATATAGTACTCTAATAAATTGAATATTTTTAAAACTTTTCTTCTCTAACCGTATCTATAATTTTATTACAAATGAAACTGTTGCCTAACCTATGAACTTAACCTTTTATATGGCAGCATTACAATAATTTCATAAAGTTTATCCTCGTTGAAGTTGGATTTTTTCCATTAAGACTCATACGTTCATATTTGCTATATATATATATATATATATATATATACATATATATATATATATATATATATATATATATATATATATATATATATATATATATATATATATATATATTATATTGATCTATACAAAGTCTATTAACTAATTAGAACAAATAATAATAGTTTAAAAACATACGTAAATTCATTAAACATTTTTCAATAAAACAAAGGTAAAACATTTAATTGTCAGTAGGTATCAAACGTAGTTAAATAGTATAAAATATAGAATTGCTTTGAGGATATTGTTGTGTCAATTTGTCAAAGTATAATAAATCATCACTTCAGCCTAACTAAAAACTAATATAGTCCACAGCTAGACATAGGACTCCACAAGTTCGCGCCAAAAATGGAATGAACTCATGTGTTTTTAACCGACTTCCAAAAAAGGAGGAGGTTCTCAATTCGACTGTATTTTTTAATGTATGTTACATCAGAACTTTTGACCGGGTAGACCGATTTCGACAAATTTTGTTTTAATCGAAAGGTGGTGTGTGTCAATTGGTCCCATTCAAATTTATTTGAGATCTAACAACTACTTTTCGAGTTATATCTAATAATGCGTTTTTACTTGACGCTTTTTTCGTCGACCTACGTTGTATTATACCGCACAACTTTCTACTGGATGTACCGATTTTGATAATTCTTTTTTTGTTGGAAAGAAGATATCCCTAGTTTGGTACCTTGATAAGGAAACCAGGATCTGATGATGGGATCCCAGAGAAATCGAGGAAAACTCTCGAAAATCCGCAATAACTTTTTACTGGGTGTACCGATTTTGATAATTTTTAATTTAATCGAAAGCTGATGTTTATCATGTGGTCACATATAAATTTTATTGAGATCTGATAACTACCTTTTGAGTAATCTTTGATAACGCGTAGTTGCTTGACTATTTTTTCGTCGATCTACGTTGTGTTACTTGTCGATGTAATTGAAGTCGGTTTTTTTTTCGTTTGCGAGCAAACACAATTATGCCCATAGTCACCGCGCTGGGCAGGCGGCTTGGTGACTGCAGGGCTGGATTTATCGCACGGAAGACGCTGCTGCCCGTCTTCGGCCTGTGTATTTCAAACCCAGCAGTTAGATGGTTATCTCGGCATCGGTCGGCTTTTTAAGTTCCAAGGAGGTAGTGGAACTATGTTATCCCTTAGACGCTTCTTACGATACGCACGAGAAGAAAGGGGGTGGCTATATTGTTAATGCCATAACTTTGGCCGTAACCACACAGCATATACAATACTATAATGAATAATCAATTATAAATTCGCAAATTGCTACCTTTTTTTAGACAATAAAACTTTATAAAAAAGTATATGTCATAATTCTGTGACTATTGACTATTTGACAGTTAATAACATAACCTATAATCCTATAAATCGTATTGTAAACTTGTAAAGTTCTTGTTATAAATTTATGAAATTAATAATACTGAAGACAAAAGCTTAAAAAAGAAATAAATAATTATATAATAATGTCGGCTCTCCGTGCTAGATTAGGATCTTCTACAGTTCTCGTTAGAAGATTGTTGTCCCATTCCAAATATCACTCTAAAATAGTAATTTGCGGTAATCCCTTATCTAATAATTACAATGGTTCGTAGCTTAAATATATTTAATTCACTGATATAATTAAATAAGTATTTAATTAATAAAATATTGTTTAATGTTTAATATTTTCAGTAAAATATACATTAACTTCACAATTTAGCACTGTTTCGGATCAACAACCGGCCGAAACAGTAAAAGGTAGTGCAGAGAAAAAAGAATTTCAAGCTGAAACTCGGATGCTCTTAGATATTGTAGCTCGATCTCTATATTCAGATAAAGAAGTAAGTGTCATTTCTTATTTCCTAAAAGTTTCTATACAAAGGTTGCCTGAAAGAAATCTATTAAATTTTAATTATACAATACATATTATTAATATTAAAAAAAGTTTTAAAAAAATTTGTGGATTGGTTGTATAAAATCCAAAAATATTTATTTTAGGTATTTATCAGAGAATTAATATCCAACGCAAGTGATGCCTTGGAAAAGTTTCGTTATTTGAGTGTGAGCTCATCACCAGAATCACCAAAGCTAGAAGAAACTGATAGACCTCTTAACATAGAGCTAGCTACAGATAAACAGAATAGAACACTGACATTTAAGGTAAAGCTTAGCTTTTTCGCTTAGAACCAAACATAAAGTCATCATATAAAAAGCTTCGACCTAACGCGTACATCGTTCCATAACTTAATTCGCTACAGCACCAACATGGTGAGTCAGAGATGTGGGTTAATTTTTGATATGATTTTAAAAATGCTTAAAAAATATATTTAAGTTAAACATTTCATATTAACTTTAATTATTTTCAGTCACATAATAATAATAATAATGTTTATTTGTTCAAACATTAGTACATCACATAAACACATGTTACATCAATTATACTTAGTCGCTAAAAAAAAAAAACAATTTATCTCTGGTCCCCACACTAGGATTCCCTGTGTCGTGGGCTCCAGTCCCTTCTGTTAGTTTAAAACAATCGTGAAAAGGAATGCATTTAAACTTTACATTTTGTATTTTATTATTCCTTAATTTGTATTGTAACATACAAGAACTAAGGCATAATGCTACTGTAACTACAAATAATGATACACAATTTTATGTACATATTTTTTAATCATAAAATATGATATTTGTATGATTCATATAGGACTCTGGTATAGGTATGACAAGAGAAGAAATAATACAAAACTTAGGAACAATAGCTAGATCAGGTTCTAAGTCATTTATAGAAGAAATCAAGAAACAAGGTGCCGAGCAAGCCAGTTCTATTATAGGACAGTTTGGTGTTGGCTTCTATTCTGCATTTATGGTTGCTGATAAAATTGAAGTATACACAAGAAGTAGTATTGCTGGCTCACCTGGATACAAGTGGAGCTCTGATGGGTCAGTGCCTTAAATGTGTAGCTTAAAATTTACTTTTATAAGTAATCTATTTAAATTAAAATATTTTTATCTAATTAGAAATAAATCAGTGAAATGTAAGAATGTGAATTACTGGGGAACATCTGCACCAAATCTTGTGTAGTTGTCTTGTAGATAATTCTTGTTTGCTACTGCCTAAACAATGTTTATACAAAAGAAAATTAAAAATCTATAAATTAAATATTCATCTATACAAATAAATAAAATTGGAGTGTCTGTTTGTAATATTAAAATAACTGCTTTTTAACCGACTTCCAAAAAAGGAGGAGGTTCTCAATTCGACTGTATTTTTTTTTATGTATGTTACATCAGAACTTTTGACCGGGTAGACCGATTTCGACAAATTTTGTTTTAATCGAAAGGTGGTGTGTGCCAATTGGTCCCATTTAAATTTATTTGAGATCTAACAACTACTTTTCGAGTTATATCTAATAATGCGTTTTTACTTGATGCTTTTTTCGTCGACCTACGTCACATTATACTACATAACTTTCTACTGGATGTACCGATTTTGATGATTCTTTTTTTGTTGGAAAGAGGATATCTCTAGTTTGGTACCATGATAAGGAAAACAGGATCTGATGATGGGATCTCAGAGAAATTGAGGGAAACTCTTGAAAATTCGCAATAACTTTTTACTGGGTATACCGATTTTGATAATTCTTTTTTTGTTGGAAAGAAGATATCCCTAGTTTGGTACCATGATAAGGAAACCAGGATCTGATGATGGGATCCCAGAGAAATCGAGGGAAACTCGAAAATCCGCAATAACTTTTTACTGGGTGTACCGATTTTGATAATTTTTAATTTAATCGAAAGCCGATGTTTATCATGTGGTCACATATAAATTTTATTGAGATCTGATAACTACCTTTTGAGTAATCTTTGATAACGCGTAGTTACTTGACTATTTTTACGTCGATCTACGTTGTATTACTCGTGGATGTAATTGAAGTTGGTTTTTTTTTTCGTTTGCGAGCAAACACAATTATTACTAAATGTATGTGAATGTATATGCGGTACATATGCCAAAATAACATTTTTTAATTTTTGTTTGTCTGTCTGTTCCGGCTAATCTCTGAAATGGCTGGACCACTTTTGATGGGACTCTCACTGGCAGATAGCTGATGTAATAAGGAGTAACTTAGACTACTTTTATTTTAGAAATTTATTTATTTTATCTTTATATATATATTTCTTATGTGTGTGTATGTCACTGAACTCCTCCTAGACGGCTAAACTGATTTTGATGAAATTTTTTGTGAAGGTTCAAGGGGATTCGAGGATGGTTTAGATTCACAATTTGGTCCACTAGAAAATGTTTATTTAACTGATTTGTCATTTATAAGTAGTTGTTCATTTTGGAATGTTTTACATTGGATCCGGTAGACTGCGCTACCATTGCAGCATCAAATATTAAATATAATTCTATTTTAATTTCAATTTGTCCCGACAGTTGGTGCTGCGATCAAATTAAGAAAAATATTTGAAATTTTGTGTTATGGCAAAACAATGTTTGCGGGGTCAGCTAGTAACAATATATGTTTGTTTTTGTGGGTCTTCTCACAGAGCCTTGGAGAGCATGTTAAGCCGTCGGTCTCGGTTGTTATCTTGTATACTTGATAGTGATTGTTACACATAGTAAGAAATATATCTGCCAACCCACATTGGAGCAGCATGGTGGATTATGCTCTGATCCTTCTCCTACTTGGGGAAAGAGGCCTATGCCCAGCAATGGGATATTACAGGCTGAAGCGTAAGCTCAGTGGCTAGCTAGTTTAAATAAAAAATCTTAGTCTTCAAGTAATAACTCAATTTAAAAATTTATTTTAGGTCTGGGACTTATGAGATACAAGAAGTAGATGGACTTCCAGTCGGAACCAAGATAATTGTTTACTTGAAGACTGATTGTAGAGAATTTGCAGACGACGCTACTGTCAAAAGTTTGTAATCATTAAAAAGGAATATACATTTTTTTGTAACAAAAATACTAATCTTGTATAATTTCAGGTATAATAATGAAATACAGCAATTTCATTGGTAGTCCAATTTTATTAAACAATGAACAAATCAATTCAATTAAGGTTTGTGTTAATAGTTTTAATAATATAATAATTAATATACAAAATATTTCATATACATTTTTTTTGCAGCCACTATGGTTGATGGAGCCTAAAGAGGTGACTCAGGAACAACACATAGAGTTCTACAGATTTATAAGCAACTCTTACGACAAACCACGTTTTACACTCCATTACAAGACAGATGCCCCTCTAAGTATAAGATCTATCTTATATGTACCGGAAGGTAAACCAGGACTGTTTGAGTTATCACGAGATTCAGATGTCGGAGTGGCTCTGTACTCAAGGAAAATTCTAATTAAAAATAAAGCTGAAAATATCTTGCCTAAGTGGTTGAGATTTGTTAAAGGTATACCTTAGCTTACTATGGTTTTTTTTTTAATTTCTATTGTAATTTATTAATTTATTGCTGACTTTAAGGAGTATAATTCTTGTTATCATAACAGACTGAAAATTTTAATCTGACAACATCTTCGTTTAAAAATGACATTTTTATTTTTATCATGTAATATGGGTTATTTAATATGTTTGTTCTTGGTCATTTTGAATACATTATATTGACACTTGCAAATTTCATGGTCATGTCAAATAAAGTCAAGTTCTGGCATATGAACCATAGTTTAAATGACTATGAAGTCTTAATAACTTATATTTGTTTTTACTGTAGGTGTTGTGGATTCTGAAGATATTCCTCTCAATCTCAGCAGAGAATTGTTACAAAACAGTGCATTAATTGCGTATGTATTTATTGCTTATGGTCTTTTTAACTGTTTCTTTATGACAATGAAACATTACATTTTGGTTATTATTTTCAGGAAGTTACGTCATGTATTAACAAACAGATTTTTGAAATTTATGGTTGACATGGCTAGTAAAGACCCAGCAGGGTATGATGTATTTTATAAAGATTACTCACTATTCTTCAAAGAAGGAATTGTAACTGGTCAAAGCCCCTTGGAAAAGGTGTGATAATGATTTGAGGAAATTATTATTAGCAAAATAATAAAAATAAGCAACTGGCGAAATATATTTTTTATTTTTTAGGAAGAAATAGCTAAATTACTTCGTTTCGAATCATCTAAACTAGAAAGTGGTACTAAAACATCCCTAGCTGATTACAATGCACGACAGTCTAATGATCAACGGAATATTTACTACTTAGCAGCTCCAAGGTAAGATTTAATTTTTTTTTTCTTTAGTTTTTTGATGTAATGCCTTTTGGTGGTGATTGAAGACCACAGATGATTTCTCCAAATATAATGTAAAATAATAGAATACATTTTTTACAACGATTAAACTTCCTTAATATGACCTAAAAATAATTTTATGATTTTCGTTTTTTCATCTAAACTTGGAAAAAAAAATTTCTTACACAAGCTCATTTCTCGCGTAAAGACATAATGACTACTATTCAATAATACTTTCACATATCTTAAAGGCTCTTGAATAAATGTACAAGAAAGATAATTAAAATTTGTTAGTTTTCTATTTTCAGCGTCTGTAACTAAATAATCAGTAATTTCTTTAAAAGGAAAACGCAATTAATTATTCTTATTGATCGGTAAAAGAGACGCCACGCATGCGTAAATGAACATCACAAATGAGAACGTACAGTTTCTCGCGACTTTACTTGCGTTGAAAGTTATGCTACTATACGCTACAATGTTTCTTAGCATAATTAATTATCGTTTCTGTTATAGTGAACATATGATCAAATTGCTTTAGTAGTTTCGAAAAATATCGATTTCGTTCAAAGATACAATCTATTATTATATTTTTAACCAACTTAAAAAAAGGAGGAGGTTCTCAGTTTAACTGTACCTATTCTTTTGTGTGTAACCTTATAACTTTTTACTGAGTGGACCGATTTCGATGATTCTTTATTTAATTGAAAAGTGGTGCTTGTCATGTGGTAGTCCCATTTAAATTTGATCGAGATCTGACGAGACATTTTAGTTAGCTCTAGTATTTCGTATTTACTTGACTATTTTTTCGTCGACCTTCGCTGTATTACTTGTCGGTGTTATTGAAGTCGATTTTTTTTCGTTTGATAGCAAACACAATTATAGGTACCTAGTATTACTATAGATACATTATTGGAACTGTGCTTATTTAATCCATAGGCTAAATACATACCTTTTTATTTTTTAATCAGTTTAGCAGACTTGTGACTATTGCAAGGCAATTTGTTTTAAATTTTATATCGATACAAGTAAACCACTAGTAACTAGTAAACCTGATACTGGTTAATTATTTATTTGTTAAAAGCAGATATATGAAGTCTAAGCGAATCTTTCATATAAGTATTTCGCATCCTTATTTATATCATTTACAATTGTTATACTTAATGTTTTACTGCCAACAACTGAAATAGATTGCCTAGGACCAAAATTAGACGTAAAGAAATAAACCTACGTATAATAAACTGTAGAGATGTACCTATGTGCTGCATATTATCGATACACGAAATTTAAATATTTACAAAAATGCAGACGCAATATTTATTCTTGTTTAGGGCCTGTTTCACCAGTTGTGGATAACGCTATTCGACGGATGACGGTATCCAACAGATTAAACTTTTTGATATATTATTTTTTACTAGCTGTGACCGCGACTTTGTACGCGTGGAATTTAAAATAAAAGTTATTGTTCAATTCGCAGAGTTATAAAATAAATAAATCTTCAAAATAAAATTAATTTAAGTTACTCCTTGTTACATAAGCTATCTGACAGTGAAAACCCCGTCAAAATCGGTCCAGCCGTTTCAGAGATTAGCCAGAACAAACAGACAGACAGATAGACAGACAAAAATTGTAAAAAATGTTATTTTGGTATATGTACCGTGTATACATCCATATGTATTTATTAAAAAGCGGTTATTTTAAGATTACAGACACAGACACTTCAATTTTATTTATTTCTATAGATTATTAATTATAATTATTAAGATTTTTCTATTCGCAAATATTAATCTAAAACTTGTAGTTGATTCGTTGAGGAAAAACAGGCTCTGATGGCCTATTCTACCTGCTGCTGTTAAAGTCTATTCGTTGCTTATTTGCAGGTTAAACTTGATAAAGTTGTTAAAACAGGCCCTTAATTTCAAAATATCGTTGTGGAATCCTTCTAAGATCTTGCGAATTGAAGAAATTCGCAAAAGAAAAAACGTGAGCCGCCACGTGACGGCTGGCAAATGTGAAACATCGAAATAATTTAGTACAAGAATAGTTATATAAGTGTACATATATTATTTTAAAGTACACCTCTATGCCGCTTTATTCTTACTCATGTCGTTTTTCTAAAGGTTCTCTAGAAGAGATCGCTCTTTAGCGATAAGACCGCCTTTCGTACACTCCTTTTTTTTTGTTATTATTTCTTGCTTATTTTATGTTACATGTATTGTTTCTGGCTGTATAATAAAGTACATATATTTGTGTTTGTACAAGTTAAAGACATAAAAGTATAGATTATGGCAGGAACTAAATATGACATGATGACTAAATACAATAATTATTACGAATCTTCATCATCATTTATTTTCTTTATATACAATTTTTTTTTTAATTCAACGGTTTCTTTAAAATCGCCACAACTCAATTATTATATAATATAGTACAAGTACATATCACCACCATATGTGGTATACCATCATATAGTGTGGCGATGCGTCGTCACGGCCTGTATCGCCACGCGAACAATCAGGTTTACCTTCGCCTATAGATCATCATCACATTACTTCAGCTAATCGTAGTCCACTGCTGGACATAGGCCTCCACAAGTTCGCGCCAAACATGGCGTGAGCTCATGTTTGTTGTCCATAGTCACCACGCTGGGCAGGCTGGTTGGTGACTGCAGGGCTGGCTTTGTCGCACCGAAGACGCCACTTACAGACGCTACTTTACCAGATGTTTCACCACAAAAAAAGATTACGCGTTCGCTCCATTACAATAAATAGTAATATGTTTAAAGAACTTTATCCTCATAAAGAATTACAGAAATTCACTTACACAAGAAAATTACAAACTAATATTAAAATCTAAGCATACGCTGTTACATAGTTATATATTTAGAAGGTCCCCAGATGTAAAAAAAAATTCTTCTCGATCGACGATCGACGAGCTTGTTAAACATATTATCACCGTGTCATTTTAGGAATACAAAAGTATGGATGTGGTATATTTAATGCAGTCTGTTCACAAGTTGTTACTTTTTTTTATGTTACCTCACAATTTTTACTGAGTGGACCGATTTCAAATATTCTTTTTTTTTTTAATCGAAAGATGGTGCTTGTCATGTGACCCCTTTTAAATTTAATCAAATTTTGAAAAGTACTTTTCGTGTTATATCTAATAATGTGTATTTACTTGACTATTTTTCGTCGACATTCATGATCAGCGTTATACGTTGAGCGTTTTGAAATTTAAATTTGAATGTGTTACTTTATTTAATATTTTTCATACTAATATACATGTTTTATTAGCGTACGTTTTTTTAGATGATGTTAGGGAGTTGTAATTGAATAAGATTTTAATAAATTTATTTTGAGCTGTTTGTATTTTCTTCAGGTGAATTTTTGCCGCAGTCTCCCAGATCTCAATTAGATAATTGATATGTGGTTTAACCAATGAGTTTATATATCAGATATTTTATATAATTTGTTATAATAAATAATAAATTCTTTATTTATTTATTCTACTGCATTAGTTATCGGCGGAATTACCGCTTATCAACATACATTTTAAAAATATTATTTTGTAGAAACATATCATATCACCATCGAAGCCAACTTTAATCTATCAAATACTTATTCGCAACCTGTTAAACCATAATTGTGTTTGCTCGCAAACGAAAAAAAAATCGACTTCAATTACATAGACAAGTAATATAATGTAAGTTGGCGAAAAAAATTAACAAACGCACTAGTCGTCACTACGATTTTAGAGGGTTCCCCTCGATTTCTCTAGGATTCCATCATCAGATCTTGGTTTCCTTATCATGGTACCACATCTGGGATATCTCCTTACCAACAAAAAAAGAATTATCAAATCGGTCCATAAACGACGAAGTTATCCTCGAACAATATATACCTATATATAATTTTGTACGGTCGAATTGAGTAACCTCCTCCTTTTTAAAAGTCGGTTAAAAACTAGTTTAATTATTAGATAGATACATAGTTGAGATGAAAAGGGTATCAATAGTAAGTACGTAATAAGAATCGAGGTAGAGCACAACAGGAAATATCCTGCTCAAAAATGTGGAGCAACTCGACTGGGGTAGTACCCAGGGCTGTAGCTAGAGTCGAATTTAAGGTAGGGCAACATTGGTTACAGGTAGGGCAACATTGGTTACAGGTAGGGCAACATTGGTTACAGGTAGGACGCAAGTAAAAGAATTATCATAATTAATCTGCTCCAAAACACGGGCTCCTAAATCAATCACCATGTATATCACTGACCTCTAGGTCAGTGACATACACTCAATAGCTATTCGTAGACAAATCATTTCTGTGATAGAACATAAGCACGGTCTAAGAACTATTAAATCAATGACGAAGAACAAGAGAACACGATGGTTGAACTTCCAGATTTGGATGTAGAGATCCACGTCTGAGAGTGAGGTAATAATTAATTGTTGGGTGGTGATACGAGTAATTAGATACGACCAAAAATACCATTTAGAATTTTATTTATTTATTTATACTTATTGCACCATACATTAAACAATTGTACAAAAGGCGGGCTTAATGCTAAAAGCATTCTCTACCAGCCAACTTTAGGACGTATAGTACAAACGTTTGTAGGTGTGCAAAATTGAGTATTAGTAAAATTGTATATCTTAGATCATATTGTTTCTGCAAACTTATTATAATAATTAACATAATAATAAAAATGTGTAAAAATGCTGAAATGTGCGATTCGCCATGTTATACAAAGAACTTCGTTCAGATCACCTGATTTTGTCCTTTTTTTTCAAACGCCAGAAATAACATACCAGCCATTCTCTCATGACCCATTGACAACCTTTGAGTTTGAGGTCTATTGATTGCTTATTATTAATTATTATTAGTTAAAGTTGAAAATTTAGATTCGCACACTGTAGTGTTACATCCCGTAGTCGCCACAGATGCAAAAAGTTCATATGTATATTTGAATGCATCTCGTTGCCTGTACAAGACTTGCAATGTATTGTCTATTTTATCCTCGTTACGACTTGAATGAGCTTTAACCACACTAACCTCTTCTCTTGACGGAATTTTAAGACTTGAAAAATTAGTTAAAATTTTAAATTATTTAAATTATTAAATTTTTTCAAACTTACCCATATTTGTCACTGGAGCCATTTTATTTTCATGTTTTGGAAAATCAGTTTTGAGAATCAATGGCATTTTTTAGTTTTTAAATACTGTGGAAGTGTACCATGTTTGTTTGCTTCCATGAGATAAAAATTGCTAGCATAGATAGTAAAAAGCAGCATCTTTCTCGACAGAATATGGCAACCATTTAAAACGCTTGAACCAATCGAAAACAAAGGCCCGCTGTTATGTTGTTTTGAATGTGTCTAAAACACAAGTCAATATCAGAAGGAATACTAAGCTAACATTATTACCAACATGTGTTGACCAACCTCTTGCTATGGAACTAGGAGTAGCGATTGTATTTTGTGCTTTCACCTGTTTTGAGCAGTGAGGTTCTTCGTGGTAAATTTTCTCTTCAAACCTTCGTTTTTTTCTAAAAAAAAAGCCCGAATGCGTATCCATAGCGCAATCAATGAATCTTCAATTTTTGGAATAAAAATAACAATTCTATCGATTTTTGACTAACACACTCTTTATCGTACACTTCACTTAACCACAATACAAACAATTCTAATCAATCTCTAGTTTATGTTTATTTTGGCTACAATTTTTTTTTTATCTCAACATTAACAATTTAATTACAAATAAAAAAAAATTAGTTTTTGGTTTTTTTAAGGTTGGGCATTGTGATTTCAAGGTTTAGGACATTACCCCATGATGCCCTCCCATAGCTACGGCCGTGCTAGTACCTCGATTTATAGAAGATCACAGCTAAATAGGACTGCCTCAATTAAAATATCTATGATAATGGCTTCTATGAAAGCTTAACATACATTACGTATACAATATTAATTTTTATCATCTATATTTTATCTATTAATCGTGATTATATAATGTTTTAGCCGAGAATTAGCACAATCGTCACCTTATTACGAATCTCTTAAGAAACGCGATGTTGAAGTTTTATTCTGCTATGAAATGTACGATGAGCTTGTTTTACTGGAATTAAAAGAATTCGGAGGTAGATCGCTGATATCAGTTGAAAATGATATGCAAAAAGACGCGTCCGAAAAATCCGATAATATTATTGGTTGGTAATATTTTATACTTTTCTTTTTAAGTTTTTAATGAATTCTGAAGAATAAAACTAATATGCTTCTCTTTTTAGGAAGCGATGACTTACAACAAGGTCAAGTTAATGAAATTATATCATTCCTTAAATCAAACTTAGCTGGGAAAGTATTTGAGGTTCGAACTACACAGAAATTGGATACTCATCCGTGTGTAATAATTGTGCCGGAAATGGCAGCTGCGCGACATTTTATTCGAACACAAGCGCAAAACCTTAGCGAGGAAAACAGATTCGCTTTGTTGAGGCCGCAATTAGAGATAAATGCTAAGTAAGTATTTAAAAAAAGTTACTTTTTCATATAATTAAATAAATAAATGAGTAAATATATATATATATATATATATATATATATATATATATATATATATATATATATATATATATATATATATATATATATATATATATATATATATATCTTCAACATACACACGATTATACGATCATCTGTTCCTAATTTTAGGATAAGTAACTTAATACTTGTGTTATAGGTAACTGCCGGGTGACCTCTTTTTTGTAATAATTCTTCATATAAATAAATATATGTTACACTCACACTCAACAACCGCTCTGGTGTTGTGGTGCGAGTAGTCGCCTAAAACACCGATGGTTTGCAGGTTCGATTCCCGCTCGGGATCGATATTTGTATTTGTACAAACAAATGTTTCTTTCCGGTTTGGATGTTGCCCTTGTGCGTTTCCCCACCGTGCCTCGGAGAACATACTATCGATCGATCCCGGTTGTTATCATAAATACCTGATGGCGATCGTTACTCATAGTAGGAAACATATCCACCAACCCGCAGTGGAGTAGCGTGGTGGATTAAGCCCCAATCCTCCTCCTACATGGAGAAAGAGGCCAGTGTAATGTTACATGCTGAATGTAACACTCAGACTCGAGATAGTAATCGAATCTATAACCTCTAGAGTACTGCGCCAATGTGCTAGTCAAATATAAATAATGTTACATTTGAAGTATGATCTTTTGAGATTTATCTAACTAGCTTTTACCCGCGGCTTCGCTCGCATTGATTTTTTTAAATAAAAAGTATCCTGTTATTTTTAATACCATCAAAAACATGGGTACAAAGCTTCATGATGATCGGTTAGTTAGTTTTCGCATGAAAGCGTAACAAACAAACTTAGTAGGGATTGTGTATATTGTGTTATTTTAACCTATTTAAATTTTTAACTTTTTAGACATCCCATAATCAAGAAACTCCACAAGCTCATTAGTAGCGACAAGGATTTGGCGAACATGGTCGCCCAGCAGTTGTTTTCTAATGCGATGGTGACCGCTGGCTTACTAATGGACGCTAGAAATTTAATTAGCAACATTAATGATCTTTTAGTGAAGGCACTAGAAAAATACTGAAGTGTCTGAATCTGTGTTAAAAGTTAATACATAATAAAAGTTATTTGTACATTGTTTTCTTTGAAAATATTAAAATGGTAAACTTGCACCTTCAATGCAGGCATTGTTATTTTAATAATACAATATTTTAATTTAAGGTACATAGTTTTATTTCATATCTTAAATCTATCTACGTAAATAAAAATAAATCGCCGAAATATACGTTCGCATTTATCTTCCGAACGACTGCGCAAGGGATGCCCAAAAATCTAATTTGTTTCGATATCTCGTATCGCAATTTATCGCATGTGTTCGTATCGATAATATTGTGTCCTCTCGAATCCTTTTTTTTTAACCAGAGGAAATCCCTAACGGATGCCTCTAACCCGGGGGAGCTGAAGGGTATGTCCGATTCGCACGGACTAAAACCTCTGGGGTGTTCTTTCGACACGGCTGGGCGGAATCACGGGGACACGGTTGCACTTCCGTGTCTCCTTTCAACCCAGTCACGCAGGCAGGGCCGAATCGCCGCCACCAGCTTCCGGCTTACCTCTGTATTCTCCAGGCTGGCCGACCACTTCCGAAAGAGGTTATCGCGAGTCACTTTCCTCCATCGCACGACCACTTGCGGAAGAGGTGGTTCCTCTCTCAAGCGCGCTTCCGTCGTGTGCCAGAAGACAGTTGCGAGGACTTCAGCTTCCAATTCCCACAAGGGGCTGCTGGCGAGAAGGCACGATGCGGTGTAGGACACCGTACGGTACGCTCGTGCGGCTCGCAGGGCAATAGGACGCCGCGGCCGTCGCAGCAATGGCACATTTCTGGCGCAGAGTGCATCCGCCCAAATCGGTGCACCATAAAGCGCCATCGAGCGCACAACTGCGACGTAAAGGCGTCTACATTTGTTGCCGGGCCCTTCAAGGTTCGGCAGGAGACGTCCGAGTGCCCCAGCAGTGGCCAGAAGCTTTGGAGCTAGTGCTCCAAAGTGCTCGTCGAACTTCTATCGACTGTTGAGAACGATTCCCAGGTACTTCATCATCGACCAACGGTGATAGAAATACCTCCGACTACTATAGACGTTCCGAATCGTGGAGCGCTTCTGGACCCGTGGAAGGCTAGGACCTCCGTTTTCTCTAACTCTACGTCCAACCCGAGTGCCCGAATTCTGGCCACTACTTGAGCTACACCAACCGTAGCAAGGCGGCCCGCTTTGCGATTATCGTCAGCACGAATTGTTACAAAAGTGTCATCTGCGTAGCAAGTGACGGACACTCCCGGCAATGTAGCACCGCGAAGCACCCAGTCGTAACCAATGTTCCACGTTTGTCATGTGTGGGGATCGAACCAGAAAACCGCCAGCGCAACAGGTACAATCCATGGCTGTAACCGTTGCGCCAACGCGGCGTCTATCAAGCATAATATAACATAATACTCTTAATTGCGTTTGTGTATGAGTGAAAATTAAATTATCTTGATGATTCAGAGAGGAACCAAGCAAAATGCTCCAGAAACTATATCATAACGTTAAAAGTTAATCTATGATTGTACTATATCTATATGTTTTCAAATTTTTAATTTTATATAAAACGCCGGAATTTTTATTTGTACATGGTAACACTTGTCGATTTTGATCGACCGAAGCGGCGGTGAATTTGTGATTGGCATTTCGCGGACTCTGTAACGGTAGAGTAATTTTTATTGTATTAAAATCTTCATCGTATAATAAAATAAACTCATAAATTAAACAGTAAATCTATGTTAAATTAAAACAGAAAGTGTGAGTAATAGATTTTATTGTTTACTTGCTGCACTGTCATTTCAGTTTTGTTGCAGTTTTCAATTTATTGAATATACTTAATATTTGGCCTCTAGATATTGTTTCTATTGTTTATTTTTTAATAATAATATTGAATGGTATATTTCTCATTATAGCTTTTAATCTAAATTACTCAACAAAGAAACACTTTCATTCTCAATGTAAAACGTGCATAGTAAGAAATACAACGATGAGTGCAACTGATATAAATAAAGTTGACAATGAGGAGGAAAGTAAAACGTTGAATAAGGAACAAATTGAAGCCGAAGAGAAAGAAGTGATGTTAAAATCTGACAATGAGACAACAGAACAAGATATAGAGTTACGGAATGATGGCGGGCCCGTTAAAGCAGCACTGTCAGGAGATATTACTGAACAGGGAAGAGAAGTGAAGCCAAAATTCATACCTATAGGCGCAATTAAAATGCCGGGGTTTTTCACTAGAAATTCAGACAGAGAGAAATCCAAGGTAAACTTTTTTCCTATTCCCTCTTTACATTGATTACACAGAATTATCTAACACAGTCATGATAATAGTTGTATATTACTATCAACAAGCCAAAAAGGTATATAAGCAACATTTTGTGAAAGAAACGCACTGTTGTATGTTTAGTTTAGAGCAGTTTCAGACTATGATACTCTGCTTCTTAGTAAATATAATTTTTTAAATGTAGATTGAATATTAATAAGGTTTAATATTAATACAGAGTTATCTTGGTACATTTTTATAGTGACTGCCAGATACCCATGTTAGGCTAATCATTTAGATGAAGGGCCATCATTTTGAAGTTAGATAGGTTAGGGTTATTTTTTTTTTGTAAGGAAATAATTTTGTTAAACAGTCTAATTTTGAAGTTAGATATATAATTTTTTTTTTTTAACAAAATTATGTCGAGAAATGGTCAAATTTTGAGCTTAGATCATTCGATGGCCATTAATCTAAAGACTTACCCTTTGTAGCACCAACGGTCTCTGTATTAGCAAGTTTTATCATGTATCCTCACTTTTAGTGCTAAAACACTACACTACACTTTAAATCTTATGAAGTTAATTGTATTGCTATTTTGGGTTTTGATAGTGTGCGCTGTTGGGCCTAGGCCTTTTTCCTCATTTAGAAGAGGGATCAGAGCTTAATCCATAATGCTGCTCCATTGCGGCTTGCCGTTTATATTCCCTACTATGAGTAACAATCGCTATCAGTTCTACATTATTAACAACCAAGACCGACGGCTTAACATGCTCTCCGAGGTATGGTGGGGAGACCCGCATGGGCTGCACAAACACCTAGACCACGGCAAACATCTGTATGGCCAATACAAATGTTTGTCATGTGCGAGGATTGAACCCACAACCACCAACACAACAGCCACAAACCAGTGCTGTGACGTTTGCGCCAACGCATTGTGTTGTGTTTATTTTGTATGAAACATTAACAGTTATAAGTTTTTGACTGCTAGGCTATGTATATAATTTTACTCAACTTTAATAATTTCAGATTTGATTTTAAAGTTTATGTGAAGAAGATTAGAAGTATAATTATTCTTTTATATCTTTATCTTTCGTTTTTGTTACACCATTCTTCATCATTAATCTAAACTTATTCCCATAGAGAACTAATTGTTGATAATTATTATCATTAATTGTTATTTATTTTTTATCAACAGGAAGAGGAAGACATTGAAAAGGATACTGACAATGACAAAAATCTGGAAAAATCTGACGAAGATAATAAACCTAAACAGCGCTTCCAATTTTTACAATCTTTTCCATTTACAAAATTTTTGCAACAGGCTCCTAAAGAAAACGGTATTAACGGTTTTATATTATACAATTATATTTTCAATAAACAGGTCATAATTGCAAAAAAAATATACTGCTTACAATCTATAAATAATTACAACCTATTTTTATATAATTTTTACTTATCATTGCATTCCAGTGCACTGTATGGGATATATTTGTTTGATTTTTATATAATAAATAATAAATTGAGTTTGTAGATATTTATTTCTCAAAAAAGATAATTGCAGTTCACATAACTGAGGAACTTATTACTAACAATTTTACATTTTTTTATTCTTGTTTGTATATTTCCTAATATTGGACTTCCTAATTTAGATATTTAATTTAATGTCAATAAAATTATTACATTGCTATTTTAGATGGTGATTCTATTGGAGCTAAGAAAAGTTTTGGATTGTTCAATGTTAAATATCCTAAGTTATTTCAAAAAAAACCTGCAACAGAGGCAGCACTTGCATCTATGGAAACTTTAGAAGACAAACTGGATACCACAAATGATGGAATGGAAAATGTTAAGCTAGATATGACTGTAAGTATTTTATGAATAAAACAGTAAAATTTAATTGGGGCATGGTACAACAGGAAATGTCTGTTCAAAATCTGGAGCACCCTGACTGGGAATGTATCTCGACCTTACAGAAGATCACAGCTAAATAATACTGCTTTCAAGTAGTGTTGTGTTCCTATGGTAGGGAAGGTGACCAGAGCTCCTAGAGGGTTTTGGGAGTAGGGTCGGCAACATGCTTGGGATGCTTCTGGGGTTGCAGGATTCTATAGGCTTACAGTAATCGCTTACCATCAGTAAGCCATAAGCTTGTTTGCCGACCTAGCTAAATAAAATAAATAAATAAAGAATAAAATATTAATATAGACACAACATTTTTTTTTTAAATATTTTATATGATTTTTAGGATGAGCAAGAGGGTAAGGTGGCAACAAAGCTTCCTTTAAAGGAGCGCATCAGGCAAAAGAAATTTATAATTGGTGGGTATTAGTTGTAGTATCTTATATTCAATAATTTTTATCCACAAAGATTTTTATATATATAAGAGATATATTATCATTTAACTATTTCAGATGACATAATGGTGTGTGGAGTAACATTACTGGTACTTATTGCGGTTATAATTGGTATAGTGATTGGAGCCCGTTCTGGGCCACCTGCTGAGCGTCCCCTTCGTCTAGGCAGATTTATTACCACCCAGACTACTTGTGGATTAGTTGAGGGGTAAGTTAATTTAACTTTATGTTTTTGAACTTGATTTTATGTTACTATAATTTTTTTTCTTTGCATTATTATTGAGTGCTAAGTCTTCTGTTTGTCCAGCGTGGTCACCGTATTTAATCTAAATTCTTGTTAATTATTATCAGTGATATACTAGTCTATAATTAATTATCAAAATGTTACAATATATTTAGCTTGTAAATGACATATTGCAAGAATTCTTGTTTTTACCCAGGTACCTCGAACAAGTTATGCAGCAGTTCTTACTGTAACTACTTTACAGTTGTTACTCTCCTGTTTATATATTTTTTATATATCTATTTTAAACAAGTTATAAAATTGAAGTGTCTGCTTGTAGTATTAAAATAACCGCTTTACTAAATACATATAATAAATATAATAAAATAAAATATAAATTTTTGGTATATGTACCGGGGATACATGTGGATGTATACCCAATACATATACCAAAATATCATTTTTTACAATTTTTATCTGCCTGTCTGTTTGTTCCGGCTAATCTCTGAAACGGTTGGACCGATTCAGACGGGTCTTTTACTGTCAGATAGCTGATGTAATAAGGAGTACCTTAGGCTACTTTTATTTTAGAAGTTTATATATTTTGTATCTCTGCAAACTCAAAAATCATTAATTTTACTTTTCACCCGGACGAATTCGCGGAAACAGCTAGTTTATATAGAAATATATATATTTCTAATCAATTAATAATTCTTATTTAATTATTGCAGAATCCTTGATGATGAAGTCTATAACTTCTACAGCATACCATATGCAGTTCCACCTGTGGAAGATAAAAGATTTACATATGCACAACCACTGAACAATATATCTACCTGTTGGAATGGTAAACTGGAAGTCCATGAGCCTGGACCACTCTGTTTACAGTTTTTAGATAATGGAACTATCACTGGCGATGAAGATTGTTTGACACTTGATATTGTGACACCTCATGTTAGATATGACAGTCCATTGCCAGTTGTTGTGTTAATTGGTGCCAACACTCTAGCTGGTGGTATAAGTCCGGCTCAACCTTCAGCCATGTATGCAAGGACAAAAGAAATTGTATTTGTCAGACCTAATTTCAGACTTGGACCATTTGGATTTTTAGCTCTGGATATTTTATCTAATTCAAAATATCCACATACATCAGGCAATTATGGTCTCAGTGATATAATTGTGGCATTACAATGGATTAAGTATAATATAAAACATTTTGGGGGTGATCCTGAATCTGTGACTTTGCTCGGGCACAGAGCTGGTGCGACATTAACTGCTGCATTGACCACTGTTGTCAAAGCTCACAAGTTATATTCACGCGTTTGGCTATCTTCGCCATCTGTTATATTTCCCGGTGAACCTTTAGAACAAAGTCAGAAATCAAATGAACAATTTAAACAAACCAGCAAGTGCAATGATGTCGATTGTCTACGTCGTATATCTCAAATAGAAATAATGACTGCTACGCCCGATACGTGGCTAGGAAGTAATATTAACTCTTTACCTGTGGCTGATGAGCTTAAACGTTCGTGGCTAGTATTGGATGGAGTTTACTTACGAACTCACGCTTACGAAAGCTGGGATGCTCAAAAAGAAGCGAAAATTACAGGTAATAAGAAAGTATTTAAACCTATGGTTTTTGGAACTACAGAACATTCTGGTCAATCCGATGTTTTACGAATGAAATACATGAATTGGACAGCTGAAATAGTAGAAAAAATGGTCAACGAAAGTTACATAGGGGAGAAAAATTTGACAAATGAAATATTTAAAATTTTCAATAAATCTTATGCAGGACTCGTTGAATTGATTTCTTCTATTCGAACATTATGTCCTTTAGTGAGCTTAGCTCGAATGCGACTCGTGACGCCGATGTACGTAGTCCTGGGTTCAGGTCCGGGTGGGGGTGCGGCTGCGTCTGGAATGGCAGACATTAATTCTGATATTGAAGCTATTCTCGGTACTTTTGACTCGGAAATGCCAGAACAACGTCGTTTTATGGCAGCTATACAACAACTGTTTTATTATTATGTATGGCACGGTCAACTGCCAGGCCCAGAGACAGGCTTGATCGCTATCGGTCAAGATCTACTGGTACACCATGGGCTGCCAGCATGTGACTTACTTATACAAGAGGACATCGTGCCCAGACATGCGCACATTGACTAAAATTGGTTTATATTATTAGTAGACAAAACTGCTGTCACATTGTGTGTTTAATTTTATGCAATTTTTTTCTTTTTTTTTAAGAACAGTAGCTTTTTGTAGTATTTACTGTGCACATTTTGTATTAAGGTGATAATTTCATTTGAATCTCGTAATATTACCACTACGACTTCTAGCTGGTCTTTAGAATAAGTGTCTTATAATACTCATGTAAAAATTTTGATTTGGTCTTTTATAATTAAGTACATGTCTTTTATAAATATTACTTAAATTCTTCCCAAGGAATCATTAAAATAAACTAATAAGACTGATTTACAAATCCCATCATACCAATGATCTCATGTCAACATTGAAACAGTTGTATTACCTAAATACTAGTTATTGTACTGTGTAGCTTATTGTAACTTGTGTAGTTTAGTTTTATTACTTTTATATACAGATATTTTATAATCATTGTGAATTAAATTTAAAGGAAACATGAAATAAATTTAGTAAGATTTAAAAATCGTGACCCCAGCTTAGTATTAATTGTAGAACTAACATACTAAATTATTCTCCGTAATTGTAATCAAAGAATCATATTAATTTACTTTAAAGGCTGATGATCCAAAGAATGAATTGTGAATAATTTTTGTATTCATTTATGAATAGATTATACAATTTTTACTGCGTTATGAAATAGTGTGACATTTTTTTTTGTCGTCAAATCAATTTCTATATTGCCAAATATTAGGGTATTTTGCCTCGATTAGTTTTTTAAGTATTTAATTAGCAGCTTTAATAATTGATACTGAATTTTTTTTTATGATTTTGTTTTTGTACCTAGCAGTTTGCATTTGACCAGCTGCACTTTCAGTGTGTACTTTTTCACGTATCATTAGAGCTTAGCCCTTAAATTATGTTCATTTTGTTGTAATTTAATAAATTTATAAGGCTATGAAATTAATTGTGTTATTTGTAATAACCCTACTATTAAATAATTTAACTCACAGACCACCAACCATTAATTATACCGGCTTGAAGAACAGTTACGCGTTACATGTTAAAGTTGTAATGATCTTGGTTATTTATTACTTACATTAATCCATCCTTACATTTTATTCTTTACGTACCCTGACAACAGTCTATATTAGGATAATGATGTTGGGCTTTGGGCCTCTTAATAATTATCAATATATGACTCATGACATGATTAAATAATATGACTCAGCCAAAAATAAAAACCTATCCGCAACGGTCTAGGATTTTTTAAATTTTTTGAAGTGCGATTTTTGATACCTTTGTTCAAACTTGGGCACCTCGGCTGCAAATTCAATAATAACGAATTGATTTTCTCTGGAAATAACCGTGGATAATCGACCTTGCTAACGCGCATTACAAAATATTTCTAGCCACAACTTTTTTTCAAATACCTAAAAATAAAAAATAGTGTATTCGATTTTTTTATGATAAAGTTTGAGCACCAAGTGGTATAAAAAAACGTAGGGAGACCTAGGTGGCCCATAGCTTAAAAAACATACCTACTTTATGAAGTTTCTTAAATAGTAAATACTCTTTTTTTTTATTGTAAAATTACCGAGTTATTGCTACCCATGTTTCTCTAGCCCTCTATTTTTCTCATATGTAACCAAAACAAATAACAAAATAAGAACTTTATTTCGAAAATCAGTGAAAGTGTATTTTAGAGTGGATGAGGTGTTGTTAATAATTTAAAGAACAATTTCAAATAGATAGTTTTATAATAAATGTTCCAATTGTTTGCCACCTACTCTAATACAGGTTCTACGTCTTATGAAAGACCTTTTTAATAGGCGCGAATACTTGCGCTCCACAATTTTTCGAGCCGCATTCAAAACACGTCGACGAAGTTCATGTATTGTTAGCCAAGATCGGCCGCTTGGGACCTATTTTATGGCCACCACTGTCGCCCGACCTAAACGCAATAGAGATCTTTTATTGGGGCTGCTTAAAAGAAAAAGTACCTATACAAATAATTGTGTTTGCTCGCAAACGAAAAAAAAACCGACTTCAATTACATCGAAGAGTAATACAACGTAGATCGACGAAAAAATAGTAATACTTTGTTCGTATTCCATATAACGCGACATTATAAAATTGTAGAATTATATAATGTTCTACTGTTATTTCTAACATTTTGTTAGCGATTGTAGGCAGAAATTTCATAAAAGGCCCGTCGTCGATTCGCGCGAAGCGCTGACATCGCTTATTACGGCGGGTTTTTTAGTTGAAGCGGATTTATATTGAATTACGGTTTATGTCTTTTTTATTAAAAATATGTAATGTTCATGTTTTCACACAGCTCCGATGCACGACTGGAGTTTACCCCTTCAGATCAACTGTCTAAATAGACACAAAAAGGCTTACTAGTCTAAGAAATATATTATTACTATATCAAATTGTAAATAAATGAATGCAATAACGCCATCTATCGGAACCTAATTGCGTTATTAGAAAACGTCTGAACGCCATCTCTAACAAGGTCATTCGTTCAGTAGATTTTACTGTTCAATTTTTTCATTCCGGGGCCTTAAATGAAAATCGATTCTTAAGGAGAAAACTCCAAAAACAGTCAAGTAAATACGCCATATCAGATATAGCTCAAAAAGTTCGAGTCAAATCTCAATTATATTTAAATGGGACCACATGACAAGCACCACCTATCGATTAAAAAAAGAATCATCGATATCGGTCCACCCAGTAAAATAGTAATGAGGTTAATATAACGTTAGTCGACGTAAAATAGCCAAGTAAATACCCAGTATTAGCGATAACTCAAAAATTAAAAGCTCAAATATATTTATAACGAATAAACTGCTACTCTCTACTCTAGTGGAATATTGTAATTTGATCGATAGTGAACGAAGTAATTTCATTACATTTTGATAGATGGCATTGTGGCAAAGTATTGAACATGACCACAGTCGTCTTAACATCGTCATGTAAATACGTGTCATCAAAGATTACTCAAAAATTGCTCATTATATCTCAATCATATTTAAAACGGACGACATGACAAGTATTAGCTTTTGATTTATACAAAAAAGATCAAAATCAGTGCACCCAGTAAAAAGATATAACGTATAATACAACGTAGGGTGACGAAAAAACCGTCAAGTAAATACGCAATATTAGATATAACTCACAAATTACGAATCAAATCTCAATTAAATTTGAATGGGACCACGTGACGAATAGTAGCTTTTAATTTATATAAAAAACGTCAAAATCGGTGCACCCAGTAAAAAGTTATGAGGTATAATACAACGTAAGGTGACGAAAATAATGTCAAGTAAATACGCGTTATCAAAGATTAATCAAAAAGTAGTTATCAGATCTCGATAAAATTTATATGTGACCACATGATAAACATCAGCTTTCGATTAAAGTAAAAATTATCAAAATCGATACACCCAGTAAAAAGTTATTGCGGATTTTCAAGAGTTTCTCTCGATTTCTCTGGGATCCCATCATCAGATCCTGGTTTCCTTATCATGGTACCAAACTAGGGATATCCCCTTTCCAACAAAAAAAGAATTATCAAAATCGGTACACCCAGTAGAAAGTTATGTGGTATAATACAACGTAGGTCGACGAAAAAAGCGTCAAGTAAAAACGCATTATTAGATATAATTCGAAAAGTAGTTGTTAGATCTCAAATAAATTTAAATGGGACCAATCGGCACACACCACCTTTCGATTAAAACAAAATTTGTCGAAATCGGTCTACCTGGTCAAAAGTTCTGATGTAACATACATAAAAAAAAAAAAAAAAAAAAAAAAAAAAAAAATACAGTCGAATTGAGAACCTCCTCCTTTTTTGGAAGTCGGTTAAAAACCAACTCCAACAATACAGGAACTTCGTCGACGTGTTTCGAATGCGGCTCGAGAAATTGGAGAGCGCAAGGTCGTTCATAAGATGTAAAGTCTGTATTAGAGTAGTTAGGTGATAAACAATTTGAACCTTTATTATAAAACTACCTATTTGAAATTGTTGTTTAAATTTTTAACAACACTCCAACAAGTTCTTATTTTTAAAAATTGATATGATGATTTATCAAAAATTTCGATCTAACGGGTACATCGTTCCATAGCTTATTTGGCTAGAGCGCCGACACGGTCAGTCGGAGACGTAGGTTCGATCCCCGCTGGAACGGTCAATTTTTGATATGATATTCAAAAATGTTTAGAATTCCTAATGTGTGGGTAACACAAAAATAAAATCATACACATTAAAAAAAATAGCACGGTGTCGTCTCCTGTCAAAGATTTTCATTGTAATATGAAACTTTGAATAGTTACGGGTTTCTGTAAAAGAACGCGCCACGTTTCGGTTAAACCGAAAATAAAATCATCAAATCAAAAATTTTGATCTAACGGGTACATCGTTCCATAGCTTAATTGGCTAGAGCGCCGACACGTCAGTCGGAGACGCAGGTTCGATCCCCGCTGGAACAGTCAATTTTTGATATGATATTCAAAACAGTTCTTATTTTATTATTTGTTTTGGTTATAAGATAAATAGAGGGCTAGAGAAACATGGGTAGCAATAACTTGGTAATTTGACAATAAAAAATTGCGAGCGTGATACCATTTAAGGGGGTGATAGACGTGCGAGTAAGTTCGCGAACTTGTGGCTCGACGATCTTTTTCGCCAGTGTGTCACCCTAAGTCCGCGTACTTTAAAACCGCCGAGTAAGTTCGTTGGCGATTCAACAATTTTGAAATTTTGCTTGTAACCCGCCTCCGCTCGTGCGTGTGTCAGCACTGCGAGCCGCGAGCCGCCAATTTTAACTGACTTCCAAAAAAGGAGGAGGTTCTCAATTCGATTATGAACCTTAGAACTTTTGACTGGGTGAACCGATTTCCATGATTTTGGTTTTAATCAAAAGGTTTTGTATCCATTTAAATTTGATTGCGATCTAATAAGTAGTTTTTGGGTTATATCTAATAATGCGTATTTACGTGACTGTTTTTTCGTCTACCTACGATGTGTTATTTGTCGATGTAATTGAAGTCGGTTTTTTTAAACACAATATGTTTCGCTAGTCCGTGGATGCGGAACGCTTTTTGTGTAGGTATTTGTAATTTTATTGAGAAATTACTTAAAATGAATTAGTTCAGAACTTCGTCTTTTTTTTGTTTTTAAAATGTAATAATATAATAATAATAATTGTTTATTTGCTAGAACATGGTGTTGAAGTTGTACAAGATTAACATTAGTATACTGAGGTAGGGCACAGCAGGAATTTCCTGCTCAAAATATGGAGCAGCCCGACTAGTGTAGTACCTCGACCTTACAGAAGATCACAGCAAAATAATACTGTTTTCAAGCAGTATTGTGCTCCTGTTGGTGAGTAAGGTGACCAGAGCTCCTGGGGGGATTGGGGATTGGGTCGGCAACGCGCTTGCGATGCTTTTGGTGTTGCAGGTGTCTATAAGCTACGGTAATCGCTTACCATCAGGTGAGCCGTACGCTTGTTTGCCAACCTAGTGATATAAAAAAAAATAGTATAGTCCAAACATGTTCTACCTTACGGTGTGCAAATATTAAAAATATTAATGTGGTTCGATCAAGGTTCGATACAATATTTTTACCATTAACAGTAGATTATTTATCATTGAATTATTTATACATTATTAAATTATTTATAGACTATTAATATATGATATAATTTCTTCCTAAAACAATACAACCAATATTAATATAATTGAGAAAGAAAAAATTATTTAATTATTTATACATTATTAAGTTATTTATAGATTATTAATATATGATATAATTTCTTGCTAAAACTATACAACCAATATTAATATAATTGAGAAAGAAAGAATTATTAAATTATTTATACATTATTATTAATATATGTTATAATTTCTTCCGCAATATTTATACATTATTAATATGTGATATAATTTCTTCCTAAAACTATATAATTAATATTACCATAATTGAAATGTTTCTTAGATGTCACGTTCAATTAACTATCTCTAAGGTCATTAAATTAATATCCTAAATTCCGTAATAAGTACGATACAATTCGATAAGTGATACGATATAATTCCTAAATAACACAAAGCTGCTTCTCTCGACAACATTGCAATATAAAATGAGTAAAGGCGTTCTACACGGTCGGGATCGACCGCCGACCGTCGTGTCCTTGGTCGTGTCAACCAATTTTTGTATTCATTCTACACGGTCGGTGGTTGACTCAACTTGTCAGTTCGTTCGTATTTGAAGCGATGGCTCCTTGCATTTTTAACCGACTTCCAAAAAAGGAGGAGGTTCTCAATTCGACTGTATTTTTTTTATGTATGTTACTTCAGAACTTTTGACTGGGTGGAGCAATTTCGACAAATTTTCTTTTGATCGAAAGGTAGTCTGTGTCATTTGGTCCCATTTAAATTTATTTGAGATCTAACAACTACTTTTCGAGTTATATCTAATAATTCGTTTTTACTTGACGCTTTTTTCGTCGACCTACGTTGTATTATACCACATAACTTTCTACTGGATATACCGATTTTTATAATTCTTTTTTTGTTGGAAAGGGGATATTCCTAGTTTGGTACCATGATAAGGAAACCAGGATCTGATGATGGAATCCTAGAGAAATCGAGGGAAACTCTCGAAAATTTGCAATAACTTTTTACTGGGTGTACTGATTTTGATAATTTTTAATTTAATCGAAAGCTGATATTTATCATGGGGTCACATATAAATTTTATCGAGATCTGATATCTACTTTATGAGTAATCATTGATAACGCGTAGTTACTTGACTATTTTTTCGTCGATCTACGTTGTATTACTCGTCGATGTAATTGAAGTTACAACACAATTATAAAGCAACAGAAGGTGGGTTTGGCAATAACTTTTTTATACTAAAGTGAAGTGAAGTTTTTTGGTTCTTTTCTTTGTATAAATCGGATCCAATGTCCCAAAGACATGGCAAATCAATATATAAAGATATAAATTCGGTCAGAACCTCTCGTTCGTGGCGTTCGTTTTGCGAATCCATTGCAATACGTGATGACATGCACCCGTGACCATAGTTAATACACTTAAACTAGCTACCCGTGACGACTGACAAGCGCAAACTGAAGCGCTCGCGTCGGCCGACAGCGTTCCACACGGTCGGGACCGACCACGAACGTAGCCTGTCGCGAGAGATGCGCTCGCGACCAAGGCCGTTGACATCAACCAAATATTGGTCGGGTCAACCGTTTTCCACACTGTCCATTTTTATATCAACCCGACCAAGGACACGATGTTCGGCGGTCGATCCCGACCGTGTAGAAGGCCTGTATTTTCACGTGTGTCACCGACGTCGAGCCGAGTAAATTCGCGATCTTAAAAACCTCGTACTTTAAGTTCGCACGTCTATCAGCCCCTTTAAGAAACTTCATGAAGTAGGCATGTTTTTCATAATGGACCATCTAGGTGTCCCTACGTTTTTTTTATACCACAGGTGGTCAACTTTTATCATAAAAATTCGAATACACTTTTTTTATTTTTAAGGATTTAAAAAAAAAGCAAGCTAGCAAGGCCAATCCACGGCTATTTCCAGAGAAAATCAATGCGTTGTTATTGAATTAGCATCAGTAACTAGTGCTCAAAAGTTTGAACAAGGGTATCAAATTTCGTAGGTACTTACAATTTTTTTTAAAAATCCTAGACCGTTGCAAATAGATTTTATATGTATTTTTAGAGTCGCAGTCGGAAAACACCATAAAATTCCGTTCAGTAGTTTTTTACTTCGTCACAGACGCGGCTAGGACTTAATTGTTTGCAGTTGTTGGGCTGGATCTCTCGCTGTCGGCTTTAATTAGGGCTATGGTCGACAGTGAGGAAAAATAGATAGCAGTTTCCTCCTTCTGCAATTCCATTATGCTGCGGAAGGAAGCGGCAGAACGGGAGCGAGAACAAGATCCAAACTCGCTCCTAATTCGTCGCGGAAGGTGCGGTCGGCGACGCCGGGCCTACCTGGCCAATCTGCCGCCGTAACGCCGGACCAGTGGGCGATAGATCGAGGTATGTATCGTCCTTATTGCACGGTCCTGAGGAGGGAGGCGGCCTTAGTGTTCGAGGGAGCCTCTCAGGAGTTACGAATCGCGTCGAGGTTGTAAGGCAATCGCAAGGCGTGTCGAAGGAACATCCCAGAGGTTTTAGTCCGTGCGACTCGGACATACCCTCCAGCTCCCCTGGGCTGTAGGCATCCGTTAGGGATTTCCTCTGGGTAAATAAAAAAAAAAAAATAGGACTTAATTGTTTTATAACAAAGAATGCTTACTAATTATAAGTATACGTTCCGACGAAGGATTAATCAAATAGTTACAGCAACTGGCTGATGCGCTCTAGCAATTCGCCTGTTCGATCCCCGGATACAACACATATTTGCATATGCCATACGATGTTTGTCATGCTCTGGGGGTTAGTGCATGTGTAACGTTTATCCCGGTCCCCAAGACGAGATTACGAGACTCTTCTAGGACTGTAGGATATAAGGCCTTCATAGAATATTATGATCATATTAATTAATTTTTGTAGGTATTATTGTAAAGATAAAATAAAAAGATGTTTCTGTTTATTTATTATTATCAAAACTATCAATATGTTCACAATAAATAAGAAAATTACATTAAAGTAATTTCTGATAAAGGTAACACGCCAATAAATTAAAACATGAATAATAAATAAATAATAAATATAAACAAATTTTGGTATGCAACAAATGGAGGTTAGTCAATTTTGTTATAGACAATGTTAGAAAGAAATACAAACAAATTATGATATCAAATGATTACGCTCCCTTAAAGGAGAAATGACTTGAATGTTTTCTTTTCCAATCTTATGACCCTTGCGCATTACAGATGGCGACTTAGGTTTCATTGGTACTTGTTCAGCTTCCTTTTTAAGTTTGTCGATTACAGAAGATTGTTTTGCAAGAGTCATTGTTAATTCCTCATTTTCTTGTCTAAGAAGTGACAGTTCAACTACTAAAGACTGTTGATCTTGAATCTGTAAAGTAATTAACGTTATATTAATATTTAAAAGTGAAGATGGATAAAAATTTAAGTACAAAAATATCTATTGATAAGCAACATTAAAAAATGATGAGAAAATTTATGAGGTCAACATCATAACAAAATATTTGCATAATATATGCAAATACCCTAATGCTGAGTAAAATTTCAACGAAATGTATTTACTTAATGTATCAAAACAATTTTTAAAACACCAAAAGGCCAATTGAAATATAAAATATCTGTAATAAATAACCTGTTGTTGCAGACAATGATTTTCACTCTCAAGCCGAGATATCTCAGCAGCAGCTTGTGAGAGTAGGGTACGAGATTGTTCTGCTGCAGCCGTTGCTTGTCCAGCATGCTCTTTAGCTAATTCACACAGGACACGTTTCTTTTCCACCTAGAGATTTTTTTAAAAATATTTTTCATGAAATATATTGTTAAATAAATATTTTAAAGTTACTTTATTTAAAACATAATTCTTGACTAAATATTAAGAAAGATTTACATGCTAAGGAGGGGAGAACTATCAATTAATGCATAAAACTGCATAGCTAAAATATTATAATTATATTTTTAGGTATCATTACCTCTTCCTTTAGCAGTTGTATTTGGGATTTAGATTCCTTTTTAATCATTTCTACATCTTCAATCAGTTCACTTTTAATAGATCCGAGTTCACGATAAGCTTCTTTTTCAACATTCTGTAGGCTTTCTATTAAAGATACATTGTGTTCCATAATTCTGTTATGTTCTTTGGCCAGAGCAGCTTTAGATTTCAAAATATTCACAAGTGCCTCTTTATATTCATTACATTCCAGTACTGTGTTATTAAGTGTATTCTTAAAACTGGCAAGCTCAGATTCTAAAACATCTTTAGAATTTGTTAATGTTTGAACTTGGCTCTCCAAGTGTTCCAATTCATTATCAGATTCTCTTAAGCGCATGGTCAATACTTGAACTATATCTCTGGTAACGGATAATGACATTTCAAATTTATTTTTTTCTTTAATTGCTCTATCGACTTCCACTGTTAACTTGTTGATTTCATTTTCATAATCTATTATTTTCTTTTTTGATTCATCTTTTAAATCTTCCAATTCCTTCATTAAATTGGCTTTCCCAGTTCTCAAAATATCATTTTCATTTTGAACATTTTTAATTTCCTTATTTAATACAGAGTTTTTTTCTTCATTAATGTTAAGTAAGTATTTTAATTCTTTAATTTCAGCTTCTAAGCATTGTATTTCTTTTTGCTGTTGTGCCCAGTGCTCTTGTAAATGTCTGCTTCGCTCTTCAAATTGTATTTCACAAAGTTTTAATTTTTCATGTGTAGCCTCATCAATTTGTTCCAATTTGGCTTTCATTTCCCTATCTTTTGCAAGCATAGATTGCTGTAACTCCTGTACTTTATCATCTTTTTCTTTTTTAAGCTGACATTTAATTGAATCTATTAATGTGTTGTACGTTAATTTCAAGTTTTCTTGGTCAGCCTTGGATTTTGCAAGGATTGCCTGTTTTTCTTCATCTAGCTTTGTTTTAAGAGTTTCAAGCTCAGCTTTATATTCACGTCTGATGCTTTCATTTGCTTCTAGAGCCAAAGCATGATGACCTTTAACCATTTCAAGTCTTTGGCGAGTTTCTTCTAAGCAAGATTCTACATTGGTAAGCTTATTTTGTAAATCAGTGCACAAGGTATCTCTAATAGTTATCACTTCTTCAAGCGACGAAAGTTCTACTTGTTTGTCACTGACCTCTTTCTCTAACTTTTCACAATTCTTTCGTAAATCAAATATCTTATAATTTAATTGATTGATAAGTGCAACAGGGCAAGTTTCATTGGCGTTTTTATCATTGCTAGGCTGCTCATCGCTCATAGCTATCTGGCTAAATTTATTATTGATTTTTTCAACATCATCACAATTCTTTTTGGTTTCTTGTAAGAGATTTTGTAATTTGGCAATTTCACATTTTAGGTCATCTATTTGTTTATTATACTCAGAAATAGTAGTATCCTTATTCCTAAAATTTGAAGATGAAGACATTATATTAAATCTACTAATAAGGTTAAGTATTAACAATCCTAAAAAAAGTATAAAAGTAAACAATAAGTTAACGCAGGTAATATTAATTTACCTTATTTCAACTTGATATGCTTTAATGAGTTCTTCTTGATCTTTGGTTTCATGATTTTTAGGTAAGTTTTTGGAAAGAGGTAATGTCTTTTTTAGGCTACCAGCTGTAAATTTATTTGTAGCAGTTGAAGGTTTGAGAGGTCTTGGCTGAAAGTGAACATCAATTTTAATAATTAAAATTACTAGTTTTAAAATAAAACACAGCTTACTAATCTAAATATTACTCGTTGAATTTCGCACAGTAGAATAAGTTAATCAGAAGCTCAAAAGAATGGATCTTTAAACTAGTTTACTATAAAATAAAGGAACTCAATCATCATCTCATCCTCAGATGAAGACGCGATTATATTATTATTCATAAATTCCAACTACTGAGCTACCACTGGGATACTACTGAGCTTGAGCTTAATTTCATAACATGATTAAAATATTATTGTAACCCATAAGTACGAAAAGTGGATTCTAAAATTACTTACGGTTTTGAAAGATTTGGTACTCGTGGAACTACATTGTGACTTTGCATCTGAACTTTCTTTAGAAGGCGTAGTAGACGGTAATTTAGTTTTTAGGACAACAGGCGCTTTACTTGGTTGTTTTTCAGTATCTCTTTTATTTTGTGTATTAAAATGACTTTTAATATGTGCTGCGAATTATAGAAAATAATTTAATTGTAAAAGTTATAAAAAAAAAGCTTTAAAACTTTATCACCCATAAATACTACACATTAACGGTCTTATTCAGAAATTGAGTTACTTTCTACTAAAATAAATTTTAATATTCAACTTTAGACATCATTGTATCAGCATCAAAACAGAAAATTTCATAAAAGTTAACTTACCAGTGGACTCAAATCTTTTTGCTTTTGAAAACATTCTTCAATAGAAACGTTAACTTATATAATCCTACAATAATTAATTTATCTAAAGACGCTCTTAATAAGTTACTAAGTTAAGTAATATTTTGTTAAAATCAAGAGTTGATTGCAAAAAGTGCTGCTATCTGTATTCTGTAATGATTCGCGCGCGAAAACGCAGTACCAGCTAGAATCTTTTGTTTTGATTTCTGTTGTATTCAACTGTTCAACCGTCAACGTTCCAAACTTCCAATTTCCAAAGTAGTGACCGTTAAAATTACGTTCCAAATGACGCTAATGTTCAAGTTTGACACACGAAGCCCCGTTCGTATCTAAACTAAAACATGTCTTTGTGAATGTCTTTATAATTGTAAAGACCCTAAAGATAAAATTCAAAGAGCCCGAGAAGTCTTCAGTTTCATACACTACCGTGTTTAATATTTTTTTAATATTTTTTGCAAAGCAAGCACGTGTGTTTTTGTTTGTCCATACTTGCTGTTCAATCTTCATTGTGTTCGATGCCCAAAAATTGAATATTACTAAGCGCAGGAGCTAAACAGTACTGGACACAAATAACACTGAGGACTCGCACTCGCACTCGCAATTGCTAAACACGCAATTATGAACAAATTACGTTTACCACAGCCGATGGATCCAAAAAACCAATTACTTTTATAAATTTTATTAATATAGTGAAATTACAATAAAACTTATCCTAAGAAACAATAGTGCTCGATGCTAGAAGCTCTACTGATTTAATTAATTATTTGTTAAAAATCTAGAAAGGTAAAATATGAGAATGCTGATCGGGTATCTTGATTGACGTCATACGTTGCAGCGGCGACTCGTGGCCACGCGCGGTGTCAGCGATTCCTTTGTAGGCATTGCATGTAACAAACACGTGTGCATGTATTTAGGTGTTATTTTGAAAAATGTGCCACTAACTTTTTCCTTCCTTCATTTTTATAATTGTCATAAAATCGTTATCGTGTTTTTAAATTTATCGTCGCTAGCGAAAGGAGCGCAAATGTACTTTAATGCATATAATCACGCCTCTTTCCCGTAGGGGTAGGCAGATACCACTTCTTTCCACTTGCTACGATCCTTACACACTTCTTTCGCTTCGTCCACTTTCATTATTCCCTTCATACATGCTCTTCGGTTTAGGGTACTCTTGACCTGGCCTTTTTGTAAGACGTCCCTTATTTGGTCTCTGAACGTCCGCCTAGGTCTACCCCTTCCATTCACACTCGCCTTATACACTTTTTTCGTCAATCGTTCTTCACTCATTCTCTCGACATGACCGACCAATCTGAGCATACCTTTCTCAATTTTTGTGACTACATCTTCTTTCAGACCACAACGTTTGCTTATCTCACTATTTCTTATCCTGTCACTCAGTTTAACTCCTTATTATACTACATATAATTATACTTCTTAACGCTCTCATCTCAACTGCATTCTGATTTCATGTTTCTTCTGCCATACCCAACTTTCACTTCCGTACATGAGTGTCGGAACCAACACCCCCTCATGCACAGCCAAACGAGCCTTGTTAGACACATTCCGACTGCTCATAAAGGAAAATGAAAAGCTCCATTCACCCTGTTTCCTACATTAACTCTTCTTTCAATATCACTCTCACACTTTCTCTTGTAAACTTTGAACCCAGATACATAAACTCATTCACCTGTTCAATTTGTTCATCTCCAATCACGATATTGCAGTCTGTCACTGCCTCATCTCTTTCAAGCACCATCACTTTCGTCTTCTTTACGTTCACCTTCATTCCCTTTCTTACAAAAACTCCATTCATAGCAGTTATCATCTCCTGCCATTCCTTGGCCGAAGACGCGAGTAATACTTGGTCATCAGCATAGAGAAGACATTCGACGAGTAACTCATTCATTCTCAACCCACTTTTATTCTCTTTTAAATCTGTCAAACATACCTACCCCACCCCAGCCTGCAAAATAATGATATTTGTAATCAAAAAAATATTAACTGATAGATTTTGAATTGCTCAATTCAACTACGTTGTCTTTTTAAATTGCTCACCTCAAATTATTTAATTAAAAATCAATTTTTTTTTTAAAAAATCAAATATTTTCAAACTCCTATATCTTTTGATGTATACAATATTTTAAATTGCTCAAAGTGTTAAAAAACTGCTCAAGTTGCATTTATAATTGCTCAAGTATAGTTTGGAACAGATCCACTTCCCTTAATTTTTAAATAAATATAAATAGTTTGAACAAATAAAATATTGATATTTGTAAAAAAAAATACTAATCGATACATTTTCAATAGCTCAATTGAACTACGTTGTCCTTTTAAATTGCTCACCTCAAACTATTTAATTATAAATCAAAAAAGTTGTTGAAAAGTATTCTTTTATCAATATTTTCAAACTCCTATATCTTTTGATGTATACAATATTTTAAATTGCTCAACGTGTTAAAACCCTGCTCAAGTTGCATTTATAATTGCTCAAGTACAGATTTGAACAGCTCCACTTTCCTTAATTTTTAAATAAATATATAAAGTTGGAACAAATTTAACGTTTACATCATAAGATAAGGTGAGCGCTGCGGATGCGCATAGACAATGATGGGAAGCCAAAAAAATTGCGGATATTCGTAATAAAAAGATGCTCATCGTTCGATTTTCAATAGCTCAATTCAACAACGTTGGCCTTTTAAATTGCTCACTTCAAATAATTTAATTAAAAATCAAAAAAGTCGTTGAAAATATTCTTTTATCAATATTTTCAAACTCCTATATCTTTTGATGTAAGGACGACCGGGGCTAATGTGTTCACGGGGCAATGGTGTCTTGTCTATGTTTTTGGCCTTTATTTCGATATATACGATTTACGCCATCTATTAAACAGCAGAGAAACTATTTGGTTACGAACTCACGCAATGACGATAGCTCCAATATCACTACTTTACCGACACGGCCATTTTTTCAAAGTCGTCAGCTATTTGGTGAGATTGACGGTTGTGCGTGTAATTTTTAAATTCGTTTTTTTAATTAAAATTGTGGGTGATGTAAATTTATTTCAAGGTAAGTCGAAGCTTAATCAACTATTTTTTCATATTCCATAATAGTTTTATCATTCTATAGACAGTTTATGGACATACGAGTATAGCTACATTAGCCCCTGTAGTTTTGTAGCTAGGGGTTAAAGTAACTTTATCGATAGTCACAATAACCCCTTGATTTTGCCTATGACGTTGGGAGTCTCTAGTGATGATAAACTTTGTCGATAAATAAGACATATGAAGATACATGTACGTATGCCTCAATGTAATTATGTATGTGTATGTTATATGTATGTATGTATGTATGTATGTACGTATTTATGTGTGTATATATGTGTTTCATACATTATATACTAAAATATTTACTTATTTATATGTTTTTTTTTCTTTTTAATAATTATGTAAGTTTATCATATTCTAGTTTTTATCTATTTATAATTGATCTTTACTCCTTAATTTGTGCACACCTAAACCACTGCTACTGTATCGTGTCCTGTACCCAAAGGTTATCTGGAAGAAATCGCTATTTAGCGATAAGATCGCCTTTGTACATCTTCTATTGTATCTTTCTTTATATGTGTCTGTATTTCGGTGTACATTAAGAATAAATAAATAAATAAATAAAAAATACATTTTACGTTAAAGTAGTATTAAAATAAAGGCTTGTTTTAGATGGTGCGTCACTACAAGCGAAAAACTAATGACTCATATTCTCAAGAGTCATTACAAAAAGCTATTGAAATGGTCAAATCAAAAGAAATGACCACATACAAGGCTGCTGCAATATTTGGTGTGCCTCGATCAACTATTCTAGCCCGAGTAAAGGGAAAACGTGGTGCGAAATATGAACATCGTGGTAGACCAACTACATTCACGGCGTCTATTGAAAAAAATATAGCCGGAGTTCTACATACTATGGAGCAGTGTGGATTTGGTTTGACTAAAAGAGAAGTTATTGGACTAGTAGGCCAATATGTGACTCGGAACAACATCACCACTACTTTCAAAAATAGTTTACCTGGAGACGATTGGTTTATTAGGTTTACCAGAAGAAATAAGCTTTCTCTTAAAAAGCCACGAGCAGTCGAAATTGCTCGCAAAAAAGCTGCAAATCCTTATGACGTACAAGAATTTTACGATTTGTTGGAAAAAACTATATCTGAAATTGATGTAAGACCAAGTCGTGTATACAATCTCGACGAAACGAGTTTCAATCTCGATCCTTCAAAAAGTAAAATTGTAGGGGTTCAGGGGTATTCGTGCACAAGAACAACAAGTACACCTGGGCGTGAAAATATTACCGTGCTATTAGGAGCTAATGCATGTGGTGAGAAAATTCCACCTTTAATTATATTTAAAGGAACCTATCTCTGGAATACTTGGTTGTATGAAAACGATAATAATACCACGTATGCAGCCACGCGTAAAGGTTGGATGGAAACACCTGTTTTTGAAAGCTATTTTGATAACGTCATCATCCCGAAACTATGTACGAAAAAAGAGCCCTTACTTATAATTTATGATGGACACTCAACACACTTGGACATAAATATTATTGAAAAAGCTGCAGCTAACAATATAACGATAATAAAGCTACCACCTCATACGTCACATATTTTACAACCACTTGATATCAGTACGATGAAATCTATGAAAGACCGATGGGACAAATATTTGGTGCAATGGCAAAGAAAGAATATTGGCAAAAAACTGCCTAAAAGCGAATTCTCACGTATAATGACCGAAGTGTGGAATGAACTAGAGCCTGACATTATAATTAACGGATTTCGCAAAGCAGGAATATGGCCAATTGATCGCCACCAAGTTTCGCAGGACAAATATGATCAATTAGCTTTGAAAAGATGGGAAAATCAGAAGAAATCCAATGAAAATATTAATGAACATATAAGCTTAGGTGAAAATAATGAAGGAGAAAAAACAAAAGAAGATTTAACATACCAGAAAGAAAATATAATCATGGAAAACGAACGTGAAGAAAGTAAAGAAAACTCAGATAATAAGGAAACAGAGGAGAAAAACGCAAATAATAGTACGATTGTAAAGAATCCTGGAATGTTTAAATTACAATTGCCACAAAAAATTTCAAACGAAAACCACTATACAGAAAAAATTGTAATTTTAAAAGATGAAATAATAAAAACACCAAATTCACAAAATTCAATCACAGCCGAGCCAACTCGTCCTATGGTCAACCACTATAAAACCAACGAAACCAAAGAACATATTATTAATACTACTGTTACTTTTGAAGAACTGGTATTGCAGACTATTTCTCGAGGAGACCAAAATACACCTATAAAAAAGAAAAGAATCGGGAGAGGTGCAGAAGTAATTACTCATAAAGAAGCTATTGCTAGAATAAAAAAGGAAAAAGAGACAAAACTTGCGAAATCCGTGAATAAGAAAAAGAACACCACTGCCACAACAAATATAAGAAAAAGGAGTACAAAAAACAAAGAAAATAAAAAATCCAAGAAAAAGACAAAGAAAATAGATAAGGTTGAAACAAGTAACAGTGATATAGAAATGAGTACGCACAGCGATTCGGATCTTTTGGATTTGAAATCTGATATTGAAAATGAAGCGATTATAATGGAATGTATAGAAAATAGAGAACTTGAAGGAAGCCAGATAGTGACAAATATGATAGGTCAAATAGATCTTGAGAAATTTGAAAGTAGCCCAAAGATTGGTGGCCAAAAAAATAAGAAAATGATGGTTAATAATATTGATGACGAACAATATGTGAGAGGTCAGGGCATGAAAGAAAACCATGAGGAAATTTTAATAAATATGCAGCCTAAGGAAGTTTTAGGAGATCAAGACATACAAGATATGTATGATGAGGCTGACGGTGGTATATATCTAGATGAGACTAAAGAAAGCTGCTTTATTGAGGTAAAGAATGAAAAAAAAGCAGAAAGAAAGGATATCAAACAGGTTAAAAAAAATGAAAAACCAAGAACTATTAAGGTATCCATGTTATTAGAAGTAAGAGACACAGCAGATAACCATCCATTTTTGGTCTTCAACAAATACGATCCCCCTAAATCAACAGAAAAATACACTCATTCAGTGCTTAGGGATCAGAATTTTAATACACCCAATCAAAAAATACAAAACTCTATTTTGGATGATTATTTTGCAGCAGGTTGTAGTAAAGAATCAGAAAAAAACACCTGTGTTTCATATGATATAAATGACTGTATTATAGTAAGGTACATATTTAAGAAGAAAGTCAAATATTTTGTGGGAAAAATAATCTCTAAACTAGGAAACAAATATGAAGTATCCTTTTATGTCCAACACGGAAAGAATGACAGCACAATATTTAGGAAACCAAAGAAAATGGATATTGATACCATAGATGAAGAGATGATTGTGAAACCAGTTCAATTAATAGCTTTGAATCAGCAAGAATTAGATTTTGCTTTCTTTGAAGATGATGATTTGGTGTATTTTGATTGTTAGTTGGAAAATGTTGAACTTGATTAGATTTTCAAATACTTAATATACTGCTGCTTAATATTTTTGTGATTTTTTAAGAAATACATACTTAATAGATATTTTGATAATTATTTTAGCATTTATATGAGTGATATTCATTATAAATAAGTATGAATGCATTGCATGTTTGCGTATCGTAGCCGACGTGCTTTGCAATCATCTGGTACCGCGTCGCGATCAGAGGCTCATTGAATAGGAACAAACGGTTGAGTTTAACCGTCGTACATTTATATTTATATTATTATAGTATTTTTTATCCAGATGAAGAAGACTTAATTCTATTTCAAGCTTAAGTATTTTATAAAGATGTGCTTTGACTTTTGAAAAGATTAATTTGGTAAATTGTTACTGTAAATTGACTTGTCGATAGTCACTTTCACATCACTAAATTTAACCTGTTTAGCTACAATTGCCCCGAATATGAATAAAACTTTTATTTTCGGACTTTGGTTCTTATTTATATGGCCTGAAGATACTAAATTAGTTAATTTTTATAATTTTTGTCAACATTTTTGTGTCGGTTAAGCAAAGACTTATTAAATCTGGCTGTAATTATTAATGGCTACAATAGCCCCAAAAACGGGGTATTTGTAACTAGTACGTACAACCTCCAGTATTTCCCAAATATATTATTATTAAAAAGTCTATTTGAAGTTGTGTTTGCACAAAATATGAGATTAATAAACGTTTCAAAATATCCCACACATAAAGAACTAATATTATACACCTCAACGTGTTTTTTTTAACGTCAAAGCAAATCAATGCTGAATTTAGCTTACAATAGCCCCGAGTGACCTTATACAATATTTTAAATTGCTCAAAGTGTTAAAGAACTGCTCAAGTTGCATTTATAATTGCTCAAGTACAGTTTGGAACAGCTCCACTTTCCTTAATTTTTAAATAAATATAAATAGTTTAAATAAATTTAACGTTTATATTATAAGACAGGTGTACGCTGCGCGTGCGCATAGACAATGATGCGAAGCAAAAAAATTGCGGATATTCGTAAAAAAAAAAGATACTAATCGATAGATTTTCAGTAGCTCAATTCAACTTCGTTGTCTTTTTAAATTGCTCACCTCAAGTTATTTAATTAAAAATCAAAAAAGTCGTTGAAAAATATTCTTTTATCAATATTTTCAAACTCCTATATCTTTTGATGTATACAATATTTTAAATTGCTCAACGTGTTAAAACCCTGCTCAAGTTGCATTTATAATTGCTCAAGTACAGATTTGAACAGCTCCATTTTCCTTAATTTTTTAATAAATATAAATAGTTTAAACAAATTTAACGTTTATATCATAAGACAAGGTGAGCGCTACGGATGCGCATAGACAATGATGGGAAGCCAAAAAAAAGCGGATATTCTTAATAAAAAAGATGCTAATCGTTCAATTTTCAATAGCTCAATTCAACCTCGTTGTCCTTTTAAATTGCTCACCTCAAATTATTTAATTAAAAATCAATTTTTTTAAAAAAAATCAAATATTTTCAAACTCCTATATCTTTTAATGTATACAATATTTTAAATTGCTCAACATGTTAAAGAACTGCTCAAGTTGCATTTATAATTGCTCAAGTACAGTTTGGAACAGCTCCACTTTCCTTAATTTTTAAATAAATATAAATTGTTTGAACCATGGATATCTCCATAACCATGGGGTTCTGAGATGTGACAGTGGTACCAGGGGTAGCGTTCCCCACCCTCTCCCCCCCTTCCCCCCACGGTCCCGAAATTCGGTTTTACCTAATCTAAAGCTTTACCTCTACTTTTTTTTTACTTCATCTATGCGTACAGTCTAGAAATGCCTACCCGGGCATCCTGGATATCACCCGTAAATGGGTTCCCCTGCGATACCAAAAAAAAAAATCAATATACCTACATAATAATTGTTTGCTTGCAAACGAAAAAAAAACTGACTTCAATTACATACGATATAGATGTGGTAAAGGTAGACAAAGAAATAGTCAAGTAAAAACGCGTTATCAAAGAAAAAGTAGTAATTAGATCTTGATAAAATTTAAACGGAACCACAAGACAAGCATCAACTTTCGTTTGAAACAAGAATCAAAATCGGCACACCCAATAAAAAGTTATGCGGTATAATACAACGTAGGTCGACGAAAAAATAATCAAGTAAAAACGTATTATTAGACATAACTCAAAAAGTATCTGTCCGAGAAATGGACAAACGCGCACCACCTTTTGCTTAAATTTTTTTTTTCGAATTCGGTTTTAGTCAGAAGTACAGAGGTAAAATAAATTTTAAATAATTACAATTAAATTGAGAAAAGGAGTCTTTTTTTGAAAGTCGGTTAAAAATTAGTATGAGTATTTAAAAGTAATTATCAAAATCTAAAAATTATAAATGTTAACAATATAACATTTGTAATGGACGTGATCATTAAATTTTCCTGTCTAGTAGAATGAATACTCATTCAAACAGACTTTGAAAGATATGGAGGGGGGGGGGGGGGGTATTCGTTACTGCATTTAAAAATTACATCCTGTCCACTTCTTATTTCACCATAGATAAACGGTTCACACTCAATGACCTCAGCCAGTAGGATTTTATCCTGTCGGCGGTCCAGAAAGACAATAGACAAGCACTAATATCCAGACCATAACAGACATCTGTATGGCCGATATAAATGTTTGTCATGTGCCGGAATCAACCCGTGGCTGCTAGTGCAACATACAGTGCTTTTTAAATTTACTTTTATGATTAAAAATATACTTAGTTTTAAATGAATTTATACAGTTTTGCCTGAGGTATAAAACTAAGGGAACTAAAATAAATTCAAAATTTACTCTCGTAAAATTAAATAAATGTATTTCTTCATTTCAAAATATTCACACAACTAAATATTACTAGATGGAGGTGGTGGGGGAACAGGTAACAAGGGAGGTGGTGGTGGTACTCCCATCATTGGAGCTCCAGGAGGCGGAGGTAACCTAATGCCATGGTTCTCCCACATCTTTGGTGGAGGTGGCGGCATTCTTAATGGTTCCATTTTAAATGCAAATTGAAGGAAAAACTGTTTGGTGTCTTTATTCCAGTGAGTCCAAAATTTAGAATCATGTTTTTCTACCTCACGACTAGGTACTTTGAATGCTATTGTCTCGTATGGTTCAGCAGCAAATAGAAGGTACTGCCACCTACGATCTGGAGGCTCAATTTTCTGTTCATAAGCTGACATGAAACGGTGTCTAGGTTGTACACCTTCAGCAATTTCTGTAATAATAAAGTTACGGTGTTATAATTAATAAAATGTGAACTAGAAACTATAAATTAATAAATACTTCAAATTTAATAAAATATTGAATAGTTAATAATAAACCTACCAGGATAATCTACTTGAAACAGTAAACTTTGCTGTCCATTTTCTGGATCTTTCTGCTTAGTTACTCTATAACCGGGTCGACCAATCTTTACAAACTTCTTAGGTTCAATCCTTGGCTTTTCAGGAGCTAGTTGCTGCGGGGCTTCTTTAGCTTCTTTGGCAGCTCTGCGAGCTAAATTAGCCTGATGCTTTTTTCCTTGAGTGTGAGCCAAGTAACTACCTTCATTATTATGGAGCGTAAGACACAATTTGCACTCATATGAACCTGAAAAAAGGTTACATGAATGATATATGTTTGAAATACAATACTAAAATAATACGTAAATTGTGAATTAAAGCATTACCTAAGTGATTTTTCATAAAATACGGATCTTTATTTAAATCTATTGTCTCTAAAGCCAATTGCCGCAATCTTTCGCGGCGATCGCGATTGCTTTCGGACCATGATGCTACACCTCCTCCTCCAGTTTTACCACCGGGACGGTTTTGAAAATCCATGTTTCCTTTTCAGCTTTACAAACACATTTAAATAGGGTTTTAGAATATGTTGCAATATGTAGAAAATCCTTTTTAAAATAATAAAGATTGTCAACAGAAGCCAAGACAATGTGTCATTAGGCCCATTACAAGCAGTGTGACCAGATTTCATTTAAGGAATCTACTGCTTGTGGAGGTTAAAAACTACTAAATTCTACCAAAAGAGAACGAGAAAATACTAAAAATCTATTACTACATTTCTTAGTTGTCGTGTTGCAACGAAGAAGCGTAATATTGTTCTCTAGATTATAACGATAAAACTGTTGAAATGAAAACTACGATGCATTCACAATATATGGTTTAATAATAAAAACTTATGACAAAAACAAAAGTCGTGTATCATTTTTTTGCAGGAAATCAAAGAGGACATAGTCTCATAGAGCAACTGTCACATTTACAACTGACAGATGACAGATGGTGCGGTACCTAACATCTTAACAAAAACAATAAGATTAACAAAGAAAACGCCATAAATTAGATGAATCAATGTTTATTACTTAAAATTAAAATCTACAAAAATATAGGTATTTTTAAATTGTGATCGAGTTATGGTTCTTCTTCTTTATGTTGGGTAACATTGTCATAAAGCTGTTTGAGTCTATTAATTTCCTTAAACACCCGTTCTACTTTTTATTGAAATTTTGTCTTTCACTCGGAATTAATAATGTGGGAAGCCCCTACATTCCAAGGACAATAATATTCAATCCTTAGTATCTATGAAATACAGCTTAAATTGGCTTGTTTAATAAGAGGCTTATATAAAATGCCTCTGGGAAGTACCACTTATGTAGAGTTAAATTTAGGTACAAACAGTGTTACAAACCTCAAAACTCGTACAATTTAAGTTTCATGTGCTTAAATAGAGTAAATCGGGAGATTATACCCTAAAATCGTTTCATCGCTATTTATTCACCTAAATCGCGAGTTCCACCGATAAATCGGTAACTTTTAAATTACTGGTTCACGGCATGAATGGTTATGAAAATAATAAAAGAATAAAGATATAGTAAAAATAATAAAGATATACCTACTTAATCAATTTTTTCAATACATATGGGAGTTCCCCTCCAGCTTTCCCCCTCGAACAATTAATATTAGAAAGAGAGTTACAATCCATTAGATAAAAAAGGGAATAGCCCGCATTTTTTCGAGAGGTTTGCTATATGAAGGAAAAAAGTACCAGAATAGTTGAAAAGCGTGAAATCTATCTACCAAAATATACCAAATATTTTTTACCCACTAGATATTGTTCGCGGTACCTCGAAATCTACCAAAAAAGTAGGACTCTACTAAATCTGGTCATGCTGATTACAAGGAAAGGTCGACTCTGCCTTTAGTCAAGGATCGATCTTTTCATGAAAATCATCGACTTTTTAGAATTAACTTCTCCTATCATATCTCGAGTCGATTAAAATCGAGTCTCAATCGATGACTATGACTTTTTTTAAATAAATAAATAATAATACAATTTTTTAAATATATAATGTATAATAAACTTAAACTACATTATTTTTCTTTTTTAAACAATACTTAACATATTTGCATATGGATAATAGTATAGTCTGTAGTCCAGGGCTTGGAATACCAAAGATAAATAAAAAGCAAAAATAATAATATAATATAATATAATAAAAGTTTTTTATTTATCTTTGTGGAATACCGTTAAAATTTCGGTAAGGTTAACTTGTTTCGTCAGATACAATGTTAGCTATTTATCGAATAACGAATACCTTAAATGGGGTTATTTTGGAGCCATTTTACCGATTTATTTCAATAGATGAAGATATGTGGGATTTTTAAATTACAATTTTTTTATAAATTTGTGTCATGGATACTTTATTCAATGTCTAAACGGATATTTTAATATTTTATTAATATTGAATATTAAATATTTATTTGATTTATTTATACTTAATTTAAATACTAGAAACTTATTTTCAGTGCCATACAACGTGCAATTTTTATACAGAATGTAGCTATACAAATAAATAAAGTTGGAGTGTCTATTTGAATATTAAAATGACCTTTTTTTACCAAGTGCATATGGAGGTATACACGGTACATATATCAAAATAACATTTGTTACAATTTTTGTCTGTTTGTTTCGGCTTATGTCTGAAGTGGCTGGACCGATTTTGACGGGACTTTCACTTGCCGATAGCTGATATAGTAAATAGTAACTTAGACTACTTTTATTTTAGAAATTAATTTATTTCATAAGTCTGCAAGCTAAACAATAACTGTTTTGTTCAATTCAGTTACAATTGTATTTATAAATCTATTTAACATAGCTATAGGAACTACGATAAAGTAAGGTATTACATTATATATAAAAACTAAGGTAGTCAGACTTCTCAGACAGACACTCCAACATGGAGCTTAGAGATTCATTTATTTGTATAAATGACATGTTTGTTACTAATTTCATTGCATGAATTACTTGTGGTTTTAGAGTTTTGAAATGCAATATTTATAGCATTTTAGTTATATGTCTTGTATTGGTTCGTTCGTGGTTTTTAATTTCGAAATAATACTACTTTAATTGATACTAATTCTTCGTTACCTATTACGTATCAACTTATGTGTTGTATTTTAAATTAAAATATAAATCGCTATAGTAAGAGCTCTGAGGGTTGTAGGTCCGACTCCCGCTACCCACTCCCAGTCAGACGATATATGTATTTATTCATTACTTGAATGTATTTATCGAAAAGAAAATATAGCCATATCAATCGGCTGTTACCTATAACACTAGTATAAAATTGGTTTAACTAATTGCTTACTTTACAACCTACTATACTTTTTTTGTGAATGTTACAGATTTTTTTTTATTTATTTTATTCCTGACTGTATTTTTGAACCGCGTGCTTAGTAAAAATGAACATGGTTTCAAATATCTTATAATTTATCAAATAAATTGATAATATTTTTGCGAACCTTTGATTGAGTATAGTCGATAGCAAAGCACTTGTTTTTTTTAAAGAAATTTTGTTAAGTAAGCTTTATAATTTTTGTAGATATCAATTAAGTTTTGAGAGCCATTAAAAATACTAATTCGAGTAAGTTTTGTTAAATTTATGCTATTCCGATTTGTTTTACATTTGTTTTACAAAAGTCACTGTGAGATATTCTTTGATACGATAAAATTAATAATTTTAAAGTTTTCAATTGGATGAAAATTCTTGGTGAATTTTAGTCCTAATTTTCTTTCCATTTACCTCGCAATGCCTAATCTCTCCATTTTGGGGTTCTTGAACCTCTTGAAAGATAAAATTCCACATCTAAGCTTCTAAAGTAAGAACTTGAGAAGTAAAATCCAGAAGTGACATAACGTTTGGGTAATCTGTGGTTCGACAATTAGAACTTCTTTTCTGTTGTCAAAATAGGCGGAAGGTAGTGTTAAAATTTAAAATCTTAAAATATCTATATAATCAGTGAAAAACTATTAAAATCATTAGACTCAAATTAATTCCAACGTTAATTTTGTAATTTAAATATGAATATTTGATACTATTGTGCCCAAAAAAAAAAACTGAAGACATAACCTTTTGATTTATAATATTTTTGTTTTAGTTAGTTGTTGGTCAAGATGTTGATGCCAAAACAGAATCGCGTTGCGATTTATGAATATCTCTTCAAGGAGGGTGTTATGGTAGCTAAGAAGGACTACCATGCACCTAAACACCCTGATCTCGAGAAGATCCCCAACCTTCAGGTCATCAAGGCGATGCAGTCGTTGAAATCTAGAGGTTATGTGAAAGAACAGTTTGCGTGGAGACATTTCTACTGGTAAGTCCTAACACTGATTTTTGTATTATGTTCAACTGGCTCACTAACATCAAAGATGATATGAGAAATAGAAAATGAAGATAGATGAGATAACTAATAATTAAAGTCCAGTTAAAGGTATTTTTTACTCACAGCTGTATTGTTACTTCATTGGTTTTAAATACTGTTAGTAAAACCACAAAAACAAGTGCCCAAATTACTAATCATTAACTATTTACATGGGATTTAATATATGTATGTATTACATTTTTGTAGTACTTAGTAATACAAGTCATAATTTGAATAGAATTCAAAAGTGGTATTTTGCTAATTTATGAGTAGACAAAATTTAGTATAATAACTAGCTAACTCGACAAACGTTGTCTTGCCGCTAAACGCTATTTAAAAATAGGGGTTGGTGGTAGGAGGGTGAAAATTTAGGGTTGTATGTATTTTTCAACACCAAATCACAATAAAAAATAAATAATTTATCTAAAAATTAAAAAATATATTTAGGGGTGGACTACCCTTAAAATTTAGGGGGATGACAAATAGATGTTGTTTGAATCTCAGACCTACCCAATATACACACAAAATTTCATGCGAATCGGTCAAGCCGTTTCGGAGGAGTTTAACTACAAACACCGCGACACCAGAATTTTATATATTAGATTAATTTGATATTCATGACAGTTTTAAAAAAAATGTCACTAAGCAAGGCAAAATTTGAGTATTGCACATTTTAAGCAGATATTGTTACCAGCACTTTCTACTAGATGTTTAAACGGTATCCTTTACTGTAAGTTAGTCATATTTTTATTCAGCTACTTCACAAACATACTTCACTTTAAAATGATTACCTTATGTTTTTTTCACCCTACAACTTTCTTGAAAGTTACACATTCATTAAAATTAGAAATAGAAAATAGATACAGGACGCTAAGAATGGTTAAAAAAATTCCACACAAAGACAGTGCAAAATATAAAATGTCATGCTGGCACTTTGAAACAGGTCATGTTTTATATCAAAGCAATAGTCAACTAAGAGACATGTGCTTAAATTAACACTGCTGCAACTTTGAAAGATATGCATCCCATGCAATGAGAGATTTTATCTTCATTATTTATTTATTGTCCTTTATATACAAAATGCATCCTTATATTGATTAAAGAAAGACAATTTGCTGCAGTTTTAGTAAAAAAAGAGTTAAAGAGATTTACCTATGTACTTCAATTTTGGAAGTATACTGGGAACCCAAAGTAATTCTTGAGTTATTATAACCCAAATTTGGCTACTTATTAATTTGAATTCTTAGTAAACTGAACATTTGGTTACATTTTTCCATAATAAATTTGCTTAACCACATACAATTTAATTTCCAGGTACCTCACAAATGAAGGCATTGAGTACCTCAGAATCTTCCTCCACTTGCCGCCTGAAATTGTACCCGCTACACTCAAACGATCAGTACGTGTAGAGACAGTCCGTCGTGGTGCCGTTGGCCGGTCAGATGCCCCAGCACGCTCCGCTGAAGACAGATCAATGTACCGTCGTGCACCTACCACACCTGGTGCGCCACATGATAAGAAGGCTGATGTCGGTTCTGGCTCTGCTCCTGTTGAATTCGTAAGTATTTGTATTAATATTTTTATTAGTGTTCTGTCTTTTGAAGTTTTCTAGGAATTTCTACTGGTCTATAATAATCTAAAATTAAACATCATTAAATAATAATATTTAAAATTTTATTCATTGTCTTTTAAATTACATGTCAAAATGCTGGAAGTAATAATGAAGGCAGTTAATGACCTCACAGTTATAACAGATTGTTACAACTCTTACAGTGTTATTACTTTCAATTAATCCTTTAAAATAAAACTATTTGCTAGGTATGTAGGTAGTGTGTAGTTCCTAATTGTACAAATATGAGCATAAACTTACATACTTTTAAAAGACAACCATTATATATATATATTTTGATATTGTCCTCAATCCAATTGTACACAAGTAGGATAGAAATATGCCAGCTTTTTTTTCATGGTAAACAGAGCAGTATGACACTATGCTTAGTTGCTCACATGATAGTTGATATTTTGTGATAATTTTCTTAAGATAGTGATTACAAATGTATGATGTGTGTCAATTATGTGCATGAAATGCTAAAAGTAATTAAATTTTTGTATTTAATAAGAACTATCATATACAAGAAAATAAATTTCTACTTAATGAAACCATTTTTTTAAACTTTAAAATGACAACTACATATATTAGAAGAAAAATATATGCTGTTGTAAATGTGTCTACGTCTTTCTTTCGCCATACATTGTTTTCTTTTAACTCAAAAAAAAAAAAAATAAACACAACCTATTTAAAATTTGAACCAATTCAGTATATTGTTTAAACTGGATAAAAATGGGTTTCGTTTTTGAGTTTATCAAGTTCACATAGATGGAAAGATACAACAGAGGGATCCTGTGTGTTTTATGTTGTATACAAGTAATTGTCTTGAAATTTTAAATCTTGAAACAAAAAAATCTGATGAAATTTTTCTACAATAAATTGTTTTTGTTACAGAGAGGAGGATACGGACGTGGCAGACCTGCTCCTTAATTAAGCTAAATAAAAAATTATCTAAAGTAATTTTTTTATTTTTTATTCCTATAAAGTTTGATTTCATGTAACGCCTCAGCCTGTAATATCTCACTACTAGTCATAGGCCTCTTTCCCCACGTAGGAGATGGATCAAAGCTTAATCCACCACGCTGCTCCAATGCGGGTTGGCGGATATATTCCCTACTATGAGTAACGATCGCTATCAGGTGTACATGATAACAACCAGGACCGACGGCTTAACGTGCTCTCCGAGGCACGGTGGGGAGACCCACTAGGACTGCACAAACACCCAGACCACGGCAAACACCTGTATGGCCAATACAAATGTTTGTCATGTGCGGGGATCGAACCCGCAACCGCCACTGATTTCACGTAATTTAATAATATTGTGAAGATATACCAAATTTACACATTTATTTGTTTCAGCTTATATCGCTTCGTAAAATCTTTTTAGTGCAATATTTATGATTGACTTACTTATGATACTTATGATGGTGTAATATCACCATATCAATATTTCCAATAAATCAGTGTAGTATTCTAACATTTACGGTCTCGCGAAATTTTTATTTATTTCCCTAATTGTCACATTTGGAAATTTACAATCGATACTTTTAAATGCAATTTTTTTTTACGACGTACGTTGGCAGTTTAATCGAATACACCTTGTTATCTTATATATAAAATTCTTGTGTCGTGGTGTTTGTAGTTAAACTCGTCCGGAACAGCTTGACCGATTTTCATAAAATTTTGTGTGCATATTGGGTAGGTCTGAGAATCCAACAAAATCTATTTGTCATCCCCCTAAATGTTAAGGGTAGTCCACCCCTAACTTTTATTTTTTATTTTGAGATAAATTATTTATTTTTTATTTTATTATGATTTGGCGTTGAAAAATACATACAACCCTAAATTTTCACTCTTCTACAACCAACCCCTATTTTTAAATATCGTTTAGCGGCAAGACAACGTTTGCCGAGTCAGCTAGTATTTGTATAAAAAATTCTGGTATGGGCTGCTTATGTCCAAGATTATGGAAAAAAAGCGTCAATTGAGCGGGTGTAGCGACATCTATCTCGCGATATACAAAAACTAGACAAAACTGACGTATCCTAACATCACGCTATCAAAGTTATCAGAGTGATTGAGTATATGTATACAAGAACCCGACAACAATTGTTGGGCCAGTAGCCCACCAGACACAACGGAAGGACACACGGTCAGAAGATCCTCCCTTTACGATGGCGGACGAGGAACTGAACACCTCGGTCCTCTCTTCCCCAAACAGGCACGATAAGCACGGAAGACCAACAAAAAGCATGAGAAAAAAAAAAATACGTGTTCAAAAGCTAGGTAAAAATACAAAAAAAGTATTAGCGACATTCCACGTTAAGTGTGATGGTTGTAAATTAGATCCGTCCTCTGGCACAACAATGTTTGTATATATACAATTGTCAAATCCTATGAGGCATAGTTGGCAAGCTGTGTGGCTACGGCAGTAAAGAATATAGCCACTCTTTCTCTTCTCGTGGGTGTCGTAAGAGGCGACTAAGGGATAACACAGTTCCACTACCACCTTAGATCTTAAAAAGCCGACCGATGACGGGATAACCATCCAACTGCTGGCTTTGGAATACGCAGGCCGAAGACGGGCAGCAGCGTCTTCGGTGCGCTAAAGCCAGCCCTGCGGTAATCAACCCGCCTGCCCAGCGTGGTGACTATGGGCAACACACTTATGTTCAAACCATTTTGGCGCGAACTTGTACTGAAGTGAGTGATGATGTGACATACTGTGAGCCAATACCTTGTATTCCAACCTCATTCGGGTATAACTACTGTAGTCAGTTGTTATCTTTATATAAAAAAAAAAATGTGTGAAATCGACATTTTAATAAGATTCTACAATCTACACTTATGACGACATGAACTATCTGGTATAGAAGTCAGGGCGATAATAAAAATTTTTAAGTAAAACAAATGATAATTTATTCATTTTAATGTTCTACAATGATGTACCACATGAACAAGAATTGCAATGTTAATATTTATAATAAATAAGCATTTAGCTCTTAAAGGGCTGGTTGAACTTTTGGAGGTGGAGGTTTTGGGAACTCTCCAATCTTGTCAATGTAGTATTGATAGGCACGGTAGGGCTTCAATTCCCATGGAACTTGATCTTCCATGTTTGTGAGGGTGACTCCAAGATCCTCTAAAGTAGGCATTCCTTTAACAAGCACATCTGTAGTAGCTTCCTGAAAAATGCAATACAAATTTTAACTTCAATACATTCCAATTAGACAATTCTTTTATTAGTACCTCATCATCATCATCAAAAAAAAAAAAAAACTAAAAAATGATTGATTTTAGATGTTCTCGTTAGACTTGTTAGGGCATGACAGAAAAAAAAAAAATTTCTCCGTATTAAATCTACCACTTAACAACGTCGAGGGCCAGCCAGAACGACAGTTTTAGAATTTGAAATGGAAGTGGGCCAAACAAAATACGATTTAAAATTGTCGCATTCAGTAGTGGCATAATAAGTGTGAGATTTTACACTTTAGTTGAGTTCTTTGCTTAATGTCTTTTAGAAGAGCGGAACCTTATAAATTATAAGGAGTCAAATTTAAAACAAAAGTGTCCGAAATTTGAATTTGAAATTGTTCTTAGCTAAAATTGATGACGAAGTTTTCGGGCGTTATAATCATTCATCATTTTTTAAAAAAATTTTGAGTTTTAAGTTGTTTTAAATTTGTGTCTTCTCTAATTATTTTTTTTTTAATTTTATTCATATATTATTTTAATACTTACTCTTTCCAAGCTTTCCCAGGTCAAGTTTCCAAATGGATAAGCAGGTGATATCAAATTAACTAGCGTCACTTTCAGAGGCATGAGAGGATCATATTTCATATCTATGAGCCGGAATCCCCAATCCCGATCTTTTCTCATCAGCTGGTAGAACCAGATAACGAGGTCGCGCAGAAGATAACGTTTTGGTCTAAAAATAGTATATTTAGTTAGTTATTACAAACAATCACATTACAGTTCAGCTTGTAATATCTCATAGCTGAGCATAGGATCATTCTCCATGTAGGAGAAGGAGTGGGAGCTTAACACACCATATGAGAAAAACCGGGACCAACAGCTTAACGTGCTCTTCGAGGCACAGTGGGGAGACACAAATATCCACTCTGAGCGGGAATTGAACCTGCGACTGTTGGTGTTTAGATGCCGGCGACACGTCACACGCACCATTTCACCAGAGCATTCCTCGTAATCACATTACATTAGTGAAAAATTAAATTAAGTTTTACTTTGTAACATACAACTTAACTAAACGTTTACCTTGGTACATATTATATTGAATAATTTTAATGTATACTTACCCAACTCCTTGATATGTCTGGCACCTGGTATCAGGATCGCGGGCAGCGTTTAGGATAGCCTGTGCTATGTCAGACACATAGACTGGTTGCTTGATGGTGGCCTCACCATTCTTATAAAGTGACATAACCTGACTATGGATACGCCAAACAGACGCAAATGACCTATGGATACAAGTTGGGGAAAAAATAAATATCCCTTGTTAAAGAAAATAAGTATGTTATACTATTTGATCAGTATTTTTGTTTAACATTAGCTACTTCCACATAAAATTTTGACTGGTCTATTTTCATACTCTATTTGATGTTGCACATTGAAAACTTACGTTTTCTGATGATGTTTGTTAATAATTCAAGTGAACTTAGACCAGCTAACAAACAAATCAACAATGAATTGAACAAGGTTTTGAATACTTCAAGTTACAAGTGTTGTTGTACAATATAAAAAATAAATGTTGCAAATTTCATACCCGTTTAAGGCATTATAATAATAAAATGGGTAACTTTTAACCCAAATATACAAAACACATTTGTGTTGTACATTTTAGAAGGTTACCTTAAGAATCTGTCTTCGGAACCATATATATCAGAGGCTCTTATAATAGTAGCAGTGGGAAACTCTTCCCTCACGGCACATTCACCCAAATACTTGCTGATCTTGAACATTGATGGCTTCTTCATCACAAGGGGAGTTGGATGTTCCTCAGCATTTAAGTAAGATAAGTGGATAAATCTCTCCACCCCCATTTCTCTGCTGATTCTGTAATTTGAAAATTAAATATATATTTTATCATATATAATGGACCAACAGCTTAACATGCTCTCTGAGGCACGGTGGGGAGACCCACAAGGAGAGAGGTCTAAACCGGAAAGAAATATTTGTACAATACAATTTTCCACCCTGAGGTGGTACTGAACCTGCACTACACCAGAGTGTTAGTTATTACTACTATAATACTATATTATTCACTAATAATTATTACATAACATAGATGCACACACACGCAAAATAAGCGCAGTCGTCGAGTTGCGGAAACTAGCCCGTGTTAACCATACCATACGATACATAACATAGATATAATTTTTTTCTTGACTTTTTTTGTCAATGTAGTATTTCTTATTTGATGTATAATATAGTATATTCGTATTGTATGGTTTAAGGGCATTTAAAAGTATTGTGAAATTTAAAATGCAAAATATAAAAAGACATTATTAAATTTTTAATTACCTAGCTAGACGTCTTGCCCCGTCTACATGTACATCATGAAACTTGAAGTTTTTGGTCTCATAGTCACGGCCAACAAGGTTGATCACAACATTCGAGTAACGCACAGCCTTTGCAATTGATTCATCATCTTGCAAGTGATAAGGTGTGAACAACACTTGACCAAGATCACCACAGACTTTCAATCTCGCAACATCATAAAAATCCCCTCTGTATGGTAAGATCATCTGCAATTTATAAAAATATAATAAATCTAGTTCTAGTATAGAGATTATTGCATTCTTACATACATACACATACATATAATCACGCCTCTTTCCCGTAGGGGTAGGCAGAGACCACTTCTTTCCACTTGCTACGATCATTACATACTTCTTTCGCTTCGTCCACTTACATTATTCACTTCATACATGCTCTTCGATTTAGGGTACTCACATTGCAGTCTGTCACTGCCTCATCTCTTTCAAACACCATCACTTTCGTCTTCTTTACATTCATCTTTATTCCCTTTCTTACAAAAACTCCACTCATAGCAGTTACCATCTCCTGCAACTCCTCGGCCGAAGACGCAAGTAATACTTGGTCATCAGCATAGAGAAGACATTTGACGAGTAACTCAGTCATTCTCAACCCACTTTCATTCTCTTTTGAATTTGTCAAACAATTGTCCATGAACAGATTAAACAGTCACGGTGACGCTACACATCCCTGTCTAACACCTTTTTCGATATTAAACCATTCAATGTATGCCCCGTGTATCCTCACAAAAGCACTAGAATCCCTATAAAGAGATTGCAATGCTTGTATGAGGACACTGCTCACACCATTCACGGACAATGCTGACCACAATTCATTCCTCATCACTCTATCATAGGCCTTTTCTAAATCGACGAATGCGCAATAGACTTTTTTGTTTTTAGACAAACACTTTTCGGCTATGCACCGCAAAGAATAGACATGATCCGTACATACCATTCCCTTTCTAAATCCCGCTTGTGCATCCCATACTTTTTCGTCTGTTTCATTTACAACCCTCTCAATCAACACTTTTGCATACAATTTACCGACGACACTGAGGAGGCTTATACCGCAGTAATTTATGCAGTCCTGCCGTGACCATTTTCCCTTGTACAATGGGACGATTACGGCTTTGCACCAGTCTCCCGGTACTTGCCCATTTCGCCAGCACAAATTGAAAAGGCGGTACAGCTGGCTAGCCACTATGCCGTGTCCAGCCTTCAGCATTTCGACGGCAATCCTGTCATACCCTGCAGCCTTACCTAATCTCATACTTTTGAACGCTTTCGCTATTTCTATCCATGCTTATCTCACTTTCATCACCATTTATACTCTCTTCCATGGAAGGTGCCGTATGTTGTACCTGCACTTCCTCTCTTTCGAACAAACTTTCAAAATACTCTTTCAATCTTTTTAACACACATTCTTCTCCTTTTATAATGCTCCCATCTTGACTCCTGATTGATGATGTTGATGTTGGATTGGCGGAGTGGGTAGGAATAGGGAAAGGGAAGGATAGGTGGTGTGAAAAGGAAGATTGGCAAGTTAGTGTGGGGAATAGGAAATGTAGGATATTACCGCGCAGAGGGTAAAGGATAGGACAGTAATAGTCGGTAAGCCGGGGTCGCATACCCGTATACTATACTAAAACTACCAGACAGGTAATTGGGATGAGTATCCCATGACTTTCATTGCATTCTTTTATTTTATAATTAACATTGGAAGTTTAAACTGTGTTTTCACTACATGAAATGGCATTGGCGAAATAATTTGTATCTAATTTACACAGCTAAAGCTATAAGTAAAGAATTAAATTGAATCAAGGAAATCAATTTATTTTGCCTTTGATTATATATTTCTTTATAGCAAAAATTGTATTTCCATTATTGCAACAGCCACCTTATACATTATATTTTAAGTTTTAATAAGTTTGATTTTGAATTTGCAATTTTAATGTATGTTTTATAATATAGTTATATAGTTATACCTGAGTTCCTGTTTTTCCCAACTTGTTACAAACATATCGACCAACGAATCCTGTACAGCCGAATACAGTTGCAACGATCCCATTGAAGCTGCTGCGACCGCCAGTCCCTCTTTTATAAGCGGCCAGGTTGGGCTTACCATCACTGCTATACTGCGCAGACTTGATGTAAACAACGCTCATGTAGCCATTCTTAGCTGTTAAATAGATGATTTCACTAAACGTATTGATACTACATAAGTTATTTCTTTTAAATATTTTATAAAAAACGTCTACTTTATTTTTGTTGTCAAGATAAAATGTCAAATATAAGTTAGGAATTATGTAAGAGCTTTTAATATTTTCCTGTAATAAATAAATGTACTGTGTTTAACTCACGTATAATTTTCGATGCCAAATGGCCTGTTAAAGCTACTGGAGCCATTTTCAGGCCTATTAAATATATTTCAGGTCGATAAGGCCAGACCTTTTAGCCTTCTTTAAAATCTACAGAAATATCAAATAATCAAAAGTCAAATTAAATGACATTTGACAGTTCCAGAGCAGACCTCCAATGGGCGCGTTCCACCTTAGGCCCACAACGCCATCGATCGCGATCGCCTAAATTGCCGTTCCACGAACGTAAAAAAAACGCTACGGGCCTTGTGGGCCAACCCCAACGTTGAACCGCCCATATTTTGTAGTATCATCTCTCATCCAAACCAAATCCAAACATACAAAAGTACTCGATACCTAGATGTATTGATCTACGACTACCAAAAAAAGATCGTTGCTTCAAAGTATCACATGAAATACTGAAGTACGTACTCGATACCACAAAGTATCGATACTTTTTTCGTGTTCCTACCTATGTAAATCATTGATGTCAATTGTCATCTTGTCGTCTGTTAACAGTCTGTTAATAGAAGGGTGGTTAGAAGTTGTGGTATTTGTGGTCTCTGTTTTCATTTGAATTTAATAAAACATATTATCATCCTCAATTTGGGACAAGAATAATATATAACCAGCAGTATTATTTAAACTATAATTATGAATGAGGACGAAATAGCTATTTTAAGTAGTAATAATACTGAAGAAATTACTCGAATTTTAGAGAATTTTTTAAAAGTGGTAAGTGATATATGAAATATTTTTTCATATTTAAATTCGCTTATGATTCCACAAAACTTCAATATTTATATATAATTCCAGAATGACTCAGCTTTTACATTTCCTTTCTTATTGGCGAATAATAGAAGAGTTTCGTTATGGGCTGCATTATTTCAGCATCTCCAAACAAAATCTTCAGAAAGTGTTCATGTTCTATGTTTAACTACAATACGGCTTTTGAGGTACGCCTTATAATGATTATAACATTTACTATGTGTTTTTTAAATAGTTATAATAATACAAATCGAAAAAGAGCTTACAATTATTTTTTTATACCAATACAGCCGAGACAAAACAGAACTAGAGAAATTGATCTGTGAAAAATGGATAGTAACATTAATAGAAAAAGCAGGCTTATTCAATTTCGTGGATCCAGAGGAAACAGCCGATGTTGATATGCCCATTAAAGAAGTGGTAGTTGAAGCTTTAAAATGCTTATGCAACATAGCTTTCAATAGTGAAGTGGCAAGAGCGCTTTGCGCACACACAAGTATAGCACAAGGACTAGTGGCAAGACTGCGTTCCTATAAAGAAATACCTTTCAAAGATGACATAATGCTCTTTGATATGAAGTTATTATTCATTTTGACGGCCTTGAGACAAGATATAAAAAGTAAAATAAAAGAGGAACTTCATGGAATGGATTATTTAATTAGCTGTCTAAATGAACTGGTTATCGAGGCTACTGAGACCCAAAGTGAGGTTGCTGGAAGCAGTAATGTTATAGAGGATTCCCATAACTGTTATCTTCAGGTACAGTTATGTATTTTACAATGTAAAAAAAGATAGCTAACCTAAACAATATTTTGAAAAGCTTTTGCCTTATCTAAACAATCCTTTTTAATAGTTTCTTTTGTTATGCAGGAAAATCAGCAAGCAATAGTATGTGAAATTTTAAAAACTCAGTTTAACCTTATGTTACATTCTGGATCTGAGGAACCAGTGAGTGAGGCAGATGAAGGAATGTACTTAAGATTGATGCCGGCAATAACCACCTTATTATATGCACATGTGCCAACACAGGAAAAATTGATGGAGTTACATAGTAATATTGCTAATTTACTGACGAGGTGAGTTTTAGTTAATGCTAAAAAGTATTTAATACATATAAAATAAGTTACTTTTGTGACAATTTTAAACTTATTTTTGGATACATGTTTAAACCAAGCAAATGATTTGTCAATTGGAACTTCTCCAAGATGTATATAAATATGAAATAGTGTAGATATTCGAGTTAATAATTATTATTAGGCCGGAAAAAGTATCTTTATATTTTATATAGAAATTTTAGGTAAGATTTTACAAAATTTATTTACATTAAATGTAATATATATATACCATTTTGTTCGATAACTTGCCACCATCTCATAGGTGGTGACAGGATTCCTATGCTGTAGAAATTTTTCTCTGCATTAAAAAACCATGACAAGTAGTTTCAATAGTCCTCTTTTGATATTAACTTTGCACTACCTAAAATATCCTTAAGAAACCAAAACAGATGGAATTTTAAATAAAGAAGAAGAAAACAGAAAAAAAAGTGGCAGGAAACTGTTTATTACTTATTAATTTCATTTTTAAAATGTCTATTTCATGATATCAAAACCAGCAAGTTACAAACATTACAACCAATAAGATTTTATTGCAACTTTTTACTAGAAAATATGAAAAGATTTTTTTCCTAACCTATTATATAACATATATATCAGGGGTCGTCCATTAATTACGTGATGGTTTTTAAAAACTTTTTGGATCTCCTACCCCCCTTGGTGATATTTGGTGAGGTTTTAACCCATACCAAGAACACGTGTATTTTTTTCTGCTATGTAAATTGTAATTCTCAGAATATTGTATTTAAATACAAATATAATCTGATTAAATTTTGAAAAATTAAACATAGTGATACAAATTTCTAGACAGCCATTAAGGTTGTTGGTTGTTTTTTTGGCTAGAAATCGCGCGTTTAACGAAAAATAAATACACGTGATATCTCAATGTAACCCCCTTCCCTCCTTGTGACATTTCTTGGTATTTTTAATTTATAAAAATAATCGCTTCAGCCTGTAATATCCCACTGTTGGGCATAGGCCTCTTTCCCCATGTAGGAGAAGGATCAGAGCTTAATCCACCACGCTGCTCCAATGCGGGTGGCGGATATATTCCCTACTATGAGTAACGATCGCTATCAGGTGTATATGATAACAACCGGGACCGACGGCTTAACCGAACGAGGCACGGTGGGGAGACCCACAAGGACTGCACAAACACCCAGACCATGGCAAACACCTGTATGGCCAATACAAATGTTTGTCATGTGCGGGGATCGAACCCGCAACCTCCAGCACAATGGGTACAATTCATGGCTGTGACCGTTGCGCCAACGTGGCGTCAAAAATAATGTTTAAAAAAAATTATTATTTTTCATAGTGTGCCGCCAGTGTTTTACCAGTATTTAACCCCAGAATTGCATGATGGAGAAACAGCGCAACATATATATGATGGGAGGAATATGGATGCTTTACAAGCATTACTGGAGCTTTTTGAATACAGACTCTCAATAACAACAGTAAGGGTTTTTAACGTGCATGCATTTTCTTAGTGGTGTTTGATAATACATAGATGAAAACTTTGTGATACCACCCAGAATATTATCGAACTTTTGCCGTTTAATTTTATTTACATGCATTTGTATAAGTAAAAAAAATATATTCAAAAATCAGTCTACAATGGAAGAAGAAACTACAAGATAGGTTTTCAACTTAAAATTTTACTGCAATCTGTCTCCGTCATAGGGGCATTCAGAAGTATGGCGGACTTTGCTTCTGGTTGGCGTGCACGGTATGTGACCTTAGTCACATTCTCTTTATTTAAGCAGTGACTACTGTGTCTGGACCAAATTCTGTGGTATTCTTCTCTTTAGATGACGGACCCATCAGGCATCGTTCATAAGTGACGGTGCTAGGGTGTTTGGATGTTTGAAGAAGCGGTCTTTATACGATTTGGTATATCCCTCGATCTCCTGTTTGGCTGTAGGCACTTTGAGGTTGTGATGCACATTGGTCATGAACCACGGGGCATGGGTAATCATCCGCAATATTTTGTGTTGGAATTGAAGACCAGGCTGCATCTTGCACACTATTAGTAAAGTATTGCACTATTTTAATTATGTCTTCTGAGGATTTTAAAGAAACCGTTTCCTTGAAGGCTATATGTTGATAAATATTTAATTTTTTCGTGGTTCCTTGTACAGGATGCAACCCTTATAGTTTGCTGGATGTTCGCCATCACACAGGATGCATTTGACCTTGTCTGCGTGTTCTTTCCTTGAAAATTGTGAAGTGTGGTGTGAACCTGCGCATTTGACATATCTAGGCTGCCTGTGACAATTTTTTTTAGCTTCTATTTGTCAGTCGTTACACGTCAGTTCGTATCGTTTGTTGATCTTGCAGTCGAGATCGTTTTTACGTACTCCTGTTCGAAAATAACGTGTGAAAGTTGCGAAACGGAGCATGAGTGCACTTCCCGCAGCGCCGGAGCTAAGGTGGTGTCAGACGCGGAGTTCTAAGGTATTGTGATAGCTCTAAATAACACAATTCTAACCTCAAAATTTTAACCACGATATCTCCATAATCATGGGGTTTAAGACAGTGGGAGTGGTTCCAGAGGGTAACCCACTCCCCCCTCCCCCTCCTAAAACCCCATAAATCGGCGCCCGATTGCCTACAGATTTACCATTTTTTCTTTGTGTGTCGAGGGGTGAATGTGTTTTAGCACCACTCTAAAACTCCAGTATTGATTTGTATAGAATTCGGTGTTCCTTTAATTGAGTTCGTTGTAATGTTCCTTGTAATATATTAATTATTCGAGTATGATGACTTCAACTGTATTTTTAATCTAGTTCCGTATTTTTTATTATTATTAGCCTTATGTCGCTTCTTGACACATTTTGAGCAGAGATTGGATGTTTCCAACTCCATCAACAAACAACGGAGGTCTTGTTAGTTTGGGTTCTGATTTATCGTTCGTATCGTTTTTTGTTTCAAGTTCCTGAAGTGCTCCCGTAGACATACAATTGTAAGTTGGCCGACTAAATCGCAGAGTATACTAATAGGTATAGTGACATATGCTAGCCCGCACATCTTCTCCAACTAAATTGTCCAACTAATTAATTGGATACCGATCGCATCAGAATCGAAATTCACTTCCGATCGACGTACATTTAAAAAGTTGTCCAACTGTTCGTTAGCACGGTTACCTTATACAAGCTCGCTGACTATCCAACTTAGTTGGTTAGTCGCACGGCAAGATGGAAGACGCGTGCGCGTGATTTCCCTACGCCCGGATCTTCGTCGACGGGTACGACGTCTGCGTCCCGATCACTTGTTGCACCTTAATTTTAAAAAAGCATGTTTTAGAAATAAGTACATGGGTTTCAAAAGCCCGTGGATATATATTAATTATATTTAAAAAAAAAATCCTTTCTTCAACGGCTACAGCGAGTCAGAAAGGTGTGTCCTGATGATTATTGCTGGCCCAATTAGATATACGAGCTCATCAAAAGACGAAATACTCATTCTGTAGTATAAAAAAAAAATTATATGGATAACATCTGAGTTTAGAATGCAGTGTATGATGCTTCCCATATTCTAATCTATTACTTAATATAGGTTGCACCTAAAATTTTCTCTTTTGTTTTCGTCTTTGTGTTCTCTTTTTATTATTAGAGCAATTAGAGCGTTTTTTTCCGCATTTTCACGCAAACGCACCGCGCTAGCAACACTGTCACTGATTAAATCGAATAGTCTGCGGCTAACCAACCAACAAAATAAAGTTGATCAACTAAATTGTAAAAGTTTAGTTGTTCGGTAGTCGGCCAACTTATAATTGTATGTGTGCGGGAGCACTAAAGCTGTTAGATGTTGAAATTACTGCAGGTGTTGCCAGCTATTACTTTAATGTTGCTTTTTTTTTATAGTTCCGCAGTGTTGCTTCTGGGCGTGATCTTTGTCTTTTCCATAGTTGATTTGCTTCCAGTTGTTCTGGAGTTGGCTGTTTGGATAATGTTTTCAACTGAACTTTTAATTCTGATTCTATTCGACTAAAATTTTTCGTATATAAGTGAATAATGGTTGTGAAGGCTTTATATATATTTTGTAATTAGAACACATTCCTATGACATATATACTATATATATATATATGTATATATATATACTCTGTGATTTTTCTAATCGACTTATGTATGTTGGATAAAAAGTAAACTCGGCTTAAATATGTTATAAATAGTTTTATGTTATATATATTCCAACAGGTAGTTTATTTAGTTTCATTTTATACCTACTTGTGTCCGCCCTATATAAATTTTTCATTCATAAAATTAACATTTTCATGTTTTTTCAGAGTACAAAAAATCAATATGAAAATTTGTCGCCGATTTTAACCGTTTTGAACAAAAGTTCACGTGGTTGCCGGGCTCAGCGAAAGTATTTGAGGCAGGTAGTGTTGCCACCTTTACGAGATGTGTCTAGACCACCTGAAAAGGGCAAAACACTCCGCAATCAGCTGTGCAGGCTTTTAACTACACCTGTGACATCAGTTAGAGACCTGGTTGCCGAGTTTTTATTCATTCTTTGCAAGGAAAAAGGTAAGCGTAGATTAAAATGTCAATACACTACTGGACTTTCCCAATGTAGGAGAAGGATCAGAGCTTAATCCACCACGCTGCTCCAATGCGGGTCGGCGGATATATTCCCTACTATGAGTAACGATCGCTATCAGGTGTACATGATAACAACCGGGACCGACGGCTTAACGTGCTCTCCGAGGTATGGTGGGGAGACCCACAAGGACTGCACAAACACCCAGACCACGACAAACACCTGTATGGCCAATACAAATGATTGTCATGTGCGGGGTCGAACCCGCAACCGCCAACGCAACAGGTACAATCCATGACTGTAACCGTTGCGCCAACGCGGCACAAAAATGGCGATTAAAACTTATTTATTCAAAAAACGGGATATTTATAATGTATTTGTTTTTACTCATAATAAAACAAAATTTTCGGATTTTATCGCGGTTTATTATGTTTTTTAAATGCCCGACGTTTCGGATACTTTACAGCAAACATGGTCACAGGGTTGTTTTTACTTTTCTTTTTTCAATATTTCTATGAATTATAATAATTTATGTAATATAAAAATAATAAATATATACCGTAAATTGGTGAATTACGACTATTATTTTAAGTCTCTTACAAAATATGGATCAACAGTGTGATTAACATTAAAATTGAAGACTAAAAAACGAGGAATGTAAGTTAAAATACACAAATTAGCTAATGATGCCATCTAGCAGCATTCGTGTGTACTTAAACTTCGAAAAATTTAGGAAGTAACAATCATCAATATCATAGTTTGTAGCCAGTAATTTGGTTGTCTGGACTTGACAAGAATTGTGAACATCCGCGCGAAAAAATTGAAAAACCGGTATTGTCACTTTGACACCTCAGCATTTGGCGGCATTGTTTGACGGACCAACTATTTTGCATTTTTTTGACGTTTATTAATATATTATTAACAGTGGTTGTTTATCGGTTTTGAGCGTTTATTTGTATTATTTGTATATTGAAAATTTAAGAAATATTAATTTAATTTTATTGATATTTATTAATTAATTATGATCAAAATTAGCAACATTGGAAAGTGCATAAATGTCATGACATTCATTTTTCTTGCACTTTCCTGACCCGAGTGACTGTTTTACTGTAATAACGCTTTCTCACAATTTTATGTTATATTTTACTTTTATTAGTCTAGTATTGAAACATATAATTATCCTTATAAAATGGCAGTAAAAATTTTGCTTTAAGCAATTAAAAAAAATATAGACTGCATAGATTTATTTTTAATTTATGAAAATTAACTAGCAATTAACATTGCTTGTTTTTCTATTGTGGTCTACAGTTGTAAAACATTAATATACATTGTATCATTGTAAATTAATTATGTTTACACACTTCACACTAAATAAACTTAATGTATTTCTTACTCTTCATGGATTTATATTTCGTATTTTCATGCGTTAAGAGGATAGGATACCGGCTCTTTCTCCATACAAACGTAGTCGACTGTTTTCTCCTTGGATAATGACATTAGATCAAATATTTTTTTAACATAAAACCTAACTGCCATGACCACGCCCCTATGTCTTGGTTTTTTTTATATTCTTATTATCATAGGGAATAGGAGTCTTCAATAACTAGAAATATTGCCTAATTGGAACGACGTTCCTTACGGCAGGCAGGCTTGACATTTGGCTGGGCGACCGAACTGAGAAAATTGTGAGACTAAAACCGTAAGAAAAATATATAACGGCTGTGACGTAATATCAGTCACACAACTGTATAATGTGACGAATATAAAACCGAACTCATTTAACATTAACGCTATAAATGTTTGGCGTTTTTTGGTAAAATGAATTAAAATAGCTATCGTTGCAGTGTAGTGTCTATTTGTATATTCTTTTTTTTTAGAAGTCTCCTAAATGGTAAACAAATATGGCGTAAGTACGGAAGTCGACCACACAAAATTAGATAGTGTAATAGTAAAGTGACACAAAGAGCAAATGAATGAACAATACTAATAAGCCATAGATGAGAGTAAGATTCATTTTATATTCAAATATTGTTGAAATTATTTCAAAACATGATAATATATTGAATATTTTTGTTAATAATTAGCAGAGGTACAGAATTATGAGAAATATAAACAAATAATCGGGCATTTTTATAAAAGGCAAAGTTATTTTATATTAAATGGGATAGCGTTAAAAGTGTTCAGGGTGAAATTGATATTCAGAAATATTCATAATATAAAATAAATCCTTTACAAAAAACATAACTATAAAAGACCAAACAATAAAAAAAAAACAAGAACTAGAAAATATATATAAAATTAAACATTTTTTTTTTTTCAAATTATGTTGCTTCTATACTATCCGAAGGAACTTCGTTCCTACCTGGTGTCCCATGACACCACATAATTTTTTTACATTATTATTATTATTTTATATCACTAAGAAAATGTATAAAATGTTGCTTTTTTTGTACATTTTTAGACACTCATTAAAGAAAAATTACGCATATTTACAAAAATCCGAGAACATAGGTTCATAGCTGAAGGTTTTTTTTAGTTACATAAATAATAAAAATAAAAATTAGAATGTTTTAACATTTTATTAAAATACCTATTTTTAAAAAGTCTTTTAGGTACCCTTTCCTCTTAAGCATGATATTTAACAGCTTAAAACCATCCCCGCTACGAAGAATAATTTTTAAATACGTCTAAGATTATCAAACAAAATTTACTGCTTTAAATTATGAGTGAAAGTTAGAAGCTTGTAATGTTACCTACAATGTTTTTGTTCTAGTTGGTCGTATGGTCAAGTACACAGGTTTTGGTAACGCCGCTGGTCACTTAGCACAAAAGGGTTTAATGGGCAGCAGTCGAGGACCTGTGCTCTATTCCTCCAGTAGTGAAGATTCAGATACCGAAGAGTATTTGGAAGCTCAACCACGTATTGATCCAGTTGTGGGATGCACAAGGCCTCCTAGGTCGAATCCTTTTGAGGGAATGACAGATGAACAGGTAAGATTTTTTTGTCACTAAGTACAAATTCTTCGTGAGAAAAATTTCTTTAAAAGAAAAAACCTTGCTTCGTTGGTACGCTGGATAAAGATAAACAAGAATTTATATTTTGTTTAACCCGAGGTCGGGTACATACCAACATATAGTTTTTTATAACTTTGTCTTTACTTTAAACCAATTAGCAAAGAATTGAGGTAATTAAGTTTTGACTAGTTTGTTGGCACAGTTTGTAGTGGCCCTGCTTTCTCTTCCGCGGGTTTCGGGTTCGATTCCCGCTTGAGTCTGGGTGTAATATTTGTATTTATATATGTATACATGTCTTATTTCTATGTATATTTATAAGAAAATATATACCTGTAGGTAACAGCCGATTGTTATGACTGTTACATAAGCATTAAGTTGGTTACCATAGGAGCAGACGACCGTGTGTGTATGTTATAAGAAGATATAAGATATTTAATCTGAAAAGAAGTTAGGTAAATGAGCAAAAAGTAAAAAAAAAAAATAGATTAAACTTTTTGATTGATTTTAGGCAAAATTATTAATTTCAAATCTTCATTGTTTTTAAAAGACAAAATAAATTATATATTTTAGCGTCATTTTTATATATCACTGCAAGCACAATATGAGTAATCCTTTTGAGAACCTTCAAACCATACAAATGCTTACCTCAAGGAGATTATATTTGATTTGTGGTTGACGAAAGTACGATACGAATACTGAATACCTAAACTATGTAATGATTAAAAATAAAGGACTTGGCAAACGAAAAAAAAACCGACTTCAGTTACATCGATAAGTAATTTTATGTAGGTAGATGAAAAAATAGTCAAGTAAATACACATTATCAAAGATTACTCCAAAAGTTGTAATCAGATCTCGATGAAATTTAAATGTGACCACATGATAAACATCAAATTTGATTAAATTAAAAATCATCAAAATCGGTTCACCCAGTAAAAAGATATGCGGATTTTCGAGAGTTTCCCTCGATTTCTCTAGGATTCCATCATCCGATCCTGGTTTCCTTATCATGGTACCACACAGGATATCTCCTTTCCAACAAAAAAAGAATTATCAAAATCGGTTCATAAACGACGAAGTTATCCCCAAACATTTTGAAGTCGGTTAAAAATAATAACTAATATTACAAAAATTGTTTTTTAATAACCATTTTTACTGAAAGTAAAAAGGTTGGAAACCACTGGAATAGAGTATAAAAAGTCATATATACTTACTATATTAAAAAAAAAAATATTCGTTTTGCTTTCTTATACATGTACGAAATTGAACAGTTCGTAAGCAAAACTAATCGTTATTCGAATATAGGAATCGGATTATAGTCAAATTATAAATTTAACGAAAATCGATCTGCTGAATTCAAAAAATTGCCAACATTTATTCAATCACCAAATATTAACGATCATTAATGAACCGTGTTTTTGATTCAGCAAACGGACATTAGATACAATTTCTCTACAGTCCGAAGGTTTGTCGTTAGTAGTTTTATAGAGGTAGGAGACAGCAGGAAATTTCATGCTCAACATCTGAGACTCCTCCTACTACTCCTACCTCAACAGAAGATAACCAAATAATACTAAGTAGTGTTGTGTTCCTATGGCGAGTGAGATGGTCAGACTCGGAGCTGGGTGGGTCGGTGGTAGGGTCGATAACACTCTTGTGATGCTTCTATAGGCGTCTGCTACGGTAACCGCTTACCGTCAGGTAGACCGTATGCTTGTTTGCCGACCTAGTCGTATAGAAAATAAATAAATAATAAATTAATAAACAAATAAATCTTTATAAATAAAAAAGAATTTTGCTAATCGCATAACTCGAGAATGGCTTGACCAATTCAGCTAATTTATTTTTTGTATGTTGTTTTGTAACAGCCGGCTGATATACCTAAATATTTTTTTGTAAATATACATGGAAATAATACATATATAAATACAAATATTACACCCAGGCTCAGGCGTTAGTCGAACCCACAACCCGCGGAGCAGATAGCAGGGCCACTACAAACTCTGCCAACGGGCTAGTTGGTAGAAAAATAGGTTTATTCTTAAATTTTTTACTTTTTTACTTTATTTTACTAGACTTTTAAGCTAATGTGAAGTTACCACCGATTTGGAATGTAGATTATGCAGTAAAGATTTGGCAAAAATCCCCGCAGCTACTCCTTAAAGATTAATTAATTAATTAATTAATTTATTTATTTATTCATACTTTCTTGTACACTACAACCACATGCTACACATTAAACATAGTTAAGTTTAAGGTAGTTACAGTCTGTAGTACAATAGGTGGACTTATGGTTATTTTGCCATTTATTCCAGTCAACCCAAAATGTGAAAGGAGGTCATTCATAAATCACGTTATTTTTTTTAAGCAACTTTTTAACCTATTATGGTGATTAGGTTTTAGGCTGCTCCCCAATACTAAAAAATCCAGTGTGTTTTTTATTACAAAGTATATTAAAATTTTCTGATTTTTTATATTAAATATAGATATAACCTCATTAAATTTTAGAAAACTAAGCATCATCGTGTTTGTTGCTTGTTTGTATCAGTCAGACATCGCGTGATCAAAGAATAATAAATACATGTGATATCTCGTTACAGACCCTCATCCACCTTGTGATATTTCGTGATGTTTTACTCCCCCTTCCCTCCTTTCGAGCCTCATGTAATGACGCTTCAGCCTGTAATATCCCACTACTGGGCATAGGCCTCTTTTCCCATGTAGGAGAAGAATCAGAGCTTAATCCACCACGCTGCTCCAATGCGGGTTGGCGGATATATTCCCTACTATGAGTAACGATCGCTATCAGGTGTACACGATAACAACCGGGACCGACGGCTTAATGTTCTCTCCGAGGCACGGTAGGGAGACCCACAAGGACTGCACAAACACCCAGACCATGGCAAACACCTGTATGGCATGGCTGTAACCGTTGCGCCAACGCGGCCTCATGTAATGGACGACTGCTAACGGTAATTTGGGTAACAGAAGGAGCACGAGGCGATGAAGCTGGTGAATCTCTTTGACAAGATGCTCTCTGAGGGCGTGGTGAAGCCAGCCCGCGTGGGCCCCGACGGCCGCCCTCAGCCCGTCGACCACGTGTTAGAGTTGCGAGACCACCCGCCCAACCGACCGCACAATTAAACCACTGCGATACTACATTATAACTTACCTACTTAGACTAATTGTAAGTATATGTCAGCCCCATTGTTCTGCATAACAAAATCACTGTACTCTTAACCAATTTTGAAAACATCCAATACATTTTTATCGCCAGCTCCGAAGTAGTATCAGAATGAATCGAATTGTAAATTACCAGACATCTAAAATTAATACCAATTCCTCTTCCAAATCTCTGCGTTCGGCTCCGACCCGAGCACACTCCACTAAAGCGTGGTATACATCTTCTCGCGTGTTACATATTGTACAATTTAAGAGACTAAACAACTTTCATCATGAACCCGAATGCATTCAATGGAGCGTGCCCGGATCGAAGTCTTAAACTGGTAACCAAAATTGGTCGACTAAAGTTTGCATTATAAAACCAGGGTATCTCGGGCGGCTCGTTTTGAATTGTTTTATACCATATACCCTTTTCAACCGATCTTTTGTTAAAATACTCTTTCCAGTTGTCTAAACACTCAATTTTAATCTCTTTCAAAAAATCGGTTAAAAAAGGTACATGGTTCACAGGTATACTGTCTACAATCCTCATTTTTGCACCCATATCTGCAGCATCATTGCCAATCAAATTTATATGAGATGGGATCAACTGCAATTTACCATCCTTACATATTCTTTTAAATTATAAGCTTTTTCCAATCCAATTTCGTATACCCTTTACATTCCCGTATTTATTGTAACAGTATCAGTATGGATTGATTTATTTACTAGATGGTTAGAGCATTTGTATCCACATTTACGGTTAGGGGACATACTCATACCTTTGGTGACCACCCGTAGTATTTGCCAAGACTCCCTCCCCCTCGAGGTTTCAGGTAGTAAGTCAGAAGTATGACTTAAATAACTTTTTAACCATACTTTACTGCTCGGCATATTGTCAGTTTTTAATCAGCTGGCATCCTCCTCCATATCATCCTGGCATATGTGCGTCAGTGCTGTCATACGTGACTTTAAAAAACTCCATATTTGAATATAGCTCGAAAAAGCGTGAGATTTTTCTCGAGATTATTGACTACGGACGAAAACCTAAAATCAACCCCCACCTGTCACCACTGTGACCAAGCAAGGTATTTTTAAAGACTCCCTACTCCCATAAGCGGGTCACGTAGTATGGTGACGTTCCCTTACACCGTAGTCATATGACTCGAAGTGTGATGGTATACAAAAATATGTACTTATTAGCAAGAATAATATATCGTTTCGCTTCAGCCTTTAATATCCCACTGCTGGTCATAGGCCTCTTTCCCCATGTAGGAGAAGGATCAGAACTTAATCGACCGCGCTGCACCAATGCGGGTTGGCGGACCCTACTATGAGTAACGATCGCTATCAGGTGTACATAACAACCGGGACTGACGGCTTAACTTGCTTTCTGAGGCTCGGTGGGGAGACCTATAAGGACTGCACAAACACCCAGATCACGGCAAACATCTGCATGGCCAATACAAATATTTGTCATGTGCAGGGATCGAACCCGCAACCGCCAGCGCAACAGCCACAAATCAGTGCTGTGATCGTTGCGTCAACGCGCGAAGAATGACATAGTGTGGTCGTAACTACATAGCCATGTCTTGTTTTTGACTTGCTGAATTTATATATCATTTTAATAGGAAATTGGATAAACTAGCTACTTATTATAAACGTTACAGTAAATGAACGTGAGAAGCCGTATAGTAGTTTTTTCTATTATTCAGTAACGTTATTTATTCTTTAAAATTCTTCATTGAAAAATAAATTGTTACAGACTAATCTCTACTCCGCTTGGGATGATATTTATGTAAGAGTAGGTGAACCTTGATATCTATCTTTAAACTATACAAAAATCGCGTGCTAAAGTGTATTAATATTTTTTTTTTCTATAATGAAAAAGTTATAATGTGCTTATTATTTTTATCTCTAGGGCGACAGGTATATTGGAGCGGTCGAAGCAAGCAATACTTGATTGGTCGAACGCACTGCAGTCTTTGAACATGACTTCGTGTTATTTTTTGACATTATAAACAGGTTCGTTGATGGGTTTTTTTGTAGACGTAAGTTCCGTGTGATTTGATTCATTCCCTTACCTTTTATTATAAATGTTTTGTGGTAAAATTTTATTTAAGTCAAATAGTGTAACGTTTAAATTTGTTTTGAAATTGTTAGTATTTTCCTATTCACAGTCAATAATTATTTTTGTTGAAATAATTTAATTTATTGTACAACAGGTGTCATATACAATCTCATTCAGAATTCAGTAATGACGCCATTTTTTATCTGTAGCATGGTTTGAAAATATACTTCGAACGTCACTAGATTTAAAAAAAAATATAATATTCGAGTGTCATATAATAAATACAATATAAATTTACATAAGTAAATAGTTGTTAAGTCTTTAAGTTATTATTATTTATTTGTAAAAGTTTTTTGTCTTGTTGCTTCTCTATGTTAACATTCTATTCTGGGTATGTTCCGATATGTACTGCGAGCACTGCACAGTGCTTATCACTGTAGAAAAATTCGTTTCGTTATGGACTGTCAGTATACTGTCGCAGTACCCTATGGATATATATGACGTCATAATCGCCGCCACATTCTACTGTGAGCACTGGCGTTTTTGATGTAAGGTACTCGCAGTACTTTGATCACGTGATCAATCAAAACCACTCGAGTGCCAACTGCCAAACGTCTTTTAAACAATACCTCCAGTTTAATCACAAAATTATAAAGTTCTGTAATTAGTGTAGATTAATAAATAAAACTTCGGAAGAATTGCAAAAATTAATCCTATAAGACTGTTAAAATGTTCAATACGAGCTGAGTTACGCAGGAAATTTTTGATCGTACAAAAGAAACACGTAAATTTGCCATTGTATATATTAATTTAAAAAAATCGCAAATTTTACCCTACACATCTATATTAACTTATACACAAAGTTAATAAAATTTGAGCAATGAAAAACATATTCTTTTTAATGTAAAATTACTTACTTTTATTATATTATAAATTCAATTAACAATTACAATTTTTTTTATTAAACATTATACATATTTACAATTCACAACTTAAGAACTTAATATTTACAGATAGTTTTGGTATAAATCATGTTCGCGTGGAATTGTGCCAAGAATGCTGGCAGCATTTCGTCGTTATGCCGATTCTCTAGGCAAAAAATGCACCAGCCCTCTTGTCACCAGTGGAGGCAATAAGGCGAGGAGTTATCTCATTTAAAAATGTTTTAGCACTGCTACTCCATTTTTTAATGAAATATAAAACTTTTTAATACACTCATTTGAAATTTGAATGCTACGTCAAAAAATGCGGCTGACAGTATAAGGGATTGATACTAACCAGTATAACTGACTATATAGGAACGGCTTTACAGTATACTAAATTGACGTCACACTGTAAAGTGGTCGCAGTGCATATCGGAACACAGCCTCTATGATTTATTTTATATATATGTATGTAACTAATGCTCTTTACTGTCTATGACACAAAATACATTCAAAATAGATTATATACTCTCATCAGTCTTACTCGTTCTATAAAACTTGGAACTGTGTCTGTGACCTCTGCGTATTATATAATATGAGATCAAATCTTTGTTGTTTAGCTTTATTATGTTGTAATTTTTTTTCAATATCTTTAGAATTATTAAACAGTTATAAGCATATAATACAATTTAATAAAAATTTCGGATTTCTTATTGTAGTCGTTGTTCGGAATTTGTCTTTGCACTTTGAAATAGACTAGACCAAAGTTTAATTTATTCATAAGATATATAGAATAAACTAGTCACTTGTATTTAAATAATATAGAATTACAATTTCTTGCTTATTATGCATTGTTAGTAATAAAAATAATGTGAAACACTATTTGAATATTCTAGTTTCTAGTAATAATGGTCTAAAACATAAATTTTACTCATTGCGACAAGCAATGTTTTAAAAAAAGTTTTATTCAATTTAGACGTATCTTTTTATATTTCTTATATTAATAAATAACTATTTGTAGTTTCCTTATGCTAAAAGGAGAAGGTTTAGTATACTTTTTAGTCGTTTTTGATTATTTAATGTCTTTTTTAGCTTTAAGTATTTAAACGAACTACGAAATAAATAAATTAAAAAAATCAAGGTATTTTATTTTTTTAATCTTTTCATTTTTCAATACGCATATTTTAAACATATGTTAAAACTATATAAACATTTCGCACGAAATATTACATTGTTTTACATGTTTACAATTCACAACTTAAGAACTAAATATTAACAGATAGTGGAATGATGCCAAGAATGTTGGCGAATTTCCTGTTGAATCGCTATGCCGATTCTCTGGGCAAAAAATGCGCCAGCCCTCTTTTCACCAGTGGAGGCAATAAGGCGTGGAGTTCAAGTGTTTCGATTGCAAACGGCACAAAGATGTAAATTTGAATTAGTGACGAAGATTTGTGACGCTTAGTCGTTTCAGCTTTTTCCGAGCAGCTACAAAATAATGAAGTCTGCTGATGTAGAATTATATTTTAACGAATGTTATTTTTTTTTACGGAAGCTTTATTTTTACATAGCAGTGCGAAGTAAAATATAAACGTCAAGAAAGTGCCATAAAAACAAAAACAAGCGATCAGAATTAAAATCAGATTTCTTATAATATCTTAAGTCTCAATTATCCATAGTTCTTATATCGGTCTCATATACTCATTAATACATTCCTGCGAAGCGTAATTTGATTCTCTATGATGTTATTCATTAAAGTTGTGGTTCAAATGCGATACGAGATTAACCCTTATTCATGTTTTGCTACATCATATTATTCACATTCCACAGTTCAACCCCGCAGCTCATGAAGGGCGGGCGGCTATACGAGCGTATATTAGAAAGTCTTTAATAAATCGTGTTGATTTCTATACAGAATTACAAATATTCATTATTGCAGTTAGACAAATTCAATAATCCTGACGTAGATTAAAGGCGGTTTCTGTGAATCAATAAGTACCTAGGTTAGTGACCTTTCTTTGTTTTGACTGACGTTTCGAGCATTTTCAGTTGAGTAGGATTAGCTTCTTATTAAATTACAGTATTCTATACAATTGATATTATGATACCGATTCTTATTAACCAAATATTAACAACAATACATTTATAAATTAAATTATTTATTATGTTTTTTTGCTAAGAATATGAAGTAAATACTTATATCTACCTAAATTATTTGTTAAATTTAAATTATTTGCCTTCAAATTAATCTGATTTTTCGGTAAACTTTCCACATATCGATTACAGTGCTTTTACTTTCGTGTACAATAAATAATAAATACAATCAACATCGAAAATATCCACTAATATCCATTATATATTCATTTCGATTTTGGATTAAATATTTTTGTGTATGTAAACTTGTATTTATATACTTAAATTAAAAAAACTGACGGTATATTTGTCATTCTTTCCTAAACGGTAGTATTTTAACGTATAGATACATGGTAAGTAATATTTTTGTAAAACGGGCATTATGAAGCTCACGTGAGTAGAAATTAAAGTTCAATTTTTTCTACTCATGCCAAAGATAGATACTGCTTTAAATTATGTTTTTACAAACAAGCAGTAACAAGACTTCTGGAAAGTACTAAGTTAGCTTAAGAGAGATTTTTATTCACCAAGCATGAAAAAAACTGTGTGATGTATTCTATCTTATTTTCTCCTGTACATTTCTTTATCGTGACGAATTTTCGTATCATCGAGTTTCAAGTCACAAAGATTCCAAAGAAGTTTCACTTTAAAAATTAAATAATAATTTTAAAAATATACTTAGATAAGTACATCGAATTTCATCTTATCCTTTTACCTACTAACATCAATTCTTAAAGTGAAAATTCTAATATTTTTCTGTTGAAGTTCCAACATGTTACTACTCTTTTTGATATGTATTCTGGGAGAAACGACGGCAACAAATACGACGGTTAGACCTTCTTGTGAGCGAGCACCACAACACGCTCAGCCAGCCGATGCTTACTACAAGTTAAGTGTTGCTGGCGATCCCGATCTATTCCTGCCAGGAGAGCTATATACTGGTAATAATGTGTGACAATAACATCTATACAAATAAATAAAATTAGAGGGCTGTTTGTAATAATACAATAACCGCTTTTTACTAAATGCATATGGATGTATACACGGTACAAATACCAAAATAACATTTTTTTAGAATTTTTGTCTGTCTGTCTGTCTGTCGGTCTGCTTGTCTGTCTGTGTCAGTGACTTTATGCGCGTAGTATTTAACAAAATAGCTGCTGTTCAGTTCGCAGAGTTATAAAATAAAAGTAGAATAAGTTACTCCTTATTATATCAGCTATCTTCCAGTGAAGTTTACTAATTTTATTATCATTTAATTTTTAGTGTCTTTGCAAGGAGTGGATAGTGGACAAGGACCAACACCATTTGTGGGGTTTGTGATATGGGCCGAAGTGGTGGGAGATTCACAGAACGATAGTAAAAACGGTACTATTAATACAAATACTTTGGCGTACGGAGCCTTTCAAGCATATGATGCACAAACTAAGCACCTCGAGGAATGCAAACCAGCGGTCAATAACGCCACAGCACACTCAAAAACGGAAGTTCAAGTAAGCTAAGCCTGAAAGAGCACAGGATAAAGTAGAATAAGGGCCACGGTTCCACTTGTCCTACATTTGAATTGCTAAGGACGTCGAAGTTGAAGTATGGATATCGATATAAGTCTACTTTTTTATATTTTATTGTTTTGGTAATTTATAAATTAGGGTAACCTAATGGAATAATAGGTAAAAAGCGTTCTAAAGGTTTTGAAATCTAAAAATAGTAAAATAAAGACATTGGTTGTAGTTTCATAAAATTAGCATGTTCTAGCTGATCTTATGTTATTATAGATGCAAACAAAACTTTTATTTAAAAAAATGGTTACTGCTTTGCATAAAATCTAAAAAAGTCACGAGGACGAAATTACGGGTAATAGAAGTACCTAAAATAATAATTATAGGATAATATGACTTATCGTTATATAGATTTTTAAAATGTTATTATCTAGATATGAGTTGTTGCATATTTTTAGTTAAAATTTGTTATTAAATTATTAAAAAAAGTTGTTCTCAAATATAACTAGGTGATATGGAGCGCTCCATCAATCGTAGTTGATTCCTGCGTCCGGCTTTGTGCACGCGCATCTCACGTAGAAGGAACTAAAACTTCTATATTAGCTCGGAAAATATGTCCTGCTCCAACTGGAACTGCTAATCTTAGCCGACAACCACCAATAATTGAACCTTGTTGTGCTTGTGATGAGGCCAAATATGAAGTAAGTGATACATTTTGGGCTTTATAACTACTTGAGGAACTAAAATAGAACATAATTTTTAAATATATTCCTTGTTAGGTTACATTTGAAGGTCTATGGAGTCGTAACACACATCCTCGCGAGTTTCCTCCAGAAAGTGCTCATGCACATTTTGGTGACGTAATCGGTGCATCGCACACCGCACAGTATCGAGTATGGCAGGAAGGTAGAGTTGCCAGTAATGGTTTACGACGCTTAGCAGACGATGGTACTACAACTGCGCTTGAGAAGGAACTTAAAGCAGAGGTAAGGGAATACAATCTTTTGAAATACTTGGCAATCACTGATATCATTGACTTGACGATTTTCTTTTAGAGTGATCACATTCGTACGATTATAAAAGCTCGAGGTATTTCATGGCAACAAGTTGCTGGAGGTGGCATTCCTACCACTTTTGCGGTGTTCCGAGTGGACGCTAAAAATCATCTTGTATCTTTGGCTTCAAAATTAGCTCCGTCTCCAGATTGGATTGTGGGTGTATCAGCGCTAGAGTTATGTAACGCAAATTGCACTTGGAGACGATCTGCAACTTTACCGCTCTATCCGTACGATGCTGGAACAGATAATGGCATTAATTACACAGTTGGTAGTCAATTTCATAGTATAATATTATTATTGTATATTACATTATTTTCGTATAATTTCGAATTTAATACTTAATTATAATAATGGCCTTTAATTTTAAAACATACTTAAATTTCAATCCGAACTAAAATATTTCTTTTGCCATAGAGCAGGAATAATTTTTATATTCTTAAGTGGTCATGTTATGAAATAAAATGTTTTTGTGGTCATCAACAGTCACTACGTAGCCCAACGATTCCACCCACTCCAGTAAGAGCGCTTCGACCAGACTGGCCTCGAGATGTTCGATCTCCATTCTTTAACCCTAACGGCGAAATGCGGCCGTTTGCTCGACTTAGATTGAATAGACTACGACTTTACGAAAAAAGCTGTGAAGTTATAGGTATTTAGGCTTTTATTCCTTTGATTTTTGAGATTAACTCTTTGATTTTTAATAAATATATTATAATAAATAGGTATCTTTAACATACATACACAAACATTTGTTCCTGAGGATAGGAGCTTCATGATATAGCTTATATAATTTTTTTTCCGATAAATATACATATAAATAATACTTACATAAATAAATGTAGATATAATACCCAGACTCAGGCCTGCCTTGAGTCTTAGTCTTCTTGTCTTCTTTAGCCTTCGTACCCATAACGCCCGGAGCAGAAGGGAGGGTCATTACAAACTGATTTTCATTTTAATTAGGTTTATGTATTATTGCCTAAGTTTTAAATATCTTTACCCATACAGGAATTAAATATATCTTTGTAACTTAAGTAATCAAATAAAGAGAATTATTTTCGTGAACAAGAAAAAGCAATTTGCTTTGTGTAAAGACTGCACATGCAGTACACTAGAGATCTCTTCTAGAATCTGGTGGGTTGCAACCAACGGATGGGATGGTGAGTGGAGCGGGTGGGTCGTGTGCCACCCACGCGTGGGAGCCGTGGGGCCCGTGTAGTGTAACGTGTGGGACGGGCCGCGCCGCGCGCCAACGGCACTACGTAGGGCCTGCACGGGCTAAAGCCGACGCCTGTCGTACTGCACTTACCGACTACCGCCCTTGCCATGGACCGAGACTTCATTGCAGGTAACTATCGGCTAGTTTCAAAAGAAGTACTATTGAGTAAAATACTTTAAAATGCTTGATTGATTGGAATATTGTCGTGGTTTGTCTTTCACTAGGTTGTACGTCCCATATAGTTATAGAAATGGATCAGACATTTATATGACAAGGAAATCTGGGAGAGTCGATAGTATGATCCACATACATATAAAACTAGACCAGCATATGTAAACTACGGAAATGGTTGTTGAAGTAGGGCTCAGCAGGCTAATGCCTTCTTAAATCTGGACCAGCTCGTCTGGGGGAGTACCTTACAGAAAATCATAGCCTAATGATACTGGTTTCAAGTAGTGTTGTGTTTCTATAATGAGTAAGGTGGCCAACGCTCCTGGGGAGGATAAGGGGTAGGGTCGGCAACGCGCTTGCGCTGCTTCTGGTATTATCCATAAGCTACGATTAATGCCTACCATCAGGTGGGCTTGTTTGCCGATCTAGTATAAAAAAAATATTGATATAATCAGATTGTAGTCGCACTACGAGTCGGAAACGGCGGAGTCGACGGGCCCGTGCACGGTATTACATAATTTACATATGTCAAAATAGTTTTTACTTATAAATAGCGTAAGACACTAGGTTATAAGTCCTAGAGTACCATTAGTACAATTAGAGTATAGTCGGACCTTAAACCGGAAGTGGCGGAGTTGATGGGCCTGTGTGCGGTGTCCACGTGGTGGGTTAGGTTGCCGTAATTTATGATTTTTAGCAACTTTTTAACCCCCTACTACCCCATATAGACTACCCCCCATAATCCATAAATCACGTGTTTTTTTTGTGCAAAGTAATATGAATTTTTCAGAATATTATTTTTCAATATAGGTATAATCTGATTACATTTTGAAAAATTAAGCACCGTGTTACAAATTTTTAGACAGACGATAAGGTTACTCAGAGTGTTTGTTGGTTGTTTTTAGGGTTCTGTGCCTCAAAAGGAAAAAACGGAACCCTTATAGGATCACTTTGTTGCCCGTCTGTCTATCAAGACCTTTTTTCGCAGGAACTCGTGGAGGTATCAAGCTAAAACTCATATCAAATACTCAGGTCTACTGTCCCTTAGAGCTTTGAAAAAATTAAACTTCTAAGCCAACACAATCAAAAGATACAGCCGCTTATACTGCAAATTTTCGACTCGCAAGGGAATCAAAACCAACAGGGTACTTCCCATGAACTCAGAATCTTGAAATTTGATACGAAACAACGTCTTATAGCACAGATAAAAAAAAAAATTTGCGAAAAGCATAAATTTTTAGATACATATAATAATATGGGAATGGGTATTATGCATGATCCTAAATTAACATACGATAGGCATATAGACCTGATCTGTAAAAAGGCTAATAAAACTATGGGCTTTGTTTTTCGGTCAAGTTCCCAATTTAATAGTATAAAGGTAATTAAGGTCCTTTATTGTTCCTTGGTGCGTAGTATTCTCGAGTATTGTTCTCAGGTATGGAATCCACGATATAATGTCTACATTGATAGGATTGAGTCCATAAGCGTAGATTTTTGAAATATCTAAAGTACCGGCTGGAAATCAACGATTGCAATTATGAGGCAGGGTGCCGTAGACACCATTTCCTGCATTCCGCAGTCCGCATCAAATTATAGACAAAACTCTTTCATGCCGCTAAATGTTTAAACAGTGTGGTGGCATCCACTCAGCTTGATCTCTTTACTTTTTCAACACTTCATTTCAAAACTACTTTGACGAACACTTGGTTTGACGGCTCTCGAACTGATCCGTAGGTGGCATTTATTATTTTAATACAACTGTATCAAGTGAACAAGCTTTTGTAATTTAATTGTGAAAACAGTAATTGGTGTATAGTTTTAATGTGGAAGTTTTTTTTTTTGTAATGAAACACTGTTTGTTTTCCGAATAAATAAAATTAAAATAAAATAAAATAGATATTTTTATTATTTTGTTTGTACGGAACCATCGGTGCGCGAGTCCGACTCGCTCTTGGCCGTTTTTATTTTGATGTAAAAATCGTGCGTTGAACGAAAAATACACGTGATATCACACCAGCTCCTTGCGATATTTTGTGATTTTAGCTATACCCCATTTCAAGCCTCGCGTGATTAATGGACGACCCGTTTATAACATTGATACAATAGAGTGCAGTCGGACTACGAGCCGGAAGCGGCGGAGTCGACGGGCCCGTGCGCGTTGTCCGCGTGGTCCGCGTGGTCGCCGTGCGCGGGATGCGGCGTGCGCGCGCGCACCCGCCACTACCTGGCGCCGCGCGCGCACAAGCGCTGCAGCGTGGGCTTCCGCGCACGCGCGCCTTTGAGCCAGGCGATGCCTTGCGACGCCGGCCCTTGCTACAAGTTAGTGCGTGTAGTGTAGACATTGTTTATTGAAGTAAAACTAATAATAATAATAATAATAATAATACTCTTTATTGTACACCATTAAAAGAAACAACAGAGAAAAAACATAAAATGAAAGATGTACAAAGGCGGTCTTATCGCTGAAAGAGCGATCTCTTCCAGACAACCTTTGGGTATAGGACTACTTCACGCACGCTTGTCTTGGGGAGTAAGTAAGCTGGTGAATGCGTGACGAAAAGTGTGATCGGGTGAGGCGAACGGGGCAAAAGAGTGCGATTACAGATTTTCTTTCTCTCTTTCTCTTGTAGCGAGTTAAGTTTCGTATATCTAAGACACAGTGCAGGCTTACTGCTAAAGAGTTTAATTTTTACTTCAGTCGTGTGGCCTAAAGCACACGCATTTTTTTGGCATTTGTTATCGTTTATACAATTTATACGTAGCGTAACTCACAATAGCACCAATAATTGTGTTTGCTCGCAAACGAAAAAAAAACCGACTTCAATTACATCGACGAGTAATACAACGTAGATCGACGAAAAAATACTCAAGTAACTGCGCGTTATCAAAGATTACTCAAAGAGTAGTAATCAGATCTCAATGAAATTTATATGTGACCACATGACAAACATCAGCTTTCGATTAAATTAAAAATTATTAAAATCGGTACACCCAGTAAAAAGTTATTGCGGATTTTCAAGAAGTTTCCTCGATTTCTCTGGGATCCCATCATCAGATCCTGGTTTCCTTATCATGGTACTAAACTAAGGATATCTTCTTTCCAACAAAAAAAGAATTATCAAAATCGGTACACCCAGTAAAAAGTTATTGCGGATTTTCAAGAATTTCCATCAATTTCTCTGGGATCCCATCATCAGATCCTGGTTTCCTTATCATGGTACTAAACTTGGGATATCTCCTTTTCAAAAAAAAAGAATGATCAAAATCGGTACATCCAGTAGAAAGTTATGCGGTATAATACAACACAGGTTGACGAAAAAAGCGTCAAGTAAAAACGCATTATTAGATATAGCTCGAAAAGTATTTGTTAGATCTCAAATAAATTTAAATGGGACCAATTGGCACACACCACCTTTCGATTAAAAGAAAATTTGTCGAAATCGCTCCATCCAGTCAAAAGTTCTGATGTAACATACATAAAAAAAAAAAAAAAAAAAAACAGTCGAATTGAGAACCTCCTCCTTTTTTGGAAGTCGGTTAAAAAACCACTACGGTTTCAACCTGTGCCATTGTAGGCATATAAAAATTAATATTAATGGTTAAAATAATGGGTATTTATGGTTATATAATGTATGTATAAATATTATAATGGTGGGCGATTTTATACAACGTCGAGGCTTAAACTGATGTGATAACAATGTGAAACTGGCTTTCTAGGCAGGTACAAGTACAAGAGTGTATTAAATATATACTAAGTAAAGTTTTAACAAAAATTTACGAAAATATTGATTTACGAAATTGTCTTTCGAAGTTCAATTACTTTTTTCCAGGCGAAAATTTTTTTCTTATAAAATGTTCATTCTTTGCGGTCATCCATAAATTATGTCACACAATTTTCACAATTTTTTCCCTCTTCCGTGTCACAGTTGTTCCTTGTCACAGTTGGTCACATTTATGAGACCTCCTACCTAGTATGACGTCACATCTTTTACAATATATAATACATATTTACCTAGAAAATTTTCTAGACATAAATTAAAACATCGATTTCAATATTAATTTTATTTTCATTAGAATTATTTTTCAATAACCAACATCAATCCGACATAGATATGAAAATTTATAAACCAGTACAGTGAGTGTTTTGCCAATAGAACAATTTAAAGTTTTTATTTTTTAAGTAAATCGTTAATTAGATATACTATATTTTAAAATGTGATGTCACAAAATTGTTTGCTTGTCACATAATGTCACACTTCAGCGATCCCTACCCCTCTTTTATAATATCAAATGTTTTTCGTTACAGACCTACGGGGGAGTTAGCTAACGCTACAAACTACGATTGGTTTTTTATAGTAAGTGACTTGTTTTGTAGCTTTTATTATATTAGGTACATTCTATTGCTTAATATAAATATTTCTAATTCTTATTTTCCATTAGAAGGTTCCTGCAGCTTTGCAATTTCAAATATTGTAAACAATAATATTTTTTATTTTACTTTTTAACACAATCTACAAATTAAACTGCATTTGAACTTCACCTTCTGCTGCTGTGTGGTTAGAAGATAGCCACCCCTTCTCTTCCCGTGGATGTCGTAAGAGGCGACTAAGGGATAACACAGTTGCACTACCATTTTGAAACTTAAAAAGCCGACCGATGGTGGGATGACCATCCAACTGCTGGCTTTGAAATACACACGCCGAAGATGGACAGCAGCGTCTTCGGTGCGACAAGGCCAGCTCTGCGGTCACCAATCCGCCTGCCCAGCGTGGTGACTATGGGCAAAACACACGAGTTCACGACATTTTTGGCGTGATACTTGATACTTGTCTTGTAGTCAGTTAAATTAGATTAAGATCTGATTACTACTTTTTGAGTAATATAATACAATACAAATATACTTTATTGTACAACCAGAAACGATACGTGTAACATAATATATGCAAGAAAAAATAACAATAAAAAAAGAATTGTACAAAAAGCGGTATTACTGCTAAAGGGAGTAATATTTGATAGCGTGTATTTACTTGACTATTTTTTCGTCTACTTACGTTGTGGTACTTGTCGATGTAATTGATGCTGTTTTTTTTTCCGCTGGCGAGCAAACATTTACTGTTGAGCTATTTTGCCTGTTATAGAATGATAAGTGTTTATCTACCAGTTCATATTATCGAACTCCTTTTTCTCAGGATAACCCTCGATCAGAGTGTCCGATAACGTCATGGGGTAACTGGTCTCCGTGCTCAACGCGTTGCGGGCGAGGTCGTCGTATACGCACACGACTCTACGTGTCACGTGATTCCCGCGTACAGAGGCAACTAACAAAGCGTTTGTTAAGAGACTGGAATATGCGATTTGCTGAACTGCAAAATATTGTAAGTTACATTTTAATGACTCTTATTTAATCAAGGAATTGCGCTAATAACAGTTTAAACGTTAATCGACGGTTGTTGTCGGGTTCTTGTATTCAATTGCTCTGAAAACTTTGATAACGCGATGTAGCTACATCAGTTTTTCTCTAATTACGTAGTTAGTATGTTGCGCGATAGATGTCGCCACAAGACTTTAGTAGCAGGAGGTACAACTGACCATTAGGACCTGTTTCGCCTCAATAATGATACTTCAACTTTTAGATTTATAATTGCGAATAGAAATATGCCATAGTTATAGTGGAATTTGATGTTGAAAAAGAATAACACATCATAAGCTTTTATCCGTCGGATACAGTCATCAGTTAAATAGAGTTTACGGCCACCGTTGGGATAATCTCTTAAATTTTGATAAATTTTGTGGGCATAAATTTAAAGTTATATATATTCTTGTTAAATAGGAGCTTCCGTATGAAAATATAACAAGTGATGATCCGACAGTCGACGCTCTAGTACAGGAACACTTAGATCGTTGTCAATTCACAATGACGCAGCAAGAAGCGCTCTGCGATGGAGACGACAGCTCGTGCGAGAATGAAACCATATCACAAGGTTAGTACAATTATTACCATTTATTATGATATCGTAAAGATGAGAATATCGTTCCAAAATTCGAATTTTTGTTTTGTGATGGGATCAAATATATTAATAACTTTATTTACGACCCATTGCTCTTACAGACAAATAAGCTATCAAATGGAACAAAATATGAATGAAAAAAGTATTAAGGAATATTAACGTACCTAATACTCAGCAGTGTGTTTTTTCGTCAGGCAAGGTCAACTAAAAGAGCTTAGGTACCATGAAAAATAGTAATATAAATTTAAAGGGTTTATTTGTTTGTTTATTACCTGTTAGGTTTATAACGACTAGTCAGATTACAAGAAACTTTTTCCATTATACTTCTAATATAAAAAGAGTTGTTGTATTGTTACGAATCTATTTTTTTTAATCTATTTTTTTCAAGTCTATATACATTAAAAAATTTCCCAAACTTCAGTTCTATGTACAAACGTTTCTTTATCGGAAATTTCCAACCGCGACCATCCTTATTCTACCGATTTAGATTATTCAATGCTGCAAAAAGAGTATAATGAGTGTACGTCGCTAGTGGATTTATAAAAGGAGGTCAATGGGGTCGCTCTCATCCCCTTTTGAAATTGATCGTCAGCTGTTAGCTGTTTATTTTTTACTTTTCTTATTTATTCTTGTTTTGATTTTATTTTTATTTTGCATCCGTTGACTAAATTCAGATATATGGCAATTCTTTAATTTTTACGTATATATAGAGCTAATAAGTTTTATTTTTTAATGTTTGGTTATTTAATAATAACTGAATTTAAATAAATATATACAGGTGGAATGAAGTATTTTCACTGATTTAAAGCTTTTTTTATCGTCTTTTTGTAAAGGTTATTTTAAAATAAGATAAGACAGAGATAGATGTTCAGCTTTTTCATTTCATTATGGATCGTCAGCTATTAACTTACTAAGCTTCATTGCAATATAAATCTAAATAAATATGAATATATCTCTGTAGACGTTTGCAAGTTGCCGGTATCTGTGGGTCCTTGTCGCGGATACGAAGAGCGATGGTTCTTTGATACTACTCGAGGAGCTTGCGAACCATTCGGTTATACGGGTTGCGGGGGCAACGCCAATAATTTCAAGACTAGGGAGGGCTGTCAGCGCGTTTGTACTGCGTTGAATGATACGGATACCGCTGGTAAAGTTAATAACTTATTAGTTTTCAATTAATTATTAGCTATGAAGACAAAATATACGACTAGTTATCGCTTACAATACCTATTGATAGAGTACATTCCCTAAACCTATTTTTAAACAATAAAAAGTCAATTTTTGTCGAGAATACGTTTTGAATTTGAAATTTTGAATATAAACTTCTTTGATCTTGCGTGTTTTAAGAAAGAGAGATATTTTATAAATATTAACAACTAGCTTTTATCCGCGGCTTCGCTCGCATAGATTTTTTTTATAAAAAGTATCCTATGCTTCTTCGAATACCTTTAAAGATATGTGTGCAAAGTTTCATGATGATCGGTTAAGTAGTTTTCGCGTGAAAGCGTAACAAACAAACTTACATTCACATTTATAATATTAGTAGGGATGTACATATCATATCCCATTATCATTTTTAAAACCTTTTATTTTACGTAATTGAAGCTAACTAAGACTAGTTAACTGTGTACATTGAACAGTAACATCATCATTAGAAAATATAACGAAGAGAATAAAAGCGACTCCTTCGACTGAAGACAACGAGGTAATGGCGAACGATTCTCCCGGATCTGGTGAGTTTATGGCGGGTATTGATCATTTTTAATTAAAAATTTTTTATTATATATTATGAATATAATCTACACCCAAAAATTCATATTACTTAGAAAAATTTGATGAAAAATTTAGTTTAAAATTTGGACCAACCCGACAGGAAGAACCTAACCATACAGAAGACCGCATCTAAATAATACTTTATTCAAGCAGTGCTGTGTTTCTGCCGTAAGTAAGGGGACCAGCTCTCTGAGAGAGGTTTGGGATTAGGGTTGGCAACGCGCTTGTAATGCTCCTGGTATGGCAGGCGTCCATGGGCGTTCATGGTAATCGCTTAACATCGTGTGGGCTACTCTAGTAATATAAAAAAAATCCGATTATGCTATCCAAATAATAGCCCAATAAATAGGTTAATTAATACGTTTCTAGGTTTTTTTTTTTTATGTCATTAGGTCGGCAAACAAGCGTACGGCTCACCTGATGGTAAGCGATTACCGTAGGCCGTAGCTTATAGACGCTTGCAACACCAGAAGCATCGCAAGCGCGTTGCCGACCCAATCCCCAATCCCCCCGGGAGCTCTGGTCACCTTACTCACCAACAGGAACACAATACTGCTTGAAAACAGTATTATTTTGCTGTGATCTTCTGTAAGGTCGAGGTACTACCCCAGTCGGGCTGCTCCATATTTTGAGCAGGAAATTCCTGCTGTGCCCTACTTCAGTTTGTTTGATTGATTGCTGATAAAGCTTTCTGATTAAATTCCAGGTGTAACATATTGTGTAGCATATATAATCTATTTTACCTAATGTTGACAGCCTATCACTAAGTTATGTGCATCATAAACTTTGCCAACAAAAAACGAAAAAAAATCCTTACACATTGTAATAGCAATTGTAACAAATGTTATTATTACTGGCGGCGTATAAGATACAAGTTGCGAGACGGGTCCTTGGCTCGGCTGGAGCGAGTGTTTCGGTGATTGCGAGTTTGCCGTCAAACTAAACTACCGACATGTACTGGTAAGCTAATTTCTCTAATGCTCATCGTTCTTCTGCCTTGTTTTATGTGGTGAACTGATTTCTTTTATAGCCCTTTTGCTTCTGGCTTCTTTTACAACCCAAAAAAAAATAGAACAGTTGAGCATACTAGAAGGTTATGGATCTAAACGTAGGTGTCGTAAGAGGCGACTAAGGGATAATACAGTTTCACTACCACCTTGGAACTTATAAAGCCGACCGATGGCGGGGTAACCATCCAACTGCTGGCTTTGAAATACACAGGCCGAAGCCGGGCAGCAGCGTCTTCGGTGCGACAAAGCCAGTCCTGCGGTCACCAACCCGCCTGCCCAGCTTGGTGACTATGGGCAAAAAACATGAGTTTACGCCAATTTTGGCGTGAACTTGTGGAGGCCTATGTCCAGTAGTGGACTGCGAAAGGCTGCTGTGATGATGATGATGATGATGATGATGTATCTAAATCCGGGTTAGTAGATTATCTTTTCTGGATTCTCTCTTTAGTGACTTAAATAGGTTACCATACCATAGCTTTAAATTGGGGTTAGAACCACTGGATTATTAAATATATAATATGGTATGCAAAATTTATTCGATTACAGACAAAGCTAGCCACTCTCCTTTCTTTGTCAGTTACGAATTTTTGCCGAGAGTTGTTACCTTAATTGTTGTAAATTGTTTGTTTATTAGTATTCATTGTTCTTTGTCTTTATTTTTAATCACTTTAGCATTAATAACTTAGTAGATAACATAGAAATAATAATTTAAAACTTTTTTTTAAAATTGATTTGCGTACCGTGCTTGAAAGTACCTTGAATCTTTGAATCCAGTTGTCTTGTAGTAAGCATTTCCAAAACATAATTGACATCTAAGATAGTTAATTATATAGAATTTTTGAAAAAAAAAACTTCAATAAGGATTAGTGAAGTATATAAATTTAATTTAAAAGAATATTTGGTTCACAATCGATGGTTTAAATGTTCTTAATTAATCTGACATTATTTTCAGCGACCCGGTTCTGGAGTAAGTAAGTCTTGCCATAAAGTTGTAAAAAGTCGTATATGTAAGCCCGCCCACTGCAGACGGCTTCTTTTAGCCTTCGCCAACTCTTCCGATACTTACCAAGAAGAGCGCGATGACAAGTAACTCTGCTTTATTTATTAATAACAATTTACTATAGCGAATATGCATTGCATTAATTGTTTGATAAGATTTAAAAGTTTGAAAAGATTTACACTTTTGCTAGTCACTAGAATTTTATTGTATGTAAATAAGAAGTGTTTGAATTCGCTTAAGAGTAACTTAGTAATTGTTAAATGTTTAATTTAATGCACAAAAGAAATGTGAAACAAGTTAAAAAAATGTGAAATAATGTGTTATACATAGGAAGCAATAAAGTTGATATTGAATTTTTAAAAATTAAATTACGTTAACGTAAGAAAACTCTTCAAGTAAATTTGGTTTTATGTCAGTAAAAAACTACAAAACTCTTATAACTGTGTATCAAATATAAAAAAATGTAATTCTCTTGTATTTGTACAATACTTGTTAGTAATTTTTAATATAATTTTATAATGTCTTCGTCTCCTTAGTCCTCTTTTATATCTGAAATATGAACTTAAAATTTAGGTAGGTACATTTACTTATTATGATATTAACGTAGTTCAATAAAATAATTATTACTGTTAAGATATTTATTTTACAATCAATAGTCAACAAAACTTTGTACACGACTTATCTTAAACTCTGTAATAGTAACATTTGTATTAGTAATGAAATTATATTATCAACATTGCTATCTGTCATCATTAAATAATACTGTAGAGGAACATCATAATTGTTATATATTCGACTACTATTGGCGTGTTCCGAATTATAACAAATACAGCACTCAGGACATAGACATCTGAAATTGAAGTTCTGAGTCGTCACATAAAAAATCATTGCAAATAGACCAGTTAGTCAGTCTAATGCCAGATAAAGATTGTCTGAAATTGGTGACTTTTAGCATACATTTAGAGAGTTAGACTTTGACATACATTAGATTAAATACATGTTTAAAGACAAGGATTACCTTAATATTTGTTAACAAACAACTTCGAAAGATTTCCCTTAAACAATTGTTTACTATTACTACTTGTAAGGGGTGTTTTTTAGAGTTATACATGTTTAAATCATAAGAAAACAAAGAAGTTTATTTTTAATATCAATGAAATTGGCTTTATTGGATAAAAAATGTTATGGTATTAATGTTTTCGGCTATGTAGAAACCACGGCTGGCGCGTACAAGGCACAGCTTTTTTGCAGCATTTACGGCCGTATTTTGCCAATAATTTTTGAAATGTTGATTTCCAGGTGTTCAATTGTCTCTGTTCTATCGACGTAGACAAATGACTTTACATAACCCCGAGGATAGATAAATTAATTAGACCATTAAGTGAAATTATTCTTTCATCAAGTTTCTTTGGGTACAACGCGCGCGCGCGCTGTTGGAACTACATGTCAGCAAAGTTAATGGCAGCTAATTAAGGTACAAAAAAATTCTAATCATGTCCTTTCTTTCACCATTGACAGTAACATTCGTTTCGTCATCGTTTCTGAAGACGTATAGACCAATGACTCTGCCATCCTATAAAGTGCACTAAACAGTAATGTTCTGTAGATGTAACGACGTTTCGACAAAAGCTTGTGGATTACCCTCATTCCAAATGCCATAATCTGCTTATTTAAGTATCCATTCAACCAAAAAATGGGCTTCATCGGAGAACAAAACTTTGAAGGTCGCTGAGATCGAATATAAAACCATCTTATCAAAAATTTCGATCTAGCGGGTACATCGTTCCATAGCTTAATTGGCTAGAGCACCGACACGGTCAGTCGGAGATGCAGGTTCGATCCCCGCTGGAACGATCGATTTTTGATATGATATTAAAAAATGTTTTGAAGGAAATTTAATATCAATGGGTGCATACGATGGTCGTTTGGCTTGAGTTCCTGCACAAGTTGAATCTTGAAAGATATTATCAAATATCCTTTCGTAAAGATCCAAGATCCTTTCGTAAAGTCTTCCATAAAGTGGAAGGACACAACCCTAGTTGCTAAGAACGGTGACGAATTGATTGGTTTCGATCTTCTTCAATGCTTTCCTGTACAGCGGCTACAGGTTCTTCAGTGCGCGTTGTGATCATCTCACGGGATGCACATTATCATTAAGAGAAAACGTGGTCCGCAAACAATTCTATGTTATTAGAATTAGTCGCTCTGAAGGACGATTATGTACGTAATAAAGTGAATGAAGTGCACGATAAGTTCAACGAACAGAAACATTATTGTGGTGAAAAATGTCAACAACTTGCAAGTGTTCTTTTGTCTCAACACTTGCGAATTTGCGCCATATAAAAACTATTTGCGCTATAATGAAATGTAAAACCAAACTAAACAAAAAGCAACTGTCAACCGTTAAATAGTTTATCAAATAAAACTGTTAAAGCTATTAAGCAGTTATTAAACTCTAAAAAACACCATTATATTACATTTTGGACACCACCAAACAATACCCGTGAATCCTTGTTATACCACGCTTATGACATTTACAGTATCACGTCGTAAAGACAAGGTCAAAAAAGACAGGGATAAACTGTCTAGTACGATTTTTAATTCGGAACATTCAGATAATTTTGAACACAACGATCAATTAACTTATATAATATGTATTATACTTTTTATAATGAAATAAATGTTGCTGTCATCAAAGTTGTAAAATAAAGTTCAACAATAAGATAAAACACTTCGTGTCTTCTACAAAAGTAATAAATATTTTTTAATTACTTAAATAAAATTAAGGCACTATAGTTTTAATTATAGCTATATTTAAATAAATCCTGCAACTGACATTCCGTTTTTTATTAATTTCAATAAAATTTTCAAAAGTTTTACTTTCAGAGTACCTACTTTAGTTTAATTTCTTAGTTCTATATCACTTTGAAAAACTATTCCGTAATTTTGACCTATATTATTGTTTTGAATCTCTATTTCTTATAACTAATAATAATAGATTAAATTGGCAAGGTTATGAGGTGAGGTTACTGGATTTACTGGCTTTCATTGAATACATTCCTAACAATTTCGCTATTTAACAATATTTTATTTTTTCGTTTTAATATCACAGAATAATTTTTACAACGAAGATACTCGATTGAAAAAAAAATACTTACAATAAATGTCTAATAAAATAAAAGGTATAATTTTAATAAAAACTGTTATTAGGACTTCCGAAATTTCTTTGGTTGTATTATTTCTGAATTTGTGGTAGATGTGTCCTATAACTACTTATATACAAATTAAGTGAATTCTCAAATGTTTTCAATAGTAATATTTACATACCGTAGTGGCACCAATGACCGACAAGACCCAATAACCGACACTTTATATTTTGATTCAATAAAATAAGAGTAGGAAAACGATTTCTTAATATAGCAAAACTGTACCATAGAAAGCACACTTTTGATTGGCTCCCAGTGACTTTTGAGCGATATCCGTCTTTTTTTTTTAAAATGACGGTGTGACAACTGATTGCGCCTGGAGTACCGGTGAAAATTACAACCTTTCTTAGTGAAATCCTTAAGGAAGTGGGTACATTTTTTTTATTAATTATACTAATGTAGTCTAACATATTTGGATTTTATGTTTTTCACGGGTTATTATAAGAACTATACGATCGATTTTTGTTCTAACGAAAGTTTAAGGTTATTTTGATATTAGTATAATGTTGGTGTCGATCACTGGTTTTCATAAACTGACTTTTACCAATAATCGACACGGGTCGATAATAATTTTTGAAAGCATTTTTCGTTTGACAAGCGAATGTAGTTCTTCTTACTTTGCGTATTTGGTAGATATTTGAAGTAAACTAAACAAAGTCGAGAGACCAGTAATCGACAAGTGTCGACTATTGGGAAAATAATGTGTCGATGATTGGTTCTTACAGATGGTTCCGAAAAAATTGGTGATGAATACTTATTAAACTGTTAATTTTATTTTAACGACCCACTAAGGAGGCCGCGATTTGGCAGATACACATTATAGGTAATAGTCGATAACTGGGAGTCGGTAATTGGTAACTGTCGATTACTGGAGATTCGGTGTCGATGATTGGAGATTTATACACTTTTTCCATTTTTAGGATTTTTTTCTAATCCGGATATAGTCAATAAAAATATTACATCCTATTCTTATATCAAGAATATACCTTACCATACTCAATTGTTACTTTTGGTTTAAAGATGACTAAATGACCTTTAATTTTATAAAGAAGTCCACTATCTCCTTAAAGTGTCGACGATTGGTGCCACTACGTTAATATTTTTTAAGCGTGTTGGTTTATTTCTTTTTTTTTTAGTTTAGTATTGTTGTTTAAATAAGTATTAATGTCATATTTTCTTATTATAAAAAAATCTGAAAAATATATTTTCAAAGTCGAAATTTATATTGAAGACTTTTGAAGATTCACTGATTTATATATTGCTAATGCGACTAATCTGCTATGCTATGCTATGTACAACTAAATCATTAAATGTTTATTAAAAACAATTGAGCACTTTATAATGTCCAAAAAAGTTTATTTTTAATAACTAATGTAAAAGCCTCATATTTAGTACTTACAAATTTCCAAAATATGAGCACAAGTTACCCTGTTTCCATTTTGTAATGGTACACAATCGTAATGGTAAATCTGCAGAATTATTGTTAATCACACTCAAATCATTAAAATTTTATATATTTATAATTTTTATTCCATTTCTAGCTGACTCAGCCGACGTTGAACTCAAGTTTTATTAGTTTGATTGTTTTAGCTGATATTTTGATATTTTCATTTTCGTAAGGATCTTGAACCAAGTATTACAAAATAAAAATAATAATAATAGAATTGGTTCAGCCTTTCTCGAGTTTTGCGCTTAGCAATATATTAAGCGATTCATTTTTATTTATATGAATTATTTTTAAAGTTAGAATATATTTTGATGTGTGTTCAACAATATCTGCTAATTTTTATTACTATAAAATTATATTACAATTATTCAAATACGTGTAACGGTGGGTTTTTGTGGCGTTTGACAGCATCGAGGCGCCGTGCACTCCTTAGCACATGGACAGGAGCAAGCAGTGTTTGCATAGTCTATCAATGATTTCTTTTCTTCATCTGTACCTGTGTTTGGAATTAGATTTTTGATTTAAAACGTCGTAAATATTTAATGGAAACTATTGTATGATGAAAACGTTATAGGTAGAGTTGGCTCGTAACGCTAGTGTACAGTAGAGTATGTAAGTCATTGTTTATAATCTTTATATACATATAAAATTCTCGTGTTACAATATTAGTTACAATACTCCTCGGAAACGGCTCGACCGATTTTTATGAAATTTTGCGTGCAGGTAAGACTGAGAATCAGCCAACATCTATTTTTCACACCCCTAAGTTACAAGGGGAGGATTAAGGGGTTTAATAACATATATGGCAAAACAACGTTTGCGGGGTCAGTTAGTAAATATATATTATTTTTAATTGTAAAGCTTAGGTAATTTGATAGGAATTTTACGTATATATTCAAAGTTTTAAAATATTTTACCTGATATAGATGATAGAGTAAATTCTGGTTGGAGTGTTACCAAACCAATTCCATGACGTTTGAATATATCGCATACGACATTCGAACTGCGGAGATACGCCTAGAAACAAAAATAATTTTTTATATTTTTCCCATTTTGTCGTGTAATTGGTTTAAATGTATTTTATTTAACGTCTCTAACGTTAAATAAAATACATTTAAAATTTTAAATCTGTATGTCTTATAAGATTCCATTTCTAAGTCTTTTGACGAATATCAGAGGTAGTAGGTACGGTAGGATATACGGTGAAGAATACAAGACTCAGATGAGATACCTACATTATCTGATTTGTGACCATTTCTTGTATGTCAAATTGTCCACATTGTTATGATGTACAATTTAAACTTTAAATGTATGTTGATTTAATTTTTGGATGTTATATCATTATAATATTTGTTTGTAACTCAGAAACGTATACGAGTACTGACGCATACTCAAATATTTTTGTGATAAATATCGATGACGCTGATGTAATTACGCAAGTAATTGCGTAATATGAAATATTTAATTATTATTTTGTTTTCTTAAAATTTTTATATTCGTTCAAAGTATCAAAGTAGTATCAAAAAAATTCATATGTACAATAAGCACACCTCTTGCGAATCATATGAGATGTGTGCGGTGGCGACCAGTCGGTCTCTGTGTAGCTGCCACACGTGCAGCTCGTGTATGGCGAGCACGCCGGGCACGCGCAGTGCAGCCGCGCGCAAGTCACACGCGCCCATACCTTCTGGCACTGTTTGTAGCAACACTAGTCCTGCTGCTCGCACTATTAACAAGTTAGGTTAGGCGGATGGGTTATATCATTGCTTTTTGATTAAGACAAAATTTACTAAAATGTTAATTAATTAATTATTAAAATGAATTTACTTTATTTACGAGTACTGTATATAATATGTAGTTCCATTTTTAATCTCTAGCTTTCAAATTATTTTCATTTTTAAAAATGATAAAACTATGATTATTTTTTTAAGGATAACATTTCAATACTATAATTGTTAAATTTATTATCATTGTATGCCTATAAGTTACGGTTAATTGTTGTAACGTCATTGACCCGTGCATCAATATGAAGTACCATAAGCAGACATGTTAACTTATGCATAAATTTAATCACGAGATTGTACCTCTTGACAGCACGTCTCGAGGTAAAAGATGAATATTCATTGAGTTAAAAGTTCACTTGAAAGTTAAACTGCAATATTAATAAAATTACACAAATACATTGACAAGCATTAGATACACCTATCATATTTTATTATTTTTTATTTAGTAATTATACCTATGTCAGTTAAAGATATTTTTTTTGCGGAACAATATTTCTTTTTAAATTTATTACAATATAGTAGAAAAGACTTACTGAATGGGTAGTTAAATATGACAAGTATGACAGCTGCGCTGGCGGAGAGAGCGGGGTCAGCTAGCTTCGCTGCAATTGGCTCCCACTCCAGAGTTAGCCCTGCTCCCATCACGAATAAACTACCTGCGTTATGAAAAAATATTTATAGTCGTATTTTCTAATTTCAAAATGTTATAGCATTGAGCACGCCACTTCTATCAAGGTTTACATAAAATCAGAGTGCTCAACTTGACCCGCTAGCTATTTTTGTTCTATAGGTATAAAATGACATCACATCTTTAATTACAATTATAATCTAATATATAAAATTCTCGTGTCGCGGTGTTTGTAGTTAAACTCCTCCGCAACGGCTTGACTGATTCTCATGAAATTTTGTGTGCATATTGGGTAGGTCTGAGAATCAAACAACATCTATTTTTCATCCCCCTAAATGTTAAGGGTAGTCCACCCATATTTTTTTTTTAATTTTTAGATAAATTATTTATTTTTTATTTTATTATGATTTGGCGTTGAAAAATACATACAACCCTAAATTTTTTTTTTACCCTTTTACCACCAATCCCTATTTTTAAATAGAGTTTAGCGGCAAGACAACGATTGCCGAGTCAGCTAGTAATACCTATAAAATTGTATATTTTCGAATGCATCAAGTCAAACGTTTGCTTAAACTATCTGTTTATCGTTAGATTACAAATGTATGGACTAATAATAAATAAATATTTCAAATTTAACTTAGGAGATAAAAATATTGACTGTACCTCGTGTAATGTACCTACATATGTATAGCATACCCTACAACATTACCATATCAGATTTCATTTTGACGTTAAAGTTATTTGCAAACCAAGTATAATATATTCAAAATATATTTTAAACCTTACTAGCAATGTCAGTTGGTGCATGAGCGAGTACCGGCTCCGCTGATCCAGTCTTTAATATAACTTCCCCACCCTCTGTCATACTCAAACGTCGGCTGTAGCTCATCTCTCGACCTAAGTAAGATTGATAAATGTAGTAAAGATAATGAACACTAAACATAACACCTCAATACTTAACGGTACCAGTAGGATGTACTCGTGTTTTTAGGGGCTTGGAAACACAATACACTAGTAATAGCGACAAGACCATTGAGACTGAAAGCATCTGTATGTCCAATACAAATATTTGATATGAAAATAAAAAGTAATAAAAAGAATTTAAAATGAGCGGGGATCGAACGTGTGTTGGTTACGTATGTTACTATGGTTATGGAACATTTCTTCAAGTACAATTATAATTAGATCAGACTACACCTTTTTACCAAATGTAGATATTATTATGCTATAAATATGAACATATGTACCTATTTAGTATTTTCAGCATCTATTTAAACTAAACTGTTTACGTTGCGGTTAAAATATATTTGGTACAACCGCAAACACAAACAGTGGTTAAGATAGTGTCGTAAAAATAAAAATGGTAATTGCAATATTGGATAGGCATTTTGTACAAATTACATTTGTTCTAGTCAAAGCATTAAAACATTTTACTTAATTTTCCGCATTATCTATTGTTATGAAATAAAGTTTATTATGCTGTGTTTGGGTTTATTAATATAAAATTAAATATTATTAGTGATGTAAACACTGTAAAATAACTCACCATTATGGTATTTTATATATACATCAAAAAATCAAAATATTGTTTAGTATAAATAATAGTTAAGTATAACACAATTGAGTTCTGTATAGTGTGTTAGTGCATATCTATAAATAAACATGAATGATATAACGACAAGTTTAAACACGTACCAGCGAGTAGCATGTAATTGATGGCATGGAGCAGAAGGCCAATAACAGCGCTGCTGATTATGACCCTTGGATAGCGTGGCGGCTGCAAGTGTGAAGAGTGTACGCCTAGTTGTAATGCGTTCACAACTAAGGCGAGAGCGAATGACGCGAATAATACGTGCACAGACAGACGCCCTACGACCTCAATACGGGCCCAGCCGAATGTGTTCCGCAGCCGACCCTCGCGTCCAGCTCCCTCGTCTGCTCTTTCATACTGAAAACACGTTGGTTGTTGTAATATTCGTGGCGTTTTTGTTCAACAACGTTTTTTTGTTTATTAGAATTACATGAAAAATGCTTCAAAGATGTATTAAGACCATAATTAATTAAGTTTTAACTCAGGTTTGATACAGCAGGACCGCTCAAAATATGTAGCAGCTCGACTGGGGGAGTACCTCGACCTTACAGAATATCACAGCTAAATAATACTGCTTTCAAGCAGTGTTGTAATCCTGTTGGTGAGTAAGGTGACCAGAGCTCCTGGGGGAATAGGGGATAGGGTCGGCAACGCGTTTGCGACGCTTCTGGTGTTGCAGACGTCTAACTAGAAGTTATGGTAATCGCTTACCAGCAGGTGAGCCATACGCTTATTTACCGACCTAGTTGAATAAAAAAAAGTCACGGATTTTATTGCTTTATAATTATCAATAAATTGATTTCATTCCATTATATGGCTTTCAGAGTAATTAAGTAATTTAATACGATGATATGAGTTTCAATATTTATTAATTTTGATAGTGATATGGAATATATTGTTTTAGTACTTACCTTGAATGCTAATAAGGTAGTGATGAGTCCTACAAGTCGACAGAGTGAGTGGCATGTATCGACGAGAAGTGTTGGCGAATGAGTGACGTGTGCAGCGAAGAGTCGGCCGCTAAAGCCTGCTATGGCAATCAGCAGAGCGAGAAGCGACCGTGGCGGCGGTAGCCATTGCAGCCATTCTTTCATTGCCATATTTGCTCAACCGTAGAACCTCTGTTGATAAAAGAAATCCGATTCAACCTGTAACATCGCACTACTGACCATAGGCCTCTTTCTCCATATACAAAAAGGGTCGGAGATAACCCATTACGCTGCACCACTGCGGGTTGGCGGATATATTCCTATTATAAATAACGATCGGTATCAGGTGTTTATGATAACAAGCGGGACCGACTGCTTAAAGCGCTGGCGTGTGAACGTCCACATGGTGCACGCAACACTATATCCGAGTGATATCTAAAAAAAAAAAAAAAATTATTAAAAGTCAATATATATATGTTAAAGAATATGAAGTTTGTGATTTAAAATTAAGTTAGATCATAGAAAATGACCACTTTAATTAGTCATCCGGAATTTCGACACTTCGATATTTAACTTTCCTGTATACTTCGTTAGTCTTTTATTACTAATAATAGTATGTGTAGTTTATGTCCGTATCCCGGTTTTATATTATTTTCGTATTCAATTTTATCAAAATCGATTCAGCAGTCTCACTAAGAAACAGATAAGAACGAACATTATAAATGGCGCATTTATATTATCAGTGTAATTAGTTATATTAAAATAATTTTATCACTGGTTGAAATAAAGATATAGTCTATTTCTATAATAAAGATATAATAATTATATTTTTTAAAATTAAATACCCAACAATAAATAAATTTTAACTGTAATAAATAAATATATAAATAATATTATTATGGGCATACATGTCATCTGCCGTAATCGTTTTATTTGTTACATAACAAAGCCAAAAAGATTTTAGGCCATTTCTTCATATCTATTGCGTCTGTACTTCTACTAAAGAAACATAAGAAGCATTAAGAAATTTATTAACGCACATTTTATGTTTTCAAGTAAGCTATGCAAAATAAATAAGTAGCATGTCAAAAAATCTAATTACGTGTAATAGTCCTAATGATTTATACAATATATTTTAGAAGTTGATCATGGTTTCATCTGCTTTTAGTTTATATTCGAATAAATTAGATTTTTTCATATGCTTCGGTTTTATACACAATGTTACATTATTCATTATTACATTAATAATGCCTGACAGTCATTGAGTAAAAATCTTTATTTATAGTGATAAATCCATCAAAGGTTAAAATACTAATAAATAATTAGTATTTAGTCCTAATTGTAATAGAATAGTAATTAAATATTCAACATTAACCTGAGTAGTAGCTATAGAAATTGGTAGGACGCGATAGAAACCGTGAGAATAGTATGATCAGATTTCAGTAACCTAATCCAGGTTTTCCATAGTAATAGTGTAATGGTTAAATTACTGTAATATACAACTGTACTGTTAATAATTAAAGCCCTCCCGGGGATTTTGGCAGTGACTCGAAAGCCTCAGAATAGCATAATGGGGGTAGCCTTATGTAACCTTGTGATGTACTCCAACCATACTTAACCCCATTTTATAGTGTCAAACGTATAGAGTAACCGATCAGATTAGAAAAAAAAAAACGATTGTTAGAAAAACTCGGAGGTGTCAGATGCCATTCAGATGTTTCATCTTGATGTCTTATTCTCATCTTCATCGCGTAGTATTGACCCAAAATCTGACAATTATGTGGAGGAAATTCTTAAATCTGACGGTTTGAATAAAATTTTATCCCATCCGACAGACCAATCACGCAAATCGGAATTGTAAAAATTTTTCATTATCAAAAAAATATATTAAATATGTTAAAAAATTATGTGGTGTCATGGGACACCGGGTAGGAACGAAGTTCCTTCGGATAGTATAAAAGCAACACAATTTGAAAAAAAAATCTTGAATTTTATATATATTTCCTAGTTCCATAGCCTAGTTCTTGATTTTTTTTTAATTTTGTTGATTGGTTTGTAATTAAATACATAAAAGTATTTAGGAAATGTAGTATTTTATAAAATAACAAATACCGTAAAATAAAATAAATCAAACAAAATAATAATAATAATATTCAAACTATTAAGTGAAATAAAAAAAATCCTTATTTATTTTTTCGACAGTATACAATACATAAATAATTTAAAAAAAAAATTTACTAGTAATATTTTAGTTTCACAAACGTCATATTATACAGTCGTGTGACTGATATTACGTCACTTCCGTTATATATTTTTCTTACGGTTTTAGTATCAGATTTTTTTCAGTTCGGTCGTCCAGCCAAATATCAAGCCTGCCGTAAGGAACTTCGTTCCAAAAAAAATTATTATTGATTACCGTCCGAATGTTCTTTTTAGTAAAGGTATCAATGAACTACCTATTAAATGGCAAAGGTGCATAGCTAGCAATGGTACATACTTTAATTAATTAAATATATTTTATATAAAAAAATTGACTTTAAGTTTCGACCACACAAAACGCCAATTTCACATATAGGACCTAAAAGGTCCTAATATTAATCGGACGTCGAGTACGTGTTTCTTTGTGACCGACTAAAATCTCTCCCCACTATAATATGTTAGTTACCATATGATGTTTACCTAACTGTATGAAGTGACATAATTGGTTTCTTCATGTTAGGTTAGTAGTTTCTGCTAGTTATTATAAGTACACAGTATATTATAGCTACACGATGGTCATTCCTGATGGAATATCTCTGATTAAGAATGCAGTAATAGTATGTACCTACTTCCATTCATAATAAAATAAATTGTTTTAATTTGATTAAGTTTAATAGAAAAGCAAGTACTTAAAAGGTCAAATCTACCGTTAAATCTAAAATAATGTTTATTGCATTAGTGACTTATTGCATATTTAGGTCTTATTGACCATCTCTGTCCCAGTTTCACAATACACTTTTAATGGATGATGGAATTAGTTCGAGCAGCAAACGAAAGTTGTTATAGAAGTATAGATCAGATAACGGTCATTATACAAAAAAGGCAAAGCTTCTCTGTGTGGGTGACAAGATTGCAAGAAAAGAGTAAATCAAATACATCACTCACAGAGATGTGTATCTAAATACAAATCCATCGATATAAGAATTTTTTTCTGTATATGTTAAATTGCAAATATGGAAAATTTTTGTCATAATTACTATATTAAAAATCAACAATATGAGGAAATATTAAAAACAGAGTTTGTTCTTTTTGATGAATTAGGTACTATAAATAAGTGAACGATACGAAAGCCTTATTTTTAATTTGTTTATTCCGAATTAGGAAAACACAATTGTTAAAAAAAACATTATTCATGTAACGTGTTCTATCCTATTTTGAATATTAAGGAAAAATATTTTAATTTTTAGTCTATTGTATCATTAGATATTTTAAAGAACAACGTACCGTTAAAGCTTTATAGTATAAAATCCAATTTACCGTTATGTCAGTATTATTCTCAAATTGTACATTTAAACGCGAACTATGAGATGATCACATAAAAGTAAAATTAAATGAAGTTATAGGAAGCAAGCGTTTATACAATATCCGGCGAGTCGAACTATACCGCCTTGTGTGGTTTATAGGTACCATTTATTGCGATTCAATGGGTTTATTCATGTCAATAATTGTTTGTACAAAGATAACTGCTATTTTAGATATTGATCAGCATACATAACGGTTAACGACTTGTCATATTTGATAGCTCTTTTGTCATTGAAATTTCGCAATTGATGAGATAAAACGGTACATTATCATTGAGTTTAGTAATTTAAACTTAGGTTATCAACTGACTTAACTAAACAGGTACACCTATTACTGCTACACAAAGATTTTCTCATCTATAAACTTTGTATTTATTTAATTAATTTTTAAGAATTTAATTGATGATTTTTATTTATATAGTGAATTTTTAAGAATTTGATCGATGATTTTTATTTATATAGTTAATTTTTAAGAATTTAATTGGTAATTTTTATTTATATAGTTAATTTTTAAGAAATTATTTGATGATTTTTATTTATATAATTAATTTTTAAGAATTTAATTGTATGAGTTCCAACATTGTATTTGATTATTTGAATTATTATTTGAATTTGTATCTCATTTTTTACTTTCTGCTTCTTGTTTGTATTGGTTATTGGTGGAAACTTAACTGGTCTGTGCGATATATCGTTGTTATCTTTTATTATTTGTGTTATGTTGTACTGTTTGTTTCCCAAATACAAATAAATAAAAAATAAATAAAATATACTGAAAAATAATTGGAGCCTAATCAGTGACACTCCTTCACTGCGGTTATGCGGATAACTTTCCAAAGAACAATAAACATAGTTATGGGATGTTTATGATACAGCGGGATAGTATTGCGTATTCTTCAAAATACAAATATCCAGAACAGAAATAAATATTTGTAACTATTACAATCATAGACTTCGAATGTGAATCGAACTTGTTACCTCCGCGTTGATAGGATTTCGACACCAGAACGATCATCAACCGCTAATCAATGACATATTTCAAGACTTGTTATATATAAATGCAAACAATATTTTTGTATTGGCAACAACATCTTTTTAGCTACGCCTTAAAAATTATTCGCAATCCAGATCATGGTAATAAAGCTTAAAAAAAATTCCACATCCAATCGAAACTTTTGCCTAGTAACCTATTTTGGAGCTATATATAACTCGCTAAAACAAAACACAAGTAGGTGATTCGGTTAATAATACGTCAATATTATAGATTTCTATTTTGTATATAACTTAATAATAAGTTATAATGTTTTAATTTATAAGTTTATAAATAAACATGACTTAATTCAAATGTATTATTCAAACTGTATTAATCCTAAGACCATTCAGTTAAATACCACAACTTTATGAATATTACGTGGATATTTAAATTCTAAAAGATTTCTGATTTAAATCAGAATCAAAGGAGAAAGAAAGATGAACCAACAAATATTGATTTGTATGTGCGTATCGCATATAATAAAATTTATCAAAAATCATAAATCTATTAAGACCGAAATAAAATTTCAAAGAAAAGACCTGTAATATATTAATTCAATTTAAACATAAAATATATTTGCTTAATCAAAGAGTTTACTGTATGATTAATATAATTCTATTGTGATTTTTAATCTACATAAAATTATAATACAATTCAATAACTCTTTTTACTTAAGTAAGTATCCTGATTCGATATTAAATTTCCCTTCTTCATTTACAAATTTCGAAAGAAAAGGCTTAGTCGTCAAATATACTTTTATTTCAAACTAAATTTATAATCAATTTTGGGAAAATCACTACATAGTATTGCCGTGTGGTTACGGCATCAAAGAATATAGCCACTCTCTCTCTTCCCGTGGATGTCGTAAGAGGCGACTAAGGGATAACATAGTTCCACTACTACCTTGGAACTTAAAAAGCCGACTGATGGTGGGATAGCCATCCAACTACTGGCTTTGAAATACACAGGCCGAAGAGGGGCAGCAGCGTCTTCGGTGCGACAAAGCCAGCCCTGCGGTTACCAACCCGCCTGCCCAGCGTGGTGACTATGGGCACAACACATGAGTTCACGCCATTTTTGGCGTGAACTTGTGGAGGCCTACGTCCAGTAGTGGACTGCGAAAGGCTGCTGTGATGACTACATATTATAAAACAAAGTCTTTTTCCGCTGTCTGATCTTTAAAACCACGCAACGGATTTGGATGTGGTTATCTTTGGTAAATAGAGAGATTCCAGAGTAAAGGTTCCCTGTGTCCCCTAGCTGGGGCAGAGGGGTCTTGGTTTCGTCAATAATAGTCCGCCGCCAGGTTTGTTTTGGACGGCCACGTTTGCGCTTTCCTTGGGGGTTCAAGTCTAGAGATTGCCTCAGTATATAGTTAGAATCTCTTCGGAGAGTGTGTTCTATCCAGCTCCATTTCCGGCGTTTGATTTGCTGTTCGATCAGGCTTTCACTGCAGCACTCTCAAAGTTGTTCGTTGGATATTATGTTGGGTTACTTACTACCGAGGATTCTGCGAAGGCATCGGTAAACAAAGACCTGGAGTCGATGCGAGACATCCTTGGTGACCTTCCATGTCTCACACCAATCCAGCAAAACGGTCTTTAAGTTGGACCGGAATATCTTGAGCTTGACTCTCCCTGTCAGTTTCCGTGATTGCTATATGGGCAGAAGCTGCGCAAAGGTCGCTCGCGCTTTGCCGATACGTGAAGCGAAAATTCCTCTGGAATCACTTCTGAGTATTTATAAATATAATATATATAAATAATATAGTAGAGAAACACTGATGGTTTTAGAGGTTTCTAATAAAATGTCGTAATTAAACACATTTTTTGTGCATATCTATAGAAATAAATAAAACTGGAGTGTCTGTTTGTAATATTAAAATAACCACTTTTTACTAAATGCATATGGATGTATACACGGTACATATAAGAAAATACCATTTTTACAATTTTTGTCTGTCTGCCTGTCTGTTTGTTTCGGCTAACCTCTGAAACGGCTGGACCGATTTTAACGGGACTTTGACTGGCAGATAGCTGATGTAATAAGGAGTAACTTACTTTTATTTTAGAAATTTATTTATTTTTTAACTCTGCGAACTGAACTAACTTTTTTGGTAAATTCCACGCGGACGAAGTTGCGGGCACAACTAGTATTATATAAGTCAAAACAATATATGTGTGTATGGAATTCTAAAAACATATTTTGTAATTAATTTTGTTTTGGATTTATTGTTTTATTTTATCTACTGTCAAATAAAAATATATCATTGTTACTTTATAACTTCATGCGTTAACAAAGCAATCAAATAAAATACAATTTTAAAAGTATTGATATAAATATTACTAAATACAATAACATTGATGAACATTATAATTTTTTAACAATTGAGGAGAGCAATTAATTTTAAACTAATTCATTTAAAATATAAACAATCTGATACTAATTACTTTTGTAGTGTAATTGACACATTTTTATGCAAACATTTAACTTAACATTACACTGAACACTTATGTTTCTAACAACGTGTTGTTGTACCTGTATCATATTAAGGCAGCTAAAGAAAGTTAAATACGAGAACAACCTATAGCGAGTGAAAATAAATCCAAGTTGCCAGTTACGGTCGGCTGCGTTCTCAGACGACACTCTCGTTGCTAGTTATTGTCAATTACGGAGAGTTAGCAGTTACTTTCCGCATCGTGTTCACAAATAAACGTCACAGACAGCGCGTGACATCAACGTCCTTTTAATATTTCATTGATGGGATCAGTCTTACCTCTAGTACGCTTTCACAAGAAATAAATTATAAAAGGTGTGAAGAGAGTTAGTTCACTGACAACTGACAATGTTTTTCTTAAATTGAATGGCACTAGTTTGAGTTAAAACGATGTTCGTCACAACACAAAAGTTTACCAAACACTGACCGGCAGTTGTATAATATTGTTTATATTTTCAAACGTCTCGCCGCGATATAGTTTTCAGCGAGAGAGCGATGGTCACCGTGAGTTGGTGCGCCGGAGTCTATTACGGCACTGACGACTGCGTGCGCGCAGACCGCCTTATCGTCAAGCCTTTCGTACCCGATAAGCGAACTGTCCAACTGTTAAGTACTCATATTGCTCCGTTTTAATTGCATTAAGAGGCAATATTAGAATTTTTTTGAGAAGGATCTTTGAACCTAAATAAGATAAAAAATACTTAGTTTTTTGTTATTGTAAATATAATAACATTGATAGCTTAGATTTAGTAATGAGTTAGTTATACTGAACTTTTAGAGTCGTTAACTAGAGCTAACAGCTAGATCAAATAAGTTAAGTAAATAATAATAATTTACTATAATGAGTCAATGAACTTACGAATGTTTAATTATAGGTAGTTAAGAATACTTCGATTCTAATTTTTAAAACAGTAAGTACTTATTCTCAAGATAATCTTGGGATTCTATGATCAAATTAAGAAAATATATATTTTTCACTAAAAAGTCATTAAAAAAAAGTATCATAACGTTCTTAGTGTAATAAACTATTTTACAACGATATTATTATAGCAGAACTATAAGAATGAATATGGGTGTAACCGTGCGGGTAGACGAATGTATATATTATGCAGTATTTATTTTCGTTAGAAAACAGAAATAAAGATAGAGCTTCAGTCAATTTAAAGATATTATATATGGTATGTTTTAAGATGTATATTTCATGAATAATATTGTAATAAATTCCTTAATTTTCATTGCGGGCTATCTATTTGATATATAAAAATATTAATACGTTCTGTTTGATCCTGGTTCGTTAGAAAATGTATAACGCTTTCGGGTCACGGCCGAACGCCGTTATTTCCGCAGCGGCGGTCGCTCAAAATATCTTCTCTACTTTTGCGATGAGGAGAAAAATAAATTTGAGTGAAAACTAATTCGTTGAAGATTCGTTATTTTGTATCTCTACATCTTTACTTTGGAAAGACACGTTAGTCTAGCATTAACGTTATAGGTAGTATTTACGGAAAATACTTTGTGGAAATTCAGCTTTTTAAAAGCTTATTTAAGACTAGCGGTGCTTTACTTCATCCGCGTGGAATTTAAAAAGAAATATTGTTCAGATCGCAGAGTTACAAAATAAATAAATCTATAATATAAAAGTAGCCTAAGTTACTTCTTATTACATCAGCTATCTGCCAGTGAAAGTCCTATCTAAATCGGTCCAGCCGTTTCAGAGATTAGCCGGAACACACAGACAAACAGACAGGCAGACATACAGAAAAAAATTGTAAAAAATGTTATTTTGGTATATGTAGCGTGTATATATGAATATGCATTTAGTAAAAAGCGGTTATTTTAATATTACATATATATATATAAACGAGACAGGAAAGTCGTTATCTACAGCATCGGCAGCCGGTAGTAACGAAACGGCCAAGCCACATATTTTGACTAAGATGTAGAGCTTGTAGAGTTAGGGCGTGTAGAGTTAGAAGCTTAGCTCTACATGAGATCTGATAACTTTTTGACAGTGCGAGTCATATGATCTCGTCTTGACAACATTTTACATGAAAATGGTTTTGGTGGGATTACAATTGATAAAATATATTAAGCATTAAAGTTGATCGAATCAGGAAAAGTAATAAATAATGGTTACTCTCTTTTTAATATTACAAAGATTAAATTGCGATACCTTTTCAACAGCAGTGAAGCGAAACTATATTATTGTTGCAATCACAATATAAGAATAAGTACAATAGTTTGATAGTTATTTCTTATAAAATTGTATTAAATAAGATTTCTGATATATAAAAAAAATATTTTTTATCAATACCCAATTTGCACGGAAAGTTTTCTAAATTTGTTTTTATTCTTTAAACTTTTTTACTTTCTTTACCCTAATTATTGCTTTCTATTTTCAGTATCATATCTAAAACATTAAGTTGTTTGGTGGAATTATGTCTATGTGATAGAGTTCAAAAAATGTACATAGCAATTTATGCTTTGCCTATGTTGCTTTCTGAAAAGTTTAGGTATTTGAAACACACGAATGACCGTTAAATACTGTATTTAGTAAAATTTTACTAGATATTCTTTCGATTCTTTAGTTTGAGTTTTTGCAAGACTTATTTGTCCTTGTGATTTCTACTTTATTTATGTATTATCTTAACATATATTAAAGTTATATATGTTCATTTAAAGATGAATCCTGTAGGTAGGTAGGTGGCTAGAGATCATTTTGTAGGGCTTAATTTTTGATATTTAATAGCAAACTGTAATGAAAAAATGATTATAAAGTGGGAATCTTTAAGTGATGATATTTTTTTATTGAGTAAAAATACTTAATCAATAATATCAATGAGACGGGAAAAGCAATAAAATCTATACCTACCGTGCAAAATGATTAAGAGAACACCTGCATTAAATTTCTTCTTAATAACATAAATAACTTATTCAACGGTAGCCCATTACAAATATTTATTTAGAACAATTAAATTTAGGTCAAAGATAAGATTCGATATTGAATCGTAATCACATTGTTTAAATGCAATTATTGCCTATCGTATGTTTAAGATAAATAATGTAGTGTAATGTAGTCCCATTTACCTAGTTATGTATTCCGTACACATGCGGTAACAATAGATGTATGAATAAATATTTTGAGTTACTTTTTTTGTAAGTGACAAATATCTGTTCGAAAAAGTCGAACAATTTACGGTACTGAAGAATAAAAGAATAGTGATTTTGTTATCCTTGTATTACATTATCTATCATCACTAATAACTTTCGCGAAAGACTTAGTATCTTTCTTAAACTTTAAATTAGTGTTTTCTATACTTTGGCTTTAGTTTAACTTTGAGTCGTTTCGACTAAATGATCAACTATGGTGTGTAATATGAGATAATAGGGCAACAAAAGATCACTATGTCTGTTACATAATAAGTATATCCTTAAATTTAAGACAATAGAGCGATTTTTATTTTGATACAAAATGTCGGAAAAGACATTATCATAACAAATTTTGATTTTTTTTTAAATGGACCTTTTGTTGGTTTTTATAAGCCTGTTATCACCAGAAAGTTGTTATGTATTAATAATTTCAGAATATTGAATAATGATCTAGAATTATTGCATATTGATTTACGATATGATATGAGTACCTCCTAATTTTACATATAATTTTGAGATAACAAAACTCATTGTGTGACCTTGTTAGTTAAGAACATTATTTACGTTTTTTTGCAAGTTATCAGTATGTACTTGACCAACCTTAAAATAAAATTTCCTAGTTCACGATAACACTTTTATAGCATTTTTGTTAATTTTGTCGCAAATAAAGTAGGAAGTCGATATATCTACTAGCTGTGCCCGCGACTTCGTGCACGTGTAATTTAACAAATAAAGTTATTGTTCATTTCGCAGAGTTATATCGCTTCAGCCTGTAATATCCCACTACTGGGCATAAGTCTCTTTCTCCATGTAGGAGAAGGATCAGAGCTTAATCCACCACGCTGCTCCAATGCGGGTTGGTGGATATATTCCCTACCATGAGTAACGATCGCTATCAGGTGTACATGATAACAACCGGGACCGACGGCTTAACGTGCTCTCCGAGGCACGGTGGGGAGACCCACTAGGACTGCACAAACACCCAGACCACGGAAAACACCTGTATGGCCAATACAAATGTTTGTCATGTGCGGGGATCGAACCGGCAACCGCCAGCGCAACAGGTATAATCCATGGCTGTGACCTCTGCGCCAACGCGGCGTCATGACGCGGCGGCAGAGTTATAAATTAAATAAATTTCTAAAATAATAGTAGCCTAAGTTACCCTTTATTACATCAGCTATCGGCCAGTGAAAATCCTGTCAAAATCACTCCAGCCGTTTCAGAGTTTAGCCGGAACAAACAGACAGACAGACAGAGAGACAAAAATTGTAAAAAATGTTGTTTTGGTGAATACATCCATATGCATTCAGTAAAAGGCGGTTATTTTAATATTACAAACAGACACTCCAATTTTATTTATTTGTATCACTTCAGCCTATCGCAGTCCACTGCTGGACATAGGCCTCCACAAGTTCGCGCCAAAAAATTTGTATTGGCATTTGTATTGGCTATGCAGATGTTTGCCGTGGTCACGGTGTTTGTACAGTTCTTGTGGGTCTCCCCACCGTGCCTCGGAGAGCATGTCGGTCTCGGTTGTTATCATGTATACCTGATAGCTTCCCTTACTAATAGTAGGGAATATATCCGCCAACTCACATTGGAGCATCGTGATGAATTAAGCTCCTCCTACATGGGGAAAGAGACCTATGCCCAGCAGCGGGATATTACAGGCTGAAGCGTTGTAGCCATATACCTCTCGTTAGCTAATTCCAAGTGAAACAGCACGGGTAGTCTAATGTGATTATTATACAACATTTTAATTTTAATCATGATGGCAGTTTATTTAATATATTTAAAATAAATAATATGCTGATTAAATTCTATAAATTACATGTAAACTATTCGTTGGTGAAGAATATATCAAGAGTATTAGATTTGTCAAAACAAAGTCAAATCTGTTACCAACTGTCAAATTTCTAGTTTTACGCTGAAAATAATAAAATAATAAAAAAATATGATGAAAACGATGTGTAATACAAATCCGGGTACGTTTTTTCAAAAGATGTATATTATAAATTATTTTTAAAAAGTTTAAGTACTTATTATTAGCTTAATTATGATTTAATGAGACACATAGCGTAAACAGCCCGTTTATTAAGATAGGCTGTAGGCTATAAAACTTCACGCTGCGTAATGAAATAATAACCATGATCTATTGGATCTATTTCACGGGGATCGCAATTCATCGCGTAGAATATCTTGAAAATTGTTTTAGGCACACACCATAAAAAATAATTAATGTATTTGGTAATTTTATCCAATATTTAATCGTAAAATAAGGCCTTGTGTGGCTATCTGTATTAACACAGGAATAATCCCGCGATAAAGAAGTTGCTTCATTGTAAAAAAGGTCATCTATTTAATATAACGTTTGTCATTATGACCTTGATCAGCTTTACCTTGGTAGTTAGTATTATTTGTGATCGTTCTTATCATTTCAATTCGGATTAACTTTACTGATATCATCAGCTTGTGTAATAAATATCAGATGAAGAAGATAAATTTATTAACATACATTTGTAAAAAAGTTGGCGCGATTGTTTAAGACTATCTCTGTATTGAATTACTTTTTAGAGTTATTAACTTCTGTTAAGTAAAATAATAATTATATACAGACATTTTTCTTCTTTATGATATGAACATTGAGCTCTTTTTAAAAGATAATATTTAAATTGCCTATTAGGTATATATCAACACGATTTTTTGAAAAAAATTATAAATCAGGTTTTCTAAATAAGCAACTTATTTTTACAATTACAGTATAATAATAATTTGTTACTTTAATTAATCATTTTAATGGTAGATGATGACAATTCCAAAAGAAAGCGGTTAATGCGACCCCCTCTCTACAAAAGAGCTCATTCGTCTAGCCCTGTTACTCCAAGACCACGCGTAAGAAATAAACATTTCTAACACATATTAAATTTATCTATAACTACCCGGCAGGCGTTGTTTTGCCCAGAAAACAGCTACCAAATTTGATTGCTTACATAACGATAGCAGCGCCACCTACCGGGTCCAATTGAGATAAAAACTACTCTAAACATTTTTGAATATCATATCAAAAATTGACCGCTCCAGCGGGATTCGAACCCGCGTCTCCGACTGACCGTGTCGGCGCTCTAGCCAATTAAGCTATGGAACGATGTACCCGCTCGAGCGAAACTTTTGATATGATGATTTTTATTTTTCGGTTTAAGCGAACCGTGGCGCCGTCTATAGTGAGTTCTTTACAGAGACCCGTAACTATTCAAAGTTTCATATTACAATGAAAATCTTTGACAAGAGACGACACCATGCTATTTTTAATATGTACGATTTTATTTTTGTGTTACCCACACATTAGGAATTCTAAACTTTTGAATATCATATCAAAAATTGACCGCTCCAGCGGGATTCGAACCCGCGTCTCCGACTGACCGTGTCGGCGCTCTAGCCAATTAAGCTATGGAACGATGTACCCGCTCGAGCGAAACTTTTGATATGATGATTTTTATTTTTCCGTTTAAGCGAACCGTGGCGCCGTCTATAGTGAGTTCTTTACAGAGACCCGTAACTATTCAAAGTTTCTTAATACAATGAAAATCTTTGACAAGAGACGACACCATGCTATTTTTAATATGTACGATTTTATTTTTGTGTTACCCACACATTAGGAATTCTAAACATTTTTGAATATCATATCAAAAATTGACGGCTCCAGCGGGATTCGAATCCGCGTCTCCGACTGACCGTGTCGGCGCTCTAGCCAATTAAGCTATGGAACGATGTACCCGCTCGAGCGAAACTTTTGATATGATGATTTTTATTTTGCGGTTTAAGCGAACCTTTTTATATGATATTCAAAAATGTTTAGAATTCCTAATGTGTGGGTAACACAAAAATAAAATCGTACATATTAAAAACTACTCTATCTCCTAAGTTGGACCAAATTACAGATTCTTACATAATGTGATAAAAATTGGTTCAGTAGTTTCGAAGTTTATCGCCTACATGACATTTTTATATATATATTACTGCGTGTAATTATATATTATTAAATTTGGGTATTTGCTCAGATTTTTTCATATCCAAAGAGTAATAACAACATTCTATCGTTAAGACTCTGTTGTTCTTCTATTCGTAATAGGAAGAAATATGTTAATTATGGTGTATTTTGTTTGATTAGTCCGACCGACGTAAAACGGCCGTTAGTCGGTTGCTTCTTTTTTACGATTTTCTTTTTCAATTAAGCTTTATTAATTATTTCTCATTTCGATCACGTCTCATTTAATAGAAACAGAAGCATTAATTTATCTTCATTATTTAATATGCGAATATTTGACACCTCTGTATATATGCGACAGATTGACGTTTATGTATTATTATTAAGTATTTACATTATTTACATATAAGTACTTATTTAATACCTTTTGAACACTTAATTACACAAATTACTGGAACAAATTACAGGAAAGGAGATTATTTTGCATAACCTTAATTATTATTTATCTATTATTCTTATAAATTTAATTAATAAATGTTTATTACAAGTTCTTGGCGCTTGAATTTTTATTTACAACTCTGTGCCTTATATAAGTTACTTCTCAGAATATAATAAACGGCGGAGCCGATGTTCGAGTGTCCAAATAAATCCAAGCATCAGGAATGATTTAAGTAAGGAATTTTTTCTGAGAACTTGTTTCAAACTCTTATTGTTCTTTTTACATTTTGTACGTTTGTATTTTGTATGGCATTTTTAATATTCGGAAATATAAGCACGAGGAAAGTAATTACTGTTTTTAATCAAAGGACCCTTCTCGCTGTAAGATGGTGCCAAAAAATCGACGATGTCAAAGTTTATCACCTTCAAATGTAAGTTAAAATTTCCACATTATTTATAATGATTTTAAAGAAAATAAAAAAAATATATATATATATTTAAACAGCAAATGCAAAAGAAGTCATATGAACATTTTGAATATGCGCAACAGACTGTGTCAGCACCTGAAAATATACATAATGCAAAACAATTTCAGGACAAGTTTCAAGTTCCAGGTAAAAATAAAATAGAGCATGAATTTTTTAAAGTTAAAAACTTTATTTATTTCTAAATACTTTACAGAAAAAGATCTAGTAATGCCTCATTGTATACTCACGAAAACGATGAGGGCGTTAGCCACTAAAAAACGAGAATTTATTAAAATGAAAAAGAACTTGATTGTTCAACAAGTAAGTTTATTGATTTGTTTTTGTTGAAACTGACGACTCGTTGGCGCATCGATCACAGCACTGGTTTGTAGCTGTTGCACTGGGGTTACGGGTTCGATTCCCGCAGATTGCTAACATTTATTTTAGCTAAACAGATGTTTGCCGTGTTTTAAGCGTCTATAATCTATCTTAAGTTATGTATGATCCTACATATTAAAATTATTATATACTCGTACATTCTCACAGAATTCCTTGCTAGAACATTACGCGGCTCTTAAAGACCTAGAATCAAGAGCAGGAATAGTGGATGACGATTTGGGTGATATTCGTATTCTATCAGTAAAAGGCTGGGCAGCACACGACCTGCTGCTTCTAGTGAGAGACGACCTCGAAATGCCAGTGAACTCGGAGATAAGCGGCATTTTCGGTATTACATTTTATCTTATTGATAATAACCACTTTAATAAACTTGCTATCAATAACACAATAATTGAAATATATCGAAACCTTTTTTAAAAATACTTATAAACCATTATTACCCCAAGCATGCATAAGCTTGCTCTGATGATATACTAATCTTATTTTGAGTTTATTGTAGAGTGAATTATACAGTAGCTGGAAGGACTTTTATAAAAGTATGATAAAATTTGAACCAGGGTTCGTTCCATTAATCATGTGAGGTTCGAAAAGGGGTGGGTTCGGGAAACCATTGTGAAATATAATAAGGAGGTGAAAGGCTATATTGAGATATCTTGTGTATTTATTTATTCGTTGAACGCGTGATTTCTACACCAAAAAAAACACAAACAAACATCCTACGACGACGCGTTAGAGCAGCGTGGTGGATTAAGCTCTGGATCCTTCTCTTACATGGCGAAAGATGCCTACGCCCAGCAATGGGATGTTACAGGTTGAAGCTTATTTCCAGCAGTGGACTTTTAAAGGCTGGTGGTTGGATGGGTAGATTAGTTTTCAGCAATGAATCATATATTTTTTTGTCACTCAAGAAGTGCTAAAATATTATTACACCAAATACTTCTATTAAAATGAAGTTAAACATCTCAATCATTGCCAAAAGAAAGTGTCATTTTTATAATAATATTTTTGTGAATATATGCAGTTATGATGCAATAATTTGAATTGTTCAATTTAATATTTAATTAAAACAAAAATTAGGTCCGCAAGTCTTACAACAGCTGCAGGCGCAACTTAATCCAATTCCCGAGGAGGTCCTTGGTATGGGAGCTGAAATAATGGCTCGTCGCATTGAACTTTTAAGTCTCTTACGCTATAAACACCGAAACGACCGCGGTACCTACCTTACTGTAAGTTTTTTTTTGAAACATAGTATTTATAAACTCTTATACCAAATCCTAACATAACATAAAATTTTATCGAAATAATTTAAAAAAAATAATAATAATTTAATGATGTTCATATAATTTTTAGTAATATTTAAATATCACGGTACAATTATAAGACTATAATTAGTATATTTATCTACATTGGTATTTTTAATATATATAGAACTTGGAATGGAAGGCGAAAAACCTCGAATTCGACAATGAAACGGAACAGCTGCACCGAATGGTAGCTGGGACCGCAGAAAATTTAAAGGCCAAAATAAACTATTCCATCGATCTTGCCAAGTGTGTGCTTTTTATAGCAGATTTTTTTTGTTGACGATTTCTTTTAATGATTATTAAATTAAGAAAAAAAAAATTCTATAACTTACTTTTTATTTTTGTACTGTATTATTTCATTTTGTTTTTAGGATACCGTGGATAGATAGAGAATCTATAGTAAAAAAAATTGAACGTATACAAAAAGAAAATGCACTACTTCAACACAAAGTTGATGAAATGAATAAGAAAGGAGCTGATGAAAATAAGGAAGTCGAAACCAATGATAATAATGGCTATCAGGTTTAATAATGCCTTTAGGCTTATTTATTTTGTAGATGCACATAAATATCGTTTACTAATTTTAGCGATTCCTAGTTGAGCGAAACTGATTTGACAAGAAATTTTGTCGTAATAGGACATAAACATCTAAAACAGACATTAAGCTTAGGGTAAACGTTTCAATGATGTCCTCATTTTCCTTTTTGCTTAGAACGTGTGCAACGAATTAGCCAAAGAACGAGCTGCGCGGGAGTCTTTGAAGGAAGTAGTGACCGCTGCGGAGAGCATGCTGCGAGTGGCGCGAGCCAAAATTGTGACACTGGAGAGACAACTCAAAGAGATGAAAGTCGAGCTAGAAACGGCTCGTCGCAAACATAAGGACTTGGAGCAACTTGTTAGTTAATCGAAATAAAAATGTTTATGTACTAGTTTGTAATCTGTTATTTCGTATTATGCGCATTAAGATTATAAGTGTTAGTCATCAATATTGATGATCGTATTTGTACTTTATAATATAAAATAATCTTTTGCCAGTATCATGATAATAACAATTGTGCTGTGTGGCTACGGCACTAAAGAATTTAGCCACCCCCTCTCTTCCCGTGGGTGTCGTAAGAGGCGACTAAGGGATAACAAGGTTCCACAACCATCTTGGAACTTAAGAAGCCGACCGATGGTGGGATAACCATCCAACCGCTGGCTTTGAAATACACAGGCCGAAGACGGGCAGCAGCGTCCTCGGTGCAACAAAGCCAGTACTGCGGTCACCAACCCGCCTGCCCAGCGTGGTGACTATGGGCAAAACACATGAGTTCACTTTATTTTTGGCGTAAACTTGTGGAGGCCTATGTCCAGCAGTGGACTGTATAGGCTGTAATGATGATGATAATAACAATTTAAAGTGTGTTCGTATTTATTGTTATATATTCGTATGCTTATAACATTTTTCTCTTTATAAGAAGAATATAAATGTAAAATTTAAATATACATTAATACCTTTGTTATATATTAATACCTTTGTTACTTTAGTACCGTCATCGAGAGTCAAATTACGATGCACGTTCAAAGAAGTTACTAGAAGTTTCGAAGACTGGAGAAATGACAATCGAGGCTTTGTCGCGTCAACGTGATGCACTAGAGTTGAGGTCAATATTTAATGTTTTTTTAATGAAGCAATTGTTGAATGAAAATGAATAAAAAAAAATACAATTAATCACGTATTATACTTCATTATTAGAGTAAAAGAGTTACGGGAGCAAGCAGAGACAGCAGAGCGTGAAGCGGAGATGCGTGAGGCAGAAGAGAGGGCTCGCGCCGAGATGCTGCAGGCGAAGGTAGCAGAACAGGTGACATTAAGATGTCTGAAGTATTACCGATAATAGCTTACTATACTATTTATTACGTATAATAAGTTTGTATCGGGCAATAGTTTTGTATGATGTGTGTCCATCACGTACGGTCAATACTGTATAATTCATTTGATTAAAAACTAGTTTTTTTTCTAATGAGTCGATATAATATGTTTTGAGATTCTCTTAACTTGAAGAATAATTTGAAAATTATTATATATTATTATTTTAAAATTTACTTATATTAAATCTATATCTACACTAATAACGATATCTATACTAATAAATGTAGAGCTGGTTTTTTTGTTTGGTTATATTGCGAAAACTACTGAACCGATCGGAATAATACTTATACCATAAGATGCAGCGTGTTTCGGCGAAGATTTCAGCATATGATATGTTAGTGATTACTTATGTACTTTAACTTACGAATTTATTTGCTTACATGCAACTATACAATTATATTTTTATATACGTTTACATTACTTTTAAAATATATACCATAGGAAAAGAACAAAAAAGCTGCTGAAGAAAGAGTTGTGGAGTTAGAAGCACGCATTAAAGATTTAGAAGACCAGTTGCAAGGTCTACGTGAACGTTCTTTACGATTAGTCGATATGGAGCGCAGGCGTTGCCTCGAATACGTGCCTATAAAAGGTACACTTTAAAAACTAAGCAATCATAATTTCATTTAACATTATTTTTTAATTAAATTAATATTTGATAAGAACACATTTTTATTAACACATATTTATGTTATAGAGAGTGAACCATCTGACCGAGAAACTGAAATTTGGAAAGAGTTACAAGTTACCCGTGTTGCTCTGTCTCGCACCGAAGAAGAACTCCGCCAGAGTCGTGCTGATAAAGACAGTTTTTTAAAGTCACTATCAAAGATTGCTGTGAGAATAGATTTATTTAATTTTAATTTGTTGTTGTCTAGTAATATTGATCGTATTAATTAGAATTTTTTATCTTTAAAGCAAGAAGAAGGTGCCGACAAAGGGGACAAATTAGCAACTGAGCTAGTAGTTAGAGAGCAAAAAATAATGAAGTTACAACAAGTCATTGAAGAACAACGGGAAAATGAAAAAATAATGTATAAATATTATTGATAAATTATATACCGTATATTTATTTGACTCAATTAAATTATTACTTTAAAATTATAGGGAGCAAGGTATGACTGAATACGAAAACCAACTAGCATCATTACGTTTAGAAGTTATGAGGCTAAGAAATTATGATTGTTATGCCAAAGAAATACCACATCAGGATTTACAGACCCAAGTAAACACTTTTTATCAAACTTGTTTTGTAGTTTAAGTATAAACAGTTTTCAACGACAGGATAAAAAGTGTAAAAAATTAAGAGTTTATTATATTACGTTCTATCATTTTACGATGTAACAGTTATTGGAGATGCATATGCAAGTAGAGACTTTGACCCGGGAGCGATCAGCTTTAGTATCGGCAGCCGCGTCTCGCGCGCTCATGTTGGAGCGCCACGAACGCGCCGCAGATCTCTTTGCGCGTATGACTCGCGTGCGACGGGAGCTTGCCGCACATCTTGACGGAAAAACCGAACCTTCATCTATTGATGACACTATTCACCTTGAGGTATTAAACAAATTATAACAATCTTCTTCTAACTTATCTTCGCCACGTACCAAAAAGTTTTTATCAAATCTCGATGAAATTTAAATGTGACCACATGATAAACATCAGCTTTCGATTCAATTAAAAATCATTAAAATCGGTATACCCAGTAAAAAGTTATGCGGTATAATACATCGTAGGTCGACGAAAAAATAGTCAAGTAAAAACGCATTATTAGATATAGCTCGAAAAGCAGTTGTTAGATCTCAAATAAATTTAAATGGGACCAAACGACACACTACCTTTCGATTTAAAAAAAGTTTGTCGAAATCGGTCCACCCAGTCAAAAGTTTTGAAGTAACACACATAAGAAAAAATACAATCGAATTGAGAACCTCCTCCTTTTTTGGAAGTCGGCTAAATTTTTTTATGCAGGATTAAAAATTAAGTAAATTGTTCTGAAATTATATAATTAGGAAGTTTCAGAAAATTTACCAATTATTTCAATTGTATACGAAACAGTTACAGTTCGCATGACAATGACAATGTCTATCGGGTTAGCTTGTTTCTAACAAATGCTATGCTTCAGCCTGTAATATCCCACTGCTGGGCATAGGCCACTTTCCCCATGTAGGAGAAGGATCAGAGCTTGATATGTTCTCCGAGGCACGGTGGGGAGACCTACAAGGACATACAACCAGACCGGAAATAAACATTTGTACAAACGCAAATATCCACTCCAAGCGGGAATCGAACCCGCGACCGTAAGTGTTTAGGTGCCACCGACACGGCACACGCACCATTACACCAGAGCGATCGTCTAAAAATGGAAGTATTTCAATTTAAAAATGAATATAATTTTATAGTTTTCCAGATCTCTATCATCAGTATGCGCCTCTGCAGCAGACACGTGGTCCGCGCTCCGAGCGGAGCGAGCTCGTGTTATTCGGTTGGAAAGTGCAGTGCTCGCGCAAAGTCTTCAACTAGAAAAAGAAGGCAGGGTGAGGACACAACTCGAGCGCCGCAGAGCTATGCTGGAGAGGGAAATACTTCGCACTCGACACGCTGTTTCATCTGAAAAAGTTGGGCCAAATTCAAGTTTGGTATTTTCAGTTATCTTATATAATATAAAATTCACGTGTCACAATGTTAGTTAACATACTCCTCCGAAACGGCTGGACCGATTTTTATGAAATTTTGTGTGCATATCGGATAAGTCTGAGAATCGGCCAACATCTATTTTTCATACTCCTAAGTTACAGGGGGGGGGGGGAATAAGGTGGGCTTAATAACATATATGGCAAAACAATGTTTGCGGGGTCAGCTAGTCTTATATATAAAATTTTCGTGTCACAATGTTAAGTACAATACTCCTCCGAAACGGCTGGACCAATTTTCATGAAATTTTGTGTGCGTATCGGGTAGGTCTGAGAATCGGCCAACATCTATTTTTCATACCCCTAAGCTATTGGAGGGGGGGGGGGGGCTAAGAGGGTTCATAGCATATATGGCAAAACAACGTTTGTGGGGTCAGCTAGTTATTATATAAGATTTATTTTTTTAAATTTAATGATTTCAATTTTTCAATCAAAATTTCTCATAATCTTGAACGTGTTTTTTTCTGCGAATCAATTAACTTTTTGTTTCATTTTTTCAGATTCGAGCTATTATTTGACTAGATAATGTTACACGAATTGATAATAAAAATAAAGAAAAACAAAAATTGAAAAGACAAAATCTTTTATTTAATACAACATAAGTTACAAGTAGTTTTATGTAAAAATAAAAATAAACAAAAATTAAAAACAATTACTTCTAAGCGTATACACGGAAAAAAACATTAAAATATTATAACAATTGATGGCTAGCGAATTTAAACATTTTGTCTTTTTTCTGATCATGAGCTTGATTTACTGCAAAATATTGTATATTTCTTAATTTTTCATCAGGCAGATGGATCTGATATTCATCTTTACAAAACCTTTCATTATCAATATGTGATACCGAAGGAAAAGAGCTTTTGCCAGTTATATTCAGTTTCCATTTTTGTGTGTCTATTTTTGTAACGGCTTGTTTTCGTCCAAGATTTTCAATTTTATATTTTTTATGGTAATTAGATATGTTGTTTTTAAAATTTCCTGCTATTATTTTAGTTGTTGTGTTATCGTTTTCCAATTGAAAACATGGTTGCTTGGCTTTAAAGTTACTATTATGGCAATCCCCTATATTTTCATTAGGACAGGTATTGTAATAGTTATGACTCTTGTTTATTATTTGTAATTCATCTTGGGTTTCCAATTCCTCCTCAAGAATTTTAATGATGCAATCGAGATCGTCAGAGGGTATGTTTTTATTTTTATGAATGTTACAATTCTCGTAATAAATAATTCGCTTTTCAAGTGCATGGATTTTACTTTGATCTCGTTGTTGCTGAATGTAGGCTTTACGATTTTCATCTTCCAGATTAAGAAGTATTTTTTCTAATTGCTCTATGCGTAATTTTTGGGATTCTATATTATGAACAAGCGTTTCAATTTCGGCATTCTTTTCATCAATTTGTTCATGAAGTTTCACGATATTTTTTTGCTCTACCTGTTTTTCTTTAAAAGTCTTTTCTTGTTCATCAATAGTATCGGTTAGTTGTTTTAAAGTTTCTTTTTTCTCTTCTACTTCTCGTAGTAGTTCACTATTTCTGCGTCTCGTGTTGTTCAATATAGAATTTTGTTGTTTTATCTAAAAGTTTTAATAGATTTAAGTTTTAGTAGATAAAAGAAATACGTAATGATGGGCTCAAACATTAATTCCACGACTATTTCACCTGTTCGTTGAGGTCATTTAGTTTTTCAAATTCACCAAAATGTTCCTTTAACTTAGTTATATGACTTTTTAATGTCAGCAGTTGTTCCTCGTACATTTCCATTTTAGATTCACTGTAAAATTAAAATTAGATTAGTTAATTATTGCAGTTTTCTTTTTTTTAAAACTATATCGGAAAGTTTTAAACGTACTTTTCTTGCGACTGTTGAAGTAAAAAATGCTGTTTCTTTTCAAGTTCTTTTATACATTCCGTTTTGTCCTTAATATCATTTCTTAATTTTGTTTCTTGTTCATTTGCATTCTGCATTTGTTTCTGAAAAATATGATATTTGAAGTCTTTTACTAAGTTATTTATTACTGTAACTATATATCATTTACACTACCTCTAATTCCTGAAACGCATCTGCACTTTCAAGAATACATTTCTTGTATTTTTCAATTTCAGCATTTTTTTCATTTATTTCCTGTTTGATGTGTTCTAATTCACTTTTATAATTTACCAGCTTATCTAAAAAAAATCATTTTTAACGTAGGTACTCTTAAGTCCATCTCTTAAGTTCTTTTTTTTTAATTAGAAAAAGTATAATATCAATGAAAAAAAGAAATAAATTATGGAACCACTTTAGATTTTTCCAAGACTAACTCACCTCCCTATATTTTATGCTAAGTATATTTATATTACTTAAAAAGAAAAAAAAAATGTATATGTTTTTTATACAGCTTTTGCGAGTGCTCCAGATTTTGTGCGGGATATAGTGCTGTGTCCTACCTCAATATATTATTTAAAACCAAACGCTTCAGCCTGTAATATCCCACTGTCGGGCATAGGCCTCTTTCCCCATGTAGGAGAATGATCAGTGCTTAATCCACCACGCTGCTCCACTGCGGGTTGGCAGATATATTCCCTACTATGACTAACGATCGCTATCAGGTGTACATGATAACAACCGGACCGACGGCTTAACGTGCTCTCCGAGGCACGGTGGGGACATCCACTAGGACTGTACAAACACCCAGACCACGGCAAACACCTGTATGGCCAATACAAATGTTTGTCATGTGCGGGGATCGAACCCACAACCGCCAGCGCAACAGGTACAATTCATGGCTGTGACCGCTGCGCCAACGCGGCGGAGTTAAAACCATATTACAATTTTATTACTTCTTGTTATATAATTATTATTTTAATTGTTCTCTGCTTTACGGAAACAAAGATTTTACTCGTACCTATTATAATCCTATTAAATCATCTATAATATAAAAATGAGTCGCTGAATGTGTTGCTAAGCGCAAAACTCGAGAACGGTTGGACCGATTTCGCTAATTCTTTTTTTAAAATATTCCTTGAAGTACGAGGATGGTTCTTACGGAGAGAAAAATTATAAAAAAAAAAATTAAAATTTTCTCAAAAAGTCTAAAAACAACACTTTTCTATACTCCCATACAAAAGATTTGTGATAATACTTAAAAGTCACTGTTAGGCGATACGAAGTTCGCCGGTTCAGCTAGTTATTAATATATATTACTTTTATTTAAGTACAGTAATCAAAAGCATTTTAAACAAATAAAAAAGGAATGATAAATGTCACCCAATTCAAATTCTTTTTCTTGTAACTTTTTTACTGTTTCCATACAACGTAAGTTTAAATCATCTAAATGAGTAGATTGAGATTCTATCGTTGTCTTCAATTGGTTATTGCGTTCTTTTTCTTCGTTATATCTTTTTTCGGTGTCAATCAAATTTGCAGTCTTTTTGTTCAATTCCTGTTTCATATTATTGATGGATGTGTTATAATGATTTGACAACTCTTCAAGTTTACTTCTCAAATCTTCTTTTCTAATACAAAAAAAAAAATGTATATAATATTAATAACTTGCTAATGAACATTATTAGGTTTGATAGTACAAACTTTTTTATTACAAAAATCTACTAATAAAACTTACTCTGCTTGTAATGTTTCTTTGGCGAGAGCAATCTCTTCCAATTGCATTGTGTTCTTTTTTAAACTATCGTTTACTTTATTTAATTCAGCACTTAACTCTTGTTGTAATTGTTGATTCTATGTGACAAAAATATTGATACAATTAATTGGTTTTGTTTATTAAAATAAAAATATAGTATGTTCATTGTTGATTTCGTCAATGTAGGATAACGACTTATCCATATTTTCTATATTCAGAAACATGTCCCAAGCAGATCCACTTAAGAATGTTGTCACTAAATATTTAAATGTTCACCTTTTCCAGTAGTTGTTGTTTCGTTCGTTCTAGAACACGAGTCTGAGCTCGCGCTTCATTGAGAGCAGACTCGAGAAGATTGGCTCGTTCCTCATTTATTCTTATCTGTCCTTCAGTGCGTGTCAGTCTGTCTTTCATGGCCATCCTCTTCATCTTTTCTTCTTTCAACTCTTTTTCAAGTCCCTATCAAAATCCAACTCATTATTCAAAGACGATGATAAGATTTCGAAGACATAGTACATTACTTTTACTTCGCAGTTTCATCTATATTGTTGCATTCTACTGTTCTAGCAATGTGTAGTTGCTACTTGGTATTTAAGATTTATGAAACTTCTAATTAATATAGCAATGTAAAAGTAAATAATCGTTTAATTGGTTCAGTAGTTGAATTTAATAATAATTGACTCAGAAATTTTGATAACATTACAGCTCCTTAAAGCCTGTTTTATCTCATGTAATTTTTATAATTAATATTCGCAATAGAAATAATTTTAGTAGAAATTTTATTTGACACATCAAGATTTGATTAAAGGGAATAATATATAGAAAACTTTTAGTTTAGACATATATTATACTCTTCGTTGGGTATCGTCATATTGTCTGCCATATAGCAGTGGGATATTACAGGCTGAAGCGTAGTGTAGGTAAGCGTATATGTCAGATAGCTTTATTAGCAACCGGTACACATGCTCTATATGTATGTATTTTTTCTCAATTACCTCAACCTTTACTTTACTAGTATATGACTTGTGGTTTTCAAAATTATTTATTTGCTTCTTAAGTTCCGTATTCAACGCATCTAATTTCGATAATTCATTCGTCAAATCTTCGTTACGAAGCTGAAAAGCTATTGTCTGATTCCAGCTTGTTCTGTGAATAGTAAAATCATACACAATATAAATAACAATAGAAAAAATACGAGTGTATTAATTATACATAAATTATAAAACCTTATGAAGTCACTAAATTCCTTGAGAAACTCAGTTTCTTTGTTTTTCAAAGAACTACTTAACATGTCGTTTTCCGCGTTAAATTCATTGATTTTTTTCGAAAGAATGCTTTTTGAACAACCCTAAAATAAAATTCAAAATTTAAAAAAATAATTTCAAATTTGTACGTGTACTTTCTAGCTTTAATATTACTATATTTTTTTTTTACGAATACCAATACTGTAAATGTAATTATAATAAAATACAATAGGACCAAAACCATAAGACCGAGATAAAATATGTAAATTTAATGTTGTCATTAAGACATTCAAAACCATGTACAATCCATATATATGTATAAAATTTAAATCAGTACACATACTTTTTCTTGATTCTTCAAATTTTCAAACCATTCTATAAACTCTTTCCTAGATTCTAACGCTTGTTTACATGTAACTATCAACTTAGAAGGCATATCGCTCAACTTTTTCATGTCGATGGTCATAGCGTTTTTAGTGGATTGAATATCTGCGACGAAAAGAAAACTAAAAATAGTTTATTGTTACTTAAAATGTAGTATCACTAGAGTAAGTGTGTTATAAGAATGTCACTGTGATGTTCCTTTTTTATTTTTATAAAAATTAAAAATAACTTTGTTCAAATAGGCTTCAAAAGCACCTCTGAATCGTCATTTAATAAATTAAATTTTTTATTTACTACCGATTCAGAATGTAGATTCTGCAGAGAATAATCGGCAGGCATTTCCGCAGTTACTCTTTTGAACATAACATATAAACTGCGTTTTAGTATAAAATTAGTAATATCTTGCATGAAATACAGCGTCACTAAGTCCACACATCTTTATCAACTATGTAATCCTGCACCGAGTAATACGCTTTATCTATTAATATATTTTTAATAAACACTTTAAATTTGTACTGTGTGCCTACGGTACTAAAGAATATAGCCAGCCCCTCTCTTCCCGTGGGTGTCGTAAGAGGCGACTAAGGGATAACACAGTTCCACTACCACCTTGGAACTTAAAAAGCCGACCGGTGGCGGGATAACCATCCAACTGCTGGCTTTGAAATACACAGGCCGAAGACGGGCAGCAGCGTCTTCGGTGCGACAAAGCCAACCCCGCGGTCACCAACCCGCCTGCCCAGCGTGGTGACTATGGGCAAAACACATGAGTTCAAGTTATTTTTGGCGTAAACTTGTGGAGGTCTATGTCCAGCAGTGGACTGTATAGGCTGTTATGATGATGTTGATGATGATGACTTTAAATTTATGTCGATACATTTGCAAAAATTTTTGTGGGATTTTGTTACATATGCGAATACCATAAGTCCATAACGCAGAAAGAAGACGAATTCGGAAACTTGAAGTTACAGTTTTGTTATTCCTTCTCGTGTTTACACTGATGTACGGAAAAGCTTACCATATTTTTGATATTTCGTTTCAGCGCAGAGCTGAAGCAGCTGACTGGGGGTCATATTGGCTACATTCATGATATGCAAGTCATCGGTGGATGGCAAATTTTCACTTTGACCCAATGCCGTTAACTTTTGCTTTGTGCTTCGTAATGACGCATATACTTCCATTATAGCATTCTGTAGCAAAGATTATTATATAACTCATAAACTTATAACTAGAAAAATATAAGTTTACATTTATTATTTTTACGAAAAAAAAATGATAGAACAATTATTACCATTAACCTTACAATAAGTGTGCGTGTACAATAAAATTTAATCCAAGTACTTTTTTATATTTCGACATTAACGCAAACAGTTAAAAGTAAGAATATCAGAAAATTCGGAAGAGTTCAGTTAAATATTAATTATCAGAACTCAATTCAAGATTTTGATTCGCAGAATTTTAAGTAGTTTTGGTATGCCGTTATATTTTTTTCTTTTGAAGTGTTCAATCTCCTGCTGTGGTAAATTATAATAACTTTTAAATGTAAGAATGATAAATAATAAATAAACAAATATCTACACAATACACATACCTACGGACGTCTGTACCTAAAGTAACTTAAAGCTTGTGTTATAGGTAACAGCCGACTGGTATAGCTACATATTTTTTTTTCGATAAACATACTTATATATGATACGTATATAAATAAATATTTATATTACACCCAGAGTCATGGTGGGAATCGAATCCACAACCCTCGGAGCAGAAAGGAGGGTCACTACAAACTGCGCCAACGGGCTAGTCAGGATTAAGATTTGTCGTGTCTTTAAGTTCTTGCAGTCACGGACAAGACCATAAATCGTTTAGTTCATGAACTCTTTTCTTAAGTTTTAGCGTGCTTAGAGACGTGAAAAAAACGGGTTTTCCGTGGATAGTGTCCTTAGTAGCATCGTTTACTTTTATATACTGAGTTTTTACGAAACAGTGTTGTTTGACTCTACAATCTGGGTTAATCGAGTCAAGCGAGTTGAGTCATAGCATGTTGTCAAATAGGAAAATATTTTCTCATTTCTTTTGGAAATATGTAAGTTTCCTGGATCTTTAAACTTCATCGTAGAAAAACAATATTAATTTTAAAGACCAATTGAAAAATTTAAAATCAATTTTCGCCAACTAGGTCTTAAACTTGTCACTGACCGTTATTGACTTAGATGTTCTGTGTTTGTATGTATGCACATACGTCAATATGCATAATTATATATTAACAATACAAATATTCTCATCGACATGAATTGTTAGTTTAATATATTTTTTTTCAACAAGTAAAACAGTATTTATCTGTATTTATTTTAAGTGGCCAATTGAAGGTCAATTGCATAGTAATAATAATTACCTGTCGATCATTCAGCTCATTTTTCATTCCTTCAAATTGTGTTATTTTCTCCTGCCACACCTTTCTGAGATGTAATACGGTATTACTTTTTGAAGTAATAGATTCTTAAAGATAATAAACATACGAACAATAATTAATAAACTTGAATTTTTACTAAATCTAAAATAATTTACCTATTGTGTGTTTATATCATTTGTAAAAGCAAAGTCCCTCATCCTTACTACAATTAATATTAATTTAAATCATCATCATCATTATTACAGCCTATCGCAGTCCACTGCTGGACATAGGCCTCCACAAGTTTACGCCAAAAATGGCGTGAACTCATGTGTTTTGCCCATAGTCACCACGCTGAGCAGGCGGGTTGGTGACCGCAGTGGTGGGTTTGTCGCACCGAAAACGCTGCTGGCCGTCTTCGGCCTGTGTATTTCAAAGCCAGCAGTTGGATGGTTATCCCGCTACCTGGCGGCTTTTTAAGTTCCAAGGTGGTAGCGGAACTGAGTTATCCCTTAGTCGCCTCTTGCGACACCCACGGGAAGAGAGGGGGTGGCTATATTCTTTTGTACCGTAGCCACAAAGTACATTTAAATCATCTATAATATAAAAATGAGTCCCTGAATGTGTTGCTAAGCGCAAAACTCGAGAACGGTTGGACCGATTTCGCTAATTCTTTTTTTAAAATATTCCTTGAAGTACGAGGATGGTTCTTACGGAGAGAAAAATTCTAAAAAAAAAAATTTAAATTTCCTGAAAAAGTCTAAAAACAACACTTTTCTATACTTAAAAGTCAATTTGAACTTTAATACCATACGATAAAGTTTGTGTTAGGCGATACGAAGTTCGCCGGGTCAGCTAGTAGCTAATAAAAAACTCATTGGACTATAATTTATGCAACTTCGATCCTTAAGTGTCAAGAATGGTGCAATAAAGTTTGAAGCGAAATAATTTTACCTTCATCGTTTAAATCCAAAAGTAGATCGTCTAAATCATTACATAACCGACCCGCATCCGAAAAGTCGTGTATTAATTCCAAATCTTCACATTTTTTTATTGTTTCCTAAATAGAATTAATAAAATCCATTAGTTTTATATAAATTTGAACACAAATAACACTAAAATATAGACAAATGGAGAAACAAATTGGAAACTAATTTATACTATTTTGAGTTCATAAAATCCTTTTTTATTTTAATGTATGTGATATAAGGAAATTAATCTAATAAGTTGCTACTTTAAAATATTATGGTGACGTAATTTTACAATGTTTAGATAGATTTAATAATTTTATTCCAACCTGATCAGGCAAGTTTACCATTGTGCGATCATTCGTTGTTCTAGATAAAAATTTCTGTGAAATTGAATTACATATTATACGGCTAATACTTACATGCTAATTACTATTAAAATTAGAAAGCAGCAATATTGAGACAAAATAGGTTTATAAAACATTATACATAGGTACCAGATAGCTCGGAAGATAATACAGTTTTTAATCGAGGGTCGCAGTTAAGAATTGTGGTATTTACTCCCGTTAATACCACAAATCTTTAAATATAAAATTAAAAAAAAAATGTAACGTTATGACCCATGTAGTGACGCATTTTTACATCAGGAATAATTTGAATTTGCATATTGTACAAGATAGTAAAAAATTAAAAGGAATCCATCGATACAAACAAAGCTGAATCGGTTAATGTGTTAATTAAAGGCAAAACTCGAGGGCACTTTAACCAATTTGGACAAATTTTTCTTTAAGGTTTTCTAACACACTGTAAAAGGTTCATATAGAAAAAATATTAACGAAATTGCGCGTAAAAATCAAAAGTTTTAAAAAACGTAACGAATATTTCAACTTCCGAACAACGCGTGAAGCGTTTAACAATTCACAAAATAGGCCGCAGTCTGCGCCAGCTAGTATAAAATAAATAATTAAATATATTTTATTTTTCATAGAACAAAATGAAAACAGATAAATTTAGAAGTTGTTTTGAATTGAACGTACTTGTTTAACTGGTACTGTTATAACGTGTCTTCCAAGTTTGTTCACAGACGTTCCGTGCAATTTATCGCTCAAAGCTTTTTTACTAATTAGCGGGACTGGATTCTAAAAAATTGAAAATTTTATTTATAACGCTAATTTCAGATTATCTCTTAAGTAAGTGTTTAACACAAACGACCCAGAAAGGATAAGAATCTTGTATCAGGGGTCCGGAAATACAACGCATCCACAAACGTCTAGACTACGACAAACATCTAAATGGCCTATATTAACATGTGTAATATATGTACTCGTATAATAATAATAATAATAGTTACTAAAACTATTCAAAAACGGGATATTTCCCGTGTTTTTTATTTTCATTTTGCGGAGCTCGATAAATGTCTTGTTCACGAGTCTCTCATAGTCTCGTGAACAAGACATTCGCAGTTAATAAAATGGTAAATATCCCGTTTTTAAATAGTTTTAGTAATAGAAGTAACCATTTTAATCTAAAATCTTAAATAATAATAATAATACGCTGGTGCTCAAAAAAGGTATAAAATACCTGTACTATATAAGTCACCAGGTTCCCCCCCAAAGTTAGGAATAGAGGATTAGATGTACAGAACTGGGACAAATGAAGACAGGGCTCGTAGATGATGGTATATTGATATATAAGCTTATTTTATATTCTATCATTCCATGGTATGTGCCAACAAGGACACAATAGGTCCATAAAAAATGGAGGAAAAAAGAAAAAGAGAAAAGAAATACGTACAAAAAAAATTGTATCTAGGGTCAGCTGCTTAATAAATAAGGAAGTTTTCAGTGTTATTACGAGTTAATAAGTACGGGGATCGAAACTGCGATCGCTAGCGCAGTAGCAATTTGTTTTTATACAGATTATTGTTTAAGTGTTTTAAATGTGAATTTTTCGAAATTATATCATATCACAAGTTTAACATTTCTTTTCAGTTGTTTCATCTATATTTTATTATTACACCTGTTTTTGCTTTGTCGTGCTAATTTCGATTCAGCTTGTAACGTACCACTGCTGGCCACAGGCGTCTTTCTCCATGTACGAGAAATATTGGGCATTAATCCTCCACGCAGCTACCCTGCGGGTTAGCTAATAAGCGACTTCTAATGGACCGATTAAAACAAAAATCTCGTTAGTCTCATAAAATATTATATAGGTTACTCATAAAATATTATATTGGTTGTAAGTAGCTGACTCGGCAAACGTTCTTGCCGCTAAACGCTATTTAAAAATAGGGGTTGGTGGTAGAAGGGTGAAAATGCACGGTTGTATGTATTTTTCAACGCCAAATCATAATAAAATAAAAAATATATAATTTATCTAAAAATTTAAATATGTATTTTTCAACGCCAAATCATAAGAAAATAAAAAATATATATAATTTATCAAAAAAATTAAGAAAAAAATTAGGGGTGGTCTACATTTAGGGGGATGAAAAATATATGTTGTTCGATTCTCAGACCTACGCAATATGCACACAAAATTTCATGAGAATCGGTCGAGCCGTTTCGGTGGAGTTTGACTACAAACACCGCGACACGAAAATTTTATATATTAGATAATATCATGAGTATCTACACAGATGAGTAAATATAATAATGTAAGAGAAATCTCGTAGTTTGTTGCGTACAATCTTATATATAAAAATGAATCGTAAAATGTGTTAGTAAGCGTATAAAGGATAGTTTTTACAGCGAGAAAAATTTCGAATAATTTCCGTGAAAACCCTAAAAAAAGCCCTTTTCTTTTTCCCATACAAACTTTTTCTAACTAAAATGTAGAGTCAATTTGAACATTTATTGCTATTCAATAAAGTTCATGTTAAATAATATATTAGGGCGCATTTTACGTAAGTTATTGATTAAATTGATCTTATTCGTAGACCGTTTTTTAATTTAATTTACATACAGTAAAAATGGTATTAACTAGCTATTTCAGATTACCTATTATATTGTTGCGGGGGCGTTAACAATGGAAAATTCCCGTTTTTAAACTATCAACTCCAAATTTGGTACGAATCTCCTATATGTGATGTAGAAATGATCGATGAGCGGATTTTAGGATAACTTATGCACAATAAAGATGGATGGGTGGATGTTAACAATGAATTTTTTTAATGTATGTCACATGTAACTCCGAAGCTACTGAACCAATTTTTATCAATTTTTTTAAGCATTTGTAATTTGGTTCAACTTGGGAGATAGGGTAGTTTTTATCTCATTCGGACCTGGTAGGTGACGCTGCTATCAGTATGTAGCTCTGAAATTACTGAATCAATTTTTATCAAATTTTGTAAGCATCTGTAATTTTGTCCAACTTGGAAGATATGGTAGTTTTTATCTCAATTGGACCCGGTAGGTGGCGCTGCTATCGGTATGTAAGCTATCAAATTTGGTAGCTGTTTTCCGGGCAAGGACAACGTCTGCCGGGTCCGCTAGTACTTATATAAAAAAATAATAATTAAAAAAAAAAAAACAAAAAAACCCGCCTGCGTGAAGAACAACTAATAGAAAATCAACTGAAAAAGCTGGAACAAGGTAAAAATTAAATATGCACACAAAGTCAGCGAAATAAATAGAAACACCACTTTTAGCCAAGCCGCCAAGGCATGTAAAAGGACGTTACGCAGGACTAGATTCAACCATATCAGCCGCATTGGGGCCAAACTAGCTTCTTACCCTTCTGGGAGCAAAGCGTTTTGGTCCCTGGCAAAAGCCGTTGAATCTAACTTTTGTCGGCCGTCACTTCCACCATTGCTGAGGACTGATGGATCACTGGCCCACTCTGCAAAAGAGAAAGCGGATTTGTTTGCATCTCTTTTTGCTGAGAACTCGCGTCTGGTTGTTGCAGGAAAAGCACCACCAATCTCAACTCGTGCTGACTGCATTATGGCAGAAGTACGCATACGCCAAAAAGAGATCCTTAAAATCCTGCAAACTCTAGACGTAAACAAGGCCAGCGGACCGGATGGTATACCAGCGATAGTCCTGCGTACCTGTGCCCCTGAGTTGTCTCCACCTCTTACACGCCTGTACCGCCTGTCACTTAAGACTGGCAAAGTGCCGAAGTCTTGGAAGCTTGCCAACGTGCAGCCTGTGCCCAAAAAAGGTAGTCGTGCAGACCCTGTCAATTACCGTCCCATCTCGGTCACATCCATACTCTGTAAGACTATGGAACGTGAACTAAACAACAAACTCTTGGCCCACTTGGAAGGTAATGATCTCCTCAGCGACCGGCAGTACGGTTTCCGCCAGCACCGTTCGACTGGGGACCTTCTAGTGTATGCCACACATATTTGGAGTGAGGCCATTGACAAACACGGCGAAGCACTTGCCGTGTCTCTCGATATCTCGAAGGCCTTTGACAGGGTTTGGCACGCGAGCCTTATAAGCAAGCTTCCTTCATATGGTATTCCACCTGGCCTTTGCACTTGGATTTCTGACTTCCTGAGCGAACGTTCAATACAAGTTGTCCTTGACGGGTACTCGTCGGACCAAAAGGCTATCGACGCTGGTGTTCCTCAGGGATCAGTCTTGTCCGCTACCCTCTTCCTGCTGCATATTAACGATCTGCTCGTCCCCGGTACCTTTGGGTACGCTGACGACTGCACAGTGACGGACAGATACTTTTCGGGTGCGAGGGCTAGTAAGGATGTTATCCAGTCTTGTCGAGAGGATATGGTCAGCCGCTTGAACGTCGCCCTCCAGGCAGTCTCCGAATGGGGCGATGCCAATCTGGTCACGTTCAACGCTACAAAAACTCAGGCGTGTGTGTTCTCCTCTAAACGGAGCCCTTTACACCTGGCTCCGACTTTCCGGGATGTTTCTGTGGAAATTACCGACTCCCTACAGCTCCTCGGTGTAGAGCTATCGTCCAATCTGAACTTTGGGCAACACATCGAGTCCAAAGCAAAAACTGCAGCAAAAAAACTAGGTATTCTCTCTAAGGTCAGGCGATACTTCACTCCAGAACAGCTGCTTCAACTATACCAAGCACAAGTTCGGTCTTGTATGGAGTATTGCTGCCATCTTTGGGATGGATCCGCCAAATACCAACTGGCAACTTTGGACTCGGTGGAAAAACGAGCTAAGAGACTCATAGGTGACCCTACTCTGACAGACACCAAGTTGCAGAGTCTCGATCATCGGCGTAGGGTAGCTCGTCTGTCGGTGTTCTACAAAATATATTTCGGTGAGTGTGCGAAGGAATTACACGATCTAATTCCCCCAACAACCTTCCGCCATCGGGACACTAGGCGCGGTCGATCGTTCCATCCTTATGTCGTCGATATGCCACCTACGCGCACAAAACGCTTTGGCTCTACTTTTCTGATGCGCACAGCTAAGGAATGGAACTCGTTGCCCGCGTCTGTGTTTCCCGAACGATACAATCTGGGTGCCTTCAAGGCCAGAGTGAATAGGCTATTATTAGGCAGGCATGCTCCACCTTCGACCGCATCGTCACTTAACATCAGGTGAGATAGTGGTCAAATGCCTGCCTACTTGTCATAAAAAAAAAAAAAAAAAAAAAAAAAAAACAATATCAAACATTTTGTGCTGTACATTTAAAATATATTAATACGGTAGTCCTTCGAAACTTTATGCAACGTCGTACATAACATGCAGTCGGAGACATGCACAAAGAGAGAATGATTTGACTTATCCTTCAATTTCATGCCTCCGACTGCATATTATCTACAACGTTGCATAAAGTTTCGCAGGACTACCGTATTAATAATATATTTTAAATGTACAGCACAAAATGTTTGATATTGTTTCTATTTATTTCGCTGACTTTGTGTGCATATTTAATTTTTACCTTGTTCCAGCTTTTTCAGTTGATTTTCTATTAGTTGTTCTTCACGCAGGCGGGTTTTTTTTGTTTTTTTTTTTTTTTAATTATTATTTTATTTATGTCTTTTTAGTCAGACAAATTACGTAATCGGTTCAATTCATTAAAACAGTTTACATCATGTGGTTGATTAAGTAATTTTTTAGGGTCAAGAGAACTGATAGCAAGCCCGGAGAAAGATCTCACTCTGCTCAAAGCAACGTAAGCCTGACCTTTAGCAAATAGGTGACTGCTTAAGTCAACAGCTATTAGTTTTAATATAATGAAATTATTATTAAAATTATTTGTTTGTATTTGGTATTATGTATTTGTTATTGATTTTATTAATGTAATTGTAAATTGGTGTGACATTTATTAATTTTTATTTGTAATTTTAATTGTATGTTTTTTTAACCATTGTATTTTATTAGAAAGGCTACACCCCGAAGTTGATCGTCGCCTAGGAGGCGAGTTTGACATGGCATAGGCGTGGGAAAGAACAAAGTCCACATTTTTTAAACTTTAATATTGTATTTCTGTATTAGTATTACGGTAATAATAATCATGATATACCTTTTTAAAATCCTTGTATTGTGCCCTTCAATTTGATACCCATATTGTAGTATTCGAGAAATTTTTTTTTTTCATTAACTACAATGGCTTCGCGCAGCCGCCATGTTTGATTTTTTTTAATGTCACCTATCTAAGAACACTTGGCCAGCTAAGACGAACCTAACGATACCTCAATTATGTAAATCCGTTCAGTGGTTCTGGAAATATGAGGTAGTAAAGAATATTACATATAAACATACATACATACATACAAGATACGCGCGAAAAACATAACCCTTCCTTGGCAGTCGGGTAATAAGCAAAAAGGTGTCTTTTATCGTACTACCCAAGGAACTCCAAAATATTATTTTAAAATTTACATATATTTGATTTTTTAATATTGTATGTCAAGTACAAATAGTTTAACCTTGTTGTTACCGTAAACCATGAGAAATTGAAACATATTTGAATGGACAATGAAAATGTAGCTAATGACATATTTGTCATTATTTGAAAAATAAGAACAAGTATTATTTCATAGAATATTTAAGTAATTCAAAAGGTGACAAACATAGATGCATGTAGTGATAGTAATAAGTAGCACTATTATTAAGTGTCTTGTGGGTCACCCCACCATGCTTTGGAGAGTACGTTAAACCGTCGGTCCCAGTTGTTATCATAAATACCTCATAGCTATCGTTACTCATAGTAGGAAACATATCCGCCAACCCGCATAAAGCAGTGTGATGGATTAAGCTCCTTACTTCTCCTACGTGCAGAAAGAGGCCTATGCCCAGCTGTGGGATGATACATGCTGAATGCATGCATACACTATTATTACGTAAGTAGTAGGTACTACTACTTAGTAATAGTACTATTACTAGATACTAATCTTAACACAATACATATAGATATAATAATATACATAGGTAAAACTAAAAAAAAAGAGACTGAACGAATAAGATAAGATAAAATAAAATATTTTTTCTAACAATAGATAAGTAGAAATAGAAGAAAAAGAAAAATTATTTTCAATAAATTCTTTGTTCTTTCACAGTAAACTTATAAATAACTAAATACGTGAACATGGTTCAGACTCCTTTATGATTGAAGCTTACCTTTTGAGCTGGATAAAGCCTTTCACGCTCCGGTCGAGCTGATCTCGTCTCAGGATACATCTTAATCGAATCGCTTAAATTGTTACTCGCTCGGTTTGCAGATTGTGGACGAACCTTTTATGAAAAACACGATTTGTTTAGAAGTTCAACATACACGGAAGATAATCACCGTCATTATATATATTAAAAACGCTGCCAAGCACGTACGTATAAAATAGATGTAAAAAGATAAAAATTTGATTGACTAATAAAATATACAGACAATACAGATATAAAGGAGACTTCCTTTTATAAAATTATTAACTTGTTTACTTATAATATTTACTTATAGAGGTATTAATTTGTTTAGTAAAATAGGTACCAATTGTTCATTTAGCTTCGATTTTGCGGAGAATCTTGTCCGTGCGGGAGGTATACGCTGCGGAATGCGGCACTTGTAGCTAGTTACTGAATTGTTGTTTTCTGTGATTAAAATTAAGATATATATACATATTATTATTTAATAGCCTATTTACAGGCAGAAATTGGTTTATAGATAATGATATTCGTTAAATTGAAAAGATTTCTGCTTCGGGGATTCTAGGTTCGATTCCCATTACGAAACCTGATGTAATATATGTATTTTTCTTTATACATGTGTTGTATATATTATATACTCAATAGAAAATATGACCGGGAACGTCAAAAAACAAGTCGTTGTTAAATATTATTCAGTGATAGCCTCCAATGCAGCTACAGTTTCATCTAGTTTTCAATCTAACGAATGCTAATTTTCATAAATCTCTTGCAATGTGATGTATGTAGTGGCTATGTACTTATTTTAATACAGTTATTTTTATATGTTGTTTTTTTATTATAAATATAACAAATACATTGATTTTAAACGATTTTATGAATAGCATAAAATACTATTTTTATCGTTTTAATGCTAAAAGTCGTATGTTTAAACTACTTATGACGACTTAAATAGTATTATTCTAGTACCTTGCGTTTTCGGTTCTACAGGCATTGTCAAATAAAAATTACATTACATTATTAGGGGTTAGTAAATGTATACGATTTCAAATACAAAATTGACTCATTAATTTACGCGAAACGTGTAATCAAACAGATTTAAAACCGAAATAGTAAATTTGACAACAATTATTTATTAAATTTCTTGACAGTTCTACCTATCCATCATCTTGTTTTTCTTTTCTATCAAAATTTTGTATCCAAACTCAGATTTTCGATTAAAATTAAGAAGAAATTATGTAATGAGTATTCATATGTTGTTTTAGACATTTGATACTTAATGTACGATTGAATTAAATTGTTAAATTAAAAAATATTCCCTGTCATTTTTTTATAACTCGAATATCAATTAGACATTTTATGTTGTATCAAAATTGCAAACGTTGTAAATAATAATAATTTATCGATACACTTTTGCTGATTTTCATGTGAAATTGTTAATAATGGCTACAACAAAACCGCAGAAAGATAAACCATGTAAGTGTTGTATTTTTTTTAACCCGTCACCTGACACTTTATTCACTTTGATTTAAAACAAAAAGTTACATGTATGTAGATCTTGGTTTCTACTCGTTTCATTTTCTTGGATACTTTAGTTTATATGTCTATATAGGATTTGCACTATTGTTTAAATTGAAATGAATTCTTACAAAAAAACTTATAGGTACCTATTTAAAAAAAATCATGATAGTATTTGAATATCATTATTTTTAGATCTGGTATTATATGAATCTGATTTTAACGTAGCTATATGATGCAGGTACTAAACCGTGTGTTGTGGTTTCTGTGCTTTCTGATGAAGTGTGAATTTTTATATACCTATACTAACTGATCCGGCAAACGTTGTCTTGCCGCTAAACGCCATTTAAAATAGTGGTTGCTGGTAGAAGAGTGAAAATTTAGCGTTGTATGTATTTTTCAATGCCAAATCATAATCAAATCTTATATATAAAAATGTTAGTTACAATACTCCTCCGAACGGCAGGACCGAATTTTATAAAATTTTGTGCGCATATTGAGAATCAACCAACTTCTATTTTTAACCGACTTCCAAAAAAGGAGGAGGTTCTCAATTCGGCTGTATTTTTTTTTAATGTATGTTACATCAGAACTTTTGACCGGGTAGACCGATTTCGACAAATTTTGTTTTAATCGAAAGGTGGTGTGTGCCAATTGGTCCCATTTAAATTTATTTGAGATCTAACAACTACTTTTCGAGTTATATCTAATAATGCGTTTTTACTTGATGCTTTTTTCGTCGACCTACGTTGTATTATACCGCATAACTTTCTACTGGATGTACCGATTTTGATAATTCTTTTTTTGTTGGAAAGGGGATATCCCTAGTTTGGTACCGTGATAAGGAAACCAGGATCTGATGATGGGATCCTAGAGAAATCGAGGGAAACTCTCGAAAATCTGTAATAACTTTTTACTGGGTGTACCGATTTTGATAATTTTTAATTTAATCGAAAGCTAATGTTTATCATGTGGTCACATTTAATTTTATCGAGATCTGATAACTACTTTTCGAGTAATCTTTGATAACGCGTAGTTGCTTGACTATTTTTTCGTCGATCTACGTTGTATTACTTGTCGATGTAATTGAAGTCGGTTTTTTTTCGTTTGCGAGCAAACACAATTATTCGTACCCGTAAGTTATAATGGGGTGGGGATTAAGGGGTTTAATAACATATATGGCAAAACAACGTTTGCGGGGTCAGCTAGTATGTATATTAACCAACAGTTTTTTATACAAGTAGCACAAATAATATGCAATTACTCATATTTGATGATTGATTACATTCATATAATTATAATAACAGTATAACAACTGCTTAAAGGTAAACTCTAAATGCAATAAAAAAAACTACAATGTAAATAAATCATTGCATGCAAAGATACTTAGCTCGACTAAATATTAATTCACTTTTAAATCAGTTCATCACTTCAGCCTATCGCAGTCCACTGCTGGACCTCTACAAGTTAGCGCTAAAAATGGCGGGAATTCATGTGTTATGTTGCCCAAAGTCACCACGCTGGGCAGGCGGGTTGGCTTTTGAAGCCTATTGGAATAAAGATATTTTTGATTTTGCTTTTCATGATGAGATTCAAATAAAAATGAAAAATAACAGATGTTTCATCTCCGCGCCTGGCTCCGCGTCCAACTGCCGCGTCTACCGCACGAGCCGCGCGCAATGCTACGAATCGCAACCTTACCATACCAGCTCAAAGACAGTCGCCTATGCGGTCTCCGCCTTCTCCTACTTCTTCAAAGGTATATTCCTCATAAGTTCTTACTAGCTGTACCCTGCGGTTTCACCAGTGTTAATTTGAGAACCAAAAAGGTACTAAAAATTGTATATAGCCTATAACCTTCCTCGCAAATAGACTGTTCAACGCATAAATAATATTTCAATGCAAACCAGAAATCTATAAAATTAGCACATACAAACAAACACTTCAGCTTTACAATATTAGTACTTATTTATTAAGTAACTAAAATAATTAATTAAAACATGGAAAATGTTAATATTTTCTTTTACATATAACTAGGTTGGTAGACAAGCATACCAGACTTACCAGATGGTAAGTGATTCCATAGCTACCTGCAACACGTAAAATCTACCCGCTATTCACTTGAGGGACACAACACTGCTATTTAGCTGATCTTCTGTAAGTCTTTCCCTTTTCCTCTTCCCTTCCTTTCGGGCTGCTCCAGATTATAAGCAGGATATATCCTGCTGTACCTCAATCTCTCATTGCCCTACCTCAATTAATCACGCAAAATCTTGTGAACGCAAGGTCTGGCTTACGTTTTCTAAGCATACTTCAGGGTTTATTTGTTGCAGTAAGTTTAAAACATAATTATAAATTATTCTTTCACTCTTCTATTCTACACATTCTATTGTTACACTCCAGTATGTTTTTAAATAATGTTTTTTATAGATTAAAACAGCTGTTTCTCGTAATGGACAGAGATCTGATTCTAAAACAGATATGAAGGTTTGTATATTATAAAAAAAAAAAAACATTTTCATAATAGCTTAACTTTTTCTAAATAATGATTTAAATATATGTTTAGATTAATCGAAATTGGGAGTGTGAAGTCAGGACCGTTGTTATGGATTTTGACGTAAGTGTACAAAAGTGGCAGTTTATTATACAAATTTAGTTTGACTAAAAATAATACTTTAAATGTAAAATTATAGATAATTCCTGTGAAGCAAGAAGTAGAACCAACGGTTAATTTTAAAGAAGACGAAATTGACGTTGCAAATATTGACAATCAGCAAGCTACAAACAAAAGTACTCATGATTTACAAAACAACTGTCCGGATTTTGTTGGTCTGTTCAGATTCATTATTGTGAATGATAAATTTGACAATAGTTTAGTTAGTACTTTGAGTTAATGCCTAATTTGTACAGTTACAGAAAATATTGAAGAAATTACCGCTAGTGCTGTGTTAGACCCTACTATCGGTAGGTATTATCAATGTAAAAGTAGTAATATCATCATCTATTGTTTGAATAAGTGACGTAAAATATTTGCAGAGCAAAATTCAACACAACGTCCTCCTACTCCAATCCAAGATCAACCACAAACTCCTAAAAATATTTCGAGTCGACCTCAAACGCCACGAATGCCAAGCCGGCCGAGTACACCTTTGCAGTCTGCACTGCGCCACTCAACTCCAGTTAGTCGTCCAAACACACCTCAGAAAAGTGCACAATTAACTCGACCGAGAACACCTACAATGCCCATACGTTCATTGTCTCGTCCTGTAACACCAGTAATTTCACTTAAAGGCCCAACGCCTAAAAAAGACGAGAATAACCTTAAAGCATCATATTTTGAAAAGCAAAAGCAATTTCATCGCATGAAAAGAGAACTTGATTTGAAACAGGTATTTTTTGTTGTTATAATTACTATACTTTTATTAAAAATTGGTTAATCTCATTATTGCCAATCTGAGATACATTTTTTTTTGTGTAGTAAATGAAATAAGTATATCATTTTCATGCAAAATATTGTACTATTTTTAAATGAAAAAATAAATAAATAATACCAGTAACTTACTAAATTTGTAATAATATATACCCGTAAAATATGCCTAAAGAAACTTAACGCACCCAATATAATTATGTAAGGTGCAATATACATGAGAATATTAAATAGGCATTTTGTACTTACTTACACTTGTTTATTAAAGCAAGCTATATTGGAAGTGTTTGATGGTCTTCAAAATCTGCGAGAACAAATGTCACGTGAGGGAATCAATGCTGGAGGTGAAGGACAGGCGGAGTTAGTAGTCTTCAATGTAGCGGACTGGGCTCCAAATGAAGTGACGCAGCTTTGCCGTGATGCAGTTGCGTCCTCCGCTACTGATGGAGCTGTCGAACTTTTCAATACAACCGTTCCCATTGGTGCCTAACTTTTTGTCTTATTACCAAATCTGATAATTAGTTTAATAAGTTAGTTTCTACTGTTACTTGTTTAGTCTGTTTTATTGAATATGAACTACTTGCTGATTTGGTCCCACTATATATTTGGAATATATAATAAAGTGAAAGTCGCAGTTTTTCCTGTTTATACAAATAATTTACAAAGGATTATCTTGTATTGTTAACAGATGAATGTGCGCTTGCGGAAGTGGATTCAAAAGTAATAAAAATTCCAGCGTGTTTTGCAGACTTGTGTCTTCAGGCATTTACTGCTCGACAGGAATTAATAGATTGGATAAAGAATTTGATTGAGAAAAATGTACGTATATCGTAGGATTAACTTTAAAAACTAAAATAATTTAAAAAGTCCAGATTAATAATCGAATTTTTAGATAAATTTATAGGTGTGTTTCTTATCGAAGTATGTACAATGCGTGACAAAACATTAGCACACTCCACATTTTTCATTACGGCTCTTATTAAGAATATTTTTTTGACTTTTTGATTCCACGATTAGAGACAAACTACGTTAAGACATTCATTCGTACAAGGAATGGATGGAGAAAGCTATTATTTACTTGTATGTTTCGTGTAAGATCGTGCCGCTTGTGAGGAAGTACTCATAACTAAGACAAACAATCAAAAATATCCATCTATTTTATTTTTTTAAACTTAAAAGTGCTATAGTTTTGTCCTGCCGTTCGAGCGGCATGAGCTTACTCGGAACCATTACCCCCTTAAATAAATACTAGCTGTCCTTTTAATCTAATAATAATAACCTCCTCATCTTTGCATGAATGCCTTGACTACCATTCATTTAAATAGTAGAATCAAAAAGTAAAAAAAAATGTTCTTATTAAGAATTGTAATTAAAACCGTGTATTGTACTAAAGTTTTGTCACGTACTGTATATTAATGTTTATATCGAATTGTGTTGTCACGTCAAAATATATAAATTGATAAATAATGAAATTAATATAATGCCTCACGCTCAACGGCCCCATAATAGTGTGAACTAATGAGTTGGGGCACAGGAACACACACAGAACCAGCAAACGCTTAGACTACGTCTATCAACAGTATGGTTCATCAAACATTGTCATTAATTAGAATCGAATCTGAAACTAGCAAGAGTCAGTCTTTGTGACCAATACGCAATCTCGTAGTATCATTTATATTAGAAGTCCAATAAGTTTAAAGAATACAATTAGCGTGTTTTTATAATAGGAAATTGTCGGCAATGAGGCTGTGGATAAAATTGCGCAGTATAACTCGCAGGGGCTCGAAATGTGTGAAGCTCTACGGAATCTTAAAACGCATGCAGATAACGCTATAGATGCCATAACCTTGCTAACAAAGTACAGTAAATAAGAGTTTTATTTATGTACCATAGTATTTTTTATTGATTTAATTAATTTTTACCAGCTCGATATACTTTTCCTTTTACTTCCTTTTACTGTTAAGGAGAACTAAGAATAAGTGTACAACCAATAATATATCCCGGTGCTCATAGTAGCCGTGTTACACATAGTTCACATTATCGTAGGTCGCAATAAACTACGCTGTTATAATAATAATAATAATAATATTATTCACAATAGTCACCTTATACTAGGTGTACAAGAGCTGACCACCTTCGGTTTAAATCTAAGCTAGAGTGATGTTATAATAGATGTATGTTCACAAGTGAAATTTGTCTAAAACTCATATCATATTTGATTGTTAAGGTAGGTATCATGAGGAAATATTCTCAAATTTCTTCTCAAACGACCAGCAAAACCTGTAAGGTGTTTCTTAAGATTCTAATTTATGTATATCCGTCAAGTCGAAATGGAACAGTGTAACTGTTTAATCTCTTCGACCTATCTACCTCTGAAGGAGAAAAGGTCTTCAAACAATGGGACGTGTACTTTCTTTTTGAAAATATTATACTTCCATTATCCTTTGTTAATAAACAGGAGAGTATGTAGAGAGCGATCCACTTTAGTCGCAGTTGGAGAAACATTAGTGAGAGAAGTAGCTCGGCTACGCCAAGACTTAGACGCTCGCGCTGCTAACTTAAGTGAACTGCGCGAAACACAAGCTGATACCGAAATCCCAAAGATTTTGGAGGTACATTGTTTATAGATTACAACAGACAATAAGTAACAAAGAGTCAAATTGACTTAGTTTTTGTTTGAGTTGTGAAAAACAGAGCTCTAAAAAATTCAATTTCGTAATAATTTTTAATCACACAAAATTTATGGCAAAGGAAACGCGACGTGAATTAGAAGAAGAACGAAGTGCAAAGTTGGCTTTGAAAGAAAAACTAGCAACGACAGAGTCCCAGCTAAGGCAAACCCGTATGCGTGTTTCTAAAATGGATCGTCAGCTACGGGAGGCCGAAGCGAGCATAGCTAGTCTTACTGGCACAGTGAAATCTTTAGAAGATCAGGTATCAGTCTTTTTATCAAACACAACTATATAATATTCTGTCATATACAATGCTTGAAATTAGTTTTGATCAAAATTTCAAATGTTTCTTTACCGAAAAGAGTCGACAGCGAGAAGTTCAATTAGAAGCGAGAGCACGAAAGTTAAAGGAATCTCTAAAAACAGGTGAAATAACTAGTAGCAACTTAGCCCAACAGCGAGATGCTCTTCAAGCAGAGTAAGTTATAATTTCAAAGTATACTTTAATATATCTAATGATATTTGATATCCGTGTCTTCTGGTTATAGCGACAATAAAAATACATAACTATAAATATTTCCAGAGTAAACGATTTGAAAGAACAAATTCAATCAATGACTACTCAACACAAATCAGAAATACAAGAGTTCAACAGAAAATTAAAAGATATGACGTCTGTATTAGAAGAACAAAAACAAATTTCACAAAGAGAATCTGAACAAAAACAACATCTAGAGACCATACTCAGAGAGAGTCAAAGCGCTATAGAAGAATTAAAAGCTAAAATCACTGAACTTGAAAATAGCAAGCCGAATCCAGGTTAGATAATCCGGATAAGTCTTAGGTATTTATTTAATAATTGTGCTATCGCATGTTATTGTTTTTTTTGTTGTTGTTTAGATTTACCCACAGAAAGAGAAATGGACTTATGGGCAGAATTGCAAGCTACAAAAGATACATTGCGATTCACGGAAGAAGAAATGGCGACGTGTAAAATGGAAAAAATTAGCTTTTTGGAATCTCTTACCAAAATAGCGGTGAATATCTCCATATATATTTTTCATCATGAGTTTCATGATCCTTTTATAGACTTGTTGTGAGATCGCTCAAGATTACCAATGTAAAACATATCATGATTATTCTTAAACAAAACAAATAAAATTTCACTTAGTTTCAATATTAGACACCACGAAAATTTTACGATTCCGATTTAAGGTAATTCCAAGTCTTGTACTTATCTATATATATTACTACGTGAAGCAAAAACTTTGTATCCCTTTTTACAAAAAATGCGCGGACGGAGGAGTATGAAATTTCGCACACTAGAGAAGGAGTGCAGAATGCTAACGTTTATTTAAAATTATGCATAAAAATACAATAATCAATAAAAAAAAAACATACACCACCATCTATTCCACACACGCATATATACTCTTTTGTTTTAAATTATATATAGTGTACAAACTTATAATTTAAATTAATTATGGTTAAATTACTACCACTAGGCGACCACTAGTCAAAATAAAAATAGTGAAAAAAATAACGAAATGGGCTATTTTAGGAATCGGAGAACAAAGTAGGAATGCAGCAAAAGTTAACATCTGAACTTTTAAATAAAGAAGAAATAATTGGTAAAATGCAAATTCAAATAAGAGATCTGACCAAACATAGCAGACTATAGTGAGTAGAGGGTTCTGAACGTTTGCCTTAAGCTATTTTTAACGAGTTTATATTAATATTATTCTTTTATAGTGAAAAAAAAGTTAATCAATATGAACAATACATACGTGACTTGCAAGCACATAATCGAGCCTCAGCAAAGTGTCAGGAAACTCCCAATGGTAACAGCTATCAAGATCTTCAAGAGGAGGTAGGTATACGGTAATTTGGATAATTATTTATTATTAGATTACTAAATATAAGTGACATAATTTTTCATTTCCTTTAGATTATGAACCTAAGGATGAGTCTCTTAGATGCTGTTCATCGCAATGAAGAGTTATCAGAAATTCTTTTACAAAAAGACCAGCAGCTTGAACAACAGGATAAAACGTCACGTGCCCAGGCAAGGGTCATTAAGGTTACTTGCTTACTTAAACTCATTGCATTAGATGATTATATATGATTAGTTATTTTTTTATCGTTTTATTTATTTACTTATTTGTTTAATTTTGGGAAAGCCAACAGCATAAATATATCAATACTACTAAAAAATATTTGGCTCATGATAGGTCTTCACGTATAAGAACTAGTATATAAATAATACATGTCGTGCGGGCAGAATTAATAGACGTCAAGATTCAGTATAACCTTTTTTAAGAAAAACGTACAAAACAATGCGAAAGAGTTTTGGTTAAATACTCGCCTTGCCATGGCTACACTCGAATTGGATGCACCAAAATCACCGAGTTTACACAAATTATTTAAGGTTTTACTCGCGCGCCACAGGAACGCACTTTGGCAGTAATTTGTGGGTACTAGTGGTCGTACTGATTTCGATGGTACAATGAAATTAATTTTAAAAAGTAGTCCCGAAGAATTAATTTTATTAGAAATAAGTTTTATAAAAAAAAACAATGTCAGCGATTTCACGTCATTTTTATAAGAAAGCAAATGGAATCGTGCGCATTGATCTAGGTAAATATTATAAGAGGCAGTTTTAGACGATTACATAAAAACTTAACTAATTTCATTTGTAATTGCTCTATTCTGTTTATGTACTTACTTCTTATAACGGAAATTCCAGATCTCTGATCCATACCCAAGGATACTTCTAACAATGGTGCAATACAAAATTTTAATAGTTTTTTTAATTTTTAATAGTTTATCTTAAAACTTTCTGAGGTTCGTATGACGAATCTTAGTGCCTTTGAAGCTTTCTTAATCATTCGTCAATATGCTCATCGAAGAGAAACCCTGAGTCATGAATTACTTCAAGATCACGCATTTTCATGTCTCTGCAAATTTCAATTTTTTAATTGATATTCTGATGGAGTGTGGGCTGACTGACATTTGAATGATACAAATGAACATTTAGATTTAGAATTTAGAGTTCAGACGTAATCAATTAGACCGGGTCAAGTTCGTTAGATCGAGATGAAATGGTCCTAATCTTCATATCATCAGCGGAACAAAGCAAATTAGAGTGACGGAAGCATGATCCAGTATCATTAACAAAGATCAAAAACAATAGTGGACCTAAAAATATTTTTTTAACTAGCTTATAAATAAAAAAGTCTGTATGATTAAATTAAGTTTCTAAGCATTTTATAATATTTGAAGTTTTCTTTCATACATTATTAAGGACGGTACACAATACTAGATATTTATTTTCGTAACAAGTTTTAGAGGGTTTTTTAATCTATTATTTTATTTATGAATGACTAAAAAATTCTCACAGTGAATTCAATATGTCTCTCTTAAAAAAAAATCAACCAATCAACAATATCTATTTGAAGGTTTATTAATTCGTAATTCACCCTCTGGAAAATGCGTTTAAATCACACTTCGGGTTTGTGGATACATTATTATGGGATTTTAAACCAATAATAAGGGTTTTAGACAGAGTGGTGTCAGGTAATACCAGGTCATCTTACCGTGACTGATCGAAACCCCGTTAAACTGACTTAAGTCGAATGCTAAAATAACAATGAGAACTAGAACATTTTAAAGGTTATTTAAAATCTATAATACTAATTAACAATATTTTAGGTTCGAGAGGAACTGATAAATATGCTTAAGAATAAAGAAACTGAACAGAGTCGCGAGCTAACTGAATTACAGCAAGACCTTGAGCATCGAATGAACATTGTAGATGAAGTGAGAGTTTTTTTTTTTATTTTATTTTATCACATTTTTATATTCATGCAGGAAATTCGATTCGCGTAAATCAAACGTATTTCACTTCGACTAAATGGACAAATGAAATATTAAAATTATTTATACCGTACGCTAACCGTACACTAAAATAACACAAACATAATAGAAATAATAACGAATGTCAACAAGTAAAAAACAACAAATATCAACATTATTCAGGTTAGAATAAACATCAAAATAATATAAACTATTTAAGGTTAAAGAACTTTATTCTCAAAAAGACAATGTCACTTACATGAGAACAATACACTACAATAAAAGTAAAACATACATATCGTCGTCTTATAAATCCTAGTGCTTAATTATTTGGTCTTTCTTTTACAGGTAAACAAACAAATTGCTGCAAAAGCGGACGAGATACAAGAGCTGTTTTCAACGCTAGAGAATAAGCAGCAACAGATCCACCGGTTGGAAAAAATTGTTTTAGCTTTAGAAGAACAGCAGAGACGTGCGCAAGTCCAACGTACGCGCCATGAAGAAAAGATCGCAGCTCTCGAACATGAACTTGCAGCTAGTGGCAATCGACGTGAAAGGTAAACCAGTTTATTTTCTTATAAAGTTGTTTTTTTTTTTTTTAGTTTGGCTGATTTGAGAGTCACATTGACCGCACGATAGACGTCGCCACTGTATGTTCGGTGCAACACTGGAACATACCTGAGGGCACCCGCGTGCGATCAGCGTTGATGGCTACGTGGCGGCAACGCGCTAAGCATAATAAGGCCTTTTCGGCCGCTTTCTAGAAGTTCATACGTTTCGGCAGTCAGCGCCAACGGTCAGCGTGTCGTTAACGCGACTCTAAAGTTGCCCTAATATCAACTTAATAAAACGACGTTACGTTGAAAAGTTTTTAGCTTTAATACTCAGTAACTAACTTGCTATGTCATTACGTAGTATTAGACAACTCTACTTACGAATTCAATTTTAAAAGGTTTCTAATGAAAATAGAGTTAATAAGTAACTTAGCATGATCAAAGATACTTTCCCTTTGATATATTTATATAATTAATTGTATGTACCTAAAATAAGAGTTCTATAGTAAAATAATATTTACGTGGATAAATTTAGTCGTACCTACAGTTTTTTAGGATAAACATTAGTATAATCTTAAGCTAAGATTTTATTTATCTTTTTAATTTGGTCTTTATAATAATAATACTTTGTTACAGAAAATTCCTATTCTTCTAATTCTTGGAAATATATTTTCAAGACGAGTCTGAATTCCCAGAAAAAAGAAAAAATTATTTGTGACTATAATTAGTGTGCGATGCGTGAAGTTATTGTACGAGTTTTGTACTTAATAATTTTTTAGGTAATATAAAAATAATCTTCAATGTATCTTTTATTAATTTAAATTAGAGAAGGAGTACAGATTGCTAATATTTTTTTTAAAATAATCCATAAAAATATATTAAATCAATAATAAAAATAATTGTGTTTGCTCGCAAACGAAAAAAAAACCGACTTCAATTACATCGACGAGTATAATACAACGTATATCGACGAGAAAATAGTCAAGTAGTTACGTAGTTACGCGTTATCAAAGATTACTCAAAAAGTAGTTATCAGATCTCAATAAAATTTATATGTGACCACATGACAAACATCAGCTTTCGATTAAATTAAAAATTATTAAAATCGGTACACCCAGTAAAATGTTATTGCGGATTTTCAAGAGTTTCCCTCGATTTCTCTGGGATCCCATCATCAGATCCTGGTTTCCTTATCATGGTACTAAACTAGGGATATCTTCTTTCCAACAAAAAAAGAATTATCAAAATCGGTACACCCAGTAAAAAGTTATTGCGGATTTTCAAGAGTTTCTCTCGATTTCTCTGGGATCCCATCATCATATCCTGGTTTCCTTATCATAGTACTAAACTAGGGATATCTTCTTTCCAACAAAAAAAGAATTATCAAAATCGATACATCCAGTAGAAAGTTATACGGTATAATACAACGTAGGTCGACGAAAAAAGCGTCAAGTAAAAACGCATAAGCGTCAAGTAAATGGGACCAATTGGCACACACAACCTTTCGATTAAAACAAAATTTGTCGAAATCGGTCCACCCGGTCAAAAGTTCTGCGGGCTTAGCCAAGTTGACAATCTACAATCGATAACGCTATTAGAAAACTAACCAAATGTATAGGAATGACATCATCTCAACGTTAAGTCACGTGATCACAACAAACAAATAGAAAATTCGTAGACAAGTTTACTCGTTCAAAATGTTACAACGAAATGGAATCGTTTCTACAACGACGATCACTACATCCCATACAAATGGTAGCCATGTTACAGTTTTGACAAGCGTCAGCGAAACGATGTCGAAATTTTTGAACGATACCTAAAAGATTGCCGAGACCCAGTAGTAAACGTTAAAAAATGGCGTCTATTATGATAATATGAAAGAGTTGTGTTAGGACCGAGAATTGTTTATTTACGATAATTTTGAACTATATTCAGCATTTAGCCATGATGATTTTGGAAGAGCCATGCTGAGTTATTATTGAATAGATTATAGTAATTTTAAGTTAGTAAGATTTTATTTACATTGTCTAGTTACAAACTTTTATTCTTTTTTTATAAGAATTAATAAACGCTTTACATTAACACTCAACGGTTCCCCCAGTAGGACTTTCTCCTGTGTTGGGGGTCCGGAAACACATACAACATACAATACACAAACACAACACACGGACCACGACTAACATCTATATGGTCGATATAAATGTCTGTCGGGAGCGGGAATCGAACCCGCGACCGCTAGCGCAACAGCCAGTGCATTTACCGTTGCGCCAACGCGTCGTACTTAACTTCGTACGTCGTACGTAACTTTTATGTAGGTCCTTCATATTTAATATATCATTTACCTGCATATGATTAATAAGTTATTAATAGTATTTTGTAAATGTCCAGTTAATTTTATGTTCAATGTAATGTACCTACTTAAATATAAAATAATTAATAAAACATTATTATTATTACAAATAAGTTTATTATTGTTTTATTACAACACTGATGATATTCGTGGCATGCACATTTGGAAAGAAAAGATTTTTCAGTCATTAATACTTTTTATTTACAATTCACTCAAAACCCTACATTTTCGGTATTATTTGTTACTTTACATAAAAATCCATTAGCTACAGTTATTGTACATAAATATTAGTTTCATTATTACATTTTAAGTATAAATTAAAATAGGTTTTGTTATATACAAACAAAAATTAATTGTTCCTCTGATATTTCAGGCAATTTGAAATTGTTTATAGCCCTCAGCTGAGACCACTATCACTACATTAGACATTTTAAGGAATAGTGTTTGTCGGAGGTAGCGATGATGGTCTCAACTTGTAAAAAATGGTAAAATTTGCATCAAATTGTCTAGTACCAACTAAACGACTTAAAATTACATTTTGGCTTTCTTCCATTGCTATCCTTCACAATTCTAATCACAACCTTTCCTTAAGGCCTAGCCAAGTTACAAACGTTTCGTATCGAACGTCTTTCTACAATCGTTGACGGCTCGGCGTAAGTCATTTTAAATTGGTAGCCAAGTTGACACGACTGAGTCAAACGCTCATTCTACAACATCTTTTAGAAAAAACTAATACTTTAGTCTATGATGAGCGCTTTTACGAGCGTCAAACTAACGTCAAAGTCACAACGTCGTAATACATAAAATTACAAATTGTTATTAGAACTATTGAAAGCCATTAATCCTGAAGAAGAAATTGTTATTAACTTATTGTTTTATGCGTAACCGAAATAAGGTAAAGTTCTTATATTTGGTTTATTATTATTATATCACAGTGTTAATTTTAAACATTACTGTGTCTAGAAAAACTCGACATGTTATGATAACATGATTCTGAATAGGAATGAAAAATATCTTGTAAGAATATTAGGTGTTAAATCTTTGCAATTTTAATTTTAAGAATTGGTTAGGACTTGTTCTTATCGTTTCGTTAGCTGTCATGTTCATTAATTTTATTCATTTTCTCTTTTCTCTTAAATTGTAATTTACATTTTCAGAAATATTGTACTGCCATGTATATAATATTATATGTGGATAACGGCGCTGATAAACTTTTATTATGCAATTGTTTGTTGTCCTAAATAAAATAAAATAAAGTCCTAAAAATTAAGTGGTTTATATGATGGAATATAGATCTTGAGCAAGCCCAGAACAGTTCGCAGCTTTACTGGAATTCATGGAAAGGGAAAAAAATTCCACAAAGAGAAAAGGAAAGGTTGTGATTAGAATTGCGAAAGATAGCAATGGAAGAAAGCCGAAATGTAATTTTAAGTCGTTTAGTTGGTACTAGACAATTTGATGCAAATTTTAGCATTTTTTACAAGTTGAGACCATCATCGCTACCTCCGACAAACACTATTCCTTAAAATGTCTAATGTAGTGATAGTGGTCTCAGCTGAGGGTTATATACAATTTCAAATTGCCTGCAATATCAGAGGAACAATTAATTTTTGTTTGTATATAACAAAACCTATTTTAATTTATACTTAAAATGTAATAATGAAACTAATATTTATGTACAATAACTGTAGCTAATGGATTTTTATGTAAAGTAACAAATAATACCGAAAATGTAGGGTTTTGAGTGAATTGTAAATAAAAAGTATTAATGACTGAAAAATCTTTTCTTTCCAAATGTGCATGCCACGAATATCATCAGTGTTGTAATAAAACAATAATAAACTTATTTGTAATAATAATAATGTTTTATTAATTATTTTATATTTAAGTAGGTACATTACATTGAACATAAAATTAACTGGACATTTACAAAATACTATTAATAACTTATTAATCATATGTAGGTAAATGATAAATTAAATATGAAGGACCTACATAAAAGTTACGTACGACGTACGAAGTTAAGTACGTCGCGTTGGCGCAACGGTAAATGCACTGGCTGTTGCGCTAGCGGTCGCGGGTTCGATTCCCGCTCCCGACAGATATTTATATCGACCATATAGATGTTAGTCGTGGTCTGGGTGTTGTGTTTGTGTATTGTGTGTGTTTCCGGACCCCCAACACAGGAGAAAGTCCTACTGGGGGATCCGTTGAATGTAAAGCGTTTATTAATTTTTATAAAAAAAGAATAAAAGTTTGTAACTAGACAATGTAAATAAAATCTTACTAATTAAAATTACTATAACTTATTCAATAATAACTCAGCATGGCTCTTCCAAAATCATCATGGCTAAATGCTGCATATAGTTCAAAATTATCGTAAATAAATAATTCTCGGTCCTAACACAACTCTTTCATATTATCATAATAGACGCCATTTTTTAACGTTTACTACTGGGTCTCGGCAATCTTTTAACTATCGTTAAAAAATTTCGATATCGTTTCGCTGACGCTTGTCAAAACTGTAACATGGCTACCATTTGTATGGGATGTAGTGATCGTCGTTGTAGAAACGATTCCGTTCGACGTTGTAACATTTTGAACAAGTAAACTTGTCTACGAATTTTCTATTCGTTTGTTATGATCACGTGACTTTACGTTGAGATGATGTCATTTCTATACATTTGGTTAGTTTTCTAATAGCGTTATCGATTGTAGATTGTCAACTTGGCTAAGCCCCCTTTTCTCTTTGTGGAATTTTTTTCCCTTTCCATGAATTCCAGTAAAGCTGCGAACTGTTCTGGGCTTGCTCAAGATCTATATTCCATCATATAAACTACTTAATTTTTAAGATTTTATTTTATTTTATTTAGGACAACAAACAATTGCATAATAAAAGTTTATCAGCGCCGTTATCCACTTATAATATTATATACATGGCAGCACAATATTTCTGAAAATGTAAATTACAATCTATTACAATTTAAGGGAAAAGAGAAAATGAATAAAATTAATGAACATGACAGCTAACGAAACGATAAGAACAAGTCCTAACCAATTCTTAAAATTAAAATTACAAAGATTCCTAATATTCTTTCAAGATATCTTTCATTCCTATTCAGAATTATGTTATCATAAAATTTCGAGTTTTTCTAGACACAGTAATGTTTAAAATTAACACTGCGATATAATAATAATTAACCAAATATAAGAAGAACTTTACCTTATTTCGGTTACGCATAAAATACTTAATAAGTTAATAACAATTTCTTCTTCAGGATTAATGGCTTTCAATAGTTCTAATAACAATTTATAATTTTATGTATAACGACGTTGTGACTGACGTTAGTTTGACGCTCGTAAAAACGCTAATCATAGACTAAAGTATTAGTTTTTTCTAAAGATGTTGTTGAATGAGCGTTTGACTCAGTCGTGTAGACTTGGCTACCAATTTAAAATGACTTACGCCGAGCCGTTAACGATTGTAGAAAGACGTTCGATACGAAACGTTTGTAACTTGGCTAGGCCTTCTGATGTAACATACATAAAAAAAAAAAAAATATACAGTCGAATTGAGAACCTCCTCCTTTTTTGAAAGTCGGTTAAAAAACATTACACACACTACCATGGATTTGACACACACACGCATATACGCTATTTTCTTGATTGTCAAAGCTGTAGTCTAATTTAAAATTAAAAAAAGGTGCTTTATTTTCATTACTTTTTTGTTTTTTTTTTTTTAAATAAAAAATTGTAATTATGGTCGAATTTCAACCACTGGTGTACATAAATGAGCATATATCTATACAAATAAATAAAATTAGAGTGTCTGTTTGTAAATATTAAATAAACGCTGTTTACTAAATGCGTATGGATGAATACACGGTCCGTATACTAAAATAACATTTTTTACAATTTTTGTCGTGTCTGTCTGTCTGTCTGTTTGTTCCGGTCAATCTCTGAAACGGCTGGACCGATTTTGACGGGAGTTTCACTGGCAGATAGTTAATGTATTAAGGAGTAGCTTAGGCTACTTATATTTTAGAAATTTATTTATTTAGTAATTTTGCGGACTGGACTTTTTTAAGTTCCACGCGGTCGAAGTCGCGGGCACAGCTGGTCACTTATAAATGAAAAGGATGCGACAAAGAGAATCAAACTTTTTTATTTTTTTTTAACTTGAGTAAATTCGTAAAAGCAAGATTAATTTTTAGTGACTTGTACTGAGCTGTATCCAGCAAATGCTAAGAATTTGAAATTTATAATCACACTAGCTGTACCATGCGCGCGTGGCTATGCTTTTTTTATTATAATTTTTTTCTCGCGACAACATTTGGATGAAGATCCATGACGCGATCAAATGCATAGCTTACGATTCTATTAAAGACATAATATTTACTCCTGGCGGTATCTAAACATAATCGGACTTCGACATATCGTTCAAATAGTACAACTTATATTTGAAAATAAACTTGACCGATATGTAACGATTAAAAGACTAATTTTACTAAAGACATGGCAAAATGGGCTTTTATATATTATTGAACAATTGGACAAAACACCTCAGACGAGGCTGTATAAATTTGTATTTTTGCCTATTTCTTGATGGGGATAAATGAAACAAAAAAACAGCTGTTTTAAATTGTCAACCTTTGAGGTGAGAAATTTAAGGAGAGGTCATATTCTACTATAAATACATTATACACGATTTTTGTATAGGATGGGCCGATCCATAGATTTATTATATCTTTTTTTTTTATGGAATGCACTTAGTGCATTGCCAATGACGAGCAGGTAAATTGCAGGTAAAATTGAGGTAACGGACAAGAGGAATTTATGACAGGATTCAGAACAGGATAAGAAGAAACAAAATAATATATTTTATGATGAAAAGGAAAAAAAATAAAAAATATATATATGGGATATAATATTAAATATCTATATTATAAATAAATAAATAATTCAATACAATTTTAAATATATCATATTTATTTCGTTTATAATAATAATATTAGTAAAAATATGAGAAATATATACAGACACAAAACATGATGTGTACACTTATAGCTAAAATAGAAAGTTCAAAACTATATACAGGAATATTAATTAAATTAAAAGGAAATTTTTTCTCAATGAGAAAGGCTACACCGCCAAAACCATCTAGTCTATCTTCTCTGATGGTATTATAATTTCAAAACCTAAAATTTTTACTTGGCCTAAGCCAAGTTTCTGAGATAAAGAATAAACAAGGTTTATAATTATTTAACAAATAAAATATGTCGTTTTTTTATTATTAAATACACTTCTGACGTTCCACTGTATTATTATCTGGACCTGTTCATTTTGAATTATATTTACGATACACTGTATTAAAGGGGCAATGATGGACGGTAAACTTTTGTTGTTTTTTAAACAACTCTGTAATAGTGAAAGCACATCTGAAATTTTGGTAAAATCATTTTTAGAGTTAATAATATCTATTGGAGTTGATTTTTTTTCAAATTTATTGAATGGAAATTCTTTGATTATATTTTTATGAGCTATTTTATCATAACCTACATTAGGCTTAATAGGATCCCGAGGTCTAGATGTTTGATGATGATGAGTCTAAATGTTTTTTTTTTTTGTATGATTAATTAGGATTTTGGCTAATATTTACTTCTTTACTAACTTCTGAATAAGATTTATATGACGTTGGTATCTCTTTATTGGCCTTTGTGTATGATACACACTGTTCAGCCATATGTAATTTAATAGATTTTTGACTATTGAATTCAGGACACGCTTTACTATTTGCCATATGGTTGCCGGAACATAGACAGCAAAAATAATTATTTTCATTGGCATTTCATGATTCTGATGTGTGCTCCTGACCACACTTTAAGCACCTTGGCTTAGACCTGCACTGCAATTTTGTGTGTCCATAACGACAACATTTATAGTATTGAATTGTGGGAAAGATGTAAAGCTCGACTGGAAGAGAATTGTAGCATATAAAAATTCTTTTTGGGAGGACATAAATCCATTCCATCAAAAAAAAAAATACTACTGATTGGGTGAGCTTCCAATAGTAGCGCCTTCAACAACAATTTTGTAATTTCAACGTCTTACTATTATTGAAAAATCAGTTCGCATCTTTAAAATTATTAAATACTACAGAAATTCTGTTTCGTCCTATTTTTTTCAAACTGCCATTAATCATATTATATATCTTACTATAAAGCTGACCTCGCAAACGTTGTTTTGCCATATATCGTATTAACCCCTTAATCCCCCCCGCCTACAACTTAGGGGTATGAAAAATAGATGTTGTTCGATTCTCAGATCTACCCGATATGCACACAAAATTTCATGAGAATCGGTCAAGCCGTTTCGGAGGAGTTTATCTACAAACACCGCGACACGAGAATTTTATATACTAGACTAGATTTTTCATGAGGAAGTCTTCAAATGTGATGGGGTGCAAAATCACTCCATCGTTATCACATTTTGTAATTTTTTGAACATGAACTAAATATGGGAGACACGTCATTTTCATTATAAATATTTCTGCCTATGGGATTTTTAGAGACAGTGTTATCAGGTTGGAGCTGTGATTATCGGACCGAAACGGGGAAATCTTTATTATTTTCATTTTTATTAGTCTCATCTGATTTCTCAGACTCCGAACAATGACAACCAACTTTTTGGTTTCTCGCGTTTTTTCTAACTCTCTTAATACAATGTTTATAAATTTTGTGAAAACGAGATCTCTTAAGTGGCTTTTTAGTCATAGAGTGGTCAGTTTCCATATTTGATTCATCGTAATCTATAGTAATGAAATGGCTAGGTTGCGAAATACATCTCCGGAGGTTCGTTGATTCTATAAAGTAAATATTTACATACACTTACCAAAAATAGAAGAAAAACAAACTAAATACAAAAGTAAAACTAAATAACAAAATATATACCCTTTACACCTGTTCTAAACTATATTTAAAGTAATTTTAATAGTAGCAAGAAAAAAAACAACCGCGCGCGTTCAAGTTTCCCGCTCATGCTATATGGTTAACAATAGTTTATTAAACATTATACATATTTACAATTCACAACTTAAAAACTAAATATTTACAGATAGTTTTGGTATAAATCATGTCCGCGTGAAATCGTGCCAAGAATGCTGGCAGCATTTCCCCGTTGAATCGCTATGGCTAGAATCGGTATTCTCTGGGCAAAAAATGCACCAGCCCTCTTGTCACCAGTGGAGGCAATAAGGCGAGGAGTTATCTCATTTAAAAAATTTTTAGCACTGCTTCTACAAGGTCCAAGTGTTTCGACTGCAAACGGCACAAAGATGTAATTTGGAGTTAGTGACGAATATTTGTGCCGTTTAGTCGTTTCAGCTTTTTCCGCTGCGGCTCCCGCTTTTAAGGCTGTTTCCCTGACACGAAACGGAACAAGTGTGTCAACGCAGGTTGCGTCCCACAAAAGTACCCGTCCCCTTTGAACCTCCGTCAATCCATCAGGTCTCTTGCCATCATTGCGACTAATTCCAGTAGGCTCGATAAGAGTAGGAGCGTCGATGGTAGCAAGAGCTCTTTTGTTGGCATCATTTAGGGAACCGTGGCGGGAAAACCTACCTGAACTCTTGTTACAGGAAAAGCTTTTTAGTCCGAAAGAATCGGCCTCTTTTCCGCACGGACATCTGGACAAAGCACAGTGGAGCTCCCAACCGGAGACCGAGAGCAATTCTAAAACTTTCATTGTCTAAAAGTGTCCCAAGATTTTTTGACGGAATTGCGTGTAACCAGTGACCTGACTCTTAATTTGACACAGCTAAAAGCCTGGCATGGCTTTTGTCATTTGTAAGATTTTGCGTCAAACTTATGTCAGTATTGTGAACTATTGGCATATCCCAAAGTTTTTGTTTTGTAACGTCCTTCGGGATATCGCCATTAGGACACATTAACTTCCAGTTTTCTATTGCATCTGTAGCATCTGTAATTTGGACTGAATTAGATTTTAAGATGTCAGAACATAAACCCTTGATACTATGGACAGAAGCAAGAAACGCAGGAAGAGTGACAGTAGAAATTTTTCTCACGCCGATATGAGAATTTAGAGTGCCCAATTTGTCAGTGTTTTCAACAAATATTTTTTATTATCCAAAATTGGCTGTATATTATATCATTTTGTCAACTGTCAAAATATCAATATGTCAATTGTCAGTATTGACAGCATGACAGGTGTGACGTATATACACAAACACGAAAAAGGATTGAGTTTTAAAGCTTTCATTGAATAAAATAAAAGTACGACTGGATTGATGTGAAATTGGTTACTTTTAAATTGCAAAATGTCTGAAAGAAAAGTTTTAAATGTAAGTACCTCGTAATTATTAACGTATTTCTCTAAATTTCATGTATTAAAACTGTGTCATATCTTTTTAGAAATACTATCCTCCAGACTTCGATCCGTCGAAGATCCCTCGTATGAAATTAGCAAAGAACCGCCAGTATACGGTTCGTTTGATGGCCCCTTTCAACATGCGATGTGCTACATGTGGAGAGTACATTTATAAGGGAAAAAAGTTTAACGCGCGCAAAGAAGACGTTGAGAATGAAGATTATCTCGGAATAAGGATATACAGATTCTATATAAAAGTAAGTAAAAGTAATCACTATGCTATAATGATGGAATATTTTAAACTTTCGTTTTTATACAGTGAATATAATTATAAAAGTTTTGAAAAATTACTCCACTAATATTTTACACAATAACTTTAATTTAGTTCTTACCAAACACAGTATTTAAAACTTGAAGCTATTAGTCAATTAGTAAGATAGGCAATATTAATAATATGAGTTTAGGTGTTATTAGTGTTTGTATTTAACGTGTATTCCTACATAACTAATTTAATGTTTAAAAATGCGCCATATGCAATATTCTAAGTTCAAAATGTTTTCTTAAATTATACAACTATAAAAATGAATCACATTATAAGTTAAAAACCTAAATTGAATGAGAAATTTACTCCAACATTGCTTGCATAGTATGACTTATGTAGAGACGGAGTGATGCGTAATGTGGAGTTTGTCGCATCTAGTCATTGATGTAATGAAAAACTATATAATCGTTTTTAAGTCTATTCAAACAGACAGATTGAGGACAACGACAGAGAGACTTTGTTTTATACTATGTAGTGATATACGATTTCTTCAAATCTTACAAAAGTTAAAGCTTATTTTTGGCAAAGTTTTCTTTACTCGGTAATATCTAATTATATGTTATCTAGTTGTATAATTTGAAAAGCTTTTTAATATTTTAATAAGACTATCATCTCTGTGTATCTAACAAAAAATAGTTTTGTCATCAATCAATCCTTAATCATTAAAAAACATTAATGGATGTTTAAATAAAAATCAATTATTTCAGTGCACCCGTTGTTTGCAAGAAATATCATTCAAGACAGATCCAAAGAACACAGACTATGAGATAGAAGCGGGGGCTACTAGAAACTTCATGGCTCTGAAACTAGCAGAAGAACAAGCAAAGCGGGAAGAAGAGGAACAGAAAGAGGAAGAAGCAAATAATCCTATGAAATTACTCGGTAATATTGTCTTACATGATTGATAGATTGATTCAGCCTGTAACATCCCACTGCTGGGGACAGGCTTCTTTCTCCAATTTGGAGAAAGGTCAGAGCTTAATTCACCACATTGCTCCACTGCGGGCTTGTAGATATGTTCCCTGCCATATTGTCTATGAAAACAACCAAGACCAACAGCTTAACTCTGAGGCAAGGCGGGGATATCCAAAAGGATCATCATCTTGTATAATGGTACTAAGTCACTAGTAAATAAAATGTTGAAATTGTAATTATTTTATCACAAAATATTTATATGAAATATGGCACAGAAAGTACTTTACTTTTATTTTCATTAGAATTTGTTGCAACCTAATCTATTAAAGCAGAATATTATGTTTTTCGTAGTGAAGTGGTGAAACTATTAACCTTATTGATAACTTGAGCATAAGATATTAAAATCATGTTCCAAGTCAGGTCTGGTAATGGTCAAAAAAGTTACAAATTATGATACATAGTTACATTAACATTATGTATTTCTATTTATACTAAACCGGACAAATCTGACTTTTGTTAGTTCTGCATTTCATTTATTTATAAAGATGTAACTATTTGGTAATGTTGCTTCCTAAGAGATATGTATATCCAGATTGAGAATGATTAATCTGATTTATTAAGTTTTCAATTTAAAATCAACAAACCAATCTTTTTCTTTACATTTATAAAAGGTTTTTTTTTTTTACTAATGACTGCCACCCATCATTTCTCTGGATTGGTGAAAGTATTTTTTAAAAAGTGTTTCATAAACTTTAAGAATTTACATGTTAATCTAAGAATATTTAAAAAATATATTTTTGTGTAAAATCCGAAAGCTTGTTTGTATTATAAACTAGATGAATTATTCCACTTAAGTGTATAAATCCCAGTTATATATTCATATTCAAAACAACAATTTATTTGTTCATAAGCACTTAAGATGAATGTAATTGGTTTTAATGATTTCTGTTGATAATGAATTACAGAATACAGGACCGAACAGTCCAGGCAAGAAATTGAATTGTTGGAAAGTCTTGAGGAATTAAAGGAGCTTAATAGACGGCAACGCACCATTGACTATGAGAGTATGTTAAAGCAATACCAGCCAGAGACTGCTGAGGAACGGAAAGCCAGGGAAGAAAAGGAAGACAACGAATTTATAAAGTAAGTTTTTTGACTACAAATGCATAGGGGTTGTCCATTATCCACGTGCTATCTTTTAGCAATTATTTGACCCCCTATTGATATTTGGTGAGGTAGACTACTCTCACAATACACGTAATTGTAGCATGTGGCCAAAAATTATGTGTATTTATTTCTTTTGTGAAAACGAAATTGAAATTTTTAGTATATTTAGATAATATAATAATTAAATAAAGGTATAATTTGATACACAGGCATTGTATTTGTTTTTTTTTTTTTTGGTTTAGATATTGCGCGTTCAACGAAAATAAATGCATGTTTTTATCTCAATGTAGTCATATTTAATAAACAGAAAAGTTAGTAATAATGTACTGAATAATACTGAATAATACTGAATAATCTGTAAGTATGGTGTGTAAAGCCTTTAAAGGCAGATTCAGTAAATCCGACTATTGTGCGGAATTAAACCAACCCTTTTGCTTCATAACTATTAATAACTATAAATACTACTGCAATGCCATTTAATCTGATATGAATTGTAATTTTTGATTAGTTGCTCTTTTTATGTAGTCTCATTATTTTTGTACTGTTTTGTTTATACTATTGATATTTCTATTTTTTACTCTATAAAGAATAAAATAATATATTATTTCAGGTCAATCAAATTCAACAATGCAGGAAAACATAAAATTGTAACAGAGGAAATAATAGAAGATGTCCAAGACACTGATGAACCGAAAGTTAAAACTGCAAAAGTAGAAATATTGCCTAAAACGAGCACCGACTCTAAAAGAAATGAGTCATGGAATAGAAGTATAGGAGTTTTATCAAAAAAATCACCTTTAGTTAATCTTGTGAAGAAAAAAGCAGTCGAAGTTAAGTGTGAAAAACAAGAAGCACCAGATTCTCAAAGTGTCAAAGAAATATCTTCAGTTAATGAAAGTGCTGTAAAAAGTAAACCTCCTGCATCAGGACTTTCATTGTTGGCGAATTATTCTGGCAGTGATAGTGACTCGCAGTGAGTGTTCTAATACATTTTGATACGGATATTTATGTTTAAAAAAAAAATTAATTTCATTGAACAGATTAAACAAGTTGACTTAAAATCTGTATGTTATAATGACTTTCCATTGTTAACCCCATGTAACAAATGTTTATTTATTTATTTAGATTATTTTTCTACTACTCCTAGCCAATTGTATGAACCGAAACATATGTTGTAAAATCTGTAAAAGTCTAGCCAAGCCAACAGCAGCATATATAGGTAGCTTGGATGGGTCATTGCAAATGGGAAATTAGCATAATACAGCAAAAGCCATCATGAATTGTATCCTTCAATTTCAGATATTCTTAAATAGCTTATCAAAATGATAGTTTTGTTCACTAGTTCCTTCTTCTCATAACGATCCCATGTCATTCCTTAACATGTATTAAAAGTACCAAACTATCAGGTCATTTAGTTGAAACTTTATTATTTTCACGATTTTTTTTATTCCTAAAATTATTTTTTAAAGCAAATTACTTTTTAAAACTTAGATGTCTTATTTCCTCTTCTGCTAAAATGAATAAGCCTTTAGTATCTCTGACTTTTTGTTTAGCATCATATGATTATGCGCACAGACAGTGACACGAAGGAAGAAAATTGCGGTCCAATATATGTAAAAAAAAAAATACTAATCGATAGATTTTCACTAGCTCAATTCAATTTCGTTGTCTTTTAAAATTGCTCACCTTAAATTATTTCGTTAAAAATCAATAAATTCATTGAAAAAAAAAAAAACATTTATCTTTAATTTCAATCGCCTATGTCTTTTGATGTATACAATATTTTAAATTGCTCAAAGTGTTAAGAAACTGCTCAAGTTGCATTTATAATTGCTCAAGTACAGTTTGGAACAACTCCACTCTTCTTAATTGTTAAATAACTATAAATAATCTGAACAAATTTGGCTCCTGTGTTATTATACGTTAAATTTGAAAATAATGAGAAAATATAAAATAAACTCCATTGTTATTTATACCATTTTTTCACCTCTCCAGCAGTTCATGTATGCCACGCTGAAACATGGTTCAGTTCTTTTGAAGCGCACTATAAATTGATTCATTAGACCAGTGAAGAACCAATTCTGGCTAATAAGCCGTATGCCCTAGTATTTTCAAACTGAAAGCCTTGATCGTTTCTCGTGCTCTAAAATAATATGCAAATAAGACGCTGCTGCCCGTCTTCGGCCTGTGTATTTCAAAGCCGGCATCACCATAGCTTATAGACACCTGCAACACCAGAAGCATCGCAAGCTCTGGTCACCTCACTCACCAACAGGAACAAAACACTGCATGAAAGCAGCTTTATTTTATTTAGCTGTGATCTTCTGTATAGTCGAGGTACTACCCCAGTCGAGTTGCTCCATAGTTTTTGAGCCGAAAATTTCCTGCTGTGCCTTACCTTAGATAAAATGCCACATCCATATTCCACATTTTACTGTGATCATCTTTAAATCTCTGACTAATACACCAATTTTTAATATTTAAAAGGATCTAAGTAACGATTACTAAACTTCACCTACAGACATATATTTGTGTTCCTATATTATATATTGAATTAATTACAATAGTAGTAGTGTAATAACAATATAGTATATAGTAATATAATTTAGTAAATAGGTCTATAATTGTAGATCTAAAGTAAATATAAATGTTCCCGGCAAAAATTAAAAACGCGCGTTATTGACGCTGTTGTTGACGCCGCGTTGGCGCAATGGTCACAGCACTGGTTTGTGGCTCTTGCGCTGATAGTTGCGCCATGATGCCATACAGATGTTTGGCGTGGTCTGGAATATATCCGCCTACCCGCATTGGAGCAACGTGGTGGATTAAGCTCTTATCTTTCTCCTACATGGGGAAAAACGCCTATGCCCAGCGTAGGATATTACAGGCTGAAGCGAATGATGTAAAAAGGATTCGTGAGTATTATTAGGCTTTTTGATATCACCAGGAAATTTGTTTCATGATCGTTAGATCATGTTAATTACAAGTTATTGTATCAAAAAAAAGGCCAGGAACGGAATTGTGAAAACAAAGAAAAAAACTTTCCGAAGAAGTTAAATATCATATTTGTTACTTTTAAATAGTAGTGACAAAGAAAGTAAAACAAAATACGGAAAGCGTAGCACAACCTAGACAGATTAATGAAAACTGTTGTAATATTCTCATAAAAATCAAAACCACTCTTTCATAACGAAAAAAAAAAAATCTAAATATCTACTTAATGGTTGAGAATTTAAAATAGAATACGAGGATGGAACCGACTAGTGAATTGATTTCAAACCATCTAATATTTGTACCTTGTCATAATTTAGCAGTGCGTGACACGTTTATAGTACGCCATAACAAAAACAGAATACAAGTCAGAGGTGGATGACAATCTGCTTAAATCGAAATCAATCTACGTAATACACCGTTCCGAACTTTTTGCCGCTTGACCTTCCATTTATAAAGGTGTCAAACGCATTAGTGCCATAAAAAAATGAAATGCGACTTATTCAGTTCGTTCTATATTAAAACGATTTTTTTTTTCTTATTTTTTAATCTAAAATGGTATATCGTTTAGGTATTAACCATCAAACTCGTAAGAGGCGACTAAGGGATAACAAAGTCCACTACCACCTTGGAACTTAAAAAGACGACCGATGGCGGGATAACCATCCAACTGCTGGCTTTGAAATACACAGGCCGAAGCCTGCGACAAAGCCAGCCCTGCGGTCACCAACCCGACTGCCCAGCGTGGTGACTATGGGCAAAACACATGAGTTCACGCCATTTTTGGCGCGAGCCTGTGGAGACCAATGTCCAGTAGTGGACTGCGATAGGCTGAAATAATGAATGTTGATTAACTATTTTCCAATTTATGTTATGTACCGTGACGTTGACATTTATTATAAAAATGCTTTTAGTAAAATTTTAAAGGCATTATCGTTATTCGTCACAGTAACAAGTTCTTTCACGAACGCAAAATAATAATAAAAATTCTAATTAGCCGTGTATCAACATTCCGATGTTAAAAATTTAAATTGTTGCAATTTGCAATCTGGAAATAAAAATGAGCTGCGAGCAGGCGCCTTATTTTATTATTATGTTTTAAACGTTTCGCTTCGCATGTCTGTTTATAAAACACTTGTTACAGTCATGGGTTTTCACGTAAAGATCAAAACGTCAAAGGTATTTTAAAAAAGAATTGAATCCTCTTTTTTATAAATCTCGTAGATACCTGACCTTTTATTGAATTAATTGATTGGAAGGAGTCGCTCAATGTATTCGGTTGAAAAGAGATTATGCCGACATTTATGTATATTTTTGAGTTACACAAACGCTCATTATTTATTATGTATTTGTTTCTACTTTTAGGGATTGTTATCTGACTGACTTCACTCTTACAGGTTAGTAATGTAATTTACTAGTAATGTCTGTAAGTAGTTAAAAGTAGTAAGTTTACTTGTTTTATAAAAATAAGAATTCAGAAATACGAAATATAGAAGTTTATGAAACCAAATACTCGCTTTTGTAAATTCTCTGACTCAAAATAATAACGAGGTCATTAAATATTTGTAAAATAAACGACTTTATTTTCAGTGATTGTGTTCAAGTTTAGAATTAGAAACTAAATAATATATAGGCTTACATTAACTACATGTGTTACTATATATATATATATAGTCATTTGAATCCCTGTTTCTAGTTACCTTTCATACAAATCTACACTAATTCATTACAAGTCAAATGGCGCATGTCGATTCTTGCAAATCGATATACAAACAAAAAGCTCACGGTCTTCAAATAAATATGTATTGGATCCCGATTTTTTCATCGACGTAAATATAATTTTTTTCAAAATGTAACGGCTTCGGGCCGACCCGTCGGAGTTCTGTTCTGAGAAGTAGTGTTGTCGCGGCGCCGCTCTGCGCCCGTGTTCGTTACTCGTCTAATAAATAAAAGCCTGCTTGGGAAATATTATGTTACGTCTCGGGATGTTTTTTTCGGTAAACGCTTCCACTGTGGTCGGTTTCTTTGGACACTCGAGCCAGCGTAATCAGACAGTCGCCAGATATATTAGAATACGCATCTTTTCTATATACTCGTACATATTGATGCTTTTTTAATAATACAAAATTTATGTTTAAAATATATATAAAAGGTTTTTAATTTAAAGACTGAAATCAAAATAATATAAATAAAAGTTTATTATATATATTTATAAACATAATATTTTCCTATAAATATTATAATTTAAATTTATAAGAGTGGTCAGCGTTTATTGAACAATTGTCGAAACCGGATACCACTTATAACCCACATGATTGATTAAAAGCCGCAACTTATTCATCCCATTATAAATAAAGTTGTTAATGGAAGGCTGCTCGCTAGTAATTGGACCTTAAAATTCTTCGACGCACACACTCACACAGCCTCCTGGATCCTTCTGGTGGGAGGAGAGATTCCCTCCCCGCTATCAAGTTAGGGTAGACCGGTATCATTCAAACGACGACCAACGATCCTTTACTTAAACCTCAATCGTGTATCACTTGTACTTTTGTATACGTTTTGTTAATAGCTTATTTTTTTCATCACAAATCTCTTTGTAGATAGTGTTGAAGTATAAGCTTCCCGCATTTGATGAATGAAAGTACTCTGTGAGGTCGTTCGTATGAACTGAATTCCGAAGTCTGTCATACGATAAAAGGTCTCGAATTTTAGATGTCTTTTGAAAAGACGCCATTCATAACTCACTTGTACCAACATACAACGGCTTACAATGATCGTTATTTTAAAATAATGAGGTATGCTTAAATGAAAATATTAATTAAATAACTTTAGTAATTCGAAATTGGAAGTATATAATCTATATAAATAAAAACGAATGTTACTAAGCGCATAACTCGAGAATGGCTCGACCAATTCGGCTAATTTATTTTTTGTATGTTCCTTAAAGCCCACGGAAGGTTTTAATATAAAAAAATAAAATTACTGTTAACAGAACGAAGTCTTTCCGCGTAGCTAGTAGGTTATAAAAAGAAAATTATCGATACATGATGAAAAACATATACAACGTATTATTGAAACTGGCGTCCTTCCTAGGGTTATATAGATATAAATGAAGCAGTAGTAAGTACAGCTAATTACTACGTAAACTTTAAAATCGACACGTTTGAAAAAAAAGTTTGAGTAGGAATAGGTAGAGTCATTGACACGACACGGCGGCAATTTCATAAATAAAAATTATTTGATAATTAATGTTATAATTATTTATTTTAGCGTTAATGCAATTAAGTTGCATATTTAGGTTACAATATCGATTCTGATATCGTAGTCAAATGGAAGGACGCCAGGTTAATAACACGTAGATACGATTACTTTAATTACAGATTAAGATGTTAAATATATATATAATATATATATACATTATATATCTTTATTAAAAACGAATGTAGATAGGTTCCTATCTACATTCATTTTTTTTTACAACGACAATTTGTAAATAAAAATAATACATGTTGGTAGTAAGTAATATTAAATATGTAAATATATCTATGCTGCTCAACGCTTCTTATCTTACTGAGTGGGAAGGTTGTAGCTCAAAAAGGTCACGCCATTGCCATACACAAAACATAATAACCTTACAAAAGGGTACTATGTCTCTGCGTCTAAAAAAATTAAGTGACGAATTACAGCCTATATGTACTATGTATGTTTATCCTATGCGAATGTATATAAAAGATTGTGCTCTTTGCAGTTAAAAAGTTCTGCTCTATGTAGGGTTGTCACTGCTGTGCAACGTAGTAGTTCACTACTTTCATTAATTCTGATGAAGTTTGAATAGCTTGAGAAGAATATATGTATCTACCTGATGTGGATGATAAGAAGTGTTATTTTTTACAACAAAAATAGCTTTTTGTCTACCTACATATGTGTATTTACACTAACATAGATCACGCTTAGTACAAGTACAGTACATAATACGGATTATACATATAATAACGACTTGCATTAGTTAGTAATCTTTCTAAAAGATACGACATGCGAGATAAAAAAACGTCTATATGATTTAGACTTAAGTATATACTCGTATAGGTATAGAAATGATAGTACCTAAATGTTATGTTTGTAAAAATACATACTTAGAAGTCGATCTGATTAGATACGTGATAAGTTTTGTTTGCAATAATATAAAAGCGAAATTCAGAACACTGCAACACATTATGTTGATTCCTACGATCATTGGATATTCAGGACGCTATCAGATTTATAGAACGTCTGAGAAACTGCCCATTAAAATTATGACAGGCCATCTACATTCCTGAACAACAAAGGCCGACCTACGATTAAAATAACACCTCCTTCGTAGAACCTATACATACCTACATTTTATTTCACAAGGGCCCGTAACGTTTCCGCTGGGGTCCGATGATACCTTTTTTCCGAGGCCTTTGAAAAAACTTGGCGTCCCATTAACAATAAGATCAAAACTAGCCGCACACTACAATGGCCGGCGAGCGCCAGCCTCCGACCGCTCGACAGATACTTCCAAGAATTGCGCCCTTTTGAAAAATATCCAACTCATCCTGGGCGTATGGGAGTTAGCAAACTTGCATTCCTGATGCAGCCCCGCTGCATTCTCATTACACTCCCTCTGCAACCTAAATTAGCATACATAGATTGCTGTCTATATTCAAACAATTGCATGAGAATAATTTCTTCTTTCTGTTTTATTAAGACTTGCATGAAAAACTTTTAAACACAAAAAAAAAAACACAATCTACGTCACGCATCAAAACATTAAGAAAGCTTTATGTCAACTGCTATACAGTACAATAAAGTAATTATGTTTGTCGGTTACGCTTTCATAACCAAACCGCTGAGCCGCCTGTGATGAAATTTAATATTGAAATAGTTCAAAGTGTGGGAAAGACGAATATACAGAAAAGCGAACGCCCATGTAGATGAAGTGAAGGATGATCACTACATGATTTAGAAGACGTTAAATATTCCAATTTTCGTGTGATCGATGATTACCAAAACCTGTAAAAGGCACTCTCTAGGCCCACGATTACAACAGTAAATGTAAGCTGGATAAAAATAGGTAAATGAAAGACATGATGATGGTTTATAACTTTTATAAACATTTACTGGCTAGTTTTTACATTACATTTAATTTTCGCATGCCTTTTTATTTACAGAAGTAACATTATTGTCTCTATCAAAAGCTCAGCAAAACTGAAATGTAATGTGATTTTGTAAAATAATATTGGCATGTCAAAACCTCAGCAGGCTACAATGACTTATACGGTTTGTAATATAATATTGTATTTCGACTTCTATAACACTGGGAAATAAAAAAATCGAACTGACTAAATGTCACCAAGAGCCATTATGCAATGCGGTCCGTCACAATATAAGGCACGATATAAAAACTTTTCACAACAATAATATAAAAGTAATAAGATTTTGAACATCCATTAGTGACTGCTCCCGCGTAGCTCCCACGCTCGATTGTCCTTCAGGGTGGCTGATTTACCTTCAATAGTCGTATGTCACTTATGTTCTCGGCTGGTTATTCTGAAAAAAAAAGTGCGGATAGACAGAAATACTTCTAAAAATGTCTTTCATTGCTTAATTATTACTAACGCACCACGCATTTGTTATTTTTTTTTTTCAAAAAACAAATATTTTTTAACCGAATTCAAAAAAGGAAGAGGTTACTCAATTCACCGTGTATATATAAATATAGCTGTGCCCGCAGCTTCGCCTGCGTTGAAATCAGTGTGTCACAAAGTTTTCCCGGCAAACTTCCAGTGAAACTCTCATCAAAATCGGCTTAGCCATTCCGTAAACCTTCCTCTTGAAGCCCTCTCTCCATTGGTGAAACCGTATGAAAATCCGTTCAGTAAATTTTGAGGGAATCAACCACATACACTTTTGGGGACTTTGTTTTATAATACACTAACTGTTGCCCGCGACTACGTCCGCGTGTTTATGAAAATATGCATTACTATCAAGATGTTTAACGCAAATGATTTTTTTAATTTATATTACTTGAAATGCTTATTACCCTGAGTAACTTTTTAATAGGTACAATTTAGTATAGTTATTTTATAAAACCCACATACACCACGTTTTTAGTTTTATTTTCAGGCTGCAGTATAAATAGCCTATCAGGCGAACTTATAGCTGCTGTATACAGTTCATACAAACTATCAACCCCAATTAAACCCTCTTAGCGGTGGAATATCGCAAAATCCGTTCTAAGCGGACGTCTACTAACTATAATCTACCTCCCTGCTAAACTTCATTTTTGTCCAACCTGGATGGATGGACCATCCAGCGGTTTTTGAGTTCTCGTGGTGAGTGAGTCAGTGACCTTTCTCTTATATATATATATATAGATTACGATGCATTATTTGGACATCTTCTCACCATCTATAGAGCATACATTTAAAATTTCAAGTCTCTTACCTTAAAAACAGGACTTTCATCCAAACTTCCAACCTCCTTTTTATCCCCTTAGGAATCGAGTATCGTAAAATCCGTTCTTAGCAGATGTCTACACCATATACGAAACCTATCTGCCAAATTTCAAGTTTATAGCTGTTATAGTCTCGGAGATTTCATGATCAGTGAGTCAACCTACGATCCCCCGTTTTAACCCCAAAAGGAAGTTGATTTCTAAAGATACATTATTTGGATACCATCTCACCATCTATAGAGCATAAATTTTAAATTTCAAGTCTCTTACTTCAAAAACATAGGACTTTCATACAAACTTCCAACCCCCGTTTTACCCCCTTAGGGGTCGAGTTTCGTAAAATCCATTCTTAGCGGTAGTTCACGCCCTATAAGGAGTCTACCTGCTAAATTTCAAATTTGTAGGTGTTATAGTTTCGGAGATTTCGTGATGAGTGACCTTTCGCTTTTATATATATGGATATAGTTATGTATATTCGGGGATAACTTCGTCATTTATGAACATATTTTGATATTTTTTTTTAATAAAAAAATCCTAATATTCTAAGTGTGATACCATGATAAGGAAACCAGGATCTGATGATGGGATCCCAGAGAAATCGAGGGAAATTCTCGAAAATCCGCATATCTTTTTACTGGGTGTACCGATTTTGATGATATTTAATTTAATCGAAAGCCGATCATGTGGTCACATTTAAATTTCATCGAAATCTGATTACAAGTTTTGGAGTAATCTTTGATAATGTCTATTTACTTGACTATTTTTTCGTCTACGTTGTATTACTTGTCGATGTAATTGAAGTCGGTTTTTTTTCGTTTGCCACCAAACACAATTATTATTAGTATAATTTGTGGTAAAGTAGTATTCGTGGCTACGAAAAAGAAGAATAAAGCTTGTACATATTTGTATCAAAATCTAATTATTCATGTCAATAAAACATCAATCATAAATTTCTGTCCCAGTCGCAGTATTTCTAACTTCATCAAAACGTGCACCGCCGTCAGACCCCCCACAAGGAAACACATTTATTTACAACAAATTCCTTTCGTCTCCTAACATACTCAGAGTAATGTATAACGAAAACAAATAGATCTAAACAAAATAAACTCTCACAAGACAGTACACGGAGTTTTTTTATTTTATTGAAGTTATACTTCTTTTGGCGCGGTAGGCAAGAATTATGAGAGTAAATTTTTACGATGCGCGCGCACACAGTCAGAAAAAAACCGACACCCTGAAGTTAGCTAGTCAACGAAGAAGTTAGCAACCTGAAGTTAGCTAGCCAATGTAGTATAATTTCTTACATGCGTAATAAGTACACACACACACACACTGTTTTTAGGTTTACCGATATATCGCCAACGTCGTTTCTTGTATAATTCGAATAAAATAATTCAAGTTTCAGTCCTCGGTGTTAGAAATTAAGATGTGACGTTTATTGCCCATATCAAGTAGAACGGTTGTCCCAAAAATTCCAACAGGCTATGCAAACACTTGTCGCGGAGCGTAAAATTTATAACACAAATATACGTATACTATAAAATGCCTCGGTTGCCGGGAATGCTGTCTTTAAGTTTTATTTTGCTACGTGTGTGTATGCGTGTACGCATATAATGGTTACCACGGAGTAAGGACGGATTCTTTGTCTTGTTTTACGTCTCTCCTTCACAAAACTTGAAATTATTATATTCGTTATTATTCAAAATGAGACTATTAATATAAAGAAATTTTAAAACAATATGAAAATTTAACCTGTTAGGTTGTTAATAATACGTCTAAATACAAATGAATCAAAAACGCTAAGATGTACTTTTTAAATACTCCCAGATGCTTTTAAACCTAAACAGTATTAAAGGTAATGATGAACACTAGAAATTAACATATTTATTGTATAGTTATCTTACATAAGCTACAATTAGATACTATTTACTTAATCCTTATTCTTTAGGTTCTAGACGAGTTGAGGTCTATCTTATTTCAGTCTATCGCAGTCCACTGATGGATAATGGCCTCCACAAGTTCACGCCAAAAATGGCGTGAATTCATGTGTGTTGCCCATAGACACCACGCTGAGCAGGCGGGTTGGTGAGCGCAGGGCTGGCATTGTCGCACCGAAGACGCTTCTGCCCGTCTTCAGCCTGTGTATTTTAAAGCCAGCAGTTGGATGGTTATCCCGCCATCGGTCGACTTTTTAAGTTCCAAGTAATTAATCCTAATATATAATAATATATATATTATAATATTTTAATAAGGTTTACTTAAAAAAAACAGTTAACCAGTTTTTGATTTAATTGCCACGTTTCTATTATTAGTATCTTTTTCTATTTATCCCACGATTAGTATCGTTTGATATCTTTCTATGATTATTATTACAGTGAACTAATATTTATTTATGTACGTGATAAAAAGTAAGTGACTATTTCAATCCTCTTACAATACCTTTTACTAAGAATGAAAGTGATCGCTTATCACTCGCAAGCTCTAGTCTCCGGACCGTCAGACATATGATAACTGCCTGGGAAATCCACCATGGGAACTAAGTAAGTACAAGGTGTATTGTGTAGGTACTATACAAACTTAAAAATTTATATCTCAGCGATAATATTCTTCTAAAGACAGCTGATATGTGAATGAAATTTGAACCAATTCTAAAAAACGAAATAACGTGCTTAATTTGAACTTTTTTTAAAAAACTAACTGCCCGGACAGACTTCGTTCTGTCAGAAGTTAATTGTAACAATTATTATTATTTTTCCTTTTTTTTAGTATTAAAACCTTCCGTGAGACTTAAGGAACATACGAAAAATAAATTACCCGAATTGGTCGAGCCATTCTCGAGTTATGCGCTTAGCAATATTCATTTTTATTTATATAGATTACTTTATCATAGTATATAAATTAATTTTGGAATATTCTATAATGTCGAGGAAATACTCATAAATGCAAACACCATATCTACGCCGGCGTTTGTTTATGGATATTCTAATGTAAGGTTCGTTGACACCGAGTTTTGGAAGTAAACGTAACATTTTTGTAATCAACACGTTCATGAGCTTGTGCAATCCGCATACGGGCGGGTATCAGTTTCTAGCGAGCAAAAGGGCTCGTTATAAATAATCGTAAACTCAATAATCACATCGTATACTACCCCATCAAAATCCCTAATTCTGTTTCTCGGGGCAATTGTGGCGAATTCATGGCACGTGACCACTATTTGGTGTTACTGTATCTGCTTCATTATTGCATTCAGCTCATTTGTGCCCTCTATTAAGTCATCTCGTAACAAACTATGCGGGCTGGTTGATTACAGTTTGCGATATAGCCATTCGAAATCATGCTGTTTGTCGAGTTTGAGTACTAGTAATTCAGTATTAATTTTTAAAGGGATATACTTCATTGAGAATATTGATAAGAGCCGGGAATGCGGCGAGACGGAACGTCCGGCCATCGATACAGTGATAAACTACTCACACAAACTTAGGCAAACAAAATGTTAATGGCACATTGATAAATCAGCTGCAAGGAATAAATTACCATGACGACATTTAGCGATTTTTAGAAAATTTACTGTTGCAAATTGTCACAGTTGTAAATTTTTATTTAAAACTCTAAAGTCTATTTAACCTTCTTCAATTATTTGCTTTCAATGGCTATGTTGACTAAAATAAATAAAAAATACTTGAATGAAGCACCACCGAATTTCTTAATAAAGTAGAGGTCTTAGCGAATTTTACGGATGTAAAAGTACAAAATAGGGCTCATATGTTATGAGACACAATAGGATACGGATATATGGCGCCAGCAAGTCGAACTCACAACAAATGCCTAACGGTCGTAATAACCTGTCATAGTGAATTCCCGACAAATTGTCTGCGTACCTGCTCTTTGTATTGCAGGTATCTGCTATGCATGGTGTTCTTTTATCACTTACACTACACACACAGTGACAATAGAAACACAGTGAGAATAGAAAAGGAAGCAATAGTACCTTAAATTTGACAATAATACACAGAGTAATAATACATGAAGTATTATTACTCCATGTCGAGCTTTGAATTGTTGTAGACGTGTTGACCATCCATTGTTTATCCATTCCCAAATTTTGGTATATAAATAACAGTTATAGGTTATCTAATAACATTGCCTTTACAGTGCTTATAAAATTAGTACTAGTTTTTGAAGAATTCATGTAAAAAAATTGTATATACTTGCAAACTTAAAAAAACGGTTTCAATTTCAAATAGCAATAATACAACCTTGTGTAGACGAAAAATAAATAGTAAAAAATAAACGCTTCACATTCAACGGCACCAGTAGGATTATCTCCTGTGTCGGGGGTCCGAAAACACACAAAATACACAAGCACAAACACCTAGACCGCGGCAAACATATGTATCGAACCCGCAACCACCATCGCAACAGCCACAAACCATTGCTGTGACTGTTGACAAGTCTGAGTGACTGAGTTGATTTGTGACAAGGAGTCCAAACGTAATGTTGAACGAACGGGACAGAATTTTAATTCTAATTTTTCCGGAAGAGTGCGCCATTTTTCAAGAAGTACTCGATTAATCCTTACCAGTGTTTCCACTTTAATAATTTCCTTTCCCCACGCCTCAGTTGAGATTTCCCCTTCTCAGGAATTTTTTATTTAGTGATTTGAAAAATATTAAAACAAATAAACGAAAAAAGAACGGGAACAACCTCTGTACAACTAATGAAAAATCAGTTTGAAATACCACACCTTAAGTTTTTACAGTCCAATGCAACTGCAAACGAATCTAAAAAAATTAGACTAAGCATGAATAAAGCATGAAACTGTAAATCAACATTTAAACTGTAAATTAACATTTTTTTAGTCTGGCAAGAAATATATAAAACCTGCAGGTGTCGCCACTGTTTTTTTTTATACTGTAATACGAGCTTTACCCATGATTTCCCTCGATTTCTAATTTTCATGTCTTTCCCCTTTTTCTTCCCCTCTGGACCCCGATTTCCTCATTTTCCTTCATTGTTGAAACACTGTCGGTACATCCTAAATTCTAACGCAGCCAGTGGCAGAAAAGAGAACCAAGATCTGGATTTATTATTGTGTACAATGAATACTATGGAAAAGCCTATACCGTTCGAACTTCTTGTATCTGCACTTCGTGGTCAAAATAATAAAAAAATAGTCAATTAAATAAGGATTATTAGAGATAACTCAAAAAGTACTATGCAAATCTTGATGAAATTCAAATGGGACCACATGACGCAAAGCAATATAGTTGAAGACTGTCTCTCTTGTGAACTTGTTGTGACTGTCTTTTGTGTGTCGTTATTGTAAGAAGTTATGTCTAATTCTTAAGGTGTAAACTCCAGTCGCGTGTCGAAGCTGAAACACACACTTATTATGCTTATTTATCGTATTTTTTTATAAAATGCTTGCGTAAAAGGCTTGCGTTTGACCACTATTTCATCTGATGATAAGTTAAAATGCGGTCTAGGATGGAGCACGCTTACCTAGAAGTAATTCCATTCTTTGGCCGTACGCATTAAGAATGTACTAGCGATTACAAATAATAAAACGTATAAGGTTCCAAAGTAAATATACATATATCAACCCAACGTCAACTCCGTTTTGACGCCTAGTTACTTGGATAGTGCCATAACGTGGTCACAGCAACTGGCTGCTGCACTAGTGCTTGCGGATTCAATCCTCACTCATGACAAATGTTTACATAGGACATAAAAATATTGGTCGTTGTCTGTTTATTTGTATTGCGTGTGTTTGCGCTGTGTCCAGTCTCACAGGTACAGCATCCTATATATCATCCTGCTAAGAATAATAATAATAATAATAATAATACTCTTTATTGTACACCATTAAAAGAAACAACAGAGAAAAAAAAAAACATAAAATGAAAGATGTACAAAGGCGGTCTTATCGCTGAAAGAGCGATCTCTTCCAGACAACCTTTGGGTATAGGACACGAAATAGTAACTGCAGTTAGGAAGTAAACAAACGATTGGTGTGCGAATTAGAATACTCGAACAAAGTACTAATAGACAATATATAATAATAATAAACATACATAACACTTACATATATAAAATACACATATAATACATAAATATATATATACACATAGTAAATACATATATATTATATCATACAAAGACGATATAGGCGATCATGACGTGCTTAGTGACAAATAATGTAGTTTAAGGTATTTTTTGAAGGAGAAAAGAGATTGAGCTTGTCTAATAGGAAGAGGAAGAGAGTTCCAAAGTTGGACAGCTTTAACGGAGAAGGAGTTAGAGTAATAAGAAGTGGTATGAGACGGAATTTTAAGGATTAAATTGGTGTCAGATCGAAGGGAACGATCATGGGTGTCGCAAAGAAACTCAAAGCGTTCCTTGAGGTAAGAAGGTGAATCAGGACGAAACAACACGCGATATAGCAGTGAGAGGATATGAGTATTCCTGCGGAAGCGGATTGGGAGCCACTTGAGTTGATTGCGGAAATTGGGGATATGGTCATATTTGCGAAGACCAAATATGAACCGTATACAGAGATTTTGGAGGCGCTCAAGTTTATTTAATTGCTCCTCCTTAAGGTCAAGAAAGCAAGTATCAGCATAGTCAAGAATTGGTAGAAGGAGTGACTGTGCTAACGCAATTTTGGTGGGCAGTGGAAGGAAATATTGTAGTCGACGAAGTGAATTGATTGCAGCAAACACCTTGCGGCTCAACTCGTTCACCTGAGGTGTCCAGGAGAGACAGTTATCAAAAATCACACCGAGATTTTTTACTTTGTCACAGAAGTTAATGGCAGTTTTGTTAAAGATGACAGGTGGAACAAGTGACCAATCTATTCGACAAGCTAGTTTTGGACTGCCAATTACAATTACTTGACATTTTTCCGGATTTACCTTTAGTCCAAATGAGGTACTCCAACTATAGATTTTGTCCAAGTCATTGTTTATCTTATTTATACATATAGGTAGATCACTCAATTTAGAATGGCAGTAAATTTGAATTAGTAGATTTTAAGAAACGTTGAGTATGACGTATATTTATTTGTTATTGCTAGGAGGCTTACCTATATTAAAATGATCTATTTTTGATGTAGTAAACTACTTGTATACTAATCTGGCAACATATTTATCGAAAAAGTACACGTAGGTACTTTAAGGATTGCATATAAAACAAAGAATTTACCATAAGCATTCACATAAAGTTACTTCTGCACATCCTACTGCGGCACTTCAATTTTTGAAGAATGTTATTAATTTTTTAATTTCTAGACTTCACTCTCGATTATTTTACGTTCTTTTTTACTACAAAAGTTTGACAGATAAATCGAAAAGCTTCATCTATCGAGCTTTTGGCAGCGTGGGATTAAATGTTTTCAAAATTAAAAAAAAAAGAACAATTAATTATTATTTATTACACCTGAGTATATGATTATAAAAATTATGTTGACATTTATAAATTACTACGGCTAGACTGGAAACATTTTCTGGACTGGACTGGAAAAAGTCTCTTAAATACTATACTAAACGTTGCTTGTGCTTTATCCTGCATTTATTTACATCTATGGCTTTCGTTTCGCTAAAATGTATATGTATCTCATGTTTTATTAACTTTAACTTTAAGGTGGTAGTATTAGAGGTATAGTTAGAATATTATACCCCAACCAATAAGAAATCCAACAAAATGCCACCAAAAATCTTTTTTTAGTAAAAGTTTTTATTTTGAGATTCAATAAAATTTATCGATTATCAATTCAGTTTTTTGTATGTAATGAAAAAATAATATATAAAATATAAGGTAAACCTACGTTTGTTTTTGGGCACAAAAAAAAAACCGATCGTTTACGTTAATACTAACTACATCACATGGTGTGAACGTGGCAAACTTTTGTTTCACTTAAAGGCCGTTCCTCGAAATGCGAATAGGCATAAAGTCCTTTTGCATAAGTTACACCATATGTCCGGAGCCGGGGGGTAGCGGGTTTGAGGGTGCACATGTGTTTACGCATTCATTCATTGCGTTTTGTGCTATTAATGGGTCCATTCAGCATTGTCTTGCACATGCACCGGATATTGCATCTCGTCCCGCCTTCCCCGCTTCGCGACAAATTAGCAGAAATGATTATGACGACGTCTGCGCGGCTCATGGCATGTTTATTTTAATATTGGTTTTTATTCTCTTATGTTAAGAGGAATATCGCTAATTTGAATAACTATAGTCTGTTTTTTTAAAACAAGTACTGAGTATGTCTCTCGCACATTCATCGATAGTGACAAAGTGGATGGATCATTGTTAAAGGTGGGGCCAACGCCTTTGTTCTTGTTTTGAAATTGTAAAGGCCCATTTATATTGAATAAAATTTACTGTAGAGAAAATAAAATCTTTTTATATATAAATAATTTAATAAATAAAATAATATTTGATATAGAATAAATATATTATGCACGAGAAGTCGTTAATAAAATTATTTGTTATATAATTCTGGTAATCTTAAAAACTATCGTCATCACTTCCTTCTGATGAACTTTCTGCAGAGACGTGAATAATAAACTACTCTTAGATATTTTATACATAATTGTCGACTTCGTACATTTTTGTTTCGATCTTGATTATCATATGATTAACATATGACGATCATTTTTGAATATCCACTTCACCTACTCCTTGTAACCAAAGAGTTCGAACTTCGTCACTATATACTAATAACTTTTGTTATTTGCTGCCACGTAGCTGTTCACTTGAGCCCAAAAAAGTTCAATTGAGTTGAGCTCACAGTGATACGGTGGCAAAGTATGACGCGACGATTTGTGGACTTAACTATCTCGTCTAAGGCAAATTTTTCAAAGCGATCTTTGTTTTGCTTCCGAAATCCAAAAATTGCAACTTTAACATTGATACGTCATAAACAATATTTTTCGACTGTAGACATACACGCTTGCGTTTTTCTGCAATAACAATAATAAAGCATCCGGCAGTGAAATAGCCTATAGAATGTTTTTATATGATATGTGCAGATTTATTTATAAAAAATTTATATATAAAATTAAACACAATATATTACCTGACGGATTTTTCTGAATCCTGTTGATAACTCACCTAAGAATGCAAATCTCGTAACTGTGACCCACGTCTCATTTTAATATATATATATATATATATATATATATATATATAGCAGTGCCGTTTTGTCTGGCTGCCTTTACTTCTTCGAAATATTTTCGTCGCCACAAATTATACATATTTTCGTTTTCGATATTTATATTAAAATACTGTTTCTACCTTTTTTATTATATTATAGGAAAACCCCAATTTTTTAATGCTTTATAGAATATCGAGTTTAATATAGATGGGAAATTAGAATCTTCCTTTATGATGTTCCTTATGATCTGATTTTATCTAATGTAGACTTTTCATTTATAAAATAATGTTTGTTGGACCACATTTTCGTAAAATCATCATATTTATTAATAACACTCAAGCGATTTCTTTTCTTTTTCGGTAATTTTTGGGGTCATGTAACTACAGCGTTTGTGTGAAACGGACTCTATGTTGATTAAGTGGACCAATAACAACGCAGTAAAAAAATTCGGTACTCGTTTATTAAAAAACAGACTATATACATTTATGTTTTAAATATTTTGCTTAAGACTATTTACATTTGTAAAAAGGTATGTTATTTTCATTTGAAAACATATGAAACTTACTTTTGCGTTTTTATTAGTAAAAATAAAAATAAATTATATTAGGTACTTAAAATTGTGTTATCAGTAAATCATAAAAAGTTTAAGCATAGATTCATGTGTAGTAAATAAAAACATAAAATAGCTTTTATTTAAATCTGCATTAGTTCTTCCTGGTAACTTTTTCAGTTGTATTACGATTAATAAGATTCGCTTGTATTTGGTACTACCTAGCTACGACAGTCGTAGCCGACGTAGCACTTTGCTACGAATTTAATCTCGAAATCTTAAATTCGCGAGACCGTTTAAATTTATTTCTATGCATATTCTATTAATATTTTTTTGTTAAAATAATACATTTTTCGTAAATAGGAATAACTTATTATTAAAATGATTTTATGCTATTTATGAGGTTATCTATCACTAATAATTTTAGTACGAAGTTAAAAATAAAAGTTTCCAGTTCTACTTTAGTGTTGATACAAAAGCTTGTTTGACTTCGGACTTCTAAATGTGTGTTACAATCTCTAGTGTTACTTGAGAAAAAAAGTGAAGTCGTGTGAAATTCCACCTTATATCACGTCTATCTCTGTCCCATAAATTGAAACTTAAAATCGGGTACCTTCGTATAACCACCCATTGCGCCGCTTTCAGGCGACCGACACTAGAAAGCTGATAATTGACTCGTTCGACTAGTCTGCGTCCGGCCACCCTTTCCATAAATATTTCCCGATCAAATTATAATGTGTTCTAAAAAAATACCACGAGCTCGATTCTCGGAAACCACCGCTTAGGGTGGTTATATTCAAAGTTGGCGACAGAGATGGGTTTATAAGTCCATCGCGAGTCAGAACGAGAAAGCTGCTGAATGGAATGAGGTTCAGCACAGTCAAAAGGGCGAGCTGTGAGAATTACAAGAAATGGATTTATTTATCGATCTTCGCTGTTCCGTTATAGTGTTGTATGTGTTGTTATACAAATATGATCATTATCGGTTATTCGCACGAATGAACAACGATTTCCTATTCCTTATTCTATTGAAATTGAAGAATATAATAATATTTTCAAATTGTAAACTGTATGAAAATCCATAGATATAGTAGTTTCTTCAGACAAAATCCTTGTTCAGATAAATTCTCGTTTAAATAATGTAAACAAGTGAAAAATATTTTTATTCAACTGAGATTCAAAGGCACTCACATGAATCGTTATTTTAGAAAACTAAATAAGTCTTTAATGTAAAATTAAATTATAGTTAACGTGGATTATAGGAACGGTGGATTAGTTTTAATGATTATTAAAATTGTAATTTGTAAAATAAATCGAAGGTGCTTTTAAAGCCTATTGGAAAAAAGTTATTTTTGATTATGATTTTGACCAATTTGGAATGTAAATTCTGCAGACGTGAATTGGCTCGAAACTCTGCTGTTGCTCTTTTAAAAAACCATTAATCATTCACAGATTAATATTTTTGTCACCCTTTTGAAAAAAGTATACTCGTAGAACCATATCATTACATAGTAATCAAAGTCGCTTCCCGCTGTCTGTACGCATAGATCTTTAAAACTACGCAACAGATTTTAATGCGGTTTTCTTTGGTAAATAGGAAAGGAAGGTTTATATGTATAATAACAAAATTTATATTTAGTATCAGCACTGCACCCATGCGAAGCCGAGGCGCGTCGCTTGTTAACAATACAGTAAAAAATGAGGACGACATTTAATAAGTATACCTATAGCACACTACATAGAATATTCACAATTCAGTTTTTAATTTATAACATTTATCTACACCTATTTATAGTAATTGTCTGTGCGTTTCTAAATAAGTATTTTGTGAAATTTATTAAATCAATGTAATTTTGACTGGCTTAAAATAATTTTGTGCAAAAACCTATACTCGGAATGATTATAGTATTTCTAGATTGCGTTCTCATATACTTATTACACACTAATCTGTGTTAATTTTTTTTATAAAGAACAATTATGTGAGCATAGTAGAAGATGTTACAAAACATAATATTCGTCTTTTCTCGGACATACCTAGCAACAATTTGCTCTAAATAATTCTATTTGTGTAGCGTCTGGAGAGTCTAATTGTAAGCTAATTACTGTATATTTTTGTCGTTAGGCACTGCTTTTTCTTCCTAATGATGAATGACTAACTCGGTGTTATATATAAACGCACACATAACAATAATAAAACCCAATTATTTGAATTGGGACTACACATAAGTTAGTCGCTCGAGACATAGCAAGCATTAACTTAATAACTGTCTATAAATTAAAATATATATATATATATATATATATTAAATTAGTTATATTTGAAAATTGTAAAAAATTAAAAAATATATTGAATTGCGATAAACTTTTAAACAAATATGTTAGCTAACAACTGCACCGATAACAATGCAGCGATTAGATAACTCTTTTATGATTAGCCAAAAATGCGAACCTACCTTAAATTGATATCAAATTGCAATATTTGGATTTCGAATGTTATTTTAACAAAAAATTAACATATAAATAATAATATAAAAATGTTTTACAATTTATTTAATAAGAACTTGCTTCAAAATTAAATATTTTTTATTCATAAATAATCATAATTTTGGTTATATAGGCATTGATAAATAAGTATACATATTGACTCATGTGGCTTTTTATGTATATCTTTATAACGCTTATATTATTATACCTTGATTTATGTTACACACACAAGAAAGAAAGAAATACCATCATCGTACATCGCATATTTTATTTAACCACCTTCGTATGTATTTGAAATATCCCATTCATGAAATATGTTGATAATAAATTTTAACATTTATATTATACATACATAAATATTGAGTATGTATAATTAAGTGCACTATCTCTAGGTCAACTCATTAGATAATTTTATCTCCGGAAATAAAAAGGTTAACAGAGTGAAATTGAGTAACAATATTTTCATGTCCAATATCAAGTTGAAATGAATTCAATGCTAGAAGCGTAAACTTGTAGATAGGTTTGAATTTATATATATTTTAATTAGGACCGCTTAGGTATTATAAAGTTTAGTTACTATAGTGAATTATATATTTTAAAAGTAGAGCAAGAGAGAACAGCGTGACTGTTATACTCTATTGTTGTTACGTCTACATATAAATAATTCATCAGTCATTGCATTTTAGAGACTTTTGGTTCAATAGCTTTTGAAATGCAAAAGATTTGTTGTATGTCAAGTTTGTTGTGTGTAATTGAAAAGTAATTCATAATATAATAAAAAACAATTTAAAATGAAAATTATTTAAAATTCAATACTGGGCGATAGTTTCTAAGAATTGACTGTTTATGTAGACAATACACATACACCTATTGGTTTGAAAATTTTGGGATTCCTGTTTTTTCCAATTTCGGGTCGTGAGAATGGATCGCATCACGCATGCAGCCGACACTCATTAAGTAAACAGTATTTTGACGTGTTTGCCGACGACACAGATAAATAGATATATTTAATAACTAGTGAGAGCTTTACAGGCTTGTATCCCTTCTTAAAAGGTCGAAAAAATATCTGATGATCTATTTGTTGCATAGCAAGCGGTCATTCGTAATTTATGTTGAAGGGACGTTTTTGGTTTGAACATTAATCTAGTAACTTAGTTTCCAAATTCAAGATGTAAACTACCAAAAATTTTACAGAGGTTTAATAAAACACGTAAAATACATCTATACTACATGACAACGCAAAGACATTAAAATTCTATACTTAGGTCTAATATCTAATTAATTCTTGGAAAAAAATAAATAAAAACTTATGTTAGTTAATAATAAATTGACAGATATCAACCAGAGCAATAACTTTTCATAGGCGCTTCTACGTCAACGGTTGCGTCATCCAGTTTGTGGGACTGACTTTTTACCAGTTTCACAGCTTTACTTTATGAGGTTACATATCATAATATGTTCCATATTTTGAAGAGTGGGTGAAGCTTTCAGTCATTATTGCACCCACAATCACCTCAATCAATCAATCAATTGCCTTGATGGTGATGATCCTCCTTGTAGCTCGATATACATAGTCAACACTTTAGAAAATTACAAAAAATAAGAACTTCAGAATGCAGCGAATAATCTGTTGTCATTTCCCAGGGATGATATCTAATCTTTTATTATGATTTACTTGTTATTACGATCTGGATGTCCCGGTACGGGCCGCATTTCTACTTTTTCCGGCTAAATTAAACATTATAATACAGGATGGCTTCCTTCAGATAAGCTCAAGAAATCTCACGAGAGTGGGAGTGCATTCTTTTGATTTCCTGTTCATTAGATTGATATTGTTTGTTAAATGAACAAAAAACTTTATTACATAAGTTAAATTTAAAAACATTAATAAAAGATGATTTTTCTATAGTATAAATATATAGTTTAAATGTGTGTTTTCATTTTAGTACATGTAACAATTGTAATATGTACATAGCTTTAACCCTCCTTTTATTTGTACTGTGGATGCTCGATGATGATAATATTTATGTTGTTTAAATTATGTAGAGTGGCGCAGGGTGGTCGACGCGGGCACACCGCTTTGCCACAGCTATGCGTACTGTCAACACCGATCCCATTCCCGACATTACACGGCACACATTTTTTATGCGCACATGTGCGCCGACATACTCAGACCACAACTCGTGACAAATATTTGACTTTAATTCTAAAACGCTTCGATCTACACTAGCCAGATTGATACACCACACAAACAGGTCAATCAGGTTTGGGCGTGAACATTGATACAATTAATAATTTATCTCATCATATTGTCATAAATATCTTATCTGAACTACGAAAACTATGCACTTATAATAAATAAACTAATTCGTGAACGTACTCCTGGAGGGAATTGACTCTAATCAAAAAGAAAAGTCGCCTAATAATGAAACAAAAAAAAAACTCGTGGCTGTCTTTCATCATTCATGTAGAATGTTCTACGCTAAACGCTGTGTATGTTTGGGAGATACATTTAAGGCAGAAATTTTCTACAAGTAATATAGTTAAACTTAAGTTTAGTAAAATTATTATTATTTTAATCACCTTTTGGACTAAAAAAATACATGATAAGTAGTTTATTCTTTAAAGTATGTAAGAGTGTTCGAACAATACATTTTGTTTGTATTGTTATTCAAATCATTCATATGGGTAACATTCCTTTATGAAGGCTTCGTTATCGTAATACCTCAACTGTCAAACCCTTTCACATAAATTAGTTTCTTGTTATACCTACGGTGCAGCATCAGTAGGTACCAAAAATAAACCAAGTAACGGCGCAATCCATTAATTGACCGGACCCGCCGGTGGACGAAAAAAAGTTCTATCAGATAAAGCGGGTAAGTGTTTACAGTTTCTCACGAGCCTCGACCAACCCTCAATGGCGCCTTGCTGATTGATAGTAGCTGAGCCTTCCTTCGCACCTTCCTCGAAATTCAATTATGAACTCTACGAGCACGTCACAGGGTTTTTATTGTGAACACTTTTATTATACAACTATTTTTAAAATGTTATACTTGTTTGCGTCTATTTGAATACTTAGTTCCAACGCAGAAGGTTCGTTTTTGAAAGAGATTAAGCAATTTATAACGCCCATTCAAAGAATTCTGCACCCTCAGCGTGTACCTGTCCGCGGTCAACACTAAAGAAATCAACAAAATATATAATTTTCTAATGGTTATGCGAATTTCGCTCATTATAAGGAAACAACTTTTTCGGATTTTATATCGCGGTTTATTAGGTTTTTTACATGCCTTACGTTTCGGATACTTTACAGCAACCATGGTCACGGGAGGTCCAGTTCTCCAGTTGTTTCATTAAAATATATTATGTTAATTTCCAATATCCAGCCATTATTCATAGTTGTGATAATAGCTTTGTTATCATTATTGGGTAACATTCCCTTGTAATTGTCGGCGATCTGATTGTATGCCGACATTTTTTTTAAAGTTTTGTAGTAGTTTTGTTTGTCAATCAACGGTATTACTACTAACAGCTCACATATTCGCATCAATGTAATCGTAATATAAAAGTATCAAATAAAAGGCATAAGTATCTTTAAGTATGCTCATTAAAAATGTTTTCGATAACGCAATAAAAGATTTTAAAGATTCACCATACAAATTATCTAAATGCATCGGAATTTTAATTTCTTTGAAGTAATCGGAATTTTAAATTCTTGAAGTAATCTTGTAATAATGGCTGGAATTTTGGGTGTTCGAAACATAACGGTATATGGGTTTTGTATATTGCGTTTTAGTAAGCCATTTGGTTCCCTAAAATGCTTTTTATCCGACTTCAAAAAAGGAGGAGGTTCTCAATTCCACCGTATTTTTATTCTTTATGTAAGTATGTTACCACAGAACTTTATAATGGGTGGATCGATTTCGATGATTCTTTTTTTAATCAAAAGGTGGTGTGTGTTATATGGTCACATTTACATTTAATCGAGACACGATAAGTAGTATTTGAGTTGTCTCTAATAATGTGTAATTACTGACAATTTTTTCGTCTACCCACGTTGTTAGTGGTCGATGTAATTGAAGTCGTTTTTATTTATTAATTATTTATTTTATACTCTATGGTACACCACAAATATATTACAAACAAAGCATAAAGATAGTTACAGACAGTGAAGTACAATGCGCGGACTTATGGCTAATTAGCCATTTCTTCCAGACAACCCATACATAGAAAGGAAACTTATTATCTAAATTGGGTAGGTGGTGTAGATGTATAATAATAATAATAATAATGCTTTATTCATAAAAATATTTACATATAAAATAATGAGTTCCCTGGTTCTTGTGATAGGCAAGGCCTGTGCCACAATGAACCAGTGTGCTCTTCCATAGCATATATATATAATAAACTTACATAGAAATGTCTACATTCAATTACTTATAATAAAATAAAGAATTTATTATTATCATTAGTACTATCATAAAAAATACATAAATAAATAAAAAGAAGAATAAAAATATAATATATATTCTATTATAAACTAATAAAGTATGTTTCGTTCGTTTTTTTTTGTCGTTTGTGGGCAAACACAATTATTGTTAATCGAATTATTTTCTGATTCAAATTTTTATTAGAGAAAATGTATTTCAATTCAACTAAAATCCATAACCTTGATATTTATAAAATTCCACACTGCCAGCTGAGTAGTGCTCTTATTGTTCAGAACGTAGGGTATGAATTAGTTAACAACTTTACTCAAACACGATAAGATCCGTTTTAGCTTAATGTTTTGTGAATTTAGTTCTTAGTATGGGTGTCGTTGAGAGTATTTTTGTAAATTCCATAGCGTGTAACGAGGCGTGATGAGGCCCCGGGCCTCCATTGCGACTTAGCGCGGCCGCTCTGTAATCCCATAGTCGGTGTCGGCTTACGGCGCCTCCTGCAATTATCATATTCCACCTAAACGCATAATATTGAACACGCAATTTTAAAAATAACAACTCGCGTCCGGCCCGACCTCAATCGACCCTGATTTATAGTGGGCGCCGAAGCCGCCAAACCGCTGCAAACGACTGCATTCCCGAAGAAAATAACAATAAATGAACGTCCATTGGTTTTGTACGTTGGTCATGTTCCCTTTGTAGCTGAATTTTACTTATATCCAAATTAGCTGTTAATAAATACATATCTTGTAATAACAGTACATTATTTATAAATTAATTAATTATAATTACGAATAAACCGCGTTATATCTGATAGTAGATAAATATTACATTTCTAGCATTAAACCCTTCATTATGTTAATGGCATTCATTATGCTTCGGCAACCGGTCGTTATGTCTAAACGCATCTATTGTGGCGGGCTGGGGTCATGAGCGAATAATCAACAATGAGCATGCCCTTAACGCGCATACAATTTATGAATCAAATGCATGAATGAGCTCGGTCGGCCACGTGTCCACGTTCTCACGCCTTGGCTGTTCTCGACGCACTTTTTATCGCCGCTTCATTTTTTCGAGGCGCTGTGTCGCGTGGGCTACATCTGCGGATCACCACCCCCACGACGTGCGACCTCACATATGGCGCTATCTTCGCTAATTGCTTCGCCTAACAAAACAATCTCTTATTGTCGACTGTTCATACAATATTGGAAATAAGACAGTACGTCTTATATTGAAAATTCAAAAAGTTTTATGTATATTTTGTGACACGTTTATATACTCTGCTAATAATTCTATCTAAGTTAAACTAAACGAATGCTTACAAACAAAAGAAAATTAAAAAAAAACTCCTCAAGTAATTTGTATCGTAACGAGTTTATTTTTTCGAATCATCACGACAAGGAAACAAGTGACATTAAAAAACTTCTAAGTTTAGCAAGGCGACGTGACGAAGCTGTGCGAGTACCAAATAAAAATAGAATAGAGATATATTAGAAGAGTTTTGTTCGCGCGTGCAAATTGTTCAAATCAACAGTCGCGTTTGACCAGTTAATGGAAGGCGGCATTCTTTTCTTCGCCATTAGTTTAACAAACGGCTGTCACGACTTGGGTTTCGGCCGCCGGCGAGCCCGCGGCGAGTTAACGCACATTCATGCTAACAGCCATAGCTAACAAGGATATATGTACACTACAAATTGCGTACACTTGTTGTTGGAATGCACTTTTTTTATTCGTCGGATGCGATTTAAGTGCAATTTGAAACTTCAGCATCTCGGTATATCATACTCGGCTTTAGTACATATATGTGCCTACATACATGTAGGTAGGTATGTGCCTACAATAAAACAAAATGTTCCAAGTTGTTTTTAAGTCATGCCTTATAGTTGTATTCAGACACTAAATTTGTTATTTTATTCATTATAAATTTTCTTTGTTTTACTACACCTGTAAAGGTCCTCAGAACAGCTTTCTGCGTTGACTTTTTAAGTATTCCTAATTTCTTGCCTGCGGGCGGATCGTGCTCTAAATAGGTTTCATTAGAATAACAATCACTTAGTGTTGAAATGATTACATTTAAGCAACCAATTTAAACTCATTTATTTCGCATGCCTTATAACATTTCAATAATAATTCATTATCTATTTTAGTATTTTCTTTTTTTATATATTAGATGAGTAACTAGCATAAAATACGAATGCAATGATTAATTATAATATTTACAAGTTTAAATATCATAAATGTAGATAAATGTAATTAATAGAACTTTGTGTTATTGAATTATCATTAATAGTAATGAGTTTTACCACGTAGGTATATACCTACCATGTAATTAGTAAGACCGCAAGGTGTGATTTTTTTTTTTTTTGTATAAAATTAATTATAATTCATTCTAGGACATATTCCTAGTTTGAACATGTAGGTAGATACGTTTGTTCGTTTACTATCTGACGTAATTTTAAAAATGATTAACGTAAAATATAAAAAAAAAATGTATAAAATTCGGCTTAAAAATCATTGCGTCTTCAGTACATAAATGTTACTTAAATTAATTTTTGTACTCGCAATCGGCGGAAAAACGTTGATGATATCTCGGAAGAAATACTGAGACATTTTGTTACGTTGGTTCATCTGCTTTGGAGCAGGCGTGGCGAATTAAGTACTAACGAAGATGAAAAAAACGTTGTTGAGGCATTATTCAAGAAATGAAATTAATTAGAAATATGAAATAAGTAAAAAAGATTTCAAGTGTAAGCTATAACGAATTAACGGTCAACAGGCGAATTTCAAATCAAGCCGGATGTAAAGAACGTTTTCACATCAGCTGATTGAGATTACAACTACATACATAATTGAAACGTCATTACGATAGTAATATATGATGCGATGTTGCACACTTGGAATGCGCGCGCGTTTTTGTCACTGTACAAAGTGGGACAAACGATTTGATTAATTCGTGTTCATTGCACATTTTCACAGTGGAAACACGTGGAAATTTTTCAAAAGAGCTCTCGGCCAGCAATGAACAAATTTATACACAACTTACAACAAGACAAGAACAAGCTTATTAATACAGAGATATTTTAAAACAATGCCTATTTCCGTTGGTTTGGAAAAACTGGTACAATATTAAAATTAAGTAAATATTACATAATATTACATAGAAGAAAAAAAAATGGTTATTGCCTTCACAATTTCTGCAATAATCCCAGTTAAACATTACAACCATTTCATAGTATAAAAATACTAGCTGATCCAGTAAACGTTGTTTTGTCATATATGTCATTAAACCCCTTAATCCCTCCCCCCTTATAACTTCGGGATATGAAAAATAGATGTTGGCCGATTCTCAGACCTACCCAATATGCACATATAATTTCATGAGAACCGGTCAAGCCGTTTCGGAGGAGTTTAACTACAAACACCGCGACACGAGAATTTTATTTAATAGATAAACTTCCCATGGCTAAACGTTTTGTAAGAATGGGAATTTTTATAAAATCTAAAAACTTTAATTTGGCAATAAATTGTCGAGTAATTTCTTAATTCAGTTAAAAGAAATCCAAATCATAGAAATCAATCCAGAAAGTGGCACGTATTCGTCGTCTATTTCGTAATACATTTTTTGTACGAGTCTAGCATTTTTGCAAATCCAAAGAAACATTTTACACTTCAATAAAAAGTAAAACTGTGCTTTTTTGTTTTATTCCTGTTATAAGGAAATTTGAGTTATATTTTATCTTTAAAAATCAATTCAAGTGCATATTTGTTGCCTAAAGAATGAAGGAGTATTAAATATACGATTCTATCGTATAGATGTAGTATCATATCGAGTAGGTAAATTAGGAACATGTGAAAAACATTAAAACTAAGAAATTCAATTTGTCGAAAGGCCAATGCTCGGTCCTCTAGTACTCACAATTATTAATCAAGTTGTGAGACAACAAACGAAACAGCTTCAGCTTTATTACACCCAACCAGAGTGACTAAGACACAATTTTATTAATTATGCAAACGATCAAAATTAATACTTAAGATGTGTACATGCAGTACATAAATTGCGCGTGCAGAAAGGTCGCCCTAGGCAACGGCCGTGGCCTCAGCTTCCTGTGGCGCGAGCGGTCAGACTCAATTAAAACTCATTGCAGGGTCGTGCGAACTGTCCGCGTGCCGTCTGCCGCCTGCCTCCGTCGTCCCCTTGCCCCACAGGAAATAGTGCTTGTCTAAGTAGTCTCCATATTTTCGGTCAATCAACTCTACCATTCCCTTGTTTTGAACGGTAGATACGTAATCGATATTAAAAACTAATCTCACCAACCCTCTGAATATAATATGTATTTATGGCTAATATTTTTTAATTAGTTTAACTTCTTTGAAGAGCTTATTTCAACTGGTTAATTTGAACGCAATGTTCTAATTTAATGCGATTTTTAACGCTAATAATTAGGATTTACTCGATGTAAAATTGAATTTATATGTATGACAGGATGAGAACGTGTATAATATATATAACTTAAAATATATAGGATTATATGACATTTCACACATATTTACGATTTTTTTTCTCGTAACATCATCAAAAGATTATGATTAATACTACTCAACGGCCGGAAAGATCGTCTATTGTAGTGGCGCCAATGGCGGAATTTTCAAGGACAGGCAACACTTAGTAGTTCTTAATTAATTACTTCGTGACATTCCACCAACAACTAACGATAGAGTTTTTGCGGATACCCGTCGCGTTATCTCTATAAACGTTAAACAAACATCCCTCAATAAATTGAACTTCAGCATTCCGTCACGATTTACTAGCGACATACTTGATTTATGACAATTTATTTTTACTGTTAGATCATCATCGACATGACTGTATTATCGAACTTTTTAAACACATATTTATATATTTTTATTTACAGATAATTTCTCGTACATTTATTTTATGAATACCCATTGTGTTTGTTACGACTAGGTACGGATCCAAAATAATAAAACTGATATAATTATTATAATCGGTATTATTAAATATGTATATTATTAAATAATTTATGAACCGATTTTAATAATACTTTTTTTGTTGGAAAGGAGATATCTCAGGTGTAGTACTATGATAAGGAAACCAGGATCTAATGATGGGATCCCAGAGAAATCGAGGGAACCCCTTGAAAATCCGCTTAACTTTTTACTGGGTGTACCGATTTTGATGATTTTTAATTTAATCGTAAGCCGATGTTTATCATGTGATCACATTTAAATTTCATCGAGATCTGATTACAACTTTTGGAGTAATCTTTGATAGTACGTATTTACTTGACTATTTTTTCGTCTACCTACCTTGTATGACTTGTCGATGTAATTGAAGTCGGCTTTTTTCGTTTGCCAGCAAACACAATTATTATTCTAATTGCACTCATGATTTTTTATCTAAATAACCAGTTCATATTTTTTATCATTATGTCGGTAAAATCGGAAAATATTAAAATTAAATATTTTATGTAAAATTAAAATATGATTTCCAAAAAACACGATTTACTAAAAATACCGAGCTAAGCTCGGTCACCAAGTTACTATGTACATAATATATCATTACTTGGCTTTTATTACTTTAACATTACTTTTACCATTATTGTTCTTTTCAACCCTCCTCTGATATTCAATAGATTGGTGGTTATTGACGCCGCATCGGCGCAACGGTCACACCACTGGTTTGTGGCTGTTGCGCTGGCGGTTGCGGGTTCGATCCCTGCACATGACAAACATTTTTATTGACCAAACAGATGTTTGCCGTGGTCTAGGTGTTTGTGCAGTCCTTGTGGGTCTCTCCATCTTGCCTCGAAGAGCACGTTAAGCCGTCGGTCCCGGTTGTTATACACCTGATAGCGATCGTTACTCATAGTAGGGAATATATTCGCTAACCCACGTTGGAGCAGCGTGGTGGGCTAAGCTCTGGTCCTTCTCCTATAGGGCGAAAGAGGCCTATGCCCAGCAGTGGTATATTACAGGCAGAAGCGATGATGGTTATTATTTATTCTTTTAAAATCAATGATTAATGATTATATTAACTTAAAGTGAGTTTAGCTTTATACATAAATGCGTGTAGGTGCCAAACTACGGAACAACATTTACTTTTAAAATCAGTTCTACTTTGTCTTTCACAATTAAGGAAACTTAAGTATAAAAGATTTTGTTCCTATCAGTTATTTTATAAAAGAAATTAAAATAATAGAATACAAACAATTCGCTAACCGACCTCATTGTAGACGTATTTATGTTAGGTATATCTTTTGTGCAAGAAGGTGTGGACGATCATAACAAGAAAAATGCATAAAGTGTCAATTTTATTTTATTTACTATCTGATAAACATACAATATGTAGTTTTGTAAATGAAAGATAACGCCCCCATTCTTGCTCAATCGCGTATTTGACTGACGTTGTCGAACACGATAAGCGATCGCCAATATGATTGCGAATCCGATCGTTAGTTATAATGATAACAGCCGCCGCTCTAACATTCACTTTATATACAAGCATATAAATATATTAATCAGTACTTTACTATTAGATACTGAATTCTATTATATCTTCTATTTTATCGAACTCTAACTGAACGTTGCAACCAGACTGATTCTAACGATAATGTCGTAGGATGTTGATTTATACCCTAAATTATGAACTGGTGTACAAATCATGCTAAATATTGATCAAATCGGTTAAGTATTTACTTAGATCAAAGAATTTATACAAAAAATAACGCAAAATTCTAAATGATATTGTTTTAGCAGACTAAGTAAACACATATGTAAATACTAAAAATTTTACGGTAAAAACATTACTTACTTGAAAATGTGATAATTATATTTTAGGATAATATTTAAAGTAGGTACGCTCGCAAAATATTTAATGAATTGTGATTTCGTGAACCATAAAGCTATTTAAAATATTTTTATCATAATAGCTAAATCACTTCAATCGGAATATATATATATATGTATTAGGTACATATTATAAATTTTTATATTCATTCCGACTATAAAAAAATAATATATTAAAATAAATATTCCTAAAATAAATAAAAACAAAAACAAAGAATGGTTATGAAAATGAGCGGATTGTTGAAAGAGAATACGTTGTAGTGAGGCCCCAATTCTCAATTCTGTCTACTACGCCTTCAAGGCCCACGAGTCATTGGCATGCCCTCACTCAAGGCGAGTTCGTCCGCCAACCGCCAAATGGCGCTTTGTACCCACATCGAGTCACTGGATCGTGGATACTGATGTTATCCAACTAATGACATAATCTAAATATATGATACAAAATGGTTACTTTATTCATATCCGAATTGTTTATAGTTTAATAACAAGTAGGTCAATGATTTCAAAAAAATTACCTAATTAATAAATCGTGTTTAATATCGATAAAAAATAAAATTAACGTAAGAATTCTGTTATGCTACAAAAATATTATTTTTATGTAGTTTTAACAGTCGCATCCAAAATTGGGTTAACTAAACATTTGCTTTGTTATCAAATTAATTTTTATATACAATTATAATATACCTAAATAAATACTTAATAATTTCGAAGTTTTGATTGTGATTATTTACCTATTTTATTTTCAGTAATCAACCTATGAAAAGGTTGCAATGTCTTTATTTCATTGTTAGGTACGTTAAATTTTATCATAACTATTTTAAGCATTGTAATTTAAAAAAGTACAACGTTAGGTTACTCCCCGTAAAAGATAAGGCTGACCTACTCAGCATTTTCTACAATCTATGCTTACTGGAGTTGCGGCAAGTTTTATTTGATATTTGACTGTTGTTTATGTAATATGTAGAATTCAATAACGTTTGAAAATGCACTATTTAATAATTAGCCAACTTGATTAATTTAACATAAAAGGCGTTACATACAGTAAGTAATATTTGTAGCGCGATGCTATCGCGTTTTTATCGCAAATTCATTTTTTAAAACCCTAAATTCAACTCTTATTAGGTATTGTGGGTGTAGGTACTCGTAAATATAAAGTCGATAACAATAATCCTTTGGAAAGTTACGTGAAACTTATGATAAATATATTTGAAATAATAACAAAATATCACTTAAAATTATAATATTATTTATTTATTTAAGTATTAAGGCATTAACTGATAATAATATTGAGTAGGTATATTATTGTTAGTCTGAAAAACCCTCCTAGAACCGAAGGTATAAGGTGATGAGTGTGGGTAACCTCAAAATACATAGGTAAGAGGCCATCCATAAAAGCACGTCATACATTGGAGGTCGACGAAGTGTAACAATATTTGACGTCACATTAGGTTGAGGTCACACGGAGGGTCTCATAAATGTGACCATCTGTGACAAGGACGGGAGAGCCAAAAATCGTCAAATTAGTGTGACGTAATTAATGGATAACTGCGAACCATAATGATATATGTACCTACTTCATACTTCTAATTTTTAAATTAGTAATCAATGTATCGGGCTAAGTATTAAGATTTTTAATTTAATATGTTATTAGAAACCAAATAAATTTAAAAACATTCAGTACGCATTTATATACGTCTAATAATATCGACACTTCAGCCTATCGCAGTCCACTAATGGACATAGGCCTCCCTAAATTCGCGCCAAAAATGGCGTGAACTCATGTGTTTTGTCATCACGCTGAGCAGGCGGGTTGGTGACCGCAGAGCTGGCTTTATCGCACCGAAGACGTTATTGCCCATCTTCAGCATGTGTATTGTCTAATAATATATGTAAGGACTACGTACTTAGATTAATATTTTATACTTTAACGAATAAACTTAATGATTTCAACAAGCAGAAACATTTTGAAGCGCGTGTGAAAGATTTTTGTCCCTTAGGACTGTTTTCATTGTAACGATAAAAAATCAGCGTGCATATTATCAAAAAAATAACTTGCAAAAGATTTATGATTTTGCAAAACATAATGCTATACCTAATTATATTCGTAATACCTTCTAATTTTAAGTTATAACTTCGAATTTATATAAAAAATTAAAATAGACTAAATTACGGGAATGTGAATTCCCTTTTTCAAGTTCGGCTTAGTAGGGAACAACAGGGATCCCGACGCAAAGGACTTGGAGGCCCGATAAGAACACAGCGGGTGTTCCTTAAATAGAGGCTATTCGACGAACCGATTCGAACTGGTTTTATTAGTATATCGGAGTCTGAGGCGCCGTAACCAAAATAGGGCCAGAGGTGTCTCAACAAATTTTATAGGATTCACGTATCTTAATTTAGTATTAACTTATATTTTGTGAACGGACACCTGAAATGTATCATAAAATTTTTAGTTTATCATTAACAGTTTCAGGAAAAAAATGTAAGCATTCGTTTAAGTATCATAATTTAAATATACCTATATCTGCTATTTTATCAAAATAACTTATAAACCAATCAAAGAACACCGATCGTAGTCTTAACCTATTTCAATTAAGTAAGTAGATGAAACCATTTCTATAAATTTTAAAGAAGCAGCAACCTATATATTTAAAATGGTCTCTGATTGTGCTGTCCTACGGCATTAAGATATAATTTTTTGTAACATGGCGGTTATCAAAAATCATTTAAAGTTTCGACAAATGTATTTGATGCGATAATCCAATGGGTTCAGGGTCAATCGCTAGAATAGAATTGATCATAAAGCTATCATCTGTGCTAGTAATAACGTTTTCTATGTAACATGTGAGCTAGTTTTGGCAATATATTGTATATTTTGTGTCTAATAGAACATTGAACTTTACCATGTGGCGTACATTTAGGCCATGTGTTCCTTAATTACTTAGCTATATTTTAGTATGTGATACTCTTTTAATCATTTAAAAAAATCATTATTATTATAGCTTTTAAATAGAATGCTGCAGCTATTAACCGTTACTGAGACGTATAGTTTAAACATAAAATTCCACGTGAATAAAGATTCAAAAAGCATATGAAAGATCAATAAACTCTAATAATAATTATTTGAACAAAAACGCGACGAAAACTTGTGAAGCTGAAGTTGGATTTGATACAAATTAATCTCACGTTGAATGTAATGTTCTTATACATAATACTCAAACTAAAAATTTCAATTACCTACTATATTTAAAGAATGTGATTAGTGTAACAAATACTTTGAATTGTTATTCTTTGACTATTTGTTATCACCGGCCGTTGAGAAATACGATCTGTGCGAAAACCGTACTTCATAAGTTCATAATGCAGGAATGTAACATTACAAAATAAACAGTTCTTTGAAGAATTGTAATTGTACGTTGTATTTACATAATCTAATTTTGTTCCTAGAAAGCTAAGCTGTTAATTGTGTTTTTTGACATGTTTACAATAAAAAAAAATCTTAAATGAACCGAGGAACCATTATCTATATATCTATATTATATATAAAAGCGAAAGGTCACTCATCACGAAATCTCGACGAATCACGAAACTAACACTTGACTTGAAATTTAAAATGTATGCTCTATACATGGTGAGAAGGTGTCCAAATAATGCATCGTAATCACTCATCACGAGAACTCAAAAACCACTGGATGCTCCATCCATCCAGGATGGACAAAGATGAAATTTGGCAGGGAGGTAGATTATAGTTAGTATACGTTCGCTAAGAACGGATTCGGTCGGTTTAAAGGAAAATAACCTAAAAATAAATGTTTGCAACCCTATGTCTTCAATAAACATTTATATTGAACACTTATAAGTAGTACAGAAAAATAGATTTTTTACAATATCTAACCTTTTCGTTACTAGAATACTTTTTTATTTACCCCTGTCGTTACGGAGTCACGGAGGAGCATGCATTACGCTTTTCCATGGCATATATTTACGTAGAACCATATTAAAAACTAAATTGCATGCAGTATATTTTAAACATATTTAATACTACAATACTAATTATTACCTACTACATTATTTCATACCGCAATTCTGACGAATTCAACGAAGTATTTTGTTCGACGCGAAGCGCGCTTCACTCGGACGTAGTCGCGGGCAACAGCTAGTGTATTATAAAACAAAGTCCCTAAAAGTGTATGTGATCGTTTCCCTCAAAATCTACTGAACGGATTTTCATACGGTTTCACCAATGGAGAGAGAGCTTGAAGAGGAAGGTTTACGGAATAATCGGAATAATACGGAAGAATCGGCTAAGCCGATTTTGATGAGAGTTTCACTGGAAGTTTGCCAGAAAAACTTTGTAATACACTAATTTCAACGCGGGCGAAGCCGCGGGTACAGCTAGTTATATATATTTATAACTTGCATCAATATTTAATTATTAAAAGACCTTTTTTAGACTTTATCATTAAAGACCTTTTTTTCTCGGTAAGGACCTTGTTCTCTATTCGGTGAGAAGGGTTAGAGCCTAATTTTCTATATAAGTACGACTAGGTCGGCAAGCAAGTGTACGGCTAGCCGATGGTAAGCGGTTGCCGTAACCTTTAGACGCCTGCAACGCCAGAACTTTAAGTTAATATAATCATTAATCATTGATTTTAAAAGAATAAATAATAACCATCATCGCTTCTGCCTGTAATATACCACTGCTGGGCATAGGCCTCTTTCCCCCTGTAGGAGAAGGACCAAAGCTTAGCCCACCACGCTGCTCCAACGTGGGTTAGCGAATATATTCCCTACTATGAGTAACGATCGCTATCAGGTGTACATGATAACAACCGGGACCGACGGCTTAACGTGCTCTCCGAGGCACGGTGGGGAGACCCACAAGGACTGCACAAACACCCAGACCACGGCAAACACCTGTGTGGCCAATACAAATGTTTGTCATGTGCGGGGATCGAACCCGCAACCGCCAGCGCAACGAGTACAATCCATGGCTGTAACCGTTGCGCCAACGCGGCGTCGGCGTGTAATCTCCTGTAAGTTTGAGGCAATTCCCCAGACGGGCTTATTAATCCACCATACTGCCCCACTGTAGGTTGTACTATGAGTAACGCTTGTTGTAAGTTGTCTATGATAACAAACGGGACCGACAGCTTTACTTGCTCATCGAGGCACGTTGGAGAGACCCACAAGACACACCCGACAGAGTAATAATTTGTCTCGTGTCTTTTTTTTATGTCATTAGGTCGCCAAACGAGCGTACGGCTCACCTGATGGTAAGCGATTACCGTAGCTTATAGACACTTGCAACACCAGAAGCATCGCAAGCGCATTGCCGACCCAATCCCCAATCCCCCAGGAGCTCTGGTCACCTTACTCACCAACACGAACACAATACTGCTTAAAAACAGTATTATTTTGCTGTGATCTTCTATAAAGTCGAGGTACTAACCCAGTCGGGCTGCTCCATATTTTGAGCAGGAAATTCCTGCTGTGCCCTACCTCAGTTCAAAGAAAATGTTAAATTTTATATACAAAATTAAGTAAAACAATAATTATTGGAGATGGAGATAAGGGCTCTCTATATATTATTCTCGTAAGTTAAAGAATTAAGAATGAATATAAAAATAGAGCCAGGATGCCGTCGTTTTATTACTATGATACGACTTGTGAATAAGTTATGTAAGATACATGATATAATCAGTGTTATTTTCAAGGTTAGCCTTTATATGACAGCATACTAAGAATATGTGATCATTAATTTCCGGTCCTCTCGGTACGGAGGAAGGGAAAATTAAAAAAGAAATAAAAAACAAGTTATAATTTAAAAATTGTATTGAGAATGACTACTTCGTTAACCTATATATTTATCACAACGTTAATGTATATACTCTTTATAAAGGATCTTATTGGCATAGGAGTGAAATAAATATATTATCTGTCAAGTCACGTGCAACAAGAAGACAAAAAATTATGTAAAGTAAATATGTCTGGTTCAACCTATAGAATACCATTTTGAATGAAAGAACGAATGAATGAAAAAAACTATACACAAATATTTCTGATTTAAATACACTTCTTACGTAATTCGTTTTCCTTACAAATAGAACTACTGCATTAATCAAAGCAATATTTATCAGTTAGTTACAATATAGTATGTTGCATTGTATCAACAATGTGCACATACCTGCGGCTGTAATGACAGCACTAAATTAGTTGACAAATTAGCGGAACATACCTCGTGAACTAATCATCCAGCTGATATGTGTGTGTTGATAAAACAATAAGCAGAGAAAAATCTTTAGAGCGTTCCCACGGAACGGGTACCGGCAGTCATTCCGGTTTTCGCTAACTTGTATGTTTGTTGTCAAATTAATCTGAATTTACTTAGTATGCGCTAGCCGACCAGTCGAGCAACTATTCATTCATAGCATGAGGAATGCTAGATTGCTCGTGGATCGCCTCGACCGACCTTCGCCACTTCTCGCTCCGCAAAAAGTGTGTGAGCCATCGTGCCTCGCACACAACTATGTTGAGGTACCAGAATCTGTACTTCGTCTCCCATGCGATAAAACCATGCTTTATTCATATATTACAAACCTAGCCTCGATATGGACAACGTTTTTGTCCCATATGGTATATGCAGTTCGCAGCTCGTCTCGATGAATGAACGGTTATGAATAAATTAAAGGAAAAAAAACTACATTGCCAGACGCCGCACTATATAATAGCGTAAATTAAGTTAATCATTTCTCAGGATACCTGAGAATTGAAGATACAATGAGTCGCAAAAAGTTTTCTTGATAAAATAACTTACAGTAAGTTAATGGACTTTGTTGCTTGAACTGGTTATGAGTGCTTTCGTAATATGATCGAATACTTAATAACTCAGCTACGGACTGAAGACACAAGGGATACCTGAAATAATTGATTTATTAGTGTGAAACATATTACGCCATTTGATTGTATTTGCTCAAAATCTCATTGTACACCGGATGGCTAACGTCAACGACCTCATCACTATGCGTGTTGTTACTGAATTTAAATTATATCATTATTTGCTTATCAACAAAATTTGATGCTAATTTATATAGATTATCTTTACAAATATACTTCATATCAGTTTAGACCAATAATAACTAGCATATTGAATTGTCCGATGAAAAATATACTTTTAAAACAGTTCCACTATATCGACGATACCCGTTCACTTTAAATTTAGGAAATGCAAAAAAAAATCTGCTGTAACTGAAAAATACGTGAAGTGTAACTTTATTGACACGATATATCGATATGTCGATTTTCGGGTTTAGATCTGCTGAAAACCCATCGGCACCTCCAGAGTGACGTCAGTGCGGACTCCGGACGCGACCGACTCCGCGCCCGCGCCATCCAAGGACAGTAAACATTTATCAGGTCAACGCTCGCTACCGTCTCTAGTCGTTTTTTTTCGGTTCGACCCTGACGACTAAACTGCCAAGAACCTCGTAGTTGAATGAGGCCCACTAAATGAATTTACTTACCGCAACTTCAACCACGTTTTTCTCGAGTTTTTTTTGCGTCTACATTCACGGAAGTAATCTTTACAGCACATTCTATTCACGGTGAACACAGAAAAGTATCACCAGTGTCCCATTTTTTTATCTGTTCAGATATTAATTAAAATCGTTTAATTTTAATTACCTAATTATGTTTACGCTGTGTGGTTACGTACTGTGTGATACGTACGTACGTGTGGTACTTTGTGGTGCTGTGTGGTTACGACATCAAAGAATATAGCGACCCCCCCATCTTCCCGTGGGTGTCGTAAGACGAGACTAAAGGATAACACACAGTTCCACTACTATCTTGGAACTTAAAAAGCCGACCAATGGCGAGATAACCATCCAACCGCTGGTTTTGAAATACACAGGCCGAAGACGGGCAGCAGCGTCTTCAGTGCGACAAAGCCAGGTCTGCGGTTACCCATCCGCCTGCCCAGCGTGGTGACTATGGGCGAAACACAGGAGTTCACGCCATTTTTGGCGTGAACTTGCGGAGACCTATGTCCACTAGTGGACTTCGAAAGGCTGATGTGATGATGTGATGTGATGAATTATGTTTAATTTAATTAATTTCTAAATTACTCTTGAGAATATTATATAGGTTTCTTATCGAAGTAACATCTATTTTATTACCATTGTAAATAAGCCTAAAAATAATAATGTTTAAAAAATAAAATATATATTAAATGTCTTCAAAAAGCGTTAAAGACCCCACACTAATGTCAACGGAAACCGTATTAAGGCTGTATCCTGTTTTCCTGTTAGACGTTATGTTTTGTATCAAAATATTCAACTTCTATCTTTTTGTTAGTACTGAGCTGCATGCGTCACGGGCCACGGCTTGACTCTACTTTTTTCGAATAAGAACATATTATTTTGAAAAAATGAAACAGTTTTATTACTTTACCTTACATTATGTGCTAAATTCCTTTAACTGATTCGACAAACTATGTCATTTCCAAATTTCACAGAAAAGAACCAGTTTTAGTAGTGGCATGTTTTATTAATCGATGTCTATATCTTTCTAATATCTTCTATATAAATAAAATGAATCGCTAAATGTGTTACTAAGCGCAAAACTCGAGAATGGCTAGTCCAATTCTTACTATATTTTTTTCGGTTTTTTTATAATTTTTAAAGGTTCTTATGAATAAAAAAAAGAAAATTACCATACTTTCCATAAAAATGTGTAGGTGATACAAAGTTACCGAGTCATTTAGTGGTCTATAAAATTTGGTTTGATAGAACCTAATTAATACTAATTAATAATTAACATTCATATTCCATACTCAGTAAAGTTAAAAAGATAAAAGAAAAACATCAAAATCTCGAATTGTGATTTACTCTTGGTACAATACTTAAAAATTCAACGCTTTGAAGTTAGACACTCATAGTAGATGGTGCTGACGATGCTCTTTAGATAGCGTTTAGTTAGTATCTTCAATTACACAATTACATAGTAATTGTACTCATGTGTCCACGCCAACACATGAATACACAAACACATGAGTTTCAGAGAGTATGATTTATAACTAAGTCCTTTCACGCCATTTTTGGCGCGAGCTTGTTGAGGCCAATATCCAGCAGTGGACTGCGATAGGCTGAAGTTTTAACCCTTTAATAGTTTTTTTTTTTTTGCTTGGTTTATAATATATTTCTACAAAATCATTCATATGTAGTCTGTGTCTATTAATAAGTTTACAAAATATTATTCCTGTAGGAAAACTAATATACAAAGACTTGGAGCCTTAGTAAAAAGATTTTTGGGGCACCCTCGATTGTTGTTAACGTGTCCGTTGAAAACTATTCTTATGTATAAAATATGAATTAATTCACCTTCACCTTTGTTATGAATAATTATAATGACTGATAGGAAATCTTACTAGAAATGTCCAGTAACTTCCTAGTTTCAACGTTTTATTTTTAATGAATAGGGTGAACTGGAATTTCTAAATTAAGTACGTTGTTATGGTAAGGTTATGTACTGGGGTAAGTACAAAATGTTTCTTTATTACTGTCTTACTAACGTGCTCTTTTGTTTGTCTATTTTCTACATTCATTAAAAAACTGATATTACGTTATCTTATTGTAAAAATCTAAAAAGTGGAATAAGACCGAGTTTTATAGTTCTTTCATTAATATGAACTTTCCGAAAACTATAATACGAAATATGGAATGCAAAATATAGGTAGGCTTTTTAGTGAATCCTTAAATTTACTTGTCATTTTCATATGATATCAAAAGAATTTTGTGTAGTACTCTAGTGAACAAGTTCAATAACGTGTAAAATGGAGTTAAAGCTCCTAAAAACATAGCCCGTAGTTCATTCGATCTAGAAAGACGTCTAGAAAAATGGGTCGGAAGAATTTTCTAGGACGGTAAAATTGGAAAACCTTAATAGCTTATTAAGTAAGTAAGTAGTTAAGTAAAAAAAGGAATTTCATTTTTTGCTTATAACTCCAAAATTATTAACATTTTATGGAATTTAAAAAATAGCTCCATAAATAGGAGTAAATTTTCAATAAATAAGTTCTGACTCTTGTGGTTTTATCTTTATTATTTAAAATTTTAATTTTACCCTGAAAATATGGCTCCGCGAGGCCTAATAAAGCCAATAAAGCGAGTACCCCCAAAATATTTTTTTGAGTGTTAATTTTTTTATTAAAAAGTTAAAAAAATTATGATGAATTCTAATTAATTAATTCTACACTTTAATGAATGAATTTCTGTAGGAAAATAAATTTAAGTCCATTTGTGTGTTCTATATAGATTTTTGCTTCATGTTGAGTTTTTAAAAATCGTGTATTTTGTTTATGATATTTTTTTAAGTTAAAAATTATAATGAATTGTTCTAATTTTGTGTTGACTCAAAGTAATTATTATGTAATCATTTAAAACCTTTGATTGCGAATTATAGCGTCTATTCTATTTATTATTTGAATTTGTTTACACAATAATTACGTCAATGAAATTATGATGATTGTACGGCTGTTACGATTATAAAGTGGGTCAATTTCATATCTCCCATGGCAATAAAAATTAATATATGCTCGTGGGGGTAAGTCGAAGTAATTACTTAAGAACTGCTTAATCGATTTGACTATTTTATCTAAAAACTAGCTGTACTCGCGGCCTCGCCTGTACAAATGGTTTAATCATTATTATACAATTACTATCACTCTCACTCACTCACTTCAGCCTATCGCAGTCCACTGCTGGACATAGCCCTCCACAAGTTTGCATCAAAAATGGTGTGAAAGGACTTAGTTATAAATCAAACTGAAGCGTATAAAAATAAATGGACTTGATCACTAAAGTTTATCGGCAGTTATCGTGAACACGCAAGTTTTCATACATACATTTGACAGCCGGACGCTCAAAGATTTTTTTTATTAATCTAACAAACAAATTGTCTTTTTAAAATGTCAAAACTGTTGAAACCAGTTTTTTTTTTCGTTACATTTATCTGTAAACTAGCTGTGCCCGCGACTTCATCCACGAGGAATTTAACAACAAAGCTATTGTTAAATCGCAGAGTTATAAAATAAATACATTTCTTAAATAAAAGTAGCCTAAGTTACTCCTTACTACATCAGCTATCTGCCAGTAAAACTCTCGTCAAAATCGATTTAGCCGTTTCAGAGATTAGTAGGAACAAACAGACAGACAGACAAACAATAAAAAATTTAAAAAAATGTCATTTTGGTATATGTGCCGTGTGGTACATATGCATTTAGTAAAAAGCGGTTATTTTTATGTTACAAACAGACACTCCAATTTTATTTATTTTTATAGATATTTTTATACAAGTGTGATAGAAAATAAATGGAGACAATTTTAGTTCAATAAATCGCTTGATTTTTGTAAGGCTAGAGCACAACCTCATCCGTTTCGCTTATGAGGCGTGCAAAATGACAATTTAATATTCTGATACAAAATTTTCTCACCTGTGAAACATCTGATATCTTTTGCCAAAAAAAAAAATCAATTGGTTGTCAAATATTTATAGGAGCGTTTAGAAATTTTTTGCACATTTGGCACTATAGAAAGCCATTAACCCTAAAGAAGAAGAAGTAGAAAATTTTTTATCTTTATTTTTCACAAATATATGTAGGTGATACTAAGTTCACCGGGTCATCTACTCGAGTATAAAAATTATGTGAACCTCAAGTTGAGTTTGACAGTGAAACGATAAGTTAGATAATTAAGGCGCATGCATGCACGCAGCATCTAACAACTTCTTAGGCTGCGTAGAAACGTCGTCAATTTCTGCTAGTCACATCAGAATTCACCCCAGCTCTCTAGCTTTCAATGTGTGAGATAAATCAAATAGATAAAAAGGCAATATGAAACAGACGAGAAAGTTTAGTTCACGTTTTGGTAATAGACTTAAAATGTTCCTCGGTTAACGTTTTTGTTATCCAACGGACACAGACCAATTCCATGCCCAATTCGTAAGCGAGTGAAGGGATCCTTTGAGTAGGTTATTAAAACCGTTTATACCTACATGTTTCTTGGTATTGTATGTTTGTGGGCGATTATCAGCGGCTTTGGTTTGTTACAAATTTAAATCGGTAGATATTATGTGTGTAGTACCAAATAGTATAAGATCCTAATCTCCCGATCCATTACAAAACTTATTTTGTAATAAATATTTAATTTATTTTGTAATAATATAGGTTTTCTCCCCTTATAGTTTAATTAATAAAACTTAGAAATGAGCATATTTTATGATTTGACAAACATTCTGGTGTGATGATGTGAAAAGTCCCCTTAAGGCTGACATATGGCAAATATTTGCATTTGTATAAATAATTTGTTTCTAGTCTGATGAGTTGAGAAGGTAATAGGTCGGGAAAAAATGTTTTAGTATTTTCTAGTACTGGTTGGTTTTGAAAAACAGTTTCCCGCTACTTTTCATTTGGCTTTCTGTCCGCCAAAATGGGTGAATCTAACGAAGAGATTCGGTACAATTTATAGATTTAGTTTAAAAAAAAGGAAAATGCTACTCAAGCCTCGAAATAAATTTGTGACGATTATGGACCTAATACAGTAGCACTCAATTGGCTAAAGCATTTTCAGTCAGGAAATTTTGATGTCAAAGATGCATTTCGCTTTGGTCGCCCAGGTACGTATAAATGTGACGATATTTTTGAAACAGTGGAGCTAGGTCGAAATTTGAGTTTTTTGATATGATATTCAAAAATGTTTAGAATTCCTAATACTAGATCGTTCAATAAGTCCCGAGACTATCCTGGAAATGGCGCATATATTAAAAACTCTTTTGATTTTTAAAAGTACTGGCTATCAATACAAGAATATGTGTCAAATTTTTAAAAATGGAACAATAAAATTATTGATTTTGAAACATTTAAGTGACGCTACGGTTGTAATTTCGATACAATGGAAAAAAACGAGTTTCGCGTGTTGATAAAACATTGTTTTTTAATGGGAAAAAATACCGTTGAAGCACAGCATTGGCTTATAAAATGTTATGCAGGATCAGCTCCCTCTAAAGCAACCATTTGTCGGTGGTATGCCGACTTCAAACGCGGTCGCATGGACACCAATGACGGGGAACGCTCAGGTCGTCCAAATGAAGCAGTGACTCAACAAAATATTAACCAAGTCCTCAAAATCGTATTGGAAGATCGGAAGGTAAAAGTGCGAGAGATAGCCGAGATAGTGAAGATTTCAGCTGGTAGTGTTTTCACTATTTTACATAAAAATTTGGCCATGAAAAAGCTTTTTTCTATGTGGGTGCCGCGTTTGCTTACAACTAATCAAAAGGAACAACGTATCAATGATTCAGAGCGATGTTTGGCGCTGATGAATCATAATAAAAAGGATTTTTTACGTTGGTATGTAACAATGGATGAACCCAAATTTCACTCCGGAATCCAATCGGCAGGCAGCGGAGTGGAGAGTGGCTGGTGAAAGCCGCCCGAAGCGTCCAAAGAATCAGAAATCGGCCGGTAAGGTTATGGCGTCTATATTTTGGGATGCGCATGGAATACTTTTCATCGACTACCTTGAAAAGGGGCAAAATATAAATAGTGACTATTACATGCGCTTATTGGAGCGATTGAAGTACGAAATTGCGGATAAACGGCCTCACATGAACAAAAAGAAAGTGGTGTTTCACCAAGACAACGCGCCTTGTCACAAGTCCGTGAGAACGATGGCCAAAATTAACGAATTGGGCTTCGAATTGCTTCCTCATCCCCCTTATTCGCCAGACTTGGCCCCCAGCGATTACTGGCTGTTTGCAGACCTCAAAAAAATGCTTCAGGGTAAAAAATTTGACTCAAATAGTGAAGTTATCGCAGCAACGGAGGCTTATTTTGAAGCCAAAGACAAATCGTTCTACACACATGGGATAGAAAAGTTAGAAAAGCGTTGGAGGGACTGTATCGCTCTTGGAGGGGACTATGTTGATGAATAAAAATTAATTTTATAAAAAAGACCTTTTTTTAGTACTTAGTCTCGGGACTTATTGAACCACGTGTTATGTAGGTAACACAAAAATAAAATCGTAGACATTTGAGTAGTTATAATATAGTTGAAGATCTGAGAATTGGCCATAAAATAGTTGTTACCCATTTGAAAAAGACTGGCTATACAAAAAAGTTGGATATATAGGGGCCACAAGAACTTACTGAAATAAACCTATTGGACCGTGTACAGATTTGCGATTCTCTCTTAAGACGTAATGATGTCGAACCATTTTTGAAGAGATTGATCACTGGTGACGAAAAGTAGATTACCTATGATAATAATCGAAATAGATCGTGGTATCGGTGAAGCTGCACAGACAATCGTGAAACTTAGGTTGACACGCAAATAGGTGATGATGGTGGGATTGGAAGGACCTCATATATTATGAGCTTTTACCGCCGCGCAAATCCATCGATTCGGATTTTTACTATCAACAGCTGTTGAGACTCAAGCAAGCAATTGAGAATAAGTGACCAGAATCGATCAAAAGAAAGGTTTTTCATTACAACAACGCCCGACTACATACGTTTTTAGCCAATTCAAATTTAAAATTAAACAAAAATTGACAGTTATGACTGGGAAGTTTTTCTGTCTGAGGATCTTGCACCCTTCCATATCCATCTATATAATAACATATATAATAAATATCATGAGAGATACTTACGTAGGTTAAAAAAGGTCATAGAAATAATTATTTTTAGCTATGATTAAATTTTATTATAGAAATCATATTTATAGTTTGTAAAAGATTAAAAATTTATCTTATTTTTTTTTTAATACAAATAAAATGTATTAATTTTCTTAAACAAAGTACAAAAAATATTTGTGTCCATGTTTATGGAAGAATAAAATATGCTTTTAATACGTACCTAATTATTAGGTACCTAGATTTAGACATACACAAGCTGCAAGCAATTCGGGTACATACCTAGTTGTTTTAAAAAACTAATCAGACGAAATTTTGTATTATGATCATCGTAAAGTCATGATTTTTCTTAACGTTTTAAATACTTTTCTACGTTAAACATAATTTATTCAAAATGTAGTTGAGTTATAATCAAAATAAAAGATTTATTATATTTTTGTGCTATAAAAATTTCGTATTTTATAATATAACCCGTGCAAAAACTATTAATTGGCAACGGTGAACATAACCATCAATATTATGTAATATAAATACTAAGCAATCTCCCTTAGCCTTTGTTATGACTTTTAGGTGCTCTTCAGGTTCAGTTGAAATAAAAGTATTGAATTGCGACTACACTTTGACCAAAAAAGTTATGTTTATAGTTTTATTGTTACGAAACAGCCAAAAAACATTATTTATTGCAGCTAGTTTATACCTTTGTATTAGTTCAAAAGAACGCACAATAAATAAGTGCCTTGCAGTCTTAATTAGTGTCTGGTTTTGTTCTTATAAAATAACCAACCATTTCAGGTCCGAAAAGGCATAGTTTTGACAAAAAAATTCATTTGTTTCAAAAACAATCGCACGTAACTAACTGTCAGTTAGAAATTAAACAATGGGAAAACCATTACCCACTAATTTATAGGGTAGGTAGGTACTAAATGTGAAGCATTGACTGCTTCAATAAATTCAATAATTCAAAAAATGCTAAAAAATATGTTCTTATAAATATTTAACATACCTACGTCGGTAAGATTAAACACTGAATAGAAATGTCTATAATAAAATATCAATGTAAACTAATTAAAAATTCTTACCGACAATCAAGTATTAGATAATAAGAATCATTTACCTTTTTTCGTTTTTTAACATTAAAAAACCTGATATACAAATATAAATAGTATTTTGGTATGTTAGTTGTGTTTTTAGGTGGATAGTCGATTGTTCGTCTGGTGAACGGTGCCGGTTACATTCCATTTTGCCTCGTTCCATTACGCAGCCTCGTGATTCCGAGAAAGAGTGACGTCCCGCTCGCACTAAGCATTCCATTTTATTGCCTGTGTTTTGGAATCCTGCTTATTGTTGGAGCTCAAACTCATTTTAATACAACCAAGGAAACACCTCTTAAACTCGACGATATCCGGTCATAGTACCGCGACTCACTCCTTAATTTCTATTTCTTAGTGATGAACGCGGCAAAAGTCGTTTTAACCGCAGCTCGCTTAAATTACGCGGCTAGAGAACTAAAGAATTTTTTATAGCTTATTGTAATTTTATAAAGCTGTCTCATAGAGGATGAAGCAACAAAATGTATGTTAATAAAATCATTGACAAAGTGTTTAAATAATAAATTAAATAAAAAGGATATGTCACTAAACGCCTAGCTGTTGTTAAAAATTAAGGTAAGCAAGATTCCCTTGTTTGTTTTGTCCTAAAAAAAACGAACTAAAAGAAGGAACGAGAGAGATTGAGAAAAGAAAGGGATAAGAAATTAAAAGTCACTGAAGTTTCAATTTAATTTTCAATAGAAATTTAGATTGTAATTTATTAGGTCCTTTTAAATATTTTATATACATGTATAATACTTTGAACAAAAAAAAAAAAACGTTTCTTCTTTAAAAGGCTAAAGTTAGCAACCCTCACGTTTTGCGGTTGAAAAAGACGGATTATGATTAATGAGTGGCGGTTATAGTGCACTTCCTGAGCGAGATCTGCGCGCTTTCTTGCAATCAAATTAGCAAAATACCGAGATCAACACTAATAATATGTATAATAACACTAATAATGTATGTATGTATGTATGAATTTGTACATGTATTTTTAGAGAATTTTATTACTGCTGCGCAATCCCGTTACATTGCTAGCTCCTTTCTGTTGGGTAGTCTGGAAGAGATCGCTATGTAGTGATAAGACCGCCCATTACACTAAATGTTTTTAATATTAAGGTTTGCTATGTAAGCTAGTTTTATTTGCAATAAAGTTGTTTATTATTATTATTAATAATATTGTCCCATTGGACATATAAGTGGTCATTGACTTGTTGCACTCAAAAATGAGTTGATACAGCTCCATCAAATTCGTAATACAAAAGACCGTGAAATAGGAATTAAGCAGTTTTAGAATATGACAGCTGCGCTGCGCGGGTGATTCGATTTGGAATATTTAATATACACTATAAATATAGTTTGCCCTTCTAAATAAGCATCTACTAAGATATTTTACTACGAAATCGATAAAAAATAAGAAATAGATTCCAAAGGACAAATGAAAACACATATTCCTGTAGTAATTTTAAACGTTGTTTGTTTTCAACTCTTTCTTCTTCTGTTGAACTTCTCGTCTTCCTATGAAGGTCTATTTCTATGTGATACTGATAAAATAATACTATAATCTTACTTGAACTTGTACTATTAATACCTCTATTAATTTCAAAAAAGAAAAATAAAATAAAAAGACATTAATTTTTTTCGACTTTTATGTTGATCTTTAAGGGACTTAACTTCTTCTTTCTTCTTTATGCTAAATTCATTACTAATGGCTTTCAATAGTACTAAAAGGACTTAACTTATACAAATAAATTAATTAAAAAACTCGCCAAATATGTGACTACTTGCAAAACTCTAAAACAGCTTTGAAAAACTCTGGAATGAAAAAATAGAGAAAATTCTCCAATAAATTTTAAAATTCAAAAACCTGCAAAATTTTCAACTTTACGCTTTGACAGTTCCGAAGACAAGGGCAGTGTCTCTATGAGCAGTAGTTTAAAACATAATAGGTATATTGAATTTTTGCACATCATGTTACAATCCTTTCAGTAGAGTCACAGTATGAGTTAAATAATGTTACAGCACAATATATACAATATAAGATACCTTTTTTTAAGTTTCTACTCACCCTAATTGTTCCTTTGTTAAAATTATAATAATTTTTACATTTTAGACACCTTAATTTTTAATAAGAGAAAGTTACTTTAGCATTTACATTTACAACAATTACAATGCGTCATTTCTTCCAATTGTCTGCCCTTGTCTTTATAACTTTATGCATGTAGAATATTAATTATTTTTTATACAATTAGGTCGGCAAACAAGCGTACGATTACCGTATGGTTATCGCTTAGCGATTAACGTAACTTAGGTAAAGACAAACCAGAAGCAATCGCAAGCGCGTTGCCGACCCTACCCCCCAATACCCCCCCAACCGGAACTCTGGTCACCTTACTCACCATAGGAACATAACACTGTTGGAAGGCATTACTATTTAGCTGTGATCTTCTGTAAGGTTGAGGTACTTCCCCAGTCGTCTGCTCCAGATTGTAAGCAGGATATGTCCTGCTGTACCCTACCTCAATTAGGTAATTACTAACCTAGTTTTTGCCAACCTAGTTGTAAAAAAACTTCAGATAAATATTAAAATAAAAAATAATTAAAATGTAAAGTTAAAAGCAATAATTTGAAATACAATAACATTATGTATTAATTACTAGCTGGACCCTGCGCGCTTTGCTACGCTTTTTTTATTTTACTGTTTTGGTCGAACTCAACTCAGAAACCTTTGTGGGCTCATGCACAACACTTTGCTGAAGATCATGACTTGATCAAGTGCATAGTTTACGATTCTATTAAGGACATACATACAGACAAACATACATTTATATATATTATATATATTATTTCACCGAATTGATAAAGAAATACTTTGCAATATCGCTTCTTCGTTAGTATTTCAAACTCTGTATCATGTATCTACTTGTAAACTTATCGCGATGATAATACTGTACTTTATAACAAAAACCTGCAATACATAAGCATATAAAACTATATTGTATGCGTTATTTCTTTCTATTGATATACATACTAAGTAAATGTGGATAGACGGGAGTAAGGCATTGAAGCACCTAAATATATTTGTGCAATTTATTTAATTAAAAAAAAGCTTAACTATGTAGGTATGTATGCAATCACGTCCAGTTTTTTTTTTGTGACAGCTACATATTTCTTTCTGACCTCATACACGTGTCTTTTTTGAATAATTTCAGTTGGACGACTGTATAACTATTGCATTCAATTAACTTACATCTTATGTACGTTTGTTAAATCGTAAACATGCCACGAAAGTGTTCTAACAACCCCGACAGTTTTTGTTATGTGTGGGGAGAGGTAACTTTTACATCTTAGCGTCGAAATTTCACATCACATAATTGAACAGTACTATGTAGACTATTTTGGATTTACTGTGAGGAATTAAGATAAATCCTAGGTTCCACATAAATGTTGTGTAGCGTAGTGTGTGAGACTGCTATTAGGTTGTTTTAAACAAGAACACAGCTTTTGCCATTTGCTATTGAAAATGATTTTGTCCGAAGCAAAGGATCATGTAAGTGATTGTTATTTTTGTTTGACCCAAACAAAAGGCATTACAACCAATTTCGAACACACTATTCAGTATCCAAACTTGTCTTCGGCCAACAGACTCTACATAATGCCGAAGTGATAAAAAATTTTTTCGTAAAAACTATGTCTAAAGATGTCATTGGATTTGTATCTCTTAAAGAGAAATTGCTCAAACTCAGCGAGGCAAATATTAAAGATGAAATATTTGTAGATCCACAAATATGGTAACTGATAAATGATAAGAGCTTTGAAGAAAAACTGAATGATCAGGAAAAACTTGCCTGGAAATGTTTTCTGAACGTTGTCGAAAATTTCCTAGGAAACCATAAATCGGAAAATTACAAAGACTTAATAAATGAAATTATAATGTCATATAAAGCTTTGGGGTGTGTAATATGTCCTTAAAAATACATATGCTGGACTCTCATCTGGATTTCTTTCTGGCGAATTTGGGAACTGTGAGTGCCAAACAAGGCAAGAGGTTCCATCAGGATATTTCCTTAATGGAGAAGCGCTATCGAGGAAAATGGAGTCCAGGAATTCTATCTTATTATTAGCTAGACTAGCTGTGCCCGCGGCTTCGCCCGCGTTGAAATCAGTGTGTCACAAAGTTTTCCTGGCAAACTTCCAGTGAAACTTTCATCAAAATCGTCTTAGCCGTTTCGTAAACCTTCCTCTTGAATCGCATGAAAATCCGTTCAGTAGATTTTGAGGAAATCGATCACATACACTTTTGGGGGCATTGTTTTATAATACACTAACTGTTGCCCGCGACTACATCCGCGTGGTTATGAAGATATGCATTACTATTAAGATGTTTAACGCATTTTTTTTATTTCGATCACTTGAAATGCTTTTTACACTGAGTAACTTTTTAAAAGGCACAATTTAGTATAATTTAATAGTTATTTTTATAAAACCTCTCTATACACCACATTCTTAGTTTTATTTTCAGGCTGCAATATAAATAACCTATCGACGAACTTATAGCTGCTGTATATGTTTCATACAAACTATCAACCGCAATTAAACCCTCTTAGCGGTGGAATATCGCAAAATCCATTCTTAGCGGACGTCTACTAACTATAATATACCTCTCTGCCAAACTTCCAACCCCCGTTTTATCCCCTTAGGGGTCAAGTTTCGTAAAATCTGTTCTTAGCGGATGTCTACGCCCTATAAGGAACTTACGTGCCAAATTTCAAGTTTGTAGCTGTTATAGTTTCGGAGATTTCGTGATGAGTGAGTCTACCTAACCGTTTTAACCCCAAAAGGGAATTTATTTCTATAGATACATTATTTGGACACCTTCTCACCATCTATAGAGCATACATTTTAAATTTCAAGTCTCTTACTTAAAAAACATAGGACTTTCATATAAACTTCCAACCCCCGTTTTATCCCCTAGGGGTCAAGTTTCGTAAAATCTGTTCTTAGCGAATATCTACGCCCTATAAGGAATCTACCTGCTAAATTTCAAGTTTGTAGGTGTTATAGTTTCGGAGATTTTGTGATGAGTGAGTCAACCTACCATACCCCGTTTTAACCCCAAAAGGGAGTTGATTTCTGAAGATACATTATTTGGACACCATCTCATCATCTATGAGGCATAAATTTTAAATTTCAAGTCTCTTACTTTAAAAACATGGGACTTTCACACAAACTTCCAACCCCCGTTTTACCCCCTTAGGGGTCGAATTTCGTAAAATCAGTTCTTAGCGGATGTTTACGCCCTATAAAGAGTCTACCTGCTAAATTTCAAGTTTGTAGGTGTTATAGTTTCGGAGATTTTGTGATGAATGAGTCAACCTACCATCCCCCGTTTTAACCCCAAAAGGGAGTGTATTTCTAAAAATACATTATTTGGATACCTTTTCACCATCTATAGAGTATACATTTTAAATTTCAAGTCTCTTATTTCAAAAACATAGGACTTTCATACAAACTTGCCACCCCCGTTTTACCCCCTTAAGGGTCGAGTTTCGTAAAATCCGTTCTTAGCGGATGTCTACGTCTTATAAGGAGCCTATCTGCCAAAATTCAAGTTTGTAGGTGTTATAGTTTCGGAGATTTCGTGATGAGTGAGTGACCTTTCGCTTTTATATATATTATAGATTATTATTGGAGACTTAAAAAAGACCTTTCAGAAGCGAAAATCATAAATATTTATTGTATATTAAGCAATAACTTCTCTAAATGTAGCTGATGTTTGTACTTTTTACGAAAATATGTTTTGATGTCACAAGGAAACCTGACGTGTCAATTTTTTTTATTCACATATTATTGTTTGGTGGCCCTAGTACATTCAAAATTTGATACAAGTATTCATGTGACAGAAAAAAGTTAAAATTTTGTTGACCAGTGTAATTGTAACGTTGTTATAAGTGAAAAGTGGGCTAGCTGAATACCTAGTAAATATTGTACATGTCATCATTGCTTGTCTCAAGTTGAATTCCGCCACAGTTAATCTTTAACTTAAGTTTTATTATTCTAGCATTTAAATAATGAATAATACGTGTTATTGATAAATCGTTTGGTTCAAGCTAGGATAATACGAAGTCTACAGTTTTATTTACTACTTTTTCGTAGTTTTTAAGTCTGGTACTACTAATGCTCCATCATCAACAAATAAAACCGATTGATATTTTGTACTGTCAGGAAAGTTATTTATTTACAAAATGAATAGTAATGGTCCAAAATGCTTCCTTGAGGGATTCAAGAGTTGTTTCGCAAATTCAACTATTTAATTATAGTCATTTTGTTCTTTTATTATGTTATTTTTATCTATTAAATCAATTCGTCATCATGCATGGCTTTCTCAAATTAAGGTTATTGGCCTGTGATTGTTAACATTTTTACGATCCCCTTTTAAAACGATGGATTCATAATACAATTTTTTTTTAATTTATCAGAAGAATCTGCTTTTGCTTTGTTGACAAATCAGGACCTATGATATTTTCGCATTATTTAAGAATAAGTTTGAATATATATTATAACTACATGTACAACATACACCTGTACCATCATAACCGACTGATTTGGTATATTTATAATGCCTATTATCTTAAACAATTCGTCTTCTGTTTTTGGATATAAAAAAAAATACTAGAACTAGCTCCTTTGACCTAACAGATGTAGCCTGATTAGTTTGGTAATAAAGTCTGATTATTTGTACTATTTATAATTTTCTTATATACGCAAAATATTTTTAATACCCCTTGTTATCCACTTCAACCTTGCATTTTTAATAACTCTAAATGGCGATCAATCCTGTCATACATAATTTTTGGGTGGCCATAACCGTTTACGCAAACGCACGCATCAAAAGCTCTCAAAAAAGAATATTTTTCCGTTTTCGTAAGACTTCTTCTTAATGCGCAGCTCCTATTGGTCGTACTTTAATGCTATATAGCTTATAGCCTTCCTCACTAAATGGACTATTCAATACAAGAATATTTTTTGAATTTGTACCAGTAGTTCCCGACATTAGTGCGTTTAAACAAACAAACTTTTCACTTTGTAATATTAGTATAGATTTATTAGAAGCTATAGTTTAATAGGCAGCAAGCCCACCAAGTAACGACCGTTTTCTCTAACTTTTACATGATTTTATCTATTATGGTATCAATTTTAATATAATTTTTGTCCAAATTGTGCTAAAAGATCTATTCTTCTAACGCGACGACAATAAATAAACTTTTAATATTCCATGGCCCCAGTACGATGAAAATGCTATGTCGGCTGTTTAGAAACACACAACACAAACATAAATGCTTAAACCACGAGAAAGGATTTTATGACATACAGATATTTACCAAAAGGGGATATCAAACCCGTGCCGGGAACACAGTAATCATCTCTGTGACCACTGAGTCAATTCGTCCTAAGCAGAAAAGTATTTTGATTATTATTAATTTGTAATAACATTATTGAGAGTAAAGGTTTGTTTATAATCGATGGGAAGAATTGGATTACGACTGTGTTCAGTTCGGATATTGTGGATACTGACTGAAGTAGGTTCCCTGCCCTCCGTACATCCATCTCAACCCATCCTCTAGCAGGGGTACATAGGTTACACCGTGCCAGGGTCAAACTACATCAGACAATCAGTATCATATTAAAATATGAATCAATTTATGTCTTTAATTGAAAATCAGCTTACAACGTAAAAAAGCATGAATACAAAACACAATTAGTAATTACCAGTTATTAGAAATATAACTACCTTGACCAATAAGGTCACTTGTCAGTCATGTATAATTACAGTTGGTCCTTTTCCATTTTTGTAAGACAAATATACTTTCAGTTTGCTGATACAAATAGCACAGACCTCATTTAAAAGCACGTTATGTGTGTTATATGACTAAATGTTTATTGTGGTTTTAGTTGCGTTAACTTTTGTAACTAAAGTTTTTTGATTTGAGTTATGACATCATGTTTTATGGCCTATTTGACTTATTTGCAATAGTACTTTCTTACGATTAAGTGTGAGGCGTTCAATAGATATTGTTTTATAGCCATATTTACTATTGGATATTTCAAATTATATAATACATTACCTACTATATATCATTAAAATCCTCGGTTTCGTACTTCGTAAGTTCGTCCATTTACAAAAGAAAAAAAAAATAGTACAACAATACACTTCACTTTATATTGATTAGTTAAACCTTAAATATTTCACAATATATTCGTCATTAATTAGATATGCAAAAAGAGCGCTGTCACAGCTCTTCTACAGTAATCAGCTGACGAAGACAGCTGATCGTAATGCGCTGCGTGTGCGTAAATATCGAGGAGTACAGTAATTGTATAAGATAATTTATTATCAAAACTGATTTCAAACGAAGTTATTTATTTATTTATTTATTTTATAGGCCAAAAATTTATAATTCTTAAATGCTAATTCTTTATATTTAAATGTAATCTAATTCTCTTAAAAATAAATTCTTCAAACTAGGTCCGTTACAATCTTATTCAAGGTACCGTAAATTGCATACTTCCTCGGATTCCTACAGAACTAAATAGAGGTAGTTCAATAACCCTAATCTGTGGGTTCTAATTTTCTGTATTATAGTGAAGTTACGGAACAATGATTTGAAGGATTAAATAAGGTAAATGGCAGTTCGAGTAAAACATATATTATCGTTCTATAAAATTAAATATGTATGTACCTATGAAAAAAAGGAATGGTTGTCACAAAACCATTCACAAATAGGTACCTATTTGCCTATTTCAGCAATTTAATTATAATGTTTTAAAATCATTTTAAAAACTAAATAATGTATTAGATTTAAGTTAGACATGTGGTTAGTTTAATCTCCCTGTAAATATCGAATTACATAAAGCACATTTTGCTGTAAAACACTAACATAGTATTATATTGTATTTATTTACATAGTAGTGCATAGTGCACGGGATAGGTACTTTCTTAACGAGTGGTCAAAAGGATATGTAACCAGTCTATAATTAAAGTAGTCATCTATCGATAGATACAGATAGGTATTGTGGTCGTATGGTCACTTTTATTATAATCAGTCCGTGGAATCCATCTCATTTTGTAAATACTAGAACGAGAGGCAAAAATGACTAGAGTGTGAGCGAGTAAGAAAACGTGTTATGTATTATTATTCGAACGTCGAATCGGGAGAAACCTGCGTGCGGGCCTCACAGGCGGCTCGTCGCCCGCGCCCCGCGCCCCGCGCCCCGCCGATCATATGTTCGCCGGGCGGTACGGGTACGGACGACCGGCGATCACTGTGACTTAGGCTCTCGCCGCCGAAGCAACACAACGTATTCGCTCGGCGCGTTCGATCAGCTGTCCGCGACAACAAAATTCCGCGACACGCAAAGCGAAAAAGAGCTACATAAACCGCAGTGCGGTGTGCCATGGAGCTGCTGTGTGCGGAGCGCGTGAGCCCAGGGAGCGGAGAGAGCGCCCGGCCCGGGCCGTCACCGGCGTCGCTCGCGGCTGCTTCCGACCCGGTGCTATTGCGCCGGCGCGTGCTTGATAACTTGTTGCGTACAGAGGAGCGCTACGCCGTAACTGCTAACTACTTCGGCACTGTGCAGACGGAAATCACCCCCCACATGCGCAGACTCGTCGCCGAGTGGATGCTAGAGGTAAGCGCTCCGTGCGATCCGTTGAATGCGCAGCCGCACCCACATCGCCCGGTCACTACCATTCGCTTGGTGTCTCGTCTCGTCGACCGTTCGCCATTTTGTTACTCAGCACCGCAGACCACGTGTATGGTCTCTGTATCAGCTGTAACGGTGACTCACGTATGCTTCTCATCATTATCATATGAATATCTAAGTACCAAAAAATAAAAACAAGTAAATACCTATAATGAAATTATGACTTGCCGATTTAAAATTTAATATAACGCAGTCAAATTTTAGAACTGTTCAAAATTATTTCTTTGTTTATGCGATCAGCTGATTAGGCTGTCGTCATCTTCGAATAAAACGTTTCTTGGACTGAATCAAAACTACATTATATTTTTGTTACAATTTTCACTTAATATAAAGTACATCATGTCAAAAAAATATATATATTAAATTATGAGAGAAAATATTTAAAACAATTATGTCATTACTATAACACAGTCTGCTTACACCTTACAACATGAATATAGTTTAGATACATACGTTAAGTATAGAAAGTAGAATTTATAGGTAGATACTGTATTTTAGTCATTGGAAAGTGGTGTACATAGCGTTTGGTCGGGAGTCAGCGGAGAGGCGCGCGAGGGGCTCCGGCCGGAACGCGCAGGCGGTCGCCGACCGATGCGACTCGCTTGTTCTATTTGAATAATCAGCTGATTTTGACACGCACACAGCTGACGCCGGACGTCCATTATCTTTCGTTTATATCACATAAACACAGGATTGCACAAAATTTACATTTCATTAATATATTTTATAAAAAGATTATTTAATAAAAACATCGCATATTGTTATATATGCTATTTTTACTATTAGTAGATTTGTTACAAAATAAGTTTTTGAACTAATTTGTGGTGTCCTTCTTTGTAATAAATAAATAATTATTGTAAAGATATAGATTAGTAGTTTTAAAGGCGAATGTATTCAATCAGCTGTAAAATCGAGCACGGCCACGTGGGTTTCGAGCAATGAGCGCGACGGTTGCTGACGTCAACACGATGGCGGAGGAGCGCGCATGTGCCTCCTACTTTACAGAGTTTACCGACACCTCGTGGTTACGTACCGTCTAAACCAGTTGCATACCTACCAAATTTCAGCACAAGCAGACCGAAACAACTCCCCGTGAATTTGAGGTCACTGACATCTCAACGTTACTACAATTATGAAAATACAAGTTCAGTCTTAAAGTACAGAACATATTCCCAACAACCGTTTTTTGTAAACGATTTTGTAGTTTTAAATTCATATTCTGTTATTATCACTTTAAAACACTTTTACACAAAGTCAGTTACGTTTAAAATAGTAATAAGGATACAATACAAATATAATTAAATTAAAAAAAAGAAACAGCACTAGAACACACAAAAAATTCATAAAACACAGCATATACCAACTTAAAGGAATTTAAAACAATACAACATTCGTGTTATCACACAACAGTTTTATGTACGCTAACGCTAAGTAGGAAGCTCGCAACAGAACAATAGCCTGTTTCGTTGTGACATACGTTAATCAGGAGCCGCAGCAAACAAGCGTGAGACTCACTTAAACTCGCCATGGGATGCGCATGTTCTCTTGAAGCTATAATAGAATCAGAATCCCAGCACTCCGATTACACCGTGCGAAAGTATGTGGGGACAAGTTACGTCTCCCATGTCATTCTCTGCTTACTGAACAATTGGACCATTACAATATTATTAGCTTTTACCTTTACGATCTATTTTTCGATGCGTTATTTCTAGTTAGTTACATAATTCCGTAACTTTCAAAATACAATCCCTTACTGGAAATTGTGTGTATTTATCGTCAATACGTGCTTATACTCGATAAGTGTACCGTTACACATAACAAACACTTAAGATTTGTTACAAATTGAAAACTGTTTAGCGAATAACGTTCAGTAACCATTGTCGATAAGAAACTTAACTAGGAGGAAAGTAATGCGCGTTGTATTTATCGCAATACGAGTACTACAATTTATGAATTATATAGGTTATCAGGAATTCCAGATGATAAATTTATTATTAGGTGTGCCGCGGTCTGTTGAAAAATACTCGACCATTATTAAACTAGATGTACTTTTTCAGGTGTGTGAAGACCAAAGCTGCCAAGAAGAAGTCTTTCCATTGGCAATGTCGTATTTGGATAGATTTTTGAGTACATGTACGGTGGGCAAAAGCCAATTACAACTCCTTGGAACGGCTTGCTTACTGCTCGCTTCCAAGCTGCGGGAGCCGAGTTCCCACGGTCTGCCTGCAGAACTGCTCGTATTCTACACTGCCAACAGCATTACGCTCACCGATCTCTGTGTAAGTTTTACATATACATATATTCAAAAGTAATATAACTACTTGGCGCCACGCTTTTATATGTTTACTACTCTGCTTTTATGTGTCTAACAGTGATGTATCGTTAGTATCAAACCTTTCCCAATAAACAAACGGCTTTCTAACGCAATAAGGAATATCATAAAAAAATTAAAATCGGAACAAGAGATCCCGAAATTAGAGCGTTAAACAAAAAAAAAAATCGTCCGTTTTCTATAATACAAGCACTGATTCGACTTGCGCTACGACTGTTGAGTATTTTAAAGTAATATTAATCTTGGTTGTCTTATTATAAAAGTTTTTCATAATATACTTGTAGGTAAAAAACAGTTACAATTAAATGAAACATTGTTGTGTAAATAATGCTGCACGTTGATATAATAGGGGTTCGCTCAAGAAGCTGCCAGACGCTTTCGTGTCGCTTACTCGACTGATTTCTAACAACCTTGCTTCTCAGCGAACGTGAGAGATTGAAATTCCAGATTTATGGCGGTTCAATTGCATTAGTAACGGTGTTACTTCAAAATTTCTCCAGTAATAATTATATTTTTAATCTAAGTCGTCATCATTGTATCTAAATTTAATAATGTAGCACTCAAAATAAATTATACTTAAAATATTCAAGTGACACGATATTCAGAAGACGTAAAAGATATAAATATTTTTTTTTTTTTTTATAAATAGGAATAGGAAGGTGTAATATGAAAAGCAACTCATATTGGCTAAGATTCAATTATTATTGTTATATTATATTTAACTTGGTAATTCTGTGATTTTATTTCGTATACTTAATAAATATTATATTCTATATTATTAATATTATATTCTCGGTTATAAAGAAAAGTAAAATGAATTGTTCTCGAGTTTTAAATCTAGCCTCGTGTCGTAAGTGTCGTAAAATTCTTGATTCTAAAGGCGTTGGCATTCGTTAGCTTTCGAAATAGCACATGTTTTGTACCTAAGTATGAACATTTAAGCATGAATGGTCAATATTTTCTCGCGATAATTGTCGTAAATCAAATTTTATAACAGTTAAAGTGTAGTTTAATTTTGTAGTTAAGACGCTAGAATATAATGTTTGTAATGTGACTATCACAAATAACAATCTTAACTCTAACTACTATATGATTTCAGACAAATATTTTCTATAAATTGTTAAGAATTGTGAGGCAATTTTACGATGCATTATTATAGTGTGTCGTGGTTTGTTGCATTTCGGGCGACTCGTGGCCACCCGGCGGGGCCTCAAGCGCCACTCGCTCAGTAGATAATAAGTGCACCACACATCTTTGTGCGTCATACATTTATGTCGTACTCGACCTGTTTTATTTTAACATATTAAACAATATTTGTCCCTGTATAATCTCAATAAGGACAGGTTGATAACCAATGCTTTAGGGAATAATTATATTTGTTCGCATACGAAAAAAAAAACAACTTCAATTACATTGATTAGTAATACAACGCAGTTGGACAAAAAAAAAGTCAAGTAAATACTCGTTATCAAAGATTAGTCAAAAAGTACTTACCAGATTTCGATCAAATTGAAACGGGACCATATGTCAAGAACCACCTTTCGATTAGAAAAAAAATCGCTCCACTCATTACTGAAGTAACGCACATAAAAAAAATACAATCGAATTGACAATCTCCTTTTTTTAAGTCGGCTAAAAAAAGTAATAATTTTGTACAAGATTACCCCACTGTGTATGTGATGTAATGGAAAAGCGTTCAGAGCAAGACCATTCAGGTCGATGAAGAATGCGGTAGGGAGCGGTCTGAGAGGAGGGCTGCCCTGCGGACAGTGTCCCCTAACGAGCCGACAGCCTTCTTGGAAACACCGCCGAACGAGAAGCGCGTTTCAATCAGGCCAATTACAGGCGAAGCACGCCGCTTATTTTTTCTCACGCCCGCGACCGCTGCTAACCTTGCTCGTTCGTCACATCAGTGCTATCAGATATACTGTGCCGCATTAAATGGGTATTTCGAATTTACTATTTTTAATTTTACATGATTCACTTTTAATGGTCGTCTAGTGACATGCCAGCTTAAGAATTTTAAGCCTCTACGATACCAAAAGATATTAAAAATGCATGTTCTTAACATAAAAGAAAAAGTAAACCCTTTTCGTTATTCGGAGCTCTCTACTCGACCGCATACGTATCTCTATATCATACGCGCGGAACCTCTTGAATGCAAATTCAACTCGTATTAAACATTTATTCTAATAATGTAACTATACATATTCAACATATATAAAATAAAATTTAAGTCATGTATTTAATATTGAATCACAAATTTTTATATTAAAAAATATATTAACAATGCATTTATAAACTGTGAAGTTTATGATAACATTTAAAAATAGAGTACAAAATTGATTTTGAAAATATTTGTCATAAAAGTACTACTGAAATACGTTTCGTAGCATTTTCGTAGCTCCTCTACAAAAACTCGTAGACATACTGAGAAGATACATACTGAGAAGTTTTAGTAGTAAAACAAGAGAAAAATACTAATTGATAGTACGTTTTTCTCTCAGCTGCATGTGAACGTTAATAATTATAGCTCAACCTGTTGTAACGGCGCCGTCACACTCAATGGATAATATAAAATTATGCTCTTACGAGAAGTTCATCCAAGTGTGTCGGATAGCAGGATCCAACCGTAACCCCCCTACATTACGAACTAATATTTTATGGTAATACTGCATATTAAAAATAGGTAGCTTCGAATGGTTTCGACCTTAGCATTATGTAAGTTTAAATTGGATCGGGACTTAGCTTTGATTACGAAGCTCAATGTACGGGGTAGAAATGAGCAAAAAGAGTACGCACGCTCCGGCATCCGTGCCAGCTTTAATACAGGGTTCCCGCGGTCTGGGTTCGATCATAAAACCCGTGCATTCTCACATCCAATGTACGTTTATTATAATTGAAGCATAAATTTATGAGCCGTCGTTGAGCTTTGACATAAGAATATTCAATGTACTACGTCTCGTCTTTCTTTAATGAGAATTGTAGTGAGACTGCCGGAGATAATCGCTGTTTACAGCCATTTGAACAATGGGAGAAATTTCACTGTATCTAGAATTCTAGACCAACGTAAACGTAACGTAACGTCCACTCATATCAAAATATTTAGAACTAGTTGTGTCTATAAGTATTTTATACTATATATATATATATATATATATATATATATATATATATATATATATATATATTTGTCTGTTATTAAAACAATTGATTTGCAGAATTGATAATATGATTAATAAATGTAAACATTGTAAAGATATTAGGGGCACAAGACGTCGTTAATACAAAAAAAAACGTCGTAAATACAGCTTATCTCACTCGGGTCACTGTGAAGATAGAAGTTCAAGAGGCAGATTACTAGATTCTCTTATTTTGATTCATCGAACTAAAATAAATATGCTTTCATATATATATATATATATATATATATATATATATATATATATATTTAATTTAACAATACCTAAAGAACTGTTGGCTGAGTAAGGAATGGTTTGAGTTGTTATTATAGGTATACATAATTTCCCTTTTTTAAAAGGTTTTGAAAATCTTCATTATATTTGCGTTGCTTCAGACTAATAACATTATTTTTTTACATTAATATCAATCAATAATTTGTTTATGCATGCAAATTGCAAATATTATTATTTACGTAAGGAAAATTCTTCCAGGACTTTCTCAATTACTTTATACATGTCGATCTCATCATCGTTCGTTCATTTCCTGTCAAACGAACTATCCCCGGCAAAACACAGCGAAAACCTATACCTACAGATGAAACCTTGAACCCTTTTGTCCATTGTATTTTCAAAATAAACACGTAAGAGCATTTAACAATAAAAAGGTCTTTGTTTGGTTATTCCATTTCCATTATACTTTCTTATTATTTCCCACGAGTACAGTCGTCGGAGTATTGGGAAGAGTAGAGGGGAAGGGGGTGACAAGAACCAGTCGCATTCCAATCAAGATGTGGTGGCCTGACTGTAGACGACAGTCTACGTCGTTTGCCAAAGATAATTCAACCTACTATAGCTATTGCAAATCGTAACCATCGCTCTCAATATTATCGGAGCATGTTCATTTCGTAGTTACTATACTATAACTTAAGTTGGTCTGAAAACAAAACTTTAAATTAAAAGAGTTGTTTAAAGTGACTATAAAAAGATGTCTCCCCAACACTATAATCAGAAATATTGCATTCTACGCTTAAAAGTATGTACCGTTGGGGTAATAATTGTTCCTCTATGCGGGCGTGTGCTGTGTATGTAGTTATAAAAAAGAAACGAATTTTTGTGGCTAATAAATGCTTGACATGTAACCTCAAAGTTTTAATATTGCTATTCCAAATTTTGAATACTAAATACGCATATATAAATTATAAACCTGTTGTTATTCAGAAATAAATATTTTTATAGTCATTTACACCTATAACGCAATACGTAAAACTTGCTTGACTATGTAGTAGATCTAATGGCCCAACAGATACTGATAGTTTTCTGGAAGCGTTTCTTAATGCAATGTTAAAATTATCGGAATTACTCTTCAAAATATTTTTTGTTTATTCATTTTTCTTTAGAATACGATATCTCAATATTAATTATTATTTTTATGACGATATGGCACTAGACTTATTCTTATTAATTTGTTCCTAATGTAACCGCAGTCACCCAGTTAGGAATAGGAATAGGATAAAGCATAAGAACCGACCGTGGAATTCAGTGTGTCGCGGGTGAGGGCTGTTTGCATAGTTTACTTTATTGGCTGAAACGCGGTTCGGTAAGTGCTACCGCCGCGCCATGCCCTAGTCGGCTTGTATTTTTTAATGAACACCGTCCATAAATTTACGATATGATGCGGATAATGCTCGTCACCGTTCCTTGGCGGATTATTACTCTCGGCATAACTTCAAATATATGAATTTATTGAAGTCGCTTTATATTTATATATCTACTAAAATAGGATTAACCAGTTATTACAACGTCGCATGTAGATAAATAAGAAGCTAATGTCATTAAAACTTTTTTAACAAAATCGAATAGTAACATTCAAAAAGCTAAAAAAATACTTTGTTTTTTAGTTTTCTCGTTAGACATACGTATTCAAGGTTAAACACATAATTTATTTCATTATACAAGAATGAATTTTAAATTATTTTTATTATACATAATTGGTGAATGGGAATTTAGATCAATTTTCATCGTGCCGAAGATTTTGCGGTGAATAGTTTATGATCTCATTGTTTTTGAAGCTTTTCAACGACCCCGAGCCAAAAGATACGGAATCTCTTCAGTCCGCGGTCGACCCGCATACCGCTGCCACGGTAACCGCTTTTGCCCACTTCTATACAACCCCCAAGTCCATTGTTGTTATAAAATATTTCTCCATCAAAACTCTAAGTAAGTTGTCGCTTCACTATGTTCAGGCGAACTGTCTATTACACGATACTATATCGTGTGAGTTCCACTGATGAGACTTCATTCATTCACAAGCTATTCTTATCAATAACCGATAGGTTCTAAGATTCATTTTTTGCTACGTGAGTTTGAACTCTAAAGTATTAACAATAAAAGATAAAATCGTTAGCCATAGAGAGTATGCAATGATTGCCGTTGCGGCCGACCCCGCCTTTGAGTTAAGTAAACATCGAGTATTATCTGTCAACGGCCATACATTGCCTTTACATGTATGCGTTTGTGCGAACACGAAATAATCAAGTTATTCATAAAATCAACCATTCATATCACCACTTTCGCATCTGTATAGGAACTAATATGTTAGAATTGTTAATTAATTTAGGTCAATTTACAAAGCAGATAAAGTTCTGTTGATATAATTATGATGTATAAATTAATACATTTGCTCCACAATTTTAAATATTAATAAATATAACGTAAAGCTTTGTTTTACACTATTTAAATACTTAGTAATTTAAGTGATTTTAATGGATGTAAAACTTTTATTACTACGTTGTTTACTGCACTGTAATTGTACATTGTGTTAAGAAAGTAACGGCCTAAAAACAATTGTTTTCATTAACTATAATAATAAAAAAAATAGGATAAGAAGCTTGCTAACATAACAATGTCAGGGGAGTCGGGGACTACCTACGCGCCTTTCCGGGAAGTCGAACAAAACGGCATGTTTATGAGTACAGCGGATGTGGTGGCTGGAATGCAGCATTATTTTCCTAAACGATCAACACTTTCTTTCACAAAGATCAAATAGGCACTGCTGAATCAACTTCCGGTTAAATAACGACAGGTTAAAGCGTTTTGTTTATCATACTTAGATATAATATATCACAAATAGTTTGATTACAAAAACAAATGGGTCTGTCTGAATATTGTTCTCACAATCAGTTTATTTATGAATCGTGTAATCTGGCGTGTGTGGGACGTGAATGTTTGAGAATTTAATTAATACTGTGAATTTATTGTCAACAGAGTTGGGAACTGCTGGTGCTATCCAAGTTGAAATGGGATGTCGCGGGCGTGACGGCGCACGATTTCTTACCGCTGCTATTGTCACGGTTGCCGCTAAGAGGACACGTTAACACTTCAATGGTCCAAAGGCACGCGCAGACATTCATCGCGCTTGCGGCTAGAGGTTGGTTCTACTTACTACATTTTTCTAGGCAAATTAGGTTGCTAATGAAAACAACGTTAGTATTGGCTGCCAAAATAAGGCTAAGCTATTGTTGATCTTTGTCGAATTATGTGTTATAATGAAGCGCACGTTAACTAAATTAAAAATCGTAAACAATCAGCTTAAGTAGTGATCGTAAAAATATACATTCTTTGAAGTGTTTTGTTTGCGGAGGTAGACGTTAATTAGCATCTCGATACCACGTCATGTCACGACAATGTCGCACTAGGTCCGCCGCAGTCGTCATGTGTATTTCATGTGTCACTGAACTTCTAAATTTTTATACTAATGCAAGCTATTTGTATTTTTTAAGAATTAGGAATTAACATAAATGTATAAAAATTTCGTTCGTATATTTTATGGTTCGTCTGGGTTCGACACGTTTTTTTTTTGTATCTGATATACATACGTATTTATTTATTTTATCAGAAGGGAAGTTTCTATAGATACAGCTCCTTATAAGTTAAATACATTCCAAAATGAGATTTTTTTCAAGTTGTTAAATTAATTATCTTTTAAGTGGGTAACGTTTTTGATTCTATATTACAAGTCCCGTCCCTATGCTCTATATCCTTCAATTTTAATTTCCAGCGTTGATAGAAATAACTACGAAATATTAGGTACTGAGGAAATTTACTAACTTAGAAGTATATGTGCTTTGTCATTGCTATTTAATAATCTTTCAAATTTCTGGGAAAAGAACCTCACTACAATGAAAAAAAAAATATATTAATCTATAGAAACGATTAGCAACTATGGCTAATATGTGTATAAAATCTTTTCTTATGAAGAAGATAAGAATAGTGGGCGCAAGGACCGGTGAGGCGGTGAGATGTGAATAGGTTTGTTTACAGTGAGGGTAGAGTGAGGGCTAGGGCGCGTGTGTGTGGTGCGCTCGCGCCGGCGGCGGCGCCTCCCACGCCGCTCGCCCGAGCGCATTCCAGCACGCCTCAGGGCTTCTCCCCGCACCCCCCAGGCCCCCCGTATTCCTCGTGGGATCATATGTTTTTGTGCAACGGTTTTTGTTGTTCGCCGCCGCTGTCGTCTTGTTTTTTTTTGCCGATGAAGTTCACGCTACATTTGGTTTATTTCACTTGCTCCTCAGATATCATCTCATACTTATAACGCAACGGCTCGACTAATTCAGTATACTATAATATACTTTTAATATCTCTTTTGCTCTAATCTTTTTATTGAAACTGGTTTACACAACAATAAACAATTATAACAGAACGTTACGGCTATAGAGCCATATATCGTCGGATATATTGCAATACCGCGTAACTACAAATGATTTCCTGCGTGGAGGATCTTTATAGCAGTTGGCATCGTCCCATGAGGTCAGCAGAGTGCTTCATCTAATAAAAAAGCTTCAAAAGAATAAAAAGTCAAAACCGCGTGAGCAACGATCATCCAATAGTATTTCCAAAACCACATAACGTAGAAATATAGAAAAAAATCGAGTTTTTTCCCTCTTGTAAAATTCGTCACTGTGTACTTACGACCTTCTTGCCACTGTTGGTTACGCGGTGTTGCATATCAACGACGATATATCATAAATCAAGAAAATTACATTTACAGAATACCTATGCTCACTTCGAGCCCATTAAAGTTGATGTCGAAAGAATTGCAAGAAAAATTCCTGTATCAGGCAGACCAACATTATGTATCATTATTTCAATGGTTCAATTTGTTACAATATAAGAACCCAACTTGCTAACATGTTATTAAAGCACGTATCACTTTAAATAGTAATATGCTTATAATAAGCTTTTGAATATTTAGGATTTTGCAAAATGAACGGTATAAAGGTATCTTCAGACTAAGTAGAAGATAGGATGGGGGCGGCGTTGATTACTAGAAGACAGGTATCATATCAAAACGTTATGATTATATGTCGGGCGGACATTTCTGTTAACGTTCGAAATCAGCAGACAGGGAACGTAGGATCGTAGGTGCGGAGAACACATATTTGTTCCGGTGGGTATTACATACATACATGTACTACCGGCGCGGCCTCGCGAGATCGTTCACCTTGCGAATAGACTGAACGTCGTGGCGCCCGCCCGCACCGTCTATCGGTACCTACACTTCACGTTCAAGGATAATACGACGATTATGTCACCGTCGTGAGGCTCATGCGAACAGCTCGCTGGTTTTGTAAGGAATTTTATATTTAACATTCGGTAAAATACGTTTTAGCTTAAATTTGTCGTCATTACTTACGTATAACGTACGCAATGCAAAAGGGGAGTTTAATACGTTTTAATACAATGTTGATGTCTTGTAGTTCAAAAGTTCACATAAGGATTCGTTATTTTCAGTGCTCAGTCTTCCATAATATCCGTTGCAATAAAAGCGAACCGGTCGGTCCGCCGTAGAGGCGGTAGGGCTTCGACGTTTGATTAACATCAGATTATGCAAATGCTTCCAATGAGCGGCCGCTCTCGTTGTTTCATCTCCTTCGTTTTGTTCCTACTCTACTCGAACCTTTTATTTTGAGTTCGCCGCCACAAAAAATCTTAAATGAAGCTGAAAGAGTATTCGGTATCCATACACTGCTCAGTATAATGGAGCAGATAGACATACAAAACAATGAAATAAGTTCTTAAGGATCTGTACGGAATTGATAATAATTAAATTCATAATAATTTTAAAGTGACGAAAATTTCATAAGCTGTTAGTAATTAACGATTATAAAATAAAAATCTGCTACATATACTTATTTTGTATAATATGTAAATAGTTAATGTATCTAACTTAAGTCCACTCGCCCTCCAAGGTCATGTAGCTATGTTTTTTCAATACATTTCCTGTTATGTTATCGTTTTTAATAAAATTAGCATTACAGCTAGTAGGTACACTATGACAAATTATATCAATGTACAAAAATTTTAATGAAATAATACGTATAATTTTCTATAGTACATATACAATAACTATTTTAGGCACTCTCACTTAACTTTTTTACAGCATTGCGACCAGGATAAAGTTACAATATACTTTCATAAGTCAAAACTATGGCGGAACTTTTAAATTACGTCTAGAAATTTCTCCCCACATTTAATTACATGCCAATTATTTTACGGTTACAAATACAGGTTGTTCCATACAACTCAAGCTGTTCAGGCCCAAATCGGTCTACAGTAGAGCCTTTTTAAGAGGTATCTGTATACGTATAATGGTTTTGCTAAAGCAAGTCCGTGAGAAATATTCCAGTAAAACGGGCGCGGGCTATGGAATGCGGGCGCGAGGGCGGATGCCGGCTCCTTTGAGGCTACACTCTCCAGAAAGGGACCAACAACCTGCGGGAAGGAGAAAAGAGCATTTCATTATCGGATACGTGTGTAGCCTCTACGCACTAATGTATTCGCACTCGCGTTTTGTAGCCGCAAGTCGTTGCTTTAGCAATTTGTAGCCCTTTGTTTTAACAATAAAATACTCACGGTATTTTACGGAATAGATTTATTTACATCCGTTCCACATACACATGTACCTAGTTGAAGCGTATGTGACCTGGTTTTGACTGATATGCAGGCAAACTGCTCATTTATTAGTTCGACTGATTTGTAGCAATGGTGAACTAAATGACATAGCACATAATAGATTGCAGCAGGAAATTTGAATAATTAATTATTAGTTTTATCTGTAGTATATATATAATTTATTCAATTATATTACGCTTGTTACAGATTATGAATTCACGTTGTATCCTGCTAGTACTCTTGCTTCCTGTAGCATCGCAGCAGCACTACGCGGCCTGGGATTGGACGGACACCTATCACGATTGCACGAGTTAACCGGCATCGACCTGGTAATATATTATTTAACATTGTTAATTAACCATACGTAACAATATAATGTTAAATTTATTATATTTATCCATATTGTCATTACTTAAACTATTCATAAACGCGATATTTACCATGTTTTTTATTTTTATTTTGCGGAGCTCGATCTCGAGTCTCGTGACCAAGACATTCGCAGCTAATGTCGAAATATCGAGCTCCGCAAAATGAAAAAAAACATGGTAAATATCCCGTTTTTGAATAGTTTTAGTAATAGAAGTAACCATGTTAATCTAAAATCTTATTATCATAGTTAATATTCTCTTTGTAGGATTGTCTACAGACTTGCTTAGAACAAATTGAAGAGATGGTGCAAACTCTTATTGAAGAGCGCGTAATTTCTGTCCCAAACGGACAAGGCCGGGAGGCGGCGGGGTGGACGCCGCCTCCGACCCAGGACAAAGCTCACAGCAATGCCGCCACCCCGACTGACGTCCGTGACGTGCATTTTTAAAAAATCCAGTAGCAAGTATTCTCGTTTTCTGAACGGCGAGGAGACTGCTTTAATTAATTTAGTACGCAAATACTATAAACTACAAGAATAAATTAGACGGTGCATCCGTGATCGAGGACTGAAACTAAGACTGACAACATATGCACGTGTTTAACGTAGGTAATGCTTACACCGCGGTTAGTCTAAGGATTTATATGTACATAGTTTTCGTTAATAGTGAGTGAGCCCTGCGTGCTACATTTTTGCCTCTAGTCCTAAAATAGAGCAAGAAACTAGGCAGAGGCATTGCACTGAAATATACAAAATTTCACTTAAATTAAGAAATATGATTATATTTTCCAGCTCTAGTTGTTATCTTGAAATAAAAAATCTACCTCTTTATTTTTAAGATAAAATTTCAATTTTGCTTGACAAATGCACAAAATATAAATTTCGTATTATGTCGGTCGTAGCAAAATTGTTTATATGGGACCAAAGGAAATTTTGTTCAAAAACGTATCATGTGGGAGTTGATCTACTTGTTTGAAATAGATACGTGCATGATCGACGGCTTTGATAAATAAGTAGATTATAATATAATCCATTCAAAAATGCAAATTAAATAATTTAGACATTTTTTGTATACAAATTTACAAATCTGACAAAAATTACGTAATTTGTATTAGATTCAACAACAGTTTTTGTATATCGGGGGAAGGCAATAAATTACGCTTTTATTTTGTATAAACTTTAATATAATATGTATAGTACGTCAATCTTTAACACACACAAATAGATAAATGGCACAACCAACTCGATTCTTCTCATGTACACATGAATATACCTAATATTAATATAAAGTAGACGAAGGGCTAAATGTTTTGTTTTGAAGATTCTCTTTTTGTTCCTTTTTGACAAACGTTGTACCAACTATTATTATCTTTAGCATTTAAGTACCTAACATTTAATGTGATAGTGTTAAAAAGTTGATTTAACTTTAAATCATAGTCACTTCCAGTCTTTAATTTAAGAAAAAAAAAATATGTGATTTTTGTAACATTGGTAAGCTAGGTTTAGATGTAGTTTTTAACGTGAAATTAATTGTTCCTACAACTACTGAACATAAAATTATGCAATAGTCAAGTTTAATAGTTTTGTACTTAATAATTCCATACTTGAACGAAGAAGAAAGTTAATACTATCTACCTACATAAAATAATGTGATATAATTTCCACAGATAATTAATATTTTATAGAGCATAAGTACGGGTGGAGAATGCAAATAGTATGTTTATTATAATATTAAGTGTTAAAGCTAATGGTATATATAAATATTATGTAAGATTTACATTTATTTTTAATTGTTTGCTCTGCATTTATATAAAGTTGAAAATATGTTATAGAATAGTCCAATGTCTTCCATTTCTAAGATATAAATAATATGTATCAAAAGTAGTGGCACAATGTAAATCTAATAACTGATATTAAAGTATATGTTCATTGTTCAATAGACAATTTATACTTAACATATTTTTAATACCATTCAGATATATTTATTTAGCCATTACGTTGTATAAATATATTTTCTAGGTATAAATGTAAATATACTATTCTATAAGCATGTGGTGCCATAAGTAACACTACTATAAAGTATTCGTAAATTTAAATTGACTATATTATATCAAAAAAATAAAAAAATAAAATTAATTTTCTTTAAATTAGCTAGCACCGTGAAACAATTTCAATACTAATAGATAGTATATATGGTTGTGGTACTACTACCTAAATACGTAGAATCTTCATTTTGACTATATGTATATAGAAATTATATACGGTATATAAACGTTTACATGTATGTGGGAAAATATACGCATTAAAATATTAATTTTCTTGCTTATCTTTGGCTTTTTGATAGAATTAAGAAAAATGTTTGTTATGAAATAGTTTAAAAGTACGTAGTGGGAAAACATGATTTTCCCAACGGTGTCTTGTATATAATTTATCGAGTTGTAAAACTCTTAATACAAGTGATGTTTTCATCGCCAAGGCGGTTTGATTATGTACATATATTATAGAAAATTAAATTCTAAAGTTATATGACAAGCGAAGTTGCAAAAATTTGATTTTATATGTGATCATTAAATTTTAAGTTAAGAGTATTGTGTGGATGTTGCAAATTGAGATGTAGATATTTAAAACCATACGCAATAAAATATGTAAAACTATACATCTTTTTATTATTTATTAAACAAAAGTTCTCTTATATTATAATCTGCAAGAAACAGTCTGGATTTTATTTAAAAGCACATTTTCATTGTTTGCGCTCTTTAGGTAAAATAACAAAACTATACATAATTATATATTACCAAAATAAATATCTATTAACACGTTCATTCCCTCCACAATCCTACTAATGTTATTCATATGAATATGCTCTTATAAATTGATTCACCAAAAAACTTATACGCAAAGCGTTTTGCAGTACAGAATTTAAATTTTATGAAAACGTAGTCCTTATGCTCGGGCATTACCACCATTAACCAGTAATATCTATCACAATTATTAATCACACTTCTTAATAAATATAAATGATAGCTTTTGTTCATGCTTTCATCAGATTTTTGACTCGCCAAATCGTGCCAGATCTTTTATATGATACAAATTTAGCGAAATTCTATGGACCACTTTAAGTTGCATACATTGTAGCCTACAAATTGTCTACTGATAGTTTGAATCATAAACTGGTCTACTTTTTAAGATATTACGAAAATTCTCACGACACGTCTAGCGTGTTGCTGGCATGGTTATAGAGATTTGCACGCAAGACGCTATGCGTGTCTAGAATGAATATTTTCACTGTGGAAACGCATCAACTAATTCGAGATGAAATAAAACTTCTTTTAAAATAATTACCATTTAATGGAAAACAAATTTACATTTTCATATACAATGTCCGCATTAACACTTTATGTATTGATTAATTTATTTACAATGAATAATATATAGCATTGTTAAATGTAGTTTTTAAGTTACCAAAAATACAGTAAATAACAATATAAGAAATAATTCAATAAAATAAAAGGCACATAATTTAGTATCGTATATTTTTATACACTGACAGTTCAGGTATCATATTATATTTCAACTATAGAGTAACAGTAAATTATATCGTATTTAAAATTTTTACAAGTTAATAATACATTGTGTAACAGCTCACAGTCACCGAAGCAACAACGCTATCATTCTGGAAGTTATATTCTACTCGTTATGTAATTTTCGAATCGATCGGCTTGGGTGTTTCTCAACATTTGTAGTTCTATTTCAAATTATTTATGAGAAATACCTACATTAAGTTAAAGTCTGTATCTACTAACACATATTCACGTAAAACTTTGTAGACTTGTTTAAGATGGTGTAATGAAAAAAAAAACAATTTAAAATATTGACCTTAGTGTTTTAAAGGAATTTTATCAAATAAGATTTTAAGGCATTCTAAATAGACTGATAAACATTTCTTATTAACGGTTTCAATAAACAATTATTCAATTTATTTATATTGGAATGAATAACTTAAGCTTTTTTAATAAAAACGATTCGTTTTTAGTGTCAGTATCAGAATAGTAAGAAATAATTTTTTAACACTAACATAAGAAATGAAATAAAACACATTTTTTAAACTATCCACTATACTGATAATTTTATTATAAATGTCACGAATAAAGTTGACTGTTGGAATAAAATTAGAAAGATATTTACTAGTATAAAATAGAATAGAAATATCTATACATTTTTATATACATAATTATTATTATACATAGATTATAAAATAAGGTTACTACCTGTACTGACACTGTTCGTTATTCAATAACAAGCTTGACTAAATGCACAATTTGTAACTGTATGTTTTATTTCCAAACATTCAGGTGTGCAGTGCTGTGGTGACAAAACAAAGAGCAATGGATCATTTTGACTATAGTACTTTATATTATGAATTACTCTCATGTTCACATATGCACTACTTTAGGTGTGCTCTTCCCTCGTAGCCAATTTAGAAGGACGGTAGGCGTGCTTTGAGTGTCTCGTGCTAAAAAAAAAGATAGGGTTATGTATACATAGATTTAAGTAGATTGCTATAAGTGTATACAATACAAATTGCTATAAGTGTATATAATAAAGTGAGTCGTTAACCATAAGGTGAGTTCTGCATCTCGTTAGCCCTGAAATGACGCACCTTACTATATGCTTGGTCTCCTGCCCTATTAAAATTCTATCTTAATGCCTTTCAAATGACCTTCCCAGACCAAAAGTAACATAGTAAGATGGGGGAAAGGCTCTGAAAAATCTTGCTATACTTGTGGTGAGGCTGTATGTACTGCTAGGCACTTATTGGTAGGTTGCAAGGTGCTGCTTGATATAATTCACATCGACATGATATAGTACTTGAAGTCATACGTGAAGCAGTAAATCTTTCAGTAGCTAGAGCCCAAAAAGGATTGACCACAAATAAACGACAAATTAACTTTATAAAGGCTCAACTGTCAACTCTAAAAGCAAGCCTTTCTCAATCATAGGTACGGCACCTGATTGGACTATTTTAATGGATACGTATGACAAGCACTATAAAATCCCAGAGGATGTTAGTGTTTCGTCATCCAGAACTGACATATTCCTCTTTTCTAGACACATTAAACATATAATACTAGTAGAGCTCACTGTACCGCGGGAAACCAACATTCCTAAAGACCACACAATAAAATTAAATAAATATTACGATCTAACAAACGAACTGAATAAAAATGGTTATGTGGTTAATTTATACGCGGTAGAAGTCAGAGCGAGAGGTATACCAGCAAAATCTCTCTATAATCTTCTGAAAGACCTTGGCCTGTCGAGAACTGCAGTAAGTTCTATTTTAGAACGAGTGTATAAGGCTGCACTAACATATTCTCCTTAAACCTACACCTAGGTCGCAAGTCCTGGGAACTGCTGTTTCTCCTTCTGCCACACGATGGACCCGACACCCGCACGGTGACTCCATGGAATGCTAAGCAGTTTGTCTCGTCTCTCTTGATAAATTTACTTCCCCATTTATATTATTCAAATTAATAATATAACCGCTATTGTTGCTTTTTGTAATTCATGTTTAACCGTCTAAAAGCGCTGTTTTGCTGATGTTCTTATAATTAACATTAATTCTTATATTATTTAAAAAAAAAATAACTTTATGTTCCTAACACTTCTAAACTTAGTGGTATAACGTACGATTATGAGGTTCTTTTTTTTCAATTTGGTCGATCATAAAAATAAATTAATTAAATATGAATGTTTCATCATTTCAGCCTATTGCAGTCCACTGCTGGACACAGGCCTCCACAAGTTTGCGCCAAAAATGCGTGAACTCATCTGTGTTGCCCATAGTCACCACGCTGGGCAGGCGGGTTGGTGACCGCAGGGCTGGCTTTGTCGCACCTAAGACGCTGCTGCCCGTCTTCGGCCTGTGTATTTCAAAGCCAGCGGTTAGATGGTTATCCCGCCATCGGTCGGCTTCTTAAGTTCCAAGGTGGCAGTGGAACCTTGCTATCCCTTAGTCGCCTCTTACGACACCCACGGGAAGAGAACGGGAATATGAATGTTTAGTTTACTTTAATTTATTAGTGTTTTTAACCGACTTCCAAAAAAGGAGGAGGTTCTCAATTCGACTGTATTTTTTTTTTTTTTTGTGAGAAATATGATTCACGATTTGAGTTTTGAAGTTTTTTACCAAATAAAATACTTACAAAGAGTGTGATGCGCCTGAGTCAGTTGTTCGACTGCCTCAGCAGGTAAGTTGGCGACGTCGCGATGCAACAGTCGCATGCCTAACTGCCGCTGTTCACTCTCTTGTCGTAATCGCACGTCACGACTGTGTTTAACGCTACGTAACTCTGATAACCTGTAAAAAATAATTAAAATGTTTTTTTTTTTTAATTCCTAAAATATCCATCCTAAATATCCTAAAATTTTTTTTTGTCCATTTTAAAACTTAGAATTCAGACAAAACGATTAGCATGCATTTAATATTTCATAGATTTTTTTTTTGAACTTTTTAAAGTATCTCTAGCTAATAAATTAATAGTCACAGTTTAGGAAAACATTCTGTCTTTATATTTTTTAATTTAGGATGTTTTAAACCATACTTACTTGGCTTGCAACTTTGGTTTATCCCCATCAGGGAGACTTATACTACTACTGCGTGACGTTTGTCCTTTATGGGTGTCGACAATATGACTTTCTTTTTCAAAACTTAAGGTGGGCAATTCTGAAGTTCCTTCTTGACTCGAGCTTATCGATAGGTCTAATCCTGCAGAATTACAACGTGACTTCAACTTTTCAAAAGATCTTAAGCTATCAGAGAGTCGTAACTGTAGAGTGTCTCTTTCTTCTAGTAATTGAGTTAATTCCATTGTAAGTTCTTCACATCTTACATCTCTTTGATGCAACATATACAATGCCAAATCTAATTCAGCACGCGGTACCGCATCCAAAAGTTGTTTATCAACACTTCCTGATGATCTCTCACCTTCTGGACCCAGTTTAGTATCGGACAAAAATGTTACATGTTTTTCTATTTTACTACTTGCTGCCCTCAAAGTTTCCTCTAAACTCGATATTTCATCTTTTAGTGTAACAATTTCTAATTCTTGACTTTCTAAAACTGCTTGCGTTTCGAGTGCTTTGTTTGCATATTCCTCTAAGACTTTATTTAAATCATTTATTTGTTTATTCAGATTTGTACACTCAACAATTTTTTCCTTTAAGGATTCAGAAATAGCCTGTTTTTCATCTTCAATATCTTTTTTTACCTTGTTAAAACTTTCAGTATTTTCATGCATTTTTAATCTTAATATTGCTAACTCAGATTCTTTTTCATATGTTAAATCTTCTACTTTCTTTTCGAACTCAATTAACTGTTTTCGAACGTTTTCAAATTCCTCATTTCTTTGTGTCAAAGATATTGTGAAGTCACGTGTTTTTTGGTAAATTTCACTTTCTTTTAATTGAAGTTGCTTATTTAAATCTACTATTTTGTTTTCATAATTGTTTCGTATTTCTTCAATTTGTTGATTTAAATTGGTATTAACGGTGCTGGTGGCATCTAATTCTATTCGTAAATTATTAACTGTAGTTTCATATTCATCACATCGGGCTTTATTGTTTTTATTTAACTCTTCAATTATCTTTTCGTATTCTTCTTGTTGAAAAAGCCCTTTATTTTCTTGCATAACTTTATCGTCTTCGATTTCTGATCGCAATATGTCAAGTTGATTTATAACTTCAGCATATTTGATTTGAAGGCTTTTTAGTTGCTCATCTTTTTCTTGTAACTTATTCTGTAGAGTACTTATTTGTTCTGCCATAACAATTTTATTTGTTTCTTCTTGACTCGATGACTGAACATTTTCAAGAAGTTGCTCATACTTAGCCTCAGAAGAAGTTAGTTGTGTTCTAAGATCGTGCTCTATTTGTTGAAATTCGACTTCTCTTTGGGCTAAGTGTTGTTTCCATAATTCAGCTATTTCAAACCCTCTTTGATCCATGGCACTTGACACTGAAGAACGTAGCTCGGCAACAGTTGACAATAGTTGATCATTTTCTGTATTAAGATTTAGTAATTTAGCATTAAGATCATTAACTTGTTTATCATAATCATCAACCGTGTCAACCAAATCTTTGTTTTCTTGTTCAAGCTCACCAATTCTTTTGTTTGCTTCGTCTATCTGGACTTTTAACTTTGAAGAATGTTCTTCTAAATTATTACACTTTTCTGCCAGCACTAAAATATCTGGTTCATGCACACTTTGCTCATTTTGTTTCTCGGCAGCAGAGAGTTTATATTCTTCAAAAGCTTTTCTTAAATGTTCATTTTGAGACATTACTTCATTATATTTAACTTCCCATTGTTGTACACTTTCATTAAGCATGGCACATTTTTCTTCAAGCCTTTCATACTTACATTGATATTCTTGAATCTCTAACTTAAATTTTTCACAGTTAGTGCATACTACACTTTGTTGTTTAAGGTTATTTATTTCACTTTCTAAAAGATCCTGTTCTTGTAGTAGCTTTTTGTTATGTTCATTTAGTTGGTGGCAATTTTCGCAAATTTTTATTTTTTCATTCAATTCTTGATTTAGTTGATTTATTTCATTCTTTAGTCGTTCCTGCTGCACTGTCAATTCTTTATTTTGAGAGTTAATATTATCAATGATTGTTTGCAGTTCATCATTTTCTTTTTCTAATTTTAACAACTCTTCATTTGATTCTGTTTTTCCACTTACTCGAGAGGTTGTATCATTAGAATCTTTACCATCACCACCCCATTGCAAGGAAGAGAATTTGTCATTAACTTGTTTGAAATTATACTTCCACATTTGTAATTCATTATCCAATTTTTCTTTCATTTCTAATAATCTATCATTTGCGTTTTTGAACACTTCATTTTGCTTCTTTAAGGCTTCTTTTTCTTGCTTTTCTTTACTTAGATCCGTATTAAGTTCTTGTAATTTTTTCTCTAATTCTTCAACAGTGCTTGATAACTCATTTTCGATAGCCATGTCAAGCATTGAGGATTGTGATATTTTTTTAGTCAATTGTAATTCATTTGACAGCATATCATTAGTTACTTTTAATTCCTTTAATTTCTTTAATGCTTTCAACAACTTAGCATTAGTAGTATCCATTTCTAGTTTCAATTTATTGTTAGTTTCATTAAGTTGTTGAATTTGTTGATGTAAATGTGAAGAACCAGGTATTACATCCGATTCTTCAGTAGTTTCAATACCCCAACCTTCTTCGGAGTTAAAAGGATCATTTTCTTCTTTAATGTCAACTTCCGTACATTGACTTGGAACAATTATTTCTTCTTTTAAATTAAAGAAATCCGCAGCAGATCGTACCTCTCCTGATTTTGTTTGTATTTGAGTCTGCGAATGGGATTCTGGGCCAGACAATATCTGTGATTGAAGAGAGGCTATGACAGGAGTAGTTGGTTCATTCATTGCTTCTATCGTAGACGAAATAGTCATTCCTTCTGTTTTTGGTATGTTCATTTCGAAGACTAGTTTCTTATTCTCCATCATTTGTTTAATTTGCTCTTCTTTCTCTAATAGTGAATTATTTAGCTGTTCATTGTTTTCTTTTAAAAATTCGATTTCATTCGATAGCTTATTAATTTGTAAAGTAGCATCTTCAAGTTTTGTAACCATTTCCTTATTCTCATTATCGATCTTTGACATATTAGTCAAATTATTTGCTTGTAAATTCTGTATTTTATTATCAAGGTCCATAATTTCTTGGTTTTTGCTATTCAGTATTGAATTTAACTTATTGATTTCACTTATATATTGTTCAGTATAATCGGGTGTAAATTTTTTTTCTGAAGTTGATTTTTCATTTAAAAGTTGATTTTCATGAGCCAACTCTGCCATTTTTATGTTCAAATTTTCTATTGTATTTTTATATTCATTAAGCTTTGACTCCAATTTTGACACTTGTTCATTGATTTTCTCATATTTTTCACTTAATATTTTCTTTTCTTTAAAAGTATTTTCGATTTGTATATTAAATTCTGATTCTAATTCTTCTATATCTTTTTTCTTTTGTACTAGCAATGCATTTTGTTCATTTGTTATTCTTTTAAGATTAGCTTCCAATTCTCGAATACTAGACTGGTAGTTCAATATATCGCTTTCCATTGCATCAACTTTATCAGCTCTTATTTGTAACATATCACAGTTATTTTGTAAATCAGCGTATGACATTTGTAACTTTTGATAATTATCATTGATATTTTGTATTTTATAGTGCAATTCTTTGTTTTCACTTTCAATTTCAACTAACTGTTTTTCGACAACTCTGTCATTATCCATGAGTATAGCAAGTCGGGATACTAATTCATCTTCTTGATCTTTGTACTCACTGTAAGCCTTTTGTTTTTCGTGCAATTGAGTGTCCAAGTTATCAGCTTTCCGCTCTAAAGATTGTCGCCGATTTTCCATTGCGGATATACTTTCTTCGAGACGATATATCCTGTTCTTATACTTGTCGATTTCTGATTGTAAGCTTTCAATATACATATCACTTTCTTGAACCTTTGCGTCATGCCCAAATTGCACTTGGGTCAATTTTTCATTAAAATTTTGAATTTGATTAGTTAAATCATAAATTTTATCCTGTTTCTGATTTATATCAGCTTCTAAACATGATATTTTTGTTAAAAGGTTGGCGTTATTCTTTTGTTCAATTTCATATTCAACAATTTTATTATTTAAAGTTTCAATTTGCACTTTAAGATTATTATTTTCTTCACTTGCAAAATATAGATCTTTATTCAATATATTTATTGACTCATTTAATCTGGTAATTGTTTCCACATTATTAGCACTATTCTTGTGTAACGTTTCAATCTGAGATTGTAAATGTAAAATCTCCTGCGATTTTTGCTCAAGTAATATCTTTTGAGATTGCAGTCGATTTAATTCTTCTTCTGCGTGTTTTAGCTTTTCTTGTAACGCAGGTATTGTTTCAACTTGTATTAAAAGCTGTTCATACTGTTCATTTTTATTCTCAAGTTGTTTTTGGGTTTCGTGAAGTTGATTTTCTAACTCAATGTATAGTGCAGACTTTTTCTTTATGTTTATAGCGAACTTTTTCAATTTTTCCATTAACTCTTTATTTTTTTGCTCAATCGCTGAGTATTGCTCATTTTGTGCATTTTTATCTACTGAAACAGAATTCAATTTTTCTTTAGCGTGTTCATATAACTTTGTAAGTTCATTAATTTCAGTACTCTTTTGTACAACAATATTATGTAACTTTTCATTCTCTATGGACTCTTTTCTCAACTGTAATTTTATTTCATGTATTTCTTCGTCACGTTCTTTAGCTTGTGACAAAACAGCTGACAATTCCTCTGTCTGTTTTTGTTGTAATATTTGCGATTCTTTGATAATTTCTTGTTTTTCTGCTAACTGGTCCTGCAATATTTTTAGTTCCAATTCAAGATTATTGCTCTTACTTTCTAATTTTGATTTGAAAGTAAGTAGCTGTACTTTTTCATCTTCAAGTGATCTTAGCTTTTCTTCATAATCAGACAAAGTTTTCTGATAAAGAGATATTTGTTTATTCAATGATTTTATAAGTTCAGAATTTTGATCCTTTGCTTTTTCATCTTCGAGTAAATCAACCGTAGATTTTAATTTCTGTGAAACATCGTTTAGTTTAGTAATTTGATTTATGTATTCTGACATTTCTTTATCCTTTTGCTGTAAGGTATTACTATAATTTCTGACTTGTTTTTCATATTCTAGTAGTAAGTTTTCTAATTCGTGTATCCTAGAATCACGAGTATTCAAAGCAGATGCATATTCTTGATGCAATTTTTGTATCTCATTTTGCAAAAGTTCTTGTGTTTGAGTAAGATGTAAATGATGTTCTGCTTTGTTTTCATTACTAATGGTTTCTATTTCTCTTTTCAGTTGATTATTTTCGTCTGTAAGTTTTTTAATTAGTTTCTCATTTGATGCAATGTTCTGTAATATTTCTTTATTTTTTTCTTGTTGTTCTTCTAACGACAATATTTTCATTTGACAATCAGCAATTTCATCTTCTCTTTCTTTTATTATATTTTTCAATTTAAGAATTTCTTTAGTAAGCTGTTTTACAGACTTTACTCGAGATCCTTTATCTCCAGCAGTTTTATCATCTTGTTGACCTATTTCTCCTGCTGTACCGTCTATTACGTCCTCAACACTCAATGGTTTGACTACTTCTACAGTTTCTTTTAATATTTCGCTCTTCTCGTGTTTAAGTTCTTCTATTTGATGGTTGAGTTCATTATTAAGTGAAATAAGTTTATTCTTTTCTTCTTCTAATACATTTACGCTACTTTTCAAGGTATCACATTGATCTTTCATTTCTTGTATATCTTTGTTTAAAGATTCATTTTCTGATGTCAAAGCATTCATTTTTTCCATAACTTCTTGCCTTTCACTTAAAAATAAATCTATTTTTTGTTTTAGTTCAATACTTTCTTCAATTAATTTTTCATTATCTTCTTGACTTGGAGGCATATATTCTTCTGGATTAGGATCACTAGTTTTCTTTTCTGTTTCTAGAGATTTGTTATATTCTTCAAGCTCTAATTTTTCTTGTGTTGTTAATGATTCCACGATTTCAATGGACTCAGCTGAACTTACTTTCTCAGCGCTGAGTTTTTCTAATTTGTCAGTAAGTTCAATATTTTCTTGAATATAATTTTCTAGCTTTTGAATTAAATCTTCCTTTCCTTCTTGTAGGATCTGTATGCTACTATTTAATTGTTCCTTGTCCAATTTTAAATTTTCTATAATGTGTTCTAATTCTTTTTTAGATGCTTGTAGCTGATCTATTTGCTCTTCTAATTGAACAGACTTCATTTCTGAGCATACATGTTCATTTTGAAGTAAAGATATATCTGCTAGTTTATCTTCCATTTCTAAATTCTTCTGTTGCAAACTATGAAGCTCTGAAACATAATGAAAATAATTTACAAAATATTTAAAAAAAAATGTTTTTAGTCTACTGTATTCATTTTTGCATGGTTAAAATCTTCGTTTTCGGGAAAGAAGATCAGGATCAGGATAGGACAGTTGAGAATATTTGTGTAGATGCACTTGCAAGGTAACAAATTGCTTCACTATCAAAAGCCTCGTATCGGCATATAATTTGTGGGTAGGGAAGTAAGTAGGTTAAGAGGCTATGTGAACTTTAATTATAAGACGGCTTTTAGAGCCCTTGTCAAGATGCGGTGGGTTTCTGTTGACCCACCCCAAAGAGTAATGCAATACGTAATAATAGACTTTTTTAGAGTGAGGTAGCGAATAGTATTCAGTGCAGAACCTCAACAACATTGCGTAGAGTTTTGAAGACAAATATGAGTTTCCTCGTCCTACCCGAAGTGACTTTAACGTGTTCTTCTGAAGAGTGTGTTTACATACATATTCATTTAAATATCATTAGTTTACTTCATCTCAATTGGCCTTAGTCCGTCTATTGCAGACTATTTGGACAGTGTCAGACAGACACTGTGTCGCTTAGGTCACTCTTCAGGAAAACGCTAAGTTTACTTACACTACTAATTAACTAACAACCGCTCTGGTGTAGTGGTGCATGTGCTATGTACGCGTCTTCTTTTCTGGTTTAATTGTTTGTCCTTGTGGGCCTCCCCACCGTGACTCAGTGAGCACATTAACCTGTCGGTTTCGGTTATTATTATATACACCTGATAGCAATTATTTTCTTAATTTCGAATAGTGCCCACCAGCCGATCACGCAAAAAAGGCGCCCCAAGACGTCGAGTTGCGGAAAAGAGCCCGTGAACAACAACAACAACACCTGATAGCAATCATTACTCATAGTAGGGAATATATGCAGTGGAGCAGCGTGATGATTGTTTCCAATCCTTCTCCTATATGGAGGATGAGGCCTAGGCACAACAGCCTAGACGACGCGTTGGTGCAATGGCCACAGCACTGGTTTGTGGCTGTTGCGCTCGCAACTGCGGGTTCGATCCACGCACATGGCAAACATTTGTATTAGCCATACAGATGTTTGCCGTGGTCTGGAGGTTTGTGCTTGTGTATTGTGTATGTGTCTGGATTTGCGACACAGGAGTTAATCCTAGTGGGGGCTGTTGAGTGTGAGGTGTTTATTATATATTCATTTATTTATGTCCAGAAGTGGGATGTTACAGACTGTATCGTCATATCATATTAATATTAATATCAACTGCTATGAAATATTGATTTTAGTAAATAAAATTAATCATACCTTGAACCAAATCAAATTTCTGAGTTTCCAATAAACTTATAGATTTCAGTCTTGCTTCAGCCATATTTTCTGTTTCGACCAATCGTTTATATATTTCAGATTCCGTTACTGTAATGTGACAACATAAGATAAATGAAAAATAAGTTGTTTTTTGTTCACATACTTAAAACTAAATTTAATAGTTATACTTACATCTTCCACTATCATAATCGACTAAATGCAATTGAAGATTGCCCTTTTCCTCTTCTAACTCTGCTACCTTCTGAGTAAGTTGGTGAATTACTTCATTGAGTTTCACAATTTCTGCATTAGTATCAGATACTTTGCTAAAGTTCTCAATCGTTTTCTGCATTTGCTTAATTTTGAGTTTAAAATTAGATTTTACCTTTATCATATTTTTATTTCCGGCATCTATTTCCTCGTTAAGTGTTACAATTTGATTTTGTGCCAATTTTAATTTATCTTCTAAATCTTTCAATTCTGGTGATATTGTTTCAGTAACATTAGATTTTTCTTTTGTTGTTTCTTTCAAATCTTCAGTACTAGTAGTCAAATCTATAAGTACACCAACATCAACCATTTGTACCTTTTCTTTTTTTGAGTCAACTAATAATTGTAATTCTTTAATAGTTGCATCTTTCATTTCAATTGTAGATTTCAATTCTGTAATCAATGCATCTTTTTCTGATAGTATGTATTCTTTTTGCAAAATTTCTTTATTCAGAGACTGAATTACCATATCTGATTTTGGTTTTTCAGATTTTCCTTTTTTATCTGGTTCTGGTTGTGCAGTTTCAGAAGACAAATGACTCCAAGGTGACTTTAGTTTCGAAGCAGCATTCCTGCCTCCTTTACGGGTAGGAAGAGGACTGCCTTTCTTACTTGGTGATATATTAGCTTTTGTCTCCTGAGTTGCAGTAAGTTGATTTTGATACTCTTTATTTGCCTGCCTTAATTCTAAATTAATCTGTTCCAGTAACTCAATTTTTTTTGTGAGTTCTTCCATATTTGATATTTCAAGTGAGCCTTTCTCTATTTTACTTTCTGTATCATCTTCTTTAACTTTTTTATTAGAATCATCTTCCAATTGCCTAATTTTATATTGCAATTCATTAATCTCTTTAACTTTCAAGTCTAATTCTTCTGCTAATTTAGAATGGGCAACACTTATATCAAATCTCGAGTTTTCCAAAATTGTGTTAGCTTCTTCAAGACTTTTTATTTTATCGTTTTTTTCTTCAATTTCCTGCTTTAGCTTTGACTTTTCTTCTTTCCATTCACTTTCCATATCTATAAATTTGTTTTGCATTTTTATCATCTGTTGTTTAGTATCTTCAAGTAAATCCAATGTATCTCTTTCTAAAAAATATGTATAAATTTCATTAAAAAAATAAAAGTCATTGTTAAGGTTTTATTTATCGAACTACAAAAGTATTTGACATTAAAAATAGAGAAGAATATAATTTTTTTATAACTTCGGAAAAGGGGGTTCTTAATTCAATTGTATTTTTTAAATTATTAATGGATACCTCAGAACTTTCGATAAGTGGACCGATTCCAATGATTTTTTTAAAATAAAAGTATGTGTGTCAATTGTTTCCATTTAAATTTAATTAAGATATGACACATACTTTTCGAGTTATTATTATATCTAATAATGCGTAATACATTCGTTAATTCCATCTGTGCGTTTTGTCAATTTAGACCAGCTTGACAACTACTGGTTTTCCCTGACGTACGGATCCCAAATAATGCGTATTAACTTGACTAATTTTTCATCGACCTATATTGTACCTATTTATACCACATAACTTTTCACTGGGTGTACCAAATTTGATGATTCTTGTTTCAATCGAAAGCTGATGCTTGTCTTGTCGTCTCATAAAAATTTGATTATGATCTAGTGACTTCTTTTTGAATAATCTTCGAAAACGTGTATTTACTTCGACTATATTTTCATCTATCTATGTTGTATTACTTGTCAATGTAATTGAAATCTGGTTTTTTTTGTTTGAGAGCAAACATAATTATTTTACAAACCTTTTTTGCTTAAACTTTCTGATATTAATGTTGTTGCTTTATTTTTGGCTTCAATTATTTGATCTTTTTCATTAATTTTTTCCTGCAAGTCTAAAATTGTTGTTTCCATTGCTCTCATTTTAACTTGCATTATACTCAGATTGTTATCTTTTTCTTTAATTAAATTTGTAAGTTTTGTGGTGTCTGTGTTGTCAGGACCCTAAAGAACAAAAAAATTAGTATTAATAACCATGAACACTTGTCTCCTAGCTTAGTATAAATAATAACATTTAATAACAGGGCCTAAAAAATATGTCATTAACAATGTCCTAATTATATATCAATTACAAAAATATTGAATTTAAATATTAATAAACAATATTCTTATTGCAATATCTTTGGTGCAATTTGTTTTAACCCTACTTTCTGCTACGTGGGGTGTGGGTTGGCCTGAGTCTGGGTTTAATATTTGTATCTATGTTTTATTTTTATGTATATATATTTGGCTATAACAGTCTGCTTTTACAAGCATTAAGTTGCTTACTTTAGGAACAGAATTCTGTAAGTGTATGTTATAAAATATATACATTGAATGTTGATGAAATCATAGTTACAGGTATATGTAAAACAAATATCTTTAACTTTACCGTTAACCTTACTTACCTTTAAACTTAAACTAAACTTTAACGTTAAACTTACCATTTTAACATCTAATGTATTACTTATTGAGTCTTTTCTGGCAGTAGTAACTACTTTCTTCATTGGCCTCTTGCTTATTTCTTTATATTGTTTAATTCTTTCCATCAGTATTTCTTTTTGTTTCAGAGTGTTTGCCAAACTTTCACTGATTCCAGGAACTAAGAAAATAGTAATTTATGTTGTATTTTCAATTAAGTCTGTTACTATTATACTAGAATAATAAATATGATCAGATATATCTGCTTACTATTTAATGCATCTTGTACAGACAAAGTGGTAGATGTTTCTGTTGCTACAGAGTATCCTGTTTTCTCGCTTACGGTGGTTGCCATTTCCGAGGCTGTGTCTCCGACATCTTCTTCTAAAATGTCATATAAAAATAGAATGTGTTTGCTGTATTATGTAAATAAAATAATATGTCATAAAATATATTTTTTATGTGCTATAATAATTCGACATGATTTAAAATTTCATTTTCTCTACCAATGGAACAATGCTATTTTACAATAAAAAGTATCCAGTTTCTTAGCTTGTAGTATGGACTAAAAGCGAGATTTAAATAATAATAAATTTAATGCTTAATTATGGGTAGACTGTCTTACTTTTTTACTTCAGTAATCATTGTCAAGCACCCTCCAAAAATAATACTCTTTTTAGATGATACAGAATTGAAAATTTTGATTTTATTATAGGTATAGATACAGATAGCAACAGGCAAGAAGATACAGATTTAAATTGTTTACCAAATGGACGACCCAATAGCTCCGCAGTGGCCTTGCGGTGTTCTTTAATCCTTTTTGATACCAGGGCAGCATTTTCTAGGCACTTTTGAGCTCTTTCAAACTTAATCTGCCTTTCTGAAGAGATTGATTGCTATAATAACAATAAAATTTAAATTATGTCAAATTGATATTTATCCCATTAACAATTATTGTAGGATTTGAAATTGGATAATAAAGGTATTTTATTATGTAAGTGTTTAATACAAGGATAACTAGGACGAGTAGAGTAAAGTTATGATAAATTACCACACCACATTTTAAAATCTTTTTGTCGACATTTTATATAATGATATACTCTTGTATATATTGCTAAAATCGTTTATACTAACTGTTAAAGTTAAAAAATGAAGCAAAATATGTGTACATATTAAAAAATAACGTCAAATTTATAGTATGTAGTGAAGTAAACAAATTGTGAAACAATTCTTATTATGCAAAAAAGCAATTATGTACCTATATTATCTATAATAAAAAAATTGAGATAAGAAAATAAATTGACCAATATGGATAGTACTACACCAACGATTTCGACATCACTTAAACGCATTTTTGTTGTTAAACTTGTTATTTTTTACCTTACTGTGTTTTACACTTCCTGCTACACTAGCTACTTCACTTGGCGCTGCTATATCAGAGTCAGAAGCATCGAGCCTTTTATCCTGCCCAGGAATTTTATTGATGTTTGTACTTTCGGACATTGTATTTCTTTTGCCAACATTAAAACGACGAATGCGATTACGACACCCAGGAACAACGAATAATATCAATTATAGGTGTATTTAAACTATTAAACAAACTAAAAAAACTAAGCAAATTAGATGCAAATATTTAATAAATTGCCACCACTCAGCACTTGTTATTGCATGCCATTTTCGATATAGTTGCAGAATTTTAACCACGTCAGCACAGATGAGAAATACAGACGTTAGTATAGGTTATTTCTTATCTCAGAAATTTCTATTTTTCGGTTTTATAGGAAGTGTAAAAAAAATTGTTATTAATTTATAATAATTCAAAATATGTTAATTATAATTCAAGCAAATAAATACTTACTATAACACAAAAAAATTATAGGGGATTAATAGGGGAATTATCATTTCATAATATAAAACAGTCGCTTTCCGCTGTCAGAATGCTAAGATTTTTAAAACTGCGCAACGGATTTTGATGCGGCTTTCTTTAATAAATAGATTGATTCTAGAGGAAGGTTTATATGTATAATATATGCATAATATAGTAGAGAAACACTAATAGTTTTAAAGGTTTATAACGTGATGTCGTAAATATACACATTTTTAACGCTTACACTGCAAATGTTTATTTTATATTTAGTATCAGCATTGCACCCCTGCGAAGCCGAAGTGGGTCGCTAGTATAATATAAATTTATAAAGTATAAACCGTAAATTCTAATAACCTTACATGTTGTAAAGTCACTAGTCACAGAGCACAATACTTCACTAGTAACCTTTAAACTGTCAATATTATATTTGACAGTATTTAAGCTACAGAAAAATTTGCCAAAGACGAATAATATTTCAGTTTATGTTGTAATAAAAAAAATCTATTAGATGGCATCTTCTCGTATTCAGGTATTATCAATAAAAAATCACTTCACAAGAATATTTGTTGCATCATGACAAACTATTATCATTGTTAAACATAATGACCTTACCTAATAAAAAGCAATACGTTTCATTTTTGTTATGTAGGCAACGGCGCGCCAGTTGTCTAAAACCTTTAAGAAAAAAAACCGATTCGAAATTGGCATAGCTTCCGAACTTCCACCTGCTTACAAGAAGTTTTGGCGTGAATGGAAGGTGTTAAAGCCTGCTGCTGTTCATTACATCCCTCAGGACAGTAAATGGAAACGTGACGAGTTAACTGGAGAAACATTGCCTGTCCAAAACATCCCAATACCTCTGAAGTATCCGACTGAAATTCATGAGGGTATTTGGGGTGGAGAAGCTATAGTAAAAGGTTAAATATGATTAATCTAATAACAATAAAAGAGTGAAAGAAATTCTTTTACTATTGAATTAAAAAAGAGAAAAAGGCTAGGCTTTAGATTAAGAACCGTCATTTTAAAGTTAGATAAGTTAGAGCTATTTTTTTTTGTAAAGAAATTATGCTGATAAATGGTCAAATTTTGAACTTAGATAATTCGACAGTTCTTAATCTAAAGCCTTACCAAGAAAAATTTAACTTTCATTTTTATCAAGTTTTAATAACATTTATTTTAAGTTTAAATGTTGTATTTTTGAATTTAATAAATAAAAATTATCTTTAGGTTTTCAAAAGCGAGACCCACGCCGTCGTAGAGTTCCTCACTATTGGGTACCCGTCCTTAAGAGAACTGTTGTAAAGTCAGAAATCCTTAATACACACTTATCCGTTACTGTAACCGATAGAACCATAAAACTTATAAATGATCATTATGGCTTCGACCACTATCTGCTTAAAACACCAGCTTGCGACTTGGTATCGATGTTAGCTTTGAAGTTAAAAAAACAAATACTTATTGAATTGATGAACGGTTGCCCGAGATATGCTCATGATCCTTCAAAACAAAAGGAAGTTTATGAAGAATATAAGACCTATTTATCTTCCGTAAGTTGTATTTAAAAGGTTTATAGATTACTAAATTAAAACAAAAAACCCTTCAAAACTAAATATTAATTATTTTTTAAGTACACGCCCGAGGAAATCGAGTGGTATGGGCTAACTTGGTACGAGGCTCTCAGCAAAGTAGCCAAAATGAAGGAAGCTGCCAATAAGCCCTTGCCGTTGAAGAGTCTTTATAGGAAAAATTTGGTAGAGAAGTTAAAAGCTGCCAATATAGATGCTGACAAGTCTCCTGCTGATGATATATCGTGAGTTGCATTGCTTTGTCTAAAAGGTGGCAAAACTACTAAATGAAGTATAGTACACGATTATTTTTTATTAAATGAAGGAACCAAGTGAATCCTTAAATAATCTGCCTTAAAAATGTGTTCTTATACATTTTAGTGTTTTTTTGCTTACAGCAAAGTGAGACATTCAGGAGTTGCGTGTATGCATAGTTTAACTCTATTACATTCTTGTACTCTTGTACATATTCTTGTACACATGACTCTGAATTATATTTTGAAAACCACAGCATATTCATTCAAGTATGAATTTATAAAATAGTTGTGTAATGCAGTGAAAAATAGTATATTTAGGAAATTTAAATTCAGAACCTACTTATGTAGTAAATAATGACATAAATATCAAAGCTGTAAAACTTATATTGCTTTGCTTTCTATGTTTTCAGGACGACAACATCTTGGCTGTCAAAAATGAATCCCTTCGGTAAGAAAGACGAAGCCTAGTAACTTATGTAGAATAATAATAATTAAATTGTTGTGTTATAGAAAAGATGTATCTTTGAAAATAAATAGATAGACAACTGCTATAGTTTTATTATTTTATTGTAGTTTTTTAATTAAGTTGTAGAAATAACTATTAGCCACGATTTTTTTTAATTTCTGTTCAGACAATATAAATATTTGTTTACTAACTAAAATTAAAAAATAATGTTTATATTGGGATTTTAAAAGAAGTGAGCTAATGGTACAAGAAAATAAAAATAAAACCTTTTCAATTTACTATATTATCTATCTCCTGTATGCAGGGATACAACGGTCCCACTGTGCCCACAATCTTAAGCTGAACCATATTTTTCCTTGACTCGATTATTTTATGGAATTATGGAATAAGTGACTTTAAAAAAAAAGATCAGCAGATGTATATTGTGCGTATATCTCTTAATTATTATTTATGAAGTTTTGGCCTAAAAAAACTTACGTAACTGGTATTGTGGGGGCCGCGCGGACCCCAACACGTGCATACCTGGGTCCTAGTAAGTGATACTGCGCTGAACGTTCGGCACCCACCGCGAATAATGACGAAAAGAGAATACTTAAAATGGCAGCTGCTCACAATACTTAGTTTATTAGAAAGCCAAGAAAACGTCATGCGTGGGGCCGCGCGGCCCCCACGATACCAGTTAAGGGTTAACAGACTTCAAAAAAGGAGGAGGTTACTCAATTCGACCGTATATATCTTCGTCGTTTATGAATCGATTTTGATAATTCTTTTTTTGTTGGAAAGTAGATATCATAAGTGTGGTACCATGTTATGGAAACTAGGATCTGATGATGGGATCCCAGAGAAATCAAGGGAAACCCTCGAAAATCGCATTACTTTATATTGGGTGTACCGATTTTGATGACTCTTAATTTAATCGAAAGCCGATGTTCATCATGTGGTCACATTTGAATTTCATCGAGATATGCGTATCTGGTTGACTATTTTTTCGTCTACGTTGTATTACTTGTCGATGTAATTGAAGTCGGTTTTTTTCGTTTGCCAGCAAACACAATTATTTAAGACCTGGTGTCTGCCTATATGATAAGATTCATAACCCTATTCTTGACACTGTGTCCAATTTGATACGTTCAACTTTTAGAAAATCTCGAGAATTTTTCTAACGAGTTTTTAAAACTTTTGTTGTTTAATATGATAGAAAATACACATATATTTCTACCAAAAATACTATTTAAGTGCTTTCAACGAAAAATCAGCCGTAAGAGCGCAAAATGGTGGACCGATCGAATGTGTCTACGCATCGCAAAATAAAAATAATCATTATTTATTATTTTTTGTTCAAATTGTTTTCAAAAGTAGTCCAATTGCCAAAGCTTATTATATACTCTAATCATTAACTTTATTTTCTTGTACCTAAATGAATTGTAAGTGCATGTAATCTATTGTGTTTTTCAAGTGTAGTAAATATGATACATTGCCAGATGGCGAACAGTCTAGACATTTTTTGCTGTGTATCAAATATGTGACATTGCCTGATTTGTAAAGATACTACTTGAGTTTGCTTTCCTAACCACGCTTATAACTAGGCTACGATTGGATTGGCTATTGTGACCAGAATATAGTCAAGATGACAATTTTATTACAATTATTTCTTATTTTCATTCGAAGATACTTCCTCACCTTATTATGCAACAACAAAGAAGAGCTTGGTAACTCGTAGCTCTTGTTCCGAAACTGGGAGAAAAATCAGATTTGGACGAAAGTGAATCATCTGAGGATGAAGTTCAATACTACACCCGCCTTACGCACTCTGACAGCAGTTCACTACCTCTATCATTGTCATCTTCAATAGAAAACCTAAAACTTCTCTCTGATGACGATATTGAGTTTAATCAAGTGCTTACTTCAGTCTTTGGTACAGTCATACAGTCAAGAGTCATCACCATCGATCAACCCTTATTCACCGTCAATTTTATCGCCTAATCCATCAGCAAATGAGACTAGACCTTAGTGTCTGATACCATCACCCTCATCTCCATCTGTACTAGCTACTCCCTCACAGGTACCTGCACTACGAGTTAGTAACTTGAAGCGGCATCATCAGTCACCATCGTCGTCGCCATTATTTGCATATTTTCCTTCAACAGCTACTCGTTCAAAGAGACCTACGCTTTTCACAGTCAAAGTCTATTCGACAACCTGCTTGCAAAGTCTTTTGTTTCGATAAATTTTTCACATCTATTGAGCTGTTACAATATTTACGCAATGAATGCAGCATTTTTGCAATGGGTACAATCCGAGCAAATAGGCTACGAGGAGCGGAGAAAAAACTACCCACGGATAAAAATCCAAAAAAAAGGGTAGAGCACAAGTCGTTTGTAATAAAAATAAGATTGCTGTCGTTAAATGGTTAGATAACAAATGTGTCACTGCTGCAAGTAACTTTGTAGATGCGTATCATACCCAGACTGTGGTTCGTTACAAAATAGAACAAAGTAGAAAAATGCGAGTGACTTGCCCCAATTTAATAAAAAAATTAACACTTCTTACATGGGCGATGTTGATCTCGCCGATATGTTGATCACTCTATATCGTAAACCACCCCGAGGCCATCGTTGGTATTTACCAATATTTTCTCAAATGCTCGACATTTGTATAAACAATTCCTGGCTTCTATATCGGTGTGATAGAAAAGCCAGGATGGATGGACAAAAAACAAAAAACCCTAAAAACCTTTAAAATTGAAATTTTTGAAAGCCTACGGAGATTTGAAAAAACTGATATGAGCGATATCAGCAGGCCTGGTATGAAATCAACCAAGACTATTTAGAACCCAGTAGCTGAAAGACCGTCAGATACTGTTCGGTATGATCAAGTTACTCATTATCTAACTGTAATAACCAGCAAAGGAAGGTTGCACAAAAGGGTTGACTAAATTTTTTTGTCAAAATTGCAAATTGAGGTTGTGCTTATTGCCAGAACGTAATTGTTTCATAGAATATCATGCCAAGAATTAATACTTTATAAATATTATTATAAGGAAACTATTTTTAACACTGATTTTTGACTTGATTTTAATCATTGATCTCAATTTACCAAAAATTTAGATTTATAATATGCAAAGGCTGTTTTTTATGTTAATTTTGTTTTTTTATATTTTGTTATTTCACAGAGAATATTGACATTTTAGGTTTTATTATGTTATTTATATATTATATTATTATGTTTAAAACTCATTTTAGCTTCAGTCAAAGACTGGCAGTGTAGCAAATTAGATACGAAGACTTTATTGTGTTGATTGTTAAGGGCCTGGCAATGTATCTAATGTGATACACTCAATAACTGTTGAATTACTTATATTATATTTTTTTTATTATTTTTTATCCCTTCAATAACCACATATAAACGTGTTTTACTATGTTTTTTTTCAATATTTCTAAAATATTTTTTCTTGCCAAGTATAGGGATAAATAAAACATAAATTTCGTTTTATTTTTATCTATTAAAGTTAGTCCTGCAAAAATAGTACTTAAGAATACAATACTATAGGTATATAATATATATTTAAATATTTACAAAAATTAACTTAAAATATGAAAAAAAACTAAATTTTATTAAAAAAAATTGTTATATTTTTTTCTTTGACTTTTCTAAATTTTGTAGCAGTAGGCCGTGTAAATAAAGCAGTTGGTTTTTTTATCTTTTATTACGTAAATAGTTGTAATAATTACTTTTTTATTTTATTTCTAGCAATAAGTAATAAGATATACATAAATGTATATGTACATTTTTTAATTTATGACGAGATAATTTGCAAACAAAACTTTTGAAATGTTAATTTAATCTGGTTGACCTTAGTGTGCTGTGTGGCTACGGCACTAAAGAATTTAGCCACCCCCTCTCTTCCCGTGGGTGTCGTAAGAGGCGACTAAGGGATAACAAGGTTCCACAACCATCTTGGAACTTAAGAAGCCGACCGATGGCGGGATAACCATCCAACTGCTAGCTTTGAAATACACAGGCCGAAGACGGGCAGCAGCGTCTTTGGTGCGACAAAGCCAGTAACTGCGGTCACCAACCCGCCTGCCCAGCGTGGTGACTATGGGCAAAACACATGAGTTCACGTTATTTTTGACGTAAACTTGTGGAGGCCTATGTCCAGCAGTGGACTGTGTAACGTTATACGTACATTATTTGTGCTGCTAAATTAAAATATGTTTAAATTTAATATTTTAAATACGTGAAATGATTTTTCTTACAAAAAAAAAACATTAGCTTATTATATTTAAATGAAATGAAAATCTACAGTAATTTATGATACACTATTTTATCATAAATTATTTTTTTTCTACAAAAAAAAAAATAATAAATTCATCAACCGGCATTTATATATTCGCGCGGGCAACATTTTATCTTTTTTCAAAAATTCAAATGAATCTTTTGTCTCGGCTTATAAAAACGGCAGTACTGGTCACCGCCGCGTCATTCATTTTTGGAATTTTGTCTCAAGAAATAGTTAACGCACATCACACCTTTTATTACGGTCTCTATACGGTGGCTAATATATATTTAAGCATCGTAACCGTACTTTATAAAATTGTGTGATCCTTGCTTAGCGTTGTCTCGATTCAACAAATATTATAGTGTCAGTGTTTATCGCCCCCCAACTGGGTAAGTGGTATTTTTATATACATACATACATATAATCACGCCTCTTTCCCGTAGGGGTAGGCAGAGACCACTTCTTTCCACTTGCTACGATCCTTACATACTTGTTTCGCTTCATCCACTTTCATTATTCCCTTCATACATGCTCGTCGGTTTAGGGTACTCTTGACCTGATCTTTTTTCAAGACGTCCCCGATTTGGTCTTGAAATGTCCGCCTAGGTCTACTCCTTCCAACACTTCCACTCACACTCGCCTTATACACTTTTTTCGTCAGTCGTTCTTCATTCATTCTCTCGACATGACCAAACCATCTCAGCATACCTTTCTCAATTTTTGTCACTACATCTTCTTTCAGACCACACCGTTTCTTTATCTCACTATTTCTCATCCTGTCACTCAGTTTAACTCCTATCATACTTCTTAACGCTCTCATCTCAACTGCATTTATTCTGCTTTCATGTCTCTTCTGCCATACCCAACTTTCACTTCCGTACATAAGTGTCGGAAGCAACACCCCCTCATGCACAGCCAAACGAGCCTTTTTAGACACCTTCCGACTGCTCATAAAGGAGTTCAAAGCTCCGTTCACCATGTTTCCTGCATTCACTCTTCTTTCAATATCACTCTCACACTTTCCATCTCTTGTAAACTTCGAACCCAGATACACAAACTCATTCACCTGTTCGATTTGTTCATCTCCAATCACGATATTACAGTCTGTCACTACCTCATCTCTTTCAAACACCATCACTTTCGTCTTCTTTACATTCATCTTCATTCCCTTTCTAACAAAAGCTCCACTCATAGCAGTTACCATCTCCTGCAACTCCTCGGCCGAGGACGCAAGTAGTACTTGGTCATCAGCATAGAGAAGACATTTGACGAGTAACTCACCCATTCTCAACCCACTTTCATTCTCTTTTAACTCTGTCAAGCAATTGTCCATGAACAAGTTAAACAGCCACGGTGACGCTACACATCCCTGTCTAACACCTTTTTCGATATTAAACCATTCAGTGTATGCCCCGTTTATCCTCACACAAGCACTAGAATCCCTATAAAGAGATTGTAGTGCTCGCATGAGTGCGCCGCTCACACCGTACACGGACAATGCTGACCACAATTCATTCCTCACCACTCTATCATAGGCCTTTTCTAGATCCACGAACGCGCAATAGACCTTTTTGTTTTTTGCTAAAAACTTTTCGGCTATGCACCGCAAGGAAAAGACCTGATCCGTACATCCCATTCCCTTTCTAAATCCCGCTTGTGCATCCCATATTTTTTCATCTGTTTCATTCACAACCCTTTCAATCAACACTTTCGCATACAATTTACCGACGACGCTGAGAAGGCTTATACCGCGGTAATTTATGCAGTCCTGCCGTGACCCTTTTCCCTTATATAACGGCACGATTACGGCTTTGCACCAGTCTTCCGGTACTTGCCCATTTCGCCAGCACAAATTGAAAAGGCAGTACAGCTGGCTAGCCACTATACCCTGTCCAGCCCTCAGCATCTCGACGGTGATCCTGTCATACCCTGCAGCCTTACCTAATCTCATACTTTTCAGCGCTTTCACTATTTCATCCATGCTTATCTCACTTTCATCGACATTTATACTACTCTCAATGGAAGGTGCCGGATGTTGTACCTGCACTTCCTCTCTTTCAAACACACTTTCAAAATACTCTTTCCATCTCTTTAACACACATTCTTCTCCATTTATAACGCTCCCATCTTGACTCCTGATTGTGCTCAGCTCCGAGGGCGAAATTTTTCCTCTGGCTGTTTTGATGGATTTCCAGAAAAACTTAATGTTTGACTGGAAATCTTCAGTGAGCCTCCTATCAAAATCATCCTTTCGTTCTTCTTTCTTTCTAGACACAACTTCTTTCGCTACTGATTTCAATCTTTTATACTTCGTTCTTGCTTCCTTTACCTCGTCATCCGTTGCCTTTTGAACCTTTTGGTTAGCTTTTGTTGCTAACCAATCCAACCACGCTTTCTTCTTTTCTTGCACAGCCTTTTGTACATCTTTATCCATCCACACATTATAGTTCTTTCTTCCTTTCCTTCTTTTAGCTACCCCGCACACCTCAATAGCACTATTCACGACCCCTTTCTTAAAAGTCTCCCACAAATTCTCAATCACACCTATCTCTTCTATGCCTTTAAAACTTTCTTTCAGTTTCTCTACATACTCATCTTTCTTTTCTTTTCCTTGTAGATTTTCCACTTTTATTCTGGCTAAAACACTCGTAGGCTCGGCCCTTCGGTGGCGCCATCGTTTAAAGAGGCCACGTATTCGGGCTATGACCAGGAAGTGGTCTGTGTCGAGACCAACACCGCGGTATGCCCGAGTGTCAAGCACTTTCTTTCTCAGTCTTTCATCCACAATTACAAAATCAATCATACTTCTAGACTCACCCTCATCTCTTGTATACAAATGGATCTTTTTGTGTTCAAACATTGTGTTGACCACGCAAAGATTCCATTCCAAGCATACTTCAAGCAGACTTCTCCCATTGTCATTCACTCTTTCGTCCCCAAACGTACCCAGAACTCTTTCATACCCATCACGCTTTACTCCAACCCACCCATTAAAGTCCCCTAACATTACGATCCGTTCATTTCCTCCGCATTTACTCAAGACCTCTCTCATGCTATCCCAAAATTCCTCTCTCTCTTGTTGGTCTTTTAATGACCCACCTCCGCGCAGATCCGTCGGTGCATAGACCCCAAGGATAAACAACCGAGTGAGTCCGACTTTCAACCTAATCCAGAGGAGTCTTGGGCTTACACATTCATGCTCCATCACACATTCAACCATTCGAGAGGAAAGGATCACACCAACTCCCTGACAGGCTCGGCTGGTTTGGGGGACTCCCGACCAGTATGCCGTGTAGGGTCCATGTACCGTGGTGTCACACCCTTTCCTCTTGGTTTCATTCACGCACAAAATATCTATGAATCTTTCATCCATCATCTGACATACTTCATCTACCTTACCATCCATTCCTCCTCTTACATTCAACGTAGCGAAGCGGCTCTCCATGGGCCGCTTTTCGCCCCCGCGAGAAACGAGACGTGATGGGTGGCGAACCACACCGCCGCCATTTTTGTGAATAAATTTTTTTCGGTTATCCATTGCATTCCCACGAGTAGCTAGGGAAAAGTTTGTCCACCCTGGCAGAGCCCCGCATGCCAGGGTAAGGCTGGCCTTATTCTGGGTCGCCCGGTCCCAGGGCAATATGGCACGCTTACGACTAGGCTTGCCCCTAGCCATGCATCCATCCGCGCGGCAGACGTTGGATTGGCGGGGAGGGTAGGAGATAGGGAAAGGGAAAGGATAGGTGGTGTGAAAAAGGAAGATTGGTAAGTTAGAGTGGGAAAATAGGAAATGTAGGATATTACCACCCAGGAGTGCAAGGGATAGGGCAGTAATAGCTAGGGAAGCCGGGGTCGCATACCCGTATACCATACCACAACTACCGGACAGGTAAGTTGGGATGAGTATCCCATGACTAATTTATATAGCGTATTTTTATATAGCGGGCAATTTATGTAGTTAATGCAAGTAATCATGCCTATTGTAAAATATAACATTTGTATTCAGTAGCATAAATCTCATTTGAATTATTTTCTTACATTTCATCATCTTTCAAATCTACCCTCATTTTTAATATTTTTTATTATAATTGTATATTTAAATATAAGTTAACCTACTTTTAAAAAATAATTATCTCCGCTTCTGGCTTTATGATTCCACGGCACTACTGCTACAATATAGGTGCTTTCTTTTATAACGCAGTGCCGTGGATGTTTGCAAATAATGCTGGAACGCTTATTTTTATATTTTGATGGCGCGTTCCAGGGTTCGACGTTTGGGTCACCGATTTCGACGTTTGGGTCACCGCTTTCGACGATTGGGTCACCAATTTCGACGTTTCCACCCAACCCCAACGACGAGAGTGCACTCCGCCGGGTCTTCAACTACCCGTTCCTGCCGCCCCCGGTCGATAGCGGAATCCTGCCACGTGACTCCCGGGAATATCACCTGCACGGCGAACCAGGAGAGTACCTGAGCTGAACTGCATTTGGAGCTTGTGTGAATTGAGTGCTCGACCCCGCTCATATACATACATTTTTATTCTACCTCACCGGGTTAATTAATTTAATAATTTTTTTTTAGTTCATGGTACCCTGGTTTTATTTACATCTCTAATAGACCAGGGGAACCGTGACAACTGTATAGGCTGTAATGATGATGATAATGATGACCTTAGTGGCTCTGGACTCTTATGGTAATACTTTAACATAACATGAATTACTTTGCATTTTATGTCGTTATACCTAACGAAGGAAGAAGAGTGTTTTCAAAAAGCCTGATGCCAGCATAGCTGACGTCACTCAGTGTTTCTTGGTTGACGCTTATCTAAGAAGTAAAACTTTAAAATAGTTTCCAAAGCTTCGTTTATTAAACTGACAGCGTAACGATGACTCAAAAAGAGCCCCGCACTGTCCAGTGGCTGAAGTCTGAATCATTCTAACATACATATATATTTTTAGCGTCACCGGGTACTGAGACTAAGCCGTGAAATTCTAACACACCAACTGTATTTATACACTTCATTGCACGTGCTTGTGCACTTTAAGTATTTAAATAAATCAAAAATTAATCAAACAGCTTATGAACTAACTATAAAACAATTAAATTATTGAATTGAATTAGTTGAATTGACGAACTATTATAATTACGCTGACAAAACGATACGGTACGGTATCGTGGCCGAGGTCATGACTACTTAGAAAATGACCATAGTAGTTAACGTATATAGGTATACAAAAAAAAAAAAGAAAGAAGAAAGTGATTCTCATTTTTTTATTGTTTTTTTTTTACTTTTTTGGATAATACAATTCAACATATTTTATAATTATGTTAATTACTCTCTGATCAAGTAATTTTTGTTAGTAAAGTATTAGTAAATCTAAAATAAAATATCCAACATTAGAGTTTACTAACAGACTAACTGAGTAGTTTTACATAATAGGTACACAATTTCACATTACATACGTGTAATAATAGGTTTTTTATAATTGTGAACATTGTTGGTTTGTAAACTGTCGGTTTTATACTTACTGTCAAATTTTGAACTGGCGAAAAACTACAACTTGTTGTACTAAGTTATTGTCTTAAAATGTCTTATTTGAAACTATTTACAGTCTATTCGCGTTGAGATAATTTTATTAGTTTACAAAGAAGAAAAATAAAATTCTGTTCTAATTGACTAGTTGAAGTAAACCATTAAAACAGGCATTCTAATTTTCAATTTTGTTTGAGAACAAACAACTATTCTTAACTCGAATAGACTATAATTATGTACGTACATTTAAAAATAAGTTAACTTAGTCCACGCATTGTTAGTATCGGGTTGGTTCACAATTTTACGATTAGCAAAGTATGGGTTTTCAACTGACAATGTTCAAAATAGTATAATTAAATATATTCTTCACATACTTTTTTTCTTAGTCAATTATGTATATGATAAAATTTTTACGATCTAAATTTTAACAAATAATTATAAAATGGCCGAAAACCATATAAAAAAAAAAAACAAAATATAGATTTTTAATCTAAAGTAATTTTTGTCCTACTCTTGAAAATGAGTACAAAAACGACAAAAGGCTATCTATACTTTCGACTAATAAAATTTACTAAGAGCAGTAGTTAACTTGTAGTCAAGACCGTGATTCAAGAACGTTTTCATCGTGAAACTTCTTAGTCAGAATATGGTATCATCTGTAAAAAAAAAGAATATTATCGCACCCTTAATAAAACAAAGATGTAACTCAAAAATCGCAATTTGTGGGAATTGGCGATTGAAGTTTAGCACTTTTTCCGCATTGTGTTTGATTAAAAATTACCAATTATTTGTAATGCTTTTAATGACTTTTATTATTGATATCAGTAGTTTAAAGTACAGAGATTAATAGAATAATAGAAAAACAACTGTGTTAAAATCTATAATAGCTGTAAAATGGAGATGAAAAAAAAGTTCCGACTTAAATCTCTTTATGCCAAAAATTACTTAATATTTTAGGTAGTATTTCAAAAAAATTCTCTTTAGTATTAAAACATAACAAAAAGTTTTAAAAATAAATCACAATGTTTCGTTTTATGATTATTTAATTGTAATTATGATGTTGTATGTACTAATGCATCATTTTTTTATAAAACGAAAACTGAAATTTATCACCTTTTTTTTAAATTAAACAAATTTTTATTAATCATCCGATATTTATATATCTCTTTATGGCTACAAATATTGTTTTTTAAACAAAACAAAAACTATACACTATTATAAGAATTAGGTACAATTAGTCTCTAGTACTGTGTGGCTATGGGTACTGTGTGGCTACGGTACCAAAGAATATAGCCACCCCCTCTCTACCCGTGGGTGTCGTAAGAGGCGACTAAGGGATAACACAGTTCCACTACCACCTTGAAACTTAAAAAGCCGACCGGTGGCGGGATAACCACCCAACTGCTGGCTTTGAAATACACAGGCCGAAGACGGGCAGCAGCGTCTTCGGTGCGACAAAGCCAGTACTGCGGTCACCAACCTGCCTGCCCAGCGTGGTGACTATGGGCAAAACACATGAGTTCACGCTATTTTTGGCGTAAGCTTGTGGAGGCCTATGTCCAGCAGTGGACTGTATAGGCTGTAATGATGATGATGAGTCTCTAGTAAATATCTCCTAAAATCACAAATAATTACTAACCACAAATAATCTAATATATAAAATTCTCGTGTCGCGGTGTTTGTAGTTAAACTCCTCCGAAACGGCTAGACCGATTCACACGAAATTTTGTGTGCATATCGGGTAGGTCTGAGAATCGAACAACATCTATTTTTCATACCCCTAAGTTATCATATATGGCAAAACAACGTTTGCGGGGTCAGCTAGTAAATAGTATAAAAATCAGCAGTCTCTTCTTTCTTATATTGTCTATCATCTTGTTTTTGCTCATTGTTTGAATTATCATAATTATGATACACATATATCACACTGACCTTTTTTTGGTTGGTGAAACCCTAAGTTAAATACCATCGGAATCAATATTTTCTGCACATTTGAATCGTCTCGCCATAAGACTCGACGAATTCCAACCACCAGAGCAGGTTGGGTTTCGAAATGACTACAACACCGTAGACCACATCCATACTGTTCGACAGATTATTCAAAAGACAGAGACATATAATCAGCCGCTGTGTATGGAATTTGTGGACTGCGAGAAAGCCTTCAACTGTGTCGAGACCTGGGCTGTCCTGGACTCTCTGCAGAGATGTCATATCGACTGGCGATATATCGTGGTACTGAGATGTATGTACGACGCAACGACGATGACCGTTCATGTCCAGGACCAGAGAACAAGACCTATTTCCCTGCGGCGTGGGGTAAGACAGTAAGATGTAATATCACCGAAACTGTTTACCACTGCGCTGGAGGATATCTTTAAGACCTTGAACAAGGCATCAATGTCAACGGTGAATACATCTCACCTTCATTTCGCCGACGATATCGTCATCTTTGCGGACACGTTAGATGAGTTAGGCCAAATGCTAGCTGGTCTAAACGAGTCCTCCCGACGTGTCGTTCTCTGTATGAACTTGGACAAAACGAAAGTTATGTCTAACAACCAAGTCATACCAAGACAGGTATCGGTCGATGGTACCCTTCTCTAAGTTGTTCAGGATTATATTTACTTAGGCCATACTATCCAACTAGGCCGCAACAACTTTGAGAAGGAGGCCGATAGGAGAATTCGGTGGGGCTGGGCGGCATTTGGCAGGCTTCGTCGAGTCTTCACTTCGAAGATTCCGCAATGCTTGAAGACAAAAATCTTCGAGCAATACGTCCTGCCTGTGTTAACATTACCGAGCCGAGACATGGATACTGACGAAGGGACTGGTCCACAAATATAAAGTCCCTCAACGTGCAATGGAACTGGCCATGCTTGGGGTTTCCCTCAAAGATAGGATTAGAAACGAGACTACCGCGAGAGAACGAAAGTAACCGATATAGCCCACAGAATTAGCAAGTTGAAGTGGCAGTGGGCTGGTCATCTGTGGCGCAGGACCGGTGGCTGTTGGAGCAGACGCGTCCTGGAGAAGAGATCGCGTCTTGGCAAACACAGTGTGTGACGTCCTCTGGCCCGTTGGACCGACGATCTACCTAAGATTGCCGGTGTAAGCTGGATGAGGATTGCGGAAAACCGGGATGTCTAGCGCGAACTTGGGGAGGCCTATGTCCAGCAGTGCATTGCAATAGGCTGAACTGACTGACAAATATTTGGTTTATTATTGCAGTCAGAGTCAGAAGAACTTTGATTTTCAAACATAAAATTTATTCTGTTGACAGGCTTATTAAACAACGTATTAAAATCTATACTAATACAGTGCATCGTCGTCACTCAGGTCGACGTCACTTAGATCTGTGTATTATACTGGAGAAATATTGTAACTGGCCACACTATTGTAATTTCGTCGCTCTCTCAGCTGAATTTGCTCATATTTTGCTCAGTATTTTGTGGTGAATTGGTGTAAGACGTCTTTTCTTCACAATCCGTTGTAATGTTTTGTGGGGCAGGGTTTTGGGTAGGCATTGAACTATTGGAGCTTGAAAAACTGGATAAAGATGAGCTAGAAGAGCTTGACGATGATGAGCTAGATGAATCGGAACTAGATTAAGATGATCTTGAAGACGAACTAGAGGACTGTAAATGGCTAGTATTATTTAGGTGTCATTTTTCTCGTCAACTCATAAATGACAGTAAAATATTGAGTCGGTGTCATCATTTTGGTCAGCTCTGCAGTTACATTTTTGGCCTCTGGAGATATATGTATTTTGTTGATTTTCCTCTTCAACCTGCATAACTTCTTTAGTCTAAAATAACAATAATTGATAATACTGTAGTATATTTTAAGGGTGAATAATAATCATAATGATTTAACGTCAAAGTAGCGGGATTGTTGAATGACAATGATCTATTCAGTCGTTTTGCCATAAAAGAGTAACAATCATCCATCCATACGTCATCCTCATAAACTTTCACATTTATTACAGTAATCAGATGAAAAAAAATTATAACTTATTACACTATTATTATATTACTTAAAAAGCCGACCGGTGGCGGGATAACCATCCAACTGCTGGCTTTGAAATACACAGGCCGAAGACGGGCAGCAGCGTCTTCGGAGCGACAAAGCCAGCCCTGCGGTCACCAACCCGCCTGCCCAGCGTGGTGACTATGGGCAAAACACATAAGTTCACGCTATTTTTGGGGAAAGCTTATGGAGGCCTATGTCCAGCAATGGACTGTATAGGTTGTAATGATACACTATTATGTTTATCTTATAACTTTTACGCTCGATACGCTGAAACTTAACAAAAATTGTGAGCTCTAAGACGACTCCGTTTTCAAAACCTATACAAATAAGCACAACAGTTACAAGTTATTCTTAACTTTTACACGAAAAGGGAATTAATGTTGAAAGTTTTTACTTATCTTTCGTCATTCTAAATAATAAAAAGAAGTAAACAAAAGAGACTTTTATAAATAGCCTTATTTATTACAATAAAGTGATACTTAACCAATTACTCCAACAACTAAGGCATATATTTCAATATAAAACTGAAGTATTAGGCGTTAACTTTGTAAAATTTATCAATTTTTAAAACAAAACCGAAGTAAATCCAAATGTTACACATCATTATCAAATACGTTTTCTGAGAGAATGAAGTATAACAAAAATCATCTTTTTATTTTAAATCCCTTTTAATCTAATATCGAATTATTTGATGTTACTCAAAACGGCAGCACTTTAATCTCCGCTCATTGCCGGTGCATCTCTGAATCACGCCACTTTATAAGAACTGATTTGTCAGTTCCAGTTCATAGAAAAGAGAGCAACAGTCGCGTATCTCTCTGTATCTTATAGTTAAAACGCCGGAGTCGAAGTCTACCTATTCTTTACGCGACGAAGACGGGTTTTCTTGTAAAATCTCCAAATCCACAAATTTTGAGTTACATCTTTGTTTTATTAAAGGTGCGTTATGAGCTAAGCATATCACAGTGATGTAACATGTTGAAATAAGCTTTAATCCTTCCTAAGAAAAGTACACACATGTTTAAGCTTTTAAAAGGGCAAAACACATGTAGTATGAGAGTATGTAATTTATGAAGACATTTAGATACGTAGCGGTCTGTGTATCAGTCGCTAGTGACTATTAACATCGTCGGAACTGCAAATTCGCATTTTTTTGTTTATTTCATAACACGTTCCCAAATAGCCAAGTCTATCATCAGCCGAAGAGAATTTTTTTATTTTATGCATATATTATTTAGTTGTGGTACTTCTGACAAATCAGTACCTATTAGTCTTAACCCGTTAAAAATGTAACAAGTGACTTTTATACATTAAATACTGGCTAGTAATAATAATAAACATAAATAGGCTGTACAGCATTACTTTAAAATTTCATGATCCTGCTTTAAATAAGTAAAAAGATACACGCAATTTACACTTTGAATCGCTCTCCTGTAAAGTTGCTGTTTTTCACATCCGACGTTTTTAATAGTCATGGGCGAATTCTAAATGTCTCTCAGTCTCTCTAATTGCCGCACGCCGCACGTGCACCTCGTGTAATGTGGCAGACAGTAGACGGTAGACAACTTACGTACCTGATGACGCTGACATATAACTAAGCGCGCCTACGTGATGACACTCACATATAACTAAGCTCACTTACGTTGTGACGCCACACATAAGCAAGGCCAGCTACGAGATGGCGCACTCGACGGGCTCGTGCGCGGGCAGGCGCTCGGCCAGCAGCGCGGCGACGGCCCGCGCCAGGTACGTCATGGTGCCGAAGCGGCCGCTGGGCGCGCTGTCGTACAGCAGCTGGCACACGCCCGCCGCGCCCCCGCACAGCAGGGCGCCGCCCGCCCCGCCCCCGCACAGCAGGGCGCCGCCCGCCCCGCCCCCGCACAGCTGGGCGCCGCCCGCCCCGCCCGCACTCGCCCCCCCGCCCACGCCGCCAGCCGCCTTCGCGCAGCACAGCGTCGCGTCGCCAGCACACCGTGTCTGATATTCCACAGATAAAGCGAAAATTATTATTTTTTTTTTTAGTTTTATTTTGTAATGTTTGATTTTTTTTGTTGAATTGGTGATTGTCAGTCAGTCAGTCAGTCAGTCAGCTCAGCCTATTGCAGTCCACTGCTGGAAATAAGCCTCCCCGAGTTCGCGCCAAACATCCCGGTTTTCCGCAATCCTCATCCAGCCTACACCGGCAATCTTACGTAGACCGTCGGTCCAACGGGCCGGAGGACGTCCCACTCTGCGTTTGCCAAGACGCGGTCTCCACTCCAGGACCCATCTGCTCCAACGACAATAGGTCCTGCGACACAGATGGCCAGCCCATTTGGTGATTGAGCGATGTTTTATTTTCTTTGTTATACCCGTCTACAATTAATGTGTGTAGCTAAATAAAAATCAATATTGTAAATGAATTTTTTTTTATACTCAAGATTTGAGAGATGACACCTAATACTCAATTTTTTTTTATTTGTGTTAACTTTGCGTACTTGATGTTAGCTGTTTATCCCATGGCTTTGGCTATTGCTCTGTATTCGACTGCCAAAGTCAATACCGTTAGGCTTTCAATGAGAATTTACCGTTATCATATGAAAAAAACTATTCATAGAATAAAAATAGGAAACACAGAATTATATATAAAAACTGACCTGATCCTCCAAAAATATTTGGTTAGCTTTGTGCACTAGATGTTCGACGGTTATCATTCCTCCCAAATTGTTCACGGCTTTGTATTCGACGACCAACGTTATGACCATGAGGGCTTCAACAACTAATTGACGATATTCAGGTTGAGGTATCGAGTTCAATACTGTTTCGACTGCTAGCGCGAATTTTAGCTCGCCTGACGTCATCTCTTGGGTCAAATTCGGCTGTAGCACTTTGCCCTGGATTACTAGGCCTTGACACTGAAAAATATTGGCATTTATAAAGCTTAATTGATGGGAAAAATACTTAAATTGAATTAGTCAGTGATTTGTTAATTTAAAACTGTTTGTCAAGGGTTCAGAACTATCCATCGACATCTTTGTAGTTAAACTTCAATAGACGCATGAGGGGTATAATTTTTACGGATCAAACGCGTCACGGCGCCGCGTCATGAATCACGAATTTTTTAAACGTCCATACCACGTCGGGCGCGGTCAGTACTTGGATGGGTGACCGCCTGGGAACACCGCACATTTCAATTAGTTTCTGTGTGTTTTCTAATTTCTTACATTTCACATATGGTAAATTTAAAAATAAATAGGAAGCTATAATTTGAACTGTTTACGGAAACTGCCGTGATATTTTGAATTTCTTTTGATTAAAATAAAAAATATTGTTTTTGGTAGGTAAAGCCACCTAGCCTGTACTATGAATACTACAAAGGTAGTTAGTGATATTATATCGATAGTATTAGATTGCAATCTAACTAGATAACGCTAAAATCAAATATTTATAAAATGCCGTTAAAAGAATTTTGACAATACTTATAATTTATTCTCATAAAAAAATTATAGATTACATTATGAAACTCAATTTTTTATTAGAATAGATACTTAGAGTAAAGCGTATTAAAGAAATTGGAGATACGAAATGTAGGCTAGTTAATGATAGATGGCAGTAAATAGTTCGTACAATTTTTTTTGAATTCGTTTTTTTTTTTTTAATTTGTTTGCCAAAAAAGTTTCACTTCTGACATGTGTACTTTGTACGCAAGCAATTTTTTGCCACACGCCTGTGTTACATATTAAGCTATTTTTTGCTGATTAAATAATTAAATTTTTGTTTAAATGTGTGTGTTTGAGGCTCCACGGTGGCTGACCATTTGAAGCTATTACATGGAAACTCCAAGACCAAAGATAATAATCGTACATCTACGATTGCCATTTCAAAGATAATTTCCCATATCGTGCCTTACTTATTCTATGACATTCATGCATATATTATGTCGTACTGTATGTAGTGTCGTGTGGCGTAGCCACAGCTTATCATAAATTTGGAATGTTATACTGATTGTGATATTAAGCATTGATATTTAATACAGTTTAACTCATTTATATCGTCATAGCAATCTGTTTTTTTTTTCACTTTTTAATCAATGCAACATCGGACCTTAGCATTGAAAAGCTTATTTATTAATCGCATTACTAGCAGAGCATTTTTCTCAGACAAGGGTTTAATAGGTACAATACCTTCTCCAAAACAGCCCATACACGCTGATAGAAATCTCTCGGGACGCGGTTCAGAGCTCCGTCGAGTCGTCTGCGTCTCAACCACTGACCCTGCCTGTCCGGTTCGGTTATTGGGGCTGGGGATAGTATGAGAATTGATTATTGGAATTATATTAATTACAGGGATTTTATTAAGGGAACTTTAAAAGCAAAACAGCAAGGCTTTAAAGTCTAAGTATTATAGATATACTTGATTGAAATATGTATCTTAAAGGAATATACTTATTGAGATTATTATAAACAATAGTCGAATTTAATAAGATTATACTCACACACAATAAGAATTCATCCGATCCATTTGTTTTCATTTGTGATAATTATTGGAAATAAACCAAAATTTAATTCTATAAAAAGTACGGTTTCTGGTTCTTTTTATTTCTCGAGGAATGAGAACTCTTTACCAGGAATTCTCAAGTTTTGCGATTATCTCGAGAAACTTTAGTTTTTTTATCAGTACATGATGTTATTTTCAAATTTTTGATTTATTACTCATAACACTAGTGGATCAGAACAACTAAACCAAATGGTCACATGTACGAATATTTCGATAACTATTAAAACTTCATTAACAGAATAAACCTTTGCATGTCAATTTAAACTTAAAATGCCTTTTTATACATATATAAACTATTAATGTTAATAACATCTCCGTCTTTGATTAAACAAAACACGAATAATCATAATGAACTTTCAATATAGAGCAAAGCATATTATGTCAACTAAAACTAACATTGTTGATAAGTTTTGTTTTAGTTGGTAAACTATGACTTGAAAAATAATCAACACAGAAATCAAATTTCATTACAACGTTTTTTCCTTAAAAATAGGTTTTCAGAGATACAAGAGCAATAACAGCATCACCTGATAGGCGGTTTTTTCTCGAGGCATCGAGTTTTTTTTTCCTTTTTAGATTAATGACAAATTTCTCGAGAATTCTTGAGCAGAAACTATATTTTATATATAAAATTCTCGTATCACAATGTTAGTTACAATACGCCCCCGAAACGGCTGGACAGAAACAGGTCTGAAAATCGACTAACATCTAGTTTTCATACCCCTAAGTTGGGGGAGGGGGGGTTAATGAGTTAATAACATATATGGCAAAACAACATTTGCGGGGTAGGTACATATACTATTTTTCTCTTAAGCTGTCCATACTTTAATGGATGCTGACCTTGATCTGATCATATCTATCTTTACTCTTCATATTTAAGTAAAGTTTACTTTTTGTTTTAATAGCAATATGATTTTTTTACTTACTACAATGTCACAAAATATATTTTTTATACATAAAAACTCTATTACCTTCATCGGTGCCCTGAACTCCTTGACCTTCCAACAAAATTTGAGATTTCTTCGTGTATCGATTTGATTTGTTGCTTACAATTGAAAAGTTGCCTCTGCCGACTGTGAACATATTTCATTTTTTATTAATAATAATGTAACAAATGTTAATTTTACTATACAGTCTGCGAAAAAACTTTAGCACACTACACATTTTACATTACAAAGAACTCTTTATAAGAATATTTTTTTATCTTTTTGACTTTACTTTTAAAGACTGTTTGTTAATTATTTATTTAAGTCAAGGTATTCAGGCTAAGATTAGAAAGAGACTGCTATTAAATACCTATCTAACCTGATGGATATCCATCAGTATTTATTTTATTTTTTATGCCTAAGTGTGATATAGTTTACTCGCGCTGTTCATGCGGTATGATCTTACTCGGCACCTTTAGGTAAATAATAGCCTGTCTCTTTCTAATCTTTGCGTGAATGCCTTGACTAACAATCTTTAAAAGTATACACAAAAATTTAAAAAATATTCCTATTAAGAGTTGTAATGAAAAATGTGTAGTGTGCTTAAGTTTTGTCGCCGATTGTAATAGACAATATTTTTTTTTATTTTTATTATCGATTAAACATTTTGGTCATAAAATTCAATTAGACAAAGGAAAGGGAATTAATAAACAACAATCATCTAACTATGCTTATTTTATTTTATTGTTCTTGGTTTCCGCACAAAATTAATATTTATGTAAAACGAATGTAAGATGATGCAGGATACTTAAAATAATAAAATTAATTTTTGTTATGAGTGCCGCCATATATACGTTTATGTGTGAAATTATAATGGAAAACAAAATACTTTAAATATCAACAAATAAAATAATGATAATTATGACTGTTAATTGGGAACAGATTTTAAAATCTACAACTTATAATATATAATATTTTTACAAATTCACAAAGTGAACGATTTTACGGAGGAGTGGTTAATATATGAAATTACTTTTAGAACAAAATAGGTAGAATAGATCAAAATTATTTTACTCAATACTATATATGTAATTTACATTTAAGTTTATAAAATGTATAATTTTTATTAACTGTTACCATATTGTTAGTAAAATTTCAAACGTTTTTTTTTAAACAGCCAGTCATACAAAATGCCAGCAACATTAAAATAAAGGGACGTTCACAGGGCAATCAAAACAAAACATAAGCACAGTCCACACTGCATGAATAACTCGCCTTTACTTTTATTGAACTTTTCCTTAATGTCAAAAAGTGAGTTGGCTGCAAAGAAACATATTCTAACGCTAATAAGAGATTCAATAAACTGATTTCAAGGTGAGTTAAAAAAAATTAAAGAAGAAATATAATCTTTGTATTTATTATGAAATTTATGTAATATTTAATGTGTGCTGTTGAAGATGGAATTGGTATTAGAATCATATAGCTTCGAAGATAGTAAATAAACAGTATCTATAAGAGAGAAAAAAATACTACTTAAATCTATCTAGACTATAGGCAACACACATGAGTTCACGCCATTTTTGGTGCGAACTTGTTGAGGCCTATGTCCAGCAGTGGACTGCAATAGGCTGAAATCTAGCTACGTAGTTCAACATTATGGTTCGACAAACTAGATTTTACGAAAGTGTATTAACACTATTCTCAGCGATATAAATATTATATTAAGCTTTTAGTTGTCATATGAGATTATACGAAATAAATGTTTTAAGGTTAAACAAGTCGCTCGTCTTTCCATACAAACGTATAACAGTAACTACTACAATGTTCGACGTTGACCATTCAAAATTAAGGATAATATCAATTGATCTCGTCATTATCTATGTATGTATGTACTCAAAACCGTAAAAAAAGTGTACATTTAAAAAATACAAGCTTCTAAACTTTCGTATTTCAACACTGATTTTAGCCCAACTTTGGGCGAAAATAAATAGTATACGGAGAAAGAAAACTCTAAAATAAAGCCCATACCGATATAGTTTAGTTATTCAAAAGCGGAAATAAATTTATTTCGAAAAGATACATTTAGTAGTTTTTCTATAATAACCGTTATGCTAAAAGTCTATTCACATTTTTTTACGCGGTCGTTTTAGTTATGAATCTATGTGCCTTTCAACCTACGCGCGGGGAGTGGGAGGGAAGGCAAGCGCCGCGCCATCCGCGCGCGCGGCTTTACATTATTATTAAACAATGTCTTGTTCTGCTGCCTGTCTTATTATTACTTTGAATTCCCATTTTGGGTGAAACATACGTTGCGTTTGAATTTTGACTTTGTCTCGCTAATCGCTATTATTAGTACAGTGAAGGGAAGTGACTTGTATATTGTTTCTCTATAAAACAATCAATAATAATAATAATTATTATTATTATTATAATAAATTCTTTATTTGACCAAATACTGTACAATTTTATAATCCACCAAACTGCGTGACAGATTATCGGCGGAATTAATGCTTGTCAATCATTGATCTATAGTTTTTAACCGACTTCCAAAAAAGGAGGAGGTTCTCAATTCGACTGTATTTTTTTTTATGTATTTTACATCAGAACTTTTGACCGGGTGGACCGATTTCGACAATTTTTTTTTAATCGAAAGGTGGTGTGTGTCAATTGGTCCCATTTAAATTTATTTGAGATCTAACAACTTCTTTTCGAGTTATATCTAATAATGCGTTTTTACTTGATGCTTTTTTCGTCGACCTACGTTGTATTATACCGCATAACTTTCTACTGAATGTACCGATTTTGATAATTCTTTTTTTGTTGGAAAGGGAATATCCTTAGTTTGGTACCATGGTAAGGAAACCAGGATCTGATGATGGGATCCCAGAGAAACCGAGGGAAACTCTCAAAAATCCGCATAACTTTTTACTGGGTGTACCGATTTTGATAATTTTTAATTTAATCGAAAGCTGATGTTTATCATGTGGTCACATATAAATTTTATCGAGATCTGATAACTTCTTTTTGAGTAATCTTTGATAACGCGTAGTTACTTGACTATTTTTTCATCGATCTACGTTGTATTACTACGATGTAATTGAAGTCGGTTTTTTTTTCGTTTGCGAGCAAACACAATTATTTACATATCAATGTTGTCAATAAGTAAAGTACCTTTTCTAGTCGTTTAGTAAGTTCTTAGTAACCTGCCAGCAACATTTTACACAATAACTAAATAAGTTTAAAAGACTCGCAAATTTTTATGAATTCTGTGAACATAGCCTCGAATGCGAATCTGATATAGGTATACGCTGACAATTGGTGGTCCTTGCTAAACCGTTCACAATATTTTTTTGACAAGAAATAGGCAACAGTCGCGTCGTTGTCGTGTCTCGCGGCAGTCGGTACATCAAAGGTAGACAGACGTATTTACGTAAACATGAATGCTCTTATTCATTGCAGCGGTTGTTCGTGTTAGCGCAAAATTTATAAGTAGTGTGAAAAATATTTTGTGTTTTTTATTATTATTGCGTTTTACAAGGAAATAAACTAGAAAGTAATCTGAAGTTAATTATTCTAAAAACTATATTTATTAGTTATACTATTTACCTAAATGATATCTTTGGGGCACTTGGGAGCAAGAGATTTAGGGTTTTATATAAATCATCGCTTTCCCTAATACTACGAAAAAAAAAACAATTTAATCGAAAATTTGTTTTTATCGTGATTTATAGAAAATAGTTTACAATTGCAGTAAATTCCCTTTCCCTTTAGTTGTACCTAATTTGTAACCCTTGTAGAATCCTGTAGACAATGCGTACCTACCACAGCGTACCTATGTAGCTTTAATTTATTTACTAGCTACTTACATCTGACAACCTCCGTAGCGCGGTGGCTAAGTCGCCAGCTGAGGGACTCGTGAAGCCACAGGTTCGATCCCGCACGGCGCAACAAAAAAAATTTAGGCTAAAAACTTTAGATTATGGACCGTCGATTTATGGGGATTTGTGAGCATAATCCAAAGTTTAACCAGTATGTATATTCCGAGTCTAGGTGTGTATGTATTTATGTATGAATATTCTAGGATCACCCCTAGTTCACTAGGTACATGGTAACATAACACAAGCCTTTGCTTTTAGTTAGTGTGATTGTTTGGGGAGGTTATTCTTTATTTTAGTATAGTTAGTAGTCTCACTACTTCCGAAAATTTTGACACTTTGAGGCTAAATGAAGCACAGGAATATCTTCATAATATTATACTATACTTGGTACAAGTATAGCATAATATCAGTAGTTCGGCTGGAACTGAAATCTCGAAATCTACCTATCAGATCTGACAAATACAATACCTACAATACAATTAATCTTTATTGCAAACTAAGTAAAACAGATAATACACAGGACAGGATAAGACCAATAAAGATAAATAATACTAATACAGATTACGTTGTACAAAAATTATTTCCTTTGTTTTTTCCTACTCCTCAAATCCTATAAATCAACTTCAACTATCACCAATTAGTAGGTAAGTAATATTTTATACATTACTAGCCCGCCCCGGCTTCGCACGGGTGCAATGCTGATACTAAATGTACTACAGAATGTCTTTGCTATTGTTTTTATTATTACTTATTTAGGAACGCGCCGCCGGCTGTCCGGCCGTAGTACCGCCGCAACCGTTATGTCCTTGCAATTTAAATTTGTAATATCTTCGAAAATATTCATTTAAATTACATGCCGTAAAGAGCTATATTGATCTATATTAAATGCACAGTGTATTGAAGATACTTAATGGGACAAGAATTAATGCTGTATTGCTTAAAATAGCTTCGTAAATAAGACATTATTTCTCGTAAAAAGTAAAGGATAAAAAATGGTTTATTGTGGGTTATCCCTAAGAGCTATACATATACCATCGCGGACTTTTTTGTAGATCTTTTTAAGATCTACAATACTGTAGTACAATATTTTGATCCATCTCGTAGGGTTCTTCAGCCAGCGCGAGCGTTTGCAATGTAAGCGCAAAAAAATGTGTTTATTAACGACATAACATTAGAAACCTCTAAAATTATCAGTGTATCTCTACTATATTATGCATGTATTATACATATAAACCATCCTCTTGAACCATCCTATGTAGTAAATCGCATCAAAATCCGTTGCGTAGTTTTAAAGATCTAAGTATACATAGGGACAAACAGAGAGCGCGAAGCGACTTTGTTGTATACTGTGAAAGTGATAGCTCATATCTCAAAAATATCTTGAAAAGAAATAGGTAAGTAAGTAATCTAAATAATTGTGTTTGCTCGCAAACGAAAAAAAAAACCGACTTCAATTACATCGACGAGTAATACAACGTAGATCGACGAAAAAATAGTCAAGTAACTACGCGTTATCAAAGATTACTCAAAAAGTAGTTATCAGATCTCGATAAAATTTATATGTGACCACATGATAAACATCAGCTTTCGATTAAATCAAAAATTATCAAAATCGGTATACCCAGTAAAAAGTTATTGCGGATTTTCGAGAGTTTCCCTCGATATCTCTGGGATCCCATCATCAGATCCTGGTTTCCTTATCATGATACCAAAATAGGGATATCTCCTTTCCAACAAAAAAAGAATTATCACAATCGATACATCTAGTAGAAAGTTATGCGGTATAATACAACGTAGGTCGACGAAAAAAGCGTCAAGTAAAAACGCATTATTAGATATAACTCGAAAAGTAGTTGTTAGATCTCAAATAAATTTAAATGGGACCAATTGGCACACACCACCTTTCGATTAAAACATAATTTGTCAAAATCGGTCCACCCGGTCAAAAGTTCTGATGTAACATACATAAAAAAAAAAAAATACAGTCGAATTGAGAACCTCCTCCTTTTTGGAAGTCGGTTAAAAATGAGCCGCGCCGATGCCGACGCGCGCTTTATACCTACATATAGGTATCTACCTACCGTTGCGCCCCAAATTATTTATTTTATGTTTTTTATTTTATTGTCATTGGTGTTCAAAAAATAAAATAAAAAAAAAACATCTAAAGTAAGCAGTCTTGTTATAGGTTACCATGTAGTGATTTAATGCTAATAATGTGACTGGTTGTTTGATGTTTTTTGAGATTGAATTGAGATTATTTCAGTAATGTTATTATTAGGTATTGATTATTTATTTCTCTATGATAATACGTACTAATTTATTTCATTTCATTTATTTATATTATGATATCTTTATATAAATAAAAATGAAATGCCAAAATGTATGTACACGCAATTTTTTTTTCACTTATATACTAATAATAATAAAAAATCTACATATTAACTCCCAGATGGATCCCAGATGGGATTCCCAGACTCGGAACTCACGAGACTCATAGTGGTGGCGGTTTAGCCACAGCGCTACGGAGGTCGTCAATGAGATCGTAAACGCATTTGCTAGCTTGTCACATGCACGCGCGCGATATTTTCTCACTGCTCTTCTCGGAGTCTTTCCCGTTCGCACACTATGTCAGGTGAAATAGCATTCATTTAGGCCTCGCCTACCAACGAGTTCGCGCCGTCGACTTGTTGACCCTTAACTATATTTATTTGACCGTCATACCGTTTATTCCTGTGACAAGGGTGACAAACAATCAGACAGTCCACCTGATGTATAGGCGATTATCGTTACCTATAGACATCTGCAACACCAGGAGCATCGCAAGCGCATTGCCGACCCTACTCCTGACCCTCCCGAGAACTTCTGCCCACCTCACTCACCACAGGAATATAACACTGCTTATGAGCAGTGTTATTGAGCTTTGGTCTATAGCTATGGAAAAAAGGCACTTCCCCGAAAGAATTGTTCCAGATTTTAGGCACGATATATTGATGCACTACCTTATTTAATAAATGCCAATTAGAAGAGAATAGTAAATATCATGTAGAATCTCAAACATTTTGTCATAACATTTAGTAGTAGTCAATTATTCGCCACTACACTATTAGTGGTCGTCCATTTGACACATATCGAGAACACATTTTAACTTTTAACCAAATAATATGAAACGAATGTTAGACTCGATGTGTGGATACATTCCTATTTGAATCGATTGAATTATATTACAACACGTAACCTATTATTTGAGTGTTTTATTTAGACTGTACTTCATGTAAGACTCCTAACTGCAGTTTCTATTTCGTGTCCTATACCCAAAGGTTGTCTGGAAGAGATCGCTCTTTCAGCGATAAGACCGCCTTTGTACATCTTTCGTTTTATGTTTTTTTTTTCTCTGATGTTTCTTTTAATGGTGTACAATAAAGAGTATTATTATTAATATTATTAAGACATGGCTTAAGCTATTATGACCCATCAATCTACATTCTGAGTCAGTGGTAGTTTCACATCAGCAATATCGAATTTATTAAAGACCCATATAATTATAGTTTATAAAATTAAGATTCGAAGGTGCTTTTCAAGCCTACTTCAATAATAAAAAATTGGATTTATTATAAAAGTTAATGAAGTAAGTCTCACCGCTATTGATGGCGAATTCCTTGCCGCTAAGAATGTGGTACAGAAGATTCTTCATTTCAAATGGGGACAAATTGAGCAAATGTTCGGACGCCTCCTCACCGTCGCAAGATAGGGTTCGTGATAGTTCAGTCGCCATTACCTATTAAAGATATAATAAAATACGAATATTATATAGATACAGCTGCGTCTTCGGTGCGCTAAAGCCAGCCCTACGGTCACCAACCCGCCTGCCCAGCGTGGCGACTATGGGCAAAACACATGAGTTTGCGCCATTGTTGGCGCGAACATGTGGAGGCCTATGTCTAGCAGTGGACTGCGATAGGTTGATGTGATGATGTGGTGATTAGATAGATGTGTTTGCTCACAAACGAAAAAACAAAACGACTTCATTTTATATCGACACAGTGTGTAGTGACTCTTTGGCGCTTTCTGTTCAGAGGGCTGTAGATTCGATTCCCACCTCAAGTGTGGGTGTAATTATATATATTTATTTATATATTATGTATTATTTGTATGTATTTTTCGAATATATATATATATATATATATATATATATATATACCTCTTCCAGTCGGCTGCACAACAAGCATTAAGTTGTTGCTTATCTTAGGAACAGAGCCATGAAAAAATAACCGATATATTAAAGAAAACAAAATATGGCAGATCCGGTGGTCTGCTAGTAATAATATAAAGTTAGCCTTACTTGTATTATAAGTCCGACTCTAAGACGAAGCATTTCCAAGAATAACTGTGGTTCAGTACGTATGAACATGGCGAGATAAACTAGCAACTCTTGAGTCAACATCGCAGTACTCTCATCATCGCCATACGCCTACAACACAAAAATATTTATATATTAGACCACCAGTAATTTGTATGCGAATAATACATGCTTATTTGCTTAAACTTGGATGAAAATAATACTATCGCTATATAAAAACTTTATAATGTTCAAAATTACTCAATATAATTATGATCAAATCTCAAATCATATCAATAAAAAAAAAATGTAATAATTACAGATATAAACTTTAAAAATTCTTCATGTTGTAAAACATCTATAATATAAAAATGAGTCGCTGAATGTGTTGCTAAGCGCAAAACTCGAGAACGGTTGGACCGATTTCGCTAATTCTTTTTTTTTAATATTCCTTGAAGTACGAGGATGGTTCTTACGGAGAGAAAAATTCTAAAAAAAAATATTTAAATTCCCTGAAAAAGTCTAAAAACAACACTTTTCTATACTCCCATACAAAAGATTTGTGATAATACTTAAAAGTCACTGTTAGGCGATACGAAGTTCGCCGGGTCAGCTAGTTTTTTATAAAGATGTAAGCCATAAAAATGTGGCCGTAAAAGCATTGCGCTTACTATCTATTATATTACAAACATTATGATTGAGTAGTTCTAATCAAAAAAATTAATAATTATAAACACTTTGCACTCAACGGATCCCTCAGTAGGATTTTCTCCTGTGTTGAGGGAAACATACACAAACACAATGTCCAGACCACGACTAATATCTATATGGTCGATACAAATGTCGTGAGCGGGAATCTAACCCGCGACCGCCATCGTAACAGCCAGTGCTATGACCGCTGCGCCAACGCGTCGTCAAACAATCATCAAATAATCATAAAGTCAACATGTAAAATAAATATGTATTTGCATTTAGGGTTTGGAAAATAATTAAAGAAAATTTAATCACTAGCCCTGTTTATGTCACATATCACAATGTCACAATTTAAGCAAAAATAATAAACACTATTTCGAAAGCAAAGCATTTCATATTTACATTGAGAATGTCACATATGTAGTCATATTATGTACTGTATATATAAAAAAAATATGTTCAAAATGAGTAAGGCCTTTCATTTTAATCACCTTAAGCAATATTCATAATATTCATAGTATACATGCAAATTAAGAATTTATTTTTATACAACTAGTTCGGCAAACAAGCATACGGTTCATTACCGAAGCTTATAGACGTCTGCACCACCAGAAACAACACAAGCGTGTTGCCGACCCTACCCGAAACCCCCCCCTCCTCTACCCCTAGATACTACCCCAGTCGGGCTACTCTAGATTTTGAGGAGGAAATTTTCTGCTGTGCCATATCTCAGTTAAGTATTGGAGTATTATTAAACGAGACATTCTTAATAGGTTATAGAGAAAATGTAAATATAATGATTATGATATTTTTTTTACGTCACTAGGTCGGCAAACAAGCGTACGGCTCACATGATGGTAAGCGATTACCGTAGCTTATAGACACCTGCAACACCAGAAGCATCGCAAGCGCGTTGCCGACCCAATCCCTAATCCCCCCAGGAGCTCTGGTCACCTTACTCACCAACAGGAACACAATACTGCTTGAAAACAGTATTATTTTGCTGTAAGGTCGAGGTACTACCCCAATCGGGCCTGCTCCATATTTTGAGCAGGAAATTCCTGCTGTGCCCTACCTCAGTTAATCAGATGATAATTATAATGTTTAATGATATCAGAAATGTTTAAATTGTAATTTTACTAAATATGTCGTATGTTTAATGGTTATAGTATTTAATATGTACCATTATTTATGTGATATATTATGTACAATTGTGTCAATTCTAATATTCAACTAAATTTTTTGTATATGTTTTGCCTAGAAACTTAACATGTTATGTGTTCTTATACACATTTTAATTTATTTTGTTTAGTTTGCGACAGTAAAATTGGTAGTAACATTTTTATGTACCTATATGTTTTATACGAGTACAATTTTTCAGTACATTATTTTCTGTCACGATTCAAATCACAAAAAAGCTTTAAATTAGTATAGCAATTTATTCAAACATATATCAAAACAATAAAACTATATATTATATTTTAATACATATTATATATATATTGTACAAATTTATTTTTATACATATAACCAAAATTATTTTATATACAATACTTTTCGTTTTACAACTCTTTATAAAATGCAGAAACAATAATTTACCTTGTTATGTTTATTTCCATTGTTTTCACGGCGAAAAGACTGCATGTAAAATATGTAATAAAATTAATATTTAAATTTTTTTCATTACATTAAAATTTTTTTTTGCTATAAAATCTTAAATCAAAAATAATAAATACATTATTATCAAAAAATATAAATACATACCAATACAAATTGACAAAATTGTAATTACAAGATTTTTTTTTTAAATAATACTGAGTCAGAACTCCACGTCATATTGATAGCGCGTTCTATGCCTACCCTTTTCAAATATTGTATAGGCCATATAAAGTTTGTCAATGTTTATATGTGTTGTAAATCTTTTTCTTCTTGAGGTTGTGAATTTATTTATTTATTTATATTTAATGATAATTTTTTAAACTATATGTATTTCGTTTAAGTATAAGTTTATGTAGAATGAATATGAACTGAACCTTAATGAAAAATATGAAATAACGAAACGTTATGTCACAAACCACATGTATCAGCTGCCTCAGTTCATTCTCTGGTAAAGGAGCAGTTATAGTGTGTTCGTTGTTCGGTGGCATCCCAACGGTTATCTGTTTCTGTCTTACAAGTAGATCTGTCACCGCTTTAGCTAAGTCTTCGACTCTCTTCCCGAGCATACCAGCGGTGTGTCTTACGAGTCCCCATAGTTTTTGACTGCACGCTTTCTCATAGAGAACTTTAAGAAGATCTTTTACAGTTACGTGCTTGCCGTTTTCTAGCATACCTGAAACAGTAAATGAGATTTTATGTCAGTTATCATACATCTAAGGTAAGCATTACTTAACCAAATTAAATGATTCACATCTCTCTAAACATGACATATGTCAACTGAACGTGTAATGCACATAAACTAGGTACGGTCATACTATTGACAATCTTTTTTCCTTCTGTCGGTGTCCAAGCTTTCGGGCTTCAGTAAGATTATATTATGATTGTCGGTAAGATTCGTGTAACTTCTGGGCGTACGAGTGATTTGAAGGTACGCCCCCTCAGTTTCTGTGGCATCGAACTTTTGTTGTAATAAACTTATATTTGAAGATATAATGTTTAATTTGTTATATTTTTGACTTGTAAATAACAGCACACCATTGAAAGTATAATGATGAAGACGAAGTATGTGCATCAATATCACTGAAAATTAAAGTTCTCTAGAGTCGCAGATGTCCGTGAGAGGCAATAGATATTTAGTAGGTTGTATTATCTGCCCGTTAGCTCCCTCTCCCAGTTCTATAAAAAAAAAAAAAAAAAATACACTGAAAAACTCACCAGTATCATAATCTAGTCCGTGCGTGTCGACCAGGTACTGTAAAATATCTCCTTGCTCGTCGAGGCTCTCAGTTTCTCGTAGCATTGCAATCAGCTCGTCGGTGTCTTGTTCTGCATACACGACACTCTGCGACTCCGACGTCGTTCGATTTCGTACTACCGTCTTTACTGTCACTGAAAATTATATAAAAAAAAAAACAAAAAAAAATCAATTAATCATCGACAATTAAAAAAATAAGAACATCAGCAACGTTGGTAATCGAAAAAATTGTCAATTAAATAATAATATTCTTTATTTTACACCAAAATACAAACAAACATAGTAACGAATTAAAACAAAGATGTACAAGGCGATCTTATCGCTAAAGGCCGATCACTTAAATACGCATTATTAGGGATAGCTCAAAATTTTACTTGTCATATCTCGCTTAATTTAAATGGGAACACATGAGTATCAGAATTCAAATACAAAAAAAAAAAAAAAATCATCAAAACCTGATAAAAATTTATGATGTAACACGTTTAAAAAAAATACATTCGAATTGAGAACATTCTCTTTTTTTGAAGTCGAATAAAAAGGTTATATTAATAATAAGTTAATATTTCAATTATCTTGGCGGACGGTGTTAGGTATGCATTTTTATACGGATGTAACTGTTTATGCGGGATAACAATACGTATATTTTGTTAACTCTTTGGACTTCTGAAACAATTCTTAACTTCAGTCTTTTTGTGTTAAAAATTGTAAAGAACACTTTTGTGGATTAACAATACGATCATTTTACAACAATTTATGAGCCAATTTAGTAATAGTTGACAGGTCTTCATTTAAGTTTTTACAAGAGATTAATAACGCTGTTTTAGCGATAAGGCCGCCTCTTGTGCATCTCTCCTCTTTATTTGCTTTAATGCCTATTTTGGTACACAATTAAGATTATATAAATAAATAAGGATCATAAGTATCTAATGATTAAATATTATACTGTTAAATTATTAAAGTGAAACTTTTATTCTATCGCCCCAAATTTTTTCGTTCATCTACCACATGTCGCATGTCGCAAGTGTTCCGCGGTATTTGTGTGTTTTGATCAGTGTATTCACTAAAGTTTCACTTGCATCGTGTTTTCATAAATCCACACAATTTTTGTACTGACCTTCTTCCTTCGCCGGAGTCGGCGCTTCTTCTTTGTTCACTTCAATAGTCGGCGGTACTCCCAAAGAAGTAGTCGATGTACCCCTACAATAATTAATATTTTAATGTACTATATCTAAGATCCATATACGTTTGGAGTCATCGGTGTTGATAGTGACCATGAAAGCTTAAATTTTGTATCATTTTAAAAATTATTCTGTACTACAATAAAGTCGACATGTACAAAATTTCCTCGGAAAATATTTTTAGGTCCTGTGTAGATGATATTTTATTTATATAGTGATGTTATATTACTCTCACGGTTGAACCAACGTTGATATTAGTAACTACTTTTTCGCTAATAATAATAACAATAATGTTTACAAAAACATATTTCCAGGCTAATAAGTTGTATGTTATTTTACAGTCCATCTAACTTTTAGATAACCTACTGAGAAGTTTAGTTTAAAGATTAAAAACGATTTTTTAATATTAGTACAGATGAACAAAAAAGTAAAGTGAATACTTGGTGAAGGCTCGTTTCTTAGCTTGTTCAGGTGAAGGGCTGCGTCCAAACGTAGAGTCTCCTTCGAGCCAAGAGGGTTTTCTCTCCAGGGGATGTGGCCCGTAGTGTTCACCTTCCATTCCTAGAGTTTCAGCTGTAAATGAAGTTATTTCATATTGTAAAAAAATAATCCAATGTTAATTTAGAAATAATAACCAACGTGTGGCTGTTATTAAAAAATATTAAAATAAAAAAAAATAAAAATTTTATTTTTGCAATAATATTTCGGTCAATACATGGAGTCCAACTAGGGAAATATCTTAACCTTACAGAAGATAACAGCACAGCTAAATAACTCTGCCTGTCTGGGGTAGAATCGGCAAAGCGTTTGCGATACGCCTGATGTTGCACTAAACAGACACAATTGTGTACATTGTCTATGAGGAACCGTAACCGCTTACCATCAGGCGAACCGTGCGCTTGTTTGCTACAGCCGTTTTTTTTGAAATATAAAAATAAAGTTAAGTGATATAATGAACAACCGCTCTGGTGTAGTGGTGCTAGTAGTCGCTTAAAAGAACGACGGTTTACTGGTTTGATTCCCGCTCGGGATGGATATTTTATTTGTACAAATTTTTCTTTCCGGTTTGGACGTCTGTCCTTGTGAGTTTCCCCACCGTGCCTCGTAGAGCACGTCAGATCTTTCTCCTGCATGGATAAAGTGGCCTATGCCCAGTAGTTGGATATTATAGGCTGAATGCGATATAATGAAACCACTCACAGTCAACATTAATGGAGCGTGTCTTCTTAATGGCTCCACGGACGGACATTCGGCGACGTAGAGGTCGGACGCGACCCCCCGCTGGACGGGGCAGCACGCTTAGGCGACTGCTGAATGACCGTAGTAGGTGCTCTTCTAAGTAGCTTTGTACTTGCGGGTTCAGTTCTGGCGGCAAAAAATATAAAATACTAGCTGACCCGGCGAACTTCGTATCGCCTAACAGTGACTTTTAAGTATTATCACAAATCTTTTGTATGGGAGTATAGAAAAGTGTTGTTTTTAGACTTTTTCAGGAAATTAAATTTTTTTTTTTAGAATTTTTCTCTCCGTAAAAACCATCCTCGTACTTCAAGGAATATTTAAAAAAAAAGAATTAGCGAAATCGGTCCAACCGTTCTCGAGTTTTGCGCTTAGCAACACATTCAGCGACTCATTTTTATATTATAGAAGATACGTTAGAGAATGTAACGTTGAGTTGAAAAGTTAAAAAGTGTGCGTGCGTGCGCGTTCGCGTGTGCGTGTGTGTGCGTAACTAGAGGCACAATCGACTACATTGTCTAATTTCCAAATTTAAATTACATAACATCACTGTCACAGTCAGTCTTCAATTAGCTATAGTTAATTTAAAGCTGGTGTTTCTGAATATATATATTCCTTTAACAAAAATCAACAAGAAACTAAACAGTTCTTTACATTTACAGCATACTTTTGTGTAATATTGTACTTTGAGTGATTTTATGTATAGGTATGGTAATTTCCCTATAATAATCATAAATGCTAACTAATTTAAAGGTAATAACCCCATAGAAGTAAAACCGCTAAATAATAAAATTGTAGTTACATAAATAAGATGAACATTACTTACTATCTGGATAACCCTCCTCTTGACTTCCCAAAAAACTCAAATTAGTTATCGCGGACGTACTCAGAAAATCGCCGAGGTTCCCAAGAGTAACTCTTGTTCCATTAATGTAACCAGATTTCAACTTTTTCATCGTCGTCACCATAGCCATTGGAATTTTACCTTGATCTGAAAACATTATCAATCAGAAAATCTCTTCATGAGACTATAATTAAGACTATGAAAGCAATAACACATAAAAGCCAGAATAGGACCAAATATGTTAATATATCCTATTACTTTCATTTTAGGTTAAACTAGGTAAATTTATACATGCAGTTTTGAAAAAAAAAAACCTTATAAGTAAAAACAACCCAGGACCAATTTTACCGGTTGTTATAAGGTTGAGTAATCTAATGAATAACCAAAATCAAAATCAAAATCAAAAATAGCTTTATCCAAATAGGCTCCAGCAGAGTACTTTCAAATCGTCATTTTACAAATTAAAACTTTAAAAATAAATTATTATTTTTGTAAAAGTGAAGCTACCACCGATTCGGAATGTAGATTCTGCAGAGAAGAATCGGCAAGCAAACTCCGACAGTATCAAACAGTTAACGATTTCATTTTTTCTACTTCAGCATTCGCAATTTGTGAAGCCAATAGCCGTACTTTATTGTTCTTCTAAGTACCAAATAAATTTTATGAGCAACTGGTATAACCCGTCATATATGTAGAGGTATATTGCCAGTTCTAATAGTAAATAAGTTGTTTATAATTAAAATGATTGATTTGGTCGTCATGGAAGTAATTAAAATATTTTGATAGGCGTAAAGGAAAGACTAGATAAGAAAAATTTATCAAGTAAATAAGTGATACATTTTAATTATTGACACAATCATAATTTTTTATGCAAAATTTTTATCTTAAAAAAGTGAATATAGAAATATTTAGTTTGTACTAATTAGTTGATAGTGTTTTAGCAACAATTATATTACGAAGGAAAAATAAAATTTAGTAAAACAGCAATTAGTCATGTAAGTTTACCTAACAGGTAATGTGTAGCAAGTAATGTAATTGTCGGACGTCCAAGCATTTGTTTCCAGCTCATACCGAGAAACGCGACGTTTGCCGTAAAAGTGCTCGCAAGCAACGCCGGGTCGCGCGTCATGTAGTACTCTTCGTAGTCAAAATTCTATAAAGCCATGCGAGTAAATTCATACGAATGATATTTTTGGATTCGTCATTATATGACATGGTGATAAGAAAAATTGATTGTTAAATAAATTTAATTTAGAACATCAATTAGACGGCATAACTAGGAAAAATATTGTTATACATGAGTTAGTATACACAGGGGACCCAAGCACACAAATTAATACAATAGCATTAAATTGCGTAAGATACCTAAATTCATGTCATTTAAAGTCAAAACCACAAGAGGTCTTCCGAGGAGATTTTGCCATGAAGACTTCAAGAAAGCAATTTCGGCTTTTAGCATGTCAACCATCAGTTCATAGTCAGAAGCTATGAAGAATCTTTTCATGTCAGAAAACTATTAAACCAAACAAAAGTTATGAATACATTTTAAGAACAGAAATATAAGAAATAAAAAATTATTGAAAATATATTAAAACACGGATATTAAAAATTAAACATACAAGCATTTTTGACAGTAGCTTATTTTGCTTATTTGCATAGTCTTATTTAGTTTCCTAGTTTTTGTAATTGTAACATGTAAAGCCTTTTTAGAAAGCAACAAATAATTTTAACACACATTAAACACAGCGTTTACAGCATATGTTGTGAACAGATGAAAAATTAAAACAAAAGAGTAGCTTGTGGTAAATTTTACATAAAACAATATCTAAACAGTACATGTTAAGGCTATTTTCTTCATCACTAATTCGCCTTATTGGGCTTAGAAAAAAGTGGTATAAAAATAGTATTTTTGCAAAGCAGATTTATCTAATATAAATAAGGATATACAATTTTTTAAGCTAAAGTAATACGTTTAAGTAAATCTAAAGTGAATCATATCTAATTTCTATATATATTTTTAACTCTCTATACCAGCAACTTAAATAAAAAAATATTTAACTATAACATTATTATAAAAGGTTAGCCATTTATACTTACTTGCGGAGCGAATGCAAAAATGCGTTCATTTAACGAATACAATTTGCTTGTGCTAAGAATACCCACATCTCGTGACTTTCTTCCAGATAATCCTAATTTTTTATTACGACCTTAAATAAAAAGTAATCATATATTAGAATACGGATTTTCAATTATTATAAATAATAAAAGTATGACAATTACCTAAATATGTATATAAATGACTAAGAACTCTGGCTGGTTGAACCTCAATGGGTGCAACCTCACTTATTGTTTGTACATGCAAGTCATATTCAAGAAGTTTATCCCGAATTTCATTATCTTCAGCTAATATGACAATCTGAACCACAACATCAGGCTTCTTTTCTGAACAAAGTCTTCTGTTCAAAGGGTCAAGTTCTCCAACTGCTAGAAATCCCTACAAAAATTGTATCAATAAAATATACCTTTTTTTAATTTTCGTCATCACTTCAGTCTAAGCTAGCGTAGCTCACAAATAGACCAAAAAAAATTCTGGTCAGGATTTTATTAACAAAGAGTGTAGAGAGTATTTAAATTATTCACTTGATATTAAATCATAAATTCAATCTTTCACTGTTCAAGCTTCTCGACTTTGGAATTCTTTACCCTTGCATATTAGACGTGTACAATTGCTTTTTAGCATTTTCTTAATATTCAACGTGAATAAAATTATATATATCTATGTATGTATGTACGTATGTATGTTTTTATGTATGTGTTTGTAAATATATTCGACCGTTTATGTCTCAATTTGTACACCTACACTGACACAATACCATCTCCTCTGCCACTAGGTTGCCTGGAAGAGATCGCTTTTCAGCGATAAGGCCGCCCTTTGTACCTGATAATACTCTGTTTAAGTCCATAATATGTCTTATTTCTGTTTTGGTGTACAATAAAGTGTATTGTTATGTTATGTTAAATTTATTTAATTCAAGCAGGTTTCAGAATGATTTTGATTCCATATTTCACAATATAATTTACCTACCAACAAAAACCTCAACAGACTCTTTAAAAAATACCACAATGGTAATTATATCATAAAAAGGACTAATTAAATTACAAAATCTTACCTCTTGTAATAACTTTCCTAGGATATACAATGACTGTGCCCATATAAAAGGACACCTTCCTAGCGGTATTCTTTCCTGACTACCTGGCTCCATTTGCTCCAAATTTGCTTTATCCCCTGGCACTGCATACAACTCAGGCACTAATTTTATACCATCATCTTTTCTTAACATAATTTTCTCCAACTTTTGCATATACTCAGTAACATTGTTCTTGTCGCCTTGGAAGCAGTAATCTAATATAAGATAGCAGAAAAATAATGGCCATTCGCATTCTATATTTTCAAACATTCTCAATTCCCATGGCTCATAATAAAGTCTGTTAGGATCTTCTCGTGGTGTTTTATGTCCATCTCTCAGAAATCTTTTACATCCATATTTCCCTTGTAGCTTTGACACTATTGTATCTCTAGTTTTCGCTATCAACTGCGGATCATCAACCGCAAATGCTGGATAGCTTATGATAGAAAGAAGACCAGAGTCTAACTCTTTGCTGTTTGATTCTCTTGGCAACATTGATTGCAAGACAGCTTGACATTTTTGAGCCTCATCAGCTAATACATGTATTACACTTGATGGTCCTCCACGAGCACCAAAAAGGTCCAGCTCATTCATAGCTTCTAAAGCTGCTTTAGCCATACCAATTGAGCTGGCATTAAGTTCTGGTAGCCCATGGTTTGTTTTATCTCCTCTCTCCCAAATTCCATAATCAGGAATACAATAGGCTGATTCTATATAAAAAACTAAATTTTGAATGAAAGCAACTTCATCCAATGAAAACACTATCTGCAAACCAGATGCAGTCATCTGTGCTAAAATAAGGAGATACAATGAGATAGCATCAATTTGTAGATGTCCCCATTCATTATCTTTCACAACAGTGCCTCCAGTTTTTGAAGAATACTTAGCATGAAGTGAATCATGGGGGTGTTGTGTACTTTTGAATTTTTCTACCTTGTCTTTTTGCTGCATCATAGCCATAAGAAGACCTAAAAAGATAAAAACATTTCACATAATACATTTCTAATAATACACAGTTGATTCTTCTTAAGGTCCTAATTTAATGACTGTTTTTCACATGATAATCAATTGATATAATTGATATAAATTTATTAACATAACTTAAAATTATATAAATAGTACACCCAGAATTGGGGTCCATAATCGAACCCATAACTCTGAAGCGGAAACTCCCTTCTTTCATTGTCAACTGCGCCAACGGGGCAGTTGAATTTATTTATTTATTTTTAGATAAAAAATTTAACAAACCTCTCATTAATTTAACGCAGCTCTGTTCTAACTCATATGATTTAGCTCGATCTTCATCCTGGTCGGCAATCTTTTTGAATGCCATAGACAGTCCCCAAACCGCCAAAATGCAATACAGGTTGTCTCTAATCCAAGCATGATCATTATTTGGGCCCGCTGGGAACAAGCCTGTAACTGGTTGCTGGTGATCCAAAATTAACTTGTGCACAACTCTCTGGTAGTAATCGAGACGGACTCCCGAATTACTTCGGGTCCTCATTTTGAATTGCAATTGCGCCCTTTTAACGTAAGTATAAAATAATTACCATTTATTATAACATTTTAACTTTGTAATTATTTTGCTCGACATGTCATTTGAAAGTCGTGAATGTCAGTGTCATTAGTGTCATTTCAATTTTTATTTTGTTTTTGCTACATTCTTTCCCTTCGAACAAAGCAAAAGTTTTACGCTATACAGCTTTTTCGAATTACTGTTACTAATGTCTTAACTAATAAAAGCTTCATCACATTACAATAATTTATAATCATCAATTAGAGCAACCTCGATTAGCACTGAAAAGAAAGTTTAAACGTGAAAAGAATTTTTTTATTTAATTCGTTCTGATATTCTGTCATATATTATATCATTGATGACAGAATTTTTGCAACAAAGTAATCTGTAATTTTTATGTTGACGTTTTGAAATAGTTTTGGAGAAAAAGTTTCGTTTTGACTTTTAGATTTTGTTACTATTTGTTATTATACGTGTTTACTATTGAAAGTTTTATTTGTTATATTTCTAGATCTTTTTTAATTATTTTTGTTTTGTATGTGTTATTAACAATGTATAAATATTTGGTACTGTACAACATATTGCTTATCACTTTTATTCAAGGAACAATAATTCCTGCTGTAAAGATCCCTGTGAAAACATCAGTTGACAATGAATTATCCAAAGCTGTTAAAAATACGACAAATACATCTATGAGTGAAGGTGGTGCAATAGTATCCAGTAATCCTGTCACACTGTCTGTTGAAAACGAAAGTTTGCCTAAAAATATTGATAAGGAACTGAGTAGCAATAAAGGTAAATCTATCGTTCCACGAAAAGGTGTTATCTATAATCCAGCTGAAGATGTTAGCCATGACAAAATTAATCAAAGCTCAACTACTACAAAAAGTAAAAATACTACTATTGAAATATTGAAGCGAATTAAATTAGAAGGGTTAAATGAAACAAGTACTTTTAATGACACACAAAAATCAAATATCACAAAAAATTATAAGCCTTTAATATTGTCACACGAAGCTTTAGCGAGAATGGATAAAATAAATAATTTGGAACTTGATGAAGACGGTCCTAATATTAAAGTACATTCAGCGAAGGCAAGTGGTCATCCAGAAATGATTATGCCTATTGTAATAACAATATTAGTCGTTCCTATGTTTGCTGTACTGGGTTACATGGCTGTCAAAAGAGGTCAGGAAGCTTGGAAGAACAGACATTACAAAAGAATGGACTTTCTTCTCGATGGGATGTACAATGATTAACTTGGTAGACTTCATTAATTATGTTACAAATTAATGAAAGATTTCTACAAATATTGGAGAAAATAATGATTGCTACCAAAACAACTTTGTCTTGTTGATAGATAGATGCATTTGACATTATCAAAAAAAAATCTCACATTTTTTAATGGTTGTTTTGCTTTTGCAACATGTGATCTAGCTTCAAATTATATTTTGGAAGTTATTATTTTGTTATTTGAAATAGAAGATTAGAAATAAGAATAAGGATATATATACTAGTGTATGAAAGCTCAAAAGGATTGACAATATTTACAAAGCAATAATAAGTGAGGTGCTTTTTCATGTGCCTTGTTTATATTATTTACTAATCATAGTGTAATGTACTTTGTATTTTTGATATTGTAATTTTTAAATATAGCTTTGTAGTCTTCCTAAGATTTTATTGTTGTGATATATTCAGAATTTAATGTTAAACTATGTTGAGATTGTTAAATACAAATAAAATATAACAAAATTATATTTTACCAATAATTGTTAAATTAATAAAGAACTTAATTTTATTGGAGTTTTTATTTCTTACAATTAAGCAAATTTCTAATGAATGAAAACTGCATGTAAAAAAAAATTTGTGAAGTTTTACTTTGAATAGATAGATACAATGGTAAAATGAAATTTTATTTGAAAATGTACAAAATTTGTTTAATAGCAATATGTTACAAGTAAGATTTTGTTAAAATTCATTTGGGGACCTATACATAAAAGTGAAGTTGAAGTGTCTGTCTATAATATCAAAATGATCTCTTTTAAGTGCATGTAGACATTTACACTTTACTAAAAAACAATTTAAAAAAATCCGTCTGTCTTTCTGTTCGTTCGTGCTAATTTATGGAATGGCTGAACCGATTTTTAGTGAAGGTTGTCGAGTAACATAATTATAGGCTACTTTTAATCCCGGAATTCCCGCGAAACCGAATTTACCATGCGCGAATTCCAACCGCCCAGATAGATATGAATTAACCAAAACTTTTTTTTATTAAATACTACAATTTTTACGAGCAAAAACAACTAAATCCCAAAATAAGATAAAGGAAGTCTCATATGGCAAGACCTTATATCTCGTAATTCCCACGGGATCAGAATAACTCTGTTGAAAAAATTACGAATGTCCAGATACAATCTCCCACGCGAAAGAAGTCGCGGGTACAGCGTAAATTTGTACCGCCATGTTTTTTTTCCACCCAAAGTTTTGTCAACTTTTTGTTTATTTAACTTGCAATGTATGTATGTTTGTATGTTTGTTACGGTGAAATCTCGCAATTGAATTTTGAAGCATACCTATATCTTCAATCGACAAAAAAACTTGTATACACGTTTACTTTGGATGACAATGTATGGTAAGCTATGTGACGACATTCTAAATCCGATATGGCGGAACACCCAAGATGGCGGACTAGTTGTTTTTAATGTATTCCTACATTAAGGACATCAAATGAAAGGGCTTGTTGAGAGTAATTCGAAAAATAAAGTCAGGTTACTCGAAATCCAATATGGCGGATTTTTGAGCCTGTCATATCCCACTACTGAGCCTAGGTCTCTTTCCCATGTATGAGAAGGACCAGAGCTTAATCCACCACGCTGCTCCAATGCGAGTTGGTGAATCTATTCCCTATTATGAGTAACGATCGCTACGAGGTGTACATGATAACAGCCGAAACCGATAGCTTAATCTGTTCTCCGAGGCACGGTGAAGAGACCCACAGGGACTAACAACCAAAACGGCACGGCAAACATCAGTATGGCCAATACAAATGTTTGTCACGTGCGGGGATCTCAAGCCAGTGGTTCTTAGATAGATCTATCTGGAACCCAAATAGCCCAGCAGGGTAGGCAACGGTATCTGATTACCGTCAGGCATGATACCTTTGTTACCACAAAAAAAAATTAAGAGAAATGTTTAAACGATTTGCAGGCTGAGTAATAAGTAATGCCCTTTGATTCTTGCAGAGTTATAGATAAACGTATTAAATTAAGAATAAATCTAATAACAATTTTCCTACGTTACCAGTCCTTTGACATTCTTACAGTTACGTGAAATCTGAGATGGAATAGTAAATTAAGTACTCATGCATATTTTAGTTTACGGCTCCATTATGTGAGTGTAGTATGATTATAATTTGGCGCAACAAATTAAACTGAACTGTATCAACATTAAAATTTGTGATGAAAGTTTTTAATATCTACAAAAGTTATCAATGGCTAAAAGCTAGTTATGTTAACATCACTAAAAAAAAAACATTGAATTAATTTTAATTTTGATTTTTGTAGGTACTGTAATATTAATTTGGTACCTAATTTATTATTGCCAGATCCAAAACTTTTTCGCAAATTTTGGTATTTTTATATCATCACGACAAGAAATATTTTAAATTTTAATCATGTTAAAAAATATTGCTGATTTCCAAAAATCTGACCGTGGGTATATTATCCAATCCATTTTTTAATCTAGCTCAGACAGTCCATGTCGGATAGTGGTATAAATATAGCTATGTGTATGCATATATTACTTTCGTTATGTTAGAAATGTAAAACAAGGGTTGATAACTACATCTTAATTTTTATGTTGTTGGCAATTGTCTTTTATCAACTTCAGTATATATAAATATGATACAAAATTTAGGATTATGATGTTTTTATCCGCTATCTGTATCCGTATGCTTAGATCTTTAAAACTACGCCACGGATTTTGGTGCGGTTTTCTTTAGTAAATAGAGTAATTCCGTAGGAAGGTTTATATGTACAATATATGCATAATATAGTAGAGGGACACTGATAGTTTTTGCACCTGTGCGAAGCCGGGGCAAGTCAGTAGTTATTTATAAGAATAAGGTATATTGTAAGTAATAGCTTTAATTAACGAATAAAGAACTAAAGTACGGTCACTCGGGGTAACTTTGATTGACAAGGCTAACTTTTACAGTCAAATCGCAAAATTATTTTTTATTTTTTACGTAGTCTATATATAATCACTCACCACTTCAGCCTATTGCAATCCACTGCTGAACATAGGCCTCCACAAGTTCGCGCCAAAAATGGCGTGAACTCATGTGTGTAGCCCATAGTCACCACGCTGAGCAGGTGGGTTGGTGACCGCAAGGCTGGCTTTGTCGCACCGAAGATGCACCGAAGACGCTGTTAAATAACTTCAGGGTATGAAAACCAACCTGACAGCACATATTAAATTAACTCTTGTTTATCATATTTTCAGAGTTAGCTAAAAAAATATAGTAATGATCTGTTAAAGTTACCCCGATTGACTGTACGCGAAATGGCAAATTTTCATAAATTTGACGAACAAAAACACCTACCCCACTCTAGCCTGCAGAATAATATATTTCTAATAAAAAAAAAAAATACTAATCGATCGATTTTCAATAGCTCAATTTAACTACTAATAGTTTCGACGAGTTTATTGATTTTTAATTAAATAATTGAAGGTGAGCAATTTTAAAGGACAACGTAGTTGATTTAAGCTATTGAAAATCGATCGATTTTGCTTCGCGTCACTATCTGTGCGCCGCCGCATGCGCAACGCTCACCTATCTATTATATAAATCTTAAATTTATTCAAAATTATAAATGCAACTTGAGCAGTTTTTTAACAGTTTGAGCAATTTGAAATATTGTATACATCAAAGGAAATATGAGTTTGAAAGTATTGATAAATAATTTTTTTTCAACGACTTTATTGATTTTTAATTAAATAACTTAAGGTGAGCAATTTTAAAGGACAACGTAGTTGAATTGAGCCATTAAAAATCTATCGATTAGTATTTTTTTATGATAAATATTATTATTTTGCAGGCTGGGGTGGTGTAGGTAACAAAAACTTTATTTTTTATATATTTAGGAGTAACCCTCTACAAAGTTGTGTTAAGCTAAAAAGTACACATCCCCATTATTTTTTTTAAATTTTATTTATTCATTCATTAAAGAGAGTAGTTTGGTACAAAGTATGTGACTAATAAATAACGAATAGTCAATGTTATTTTAAATAGGTATTCGAAAGTTTGCTGTGTATTATACAGTTTATTTAAAAAAAAAATGTAAGTAGCATGAGACATGTTTCTATTCGTTTGCGGATTTTCCAAAGTACCACATGTAATTTGTATGATGGACTCCTTGGGCGCAAGATTAAATTAGACATACTAAATCACTAATCTAATAGCGATTTTATCAAGACAACAAGTTTAATTTTTTGTTTGAAAAAATAAAACTTTTATGATTCACTTTGTTAATAAGTAAATTACGTGCTCTTGTAAAACGTATACAAAATTACAAATTATAATGAATTACGAAACTAAAAATAAATATTTTAAAGAATGACGAAAGGAATTTTTGTAAACCTTATTTGGCAACTCTGTTTCTCCTGCACTTAGTTTTACTGTCAAATCTGTAAAGGTAGCAGATAAAATACGTTTTGTGAGTGATAAACAATTTCAAAGCATAAATTGATGTTGAATGCAAATAAATGTTAGGAAAACATAGGTGAACTCCTACAGTCTGTAAAGTGTAATTTAATATAAATAGAATAGTGTTGGTATTAAGAATATATAGCTAAAAATATTTAACCTTGGTCTGAAAATGGTAAGTAATATTATTTTCTAGTGCATAGTAATTATTTTAGAGAAATATGTTCAGAGATCATGTGTAATATACAAGATGATACAATAAAGAAATCATGAAAAATATATTAAAAATGTGTAGTCTACAACAATTCTAATGGATTTTTCAATTTATAGATTTAAAAAAAAAACTTTGATCCGTTTAATTTTTTTATTTCTTAAAAGTAATTGTGATTTGATGATCTAAATAGTACCTAGTAGACAGTTCATAAAAAATATTGCCATTTTTCATTTTCGTAAAAAAATCTCTTATTTATATTATACACAAATCTGTTATTCAAATATTATAAAAAAATGTTGTAAATAAATTTATTGAGTATTTTTTTTCAAATATTTAGAAATGCATTTTTGCTATCTTAACGTTGTTTCTACATTTTACTTTTCAAATAAATTATTGGTTTTAAATGTTTGACCTTAGGATCTCATTACTATATTAATTTTAGATTTTTAAATAATTATAAATAACTTTCCTAACTATAATCATAAAAAGACAAGTCTGTATTTTATGAAATATCTCTATCTTATAGAATAAAGGCAAAATGAGAAAGCCTTGTACGTGCTGATATAAAAAATGGAACTTAATATGAACATACTACTATACAAACAATGAATGCTCAGAGTGGGTGTGTCACTTGTAATGAGGAGTCTGAACATTTCGATGCCAAACATGATGGAGATTACTCAGAGTGTGAAGATGCTCAGATCCGACTGGCACCCCATGTGCAGGCATATTTGGCACATAATAATTCTACGACCAACTGTTGCGGCTTTGCTATACCGATTGCATTTGAGAGAGCTGCTCCTGGCACTTGGTGGAATCCCCGATTTGACTCTGAAATACTTGAGGGACAATACAGGAGTAGTTCATTCAAGCAGATAAGATTACGATTTAGGTGTGTTATTGTTAATTTGTTTTGTATTTATTTGATTGTTTCATTATTTGCTTGCTCTCAAGTTAAATAGCTGCAAAACACAATGTTTATGTATTTTTTTCAATTTTCCATGTATCATAATAGTGTTGTTATTTCCTTTTTCAGATTTGCACTTTTGTATATTTTGATATTTTCTATATCGTGGTTTATCTACTTTGTCGTCCTTGGCTTAAATGGTGTGAATGTGAAATGGCCGTTTCTGTGTTCTATATTTGCCGGTGTCCTTCTTATAACATGTATAATGCTATTTGTTACTTTTACAAACATTTACAAAGTGTATACATCCAAGCTGTCTCTGATCATGGCACTTGCACTATGTACATTAAGTCTGTCTTTAGTGACACTGACCACGCAAATAGATGGTGATTACTCCCATGCAGCTGATATTAGCCAATCAGGACATTTTACTATGTGTGTTGAAATTTTATTGATTATATACACTTTAACACCTCTACCCTTGTTTGCCTGTGTCATAATTGGTCTCTTATATTCAACTGCATTTGAAATTTTGAACATAGTTTTGCACCTGACTGAACAAGAATGCCAATTCCCTGGTATGTTTGTGAGAATCTTGCTCCAGCTGTGTGTGCACATTATTGGAGTACATATTTATCTTATGACGTTTGTAAGAATGCGCGGTACATTTATGAAAGTAGGTCAAAGTCTACTTGTAAGGAGACAGCTGGAAATGGAAAAACAACTGAAAGAGAAGATGATCCATTCTGTTATGCCACCGAAGCTCGCTAGTTGGTTGATGGAGGAACAAGTTTTAGAATCGGAAACAAACTTGAAAACTCACGATCCTTCACATCCGCGAACGTCGAACCCTGGCGCGTCGGACATCAAGTCATTGTTTAGACCTTTTAACATGAGTTCAATGGATAATGTAAGCATTTTATTTGCCGATATTGTTGGTTTTACGAGGATGTCGAGTAACAAAGGAGCCGAAGAATTAGTAAATATACTGAACGATTTATTTGAAAAGTTCGATGAATTATGTTTGATTCATGGTTGCGAAAAAATTTCCACATTAGGTGACTGCTATTACTGCGTGTCCGGCTGTCCCGAGCCGAGACCCGATCATGCAACGTGCTGTGTAGAAATGGGACTAGGTACGTATTACAAAATGTCTTTAAATAAAATAATGACTTAAAATCTTTCATTCTGCATATTGGTCTTACTTAACACCGTAATATAATCACTTTGACCTAAATTTCTGGTCACATAGCTATATGCGCTTTTTAAAGCATCTTTGTTGATCGATACCGGTTATTTAATATAACATAATGACACATCGCGACTTGTAACATTAGGTCAAGTCCGATTGATTAAGATGTGTATCTGCTTTTATAACGTGTTTTAGTCTTGTTTTTTATTTATTAATTAATATACTCATATTAAAAAACTGGAAAGTACCGAGCTTTTTTCATATTGACCTGGTATATACTACCACTTTAAAAAAAGTTTTATTATAAATTAAGAGACGAAATTTTTTTAGGTATGATAGACGCAATTCAGGAATTTGATAGAGAAAAGGGTGAGGGTGTGAACATGAGAGTCGGCGTTCATACGGGAACGGTTCTGTGCGGTATTGTTGGGACACGTCGATTCAAATTTGACGTCTGGAGCAATGACGTCACTTTCGCTAATAAAATGGAGTCAACAGGAAAGCCGGGACGCGTACATATTTCCGAAGAAACTAGTAAATTTCTTGGAGGTTCCTACGTTCTAGAAGAGGGTGAAGAAATTTTCGGTAAGCATATAATTGCTGCGAAATGCTAAGCATGATTTTATTTTTACCTTTGTGTTATTTATAAACCTTAAATGTGTTCAGGTCATAAAACTTACTTCATTGAAAGCCGGCAGATGAGCTCCCCATACGATCATGATCACTGTCCAACTTTCTCGAACCCAGTAAACCTTCGCCTAATTATATCTCCCGCCATTTCGCCGCAATCCGTTTTATCCTATAACCACTCACCGCTGCCAATATCTGCAAAAACTAGCGAATCATCAACTGATGAAAAGGAAAACAAGGGCGATGCTAAAAGTCCTAATAATTTCCTTTCACCAAGTCCCTTTAATTTCCGTAACAAAGCTAGTTCACTCCCTAGTATTCTGGATTCTGATGCTGAAATGGACGAACAAAAACGTTTTCCCGATGGAACAGACAACTCTTCGAAGAGTCCAACGTCCGTAGGTAAGTTTATAATTAAAGTCTTATGACGTCACTAATCGTATCATAACTAATTTATTACAAGTGTTCTTAGTTTTCGCTATGAGAATTAACGCAAAACATAAACGTAGATGACCTGTGACCTTTTGTTATAATTAATTTCATCACGAGTACTCATAATATTTCCTATAGATTGTCAGTATTCTTTTGTAGATCATATGTTTATTAAAATCTAAAAAAAATATATATTGAACTTAATTTAAACAATTTTAATAACGCTGAGATTGCGTGAAAAGGAAACGTAAGACAAAAATAGCAAAGAGTAAAATGTAACACCGGATAACGCTACCGGTTTTTGCGATCATATATTAATTGTATCTAATGTGAACTAAGCCACAATTTTATTTATTAAAAGACTTAGCTATCAGTAGAACAAGGCACAACGCACAGATAAGATATAAGTGACTCTTAATTGCTTGAAGGTGATGCTCTCTGCGCATCGTGTCACTATCATAGTTTTAAAATATACAATATTTTGCAATATATACTTTATATGGCCTTATTTCACTAAGATAATTTTTCAAAAAAAAAAAAAAAAAAATTGGAGTACAGCAAAATAATAATTTTAATATAGCTTAGGAGTTTTTTATAATGTGTTATTCTCAATGTACCAATTAGTACGTCTTTTTTATAACAAATATTTCCAATTTAAAAAATTTTGATATCATATCAAAAATTGACCGCTCCAGCGGGGATCGAACCCGCGTCTCGGACTGACCGTGTCGGCGATCTAGCCAATTCAAAAATGTTTAGAATTCCTAATATTTCCAATTGTTTCTTTAAGTCCGCTTATTCAGAAGACTAAACTTCATTTTAAGTCTCATGTGACTCATAGTTACCATCTAGCGACCAGTACCTACTGAAATTCAACGCGAGTGAAACTGAAAGATTCGTTTAGTTAAAAAGTATCGTCTATAATTTTTTTTCAAAATTAAAATGTTACAAAACCTCGTTTTCAATAACAACATAAGATATTGATCTATAATCTCAGTTGTCAAAGAGAATATACATGCGTGTTATCAAAACTTTTATAACTTGGTTTTACCGGGGTTTTTCTATTTTTTGCGGACGCGGTATAACGCAATCTTAACCGTACAGCTTCCTTATTAAAATAAAGTAAAAGTGTCCAAGTTTTAATCTATAATCTCGTTATATTTATCAGAGTAATCGTATAGGCGTATCTGAAAGCTATTTTGGGAAGGGCCTCCTTTACTACTACTACTACTACTACAAAAAAAAAAAATCATTAACCTAACATTCTGGCATGGGCATTAGACCAAACTGGGGTGGGCACGGTCCATCCGGTCCCCTTTTTATGAACGCCTATGATAATTTCGCAAAAAAAGTTATGGTATGCCAACACAAAAGAATGATTTTAACACACGACTATTTTGATTAAGCATCTTGTCGGTTAACATTCGAAATAATTTATGAACATTTAAACATTTAGTGCAAAAAATAATTAGTTGTGTAATTTTGAAAATATCTTGTCTTGATATCCTACTAACATTATAAACGCGAAAGTTTGTATGTATGGATGTATAGATGTATGTATGGATGTATAGATGTATGAATGTATGGATGTTTGTTCCTCTTCCACGCAAAAACTACCGAAAGGATTTTAATGAAAGCTTACAATAATATAGCTTATACATTAGAATAACACATATGCTATAATTTTTTAATATGGTGTGTGAATTGTCCAAAATATAACGATAATTGTCAAGTAAGTCGGAAAAAAATCTGCCATCTGCGTGCTATTCTGGCGTACGCTGCAAGAACTGTAGAGTTTACACGTATATAATGTAGAGAAATGTTTATCTTATGCAGTCCTACAAAAATGTCCGCGACAGCATATATAGTCTATCTTTTATGAGTAAGCTATTATCGCCAAAACAGTGAACCATAAATACAATAAAAATTGATAGCAGGTATATTTCTAATGCACATTTGGTAGTAACAAATTGATTTTTATATTGCAAAACCAATTTTTGGTGTAAAAATAGATATTGAGAAGATAATAAGCTACTCGAAGTACTCACCAATCCTGCGCAGACAAAGTCGCGCGTACCACCAGCTAGTACATTATAATCTTAAAAATACTCTACGATATCCTCACATTAAAATTTTCCTACTGATATAGGAACGTACATTAAATTAGTATTTGGTTTTGATAAGCTAAATAATTACGGTGAGCATTTTAAAGGGGGTTATTAAATACACACACATATTTATATTATATATATATGTATACTAGCTGACCCTGCAGACGCTGTTTTTTGAATATATATGTTATTACCCCCTCCCCCTTATCATTTAGGGGTATGAAAAAATATATGTTGGCCGATTCTCAGACCTACCCGATATGCATACAAAATTTCATAAAAATCGGTCCAGCTATTTCGGAGGAGTATTGTAACTAATCTTGTGACACGAGAATTTTATATATAAGACTAGCTGACCCCGCAAACGTTGTTTTGCCATGTATGTTATTAACCCCCTTAATCCCCCCCTTTATGACTTAGGGGTATAAAGAATAGATGTTAGCTGATTCTCAGACTGAAATTTCATAAAAATCGTTCCAGCCGTTCCGGAGGCGTATATAAGATGTTTATTTAATAACCCCCTTTGAGATGCTTAAATAGATTGTCAAATGTTTTACACAAGATAAAGTTCTTTTTTATTCCATAAGATTTAGGCTTTGGATGTTTTTACATAATATCGAGTAAATGGATTCTGGTTTAAATTTTAACAGCACTTAAATTGTCATTTTACGTTTCCATTTAATGGATATACTAAATAAAAAAAATAAAAAACCGGAATTTAATTATTTCAATTAAATATTAATTATTGTTAAATGATAACCCTGAGCTGTTCAGTAATTGGCTTGGAATTGCGGTAAATGTACTCGTATTTTTATTTAATATAAACTGTCCTAGTGGGTAGTTTAAAGTCTAAATTTGTTCAGTAGCCACTGGTCTCGGGTATATAATACGTGTAATTTTTTTTATATAACTAGGTCGGCAAACAAGCGTACGGCTCATCTGAAGGTAAGCGATTACCGTAGCTATAGACGTCTGCAACACCAGAAGCATCGCAAGCGCGTTGCCGACCCTTGAGAGCTTTGGCCACCTTACTTACCAACAGGATCACAATACTGCTTGAAAACAGTATTATTTAGCTGTGGTCTTCTGTAAGGTCGAGGTACAAGCCCAGTCGGGCTGCTCCATATTTTGAGCAGAAAATTTCCTGCTGTGACCTCCCTCAGTAAAAATACATTTTGAGGTAGGCACATCAGCAAATATCCCGTTCAAAACCTTTATGTAAACAAAAGTTTTGCTACTACGAAAAGTACCTTTTTACGCAGCAAAAATTGATTTAGATCAAAGCTAAATAATACTGTTGTCAAGTAGTCTTGTAGTCCTGTGGTTAGTAATAGAGTCAGAGTTCCTGGGGAGGGTTAGGGGTACAGTAGGTAACGTGCTTGCGATGCTTCTGACATTACAGGTGTCTACAGCTACGGTAACCGCTTAATATCAGGTGGGCCTCAGTACGCTTATTTGCCCTTGTCGTATAAAAATAATATGAAATTAGTCTTATTATTTTTTGTGAATGAAAACCGGTAGATATAATTACGATGCTTATGTAAGGCGTACATAATAAAACAGCGTTTCGGTAACCCTCGTAATCGTCATTTTATGTAACGAAAGTAATGTGCCAGACAGTTAAAAAAAAATGATGATACAAGTGTTTAAGATTGAAAGCCAATAAACTGTATCCGATCGGACTATAGATGCAGTGAGTGAAAAAGGAACAAGAAGTGATATAATATTTATTTATATACTATACAAAATATAATAGCTTCCTGCATACTAATATAATGATGTACGCGACATTGACTTCTCCGCAGGAATAACACAAAAACATCATTAAAAATTGGCCATTCGTTTCATAGAATCAAATTCAATTTTGTATTAAAAATCTGATTGTTTAAGATACGATACAATGTTATGCGTCCAAAATTGGTTTGTTAATCACCACATACAATCAACAACAAAAAATATCGCCGATTCAAAAACGTAGCGAAGTATTATGACATTTAAATCAATAGAAATACAATTTATTTTTGCTTACACAAGATTCCACTCTCACGTTCTATTAGCAGCATGTCAGAATAATTTCATAGTTTACAGTTCCAGTAATACTCATACGCTAAGTGATCGTTCAATAAGTAGTTCGTTCATGCAAAAGTCTGTGTCCACTCACGTTTTATGTCTAGTAGGTTTTAGATAAACAATGAGTAGGTTATCGAAATTAATTTAAATTATTAGCTTGAACGTTATTAAGGTTCTGTTGTCAAAGACTATAACATTTATAATAATAAACAAAAGAGTATATAATATGCGTGTGTATGACAAATAGATGTTAGTGTGTGTAATGTTTTTTTTATTGATTTAATGTATTTTTTATGCATAATTTAAAAAAAAAAAATAGCATTCTGCACTCCTTCTCTATATAAAATCTAAATATGAGAAATTTCATACTCTGTCCGCACAATTTTCGTAGTATTAATATATAGATATTAAAAAAAACAAGATTTTGTTTGTGTTGGGCATAGGCCTCTTTACCCATGTAGGAGAAGGATTCTAGCTTAATTCACGACGCTGCTCCACTACGGGTTGGCGGATACGTTCCTTACTATGACATGACTAACGATTGTTATCAGGTATTTATGATAACAAACGGGACCGACGGTTTAACGTGCTCTCCGAGAGACGGTGGGGAGACTCATAAGGTCAGACACCCAAACTGGAAAGAAATATTTGTACTTATACAAATCGCTGTCCCCGGGCAATAAAGCGGTAATATCAAAAATCAAATTTTACAGGAGAAATAAAAGAAGCTAATTTCAATCAAATGAAAGCTATTTTTTTTACCAATTTAAGCTTTTAAAAATAATTTTTCAAAAACAAATCGTATAATTTTTTAATGAAATAATTAAAAAAAATGTATAATACAATTCATAGATGATACTATTTTAATTGCAAGATCATTAACAATTACTGTAAAGATGTTCACCGGTTTTTCGTGTTATTTTTCTTAGAGTAATGCAATAATACATAGCTTAGTCGTAAGAGAATTATCCATGCAATAAAACGGTTATTGTCATTTATTCTAACGAAATATTAATAAAAAAAACTGAAAAAAATAAGAGTGATAGATTGATACTCAGAGAAGCCAAAAATTAAATAACATTAAAAAGGGTGTAACCGGCGTAGACCGCTTTATTGCCCGGGGCCAGCGAAATATCCCGAGCGGGAATCGAACCCGCAAACCATCGGTGTTTTAGGCGAATACTCGCACAACTAGAACAGAGCGGTTGCTATTATAATGCACGCTTACATTATAATAGTAGTAAAAATACGAGACACTATAAAGAATAACGACCCGTTTGGTGCGAACAGCGGTAATTTCGTGAACTACACGTGACCTAAAGATATAAAATATAATTATTTTGTTTATACTAATCTGATCTAATCCGTGTTAGTTATTATGAAGCATTTATGTATAAACTAAAAGATAAAATGTGTTAAAACATTCAGTAACATGGATCCAAGATATAAAAAGTAATATTTACGAGCTAAACGATAAAAGTAAAATAATCTTTTATTCCAGGGAGCTGCGGTAAATACACAAACAAATTGAGAAATTGGAAAGTGCCAAGGTTTTTAAGAAAGCACTCGGACACTCCATTGCACGAAATTAAAAAGCGAGAGTATAGCGACAAAACCATTCAGCTTATGGAGCGAGGAGACGACACGCAATTAAATAATGGTTATCAACAAGTACCCATAGTGATAGAATCTCAAGAAAAGTGTAAACCGATGCAGAGTAACAGTAAGCTAAATATCCCCCATAATAACGATATGGTGTCATTTGAAAAAGAAATTATAGATATTCGATCATATTTGAGTCAGTCTAGAAGTAATATGTCACCCTTTGCTAGAAGTAGCAGCTATAGATCTCAATATGGAAGAACTAATTTAGAGGTTAGTAAATCGATCTCACTATAGTCTATTCGCGTTAAGAAAATTAGTGGTTGCCTGTGTATTGACACTTCTTCTCGGCTTACTTCAAATGGTCAATTTGAATACGTCATTTCAATTCTCTAAGATTTATTTCGTCCAGGTACGTGCAATATTTTCTAAACGCGAGTAGACTGGTTGTATGGTATTATACTATATACACTATGTATCTTCGTAGCTATGCAGAATGTTTGGTATTCATAGAAATCATTAGTATATATGTATTATCTTTTTTTAAACGTCTTCAAAAAAAGAACTTCTCAATTCGACTGTATTTTTTTATGTGTTATCGCTTCAGCCTATCGCAGTCCACTGCTGGACATAGGCCTCCACAAGTTCGCGCTAAACATTATGGTGTGAACTCATGTGTTTTGCCCATAGTCACCTCGCTGGGCAGGCGGGTTGGTGACCGCAGGACTGGCTTTGTCGCACCAAAGACGCTACTGCCCGTCTTCGGCCTGTGTATTTCAAAACCAGTAGTTGGATGGTTATTCCGCCATCGGTTGGCTTTTATGTTCCGAGATGGTAGTGGAACTTTTTTATCCCTTAGTCGCATCTTACGACACCCACGGGAAGAGAGGGGGTGGCTATATTCTTTACTGCCGTAACCACACAGCATTCTGCCGTAATTAAGTCTTATACCCAGTAAAAAGTAATGAGTTGAAGTATGCGATGAGGAAACTCATTACTTTTTTAGTTGGAACCGATTTTGATGATTTTTTTTTCATTTGAAAACTGGTGCTTGTCATGTGATTCTATTTAAATTTGAACGAAATCTGACGAGTAGTTTTAAGTTATCGATAATATCGCGTACTTATATGAATTAACTGAGGTGGGGCACAGCAGGAATTTCCTGCTCAAAATCTGGAGCAGCCCGACTGGGGTAGTCGACCTTACAGAAGGTCACAGCTAATACTGTTTTCAAGCAGTATTGTGTTCCTGTTGGTGAGTAAGGTGACCAGAGCTCCTGGGGGCGATTGGGGATTGGGTCGGCAACGCGCTTGCGATGCTTCTGGTGTTGCAGGTGTCTATAAGCTACGGTAATCTCTTACCATCAGGTGAGCCGTACGCTTGTTTGCCGACCTAGTGATATAAAAAAAAAAACTTATTGGCACCGGCTGTATAGATGATGTTCTTATTTGATTACATGTTGATCAAAAGGGTTTTTTTTTCGACAGTAAACAGAATATATCCTGACTACGTTTTATAGGTACCAATAAGTCGAGCCCGTAGTTCGACACTAGCAACGCAAGGTGAATTAGTTCGGCCGAAGACTCGTAAACTAAACTTACCTCTACCTCAAGCGCCACGTCATCACGATGACGTCATCAGCCTATGTCCATCAGTCAACAGTCGCAAAGACTCCGGTATTAGAAGTACTAGCAGAAGATCTAGTATTCAACAGCAGGTAAATATTTGTAATATCGACGAATGAGGAAGTGTTTTTGTTATACTTCGAAACCTTAAAGATGACCTTTAAAAGAGTGACCGATAAACGATTTAAACAATATAAAAACTTAAATTTTTCTTTTTTTGCGTTTCTATGTTTTCTATGTATACTTGTCGGTCGCCGAGTGGTTGAAATTCGACCATAATTAATGTAAATTATAAGTTTGAACATTAAACAAAAGAATATATATGGTGTGTGTGTGTCAAATACATGGTAGTGTGTGTAATGTTTTCTTTATAGATTTATTGTATTTTTTATGCAAAAAAAAAATTAGCATTCTGCACTCTATGTAAACTATAAGTGTGCGAAATTTCATACTCGCATGTCCGCGCAATTTTCGTAAAAATGGGTACAAAGTTTTTGCTTCACGTTTTGGTATATAGATGGTAAGATATTGACACAATAGATAAAACAGTTTAGTATTTTAATAGAATTGTGTTAAGGTCTTATTTTATAGTTTGCTCTTGAATACAGTCTTATTTTAAACGAGATAAATCAACAATCTCGAATTGTAAACGTTTACTTTTATCATGAACTTGTACCGTTTTATATTTAGATACGTAAACATAAAGCGTGAAATTAGTCATCCTTTAGTTACGTGTTTGTTTCGTTTCTTTACAGATATTTGCTCTAAATCATGCCTCGTTGGCCACGTCTCAAGCGGATATGATGCAACATCGAGTTTCTGGATATTACACCTCGAGTCAATCTTCTGTAAACGAACCTACATCTAGAACAAGGCTTCCTGCACCGTTGAATGACGAGCAAGTTCGGTCACTACAAAAACTAAGAAAGCAGTCCGATCTCCAGCTAATCAGATGTGTCCAAGATAATGCCAGATCGGGAATAAACTATTTCGTACAACCGCCCTTAAACAGAATGACTTTATTCTTCAAATTGCCAGAAATGGAACGACATTATCGGGACAAAGCGCACAGAAGTGATGACTGTGAAGACTTCCCCCCAACATTAACCACTTCTCGATTCAACACCGCCCTGGATATTATGGTGTCCGCTATAATTTTCTTAGCTGTATCCACATCGATATTAATATTGTATAAACAATGGCGTTTTACGATTGGATGGTTTGTTCTGTTTCTCATCATAGAGGCTATCGCTATGGCGTTTTGCATTTACAGACACTATTTGAAATGGAAAACTAAACACAATCCTCAAAATGTTACGAACGTCATGAGGAGATCGGTAAAGATATTTAGAAAACTTTCGAATTGGTATCCCTGGCACTTGTGCGGTAGTTTGATGATAAGTCTGCCAATATTAGCGATATTATTAAACTTTTCTTGCCAAAATACTACAATGACTATCTTAAGAGGGGATCAATCGTTTTATGTGTATCTTCTGTACGTTTGTATAGTTCACTTTAGTAATTTTACACAAATGAACTGGCTGGTGAAAAATACACTGGTCACACTCTATGCCGGTCTTTTTCTCTTCTTTGCTGTACTCGGTTGCCACGAAGCCAATACTCAATTGTTAGACCGTAATATTAGCTTAAACTCCCAAGCTATTGCTCAAAATATATCCATATTTAATATGATAAATGTTACCTATGAGAATTTGATTGATAATAACGGCACGTTTCGTTCCGATACTAAAAATCATGAGATGCATTTGACAGAACTGTATCTAGACGTCGCGCTTTTACTAATATTAGTGTGGTTTCTTAACAGGGAGTTCGAAATTAGTTATAGACTAAGCTTTTACAGTAATGTGGTAGCGAATCGAGACAAACAAAGAGTACAAAATATGAGGAACCAAGCCGATTGGTTGTTGCATAATATAATACCTCGGCACGTTGCCGATCAACTCAAGAATACAGCTAAATATTCAGAGAATCACAAGGACGTCGGCATAATATTCGCGAGTATAGTGAACTTTAACGAGATGTACGATGAGTCTTATTTAAAAGGTAAAGAGTACTTAAGGGTTCTCAATGAGCTGATAGCCGATTTTGATGAATTACTCGAAAGACCGGAATTCCAGCACGTTGAGAAAATTAAAACTATAGGCAGTACCTTTATGGCAGCTAGTGGTCTTAACCCTGACTTAAGGCACTCCTCGCGCGGTACCTACGACCACCTCTATCAGTTAATGGACTTTGCTTTAGAAATGCAGAAGGTAGTCGATAATTTTAATCAGGACCTACTTGAATTCGATTTCATACTGCGAATTGGTTATAATTATGGTGACGTCACTGCCGGTGTGATAGGAACCACTAAACTGTATTACGATATATGGGGTGACGCTGTGAATATAGCTTCTAGAATGGATTCCACTGGTATAGCCAAGCGAATTCAAGTAGGCGAAGCTTGTATACCAGTTTTATCCGCCAAATACGAATTCGAACCGCGTGGTAGTGTCTACGTCAAGGGTAAAGATAATATGAACGTTTATCTCGTCGTTTCTAAAAAGGACGACTAGATGAATTAATATTATAAAAAAGTAGAATCTGTGATTTTTAACTATTTATATTCTGAATCGATACAATTTACATGATGATTGAATGATGGGAATGGCGGCATACTATTTATTGTGTGGTAAAATGGGCGCTTTAAAAATACTCTGGATAGGAATCCTACTAATTTATTGTTGAGCTTTATTAGGCAGCATTCTATGCATTTATCTAATAAACTATTACTGACTTTACAAATAAATACTATTAACGTGTGCTTCGAAATTCTTGCCTCTATTTATAAAACTGAACAGTGCTCTAGTCTGAATATGCTTGATAGGGATGATACCAAACACATTTTGACTAATTTTTATTTGATAATGAGCTTAAATAATAAAAGGTTGGATCATCCCTGTGTGATGTGATTTGTATATAAAAGAATGTGCAATCTACTCTATGATGCTCTAAAACTATTTATACATTTTGTATATACTAATAAAAATACTATATTTTATTTAACGCTGTGGCGGTAATTCTAAAAATATTTAATCGGTTTACATTAATACTAATTTAGTAATTTTAAGATAAATTCTGTATGTATATATAAAGGGTTTTTTTTTGTATTAGGTCTTCGTACTGATATTCAAACTGAACATTTTTGGGGTTCGATGTGATTATTCTAAATTTGATTAATAAAAATTACCTTTCCAGAAACTATATTGCAAGGCGATTTTAAAAATTATTTTTACGAGTAATTTTCCATTAGGAACGATTTAAATATTGATAAAAGTGACTGTTAAATTCTATATTAGGATCTCTAGTTTTAGTGTGTGGCATGCGGAACAAAAGTTCTAACGGAAATAAGACTAGGCAATTCTTTCTAAGACTTGATAGCAAAATTAAGGATAAATATTTATGTAACTAAATTTCATAGTAAAAATATTGTTACTTATATGACATAGTTGATAATATTTATTTATTTACTTTTATGATACACCAACAACAATACATATTGCTAGTTGATAAATAAATATTAGTTCGATACATTTCGATGTTTCTGTGTTCATATGTATGTATGTCGATAACGATAACAAAGATATACACAACATTGGACAAAAACTTTAGTGACAACCAGCAAATGTTTATTACAAAATAATGTTTTATTAAGAAAAAAAGAAGAAAAAAAAAAACAGTAGAAAGAATTGAAATATATAATATATATTTGTATTATTCTTATTATTCAGTAATAATTATCGATATAACAGATCCATTTATAACAAAAGTATGGTACCTAAATGAATTATTATATAAAATAATTTAATATTAATATAGTATTAGTACAATATATTCTCATGCATACTTTTTTCATGAATTAATTTGACATACTGCTTGTTGATACACGTTTCTGATATTTTATACTGATAACTATTACTATTTATGATGATCTTATGTCAAGTTCGTCTTTGAACTTTTATAAAAGCCTTATACATTCCACTTGTAGTTAAAAAGCGTCTTCGAATAACTTCCTACTATTTCGTATACTAAGAAGTACGAGTAACAGTTCCCTTTTGTTGTCCAATTCAAATTCCAACATTTCGTTTGATGAATGATGTATAATTAGAATGAGAAGGCGTTTGAGAACTTTAATATGTAAACTGTCTATGGTGTTCATAATATATTTAGAAAAATTTCATTATGTGATTTTTAATAGTGAATGTGAAGAAGTCTTTATATAGACGAAAGAAAATCTCCAGTATGTAGTTGAACTTAATATAAAGTTTGTAATGATTGCTGCCATATGACGTATTGCAACCGATTGAACTGATATGAAAGAATGTTGGACCAAATCTTAAATACACTAAGGTACTTCGCTCTCTTTATATCTATATTTAATACATACGAGTAGTTGATGTTCAAGTCTGGATTGCAATTATTTACGTGCTGTTTACAACGTACAGCCGCTGTGACTATGTAGTTATTCCGTTGTACCTACTTTATATATTTTTAAACATTAAAACCATTATTTGTGTGAATAAACAAAAATATTATTTAAATGTAGTATCATTTTTCTCGTTACTTACTATATGAACAAAAAGTATAATTATATACTTAATATGATTGTACATATATATAACATACATTTTTCTATAAACTAGAACATATTTTGTATATCATGCTCCACGATTTTCACGAGATAACTTTTTCAAGATTTACACATAATTTTCATAATTTTGACGAATGAATGAATCCTTTGGTCATGAAAGTAACACACATATCCACAGTAGGAATTATAAAGTGTTTTTTTTTTTTTTTGTAATAAATATTTTTTTTAATAATATACGTTTGGTTTTAAATATAAATAAAATTATCTTCAATACATATTAATTTAATTTGTAATTATGGTAAGTAACCATATAAATTAATTTAGACATCTTTGGAAACGGGATAAAGCAATACTTAAAACTTTAAAAACTACAATTGTGCAAATATTAATAAAATTTACTTGTTAACAAAACACCCATAATTCAATTAACTAATATAAGTATATATTAAATTATGTAACATTTGTGCTCATTAATTTTTTTACTTATTTCTAAATCATAGTTATTCATTTATTTAATGGAGTCTTTCAATATTAGGTACAAGTTGGGTCATTCGAGTTTTTCTGTGCTTACAAGTATGTTACTTGTAACAGCTAAAGATCTTAGGACCTGTGTCACCGGTATATGGTTAATAACGTTTATGCTACACTTAAATTACTAATAGACTTTAGCCGCAAGAGGTAATATAGATCTTTAGGACCTGTTTCACTTTAACCAATAAACTATAACTTTTAGATTGACAGTCGCAAACACAAATATCTCATAAATTAAATTGGAATGAAATAATTGTGTTTGCTGGCAAACAAAAAATACCGACTTCAATTACATCGACAAGTAATGCAACGTAGGTAGACGAAAAAATAGTCAAGTAAATACGCATTATCAAAGATTACTCCAAAAGTTGTAATCAGATCTCAATGAAATTTAAATGTGACCACATGATAAACATCGGCTTTCGATTAAATTAAAAATCATCAAAATCGGTACACCTAGTAAAAAGTCAAGCGGATTTTTCGAGAGTTTCCCCTCGATTTCTCTGGGATTTCGTCATCAGATCCTAGTTTCCTTATCATGGTACCACACCAGGGATATCCCCTTTCCAACAAAAAAAGAATTATCAAAATCGGTTGATAAACGACGAAGTTATCCCCGAATAAATATATAAATATATATATATATATATATATATATACAGTCAAATTGAGTAACCTCCTCCTTTTTTGAAGTCAGTTAAAAAATATACTATAAAGTATCTGTCGGATACATGTCAGATGCACATATAACTTTAACGGCAAGCGGTGAAACAGGCCCTATAGTAGCATTAATAGATTCTAATGCGATAGAGTATTGATGGGGTTGTCGCTCCAAGCGAAAGTGTCATTGGACAAAGCATAAATCATCCAGTAGAAGAAGTTTAGAAGTGCGAACGATGCTGGGAACAAGATGCGTGCTGCCTTATCTATGTGCGACACGCTATTGATGTGGCCACGATTACCTAGGAATTAGAAATAAGAATGACTAAATCAAAACTCGGTTTGAGTATGTAATGTATGTAATAGTTGAGTATGTAAAATGCAATCCTATTATTAAATTTTATCTGTCCGTGCGTCCGTCTGTTATCTTTGTAACCCTAATAATTAAAGGCACAGAATATATAACTGCTGTGACGACATACAATATATAGAATAAAAATAGATTTTACAAGATAGGAAATTTTTCGATGTTTTTAGTTCGATTTTTAAATAATGTATATATACTATAAAAGCTCTAATGGAACCATTTGTGTACGAATCCGACTGGTCCTTTTTCTGCAAATTTTATGGCATGGGAGAATGTTACTAGTTTATTAAATGTGTTAAAATATCTTTCTAGTATATACTAACCAGCTTCTCTCTGCCTTTGTCGTCGGTACTGATCGTCTCCTGCGAGGCAATATAAAAGCTGTCTCCAACGCGGAACTCTAACTTCGGTCTGTGTAGTACGCTCCATAGTTAGACGAACAGCTGCTTGCTCTGGTTGCTGGGATAACTCTGACTCGTCGTGGTTTTCAGTGGCCGTGGAAAAACTCTAGAATAAAGTAATACATCCGTATTCGTAATTATTGTTCTTAAAGTATAATATTCCCTTGTTACCTTGTTGTTAGTGTGTGTAGAGTTAATTTTACCTCAAAGCAATGTAGAAGATATTAAATTGTCATACAATATATCTTTAGGATCATTTTAAAATTATAATTATATGGTAATTAATTTAATTTCTTTAGATACGTGTAGAATAAATCATAATTTCGATTTAAATTAAATGTTAATATAACTTACAAAATTATTTGCTGATCTAGCTGAGCTCCGTCTACGCACAGCAAGCTGTCTAGCCGCGAAAGCATCTCCACCGACTTCTTCTATCAAATCTTCCCACTCAGAGTCATCAATCACAATTTCTCCAGATCCTACCTATTAATAAAACAGATCGGATAAGTGTGTTAAATTAATAAGAATAAAACAATTAAATCCTAAACGTAGTTACTCATTTACCTTTGTAAAATAATGAACTCCAGCAAACTCAAGTAGTGTTGCGATGCAGTAGAAGAAACTCATGAGAAGAAACCAATCTAGTGCTGTTGCATATCTCACTTTAGGAAGGTCTGTTCGTGAGTCTAGACTTATGGTGGATAGAGTCAATACCGTCGTTATACCAAGACCGACTCGATCTGATGTTGCCTTAAAATATGACTTCGTGCATTTATTTAGAAGAAATAAATATTTTTTTTAATATATAATAAGTATTGCCATTATTAAAATGTATATGTATCTAATTTTAAATTTATATCGACTACAACTTTTGTCAAATCAAAAAGTAATACCTACATTATAACTTTAAATATGAATACCTCACGATGTATCCAAAAGGATACCCAAGAAAGTACAACAATCAAGATGCAGGGCACGTAAACTTGGATGAGGAAATATCCTGTGTGCCGTTGAAGATTGAACGAAACTTGGAGGACTGAGAAGTCACCTGAAAGAGGTAATAAATATAAGGATAAACGGAAATCTAGTTTTTTAAATGTAGGGTACAATAATATTTTATACATGACTATATTGTTGTAACAAAGAAATAATAAGTTATCCGCCTAAAATTAAAGAAAGATGGTTACGATAACATAACGGCTTGTAAATGTCTTATTGCTGGGCCTTTTTCTTTTAAGAAGAACTCTTGGAACTTAAATGAATAAATGAATATATATCGTTCATATTCCTTCCTAATCACATTTTAACAAGTTAGGTAAAAAAGAAATAAAAAAATGTAAACAGGACGTGATTTATAATAATAACCTGTGCTAGCCGTGATCATAATTATGAACAAGCATTCAACTGTGAGTTATCAAATAATCAAATTTATAATTGTGTTTGCTCGCAAACGAAATAAAACCGATTTCATCTATATCGACAAGCAATACAACGTAGTCAAAAAAAAAAAAAAAAAAAATCAAATAGGTACACGTTATCAAAGATTATTCGAAAAGTAGTTATTTTATCTCGGTCTAATTTAAATGGGACAAGACAAACAGCAGCATTTGATTAAAACAATCATCAAATCATCAAAATCGGTACACCCAGTAAAATGTTATAAGGTATAATTCAATGTAGGTCGACGAAAAAACAGTCAAGTAAATATGCATTATTAGATATTACTCGAAATGACCTTGTCATATCTCAATTTAATTTAAAAGGGACCAAATGACACGCACCACCTTTCGATTAATAAAAAATCTTCGAAATCGGTCCACCTAGTCAAAAATTCTGAGGTAACTAACTGAAGTAACAACATAAAATAATACAATCGAATTGAAAATGTGTTTACGTAATGAAATGTGTATGTCCGTCCATATTTTGTCCTATGAGCTGTCATATACAAGGTATACAACTTTTTTATGCGTAATACGTGTTCAACTTATAAAATTAAACAACCGTTTGGTGTAGCGGTGCGTGCGTCATGTACGCGCCTAAACACCGGTGGATTGCGGGTTCTATTCCCGCTCGGTATAGATATTTGTATTTTTACAAATATTTCCCGTCTGTCTCGCAACCGTCGGTCTTCCCACTGTGCCTCGGAGACCACGATAATCTGTCGGTCCCGTTTGTTGATAAATACCTGATAGCGATCGTTATTCATAGTAGGGAATATATCCGCATACACACACTGGAATACCGTGGTGGATTAAACTCCAACCGATCTCTAGATCTCTAGCCTATACCCTACAGTGGGATGTTACAGGTTGAATCGTGATCTAAATTGACGCACTCAATTAGGCTAAAATCCTATCCTACGATTAGTTACGTAAATAGTAGTATCAGTAAATTAGTATTTATATGCCTATAATTATGTATTTTTATAAAAGTATAGAGACTTATTATTTTTTAAGTAATACGATGTGAAAATGTAACAGCATTATTCATTTCTTTATACCAGTTAATCAGAACAGTGCATCGTGCCCGTATTTAAAGGGTAATTAAATAAGTAAACGGCTTTATTTAACACAGAATATACGTCGTTATTCATTAGAAGCGAGAGCGGAATATGTGGAATTCTTCGAAGCGTAAAAGCAGACTTATGTAGTCATAGGACCGACGCTCGTGGCATACACAAGACGCTACATGCTTTTAAAAGAACGAAATCATATTTGTACAGGAAAATATCTGAAAAGTCTTTTTGAAAGGCAATTTAGATAAATGTGATTCGACGCGTTGTGAAAGTTAAATATTTGATGGGGTTTCTTTGTAGAATTGTTAAACACGCAATTTGTGTTATTAGCCAAAATTATTATTCATTTATTGTCATCGATTAATCAACACGTACCTATTGTTAGAAAATTCAGTGTTACCAACCCTACTGTTTTAACAGTAGATTTGCTGTTTTTACTTTGATGCCTCTGTTTTCTGTTTCATTTCTAATGTTTACTGTTTTTCAATTAGTGTTCAGCGTTATCTATTACACTATGTAATATGTTTTGATAACCACTAAATAATAGTACACAATGATACCAGATTGCAATATTTACTCTTGTCGGGATTCGACGGATTATGCGATCGGATTTATGTGATTGACATTCATATTTTACACACGGAGAATCATGTACAAACTTAGTACAAAATTAACCACGTACAAAATAAAACATTTCAAGCATTCACAAATGTTAAACCTTTGTGTGAATCGCGTGAATTGCTGAAGAAACTTGTGCTTACTTGCAGCGCCACCGTATTAAGATTTTTTCTATTCTTTTTCTTTTTCGACCGTAATCGACCGTAAGGTCATACACATTAAATCTTCAGATAAGTAACAAAAGGTAAATTCCGAAATAACTGATTGCTATTCATTTGAAGGCACAATAATTGTGTTTGCAGGCAAGCGAAGAAAAACCTACTTCAATTATATCGACAAGTAATACAACGTAGGTAGACGAAAAAATAGTGAAGTAAATACGTATTATCAAAGATTACTCCAAAAGTTGTAATCAGATCTCGATGAAATTTAAATGTGACCACATGATAAACATCGGCTTTCGATTAAATTAAAAATCATTAAAATCGGTACACCCAGAAAAAAGTTATGCGGATTTTCGAGAGTTTCCCTCGATTTCTCTGGGATCCCATCATCAGATCCTGGTTTCCTTATCATGGTACCAAACTAGGGATATCTCCTTTCCAACAAAAAAAAAAAAAAAGAATTATCAAAATTGTAATTATCATAATCGACAGAGTTATCCCCGAAAATACTCGTACATAAAAAAAATATATACGGTCGAATTGAGTAACTTCCTCCTTTTTTTGAAGTCGGTTAAAAAGGCACATAAAGAAATTTAACAACAATATGTATGATTTTAAGAAGAAAAATACTAAAGATGAGGCAATTGAAAATGAAAGTGGAAAATAATGTTACTTTTGCAATGTATGTGAGTCCTGATAACTAATAAATGTAGATATTTATTATAATTATACGAGGAAAGTATGAAATCTGCCTTTTTTACTTTACCTACTGTTTTCTCTTGTTTTTTTTTATTGGTGAGCTGCTGTTTTTTAGTTTCTTGGTGTTTGCAACACAGTAACAATCATGAATCTACATTTTTAATATACATTATTGTGCTCCTTTTTAATAAGGATTCATTATACTTAACAATTTTAAATTATCTTTATCTTGTAATAAAACATAAAATCGACATACAAAAGTAAAACATCTTGTAAGACGGTGATTAAATTGCAGTCCAATGATATTTGGTAATGCTTATAAACATTTATTTGCGTCTAGTTTTGCATATTTCAATCGAAGTGTGCGGAATCACATTAGACGTTAAGCGGATAACGCTCGCTAGCCAGGGTCGTGTGTAGTGGGACGAAGGCTGTTACGAGAGAGTGCGATCGAGTGCTTTTGCCTACCTACGATATTGATAGCGTTTGCATATTTTTCTTTATTTAATTAAATTAAGCAAACTTGTTAAAATCTTAAGTTCGTGTACGTAATTAAGCAGCATAATAAGAACAAGAATTCCTCATAATTTCTGTGTTTTGAATACTATCTAATATACCTGCAAAAACTCGTTTAAATTGCTTGAGATTTAGGTACAAAACATAAATGTGTATGTAAATGAACTTTGGAGCTAAAAATGCTTCAAAATTATCTTAAAAATATATTGTTGGCTTACCTTCTCGCCTTGTAAAGGTGAAATTTCTGTATGGAAAGCTGATGAGATCGAACTGGGATAGAGTCATACCAGGAACGAAATTCACACTCTGCGAATTCTGCCATTGGTATACCAACTGCTGATTAGAGTACGCATCTATTTTTAGAGAAAAAAATATTTTAATTTGAGATTCGGTTTAGCACAAATTTGTGTTTGTTAAAAACCCGATAAAGTAAGCTTACTTAATTAGATTCGTAACTAAATCTGTCTTGAACCGTCATTATCGAATGCCATCTGACTAAAAATTTCGAATTACGTTATACATAAGGGAAATAAATATTCAATGATTAAAATAATTATAAAATACTCGTACTTTCAACTTATAAAGATTTGTTTTCCAATCAAAATATATGAATAGGTATTCAAGCTTAGGCGGTATTGTAAGCCGATTTTACATGCTCTGATAACTTCTTACGGCCGACAGTTTTTCCTAAATCGTCGCTGTTTGGAATATACCATGAAATCCATGAACACTCACAGCTGCCGAGGATGAGCGGACACGATTGCCGATCCATCGGGAAATTGCGAAGCTCCATCGGACATTTCGCTTTAATCGTTAACCTGAAATACATTGAACGAAATGTTAAGTATTTTTTTGTAATGTAAGTGATAATTATAAAATTAGTTACAAGTTCAAAAGTATATTAATATTGTAAGACTTTTGAAAATTATCTTTATTGTTAATAGAATATATGATGAATAGTTTATAAAATAGCATCGTATTTATATCACTAGTTAGGTTGACGTCAACATTTTTCACAGTGCCAATTAAAATGTAAGTTGTTTTTCAACGACTACAAAATTAATGATACTTCCTACGCTGGATCATTATTCATTTTTTATAAAATTAATTTCTCAGCTATCAAGCTTCGTCTAATTTTACAAGTTGCAGTTTATGTAAAAAGAAACAATTAAAAAAGGTTAGTCTTGTAATTGTGATGAGCCTGATAATATTTTTAAATTAATGTTTATAACAAAAGTTTATTATTCATTATTATGATTATATATATAGCTTTATGATATACTAACAAATACTCTTGTAGTTATATAAATTATGTATACCTATTTATGAGATTTATTCTAGGGTTACTTAAACTCTTAGTTCGTCACTAAAATAAAAAATGTATATCACTTTGTTCAACTTACCGCATAGAATAGAGAATGTCACCATGTTGACTGATCCTTAACAATTTATTAGGTACAGTTATTGTGTGAACGTACGAATGTTTGCCGTTGTAAAAGTAAGTATCTGGTCGCCAGATCCTTTCTAACATTTTGATTGAAAGGGATAAGGAGCGAATAGGACCCAGAAATGATAGACGGGTGTCCCTCCAGTACTGTCTGAAGTAGCAGTCCATTGAATAATCCTATAAAAAGAAGCCAAGTGGTTCAGTTTCACGTCTATCCCGAAAATAAATATTTGTCCTCAATATTTGAATGTGAAGGAAATACTTGCCATGTCAAGTTCAGAGACGGGCCCCATACTTCTTATTAATATGTTCGTTTGTACAACCGTAGGGTAACCTATTGGGATAATAATAATAATAATAATAAATACTCTTTATTACACATTTTACATTTTTTTACACTACAAAGAAATGTTACAAAAAGGGATACATACGAAGAAAGATGTACAAAGGCGGTCTTATCGCTAATTTTAAAGATTAACACTTTTAAAATTTAAATTGCTTTCATATTTTATTATATTTTTACCTTAACGTCTAGGTACTTTTTTCGTTTATTTCATTTAAAATAAAAATATTATAAATAATGACGCGTTTATATAGTGTTCGACTCCAACTGCGTTCGTTCCTTTAAATGTAGATGATGTAGAGTTATTCGCGACTTATTTACGTATATTTAACATAATAGGTTACGAGTATATTCAAGTTACTAATTATTCTTAGTTTGCCCTTTGGTGTATCAAACAATTATTTTGTTAAATAAATTACATACCCTTGCCGTGAGTAGGTAGTTGAGAGTTTTCGTAATTCTTTAATAGATTTTCTAAGACTAGCGTAATATTTTTCGAGACAGCATCGTTTATGCTCCTCTTAGTTTTCCACGCGTTATCTTCATTTTCCTCATACGTGTTGTTTGATAATAATACGCTGGAGATTTCGTCCCAGTAGCCATCTATGTTTTCTCTTGACAGATTTTTAGCGGTTGCAGATAAAATCCTGTGAGTGTCTCCCGATGTAGTGCTGTCATGAGACTTGAGGGATGTCAGCATTATTGGAAATGTTCCATTTTTAGTCGTCAAATAAATAGCTCCTTTTGCGATCGCCCCTTCCCTAGGTGGAGAAGAAATTGAATAGTTTCTATATTTCGTTTCGTCAATATCACCTACGCAGATTATGAAATTACAAGTTAAGAGAATTTTAGTTGTAGTGTAGTAATACTACACTCTATATTTATGTAATTTTGCACCGATGGTCTACCTTTATGGCGAAACATATTGCGTCGCCCGTTTTATTTTGTATTATGTAAAACAGGGTTGCCTGATGATATTTCGATGGGAAGTTGCAAATATGTACACTTTTGTTTATATATTTTCTTTATTCATGGAACGTTATAGTTTTTATTTGTATATATCTCTCTAAAGTTATATTAAGTTCAGCTTTATTTAACCTGAATTCATTTTATATTAAATTTTCAGTCTTTGTTCTAAAACGGTATGCGCTTCCTAATCGGACGTAATCACCGCAGAATAGTGAATAGTTTTAAGCCCGTAAAAGAGGAAGGTACCTTATTTCCTTTTTTACACATCTATTAAGCGAGCAATTCTTGTATATTTATATATATTTTTTTAATGTATGTTCGCTTTAGCCTGTAATATTCCACGACTGGTCATAGGCCTGCTGGCCCTGCTCCAATGCGGGTTGGCGGATACTATGAGTAACGGTCATGTGCGGGGATCGAACCCGCAACCGCCAGCGAAACAGGCACAATCCATGGCTGTGACCGTTGCGCCAACGCGGCTTCCTATAGGCGCGACGGTATTTAATGTATGTTCATATGTTTGTTATATAGGATCTGATGATTCAATCCCAGAGAAATCAAGACTTCTTGGTTGTTCTGTTTTTATGATTACTTTAATATAGTGAATATGAAATAGATTAAGTTGGCATAAATCTGAATGTTATCGTAATTGAAGTGCGACGCGAGATGATTGCGACTTAGCACAAACTCGTATCAACAGAATTGATTGCGAGCTCCCCATCCGTTGAAGTAATATCGACACAGCGAGTTAGGACCATTTCAGATCTTAGCAAACTTGGTATAACATTAGATATCTTACTAGTAACTATTAATTTTCAAGATCTTACATGGCCTAATTAATAGTAAACGTCGATGTTAAACTTGCTTCCGTTTTTCCAACAAACTATAACTTGGGTATCTTTAAATCAAGAGTGAATAAACATCTTCTAGGCAAGCGCGCATCATCTTAGGTTGTATCTTCACTTGCCACCAGGTGAGATCGCAGTCAAGCGCTAGTGTATATATTAAAAAAAATAAAAATCCCGGTTATGAGTCCGTATAATTTTTAACTTTTATAAAAAATATACAAAGCAAAACTTTGCTGGAAAATTTGCACGCATCGGGAAACTGTAATTATATCGGTATACTGGTATATCTAATAACACGCGTTGGCGTAGTGTGTTGGATTAAACTCCTAATCAAACAAGATCTCTTATTTTAGATGAACATGAAGGGGCAAAATTACACAGTGTGTTAAATACAAGCGAGAAATCTTAAAATAAAACACTTACAACTACATGCCGTTTCTAAGCTATTATTTACAAAAATAGAATAAAATAGAAACAGTAATTTGGACCGGTACAAAATAGAATTTGTTTTTTTTTGTTTCGTTCGGGAAACAAGCGTACGGCTCACTTATGGTATGTGATTGCCGTAGCCTATAGACGCCTGCAACACCCGAAGCATCGCCACCACGTCGCTTACCCTACTCCCAATAATTCCTCGTGCTTTGGTCACCATACTCTGTACTCTCTACAGGAACACAAAACTACTTGAAAGCAGTATTATTTAACTGTGATCTTCTAAGGCCGAGGTACACCCGCAGTCGGGCTGTTACCTGAGTTGTTTACGCCAAAGTAAAAAAATGAAAAGCGCGATTCTTACATCAAAAAACTGACTCTTAAGACTTTATTCTTTGTTTGTAGTTTGTTTATTTATAAGAAAATAAATAAATTGTTCTCTCCTTTACTTTTCATTTTATACAAAATGTTTAAATTACAACAAGTATCTGTATAAATATACAGATACATGTAAAAGAAATATGTGCCAATTTAGAAATCTAAATTGGCACATATTTCTTTTCAACCAAAAAGTTGGATTTTTTAAAAGAGACGACCTTTTCTCTCAACATTAGTAAATGAAAATATCAAATGCGTACAAATTAAAGCCTTTCTACAATACTACAAAAAAAAAAACAATAACTATATGAGTAGCAGTGACGGCTGTCCTGGTGTAGTAGTCGACCGCCAGTGTTTAGGCGGGCTCCACTCTCGCATTACACGGGTAATTTTTGGGGTAAGAATTTACTAAAACAGATCTTGAAATAAACTATAGGTAATAAATCATTGATTATCATTGACTTAATCTAGATTGTTCGAATTATATGCAGGTACACACATATATCTACTTCTCAAATGGTGATAAATAGCACCAGAGTACAAAAATGAATATATTAAAACATTTGTCACATCCCTCCACTTCTCTTCATATTTTGTAGATATATAGAGAGTTTAGGGAAATAATGTATACGAAACAGCGAAAAAGTTGATGAAGCAGCGATTTATTTGGAGCTACGCCAGGCTCCATATGTTCGAATCATTGTATAATTTCTGTTTTCAATTTATTGTTTTCTTTTCTTCATTTCAATTTCGATATAATTCCCTTATTTCGAAATTTTCAAATCTGTCGTATAGATTAGAACATTTGTCGTTATAAAGAAATCTTAAAGGTGGATCAATATCAAGTCAGAAAGTTTTATTTATTTATTTAGTAAAATTGCGTATGACTTCTTTTTGATAGTCCGTGTCCGCGACATCATTCGCTATTGTTTTGAGTTTCTCCTCTTCCAAAGAATTAAGTTTCCTGGTTTGCAAAACTTATTGTATTAATTCAAATTGTATCGAGCTTCGTTGAAATCCAATCAATATTTTAACGCGATACAGATATACGAGATAAATGCAGATAGACTGTAAAAATATATAGTTGTCGCTTTAGTATTGATTTCAGATTCTCTTTGATTAAGAAAATATTTTGAACTAGCTGTTCCTGCGACTTCGTCCGCATGGAATTAAACAAAGAAGTTTTTGTTCAGTTCGCAGAGTTATAAAATAAATAAATTTTTAGCCGAAGCTTCTCCTTATTGCATCAAATATCTGCTAGTGAAAGTCACTTTAAAATCGGTCGAGCCGTTCCAGAGATTAGCCGAAACAAACGGACAGACAGACAAAAATTGTACAAAATGTTATTTTGGTATATGTACCGTGTATGCGTACGTCCGTATGCATTTAGTAAAAAGCGGCTATTATAATATTACAAACAGACACTCCAATTTTATTTATTTGTATAGATGTATAGATAAACAAAATTTGATCAAGTACAATTTTATTATAATAAGTAGTGGCTTAGCTTCTTTTGAGTGTATAACATAATGTGCTCATACTATGAGACCCAAGTTTGTTCTCATTCACTACTGCCTCTTTGAGTAAAAATCTTCAGTCAACTTACAAAATAAGTTGGTACATAACTTTGATAACAGTTTCATTTTTATCGAGAGCGAGGAGAAACGGAGAAGCGATGGAAACTAATTCGTTAACTTCTATAACATTTTAAGTTCAATACCGTGTATGTAGAGTCTTGGTCACATGTGTAACTATAAGTTATGATGACACTGATAGAGGGCCGATTTTCTATCTTGCGCAGAAAGTTAGCTAACTTCGGATACTAGCGCTTCTTTAAAAATATATATTCAGTTTTATATTTATTATGTTATTGATCCAAATATAAAACTGAACACAAAATATAAACAAAAAATATTCAAAGCAAATTAATTTTGTATGTTTTTGCCTATAGCTGAGATGGCATAATTAAAAAGTTAAGTTGATTTAAAATAAAAGTTTTCAAGTCCTAACTGAAAGATTGGAGCTTAAATCACCAAGTTGCTTTACTGAAGGTTGGTAAATAATTTTCCTATTATATGTAACGAGCTATCAGGCGTTTGTAATAACAAACGAAACCGACAGCTTAATGTATTCTGCGAGGCTCGGTTGTGAGACCCACAGGGATACACACTGACTAGAAAAAAAGATTTAAAGTGCTAATAAAGAAGTTAAAATCTCGATAACATACCAAAATAAGCTTCATGTACATTTTATTTGAAGCCAGCCCTTTGTAGCTTTGCTGTACCTTTACCATTTGCAAAAGCACGATTGATACATTTACAGTATAGTATAAAATTATTATGATAGTTATAGATTCATGCATGCATGCATGCATTCAGCCTGCAGCAGCCTACTGCTGGGGCATAGGCCTCTTTCTCCATGTAGGAGAAGGATTGGAGCTTAATCTGCCACGCTGCTTCACTGCTGGTTGGCGGATATGTTCTTACTATGAGAGAACAATCGAGACCGACAGTTAAACGTGCTGAAACCTGTAGTGGAGCTTGGTGCTTAGTGCTTGTGAAAAAAGACGCCTATGCCCACCAGTAGGATGTTACAGAGTAAAACATTAACCGTTAACTGTTTCAGAAAACAAGAAAATTCGCAGGGTTTACTAGAGTGTGTTTTATCTTTATCAAATAGTTATGAATATTTAATCGCAAAGCTGCAGTTTTAAAGTAAACATCGAAGTTAGCTCATATTTTTATTTTACAAGAATAACTTAAATTTTGGTACCATTGTAGAAAATATCAGAAATTTACGTAAAGTTATATTGAAAAGATTCTTAAGATGATGTTAGTCTATATATATAAATATTTCTTTTATAGTTCCAAACCTTGATTGTGAGCTCTCATTGGATACAAAGAGCCCTCATCGATACACAAGCACTCTCTGCTTAAAACCAAAGTGAGTTTCAACTCTGACAGACCAACTTTTGATGAAATCTTTGACCAAATTTATTATTTTATATTTAAAAATAAACATAAAAATTAAAAATAGCGCTGTTGTAACGGTTGCCATATTATGTTAATTCCTATAAGTCAAAGCACAGTCTAGAGTCTTTATGACTTTTACAGTTAGATTTTACATATTAACGAGGTTGGTAAATTAATTGACGATGGCGCTGAATTAGTTTCAGATAGTTGAAATAATCTTAAGCAGAATAATTTTTCTTAAAATGTCAACCATTAAGTGTTTATGTTTACACTGTTAATAAAACAAGTTTTTTTTTAATAAAAATGGGAAAAAAGCATATTATAATTATTGTTAATTTTTATTTAGTTTTAAAGTCAATGATAAAATATATATTTAAGTCAGATATTGATCGGTTTCAGTTATACCTGGTACATCGTACTCTAGTGCTCGAATCAAATCGTAAAGAAACATAAGAATGTTACTGAATAAAAATGTAATGTTGATTATTTGTACACTTGGCCGTTCCGGAGATAAAGTTCGAGGATCTGTAAGCACGCAGAGATGTCCAATTAGAACAACAGCGCTCGGTAGAGGAGGTCCAACACTTTGAAACTGCTCGAGAATGTAGCCTAGAGCCATCAGAGCGTGGCCGAAATATGGCAGATATACCTCTAAAACGCATAACAATTCTAACATTTGTTTGATTCGCTCATACTGACGCGTCTATCGAATTCACATCCTGTGCAAATTTCAATTCTTGGTATTCACCCAAAATGGAAAATAAATTTGCTATGAGGAAGTAGTAATTTGTGTTTACGTTCCGAATCGTCTGGCTGTCGTTGCAATAAAGTGAATTGCTGATAATAGTGTTGAAGTCTGGAATACTTGCTAAGATATATCCAGATATAATGAGATATTTTCCAATATAATATTTGTTTTTGTTGTTGGCGAAGAATTTTTCCAAAACATTTCCAAAAACAACCATGCAATTACTAAGTATTGTTAGGCAGAGTTCTATTCTATTAGACATTAAATTATTTACCAGTACTTTTTAGTGAAAAAGTCATCTTTGATTTTTCTAGGCGAGCTTTCGTAGGAATATATGTTCAGACTATTTTCATTTTTTTTTCTATGGAAGGACATTACAAAATTTTCGGAACATGACTTATATGTACAATTCTTTGATTTATGTAAATACACATAGTCGTGAAGTATGCATCCTATCATTACTAAAACTTCAATCGTATAGTTTTGTCACTTTTGACACTTTTGGTTTAAACCTTATTTTAGATATAATTTTTACATTTTTTATCTACTTCATTTTATCTACGCCTAACTATTTGTAAAAACGTGAAACAAAGATTTTACTGTTGGCATAAAATTGTAGTCTTAAAATGTCAGCAATACAATCATAATTCTCTCGTACGTTATACGACGGAAGATGACGAGAATACGTCTCAAGAAAGTCTGTCGTCATTGTTAAATTAAATTAGACCATTGCACAGATGCGGTACAACAACTGACTCCGTTATTTGTTTTTACATAAAAGGGTAAATTCCTTCAAGGTAAAGAAGACAGGGTTGGTATTTATTTCGGGTGCTAGTAAAAGTTTAAGTGGAAGGAAACCCTCAGGTATACAAAGAAAATTGTAGAGCTTACTTTGATTTTATTTTTAGTTTCAACACTTTTAGTGTTCCATACTCAAATGAAGTTACTTCTTGTTTGTATTTGTGTATTTTTTTATCAAATCTTTTACCAAAATCAATATTTTTAAAGATAATTTTTTTGAGTGTATTACAATAAATATACGTTTAAAACGATTTTACATATTATACATATTGTATACAGTGTTAGCATTTAGATTTGATTAAAATATTGGATTTTGTGTCGATATTAGGTACTCTTATTGTTGATTTGTTTAATACCGAAACAGTACAGAGATGGTGACTCCATCTTCCGAATGGTTAATATTCATTTACGATTAGTCAGTCGCTATCTTTATTATCTGTTTTGCAGGGTAGTTACACAATAAATACTGTGATCACTTAAATATATGTTTCGTTGAGGGTTCAAAGTCGTGTTCTAAAACAGAAATTGACACAGTAATAATAAGTATTAGATTAAGTGTAACAGTTTTTTCATTTCTCTTGATTTTCTTATTCTAAAAAAAAGGATCATTAATGGAAAATACCTTACCTATTAAATAACAGTTTTCAAATGTTTAACATCATCTTTTTTTGGTATCGCAGGGGAACTCATTTACGGGTGATATCCCGGACGCCCGGGTAGGCAATCTTAGACCGTATGTCGGCTTCAGCACCTGAGGGTGCAATACCGAACAAACCCCTATGGGGAGCCTTCAGCCGCTTTAATTGGAGGGTCCCGGTTCTGCAGGCAACAGGATCCCTCCAGCGACAGGCTGGCCTCGGCGTAAAGGCCAGACTTCTCCACCATGGGGACTGTCTGGCTCACCTCTGAACAATCCCGACGACGCTGTGTCTGGCAAGACCGGGTTCTCATCCCGGCCCGACACTGGCACAGGGGCGTTACTGGAGGCGCATTAAGTAGCGCCTCCTACGTACCCCTCGGTCTCGTCGGTGGCCTCCTCTTTCACCCGCTCGTCATTCTCCTTCTGGGACATTAGTGTCTCACACCTCGAGGGTGTGCTGGGCCGAGTCCACCGCCGCACCACAATCGTGACATTCAGTCGTCGGCTCCCTGTGGGCCCCCGTCCAACGTGGGATTCTCACCGAAAGCCCTCCTATCCGAGACGTATGAGTAGGTCTCGGCAAGGACCTCCGTCACGAGCTCCTACGAGGCGTCGCCGGCTAGAGCAGTAGCTGCTGCGAAATTACCATCTGGCATTAGGGTAATTTTTTCAATTATTTAAATGTAACAACAACTTAGTGTTTTTATAAATCTAGTACAAATGTAATAATCTTAATACAAAAGAAAAATAAAGAAAAAAATGAATTGAATGTTTATCTGATTTGATCCGTAAATTTACGTAATGTTTAGTTTGGTTACGTTATTTGCGTTTGAATTATACAGATAAATATTCCTTTCAATTAAGTTTAAACCACAGAGTACAGAACAACTCATCTTTACGGTTTTTTTACTTGTGACGAGATATAAATATGTGTATGTAAATATTTGTACAAAGCTATAAAAACTATTTTAACAGAATTTCAATTCAAATTAAGTTACAAGCAACCACTAGTATAGTTTATTAACTAGTTTTCATAAAGTCATCGATCACAGCAAGTAAGAAATTTCAAGTTTGTCATTTTCGGCGGACGGGAGCATATGTGGCTTGCCATCAATACTCATTTCTTAAAAAAATTAAATCGCTATTTTTTATAATGCTAAAATTTTTTTTAGAAATATAATGTAAAATAAATAAATGTTTATAATGTCTTGCAAAAAACGATTTGAGTAGATACTTAATTTTGCTTAATTTTAAGTTCGAAAGAATTATAAAATATTGTTACCATAAAGGATCACGTTATGTTTTCAATATTAATTAGGATTACTCTTAATAGCAAAGTTCCGACATCTGTGTAAGACTCTGCATCATAGTATTAGCCCTAATAGCGGCTATGAAACTTTAGACAACTTTTTAAACTATAACTCTATTGTAATTGTCTCATTTAAAAGTTATTGCATGACAAATGAGAGATGATATGAGAGTTATGAGATGACAAATGAGATGCATTTCTCCTCTTTCTGGTTTAAAACTTTTTCTGAGGATAAATTTAACTTGCTTATTATATAAATTAAACTCATTTAAAAGCAAAACCTTTTTAATAATGTGAATGTTGTGCGAGAAGACGACAGTAAAAATGTTTTATTTTGAACTCTGTATGAGAGATAATACTTCTCCATAATTACTCTTGTGATTTTCCTCTTATATTATTATACTGCAAAAGTGATCTCGAGTGATTGTTCACGAAATTTTTCTACTGTATATTTCGCTTTCAATTATTCGTGTAACTAAAGTATGTCAAGTATCAATTTCATATTATTGCCAATATTGGTAAATAAAAAAGCGAAGGGGCGAAAATTTAATCGAAAAAAATTTATTCAAAAAAAATTGTATTACGTTACATCTCTGATGACAGACTCTAACTAGGGGCCTCGGGATCGATGTCTTGTGAGTGGTGGTTGACATTGACGGCGTCATCTAATCGCCCAATAAAATTGGCACCTTATCAAGTGGCCTGCTCTGCAGAGTACACTTTAAATCCGCGAGATACAGTGTGCCAAATATATCTTGTTTAAGTATAAATTAAAAACACATCTTTTATACATTTGTTGGTTATAAATTTTGTATTTTGTTAGTTTTATAATTTTTTTTATTTTAAATTTACACTAAGATTTAAAGGAAATTTTAACATTATATTAATGACTAATTGACTAAACATTAGTCAACCACTTTTAGGGCTTTTACATGTATCATACAAAAACATTTTTAAGCACTGGTGAGTTTTATCATATTACTATAGTTTTATCATGTTAAACTTTATTTTAATTTACTGCGTAACACAGTACCATTAACTTAAGAATATAAATAAATTCCACTTACATAAAATAACAAACATAAAATAAATTATTTCGGTATGACAAAACTGTGTATTCAAATTTGTATCGAGTTTTTTGAGATTATATTTAATCAAAGGAAAAGTTGATAAAGAACTTAGAATTTAAATGAGACCCAGACCTTCGTTTTGTGAGCCCATTTCTTTATTTTGAAAATGAATTTCTTCACATTAAATCCGTGCGAACACTCATAGGACACTCGTAAATTTCAATCTTCTTAAAATGTTTTGGGTCGGACTCTGAAAGGACCTTTATATACATTGTGACTTCGATAAGTACGTTCGAGATACGATATTTTCAGTTAACACCCTTGAGGGAACAAGAGACAGCGACCCTATTATTGGAGTCATATGCAACGCATCTACTTTATTGTACTGCCTATTGTTCTGTTTATGTAAAGTTTTAACTGTCAAATTTGATGGATTTGTTTGACATCAATATTTAACATAATACAAACTGTAGTAAAATTAATACCGCTAATACAAACAGAAATTTATATAATTATGAACAAAAGCATAAAGATGTAATGAAAAAAATAATAAAATAGTAATTAGCTTTTTTCTTTTTAACCGACTTCCAAAAAAGTATTAGGTTCTCAAATTCGATTGTATTCTTTAATGTGTGTTACCTCAAAACTTTTGAATGGATGGACAAATTTCGATGATTTTTTTAATCGATAGGTGGTGCGTGTCATCTGGTACCATTTAAATTTAATTGTGATTTAACAAGTACTTTTCGAGTTATATCTAATATACTTGACTATTTTTTCGTCAGCCTACGTTACACTGCATAACTTTTCACTGGGTGTACCGATTTTGATGATTCTTGTTTTAATCGAAAGCAGAGACTTGTATTGTAGTCGTAGTAGTTAGTGACTTTTTAAGTAATCTTTGATAAGGGGTATTTACTTGACTATTTTTTCGTCTAGTTACGTTGTATTACTTATCGATGTAATTGTTGTCGGTTTTCTTTTCGTTTGCGAGCAAACATAATTATTTAAAGAATCAAAGTAATTATAAAACATCTGATAGGTATTAAAACAAAGTAGACAAATTTTAAAACAGTGAAGTGATGAAATCGTTTGATGTTAGAAAGGATGATCGTGTTGTCTCGTTACTCAAAAAGCGTTTGAAATATTATCAGAAATACAAGAAGTCTTTAATGCGCACTAAATTTCGTGATATCATCGTCTGCTTCGGTATATTAGCTGCCAGGTCAGGGTATTTTGTTCAGTGTTCAATAACGCTCTCAATCCTAATCTATCAACTTTAGTACAACTGTAGTTCGGACCTTGTTATGTACTAACAATGATCGATTAGAATTTCAGCAAGCAATGTATTATAACATCCGACACGAGATTAATTTTGCCTCCAATCGTTGATTAGAATATCGTATTTGGTATATTACGTCCGGTCTTCCGTTTATAACACTATTTCACTTATGAGAACGAGGGTAGAGAAATCGGGATATTAGTGGAAATTAATCCAGGGATTTGTGATATTACGTCTATGTCTATTTGATGTGAAGAGACTAGTAATAGATTAAGGGTCTGTTTCACTGGTTGCTATTAAAATTTCGGCTTGAATCTTATCCGCCTTATAGCGGCTTGTATTATATCCATCGAATCATGTAGATAGTAATACGTTATTAGCACGACAGCGCAATTTGTAGTGACTGCTTTCAGTTACGCAGGCGTGAGTTCAAATCCAGCTTGAGTCTAGGTGTAATATATAGTGTGGTATTATTAGGTGTAATCTAATATATAAAATTCTCGTGTCGCGGTGTTTGTAGTTAAACTCCTCCGAAACGGCTAGAGCGATTCTCATGAAATTTTGTGTGCATAATGCGTAGGTCTGAGAATCGAAAAACATCTATTTTTCATCCCCCTAAATTTTATTTATTTATTTATTTATTTATGCATTAACAAAAACTTAGAACTAACATTACAGTAAAATGTTAAGGGTAGTCCACCTCTAAAAATTTTTTTAGATAAATTATTTATTTTTTATTTTATTATGAATTGGCGTTGAAAAATACATAAAATACTAAATTTTCATCCTTCTACCACCAACCCCTATTTTTAAATAGCGTTTAGCGGCAAGACAACGTTTGCCGAGTCAGCTAGTATTATTATAATTGTGTTTGCTCGCAAACTAATAAAACCGACTTCAATTATCAAAATCATCGACAAGTAATACAACGTAAACAAACGAAAAAAATTAACAAACGCACTAGTCGTCATTACGATTTTCGAGGGTTTCCCTCGATTTCTCTGGGATTCATCATCAAATTCTAATATCTCCTTTTCAACAAAAAAAATATTTATTAATTATCAAAATCGGTTAATAAACGACGACACATATATATATATATATATATATATATATATATATATATATATATATATATATATATATATATATATATATATATATATATATATATATATATATACAGTCGAATTGAGTAACATCGTCCTTTTTTTAAGTCAGTTAAAATAAGAAATATTTGTAAAATATGTCATATTCATCATCATCACTCATCATCATCATCTTCAGCCTATCGCAGTCAACTGTTAAACATAGGCCTCCAAAAAATTCGCGCCAAAAATGGCATGAACTCATGTGTGTTGCCCATGGTCACCACGCTGGGCAGGCGGGTTGGTGACCTAATTCTGAGGGCTATGTCTTTCTCTCGCGGAAGCATAACCCGTTGCATTGGACGTTGAGTAACTTCAAACGTGTGGACTAGTCCCCTCGTCAGTGCCCACGTCTCGGCACCGTATGTGATATATATGTACAGGCAAGACGCATAGCTCGAAAACTTTCTTCAAGATGAATTTAGTGCGAAACTCGGGCAGCTTAAGAATGGGAGGATCCCGGGGGATGACAGAGTTACGACTGATCTCATTAAAGTCGCAGACGACCTGTCCTATGAGCCTTGGCGAGACTCTTTATCGCCGTCATCTACCGAGGAACCACGCCAGAGGCGTGGTCCAGGAGTGTGCTGGTGCTGTTCTTCTAGAGAGGCGATAAATCTCTGTTAAAGAATTACAGTCCGACCTCACTTCTGAGCTACGTCTATAAACTGTTTTCGAGTGTCATTACGAATAGTCTCGCCAGAAGACTCAACGAATTCCAACCACCGGAACAGGCTGGGTTTCGAAATAGCTACAGCATCATTGAGACAAATGTTCCTATCAATAAATTTTGTTTATGTTGAAAAGCAAGTAAACTACTAAAACATGGCAAACAAGTAACAAACTTGGCAATAGTAAACAACAATTTTATTATCGTTTTACAATCCGATGGTACTGATGATGATATTGATAATTTGGTAAAGGCCTGTTTCACCAGTTGTGGATGAAGTTTATCCTGCAAATTAGTTACGATTAGACCTTAAAAGTAAGAGGTAGAATAGGTTATTAGGACCTGTTTCACCTCGATTAATAAACTACAGCTTTTAGATTCATTTTTTCGAATAGAAAATAAATCCAGTGGAATTCGATAATGAAAAAGAATAATGCATCAAAAAAAAAAAAAAAATTCTGTTGGATCTATCTAATTGTGTTATAAACAACTGGTGAAACTGGTCCCAAACGTATACCTAAACAAGGATGAAAATACACATTTAAAACTTCTTACAAGCTAAACGAATCAATATATTGTTCTCTAAATGTACGTTCTACCAAATTTTATTTTTAAAATTACAGCTCTCATCTATATACGCCTTAAACGTAATGAAATTCGGTAACTTGATGGAAAAGTAAATTCAAAAAATGTTACGCCCAAAGTAACGTAGGGCGTAGATTGCTAAAAATCGCTAGTAAATCCAGTTACTTTAATGTGGGCATTTTGTTACTGCTTTATCTACTTTAAAATTATTCTCATTCGTCTAGATTCAAATTTTCGTGATTGTAAAAGAAAAATACATTTTGTATTTGTATTTTTGTGACTTCTCTTGGATTTTTCAGAATATGTAGCGCTATCATTTTTAATTTTATCACAATTTATTGGTTTCTATTTATATCGATTTTGGTTGAATTTGGAAAAGCGTTGAAAGATTAAAAGAATTTTTCACACTGAATAACATTTGAATGGACGTTAAAAATTTTTGAGTGTTCTTGAGCCCTTACTTATTTCCATAGAGGTCGAATTTTATGTGAAATTTATGTGCCTTAGATGTCCAAAGATGAGAAGCTAAGCTCTCGGAAGTCTTCGTACTTTTATGAAAGTGTGTTATTTCACCTTTCTTATCTTAACAACTTCAAGAGTAGGCTTGAAGCTTAATATGTGTGGTTACTGCCTAAGTCGTTCAATTCAAACGATTTTTTTTTAATCCGGTGATCCGATGAATTTATTTTTTGATTAAATTTATTATGCTTATTTATTAAACAAATTGTGTAAGGTTCTTTAATCACAAATTTCCTTAACAGAATTTTTATTTTAATGAGATTGATTTTGTAAATTTTTTAAATTTTAGTTAAGAGTACCAATAATAATTGTGTTTGCAAGCAGACGAAAAAAAAACCGACTTCAATTATATCGATAAGTAATACAACATAAGTAGACGAAAAAATAGTCAAGTAAATACGCATTATCAAAGATTACTCCAAAAGTGGTAATCAGATTTTGATGAAATTTAAACGTGACCACATGATAAATATGAGCTTTAGATTAACTTAAAAATCATCAAAATTGGTACACCCAGTAAAGAGGTAAACGGATTTTCGAGAGTTTCCCTCGATTTAGCTGGGATTCCATCATCAGATCCTGGTTTCCTTATCATGGTACTACAGCAAGAATATCCCCTTTCCAACAAAAAATATATAAATATCAAAATCGGTTCACAAACGACGAAGTTATCCCCGAACATACATTACAAAAAAATATACGGTCGAATTGAGTAACCTCCTCCTTTTTTTAAAGTCGGTTAAAAACTATAATGAAATCGAAATCTGATAACAAAAGCATTTGTTTATGTGATTGGATAAAGCAAATAAATTTATTCGGTGCTAAGTATCTATAGAACAAAGATGTTTAAAATTTGTCTTTGGAATACATACATACATACATACATATAATCACGCCTCTTTCCTGTAGGGATACGCAGAGACCACTTCTTTCCACTTGCTACGATCCTTCTTTCGCTTCGTCCACTTTCACTATTCCCTTCATACATGCTCTTCGGTTTAGGGTACTCTCGAGCTGGCCTTTTTTCAAGACGTCCCTTATTTGGTCACGGAACGTCCGCCTAGGTCTACCCTTTCCAACTCTTCTATTCACACTCGCCTTATACACTTTTTTCGTCTTCACTTTTTTCCGTTTTTTTCAACTTTCACTTCCGTACATGAGTGTCGGAACCAACACCCCCTCATGCACAGCCAAACGAGCCTTGTTAGACACCCTCCGCCTGTTCATAAAGGAGTGCAAAGCTCCATTCACCTTGTTTCCTGTATTCACTCTTCTTTCAATATCACTTTCACACTTTCCATCTCTTGTAAACTTTGAACCCAGATACACAAACTCATTCCCCCGTTCAATTTGTTCATCTCCAATCACGATATTGCAGTCTGTCACTGCCTCATCTCTTTCAAACACCATTATTTTCGTCTTCTTTACATTCATCTTCATTCCCTTTCTTACAAAAGCTCCACTCATAGCAGTTACTCCTCGGCCGAAGACGCAAGTAATACTTGATCATCAGCATAGAGAAGACATTTGAGGAGTAACTCATTCATTCTCAACCCACTTTCACTCTCTTTTAAATCTGTCAAACAATTGTCCATGAACAGATTAAACAGCCACGGTGACGCTACACATCCCTGTCTAACACCTTTTTCGATATTAAACCATTCAGTGTATGCCCCGTTTATCCTCACAAAAGCTCTAGAATCCCTTTAAAGAGGTTGCAATGCCTATAAGAGATTGCAAAAAAAAAAACATAGGCCTTTTCTAAATCCACGAACACGCAATAGACTTTTTTGTTTTTAGCCAAACACTTGTCGACTATGCACCGCAAAGAAAAGACCTGATCCGTACACCCAATGGGATGTATGAATTTAGAAAGGGAATGCCCTTTCTAAATCCCGCTTGTGCATCCCATACTTTTTCGTTTGTTTCATTCACAACCCTCTGAATCAACACTTTTGCATACAGTTTACCGACGACGCTGAGGAGGCTTATACCGCGGTAATTTATGCAGTCCTGCCGTGACTCCTTTCCCTTGTACGATTACGGCTTTGCACCAATATCCCGGTACTTGCCCATTTCGCCAGCACAAATTAAAAAGGCGGTACAGCTGGCTAGCCACTATGTCATGTCCAGCCTTCAACAATTCGACGGTAATCCTGTCATACCCTGCAGCCTTACCTTATCTCATATTTTTCAACGCTTTCACTATTTCATCCATGCTTATCTCAATTTCATCCCCATTTATACTCTCTTCCATGGAAGGTGCCGTATGTTGTACCTGCACTTCCTCTCTTTCGAACAAACTTTCAAAATACTCTTTCCATCTCTTTAACATACATTCTTCTCCTTTTATAATTCTCCCATCTTGACTCCTGATTATACTCAGTTCCGAGATAGAGGTTTTTCCTCTGGCAGTTTTGATGGATTTCCAGAAAAACTTGATGTTTGACTGGAAATCTTCAGTGAGCCTTCTATCAAAATCATCCTTTCGTTTTTCTTTCTTTCTAGACACAACTTCTTTCGCCGCTAATTTCAATGTTTTATACTTCGTTCTTGCTTCCATTATCTCGTCATCCGTTGAACTTTTGAACTTTTTGGTTAGCTTTTGTCGCAAAACAATCCAACCACGTTTTCTTCTTTTCTTGCACAGCCTATTGTACATCTTTATCCATCCACACATTATAGTTCTTATTTTCTTTCTTTGGAATATTCTAAAGTAAATAAATTTGAGGCTATTAATATGTCCAGCAGTGGACTGCAATAAGCTGAAGTGATATTATACATATTATTCTCGGATTAGACAAACCATACTTGTTAGTAAGGCTTCTTTAAACTTTAACCAAAAAATGTATTAATAGTTATTACTTTCGAATATTAGTTTATTGGTTACCAGACACAAGTTTAGCGTTTACTTGTTATTTTATAAGAGCTTTCGAAACAGTTTACACAGGTAGATCACGCAATCAATAAATTCTTTGATCAATCAAGATCAAAAAGACTCGCTGATTTAACTGAAATTTTATTCAGATCAGTGATAAGAAAAAGGTACTGTAATTCATGAATGTTAAGTGTTTAAGTATCAATAATTGCTTTGGGTATATAAAAATCAGTACCTGGATGACCGAGCTTAGCTCGGTAATGTTTTTTTGTGGGAAATCTTGAGTTTTGGAAATTTTATTCAAATACGAATTACATAATATTTTTCGATCTTACCGACAAAAATAACAACTTTAGATACAAATTAGATGCGTTGATAAAGGGTTCCCAATAATAGTTTTTCTCACTTAAGAAGGAACTTGAAATAAAAGGAAAAAAATCAGACTGGAGACACCTGGCCTCGAGCCATGGTTTTCTGGTTTTGGGACCGCCCGATTTCCCACCTGAGCTATTTCAGTTTTCGTGGTACTTAAATTGAAAAGTATAAATGTATTTGCTATATATTGGCCAATAAATTGAAAAAAAATTATAAGTATTACAATACGTAGTTTTAACACTAATTATAATATAAGTAATTGATAATAATTACTATTATTATTTTGTGATGATAAACTATAAAAATTGATTTTGGTTAAACCGCAAGATATACTTAAAAACACTCCAGAAAATTAAAGAAAATAACATTTTTCTCATGCTAAGATAAAATAGCCTGAAAATTTTAGTTGATTAAAAATTATTAAACCAAACTTTGGTATGTAGTAAGGAGCTGCATATCGGAGCGGTCTTGGAAAGAATTTTCGTTTGAAGCCGAAATTCGCGAGAGCTGCGGTTTGTTCGTTAAACTTTACATTTAAGTGCTCATTTGTATATTTATCTGGAATGTTCTTTGATGAAGAGTAGCAATTATATTTCGTGTGAAGAAATAATTTTTAATATAAAAAATGAGACTTTTTCGTTGTTATTAAAACTTCTTGAAAATAAAATGTTACATACCTATATATAAACATGTCTGTTTTTTTAATCAAAATTATCATCCACGGGCTCTAAAATGTCCATGCCTTTTGATAAACATAATGCATTGTAATTATGATGCTACAGGCGATTTATTACTAAAAGCACGGCTCGATAGTACTAATCGGCTGCCTAGTAAAGATAAGACGTGGTCCGATGCTGACGAAATTTTTCTGTTCCATCACCTTAATGTTTGTATAGTTTATTGGTGTTTATCCTTAAGAATCGATTTTCATATAGGCCCCGGTATGAAAAAAAATATGAGGAGTAAAATCTACTGAACGAAGGACCTCGTTACATTTTTGTAACGCCATTTATCGGCCATAGATGGCGTTACGACGTTTTCTACTAACGCCGATAGATACTGTTATTTACAGTACACGATATACGGTATTAATATTTTCTTAGACAGGTAAGCCTTTTTTGTGGCTATTTAGACAGTCGATCTAAAAGAGTAGACTCCAGTCGTGTATCGGAGCTGACGCACACTTTTTTTTTACTGCACTTTTTTCATTTTCTTGGTGTAGAGCCTAAGCTATATAAACATATTGACTAATTAAATAAACTAATACATATGTCTAAACATTTCAAAATATCTGAAATATCAAAATATGTTGCGATAAAGTAAAAACATACATGATTAATTGTTATAATTTTTTTTTAAGAATTACTTCATTAAAGTAGGTTTACGGAAACAAGTCTTATGCATATATATGTGCGATCAACATCACTGACGGGCATATCTAGTATAAAATGTAATATTTAGTTTGTGACAAATAATATCTTAATATTAAAATTCCATATTAGATTATGAAATGGATGAAAATTTTGTTTTCAGTATTTATACTAGTAGAACACAATAGGATAGTTATGTTTGATTATAAGAAAATATAGTTGTATTTTTGAGCCAGTCTTTATATCTACGAGGAGTTGTTTAATTACAGTAGGTATGAAGCTTAGAATTTTTGTGAAAATATAATTAGCGACTATTTACTCAAATAAAGGTAATTTATGTAAAATTATTGTAGTAACCGTTTGGGTGTCTAGTTAATTAATTACGTATATAAAATGCAAAAGGGATTTCTACTTATTTTTCCATAAGAGTTTCTATTTCTTACCATCGATATAGTTTAAACTTGGACAATATTTAATGTCTTATTAAACCTTCACGTTAATCTGCGATTTGTAAATAGATATATTTCACTAATTTTTTTATTATAATGTTGGTATAATGAGTGATAGCTTGAAATTATAAAGGATAAATATTGCGATTTATGATAATCGACAAAGGTGATTTAATTAAAACAAATATTATGAACATCACAAAATGATATTATAGAAATGAACATTTTACAACTTTTGAATTTAACTTTTGAGTGGAACCTGTACTAAACATTTTTATTAATATTCGACACTTACAGCTAAATAATATACTACTTACAAAACAATCGTTTCACTATTTAATTAAATTAAAGAAAACATTGAAAAAATAAAAATAAATTGTTCACAGTCTTATCAAATTATGTACATAAACTGTTACTTACCCAAAAAGAAGAACGATGGAAGCCAGGAGTAAAATCTTGTGAGTCATAGCTTCGAGTCAGTTCGTTGCACTTTTAGTAGCAAGAGTTTTTCATTTTTCGTAGTTTTGAGTTTCGTTATTCTGGCGCGCTAATCAGTAACGGAGATTGTTCCGTTTTGTTGGTTCGCGCGCTCCCAGTCTGACGCGACTCTACTTGAGATGCCGTTAACGCATGCGCTCCATTTTCCTTATGCTTCAAAACCAAAGCCTTATACACATACTTTATACTACAGCTTTGTTCGACATACGTTACTCTCAATAAAACTTTAAATGACTTTTATCTTGTAGTTACGTGTGTCTCGTATAGGAATGCTAAAGTCGATCAGAGTTTAAGCTTTGGAATGTTTAATCATTTACACTAGATTTTCTAATTTATTCTACGTTACAAATATATTTTCATTTATGTTTTGTAAAACTAATCTAATAATTTTGTTCCAGTTATAACCCAGTATAAAACAAGTATAGTAACAAGATAATCCAGTATAAAACACAATACTCAATTCTCACCAATGATCACGGGATTGAGATCAAGTTTTCGATGGCAAAATCTGCTTGAGGTTTATTTTTCCACTCTAAAATTATTTAAAATGTAGTGAAAAATTTCAAGTCTCACAAAAAATTCTGATTGTACCTGCATCCGCCAATTTGTAGTGTAACTCATTTTTTTTTCTAATCTTCATCTTATTAGAAGCGGTTATTCGGTTATATAATAATCGGTCGGGGAAAAGTCTTTGCTTGCTAAGTTTTAAATATATCAGAATATTTTGTAATTTATATCCTTACGTACTGGTTATTTTGAAAGGGCGAGAAGACTTAGTAAAAACAACGGCAAAGTAAACGACCACATTATTTCAAATAGGCATTTTATTCGTAGAGGCATGTCCCAGCTAAGCTTATATTATTGCGGTCCTAGGACTATTTTGGAATATATATTTCCTTTTATTCATGCATCTAAAACAATGCCAAAAACTTTTAACGGGACAATACATTAGAGGCATAGATTTTGTGTAAAAAATTAAATAGGTACTCGTAGATATACTAATCTCCTATTTTCACATAATTATGATGTAGTGATATATATTCCTTACATGTATCTATAAGTGTTGTTATTTTGTTAACTTATCTTTAATTCAGCGTATTTCTGAACCATCTAACATATTAATAATGAAATAATTATAAAAATTGGATTTGTTGTTTCCTAGTTAGTTAATTTCAAACAAATAAAATTTTCTTTTATACAACACACACCACCACACCACACAGATATATTGTACTAATTAAATATTATTCAAACCCTTATTATTTCAACGTTTTAATATCGCGTTTCAATACTTTATTTAGCTAGCAATCTGCTGAAATTAACGTTTTTCGACAAACGATTCTTTTTTTTTGCTTTAAATACTCGTATGTACTGTTAAAATCTGAGTATATGCCAGCTAGATTTTTCCAGAAATAACAGTTTTTCGATTAACAGCATAAACAAAATATTTTTTGATATCAGTTTTATATGACACTTAGTTTAATATTTGTTTGAAGTATACTTAAAAGGCAGTATCTATAAAAAAATTTATTATATAACCTGTGCAACATTTAACTAGTGATATAACATGTGTAGCCTCACAAGGCGTAGAACTTTTTTAAACCTTTTGTTTTTGTACAAAATTGTAAGAAATAAAATTGATTGCCCTCGAATTCCCAAGGAAATTAATTTTAATGTGCCAAGGAATGTATGGATGCGTGCTGTGCAAGACCGATCGTCGTGGAAAGCATTAGAGGAGGCTTATGCTCAGCAGTGGGTGTCCGTGAGCTGATATGATGATGATGATGAAGAAATGTATGCCCACGTTATCACATAAGAGTGTTTTATGTTAGATCATCAAATTTACAGCTACGTGATGAAATGATTACAAAATCTTTTGCATTTAAATAATTGAAAAAATATTGAGGCGATTCTTGTAAGCATTTAGTCTTTTTTGGAAATTATCGATTTTTAACATTCTTAATCCACCACACTGCTTGGCGTATATGTTCGCTAGTATGAGTCAATATATAATAAATACCTGATAGCGATCGTGATCGCTATCAGGTATTTATGTTAACAACCAGGATCGACGACTTAGCCTGAGGTCAGTGAATCAGACCCACAAGGAAATATATCCGAACCAGAAAGAAATATTTGTACAAATCCAAATATGCATCCCGTGCGGGAATCGAACCCGCAAACCGTGTTTTATGCGATTACACACACGACTACACCAAAGCGATTGTTAAGGCGTGTAACGTTCTCTAAATAAGTGTGTTGCTTATCACAAAAACAATGCAATGAAGAGATAATGCAATAAAATACGGAAATGGATAAAGAAAATTTTAACACCTTACAGAATAAAATATATTTAAAAAAACGAGTGTGCTTTTGTGTGTTCACACGACTATAATAAAACTTTGTCAAAACGTAACTCTCTCTCTTATCTTCACTAACTTACACGTATGTCTCACACTTTTCGTAACGCTCTCGTCACGCATTCACCAGCTTACTTCCCCAGTCAAGCGTGCGTAAAAAAAGTTTTATTTCAAAAAATCGGTATAAAATATTTCACGTTTTTCATAGCGTCCAAAGGGTTGATCTTTTATTTTTTAGCGCCAATGGTATTTTCTATTGGTATCTAGAGTATTGCGATTCGTATTACGATTAGATCGTTTTACTCAACTTTATTGGATTGGAAAAAATATTATATAGGATCAGTTGAAGTCATGAAAAAAATCTTCACCCCGCTGCGCCGTAGTTATTTCAATATGAAACATTTATTGCTTGTAACTTTGAATTTGTTATATTTGTAATGTTTACAGGTTTACGGATGAAATATTTTGAATGCACATATCGCAATATTGATCAAAATTTAGCAAACGAATATAATATTTATTCATCATCTATCACCAATGACATGTCTAATCTACCGGCGGACGCGTCGCGTCTTCAAATAACTTCCGCACCTGCCGGTTGCGCGCCAGCTTCGCATGGCATTCCTAAAATATGCATTCAGTTACTTTATAAACTGAAAATCTATCTCCTACGTTTTAGAAGCATTTTCGCAACAAGAAAGTTTTGAATATAGACGAATTTCTTTCTGAAAGATAAAGGACGGAAAATAGGCTAAAGTTATAATGAAGATTCATTATAACTTCTATTTAAGTCATCAGGTACCACCACCCTACCCTATGCCTTTTCCTTAGTTTTAGTTATGTTTATTATTAATTAATTTACTATTCTTACTAAGTTTTATCCATGAAACATTTGGGCGGGATGAATTATTTGCTAAAAGTATGGGAGTTACAAAGTTATAATGTCCATTGTGGAGGCGTGGCGCACGCGCGACGGCACTCCGCGCGTCAAAGCCGTGGCAGCCACTCATGCCTCGCCGCGATCGCATACTGCGATAAGTTACATTGCGTTTCGCGAGCCGTAACTCTTTACTTTATGTTAATGAGTTTGGTCTAAAAGTTTTAAAGTCGTAATGTGGGGTTTGAAGGACTTAAGGCTGGTGAGCGTGCGGTGCCGGTGATCGCGCGATGCGGCGACAGTCGCGCGTCTCGACCGCGCGATGAGCGCGAGTCGGAACCCTCCCGCGCGTTCAGCTCGCCTGCACGCGCGCTACTTACCACGGCTTATGTTTATTTTCCTGCTGTTTCTTTCTTTAGTACAAGCCCAGTAAGTATTATTTTGTACGAGTATATCTGCTAAAGTTGAAAAAAAAATATATATTTCTGATTTTGGTGTGTAAAAAAGAACTGATTAAACTCAAAACAAAAGAATAAGATACCTCTTTGTTTTATTGAACAACAAAAAAAAAAACAAGATATTGATAAACAATTGTGCTTTAAATTTCTGTTACAGATTGCATATAATTCAATTATAAACAAAAACTATTATAGGTACCTTTCTGAAATTGTTGTAAAAAAATAAAGACCTAAATAACGTTATTAATGTTATTAATGGTTTCTTGAGATAAACTTCTTGGCGACGGCCGACGGTAACGTAAACTATTCCACAAATTTCGTTTATTCGTGGTTATCCTTATCATCATTAAAATTAGATACAGCTTAAGCATTAAAATTGCGATATTAGATTATTATAGTAGGTACATTATAGTACTATTTAATGTTAACAAAAATTCCAAATATCTAAATCCACGAGAGTTGTAAGTACTGACCACAATTACTACTAACACTATAAAGTACTGACTGTTAAAATGTTTGGAATAATTAATAATAAATAAATATATATATATATATATATATATATATACATGTATACCTGCTTGTAATAGGTTTTGCATCTGCTTCTAATAGATTTCCGACCGCTACCTCAAGTTAATTTCATAATGGATTTAGGGATTCTTCTCGCTAAATTGCAATTCTGTCTAAGCCAGAGGGAATCTCATTTAAATAACTCTTGTAAGTGAATAGATACATATGTACAAGAGTAATTTCAAAGGGATTTCTTCATCTACATGTGATAAATAAAACACTGAATAATACCTTTCCGACCTAAAAATTTATATTAAGCTCAGTCTGAACTTCATGTCGGGAGCAGTTCGTTAAATTTCATCAACTTCCGTGGTTTTTATGAAACTTTTTTTCCCTTTGATAACTTTTTTATAAATAATTTTACTTTATAAAAATAACTCTCAAATAAACTCAGAAATATATTATTTGGTACGGTGTTTTTTTTACAAAGTATATAATAGAATGCCACCAGTTATTATATATTAATAACTGTGTTTGCTCGCAAACGAAAAAAAAACCGACTTCAATTACATCGACGAGTAATACAACGTAGATCGACGAAAAAATAGTCAAGTAACAACGCATTATCAAAGATTACTCAAAAAGTAGTTATCAGATCTCGATGAAATTTGAATGTGACCACATGATAAACATCGGCTTTCGATTAAATTAAAAATTATTAAAATCGGTACACCTAATAAAAAGTTATTGCGGATTTTCAAGAAGTTTCCTCGATTTCTCTGGGATCCCATCATCAGATCCTGGTTTCCTTATCATGGTACTAAATTATGGATATTTTCTTTCCAACAAAAAAAGAATTATCAAAATCGGTACACCTAGTAAAAAGTTATTGCAGATTTTCAAGAGTTTCCCTCGATTTCTCTAGGATCCCATCATCAGATCCTGGTTTCCTTATCATGGTACTACACTTGGGATATCTCCTTTCCAACAAAAAAAGAATTATCAAAATCGGTACATCCAGTAGAAAGTTATGCGGTATAATACAACGTAGGTCGACGAAAAAAGCGTCAAGTAAAAACGCATTATTAGATATAGCTCGAAAAGTAGTTGTTAGATCTCAAATAATTTTAAATGGGACCAATTGGCACACACCACCTTTCGATTAAAAGAAAATTTGTCGAAATCGGTCCACACGGGCAAAAGTTCTGATGTAACATACATAAAAAAAAATACAGTCGAATTGAGAACCTCTTCCTTTTTTGGTAGTCGGTTAAAAACATTATAAGGTACTACCTATAATTTGCTTTGTGACACAAAATCTAACTTTATTCTGTTTAACGAATTAAAAAAAAAAAACTATGTGGTGTCATGGGACATCAGGTAGGAACGAAGTTCCTTCGGATAGTATAGAAGCAACACAATTTGAAAAAAAAAAATGTTGAATTTCATATATATTTTCTAGTTCTTGATTCTTTTTTAATTTTGTTGATTGGTTTTTAATTAAGTACATAAAAGTATTTACGAAATTTAGTATTTTAGAAAATAACAAATACCGTAAAATAAAATAAATCAAACACAACAATAATAATAATAATAATGAATATTTAAGTGAAATAAAAAAAAAACATATCTTTATTTATTTTTATCGACAGTATAAAATTACATAAATAATTTTAAAAAAGTTTACTAGTAATATTTTAGTTTTACAAACGTCATATTATACAGTCGTGTGACTGATATTACGTCACTTCCGTTATATATTATTTTTCTTACGGTTTTAGTATTACATTTTTTTCAATTCGGTCGCCCAGCCAAATGTCAAGCCTGCCGTAAGGAACTTCGTTCCAAAAATAAAATACCTTTCAGAAAGGCCTAGTTTAAATAAAGAAATAACTAAAATTTTATAAGATAAACCATTTAAGAGACCTATTTATATGAATATAATACATGGAGTAAAAATATTCAACAAAAAAGTTTATCAATGGTTTTAAAATGTATAAGCATTCCTTTTTATATATTCCAAAAACGTGTTAATCTAAATCTACCTTTATGTGCGGGCAAAATTTCATTTTTTATTTGAGTTATGTCATTTGTATATGTACGTTAATTATTAAAAACCTTATTGTGAACTGAACTTAAAGAATGCGTATGTGTATATTAAACGCTTCAATTCTCTTGTAAAGCATGAACATTAATGCTCAAGCAGTTTATACAAAGCTTTCATGTGAAATAAGAAAAGAAAATGATGTCAGCTCCGTAGTTACTATGCCTGTACCCAAAAGTAAAATATTGATGTATAGCGATGAATTGGGTAAAAATATAAGTACAAGGTTGAACCATGTATATAGTAACCGTGTAATTGCCAACTTTTGTATGCCAGTTGCCGCAGGGGGTGAAATAATGGATAATATACTAAACTGTAAGTTTAAATTTTCCACTACCTTAATATTACTATTCGGCAGAAGAGGGATTTCAAAACAATAGCAGTATCCTTTTATTTCAATAAATTATGTAGACTTAAAGTATAAAAGATTATTTTGTTTACATTTCCCTACATTAAGGATAACTGCAATGGAAATAAAATAAGATACAAATTAAATCTTTTGTTATATAATAACACATACAGAAAAGATATTTAAATTAATCGTCATAAACTCAGTTTTTTAAATTGATTCATTTTTGATGAGACAGGATAGGATTCTATCTAATTATTTTTTCAAACAAAGCATATTTGCTATCACAACATTTACTTATTGACATGGGTATAAATTTACCAGCTGCTTCTTTTGACCAGTCAAAAACATTGACATTCTCCTTTAGTACTACTTCTAGTGATAATAATTTAAATTAAGTAAGCAGACAACAGAGACAAAAGTCTCTTGCTATCAATTAAAAATAAAGAGTCATATATTAAGCAAAAAATATTTATGTAACAAGCATTGTTTAAACTTGGTGCATGAAAACATACACGGCCTTTTGGGTAAGGAGCTTGAACTCTTTTTGAATAAATATAATGTTAATTTAATTTCTATTACCGAACACTGGCTTAATGAATACCAGGTTGTTTTTAACTTTGATAAGTACCAGGTTGCCAGTTCGTTCTTTCAGAAGACATCCGTACACGGTGGCTCATTAGTCAAAGTAAATAAAGACCTAAAATTTAAGGAACGTAGAGATATCGTAAGCCTTTCATAACAAATATGGAGGTATATGCGGTCATATAAACAGTGTGTTTAAGACTGTATTAATAGCAAAAATAATATCTCCTAAGTATTGTAAGTCATTCAATGATTAAGCGACTCCGGGAATCTATAAAAGTAGGCAAAAATTATATGATCTCTTACATGAGAAATCAAACACAGAAATTATATAATTGTAAAGATATTCGCTCAAAATTTTTAATATTTTTACCATTTTGAAAGTATTTTTGAGACAAAATAGAATGATTTTGTAAAAACAAAGTAAACTGTTATGTTGCGTTTTCGAAAACGAAGCCTAACGCATCGAGCCATACGGAACCATACGGTCCGGGACTCGGGAGCCAGGTACAAATTTGGTCAATTATGACCTTCCATTAGAAACTTCGTACAACGCATTAGGGATTTATGTGGGACTGGCGTATATGGTCAGCTGACTGTATTTTTCCTTCAAGATATTAGGTAAACTATAATCTGACAAATTTTAAAGTGAGAGAAAATGACAATAAAAAACTTTTTTTTCCTCCTGCGTCATGAAAATCTGTCAATGGCTCTCAGACCAGTAAGTCAGGTCGACGCCAAGAGATAAAGTAAAAATTCCACTCTTTTACGATTTGGCTAGAGTGTATAAGAGTACGCATTTATCTATCTTATCAGAATCCAATACACAAACATTGATCATGAATAATAATTGGTGCAAGTTACATATAGAGTTCCGAATTTCACCGTTAGTCTCGGATGTTGTCAGCGCTAACTAACAAATCTTCTTCTCAAGAAGGTTTGGAGGTGCATTGGATGTACCGAAATCTATGTAACTATCCTTGCAAATGACTGGATAGGATTCAAAATACATTGGATTCAAAACATTTAGAAATTGTATCATAGGGTTTGTAGCACTGATGAAAGTTAAGGAAATTTTATTTGTCACCTCTGCCAGTTAAAAAAAGAAATGCACGACCCGCCTACCTTTATCGACATAGACGCATACTGGTAAGAGTACTTGTAAGATTACGCTATGCCCATTTTTTATTATATATATTCTTTATTGCACTTTAAAAAAATCATAATTACAAGTCATTTTTACAAAAAATGTTGGCAAGGGCGAACTTATCTCTGTAAGAGATCTCTACCAGTCTACCCATGGTGGTGAGAGAAGATGTTATCGCGGGACTCATAAGCGCATTTGTGATAAAGTGAAAAAACAAACTGAACAAAAAGTTAAAAATAATAAAAAAAAATCCATATACATACATACCCACATACATAAATACATACATACACACATACATACATACACATATACATACATAAATACATACATACACACATACATACATATATTGAGAGTACAACAATTATGAGAGGTTCATAGCTTCGGAGAGAAGATGTTTCCTTAGCCTGTCCTTGAAAGCATAAATTGAAGTGCTGTCTTGGATCACTCTCGGTAAATGATTCCAAAGTTTTGCAGCGCGTATTGTGAATGAATTGAGGAGGAAGTTGGTGTTATGTCTGGGGACTTCGAGCATCGATGTGACGCAAGACCTTCTAGATCGTGTTGGGGTAGGAGAAAGAAGGAAACGGGACCGAAGGTAGGAGGGAGCATTTTGGTCATGGAGTATGTTATAGAGAAAAGAAAGGATGTGCATATCACGGCGAAGTTGGATTGGGAGCCACTTAAGTTGAGTGCGAAATTGGGTGATGTGATCGTATTTACGTAAACCAAAGATGAAGCGTATCGCAAGATTTTGTAGACGCTCTAATTTATTAAGTAGCTCCTTTGTCACATCTAAATAGCACACATCTGCATAATCGAGGATAGGTAAAAGAAGGGATTGCGCAAGCAGAATTTTGGTTTGAAAGGGAAGAAAGTATTGGAGACGCTTAAGAGAGTGGAAGGTGTAGTGCATCCTTCGGCTGACTTCGTTGACATGAGCTATCCACGATAAGTTTTTGTCCAAAATCAAGCCTAGGTTTCTAACTTTGTCGCAGTATGGTATCGGTGTGCCACAGTACAAGACTGGAGGTACTATTTCCCAGGCAATACGGTTTCTCAAACGGCTGCTACCGATAATTATTGCTTGAGATTTTACTGGATTTATAATAAGTCCAAACGAATTGGCCCATTGACAGATTGCAGCTAGGTCCTTGTTAAGGAGATTGATAGTCTCTGCAACTCAGTCAGTCCAAAGTGACGGTATATTTGTAAATCGTCTGCATACAGGTGGAAGGGAGAAGAAATAGCACTGGAGATGTTGTTAATAAATATAGAAAAAAGTAACGGGCAAAGTACACCGCCTTGTGGGACACCAGCAGTAAGGGTCAACCAATTCGATGAGTTAAAATCAGTCCTTACAGACTGCTGACGTCCCGAAAGATATGAGTGAAACCAGTCAATGCAAGTGGGGGAGATGTTAACTGCACGAAGAGTGCCAAGAAGTATTTTTGTTATATTGAGATACAAAACGTAGTTTTTTATTTTCTATATTTCTTCATTCATTCATTTAAAGATTTTTAAATTGTAGACGTAACGAATACTTAGTTGATTTCCTAGACTAGATTACCCCAATAGGCAAATTTTGTAGACATGTATTATATACATTTGACAGTATTTAGTATCTCCTTTCTTAAGTAATATGACTTAGTTGTTCGAACTTATTCAACTTGCATAGAGACGATAAAATAAAAACATGTTAAAGCAAATCTGGGTTAAGTGGGAAACATGGAATAAATTAAAATGATTTTTTTTTGTCATTTGTCGATCTCAAAATTATTAATGAGGAATAAAATCAGCAATTACATTAAATAAGTAATTGACTGTATTGATCTATAAATAAATATTCACACAATACACACACGGTCGTGGTTCTTAAAGTAAGCAACTTAATGCTTGTGTTATAGGTAACAGCCGACTAGTATAGCTACATTTTTTTTCGATTATACATACTTATAAATAATATATATATATTTATATTACACCTAGACTTGGGGTGGGAATCGAACCCATATCTCCCGGAGCTGAAAGCAGGGTCACTACAAACTGCGTCAACGGGCTAGTCAATTGATCACAGGCTCGATCATCGCTCAGGACAAATATTTGTGTAGGCCATATAAATTCTTGGCATGATCTAGACGTGTGCCTAGAGATTGTGTTGTATGTGTTTCCCGACTCCTGAAACACAGAAGTACATAATATACTAGCCGATAGAAGTACATCTTTCTAAGTGCCGATGAGTGAGAGGCCTATTTAATATTCATTACTTACCCTAACCTATCATATTATGCACATTTTTTCATAACATTTTTATTCACCGACCACTTGAATAATTTGTGCTTAGCCTATGTATGTATACTGAGACAATCATTACAGCCTATACAGTCCACTGCTGGACATAGGCCTCCACAAGTTTACGCCAAAAATAGCGTGAACTCATGTGTTTTGCCCATAGTCACCACGCTGGGCAGGCGGGTTGGTGACCGCAGTACTGGCTTTGTCGCACCGAAGACGCTGCTGCCCGTCTTCGGCCTGTGTATTTCAAAGCCAGCAGTTGGATGGTTATCCTGCCATCGGTCGGCTTCTTAAGTTCCAAGGTGGTTGTGGAACCTTGTTATCCCTTAGTCGCCTCTTACGACACCCACGGGAAGAGAGGGGGTGGCTAAATTCTTTAGTACCGTAGCCACACAGCAATAGCACTGAGACAATGCGACTCGCAAATTTACACTACTAAGTAGCCCTTGTAGAATAAAATAAAATAAATATGTTTAAGAAACACACGTGACCATGTTGCTAAAATATGCCTGTGTTTTTGGTAACAGTCGTCTGATATAGAAACTTTTTTATAAACTCAAATAAAAATATACACAACACCCAGACTCGGGGCACAACATCCGGAGCTGAAACCACTGCAAGCTGTTCCAACGGGCTAGATGAATATATAGTTTAGTTTCTATTCTTATGTTTTTAATATTTTGTTTCAGACCTGAGCGTGCTGTGGCATTTGATCACTTGGAGAACGTCACTCATACGGTTACCCGGATTCTCGACGGCTACGATATCCGTCTACGTCCTAACTTTGGCGGTATGTAAGCAAGTTCGGGTAGGAAGTGAAAACAATTTTACTATTTAATGATTATTGGCTTACCTTTTTATCCAAAATTATAATTTATTCTCAAATAGGGATAGAAGACAATATACTATGTTAAAAATAGGTCATCGTAAGTACCTGAATTCATCTATGTGTATTTTTTAAGAATTTTTCTAATATTATATTATATATATTCATAATTACAATTAGATAGATTAATATTCCCAATTAATTCTACTTAATATGTAGTATAGTATACTATTCTAAAATTGTAATTAGGATATAGCTGTTTTGAGGTAATAATGATTATTATATGAAAACCGTAGATAAAATTGTGTAAATGTTATAATAAATCATATAAAATTGGCACAATCTTTGCTTAAAAAGGAACATAAATATATAAAGCACACTAGCGTTTTAAAGAAATGCATAACATTTTGACGTTCTTACACAGCGCTAAGTCGATAGCTTCGCTTTCACTAAGAATATGTACTAATGTAGTAGATACAGATTGGATGTAGGTGTAGTAGAATTTCATAAAATTTTGATGACATATTATCTAGTACATATTAGCAATAACACCCAAATGTGTTAAAAGCAGTAAGGAACTTCAAAATAAACACGACTCTAACTCAGCAGTTTAAGCCTCACATAACACGTAACTCTAGGACGCACATTATTTATTACATTCCCAAGGCATGTAGATTTAATATATTCAACTCTGTAAACACGCTATGATTCGTCAGCGATCCATTTAACTCGCATCTGAGTACTGCTTCCTTGCACAAAATGTTATTACTCCGCAGGCAATCCGCTTTACGTCGGCATGGATTTAACCATTGCTAGTTTCGACGCTATATCCGAAGTTAACATGGTGAGTTATAGTTTTTAATAAGATCTTAATAGGATAAAAAGAGATTTTTTATTTTAAAATACAATTTTTTTTATGTCACTAGGTCGGCAAACAAGCGTACGGCTCACCTGATGGTAAGCGACTACCGTAGCTTATAGACACCTGCAACACCAGAAGCATCGCAAGCGCGTTGCCGACCCAATCCCCAATCCCCCCAGGAGCTCTGGTCACCTTACTCACCAACAGGAACACAATACTGCTTGAAAACAGTATTATTTAGCTGTGGTCTTCTGTAAGATCGAGGTACTACCCCAGTCGGGCTGCTCTATATTTTGAGCAGGAAATTCCAAAAATGTTACTTAATAATGACTACTCCACCCGATTTAAGTATTTTTTCTTATATTATTTATATTATGCATTCAATCTGTTGCGATGAGTTTTCATATTATGATCATTTGTTTTAATGAATCATATTTGCGACTTTCCAAGAAAATATAATTAATAAAAATATCTTGAGTTTCGGAAGTAAGTTGAATGTGACGCGTCAACAATTCACCGTCGAGATCGCTTTACAGACAAAACAGGGGTGTACTCAATCGCTCGTTGTAATTCATTAAGCTTTTAATAGCGAAAAGAGAGCAAGGCCGTGGCACTTGACATAATTCTGTCGTCGATGACCGAAGAGCAAAGTTGAGTCAGCAAATCGATGGAATCTTTAAGCAGTTTTTATTGAATCGTACCTAGCTTACCTTAAAAAATTTAGGTAACGCCAGAGCCGTAACGTCCCTTAATAAAGCATCGGTACCTTATCATTTCTATTTAAATGTACTTTCAGGACTATACAATAACCCTTTATCTAAATCAATATTGGAAGGATGAAAGGCTGGCTTTCGGTTTACAAGAAGAGGTCCTTACCTTATCCGGAGACTTTGCTGATAAAATTTGGGTGCCGGATACATTCTTTGCAAATGATAAGAATAGGTAAGCTCTTCAATATTCAAGATGCTTATCTACATAACACAATTGTATCACATATGGTACATAAATTTTTTTGGCGTATAAGTTAGGGTATATTTTTTTGTAATCACTTTAGCCTATCGCAGTCCACTGCTGGACATAGGCCTCCACAAGATCGCTCCAAAAATGGTATGAACTCATGTGCGTTGCTCTAGTCACCACGCTGGGCAGGCGAATTGGTGACGGCAGGGCTGGCTTTATCACACCGAAGACGCTGCTGCCCGTCTTCGGCCTGTGTATTTCAAAGCCAACAGTTGGATGGTTATCCAGTCATCGGTCGGCTTTTTAAGTTCCAAGTTGGTAGTGGAACTGTGTTATCCCTTAGTCACCCCTTACAATACTCACCGAAAGAGAGGGGCTATATTCTTTACTGCCGCAACCACACAGCATATTTTTGTAAATTCGATCAATATTAAGAATGAATCCGAAAATTGTGTATGTTACAGTTTTCTCCACGATGTAACGGAACGTAACAAGCTGGTACGCCTCGGCGGCGACGGAAGCGTGACTTACGGCATGCGTTTCACGGCCACCCTCGCTTGCATGATGGACTTGCATTACTACCCCCTTGATAGCCAGAACTGCACCGTCGAGATTGAAAGCTGTGTGACTCTATATTCTCAATCCAGCTCACCATTACTCGCTTGCTTCGTCTGTTGAGTTTAAAGTTTTTTGTTAGAGCAAGCGTATTTTTTATGGTTGAGCCGTAATGTTTTATCAATATAGCTTTTTATGTCATGACAAGTGTGATAATCATGTGAATAAATTATATGGGTTTATATAGTTTTTCGCTATGTTTGCAAAGAGCTCAATAGCTTCTTGTAACGAAATACATTTACATTTGGATATTTTTAAAGTCATAGCCTACTAACGTAAATCTTATCATGTAGATGGCTACACAGTATCAGACGTGGTGATGTATTGGAAGGAAACACCAGTACGAGGTGTCGAAGATGCTGAACTGCCGCAATTTAGTATTCTGGGACATGAGACTAATGACAGAAAGGTAAGATAACTTAGATCCAAATATTCCGATATTCCACTGCCAAAAAAGAGCATACATAGCTAGTCATTTATTTTGCATACTGGTTTATAACAACACAAGTTATAATGAGTCTTAATGTCAAATTTATCACTTGCATAATTGGTATATCTGGTTTAGATTTTAATATATTCCCTTCTGGTATCGAAGAACCTATTTTATCTAAAATTTCGGTGATAAGACTTTGGAATGTGCTCCTGTTTTCAAGTTGTAACTTAGTCTATAAATTGTAACATAGATAATAAATCTACTAAACACTGTGACATTTCAGGAGAAGTTGGCTACAGGCGTTTATCAACGATTATCTCTCAGCTTTAAGTTACGCAGGAATATTGGATACTTTGTATTCCAAACCTACCTTCCAAGTATTTTGATTGTAATGCTATCTTGGGTATCATTTTGGATTAACCATGAGGCTACTTCGGCTAGAGTAGCTTTAGGTAAAAATTTATTTTGAAATCACTTTAACTAACTAATAATTTTGTACTTATTTAATTTTCCTTAGATTGAAATTGTATTTTATTGTTAAAATATAAAATTGCATTTTTGTTTAGGTATCACAACTGTTCTTACGATGACTACTATAAGCACAGGAGTGCGAAGCAGTCTGCCCCGCATATCTTATGTGAAGGCAATCGATATCTACCTTGTTATGTGCTTCGTATTTGTATTTGCTGCGTTACTCGAATACGCCGCAGTTAATTACACGTACTGGGGTGCTCGAGCAAGAAAACGAGCCAAATTAAAAAACCGCGAGCAAATCTCTACTAGCACTAGTATGGATAAGGAATTCAAATCCAGCGGTAAATCTTATTTGATTAACATTTCACTATCAATTTTTATGTAAATAAAATAAAAAGATATTCCTTAAAGATTTGTCATAAAAGAAATTACGTGTGTTGGCTTGTAACTGTCGATTAAAATTTTTATTTAAACCTTATTAAATAAAATTAATTCAAGTATTATTTTTATGTCTTCCCTTTTACTTTCTTTTTAAGCTGTATGTTTTAGTTTATAAAATACGGTAAACGTGTAGCTTCTAGTGATTCTGATAATTGTAAATTCTCGCAAACAAAAAAAAACCGACTTCAATTACATCGACAAGTAAACGTAAGTAGACGAAAAAATAGTCAAGTAAATACGCGTTATCAAAAATTACTCAAAAAGTTGTTATCAGTAAAAAATAGTCAAGTAAAAACGCATTGTTAGATATAACTCGAAAAGTAGTTGTTAGATCTCAAATAAATTTAAGTGGGACCAAATGACACACACCACCTTTCGATTAAAAAAAAACTTTGTCGAAATCGGTCCACCCAGTCAAAAGTTCTGAAGTAACATATATAAAAAAAAAATACATTCGAATTGAGAACCTTCTCCTTTTTTGGAAGTTTGTTAAAAATTAAGGACAACCTGACAGTTGTGCTGCTTGTCTCTATAAAAATACTTATAGGTAAATACCTAATAGGTACTGGCATTTTTGGTGATATCCTTTATTCTTTTTCAAAGGTGCTCACTCCCCCGAAGAGATTATAGCACTGCGTGAGTACACGACTACCGCTGGTCGCGTGTCGCCGCTACCAAGCCTCCGGTCCCGACCGCTACCACCGACCACCGGCGCACCACCGTCGCTGCGGCTACAAAGGGATTACACCAACCTGCGCTATCGAACACGACCACATTCGAGAAATTCAAGAAGTAAGTTATTTTTCTTTTGTCGGTGACAGGTTTCAGGCTTCCATGAGCTACGGTATCCGCTTACCACCAGACGAACCGTATGCTTGTTTGCCACCTTTATAATATAAAATTTAATGGTTATTAATAGCCAACCTTATTATTAAGACTCCGCTTTCTGCCTGTCACAAGGCCGCCTTTAAAGTAACAATCTCAAAATAAATAAAAAAGTAGATACTGTACGAAGCTCGCAAGGAGCGAGACGAAAAATGCGAGATGAAAAAAAAATATTTTCTTATCGGTCACTACGCTCAAAAAGTGTAACTTGAATTAATATCAAAGAAAAAAATATCGCATAAATTAAAAATAAATACGTAACTATTTAACGACGACTTATTTATACTATATGTTAACTAAGTACCTACTTATAAGGCGAATATTTGTATTATACATTTATTATGTTGTTCTCATGAAAGTGAATTTTCTTTTTGAGAATAAATTCTTTAAACCTAACTATAATTACATAAGTTGATAAAAAATGCTATGCAATAGCTTTACCACGGCAGTCCCCGAGTGCCACACGTTTTTTTTAACAGTTAATTGTTTTTCTTTCAGATGGAACCAACAAACCAAGAATGATACATGCCCTGAAACGCGGCGCCACCGTAATAAAATCTTCGATGCCCAAGATACGTGACGTAAATGTCATTGACACGTATTCCCGCGTGATATTTCCTATCTGCTTTTTAATTTTTAACACTATCTATTGGTTATTTTACATATTCGAGTAACTCCTACTCGAATATGTAAATACATTCATCTTCATGTAAGAACCTAGATAAAATTTAACTTTTAAATCTTGCAGGCGTTAAAGAATTCAATATCTATTTATTACATGTTTAAATTTATTCGTGTATAAAGTAGAAATACAAGCTTCTTACGTAGACGTATGTATATGCCCTGATATTATTGTCTCGATTTGTGTCTAATTCTGAAGCTACAAAGGTAACAATAATACAAAATACTTCGTAACACACGCACGAATAAAAAGAAAATATATCGACGCTTGAAAGGCAACCCTTACTAAGCGACATTCAGTAAACTTTACAGGAGAGCGATTTAAAGTACAAATATAAATTAAAAAAATCGTAAAAATTTACCTGTTTGATTAAAATGATGTTAACCCTCGTAGAAGTCATTTTTGTATAGCTATCCACATTGTTAAAATAATTAATAATATAAATATAAATTGTTAAATTCCTTATAAATTTTTCAATATTTTGTGATAAATTTTAATGTTAAATTTAATTGTTTTATATTTTTTATGATTTTTATAGTCGATTTTTTTTTCTGTGATTTAATTTAATATGAATTTGTTACATATAACTTTATTTGTATATTGTGCGTCTGTTTTCTTTTTGCGAATTGTGTGTAACACCTATAATTAAGGCAACACTTATACTTAATATTGTAAAAATTTATTCTTTTTTGTTCTTGTTAGTGTATGTCTTGTTGGTGTTAATGTTAAATAAATAAATAAATAAATAAATAAGACACCCGACACTTTTATAAACACCGGTTTGTGTCGGTTAGATAAAATTTACCTTATTACCTTTTATTTGATAAACAGGTAAATTTATCTAAATAATTACTGTAATATGTGCAGTAACATGCAAAAATAGGTAAACTTACTTAGTATAGAATTTTGGTACAGAAAGATTGATCTAAAAAGATCTGATAGTTTAAAATAAATCAAGTAAATTTACATGAGCATTTATTAATGATTTTTTGATTATGGAAATTCTATCTTAGTTATTAAAATTACACCAAACGTAACTTCGTAACTGACTAACCTAACCAAGAGCTCTAGGTAATTTTATTATGCACGACAATAAATTAAATAAATTATTATTGAATAATCATCTTTATTGAAAATTAAACAAACATGCGCCGTAGTGCCGACCATACAAAATAAATAATGAAACTAATCATGCAATAGTATTCAGTCTGAGATCATTTTTTTTATTGGAAAATTATTATCACAGTCGCAATTATAAATTACACTATCATCTTAATCACTCACTTTCAAAAAATATATAGCTCACATTTTTAGTAAATGAATTATGAATTTTTAATAAACTAACTATTAAAAATAGTAAACTAAACAAATAAAATTCTTGTAAAATAACAGCAAAATTAGTTGGAGTGATGATTAGTATAATTTTTTTTGACATAGTTCTTAAAATTGCAGTCCTTTATTCTAGTAATAATAACAAGGAACTGAGGATAAAAAAGAAATATTATGTTTTACAACTAAAAATATGTAAGCTCTAATATACTTCCACTTTATTTCAAGTTAACTTATACAAATGACACTGTCACAAAATATTTTAACAAGTTAAAATATATAAACCACATAAATTACAATTGAGGTAGTAGGTAAAATCTACTAAGTGGTTTCGAAGAAAAATTTCATAACAAGTGAAAATACGTAAATACAAATAAATGAAAAATTAAATACATGAAAACCACACAAGTTCATATTCCTAAGGTTAAGAATGTCGTAACTGCTGGATATTCTTAAAATAGCTTTTTTTTGGTTGTTTAGTAAGCACAAAATGTAGATCTAAACGAAATCACGCAATATCTAAGCGACAACAAAACTTGTCGTAGAGCTATGAGATATAGATCAAAAGACGCAGAAAAATCTGGCGATTCGAATGGTATATATAACTCATTTTACGGGTTTATGTCAGTTAGTATGGATTGCCTTTCAAGCGTCGATATGTATTATTAAGTTATAGTGTACGAGTAGATGAGTGTAGTTTCTGTATATACTGCTCAGTTCAATAAAAACAAATATTTCTTACCTAACGTAGCTAGTTACTAAAAAGATAATTTAAAATGAAGCTTGTAGAGATTAAGAAATAATAATAGCATGCAGATTGCAGTGTTTATTTCTCCAACCTCTGATCTCTATAGTATTCGTATATAATAATAAAACAACAACATATATTCATATAAAAACTATAAAATAAATTAATATAGCGTTAAGTTTACTCTGTTGTGCCAAATTTTATATTTTCCACTTAGGTATATGACCATTTAATTAAGTCAAATGTTGAAGCTTGTATTTAAATACGTAATTATTTATTTATTTAAAAAATGTGCCATAAACAAAAACTGCCATTTATAATATATATAATAAAAAGTTGATACATGATATAATAATTTAATCAAAAAAAAAAAAAAATATTGCGTTAAGTACAAAAAAAAAATCTATAGATTTATTTGCGCGTTTTTATTAAAAAAAGTGAGTAATATCAAGGTTTTAAAAATTGTAATGAAAATTAAAAAATGTTATACACTTTTCCATGTATGTTAGTATTAGATTTCTTTTAGGTAGCAAAATATCAATCATTTTAAAATAAAAGCGAAGTTTAGGATTTAAATTATAGTAAAAAGTAAAGTAAATTGGATTAGTGTTCAATATGTTTCGAATGTATATGTTGATTTGTTGAACAAGACATGGTAGAAAAATACATTACATTTACATATTAGAAACATCACTTTGACACTGTAAATATTTTAATATTTTTAAGACAATTGATAATAACTTTAAAGGAGATAAAATTGATGTTTCTATTAGTGATAACATGTAATTAAAATTCATTAATACGTTATAAAATAAAAGTAATGTCAAGTACATTTGTATTTTATTTAAAAATAAATACATAATCCTAAGCTACAAACGATAGGTACTTTTACACTGAGTTACAAAATACTGATAAATAGCTTTATTTCGTAACGGCAACTGGTTAATAGATACCTCACCTACTATGATAATATACATTACGTTACTATGATAATATAGTTAATATATTATAATTTTGAGATAAAGAATATTATGTTTAGTCAACGTTACGATAAGACCAGTTATTTTACTCGTATCTGGTTCTTCAACACACATAACCCGACTTATACAAAATAGTTGTTTTTTTCCTACAGAATAGATCATTTATATAATTTTTTATGATATAATTTTTTTTTATATATCAAGGGGGGAAACGAGTGACCGGATCCATTTGATGTTAAATGGTTACCTTCGCCCATGGATATCCGGAACATGCGGGTGTGTTGCCGTCGTTCTAACATACTTATTACCTTCGGTATAAATAAAAATTGATTGCAACATATAAAATGGATATTTGAAAATAGTTCGGTCAATGTAATTGATTTTTTGTCGTATTGATTTAAAGGATGTATATTTGAATATGTACGTAAGATCCATTGGTCCAAAATCGAGTAAAAATTATTACCTATAAGAAATTGATACTGAACATAAAAATTTTACTTATAATATTTTCATAACAACAACAACTAGCTGAAAACAAATTAACAATAAATAATCAACTCAATATAATAGTAGTCCAATGAAACATGATAATTCCATACGGACCATGAATATTGATAAAATATTTATTTATGTATTTAAATATTATTATATAAAATATTATTAATTTTTAAAAATATTATAATAGGCTACCATCCAACTACCCCTAGAATATATTCATAACACATATCAAAACGATTAAAGTGATAAGTGATGGGCGATGAGCATGGTCTTAAAGTTATACTTCTTCGTTTTCACTCTATGTTTATCTTCTTATTTTAAGACTAAGTGACAGACCAAGGAATAACTTTATTTATTATAAACGAAACTGTATATCAATACAGTGTCTTATCATGTCTCATTTGTTAAAATTGTTGAAATTGTTGGTCGGATTAGTGATTCAAAAATTCGTAACATCTTCATTTCCACAACTATCTAACCAATTTACTGTATGCAGCTGGTTTGTAAAACAAAACTCAAAGTAACAAAAAAAAAAAAAAGAAAAAAAAAAAAACAATTAGAATTATTTAATTCGATTTATTTTATAATATTTTATTTATCTTTATCTCCTAATCCCCTCTTTATAATACACAACATATTTATATTTATAAACCTGCTCCATTATTATTAGAGTATATTAATAAAATATTATTCAAAATTACATGAAGGTACATAAAATTATTATAATATTAATTGATACGTTACAACATTAATTATGATAAAAAAATAATTTTTTAGCTTAAAGTGTTTAAACACATTAACAAAAAATATAAGAAAGTAATATATTATGAAACGAATTAGAAAAACAGTTTGAACTACTAGCCCCCTAGACGTACCTAGCGCCTAAACACACATAGAGCCAAACTACAAAATCTCATTGTCTTTGCTTCAAATTCATGATTTTCCGAATTTAGATCTTTACATAAAATGAATCCAATAAAAATTACACATACAAAATAGTTGTAAAAATCTAATTTATAATGCAAATTATTTGGTGTTTAGCTTTAGTTCCGCATTACAGCTCTGCAATTCAAGTTGAACTAAGCTATCGCTGACATTGATTGAGGTTATGTGAAAACGGTCCGCATTTTTATTTCGCACCTCATCATTTACAAGTTAAACAGCTAGATTGTGTCGCAATGAGAATTTGTTACACAAAGTTTATACCTTAATGCATTGTTTAGTAATCTATAAATAGCTAACAGCAGAGGTGAGAGGTGTTTACGGGTGAATAGAATGTTTCTGTAAGTATTAGGTATTCTATGCTCTGTGATAGAATGACAAGTAGTTCGTCCATTAACAATTTTAAAAACTTGTACCTGGCCCAAAAATAAGAATTCTTCTAATAATGAATATTGTGTTAGTTCAGTAAAGTTAAACTAGATGGCACAGTCCCTACATTCTGAATGTCTCTATGTTTTGGTTACGTTAATCATATTATATAGATTAATAAATTTTAGCGAGTAAATTTAGTACATTATTTTAGTTTCGCTATCCCAGAATTAAATGTAGTATATATTATAACAAAATTTAGTATTTGATTAATTTTTAAAAGCCTCAATTCTGTCATAGCTACATCTGTGGAGTTCAATTCTGAATACTTAGTAGTTTGGTACTTGCAAGGATTAGATATATTTGTTTTGCGAGAAAAAACCATGTACCTTATTTTATAAAACTGTGTTCTTCAACTTATATTAGTTTTGAGAAAACACGATAGATAGCGCTTTTAAAAATTTTCTTTGTATAATATACAAATTAATATTTTTAAAAATGTTTAAGTAATTTTAGCCATTTTGTAGTTAATAATAATAAAACAATAGAGCTTTAAAACATCCGTATATTCAATATATCCAGGCAAATATAGATCACACTTCTGAGATCAAATGTGTCCTATCGCTATGTAATATAGAGTCTAAATCTGTTCACGTTCCACTGTTAGGCAAGCAGGTTTTCTCTTATATGAATGGACTTAGTCCGCCCACGACTTTACTATGGACTTACATAGGAGTATATTAATTTTCTAATAAATAAACACAGATTTTAAGAAAAGAAATAAGTAGTGTAAAAATTATGTTTGTTACGTAATTTAATTTTAATTGTTTAATTATTACATTGCATCACGTATTTGGAAATTGAAGGAATAATGATGTCACTTGTATTTATTTGGGAATTTAATTAATGTACTCTTTCTTAAGAATTTTAAAATAAAAGCTAATTTGTGTCCACAATTTATAAGTTTCTTTAAATATATACATACAATAAACATATTTTTAAAGCATAGTTTTAAAATTTTAAAAATATAAAGAATAACTAAACTAGAACACGTCAAAGCATTTAATATCCTAATGTAAAAGTAAGGGTAATATTTTAACTTTGCACAAAGAGAAAACTGTCTGTACGAGCTTCGTCGGTAAAATCATTATAATTAACAGAAAAAATCAACTCTACATCTACGAGGATATGTGGTTAAGCCTCGAGTGAAAAAAACGTAATCGACTATATCTATAAGCTCATAGTCTATTTTCATCGACATTTATTCAGGAGCCGATACAATACAAATGTAGGTAAGTGTTAAAAGGGACTTTAAATAGGAGCTAGGTACTAGCGAGCGGCTCCATTCATCGACGAAGCGCAGACTGCGCGGGGCGACTGCGGCGCGGGGGGGTGGGTCCCAGGTTCCAGTTCGCCTAGTACCTCCGCGATCGCGACACGGGAATATTTCGTCCTCTAAGCGCAAATTAACAATAAAATACATATTGTAACGCACTTTTTCGTGATCGGTTCGGCTTTGTAATTATAGCTCTGTTCTAGTGAACTTTTTCTGTTCAAGTGTTGTGTTCGAATGATATTACATCGTACTTATTATTGAAAAGGTAAATAACACTTATAAAATTTATTGTATGCTTATCGTTAGTTTTATTTCATTTTATTCATTGTATTTACGTAAATACGTATTTAAATGCATATATATTAGCTTTTGGTTTCCAGTATGCAAAAACCAAAAAAAAAAAAATCAATAAAAATAGGCGGATGTATGATCTATTTATATTAAAATCCTAATGGTGTATTAAAATTATAGTTTAACGATTTAATTAGGGTTGACGTAGTATGAAAGATTTCATGGTCATCTAGTGGGCGGCAGGTTTAGTTTCAGCGAGGGTAGCGGTAGGGTCGAGGCGCGGGCGGGCGTGGGCACTCGCGCACCCCGTATTGATCGCGTTTTCCTAGCTACACGGTAAATATTGTCATAATAAAGTTATTTTAAGTATATAATTATTGATATTTTTAGATTCAATATTATGCGTAAATTCTTTAACTGTCTATCTCTTACTATTTCGATACGAAATTCGTTTCACAATAATTATAATGATTAATTATGGTCCAGAATTTCGGATGATTTATATAGATAGAGGTAATATAGTTTTTTATCTTTATTACCTCTAAACCAATTTTATGTGTATATTTATAGCTAATATTTTGATTGTATGCATAATATTTAAAGTACTAAATACTTTGAAACAGTATTGTAGACACAAGATTCTTTTACGCAGTATTCACAGTTAAGTTAAAGCCAAATATTTTAAAAAATAACATTAATTTTCATTTTCGTAAAAAAAATAACATTAATTTTAATTTTTGTAAAGAAATGAGCATTATTTGTTATAGTTTCATATAATTTTAATTTAAAATTTTAAAATAATTTTACAAATAATATCCAAAATCTAAAGAGTTTTATTTTAATCCATTCAAATAAAATATTTCAACACTTTATTTAGATAAATATTATGTTTGAGAGAAAGAAAGATAGGTTAATAGAAATAAACGATGTAAAAATAGAGTTGAACAGTATATAATAATAGTAGCCTTTACGTGGCAGGTACATGAGGGTAGATAAACCTCTGGCGAGGCGTAATGCGCGACGCGGTGCGTAGTGAATGGATTGGACTCAACAAGTAGCTAGTAGTTCGCGCATGCCTTTACATAATTCAATACAATTGCCAATTTTCAATATGGCTGCATCTATAAAAAGAATAAGTATTAATTTGCGATTATAATCGATCGAATCGATTACAATTTCAAATTGATCCGTTATAAAAAAAAAAAAAAACAGAGCTAAATGTAGTTTCCATCATTAGGAACGAAATTAACGTTCTCAGTTTTTCATATAATATTTTATATCAACATAAAATCTATTTTTAGTATTTTTATTTACCGCTTCAAAGTAATATGATTTAAGAAAGTGAAAAAAGATTTAAAAAAATGAATAAATTTGACAGTGATTGAAATTGAAATGAAAATGTAATTGGTAAGTTTTAATTGCAACTAAAAGCCATTAAGCAAAGAACTGAACTGAAGTTTTAATTGTTAGCATTTGAGTATAAAAATGATTATTTATTGATCTTATCTTTTTATAATTATGAATACCATTAAATTTATTCTTGTTGAAAATTGTTCTAAAAAAGTCAATAAGTGAGTCGCTGAAATGTAAGTTAGGTTCATGTCAGACAGATATAATTGTGTGGTTACTCATCTTATAAGTCTTTATATTGCAAGTCAATGCAAGAAGTTATGATAAATAATACGGAAATAATAATAATAAACATTAATTAAAACTAAAATAAAGCTTTCACAACGTTTAAGAATAAGGATAGTGGTTTAGGATTATGAGAATGTTTTCATTATGATCATTAAATTGTCCTTAACAATACTAGTTGTTAAGAACTGGGGACTACATAACGATAATCCTAATTATCCAGGATTCATGCAATGTTGGCATTATTATTTCATTTGCTTGTTTAAAAAAAATATTTTAGTTATCAATATCGAGTCTTCACTTCAAAGATTCCGCAATGCTTGAAGACAAAAGTCTTCGAGCAATGCATCCTGCCTGTGTTAACACACGGAGCCGAAATATGGACACTGACGAAGGGACTGGTCCACAAGTTTAAAGTCGCTCAACGTGCAATGGAACGGGCTATGCTTGGGGTTTCTCTTAAAGATAGCATTAGAAATGAGACTATCCGCGAGAGAACGAAAGTAACCGTCATAGCCCACAGAATTAGCAAGTTGAAGTGGCAGTGGGCTGGTCGCCCGTGTCGCAGGGCCGATGGCCGACGGCCGCTGGACTGACGATCTACGTAAGATTGTAAGTGGTTGCTTAATGAGGATTGCGGAAAATCGGGATGTTCGGCGCGAACTTGGGAAGGCCTGTGTTCAACAGTGGACTGCGATAGGCTGAAGTGTGTATCAAATACCAAGCCTTTTACAACAAATTTTCAAATAGGATTTGATGTTAAGGTTTCATTAACAGACAACTCAGAAAATTGAAAATAATGCGAAAGATTTTCACAACGGTTATCGTAAAGTATGCGTTATTTTTTTATTGTTGGTTCGTATACATAGCACCATCTACGTTTTATAAAGTAATTGAACACGAAGACATTGTCAATTTTAAGTAGCCTTAGTTTTTGCTACGAAATAATATTGTAGATTTAACATTCTTTAACAATCATTAAATTATAAGGTCTAAGCTCTAAGGTCAGATAATTTCAGAGATCATAATCTCAGACTCACTTGTTATTATTTATTTTGTCAAACCAGTACAGTAACCAGTTTCAGTATTTTCATGAAAACATACCAAAATATCGATTGTTTTAATATAAATAGTTTTATATCATCGCAGTTTAAACACGAGAATGTATCATAAAATTGTAACTCCTAGTTTCCGACTGCGCAAAGTAAACATTTCCTTTTTGGGTAATGGTATTTATAATAATAATGATACTTTTGTATAATAAAATCCCATAAAAGATATTGAAACCGTCTGAAAATATAAATTTACAGGATTACGTACATGATAAACATGTGAGGACTTACCCGAATAGAAATTTTTTCGTCTTCCTTAGAAGGACCGGACCAGGCATGCCTGATCAGAACTAGATAAGGCATGTAACGCAGATAATTGGTCTGGGCCTGATCAGGATGAGATGAGATTTCCTGATCGGATCCAGATCAGGAAATCTCATCTCATCCTGATCAGCCGGTTGGGTCCGGTCCTTTTAAAAAACACGAATGTATGTTCTTGAAAAATTGTTTAACCTTTAATTAGGCGCGTGGGGTCGCCGCGACCCCAAGTGATTTTCAAGTTAAGTTATTTTTTTAGCTATTGAAGCTGGCAACCCGATTTTTTTGCTAGCTTCCTAACTCTTTAGTCTGCACTCGAATCAGTTTCGCCCGCGCCACAGAGTTGATCGCAAGCACTGCACGGAGGGGTTTGGGGTCGCGGCGACCCCGCGCGACTAATAGTGTAGTTTAAATTTAGGTAAGTAAATATTTATATATCATGATTTTTAAACATTTTTTCACCTTATAATGTCAATTTCGAAAATATTTAACTATTTACCACCGCTCTGTACATAATTATAGATATATGTAAAATACGAAATTGTGTAATTTTTTATGTTTTTGTGTGGTAAACACAACGCTTTTACGTTTTGCTTTTTCTCTATGCATATAAACTACGATGACTTTTTTTAGTTTATCAAGTTTTTTTAACAGTTATTTATCTTTTACAGAATTATTTCAACATGGCCCAAAATAGGCAGAGTCTTCGACTTGAAGTACACTCAACGTTATTTGGTTTTCATGACGACCTGACAAATTTAAATCTGTTGGGAGGGAGAATTGAAGAAGCCTGAGATGATTTTATTCTATAATAAAACAAAGGGTGGCGTAGACATTAATGACAAGCTGTGTTCCACATATAACGTTGCTCGGCGGACAAAGAAATGGCCTATGGTTATCTTTTTTCATTTATTCAACGTGTCTGCTATAAATGCATTTGTTATTTTCTAATTTCAATAACAATGAGGTTACTATAAACAGACGAATTTTCCTAAAGTTACTATCAACAGAATTAGTAAAAGCACATCGATTAGCGCGAGCAATAGTTTCGTCTCTGCCTAGTGCTTTGAAAAAGCGATTATCAGAACCTGAGACTGCGACTCCTTCAACGTCCAACACAGGATTGCCCCCAGCAAAAAGAGGAAGGTGCTACATCTGTCCACGAAAAGGCGACAGGAAAACGACCGCAAAGTGCAATAAGTGCAACAATTTTATCTGTGGCGATCATACAAAGAAAGTTTGTGATAATTGTTGAATTATAATAGTACTTACAAAAAACACATTTTTCTATTGTTCTAAATATCTTTCTAGATTTTTTTTGTATTTTTCTAAAAGTTTAATAAGAAATAAGTAGAACAAAAACAATTAAAGTTGATTATTAATTAAAATGTTTCTTATTTCATACCTATCAATTTGGGGTAACTGGAGACCCCGCGCGACTAACAATGTTAGTTTATTGGCGCGCCTAATTAAAGGTTAACAAAAAAAGCGTATTGATATTATAAATATGTTACTTAACATAATTCTTATGATATTTTTTTTCCAATGTATTATTTATTTATGTTTTTACTTTAGATACTAATTATTTTTATTTATTTTTATGTTATTAATTAATTAAATTTTATTTATTAACTTTTAATAATTAACTACTAATTAACTATTTCTATTATGTATATATACTAAGTGCGCTTAAAAACATTTATAGCGCGATTCAGGCTCAGTTTGCGTAATTTCTTTCAGGCTATCCTGATCTGGACCGGACCGGGTCCTGATCTAGTATGCCTTACCATACTTTATTATATTTTACATCAGGCTATTCTGATCTGGACCGGACCGGGTCCTGATCCAGTATGCCTTACCATACTTGATTATATTTTACATCAGGCTATCCTTGTCTGGACCAGACCTGGTCCTGACAGAGCTTGCCTGATCTGGCATGCCTCATTCTATCCTGATCCGGTCCAGATACATGGTCTGGTTGAGCCTAACCTTTTTCTAGTCGGGTAGTGACGCTGTATTTCATGCAAGATTTTTATATAACTACCAAATTTGTATAAAAACACAGTTTATATATATTTTTTGTTAAAGAGTAACTGCGGAGTTTCTTGCCGTTTCTTCTGTGCAGAATATGCATTCCAAACTTACTAGCTTCACTTTTAAATACAATTTTAATTTATAAACTGACAATTCGAACGTATTCCTGCGTTGATTGTAATTAGGCCGCGCTGATTAAGCCTACATATAAACTTCTTTTAATTTCATAATAATGAAACAAATTTTTCGGTTTATTAAGTTTTCAGCAACCATGTCAATGCAATCACTCACGGTAGGACTATGTTTGCTGTAAAGTATTCCAAACGTCGGGCATGTTGTTTTATTTTTACTAAAACTTAATAGTTATCTAATAAATTTTTAAGCTTATATGGTCAGATAGTAGTTTCTATATCCGTCTTACTCGCATCGTCAATGTTGATCACTACACTGCAACTTTAAAAAGTGATGTTTGTACTCTTTCTTGATTTGTAAACTCATATGTATATTTCATATCAGACAGACATTTGTTCAATAGCACGTAAAGAATATTATGATGTATAAATGTGATAAAAAACATAAAAAATATTCTACTAACGTATTTTACACTAAAATCAAGATAAAAAATCTATTTATTTATTTAGACATCATTGAAGTGTGTACTGTATACGTATAACAGTTACGTGTTTTTGTTTTCAGAAAACTGTGTAGTTAACAGTTTGGGGTAGCCATGCTGCAGCCTCTGAGAGTCATACCTCGCGCGGACTCCGCGCAGGTCACTTAGATGCGAATCCTTCGCGCTTTGGTCGACGCCGTCATCATGCCGGCCCCGCTTGCCGTCCACTTAACCTTTGTTGCGATTTTCTGGTTATGCAGTAAGTGTACATAATAAAAACCTCTTACACACCCTATAAAACTAGTTATTATCGAATTTAATATTTAAAAAAAATACATTCATATTATATGTCTGCACCACATAACATCCGGTGCTATTTAAATTAATTAGTTATCAAAAACTGAAATATTCGTCAGTAAATTCAAGATTTATATGTGGTGTTTTTTTTTTTCAGTAAATGCAGACGATACATTATCCGCAGCGGCTCGGCCTAGCAATGGAACGGTGGAACCACCAGACACTCGCTCTGCTATTGGCCGAGTTCCACCTTATCAACCACCTGCTAACGGGGTTCCGGGAATGCAATTGCCTGGTTTTAGACCCCACAGCCCATATACTCGAGTTGACGCCTGGCATCGTTAGTTCTAATACTATTTTTATGATCACGATTAGAATTGCTTGAATTATTTACCACGTAAAAGTGTGTGTATAATGTAATTTAATTTAAAAAAGGTATAATCTTTCATAGCCGCTACTGATTATTTTGATAATTTCGCAACTATATAATTTTTTATTATATTCTTCTAATATGGTCTTTTTATAAATATCTTTTTCTTTTTTGCAAAATTATAAATAACCAAATCATTGTTATTTTTAGCTAATGGACGTATTCACGCAAATCCAAAAGGACTTTATGTGGTCGCTGATGACATAGAGGACGACGCACATGATGGTGGATGCCATATACCTTGTTCGAAGGAATTTTTCACGTGTCAGGTAATTATTTTAGACAGTTAGATAATTTCATATAGATTCCTTCACCAAAAATTATTTGACTTAAATCAACTAAACAATTTTATAAGGAAACGTGCAAATGCATAACAATGGATAAACGTTGCGACGGTAAAGTGGATTGTGAAGGATCAGAAGATGAAGTAGGATGTACGCCATCTTGCGACGAACACGAAAATCGTACTGTTTGCCATTCAACCAGCGTATGCATAGCTCTCGAGTGGATATGTGATGGAGATAATGACTGTGGTGACTTCTCTGATGAGTCTCAATGCGGTAAGAGGAACTTTATTATTGTAAAATTTACGAGAAAAATCTTTGTAATTTTTGAAAATCTTCATTTCTCTGAATTCACTTTGAGTGGGCACAATATGTCTTTTTTCTCTCTTCTGTTAAATATCACTTTCGTTTTATCTACACAATTTTAATAACCATCAAGACTATTAAATATTTCTGTCGTCAATGTTTCTGTCATCTTAATAAATTAAATAAGGTTTAGCAATTACCACAGCTCTATACTGTTTCATTATTTAATTTGTAATTAAAATTCAGGCGGTGACAACTGTTCATCAGAAGAATTCCAATGCAATAATGGACTTTGCATCCATACGGAGTGGCTCTGTGACGGCGACAACGACTGCCGAGACAACAGCGATGAACTGAACTGTCCTAAGGGCAAGTGAGTAAAGACTTTTATTATTTTGTTTATTTAATCTTGTATTCTTGTTATCTCAATGATTTTGTTTGACCTCCAAACTAAAAAGTCAATCATATAATGTTCTACTACAAAAAGTGTGTTTTATAATATATATAATTGCTTTCGTGACTTTATAAATAACAGTTTTATTCTAAAATATATAAAATTACGCACCTAAATGGCCCGTTGGCGCAGCGGTCACAGCACTGGTTTGTGGTTATTGCGCTGGCGGGTGCGAGTTCGATCCCAGCACATGACAAACATTTGTATTGGCCATACAGATGTTTTGCCAAGGTGTTTATGCAGTTCTTGTGGGTTTTGCCACTGTGCCTCGGAGAGCACGTTAAACCATCGTTCCAGGTTTTTGTCATTTACACCTGATAGCGATCGTTATTCACAGTAGGGAATATATCTGCCAACCCGCATTGGAGCAGCGTGGTGAGTTAAGCTCTCATCCTTTTCCTACATAGGGAAAGAGGCCTATACCCAGCAGTAGGATATTACAGGCTGAAGCGTAAGCATATATAAAATTACGTAATTTAAGGAATGAATACGAATAATTTTATTTAGCATCTGTTGTTTGGAATTAAACTAAGATTATAATGATTAAGCCCACTTGGTTTTCTGCTAAATATTTTGCAGTTCTTTTCTATTTCTGACTGCCGAACGAATGTTCTGATTATTAAATTAGTTAATTTATTATTATGTACGAATTTATATGTCCAAACTTGTTTTGGAACGGTGTGCTGTCTAAACAGAAGGATAAATTTTAAATTTATAAGTGGTGTCGTTATAGTTTGTCACGCTCGTAATTGTTCAATTGACGGAACCTCTAAAACATTCGAGGAACCATTTGTTATTTTTTATTTTATAACATAAGTAATAAATAAAAGCTTTAAAAGTTTAAGAATGGTCTATATTGATGTAACACAGAAAATTCTTAAACTTTTACAAGTTTTGATAAATTTTATTATTAAAAATAAAAAAAGCGTAAACTAGTTTATGGTTTAAATCTACTGTAAACTATTTCGCTAATATAAAAGAAAGAAAAAAACTAGATAGATAAGATAGATGATAAGTATAAGATTCTTCTTTGATGACTATCTATCTAAGATATAAAAATCTCATGTCACGGTGTTTATAGTCACACTCTTCGGAATCTAGAACTCAGAAACTAGGTATAAAAATAGGACGTAAAGTATATTTCATACCAGTAGGTTATTAAAAAATATATAGATTTTTTTTCTATTTAATCCACAGCGTTGACAGTTCGCAAGATATAGATGTCTGTCGAATCGACATATTATATATGTACTTGTTTAAAAATATGATTTAAAATAACTTTATAGTTGATAATAACAGTTTATTTTTATCTTTAAATTAGTAAATTGCCCAGAAAATCGTTAAAATATAAAACGAAATCAATCTTAAGCAATATTTTTTGAGGGTGCCATTGTCGCCGTGTTTCCCTGTTGTCATTCCCCTAAAACGTCATATAATTGAACAAACAATGCATATTAAGTACTGAGAACACTCGTATAGATTGAATATAATAATGCTTCCCCTTGCTTCCTGGAATCCCCTCCAGCTAGGGCTGCCATTTGTTTGTATTGTTTTAAAACAACATTTGACATTTAAATGTCAAATTTAAAACAAATCAAATGAACAGATTGGTAATACCTAAAAGTATATTTATGTACTAGCATCCTGCCCTGGCTTCGCACGTATATTTAACAGAAATTACATAATATTTCATTTCGTTTTTCCCAAATTATTTTGAAATTATAATATAGCCTATGTCACCCGCGGATAGTGTAAGCCAACCCAGCCATCACCACTCAACAGTGAAAGAATTTTTGAAATCGATTCAGTAGTTTCGGAGCCTATTCAATACAAACAAACAATCAAATCTTTCCTTTTTATAATATATAGATAAAAATGAAATCCCGAAATTTAATGACTGCAATAAAAATTTACAATGTTTTTGTAGTTGTACATATTCATTATTGTCAGGACATTATATGTTACAAAGTAAAATAAAACAAAAAATGATATAATTAATAAAAATGGCGGTATAATGGTCACCGGATCATACGTACGAGTGTAAATTCACACATAGTATACGGCAACTCAGTGAAAATTGTAGGTTTTCGAAAGTTATTTTTTCTTTCTCTTCGTTTTACTCTACAACGTGCCATTAAACTGGCGTTCTTCCATTTAATAATAATAATAATAACAATACTCTTTTTTGTACACCATTAAAAGAAACAAAAACAAAAAAACATAAAATGAAAGACGTACAAAGGCGGTCTTATCGCTGAAAGAACGATCTCTTCCAGACAACCTTTGGGTATAGGATAAGACACGAAATAGAAACTGCAGTTAGGAAATAAACAAATAATTGGTGTACGAATTAGAATAGTTGAATACAGTACAAATAGATAATATATAATAATAAACATACATAATACTTTATTAATAACATACACAATAATACTTTATACTATCATTTAACTACTATATCAGAATCCATATTATAACCTAGACATGCAGCTGAGTTGCCCTAACGTTTAAAACGTTTACTTAAAATAATTACTAAATTATGCTAAAATAAATAATTACTAATAATAATGCATAAAATTATTGTCGTGTGTACGTTAGTGTCGTGTGAATGACTGTGTCACCCAAGTTTCACATTAAAGTCAGTTATTTATAGCCAATTACCATTTCTTCACATATTTTTTTGCAAATTTGTCAAGTTACATAGTAATGAGTTACTAGTGTTTCTTTTTTTACATATAATTTCGGCTATAGTAGCCTTTATGAATATCAATATGGCTCTAAACGGAATAACAAGTTGTATAAACAAACAGACTATTGGTCCGTGAAGCTCACACTAGTCTTACGAAATAGGCTAAACACTATTATAATCGTTTATACACAGAATATTAAAATGAAAATTGAGTTATTAGCTAAATTTTAACTTGAGTTACAATATAGCTTATAAATTCTCATTTAGCATCTACCAAAATGTTAGAAAAAACTATATTTTTTGTATTTATAATTTTAATTTATGTCACTTCTTTCAAACTTTTATAAAAGATTCATTTTTTTGCATTAAATAACGTTAAATTCATAAATATATTTTAACTGTCCATATAAATATACATACTGGTAGTCAAAAATATAAAGTTGTCGTTGAATTACAATTTTTTGTTAGTGCCCATATACTCAAACTAAAATGAAAATTGCTTGTACGTTATATGCACGCACAATGAGCTGCGTGCTAAGATGTTGTAACAAAATATAAATAATTTATAATAAATGTAGTCAGAACTACCCTCTATCTTGAATAATTTGTACATCTTTACTTATGCTAAACGTAAAGAAAAATTAAATTTTGTTCACAATAAATATAACAATTTATTATCGTAAATCATACGATTATACTAAAGGTCATATAGTCCAGTCTTTACGTCGGAAAAATCGGGTTAGAAATGCAAATGAACCGAGAAAGCCAAATTTTGGATATTACGTGGGGGATGGCTAGAAAAGCTTAAGTTCAAATTGTCGACCAAAATAACCTTGTGGGTTTTCCGCCATCTTGAAAAAAGGGTTAAACTCAGTTTTTTTATCATAGCTCGGTTCCCCATTGTGATACGAAAAATTTTATAGAATACTTTTTTGTTGCTCTTTTTACGATCTACAATTAAGGTCCTATACATTTTTCACATATCGATCATCGTTATCGAGATATCGTTAAAAAAGCCACAAATTTTGGGAGAAAAAATTGTTTTTCGCTATTTCCTTTTTTCTCGTGAAAAATATCGAAAAATGTTTGAAATAAAACTTATAGAGCCTGTTTAGACCTACAAATTCGTTTTTTAATTTTTCATTTTCGAGAAATATTACGACCTCTAGCGCGCCGCAAAGTGAGTAAGACTGTGCCCGGTGTCGATTTAGCCGCTCGCACGGTTGTATCCACAACGTAAAAATGAATGAATTATTTGCTTAAGGGAATTATTTTTAAGGGAATTATTGGTTAAGGGAATTATTGCTATACGAAATAAATGAATAAACCAGCCAAATTATAAATCAAAAACATGAAATTTATTAATAAAAAAATTTTTATGCAGCAAAAATAATAATTACACGTAGTCATTATTGTCACACGTTTTTCTCCGTTTTGATGGTCCTGGCTGCTGTTGAAGTTCCTCCTCGGTACACTCTTCGAGTCGTTTAAATTCTTCAATCGCAGGAAATGATGCTGTGACGGTCCAAAATTCGTAATCTTCATCTTCGTACCTAATCGTCGTTGAATAATATCTCGACTTTGGCGACATTGTCGCATGTCTGTCCACTGCAGTGCAGGCAAATAACCGAGCAACTAATTCCTGCTTTCCTGCACCCACGAGCAGCTCCACACTTTCCTTTACATTTGCACGAAATTAGTTTTAAAAGTTCAGGTGGAGCGGGTGCGGCTGTGGTGCAAATTGGCTCAAGCCCGTAATTCGTCTGTCGCCAACCCCATTCCTGAGGATCTTTAAAAATTTCATGTTTTTGATTTCCATGCGACAATGTCGCCAAAGTCGAGATATTATTCAACGACGATTAGGTACGAAGATGAAGATTACGAATTTTGGACCGTCACAGCATCATTTCCTGCGATTGAAGAATTTACACGACTCGAAGAGTGTACCGAGGAGGAACTTCAACAGCAGCCAGGATCATCAAAACGGAGAAAAACGTGTGACAATAATGACTACGCGTAATTATTATTTTTGCTGCATAAAAATTTTTTGATTGATAAATTTCATGTTTTCGATTTATAATTTGGCTGGTTTATTCATTTATTTCGTATAGCAATAATTCCCTTAACCAATAATTCCCTTAAAAATAATTCCCTTAAGCAAATAATTCATTCATTTTTACGTTGTGGATTCAACCGTGCGAGCGGATAAATCGACACCGGGCACAGTCTTACTCACTTTGCGGTGCGCTAGAGGTCGTAATTTTTCTCGAAAATGAAAAATTAAAAAACGAATTTGTAGGTCTAAACAGGCTCTATAAGTTTTATTTCAAACATTTTTCGATATTTTTCACGAGAAAAAAGGAAATAGCGAAAAACAATTTTTTCTCCCAAAATTTGTGGCTTTTTTTAACGATATCTCGATAACGATGATCGATACGTGAAAAATGTATAGGATCTTAATTGTAGATCGTAAAAAGAGCAATAAAAAAGTATTCTATACAATTTTTCGTATCTCAACGGGGAACCGAGCTATGATAAAAAAACTGAGTTTAACCCTTTTTTCAAGATGGCGGAAAACCCACAAGGTTATTTTGGTCGACAATTTGAACTTAAGCTTTTCTAGCCATCCCCCACGTAATATCCAAAATTTGGCTTTCTCGGTTCATTTGCATTTCCAAATGTATATAATGACTGGACTAATAGTAATATAACAAATACGAAGGCTTTGTAAAGACATATTTTAAGTACTTGTGTGATGTAGAATGTTATTGATGTTTTTATATACGCCCATATTCGACTGTGTCGTACAAGAAACACTTAAAACCGAATTATTATAGTAGAAACAACTCATAACTTAGCAAAAGTATTTAACTGATATATTTTAATGAATCAAGGTCTGCAATCTGTACATACCTTACAGTGGGTGTTCCACAGAGACCAATGTTGGTTGCACGCTTATTTCTAATGTAAATAAATGAACTTTCACTTTCACAAAATACAGTTTTTTAAACAAAATACTAGTATAAAAACCAATAGCTTATACAATTTAATATGTCAAATGTAAAAATATAAAAATTTAAGTAATTTTTATGTTACTGGGTTGTTTTAACAGCTTGGCGTCCTAAAATCTATGGAAAACTCACCTCTGAGTATACGCAATTGGAAAAGTGAGGCAATAAATCAATTTTTTTTTCGATACAGGTTTTACAACGTCCTGCCTTATTGTACACTACTTTGATATAAAATGTCTGTTATACAATTTACATAATCGAATAAACTAATTGTTTGAGCTATTCACAACATCAAAGCTAGGAATTTGTTCAGCATATTTTTAGACAACGGACAATAACATGACAATAGAAAGAATAGCAATATATGTTTACGTACACCGTAACATTAATTTTTTTTAATACACAGTGATCCATAATGACAGGTGAAAAAATGTTTTATATAAATAACGTTATCTATATATTAATACGTGAAGCAAAAACTTTGTACCCCTTTTTATGAAAATTGCGCGGACGGAGGTGTAAGAAATTACGAAAATTCACTCTCCTTATCTATATAGTCTATAAGATTATATAGAGAAGGAGTGGAGCATGCTAATATTTTTTTAAATTATGCGTAAAAAATACATTAAAAAATTAAAAAAAAATTACACACACTACCATGTATTTGACACACACACGCATATATACTCTTTTGTTTATTATTATAGAAATAAATAGACTTTGAAAACAGAACCTTAATAATGTTCAAACTCATAATTTAAATTAATTATGGTCGAATTTCCACCACTGGACGACCACTAGTATTAAATTATTAGTTACTAGTAGGTCCTGGTAGGTCTGATTAAAATTCAGGCTAATGAAATTAAGTCAAATGACAATCGTTGCTTGAAAAGAAATATTTTATTTATTTCAGACTATTTTCGTTTTATTCTTTTTTTCTTTGATTTAATCGATAAGTAAAATATTAATCTGTATTTTTAATAGTTCTAAAAGTACGTTTTTGTCCTTTAAATTTTGTATTTGAAATTTGCTCTATAAGATTTTCAGAAAAAAATCAATAAACATCTAGTTTAGTATTTTTTTAATATTCGGAATATATATGTATAACGTAAAAATTTCAACAAGGGTTCAAACCACTCTAATTGGTTAGCATTTATTAGCAGCCGGAGTAGTGGTGCATGTAGTCGCCTAAAACAGCGACGGTTTGCGGGTTCATTTCCCGCTTGTGATGGAAGAAACCAAAGATTTTTTCCCGTTTGGGTTTCTATCCTTGGGGACTCTCCACCGTGTCTCGGAGAGTACGTTAAGCCGTCGGTCATGGTTGTTATCATAAATACCGGATAGCGATCGTTACACATAGTACATACACGGGAACATACCCGCCAACCCGCAGTGGAGTAGCGTGATGGATTAGCACCAATCCTTCTCCTACACGGAGAAAGAGGCCTATGCCCAGCAGTAGGATATTACAGGCTTAATGCAAAAATTAAATATTTTAAAGTAAGTTTTGTAAATTCAAATTATCACATAATTATTAAAATTTGGTACCATTATGTAGCGTTTTTCATTTTCCTAATGAAAAGGAAATAGAATTATTGAAAAAAAGAAACATTTTAAGTTGAAGAAACTTTTAAGATTACTTGTAAGGTTTTTTGTTGTACCTACCTGCCAAATTTCAGGTTTGTAACTGTTGTATTCGTAATGCAATTAGTACATAAATAATGTAAGAACAGACATTCGATGATAAGGAAAATTGGAATCAAAGCAATACAAAAAGACGGCCCTAATCCTATTGCAGTACACGATTAAGTTAGTTATATTGACATAAAATGAAAAAAAGTGAATGCAAAAGTATTATTTGCCTAGTGCATTTTTAACATATTGATTTAAAATATTTCTATTTCGATTTTCCGTATTTCTGATACAATTAATAATATAATTATACTCTGGCCGCTCAGAGAATGCGTTCCTGACACCTGTCAATTCGACATGACTAGTGATGTACAGTAACGCCTACGCCTCAGCCTGTAATATCCCACTACTGGGCATAGGCCTCTTTCCCCACGTAGGAGAAGGATCAGAGCTTAATCCACCACGCTGCTCCAATGCGGGTTGGCGGATATATTCCCTACTATGAGTAACGATCGCTATCAGGTGTATATGATAACAACCGGGACCGACGGCTTAACGTGCTCTCCGAGGCACGGTGGGGAGACCCACTAGGACATAATGATGGTACATAAGGAGGTAACATGAGGAGGTGATGTACAGTAAATAACATTAATAATATTTGGTACTTAACGTTATTTATTGTATTCATTATTCATATTTATTCAATTTAATTTATTTGTTGTTATTTTTATCGGAATTATATTTCAATAATATATTCAATGAATATTCACAATGTAAATTTATTTTTAATAGATCAATTAATGAAATTAAATCGTAATTTCTGAATGTAACGAAGGAAAAAATAAATAAAAATGCTTTATTTATTGGAAAATGTATATTATGAAATACATAGTTTTAAGCTTTAAACAATGAAAACTATGTCAAACAATTTTTCAACTTCCAATTCGCTTTAGGAGACGCTGTCATCTTCACTAACGTGTATAATAAAATTATTGTCAATCATAGTATCTATACTGATATCGCAGTTAAAGTCATCAAATATAATCTTTTTAGTTTTTTCAACCACCTTCATCCAGTCTCCTGTGACTTTTTCGCGTGCTTCTTTTAAAGGCATCTTCATCTTTTTCAAAATCAAAGTAGTAAGTAATTTTAATTTCAACGCTTTTTTAAATTCATCTGACTGATATTATGACACTAATTTTCTTAAGTTTTGTTGGGCGTACCTTTATTGTATTATTACTTTTATTAAATACTAAGTACATTATATATTATAAAATTATAACGTTTTATTTAATATTATACCGCCATATTATATTAAGATTACAAAAATATTCGATTACAATTGCCTCGTTATTTTGTCACATCACTGTTACACAAAAACAAACAGTTGACATAACCTTGGAACAGCGTCGTTTTACGTGGTTTGACTTTTAAAAGCTATTGTTTATTATATTTGTTAATTAAGTAATTGTAATAATTTTAGGCCAAAATTAATACATTTTTTGTAAGTTGGCATAATTATTCGAATTTTAATGTTATCACTTGTTAATAAGGTAAATACAAAATATTTAAAATTTAGCCGTAAATTGTACGCCAGTTCAAAGTTATATGGTCGAATCGATCACGATCGGTCACAAACGCATTCTTTGAGCGGCCAGACTATACTTTATTATGACAAAAATGCGTTTTTGTATAAAATACATATGTTGAATATGGAAAAATTACAAAATATCAAATTAATAAAAGGATATGTATTTATTATAGGTAAAATACGTAATAATTATTACGCTCGGAGAAACATTTTGACGAATTTGAAATATTAACCGAAATTTATGGTTATATATTTAAAATGATGCTTTTAAAAGTCAAACATAACAACAGGATGTTACATGACTACACATGTGACGTCTAAATTTACGTCTCGAAATAGAATAATTTTTATCCAAGAACGAAGTACCTATTGTTATGCTAACAAGTTAGAACTAAGTAGAATTTGTTATTATATCAAACAAGACGATCGATACTGAAATATTACGTCCTAATATTATTTTTGCTACAGAAGTATACTGTTAATTTTTTGTACGTAATAAAACGTTTAATTAGACCATTAAATTATTCCAAAGTCTGTTCAAGCTTGACCGCCTTTTTGTTGTGTCACTAGCGCGGTTCGGGCTGGTGCCGGCCGAGAGATCAATAAGCGGGGTGTAAAAGGAACGAGTGGGGAAGCTCGGTTTGGGCGGGGATGAACTGAGATGGGGAGGTCGGGGTGTCCGGGCTCCATGGCGACGCGCCCACGCGCAAGCTTGTAAAGGAGACCCGATATATATGACTTCCGTGGGCGACTCTTTCGTCGAACTAAAACATTTATATACTAATAACTTAATTCCTTTGGAGCAATACAGCTGAATATATCCAATCAAGTCACAAAAATAACCGATAACATCATGGTCTATAAATACCTAATATTAAGGGTTCTGGTCGCAACACGTCTTTATAGTTTTATTGAATAAACGTTTCACACAAATCTTTAACTAGAGCTATTTTCTATCATTGCTTTCAATTTGAAAATGACTTTCATTTAAAAGTATACTGCTGTTTGGTATAAGGAAAACTACTGAACAAAGCCACATACTGTTTATAATATTTTCTATATTATGTAATATTAAAAAATGCGTTTTCTAGTTAAGCTCTATAGTCTATACTCTATACTATACTACTTATATAATTATTTTGTTCTATGTATTATTATGGATGATCGTAAATTCAAAATCCATCTAAAAATTTGAACAACATCTTAAAAAACTATAAGCTAGCTCTAATTGATAAACCTAGATAAGATAACCTAAATGACAATAATTTAACAAATAAAAATATTTTGTTCGAGCTGGTAATAAGTCGATGTACAAAAGATACAAATCAACAATATTTACAATTACTAGGTAATACATTCAAATTAAATTTAAGTACATATACTATAAACCTTCAATCATAGTTATGGAGCAGGAACATAGAAGACAAAAAAAAAACCTAAAACTTTTTGACAAACTACCTAATCTGGAGAACTTTGTACCTCCAACTTTTTTTCGTGAACGTATTTTTTTTTATTTTCTCTAATACAAAACTTGCCCTGATAATAACGATCAGAACAAAAAAAATTATTACCCAATTTGGTGCAGTAAGTCCGGTACTTAGCACGTACCTACTTACATTTCGGGGATTAATTTTTATATACAAACACGTGAAACAGAAAAATGTGTTAGAATTAGTCATACATCTTTCATGTTTGAAGCTTTATATACAGGTTCACTGTTTCTTACGTCTTTATATAATAGCCTTAAATGAAAGGAAAATGGTCAATATATACAAAATTTATAACGAAATTTTACAATAAGATATATATTTACAATTCACAACTTAAGAACCAAATATTTACAGATAGTTACAGAATAAATCATGTCCGCGTTGGATGGTTCCCAGAATGCTGACAGCATTTTCCTATAGAAACGCTATGCCGATTCTCTGGGCAAAAAATGCATCAGCCCTCTAGTCACTAATTGAGTAAATAAGACGAAGAGTTAGCTCTTCACTCACAGGTCGAAGTGTTTTGACTGCAAACAGCACAAAGATATAATTTGGAATTTGTGATGAATATTTTTGCCGTTTAGCTGTCTTAGCTGTTTCCGCAGAGGCTTCCACTGTTAAGGCAATTTCCCTGACCTGAAATGGAGCAAGTGTGTCAACGCAGTTTGCTTCGTACAAAAGCGCCCGTTCCCTTTCCCAGGGAACCAGCGTCTCTTGCCATCATCGCGACTAATTTCAGTAGACTTGATAAGAGCAGGAACGTCGATGGTGGCAAGAGCTCTGCAATCAACATTCACGCTGCGAATGAAATTCGCAAAAAACTATTATTTTGTTTTAATTCATAAAATAAAAATGTTACGCTGCAATGTTATATTTCAGTCTAATTTTAAAGTTAAAAAGTCAATGTAATTACGTTGCTTATAACAATTCCACGTTTATATCTTCATTCGATTCTGAGTTTTCGGATAAAATGTTTTATATAACCTTATTTTAAATATCTTATTCCGAATTCTTGATATTAAAATCCTTTATCATTTTGTAAATTTTGTAAGAGATAAGTTATAACAATGTAATTACATCTTTAACATAATGATGTGGGTATTTCTGCTGAAGTTTCAGTTAAGTGAGGAAAATTGTGAAACGATTAAGTATTTTTTATTTATTTAATAGGTGTCGTGATAATCAGTTTACGTGTGCATCCGGTGAATGTCTGGCGATTCACTGGCGATGCGACAAAGAAGCTGACTGCCCTGATAACTCTGACGAAGCCGATTGCCGTAAGATAAAACTTTTGACGATTTTATTAGAAGCATTCTTTTGTTTTGGTTCGTCTCTTTTGTGGTTTAAGATCCGAAGTAAACATGATCTTCACTCATCTGCTTAATGGATAAAAATTATTTTATATCTACTTTAGTATGTTAGAGATAAGTTGCGAAAGAGTTAGCTGGAAAACTCCTGGCCAGGCTATATTATATTCGCCAACCGCCATTCAAACCTCATTTTTAGCAGCCATTGGAGTAAGTGCTCGTATTTTGCCCGACTGAGCAATAATCTTTCGCGACGTAACTTTGACGAGAGTTGTAATTATATTGACAAACAATCTCTGTTAATTTTTTTTATTAATGATTGAGATTTCAGTTAAATTTGTGCTTTTAGGCAACTATTCGGCTTTTCTTCTACTATAATAAATATAAAATAATTATCATCAATTAAACAGATTTGTGAAATTCGTTTCTAGTTTGGGTCTACTACTATTGTTGTTTAGTTAATTTTGTTGCTTGAGAGTGCTTCGTACTTTTTGACCGCTTATTAAATTAATTTTGTCCGTTGTCTTGTCTGACCGTTTACCGAACTTTTTGACCGTTAGTCAAAAAATACTCGTTTTCCTCTTGAACAGCTGTAGACCTTCTTCAATGTGGTGAAAACGAAATACAATGCAACAATAAGAATTGTGTACGCAAAGATTTTCAATGCGACGGTGACAATGACTGTGAGGACTGGACAGATGAGGATTCCTGTCCTATTGTTCCTGGAAGTTGTAATTCAGCTGAATTCAAGTAAGTACCTGAACGCTTATACTTTATGGGTAAAAATAGCATTTCTAATCACAATAATCATTACCACATAAACATGATTGTGTAAGTATTATTTTGACCTTTAAGTGATTCTGTTTAAAAATTCGTCTTGTGTTGAAAATCTGCATGTATTGCAAGAATTTTTCATACTAACAAATGCTTTTTTGTTCAGATGCAGTGATGGCAAGTGCATCCCTGATCGTTGGCGCTGCGACATGGAGCGCGACTGCTCAGATGGCGATGACGAGCTCAATTGCGATCCACACGGAATCCGCAACTGCACGTCTGATGAGTACTCCTGTCTTGACCGACGTTGCATATCAGTACGTTTGAAACTCTAGTTTCTTACAAACATATAACTAACGTTCAAGAATTTGAACAATTTAACGTAATAACTACTTGTTCTTAATAAAATTATATTTAACTAGAAATCCTCTGTTCTTTAAAACGTTGCAACAAATTAAAATAATATATCATACATATGAATGACTACTTTTATTCAATTCAATCAAGATAAGATCTATTTGTCTTCAGAAAACTTGGCTTTGTGACGGCGTTCGTGACTGTACTAACGGCGAAGACGAAAAAGATTGTCAAGTGTTTTGTGAAGAAGATCAGTACATGTGCAAATCTGTCGTGCGTGACGCGTTCAGAAACTGCGTTAATAGAAAACATGTTTGCGATGGCATGAACGATTGTCCTCAAGGAGATGACGAACAGAAATGTCCAACCAAGAGGGCATGTGACCACGATGATTTATGTGAGAAGACATGCATTACGACGTTTGAGGGTTCTCCGGGCTGTGCCTGTCCAGTGGGATACTTGTTAGACGATGATGGCTTTGGGTATGTGTTAAGTTAATACCTATAGAAAATTGTATATAAACATTGTTTGGTAAAATAAATATTTTTGTTGTTTCAAAAGTGTCAATAAGAATTTGAATGAGTAGTTATTTTTATATAAATTAAAAAGTATTCGTAAATGTCAAAACAAGTAATTTCTATTACCACTGAAAAAATTTTTTTTATAATAACTTAAAATGTTACAACATGATTGAATGTTGGTTGTAGTTGCCGAGATGTGGATGAGTGTATGTACGAACAAGACCCGGTATGCTCGCAGACGTGTTCCAATATTCCAGGAAGCTTTTTCTGCGGTTGTATGACAGGATATGTTCTTCGACCAGACAAAAGATCTTGTAAAGCAACTGGGGAATCTCCTACGCTTCTATTTTCAAATAGAGTTGGTATTCGCCAGGTAAGGAAATATATCTTGAAATTCGTAGTTTTAAAAGTTTTTTCAGAAACTCGTCTTTATCATACATACAATTTGTTTTAGGTCTGGCTCACTGGAGATAATTACATGTCAATTTTAAAGGGACTACACAATGCAGTGGCTTTAGATTATCATTACGAAAAGAAATTAGTGTTTTGGACTGAAAATAATATGAAAGTTATACGGGTTGCCCCAATGGACAGTAACAATATGTCAGGTTTGTTTGACGCGCTTAAATTATCACTTGTTAAAATAGTAATATTTTATAGACCCCGTAAGACGGATTAGTGTAGAGGTTATAGTAACTTGTACACTGTTTGATTCTCGTTCACGAAAAGTGTATGAATAATAATTGTGTTTCCTCGCAAACGAAAAAAAAAACCTGTCTTCAATTACATTGACAAGTTATACAATGTAGGTAGACGGAAAAATAGTCAAGTAAATACGCGTTTTGAGTAGCGAATTGAGACTCCTTTTTTGAAAGTCGGTTAAAAATAGGCGTGGTAAGATATGAGCATTTGTGATGAAAATGTTTCAACGCACGATTCTTATCCTACTAGGCAAAGTGTGCAGCATTTACGTATTTATCTTTCATTATCTTCCTCTTTATTTAAAAAAAGGTTACTTGTAAGTTATTAATAAAATTTTGTTTTATTTTAATAACAACAAACTTTACATTTATACTTATAATTTGTTTTTTCAATTCAAAACTTTATTATAACTTTTGCAGATGTAATTCATTGGGGACTAGAAACACCCGGAGGTGTAGCTGTGGACTGGATCCATGATCTCTTATTCTGGACGGACTCAGGCACGAGACGTGTGGAAGTAGCTACATTAGACGGGTCACAAAGAGCTGTATTGGCTGCTAGTGATGTTGATAAACCAAGGGCTATTGTCGTTCATCCTGGAGATGCAATTTTGTTTTGGACTGATTGGGGTCAGTCTTACATCTAATCTATTTGACGAAGAATTGAATTTAACACGACAATAAAATAAAAGTTGTATTTATTGTTTATTATAAAAATTAAAAATAAAAACAGATACAACATTAACAACTAAATAAAATACCAAAACCCTATATATTGTTACGAAAATTACGCGAACGGAGTAGTGTCAAATTTCGCACACTTGTTAATTTAAATACGCTATTTTTATTGTGATAACATCTGAGGTTTAATGACGTCCTTGTTTTTTTTTTTAAATTAATTTTATTATTTTTTAGGTGGCTCTTTTATAAGTATTCTATTTATTTGAAAAGTGTTTATTAAATTTTATAATCTTTGAATTTTTAGGCCCTAATCCGAAAATAGAGCGTTCAGATATGGACGGAAGTAACAGAAAGAGTGTAATTGTTAATGAGATATTTTGGCCTAACGGATTGACTATTGATTACATGGATTCTAAAATATACTGGGCTGATGCTAAGCACCATGTTATCGAGCGCGCTACGTTTGATGGACGAGATAGGAAGCGTGTAAGTAGCAGTTTACTTACTTACTTTTTATTTTTGACAATATCGTATAAATTGAAATATTGAAAAAAAAATAACTCAAGATTGAAATAATTACTCAAGGTGTTTCGTTCATTTATTGAATAAAATTAAATTTCTATTAAACACTTTTATTACAGATAACGAATAAAGGGTTACCCCATCCATTTGCATTGACATTATTCGAAGACGCAATATATTGGACCGACTGGCACACTAAAAGCATATCAACTGTGAACAAAGAAACTGGTATGGCAATGCAGACTGTTCATGCGAGTTTGCATGTCCCTATGGATATAAAAAGGTACATAAAATTAGCTTAAATTATAAGAACAAGAATTAATAAACGCTTCACACTCAACGGATCCCCCATTAGGAATTTCTTCTGTTTTGGGGGTCCGGAAATACACACTATACAAACACAACGTCCAGACCACGACTAACAACTATATGGTCGATACAAAAGTCTGTTGTGAACAGGAATCGAACCCGCGACCGCCAGCGTAACAGCTATGACAGCTGCGCCAACGCATCGTAAAAAAAAATCATAGTAACTTCCACTATTTTATGAAAGTGATTTTGTACAGTAAATTATTGTTTTTTTCTTCTTTAATAGTTATCATCCATTGCGTCAACTGCGAACGTATAAGAATCGATGCGCAACCAACAACGGGGGCTGCACACATTTGTGTCTACCCAACTCGAACGGATATTCCTGTCGTTGTCATATCGGTTTCAACTTAGGTCCTGATAGGTAAGTCTAAACAAAGACTGATCTACAAATCTCTTAGCTCTCGAGGTTTTTACATTACATTCTTAATCATCAGCCTCATCAATGAATATTGAAAATCTTTTAGAATAACTGCAAATATTATTTTATTGTATGGGCACTTACCAGTGCCCTACTTATTTAACGCATAAACAATAATAATATAATAATATCGTTTTTCATGTTTTTTATATAATATTTTGTATACTACAGTCGTACATGTGAAGAAACGCCAGAAAAATTACTTCTGTACGCGCGACGTAAGGACATAAGATTAAAGCCATTGCAGACACGAAAACAAATGGACTCCTTGGATATGGTACGTTTATATATGATTAACATTTAGTATATATGACAGACACACAATCACAATTTCACAATTATTTCACAAAACTAAACTTTCAGGTCATTCCTGTGCAAAATATCAAGTCCGCCGTAGCACTGGACTGGGATCACAATAGTAATTCAATATTCTGGACTGACGTGGAAAAAGATACAATTAATAAGGCCTATTTGAATGGATCTCAACAAGTTGTTGTTGTAGGCTCAAATTTGAGTAAGTATTGACAGATTAACACAAACGTAACTTTTAATAAGTAATATTTCAATGAAATTAAAAATAAGTGTTTTTTAATAAGTCCTCATCATCAGTGCCCAAAGTAATAAGCGTATTGTATAGTTAAGCGTTAAATTATCTTTATTAATTCACTTTTGTTTCTTATAGTTTCGCCAGCTGGCCTTGCTTACGATTGGTTAACGAATAAACTCTATTGGACCGATGCTGGTACTAACAGGATTGAGGTAGCTAATGCTAATGGTACAATGAGGACTTTACTGGCTTGGGAAAATATTGACAAGCCTAGAGACATAGTATTAGACCCTAAAGGTAATCTCTTTTATATAATCTAAATACGTGAAAAAAGAAAAAATAAATACTGTTAGGCTGCATTACAAAATGGCATAGTTGTTACTCAACATATAAATATGTAGCTGGAAGCCCTACAATTTACAATTCCACCAATGGTCTTATCTTATATATAAAATTTTCGTGTCACAATGTTAGTTAAAATACTCCTCCGAAACGGCTGGACCGATTTTTATGAAATTTTGTATGCATATCGGGTAGGTCTGAGAATCGACCAAAATTTGTTTTTAATACCCCTAAGGTATATAGGTAAGGTATAAGAGGGAAGGATTAAGGGGGTTAATAACATATATGGCAAAACAACGTTTGCGGGGTCAGCTAGTAATAGTATAAATTTTGATGAATTCTTAGGCGGCCTTATGTATTGGTCTGATTGGGGCGCGGCACCCTGTATTGAACGCGCTGATATGGACGGAGGAAACAGAAAACGACTCATCTTCGGTAACATGACTTGGCCCAATGGTCTGGCTTTAGATTTGGTCAACAATAAAATTTACTGGACGGACGGTGGAAACCGGACTATTGAATACGCCAATCTCGATGGTACTGGAAGAACTGTTCTGATCGGTATGATCGATGAAAACTAATCGTATTATTTTACATATATTTTTATTCATTACTTACTCTCAGATAACAACTTCAAAAAGAATAATTGAAGATACATTTGAACCAAATAACAACCTCGATTTTTTTAAGATTAATCGTTAATTATATTATGTGATAATACAATAACGATTAAAAAGTGCTTTTAGAGTTAAATTTTGATTTGATTTTAATAGTTAAGATAGTTACTTGTCAAAGGCGCTTATTTCAAAGAAAAAAAGCTTAGTATTTCCAGTCCAATTTTAGTATCATAAATCAAAATAACAGAAATGATAAAAGCTGACTTACCCTTAATAGGCCAACACCTGCCGCATCCGTTTGGATTAGATTTATACGGAGATGAAGTATTTTGGACTGATTGGGATACACAGTCGATTCAAGCAGCTAACAAATTTACTGGAAAAAATCGACGTACCCTTGGCGCTGGAGTCGAAGGGCTCATGGACGTGAGAGTTTTTCATAAGGAAAGACGAGGAGGCTTTCACAGGTATTGTATAACGTATTTTCAGTTTTTAAATACGAAATAATGAATTCCGCTCATTATATTTTGTGTTCGCAGATGTAGCAAAAACAATGGCGGATGTTCTCATTTATGTCTTTTGAAGCCGCAAGGACGTTCGTGTGCTTGTCCAATTGGAATAAAGCTAAGCGTAAGTTTCATTGCATAATATTTATTAAAAAAAATAACTGACTATAAAAAAACTTATTTTTGTTTTATATTTTACAGAAGGATGGATTAACGTGTACAAACGGGCCTATTAACTTTTTAATATTTGCTCACCGGGTAGACATAAGAATTGTGTCTTTGGATGTACCTTATCTCGTTGATGTCGTTCTACCATTACCAGCGTTAAAGAACGCACTCGGTGTCGACGTGGATCAGAGAACTGGTATAAAATATTGTACATTACATTATACCATAATTTAAATTTAAATAATATATGTTTAATTGAAAGTAACTAAATCATGGAACAGCCAATGTATGGAAAGGATAAAGATAAGTTCTATATATTTAAGCGCATGTATATTAAAATTTCGTTTGTACTCAGGACTTATTTATTGGACTGACACTGGAGAAAGGAAGATCAAACGCGCTAATAAAGAAGGTAAACAGAATGAGACTATTATTGAGCGAGGTCTACATACTGCTGATGGAATCGCTATTGATTCTGCAGGGAGAAAGGTAACAACGTCTTTACATGTTTTGAACGTTGTATAATATTTGAAAAAAAAAAAATTAATTTGAACTACATTATCTATACATTTCGCCAGATATACTGGACTGATGGAGGACGCAACAGTATCGAAGTAGCAGAACTTGATGGAATGAATAGAAAAGTTCTCGTGTGGACTGGACTGGGTAATTATAAATAAAATGCCACTAAAGTTTCGACGTATCAATAACGTAAGTTACTTTACTACTATATTATCAATTTCAGATTCACCTCGAGCTATAGCATTGCATTATGAATATGGATACATGTTTTGGTCTGACTGGGGAACATCAGCAAAAATAGAAAGAGCAGATATGGATGGCAAAAATAGGTATGGAAATTAACGTAAACATTTTATACTTTTATTATGCTTATAATATTCAATTTTGCAAACTGTTTTATGACTAAAAAATTATAGAAAAATCATTGTGGAGCACGATATTAAATGGCCGAATGGACTCGCAATCGACAGAATCGAAGGTCGTCTTTACTGGAATGACGCAAAAATGTTGACAATTGAAAGTTCTGATTTTAATGGACATGACCGCAGAACGCTTTTAAAAGAAGTATCTTATCCCTATGGTATCGTAATTGTGGGTCAACATATTTACTGGACTGATTGGAAGACTAAAGCTCTTCATAGAGCGGATAAATCGAATGGTCAAGAACAACTTACAATACGCGAAAACCTCGAAGGACTCATGGATATAAGAGCTATACAGGTTAGAGTTAATTTTTTAACACCTTATGTGTTTAAAGTATCTTTAAGATATTAGATTGACTGTATTTCATAAATAATAAATAAACCTAATCTAGTAGTATTAATATTCATGTAAACGTTTCAAGGGAGATCATATATTAGAAAATGCGTGTGGTAAAAGGAATGGCGGATGTTCTCACCTTTGTCTACGTTCACCTCAAGGTTATACTTGTGCTTGTCCCACTGGCTTACTATTTGAAAATGAAACAGAATATAATCCTAAGATCTGCAAGAAACACCCAGATAATTTCTTAGTATTTGCTGCAAGAGGAAGTATGGCTATGATTTCATTAGATACTCCAGAGCAATGGGATGTGACTCTCCCTGTGAAAAATATTCAGAATTCAGTTGCAGTTGATTATCATTGGGAGAAAAAATTGATCTTTTTCACTGATGTAAACAGAAATGTTATCAGGTTTGTCGTCGTAATGTTTATGAAAATATTTTTCAGTACACTAAGTATATAAAATATAAAATAATATGAAATAAACTCTTTTAGATCTATCAATATGGAAAACATGAGTGAATCTAAGGACATAATAAATACAGGAATCGACACACCAAATGGCCTTGGAGTGGACTGGATCGCTAATAATATTTATTGGACTGATAATGATTTTAAGGTACGTTAAAGTTATGTTTTCGAAAAAATATATAAAAAATATACCTATATACCTATATGTAAATAAAGCCGTACTCAACGGTTCCCCCTAATTAGGATTACCTTCTAAATGTCGAATCTCCTGAATGTCGGGGGTCCGGAAACACAATATACAGCACAGACGCACAAATACTGATATCTTTATTCAATAGTATCTAATTCTTTATTTAGGTAGTTGAAGTAGCAAGATTGGATGGTTCCTGCAGAAAAACACTAATATCCGGATTAACTGAGCCCAGAGCACTCGCATTGTTCCCAGCTAAAGGGTATGATTTAAATAAAAATCGAAAAGATTAAAATAATTAAAATAATACTAATGGAACTATGCATTTTAAGGTATTTGTATTGGAGCGATTGGGGTGAGAGTCCAAACATTGAAAGATCGGTATTAGATGGCAGCCAACGAAAAATTATTGTTAATCACGACCTGGGCTTTCCAAATGGCATCACTATCGATTATAAAGATAGAAGATTGTATTGGACTGACGCTTTAAAAGACAGAATTGATACTTCCGATTTGAATGGACAGCATAGAGTGCAGTTGGTTCCTGAAGCTAAGAATCCATTTGGCATGACTCAAGTAAGTTTATTGTTAGATTTTTGAGTTTTATTACTACTTTGAGACTTGTTTACATTTGGTTTAGTTAACCTCATATGTATTTTTAGTTCAATGAATACATATATTGGACTGATTGGTATAAAAAGTCAGTAATGAGAGCTGACAAAAGAACAGGTAAAAACGTGACGGCGATTCGAACAGATTTGGAAATGGTGATGGAAATAAAAGCCGTATCCTCTGAAAAACAACACGGATGGAACCCTTGCAAAGAAGACAATGGGGGATGCTCACATCTCTGTTTATTTAGAGGTCACGATTATATATGCGCTTGTCCAGATGCGATTGATGATAGAAGTTGTTCAAAGAGTAAGTTATTTTTAACCTACTTTAAAAAAGGAGGGGGTTACTCAATTCGACCATATATATGTGTATGTTCGGGGATAACTTCGTCGCTTATGAACCGATTTTGATAATTCTTTTTTGTTGGAAAGGAGATATCCCAAATGTGGTACGATGATAAGGAAACCAGGATCTGATGATAGAATCCTAGAGAAATCAGATTTCGTAGTTACGACTGCTTGCTGCGAGTGCTTTTGTTAATTTTTTTCGTCTACTTACGTTGTATTGTTCGTCGATGTAATTGAAGTCGGCTTATTTCGTTTGCGAGCAAACAATTATATAATTCATATCTAATTTAGTTATGTTTACAACAATAGCGTGTCTACGTACTTATGTGCCCAAATTAGTTATAGATCTAATACAGCGGACGTTTATCATAAACATTAATACAAAAATTTGATTGATATAAGTAGGTAATTCCATATTGTAAAAAACTTGCGTGTGGAATTTTTTTCGCGGGTATCAATTTTGACAGCTTACGTAACAACCAGTTTTAATGCCCACTTTGCCAACTCTTTGCAAGATATGTATATTTGTTTCTTTTTCTCCAGAACCAAAACTGCGAGTAGGGCTCGAAATGCCGAATAACTACCCATCGTTCTACGACTACTCGGATGTAGAAATCTCCAACAACCAGGCGACCTCACCTACTGTCATCTCAAATACTAACACTGGCACTATAATTATTGCACTCACGGCAACCGCTTTAGTTCTTTTCAGTGTTATGGTTACTACCTTAATATGCAGTAAGTATAAGCTTTTTGCTATTTTTTTATTGATTTATCGAAATTACAATATGTAAGAGTCTAGGTTAAATATTTTGCTAGCATCACAATATGCTTATATTATAAATAAATCGTTTCTTGAGATTAGAATAACTGCGTTATATTTTAAAATTTATTGTAGTTACTTGGTTTCCAAGTTACTTGTATGTGCGTTGGATATGTTTGCAAGTTTAACATACTTTCTCTGACTGGGCTAACGTATTTGCTGGCGTAACGCAAGGTGACGTGTTGTCTCCTCTTCTATTTTATTTATTTATAAATTCAGAAACTACAAGCTTATATTCTCTCTATCACCTGTATGCAAACGATCTTCAAACATACACTCTTTATAAGCTGGCTGATCTACCCACAAGTATTTACCAACTGAACCATGACTTGGACCTTATTTAAATAGAGTACTCGTACACGGGTTAATAGTTAATCCTTCTAAGTTTTAAATGATTATCGTAATGTCCATAACTAGTCAGTATTATTGATTGGATACTTGAACCGCCTGTACTTTTCAACAATGTTGTATTGAATTTTAGTGATAAAGTGAAAAATCTAGGAATACAATTCGATCGGCATCTCTCTTAGTCACCTCCATTGACTGAGCTTAGCCGGAAATTAATAGAAGCTCTCGGTTTATTTTGTCGACTCCAGTACTTTCTTCCCTTGCCTACCAAAAATAATTTAGCACAATCACTACTTTTATCAATCCTTGACTATGTAGATACATGTTTTCTAGATCTCAAAGAGGAGTAACTAAATAAGCTTTCAAAATCTCTTTATACGGTTTCTATTTGGTCTTCGTAAATATGAACACGTCTCCGATTTTTGTAGTAAACACAATAGGCTCTCATTTCGCCTTCGCACGAATATACCCATCGTACATACACTACTCTACTGTGTTCTTTTTAATTCTAACGCCCCCCATCACCTTAAAGAACGGTTTACGTTTCTTTGCAATTTCCATGAACGTTCCCTTAGATGTGAATCCAATTTGCTTTTGAAAACTCCTTCCCATTCTACCTCCTTCTACTCCAAATCCTTTACTGTTAATGCTGTCCGCCCGTAGAACTCTCTTTTACTCTCAAGACAAGTTTCAACGCAAATTTGCTTTAAGCAACGTCTTAAAAAGCATTAAACTTAGTTCAATAAGTCATAACTATCGTGTTTTGTAATTTACTTTGTATATTTGCTATCTATTCTTTTGTTAATTAAATTCTTTTATGTTTCTGTCTATGATATAGTATATAGTTTATATCTACATATGTTTGATTTTTATTATTAAATATGTTCCCATTGTTTAACGTTACTTGTTATTGATTTTTTTTCTTTCTTTCTAAAAATGTACACACTTTTAACCGCTGCTACTGTAGCGTGTCCTATGCGCAAAGATCTGGAAGAAATCGCTCTTTAGCGATAAGATCGCCTTTGTACATCTTTAACTGTATCTTTTTTATGTGTTTGTATTTCAGTGTACATTAATAATATATATATATATATATATATATATATATATATATATATACATTGCTCCAGTTTAAGGTATCATTAGCCAATATTTTCATTTAGATCTTGTTTTTTAATTTTTAGAGATGTGGATAAAATATAACTATGACTACTCTTGTATACTAATATTTAAGTTAACAATCAAAAACATAGGAATCGGCATATAAATCTCTTATATATATAATTTTTTTATAGTGAAAATACGCAAAAAACGCGAAGGAGAAAGGAAAGAGAGCTACAGGGAAGCGAGCGGCCATATCTCCTTCCACAATCCAAACTATAGCTCCTCGATATTCAAATACGACAAGAGCCAGGTAAATACTAAGAACGGGTTCCAAGATCATAAGGGGGTTATTAGCCATAATAGTAAGGGTGGTGTCACCGTGGCACTCGTCTTATAATGACTATAGATTACAATTTAAGAGCTGTTATTCGTGAGCATAATGAATTGTTTTTAAACAACTTCAAAAACGAGGAGGTACTCCATTCGATTTTATTTTTGATGTGTGTCACCTTATAACTTGTTTGTTACTAGTGAACCGATTTTGATGAATTGTGGAGGCCTATGTCCAGCAGTGGACTGCAATAGGCTGTAATGATGATAAAAAAATCTTGCATGAAATTTGCAATATCTAACATGAAACATCCTTTCCGCAGGGTCGGGTGACGAACTTGTACATCGCGGAGGGCACGAGCCTGCTGCCGCCGCCGCCGCCGCCGCCGCACCGCCTGCCGCCGCGACCGGACCACGACGACTTCGAACCAGTCACCCTACACCCATTCGCTTGAACGACTAACTGACTTGACGATTAAATTATTAGCTACAATACGATTCATTTGGAAAACGTGACAATTAATAACCATCTTCGTGGAAGAGAAGTTAAATTACCATGCGAGTAGGCACTTAGTCTCGTGACTATGACTAAAGTACATACGCTAGATTTTTAAATAGCCGGCCTGAATATATTTATTATATAGAGCTTGTATGTGAGTTCACGTTTTCAAATATGAATCGATTAGTGCCGGTAGCTAGTGGTAGAGATCAGGATAAATTAGTAGAGTAGATGTGCAATCTACTATTGTTAAATACGAACTACGATGTTAAAGGGTATTAACTTATTAATGTGACGATTAAAGAGTGTCAGGTGTATTAAAATGTACCAACATAATCATGTCTATTATCATAATTGTGCTAAAAATATGGATTCTTAATTTTTAAAATTTGGGCGTTGTTAATATACTCGACACGAGCTCCTGGAAAGATCGAGATAAATTAGTAATAGTAATCTAAATACAGATATATCATTACATAATAATAACTACAATATTAATAATAGCAAGAAACATCTGTTTATATTTTGGAATATGTGATTAAAATAATAATTAAGTCAGTTCTACGGGGAAATAATATATCGAAAAACAATATGTTCGACGCCACGTTTATATTGTAACTGAAGCTGTAAGTTTACAAAACACGTGAATTATCATCTTAAGAAATGAAATAGTAAAATGTGACGTTAATTGCAATCACATTCAGCCTACACGCAATTAAAGAAATAAAGTTAAAACGACCTATTATAAACATAGCTATAGACAAATATTGGCCATTTGTACATATATAGATGTCAATCAAAGTAATTTATGAATTACTACTACGAAATTCCTAATATTTGTTATGAATTTAAGCTAAAGATATAAAAAGTGGTTATATTTTTCCTAGTACAGCTAAGCATACGTTGACGGATAGACACCGCTTTATACCTATGTTACGAAAATGAGAATATAAGTTTACACAGACTACCCCAGTTTTACTTAATGATAATAAATTATCATAATATATTAAAGTAAAATAGGTAAGGAAATTTTCGTATTATTTTTGTATCTGTCGACTTTAATACACTTTCCGTAGGCTCAATGGAAAGTATAGACGACGACAATGTTTAAGCACCATACAACAAGTAGTTAAAAACTTATAAGTCGGGGATAGAAATGATTTAGTTTTTACGTATAAATCGTGTACGCAATCCCAACATTTTATTTTCGGTCGCTGTTTAAACATAAACGACACCGTTTCGTTTTATACGTTTTTTATATAAAAAGATAATCCTAGAGATAATTCACCACCAAAATATGGTGACAATAAGATTTTCATGTATATAATTAGTTCTAATCAGGACTTTTTGTCTGACCGATTTGTAAATAATAGTTTATTTTTATCACGTTAAAGTGAATACTTTGTTTCGACTTACATGTTGCATCCGATTCACAATTATTTGTACCTATAAATTAAGGAACAAAATATTTTGATATAATTAAGCGAAATTTATTGTCGTTTAAAACATCATTATCAAACTAAGATGTCGTGTTTGTTTTTTAAAAAAAATTTATTTAATAAAGTTTTTCTTGTACAAATTCTATTAAAATACATCTCATATCAACTTATTTCGTTTAATAGAATAATTAGAGATATATATTAAATCATTTGATTTTACCGAATGACGAGTTTACTTTAAAAATCAAAAATGCCAATACAAAAAAAAATCTGTATATTTATGTTTATATAATTTTTTCAGTTTCACAATAATCACAGTCGCCAATGTGCGACGCTCATGTCACAGGGTGATTATATCTAACGATAAGGTAGTGTTAGGATGGAAGTCAACGGGTACAGATTTCAAACTATACCTAAAAATAATTTCGAATTTATTAATAATTTTTAATCATTCTTATCATATTTTTAAAATATTGAAATTTAGTTTGCCACAAATAATAATATGGCGAATAGATATAAAATATTTAATTAATATTTACCATTCCAAATATAAAATATTATGATATTTTTATTTTATACTACAGCAGTAATTTGAAAACTTTACGTTTATAATAGACGTATGTGTATATTGTGTGAGAATGAAATTCTCTTTTAAATAAGCCATTTATTTTAAGATATTACTTGACTGCAAAGGTTTCTATTATTGATATGACTAAAAACAAAAAAAAATCCTCTTTCTATTTACTCTGTTAAATATTATGTTATTAATTCAAAGTTTATAGATCTTTATCTGATATTAGTTTATTTAAAAAGTTAATGGTTTTGAAAAAAAAAAATGGTATTCGTATAGTTTTATGGGGACTTTTAAAGAAATATAAAATATACTAAAAGAAAAATACCAATGAATCTGCTCCAGTGTGTATCTTCCATAAAATTATACTTTAACCACATTTATCATGTTTTAAATATTCATGTTTCTGTTGGTTTGTCACAAGTGAAAATGTTGAAAGTCGTGCCCAATGGGTCCCTATTAACGACGCAGTCCCACTAACATAAGCACGAAGCTTCTAAAGCTTTTAACGACAAAAGAAAACTATTGAATCTTAATATTATATTCAGAAACTAGGATACCACTAAATACATCCTCGATGTTAACGAGGGACCCTTAGGGCTGGTTAAGCCTCAAGACTTTGTTTTGTCTTTTAAAATAATATGCAAGGTTTCAATTAAGTTTTAAGACAGATTCACCTAGTGGAACGTACATTTGTGCCCTTGTCAAGATTGTATTCATTTACTTTAAAATTACCTCATTTTGTATAGATATGTATATAGACTAAGCAATTTTTAAACCTTAATCAACGGAACTTGTTTACGGAAAAGTCTCGTCAAATTTTCTTTGCAAGCGTAGTTAATAAGGGAAAGAACGTTGAGTGCTGTGATACAGATGCTTTTGGGATATTGAGTGAATTAATAAATAGCAATGAGATATATTTCGTTTTACAATAAAAATAAGAATTGATTTCATCGATGAACATGAGTGTTGCCAGTTGGGACGTAAGGTGCTAAATACGCACATACTTTGTTTATTTGTCTAAAATAATGTTTCGTTAGTTCGCACAGTGCCAAAATTGGATAAAATTATTTTATGTATGGATAATTTAATATATATTATAAATAAGGATAAGAAGCAAAAAAGCAGTTTTTGCACCCTCGTCTCCTTGAGGTGTTAAAACTGTTGTCTAATTTATTACTGTATTAAAATTTAAAATAGAAATTATTCGAATTAATCGATGTTTTATTTTACTTACCACTCCATTAAAATTTATTGAAATAAATATTTGTTTCAATTTCTGGAACTAGTAGAAGTATCTTACCTATTATAAAATCTTTTAGCACCATTTTGTATGAACGTGAATAATAGGGATTATTATTTATGATAAAAAACTGTATAAAATATATCAGTTTTAATATAGTACATGCATATATATTGATATACAATAGTTTAGATTTTAAACCTAGTCAACGCTGAAAATATAGTATAACAATTAACAAGTATTTTTTTTCAAAGGTAAGTTCCAAAATTACTTTTATTATTTAGTACCAATGATTATTGTTTAGCAAAAGGTTAGTCATAAAATTAAAACACTGGATCTAACAGTATCTATCTCATACATTATCTCATATATTGTGCAATAAAAGACAGTCGAAGTTACTATAGGTAACGTTTCTTTGGTATTATTTGAACAGTGAGACTCATTTGAAAATCATGTGTCATAATATTGTATTATAAAATAAAAAAAAACATAGTTTTCTTTAGTTGAGACAATTGACATGAATTATGAAAGAATTAAACAGTTTTGAAAACGAATAGAAGTAAATATACTAAGAAGGAAAAAAATATCTTTTTTTCTGTTCCTACGGTGAGCAACTCACATGTGTTAAGGTAACAGCTGGCTGATATAGCTACATATTTTTTTGTTAAATACATATAAATAATACTTATATATAAATAAAAAATGTATCACACCCAGACTCGTGGCGGGAATCGAACCCACATCTCCTCGAAGCAGAAAGCAGGGTCACTACAAATTGAGCTAACAGGCTAGTCGAAATATGTTCTATTACATAATACTATATGTTTAACACATTTTTGTATTTTCAAATTACAAATGATAGAAAAACAGGAAAAATGTTTAAAATTACATAATGCACATTACAAATTATTTTAAAATTACTAGTTGAAACGAAGCCGATTTAAAAATATTAAAAATATAATTTTAGGCTCATTTCAATATAGTTTCAGTACAAATTTATAGACCTATTATAATTATTGTTATTATATTCACTAATTACATGTAAAATACAAACATGTAAGAACATGATCAGATCAAATAGAAAATCAGCATATACAGTATTTCTAACAACGTTTAGGGCCAATTTTACCAGCTACTTAAGTTTATCTCGCTGTTAGTGATAATACTATCAGATACTTTACGGACGATAAACTTCTACATTTGGTTTTACAAGTTGCGAGTAAAAATATACTAATGATAAAATTTAAAAAGATATAAGAAACTTTTATCTCTTGAATACCGTTACATGTTACACAACTGTTCTTCATTTGCAACGGGTAATATTAGCCCTTAAACTATTGTAGTAACATTTTCGGAATGTTTAGTATGTAGAATTAGTATTTGATACTTTTTGACAGTTACACGTTAATAAAAATTTCTTTACAAAAGATAAGCAAAATATAAAAGTCAGATTTTTTTTAAATCTATATTTTCGAAGACGAATAGTCCTACGATAAACATTAAAACATTCACTTACTTCAATAAGCCAACATACAACATTTATACGAATCATTTTGTTTATCAAAATAATTATAATTTTAATTATAATGTTAATCTACTTATTATAGTGTTAAGAAAATAGTGATTCATCGCTGTCCCTCTCGTTTGCCACGCCTCTTAACTGATTAAATTGTATTAAATTAGAACACACGTATGAACATGTACAAAAGGCTATGCAAGAAACGAAGAAACCGTGGTTGGATTGGTTAGCGACAACAGCTAACTAAAAAGTTCAAAGGCAACGGATGACGAGATAATGGAAGCAAGAACGAAGTATAAAAGATTGAAATTAGCGGCTAAAGAAGTTCTTCCTGGAAAGAAAGAAGAACGAAAGGATGATTTTGATAGAAGGCTCACTGAAGATTTCCAGTCAAAATCAAATTTTTCTGGAAATCCATCAAAACTGCCAGAGGAAAAACCTCTATCTCGGAACTGAGTACAATCAGGAGTCAAGATGGGAGTATTATAAAAGGAGAAGAATGTGTGTTAAAGAGATGGAAAGAGTATTTTGAAAGTTTGTTCGAAAGAGAGGAAGTGCAGGTACAACATACAGCACCTTCCATGGAAGAGAGTATAAATGGTGATTAAAGTGAGATAAGCATGGATGAAATAGTGAAAGCGTTCAAAAGTATGACATTAGGTAAGGCTGCAGGGTATGACAGGATTACCGTCGAAATGTTGAAGGCTGGACATGGCATAGTGGCTAGCCAGCTGTACCGCCTTTACAATTTGTGCTGGCGAAATGGGCAAGTACCGGGAAACTGGTGCAAAGCAGTAATCGTCCCATTGTACAAGGGAAAAGAGTCACGGCAGGACTGCATAAATTACCGCGGTATAAGCCTCCTCAATGTCGTCGGTAAACTGTATGCAAAAGTGTTGATTGAGAGGGTTGTGAATGAAACAGACGAAAAAGTATGGGATGCACAAGTGGGATTTTATCATGGGTTGGGTATGGGGGTTGTTATATGTACACCTGATAGCGACCGTTACTCATAGTAGAAAAAATATCCGCCAACCCGCATTGGAGCAGCGTGGTGGATTAAGCTCTGATCTTTCTCCTACATGGGGAAAGAAGCCTATGCCCAGTAGTGGGATATTACAGGCTGAAGCGTGAGCGGGATTTAGAAAGGGAATCGGATGTACGGATCAGGTCTTTTCTTTGCGGTGCTTAGCCGAAAAGTGTTTGGCTAAAAACAAATAAGTCTATTGCGCGTTCGTGGATTTAGAAAAGACCTATGATAGAGTGATGAGGAATGAATTGTGATCGGCATTGTACGTGATGTGTAGGTCACCGTGGCTGTTTAATCTGTTCATGGACAATTGTTTGACAGATTTAAAAGAGAATGAAAGTGGGTTGAGAATGAATGAGTAAGTTACTCGTCAAATGTCTTCTCTATGCTGATGACCAAGTATTACTTGCGTCTTCGGCCGAGGAGTTGCAGGAGATGGTAACTGATATGAGTGGAGCTTTTGTAAGAAAGGGAATGAAGATGAATGTAAAGAAGACGAAAATAATGGTGTTTGAAAGAGATGAGGCAGTGACAGACTGCAATATCGTGATTGGAGATTAAAAAATTGAACAGATGAATGAGTTTGTGTATTTGGGTTCAGAGTTTACAAGAGATGGAAAGTGTGAGAGTGATATTAAAAGAAGAGTGAATGCAGAAAACAGGGTGAATGGAGCTTTGCACTCCTTTATGAGCAGTCGGGAGGAGGAGGGGGTGTTGGTTTCGACACTCATGTACGGAAGTGAAAGTTACGTATGGCAGATGAAACATGAAAGCAGAATAAATACAGTTGAGATGAGAGCGTTAAGAAGTATGATAGGAGTTAAACTGAGTGACAGGATAAGAAATAGTGAGATAAGGAAACGTTGTGGTCTGAAAGAAGATGTAGTGACAAAAATTGAGAAAGGTATGCTCAGCTGGTTTGGTCATCTTGAGAGAATGAGTGAAGAACGATTGACGAAAAAAGTGTATAAGGCGAGTGAGAATGGAAGGGTTGGAAGGCGTAAACCTAGGCGGACGTTCCGTGACCAAATAGGGGATGTCTTGCAAAAGGCTAGGTCAAGAGTACTCTAAAACGAAAAGCATGTATGAAGGGAATAATGAAAGTGGACGAAGCGAAAGAAGTATGTAAGGATCGTAACAAGTGGAAATAAGTGGTCTCTGCCTACCCCTACGGGAAAGAGGCGTGATTATATGTTCGCACACGTATGAAGGGCTTACTTCAACTGGTCAATATGAACACGGGGTTCTAATTTACATCAATTTAATTGGTCAAGGAGTTAGCTAATTTATATGATGAGTTACTATTTCCTTAACCCAAAATAAAATATAAAATAATCTCAGTTATTCATAATAAGACGTTATTGACATTTAATAAGTCGTTTTTGTAGCCTTTTTAGTTATTTTAAAATAATAATAAATTATAAAGCCTCCTTTGGAGTGTTTTTCGAACAAAATATTTTTAATTTCACATCGAAATAAACATGACACCGATTCTTAAAGCATAGTTATTTGCGAATTTTCAATAGAAAATTGTTTTATATTCTGAAAACAAAACTCACTTTTGTCTCTAAAAAGAATTTAAGTAAATTACAAATGTCAATTAAATGTAACGTTAAAACTAAAATTAGGACCTTTGTCATCGGTTGCTTTCAAAGATTATCTCAAAAATAAGTTTCTGATAGACTTTATCAGGGGAGGTATAGAAAAGTTAAAAAGAGGATGTACCACTTTGGTTTTGTTTTAGCTCAACTAATAAAGTATAATTTTGGTGTCAAAGGCGAATAGAAACATTTGATAGATAAAGTAGAGTTTGATAAAAAAACGGAATTATATTATACACATTTCTGTTGGATACCATTAAACATAAGATAGCTTTATCAGCAACCAGTGAAACAGACCCTAAAGTAAATAATACATAATATAAATTCGCCTTCATTAGATAAAAATACGTATATTTGAATATTATAAAATCTAAGAAATGTAATTGTATTAATATTTAATTCATTAAGTAGTAATTAAAAAATAAATAAATATTTGAATACTCTATTGTATTTAATGATTATATTTGCGCGTGGTAATAAAATAAAATATACCTAAAAAAGCAAAGTTTAAAGGAATTTAGCATCTCACTCGTTTGTTAACAGTAAACACTCAAATTATGTAAAAAAAGAAATACATTTAAAAAAAATAAAGATATTTTCTTGGAATGTGTCATAAATATATATATATATAGTCAAATATTTGACTAAAAATATTTTAAATGATAAAATAACAGTTAGGAATAAATTCTTATAGTTATACTATATATATGGTGCAAATTTACTATAAGGAGATTGAGTTGGTCGAATTAGTATTTCTAAATAACCATAGTATAACAACATTATTATACATTTTTTTGGAAATTTCAAGTTGAGTGAGAATAGCCTCATTCAGGTACAAGCGTTACGCCATACGTCAAACAAATTCACAAAGTATGTAATTAAATTACTATCAAATAAGTAGAGAGCGTCTTGGCACACGTAGCTAATTTAGCTAAAACGATCACAGAAATCATATAAGTAAATATTATTTTACATATCCGCCCTGACGGTGTGAGATCAACGTTATACTATTTGCAACATACAGAGAGCTAGTTAAAAATGTATTAAAACTGGTCACATGACTGGTATCAAATAAGATAAAGCCCTTTTATACAAGAAATATATAGTAATGGTTTTGTTTCTAAACTTCCCTGTACATAATACATTATCTCGTTAACTTTACCCGTTTTAAGTCCGTCTCAAATGTTTATTGATAGCGCTTTAGTTCCGGAAATACTTCTAGAAGAACAAGCTCGAAAATCTCCTGCAAAAAAAAAAAAAGAATAAATAAATGAATTATAACGAAAAATTTTTCGCATTTAGTTTTTTTTTATACAACTAGATTGGCAAAAAAGCATACTGCTTATCTGATGATAAGCAATTACCGTAACCTATAGAGCATAGGAACACGACATTGCTTGAAAGTAGTATTGTTTACCTTTGCTCTTCTGGACGGTCAAGGTACCTACTTTCCCAGTCGGGCTGCTTCAGCCTGTGTATTTCAAAGCCAGCAGTTGGATGGTTATTCTGTCATCGGTCGGTTTTATAAGTTCCACGGTGGTAGTGGAACTGTGCTATCCCTTAGTTGCCTTCTACGACACCCACGGGAAGAGAGAGGGTGGCTATATTCTTTAATGCAGTAGCCACCCAGCAATTACACACTTATTTGGATAAGGATTTATATAATATCTATAAAACTATCTTCGCAAATAGTGCACTATTTTAGAACAAATGGTGCCGTGGACTTTTTTTCTTCGCAAATAGTGCACTATTTTAGAACAAATGGTGTCGTGGACTTTTTTTCTAAAAAACTTTTAATGGCGATCAATCTCGTTATACATAGTTTTTGGACAGATTTAACCGTTTAGGCAGAGTACGCAATAGAAGCTCTCAAAAAAGAATATTTTTCTCGTTTTCGTAACATTTCTTACGAATTCTCAGTTGGCAATTTATAATTGGGAATTCTTAAAAAAAAAAAACATACCATCCCTACACTTTTTTTCATACATTTTATTTTAAGCTAGTGGTCGCCCAGTGGTCGACTATAATAATTAATTAATTTGTAATTTTGGTTCTGTTGTCTAAGACTATCTAATATATAAAATTCTCGTGTCATGGTGTTAAACATTGAACTCCTCCGAAACGGCTCGACCGATTTTAATAAAATTTTGTGGGCATATCGGGTAGGTCTGAGAATCGACCAACATCTATTTTTATACCCCTAAGTTATAAGGGGGGGGGGGGGATTAAGCAGGTTAATAACATATATGGCAAAGAAGCTTTTGCGGGGTCAGCTAGTACTTCTATAATAATAAACAAAACGTGTGTATGTGTTTGTAGTGTGTGATTTTTTTTTATTAATTGATTATTTTTATGCATAATTATAAAAAAATATTAGTATTCTGCACTCCTTCTCTATATAAACCATAAGTGTGCGAAATTTCATACTCCTCCATCCGCGCAGTTTTCGTAAAAAGGGGTACAAAGTTTTTGCTTCACGTATTAATATTTTTGCTTCACGTATTAATATTTTTTAAGTAATGCCAGTCACAGCGATCATACTGTAAAATTGTCACCCCGCATCAGAATTGATTACTTTTAGGAAGTAACAGTTTTAGCGGAACATACACGAGGAGCGTGCCCACATTGCACCTAATTTTAGACTCTGTGAATATCTATATGATATCGCTACGAATGTAAATTTGCGGAAGAATGCGACGGCACTGAAATCGTTCGATTGAAATTTTACAGTCAGTTTTATTGCTACGACAAAGCCGCGCGTGTTTTTATTTCTCGTAAAGTAATCATGTACACAGCATAAAAATAAAACTAATTAAATAAATTTATTTAATAAGTGTTGTGATGTCAATTTTATATAGTGCAGTTGCATATCAAAAGACAATTTTTAATAAGTATGCGTCCTGTGATGGAAATTTTGATGAAATTTTGGATGAAGTACTTCTTAAAATTCCACGGAGAAATCATAAAATGACGTATTATCATGGACGTTATTTATTTCATTATATTTTGGTCGACGAATATTTTTATTTTTGCGTCACAGACAAGGTTTGTGTATCAAAACATTTTTTATTTTAGTTTGAAAGAAACGCTGAAAATTGATTATTTTTACGGCTTTAAAATATAAATAAACAATTAATTCTAAAACGTACTTAATTTAAAAGCGTTGGATAACTTTTCTATAGGGCATTACATTTATTAATTATTATAGACGACGTGTTGGCCCTACGGTCACAGCACTTTCTGTTCAGGCAATCATGGGTTCGATACTCATACATAGCAAATATTAGAAATGAATCAAAAACAAAAGAAATATTTTCTAACTAGGAATTACAGGAGTAATTCCTAGCAGGGGGCCGTAGAGTGTGAGACATTTATTTATTATTTTTACTGAAATTTTTGAAACTAAAATTATTAGAAAAAAGGAACAAATCAAGATTAGCTACTAAGCATAAAATACTTGTGACGCTGTTTAATTAAATTAAAATCCAGTAAAATATGCGTAGGGGAACTCCAGCGATTTGGCTGCTGTCCATTCCAATCATTTTAACTTTTGTAACTTTCTTATAAATAATAATATACATTGTGACTTTTGCCAGTAAATATTGTAATTATTATTTTTGGTTTACTTAAACCATCTTATTTGATCATAACAAAGTTTGACAAAGAAATTACTTTAAAAATTAATATTAGACATATAATTAGAATTATTGAATAAAAAATAATAAAAAAAACTTACAACCTTTTCAGCTATGTCAACGATCGAGAGCATTTCTGTTTTTGAACGAAATAAAAAGACAGTTTGAATTCAATAAAACAGATTTCACCCGTGTGTTAGCTGAACAAATGTACCGCTATAATGAAGACTACAGTACAATAGTGATAACAAGGGGGGAACTAGAAGAATTAAATACGATAGGTGTGGATAGCAGCGGTGAGTAATATATGTAGAAATTTAATATATTTTATACATCTATATAAATAAAAATGAATGTTGCTAAGCGCATAACTAGAGAATGACTCGACAAATTCGGCTAATTTATTTTTATGTTCCTTAAGGCCCAAAGAAGGTTTCAATACTAAAAAAATAAAAAAAAACCTATTAACTTTAACAGAACGAAGTCTCTCCGGGCAACTAGTTGAAAATAGTTATATTGACTTTATATTTAGTAATAATAGTAATTAATTTATTATACAATTTTTTCTTGTTTCTTTAAGTTATCGTTCTATTATAATTATGTATATTGTTATATGTATAATAGTTCTATATATTGGTATTAGTTATCGTTCGAAAATGTCCAATTATTTATATATAAGTATATTTTTACATAAAGTGGATACGAGCGATAGGCATTATACCTCATACAGTACATACCATTCTATAAGTCCTATAAGCTATATTCTTAGTCAGAAGCAGTCGTTAAAGTTCAAATTAAACCTATCTTTGCGTAAACTACTGCTACTGCTCAGAAATGGTATTAAGCATACGTTGTTTATTAAAAGTTATATTAACCTTACTATGTATGTATGTTTGTTGGTTAGGGTGGAATCTTACAAATCTATTTTCAAGCATATATCTTTAACCGATTTTTAATATTTCTTCCATGTATTCAACCTATTAAGGTTTTTATTTTCAAGAATCTGTATGATGTCTACATTACTGCATTCTCTTAGCCTGCTATGTAACATTAGTTCCACTACCACAGGTTAGCTGGAAGAGATCTCTCCTAGATAAGTCCACCGTTGCTAACTAAATTTGTATACAAATAACTGTAATTTTTTTTAAAGTGCAATAAAGAATATATATTAAGTAGTTACAATCAACATTTATCGACAAATAAGAAAACGACTGAACTGAAACTTCTTTACTTCTTTCTTTCTATCTTCACTAACTTATATCTCACTCTCAACTTCCGTTCGACTCGCCCGATCGTACTTTTCGTAACGCTTTCGTCACGCATTCACCAACTTACTCTCCAACTCAAGCGTCCGTAAAGAAGTTTTAATTAAAAAACTTGTATGAAATTTGAGTTTTACTTTATAAATAATGCGCTAAAAAATATAGTTGATGTTCATCATCAAGCATCTGTGACATGTTATAGGGTCATTGCGCCTGTTCGCGTCCACTTAGTGCAGTTGGCAAGTTTGAAGAAGAAAATAAAAATGTCCCCGCACTAATTTCTATGAAAAATTTATTTACTGTGTTCATTATATAGTCTATTTAAAGATTAATTTTCAGTTTTGTTCGAAACATCTTGTTATTATTTTATTTAAATACAAACGTCAGAATTAGGCGATTTACCCAGTTTGCGTCCATAAAATCCAATTTGCGTCCACCCGCTGGACCACTTCGCGTCCACCAGCTTAGAAAAAGAATAAAGAGGTGATATTTTTATGATAATCTAAAGAGACATTGGATTTTAATAATTTATTTATTGAAGAATTATAGTTATTTAAAAATCAACACATTAACATTAATAAATCACTATAAAGAAAATAATACACCTATTTATTCTTCTAAACATTGATAGAACTTAAAATTAAAAAACAAATTAACCTGTGTACAACCTATGTAGTCAGTAAATAGCAATTCCACCTTTAAAATTCAACAATTATCTGTTCTGTGAATTTTAAAGGAATGTAAGCAAGCTAAAGATCAGCCTGCAATTACAATCACAGCAGCCTTTCGCAGTCGACTACTGGACATAGGCCTTGACAAGTTCACTCCTGTGTTTTTCTCATAGTCACCACGCTGGGCTGACGGGTTTGGTGACCACAGGCCTGGCATTGTCGTACCGAAGACGCTGCTGCCCGTCTTCGTCCTGTGTATTTCAAAGCCAGCAGTTGGATGGATATCCCGCCATCGGTCGGCTTTTTAAGTTCCGAGGTAGTAGAGGAACTTAATCGCCTCTTACGACACCTTTTTATTAACAGCGGTATTATTAAATATTAATAATACCGCTGTTTTCTTCTTCGTTACTTGGTTTTATCTGATACTAGCTGTACTCGCGACTTCATCCGCGTGGAATTATAATTATAATAAAAAAAATATTGTTCTGTTCGTAGAATTACAAAATAAATAAATTTCTAAAATAAAAGTAGCCTAATTTACTCCTTATTTCATTAGCTATCTAGATGGTAACGTCAAAATCAGTCCAGTCGTTTCAGTGATTAGCCGGAGCAAACAGACAGACAGACAAAAATTCTAAAAAAATGTTTTTATTTATTTATTTATTTATTTTCTTACATCTAATATTACAGGCATAACCCAATTCATTAGACATAGTAAAGGAGACAAAAAGCGAAAGGAAAAAAATGTAAACTATAAAAAAAAGAATTGGCTGACTTGAACATAATACTAAAAACAAAACAATAATAAATATAAAAATATTAAATTCATTTCTCATAACATATTATATACAAAGTAACTTTTGCGAATTCATTCCACGAACAAGAAAAAAGGTCTAGTGTTTCAGCCACCAAGTTTAGCGTTCTGACTGAACGAGCAAGGGGGCCGTTGCGCACTAGCTCGGTTCTGCCGTGGGGCACTGCAAATAAGCTCGGTCGCTGTCTTCGTTGTAGATGATACCTATCGGGTACGCTCAAACCTATCCACTGCAGTACCCCTGGATTATTGACAACAACGCGGAATAATTTAAAATATAAGTTGCCAGAGCCAGCTCTCTCTTAGTCTCCAACTTGTTGTATCCAACCATGCCCAATACAAACAATGTTGGATACATCAAGGGATACACGCCATAAAGCCTATGGTAAAGAAACCTGGTGAATTTATTTTGAACACGTTCCAGTATGAGACTGTATTTGACTTCATGTGGAGACCATACTACCGCATTATACTCAAGCTGACTTCTTATTAGGGCATCATACAGTAAAGAGATTGCTTATTTTGGTATATGTACCGTGTATAAATCAATATACATTTAGTAAAAAGGTGTTACTATAATATTACAAACAGACACTCCAATTTTATTTATTTGTGTAGATAAGTTTTGTACCCTCTTGGTCTGCACCCACTGATTTTGTCCAATATCGAAATAGCATATTTTTTGCATAGGTGCTTGTCTTACCGATTTCTTCTTCTCTTGGATCTCATGCAAATCTTCCCTTAAATCTTCCTTTGTGTATGTTCTTTTTTCCTTCTTCTTTCTTATCTGCAAAGAACTCATCTTAAATAGAAAAAAATAAGAAAGAAATTACTTATTTCATTCAAAGTAGAATAGGTATTAAACTTTTAGTTTTATGTATTAAACTTATAGAATTAATTTAAAAAATGGACGCGATTTAGTTTTCTTATTAATCCCTTTAGGTATAGTTTGCGTCCACTGCGGACGCAAAGTGGAAGTTTTATAAATTCGGTGTAGCAGTTCGCGTCCACCTTATTTTAACTATTAACTATAAAAAAAATAAGCAAATTCATAATTATTATAATTCCTTTTATCATAACCAACGCCTAGAAACAGCTATGTATCCAAAATAGACATAAAACAATAAAAGACTCACCTTCAAACGAACCGCTGCCCACTATTTTCTTCTTATTATTCCGTGCCTTCGCGCTCTTTTGTTGAACAGCCCTCACTAACTATTTTTTTTACCCAGGATTGCTTGGATGCACGGAACTTTTGTCTATGCGTACGTGCCTCTTATACATTGAGGTATTAGCCGGTAATTATTTTTCGACTTATTGGCGTCTTAGTATACTTAATTTCGAGACTTTTCAAAGTGAGATCCGTAAAATGGACGCGAATTGGGCGGTGGACGCGAACAGGCGCAATAACCCTATATGAATATCTGTCAACACGGACGTTTAACGGTTATAAATGAACTTCCGTTACAAAATCGCATGTCTAGTATATCCAATATTTCTTATTATATAACCAATAGATTTAAAATGATTTATGTAAAATGACCATTCTTTCCCCCCTAAACTAATATATATAAACGACTGTCTTAAATTAAGAATAGTTTTTTTTTTTTTTTTAAGTCTAGGAAATGTATTATAAGCTATTATACATAATTATATAAAAAATTAATATTGAAAAAATTCAAAGGTCTATAATTAGTTAATTTTAAAATTCGTTGTCTGAATCAATTAGAGCAGTAAATAGTCATAAAACAACTTTAAATTATTACATAAATGTTGAAGTGAAACCTCTTTAGAATCTACGTAACGATTAAAAATAAGCACATAAATGTATAGGAGAGAATAAGCTATAATACATTACACAGTGTTTTGTAATCTCGGTGAAAAAAATCTTCCGTAGGCTACTTTTCAGAAATGTCACTTCTGCCGTGTGTGAATTACACACTTTTTTTATTGTATGCTCCGTGTAACCTTTATTTAAATTAATAAATAATAATTGCTAATATTTTATTATTTCAGAAAGCATTCTCGGGGAAAAAATACTCCTCGCGAGTAACGACAATAACCTAAGATATACGGTAATTATTTTATTGATACAACTAATAATATTCATTATGCATTATAATTATAGTAATAGTTATATTATATATATTTATTTGCAGATCATATCCAGTATAGAGAGAAAAGTGCCGGAACACGACGAGATCTCTTTTAAAAAGTCAAAATCATACATTTTTGTGATAGCAACTTTTATAATTGCAGCATTTATGATAATGTTCATTTTTGGTCCGTTGTCTTTTACATTTGTAGTATTAATACTAATATTATTACGGGTTGTTCATAAGAAATTGTGTGATAGTAGTTAATAAAAATAATTATATTTTGTATTGTTTTTCTCTACCGTTTTAAATTTTTATGTTTTATATAATTTATATGTTGATTTTTTTTTATTAAGAATGTAATAATAAATAATCTTTGGCATAAACTTGTGGAGGCCTATGTCCAGCAGTGGACTGTATAGGCTGTAATGATGAAACAATATATTAAGTCTATAGCCCTATAAATGTTTTTTTTTTTCGATATTACGTCTACCTTAATTAAAACAAATTTAAAGTTCGTAGCATATTTGGTTGAAATCATTAGATTATAACATGTAAATTGTAATGATTTAGTTATTCATTTACTCAATTTTTTGTTGTATCACATGAATTTTAAAAACAGCAAAAAATTTTTTTGGCTGTCAAATCATGTAATAAATGAAACATATTAAGCGTCTACCCGACAGATTTATCAAGGTAAACAGTTATAGCGAAAAATATCCTGTTTATAGGAGTAGCCCGACTGATGTCTACCTCAATCTTGCAGAACACCACGGCTAAATAGTACTGTTCTCGAGCAGTGTTATGTTCGTGTGGTGAGTGAGATAGCCAGAGTGTCTGAAGAGTGAGGAGTTGCAGCGCATGTGCGTGTGTGCTCTGTGTTATATAGTAGCGGGTACAATACAATACAATACAAATACTCTTTATTGTACACTATCAGAGAAAAAAAAATTACACAGAAAAAGAAAATATTGACATGTACAAAAGGCGGTCTTATCGCTAAAAGAGCGATCTCTTCCAGACAACCTCAAGCATGAAAAGGACATGACAAAAGAATTAGACGGCATGGAGGTGTACATAAATAATATATACATATAATACTTAAATATACATACATATACACATTACATACACATTACACACTCATACACACACACACATATATATATATATATATATATATATATATATATATATATATATATATATATATATATACATACACATATATGTATATATCAAATATATATAAACATATTATATAAAAAATATGAAAATACGAATATACATACGACAGAAGAGAGGAACGACCGACTAAAGTCATTGGGTAGCGGGTAGCGGGCCGGTACTCACGTAGAAGAGCTGCTTGTTGTGCGTGGTCTCCTGCAGCGTGTGGAACAGCTTGTGCGCGCCGCGCGCCGCCGCGTGCGCGCCCACCAGCGACGACAGCGCGCCCACCACGCTCTCGCTCAGCTGTTGCAGCGCCAGTGTGCGTGTATTCTCTGCGTCATAAATGATACGCACACTTACACACAGACACGCACAAGTCAGTACTTGTACACACACGCATGTGACACACACATTTGTGTCACTAACAAAAGCAGAGGCAGGACGCAAGTCTATATACGCACTCACACACGCGTATGCACGTAATTGCGTACGTGTACGTGTACGCAACACGCATGAGGTGCAAGTTTTACGTAAGTGATGATTACGTTTACAAGCGCAATTGTAGCGATTCGTCATTGCATTCGAGTGGTAACTTGTCTTAAATTTTAATTTAGTAGTAATCACGTAAACGACTCAAAGTTATTGATAGTTTTTTATTCTTGAACTATTGATACATATAATGGTATAATTTTATTTAATTAAAAATTTTATGCAAATGTCAAACAAATAATACCTATATGTTACGAATGCATATGCATAAAGAAATGAACCTAACGTACGCACGAACACGTAGTGATAACGGATCAATTATAAATTTAGTCTATTCATATAATATCACACACATTGGCATGTCGATAAACGACTACATTTCCACTAAAGAACCAATAATACGTGCTAAGTTCTTGCGATGTAAAAACTTAAAACAAAAAGTAGTCAAATAAACAATTGTTTGATAATATGCATTTGCACGAAGATCGATACGATTAAAACAGAATTTTTAAACATGAGTATTTTTTTAAATATATATCTAACATTTTATTTTTCATTTTACAGATTTTCTAGAAGAAGCCGATATTTACTTACCTTTATCCCTAATGTTTCTATTGGACGTGGTCTCGCTCAGTACCCCGCCAGGCCACCAGGACTTCAGTACTATACTTGTATAGTAATGCAGCATTTGTTCAGAGAACAGCCACGATATAGTCTCTTTTATTTGCCTTAAAAATAATGTAAGGGTTACTTTTTATATATCCACGTTTAATGCTATTGAGATAAGGTAGTATATATTACTCAAACATCAAAAGAGTATAATAATACTGTTTAAAAATATTATATTTATAATAATTTTTCCCATGCCTTAGTATAGGTAGAACTTATGGGAATCGTCAGGAGTAGAGTTGGTAACACCCTATAGTATAGGTAGAACTTATGGGAATCGTCAGGAGTAGAGTTGGTAATAACGCTAGTGTTTTATCTGGTGTTGCAGGCATCAAAAGGTTACGGTAACCGTTTACCATCGGGTGGACTGTATTCTTGTTTACCGTACTCGTGGAAAAAAAATTACTCAATGTTCGTGGAGTGAGCAGTTGTGCCATGCCGTATCTTGATACGCCGTACCGTACCGAATCGTACCGTACCGTATCGTACAGTACCGTACTGTAACGAGCTGTACCGCACCGTACTACACTACACCGTACCGTACCATTCAATGCTGAACCTAACTGTCCAATACCGTACCGTATCGTACAGTAGCGTACGGTACAATATCGTACCGTATCTTGCCGTACCGTACTGTGCAATAACGTACTTTATAATATCGTTCCGTACTATACCATACCTTACTGTGCCGTACCGTACCATGCCGCATCGTTCAGTAACGTACCTGTTGATTGTGCGTCCGTATGTGATCTGCACGAAGGTGACGAGCGTCTTTCGTAGCCAACGGAACACGCCGCGCATGTCGAACACCTCGCTGAGAAGCGCGTACAGCGGCTCCGCAATGCTATCCCGTTCCTCCAGGGCAACTCCTGATTATATAAATTGAAAAAAAAAAATTGTATTTAATCTACATTTTACATCACAACTGAGGTAGGGCACAGTAGGAATTTCCTGCTCAAAATATGGAGCAGCCCGACTGGGGTAGTACCTCGACCTTACAGAAGATCACAGCTAAATAATACTGTTTTCAAGCAGTATTGTGTTCCTGTTGGTGAGTAAGGTGACCAGAGCTTCTGGGGGGATTAGGGATTGGGTCGGCAACGCGCTTGCGATGCTTCTGGTGTTGCAGGCGTCTATAAGCTACGGTAGTCGCTTACCATCAGGTGAGCCGTACGCTTGTTTGCTGACCTAGTGACATAAAAAAAAAAAATCACAGATACAATATAAACAAAGCTCGAAGTTACAGATTATATAGTACAATGTGCGGAACTAAGGCTAATTAGCCATTTCTTCCAGACAACCCAAACGCAAAAACGAAGAGTTAATATTGAGAATTCGTTAAAAAAAATAGTAGTTATGGTTGAGGCTTGTCTTTTATGGCTCAAGTCTTGAGGTTGAGTTCAAGGCTCTATCTATTTATTAAGCTGGAGCTTTTGCTGATAGGAATATCATAAAAATCGGCTCAATGGTTTCAAAATTGATTATGAAATGTTTTCTATTTATTGTAATAGTAAATATTAATATATTTATTGTTTGCCTAAAACTTTGAAGTTTGATAAACATTTCGAAAACCCACTTCAGTACGTAAATAAGTAGGGTTACAATATGGAATGGGATTGATATATTTGGGTTAATTACCACGCATTGAGTTGCTTATATTCTTGTTCGCCGCGTCTCCACCGTTTCCGTCTAAATATAGTGATATTTCATCTTCATCGGCGGACAAATGCTGAAATGATTCTTTTTCTTGCGACGATCTATTTGTTACGTCGCTACTTGTACTAAAACAATCAATATTATCTTACTAAGTGTACTTAACATTTAAGTCTATTTATGTTAATGATCAATTAATTTATAGTTTATGCTAAAGCCCGCTAAAACAAGCTAACACGTGCTATAAAGCTTTTTGGGTGAAAACTAAATATAGCTTGCGGTTTCCTCTGCATTTCACTTTTATATCCTGCACAACTTCTGAATGATTTTTTCTGATAGCGTAGGAGTTAATAAAATCAGTTGATTAATTTCAAAGCTTAGCAAATTAAATAAATGTTTTCTCAATATAATTGTAAACAATATCGCCAGTAATACTGCATACCGCGTAACCGACAGTGACAAGAAGGTCGTAAGTACACGGTGACGAATTTTACAGGAGAGGGAAAACCTCAATATAGTCGACTAAACTATAACATAACTACGAATTTACGTACTTTTATCTCTTATGATTCATTACTCATTAAAACCTTTATTAATTTTTGGATTAAAAAACAGTTTGGCGGTATTGCCTCTTCAAAAATTGATCGAAATTTACCATTTTTGCAACTAACGCGGAATTATTAGAAGGGTGAAATGAACAATTATATATATTAAATTTTATTATTTATAAGAAACATTTTGCACAGTTAACATAACATAATGTAGCCTACTTTGATGCTATGACCAATTCTACGTAATGTTTTGAGCTTGAATGACATACATATATACAACATATTTTTACAGAATTTAATTGAAAATGAAGCAAAATGAGCGTTGAAATTGTTTGGTTAGATTTTTAGGTTGAGATTTTTTTCTTCGTCCATGTCATGATCCAAACAAGTTTACTATGCTTTTGAAGCTTTTCCAGCCTTTGATTCCATTACAGCGGTTTCGGAAATACGTTTGGATGACCGTTGCTTCCGCGCTTTTGACTTTTTATCATTTGAAACATTTTTATTAGACGAAACAGTCATATCTCATGGGACAATGCCAACTGCTATGAAGAACCTCTATGCATTAAATCTCAATTTTTTTTTTGTAGTTTCGCGGTATTGCAGTATAACCGACGATATTACTTTTAGCATATCCTTAAAAAGAAAATAGTTTCACGATTCTTTATAACTATATTAAGCACTTGTCATTGTTTTACCTTTTAAATAACGTTGAGAATGAAAATTTATTCTTCTTTGGTAGATCTCCTTGTTTGAGGTACTCTGAACTAGGATTAAGAAATGTATATAAAGCTTCGCTTTGGTTTAACCTATCGTCCTCTAAGACGAACTGAAATAAATAAAAAATATAATTTAATTAGAACTGAATGAGCAGCGATAGAAAATATGAATATTAAGTATATATACTTTAAGTTTTACTTACTTCTAAATACTTTTGGATAAGAGTCTTGGCTTTATCCAGAGAGTTCTTGTCATTCTTCCCAAAGATAAATTTAAAGGAATTCGATGGCAGTTCCAAATTTTTTAGTTCTGAACACAAAGGCCTTAATTTTCGATGTAGCTCCTGAAAGTAATAACATATGTATGATTAAAACTAATAATTTTCTTATATTAATAATTTTTTTAACAACCGCTCTGGTGTATTTTTGCATGTAGTCGTCTAAATTACAGAAGATTTGCGGGTTCGATTCCCATTCTTCCATTTATTTCCTGTTTAGATGTATGTCCTTCTATTAATTAGTTATTCAAAATAGATAATTGTGACAAATAGTAAGAGCACAAAAATATTTGAAACTGCTCATTTTTTTTTATGAAAAAAAAATGCACACTCACATTATTAATTTAATAGAGTTTTCGTTAAAAAAGGTTACTCTATTCTCTCTTAAAAAAAAATATGAATAAAAAATTAATTAAAATAGAAATAATAAGCTAAGTACAACTTTTACCTGGAATTCATTGAGCGTCCTCAACAGTACCCAGCCAGTGGAGATCTGCTCGGGTCTTTCGTCTGTAGTGGTGGGTTCCTGCTCCGCCATATGCACCACTATCACGAACTGGGGAGGCTTCGATTCGTCTATGATCTGTGTACATATGAGAGACAAATTATTAATAATTTTTTAAACTTTGAAAGACAGTTTGTTGCTTTCACACTCTAAAACTGCACTTAAAACTAAACAAAATTTAAAGTAGTCGGCTTTAGTAAATGGCAAAGCTAGTGGCTTAAATCTAACCTCACATACTGTTTTTAAGCTGCGTACGAAAAATCATTCCAAAAGATGCAGTAAGACGGATAGCAGCGTCTCCGCAAAGCCAGGTCCACTTTGTCCACCAACAGTGCACAGTAGCGGGAGCGCACTCACCTCGGCGCTGTGCACGGTGGCGCGCCAGCGGCCGAGGTGCTCGGCCCAGGTGTCGGTGCGCGCGAGGTGCGCCTCCAGCCGCTCCAGCTCGTTCGCCAACTAGTGCACAGCAGCGGGAGCGCACTCACCTCGGCGCTGTGCACGGTGGCGCGCCAGCGGCCGAGGTGCTCGGCCCAGGTGTCGGTGCGCGCGAGGTGCGCCTCCAGCCGCATCTGCTCGCCCGCCAGCCGCTCCACCTCGTTCGCCAACATCGCCAGCGCCGGCGACTCCGGCTTCAGCGACGCTCTCAGTGCGGCCAGGGCCTTTAATCGTATATATACTAACTACAACGTCCTCTATTCACTACTACGTTACGTTTATTAACATATCACATGTGTCCACACAGTGTGTGTGTATCACATCGATGTCTGACCGATTAACACAATTTTTAAACTTTAGGAACATGTCATTATAGCAAATAAAATAATCTTACAGTATCTCGAAGCACCATTTTAATACATCGATTATTTGGATTAAGAGGAAAGGGTACCGAAGAGACTTTTGAAAAATAGGTATTTGAATAAAATGTTTCTGTCGCGCTGCATGCCGCTACCGCGCCCCGCGCGCTTTCGCTCTGTTTTATCTATGTGTGACCCAGCCAGCTGTTCAGGTATTAATATTGTTGACGATATTTTTTAGTATTCGCATCTTTCGTTTGTGATTGACTAACATTGTGCTATTTTTCTGATTTTGGCTTGTTTTATTGAATTTTTTCTGCATCGTACTCCAGTGACTCGGCTTACTTTTATTGGATTTCGTAAACAACTTATTATTTTGATTTATTATTTTGACTTGGATACTTTTTATGACTTGATATATAACTATATTTTTGTGGGTAATTATCGAAATACTTAGGTACTTTATTTATGAATTACGTATGTAATTAGGTACATGGTTGAGGTGTGTGTAATAATGGGTGTTGAGATACATACATATAGTGTATACATGTAGTATATAGTATAAGTGTAAGTATAGTATATACATGTAGTGTAGCAGATACATAGTATAAAACGTTTGTCTTAGTACCTATATAATTTGTAATGTCTCATGGTTGTCGCAGTTATTAATAAGTAGGATATATTATATTAATTAACATATAATTGCGACGATATAACAATGGTTAAAAATAATATTATAATTGAAAAAAAAAAACATAAAAAGCCGCCTGCGTGAAGAACAACTATTAGAAAGTCAACAGAAAAGGCTGGAACAAGACAAAAATTCAATTATCACACAAAGGCAGCTAAATAAATCACAACAATTTAAAACATTATTATGTACTGTAAACTTACAAATATCATGCAGGCGGTTTTTTTAATTATTATTTTATTTTTGTCTTTTTAGTTAGGCAAATTACGTAATCGATTCAATTTTTTAACCGACTTCAAAAAAAGGAGGAGGTTAATCAATTCGACCGTATATATATATATATATATATATATATATATATATATATATATATATATTTATGTATGTTCGGGGATAACTCCGTCGTTTATGAACCGATTTTGATAATTGTTTTTTTGTTGGAAAGGAGATATCCCTAGTTTGGTACTAATGATAAGGAAACCAGGATCTGATGATGGGATCCCAGAGAAATCAACGAACAGACGAAGCTATCTGATATAAAACGGCTTTCGTCGCCCATGGCCTTTAGAGAAAAGATGGTAAGAAGGTCATTCCACAGTTTGAATGTACGCGGAAAGAATGCGCACAAAGCTCGCACATTTGTTGCAAACCATGCATCCAAGTAGCGTGGATACAATTAGAGCCACTGGACTTCTTGACGTGGAAGAAACGCAGAACACGACGAACGACACTGCTCAAAGTGCACATTACGTATCGCGTGCTCGCATCCGTTGAATGCTTGATGGTGCTTTCCCCTTATCGTCAAGAGTCGAATTCTTTTTCGGACAATGTGCCAGAGAGCCTTCAGGTGCGCGCAATGATGAAAGTGTAGACTAAAAGAAGTTACCTTCGACAGCTTTTATAAGAGACAAATGGCACGGGTTCCATTTGGAAAACCCAATATTGTCTCACTAATTCTGCTAAAGTATTTGAACTTTGCCCTAGCGACTTACTTCCTATAAGGCCTAGAGGCAGCATTGAATCTCTTCTTCAGGCTATGCGCCTGTGAATCCCCCGCATATAGATGCGGGAGGTTCATAGGAATTCACTAATAGTGTAAGCCTTACAGGCTGAAGCGAACGGTCCCCCGCATCTATTGCTGCAGGTCAAGGCTGATAACTTTCCAGCTTGGAAATACAAGCTCTTTAAATTAGCTTAAAATCCAAAATTCAAAACATTCATTCCATTAAGGAACTCATGGAATTATTGCTGATAAAATTCATAGCCTTGCATTCAGTTTTCCGGAAGTATTAACTTGATGTTTTTCAAAACTAAAACTGATAAAAAATTAACTAAGGGCGTCGATGGAACAGGAACAGCTACAGCAGACTACACTCACTATTATCTATTCTAGGAGGAAGTAATAACTTATAATCAATAAATATTTATTTTAATTTAATGCACGCATTTTTTTGCGAGAAATCTTTACCCTTCCTTTGCCCCCCCCCACCCCCCCCCCCCCACTAATTTTGATACAGTGTATGCTACGCCACTGGTGCTACTTGAGTTTTTTACGCAATTCAGAACTATGATTCTATTTGCGAAGTCCAAATACGAATCGCATAGGTACATAGATTCGGTCAAGTTCAATAATCTGCTCTTCAGTAATGTCAAGATAACAACTAAGCAATTACCTATATATTTTACGCCACGTACCTATATATTTTTTTTTATGTTTGACCATGCATTACTTCTAAGAGAGTATTCCGAAATTGATAATATATATATTGAAAAGAATAAGTAAACCCCGAAGTTGATTTTCGCCTAGGTGGCGAGGAAGAAGCGCGGCTCGCAGCTTGCTTGGCATAGCCATGGGAAAGAGCAGAGTTCTAATTTTTTAAACTTTCTTATTGTATTTTTTATTAGTATTACGGTAATAATAATCATCATATACTTTTTTAAAATCCTTGTCTTGAGCCCTTTAATTTGATACCAAAAACAAACAACATAATTATTTTCCATAATTATCATTGTTATTTGTTAGCTAAACCCTTCGTTAGTCCAGGTTTGCACAGTGTTACAATGAAAACCGCATATACAAATACGGTTTTATTGTAGTTATGAAAAGAGAAATTATTTAATTTTGTTCATACGAATTTTAGAAAATATCGACTAAAAACTACATCACTAGTGTATCGATATAATTATCGACTATGAGGCATCACTTCGCTGGAGTATATACGTATTGCTTTGACCCTTCCCTCCCCCAGACCTATCCCACAAAAAGCAAGAAAGGGACAACTGCAGCCCAAACCGTTTTAGGTAAGGTAAGAAAACAAGCCTTCAGCTATGCCCCTACGTTCTCGTTTTTTTGAAAATATGCATATATATTTTTTTATGAGTGTCTGAAAATGTACAAAAAATTAGGCTATATTTCTAGTTTTTGAAGTCTCCTACTTCCTATAATAATAGGAATATGAAAAAATTCAAGACATAGGGGCATAGTCATGGCAGTAAAAGGTTTTATGTTACAAAAATTTTTGATCTAGTGTCATTATTCAGGGAGAAAAAAGTCGACTACGTTTGTATGGTGAAAGAGCCGGTATCCTTTCCTCTTAATCTCCGAATGTATCTCCTTAACGAGACAAATAACCTCAATACTAGCAGACTGGCTATAAATAAAATATATAATATTTTTTACCTGTGTCTTGTTATTATGTCGCTCTTGCAACTGATCTAGTTTCCGCCGCGCGTACGTGGAATGTTCAGCGAGGTGGACAGTGCCCGCGCTTTCAGCTGATGATACCGAATCGTTTGATAGCTGACGGTCTTCGATCGGAGACCTTTCTGAACACAGTTCTGTGACACATTATATATTATCAAATTTAAAATGTAGCAAAAGAAAAATTTTAAAATATACACTTGAGTTCAATACAACAATAAACTATTTTTACACATTTTTGTGTACATATGTACATTTTTGTTGACCAATTTTAATTTTAGTAAATTAAAACGCTGTATCCAAATAGTATTATTCATTTGATTTTAAGTAACTTAAGTATTACTTATATATTTTATATGAAAGATTTTATTGGATTTACCTTGGTTAGCCTCCTCGGTGGCTAGTTCAGCCACTAAACCTTTATACTGCTCACTCATCAAAAATGACTGATAATACTTTTCTTGAATAGTATCTACAACTGTATCTTGAACTTCGTAGAATACTTCTGGACCTTTATCACCCAAAAGAAATGCTTCCATTCTTTTCCTAGTTTCCTACAAAGTACTTATATTGTTATTTTTAAATCTCATATCAAACCTTACTATTAAAAGAACAATTCTAATTTATATTAAATACATTTACAATATATATACATAGAAGATATCGACGATTATCAATATTTATGATTAGTAGACAGTATTTGCACCATCTTTGACGAATAAATAGGTGAATTACACAGATTTATTTATAATGTAGTAGGTGACAGGTAAAACAAATACAATTTCTACTAATAACGTGTATATTAAAGATCAGGTTCATAGGTATAGTTCGCGTCATGTAAAAAGAACGCTGGCCTTGAAACTGCGCAGAAGCGATTTATCGGTCTATTTGGTGGTATGAGGTAGGGGGCGGGAGTGTTTATCACGTGTCGCATGCTTGCCGGTGTGCTATTGGTTGGACAGTTTGACGTCGACTCAAAATATTATCGCTCACAAAAGTTTCAAATTACGAAATAGTTTTACATAGAGTAGTGAGAAAAATTATTTATAATATCGCGTCATGTAAAAAGAACGCTGGTTGTCAAAATGCGCAAAGGCCAAATTTACAGTGTTGCCAACTCTTGATAAAACTTTTTCGTACTGTTCATTTTTTGGAACAGTCTTATTTGGTAAACAAACCACTGTCAATCGTAATTCACGTTTTTTTCTGCATTTATCACTCACTTTCACAACACATTAGCATACGGACACTTGTAAGACTCCATTTACTATTTATTTCACTAAAAACAAATATCAATTATCAATTTATCATTTTAAACACATAAAAACTATTAAGATACGAATATCGAGAGGATAGATAATTAATATTTTTGTATACGACATTTCAATAACTAAAAAATTTGTTTTTGCTTTTGTTTAATAAAAATTGTAATTTTGTAAAGTGATAATTATTATGCTTATTTAGTCTGAATTATTCACACTGGTATTTCTAGTATTTTTTAATGTACCTACCAATAACCATTATACGAAACCGCGAGTGAAAGCTTAATTAAAAAATAAAACAGTAGTACTTTTGTGCGCGAGTATACCCATGCGCAAACGCACCCCCTCCAGTTTCATTCAGCGTTCTTTTTACATGACGCGAACTATACTAAGGTAACATAATAAGTGCAATCCTTACTTTGTCAACTTTAATTTCTGCACTAGGCGATCTTATGTAGGTGTAAAATATTTCAGCTCCTAGTTGATGCCAACTGCTTCTTGGACTGTGACGTAATTCCTCAACAGCTGACCAGAAACCGACTAATCCTTGTGAACATAATGTTTCTAAGAACATTGAGAGGTAGCGTCGACCTATTACGCTTTCCATTATTTTGTGTAGAGGCATTGCCTGTGAATTAAATTTGTCATGATATTTGAGGGATAATCCAATATTCTTAACTATAAAACGACTTAATAATTATGAAATATATGAGACAATTTATTCGATTAGCATAAAAGAAATTTAAAACAAGATGGTAAAGGAAAAGGATGCAGATTTCGAAAAAGATGCAATTTTTCGGAAAATAGTCACAGATATTATATAATAAGCAAAAAAGGGTCCGTAAATTTTTGTACACTTATACGTACATATAATTATATAAATAAATATTATATTATATTCTTTATAGCACATTAAAAATCATAATTATAAATCATTTTTACAAAGATGTTGGCATAATAATATGGCAGTTTAAAATTATAAAATCATCGATTAATAAATCGTAAGATAGAATTTTAGGTTTATTTTAGATGCCTACTAAGAACATTTGACAGAAATATTTGACTAAATTTTTTTCTAATATGTTTCCATTGGATAAGCAAGCACCTCAAATACAAAATTTTGTTTTGAGTCTTCTAAAAACTCATTCATGATTAACATTTCAGATTTTTTTCATAGACAATTTTAGACAATAGTAGTTTTAAGTGAGGTAGGGCACAGCAGGAATTTCCTGCTCAAAATATGGAGCAGCCCGACTGGGGTAGTACCTCGACCTTACAGAAGATCACAGCAAAATAATACTGTTTTCATGCAGTATAGCTCCTGGGGGGATTGGGGATTGGGTCGGCAACGCGCTTGCAGGCGTCTATAAGCTACGGCAATCGCTTACCATCAGGTGAACCGTACGCTTGTTTGCCGACCTAGTGACATAAAAAAAAAAAATCATTAAAGAACCTAAATCTGAATTTTCCCAAAAAAATATTTTGACAATGTTTGTATACAAATGTAAACCTTGCTATCTGACTCCACTACTGGAAAAGCTCCATCCCAGCCCAACTTCCTTAAAGCTTCTTCACACTCTGCTTTTGCTATAGTCAGTTGGTCGATGTATCTTTTCAATTTCTTAGCATCAGTCACTTGTTGCCTGCTAATATTGTTTTGGTTTCCACTTTTTTCAATCACATCAATATCTATTCCTTTTGCCCTTTTAATATTTTGTAATGTTGTTGCTTGCATAATTTGTGTCACAATGTCATATCTGAAATATTTACATGAAAAATATTATCTACATAAATAATAATTGTGTTTGCTTGCAAAGGCATCTAATAATGCGTTTTTACTTGACGCTTTTTTCGTCGACCTACGTTGTATTATACCGCATAACTTTCTACTGGGTGTACCGATTTTGATATTTCTTTTTTGTTGGAAAGGGGATATCCCAAGTTTGGAACCATGATAAGGAAACCAGGATCTAATGATGGGATCCCAGAGAAATCGAGGGAATCTCTCGAAAATCCGCATAACTTTTTACTGGGTGTACCGATTTTGATAATTTTTAATTTAATCAAAAGCTGATGTTTATTATGTGGTCACATTTAAATTTTATCGAGATCTGATAACTACTTTTTGAGTAATCTTTGATAACGCGTAGTTACTTGACTATTTTTTCGTCGAACTACGTTGTATTACTTGTCGATATAATTGAAGTCGTTTTTTTTTCGTTTGTCTGCAAACACAATTATGTGTTCCTTATTTTCAGGTCCAGGTTTGTTTAAACGAAAATAAAAATAAAATCGATATATGAAAACATGGCGATATGATATTAGCTAGGTCAACAAGTTGTAAGTATAGTTTATTCTGGTGATATAGTGCATGTTTCGTGCATTCATTGTTAAGAAGTTCAAGCTCTGTTAATTCTCAGTTATGAAAGTGTTACAGTACATGTTTACCTCAAACGTTTCAGTGTGTCCACATTGTTGCAGTTTGTAATAAGCCTTATATAATCTTCAAATGTTTTAGCATACTCATGTGTCCTTATATGCATTGCATCTACTTCCTTTTGAGCTTCAAGATATTGAATTATCTTTTGGTTTATGTAATCGGGCTCGGTAATAAGATCAATTGCAGGCTGTAGAACTATAATTTAAGGCAGAGAAAATTTATAGCCAAGCACATGATAATTTTGTAATATAAGATTTGAAAGTTTGTCAAGAAACAGCTACTAAAATAATCAAATTTTAAATCAATAAAATAGAATATTTTTTTAATTCATGAATTAAATTTAACATTAACATAATAAATACACACTTTTGCAAGCTAATATCTCTCTCATGAGATATGAAACTGGAGTCAAAGAATAGCAGCGTGGCATCAAGAACATAACAATCAGTTCACTGATTTGACGCAAGTAGTGGAGTTCGGTATCACTTGACATCAAGTGAGAGGCTAGTGCAAAAACTGGTGGTTGATTTAATTCCAACCTAAAATTGAACCAAGACATTATACATGTTTTATGTGAAGGATAAAGAATCTAAAAATCTTAAATATCTAAAAAAGTAAATACACAAATCTTCCCCCATCTTTACATGAAGTATATACTACAATCTCAATACTATAAAATAGACCAAGCTGGCACAAAATGTTATAATTAAATTACAGTGTACAATATTCTTAAAAAGTAACTAAGATTTGTTTAGTTTTTTAAAATGAAAATTAAATTCTTAAATTGTGATTATTCAAAACTAAACAGAAATTATTAAATCATTCAAATAAGTTTGATAAACAATAAAATTAAGTTTATTAATTTTTAACAAAGTGTATTTTAGACCTTTAAGTGGAATGAGAAAATAATGAAAATTTATTTAACTCTAAAGTCGCTACTTACGCACAACTTCTAGCTATTCTGATCCTTTCAAAATGTTGAGTTATTTTTGTGACTATGTCATTGGCTAGTAATTTTTCAGCATCAACTTTCAACAGACGCTCATATAAACTCTGGACAGCGCTCCAAGTGTGTTCTTTGAACTTATCAATTACAGGCTCTGGTTTATATGAGAGTTCTTTTAGCCAACGTGCAACAAAGTCTCTCAGAAAATTGTCGATTAGTAATTGTAATTGACTATCTACAGTCCTTCCGAAAATAACAGGTAAATGAGGTTTTTTAGCTACATAAATCCAGTTATTTTGTTCCTCCTATAAATAAATATGATTGAAAAAAGTTTAGAAATGTCGTCAAAAGGTTCAAGAATTACATGAATAGAACTACTTTGGTTACAAATTGGTAAGCAATGTAATGTTTTTTTATTATACAGAATGTTCGTCCTCCTGAGTATGTTCCATCGAAAATGTGGTTCTGTTAGTTTTATGGCCTTAGACGTTCACGAAAGGTATCATGCGAAATAAGTTCATCAAAGTAGCTTGTCTATTTAAACAAAGACAAATTTAAGAATTTACTAGTAGTTTTTTATGCGGAACATGATCTATTACACCTACAGAACCCCCCGTTTGAAGGAACGTAGTTAGATGGCGAACATCCTGTACAACTGTGTGTATGTTTACAAAATTCTCAACTGTCTAGTAATGCTAAATACTTAACAACTATTGGTTAAAAGTGGATATAAATTAAATCTAGAAATTCTAATCAACCGTTCATTAGCAAATTTAAATTTATACCAACCCTGATTGTTGCATCTAAAATTCGTGCCTCTTTTTCAATGTTATCTAATAGGAACAGCGAAGTTTGGTGCGGTGATGAGAGCGCGATATGACCCCATAGTGTTAAAACAAAAACACCCAAAACACAACACAAACTAAGAACTGATATATAAGTTACACTCAAAGCATACGGAAAATAAAATAGCATCGATACACATATTGGTAGGAAAATATATATGAGACATTTTAACATGATTATAATAGTTAACAAGAAAATATACGTAAACAAATTAATTTTAATATTTTTTAGATATTAGGTCGTTTCTGTATTATGATATTTGACATTTTACTTCTTCGAACGAATATACATTATACGGTTACATGTTTTTTTTACATAATATAAACATCATTATTTTAGAAATATGACTTTATCCACTTGATTTCGTTTCAGTATTGATATTTTGGTTTTATATGTAACGATCAGTTGTCATTATGACAATACACACAGATAAATATATCTTCATTCGTAACAATTATTAAAAAAGAATCGCGTCTCGTCTTGGATCTTGGGGAACTTTAATGCCAATTAGATCTAAAAGTTCAAAATTTTTGGAAAAATTATGCAAATAATCAATTTATTGAACCAAATTAGGTAAAGTAATATAATCTAACTAATGTAAACTTTATAACATGAAAGTGTGCATGAAAGTTAAGTAAAAAGACTGCAAAAATTCGTGCAAATCGGAATCGATATTAAAAATCGATTATGTTTCTGTCACCATTCGCTAATTTTATGCCCATAGAGTAGGTATTTTGTATATATAGGAAATATTCCTAATTCAGTAATTCGAGATGTCAATGTGAAAAACTAAAATTTTACTCATTATGTTATTAGCACAGAGTACTTTATTATATATAGGAAGGAAAGTTATTAGTAATTAATTAGGGTTTCTTGTAAGTGTTAGAGTAACATTTATTACAAACACAAGCTAATAAAATATAGTTTAGTTGATTGCTATTTTATTTTTTATTATTTATAACATAAATATACTATTATTAATAAAACGAAGTGTCTACTCTTAAGTAAGATATTTTTTAAACTATATTCTATTTATATCGAAAAATTCAATGTACTGATTGTAAAAATGACTACAATAAAAACAAGATATTTAGTTATTGGTGGTGGCATAGCCGGAGTTACTTGTGTGGAAACCTTAGCAATTTTGCACCCTGAAGAAAAACTTGTAATAATCACTGCTTCTTCACTAGTCAAAAATGTGAGCAATGTAAGCTTCTACGCCAAGACGGTAGTAAAGTTTGATGTTAGTGATACTGAAGCCAGCTCCTTGTTAAAAATACATCCAAATTTAAAAATTGTATATGACTCATTGAAGCACTTAGACACAAAAAATAAAATAGCAATTACCGAAGAGAATGTTTCAGTTGAGTATGACGTTGTATGCATATGTACTGGTGGGATACCAAGGTTAATTTCAGACTCAAATAAGTATAATAGAATACTTGGTATAAGAGACACCGACTCCGTAAAGGATTTCCAAGAAAAGCTTAAAGATGGACGTCGAATGGTCATAGTTGGTAATGGAGGTATTGCCTCAGAAATTGTTCATGCTACAAGAGGTATACAGAAAGTGTGGGTGATAAGAGATGATTACATATCTGCCACATTTGTTGATCCTGGAGCTGCTCAATTTTTTCAAGATTCATTTAAAAATAAATTGGATAAAAAGGAAAATACAATCTTAAGGAGGCATGTTTTTACTGAAGAGGATACAGTTGTTTCTATTAATAAAGATTTGAAGTCAGCTGCATTAGGGCCTGACTGGTATAAGAAATTAGAAAACGTAAGGAATGAAAGTGGAGAGCAGGAACTTGAAATTATTTATAAAGTTGAAATTGAATCAGTGGAAGAGGTTACTGACCAGGAATATACTTTAAATGTAAAATTAACAAATGGAAGAACAGTACAATGTGATTTTGTCATATCAGCTACTGGTGTGGAGCCTGCTGTAAATTTCTCTTGGGATGAAACACCGAAAAGAGGCCCAGATGGTGGTTTAGCTGTAAATGAATTTCAGGAAACTTCAATCAGAGATGTGTATGCCGCTGGAGATGTAGCTTGTGCTACCTGGGAATATTCTCCACATTGGTTTCAGCTAAGGTTGTGGACTCAAGCACGTCAGATGGCCGGAATGGCTGCTAAAGCTATGCATGCTAGAATTACAAATGAGGAAGTTTTACAAGATTTCTGTTTTGAACTATTTACTCATTGTACAACTCTTTTTGGATTTCGGGTTGTATTATTAGGCAAATACAATGGTCAAGGCTTAGGCAATGACTATGAAATCCTACTGAGGACTACTCCTGGGCAAGAATATATAAAATTTGTACTTCAGAATGAAAGGTTGCAGGGAGCAATATTGATTGGTGAAACTGATCTAGAAGAAATGTGTGAAAACTTAATTTTAGATCAAATTGATCTTTCTCCTTTTGGTGATGATATACTTAATCCGGACATTGATATAGATGATTATTTTGATTAAATTATCATGAGATAAAAATCTTTATTTATTGTCAAGCTATTGTGTTGATTTATTAATAATGTATAAAATACAATAAAAATGTTGTTTATCTTTTACTTTTCATATAATTCTCCAATAATATTATAAATGTAGAAGGTGAGAATGAATTTAAGTATCTGTGTTTATGTATGTTTGTTACTCTTCACGCAAAGAACTACTGGACCAATTATAATAAAACTTATCACGTAAATAGTTGGAGATTTAGAATAAATCATAGGCACATAATTTTTATCCCAACAATACCCCGGGTTCGGAAATTCGGAATTCACACGGGTGAAACCACGTGGCGCACCTAATAATAAATGTTTGACATACACAAATACACTGTCTATGCTTAAGGTAGCCACAACAACAGCTGACTGATACAATATTTCTAGTTTAATGAATATTAGCAATCCGACCCGGCTTCGCACGGTTGCAAAAAGTACCAGTGTTCCTCTACTGTATTATAATGAGTATTTACATTATCATTTCCCTGTGATGCTGTTTGACCTTATGTAGTGTAGTACATTAAGTAGATCATTTAAAGTACAATAGAAAAATTTCTTAAAGTATAAATAAATAAATTGTTATTTATTATAATAATTGTGTTTGCTGGCAAACGAAAAAAACCCATTTTAATTAAGTACATCGACAAGTAATACGACGTAGGTAGACGAAAAAATAGTCAAGTAAATAGGCATTATCAAAAATTAGTCCAAAAGTTGTAAGCAGATTTCGATGAAATTTAAATGTGACCACATAATAAACTTAAGCTTTCGATGAAATTAAAAATCATCAAATACGATACACCCAGTAAAAAGTTATGTGGATTTCGAGGGTTTCTCTCGATTTTTCTGGGATCCCATCATTGGATCCTAGTTTCCTTCTCATGGTACCTTAGGATATCTCCTTTCCAACAATTTTTATTTATCAAAATCAGTTCATAAACGACGAAGTTATCTCCGAACATACATTAATATAATTATATATATTCGATATCTCGGTCGAATTGAGTAACATCTTCCTTTTTTAAAGACGGTTAAAAATTACTAATAATTTAAGAAATAAAATGCTAAGCTGCTGAAAGGAGATATCCCTAGTCACCTTTTACGACATCCACGGGAAGAGATTTTTTTTTTTTTTTAATTTATTGAGAGCTGGATTCGAGTCCTTCGCTCTAAACTGTACAAATTTTTACTATTTTATTATGTATATAATTATAAACAAAAACTTCTACACTTCAGATTTTTTTTTTTTTCCTTATTATATCTTCTCTATTGTCGAACATATAAACTTGAATAATGGTTTGAAAAATCTTGGGTTGGCTAATATTTCTTCTGGGCGGCGGGGAGTATTTATTTTATTTTCTGAGCAAATTTTATCTATATCCGAAGCCAGGATTAATCTATGCAACTTCAATGACTCGCATTTAAAAATAATGTGGTTTATATCGGCGTATGGCTCACTGCATTTACTACATTTAGGATCTTGAATAATTTTTAATTTGAAAAGATGAGAGGGAATTAGACAATGTCCAAATCTCATTCTATTAATTATGGAGATAAATTTTCTTGATTCACAGCTGATGATGTTATACCAGGGCTTAGTATTGAAGTCTTTTTGAATTTTAGCGTACCATTGTCCTTTATTCTGTTTTGTTATGGTCCAATAATCTCTCCAAAGTATATTAATTCCGTCTTTGATGATTGGAAAGTAATCTGAGAAAGGTGTTTTAACAACATCTCTATGGTCCTCATCATATCCACATTTTGCAGCTTGATCAGCTTTTTCATTACCAGATATTCCTCTGTGGGAGGGTACCCAGGCTAGCTCAACGTAAACATTTCTCGCATTTAAATTGTACAGTAAATTTCTAATCTTAAATACTAAATAATTTGTTTTAAAGGTTAATTTACAACTGTCTATAGCTAATAAAGCGCTTTTGCTATCGCTAATAATAATAACATTTCTAACATTATTACTGGAATTTACATATAATAATGCCATATAAATTGCGTAACATTCTGCAGTAAAAATTGAACAATTGTTGTTTAGTAAAATACATTTTGTACATCCTAAATTACTGTCGAAATAAGCTGCTTTAACTTCTTGGGTGCTTTTGGATCCATCCGTATAAATTTTATAAAAATCTTTTTTATGATCTAATATTCTAAGCAGTTCTGTTTTACTATTGATATCGAGAATAATTGTAAATTTTTTTTCCCAAATGCTTTCAAATTTATATCCATAAACAGGCCATAGAGAGCTAGAATAGACAGATTTTGAGATATTTATCGTTAAATGTAAAATAGCTGACATTTGCGGAAGCATTGCAGAATTTATTGATTGAGCGTTAATAATATTTGTAGAAGACACTATACAACTCGATAATTCTTCTACTAACGTTAACTTCCTAACAGGTAAAGAAGAGTTTATTGCAAGCATTTTTAGACAAAATTTCTGAGCTAACATCAAGCGTCTTAATATTAGAGGAGGGATACCTGTTTCAATTTCCATTGAGTTAATTGGTGTAGATTTCATAGCTCCCGTAATTATTCTTAATGCCCTATTTTGAATAATATCTAGTTTTTTTAGCAGAGATGGTCTAGCATTTATATAGGCAATACAACTATAGTCAAAGTGGCTTCTTACTATGCTTTTATATAAAATACTTAGAATCTTTGCATCAGCACCCCAAAAAACTCCTGCTAAATATCTTAATATATTGATTCTTTTATAAGCTCTTTTACATATACAATCAATATGGCTATTAAACTTAAGTTTATTATCTATAATTACACCAAGGAATTTTTGTTCCTTTACAATAGGGATGTTTTCATTGTTATATGTAACTTGAACATTACAATTTGATTTTCCGAATAACATAACAGAACTTTTGGTAGAATTAATATTTAATTTAAGTTTATTATGGTAAAAAGTTTGTAATTGACTAAGACCTTGGTTTATACTACATTTGGCTATATTTATATTTTGATTAATAGAATACATGACTAAATCATCTGCATATTGTAGGATATTTACATTATTTTCTCTTACATTATTTTGGATCTGAGACGTGTAGAGATTGTATAAAATTGGTGATAAGATAGCACCTTGCATTAATCCTTTATGTGCATACTTAGGCCCATATATAATATTATTAAATTTAACATATACTGTGCGATTATAAAAAAAGTTGAATATCCATCTTAATAACTTTCCAGGTATTTTTAATTCACTCAAAACTCTGATCAATTGAAACAGGTTCACATTATCATATGCACCCTCAACATCCAGAAATACACATATTGCATTAGAGTGAGCAAAGATAGAATTTTTGATGTCAGCAATGAATGAAACGAAGCCTTCAACTGCACTTTTACCTTTTCTGAAACCTAGTTGATAATCAGGTAATAAAGAATTTGTTTCTACAAAATAATCCAACCTTACTTTAATCATGTGTTCAAATATTTTCCCTACGCAAGAAGTGAGAGAGATAGGACGATAAGAGTTATGATCTTGAATTGGTTTATTATTTTTTAAAATTGGAAGAATACATTGTGTTTTCCATGATTCAGGAACAATTTGAAAAGACCATAAAAGATTGTATATATTTAGAAGAACTAATTGTGCTACTTTATGTAACTTTTTAATCATTAAATATGGAAAATCATCCAAACCAGGTGTCGAATCTTTCCTTGACAGTAAAGCACTATTAAATTCATCCCAACTAAATTGTTTTAGAAGAAATTCATTATTTTCATCTTCTTTTGTTTTATCAAATAAATTATCTAAACAAGTATCATTTTCAACTCCAGTCTTTGTATATTTATCAAAAAAGTCTGGTATAAAACTATCATTTCTACTGTTAGAACCTATTTTTATGCGATTAAATCTTTTTATAAAATTCCATATATTGCTAATGGGAGTGTATCTATTAAACGAAGTGCATAAATTTTTCCAACTTTTCCTTTTTTCTTCTTTAATAATTCTCTTTTTCGTAGCTTCCATTTTTTTATAGTAAAGATAATTTTCCATATTTAAATTCCGTCGGTAATTACATAAAGCTGATTTACAATCATTTACAGCCTTTGCACAAATGTCGTTCCACCAAGGGGAAGGGGCTTTATTATCTCTCTTTTTTGTGTAATATTTCAATTTGGGAACACATTCCTCTTTTAAATTATTTAGGATATTACAAAATTTGTTGTAAGATCCTACAGGATCTTCATTGGTTATCTTAAAATTAATGAAATGACTTTCTGAGAGAAAATAGTATTTTTCCCAATTAGCCTTATTATACATATATTTATTTACATTTTTATTAAAGTCATAAGTATTTGGAGATGCAATTATATTAGTAAATGTAGGGTAATGATAGCTACCTAATGGATCCTCACCCACATACCAGTCGCATATGGGTGCTAACTCTGGACTAACTAAAGTAACATCAATGGCAGATATGTTGTCATTTGGCCTACGTACAGTAGTGGCACTACCAGTATTAAGAATACACAAATTTAGATCATCTATTAAATCATATAGATTTTTACCTCTAGTTTTAGTTAAAGTGCATCCAAATGCTACATGATGCGCATTGAAATCACCTGATATTATGTATGGTTTAGGGAGACTGGTTATAATATTTTTTAATTTAGAAATATTAATTTTATTTTTAGGTGGACAATATACACATAGAATAGTTAGAGGACCGACTTTTGTATCAACAGAAATAGCAATCGTTTGAACATCTTGGAAATTTGGGAGTTGAAAGTTGGACATATTTTATAGAACTTTTAATTAAAAAGGCTACACCACCATGTTCATTTTCAGCATTTTTAAAAATAAAATCATACCCAGGCATGTGAAAGTGTGACTGGGAACTTTTTAACCATGTTTCATTTAATAAACATATATCTATTTCATTATCGAATAAAAGTGTTTGTAACAAAGGTTTTTTATTATTAATACTTTGTATATTATGTTGTACTAGTTTTAAACTATCCATTATTCAGATAAGTTTTTAATAAAAATTTCCTTAATATGAGATGTGGTCTTAATTGATTCAGAATTTCCTAATGCTACTAATGTTTTTACTATCGAATTCATGACTTTTGTATTATTTACAATATCTGAGATATTAAAGTTATCTGTTTTTGTTGGTACATGAGCTAATTCTATATTTTTATTACTGTCAACTTTTCCTGTGTATTTCTGTATGCTACTCTTAGGAAGAGCTGGAAAGTTTACAAAATCTTTATTTATAGTAGCCATTGCATAAGATTGCCTATGTTTTAATATTCTAGCTGCTTTTATTGGACAATCTTTTGAAATAGCTAGATGATTTCCAGAGCAATTAGTACACTTTAACGTTTCAGAAATACAATCTTTATATGAATGATTTTCAGAGCATTTAGAACAAACCTGTTCACTACGACATATTTTAGCTGAGTGATTGAACTTTAGGCATTTAAAACATTGTAATACCGGAGGGATATAAGTATGTACTTTATATCTCCATCCGTCTAATAAAATATATTCAGGTAGAGAAGTACCTGAAAATGTTATTGATATGCTTGATAATGGGATTAAATTACCTTTTTCGCGTTTCATGAATCTACGTATTCCAACAACGTCTCTATCACAGCAAATTTTTTCAAATAATTCCTTGTTTCCTATTTCTTTCGGAATATATCTAATAACCCCTACCCTTTCCACAGAGGATGCAGGTATGTATGCTCTTAAATTATGCTCTAATAAGCATCGGGATTTCAAAAAGTCGTTCGCTAAAGCTGCCTGTTTGAAAGATATTTTAATTTTATTTGAATTAATCCTTGCTCTCTCATGAATAGGGTTGCCAACCATACTTTATAATAAAGTATTCTACTTTATTTTTGGTAAATATACTTTATACTTTTGCATACAAATAAAGTATATGAAAATACTTTATTTTCAATGTTTACTGTGATACGTGAAACAAAATACTCATTATGGGTACTTAACTATTTAACGGTACACATAAGGTAAAACGGATGATGGAAAGGATTTAAAATTACTGAACGAAATGTTAGATGTCAGATGTGGTGTTTTGAATGTGACAGGACAGGTGATAATCTGACATTTGTCACAGATGTCACTACCATGGAGCATAGACAAAAAATGCGGTTAAATTTGAACATTTTGAAATGATAATTATAAAAACTAAATTACAAGACAGATTAAATATTAAGATGCAGGATATATATTCCGAATGTATAAGACTTAAAGAGATCCAAAAAAATCACTAATGATGATAAAGAATTTTCAGTGAAAAGTACAGTTGAAAATGGCAATATATATTTAAAAATGCACCTGATAGCTTACCAAATATGAAAAAAAATTTTTACTTACTCTCTGTTCCCACTACTTAAGCTTTCACTGAAAGGGGTGTTTTTAGTAATGAATCTAAAGTAGCGAGAAGAGAGAAATATAGTGTCAATAAATTTAATTAGAAACGACTTTTTATTTATATAAATATAAATATTGATTGTTAAACGAGTTTAGAACATTTAAACATAACAAAAAATTGTTAGCATGTGCTAAAGGCAAACAAAAATACGTTTTTAAAGCAATAAAAACATAAAATTTGAAAAATACTTTTTTTTTCTTCCAAATACTTTATTTTTTCCTATCCAAACCATTTTATACGTTTTTGTTGTGACAAAAAGTTGGCAACCCTACTCATGAACCCCCTTGATATTTTTGAAATATTTGGAGAGGTTTAAAGGATTCATATTGCCAAGTTTAATTTCTCTATCTAAATGTTCTAAATAAAACACAAAGTCGCCATTTGAGCTGTTGTCTGGATATTGTCTTGTATATCCATTTTTAGTGTATGTCTTATACTTATCTATTGTTGGAGTTGTAATTCTTCTTTTTTTCCTGATATTGACTTCACTGATCGCTCCTCCTCATCTCCATCGCTTTCTCCTTGCATTTTTATTTATTTTTTAATATTAAATACTATTAAAATTAATTTTAATTATAGGACGATTTTAAAAAAGGCGCGTTTCTCTTCCCGCCAAAAAAGAGAATCCCCCACGGGAAGAGAGTAGAGACGGGGTGGCTATATTCTTTATTGCCGTAGCCACACAGCTTAAAAAAAGTGCGTGCGTACAAAGTATACATGTCAGAAGTGAAACTTTTAAGTTTGACAAACGTTTCATCGTTTCCATCCATGTTTCAATCCATAAAAATTTTACCCTCATGCGCCTATAAAAGTTTCACTTCAAAAAGTTTATCACAAAATACAAATATGTAATGTTTAAAAATGTATGTATGTAAATTAGCTGACCCCGCAGACGTTGATTTGCCATATACGTAATTAACTCACTTAATCCTCCCCTTATTATTTAGGGGTATGGAAAATACTAATAATGCTGGCTGATACTCAGACCTACCCAATATGCAGACAAAACTTTATAAAAACCAGTCCAGCTGTTTCGGAGGAGTATTGTAATTAACATTGTGACAGTAGGGTTGCCAACCATACTTTATAATAAAGTATTCTACTTTATTTTTGGTAAATATACTTTATACTTTTACAAACAAATAAAGTATATGAAAATACTTTATTTTCAATCTTTACTGTGATGCGTGAAACAAATACTCATTATGGGTACTTAACTATTTAACGGTACACATAATGTAAAACGGATGATGGAAAGGATTTAAAATTACTGAACGAAATGTTAGATGTCAGATGTGGTGTTTTGAATGTGACAGGACAGGTGACAATCTGACATTTGTCACAGATGTCACTACTCACTATCAACGATATTGTCATGGATATTGTAGAAAAATTGACCGTTGGCTTTGTTTATATGTAGTTAAGGAATCAATGGTTGGAAAAATGGTTTGACCTTAGCGAAGATAACTGACTTTCAATACTTCCTAACGTGTCCTTAAAAAATGCGGTTAAATTTGAACATTTTGAAATGATAATTATAAAAACTAAATTGCAAGACAGATTAAATATTAAGATGTAGGATATATATTCCGAATTTATAAGACTTAAAGAGTCCAAAAAAAAAAAACATTAATAATGATAAAGAATTTCCAGAGAAAAGTACAGTTGAAAAATGGCAATATTTACTTAAAAATGCACCTGATAGCTTACCAAATATGAAAAAAAAAATTCTTACTTTCTGTTCCCACTACTTAAGCTTTCACTGAAAGGGTTTTTTTAGTAATGAATCTAAAGTAACGAGAAGAGAAAAATATAGCGTCAATAAATTCAATTAGAAACGAATTTTTATTTATATAAATTTAAATATTCATTGTTAAACGAGTTTGAAACATTTAAACACAACAAAAAATTGTAAGCATGTGCTAAAGGCACACAAAAATACGTTTATAAAGCAATAAAAACATAAAATTTGAAAAATACTTTTTTTTTTCCTTCCAAATACTTTATTTTTTCCTATCCAAACCATATTATACGTTTTTTTTGTCAAAAAAAGTTGGCAACCCTACATTGTGACACGAGAAGAAGATTAGTCATTCTCTCAACTTAGGTATTATTAATGGCAACACATATTCTTATGTCATTGTTACCATTTGCATTATTGCAGTTTGATTAATCTAATCCATGAATTTGTCATCATCGTCTGACCAGTTATTTGTGAAAAACAAAAAAATTGTAGCAATTCAAGCATTAAACTTTCAGTGAAATTAAGAAATAATATTTATTTCTTTCGATGGTTACGCGTATTTAATATCATTGTTTTTTTCGTTGTGAATCTATTATTGACAAAAAAAGAAAATGCCTATTTTATTTAGTGTCGTCGCCCGTGGTACGGTGGTTTTAGCCAAATATGCTACATGTGCGGGTAATTTTACTGAAGTAACGGAACAAATTTTGTCTAAAATTCCACCCCACGATGACAAACTTACCTACTCTCATGGAAATTATCTGTTTCACTACATCGCAGAAAATAAATTGGTTTATTTTTGTATTACTGACGATGTAAGTATTGTGATAAAGCCTTTGTTGATTTGTAGTACATCGCGCATAATTTATTCTAACGTGCTGATATTATTTATTCTAGAAATTTCAACGTTCGAGAGCATTTCTCTTCTTAAATGAAATTAAAAGGAGGTTCATATCATTATTTGGAGATACCGCCCAAACTGCTATACCTTATGCCATGAACAGTGAATTTGCAAGGGTCCTCGCTACTGAAATGAAACATTACAGCGAGTCAAAAGATTTGGAAACAATATCCAGGGTCCATGGGGAGTTGGATGAACTCAAAAATATCATGGTGAAAAACATTGGTAAGTATTTTTCCTTTTTAATTACATCATTTGAAACATAGTTGTATAAATACAGAACGGTCATTCGTTAGTTAAGTGGGCTCCGATTTATGGGGTGAAATGGGGGTGGGGGGGTAAAGGGAGGTGGGGAGGGTGGGTTTTTTAGCCCCCCGTAGTGTGCATTTCACGTAAACCCCGTGGTTTCGAAGATTTCGTGTTTGAAGTTTTGGGGTTAACTTTACGTGATTCAGAGATATTACAATACCTTAGAGCTCCGTGTCTGACTCCACCTTAACTCCGGTGCAGCGGGAAGTGCACTCATATGCTCCATTCACCAACTTTCACACTTTATTTTCGAACAAATTTACGTAAAAACGATCTCGATTGCAAGATCAACAAACGATACGAACTGACGCTTAACGACTGACAAATCGACACTTTTAAACAAAATAACGCGTCAGACATAATATTCTAATAAAATTAGTAACATTGCGTGCTAGAATATAGGTTTAGAAATTCGAAAAATACCCAAAACCGAATCTGAGCACCCCACTGTCCACGTGGTCTTGGTCTGTCCTACCCCTAGAGTGTTTTTTTTGTGCCGCGGAGGCGCGGAGGGAGGGCAGCCCTCGCCCGCCGTGCGAAAGCGCGCGAACGAATGCGTAGAGGAGCGGCTGAGGCTGGTCGCCGAAGGCGACCAGCCTCCGCTGCGGAACGGAGCATGAGTGAGCGTGCTTTCGCACGCAAGGGCGGAAGGGCTGCACTTCCCGCAGCGCCGGAGCCAAGCGTTCCTCTAACTTTCGAAATTCTTCTTCTAACCTCAAAACTTTAACCATGGATATCTCCATAACCATGGGGTTCTGAGGTGTGACAGTGGTACCAGGGGTAGCGCCCCCCCCCCCTTCCCCCCACGGTCCCGAAATTCGGTTTTTCCTAATCTAAAGCTTTGTGTTTTAAAGGAAATGCTAAGTGACGCCTTATTTTGGTCAACGGTGTCTATTTGTTAGTCTTTAAACGTCAGTTCGTATCGTTTGTTGATCTTGCAATCGAGATCGTTTTTACGTAAATTTGTTCGAAAATAAAGTGTGAAAGTTGGTGAACAGAGCATATGAGTGCACTTCCCGCAGCACCGGAGTTAAGGTGGAGTCAGACGCGGAGCTCTAAGGTATTGTAATATCTCTGAATCGCGTAAAGTTAACCTCAAAACTTCAAACACGATATCTTCGAAACCACGGGGTTTACGCGAAAAGCACACTACGAGGGGGGTAAAAAACCCACCCTCCCCCCTCCCTTCACCCCCTCTTCCCCCAGGACCCCATAAATTGGCGCCCACTTAACTAAAGATTTACCGATTTCTTTTATGTAAGGCCAAAAAAATGTGTAAGTATTATATATTTATAAAAACTTCATATTTGTAATGTATGTAGTGTCTATTTTGTATTCTTTTATTTCCTTTATGCTTGTATGAAGCTACATTATCATTTATTTGTTACATTCTTTGTCTTGGTTAAGCTGAAAATTTAATAAAGATTATGCAAATATGTATAATAATTATGATTTATGTATCCAGTGTTATGTATCTTATGCATAGAAAAAAAGTGTTACATAAACAGTCACTGTTATATGGGTTTCAGCATGTAGGTCAGTTATAAGGATTGAAAAAATATCACAGTTAAAGACAGTATATGCGTTTATTCAACTGTATGACCCTTACGGAAATGTATTAATTTGTATAATTGACATTTCAATACATTCAGATAACATATATAGTAAATAAGTTTTATCACTTTATTATTTATTTACAAATATGTAGATTGGAAGTAGTCTTGGAAAATAAAATAAAATTGTTATAAGTGGTATTGCATTTGTTTATAAATACTTTTTATTGGTTTACTTGTTTTAATGATAATTAAGAATGAAAATAAAAATTAAGTACTAAGTGTGTCACAAAGTACAAAATTCGAAAGTGGCTGAACCAATTTGGCAATTATTTTTAAAGATTTTTTTTTTTACATTGTAGTATTTTCTTAAGTAAGAAAAAAAAAACAGCAGTGGGTGACATCTTTTAAACTATCTATTTGGCTGTTCTCAAGACAGGACAATTAAAGGGTATTAATCATATAAAAACACAAAGTAGAAGGTATAATAATATATCATATCTGTCATATCTGTGCAAAAACAAAAAAAAAAGTGATTATTTCCATTACACTCGCACACAGTACACTAATATCATGATAATCATTTTTGTAAAAAGTAAAAAAATTGTAAATTCAAATTGATAACAGGCAAATATACTTTATCAAATAGTGAATCAGTTGTGAAGAGTTGAATGTATTTTAAACCTTGAATACAAGGACTTATTGAATAGTTAGCATTTCACATTTTTATTGAATAAAGAAGAACAAAGAATATTCTATAACTGATTTAGTTACTCACCTAGTTATGTATAGTTGTAGTTATATACTAGATTAACAATTTAAAGTGACGTTTTATGATAAACTATCTCTATTTCTCCCTACAAATGTCGTACCCCCATATAATTTTTTTGTCAAAACAGATTCAATTTGGTACTGTAGTTTGGAAGTTATGCAAATTTAAGAGATTAATTTTTATAAATATAGATAGTCGTACATAAGTCTTAATACTCTATAATTATAAATATTAAGTGGTGTAAATGTACCTGTCTGTAATTTGGTCTATTACCACAATTTTATTCAAATTTTGCATAGACCTTGATGAAAGTAACCACAATTACCACAATGGATACAAACTATAATGTACTAAAATAGTATGCGTAAACCTTATTATTGACTAGAGCATATCATGCCATAGTTCAGCTGTTGGTATCTGATAATTATAATAAAATATAAGTTAAGGTTTTTTATAGTACGAGTACAACAATATATACAATCATCTACTGTATTAAATTATATTTATACATTTATTTAATTGGAAAGTTTTCCTGCTTCCTATTTTAAATATAATTAATCTCGTTTTTCATTTTAGATTATTTTGCTGCAAACTTATCAAATTATTTTAGTAAACGTTTACTAAATATACCTAATTATGTTAGATGTAAAAAAAAACAATAATAATGTATAAGTCTACAGCCAACTAAAGAATTAGTATAAAGTGATTTCAGTATTATTAAATAATGTTGCTTGTAGCTAAATAAGCGTGAACTACAAATTGTATCCAATCCTAATGTTGAAATATGATATTTTATGCATTACAGACAACATGGCAATGCGTGGTGAAAAATTGGAGCTACTTGTGAACAAAGCTGATAACTTAGCAACAAGTGTAAGTACTTTAACATCTAAACTTACCTGTTATATTGCCTCCACATTTACAGCTGTTTCTTTATATTTACACTAGCGTCCTGCCCCGGCTTCGCAAGGGTATTCAACAAAAAATTTAAAATATGTTTTTCCCCTTATTTTTAAAAATATAATTCTTCTAAAATATAATATGTCACTCGCGGGTAGTATAGCTTTCCAACAGTGAAAGAATTTTTAAATTGGTTCAGTAATTTCAGAGCCTATTCAATGCAAACAAACAATCAAATCTTTCCTCTTTATAATAATACTAACAGCCCGGACAGACTTCGTTCTGTCAACAGTTAATAGTATAGGAACATACAAAAAAATAAATTATCCGAATTAGTCGAGCCATTCGTGAGTTATGGCGCTTAGCAACATTCATTTTTATTTATATAGATAAAATATATCTACGATTTTATTCTTGTGTTACCCACACATTAGGAATTCTAAACATATTTGAATATCATATCAAAAATTGATCGCTCCAGCGGGGTTCAAACCCGCGTCTCAGACTGACCACACGGTCACGGCGCTCTAGCTAATTAAGCTATGGAACGATGTACCCGCTAGATCGAAATTTTTGATATGATGATTTTTATATTCGGTTTAAGCAAACCGTGGCGCCGTCTATAGTGAGCTCTTTCCAGAAACCCGTAACTATTCAAAGTTTCATATTACAATGAAAATCTTTGACAGGAGACGACACCGTGCTATTTTGTTATATCTACGATTTTATTTTTGTGTTACCCACACATTAGGAATTCTAAACATTTTTAATTTTTTTAATTTTTCATTTAAAATAAGCAATTTAAATTTAAAAAACAAAAAACAAATCGTAACAAAGCAAATTAAAATGTAAATGGGAACTTTAAAAAGATGTGTGGTACGAGGAGCACGTATAAGTTTAAGTTTAATAAATAAAAATGCTATTTGGACAGTAGCGTGAATTATGAAATTATTTAACAATGTATCTAGTTTAATATGTCAAATAATAAGAACGATGTATTACTAATTTTTAGTAGCTAAGTATTTTTATAATACGGTTAGCTTTCCGCCCGCGACTTTGTCCCTGTGTACTTGTATTATATTAAATGACTAGCTTCTGCGCGCGACTTCGTCCGCGTGGAACAGAGACGCGCGCGCAATACTTGATCATTATTTTGCTGCGATGTTATTTTAAAACTGCGATATCTCCTGAGATACTCATTGAAATTGAATTATGTAAAAGGCTATTTTGTTTTAAATTAAATACTTGTGATGAATAACGTATTTATTTAGATAAGGATTAATATCATGTTTATAAAAACATCTTCGCAAATAATGCATTATTTTAGAACAAACTTGGTTAGCATAAAATAGGCTATAGTGAGCCAATCTTAAAAGACTACCATACCATTAGTTGTATTATTCTGGATCACCAGATATCTTATCAATTTTTATTATAAACTGAACTGAGGTAGGGCACAGCAGGCACACAGTTAAATAATAATGCTTTCAAGCAGTGTTGTGTTTCTGTTGTTAAGTATGATGACCAGAGCTCCTGGGGGAATAGGAGTCGGCAACGCTTGCGATGTTTCTGGTGTTGCAGACGTCTATAAACTACAGTAATTGTTTACCATCAGGTGAGGCGTACGCTTGTTTGCCGACCTAGTTATATAAAGAAAAAAACCCTCAAAAACATGCGAATTTATAATATTATTAGGATAATAATATAGTATCTAATTCAATATATTTTTATTGTTTCTTAACATGTTATATCTTGTATTTAAATGTAAATACACTTTGTAATATGGAAAATAGGTGTTCTTTACAGCGGAACATTCCATCATATTGTATCAATCATGTAACTATCGTTATTAAGTATTTACGTACACATCCCTCTGTATTATGAGTTATGCTTATGACTCATTTGAAGTTGAACGTGTCCGTGGATCCAATATCATTAACATTACTATACAAATACAATTCTTTGAATGTTAACATCTACTTTAATTTTAGATGAAAATATGTTTATTTTTGTATTATTCTACTTATATTATAAATGCTAAAGTTTGCAAAAATAAATGGATATTTGTTACTCTTTCGCACAAAATAAAAAAAATAATAATTATTGTATTGAAACTTGTTACGTAGGTAGCTGCAGATCTAGAATAACACGTAGCTTACTTTTTATCTCAAATTTGAGGTCCCGCTAGTAATTCATAAAACTGAAACTACTATACCGATTTTAATCTATTTTTCTACACAGCAATGCTACGGTGTCTAGATATAATAGGCTTAAAGACATTATGACGCACAGTATAGAAACCAGCGTTGCAAAAGCTACCGATTTATCGGTAGATCTACCGATTTTGGCCCTTGTCTACCGATATACCGATTTAGCAGTGCTATCTACCGAATTTTTGAATTTTCAACTAATGTAAAATAATTTTCTAAAAAAAAAAGGTAAAATAATATTCTTAATACTGTAACACTAAAAGAAAGCGGTAACACAAAATCAATGTACGAGGACTTCCCGAAATTCTTCCCACCACGTCGAATATGACCGTTCAAATCCGCGGTGTGTTAAAACAAATTGTACTAACACGTCATATAATAGAGTTTATTATTGTCTGGTGAGTATACAAGGGAAAATCCCTGAAAATAACTTTCTTCGGGTTTGTTTCTTGAATTAGGTATAGGACTAGTGATAGATTATTTTTGGATTATATCGATGGATTAGGATTAGTATTCGGATTCATTATTGAATGGGAAGATTCAATTCACATTTAACAAATTGCATTTTAACATTTGTAGTTGCGAAATTTTGTGAAGTGTTAAGCGAATTCATCGCTAATTCATACTTCTTTTGCGGCAACGTGCTATTCTATCGGACCCACGGGAAGTCGGGAATACTAATAATCTGTTTCATTATTAGCAATTTAGCAGTTGCTGCGAAGAATAAAATTATGCAATCTTTGGTTTGTTTGTATTTATGATGCTTGTATGGACTACTTCTATAATTAATGTTTCTTAGTGATAAAACGTATTGCTTTTGAGTACTTTCTTTTTCTGTAATGTAAAATAATTATAATTATAAATGGAACAAAAATTTGCACGCCGTTTAAGCTAGATTATATGAGACATTGTAACTAATAACACCTTATGAATTAACTATATTCATGCAAATAAAGAATTTGATTTAATTTAACGGAACAAATTTAAATAAATGAACGCATTATTGACTTAAAATACTTTTGTTTTACTCCGAGTAAAAATCTACCGATTTCTACCGATTTTTCGGAGCCAAATATACCGATTTTTTATTTTACACTTTTGCAACACTGATAGAAACAGTAGTTATAAATGTCACGGGATTTGACCGTTACGGATCAATGAATGATAAATTGTAAATTTTATATGCCTACTATTTGTAGAGAGATTTATCTTATCTATCCTATACTAGCGTATATTGTTTTAGATATAGAGTTTTAGATTTAGGTATAGAGTTAGCGTATATTGTTTTTTTTTTTAATTGTTAGCGTGTGTTGTTGTTTTTAGATTTAACTTCTGGTTAAAAAACACATCGTATTTCCAATTTTGCCTAAATGTTATATATAAATTTTCTAAATCGTATTTTATCATACATTGCTTGTATCTTTTGCCGTATAAAATGGCTTCTACCTAATGAATAGTTGTCAAGGACGACACATTATGAAATTATTTTATACCAGCTATGTTGTTAAACTACCCGCGACTTCGTCCGCCGCGTGTAATTTAACAAAAAGTTCAGTTCGCAGTTCTAAAATAAATAAAGTTCTAAAATAAAAGTAGACTAATCCGTTCCGTTCCGTCAAAATCGGTCCAGCAATTTCAGAAATTAGTCGGAACAAACTAACAGACAGACAGATGGCCAGATAAAAATGGTAAAAAATGTTATTTTGGTATATGTACCGTGTATACGGTCGATATGCATTTAGTAAAAAGCGGTTATTTTTATGTTACAAACACTCCAATTTTACTTATTTGTATAGATAATTTTACACTAGACAACTCCTGAGATTTCATATGCGTTTCTTACTCCTCAGTCCTCAGACTATGTTAGACGGTTACTTCTATGATATTAGTTCTCAATTCGATTTTACTTTTTTTTAATGTGTGTTTTTAATGAGTTTACCGATTTTAAAGATCCTTTTTCTATTTGAAACCTGGTGCTTATCTTTTGATGCTATTCGTTTGTTCGTTGAGCAAGGTTTGACGAGTAGTTTTTGATCCGTAATAATGTTTATTGCTGTTTTTTTCTTTTTTGTTTGTATACCAACAATTATTAAAGCCAGAAAAGATTACACTTTTCTAGTACGTTGTACTACCGTATCATTTACCATTACGTCAACGTAAGCAGATAAAGCGGAGCAGTAGTGCTTTTTCATCCGTCTTGTTTTACAAATACTTATTATTACGGAAATGAAATGTGTGTCACTCAGTAATGCAGTTTTCTAAGGTAAAAGAATATTTAAAATCGGTTTTCTATTTTTATAGTTCCTACAAACACAAACATTTTCACTAACTACATCTTTATAATATTAGTACCTATAGATTAAAACCACCTTAATAAACAATTGAAATCAAATTTCTGCATTCGCATGCATCCGGCCTGAAACACCCCACTGTTGGGCATTAGTTAGTGGGCACGGATTGGCATAGGCTTCTTTCTCAATGTAGGAGAAGGATTGGAGCGCGTACTGCGGGTTGGCGGATATGTTCCCTACTATCAGTTACGATCGTTATCAGGTATTTATTATAACAACCGGGACCGACGATTTAACGTGTTCTCTGAGGCACGGTAGGGAGATGTACAAGGACAGACATCCAAACCAGAAAGGAATAATTGTACAAATACAAATATCCATCCCGATCGTAATCGAACCTACGACTAGTCGCATACTACACCAGAGCGGTTGTCAAATTTCTGCTTTATTTCAAAATACACTTTTAGAAAAAATAATGTAATGAATGTCATGTGGTATTATTAAATAAAATTAATTTCTACCCTCATTTTCAGTCTGTTTCATACCGCACATCAGCGAGGACCCTGCAACGTTCGCTGTTTTGGAAGAATATTAAAATGTATGTTATTCTGGCTCTCATAGCCGCTTTAGCTATATATTTGATCGGGGCTATGGCATGTGGCGGCCTCGCTTGGAGATCGTGCGTCGGTTAAACCGATATTGTTCCTATATCAAATATCATAACATACCACATATTAATATATCAGATAAATAAATGAGTTACTTAGTGATTTAATCATATCCAAATTTTGATCATGTAATTGGAACAGAATATTAAGGGTTAATTTCACATGTTGTTGATGAAGTTCTAGATAGTTATCATCATATCAGACATATAACAGTATCTAATAGATAAAAGGTTTTAATATTCTTTTTTTAATTAATAGTTCCGGTGAAACCCGACATAAATTATTTTACCTTGTATTGATAAAGCCTCCTTGATATAATTAGTAAGTTAAGTGCATGATAAACTTATTAGCAACCAGTGAAAATGGCCTTAAGAACGAGATCATTATAAATTCGTTGTAAATGTAGTTATTAGTATATTTTGAACGCACCCCTGTAAAAAATATTGGTACGATCCTTAAATCAGGGTCTTGTTTAGCTTTTATATTTTATATGTATCCAGTTCGAATAGAATATTTATTTTAAAAAGACTAAACATAATCATTTCGATTTATAAAATTATTTCAACCTGCAATTATTGTTGTTCAATATTTTGTTATTTCTCGCAGTTTTGTTGAAATCAATAACAGCTTATTGTTCACTTTTAAGTACATATATTGAATTAAAGATTTTCTGTTTACCAGTGTGTGATTGATACTATTGTAGTAAAGAACTTAGTTTTTAATTAATTCAAATAAGAGAAATATGTCACTGTATTATAACGCCTTTAAAAATGCACATTCTTAGCCCACGACACATATTTGAAGAATCTGGAATAGTCTGGCTATATATAAAATTTTCTAAAAATATTTAAAAAGTTACTATTCAAATAAATTTCAATGGTTGTTGGCAAAGATTTTATATACTTACATGACATATACTGGTATACAACATAAAGTTCCTGATAACTTTTTGCTGTTTCACCATCACTTAACGGTTCTTTATCAGTCATCTTTTGCAAAGTAAAACCAAAAGTTGTATATTATCAGTTGAGGTGAAGGCCGATGCATAATGACCGAAATAGTTTGTAATAGTATATGAATAACAAATGCAAGATAAACTATTCCAGAATTAGGTCTTGAAATTGGCCCGTGAAATTAGCCCTTACAGTACTATATATACGATGAATATTGCGTAAGCGTGCTATCAACAAAATGTGTAATACAATGTTCGAATTTAATGTACCAAAAATGGAATTTGATTTTAAAATCACATTTAGGGTTAGTCCCTGTGTTGTCTGATAAAAGAAAACGGCCTCTTGGTGTGGAAAAATTTGAAAAATGTTGTATATGGTGAACAAAAAGGGAATATACCTTAGCTATTTTTAGTTTTTGTCAACAATATGATATCTTTTTGTTTTTTGCTATAAAAATATTCAAATTATTATACAAACTGAGACTTACGACTTGTTCACGAAGAACTAACACTACAGAATGTTAATAAAGATGTTATTGTGTATAAATAAGTATCATATTAATTGAATTGATGCTATGTATTTAATTTTTTGTGTATTATTTCAATGTGTAAAATAATGAGTAATTATAAATATCCCATTTACCTAGACAAAATGGCATTAACAAAATTGTCAATCCAGTTTTTTTAGATATAACTTTTTCCACCTGAAAATCGTTATTATTTGAATTTCCAGTGATTTTTTTATTAGACGATCCGCGCGGTTTTACCCGCTTTGATGTTATTAAGTGCAGTTCTTTAATTAAAGTGTATAAATAAAATAAATATAACAATAGAATCAAATTAAATAATATAATAATGTTTTGGCAACAGTAGCATAAGTACAGTAAAAATATTGAATGTAAATATTAAATAAACCCTGTTGCGATTTTGTCATATGTGTTAAAAACTACCCACAGTTGCGTAGCTATCACTGTGTCAGTTGTATCTTATATGAGGCCTCAAAGTTAAGGGCTTCATTAAAACTCAAAAAGGCATAACCTTAAAGGCTTATGTCCAGGACCACGGGCTATACCTTATATCCCAGTCAGACAAAATAGGCTTTAAATAAATTTTGATACGGTGCCTATTAAAAATACTTACGCTACTGTATATGTGTGTAACTCCGACAGTGAAGTATTTATATTGTTATCTTGGACATCCACGCCATTTAAACCATTGTATAAAATATGTAAAAGATAATAAAAAATATTTCTAGTATTGAATGAAAGTATGATTTGAACTGTGCATCATACTTTTCAATGCATCTAGCGCCAAAGCTCTGAGTAACATTTCCATTTTTGTTTTAGCTAGAAATAATAGTTACTATATAGTATTATCATAAACATTCATTTACTTTTAAATATTTACATTTAGTGTACGGAATAGTTAATTAAAGAAATGTAATAAATTTATTTCAAATTATTAATAAAAATTGTATGTACCTATATATTGTGTGATAAACTGTTTTATTTAAAAAAAAAAAGATTTATTTCATGCATTATAAAGACTTTTAAAAGTATTGTGATATCTTTATATTGTAAGTATAATACCCATTTGTTTAATAACCACGTGGAACCATGTTATAAATTTGTAGATTATTAAAAATTTGTTTTATTTATCCCTCACATAAAATCCGTCCTCCTCACAAATTATCCAAATAAAAAAGTTAGTAATGAAAGTTAGAAGCTTATATTCATCGAAGTGAAAGAAGTAATACCGATTCACAAGTTAGCTACCCTCCGAAATGTGAGGTCGTTCCAAATTCGGGAGCGGCAGATTGATCCCGCGCCATGAGGGTGGCCCCCCTCCATTCCTCGCCTTGAAGTCCCGCTTCGCAGCAATCGCGCGCTATCCTTTGCCGCGGGAGGGCGTTCTACCTGCGCCGCGTTTACGATCACGAACTGCGCGATACTACGCTACGATATCGGTGTGTGAGTGACGAGTTCCGTGTTTTTAATTCGACGTACGGAGCGATGCGTGTTCAGAATAGGAATCCTCTGGCGTGTATGTAAACGCGGGTATTATTGTTCGTTCCTGGGATCGTATATTCTTTACGAAAACTCGATTAATTAAACGAGTTTGTTTGTTTTAATAAAGCGATGGTTATCAATTAAAAAGTTTAAACCACGTCATAGTAATTAATCAATCTAAGTATTAGTTAATTTTCTTTACTCTTATTATATATTGTATCACATTTGAATTTGTAATGATCGATTATGAAAACAAAGCGGCTGTGAATTCGGATCTGCGTACTGAATTATTAATTAAATAAATGAATCCGCAGGATGGATTTACCATAACAATGATTGAGTCAGTTTATATGTTATAAATATTTATAAGTGGCAGTCTTTACGAAGCCGCTGTGATTTATGATACTGCATAATAATTTGACAATGGTTTTCGAGTGCTCATATCTGCTAAACATTTAAAACTAAATTAAAACAATTAACTTTGTTTTATTAAAACAAAATAATGAGTACCTATGTGGGCATGTGCGTGTTCCGTGTCTGGTCTGCTATTAATGCGACAGGAAGCGGTGTCGATTTTGGGAAATGTTGAACTAGGGAATGCTTCTCGGGTCATTGTTCTTTTTACTTAGAAATTTCTTTTTTGTATTACCGAGATTGATTACTGTAGCCGTTTTTTAAATGTTATGATGTATTATTAGGCTTTGTACACAATAACACGCATAAAAGTAGATATAAAAAAATATAACTGTCTCATAAATTATCGTCATAATTTAGAAATATTTATACCACTAAGAACGAACATAATCCGAAACGATTACAGACAAAGCTTTGAAAATGGGTTAGCCGTAACTATTTAACAAAGAATGGTCACGCTGAAAATGGATTACAAAGAAGTGAAGAAATGGACTCAGTAATAATAATATAGTGTATCGAATGGAGGTAAAATAAAGAGTGCTAGAAAGATGGATGACAGTTCACCAGATCTGTCGCTTAAGTTGCGACGAGGATCGAGCGATTCGAGGGAGTCATTTTATATGGACTTCGCTCAAGGAATCGACTCGGATATCGAAGAAGTGACAACGATTGAACGGATAATACCTGAGCATCCGGGCGGGCGGACGGAGGGAGATGCGGACACGCTCGCGACGCCTTCCGGCTTGGATGACAAGGACCTGTCTCAATGGTAACTTTTCACATATAACTATATTATATATATATTTTTAAAGTCGAAAATAACGTTTATTCTATTCAATCGCTACTTTTATCAAATAACGGGTTTCTATAATATGTGATTGTAGGTGTATTCATTTATTATATAATATTTAAATCTATCTTGCTATTTTTGCATATTAAACCTATAGATAGTTTAAAAATCAAACGTCCGATTTGTTAAGCTTGTGATTGATTCAACTTATAAATATGAGAAGGCATTTAATAAATATTGACGACGCGTTAGCGGAATGGTCGCGGTGCTGGATTGCGGCTGTTGCACTGGAGGTTGGGGGTTCGATCTCCGCACATGACATATATTTCTATTAGGTCATACAGATAATGTTTGCCGTGGTCTGGGCGCTTGTGCTTGTGTATTGTGTGTTTCCGGACACCTGACACAGGAGTGAATGCTAGTGGAGGCCGTTGAGTGTGAGGCGTTTTTATTGTAAATTATTTATTAAAAAATATAAAAACAAATACTAGCTAGTGTAAATTTATTTACTCAAAAAGGTTTTATATACAAGTACTAGCTGTGCCCGCGGCTTCGCCCGCGTTGAAATTAGTGTGTCACAAAGTTTTGCCGGCAAACTTCCAGTGAAACTCTCATCAAAATCGGCTTAGCCGTTCCGTAAACCTTCCTCTTGCCAATGGTGGAGTCCTCTCTACAATGTTAAAACCCTATGAAAATCCGTTCAGCAAATTTTGAGCGAATCGATCACATACACTTTTGGGGACTTATAATACACTAACTGTTGCCCGCGATTACGTCCTCGTGGTTATGAAGATAATTATGTATTACTATTAAGATGTTTAACGCAAATTATTTTTTATTTCAGTCACTTGAAATGCTTATCAAACTGAGTAACTTTTTAAAAGGCACAGTTTAGTATAATTTAATAGTTATTTTTATAAAAAAAAAAATTAAAATTAATTTTAATAATAGTTGGTTTTATTTTCAGGCTGTATATGTTTCATACAAACTATCAACCCCAATTAAACCCCCTTAGCGATGGAATATCGTAAAATCCGTTCTTAGCGGACGTCTGCTAACTATAATCTACATCCCTGCCAAACTTTATCTTTGTCCAACCTGGATGGATAGACCATCCAGTGGTTTTTGAGTTCTCGTGATGAGTGAGTCACTGACCTTTCTCTTTTATATATCTAGATTACGATGCATTATTTGGACACCTCCTCACCATCTATAGACCATATATTTTAAATTTCAAGTCTCTTACTTCAAAAACATAAGACTTTCATTCAAACTTCCGACCCCCGTTATATTGAGGATCGATTTTCGTAAAATTAGTTCTTAGCGGATGTTTACACCCCATAAGGAACCTACCTGCCAAATTTCAAGTTTGTAGCTGTTATAGTTTCGGAGGTTTCGTGATGAGTGAGTCAACCTACCATCCACCGTTTTAACTCCAAAAGAGAGTTGATTTCTATAGATACATTATTTGGTCACCTTTCTACCATCTATAGAGCATACATTTTAAATTTAAAGTCTCTTACTTCAAAAACATAGGACTTTCATACAAACTTCCGACCCCCGTTTTAGCCCTTTAAGGGTCGAGTTTCATAAAATCAACTCTTAGCGAATATTTACGCCCTATAAGGAACCTACTTGCCAAATTTCAAGTTTGTAGCTGTTATAGTTTCGAAGATTTTGTAATGAGGGAGTCAACCTACCATTCCCCGTTTTAACCCCAAAAAGGAGTTAATTTCTAAAGATACATTATTTGGACACCTTCTCACTATCTAAAGAAAGTACATTTTAAATTTCAAGTCTCTTACTTCAAAAACATAGGACTTTCATACAAACTTCCAACCCCCGTTTTACCCCTTTAGGGATCGAATTTCGTAAAACTCATTCTTAGCAAATGTTTACGCCCTAAAAGGAGCCTATCTACCAAATTTCAAGTTTGTAGGTGTTATAGTTTCGGAGATTTCGTGATGAGCGAGTAAAGCTACCATCCCCCGTTTTAACCCCAAAAGGGAGTTGATTTCTAAAGACACATTATTTGGACACCTTCTCATCATCTATAAGGCATACATTTTAAATTTGAAGTCTCTTACTTCAAAAACATGGGACTTTCACAAAAAGTTCCAACCCCCGTTTTACCCCCTTAGGGGTCGAGTTTCGTAAAATCCGTTCTTATCGGATGTCTACAACCTATAAGGAGCCTACCTGCTAAATTTCAAGTTTGTAGCTATTATAGTTTCGGAGATTTCGCGATGAGTGAGTCAGCGTACCATCCCCCGTTTTAACCCCAAAAAGGGGTTGATTTCTAAAGATATGTTATTTGGACACCTTTTCACCCTCTATAGAGCTTACATTTTAAATTTCAAGTCTCTAACTTCAAAAACATAGGACTTTTATACAAACTTCCACCCCCCGTTTTACCCCCTTAGGGGGCGAGTTTCGTAAAATCCGTTCTTAGCGGATGCTTACGTCTTATAAGGAACCTACTTGCCAAATTTCAAGTTTCTAGGTGTTATAGTTTCGGAGATTTCGTGATGAGTGAGTGACCTTTCGCTTTTATATATATTATAGATTATAGATTAAACCCTCTTCATAGCAGAGAAGGTCCTTTTCCGTGTAGGTCCAACGTTGCAGTATAAAACATTTATGAGGTCTTTTGACATGACCGTAACCTTTTACGTTCAACAAAATGTACCTACCTATATTGGTTGTCAATAAGTTAAAGTAGTCTACTAAAATATTCATTTTATTATTTTACATTCGGAAGTTCATTCACCTATTTAGTATGACAACTGTAAGTTTGTTTGTAGAGCCGTCAATTATTCAAACGAAACTATCACAACATAGATCTTTGTTTAAGAAATAATTTGTCGGAATCTATCATACGAATAATTTATAGGCGCAAAATTGAAGACTCCAGAAGCAATAAAACTGATACCTATCTATTTTGGCGACAATAAATTTTATACTCTGGGAACCATCATCCAGCTACTAGGTACCTATCAACTGCAAGCGAGGGCTTAAGTTATGCCTTTTACTATTTTCTTTAAAAATCTACGTTTATGTAATAAGTAATCATAATATAAAACTATACATAATATGCAAAAAAAAAAACTACATAAATAGTAAGTTTGTAAGGTTTAATGGACGTTGGTAACTTTTAAGCTAAAGTTATTAAGCTGTTTATACACTACTTAAGTAGATATTTGACAACTAGGCTGGCAGTTTTCTGATATCGGGTAACTTCCGTGAGATTGAGGCTTACACAAATAAATAGGCGTGACACAATTAGTAACAGGATAAAATCTATAAGTCAACACTTTTCACTATTCACGTCTAATTCGGAGTCCATGAAAGTGTTAATTAGTATAATACGAGGCTATTTTTTATATGAAAAAAGGTCTTAGACAGAAGATCTTTAAAGAAGCGTTATTTTTTTTCAAACTTCATTCGTATGTTAATATTTATTCGAAAATTTGTTTAAAAAGAATATATTCTAATCCGATACCGGTATGTCGACGTATTCAAAATTATTAATTACTAGAACAAGGCAAGGTCATCTAATTCATCTTTAATTGTTATTTTTATTTGTTCATTATCGATAACCTTCGATCGATAATTTAACGGAAAAAATTTATTAATTCTTTTGAAATGGTTTTTTATTCAGAGTTGAAATAAGTTATAAAACATTATGCAATTCACTGGTGTGGAATGGTGATTTTTGGTCCTAATCTTACTCCGAACTATTGGCGTCTAGTACGTAATAAGTACCTGCAGTGGTCAAAATAAGTCAAAATAAAACTATATAATTTTTTTTGTTCTTTATTTTGTCGCAACAATAAACTCCAATTTCAATTGTGTGACACATCGTCATCTCTAAACACGTGGACGGTGGAGTGTGAAATCTTGTTCAGTAAAAATAGAGCGGAGACCCGGGACATAAATGTATGCCAACGGCACCCGTTTGACGAGTCTTGTTGAGGGCTTTCTCTCGGGTCAGATAAACCACCAACGGTCACTATTCGGGTCGCTTGAGTTTATAATCTAGGTACTTGTAAGGATCGGATTTAAGTTTCACGAAATCAAATGGATTTAGGACTTAGGATGTAAATTATTCATCAACCTATATATTAAAATGAAACAACTTTTTTGGATTTTATCGCGGTTTATTAAGTTTTTTAGATGCCCGAAGTTTCTGTACCTAGATAATTACAATACGTATCTACTATTATTTTCAAGATGATTTTTTATAATATATCGAATTGGTTACTACTTAAAAATGTACTCAGTCAGCTGACTTTACTGTCAGTATTGTCTACTTATTTTTTCTTTATTTGATTGAAGTATGAAATCGATAGATAACGACCATTTATTGTGTATCCTGCGCTACAGTTCCTATTTAATTTGATTTATTGGAGATTCTCAACAATAGAAGACATATAATCCCATTTATCGTTTCACAAAAACGTACTCTAATAACCTTATTTATTTCGTTGCATCTTTTTTTTATTATGCACCAGGTTAATTCTGATGTTTTTAGCGCTGTTTTAAGTAAGTTATTTTAAAAATGAAGCAGGGTTAGTTCGGAATAATCGTTTAAAACGAGACAATGTTCGTGTATTTCATATTTTTTTAAATGTTGGTTTAAATAATTGTATTCGTTGAATCAGCGGGTAATTGCCAAGAGAATTAAAATTAAAAAGAAAAATGCCAAGATTTAATATTATTGCATATAGTAGTAAATTTTATAGAGTAAAATTCAAAAGTTTTAAAGCTAATTTTAATATAAATAGCAGTGCTTATATAAGCCCCATTCATTGAGTCATCTTATTCAGTACGAGATAAAGCTGAGAGATTAACCTATTTTTGCTCGCTTACATTTTTCTCTGACGAATCATTTTAAAATTACTTTTTTACTATTTGATTAACTGTAAAACTGCTTCGTAAGCTATAATAAAGGTTATTAGTTTTAGCTGCAGTGGTGCGATTTCATTTAATACCTAATAACGGGATTTTGGAGCTTACCTAACTTTGTTTTTGTTATAAAGATTTATTAGGCTGAGATTATATAAGTAGTTTTATGATTAAAACTCTTAGAAACAATGTGGATGAAAAGTGGTTTAATCATAGCTGAACAAAATGAAACTGAATATTTTTGATGAAAAATAATAACGACTTTTATAACGCTCAAGTTTCGAGGATTTAATACTGTTAAATTAACAACGTGCTCGCCGATGGTAGGTAAGTTATGGTTTCAGCTACGCAGCATTCGGCTGTATTTATTCTAGTTATTTTTTTACTGAATTGTGGTAGGTATTCGTTAAAGATTAAAGAAATTGGTTTAAAAAAACCATACTTTTAAAATTGTCAATTGATAAAATTAAACGATTTCATTTTGAAATTCGCTACGGATCCTTAAAAGCTGAGATGGTATCATATTCAATAGACGAAATGATTTAAAACAGCAAAAACAGGTTTCAGCTCTTTCTACTATAGATTTATTTATGTAGAGCGAAATAAAACTTGAGTTTCTAGTATTAAAAAGCGTGAATAAGATTTACGGGCTGAAATTTAATGTCCTTTTAACGACAGTTCCATTCAGTTGGATAATTCTGTCATTATATAGGAAAGATACGGGATAGTTTTTTATTACGGTTCATTTTATTTTAGTTCACGCGTCCCGACTCCCGAGATATTCCTTGGAGATTCTTATAATAAAACGTAGACCTTTTACTATAGTAACTGTTTATATGTGAAGCTATTATTATATCGGAATTTATTTTTCATAGATTTTGTTATTTTGAGGTAGATTTGTAAAGAATTCAATATACGAGGTACGACTAGTAAATATATATAGGTATGAATTGAAATATTAAAGTTTTCATCGAAACTAAAGTCACGATCATGGCCTGAGTTGTAACCAACATCTGTTTACATTTATCATTTCATTTTAAAATCTAAACGTTCATGAGTTATTTGATCTGAAATTTATGAGATTATCTATTATCTTGAAACCGATTGACCTGACCTGATATTGTTGTTGATCGTTGATTTGTACAGTTTGTGATCGTAAAGTTATAACACATGTTCGACTAATACGCATATTTAAAAGCTTTTAATTAAAGTACTAATCAAATAAGTATAATACTATTGTTACCACAGACCACAGAATCCTTACCATTTTTCTCTAATAGAATAATTGCAAAGATATATAAGAATGTTAAGAAGTCCGTGTAACACGTGATGTTAATAGTTCCGTAGTCGTGTGAATAGTTTTAGTCCTGTGTCATAAGAAACTATTTAGTATTCTTCCTTCGATATCGTTGTTGAGCCGAGCACGTTTTCTCCGGAAATCTTGCTATTTGTTTGCCGTCAAGCGTAATGGATACCGCACCGTACCTGATCAGACATCATGTGATTAGTCGCATGATATTGAGACTATTAATAATTTATTATACTTACTTATTTTATGTTATTACTCATCATCAGTTATAAGTATAACGTGCATATTTATTGTTAATTTTAGTCCTACGGTTTTTTTTCAAGTAAGATCTTAGGATTAATCTCTACGTTTTAATCGATGTGTTTTTTTCACAATGTTTAATTGTTATGTTTCTTTAAAATTAAAGAACTGTTTTGATATGTTTAATTTTGACTAGCCCGTCGTTGGCGCCATTTGTAGCGGGCCTGCTTTCTGCTCCGCGGGTTGTGGCTTCGATTCCCACCTGAATGAGGTGTAATATTTGTATATATACATATGTATTATTTCCATGTATATCTATCAAAACAAAAAAATTAGCTATAGCAGTCGGCTGTTACCTACGAGTATAACACCACCATTAAGTTGCTTACCTTAGAACAGAGGACCGTGTGTGAATGTTATAAGTTTATTATTTATTTATTTTATTTAATTATTCTTATTCAATCGACAAGGATATAAAAAAATATTTAAGCGCCTTCTCGTTTTTAACCGACTTCCAAAAAAGGAGGAGGTTCTCAATTCGACTGTATTTTTTTTTAATGTTAGTTACATCAGAACTTTTGACCGGGTAGACCGATTTCGATAAATTTTGTTTTAATAGAAAGGTGGTGTGTGTCAATTGGTCCCATTTAAATTTTTTTGAGATCTAACAACTACTTTTCGAGTTATATCTAATAATGCGTTTTACTTGACGCTTTTTTCGTCGACCTACGTTGTATTATACCGCATTCTAAATCGCAACTTTCTACTGGATGTACCGATTTTGATAATTCTTTTTTTGTTGGAAAGGGGATATCTCTAGTTTGGTACCATGATAAGGAAACCAGGATTTGATGATGGAATCCTAGAGCAATCGAGGGAGACTCTCGAAAATCCGCAATTACTTTTTACTGGGTGTACCGATTTTAAGGATTTTGAATTTAATTGAAAGCTGATGTTTATCATGTGGTCACATATAAATTTTATCGAGATCTGATGACTTCTTTTTGAGTAATCTTTGATAACGCGTAGTTACTTGACTATTTTTTCGTCGATCTACGTTGTATTACTCGTCGATGTAATTTAAGTCGGTTTTTTTTTTCGTTTGCAAGCAAACACAATTTTTTTTTGTTACATATTTTTACGTTCAAAGTTTAGTTTAATAAAAAAGCCATGTTTTTACCGTTATAAATGTTTGATACTATTATTACTAGGGACAAACCGTAATGCGTTAATTATGACCCTTCAAGAGTCAGCCCGCCCAATGAGAATTGGTGGAGCGTGATGTTTATCCGTAAAATTTATTATGTGTCATTTACCTTCTTTGTTTTGGTTATAATCATTATTATTATGTCCAACAATGGGATGTTACAGGCTGAATGTCAAATTTCTCGTTCGATCTAGAAAGCTAAATTCAAAAACAAAGTGCCAATTACTAAATATGTAGTTTAAGACCCTAAATTTTACAATGTAAAAAATACTGTATCGACAGTTTTTAGGGCCTTACTAGCTGATGAATCTTGTTTTATTTTTGTTTTGCAAATAAATGTAAGAAGAGATTGGGATTTTTGGTCACACGTGCTTTGGTAAAATAAAGCCATGTGACTGTAAGATAATAATTATTATTACCATTAAATATGTATCTATTTTACACACCATTTACTCATACATATAATTATTGAAGTTAAAATATATCAAAAAAACTCTGTTACTTACATATATCGATCGTAAAAATACATCGAAATTCGTATGATAGTTTCTAGGAAGTCTAAACATATGTGTTTCACATTGTTTATTACATTTATGTAGTGGTCATTGTCATTACGAACTTATTTTTTTAATAGCTTAATGAAAAGACTGAAGTCCTTACATACATGGAGTAATTTTCTTTTGGATTGAATTTCCAAAAGCACAGAAGCATTTGTTTATTTGTTTAATCAACAGCGTAAAATGTAATCTTTTACAGTTCCAGCTTCAATAATAGATTCATTTTCATTTGAAAAAGCGCTGAATGACGGCGTATTTGTTAAACACATGGATTTTGGGAAATATTTTTACTCTTTCTTTAGTTACATGAAAATATTCGCAATATTATTTTTTCACATCCAGTACGTATACTTAGCTTCCGCCTACTCTGACAGCCTGCCGCCGAGGGCCAGGGTCCTTTTGGCCCTAGGCAAAATACGCCAATGCCCGTTTCACCTCTTTCATCATTACAGCCTATCACAGTCCACTGCTGGACATAGGCTTCCACAAGTTTACGCCAAAAATAGCGTGAACTCATGTGTTTTGCCCATAGTCACCACGCTGGGCAGCGGGTTGGTGACCGCAGGGCTGGCTTTGTCGCACCGAAGACGCTGCTGCCCGTCTTCGGCCTGTGTATTTCAAAGCCAGCGGTTGGATGGTTATCCCGCCACCGGTCGGCTTTTTAAGTTCCAATGTGGTAGCGGAACTGTGTTATCCCTTAGTCGCCTCTTACGACACCCACAGGAAGAGAGGGGGTGGCTAAATTCTTTAGTACCGTAGCCACACAGTACACCTCTAGTACTAGTAGTCACCTCTTTAGGAGTAAGTTAAAAGGTTAAAGGCTAAAGTATTTTTGAAAATTTATATAACAGTTCTAAAACTATTATTCTCTAAATACTTTGGTTTTTTTAAATATCATATCAATATGTATGTTCAGGGATAACTCCGTCGTTTATGAACCGATTTTGATAATTCTTTTTTGTTGGAAAGGAGATATCCCTAGTTTGGTAACATAATAATAAATAATATTTAGTCGAAAGTCGATGTTTATCATGTGGTCACATTTAAATTTCATTGAGATCTGATTACAACTTTTGGAGTAATCTTTGATAATGCGTTACTTGATTATTTTTTCGTCTAGCTACGATGTTATTACTTGTCAATATACCTGAAGTCGGTTTTTCTTCGTTTGCCTGCAAATACAATTATATAATGTCGGATAGGTGTCGAACTTCAAACGAGATATTTAATATATTCGTATAAAAACATTTAATTGATCATACTCTTTTATTTACATTTTTCATGTCTTTTGGTTTTATTACTGTGGCTTTAATACATTAAGCTTGGCGACGATGAATCCTTATACGCGTTGAAAGCCATGGGAAAAACTATTAAGTAAAACTTAGTAATTAAAAAAAAAAACAGCCATCTCGCTGGAAAGCTTTTCCATCGTCAACATACAAATTAGACTTATTCAAACCCCATCAGAGATAAAATTTTAAAAGTCCTTCCTTAATTTTTGCCATCACACTTCGCTGCAAAATTTTATGCATTTAAGCTTGCCACTGCCAGTCTTTGTCGAATTTGACTTCAGTATTTTTTATGTGAGTGACATTTTGATGTTTTTAAAATATGTGAATATTGAAATAAAAATGGCAAGGAATGAAACTTTACTTATCTGTTGTACACTCTATCATCATCAGTGCGACGCCGTAATATTAATGAGGTTTTCATACAAAAAGACTTCATATGAAAAGTAGTTTCCATCTGTTGCGTGAACCTTTGTTTGCCATGTGTCTGGCAGCTCGGTATTGTGGAGTGCTTTAGTAACAGCTTCAGATCTTTTGCACAATATCATCAATCAACACGTGTCATTTCATGTATCTGTATGGACCGGATGCTACATGTGAGGTCGGATTATTAATAACGACAATAAATCTTACTTCTAAGTGTTTTCTTCAGGATTATTCCATTTTTAAATTGTTATGATAAACATTTTTGAATATCATATCAAAAATTGACCGCTCCATAATTGTTATGATAAGTTTTTTTATTATATAAATTTATAATTAATATTAATTTTTAAACTAGAACCCCTAAACATTTAACTAAGTCGATCTTAAGAATATGGCTTTTACGTACAAACTGTTAGGATTCGAATTTCTATGATATGCTTATTTCTATTTTACTGTTATTTTATTGTACCTATATATATATTTATTTATTTATTGTACCTATCCTAAATTTATTTAGTAAAAAAAAGTCAACAACTAAGATTTCAAACTAATCTTAAAGTTTATATTTTTTTTTGTAAAGATACCTGATTTTTTTAAATGGTACGCGCGAAGGCACTTTAGAGAGTTATTTTCAAAAATGAACGTAATTAAAATATCGCGTTCACTGTTATTTTGGTCAGCAGAAAATCTTATTAGGTTTCATAGACATGTTTATTCCTGATTGCAGTTCGTCTGGCTGATGATATGATAACGCGCGTAAAACCTGATGGAGCCGTTCAGATAAAATGAGCTTGAGTTTATTTGAGAAATAAATATTTATGCTTAATATATCGCATTAGCTTCTTCATGAGTAGGTTTTACGAGATAGAAATTTATAAGTTTTTTTGATGCGAAATTATAATTATACATGTTTTTAATTGGGTATTTTTAATGTTCTAAATTGTGCCTAAAATATATGTATTTTATATTTTCTTTATTGAAGTGTTTTTATCATAATGTATTGCAGCTTTTTTTTAAGTTAAGGTGATCTGTACAGAATGTTTTCTACTTCAATTTAGAAATGCTGAACTGCCATACAAACTTTTATCCTTCTAACAAGTTGACCTATTAGGGGCAGAACTTCCAAATATGTGTGTTATATTTAATTAAAATGGAAGATTTTGTCCGTAGCGTGTTGAAAGAAATCTAAAAATATGTTCTATATTTTTAGCATTAAAAGTTAAGGATTTACAAAAAAGTCTTGTTTTTTTTTTTTCGGCCTTTAAGTTAAATTTACAATAGGCTTTTCTAATGTGTATATAAAAGGACTCTATGAATTTTTTGATGTATTTCGCTATAATTGTTTTGGCTTGTTGATAATTCATCAGGTAGTCGGTTAAGGTGTGTAATTACATTTACGTGGCAGTCATGTGATTAATTTCTTTCAAAAATTAAACATCCATATTTTATTTATTAATAAGGTTTTAGTTCAGGTATCAATTAATTCAAGTGTTGCTGAAAAATAACCGCTGCCGGTTATTACATGTTAACGTTCTACGTTTTAAATGCAGTAAAAGTTTAAATAGGATGCTGGAAATATTTATATGATATTAAAATATTATTCCACTACAGCGTCGGGTTAATGTTGATGTTCGTTGACCTATACTGATGTTATATTCGGGTTCATTGAGACGAACCAGTTGAGCATAAACTTTAAAACGAACGTGTAATACAGGGAATAATTTTGTTTTACACCTGTCTGACCTGGAACCTGTATAACTATATAATATTTTACGCTACTACACAACTTCATCGCAATAGTAATCGAACTTATGCTCCTCCTGATGACTTTCTGTTTATGTTCACGTCACACTCTTTACGATACCAAAAAGACCCATTCAGTCAGTACTTATGAGAGTCGTATACATAACTGTGTCCTAGATCTAACTTGTTACTAGTTTTCAACACGATTACCATTTACCATCTGACCTTTTATAACCTTAGTCGTCCTAGAAATACAGAGTTATATGATACTCAAGACGAGCCATAAATTTTAGATATTTCTGCTACCATTTGTTCGATTGTTTTCGTTAAACTATTACAAACTAAAACAGGTCAACACTAGGACAGACACATGATTTATTTACAACTTAATTTTATTTATTTCAAAATATTTATACAGAAATGTACAGTAAGGACTAAACACTAACATTAACAAACACTGGACATTTATAGGGCGGGGAATATCACAGGGAAGGATATCGTATATAGGACGGAGGAGTTTGGGCAAGAAAAAAAGGATATGGGAAACCGTGCCTTCGTCAAGTCCACATTCACGCAATGAGTGGTCAAGAACTCTGATTTTGGCTAGATGAACAGGTGTACACGCAGGGCCAAGACGTAAGCGACGTATGCTACTCGTAGATGTGACCCAGCGACTAGCATGTCTATGAAGAGAAAACCAAGGGCGGTTTGGGATGTCTGGAAAATTAAATCTTGGTGATTGGTTTAAGGGCTTAACAAACTCCTCAAAATGACATTGACACGTGACTAACTCTACTAAGTCGGTAAATTAATACTCATTTCTACGTGACAGTCATTAATCCGAAAGATAAAGAAGAATTAATAAATTATCATTATGGTTATAGAAACTTTATTCTCATATATTAATAAATACATATAGATACATAGACGCCGCGTTGGCGCAACGGTTACAGCCATGGATTGTACCTGTTGCGTTGGCGGTTGCGGGTTCGGTTGCAGTCCTTGTGGGTCTCCCCACCATGCCTCGGAGAACACGTTAAGCCGTCGGTCCCGGTTGTTATCATGTACACCTGATAGCGATCGTTACTCATAGTAGGGAATATATCCGCCAACCCGCATTGGAGCCGCGTGGTGGATTAAGCTCTGATCCTTCTCCTACATGGGGAAAGAGGCCTATGCCCAGTAGTGGGATATTACGGGCTGAAGCGTATATGCCTACTATGATAGTAATTAAATATATTTTATTGAAATCTATTTTTAGCGTACCGTATATTTTTACGTTTATTAAGTCTCATCATTCAAGTCTCTTACTTAGTTATATACTTTTTTGGCGCGTTACTGAAAAATGATAGAGTAAATTATTACGATGCGCGCGCACACCGTTATAAAAAACCAACTTGTTAGCTAGTTAACGAACAAGAAGTTAGTAACGTGAAGTTAGCTAGCCAATGAAGTATAACATCTTATGTGCGTACATAAATACCTACACACACATTTTTTATATTACAAAAATACTTATAACGAACCCTCAAAAAAAATTTAGTATAACTACACGCGTTGTTTGTTTTTAGCCCAGAAAAATAAAGCTGATATAGGTACTTGTTCTATACGTTTCTCATTGACCTCGGTACACTTGAAACTCTTGCAGTTTCAATTAGAGTTTGTTGTTGATTACAGCTTTGCACACAACAGGTCAGAGAATATTTAGTGCTGAACTACTTTTCGAGTAGTTGCGGTCAGAACGGAGGTTTTCGAGCGCCGCTACGAGTTTATACCTATCATGTGAGAAAATAGAGTAAATATTTTAGGTGATATATTTGAGAAGCCTATTTGCATAAACACGTAAATAATAATTGATTTATTAGTGAATAATGATCATAACCACAAGATAAACGTTAGCTAAAAGATAAAGAGAATGTTAAGTGTTTTTGTATTAGCTCCTGAACGACAAATAGAGAGTACATAGTTAAGAAAACTATTTTACTAGATGAATATTTTAAAATATAAATTAGAAGATATGATTAGAATATTACTATCTACTACCAATTCTTGACTATGCTGATATTTGTTACCTAGATCTTAAAGAGGAGCAGTTAAGTAAGCTTGAACGCCACCAGAATCTCTGCATACGATTCATATTTGGTCTTCGGAAATATGACCATGTCTTCGATTTTCGTAATCAACTCAAGTGGCTCCCTATCCGCTTTCGCAGGAATACTCACATCCTTTCTTTACTTTATTGTGTACTTTTCCATCTAGATACTCCCCTTTATCTAAAAAATCGCTTTGAGTTTTATCTGTGACACTCATGAGCGTTCCCTCAGGTCATCTTTAACCTTAACACTCAAAACTCCTTCCCATACTACTTCCTTTTATTCTAACTCATTTTCGGTTAAAGCTGTACAACTTTGCAACTCTCTCCCTCTCTCTATAAGAAAATCTCTTTCTTGTTTTGAAAAATATCTAAAGGCCCATTTTTTGTCACTAAATAACTCATAAATATCATTAGCATCTCCATAAAATATTATGTAGTATTTTGTTTATGTAGTATATAATTATGTATACATTTATTTGTATATATGTATGTGTATATGTGCTGTGTGGCTACGGCACTAAAGAATTTAGCCACCCCCTCTCTTCCCGTGGGTGTCGTAAGAGGCGACTAAGGGATAACAAGGTTCCACAACCACCTTGGAACTTAAGAAGCCGACCGATGGCGGGATAACCATCCAACTGCTGGCTTTGAAATACACAGTCCGAAGACGGGCAGCAGCGTCTTCGGTGCGACAAAGCCAGTACTGCGGTCACCAACCCGCCTGCCCAGCGTGGTGACTATGGGCAGAACACATGAGTTCACGTTATTTTTGGCGTAAACTTGTGGAGGCCTATGTCCAGCAGTGGACTGTATAGGCTGTAATGATGATGATGTGTATATGTATGTATATTTATTCCGTTAAATATCATGTTGCTTGTTAACTATATGCCAATTCTTTATCAACTGTTTATACATTTCCCTACCGCCTATCTTTTTCTACGCTATGTCCCATGCCCAAAGGTTGTCTGGAAGAAATCGCTCTTAGCGATAAGATCGCCTTAGTACATCTTTCTTTGCATGTTTCACTTTTTTGGAATGTTTCTTTGTGGTGTACAATAAAGAGTATTTATTATTATTATTATTATTATTACCTAGTCCAGCCATAAGTTCTGTTACAAATGAAAATGCATTTTTTAAAATGAAGTAATGTTTTTGTTTATTTATTTATTTATTCTTAATGTACACCAAAATACAGACACATATAAAGAAATATATAATACACATACACATACACACATATAATCACGCCTCTTTCCCGTAGGGGTAGGCAGAGACCACTTCTTTCCACTTGCTACGATCCTTACATACTTGTTTCGCTTCATCCACTTTCATTATTCCCTTCATACATGCTCGTCGGTTTAGGGTACTCTTGACCTGGCCTTTTTTCAAGACGTCCCCGATTTGGTCTTGAAATGTCCGCCTAGGTCTACCCCTTCCAACACTTCCACTCACACTCGCCTTATACACTTTTTTCGTCAGTCGTTCTTCATTCATTCTCTCGACATGACCAAACCATCTCAGCATACCTTTCTCAATTTTTGTCACTACATCTTCTTTCAAACCACACCGTTTCTTTATCTCACTATTTCTCATCCTGTCACTCAGTTTAACTCCTATCATGCTTCTTAACGCTCTCATCTCAACTGCATTTATTCTGCTTTCATGTCTCTTCTGCCATACCCAACTTTCACTTCCGTACATGAGTGTCGGAAGCAACACCCCCTCATGCACAGCCAAACGAGCCTTTTTAGACACCTTCCGACTGCTCATAAAGGAGTTCAAAGCTCCGTTCACCATGTTTCCTGCATTCACTCTTCTTTCAATATCACTCTCACACTTTCCATCTCTTGTAAACTTCGAACCCAGATACACAAACTCATTCACCTGTTCAATTTGTTCATCTCCAATCACGATATTACAGTCTGTCACTACCTCATCTCTTTCAAACACCATCACTTTCGTCTTCTTTACATTCATCTTCATTCCCTTTCTAACAAAAGCTCCACTCATAGCAGTTACCATCTCCTGCAACTCCTCGGCCGAGGACGCAAGTAATACTTGGTCATCAGCATAGAGAAGACATTTGACGAGTAACTCACCCATTCTCAACCCACTTTCATTCTCTTTTAACTCTGTCAAGCAATTGTCCATGAACAAGTTAAACAGCCACGGTAACGCTACACATCCCTGTCTAACACCTTTTTCAATATTAAACCATTCAGTGTATGCCCCGTTTATCCTCACACAAGCACTAGAATCCCTATAAAGAGATTGTAGTGCTCGCATGAGTGCGCCGCTCACACCGTACACGGACAATGCTGACCACAATTCATTCCTCACCACTCTATCATAGGCCTTTTCCAGATCCACGAACGCGCAATAGACCTTTTTGTTTTTTGCTAAAAACTTTTCGGCTATGCACCGCAAGGAAAAGACCTGATCCGTACATCCCATTCCCTTTCTAAATCCCGCTTGTGCATCTCATACTTTTTCATCTGTTTCATTCACAACCCTTTCAATCAACACTTTCGCATACAATTTACCGACGACGCTGAGAAGGCTTATACCGCGGTAATTTATGCAGTCCTGCCGTGACCCTTTTCCCTTATACAACGGCACGATTACGGCTTTGCACCAGTCTTCCGGTACTTGCCCATTTCGCCAGCACAAATTGAAAAGGCAGTACAGCTGGCTAGCCACTATACCCTGTCCAGCCCTCAGCATCTCGACGGTGATCCTGTCATACCCTGCAGCCTTACCTATTAGCTTTTTCACAAAAATGTGTGTGTTTTGTGACTCCTTGATAAGACATGCCCCACCAAACCATCACTGACGCAGGATGATGATCACGTTGTACCTTTCCGACAACTTGAGCAGCTTTTTTAGAACTGTGAGCGTACACTTTATCATTTTGCTTATTGTAGTGTTCTTCAATCGTGAAATTGTTTTCATCGGTAAAGAGGATATTTCTGTGCCTTTCACCTGCGTATCGCGACAGAAAGCGTTTTGATCGATCCACTCTCTTTAATTGTAAAGATTGATTTAGGGCATATCCTGTATATTGGCGATAAGCATCGAGCTTCAGGTTTTGTTTTATAATACGCGACAGAGTCCTAGCGGGAATCTTCATTTCTCGCGATATGATTTTTGGTTTCGATGAATTCTGGCTTTAAAAGCATTAACAGCCTTTGTAGTTCTAACAGACGAACAGACGACAGTGTTGCTGTATCTGTTGATAGTACGATATACGAACATACGGCTGATATCAAGCTTTTGAAGTGTCTGGAATATGATCGACGGCTCCATACCCACTTTCACTGTGCAAGGTGATCACTGCAATCCTATTTTCTTGACACCCCATTCCATATTGTAATTTGATATTGAACACGAAAAAATATGTGAAATGGCGCAAAATCGAAATAAGTATTTAAAATAATATACATGTTCCAATTTCGAAATAATTAAAAAGTTGAAAAAAAGAAAAGTTTTTATGTAACAGTATTTATGGCCAGACTAGTTATTATAAACTCAATCATCATCAACTTGTATGATACCCTAATAACATATTTTCAAACTTAGGTATATAACTATAGTTTCGCATAAACGATATCTGCGTTCCCATCTCGACCCTTTCTAAACACTTAAACTGCCATATTTGCTTAAGCAACTACCCGCAATTCTTTAATAGTCTATTCAATATTACACTGTTTATGGTGTAATCGGTAACATGAACATATGAGTGGTTGGCACTTGAAGCGATATGCGACGCTAATTTCACGCCAGACGGTTCAGCAAGAGCGATCCCTAAATTGCAACGAAACAGTCTGTCGCGTTACTGAGTGACGAAACTGGTGCATGATTAAAGGGGAAACGTTCACATAACATTGACATTTGATAGTCAGCGGTATTTGCTGAATCGCGTGTGTCGCGCGTGTCAATAGACGTCGGGTTTTTATTTGCTGGTAAAACAAAAACGTAGCTTCCTTTACGTAATATACCTAGTTTACTAACTTGGTGTTCATTTCACGTCTAAAATATGGTATACAGTCAGATTTTTGAAAGATTTAAAGGGTAGAATATCATTTTTTCACTACATTTAACTACAACACAGATAGATATGAGATTCATTGCTTGAATCGAGAGAGTCGTAGGAGATCGATACTGACGGCTATAAGTTTAAATTAATCTTGTACTCGGTTTTTTATTATTATTATTTAAACTCATGTTACATAAAAAATTACAGTAATACACTCTAAAATCTCAGAGATTTGTCCGGAGTGTTAAGTTTGAATACAGTTCATTTAGGCAATTAAAAATAAGGAGGGTAGTTCTACAAACTAAAGTAAGTAGGTATCTTTTAATTCGGTGTAAATACGTACGCAGGGAAGGCGATCGAGACGCAAAACCGGTTTGTTACACAAAAAGTTACAGGAAAAAGGTACAGGTTGACAAAAAAAAAATCAAAGCTGTTTTTGACAGGAAGTCAAATTTTTAATTAATTAATTAATTTATTTATTTATTACAGTTTACATTTATTGCACTTACAGTAAACAACCAAGGTTAATCCAACGCATAACATTATTTAATTTTCCCGTTTAACATTATTTTATGTTCCAAGACATTTTTTGAACGTCCTCTCAGAGTAAATACGGTAGACGCTAAGGAAAATGTAAAATATACTTACTTTTTTTTACCCAACCTTCAACGCTCGAGGTGTTTTATAGCGGTTAGGTGCTTGAATTTATATGGAATCTTAAAACATCTTTTTCCCATATTATAATGCCGACATATGTTTTGAAGTATATTTTTATTAATGTTATAATAACGTCTGAAAAATTTAATACTGATTATCAATTAAATAAGTATATTTGTTTTCCGATTTTATTAAAATATTTATATTAAATGTCGTTTTAATTTGTCATTATTTTTTAGAACTTAATTATTTTATGCATTTGTAATTTATTTATTTATTTTTCTTTAAGTAAGTACAAGTAAGTCATAACGTTCATGCAATTTTAAAAGTATTTGAACTTCACAATGCCAGCCATGAGCTTGTTTATGATACCTAATCACTTTAATGAGGAGACCATAACGTTTATCAATTGCAAACGAGCTAGCGCTTCTAAAATTGAAAGCTATAGTGCAAGTTCAAATTGCACTTACAGTCATAGCTGCTACACTACACTTTATGACTATTACCTGTAAATTAGCTTTTCATGTTCCATGATCTCCAATCAATTGTAGTAAACAAATTGCTTACCTGTTACCCTAACCCTGTTAACCTGTACGAGAAAATTATTAAATAATAAACCTAACTGTTAGGTTGTAATTGTATGTACAAACGGTTGTTTTTTAACTGACTTGTCCGTTGTCGCATTTGGGAAATAGCCTCCTTTTTTCTGTTGGGTCGTTGGTTTAATTCAAGTCAGCATGCATCATTTATATATGCATACTATTTGTTTAATTTAATAAATAAGTATAAATAGCAGTCAGTATAAATAGCAAATGTACAAACTCGCATTTTTCTCATATTTTATACTCCAAACATTAATATATGGTCTACGTTTTATATCCATCTAAATATTAAAATATGAGAAAGATATAAACGTAACAACGTGTCAATACTCTCACAGTCTACGGCATATGTCATACATTATTCTCTATTTACAAGTTGGTGATCTCTTGCTGTTTTTCTCGCACTAGGTACATATAATCAACCGATATCCACTTGTCAATCATTATTTCTACTAAGAATTTTTTATTGCTTCAGCTGGTAATTAACATAAGTTTTATATCAGGTTTTAATTAAAATATATGTTATCCTATTTTATTATAAAGAGTAAATAAATAAAGGAACAATGTAAAATAGAAATCCATAGTAAATTAATGATTGTAGTTAAAGTTAGAAGACCTTGAAGCTTAAAACGGATAGGGTTTGTTAATTAATTTTGTGAAAAGTATTCGCACTATTTCATTGGTCTTCTATAAAATGGCACCAATTATAAAATTACTGTATAATCCCAGAAATTCCTAGGCTCATGAAAGCACACTAACATTTCATTTTAATCGAAAATCAATATATTCGAAACAATGCAAATATCGTTACCGCTATGCCTCTATTTATGCTAGCATAATGGTTATTCACGCCCATTTTACATTGGGGCGGCGAGGCTCATATCTCAGAGTATCGTACAGATGCCGTTATGCCGGAATAAGTTAAAGGCAAGTAAGATAGCCTGCACATAATTGAAGTTCCCGAGGAACATTAACATAATCGATAATACAAAACAGTTTTAACATTCTGCAAATTTCCTCAACTTTAATTACTAAACTTATTTTCCTATCTTTTAATATATAGTTATAAGTCATAGATTTAGTTATAGATTCCTTTTTATACTAAATAACTTGTAAATCACAAAATGATTTACAATTTAATAAAATTTAACAAAATTTTGATAAGTATCATCATCATTTTCCTGCCCTTATCCCACTTATGTAGGGTCGGCACAACATGTTTTCCTCTTCCATTCCTCTCTATTATTCGTCACTTCAGTGCTTACTCCTTTCTTTCTCATATCCTCACTCACACAATCCATCCATCGCTTTTTCGGTCTGCCGATCGCTCTTCGTCCTTCGACATTCATCCCTAACTTTTGATAAGTAAAAATTTTGATAAGTATCTAGTCTTATATTATAAAAAAACACACACACCCCTATTATATTGCCAATAAAAACAAACATTTCGCCGGTGAATACAATACAAATTTGCAGTACTAAAATTACAATACAAGAGATTCGTTTTAAATAAAATTCATATCTGAGTCGTATCTTCCTACAAAGGAGTTCACATCTCCCCTATTCTTGACGCCCTCGCGGGTAATATTTTACTCAACGACCTATCACCCGTCATAAATCAAACATTGTTATTCAGTATTTAAAGCGGGGAAGGCACCTATATACGCGGTGGCAACATTGCTGGAATCATCTGTGAGTTTTTGTCCAAGTCACGTCTGGTCCTTGATAAAAATATTTTGTGTGACGCTTCGCATGTAATAGAGATCGAGACGTGATGATAAACGATGATTATAGATTGCAGGCGGTGGATTGGGAATTAAGATGTCAGGAAGTCATCACGAGATTGTGTAAGCTGATGTGATTGAGTAGCGTTATGATATTCTGTGAATTGTTATTATTAAATGTTGAATGAGAACAGTTAATTATTATATTGTAGATATTGTAGATGACTTCGATATAATTCTTTGATAATTTTCGGTCTTAGTAGATAATAATTTTTTTGTGGAAGTTTTGTGATAATCTAAATAGTTTTATATTTTCAGATAAGACAGAATTGATTAATTATGAATGTGTCAGTGGTAAATATAGGTATAACTAATTTACAACGCATAGGCCGCAAGTGTAAGCCTTAAAACTTTTGGACGGCTAGGTTTACTTAGTAGAACTTTGTTGGTAATATTAAGACACACTCGGTTCACTAAAAAAATTAAATCAAAAATAGCTTTATTTAAATGGGCTTCAAAAACACTTTCAAATCGTCTTTTTATAATTTTCCAACAAATAATTCACAATAGATTCAAGTAAATTCTGCAAAGAAGAATCGACAAGAAACTCTGCAGTCTTTCTTTTAAAAATTATCTATAAACAAAATTTACTAATTTTGTTTATAAATTATTTTGCTGGAAATACCACAACGCTATGTCCACCTTTATCATCTATGTAATCCTGCACCGAATAATATGCTTTATCTATTAATTTCTTTTTAATAAAATTTTTAAATTTATGTTGAGACAATTGCAAATTTTTAACCAACTTCCAAAAAAGGAGGAGGTTCTCAATTCGACTGTATTTTTTTTTAATGTATGTTACATCAGAACTTTTGACTGGGTGGAGCGATTTCGACAAATTTTCTTTTAATCGAAAGGTGGTGTGTGCCAATTGGTCCCATTTAAATTTATTTGAGATCTAACAACTACTTTTCGAGCTATATCTAATAATGCGTTTTTACTTGACGCTTTTTTTCGTCGACCTACGTTGTATTATACCGCATAACTTTCTACTGGATGTACCGATTTTGATAATTCTTTTTTTGTTGAAAAGGAGACATCCCTAGTTTAGTACCATGATAAGGAAACCAGGATCTGATAATGGAATCCCAGAGAAATCGAGGGAACTTCTTGAAAATCCGCAATTACTTTTTACTGGGTGTACCGATTTTAATAATTTTTAATTTAATCGAAAGCTGATGATTGTCATGTGGTCACATATAAATTTCATTGAGATCTGATAACTACTTTTTGAGTAATATTTGATAACGCGCAGTTACTTGAGTATTTTTTCGTCGATCTACGTTGTATTACTCGTCGATGTAATTGAAGTCGGTTTTTTTTCGTTTGCGAGCAAAAACAATTATTCTATGGATATTTTATTATAAATGCCAATACAATAATCCAGATGGGAGACGTTTACTATGCACAGTCGAAAACTTGGAGTTACAATTTTGTAATTCCTTCCCATGCTTACACTGCGATTATTACTATTTATATCAAAACAATAAAATAAAATAAAAATCTTTTAAATATACATAATAATATATTAATATAAGTTATATAAATACCTATATTTTGCGACACAATTGTTAATATGTCTAGTGTCTACCTTATGAAAAACATTCCGCAAGGAGACTTGAGTTCCGCGAATAGCCCTTTTATGAAAAATAAACGTAGTCTTAATATCTGTAGCTTTACCAAACAGTAACAGAATGTAAGACATAACACTATGGATATAGCTAAAATATATTAAACGTTCAGTAGTAATGTCGGTCAGTTATCGTACTTTTCTAACAGCGAAAACTGCGGAACTGAGTCTACCATTCATGGATGACTAATTGGAATTCCACTGAAATTTGAGTCTAAATTTATCCCTTAGAAAACTGTAGTATCACCGACAATAGGCTTCTCGTTATTTATTCCTAAATTTTAATTCGGATGCTTAAGATTGGATCTCTGTGAACGCCCATTTTTATTACAGATCCAGAAGGCTTCGTTTCGTTTTTTAATACACGTTGAAATGTATTATTTAGATATGAAGCCATAAGATAAGAAACTTTACTATTCACGCCGTAATACCAAAGATTACATTACAAATCCCGTGATCCACGCAACCAAATGCTTTTCATAAGCCACAAAATACACCAATAGCATTTTTTGACCCCTCCCGAGCATCATAGTAGAAATTGATTTAGATATTTTTTTATTCAAACAGTCAACAAAGACAAAAAGGTTAAGATTAATTTGTCGTGCATATACACAAAACAAAACAATTTCTTTAGTTCACATTTGATTTAAAACTACTTGTTTTAAGCACTCGCTGTTTTCACTTATTATTTAAAATTGATACTACGTGGAAAACTCAGACCATGCAAGGCAGTGCAGTAATAAATAATATTTGTAACTGAACAAATTCTAAATAATTATACCGTAAACAATTGACATGTCATTGTTTAGAAATAATAAATAAAAACAAAAAAACTACAAAATTCTCTTAACAACTTTATTTTATTTACAACGATTTATAAAAATATATAAAAATTATCGAATGATTTAATATAATTATTAGGTGTCATGGGACACCAGGTAGGAACGAATATATAGAGTACGAATATATAGTATAGAAGCAAAACAATTTGAAAAAAAAAAATGTTGAATGTTATATAAATTTTCTAGTTCCTGATTTTTTTAAATTTTAACCGACTTCCAAAAAAGGAGGAGGTTCTCATTTCGACTGTATTTTTTTAAATTTTTTTTTAAATGTATTTTACATCAGAACTTTTGACCGTGTGGACCGATTTCGACAATTTTTTTTAAATCGAAAGGTGGTGTGTGTCAATTGGTCCGCAATAACTTTCTATTGGATGTACCGATTTTGGTAATTCTTTTTTCTTTGAAAGGAGATATCCCTAGTTTAGTACCATGATACCGATTTAGTACCAGGATCTGATGGAATTCTAGAGAAATCAATCAATCTACGTTGTATTACTTGTCGATGTAATTGAAGTCGGTTTTTTTTATCGTTTGCGAGCAAACACAATTATTCGTTTGCGAGCAAACACAATTATGTTGATTGGGTTTTATTAAGTACGTAAAAGTATTTAGGAAATTTAGTATTTTAGAAAATAACAAATACCGTAAAATAAAATAAATCAAACAAAATAATAATAATAATTCAAACTATTAAGTGAAATAAAAAAAAACATGTGTCTTTATTTATTTTTGTCGACAGTATAAAATTACATAAATAATTTTAAAAAAAGTTTACTAGTAATATTTTAGTTTTACAAACGTCATATTATACAGTCAGACAGAGAGTGAGAGATAGTGACTGATATTATGTCACTTCCGTTATATATATTTTTTACGGTTTTAGTCTCACAATTTTCTCAGTTCGGTCGCCCAGCCAAATGTCAAGCCTGCCGTAAGGAACTTCGTTCCAATAAATATCTTATAAAATAAAAATAGGTAAAAAAACTTTTTAAGTTAAACGGTTTTATGTTAAACATACATTGCAATGTTTAAGATAAATGTACTAAAAACCAAAAAATAATAAAATAGATACAGTCGTGGGAATTATAAACATATGCATAGACTAGACTAAAATAAAACCGTGGGGCACGTCAATTGTCTACAATCGTTGATTAAAATGTTTGTTTTGTAATGTTACACTATAATTAGGCAGTTGTTCAACCGACAACGATGGACGTGTGATAAGTAGGCCTAGAATGTGGAAACAAGCTAGCAAGCTCGATTATAAGCGAGTTTTAGGGTTTCATAGTGGTGAGCGAGTAGTACTTTTATCATATGTTTTGTCGATTAAAGACAAACTACGAGCAGTGAAACGATTCCTCGCCAGCCAGCAGTGTGAATGTCCAACGATAAACTAGTTGAAACATCTCTTTTATTTACATGGAGTGTATAACTATTGGAATTTCCATGAGCAAGAAAATAGTAAGTAATTTCCTCACCGTCTGCGGGCCAACTGCCTATTTTAACGACGAATTAAACGATTCTTCTATCGCACATTAACGCCCGGTTTCTGAAACGTTTGTCAAAGTATAGGTCAAATAATCGGCTGTTAGATTTAAAACGGATGTCAAATCAATTGGAGTTGCTGAAACGTCATTCACAGCAAAATTAGCTAGTCCTCGCTTAGTTTATTTGACATTAGCTTTGTAACATGTGGTCATGTAACATAATTAAATATTATTTTATATATTTGTGATGTATCAAAACCTACAGAAACTGTTAGTTGTGATGTTATTTAATACATATGATAATACTCAAACATCTAATAAAGCATCATATAAACATCTAAGGAAGATATAATAAAAGGAAATAGTTCCTAAAAACAATAACTGACTAACTGACAACTGTTGGCGCAGTTTGTAGTGGCCCTGCTTTCTGTTCCGCGGGTTGCGAGTTCGATTCCCGTCTGAGTCTGGGTGTAATATTTGTATTTATATATTTATATATCTATTATTTCTTTGTTTAAGAACAAAATGTAGACTATTATAAGATAAAACATGCATTACATATATGAAACTTGGTTATAAATATGTTTTACATACCTTTAAAGAACCAAAATGTAGTTTCACGTAGAAAATAATTGTTTTCCTTATGTTAATTCGTCAATATACTCCGATTAGTTGACCGAGTTTTTGACAGACGTTTGATCAATGGTTATAGCTTAATTCGCGTTGCAGAAACCCAAAATGGCGGTTAACATACGATTCCAGAGTCAAATTTGACAGTTATGTCAACTGACAGTATGATTAAATTAAGTAGTTAACCATGCTTTTAGCAACTCATTTCATGCTTAACAATAGATTTGACAGATGATTTGTTAATTTCTGTATTGATCAGCCTTTCGGAAACCGGGCGTAAGTCGATAATTTGTAGACAATTGACGTGCCCCACGGTTTTATTTTAGTCTAGTCTATGCATATGTTTATAATTCCCACGACTGTATCTATTTTATTATTTTTTGGTTTTTAGTACATTTATCTTAAACATTGCAATGTATGTTTAACATAAAACCGTTTAACTTAAAAAGTTTTTTTACCTATTTTTATTTTCTAGTTTTTAGTTTTTATTTCGCATTCTGTTTAATTCATTTAGTGCTTCATTATTGCAAGGCCCATCTTAAATATTGAGGTTGTATAGTGCACTGTATTCTTCTTGTCAAGCCCTTTTATTTGATACCCATATTGGTGGGATTGATAAAAAATTGTTATCAGACATTTGGTAGCGGCGGCCAGCTTAGATTTCAATTTTGCATAGTAAATTGTATTCTACTTGTTGAGACCTTTCATTTGATACCCATGTTGATGGGATTGATAAAACCTAAGTTATCCGCCATTTTGTAGAGGCCGCCATCTTGGATTTTAATTTTATATAGTACATTGATTATACTGGTTGAGCACTTTCATTTGATACCCATATTGATGGGATCGATAAAACCTACGTTATCCGCCATTTTGTAGCGGCCGCCATCTTGTATTCCAATTTTTTATAGTATATTGTATTCTGCTTGTTGAGCCCTTTCATTTGATACCCATATTGATGGGATTGAAAAAACCTACGTTATCCGCCATTTTGTAGCGGCCGCCATCTTGGATTTCAATTTTTTATAGTATATTGTATTCTGCTTGTTGAGCCCTTTCATTTGATACCCATATTGATGGGATTAATAAAACATAAATTATCCGCCATTTTGTAGCGGCGGCCATCTTGAATTTATAATGATAATGAATAAACATAATTGTATTGTCACCAAAATCCAAAGTGTATACAAAATTTCAGATTAATCGGTTGACAGGAAGAGGGTGAAATTTGAATTACTAAATTTGACCCAAGAATAAATAATAAAAAATAAATAAAACAAACGGGGTGAGCTAAATAAAACCGTTTAATATACACGGTCGTCTGCTCTCACGCCAAGTAACCCAATGCTTGTATTATAGGTTAGGTATTTTGGAATCTAAGGTCTCACTCAAACACTTCCTTCAATAAAAGATTATATTGATACGTATTTGTTCGTATACATTTCGTCAGCTTTAGAAGTAGCCTTAATCGAGCGGCTTTTACGATATTGCATTGTTTATTTAGTCGTGATCTAACTTGTAGTACTGAATCTAGATTAATGGTTGTTGTTGTTTTAACTTAGTTTAGTAAAGTATTTGAGTATTATTTAGTCTCTCTATATAGTGAATTGGATTAACATTGTATTTAATATTATGGATTTAGCTTATTCAGTTTGTAATATCCCACAGCTGGGCATAGGCCTGTTTCCCCATGTAGGAAAAGGATCAGAACTTAATCTACCACGCTGCTCTATTGTGGGTTGCCGGATATATTTCCTACTATGAGTAACAATCGCTACCAACGGCTTAACGTGCTCTCCGAGGCTTGTTGGAGAGACCCACAAGGACTGTACAAACACCCAGACCACGGTAAACATCTGTATGGCCAATAAAAATGTTTTGTCATGTGCGGGGATCGAACCCGCAACCACCAGCGCAACAGTCACAAACCAGTGCAAGGATGATATTTGCAAAAAAGTAACTAAGTGCTAGTCAAACTCACGAACTAAGTATATGTATAAAATATACACACGTATACATATGCGCCTTAAATAAAGTAGATGAAAAAACAGCTTATTAAATGAAACTAAGATTAACTTTTAAATGAACTGTTGAAAGCAAAAAATATGAGTATTTACCTGAAACCAGTAAATAGGCACGTCCTTTTATAGGTCATCTTTTCTGATATAATTTTTGTAAATGTGCACTGTGTCAACTGTATGATTTTCAAACTAAGCGATACCTGTAATAAAAAAAAAAATGTTACCTCGACTTGAATCTTTGATTTCTCTTAACTTCACGGTGTAACTCAGACGAAGATTTTACTGGAACCAACGAACGTTGAGTACAAACTTATAATGGTTTTAAAGATACGGTCTGTCGAACAGATGAAAGAATAATGGAGTGTCAGTAATAAGGTTCTTCTATTAATAAAGTTATTTTTAATACAGAAATACTTATAGCGAGAACACTCTAATTGAGTCACGTTCACACTATCATTATTTCCTGGAATATTATCTTTTAATTAGTTGGTGTCATGCAATCGTTAAGATTTAACATAATAGAGATCGCCATTTCTTATACTTTAGTAATTAGCTAGTTAATTTATCGATAGTGTAAAGTTTGTGTATAAGTATAATCTAAAAACAGATCGATGACCTCCCTCGCTGACATGAGTTGCCGGAAGTTAGGGCTCCCCATCAGTTGCATTGTTTTGATTCGGAAGTGCTTTCATGTCTATTCTTTGTTATATTCTTTCAGGCCTTTTAAATCTTTTATAATGAAAGTGAGTCGATTCTCATTGTACCGGTAGCGTTGTCACTGCTTTAGATCTTTCATCGGCATAATAATAAAATGCCTAAATGTTTCGGTGTAAAAGCTTTTATGACTTAATGTGATTTGACGATACATTGACTCCCTTGATCACCGTTTAATTTTTTTTTGTGTATTTTGGTTTCAGTTGTAGATATCAAACTACATCTAGATCAAATAATAATTATGAATATACTGATGTTTTAATAGAAAATGTATTGAATGTAACCTACTGGTTAGCTTAATGATAACGCTTCATTGATGGTCTAATACTTCGGCCTTTTTATGTAAATAAAAATAATGCCTTGTTGAAATTATATTTTTTTATATTAGTCGTATTTAATTAAAAATAATGTGACCTAAATTAATCCTACAACGTCTATATAAAAATTAATTTGATTATTTATTGAGATCCTTACAAAATGAGCACCCTGACAAACAACGTTATCACAAAATTTGTGTCAAGCTTCATTCCCAAGTAAATCGAGTTATTTCTCGAGTACTTATTTGAGCTACAATATTACAAGACATCGGTCGATCATAGCTGAAATGTAATTAGCGAGAGAAGCCCTAATTAATGTGTTACGGAATCTTACCTTCTATATTATTACATATAAAAAGAATTATTTATCAGTTGAATTCAAATAATTGCTTACTTAAATAACCACGAAAAATATACAAAATGTTTGTGCGATTATATTTATGAGAAGAAGTTTATCAGAAGCGCTTTTAAAAACTTTTTGTTTCGCACATTGTCCACAATGATAATGCACATTGTGTTTGCGAATTATTTCCATTGTTCCGTGCTGCTTCCATGTTGATCAGAGCTTGGTTTTACTCTAGTTTTCAAAAGTATATTTTTTAAATACAATGAACTTTATGTAGGTCTGTAGTATACGAAAAATATCCAGTGTGATTTTGTTTAAAAATGTAATCAATAATATATACATATGTCTTTGTAAATTATTGTGATTTAAATTTTTAATCTGTACTAAAACAATAAATCAAAAGCGGAAAGAGGTTGTTTTCTATGAGTTGCGTCATAACGCGTTATTTTCAGTAGTTAGTCAATTCAGTTTATTGCAGTCCACTGCTGGACATAGGGCTCCCCGACTTCGCGACAGACATCCTGGTTTTCCGCAATCCTCATCCAGCGTACACCAGCAATCTTACGTAGATCGTCGGTCCAGTGGGCTGGAAGACGTCCCACACTGCGTTTGCCAAGGCGCGGTCCTCCAGGACACGTCTGCTCCAATGGCCATCGGTCTTACGACACAGGTGACCAGCCCTCTGCCACTTCAACTTGTTAAATCTGTGGGCTATGTCGGTTATATTCGTTCTCTCGCGGATAGTCTCATTTCTAATCCTATCTTTGAGGGAAACCCCAAGCATAGCCCGTTCTATTGCATGTTGAGCGACTTTAAACTTGTGGACTAGTCCTTTCGTCAGTGTCGACATCTCGGCTCCGTATGTTAATTTGTTAACACAGGCAGGACGCATTATTCTCAGTACGAACATACTTAAACTACGAAATACGTTTCTACTTCACTAAAATGATTTATATATTTTAAAGTTAATGCATTCAAGACATTTGTAAACAGAATAAAACAAAGAGAAAGGAAGAAGTAAGATTAATGTGAGTATATATTAAATTAAGATGAAATCTGAGATAATTATCTTTCCTTTAATATAATTGATGGCACATGTGCGCTGTGTACTCATACATTAGTTCTGTGATCGTGTGAAAATAGGCAATCGTGATTTGTAGGGAGATAACGGTGACGGACGATGGCGTTGCCATGGCTATATTAAAATAACTCCTGAGCTATAAATATAACACCGTAACATTTTATTCTTACAACAAAACTTTAGTAACGCTCTTATAAAATTAGGCGTAGTTTTGTGATTGTTACGTGAATTGCGTATTCGTACCACAATGGATATGTGTTGGCTTATATTTTTAAACAACTTTTTAAATATCTGCAAACTTACTGCTTTACTTAAACTCTACACATGTAAAATTAATTTTCACTTAGTCCATCACATGTATAGCACGCATGTTTTTTTGATATCCACTTCACTGAAAGAATAATAATCCACTCCATTAAAAAGTTACTATGAAATCGTTTGGTTTGGATTGAGTCCTATATTAATAATACTGTAATCCTTTGTAAATGAAAATTAAAGGACGGGTCATAAAATATAACTGAGTTACGTCGTTTGAAGTTTTATACAGCATTGTGCGAGACGCATCTACAGCCTAGCTTACGGCTATTGTGACTTCAAGTGCACTACAGATGTCTCCGCTGCCTCTCTGGCTCTTGACGTGTGTCGCCCATGCAGCTTATTGGGGGAGCATATTCGGTACATAGAAATACGTCTGTTTATTCGTAAAATACAATTTACAAGGTTACGCTTATGAGCAGAATGAAATGGGGTTTTGATGTATTGGGGACATACCAATGATTGAATCTCACGTTTTTTATACATGAAATAAAAATTTTGTTTTCCTTATTTCTGTATTGGATTTGCGAAATAGGTTAATTTAATCTCATCTCTCTTTAAGGGAAAATGAGTTGCTACGATGAAGATATAAAACTTACGAATATTTAGTTTTATTTACACATAGATGTGAAAAATGTGTTTTTACATCATTTCATATAGCATTTCTTGCAGTTCGTAAACTAAATATTGAAGAAAACATTTTTAATCCAAAAACGTACTTATGTTAGTCATACATCCGTTTTGCTTGGATGTCATTTTTTTCTTCTTTTTCTTATCTTAGAAAGTTAACTGTAGTTAAGTATTGTATGTAGTTGAAATATTCTAGATTCTTCATTTTGTAGTTTTACATGCTTTAAATTTACATTTGTTTGTTTCGATGTTGAATAATTATGTATGTACGTATTATACATTTAATATTCAATTATTCATTTATTTGTACATTTTATTAAAAAAAACAAATCATTTTATTCACATTTATGCTGCGACTGTCAACTCTTCCTTACCACAAAAGAATGGAGAAGAGTAAACATCGCTAGGCCAAAGAACATTTTGATATAGACATTTACGTAGATTCTGAATATCATCAAGCTTTACGTGATTTCATATTAAGCTCCTATTTGTGTTGTGAACTCGTTGTCTACAATAACACTGTAATAAATCATGTTTTTGTTTGTTTTATTAGAGTTGTTAAGTTTTGTGAAAATAACAAAGTTAACAGCCAGACTAAAGGACAACATTTGTTCTTGTAATAAACCGTAGCGTCGCCGTCGGCGTCCCGCGATCGAGAGAAAATATTAAGTTCCTTTAATGAGCACTTTCTAACTGTTTTACTGAAAAATTATTTCAGTCGCGATGCTACACGTTTTGCTCGCCAATTTTTTAAACATCTATATAGCACAAATAACAAAAATTAAGGCAAATTTTATTTTATCTCTTTTCTTAAGTAGACTTTGAAGATTTTTCTTGCATAAGTTATAGAATCAGAAATCAGAAAAGCTTCTTTGGCTGCGATTGATTGTTTGAGATTATGTTAAAATAGAAGCTATCAGATAATATAAGCCTTCATAATAGTAATATTTTGTGTTTTCTTAGTGTCAATAGAGATATGGGGATATAATTGTACCGTTGGTAATTGTTTATTTAAAATTGCTATTATGCTACTTCATAATTATTGCGTACAACATAGTATGGAAAGAAAAATTATTAAAACTAATTTTGAGTGTGTTCCTGTTTTAGTGTTATTTAGAATACTCCAATTCTGTGTGTATATAATAAACAAATAATTTTAGTAATTTCCAAAATAATAATAATAATTATACTATTATTATATTATATATCCAACTGCTGGCTTTGAAATACACAGGCCGAAGACGGCAGCAGCGTCTTCGGTGCGACAAAGCCAGCCCTGCGGTCACCAATCCGCCTCCCCAGCGTGGTGACTACGGGCAAAACACATGAGTTCACGCCATCTTTGGCGTGAACTTGTGGAAGTCTATGTCCAGTAGTGGAATGCGAAAGGCTGCTGTGATGTGATGATGGTGATATTGTATATGTATTTTAATTTACTGAAAAGTTAATGCAACACAAAACGGTTGGGTAGCACGCTTAGGGCGCAACAACTCGCACAGAATTTAATTTACACACATGAAGGCTGGGAAAATGTTTGATAAATGGTAATAATTATAAAGAAAAGTAAAACCCACATAATCAAGTGACGATTTGATAAACGGAAATATATGTAACTGTTCAATTAATTTAATTGTCCGAATTAATCCCAACCAATCCCAATCCAGAGGAAGTTCTTAACTGGATTATCATGCAAATAGCCACACTTCCTCGTACATATCCGTTTAATTCAGCCTCAACTAAATGGTAAAATTTATGTTTGCTGGGCTAAGCAAATTCGTGCTTTAGGAGCTTTTATCGAAGAGTAACACTTGTTTTAAAAGATTAAAGCGAATTCATGTTCTCTATAAGCGTAGGCGAGCTCCAAACGAGACTGCGCGTCGCCTTTTAATCATAACTCAGTATACAATTATAACAAACATGTCCTTTTTATAATTCAAAGTATTTAGTTATTTTTGTACAAGTAAAGTAAAGCGCAATTACAAGCCATTTTGAGAGTAGAGGTTATAAAGATTATTCGTGTTTTTAAATAATAAAATGTTTGCTGTTTCACAGACTGGATATTAAATAGGCATATATGGCCATAAAAATATTTTATACGATTTAATTTTGTACGACGCACGATATTAACTTGTTCATATTGTGTAAGAATACTATTCATAATATGAAATGAATGAGATCCCTACCTAAAAATTGAAATGAAGTAAACATTGTGCGTTAATGTCAATGAAGCAGGTGGTACTAATTTGTTATATATATTTTAGTACACTGCCACAAGAAAAATGGCAGCGTAATTGACATAGAGCTGTAACAAATCACTACCGGACACGTGAACAGTGAGTGCTATGGCCATAAATTCAAATTGATACTAATCTTCCACTGGTGGTAGTTGAACATTTGACCTGTTATGAGGGGGTTAGAGTGAGATTTGCGTAAGCGTTTTGGTAAATTTCCGTTTACAGTAATAATAGCTATTAGATAAAAATAAAAAAACTTTAAAAACACTTTAATTTGTTGTAATAATGTCTACTACAGCAATATTCTGTATTTTTATGTTAGTGAATAGATATATAACGTTATTTTCATTCCAAGTATGTAAAAAAGTAGTTTTCTATTTCAATTACATTCATTATTCATTTCGTTGAATTTCAGATTAATTTTTTAAATAATAAACTATAATATTAAATTAACTGGTTATCTGAAATTTTCATATATTAATTTATAATAATATTTTTGTAGAAATTTTTACACTTAATCAGTTTTTAATTAAATGAATCACACCATTTCCATCCAGGATCATGGTCACACACTGTCTCTTCATTGCAATCGACAATATCCGCATCCGTAACTATCCGACCCCAGCGTCCCTCAATTACAGCTCTTGCGCAAAATACCCTTTATATTAATAGCTGAATAATGATACGCCAGGCAGCCAGAAAGTATGTTAATAGACTTAACTGTATATGTTTATTTACATTTTACCATGCAACGACCACTATAGACGACCTAATTTTGCCGAAAGTTTTTCTCGTTTCTAACTCTCGCAATCCCGTTTTTTTTTGTTGTTCTGTAATTTACAAATATATTTTTGGTTTTAATGCAAACATTACGTGCTGATGGTTTTTCGCTCATTTTGTAGGGGTGCTGTATATAGATCCGGGTCTCTCTTGAACTCTAGTTACATAGATGATGGTGTCGAAGTTCCCACGTCCCAAAGTCCAGTCACATTAGATGCCATTATTAGTCTATTTGTGCAACAATTTCGCTCGAGAGCTTATGTCCTGTCCCGCCCTCGTGCTTACTATAATGGCAGGTCAAAATTGCCGCAATCGAGCTGGGTATCATCGAATTAGATCTCCCGCGACGTTCTCGCCTGATTCAGTGTTGAGAGCGCGTCCGCGGCGACCTGCGTGTTGCACTTCAAAGACATGATTTGACACTAACATAATATAATGTATCTCAAGTGAACCTAAGAAGTCCGAGTTTACGATGAAGATAACAGAAACGGAATTAGTCAGTGGGACCGACGTCAACGTTGATACTATACAAAGGTACTCCCTGATTGTTATGATTATTAAAGTGTATGAATTAAACGGTATTTGAGCCATTTAAATTTTTAATTATTAAATAGTTTTGGTAATAGTAGCTAAATGTTTAGAGAAATTCAACTCTTGAGGCGTTTGATGAATGATATTTTTAAGAAGTCGACAAGGTGTAAAAGCAGGATAGGAAACCATTGATACCCTGTACGGCTGTATCCCTCGCCCTACTTCCTGACATATTTGTTTCAATGGTATAAGCCCCGGGTCGTCCTAAATATCCGAGGTCGTTGACCGGTTACCCCGCAAACGTCCGTTGACAAGGGTGGTCGTCGATTAATTATAAAAAGCAAGAGAATGTGGAAATCTCACGCGAACCTGTGCTAATTAAAAAAGTAACTAGGTACGACATTTGTTGCCACGACATGTGTTAGAGAGCGTATGGTTAAACATTTTCCCTGAAAGTTTGATGAATTATTGAGTGCAAAATATCGTCCTACTTTTTTCCGATTCGATTAAATTTATAGAACTGTATTATTTTCCATTTACACAGCGAGCGAAATAGTGCTTCATAACTCTAGGGTAAATTAAAAAAAAAGTAGCAACAAACTTCTCGTAAGACGTTTCTTATTCTCACGACTATTTCACTGAGCACCTTCACAGAAAAACTCTTCATGGAACAAAACGAAAATCTCGAAGCGAGAGAGGATATTTGCGGCAATGAAAACAGCTTGCATTTCGTAGCTTTTTTTGTTTATATTAAGTTCCTACAAGAATAAAAAGTAGTACAATACGAAACTGTAACTTTCTAGTCAATTCTCATTGATAAGCAAAGACCTCTTTTATGAAGTATAAATTAATTTTATTACAATATTTATTAACTCCTATAGTATTTTGTTTCTAAATACAAAAATATTTTTTACATGTTATGTTAGATAAAGGGTAAGCGTGGAAGGGAAAATATTTAAAGGACTCACTCAACAATGTTACTGTAACCACATGTACTCGTACGGTAACTTCGTAAACAAATGCGGCTACTGCGGTATCGACCACATGACATGTAACGAATGTAACTGAATATTCCGCTACTAACGTTAAAAAATGGCTGAAAAGAAGACTGGGACAATTGTGATTAATAATAGTTATATAACAATGTTATACTTTGCGTCTAAGTATATTTTGTATTAAATAACTATACTAAACAATGCGGCTCAGTATTATTAGTTATACACAGATATCATTATATTTTTAGACATAAAAATTAACACTTCTATCAAATCATGGTAAATAAAGACATAAAAAAATTACTGTTTCAGGAAGTATAATGATTTAAATGTTTATTGTACAAGTACCTATTTTATATAAAGGTAAAATTGTATCGTTAGCCAACAGCCATCCAGCAGCATACATATGTTAGTTGAAGTATACCTACTTTATAACTTGTAATAATACGAATACAGGCGTTTTAATTTTCATTTTTTATATTATACTGGGTATAAAGTAGCCTGGGAATTTAAAAAGGAATTTATGTAACGATTCTATTTAATAACTTGATCCCGTAACTATTTTAATCTGTAATAGGTACGAATATTGTGATTGTTTTTATCAGTATTTCTATGTCATTGTTTATAAAAAAAATCACAAATGGAGTTCTCTGGATAAGGCAACATTATGATAATTTTGATTTATTCCGACCCTGAGGGAGTTGCTTTATTCTGATTTCTAAAAAAAGGCGTGTATTATAAATACAATATTCAATAAGTTACAATTGCTTACATACTTAGTCACAATAAATATTTGAAACTTCAGACACAATTACAGCTTATGCGGAAATGAACATATTCAATCAACCGGTAATTACGTCACAGACAGATGCATAATTGATTCCACCATAATCCAATAATATCGAACTACATTCCAATTGGATGAAATATGTACCACTCCAGTAATTTATGTAAGTCTCTTTAGTTTTGTTATGTATGAGATATCTTTTAAGTTAAGCTAAATATTTCAAGCACTTAATAGACTTTTAATCATGTTTTAGAATTTAATTCACAGATTTTGATATAAACATAGTTTGTCGCACCTTTAATAAAACAAAGATGTAACTCAAAATTTGTGGATTTGGAGATTTTACAAGAAAACCCGTCTTCGTCGCATAAAGAATAGGTAGACTTCGACTCCGGCGTTTTAACTATAAGATACAGAGAGATACGCGACTGTTGCTCTCTTTTCTATGAACTGGAACTGACAAGTCAGTTCTTATAAAGTGGCGTGATTCAGAGATGCACCGGCAGTGAGCGGAGATTAAAGTGCTGCCGTTTTGAGTAACATCAAATAATTCGATATTAGATTAAAAGGGATTTAAAATAAAAAGATGATTTTTGTTATACTTCATTCTCTCAGAAAACACATTTGATAATGATGTGTAACATTTGGATTTACTTCGGTTTTGTTTTAAAAACTGACAAATTTTACAAAATTAACGCCTAACACTTCGGTTTTATATTGAAATATATGCCTTAGTTGTTGGAGTAATTGGTTAAGTATCACTTTATTGTAATAAATAAGGCTATTTATAAAAGTCACTTTTGTTTACTTCTTTTTATTATTTAGAATGACGAAAGATAAGTAAAAACTTTCAACATTAATTCCCTTTTCGTGTAAAAGTTAAGAATAACTTGTAACTGTTGTGCTTATTTGTATAGGTTTTGAAAACGGAGTCGTCTTAGAGCTCACAATTTTTGTTAAGTTTCAGCGTATCGAGCGTAAAAGTTATAAGATAAACATAATAGTGTATCATTACAACCTATACAGTCCACTGCTGGACATAGGCCTCCATAAGCTTTCGCCAAAAATAGCGTGAACTTATGTGTTTTGCCAATAGTCACCACGCTGGGCAGGCGGGTTGGTGACCGCAGGGCTGGCTTTGTCGCTCCGAAGACGCTGCTGCCCGTCTTCGGCCTGTGTATTTCAAAGCCAGCAGTTGGATGGTTATCCCGCCACCGGTCGGCTTTTTAAGTAATATAATAATAGTGTAATAAGTTATAATTTTTTTTCATCTGATTACTGTAATAAATGTGAAAGTTTATGAGGATGACGTATGGATGGATGATTGTTACTCTTTTATGGCAATACGACTGAATAGATCATTGTCATTCAACAATGCTGCTATTTTGACGTTAAATAATTCTGATTATTATTCATCCTTAAAATATACTACAGTGTTATCAATTATTGTTATATTAGACTAAAGAAGTTATGCAGGTTGAAGAGGAAAATCAACAAAATACATATATCTCCAGAGCCCAAAAATGTAACTGCAGAGCTGACAAAAATGATGACACCGACTCAATATTTTACTGTCACTTATGAGTTGACGAGAAAAATGACACCTAAATAATACTAGCCATTTACAGTCCTCTGGTTCGTCTTCAAGATCATCTTAATCTAGTTCCGATTCATCTAGCTCATCATCGTCAAGCTCTTCTAGCTCATCTTCATCCAGTTTTTCAAGCTCCAATAGTTCAATGCCTACCCAAAACCCTGCCCCACAAAACTTTACAACGGATTGTGAAGAAAAGACGTCTTGCACCAATTCACCACAAAATACTGAGCAAAATATGAGCAAATTCAGTTGAGAGAGCGACGAAATTACAATAGTGTGGCCAGTTACAATATTTCTCCAGTATAATACACAGATCTAAGTGACGTCAACCTGAGTGACGACGATGCACTGTAGATTTTAATACGTTGTTTAATAAGCCTGTCAACAGAAGAAATTTTATGTTTGAAAATCAAAGTTCTTCTAACTCTGACTGCAATAATAAACCAAATATTTGTCAGTCAGTTCAGCCTATTGCAATGCACTGCTGGACATAGGCCTTCCCAAGTTCGCGCTAGACATCCCGGTTTTCCGCAATCCTCATCCAGCTTACACCGGCAATCTTAGGTAGATCGTCGGTCCAACGGGCCAGAGGACGTCACACACTGTGTTTGCCAAGACGCGATCTCTTCTCCAGGATGCGTCTGCTCCAACAGCCACCGGTCCTGCGCCACAGATGACCAGCCCACTGCCACTTCAACTTGCTAATTCTGTGGGCTATATCGGTTACTTTCGTTCTCTCGCGGTAGTCTCGTTTCTAATCCTATCTTTGAGGGAAATCCCAAGCATGGCCAGTTCCATTGCACGTTGAGGGACTTTATATTTGTGGACCAGTCCCTTCGTCAGTGTCCATGTCTCGGCTCGGTAATGTTAACACAGGCAGGACGTATTGCTCGAAGATTTTTGTCTTCAAGCATTGCGGAATCTTCGAAGTGAAGACTCGACGAAGCCTGCCAAATGCCGCCCAGCCCCACCGAATTCTCCTATCGCCTCCTTCTCAAAGTTGTTGCGGCCTAGTTGGATAGTATGGCCTAAGTAAATATAATCCTGAACAACTTAGAGAAGGGTACCATCGACCGATACCTGTCTCGGTATGACTTGGTTGTTAGACATAACTTTCGTTTTGTCCAAGTTCATACAGAGAACGACACGTCGGGAGGACTCGTTTAGACCGGCTAGCATTTGGCCTAACTCATCTAACGTGTCCGCAAAGATGACGATATCGTCGGCGAAATGAAGGTGAGATGTATTCACCGTTGACATTGATGCCTTGTTCAAGGTCTTAAAGATATCCTCCAGCGCAGTGGTAAACAGTTTCGGTGAAATTACATCTTGCTGTCTTACCCCACGCCACAGGGAAATAGGTCTTGTTCTCTGGTCCTGGACATGAACGGTCATCGTCGTTGCGTCGTACATACATCTCAGTACCACGATATATCGCCAGTCGATATGACATCTCTGCAGAGAGTCCAGGACAGCCCAGGTCTCGACACAGTTGAAGGCTTTCTCGCAGTCCACAAATTCCATACACAGCGGCTGATTATATGTCTCTGTCTTTTGAATAATCTGTCGAACAGTATGGATGTGGTCTACGGTGTTGTAGTCATTTCGAAACCCAACCTGCTCTGGTGGTTGGAATTCGTCGAGTCTTATGGCGAGACGATTCAAATGTGCAGAAAATATTGATTCCGACGGTATTTAACTTAGGGTTTCACCAACCAAAAAAAGGTCAGTGTGATATATGTGTATCATATGATAATTCAAACAATGAGCAAAAACAAGATGATAGACAATATAAGAAAGAAGAGACTGCTGATTTTTATACTATTTACTAGCTGACCCCGCAAACGTTGTTTTGCCATATATGATAACTTAGGGGTATGAAAAATAGATGTTGTTCGATTCTCAGACCTACCCGATATGCACACAAAATTTCGTGTGAATCGGTCTAGCCGTTTCGGAGGAGTTTAACTACAAACACCGCGACACAAGAATTTTATATATTAGATTATTTGTGGTTAGTAATTATTTGTGATTTTAGGAGATATTTACTAGAGACTCATCATCATCATTACAGCCTATACAGTCCACTGCTGGACATAGGCCTCCACAAGTTTACGCCAAAAATAGCGTGAACTCATGTGTTTTGCCCTTAGTCACCACGCTGGGCAGGCGGGTTGGTGACCGCAGTACTGGCTTTGTCGCACCGAAGACGCTGCTGCCCGTCTTCGGCCTGTGTATTTCAAAGCCAGCAGTTGGGTGGTTATCCCGCCACCGGTCGGCTTTTTAAGTTCCAAGGTGGTAGTGAAACTGTGTTATCCCTTAGTCGCCTCTTACGACACCCACGGGAAGAGAGGGGGTGGCTATATTCTTTGGTACCGTAGCCACACAGTACCCGTAGCCACACAGTACCCGTAGCCACACAGTACCCGTAGCCACAAAGTACTAGAGACTAATTGTACCTAATTCTTATAATAGTGTATAGTTTTTGTTTTGTTTAAAAAACAATATTTGTAGCCATAAAGAGATATATAAATATCGGATGATTAATAAAAATTTGTTTAATTTAAAAAAAAGGTGATAAATTTCAGTTTTCGTTTTATAAAAAAATGATGCATTAGTACATACAGCATCATAATTACAATTAAATAATCATAAAACGAAACATTGTGATTTATTTTTAAAACATTTTGTTATGTTTTAATACTAAAGAGATTTTTTTTGAAATACTACCTAAATTACTAAGTAATTTTTGGCATAAAGAGATTTAAGTCGGAACTTTTTTTTCATCTCCATTTTACAGCTATTATGGATTTTAACACAGTTGTTTTTCTATTATTCTATTAATCTCTGTACTTTAAACTACTGATATCAATAATAAAAGTCATTAAAAGCATTACAAATAATTGGTAATTTTTAATCAAACACAATGCGGAAAAAGTGCTAAACTTCAAACGCCAATTCCCACAAATTGCGATTTTTGAGTTACATCTTTGTTTTATTAAGGGTGCGTTGTATAAAAATGAATAGAATGCATAAAGTACGGTTAGTATGTAAATAACTTTTGCTTTTCAGTTTTAACCCCCGGAGAATAGGTTCGTAACTGATTCTTTTATCTTTATCCCTTGCATAAAAGTACAAAAACTACGTTCAGCGTAAAAAGTCAGTTACTACAGACGTCCATTGATCACTGGGCGGGCGGCCAACGGGCTCTAACGAAAGCGAACGCTACGTAGCGATACTTATTATACAATTCTATAAAGTAATCAATGTTCAGAGCCAAAATGTACTTTATTACCAAGAGAATTAAGTCCAATTTATGTATTAGCATGTTTATTACATAGGATCTTTTGGTACTTTATTGGCGGAGTATAGTACGCTAGACGTATAACACGTATACGACTGACAATATTTATACTGGCGCTCAAAGATTAGTAAGATTTTAGATAGTGAAAGTGATTTTTTGGTGAATGAAATTTTTACGAGCAAATTTTTTAGTGCTTCAGCAATTTTTATAATGTTTTCAATTTAAACGTGATGTTTAATATTTTGTAAAACCACACTGATAAAATTTTGTTATTCGTTTAGGAAAATTGCTTTTAAAACATTAACTAGTCTGGCTTACCTTTGCCTGCTTGCGCCATATACGACACAGTAGGTATAAGATTCATTTAAAAAAGGGTAACTATCCATTTTGTCATCGATTCTTCTGGAACATTTCATAGCTTAAAATTAATTGTAAATTGTTGATTAAAAGATGCTTCGTAAAGCCTAATCGAATAAAGAATTTAAAATTTGGATTTTATTTTAATTGAATGTTTATAGTTAAAAACTATTTTTCTGCTTTCGAAAAGCATGCTATTAGCTGCATTTCCTATAAATAAACCTACGTTCTAAGATACCTACAGTTTATATTTTTCTTTTCAAAAGGTAACTATGGAGTTTCTTTCCGGTTCTTCTCTGTAGAATCTGTATTTCAAACCGGTGGTAGTTTCACTTTAAAAAAAAAAGAATTAAAATTTCGTAGCTAATTTTGTGCTTTTGAAAAATTTTATTTTTGATTTTGATTTTGAATACGTTGGTATTAAAATGACGTTTTAATCTATGCCGCTTAAAACTCGTTATTTGGGTTCCGTAGTCGTTACCGTTACCACGAGCTAAAGCAAATAGCTTTGTCTCACGAAAAAAAAAAAACGCAAATGAAACCATAGCATATTGGAACGAAGTTCCTTACGGCAGGCTTGACATTTGGCTGGTCGACCGAACTGAAAAAAATGTGATACTAAAACCGTAAGAAAAATATATAACGGAAGTGACGTAATATCAGTCAAACGACTGTATAATACCTATGACGTTTGTAAAACTAAAATATTACTAGTAAACTTTTTTTTTTAAATTATTTATGTAATTTTATACTGTCGACAAAAATAAATAAATACACATGTTTTTTATTTCACTTAATAGTTTGAATTATTATTATTATAATTATTTTGTTCAATTTATTTTGTTTTACGGTATTTGTTATTTTCTAAAATACTAAATTTCCTGAATACTTTTATGTTCATAATTAAAAACCAATTAACAAAAACAAAAAAAAAAAGATCAAAAACTAGAAAATATATATAAAATTCAACATTGTTTTAAAAATTGTGTAGCTTCTATACTATCCTCAGGAACTTCGTTCCGACCTGGTGTCCCATGACACCACATAATTTTTTATATTTATTTTATAACACGAATCGCTTGAGATTTTACATTTTATCCTATCTAAGTTTTCGTCCTAATGTCTCAATGGCAATCATCGATTTTTTTAGTATATTGATATAAAATATTAATGAGGGTTATTTTACATTAACGGGGTCGATGAATATAGTGCCGCCACATTTTTTCGTTAATTATTTATAAATTATTATTAATTTCTTTTTTTGCTAATTTTGTCATCACAATAAATGTTTCTATATAGACTTCGGTATTTTTTTATTTATACAATAATTTATGTATCATAAAAATTAAACAAATGTAAATTCCGAAATCATTGATTAGAAAAATATATTCCTTTATTTGACGATAAGTTGAACTCGTAGATTATTCGGTCGTAAACCAGTTCTATTTTGTAACAATAATTAAAAGGGCGACTATCACCAAATTTGTATAATGAAGGCTCGCTCGTGACCAGCAACAGTTAATGCTATCGGTAGTTGTTAACGAAGCGTAGACGTCTCATGTTTTAGGCCGTTTTAAGTAACCATTGTTTCAAATGAAGTTGAAGGACTTCCTTTGTTCTATATAAACGATATAGTGTTGCATCAACTAGCGTGGTTTGATTTTTTTTTAATTTAAATAAGCTTCATAAATTAAATTTGTAAATGATGTAAACCAACTCTAGAAGTATAAATTGTAAAAATAGATACATTCACATATTATTACTATTAAATATTTTTTATAGTTGTTGCTTAACTCTGTAATAATAAATAATTTAGATTATAATTGTCATGTACGCAATAAATTACAAAGTACTGCTAGAATACTATTTCAGTCAATTGTCAAATACTTCGCGACAAAATGTATCAATGGTTTGACCTGAATATTTTATTTTATGATTTCTAGGAGTCATGCACAAAAAGTAAATGCATTATGCTTGCTATGCCAAGTAGTGTATACGTAGTGAGGTTAATAGGTACTTTTGTATTTAACAGGTCGGTAGTCAAGCTTGATTAATATATAAACGTACACCGTAATCCCACGTAAAACGTTTTCGCGGGAAACGGTACAGGAAATCAAACGCTGCCATATTGGATGCGGAAATGGCGCGCTCGTCGCTCGATTTTATTCGATTTCGTAGAGAAACGAGTTTTATTTTGAAGTATCATTTAATTAAAATTTTATTTAATTGTCTGCGGTTTGGACGACGCTAACGAGTTAATTTTAAACACTTTCGGAAGCATTCAAGTTTATAATTGACATTTACTTTTGAGGAAATTTAATTATTTATTAATAAGAATTAATTTTAATTTTAGCACTTTCAAATAGAAGTAAATGTCAATCATTTTACCTAAATTTAGTTATTTTATATCGTTAAGCAGAAGATAATCTTAATTTTAGGTTTATTTAAATAAAAAAATTTTATTATACGAAAAATAGTTTGAATTTGAAAGGTATATTTCATTTTTCTTCAATAGGTAAAAAACATTAAAATTATTACAAATTGTTATAAAAATGTAGATATTCGTTGACAAAAAACATAAAATATAACGCTCTTTATACAATAGCTATATTTATATACCCAATATTATTTTCTTACCCAATAATATTATTGAATTAATCTGTTTGTTGATAGATCCATTCAAAAAGCAAATTAGAGTAGCTGAAATATCGAAGAGAGAAATGATCTCAAACGGCAGCCTTGTTCTTCGCTAAAGAGAGATTACGGAACAAAAGGCGACATTGGTATTGTCTTTGTAACAATCTATGAAAGGATTTCAAATCTCTAATTGTGTAACTTAGTGATAGACAATAATTAATTTGAACCAACAGATTTTATATACTTTCTGAAGGAGTTAATGTCAATTATTTTAGATATTAAAGAGTGTTAGATTGAGAGTTCTGATCTCAACAAAATTGAGTGTATAAATGAAGTCAATGAAGAATCATTGACTTAATTCATACTATAAGTTGGTAAAGAATTATTTGGGATATGTTTTTTTCAGAAGTATGTTAATATATATAGGTATATATAGATATTTGATGTTAACAATGCTATGACGGATTTTTTTGACGGAAACTATAAACATCGAACAAAGGGGTTGAAGCTCTAAAACGACCGATTTCAATATTCAGCCTATCTCTATTTTCCTTATTATATTGTGGATGTATTAATACATATGTAGCAAAATTCGTACAAAATTTTATCCCAAAAATCAGCAGTAAAAAAAATGAGTGCTAAATATACTATGTATTTGTTCATATTACACAAATAAATATTACTGACTGATAATTATTAGTAGAGAAGATTAAAAGGTGAATTTCTGGAAACTAATTTTCTCTAGTGGACAAATATAATATTTAAATTGCTCCAATCCCTAGAAATCTGACGTTGGAATATTAAATAGTTCAAAATTCGACTGAAAGCAAAGTTTGTCAGATGGTATTTCATTTGCAGCAGTTGTCGATATTTTCGTCACGTTTTCCGATATCCAGCGACCAAATCGGCTTATTATTTGTATTACACCAATTGAACGGCGGCACAAAGAGTGTACGTGTTTTCTCCGACGTTCCGAAATTATTAACATTTGAAAAAGTAAACTGAATTTCAGACACCAATTGCAGTACGATTGATTGAAGGTATAAAAAAATATTAAAATGAAATTGTTTTTAAAAGCGACGGGTTCAGTTCAGAATTGTATGTAATTCAAAATGTAAATGGATTTTTTAAATCGCGCCAGCATACTATTCGTTAAGCTTTAGACAACTCCATTAAAATGAGCTGAGAGCGTATTACGCTTTCGATTGAAATACGGAAAATCTTGAGCCATCAATTTCTTTCCCATTTTATCCTTAAACTCACATTCCGAGTTTGTTGAGAACTATGGGATCGTTTTAAGGACAAAAATGACAAGATCTTAGAAATATCCATGGAATCGAGCCCGAAATTTATACACAGCTTAAGAGTAGATATAATAGGGCCAACCAATAGTCAACCAATTGAAGCTTTTGTTTGTGACTTCGTACAAGTGAGTTTGAAATTATACATAATTATTAATATAGAAAAAAAAAATCAAAAATATTTTCCTATAATGCTTTGAACGGTACGGTGTTTATTCAATCTTTTTATTAAAAGTGTAATATTCAACAAATTTAGGAACGTATATAAGTATCTTAAACTTGACATCCTTTCTCAAAAATTACTTGAATAATTATAAAATGTATCGGATAAATTTTATACTGATTAAAGTAACCTTTGAGGAAGGATGTCTGTCGTTTTTAAGAGAGCAGGTAACTTTAATAATGCTAACTTTTAATGGGAAACTTTAGACGTTGCTCGGGAGACCATAACTCTTCGTTGCTAAGTATTTTACTACTTATAACAACGACGCCAGAATACGAAATTAACATAAGAATGCAATCTTAAGAAACGAAAATCTTTTATAATCATGTTGCACAATTATTTTGTCCGGTAATTTAGTAAAAATCGTATTAGAAAAAAAATCTAACAAAATCAACTTGTAAAATTTCCTAGATATACATAGAAAAGCAAAGAGAATTTGTTCTATAAATATTGAGAATTGGATCTAATCTGTTAAGCTATTAACCTATACTCAATGTCTATTATTATATCCTCTGCTTTATGAATGCCTGGTAGAGATCCCTCCGCTCCTTACGCGATAAGTCCACAAATGTTCATCAAAACACAATTGCTTGTGTTACTTAGATACATATATGATATATCTATATGAATGTCTAAGGCTACAATTATGTGTATTTATATTACTTAAATTATAGAAAAAAATTAAACATATTTTGTGATTTATTTTAGCTGCTATTCGATACCGGCGAACAACATGTCGGGAGGTTCCCACGTGTCGAGGGGGACATTTGGTGCAGACTCCGAAATGTCTGGCAGTAGTGCCCCACCGCTACCCAGCCCGGCGTCACCGGGGGCTGCATTAGTGTCACCAGAAACATTGAGCAGACACAGCAGCCCTCCCCCTATACCCGCTCATCCAACACATCAACCGGCACCATCTTGTTCTTCTCATCGAGTTCACATGGAATCCCCTTTACGGTAATATTTTCATACTCTAATTTAGATTTAGTTTTAATGAACTTAGAGACCCAGAGTTTCTAAAAGTATCTAAAAATAGTAAATGATTTAGTATGTCTCTTTAACTTTCGAGATGGGTTCATAACGAATTACATTTTCCTAGTTACGTAAATATCTACTTTGACATAAATACTATAATTTTTTATTTTAAATAAATTTGTAGTAATAAGTAAGAAAAATATTGTTAATTTAAAATATGTAAAATTAAATTGAATACAAAAACAACAAGTCTAAAATGAGACAAGAAAATTTAGATAGACATTTAACTAAATAATACGAAGTTTTCTTTTTAAATAAAATAAACGTAGTTTATTTTATTTTCAAGTTTTTAGTTTTGTTGTTATTTGATTTTCTCATTCTACTGAGTTCGTGTAGTGCCTCACTATCACATGGTTTGTTTCCTGACAATTTGTTGCAATCTAACTCTTCAATACACAATCCTTCCAAAGACTTTACTCGACTCAGAGCTACGTATGCTTGTCCTTCCTCAAACCACCCTAATGCCACACAGTTCTCGTTTTAACCTTTTACCTTAACTTGGGTTGTGTACCGCTAACGACGTATCATTTTTTAGCCACACTAACGCCATACAATCGCCGACTCGATACAAAATTTTGACTTGGGTGGGACCCATGCTTGGGTCCCGATTCTAAGTTAAAGAAATTCTTTGTTAAACGGTTTTTAGATTTGTAATAAATATACCGGCACAGTCTAATAAACTGTATTCTACCAATCAAGCCCTTTCATTTGATACCCATATTGAGGTATTTGTGGAAAATATGTAATCTGCCATTTTGTAGCGGCAGCCAGCTTGGATTTTTCAAAGTGAGCTCTATTTTACCAATCAAGTCCTTTCATCTGATACCCATATTGAGGTTTTTGTGAAGTAATATGTGTTCCGAAATTTTGTATCGGCGGCCAACTTGGATTTACAATCATATGGAATATATTATGTTGTATTGTCATTAAGATTAAGAGTGTGTACCAAATTTTAGATCAGTTTGTTATCAGGAAGGGGGTAAAATTCCAATTACTACATTTGCCCTAAACAAACAAATAAATAAAGTGGTCAAGCTAAATAAAACCGTATAAAAAGTGTGTGATAATATTAAGTTACAGTATGACAGATTATAATATCATAAAATATCAACTTCCTTAAAGGATAATTCCAAAAGCCTGTATCACGTATTCATTTCTAATCAAATCATAGAAAAAAAAAAACATATTTCTAACTTCAAAATATTGGGCATTCATACAATCTTTATTCCCTTTTCGTTACATTTGGCGTAGAATTCCCATAGGTCCCTAATTGCATGTAAACTTTTTTAAAGAACCATAAGGACGAAATTCAATGTACATATTTTGTTTAAATTGTTTAGATTTAGTTACGATGAATAAGTCAGTTAATCAGTCCGCACAGAATTTGACCAAGACATGTTAGATTAAATTTATAATTATTAATGATCCTTTAATAAGTTTTAAAGAGTAGCAATCGAGTTTTTGTCGGGTTTCTTCAGCAGAATCTACATTCTATATTCCAAATCTCTTGGTAAAGTTACTACGAGTATAATATATTATTGAAGACTGGTTCAAATTGCTCCTCTTTAAGTCTTCTCGGAGATATTAGATGAATAAAATTTCAAAAATATTATTTACTAACAATAGCCATAAAACTTTATCCTCTTTACGTTAGTTCTCTGGAAATATAATATCCAGTAGGATTACGATTTTAGTGTATCAGATTCCCATAATATCCAGACAGGCGGAAACGGCGGCCAGTAAATTGTAGACGCGGTCTAGGTTTCGCTAAACTGTTTTGCCATTCTAATGGGTTCATAAATCAATAACGCTTGTACCATGATTTTATATATTGTTGACATTGTTATAAAATATTTATAATACTTAATTTATTATAATGTATACGTTATTAACTTCAGTTTAATAAATTGATACTTTTATATAAGTGATTGTGTTTCGCATGAGTATAAGTGTATTTGGCGGTCTTGTAAAACTAATATATTACTTAGTAAACGAAGTTTATTAAATTGAAGGGTTGACTTATCGAATTTATGTACGTACACTTAAATTTTATTGAGTTGTTCTAGTTGAAGAGTCAACGACAGGCAAAAATTGCCTCATTGTACTCATTGTCAAAAAAATAAAACGTGATATATTAGGTAAATTGCTTTTTGTTGTATGAATAGTAATAAAATAAAATTACTGTCAAATTATTGTGAAATTAGTGAAATGATGAACAAATAAGTACCATAATCATAATAGGTATAGGGCATATTATGATTTATCATCCGTTTTAGACTTGAATGATATTTGCGTGGTAAGATATAATATATGTATAAAAACGAGACTTGTTCTTATGTAGTCTTCTACATGTGTAACAGGTCCTATTATTTAGGCTCAATCTTATAATATTAAAAAGTAACCATGCAATATTTTGTTCCCGATTATAAAACAAAGTTTCTGTATACTCGTAGTAAATGTAAATAGTGAGAGGTCTCTGGATAGACAATTTTGTAGAAATTTATTGACCTGTAACCGTGAATTGTGTTTGCGGAAGGCTATTAACTATTGTCGTCGACGCCGATACGAATGATAACATTTTACCGATAATAACTTCAATATACATTTTGTTATAAACGAGTTACATTAGGTTTTGTTAACGTAATATTCAGGTAACGAAAATAACTCAATGCAATAATCTTAATCCTTATTTAAAAGTTGTGAGTACAAATCCGGTATAGCGAATGTTATTAATAAAACAAACGAAAAAAAAAACCGACTTCAATTACATCGACGAGTAATACAACGTAGATCGACCAAAAAATAGACAAGTAACTACGCGTTATCAAAGATTAGTCAAAGAGTAGTTATCAGATCTTGATAAAATTTATATGTGACCACATCATAAACATCAACTTTCGATTAAATTAAAAATTATTAAAATCGGTACACCCAGTAAAAAGTTATTGCGGATTTTCGAGAGTTTCCCTCGATTTCTCTGGGATCCTATCATCAGATCCTGGTCTCCTTATCATGGTACTAAACTAGGGTTATCTTCTTTCCAACAAAAAAAGAATTATCAAAATCGGTACACCCAGTAGAAAGTTATGCGGTATAATACAGCGTAGGTCGACGAAAAAAGCGTCAAGTAAAAACGCATTATTACATATAACTCGAAAACTAGTTGTTAGATCTCAAATAAATTTAAATGGGACCAATTGGCACACACCACCTTTCGATTAAAACAAAATTTGTCGAAATCGGTCTACCCAGTCAAAAGTTCTGATGTAACATACATTAAAAAAAAAAAAAAAATACAGTCGAATTGAGAACCTCCTCCTTTTTTGGAAGTCGGTTAAAAAGTAAATTAGTTATCACAAAAGTCAATTTAGTGTTTGGTAGTTAAGAAAACACCTTAATATAAATAATCAAGTCTATAGTAAATAGAGTGATTCCAGAGGAAGGTTTATATGTTTAATACATGCATACTATAGTAGACGAATACTGATAGTATTAGAGGTTTCTAATGTGATGCCGTAAATAAACAGATTTTTTTTTCGCTTACATTGTAAATATTTAATTTATATTTTATATTTAGTATCAGTATTGCACTCGCGCGAAGCCGGGGCGGGTCGCTAGTTATAAATAAAATACAAACAATGTACTTGTGCATGAGGAATCCATTTAAGCTGAAACTGTTTTTTTACGAAAAAACAATGAAATTTATGTATTTAAATGTTCATAAAACTAAAAGCAATTATCAAAACAAACTACCCAACAGTTTTCTCGAACGATTCCGGTCGAATGGAGTGTGGTTTTGTACGAGATTTACCGAGACGTCGTAATTCACTTGGTTGGTTTGCTCGAGTAGTTCGGTCGATCTGTTTTGTTTTGACACGCGTCTAATGTAGGATAATTTTGCTTCTTTTTACAAATTAACTTAATAATAGAACTTTTTAACTGAGGTAGAGCACAACAGGATATATTCGGCTCAAAATCTGGAGTAGCTTGACTGGAGGAGTACCTCGATCTAACAAAAGATGACAGCTAAATAATACTGCTTTCAAGCAGAGTTGTGTTCCTGTGGTTATTAAGGTGACCAGAGCTCCTGGGGAATTGGGGTAGGGTCGCCAATGCGCTTGTGAGGCTTGTAGTACTGCAGGCGTCTATAGTATATTCGGGTATACATTTTTACTATGATTTTTTTTTCGATGACAACCCAAACAAACTACTTTACAAAATTATCTTCAGTTCAGTTCGCAGGGTTATAAACCAAATTAATTTCTAAAATAAAAGTTGCTTAAGTTACTTATTATTACATCAGCTATGTGCCAGTGAAAATCAGTCCAGCCGTTTCAGAGATTAGCCGGAACAAACAGACAGACAAAAATTGTAAAAAATATTATGTTGGTATATGTGCCATGTATGCATCCACATGCATTTAGTAAAGTTTATTTAATATACAAACAGACACTCTAATTTTATTTATTTGTATAGATCATATATTAAAATATATATTAACTATCGAGTGATATAATAATAATAGCAGCAAACTCTTTTGCTTCGTCTTTTGCTTGCCAGGTTAACCCCTCCGCAATGCCCCATAACGTCGTCGTAACGTAAATCAATAATCCCTAAAAATAATAGTAGAACGTAGATTTTAGGTGTTATATTTTATTTAGTTTTAAGGTGCGTTTGTTTTCCCCCATATATATTAGACCCCATTCTTTAAAAGCCATTTAATATTAGAAGAAAAAAGATAGTAACGACGTTAAATTGCCATAACATGTTAACTAATGTACTCCATTATGAAGTATCGTAAATCATCAAAGGTGAAGAGCCTTTAAAAGATGTCTAGTATTTACATCAACTTGCAATACATTATTCTCTTTCTAAGGGACTTTCCGATATCCGTGTATAGATAGAGCCATAGTACGTTTCATAACTTAGGCTCCTTCTTAATAGTATTTCTTCATAATAATGACATAATTATCTTCTACAAGCGTGATTGCAGGAATTCGTAATGAACGTAATTTTAAACAATATTCCTTTGCTCGTAGGTTGTCAAGTCCGCCATCAATGACGCTAGGTGCGTCTCTGTCGCTACAACCAGTGCTGTACGGCCCTAGTTCTGGCTCAGCTCAACCGCCGCTGCCACCTGCCAGGCATCCCAGACGATCATCCACAGCGATACAAAATATGCATGTAATTAGCGCGTAAGTATCAAGCGTTTTAATTTTTTTTATATATCATCGTTATGAGATATGAAGCAATATAGTTCTTTACATATGTATATCTATTGTATATCAATGTCTCTTATCTTGGAATTTTATGTGAATGAAATGTTTCCCATACAATTTTCTTGGATTAGCAGACCACTAGACATAAAAAAAGCTAAAGGTCATCTTTGTCAAACGTCATCATTGCGCTCATTTTTTATTACGAAAGAAGTGGGAAAATAAAATAAATGAAAATACTTCTACCATACACATAACTGTCTATTTACTGCGGGTATACATAACATTTAAGTTTTAAGTGCTTGTACTGTTCAAAAATTAAGACGACGATAAAGTGATAATTATCCACAGACAGTCAAATCGAGTTAGAAGAGAAAATTTTACTATCTTAGTTACATATGTTAACCGTTCTGGCACTACGCCAACTGAATAAGAAAACAATCTTATCCTGCAACTTAGAACTATCCTTTGTCTATAACTTGCTCTCGAACTTTTAGATTATCCAAGAACATAGACCGCAGGTTTGTTTAATGAAATATTGTATGATTATGGATATTTTCATTTTTGACGTGACATCGTTTAATAAATCGATGAACGCCGGCTGTACGCACGAAAAAGAATGACTCATTGTTACGTTACGCTCATTGTCCCGTTACGCTAATTGTACGCTTGCGTCGCATCTATCTCTCTTCCACTCGATTGGCCTATGTGTCCGAGGAGATGTTTTGTTATAACGACTATCGTCCGTAAAACAACTTTACAGGCAACAAATTTTTAACCGACTTCAAAAAAAGGAGGAGGTTACTCAATTCGACCGTATACACACACACACACACACACACACACACACATATATATATATATATATATTATGTATGTTTGGTGATAACTCCGTTGTTTATGAACCGATTTTGATCAAGTTTTTTTTTGTTGGAAAGGCGATATCCCTAGTTTGGTAGTATGATAAGGAAACCAGGATCTAATGATGGGAAGAGAAAGAGAAATCGAGGGGAAACTCTCGAAAATCCGCCTAGCTTTTTACTGGGTGTACCGATTTTAATGATTTTTAATTTAATCGAAAGCCGATGTTTATCATGTGGTTCACATTTAAATTTCATCGAGATCTGATTACAATTTTTGGAGTAATCTTTGATAATGCGTATTTACTTGACTATTTTTGCGTCTTCCTACGTTGTATTACTTGTCGATATAATTGAAGTCAGTTTTTCTTCGTTTGCCTGCAAACACAATTATTATTATTATTTTAACTTTTGATTATTTTTTTACTAGTCTTTTGCTTTATGTATGTTCTGTGTTTGGCCAAACAATTTGATTTAAATAATGTTATACCGAAATTTGCTTTTGTTTGGATAGTTAAAGTTAATTTATAATCGTAAAATGTAGGTGTGGCTTTGTACAAACACAATAAAAATATCTATACTTTTTGTTTAAATTTATTCTATAATATATCTCTATCATTTCAATAACAGACAGATAAATAACCAAATTCATACATCAATATATATAATACAAGTAGTTGTAGTGTGATGTAAGTGTAATTAGCGTGAGCAAACCCGAGTCAGTAGTGTGAAGCAAGTGCAACCGAGTCATGCGTATTTCAGTGTCCGTTTGCGTCAAAACGAATCATATAACAGGGCAGTGAAGCGTTAAAAAGGCTTAGTATCAAATAATAAATGGAACTTGGAGCCGAAAAAAAGCAATTTGTTAGATCAGTATGCGCATAATTTCGTTTCTCCGCTCCAAATTGTAAACGTTACTCATATAAATGAAATATTTTCGGCCGGTCAAATGCGGGAACGCAAAATGTTACATTATTGAAACTCTTTTTCTTATATATTAGGGGTCTTACATGGCACAATTGTAATGCTATATGGGAGCGCCAATCCTCGTGATGACCAGAGCTTTTTACGACTCATGAAATAAAATATTATTAGCGAATATTTTATATCGGTTGGTACCTATGTAATATATTTCCTTTTCTTTATATCTTTAGGAAAATATTTATATTTTATAAAAACTTTTGCTGCAATTGCATTTTATTATTGTATCAAAAATATTTCTAGTTTGTTATGTTTCATGAAGATGTATTGATGAAATCGTGGCTTATATGCATTACACAAAGTAATTAGGTTTTGTTATTAGTAATTATGCATTACTTTTTATAGACTTTTATATTAATACTATATTAGAAAAATATGTTTATTTTATTTTATAATCATTAAAGTTATATTTCAATTTAAAGTAATTTCATTTGCGTGTTTTTGTTGGTGTTATTTTATATAAATATTTGTAATATCGGGAACTATTATAAAATAAGGAAAAACTTTTAGTATAAATTTTAGTTCTTTATTAAATCATATCGTCGAGAGAATACCTATTTCTCTAGTAGAGGTATTCGCACGAATACGTCAAATTGTGTTTCCCCACATTGTGCACTGTACTGATTGCATGCGACTTATACAATGTACTCAAGTGCTCTTAAATTGACTAAGCCACATCTCAAATTAATTCGAATGTTTTAGGATAAAAAAATATATAAACTATACTAATAATATACTACAATATTCCTAAATGAAAATATAAAATTTGATAAATCTTTTTATCTATTATCTGTCTATATAAATAAAAAATCGCCAAATTATGTAAATCTTTTTTTTATTCTTTACTGTCAGGACCAGGTTTGTATAAAAGAAAGTTGAAAAAATCGAAATATTCATTAAAAGAAAATGACGGTACGTGGTTCGCTGGTTCAGCTAGATTAATATATTAACTGTTATTTAAATTTTAAACTGTAGCTAACGGAATAATAAAAGTAAGCATTATTTATTAAATTATCTAAGTACTAATTCTAAATCTTCTCTCTAGTAAAAATAAATACTATGAAAATCTCTACAAACGAGTAAGGTATTTCGCTTACAAAATGTAAGGTTTAATGGAATCCTTTGTTTATATGGGACGAGTAATTAGAAGGACTGATTAAACTTTTTGCTTGAATAAAGTGATTCTGTGTGAACGCGTGTAGATTGACCCAGTGGAAATGAAATGGGTTAATTTTCCATTCAGGCATTGAGATTAATAACGTAAAATAATTTAACGTAATAATTTCTATTACGAAAAATTATTTCCTTCAATTATAATAAATCTTTATGAATTTAATATAAAGGAATAAGTTACATTTAAATGATTAGAGGTTTAATTACTCCAATAATCGAAATCACAATATTTCTTAATTTAAATTTTTTAATTTATTATTATTTATGTTATATATATGAGAGCCTTCTAAGTAGATAATAAGAATGATTTCACGTATTTTTTTGTCATAGTAATAAATTTTCTCTCCCCTTGTGATTCATTCTTTGTTTTCTAATAATACGACATCGTTTGATGACGTAACCATTTTATAAGTATTGAATTAAAAGTATATGTTATACTAGTATATAGATATATGTGTATACAATATCTATAAATACCACAAAACTTATATATTTAGAAAAGCTGGTGTTTGGGCTAAAAACTGGTGATAAATATGACACATAAATTTAAAAAAAATTACAAGAGGACCTAGTACTTTCAGTAAAAAAAATTAAACTTGATATTTACATTTTTTATTGCCTAAAGTAGTCTGCAATTTGTGGCATCTTCGTTCATAGAAGTTTTTGTCATAAACCCTAAAGTCAAAGCTCCGTTGACACGCTACTACTAAATTAATTCTTTATGCTACATTCAGGACACACAAATACATATTTGTCAAAAGAATAATATAATAGTATATCAATTAGCTTTAAAAACATTACCTCATAACTTAAAATACAAACCCAATTTGTATTAAATTTGCTAATACAATTAAATCTGTGACAGCGATGAGGGTATATGGTTAAATAGTTTAAATGGTTTGTTAATCAAGTCAGAGTCGACGTTGTTTTATTACTCTTAATTGTTTTTTAAAATTGTCATTGATATATTTTTGACGGTAGATTAAAATTTCAAAATGTGACGATTTTAATAGTAATATTTTTGTTGAGAATTTTTTACATTTGTATATGGATATGTAAGTATTTTTAAAGCTTCAACATTTATCGTTTAATATATGTTGTAGGATTATTTTAATTTATTCTATCTTAGAGTAGAGGTAGTACTATATTCATTTAAAATTATTGGTTAAACGATCCAAATAACGAACAATTGAAAGTTTCGTTCATTAGTTTTGTCTGTCATTCACTCACATTATTTTACATACGTTCATTGATAAAGAGAATATATTTTGTGTAAAATAAATCAGTCGAAAGTCAAATATCTCGTATATTACTGAACCCTCTTAAGCTCAATTAAAGAAAAAACTCAAGTACGTACATTCAACTGAGAAGTAGGGCGTGTATGAATTTAGGGCTATGTCATCTCGGACAGAGTCGCGGACTATACGTATGGCTATAGAGATCTTTGGAAGTTACAATAGCTGTGGGGAGCCAATAACACACCGTTGCCATGACGACGAGGCTTGCACGAGAGGGGCCCCTTTTCCCAGAGGGAGCGTTAAGGGTTTCCAGAAACCAGGCGAAAAGATACCTCAAGTTTGAAACGTTTTGAATAGTACTTTTATAAAAGATTGTGAAAGATAGTGCCGAGGGATCCTTGCTTCCTGGTGTTCTATTATTTAGTACCATTGAGCCCTCAGTCATTGCGCGTCTCGCGTTTGACTAGATGACAAATTTCAAAGTGTTTATTGTTGATTGTGGAGGTATTATATTATTTGAGTGATACAATATTATCATTAAAGTATACAGAATCAGAAAGAAACATGTTTTCATTATTGAATTTCAAATTTTATACAAATGACGATTTATTTATCTACGAACATATTGCGTTTTTGAAAATTCAACAGTAAAATCAACTGTTGAGCTCGTTTATAGTATTTTTGGGGAGTATTTTTATTTCATTTTTATGTAACAATAAAATGGAAACGAACACAAAATATTTCATGCATCATATCTCACTGAATATTTTGAACAACATGTTGTTCGTTATGCTTCTAGACACCCTTATTTTACTATGAGAAAGTCAATGTTTCATATTCCCTACGTCAGAAGCGACTGTCATTGTTAACTATACATATAATTGTTATAAAGAAAATGTTAGAGCAAAGGTTCCTATTTTTCGAAGCGTGAAATTTGCATGTATCAGGTGATTTGTGGACGAAACATTACGGAGACAATATAAGTAAGGTATTTGCAATTGTTGTAAAGAAGACTTCAAAGCGTTTATTTGTGACTTATATTAATTCAGTACGTTAAAGTATTATCCTTATCTGATATTAATCCACCGCGATATCGATAATCGATAGATCAAAAAGAGCAAAATAAAATATTTTGTATTTTACTTAAATGAAATGTTTTATTTTATTTTTATTATGACTTTAATAAAATGTTTTATTAAAATTTTAAATTTAATGTCTGTGAAAATTTTATAGTAGGTCTCAAAGAACTTGCTGTAAGCGTCTCTGCTTTAATAAACATCAAAGAGCTATCGCATGGTGGTTCTCTCTCTGGAATTCATTTATTAATTATATAATTAAATATATCCGTGATATATACAGCTAAAAGTGTAAAATTAAAACTTGTTTTATCATCAATTTCCGAAAAAATAAATAATCAAAAGACGATATTAGAATTTACTGTGAATTTATCTATTTTAATATATTTAAAAGATAAATTGTCTAATAAGTGTAACAGTCAAAATTTATAAAAAATAATAATAATAACCGCGCACTTACAATTAATACAAAAATATTTTTTTCATTTCGTTCCTAAATAATGCGATTAAAGAAGGACTAGAATATTTTTCTTTTAAATAGCTATCTTGTCTAGTCACCCCTAATTATTATTTTTTAATATAAAGCGTTTCTATTCATTAAGTTGATATGAATTTCTTTTTGTATTCATGCGCATTAAAACGGCGGAAATTACGATAAAAGCGTATTCTAGTAGCCGGAAACTTGACGGTTCTATTGTAATTAACTTACGAGTAGTCATTCTGAGTTTCTCTAATTGTTTTATGAGCTAGTGCTAGTGATTAATTTCATTTTGACTTAATAAATTTATGTTTAAAGCGTGAGTGAACAGGCTTCTTCTGGGCGAGCTTGCACCATCTTCGACCTCCTCTCTGCTATAGAGCTAGACTGGGGTCAAGAGTAAGCCCATAATATAATTAAAGAAAAAAAAATAGTGACGCTATTATCAAGTCTAATGCATTGTATAATTATTTTATATTATTACTCATTTCAACTGAGGTAGGCACAGCAGGAAATTTCCTGCTCAAAAAATGGAGTAGCACGACTGGGGTAGTACAACGACCTTACGGAAGATCACAGCTAAATAATACTGTTTTCGAGCAGTGTTGTGTTTCTATTGGTGAGTAAGGTGACCAGAGCTCCTGGGGGGATTGGGGATGCGATCGGCAACTCGCTTGTGACGCTTCTATTTTTGCAGACGTCTATAAGCTACAGTAATTGCTTACCATCATCGCTTGTTTGCCGACCTAGTTTTATAAAAAAAGAAAACATATATGTCGTAGGGGTTTCTGTATCGAGATTCAGAGATCACGTAAAGCTGTCGACCCTAGTTATTATATTGTTATAGACATCTGATAACGATCGTTACTCAATCGTATGTTACTAAGCTCTTTTACGACCCACTCTGATACCAACAGAATATAAAAAAAAAACATGAAAGTTGGTTAAGGAGAATTTCGGATTGTTTCGTAGGAATATGACAACAAAAATCGCTACATGAGATTTTTATATATTAGATATTTACGTTAAAAGTATCTCACGTTATTCCTTAATTTTTAAAAGAAAAAAGTATGTTAATGTTTTTCTAAAATATTTTCAAATTCTGTTATTATTTTCTTTAGTATAAGTTGTTAAGGGGCGCTTTTATTCTCAATAATAAGGGGTAAGCATTTTATAGCCCGCTCGATTTCATCCGACCTTTTATGCAAATTGAAGCAAGGAGAAAAATCCATAAACATTATATTAACTGAGCGTGATTGATCTATCGCTTTGTAAGAGTTATGAAAATGTTTGCTTAAGTTTAATTCCTCTTTAAGAAAATCAATCAAAGTCATGTCGTGTTTTGTCAAGCAGAGTTTAATATGCCGTACGTATTTAAGATAAGTTTTTAAATTTTCACGGTGTCCGTCACACACTTTTACTAAACAAATTAATAAATAATAATAATGTATTTAGTTATTATTTAACAAGTTATGATATTTAAAACGTTTTTAAAATGTCTACTAGTTTTATGCTTTATTGAAAGTATTAATTTTTCCACAGTGGCGACGCACTTGCAACTACTCTATCGGCACTATATGGAAAACTGTTGGTTGTTATGGGTGTTGCGTTTCCCATGGCTGAAGTAATTTCGACGTACATACCACCATCATTCTATGAGGTAAGTTATAAAGAAGACAGGAAGAAGATTAAGAGTAATTTAAGAATATATGTAATTTTTTAATGTTTGTTTGTAAAAGACATATGTTTTACTATTTATGTACTCAATTTAAACAATTATCTCATTAGGGTTGAAGAAATGTAGGGTTATTACATGTAAATTAATATATGTATCTCATTATAATGTACTGACACGATTACACGATTGTAGCAAGTAAATGTATACTGACACACTGTAGTTCAATGACCTATTATCCAACATGGGGTTTTTAATTGAATATGTTATTGTCGACAGGGCTTCTATCTGTACCTGTACATCGGCAGTATGGTGTTCCTTTTGTATATGTACGCCGCACTTCTGCGAGACCGATCGCGCTCCGCAGCTGACACTACTGTCGTCGCTAGTAAGTGGCTTTTTTATTACTAATTTTCACGAAATGATAGGAAGTCCAGAAAAAAATTTCTGGATTATTCTGGATCTTCGTTACGCACTAATTTCTATCATTTCAGTAGGTTATGTGTAAATGAGTGGGAAAATGTCCTTTATTAATAGATGCAAATTTTAAAACTTTTGCATTTGAAACATTTGAAATATAAAATTATTTTTAATTTATTAATTGTTTTTTTTATTTATTTTTTTTGATAGATAATTGGTAATGTATAAGATAAAAAGATAAGTTATATTAGCTTGTTGAATGTTATAGCGCAAAGTAACAGCTAATACTTGTATGAAATTTTTAAGTTAATTTCGTTTATTATATAAGGTTAAACTGTTAAAATAAACATACAGATGCAAATTTTAAAATTTTTGCATTTGAAACATTTGAAATATAAAATTATTTTTAATTTATTAATTGTTTTTTTTTTTTTTGATAGATAATTGGTAATGTATAAGATAAAAAGATAAGTTATATTAGCTTGTTGAATGTTATAGCGAAAAGTAACAGCTAATACTTGTATTAAATTTTTAAGTTAATTTCGTTCATTATATGAGGTTAAACTGTTAAAATAAACATACTTGGTTATTCATTTGATATTCACTTCGTTAAGACGGCAAACATGTTTAGCGAGCGCTTGACACGTTCTACAAAGAGAATGAATTTCAATTGTTTATTTCGAGATGAAGGAGATAAAACAGATTTCTGATTATTACTCTGATAATTAAGATATGTGTGTGAGTTCGAAGTTTTATCCTAAATTACTTTAAGTTTAGGTCATATTTATAAATATGCATATCTTGATGAAGTTAATTCTGTGATAATTTCAATGATAAAATAATTTTAAAATTTCTTATTTTAAAGTTAAATAGCTTCAATAACTACATCACTGAGAGCGCAAGATCAAGGATATTAACGTGAAATAAGAGTATCCGAGCCCTTTTACGGGTTTCTTTACCTCGAAAAATCCGGATATCTAAAAGTTTAGATGCGGGTTCAACTTTGTCCTGTCGTTTTTAAAAGCCGATTATTATTATTTGTACGAAAAGGGTTAATGCAATGTTAACAATTTATAAAATGATTTAGATTTAGTGGAAAGGAAAAGTAAAAATTTTGAAATAAGTATACCTTAATCGAAAATAAAATAATTCAATACATTTTAACGACACTTTGACAAAATTAAACTTAAATTTAGAGTGAAAAAAATATTTGTGCAGCAATGTGGAAATCTAACATACAAATTTACATTATAATATAGGACTCGCGAAGGATTTGTAAATAATACCTTACAACTATTTACCTATATGGAAACATTTCGCAGACGGTAAAAATTTCAATCCGATTTGTAGCGAGTAAGCTGTTCGTGGCAGAACAAAGCGTTGATATCAGGCAAGATTTTTCTTTTCTTTTCTATTTTATCGTCTACGTTTACTTTTACCCTGTAAAGGTATTTAAAAACATATAGCTTTAAAATTTGTATTTTTTAACAGACTTTGTAAGTGGAATTGAGAACCTCAATTCCACTGTATTTTTTATGTGTAATCGCATATTTTTTTACGGGGTGTACCGATTTTGATGATTCTTTATACGTTAGAAAGCTGATGTGTGTCATTTAAGCTTAGTCAAAATTAGACGAGTAGTTTTTGAATTATCCCTAATAATGTGTATTGACTTGAGTATGATTTCAACTAAGTTGATCATATTCATATTTGATTTTTTTTTGTTTGAAAAGTAAGGTAAAGCTTTAGATTAGGTAAAACCGAATTTCGGGACCGTGGGGGGAAGGGGGGAGAGGGTGGGGAACGCTCCCCCTGGTACCACTGTCACACCTCAGAACCCCATGGTTATGGAGATATCCATGGTTAAAGTTTTGAGGTTAGAAGAAAAATTTTGAAAGTTAGAGGAACGCTTGGCTCCGGCGCTGCGGGAAGTGCAGCCCTCCGCGCCTCCGCGGCACAAAAAAAAAACACTCTAGGGGTAGGACAGACCAAGACCACGTGGACAGTGGGGTGCTCCGATTCGGTTTTGGGTATTTTTCGAATTTCTAAACCTATATTCTAGCACGCAATGTTACTAATTTTATTAGAATATTATGTCTGACGCGTTATTTTGTTTAAAAGTGTCGATTTGTCACACAATGCAAACAGTACGAGCTCAAAGGTATTATAATCGCTTTAAATTCTTCTTCTAACCTCAAAACTTTAACCATGGATATCTCCATAACCATGGGGTTTTGAGGTGTGACAGTGTTACCTTGTATAGATTCCCCTACACCCTCCACCCTCCACACCCAAAAACCCCATAATTCGGTTTTTCTAATTCGGTTTTACCTAATCTAGATCTTAGCCGAAAAGTAACAAAATTTTATATAAATTTATTATTTATTATTTTTGAACGATGTAATAAAAACATTTGAAACTCTACACAAAATAAACTCCTGTTCTAAACGATTAAGGACACTTGACTTTTAAACGAGATAAAATGCGTGTTCAAGGGTCGAAACAGATGTAATTCTATTACATTTTAAAATCTTCAGGAAATAATAAAATAAAAGTGAATGCATAATCACGATTTTATTGCTAAAACAATTTATGAAATAAATACTGAATGTTTTAGTATAATCGTACCTAATACTAAAATATATGGAATTAACAGAGAAATATGGACGGATGTATATTGAAATCTTATTTAATAACTCAGAATACAAATATTAAAGATAAGTATTGCATTATGTGTAACTTCAATAGCCCTTATGTTATACATTTCTAAATTATGAAGTTTGTTTTTAAAAATGATGTGCCTTCAAAATATGACAATGATTCCGGTATATCGTTGTTTAAAATTTTGCATATTCTTCTCGGTTTTGATACGTCATCAGAACGATTCTGATTAACTTTCAAAACGGATTATTTTAATGAAAGTCTAGTAATTTTACACATTTTTTTTGGCGATAATTGGTTTTTTTCTCAGCTTCTTTGTCGCCTTTTAATAAATTTGTTTTTATTTGATCACTATTTTTGTCTAATTTGACTGGACTAGTGGAACTGTGTTATCCCTTAGTCGCCTCTTACGACACCCACGGGAAGAGAGGGGGTGGCTATATTCTTTGATGCCATAACCACACAGAATAGGGACAACACAGTTCCACTACCACCTTGGAACTTATAAAGCCGACCGATGGTGGGATAACCATCCAACTGCTGGCTTTGAAATACACAGGCCGAAGACGGGCAGCAGCATCTTCGGTTCAGCAAAGCCAGCCCTGTGGTCACCAACTCGCCTGCCCAGCGTGGTGACTATGGGCAAAACACATGAGTTCACGCCATTTGTGGCGTGAATTTGTGGAGGCCTACGTCCAGTAGTGGACTGCGAAAGGCTACTGTGATGATGATGATGACCGGACTATCCATGATATAAACCGTTTACAAAACAGTAAATATAATAAATTGTTACACAAGTATATGAAGTAAAGACATGTTTACATGAAATTTAAAATTTTAAAATTGCTAGAATATAAAAGGTTTTTATCAAAAAGAATTTAATAGCTTAACAGATACATTTTTTTTTAAAGTAGATGCAGAAATTCTTGCCGTAACCGTAGCTCATAGACACCTGCAGCATCAGAAGTATCGCAAGCGCGTTGTCGACCCAATCCTCCCCAGGACATTTTAACTAAAATTAATTAATTAAAACAACAATAGAATTTTAATTTGGAAAATAGCAATTCTAATGTGATTTTGAGTTTAATTTCATATTAATTCAGAGTCGGATACGAGCTCGTCGCCATCAGAATCAGACTCCTGTTCCTCCCGCACGGAGCGCAGCATGACGACCGCCGCGCACATGCCGCCTAACCTTGCTGCTAAGCGCCTCTCTTTAGGATTCGCACTCGCCACACGAACTCACCACTACGGCAGTTTCTATTTGAGGATGGGTGCTGTTGGTGAGTAAGAAAAATCAATAACAATAGATGTAAGATTAGTTAGTCATAGTAACGTATGATGATAAGTTATGGACTATTTCTGAGACAAAATGAATAAATAAAAAATAGTTGCCGTTGTCTTATAGTTAGTTCTACAATAGTACGATTGTTGAATTTGCTTTTTAATTTCTTTTGTGATATGGGGGCCACTTTCACGGTTTTCTGTTCCTAAGGCAACTTACAATATGTAAGTAAAAGCTAACTGATATGAATACATATTTTTGTGTAATAACAATTCAGCCTGAACATCCCATTGCTGAGAGCATAGGTTTCTTTCTTCATGTAGGAAAAGGATTGGAGCTTAATCCACCACACTGCTCCACTGTGGGTTGGCGGATATGTTCCATACTATGAGTAATAATCGCTACCAGACATCTATGATAACAACTGGGTTAACGTGCCGACGGTTTTACGTGCTCTCCTATGCACGGTGGGGACAACCACAAGGACAGACATCGAAACCGGAAAGAAATATTTGCACAAATACAAATATCCAATCCGAGCGGGAATCGAACCCGCTAACCATCGGTGTTTTAGGTGACTATACGTAGCACTACACCAGAGCGGTTGTTTTTGTAATAACGATACATAAATACATAAATAAATATACCCAGGGTGGTAACCAACTGCAGTTGTAAGTAGTCAGTGTGGACACAAACACTCATGTGTCATGTAATCATGTTCTAAAACGTAACTGCCATTATAATGAGATGTAATGCAATAAATAATTTTTATTAGATATATTCATTATACGCCGCGTTAGACGTTAGACGCCGCGTTGGCGCAACGGTCACAGCCATGGATTGTACCTGTTGCGCTGGCGGTTGCGGATTCGATCCCCGCATATGACAAACATTTTTATTAGCCATACAGGTATTTGCCGTGGTCTGAGTATTTGTGCAGTCCTTGTGGGTCTCCTCACCGTACCTCGGAGAGTACGTTCAGCCGTCGGTCCCGGTTATTATCATATACACCTGATAGCGATCGTTACTCATAGTAGGGAATGGATCCGCCAACCCGCATTGGAGCAGCGTGGTGGATTAAGCTTTGATCCTTCTCCTACATACGGAAAGAGGCCTATGCCCAATAGTGGCATATTACAGGCTGAAGCGTATTCATTAAATCTCCTGTTATAATTATGAAATGTGATATTTTTGACAAAAATAAGACGAGATAAAATGTCACAAAAAGTCCATCGTAAAAAGCAAATTATGTTCATTTTAGTAAAAATAATGAGCTATACTTTCATCAAAGATATTTTTATTTTCTTAAATGTATCGGCCACACTTGATGAGTCTCAAATGTGTATGGCCGTTTGGACTTTCTCATGGGCACGATTTTTCTGTCTAGACGTGACCATTGGACGATAATAGGAACATTTTTAGAATATGATTTGAGCACCTAAACTACGATTTAGTTCGAGTTCCTTACTTGTTAAACCTAAAAACATTTCTTGTGTGACGTGGTCAAAAATATAATGAAATTACGTAGAGATTTATTTAATTACAACTTCTGCTTGTATTTGTCCCTTTAATATTGATTATATTGTACCTTGTAATATATATTTAGTGGTTTATAATGGCAATTAATATAATAGTGGTTCTGTTCTAACTACACTAAGTTTTGAATGTTCATGATATCCTTTAAAAGGCCTGCTTTAATTTGGTATCCCAATAAATCAGATAACCCTAGATGGTCTAAGCCCTCTCTTGGTAAAACCGGTATTGCAGCTGCTTTTTAATTTTCAAACCTGATCATTTTGTTTCGAAAGGGAAGATATATAGAGTATATATAATTATATGTATGTCGGTTATAGTTGCCCTTGAAATTTCGTTATTGATTGAATTGTATTTTGTATATACAAGTACCTAGTTACCAAGGTAAGCAAAGTTCACGTTGTTGTAAAGGATTAATTCCCAGAATATAATACTGTATGATTGTTATTATAACAATTAATTATCCCAGTCTTAGTCTTACAATGTTCTACATTAATTTGCAGCGTTATAAAAATTAGGAATACAACTTTTCGAGAAAGTAAAATAAACGACTTAAATACATTCTTTGGAATTTACTAATGAAAGAAACGTAATTACAAAAAACTTTTAACAACAGCTTGATATGGCAAAAGTACTTGTCACGGCTCAGAGTCGGTCGTTCATATAAATCCTTAAAAGTTGTAGCCGGCGTTAATTTTATCGTTGGATGTTGCTAAGATTTAATCCAAGGAAAAGTTGGGTATAGCAATGGTTTAAATAAATTTTAATATTTTTGTTAATTATTTCCTTGTTCTCGTGATATTGAAAAAAATATAAAATCGTTAAAAAAATTCTTATGATATATTATTATTGATATTCGTATTTACATGTAAGATTTGCCCAGAACTAGTTTATTAATAAAGACAAGCTAGCCAAACAAATGTCCCGCGATCTCTCAAACATACCTACGAAACTTAAATAGCAGTCACGTTTTTTGAAAACTATTTCATTGAAAATTCCGCATTTTTGTAAATATGCTTAAATTTATTTGAAAAAACATTATGCTTTTATTTATTGGGATTTAAGGTCAAAAACTACAAATTATAGTAAAATATTTTAGTATCCCGTTAAATATATGGGTAAACACCACATTTATCTCTATCCAAGATAGGGCTTAGTCGCCGATTTCTTTACTTAGAAAAAATAAAATTCTTTAAGTGTTAAAGAAAATCCGAAATACGTGTATTTATTCAGCTATTTTAAAAACTTCTAATATCTCTATCTTTCTGGATGTTGGTTTGGTCAGCACTAGAGCACTATTAGAGATTTAAATAAATATATAAAATAATATCTACACAATACACACACGGTCGTCTGTTACTAAGGTAAGCAACTGAATACTTATGTGGTAGCCGACTGGTATAGCTACTATATATATATATATATATATATATATTACACCCAGACTCGGGGTGGGAATCGAATCCACAACCCCCGGAGCAGAAAAAGCAGGGTCACTACAAACTGCGCCAACGGGCTAGTCAAAACTTAATTACCTCAATTCTTCGCTAATTGGTTTAAAGCAAATACAAAGTTTTTAAAGGATATAAGTTTATTAAATTAATGTTTTATTACTAATGTAGTTCATGTTATTTTATTTTTATTTTCTTAATTTTCTGATTTTGTCTACTAACACCATTTTTGATTTTTTTGATTTATTTTTACTTTATTTATTTTTACTTATTGATTTTTTAATTTTGTTTTGTTGTACTAACCCGATATGGATTTAAAATTAGTCTGAAATAAAGTATTATTATATTATTATTATTATTAAATTATTATAATAAAAGAAGTAAGCCTGCTACGGACTAAATCAATACATAAATAATTAAAAACTGAAACAATAATACAATAAACAATAAACAGTAGGTATGGCGTTGTACGTTAGAGATAGCTTTGGGTAATATTAAATGGGATATTCTTGGCATGAGCGAAGTAAGACGAAAAGGGAACTGCATCGAAGAGTATGACAGCTACATTCTGTACTATATCGGTGAAACCAAGGGTCAGGATGGAGTGGGATTTATGGTGAACAAATATCTAAAAAAGCAAATCATAGAGTTCAAAGGCATATCCGAAAGAATAGCTTTACTAAATATACAACTACAAGGCTATAAAAACAAATGGACTATAGTACAGATATACGCGCCAACCGAAGCAGCGGACGAAACAATAAAAGATAAGTTCTACAACCAACTTACAACTACACTAGGAACTGCCCACAAAAACGTCATCGTCATAGGAGACTTCAATGGGAAAACAGGTAAACAAAAGCATGGCGAAGAGACAGTAATAGGAAATCATGGCATAGGAACAAGAAGCAAAAACGGCAAGAAAATTGTAAATTTGGCTCTAGAGAATAACTTAACCATACTTGGATATCGCCAGATGGAACTTATCGCAATGAAATCGACTTTATAATTAGTAATCAACCTAAGTTTTTTCAAGATGTTAGCGTAATAAATAATTTCAATTTCAATAGCAACCATCGTATGGTCAGAGCTGTACTATTTCACAAACAACAAAAGAAACAACGAAAACACTTTCACCAGAGTGAAAATGCCTGCACGACTGATACAAGGTCTCAATAAAACTTAACAACCGGAGAAATAGACAAAACACAAGAAATTTACAACATAGAAACAAATGATATTTATAGAAAGAATAAAACAACAAAAAACAAACATACACTGAGCTCGAAAACAAAAGATCTCATTCAAAAACGGAGAGAATTGCTTAAAAATGGAAGAAATAAAACAACATTACGTGAAATTACCGAACTAAGTAAGGAGATAAGTCGCAATATAAAACAAGATAAATCGATTGAAAGAATAAAATGTACCCAAAAACACATCATTAAAACAGGTGGTATCAGTAAAGCACTCAAAGAATTAAAAGAAGCAACGCTATGGGTCCCGAAAATGAAAAGCAAAAACAGCAAGGACGAAACAAGAAGACAGCCAATTCTAAAGATAGCGACAGACTATTATCGGAAATTATATTCTACCGAAAACACCTTAAAATTCAACATAGACCTTGAAGACAAAACAGAAAATATCCCTTCGATTCTTGAAAGGGAGGTTCAGCATGCGATAGAAACACAGAAAAATGATAAAGCTCCTGGACCTGATCATATAACCAATAAGATGCTGAAAGCTTCATTGCCAGAAACAACGAAAAAACTTACAAACTTGTTTAATCTTATCCTCGACACAGAATCCATACCTTCACAGTGGACAATAAGCACTATAATACTCATATTTAAGAAAGGAGATAGATCGGAAATAGGAAATTATCGGCCAATAAGTCTTATGTCCAATATATACAAAGTGTTCTCAAAAATAATATTGAAACGCATCACCAAAAAACTCGAAGAACAACAATCAAGAGAACAGACTGGATTCCGATCGGGATTTGCAGCAATTGATCACATACATGTGATAAAATAGCTCATTGAAAAATGTCAAGAATACAATTACCCATTATACATGGCATTTGTGGACTATAACAAAGCGTTTGACTGCCTGGAACATCAGTACATTTGGGAAGCCCTGAAAAATCAAGGAATAGAAAATAAATATATAAGGATAATAAAAAATGTGTATTCCAGTAGCAAAGCACGAATCAAACTAGAGACAGAGGGGGAAATTTTTCCAATACACAGGGGAGTGAGGCAGGGAGACCCACTCTCTCCGAAACTTTTTTCATCCGTGCTAGAAGAAGTCATCAGGAAGATGGAATGGGACAACATAGGGATTAACATAAATGGAACATATTTAAATCATTTAAGATTTGCAGATGACATAATACTTATAATAGATAACCCGGAAAGCCTTAAAAACATGCTTCAAGATCTATCATGTGCAAGTAAAAAGGTGGGACTAACAATAAACAATACAAAGACAAAGATAATAACAAACAGGTCCCAAATAAGTATCTCAGTAGATGAAGAAGAAATAGAATACGTGAATTCTTATGTATACTTAGGCCAGCTTATCGCTTTTAACAACCAAATGGATTCAGAGATTGACAGACGGGTAGCCAATGCCTGGAAGAGATTTTGGTCCCTCAAAGAAGTGCTAAAAGGCAATCAATATAATATGGCAATGAAAAGGAAAGTATACAATACATGCATATTACCAATCCTTACCTATGGGTGTCAGACCTGGGCAAACACACAAGAACAAAACCAAAAACTGATTACATGCCAAAGAGCCATGGAGAGGAGTATACTGGGTTACACAAAAAAGGATAGAAAGAGAGCCGTAGATCTAAGACAAATTACCAAAATCGAAGATGTAGTAATTAAAACTAGAAAACTCAAATGGAGGTGGGTAGGCCGCATGATGAGAGAGAATAGAAATAAATGGACGAGAGATATAACAGAATGGACCCCTAGATATCAAAGAAAAAGAAAACGAGGAAGACAAAGAAAACGTTGGTCTGATGACTTAAAAAAGCATGCGGGTCCAATGTGGCACAGAAAAGCTGAAACAAGAGCAGAATGGAGAAAGCTGGAGGAGGCCTTCGTGTCGCAAAGACACGCCGACGCGTCGCCCGACATATTTACCTAATAATATAATATCAATTAAAATTACAATTAAAATTACATATATAGTGATATTGAGTATATATAATAGTAATTCAATAATGTTAATAATGAACTTTTATATTCTATTTTTAAAGCTATCAATTCTAATTTGCATGTCTAATTTTAACTATGAAATGATAAATCATGTATATAGTGTTGGCAATAAAGGCTTAATAAAAATAATAAAAAAAATGGCGTTGTACATATTTTTTATTTGGTAAAACGGAAAATTTACATATTTGTATATTCTTAAGCGCATTTCTCATGGTAAGCTTGGAATGGAATAAAACTGTGTTAGTAGTAAGAATATTGAATATAAATAAAAAATATTGTATTGTGTTGGATATTATTTTCATTTCATTGTTATTGTACACTGCGTTTCATTACTATACCTTCACAAGTAGGCTAAGTGGACGCTCGGAAAGGCCGTTTGCTTATTTTCTTTTTAACTCGAGGCAGTGGAACTGTAAGAGAATTCTAAAAGAGATAAAACAACGTTTTGCGATTCAACTTTTCATTCAGCTGTGTAAGCTCAGAATAATAAATTTATATGTGTTGAAAAGTCGTAAAAGTGTCCTTTCATGAGGAGATCTTTTTTGTGTATATTTTTTGAGATTTTAGGCAATCAAATCTTACACAGATTAATAAAAATAAATTGCCGAAATATTACTGCATTACTTTTGAAACTAAGTTGTATAATAATGTTTTTTTTTTTTTTTTTGTTATTGTCAGAACTATTTTTGTATAGAAGAATATTAAAAAAAGCACAAATTTATAAAAATAAATAAATAAAGAATATACGAAGATCGCCTAGTCGGCTAGAATATGTGGAAAACATGTGCTAAACACTTGGAATCAACATATAAACTTTGAGAATAACAAGTATTCTGGTATCAATGGATAAGTTTTCCTATACGCACCTATTGATATATAAATTAAATTAGTACCTCAATCAGTCTCTTTTAGAACATGTCATGTCCACGGCATCACGGACAGTCTTATTATAAACAGTTAACATGTTCATTATAGACTTTACAGCCTTGTCATTGATTACTTGAAACTTGTTTAAGTTTCAATATTTGATATGAAAAGGTTAAATGTTTACTAATCTTGAGTAAACTTTTATGTTTTATAATATATACATATATAAGAAATTTTAAGAGTACCAGTAAGTTAGGCTCAGTACAGTATTACGAATCAGCGCGTAATATCCCACTGCTGGCCATAGCTCCGCTGCAGGTTGGTGGAGAATAGTATAACATAATAACAATTGACTAATAAAACATACCGCGATCAGATTATGTTAGTATCACATCACAATAAAGGTATATTCCACTGACCCGTTGCCTGCCTGCCCTTCTTTTTGCTTAAGGAATTGTTGGTTAGATTCTCAACGTGAGAATCTAACCAATAATTCACGTTGAGAATCTTTCATGATATGAATGATAATTCATGTACTTATTTTATATACCCTATTTTGTATAAATACGCAGCTATTTCTGTCGGCTGCCTTAAGTTGCCTACCTTAGGAAGAGACGACTTTGTGTGTATATTAAAAGATACTTATTTATTTACGAGTGTTTACTATTTTTCCGTAATGTTTAATCCTTTTTATACTAGCATTCGGCATCGGTTCAATGATCTACTCGGGTCTAGAGTTCGGGCAGTACTGGGAACTCGAAAGGAATACGAATTGCCACAACGTGCTCCTCGCTCTGACACCAGCCACGCGAATGGCCTTCATCTTTATACAGATGTACTTCATCTTTCTCAACAATGAGGTTAGCGCACTTTTTAACTTCGCTTGAAACCTTTTTTATATCTTTATTTCAGAGTAAATTAAAGTGCAGCAAAGCGAACAAGAAAGTAGTCTTATTTTTCTACTTATTATGAATAGCTTTAGTCTACGTTTATATTATTATGTTAAATAAATACAATTTTCGTCGTTAAATCTATCTCTATCAACTGAATTGGTGTTTTTTTTGAATTCCTTAAAGTGTATGAATAAGTATCACTGTTTGAGTAAGTCGAAAAAAAAGCGAAAACGTGTTAAACTAACAGCCAAGTTAGCCGACATCGTTTGCCGTAGCTATGCTAGTTCGTTAGCGATATTACTTTAAAATCATATTTAATGATTTACTCCAATGTGATTTTCAGATGAAAGTATACAAACATAAGATAGTGGCCCGTTTCGGACTGATGCACATGGTCGGTACCAACCTCAGCGTGTGGCTCAACGTACTAGTTCAAGAGACGAAGCACGAAATACTCACATTCTACGATCCTGAGAATAAAACTATTGGACTGTCTCATCGTCTTGGTACGTTTATATCTTTATACGTTTGTATTTATACACAAAGGTATGATATTATAAAATTTTCAAAGTCACGCCTACTTGAGGATGTATTACAAAAATAATAAGTTGATTACGATTAATGTAGTCTTTTACCAAAAAATATTTACCTAAAGCAAGATCAAGTTGATAATAGAAATATAGTGCAAAGATATCAAACGAGTATAAGAAAGTGATAGTAGTTTTTTTTACCGATACATTATCTATAGTGTGTGCAATAACGTTGTTTATTACAGACTTTTTTTTAAGTAAGAGGTAATTAAATTTACTATAAAACAGATAAAAACATAGATAATTGAAATTACTTATTTCGTGAATATACCTTCTCTCTAAATTGCCATAAGACTATCTTAACAAAACTTATATAACTTGTTATTAAACAATCGTATAATCTTTATTGTTACTTTTTTGAGCAGAGTCAAGAAACCTTTATGACGTGATAGTAACTTTGTTGCCATAAAATACAATATTTTATTAAGTGGTAACCTTGTTATATTTACGAAGTCCAAGAAAATACGAGAGAAGTTAAATCTTCCTACAAATATGATTTCAACATTATTGGACACTTAACAACGCACAAAGTAAAATGTTTTACATTTTTATTCTATATTGCAGCATTGTTATTAGGTTTTTGTTTTCATATCAAGCTTCTGAATTAAATTTATGAAACTTCGTCTATTTTTTTGTTTGAAATAACCGAGTATTTTAAAAATAAAATTAATATAATCATATTAACACAATATAGATTATATAATGTCGTAGATCATTATTATAAAAGGTGATTATTATTTTCAATACCTTCGATAAAATTTATCAAATAGTTTATATTCTTTAATAAAACAATTTGATATTAAACATTTGAAGAAAACTTGTAACGTACCTATATGCAATAGATATATAGAGAGATATGAAGAGCCCTTAGCCTAACAACAAAATATATAATGACTGGTTACTGGTTGACAACAGTAAAAATAATTTGTGTTTTCTGAAAATAAAATATTTGTTTGACCTTGAACATACTGTCACACACGCAAAGCTGTAATTAAAAGTTCCTTACCAAATCATAAAACATTCATAAATGTATAAATATGAATAGAGAGTATTTGTCAGTAAATGTCAGCGAACGGAATTTTCCATATAAATAGGTGGCAGAAAAATAAATAATGATGTTCTGTATATGACGCGTAAAGCTGCCATGAATGCGCTGTCAGATAAAAATATTTTATAACAAAACTCATTTTCACGGTGAAAATATTGTATTAATATAACGTATAAAAGGTAAAAATACCCTGGGATAATGTTATATGTCCCACGTATAGCTCGGTTGTTTTTTCCTATATGTTCAATGGATTGAATTAATAAATGATGGAACGTTGTTATAGCGGTAATCCTGTCGCGAAGTCCACTTCGGTGATTCCATTTGTTAGTTACTGTCATTTACGAAGTAGTTGCGTCGCTTATTACCTCTATAATATATTTGGAAATACATTTTCTTGTGCACACTAACGCTGTATAATGAAAATAACATTGAGTTTCCTAAACCTTTAAAGTACTTGTAAATATTTTACACGACGTTCCTTCACGGTGATGTCTGGAAGAGATCGCTGTTTAATGACCAGACTGCATGTTGTACATACTCATATTGATTTCATTGTTATAAATATTTTTAGTATTTTTCTTTCTTTTTTGTGTGTACCATAAATTGTAAAATAAGTCAAAAATGTGTTACCACAACACAAAAGAAATATATTTATTCACTCAAATAAAATGTATGAAATATGAATTAAAATGTTATAATAAAGCCTCTTTATGAGCTTTTTAATCAGATACAAATCTGACCAATTACAAACTTCCATTTATGTAAGCCGAGTTTAACAGTAAAATCGCTAAAACAGTACGTTTACCGTTTACATAAACAGGGCAACCTCATTTTTTATGCACCACCCCGACCGAGTAATTTTCTTTCACGCGAACCTTTGTTTCAATTTATTTCTGCTTGACCCGGCTTATTAACTATGTAGGTATATGCGACGTTAAATTAAATTGTTGCGGGTTTTCGTATTTGCTACAAGATTAAAAAAAAATCCAAAAAGTTTTATTATTTTCATTTACGAGTTCAGTGGTATTGATTTAAGGAAACGATTGTCATAAAGGAATGTTATTGAGCTACGTCGGTAACATTCTTATCAATGTTGACCTGGGAAGGAATTTTGACCTAAATACTAACGCGGGATTCAAGATCGGTAATAGAGAATATCCTCATTCCTCAATAAATGTTCTATATTATTGTTTGAAAATATTTCTATAAATAAATTTGATTGCTATTCAAAACAAATTATAATAAAATATTCTAATATATAAAATTCTCGTGTCGCGATGTTTGTAGTTAAACTCCTCCGAAACGGTTTGACCGATTCTCATGAAATTTTGTGTAGATATTGGGTAGGTCTGAGAATCGAACAACATTTATTTTTTATCCCCCTAAATGTTAAGGGTAGTCCACCCTTAATTTTATAAAGTTTTAGATACATTATTTATTTATAATTTTATTTTATAAATTTATCCCTAAATTTTCACCCTTCTACCACCAACCCCTATTTTTTATTTTTAAATTGCGTTTAGCGGAAGACAACGTTTGCCGAGTCAGTTAGTTACTAAAATAAATTTATCTGTTTACCTTTTATGTTTATTTTTTAATTACTGTCGGCACATCTAAATAGACATCACATAGAGAAGATGGATGTCAGGCAAAATATATAGTTTAATATTATAATTTCTTATTAATTTGTTTAATAGATTTATTTTTATAATTTCAGCATTTCAAAAAGCCTTCGCATCATTGTCAACTGAAGTTCCGGCTTCTCATCCAGCAGCGGCACATTTACGAGTACCTCGAGGACTGAAAGGACCTCATCACATCTTCGAATGCCGACGAACGAATATCATGGGTTCATTGGTCCAGGACGCCTCACCGTTTCTATTTCCCTGTACAATCGAATACTCCCTTATATGTGCAGCCATCCTTTACGTTATGTGGAAAAATATTTCAAAATACCCATCGAAAGACGTCGCAGAAGCAATAGCAAAGGCTCGTCTTTTAGAAGGATTGGCTTACAAGAAATCACCTCATTTATACAGTGTTGACTGCGCCAGAGCTCACAAAGGCTTATTTTTTGGAATTTTGGTCCTAGTTTTGACAATTATATCGCTTATTTTGTTTTTCGTTTTAATATCAAAAAAAGATTACGCTACGTTAGCGGTTGTCGAAGTCAATGTTTGCGAATTGGGTTTATATGCAATGACGACATTTGCTAGTTTGGCGGGAATGGTGTGCGTCCGAAATCTTAAGTATGACGGGAACAGGAATCTGGAACTTGACAATATTCTCCTCGTCGGCGCTCAGACTGGAATGTTCATTTATGGTACATTTACGATCATTGGCGGGCACTTCACGATAGAAAAGAATACTATACTTATACTGATAACGGCTTTATCATCACTGGTCCAAACCACATGTCAGACAATGTTTATACTGGACGCCAGTCGGAGATCGGCAAAAACACCGGAGCAATTGCGTAAAAAACCTGGAAGGGAAATAGTCACGTTCCTACTCGTCACTAACTTGGCGATGTGGGCCATTAATACTTTGGAGAAATCTCGGGCAGAATCACATCCTGTCCAATTACATTTCTATGGCCTATGGGCTTGGACTATCATAACGCACGTTTCGATGCCGCTGGCGATATTCTACCGATTTCACTCCACGGTATGTTTGTGTGAAATATGGAAACGCGCTTACAAGATGAAGCCAGCTTATATGTAGCGAATGGCGCCAAAGATTTTGAACGAATCATGTTACTTCTGATCTGAACTATGACATTGAAAGTAGAGTGGCGTAGATAGTTGTTAGTGCCATAAAGTATATAGATATTTGTATAGGAATAAACTCATGTAAGAGTATTTAATATTAACAATGCCAGCCACTTTGAGATGGAACGTACATCTTTGTTTGGTGTGCAATTGAAGAATCGCTTATATTTGTTCTGAAGTTGACTGCTATAATGTTAAGTTATTATATTTAGATATTTTAATGTGTTATTTATTTAGTAGCTTTATGAGACGCTTTAACTATCTTAGCGGAAGTATGTTGATAAACTGACGCAGTATTTCTCAATTAGACGGGTTGGATTATATTAATTTTAGCGCTTAATGTTTTAAATGTTGTTTTCTTCATTTCTATTGTTACGAGTAGAGGAATAATAAATACTTGTGTTCATTTTGTATCACTCTCTAGGTAGACTTAGAATAGAGATAGTTAGTTTAGTAATTTATATTTAGATCTCTTCACATTCCACATACATTGCAGATTATCTGTATTACATTAAAATTCATTCATTCACCTTTAAACAAAGAGTCTTCCAATAGGTTATATTTTATAAACTACCTTCATATATTTTACTCTCGATCTTATTTTCTTGACATTTAATCAATAAAAATAAATCGATTTTGCTTGTGTCCATATTAATAGCAAAATTATTCCAATCGATTCTGCACATAAAAGGAAAAATGTACATTTAGGTATTTAATATCACAACGGTAAATTATCACCGTAATATTATTTAAAGTAAGACATTTCAAGAGACACAAGCAAACATTTTCTTATTACGTACAGAGGGAACAATAATATCGACCTAATAATATTGAATAATTTTTTGAACGCTTTTGATTGTAATAAATGTAGTGGTTTTGTATGTAACGTAAAGTTTAATCGGATATTAGAAATTTTGTAGCAATATTTTTGCGATATAAATGTAGTGTCAGTATTTTGGATAAAACTTTTTTGAAATTGTAGCAATACCTACTCAAATGGACCCAGTAGTTAGGCTGAGAGTGACACCAAAGTTTTATAATAATAAACAACTAGGAAATATCGGAGCTTATGAGATAGTCTGGTTTTATAAATTCTTTTGATTATATTTAAAATTAATTAGAAATTCAAATCGATGTCTGGTAGTATTAGTTATTTCGTCCAGTTTTACTTTTATATGTAGTTATGTATGTTTAATACATTCTGCAATATTCATAATACTGTAAAAATGCTAGATCTTTTAGATGACGACGGTGTGTTCCATATTTAATAATGCTATAGACATTTGAAGTTTTCGTAGGATTAATCGAATATATACAGATTTGCAGAATGATAAATCTAAGGCCTTTTGAACTGTTAAAATTTTTTTGTTTGACCAATCTTACAAAACCAATTATTTTTAAACTTAATATTTCGTGTTCAACCTTTATTACTTTATTGTTTAAAATATTAAATTATTTGATTTTGTTTTTCGTCTCATTATTATTCCTAATCGTGAGATTTATACAAAAAAAACACATATTTTGTTTTATGTATGGTAAATAGGCATTTTAAAAACTTTATTTTAAAATCTTTTACGGTTTTTGTGATTTAAGCCGTTAAGTTTAATAATGGAGTGTCATGTATTATTAAAAAGGCCCTTAATTTATCAATAAAAATCGTAATTATCTACTTTTGAAAAAAGTCTACATAATTGTAACTACAACTGAATATTTATTGCTCAATTTTCTTGTGTATTTTCAGTGTAGCTTTCAGGCTTATAAGGATAAGTCGAGCTTTCGAACAAACGAGTAAAAACTCGCATTTGATATTTTTTTTTGCGAATAAATTGTACGCTAGAATAATCTTTTATTAAAAAGTTATAACGATGTTTATGGTTACTAACGAATATTTATAATTTTAAACCCATGACATATTTATCATAATGTGAAGAAATAATATTAAGATATATTTTCTTAAGCTATAGTATGTAACAGCTTTAAGAGATTCTTGAAAATTATTAATTTTCGTCAAGTCATAGTTTCCTTTTCATATTAGATATTCTTTTCGAATCATTTAAATGTTTTCAATAATGTGTAAATACTTTCATTATAGGAATGTGTATAAGAAATGTTAAATCTACCTTTTTCTTGTCTTTTTTCTTTTTCTTTTTTGTAGATTATAAAAGAAACAGTAAGGAATAACTTTGGAAAAGTATTTGCGCGTTAGAGACGTAGATGAATAAGAAAGGCATTTGGGATGGAGTTATGTAAAAGTATAATTCTCATTAAATTTTTGAATCGCAATTAGAGATATATGTAAGAAATAATTCGCTAAATCTCTAATAATTCTCAATTTTCAATGCATCTACTATTATAAGTAAATTCGTTCTAAGTTGTTTTGATTTGTTACTCAACGAGGCTTTATATTTTATCACTGCATAGTATATACTTTACAATTGCAATAAAGATAAAGTAAAAAGAGACATTTTGTTATGTAATATACATATGTATTTAATTTTTTACAATAAAGTTAAGTATTAAAATATAATTTAAAATAAATGTTCTATATTTTAATTTATTTTCCAAAACACGAAATAACTATGTATTACGCCTTGTACATTTAAGTCCAAATTTATATTGCTGAATATTTTTAAACTATTTGATTTAAAGTGATAGTGATATTAGACTAATGTTTTTTGATCATATATTTGTATACTATTTATTTGTTTAGGCGATATTGTGGATAGCCGTAAGAATAACTTCTTGAATGTTTAATGTTTACAAGCAAATAAACTTGAAATTATGTCGAAATATTGTTTTATCTACCATCCCTAAATCTAAATAAACATAGTTTTCTACAATTTTCAAACAAAAACACAATTTATAATTTGAGTAGATCATATCATTTGTATCATTACACTACTCCAAATCTTTTATTCCTAGGGTTGCAACTAAAGCAACATCAAAGGCCGATGTCACCGGTTAATGATATAAATCTGACATACTTATAACGGTATTCAAAAGGTAAAATGTTCTGATCGTTTTTTGTCAGTTTTGACATCGAACCCCACTGTACCTGTTATGTTTTCTTAACCTGTATAGTCAAAACTTGTTGTTTGTTACGTAACTTACGTGCGATATAAAAGGTTATCCGCTTTCAGTGAAATACGTCCTGATACGCATACGCCTGCTATCGTGAATAAAAAACAGTCTCTCGTTAGCACTCACGATGGTTTTTAATACTAACGGAGAATGTTGACGTTTATCCATATTTATTGTTTCTGGACTTAGATGAGTAGCAGGATTTTGACTTTTTTTTTCCCCTATTGGATCGACGATCTGCGTAAGATTGTCGTTGTAGGCTGGATGAGGATTGAGGAAAACCGGAATGTCTGGCGCCAACTTGGGGAGGCCTATGTCCAGCAGTGGCCTGCAATAGGCTGAAGTAACTGACTACTGACAGTATGTTTTTTATTTTTTAGTATCGTTTATCAAGCACAGATTCCACTCGTACAGAAAAAGATATTCAAAACAGATAATCACTATCAGTGTCGGACCACATCTTAGCTTTACGAGGCAATCACAGGACTGTCGATTCGAAGCCAGCCTTAATATGACACCTACCTTACCTAAGCATGATGTTGCAAGATGGTTCAAGAAAAGGCACTCGCAATTTAGAGCCCGTGAATGTTATTAGTGTATTTTTATAATAAAAAAGAGACCCCGACACAAAGATTACTAACAATGCCAATATACAGAAGGTGATTATGGTTTTAACTTGGAAAGAGCACATTAACAACACACAAATTAAGAAATTTAAGACATTCGCATATTTAAGCGTTAAGGTTGAGTTGATAACTATTACCTTAAAGTTACATTTTAATGTATCGCGTCATCTGATATAAAGTTAAAATAATATCTTAGTAGCATTAGCAGTTAAAATCATAAATTATAGTCCATTATAAGAAAAGATTGACTAATTTGGATCTTATCTTGATCTTAATAAGTACAGAGTAACTTAAAACTGTTTTTCATGAAATGTAAAATCTTAAAATAAATGTTATAAATAAGATAAAACTAAATATACTTGCACATAATGTAAACTTTTAAATGAACTCGTTTTATTTACGTCAACGATTCTCATTAAATGATTTAAAAATAAACATGTAACTGCATTCATCATACATTTTGTCACATAATATCCTTATTATTAGGCTGAGGCTTAGGAATTTCGTCATCATGACCTTGACTTTATATTTATTGAGATTTTGGTAGTAAGTTGGCAGATCGATAAACACTATATATTAGCAGAGTTAAAATGTCGGATTAGGCCTTCATAATCTAATTTTGATAATAAAGTGAGAAAAGTCGTAGCTTCAAATACTAACCCCACAAATTATTTTAATGCTTAACAAAAATATATATATTACGTACTCAATAAGCTAGAGATAAATAGTCAAAGATGGCCACACCAATTAAATAAACTAGACCAAAACAATTTTATAGTATTTGCCATTTTTTTCTACGTATTGAATGTGATTAAAATTGATGACATAGTTTATTACCGGAAGATACTCATCACAATTCCAGCTACATGTTTTACTTTTGTCATTAGCATTCCAGTAATGCATTTATGTAACTGTGCTTGTAAAAAATGTCTGGGTTTTGATATTATTTATCACAGTTACTGTGTATTTCATTGAGGTAGTGCACAGCAGTACGGTATATATCTTGCCCAAAGTTCGGAACAGCCCCACTGGAAAAGTCTTAACCTTACATATGATTACCGCTAAATATTATTGCTCTCAAGTAATGTTGTGTTCCTAGTAAGTTTGTGTGTGTGTGGTTAGTGAGGCAGCCAGAGCTCCTGGGGAGGATTGGGAATAAGGTCGGCAACGCGCTTGTAACATAAATTCAGACAACAATTAAGCGAACCGTAAGTCCTCTTTGCCGCTTTTGTGGCTGTTGCGCTTGCGGTCGTGGGTTTCATCCCAGACATTTGTATTGGGCATATAGATGTTTGTCGTGGTCTGGGCGTTTGTGTTTGTGTTATGTGTGTGTTTCCGGACCCCTAACACAGAAGTAAATCCTACTGAGGGTCGTTGAGTGTGAAGCGTTTATCTTAATATATATAAATCTCGTGTCACAATGTTTGTCCTCAATGGACTCCTAAACTACTTAACCGATTTTAGTCAAATTTGCACACCGTGTGCAGTTTTATCCAACTTAAAAGATAGGCTATATTTTATTTTGATATATTATGTTATTATTATATTTCAGAAAAAAATAAGGTGATGCGAAGTTCGCCAGGTCAGCTAGTTCTTATATATAAAATTCTCGTGTCACAGTGTTAGTTACCATACTTCTCCGAAACGGCTGGACCGGTTTATATGAAATTTTGTGTGCATATCGAGTAGGTCTGAGAATCAACCAACATCTATTTTTCATACCCCTAAGTTATAAGGCGAGGGGGGGGGGGGATTAAGGAGGTAATAACATATATGGCAAAACAATGTTTGCGGGGTCAGCTAGTTTATTTATAAAAATACATCATGGGTTCCATGAATGGATCGATACATATTACGAGACCGATTGAGATTAAGTGTATTCAAATATTGAAATCTTGATCGCATAATCTGGTTCTATTGACCTTATTTCAAACGGTATTGAATGACGGTTTACTAGGGTTGTAATACTCTAAATACTTTAACTGTTTAAAAGCAATTTGAGATGAAATAAAGAAGAAGTTAAAGAATGTTACTATTGTTAAAAGTAAAAATCAGATCTATTCTTTTTAACCTTGAGAGGATGAAACTTGCTTTAAATACAATTATTTCAAGTCATAGGTCGTTAATTAAATTGAGTTGATTAATTTTAGTTTTATATGGGAGAAGGTAACCTAAATGCACTGTTAAACTGTTAATTATTTTTGCTGCACTGTTTATCACATAAATTGTATCTATTTTTTTCTGTTAATAAATAAATAAATAAGTAGTAATTGACTTAAATGTTTTTGATATTACTTGTGGATTGGTATTGGATGAGATTTATTTGTTATTATTGTTATTTTCAAAAAGAAAATATGAATTCTACAATCTTAAACGTAAAATATTAATAACTAATTTTTAACCGACTTCCAAAAAAGGATGAGGTTCTCAATTCGTCTGTATTTCAGAACTTTTTCCTGGATAGACCAATTTCGATTATTATTGTTTTAATCGAAAGCTGATGACTATCTTGTGGTCATATTTAAATTTGACTGAGATCTGATTACTACTTTTGTAATTGAAGTCGTTTTTTTTTTTCGTTTTGCGAGCCAACGCAATAATTATATAGTAATTACAGATTTAGCGTACCTGTTTCTATATAACACTAGATGATCCAACAAACCATCCAATTATATGTACTGTTGGTCTCGTAAAGATGAGATGAACTTTGCGTTTTCTTAAATTTTTCTTTTAATATCATATCAAAAATCGACCGTTCCAGCGGGGATCGAACCTGCATCTCCGACTGACCGTGTCGGTACCCTAGCCAATTAAACTATGGAACGATGTACACACAACGACATATACGATATGATATTAAAATATGTTTAGAATTCCCTAATATGTGGGTAGCACAAAAATAAAACCGTACAAATTAAATTTTTCTTAATGACTCATTCAGTAATGTTTAAGAAAGTGTTAGGAAACATTAATAAATAAACCAAAATGGTCCAGCCTTTCTCGAGTTGACCGAAACTCGCTTAGCACCACATTTATCGATTTATTTTACTTATGTAGATAGGCGTGAGAAATTAAATTGAACTGTATGAAATATAATATGATTGATAACTTTTATTTGAACTCAACGTATTGAAAGCCCTAAAGGAATTCAATGTAGACACAGTATAAAGGCGTTACGTGAGCGAATGAATGCCTCTCCTACACATGGGAACCTACTCACTGCAGTCGCGCAGGCCTTGGTAGGCGATTATTTCCTTATGCTAATCTTGAACTTAACTACAGCTGGCGAGATTTGAGAAGGTATACTGATTATACCACAGGAATCTCAATTGAAAGATCGTGGATTTTAATTGAGATTATTATTTGTAAATTTATAAGCATTAAAGTTTGAATTTCATAAGTGTCTCATTCAAGTAGGATTTAAAAGCACATTTAAATTGTTATTTTACAAATTATAATTAGATATTATTCCTTGAAAATTTTAATATGGTTAATATGAACCAACCGATTCGGAATGTAGATTTAAAGCAAAGATAAATCGTCAAAAGATCCGGATTCACACTTTAACGCTACTGAACCCACATATCTTTACCCTTAATGTACGTATTTAGCAGACGATTGTAAAAAATACTTTTGCCTCGGAAGAATTTTTGAGTCTGTAATATCTTCCAATAAATACTGTAAAGCAGTAAACCCCCATCAGATTAAACTCTAACACCTTTCTTTATAAAAGAAATTCGTTCGAGGGTCAGCAGTGTGACGTTCAGAGTGATTACAATGCAGCACAGTATAAACCTATACATTCAATCGTGCTAAAAAAATATACTAAGTTATAGAAATAAGTTTTTTGAGAAATAAGTCATGTACCCAAGAAACAGGTTTTATACTTTTGCTATAATTATGTACGCAAATCTTCTATATATCAATGAAAATGAATGTTGCTAAGCGCATAACTCGAAATGGCTCAACAAATTTGGCTACTTATTTTTTTTTATGTTCTTTAAGGGAGGTTTTAATACAAAAAAAAAACAAAAAATTAATTAATTTTACTTTTAACTTTTGACAGAACGAAGTCTGTCCGGGCTAGTAAATAATAGATATAAGTACGAACGTGCGTTTACCGTGAATAGAAACATAATTATCTTGTATTTGCAACTGGTAATACGATAACAGGTAATATCTGGATGTTTGGTAATTATCGTAATCCAATATTAATTTTTACTGTAACTATTTGAAACGGCCAATATCTGACTGAAAGAATAAGAAGCGATAGCAAATATTTTTGAAATTTTTGTGCGTTTCCCTGTATATTTATTACGATATCACCTGACACCTTTACATAAAATTAGATGCTGATACACATCAAAACATTAAATGAATTGAGGTAGCTCGGTTTGCAACATCTACTTATATAGTTACACTTTCAATTAAGATATCGATAGCTTTAGTATAATTTAGTTTATTGAGATCTGGATGTAAAAATCAACGGGAATCTGACAAAATCAGAAAATTACAAAATAAATTGGAATGTTAAAACGCGATCTCACGGCTTAGACATGATTTATTAACTATAAGTACCTGTTTCATTCGTTGCTGATAAAGCTATCTGATGTATAACGGTATCCAACAGAGATCAGTTTGTGATATATTTTCCTTTTTTAATATCTTATATCTGTCTTAGAATCTAAAAGTTGTAGGTTTTTAGTTGAGGTGAAATATATTAGAGGTATTCAGTTTCTGCACAGATTTCATAGTCATGTGTTTCGTTGGATTAGTTTAACTTTGCCGCATCTATAATGTATTTAAGCTATACTTAAAGAACTAACGCGGCGTTGGCGCAACGGTCACAGCCATGGATTGTACCTGTTGCGCTGGCGGTTGTGGGTTCGATCCCCGCGCGTGACAAACATTTGTATTGGCCAAACAGGTGTTTGCCGTGGTCTGGGTGTTTGTGCAGTCCTTGTGGGTCTCACGACCGTGCCTCGAGAGCACGTTAAGCCGTCAGTCCCGGTTGTTATCATGTATACCTGATAGCGATCATTACTCCTAGTAGGGAATATATGCGCCAACCCGCATTGGAGTAGCGTGGTGAATTAAGCTCTGATCCTTCTCCTACATGGGTAAAGAGACCTATGCCCAGTAGTGGGATATTACAGGCTGAAGCGTAAAGAATTAACAATGTCGGTAGTGCAAATGATTCCTCATAAATTATAAGCAACATTTAACTGTCAAGCGGCTAATGGATAGCGCCACGTTTGACCAAAACAAGTTGACGTATGAGACGATTAATCAAAATATCGTTGCATCTAAACTGTCATATTAATGTGAAATGTACAACATTTATTAAGTATCTATCTATATATTATATTTATTTTATTTTATACTTTATTGTACACCACAAATATATTACAAACAAAGCATAAAGATAGTTACAGACAGTGAAGTACAATGGGCGGACTTATGGCTAATTAGCCATTTCTTCCAGACAACCCATACATAGAAAGGAAACTTATTATCTAAATTGGGTAGGTGGTGTAGATGTATAATAAACTTACATACAAATGTCTACATTCAAATACTTATAATAAAATAAAGAATTTATTATTATCATTAGCACAGCACTATCATAAAAAATACATAAATAAATAAAAAGAAGAATAAAAATATAATATATATATTCTATTATAAACTAATAAAGTATGTAAGCAATGAACGTAAATTGAAGATATTATAGATATTATAATACGTGAAATAAAAACTGTAAACTTGTACCCCAGTTTACGAAAATCATACATACATATTTTGGAACAAGAAACTAAGTACATTTTTATTCAGCAATTTTATTTTTATTAGATTCTTGTCAATTGTCCTTTTCATTATTAATTAAATACTAATGAAAGAAACACACGCCACTTCTGATGAAATTTCCATTTGAATAGAATAGTTAATATTGTAATTGATACCTTATCCATGTTATGTACTTCACTGAATTTCTTTGAATCGTCTCTAGCCAGTCCAACCCTACTGTTTTCATTCCGTACCCCTCACCCTAATTTCCCTGTATCGTTCTCAAATCATGTGCCAAGCCTTTATGTAAAATTATAGTAAAAATCAATATCATGTTTTAACGAATAACATTGTTATTAGTTAGAATACTGTCAAATCTCAAACACATATGAATGCAAAATATTTTGTTTAATTTCCGCTTTTTAACTAACATGAAAAAAAATAGCAAAGGACTCTTTTTACCTTAAAATTATTTTAATTTACTTAAAAAATCAAGTTTTAGGCTACTACCACGGGTTTTTTAATAATATTATAGGATGAAAGGAGCATACTGTAGACGAGGTCCCACATTCATACGATAGACCTCTGTGAATAGAGGTAGAAACATTCTTGCCATTCTTCCACATGGACATGATTATTTCCGAGTCATTATTTTTTTATCAATTAAGTTTTATTATTATTATATGAACATCATCTCCCTCCCTTTATACCACTTATGTAGGGTCGGCACAACATGTTTTCCTCTTCCATTCCTCTTTATTATTCGTCACTTCAGTGCTTACTCCTTTTTTCTTATGTCCTCCCTCGCACAATTTTGTAAATTATGTGAACATGCAACTTTTAAGCCTTACATTTTAAGGAAACGAACACAACATAATTTGACCAAAACTCACTACAAAGAAACATTTAGAGCATCAAGGGCGCGGCAAACGCTTTGTTTGAAACGCTTGTTCAATAAATAAAAAAATAATTTGTAGAAATATAGTTAAATAGTATTAGTTTCTTTTTAATATTATTTAGAACGTTGTTAGTTATATTGAACTCCTCTTATATTTACTTTGATACTTTTGTCAAAACACTTACAGACTTAGACTATATAAATTCATATTATAGAAAAAAAAAACTTGTTTAGAATTTAAATATATTTATATCCTTTTATTTATTCATCATAGCGTTGAATACGCATAAGTAATAACTGAGGTAAGACACAGTAGAAAATATCCTGCTCAAAATCTGGAGTAGCCTGACTGGGGAAGTACCTTAACCTTATAGAAATCACAGCTAAATAATATTGTTGTTACCAAAGCTCCTTAGGAGCTTCTGGATGCTTCTGGTATCGTAGGCTTCTATAGGCTACCGGTAATCGATAACCATCAGGTGAGCCGTACGCTTGTTTGCCAACATAGTTGTAGAAAAAATTCATAATCGATGTTTGTAGGCACCTAATTAAAAATTCGCATATTGCATCAAACGTTAGCTATTTACTCTTTCACTAAAAGCGGTCATACATAACGGTACACCTGATATTGACAAACAAAGTGTATCTATAAATTACTACCTACATCAATCAATTACAAAATCAGTTATGAGCACGTCAAACACCTACGCGTACATTTGTATTATGACATTTTAAATTTGGAATAACGATCCTAATCAAAAATTGATTTTTAATTTCTGTATCAATGCTCAAGTATCACAAACGTGTACCCAAAACGTAACACGTTTCATTTTACTCATAACAAACTTGAATGGTCGAAAATCGATGGGAAATGGAGGGAAAGTATAGCTATAGATGCGTTTTAGATAGAAGAGGAGGGTTCGCGTGTCTGGCTTTTACGGCACAAAGGACCCCATGTCGGTAGCTATAGGTCTGTAGCAACAAACAACGTTAACAGCGAGTTGGCGCCGAGCTTTGGTCTTGAACGCGCGTTTGCGATCGAATTGGACCGCGCTTAAATAATAATAACAGCGAATTTAAAAAGAATTACAAATAGATGCGGCGATTAGCGTCCGTTTGTCTGTGACCTTTTAGAAAGTGTGTCATAGACAAGCGTTTTCGGGTTTGGAACGTTTTTTTGTGCAGTGAGTGCCCGGCTTTATAGTTTCGAATGGACAATGGGACTTTTCTGTTAGTGATTTTCGTGTCGGGAAAATGAAAACGTAAGCATTGTTTGTTCTTTTTAACTTTTTAAAAATGGAACTATAAAATATATGTATATTTTTGTTTGTCGTATGAATAATTCAAAAAATATAGTTATATTAAATTAGGGTGAAACTAAAACTAATCCAATTATTTGACGTCGTATTTACCGGCTGTACGTATAATCTGTATTGATTTATAATTTGAAGCTACATGCACAAGTTTTACATGAAAGAATCATTTTATTACTATTTTAAAATAGGAATCGCTATGTTAGCGGTCGCAGCAACCGCAAGTAGATATAATTACATGTAATAATTTTAACTACTGTCTTGTTATACGATTATAATTATGTTGCTAAGCTAATAATTATTGAATACGGACAAAGCTAAAATTATTTAAGACATTATATAGTAGAATATAATAATTTCACCAAAAACTCAGTTTTAATTCATGGAAGTATAAAATATAAACATTTCTAAAAATTTCTTTTTTTAAGAATAGAAATAGCGAATGGAAAATTAAACTTAAGAAGATAACATTATATGTTATAAGCATAATTTGTTTTTAAAAACAAGCTAGTTATCGCAAAAAGAATGAAGAAAACCTGCATAATCTGTACACATAACATAAGCGCAGTGGGGCTAATTATTTTGTTTTGTAAGTATAATTAATAATTTTAATCCACCATTGTTACGCATTGTACTTATGTTACTGTGATTAATATATTGACGTGACAACGTCTAATAAATCGATGAACGCTGGCTGCATGCACGAAAAAGGATGACTCATTGTTCCGTTACGCTCATTTGTTCGCTTGCGCCGCATCTATTTCTCTTCCACTCGATTGGCCTGTGTCCGAGGAGATGTTTTGTTATGACGTAGTCACGTTAAACTATCGTCCGTTAACAAACTTTAGACAACTAATTATTTTTTTTTATAAATAAAATATCGCCTTTTTATCTGATTATATAAATGTACAGAACTTAAAAAAAATTACTAAGGTTATAACGTACTGAAATAAGCGGAGCAGTAATCATTAATGCAGGGAAGTCTGCGCAGTGTGGCTAGTCAGACAGACAGCAGTTCTAAAAGCATTAAACATATAAAAAAAACGCAAACAATGCAAATCCACTGAGAAACATGATCATATAATAATAATTGTGTAGCTCTGAATATATTAAATGACTAGCCTTGCCCGCGACTTCGTACGCGTAGAATTTACAAATAAGTTATTGTAGAGTTCCCAGAATTATAAAATAAATAAATTACTAAAATAAAAGTAGCCTAAGCTACTCCTTATTTTTTCAGCTATCTGCTAGAAAAATGTCCCGACAAAATCGGTCCAGCCGTTTCAAAGATTAGCCGGAACAAACAGACTGACATACAGACAGACAGACAAAAATATTGTAAAAAATGTTATTTTGATATATGTACCCTGTATACATCCATATGCATTTAGTAAAAAGCGGTTATTTTAATATTACAAACAGACACCCCAATTTTATTTATTTGTTTTGATATAAACTATTATAACGGACAAATAAATGATTCTATTTATAATAAACTAGCTGCGTCTCGCGATTTCATCCACGTAATTTCTGATCCTATACGAACGTCTGGATAATAAGTAGCTTATATTTATTATGGGGGTCCAGATCTATGTACCAAGCTTAATTACACTCGGTTCGATAGTTTTTACGTGAAAGAGTAAAAAAATCCAACCTATCAAGTTTTTGCATTTATAATATTAGTAGGATATAGGATAATTTATAAGCTATTAGCTGACCTGGCAAACTTCGTATAGCCTTATTTTTTTTTTAAATATAGGTAATAATTATATCTTAAAATATTTATATGTCGCTCATTAAGTCATAACTGTCGTGATTTATAGTTTACTTTAACATATATATGTATATATTTATGTATGTGTGTGTATTATATATTATATACTAAAATATTTACTTATTTATATTTTTTTTTCAAATATTTATGTAAGTCTATCATATCGTAGTTTTTATTAACGTGTCTGATTATGCCTTGTATTTTTAGTATTAAACATGTAAGCAATTTGATTAACGTTATTTATTATTGATTTTTGCACACTTCTAACCGCTACTGCATCGTGTCCAGTACCCAAAGGTTATCTGGAAGAAATCGCTATTTAGCGATAACATCGACTTTGTACATCTTGTATTGTATTTTTCTTTATATATGTCTGTATTTCGGTGTACATTAAGAATAAATAAATAAATAAATAAATAAAATTACATATATCAAAATAAAATATAGCCAAAGTTTGATCAAAGTGCACACAGTCTGAATATTTTATTAAAATCGGTTGAGTAGTTTAGGAGTCCATCGCGGACAATCAACGTGACACGTAATTTATATATATTAAGAGTTATAGTAAAATAACTCACCCAGCGAACTTTGTACCGCAATTTTTGTTTTAGCGTGAATGTATCGATTTTTTTTTGTTTTGTCCTTGTCCTGAGAAATGATTGAGGCAACAAAAAAGGATAATCGAATTTGGTGCATTCAAAAGTTATGCACGTACATTTCGGATATTCATTTTATATGAAAAATCAAGATATAAGCCTCTCCTATTGATTCGACTCACCCCAGTTATAAAAGTAATCGGTACTCGTGCACTCTTTTGACTAAAGATAAAAGCCTAACAAATAACGCTAGTACTCAACATAAAAGGTTTGTTCGCAGCTGAATCAATGCGTGGAGACAGGTTTTAATTGACTCTTGACCGAATTGTCACTTCACATTTTAAATTGCGTATTGTTGTTTCAATTTCAAGGTCTGAACTCAGAACAAATGACGATAATTGTCAATCAAGTTCACACAAATTGTAAATGCAATCTAAAGTTCCGTAATTTACAATTAATCGCTTAGCATGACAAGACAAATGATCATTTTTTGCTTATATATTTCATTCAATTTTTAAATTTTTTTTTTGTACAAAAAATATAGCTTAACATCTTATCTTTGATTTTAGTTCTATTTAGATCAAGTAACAGTTTGGAATGTGGTATAATAAAATTATAAAACATGTATTTTAAGCTACTACCTGTCCGGTGTCATCTATAACACGTGGTTCAATAAGTCCCGAGACTAAGTACTGAAAAAAGGTCTTTTTTATAAAATTAATTTTTATTCATCAACATAGTCTCCTCCAAGAGCGATACAGTCCCTCCAACGCTTTTCTAACTTTTCTATCCCATGTGTGTAGAACGATTTGTCTTTGGCTTCAAAATAAGCCTCCGTTGCTGCGATAACTTCACTATTTGAGTCAAATTTCTTACCCTGAAGCATTTTTTTGAGGTCTGCAAACAGCCAGTAATCGCTAGGGGCCAAGTCTGGCGAATAAGGGGGATGAGGAAGCAATTCGAAGCCCAATTCGTTAATTTTAGCCATCGTTCTCACGGACTTGTGACAAGGCGCGTTGTCCTGGTGAAACACCACCTTCTTTTTGTTCATGTGAGGCCGTTTATCCGCAATTTCATACTTCAATCGCTCCAATAAGCACATGTAATAGTCACTATTTATATTTCGCCACTTTTCAAGGTAGTCGATGAAAAGTATTCCATGCGCATCCCAAAATATAGACGCCATAACCTTACCGGCCGATTTCTGAGTCTTTGGACGCTTCGGGCTGCTTTCACCAGCCGCTCTCCACTCCGCTGCCTGCCGATTGGATTCCGGAGTGAAATGGTATATCCAGGTTTCATCCATTGTTACATACCGACGTAAAAAATCCTTTTTATTATGATTCGTCAGCGCCAAACATCGCTCTGAATTATTGATACGTTGTTCCTTTTGATTAGTTGTAAGCAAAAGCGGCACCCACTTAGAAAAAAGCTTTTTCATGACCAAATTTTTATGTAAAATAGTGAAAATACTACCAGCTGAAATCTTCACTATCTCGGCTATCTCTCGCACTTTTACCTTCCGATCTTCCAATACGATTTTGAGGACTTGGTTAATATTTTGTTGAGTCACTGCTTCATTTGGACGACCTGAGCGTTCCCCATCATTGGTGTCCATGCGACCGCGTTTGAAGTCGGCATACCACCGACAAATGGTTGCTTTAGAGGGAGCTGATCCTGCATAACATTTTATAAGCCATTGCTGTGCTTCAACGGTATTTTTTCCCATTAAAAAACAATGTTTTATCAACACGCGAAACTCGTTTTTTTCCATTGTATCGAAATTACAACCGTAGCGTCATTTAAATGTTTCAAAATCAATAATTTTATTGTTCCATTTTTAAAAATTTGACACATATTCTTGTATTGATAGCCAGTACTTTTTAAAAATCAAAAGAGTTTTTAATATATGCGCCATTTCCAGGTTAGTCTCGGGACTTATTGAACGATCTAGTATATGTTAATATTTATTTTACCGTTCTTTGTAGTCATATTGTCATTTTAGCCTGTAACGTTCCTTAATAAACAAAAAGGGCGTTTAAGGGTAACAATATTTTCAAATGGGACCTTATTCTATTACTATCCTTATTCTAAAGACTTAATAAAGGCGCTCCAAACAAACAAACAAATAAATTATGTAAATACCTATAATCTTAATAAAAAATTTATATTTCCTGAGTATATTTTAAAAAGTTAGTTATGAAGACGATTCAAGTAGGTATTTGAGGTAATAACTTACAAAGAAAAACACATCTACTCTTTGGAAGCATGACACAAGCTAAAAATATACTTTAATGTGGTGATGGCTAATACCTTGGCCTTACCTTATGTAAATACTGTACTTAATCCATGGAAATGAAAGGATTCCCCGGTAAGCCCAAATACTGTAATATTTACCGTCACGATAAACGTCATTGACCGATGATGAATTTTTTAAATTTTAGTTTATACACATCCTTGTTCTGACAATAATGACCACAAAAAGGTAAATTATAAAATTTAATACGTTCGTTAAGTTTTAGACGTTCGGAACTTATGCCTGTAGGTATAAGTATACATATTTCGGTAATTTATTTTGATTTATACTCCTTTTACTAATGTTTATAGTTGTTGTTGAAATTATGAATATTAAAGGCTATAATAATATTTATACGATCAAGATGTATGAATGACAATGAACAATAAATAGCTATTTTATGACGATTGCTAAGAAATATTACGTTTATAACAATTATTACATAAGAAATTATAATTGTCTGCACACAGAGGTCAGTAATTACGCGTAGGTAATTGTATTGTATTCGTTTATCGTTATACTATGTTTGTTATATACTTAATAAAACAATCCAACATTAACATAAAACTTTATGTATTTTCACACATTTGACCTTCTTTCATATATCCTAAAATTGTTTATACATTCATGATTGTGTAATTTGTGATTAACTATATACGAAATAAAAAATATATTAAGATCTATTATACATTAAATAAATAAATTTCTGTCTATATTTAAGCAACCTTGGCAATTGCATCCGAGGTACTGAGTTCATGGCAATTCGCGGTGACATAATGACAAACACATTCACACCAGTGTTTATTATATATATAACCTGTACAAAAACTCTCTTAAAAGTCTTTGAGCGTTTTTACAACTATTTGAATACTGACCTTGTATTGCAAATTACATTTTAAAGCCGAAATTAATTTTAGCGTTTTAATTTTTTAAACTAAATAAAACTTTATTTACCAAATTTAAAATAATTTTCGATATTATTTGCCTTGCCGACTTGTTGGTGGTATTCTTTTATACTTGTAAGCTATAAAGATAGTGGACTTAGACCTCGATCTGGTTTGAATCTCGTCTTTCTAGCTAATCTTGTTTATTGAATACACGCTTCGTTTACCTGAGATGTTGCTTTATGATACGTTGATTTACTTGGTTTAATTTCTAATCGATCAAATAAAAGAGGAATCCTGACTACATTTTCTGCTGTTTTTTTGTAATAGTACACATTTTTTTATTGTGATTGTAAGTGGAATTAATTCAATTAGAAATGTTAATATTGTTATACTATTTAGTACAAATAATCTACTATATATATATAAAAGCGAAAGGTCACTCACTCATCACGAAATCTCCGAAACTATAACACCTACAATCTTGAAATTTGGCAAGTAGGCTCCTTATAAGACGTAGGCATCCGCTAAGAACGGATTTTATGAAATTCGACCCCTAAGGGGGTAAAACGGGGGTTGGAAGTTTGTATGAAAGTCCTATGTTTTTGAAGGAGGAGACTTGAAATTTAAAATGTAAGCTCTATAGATGGTGAAAAGGTGTCCAAATAATGTATCTTTAGAAATCAACTCCTTTTTGGGGTTAAAACGGGGGATCGTAGGTTGACTCACTGATCACGAAATCTCCGAAACTATAACACCTACAAACTTGAAATTTAGCAAGAAGGCTCCTTATAAGACGTAGGCATCCGCTAAGAACGGATTTTACGAAAATCGACCCCTAAGGGGGTAAAACGGGGGTTGGAAGTTTGTATGAAAGTCCTATATTTTAGAGGTAAGAGACTTGAAATTTAAAATGTATTCTCTATAGATGGTGAGAAGGTGTCCAAATAATGTATCTTTAGAAATCAACTCCCTTTTGGGGTTAAAACGGGGGATGGTAGATTGACTCGCTCATCACGAAATCTCCGAAACTATAACACCTACAAACTTGAAATTTGGTAGGTAGGTTCCTTATAGAGCGTAGACATTTGTTAAGAACGGATTTCACGAAACTCGACCTCTGAGGGGGTAAAACGGGGGTTTGAAGTTTGTATGAAAGTCCTATGTTTTTGAAGTAAGAGACTTGAAATTTAAAATGTAAGCTCCATAGATGGTGAAAAGGTGTCCAAATAATGTATCTTTAGAAATCAACTCCTTTTTGGGGTTAAAACGGAGGATCGTTGGTTGACTCACTGATCACGAGATCTCCGAAACTATAACACCTAAAAACTTGAAATTTAGCAGGTAGTTTCCTTATAAGGCGTAGACATTCATTAAGAACGGATTTTACAAAACTCGACCGTTAAGGGGGTAAAACGGGGTTTGGAAGTTTGTATGAAAGTCCTATGTTTTTGAAGTAAGAGACTTGAAATTTAAAACGTATGCTCTATAGATAGCGAGAAGTGTACAAATAATGTATGTTTAGAAATTAACTCCATTTTGTGGTCAAAACGGGGGATGGTAGGTTGACTCATTCATCACGAAATCTCCGAAACTATAACAGCTAAAAACTTGAAATTAGGCAGGTAGTTTCCTTATAAAGCGTAGACATCCGTTAAGAACGGATTTTACAAAACTCGACCCCTAAGTAGATAAAACGGGGGTTGGAAGTTTGTATGAAAGTCCTATGTTTTTGAAGTAAGAGACTTGAAATTTAAAATGTATGCTCTATAGATAGCGAAAAGGTGTCCAAATAATGTATCTTTAGAAATTAACTATGGTGAGGTGTCTAAATAATGCATCGTGATCTATATATATAAAAGAGAAAGGTTACTGACTCACTCATCACGAGAACTCAAAAACCGCTGGATGGTCCATCCATCCAGGATGGACAAAGATGAAATTTGGCAGGGAGGTAGATTATAGTTAGTAAATGTCCGCTAAGAACGGATTTTACGATATTCCACCACTAAGGGGGTTTAATTGGGGTCGATAGTTTGTATAGAACATATACAGCAGCTATAAGTTCGCCTGATAGGTTATTTATACTGCAGCCTGAAAATAACACTAAAAATGTGGTGTATAGAGAGGTTTTATAAAAATAACTATTAAATTATACTAAATTGTGCCTTTTAAAAAGTTACTCAGTGTGATAAGCATTTCAAGTGGCTGAAATAAAGAATAGTTTGCGTTAAACATCTTAATAGTAATGCATATCTTCATAACCACGCGGACGTAGACGCGGGCGACAGTTAGTGTATTATAAAACAAAGTCCCTTAAAGTATATGTGATCGATTCCTTCAAAATCTACTGAACGGATTTTCATACGATTTCACCAATGGACAGAGGGCTTCAAGAGTAAGGTTCACGGAACGGCTAAGCCGATTTTGATGATGTTTTCACTGAAAGTTTGCCGGGAAAACTTTGTGACACACTGATTTCTACGCGGGCGAAGCCGCGGGCACAGCTAGTTTACTTATATAAGTAACATCATAACTATTCAAGGAAGGATAACTCGCAATTTTTGTATAATAGGTTACAAAATTTTCAAGATAATATTTAAAGCATATGATTTAAAAGTTCTTGTTAAGATTGTATTTAAGATATAATATTTTAATATATTTTAAATGGAATTTTTATTTGACAGAAAGGTGTATTCGTTATGGAGGCAAAGCGAATGAAAAGCGCTTCTTGAATGGAATCGGCAAATAATGTAATTGCTGTTTCGGTGACGATATTTGCAGAGTCTAGAAGCGTCAGAGTAAAATGAGTTTTATTCTATGTATATAAAAGTTATTTTACTATGTTTTAATGTGCAAGGATCCCTTCGCTGGATGCAAGTGCAGAGACGCAGTGTGACTATCAGGCGTCTAATTAATCTGGCTTATATGAATCGGAGGGTTTACTAGGGACATGACGTTTTGTTCTCTTTATTTGGACTGCTCTTGTGTTGGTATAAGTGACGAACGAGGGGTCGAATTTTGTGTATTATATACCCTAAAAGACAAAGAAAACTTCAAATGCATCGAACCTATTAAATTACGAGGTTTTTGTAAATTAAAATCGGGATATTCAGAGACTTATTAATAACAGTTTAAGATTTTTTAAAAGTAATACTTAAATAATTTTAAAAATTTACTAAAAAAATTACACTGCATAAAAATAAAATACATGATGTTATTGCAGTTATCTGTATATAATGAGTTCTTAAGATGTTCATTATAAATATGTATACATTAAATTTGTATAAATTAAAGTTTCGAAATAAATGTATTTAGTGAATTTCTCGAAATTTATATTATAAAGGAGCATATAACATATATTATCAGTCAAATTAGGTCTGTCAGTAGTTACAAATAATATAGCTACATCACACAGTCTACAATTTAAAGCGCTTTGAAGTTACAAAATTTAAACAGCTAACATGATTACGTAAAGCAACGTCCACGTGCACTGGTTCGTAATAAAATAAATGTAGAGTAAACAATATAGTGGCCGGTGTTTGATAAATGAAACAACAAAAGCCGGCGTCGGGCTACAGGTGGTGCGCGACTTTATAATCCTCCGGTCATCGACCCGAGAGGGCGGTCTGGCTCACCCTTGCACTTCCGAGCTGTAACAGTGTAGAAGATTTAAATGCTATTGCGATTCTGTTACAGTCAAGTATCATGTATTTATATTCTAATAATATATCGTGCTGTAATAAAAATAGAGTACATAAATATAGCTTACGTTAAATAAATAAAGTGCCTTTTTAACTACATTTAACCCAAGTGCGGTGACGCTGAAAAGGATATATTTATATCCGGACGTCTATCTATATCCGTACCTATATTAAAATATCCGTAAATCAATTTGGACAAATTATGAATCGTTAGATTTGTCTTTTTTTAGCGCTGATATCATTTGTGACAATCAAACTGAATAAAACAAATATATAAAAACGAGGTTTTTTGGTTAGATATATTAAATTTGATTTTTACAATTATAACCCCTTAAAGTAAACAATATTAAACAATGAACTTAGAAATAGAATGAGAAAAACTTACCTATACGAGTAAATGTAGAGATGTACAGATGTTTAAAAGTAATTTGGAATGATGTCGCAATAACAAATTTTTATTGACTCAACTTGTTTACGAGTATAGGATAACATTAGAATGAATGAGATAATTTTAGTAATTGTATGAAATTAATAAGTTTGAAATGTAACGTATAAAGAAAGTCTAATATCGATGGTGGTAAAAATATCCTTAGTTAATTTAGTTTAATGAAGAATTATTTACATAATATTAAAGAAGTATAAAGGCGTATACAATATTAGTAAGAGGTATACAACTTTTATATATCTTATTATTTATTTTATACAATCAAAAAATGTTTTTATATAAATATTTTTATTTAAATAACATTGTAAAGTTAAGTCTGGGAAATAAGATTGTTTTATTATTATGTTTCTCATTATAAGCTTTAAGATACCTTACAGAAGTTATTGTTAGTAAACAAAAGATAAGATTGGATGTACCTACGCAGACAGCCGTTTTCTTACTATGTTCGCGGTAATATATGCTTCGCATTTGCATAATGCGTAAAAAATAGCAAAAAAATTTTCTGAAGAGGCTACATGAACGGCTAAGTCTAGTACCCACACATCCAGACAGGTCATTTTAAGTTTCTAGCGTAAGAAAAATTTTTATATACCTATCTAAGACTATATTTTTATCTCACATAACAAATTTTCAAGAATATTTTGTGTTTTCATTTGAAACGTCATTCATCACGTTATTGTTAATGCAAGTCAGCTGTGATTTAAGATTGTGAGTGAATATTTAACGCTCAATTGGATGTATTTTAAGAAGACGAATAACAAAATTGCCAACGTTTTACCCATTACTGACTCTGTTCATTATAATTAAGTGTAATCTAAATCGGATTATTTTCATATTCCGTATCTGTTATCATAGACACCAACGTTACACATAGTAGGGAATATATCAGCCAGCCAAAGTGGAACAGCATGGTAGACTATCTCCTTACCCTTCTCCGACACAAAGAAATGGGTCTATAGCCGACAGTAGGATGTTACAGGTGAATCAATAAAATAATTACTAACTTGAAAACGCGCAGGCGAAGATGCGGGTAGAAATAAGTTAGCTCTGTTATGTGTATATGCATAAGTAGTCTCCTACAATATGTAAAGCAGAATGTCTAATCAATTTAACGCCGCACGCAGGGAGGGATAATACTGTTTACTCGATACACCCTTCTCCAACTCTCTTGTGTTGTGATACAGGTGCTTTGCTTTGATGGAACTTTGTTCGCATAAAAGCTTTTACACTTTTTGTATAAAATAACCTTACCTTAACCTTTGTTAATGTATTAAACTACAATTAGGAATATTTTTTTAAATACCGAAATAAATAAATAAATAAAAAAAAATTACTACCATACATACCTCATGTATTTTGAAAATATCACTGTAATATTTGTTTGCTAATTATAGGTAAGTGTTTAAGTTGTAGTGAGAACCTTAAAAGGGTCATTATAATTTCAAAACAAGGGACACAAAATTGTTTAGCCAATGCCTTGTAACGAGTTACGAGTAACTATGTTTTGGGAACTATCCATCTCCCTAGATAAACATTATTCAAATTAAGGTTGTAAACTAATTAAATTAATCTTTTCCATACTTTTCTGTAAAATGTGTAGCGATCAATTAATTAAAGAACTGCTCGTTAAGATAATATCTGTATCAAAATTGAAAACGTAGGAGTTTTTTTTTTGTTTGAAAGCATTAATCTCATAATCTATTGGTCTGATTTTGATTTCATTGAATGAAAGAGAGCATATTTATTAAGAGAGAGATTGAAGTAAATGAAATGTATAATTCTATAAAAGCGTGCTATGAGTTAAAAGAGCGGAGTGGAAAATACTAACGAGGGTGAACTTGCGCATGTCGTTTAACAATTAATTTAAAAATTCGGCAATTAAATCACTTAAATTTACATAATCAATACAAAATTAAATTACGTAAACCATGGTGGGTGCGTTTGTTAAAGCATATTAAATAGTCGGTATAATTAATATTTTTATTTCAAAACTTTAATAAATAATTATTAATCGAATGTGCTGTATGGCTACGGCACTATAGAATTTAGCCACCCCCTCTCATCCCGTGGGTGTCGTAAGAAGTGACTAAGGGATAGCAAAATTACAATACCACTATGGAACTAGCGAAGCCGACCGATGGCGGGATAGCCATCCTACAGCTGGCTTTTTAATTACACAGACCGAGGATGGGCAGCAGCGTCTACGGTGCGACAAAGTCAGCCCCGCGGTCACCAATCCGCCTGCCTGCCCAGCGTGGTGACTATGGGCAAAAACCTCTATGAGTTCGCGTCAAGTTTCGGCCCTCAGTTTGGCGCGAACTTACGAAACGAACGAAGGCCTGTGTCGAGCAGTGGACTGCAATAGGCTGAACTGACTGACTGACTGACTGAATCGATAGTTAGTTATAGTGTGATGCAGCCCTCGATGGCAAGAGTGCTGGCAACATTTCTCTTCTCGTTCTCGTTTCTCTGCGTAAAACTTGAACTATTTATTGATAAACACAGGACATGTGTCCTGTATGTGTCATATATCTGAAGCATTTCCTATCTTAATATCCCATGCAGCCATCACATACAGTTATTCCGGCTTATGGGGATATTGGCTTCTATATGCCAATGTTACGGCAACCTTAATATGTACAGGTGTGATTATGTTAGGCTGTTCCTAGCAATATCCGGCGAAGCGTGCCGGCGTTGCATATTGATGTCCTTTGACAGGTTGATATTGTCGATTAAAATAATAAAAAAAGATTTGCTACTAAATATATCTAGCTGCTGTTTTTGACTAGCCCGTTGGCGCAGTTGTAGTGGCCCTGCTTTCTGTTCCGCGGGTAGTGGTTTCGATTCCTGCCTCAGTCCGGGTGTAATATTCGTCTTTACATATGTATAATTTCTATGTGTATTTATAAAAAATATTGTCATATCAGTCGGCTGTTACCAACAACACAAGCATTAAGTTGCTTACCTTAGGAACAGGCGATCGTGTGTGTATTATTATTATTACATTATAGCTGTATAAATATTAAGTAAATAAGCTGGGTGTACTCTATAGTCTATGGTGTTACTAATAGTTAAATTTGAGAACAGCAGGATCCATCTTAACTGATTTTGAAGAGGTTTTAACACTTTGAAGAAGGTTGTTAGTGTATGAAAAATTAAGCAACTTGCGCCAAAAAATGTAAAATATCCAAAAAAGAACACATATTTCAATTCGCAGGACAGGACAATGTCTGTTCTGTCAGTTCGTTGCTCAGCAGTCGTTTGATAAGTTCGTTTATAAATATAAAAATTTATAGACGCGAATATTATATCAAGTTAAACTTAAGTAAATATACTCTGTGTAGAGGGTTAAAATGTTTTAAATAAGAATTTATTTGGTTTTTAATCGTTGATAATTTTGATTATTATCTTATCAATAATTTAATTACCGTATCTCTAAGATTAAGCGATCTTTGCCGCAATAGTTTGAAGCGTTTTTTTCTCAGCCATGTTATCAAAAACTGAATCTTATATAACGTATATTATAAATTTAATTGAAATGTGAAAATTTAAATATTAATCGATTGTAAACATTCACACGATTATCATTATAATTGCTATATCAAAATATATCAATATATTTTCTTCTAATAAAAACTAAAGTAATTCTCAAATAATACCTTCTTGGTTTATTATTATAAAAACAAACGTAATATATTAGTATGAAGAAAATTGAATGCTCTATATATTGCTAGTACGATGGACTGTCTAACAAAATCCTGTTTACCGACGTGTGTCGACGTTGCATAATGATCTCGCGTTCCCTTACATAGTTTGTGAAAGAGATTGGAATTCTGAAATAAGAACGAAATTATAAGTATTAAAAGACTTACTTGCATTAACACGTAATTAAATAGTGTTTTTTGTTACCTTAGAATGAATTTGTATTTTCTTTACTATTTATTTATTTAACTTTACTATTTACCAAAACTAAATTACTTTCTAGTAAGAACACTTTATGCATTTCTGCACCTATGCATCTACGATTAAGAATAAACACAATCACATATTAAATCAAAATGTTTACTTACTTTACTAGGTATATACGCGTCAAAAGCATTTTTATTCATATTAATACATCTTATTTAGATGATAATAATTTCATTGTAATTAATTTGAAGCAATGAACTCGATTATAAATGTAGATTTCGCTGAGAAATATACAAAAAACCAATAAATATTCAAAAAACTCAACACTCAAAAACAACACTCAACTCGTTAAAAAAAGGGAAAAAATATCAATTTTTTTAACTTGTATATTTTGAATTATGTTAAGGGTAAAAAAAAACGTTAATTAAATATTATAATTGACATAAAAAAATAAGAAAATTTAATAGCCTTTAATGAGTAGAAGTTATGTTTACGTAACACGAATGTTACACTGCCAACATTATACAAATTGTATGTAGTGTAATTCTGTTAGTTAATTAAAGATGTTATCGTTTACCCGCCAAACAGAGGACATTGAACCCATTTCCGGTATCAATTCGCCTTTATACCCTCAAGCTCAAATTGATGATAAAATATGCATTAACGTTAGGACCGTCAGATAATTGTCAATACTCTGGATTAAATTGTTTCCGCACGATACCTCTCTCACCGGAAAACTATTTTAGTTGCTAAGTACTACGAATACATCAACAAATAACAATTTTATGTATGGAAATAGCTCGTTCAATGTCGAAATTATATCATAACATAATATTATCATATTAAAAGTGATAAATAAATTACCTCGATGTTTTTGTGTCATTGAATTGAAATCGATTTAAATTACGGGATATAAAATGGCTAATTTGAAATGGTTTTTGCTCTACTCACTAACAAATTTGATTCAAAGATTCGTTAGCCTCCATTTAATATGCAACGGAAACGATTCTATTCTTATTAACTCTCATGGCGTCACGGATCAAAGTAAAAGACAAAACGCATACTACAAAGCATGAGAATAAGTTATAGTTCTTACAGTTTTTAGTTTTTTTCTTCTTCTTACAGTCTTCTTCTTCAGTTTTTCTTCTTTTTACTTCACATGTAACTTAACTTTTTGAAACGGTCACGAACAAGAATAAATGTATTAAATTCTTAAAGTATATTTTCATAAGAAATACACATTATTTAAAAATAATTAAGGACTATATAAAAAAGTTTTGTAATATTACAAATAAAAATAAACAGTAATTAAAATGTTTTATTATTTTCATTTTATTGATAAATGGGTAACAATGTTAAAATAACATGCTTCATTGTATAAATTTTTAAATTTATAATTCATTGTTGCGTGTTCGATAAGCTATTGTTAGAAAAAAAAATTATGTAGGCAAGTTATGTAGCTACTGTTATGACAGCCGCTCACGTAAACATAAGTAAACGTGCACGCGTCAAGATAATGTTTGTTTGTCTATCTGCCGACGTCGGTCAATGCTTTACGAGGAAAACTGACTAAAGTGTAGATCTAAGATAGTGCAACGTGGCGAACTAAAAGCTTTTTTACATAGTTCAAATGTTTTATTGCTTTTCGTAGGTTTTATTATTTATTTTCTATTTTGTTTTATATATAAATAAGTATAAGTTTATTTTAGAATCAATTAATAGTACTTTATAGAAGAAGAATACGAATTGTTTGGCGTAGATTAATTATGTGTAATTACATATTCGTGTAATTAACTTAATGAGCTTTTGATTGCCGATAAGGTTTATACTCGTATATAGTAATAAGAAAATTAGGGGTCATTAGCGATAATATCTGTGGCTTAACTTTAATATAGCTGTCCAAAGAACAGGTGTTAGTGCAACATATTGTGTATGTTTTTGCAGTACCATTTTAAAAATTAGTCAGCTCTGCCCTCGTTAAGGTCAAAAGGAATTGTTGCTCTAAAGAGGGCTAAAGGGCTTTCGATCATTTTTATTAATACTACCTTTTTGACTACAAACTTTATGTTTGGCAGGGAGATACTTAATAGTTAATAGATATCCTCTAGGCAAGGATTTTGTGACTAGGGCAGCACTGAGAAGCCTAAGCGCATTACTGTTCCATGAAGTGTGATTGAGAGCGAGTTTTACGAGCAGTATGGTAGTTCTAACACAAGAAAGGTAAACCATAAATGTGGCACAAAGAGATTATTAATTGAAGTAAAACTTCTTTAGGTACATGAGGGTAAAAATTTTACGGATATAACGGCAACGTTTTGATGAAACGGCGTCGTTTTTGTAGATGGCGCTGGAACGGAAATCTAAAGCTTTAGATTTGTATTAATATTAACGAGACTTAAAAATTAGTTTGCCAAAGAAAGCACTTTTTTGTTGTAATGCTTATTATTTATTATACACTACTTTAGTCGTCTATGTAAATATTATCAATTTCTACGCGACCGAAGCCGTGGACAACTGCTAGTAAGTAATAAAACTAAAATGTCTTGAATGAATTTCATGCATATGTATTGAATGCGTTTATCTGGATGTATGAGATTTTATTACTAGAAATCTTTTAAGGATGTCATAGTTCCATGATTCCTGTTTTATTTATGGCCGTGTGTGACGCGTATTACGAAACTATGGGACAGTTGGAACTCCACACTCGTCCGCCCCCATCTGTTTCCTACAGTACTATTACGTCTTGTGATCGATGATATTAGTATAGATAATTATGTGGAATTGATTTTTTCCAAATTCTGAGCAAAATATTTCCTGCTGTGCTCTACCGCAATATAAGTTGTATATAAAATTTAAACATTTATATTATACTTTTTTATGAACAAACGCAAATGACATTAATAATGTCTATACGACAGATACACACTAAATATAACAAATATACCAAAAATACAATATTTAAACCTTTTCCTATATAATCATGTGTAAACTGAAAAACAAATAAATAAAAAAATATATAAAGTTAGGCTGCGAAAAGCTAAGAACTCAGTTTTTTATTATTTCTAAAGTATATGATAATGTGATCGAGAATTTATATCACAATTTGAATGAACATAAACACATATTTGTTAATCTTTATGTATGAGTAGGTATTAAAATTAAATAGAAACAAAATTTACTTTTCCTCATGAGAAAAATTACAAAATGTGTCTATGGTTTACACTCTCATAAAAAAAAAAAAAACGAAATTAACCTCTTAATCCTATCCATGTTCTACTAATGTCTCGAAAGGCAACGCCACGCGGAAGAAGCCGAGCCCGACCGAAATTAACGTTGTTTTTTATTCCGTCTCTTTCTCTCCAACAAAAACACGCGTAAGCTCAAAGCTAAAAGCTCCGAAGCTCTCATAAACATGCAGCGTTGTAAGTTGTAACACGATCGTGGTTGCAGTACGTGTTTGTTATTAAATAATATGAACTTTGTAGCGTATTTGTGTATAAATAACGCTCATTTGTTACTTAGTTCGTGAATTTTGTGCCAATAATAGTGAAGATTTGTACTCCATATTGAGAACGGTGCCGGTGTGGTGAAAAGCTGACAAAATGTAAGTTATCTATCGAATCTATCGAGAGAAATCTATCAATTTATTTATTTTACAATAATTTCTATCTACAGTCTTAGTAACGAATAAAAAAATTGTAAATGAATAATCTTTTTTATTTTCTTTTTATTTAATAGTTTACACATAAATGATGTAGATGGTCTATTTTGAGTTTTTATGGACTCGGTTGTAAATTAAATTTTAATAATCGGAAAACGAGTTTGATAGCATCATACATACATTAAAATAAAAACATGTAATAAGTACATTACGGGACGTTTATCACTAAAAGACCTATGATTAAATTTACTTATATTACGCTTCAGCCTGTAATATCCCACTACTGGGCATAGGCCTCTTTCCCCATGTAGGAGAAGGATCAGAGCTTAATCCATCACGCTGCTCCAATGCGGGTTGGCGGATATATTCCTTGCTATGAGTAACGATCGCTATCAGGTGTATATGATAACAACCGGGACCGACGGCTTAACGTGCTCTCCGAGGCACGGTGGGGAGACCCACAAGGACTGCACAAAAACCCAGACCACGGCAAACACCTGTATGGCCAATACAAATGTTTGTCATGTGTGGGGATCGAACCCGCAACCGCCAGCGCAACAGGTACAGTCCATGGCTGTGACCGTTGCGCCAACGGCGGCGTAGGAATTTACTTATATATTTCATTTGAATTCCCAAGATTATCTTTTGTTGATGTTCAAGTTTCTTTATTTTTTATAAATTTATACGCATCGGTTACATTTTTCTTTAAAAATATGTAATGCTTTTTTTTAATTACGTACAATTTAATGCACTTCGCTTCATTTATAACAAAATTAGAAAAAAATAAATATCGCCGGAATCAACAGTCAATGTACTTAAATAAAAATGAATCACAAAATCTGTTTCTAAGCGCAAAACCCGAGTACGGCTAGACAAATTCGTCTATTTCTTCATTTTTAACACTTAGTAGATTTTCTGCGAACAAGATTCAGCATGTTAAATCCCACTGCTGGGCATAGGCCACTTTCTCCACGCAGGAGAAGGATCGGAGCTTAATCCACCATGCTGCTCAACTATGGTTGGTGGATAGGATATGATATGATATATGATAGATATGATATGTTCTTGCAAAAAATTTAATTAAATTGCGCTAAAACTGTAAATTGCTTAAAGTGTAACGATTATGTAAACTTCACTCGTTTGACAGTTCACAAGACAGGACAACGTCTTGGGTCAGCTAGTACTAATCACTCGTAAAAATTAAAGCTTTTATACTTTAGTATGAATATGAGTGTTTTCAGTCAACTTTTCTTTGCCTTGTGTACTTATTAAATAATTGAATCAACTCATAGAAAAAATTAATTGATGTCGCGACCTATTTTCAAGATAAACTTTTAATTAAGAGACTTGAATCTGGCTCGCCACTGCTTTGTTAGAGAGCCGCGATTTCTCTTTGAAATTATATCGTCTTTTACTGCAAATTCTGAGCCTATGTGAGAATGGGTTATATTTTTAAAATTTTGTATAAAAAATAATTTTGTTAAATATATAAAGAGTTGTTACTTAAAAGCTAAGTGAGCGACGTTCTCGGTTTCCAAAGACTAATCCTTTACTATTTTACATTTTTTTTATTTAATATTTTTATGAATAAAGTAAAGGTAGTCCTAGATTTGTTTGATTATAGTTTGATGAAGACGTACCCCTTAACTGTCGATATACTCAGTACGAAAATCATATCACTTAAATAAAAAAAATGGGCTATTACTTATTTTTAAATTAAGTTGTTTCTTGTGTAACGTTAAAAAGTCTTATTAAGTTCGTAATGATAAATTTTATTTTCAAAGGCATATTACAAAATAGTACTTTATAACGTTCTTTAAATTATTCTAATATATAAATGTTCGTTACTACCTCTTGTTCTTTATTAGTGCGTTAGTTACGGTTGAGATTTTCGCAGATTTTCGTGGTCGAAGGTTATTGAAAAAAAAAAAATTATTCGTCTTTTGTTTTATATCTCTTTATAAATATAAAACTGCGTTGCAGTTTGGTGTATCAAAGTTTCTTTAAAATTCAAGGTGTTTAAAAATAAAATTGTAGTAGGTATATGATAATAATGTAGTGCATATGTATGTATATTACGAGTATATTCATATATTTGAAATATGTGCGCGTATGTTGATACATAAAAAAAAACAAACAAATAACCTACAAACACGTATTATTACATATTTAATATCTTATATTATTTTAGCACTGCTGGTCCTAAGTTAAACTATTGTAAAAAAAACGCAAGCCGAAAATAAAACGAATATTTTATGTAGTACTGGGCAACTACAAGCCCGCGGATGTTGGTAATATAATATGAATAAAAACAATTGTGTTTATTTTACTAAAAAAATAAATTAAAAAATCTACAAGTTAGACATAGTGTTTTTACAGAATTTTGATATAGCATTTTTATACATAGATGTAGTATTCTTCTTGAATCTATATTTGAATTTTACAAGATTCCTGAAATTATTTTGGGTTCGACATTGATACTCATAGTTTGTATTGAAACTGCGGAATATTATATTTCGTTAAGCAAATTATATTATTCTGTAGAGCTTGAGTTCCATTCTAAATAATATGAAAATCGATTCGGCTCAGCACTGGTTTAGCTGCGACAACGGTATAGGGAAGTATAGTTTTCCTTGACTTTTATTAAAATTCCACAATAATAAAATTTATTACTTATAAGAGAATCAATACTAAAATACCTCTATATATAATTTTATTACTAACGATATATATTTAACATATGAACCAAAATATGTGCCAAGTGAGAGTATAGTAATTAGTGAGATATTGCCGAGACTATGCCCATAACGTATAATTAAGAATAATATAAGTTACGAGTACCTATTACATAAAGAGTGTTTGTTTATTATTATATCACATATTATAATGCTTATTTTTTTAAACAACTGACACGCCTTATAGACGCCTGCAACATCAGAAACAACGCAAGCGTGTTGCCGACCTCAATACCCTCCCTTCTAGGAGCTCTCACCTTACTCACCACAGGAATACAACACATTCCCCGAAAGCGGTGTTATTTAGCTTTGATCTTTTGTAAGGTCGAGGTGCTTCCCCAGTCGGGCTACTCCAGATTTTGAACAGGATATTTCTTGGTGTGCTCAGATAATTATTTTCAATTACAATACACATCGATAGAGTTAAACCTTCAATCATTTTAAATAATTCGCACTTCGTTTCAATCGGTGTCTGAAATGTTATTGTTGCTCCTTTTCTAATGGTTTCCGGATCCAAAAACATTAGTTAGTCTGAATGTGGGCCGTGTATATACTCGTAGGTACTAGGAAACGCATTGTTTACCGATGATCGACATTTGTGATGTGGCCACTGTTGACTGTTTACCGACTTTAATCTTTACGCGTTCCTGAAATAACTGGATAATTTCTACTCGCAATAACGGGGACTATGTGAGGGCTTAAATGGGTCATTGAATTTTTTGTGTTTGAAGTATTTGGTTTACTGAAACGCGAGTACAAGTTTTAAAAGGTTTTTCGTATTATTTAGGTTTCCACATTGGTACGTATTTTTTAAGTTTTTTCGATGTATTCTTTTAATAAGAAGAACGAAACAAAACATTTTTGATAATTTTACGTCATGGTTGTAAATATGAGTAGTATATTGTAGTTACTATTTATTTAGTATTTCGTATTGATTAAAATAAAAAAGAGAATTTCAATGATAAGAGTATTTAACCTTACAGTGGAGGCTGTAGAATATAGCTGGTTTTGAGAATAACACTCATTGTTTTATTTTTAATTTTATTACTTATTACACTGAACTGTACATTAAAAATAAAGACACACTATAAACATACTAAAAGTAACAAAAAAAAGTATTTTTTGTTTTAAATCTTATTTATAACAATAAGATAAATGTATAAGTCTCAGGTAGTATTTATATATTAGTAACAATGAGAAAATTGCTACCTCCTTTCAGTTAAAAGCGACCAGTGATTGTATAACGTTTTGGTCAAACTACTGTTTCGAGACACAAATTGACGTTGCCCGCGCATGTCTTTCGCGTTGCGAGGCAGCAGTTCAGTGTAACGCTGGCTCCGAAAGACACACGGTTGAGTAGCGGCCCAGCCCTCACCGCTATTTGTAGAACAATGCAGGCTTGATGTGCGCATGCCACTTGGAAAGCGCGGGAGGGAAAACGCGCGAACTCGCCAGTCTCGGCCCGCGAGCGCGTTTGGCCGCGCGCCGAAGCAAGCCGATCACGCTTGCGCCCTGGCGCACGACGTCAGCCGCGCTCGACGCGGCGTCACGTTTTCTGAATCGACCGTTGATGACACGGCCACCGTGACTGAATTTCAGTGTCAAAAGGTTGGTGACCTACTTTGTGCATTCAAAAACAACCCAAATCTAAATGTGATAAAGTCCACTTTCCCATTTAAGTATTGACATTCGCTACCACTTCCAGTGCGTAATTTTCTCATTTTAATCAAATGTCAAAGTAATTTAGTATTAGAAAGCCTTAAAATAGGTAAGATGATTCGTTATAACAGTGAAAACTGTCCCTAAAAATATTTCTAGCCGTTTCAATATATGTTTAAGTTATCAAAAGAAGGAGAAAGGCGAATTTGTTTTATAAAGTATGGTTTCGTTTACGTCGTCATTTATTCAGAAGGAACCGTACCCATCTTGAAATTAAATAGATAAAGAAGAAAAATATCGTTTTATACACAAATAAAAAACGTTTACCAATTCGTTAAGTGACTCGTGCGTACTATCTTTCATTGTGACCTCATTTCAGCGGATTTCCTGTGATCCTAGAGAGTCTAAATATAATATTTATTCGAAACATTTAATGAACCGTCGATATGTATAAACAACGATATTAATATATATGTAAAAAACAAAATTTATTCGGTTTTAGCGTCAACTATAAAACAATTCTTAGAATATCATCGTTTTTTTATCTGATTTAGCGACCTAAATGTTGTACTCTTGTACCGAAATTAGATTGTGTTCACATAAAATGGAGTAACTGAATTACGCCAAGGGACATGTCATGTCCCAGAATTATAATAGCTGCGTTTGAATGCGAACTAGGAATTGATGAGATCACCATGCGTATCGGTCGAGTGATATATTTATTTGTAATACTGCAACATCCATAGCAAAATTTTTTAGCGTTGTTTCCACTGTTTATGTTGTAAAAAATAACATTACATTACTTTTATATAGGTACCTAAAAATTTGTAATATAATATTTTTTTTAGATATATAGAAACAGCTTATTCCAGCTCGTGTAAGTTCAACGGAAGTGTATAAAGTTATGCTATAGAAATACTGAAATTTCGTTGCATATTTAGCTTTTCTACAACGATATAAGTATATCCGGAAACGCGGAAAACATAAAACATTTTTGACAGTTTTACTGTAGGGGACGTAGTGATCACCCGTTTCTAATTTCGACAAACAGCATCGGGCAACTGCCCTGTAACAAAAATTTTCATGTCTTGTGTGATATTTATTTAATATTTCAGCAACCAGCCATTTTTATATGATCTTTGTAAACAGTTGGTAGTTGTCGGTAGCCAGTTGCCGAAATTAGAAAACCGCGCCCTAATATCCTTCACAATATAACTATTAAAAATATTTTAAGCCATGTGCTCAGCGCATTTACTGTCAGGAAATACAATTAAAATAAGCACTCAAGAAAAGAAAATTATTTAAAAATAACCTCATTTTACGTAGAAAGCTGGTACTTATGTACATTTTACATATATTAATTTGATATAATGCTTTTACTTCGTTTAGGTACATAAAAGGTATCCCCGGAGAGATAAATTTAAAGGGAAACTAATTATATTTTAAATATGGAACGGAACGCTTAATGTTATTTAATTTATTATAAAATAATGTATTTAATAGGAGGAATAGATAAATAATTCTGTATTTAATACCCTGCATATTTAATATTCCGTTAAATTTATTACCAGTGAAATAAAATATGTAAAAAAAAGGTTTTAATTTAAGCACTATTTAGGATTACATTTCCAACGGACGCCAATCCCTAGGGGAATCATATTACTAAGGCTCCGCTGTATGTCCGTCCTCTAGTTACGAGACTGCATATTTAGCATTATAGGGTAGGCGTTTTTGATAGAATATACTATTGGGGTTGCTATAATTAAAATATATAAAGTGCATGCTAAAAACATTTATATATTTATAAAAAGAGAAGTCCAAATATTAAACGTACAATTAATGAAGTTAAATAATGAGAGAAAAGTAACTTAGATATCGTAGTGTCAATTATATTCATAAAATTGAACTGGTTTCTCTCGTTTGATATTAGCGTTTAATTATATTGATTTTTATTATATCTACCACCAAGAGATCTCTTTTAAAGATAAGTCCGCCCTTGCTAACTTACTATACTTATTATAATGACTATTGTAAAATTAACAAGTTGAAAATAGGACTAGACGGGTTAGACATAAGAATGACTCCCTATCATTCTTAGGTACAAGTCAACTTCTTTGAGTCTAATATTTTTTTCAAGTAGAAGCACTAGAGTGGATGCCACGGTGGATATGGCAAAGCTGATACTCTAACGACGAACGAGACAGATTTAATCATGGCGGGCCGAGATTCCCACTTTTCAAGTAGCTACACCTTAACAGTAGGCTCTTTTAATGAAGGTGTGGAAACTTGTAATAAGAGACCTCCATTGCTCAAATACGAGAGATATCATGACTATTCTTTTTGCCGATAATATAGAGCTGGATGAGAACTGAGAGAATACAAGCTTGGGAAAGCCTATTTCTAGCAGTGGACTGCGATATTCAAGGAAGTGAAGTTAAACTTCGGCCTTCGTTCGAAAATCACTCGACTCGAATATAAGCGACCTCTGTGCAAGTGCGTTCATTTCATGCATACTACACTGCTTCGCGCTAATGTTAATTTTTTAAAATTAGTAAGTGATTATTTGCTTTTTACTTGTATGATAAATTTAAAATTCTATTATGTTTCGAGTCAAGGCGATGCAAGCGACCCACCTTGCCCCACTATGGTTACGCCCCAATAGAACCAATGTTATAAGATAATTACTTCCCAGTGATATCCTGATAAGGATAAAATCTATTGTTACTTAGCTCGATCGATGCTCAACCTAGGCATAACAAGGATTAGCAAGCGGAAAATTAGAAGCATTAAACACGTTACGTCGCTCTATTAAGCAAAGCTTGGGTTTGAGTCGGAGAAAATTGTTTGCAGACATTATCTAATCACTGTTCTATATTATTACATACACTACTGAACTGCATTGAAAGGATTTATTTTTTAACGATATACTACTTTAAAAACAACATACAAAACTATACGCTACGAACATTGGATGGGCTTATTTTATTTTGAGAACAAAATTTGTTCGTGCGGATGTTAATTTTCAAATTAATTTCTAACTGCCACATGAGTTATTTAAGAAAAAAATGTTAAATGAGAGATTTTATGTTAATATTTACGATCAATTAATTTTTAATATCGTATCATTGAGTCAGTGTATAGCTAAACTATTGATATTTTAAAAAGCTATTTACATTCTATTAATTATACATAAATATTTATTGGATTTTACATGTATGATAAATTTTAGTTGAAGATAACATATGATAACTTGAAGCTAAAATATTATTGTAAAACAACGTTTCAATAGAAAATATAATCAAAAGTCGCATGTCTAACATTTGTTAGTTAACGTTTTAATTAAAATGACGCAAAAATAAAAAGGTAACGAGGGTAAAATTATAATATTAACACCCCGACCGTGAAAAATGCCGGAAAAAAATAAAGAAGGAAAGCTTTGACCAAGCAACAGGCGGTTCAAGAGCCAGCCTTCAAACAAAGTGTATTAAGTAGAGGCTATGTTTATATGTCTGAGAGAAATTACATTAAAATTAGTTTTGGCTGCAGCTCGGCTAAATTTGTGTAGGTAAAAAATATTTGAAACATTTTGAAGTAGACTAACTAGCTGGGGTCGATTGAAAAGTAAATTTTTTTAGAACTTTTTCCTTTCAAAATGTATTTGTCAATAAAATCACAAATTTCTTGTGACGTTTTGAAGTGTTAAAAAAATATTACGGAAACCATTAAATTACGAATTTAATAATAAGATGTCTTTTATTACGGGCACTTTTTTTATGTCATACGTATCAACATATATAATTAATTTTCGGATATCTAAAGTTCTTATTTATAGCGACCTCAACCTGGTTTCAATTCTAAATGAGTTGTTTAGGCTGCCGTGAAAACTTGGAAGGATACCCTTCATAAGTTCACTGAATGGCATATAATAAACGTCGCCGAAAATAGACCACATTCTTCCACAGCTACACATAATTTATTTTAATTAAAGTTAACAATTCATTCTTATATATGACATTATTATCTTTAAATTGTAAAAAGAAAAACTGTGGCCTTTTGGAAAGTGTAAAGAATGTTCATTTGTAATTTAACTTGGTTGGTGAAACAAAAGTTAATTAACTTCGAGGTAAAAACAAGAATCTTTGTAAACCCAAAACGAACCGCTATTAAATAGTTTTCCGTATTGCGGAAGTGAATAAATAATTACAGAGTAATAATTACTGAGGAGTGTACTTACTTCTTGTACGGTTGCATCAAGAATTTTGAAGTAATTTTTAAAATGATCTTTCTGTAATTAGGGGTTTATTCAATTAATTTGTAGCACATCTCGTTAAGTTTTTAAAAGGTGATGAAATAATCACAGAAATGTCTGAAGAAAAAGATTTAATATTTTCTAAAACAGAATTTAAAATTTGACGTAGTCCTTTGAAATACGTATCTGTAATAATTATAACCTAAGTATAAAAATGGTAATTTTTAATTTAATTAATTTTGTAAAAATAATCCCGAAACAAGAAAAGTAGGAGTAATATTTAATTGGCTAGAGCACCGACACGGTCAGTTGGAGATGCAGGTTCGATCCCCGCTGTAACGGTCGATTTTTGATATGATATTAAAAAATGTTCAGGAGTAATGTTTTTTGTGCACGATTGTTTTACTGGTAACAAATAACTTCCATAATATTACATAAATTATGATACATTAGGTAATATTTATAAGACAGTTATATTTTAGAAAAGAAAATAATATACAATATCCGTTATCGTATCTTTGAGCTATTCACGTAAATTTCCGTTAAAAAAAGTATGTTAACATAATGCTCTTTGATGTCAGTTGGGTTGGTCAATCACTATAGCTCATGTGTTTATTTAAGCATTTGCTAAAAATAATATTTTAACGTCTTTGTTTCTTTGACCTATACACACATACACATATACACATATATATGCACCTTATCCTGTATTATTTTATTTTATTTTTTATTTTTATTATTTATTATTTAATTATGTCTAGTTTGCTTAAAGGTAATATATTTACTTAAGTTCTCTTGTGTAAAATTTGCTTTAGAAATAAATAACGGAAGAGTACACTGGTTCATTGTGGCACAGTCTTTGACTATCACAAGAACCAGGGAACTCATTTATGTATGTAAATATTTTTATGAATAAATCATTATTTGACCTATTATTAATATATTGAATCTGTAATTAATAAATAGACATTTATTGTCGCCATACACACTATACAAAAATAATCTACATTTTTTTATAGTTGAAGGTTTTCTAACACTTGATAGGATCTTGCTCGATGGAAAGCGGAGGTTATTAATTGTAAGTTGAAATTTCGTCACTTCTATCGAACTTATTGAAGTTTTTTTCTATATTATTCTAATTTATAATAGTAAAATGACACGCGTTTTTGTGTAATATGGAATATAATATATCCAAAGTTTTATTTCGGTATTACGTCGATTCTTTTAACGTACTTTACAGAAAAAATGTATTTGTAGCGCGCAAACATTGGTCACACAGTTAACATTCAATACTGAATTATTATTCCATTACCTCAATCAATGTAATTTATTAGGATAGCATGTTATATTCGATATACAAATATTTCAAACGGTATAACGCACTTAATACATTGTGTATCAAATTATATGAGTATAGTTTGATGAACATAAATATATCGAGGGTTTACCTGTTGATACTCAGTCAACAGTCCACGTGAACGAGACTGTGGGCGTCCGATATGTTTACAATACGGCACCCATTGGTTCACATGACCCAATTTCCTCACAGCATTCTTTAAGTTTTTTTATTAGTTTCGAATTTAGTGCTTAGTCATAAAGCAGACGAAAATATATTAATGACTCTTTTACTAGTTTGCCACAGGTGCAGTATTAAAGCTGTTTTCTCGTTAGAACTTTATATATGCCTTAAGATTAATTTTATACGCACATCCTGAATTGATGCACTTGAGACTTTTTATTTTTACGAGTTTACTATAAAGTTTTATTGGTATTAACAACAGCTTATTATCATAGAAAGTTTTATTATATCAAAAAAATTTGATAATATTAGGAAATAATTCAAAAGTAGAAAAATGTATGTATGTGTATATCGTTCGTTTCATGTACACTTTTTTAAATGTGTCATTTTGTCTTTTGCGTTTTACGTCGTTTCGACGTTTTATTTTTGGAAATTTTCATAATTATAAGTATCTACGTTTACGTTACTTAAAGAATAGTAATGACAATGGTTTTATAAAACCTACTGAGTTTTTTACTTAAAAACACATTTTTTCTAATCAGAATCCTATCAACGATAGAAGTAGTATTTACGTTTGTTTGACGTAAAATCTACAAAAAATAAATGTTTCAATGAGTTTTTGTATGTTAATTGCATTGAATTTTTTAGTCTGATAAAGGTAGTTTTTTACAGAAATTATATATAATTTATGTGGTTTTATAGAAAATAGTGATGACTCTACATTCAATTGAACTCTTTAATAGTTGTTAGTAAACTAAAAAAGAATGAGACGTTACGGTACTACTTGTATTTAAATACCGTTGAAGTTGTTAGGCTGAAACTTGTTAAGAGCATAATTATATGAAAAAGAAATGTTGTACGTTTGTTAAAAAAAAAAAAAACTTTATACAATTGTTTTAAATAAAAATAAGTAAAGTTTAAGTAAACAAGGAAAATTTACAGTCTATTAAAACCCCTAAAACATGCCTCCTTTGCGTTAACAAGACACCTGTTGATCTCGTACTTAACAAAGCAGTAGACTAGGAAACGGATGACGGGGAATGAAACTTGAGATGTCCTTAAGTCGCTCTATTCAGATACCACGAAATTTTCCTTCAAACCTCTTATGTGATTGTCTTGGCCTTAAATAAAGTCATCCGAAAGTACACAATGTCAATCGGAACAATAAAAACGCTTTGAAACATCTGTGCCAAATAAATTAACCTAGAATTCATAATGACTTGCAGGAAAGTTAACTTGACCATGCAGTTTATTTATTAAATAGTAAATACACATTTTACACAACTGACCCATATTAGTTATTAATTGAGAGTAATGAGTGTGACGTATAGTATAGTACTACCGAGTAACTAGTTGGTATTTGTATTGTAAAAAATATTTTGATAGGAAATATGTTTTTAACATTTTCTATCCTCGTAAATTGTATATGTTTCGACTTGTAGAGCAACCTCTAAAATTATATATTTGTGGGTACTGTTTGATAAATATTTACGTTTATCTTTAGTTTACAGAATGATGTGTTGTGCGTTATTTTTGATTGTGCTGTTTTTTTACGTTTTAATTTAGCATTCCTTTTATCGGCTTATTTTTCTTATAGGAATTTCCGGTTGATTATAAAGAATGATGTATGTGAAATTGATAAATGAGACACATTAAAAAATTAATGTAAATGAGTAAAATATAAATAACGAACTGCGTTCAAGATTAGTATTTGAATAATACTATAGAAATAGCTTGCGCATAATTATTAAACGTATACAGTTAGAATGGCAAACAAAGTTTCAAGCGCAGTTTTTATTTGTAAAAGTTTGTTTCGTTTCAAGTTTCTATATGTATAGTATAAAGTTATTCTTCAATGAAAAAAAATCTAAATGGACTAAGGGCCTGTTTCACCGGCTGTAGATAACGCGATTTGACGGCTAACGGTATCCGACAGATAAGTTTTGATATATTAGTCTTTTTTGTCGTCGTAGTCCACTATATTTATGAGATATTCGTATTTGCAAATGTGAATTTAGAAGTTGTAGTTACTTATTTGAGGCGAAAAAGGCTTCTAATGGCCTATTTTAATGGCCTATTCTTGCTGTTAAATTCAGTCTTATTATCGACAACCAGTGAAGCAGACTTTTATACCTAAAATTAATCATCTCGTAAGCTATCCACAACCTATTAATTTACTCAATGACGTTATTAAATGATCAGTAACATGTGATCTTGATATGTTTAGCTGAATTTAAGATGAACTGGCTGTCACACAACTACAAAATGTTTTAATCTCAATTGAGTTCTTTGTTACTGTATCAAGTTTCACTCGCCTTGACTCATATTTCATACATTAAAAACTATCAGTGAAATAATTTTCTGTAAGTAACAGTCTAGTGACCGAATGGCCCGGTTTTATTCTATCGATTGTACTGAGCGTACAAGTAGCGAGTGTACGGTATCTACGTTCAGAGAAATATTTTTATGCCATTTCTGTATAAGGACTAGACTTTTTATAGTTTTCAATGTGTTTTTGATGACATAGCTTAGAAAGTCTTTAATAAAGTCAATATATTATATATGCTTTGTAGGTTATTTTGCAATATTTTCTATTCTTTCATGTTGTCCTGCATTTACATTTTAGTAAACAAGTTATACCTTTCATGTGCAGTTTCAACAAATAAATTAGTCGATGTATACTTATATATGATGTTATACTTACTTTAAATCAAGCTTTGCCTTGATGAGAAGATAATACGCGAAACGCTTGAATTGTTTAAGTATTGTTTAAAATAAAATAAAATCAAAAAATTTGAGACAATTGTATTCATCAATAGTATGTTGTATTCATCAATAGTATGTTGATGACCTTAGAAACAGGACTCAATTGCAGCCAGGTGGTACAGCTTAATACTTTATTCTATAAGAGGCATATGTTCTATGTTCTATGCGACATTTATAAACTGTTGTACGTTGTATAACATTCATCATATTATCTACCTACTATAATTGAATTTTTCGTTACAAAAAATTGTATCTAATTACACTCAGATTTAACCCTTTTTTGACGCATATATGAAGAATAACGGATCTTTAAAATTCACACCATTTCATGACATATAATCGGTGATAAAGTAATCAAGAAATTATCTATTTGTACGTCGTAATTATACCATGTACGGTGTAGTGTGCCACCCACATGAGGCGGATGAGACTGTCCCAGTATTTCCTCACATAATGCCGTCGTTTCTCTCGGTAAAAACATTTTGTCCGCTTTTCTGTTCAAAACATTTACTGTGCGGAATTAGAAAAGTGTTGTTTTTTTAATCAACCGCAATCTATCTTGTGCTTTGATAACGTGAATATTGTTTCATCTCTTGTTAATCATGCGTTTTGTACTTCATATATGTATCCTACAAATTAACATCACTGTAACATGTACTACTTATCAATATAAAAAAAAATGCTTTCATTCGATAAACTCTGAAAATAATCAATCGAGTTTTATTAATTCTATTCATTATTTATTATACATATCGATCCCGAGCTAAAATAAGTTATACGTATGACGTTAAGTTCGATTCATATTAGCCATAAATAGAGGCAAAACTGAGTGGAACTCTTAGCTTTCATATATGAAAATTAAATGAAAGATTGTATATTCTTACCTTGGTATATTTACTAGATTTCTTTTTACTTTAAATCACTTCAGCCTAACGCAGTCTACTGTTGGACATATGCCTCTACAAGTTCGCGCAAACAAATGGCGTGAAATCATGTGGTTTGCCCATAGTCACCACGCTGGGCAGGCGGGTTGGTGACCGCAGGGCTGGCTTTGTCGCACCGAAGAGGCTGCTGCCCGTCGTCGGCCTGTGTATTACAAAGCCAGTGGCTATAGGCTATATTCTTTACTATAAATATTTATGCGTAAATAATTAAAGTTGCCAAAATAAAAAATTTTGAAGCTGGAATTACAATTTGACCTGTTTAGGTCTCCTGGTAGATATACACATTTCTCAATAGAATTTTTACGACACGAAAAAGAAAATTCTAGATCATTCCACGAATAATTTAACATTTTAATATAAATAAAATTAAGGAAGGAATAAAACAGTTTCAGTTTTGCGTTTAATATTTACATTTATATTGCCTATTGTTGTTTTGATCAGATAAAGTGGATGAATATTAGTCAGGGTAGACCCTGGCAGCAAAAGCTGGGAATAATAACACTAAGCAAAGAAGGAAGAAGAAAAACAAGAACAAAATATATGTTTCTTGAGAGTTTTAGATAGGTAGTCAATCCATCAGTCTCAGTTATCTGATAATATTACTTTCTGCCTTTGAACTTTTGTAAGTTAAAATAGTCTTATTTTTTAATTTTAAATCTGCAATGATGTATTAAATAATAAATAATAATAAAAAAGTAGAAGTTACTCAAGATATAACGACTTACTTTTGGTAGGAACAATTTCCGCTAACTCGACGAATGCTCCATTAAGGATTAGCAGGTCGTTGACGGTGTGGCGGATTGAGCTTAAATAATCTGCGTAATTTTGTGTTTGTTTTAAAAGTAGAGTAAAACGTAAATATTTTACATTTAACAAGCTGACCTGGCGAACTTCGTATCGTATTTTTTTTTCTTAAATATAGTAATTACATAAATCAAAATAAAAAATAGCCTATCTTTCATGTTGGATCGAACTGCATACGGTGTGCAAGTTTGGTTAAAATCAGTTAAGTAGTTTAAGAGTCCATGACAGACAAACAGTGTGAGGCGTAAATTATATATATTAAAACATCTTAATATATATAATTTATTTAAGGATGTCTTAATATATCACAGCAGCCTTTCGCAGTCTATTACTACTGGACATAGGCTTCCACAAGTTCAAACTCATGTGTTTTGCCTTTGCCCTCATATCTTAATATATATTAATTGTAAAATAATAATAATTATTACTATGTATATTTTAAAAGTGTTTTATACGAGTATGACATTATTTGATATCAAGAAAGACCATTCACATCACAAATATTAAAGAAGAAAGAAGAAAATAATAAAAAATCAAAGACAAATATAGTGAAAATATTACAATTTTATTTATTTATCTTGACAAAGTACCGTATGTAAGTACGTATTTAACACGAGGTTAATAGCTATACAATAATTTATTGCTTTAAATATATATGTTCATTTTCTTGATGACAACATTCTTGATTACTATCGCGAGGGCCATTCTTGTTTTATAACAGGTTTGTCAGTTCGTCTATCAACTCCGAAACGGTATTTGCATATGTATACCGTTTAGGTGTTAATGTATTTACCTAGCTTAATGAATATCGAATAACACGCATACTTCTGCGTTGTCGTCCATTGAATGATGTATATGTATGTGTGTACCTGCTTATTTTTGCAGTGTATGATCTCGAAATTTATTGATTCATAGAAGTTCTTTGCATGAATGGATATCATACCGATACAAAAGTGAGTTTTAGACTATTGAAATTATTTTATTCATACACCCTTAAATGAAATATCATTTAGAAATTTAAGAATATTGTGCAATCAAAATGTTACTTATTTTATTTACTTTATTTTGTTAATTTTAAATGAAATGGCATATATTATTAATGTATTTTTTACTAATAAATTGGCGTGGTAAATCAGTGGCGTGGTATGTCAAGGCAGTTGGCAACAAGGCAAACAAGCGTACGGTACACCTAATAGTCAGCGACTAGCGTAGCTATAGACGTCTGCAACACCAGAAGCATCTCAAGCACGTTACCCGACCCTATCCCTAATTCCCCCCAGAAGCTCTGGTCACCTTACTTACCAACAGGAACACTGTTGGACCAAGGGCTGTGGGTTCGATTCCCACCTTGAGTCTGGTTGTAATATTTATGTTTATCTAAAAAAAAATAGCTGTATCTGTAATCACCTATAACACAAGCATTAACAAGTATTTAACACAAGTATTTCTTACCTTAGAAACCATTTTGTATATAATTTTTTTTTAAATATATATGTAGACTAGCGCTTGACTGCGATTTCACCTAATGGTAAGTGAAGATGCAGTCTAAGATAGTGCGCGCTTGCCTAGAAGATGCCTATTCACTCTTGATTTGAAGATACCCAAATTTTTGCGGTGCATATTAAGAAAGAGGAAGCAAAACGCTTAGTGCGAGATCGTGGGATTTCAACCACGTAGCGGTGCACACTCAAGCGATGCCTTGCGGTTCGGTGGTAGAATGGTGATGGTGGAACCAAATTGTGCAGCTCTTGAGCACACTTTCCGAAATATATTCTGTAAAATACAGACAGACAGGCAACCTTGCGCCGATGTTCAAGACTTTGTAGTCTAGAGTTAACCAGTGGTTCGTCACCGATGAGTCTACTGGCGCGTCGATCCACAGAATCCAAGCCATCCCATAAATGACTGCAGTACTCCATACACGATCGAACTTGTGCTTGGTACAGAGTAAGAAGCTGTTCCGGTGTGAAGTACTGCCTGACTTTATTGAGGATACCAAGTCCCTTACCAGCAATTTTTGTCTTGGATTCTATGTATTGTCCAAAGTTCATATTAGACGAAATATGTATGTAAATGTATGTATTGCTATACAAATATATTATATTCAACGTTCTACATTTAAAGTTTGATAGCTATTGTACAGCAATACTTTGGCAAAATATAATTGATAATACAAGTATTACGAGTTTTATTAACACGATTACGATCGCACGTGTTCGATTGCTTCGATTACTAGCACGCGTCATTGGTATCAAAATAAATAATTCTCAGTATGTAGGCCATTTGAACTAAAAGTAAGTGTATATAAAAACAGAACTTTATATAATTGTTTGTAATTTGAACGCAAGTTTATTCAAGGTTACATTTTAGTCAGTTATTGTCACGCGAAGGAACGAGGGCGAGAAGCGATGTCACGATATTGTTGTTATTGTATCGAAGAGTTTTGCCTTCTAAATAATACACTGGAGACGCTCGTTGTTTGTGAATAATGAATAACTCCGTCGTGCGTCGGATACTGCATTTTCATTTATTCAAATAACTCTTGATAAATAAGATTCTTGATGTCATGAGATGTTGATTCAAAGTTCTTTTATAAATTGATACAATTTGATTTTTGTTGATATTCAAGTATTCTTGGTAGGTGATTTTAAATTTAAATTTTAAATAGGTAGGCATTATTTAAGGCTTACAAACAGGCAACCTAACGAATTTTAAGTATTTGAAATATATTGAGATTGTCAAAGGAACTGAAAAAAAGTTTTATTTGATGTAGCTACAATTTGAAATCTGAAAAAAGTTAACACTATAATATACTAAGATGATTATCATTGCAATAAAATATTAAAGTGATGAGAATTTATATATATTTTTTTTGTTTTCAGGTGCGCGTCCGCGAGTTCTACATCGCGATGCAGCGTTGCCCCTACATCCACGAGATGAAGGAGCGGCTGCTTGGCGCACCATTGGACGGGGTCGAGCGCGAACAACGCGCACAACCTGACCAACTGTCCGACCCTCAGGTCGGCACCATTGTCAAAGTGAGTATTTGAGTACTTTTTTTTCATTTTGTAGTCCGTAAATGTTAAATAAGGAATTGGCTCTTCTTTTGTAATCCACTTCCAATAAGGGGGAGATTCTCAATTCGATTGCACCTATTTCTTTTATGTATGTTACCTCAGGTGTTTTGACTGGGTGGACCGATTTTGATATTTTTTTTTACTCGAAAAGTGTTGCATGTCATGTAGTTCAATTTAAATTTAATTGAGATCTAACAAGTGGATACTTTCGAATTACATCTAACAATGGTATTTACTTAACTATTTTTTCGTCGACCAACGTTGTATTATACCGCATAACTTTTCCTGGATACACCAATTTTGATTGTTCTTATTTTATTCGAAAGCTGATACTTGTTTTGTATTCCCATTTAAATAAGATTGAGATCTGATCACTATTTTTTTAGTAACCTTTAATAACGCCTATTTAGTTAACTATTTTTTTCGTATACTTACGTTGTATGTATACGTAGTTGTCGATGTAAATGAAGTTGGTTTTTTTTTCGTTTGCAATCAAACTATTATTTTAAAGAGTATATGAGATTAAATTTAGCTACATCGTTGCAAATTGGCAGATACATAGGTATCGGAATTTCTCGCTAGTTGTGCAGGTTTTCCTCTCGTCCTCAAACATACATTGTCTAACAATCGAGTGAAAGATACATTTTACAGTAACAAACCATTTTTAAATTCTCGAGATGTCGTTTCAGACTCATTGTTTTACGCAAAAACGAGTCATTGTTTTACACAAAGATTACTAATGCCCATACACATTAGTAGTGCTTATAGATTTAAATGGAATGCTGGATAAGCGGATATGATTAAGACGTGGAGAGTTATGAAATTGATGGAACTTATGGTTCAACTGATGTAGCAGACTGTCACGAATGTACGGGTTTTCTGCGATAATCCTTTTACTTCCTTTACTTAACTGAGGTAGGGCACAGCAGGAATTTCCTGCTCAAAATATGGAGCAGCCCGACTGGGGTAGTACCTCGACCTTACAGACGATCACAGCTAAATAATACTGTTTTCAAGCAGTATTGTGTTCCTGTTGGTGAGTAAGGTGACCAGAGCTCCTGGAGGGATTGGGGATTGGGTAGGCAACGCGCTTGCGATGCTTCTGGTGTTGCAGGCGTCTATAAGCTACGGTAATCTCTTACCATCAGGTGAGCCGTACGCTTGTTTGTCGACCTAGTAGTATAAAAAAAAACTTCCTACCTACCATTCACTTGCCATTATGAGAAACAATTAAGTTATTGTCCACTTCTTATACTAATCTGTATGTATATAGTAATTTGGGACTGTCCTCACAATGCTCTCCCTTAGGTATTTTATTGCCAAGGAACAATGCTTCAGATACTTCATAACATACATACAACTACTCATTCAACGTGCTATGATTAGTTAAAATAATAAACCAGACTACGCTAGACCAATACCGGATAACTAATTTATCATAGTCGGGTCAACTAAAAAATACGAGACTCTGTTTGACCCTAATTATCTAATTATTACGAATTTCCCATATCTCATTAACTCATGTCGCCTACATTTTCATTATTCCATATATTGCAATCGCGCGACGTCGTTCTGAGGCATAAGAGTTCTTTTCAAACGACTAAATATGTTTCAAGAACCTTTAACCCATATCTTGTTAAGTGCTGCTGGCCTGTCATTGAATTTTGATCTTAAAAACAAATGTATTTGTTATTTACTTTGTTCGATGTAATTTCGTCGAATTAAAATTTAGTCTGATATACCGAATTGGGATGTGTGTTATATTATGATTACGAACTTCTTGTATGGCAACAATAATGACATCGCTACGGCATCGAGCCACTCACTGAAAATTACGCTAATTGAGGTTTGACATCAAATTAACGAAATTTCGAGTTTTATTTCCTCTACGGTTTTGATTTCGATTTAGTTTAAATATAAAAAAAAAAAAATATTATAATTTACATTATTTATCGTTGTGTCCATTTGTTATAAGTATTCTTTGACGGTTCGCAGGAAAGTGGACATAAGGTGCCAATCAAACCACTAATTGCAAATTCATGCGACGTTTCGATCCTTTATTGGATCATCATCAGGCATCTAAAATTCGTACAATCTTTGTCTTGTTGTTGTATAGATTAATTAATGTTGTACAAATTTCTTCAATTATTGTACGTGTATAAGTCGGTATTTTCTGATTCCTCGCCGGTATTAAATAAAATATTTGTTACCGTTTTACTTTTCCAGCATTAAAATAAATTTCTTTTTCATTTGTTATCATTTATAGCTGAATTCCGACGGGTACGGGTCCCACACGTCGCCGGCGCGCGCGCCACTCGTCACTGACGAGTGCGAAGCGCCGGCGGACGAGACCGACGCACTTACCCCCACCGAGGCGGTGCTGCGGTATCGTGCGTGCTGCCAACCAGAAACTAAACCTAAGAATGCCAAGTAAGTAATATCATTAGCTAATATTTGAATGCTACTAATAAAATTGCTTGGTAAATGGTTAAATTATCCGAAACAATAATTTTCAAAACTCTACACAATTATCTTGGCATGACTAAGGTGCTAGTGCAAGGTGGGTGCTTCGAATGCTCATGGTAGCGCAAAAACAAAAGCGCGTGTAATTTCCCCGTGCGTTTTGACCCTTTGCAACGCAGGATGGCGTGTTGAATCGAATTGTTACTGGTGATAAAACTTGGGTTTATTATTATGAGTCCAATAAAAGGGGTACAGCACCACCAAAAAAAGGTTGAAAGTGTCATAATCGGCCGAGAAACTCATGGTGACAGTCTTTTGGGGCTAAGAAAGAATTATATTTATAGGTTACAAAGATAACGAGATAACGGGGGACGGGGTACAAATAAGTTAATTGAGAGGTCTGAAAAATGTATTCCTCTTGCAGTTAAATATATTGAAAAGAAAGCAAAAATTCTGTGTATCTATATTTAGTCAATATTATTACGCGAACATAAGAACGCGCCATCGTACCAACCTCTCTGGTGCAGTAGTATATGTAGTACGTGTAGTCGCCTAAAACAGTTCGATTCCCGCATGGAAATGATTTTTGTATTTGTACAAATATTTCTTTCCGGTTTGGATGTCTATCCACCGTGCTGCGGGTCTCTCCACCGTGCCTCAGATAGTACGTTAAGCCATCGGTCCCGGTTGTTATTATAAATATCTGATTGCGATCGTTACTCATAAAAGGAACATATCCGCTAATTCGCATTGGAGCAGCGTGATGGATTAAGCTCCAATCCTCCGATTCTCAGTCCCGATCCGATTTATCAGTGTAGGAGAGTTCCCACACTGAGAAAAAGGCCCATGCCATTTACATTACAATCTCTTTGCATTTAAGTACATTATTCTTTGGATTAAAGATAATTAAAATAAGTATTTTTTACGTCAAACTCTTTCAGCTTTATTTTCGCTGTTCCGTATTATCTCAGATTTTAATAGAGTCAAGTTTTCATTCAGCTGCTTTCAAAAGTTTACTGCGTTGACTTTTATTGCTTCCCACTTTTTTAAATGAGATCGTGTCATTTGCACAAAAATTATATGAAAAGGATCGCTCTTTTGATGATAAAGTCTCCTTTATATCATTTTCTTATTTCTTATGTTTTTGACAAATTTTGATATGACTACAGTATATTTCTCTATAATCGAGGTGATAAAGATATAAATAGTAATTATTGAAGTAGTCTTAGTGTTATTTAGTATTGTAATCTCAATCTTATTTAATAGTAAGTAGTTTTTGTGTAAAGGCGTAAGACCTCTTCTTTGTTACCAATCTGTATTCTAACGGTTGATCTCATTTATTTGTTAAGTTGTCACGCAAGACACAAATATGAGAACAAGTTCTTGGTTTAAAAACTGATGCACTTAAAGCGTATAGAAAAATATTCTTAGAAAAATTTAATTTATATACAACCATTAATCTAGACATATTCATGCTATTTTGATACACATACTGTATTATTGTTAATACCAGGTATTTTTTTATAACTCTATATTCTGTTAATATAACAATTTCTCAGAAAACCCTAATAACTTTGGGTACTAACAAGTTCTGTTTTAAAACTCAATTGAAAATTATTGAGGTTATATATAACAAACCAAGACGATACAGAGCGGTCAGGAAAGTCATAAATTGACCTATTAAATCATAGGGGACGCATACAGGCCATCACAAAAAACCCAATACACTATTTAAAAATAAATAAAGAGGAGGAAGCTGTAATCAAAGCACTTCCACGTTACATGGTTGGACAATCAATAATACCGCCCTTTATACGTACATCAAAAGACCACGTGCGTTAGTATAAATTGAACTTAATTTTTAAGAAATACAGTTTATATTTGAAACTCATGTATAAAATTAGGTTACTTAAACTGCTTCATCAGTAAGCACTTTTTCATCTGGTTGTATAAGCAAAAAAAAAACAGAAGATAAAACACGAAAAATTTTCCACTACCTCTTATATAAACGTCGAAGACCACATCAATCACTGTTTTAAATAAACTTTGCAAATTTTCAACTACAGATTCACATACATATTTCATAATCAAGTGACCGGTTGTCACGTTTTATTATTGGTATGTTAGTTTATGGACTTTGTGGTATGAAACCAACTGATTTATATTCAAAGAATATATTTCGTACTTATTAGAGGGTCAAGATTAGAATTTGTATCTCTTGTGTAAGATACGTTTTTGTTCTGGGAAAAGACATAGCTAGCTCTGTTCTTTTGATAAGAACATCTACAATAACAACACCAGAATACACTTTGCAGGAAATGAACGAATAGGTAGTTGGTTACGAAACTAAATGTTTTTAGGACAAAGCCCGCGGGCCGAATTTGATTTGTTTTCATGCGGCCCGCAACGCATTTTTTAAAGTATTAATTAATCAGAAAATAGTTTTGGACATAAATAGTTTGAATAATATAATTCTTTGTCAAAGCGTATAATTAATATTTGGTATAATTTATTTATCTTTATACTTGTAACTTTCCATTCGCATGATATCATTTAATCTATTATTAATCTATTACTCATCTCACATTAAATCTTTTACTATTATTGGGGGTATTCCTGGAAAGTATTTTGTTTTTGGAGGTGGTGCTTTCACTAAGTTCGTATCGTCAATTCTCGTGCCTATACTACTTTGAATTTTACGCATTGTAATAAGTATTTAACAAGAAGTTTTGAGAAAAATAACTTACTTCATTATGTCTACGAAGAAGCGAAAATTAAGTGATGAACATTGTGTATTTAAACAGAAGTGGAAACTTGTTTATTTTATTTGTAACAATAATAATAAAATGATTCAGTATATGATTTGCATGCAAGTTTTGTCTGTGGGTAAATAATATAATGTTAAACTTTATACTACTTTACATGAAGAAAAATATAAGAGACATGTCGGTGAAGCAAGAAAAATTGTTGTGACTGAGTATAATAAAAAACTAACGCAACAGACAAGTTTTTTTTTTCAAAAGTAAATACAGACAATAAATAAAGTTTGGTTGCCTATTATGAAGTTTGGTTACAATTAGCCAAAGCTAAAAAAACATTCAGAGATGGACATTTTATAAAACAAAGCGCAGTTGCCATTGCTCATCGCTTCATGCAGACGAAATTAGGGGACAAATTTGATCTGTAGTATTATCTCACCAAACAGTTGAGCGACGAATAGATGATATGGGTGAATATGTTTCAAAAAAAAAAAAAAAAAAAAAAAATGTGTGATTACATTGTAAAATGTGAATGTTATTCATCATGTTGAAAGTACAGATTAGACAGATATCGGTCAATTAATAATTTTTATTCACTACATTTCAAAAGATTTCTCGATTGTATTAACGAAAGACCAATAAACGTATAAAGAAATGATTACCCTATATTTTTTTACTAGAAAACTGAAAAAAAAATCTGAGGCGCTCCAGCTTTTGTTTTTTTCATACAATAACAGGCTGGCGTTTGACCACTATTTCACACGATGATAAGTGAAAATGCGGTCTAGGATGGAGCACGCTTACCTAGAAGTAAAATATTCACTAGTAGCTGAAGCTCGAAATAAGAAGCTAAGAGTACGTGAGACGCTTAATTCCGTTCCGCTTGCCTTTTCGGACTATCATAAAACATTGTAATGAAGCATTGTATGCGGTCACCGACAAGGTTTGTCTTACCGTATTATGTCATTGAGGGATTAAACGTGGGTAATTAAAATTTATAAGACGCAGCGTAGGAACGTCAGTGCAATTTTTATCATGTGTGAAGTGATATTATCTTTATAATTAACTTAATTAATAATGTATTTTGTAACATTGTGCACCATGTACAATGCAAAACTAAATAGCTACATACATATTTATGTTTGTGAAGTTTTAGGCGTATTTCATTAAAAAAATCATAAATGTATGTAGCAGTAGTAACGAACGTATGTAGATTTTTATAATAATCATACAATAGAAATCTACTTATATAATTTCTATGCAATGGAAATAAAAACAAACTTTTATACTATATTTATATTTAATAACTAACATAGGTATATATTTAATTACGTACTATATATTTAAGTACTTACATTACACATCTTTCACGTGATATTGGAGAAATCAACTTATCTCGACATGCCAGATTCATCAAAACTGATAGCCATTAAATCTAAAAATTTAGTTTGATTTCGTTCGGTTCGAAAATACATATATCTTAAAAAAAACCTTTAATTGATCTTGAAGTCCTGAACCATGAAAGTTTCAATTTAATCGTTGGTGTAATGATAGGAAACTAATTATGTTAAAGAGAGAATCAGAATAGAATAACCGTGGCACGTGTCCAACGGTTGTTTACATTGAATACATGATAATAAACTATCTATCGTTTATGACATAACGATACCAATATATATATATATATATATATATATATATATAAATGTTTAAAAGGGAACTTTTTAGCAATCAAGTTGAAATTGTTATTTTTTGCATAATTATATTTCTATATATTTAAAAATATTGGTAATTTATAATTATAAATTTATTCTTAATTGTATCTAATTCGAAATAAAAGGATAAGTGTAGTTTAAATGGATAAATTCTTACTAGGATGATTTCAGTTACGTGAATTTTATTAGAAAACTAGCCTTGCCCGCGACTTCGTCCGCGTGGAATTTAACAAAAAAAATATTGTTGAGTTCGCAGAGTTATAGAATAAATAAATTTCAAAAATAAAAGTAATCTAAGTTACTCCTTATTACATCAACTATCTGCCAGTGAAAGTCCCGTCAAAATCGATCTAGCCGTTTCAGAGATAGCCGGAACAAACAGACAGACAGACAGACAGACAGACATTTTATTTATTTGAATAGTAAATTATTAATGTTGGTAAAGCTTACTTTGAAAAGAGGATATTACGTATATTAACTTTTAAATAGTATAATTATGTAACTTTTTTGTATGACTTTTTTTAACAAAAGCAAAAATGCGCAAGCGCAGTTAATTAAAATCTAGAACGATTTCGCAAGGTTTCTACTTAGAATGCGTGTGACGATTTTAACGTATTGAGTGTCAAATAGGCTGAGCAGCTAATTAAATTAATGTTCTCTTGAAACTAAGTGCGCTAGTTATGCAATGAGAATGGATAATGATAATTTTTTTTTTATATCTTAAAAACTTCACAATACATAGTATAAACATATAATATAAAATTTATTAAAATCTCATAAGATTATTTTAAGTACAAAACAATTGCTTAAATTTATCAATAAATAGATGCTTTCTTAATTTATCGGTTCAAGCGTTCTGACAGACGGATATATTGTTCATTAATAAATACCCAACGTTGTTGTTGTCATTTTTAAAGGAATTTTTCGATTTCCTTACAATTCCACCATCGTGGATAAATAATAATAATAATGTTCTCTCGTTGTTGGATAAAACATGGCAAGAAAATGGCAGAAATACGAACTGATAAACTTATATATATATATTATTTTTTGAACTTGATATAACTTTTATTTTCTCAGTATGTATATACATACTTATACTAACATAAAAAGTTGATCTGATGATAACTGTCGCTACATAATTTGAAACGTTAGCAGTTTTAAAGCGTAAACGATTTAGTGAGAGCTCTTTATTTATATGCAAATGTTTTTCCTTTTTAGTGTTTGACCTCTCTTGTTTGGAGTGGGTGATTACAGTATTACGTAGTGTTGTGCTTGCAATAGAGTTCAGCGATCTGTTACGGTCACTATTCAATCGAGATCGAGCATGCGCGTCTCTTTCATCCTTTGAGACAGTTATTATGCGACTCCAAGTCACATTATGTGACTTATAATAGTCGGACGTTCAACCTTCATGTACATGTACTAAAGCTGCTAGGGTTAGCACAACTGTTTCATGCGGATGCTGATATAAAACTGAAGAGCAGTTTGATGGGTGTTTTCAAACCAAGGGCCGGGTCAGTGGGTCGCGCAGCTTCCCAAAGCTTCTAGGAGAGACGCGCCTCTATCGACCGCGTGCCGCCAGATTAGGGCTGCCAGCTATTGTTATGAAACTACAACAATAACCTAAACTATAATATAAAATTACAATAATAATATTTAAAAAAATTAGTAAGAAGTTAAAACAAAGTGACAAAAAAAAAACGTATAATAATAAAACGGATGCAAAAATAGAAGAAATGAATTCGTGCAGCATTGCACTTTTTGGTTTCGTGTAAATGCGTTCTTCAGAAAAACCTTTACCAGGCACTCGATGCATTGTTTAAGCGACCCTCCTAATAACCACCCTAACGTTGTACTACAAATCCCCCGCGCCATTAGTACAATTTAAAACATAGGGGCGTCGGTTGCCGGCCCTGGATTGGGAGTTCTTACGCGCAGCATCCATTCCTGCGCAACTCTCGGCGCACTTGAGCCGCGGGTACAGACCAAAGCCGCACCTTCAAACTTCCGGAGCAGTTTTGCTCAGAAAAAGCTCCTCGTAAACCCTTCTCAACCCGTTCCTTTTCCTTAACCCAGTCCCCGTGACATGGCCAACATATTGTGAAGTGTTACCGGTTAAAGTGAAGTGCGATGGGGAAGGATAAGCATCAGCCCATGGAGACTGAGGTGAAGGTGGCCACGGTGGAGCTCGAGGCGGTAGATAACATGGCTACACTGCCTGTCGGCCAGCACCGGCAGCAGGGCAGCGACTTCGCAATCGCCGAAAAGCATAATACTGCTAACAAAGAAATGGAGCTCAAGTGCGTTCAACCGAAGCCATCGAAAAAGTATGTTAAAATATATCTACTTCTGTATTTGTAAATTTTATTTAGAAATTAATTAAAAGATATTTTTTTTTAATTTAGACTTTTATTTGTAACTGGTCAAAATATGTACATGTAATTGTATGTAACGAAATATTTAATAATTGAGTCATAAAATGTTCACTTGATACTTTATTTATTACAATGCAAAATTTCACTTTCATTAAGTCTGAAAAAATTAAACCCTAAGACTACGTTTTATGCTTTACCTTTTCACCTTCTTTTGTCCATGACCCAGAATACAGCTCCGCGGCGGTTAATGAATACAGAGATGATGATTACTTAACCTGGATAAATTATGCACAACTTAAAAGTTTGTTTTAATTTTTATGACCATAATATTTTTAACCGATTTCAAAAAGGAGGAGGTTATTAAGATCTTTTTTTGTAATTGAGTAGAAAAGTATATACCTACCGAAATAACTTAACGTAAGCCTTAACTTATTAACTGTCAAAAGTAAGATAAAATGTACCTGTTATATATTTTTATAAATACACCTAAGTAGGTAATATATATTGTACACGCGATAAGCGCTTGTCCTAAAATTTTATAATAAATATTAGTGTATCACGTTTTAGTATAGTAATTTATTTTTATTTAACTTTAATTACTTATTTTTAGATATTTATTTCATACTGAGACTATGTATGTAGATATATTTAAGATTATAAAATATTTTTTATAAGTAATAAATAAAAGATACTGTAAAAAAAAAACTTGAGTATAACTAATGACAATCGCGTCCACTTATAAATACAAAAATTACTTACACCTACATTTTAACTTTTTTTACAGAACTTCGCTGTTCATTATCTCGAGTTTCATCTATGCTAAACTACTGGTAGTTGTATGTATTGCATACGTCATCAGCGATGTAATCACTCACAATCTGCCTCTCTACTACTACGAGGGATTTTTCACCTACCTATATGGCATGAGCATATTGTTCTTGTTGTATGTTTTCTGCTTCTTACTTCAAGGTATGTTTATTTATATTGCATATTCGTCGAACATTATTTATCATCCGATTTGGTATTGTGGTCTAAAAACAGCTTATTCTTAATTTTTCTAGAAAGTGCATGCTGCAGTGGTAGTCCTCCAAAACCAAAACCTCCACCGAAAGAGAAAAAGCAGAAGAAGGAAAAAGAAAAGAAGACCAAAGATAAAGAAGGTAAAGAAGGGAAGGATGGGAAGAAAGATGGCAAGAAAGATGGGAAAAATAAAGATAAAGATAAGAAAGAAGACAGTGGAAAGGATAAGGCAGCCAAAGAAAGCAAAAAACAAAGCCAGTTCCAGGTATGTGTCACGTCATAAAAAGACATCGCACATCATCAGCACATCCAATCAAATGTTTATAACACAGTTATCATACAACATTACCACTTCACTGTGTCGTTCTGTGTTTGTTAACATTATTTGTTCCCAAGTAATTTTTAATTATGTAATTTTTGTTTTTAATTTTTGTGATCTTTTAGCACCTTTGCAAATTTGTTTACTAGCTTAACACTCAACCTCTATTTTTGTAAATGCTTCGTTAGGACGAATCTGGCGCATGAATCCCTTTTTTGTTTATGCCGCCTACTTTTTGTTTTTTCCATATCATTTGGGCAGGAGGTGTATCCCCGTAAGATGCGTGATAAAGTACGACAACAACAATTGCAAATTCAAATGGCGCAATTATATGCCTCAGAACAGGTGAGGTATATCTAGACGATCCTGCTTTATCATTTGCGTATTGTATTGTCACGGAAAGCTTTGGATGTGCTGTTGTTCTATCGTGTGTGATTGCGCAAGTGTACAATGCTTAATTTAATCGGCTATTTCACCATTTTTGCTTCATCAATTTGTAGATTATTTATGACATAATTTATAAGTTATTGCTACGTGGAATGTATATCAGAATAACATTAAATATAATAAAAAAAACAAACGATATAAAACACCAACTTATAAATTTGCAGCTAATCTCTTTACAGCAAGTATTTGTATTTTTTTTTATCTATAGGTGACCAAAAAAACGTCTAAAATACACGTTAAGTGTAAAAAAATTTAAAGGCACGCTAAGTGTTACTATTTTAACAGAAAATAAGGTTTTTAAAGGATGTTTTAATTTTTCCTTCAGCAACAAGACGTGGTGGAATTAGAAGCAGGACCTGTGGCTCGACCTGCACGCCGGCGCAAGACATCTCAAAACGAACATAGCCACGGCAGCTTCTTTTTAAGAATTGGCGCTATTGGTAAATAATATAAATTGTATCCTGTAGTATTGTTATACACTATTAACTTACTAAATTAGTAACTTTATATTTAAAGCCTTAAAATAAGTACAAAAAATAAAATTATAACTTTTAATAACATGATTTTTCTTTACAGCTTTTGGACTGGGTACTATGATATATAATGGGTTAGAGTTTGGAACGTTCTTTGAATTGCCGTTAGAATCACCTTGCTATTTGATTTTGAAAGGCGTGAATCCAGTTTTACAAATGGTTTTCACTTTTATGCAAATGTATTTCATATTTATGAATTCAAGAGTAAGTAAAGAGTTTTTTACTTTTTCATTTTAAAATTATAAAAATGAAACTGACACCTTGTTTCTATTTTAGCTAAACATTCACCGGTTCAAAGTTATTGCTCGGTTTGGATTGATGCATGTCGTTGCTACTAATATCTGCGTATGGATACGAACTTTGGTCTTAGAGTCCTTAAAAGAAATCACTGATTATCATGTAAAGAACCCTCAAGGTGTTCCTGGAGAGGGGGTACTTGGAAGTAAGATTTATTTTTTATGTATGTATAAATTAAGTAATTTTGAATAATATAAGATAACAATATCTTATGTATATTTAAAGAAGTCATTCGGAAACATACCTTGAGACATTCTGGAAAAGTATTTGGAGCCATTACTACTGCTACTACAACAATAGCATCAACAGCAACTGCTATTACAAAATCTACTGGCGAACAACTATTAAATGCTATATCTACGAGTACATCTTCTGCTGCTCCTATGACCACTCCCTCAACGAGTAAGTATCAGATTAAATTCAAAAAATCTTAATTGTTAGATTCAGGAAATTTTTCCCTTATCGTTATTAACCCTTTATATTATTGCATGTATATTATAAAATAAGCCTTCCAATAACTTTTCAGCGACTACTACTTCATCATATTATAACATGGGTGGTGGTTCTTATCCTAAATCTAAAATATTGAACTCTATAAAGACTACTTTAGGTTATGATGCCGGAATAGAGTATGGTCGAGATTTTAAAGATTCATGGCCAAATGATAACCCATTTACAACGACTTCCACTCCTACACCAATTACTGTGGGGGCTGATAAAGTGACACAATCACAAACAGCCATGTTGGAAGTATTCCAATGGCTTTATTCCTCTACCATGAAACCTATAGTAAGCTCTATGTCCACCTTGCTGGTTTCAAGCACGTCAGGATCATTGCCATCAGATAGAGATGAATGGGGAAATAGTATCGAAACATATCGTGTCGATGAACCACCACATTCACCAGGTTTGTCGACAGAGTGTCGTCTTCCATCATCGTTTTTGATTCCCTGCCATAGATATTATAATTTGCGTTTATGTTTTTTCTCGAGTAGGTCTAGGTGCACTTATTTTTTATTATATCAATTGTTCGTTGTATATACGTGTACGCATGTTGATGTTTATATTTTATAGCACATATCATATATTTAAGTATTTTCGTTTATAAAAATGATTCTTCTTTACAACGTAAAACTATTGCACTTACTTAATAATTTTTTAATGTTTTATTGCTAGTTGTAAAAATAATAAATTATTATATTTTTAATTTAATATACTTACTATTCGATTTTAATTCTGTTTCTTTATATTTATAGCCAACAACGCTACAGAAATTTTCGAATCATTCGACACTTTGAATCCTGCTGCTTTGATTGCTAACATTGATAATACGACAGTGTGTGGCCGCAACCCAATCATGGGGACAATTGTTTCGGATTCAGCTCCTTATTTATACCCGTTTATCATTGAATATTCTTTGATCGGTGCTGCTGTAATTTATGTTATGTGGAAGCATATTGGACGATATCCTAGGTAATTTATTTAAAGCTAATTTTTAAAGTAGTCGAGATAGAAAATAATATGACTAACGTAATATACCTATGTTAAATTAACGCATTTATCGAAATGCGTTACATCATTTGAAACATTGCACGGTTAATGTAGCACTAACACCAAAACCATCGCATACGTTAATGACGTGTGCGTACGTGTTTGGTTGCAGCGTGGCCAACGACGAAGATCTGGAAAGACGTCTGGAGGCTGTTCTGTCCCGCAGGGCAGCGGCGTTGGCAGCAGCTCAGCGTGGCAACAGGGTTGACTGCGCTGGTGCCTCGAAGGGACTCTTCTGTGGACTTCTGCTACTGGTTGCTTCACTCATCTGCTTGATTCTCTTCTTCGTCCTGATAAGACATCAAGAGCTCAAGCGCCTGTCGATTTATTTGGCAGATGTTTCCCATTGCGCATTGATGGTGCTATCCATTTTTGCTATACTCATTGGATTTATTCGGTAAGAAAATAATACATCTTCATTTAAAAACCAAGTATAAAATATTATATTAATAGTAGTTTTTTTAACCTTTTTGTAAGTAACTGTAGAAAAACCAATCAATTAAAAGAACAAAATTCACATAAACTTGATAATTTTCACTTTAGTGTTTTTGTTGTAACATTAACAATCATTTAAATTTACGTTTGTGATTAATTTGTGTTTATTCTGTTAATTTGTTATTTTTGTGTTTTCTCCTTCCAATTTAACTCCTTTTTCCTCGTAACATTCCCTACATCCTTTCGCTATTCATTTAAATTGCTCCAATTAATTTTTTGACACATCATTTGTGCATATTTTCACATCCTTGTATGGGTTACAACTCTGTTAAATTACACGTAAACACATATTGTTTTTGTTATTTATTTGATATGTTGACTGCTTTTGGTTATCTTTGTAAAATTGAGTAGTGGTAGAAAAATGAAATGGAGCGCAAATCCTTCCTCCTGTACCGAACCTCTTCGCAGGGTGCAATCACTGAAATTCCGTTCAGAAGAACAATCGGACTTAAATGATATTCTTCTACGTGTCTCTGCGTTTGGATTGTTCGTGTATGCTGTGTTTAGCGTCATCGCTGGTGGCATGGGTGCTTTTACCCACGAACCGAATCTACTGGTCATGATTACTGGATGTTTGAGCGTTTTTCAGGTAAAAAAAAAAAATTTAATACAAAATAGTACTATTAACTAACTAAATTTACCTTATTAAACAAGAACATTGAGTAAAGAATATCAAATCGCAATTCGCAAAGTTATTTTACTTCACAATAATGTAGCCCCACAAAATCATTCTGTTGCGATTTATAGGTCGTCCTGCAACTGTTATTTATTGCCGATGTCTCCCGACGCCGTGTGCACCTTCCTGAACAAGAGCGCAGCAAACCAGCTCGCCAAGCTGTTACTTTCTTGCTTATTTGCAATGTCACCATGTGGTTGATCTACACATTTGAAGCTCAAAAAGTTCTCGCTAATCCGGTCAGTACATTTTATTTTAAAAACTTGAAATTTGTATAGTTACGTAAGTTAGGATTTCAATAGGTTCATTTTACGATCGCTTCACATTTAAATTGAGCGAAATATACTTATCTCATTAATAACATCATAACTGAATAAAATTTTAAACATTCCAGGTGCAATTGGATTTCTATGGTTTCGTTGCCTGGTCTCTAGTCCAACGTTTTACTCTTCCGCTTTGCATCTTTCACCGTTTCCACTCAGCGGTTACTCTAGCTGAGATTTGGAAAACCAGCTACAAAGCGCGACTGGAGTGAATGATGTTAACAGCAAGACGTTAAGAAACAAGTCCAACTTTATCTTCGCCCTAAATCGAACAGGGAAGTAAACTACCCATTTCGTCCTAATCCGGGATAGCAATTTTAAACTTAGGTCGGGTATGCCAATTTCATGTTTGATAGATAATTCCATATTCATAGTTGGTAGGTAAATATTGGAATTAATATTAAAACGATTTATTTTATGCAGTAGAACAGCATAAATACCTAATTGCTTTCCCGGAATGAGTCGCACATTAAATTATGGTGCAAAAATCATAACTGGATATATTATTATAATTTAAGTCCCAGTTATTATATGTTTTTTTTTTTATTGTTCACACTCCACACATTCCACAATACAACAGTTTTGCATTACAATACTTATTTTGTGGAAGACTGAGTACGGAAGTTCAAAAATTAAACAAATACGTATTACCCTATTGCTCACATTAAAATTTTAAATGAATAAATAACCAGTTGTGAAGAGTTCCCTCCTTTGTTAGAAGTAGTTTGAGTGCCATGGTTTTAGAATTTAAGAAGTTTTTTAAATTTTGACAATATTTTACATTGAATTGATTCGTTCGTCATACGGTTTACGGAAACAAGACGGAAGCAATAGAAAATTATGGGCGCCTTAATTTGATAATTGAATAAATAGTGTAAAACTAATAGTTTACCACCATTTCAATACTTGAGAAGCTTAGGATATTTTAAAAAATTAGACCTAATATTACTATATAAAAGTATCAGAAAATTTATTAGAGCTACGTAATTATTTGATATAGATGAGTAGGGTTATAATACATACGAATATTATATAGTTGACGTGTCGAAATGTCTTATTAATCGTACTTAAAGTTACAGAAACACCAGATTGTGATTGGCAGTAAACTGCTTGATACATTGGGTATTTGATTTTATTGCAAGGGGCCATGAAGATCTAAAACATTTATCACTTTTTCGCACTCTTCTTAAGTATAACGTTAAATGTATTTAGTGTTTTGGGATATTTATTATTCTAGACATTAACAACTCTGTAGATCTTAAATAAGTTAACTATCTGTGAAGCTTGAGAGAACTAAGCGAATTATTTAATGAAGTTCGTTTTTGTCAATTTATATCTTAATACTATCTTAGATTTCTTTGCGTTAAGTCTCACTGCAAATATTTTCGTAACTAACTTTACGTGCAATCTATTTTTATAGGCTGACTTATTTTATATGGTAGGTAGACACGTACCTATTCGAGTGGAGTAAACGAACGCATTATGCGCAATATCATTTCTACTTTACAGATTTTGTATAAATAGGTCATATAGAATTATTTATAATATATTTATTAATTTTGTAATTAACTTTAAGATTTAATTGTGTCTGGTTATTCTAGAATCAGGGAGTGATGTGTGCTCACATTGTGAGATTGCGAGTGAATGTAGTTTGAAATATCGAATGATATAATCTCTATGATCATATTGTTAAAATTTAGTGATTTATCTAAATTAAGAAATTATTCGATGATCGCTACACTTTTAGAACAAAAATAACACCTCGAAACGTTCGGTGGTATTCTGGTAAATATGCGTGTTTGGCTTGTTTTATCACTGCCGATGTAATATTGAAACCACATTTTAACAGTAAGTCTTTGATAAATCTATACTATTTCTAACTTGTTCAATTTTGTAGTGATATTTACTGTGTACCTACCTTAATGTTTGGAGCAAAATGTACCGATGTTTGTATCTTTAGGTTTAAAATTATTAAGTGGATACTCAGTCAGTGTTATAGATACTTACCAAAAATTAAAAATTTGGAACCTCTATATACTTTAAATATATGATTAATATAAATGTCTATTTGAATAAATTAAATAATACTTATGTGATTGCTGGTTTTATTTCTCTATTTTCATTGCTTTCTTATGTTCAATAGATGCCTTTATGTACGAGTTTATTATACAGAGACCTAAGTACTTATTTACAGTATGGTGGTGCGATTTCACTACAAATCATATATCAATTGTCGATTAATAATTTTATAATGGCAGATTGTAAAAATAATTGGTAAGGTAAAATTTGTAATAAATAGTAGAATAACACCTTAGATTCCTTACCTAATTATAAACTTGAAATCATCGTTTCCATTGTTAATTGTGCAATTTTGTAAAGTTAAGTTAAAAACTAAAGACAATTAATAGAAACTAGGGAATTAATGCACTTACGATTTAATTTAGCAACATAAATGCCATCAGGCGTAGCCATACCCATTGGCCAATTTAATCGTAACAAATTAGAATGCCTTGTTCAAACTGGTCAGTTTAAGTAAGTCATCCAGACACGTTAAATAAGCCGATACACATTTTGATAGGTTGAATAGTTATAAACATTTTAATCAATTAAAAAGTAAATGAGTGAGTGAATTCTGGCTTTTACCTTCAAATAGGTATATTATAACTCTGTGCCTCCTGTGATAACTGACAAGTTTTATTGACAGCGAAACTGAAAAACCAAGTGTCTAATTTTATGAAAATATGTGTTAAACTTACTTAAAAAAAAAAAACATCAGAAAATATTACACCTAGTCGACAAATTCAGTTTTTTTTTCAATAAACAGAGAATATCGTTAGAATTATCCAGAATAAGTTCAATTCTTTCATTAGACTATGACAATAGTAAATATATAAATAAATAATAAATATTTACAACATACACACACAGTCATTTTTTTCTAAAGTACGAAACCTAATGCTTGTGTTATAGGTAACAGCCGACTGCTATAGCTTAATATTTTTTTTTGATATACAAACATATAAATAATACATATATAAATAAATATAAGTATATATTACACCCAGACTCGGGGAATCGGACTCGGAATCGAACTGACAACTCTTGGAGCAGAAAGCAAGGTATACTATATATATATATATATATATATATATATATATATATATATATATATATATATATAAAACATAACATTAAAAAGCCTATTTTTTCCTTTTAAAAGCTCTCCTTTAATTTATCTACTGAATTCCATCTTCTACAGAACATTAAGTAATATAAAACATATCAATCGTAGTTTTCAAAGTATTTTTAATTATCAAGATTTCATTTAATACTATATATTCAAAACTCACGTTTTAATATAAAAATATGTGACTATTGATAAAAGTATTTTAATTATTTCTAACTTTTCTAAAGGTAAAAGTATTTGTTAAAAAACTAAATTCTAAGCCGAAAAAAGTGTTATTATTTGTCAACGTCAACTTGACTGCTTCCAATGTCTATTGACACATGACAATTGCTAATCAATTTTCAACTGAAATATTACTCATTGCCTATTTATTCACTGTTGCATTATTTTGTATACTTGTTTTCGAAACTAAATTTGATTTGATTGTTGCTCAGTAGGTATCTTGTATTTGAGATATTTCTGTACTTATGCCTAGATATCAATTACTCATTTGTGGTAAACATACATGGTTTGAAATTTGTGGGCTGTGTGTGTATTTGCTGTAAGCAAAAATTAATATTAATTAAAGAAGTATGATAGAAACCACGTTGTAGTAGTATCGGTAGATTTGTTGATAAATGTTTAAACAAACGACATTTTTTCAAAATGATATTACACGTTGGGCTCGTGTTTCTCTTCCTTACTTGCGCTAAAACAACAAAAGATGTTTATAACGGAGCAGGTAGCGCAGAAAACTTAGATAGTGTACGCAGTAATTTACCATCAAATAGATATATTGCAAAATTGTCGCAATTACGAAAAAGAGAAGCTGATTTATCACCGAAGATAAATAATGAGAACTCTGATATTAAAACCCATCTAGAGAACACAGATTCTAGTATCCAAAATGTAGATCAAGCCAGAAATTTACAAAATGTTACTTCTAAAAATGGAACTACAGCAAACAAAAAGGAAGAAGCTTTACCAAATGGCCTAAGTGAAGGTACTATTGGTAAAGTAAATGTCAATTCAGAACCAGTGTTGTTACCACAACCATCAGCACAACCTGCTAAAAAGGTCGAAAATAATGTTCAAAAGAATGAGACAATGACTTTGAAAGGTAAGATCATTATTATTTTGTATGTTATAATTCTTGTTATTTGTATGTCATAAAGACAAAATGCTGCATAGAATCATTAAACTTAATGAAACGGCTATTTTATATTGTAATATATATATATATTTTTATTATTCAAGAATTATGTGTTTAACTTGTCATTGGCTATTTACTTTAAAACAAAGAGTAGCAAAGCAACTAAAGCAATGTAAACAAATATTGCAAATTGACCAAATTTTAACAGTTTTTTTGACCATTTTTTGTATCACTCTCAGCTTCTCACGATATGTGTCCTATATAAAAAATGATTCACTCTGATTATTTTTATTTCTTGTAATCTTAATACACGAATAACACATATGCTGCAAGCCAGCAAGCCAAGCATAACAAATTTCATTTTTAGCCTGTAACTAAACCTTTTTTCGTATTCCAGTCTTTAATTTAAAAAAAAATGTTTTTCAGATAATAATTCAAAGTTAAATGAAACACAAGTACTTCCGAAAACAAATTCTACAGTTACAAATTCAACAATTCATGCGACAGCTACTGAAGCTGAAAGTGCTATGGATCTTGATAACCCTGGTGTTGTTAAAAGAGGTCTGATTGTTTTTGGTGGATTTAGTCTTCTAGCTATTGCGTATTTCATATTTTACAGGTAAAAATATTTCCTTAATATATATCAACAATAAACAGCATTTTAAATTATTTAAGTGGAATGTTAGTATAATAGAATGTTAATATAGTAATGTTAGTGCTATTTTCTGATTTCAATTATTTTTTTAGTAATCATTTTACTTTTTGTATCCCAAATAAAAATAAAATTAAGAATCATAATAACGCAAAAAGTTTTAGAAAGTAGATTTGTTTTAGACTTTGACGTCGCTATTTGTAAAGTTATTTAGAAAAGTACCAGACATGACGCCACATTGGCGCAACGGTCACAGCACTGGTTTGTGGCTGTTGCGCTAGTGGTTGCGGCTCGATCCCGCACATGACAAACATTTGTCCATAGAGATGTTTGCTGTGGTCTGGGTACTTGTGCAGTCCTTGTAAGTCTCCCCACCGTGCCTCAGAGAGCATCTTCAGCCGTCGTTCCCAGTTGTTATGTACACCTGATAGCGATCGTTACTCATAGTAGTGGATACCAACCCTCATTGGAGTAGCGTGGTGGATTAAGCTCTGATCCTTCCTTCCTACAAGGGGAAAGAAGCCTATACCCAGCAGCGGGATATTACAGGCTGAAGCGTACCAGACATGAGAATATTTTATGATATAATACTAAATCATGTTGGTATTGATTCTAACTGGAAATTATTTCTGAACTATTTTGACTTTCTCTGTTAAATATTTATTGCATATTATCTCATCTTCTGTTTTTAATCATATTATGTATATATATATTTTTTTTTCAAATGAAAATGTACTCTTTTACAACTATGTTGTACTACATAGCTTGTCACTGGGTATACCCATTTTGATTATTATTAAGAAAGCAGATGCTTGTCTTGTGGTCTCTTTCAAATTTGTCCATGGTCTGATGACTTGTCTTTGAACATTACTATATTATATACATACTATATTATTGAAGTAAAACTTCTTCACGCACATTTGACTGAAGTTGAAAAGGAGATATAAGTTAGTGAACACAGAAAGTTTAATTTAAGAAAAGAAGAAACAAGAAAGTTAAATTAATTTCTTGATTATTTTTTCACCTACCTACGTTGTATTACATATTGGTGTAATTGAAGTAGTTTTTAACTTCTTAGTCTAAGTAAAAAAAAAAAAAACAAAGTGATGCATATTTACTATTTACTCAGATCATATCAGATATTTTAAGTTAATAACACAACAGTTATTAACTTAAAATATCTGATAATAACTTTAATTTATTTTATAAGAGGTTTATATTCCAAATGTTCATTTGTAAGTATTTAATTTAATGTTACAGAAAGAAGAATAAGAAATATGACGGTGGGAACATACACAACGCTAGTGATGCTAATCAATTTAGATACGGTGTCCTCCAGTCTGACGACCGGAGAGATAACCTTGAACTGTCTCGAATACCACTAACGATGGAGTCTGATGAAGACGAGGACGAAGATTTGGAAATATTTGACCTGGAACAGAAGAAAAAATCTCTTTCATATGTTAATCTTCAAACTAATGATGAAGATATTGTACTGCACAGCTCAAAGGATGAATCTAAGAACAATCTTTTGTTAGATATAGAGGATGGGACATCTGATACATTGATAAATTGGTCTAGTAGTGGCAATAAGTCAATATTATAAATCAATGTTTGTACAAAAAATTATTTCTATGTTGATTATGATTAAGCTATCATAATGACAAGTCTTATGTACTACAAAGTAAAAATTGTACCTTTATTGAATATATTTTTAACTTTGTAGAATATAAGTAATACATTTCTTATTAGGGTAGATTATTATCTATTGATAAGCAACATTTTAATATTTAATGTCCCTACTTTATTTCGTTTAAAGTATGTATATTAAACTTTATTTTATTTTCTTAACATTTTGTTTTATTTTGTTAACTTTTTTTGGATTATTATTAAGATTTTTTTTATTAACGTTGTTTTCCGAGAAATTTAACTTAAATTTGTAAACATTTTTTAATATCATAACAAAAATCGACCGTTCCAGCGGGGATCGAACCTTTTCATTGTAATATGAAACTTTGAATACTTACGGGTTTCTGTAAAGAACTCACTATAGATGGCGCCACGGTTGCTTAGACCGAATATAAAATCATTATATCAAAAATTTCAGTCTAGCGAGTACATCGTTCCATAACTTAATAATTGGCTAAAGCACCGACACGGTTAGTCGGAGATGCAGTTTCGATCCCCGCTGGAATGGTCGATTTTTGATATGATATTTAAAAATGTTTAGAATTTCCTAATGTGTAACACAAAAATAAAATCATTCAAATTAAAATTGTAAATTGCCACTGATATGTTCTTACTTTGATTGTAATTATGTACAATGTAGTTTATGTATTTTTTTAATGTTTGTCATGCCTTTATCTTTGTATTATTTTTTGAAAAGCAATACTGAACATAGGTTATATCGAATTCTTCCTGAAAAAAAAAATGTTATAAAACAACAATATTCTTTACAAATAAATATAAAGATTTATTTTAGAAATGCAAATAAATAGAGTTATCAGATAAAAATATTTTTAAAGCATACTTGGGTATTAAGTCACTAATTCAGTTTTCTTGGAATTTGTAATACTTTGAATGTAGAACTATGTTAGTCAGTAATATTTTTAAATATAGTAAGTATTTTTTGGACAATTAATTATTTTGTTTTCTTTTGTTAATAATTTTCAAATTATATCGTGCAACATAATTGTAATAAGCTTTCGCCATTATTTTGTGGTAGAAAGTTGGAAAAAAGTACTTTTAAAAATATTTTAATAAGCTACAAAATTGTATGTATTAATTTAATCATTTTTAACACAGACCAAAAGAATAATAAAGATGTTTATCAACTAACAAAACAAAAAAATATATATGTGATTGTGATGACAAGATGTAGACAGAAAATATTTTCATATTAAATTATTATATCATTAAACGATTGATAGGGATATAATTGTGTTACAAGTGCAATTTTTTATGTACTTAACATACTTGTAGAAAAAACACTTAATTTTCTGTTTTTATATCAAGAACTAGATGAAAACTTATTTGAGAAGATTTAAAAAATTATATTTTAAAATCTTGTTATCATATTGCTTATTATTTTTATTTATTTATTTTTTAAATTAAGAATACGCGGGAAAACATTGTAATGCCAATTTCATTACCCTTTTTTAAACGAATTTAATGTGTTATTTAATAATTCCGAGATTTTTAAGCTATTCCAACGTTTATAATGGTTTTATTCCCGTTCTTGACTGATGGTACGCATTTTGTTAGTCTTATTTTAATCTCAGTTTGACTTCTTTTTTTTGTTATTTGAAAATTCTAATATTCTAAATGACTTACTTTTTTTTTTTTTTTTTTTGTAATTATGAAAACTAAGTTGCAGTTAGCAATAAACCATCTCATTCTGCATCTTAGAAGTCATTTAAGCTTTTGACTGTGATAGTAGATGAGAGACTAGATTCATTGTACAAAATATATTTTTTCATCGAAACATTATTATTTGCGAACTGTCGATGTTTAAAGGTACTCGCTCTACTTCTTATGCCTAAAACTGTTACATTACTAGTGTTGTAAGGCTTTTTCTTATATAATTAAAACTTAAAAAAATTCCAATGTTTTTTTTTCTTAGCTAACAAGCAAGACACGCAACTCCTTTAATGTAGCGTAGCAGATCTCCTCGAGTGGAAGTAACCTTTTAACATCAGGTAGCGACTGCTCTCTTGCTATGTATAAAAAAACATATTGAAGAAATTTTGCAAAATTGTTAATGGTAGTCTCGTGTTATTAAAAACAAAAAGTGATGTACAATGATTACGTATCAAGAGAGAGTTGGAAAGAAGACCTGTTTTGTTTTAGCTTTTTTATGACCATAGTGTGATAATTTGGTTCTGTAATTAATCTGAATGAAGATTAGGGCTTATAATACTGCTTTCAAGTTTTTGTGTTTCTGTGCTGAGAAAGTTAGCCAGAGCTCCTGAAAGGGGTCATGATGTTGTTTGTATCCACAGGTATCAGCTTACAATAAGGCGGATCATAAGCTTATTGTTCACCTTTAGAGCATAAAAATATTGTAATTATGTAGACGTAGCCAATATGTCGTAGCTCCTTACATTCGACATTATTATTGAGGTTTTTTTTCGAAATCTTAGACTAATGTAATAAGCCAACGGGCAAAATGTCTGCGAAGAAATGGCTTTATTTTTATTGTAGGTATACCATAACGATTTAGTTGGATTAAGTTGTAAAAAGACCTAAAAATATTAGTTTATTTGTAGCCTTAAATTTACTGAATCACCGGTCAGATTTGGAGGGTTAATAAGATTTAATATTATAAGTGAAAAGACGTCGGTCACCAACCCGCCTGCCGAGCGTGGTAACTATGGGCAACACACATAAGTTCACGCCATTTTTGGCGCGAACTTTTGGAGGCCTATGACCAGCAGTGGACTGCAATAGGATGATGATGATAGGTAACACGTCTGTGTTTTCGTCAATTCTGAAATAAGATTATCAAGGAAATGTTCCGATTATCAAAAATATTTAACAACAATATGAATGCCTAAATAATAAAGCAGCAAAAGAATAGAAGTAAAAAAATGTATAAATCACTACCTACATCTTATAAAGCAATATACCCAACTGAATTTGTCTTTTTGAAATAGGTAATCTTAAAAATAAAATATATATATATATATATATATATATATATATTGTGTGGTATATATATATATATATACCACACAACCTATTCCGCGCCGCGTCACTTGATGTTGCTAAAATCATATTATAGGTAGCCACTATCCGTTCGAAGTCGGATATCCGTCTCTCACAGCTAAACCGGCGTAGTCGTTTCTGATTACTAATTTACTATATTTTTTTTTTTTTTTGATATTGCAGGGTAACCCATTTACGGGTGATATCCAGGATGCCCGGGTAGGCATTCCTAGACCGTATGTCGGCTTAGCACTTGGGGGTGCACTACCGACCAAAACCCCTGCGGGAGCCTTCAGCCGCTTTAATTGGAGGGTTCCGGATCTGCAGGCAACAGGATCCCTCCAGCGACAGGCTGGCCTCGGCGAAAAGACCAGACTTCTCCTCCATGGGACTGTCCGGCTTACCTTTGAACAATCCCGACGACGCCATGTCTAGCAGGACCGGGTTCCCATCCCGGCCCGACACGGGCACAGGGGCGTTACTGGAAACGCATTAAGTAGCGCCTCCTACGCACCTCCGTTCGTCGCCTGCGGACGGAGGCCTCGTCGGCGGCCCCCTCTCTCATCCGCTCGTCGTTCTCCTTCTGGGACATTACTGTCTCGCAGAAGGAGACCTTCGCCTTCCAGGACTCGTCGTCGCCGAGCATCGCGGTGATAACGCTCGGCAGTGACAAGTCCCCTCCGAGGACTGTCGTCAGATCGCGACGTAGCGCCGCCCATCTCGGGCACACCTCGAGGGTGCGCTGGGCACTAATTTACTATTATGACAAAATTAGGTAGTCGTTTTAACTGCATTAAGATTTATGTGACAATGTTTAGCAGTCTTTAAGTTACTTGATGTTGTAAAAAGCATCGTAAATCAAAAGCGTTTTTAAGATAAGACTTATAATCTATCACGGTCAAAACCCCCAAAAAAGAAAACTTTTTGTCTTTTGTATAATCTATAGCAGGGGTCTCCAAACTACGGCCAGGGAGCAAATCCGACCCAACATCACCAGTGCCATAAATCCGGCGTGTGATAAGAGTAGTGGTCATCTCGCGATAGCCAAAATTAACGACATGAATTATGATGCAGAAAACTTAAGTATCTAAGCTTAAGCATAAGCATATTAATAACTAATACCTAAATAATTGAAATGAAATAGCTAAACTAGCTAGAAATATAGTTAAAGGCAGAAATAATTGTGTTTGCTCGCAAACGAAAAAAAAAACCGACTTCAATTACATCGACGAGTAATACAACGTAGATCGACGAAAAAATAGTCAAGTAACTACGCGTTATCAAAGATTACTCAAAAAGTAGTTATCAGATCTCAATAAAATTTATATGTGACCACATGACAAACATCAGCTTTCGATTAAATTAAAAATTATTAAAATCGGTACACCCAGTAAAAAATTATTGCGGATTTTCAAGAGTTTCCCTCGATTTCTCTGGGATCCCATCATCAGATCCTGGTTTCCTTATCATAGTACTAAACTAGGGTATCTTCTTTCCAACAAAAAAAGAATTATCAAAATCGGTACACCCAGTAAAAAGTTATTGCGGATTTTCGAGAGTTTCCCTCGATTTATCTGGGATTCCATCATCAGATCCTAGTTTCCTTATCATGGTACTAAACTTGGGATATCTCCTTTCAAACAAAAAAATAATTATCAAAATCGGTACATCCAGTAGAAAGTTATGTGGTATAATACAACGGAGGTCGACGAAAAAAGCGACAAGTAAAAACGCATTATTAGATATAACTCGAAAAGTAGTTGTTAGATCTCAAATAAATTTAAATGGGACCAATTGACACACACCACCTTTCGATAAAAAAAAATTGTCGAAATCGGTCGACACGATCAAAAGTTCTGATGTAACACACATTAAAAAAAAGTCGAATTGAGAACCTCCTCCTTTTTTAGAAGTCGGTTAAAAATAAAACTGTTTTGGCCCTTAGAATACAGTTATAAGATCATTATGGCTCTGAGGCTTCAAAGTTTGGAGCGACAACCGCGTACACTTTTATTACTATTTCTATCCTCGAGTAGCGTGACCTAACAGACAGTTTATCTAAACAAAGTTGCGTGACCTTTCTCGAAAAACATACTTTCTAACATAAATCTATACAAATAAATAAATTTACAGTGTCTGTTTGTAATATTAAAATTACCGCTATTTACTAAATGCATATGGTACATATACCAAAATAACATTTTTACAATTTTTGTTTGTCTGTTTGTTCAGGCTTATCTCTGAAACGGCTGGACCGATTTTGACGGGACTTTTAGTGGCAGATAGTTGATGTAGTACGGGTAACTTAGGCTACTTATATTTTAGGAATTTATTTATTTTATAACTCTATGAGCTGAACAGTACCTTTTTGTTAAATTCCACGCGGACGAAGTCGCGGGCACAGCTAGTTACATATGTGAGTAGATAACTAATTAAAGACTAAGCAAACCAACAAACAAACTAACTCTATCGCTTTATTAATTACAATAAAAAAGGGAAAAATCTATTAATTAACTGATACTGTACCTAACTATCTATTTCTAAAGTCAAAAAGTTTTTTTAATATAATAGTTATTCATTATAAAATAATTGTTACATTTCAATCATTCAGAAATTCATTCGCTAATAGAATATCTTTACACATAAATAAAATTGGAGTCTGTTTGTAATATTAAAATAACTGCTTTTTACTAAATTTATCTGGATGCATACACGGTACGTATACCAAAATAACATTTTTTACAATTTTTGTCTGTCTGTTTTTCTGTCTGTCTGTTTGTTCTAGCTAATCTCTGAAACGGCTGGACCGATTTTAACAGGACCTTCACTGGCAGATAGCTGATGTAATAAGGGGTAACTTAAGCTACTTTTATTCTAGAAATTTATTTATTTTGTAACTCTGCGAACTCAACAATATATTTTTTTAATTCCACGTGGGCGAAGTCGCGGGCACAGTTAGTATAGAATATATTACCTTTACTGCTTAAAATGTAGGGATTTTTAGCATTTTATTTTGCACGGAAGCACGTACGAGCCGTGTCCGTCTGCGACATTGAGATAAACGAACCGGCACATTCAACTACGGATGGGATAATCTTGTTGTTCCCAGTTAAATAGATACAGGGAACGAGTATTTTTACTGCAGGTAAGCTTATTTAGCTTTGCTGCATTGTGTATAACTGTCCTAAAACTGTTCCAACGTGGGTTTACACGCATTGTTATTTTGTGTTTAGAATATGTCTCACATGTTTATACTGATTGGGTAATAAATGGCGACGATTAAGTAACTGTAATTTCGAAAGAAAATGTAAACAAGTTACAAAGTCTCACAAACTTGTAATTTAGAACATTTATATTTTAGCGCAGCATTAGCTGCTGCACTTACGGTCATGAATTCGATCACTGCTCATGACAAACATTAATGTATCGGCCATATAGACGACAGTCGTTCTCTGGGCGTTTGTGACAACACAGGAGAAAATCCTACCTACAGGGGCCGTTGAGTGTGAAGCGTTTCTGAAAAGAGGTTCTGAATTAAATTATAGTTTATGTTTAGGTGTGTTGTGTTATAGGTGTTTGTATAAGAATCATAATTTAAGCCTTATGTAAAAAAAACCTACTATTAGAGGGGAAACGTGGGAAATACTATTCTTTAAACTTATTATCATTCTCCTGTAAAGGTAAAAAACAATTGATGAACAACCCCTTACATGGTAGCGCAACCCACGAAAAGAGTATCAAATTAAAAAAAAAAAAAAAAACAAAACCCTCGCCACAGTATAGATAATTATGTATTCGAAGGTATTTCGGAAGGTATTCGTTTGTTAAGTGTTGCAGACATGAAAAAAAATCATTTAGCCCGATTGACAGGGGAATGTCATGTTTTCGCGCGCTTCTAAGTACTTGGTATAAATATACCTATATATTTATGTATATTCTTATCCTGGTTGACAAATTAATAATCATTCGGTGTATCCGAATGACTAATTGGTGTACCTTATCATCACTGTTTTAAAAAGTCAATTATCATTTTATGTATTGCAGCTAGTTGGTGAATTTATTTCTTTGTCACCATTTTAATTCAATTTTTGGGTTTCTAAGCTTTCAGTGGTGTAAGTCATGCTAGTGGAATACACTCGATTGCGTGCATGTCACGTTGAATACAAGAGACACGAAGCAAAACGATTGGTGCGGTCGAGATTGTAAACGTAATTGGACAATATCGACAAAAAAGTCAGGCTTTCGTTGTTAAGATTTATGTCACAATTTTTATATTGGTAGTCTAGAAACAAACGATTAGTAGGTACCTACCTATCTTATTTATTGTAATAATTTACAAAAGTAAAAGTAGTTATTCACGATTAAATCGCAATATATGTAACAGCAAGAGTTTTAGTAAGTTAAACGCAACTTGAGCGAGTATCAACAGCGAATTATATTTATTAAGGAGCGTCTAACACAGGACTGTGTATGATCGATGTTGCCTTATTTTTGTTTCATGTTCACACTTACTACATCTTGAACAATCTTGACGTTTGTAATGTGGTTTAAGTGTAAGACTAAGTGAATTGTTGTTACACTACTCTTCAAAATATTTACACAGTCAATTAAAACTAAATAACAATTGTATTTATATTAAAACTCTTTTAAGCATTTTAGTAACTGTACTTACCTGTACCACATCAAAGGAAACCTATCTAACAGGAAAGGAATAATTTAGTAGGGGATTCAAGCAATTAGTGATGAGTTGCACAATGTGATTGTCATATGCATATTTTAATGAACATCATCGAAGTCGTGAACGGATAAAAAGCGAACAACGCTAATTATTGAAAAACTTGCAGGCGCAGATTTACGCGCGTTGATTAACGGATACTGCTCTGCTTATATGTGACATACCACGATATTAGACAGATTTTACCATTTAATAAAACTTGGATTTTATATTCCGAAATTCATTAAAGATTACCTACGTTTAGTCATGAATGATTAAATTAAGATACAAAGGAGTCAAGTATAAAACTAACTTGACTAAAAACATAGAGCTAGGAACCTTTTCTTTTTAAAATTGTTCTGAAAGTCTATTTCTCTCTCTTTTTAAATTGAGGTAGAGCACAGCCGGAAATATCTTCTAAAATTTTGGAGCAGACCTAAGTAACACAGCTCTTAAGTAAAGTGCTCGTGGGGAGGGTTAGGGGTAGGGTCGGCAACGCGCTTGGGATGCTTCTGGTGTTGCAGGTGTCTTTAAGCTATGGTAGCCGCATAGCATCAGGTGGGCCGTATGTTTGATCGCTACCCCAGTTGTATAAAAATAGCTTACAATGACAAAAATAATAATTATTACAATTTACTAAAATAACATACACGAGGAAGGCAAGGCAAGAAATATGTAGCGAAAGATTTGATTCACAGTTTTGTGTGATGTAACTAGTGAGGCAGGCATTCAGAGGCTACTTGCTTTCTATCAATAATGTACGCATGTTTGTCATTCTAATGGCATAAAAAAAACGAATTGTAACAGGTTGTAGGTTGTTGAAATTTCATGACTTGCACCACCGTAAAAGGACGGTGAGGGCCACGAGCGTAGGGTTCGGCCGGACCGGGCGGAAATGAAAAATAAACACGTCCGAACGTCGCATGGCGCCGGCCGCGGAAAATAGAGGGGCGACGCGTAGCTACGAGCTACGTTATATTAGTGGTTGAGTTATTAAATCATGTATAATATACGTACATCGTATTTTTTATTAAATATATTTTGTACGAGTATTCATATTATATTTTATGTACTATTTTACTTTTAATTGTGTTTGCTCGTAAACGAAAAAAAAAAATCGATTTCAATTACATTGACAAGTAATACAACAAAGGTAGACGAAAAAAACCGTCAAGTAAATACGTGTTACTACGTCTAGCTCAAATAGTTCTTATCTAACCTCGTTCAAATTTTAAATGGGACCACAAAGCAAGCATCAGCTTTCGATGATTAAAATCGGTTCACCCAGTAAAAAGTCAGGAGCTATAATGTAATACGTAGGTCGATGACAAAGTAGTCAAGTATATAGGCATTATTAGCGATAACTGAAGAAGCACTTGGCTGGTTCATTTTAAATGCGACTACATGGCAAGCGCCACCTTTCGATTAAAAAAAATCAAAATCGGTCTACCCAGTAAGGAGACATCAGGTAAAATACATAATAAAAATACAGTCGAATTGAGAACAAGAGGAGAAGGGGCCTTTTATGAAGTTGGTTAAAAAGGTTCCAATAAAATAAATAAATATCAAATTTGTTTTCTGTAACATGTACTGTCTGTAACATTTGACCTTTTTTGAGTAAGTAAAATATTAATAAAATTTCAGAATTTGTTATAAAGTTATTTTGTCGTGTAATATCGTGACGTAAATAAAATAAGGTCGTAGATAAAAATCGCCTATTCTATTTTTATAGAGAAAACATGTTTTCAGAAGGCAGTTTATAACAGCTCTGACATTGAACGGCTAGTTGATAGGCTGTACCTACTTATTTTAAAGAATAACATAATTTTGTGTTTAGGTAGGCAAGAGCGGATCCAGCTTTGGCACGGGGGGGTCACATAGGGGGGGGGGGGGGGGGGTCAAGTTACAAGAAGCTAAAATTATAATAGAAGTTATAATTTTAGATAATATACCTTTTAAGTTTTGATAATAGTAGATACAAGTAAAAAGTAGGTATTTTATTAATGTATGTAACTACTGTACTTGAAATTATCTATATTGTGACAAAAAATATATAAACATAATATATGTTAAACAATATTAGTTAGTTGTCCACCTTGTAGGTAGGTATGACCTAACATTATTTAATTCTTCAATTTGTGACATTATAATGTTATTTTTATGGCTTGAAAACATGCTTGAGGTGGATTTTTTTAGCTTGTGTACTAGTGTCTTGATTTTGCGATTGTGGCTATACAGAAAACATTTATGTTGTCGTATAAGATTATTTCGATGCTAGAGATATATGGAATGTATTTTAGGTAAGTTAAGTTCGATAAAGATTATAATATGATGTTTATGATATTATTTTCTTATTATTTCAATAATATGTTAATGTAAGCACGACAATCGCCTTGTCTTTTTTTAGATTAATACACATTATAGATAATTCTCATTTTGCACTTTTGCTTTAAAGTGTACACATGGTAAATTAAAATACATAATTGGCATCATTTATAAAGGTACCTTGAGTTAATTGATCATACGAATTGTAATTGTGTAATCACAAAATGAACCATATTCTATTATACAACCATTGGTAATAGGTATTATAAGAATTTCAGTTTGAACTCGACTAATTAGTAACACGGATTAATACAATTAATTGGAACATCTCGAGAGAAGAGCGTGTACTGTCAAAGCTAATTAATGCGATTGATCACAAACGCGTTAGATATAGGTTTAATTTCGTGACTTCCATTGTTTGTATCCTGTCCTAGCAACATGTTCACTGTTTTGTGTTATTACCATTTATTATAATTTTCATTCCTTACAAACTGCTATATAGCTTGACCTAAGTAATCTTTGGGTTGATGATGTCTGAGTTATCTTAAGTTTTTGGTAATAATTTTAAGTTTTTGTTATAATCCTTAAAATTTCGGTACTCGGCAATTTTTTTTAGATTAAGATAATTATTACACAGTAAGCATGATCTTATTTTGTGTTTTACTTTTTAGACAAGACAGTAGCTTAGACAAGTGCTTTCAAACAAATATCTTCGACTTAATAATATAAGAATATGTACAAGTACGTAGTATAGTTACTAAAACAAAGCTCAATTTCGACACACAATCAAGCATGTTCTAAGTTTAACAATATTCATAAAACTTGAAAGTAATCGATAGTCAATTAAATTTTATTTCGAACTTCGGGTTTTGGAGTATTGTTTATATCTCATACCTGCACCGAAGTAACGTTGTTTGTTCAAGGTTTTCGCCGTAACTCTTTTAGTTTGTTTTTCCAGAAACTTCGATTGAAACTCTCTTTATTCAGGCAAATTGGTAAAACTTTCTCAATTGCTTTTAGACTTATTTTAACGTCTACACACCACCGTATAAAACGTTCTCATATTTTGTGTACCGAGTTTGTACTATATGTACTAAATTAAGAAAAATATTTTAAACTATCAGTAGTAAAAGTACAAAAAAAATTAGTAAAATAATATGAATTGCTGAATATAAATGGTGATAATTCACCATCACAAATATTTACTCTTTAATACTGTCATTATAAGAAAGACTAACATATAACATATAACGATAATATTGTTTAAATCAGAAATTGTATGTTTTCATACTTTCTTTAATTTATAAAATCTTTTGATTACCACTAACTACTACTTTAACACATTCGTGGTATTTATATTCCGATAAGCTTCAAAAATGTGTTCTACACATTAATGTTGATTAATATGCTAAAAAAAATTGCTAAAAACTTGATAGATTAATGTCCATATAGATAATGCTATTTTAACACGTATAGCTTGATGAAAATGATTCTACAGAAACGCAAACAAAGACAGTATTGACCAAATTTCGAGACTAAAGGATAGTGCAACAACCAACCAATGTGTACATTTCCCACACGTTATGATAACACCTGCGCGCTTTTACATGAAATATATTGAAGAGATACAATGACTATGTACTACAGAGAAATTAGTAAGGCAACACCAGCACGACATATTGCATAGCGTTAACGTGGTGAAGAGATGTATATTTTATATGAGTTTTACATTTGTGTGATAAATAAATGTTTTGACCTGTAGATTTACCCGCGCAAGTTTTACCCTGTTTACTATTTGATTAGACTAACAATTGTCTTATTTGAGTCCCGGATGTTTTAGTATTTTTAACTTGAAAGCGCAATTAAGTGACGACGCGTTGGCGCAGCGCTGGCTGTTGCGCTGGCGGTCGTGGGTTCGATCTCAGATCACGACAGACATTTTTATTGGCCATGTAGATGTTTGTCGTTGTCTGGGTGTTTTTGTGTTATATCTGTTTCCGAACGCCCGACACAGAAGAAAATCCTACTGGGGGCCGTTGAGTGTGAAGCGTTTATTATTGATTTATTAATTAATTCATGTATTCGTGTGTATATTAATTAATAATATTTTTGTGTTTGTATTGTTTATTATTATATATTTATATTATTGTTTATTATATATTTATATTATTGTTTATTATATATAGGTACATGCTATGAATTCATTCAATTACAGAAGTAGAGTGTTTTTAGATAAACTGGCCAATTAAGTCTTAAACTAATATTTTTATAAAATATTTTCACGTTTCAAGTGATTCGTTAAAATTTTCTTTTGTAGATGTTTAAAAAACTCTAAAATAAATTCAAGGTATTTCTTGCTTCAACTCGTAAAACTTGAAATCTAATTGAAAGCCGATGCAAGAAACGAAGGCTAGCTAAAAAAACACAAACAGAATGAGGACTTTTTTGCATCGCTGACGCCCGTCTGGTATCGCAAGCATTTTAATTATCTTTCGATATACGAGGGTATAAGTAAAAACGCCTCACAATGAGAAAATAATAGCGACCGGATTAGCATTCCGTTCTTGAGTGCTTGCGAAGGAAAATAAATTATATTAATTTTTATATGGTTCCTTTACATAAAACCCTATAGAATCTTAAACATTTTTTAAATTCCGTACCTAAAGGGTCAGTCTAAAACCTTTTAATAAGCTTCCTTTGCGTAGGTATACGTCTGTGTATAAACACTGTATATATAGAGGGCTACTGTTTTAGTATATAATTTTTAGATTGGAAAACAATTATTATAATGAATTTTATTTGATAAATTACATAAAAGTAACCGAAATATTTAATGAAGTTTCTTCACAAAATAAGCAAACAGTGATCATATAGTTCACAAAATCAGAGATAACATGATACGTCTACACTAACCTTAAAATCATTTCGTTAAATCCTTTGCAAACTTCTCATCAAGTAGAGTTCTAACGAGATAAAGGCCGAGAGCATTAAAATTAACTTTTCCATTTTACCGGCCTCTTTAAACCTCTTACTGTAATCCCGAATACGTCCATGGATTTTGAGCATCGTTTAACATTTTACTGGACTTGTTCCACGGAAGTTTGATAGTTTGTTCGTTAGTTACTATCGTAACTACTCGTCGAATTGTGCTTTGTAATATTTTAATAATATAGTAAAAGTAAAGTTTGGCTCAATTTTTGTTTCCTTTTTTCGGTTTGAATTCTCTAATATATTTAGAGCTTCGTCTCATTAATGAATATAAAAGCTATATAATTTGTTAATCGATAAAGGTTATAGTGTATATTATTTTATTTTAATTCATAGGAGTAGAGCATTATTTATAAACCTTATCCATGCCAGCATGGAAATTTACTACACACGAAGTGTTAAAACGCAACTAACATTATGTATCTCTAATGTGAATGTCTAAATGTAAAATAGTAATTATAACGAAACTTGTATATCTACTTGCGTCGAAAGATAATACAGAAATTTTCTTAACGTCATTTCGTTTATAAAATCATAATAAAGTTGACAAGTTTTATTGGCTTTTTACGCTTCTTATTACTGTTGTTTTTACTCATAAAGTACGCGTAGACGTGTTTCGAAGTCGTTGTGAAAACGCGGAGCTTAGTTTGTATTACATCTATACTAATATTATAAAGAGGTAAAGCTTATAACTTTGTTTGTATGTAGGGGGTAATCTCCACAAATACTGATCCGATCATTAAAATTCTTTCACTAAAAGAAAGCTACATTATTCAGGAGTGATATAGGCTATATTTTATTGTTATGAAACAAAAAAAAAACAGTGAAAAATAATGGTATATATGTGAATTAAGTCGGAGATGTGCGAGCAAGACGAAAACTTTACTAAATATTTGCATCACAAAAATAATTAACGTCAAACGAAGTGGATACGGGTCGGTTAGTAGTACATCATAAAATAGAAGCTACAAAATAAATAATCTAATCTTATATCTACAAAATAATAATAATAATAATAATAATAATAACCCCCCCAAGGGACCACCTTGCCGTGGTGGGGGGGCTTAAGGAAGGCTTGAACAAATTGTCATTAACATCTTGACCATACCCTACCTCGTTGAAGTAGCAGGCACAAATACCATACAAAGACACCAACACCTAGACACACCTTTCCAACCAACGGTCCCGACAACCCGTTCAATATGGAGACACGATCAATGAAGAAACGTAAAGGGCCGCTTCCCGGGGGCAATCGCCGGGGCACACCTGGAGCTGGCGCTGGGTGTTTCAGCATGCGAACCGCCAGCGGTGAGGAGCTGAACAGGCGGGCTCCCACCGGGTCATCCGAAAATGCTACAGCCGATGCTGACAGACTGACTGACAGGACAACTTCAACAGAACCCTATAGTCCAAGTACCATCTCATATACACCATCAATTCCCTCCTCACCCCTTTCAAACAGAGATTCACCCACACCGACCTTGGATGTTGCGCGGGAGGCAAGTGCCTTTTTACCCACGTCCACCAAAGCCGGTAAACCGAGAGTGCGCATGAAATGGAGTAAAGAAGTAAACCTATTTATCATGCGCACCTACTACTACATCACTAAATTAGAGACCGACCTAACCACCTACAGAAAACAATTGCACGAACTTTTTTTACGAAAATATCCGGAATTAAACGTCACAGAACAGAGAATCGCAGATCAAAGAAGAGCAATAGTAAAAAACAACCTTTTAAATCAGGAAACTTTAAATATAATTAAAGAAGAAATAAAGTCACAACTAGAAACAGAAAATGAAAATCAAATCTATATTAATAGTAATGTATCAACAAACGATGATATTCAATGTTCTTCTACTCACCCAAAACCCAACACAAGGCACACTTCGCCATCAAACATGTTCACATATAATACTCAGTCAACATGCACATTTTCTAATAACACTCAGACATCCCACATGTCAACACAGACTGAATTTGTTACTATAATGATGGATAACGACATTGATACGGTATTAGACCATAACCTAGGAACGAACACTCAAATAGAAGAAATCTGTGACAAATTCAGGACAGCACTAACACAATATTCAGGAATGGACCCACGAGTCCGACCAAAATTACCTAAACTTAGATACAGTTCTCACCTATTTCAGCTAGTCAATATGTTTAATCAAGATATTCTGTTCCAATTTATTTCCGACGACACAAAACTAACCGACATACATACAATAGTGTATTGCGTAGCCTTAGTTATCTCCGAAGAACTTAACTATAAGGTCACAGAAAATATTAGAAGCACAAGGCCCAAAGACTGTAATAAACCACCATGGCAAATAAGATTAGAAAATGACATAGAAAAACTCAGAGCAGACTGTGGGCGAGTCACACAGTACATAAATAACAATAGATCCCGTAAAATCATTAAGCATGTCAAAAGAATATTTGAAACAAGAAACACACACACTAAACACGAAAATAGGAATACAAAACCGGAAGAGTTCTTAGACACTTTAAAACAAAAGTTAGCACTAAAAGTTCATAGACTTAAAAGATACAAAAAGGCACAGCAAAGGAAAAACGATAACACAATGTTTAGCACAAATGAAAAAACTTTCTACAGAAACTTACACAAACCAAAAATAGACACAGATACAGTAAACAGTCCTATTATGCCCACACAAATACAACTGGAAACTTTTTGGTCAGGCATCTGGGAACAACAAGTACATCACAATGATAAAGCCGATTGGATAACCGAAGAAGAAAATAAATGGAATTCGATTGAAGAAATGGAATTCACAGAAATAACTGAGACAGAAATAAATAACATTACAGCTAGATTGCATAACTGGAAATCACCAGGAATAGATAAAATTCATAACTTTTGGTTCAAAAAATTATTTTCTTTACATAAGATCATTGCTAAAAATTTTACAGATATCATTATTGGTAAACAAAAAATTCCAGATTTCATTGCCACTGGAATAACCTATATGCTGCCTAAATCACAGATTTCTCCACAACCTTCACAATACCGACCTATTACATGCCTACCAACTATATACAAAATCTTAACATCAGCAATAACAACAAAAATCAATAAACATGTTGAACAATATAATATAATAGCGGAAGAACAAAAAGGATGCAGGCGAGGCCACATGGGATGTAAGGAACAGCTAATAATTGATTCTACTATTCACAAACATGCGACTTCAAAAAATAGAAACCTACATTGCACATATATAGATTATAAAAAAGCTTTTGACAGTATCCCACATTCTTGGCTAATTAAAATATTACAAATATACAAAATAAACCCGAAAATAATAAACTTTTTACGTGATATTATGTCCAGATGGAAAACCACACTTTACCTGACCGCGAATCGAACTAACATCACAACTAGAGAAATAATCATTAGAAAGGGGATCTATCAAGGCGATTCCTTGAGTCCTCTGTGGTTTTGCCTAGCCTTAAACCCCCTGTCATATTTGCTGCGTGGTTGTCGGGCCGGATATTGCCTCAAATACGATAAACAAGATACAATAGTCTCTCATCTCATATATATGGATGATATTAAGTTATATGGAAAAACAGAAATGGAAATGCAAAAATTAATAGATACTACAGCACAATTTAGCAAAGATATTAATATGGAATTTGGTTTGGATAAATGTAGAACACTTCACATTAAACGAGGCAAGATACGGCCAGGCCATTATGTAGTTAATGATACCGATATAATTACAGCCATGGAACCCACCGATTTGTATAAATACTTAGGATATAAACAACTTAAAGGATTAGATCACACAGAAATCAAAAACACTTTAACAATAGAATTTAAAAAACGAGTTAATGCTCTTTGTAAAACTAAACTAACAGGCAAACATCTAATTAAGTCTATAAATACATACGCTATCCCAATTCTTACATACTCATTTGGTATAATAAAATGGACAAAAACAGACATAGAACAAATAGAGCGCACGATACGCACCACACTCACTAAACACAATAATCTACACCCAAAATCTGCAATAGAAAGACTTACTATCAAAAGAGAATATGGAGGAAGGGGCCTTATTGATTTGAATCATCTCTGTCAAAAACAAGTCGGCAATTTAAAAGCTTTTTTTCTCTTAAAATCACAGACTAGCGAAATACATAATGCCATAGTTCAAAATGATTTTAACTATACTCCACTAAACTTACACGAAGACATAAGCTCTCTAAATACCGAAAGTAACGATCTTCAAACACAAAAACTAGATAGCTGGAAACGAAAAGTATTACACGGCCGCCATCCTCACGATCTAGAACAACCCCACATAAACACCGCAGCCTCAAACAAATGGCTTAAAATAGGAAACCTATTTCCAGAGACCGAAGGATTTATAATAGCGATACAGGATCAAATAGTCAACACTAAAAACTACAGAAAATTCATAATCAAAGACGCCTCAATACCAAACGATAAATGCCGCAAATGCCACGTTCAACCAGAGACCATCCAACACATTACCGGGGCATGTACAACACTTACACAAACAGATTACACACATAGACATAACCAAGTAGTCAACATAATTCACCAAAAGTTAGCACTAAAACACAAACTCATACATAACACAAACACACCTTATTACAAATATAAGCCACAAACAGTCTTAGAAAACGACACACATAAGCTCTATTTTGATCGCGCAATACTTACAGACAGAACCATCCACTACAATAGACCGGATATAACGCTCCAAGATAAATTAAATAAAATAACCTATCTGATAGATATTGCTGTTCCCAACACTCATAACCTACAAAAAACAATTTCTGAAAAAATCAACAAATATACTGAACTAAAGGAAGAAGTAGCTAGAATTTGGAACCAAAATAAAGTATACATAATCCCAATAGCTCTTTCCACGACAGGTGTTATCCCAAACCATCTGTTACATAGTCTTAAACTACTAGAATTAAACGAAACTCTTTATATCACCTTACAAAAAGCCGCCATTTTAAATACATGCCGAATCGTAAGAAAGTTCTTGCAAATTGACGAACACGAAATCCCACACAACACATAATTTTAACACACCACACGCTGCATTTACTTGGTTTTGACCCGTAAATGCAGAAAAACCAGCCAAAGGCTGAGAAAAAAAATACCGAAAATAATAATAATAATAATAATAATGTATCATAAATTTTATAAATAAACAGAGACACAGTTCTGAGTCAGCTTTAAAAACAAGACCTAATCGCTCTGGCGTTCACGCAACGCCTTTGTTTTTTTTCTTATTGTTGTAATAAAACAATCAGAAAAAAAAATATAGGAATTTATATGAAACAGTTTATTGTACTTGTAGTATATATTTGCATTTGCGTTAACTACATTCTATTTTAACTACGATTGTTAACTTCTAAATTAAAAAGTAGTAACCTACGTCAGATTTGAAGTTAAACCTCAAGAAACACGACTTAAATTCTGCATTATATTCCATCTAGTTGATTTTGCTTACGTGGCGCCAGAACAACAACATACCACAAAAATTATAACAATAATTGTTTCAGCTTTCTTATACGGACAGACAATCTTTAGGAGCGACATGGTTGAGTTCAATCGTACTCTGTAAGTACACTTTAACTAAATATACATTTTAACTTTTCTTTTCTTAAGAAGAGTAGAAAACATTATGGTTTCATTAAACTTTATCATTATTATATATCAATCACAAAGCTAATATACCAGATTGGGCAGCTGCGACACCGACAACGATCATTTATAGTTTGAATAGAGTGACACGGGTCAGGAAGGTTTTGGGTGTTATAAATTAGACCTCGTTTTTTGTGAAGCCGTGGTGTCACGGTCCGTATGACTTTTTGTTGACCCTTTATTGTGAAGTATGTATTTGACGACTAAATGATTATTTTACAAGTTTTTGCGTAAATTTTTCTTTGTGTTCGAATACAGGTTTTTGTATAATGGAATTTGCTTCATTTGTTCATTGTCATTCATTACTTCATTGTCTTTTGAATAACTTGCGATATGTAAAATAATAGTCATCAGCTTGATATTTCTCAATATTTTTTCTTGCTTCTTTCTGTTGGATAATCCGGAAAAGTTCACTATTTATTGATACTCTGTTCTTAATATAAGATAAGCTTTGCTTTGTATATAATTTTGTGTGTGTCAATTACATTACTTTTACCAATGCAAAGTTATCTTTTAGTAAGGTCAATGTAGTAATATTTTGTATTAATTTTCGCATATTAGAGACAAAAAACGATGAAACCGAAAATATTTGACTTCTTAATTTAAAAGTAACTACTGTACAAAACTATCATTGTTATCATAAGTCGACAATTTGAAAAATGTAATACGCTTTTACGATTCTTACAATAATAGAACGATTTCTTAAATCGTTGGCTGCGGAACGACATACAATTTTTATAGAAACCGATAAGTTCAATTGTCCGAAAGGAAGTGGTTGGCTCTTCAAATCTTGGGCTCGACCAATGATGGGATCAAATAAAATAACAATCAATTACAGTGTACTTGATCTTTTTATTTACGTGTATGGAAAGATAGAACTTTTTCTCTTACTTTATTGCGTTCTTTTTTTTCATAATAGGATAGATTAAGCCTGGTAAAGATTTAATATAAATGGTAAGTAAGATGCAGCAATGAAATCCGGTACACGGTAGCGTGTACAGTAAAACTAAAAAAAAAAATGTAATACAAATTTATTTGTGATTCATAAATTAGTATGTAATTTTTTTTAGAAAGAGGACATTTTTATAGATTTTTCGTAAATAGTTTTAAGGTTTATGGTTCAATAGTTCAGAAATTACAGACATTGTAACGAGTTTTGTGCAAAATGATTTGAAAACCTGAATGTTCAAAAATCATTCATGAATAGAGAATCGTTATTCATTATAAGTGCTATAGCAAGTTTTAAATAAAAATCGCAGAAACATCTGTAACAATTCCAATAAGCGAATATTGCTTTAACTCAGAAATTTAATCAAATTTTCTGTTACATTACAGTTTATATTGTTAGTATAATATTCAGTGTACTTTTGTATGAAGGTTTCTTTTTATTACGTTGTAACATATAACGATGAGAATAAAGACTGTCTCATTGAAATAGCGAACAGATTGCCCGGGCCAAACTTTGGCTATTATGACGGACAAAAATAGTTCGTGAAAGTTCGCCATCCTGGGAACTAACGGTTCTCGTTATTGCCTTAGTTTGACAATATTTTGCTGTGGACAAAGATGGGGAAATTCTTGTTATAAAAAGCTATTATATCGTTGACAAATTAGTTGGGCTATTACGTGTATCGTTTCTTTCTTCTATTTTCATATTATACGATGATTCAAACAATTTCGTATCGATTGTCGAAATATTGTTCAGTTCTTGCTTATTCTTTTCCCTTGATTAATAATTAAATATTTTTGTAAATTTCGAAAAAAAAATAAGCTGTATGAGAAAATTAAAATTAATAGATTTTTATTTTTATCATTATATGTTTTTTAAATATCAATTTCCCGTTTTATAGTTTTTTCATCAATTTTACAAATAAAATCAAGCAATTTTCCATTCAAAATTAAATTCTCATTTCATCAGTCTAATATAAGCTGCCATTTCATAGATATGATATCCTATTTAGCTCCTCTTTCCTCTCATCTGGATAGGTTTCATATTTAGTAATGAAGTTCGTCCTGGGACGGTACAAAGGCTGTCAGGAGCAGGGATTGAATCGAACAGGTAAATTAATTTAATGCAATTTTATTTAGTCGCTGAGAGCATGTTGTAGTGACTAAGCTTACGTCATTAATTTTTTAATGATTTATTATTTAGAATTATATTTGTTTAGCAATTTATGTAAATGCAAATGAGTAGCTTATGACATATATAATTTTGGTAATTAAATGAATCATTTGCAAGGAATAGATGCATGCATGTTAAATGTTACGAAACAAAAAATAAATTTCTATATTTATAGTTACACAATCAAAAGTAGTAATCATAACTTTTATTATGCATTTGAAAAATTAATGACAATTTATAAAGATTTCATATTTATCTACGGAACCTTAAAATACCCATGATAAAACATGCTACCACCATCATGGAGGTATGGAATTAATTGATTGGTTATGCGAAAGACGTTTTTTGCTTGTCCTTTTGGGCCCTGACCCCACAGGGTTTATTCACGTACTAATTGAAATTCTAAATATTTCATAGTCGATTTGATGCATGAAAACGCCATGCGTAGAATATGTTAATTTGCCATCTCTTGTTTTATACATGAATGAGTTGTGAACAAATGTGGCCTAATAATATTACTGCGGTTTTTTTTATTAAAAAAAATATAGGTGTTATTTTTATTAAAATATGGAATACCTACTGCTGTTTTATTTTTGCTAAAACATTCTTTTGTGCTATTTTTGAGGTAAAATTTCTTTACGCACGCTTGACGTGGGTTGTAAGCTAGTGAATGGAATGTGTGACGAGAGCGTTACGAAAAATATGATCGGGTGAGATGAACGGAAGTTGAGAGGCAGATATAAGTTAGTGAAGATAGAAAGAGAGAGAGAGAGTAACGTACCTTAAGTTTTACTTCAGTCGGTTGGTCTAAAGCACCCTACGTTCTTTTTTCTTTCCTGTTTTTATAGTAGAAGGATTTTATGAATAAATTTTAATATTTTATGCTTTTATAAATTATTAAACTAATGGTGTACCAGTGTTGGAGCACGTAAATCGACGGTGGATTCAGATCCTTGGTCTTTAAAGGGTATTTACATGATTGCCGTAACCTGTGCAATTTTCAGAAGAGTAAAGTAAAAAACCTTTATGTTATGAAATAAACTAAAAGTGAATAATTCGTACTAAAAGAAACATATCCAAATTTTTCTGGCTAAGTAAATATCGTCATTTTCTGTGAAAAAGATAGGTTTCGGATTCCCCGATGTATCAGCCTGGTCAGGCTTTGAAAGTGAGTCGTTGTAAAGAAAAACAAGGGTTGGGTCTCCTCATCGGCTCGCGGCTCACGATCTCACTTTGTTAAGAAAACACCGCCCGCCCTTTGATGTGCTGAGAGCGATTTTTTAATGCATAACTTGTAAAGAATTATTGATAGCGACGACGGAATCGGTTAATCGATTTTGTTAGTCAAGTTTTTTGTGGCTTTTTCTTGTTTATTTTAAAATTATTTCATTTGGCTTGGTAATAGAGAAATGAGTTACGTTATAGTATTATGCTGAATGATTGATATGTGTACATAAACCCAATGGTAATATCAAAATATTTATTGCAAAGTGTGAAAAGTGATTTGATTGATAGATCGATTCACTATCCTGCCTGTAACATCTTACTGATGGACATAGGCTTTTTTTCTCCATGTAGGAGAAGGATTGAAGCTTAATCCACCTTGTTGGTCCACTGCAAGCTGACGAATATACTACCTACTATGAGAAATTATTGCTGTCTATGACAACAACCGTGACTGACACCTTAACGTGCTCTCCGAGGCAAGATCGGGAAACTCACAAGGATGAATACCCGATCGGAAAGAAATATTTGTACAAATAAAAATATTCATCTCGAGCGGGAATCCAACCCAGAATTCGTCTGTGTTTGAACGGTATACGCACTAATACACCAGAGCGATGTCGAAAAATGTGACTACGGTTTTAGTGTAATAATTAAAATTGCGTGTATTCTAGACGTAAATATAAATCCGTTTTTAAAGTTTAAAAGCAAAATTAGAAGTTACTATTTCAATAAAAGTGAATTGATTCCCGTTATGCTCCCTAAAATCATAAAGAATCGGAATTAATATTCTTTCTTTCATTGAACCTAATTTAAAAGTTGTCGATTTATTCAAATTTCTGCAACTGTACCATTCTTACAAGGTAGCTAACGTAAAAGTTGAATCATTTTTCAAACGTATAATGCTTTTCCTTAGAGGCGTTCAGGAGTTTCGATTCGTGTTTCTTATCCTTCATTCATTAGCAAGTTCAATCAGAAGGCCGCAGCCTGCGGTTATTTATTACCTCACATCGGCCCTAACAATTACGGAGAAGGAAAAAGTTTCTCCATTACTGGCCCTTGGGAGGGTTTTCATACAAAAAAAGAAATTGTACACGTTGCCGTGTAGCGCGTAATGGATTCCCAATTTCGATTTGGATTCCGACCGTAAACGGTATTGTGCAAATACATATCGAATTATACAAATGTTGCGTATAATATTTTATCAATATTTACTTATTTTTTATATAAACTTTTTAATATAATTTTACTACGCATTAATACAACTTTACATACATATTATGTATATATAGTTATGGTAGCATACCCGAACATTATTTAATTTTTAGAAAATTGTGTGATAAAATTAGAGGCTATTTTAAACAATATTTTGAAGTTTTTCAATGTGATTTAGTTTTTACATGTATATTAAGAGAAATCTAGTATGACGATATAATTTTAGTGAATAATATTTGATTGTTCTTGATTACATTATACAATCACTATAGGAGTTAGAAAGCAATGAATACTAAAGTCATAAATTCAACTTAGTCGTGAATTATATAATAGTCAAGGAGGGGTTTTATTAAATTTCAATTTGTAGATTTGTGTTGGGATTGTCGACACACCTGCTGACGGGATTACGTTTGGTCGGGCACGTGCTGCGACCGTTAGGTGCGGATATATAAAATGTAGGAAACTAAGTGAAATGTATTGGATTGTTCGCAAGAAGGGTTCGCCGCCCTAATAGATCTTGTTTGTTTTATTCGTATGCCCAAGTTTTGCTTTCTCTTGAACTGACTTAGCTAGTTTTGACATGTTCAAGTAGAGCACCTGAAATTGTAAATGTTTTGTTATTTATTTTTCTTGATTCGAGATTTTATACCGTTACTGTGCTTTAATGTTGGGTGTAGAGCTTTACCTATTTTGTTATTTTTGTATGTTTTAAATATTTGAATGTTATTAGAAAAGGAAATTACTTAACAACTTGAGAATATATTTCACTCAATTTTTAACCGAAAATTGAATTAACCGATTCACACAATAAAAAATATGTACGTTTTTAGCTGTACTTCCAATTATAATTTCTATGTTAATCAGACCCCACACATACTGATTAACTGAATAGTTCTATTTCATAAATTCAAACTAGTTTGAGTGCTTATAAACCCTAGTCGTTACAAGGCGTAGGTAAATACCAGTTCAGTAATGTACTCAGTACATCTGCGGTATTTCCGTAGCCGCGAGCCAAGGTCGAATATTCAAAGCCCACCTGTACCATCTTATTATCTCATTACGGTCCTTTGCTTTTCTGATATTTGTAACAAACATATTTTAATATTCGCTTCATTTTACTTTCTAATGGGTACCAGAAGTATTATGATTATGTATTTCACTTAAGTATTGTTTTATTTGATAATATACTTGGACGACCAATATACTAAGCTCAGCTCGTTTTTTTGATAAATCGTGTTTTTTGGAAAAAAAAATTAAATACGAATTACATACTGATGAAATATGAATAATGTTTTTCGTTCTTACCATCATAATATTAAAAAAAAATATGACTGGTTATTTTTAAAAAAAATTACAAGTGCAATTAGATAAAAAGGGAAAAAAATAATAATCGGTCTGGAGACATGAGGATTTGAAACGGGGTCTTTTCGTTTCAGGACCGGCCAATTTCCCACCTGGGCTATTATTACTACCTTATATACAGTGTCGAAATTTACATTCGCATTCTAATGATATTTTAGCCATTTTTTTATTGCCCAAAAACACGGATAACAAGACATTTTCTAAAAATTAATTCTAGCTAGATTGATTTATTGCCCCCGAAATCCCTTGCATACTAAATTTCATGAAAATCGTTTGAACCATTTCCGAGATTCAGATTATATATATACATTTACAAGAATTACTCTTTTTAAGATATTAGATATCAGATTAGATAGATACATAGAAATATTCTCTAATCAAGAATAAGTCACAGAAGATCACAGCTAAATAGCATTGCTCTCAAATAGTGTTGTGTTCCTGTGGTGATTAAGATGACCAAAGCTCTTATAGAGGATCGGGGGTAGTGTCGACAATGAGTTTACAATGCCTTTGGCATTGCAGGTGTCAATAGGCTACGGTAAACGTTTGCCACCAGGTGGGTCATACGCATGTTTACTGGTCTAGTTGTATAAAGAAATGATTTGAACGAATTTAAAGCCACTTTACACAAACACATACCGACACACACACACACACACACTCACAAACACACACAAAATACACACATTAATAATAAATGATATAAATGTTAAAATATAATTTGTATAAAAATTAAAAATTTTAAAAATAGGTATATTTCCTACATTGAAAAAGTAATAAAAGTATCTTATCTTTGCCGAATCGAACTAAGTTCGTTCAAGTAACTTATACAAGACAATATCTTTAAGATCTAATGCATTTCTGCAGAATACTAGATTTTATCCTATATTCCAATCTCAGGCTATTTTCCAAGCAATATTTCTCAATCGCGTCCACATTTAGATTTCCGCATCTAGATAACATTTTCAGTTCAAGTGGACGCAGGACGGTTCTCAGATAACAAATGCAATTTACGCCGCGCCACTTGAAAAGAATTACGTGATATATATTTATTTTTCTTCCTAAAATTACAGTTTAAATAAGGAAAAAAGGATTAAGCTTAAAATTTTTTAAATGGTAAATAAACGTCTCACTCTCAACAGAAATCAGTAGCATAATAATATTAAGAGATGTCTGCAAGTACAGGACACAGTTTATATACAAATATTTGATACAAACGGATGTAGAGTGATATTCCTTTTAGGGGGCACAGCACGTAGTTGCAGACAGAATTTTTTTTTTTTTTGTTGTTGTATATAATTTATCATGTCTTTTATTTTGTTTTGGAAACTGTTGTTTTTTTTTTAAATGGATATAATTTTATTTTATTAGTGTTTTTATTTAGTAGCTACTGTTTATTTCTGATTTGTGTAATGTCTCAAATAAATTTGTTTATTTCTTTCTTCCTATTTTAATAATAGTAGTAATAGTAATAAGAACTGAGGTACTGCACAGCAGGAAATATCCTTCTTAAAATCTGGAGCAGCCCGACCTGGGTAAGCACATCGATCTTACAGAAGATCACAGCTAAATAATACTGTTTTCAAGCAGTGTTGTGTTCCTGTGGTGAGTAAGGTGACCAGAGCTCCTGAGGGGAATGGGTGATAGGGTAATGCGCTTACGATGCTTCTGGTGTTGCAAGCGTGTATAAGCTACGGTAACCATTAGGTGAGCCGTACGCTTATTTGCCTACCTAGATGTATAAAAAAAGCAAAACAAAAATCTTCTCAAAAAAAGTATTTATTTATAAGTGTTTATTTATAAACAAAGTTACGTTAATATTAAGATGAAGGAACGTTAAAAGCTTTTCTCGGACCCCGTAAGACAATACACCGTGTTTACATCCATCCTAATAGAGCTCGGCGTGAAACCGGACGCGAACCCACGTCCAGTCTACCTTTGACGTTTATGAGGGTGCACTAACACGAGTGCGTAATTTAATATGCCTATAACGAAACTTCCTGGAAATTATTAACAAAATCGAATTATATTTTTTTTTAAATTTTCGTTTGCCCTTTTTGAATTCGAATTTTATTTTTCCATTTCCACTGAATATCGTTTGATTTTTTTAAACGTCTTCGAAAAAAGGAAGAGGTTCTTAATTCGCTTGTATTATTGTGTTACTTTATATACTTTTTCTTGGGTGTACCGGTTTTTATGATTTTTTTTTATTTGAAAGTTGGTTCTTGTCATGTGATTTAAATTGAGGTTGTTTTTTTATAACAAACTGAATATTTCTCATTATAGAATATTTAGCTTTATAAAAGATAAAGCCTAGTGTGAGACGATCAATTGCAATCATATATAAACGCCTCATAATAACGATCAATAAATAAACGCCTAACATTCAACGGACTAGGATATACATGTGTCGGGGGTCCGGAAACACACGCAATACACAAGTGCAAACGTCCAGACTACGGTAAAATATCAGTATGGTCAATACGCATATATGCATATGCCGCAACAGCCTGCTTAGTTTCTTCTTATGTTTTATTTTATCTGATTGGTTTAACTACTGAATGACTAGTAATCAGTCAAACTAATCAATAATTTTAATTAAAATATCGTTAATATTATGATATAAGTAATAATAATAATAATAATAAATAACTTTATTGCACACAGTAACATATAATAATTACATAAGTATAAAGCATAAAGGGAAAAAAATAATAATTACGTCGCATGCAACGGGCGGTCTTATCACTAGATAGTGATCTCTTCCAGACAACCCACAAATAAATAAGTAAATTCATTTGGTAATAGATTCAATTGCACGCGAATTCGTCACAGACATATAAATCAATAGTCAAGTCATAAACTGCCGATTAATCTCAAATCTAGCTCCAGATCATCTCATATTAAAGGAAAGGATTCGCACACATTGAAATACAAACCTATTTTTATACAAAGTTCTTCGAATTGGTAAAGTTATTGACATCTTCAACTTTGAAGTTCGACTACAAATTTTTCGACAGAAAAAAAGAGTAATTTAAGAGGAAAAATGATTTTTGAATATATATTATTTTTTGAATATATATTTATTGATAATCAAACGAATCTAACGAATCAATTTATATTTCTACATAAAATAAAATAAAAAAAATAAAAATTTCTGTCTGTTGATAAGACGCTTAAATCTTAACCATTGATTAAATTGGAAACTAATATTTTCGTAAATACAATATTGTACTGAATTGAATACTGTAATAGTTTGCCCAATATGAAACCTGATGAGCCGTATATCATTAGAGGATGGAATTGAATACGGGTCGATTCGCTATTGGACCGAGGTCTATCAGAGCAACTATTCCAGTAATGGTATCAATCACGCGATCCGGTGACTATCGTATCTGCTTCTATTATTGTCTATTGATATCAATATCTATTGATAGTGTTATTGAACATAATCAACGTATTTTTCTCGTTAAAAAATAAAGGAAAGGTTTGAAAATGATTTATTAAGTTATTCATTTAGCTCGTGTGCTGAATAAACATCGTCATTTGTGAGTTCTGCTCCTTTTCGTAAAGTTGTCGGGTCCTGTTTTACTGTCTGTAAATTTTTATTTTATAGATTAAAAATGCTTTCAAAAGTTTAAAAATATATATAAGTTTAAAGTTTTTATTCTCAAAAAAAAAAAAAAGAATTCAACAGTCACGCGAGAACATAAGTTACATCTAGTTAATAACTAACATATTATTAATCGTTCGTATTTCGAAACCAAAAAATTAAAACGGTGCTAAAATTTTTATACATAATTGTCAACAATATATCCTTTTAGTTTAGTTTTAAATTCATGGAATGTAGCTGCATTCTCAATAGCTGACTGTATTTTGTAGCTATATATTTATAGCTATGCTCCTTCAAATGTGATTTTTTTTTTATCTAATTAATCTGTAATTTCCTAAGCACATTATCGATTATTTTATTTTTTGTTTTAACTAAAAAATCGTAAAATTTTAATGACTTGCATTTTCCTGTTGAATAAATCTATTCAAATTTACATATGAAGAGTTGTCATTAAAGGTATGCTAGATCATTTGTTAAGAGTACTTTTCGCCCCGTGACGTAATGTTATACAAAAATCATAATGTTACCTTCAAAGTGCACACTTGAACCGTAAGATGTATTCCATTATTTTTATGGAGTCACGAATATATGTAGATTTAGTAACATCGAATCAGTTTAGACTTGGCTTACTTTATGTAAATGATAATTAAATAGTTTGTCATTTTTTACAAGTAAGTTTGAATTATTACTTATTCTACACTAAAAAATGTACCCTAAAAATATTGTTTTTATATAATACTTAAAATAAGATATAGTACTCGTGACTTTGGTGTTTGCAAAAGTGCCAAAATAATGGTTATTCAAAATTGCCAACGATAAACACTGTAAATATCTAAACGCCCCAATAATATCGATTTTGCCCATGCAAGGTTTAAAAATATTGATGTATATTAAGGTAATTTTTCATATTTAAAACAATTACTAACTATTGGTATCTGATTAAATAAAAGAAACGTTCAATAAACTTATCTTTGACTTCACAGCTAATTAATACATATTGCATCGAAATCTACACTAAATAATAAAACAGGTTGTCATGTCTATATCCACCTGAACAGCATTGTATTCATTATTTTAACCCATCAACTCTAAAGTCCTCGTCCGACCATAATCATTGAGTCAAAGCGTATGATAGACGGGGGATATCCCGCGGCTAAATTATTCCTGCTCACGTACACAGAAGTGCAAGGCTTCTCGCTTTGTTCTGAATTTTTAATCAGCGCCACTGCTAAAAATAAAAGTATTCGAATATGCTATAAGCCGGCACAATAGCATAATATTAAAGTTTCCACAGACAATAAATAGACTAGGAATAAAGGCCGTTTGTCTGCCATAGCGAAAGAAAGTTTTGTATAAAAATTTCGTTGACTATCCAAAGTCAAATAAAAAATTGGTAAGCCTTGGAATATATTTAATACTAGCTGCTCAGACAGACTTCGTTCTGTCAAAAGTTGATAGTATACATATATATTTTTTTTTGTATTAAAACCTTCCGTGGGCCTTAAGGAACATACAAAAAAAAAATTGCCAAATTGGTCTAGTCATTTTCGAGTTATGCGCTTGGCAACATTCATTTTTATTTATATACATTAGAAAAGAGCCTTTTAGATTGACATTCAATAAAATTTATGACAGTTAATTTCATTTAAGAGTAATGTGGATCTTAAAACTGATATCTTTTGTACGTAACATGAAAGTTACACATGTAACAAAACTGTAAAGTATGTTAACACGTTCCTCTCTTAATTTCGTTGTTATCACGACATTTTGATTTTGTCTAAGCTTGTAGAGTAAAAATTATTAATTTGGAGTTTACTGCTTCATACGGTTAATGTGGTGCAATAAAATATATTCACTCGTGATAGACAAATAGTATTCATCGCTTTTTTACATATATCCGTTGACTGACTATAAACGTCATGAGAACCGGCGACGAGGGTTGACTTTCAATCAATAAATTTAAAGTTTTTCCAGCGTAAGTTGGTGTGGTTGAAGATATAACGAAGGAAAGTTTAGTAACTGGTGGTGTCCAGCAAACTTATGAAGTTTCCAAGTCGCCTACAACGCGACTGGTCGACTTCGATATCGATTTGAATTTATCTATTATTTATCAGGAAAGTGTTTTTTTTATATAAAGTTAAGCCTTTTGTAATTATAGAGTAAGTAATGAAAACGTTAGATGTTTCATAACTATCTACAAAATACGGTCATAATATTATTTATTATTTTGTTCTACTTACGTTTTGTACTACGTAAGTAAATATATACATATAAATGAAATATAGATTTATGGCATATTTAACAGCTAAAAATTAGAACGCACTATTTATTATAAAAGTGGTATCTTATAGTTTTTTTTTTATACGAACAGGCGATTACCGTAGTTTACAGACGTATGCACCACCAGAATCATCGCAAGTGCATTGCCGACCCTATCCCCTAGAATCCGTGATAAGCCCAAAATGCTCTAGTCACCCTCAAATTACTCATACTCATCACAATACTGCTTGAAAGCAGTATTATTAAGCTTGTACAATAGCGCGAGGTACTTCCCCAGTTGGTCTGCTACAGATTTTGAGCAGGAAATTTTCTGCACTGCCTTACCTCATATAAATATAATTTTAAAAAATGCAGTAATAAAAATATTCATCGTGTGAGATAGAAAAAAATTTTTTTTGCGTAAGTACGCAACAAAAGTTTGTCGTATAAATCAGAGTTGTTTTGAATGGTTACAAGAAATCTGGTAGCATTTCACTGTTGAATAGCAATTTCTATGTACGCAATAAGTTTACCAGTCCTCATGTTTTCTGCTTCAGCCTGTAATATTCCACTGCTGGGCATAAGCCTCTTTCTCCACGTAGGAGAAGGATCGTAGCTTAATCCACCACGCTGCTCAACTGCGGGCTAGCGGATCCTCATGTCACAATAACAATAAAATATAAATGTGTTTAGTATTTTCAACGATTACAAATAAGCAATACGTATTTTAAAACAAAATTAATATAATATGATAATTTGAATTTAAGAGATCTATTACATCTTATACTATTAAACGAGCAATTCTTGTATATATATATATATATAGAATCTGAATCTCGGAAACGGCTCCAACGATTTTCATAAAATTTAGTATTTAGGGGGTTTCGGGGGAGATAAATCTATCTAGCTAGGATTCATTTTCAGGAAATGTCGTTTTATCCCTGTTTTTAGGAATTGAAAAAAATATCGTTAGAATACGAAGGTAAATTTCGCATAAGTCAATGTAGTTGAAATAGCTCGGTGGGAAATCGGCCGCTCGGGATCAACCGAGAAGATCATGGTTCAAATCCACATGTCCCTGATCAATTATTTTTTCTTTTTCTTTTTCTAATTGCACTCGCTATTTTTTATTTAAATAGACTGTTCTTATTTTTTATTATTATGTCGGTAAAATCGAAAAATATTATTCATATTTTATCAATATGTAATTCGTATTTATACTTTATGATTTCCAAAAAACACGATTTACTAAAAATACCGAGCTTAGCTCGGTCAACCGGGTACTTGAATAATAAAGCGAGGTGTCAGTGTAGTGTAAGTCAAATAAGCAACTAAAAATAATGGTAGAGGAACACTAAAGATTAAAGTGGAAAAAGTCGAGTCAGTAAACAAATGATAGTGTTTTCTACTCTGACACGCTCATCATTTTTATATTTTTTAGTGAGAAAAGTTACTTGTAACTTTTACAATTACTTAACATGTCAGAATGAACACTTAGTAGAAATTTGTTTTTGTAAATATATTTCATAATGCGATACGTAAATAAAGAAATAAAAGATAATAATATATCTCCTTGGTGTACACAGCGAATAAGCAATAATACAAAGAAGTATCTGTCTGAATCTGTAATTTCACATATAAATCGCTAACAGTGCGTTTCGTGTAAGGTGTGAAATTTCTGACACGGAAAAAATCCATCAGACTTTCGTCACTCGAAATAAATGGGACGAATTCGAGAGTTTTCGAATTAAAAGAAAATGTGGAGGAAATGTTTCTTCTTACAATGTTGTCAATCAGTCGACACCCTTAACGCGTTTCCCTCACCGCTCACTTTCCTGATTTGATTGAAAACTTCTTTGCACACCTGAGACTCGGAGAAAAGTATGCATGACGATATAGATAAGTTTTATTTAATTTACGACTCGTTTGCTCTGCAAATTGTCTTTTCGATTCGTACATGTTTTATAATACAATTCATTCGGACATTTCGTTTGTTACGGTTAAATATTTTGAATTTCGTTTGTTCAATGTTGAATTTAAATATATTTTTTATATACAAATAAGTGACCATTTTAATATATCAAGTTCAATAACCTAGGTATTTAACTTTCTACATGATATACATAGTTATCTATAAACTATAATAGTTTTTTTTTGTAGTATACTTTGGTTTCAAGCGAGAATTATTGTTTAAATGTTGGAGTGATAGTAATTCCCGAGTTTCAAAATATGTATGGTCGTAAAATGGATTTATATCGAGTCATTGATGGGTAGACGTCTTGTTTTAGTATTATTTTAATTAGTTTTAATGCGTTTTTTGTGTACATGTTTTTTTTTTCGTTCTGATGATTTCTTGTTTGTTTTTTTTTTTATATTTTTCGTCATAATATTATGTTTGTATTTGTCATATGCTTGTAAACAAAGTGTGTCTCTGTGTTGTGTGTGGCAAAAAAAGATGATCTCATTTAATTTCAAGTTTTAGTGTAAACGACCAAGGACCAGTCTTCAAAATGTTCGCTTTTATAATGTTTATACGGAGATCATATTTTGTCTCCATTCATTTCCATCCCATTCTTTCTTTTATTAAATCAATTATATAATTAATTAGATTGATCACAATCTCATTGCTTTCATGTTCAGTAATAACGTAGGGGTAATTAGTCAAGTATTAGGGTAGCGCTAGTCAGTGTTAGTTGATGGGACTTAGGGTAGAGCGATTATGAATATTATTATATAATTTAAAATTGATACATGAGATTTAATTTTTTTTTCGCATAGTCATGTCGAAAACATGACTCATGAATTTAAAATATAATGACTTAATTGAGCCAAGTAATTATATAGGGTATTACAAAGGTTGAACAGGATTTATTGTTTTAACATAATAATCTGTCTACGACTATAAAAATATCACTCCCAAAAAAACAATATATAATACAATACACAACGACAATATATATATATAATATAATCAGTCAATTTTGTTATAAGCTCTTTACACCTATATCTGTAATTATGGTTCAGGGTCTAAAGTACCCAGTAAAGTTAGACGGTTGAAATTGTTGGGTTAAATTCGTTTATGCGTCCCAGTTCGGCTTGGGTAGCGCTCAATCGTTCCCGAGATACCCGAGTTTCAGGTTAACCCGTACGTTGCTAACAATCACCGGGAAAATTAGAGCAAGTGTATTCTTCGTATAATACCCTGATTTTCGTATTGGATTACCCTCTCATTACCCGGAAATTGAAATTTTGTTTTTCATTTTGTATGATTAACGTAATGTATTTTAACATCATGTTAAATTTAACTGTGCGCTCTTCCATTGTTACATTTAAAATATTCATTGGCAGTCGTATACTTTATAGTGTTTACAAAACATATAGACACTTTATAGTATACACACGATTTTAATTATCAAGGAATATGTAAAGAGGTATAAAAGTTGAATTTTTTATCGAGCTATTCTTATGTAACGTGTACAGTATCTGATAAGCCCACTGCGGTTTGGTGGATATATTCCCTACTATGAGTAATAATCGCTATCAGGTGTTTATGAGACGGTGGCTAGACCCAAGAGGAAAGACAAGCGGACCAGAAAGAAATATTTATACAAATATCCATTCCGAGCGGGAATAGAACCCGCAATCGCCACTGTGTAAGCGCGTGCACGATTCACTACACAGTAGAGCGATATCTAATTAATATTGGCTTATTTAATATCCATTACTGCGTTAAAGTTGACAATTAAATATAATTATAATTAAAACAATTTAAAAACGTTTTTATTAAGTGAATAGTCGAACATAGAACGAAACAGTTAAAATTTTTATCAAATACAAATTCAAAGTTATATTAATGAAATACAAAGAATGGTTATTTAAACATCTGGCTGAGAAAGCTCCTTACCTAAATTGCGTTTGTTTTAGACTGAAAGAGGACCGTTTTCTTGGAGTTTCGCTGCTCGCAGGCAATTTCTTTTCTTGCTTCTGAAAATAGTTTCAATTTTCAGAGGCACCTTGTATCTAAGCGAAAGAAAAAGTGATTCATGTTACAATACTAACATATATATATATACAAAAATGTCACCATTTCAACCGTTTCGGTTTTGTGTATCGAAATATAAGTATATACAATTTTTTTCCCTAAAAGTAAATTGAAATAACGATCGTATGAAGTCTATTGTCTAACTTTTGAAACTCAGCACTCACCCGAAAACTTGAGAGCGACTATTACGACGTCGTGTCGCTAAACTTTTTAATAAATTCATCCATCTGAAACCGACATTACGCGCAGACCCGAAACGACAAAGGCGAGGCCATTTGAGAGCTATTCCTTCATCTATCAGAGTGACACGTAATCAAATAATACAATAAAACTTCTCTACCGAAAAATACTTGAAAATAATTCTCCATTTAAATTCAGGGGGGAAAAGTCAGCTAGTGTGTTAACAAAGACTGCTCCGGAGGTAATAACCACTGGCTTCCTGTATTGTATGGAATTCGAAAAGGTTGAAATAGCGCAATGAAACAGCTAAATGCATCGAGGGCATTCTCAACGAAGGATTTATATCTGAAAAGTGCGCTCGTGAGATGTTTCATTGTGTAGGTTACGTAACGATTATAGTAAGCATTAAGGACTTGGATTGGACCCTAATCCTTCTCTTTAACAGGAAAAGAGGCTTTTACTTAGCAGTGAAACATTTACTACCTGTAACAGTATATATAGACAGAACAGTATACACGTTTACGATGACGTGTTAAATCTTTACGTTTATTCTAATATAAGCTTTTACTTGCTTAAACGGAAAAATCTTGAAAACATCCAATTTGATTTATATTATTCTAAAATTCTATATGTGTAGTAATATTTATTTATTCTTTAAGAGAAATTAAAGGGTTTCCTAGCTATATATTTGTTTAAAAAAATGTCGGTAAGAAAATAGTCAATGTATTATTCTGGATTGCCTGCTGTATGCGTTTATTTAACGTATTTTCCTATTTACAACATTAATAAATTTATTAATACCTACTACTATGCGTTGTGCTACTATGTGTTGCGATTATACGGTAGCCAACTGCATACTAGCAGAATTGATTGAATTTGCGAGATTAAAAGCGAGTAGGACTAATGAGTAAAACAGTATCATAACAAAAATAGGCAAAAAACAATTCGAATACTATTTAAGAAGTCTAATTCAGCATTATTTTATAACGGGAACTAAATATCTTATTAAATTTCGTAACTTAGTTGTTTTTATTACGTTTCAAGAACTTATGAACATATAAAATAACGACAGAGTTTTTTTCAAGGCGCCCGTTTCCATCTCATTTGAAATTGTTCGTGTTTAAAGCCTTGGTGACAAAGCGTATTTATACAAGTGAGGATGCGTACTAAACAAGCCTCGGGCACAGATGTGGGCATCGTTATACTTCAGAACTTGTAACGATAATTGGACTCATCATCACAGTCATTACCATGATCACTTTGGGTTTGTTCCACTTGTAAATGCAATGTTTGTGTGTAGTAACATAAGACAGGAAATATTTATGATAATGATTTTATTTAATTAATTTTAAAATTAAGTCTCTTCCAAATATAATTGGATAAACAGTAAAAAAATGTTGGTGAGATGTAGTCTAATAAAAAAAAAAAAAAAAACGGGTACTTGTAATAGGATAAGAGAAAGCGTAATATTTATTATAAGTGAAATTTCGAAAGAAATCTACTAGAATAGTCTAGCACTAATTTTTTTATTAGATATAATTAATAGTACTTTTGATAATGATGATGATGACGATGATGATGAATTAATCTTTTAAAACATTTTGAAAGTTAAAAAAAAATTCTTAAAGAGAATGTTCTTAAAAAATGTTTTTAAGAACAATAAAACTAAAGCCGAACTCAAATGCACTTGAATAATTATTTAACTAACTGGAATTAGAGAAAAAATAATATTAAACATATAATGCGGTTTTTTGTAGACTAGATTAAATGTTATTATAAAATAAATTGTATGAATTAGTAATTGAAAGCAGAGCTTAATAATCTCCCATCAAAGTCTCTGTATATTGCTGTGATGTTTGATGATAACTGCCGGCGTATGCAGATTGCTTCGATTGTTCAAGTGTACGAGTACATACATAACGAGAACGTACATGTGAATAGCTATTAAATCTGGTAAATAAACGAACCTGTGTGAATGAAATTCATTATTATTTTACGCGTTTATTTCTCGAAGATATTTCAAGATTAATGACGTTATATAAGTTTATAATAATTGATATTTATAAATGCATGTGCATCTATAAAATTGCTTGTCTATTCATCTTTATATATTACATTATAATATGTCTTATATTGAATTTTATGCTATTTTCTGTTTTAAAATTTTTATTCAATTGATTTTTTGTAAATGCATGTCTTTTGTAAAAAACACGAAAGTAAAAAACAAAACAAGAACAAGTAGCACTTACGTTACTTAGCATTTTTAACCAGTAACCACATGTACTTTAATTTTATAGAAAAAAAAAACTTGTATTTAATCATAATTTTAAAGAAAATATTAAACACTTGCATAGTTTAGTTAAAAGTATAATAAAAATAACCGCTTGGTTCCCGTGTTAAAAACAGCTCTTATATCTTTCAACTCACTTTGAACAAAGCCTTTTTGTTCTTGCCTGTCGATGAAAATGGCTACTTTTTCTTTAAAACGTTTACCTACGTTATAAATGAGACCGTGTTACAGTTTACAACGTGTGCACTCGCCAACTTTCTTAACCGTTTCAGTTTACTCAAGAAAATTACTTGATAACCTTGTTTAACTTGTTATGAAAACTTGTTATGTGTTCCAATGTTTTATACTTCTTACGATTTTTTAATTAAGTTGTAAACAATACTTAGGAACATTATGTTATGCTTATGGTTACTATGTCATGTTACCTACAATCATATCTGCCTATGAAAGTCCTAAGTAAATAAACAAATTTTTATTTCAATTTAGATAAAAAAATAGTAAGTAAAAGTAGAAAGAAAGTAAGTCATAATAATTAGTATCATTTATTTTAGTTTTCTTTCTAATAATTTTCATTAAATAACAGCGTAATAAAACGATATTCTAAAAATATACGGATCATCAGACACGTATTCACGAGTAAAATATCAATGTGATCAATATCTATTAACTATAATAAAAGACTCAATAGAGACTTAGACGAAATAGTCTCGTGGGGACAAAAAGAAATTTCACTAAGATACTTAAAGTATAACATTCGGGTCGACTGCTATTAAATGTTACAAAAATATAGCTTTTAATATACAACGCACAAAGACTATTACGAACAATAGTTTAGATACTGCCCGTAAATAGTTGAAGAAAAGCCGATTACTATTCTTAGAGAATAGGTCCTCCAGTGTATCACAAGTGGAAATATATCATTAATAATAACAATTTCTCATCTACTAGAGAGTACTCTAAAAATGAATAAAGAGCTTGCTGTAATATAAATAGCGAAAACTTACTCGCCTCTTTCATTTGTCTTTGTTAATAAATCGTATTATGTGTATTTGAAATAAAATATTTGTTAAGCTATTTTTAATATTAATTTTATATATTTCTGTTTAAGAATTATTTTTTAAATACATATCAAAATGTTTTGTTAATATTTTAAGTGCATTTAAAATAAAACACCATTTGCTTTACTTACACTTTCCAGCATAAAAGAGTGATTTTCGTGACTAACTAACGTTGTGTTTTTGTGTATGAACTATTATTATATTCCTTTCATTATTTTTAATAATCTTAATGAGTTTAAGGTAAATGGTTTCGAACCATTATGTTACAGAATATGGCTTGACTATTTTTTTAATCTGAATCTCGGAAACGGCTCCAACGATTTTCATTAAATTTAGTATACAGGAATTTCGGGGGAGATAAATAAATATAGCTAGGATTCATTTTTAGAAAATGTCGTTTTATCCCAGTTTTTAGACAATGAAAAAATATCGTTAGAATACGAAGGTAAATGTCGCAATTAGCAGTAAAGATGTAATAGCTCAGGTGGTAAAATCGGTCGGTCGCGATCGTCCGAAAAGACCACGGTTCAAATCCTCAATCGATTATAATTTTTTCTTTTTTTTTTCTAATTGCACTGGTTATTTTTTGTTAAATAAAGTATGTAAAATCGAAAAATATTTATATTTTATTATTATTATTTTTTAATTATTTTTTTATTTTTGATTTTTTATATTTAGTTATATTTTTTATTATTGTCGGTAAAAAAATAGTATCCATTTTTTATAAATATGTAATTCGTATTTAAATATGATTTACAAAAAACACAATTTACTAAAAATACCGAGCTAAGCTCGGTCACCCAGGTACTTTTTCATAAACATTAAACAAAGAACTCTTGAAGATTCTCGACAGTTACACTTTTAAATGGACTTGTTCCATTTTCAAACTCTCGACCAAGTTCTTGTATTTTAAGTGAGTAAGCATTTTAATATAGCAAAACGTGTTTAATTAAAAACTAAGATAATGAAATAAGATATTTTGTTACAGCCAGTAATACAAATTGAGGCCAAATATAACGAACAATTGAGAAATTTCAAAAATACTACAATATTAACCTTCTAGAAGCAATACGAATTGTAGCTATGAAGTTTTAAAGACTGGTGTCATAACCGTATACAAAGAAAGTAACGTGTGCAAGGAAAAACTTAGTTAAAATATTAAAAGACATGCAGCACATAAGAAAAAGGCTAGCAGAATACAAATAAAAATAAATACTTATATACTTCTTTATATTAATCGCTTAATGTACTGGTTGTATCGAGTCCAATAAAATACCAAATTTAATGAAAATCCATTACAGACTGTTGAATGTCGACGTCGAAATATTATATTATTTCGCGGCGTTTCCTATCGTCTGTAGTGCATATTGAATCTGAAATAAACCGCTCGAAGGGGAAATGGGTGGCTACAATGGTGAAAATGACAGTGCGGCCCGCAGCCTCTCAGGTAGGAGGCCTTTTTATTATTTACATCGCATTTTCAACGAGTGTTTGCCATGAGCTTTACTTTGATTTTGGAAAAGTGGCGAGATGTAAACGTGTGATCTGAATACGTAGGGCGCTATTATATTCAGTTTTTATGGAAAATGCTTGCGTTGTGTAACCGATGGTTTGTTTTAGTGCTGAAATAGGGCCCTTACGGTAATACGTACCTACACAGGTTTTGTTTTACTTTAGTGCACTTCTTTTGTTCGTCTTTCAAGATCTTTGTCGAGATATATTGGTTAGTTTTTCAACCGACTTTGTATAAAATAAGTGGTTGTCTATGCGATGCTTAAAATAGATTTTTTTGTTTCGAATAAATAATTACCGACGGTGCGATGCATGTTTACATTCATTAATGTCAAAAACTTGATTTTTTAAATATTACTTCTAGTAAAAATAATAAGTGTATATTTACTAAGTTAGGAAGTTCCTCAGTAGCATGTCTGAATAAAAAAAAAAATATTACATAGTTTAATAATGTCGTTGAATATAATATCGTTCTGTTTCCCCTTTTCAGAGTTACTGAGATGAATATTCAAGAGAACAGATGAGCGACAACTGAGAGGGATTCTTATAGTAATAAGATTTATGAACTATCTCATTACTTGACTTTCATTGTGTTATTATTTTGTTTTGATATAGTTAAGTAATTTTGATTTTGTTTATATTATACGTTTTTTTTTGTTCTGACTAATTAGTTATTATTTTTGTTATATACAGAAACATACAGCGATAATGCTGTGTATTTTTTTTAATACTTATATCTCCCTATTATTTCAGTATGTGGCTATTTCTTTAAGGGCTGTGCTGGAAGAAATTTCTTCACCTTTAAACGTAAACTTCAATGGTAAGTATTTTAAATAAATGTGTACGTATAATAAATTACTAAATAACCTAAACCTAATAATAAATTTAAATCTAATTCCCGACTAGTAAAAAAGTCAGCCTCAACCAGACCATGTATCTGGACCGGATCAGGATAGAATCAGGCATGCCTGATCCGGTAAGCTCTATCAGGACCAGGTCTGGTTAGACTAGGATAGTCTAGGTAAGGCGTACTGGATCAGGACCCGGTCTGGTCCAGATCAGGATAGCCTGAAAGAAATTACGCAAACTGAGCCTAAATCACGCTATCAATGTTTTTAAGCGCACTTAATATATATACAGTTATCAGGACAGTCTAGCAGGGAGTCTATTTCTACACAGTGGAGCAGTCGTAAGTAGTAGGAAGTAGTTAATAAATAAAATTTAATTAATAACAATAGTTAATTATTAATATAAAAATAATTGATATTTAAAGTAAAAACATAAATAAATAATACATTGAAAAAAAAAAAAACGAAAATAAATATCATGATAATTATTTTAAGTAAACATATTTTTAATATCAATTCACTTTTTTTTTATTAAACAATTTTTTCAAGAATATACATTCGTGTTTTTAAAAAGGACCGGACCGAACCGGCTGATCAGGATGAGATGAGATTTCCTGATCTGGACCCGATCAGGAAATCTCATCTCATCCTGATCAGGTTCAGACAAATCATATGCGTTACATCCCTTATTCGGTCCAGATCAGGCATGCCCGGTCCGATCCTTCTAAGGAAGACGAAAACATTTCTACTCGGGTTGTTGTTAAATATGTCTTAACTTATGGCACTACTATTCAATTTATGTTTTCAATTTAATTATGAATAAGTGATTTCTCCAGTTTTAATCGAAAATTATATCTCGATCTCCGTCATATGCAACATTAAATATTTTAATATTTGTATTTAATAAATAAAATAAACGATAGAAAGACATAAATTACGAAATCATGAGTTTTTAATTCAAAAGACAAATTAACTCATGAGCGGAACTGTTCCAAGTCTCCGACAACTCAGACAATACATTCATACATACAACTCAGTGAACATATTCGTACGTAACGAATCGAATTAGCGAGCGGGAAATCATGCAGTTATTTATCACGACAACTTCAAAACACGGTGTTAAATTCCAAACGAGTAGGCCGGCGAGAGATTATTAACTCAACTCTCGAACGGCGGAACCACGGAACAACGCTTTCAAATTATTGTCATAGATTAATTAATTTAGTTGACTTTATATTTTTATTTATAATGATTTTATGCGAAAATGAAATAAGTTTTCGGGGCCTAATTTTATACTCAATTAGTAGAATAACCTTTGCTAAAAGTCATTCCAAACAAACTTGTTTGGTTTATTAAAATGTATTAACTAGAATAAAGAAAAGTATTATAAAATTACAAGTAAGTCTGCTGCAATTATTTCGAATGCTGGAAGTCGTATTACTAGGATGTCATATTTTAAGCATCCTGGCGTGAATGATGATACACGTAATTCTGTTCCCTAGCATAAGAAAAAAAAAACCGATATCACCGATTGCATTACATAGTCCAATACCAATACCAACATAGGTCAAAGAAAAATTGTCGCTTATCATTACATAGTATAAAACAAAGTCGCTTCCCGCTGTCTGTATGCTTAGATCTTTAAAACTACGCAACGGATTTTAATGCGGTTTTCTTTAGTAATTAGAGTGATTCCAGTGGTAGGTTTATATGTGTAATACAAGCATAATATAGTAGAGGAACACTGATAGTTTTTGCAACCGTGTGAAGCCGGGGCGAGTCGCTAGTTAGAGATAACTCAAAAATTAATCGTCAGATCTCAATCAAATTTATTTGTACCGCATGACAAGCATGTGCTTTTGATTAAAGAAAGAATAATCGAAATTGACCAGCGACTCACCCAGTAAAAAGTTATAAGGTAACACATAAGAAAATTAGTGGTATTGAATACCACATCATTTTTTGTAGTCGGTTAAATATGCAACACAATTTTTAAATGATATCGTTATATAAATTAAAGTAATTTTAGTAATGAACATAATTTTAGTATTGAAATCATTTTAATTTTATTGTTCATGGGATAATAATAAAAGTAAATATACACAGGAAAATATTCCTTTACGAAGTTAGCACGTCTGTTTAATATTGAATAGAGACTGTATAAAACAGTTTGCCAATGCATTGAAATATATAGTTAATTGGGAGAGTGTTCATGCGTGATTCGCGAGGGATACCACCCTTATGTTTCAATTTTGAATTTTAAAATTTTTAAATATTTAAGTATTGTATATTGTAAATATTGTAATATTTAAAATAACTTCTTAATAATTAATATAAACTAACTAAACAAACAGGACTAAACGAAATCCAGCAGTTTGGTTTAGTGTTACGTACTCGTATAATTTATAAATACAAATATGCAGACAACGACAAACATTTGTATGCCCTATACAAATATTTGTTGTCGTCGGCGATTGGAACCGCGATTGCTAGCGCAACAGTTACTTATTCAACTAATATTATAAATGCCAAAGTTTGTAAGAATATATTTTTGTTACCCTTTCTTAAAAAAATATATAAAAAAAAACTACTGAACTGATTGTATGAAACTTAGAACGCAGATAGTTGAAAATCCAGAATAAAACATAAGCTATTTTACATCCGTACTATCCACGGAATCAGACATTAGACGAGTGAAACCACAAAGCGCAACTAGCTATACATAATAGCTATGTGATATTTATTGAATTATTAATTAAAATTGTTATATAAGAACAATTAAATTAGTTACAACAAATTAATAAGAGATGTCCAAATATATTATGAGACGATATTTTATTTAGACATCATTACAAAACATTATTTTTTTCACACGAGTAAAAAAAGAATTCTACTAATATATGTAATAATATTTAAAGAAATAACTTACCATATCTGAACTTATTTATAAACTTGTCGCTTATTTCAGAAGTACCAGAACGTGTGCTGTTCATTTGTCACTAAAATTACAAAAAGGCAGCGGTTGCGACAGCGCTCTCTAGGAAAAGATTCATTTGAGCCATATTATTTTTCATACATTACGTTATAATTTTTATTTACTATGACCATTATTAATTTACAAAAATAAAAATAAAAATTAAACCAAAAAATCAAAATACTTTTGGGTTTCATAATTTATTTCTTATAGAAAGTAATAATAATTTTTAAAATACAATATATTTTGTATTTGGGATGTGATAAGTTGAATTTTTTATCTCTTATCAGTTATTAAAATGACTATAAAACATAATTATAATTATTATTAATTACGACCCATTATAATTATTATTAAATACGTCAGGCGAATGAATAAATTACTATACCCGAACTTCTTTCTATATTCTTCTATTTAATTTTTTTGTTATATTACTTTATATTTATGTGCACTTTTGTTCTAATTGTAAATAAGGTTTTTCTCAAAGAACAAATAAATCAACAGATTTAAGATTGATTTTTCTTCAGTGGCACGATTTTATTAAGAAAAATTTGTTGAACAATTAATTAATCGCAATCTAAGTGACTTTTTAATTGTAACTTTAAGAACACTTTAATTTTTATTAAAACTTGGTCTTTAAAAGTTATCTCAAAACGTCTTACGGAACAAATAAATTTTATTCTGCAACAAAAGGACAAAAGCGCAATCGGTAACTTTTAAAGATTAATCCTCTCGATAAAATTTCACGCTCGAAGTGTTGTAGCTACCTTCCGAAGAGGGCACGACTGGTATCTGCGAAATTTCATAGAATTAAAAATATTTAGAATTTTATATTTGCATTTATATTCATTTTTTTAAATAGATAATAAGCCGTAGTTTATTTTTAATAAATGATGAGATGATAGCAATTTCGTACATGCACTAAACAATAATTCTTGTAAAGTAAAATAATTATATAGGTATGCAGTATAGCATCAGTAATACACAGGTAGCAACTGATTAATATTTGATAAATATTGTTTGATGTTCTAAATTCTTTATATTTTACTTGAAATAAGCGTCTTTGAGTACAAATTCTTTGTAGTTATTTATACCTTAAACGAAACGTTGAAAAATGACTATTATTAGGACCCATTAAGCCGATTAATAGACTTATATAACATTCCTAAGTCTTTATATTAATTTGGCTCAGCGGAAAGAAGCGGAGCTGAGGTCCCTACGGGCCACGGAACTCAGCCTTTTTATGGCTTTCTTTCAAGGCAACAGCTCTTTAATGTCCGTTAAAGAACATTTTATCTTTCTTAGTTTGTCTTGTCAAAGGAAAAGGGTTCCGTACTCCGAGACACATTTCAGATAACGGAAAAAGATAAACCATGTCCTCAGTTTTATCTAGTTTTTTTTTTCCTTTTGGGAGTTCCAAGCGTCCATCTGAATCAAAGAGCTATTTAAATCTTGGCAGTAAAGAATGTAAATGTGTTTGTATGTTATTTATTTATGAGAAATTTTATTTTTTATTTATGTAATATGAACAGAGTTCTTTTTACTTGATAGTTGAGTTCTAAAATCGTCTCAAAATAACTTAATCGTGTCACCTTTGTAACAGTCTTTAGTAAAATATCATTGCACAATTTCCTAGATATAATTTAAATTGATGTTCTCCTTACCCCGTGGTCTAGAAGCTCAGAATTACATGAGTTTTTTTTTACATTTTTTTTATATCTAAATAGCAACCAAAATTTTGGAAACTTTGGAAGGACTATTTTATTACTATTTAAGTATAGAAAAAAAATTATTACGAAGAAAAAAATTATTTTCACTATTTTAAAGATGGCGTTGTAGTCAGTCTCCTTAAAAAAACCTAGGCGAGGCACGATAAGGCTCTTCTATGGGTTTGAAAGAAAAAAAAAGCAAAACGGATTTTTAATCTTTATAAATTAACCTATCGCAGGACGTAAAATGTAAAATATTTTTTTTTAAGAAATGGCGCGTTGTTGAAATTTGTAGTTCGATCGATTTTTATTTTTATTTAGGTGGAAAAACGAGTTTGATTTAGACTGAAGTCAGTATAGTCTTTAGCTCCTACAGTAATATACAAAACGTAACTCTCTCTCTCTTTCTCTATCCTTACTAACTTATATATCCCTCTTAATTTCCGTTCGCTTCGCCCTATCATAGTTTTCGTAACGGTCTCTTCCCGCGTTCACCAGCTTACTCTCCAAGTAAAGCATGCGTAATGAAGTTTTACTTCAAAAATTAAAATAATAATTTGCTTGACCACAAGTGTATATTCAATTAATATTATTATATCAAATATATTCATATCTGCATAAAAATGTAATTAATATTATTATTATCATTATTATGGATTTCCAATAGTTCTTAATTATAGTTTGACCTTCATCAATTCTGATTCTTTTGCACGTAAGAGTATATAATATCAATCCTTACTAAACATCTCTACAAAATCCGTATTTTATCAGTACTATATGAAATTTTACAAGAAGAAAATAAATGTATATACTTTCTTAATAAAGAAAAGAAAATCATTCGGATATTTCCTATACCAATTACTGCTTAGATGAATTACGCCATACATTTTCCGGGAACAGTAATTTATTATGGATAGAAGTTAAGATGACGACAAACACGGTGTTTACGAAGAAATATGTATTAAAGGAAGAAATATAAAGGATTTTATTAGAGCGACTTGTCTTAGTAGGGGGCTGGCGCCAGAGGGATGCTCCAATCAAAAATTGTTAACGACATTTTTGTATTATACATAATATTATGTTGTTTATCTTCATTTATTTTGATTTCAAGTATATTAAATGGATCATTTGAATAATTTATCAAATTATGGAATTTATTAGGAACCAAAAATAATAGCAACTGATGGGATTACAAAACAACTAAATTATCGGATACATTTTTTTTATTTATCGTCGTTTATAAATTTTAGATAACGTACATACATAAAATGGGACGCCGCGTTGGCGCAGCGGTCACAGCAATGGATTGTGCCTATTGCGCTTGCGGTGGCGGGTTCGATCCCCGCACATGACAAATATTTGTATTGGGCATACAGGTGTTTGCCGTGGCCTGGGTGTTTGTGCAGTTCTTGTGGGTCTTCCCACCGTGCCTCGGGGAGCACGTTAAGTCGTCGGTCCCAGTTGTTATCATGTACACCTGATAGCGATCGTTACTCATAGTAGGGAATATATCCGCCAACCCGCATTGGAGCAGCGTGGTAGATTAAGCTCTGATTCTTCTCCTACACGGGGAAAGAACCCAGTAGTGGGATATTACAGGCTGAAGTGACATACCTAAAATAAGAAAATATTAGCAACAAAAAGCCACTGAGCTTTCAACTTGTGCTATCGTAGTCTACTTACATATTCATTATTTAATAACGGCCACAGACAGTCTACGACTTCTCTTTTTGATACCTAAAACATTAAACTTATAACTGTACTAGCAGTGCCCGCGGCTTCGCCCGCGTTGAAATTAGTGTGTCGCAAAGTATTCCCGGCAAACTTCCAGTGAAACTCTCATCAGAATCGGCTTAGCCGTTCTGTAAACCTTCCTCTTGCTAATGCTGGAGCCCCCTCTCCAATGGTGAAACCGCATAAAAATCCGTTCCGTAGATTTTGAGCGAATCGATTACATACACTTTTAGGGACTTTGTTTTATAATACACTAACTGTTGCCCGCGACTACTTCCGCGTGGTTATGAAGATATGCATTACTATTAAGATGTTTAACGCAAATTATTTTTTTATTTGAGTACTGAGTGTGTGACTGCGTGTGTGATTGAGTGACTATGACATAAACTAAATAACTTTTTAAAAGGCACAATTTAGTATAATTTAATAGTTATTTTTATAAAACCTCTCTATACACCACATTTTTAGTTTTATTTTTAAGCTGTATATGTTTCATACAAATTATCAACCCCAATTAAACCCCCTTAGCGGTGGAATATCGTAAAATTCGTTTTTAACGAACGTCTGCTAACTATAATCTACCTCCCCGCCAAATTTTATCTTTGTCCAACCTGGATGGATAGACCATCCAGCGGTTTTTGAGTTCTCGTGATGAGTGAGTTAGTGATCTTTCTTTTTAATATATATAGATTACGTATTATTTGGACATCTCCTCACCATCTATAGAGCATACATTTTAAATTTCAAGTCTCTTACTTCAAAAACATAGGACTTTCATACAAACTTCCAACCCCCGTTTTACCCCTTAGGGGTCGAGTTTCGTAAAATCCGTTCTTAGTGGATGTCTACGCCCTATAAGGAGCCTACCTGCCAAATTTCAAGTTTGTAGGTGTTACAGTTTTGGAGATTTCGTGATGAGTGAGTCAATCTACCATCCCCCGTTTTAACCCCAAAAGGGAGTTGATTTCTAAAGAAACACTATTTGAACACCTTCTTATAATCTATAGAGCATACATTTCAAATTTCAAGTCTCTTACTTATCACCCGTTACCATCACCCGTTTTAACCCAAAAAGGGAGTCGATTTCTAAATATACATTATTCGAACACCTTCTCATCATTTATAGAGCATACATTTTAAATATCAAGCATCTTACTTCTAGAACATAGAACTTTCATACAAACCTCCAACCCCCGTTTTACCCCCTTAGGGGTCGAGTTTCGTAAAAATCCGTTCTTAGCGGATGTCTACGCTCTATAAGAAACCTACCTGCTAAATTTCAAGTTTCTAGGTGTTATAGTTTCGGAGATTTCGTGATGAGTGGGTCAACCTACCATCCCCCGTATTAACCACAAAAGGGAGTTGATTTCTAAAGATACGTTATTTGGACGCTTCCTCACTATCTATAGAGCACACATTTTAAATTTCAACTCGCTTACTTCAAAAACATAGGACTTTCGTACAAACTTCCAACCCCCGTTTTACCCCCTTAGGGGTGGAGTTTCGTAAAATACATTCTTAACAGTAGTTTACGCCCTATAAGGAGTCTACCTGCTAAATTTCAAGTTTGTAGATGTTATAGTTTCGGAGATTTCGTGATCAGTGAGTCAACCTACTATCCCCCGTTTTAACCCCAAAAAGGGGTTGATTTCTAAAGACACATTATTTGGACACCTTTTCACCATCTATACAGCTTACAATTGAAATTTCAAGTCTCTTACTTCAAAAACATAGGACTTTCATACAAACTTCCAACCCCCGTTTTACCCCCTTAGGGGTCGTTTTTCATAAAATCCGTTCTTAGCGGATGCCTACGTCTTATAAGGAGCCTACCTGCCAAATTTCAAGTTTTCAGGTGTTATAGTTTTGGAGATTTCGTGATGAGTGACCTTTCGCGTTTATATATATTATAGATTATAGATACGCAATAAGGTTTTGCTATAGTTAATATTTTGTACTCACCTATTTACGGCCAATAATTTTCCTAAACTTCTTGCTTTTATGCGGTTTTATCTTCTATACTTATGTATTTATATTATATTTTTATTATCTATATGTTTAGATTGTACACGTAATTTTGCGACTGTTTTATAAGTTTCCTGTAGCAGGACTACTGGAAGAGATTCCATCATGGGATAAGTAGTGCCTTTGTACCAGCATTGTTTATAACAGCTATTTTCTTTTGCTATCCTAGTGTACATAAATTGTTAAATAAATAAATAAATACAGACAAATATTTTATAAACATTAATAAAAAAATTTAGGTTTGAAAATAGCGTGATAAGTTTTTGTTAATAGCTAACAAGAGCTCTTGATGCATAATCTAAGTGGTCATACAGATATTTGAACACGCAAAACTTATGACAGTCCATGTATTTATTACACTTGTTCGATATAAACAAAAAATCAATTCTATGGCAGCTGCACGACCACAAAGATAGCAATGATAATTAAAATTAAATGCAACAGCAAACGAGCAAGAATCAAATAAAACTCATTAATGTCGTCGCAATAGACTGTTAAAAGGGTTGATAATGAGAAAATGGGATTTACGATTTGTCCGCCTCAGGGCAGAAACTATGCAGCGGAATGTAATATTTACAGAAACAAAGGATTATCCGATTCCTGTCTATTTGAATACAGCAGTAAAACATTTTGCTGGAAATAAATCGTCGGTGAATAAAATTGAAACGTTTTGCAAGCCAAAAATACATTCGGAAGGTATTTCTGCGCTGTAAATTAATTTCCATAACGTTATTTCGAAAAATATCGATGAAATATTGCGTCACTACTACGTAATGGAACTATCGTTGTTTTTTTTTTATATTAAAATAATAAATACCTTATGATAAAAACGATCAAAAGAGGTCTTTTTTATTTTATTATATTTTTTTTTATTTGAACCGACTGTTACTTTTTATTTCGTAAGAGAGGATATTATTTTTAATATAACGATTTTAAGGTACATTTCGATACAAAAATTTTAATTATAACTATTACATATTATGTATCCTTAATCACTCATCTATGTCAAAACAAATATAGGGCGCCCATTGTCAACGGATCGCCATTTTGCAGAATAGCCGATAATGGGAGCAATTAAAATGTATGGAGGCTTAACTGCACTGCCCTGCACCAAAATTAATTTATAGTCACGCTAAAATAACCCCAATTTTGTGTCGCTTCACCCTTGCGTTAATACCTCTTGTAATCGCTGAAATTTAGACTAAGTGCCTACGCATAGGTACCTTTAACAATACATAATGAGGTTTTTAATTGTTTCTATTATATATATATATTTCGTATTCAGTTAAGATTTAATTTAGTATCTCTATTCATATCGTATATATTTCGTTTATATTTTATGTATTGTCTGGATATATAAGATACGAGCTGTGCCCGCGAGTTTGTCCGCGTGGAATTTAAAAGAAATGTTGTTTAGTTCGCAGAGTTACAAAATAAATAAATTTCTAAAATAAAAGTAGCCTAAGTTACTCCTCAGTACATCACCTATTTGCCAGTGAAATTCTCGCCAAAATTGGTCCAGCCGTTTCAGAGATTAGCCGGAACAAACAGACAGACAGACAGACAGTCAAAAATTATTTAAAATGTTATTTTGGTATATGTACCGTGTATAAATTTATATGTAGTGAAAAGCGGTTATTTTAATATTACAAACAAACACTCCAATTTTATTTATTAAATATCATAAAATGTTATTTTATTATAATGATATTTACACGCTAATTGCAATTGACCTTGTTATTTTTTTTGTAAACAATAAATTATACGATACGATAAAAATGCAGATGTTTTGCCATTTTTTGTCTCGTTTCGTTCATGTTACTCACAAATTTATTTAAGTACGTTTTATTAAGGATAAATACTTTCCTTACCACAACCAGAAGGGTTAACAGTGTAAGCAATTTCGAAATATCCCGTATGGTAATTTTCGGTCGCGTCAATTTATTGTCGCCCTAAAACAAGCAATTCGTCCCTTCACGTCCCTCGCTTCCAATTAGCGCCAACCTCTAACTGTTTTAATGTCTCAATACAAGCTTTACATCTGATAAGCAGTATTCAAACCATTTCATACGGATAATGGAGCGTCCATTGGTCGTAATTGACAGACCGATTGAACCCCCGATTCGAAAATAGCTTGTTTTTTGTAGATTTCATTCCAGATGATTTACGGAATGTTAACTTTAAACTATATGGAAATATGGAAATGGAATGTCAAATGGAATGGAATATGCAATACGAAATATCTTAAAAAGATATATCTATAATAAATAATGACCATAATAAAATCGCTCATATATATATTCACATCTTAAAGTGTATGTGGGTTGTTATTTTCTACTTTCCTTGTAAAGAAAATTATTTAATTAGTGTAGAGCATACAAAACTAGCTCTAGTTTCACTAGATTTTTAATAAAAAGTACAGATTACATTAACATAACTTTTAACTCCTATGAACTTAAAAAGTAAGGACCAGTTTCTATGTAAAATTTGATTCCTCAATTCATTCCTACACTCGCATTTAGAAATCCAATTTTTATAAATGCTTAAACATATGCTTATTTATCAAATCATTTGATAATTAATTGACGAAGCCAGTTACAATTTACATTTTAAAAATGATACAGCTGTACAAATTTTTATCATCATCATCATCATCATCATCATCATTTCAGCCTATCCCAGTCCACTGCTGGACATAGGTCTCCACAAATTCACTCAAAAAATGGCATCAATTCGTGTGTTTTGGATGGTTATCCCGCCATCGGTCGGCTTTGTAAGTTCCAAGGTGGTAGTGGAACTATAACTATGTTATCCCTTAGACGCCTCTTACGACACCCACGGGAAGAGAGGGTGTGACTATATTCTTTACTACCGTTGCCCCACAGCGCACACAAAGTTTAATATTTTACCCTTTTTAAGAATATAATTACCAAAAATACTGCTAGTTTATATTATTAAATCAAAAGCCCAAAAATAGGATTTCATATTAACCTATCTGCAAATATATAGGAGGTTTATACAAATACTTATACTTCCTTATCCTTATTTCAATCTGCTGAGAGCGGAATTTTATATAAAAATCTTCTTATTTTTGTTTACACACAGTAAATGAGTTTTAGTAGCTAAGTGTCGTTTATGGTTGAGTTTCTTTAGTAGAATTTATCTGTCAACGATAAGATATTATGTTAGAATATGAATATTTATATATAATTATTACTTTGTATTTCTGATCATTAACAGAATACCAATTTTTTCATAAAAGATATTATTTTAAAAATTGATTTCCATTATTTTATTACTAATTACTACCAGACTTTCTCGGTATCAGAAAAATAATTTTTCAATTAGAACCAGTAGTTCCAGAGATTAGCGTGCTTAAACAAATAGTCAAACAAACGAACTTTTTAGCTTTATAATATCACTATAGATTTATTTATAAACTAAAAAAACATCTTTGAAATATAAAAGAACATAAATATTTTATGGTTCTATGATAAAAGATAGACTCACATACATTTTCTATTTATTCTTATTTGGAAAGAAAAAAAAAACTTTTATGTATCCTTCTATGAAACAAATGAACATCAGACCATTGTCAACATCGTCAGAGTTGTGTTAAACGTTCCGTTTACCAATATAATATATAAAAGCTAAAATGAAGTCAAGAACTGACAGAAAATAATTTTTCTAATTTTTACATAAAGCCAGGCAATTAAGGGGGAGAGAAGCATCTAACTGCGCAACTGATAGGGGCCTGCAACGAAGCACTGTAATTCTATTAAAAGATTAAATAATCCAAGCAACTTCAAAGGAGATGCGCTTTCACAAGTAAAATGAATCAAATAACCTTGCAAAAAAGGGACCTAAACGTATTCGCTTAACTGTGGTTAAGGGATGAATGAGTACGATCGAGTATGTCGATTTTAGAGAAAAAAATATTTGAACTTAAAGTACAAATTTACGTATTTTATACAAGGTATACTACAATATTGAGATTATTTGGCTCATAGCCACAAAACATTTTTTTAGTCATAGATTTTTCAATATTTCACTAATATAGATTAGATATTTATTTCAATGTTTTACAGTATTAAACACATTATTATTATTAGCCTGTTTTATCTATTTAATATCATAAAATATATTTAATATCACAATAATCACATAATTGTAGGATGATGTTTACATAAAAATCCAATTTATTACAGCAAGCCTTAGCAACTAATATGTCAGGTGTAATGATAAAAGAATCGTAAAAAATTAATGTCTGTCGATTAATTTGAAGCACATCACTAAAGCGAAGCTGTGTGCAACGGCTTTCAAACGAAGAGGCCGGTGTGCATAAGGTGCAGAAATTAAAGCAATTTAACTTTTGAACGTGTCTCATCCGACATCATATATCCTCCATTGAGGACACAGAACTTAACGAGCAAATGAATAACGTGAATTAGTTTGAAAAGCGCTGTTATACTCCGTGAAGTATAACTTCCACGCCTTGGGATGTAGGCATAATAAATAAGTTTTATACTTGCGTATATTATAAGAGGAACAATCTTGAAAGTTTGAGAAGTTAAAGCGTGTATTGGAATATTATCATTAATTTTTAAAAATCCTACTAATATTACAAATGAAAAAGTTTGCGAGGGACCGATTGTAATTAAACTGGTACGAAGATAGTTGACGATCTAGAATAAGATATAGGCTACATTCCTATCGGATCGGAAATTATGCGGGTGAAACCGCAAATCGCAACTAGTCTATACAAATAAATAAAATTGGAGTGTTTCTTTGTAATATTAAAATAACCGCTTTTTACTAAATGCGTATGGCTGTATACACGGTAGGTACATATATCAAAATGACATTTTTTACAATTCTGTATGTCTGTCTGTCTGTTTGTTCCGGCTAATCTCTGAAACGGCTGGAACAATTTTGACGGGACTTTCACTGGCAGATAGTTAATGTACTAAGGGATAACTTAGGCTACTTTGATTTTAGAAATATTTTTATTTTGTAACTCTGCGAGCTGAACAATATATTTTTTTATTTCAATATATTTTAATTCCACGCGGACGAAGTCGCGGGCACAGCTTGTCTTAATATACTTCTTTATTTATTCTAAATTTAAACATTTTACCAATGTACGTAAAAGTATGTAAGTAATGCAATCCAATATATGTAACCGAAAGCTTTCGATGCAAATGCATCGCGAAGTCTATTTTCGCTTCGAAAAATATTCTAAAGATACTGAAGTGAAATAGTGCTGAATTGAGAATGGCACATTTAAGGCTACATTTCAGTTACGTTATCTTTGTACGTTTATATTAATAATTTCTTCTTTACAATACAATAGCTTTATATAAAAGCATGAATTCATTGTTCATATCTAAGCGGACTTAAGCTGAAAGATTTTTTATAATTAGGCGAAATTTTACTTGAAATTACACGAAAACATTCTTTTCAAAAGCGGATAAAAGATTTTTATCTTCAGCTCACCGATCGTCGATGTAAATAACGAAGCCGGTTCTTTGAGTTTTTGTAAAGGAAAATTGCTTCGTGATTTGTTGCCGGAGGTTACTTGAATTGGTTAATTCGAGGAAAATAATTATCTCTTTTAATATTTTTTTGTTTGCTTCCGTTTAATAGTCGCGATGTTTTGAATTTATAAACAGAATAAATATAAGTATTTAGAAAGAGTATCTATCCTTTTAACAAAGCTGTGGCAAATCCAATTCTGTTCATTAAAAATATTTTGAAATTGTTTAAAAATACATTCTTTAATTTCTATTTAACGTAATCGATGTATTGTTAGCTTTTAATATTACAAACAGACACTCTAATTTTATCTAATACTATTAAACGAGCAATTTTTGTATATATCTGTATTTTTTTTTTATTACAAAAATGAATGTTGCTAAGTGCATAACTTGAGAATGGCTCGAGCAATTCTTCTAATTTATTTTTTTGTATGTTCCTTAAAGCCCACGGAAGGTTTTAATACTAAAAAAAGATTTAATTTTTTTTTAATTGTTACTATTAACTTTTAACAGAATGAAGTCTGTTCGGGCAGCTAGGATATATATATTTAGAATCTCGGAAACGAACTAACAAAAACACAGGCGTGTGTGTTCTCCTCTAAACGGAGCCCTTTACACCTGGCTCCGACTTTCCGGGATGTTTCTGTGGAAATTACCGACTCCCTACAGCTCCTCGGTGTAGAGCTATCGTCCAATCTGAACTTTGGGCAACACATCGAGTCCAAAGCAAAAACTGCAGCAAAAAAACTAGGTATTCTCTCTAAGGTCAGGCGATACTTCACTCCAGAACAGCTGCTTCAACTATACCAAGCACAAGTTCGGTCTTGTATGGAGTATTCCTACCATCTTTGGGATGGATCCGCCAAATACCAACTGGCAACTTTGGACTCGGTGGAAAAACGAGCTAAGAGACTCATAGGTGACCCTACTCTGACAGACACCAAGTTGCAGAGTCTCGATCATCGGCGTAGGGTAGCTCGTCTGTCGGTGTTCTACAAAATATATTTCGGTGAGTGTGCGAAGGAATTACACGATCTAATTCCCCCAACAACCTTCCGCCATCGGGACACTAGGCGCGGTCGATCGTTCCATCCTTATGTCGTCGATATGCCACCCACGCGCACAAAACGCTTTGGCTCTACTTTTCTGATGCGCACAGCTAAGGAATGGAACTCGTTGCCCGCGTCTGTGTTTCCCGAACGATACAATCTGGGTGCCTTCAAGGCCAGAGTGAATAGGCTGTTATTAGGCAGGCATGCTCCACCTTCGACCGCATCGTCACTTAACATCAGGTGAGATTGTGGTCAAATGCCTGCCTATTTGTCAAAAAAAAAAAAAAAAAAAAAAAAAAAAAAACTAACGATTTTTATGAAATTTAGTATGCAGGGGGATTTCGGGGGCGATAAATCGATATAGTTAGGATTCATTTTTAGAAAATGTCGGTATATATAATGGCTATAATATCGTTAGAATACGAAGGTAAATTTTGCAATTGTCAATAAAATTTTAATAGCTCAGATGGAAAATCGGCCGGTCGGGATCGAACGAGAAGACCACGTTTCAAATTCTCAGATCTAAATCTATTATTTTTTTCTAATTGCACTCATGATTTTTTATTTAAATTACTAGTTCATATTTTTTATTATTATGTCGCTAAAATCGGAAAATATTATTCATATTTTATCAATATGAAATTCGTATTTAAATATGATTTTCAAAAAACACGATTTACTAAAAATACCGAGCTTAGCTCGGCTACACACCCACCACACACTATATTTTACATTAAGATAATAATTACAATTTTAATTAGATTGAATTATTATTTTACAATTAAAATACTATTATTATTGTATGTTCTGTTTCCCAAATATAGGTAGTTCAAATCATTGCGGCATCATTTTGCTTCTAATTTTATCTGTTGAACCTTAACAAACATCAAATTGTTTCCTTCCAGTCAAAAACAATTTAATACATAAATGTTGTCTATGAAAACTTCAACCGGGAACCAGAAGGAAGTTTAATTTGGGTACACAATGGCAATTTTAAAGTTAGCTATTACGCAATTCAAATTCTAAGTGGATTTCTGAATTAATTCGATTTTTGTTGAACTTCACAGACATTCCAAATTTTTCAGCTTTAGCGTTTTAACTTTTTGACGGTACTCTTATCTTTGTTAAAAGCTCGTTTCGTTAGTTAATTAGTACATCTTTTGATTCAGTGGCGATATTTGAGTTTGTTTGTATTTTAAACATCAACTATGAATAGAGATTCAATTTTTAACAAATTTTCATTCTTGAAATCCTATCTTTGGAACATATAAAAATAAATCAAGTCTATCTTCAACTTATTTTTATTTCGTAAATTCTGTATATTTATTTATCATAATATCCTAAAGATATGAATATGAATAAATTTAATGTAGAATCCTTCACGTGAACATTGCCTAAATTTACTGATAGACTTTCAGCCCCTTACCTTCCATAAATCCACGTGTATTTAATGAGTTTCCTCTGTCGTTAAGCGTCCGTCCCCAGGCAATAATGTAACGCTATCATCGCCTGGCATTATCTAGAACGTCCCTAAAACGTATGTGATGTGACGACAACGGCGTAAATAACGTTTTTCTTCAGGGGTAATACAATTTAAGAGAATTCTGAAAATTGCTAAAATTGAATATGTTTATGCGTTTATTGTGAAATAACTTTTGGACCAACAAGAAATTATAAAAAGTTACGTACATTCTTAAAAGGACGTTAAATGATTTAAAAATTTTCTGATTTTTTACCAAAGCTTTAGAGTAATCAGTTCTAGTAGTACAAAAAGTGAGGTCCAGTATAAATATAAATAAATCAACATAATGCTTGTGTTACAGGCAATAGCCGACTGTTATAGGCATTTTTTAATATAAATATACATAGAAATAATACTTATATAAGTAAATAAATAGAATATATCCCACCCAGATTAAGGGGGGAATCGAACACGCAACCCGCGGAGTAGAAAGCAGGGTCACAACAAACTGCGCCAACGGACTTGTGAAAGTATGAAGTAACAAACGTTCCTTCACAGGTTGCGACAACTGCGATAGCTCGGGTTGCAGATGCTAGCTAAGAGTTTTGGAAAAGAAACATTTTACAGTTTCAGCAAAATTAAATTTGGTACCTATATGAGTATTTTGTTTATGACACAATAGTCAGAAGCTTGGCGTAGGAATCACTTTATCTAAATTGTTAAAGGCCAACAACGCTTTTAAAATAAATTAATATCTTAAGTTTTCATATTTAGTTTTTAGTACTGTTCCGGGAAAAATTATCCTTTCAGATTGACAAATTATACAAAAAAAGACAATGTGAGACTTGTTTGATAGAAAAAAGTTCTTTGGTAGGAGAGGAAAGCGAGTCCGTCCTTGATAGTAGGCATAAAACTACACGTTTATGATGGACTTAATGAATAGACAAATGACTCTGTGTAAGTTTTGCGTACTATAAATATCAGAGAAAAATGCTTCTTGTCCAATGCCACTAGTCAACTATACCATGTTGATAACAATGAGATATAAGTATATATAAACATACAACAGATTAATGAAGTGTATTTGTAGGTTTTTGTAGAGTACAAGAATTATTAAATAAACTCATTTATTAGTCTCTGTTCATCTACGATTTCTTTAACGTCTGTAATTTATATTTTCTTTCGTCACTTGTACGTTTGATTGACGAAGCTAAGCCCGGCTTTATGGAACAAAAGAAATTCAATACTGTCATACACTGACAAGGAAATGCTCGTACTGCATTGAATCTATGATTAGATGAATGAATAATGTGAGACCTCATTTCTGTTTTTTTTTTATATATTTCTCTACTTATGTTGATAATCATGAAAAAAATGTTTTTTTAATACATTTTGTTGAAAGTAGAATGGAGTATGGTTTTTAAGATATTTTAATGATTTTTTTTTTAAATTCAATGACATAACTCACATAGTCTGTATAAAAATGTTAAGAAATACAAAATTTAATTAAATATAATATTATTTTGCATTTAAAAATTAAACATCTATTATTTATATTATCAACAATGTGTAAATAAATGTTTGCCACACATATTAAAATACATATTTTTGATCTAAGCAACCGTACAAAATCTTGAAAATATATTATTTACTTTCTTTATCCTACCGGTTTTGATTAATTCCAAAGGGCCTTTGGACAATTTAAAAGTTCCGGCAATCGTCATTCAGGAATGCGTGAGTCATAATGAATAAATTATGTCTTCATTTTCCATTAAAACGAGAAATCAAAGAGGATTCCTAATTGAGAATTATAAGACGTCAAAATTTTCTTTATAAACTGACGTTATAGCAACTGCTCGAATAATTTACTAAGTTCGCAGAACTCCGTAACCTGCTATTAAAAGATTAAGTCTAAGACAGGTAAGTTCCTTTTAGATAATTTTATTAAGTCTTAAATTTAGTAAATTTTTCAAATGGACCAAAGAATTTGTTCAGTTAACAGACTTGCTTGACGAAAAAGTGAAATAAGTTTTATATAAAAAAGAGTGTGCTGTAGACCATATGACTGAAGTAAAGCTTTTTAGCTCTCACTGTAATATACGAAACGTAACTTTCTCTCTTTCTATCTTTACTAACTTATGTCTCCCTCCCAACTTCCGCTCACCTCGCCCAATAACATTTTTCGTAACGCTCTCGTCATGCATTCATCAGCTTACTCCCCAAGCCAAGCGGGCATAAAGAAATTTTACTTTAAGAAGTAATTCAGTTATGTTGTGTTTTTTATTTATACTAATGTTAGAAGTATCTGTATTTTGAATGATTTTAATGATAAACTCAAAAATTACTACACTAGTTTTAAAATTCTTGCACTAAGGGAATGTTACGTTATCATAGTATCTTGGGCTTAACAGAACAGTCCAAACCGTAAAATCCACGCGAGCGAAGCCCCAGCTGATATCTAGCCTATCCACAAAGTAATAGTTACGTTTGAGGCAAGAACCTGTTACCGATCAATTGGATATATTGTTTGTATCGTTTATGTTTGATACATCTCGTTTTAAATAGAAACAATGTCAATAAGTGTCAATTAGTTTTAAAGCTTTTTCTCGTAAACATATTGTTGGTCGTAGCTCGCCAAATTAAAATTGACGTTTTTGCTCGCTCCGAGCACGCGATGGGAGTCATGCGGGACAATTTATTTTATTACTCGATTAAGAGCTTACATTGAATTTTGTATTAACATTTTATATGAATTTAATAACTTATTGGAAAATACGTGAAATGAAATGTAGGAGCATTTTTGTTTAATTCAGTGAATTATTACATTAAATGGTGTCGTTTATTAAATAGTAATAAATATCATGAGATAGGGCTATTTATTAAAATATTGCAGACATCCCTAATCCTAAATAATATTACAAATGTGAATGTAAGTTTGTTTGTTAAGCTTTCACGCGAAAACTACTTAACCGAAACTTTGTATACATATTCTTGGACGTATTAGAAGTAACATAGGATGCTTTTTATCAAAAAAAAATTCAATACAAGTGAAGCCGTGGGTATAAGTTAGTAATTAAATATATATAAGCCAATTTAGATAAGATAATTTTAAATGTTAATCGGTTCTGTCTTATCGATCTACAGATAATTAGAACATTTAGAAAGAAAGTGTATCGTTATCATTAATTAGTACATAAGTTGTACAGAAATACTTTTAGTTTAGACAAACAATCGTCTTGTTTTCTTATAGTTCCTTTATTTAATTTCAAGCTGCCCTTACTTTATCAGTATTTCGTCTCATTCTACAATTTTGAGTTTTTTTTTGTGTCGGTACATGTACATAAACACAAACTTACGCTTAAACTTCATGTGATTTGTAGGCGATTAGTGTACAATACGTATTTACAGATTTAATGAGCACGTTATTAAATGGTCTTTAATGTTTTAATATTATCCAAACACTGATAGACATTCAATTATTTAAACCGAAATGAAAAAAAAAAAACAAGAATGCACTTCTTCTATAAGAGCCAGTATCATAAAACCTACAATCAAAAGGGTTTTTAATAAATATCGTACATCGTGTTCCTTCACCATCATGTCGAAAACATTATTTCAACTTTGTAATATTCGTATTGATGAATTTAAAGAAGTCAGAATATATTCGAAACAGTTATGTCAGTGTTTATATGATTTAATCTACCTTGCCTTGGACTAGAACAATATCATTACGAGTAACTATTTGATTACAATTGTCCCGGACCAACATTTTTATTACGTTAGAAGTAAACTAGAACTGTCGTTATAAGGTTATTACTTTCCTTATTTCATTAATCGTTGTTTCAGGAACAAAATGTTCCAATTTAATTAGTAAAAGATATAAAAATAATTTATTATTATTCTTTACCTTCACTGAGTAAACTCGGCTTAGTAAAAAGAAAAGGCTTAAACCACGCACTATGGTATTAAATTACATCTGATTCAACGAACCACGTAATTGTCAACTTACAACAGTTTCGCAGCACGATATGAACACTGTTATTTCAAGTACGAACAACAATTATTCCAAGACAAACATTTTGAGTTAATAACAGTTGCAAGTCTGTTTCTGTTGTTGTTTCAAACGTTATACGAAATACTTCTATGTGATGTAAAATTATATTTTGAGTTAAACTCGAGATAAATAAAGATTAAAAATGTTGCAGTGTATTTGTATGTAGTGAGTATAAACGTACGACGCAAAATAAATTCTTAATAAAATGTAAAATATAAAATTCTTTAGGATGAAATAGGTATTTTTTTTTTATCCGCCAACTCCGCCAAAGTGCACATAACAAATACTTTTATAGGTTAACCTAAACTGCCTATAACCTTTTAAAATTAACAGGATGCTAACTTAAAAGGGGATTTTAATGTAATACCAGTAGACTCACTCACACTCGACTCAGAAATATTCACTTAACTGAAAATGAGCGTTGAAAATATTTTACACGAAAAGTACACCATAACGTGTTAAGAATGAACAGCACGTGAATGTTTTTGTAATAAGCTTGTTAGGCACATTGTGAGGTTTTATCTTCCTAAAGTTGTGAGGTTAATTAGCCTGCAAACCTCAAGTTTTCCCAGCACGTTACGCCGCGAGCTAGAAACTTGTTACACTGTTTTCGGCTTTTCCTACTAAAAGGTCTTGTAAGTTATCCCTGACGTTGTACATTAACAAAGTTGCTTTTCTTAATATGTAAGATGTAGTTTTATAAAGTGGGTACGTTGAAAGACCTTTTATTATTGAAGTGTATATAAATATATGTAATTAGTCTTGTGCAATGAAGCTATAAATTATGTGTGATTATAATATTGTATTTTTTACTACTGTACTGTGTGGCTACGGTACTAAAGAATATAACTATCCCCTCTCTTCCCATGGGTGTCGTAAGAGGCGACTAAGGGATAACACAGTTCCGCTGCCACCTTGGAACTTAAAAAGCCGACTGGTGGCGGGATAATCATCCAACTGCTGGCTTTGAAATGCACAGGCCGAAGACGGGCAGCAGCGTCTTCGGTGCGACAAAGCCAACCCTTCGGTCACCAACCCGCCTGCCCAGCGTAGTGACTATGGGCAAAACACATGAGTTCACGTTATTTTTGGCGGCAACTTGTGGAGGCCTATGTCCAGCATTGGACTGTATAGACTGTAATGATGATGATGATGATTTTTTACTGTACTGTACACATAATTAAAATAGTCTTGTAAAAAGTTTCTCCACATCTATAAATTGTTCGAAAAAAGTAAATATTATTTATAATATTGCCAATTGATATTGATAATTATATACAGCAGCGTTGCAGGTTGCAGGCGTAATGGTTACGGGATGACTCGGTCAGGGGTATCGTTCTACATAAATAATAGTATATAAAGTGACCGTAAAAGTAAAAAAGGTGTGTGTACTTATGTACGTACGTAAGAAGTTATACTTCATTGGCTAGTTACCGTCACGTTGCTAACTTCTTCTTCGTTGACTAGGTAGCTTCTGGGTGTCGGTTTTTTTCGTGACAGTGTGCGCGCGCATCGTAAAAATGTACTCTCATAATTTTTCCATAACGCGCCAATCGAAGTATAACTTCAAAAATTGTAGTGTTAGTTTTTTTTTAAATGTTTTTTCGAACCTTGAATAAAATGTATTTAAAATGTCATAGCTTGTATGTTTTGTCTTACTAAAGTGCGCAATACAAGCGGATTTATTGTGAAAATAAACCATAACCGAGGCGGTAACATCGCAAGGTGTTGCCCATTTTTCAATCACGCGTGAGTGAAACTCGCTTCTATCTGAAACATTTTTGGCAATATATGAGCGTCATCATTTTTTTTTCACGGTTGTTTTCCTTTTTTATATTTTCATATTTGGCCAGTGATAGACACGGAAAAAGTTTAATGGATCACGAGGTTTTAATGGCGTTTATGTAAACGTCTCACAATTTTAGGTATTTTATATTGCAAAAATGATATATAAGTTTTTGTTACGTAACATGTATTATGTATATATGATTAATTCAAGAGCAATCAGCACTATTAAAGTATTGTTGATATTTCAAACAAAAATAAAACTTTTTTCTAATAAAATGAGAGTTGTATGTATCGAATTTAATTTATATAAAATGTAAGTCTACTATTACGCATATGCTTATAAAAAAAACTTGATGCACTGTATAAAAATACAGTTTTTTAATCATAAAGTTTGTTTTTCGTCATCAGAAATTGTACTGCTAACTACAATTCACTCATATTATTACTCTGTATTCAACAGTATTGAAAAAGTAGGATTTTGTTTAAATAATAGTAAAATCTGGAGAAACATCTAGTGATTTAAAAAGCGTTATAAAAATGTATGAAAAAGCGTTTAGCGTCTTAAAATGTTTCGCCGGATTCCGTCAAAGTTCGCTAACTCTAAGAAGTTAGTTACGTTTCTCAAATTTTCCATGAAAGAATGTTCAAAATGTCCGCAACAACATTTAAAGGAAAGTCGTTTGACCTCGTTTTTTAAAAGTTTCCTTTTTACAAAGATTGATGCTTGCGGAAATGTTTTTAAGAAAAAAAGTTTTTAATTCTTGTTGCTCGAAATTTCTTTTAATACCTGAATAGAAAATCACTTTATGCTCTCGCGAGTTGTAATAAAGATGTAAAAATGTTAGAATAATATGCTTAAGTAGTTCCTAAATAATTAAATTTGTTTCATACCCAACAGTACGGTTAGTTTAGGTAGGTACTATTTAATGGAGACATGTGTACAACAAATAACTATATCTTTGTATTTATTTATTTATTTACACTTTTTTGCACACCAACACAAAAAGTAACGTAAATTTAATTGAGTAAACAAAAATAATAAAGTTGCATTAATACCTACGATTTTATTTTTGTGTTACCCCCACATTAGGAATTCTAAACATTTTTGAATATCATATCAAAAATTGACCGCTCCAGCGGGATTCGAACCCGCGTCTCTGACTGACCGTGTCGGCGCTCTAGCCAATTAAGCTATGGAACGATATACCCGCTAGAGCGAAATTTTTGATATGATGATTTTTATTTTCGGTTTAAGCGAACCGTGGCGCCGCGGCTTAATTGGCTAGAGCGCCGACACGGTCAGTCAGAGACGCGGATTCGAATCCCGCTGGAGCGGTCAATTTTTGATATGATATTCAAAAATGTTTAAAGTTGCATTAGTTATGCAACATGCGGCCTTATCGCTAAAGCAGCGATTTCTTCCAGGCAACCTTTGGACAGAGGACTGGAATTGATTGTTAGTGGTTTGTATGTATATCATGTTTTTAGTTCTTATCAACAAAATCATTTAAATTAGAATTTAAAAAATATGAAAATTGGGCATTTTCCACAGAACAATTTAAAATAAATTAAAAAAAAAGTTTTACTTTTCGGTGAAGTTAATGTATGTTCAAAAATATTAAACAAGCAATAAGAAGGAAAATTCTCGCCACATACAAAACAAGTTTCCCGGATCTCTTAATGTCTTAAGATCACGTATGTAGCAACAGCAGGGGCGGGATAATTTTGATAATATTACACGGCATTTGTCGCGCTTTATACTTATGACTTGCGTGACCTACGACCCGATCGTTGAATTATGGTATAAACACTTTCGCATATATTTTTGATCAATAAAAATAAGTAATTAATTAGAAATATTTAAATAAATAAACCGAAAATATATTACACGATTATAATAAAAGTTTTATTTTCTACTATTCCCAAAATGTATTTATATATATATTACTAGCTGACCCCGCAAACGTGGTTTGCCATATATGCTATTAACCCCCCTTAATCCCCCTCTCCTTATAACTTAAGAGTATGAAAAATAGATGTTGACCTTCTCAGACCTACCTGATATGCACACATAATTTTATAAAATACGGGTCAGCCGTTTCGGTGGAGTAACTAACATTGTGACACGAGAATTTTATAAATAAGTTTATATAAATTGTTATTTATAGAAGTTCAAATTTTCAATTGTTAAAAAACTTTTTTATTCACTTACTCAAGTTCACATATATTTTTTTAATCATGTTGTAGATGACAGTGGATGATAACACAATTTTTTCAAATATCAATTAATTCAATAAAACTGACTACTTGTTTGTAGTCTGTAATTGCACACGTGTAGCCAATGTGTAATTTTGCAATTAATTCAATTGAAATATCAGCATTTAACAACATTTAAATTTACCAACTAATTGATATTTACGATAGTTGTATTGTGGGTCAAGACCAAAAATTTAATGTACTTACGTTTGAAAGTCTTTTCAAATATATAATTATTACTAACAACAAGTATTAGTACAATGATCTTACTTTTAGTAGAATGAATGACCTACACTGTACTAGTAGAACGAATGAACTGAAGTATTAATAGAATGAATGAACTATACGTACGCGTATGTGTAATCAAATGAATAAATTTAAAATCTCTTACAAAATATGTTTTTCTAAAAAAAACTGCACTAAGCATTTTGTAACTTTTATCTCTGTAAGAAAAAGCACAAGACATGAATAATAAAATAATAAACCTGAAGAGCCTCCTTTAAGTGTTAATTATTAAAAATTGCCTTAGTGATTTCAACAAATTTACATTCAATGAGTTTAATTTAGTAACAGTCAACAGTTTTACCGATCTCCATCTAAGATCTCATCTAATTTTATTTGATGTATAAGGACAACGTTTACAGATGTTGAATTAGGTAGTTAGGAACATAGAAGCCTCTTTAAAAAATCGTAACGTCTTTCATTCGCTGATACAATCACAAAGGTCTTTGTGCTCCGTGATAGGAGATGTGGCAATCACAAAGCGTATCTGAGATTGGGAGCGATCTCGTTCAGAACGGTACGATCTATCAATTTGTTTAATTGGATTCTTTCTTTGTGATTTTTTCTGTTTGCAAACGTCGAACAAATCCATTGATATTTAATGCTGTTTTTCTTTTGTCGATCTCTCTTCCCTAGCTCCGCTTTTGTATTGGATGACAATTATTGCTGATCTTGGACATTGTTGCTAATTTATCATTAAAGATCAACGGATTCAAGGATTCAAAAGGACTATAATTAAATTTTGCTTTTTTGCAGTCACAATAGTTTTTAAACTTCCTATTAGTATATATTTTTTGTTTTACTCAACAATATTAATTTGTTTTATATAAAATATTTAGATATATATTCTTTGTAACTGTTTTATTTACAATATATTTTCAGTAATTTAAAAATATATCTACATGCTATTTGATAAATATATACACGTCTCTTCAACGCTTCCTATTTATTTTATTTTTTAATAAATAAATAAATAACATATAAATTATAATATATCATAAAATATCATATAATATGGATTGAGAACTTCTCTGGTGTAGTGATGATAACGAGTGATGATGATGATAATCTAAACACCGGTGGTCACGGTTTTCGCACTCTTGGTGGATAATTTCATTAGTATAAATATTTATTTATTTTTGAATGTATATCGTTGTGAATCTCCCCGTTGTGCGTCGAAGAGCACGCAGACTGTCAGTCCCGATGGTTATCGTAGAAACCTTGATAGATATTGTTACTTATAGTATTAGGAAATGTATTCTAAAAAAGGTGCTGCAACCTACACTGTACCAATGTCGTGGATTCATTTCCTATCCTTCATCTAGATGGAGAGATAAGCCTGTACCTAGTAGTGGGATGTGACAGGCGGAATCAATCAAAATACGTTACTGTGACGGTGATGTCCACTTGCTCTTATTAAACTTAAGCTTGATGTATTTAAATATACAAAAAGGCATCCTAGGTATTAAAAATTCTGACAGTATGCGTATATGTGAAGACACACATACACACACATCGGCCGAACAAAGTTCATTGCTGGACATAGGCGTCCACAAGTTCGCGCCAAAATGGCGTGAACTCATGTGTTTTGCCTATAGTCGCCAAGCTGGGCAGGCGGGTTGGTGACCGTAGGGTTGACTTTGTTGCACCGAAGACGCTGCTGCGCGCCTTCGGTCTGTGTATTTCAAAGCCAGCAGTTAGGTGGTTATCCCGCCATCGGTCGTCTTTTTAAGTTCCAAGGTGGTAGTGGAACTGTGTTATTCCTTAGTCGCCTCTTACGACACCCACTGGACGAGAGGGGGTGGCTATATTCTTTGCTGCCATAACCACACAGCCAAAAATGTGAAATTATATACAAATACTAGCTGTGCCCGCGATTTCGTACGCGTAGTTTAACAAAAAAAAATTTCAGTTCGCAGTTATAAAATAAATAAATTTCTAAAATAAAAGTAGCCTAAGTTACACCTTATTACATCAGCTATCTGCCAGTGAGGCCCGTAAAAATCGGTCCAGCCGTTTTAGATATTAGCCGGAACAAACAGATAGACAGACAGACAGATAAAAATTGTAAAAAATGTTATTTTGGTATATGTGCCGTGTATACATCAATGTGCATTTAGTAAAAAGCAGTTGTTTTAATATTATAAACAGACACTCCAATTTTATTTATTTGTATAGAATTAGTAAATAGATAGATATTTTGTCGTGTAGGTTGAGAAGCGTTTTTACTTTGAGGTACCGTGCAAATTGCAATAGCCGAGGCCGACGTCAGTCAGCATAAACGTTCGAAATACTTAAATCCTATAGCCTAATAAATAAATCTTAAATAATTCTGATAATATACAATACGAATAAGAAAGAAATTTCTACCGAATCATTGAATACATATCAAATCAATATTTCGTATATCAGTATGTGATTAATTAGCCGTAATCGAAAGGTACAAAAGTTATCATTTGTATTGTGTTCGTCAGGTTGATGTATTGTTTTGTTTGAAAAATAAATGCTTTCCGAAATCCTCTTATTTCGAAAACAATAATTCATAACGTCAAAAGTTGCTTGCTTTTTTTTCCGTTCGAATTTCGGTTATTCGGGTTTTGGTGAACATTTGATTCATGAAATAATTTTTTTATTGACACATTTTCAATCACGTTGTTTCAGCGTAATCGAGTTAAAACCTGTGCTTAACTTTATAATTATGATGAATTATAAAAAATAAATATTTAACTACTGACCAAAAACCTTAAGTTGTGACGATTTATTTTATATCTTTGAAGATTTCTCCACATATTTTTAATTAATTTCTGAGGTATCTCGGGTCTCGATAGTTCAGCTATAAATAGGTAATTTAGTATTATACTATAGTATCAATTTATTGTATATTATAGAATTGTTACATTATGTGTATATACTCATATATCAATATATTATTGACCTGTTTCTATTTATCGCATTAATTTATAAACTGCAGTTGTAAAACTATGTATTACTAGCAGCCCGCGACGTCGTCTGCGTGAACGCTATACAGCACCAAAAATACCTACGATCACACCTTTTAAAATAACATTCATATACCCGTTTCTTCTTTACATTTCATATCTACAGAAAAATCTCATAGATGGCGCTGCTTTAAAACTGTCTTGTCTACTTATATTCATTTAATTATGTTTATCGGCTTAGTTACTTATATTGCGTGATTTTTATAGTGTGTAGCTAGTTCATATAGCATGGGTATTAACATAATAACAACAACATTCAAATATGCGTCGTTAGATTACACGTTGTTACAGAATGCGTTGAGAAAATAAAGGTTCACTGCTCGTTCCCGGTAGGTTATAGCATGATAATATATAACCTATATGTTGACCCGTTTTCTTAATAATATTCGTACCAAATTGAAGTAAATCTATGCGGTACTTTTTGAGTTTATCCCGGACATACATACAGACAAACAGACAAACAGAAAAAAATCTAAAAACTATATTTTTGGCTTCGGTATCGATTGTAGATCACACCCCAAGTATTTTTTTAAAAAAATATTCAATGTACAGTTTTGACTTTTACTACCATTTTATTATATGTATAATAGATTAAAATTATTGACGACTCGACACAATATTACAAATGCATTGAAACAAACGGAATTCATTAATAGTTGTTCCGCTAATGACATGCTATTGTTCCATATACCTTATGCATTCATGCACAAGTAGGCTCGCAATTAATTCTGTAATTAATTGTATTCAGTGCTAACATACTATTACTAATTATTATATCAACTATTAATAAATAGTTTAGTTTTTTTAATTAAAATAGATTTAAAAGCTTAAAGGAATTATATGATTTTTTTAAAATCATATTCTAAGCGACAGAATAATAAATTGATGCAATTTGGTTATAATATTTTTCTACCTACTATTTAAGATGTAAATACGTTTATACTGGAGATTTAAAGCAACTATTATTTATTAGTATTTAAAATGTTCGTCTACATAGTTAGAGCGTATAATAGCACTATTAAAAGCTGGCCCAAGCGCTTGGTCATTATCATAGCTTACAGTTAATTTCCAAATTGCCATAGGCTTTGTGTTCTGTTTATATTATATTGAGGATCGTTCTGGTGTCGTAGTGATGGAAGTTGCCAATTATGTCAATAGTCGTAGGTTCGATTTCCGCTTGGAGCGGATATTGTGTATAAATATTTGGTTTTGGTCTTGGCCTTTGTCCTGTTTGCCATGTTGTGTTGTCTTTCCACGGTGCCTCGGCACGTGTGAATAACGGATAATCATAAAGATCGGATGGCGAAGGACATTTAGTAGAAAAATTATCCGCTAACCCGTAGTTGTGAAGCGTGGTGGGTTAATAAATATGCGATTTTCGTAAATTTTCTTTTAATCAAAAATGAAAAAGGAGCCATAATCTAATGCTTATTCTAATCTTTAATAGCCTCGACCATACAGTAACAATATACTAATTATTTATAATTGATTAATTATAATTATATTCCTTTATATACAGAATATACAAAATACTAAACATTATTACCTAAAATACTTTGCATTAAATATATACGTACACATTTTGATGTGATGTAACCGGTATTATCATTGTACTAAATAAATTACTACATTAATAATAACCAAGAAGTAGATACAATATAGTTACGTTTATACGAGGTTTATGTTACAAATATCTTTTAAGAGATTCAGAGGTATTAGTTACCTATATATACACTTTAAGTTCTAGAACTATGTTCACGTACAACTCAGGTGTTGTTTTGTTTCTAGTTTCTCACATTTATGAGAAAACTAAGATTAGGAATGGATTAGGAAAGTTTCTCTTCAAATCTAGCCTAATGGGATGAGGTTTTGCTCCTAAATTAAGCAATTCTGTAGATTTTCGAGAGCTTGATTAAGATTGTATTTAGGAGAGAAGGTAAAGTTGTATTGTTGCCTTTCTGTTAAATAAGCTAAGGGTACAGACAGATAAGGTTATATAAAGGAAAAATATATATTAAGCTGTGTTACATGCATTGTATTTCATTATTTTTTGTAGAGATATCCTTTATGAAACTAAACATATTAAACTTGCTCGGCAAACTTCGTAAAACCATATTTTTATTGTGAATATGTATCTTTTTAATCCTTGTCCTTACAAAATAAATAAATAAATAAATAAAGAATTATCCGATTGCGTGCACTTAATCTGAATTTGCAAGCACGTATATACATTTCCGTGATTAGGGTTATATGTATATGGATTTTAGTTTGAATACAGATCATTATAATTATAATTCATATGGTCAAATATTTTCCATTACCTAGATTCAATATTAATAAATAATGATGATGATGATGATGATGAGATTCAATATTTATTTTAGTAGCTAAATTTAATTTGAATAACAAATAAAATATGCGATGTTATAAAACTCTTTATTTAAAATAATTAATTAATTATACATAAACATCAATGTACTCTCACAATTCACAGAATACCGCAATATTTCCATGTTAGCTGAAGCATTCAATAAAATCGTAACCAAATAGGCTTTCAACCAATTACATCGATTTAGCGTTTATTCATTGCAATCAGTTCCAACCTCAGTAATCTGTTCATAGCAAATAGACCAATCAAGTTAGATAATGAAGCCAGCTATGTTCGGTAAAATATTCCGATGAGTCCGTTTCAGATACGGTCAGTATTATGTGGTTCCTCTACGACATAACTTTCTCGGATACTTGAAATTAAACCAGAACAAACGAAACTTAGCTCTTGACGAACTTTGAATTAACTGAAAATGCTCTATAGTTTTAGTTCATTCGCCGCATTTCGAGCTCGAACGAGTTTGATATTATATAATTTTTTATTTAATTAAAAATAGCTTCATTTTTAGAAATCAGTTGGTGCTGGACTTGAAAAATTATGAAAGCACCCGACAAATTGATTTTTTTGTATATGTGTAATTTGTATTTTTGTTACATGTTTGTATGTTACTAATAAATAAAAAAAAATAATAATTCAATTAAAACAAATAGATATTAAGTAACTAAAAAATAATATGCAAAAGTAAGTTTTTTAAACTTTTAAAATCAGCAAATCGTAAGAATACTATGTTGTTATGTACTAATAAAATATATAGCAACCAAAACTAACACGCAATCATAATTAACGAAAAAGTATCTAAAATCATTACCACCGGAGAAACTACGAGGAATGGAGTATAATAATTTTCTTTACGCATTCCAAATAAATTGATTTGTGTTTTCAATATTCATTGTAGCATGATAGAACAATATTGTAAATTTCGGTGAATTCTTAATAAAGAAAATAAAATTCAGCACGGATAATATACGTATATGATAATGAGTAAAGTACAAACAATTAATGTTAAAATTTTACTGTACGAGTAATTTATATAATAGCTACATAAAAAACCTCCATACACTGAAAAGCTCCTTACGTCAGCAAATTTATACAAATAAACAAAATTGGAGTATCTGTTTGTAATATTAAAATAACCGATTGTTACTAATTGCATATAGATTTATACACGGTACATATACCGAAATAACATTTTTTATCAATTTTGTCTTTCTGTCTATCTGTTTATTTGTTCCGGCTAATCTCTGAAACGACTAGGCCGATTTTGACGGGACTTTCACTGGCAGATAACTGATGTAATAAGGAGGTACTTAGGCTACTTTTGTATTAGTAATTTATTTATTATGTAGGCTCTGCGAACTGAACAATAATTTTTTTGTTAAATTCCACTCGGACGAAGTCGCGGGCACAGCTCGTATTAAATATGTTATATTCACGACATTTTTTCATATTAGCACTGCAATATGATTCTTCTATTTCAAACTTTTGTTTATCAGTAACCAGAAAGATATTCCGAACAGTTCGATCTCGCGAACACAATAAATATTTTTGCAATCGTAAACTTTGTCAATTCAATTACCCGCCCGCGATACACGGAGCAAGCCACTGTAAAATAAACCTTTTGAACTTCAGCCAGTATCGATATTTTGTTGTACCGTAAACATGTCTATTGCGTTTTATACGACTTTAGCCCTTATTTCAAGGGTAGTTGATGTCACGTTTAAGTCACGTATCGTAATGTCCAGTACAAATAGCTTCGGGCACTTTTCGCATGGCAGCCACGTGGTGTTCTGCACATTAATTTAATATGTCATTAATTTAAAAGGCTTTTATTATAACTCAAAACCTTTCCACAGATTTTTAATAAAAACACAATTAACCTGCGTAAAAATCTTTGAACTCTCATAATGACAATGAGTATGTTAAGGTTGTATTTTTATTACAATGCGATAAGTATTAACTGGGGAAGGGCACAGCCGGAAAATACTCTGCTCGAAATTTGGAGCAGCTCCACTGGGGAAGTACCTCGACCTTACAGAAGGTCACAGCTAAATAATACTGCTTTCCAGCAGTGTTGTGTTCCTATGGCGAGTAAAGTGACAAGAGCTCCTTGGGGTGATTGGGACTAGGGTCGGTAACGTATTTGCTATGCTTCTGGTGTTGGAGGCGTCTATTAGCTACGGTTATCGCTTACCATCAGGTGAGATTAGTATTATACTAATATCAAGCAGGTATCCAACTGCTGTGAAAATATGTCTTCTATAACTAACAAGCATATTATTTAATATGAGCACGAACATAAATATCCGTAAAATAAGTGTGTGTAATTTATGTTATTTTTTTGGAACTAAATATAATATTTCAAGCGTATTATAAAATATTTCCTACAGTATAGTATGTTTCAACCACGATAACTCATTTTAGTTATTTTAATTTGGTTATTTGGTTACTGTTAATTTCGCACAAAGAGCCCATGAAACTTAATTTAACCGCGGGCAAATTAAGGGCTCATTCGTAAATCACCGCTGTAATAATGGGAAACATATTTGTAAATTTATCAATTCAAACATAGTTTAACTTACACCTGAATATTTATATAGTACAATATAATTTAGTAACATTTTAGATATAATATAATGCAATGGATTTGTTGTCTATTATCATCATCGTATATCATAATACGCTACAGTTAAAATATTTGCCTTCCTATTTAGAAAAAAATCTCACAATTACTCCACATAAATTATATATCATTTTACAGATTACTTGCTCTACCGGCATCAACAACAAAAAAATATATTATGTATGAGTGTGAGTGACGAAAATAACAGAAAAAATTAAATTAAAAATTAAATTAAAAGTTGAAGTGGCAGTAGGCTGGTCGTTTGTGTCGCAGGACCGATGGCCGTTGGAGCAGACGGGTCCTGGAGTGGAGACCGCGTATTTGGCAAACGCAGGGTGGGACGTCCTCCGGCCCGTTGGACCGATGATCTACGTAAGATTGCCGGTGTAGGCTGGATGAGGATTGCGGAAAACCGGGATATCTGGCGCGAACTTGGGGAGGCCTACTAGACTGCAATAGGCTGAACTGACGGACTGACTAAGAACTAGTTATGGCTTAGTCTGCCATTTTATGTATGTCTATTATTTTAATTATAATTATTGTTTTTATTGACTACTCTTTTGCAAACAAATGTTCCTTTTACCAGCAGGTTGTCGGGAAAAAATGCTTCTTAGCAAAAAAACCGCCATGTTGTACAACAAATTGTATATATATTTAAGTATATAATTTTTTTAACTAATTAATTACAAGAGGTATTGCATCGTATAATAAAAAATTCATTTGAATTAAGTAACAGAAACTGATTTGGAATCAAAATATCTTATTTTTTTTTTAACATATTTAAATAAATCGATTCTTCTCGAAATCGATCTTTCGTAGTATCATTTCAACCTAAGTACGTTATGCTTACCGAGCACATTTTTAACGCGTAAAATATTACGGAATACGTGAAAGATGTGACATTTGATACACTCAGTACATTACATGCAATGTTTTTTGTAAATTCACTTGTCTTTTTGCATCAACGTTCAAGCGTAACGTATAGAAAAGTCGTAAATGTTCTATTTTTCTATCTCTTAGAAGCTCTGTTTTGTACATGTCCGTATTGTTCTACATAAATATGAATTTTGTATATTAAATTATATGTAAATATATAGGTACGACTACTGTGGTTTGAAATATTGTTACGAAATATACCTATTTTATCTAAACCAATATTATAAGGTTTAAGAATTTGAACGCACTAATTTCAGAATAGAACTCATCTGAACTGAAACAATCCTTTAGCTTCCTACTGCTAGGTAAAGGCTATAAGACAAAAGATAGAGTTAAATAGTAGGTAGTTAGGTTGATATTATATTATATTTACAATAAAAACGAGAATCGACACAAGGAAAACTATCTTAATTAGAAATATACATTAGTACAAATAATAAAAAACTACTGACTCAATTATAGTAGGACCTTATTGATCTACTTTGAAAAACTAAAAAGTTACAAATAATAAGATGTGTTATGATTGTGTTGTGGAAGGTTAAGGTTAGTGGTAAGGTGTAAGGTCAGGACTAATAGAGAAAAATTTGCAACTATAAGTTGCACCAAGTGTAAAATATAATTTAAATATACATCCATGTTTTTAATACCGTTAAGGTAACTCTTGTTTTCATAAAACTGTGGAGCATATAGCTCTCCTTAGCGCTGTCTAGCTCAATGTTACTCAATCCACAAAGTTGTTGTATTGAGTTCTAGTTGCTTATTCTGGGCCTGAGGGTGAATTCTCTTACCTCGCCAAACTTTATAAGACTAACTTCTTTGCCGACTATTCGATCGTAGTGAGCTGAAGTAGATAATGTTTTTGGGTTACGTTTAACGAGACTTCACTCGTTTGTTGCTGTTTTGACGTGACTTGTCTACGAAGTATACAGATTGGAATAGAAAATATTTTGTAGCGTTATTAAAGACTTTGTTATCATATTAAAAGTTTTATATGTTCATACTAGTAACTAGTGCTCACATAATTTATGGTGAACTGTATTGCTTGAATTTTTGCTTTATTTTTTTATTCTTTATTGTACACCACAATATGCAAATACAAAATAATAATAATACAGACAACTTATGAATGTGTAGTACAAGAGGCGGTCTTATGGCTAGTTAGCCATTTCTTCCAGACAACCCGAAATAGAATTGAGTATTATTTATTTGAAGATCGGGTAGGTTTGCAGTTATATTATAATAAACTTACATACAAATATCTACATATTAATACTTACAAGCAATACATATATACATTTCAATAATATGATATAATAAACTAATAAGTATAACAACAGTATCTCATAGCACTTACAATCAATTTCGCCATAAAAATTAAAAATTAAAAAATAATAATAATAAATAAAATAAATAAATAAATTTAATTGGAATCGCCCTAAGTATTAAGGTAATGCTTTTTAACTAATTTTTTGAACGTCAGGATTTGGCTTCTTTTATATATAATATTTAAAATGAATTTACTATCTAGATTTTCTTTTCGTAGAGATAATAATGAATGCTGTGTGGTTACGGCATCAAAGAATATAGCCACCCCCTCTTTTCCCGTGGGTGTCGTAAGAGGCGACAAAGGGATCACTACACAGTTCCACTACTACCTTGGAACTTAAAAAGCCGACCGATGGGATAACAATCCAACTGCTGGCTTTGAAATACACAGGTCGAAGACGGGCAGCAGTGTCTTCGGTGCGACAAAGCCAGCCCTGCATTCACCAACCCGCCTGCCCAGCGTGGTAACTATGGGCAAAATACATGAGTTGTGGAGACCTATGTCCAGTAGTGAACTGCGAAAGGCTGCTGTGATAATGATGTGATGAATAATGAAAAATATAAAAATATTTGAAAACAAGCCATTAAATATTTAGAAAAAGAAGTAATAATCGATTTTTTAACATCCCTAGTACTATGCTCGGCTTGCGCCGCCCGTCGCAGAATGCCGCCCAGCCCCATGGCTCTTTTGGCGCCTTTGGCCTTCTTTTTCAGGTTTTTGCTGTTTAGTTTATGCAGTAGGTTTATTTATATTTTATATAAGTGCAATAATGTTCAAATCGATGTCAGCTATTAAGCATCATATATTTAAACAAGTTTCATTCTGCAACACTCAACTATCGCAAGATTTATTCAATTTTTACTGCTAGTAAGTGTGAGCATCAACGCTGACGCTTTTTGACGCTAGGGACACATCGTCTTTACGTCAATATGAATAGACTCCAAATAAATAGGTCGGGGAAAAAGTCTTTTCATATTTTATAGTAAAATGTTGCAATAAAATTCTTTTTGGTTGTATGGTTTGTAACCGGCTGGTTTTGATACCATGAAGAGGTGACATTTTAAAAATTAAATTAAAAAGTAATAATAATTGTGTTTGCTAGCAAACGAAACAAAACTGACTTCAATTACATCAACGTAAGTAGACGAAGAAAAAAAATTAACAAACGTATTCGTCACTACGATTTTCGAGGGTTCCCTCGATTTCTTTGGGATCCCATCATCAGATCCTGGTTTCTCTCTGTTATGGTTCCACCCTTGAGATATCTCCTTTCCAACAAAAAGATAATTGTCAAAACCAGTTTATAAGCGATGAAGTTGTCCCAAAACATACCTAATATATATATATACTCGTATATTTATATATATTACGGTCGAATTGAGTAATCACCTTTTTTGAAGTCGGTTCAAAAACAGTTTCCTGCCACTTTTCATTTAAATTGGCGAATCCAACGAAGAAGTTTGGTACATTTTAAAGTTTTACTTTAGAAAAGAGATAAATGCGACTGAAGCCGCGAACAAATTTTGTGACGTTTATGAACCTAATGCAGTGACAGTAAATGTAGCACCAAATTGGTTTAGGCGTTTTCAGTCTGGAAATTTTGATGTCAAAGATGCATTTCGTTCTTGACATTGGCCTGGAATTGATCATTAAAACGTATTGACAGCTCAGTATATGCCACATAAATTCACTGTCAGAAATCTAATGGTAAAAAATCTTTTAAAAGGTGATAATATCGAACCATTTTTGAATAGATTGGTCAATGGTGACGAAAAGTGGATCACCTACGATAAGAATGTATGAAAAAGATCGTAGTCAAGTCATTAGAAAGTGTAAAGTTAACATCAAGTGAGGACTGCCAAAACTAAACTCCCAAAATATCTATACAGCAACAAAATCCCGTTGCTTAATGAAATGATTTATAAATTTTGTAAAACCTTATTTTGTATTTCTGTATAAAAACAAAGAAACCTTTTCCTCGCCCTAATATATCACATTTCTATAAAGAAGTATATAATCTTTTTATCGTACTACATTCTTATATATAAATGTGAAATAGTGCGACTACTATTACTACCTCGAGTATACCTTGCTTTTATACTTTTAAAATACTATCAATAATATTATAAGTAATTTTTTTTAGCTATTATGCAATATTAAAATAAATTTTCTTGACATATCATTCCTGTAATTAAATTGGTTATCCGATAACATAGCTTGGGGACAGCGGTTTATAAAATAATGGATTCAATTAGTTTTACGCCTGGAGTGTGACAGACGTTTCAACAAATAAGTGAATTACAACGTACCAAGTTAGATGTAAATTCTCTAGAAGCATTTTAAGTTTATTTCCAATTTAACTTAGAAATGAGTCATCGCCTATTATCTACTTAACCACGGTATAATATAAAAGGAACTATTTTATTGATGTGTGTGGCATATCCACATACACTGCCTGAATGTTTATTTATAATACGATACCTACCGCAATAATTAAAACATAAGGTACTTTATAAAACAGTAATATTATATAATATATATCATATATATATATATATATATATATATATATATATATATATATATATATATATATATATATATATATATATATTATATTATCATATATACTATATTAATTATTAATATTAATTATAGGCAAAAATACTACAAATTTTATTGATTATAATAATTATAGTTTTCATTTGTAGTCTTAATACGTTATTGATAAGTAAAAATATAATACGCAAAAAAATATCCTAACAAATAAAAAACAGGGAAAAATTATTTTATTAAAAACTAAATACAATTAAGAATAGTACGTTAATGTAACGTAAATTTTACTTTCTATAATATCATACATTCAACGAATTCAAAAACTAACAACTAAGTAAAAAAATATAGTTTTGCAGTTTTTTTTTTGTATGTCATTGGATTGATTGATGATCTCGTGATTAAATACTAAAGGTGAAAAAAGATTAACTTAAAAATTAATTTCTACAACGAAAATTTTACTAGTCTAATGATGGTTTGGGATAAACAGTAGTTTTTTTATATAATGTTAGTTTAAAAATATGAATACTCAAAATAATAATAATTTTATTTATTATTAATAAAACTTGACATTAATAAACTGTTATTAACAGTTCACTGCCTTTATAAAGCTACAGACAGACAAATTATGAAGAAAATGTAGTTATTACAAAGATTTATATCAAATAAGCACATCCAGTTGAAGTTATGTTCGATTAAGGAGGAAGGGTCAAGCCTGCGTATGATGTATGAATGGTAATGCCCTTTCTTTGTCCAGATGATAGCCACAAAAGGGTGTATTTATTGTCTTGAGTAAATATGTCATCGTAAACACTTAAAAAAGATTAATGTTTGTCATATAAATAAAAATGGAACCGTTGGAATGTACATACACGCACAACTTTCGAACAATTGCACATAATTAAATGCTTCTTTTTTATAGTGCTTGTTGTTGTCATAAAAAAAAAAAAATTATTAAAAAAATGAAAAAAAAAAACATCGATACAGACACAAAAAATGAATATAAACACGAGAATTTTTGAAATAAATAGGTACCTACATAAAGATTTATAAGTAATACTGTAAAAAAATTGTGAATGAAAAAAAGATGTGGCTTTAAATTGGTATCCGAATGTCGAATATATAAAACATTTTATATAATATAAATATATCTAAGGAAAACCATAAATAAAGAGGGTTATAAGCACTATCGCATATTCCGATTGGTTGAAGCTGGTTCCTAAAGGGGATCGGGGTTCACGCTCCATAAAGCGAAATATTGTCTCTCAAGATATTACAGGAAAAAAAAATCCAAATTAATATACCACAATCTTTTATGTTGATTGTTAATTTATTTTAATACATTTTTGGTAAAAAGTTCAATAAATACTGTTAAAGTAATCAAAATATTTGGAAATCGATTATTGAAAAAGAAGTTGTTATAACGCCAAATATATTTCTGAAAATATATGGTAACAAAGTCTAGTAACTTAGTTATGATACTTACTACAGTCGATCCATCTCTCGACATACTCTCTGATATATTCATAACAGATAGTTGAGCATCAAAAGTTTGTTGGAATAACTTTCTCATTTTTATCTTTTTTTAAAGTTACTTATTTTCAGCTGTCGGTTATATAAAAGTAACTGGCTTATCGAAACGGGGGCGCCATTGAAATATCATCGCTTGTCAACCTTGTTAAGAAGAATATCAATACCCGTGTGGGATAAATTACAAGCTTTTTTATGGCTTAATGGATTATCTCACTTCATTATTTAATTTTATCTTACGTATGTATTATACTTACTCTATGATGTTACTTACGTTCATTATTCCTCAACACAATAATAGCAGAGATTACCGAGTGTTTCATTAGAGACAGTATTTTAAAGATACTTTTTTGAAAGGAAAACAACTGACAGAGCTGGGAAATAAATTGATTATGTTAATTTATAATTACATTATGATTAAAAATAAAAAAGTTTTTTTTTAAATCTCATATTAAGGTAAAAGATGTTTGTACAAAGATATCCACAAATAAATAAATAAATTACAAAAAAATAACAACAAAAAAGCCGTTTCTCTACGTAGGTATATTTTATTTTTACAATGTTTATTATAGGTATCCTAAGAATATAAATGATTAAACGCCAATGTCTGTAATTTAACGGCATTGGAACGAAAACTTTTTAGGATACTCGGTATTCAGGTCACGACTTCCGGTGATGGACCGTGTCCAATAGATGGCTGCTCATCCCGGATCAATCGGAGCTGACTCTAATGGAGATTTTACACGTGATTTCTTAGCCATTTCGACCATCGACAGCAATTTGTGAAGGATATATAAGCAGCATTATGGGCTATTTAAGCGAGAGATGCTTTATAGAAATTTATTATACTATTTTATATACGAGTTGGCGCAGCGGCCACAGCACTAGCTGTTGCGCTTGTGGTCGCGTGTTCGATCTCCGCTTATGACAAATATTTGTGTTGACAATATAGATGTTTGTTGTGGCTTCGGCGTTTGTGCTGTCCTTGTGGGTCTCCCCACTGCCTCGGATAGCACGTTAAGCCGTCGTCGGTTGGTGTTTTTGTTTTCGGAACCACGACACAGGAAAAATTCTACTGTCTACACTCACTGTGAAACGTTTATGTGTATGTTTATTGTAATCGCGTATCCTTATTTTGAAGGCATTGAGTCTCAAATTCTGAAAATATGCTTAGAATTTTTGGGTACATATAGTATTACAGGAATATCAAAGTAATATTTTAGAAAAATCGTTTATATTATTGGTACAAACTTATATACGTCATATATACATATTTCTGGTTGCAATGTACCCAAAAAAAACTTGTTAAATTTTTTTGTCACTATAAAAACCATAGAAGGTAGGATATGGCTACTGTTTATTACAGACGTTTGGTATAATTTCCAGGCTATTTTACTATAATAAAATATTTCATAAAAAATGTGTGACAAATGTTATATTAAGGAAAAATATTGTAAGCGTGAAAGACGCGGCGTCACGCTAAGCCTTCGGTAAAATGACGATTTGGAAGGCGGATTCCGGCTTTATTTTTTGGTCCAGGTGATGGATTACTCGCTGTTTTCTTTTGTAATTTCGGCACACTAATTGCAGTTGGCATCCGTCAGCAAAAAGCGAAGAAAAAAATCTCACGCTAATGCTGTACTGGCCGGGAAAAGATTTTATGTTTTGTTTTTGTACAAAAGGATTATTTGTATAAATAAAGATGATGAATGCTTTTCCTTAAGTAGTATTTAATTTACAAGAGCTGCTCATCTTTTGATTGCAAATTTAATTACTGTAAACGTAATATACTTTAATTAAAATATATAATTAGTTTACTTAGAATTTCGCGGCAATTTTGAAAAATACAACAACCGCGCTGGTGCGTATAGTCGCCTAAAATACCCACGGTTTGCGGGTTCAATTCCCGCTCGAAATGGATTTTTGTCTTTGTACAAATATTTGTCCCTCTCGACCGGGCCTCGGCCACCTAAGCCGTCGGTCCGGCTTTTATCATGAATACCTAATAGCGATTGTTACTCATAGTAGGGACATATCCGCCAACCCGCACTAGAGCAGCGTGATGGATTAAGCTTCGATCCTTCTCTTACATGAGAAAGATGCCTATGCCGTAGCAGTGGGATGAATTCGTTTCTCAATAAATATAAATAATTGATACATATAATTTAAGTAGTTACATTAGTTTTGAACTCAGGATGACATAAAATAGTTGTTTAGCTCACGGATTGTATTAAAATTTAATTCATGTCATTAAATGAACTAGACTGTACTGCTAATCAATAATAACTAAATAGAAAGTGTCAAAATAAAAATATTAACAGCTGCTAACAACGTTTATCGAATAAATATTGCTGTTCAAATCTAATATTGAAAGATAACATGTCGATCGCGCTACAAAAATATTTGATTGGCTGCCGACTAGAATTTCATTATTAGCCAAGCCTTATTGGATTGACGTCCAGTTCGATGAAGCTACTTTGAGATAAATCTTTTAGATTAAAAAGATTGTCTCTTTTATTTCTTTTAATTTTCGTAATTTGTTCGAATTAACTTGGATTGGTAATTATTAGAGAACATAAAAATTCAAAAGTAGGAGAAATAAACTATGTGTTCAATAGTTTGCAGAAAAGCAAGTTTTAGCAAAGTTATTAATTTATACACTTTTTAAATCATTTTGATTTTGAGAAAAAAAACCTAATTATAATTGAATGTTATGGTTGCACATAATTTTCATAACGCAAGATTTAATTTATATGAGTTACTCATAAATAAATAATAATAAATACAACATACACAAGCTGTTACCTGTTCCTAAAGTAAGCAACTTAATGCTTGTGTTACAGGTAACAGCTGACTGGTATAGATATATATATATTTTTTTCGATAAACATACTTATAAGTAATACACATATAAATAAATATACACATCACACCCAGACTCGCGGTGGGAATCGAACCCACAACCCCCGGAGCAGAAAGCAGGGCCACCACAAACTGCGCCAACGTTCTAGTTACTCATCGAAATAGTTAGATTAATAATTTTAAGTGAAAAATGGTTCTTCAAAAGTCTTCTAAATATAACGTTTGAAATTTTGAATATTGAAATGTCGTTATACGGTAAAATGTTAGTAATTTATAGAAACCAAATAAAAAAATATGTGAAAATCAATATTAATTGCAATCACAAACATATCTCACATGAAAATTTTATAAGAAATCCGAGCACGTGTACACAAATTCGGTATGAAAATACGAAAATATCCTACAACCATTAGATGTTGTGCAGGTTTATAATGAAGTCAACACATTATATTAAATATCACGTTTCTATGGAAATGATTTTTATCGTAATGATCTCTTTGAAGTTGAATTTCAAGTAGACTGCAGACGATCTTCTGGAGATTAGAATTGGTTTTCGGATGTTTTATTTACAATGAACACGAAGAAAAGCGGATAAATTTAGTATTTAGAGCTTGAGCTTTGAAATTATGTTATATTTTCAGCATGTGTTAAAACAAAAATGTATATATGTCTGATGATATAAATGCGACGGTAATTTTATTCGAATCTATGTTACTATATCACGAATATAGCTCTTAGCATACTTTCATTTTATGTTGAGATTCCTTAAAATTTTTAAACCGAATTTAAAATTTTATTTATTTAAAAATACTTGAGAAAAACAAATGAGTTTATGCCAATTTCGCACGAACTTATGGAGGCCTATGTCCAGCAGTGGACTACGATAGGCTGAAATGATGATGATGATGATGATAATTAAAAATACTTGTAGATTAATAAAGATATTAAAGAAAGTTTGAATCGCAAATGACAAATAGAGGTACAATATCTTAAACAGGGTGACTTTTACTCTCTCAAATTCCATTAGTCTCGAATTTCTTTTCCAATTATTATTATTTTTTTAAATTTATTCCTATTGTTATTACAACTATAAAATATCTCTTATAATAAAAGCTGTTTCATGAAATATGCTGGAAATGAAAATTTATCTAAGTAGTAATTTTATATGTTATGTTCTAAGCCCGTGTCTGTGGTTTGAGAGCAATCTGTGAACAGTGCTGAAGTTTTTTCTCTATAAAGTTATAGTTTTAATTGTCGTTATTACTAGTTTATTTATGATGAAAGAAGAAAGAATAAACTGTTATATCGCTGTATGGATAATACACACTTAACAAAGTAAATTAAAAACTATAATTTGTTATGAAGCCGAAACTGTTTACCACTGCGTTTGAGTCTTTAAGAAGTTGAGTTGGGGGGACGAGGAATAAACGTCAACGGCGGATTCATACACTTTCAAACAGACTTGATTGAACTACTATCTTAGTGTATAAAAATGTAAATGCCATAAAATATTCCATTAGCTTAAATAATTTTTTAAAAGTAAAAACGATGTTTAAAACAAAAATTAAAATATATTATGAATTATTCAACTATATGATGGCTTGTACTCACAAAGTCAATTTCAACTCTGCGAATTTTAATGAAAATACTTTTCTTTCTCTTATTCGCGCATTTTTCCGCTTTGAATTCGTTTCTTATTTCATAAAAGAGATTAAGCATTCTTCAAATGCATGAATCATTTTTGTAGTAACTAAGGATTGTTTTCTTTTGTGTTTAAATTTTTTGAAACATCGGTTGACTTTTTTGTGTACGATTTCCTAAAAGGTTTGATAATCTACAATGTTTCAAATATTACATCTATTTTACTGAACGGACATACCTTGTAATTAAGTGACATTTATTTGTGAAAAAATAATATTTTTACTTGTAAGTTTTGTAATTTTTCGAAAATTTTCAAGTTTTTAAAGTTATTTTTTTGCACAGGAAGGCAAGCTAATTTTTTTAAAGGCAACGAAATTTTCTAAATTCACTATATCGAAGTGAATATGCAAAATGTGTGCAGAACAAACACAATATTAAATTCTGTCCTTGGTCGTATGTAATGTTTTTTTTTTTAATCACAAGGGCCTTAACAATTTTTAAATAGTTTTCATTATGTCTTTTAGATTTTTCTTTTAGATAGTTTAAGACACACTGTTTAATATTGTAAAGCGATAGTAGTAGCGATATTCTTATAATAAACAAAATAAAAACAATTGTCTTATGAACATTATAGTAATAGAAGTAGTAGAATAGTATATATTTCAGAGGTATTGAAATCTTGGTTAACGCCGCTTTATCTGCGCCCCAGGGTTGTGACACATAACTTTATTTTTTTTTAATTTAATTGCCTCTAGGCATTTAGAGAATCACTAGAAAGACGTTTAATACGTTAATCCAAATGATTGTTTAAAAAACTATAAATAAATAATAATATAAATAATATAAATATTTTGTAACATACACACACGGTCGCCTGTTCCCACGGTAAGCAACCCAATGTTTGTGTTATAGGTAACAGCCAACTGCTATAACTATATTTTTCTTGATAAATATACATAGAAATAATACATAAATAAATATATAAATACAAATATTACACCCAGACTCAGGCGGGAATCGAACCTGCAACCCGCGGAACAGAAAGCAGTGCAACTACAAACTGCGCTAACGGGCTAGTCCCTGGTAGTAATATATGTAATAAATCAGTAAAACTACTTACTTCGCATCAGGCCCGTCGCAGTGAGCATCAGTTCAAGAAAGTGAAAGGTCTATAGTAAAATTTTACGCAGCATTCTAAGTATGGCCGCTTGGGCTTCCTTTTTCTATTTTAATTGTTGTTCTAAAAAAAATTAAATATGTACATATTTATATGATTATGTTTATATCCGTTTAAATATTTATTTTGTTGCCTGCTGTGACCTACCTCAATGAAAATCTCTCAATTTTTGTAATCGCATTATTTAAATGTCGCTTTCTTGGATGTAATTTCGGTTTGTTGTTACCATTTTCTTCTACGTTACAACACTTCACATAGTCATAATAAAATCGTGACACACGTATTACTGTTTCCTCTTTCCTTGTATAAATTCGTAAGTCAGTCGGATCACGTCGTGTGGAGCTCGAGACGGGTTCGGTTTATTTGACTCCCCCAATCAGTACGGTTAAAAGACAAAGCGTTTTTGTCAATTCTCTGGATTACGTCTAGAATTTTTTTTCCGTATTTTATATGTACCTGGGAAAACTGATGTCGTTTCTGTCTAGAGAACACGTGCGGAATTCAGAACATCTTACTATCGTTTATGTAATATTGTCTTCGCGTGTGGCGTTCTTATTCATACGTGATATTACATTCAAAAGTATCATATAAAATATCAGTATAGAGCGATAAGGAATTACAGTACAAATAAGAGTTGAAAATTTAGATTTAGACAAATTAACATATAGTAATTTTTGTGATAGTTTATTTGGGGAAATAAAAACAAGACACGCTTCACACTCTACTTAGAACATAGTCGGATATGTTTACTGCTGTGTTCTTTCTCTGCTATGAATGAAAAGACTTAGAGCTAATCAAGGCAAAACAGTAACGATAAACGATATAATTAAGTGGATCTTAACACGTCGTCTGGTATATCATAAAAACACTACATTTCAAACAGACACTACTGTATCACGTTGTATACACTTTCTTATTAAAAGTTTAATATTGCTTTTAAAAGGTTCTTTGTTGTAGGTAATTAGTACAGTTCTCTTTATGTACAGAGTACTCTAATGCATTGATAGACAACTACAAAAGACGTCCCTTAGCGAACATTAATGTCCATTATGATATTAAATCTCACACCAAAAGGTGTGGGCGTTTCACAAAAAACATCCATTATATTTTTCGCCCTCTTAATTTTAATGATGGACTTTGTTCACAAGTAAAATCTTTTTCAGATAAACGATTTTTTTTCAGAAAACGTAATTTTGGAGGAAAGTTCCGCAAAAATATTTATAAAAATTAAGTACATTTACTATATACTAGAGGTTGTCCTATCTTGTCCTGTCTTGCGAAATGGCTTACGCGTGTAGTTAAAGGAATCGTAACATTTAATGAAATTATCTGCCTGTTTTTCTTAATTTTTAATTGTATAATAATCTTTTTTTAAGCATAACACTTCTTAAAATATTTATAAAAAATATAAAAAACCATTATTTATTTTTAAAAGAAAAAAATATTTTTTATGTTTTTTAATATCATTTTTTTTCAAAAAAATTAAAATATAATAGGACAGTTCGAACTTAAAATCAATCAAGTCATTCGACTCTAGTTATTTAATTACTTTCAAGATAATCACGATGTTGTATTTATAACAAAAATTTTTTTAATGATCTAATTTAATAATTTTCATTCAGACTTCTTTACAATAACCGGCCGGTCCTAACTATAATGATGAGGTCAAAGTTCGCGATAGACAATTTTGTATCATTAGTTCTTTATATGTTAATTACTTAGTAAAAAAAACACACACGTCATGTTAATGATACTGGCGATAAAAACCACCACAATTTAGTTACAAATATATATGCACATAATACACATAGATTGATAAATAGAATATTATTGCACACCACTCAAAAAAAAAACAATAAACAGTTATATATATAGTAATGTACAAAGGCGGTCTTATCGCTTAGTAGCGATCTCGGCCAGACAACCTTTAGAAATAGGAAAATATTCATTGAAAAGGTAGTTGTAGCAGCGCAATTATCTGTATAATTTGTAAATAAAACATTATGCATGCAAATACGATGTATTTTCTTTCCCTACATAATGAATACAAGTAAAAGCATACTTCATACATACACATATATACACACAAATATATACATAAAATATTTACATATATACATACATACATAAAATGTCGTCACAATTTACCAAAGTTAATAAGAAATAGAAGATACAATAAGTAAACGTGATATATTAGTTATATATGAGTATATATATATATACACATACATAATTACATATTTATATAACTTTTATTAAATGATGATTCATCACACTCGAACGTACACGTAGTTTTCAAATAACATTTTTTTAGTTCGCTACCGCTATTACACTTTTTTGCACTGGCTGAGCACAAGGGTTAGGCCAATTCTAACCTTCTATTCGGAAATTTTTGCCGCCTTTCCGAATTGACAAAAATAATTTACGTCGAGCTAGTGACACGTAACACGTGTTACGTTGACGTGGCAGAGCAAATTGTATCCTAAAAAAAAACGAAAATTCACGCAGATCCGGCATACATACAATATGTTTGAATTGCTACAGGATTTTGTAAATGGTAATTTTAACTGAACGTTTTATAATTAAATCCAAATTTAATCTGTATACAACATTTTTAAAAATATTTGAAAACACTTATTAAATTAGAACAAAGCAGTAAATATCCTGCTCAAAATCTAGAGCAAATCAACTGGGGCAGTAACCCTTACATAAGATCGCAACCAAATTATATTGCGGAGGTAAGGTGATGATTATAGTGTTGCAGGCGTACATAGGCGACGTTAACCGTCACCACCAAATGAGCCGTACGATTGCTTTACTTACTTACTTACTATTACTTGTACTTTTTTAGTATAAAAAATTATTGGTTTAAATTTGATGATTTGTTGGATTAGTCGTTTACTATTTATTATTACTTTTTTTATATTATTACTTCTTTTTAATTGTATTCTAAGCATGTCACTGATTCGATCGATTAGTATACCTATAGTATCTACTGCTTATCAGAATGATTTGAATTGATTCAGGTTTCTGATAGCTGAATTTCTATCTGATAACTATATTTAAAGTTTATTATATCAATGTCGAGTAATACGTAAACTAATACAGTTCATAAAAGAGACATTATTATATAGTCAATAAGATTTTTGTAGTTCTAAGTATTTCTGTGTTCATAAGCAGATAGTATTGTTCATGATCAGGTCATTTAGAGTATTCGAAATTTCAAGCAAATGGCTCTAATGTTGACAATTGAGTCTATAACTAACGAGGCGGATGCGGGTCGCAGTTATAAAATTAAGGCTTTTGTTTGCAACAAAACCATCGTTAAGGAAGAAGCATTGGATATTGCCATAATGACTTAACTGCTAAGTTATTTTTTACCATAAGGAGAATATATTTGATATTATTGCAGTAGTTGAATATTTATTTATTAGTTCGAATGAAACATTTACGCTTCAACCTATACACCACTAAAATTATTCTGTCACAATTGGTATTAATTAGCTAAGTAAAATGTGCGGATTTATAGACAATTAGATAGAATAGAATAGCATAAACTTTATCGCACACCACTTAGAAATAAAAAATATTACACAAAACGGTTATCTATAATATAAAAATGAGTCGCTGAATGTGTTGCTAAGCGCAAAACTCGAGAACGGTTGGACCGATTTCGCTAATTCTTTTTTTAAAATATTCCTTGAAGTACGAGGATGGTTCTTACGGAGAGAAAAATTCTAAAAAAAAAAAAATTTAATTTTCTGAAAAAGTCTAAAAACAACACTTTTCTATACTCCCATACAAAAGATTTGTGATAATACTTAAAAGTCACTGTTAGGCGATACGAAGTTCGCCGGGTCAGCTAGTTTACACATAGATATAGTAAAGTACAAAGGCGGTCTTATCGCTTAGTAGCGATCTCTTCCAGACAACTTTTAGAAATAGGAAAAAATGTATTGAAAAGGTAGCTAAAGCAGCGCAATTATCGGTATAATTTGTAAATAAAACATTATGTATGCAAACATGATGCATTTTCGTTCTCTACTCAATAAATACAAAAAAAACCTACTTCATACATACACATATACATACATATACACATACAGTGTACATACATACATACATACATACATACATACAGTATACATAAATACATACAGTATACATACATACATACATACATAAATAATATGTCGTCACAATTTACCAAAGTTAATAAGAAATAGAAGATAAGTAGCGATATGCAAACTGGAAAAAACGAAACTAATTAATGATAGTGAGATACGCTTTAACTAACATTTTAAAAGAGATAAGTGATTGTGCTTTTTTGATGTTGAGTGGCAACGCATTCCATAATTGAACTGCCTGTACAGAAAAAGACATTTTATAAAATTTGGTATTGTGCACAGGAACCCTCAGTGTGAGGTTATCTGCTAAACGAAGAGTTTTATTGTGAGTTCCAAGAAATTCAAATTTGTCTTTGAGATAGATTGGTGCATTTTTGTGGAATAACATACAGTACAATAGCGAGAAAACAAGCAGATTCCGGCGAAAGCGGAATAAATAGATAGATAGGTAGATAGGTAGATAGGTAGATGATAGGTAGATAGGTAGATAGGTAGATAGGTAGATACGTAGATAGGTAGATAGGTAGATAGGTAGATACGTAGATAGGTAGATAGGTAGATAGGTAGATAGGTAGATAGGTAGATAGGTAGATAGGTAGATAGGTAGATAGGTAGATAGGTAGATAGGTAGATAGGTAGATAGGTAGATAGGTAGATAGGTAGATAGGTAGATAGGTAGATAGGTAGATAGGTAGACAGGTAGACAGGTAGATAGGTAGATAGGTAGATAGGTAGATAGGTAGATAGGTAGATAGGTAGATAGGTAGATAGGTAGATGGGTAGATGGGTAGATGGGTAGATGGGTAGATGGGTAGATGGGTAGATGGGTAGATTTACAGTGAATAATAAATAAAGGGAAATAAAAACGTTCACAAGTTATATAAGTGCGTCAAGGCGGTCTTATTGCTATTAGCAATCTCTACCACACAACTTTTAGTGAAAGTAAATAACTTACTACTTAACTTCGGCAGTGCAAATTTAGGTACATAAATAATATATAAGATAAGTATATTAAAAGTCTGAATATTTTTTCGATAAAATTAAAAGGCTGCGCAAAACTTCCACGAATACCGTCGCAAGAATAATTACTTTATTAAATTGAAAAGTATCGGTCATATCAAATCCTCGTGAATAAAAACGGTTTCATTGGGTCCGTAATAGGATTACGGGTTTTATTACTAGCAGAAATATCGTTAGAAAGGCAATTTTGGCGTCAGATATTGGCTATTAGCGCACGAAGTAATGTCTCTTCGATATTCATATATAACGACCCTAACTTGAGCATGTTTGTGGTTTAATCCTATATAGAGCTGATCCGTTAATTTGAATTTAACTAAAATACCTAAGACTAAATTGTTCATGGTATTTGCGTATCATGTAGCCCATATTCTCAAAATATTCGATAGCGGTTATCACGTATAACAAAGTAAAGCATGTACGTATATATTACTATAGAAAGTAAACATCGATATGTGGCTAAAATATTAGTGAAATTTTACTCCGAAATACATCGGACGCGTAAATTATGTAACTATTGCCTGTTTAAATAATAAATTTTATTTCATTCATAAGCTACTGATCCGCTGAATTCTTAGTGCCAGTTTCACTTTGACTAAACAAAAATAAACTGATGAGTCAATTATAATAATCTGAGTAGTAGTTGAATAGTTGTGACTATAAACAAATTAAACGACACTTCAAAAACCTAATTTCAAAGTAATTTTTAACCTTTACAAAATAGACGAACGAAAATACGAAATATTGTATAGTGTAGTTTATAAATGGTATTGATTACCACGAAAGAGGTCAAGACACGATCTCATTAACTTCTTAATTAAGGACCTCGTACGTGATACGCTTACAGATTTTTGAAGTTCCCGTTTATAATGTTAATGGTTCGAAAGAGCTTTTATGGATTGTAAATCACGTCGCTATAGTCGGTCGACTCAATTAGTGACGTGTATCGAAATCTGTCGACATTCCATTGGGATGTATTTTAATTTGTCCGGCACGGGCTCTGGTGGTGTTTTATAGGAAGTTTCGGTCCCCGTTCAGTAATTATGCGACACATAGGGCTTTGGATCTCACCACTGTGTAGTCCAGCAATTATCGCGCGAATATTCGAGACAATACCTCTGTCCAATCAGTTATGGTAATGAAGCCGTATCAATTCATCATATTTTGTTTCAGAGTGATAAATTTAATTTATTTGCTGTAGCTTTATTTGGATTTTTTGTTGGCCGTCAATGAAATGTGTAATGAAATATCGGACCGTAAAACGTTTAACTTTTTAAGATTAATATGAAGTTTGATAGATTAAATTATACTTGTGTACCAATTAAGGAAAATTTTACGTTACTTTATAAATCCTATCGGCGTAAGTAATAATAATAATAAATCAAATAGTAAATGAATATCTACAACATACACACACCGTTGTCTGTTCCAACGGTAAGCAACTTAATGATTGTGTTGTAGGTAACAGCCGACTGGTATAGCTACATATTATTTTTTCTTCGATAAACATACAATATATTGCACCTAGACACAGGGTGCGAATCGAATCCACAATACCCAGAGCAGAAAGCAGGGTCACTACAAGCTGCACCAACGGGCTAGTCAACTTAAGTGTACGTTGAAGTAGCGTTTGTAATGAATTAGTTTATGAACCAGTGAAAATATTAAAGAACAAATAAAATAATCAATGATATTTTTTAAAAATATTTTATGTAGTGTATGTTTTAAGTGTATGTTTTAATGTAATGATAGAGCTTCTATTATACGAGTAGTATGTCACCTCAGATTATACAAATTGTGAAAAGAATAAAGCGTTACTCGTAGCAGCTAACAGCAATAGGATTTCTACGATAACTATGATACTATCGTACCAGTAAAGTAATTACACAGTAATCAATCAGTTACTATTTGTTAAATTTTTTTAATTTTTCAAATACACGACTATTTTTAATTTTTCAACGTCATAAAGGTATGAATGATTTTTTTTTGCGCTATGACAAATATTTTTAAAACAAAACTCTACTTTTGCTTACATTCAAGCGAGAATAATAAATAATCATTATGTTAATTTAAACTACCATAATTAACACTACGAGTTCGTAAATATTACTAGCGTACGCCTTCAACACGCAGAATAAGTGAAGAATCATTTAACATAATAGTATAAAAACAAAAATAACACAAATATAGATGTAACACAGAAGTATTTCTTGAAAGTAATTAGCGACTTAACAAAGATTATCTCCTCCGCTATCTATGAACAAATGTTAAGCTAATGAATACATCAATGTCAGTGGAATTCTGACTTTACTTACAAACATTTATTTCGTTCCCAAGGGCGCCCTTCCACATAACATCACTAAAGTTATCACACGATTCGTTGGTCTCGTGCTAATGAAATTAACCCCCATTTGCCCCGGGAACGAAACGCTGGTAATGAGATGTTTCCACTGTAACTACATACGTGTTAGTCGCTTCTGACTGACTCCGGCTATTACGGGAATGAGAGCCCAATAACAAAGTTGTTTTTGAAGGGACGGTCGTTTGACCTCACATACCTCTGTTATGTAGCTCACGAAAAGGTATGAAAATATTTTTACAATCCATCAGCAAAGAACAAGTATTCTGTTAATATTGTTTTTTAATTTAATTCGCTTTAAATATGAGTACTGAATATTATATGTAGTTTATTGAATTTAATAGCTAAAATATAAGCGGCGTGCTCTGTTTTCCTAGCTGTGTCATGTTATCAATATTTTCTCTGTTTGTAACAAATCACCGTTTGTGATAAGACTCCTTTTACATTTTATCAGTTTTGAATATTGTTACCTTCTTTACCGTAATTCTGAATGAACATTAAAGTATCAAAAATAAATAAATAAATAAAATTAAAATAAATCTTTCGGTTTATCGTTGATTTTTTTAATAAATCACTGAACTGTTTAAGCGTCGTTACGCTAAAAGCAAAATAAGGCGATTGCTCGAATATTTTTTCGATGATAACATAAAAAAAATATCTAAATTACATCGTGTGGGACTATAAGGCGGATTTTTAGATTAATTAAGCTTAGCGCTGTTCAGACTCAGGATGTAATTTGCACTCGTCCCCAGAGGATAAACTTGCTCTGGATATTTTTTGTACTCACTACCATCTTATTGTAGCTACGTTATTCCAGCATAATTAGCTATGACTGTGGTCGACTTAAGATACTAAATACAGTTTTCTATGAACGTTGGTAATGAAGATGTTTTAGATATACTCCTTAGTAGTTAATATTTATATCTATACTCTATACAAATAAAATTGCAGTGTCTGTTTGTAATATTGAAATAACCGCTTTTTACTAAATACATAATATGGATGTATACACGGTACATATACCGAAATAACATTTTTTACAATTTTGTCTCTCTCTTTGTTCCGGCTAACCTCAGAAACGGCTGGGCCGATTTTGACGGAACTTTTACTGGCAGATAGCTGATGTAGTAAGGGGTAAGTTAGGCTACAATCATTTTAGAAATTTATTTATTTTATAAACCTTCAAACTTAACAATATCTTTTTTATTAAATTCCACGTGGACGAAGTCGCGGGCACGGCTAGTATTACATATTATGTAACATAAATGGCACTGTATTATATATATTTTTTTGTTTTAATTATTTTAGTATAAGTATAATAACAGTAGAATATTACGGCGGCATTATTTGAGTATACATAGGTATAAACAGACAGCTAGAATATAATATAATAATTATAAAATTAATAAATAAATTCTTTATTGGATCAAATACTGTACGTATTTGGTCCAATAAAGAATTTATTATTATTACACAGAGGACCTTATATCCCATAATTCAGTACGATTTTCCGAGAGGGAATGAATGTCAAAATATTTAATCGTGAATACCGTCACGGGTACAGCTAATTATTGATTAAAAATCAACAATGAGGTAATCGTTATCTGAGTCGACAAGAATGTAGAAGTACAAATAGCATTAGAATTTTTTTATCGTTAGTTTAAAAATTGTGTCATCGAAATGGATTCTAAAAATAATAAATCTTAAAAAAAAAAATATACTTACATTTTTAATTTAAATTGAGTCATATTTATAAACATGAAAATTAAAGGAATCATATAATTCTAAACTGTGTATAAGTTTTAGGAAAATATCCTGACAGCTTAAAACAAGTTAATCGTTTACCCAACAATGCTGTGACCACTCATTGCCTGACATGTCTTCAGCTTTTATTTAAGTTGTAAAACTGCTACGTGAATATTTTAAATGATAAAAGTATCAAAACAGTGAATGTAAGACACAATTTCCGAAAAGTTTCCTAAGCTGGCACTATGAATCACAAAGGCTTCGAGGCTTCGAACATTAAGTATAAAGTGCATAAAAGCGGTACTGGTAGTAAAATAATGTTGTAATAAATTTTAATTCGATTTTGACTTTCGATATTATAAGGGTTTATTATTAGTCTATTACTTTATTTAGTGTTATCCATAATTATGTAACGTACCAGTAATTGTGCATAGTTAAATAAAAAAAAATGAGTGACATAGGCTATATTTTATTTAGAGAAAAGAGACAAAATAAAATCGTACAATCCACGTGAGTGAAGCAGCGGACGTTAAACTAGTCTAAGTATATATAAAAAAGTATTTTTTAGTGTTTATTTAATTTTTACGAAACATTTAAACGATTGAGAAATTTACAACAAAATAAAACTTAAAATACGATTAAATACAAACCGAGCTAGTTTCATTTCAAGTTACGACATTGGGCCGTTCCTAATAATTTAGATACAGTCAATTCACAATCACATAGAATTTTAACTTTGTTCCAAACAAAACCTGACCACAAAGGAGTAAAGTATCCTCAAACTAGTTCAGCGTGTCTAAATGAAATAAGAAACACTCAGATCACCGAAACGGAAGTGAAGCCCTTTGAGTGAAGATAATAACGTTTCAGACGCAGACGTCGACGGTGCGCTCGAGGATTTTGAAACGGTTTCATTCTCAAGTCCTACGATATTGAGATAGGGTTTTATTGGGTTTTGATTTACCATATATATCAATATATGTTTTTAATTTTTTTTGTAATGTCAAAGTTAGCTTTTTATCTAAATGACATCTAAGTTTAGGACTGTAAGTGTAGTACGTGAAAATGGTTTCAGACCTAAGAACAAGTTTTACATAAAATTTCATTACAGGTACAAATAAACAGGATTATGTCCTCATATTTCAATTTTATTTTTCTATAACGTTATATAAGTCGTAGTAAAATTTGTGTTATTTCTATTTGTGATCATTCTTGCCTTTTGTTATTCACATTAGGTATTAACTATACGTTAAATAAATTATTTCATGAAAAATAATAAACACAGGCGGCATTTTATCGCTTGCTGTCATAATAGACGGAAGGGCACAGATAATGTTCGTGCCGCGGGACATGGGCCCGTTGTCTTTGTTACAGTGGAATAAGTCTCTTATCTCTGCCGCGTCTTATCGCTACCGTACCTTTGACCTGCAGTTGTTTCAAAGTATAACATGAACATGATAGAGTGCCGTGCCCACAGGCCTGGCAACCTTTGTATTGAAAGGTAAAGAGTACTCCTCATTCATTCTATTCGTCCTAAGCAGAAGAATTTGTCAGTTGGATTTGATAATATTCCTTTATTTTAATAGCAAAAATTTCTTTTGTATTGACCATTGAGCAAGGAGGCTTTATAACATTAGAATACAACTAGGCCAGGCCATAATATTACAGACACTAACAATGTTTTCCCTGGACCCGCATTGAAGTTAGTTTGTGTATACTGTTACCTAGTAATGGTAGGCCATTACATTTATGAGAAATACATTTCCTAGGCCAAAGTATTTTCCTTGTTTAATTGTTCTGAACTGGTGTTACGATTGATAAATTTGAGTATACTAATGTAATGTTACAGGATTGCAAATCCAAGACAGATTATAGACATAAATAATGTCGTATAAGGTTTTTTTCCAGGGAATAGAGCCGGTGACGAGTTTTAATTACAAATATGAAATTAGATTTTATCATTTCAGAAGTATGTACGCTGACAACGAAACTGGTATTATTTGTGGATAATTGTAAGCAAGTTTACATGCGCTACCATCGCGAATTATGAATGAGCTTAAGTCAAAGTAATATCCATAAACGGCTGCTCGATCTTCGCTTATAGCGGACGTTTATGTATTTATATATGTAGATGTATTTTTGTGTTGTTTCTGGGTGTTGTCCATTTCGGTCCCTCCCCCGTGTTTTGGAAGACACGTGTAACTGTTGATCTTGGTTATTATAATATTACAAATGATGACTATCCTTAGATACTTATAATTAGACAAAATAAACATCAATCAGCAAAGGAAGACGTGTTAAATTAAGCTTCAACATTATCCGTGTGTATAAGACAATTGCCACGGCTTTAGTCTGTAGCTTACACAAACCAACATAGTCCTTCAATTATACAAAGACATAAAACACTAAACTGGATAACATATTCGCATGCGGCTAATAAATCATACGAGTGCGGTTTGGTTACCAGTTTCAATTTAACTTCAGCTTGGTTCCGTACAGCGTGACGTCACATCCCGATTGTCGTGTTGTTTCGTGTGGTTTAGGGTTCGGGGTTTATAATGAAATTGTTTGTATTGCTACAAATGAACGAACTGTGTATGATTAATATTTTTTTTTATAATAAGTATTTTTTGTTGTCATATTTTGAGAAAATTTTTAAATTTAGAACAAATTTGAACCTATATTATTTAGTTTTCTTTTAGATCTGTATTTAAGGATCTGCCAACTATGGCTAATTCGTAAGTAGTGTTTTAAAACATTTTGAAAAAAAGGAAGTGATAATCGTAAACATACAATTAAATTAATTAAGTAACATTATTTTTTTTTTGTACAGGAAAAAGGGAATTTGTATATTGATTATATTATGTTACAACATGATGCAACATTTTTGTATATGTATGACAATAATGTATTTTTAATAAAATAATATTACTTTGTAAAACAATTACTTTTATAATTTGAATACTATATGCATGTTTAAATATTTGGTAGGGGGAAAAGTGTTTTCGTATTTAATGGTAAAAATTTGCAATAAAACCTTTTTGGTTGTATTGTTTGTAACTGGCTGGTTTTGATACCATAAAAAAAAACAGTTTCCCGCTACTTTCATTTGTTTTTCTTTTCGCCAAAATAGTTGAATCCAACGAAGAAGTTCGGTTTAAAGTTTTATTTTATACAGTTTTACAAGATTTTACCCATTTAAAAACGCTGGCTATACAAAAAGCTCGATACATGGGTACCATATGTACTCACTGAAATAAATTTAATGAATCGTGTACTCATTTGCAGTTCTCTCTTAAGGTGTAATGATATCAAACCATTTTTGAAGAGATTGATTACCGGTGACGAAAACTGGATCACCTACGATAAGAATGCACGAAAAAAATCGTAGTCAAATGGCGGTCAAGCTGAGCAGACTATCGCGATACCCGTATTGACATGCAATAAGGTGATGCCGAAGACGGGCAGTAGCGTTTTCGGTGCGATAAAGCCAGACCTGCGGTCACCAACCCGCCTGCCCAGCGTGGTGACTATGGGCAAAACACATGAGTTCACGTTATTTTTGGCGTAAGCTTGTGGAGGCCTATGCCCAGCAGTGGACTGTATAGGCTGTAATGATGATGATGAAGGTGATGTTGAGTGTAAGGTGAGATTGGAAGGGCAGCATTCATAATGAGCTTTTACTGCCGGGCAAAACTACTGATTCGGATTTCTACTGTCAGAAGGTGATGAGACTTAAGCAAGAAATTGAGAATAAGTGGTCAGAATTGATAAACAGAAAAGGTGTGGTCTTTCATCACGACAACTCCTGACCGCATACGTTTTTAGCCGCTCAACAAAATAGAGAGAGTTTGACTGGAAGTCTTAATGCATCCACCATACAGCCCTGACCTTACACCCTCAGATTTTTATCTGTTTCGGTATCTTCAGAATTCTTTAGATAGTGTAAAGTTAACGTCAAAAGAAGACTGTCAAAACTACTTGTCGCAGATTTTTAATGAGAAGTCCCAACATTTCTACAGCAACGAAATCCTGTCACTACCTACGGTATAGCGCAAGCTATCGAACTAAATGGTACGGCTGGCCAAGAAAGTGGTGTACCGGTTTTGATTTAGTTTCCTGGCCATCGAAAATTACAACAAGGTTCGTTATTAAAATATAATATTGAAAGAGACAAATATAATAATGACGTAAACCTAATTGATAAGTATTTATACTTCGTTATTATACATGACATTTTAAACTCTATTGGGTATTAATAATATCGTTATCAATAATCAGATAAAGACGGCAATAAAAGTTGTCAGATCGATCTGCAAGCGAAACTAATCTTTATCGCCTATGAATCTGCATGCAGCATTCAACCTTAGGGTGCTACACCACTTTCTTGGCCATCGGTACATATATATTATATTAATGTAAATAAATTTTGTAAAATCTTACCTTAAATTTGTATATAAAATACGAAGAAACTTTTTCTCCGATCAAATAAATAAACTTTTTAAGTTAAAATTAATTAATTATTAGTTAAGTCACTTCAACCTATCGCAGTCCACTGCTGGACATAGACCTCGACAAGTTTGCACCAAAAATGGCGTGAACTCATATGTCTTGCCCATAGTCACCATACCAAAGACGCCGCTGCCCATCTACGGTCTGTGTATTTCAAAACCAGAAGTTGGATGATCATCCCGCCATCGATCGGCTTTATAAGTTCTACTAAGGTGGTAGTGGAACTGTATTATCCCTTAGTCGCTTCTAACAACACCCACGAGAAGATAGGGGGTGGCTATATTTTTTAATGCCGTAGCCACACAGCTAAATTATTAATTTAGTAAAAACAAGTAATATATTTATTTTTAATCGATTGTACTTTTACAGTTAATATATTATAATATTTGTAATAATTTTACGAATACTTGAATATAACAAATTGTGTTATGTGTTTTAAATTATTTATTTATTATTGATAGTATTTTCAAAACGTATTTGTTGGCTTTGAATTTTTTTTCCACACAGCTTTTCACATACCGTGTTAAGATAGTTCAAACACAGATTTATGGTTTACATACGCAACCGAGCCGAGGCAAACAAAGGCTAAAAGCTAAAACCACACCAGTATTAAGTCCATTACGAGCGCACCGCAACAATCCGATGTAATGCAACGTACTCTGACGTAACCAACGTTTCAACATCCAATAAAATACAGAAAATATCCAATACAGAAATATTTATACCACGCGTAAATACTCGTAATACTATAAAATTGGGATTAAAATATAAAAATATAAAAGAGTATTATGTGTGTATGGGCAAGGTTTTTTTTTGTAAGTATAAGGGTCTTAATCTGCGGAAAACGTCGAGTTTGCTTTATTTTAGAATTAATCGTTGTGAGTGAGGTCGGGCTTACAATATCTGGCAGATAGCAAAATTGGTAATTATATTTTACCTCTTCAGTTCTGTCGACGATCGCGATATATGAGAAGTAACAGTATTTTAGGGTTGGTAGTGCTCATATGTTGTTGCTCGAGAAAGACCGCAACATATATCAATTACCTGACGTCTTAGTCACTGTACTTTAACTATGTATTTTATAAATAAATAAATATCTACACAATATACACACGGTCGTCTGTTCCTAAAGTAAGCAACTTAATGCTTGTTATAGGTAAAAGTCGACTGGTATAGTTACATATATTTTTTTCGATAAATATGTTTATAAATAATACATATAAAAATAATATATATACACCCAGACTCGCGGTGGGAATCAAACCCACAGCCTTCGGATCAGAAAGCAGGGTACCCATAAACTGTGCTAACGGGCTAGTCGTTTTATATTGTGTATTTAATTTTGATCTTAACATTTTGTTAAATTTATAAAATTTAAAAACAAATACTCTGGTGTAGTAGTCGCCTTAAAACACCGACGGTTTGCGGGTTCGATTCCCGCTCGGGATGATATTTGTATTTGTACAACATAGTAGTTAATCGAGTTTTTAGTTGTATCTTTGTTATAAACAATAGTAATAGTAAATTTACTGTGCAATATATCATTATTAATCGAGAATTGTAATATAAATGCTCGGGGATCTTAATATTCATGGAGGTGTTCAAGAAATTCGGAGTTACAATGAAGCGGAGTTTGTAAACGATAAGCGCTCAAACTTGTGTCTTCTCTTCGACTTTCATCCCAAAGGTATAAAAGGTATCATCTGAGCTATAACAAATAGTAAAACTGCAGCATTAATGGGGTTTCAGAGCATACTCTTTCGACAACAACTTTAATCTGCACTCGTTAAGAAGACTGGTTAGCAGAGTGTATGTTGTTCCCGAATAGAAATTTTTTCGTCTTCCTTAGAAGGACCGGACCAGGCATGCCTGATCAGGATATATAACAGCAGGATAAGGCATGTAACGCAAATGATTGGTCTGGAGCTGATCAGGATGAGATGAGATTTCCTGATCGGGTCCAGATCAGGAAATCTCGTCTCATCCTGATCAGCCGATTCGGTCCGGTCCTTTTAAAAAACACGAATGTAAAAATACTTAAAAAAAAAATTATTTGACAAAAAAAAAGCGAATTGATATTATAAATATTTTACTTAACATAATTATTATGATATTTATTTCCGTTTATTTTTTCCAGTGTATTATTTATTTATGTTTTTACTTTAAATATTAATTATTTTTATTTATTTTTATGTTATTAATTAATTATTATTATTAATTAAATTTTATTTATTAACTTCTAATAATTAACTACTAATTAACTATTTCCTATTACTTACGACTGCTCCACTGTATATATACTAAGTGCGCTTAAAAACATTAATGGCACGATTCAGGCTCAGTTTGCGTAATTTCTTTCAGGCTATCCTGATCTGGACCGCACCGGGTCCTGATCCAGTATGCTTTACCAGACTTGAGTATATTTTACATCAGGCTATCCTTTTCTGTACCAGACCTGGTCCTGATAGAGCTTGCCGGATCTGGTATATATGCCTCATTCTATCCTGATACGGTCTAGATACATGATCTGGTTGAGCCTGACTTTTTTTCTAGTCGGGTTGTTAGTGCGTTGCGTACGTATAATATAATAGTTGTCTCTCAGTGATCGCCCGTGTGCATACAGAATGTTCAATAATATTTTTATTTATTTATTTATTTCATTAAGACAACCAGTAGTTGCTACATTACAATTTTTACATAAAACTATAGGTACTACAATTAAGTTTAAATGCGTAACATTTTAAGTTGTCACAACATGCATAAAAAGAAATGTAGGTAACAGATGATTTTTTGACGATATATTGAAAAATTGTTCTTTAAGCAATATAAAATCTACTTTGGAATGTACTGGTATAATTTTACAATGCTTAAAGAGTCCTGATTCGTTATTATAAAATTTACATTTTATTTTTGTTCACACTGTTGTTTTTAATATTTTTAATTGGAGATTATATATCTTATCAAGGTAAGTTTTATACGTGCGGCCGTAAGTACTAATTCCGTATGTATATATGATTCTCGTAATGCGTGGTATAGCATAATTTTTAATTTGAATGGGATACGATTTTTAAGTATTGTAATATTTACAAGAAACTCTTAGTTTGTCACCCACTAGTCCAATGAGGTGATTCCAGTTAAACTTGTTATCTATTATAACTCACTTCATATGTAACTTTATTGAATTTTAAAATTCCTGAGTTGTTATCTTACCATAATGGGCACACAAGTATGTATTTACCTCATGCCTGATGTAGACACAAATGTAATTTCTTATTAAAAACATAATTTAACATATGACCGTTTTTATGAAATACGCTTAGGTTTTCTGAAGATATCATTAAATCCAGCCATAGGTATTCGATTCAGTCAGACCTTTTTCGATGATTCAGCCTCACGATGATTCAAAATCAGATAAACTGACGGAGACTGGCAATTTCTAATGTTATGTGTAGGCACAATTATGATAGTGCTGACGTATTAGTACAGCTGTGCTTATGACTGGGTGTAAAGCGTACCTAACTGATTGGTATTTCAGTATAACTGGCAAGGTTTGTTACTGAAAATGTGGTGGTATATATAATTTTTTATGTTTATTTATCTGATGGTTTTGGTATCTTTATTAATTTTGATTTGCTAACACAGTATTCACATACGTAATTAGACTCTTACAGACAAAGTAACATCTACATGCACATATTTACCTTTTTTTGTAGAACATAGCATTTTTCGCTTCATTGAAATTTGTGATCTTTAAAAAAAAAACTTTAATGTTTATATTTTCATTAAAAAAACATTCCTAATAACTCGTTCTTTTTTAACTTGTAATTTTATTAATAACTGTAGTGGTAATTACATTAATAACTTTAGTAGAATAATCTAAAGAGCCTTGAATACTATCTAAATGTACCCAATGAAGCAATAGCCTTGAGTGCTTAGCTCTAAGCCCGCTGGCTGGACCGCACTGTACAGTGTCTAGTGTCGCAACCGCAGTCTAAACTTCGATAGGACATTTTATCTTACTGAATTCTGTACAATCTAGACTTGAGTGCATTGAATACATAATATTATATTGTATTTATTAATAAATGTTACATGTTGTCCCCTTTATTGAATTTATGAAGTTTATTTTATTATTTATTACAAGAACATTAAAGCGGAGAGAAAAAAAAACCACACTGAATAAAGTGCAAAGACGGTCTTATCACTGATAGTGATTTCTTACAGACAGCCCGTCTATAAAGGAAATATTTATACATGACAGGCACACGCTGCAATTTACAACCACTATGTATAAGAAGACTCATATATACTACACCAAAAACTATAAGGTATATAATTGATACATTTATTGATATTGATGGTTACGAATTTACTGTGAGAATTATTATTTTTTCTTTCTTGAGACTTCTTTTCTGTGGAGTTTGACGAACAGAGTATTTAGAGATCTAAACAAAGTTTATTGTATATCTACTTTTATAGATTGCAAGTAAAAATAAGAAGGAAATTTTTACTTTGTTTCCTTTATTTTATTTTATTTTTCAACTTACAAATGGAAATTATTTTAGTTGACAAAAAAAAAATGGACAACAATAGGAATGAAATTTATAGGATTATTACAATCAATATACATGTATTATTAATAATGTAGGTTATTGTGTACTATCCCTTGGATAAAAAAAAACACATAATTTAATAGACGATATATGTAAAAAAATTACAATTCAATAGAAATAAATAAATAAGTTATCAATAAAACCAGCGAACGGTGACCATTGTCTCACCTTTGAAGTCAACTATGGGAAGCGTATGTAATATAATTTGTAGCATTTACGGGTCTCAAAGTAAAAGCTTGCATTTAACGGAAATTAGAATTGTCAGCGTGACAAACGAGGCAAGACTAATTACTATGTCAATGGCGACGGTGCTGACCATCGCCGGCGCAAATTGCTGTGGTGTGTAAGGCTTAGGGGTTGACGCTTAAATGATAAATACACAGGACAGTAAAATATTTATGCACTTGGAAAAATATTACAAAAAAAATGTATGGTGCTTTAGCAAGTATTTGGTTATTTAAATTTGTGTTTATACGAAAATCAGTGTGTAATATTGCATATAACGAAAACGAAATTCCTTTGAATCAGACAGTACGCTACATTATTACAAAAAAAATAGTTGACATCTGAACTTCCTAAAAGCTATACAAAAGAAAAATTGTTTACATTTACTCTCCTATTTATACTCGCAATGACTACGTATAAATAAATATGTGCCTAAGTATATATATCTTAAATGTGTTTCATATTTTTATGTCTATTGTAAAATGGAAAATTATATAATAGATAAGAGGCATAGTTGCAAGAAATACTTATTCGTTTAAAAAAATCATTTGATAATATGGAACTCAAAGTTATGTATTCGTTTAGAACAAAAATAAGAATTTATTCATAGCAAAATACAACTATTTAACTGTCCTTGTTTGAACGCTTAAAATAATATGTAAACTACCTTTGTAGAGCAAACTATCTGTTACGTATAAATAAAGTTATCGTGAACTTGTTCATAACAAACAAATGATATAAAATAGAATAAGTTAGAATAACGAAGATTAAAACACGAGTCTTAGGTAACAACAGAAAGCTCTTTATTAATAATAAAGTAATATCAATATCTTGTTTTCAGAAAATATTGTACATTAATATTTGCTATTATTCAATAAAAACTATCCAGTGTCAGAATTAATATGTCTGATATAAGTCATCGAAAATGCGAGTCATAATTAATAATAATTTATTTAATTTCCAGTACTGTGTTATAAAAATTTTGTTGTGAAAAAAGGTTTTCGTTGAAAGGCAACGAGCAGTAGACTGTTATTACATAGTAAAAAGTCCGCGAAATCTCTATAGGTGCAAGAGTTATATGTTTTAGTACGTGCTAGCGAGCCCGGCTTGCCATGACAAATTGCACGCGTCTCTTGCGTGCCGCGTCGTTAATTACGCGCTCCGAATGGAAACTATTGTAAATTGCATTTTACGTATATAATTAAGGACGTAATTATATTGCGTGATTGTCATGATATTTAATTGTTAAACACGATTAATGATTGTCAAATTTATAATTTTAATTAACGGGGTAAATTTCATTAAATAGTTCCAAAGATAAAATACTGAACGAGAATTCTATTATTAAATGATTTGAGGTGTACAGCAAAATGATTCTAAGTCGTATTATTTTTGCTATGGAAGTCATCTCAGAAATATTTATCACAAGTATAAAGAGTGGTGTTGAAGCAAAAAGGGTTACAACATAACATTCAACCTTGAACTTTGATGTATATCATTTTTATTATACCCTCGGGTAACAGCAAGATATTGGCAGAAATAGCAGACAATATCTTTTGATCCCTTGAAAAGATAACTAAAAATCGTATTACAGTGACTTCAAACAATCGCTGCCACATTCCACGTCCTTCCATATTGATCCTTGGGTGCGTACTAAATATAAAGTTCAATAAAAGTCCCCTATGCGATAGGACGTCTCGGATTTATCGTGCTAACGCCATATAAATAAATAAAGTGGCGGAACATGCATTTCTTATGAGAAGATACCCACGACCCTAGCGGGTTAGAAAAACTATTGATTTAACATTATATTAAAATTTGAAAGACACGTAAATCTATTACAATATTCAAATGAATTCGAATTAAAGTTACTTCCTTCTCTTTGAAGTGTCTTTAAATATAGCTAATAACGAGCTAATGAAAGACAATGATAATGAATAATGCCGTTTATATCTTATAAGCTGAATTGTATGTAAATTACAGTTTTATATATTTTTTTAACCTTAAAACCACCTTTACCGGTGAAACAGCACAATACCCAAACAATTTATCTAAGTCGAAAGTTCAATCAGATTAAAACACATTTAACATTGGATAAAAGTTCTCTTTGGGAAACCGGGAAAGAAATATGGTACAGGTAGAGGGGTTTTCAATTCAATCAGCTTCCCTTTGCTACCTTTCGCCGTCCGTGATTTGATGAGATTGTTGAAAATCAGAATAGCTTGATAAAACTTAGCGTATCGCCCGTAATGGAGAACCGTGTCGGTAGCGGAAAACTGTTCAATATAAAAATGTGATTTAATTTAAACATTTATACTGTTGTTTAGTTCATCAAATTGTTCTTTGTAAAAGTGTTAAATATTCACTTAATAATGTTCTGAAGACTGTCAGTTTAACATTTTCGAGTTACGATATTGCAATAAATTTTAATTTTAATTAATTAATTTATTTTATTTATTTATTTTGTTTCAGACATAGTCCATATCTTACAAATACAAATACAAATTTTAACGATTCTTATTAGTTATATGATGGCTAAAGTGCCATAAATGAAAACAATTCAAATTACACAGAAATGTATGAAGAAGTACTTTTAAATAATTGTGAGGAAATTTCTACTAAATAAAAATAAAATTTTACTAACCGGTATACACTCTGAAATTGCTTTTAGGTTTTTGATGTCACTAATCATAAATATTGTAGCGGTTATCGAACAAATGGCATAGTAATTGCTATAATGACATATGATTGACGTTTTAAAGCGCCCACGCGATTACGAAATTCTAATCTATGTTGACTTACGTAGGTTTTACTAATGTTTTATTTAAAAAATGTCTTTATTTAAAAATAGACTTTGGTCTTATTATAAATAATTATCAGTAAAGACGATTAACGTATAAGGCAACAATTTATACCTAAATTCAGGAGGTAATAAAATAATTATTCAAGTTCCCTTTTCCACAATAAATTGCACATACGACTACAATTGAATGTAAGCTAGGCTGTGTGTATTTTTAAAATACAGAGCGTTTATTTATATAACAATGGATTTCGATTCGATTCTTGTACTTACTCGGTATGTAAAAGATTTGAAAAAATAAATTAAATTTTGAGATGGTCACTTTTTGAAATTATTTGTTAAATGCTATGAAAACAGAAATGAGTATTAAGAACAAGAATGAGTATTTTTTAGATTCAATATTTTTACAGCGAATGAAAACTTCGCTGTATCGCGAAACTCCATTAATTTATCGCTATTTTATTGTTCCTGTTTTCGTAATCGAATGAAATATTGTATCGCAGTATCCGTTGTGCGAAGATCGAACAGCGAAGAGGCGTGGCGGGGTGGCTAGTCTATTTGTCAACATCATTGCGATTACGTGAATGTCGTCCAAATAAATTGGATTCGGTTTAAAGATTCGTAAATTTACGTCGAAGCGAACATTATTGTTTTGTTACATCTTCTCTCTTTACATTGTGATACAGTTTAGATATAGCTCGAAACAGAGTAGTGTATAGTCAAATTTAATTTTGGAAGCTATTTTTACAGTAACATTGTAAGGAAGTTTTAAGAGTTCCTACATTGTACGTATCATATTGTTCTAAGAAAGCGTTGCAATCATACTCTAAGTGTTGTATGGATTATAATACAAAGGCAGCAGTTTTAATAATGCCGAGTGGACAATGTTGACCGTTTGCGAAATCTCGAGCTCACTACCAAGGATATGCTTAGTTTGCTAAAACACGAGACATGGCTTTGTTCCAACGGTCCCATTCAAAGAAAGCTCCCGCCTCTATCGTCAATTTCAGAAAACAAACAAACTGTTATGTATCCCATATTTAACGCATTCCAAACACATCTAAAGGGGCTGTGTCCTGACACTATCCCTGCCCGGAGGGCTGTACGTGGTCTAAATGTTTCAGTTGAATTTACAGCCTTATATAACGAGTTAGGCGAATGTACGTTACTGGTGTTTATATTAACTAACGGACTTTTCTCTTATATTTACACTTCTCGTATTTTATAAAAGGACATGCGTAACATTTTACGAGTGTACTTTTGTAAGTTTATATAAATCTTTACGAAAAATTACAAAAAAAAGAAAAAATAAATAAAATAACGGAAATAATAATATACTTGAAATTAGGAAAACGGTCTCTTTACAGCTCAGGCGAAGGTCGGTAGGCTCGAGGGGACAATGAACCGGGACAATTTCCCATTCGTAAAGTTCGTAGATACGCGGACGAACCTTACGGGACATTATGATGAGCCCTCGCTTATGCGTTGATGTTGAGACGAACTGGGATTTACCAAACAACTAAAGTATTACTGGGACTGATTTTATAATTTTACTTTAAAGTACTTGTTTTTATTACATTTGTTCTTATTTGTTAAAAATGTGATTTATAAAGTACAATAACATTTGTTGTATAATAATAAATTTTATTAATATTATTATGATGCGTTATTGGTCACAACAACTGGTAGATGTGGTTAGAAACAAATGAAGATCGCGGGTTCAATGCCATACGTTTCAGATTTTTGAGTAGGCTATATAGTCGTTTGTCATGGTCTGGATGTTTGTATAAGTGTCATTTGTGTTTCCGGACTCCAGACAGACATGGGATTTATATCTTACTGGTAACAGTTGGCTGTAAAGCGTTTATATTATTTTAAATACAAGTGCCTAAAGTGTAGTAAAATATTATGATATAATTAGGCAACTTTCGAAGAAAGGTTTTCATTGAGCTACTTTAAATTTCTCGAAATAAATAAGCACGTGTATTATATGTGTCTTTAATTAAATATTAGACGTAATCACGTTCATTAAATAAATTTAGAAGTCAAAAATTCAATAAAAATCTAAGCGATTTTTAACCATGGAAATATTCAAAATAAAAAAGGAAAGTGTTAAGACATAGGAGCAAGTTTGTTTTTTTTACTTTCATTTGAAAATACTTTTCTTCCTCGCTTTCACTTGTTTTAAGTTTCTATATTTGGACTATTGGTTGACACGTGTTTTGCTAAGATTGTATGAGTTAATTTAATTATTAGATTCAGCACTTTTGAAAACATAAAAAAAAATCTTTTAGTAAAAGATAGAAATATACATAAAAACTTTACTGATAGATACAATAAAACTCTTTGGTTTTTAATTAAAAACATGAGATTTATATTTGGAAAAAAATATTTAATATCGGTATTCATTCAAGCTTACGTGCACAGTTTTTAAAGACCTTTTTACCTTCAAAAAATTATAAACATTTTGATTGCCACAGGGATAAAACGGACTTACTTATAATTCCATTTATAAAATTTAGTTATTTTTATTTTTTAGTGTTATCGTCATTTTTAAACGTTGATAAAAAGTCGTCACACACACATACACATAAACGTAGATCAGTAGCATAAATTCGATCCTCTTACGCCTCCTAAAATTAACGCTGACCAAAACTCGTTAAAGTAGTCTATTAAATAATTTGTAAATATTAGATCTAAATTTGTATTTTATTTTTATTTTTTTATTACATTACTATATAATTATAGCTATATGCTATTATGTTATTCGGTCAGAATAACCGAACGATGATAATTACAATTTCTAAAATACACAAAACCCATAATACAGACAGTTCACAAGTTCATTAGGAATTCTGTCTGAAACATAATAGAAATGTTATTTTAAATATTAATTAATATCTGACACAGAACTAGAGCGCTGTCGCGCAAATAATAAATCTTTCGAACCAGTCCTAGAGCCGCAGATGGTTTGGATGTTTTAGCAAATGAGGCCTAAATCGTAATGGGAGTTAAGAAAATGATTTGAAGTACATATTACACTACTTTTACATATTTATGCGCATCCTTGAAAACTGACTTATCCCTGAGCCATTTTTTACTGATTTTTTGTATACAACTAAGTAGGCAAATAAGCGTACGGCTCACTAAGTAGTCTATTGATGCCTGCAACACAACAAACATCGTAAGCACGTTGTCGATCCCACCCCCAATCACCCCAGGAACTCTGGTAACCATACTCACCAAAGGAACACAACACTGTTTGACAGCAGTATTATTTGGTTGTGATCTTCTGTAAGGTTAAGGTACTTCCCCAGTCAGGCTGCTCCAGATTTTGAGGAAAATATTTCCTGGTGTGGCCTATCTCAGTTAAATTACTGATTTACTTTATGTTTTTACTTACTTACTTTACTGATTTACTTTTTTTTGACACTTAACACACACACACACTACATCGATAATAACTATTCATATGTACTAGTGGTCGCCCAAGAGTTGAAATTCGACCATAATTAAAACTTTAAATTAAAGGAAACCAAAAAATAATGAAAATAAAGAACCTTTTTAAAAAAAAAATTCAATTTGATTACAGACTTCGACAATCAACATAAAAGTATAATAAGCGTGTGTATGTCAAATACATGGTAGCGTTTATAATGTTCTTGTAATTAATTGATTTATATAATGTACTTTTTATGAACAATTTAAAAAATATATAAGCATTCTGCTCTTCTTCTCTATATAAACTATAAGTGTGTGAAATTTCATAAACCTCCGTCCGCGTAATTTTCGTAAAAAGGTTTACAAAGTTTTTTCTGCACGTATTAATATAAGTATAGATTTATAAAGATATAATAGTAAAAATAAATAATTGTACGTATTTGTTTTTAAATATGGAAATCAAATTTAATTCACGGCGTCTTCCAATAACCTTTCATTCTTAACTAATTTGCATAACAAAATTTTACATAATGTTATAATTTTATATATGTCGTCACAAAATAATAGGCCCGTTTGGACATATGACATCAAGACGTTAATAGCGAAGTAACCATTTTAACTCGGTATTTGATACTCACGATAAATCGATTTAAGTTTGCATGAGCATTTGATCGATTTGATTATGTACTGTAAAAGTACAATTTTTTCGGATTTTATCGCGGTTTATTAGCCAAATCAAAATTTTATTTACGACTTTGAGCGCGTAGTTTTTTTTTTTCAATAAAGATTTAATTTCGATTAAAATCGAATGAAGCTGGTGAAATTCAGTAATTAATTAGTTACAGCACTAGTGTTAAAAAAAAATACTTAGAACGTAACTTTTTTTGAGACGTTTCGTAGTAATTAGAAATTGCATGCTACTATAAAAAAAAGCGCCAAAGAATACACCCAATGTATTATCATATTATTTAACGCGCCAAAAAACGCACGTATGTTTTAAAAAAACTTTATGTTATTAATAATTATTTTATTGTTTCTTACAGTTTCGTAGGATATTTGTCAAATGTCCAAACGGGCCTCTTATTTTGTGACAACTATAATAATACGATTAAGAACAAAGGCCATTTCTTAAAATAGCTAATTCTAACAGAACTGCTATTCTTATACGGTGTTAGTATTTACGTAAGGTAATTGAAGCGTCTGAGTTTAGTTTCCTTTTTAATAATAAATAAACCTGAACAAAACTCGCAACGAAGCCTAAACTTTAAGAATAATTATTTCTTCCTTTAAATGTTTTCTTCTGTATTTTCGTTGTTTATACATTGTTACGAAAACCTACCCTAAATGCGAGGAAAAACATCGTTTCCCACATACAGACACATTAGCTGCCAGAGGTTGACGGCATCATAACTCTGTAAGGATCATGCCACATCCACGTAAGTCCGTTGTACATTGGAGTCGTGACACAACTGCCCATCTGTCACGTTGAAACCGGGACACGGTAAATTACTTGCCTTCATCATCCCGGGACTGACCTGCCGCGTGTGACTCGAGTTATGTCCCGGCTTTTATTCGACATGAGCTATGACCACCCGATATTAACTGAGCAAAGACTTTTTAGACAATCGATAGGGATTTTTTTGCTTTAGGTAAGTTACAACTTTTTGTTTGAAAGACAAACGACATTGGAAGAATTTATGGAATATACCCCTATCCAATGTCTAATTTCTAGGATTTATGATATGGTGATGGAATATATATGAGAGTGTATACTGTATAGATATTTCTATATTATTTTATATATAACTAGTGACCCGCCCCGGCTTTGCACGGGTGCAATGCTGATCCTAAATATACTATAGAATGTCTTTATTTATAGTGTGAAGCTAGCTTATGACATGGTTATTATATAATAACAACAACATTCAAATATGCGTCGTTAGATTACACGTTGTTACAGAATGCGTTGAAGAAATAGAGGTTCACTGCTCGTTCCCCGTAGGTGATAGCGTGATAATATGTAGCCTATATGTTGACCCGACTTCTTAATAATATTCGAGCCAAATTTAAAATAAATCCATGCAGTACTTTTTGAGTTTATCCCGAACATACATACAGACAAACAGACAAAAATTCTAAAAACTGTATTTTTGGCTTCGGTATCGATTGTAGATCACAACCCGAGTATTCTTTAAAAAAAATATTCAATGTACAGTTTTGACTTTCCTAACATTTTATTATATGTATATAGACTAGCTGACCCCGCAATAGTTGTTTGCCATATATGCTATTAACCCCCTTATAACTTAAGGGTATGAAAAATAGATGTTGGTCGATTCCCAGACCTATCCGATATGCACACAAAATTTCATAAAATCAATCCAGCCGTTTCGAAGTATATATAATTTTTGTTGTAATAAGAATTTCTTGTAGTTTGAAACTGATATTTATGTGGAAACTTGAGTTCCTTATGACCTTCTCAGATTACCTTGAAAGTTTTGAGAGTAATCTCGTAAATCAGGAATAGAGTGCAGAAATGTGTAATTTTAGTATTGACATCTCAGCTTTTCTTTCTAAAAAGCACGTTTGCATCCGACTCGTCAGGTGTAATCTCGAGGAAGTTTTGTGTTTATTTTCGCTTCCAATTTCGTCGGAGTGCCTGCCAAGGTGTTGTCTGACGCTGCATTACAATTCGTGACTCACGGTTAGAGAGTTTTATGATAACTAAGAAAGTTAATTGGAAAAATTAACGTTATTCAATTAATAATTTAGGTATGTTAAGTTCTTGCTACTATGAAAGTACTCACTTTTATTTAATTAATATTTACTAATATATTTTTCTGGATTCGTAATATGAATCCTAACAGTAGTTTAAAGATGTTTTTGTATATTTAGTGGATTTTTTTGTCATAAATTTATAATTATTGTTTTGTTGTTCATCGTATGAACGGTGTGTAGTAATTTTTAAACAACTTAAAGTTTTCTAGCAGTTTCTCGCCAGTGTTCAACTTTGTTTTTAAAATTTTAAAACTTCGTCCGATCTTCGAGTTGTGTATGCTTAGTTTTTTTTTTTGAAGTACTAAAATTTTATTCATTGAAACATCACTACAATTAATATTTATTTTGACGGACTAGCTACAATCAAAACGTTATTTATTCCAGTTTTTTTTTTCTTGTTTAATCACTGGATATTTTAAGCGTTAAATGAGTGCTCACATAACATTAATGATGATATACTTATGCTATACCGTACGCGTGCAGGCCGAGCCCTGGCCGAGAGGAATATGTAGGTATTTATGAGAAAGGTATTTCAGTAAACACACGACCGGGTCAAGGGCACGGTAGTGCGTAAATGAATTAGTTCATATGTATATGTATGATACACGTAGATAGTTAAATTATCAATCCTCGCCCAGTGCACGGCCGCGTCACTATCTGTTTCCTTGCGCTGTCCACCTTTATTTTCTAAATTTTTAATGGACGATACGAGAAGACAAGTAGTAGAGGTTATCACTTTACATAAATTTAATTGATGAAAAAGTCAGATGAAAAAAGTATAACATTACCTACTACAAGTATTACTGGACAAAACGATCTTTAAATTTTCTTCATTTGTAAAATAATAATAGTTAAATTTAATAAACTTTATAAGTTAAAATGAACATTATTTATTTTACACGACTTTTTTGCAAACATCTCAAAATTATCCGTAAACTAAATATTTCAGCCGTGAACTAAATATTTTCACGGCTTTTTACATGTATCGACGGGTCAAAAAGCCGATTATTGTTCGCCTTACGATGCCGAAGAGCTTTTACGTGTAATCCACTAATATGAACGACTTATGAGGGACCGAAGAAGTAACGATTTCATCAATCGATTAGCGATTGACGTACCCTTAATAATAACTTTGTTATAATATTTATTGAGTAATATTATAAGTTTGTAGTAATATAAATATTATCAATCAGTTATGAACTTTTTCTATGCAAAAGTCTAAATTATACTATAAATATCTATATATATAAAAATGGATGTTTGTCTGTATGTCCTTTATGGAATCGTAAATAATGCATTTGATCATGTCGTTGATTTTCAGAAAAGTGTTGTGCATGTGCCCACAATAGTTTCTAAGATGGTACGACCAAAAAAAAAGCCTAGCAACGCAAGCAGGGTACAGCTAGTGTATATAATTATAATATATAATTTATCTATTTTAACTTACCTATTTTGACAATTATTTTTAACTAGCTGGGCCCGTGACTTCGTCCGCGTGGAATTAAAAAAAATATTGTTCAATTCGCAGTTACAAAATAAATAAAACACTAAAATAAAACTAGCCTACTTACTGTATCAGCTATCTGCCACTGAAAGTCCTGTCAAAATCGGTTCAGCCGTTTCAGAGATTAGCCGGAACAAATAGACAGAAAGATAGACAGACAGACAGACAGACAGACAAAAATTGAAAAAAAAATGTTATATTTGTATATGTACCGAGTATACATCCATATGCATATAGTAAAAACGGTTATTTTAATATTACAAACTGACACTCCAATTTTATTTATTTGTATAGATAAATAATAAAGTATTAAGGAAAAATAAAACAGTTTGACCTTATGGGTATTAAAAGTGAAAACATTTTTTTTCTTTTTACGTCAACTAATCTATCACACCACAGATAATAAAACTCATTATACAAAAGGAACATTATAAAGAAACGAATAACATTAATCGTAGAGAATAAAAAGACTACCAATTTATTTGATCCATTAAAAATTGTGAATATCATTTATAAAAATATAAATACTCTATGGTTTTACAGATAAACAAGTGTAGATAATGAGTAGGGAAATCGAATGTTCACTGTTGCATTTAAAATCCTCCTATCTCGTAGTCTCAAGCCTTTCTGCAGAGAAATTATCCAATAAATATAATGAAAATTTAAGCCTTCAGACGCTGACGGCATTGTTGAGACGTCTGTTACAGATAATCCTTGTACCCATTAAGCCTTAGCGAAATAATACAAATTATATAACTGGATTTCTTATTCACAAATTTTCAATGAGAGTTAATATTATATAAAGAGTACGTATTGTGGTTGTTAATTATTGTATTGTATTGATATTAATGTAACATTGTGGTTTTCAGTAAACCAGTTATCGTTTGTTTATTAATAACGTATAATTTAAAATAACGTATGTTATAAAATATAACGTGTGCATGATTTATACAACTATTTGTAAATATTTAGTTTTTTAATTGTGAATAGTAAATATGTCTAATATCGTTAAATTTCCATTTAAAATATAATAAATGGATTTACTAAAATAATGTCAAAACAAAACATTACGGAATAGGATAATGTGTACACGTATCATAAAAAGTTTTTTTTATTCTTTCATAACGGGAACTACCCACATAAATTCGAAATTGATTACACGAATTAATTGAAAAGGCTCTTTGTGCGAGTAATAAATACAACGTGACGTGATTACCCTAATCCCGTCGACTCGTTAACGAATAAAACATTTACAAGGACCTGAACGCGCTATGCATAGTAAACATTATTTGCCTAAAAGCTTATTTTATTAGTAAATATTACTAAATAAGTGTGGAATTACAGACATACAATGCAAATCATATAAATTATAGAGAACACAAATACACGCGATATCGTTCGTATTTCTGTCCCAAGAAAGTATCCAGTGTCCTAGTTTGCATTATAGATTTTGATCGCCCTAAGTTTCATTTAAATCCATTGAAAAGTTTAAATCTTTTTTTGTCATACTGAGAGATATAGAAAAAAAAGATAGAGTTTCGTCTTCATCGTCGATTAAAATTATGTTTTTTTTACACAGGTGGCAAACATGCACTTCAACACAAGAAGCATCGCAAGCGCGGTGACAACCCTACTCTGAGCCTCCCCAGAAACTCTGGCCTATATTATATTATATATTATCTATTTAGCTTCAGTAAGGTTGAGGTACTTTCCTAGGTTGCTCCAGATTTTGAACATAAATTATCCTACTGTCCAGATTTTAAGCGGGAATTATCATCAAAGATCAACAGATCTTTGATGATAATTCCCGCATTTTTATTTTAAGTAAGTATGTTATTTTACAGAAGTATAAAATTAATAATGATAACGAAATGGGCATTTATAATTATTTACTTAATTTTTTTTTTGTTTCATCATCTCTTTCTTGTACTCGTATGATGACTTGTAGTATGTAAAATAATAAACGGATTTTTCAGTGCTGGTTTAAGGATACAATACGTTACGATTCAGCCTGTAAAATTCTACTGTTGGACATGGGCCTCTTTCTTCATGTAGGAGAAGGACCGGAGCTTAATCCACCACGCTGCTCCACTACGGTGGATATATTCCCTACTATAAGTAATGATCACTATTAGGTGTATATGATAACAACCAAGATTGCCAGCTTAACGTTCTCTCGCTAACGGTCCAGTGGGAAGACGTCCATCCCGATCGGGAATCGAACCCGAAAACCATCGGTGTTTAAGCGCGTATATGGCACACGCACCACTACAACAGAGGTGTCAATAATTTTTAAATATAACTTCCTATGTAACCGCGTGTAGTTTCTTTCTACTTACAATATCTCGTTTTCAACTCTGATTTAAATCTCTGAGTGTAAATATATATTTTGGATATTTTTTGTAACGTTCCACGGTTAGGAAGGATGCGTTTCCGAGCTATTCTAATGGGATTTCCGTCAAGCGTCGAGTCCTGGCAGCGACTCACTGTACGATACAAAAAGGACTTTTAAAATTGTACACTTTTACCACTACTCATTTTAGCAGTTGTAACGTACGTTTAAAAGGATTTCAAATAAAGTATAATAACATACGGAGGAGTGAGAAGGCGGTAATAGATTTAGTGTCTTGTCACATATATTTAAATTTTATTAACATTTGCAGAAGTCAGAATTATCTTATTTTTACAGAAAAAAAAAAACGTTGTGACCTTTAAATGTATTTAAATTTTATTCTCTTAGTAGTACTTTAATCAGATCATATCTAAGTTTTAAAGCGGTTTAGGACTGTTCTCTCATATCTAAATTAAGATTGAGCGATAACGGTTAAAAATAACGTAATTACAGTATGTACCCTTAATAGGCAATTCTCGTATATTACAATGCTTTGTGGCGTAAACGTACCTTAAAACAGCTGACACTTCTGTTTACTTAAACCATACACGGAGCAAAAATTTAATAAGCATCGCAGTGTAAACTTGGCTTTATTTAAGTTGTACCAGAACTGTGCAAATAAAGCAAGAACCACAGGCCTTCAATAAAAATATACGTATAATAAAAAGCTATAAAAACTTGAAATTACTCTTGGCCTATTGTTATCGTCTCCGTAGCTGAAGTGCTCTTAGTGCTACTGTGCTACCAGACAATATGCATATTCACTGCACCCTTTACAATACGTGAGTTGTTAGGTTGTTGCCGCGTAAGTATAATATTGGTTAAACTAAAAATGTTAAGCTATTTCATTTGTTTTAAAAGATATAGAAAACCAGAAATTATTCGTTGTTTTATTTAAAATTAATGAAATTAAAGTTAAAATACAATAAAAGTTCATCAGAGAAATTGATATTGATACTTAGATTAACCTCTGGTGTTTTTTATTTAAATATTGCTTTTTATTTGTTTGTTACAATGTCTTAAAATATATAAAATATTTCATTATGTTTAGATTATATTCAAAGAACTTTAATTTTTTTTCGATATGAAAATGTGGATGCTTGTGAGATTTTAGGATACAACTATCGACTATTTAGGTGATGCTTTATAAAGTATCAACAAAAAGAATAGTTTTGTTTTTGATAGTATAGGTGACGAGCTGTGCCCGCAACTTCGTCCGCGTGGAATTTAACGAAAAAAGATTTTGTTCAGTTCGCAAAGTTATAAAGTAAATAAATTTTTAAAATAAAAATAGTAAACCTAAGTTACTCCTTATTATAACAGCTATCTGCAGTAAAAGTTCCGTCAAAATCGGTCTAACCGTTTCAGAAATTAGCTGGAACAAACAGATAGACAGACAGACAAAATTATAAAAAATATTATTTTGGTATATGTTCCATTTACGCATCCATATACATTTGTAAAATCGATTATTCTATTATTCCGATTTTATTTATTTGTATAGATAATTAACATTATATACCCCAAAGTCAAAATAAACAATAACATATTAATAAAATTGAATAATAACAACCGAATTAATAATTTCCCCAGTTTACAAAACTTAATGAAAATTCCACATTAAGTATATGTTTTCAGCTTAATGCGCTATCGAGCGCTATCCCGCATATGGAAAACTTGCAATAACAAACTGACTCATACCGTTATAACAAACCCCACAAGGTCTACTTAGAAGGCATTTATATTCATATCACCATGTATTTACATTTCATCCCGCGAGTAACGTTCGGGAAAAGACCTTTTTCTAAGGGCTTTTGCTTTTATGTGAAATCCCGCTGTAAATGGAAATAAGGTCGACGTACGACTAATCAGGATACTTTTGTATGGAATATCGATGATATCCTTACCGCTGTAAAATCAAATGAAGACGTTAAAAATATTGTTGACCCTGGAAAGACAACCTTTTAGCGAATGAGCTTTTAACTAATGAAGTCACGATAAAATCTTCGATATCTCTATCGATTTTTTTATTAAAAAATAATAAAATCAAAAACAAATTTCTAATACAATAATGAATACAATGTAAAATATAAATTACCTAGCGACCCACTTGAGCTTCGCACGGGTGCAATGCTAATATTAAATATAAAATAATAATTTGCAATGTAAGTTGAAAAAACAAAAAACGTGTTTATTTACGACATCACATTAGAAACCTCTAAAACTGTCAGTGTTCCTCTACTATATTATGCATGTATTATACATATAAACCTTTCTCTAGGATCACTCTATTTACTAAAGAAAACCGCATCAAAATCGGTTGCGTAGTTTTAAAGATCTAAGTATACAAACAGCGGATGATAGAGAAGAATTTAAAATATAAATTCTTAAGATCAATCAAAAGATATTTGTATAAAAAATATAAAATGACGTTTGATTATTATTTTGCTATAAAAAGTTTGTATTTGTGTAGTCAATTGGATACTCCACAGCCTTATTTTAAGCCCTACAACGTTTTGACGAATGAGAAATATCTAGGAAAGTAGTGCACTTACGTAAGATGAGCAAAATGTATTCTATAAGTTTCGAAGGACCTCTGACTTGGTTAAAAAAATGACCGACAGTCAATCACATAGGTTAACAAAAAAACACACGTCGTTTTGACGTAGATTTGTTTTCTAAGGGTAAAATTATTTATTGACAAATGGTTCATTTAATATTACTCAACCATTTATTCTAGTGTTTTATGTTCAATAAGTGGATATTATTAAACCAATTTACTGAAGTTCTTCTATATTACGGAGCGAGCTGAGGTGGCACTCGTCTACCTCAAAACTTTGAATGAGGTAAGTACCGAATTCAATTAAATTATTGCATTTTATATTTAAATTAAATGTTATGCCATTGGAGGTTTTAAATTCTGGCTAATTAGTCGCATTGTGTCTTCATCATTATCATCATCATTACAGCCTATACAGCCCACTGCTGGACATAGGCCTCCACAAGTTTACGCCTAAAATAACGTAAACTCACGTGTTTTGCCCATAGTCACCACGCTGGGCAGGCGGTTTGGTGACCGCAGGGCTGGCTTTGTCGCACCGAAGACGCTGCTGCCCGTCTGTATTCAAAATTATTATGTATGTATTTCAAAGCCAGCAGTTGGATGGTTATCCCACCATCGGTCGGCTTTTTAAGTTCCAAAGTGGTAGCGGAACTGTGTTATCCCTTAGTCGCCTCTTACGACACCCACAGGAAAAGAGGGGGTGGCTATATTCTTTAGTACCGCAGCCACACAGTACATTGTATTGTGTCTTACTTGGGTACTTTTTAATATAGATTTCAATTCTTGCTAACCTGTCTCTACCAACTAATGTTGTATTTAAATCTGCAAAAAAAACTAAATGTTCAAATTTTCAATCGTTCGTGTAGTTATATTTTTGTAATGAATAGTTAAAACTGTTGATTATGGCATGTAATGTAGGACTACAATTGATAAGATTTCCGTCACGGATCAAGTTCAATTTCATCTTAGGGCCCTGCATGCAGACAATAAATATGAATATTGCATAAAGAATTTAATAATACCGATGAGCACTTGAAATATTCTGCAAGAGAATGTCATAACAGAAAAGCTTGGTGATTTTATTGTTGTCGATATTATATATTTATTTTATCTTTTTACTCCAAAATTAGATGTTATAGTTGCTAAATACAGAAACATATGATTTCATAGAATGTGTTTACAGATTGAAAGATAGTAGTACCTTTGTAGCAGCTTTGTTATTACACCTAAATTCTTCGGTTCAGCAGTAAAAATCGAGTTTTTGTCAAAAAAACAGAGTATCTACAAAAATGAAATAAAAAAATTCAAAGAAAACATAACTACTACTAATTTTATTGGTAGTCAAAAATCGTTGTTTTGTAACTGGCATCTAAAGTTTACGATTATTTTCTTATTTTCTCCGATTGTAGTCAATGGTGTCGTTTTGTACAAACGTGCAGTATAGACATAAGATTCAAATATTCGAGTTTTTATGTAAACGTTTATGATGGTTAAATAGTCACGATGTTAGAACAGAAAATAAACAATATACGTGATTTGAAGGCTATGTCAAGTTTTCATCGGTTACTTATTTCTTTTCACGTACTTTTTTTCAATGGACATTATCAAGCTAAAAAATATTATTGTTTAATGTGTATGCTTGAAACATTATTTTCTATTATGCTTATGATTACACTAGGTTCTATTAAGATCGGGTATTTTCTACGTTTCTACATATTTCTCGACGATACAGAAAATCTATACAAATAAATAAAATTGGAGTCCGTTTTAATATTAAAATAACGGCTTTTTACTAAATGCATATGGATGTATACACGGTACATATACCAGAATAACATTTTTTACAATTTTCGTGTCTGTTTGTCTGTCTGTTTGTTCCGGCTAATCTCTAAATCAGCTGGACCGATTTTGACAAGACTCTCACTGGCAGATAGCTGATATAGCAAGGAAAAACTTAGGCTACTTTTATTTTAGAAATTTATTTATTTTATAACTCTGCGATCTGAACAATAACTCTTTTGTTAAATTCCACGCGGACGAAGTCGTGGGCACAGCTAGTATGTATTATTTATACGCAATTTCTATAGAAGTTATTGATAAAAACCCGCTTCATCATGTCACATAATAAATATAAATAAAAAAGGGAGAATCAATGCTCCGATAATAGAAGATGGTGATAATATATTTAAGGCAATATTAGTTAGGAAAACAACGTTACAAAGGCAATTTCGGCTTCGCATATTGGCTATTAACTCGTGTTAGTGATGTTTTTAGGGTTCTGTTACGAATAGATTTTATTTAAAGTCGCTTTTTTGAAAAAAAAAAAAAAACTGTTGTATAAATGCGGTTTGTTATGATAACCTCTTTAAGTCTCACTTTTTTTTTTGTAGTAGGTACAAATAATTTTCTGAGAAATACTATTTAGTAAAATTGTTAAGTTAAGAATTATTTGGCTTAGAGAATTTGAACTGACAGAACATGGGCTTAATTTACGTTAACCAGGCTAAATTCCCAAGCGACTATGTTAAAGAGCTATCCTATCCCTTGTGGCCGACAAAGAAAAGCATAGGAAAAAACTTACATCTTTGCAAGGAATAATTAGCAATGATATTGTGTAGTCACATAATCTCTAGTCAAATAGATGAAAACAATTACGTAAGATTCTTACGATTTATTATAGTGTAATTAGTGAAGATCGACTCATCAGCATGATATAATACAACTCCATCGAAGCCTTGAATAAAATTAACGGTATCATTGTAAGAATATTTGTAGTATATTTTCAACAGGAGATTTTTAGTAAATTTCTTCAAAAGATAATTGCACGCGCTAAAATCACACAAGTGTGAAGTACTTTGGGTGTAAAAGAAAAATCATTCGTCTTAAAATATTAAAAAATCTAAATTGTTCTATTAAAACTAACATCTTGAACGTACCTAACTCAATTTTCGTACGAAAATATGGCGAGTTAGCAGATCGTCAGCACACCTGCGCGTGAATAACGTTTTACCATTTCCCTCTAATACCTTTAATAAATCTTAGAAAACTTGGGAATATATTCATATATCTTTTTATTTTTATCAACGAAAATTTACAGCTATATGAATATTTTACTTAGGCAATATTTTATTAAGTATTAAACCTGCCACAGAATTTGTATGAATGAACATTGACTGAAATCGAGAAGTTGTTTTTTGGAGTTCATTTTTTATACACATAGTAATAAATAAAATTACTTATTTAAAAATCGTACACTTATATATTATAATTAAATATAGTAATTCGTGAAGCAAAAACTTTGTACCCCTTTGTACGAAAATTGTGCGGACGGAGGAGTATGTCATTTCGCACACTTATAGTTTATATAGAGGAGTGCAGAATGCTAATATTTTTTTTTAAATTATGCATTAAAAATATATTCAATCAATAGCAAAACATTACACACACTACTATGTACCTATTTGACATACGCACACGCGCGTATATGTACGTACACTGCGTATACTCTTTTGTTTATTAATTTTATTATAGACACATATAGTCTTTGACAACAGAACCTTGAAAATATGTTTAAACTTATAATTTAAATTAATTATGGTTGAAATTCGAATTGGCGATATGATCAACTGTGAATAATAAGAAATAAAAGCAAAACGTATTGAACAATTGTACACATTACACGTATGATGATTGCTCGCGTATTAATTATACGATTTATACCCGTCACATCAAGTGAATGATATTTGTTTAATTATTGTCATATTTAAGGATTTTTGACGGATTTTGTTAATATTATTAAATTTGACTCTCAATAGTTTATATTCGTATAGTTCATAGCTTCCACGTTCTTAATACATTGTTTTAACAGTATTAAAATTTTCTATAGCATTTACTATAGAATATTTATTCTTTAACTATATTATTTTGTCAATATTATTGTTATTGGAGGCCAAACCAAACTGCATAATGCTGTGTATACCTCTTAACTGCTTAAATTTTGCAAAGTTTTCAAATCACTGTTAGTGTGTCACTAGATAAGCAAATCACATTTCATCAACTTTCGTAAATAATAATCTTACAACATACAAAGCACAAAAGTGATATATTATTAATCAGAAAACTGTGTTCATTACTCAAATAACATTCGAATTAATTTGGACACGTTAACATAAATTGTTTTACACATTTGACATTTCGCTTATTACATTTTAGCCAATGCGGAGTTTGTAAATAATTAAAATTGTCGAAATGTATGTACGGACGTTGACCGCATAATTTTAATATCATCTCTATTAAAGCCATAAATAACGGTTACCTATTTTGTATTATTGGATTATATATCTGATTACTGTCAATATTTTAACGTTATTTCGTCGATTTTGAGCTTTTTTGTTTTATGAATATCATATTTATTGATAATCTCTTGTATATAGAATGAAAATCATTTTAAATTATTTTTAGTTTAATAGGTTTTAACATGTTTAATAGGTTTTGTGCTGTGTGGCTACGGCACTAAAGAATTTAGCCACCCCCTCTCTTCCCGTGGGTGTCGTAAGAGGCGACTAAGGGATAACAAGGTTCCACAACCATCTTGGAACTTAAGAAGCCGACCGATGGCGGGATAACCATCCAAGTGCTGGCTTTGAAATACACAGGCCGAAGACGGGCAGCAGCGTCTTTGGTGCGACAAAGCCAGTACTGCGGTCACCAACCCGCCTGCCCAGCGTGGTGACTATGGGCAAAACACATGAGTTCACGTTATTTTTGACGTAAACTTGTGGAGACCTATGTCCAGCAGTGGACTGTATAGGCTGTAATGAGGTTTTAACAATTTGATTTTTTATGTATTAAAAAATAAACGACACAGTATAAAAGTTTTATAAGCGTCTAAATCTTTAAAGTAGTATTTTTAAAATAGTATTTTTTTTTTGTATAATCATGATAAATTGAAAATATAAAACAATTGTCTCATACACACTCATGGCAAAAATACACAATCATACCACAAAGCCTCGTCCTATCCATTAATCAAAGGTATCACACGTTTTTTAGTGCCAAAGGGTGCGCTTGAATGGCACCCCTTCCAAATATTGGTTTTTGTCCTAGCGTCCAGTAAGAGCAAACTCGTGTTTTTCAATTTATAATACGCGCACGTTCGCGATATCTTAGCGTGGAAGCCTTTACTATAGTGCATTATATCAGGACGTCATTAAGCCTTGAATATAAAGTGAGGGAATGACAAAACAGGAATTAATTTCAGATATGTCGCACGGTACGTTGAATACAGTGGGGTGTGTGGACTCACTGTCATTTTAATTATTGAGTTTTCCTAAATTGAAAATTAGCTTATGCACCTATAATTAGTTTCTTATACTGTCAGTAACAATGAATTTTTTGAACAGCAAAAGTCGTTAATCTGTATATTTTACGTTAAATAGCCTCGTTGTACGTAACCTGTATTATAGGCTATAAAATTATAAAATTAAAATAATAATATATAATATTAATTATAAAATTATAAATAAGGTAACAGAAAAATATACGTCGAAATTTAAATGTGTTGATGATGCGATGTAACGAAATTATGCAAAAATTCTAAAATTTAGTCTATGAAAATAAATTAACATTCTCATAAGTTGCATCAAATTGAACTATTATAACAGCGTCAATAAAAAAAAAATTGTTTTCAAAGAAATATACTAAAACTATTTTTATTAAAACTACTCTTATTAAAATAAAACTGAACACAAAAGCTGTGTGTATTTTAAATGTCCGATAACAACACCCTCTGTGGAGAATGTGAGGAAATTCGCTCAATTATGTCTCCCTAACTACAGCTTTTTAGCTTATTTATCAATCAATCTCCGATTAGTACGATAACCACACCTTTGAACTGAAGTTTTGTTGATTCATTATGTGCATTACGCTATTATCGAATTATTTCCCTGACGTTAAAATTATTCTGTCATGCATAGTCATTTGTCAATAACTGAAGAGTTTTTATTAGGTAATATTATAATTTACATACACATAATCAATAGATAATAATAAAATAAACTTAAACAGTCAGTGACAGTTATCATACAGTCAAAAATATTGTCAAATGTCAGTCGTAAATGATAACAAAATTTATACATTTTCTTTAGTTTTTTTTTTTTTTGTAAAGTGCCTTCCTTTATACCTTACTACATTAACGAAGAATGCGAATATAAAACTTTTTTGTCTTGTAAAGCAACTAGTAGTATTAACTATTGGAAAAAAAAATCTTACGGACAATTCCCTAGATCCATATATACCATTTAAATTTAAACAATAATCAACGACAGCGTTTTAATACAATTTCGGAACGTGACCGTTTTAAGTCATAAATATTGAAATTTAGAACAAATAATTGACGTTGTTTACGATTTCATTCGAATGTAAAATGTAATCACAATAATGGCATTCACATGTAAATTTGTTTATTTACGATTGATATTGTTAAAATAATAATTTTACTCACTGTTTGTAGACCACATTATTTAAATTTTAACACACTTTAATTCCTTGGTTTTATATGTTTCAGTTGTACCAGAGGGGCACAGTTGATTAGCCAATGTTTTTTTTTTAATTTTTTTTTTCATATAACCAGGTCAGCAAACAAGCTTATGGCTCACATAATGATAAGCAATTAGTGAAGCTGTTAGTGAGATGCTCCAGAACTCCAGAATCATCACAAGCTTGTTGCCGACCCTACTCCAATCCTCCCTAGGAGCTCTGGTCACCTTACTAACCACAGAAACACAATGTTGGTTGAAAGGAGAATTATTTAGCTGTGATTTTCTGTAAAAATGAGGTACTTTCCCAATCACGCTGCTCCAAATTTTGAGTAGGTATTTTTTGCTATGTTCTGCCTCATTTAAATGTCGCGTAGAATGACGAAGACACGAAGACGAAAGATCGGCGTGGTAAAAATTATAAACTCAATTGAATATTATAGACAAATAAAATAAATATTCAGGTTTTTGCTATAAAACCATAACCAATACAATTCACTGCTGGACATAGGTCTCCACAAGTTGGCGCCAAAAATGGCGTGAACTCATGTGTTTAGCCCAAAGTCACCACGCTGGGCAGGCAATAGATACAACAACATTGTCTATAGCTTTACTATACATTATAAACAACTCAATTTAAATCTTCGTTTAATTTTGAAATCGCTAGTATTCAATTCGGAAATGTTTTCATCAGAATTTTTACAACTTTTACCTATTTCTTTCTACACTAATATAAGATATGTTAGTAGTATGCAATTTATATGAGAAATGCTGCTATAAATCTGTTATATCTTACAAGTTTAAGCCGCCAGGCCCTTTCTGGCATAAGAGGAAAAACTATTACTGTAATAGAAAAACTATGCCCTTTTTTGCGTTTTCTTACAGATAATGTATCTGTTTTCAATATTACTTTGAAAAATATTGCTTTATTCTGTTTTTTCTGAATTAATATTTCTTTTATTGGGGTAACCGATGACGACCTTTTTTCATTAAATTTCTGTTATTATTTTCCATTCTCTCTTTATAAGGAAACCTTATTAAATTTTCAATCTATATCTATACAAATAAATAAAATTGGAGTGTCTGTTTGTAATATTAAAAAACCGCTTTTTACTAAATGCATATATATGTCTTTATACACGGTACATATACCAAAAAAACATTTTTTACTGCGGCTTGGCCACACAGCTGATGTAACAAGGAGTAACTTAGGCTACTTTTATTTCAGAAATTTATTTATTTTATCACTCTGCGAACTGAACAATTACTTAATTTGTTAAATCCCACGTGGACGAAGTCGCGAGCATAGCTAGTTATTAATAAAATTATTTTTATCTGTCCACTCAAGTTCAAATACGTTTTTTTACTCGTCGTAGATGACATTTAATATTAATAAAGTTTCTTTAAACAGTAATTCGTTCATAAAATTTAATTAATTTATTTGAGATTAAAATGGAAGATTATAGAATATTAGAAATTGACTTTAAATTTTCATATACTACTTATTATGAAGTTAAATCTCACTATGTCAAATAAAGAGTCGGGTCAATGGTTACATGCAATGTTTTAAAAAAACCTTGGGACACAAAAATGTTTGAATTGCTGTTGGTCTCCGGTTGGAAGCTCCACTGTGCTTTAAACAGAGATGTCCGTGTGGAAAGGAAGTTGATTATTTCTTACTACAGTGGCCTTTTTTCAACAAGAGTTGAGGTGTGTTTTTCCTTAATGAAACTATAAAAAGAGCTCTTGCCACCATAGACCTGCTCTTATAGTTCCTACTGGAATTAGTTGCGATGATGGCAAGCGACCTAATGGATTGACGTTGGTTTCCTGGGAAAGGGGACGATCGCTTTTGTGGGACGCAACATGTATTCACACACTTTCTCCGTCTTGTGTCAGGGAAAGGTCTTAAGAGTGGGAGCCGCTGCTGAAAAAGCTGAAACGACTAAACGGCACAAATATTCGTCACTAATTCCAAACTACATTTTTGTGCCGTTTGCAGTCGAACCACTTGGACCTATGAGTAGCAGTACTAAAGTTGTTTTTTTTTTAAAAGAGATAACTCTTCGTCTTATTTACTCAATTAGTGTCAAGAGGGCTGATGCAGTTTTTGCTCGGAGAATCGGCATAGGGAAATGCTGTCAGCATTCTTGGCACACTTCCACGCGGACATGATGTTTACCGTAAGTTCTGTAAATATTTAATTCTTAAGTTGTGAATTGTAACCAAGTACCTATAATATTGTAAAATTTAGAAATAAATGTCTGAATCTCGTATATTTTTAAATTTTCTACGCAACATAAAATTTGATTGCAATTAGCAACTCCCTTAGAACTTGTACTTTATGTACTGTGTGTTGGTTCTACAAGAACTATTTGGTTATTGCGCCACGTGTGTGTCACGTGCCACGACAAGATCAGGTCATTAGCCAGACGTATCTCGAGGGAGCACTTCTAGTTTTTGTACTGATTTCTTGGTACATCGATAAAATTGTGGCGATAAGCGTATACGATATTTGTAGGAAATTGTAATTTAATTTGTGGCTTCCTACTTCGTTATGTTAAATGTATCTAACGTTATTTTAAAATCTTTGAAAATAAGCCAAAATAAATTATAGTTTAAAAAAACTAAAAAACCACGCTTTTATAGTTAATCGAACAAAAAAGTAGAAAATAATTTTTAATTACAAAGAGTTTATAACTAATTACAGTAGTAAAAGATCGAACCGTCAATCATAATTAATTCAAAATAAAATTTAAGTTATTAAGAGAATAATTCAATTCAGAGTAAAAAACGTGGGGTGCATCTTACTATATTTTCATAACTTTTTACTATGTTTTTATAACTCTCCGCACAGAGATAGTTGCAAGTGAAATAATTGTTACATTTAATATATCAAGCACCCCACGCTTATTATTAAATTAACAAGGTTAAATGCAACTAGCCTGAAAAAGCATCTGCCTCCGTTGTGCTGTGCCGAGTGCCCGAGCGAAAGAGTAAGTCCGAAACTGCAGGCATGCGCAGATCGCGCGCTAGCTTTATCTCTCTTACTTTCTTACAGAAGATCCAAGAAAGAATTTATTAATCCTGGTGGTCCTAATAAGGATATCCTTAGGAACAGAATGGGAAAGCAGATTGGGAAACTGTTATTGAATTACTGCATTGTCAGCGGTCCTTGATACGTGTGCAAAGTTTCAAATTAATTAAGCTTCTGGAAATTGGTTAAAATTATGCTCAAAGATTCCATTATATACATACATACAACCCAAGCTAACAAAAGCGTGGTAAAATGTGACTAGACCTTTTAAACAATACATGAAGAGAAAATGGAAAAAAGAATAGAAAGTATTATATTCCAATTGTTTTAATAGCTCTTCACGAAGAAGTAACGAACTAATACTATAAAACACGTTGTCACATTTTTAATGACAGTTAAACATATGTAGTATTTATTATTAGAATTAAATACATACAATCTAATACTTTAAAATATACTTATTCACATATAATTATATATTTTGTATATGTCTAGGTCGGCAAATAAGCGTACGGCTCATCTGATGGTAAGCGGTTACCGTAGCTTATAGACGTCTGCAAAACTGCAAACGCGATGCTGACCCTATCCCCAATTCCCAAAGGAGCTCTGGTCACCTTACTCACCAACAGGAACACAACACTGCTTGAAAACAGTATTATTTAGCTGTGATCTTCTGTAAGGTCGAGGCTCTACCCCAGTCGGGCTGCTCCATATTTTGAGCAGGAAATTTCTTGTTGTGCCTTACCTCAGTTAAAAATTTTTTACTCATATTGTACATATATGCTATTACGAATATAGTGATACTGCATTTATAGATATTTATAAAAATCTCATAGCTTATACCAAACAGCAAAAAAGTGCAAGGGGTTGTTACGCCTGTTAAAGGAGCACTAAAGCTATGTCATATCGTTGCGTGTAGATAATTTATACTCAAACTGCAAATAAGAGTGGTCTGAGAATTATGTATGCACACCCCCAATATGTCTGATACTTTTTTTATTTAATTCATACACTATTGTGCGAGTAACATTAGTGCATATATATACTTCGTAAGTAGTTAAGTATATACTTAGTACCTATACCTATGTAAATATTTTTTGTGTTTCCATATGAAATTTCGAGTACTTTTTTATTTAATTATTTGAGTATAATTGCGTATATTAATTCAATTTAAAGAGTTTTGATATCGACGCCTGATATGAAAAACATTGTATCTCATTTTATTAAGTTTTCAGGAGAGCGTCTTACAATTTTGTTGCGTTTAAAAGTGGACAAGTGATGTTAAATAAAGCCGCATCCGTCATGAAGTCAGTTGTTCTACTATTAATTTACTTCATCGCGGATAGACATATATATTATTTTCGTAACCGAAATTACGATTTTTTTTAGCAGAAATATAAATATTGTTCTATTGGCGTATAAATACGGTTCCCAGATTGAAAGATACCCCTTTTCCCTTGGTATTTTGATGGTAGGGTTAGAAAAAATTGTTTCATTAGTTACAATTCTCTTCATATCAGGTGTCGATATGTTGATTTCGTATCGATTTCATACAAGTTTTTTTATAAGATCAACTATTTTTTTTTTATTCAAGCATACCTTATGACTATGTATACCTTAAGACTTTGCATGTCTGCAGCAGCTCCCGGTATCCCACTCGTCCTCGTTATAAAACAAGGCGCATATTAGGCGATAAGTATGTCACGTTATCGAATGAAATATCGTCGGATTTTCTCGCAGAGATGATATAGAGCTGTGATAATACATGGCGATAAATTATGTTGTATTGTTTGTTAACCTAGATAACTAGAACTCAAAAAAATTGTTTTTTCTTTGTCTTTGCTTAAACGTAATATTTTTATTCTAGAACAAAGTGTAATAAAAAATAAATATAATAATAATTATGAAAATAAAATTCAATTTTTAAACTCAAGAGATCCGACCCGATCCGATTTCACTTTAATTAGTAAAGTAGAGTTTTGATTTTACAGAAATATATATCCAAGCGATAGACAAGAGTTAGATTGTCAAACGAAAAAAAGGCTGTCATTTTTATCTGCTGGATGCCGTTATACATCAAGTTATTATTTGAGCGTTGAAATTTACCCTTAGTATTATTTATATGTTGCATGTGAATGTTAAATATTAAATTAAGCTATTTTCGACATTGGATAAGTTATAAAAATATTTTATTCCGTTTATAGTAGTGTAAATTATACTAATGGAGATGATGTTTCAAGCTAGTGACGGCGACGTTAATTGCACTTGATTGATCATCGTATGGAAAAATGGTCAGCTTGCACCTGCTTGCATTAGACTTCGTGTCATTTCATCCTGTACACTCCACTAGAGCTATTTAGTTACAAAAAATATCCACTATTTTATTGCATAAACAATACTTACAAACAAAGTCATATTAGGCTATAAATATGATTTTACTTCTTTGTTTCAAGGTTAGGTTATTTTTTTAAAAGTGGTATTTGTTACGAATGTTGGGGTAATTTTCTTTGTTTTAATAACCTTTAAACAGCACGACGATAAAAGTTCTGTCCTCTAATTCAGAGTCTGACATCGGGTCGCCGAAAGTCCACAAGATGAAGTACGATGATGAAATTTAAGATATAATTAAAACTAAATAGTAATAATAACGTAAAAAACTATAGTCTATATTATGTAATAAATGTATAATAAAATGTAAATAAAAGAATTTGAAGAAAAATAACTTTCATAGCAATTAAATAGTTACATTATTTATAATATTTACGTATGAACAAAGATATAGACACGGCTGTTAAAATGAAATAAAATAAAAAAAATTCGAGATAGGGCAATGGATAATCTGAAACGTATTTTCTTTTGCTTAAACAACCTAAACAAAAGTTTGACATACCAAATCTCATCCTTAGGGTGAACAATAATACTTTATTATGAAAAAAATATTTTCTGAACATATTTTGGAACATTTATTTTCGGGATCTCTAGCCACCAACCAAGTTTTACTAAAGTTAATTCAAAGTGAAAGAGTAAAAAACATCCATTTACCCATCCCTTTTCACAAAATTTCACATAATTATGTATCTTAAGATACGCTAGATAACGACTTGCATTTGTCAGTGACATCAAGTCGATTCGTGATCGAATCCAATCTATCGCGTCACCTGAAAATCTTGATTAATTACTAAATGTCCCCTATGCTATTTGGGATCCTTGTATCTCGTCAGAACATCAAACACCCCACGTACACACCATACGTCTTGTGTATATATAATACTAGCTGTGCCCACGACTTCGTCCGTGTGGAATTTAACAAAAGAGTTATTGTTCAGTTCGCAGAGTTATAAAATAAATAAATTTCTAAAATAAAAGTAGCCTAAGTTACTCCTTGCTATATCAGATCATATATTATTTTTTGGTATATGTATCGTGTATACACACATCCATATGTATTTAGTAAAAAGCAGTTATTTTAATTTTACACCCTCCAATTTTATTTATTTGTATAGATTATGTGTACTTTATAGATTTTTTTTATTTGCCAGTTTCAATTCACATCTACTTTCTTCATTTGAAGTCGAAAAAATTGTGAATGTGTTGTGAATTTAAAATTGAAATGAAATTGAAATTGAATTGTCCTATGTATGACACACCTATCGTTGAAGTTTAGTTTCGGCTTTATGTATTGTGTAAAAATATTTCCCATTTTCGTATGAAAAAGTTGGCATCAAAATTCCGACGTAACTTTTGTAATTTGGATTATATTCACGTCGGAACTAAACGATCTCATATTTGCCCCAAACGTAACAATTGATATAATCAGTGGGTAATAAATTATCATCCCACATACGAAACTAACGCAACTGAATCTCCAAAATAAGAGCACTTATGAAGTGACAACGGAAGGTTCCTTTCCTGAATAATGACTGCCGACTTCCGGCGATATATTTCCGCTATCTCGTCGGCAGCATGGCGTCCGCGTTTCCGCTTGACCGTTATGGTGTGTTAATCGAGCATTAACATAGGTATGAAAAACTACCCGAAGACAGCCTCTATTATAGATAGTCTGCTCTCTTGAAATACACTTTATTCTCATAGGTCCTGGGATGCATATATTTGTCAACTTTAATATACTATTATTATTCTTACTTTGCTGTGGCTGTTTTTTTCTTGAAACAGATTATACAATAAGCAGATATTATTCATCAATTATAATTTGATGGTAATAAATGTACCAAAACGGGTCATAAAAATATGCAATAAATATCACATTTAGTATCGATTTAGTAACTGTGATTCATTTTGTCTTTGGACGAGGGTAGATTTTATCTCTAATGACAAAGCCAAAACAATTCTGTTCCAAAATTGATTAAATTTTTTGTTTATTTGGATGGAAAACAAGACATTTCTTATTTAAATTGTTTTAACGATATAAACAGTATTTATACCATTAGTTATAATTACAATTTACTTAGCCTTAAGCACTTGTTAAAAATGTACTAGTTTATAGCTATACAATATTTACGTAAATATATTTTTGGGAATGCCTAAATTATAATTGATTAAATGAAGTGTAATGGTAATTTCAATATTTATCATGTGTAAATTTATGTGTTTATTGCAAAAATTTTGGATTCAAATAATAATAGTAATGTGCCCTTAAGTTTTAGTAAATAAGAAAATTGCTCATCGACGGACCGTTCGTTCACATACATGAGAGTAAAAGAAAACTTCGCGAAAACCTGCTTTTGTCGACATAAATTCTGTGGTATATTAATTTGCCAATCCTCAGGATGAGAGGTGGTTATTAAGCTGGGTTAACTGGGATTATTAAAGCAAGAGATAGAGATTAAAATTTAAGATTTACAAAAAAGTTACAACTCGACAAAATCTGATACCAATTATTTCTTGATATACATAAAAGGGTCGATTTTGAATTAAATGAGTCAAAAATCCCCCAAGTTTCAGTTCATAGTAAGCAGACATCATTGTTTGCACTCCCTTGTCTACGAGCTTTTGTTATTATTCTGTGCTTGCTTTCGAACAAAAGAACATTGATGTTTAACAAAGACGTAATTATAGAGAGCGTCCGCTAAGAAACTGATGATTACGACAGGTAACTGTTATTTCCGTATTACCGGTAGAATACTCATAAACGGTTAGATATGCAAATGTAATCGTAATTATATTATTCCAATATAAAAAAATACACATTAAATTTTAACTTCAAGCGACGTAAAATTAATTAAATAACTCCTATATTTACGACCATCTCCCACTGGACTCTCTAAGGATTTGATTCATTAAAAATATATCCCTAATTGATACTCAGGTTTGCTTCGAAATACTTTTAATTTGCTGTAGTACCGGTTAAGGTCTGCTCATTTTCCTACAGGAAAAAGTGGCCTTTACCCAGCAGAAAGATACTACAAGCTGAATCTTTGGTTCTGTATTTTGTAGTAGACAATAATACCTGTTCATTTATATACTTAAGACATGACATTTATATAAGACATGACCTCCTTCTGAGCATAATATGTACTAAACGACCCCAGTATTATGAAAATATTGTATCAGAGGTCCGGATATAAACAACACAAACGTCCAGAGAACGACAAAAAAGTACACAGCTAAAGATGTTTCATAAGTAAATTCGGATAAACGAGTGGTAACCGCTTTAGTTGAATTCAAGTAAGTTGAAGTACAGAGACACAGTATACGAATTGAGATATCCTACGCTGCTTTCCCCGTGACAGTATTTGTTTTTATATTATAAGTATGTGTAATAAGAATGAAACAAAAATCAAAATAAAGTTGGGAAATTTTATTACAAAATAATTTATAAAGATTCGAAAACCGCGTCAGACCTTAGTGGTAGAAGTTGGGAAAATGTCAGTTGACGTTTTAATCTGTCTATAAGATTACTTGAATAATAAAAATCGTAGTCTGTTTTTTTTTTTTGTATTTACTTATTAATCGTTGTAAAATATATAATAGTTACAGATGTATATTACATCTAAAAAAACATGAACATTATTTATACAATGATCTGAATCATCAAACTATACTCAAGAGTTATTTAAAAAAAAACATTTATTGTGTTCCCAAATAGCCATTTTCAGTTAAAACTATTATTCAAAAATCTTTCCATACATATCAGTTTTCAAATTGATACGCTTCAGCCTGTAATACCCTAATGGTAGACATAGGCCTTCCCCATGTAGGAGAAGGATCAGAGCTTAATCCACCATGCTTCCAATTGATAACATTAGTAAAATTAGACATTTTTAAAATAAAGGACATATTTTTTTCATCATCATCATCATCACTTCAGCCTATCGCAGTCCACTGCTGGACATAGGCCTCCACAAGTTCGCGCCAAAAATGGTGAGAACTCATGTGTGCCCATAGTCACCACATTTTTTTATAATTTGTATATTTGATTGGACACTACTCTTATAAAATATAAATGGTATTCGAAGTCTCGGTAATGAGGTATACAGGAATCAATTCAGCTTATTGGGTTCATCGACCTATAATTCGAAGCGTGGGTATTATTTCACTGATACCCGTTTGCAGAAAATATGCACTTTCAATTACAGACAAGCAGGTGTATAATTTCAGAACTATTCTTTCAGCATATTTCATATAATGTTACATAATATGATACGCTGTCTTTAATTCTGTCGTTTTAATATCTGTTACTTATGTCTTCCTGAAAACAAAATGAGACCTGATTATTTTAATAAATATAAATACAGAAATACATTTTTACTACTTAAACCTTATTGTATAACATCAAAGTTGATAATAAGGGCTTTCTTCATTTTACTTATTTTAATGTCTATTTCGCTATTATTAAAATTAAATACTTTTATAAGTAATTTTCTTTTTTATAATTATTGGTAAGAGATCGTTATTTTTTTTTAAATATTACCAGATCGGCAAACAAGCATACGGCTCACCTGATGATAAGCGATTACTGTAGCTTATAGACGCCTGCAACACTAAAAACACCGCAAGCGCGTTGTCGACCTTATCCCAAGGAGCTCTGGTTACTCACCAATAAGAACGCAATACTACTTGAAAACCGTATTATTTAGCTGTGGTATTCTTCTGTAAGGTCGAAGTAATAACCCAGTCTGGCTGCTCCATATTTTGAGCAGAAAATTACCTGCTGTGCCCTACCTGAGTTATAAAGTGATAAGACCGCCAGTTGTATTTTTTTTTTAATTTATAAATGAATGCTAGAGCATTCATTCATTTTTTAAATGTTATATAAAATCGGAAAAAAAATAAAACAATAAAATAATAAATATTCCTAAGTTAATAAAATAATAATAATCGACCAATTAATAATAATATGTTTAGAAAAGTGTCTACTATTATTATTACCTTTATTATTATTTAAATATATTTTATATTCATACCAATTTAACGTAATGGAGCCCAACAACCACAGTTGAGTACTACACAAAAATGCTTTAGTGGTTTGTGGTTTGACTTTCCACCGTCGTAGCACTTATGCAAATACGACCTACATTTTCTCGCAACATCCTAACATCAGGACAGTGCTTACAGAACCCTATAAATATTAGATTAAAAACCGTGCACAGCGGACGCGATACACGATTTGTTATTCCGTTTGTATTGCACGTGTCAACTATGATAAATGATTTATGAATAAGCTCATTAAGTAATAGAGTCAGACTCCGAGGTTGACTACATTTTCAGGTAACACTATGGCTAGAGCTAGGCTCAGACTGTGTTGGGTTTTGTTCTGTGATTTTACTACGGTACGTATTTATATTATGTGACGAGACATTCAAAAATATGATGTGTGGTAACCCCAATAACATGACACGTGTTTGTACACTAATTGTTAAAATTATATGTATATATTTATCATTTATTTAAATTTTTAATGATACTTAATTTAAATATTATTTTTATTATACAAATTTTATTTATACAAAGACATTAATTATATTTCTTTTTATTTTATAGAAACAAGAAAAGATAATCACTATTAATAAGTATTTTAAAATACCACATACTCGTAACGTATAAAGATTTCAACGAATAAAATTAAAGGAAAACCTTACAAATATTAGTTTTGAATGAAATTTTGAAGTTTATCACAAAATCCTTTAGTATAAATGATGAGACAGTCCGCTTGAACGTCCTTTTCCTGCCAAATAAGCTTATTTTCAAATGCGTCGTGTGAAATCTTTTAAGCGGTATGTATGAAAAGGCCTAATTAAAACCCTTCTTAATTAGGCTGAGGGCGGCAGAATACGCTCCGAAGTTATAAGATAATACGGAGGAAGTAATTAAAACATTACCGTACAAAGTCAGATATTTTCGTCCGTTTATTAAAGAACTCAACATGTTTTTGCTAATATTTGAAAATATAAGAGTCTCGTTATGAAAATTTTGGAACAGAATTACGAATTATATTAAAGTTTACTGAAAACATGAATCATCATCATCATCATCATTACAGCCTATACAGTCCACTGCTGGACATAGGCCTCCACAAGTTTACGCCAAAAATAACGTGAACTCATGACTGTGTTTTACCCATAGTCACCACGCTGGGCAGGCGGGTTGGTGACCGCAGTACTGACTTTGTCGCACCGAAGACGCCGCTGCCCGTCTTCGGCCTGTGTATTTCAAAGCCAGCAGTTGGATGGTTATCCCGCCATCGGTCGGCTTCTTAAGTTCCAAGGTGGTTGTGGAACCTTTTTATCCCTCAGTCGCCTCTTACGACACCCACGGGAAGAGAGGGGGTGGCTAAATTCTTTTGTGCCGTAGCCACACAGCACTAGCCAAACATGAATGTTTTGATATTTTTGCAGCTTTGCTACGATTTGTATCTTAATATTTCTATATTATAATTCATAAATAAGACCTATAATTCGGACGACGTTAATGAAGCATAACGATGACGCTCACAATTCAGCCTGTAACATGCTTCTGTCGCCACTGTTGGGTATAGGCCATCTCCGTCCATGCCTCTCCATATAGGAGAAGGATTGGAGCTTAATCACAGCACAAGGACAGACATCCAAACCGATAAGTAATGTCACTACAGTTACAAATATCCCGAGCGGGAACCGAACCCGCAAACCGTCGGTGTTTTAGACGACTCGTCGCACCACTACACCAGAGCGGTTATTAATGAAGTACATGATAGTATAATTGTTATTGAAATTTACACCACAAACGTTTACGAACGTAAAATTTCTAAACTTCTATGCATTCTTTTTTTTAAATAAAAAAACTTCTTAAAACACAACAACGATCCGTAAAACGATCGATTAGAGTTTGACATGAAACAAAAAAAAAAAACAAAAAAAAAACATTTTAGAACGTTAAAGCAAGTTGTTAAACATGAAAGTGATTAGCTTTTTAATATTACAATGATATTATTAGGTAGCAATTTAATAACGCTTCGAGTGCTGATACTTATGTACATCTGGGGGCACGGTAGTGCCCCCGCCAAGACGAGCCAAAAAAAAAAAAAGAAAAAAAAAACGAAAAGCACTACCTATCTTTTCTCGAAGTGCTTCGTCGTTTTTTTGAACCCTCATAACTTGGGTTTGGATTATACCAGATAAACAAAATTCTGGGGATATGATGTCAATAGCGGATTTATTAAACATATAAAGTTTCAATTGCATAGCTCTTATACTTTAGATTTTATTGATATCTAAAAAACCCCGATTTCGTCACTCACTGATGATCATCAAAATTCATAGAGTACTTCCTGAAGTCCCAGAAAGCTGAAATTTGGTATGTAAGCTAGTATTAGTACACAAACAACAAAAAAATTCTAAAACTTGGAACTTTTACCCCCCAACCCCTTAAACTAGGAGATGGAAATTTGTATGAGACTTCCGCAAATTTTGATGCTAGAGGTCTGAAAATTGATATAGGGACTCCTTGTTATTAATAATAATAATAAAATACATAAAAAATAAAAATCGGTTATTAGTTTATGTCGAAAATTTACATTTTGTAATTTTGGTATTTAAGTTTTGGCGGAGGTCACCGTTTGCATATCAGTTCAACATAAAATCAAAAACAGCGTGCTTAAACCGAATATTGTGAAGATTGGATGATATTTATGGTATAAAATGTGTCGGTGGTAAAATGCAGCTATAATATTGTCATAAGCAACTTACAAAAAGAAGTGAAATCCCACCAAAAACATTTTCATGTAAAATGTTGCCAAGACGAGATCATATGGCTCGCACTGTCAAAAAGTTATCAGATCTCATGTAGAGCCAAGCTTCTAACCCTACACGCCCTAACTCTACAAACCCTAACTTTACAAACTCTACACCTTAGTCAAAATATGTGGCTTGGCCGTTTCGTTACTACCGGCTGTCGATGTTGTAGATGACGACTTTTCTGTCTCATTTATATATATATATATATTCTCTTTTTATTTTTATTTGTATTATATGTATATCAATTATTCTTCTTCGTTTTATTTTTTCTTTAATAGAACTATTGTATAACAGAAAAGTATTAAACAGTGAATAAATTTTTCACCTTACGCCCACGTGACGGTAGCGAAACGGCCAAGCCACATATTTTGACTAAGGTGTAGAGTTTGTAAAGTTAGGGTTTGTAGAGTTAGGGCGTGTAGGGTTAGAAGCTTGGCTCTACATGAGATCTGATAACTTTTTGACAGTGCGAGCCATATGATCTCGTCTTGGCAACATTTTACATGAAAATGTTTTTGGTGGGATAGCATTTACTCGTATTTATACATCTTTACAAGTAAATAAAATTGGAGTGTCTGTTTGTAATATTAAAATAACCGCTTTTTACTAAATGCGTATGGATTTATACATGATACATATACCGAACTAAGATTTGTTACAATTTGTCTGTCTGTCTGTTTGTTCCGGTTAATCTCTGAAATGGCTGGGCCTGTTTTGACGGGACTTTCACTGGCAGATATCTGATATAGTAAAGAGTAACTGTAACTAAGGCTACTTTTATTTAAAAAAAAAATATTTTATAATTCTGTAAACTGAACAAAAACTTTTTTGTCAAATTGCACGCGGACAAAGTCGCGGGCACAGCTAGTTCTAAATAATATTTAGACTTACGCACGTACTTTTTGACATTGTTTTCTTAGATCAATTTAATGTACTGAAATATGTTGTTATTTTCTTTGAAATAAGAAATCTAAATAAAATAGCCTGTCGATTTTAAAAGGAAAGAAGAAATAGGTCTTAAATAGTAGATAGAAAAGATGTGTATGAAGGAATTTAGTGACACAACATGTAGAATTTATTGTTAAGTATTGATACCAGAAGACCGGAAACAATTGACGGAAGACGACGCGTTAGGGCAACGGTCACGGTACAGGCTTGAGACTGTCTCTGTGTCTCTGGTCGCGGGTTCGATCCCTGCACATGGCAAACATGGTAAACAACGAAACAGGAGTAAATTCTAGTGAGAACGGTGAGTGTGAGGCGTTTATTATTTATAATTTAAAAAATAAATAACTGTTTATTCAAGTCGGTTTCAGAAACACTTTTGAATCTGAACTACATATTTTTTAATTAATTAAATATAATCTGTCTTCTTTTTAGCAATTTATAACATTTTAATAATTAATTGTTATAATGGAAATTGGCAAGAGCAAAATTATCTCTAGTAGGGATTTATACCAACTGTTAATAATTATAAATTCAGTCATTTTCCGGCATAAAATCCAGACACAAAACAGCTGTAATTCATGGTAACTGATTTTGTAATGTCATAATTACATTTGAGTTTGTTAAATAAACATAGTATTACGTTTGATATTTGGTTTAGAAACTTTGCAAAACAATCGAAAATGAGTCCTATTCATAGCCGTTAATTATTTAAATAACCGTCCAGTTTTCGTATTTAGGCACGTGTACACTCGGCGCTTAGGCAGCATTATGAAAATGTTTAACCCAGTTACGGGAATGGTAACTCAAATATAACAGTTTGACTAGTTAATTCAAAGTTTACGTAGAAATAAAGTTGTAATAAAGTTAAAAAAGTTTCGCAGAGAATATCTTTGAAGCTGTTTCTTTTCATTCAAACTATATGAGAAGACTTGCTTTGTTTGCAATGAACTCGTTTCAGAATATTACGGTATATTATTAAAAATGTATTTTTTTTAATAAGATAAAGGGTTAAAGGTTTTATGTTATAAAAAAATCACGCTGCAAAGTACCTACTTACCAAAACACGAGGCTAAATGTGTGTCCTTAGACTAGAGATATAATAAGATTCTAAATTCAGGTTTTGCTTAAGCCGAAAATAAAATCATCATATCAAAAATTTCGATCTAGCGGGTACATCGTTCCATAGCTTAATTGGCTAGAGCGCCGACACGGTCAGTCGGAGACGCAGGTTCGATCCCCGCTGGAACGGTCAATTTTTGATATGATATTCAAAAATGTTAAGATTCTAAATATTACATAAACTGCATTTAATCTGAGTCTTTTGAGCATGGTCTTATATACAGGTCATGCAATTAAGCCCAATTTCAATGTGAGTGTTTCGATGTGTGTAGTCACGTGGTGCAGTGCACAGTGAGCACTGCGCACGCCGGTTAGTGAAGCTGCATTGTAATTGGTTATGTTGAGTGACGTTTCATTGTAATTGGTTATTTGTCTTCGTTGCACAGCACACCCATCGATCGTCATGCCCCTGACGGCCGTAAATTGAAAAGAAAAGCGCAACCATTAAGCCGACATAGCCCCACTACTGTAGTTGCACGACTTGTATTACATATCATACTGAGTATAAAATATATAATAAATCACTACATATCACTACTTAGTATAAAATAAAGTCGCTTCCCGTTGTCAGTATTCTTACATCTTTAAAACTACGTAACAGATTTTGATGCGGTTTTCTTTAATAAATAGAGTTATTCCAGAAAAATGCATAACATAGTAGAGGAACACTTGTAGTTTTAGAGGTTTCCAGTGTGATGTCGTAAATAAACACATTTTTTTCGCTAACATCAAATATTTATTTTATATTTTATATTCAGTATCAGCATTCAACCCGTGCGAAAACGAGACGTGTCGCTAGTTTATTGTAATTTGTAAAGCAATGTTTTTAAATGACTATAATAATTTAATTTATTGATTTGTGTCCCATTTATTTGGATACTGTTGATTTCACTATGGAATTTAATGTTAACAGCGTCATTAAAAAATATGTAATAATTTGTATTATAGAATAGACAAATAGAATAATAAAAAACAACCTAATTATAAAGGTAAGTACTAAAAAAATATTCTAATGGAAGTATTACAGCATATTCAAACAAAGAACTCCATATCCTTATTCTTTAATATATTTCTTAATTCTAGAAATAATCAAAAAGTACATCAAAAACCTAAGTGAAAATGCAACATAGCAGATTATCTACACTTCACAAAAGACAAAATGGCTCAGACGAGCATGTAAACACACTTGTAATTTCAAATTCTACAAATATTTTTATAATATCAGAATATTACTCTGAGCGTACAGTCACAAGCACCGTTTGTTCCGCAGTTTATCCACGTGCGTTTTCCCAGGAGAAGCTGTTAGTATTATGCTAATTTCGTGCACACAGAGTATTATTGTTTCTAACTTTTGTGCGTGATGTTACAGCTCATACACATTCATGTTTGAAATATTTTGTTTTATTATACTGTTTATCCGAAGTGCATCGGTCGAGGTCTTGCAGTAAGTTTCTTTAAATGTTTTTGTTTTAAGTTCATGAAGAAAAGTGACAGCAAAGTGGCTTTTTAACGGAAGTGTGTGCGTGCGTGTGTGTGTGTGTGTGTGTGGGTGGGTGGGTGTTTGCATGTGAATTGTAGAAAACATATTTGATTATCTTTAATATACGAATCATTATTAAAACTGACAGAATATAAAATTAGAAAAAAAAATGTTTTTGCCCAGTTGTGTTATTTTATTTTGGTTGTTTATTTCTGAACTCTTTATTGTACCAAAATTTAAAAAAAAATGTACAAAAGAACACACATTTAAGACAATAGCGAACGTACGTGAGCGTATACGTGTTTACGTGTTTGTGTTAAGTATTATATGGCACTAAATAGCATTATAACATACATAATTATGTATATTCTAAAATATAATGTAGTTCTAATATCCCTCTGAATGTTACAGTGGTATATTATACCCGTATGTATATGTAATATATGCATCTGAAATTAACGCCCTCAGTTCATAATTGAAATTTACATACGTAAGGTAGCTAAGGTTACATAGTAAGTAAACTAGAGGACTAGCTCTGACCAAAATGCTTTGTTTTATTCTTTGAAAATACTAATTTAACTATTTATTTCTGGTTAACTAATTTTATGTGTATATAAAAAGCAACAAAATAAAAAAAGAACTGATTTTTACTAACGTAGGTACCTAATTTCATTTTAATTTCTTAAAATTTCTTAAATATACGTCCTTCTCACAGCACTCTTGACGGTTATAATATCTATAAATTTTCACGAATCACCTAACTTGGCCTCAAACTCAAATAACGCTTACTTATCCACTAAACATGACAGCAAGATATTCCTAACGGCGAAATAGATTCAAGAATTAATCAAACTGTAATAAAACTTGGAAATATAACACTATTTACATCATTCCTAACTTTAAAAAAATAGCAGTCAATTAAATTAACACCAAAATAAAAATTATTTCTTAAATAAATTTGATATAAGTAATCCCTCGTTATTTTTTATAATTGTAGAAGATTTTTTTAAATGCTTGATACAGTAATATAGAGTATATTTTATAAAGAGGACTATAAAATTATTGAACATCGTAACGTATAAAAAAAGAATTAAAAATAAATTCGATTTGGTAAACTTTTTGTTAAGAGGCTTAAAATTTAAAAGATAAAGTTAAAAATTGTTTAGATAAATAAGTGTATTTTTTATACTACAATTGGAGTTAATTAATTTCATAATAAATAAATTAATAAGTTAAATCAAAAAAGAGAAAGTGTAACCTAAACCCACTCAACAATACCGACAATTTTTATTCTAATTTACGAAGCTGTTGTTTTCGTAATTTTGATAATAACGGGAAATCGGAAAAGCTTAGTGGAAATTCTTGACTCAAAACAGATCCCACTAAAGTTAGGGTGAATAGCAGCCCTAAATACTTAGAATGTTGTATTATTATTGGTCTCTATTTTGTACAACTGAAACCTAACCTAAACCATATACCTTACTAATCACTTACCAAATTTGTAGCCTTCAATTCATCTCAGCTCAATGTACCTAGTATTTCAAACAATTTTTAAAGGATTTTATTTCATTTTGCTCTGCATAATGTTTGCAAATAAAACGGAATACTATTTAAACATTTAGTTGCAAAATGTATGTGAATGTATTGACGCGCCGCAGTGTAGGTCATTTCCTGGTTAAATCGGATTCAAATCCTATTATACTCGTATATTATGTAGAGCACTGTGACAAGTTATTAAGCTCAAAACATAACAATTCGCGTTTTTTATTAAAAGTTTAACAAACTTAAAATTTACTTAGTAAATCAGAAGATGATTTCAATTGCGAAAAATAAAGCGCTTATAACGTTACATTAAATGTCTGATTGTTATAATTTTGAGGTTAATGTTATTATAAGAAATTATTTTCACTACATTAATGTTGCAAAACATTTTAAACTAGTTTTATCCAATAATACTGACACATAATGTTAGTCATTATTTAAAGCGGAAATTTTATCTTACTCCGATGAAAATACGAGAAAATATAAAAGAGATGTGTAAATTGTTCGTACCGTGAAACAGCAGGGACATTATCATAATTATTTTAAAAGGTGGAAACCGTAATTCGAATGACGGTATAGAAAAAAAATGGCGACGCGTAATTTACAAGCTCATAGCGGTAAGTTTTCAAAATTATTTAATATTAATGAACAAAATTCTTACTAACTTTAATTAACCGTAACTAAACTTAACCGTAAAAATAAATTAAAAACATTATTAAACATTTACTTTTCAACTTTTTGTACTAAATTTCATGGCATATTTATTAAAATCTTACATTTTAATCTGTATATCATGTAAATAAATAATATAATTGATTCATCCCTTTTTCAATGTATATTTCTAAAAACATATTTACTTAATTGTAGTATTTAAATTGATCTGACACCCAAAAATTAAATCCCTTTTCAGTTATTGCGAAATAACTAATGCAAGTAGAGTAAAACTGAAAATCCTAGATCTAAGTAAATTTAATCTTGAAAATTTCGTGACAAGCTTTTATATTAAAAAATTGAACAGGGCAACAAAATTATGGTTTTGACTACTAAAAAGTTTATTTTCTTTTTCTTATTGCATTGAAAAAATCTTATTTTCTTACAGTAGTACTTTAATAGTCATTTATTGATTTATAGTTTAGTTCATAATAACAATAAATGTTAATAGAAAACAAATACTTATATAAAGAAGAGAAAAATCCGCTATATTTTTATGGCTTAAACCGCTATTAAGGCTAGCGGAGACCGTAGGGCGCATCACAGGATCGTCTCATTTACCACAGACAGGGAAAAGGCGGGACGAGTGGCACAATGACTGGCGACACTCTATTTACGATAACTGTCGATATATTCTTCCGTCGATTGATTTGAATAATTATTCTTAGGGTGCTAGTTGCGACGATGATACGTCTACTTGAAACTCATTATAGTATGTTTAATGCAAATGAGTCCTTAAAACTTCAGATGTGTGTATTACGAATATTTGTATGTCTTTAGGTATAAAACTCAAGTAATTGTATTGAAATTCGAAAAATCCTCACCCTAATTGTAACCATAACACCTCTTACGAAATGCAATGCATGGAAGTATTGACATTTAAAGATTTCCATAAAAAATAATAATTTCAAAACTATTTCAGAGAAGTACAAATAAGCCTCATATATATTTATATTGATATAAAATAGCTTGAATTGTAACAATTTGGGCAAAAAATTACTACGATCTGTTTTTAAAATCAACACAATTCTACTAAACTACAGATTGATTTACGAAACAAAATCGGGTACTTTAATTCAGCCAAACGTTAAATGGTATGTGTGAAATTGTTATATTTCAACTTGTATCCCGGACACGCACGCCAAGACGCGGCCGACGACGCGGCGACGCACTCACAGATTGTGTCTATTATTTATGGCAAGCACATGACCCCAGCAATTTCGAAGCGAAACTTTCCCTTCCTTTTATTCCAATTTTGCAACGTTAAAAAAAATATGAGGATATTATTGGACGACGAAGTTATGAGGACCCGAGCCGCGGTCAGGCGAAAGGGGTGAATTTTTTTCTTTGTAAAAAAAACTTTTAGGATTGTAATGCACGAACAAATTAAAATAACGGACAGGAACCAGTAGTTGTAGTTGTTCAAAAACAGTTGTAGGCACTCTGAGTAAATGCAGAGCTACGCATAAATTAAATTCCCTCTTATTCTGTTTCGTACTGTGATTATTCGTTGAACATTACAACATCTGCTTTTGTCTTTAATTGAATATAAATGAAATAATAACACGTTTATTTGACTCATCGTCCCTTTATAGATAGATGTATGATATTTGGTTATGTAAATATATAATTTTATAATAATATATATATATTTTAATATACGATATACTGTTTTAACTGCTACAATTAACTTGTAAAATTTTCTTCTAAGAAAAACTATTAAGATAAAAATATACCAACTGTATATAGTTTGCATTTATTTCCAATAAAGTCATTTAACTATAGTTCTTTAAAGCGAACCAATTTATGGTTGATTTATGATATTCTTCTTTATGTATAGTAAATAGTATTGTGAAGTCTCGACATTATAAAGTTGACCTGTTTCGAAGCCTTGCGAGCTGTATTTTTGCACGGACCACATTCAGAGTTCACCATCACTTACATATTTATGAGTTTTGTTAGAGGCGAGAACTGCTTTCGTTGAAAGAAAGTCAAACATTAATGAAAGCTCAAATATTCCGTACGTGTGAATAAAGGAATGGATTTTTACATCACAATAATGAGACCAGACCTTCCGATTGAAGGCAATTGTATGCAAATCGAACTGCTATCTAAAAGATACACGATGTTATTATAATTATTATATATTAAAAACTAACTTTGAATTGATATTAAAAGATTTCGAGAAGTATTATAATTGTAAAAATTTGTATCATAATAGATACTAATGTATCGTATACGCTTCAGCCTGTAATATCCCACTATTGGGCATAGGCGTCTTTCTCCATGTTGGGGAAGGATCAGAGCTTAATTCACCACGCTGCTCCAATGCAGGTTGGTGGATATATTCCCTACTATGAGTAACGATCGCTATCAGGCGTAGATGATAACAATCGGGACCGACGGCTTAACGTGCTCTCCGAGGCACGGTGGGGAGATCCACAAGGACTGCACAAACACCCAGACCACGGCAAACATCTCTATGGCCAACACAAATGTTTGTCATATGTGGGGATCGAACCCGCAACGTATCGTATCGTATAAAATTATGTAATAGAGATATACTACGAACACTCAACTACCAATTCAATGACTTTTCTAAGAAAATTCTTTTATTTTCGCGAACAAACACATTTAGACACGCTGTTGTAATACAGACTGGCGAATGTAAGTACGTATACATGATTTTCGTATTTTGATCAAATAAGCATTTCGACTTACGTATGTAAATACAACGCATAAACGAATTCAGAAGACAGACACATTTTAACTATGATCAATGTCTCCCTAGATGTAAAATAAATTTGTTGATTAAAAATAAAATCAATATAGATAAATAAAATAACTCAGTTTTTAACCTATTTGTATTAACCTAATATTACAATAAGTGCTACTCAGTCATTAAAAATGTGTAAACGTATAAAAGTCAGTCGCGTGATTAGCCATAAATTATTGAGCGATTAGTTGGTCACCGAGAATACACAGCGGAAATACATTCACCGGAATTGGTCGGCCATAACTCAAAGAGAGAACATCCGGAACGTATCTGATAGCCTCTACCTTTGAATATGAACCAAAAAGTTTTCATTGCACAGGTGCAGTAAAATATTCGCATAAAGTTCGAAGTTACTTAGACGATATACTGTTCTTAAATTATGACAATATAATACTTCTAGCTGTCGCTCGGCTCGAATTCTTTAAGTCTATAAATGTGTCCGATGATGGCTGAAAACTATCTGCTGGTAATGAGGAAAAGTATAAGAGTTTTATTAGCACTGCTTCACGATTGATCAGTATACAACTTACTGTACATTGGTACATGTACTTGTTTAATGATTTGTCCTTTGTCTTTTTTTTTAATTCCAGCTTGGAATTAATAGCGCGATGTATTTAGATGTATTTTAAAACCCATGTAGAACACGATCATCGCGATTTTGTTACTAAGTCAGCGATTTAATGATTCATTACGTAGTAAATGGCCGAGTAAAGGGCGCGATAAGCAATAATTTATAGAACAGGGTGGTAACGCTTGTTCCCCGAAAACAGTCTGCTGTTTAACGAGATGTTGAATTTATTAAGCTATTTTTTCTAAATAAAAAACTAACTTATAACATAATTGTTTCTGATAACGCCGCTAATAATATTATCAGAAAGATTTATATCTAAATCATAGTACGTGAGCATGATAGTGATGACCGTTGTGGTATAGTGATGATGAAAGTTGCATAAGCGCCAGCAATCTTTAGTTTGATTCCCACTTAGAGCGGGTATTCGTATTTCGATGAGTATTTATTTATGTTTAGGGCGATTGTTTTTTGTCGATCTACCCACTGCTTTACAGATAACTTCTAAAGATAGTTATCAAAAATAACTTGCAGCGCTCATGACTTTCTTTAACTAAATTACAGTGTAGCAACATCCCCTTGCGCACCCGTAAGACAATTAAATACTATCCCAGTTCAGTTTTATATATTACAGTTCAATAAATAATTTTAAACATACCAAATAAATAGATAAAAAAGATTGAAAATATTATTTTATATTATATAAAAATATATGAAATTGTTGAAAATAACCTTAACTAATAGAGCTTAAAAACAACGAGCGCCTGGTAAATAACTAAAGCAATATCTCACCACTAACTATTTACCTATTGAACCATCAAAGGAACATTTTGAATTATAAATTAATAAATTGAGTAAAATATTATTAAGCATTTTTATAAGCCTATAATTATTTATGTACCGTGCTGCGCCTTTCCTTTGTAGTCAATTTCGTTAATTTGTTTCTAAATTGAAGAAGTTTTTTAGGCCAGAATCTTTTTTAGGTCCATAAATAATTGTTACCCACTCCAAGCTGTTACGCACGAATAGATAGAACTTTTTCTTCCTAAGATTAAAACTGAGGGGTCAACCAGCACGTAGGTAATTATTTTTTACGAATTTGTATTTAAAATGTAAAACAGACATTTTAAAAGCAGTATTTCTTTTTGTTTTTACTCCTGTTATATGGGTAGCATACTAAGAAACTAAGTAAGTATTAATTAGCAAATAAATAATAATTAAGTAATATTAACAAATATAACTATATAGTCATCAGTTCCAATGCTAGGGTACTTATTGCCTCCGGGCGAAATGGCGAATGCTAGTGCGAGTCCATCTTGCCCCACCCAGGCGGATGACTGCTCACACGTGGTGGTTTTTGGTCAGTAGTTTGACATATCCTTACCAGTGCCCCCGCAAAAAAAAAACCCATTGCCTGTATTTTAGGTAGTCGATTAATCTACTCTGTATTAATATTATTGAAGACTTTTTTATTTGAGCACATACATAATGATATAAATATATTAAAATGCATTGGCTAAGGGGCCAGTCATATTAGCCGAATATCTATAATTCTATACAAATTAATAAAATTAGAGTGTCTGTCTACATGGCAATGCATACACGGTACATATAGCAAAATAATATTTTTTATATTTTTTGTCTGTCTGTCTCTCTGTTTGTTCCGGCTAATCTCTAGAAACGGCTTTACCGATCTTGACGGGACTTTCACTTGTAGGTAGCTGATCTAATAAGGAGTAACTAAGGCAACTTTTATTTTAGAAATTAAACTTTAAAACTCTGCGAACTGAGTAATAATAATAACAATAACTTTTTAATAAATTCCACGCGAACGAAGTCACGGGCACAGCTAGTTAAAAATGTAAATCGGTCGACAAAAATAGTTTCTACTGACAGTTTTTTTATCATGTATCTTTTGAATTATCTATTTGATTTTACTTAAATAGTTAATACGTAATAAATGAAGTGAAAGCTAAGTTACAGACCTATGATTTAGTTCATACGTAGTTGTATATCTGTTCATGGAAACATAACATTTGCTGTGATTCATAGACACAAGTAATATGACTCAACACTAAGGATGGAGTTTCCTTCGCTGAGCTACAATAAATTACTTTGAATTAGCTCCATAGAAGAGACACTTTTATTACAAATACTTTACCTAATACTTCAAAGTTTCTACTAGATTAATATAAAATATTCATATATTTGATAATTCTATAGGTAATAATGAATTAATAAATAATAAATGCGACAGTCATAAAATTAGTCGGTACTAAAATATAAGACGAATTGCATAAAATTATTGCCAAAACTGTGTTAATAATAATAATACTATTTATTATACACAAAAAAAATATGTACATAATAAACAGAATAATAATTATACAGTTGAAATATTTTTACAAAAATAGTCAAAGGCCGTTCCAGTATCTCAGTTATATGATTGTGACAGCGTCTTGAAATTGTTGCTTACAATTTGCGGCTCAGTTTGGTGCTTAATTTAATAGTTTATCTTCAATTGCGCAGTTCGTGGGAGTCGAATAAATAACTGATGTACCTCTAATGTCTAATGGTCACAAGTTTGTTAACAGACGGTCGTTTGCGGTCAATGGACTGTGAATCAAATGAGCCGACCTTCGAACAACCGTGCGTCCTAAGCGGCATTTGTTTGTGAAGGTTTATATGAACAGTATTCATTACAGTATAGGTTTTTGAACAACAGAACCTTTTTTAATAGTTACGAAGAAACAATATATCTTTGTTGAGGTAAAAACAACACACTACTGGGTAAGGTGCATTTTTTAACACGTTACTGTCGAATTTAATATAAAAATAATCTATATAGTTACTGTACTGCAATTAAAAATATATTATATCTTTAGTTCTTTGTAGTAAAAAATTCAACTTTTTGCTTATATAATCTCAAGTACGACGCTAAAAGGCAATGGATAAGATATTAAATTCCTTGAAAATCTACAACTGGCTACTTAAAGTAATTCAATTTGAAAGTCAGGGTAAAAATAATAAGACGTCAGCTTAGCTCTGAGCGTAAATGCTAGAACATTGGAGGCTACGAAGGCTTATATCTCTGGGGACTCGTAGCGCCAGCTACAACCCGTAGCGACATACCGACTACGGTAACGAAGGCAGAGCTACAAGTGTTTTAGAATGGTTTTATATGGAATACTTTAAAAAGTTTTTATAATAAATTATTCATGCTTTTTAATAAATTTAAGATAATAATTTTAAATCACATAAAAGGCGCTAATTATGTTATAAATCTTTCGGCTATTAATTAATGCATTATTAAAATTACAGCAATATAATTTCTGTTGTTGTAATTTATATTAACAAAAAAGAAATGTTGTTAGAACTGAAAAATGAGCTATGCCCAACTAAATTATTATTACATTTAATATTAATTAAATATTTACAATTAAACTTCTGATGGGACACCCAAGTAGTATTAAATGAAATAATGAAATTAAATAGCCTTTTGATTGAGTGTGTGTGGGTGTATGGTTTTACTCTTGCAAAAACAAAAATAATTATTAAAATGTTTCGTACTAATTACCAATTGAAATGTAAGACACATAGTTCAGTTTCTTCTATAGAATTCTAAGGCACCATGGACTCGAACGTAATCAGTATCGCTCATCGCCCCACGCAACCGGTAGTTGGATTTCTTGAACCGTGAAATTTTATCAAGAGAATTAATCTCGTGAAACTTTCCCCCCGGACAACCTACTGCTTTTTTAATTCCAACCAAATTGATTCCATTTTTTTACTATAAGACGAACAACATGAATCGACTTTTGAATTATTTTTATTGGATTATTTGATTACATTTTAATCAAATATCTTGATTAAATTTTGCAATTTAAGTACTTACAGAAAATAATTTAATAAACTCAGCTTTGTAACAAAATTTTTGTAACTAAATATTTTTGCCAAGAAAGTTTGTTTATTGATTTCTTATGATATAACGTTATTATTTTTCTTCAGGCGTAATTATTAACTGTATTTTAACTGTTGTTTTTAATTATAGATTTTTCTTTTAATGAACCCTGTTATTAGACCTAGCATCACAACATGCAAGTGGCATTATTCTGTTTTCCTTTGTAAACATTTAAGCCTCGTATACATAATTATCAGTCTACTTTTTTTGTGACTCTATGATTAAAGATAAAAGTCAAACAATAATTTTATCAGAAAATTATCACTGCCATAAAAGTACGAATTTTTAAATATTGATACAAAAATGGAGGCTGTCCTGTTAGTTTACTGTTTTACTCCAGCTGTAAATAAGCGAGACTGGGTTACGTGACTTCCCGTATCAAACATAAAATATACATACAAAAATCTATCTACATTCTTAAGACTGAAAACAGAATAGTTCGAATTTAAAGACATAGTATATCTCCTAAGACCTTGCTTTCCTTGGATTACTGTTTCGCTTCAGCCTGTAATATCTCACTGCTGGGCATAGGTTTCTTTTCCCATGTAGGAGAAGGATCAGAGCTTAATTCACCACGCTGCTCCAATACGGGTTGATACTTGTATTATTGTTTATTAACCCCTTTTAAAATTGTTCAATTTTTTTATGAATTTTTTAATAAAAGCATATTAAATTAAAAATATCAGTGTGTGCTACACTTAATACATCGCAGAAATATTGATTCAAGTGAAGCAAAACATGCCATTAGCGTTCAAATCGATTCACATATATAATGGACTTTGCTTATTGCTCTTGTCGATAATAACAATGGAATACAACTGCACGTTGAAGGTATATTTTTAACGAAACTTCATACAATTAAAAAAATCTATTAATGTGTTATTGGTAGGAAACTACTAATATACTATTAGGACAAATCTTTGCTTAAATTTGTTAACATTTAGTTCTGGAAATTACGAAAAATATTATTTATATTCATCAGTTTCAATTAAAAAAAAACTGTGTGTCAGTTTCGACGTACGACTGGAGTTTACTCCTTCAGATCGACTGTATAAATAGGCACAAAAAAGGCTTAGTAGTCTAAGAAAAAGATTAATGAAAGATTAAAAAAGACACAATAGGGTTGGAACAATAGATGGCGTTACGAGAAATACAACGAGGTCAGGTTCAATAGATTTATTCATATTTTTTTTCATACTGGGGGCCTTCTATGAAAATCGATTCTTAAGGAGTAAACTCCAAAAAAAAAATCAAATTTTGAGTTAAATTTCAATAAGTCAAATAAGGAGTGTCAAAAGAAACGTAAACGTAACTGCCGCATTTATTTAAATAATATTAAAATAACAAAAAATTCAACAACCAGCCCACAAAATAAAAATAACAAATACGAGCGGAGTAATATAATAACCTTTTTTTGTTTTCGTATTAAACGAAAACTGAATATGGAACACGATTCTTTTGTTCCTAAACATAAAGAGCTCATAAATAAACTTGGAGATGAATATTTTATAAATTTGGCTCCATTATTCGATAGGGTAAGGATGTCCGGACCTGTGCTACGATTGGGAAAATCTGTTATATCAAACGTATAGTGAAAGTTACTCTATGTATATTCTATTCTTGTTTGTTATGTAAAGTTTTATTTGATTTGTACTAAAATGTTTATTATGTTTAAATTTTTATTTAATGGTGCACTAGAGAGAGAGAGAGAGAGAGAGAGAGAGAGAGAAAGCTATATATATATACATTTCCTCTATTTAATAGCTTATTATTTTAGAACGAATTAATTAGTACGAATTAAAGATAATACGATCATAAATAAACACAATCAAACCATATAAATTACACAAAAAAACATATAAATTATACATACACACACAGATATTTACATAAATTACAACCACAGCGAACGCGTTTTATTCAAAACACGTAACACTATACTCGATGTTTATATACGATTTTTAGTCTATCGGTCCGTTGATCCGTATCACCAGTCGACTTATAAAACATTCATGACCTTCCACTTTACTCATTCATGACACCTCCGGATGAATCCGATCAACGCTTGCCGGCTAACGTTTTGGTTATTCTTCATGACACAGCTGATATTCTATTACAGATCAAAAGATTTAAATAGAAAGAAAAACATATATAATCTTCGTAGAAAACAATAAAGCGTATTGAGAATCTGATTAGTATTGCTTATGGAGTGTAAAGAAAGTTAATTTTTCAATTCCAATTTCATTCGCAAAAGAAAGATTAGATATTATATACAAAGAAATATTTAAGGAATCGAATTTGCTTCCATCTGTTTTTAATTTGATCTCAGAGACGAAGAGAATTCGTTATTGCATAAATATTATCAATTTTCTCTTCACGAGTATTTTCTTAAGCCGAAAGGAGCCTATTTTTCCGGTCGCATTGCGATCCTCAAATAACTGAAAATCCGCTTCGAGACGTCTAGAATTTTCATTACCAAAGGACGGGATGAGACGCAGAATCGAAAATCTTCGGAGGGCGCAGGGATTATAGATGCAAGAGCGCTTTATTGCCAACTTATCAAGAAATATTTTGAGGCACAACAGAATGTTCAATTACATCGGCACGTGAAAGTCAGTATTACATAACGTTCAGCCTGCCAACGAAGACTGGTATTTTATTTGGAACAGCTAATTATTTTCCCATCACATAGGTAACACAATTTTTTTTTTAAGAATGTAAGTAATTTGTTATTTGCTAATGATATAAACAAATCTAATAAAAATGAACAATATCTTTGATAATATACAAATGAAAATATATTTTTCTTGTACCTGCATATGTACATTTATGCGATGTCCTCGAGATTGATAAAATCACTCGCATTTCGTTTTCATCGGGCCCGGAGCGAAATTTTTAATTAATTAGCATCCTTTTATACCAACCGGCAACGCTTTGAAACTATTTATTTGTACGTTAAAAAGGCAACTCCATTAGCAGAATGAGCGTTGGGGAATGAATGGAGGTCATTCAGGAGATGTCGTGTGTCACAAAGATGGCGGAATGAAAGGAAATAGTAGGTTCAAGCTAGGGATGTTGATTCACCTTTATATACAAAACAACTACAAATATATAATTAATTGAAATGAAAATTTTAATCGTGTTGTATTTAAATATCAAACATTTCAATTTTTCAGTAAATAAATAAGTATATAAATAAATAAATAAATAAATATCTACACAATACACAAACGGTCGTCTGTTCCTAAAGTAAGCAACTTAATGCTTGTGTTATAGGTAACAGCCGATTGGTATAGCTAAATATTTTTTTTTTCTCGATAAACATACTTATAAATAATATGTATATGAATATATAAATAAATATTTATATTACATCCAGAATCGGGATGGAAATCGAACCTACAACGCTCGGAGCAGAAAGCAGGGTACAAACAGCGCCAACGGGCTATTAAACTATAAGGATATTTATTGTATTAGGTTTAGCTAACATGAGAGCACATTAATTTAATTTTATATTGTTTTAATTGTTTAATGCCAAAACATTATCTAAAAAGTTGGTAAATTTTGTCAAACAGACGCGATTCTCTCTCACTACGTAAATAAATGACCACCTAGAACAATCGTGCAATCGATGTAAGCTCACAATGTTCTTATCCTAACGCGGATTCAATGCAGGCACACAGGTACAGTAGAACACGGATATGCGATAACGAATGCAATTTTCCAAGTCCCTGAGCAGAGTTTAGGCGGGCCTCTGATTCCGGCGTCTTTTACCTAACTACCACCTGGTGAACTAGTCTCCTTGTCTTTATAAATGAACCTTATAACTAAGGAAATAAAGGTTATTCTGTTAAAAACTAACGTAAGATGGCCCGCCGTTCAAGTACACGGAGCCCTGAAGAAATATTTCGAATACGTGACGAAAAAGTTTTGTATTACTCGAGGAATTTGAATCCTTTGTACCGTAATCATTCTAATTAAAAGCAGACAGTTAACATTTTGTTTTCATTTTAAAATTTGTAATATTCTGTACAAGAATACATACATTTTAAGAGAAATTGTTTTGTTATAATTGTAAAATTCAAACAAGGACTTCGTTAAATGTCTAGATTGTATCTGTAACTTTAGATGCATAAATATATTTTTTTATATGAGGCACGTGGTCTATTTTTAATGTAGGCTACTTAATGCACATGGTATGTGACAAGTTTTATAATATATCACGAGATTTATTTATTTTATTTTCTTTTTTTCTACGCAGGATCGCTACCTACTGCTTTAACGGGCCAATCAATTAATTTGTTTAGTTAAACTAATTGTATATGAAATAAAACTAAAAATGAATGCTTTATAAGCAGCCTTTGTATTAAATTGTTATTATTACGTCCGCAGGATGTATTTATTTTTAAAATATTGAAACGATTCAATGACCCTCTTTACAACTCTATGTGGGTGTACGAATGTTCGCTTCTATTTGACAATGGAATTAATACACAAGGGATCACTATTTAGCAGATAAGCCCCTTTTATAGAAAAATGAATCGGCAGCGCATTTATGTAAATTCAATTTGGGGACAAAAAGAAGTACAGTTAACATTATTACCCTAGATTAGAAGAAATGAATTTGGAAATTATATGGGACAGTTAGAGATAGCCAGCTGCTATAACGCCAGAACAAGCTTATAGTCATTGAATCACATTCTTTTAATGATTATAATCATAGAAATTCTTTCTGTTTTGCTATAAGAATCTCAAAAGAAAGTACATAAACATATTTGTACTTAAAAACTTGTAAACTTTTCCAAGAAAACAGACGTAGCAGTGATTGTTTTTGAGTGGGAAACGTAATGATCATCACCAAATCTTAAAAACTTGTTTTTGTAGTTTTATAATTTGAAATACATACGAATATATCGCAAAATGATTAGCTTATTGAGAATCAAGAAGTTACGCTAAAAACACGTTCAGTTGAACACGTTTCAAAAGTATATTTGGTATTAGCTTCGAAATCGATGAGCCGTTGGTGTACCCTCCGCGAAAGTTCTTAACGACATAACCGCCTGCAATTGATATGCCCCCAGAGTAGGCTCATTGTAAAGAAAGGAAAATCCCGAACCGAAAATCTTGAGCGAGTTAGGAGTCTCCAGGCATCATCAGTATTCTTACCGTGTCGCCACCCGGTGTCGGTTGCCTTCCCCCTTGCGGTAAACTCCTTCGGTAATTTGACTTTGTTGTTATAACTCAGTTTCAGTTATTTGTCGTTGTTGCCAGATTTATTAGTTTAATGAAATGCTCCACTTAGGACTCGCGGTTTGTGTTGTGAATATGACATGCGTAGCAGTTACGCAGTTAATGATTTAAATTTTGAAATTGATATTTTGAGTATTAATTTTAAGGTAGAATTTGCGTACTGATATTATTAATATATTTATATGTTGTTTATTTTATGTTATAATTAAATAAATAATTAAATAAACGTATTGATTGATTCTAATCAGATCTGAGTTGTTTCACTGACAGTTTCATGTAAAGACTTCTGTGTGGCAAAGAAAGGAATTTCTGTTACTGAACTAATCAAAAACGGTACGGTCGGGTATCAGCGAGTTTTGGATTGGTTCCATTAAATCACAGCATTGTCGTGGGCAATCCTATTCAGCTTGAATAGCGTACACCGCGTCGGCTTCATCAAATTGCATTGAACGGACGTTAGAGCACTCATCGAGCGTACCCAACGAGCTAAGGGTAAAAATTTGAATAGAATATACGTACAGGGAGAAATGAAAGAGCGGTGACGCCCACTACGCTCTTCGGGCATACTTCCGACCACTCGGACGCTGGTCACAATGGATCGGCATAGACTCAATCTGATATTGAAATTGGAGCTGAACTAACGTTGATATGCCTTTAATAGCCATGGCTTACTTACTAATGCTTTAGTCTGACATTTCGATATACGTTCTAAAGATTTATACAGTTAATTTTTATACTGTTAGCTATTACTAAAACAAACTATGCTATTATCAAAAAAAATTCTTTTTATATATAACATATAAAATAAGGAAATAAATATATAAATTATTCGATTTTTAACTGCGTTCATTCAAATAGAAGGATCTGTAGGTGTAATAGATCGCGTCCCGCGATAAAAAATCCTAGCTCGTTTTTAAATTCGACTTTGTTTACATAGACGAGTAACTTTAATAAAACTACATGATATCTTTTGTGCTTACCAGTGGGTGGGCTGTTCAAATTTACAATATAAATATTCTACATGAAAAATAATTATTTGTTTCTGAATTTAGTTGTACGCGGCAGTTAGTATCTGGGGGCACGGTAGTGCCCCCGCCAAGACGAAAAAAAAAAAAAAAAAAAAAAAAACGAAAAGCACTACCTATCTTTTCTCGAAGTGCTTCGTCGTTTTTTTGAACCCTCATAACTTGGGTTTGGATTATACCAGATAAACAAAATTCTGGGGATATGGTGTCAATAGTGAACTTATTAAACATATAAAGTTTCAATTGCATAGCTCTTATACTTTAGATTTTATTGATATCTAAAAAACCCCGATTTCGTCACTCACTGATGATCATCAAAATTCTTAGAGTACTTCCTGAAGTCCCAGAAAGCTGAAATTTGGTTTGTAAGCTAGTATTAGTACACAAACAACAAAAAAATTCTAAAACTTGGAACTTTTACCCCCCAACCCTTAAACTAGGGGATGGAAGTTTGTATGAGACTTTCGCAAATTTTGATGCTAGAGGTCTGAAAATTGATAAAGGGACTCCTTGTAATTAATTATAATAATAAAATACATAAAAAATAAAAATCAGTTATTAGTTTATGTCGAAAATTTACATTTTGTAATTTTGGTATTTAAGTTTTGGCGGAGATCACCGTTTGAATATCAGTTCAACATAAAATCAAAAACAGCGTGCTTAAACCGAATATGGTGAAGATTGGATTATATTTATGGTATAAAATGTGTCGGAGGTAAAATGCAACTATAATATTGTCATAAGCAACTTACAAAAAGCAGTGAAATCCCACCAAAAACATTTTCATGTAAAATGTTGCCAAGACGAGATCATATGGCTCGCACTGTCAAAAAGTTATCAGATCTCATGTAGAGCCAAGCTTCTAACTCTACACGCCCTAACTCTACAAGCCCTAACTTCACAAAATCTACACCTTAGTCAAAATATGTGGCTTGGCCGTTTCATTACTACCGGCTGCCGATGTTGTAGATGACGACTTTCCTGTCTCATTTATATAAATATATTTTCTTTTTATTTTTATTTGTATTATATGTATATCAATTATTCTTCTTCTTTTTATTTTTTCTTTAATAGAACTATTGTATGACAGAAAAGTAAAAAACAGTGAAAAAATTTTTCACCTTACGCCCACGTGACGGTAGCGAAACGGCCAAGCCACATATTTTGACTAAGGTGTAGAGTTTGTGAAGTTAGGGCTTGTAGAGTTAGGGCGTGTAGAGTTAGAAGCTTGGCTCTACATGAGATCTGATAACTTTTTGACAGTGCGAGCCATATGATCTCGTCTTGGCAACATTTTACATGAAAATGTTTTTGGTGGGATTAATATTTCATGATATCGACGTTTTTTAGGGCTAAGAAAAATAGTATTGAACTGTTATGTAGAAGTGCGTTGCCGGAGTACCTCGTATTTTAAAACAAAGTAAAACTTAAAAAAGGGCCAGGAACTTTTTTTCTCATGGAAGTACTTACATAATTCTCATTTAAAGGAAAGCAGTTAGTAATCGAATTTCCTGTATAAATACGATGAAAAAATAAATTCTCAAAGGAGCTCTTCTCATTTTATCCACGTGTAGGCAACATTGTTACTGTTTTAATATCGTTAACACAATTTCATTTCGAACGGCGAGAATAAAAATAGGCTACCATGCAAATTTCCAAAGCACCTACGTGACCAGACTTAAGCAGCTTGTTTATGTTGACTTTAAGAACTTTCAAAATTGTCGCAAAGCGTATAGGTTTAGTCAAATTTCCTCTCTGCTTGTGTCAAAACTGATGAAACGTAGTTCAATGCATTCACAGTCACGGAGGGTTTGTCATCCCTCGAATCGTGACCCTCACATTGATCATTAATGATGGCATCCCTCACGACGAAGTAATGTAGGTTACTGTGCAAACATATTTGGGGTGATCGGTCTTAGCGAACGAAACTATGTCAGAGAAAGAATTAATTCTATGAGAAACGAAATTGAATAATGTAAAAATTATATCAGAATATATAGAAGTTATTCGAACAATGTAAAATGTTGAGTATTTTGTGTTTAACATCTACTAAAACCAATACAATTTCGACAACACTTTCAGTTTCAATAGTACACTTTCAAAGTAAAAAAGCATACTACAATTAATGTGATACACTTATACGCGAGTGATCGCACTTCTTTATAAATGTTTATTTATTAGAGTCTAAGCAACTTATTCTTAAACAGACGGATTAGACCTTAGCTGCTACGGTACTTATTTCGGATCGACGGATGTACATACATGTATCGGATTTCTTCTCACATCGTGCAGTTACCCTCACGATGTTTAAATTATACTATAGAAGTATAGAGCATAAAATAAGTTTACAGATATTGAAAAAATCAACATTGTTACAATGACAGTCGGATAAAATTCTTGTTTCTATTCTCTTGTGTCACGACTCACGACGCCCAATTCATCACTACTATCAAAGAGGAGTATTAGCAGAACTATTTGCATATACGTTTGTAAATAAATAAATAAAATTTATAGCTTAAAAATCAGTTTAATTGAATATAAAATATTAAAGATTTTGTTGACAAAGGATTGTACCCTTTCTTAAGCCATAAATTAAAGGCGTATTTAGAAATGTGTACTTAGAACAGCCGCATGTCTCGACCATTAGAAACCCTATGCAATCGATGCAGCACAAATCATTGCCCTAACAGGATATGCATTTTAAATAGAGCTGGTCAAGCAATTTTGCGCTTTATTTCAGAGTTTTTTGGATATATTTTGAATTGGGAATAATATTTTGAAAATAAGTTTATCAAAACCAAACTTTATGGGTGACAGAACAGGGTATAAACATCAGAGATAAAAGAAAGGGACAGATAACACGGTGACCTACATCTCTAGAGAGAGACTAAGTAGCATTAGTTCTATCTTCTGGGAATAATATTTATAGGGTGCATTATGCACATGACGTTTTTATGTTTTTGGCATTGCGTTGATAATAAAGTATTGTTCAGATTCATTTTCGTTTGTATGTTGTTTATTACGGAAATTCGTACTGTAGAGCATTTTTGGTCAATGGTTATTTCTGTTTATACTGCGAATATAGGTTTTGTTTGCAAAACTAAAAAGATTCTTGTAATTTAATAGCTAAACTAAGAATGCACAATACGCCATTTGTTGAGGAAGGTTTTGTAATAAAACAATGCCTGTAACTGACTGACTGGCAGACAGCTGTTTATCATAGCAGAACTCAAAATACAATGTTTGTAATAATTTTCATTGAGCGTAACTTTCCTCTTCAAAGGATAGAATAGAGATAATTATTTTATAGAAATTCGAAGCTATAAAATGAAAGTTTCTTTTTGTCCTTCTGAAAAAACCCTTTAATATTATAAATGTTAATGTAAGTTTGTTTGTAACACTTTCACGCGAAAATTACTAAACCATTCATCATGAAACTCTGTACAAATATTCTTGACGGTATTAGAAGTAACATAGCATACTTTTTATTTGAAAAAAATGCATGTGAACGAAGGGTAAAAACTAGTAAGTAAATATTTTTCAGTTTAAAAATATACGGTAACAAAAATGTATAAAACCTAGTTTGGGTTAAATCAAAAACAAGGCATAAGACAAAACAAGGTAAAAAAAACTTTTCAATTCTACTCACTACAGTCGTATTTTTAAAAAATCAACATAAATGTGTTTTCTCGCAAACGAAAAAACTATATTAATTTACATCGACAAGTTATACTACGAAAATAACTTAATTACGTCACAGCAATACTTAGTTTAAAAAAAAATGATATACGCATTATTAAGGATAACTCATACATTTACTCGTCATCTTAATCAAATTTTAAATAAAACTATAAGACAGGCAACATATTTTAATTTAAAAAAAAAGAATCATCAAAATCGGTACACCAAGTAAAAAAGTTATAAACACACATATATACTTAAACTAGCTGACCCCATAAACGTTGTCTTGCAATATAGTTATTAACCCCCCTTAATAAGCCCCTTATAACTTAGGGGTATGAAAAATTCGTTAAAAAAAGTTGGCCGATTCTCAGACATACCCGATATGCACACAAACTTTCATAAAAATCGGTCCAGCCGTTTTGGAGGAGAGACACGAGTATTTTATATATAAGAAATACAGTCAGTCGAATTGAGAATTTCCAGTTTTTTTGAACTCTGTAAAAAAAATTATTGGTTCTGTTTATTAACTACATTAATCAGTCTATTATATATAGTCTATAGTTTCAAAATAATTAAAATATTTACACACAGTCACAGTTTCCACGAGGATTTGACACATTATTTATGTAGGTACATTACAAACAATATTACAAGAAATTATTTAATTCTTGTTTTGACAGCGAGAACGCAAAGACAGCTGACAGGAGTGTCTACCAAATTACTGTTTGGATTTCACTACAATGTTATTTGCACATGCAAATCAACATTTTGTTTCCATTCTGAAACGAGACGACGGTACATCAGATGATAATGAAACAGAGGGTTAGTGTAATAAACTTGGAGCGGTTGACAAATTTACATAAACTATTAAGAATGAACAGCTGAGTCCAATAAATATGTCACGTTCTAAGATCAGTATCGTTTTTAGCGGACGTCTAAGTAATAAATTTATTACTTATTTAGGATTTTATCAACTAATTTGGCGCAGATAAAATTTTAAGAACTCAGACTTAGGTGTACATTATGGAACTTGTCTAAAAATGTTGTTAAAAAATATTAAAATTTAGAAATATTATTTAAAAAAAAAAAAAACATAAACGTAATATTACTTTTAAAATTCGTCATTAATATGACAAAAATACAACTTCTCGTTTGTGTGTTTTTATAACTGAACTAGCTGTGCCCGCAGCTTCGCCCGCGTTGAAATCGGTGTGACACAAAGTTTTCCCGGCAAACTTCCAGTGAAACTCTCATCATAATCGGCTTAGCCGTTCTATAAGCCTTCCTCTTGAAGTCCTCTCTCCATTGATGAAACCGCATGGAAATCCGTTCCGTAGATTTTGAGGGAATCGATCACATACATTTTTGGGGACTTTGTTTTATAACACAACAACAACAACACTAACTGTTGCCCGCGACTACGTGCGCATGAAGCGCGCGTCGCGTTTAACAAAATGGTTTGTTGAATTCGTCAGAATTGTGGTATGAAATAATGTAGTAATAATATAGTATTGTAGTGTAAATATGTTTAAATATACTGCATGCAATTTAGTTTTTAATATGGTTCTACGTAACTATATGCCACAGAATAGCGTAACGCACGCTCCTTCGTGACTCCGTGACGACAGGGGTAAATAAAAAGTATTCTAGTAACGTAAAGGTTAGATATTGTAAAAAATATATTTTTTGTACTACTGCGTACGGCTCACCTGATGATAAGCGATTACCGTAGCTTAAAGACACCTGCAACACCAGAAGCATCGCAAGCACGTTGCCGACCCAATCCCCAATCCCCCCAGGAGCTTTGGTCACCTTACTCACCAACAGGAACACAATACTGCTTGAAAACAGTATTATTTTGCTGTGATCTTCTGTAAGGTCGAGGTACTACCCCAGTTGGGCTGCTCCATATTTTGAGCAGGAAATTCCTGCTGTGCCCTACCTCAGTTAAAAGTTATAAGTGATCAATATTCATGTTTCTTGAACACATAGGGTTGCAATGCGGTTATTTTGCTTTTAACCGACCCTGCTGTATATGTTTCATATCAACCCCAATTAAACCCCTTAGCGGTGGAATATCGCAAAATCCGTTTTTAGCGGACGTTTACTAATTATAATCTGCCTCCCTGCCAAATTTCATCTTTGTCCATCCTGGATGAATGGACCATCCAGCTGTTTTTGAGTTCTCGTGATGAGTGAGTCAGTGATCTTTCTCTTTTATATATATATATATATATAGATTATGATGCATTATTTGGACACCTCCTCACCATCTATAGAGCACACATTTTAAATTTCAAGTTTCTTACTTCAAAAACATAGGACTTTCATAGAAACTTCCGAGCCCCGTTTCATCCCCTTAGAGGTCGAGTTTCATAAAATTCATTCTTAGCGAATGTCTACGTCCTATAAGGAACCTACTTGCCTAATTTTAAGTTTGTAACTGTTATAATTTCGGAGATTTCGTGATGAGTAGGTAAGTCAACCTACCATCCCCCGTTTTAACCCCAAAGAGAAATGGATTTCTAAAGATACATTATTTGGAAACCTTCTCACCATCTATAAAGCATACATTTTAAATTTCAAGTCTCTTACTTCAAAAACATAGGACTGTCGTAAAAACTTCCAACCCCCGTTTCATCCCCCTAGGAGTCGAGTTTCATAAAATTCGTTCTTAGCGGATGTCTACGCCCTATAAGAAACCTACTTGCCTAATTTTAAGTTTGCAACTGTTATAATTTCCGAGATTTCGTGATGAGTAAGTCAACCTACCATCCCCGGTTTTAACCCCAAAAAGAAATGGATTTCTAAAGATACATTATTTGGACACCTTCTCACCATCTAAAGAGCATACATTTTAAATTTAAAGTCTCTTACTTCAAAAACATAGGACTTTCATACAAACTTCCAACCCCCGTTTTACCCCCTTAGGGGTGGAGTTTCGTAAAATCCGTTCTTAACGGATGCCTACGTCTTATAAGGAGCCTACTTGCTAAATTTCAAGTTTGTAGGTGTTATAGTTTCGGAGATTTCGTGATCAGTGAGTCAACCTACGATCCCCCGTTTTAACCCCAAAAAGGAGTTGATTTCTAAAAATACATTATTTGGACACCTTTTCACCATCTATAGAGCTTACATTTTAAATTTCAAGTCTCTTACTTCAAAAACATAGGACTTTCATACAAACTTCCAACCCCCGTTTTACCCCCTTAGGGGTCGAGTTTCGTAAAATCCGTTCTTAGCGGATGCCTACGTCTTATAAGGAACCTACCTGCCAAATTTCAAGTTTGTAGGTGTTATAGTTTCGGAGATTTCGTGATGAGTGAGTGACCTTTCGCTTTTATATATATAGAGATAAAATAATTAAAAAGTGTACTGTATTATGGATTTCCACACAATACAAGTTATACTGTATACTAATAAAATTTGATCAGCCTAAAAAATTAAACATTTTTAAAATCAATGTGTGAGTCGTTCAACAATATGCTAAATCTTGTTATCGTCCCAAAAAATCAGCGATTGGGAGTTCCCATAACAATTTTCGCCCGTCGCCAACTAGCCATACAGTAGACGATGGCCGAAAATTGGTAAAAATCAATAAATATTGCGTCCCCTCTAATGCAATGATGGATGGTGGACTTATCTGTTGGTAGCATCGCGCTTGTGTTTGTACATTATAATGCTTCTTTTGTTACATAAACTTTAACTCGTTTGAGTTATGTGCTAACAATATTTAACACAGTAATAAGTTGTAAGTCAGTCTCTCCCATAGTGAGGAACTGTAAACGTCCACATTTCTATCTATCTTAATAATAATACTCTTTTTTGTACACTATTAAAAGAAACAATAAAATCATAACATAAAATGAAAGATGTACAAAGGTGATCTTACTCGTATTACTGAAAGAGCGATCTCTTCCAGACAACCTTTGGGTATAGTGGCTAATAGTGTATCATAACATGTTTTTTGAAAGAGGGGAGAGATTGGACTTATCTAATAGAAAGAGAGAGAGAGAGAGAGAGAGATTGTAATCTTGTTTATATATATATATATATATATATATATATATATTATAGAAAAAAATTAATTTTATCTTTTCAACATTTTGTTACAAATTGCTAAAATAAAAAAATTAATTTATTTATTTCCTAACTAGCAACCCGCTTCGGCTACACACGGTTGCAAAAACTATCAATGTTCCTCTAATATATCATGCATGTTTTATATATACAAACCCCGTTGATTAACCCGTTGGCGCAGTTTGTAGTGACCCTGCTTTCTGCTTCGAGGGTTGTGAGTTCGATGCCCACCCCGAGTCTGTCCGAGTTTAATATAAATATTTATTTATATATTTGCTTGCTTCAGCCTTTAATATCCCACTAATTGGCATAGGACTCTTTTCCCCATTTAGGAGAAGGATCAGAGCTTAATCCACCACGCTGCTCCAATGCGGGTTGGCGAATATATTCCCTACTATGGGTAACGATCGTTATCAGGTGTACATGATAACAACCGGGGACCACGGCTTAACGTGGTCTCTGAGGCAGGGTGGGGAGACCCACAAGGACTGCACAAACACCCAGACCACGGATAACACCTGTATGGCCAATACAAATGTTTGTCATGTGCGGGGATCGAACCCGCAACCGCCACTCATATTTATATATGTATTATTTATGAGTATGTTTATCGAAAAAAAAATTTTTTTTATATTACTAGGTCGGCAAACAAGCGTACGGCTCACCTGATGGTAAGAGATTACCGTAGCTTATAGACGCGTGCAACACCAGAAGCATCGCAACCGCGTTGCCGACCCAATCCCCAATCCTCCAGGCGCCTTGGTCACCGTACTCACCAACAGGAACACAATACTGCTTGAAAACAGTATTATTTAGCTGTTGTCTTCTGTAAGGTCGAGGTACTAGCCCAGTCGGCTGCTCCATATTTTGAGCAGGAAATTCCTGTGTGCCCTACCTCAGTTCATATACCTCAGTACATATACCAGTCGGCCGTTACCTATAACACAAGCATTAAGTTGCTTGCTTTAGGAACAGATGACCGTGTGTGTATAGTGTAGATATTTATTTATTTATTTATTTATAACCTTTCTCTGGAATTGCTCTATTAACTAAAGAAAACCGCATCTAAGGATACAGACAGCGGGAAGCAACTTTGTTTTATACTCTGTAATGATTTGGGAACAATTTGCTTTAGTTGTACATATAAAATGAGTTATTTCAGTTACTCATTAATGAATCAAGCTTACACATTACTAAAGTATCAGGAAGCAATTTAAAAATATAACAATTAATAAAAGAAAAAAATAATAATTACGAAATGCAAAAGGAAAATAAAAAAAGAAACAAATACTTAAAAAAAATGTTATAATTATCAATTCATCAAGTCATTCTCAAAAATACACAAACAATCAAGTTAGCGGGATTTATTACAATACAACTAGGACATTATTTAAGTACAATGGCTCTTTATTTACTTCTTTTTTTTGTCGTTAGCCTATTGAAATGTTTCGTGTCTAGGCGTCATGGGGAGGGTGGGCGTCGTTAGAAACTTAGCAAAACAACTAAGGCTCACAGACGACAGTCTCTCCTAATTTATTTCGAGTGTGCACGCACTTGCCGTGACGGAGTTAAAATATGTTCACGGACGATAGTTGGGTAAAATAATGTATGTTATTTATTTAACGTTTATTGCCCAAAAATGTATATTTTAAAAAACAATAACCATTACATTTAGATAGATAGATACTCTTTATTGTACACAACAACAATCAACACAATAACATATTACAAATAAAAAACAGTGTACAAAGGCGATCTTATCGCTAGAATAAGGATCTTTTCCAGACAACCTTTGGGCATTAGAACACAGCGCAGTGAAAGATTAAGATAGATTTACTCTCTTATTGATCTCTACCAACCGTTGATATACAACTTAAACTTAAAAATTACTTTAAAATACATTTTTAATCTACACGGGTGAAAAGTACAATTAAAAAACTATTTTAAGTATTAAAGAAATATATCCAAAAAAAAAAAAATATTTACGCTTAAAATAAAAATAAAATGCTAAAAAATATAATAAACTTAACGTAAAATGAGCTTCAAAGTACTTGGAAAAGCTAAATAAACACTGTTCTATATAATTAAAATCAATTAAAACTTAGTTTTCCTTATTTCTTAAGCATTCAAAGACCTATAACTTTGAGTTAACAAGAACACTGATTAGGTAGAAAGGGTCTAAACGACGTTTCAAATTCGTAAGACGCAGTTTTTACTTAATTTGTAAGGCTGCACTCATTTTTCATTGAAGTTTGAAAAGTTTAATGTCGTCAGGTTCTTGAGTAATTGAGTCTGTAGTCGACAATGCGCCGGTAATCTGCGAGGAGCGACGACCTACCCATTTATTGTTATGTCGCAAAGTTCCAAAGTTGCTCTCAAGTTGCAAATTGTGGCAATTTTGTATATACAACTAGACATTCGCAAATTCGTCCTCGTTGCTTTAATGAGGCTTTTAAACTATAGATTTATTTTAGAGAAAATCTTAAATTCCGTAATATTATTCAATTTTTTTTTTGGTATGCAAAAATGGTAATGTACTATAAAAATATTTACCGAAACGATTAGATGTAAATGAATAAAGAAATTTTTATTTAAGCATTTTTCCAAATACATTTCTGTTGAAATATAAATTTTGAAATTTTCGAATTTCAGAATGTAACTTCAACTTAAAAGGCCAAGAAACAGGTAAAAACTGAATAGAAAACTAAATGAAATTGTTTGTTTTTCAACAGTTCTTAAAAAAATACTTTAAGTGATGTGCAGGGTATATAAGTAAGTGTATATTAAAGTGCAAATGTAAAAAGCGCAAAGCAATCATTCTTTAAAAGGGGGAAGGTTTAATCAGAAGTTTTTACAAAACGCCCACAAACAAAGAATATGTCTCTGTAGCGTTGCTGCACTCACTTTTTCGAATGGCTGCATGAATAATGCGAGCAAAGCGTTTAATATCCATAGAACCAGGATTCCATAGATAATCCCTAATTCAACCCTTCGATATTAACCCGCCCGAACTAACGACTCCACTATCGCTCATGGGCACACACATGCGACTGACAGAACTGTTATTACATCATTAATAAAATTACAAAACTCCGGGCCCATGTGCCGCGCTATTCCAACTTTACAGCCCATTCGCGTCCAAAAGGGTTGGTGTGCATCGCCTTAATTAAATTTGGGCAATCGTCATCGGTAGTTTATAAGGACGTTACTGTCTAACGATGACCCCGGTGCGAGAATTGAGTGAATTAAGTTGAATCACGTTTGTTATAGCTTTGTTATGTGCTACGGACGTCGTTTGATTCTCGTGTATGAACTTGGGGTAATCTTGGGTAGTGTTAAGATGCTAAGGTTATGGTAGTTATAATTGTGACTGATTGTAATTACGAATTAGTTATTTTTTTTTTTAGTTATAGTAATGTGTTGGATTGGTAACATAGTTTACCATTGTTTGAAATTGGTTATATAATTATAGACTTTATTTTCTCGTGTATATACGCCGATATCTGTAATTTCAAATTAACTCACTAAGTACGTAAGAATATCAATTAGAAAAGGGAAACTTTAACAGTTTTGAACGTCGAATGCTATTAAAAAAGTAAAGAACATTACAAGAGATCCGATGAAAGGCCTACTGAGGGTACGATATTAAAAGGCTTAGAAGTGTTGGGCCCGAAAAGCCTCTGAACATGTCTGTACCTCGCCCACTTAAGCACAGTATTAAGGGCACTTTCGGCTTAAGGGCGACCGTATATTATCCTGGCCTTTTTCCTACATGAGAGAAAATTTTATATGCGTTTTATGTTTTGCTAATTAGACCGAGCTGCGTTAAAATTTAAGCAGGCCATTATGGATACTCTCGCCGAAGAAGATAAAAATGTAACGTAAACTTAGTATGAGATAATGAATGTAGACTTCGGTAGTATTAGTATCATCATTACAGCCTATACAGTCCACTGCTGGACATAGGTCTCCATAAGTTTACGCCAAAAATAACGTGAACTCATGTGTTTTGCCCATAGTCACCACGCTGGGCAGGCGGGTTGGTGACCGCAGGGCTGGCTCCGTCGCACCGAAGACGCTGCTGCCCGTCGTCGGCCTGTGTATTTCAAAGCCAGCAGTTGGATGGTTATCCCGTCACCGGTCGGCTTTTTAAATTCCAAGGTGGCAGCGGAACTGTGTTATCCCTTAGTCGCCTCATACGACACCCACGGGAAGAGAGGGGGTGGCTATATTCTTTAGTACCGTAGCCACACAGTACAGTAGTATTAGTATAAGTATTTTCTGGATTTGTTAACATTACAAGACTATTTTTATTTTATTATACTTTAATATTATATGATATATTGAAACAAAAAAATGTTGTCCTACTTATTAACATTTTTGAAGTAAAACTTCTTTACGCAAGCGGGACTTGGGGAGAAAGCTGATAAACGTATGATGAGAGCGTTGCGAAAAGTGTGATCAGGCGACGCGAACGAAAGTTGAGAGGGAGATATAAGTTAGTGAAGATAGAGTTACGTTTCATAGGTTTTACTTAAGTCGTGTGGTCCAAAGCACACTCGTTTTTTTATTTATATTTTTTATTTGGGATTGATATTGCTAGAAAGTTAAAAAAGTCTTTGCTATTTAAATTTAAAAAATGGGAAATATAACATGAGGTCTTTTATAAGAAATAATTATGGATTTTCATTTTACTTTTATTTACCTTGCTACTTTAGTTAAAATTAGCCGACCTGTGCGTAACCTAAAGATGATCTTCACGGTTCAGCACGACCTTAATTAATAATAATATAATAATATTCGAATATTTTGCAATATAAATCTGGTTTTAAAACTTTTGCGTAAGAGCCACGGGTTCTATTCACGTGTACTACCTTGGTTTTATCGAATGACGAAACGACGAATGACGATTTACAAACTGTAAGCTACCTCTCAACTTACAATTTTAATAATTTTAGTCATAAATTTTAATAAATAAAAAACATATTTTATCATTTTTTATAGCAATTTTGAATTCTAAATTGATAAATATATATTTAATCACGTCGACAAGATGTAACGTATTTAGATTCGTTAAATATGAGTAGTTCCTATTTATAAATTATACGTCTTTCTATCATTCTTGTTTCTGCTTAAATCAGCAAGGTTAAGTGACTGCTCTAACATTGTATTTTTGATTAGTATGAGAGGTGAACTAACTTTTATTTGGCAGAGTGGTAACCTTTTTTTCTTTAAAAAATAAATGCTTTGTAATAAATATTATTGACCTACATATCATTATTAGTCTTTTGTAAACTACTTTTCAATACCTCTGATACAAACAATAATCTCACCCGGTGTACTCAAAATTCTAATTGGGTTTAAAATTCTAGTATTAAAATACAGGGAATATTGGGAAATAAATCAAAGTCCAGTATTACGTATAGGCACTCTAAAATCCATCTACGTCAACAGCAGGCTAACAACCGTTTCCCATTACCAAAATTGACCCTAAAAACGCCACACCTTCCAAATCATATTTCTGATAATAGAACAAAACACCCCTCGATGACGGACGCAACTTAATCAACCAATTAATTCTTAATTGAATTATATCCGTCATCGACCTTCCGAGGACGGGGCATTCAAAATACCTGCCCATTTGACGATTTGTAATTGCTCGTGATAATAACTTTTGTGATATTTATATTATGACTGAACTTTTTACCTGCAATATTAATTACTCAATTTTTATATTCAATACTATATAATATTTAATTAGGGCTTGTAACGAGAGTCATTAATTATATGTTTGCTTTGCTTTCATTAGACCTCTTACATAAAAAAAAAACTTTTTATTTTTAATCAATAGTGTATTAGAATTCACAAAAAAACTATGCTCTTGAGTAATTGGAGGTACTGTTTAGAATTGTTAAACAGACTTGAAATAATCGTGTAACTTTCCTCCTTTGTAACGTAAGCGAACAAAGATGCACGAGAATATTTTATTCAATTAAAATACTCCACATTTTACTCCTGAAGAATTCTCCTATGTATTGTTTCAAAATGAAATTTCCTTTCATTTTTCAAACAATTTTCTAACGGAAGAAACGTTTTCCTCGCCTAGCGCACCAGCGAGAGCGTTGATCAGTTAACTTTTAAAGCTCATTAAAATTGATGGTTCATTCAGATCGTGTAAATTTCCATGCTGGCGGAAAATTAAAACGGTACCCCAGGCGACCGCGCCTTCCGCACTCCACATACTATTCATTGAAAAAAAAATATTCAAAAATGGAGAGAAACTTGGCGTATATTTTCATACATTTACATTTTTCTAACACTTTATCGGTTTTATAGATCTGTTGGAATTCTGTTTTTCTTTTTTTTTGTTGATTCAAAAATCCTGTTCCAACGGACGCTGTACAAAATTCAATACAGGACACGATTTTTCTATTACAGGTAAATTGGTTACATGCGAATGTTCGATTTATCCAACAACGTCATTGGTCCGGATGGAAAACCCCGTGTATTGATACGTATGTGCAGTGAAAGATAAAGAGAAATGGAAATTCTGATTGGTTTTAATTAAAACCTATCATTTAAAGTTGGATGTAGCGAGTGAACCTTAAATAATACTGACGTAATAATAAAGAATAAGCCAGTTTTGTGGATTGTCCACTTTAATTTGAAACGTTACTATTTTATAATTTCTAAATAAGTACTTTTATTTGTTATTGCACCTATATTTCACCTATTCAATACTAATAACGCGTTATATTAATTTAAGCATAATACGATGTAGGTCGATAGGTAGGTAGTAATTAGGTCAATCAAAAATAAAAGCAAAATGTACATGTATATAAATAGGTATACCAGAAACTTACATCACAACACATTCGAAATTATAATTAAAATCGAAAACAATAAGAGACAAATGCAGTGTTAATTTCATATAAGGTCTTGAATGAACGATGCCTTAATATACTTAACTATGTTATCAGGCGTTTACAGACGAGCCGACCGGACCGCAGCCTGATGCTAAATATCCTATAACGTACTTACGACGAGTGTCAAACAGAGATTTGGTTTATGAATTGATATTTCACAAACTGAAATGTGCTGACAATGCCGCGTGTATATTAATTTCGTTTCGATTTAATTTCTCTTTATTTATTCAGTAACATCGAGCTCGTGTGGTCACTGTTTATTTGATATTTTCGTAGTGCATGAATTGTAGATGCTATTGACTTAACAATTGTGTTGAAATAATTGGAATACTTCATGTTTTTTTTAAAAAACGGTATATTTATTTTAATCAACTAGTCTCTCGTTCTGTATGTACCTATGAGTGTTTCGATACATGTTTATAAATTAATATTCTGTGGAACAGACGTCATTTGCTATTTACTCTGATAACGTTTTTATTTTGCCGGAAATATTTTTATAATTGAGAATAAAGACGGAAGATATTCATACACTTTATTAATTCAGACTAAAGCAAAAAAAAAATCTTTGTATACTTTTTATTTATTTATTTATTTGCTCTTTATTGTACACCACAATAGGCAAATACAAAATAATAATAATACAGACAACTTAAGAATGTGTAGTACAAGAGGCGGTCTTATGGCTAGTTAGCCATTTCTTTCAGACAACCCGAAATAGGATTGAATACTATTTATTTGAGGATCGGGTAGGTGGTGCAGTTATGTTACTTTTTATATATTAACAAAGTTTGTTTAAATTACAGTATACGTGTACTATCTACGTACTAAGCGTAAAAAAAGACTTTTTATTACGAAATAGATTCTTAATTATCTTTGAGGCTTAAAATGTAAAACTAAGCTTTTTAAAGCATATAAGTAATTCTAAATTTAGTTTTTTTTTTGTTGGAAAGGAGATATTCCAAGAGTGGTAACTACGATAAGAAAACCAGGATCTGACGGCGTCCCAGAGAAATCGAGGAGAAACTTTGATAATCGTAGTGGTAACTAGTGCGTTAATTTTTTTCGTATACTTACGTTATATTGCTTGTCGATGTAATTGAAGTCTGTTTTTTTAGTTTGCTAGCTAACACAATTAGTATTTACTGGGCAAGTCATTACTTATATTTTTAATTATAATATATAAATAAAACTGCAGTTAAGTTAGTAATTAAATTATTTTATTAAAAATAGGTATTCAAAGACCGATACAAAATTAAAATAGGGTCTTGATTATTGTGACGATATTCATATTTTAATGTCGCATTAACATAATCGCATTTTATCACACACAAAAATAGGCCTTTACATACTTTAAGAATAAGTTACATTTTTATTACCGTCATGTACAGTTATCATGAAGTATAATAAACATAATTTTCTTACTAATTTTATTGCCATACTATAATTACAGTTACAACTAACTACACAGTACTTACATTTTTATTGAAAATAGTGACAGAATTATTGTTTCTATAAAAATAATAAATAACGTTAAAAGGTTAATATTTTCTATTTTCTGACGAAACCCGTTAATGGGGTGTTTAGATAATAATAATAATAATAAGGCTAAACATTTTTGAATATCATATCAAAAATTGACCGCTCCAGCGGGATTCGAACCCGCGTCTTCGACATACCGTGTCGACGCTCTAGCCAATTAAGCTATGGAACGATATACTCGCCAGAGCGAAACTTTTGATATGATGATTTTTACTTTCGGTTTAAGCGAACCGTGGCGCCGTCTATAGTGAGTTCTTTACAGAGACTCGTAACTATTCAAAGTTTCATATTACAATGAAAATCTTTGACAGGAGACGACACCATGCTATTTTTAATATGTACGATTTTTTTATTTTTGTGTTACCCACAATTAGGAATTCTAAACATTTTTGAATATCATATCAAAAATTGACCGCTCCAGCGGGATTCGAACCCGCGTCTTCGACATACCGTGTCGACGCTCTAGCCAATTAAGCTATGGAACGATATACTCGCCAGAGCGAAACTTTTGATATGATGATTTTTACTTTCGGTTTAAGCGAACCGTGGCGCCGTCTATAGTGAGTTCTTTACAGAGACTCGTAACTATTCAAAGTTTCATATTACAATGAAAATCTTTGACAGGAGACGACACCATGCTATTTTTAATATGTACGATTTTTTTATTTTTGTGTTACCCACAATTAGGAATTCTAAACATTTTTGAATATCATATCAAAAATTGACCGCTCCAGCGGGATTCGAACCCGCGTCTTCGACATACCGTGTCGACGCTCTAGCCAATTAAGCTATGGAACGATATACTCGCCAGAGCGAAACTTTTGATATGATGATTTTTACTTTCGGTTTAAGCGAACCGTGGCGCCGTCTATAGTGAGTTCTTTACAGAGACTCGTAACTATTCAAAGTTTCATATTACAATGAAAATCTTTGACAGGAGACGACACCATGCTATTTTTAATATGTACGATTTTTTTATTTTTGTGTTACCCACAATTAGGAATTCTAAACATTTTTGAATATCATATCAAAAATTGACCGCTCCAGCGGGATTCGAACCCGCGTCTTCGACATACCGTGTCGACGCTCTAGCCAATTAAGCTATGGAACGATATACTCGCCAGAGCGAAACTTTTGATATGATGATTTTTACTTTCGGTTTAAGCGAACCGTGGCGCCGTCTATAGTGAGTTCTTTACAGAGACTCGTAACTATTCAAAGTTTCATATTACAATGAAAATCTTTGACAGGAGACGACACCATGCTATTTTTAATATGTACGATTTTTTTATTTTTGTGTTACCCACAATTAGGAATTCTAAACATTTTTGAATATCATAAAATTTCAATGGTTAATTTGGTCAATTTTTTTGGTAAATTTGGTCAATTTTTGATATGATATTCAAAAATGTTTAGAATTCCTAATTGTGGGTAACACAAAAATAAAAAAATCGTACATATTAAAAATAGCATGGTGTCGTCTCCTGTCAAAGATTTTCATTGTAATATGAAACTTTGAATAGTTACGAGTCTCTGTAAAGAACTCACTATAGACGGCGCCACGGTTCGCTTAAACCGAAAGTAAAAATCATCATATCAAAAGTTTCGCTCTGGCGAGTATATCGTTCCATAGCTTAATTGGCTAGAGCGTCGACACGGTATGTCGAAGACGCGGGTTCGAATCCCGCTGGAGCGGTCAATTTTTGATATGATATTCAAAAATGTTTAGAATTCCTAATTGTGGGTAACACAAAAATAAAAAAATCGTACATATTAAAAATAGCATGGTGTCGTCTCCTGTCAAAGATTTTCATTGTAATATGAAACTTTGAATAGTTACGAGTCTCTGTAAAGAACTCACTATAGACGGCGCCACGGTTCGCTTAAACCGAAAGTAAAAATCATCATATCAAAAGTTTCGCTCTGGCGAGTATATCGTTCCATAGCTTAATTGGCTAGAGCGTCGACACGGTATGTCGAAGACGCGGGTTCGAATCCCGCTGGAGCGGTCAATTTTTGATATGATATTCAAAAATGTTTAGAATTCCTAATTGTGGGTAACACAAAAATAAAAAAATCGTACATATTAATAATAAGGCTGTAATTTTTTATTGTATTGTAATAGTATACTATATGTTTTGTAGTAGTTTTTCATCAATATTAATAAAAAGTGTGATTTTGTAATGAACGCTAAAGAATAGATTGTAAGTTCGAGTTTAAATTTTATGAAAGTATAGTAAATGTTGTTAAATGCAATATATATTTTGGTTGAATTTTGATTTTGTTCTTGAATCATTAACGTTATTATATTTGGTTAACTTAAAAAAATAGCGACCACAATTTAATGCACGAAAGTAGGAACTAGTAAAGTTTTTGAAAGTTTTCTTCTAAAGTTATTTTCTTTCAACGAAAGATCTTCATCATCAGACTTTAAACAAGATATTGAATTAAGGGACCAGAAGTAGGAAATATCTCTTTTTTGTATTCTAATGAAAAAATAATAATATAAACTTAAAAAATTGCAGAGAACTTTTTGGACAAATCTGTTTCAGTTTCGAGATTGATTATACATACTTCACTCAACAAAACAAAAATAAAATATCAAACATGTAATTAATTGAATGATTAAAAGATGATTTTACTAAAAAGTAACCATTTTTATGTAATCATTCACAACATCAAGAATTTGGAATCAAAGGTATAGTTGTATCATTTATTATACAGTACAGTATAAAATGCATTTTTTAACATATACAAAAAAAAATATAATTGGCCTATTTACTTATACACATTTGAATTCTTATTATTGGTCGCGAAGCGTAGGACGTGATATTTTTAGCAAAAAACTATGGAATTTTAATTACAGATGAAAGAAGCCAAACATCGCTGGATTGAGACAAAATTAATAATAAAATTGAAAGAAAAAAATTAATATTCATTTATTTGAGCACATGTGACAATTATTTGGACGACGAAAATGAATGTCCGTAAAGACAAATTAGTATATGAGATTATACTTTATTGTAGACGTCATAGTCACCTATGTGTCTAAAAATGTGTACTGCGTTAGGCCATCAATGAACATTTAAATAAAGACGTATCAAAAATGATATTGCAATAAATTTTGAAGTGTGCGCACTCTATATACTTACAGTAAATGAATATTATAATCGCCATTTCAATATTTAATTTAATTAACGCGAGTGTAACTCATGTAAGTTTAACATTTATTTACGTACCTACAAATGATATGCAAAGATACAAGTAGTGCTATCATTAATAACAAGTGGATATACACATATCACATAACTTATGTCGATACAATTTTTCATTTCATAAAAGTTTTGAATTTTTTTATTTCACAACTCCAATGTCACTATTTTATATTTTAGGAAACATGTTTATGGCACAAGAAATAAATTTCGATATTATATAAACGAGTAATATTACAGTCTTTTAAAAAAAAATGTCCAAAACTCGAGACCTATTGAGTTAGGTACGATTAAATTTAAGCCTTATAAGGCTTAGTTATCTATAACCAGTGTTTTTTAACTGGAATTTATGTGCAATAATTCAATAACTACTTTTGATTTACAGGTTTCTAATCAAGACGTTACTACTTGAATTTTCATCTACTTTATTAATACTACTTGGGTTTTCAATGTTACTAAACTTAATGCCAAGCGTTTACTCAATCAGTTATTCCTTGAAGACTTAAGCTAATGATATAATTAGTTCACAAATTCGTTTACTGATATTCGACGGACTATATCAATTGGCTTATTAATCGAATCAATAACACGATAAACATTTCGTAGCAGTTTCTATTAAGACAATACTTTTTAATACACTTATTACAGTTTTGTACAGTATTTACAAGATAAACATTATAAAAGACTAGCTACATTTTTCAAATAACATAATAAATATTTATAATACGCATCATTTTTTTTTATTACTTTTAATCTTAAAAATACAAAACTAATATTAGCCTCAAAATAAAGAGAAAGTTACAGTCTTTACGAATAATCAAAGTTTTGCCATAAAGCATTCAGTTTAGTAGGTATGTGAATAGAAAAAGTCCTTATTTCTTATACTTAACAAGGTGCGGAAGAACAGTTACATTTCTAACGACGTCACTATGTGAAGTGCACTAAGATGTCCATCTATACGTCCGTTTGGCACAAGTCGCCGAAAACCGGCAAGGCGTGATACTACCGCGTCACTGAATCTACCCGTGGGTGGGGAGCGGGTGGAGGGGGAATGGGTGTATGAGATCCTTGAGTTTCACTTAGAACATTTTGTCCATGCTTAAAAGACGTCAATCGAGCCAATGTCCTTGTAGCATCGTTGTCAAAGTTAGGCCTCTCGTATTGATGTTTGGGTCTTTGACGCTGTGGCTGCATCGCCTGTAATTCATCGTAACAACCGTCGTCTCCGTAATTATCATCATCGGACTCTTCCTCTCCAAATGCTCTGTATGTCGTTTCTGATTGTGAATTTTTCCGAGAACTCACACCATAACTTCTACCTATCAAAGATTGCGTTACGTCCGTTTTTACATTTTTATCTCCTTTCCTTTCTTCTAAGCTTTGGTTATATCTAATTTGAGCCTTTTGTGTTTTTTCTAAAGATGGCAGATCATAAAATTTAAGCACATTAGGGTGACCTTGAAAATATTTTTCACTGTATACATTTCGATTGTAATAGCCACCGTTACTAGCTGGATAAAGTTCTTCGTCTGGTGGATAGCGGTTTTCATAATTATCAATATTTTTAGTTCCTGCAGGAAACCAGCCCTGAAGAAAAAATGAACACTTAAGTAAAATAAAAATCAAATTTTAATATTAAAACAATATAATAGGAAAAAAAAGCTTACCAAAGAACTGACACATTGTCTGGTATTCGCGACGAGCGTAACCGAAGCGTAGGCAGCAGGAGAAGTAGCTGTTTTTGTTGTATTCCATTCATTAGCGTTTACCCTAGCAGCTGAAACTTCTGCATATTCAGGCAATTGTGGCGTAACTTTGTCGTATTCCGAATTAGTTTTATCTTTACTTTGATTCGTTTGGCTTCCTGACATGCACAATCCGGGTTGATTTTCCATCCATAAAAGGGACTCCGTTTTTGTAACCGCATTTTTATTGTAACAACTGCTAAGTGGATGTGATAACGAGACTGCCGCTTTTATATTCATTTGAGTCACTAAGCTTGTTCCGTTTGAATCTGAAACAATAAACACATGTATTTCAAAATAATAAAATATTGACTGTCACAATATCATATATACTCGTATATATATGAAGGTTAGTAAAACGTATTCCATAAGTAAGCCGAATAAAATTGGCTTAAAGGTAACTGGGTGAATCAACAAACGAATTGCCTCGAGAAAACAAAATAAAAACATTTACATTTACTGAGTCTTTATTTTTCGGATTTGTATCATTCCTTTGTGCCTTCAACGTGAATGCGAAATGAAAGAGATCCACTGCGCTAGGAAGAGAGGGCTCGTGCTACCTTTCAACTTGAAAGTAATCTAGCACCCTCCCGCCCCTCGCATGGTAAAGCCTCCATCAAACAAACGCTCGGCACCCTTGCCACCCTACGACACCCGAGGAATGTTTTTAATTTTGAAATTCTGATGCTGATTCTAGAAAAGTGTTTAGGGCTAAGAGTTATGTGTACAGACTTATAAGATGGAGCTTTAAAAATATTGATTATAAAACTTCACCCTTATTACGATAAGGAAATTAATTATTTACCATATATATTAGGAAGTGCAGATTTTTTCGCGAATATATTGTGCCTCCTTACGTAGAGTATTCCACCAATCATAACAATTTTAAATAAGACAATCGCTCCAATCAAAAAATAAAACCACGTTTCCATTACAAAATCTCCCGCAACTATTGAAACTTCTCCATTGCCTGGATATCTAGAATAAAACACCCATAATATGTATTATATAATATGTTATTTTAATATTATTAGTGCTTAGATGAGTTATTTTCATTTTTTATTTAGCTTACCTCGATAATGGGTCTAATCCGACAGAACGGGAATCAATGTTCAAATAAACTTTTTGACTAAACGGACCTAAGCCGACAATAGTTTCAGCCGCAATCTGTACGGAATAACTAACGCCGGAAGTTAAATTTGTCATTATCAAGCTGGTAGCTTGATGAACAGTTGTATTTATAGCGACCATCGATTTATTAGCAGGTATATCCAACCAATTTAAAACGACGTTATATCCAGTAATAACACCGTTTTGCATATTAGGCTCTGGAGGATGCCATTTTAAGTGTACTGTCGTTGTATTATAAATAAACATTTCAATGTTTGTCGGAGGCCCGTCAGGAACTGAAAAGTAAATAAATATTTAGTCAAGACCATAGTAGTAAAATAATTTAATATAAGAAAATAATCGAAAATAAATTTACCGTCATCTAACGTTTGAGCAATTTTTGAATTAGAAGGTTTTCCTTCAAATTTCTTATAAAAAGGCACTAAAAAGAACTCGTATCTCATATATTTTCTTAAAGATGTTATTTCATACCCGGACACATCATTGGAATGTAATATAGTTTTTATCTCATATTCTGTTGTTTTATTATCAAGTGGCTTAAAATATATGAATAAACCTTCCAAGTAGAAGAAATTCAATATTTCCCACATAAGTTTTATTGTTTTAGAATCAATAGGTGTGGCTTCAATAAGTTCTACAATATTGTCAGTCATAATATTCTTTTTAAATTCTGTACTATTTGTGTATAGTCCTCCTTCCCACAAGGAATTTGTATCTTCTCCGACTGTTACAGCCTCCGATACATGGCTTGGCCCCGACAGGCCGTGTGAATTTTCCGCCCTTATAATAAACATATAGGTTATCCCAGGAATTAAGGATTTGACTATGTAGTGGGTCTGATGAACTCTTTTAGAAACAACAACCCACCCGCGAGAATTTCTTGGTGTATTATTTCCTGAAAGGGTCTCTCTTGAAAACATTTCTATTTGGTAGCCAAGAATTGACGACGATCCTATTTTATTATTTTGGTTCCACGTTATAGTAACGCTTGTATCAGTTATATTATAAATAAGTGGTTTAGTTGGTGGCCCTGGTAATGCTGAGGTATCAGCTGCTCTAAAAAAGTGTATGTTAGGATTTGTTGGACTGTCTACGAGCAACATCCCACTCCAAACATACTTTCCGTGCTGAGAGGAAGCAACACAAGTATAAGTTCCGCTATCTTCTTTGTTTAGATCTCTTAAAATAAGTGTTCCATCATTAGAAATATTTCTCCTATGATTTTGTATTAATGCTTCCCCTTCAAAGTACCAAGCGATGACTGGTTCAGGTGTGCCGATGGCTGCACAGGGGAAAACTGCCATCGATTTTATAGGTAACGTTTGATTAGAGGGACCGTTTGTTATGATTGGCGGTGGGCGGTCATCGTCTGATGTGACGGTTAGTTTTCCTCTGACAATCGAACTGCCAGCAAAGTTTACCGCTGAGCAAACTATGGTGTGGCCACTATCGTTTTTATTTGTATTATTTATTGTTAATACAGTTACACCATCTAATATAGACGAGGCATGATATTTTCCTCTTGACGTACCCGGTAATATAATTGTTCTATTTCCTTCCAAGCTCCAAAACATTGTTGGTTCTGGTTTTCCTGTTGACGCGCAAGTAAATTTTGCGAGCTCGCCACTTTCTATTATAACGGAGCTTGGTTTTAACACGACAGATGGTGGGTCTAAAAAAATGAATTATTGTGCTTTATATAATTATAGACTACTTTACAATATATACATAAAATATTTAATGATATTACTCACCATGAACGGTTAAGTATCCGCTAGCACTTACTGCACCAACTGCATTATCAGCTTCGCATGTATATTCCCCTTCGTCTGCTAAAATAACATTGTCAAGCCTGAGGCTTCTGTCGTCAAGGATTTTGACACGACCGAGTGGCATGTTACCACTATTGGCTGTCCTTCTCCACAGCACGTCAGGGAGAGGATCACCACCCACTCTACATTGGAAAATAACACTTCCACCAGTTTGAGCGACAACATCCTCGGGCCCCGCAATTAAATACGGCTTAACTGTTCAACAAATATATTATCATTAACGCCTTTTATTTATCAAACAATGGAAAGTATAAAGTATTTTGTGTTTAGATTTTAGTAAAGTGCGATATTTTCGACGATATATAGATGAAAATAAAAGACTTACTATGTATTCTAAGCGTAGCAATCGCAGACTCTCTAGTGCCAGCGGCATTCCTTGCAATGCATTGATATCTACCCGCGTCAGTTTGTCTTGCATCTTGTATAACAAGACTTCCTCCATCTACTAAGTGCATTCTGAAGCAATAAAATTAATATAAGCACAGCTTAAATGTGCAGTAAAGTTATGACTTTAACTTTCATTACTTTGGCTTGAGCGCAAAGTAACAAAGTCATTCAAATATTGGGCGGAATAATTCAATAGGAAATTAACATTTAATAAAGGGTCCGGTGAGTCAGAACTATTCAGATTTTTACTTGATTGCTTGTCGAGCTCTTCAAATATGCCCTTCTTTATGACTTTGATGTACTCTCCCTACTGTTAATTATTTTCATGCTTCGCCATATATTTCGTTCCCTCAAGATGTAACCTAACGCCGTACCTCATAAAAATTCATAGACGACAAATAGAGATGAATTGGCTATAAAAATTCAACCAAAATTAAATTTAACGGTAATTTTTGATTTTTATTGAAAATTAAAGGAAAACACACAAAAAATAATGTCGTAACTTTACTAAAATTTAATTGAGTTATAATTATAAATTTATGTAAATTAAACATTTTTGTTATACAAATTTCATTGTGAGTAATAATATAGAAAGAAAGTGTTTGTGCAAAGTTTTATACATATAGAGAATTAACATAAGCCTATTTATTCAATTTCAATGAGACAACATATAAATTATTTTGAATTACAAATTAATTTGTTGTGGTACGAATAAAGCTCTTAGTCTCAAAAATACTTTTTAAAACATATCAAAAATAATGTATCTGCAAATGTGTTTGACGTTTAAAACTAGAAGTACACTCAGATCAGTGAATCTCGCCGTGATTGTTTATAATATCAAGAAACTCTCGTTTATAGGATTTGTCATACGATATTAAAAACAAAAACCGTATTAATTTCATTCACTCCATGTTACATGACTTTATCTTTAGCGCTTCACAAGACTATCGTGTTTCCATCCATCCATTTAACTCCAAGTGCTCTTATCAACTACCCTTGATTTTACGTTAAGTACGCTCTGTCGAACTGGCGCGTAACTTTCATTTGATATCCCGTAACTTCACATTTTAATATATTTGGCAACTTTACAAGATTTCCGCAATTCAAAAGTTTGTTTCAAATAGTTCTACAGTTCACATAAATTATTCTATTGTAATCATTTGCTACAATCTTTCGTGAAATTAACACCAAATACACGTTTTAAAAAAACTTACCTTGCATCTCCATCGAAATGTAGAATCTGTCCGTTTTTCTTCCAATATACCGTTGGCTCGGGTGTACCGCGTGGTGGTGAACATTCTAATATTACAGTTTCTCCTTGTGCTGTCTGTGTAGTCACTGGTTCTAAACGAAATTCTTCGCGAAGAACTAAAAAAGTTTCGTCATTAGAAAAATACAAAAGGAAATCCATAATTACTTAAAAATTAAATAGAAACAGATTTACTTACCAGCAACGTGTAAAGTTGCGTTTCGACTTCTAGCTGTTCCATAAGGATTGGTAGCTTCACACCAATAAACACCAGCATCCGAGTGAGCTCTCCCATGAGTTGCTCGTAAGAAGAATAACCCACCCGCAGGTAAAATACTCCTATGCGCCTCTGACACCACTAAAACTCCAGCTTTGTACCATCTTATTGTAGGAGCTGGTGATCCTCCAGCTCGGCAATTCAAAGTAGCTGGTTGATGTCTAGCAACTGTGACATCCAGTGGCTGTTCAATAATATATGGCGCTTCTCCGCTGCTCATGTAATCATCACTGAGGCCCCCATTGACTGGACCTATTAAAAATATCAATGTTTAGTTTTTGTAAACAGCTTTTGTTTTTAAAATTATAACAGCGTTGATTTTACTGCAACCCCACTTATAAACACACAAGCGGTCGCATTATTTCAAAATTAACCAACAATAGCTCTTTCTAGACTTTAAAATAGTATGTATATAATAGGTGGAGTATGTTGTTCTGGACTACTTTAAAGTAGCACAATAATAATGAGCCATAAACACAGGCTAAGTCCCCCAGGATTCTGAACCGGGACCCTCACTATTTTACTCTGTTTACAACTAACGACGCAGATGTTAGTTTTTGACACTTCAATTGATGTATATCTATTGTTGTGCCTCAAGGTATTATTATGGCGAAGCAAAAATCGATCACTGAAAAAAAAAATACGAATACCGCGTAAAATGAACTGGTGGTAATCGCTTGCGACTCGATTTTCGAAATGTAACAGAATAGGGATTAACTCTATTGTACAAAATAATTGTGTTTATTTATTCACGTACATCGTGCGGTGAGGCGGTAGGACTAATCTATAATTGAATCTTGATTATATTTGTAATTTTTATATTCCAATTCGTTATTGATTTTGAGATAACGGAATTTCAAAGTTTACATTTCATCCGTGATTTGATCAGCTAGACTACATTGAGAATGTTGGTTATTCCAGAAAATATTTTTCGGTAAAATGTGTTACAGTATTATTTACTATTATACTGTAAGCAGTGAAGTGTATATTAATATTTAATAGTTAATTGAACTAATATATTTAATTGGATCAGTATTATGATTTAAAAAAATTATATATTTGAGAGATATACTGGATGTAATTATAGGCGCTAGTCCTTAGTTCTTAAAATATTGAATTTTCTCATTTATACTAAGCTAATAAAACATATAAATGACTTATTAAAAATAATAACATAGTCTAAAGGAAACTAGAAATTAAATAAATAAATATCTTATGGCATTCAAACACTGTCTTTTTATTCCTAAGGTAAGAAACTTAATACTTGTGTTATAGGTAGCACTCAACGACTATGCTATTTTTTTTTTTGATAAATGAACATACATATATAAATACAAATATTACACCCAGAGTCAGGCGGGAAACGAATTCACAACCCGCGGAGTAGAAAGCAGATGCTAGACAAATGACAAATGCTGAAATCAACGGTGCTTCAAAAATAAGTATAAATGGAAATAAGTGACTGAGATCTCTTACTATGCTAATTATATGTATAAAAATTCAGCACACAATATTTCATTAAACACAAAGAAATTTCCACATGTCTAACTATGTTTCGATAGCTGCAAATGTTGTTTGAATGAGCACCAATATATAGTAACAACATATTTAGCAGTCACTGCGCATCAAACATAACACGTATCTATTAAAACATGTCAAAAAGAAATCGAGAACTATAAAAAAAAAAAAAAGAGATTCAGCGGAATACGTGTCGATAAAATATTGTTTATGTTGATCTCGATACCTTATTTTATCGCACATAAACTTCGCTTTATTGCTCAGTTGTGCGTTTGAACTATCGATTATATTAAACGTAAAAAATGCTTTCGTCGATACAGTGAAAGTAATAAGATTATTATAAGGAACCATCTTTTTGGTATATCCTGGAAGTGTATTTTTAGAAAGTAATGTATGTGTGTGTTTTGTAATGATTAAACTAACTATAAATTAAAAAATAACAAAAGAATTTTAATGATCCGAATCCAAGTGTTTTTATAGTGTCGACATAGATGTCGCCTAGCGACGATGGGAGTGATTTTTCATTTCGCACGCGTGTAGTTATGTCACCATTGTTCAAAAAATCTTTGTTAAAAAAGTTTGCGAGGGAGAGTCGTGTCCCCCAGCTAATTTATACTACTTGCACATGTTGACACGCGCCGGATAAAAAAATAAATAAAAAATCGGTTATAGTAACATGGCTTTCGGCCGCTTCGACGAATGACCGAAACCTTTACGTCTACATTTAGAGCTTATTGCACGTGTTGCACGTCGTCTATACAAAATTGATAGCTCTTCCTTTGCTATATACAGAATGAAGTAAGAAATTTGGTTAAAAATTAGGCTAATAGTCTCTTTAAATAGCCTCTCCTTTGATTCAATCCAGTTCCTTTTGCGTTGTATCAGAAAGTGGTCGACAGCTAATCACTTCAAACGGTTGTCTTTCGATCATTAAATAATATCGGACACCTTTGTAAGGAACGCCTTAATCTTATATTGGACTCTTTAAACTAAGGATGCTAATATATACCAACACAATATTTTTTTAAATACTTATACTCTAGTAAACCCTTGTTATAAAGTTGTTGATAAGTTATTAAATTAATCTGTTAACTTAAATCATTGTTTTTATGTTTACTAGATTTTACAGGTGTACAACACACACAGTCTTTATATTAAAATTATAAATATTCCTTCTTTTATATATTTTATAACTAAAATAATAAATAACATTTCAACCAGTATTTTTAATGTAATTTTCCCAATTATTAGTTGATTAAACTCATTTTAAATAGGTTTTTTATCTTATCTTTAGTCATCACTATCACTAAGTCATATCTATCACCCTAAGTAACTTAATATTCGTTTGAAAATCGAATATCTAATTCTAATAGCCCTGATTGACTCCCTTAGGAGGCAATCATGATTTTTTGAATTTTGAACACGTGTTCAGTCTTTTGGACCCCCTTGCAATTTGATGCTGGACTGTAATAACAGTCAGCAATTTTATATTATAGAATATGGATAATTGGCGTCAGTTAAAGTTTTTTTCCCTAATTATTTTCACATAATAAAAAATTCTTTATTTGGAATAAATTTATCAAATTGGTATAGTAGTTCCGCTAAACTTTTACTTCTTATGTTAGTAGGAACATAGATTTTTGGTAAAATTTTTACGTATATTTTAACTTAAAATCAATTAAATATAGATAAATTACTTTTCCACAAAATCATTTATAGCTATAAATACTTATTTATTTTTTTACGTACTCAAGAGATTACAGAATAAAGACAATCCATCAACGACAAAGAATCGTAACATTACTGTAAGATTATAAATATAAATTATTGATTATGATTATAAAAATAAAACATATCTAAATATATATGATGAGGTTTTTTTTTAATAAATAGAAATCTTTCGAAATACTGACTACTAAAAACGTACATATACCATATTAAGTTGAAAATAAAATATTTGTAACTAAAGTTCAAGGAATGTCACGGTAAATGAAATAGCACTTAAATTTTACGACGCAAAAACTACGTATCGACTCGTCGCACATGTGTTCGAAATTAGCCGTTTTGCTTCAACGGATGGACGGATTAGTCTAATATGAATTTCGTGAGTTACAATGTTTGTCTTGTAAGGCGCTTCTCTAATGTAGGGACAAATTGTTGACACAGTGTCATCTTTCATAGGGCCCTGCGTACCTGAGTGAAACGGGGACAGCCCTGCGATAAACAGACGGACGTTCGCTGTCCCTAAATATGTCTACCGGAGTTTGAACTTTATTGAATTGCAATAGAAATTCTAAAGTTTGTACTTTGGATATTTACTAGCTAAAGTTTCTATCTCAGTTGGAATTGTAGCCATTTCTTTGTAGGAGTTTACGGAAACGCGTCGGCGACAGTTGTGATGTTTCTTTTTCTTAGTTTGTTTTCTCAGCGTTGTAACGCGTGGACAGTCTAAAAAATAAAGATACGGGGTAGCGTGGCTGACGTCGCGTTCAAATAAATTTTATGCACTACAATGTTGAACTTTATTTAAATCTTACAACTTGTTTATCGTTTCTTTATGGATATTGACGAATTGTTTTTATCGTTGGATTATTAAATAAAATTAAAAATACATTTTTTTAAACCAACTGGATGCAGTCGAAAAACTCAGAAAAAAATAAAAAAAGTAAAAAATATTTCTTTTTTTGTGTGCGATTGTATATGAATATTATTTCTAAATGTGACAGTGTTTACCTAACATGTAAAAGTACAAATTATATACATACATAATATAGTCTGAGTTATTAAACAACATACAAAAAATCCACTCAGATGAACATAGAACCTTCTTTTTGAAATCGTCAAAAGATCAGTAAAACATTTCAATCGTATTACAAAATACTAGGTACAATTTAAATATGAATCAATATATTTATTTACAGAAAAGAATCACCACAGTGATGTAATAGAAAAGCCGCCACAGTCATCCTCTTTTTAGTTTTATAAAATGTATTATTGCTCTTAAAGACTGCTAAACAGGCGGCGATATATTGCAGAACATTTGGTATAACTTAACTAAAAAACTAAATAATGTCTTAAGGCGAGCATCTGTTTTATCTCAGCTACTGAGCTGCCTCCATTAATATCAGCAGATAAAAAGGTATAGTTTGCAAGTTCAAAGCTATCAGATCGTTTAAGTGCTTCGACGGGACAAAAAATATTTAGCGATCAACCGTTGTGATACGAATTCTCGTTAGCATTGATATCTAAATGTTTTGAAGGTACCAATTTAAAGAGGCGATCTTGGAAGTTCAGAAAGTATAATTTGCAGCGAACATATTATACAAAGACCCCTTTGTTGCAACATCCGCTTCTATTCATTTAAAAAGGTAAGTCCTTATTTTAAATCGCATTTCAAACCCGACACTTTATTATAATAGGGGTCAAAATGTGTCAATATTCATAAAAGTCATTTTTGTTACGAGTCAGATTGGAGATAGGATCCATTTTTCATATATCTCATTGAACACAATGCGTGCCCATTGTGAAGTACCCTAACTATTGATTCTTTTTATTTTTATTTTTTTTTTCAATGTATTTCACGCAGCATCCATCACGCATTTGATACAAAAGATAGGCGTCGTTTAACATTAGTTTAACTTCTTTACGCTTTGATAGCCGTCCGGGGCGCGGTCTTTTTTTACACATAGATCACAAAGCCACAGCCTAAAATAATTCCCTCGTGGTGATACGGCTAACTGGGGTAATAGATACGCTTTTGGTGAGACATTTTACTCTGTTCCAAGCTCAGCTGAATGTAAAATATATGCAACAGACAGATGCGTCACTAAATCTCTGCATGTGTGTTTTGTTAACCTAATGATTTTTGTCAATAAGTTACGCTTTCCTTTGAAAATTATCAGTCTCATGGGTGTCATTACAAAAACGTTCTGTTTTAGTTGTAAGACATGTATTATGTCACTTCTATATTCATTATAGAAGATTATATTCAAATTATTATTTTTGTATGTTTTATCTATCAAATAAGTAATATGGTACGTTTTGCCTGAGTATATGTTTCTATTTTCTCGTGTCATAGACTGATGATTTGTAGCATAAAACTTTTAAGGATCAACAAATTTTCCAATAAAAAAGTATCATTAAATCAAATCAATATAAGCAAAGCTTTCATGTAACAAAAAAAAGTAAAGAAATTATAACTTGTCCTTTATGATATTAGTTTAGATTCTCATTTACATTAACGCTGTAAAGAAACTGTTACTGATCTGACCTAACTGATTTTCTTATAATATTGTGTAAAATGTAGTTAATACATATATGCAAAATAAATTTTCATAAAAAAGTTCTTTTTGATTTAGTATTAAATTATTGTTATATGAATCCTATAAAATAAATATTATCAAATCCTATACGTGACAGAATATAATAGAGACACGAAAATTTTCAAAACAATTCAAGCATAAAGTTTTTATGTCAAACACGACATTTTTAAAATAGCCACTTTTAGAAATAGACTGCATATTTTTTCAACGTCACTGTTAAGTGGTGTCACAAATCTAAGATGGTACGATGTGGCACTAAGTTTCGAATGAAGGGAATGCGACCCCTTGGGAGGGTGGCTATTAGCACTGGTTGAACTTTGACTTAACCATGAATTCTTTATATGGAGCGTATAGAACGACTTTTTGATGGAGGCAGACAAACTTTTATTTTAACTTGTTTGTTTTATGAGAGAACAATGAAAGAAATAAAAAGCATTGCAAATTAAATTGAAATTTCATTCATAAATAATTTATTTGATGTTAAACAATATATATTTATTTTATTTTATTAAAAAAATAACATTAACGGGCCCTAAATTTTCTGTGCCTTTTGTTAAAATATCATGTAATTACTATGCTTTTCTTCCTGGCGATTTTATCTAGCCAGCCCGTTGACGCAGTTTGTGGTGACCCTGCTTTCTGTTCCGCGGGTTGCAGGTTCGATCTGGGTGTGCTATTTGTATTTATATATATATATATATATATATATATATATATATATATATACTCTATGTATATTTAGTAGTATAGTAGGAACAGACGATCGTGTGTGTATGTTAAAATATATTTAAAAGGTTTATCTATTTATTTAAATATTACATAAATGACTTCAGATTGGCAGTTTTGTGCCTAGCAAATTTATACTATGATTTTAATTGAATTTTAAAAATATACGTGTATAGACTAACAAACTTATTAGAAATGTTCTCTCATGTTGTATTATTTATACTATATTATAGTTTCCCTTTTAATGCCACCAGTATGTGATAACCTACATTATTTAAAGTTAATAAAATTAAATGGATAAATCACATCCTAAATTGACACGTTATTCGGTGGTTTTCGAGGTATGCGTGGACCAGTACAAAATTTACGTAACAATATGACCACTATTTATATTGCTTTTTCATAAATTTATAAATGAAAAATGAATAATTTTATAAAACATACATTAATTATGTAATCAGCTTTAGGGCTTTCAAGTACTTATATCTTAAATCGTACATCAAATCTTGAAATTTTGCTCAATTACTGTTACTACCAGTTACTGTTTTACGGAATGTCAATTATTAAGATGATGATAGATGTCAATTGATTCAATGATATTTTAGAAATGTATTTTATATAGTTGATTTTATAAACGAATAAAGTATTGGTACTGCAAAGCCAATAATGACCATTTTTCATCATTTTAAGGCGGCATTTAAATACAACGAAAAAGTTTGAACTAATTACTTAACAAATGTCAATAACATGTTGTCAACAAATATAAATATTTTAAATATACAAACCTAGACACAAAAGTCCCAGGAGTGAGGCGACCACAGCCAGAGAATCCATACTGGCTCAGTGCCACATATTAGAATGTTCTTGATATCTCATGAGAACACTTGTATTCATGGTTTATTTTTATCTTCTGTTACCATCTGAAACAAGGAGAAAAATACAATGTAGTACCATATAAGGTAAAGTTAAGTTTACAAATAAGCAGAAAAATAAGAGTTGGTTTTTTTTCATACTCAATTTTTTTTCAGAATCGAAATGACTGTTTTATCACAAGAAATTCGTGCTTGAAATCGAACTAACAAGAAAAAAAATGCTTAGACATATATTATTTATCGTTGTGTCCATTTGTTATAAGTATTCTTTGACGGTTCGCAGGAAAGTAGACATAAGGTGCCAATCAAACCACTAATTGCAAATTCATGCGACGTTTCGATCCTTTATTGGACCATCATCAGGCATCTTTACATGTAGCAGTCAATCGACATCTCTTCATTAAAGTTCTTTCATTATGTAAGATTCTAAATCCAAATGCATTCTATATTATTTCTAAGTTACGCTTAAAGCTGTATTATATGAATTTTGAAAATTTATACTAAAACATTTAAATTTAAATAGGTAACAATATGCACAATTTTAAGTTATTAAGTTTTTTGGTTTGTACAATTTCAAGGCATCAAATTCTCAGAACTTGACTATTGAACTGAATCTTTACATATATTTTTTTATTTATAACTTCTTTCTTCCTATTTTAATTTTTTTTCTTACATGTATTTTTCTTCAATGTTATATATCATTTTTTATTATTAATCATTACAATTGTTAAATTTTTAAAATTTGTCATTTTTATAAAAATATGTCATTAAAATTAGCTAGTTAAAAAATTTTTACGTTACAATTTCTATTTAATAGTTATTACTTGTTGTATTTACATCATGTTCTCAAAATTTCTTCTATTATCGTGTCTCACATGTAGTAGAATCAATACATCTTCTATATCTTTATTTGTTAATATTAAATTATATCTTCTAATTAGTTTTAAATTTTTTGACATCCGTGTAGAGTGACGTGTTTCGGCCGAAAACACGTCACTCTACACGGATGTCAAAACTGTCCAATTGGATGATGGAATGATATGGAATGATGAGTTTTCGTACATACTCATTGATTTCGAAATTCAGTTTTAGTTTCCCTAATACTGTTTCCCTAATAATGTTTTAATATAAACTATTTTTGAACTTATAAATATGTAGTTATGTAGTGTAGTAAAAAATATTTGCTACTGGCTTCCTGCAAACTAAATAATTTCTCTTCGCCATTTTTGTAAAAACAAAGCTAAATGGAATCTTAAACAACAAAAGCTACTTAATATTAATCTAACCGTTACTTTTCATACTTTCGTTTTAATTTGAAGATTAACAGCTTGATTATTATCCTTATATACAATACGTTCACACTGTATATGTGCTAGACGTTCACGTGAACAGTTGAACAAAGTGACAAAATTCTAAGAATACCCGACACATACATTTCGTATTACTATATATATTATATAGTATAGATGTAGGTTATAACGGTACCTAAATAAATAATTCTAACTGTATCTAAGTATATAATATAATCAACATTATTAAATTACGAAACCGCTATCGGACCTTCAAAATCAAATTATACAAACAGCTGGCTGATGAGTGCGGACACTTCGGAGGCGTCTGTAATGTAAACAACTGCATAATATTTATTTGAAATATTAAGGAGACTGTAAACATCTGTCACAATGTGATTTGAAACTCTTAAAACGTCGTGGAAACTATTACCAGTTTCATTTCTCATGTCTCACGTAGTTTATTTACTACGAATTACTTCAAAATAAATAAATAATTACGCATGTAACCATTCGATATATAGAGGGTTAAAATGATTCGATCGTAATATTCCGAATTTGTTTTCTACGTGGTAACTCAAAAAAAAAAAAATTGAAATAAAATAAAAATAAAATAATTTTTAGAATTGTGGTCGATATTTCTAAGTACTATTGCTATGCGAGATATTTGTTACAACAAATTGTATTCAGAGATATTTCATTAAAATACATTACGTTACCATTTTGACACGATTCAATTAGCAGTATTAGAAACAAATCAAAAGTGGTAGCACTTTAAAAGTATTGATCGTCCACAATTCGGACTTTTGCGACACGATAAAAAATAGCAGAATATGCGTCCTGTAAATAAAAATCATTTACAAATTGCGACTTTGCAAAATTTGAACCCCTGTTCAGGAAAATCACGCCCCAGGTAGGTACTCCGCAAATTGAGAAGTAGGCAAGTGTCTACTGTGGGGAAAATTTTCTACATTGCTGGTATACAGTTTCTCAAGTGATTTCGTTTTTTATTTTATTTTTTCAAATGATAATATATTTGATATTCACTTAATGTTTTAATATGTAGTTTAAAATTTTAGATAGTTACATTTTTTTTTTATTAAATGAAATTCTAATCTAAAGCTTGACTATGAATCTAAGCAAGAATCTCAGAATATATTTTGTTTAAAATATCTGATTTGATAAACTTCTTAAATTAAAAACTCGTGTATCGAGGAAAGTGTAGGCTATTTACCCCCTATTATGTTAATTCAAAACATTAACGATAAGTGAGAAATAATGTGAAGAGCTACAAGAGGCTACTGAGACTTTATTAGCAGAACGTAATATAGGTCCTTAGGCCCTATATCATTACCATGGAAAAACAGATAAAACACATCAGTAACTTTAAAGGTTAGATAACTATCCGAAACTTAAAAGCAATTAGGGAAATAGACTCAGGCCCACTTGCTTCAATAAAATCAATTTGGATTTACGTTCTAACTCTACCAAAAACTCATGTCATTTACGATGCTATTTATGACTGACATCACTATCAGTAAATGAGAACTGACACATCCTTCTTTCAAATATAATCAATACGTGAATTGTATTGAAAACAGTTTAAAAACCAATTCAACACGAACTTCCTAAGCTATGTTTTCATGTCTACAGTATTATAATCTTAATGAGTATACACATAAAGATCACAATAGTTTGGTAGGATAGAAATAGAAGCGGATAATCTTAAGAGATCTGCGGGTAATATCGGTAACCCTTATATGATTTTATTATTTAATATTGTTCCACGAACGTATGACCCTGATTTAACATTCGGCTTGTTTAAATTACTCGGCTCAACTACGTCTGATATAAACTTCCGTCATTGTCGAGTTCGCTGGGGGCAATACATAGGATACACGAACAGCTTGAGTTAACATTGTACATTTCTCAGGTATTCATTGTATATCCACTAGTAACTAGTCTAATGTCTAATTCTCTTTAGAATATTTGTATTAATAATATCGAGCGAATTTTAAAATTGTTAAATTTCATTAGTACGAATATTTTTGAATATAATTTTTAATTGTTTTTCCACGATTTATTACTTTTTATTTTAAAATCTCCAAAAAAATCTGCTTATAAATACGTCCCATAAATCAAATTGTTAACAACATGTAAATATTTTTCTTTCATCCCATTTTATAGGGCAGTGATAAAAATATCTCTAATAAGATGTTGCAGTAGCCCTCCCAGATAAGATGATTGGGACACATCTCATAAAATATAGGAAGATTACGCGACCGTCAATAAATTTGCCTGTGATAACGGATGTATTCAAATTTTATAATAACAATTTCACAGTAAAAACTACTGCTACAGTTATAAAATCGATACACGAGGCGATCGGTTGTGATGTCGAAATAGATAAACTAAATTTGTGCTCATTTTCGATTTTAATCAACAGTAATGCGTCGAACCCGTTAATTCACCGGATAATGTGTTCAAATGGAACTTCATTAGGCTCATTCGAATCGGAAATCAAATCGAAAATTAGATGCAGTATTGAAATTAGAATGACAATAACTGTCTATCAGAAGATTTTACATAATTATCTACACGGAATTATAAAAATAGTATGCTACCTAACACTACTATTAGTTTTGTAATCTTATATTATGATATACTAGCTATGCCCGCGACTTCGTCCGACTGGAATTTAACAAAATAGTTACTTTTCAGTTCGCAGATCTATAAATACAAAATAAAATAAAAAGTAGCCTTAGTTACTCCTTATTACATCAGCTATCTGTCAGTGAAAATCCGTCAAAGCCGTTTAGAGATTAGCCGGAACAAACAGACAGACAGACATATAGACAGAAAAAATATATAAAAAATATTATTTTGGTATATGTACCGTATACACATACATATGAATTTAGTAAAAAGCGGCTATTTTAATATTACAAACAGACACTCCAATTTTATTTATCTGTATATATGTACCTATATATAAAATGTGATGACTATTTTGGAATAAGAATATCTTATAATCTAAAAAAAGGTATTAAACTCTGCCCGACACATAATCATACACAAAATAAACATCTGAAGTAAATTAATAGTTTCCAACTCGGCTTTCTGAATATTAAAATTTCTCACGATGCACATATGTATTTAGAAATGAACGGTTAACCAAAACAAACGTGGCCAAGGTTAAGTTTATAATTTATTGCCACTTGAACGATGACGGGACGCCAGTTAACCGAAAAAATGTAACGTTCAATTCAATAAACAAAGAGCTCTTTAGCTGAGAGTCCGGCGCGCCGAAATATTATAGACATAGAAAAAATAATAATACGCGGTAAGATGTATGTAGGTGGCACCACAAGTTAACGCATTAGCTTTTTTTATACTACGTAGCTATGAGTAAACAAACAAAAACCTGTGCTATATTTTTAATAGGAGTTCGGTAATCCATAAACACTTAAGACTACACTAAGGACTACAGTTCTTGTAGTAAATTCTCTAGGGTTCAAATTATGTTTGTTTAAACTAAACTCGTACTTTCATTGCTTGTAACAATATTGAAATGTTGGTGCTACGATAACATCATTAGTAAAGTAACTCTCAAAAATATAATGCGACTGTTGACATTTTACTTCGAGGCGTGGCGCAGAGATAACTTTAGCAAATGCACTAAGCTCTGGACTTCATCATGTTTATTTTTCACATACGGCTAGCAGCGTCAACATAGTTTATTAACGTTCGAGATTGTGTGCAGAGCTGGTTAATATTACTTTAATGTATACCACATAGAAAGATATTTATTTAAGAAGACGCCACTAACCTTAAAGACTATATAATTTTGGAAGTGCCATATTTACTAACACTCACTTAAGAAATTTTATGAGACTCCATGATAACACGCAAACTCTTTAACAGTAGCCTTACAAGTAAACAGAGAAATCTCACGAAACCTTCGCCTGCTGAGATCAGACGTGGTGATTTTTATAAACGACTGCGCCATTGTAAAAATAAATGAAAACATGCCTTTTTGAATAATGTTTGTTTTGACGACGAACATATTTATGGTAGTTGAGAATCGGGTGACGACGTATATTAGACCCACACAAAGAACGATTGTGTTGGGCCCTCGTAAAATATAATAAACGTTCCATTTCGGAATTGATTAATTGTAGGTTGTGGAGTAAAGATAAGAGCTCTTATGATCTAATTTTAAGAATGAACTCAAGTGTATGATTGTAGATGCTGAAGCTATTTTTTTAATTCCCACTCCCATTTATCATAGCGTTAATTTGTACGTTAACGATCTTGTTATCAACAATTTGTCGTTGGGAATGGGTGTTGATTTGGGCTGTCGTACGCGTTGTTGCCAGAGGATTAAGTTCATTTGATGAAGTTTTTTGTTCGAACGCGTCGGTGCGTGTACCGCCAAAAATTGCACAAGTTTTTATCAAAGTTCCCGACATAACATGGCTCGTCTCTCACAATGGTATATTTTTGTTCGTGCGGTCTCAACTGACAGTTCGCGTGATGTATTGGGCTCGTGTAGAGGATTATTTTTACCCATTTCACGGAGTTTGCATGCATCTATTGTGTACGCCGGAAGCGGCATCACAAAGCAGCTCTACGAAATTATTGTCAGGGGCGAAATTTAGGCGCTTATGAATGATTGGGGATTTGAAATATAATACCTATTTTGAGCGAATTAAATCACGAACAATACATACCTTGTTTTACAATTTTATAAAGGATAATTGCTAGCAAAGAAATAAATATCAATTGTAATAAAAATAAATGATAAGAACTGTACATTTAGTGTTTTTATTTTTACGAAAACAAAATTCTTAGATTATGTAAACTAAGTATATAAAAGTATTATCACACATAAGGAACTAAGTAACTTAAAATATACTTGTGTTATACAAAGTTAACAAAAAGGGATATCTGATAATAAATACTTATCAAAGATTCACTATATCAAACTATTAAATTAACAACATATAAAATGTCATCCATAGAAATGAAATAAAAAATAATTGTGACAGTAACTTTGAAGTTTGAAATAGAAATGTCACGCCGCAGAGTATAAGAAAAGTATAGTTTACGATACCGCTACGAGTTCCATGTGCGGTTTCGTAAGATCGAACAAAATTCGAAGCAACTTTCAAAGAAAACTTGTATAAATTCGTTTAATGTTGACAGTTTTATGTTAACTATCATGTATGATATCAGTTCGGTTTCGTTTCGTGACATTACGAAATTAAATTCCTGAAATGTTGAATATTTAGTTTATATCCTTGTTTGAATTAATGTATTTTATCACACATAAACACTAATATTGGATTCGAAATTTGGCTCATAAGTCCCTTAAAAATGTACATAAATACATTTTTTTATGTATGATATACTGATTATAGCCCCTGTTAAAGATAAAAACTTAAAAAGAATCTTTTTTAAATTTTGGCTGGTACATACTCTTAATATACATTAGATATGTCAGGAATAGTGGATAATTCTGGTATTTAAGCCGTGTCAATTAGTGACAAATAAGTTTTGACGACGCGTTGGCGCAACGGTCACAGCACTGGTACGGTTGGCATATGCCTCCTACAATCCTTGAATATTGTGCCTCTATCGAGCAACTCTATTCATATATCACGTGTTGTACCTTTTGGTATTGGAGGGTCTGGTCTTTTTCCCCACGAGGACCAGTCGGATTGGGGAAATACAATAAATTTGATAAACCTTTAGTTTAATTATGATGTTGAGACGTCACAATAGTGAAGGAATCGATTTCCAATTGCACACGAGTATTAGTAAAGTTGAAAATATATAATAACCATACATTAAATATTACACATTTTCAATTGATAGCTGGGACATCTCTGAAATTTCAAAGTCAAGCCCCAGATGATCAATAATATTTACTAATTAAGTTATATTCACAGATAAGTCACAAAAACATATTATAAACTAATAGACAAATAATATAAATAAATAATACGTAACTATATACTTTTCAAAGTATACGATAGCAAAGTCACAAAGTCACACCGAAGACAATATTAAAACAAGTAATATTATTTTAAGAAACAACATGTTCTTTGTATTGTAGTATCAGATAAGTTAGTCTATTTAACAAGAATAGATAACCTTCATTATCATCTATTCCTCAGTTTATAGTTTTATTGACCACACAAGAAGACTACATTAACACATAAAATGTTCTTTTTTCGAAATATGATATAAACAATATTAAAATCTTAAACAGATTATTACTATAATTGATATAGTAAAATAATAATAAAAAAATAATAATATTCTTTATTGCCCACCAAAATACACAGTAATAAAGTATCATAAAATAGTCCTCTTATATTTAAAAAAAAATTGGAGTATTTTTACTGTATAAAGTAATAAAAACATGTGAAAAATTATATTAAAACGCTTTAATGCTATTTATTATTTCAAATTATTAATTAGTATACGAGAGTATAAAAATACAACACTCCAACGTTTACCAGAAAAAAAAAGTCTCCATAAATTTTGTTTACGAAATTTAAATTGTTATAGAATGTAAAGAACAATGTTCTATGATTTTATTGCAAGGAAACATTAAGTATTTACAAGCGCGATTTAAATGACTCTACAAGTACTAAATAAAGTAGATAATATTCTCTTCAATGAATATTTAATTTGTACTTATGGGTGTTGGTATAGTACTTGTATGGTAGAAATTGATTGTAAGAAGATTTTTAATGCAAATAATTATAAGAAATTGGTGATTTTTGATTAAAACAAGTTTAAAATTTTTATCCGTTTTACACGATTCTTTCGAAATGCAGCAAATTTTGAACATTTCCAAAGAACCGTAGTTGGTCGTAGAATCTCTACCCGTAAATAAAACTCCGTATAATTCGACCCAAAGCCCGCAGGCATTATCGAATTTTCCGTGTCATTAAGTGTTACTTTAGTTTGAAATTTGTTTTTAATATAAGGTTTATCGTCACTTTCAACTAGAGTTTAAACTTTCTGCCGGAACGCATAGTATTTTTCAAGGTATAGGGGAACACCGGGCAAGACGGGGTGGTGGGCAAGATGGGGCATCAGGCCTTTTAGGTGATTTGAATTGATCAATTACATTCGTTCTGCCATCTCTCTACTGGCTGCCATGACAGCTCTTAGTCACACGAGTACTAAGACTGTGGCTAGTCATTTGTTTTAGTTATCGTCGAAAAGTAGATTTCGTTTGTTCGTTTTAAAATTTCTTATATATACGTTTCGTAGTGCATGAAACTTGTATTTGGTGAATTTTAAGCGGCACCTCGGTAAATCCTATCTACAGTACACTGCAGTACCAGGTAATAACTTCTTTTGTTATGAAACATTATTCAATTTTCTTTTGTTTGAATATTAATTTTAAAACGAATCAACGGGCAAGACGGGGTATCAGATACCTTATCTTGCCCGACACTGTTTTGATTATTCAATTTTTTTTAAATATTGTTTTAGGGTGGTTTATTTAAAAAAAGTCATATATGTTTATAAAAGAAACTCAAAAAGAGGAAAATGGTCAGGGGAAGCAATAAAAAAGGCGATAGAAGTTGTTTTGAAGCGAGAAATGGGATATATGTTGGCTGCAAAATCTTTCTTAGTCTACATTGGAATGAAAAGTAAAAAAGGCTCGTGAAAACCAAATAAAATGGTGAATATAAAGGTACCTTTGGGTACCAGTTCCTCGCTAAAAAAAGAGGATGAGCTGGTAGATTATTTACTAGACATGGAAAGCAGGTTTTTTTAACTGTAGTTACTGTGGCAGTGCCTCTTAAAACAACAGCAACGAGCACTGCAGTTGTTGTTACAGATCCTGCTACTTCAACATTAGTGACAACTAGTACAACTGAAGTTAACACAGATTTAAATTTGAGTCCTTCCCCAAGATGTTCCTATTGGCCTAATTTAGTGCAAGATAATGCAGTAACTTCACCTTGCCACCTTCACGTCAGCCCAAAGCAACTAATGCCTTTTCCAGTGACCAAGAAGACATTAAGAGTGACCAAAAGATGCGGTAAAACTGCTATCATAACCTCTTTATAGGGATAAACAGAAGTTATTAGAATTAAGTTACAAGAATTTATTTTAAAAAAATATGAGAGAAAAGTTAAAAAAGAGAAACTGAAATCAGACAGTGAAAAAAAGGAGCAAAAACAGAAAAAGGAAGAGAAACAAAAACTATTTCAAGAGTAAAGCCACAAAAAATTTAATCCAAAGAAACCTATTAGACAATCGTCTTCTGAAGAGAGTGATGTTGAAACCGAAAACACTGCATGCCTATATTGTACAGGCTACATTTTGACTCCAAGAAAGGTTGGATTGCTTATCCTTCTTGTGGTAAATGGTCACATTATGGCTGTGCAGGGGTGGATGATAATGATGCCGAAGCAACATTCATTTGCGAGTTCTGCACTCCTGAATAGTCAAGAGAATGCTATACCCCATCTTGCCCATTAGGCCCACCCCATCTTACCCGACCTATCGGGCATGACGGGGTGATATGTCATATTCTACATTTTGTTATATTATTAACAATACTGCGGTGCTGTGTTCCTGATTTAAATTTAATATGTAAGATTGATAACTACAAGCCTGATTAAGAATAAATATGATTATGAAACCATGAACCCCTATGATTTCTGGAGCTTTAAACCTTAAGTACCCCATCTTGCCCGGTGTTCCCCTACTTAAGAATGTGTGGTACGCTCTTTTAGATCTTCTATAAGTTATAGGTAGGTAAATAATTTATAACAAAGTAGACAAAGATAGTTGGCTCCGAAAGACTACGGGTAATTATCTAAGTCTCGTTTTTTATATTATTTTACACTATGGCACAGTTAAAACTGGTAACAGCTTAGCGAAATATAACGCATTAAAAATTATATTGCCAGTCATTACCATTAATGATGAATAAATTTTGTTTTCAATATTTTAGACATATCATAAAAATTACTTTCCTTTTAGGTATACAATGGAGTAAAATCAAATTAAAATTCAAAAATAACTTTATTTAAATAGTCTTCAAAACATATTTCGAATCGTCATTTTACAAATTAAAAATTTAAAGTGATTATTATTTTTAAAAGTGAAGATACCACCGATTTGGAACGTATATTTTGTAGAGAAAAATCGGCAGGAAACAACGCTATTAATATTTTGAAAATAATATACATAATCTGTGTTTTAGTACAAAATTAGTAATATCTTGCATGAAATACAGCGTCACTAAGTACAAACTTTTTCAACTAGGTAGCCTTATTATACTCGTAATACTATTCATAACTAAAATGAGAAAAATTTTTGTTATTAAGTTTGTAATGCTTCAGTTGTCTTAAAGAATAGATAAACACACATGTAAACATAGTACTTCTTACACTGCTAAACTTCAAACATCACATACTTTTTAAAATATTATACAAAATCACTGAAAATATTCTTATTTGTTAACCAAAAAAAAAAAACATAAAATAAGATCTTCAGAAGTGTTTTAGCTTTGATGTCACTTTATTCATTTGCGTGACATTCAAACATTTATGTTGGAATGTAAAATTAAAACTTAAAAGGTTTTTTGCACATATTAATTATTGTTTGTCACTGATTTAATATAAAAAATAACGTCTGTATTTCCGCGAAAACGAACCTTTGATGTTGTGGAATTTCTCGGGGTGACAGCTGATTCATCGCACGAGTTTATTTTGGTCAGCGTCGCCAATCGCTTGTAGACAAAGAGTTAATTAACCATATAAATAGCACAAAAATATATCAAATTAATTTTATTCATATTTTACTAAGATTACTAATTTATAACTTAGTAGTTTGTATTCAGTAACGCTAAATATATTTACAAAATTTAATAATAAGTGAAAAATGTGGCTTTGAATTTTTAAATATCCAATTACGTATTAATTTCTTTATTTTAGTGACTTAAAAACCTAAATTCAATATTAGTTCAGTTATATTCAGTATTTAAACGCTACAATCATACAAATAAATATATCTAATACAAGTATGTTTTTAACCCTTTCTGTATTTGTACGAAAGAAATTATAAAACATAATCAAAAAATTACTTCGAGGTAAACTTATAAACAAACTATTATTGATTTTTGGCGGTGTAGCAGCTGATACTATCTTCTTGCTCAATACGGCACGTAGCGTATAGTTTAGGAGTGTGGCGAAAGCAAAGCACGTTCATTTTGTTCGGCATGCGTGCCGTTAACAACACTTAAATAGCTACATACGACGTTGCACAATATTTGACCACATGTTTCTACAAACCCAACACGCGTGCTATCAAAATATTGATCCTCTTATCCGCAACGTGCATTATAGTACTTTAATACGAACGAGTGTGACCACGTCTTTATTTGCGTACCCCATTAGACCGTACTTAACAGTGTAAGCATGCATCATTAAAAAAATATTTATCTTAGAGTCGTCGTTCTGATGCGGCGGATAGAAAATCAATGAGGAATTTAATTTTATCGACCTCTCTTTGTTATCGCAGCTACCGATTATTTTTCGCCCGACCGAGCCTTAAATCGTTATGGTCATTTATTAAGCCCTTTTTTGTCGTAAGGGACAAACTCAAGTATAAAGGGTGGCCATCCGCAATTAAGAAGCTGTTAGAGCTAAAAAATGTCACCCTTTTAAAGCCTGTTTGCGGGTGCGACGTCAAAAAAGTGGTAATTTTTTTATCACCTGGGTTGGAAGTCACAAAATGTTTATCGCCACTCAACGACATGATGATTTATACTTCCACCCCATTGAGGACCGAGACCCAAACGAAACGAATTAGATTATTTAATTGGTCATTTATTTTCGTTGATAATGTCGGTTAGCCTGTCGAGAGCATGAGGTCACTGAAGTGCCACTCAAAAGATAAGCTGAAATTATTTTTTAATTCATACCCTTAATTTTTTTTTATTGTAAAATGTAGGTACCTAGTATTGTATATTATGTAGCCGAATGTAAATTTAGGCATCAGCTGTTGATCTAACTTAAGATTTATTACAGATAATTGCTATGCAACGATCAGTATCTCATGTATTATGGAATATCTTCAAGAAATATGATGTGCTTTAAGACAAAAGGTATAAAAATGGACCTAAAAAAGGTGGCTAATGACCGGCTTACACCGAGGCCCACCCGTAACGAAAAATTAAAGGTTTATCTCAAATTATGCTTAATTGGAGGGTCTAAAAGTACAGATTGAATTTCAAAGTATTGATTGATGGCCTTACGTCAACGGTGTTGCCGATAATGGTGTATTACAAAATTCCTGTACATTTATTACGCTAATTTAGGCACTGTGTTTTAATATGAATTTTATGTTTAATAACAATTTAAAGGATTGATGATAAACACTTAGTGACACTTAGTACACTATAAGTGAAGTTATAACAACGAAAATTATTATTTAAGCTACGTACCGTAGTAAAACCATATTTAATTTAAATTTCTTAACCAAAAACTACTTAAATAATTTAAAATTACCAAAAAGTGAATAAACGAAATTAAATAAATTTCAACTAAGTTAATCCTGTATTAAATTCCGAAGTTACTCATAAATCCTACCGAAATTATAACCATAGTGTCCCCACTTTACCAAATAGCGAAGCGCAGTTAAGTCTCTCGTGTCCACGCACAATGAAGCATTGTTTCCGAAAACCAACCAACAATGGCGTCACAGTGCGCTCATTCCTAATTCCCACTAAATCCTCTAAATGAAGAACCACTCGAGTGGCAATCTGTGAATTTCAATAACAGCCAAACTTAAGAAACTGTATCGCTTTAATTGATTTAACAAAAACTAGGGGTAAAAAGTAAAGGCAATACAATGGTACCTTCATTTTATGTGGCAGCTGCTTGCAGAAACAAATACTCGACTCATAAATGCCACTCAATGTTTTACAACGTTTTGAGTTTTGTTTTGAACTTACTAGGAAATATTTGAGTACGATATTTGCGCTATATCAATTCTTGTGATTTAAATTAAAGTTACAATTATTCACTATAGTCAAAGTATATAAAGGAAAGATAACCGTATCATCAACTATGTAGCTTCTATCATTCGAAGAACTCAACAGGAGTGTTATCGGTTGAAGACTTTGCAAATAATACTCACGTATCAATTACCACTTTTGTATTTGTTTTCTAAACCGTCACATATTTACATATTATTAAATTCAAAACAATATTTTTTTTCTTTTTAACAGAAATAATCTTTCACTACTTACTCTCCCCAGTAAATATATTTTTTTAAAATCTTATTTCTACCCACAAAATAATACTCATATATTTTTAAAAAGTATTGCAATAGTATAAATTTAATAAATATTCAAAATAATATTTGTAACAGGAGTTACTTCCTGAAAAAAAATGTTATATTATCTAACTGTAGCTGCAAGCGAATCAAATCGATTACAATGTCTCTGTTAACTCTGGACATTGTCTATAGAAATGATCTCGGCCATCGGATGTGGCTGGGAATGAGACAGTTAATTCTAATTATCGCTGTATTGTGAAGCGAAATTTTATTGCTATCTCATTGGCGGGCTCATTACGACTTCGGACGTAATTGTGCTCTATTGTATTCCGCTCCGCAGCCGTTTTTCTGCGAAGCGTGTGAATCCTCTACGGTCTCCCTAATTCGTTACGTTCATGCTAGCTTAACATTCAAAATTAATCTAAAAGTTAGTAAAATATCCGAAGGCCTGAACAATCCTCCGGAACTTATAGATGGATTAATAGTTGATGCTAAAACATAATCCCTTCCCAAACAAACGAGATACGGATTACATCAAAATAACTTTGCTAAAAGGATAACAAAATAAATGGATGCTGTTATTGTAGATTTATTTTCGAAACATACGTTGGCCTTTTAGACTACCACTGATGGACTCTAAAGTTTCATCGCGGGCTGTCGGATCGATTAGCGCTCTGACAGCTAATTTATATACTCAACTTACTGTTCTATTCCCGGAGGAATATTACCATAGAAATTTTTAGTTACAGACATGACGAAACATTAATATACTGTTAATAAATTTTTAACTAACTTTGTTGAAATAATTGTATCGTGACTACTACTTATTTCGAACTTAATATTATAATTATTTTGGATAAAGATATAGGTAGAATGAAAATTAAAAAGTGCATATTGTTAGTTTAATAATTGATTCAAAACATTCAGTAATGAAAACGAATGGAAATATTAATAAAATTGTACTACAGCGTAAATCAACAAACAGTATCATTATGGATACAAAAGCAGCAGCTGCGCAGCGCTTACACTTCATTGCTTTTTCCGTGACATTGCGTTATACCATAAAAGATATCAAGTTTTGCAATAACATTAGTACATTTGACATGTATTGTGATATTTAATTTTATGAAACTATAATATATTGATTACTTAAACAAGCTACTTCAATTCTTGTCTTAAGTTAATGTCCACATGTCAAAATTATAAAAGAAGCGAAAAACTAGAAGATAATATATATATTCTTCTAGTTTAAACATATTTTTTTTTTTGTTTAAGAAATATTAAATTAAAATAAACTCAATTCATCAGTCACGTTTATGTTATAAATAAAATTCTATTGATAAAAAAGTGAGACAAATTTAGGTACCAGTAACACAACATATCATGTATAAAGCGATCTGATCCTAATCCTACAAAATATCCCTTACATTTATGAATATAAAAAAGAAGCTAGCTTTCAAAATAAAAACGAAGCAAACGCTCTGCCGCCTCTAAGATTACCATAACATCGGTCGGTATTGTTTCAATGGTAACAACAAATTGTATTCGGAAACCCTTCGTCTCTAAATTTGGAAACGATTTAGGGCATGGACTCTCTTGACAAATAGTTTAAGTACAAAATTGGTTCAACAATTCACCTACTCAATGAGCTCGTTAAGCCACCGAATACTTGACGTACCACAAGAGAAAGCTATTTAGAAAAAAAAATAATGTACCTAATTGGGTACATTTAGACATCTACATCTTTAAAGGTCACTGATCTATGTACTGTTAGACGAATTGAAATTGCATTAGCAAGAAAACTAAGTAGTTTTGGTAAACATTACATTAATTTATGAATTCCACATTTATCAAACAAATAAGTTATTTTATTTTCATTTTCTTCTCCTTTTCGTCACGTAACAGTTTCATTCTAGTTTATTGTCATAATTATATTTTCTTGTTACACACGTTTCAGAAAATAAATCTATCTTCATTATGTTCTTTTAAAAGTCGACTAATAAAATGAACATAAAAGTAGAACGAACGAGAGTCACGAATAAAGAAGTAATTTTATGTTAACAATTAGTTACACACATAAGCTTGTGAAAAGTCAATATCTTAAGTGAAGGCCTATTTATGCGTCACTTATCATTTTAACGATGGCATAAATTTAAGAGAAATCGTTGTCCCAGCGATGAATGTGCCATCTCCCTAAAAGCGCGTCTGTGCATTGCACGACCATAAATTATCTGACGACGCACTAAAATAGCGTAACACCCCAACGCCATGGGAACCGCCGGCCCCAAACTAAAAGTTAACAAATCTGTCGCTAGAATCAAAACGCTATCTGGAGTCATTGGACACAGATTAGAAACGCCAGTTCGATAAACAATTTATAAAGCTAAAGCAATATCTTGGTTAAAGGCAAATGAATGGCTTGGTGAGGCTTGGGTAAATCAGACCGAGACTAACAATGGTTCGCTGGCGGCCAGAAATTTCACATTTTCCCCCTACGAACCAAAACAATAATAGAAGCCTTTAATACCTAGGCCTGCAGGCGTCTTTTGTTTAATTAATTATCCAATGGATAAAATAATTAAGCTTGTGAGCTTAATTATTATAGCGAAGCTATAATTACAACACTTTGTAAAATAAATGTTTTGGTTTTCATATTAATTGCTACTTACCCGCTTTGTCTGTTAATAAAATGCTATGAGACTCTTAATTATATTTAAAACGCAGATATAGTGTAAAGGACTTATAAGGTTGTATTTAAAAAAAAAACAAGTGAGAACTAGGCATTTATCAAACAAACTAAAAAAAAAAAACAACTAGAACGAATTAAAAACTAAATACTTGCCTCGATGAGATACATGCCTCAGTTTCGAATACATTATGTTAGACATGTTGATTGTGTTAGCGTTTCAACAAAATCGAAAATGCCCCTGTGTAAGCCTCGATACTACGTAAGCCTCTGAGTAGGCGCTCGTATTTTGTCTGTATAGGCAAAAATCTTCTGCAGCGTGACATCGACGTGCATCGAAATTATATTGGTAAATAATCTCAATTGAATATTTTTCTTAATGATTAAGATTTCAGAGATGGAACAAAAGGAAAAACTAGCAACTGGAAACTCTAGCTATGTTATCGATTTAAAGCTGTATTAATAAAATAATCTATTAACTACTTATCTAATTGTACTTTTGACAATTCTAGGAAAATACCCTGTCCTTTTAAAAATTTAAATAAGACTGGTAAGAAAAAACACAGACATTTACTCTCACATATGGCAAGTAAGCCTAAATTATTTTTTTAGCTAGGCTACTGTCACAGGAACCAAATATCCCTTTTTAGAGGTAAAAAAATTGGATTTATTCAAAACCAATCAATTAAAAAAAAACGGGCTACCATACCAATTTTTTGATATACACTTTGAAACAAAGATAATAAAAACACATCTTTAATAACAGAGCGTTTTTGAAGAGTCGCACAAGTGGTGGCCTATCCGAATTTTACCCTAAATAGTCTTGACAGCGGTCTTCAGTCTTTACTCACAAGTAGTCAATCGGGCGCGGATACAAACATTACGGTTTCATAGTACCAGTCACCATCAATCAGAGTGCATTCGCAGTTGATAATGTATCGTCAACAGCCCAACATTAATTGGTGATGGATCGCCACAAACTCTGACAGACGAATTTCATGAACGAATATCACATTTCGTAGATTCATTCTTTTCAACCGTGCATACATTCGATACGGATTTATTATTTTCATCTTTACATCTTACCCTCTTTTAAGCTCGGAAACGATACATTAAATGACGGAAGATATGAAGGGCGGTAATGGGGGAAAATTGTACTTTATTCGATTTTGATAGACTTGATGATGGATTTAGGTCTCGCTGTCAGTCAAGGATTCTGACTGCCATTAATAATGTTACTGAGAATTTTAGTATTACCGGAACAATTCAAATTTGGAAAAATATAACTTGTCAACAACCATATACAGAATTTATAGCTGTATAAAAGCGTCTTTAAGAAAGCGCTTTGTGTTCATTGTTTTAAGAATGTAAGTTGTGATGCCAATGCCTTCCACTCAAGCTGGGTGTTCCAAAGCTATAAAAATTATTATATTTTTTCAGCTCTGCGCTTATCTTAGACACACAGTAACTACCGAAGTTGCACTTTGATATATTTATCCATAAAGTGATAAGCTTTTCAGAGTACACAAGCTCAAAGTATCAAGGTGCCGACACTAAAAACACATTTGTTTAAAAACGTATTTAAATTATCATCAACAAATTACGGCGTCACGTCGACGTTTGAGTTAAGATTGTGTAATTTAATTTATAGTTTCGTATTGGGTATCGCTGTCCTCTGCCATGGAGTGGTCGTCCATATTACCAATTACCTATTCGATAAGAGATTTATTTATGACCCCGTCGGTCGGGTTGCGCACTGAATTAAAATTCATTGTTTCTCTTATCCTTAAAGCGAACGATATACCGAGGTCACGAGATATCTTCGTTTTATCTGTGACAAGAATAGGCTTTTAAAGAAGAGAGCCGCTGATAGCGGAGTTGGGGGAATAATTACGTGACCTTTTCGTATTGGAAATACTTCGGTTGGAATTTGTTTTATTAATCTATTCGATCGTAATATTGTAGTATTAAATACGTATAAATTTACATCAGATATAAATAAGAGGTCAACTTGCAGACTCATTAAAGTTATCCAATATAGAATTTGACGCAATATATTCAAAGGTGACCAGACCAGAATGTATTACAAAAAAAAAAAATGAAAAAAATGAAAAAAAAAACTCTAGAGCCAAGAATATGTTAAAGACGATAACCCTTCAAATATTATAATTCACCGTACCTTAGTATGCTTACACAGGAAACTCGCAATTTTGTATGCAAATAATTAAAAAAGTAAACTAACGTACGACATGTGCGGTTTATAAATATTTATGTGAATAAAACGGATCTTTAGGTTTTTGTTTCAAGTTTTTGCGAGCGGCAATCACCTAGTATGTAGGTACCGTGGTCTGTGACCCGTAGGTTTGTGTAAACATGAGCATTTATGAGACAGTATTGTATGTAAAATAACGTTCTGGAATAGAGATGAGATGTATCCATTCTCTAAACATTGACCTCTTGACTCCGTTAAGAACCGTGACATACTCAACTAACTTTAATCTTAAAAGTTTTGTTTCATATTCAATGTGTTCAAGACTAGGCCTCTCGTGGTTTAAACTACGGTGACATTTTTCGGTTATTTTTGAAAGAATATGTTTTAATGTTTATTCTATTAGTAAATTAAGAAAGGTGTGATTATAACAAATTGTCGAGTACAAATAGGCAATTATCTTCTTTTAAGAAAGTATAAATATATAAATAAATATAGTAATATTTTTACAACGTCGTTTGTTTTTCTCAAATAACAATATTTCCTTCATATATATTTTTTTGTTTTATCTTATATGTATTAGAATTATGCAAATTACGATAAAGACATTTATGGCTTTATCAAAAAAATGTTCTTTTAAACAAAGCTTAGAAGTAAGAATTGTTTAAAAAAATAAATACCGTATAATTAACAACTTCATGGCAAAGACAAAGTGCTAGAGAGTACATAAAAGTGAGTTGCGTGGAGTAAGAGAATAAATATGCAATAATTTGCTGATTTCTTAAAGAATTTGCGGAAATTGCGCTAACGGAGGAGTATAGAGAAGAAGTGCTCAATGCTAATATTTCTTAAAATTATGCATAAAAAATACATTAAAATAATAAAAAACCAGTATTTTCACACACGCAAACAAAAGTGTTTATATATACATACATACATACATACATACATACATACATACATACATACACACACACACATATATATATATATATATATATAGAGTTACTCTTTTGTTTATTATTAAAGAAGTATAAGTCTTTACCTACAGAACCTTAATAATGTTCAAACTTATCAATATATCAATTTAAATTAATTATGGTCGAATTTTCAACCACTGGGCGACCACTATTCTACCTATATAATAGTAATAAATCGCCGAAATGTAAATATGCGCATAGTTTCCGAACCACGCACCTAAATATATATTTTTATTGGTACATGATTGGAACAAGATTTGATTAAAATTGCGCCGGGTCAGCTACTTTTATTTAAAAGAAAATGTCAACCTTAAAACGGATATGTAGTCAGTTGAAATGTTTAAATATTTTAAATTGTCATTTTTTCGTCTCCTCGAATAAGTTAATGCAATACATTTGACTGATGTATCATATAACTAAATTACAAGAAGCAATGTTTCTATTTGTGACTTGGATGTTTCCGGCTTTTACAACCCAATGTTGCAGTTGCGAGTTAAAAAAAGTAGTAAGACGTTTTTAAAACATTAATTTATTTCTGCGTCTATTTTCGTTACCATGTTTTTATTAAGATATTAAATGAATATATAATTTTTGATTAAAATATTTTAAATGAATTTTTTGTGCAATTATTTTTATTTTTGTTATTTCTTATTATTATGTTTTGCTACTTATATACAAAGCGTCAAAAGATGAGAAAATAAAAAACCGACAAATTTATTGGTCACAGCGCTTAATATAATAATCATCGGGATTTTGATGTCACCACATATACTCGTATATTGTTCTTTTGTAATCTAGGTACTTTAAGATTTGGCTACAATATTCAAGTTTTAGTTGAATACTTACACTAGTTAACAGGAGAAAAGAATTTATTTAAGTGCCGTCTATCATTTTCATTGTTTCTAAGTACAATATTAAACACCAATAAAATTACAAGCATAATTGTTAGATAAAATTTTTCTTTATTAAGATACTGCTTCTGTATAAAATATTTTAATTAAAAAAATCAAAAGAAATTCATTTTTTCTACTTAATTACAAAAAGGAATAATGTATGTATATTACAATTAACTTTCTGTTACGAAATTATATTTCTCAGAAATTCTAAAATTAAATTTAAAAATCGTTTTACATGATATTACTCGTATAACGTTATACGAAGTTTTTAAGAGGAAAGGGTACCGGCTCTTTCTCCATACAAACGTAGTCGACTGTTTTCTCCCTGGATAATGACACTAGATCAAATATTTTTGTGACATAGAACTCTTTGCTGCCATGACCATGCCCCTATGTTTTGATTTTTTTCATATTCTTATTATCATAGGAATTAGGAGACTTCAAAAACTCGAAATATTGCATAATTTTTTGTACATTTTCAGACACTCATTAAAAAATATATATGCATATTTTCAAAAAAATGAGAACGTAGGGGCATAGCCGAAGTCTTCTTTTATTTTCAAAAAAAAATTTAAAAAAAAAATTGCCATGTTTTGAGGAGAAAACAGTCGACTACGAAACACTGTTTTGGTCAAAAATTATCTACCTAAAACGGTCTGAGCTGCAGTTGTCCCTTTCTTGCTTTTTGGGGGATAGGTCTGGGGGAGGGAAGGGTCAAAACAATACGTATACGCCAGCGAAGTGATGCCTCATAGTCGATAATTATATCGATACACTAGTGATGTAATTTTTAGTCGATATTTTTTAAAATTCGTATTAACAAAATTAAATAATTTCTCTTTTCATAACTACAATAGAACCGTATTTGTATATGCGTTTTTATTGTAACACTGTGCAAACCTGGGCTAACGAAGGGTTTCGCTAACAAATAACAATGATAATTATGGTAAATAACTGTGTTGCTTGTTTTTGGTATCAAATTAAAGGGCTCAATACAAGGATTTCAAAAAAGTATATTATGATTATTATTACCGTAATACTAATAAAAAATACAATAAGAAAGTTTAAAAAATTAGGACTCTGCTCTTTCCCATGCCTATGCCAAGCAAGCTGCGAGCCGCGCTTCTTCCTCGCCTCGTAGGCGAAAAACAACTTCGGGGTTTACTCTTTCCAATATATTTTTTTTATCAATTTCGGAATACTCTGTAAAAAGTTATGCATGGTCAAACATAAATAAATATAGGTACATGGCGACTTTAGAACCTCCTCTGTTTTTTTTTTTCATCGGTAAAAAATTGCTTAGTTGTTTTCTTGACATTACTGAGGAGCAGATTATTAAATTTGGTCGAATCTATGTACCTATGCGATTCGTATTTGGACTTCGCAAATAGAATCATATTTCTGAATTGCGTAAAAAACTCAAGTGGCACCACTGGCGTAGCATTCCTTGGAACCCCGGGAACCTTGGGACCCTGTATCAAAATTAGTGGGGGGGCAGGCAAATGATGGGTAAAGATTTCTCACAAAAAAAGCTTGCATTGAATTAAAATAAATATTTATTGATTATAAGTTATTACTTCCTCCTAGAATAGACAATAGTGAGTGTAGTCTGCTGTAGCTGTTCCTGTTCCATCGAAATCCTTAGGTAATTTTTTATCAGTTTTAGTTTTGAAAAACATCAAGTTAATACCTCCGGAAAAGTGGATGCAAGGCTATTGAATTTTATCACTAATAATTCTATGAGTTCCTTAATGGAATGAATGGTTTGAATTTCGGATTTTAAGCTAATTTAAAGAGCTTGTAGTTCCAAGCTGGAGAGTTATTAGCCTTGATCTGCAGCAATAGATGCGGGGGATCGTTCGCTTCAGCCTGTGAGGCCAATACTATTAGTGAATTCCTATGAATCTTCCGCATCTATATGGAGGATTCACAGGCGCATAACCTGAAGAAGAGATTCAACGCTGCCTCCAGGTCTTACAGGTAGTAAATCGCTAGGGCAAAGTTCAAACACAGCAGCATTGGCGAGAGACTATTGGGCTTTCCAAATGGAACCCGTGCCTTTTGTTTCTTACAAAAGCTGTCGAAGGTAACTTTTTTTAGTCTACACTTCCATCATTGCGCGAACCTGAAGGCTCTCTGGCACATTATGCGAAAAAGTAAGCGACAATTCTTTGCACTCTTTTTGCGTCGAATTCAACTCTTGACGATGAGGGAAAAGCACCATCGAGCATTCCACGGTTCGAGCACGCGATGCGTAATGTGCACTATGAGCAGTGTCGTTTGTCGTGTTCTGCATTCTTTCGAAGTCAAGAGACTTCTTGCTAGTGGTGCTAATTGTATCCACCAGTGATTTGCAACCAATGTGCGAGCTTCGTGCGCATTCTTTCCGCGTACATTCAAAGTTTGGAATGACCTTGCTAAAACTTTTCTCTAAAGGCCATGGGCGACGGTAGCCGTTATAAATCAGATGGCTTCGTCTGCTTGTGTGCCCCATTCTTATATAAAAAAAAAAAAAAATTTATTGTTCATAATGATTAACTGAATCCCGAAATAAACGATACAGAATGTTATTAACAATTGGGCGCACGCTTGACTCAGATAAAAGGGGATTGCTTTTCAGACTTCAGTCATTTCTGAAGTGAAAACTCTATAGGTATGAATGACAGTTTTTATATTATTTTTTCCAGGAAGCACAAGATTAAGGGACATTGTGGATAAAATTTTACTAATTTTTGCTTACACACCTTAAAAAAATGTCGCCCTGTAAATAGGGGGCCCCGTATCATTGATACGGCTGATACGGCAGTAGTTACGCCCTGAGTGGCACCCAATTCCCTACTGCGGGAATACGTATATTCTCAACTTACTTTATTCTTTTTAACCCTGTTGTACCTGCTTATCTAAAACGACGATTTAAATTTCTTAGTGATTCCAATGAACGCAGTCTTCGTTCTGAGGAAAGCTTACTTCTTGAATTTCCCTCTCACTCCTCTTTCTTTTATACTAAATCTTTCACTGTTCAAGCTTGTCGACTTAGGAATTCTATAGACGTGTAAAATCGGTTTCTATTTTTAGCCGACTTCCAAAAAAGGAGGAAGCTCTCAATTTAACTGTATTTTTTATGTATGTTACTTCAGAACTTTTGACTGAGTGGACCGATTTCAACAATTTTTTTTTAATCGAAAGGTGGTGTGTGTCATTTGGTCTCACTTAAGTTTATTTGAGATCTAACAACAACTTTTCGAGTTATATAAATAATACGTTTTTACTTGACTATTTTCGTCGATCTACGTTGTATTATACCGCATAACTTTTTACTGGGTGTACCGATTTTGATGATTTTTAATTTAATCGAAAGCTGATGTTTATCGTGTAGTCATATTTAAATTTCATCGAGATCTGATAACAACTTTTTGAGTAATCTTTAATAACGCGTATTTACTTGACTATATTTTCGTCTACCTTTTTTGTATTACATGTCGAACTAAAAAAACATAAATAAAATAATAATTGAAAAAGTCACCTTCATGATTTTTGTAAGTGTACAGTACATAATGTGTGAAATTGGTGTGATTTATTTAGCTATCTTTGTGTAATTATTGAATTTTTATCTTGTTCCAGCCTTTTCAATTGACTTTCTAATAGTTGTTTTTCACGCAGGCGGCTTTCCTTGTTTTTTTTTTTTGAATTATAATATTATTTTTAACCATTGTTATATTGCCGCAATTATATGTTAATTAATACATATAACCTATACCTATGTATTAATAACTGCGACAAACATGAGACATTACAAATTATATAGGTACTAAGACAAACATTTTATACTATGTATGTACTACATTACATATATATATACTATACTTACACTTATACTATGTACTACATGTATACACTATAATTATGTATGTATTTCATTACCCATTCTTACACACACCTCAACCATGTAATTACATACCTAATTCATAAATAAAGTACCTAAGTATTTCGATAATTACCCACAAAAATATAGACATGTATCAAGTCACAAAGAGTATCCAAGTCAAAATAATAAAACATAATAATAAGTAGTTTACGAAATTCAATAATAGTAAGCCGAGTCACACAATACGATGCAGAACAAATTCAATAAAACAAGCCAAATTCAGAAAAATAGCACTATGCGCTATATGTATTTAATTCGTAGTCAATCACAAACGAAAGATGCGAATATTAAAATATCGTCAACAATTAATAGCTGAATAGCCGGCGCACGCACACTAACAACACGACAGTCACACATAGAAAAAACGGAGCGGAGATGGCGCGGGGCGCGGTAGCGGCATGCAGCGCGACAGAAACATTTTATTCAAATACCTATTTTTGAAAAGTCTCTTCGGTACCCTTTCCTCTTAATGAATTTTCGATGATCACGTAATCAAGTTAAAATACTCTGGAACATTGAACTTTTACATGATATACATTTAATATCCGTTAGTAGTTCAAATAGCTGGCTGGGGATTAAAATAAAACATTGACGTCAGGAATCTATGAGATTGATGGATAAATACGATGTATTTTAATAAAACGGAATTCTCTTCCAAATATTTGCTCATCCGAATTTTTGCCAATTCATGTACACGTACATTAATGTGTCGTGATACGAGTTTTTTAATGATTTGAGTGTTTTTATTTGAAAAATATATGTTTTTATTATTATATGAACAGAATTTTAAGGTTACATATATATTTAGTTGAAAATAAGCGGTGAATAATTAATTCTTTTGTATAATAATACTACAGGATGTATAATAGAAAATAAGATAAAAATAATAATAAAAATGATCTCCTAATATACTAGGTGGCTCTTTAGTAAAACAAACTTGAATCTAGATACACTAAAAGGTTGCATGGTTAAATCCTTACAGTGAGGGATCAGTGATTTTTGTTGGTGACGGAAAACATCTAGAGGAAACATGCCTGTTTTGGAAATAATTTTAAGTTATATACATAAATCAAGTGTGGAATAGCTCGCCGGGTGCAACTGTTTTTCTTCTCTTTGATAGAAAAAACATCTGCTGGGCACTAGAACGAGTATTTTTTTTATAAGGTCTACTAGGTCGGCAAACAAGCGTACGGCTCGCCTGATAATAAGCGATTACCGTAGCTTATAGACGCCTGCAACACCAGAAGCATCGCAAGCGCGTTTCCGATCCCACCCTTGACACTTTCCAGGAGCTCTGGATACCTTACTCGCCACAGGAACACAACACTGCTTGAAAACAGTATTATTTACCTGTGATTTTAGTAAGGTCGAGGCACTTCCCCAGTCAGGTTGCTCCATATTTTGAGCAGGAATGTCCCTACTGCACCTCAGTAAAACTTGTAAATGCTTTAAATTCTTACTAATAAATTAACTTTTCCGACATAAAATCCTTAAAGGTGATAAGATTATCGATGTATCAACGTCCTATTCAAACCGTAAGGTTCGTAATCCTAAGATATCGGTTGCTCTCTTCAAACATGGGTCAAGAGAATATCTCCATGTAAGTAGTAACTCTAAGAGTTACTTTACTATGTGATAAGTAGATCATGCTAGGATTAAAAGTTCTTCTCCGTTTTCTTATTCATATTTTCTTATTAATGACATAAAAATAATTTCTTTGATTGAACGCCCTAATTTCAGGAACTAATGGTTCGAATTGAAAAAAGTCTTTCAGTCTATTTCGAGGTAAGCTTTAGGCTATATAACATATAGCTATATAACAGGCTTTATAACATAAGTAAAGTATAATAAGATATGACCGATCTACTCGAAAAAAGAAAAAAAATTGCTTTTGTACATTTGGACAATTTGAAAATTAATTTGTGAGCGAAATCACAGGGGAAAGTCATTCATATTACTGATAGTAATAGAAAACATATATTTTTTAAACTACTCTTTTAAATAGTATACATAAATATATTATTTTTACAATATACCATTAATTTGAGCGCAGACAATTTTTTCTGTACCTACTCATAAATTGTGTAGCAAAATAAAATGCAAAAATTACCCAGAGTGAGAAACCACACATTATAGATTTACTGGTTGATAGTTTATTCCGATTGCCAATGAATATGAGAATATTGCACATGTGTATTAAACACAAACCCACCACCGAACTAATTTAATTGAATAATTATAACCGATGAAAACACTATGGAAGTTTATATTTATGTTTTGGTTATAGCCACTGTGTTTAGTGGTTAGCTAGATGGCGAAATTGGGCAATATTACCTCTGGCCCTTCTAGAAAATATACCTATAGAGCGCGCAAAAATAATCAATGACAATATTGTTTTTAGAAAATTTAAAATGACAATGAAGACAGCAAATAAACGATATTACTATATCTCACGTCGAAGTAAGTTTTTAGATTCTGAACCCAAATGGTGCTACCAGATCTCTATAAGAGTTTGACGTCTGGATTTGCGTCAATCTGACATCCTTTTGCCTTTGAAACTGAAATAACAATAGGTTGGGCTTGTAAAATTTCATAGAATATGATCTATTATAGCTATATTATAAAAAATATAAATATAAAAAAATAAAAAAATAAATGAAAAATATAATTTTTTTTATATTTTTAATATATAGGTGTCGTTAGTTTAACTAGAAGACTGCCCCCTTTCGAAAAGTATCTTCTACGTTAATGACAGTATCTGATCTACAAGTTTCCTTTTATTTTGAAACTATAGTTGTTTGGTAGATTGCCAGCGATGTAGCGGATTTTATATCAAGCCTGTAAAAGGTTTCTACTTAGTTTAATCCAAAGTTATATAGAGCGCACTGCAATGTAATCATTTAAATAGGTTTTAAAGTTATATATGTACTTAAATAATTTATTACGAAATCTATTAAACTTTATTCTTTGATTTTGTAAGCGACAATAAATTTTAATACAATGCTAATGCTGATGTATTTTAAATAAAGTTATTTATTTATTTATGCATAAAAAACTTAAAACTAACATTACAGTGAACCCAATACGTAAGTTAAGTTGATCACAAATTCTACCTCTATTTACAGATTTTTGTATACAAATAACATATACATAGTTATTTTTCTGCAGGTAATAGAATTGTTCATTGAGGAGATGTACCAATCACAATATCGCGGTAGACTTTATTATAAGCCCCGTAGTCAAAATAAGTAGTTAAACATATGGTTATGCTTATACCTACATTACACTAAATACTTAACAAATATTACAGTCCGAAATTAAAATCTGATGATCTGATGAATGAATATAATTATATGACTGACTAGCCCGTTGGCGGAGTTTATAGTGACCCTGCTTTTTGCTCCGAGGGTTGTAGGTTCGATTCCCACCTTGAGTTTGGGTGTAATATCAATATTTATTTATATATTTATATATGTATCATTTATAAGTATGTTTATCGAAAAAAAAATGTGGCTATACCAGTCGGCTGTTACCTATAACACAAGCATTAATTTACTTACTTTAGGAACAGATCTCCGTGTGTGTATTTTGTAGAAAAAAAATTATTAATAACATTTTTAACGTGTAAAACAAAAAAATTCAAAAAAAAAACATATGGAAAGACCTCTAAATCCTACATGAATGCAAATAAAGCACCCGTGTAGAAGTATTGTTATTACCTCGTAAAATTTGTCGGAAGCGATGAGTCAAGAAAAGTTACTGTTATATTATTACTGATTTCTGGATAAGAGAATGCTATTATTTTCTCCGCGACGTGTTAATTTGTTCACAAAATGGGATAATTGTGTTATATTGCTCTGCGAGGTTAATGTTTGATTTGTGTGCTAATGGATTCATCGCTGGCGTCTTTCACTTCGGGGTCAAAAATCTACGTCTATCAACGGGTCCTATGTATAGATGTACAAATAGAATAAATGATAAGAGAGAAACAATTATAATATTTTAAACCTTTTTGATATTATTTATCGAATATTTTTATAAATTAAAAACTTTGTAAATATGAATGGGGGAAAAGGTTGCATTATTATAATTAAACTAGCTGACCCCGCGGAAGTTTTTTTCCATATATGTTATTAAACCTCCTTTCCCCCCCCCCCCTCCATAACTTAAGGTGTGAAAAATAGATGTTGGCCGATTCTCGACTAACCCTATATACACACAAAATGTCATAAGAATCTGTCCAATCGTGTCGTAGGACTATCGTAACTAACATTATGACACTAGAATTTTATATATAGATAAGTAAGATATATATATCACCTAAATTGATATTAGGAACAAATTAAAACAGTCTACGAAATATTGTTCTGCACAGTAAAAAATAATTTTACAACTAATTAAATTAAAAAGATAACGTAATTTTACAAACATTTTATTTATTTTATAAATTATATTAGCTAAATAAGTGTATTTAAATATTTATTAATCATATTAGCATTTTTCAATATACTATGGTGCTTCAAAAGCATATTTGCATTAGGCAATAACTTTTCCATACCAAATCGAAATACACGTAATATTTTGACTAAAACAACTAATATTTGTATTAAACAAACACGTTCTAGCTAATTGGTTCATCATCAATAAGTGAATAGATACTATTGAAAATATGAGCATGAAATAGTTTTCATAGCGTCTCTAGTAATACAACAAAAATTGAAAATGTATATTTTTCGGGCTTTGATAAGACATCAATAAACACGTTTAATTATTACAGTTGCTGTATTTTTAGTTTTTCTAATTAAATATAATTAGGTTCACTTTTTATTGATAAGCAAAACAAATAAAGGGAAAAGTGTATTTAAAAACAAAACAATACATAAAATAAAGCCAACCAACACAAATAATCATTACAATAATTATAATGTCATTAAACGACAATATACGAGTAAATGTCTAAATGTTATCGATTGTTTTGAAAGCTTTTTGTGTGACGTTAGATAAGGATCGTCATATTCACAAATAAGTTTAGATTAAGGTAATTTGCCTTTGTTAAGTATAGTTGTGTGTGTTATATCATCATTACCATTTGTATCTATACTTGCGATATAGCCCTTCTTATATTTATAAGTTACAATTAATAGGATGTGTCCTCTTTTATACATCTTGGATGGTAATAATCGTACAGTTCGTCTGATGGCAAGTGGGTACCGTAGCCTATAGAGGCCTACAATCATTGCCCCGTTGTCACCTCAGCGCAACTCCAGAAACTACTAGCTACCTTACTTACCCCTAGAACACTACTTGATAGTAGTATTATTTGGCTGTGATTTTATATCAAGACAGGCCGCTTCAGACTTTGATAAGATTATCTATTATGCTTTATTGATTCTCAGAATTAAAAACAAATTAACTTGTATTATTTTTTTTTAAATTACCTAAAAACAACAGACATTACATGTAAATGTATTTATTTTGTAAAATACGCATGTTAAAAATACGAACATTTTTAAGCATCTTACAAAATGCGAAACGAAATGTGAAAAATACGATCCAATATAAAAGCGATCTTGTTAAACGAAAAACTCGAGTGCGAAACGCAATAATAATAATTTTACATTTATACGATAAAAAGAATTTTCAACTTTTTTCATTGCTGAAGTAATAACTATTAATTTGTACATTTAATCCCCCAATGCAATAATTCCATTTTATGCCGAAAACTGCTGAATTTTTTTTACGAAACAGCTAAAAACCACAAAAAGGAAACTCGCTTTCAACCGTAAACCGTATCAAAACCGGTCCATCCGTTCGAGAGCTATGATGCTGCAGACATACATTTATTGGTGTCAAACTCATACCATCCCTGTTTTTGCGTCGGAGTTTAATAAAACAGACACACTATTCCGTGACAAGAATGACGTGATAAATTACGTTAAAGACTATTAAGTTACGGTATTATTGTAACGCAAGCACTCGTCACATGATTAAAGCTAATTTATTTATTTTTTATTACATTAACCTGTAATACGGATTTGTACTAGGTCTCTTTAACGATAAATATTTATAGAAACTGCGAAACACACGCGTTGTTTTGTTTGATTAAAACTAGATTTAAGATTGCTTTAGTTGACTGAATTAGATTTGAGTTAGTAATTATTCTTAACAAGCTGCATATGAATTAAAATCATAACCGCCTTAGCCTATAATATCCTACTGCTGGGCATAGGCCTATTTCCCCATGTAGAAAAAGGATCAGAGCTTAATCCACCACGCTGCTCGAATGTGGGTTAGCGGATATATAGGAATATATCGGACTCACAAGGATCGCACAAACACCCAGATCACGGCAAACATATGTATAACCAATACAAATGTTTGTAATGTGCGGGGATTGAACCCGCAACCGCCAACGCAACAGCCACAAACTATACGTTCAATGCAATTCTACCCCCGTTGATATTATCGTAGTACCGAATTTTATTTTGATAGTAAGACGACAATGCGTAGTGTTACATTCAAAATAAAAATATTACGTAAGAGTTAGGTAATTAATATATAAGCTATATTTACATTACTAATTATTATCTCAGGCAATGAAAAGATTACTTTAACATGAATGTTTATACGAAGCCTACAATATATTATTAGTATTTTATCTGATAGATTGGTGGCTTTACCGATGTGTTACATAACGATGTGATACAAACAGACATATATCTTACGATAATTCAGAAAGCTACAAAAAATAACCATAACGCACCGTACGAATTTACTATTCTAATGCACTCATTTCATATTTTGTGAACACAAAAGAATATTTATGATCTATTATTTAATAATAACATTAGCTAATGTGTTTATACTCGTATAATAAGTTATACGAAAAACACTTCATGTGTAATTACGTTATATTTATTAAACTTTACGTCGACGTGTACACCGCTTTAGTAAAAAAAAATATTGGAAAAAAATCCTTTACAAAGCAAAAGTTCCGAGGATCCAAGTTTTACCGTTTCTTAAGATCGGGGGGTTATATTTTCGCTAATTCATCGTTTCAGCCACGGTAGTGATAAGTGGCGGACGGGTCGGGACGGAAGTCGATTTTTTTTTTCTTTTCGAAACTCTCGAGGTCCTCGCAAAATGTCTTCGAAAAACGACTTTTCGCTCTTAAGTACGTTTTGACATCCCTTTTGCACTTATTTTTACAATGCTATACCACTCAAGTCCGCTCTTCGCTTTCACGAAGCCTTCGTTACATTCATTGACTTCAAACTAACGAGTATAAAAAAAAACAATGCATTCAAAACATTGTAATTTTTTTTGTAATCAAAGAAACAAAATGCGTAATAAAATTATTTGTAAATTCATTGTGCGTTACTTTATTTCTGTTTATGAATATGATACCTATATTATGTATGAAATGAAAGGAATTGTTGTATTATATATACCTACTACACGTATAACTTAACTCCCGCTTTCGATTGACTATTTATTTTTATCTGTTATATATAATAAGACATTTATAAATTTTTAATAATTTATTGTGTAAATAAAAATGTTTTCTAAAGTGTGTCTATACATTTAATTTACACGTAAAATAAATAAAAAATTTAAGGAATAGCTTCAGAAAAACTAGACAGAAATTCGCAGAGGAAAATGTGTCTAATCTACACATACGATTCAAAAATACTTTTATTTAAGTATCCAAATAAAAACTTACAAATCATATCTCCAAATCAAAAAAGTCCAATTAAACAATACACCCGATCTATTCACTCAGCACACACGCACTCGCGTTCAAAATTCCCGCCAACGGAAGCGTGTAAAGACGTCCTCCCTCATCCAGAGTCGGATACATACTAGTCTGGTCGCCAGTCTAGACGAAAGCAGATGGGGCGGCGGGGTATATCAACCCCAGCCAACCCGAAATGGTCCTGTGTCGATAGAGGCGATTTCTGATCAGGACACAATAGCCAGTGTACTGTGATGTAATTGCTTGCTTTTTTCATTAACTGTTTCAATTTTTTAGGCATGTTTGTATTTGTGTACGATTCGGTTTTAAGTTTCGTTTTATTGAGCTAACACACCGACGTTTGTTATGTAGTGGCATTATATGAACCCAATAACTCAAAGAATACATTGACAAAACGATTAACAATTTTTTTAGTAAATAAATTTTAATAATAATCGTTAAATCGTAATCGATAAAAATTTCATTTTAAAACAATAATTGCAAAAAAAATATATATTTAAATAAGAACCAAAAAAAGTTGATATCACTGAGCGGAAGATCACGCGCTTAGTATTCTTGGAGCGACAAATTTATTAAAACTAAACCTAACTTAAGTATGCTTATTGAAACTTTTTAACTCTAAAAATACTTCCAAGGATTAGCAACATCAATTTCATATGTGATAAAGTCCTTAGTTATTATTTTCTTAAGTACTTGCAACAAACAAAATCAAATCATCTTTATTAAAATAGGCTTCAAAAGCATCTTCGTTCTCTTACAATTTAAAATTTTCATTATTGTTTAGGCTAATATACCTTCGATTGGAATTTTAAATGCACAGAAGAATCAGTAAAAACTACGCAATTACTCTTTTAAGAAGAAGAAACTTGGTTCTTATATTTGTATAAACCTGCGTATTTCAAAGATATACCTGCGTATATATGTCTGCCAATCAAAACGATAAAGCGTGACTTATTACTCTCCAATTCTTCTATTTTATAAGGAGTAGTAACTTCTACCAGCAAATAAAAATTTTCCACTACAAAAAAGTACAATATAATACTAAACTTGTTTATACATTTAAAAAAACACATGTTAAAACAAGTAGGTACATTTAAACCTTGTGATAAATGTTCACGGGAAAAGTTTATTTCCGTGTGATATAAAACGATAATAAAATAGACGATCTATTATTAAATGTCTGCAACGTCTGTGCACTGGATGCTGTATATAAACTGTATCGATCAAGTTTAATTTTAGTTCCGTGCCTACTGTCAGGATTTCGGCGATGCGACTCTAGGAATAGTATGGAGCTTGTTTCATGGCTTGCAATATTAAACAGTTTCGCTTACTCTAAATATAGTTTTCGAAACCATGTGAAGATGCTTTTAAATGTCTGGACATTTCTATTATTTTAGTTGTTAGTTGATGTGTAGGCTGGATGAGGTTTGCGGAAAACCGGGATGTTTGACAGCAGTGGACTGCAATAGGCAGAGCTGAGCTGTTTGTCATTTTTATCCGAGTTCAAAAAAGGAGGAGGTTACTCAATTCGATCGTATATATATATTATGTATGTTCGGGGATAACTTCGTCGTTTATAAACCGATTTTGATGAATCTTTTTTTGTTGGAAAGGAGATATTCTAGGTGTGGTACCATGATAAGGAAACTAGGATCTGATGATGGGATCCCAGAGAAATCGAGGGAAAGAGGGAAACCCTTGAAAATCCACATAACTTTTTACTGGGTGTACCAATTTTATGATTTATAATTTAATCGAAAGCCGGTGTTTATCGTGTAGTCACATTTAAATTTCATCGAGATTTGATCACAACTTTTGGAGTAATCTTTGATAATGCGAATTGACTATTTTTCGTCTACCTACGTTGTATTACTTGTCGATGTTAATTGAAGTCGGTTTTTGTCGTTTGCCAGCAAACACAATTATACTGCCGTAAATCTGTTATTGAGTTGGACTATTGTTGTGCCAATTATTGTGTTGTACCAACTACTGCGTTGTTTTTTCATAGAATCAACTAGATGTTTAACTAAAGAGTATTGATTTGACCACTATTGTTAGTTGTTTAGTTGCATTAATGGTTTATTTATTAATTGTATGCTTATTTTAATGTTAATAGAAGTTGTTTTGATTTAAAAAAATATATAAAGATAGGTATGAGTAATAGAGGCATAGTGGAGACTTTTTAGGTTTTTTTTTGTCCTATCAAATTTAAAGTGATTTCTTTCTCTATTCTCAGATTTGTTTTTTCAACTTAATAAAAGAACAAATGTATTTTTTTTTTTGTTAAGTGATTTTGAAATTGTATTATATTACTTAACTAGCTGTGCTTGCGACTTCGTCCACGTAGAAAAGTGTCTTTACATGTTCAACGTGATTCCTAGGCATAGGCCTCTCTCGACATATATCCTTAATCAAGTTTATCTTATACTTATTTCTAACATCTAACTGACGGACATGTAACAACTATGTTTTACAATTATCTGATTATAAATGAGAAATATATGAGTGGTAGGTTCTTGAACTTATGAAACAAATATTATTCATAGCGATGCAAGTCTCGGAAGAAGATGCGGGTTTTATGACAAATTGATTTCCATGTGACGGCTGGCTTGATATAAGTGTTTAAAGTGGCACTGAGTAATAGAGGCACGGTGATATAGCAGAAGTAGTCGGATGACTAAATTATATACGTATGTCAAAGCTTTAACAGAATTCATCTCTAAATAGAGAATCAGATTATCTTTACGGTTTTACTCTTGTATATACTTGTAACCTTTAAACGCACCTTTTAACCAACTTCAAAAAAGGAGAAGGTTATAAATTTGACTGTATTTTTATTTATGTGTGTTATCTCATAACTTCTACGCCGCGTTGACGCAACGGTCACAGCCGTGGATTGTGCCGGTTGCGCTGGCTCCCCACCGTGTCTCGGAGAGGGGTGTTATCATGCACACCTGATAGCGATCGTTACTCATAGTAGGGAATATATCCGCCAACCCACATTGGAGCAGCGTGGTGGATTAGGCTCTGATCCTTCTCCTACATGGGGAAAGATACCTATGCCCAGTAGTGGGATATTACAGGCTGAAGCGTATCTCATAACTTCTTACTGAGTGGATCGATTTCGATAATTTTTTTTTAATCAAATCATTGTCATGTCATCCCATTTAAATGTGGTTGAGATCTGAAGAGTACATTTCTAACAATGCGTATTTAAGTGATTATTTCTTCGACTACATACGTTGTATTACTGGTCCATGTAATTGAAGTCGGTTTTTTTTTTCGTTCGCAACCAAACGCAATTATGACATGTCAATTTAATTTTTTTCATTTCTTTAAGAATACATATATATCAATAGTCTCGTAAAATATTCTAAAAGGACAGTAAATATTACAATCTTCGTATTGATAATTGAATATATTTTTCCAAAACTTGAACAGTCATGGTTCTTATAGGTCTAGATAGCATCACGGAAAAGAGGAAAGTGTTGAGACTAAGCCGTAATAAGGCGTGTAAAGCGCCTAATCTTCAAAACTCGTTGGGAAGAAAGAAGGGCTTCGTAGAGCGCATACAAAGAAGTGATAATTTTACACCTTACGTGTCAACATCATACGAAAGTTAGATTTAGAACACAATCTATATATTACTATCTATATGATTTAAATTTGATAGAAACATCTGGTACTGTGTATCTCAGCTTTATTACACACGAGTAATACGATACATATATTTACACGCATATTAACATTACGCACATTAAACAAAATATGTAAATATTTAAACCAATCCTTTCTAAGATATTTCGAACTTAAATTTTATTAGAAACTAAAGCTTAAGTACGGATTACAACGATACGATACGATTAAGCCTGTAACCCACTGCTGGGCATAACCCTAGTAGAAGAAGGAGAAGAGGAAGAGAGAAGTATAGATTCTTTATGTATAGTTTATCTTATTATTTATTGCTTAAATATGTTTTTGCTAACATTATAATTCATAAAATTACAGAAGAAATATAATATATATACCTTACAAAAGATCACAAGTAAACAATACTGACCTCAAATAGTGTTACGTTCCTGTGGTGAGTAATATAGTGAAAGTTCTCGAGGAAGTGTTGTTTTGCCAGTAAAATTAAGGTCGGTATGGTGCTTGTAAATGCTTACCTTTGGTCAGACACTTCTTTGCTATCCTTGTAAGGCCAATAAGAGAAAATAACAATCAAAGTACGTGCTACGTTTACACTAATTCTTGGACACAAAATAGATAGCTTATACTACGCTGTTATCTCATCTAATCTAAAGAATATCATTTAAACGAAACTTTGTAACTATTGAATATTTGAAAACAAGTTATCATGATAAGATAACGCTAACACATAATGAGTTTTGTTTTGGAACGCCGCCTTTAATGTCCTATCAAGTTAGAACTGTCGCGTTAAAAGACACGTTAATCGTTAAGTTTACATGTTAAACTAACCTAGAGGAACGTTAATCCCTAGCGTCGAGTAAAGCTC